>NW_026578009.1:0-10000000 GCF_029603195.1 Condylostylus longicornis | reverse complement strand
TTTTTTATCAATAAAATTGGTAAACGAATTTTTTAAATGGTTATATAAAGAGAAGTGAAAACCTCTAAATTGTGGGGGCGTCATAAATGAAAATTTCATAAAAAGTTTTTTTTATTTTTTTATCGCTTTACTTTTCATTTACCCCCAGCAAATTTTCATTCTATTATTTGAGTGAAATGGTTTTATTATTGGCAGAAAAATCCTTCGTAACATTCATTTACAATAAAATGTTTATAGAAAAATCATATACCAATAGGCCTCCGTTTTCATTTGATATAGATTTGAACGGTTTATGGGAGTTATTAAATAATTTTTTTGAACTTTACAATACAATGAGAAATTTTAATTTTGAATTTTTTGACCTGCAAAATTAAAATTGTATATAAGGTTAAAAATTCACAGGCAGTAATAGTTTCTGTAGTACACTTTAATTATGCATGATACAATTAAAATTTTTCTCTGTATTTGATTGTAATTTTATTTGATTCGGAAATTTTGAAATGAAAAAGGAGTTTGAAAAAAACTAAAAATTCACCATGTTAAATCGAATTTTTCGACTACACCTCTAATTGCAAAAAAAATTTAATTTTATGGTAATTGAAAATTGAATGATAAATAAAATTCTTTAACTTAAATTAACTGAACAATGAAATGTGAACAATTACGGAGGCCAAATAAGCTAAACGGATTTTTCTCAAAAGTTTATTGTATTTCAGTAATAATTTGAGGTTCAGTTTTTACCGAACAGTTTGTTCGTTCAGATCTGTATCTCAAGTTCAGCAGACGCATTTTCACGAAAATTTATATCTCAGGATACGACGGTTTGATTTGAAGTTTAGCGATTTTACGTTTTTGACTATATCTAAGAAAATAATCAACGTATTTTTATAAAATTTTACATATATAAGCTTAGTCTGACAGTACGAAAAACGCAATTTCTAACTTTTGAAAAAAACCTCGTCAATTTCAATGTTTTGGAAGAAATCGTGCATGGCATTGCACGTTTACTACCAGATAATCAATCGATTTCTTTGAAATTTAATACATGAGTTTTGTGTGCTTTAAAACAATTAAATTGTAAATTTTTGAAAAATCACGGAAACCTTACCAGGAATCTAATTTACATTTTTTATCGTATCTAAGTTGCTAATATGTTGATTTGTTGAATTTCATATTTAAGTTCTGTTTGCTACGGGAAATAACTGCCGGATTTTCTTGGGATTTCGGATGGCACAAGGTGGAACTCAACTAAAAGCCAAATTCACATTTCTCTAAAAATGTAAATTAAAAGCGTATAGTAACTCTTTAAAATTTGACTTTTAAGAATGTAAATTGCTGTTTAGAATGACTGTTTTAATGAAAAATTATTAATAATAATTAGTATGACAAAAACAAAAAATTTAAGAAAAAAGCATATTATTATAATTTTATACTTTTTAGTAAAGCCAGGAAACTTTTAAATTCAAATGTTCAAACTCATTTTTGATACCGAAACGACGGTAAATATTAAGGCACTGATTACCTTATCTCCATTGTTGAGAAGCTGTTTTTCTTCTTTTAAAGGAAATTTCAAATATTGTAACGACTAAGCTGATTTGAGTACTTTCTAGACCTTATATCATAAAACTTTCTATAACAACACATTTTTTTTCGTAAAGTTGTAATTGGTAAAGGATATGGTTAAGTCGAAATTCGTAAAAATTTAAATTTTTAGCACTTTTCCAAAAAATTTTTAAAAAAAGTGCTTATTAGTTTCAGTCTGTCCGTCCGTCCGTCCGTCTCTCCGTGTGTCTGTTTACAAAACTTCTACACCCTTGAAGATAGAAAGCTGAAATTTTGTATGTAGACAGATCTTTACTAGAAACTTATTTCCGTAGAACAAAATTTTTACCTATCTCCTCCCCTCTAGAAGTTATACCTCCCCCAAAACCTTAAAAATGGCCTTTTTAAACTACTTGTTGCAATGAAACAATAAGCATTTTTGAAATTTTGCAAACACAGAAAGGCAGCAGCTTGCTTTCCCTAGCGTGGTATACTATAGTTAAACTTTAGAAAAACAAAATGGCCGTTCACATTTACCGTTATCTAAAGTCTTTTTTTTCCAAATTTTTAATTTCGTTTTTCTTCTAAACGCCAGCCTGTAGAAGCTTAAAATTTTAGGAGCTTTTAGACATATGCAAATGGTTCATTTCGTTAGAAAAATTTTTTTTTCTATCTCCACCCCGTTTCAAGTTATCGCCTCTTGAAATTTGTAAAATTTGAATTTTTGACACCTTATATTTCCGAAACCGCAAGCTTTTTTAAATATCTATAAACACAAAAAGCTAACGGTAAATTCCATGTCATTCAAAAATATAATTATTTTTCTTAACTCACACAATTAACCTTTAAAATCGAGCATTATGTTAACCCCACTTTATATTATTTTTGCTTTTCTAAATATATCCTAAATATATGCAATCCTAGGAATAGTTTTGTATATGAATGAAAATAATTTTAATAGTGTGTAATAATAGGTATACATAGACTGTATTTAAAAGTAGAATTTTCACTTGTTGAAGGGAAAAGTGCTACAATACAAACCATTGGTTTGACCAAACTTTATTATTTAATTAATTAAACCACGAATAGGCCTATGAATTAAATTTGAAAACCGTGTGATTATTTATTATTGAATCCTATAAATTTTGTTAATTTCCAATAATTTTAATGCAGGTACATATTTTTTTTTTTTAATTCAATAAAAAATTCTGAAATCGAGACTCACATTAAAGTAGAAAATTTTTCATGATTTTTTATAAAAAATTTTCTTATTATATTTTTTATAATTATAAAAAAATTTTAAAAATATTTTTGCCATTCTCTTTTTTTTGACATTAACATCTTATCTGCGTTATACACCGAAAAAACTTTAAATAAAAGTGAATTTTTAATCAAAAGCAATTTTACCTTAAATTTTCATTTTAGTGCACATATAAAAAGTATTATATATATAAATGGTATACATATGGGGTGATGCATATACCAGTAAAAACTAGGTCAAAAACAAAACTAAGGAAAAGTAAAAAAAATATTTTTCTTATAAGAAAAGTGAAACTTTTATTTACCTAGTTTCCAAATTCTTTTAAAAACCTTTTTTTGTTTGTAATCTTCAATATTAAGAAAGCTAATAAAATTTCCCAAAAAAAAAAAGGAAAAGAAAATAAATAAGGAAAAGTCGCCAAAAATTATCAAAATGTTACACAAAATATTACATTGGGAAAAAGAAAGTTGTATGTGTCTATGTTTCTATATGAATTGCAAAAGAAAATGCTGTCATTTGTGTATGTGTGCCTGTTCAACATAATATTGTAGTAATGGCGCGGTCTAGTTTATATTGTATTTAATTCTAGTTGAAGTTTATATACAAGAAAATATATACTAGTTCTTGTATGAGAAAAACTTTTTTATATAAGTTCCACATATTACTTAATTTAATATTAATTTAAAACGACAGATATAACTGTAATATTTGTGTATAGGATATGTATGTATACATATGCAGCTTTTATAGGGTTTATTAGACTTGTGCTATATTCAATTTTATTATAAGTTTCTTAAATTGAATTGTATACATTCCCTAAAAAAATATAGCAAAAAATATTTTGATCAAATTGTTACGATATGGATATACTCAATTATTTAGAAAAATGTTACCATTTGAAATATTTAATATGCTTTAAGATATTAAGTAAAAATTCCTTTCAAAAGGACTTCGATAAAAGTTCATACTAACTAAATTTCAATAGTATTTCATAGAATAATTTATAAATTATAAGCCAACTAACTATAATTCTTGGTACATTTTAAATTCAAGATTGGTATAGTATTACAATTATAACAAATTATTAGGCAAATTTCATTAGAGTAGCTTATATTAAAGAATAACCTTTACAAATTTCAATATTTTTTTTTTGTTTCCTTCTTCACTCCTAGGAGGAGTATAGGGCTAGTGCATGATATCTATCATGCCGTAGTTTCTATAGTCATAGCGAGTTAGCTAGGTAGGTGACTAGCTTACCGTAGTTTTTTTATTTTTATTAAATATTTCAGTTTATTAATATTTACTGTTTATTTTTCTTAGTCTTTAGTATCGAATACTATAAATATTTGAAAATTACTTGTATAATATTTATTAGTATTGCATATTAAGTTATATAATATTAAATATAATTTTTGTAGTGACCTGACCGGGGTTTGAACCCGAGACCCTTCGGTTAAAGGGCTGGTGCCATAAATTTGTTAGTTCTGCTTTAATAGCTAATAACTAATTTTATTACGATAACAAGGATCACTAAAAATTTATGAATTTAATTAAAAATTGCATATTTTTAGGGAACTACAAATTTAAAAATTAATTTACATTAAATAGTGCAATTTTTGTACAGAATTGTAAATAAAATTGAAGAGATAGGTTCGTAAACGGAACAAATTAGGAAAATTTAAAGACTATCTTTTTTAAGGAGAAAGTGTCTATAGGTAATTATTATGGTCATACATATATGAACTTTTAAATAAATTAATATTCAAATAATACAAAGCTTGTTTTAGAAGTATGTTAGAGATTTAGAAATTTTGTATCTATATATGAAGTCTGGCCCTCATATAGTCTTATACCACTTACAGATGACCACTAAGTGGAATCTATTGAATTCTAAGTGGATTCAAGTAAGATTTTTTTAATACTCGCTCTACAATTTCAATTATAATTTATATAATATTATGCATAATTCAGAAAATGTTCAAACTACAGTGGTTAAATTGATCACAGACTCTCTATTAAAAGCACCACTATTCGAAAGATTATATTCGAAGTGCATAATTTCAAAGCAGACAAGTCATATAGAATTTGCAATACGTACAGGAACTAATTACAGTTCGCACGATCAACTCTGCGTCGCAAGTTTTTTAAAATAAGAAATGAAATGTGAAATTTTTACATATGATAAGTGTATGTAAAATATACATATCTATATAATTATTGGAAACCGAAATCTATATTAAAGGCTCAAAATTATAATATTTTGGTTTTTTATATGGAAAGGCTACACTCGAATCCTACTAATATTAGTATAGTGCATAAAACATTGCATTAAACAATTTTTAATATGGAAGAATATTAATTTAAAAAAGGCAGTATAGAAATAATTTTACAATATACATAATTTATTCCAAAAAAAGTAGGAAAACAATAAAACATAAAATATAAAGTGAATGGAAAAGACATTATTTATAGGAATTTTATCATATACTTACCAAATATGTAAATATTTTGAAAATGTTCTCGTATACTGAGGGTAATTATTCTCAAAATAGGATGAAGGAAAACTAAAGGATTTAAAAATTTTTAAGAATTTTTTATTTAGTAGTAAAATTTAGCTTTTCGCCTCTGTTTATTTCTAATAGTCAGTAGATTTTGCTTAGTCGCAGATACATATAAATTTATTTATAATAATTCGCAAAAATAAAAAGCAACTTTAGACAATCATGGCACTAATGTTGCCAGAAAGCAGTCGTTTTCTCCTTCATTTTTTTTTCGGTCACTATTTACTTTTAGAAAAATGGCGACAGCGATGCATTTTTTGGATATAAAATTATTTTCTCGAATATTTTATGAAAATTTTTATATTTAAGCACTTTTATATTTCATTTAAA
Source organism: Condylostylus longicornis (assembly GCF_029603195.1). Taxonomy (NCBI): domain Eukaryota; kingdom Metazoa; phylum Arthropoda; class Insecta; order Diptera; family Dolichopodidae; genus Condylostylus; species Condylostylus longicornis. The sequence goes on along the minus strand of NW_026578009.1, from coordinate 9,994,306 downwards.
AAAAAAAAATAAAAAAATATAGTTCTTAATACAGAAATGAAAGTATTATACCCTTGCATACATTTTGCGGCAACTCAGACGATAATTGTGATAAAAATGTAACTTTAAATAATACATTGAAAAATCAAATTTTTCAGCTCCTAAAATAAAACAAAATTAAGTGTGCAAAAGTGGTTATAATCATTTTTTGAAGTCGGAAAACATTACAGCGCTAAAATTTTTGTTATAATCTTAAATTGTTTAAAATTTCGAAATTGCAATTGATCAAATTTTTCTTCAAGTTAATGAATTGTTTTGAACTAAACTTTAATATTAAATATTTTTATTAAAATTCGGTATATGATCCAAATTAATATTTGGAAATTTTTGATAAATTCAAAATTTAATTAAAATGATTAATATGAAAAAAAAATACCACATTAATATTAATTTTGCAATATCCATTTTTTTCAAATCTACTCTTACTTTATTTTAAATAACACAAAACCTTTAAATAAAACTTTTCAGAAAAAAATTAATATAAAAAGTTAAAAATATTATTAAAAAATTATTAAGTCTTTGATTTAATGTGATATTTCATTTTAATTAATTTAAGAAGCCTTTAATTAAAATATAAAACTGAAAAATATTAAAATATATTTTTATATATGTATATATGTAGGTGTGCATGTACTTTTAAATTATACTTAAACCTCTTCTGTCATGAAATCATAGTTAAAAAATGTTTCAACACTTTATATTACACATGTGTGCGGTTAAAATTAAATACTCTTTATTATTTTATTTAAAAAAATATGTATATATGTATATACAGGGTGTCTCATTTCAAAGTACACTGATATACACCACTGTATAGGTTCTCATGAGTAGACAAAACTTTTGTATAGAGACGATATTCACAGGTCAACAGGTTCGGAATTACAGGAGCTTAAAATCAATTTCGAGTAATTTTTTTACATTTTTAAATTTTAAAAATAATTTCGTACCTGTTTAAAATAAGCGCATTATTGAATATGATTTGAAAACCGTAGAATAAGGGCTTTTTCACGTATATTTACATTAGCCATAATTTGTTCAAATTTCTTATTAACATAACTTTAAATTTCAATTTTTCTAATCATGATGACGTATACAATGGTATATAGCAGAACACTTTGATACGAGACATCCTGTATATTAAATAATATATATAAAAAATTCATTTTTTGAATTTTAAGCCCCTTTTAAATTTCATATTAAATTTCAAGTTCTTTTTGAACCATAAATAATTAAATAATATTAAAATATTATTATAAAAAATTACGAATGTATTTAGGTTTTGGTGGGTTTTTAAATTTTCTCTTGTTTTATTTTATTCATTTTTGTACCTTTTAATAAATAAATTAAATGTGTATTTTTTTTCTTTATTTCTTTTTTTTTTGTTTTAATATTTCAAATTAAAATATTAATAGTTTTTAATTTGTACACTTAAATCAAATTTAATATTTTTTTTTTGTGGAAATATAAATGACTCTTACGGTGGTCAACGTAAAATTTGGTGAGATTTGATGTGATCATTTATTCAAGGAATTTTTCAGATTGCAAAAAACACAAAGGTTTTGGAAGCTACTCACTTTTGTAAAAATAGAGAGTAGAGTGGTAAAGCTGTTATACGGCATTTATAAATGAATGTTCACGTGAATTACACCGACTCATATAAATGTAAATCGTTGATTGCCTTTGAAAGGGAAGTCACTTCGGTCCGTTTTTTCCTTATATGGTAGACCAAATAACGTTTTTGATTATACAATTATTTTTAGATAATATATGCTTTACAAATGAAGTTAAAATTTGCTTGATGTTACGCTCCATAGATGGTTGAACTTAATTATGGAATGATTAAAACAATTTTAAAAATATGGCGTGCTAATTACGGGTTATTAACGAGTAGTACTTGAGTATCATCATAGTTTAAAGGTTTTGAAGAAACTGAGTGTTGTCAATAATCAAAGATTATTCGTGGATAATAGACTCGGATCGATTTACAGTTGCATTCGAATATGATGATGTAAATATGGCAGTTTTAGAGAATTAATTGATCATTATGTTGGTAGCATTAAATGTATGACGTATGTATCGTATGTTGCGACTGTTTCCGAGTTTGCTTCCCAGATTCATGATTTGTCATGTGGCGATTCAAAAATTTTCCTATTCCGTTTTTCTATCTGACTAAATCAAATTTTCTGCCTAAATTGTGTAATTACTTTTAAACAGTGTGATGTGCTGGTACACATGGTAATCCGAAGATAAGCTTTATTTAAGCTTATCTTCTGATATAAAAAAAAAAACATGACGATTTTTTATCTTTTAAAAATTTGATTTTTTTTTTTTTGGTGGGCAAACAAAACTGTAGCTTTCCTAATAAAAGGTGTCTATTATATCTCCTACTAAGGTTCAACTAAATAAGGATAAAAGAAACTAATTATATTGCGTTGGTTGATCTGAAGAAGAATTCAGTCCTTAATACATTTACGTCATACTTTTAATTCATTGTTTTTATTACTTAAAAATTTTAAGCCGCATTACTTGAATTAATTGCAAGTGATATTAAATGCCACAAAAAAAAAACACGAAAATTTACTTTAATATACAATGAAAATTCTTTTAGAATAATGGCGTTTTTTTCTCTGCTTACATGCGTTCACTCTTTGTCACATAAAATATGACTACAATCCACACATTTATCATAAATATTTAGATTTATGTAATGTATATAAACATAATATTATAATGTTATTAAATTTATGTATTAAATACATACGAGTTTTATTATTTTACATTTTATTTCAATTTTTCTTTTACAGTACCACCACAAATACCACAAATAATAAATGACCGTGGAGAATATATAAAATCAAGAGCGGGACCATACGAAGAAGGTGGTGATTTACAATTAATATGTATTGTAATTGGAGGTAAGTTCATAATTATTATAATTAAAAATTATATAATAATAACTGCATAAATATATTATTACATGCCTACATACAATATGTTATGTAGGTTTAAAAGATTAAAAACATAAAACTATTTTTATATGCAAGAGAAAATTAAGATAAAAAATTGTTTGAAAAATAAATTATTAGTGAAAACGATTTATTTATATTGTAATGGTGTGAAATAAAATACTAGACACGTCGATAGATTTATAATATAAAGGATCAAAATAATAGATGTGCATTGGCACAGCACAAAATTGTTACTGTAAAATATATTTATTACTTCACTCGTTACATATAATTCTATTTAAATTTGCAAGGATGTTGTGGACAGACGATTTTCGTTATATGTTTTGATCTAAACTTAAGACTATTTCGCTTTAGACGTTTCTTTAACACTAATCCTGAATATTGCTTCTATACTCTTACTCCCGTTTTGATTTCTGTACTCAATTAATCAAATCTCTTCTGTACGTTAATATTAACCAATTAACCAAGTTAGAAAACATGTTTTAAGGTATTTAATTTAAGATTATAATATCCTTGTTCGTCGTTTTGAGTAATGATGGGTAGAACAATAGAATTTCCGTTGAATTTTAGCTATCTATTAATATCACTGTTAAATTTATTTGTATACGTCATCAATGTCATTAAACCAACTGATCAGCTCCTTAGCTATTATAAGTCTTAAAATCGCTCTACACATGCCTCGTCCGTCCTCATATTGAATATGATTCGCAAGTATGGATAACCTATTATGATATACATTTTATTATTAGGATTGAGTCTATTCAAAAAAATTTTTTTGAGGTTCGCACTGCACCTTCTTTTTTGGGAAGATTCCATCATTCTTTCGCCTTATGAACACGTATTAATTGACGTAACCACACTGGGACGTGATGTCAAGGATTTGTAATTCATTTTTCAGTTTATGACTTAATCTCTCCCGACATTTTAAATAAAATTGTGACTAACTCTAACTAAAGGTCTCGTTCCCCCACTATTTTCATGGTTCCTTTTCATAGGACCAATTATGGGAAACATGAACCTGTCAGCAGAATGCTGCATTTATGCAATAAACACAAACACAATTTTGACAAATTCTTGTTTTAGATAATCATTGTTTATATTCATATGTAATGGAGTATTAATACTTATAAGTTTTATTTTGTACAATTTTTAAATTTAGTTTTTAATTCAAAAATTGGTTCTGTCTAAAAAAAAAGGGAAAATGTGTATATATGTTTATGCATTCTTTAATTTTGTATGTATAATAAATAAATAAATAAATAAGAATAACCGTAACTTTAAATCTGCTAAGAAGGGTTTTGTCTAAGCACAAAGAAATTCAGTTTTGTTTAACCCAAATTTTTTATGGTTTTTCTTATATTGAATGTTTCAAATAATACATATATATAACAAATATATTTCATAAAATCTCGCGAACGAATTTGAATTTTTTGAATATCTTAGAAGTGGTGAATAATTAAGTTAAAAATAGTCACATATAGAACAACTCATTTATTTTGTAATATGTTCTATCGGTAGAGGTTATAAGACATAATTATTGGTTCAAGTACAATCTAATACCTACAGTTTTACCTTAATCAACTTACCAAACAAGAAACCAATTATATAAAATTAAAGCTTTGTTTCTATTAAAAAAGGTTTTAACTAATATTATGAATTTTTCTCCGAAGTTCAAAACTCAGCTATTCCATAAATTTTCAAATATTTGTGGTTTATAGTGCTATAATATTATTTAGTTTATAGAATATAATAAGAGGATATATTAAAATTTTACTAAATTTTGTGGTTAGTATATGTAATAGATATTATGTACATATGTATGAAAGAATTGAAATAATTGCATTTTACGTTATAGTTCTTATAAGTATGGTAGATGTATACTACACACTTACCATTCTAAATTTTCTATACGTATACAATATAACAAAAAATAATTTTACTTTAAACGAGAAAAAAAATAGAGTTGACCTTGTCAACCCTGTGATACCCGTACGAATTTGTTATCGTATGTGCGAATAACTAATGTGCCATAACCAACTATGGGGCAGACTATGACTTTAAGTTGCCGTATTACCATATTAATTTATGCAAAATTTCAGTACTATGTGTTATTCAAAATACTGGTTGTGCCAAACTACTATTGATGTTGTATGGCAGCTACCAGAAAGAGCCAAGAAATTTTAGCGAATTTTACCAAGCACATCGGCCCTACTAATATATTCACTTGTGTGAAATCTCAATATTACAGCTTTTATAGTTTCTGAGATATAGTCAAATAACTTTTGAAGTTGTATGGCAGGTACCAGAAGGAGCCAAGTAATTTCAACGACTTTTATGAGACACATTGGCCCTACTAATATATTCGTTTGTGTGAAATTTCGATACCATAGCTTTAATAGTTTCTCATATATAGTCAAATAACTTTTGAAGTTGTATGGCAGGTACCAGAAGGAGCCAAGTAATTTCAACGACTTTTACAAGACACATCGGCCCTATTAATATATTCACTTGTGTGAAATCTCAATATCACAGCTTTTATAGTTTCTGAGATATAGCCAAATAACTTTTAAGTTGTATGGCAGGTACCAGAAGGAGCCAAGTAATTTCAACAACTTTTATGTGACACATTGGCCCTACTAATATATTCGCTTGTGTGAAATTTCAATACCATAACTTTAATAGTTTCTGAAATATAGCCAAATAATTTTGGAAGTTGTATGGCAGCTACCCGAACCGGTACCCCGATCATGTCCAATTTAAATAGGGTTCTGGCACTTACTACAATAAATCATTTGTGAAAATTTGGTGAACTTAGCTCAATTAGTTTTTGAGTTATCGTTCGGACGGACGGACGGACGGACAGACGGACGGACGGACGGACGGACGGACGGACGGACGGACGGACGAACGGACGGACGGACAGACAAAGCTAAATCAACTGAGAATTTGACGCTGATCAAAAACATACACTTGAGTCTATATCTAAGACCGTTATTTCTTGGCGTTACAAACGGTAAGGCAAATTTAGTATACCCTTCGAACATACGTTCGTACGGGTATAAAAATTAAACAAACATGGATTATAATATGTTTGTGCGGCTTATCACGTGGTGAGTGGCTAACATTAAGTATAAATTATTTGAGTAAAAACTTAAATTCCATTTATTATTAAGATATCAAGATATTTTGTTTTTGAAATTGTGGTTATCTCAATAAAATTATTTCTGTATTAACATGTTTTTAGAAAATTTGAAAATATTTAATTTTAGTATTGATTTGTCTTGATTATAATATCATGCTAGCCACATTTTAGATTTGCAACAACCCACTGAGGTGTAAAAATAAACCATAATGTCAAAATATCTACAAAGCATTTAAGAAAATCAAATATGGAAGAATTCATAAAGTTTTATGTTAACAAAACGCACCATATTATTAAAATATTTTCATTATTCTATAATCTAAAAGTCTAAAGCTCTCCAGTGATTTCTTGGAGGTTTTTTAAAATACAAATTGTTCGTGTAAGTGCGGAGGAACTCAAATATCTAGATGTAGAGTTTAAGAAGTAAAAAAATTAGTTTCATTCTGTGACGGCTTTAAACCCAATTACCGATCACCCAATTGTATATATATACGTTAGTGAAAACGATTTATTTATATTGTAACGGTGTGAAAATGAAATAAAAATTTTATGTGGCCGCTGCTTAATATCAAATTCATCCAATCACCATGAAACTTTGGGAAGTTTGTTAGATTAATCGCGTCATTGTCTTAATTAATCGCTTTTACAAAATTTTTGGATTATTCTTCAGTCCTGTAATATTAAAATTTTAGGTCGCAAAACGGAATCATACAAGGTAAGATTAAATATGTCGGTCTTATACAAATGCAGAACAGACATGTGTTGTGAGATCTACAGCTTTTCTTCTGGCTAATATTTAAAAATTAGTTAGCTGTAAACAATCGGTTCCGGGAAAAATTTGACTTTTATTATTGAATATAATATTTATTGTTATTAGTTTTTATTTTATTTCGATTTTATGTTAAATTCCATTCGGGCAGATTTACTTTGATGCGTCATTTTTAATGCCTCAGTGTTTCTGTTGAAAACTTAATGGTAAATTATAGTATAAGTAATGCATACATGACTTATTTAATGTATAATGGTTATTGCATAAAATTTACTAATTTGATTTAATTGGAATATTAATTTAAATAACATAAAAATACCATGTAAATTTGTATACCTCAGGATGAGCTATTATTCATAAATTAATGTACGCAATCCACTTTTCTAAATTTGAGTATTTTATTTAGTTAGAACACAGGTTTGAATAGATTCAATAATATTGAAAGTGCATATTTTAATATGATTAGCAATATTAAACCATGTTGAACCTTTTATGTTATTCCAAGAATATTAACAATTCAAATAATTATGTGATAGATTATTACTATATGTTTTATTATTAAATATTCTACAGAACCATATTATATTTCCAATGTAATTTTACGTTTTGCCCACAATATTACGATATTGTGTACATCGTTAATAATTTTCATATTACAGATTCTAATTTTCAAATATCTTACAATCATGTATTATAATTTACAATGATTTTAACTTAATCAAAGGAATTTCATATTATTATCGTAATATTTTTTGATTATTAAATTTACAAATTCATCTCTCCACATCTAATATATAAGTATGTATTTTTAATTTGCTTTATTCAATTATAATTTCTGTAGATGAATTCATTGTGTAAAAACGTATAGTTAAATAATGGATGTTTATTCTTCATTTTACCATTAAATTTATTACCTTGACACAATTCTAAGAACAAATTCAAAATATGTACCTAAAAATTTTGCCTTGAACTCATGATGTATGTAGATAAATGTAGAAGGTATGAAGAACTCATAACGCCAGATGTATGTAGATAAATTAAACAAAATTTTAATTTTAAATGTTTAATAATTTTAAATAAGTGATGAAAGGACCTACAGAGATGAATCCTATTCTTTTGTATGAACATATGGCCCTACATATTTTATAAAATTTATGATAGCTAATGCTTTACAGAATTTATTGGTTATTTTTGATAAATGTTTTGCGTAGCTGATGGTGGTTCTTTACTGATTTTAATTTCTGTTTCTAGTGTTATTATGTTTATCATATATTGGTTTATAATATTCATTATATAAAATGTTAATAAGGTTAAAATTGAAACTTTTTCATTAAAAATTGAGAATTACATTTGAGCGAAGCATTTTGTTAGTTGAATGATAAAATAATTTATTAACATTTCACATTCAAATGATTAAGAATAAGTGAAATATAAACAGATAGTAAATATAATTATTGGAAAAGGACTTATTAGTTAGGAAAAGTAGCTAATAGACGTGTTATGCAATCGTTTATTTATTGACTGTACTTTTTTATTAATAAGTCATAATTTTTGATGAAGAATTTTGAGTAAAAAATAATGATTTTCCAAAAAATTTAATGACCATTTACGCTATATTCGGAAAACTAAAACTTGCTTCTGCTTCTATAACGTATAAAAATTGCAGTTTTGCCGATATTTTTCGAGAGCAGCGCGAATTAACATCAAAAACATTAAATGTTGCCTTATGAAGTATGTTCCAACTCGAAATACCGTTTACATATTATAATTATTCGATTTATTAAATAATTCATTAAAATTTTTAAAATTAATATTATTGACTTACAATGCAGAATTAAATTTCATATTAAAATTTCATTATCATAGAATGCTTGTAATATAATAAGCTGCCCCATCGTTTATTTTTTTTTTATCAACATTTCCAATCAAATTTAATTTTCCTTTTTCTATTTCCCTAAGTATTCCAATATTATAGGTTACTATAGAAAGGAATGTATAATACAAATTAAGCTATAAATTCATGTATGTGTGTATTCAATAAATAAATTTATATGTAATGCATAATACATAAAAATTAAAACATGAATAGAAAAGAGGAGTTACACAAAAGTAAAAAAGTTGCACTTAATGAACGGGTATTATATCATTAGCAAGGGTCGTAAATAAAGTAAAAAACAATATTTATATATATGTACGTACAGTACGAGTACATACATCATATTCTCATAATAATATAATCATGCCTATAAAGTAGTAAGCAGGCTATACATTTTTTTTTTCTTTAATGAAAATACATACATTTATTATACCATGTGTTACACTCTTTGAATTGCATACATATAGGCGGGAATAAAGATTAAGATATCTTAATGCAAATCAAATGGGTGCAAGGATTGAATTAATTTCCTTTGAAATTTATAATTTAAAAAAAAGTTATTTCATTATGTTTTTTTTTTCATCTACACATCCACATATGTATAATATAATACCAATAGGTTATTATTTTTATCCTTAAAGAATATCAATTTTAATAAAATAATAAAAGCTTCACCATAGAATTATTTATGAATATGATATAATTACAATAATTATTGTATATAATAAGCCGTATAATAATAACGATTTTCGTTAAAGTATAGTGGATCGATTATGCGTCGAAATACATACGTACGAGATATGCAAACGCGTATAAGTGGAAAAAGTGGGCTGTAGAATACTATGACTTATTATTTGTGTGCCATCGTAATTCATTGAAATTTTTTATATAATTAATTAATATATATTTTACTATAGGTATAAAAATTATACCAAGAAGTAAAAATTTCCAGAAGCAGGAAATTCGAAATGCTTTAGTAATACTGAAACAGTTTGATATACATTAACAGTTTGCAATAGCATTACGATTATGATATGAAATTTTTTGTTTTTAGTAAAACTAAAAATTACGTTTTATAACGCATTCAAATTAAAAAAAAAATGTAAAAATGAATTCTGGACTCGAAGTGAGAACTAAATTTTTTTTATTCAGTAAAAATATCGGGTGTTATTACAAAATTTTACTTTATTTTATATTCAAAATGAATTTTTCAAATTTAGTAACATTCAAGGCATAATAGCCTTAATATACTTTTACATATTATTATGTGTATATAGATGTTAAAACAATGCACTGAAAACACGTAGGTTTCTCCATAATATTATGTTATTTTGAAAAATTTTAATATAATGTATTAGCATGCTATTAAAATCAGTGTTAACTTCCTTCTATGATTTCTTTGTAAGTGTTCAAATATTACGTAATTTTCAAATTAAAAAATTGCTTTTCCCTCCTTCTTTTTTCAACATTTTTTTATACATTTATAGACGATATTTTTTTACTATAGCATTATTAAAATTTTAATTTTTATAAAAACTTTTTATACATTTTTAATTTCTTTTCCATTTAATTAGCGTGATTTGAGAACATTATGAAAAATTAAAATTTTCAAAAGTGAAATTTAAAGTGGAAGTTATTAAAATGCCACCATTATCTACACCACAAAACGCCATTAACATGAAATTAAACTCCATGAATTTTATGTTTTCTTTTTAGGTATATAAAAATAATATTATGTTCAGTGTTGAATATAAAAAATTAATCCAGATGAAAAATATATAATAGGTTTATTCAAGTTAACTTTGATAGAATTTGAAGATTTTATTGCAAAAATAAAGAATTCGTTTTCAATTGAAAATTAATTAAATTTTATAGGAATAGTAATTGCAATTTATAATAAATTTTAATGTAATTGTTTTAAATTACCTATAACCCCTTTCAATACCGAAGTAAAGATCATTAATGAGAAAATATTACCGTTACAATAATCCAGAATCAAAATTAAAGATTCTATAGAAATCATGCTATCTACTTAAAAAAAATAATTGATTAATTAATTATAGGTACAAATCTATAAAATTTTTATTATATTTTACCTCTACAGATTCCATATCACAGTAATTAAATACGATATTTTTATAATATATTACGATATTTATAAAATATTACGTGTTAATATTTAAATTGATTGATTACCTTGATAAAATGACCACTTAAAATATACAATATGGCAATAATTTTTCTAAATTAATTAAAAGCGATCGCTAAGTTGATTTACTAAGTTATCTCAGTAATGACAAAGGAATAAGTGTTTCTCATTGCTTACGCTATTAGTCCATCTCTGTGCATTTTATAATATTTTTATGTTATTCTTGTATTGAGGAGAAAAAAAAAATGAAAACAAACTCAATTTGAGTAAACCACTTTTAAATTATTAGAGTTTTTCATTTCATGAAAAATAAACATACACACTTATACACACATATAGAATTTTACTGCATAAACTAAGTTTTAGGAAAAAGAAAGAAAGCTATAGTATAACAACAAAAGCAAAAATTAAAAAATAAAACTTTCTTATAGATTTTTATGTATGTGTGTGTTAAAACTTATAGTACATATTTTGGTTTCGAAAAGTAACCCAGGTGACCTAAACTAAAGTTTGAGCAGCAGTTTTAAGTGAAAAAAAAATACCATCATTTAAATTAAAAAGTTACTTTTTCATATGGGAAGTAAAAATATTTTCTTATGGAGAAATTTTTACATTGCTTACAATAAATTTTCAAGTGTTTAACAATTTTTATTTTATGGAAAGTAGATATATGTATGTAGGTACATAAAATTTTTATTTGATAACAAATTTGCTAAAAATTTTCAGTATATCAATGTGATTTCTATGTATAGATAATGTATTCAAATTAAGGTTATTTTAAAATTTGAAAAAAATATTATTGGTCTTATATCATTGATAAGTAGGGTACATAATTATAACTGTTAAACGGAATCAATTAAAAACAAAAAAAATTTGATGTGACATAACCGATCGCAATACTCCTTTTCATTTTATGAAAGTAAGGAAGTTTTACTCAACATACCTAAAAGAGTGTAATATAAAAAGTATAGTAAGTGTAATATAAAAAGTATTTCAGAAAAATTGGTTGATTATTTCTCTTTATATTTCGTTTCCGATGTCTGATATATCCCAAAAGCTGATCGATCCATGTCATAGCTAAAATAAATGCCATAGCTTAATATAAATAAAATTTCATCAAAATCGGTTCAGCCGGAATTTAGATACTTAAACACACAGACCGACAAGTAAACAGACCGACTGACCCACACACAGACTGACCGACATCTCTCTTAAAATAGTTTATGTATGCTTCCCTACTATGGAGAAGGGCGTTCCAATCGAAAACTCGTCAGCAGAGATTTGGTGCCGTCACTTCACCCTCATTTTTGCATGCAATGCGGTCGCTAAAAAGAGTACAGAAGCTTGGTCATGATGAAATCGATGAAATCTAAGAAAAAATGGGATTCCAATAATTTGTTCGCTTTGAGATTGTTTAATTACTCTTTAAGAAATTCTAGAATTTATGTAATAATTATTTGACACCATTAAAAACTGTAACAAACTATTATTCAAGTTTGCTCTAGCTTTTTAGTATTGTATGACTTTTCTCTGCAGTTTTGTGTTTCAGAGAACTCCATCATTAAATCAGAATTTGGTACATATTGAATAAATTTTAAATTTCCAGTATAAATTTTTAGTATGGAAATAAAATTTTCATTTTCCTGTTAAACAATTTTCTCATACTATAACAATTTTCAATTTAAACATGAAATTTCAATAACTTTGAAGAATAATTTATTAAAATTATCTATAATTTATTTTAACTAGAAATCAAGTATATTGTTTACTACTTCATCAGCATGAAAATATTTGCTTAAAAGCGCAGAAAATACAAGATCCAATTTTTATGAAATATGAGTAAATAACACGTTATTGTATTCCAACTTTTCTTAAAAAAAAATATAAAATTTTTTATATGTTATTCAAGTTATATTAATTGAAACAACGCAAATAATTCTTGTAATAAGTTTTCCTAGAAAACACAGAAATTTGTTCTGTATCGTAAATTATATCGCAAATTGTTTAATTGCCTCAATGTGAAAACTGTAGATTCTTTAGCAATTCGATATTATTTTTTTCCAGTAATTTCTTACTTATTTTTTAATTTAATACAATTATACTTTAATGAATACATTAAAAAGTGATTTTTATTTTATATATAAATGAAAAATTTTTCCTAAAATCGATATTTAATATTCAAGTCAGTATATCAAATTACTATTAAGTTTTTATATAGAAGTCTGACAGATAGTAATCAATGACAAACAAGTTCCAACTGGTTTTTAGTTTCATTAAATTTATTTTAACATTTTAAGAAAAAAAAACAAAAATTTTTTGAAAATTTGTACGTGTCTTAATTTAAGCAGCAAATGAAGATGATCAAAGATTTAAGAAGAATGATTTAAGAAAGATGAAGAATGATCAAATTAATTTTCTTTGTAATGTTCGTTCCCCGAAAAGTATGCAATAAAACGATATACCATTATAAGAAATAAATAAAATAAAGTTGTTTGGTTTAAAAGAAAAGGTTAAATTATACCTTGCACCATATTATCTCGCTCAGCATAAAAGCCTGCTTAAATTAAGACACAACTCAAGAAGATTCAGACTCAAGCCTTATGTTCAGAATTATAGCTCAGGTATGTCCTTAAGGTTTTTGATGTGAAATGGCTTTGCCCATTTCAAATTAATTTAAAAATTAATTTTTACGGTCACATTTTTAAAATGTAGAGTATATAATTCTTTTGGTTAAGATCGTCTGAAATGTTAGTACTTTTACACAAATATAAGTTGATTTATTTAAGATTATTTTATCTTTGCTGTTTCAGCTGAGTTAAATCTTCTCTTACCAGAATTTGTTCGCTATAATTTTTATAATGACATTAAAATTACAAGCCAATTTGTTAATGAGCAACTTTAATAATTGCATAAAATTTTGTTAAGTGTGATAAAAACTTCATTGCATTCATCGAAAACTAAAATTATTTAGAAGATTTTAAGTAATATATCAATAATTATTATTGCAGTAAAATCTTTGTCAAATACCCCAGTATATTCTTTATTCATCTATATAATAATGGGATGAAGTAAATTTAAATTATATTTTTATACACGTACGAACGTATGTTAAACGAATATATTAGTAGGGCCAATGTGTCTCATAAAAGTCGTTGAAATTACTTAGCTCCTTCTGGTACCAGCCATACAACTTCAAAAGTTATTTAGCTATATCTCAGAAACTATAAAAGATGTGATATTGAAATTTCACACAAGCGAAAATATTAGTAGGGCCGATGTGCTTGAAAAAATTTGCTAAAATTTCTTGGCTCTTTCTGGTAGCTGCCATACAACTTCAATAGTACTTTGGCACAACCAGTATTTTCAAAAACACATAGTACTGAAATTTTGCATAAATTAACATGTTAATACGGCACCTTAAAGTCATAGTCTGCCCCATAGTTAGTTATGACACATTAGTTAATCGCACATAGGATAACAAATTCGTACGGGTATCGCAGAGTTGACAAGGTCAACTCTATTTTTTTCTCGTTTTTTTTCAAATATTCTTGTTTTTCAATCTTTTGTTTGGTGTCCAAAATTTTGGTTAAACAAATAAAGTGTAATTCTGTACACTTAATCAAATTAAAAATTATCAAATTAAAATAGGAAAATGTACATAGAAAAATAACAAGAAGTAAAAAAAAACAAAAAAATAATATTATACATAAACACATAGTTACTTGTAGCACACATTACTAAAATGTGGCATGAAAATGTTAAGCTTAAAGCATAATCACAAGGAAATTTGTCTTTTATTTTAACATTTTTATGATTTACATTAATTATTATTCTTTTATTTATTATGTAGACATACTTACAAATACTATATTACATTATTTATAACAAAAACAAAAATAAATTATTTTTTTCATGTTATGTATTACAATATTAGTATTTCAATTTTATTATGTATGTATATGCATGTCGCTCTACATTATTATATACTTTTATATTATGAATTATTAAATATTATATTGTAGAGATAAGAGTAATTTAATATTGTGCCTACATATAATATATCAAATAGACAATAATATATATCATGTAAGATAATCAAAATAAATGCTACAATTAGCCTGAATATTAACACATTTCGTGTCTAATCTTAATACACATAAAATACATAATAGCAGTATAAATAATTAGAATGTTAATGTCTATTACCTGCTATTAACTGATATTATGCCTCAAATCTAGGCAACCCGTGCGACACTAATAGATATAAGAGATATATATCAATCTAAGGCTTTGTTTAAAAGAGTCTAATATTATAATATTAGTGTTGTAGGTTCTGTTTAGAATAATGACCTAAAATTTGGAAAATAATTTAGTTTATTTTCTCAATGAAATAAAATAGCATATGATATTTTTGGAAAAATAATTTGTACCGAATCATGTAGACGCGCAAGAGTGTTTTGTTGGCTTTTCTTTATGATAAGGAAATTGAAGTTGACCAAAAATTAGTTCTAAAGCAAAAGAGCTAGTGGAAAATCGCAACCGAAAACGTTTTAAAACTGTTATAAGAATGTCGAAACACTATCTGAAAATGTTCACAGATTTCTTGATTGGACATTGCAGGTTCAAGGAACGTTCCAGTTTAAGAACCTACGGGTCTGGTAGAGTCTGTGGCAAAGAAAAGGAGACACCGTTCTACCATTTCAGGAAATGTGGAGTGTTGATCCATAATAAAAGGAAATTTTTGGGTGGAACATCGCTTGTAAGTGAGTTGTTTCGTGACATTGCCCTTGCAAAAGCTTTTCGGATTCATTGAACGCGTGCATCTCGAAAATCTTTTAAATTCGCGTTACATTATCACTCCAACTAACAATCAACAGCCTACAATGAGAGATAATATATAAAATTAATTTTACCATTGTCGATTTAATAATACTGCGACAGTTATTACTTTATGCAGTAGTAAAATAAAACTTTATAATTTATGGCCTCCACAATACGAGTAAAGCATTTTTAATCTTGTGCGAGTAATAATTATTATTTTGTATCGAAATTACCCTAAATCGTAAAAATTTTATAAGCCTAGCTCAACCTGTTCTTGAATTATGACTAAGATGCACTCCAATAAAATTGAATATATTCCAGCTCTACTTCTTTAAATTTCTGTAACTATTTTTAATCCGAAAATATGCAATGTGGATGATTGTTCACTTGAGACTTTCTTATAAATCACATTTTATACAATTTTTTAGCACTTTTCCAAAAAATTTTTGAAAAAAAGTGCTTACTAGTTTCACTCTGTCCGTCCGTCCGTCCGTCCGTCCGTCCGTCCGTCCGTCCGTCCATCCGTCCGTCCGTCCGTCCGTCCGTCTGTCCGTGTGTCTGTTTACAAAACTTCTACACCCTTGAAGAGAAAAAGCTGAAATTTTGTACGTACATAGAGTTTTACTAGAAACTTATTTTTGTAGAACAAAATTTTTATCTATCTCCCCCCCTTTAGAAATTATACCCCCCCGAAACCCTAAAAATGCCATTCTTTAACTATTTAGTGCAATGAAACCATAAGGATTTTTCAAATTTTGCAAACGCAGAAAGGCAGTGGCTTGCTTCCCCTAGCGGGGTATACTAAAGGTTAACTTTAGAAAAACAAAATGGCCGCTCAAATTTACCGTTATCTAAAGTCCGTTTTTTCCAAATTTTTGATGTCGTTTATTTTCTAGACCCCAACCTGTAGAAGCTTGAAATTTATGGGCTTTTAGACATTAACAAATAGTTCATTTCGTTGGAAGAAAATTTTTTTCCATCTCCTTCCCCTCTCAAGTTATTGCCTCTTGAAATTTGTAAAATTTGAATTTTTGACACCTTATATTTCCGAAACCGCAAGCTTTTTCAAATTTCTATAAACACAAAAAGCTAACGGTAAATTCCATGACATTAAAAAATATAATTATTTTTCTTAACTCACATAATTAAACCTTAAAATCGAGCATTATGTTAACCCCACTTTATATTAATTTTTGCTTTATTTCAAAGACTGCATAAATCGTTGATCCTAAATATATGCAATCCTAGAAAAAGTTTTGTATATGAATAAAAATAATTTTTAGAATGTGTGATAGGTATACATAGACTGTATTTAAAAGCAGAATTTTCACTTGCTGAAGGGAAAAGTGCTACAATACAAACCATTGGTTTGACCCAACTTTATTATGCGTATCTTTCGTATCTGAATTTAGTTTTTATTATACTTTTGTTAAATAAACCTTCAAAATACAATTGAAGTCCTTGGAAAATACAATTAAAAAAAAATTGATTTATTAAAAATTTTATAGAAAAACATATTACCTCCAGAACTACTTATAATTTTATTTATTATTAAACGCTTATATAAACCTAAAGAGACAAAATTACCATTTTCAGAAAAAAAATATTTATTTTTACATTTGAAAATTTTTTTATTTTTATTCATTACAGGTAATCCACCTCCGTCAGTTACGTGGTCAATGAATGGTCATGTATTGCCAAGTACTATAGACTTTTCAAATCCTCAAGCAATTAACAGTAAATTGATTGTGAGAAATTTATCACGAATACATCAACATGCCGTTTTTAAATGTGAGGCTAGTAATTTTCCAAAGAAAACAATGGCAGCAAATGTTACTATTGAATTATATTGTAAGTTTTATTTTCAAATAATTATAATTGACACCAAATTTACGCTATAAGCACTTACATATATATTATTATACATATAAATATACATAGATAGAATATATTTTTTGATTTAAATTTATATTATGGTCCAAATATTGATTTTATATTTTTATTTCAATTAAATAATAAAATAACAATAATATTAGTAAATTGCCAGTTTTACATTAATTTTAATATTTTACCGACAATATAAAAACCGAAATTCTTATCAGATATTATTACGTTATTTTTGTTGTAGGTTATATCTGCTGATTTAAAATCTCTAGAATGAAATCACATTTATGAAAATCGAAGTTATGTAACATAAATATCCCGAACTATTATTAATTATTTCTATAATAACATGCAAAATAATTCGCTTGTACAAGTAATGACAATTTTTTTAAAATCCACTAAATTTTTAATGTAGTTGTAAATTTTATTTTCTATAATAAGTTCAAAATTTTAATTTCGGAATTAAATTTATTTAAATTAATTAAAAGGCACGGAAAACTCTATAATTAAATAATAAATTTACTGTCTTCACTAGCTAAAAAAATTCTTTTGAAAATAATGTCTTCTAGATCCCGATTCCTTGTTAATGATTTCCAAAAAAATTTTGTATTGTTCATAGGTTTCACTTAGTACTACAAGGGAGTTTCCTTGTGGTACTTCATATATCTGCCAATATAACTAAGTCCCCAAGTTGTCTTCAAACAAAATCGCTTTCTAAGATTTTGTAAAATGTTCTCCATTCGCAAAACCTAAAAAGTATATTGTTTCCAAATTTTTAGATTATGTTTAAGTGTGGAACTTGTATAATAAGTTTGAAGTTATATATTAGTAGAACAGCGTACAATGAGGATTTTCTTAACAAAAAACAACTTATTATTATTATTAAAGCAGTTTTTCAAGCTAATATTTTTCTATTGAAAAATAGATACTTACACATTTATAAAATAATTTTATTCTATAAATAGACAAATACTATTTTATAAAACTCACAAATTTATATGTGTTTAAATATAATTTACATCATATAGTATGTCCCCTGCAGTTTGTGAGTAAAAATTAATTATTAAAATATGATGTTAAACGAAATATTTTCATTATTCTTAAAATATAAACCATATCAAAAACTATGTTTTTATAGGCCAAACAATAATTGGTGCGTTAGTTAGTGGTTCCTATAATATTATTGAAGCCTGATAACTAAATTAATTTTTTATATATTAACGCCGGGATGTGGATTTTTAATGGCGGAGTCAAATGTTAATAATGAAATATACCTTCTAGAATTCGCCATACTAAAAAGGTTGTAAACTCTAATTAAAAGTTTTCGATTTTTAATTTTCATTTTTTAATAAAAATTAATTTAAGATTATAGTCTTTCATTCTCGACGAAACAAGAATATAAAAATTCATATCTATAGGGCAAAAAACGCGGCAATAAGAAATTTGTTCTTAATTATTTTTAAACTTAAATTAGATTGCTCTTTTTATTTTTTTTTTTTTTTGAATATTTTTACTTTAATTATTTATATTATTACAGTAAGACCATTACAAGTTGAAATATCATTTAATAATCAACCGATGTCAGCTGATAGAAAATATGAAATTGAATGTCAAGCAATTGGTTCACGTCCTCCAGCAAAAATTACATGGTGGATGGATAATACTGAATTATTAGCAACACAAAAGGTATTTTTATAAATTTTAAAAGCGTTGAGATAATGTAACAATTACAATTTTTTAAAATTTTTTGAATTTAAAATATTCCCTAACATCGGAATTTTGATAATTCCGTATCGATACGTAATTCATTAATTGGTTTTTGTAAGCTGAATTCTGCATTAATGCAGTATTATTACAATACGGATCTCAGGGGTTATGAACAAGCAAAATAAATTATTTATATCGAAAAATTCTTTTAATTATTGGTTGTCGTAGCTTCGTTCATCATTTTCTAAAATGTTTAACAAAATTTATTCAATTTATTTCTAAAATTGGATTTTAAAAATCCAATTGAAGAAATGAGTAATCTTATTTGGAAAAAAATGTAAAATCCCTTAGAAAAACGTAGAATTCTAATTTGAAAGTGAATAAAAAGTGAGATGAAAAAGTAAGATACACGATTAATTTGACAATTTAAACTTATCAAAATTTATTGTACAATCTAGAACTCTATAGCAGTTATATAATAAATAAAAATATTAAAGAAAACATTTTAAATTTTCGCCTTCAAAATAAGTAATAAAGTTTAAGAACATAAGCATATTATTAAAGTTTCTAACATCGTAAAATTCCAAATAACTACATATCATGGCTTCGAATGTCGAAACAGAAAATCCCGGTTCTCTTTCACAAACTCGTATTTTTGATTTCATTTTCTCTAAATAAATAAATACACTGCATTTAAATAATAATGAAAGGCACTGTATAAATATATCTGTTATATGAAAATTTAAAAATTTTATTATACTACGAGTATCATGATTATTATTATATCAATAAATCTTTTGTAAATATTTTTGAAACTGAAAATCTTTAAATTTTATTAATAATATTTTTGAAGTTTCATTAAAATATTTTAAATATTTTAAATTTATTATTAACAATAATAAATTAGAATAATACTTGAATGAAAATTTGTTCTAAATTTACAAAAGCTATACAATATTCATTAGCGTAGTTGCAAAATCTATTTTAATTATAATATAATAGAGAATAATATTCGCTTGAGGATAAAATTATAATTTAAATGAAATTATTGTGAAAAATATTGTTTAACATAATTTATTATAAATGAAAATAAAATATTGTGTAAATAATAATTATTATTTAGGTTTTTAATATTGTATACATTTACCGTTAGGAATACGTACCATAATATTTTTCGAACAACAAAATTAGTGTATAACTGTAAATATTATTTTTATATAGATAAAATAGGTACATAAACCTTTCCTTTTTTTTCAAATTGAAATCTTTAAAAGCGTGTTTTCTAAAATACAAAACAAAATTGTTATAAAAAAAACTTTAATATTTCTGCAATATTTTAAAAAACAATACTAGTACAGTTTGTGTTCCTTAGTTGATTATATAAAAATGAAAATTATATAATATTTTTATACATTATAGAAAAGTATGTATATATGTACATAAAACTACCAAATGGTGCTATAAAATGAGGTTATTTTATGTTTCCTATTTTGTTTTCATTTTATTGCTTTTTTACTGAAATGAAGAATAATAAATTCCAAAATCCCTATGATAATTAAAATGGTAGCAATGAAATTGCATTGTTTTCAACATGTTATTTTTCTACATTCCTCCTTATTTCTTCTTGTTTTAAATAAGAGAGAAAAAGAGATGTGATATTATTTATTCTCTTATATTTTTTTTTTGTCTCTTTCAATTTATTTATATAAACATTAAAAAATGTGACTGAATTTTTTGTGTTTTTTTTAAATATAGGTTTCAGAAGATGGTAATATCAGTATATCAACACTAACATTAACACCAACAAGACAGGATAATGAAAAGGAATTGAAATGTCGTGCTACAAATGAATTAGTTAAGCATGGTATACGGGAAAATATAATGAAATTAAATGTTTTTTGTAAGTATTTTTCTTCATTTTATTTTTTTAAATAATTTTTTTCTTATATAAAAAATTTACTATAATTATATAAATATTGAATGTAGTGTAGTGAACATAAATAAATTGTTAATGATTCTATTAATTTAAAAAATATTCAAGGAAATCGACAAATTTTAATGAATAAAATTATGATTCTAGTTTAATATATACGTACAAGGATTCTGTAGCAATATTTTACATATATAAAATAGTTAACATAGCTAAGATTATATTGTGTATAATTCTTGTATAGTAATAACAATTTACACTAAATATACTAAATTTGCCTTACCGTTTGTAACGCTAAGGAATAATGCTCTGAGATGTAGACTCAAATCTATGTTTTAGACCACCGTCGAATTCTAAGTTGATTTAGCTTTGTCTGTTCGTCTCTGCGTCCGTCCGTCCATTCCAGCGATAACTCAAAAACTATTTTCAGCCAAGTTCACCAAATTTTCACAAATGATTTATTGCAGTAAGTGCCAGAAGCCTATTAAAATTGGACATGATCGGTGTACTTGTTCGGGTAGCTGCCATACAACTTCAAATTTTATTTGGCTATATCTCAGAAACTATAAAAGCTGTAAAATTAGAATTTCACAAGAACGAATATATTAGTAGGGCCAATGTGTCTGATAAAAGTCATTGAAATTTCTGGTAGCTAACATACAACTGGAAAAGTTATTGGGCTATATGTAACTCAGAAGCTATAAAAAGATGTGAAATGGAAATTTCACACAAACAGAAAATTTATTAATGAGCTGGGAAGCTGAAACTTATACTTTACTTAATATAATAAATTCGATTCGAAAAATAAAAAAAAAAGTTTTACTTGTAATATTATTACTGCTTGTTCTTATTTCACCTTGATGATTTTATAAAAAATAGGGAAAATTATGTCTTTATTATACCCGCCCGTATATCATCAAGACATAAGAATTTTGTGACTCAATGAAAGTATTGTAAACCCTACTCTAATTAATTAAATAGGAAGTAACAGGAAAATTTGTAATCTTCAATTCTGGTAACACTAAATAAGCCATTAATGAGTTTTCAATACTTGTACAAAACTTAAAAAATTCGTTTTTATCCTCTTGTTTTTTTTTATTTACTCGTTTTAGTATTGAATTTCTTACAGCTTTTATTACCCATCCGTATTACGTATAAGTATATACGTATTGTTAAATCTTTGGATAATTTATATAGGAATCGGATGAAAAGAGTCACATTCTTACAAAACAAAGGAGGTATCATGGGAGTACAGATGGAAAACCATTGTGATAATTTAAAATTGCATAAAAAGCACGTTGTCCCATTTTTTATTTCTATTTTTTTCCTTATTTCGTTTTTTTTTTATTTTTACTGTAAATTTCATAACAATGAAAAGAGAACAGTGTAGGTAAGCTATTATAAGGAATAATGTTGCAAAAAGAGGAAACTAATGGCGGAATTTCGGTTATGATCGCATAATAACGCTGAATGGATACCTTTATTATAGTTGCTTTTGTTTTTATAAATGCGCGAGAGTTTTTTTGTGAAAAAAAACATAATCCTATTTTTACATTAAGATTTACAGGATTTCTTTTGTTTTGTATACTCTCATATTTATTATTATTATTGTTGTATTTGGCAATTCTCTAATGTCTTCTATATCTGATTGAAATATAAAAATTTGTTTTTATTCCAAAGAATTTTCAGAATAAAATTAATAGATAATTTTTTCGAACTAATATTAAATTTAGTTTAAAAATAATTTCAAGATTTGTTGTGAATTACAAATTTTAAAATTCATTTGAGTTTTAAATTTGAGTTATTTGTACCAAGGAAATACTTTAATCCTTAAATAAAATCATGAAATCGTGACGACTTATACAACTCTAAGTGCTTCTTATTTTCAATTCAATCATTGTATTTTTTTTCTATACAGGGTATCCGGGCTGGAAACCGCCTAGTAACACTTTAGTTTTTTGTCTCTCTTTTCGAAGTGTTCTTAAAGTTGGAATACCTGAAAATCAGTTGAAGCAAGTTTTGAATACTCATTTTATATCCAATAAAATTCCCCTTCTCAGCGGTTCAGTATAACAGTGGTTCTAAAATTTTTTTGGTTTTTGAGATATTCAACTGCAAATTAAAAATTTTTAAAAAAGTTTTCCTTTAATCACCATTTATTCTTTAATGCAGGTTAAGGTATAAATAAAGCTCATTTGATAATGCAACATAAACTTTGTAAATTTTATGTTCCTTAAGTTGATTGAAACATAAGTGAAAATTTCTTGGATCAATAGGGTCTAATGTACTTATAGTAAAAATGTTTTATTTATCACCAAAATGCTTAGTAAATTTACTCATTAAGAGTAAATTTAATAAGCATTTTAAAATTCATAATATTAAGAATATTATTAAGAATATGAAATAGAAAAATTTGTATAAATAAGTTTTTAATTAATTATTTTGATCAATATTGCTTTAATTACTTTAATTTTGTTCTTCTAATGTCACTAGATATTTTTTATTCGTCTGAAGTCAATTTATCATCCTGCTTCGGGATTTCCATTGAGTCTTAGATGTATGCATGTATGGTATGCACAAATACATCAAAATTCAAAATATAAATTTATGGGAAAGTATTCATTAAGGTTTTGTGAAAGATTAAATGAATATATGAAAAAAACATATATTATTAACACATTGAAGTCCCGTTAAATACCGACCGTATTGTGTATACAATAGGTAGGTTATGTGATGGCAACAAATTTTGCATATCGAGTTTTTGGTGGGAATGCACTTTTCCATAGTAGGGAAGTATAAGTAAACTATTTTTAGCAACCTGTCAGTCTGTGTGAGCACGCATGTCTGTTCGGCTGAACAGATTTTGATGAAATTTTATATGTAAGTTTATTTCGATTATGGCACGGATTGATCAACTTTTGGGATATATCAGGCCTCGGGAATTGCACTTTAGCGGGTCTGTTTTAGATTTTTGATCATTTTGAAGAAAACATTCAACAGATTTTCTTGAAATGTCGTCTACTTCAGCGAGTGAACGTTTACTATGGGCCAAATATACATTTTTGCGTAGATAAAGAGACATAATCAATCGATTTCATTGAAATTCAATATTTGAATTCCTCGTATTAAAACAATGAACATATAAATTTTTTGGAAAGATCAGGGCTCGAAAACTGATCTGCGGGCCGATTTTACATTTTTCACCAAATCTACGGAACGAATTGATGGAATTTCTTGAAATTTAATATTTGAGTTCTGGTTGTTACCGAAACTAACTGACGAGCATTTCAGGGAATTCGGGTAGTACAAAGTGAAACTCTACTAAGAGCCAAATTTATATTTTTCTAGGTATGTTAACTATAAGCTTACTAATGTCCTAAAAACTGGGAAGAAGTATTTAACAGACATTTTTATAATATTTTGTAACACTTTCACTTAACTAGACAACACTCATTGCGGTCGGTTATGTGCTGATCACATCAGATTTTTTTGTTAAGTAGTTACGAAAAACTTAAATACATAAATGGCCTTGTCATAAAAATTTTAATTTAATTAAATTTCAAATTACGGAAATCCCTTTGATTAATGTCAATGAATTAAAAATTATCCACAAAGATTATATAAATAGCCAATATATACATATTACATATGAGCTCTTATTTTTATAAAAATTGGTGCAAACCACATATTTAATAATACGCGAATATGTTCTAAATATCGTTGTTAATTTAAATGTTAAAAATATCAATAAAATTATGCAATTTTCGTAATTTACCAGAGGCTACAGTCATTACTATTATGATTTAAATGATTATTGCATTTGAATTGTTATAGTGGCTGAAACATTCCTTTAATGAATGCGAATGATTGCATAAGAATTGCATTAATAAAAAATTTATTTTTATTTTTAATTTGTAAGAAATTTCAAAATCTTTGACAAATACATCAAAATCCATACTAATATTGTCTCTTGCCATTGAGGTATTGGAAGTGTTAATTTAATTGAAAATGAAAATGGTTTTCACTAAAAAAAATTTAAAATAATTTAAGAAAAATTTTGGTATTAAATTTAAAATACACTTAATGCCTTTGTCCTTTATCACAAAAATAAATCAGAGAAAATCTTGTAATAACTTTTCATTTTTTTTTTTTTTCATTTTTTAATACGCCAACAGAGGAAAAAAAGTATTATCTACCTTTATTGTATCTAAACACTTTTTTATTTTTTTTTTTGTTATAAATTCAATTTTTGCTAATTTCTTTGCTCGTTGATTTTGCTTATTTTTTCTTTTTTTTTTTTGATTATTTCAACCACAAAAACCTTAATATTTTCCTTAAAAAGCATTTTTTTTTTTTTTTTTTTATTATCTTATTTTTCGAAAATTCAATAAAATGATGGTAAGAGGAAAATTTTATAAGTTTGTTTTTGTTTTTTATTATTTTTTTTTTCAGTGAATTTTCTTTTATAGTTTTGTGAACTGAACACAAAAACGTTTTTCCTTTTAACAATTTTCTTTTGTTATAACAGTTTATCATCTCGTTGTTTTTTTTTACTTTTTTCTTATTTTTTTGCTTCTTTTACTTGTTCACTGTTATAACAGTTTTGCTTTGCTTTTTTTTTACTGTGTTAAAACAGGAAAATGAAGTTTAAAAAACAATTTTTTGAAGAATATTTTTCGGAACTTCATCAACACTTTTTAAGTTTTCACTTTGATTTTTCCTTAAGTATACTGCTCTGATCTGAACTATTAACTCAATGTATATTTTGCTGTTCATATTTGTTATACATACAAACTCAATAATATTATAGAGAATTTTTATTACAAAGTAACTTTAGTTTACGCTGCGTTATTTTAACACAACTAACACCAGAATTTAAAGGATTGTCAATTTAGGTCAAAATATAAAAAAAAAAAATAAAAGCGAAAAAAGAAAGAAAATGTTGTTTTTTAATGAAATAAAAGAAAAGAAAGGAAAAGCCACTGTTTTGATTTTGAATAAAAGTGATTTTTTACGTAAGAAACTTTTATTCACCAACACCTTTCTAAATTTACTAAATTTAATAATATTGGTTTGTATTGTATTCCAATTGAATATAAGAAATGTTTAAGGACGACTTTTGTGAGAATGATTTTGGAAAAAATATAAAGTGTTTGTTTATCATTGTTATTGGCGTCGTATATTAAACTGTAAGAGGGGTATTATTAAGGTGTCGAACTTTTATATTGACATTTTGGATTTTCAAGCGGTTGCTCAAATTAAGTATAGCGTATTTTATCAAATTTAATTCGGAAAAATTTCAAAACAAGTTCCCATAATAAAATTTGAGGCGTTTCTTAGTAGGTTCTAAAGACAATTCAGCTTCTTAGTGTCAGAATCAAAATTAACATTATTCGAAATTATATTCGACAGAAAATGTTTTTTATCTACCTTTTACTTTTAGTAATATCGATTATAATTATCAATTTCATCTCTATTAGTGATCATTTTCACAATTACAATTATATGCGCCATTGGAGTTTTTTTGTTTTATCTTCTCTTGTCTATGAAATGAATTTTGAAAAATGATGCATTTTCAGAAATTTGCAAAATATTCCTGTTCTTCTCAAACTTGTAAAAAAGTGGAATTTTTGTTTATATTATAAAATGGTTGATGCTTATTCAATACAAGCTACCATGAACCTGAGAATCTATTTACACAAGAGTGTTTGAAAAATTAATTTGTAACAAAGATCCATGTGGGGAATATAAAATTTATTTTTCTCATAGTTCAAATATGTTTCAAGTATAATATGCTTTAAGATTTTAACATTTTGATGCACAACTTATAAATAATTAAAGCAATTATTTTTTTTCAACTCTCTATTTGTTACACGTATTTATGGTATAGACATTTACTAACCAAAATACTAATTTGAACTGCGTTCCGAATTTTGCAGAATTTAGTGAATTTAATAAATTGTTGAATTCAAATTAGACCACTAGCCAAGGAGCTTAATTTTAGTAATTCATATTTTCAATGCATTGATACTAATTTGCTAATTTTTACTCGTTTAATCAACTATAAGATGCATCCTACATTTTAAGAAGAAATCAGAAGTATCATTTTTAAAATTCACATAATTCCGAATAAATTTATTAATGAACAAGTTGCGTTCTATAGAAGCATCCATTTCGATCGCCTATGGCATACATATACGTAAATAAGTATAAAAGATTTTATATGTAATTTAATTTTAAGGAAGAAAGTTTGCGCCGTATACTCTGCTGTACTCTGTTAAAATATGGTTTAAATATTGTTTATTCAACTTTTATTCGATTTTGCATGCCAGAAATAATATTGTGTCAAAAGCTTAATTTTCAGAAAGTGTGCCTTTTGAAGAGAAATAAATTATAATTGTATAAAGCATTTTCATTTTTTATAAACTGGAAAATGTCCCACATGGAATATAAAAATTAAAGTTTATCATCCATTAGTCTAGTTTTTGTTATAGTCAGAGAAAAAAAAAAAGAAAATCAGTGTTATAATCAAAATTATATTTTAATATCATCATTTCGTATAATAATGACATTTTTTATGTTCAGTATGTAGGTATGTATATATTATGTTCATTATACGTCGTTAAGTTTTCACTTCTTTTATATTATCTAATTTTAACATATAGCCAATACATTATGTATAAGAACACAATATGAAAATTGTGTCAAAAAATTACATAACAGATACGTCATGCTTTTCTTTTCTTTCAAATTACAGCTTCATAAGAATTTCTTGATTTTTTGTAAGAATATCATAATAATATGGTGGAGTCTCATGCTATTATTACAGTAGAATAAAAATATATTTCATATCCGCGGAATGTTAAGAAAAGTGCTCATATAAATTGTGGAGTATTATGAATATTTTATTAAAATTGAACTAAGTGAGGTCTTGGCTCTTTTGCCTTTCTTATGTCGAACCATAAAATTAATTTCCCTGCGAACCATAAAATTAATCCTGTTCTCCTTAAAAATTGCAGTATTGCAGCCTCCTTAAAGTAGAATACTTTTTTACACAATTGGAATACCATTAAGATTCATGCAGATGTGCAATTTTTAGTTTTGCAACTGTTTGATTGGTTATTTGTATTCTATCGCTTTATATTCAAGCTCACATACAACAATTAAGCAATCAAACAATTTGTGTTTTTTACATTTTTAGTTTATGCAATGTGTTATTATTCTTTTTCAAAACGAGTTTTACTGTATTTCTTCATACTTCTAAACTGTATGTATGACATACATCCATTATATGTGATAAATATATTTTAGTATAATATATTCTTATATTCAAACTTTTATACTATTATGTATATTAAATGTAATACTTTTATATAATGTACATATGTATAAAAATTTATAACGTATGTACGTGTAAATCATAATTTTTATGTTATGTATGAAAAAGACATTATATTCACTTTTTTTTTTTTGTATAAAGAAATAAAACCATAAAATTATACTCATGCAGTATAATAAATCTCAATTTATAATTTAATAAAATTTACGTGATTATTTTTATTTAAAAAAAAAGAAAAGAAAAAGAAGTTAAAGAAAATGTTGATTTAATTTTTATATTGCTAATGTACAAATATAACATCTTTATATACAATAAATATATATGTAGGTATATTATGTATTAAAAGCATTAGTGTAAACGAACATTATGTCATATAGCGTATATTATGCTCATATTACGAGATCTACTTTACATATTTTATATAACACCTATTATTTTCATTATAATAATAATAATGTGTTTTACTGCTTTTTTATACACATGTATAACAATATAATGCATTTATTTTAATATCTAATGTGCATCCATGATACAGGAACACAAACGAAAATAAAAAAATGATTTTAAATTTATATTATCCTTAATTTCAAACGATAGCGCTCAACAACAACAAAAACGTTTTACTTAAATTCGCTTTAAATTCAGACATGAATTGAAATATTTTTTTAATAGTAAAACTATCATTAAGGATTTAGTGTAACAAAATTATTTAAAAATTAAAATTGAGAAAAATATTACAAAATAAAAGTTTATTAAAAATTATTAAAAAAATTATTTTTATTTAATTAAATAAAAATTAATTAAATTCCTTATTTAAATTGCAATTTAAAGATTATTCACCTGCTGATGATAATTCAAAGTGGGTACTCTTTACGTGAATTGAAGCATCAATAAATTCTAAAATGCCTTCAATTACACAAAGCTAATTCAAAACAAGCAATAAAAAATATTAATGAAATTAATTAAAGACTTGACTGAATTTTTAATTATATGTATATTTGAACTTTAAAATGAAATGACAAGCTCTACCTAGCTCAGTTTTGGTAAAATACTATGTTAAATAGCTAAAAATATTTTTAAGAGAGACAAATCAACATCAAAATAAAAATATTGGGAAAGAATTATTAGCAGAATTTGGTATAGCGATTTCGAATTGAAATAAAATCATTATTATTAGGGTAAATGATCACTTTTCTTTTTATGCTCTGTAATAAAATAAAATTATATTTTTGTTTCATCGAATTTAATAGTTTATGAAAGGATCAAAGTCTTAGTTAAGCTCGATTAATTATACTGGAAGTTTTAAAAAACTTTTTCACATTTACAACAAAATTTTCACATAATTAAACATATTGAAGTTGATTTTAAAATATTATTTAAAGGCTATTTGTTACTTAAATTTTATCTTAAACTAGACTATTCTACAGAATACTCAGTAAAGAATATCATAAGCCATACACTCTTACATATTTGATAGAAATTGAAAACATTTTAATATTTACGTTGAAACAGTGAATTTCGCAAATTTTCTCAAATTCTTATAAAAAAACTAAAAATATTTTTTTCTTCAGCTCATATTAAAAATCATTTAACAGTAGACTCTTTAAATAGAAATCCCAAATTTTCATGAATTTCTTTTCAATTTCCTATAATATTGATGCTCCTGAGTGAAAAGAGGAAAAAATAAATATAAACCTTAATTTGCTTTTGGCTTTACTCTAGTTAACGTTAAATTAATTTTAAACGTTTTGTTTCTCTTTTTTTTTTTCAAAATATTTTAAAAGGTTGAAATAAATTAGAGAATGAAAAAGATAGTTTAGTCCTAAAAGGTTTTTTAAAACTAACAAAAGAAAAATGAACGAATTCATCTATAAATGCTACAAAAATATTGTCAAAACTGAAAAATCTAGATCAGGGACTTTTTTAATCTATCTATAGGTACACCTACAATATAATTCTTATGACGATTTCGCATTGAAAAACTCATAAACAAAAAATTGCAAACGATTTATAAAAATTTGTTTTCTCTTTTTTGTTTTTTCTCCTTTCTGAGTCATTCCTATATTATCCGTTTAACAGTGCTCTGCTACACTGACAATAAGTTAGTGTGTAACTGTGTTATCCCAATGCGACTGCAAATCACGACAACTAAAAAAATAAAAATTAAATATAAGAAAAAAAATATGAAATTAAAACAATAAAATATTTATTGTACAATATTTCAAAAATGAAAGGAAAGGACACAATGTCCTTTTTTTTAAAACAAAAATAAAAAAGATAACTCTCCCCTTGTTTCTATAATTTCGTTTTTTTTTTGTGTCTATGCTCCGCTATTTTGGGGTATTATTAATATCAAATTACGTGAAACTTTTTTTTTAGATGTGATTATCTAATTTCAAAATAAGTTCTATAGTTCTATAAATTTTCATTCATAAATTTAATTCAAATTTTCAAGAGAAATAAGTAAGAGAATTAGGTAATCATTAACTCAATTGCAATCAAAAATTTATGAAAAATGTTGAATTGAATTTTAATAATGGCTACTAATAACATCGCTACTTGTATTCTATAAATACATAAAATCTGATCACATAAAATCTGATTTACATAACCTATGAATTCAAATTAAACTGAAACTAATACTACTCCTATTTTTACTTTAAGTACTTTTTGGTACCAGAGATCCACAGTCATCTGAATCTCCCGCTGAAATATTTTATTTCATTTTATATCACCGAAAAATTTTCTTTTGATGATAATATTATTTAAATATGGACATTTGATTTGAGCTATAATAGTTTCATTGACAACTTAGTACTAAAGAAATTTTTTAATTTATTTGTGAAACTAGTTACGAAGTATTTTTCATTGAGCCTGAATTAAAATTACGATAATAATTCCGAATTTACACATATGTATTACATTTTTGTACATTTAATTAAAGAAAAAGCCTAAGTGGCAACTACTTCTGAATAAATCGAAATTCATCACTTCGACAATACTACTACTTTGGCTTCTACAATCGAGAAGTTTCACTGCAGTGAGACTGCCGCAAACAAACATTAAAATGTTTGTTTTGCAGTAAAACAGCAATCTTTCACTATTTTAAATCACGTTTTAAGTATTTTAGAAGTGGAATAAATTGTCACAAGAGTTACATTGTGAGTTGCTACTCAATCTAAAATAAATTAAAAACATAACGTTTGGTGAAATTGTTTGTGACGTTTAAAAAGAAGCGACTTTTCTTCAAATTATATTTTGCGTTCCCCTTCATAAAAACCACCCAAGTTGTACTCTTTTACCTTATTTTAGAAGTTAGCAATAAAATTAGGGAACAATTCCTAAAGTTGACTATGTTGTTTAAATTTTTATTTATTCTCTTATACCGGAGTTTTTTGTTCTCTTTCATTCCGTTTTTTTTTTTTTTGCTCCATAAGTAGGTAACATTTTTATAGAGAAGATTTTCCGGTTTTTGCATCTATTCATTCACTCATTCTTTTTGATAGCGTATTTTATTTTTTCACATATTTATTTTTTTTTTCTACACTCGTTAACTGTTTGTCTAGTTTTTCTGTTTTAATTTTTCCAATTGTACTATTTCATTCTTTTCATAATATTATTGTGTTACATTTTAGTATACACAATATGCACTTACATATAGGTATATTAAATGTACTAGAATTACATAGTAGGAACTATATGTATTCATTTAATTGTTAAAATTTAGTTAAGATGAAAAAATAAGTAAAAAAGAATTTATAAAAATATTTTAATTGCTGGAAATTTCAGCTTTTTTAAATGAATAAATTTTTGAAAAGATAGATAATATTTTTGTTTTTTTTTTTTTTAAATAACGAGACAAACGAATAATAAGGTGAAAATATTTAAAAAAAAAATGTTTCTGTATGTACGTACGAGTATATAGTGGTTGAATAAATAATAAAACTATACGAGTATAGTAATAGGTTAGCAATTAAAATAAATTTTGGTACAGGGGAACTATTAACATACAGGTACAATATTATGAACAAAATTATAGTATTTTCATTAAAGAAATTTAAAAATTGTTTAAAGTAATAAAAAATGTGGGCTGGTTCGTTATCTTAGAAAATTTTACTAGGAATTTTGAATTTCCTATAGAAAATTTTTAAACCCGAAAAACAAACCGAAAGTCGGAACTTACACTATACAAAAATTACAACAATAAATTTTGGGAGAGTGATGCCAACTTTAATTGCAGTTTATTCATTTAATTAAAATTATTTTGCTACAAGAAAGAAGTGAAGATATTTCAATTGTTTATCACTTTTTTTTGAGCGCAGTATTAGGTATTTGGGCTTTTAGAAAGTTCACTCAAAAGTTTTGAGCTCTATTCTGCTCATGAGTTAAAAAAATATTTTTTTTTGTAAATATTAAATGCATTTTATATAAATGTCAATAAAAAATAGTGAAAAATATAAAAAGAATTTTTTTTTAATTTTCCGTACTTTATTTTTTAAACACATTAATTTTTCAAGTTATTTACGTTTCTGTATTCGGTTTTTTAAAAGAAATTCATTTTACAAAACTTAATTCTAAAATTAAAATCGATACATTTCCATTTAATTGTTTATGAGTTCAAGTATTTGTTATATTTTGAAGTTGTACTCCGATTCTAAATCTTTAGGTATGAATAAAAATTTCGAATTTTATGAAATATCTTTATCAATACAACACTAAATTTAGTGTAAAAAAAAGTAAAAATAGTATGATTAATAAAGATGAAGATTAATCACACATTTTCATTGTTATTTCAATATCTATACTAAATCCGAAAAAATAATTCATTTATTCATATTAGTGAGAAAAATATTGTAATTGCATATCATTTTTTAAAAGTGCAGCTTTTCATTTACAATTTTTAATTATTCATTTTTTTAATGACTTAGATTCTTAATAAAAATTTGAATGATTTTAACCGCTCCAAAGAATACAAATATACTAATTCCAAAGATTAAAAGAATTCCAAAGAAATAAAAATATACTAATAATATAGGTGCTTATTTAATATAGAACAAATTTTAATTAATAAATAAAATAGTCTTTAGATTTCTGCAGATTTCTGTAGACAGTCCAATGAGATTATCTTAATGAAAAACTAAATTCTAAATTCCAAATTTTATTCTAGAGAAACTATAATCAAATTTTTGCACATTCGCTTCATCTTCAGTCAAATGCTACAACTGTTGTTTTGTTTAATTTCTGTAATCTGCAAGGATTGAGATTGAATTGAATTGAAATTGAAATTTAAATGTATGGTTGTTAAATTTCATATTGTTTAACGTGTTGATCACATTACACTCCTGTTGACTCCTTCTTTCCTACATAAAATTTTTTCCTAGTTTTCCTTGATTTGGTAACAGTATAAAACCGGTGGAAGTTATAATTAAGGGATAAAATTAAATTTTTGTACAAAAATTTAACTTAGTTTTAAAAAAAAAAAAAATAAGTACTCAATTACAATTCCTGAAGTAATTTTATTTACACAACACACACAGAATAATTTTTATGTCTATATAATTTTTATAATATCTTTGAAGTTTCTATTTCGAGGATAATTTAAATTAAAAACTTAATAAAATTTTTTATGTACATATTGTCTATGGTATATTCTTAGAAATCCTAACTATACTTGAAGGGAAACCAAAAAGTACTTGAAGTAAAAATAACAGTAGTATTGTAATAAAAAATGTTACTAATGAATAAAGTAATTTTAATTTTTTTTTTTTTATTTACCTTCGTGTAGAAATTTTTGCATCTTTTTAGCACATTTTCGTTTAAAATTGATATAAAAACGTGCTTATTATTTTTATTGTGACCGCTCGACTATGCTTTATTGTGAAGTATTCCTACAAAACTTCTACACCTAAACTTTTATATAAAAATGTGAAGCTTTGCGATAAAGTTATTACTCTAGAAGAAAGTTTTTAGCTTAGTTCCAAAATCACTAAATTTCAATTGTTTGTTGTATGTTGTTTTATAACGGCAAGCTTTCCCAAATTTCTATAAAAGCCAAAAAACTAACTTTAAATTTCATTTTATTAAAAAATAGAATTAACTTAACACCCATAATTAAATGTTAAATTCGGTTATTAAATTTTTAAATTAATTATTTGCCCTAAAAGTATGCAATTTTTTTTATAATAAATTTCAGCGTGACAATGAAAATAATTTTAAGTAGGTAAATAACTAGTCAGACTATTTTTCTTCAGGTAGTTCAAGCTAATTCAAGGAAAACTGCTACTTTTTAACTATAGGTTTGATCTAAATTTATTTTACTCCCTTCTACCTTTTTTTTCATTTTTTAAGGAAATTAATAGAACACAGGATATGATAAGGGAAATTCTATTATTTTTAGCTTGGTTTTTTTTGTTATTTCGTTTTAAATTGGAAAAAGAAGCTTAGTATCTATATAGCTAGTTATTTTTTTTTGTTTAATTAGAGAACCTATTAAAAAAAACTATTTAAGGTTTCTTGTTTTATTTTTTCAGTTTTCCTATATTTTTCTAGATTTTTTTTTTCAAAGAATCATGCAGTAATTTTAATTGTAGTACCTATATTTTTAAAAGAAAGAAAACTCAAAGAAAAAAAAAATAAAAACACAAATTAGAAAGGAAATGTTTTCGTAAATTTTTACATTTCTTTAATAAAGTTAACAGTCTATTGCTTCTTAAATATGTGTTAAACATAAAAAAAAAGGAAACAAAAAGTTTTTTTAGGGAACTAGCTACTCCAGAAATATCAAATTAACATTTAAGTGGCATTTCTTTTAAAGCTTTAGGCTACAGAGAAAATAGAAAATAGAAAATTTTTCATTTTTGAGTTTAAAAATTTTTCGTCCTTTTTTACAATAATCTTTTATTTTCGTTAGAATATTATTTTAATTAAATTTCTTTTAGTGCGGTTTAAGAATTTGATAACGAAATCTAAGTTGGTTTATTTTTCTTCTAAGATTTTTGAATAGCAACATGTACCACAAAATATGCAATGAAACAACAAAGTTTTTAAAAATTTTTCTTGAAAATTAATATTAAATGTTGCGCTAATTAAATTGTAAATTTTTTTTAGTGTAAAATTAGTGTTGTTTATAATAAAGATTTCTTAAAAGCAAAATATTTTCATATGAGCCATAATTAATTAAAATTGTATAACAGTGTGCAAATGAAACAATTATTATATAAGTATGAAAACTGAGGTAGAAATTAATAGAGCAAAATTAAAATATTCATATTTTTTTTTTATAATACTCAAGATAGAAGTCTTATGAAATAATCCAAGGAATGGGAAATTTCAGTAACAAAGCGATTTTAAATTGGTTTCATTTTATTTTATAATTAAATAAAACATAGTATTAAATTCAAAAGTTGCATATTATCTATACTTCGGTACTAATAATCAGCATTCTTTCGATTCTTCTACATTCTTTGATTCAGTCGCTCGGGCGTCAACCATAAAATGGTGGCCACTGAAAATATCAAATTGAATCAAAAACGAAAATTGCAATTTATTCAGTTTTTAATAAATGTACAGTTAATATTCGCACGCTTAAGTGATTTTGATGAGTTTTTAATTTTCGTAAGACATTTTCGAAAAACTAATATTCACTTAATGATGGCTTACATAATATATTGTATGTACGTCCTTTTTCGTTTTATAGGATGAAAGTTAAAACATTTCCACTTTTTGAATTATTTGAAACTTTGAACTATATAAATTAAAAAAGCTCATGTAATATGTATGCTTAGTTGATCTGAATAAATGATCTGATCAGAATAGATAATCAACTATACTTAAACTTGATTTAATAAAAAATTATTATGCAAATCGCACTTTATTACTAAAATTTTGTAAAATTTCATATAATCATAAGATTATTATTAATGATAGAATAATAAATTCTTATAAAACAATGAAAAGATAATTTCAAGGGCATCAAAAAATAACTGGGCATTCGAAATCGAAATTGTTATTAACAAAATCTCATTCCAGATTTTTATACATTCTTATTCAAGTGCGCACGAAACGCTAAATAAAAAAGAGAGGTCTATGCTTAGAAAATTTTATCTAAATCTTAATTCTTTACATATACATAAGAATATGTATAAAATCGTATTCCATAGAACAAAATAAATGTAGGCGTTAAAAACAAGTTTTTGTTCATTTGCTTTTTACCACCAAGAAAAATAAAAATGAAAATAAGTAAAGCGTATTTTATTCCCATAATAATGTTTACAAACACCCCATAAACAATTTTTTTATCTTGTTTTTTGAAGGTCGAAATATAAATAGAGTATGTATATGTACTTTTTTAAACTTCTTTTTACCCTTAAAAAGTTTATCTTAAAAAAAGAATTGCTAAAAATATATTTGTTTTCTGCAAGTTTGTCCGTCTCTATAAGATTTTCTGAAATTAAAATTGTTGTAATACTTTAATATTGTGTGAATTAACTCCTTCTTTAACGAGTTCATTCATTTTGTATTCCAGTACG
Source organism: Condylostylus longicornis (assembly GCF_029603195.1). Classification (NCBI taxonomy): domain Eukaryota; kingdom Metazoa; phylum Arthropoda; class Insecta; order Diptera; family Dolichopodidae; genus Condylostylus; species Condylostylus longicornis. The sequence continues at coordinate 9,957,153 of NW_026578009.1, read as the reverse complement.
AGATAATACATATACCCTGCATCGCTTAAACGTCGGAGACAAATTTATGATTTTAATCAAATAAAAAATACAGGAAAGTCAAAAACCAGTTGAACACAATTATTTGCTCAAACTGTAGAAGAATTGAGTTAAAAAATGTTAATATTTTGTGTTTTTTTATAATTTTTTATTTATTAAAATTTTTTGAACGTTCATATATCAAATTAAACCATAAACTTTCTCATTTATATTTGCCATTTACAAAATTTTTGTACTTTATACGTAATTCCTTGTGTTTAATTAATAAGAATCGCTTTTTAGTAAATTAAAATGCAGTAATGATTAATTGTAAAATGATTGCAAAATCACACAAATTATTTATACAATCAATAACACAAAATAACATTACAAATTTCTTACAAATTCTCTTCATTTCTACCCTTGCTTTCACTTTTCATTACTGAAAAAATGAAGGTAAAAACCAAGGGTAAAAATCGCTAGGTTTGTCAATCGAAGCTTCTTGAATACAATAATCTTTTCTGCAGCAGAAAATTTTGTATTGAATTAAGCCCAAATTTTTGGAATAATTTCAAATACTGTAGACGCTCAAGGATTTGCAGAATGGTTTATTTTTAAAATATGTGCATTTGAATTAAACAATTGTCATTGAAATTAATATTATAGATATTGAATTTGTAAAAAAATAAATATTGTGTATTATATTTAGGGCCTGATCTTGCTATTTTACTGACAAAGTGAGAAAACTATCATATATTTTGTATAATGTAATTTTCGAGTGAGAAGAATTGTCCTAAATTTCGTGTCTCATTTTTTTCTTTAATTTATATACAAAATTTATTCGCTTAGCTTTTGAAGGTGATGATTTCTTTTGCCAATGATTTAAGAAAAAATGCAAAAATTTAAGAAATGTTATAAAAATGAAATATCCATTAGAAAAACGTAGAATTCTAATTTGAAAGTATCGAGATACATGATTATCTGTAAGTAATGTAAGTATCACTTCTTAAGAACTCACTAGTTTCGTTACTTCTACTTAGAAAGTTTGATTTTTTCTAGTGTGAAATAAAATTTTAACCGCACCATTATTAAAGAAATAATTATTGTACATCCTGAGATTCAAAAATATTATTAAATATCAAGGGGTATTGTACAAGACATAATTGGTGTATAGTAAGTTTTTGTAAAAATCGGATAACAAGCTCAAAAGAAAAACCACCGTTATCGAATAAGCGATAGAAAAATTGTTCTCTGCCTATTTATTAACAAGGACACTGAAAAATACAATCTTAATTCTATGGTGGTATGTTAAAAAAAAGACAAAGCCAAAACACGCACAAAATGAATTAAATGAGAAAGAGATAAGGAGAAAAATCCTGTAGCAATGATGTACGCCTTTAAAACAGCACTGCCATAAAACAACAACATGTACACCCACACTTTTGATTTCCTCTTCAATGTATTCTTTTTACCCTATTTTAAAAATTTTTTCTTATTTTTTGTTTATATAGAAAAACCCAAATAAAACGGAAACATTTGAAATAACAGAACACACAACATTGACTGAGTATAATACAAAAACAAGAAAAAAAAGGGGTGTTTTTTTTAAATAACACGTCCTAACAAATATGAAAACTTTGGTGCCTACTCATACTCAACATTCCCCAAATTCTCTAGCATAAAAAAACACAAGCCTACGTTAACATTCATGTACGTATTTGTTTTGTTATTTGGAAAACAATCTCATAAACTCATCCTTTATTAGATTTTCGGTTACTTTCTTTACATCAACAAATTAGCACAGAAGTTCCCTTTCTTTTCCCTATTTCTCCTTTCTTATATTTGATTTTCTGATTTTTCTATTCATCGCTTCGTTTCTTCACTTTTCTCTCTCATATAAAATTTTGATAATGTCAGGCTCAAAATACGAAACAAATTCTAAATTTTCTATTTATGAATTCCAAATAGAAAAAAAAATCAACAAAATAAAGATTGGATTTTGTTTTTCTTTTCATTCTTGTTCTTGTTTTTATTCACATGAATCAAATTGTTGAGCACCTAGTTACAAAATGAAAATTATTTTGGCACATTTATTTGAACAAAAAGAAAATTATTCACTAATAAAGAGAAAAAACATTGCAAGAAAGAAAGGGTAATTCTTAATTCTACGAAATTTAGAGAAAGAATTCTGTGGTACAAAGTTAAAACAGCATAACTCGAAATATGCTCACATTGTCGCTATGCTTCTATAAGTATTACAAAAGTGTGTATTATGTCATATTTTAATGGAAATTAGTCAACAAATAGTTTGGGTATGAGAGAATGAGTAAGACCACACCTATTAACTCATAGCTAATAACTATTCGCTATTTTTTCGGTATTATTTCTTTATATATATATACCTTACCGATATTTACAGAATGATAATGCTAGTTTCGGCGTTAAAATAAAACAAAATATGCAAAATCTTATTTCAGTTTTAAATTCTAAGTCAAAAATTACTCTACTGAACAGGAAGAAAAAAAACTCACTTATAATAGTAATTCCTTTTCCCCATAGAATTATTTTCTATTCTTCTATGTATGAGTAAAACAGAAAATATTTTTAAGAATTGGGACTTCAAATTACACACAAAGTAGAAAACGCTCAAAAGGCCTTGGTATAACTTAAGAAAACAACATTGCTTTATTAAAGTAGTTTTCAAGTTAAAATTCTTACCAGAAAAATATTAATTAACATTGTACTTTTGTTACTTTAATAATTTAAAAAATCGGAATTAATCTTAACCACCTTTAGACATATGAATGATAAAATTTACTCGCCATTTTATAATAATTATTGTTCTGTTATATAAAATGTTCCGCAATTCAGGACTTGATTTTCATCTAGGACTGCAATGTCGATAGCTGTTTTATCAGTACGTAGCTGTTTTATCAAAAATTGCAGTTGCTTTAAATAACACTTAAATATCAAACATTAGTCTCGTAATTTGGACTCCTCAAAATAAACAATGTGTTTGTTTACCACTATAGCCACCTTAATTTTTTGTTCCAGTATTTCCAGGTTTACACTAATTTTGAGAATGTGTTCAATAAGACCTGAATTTGTCTCCGTTATACAATTCACTCCTTTAATATTTTAAGGAATAGTAAAAAACTTATGTAGAATTATAGAAAACGAGCTATAGAATTTCAAATTCGTTCAAAACAAAACGAAAAAATAAAATTTTCATCAATGATAAACAAAAGTAAATAAAAGATCAAGGACAACAACAACCATAATAGCGGAAAAGGATACTCGACCGAGATATGGAAATTTTTGAATTCAAAATAAAAACCCTTTTTTTTTCTATTATTTGTCTTTTACGTTATGCATTTTATTCATGCGTTACTTTGTGAAAATTACTGATTTAACAAAACAAAAAGCAGTACCAGTATTTCTAAGACAATGACAGTTAAAGTATAATGTAAACGGAAGCTATCTCGTTAAGCAACAAAACTCCTACACACTTTGTATCCTTTCCTTTTGTATCCTTTGCAAATGAAAAGGAAAAGGCAACAAAAAAAAAAATTGTGAACAAATTCACACGGTAAAAAATCGCCATCCTTCGACAATTTCAAATATTCCTTTATTCCAACCTATTTTCCTTTTTTTTTTTTTTTTAATAATAAAGGATCAATTTAAAAATGTTCATGTTTATTCAGGTATGTGTATTTCAAGTTATTTGTTTAGGAAAACAAAACAAACAAAACAAGCAAAAAAGAAATGAAAACAAGAAAATAAAATAAAGAAAAATGAGAAAATTTTGCCAAGGATGTAATTTGTGAGTTAGATAGGTAAATAAGCCAGATAAATAAAATTCAGGTGCGGTCTTTGATTATTTAAACGAATGAATTAAAGAGGGCATCATTAATGATTTGGGTTCAATGATCCAAAATTTTTATTTTTTTTTTATCAATTTTCCGTTCAACAATAACTTAAATATTTCGACATTATATTCTTTTTCTAAAGTTTGTAATACATTTTTTTTTAAGATTGCTTTTACTAAATTAGTGCAATATAGTTTGAGAACAATGGCAATTTGAGAGCAATGAGAGTGCTATTGTTATAAAGAAATTCAAAATTAAATTTCTCAGGAAAATGAAATCTAGTAAGGGCAAGACAAATTAAGGTCTGTCATGAAGGAGAAATTACTTAATACATTCATAATTTGAGCTAGTGCTTCAGAATTTTTGAAGAGTATGAAAAATAAATTTTTATTTATTCACAAAATTTTATTTATCTACTACATAAATTGGAAAATTTGATTAAGTAAAAATTATCAAGGTAATTATTTAATGAATAACAATGTACTCGTATACTGTGCTTGTATTTAGCATATTGGAATTTTTAATTCATCTAGTCCTTACATATGAGTTAATTTCGTATAATCACTTAGTTAGGACTTTGTGAATTAACTGTGAATTTCGTATAATTCAAGTAATTGACTAATCCTAATAAAATAGAATTTTTCTTAAATTTCTAAATAAAAAGCTTAGAGTTGTCAATTATCGAACTTTTTCTTTTTGTATTTTTTGGACTATTTTCCGTTAACTATTACCTAGATAAACATTAAATAGAGTTGAACTACAAAAAAAAAAAGTAAATAAAAAGAAGAAAGGGTTTATTATTCTTCTTCTTTTCTTTGCCTTTTTTGGTCTTTTTGTTTTATTTTTTTTGTTTACAGTTGACAGGGTTGTTTTAGTGTTTCCTTTTTAAAAATTTTGTTCTATTCTTTTTAAATTCAAATCCACGTGTATCTTTCAGGATACAAAGCTCTACAGGAAATGTATTTACAAGTGTTTTCTTTTTATTTTTTGAATAAAAGTGTTATTTAAAATACAAAAAAGTAGAAATTTAAAGAAAGAAAAATTAAAAAAAAAAAATAAAAATACAACAAAGACAAAAGAAAATTGAGCCTCTTTTCATAGAATTTTTTATTGGGAAAATATCCAGACATTGCTTAATTTTTTTTTATTATTATTTTTCTTAATATTTTAGAATAAATTTGCATTCATGCAAAAAATTAACTTTATCCGAGTTGAATTTAATTTTAAGGGTTTGTGTAATTTTTATTTTTTTTTTTGTTTATGACTTGTCGAATGTTCAATTTTTAAATTTTTTTAAAATAAAATATTTTTCCAAAGAAGTTTCTTAACACGTCGAGTTCCAATGTAATAATGGTGAATTTTTTTAAAAGGAATTTTTTTTATTGAAGCTTTATAACTAAGTCACGTAGAGATAAATTTAATTTCTGGCAAAGAAAAAACAATTAACAATTTGTGGTTGCGTGGAAGACACTATGGATTAAATTTAGAAAACAACGTCCGTTTCACAGGGACTTGGGAATCAACATGTTAAACTGAAAAATATTAGATTTAGTGACTTCATATTTCAGAATTTTTATTTTAAACTGAAACAGAAGTACTCCACCCTTAGGGAAACTACGGCTGGTGTGGCTCAAGACAGTATTCTGCTTTGCTCAAGCGATTTTCCAGATCTAATGTTAAAGAATCGATAATAAAGCTAAATGACTTTTAATGTCAAGCTCAGATGCAAAGAAAATGTAAAGAAGAAAATAATATATGTAAATGACGAAATAGGGAAATGTGCCATGAAACGGGGGAGTCGAGCAGCATATGAATTTTGAGGCATCTTGAATTATAAGGAATCTTGAGGCATCTTGAATTAAACGGAATGTAGACACAAAAACACAGTAGTGCGTAATTAATGTTTAGTCACTTTGACCAATTTTTGGAGCTAATGACCATCCATTTATGGAGTTAATGACCTACTATTGATAGATATGACGACAGTTTGGGTCTGCCTTCTATTGATGAGGCAAAATATTACAGCAAGAAAGTAATTAAAAGCCTGTGGATGAAAAAAGACAATGATCCGATGTTGAACCTTTAAGCCATAGCTTTGGATGCTCATTGTTCAATTGCTCTGAATGCAAAAGTTTTCACAGCAATATATATATTTTGATTAGTAATTTTTTTTATACTTCGAATAATAATATATTAGGGTTAATTATTATTGATTAAAAGTTAATGATTTTGTTTTAGGTAACAATAATTTTTCAATTCGATCGAGGAAAACTAAAGAATGAAATTTTTGTAAAATTTCAATTTTTATGGTAAAATATTAGCATACTTCGCTTTTGATCTTGAAAATATTTTTGTTTTATAAATTAAATTCATAATCGAAATTTAGAATTTTGGAATAGATCTTCGGTGACTTTTGAATATTAGAGAATTATTGATTTGTTATTTAGCAATAAATTTCTACACATTAATATTTCTAAAATTCGATTTCCTTTACTAATTGAATCATATTTTTGTTTTATCTGTATTTGTTATTAATTTTATATTTTATATTTGTAGAAGAATACTATAATTTAAAAAGGATGACGACACAGATAATTGAACTTCCGATATGCAATACCGATTTCACCTTAATGCGGAATTTAATCAATTATGGTGTCATAAATTTTAATCAATTTTAATCACCTGTGTCGCATTTCCAATTCATTTGAAAATTTAACATAATTTTATTGTATTTAATGTGATGTTATCATGTTCAGAGCTGCTTCTTTTGATTTTAATTTACATTAGATTTGTCTATCTGAAATTAGAAAATTATATTTGATTGGAAAATTCAATTTTTACACAATTTCCTTTTATGTACAGAAAAATTGTATTTTTTCTTCCTATATTTATGTGCATATACACGTACATAATCATATGAATTTATACGTCTACATTTAATATTGAAGTACGAAAGTGAACGACAATATTCTTACAAAATAATTGCATAAATGTACATACATACACATTTAGTATTTCAGAGTATAAGTAATAGAAAAATCAATGTACAATAATTGACAGAAGATTTAATTTGATTTGAGTGATATAGAAGTCACATTTAAATTGATTTTGTGATATTGTACCTTTTATACAAATATACCTAATGAATTGAACTTAAAATAAAACAAGGAAGTGTAAAGATGCCACAGCTTATTTCAATATAATTTCAAATTAATGTTATATTGGATGTGACAGTTTGCTTCTATATAATAACTCTTTGTATAAATGAGTAAATTAAATAATATAAGTAATTATATGTATAATATAAAATAGAAATTTAAAAAGGTAAAGGTAAATAAAAGTGTAGGTGTAATAAGAGTAATATTATCAGTGTAGCGTTGATCCCTAGAAGTATGCAATTTTTGATAATATATTGTATATTGCAATAGCAAGAATAATATTCTTGAATTATACATTTATGTTTTGCCTTGTGGGCAGTGATATATAAATAAATAATATATATATATACATACTCCGTCATACAAGGAGAATTTTTTGTTATTCTGAATTCGTAAGATTTTCAAAAGTTATTCTTTTTAAAAACAAATTGTATGGTTTACGGTCTAAAATTCAAAAATAATTTGAAATAAGACGAAAAATCAAAAACTATAGGGTGATGCTGAAATAATTTCTGTACAAAGAAAATGTGCTTAAGGAAAAATTCTGATAAAAAAATTTATTTATTTTGTATTGTATGGGGTAGATTAAAAACAAGTTTGATAAAGAATAAATTCCTAAAAATTCTAAAAAAATTTTTCAATGCGTAGATATTTAAAAAATGTTTTTTGATTAAGGGTTTGGATTTAGTTGTACAAAAATGTTTTTAAAATTTTAAATATTTATGAAATTTAGTTAGAGGTATTGCCAAAATAAAGTAAAATGTTAAGAGCGAAACAAAAGTAAAGTTTTGGTTGCTTTTACGTTGAAGAACCTTTGATTTTTTAATTTTTCTTATGGTTTTCCATTACAAAACAAACTGTATACAATCTTTTTTTTTTTCAATTTAAAAAATTCATGTAGGAGACAAATTTTATTTTGGTATTTTTACAGTATTTTTTATGATATTAATGCTAATGTAAGCAAAATTTTTATTAGAGCACGTGCCCTAAAAAATTTTATTCAACAAGCTGGAAGAATTTTCTTAAATTTCAACCCTTTAAGGTATTTTGAAAAAAAAAAGTTCTTTTTCTACATAAAATTTTTAACTGAAAACAAAGAATCAAATGAAATTTATTTATTGTTAAACTGAAGCCGTAATTTGTTAGAATTGTAGGTTACATTTGTAAGACTATATTAATTTTTTTATCTTGAATAAATTTTATCTTACAAAAATGTAAAATTTTTTAAAAAAATATAGGGAATTATTGTAAAGCACCGAACGACATCAAACTAAAGTTTGAATTGCTGAAAGAAAAAAATATTTGAATTTATTAACGCAAAGCGAAATGTAATGATACGAAAAAAGTCAAACGACTCCAGTTACAAGAAGATTATAAGGAGCGCACGAGTGCGATAAAAATAGACTACAAAAATTTCAATAGGTAGGTTTTAAATTGTACCTATACAAAAGTTTTTCACTTTGTTTTTGAAAGTGAAACATACAGTCGATAATTTGAGAAAAAAGGCAAAAATCCAATTAAAAAACTGAGTAATCTTATTGGAAAAGTGAAACATCCATTAGAATATACTGGGAATTCTGATTTGAAAGTGCATAAAAAGTGAATAAGCGTTGTATAATATCAGGCTGCAAAGGACGAGAAATGAATTTACAGAAAAATTCGTGCACTCATGCAAATCTTATTTAGCAATTGTGTACTTCAAATTTAATGATATAATAATTTACCTGCTCTGACACTTAATTCTCTGAAGGAATTTATAAGGAAGAGGGTGTTTAAAATTTCAACAAATTATTACAAAATTACTACTTTTAATCTACCATTTTACTTAGAAATCTTATACTTTGTGACAATCATGTTACAAAGTATAACATTATTGGCTCTGTTATTTAATGTTATAGATCTTTTTAATGTTAATATCCGGTATAATGTTAATATGGAATGAGGCGAAGTTACATACAACACAGGAATTTAAGATTGAATACGGTTTATGAATTTACACAATCGTTACATAAATATCTCATATTAAAATTACCCTTGATTGTATAAATATATATGTATATAAAAAATATTGTAAATAATAAGAATTTTAACATACTGCATTCCTATGGTAGATATTTACTATAACTATAAACATATATACATATATACACATGTACAAATAACATATCTGCTGATAGGTTTACCAGTCAATCATATTCAATATTGATATTATCTTTAAACATGATATAATATTCCCAATCAGAAAGCACATATTGGTATCTATATGCTTATATAATACTTATTTCAATCAAATTTCAAAGGAGGAAAAAAATATGAGAAATAAATAAAAGAAAAGATGGTAAAAAAAAGAAACAAAATGAAAATTCTTATTTTCCTTATCGGGTATTGGAAAAAAAGCAAACTGACTACCAGTAAAATGCCGGAAAATCTTGCACGCAAATAAAATTATAGTTTAAGAAGGAGACTCGGTTTGCTTTTTTTTTTTGTTTTTTATTAATTTTCTTATAATCATTTTTCCAATTTTCATTCATTATAATCAAAAGAACTAATTTTTTTTTAAACTATACTATAGTAAATAATAGTATAGCTACAAATGTATAACCTACGCAAATGACCTGGCTCTGTAGTTTTGGTGGAACTACTTTGCATGTAGAATTGTAGAATAGCATATAAATAATTTAAATAAAATATTTTTTTCTAATATCTTTGATTTAGGTAGCCGTTGCTTACTTTTGAACCAATGATCATGTAATTTACTATCACTACGTACAGTTCTAAGTGAATTTAGGGTAAAATTTATTCATATTATAGTATGAGAATTTATGGTCTCCCTCTTTATTTAAATAACTTGTCAAAAGAAACATTCAACATCACAACATTCTCAATTGATTTTCTTCATTAATTTTCATATAAGATCTGTTATATAGAGTTATTCAACTAGACGTGTCGTGATGTGACAGATTTGCTTTTCTATTAGACCGTTAAGAATGTAGTAAAATATGTTATATGCATTTTTAAAAAATATTAAATTTTTCGGTCAAATAATCGCGTATATTTTGTTGTTGATAGAGACACAAAAGTTTCTAGAAAATAAAAACTAAAGAAATTGGAGAAGTATGTAAGAATAATTAAATATTTTAACTAAATTAATTTGGTTAATTCAAGTAAATGATCGGAAGCGATTTCAAATTTTAGTAGAGCTCTTATAAAATTAATTTTCTTCATCAGTTTCATCCAAAAACCGTAGACAGCTCGAAGACATTTTTCTTTTTCTAAATTACAATGTTTGTGACAAGTTTATTTATAAACAGTTTCCCGATGTTTTGATATCAAAAAAATTTCGAGTGTCGTTTCTTCTGTCATCTCACATTTCGCGTCTAGTAGAATATAATACAAAATATAACAATCATAAATATCTAGTAGAATATGACGCGTCTAGTAGAATAAGACTATGACAATAACATTTGAAAAATATGTTTTTTAATTGTTATTAAATTTCAAGTTTAAAATTTAAAATTAAAAAATTATTAGTTATCTTAAAAAGCATATTATTATATTTATTTTCTAAATAATTTTGAAATACTCTAAGAAAATCAAACAAAAAACAAAACAAAATTTCTATGTAACTTCAGTAATAGTAGTAAGATTCTGCGATAAGTATTCAAATGATTAAGTAATCAAACCGTGAACATTTTCATGGTTTCATGGCAATACTCAAATTACTTGTTCGCAATTTTCCTGAATTTTATAGTAAATTTATGATCTGGTGTAAAAAAGTGCGAAATTGTTATTAATTAATAATATTGATAAGTTGCGAAAAATTTACTCTGCTATAACGAAAATTCTGCAATAGCGTGATTATTTTTTCTGTATGAATAAAATCTAATTTTCGGTATAGGAGTTTATTTTAAAATGTTAAAATTGTATACGTTTTCAACTCCATGAATATATGTGTTTCGTCGCTCTACAAATACCGTGTAAGAACTTTACATGCTGTTAAATGCAACTTGTAAGAACTTTACATGCTTACATTTCTGCAACTTGTTTTTGAAAATGTGGCACTATTGTTGCAGTTTATTTTAAAACTACAACTGTATGTCAAGGTTTTTAAGATTCACGAGCAAATACTCAGTTTTGATTTTACTGTTGCAGAAACTATTTAAAAAAAAAATGTCGGAATTACAGGGTTTATTAAAATAAGTTGCTTTTAAATTTTGTTATTACTTTAATAAAAAATTTAAATTTATATTTCAGTGAAATGGAAGTAATAAAATAAGAAACTATAAGAAACATAATATAACAATCTTAGAACTTGTATACAACTAAAAGAGCTTTTTTTTTATGTTAATGTCAAATTTGTATATTGCATTATCAAAAACACACACGTCATATTAAATAAGTCCTAATACACATAAAATACAATATAATTTGCAGTATAACATTTTTATTTTCAATGAATTTTACTAAATCAACTTTTTGGTAGATAAACGTATTAATTTATGGAGCAACATTATATTGAATAATTTTTTGCTCTCAAAATAATATTCAGACATTTCGAATTTTTTTTTGTTTTTTATTAATTTCTCTTGCTTTTTTTCATCTATTTTAGCTTATCTAATTAGGAAGAAAACTATATTATGTTGTATGTACATAAATATCTTTTAGGTTAATGAATTTTTATTTCATCTAATAAGCTAAATGACAGTCTTCTTATATTATTATATGCTTGTATTCTTCTTAATGCTCTTCTTCTACCTACAATCTAATATTATTACTTTAATTTGTATAGGTTTATATGTATAAATTTTCATATACATATACACATATAATATTGTATTTTATTTTTATATACAAGGAACAGAAAAAAAAATAATATTAGTTACTTATGAATATCTTCTTGTATCATAATGTTATACGCATCTGAAAAACTCTTATTAAAAACTTATACATTTATTAGCTATACGAGTATAAATTATTTAAGTACATACTTTTGTATAAATATAATATTATTATAGTGAAGGATATGTAAATTGTTATATAGGAATATATAGGTTAATTATAATAAGAAAAAAATTAGGTATCTACATAATAAGGTATAGGTACCGTATATATACGTAAGAAGAAAATGTAATTCTAATTACTAAGTTACTTAATTTTCTTTAAGGATATTTCAATGATAAAATTCCTTGTAGTTTTTTTTTTTGTTTTTAATTCTAGTTTACGTTTGTGTATTGTTGCTGTTTTTTTTTTATGTTTTTGAACATGATCTCTCTGATAATTACATTTTATGTAACATTTTTTTTTGTCTAAGTTCAAAAACAGGAAAAAAAAAATTTAACAAGTGGAAATGTAGGTACGGTTTTAATAGATTTCATTAATATTTTCTCGAGTATGTGTTGGAGAGGAACTGATATTTATTATTATTAATTTTTGATAGTATAATAAACAATTTCAAAGAAACGTCAAACTCTAATCATAAGTCATACGTCATTCTAAATGTTGAATTGAAAATATTCATGTTTTCAGCCTTTAAAAGAGATTCTGAATGAGATTCTGAAAATTTACTGCAAAAATACAGCGTATAATTTAGGAAATCAATGTGATGTGTTGATATTCGCAATGTATATTAATAGTTGCTTTCAATGTTTTGAATGGGTCGAATTGAATATTTTTGTGAAATTTTATTAGTTTCCCTTATACTATGTAATGTTGGAACTATTATGGAAGATGTTGGATCAATTACAATAAAAACAATTAAAAACATGTAGACTTCGGCTTTTGTGACATTCAGAATATGATGACAAGCATACGAAATTCGACATATAATTACAAGTAAAATAATACTGTACTAGTGCCTAAGTAAACACGACACATATAAAGCGGGAAAATAACGTATTTTCCATCACCATATTAGAAACTTTTATTAATTTTCTTGTTTTATATTTATAAAAATCTTAAGTTGCGTATTTTGTAATTTTGTTTTTTCTCCCCTATATACTTATTATTTAAGGTTAGTAGGGTAATATTTTTAGTAATTGACATTGAATAATCATTACTAATTTATTTGATACTAATATAATTAACCTTATAGTAGAAAAAAAACTTCGTTACTTTTTTAGACATTTACGATTTTACGATAATAACTTTTTTTCATAAAAAAAAAAAGATCCTTAGGAGGACTAAAGTAATTTTAAAGTAATTTTTCATAATTATTTTTAGTATAAAAAAAATAAGTAGTTATTTTCTTATAGATATTCAAAGTTTAAATAAGGTTAAAATGATGTTAAGTAAGATAATTTTTTTATAAGTTTTTAGAAAATATGATAATAATTATGTAGTTTTATGAAATATTATTTTAAAAATATTTAATATAGGTATGACAGTTTTTATATAAATATTAGTCTTACATTAAGAAAGAGTATTTAAGAAATTTATGGTGAATTGATTAGGTACCATATTGTAGATTCGTAGATTCGTACAACGGGGGCAACAGTGCACCGCGACCACGTATAAGGATTTATTTTGAGCCCCAATCCGAGTGCGCGGCATGCTCTACAACACACGCTTGAGACCCACCCTCCTGATGAACTCAAGCACCTTGTGAGGACCAGAAGACCGTAACTCCGCCACTGTTAGAGCAAAGTCTCCCAGCACCTTTCCCCTCCTATGAACAAGAGCATCACACTCCCCCAGGAGGAGCACCGAGGTCTTTCTATACTCCCCACAGAATCTGCAAGTATCCTCATAGGTACCATATACATGACACAATTTTTGTAAAAAAAAAACTATTATTAAGAATTAAAAAAATGGTTTCGATCTAAAATACTAGCATTTTTTAACTCATTTCGAATTTTATATTTGTAAAACAAAATATTTGACCTTATATTCAATAAAATTTGAATTGATTCCGTCCAGTTAGCTAGTGGTTTCCCATAATGTTATGGAAGTAGTATTTTAGGACGGTTTAGCTTTAATTTACTTATAGGTTATAATTTTTTAATTGCATTTAATTGCATTATGTTAGAAAAAATTCTTGGCTAGAGGATTTAGTTAATTATTTGACGAGATGCTCGAGACCATATGATTTCTATTTGACAAGACAATTTTCTATAATTGCAAGTGTTAAAAAAAAATAAGTCTTAAAAAAAATTCAAAATAACTTTTACTAAATTTTACAAAACAAAAATTCAAAACCATTGTAAAGGAAAAATATCAACTCCCTGTACGATGTATGATTTTACAACGCAGACGGAAAAAGCATAGTCTTTTTTAGAAAATTATTTTTTACTTGTGGAAAAACAGTATGTATGTGAACTACCAACTACATAAATATTACAGTAAATTTGCTTTCACAAAATCCATTTAACATTGCTTCAATGTGACTAATGCAGCCAAAAGCTATTGATTTTAAATAATTTAATAATATTGGTTTTTATATCTAATCTCCATGTGCTTATCAGCAACCAGCTGCCAGATCAAATATATTTGTATTCCATATTAAAATCAATCTTCTATCAATCATCTATCACAAATTCCAAATAAAATTTATTATAGAAACACAAATTATTATGGTAAAGAAAATTATTTGCAAATATTTACAATTATGATTTTTCAAAATAAAAAGTTTTACTAAAATTTAAAAGTTTTCATTAAAGTAAATTTGAGTGCCTTTCAAAATTTCATTAATTATCAACTCTTTACAAATCAGTTCCATATTATGGCATTAGGGATTAACACAGATGACATATTTGCCTAGTTTTTTTTAAGATTTTTTATACTTAAATAACAAAGTGATTTTAATTAAATTTCCATTTTAAGGAAATCAAAGTAAGAAAAGGAAACATTGTGTGTATATCAATTTGCATGAAAGCGATTTATTATAAGATTTGCAAATTTTTAAAATCTCAATGCTATTTTTATTTGATTGTGTATGTTAAACACCAAAATAATATTTTAAGTATTACTAATTAAATTCACCACACAATTATATTTTCTAATTTTATTTATCTAAGCAGAGTTTGCGTTCTGAGTGTTTAGTTTATGAGTTAATACTTTTTTATAACTAATGTTCACAGTTCAGCAATTTCGGAGATTCTGAGGTTTTAATTTCCCAAAGAATATAATTTAAACAAAAAAAAACAAATCAGATTTTGTATTAAAAAGAAATTTACAAGTTTTCAAAGTAGTCTCTAACTAATATACTGAATAACAGAGGAAGTGTTATACAAACTTTCAACATACAAATAATTTTTTTATGAATATTTGCAAGAAGATTTATTGAAGGCCTTAAGTTTATATTAAATGGCATTTTTTATCGATTCGTCAGAACAAGTTAATCTTAGCAAGAAAAGACTTTTGCGAAAAAAATATTACAATAATAGGCACAATGTGCAAAAATCAAGAGGTGCTGAATCCGAAAATCCATATAATTATAATCGTGAGAATTACTCCCCTCTCCTAATTCATCAGTTTTATAATTTACAAACCAAAAGACATTCCTAACCGAAGTCTTGTAAAATGACTATGAACTCAGTCGTGTATCAATCATATTGTTCTTATTAAAATTAAGGAGAGAATTTCAAACGTATACCACAAACGCAGTATAGATTTTCAAATAAAAAATTTATATTTTAAAAATTATAGATTTCTTATTACTACTTATACCTAAAAATATCTAATATTTTACAATATCTAAACCATAAAATCCTATGTACTTGTCAAACATGTTCTAAAATTTGTATTAGTTTCTACGAGAAACAGGATTCATATACATAGGATATAATGTGTACACATGACACAATATTAATTATAGTTACAACAAATCTAAAATACTCTAAAAAAGCACATTTATTTGCCAAAGAAGGCGGGCAATATAAATTTAAATTGCTGAAGATTTACAAGTTAAATATTCAATTGTATAGTAGTAGTAGTTGTAGTAACATCTCGAAGATTAATTTAATTGAATTCATTCTTAATTTCGTTTTTCTTCAGTTTTAATTTGTAATGAAAAAATATTATGTACATATAGATCTAAACTTTGACCTAACATAAACTAAAAATAAAAAAATAAAAGTTAAAAGAAAGATACTTGGAATATAATAATTTTTTATTTCCCAAGTTTTCCTTAACTTTTCATTTGAAATATTGTGATTCATTCAAATAAGAAATTATTGTTTTCTACAATTTAATGTTAAGAGTAAAGAGAAAAAAAAATGAACAAAAACAAAATAAAAAGGAAAACTTTTCCTTTTTGCCATAACTTGAAAATATTTTTATTGTCTTTATTATAATACGCTTTACTTATATATATGTATAATGTATATATATAATATGTACATATTATATTTTTATATATTTATAAATTCTGTGTAAAAATATTTTAATTTTCTTTCTCTTTTCCATTTTTTTTTTCTTTCTTTATTATAGTTATACCAACACTACAATTAGATTTAGGATCAAATCTTAATCCTGAAGATATTGAAGAAGGCGATGATGTTTATTTTGAATGTAAAGTTCATGCTAATCCAGCTGCATATAAAGTTGTTTGGAAACATAATGTAAGTAATGTATAATAAATATGTTTGTATAAATGTACAGTTAATTAAGAAAACAAAAATTTTTTGATATATCTATAGAAATTCTAATACGATAAGTAATATGTAGATGGATAAAGCAAAAAGAAAACACTTTAGAAACTTGAAAATATTAATTAACATTGTTTATGATTTTGTTAGATAAACTTTAGAAACCAATAATCAACTTATGTCAACAATTAATTAATGAATGGAATTTGGTTTGGTTTTTTTTTTTTGTTTTAGTACAAATTATAATTAAGTTTGTTTATAAGCCAAATTAGAAAATAATCCATAAATTTTGCCCATATAAATTTTAACCCTTTTATTCCTTTAGTTATTTTCAAGCGACTAATATTAATTGTGTGCATAATACTGACTCAAAAAGGAATATAAGATATTACGTTAATCCCCATAATTTAGAAAATTGGTTTTGGAATTACGTTTATTGTCTTGCCAGTTTTGCTATATACAACGCACTCTCTATTTGCCTCGCAAGAAAGTATTTCTCACGCAATTCTGCTCACGAAAAAGATTTGCTTTATAAAAGGAAAAGGATTTGGAGAAACTTACACAAAAATTAAAATAACTTTAAATTTCTTATTAGTACTTCAAAGAGGTGTGCCAAGTTTCAGAGTTTCAATAGTTTTATCCCTTTTCAAACTTTATTAATTTATTATTAAAAGATATTGTAAATTATTTCTGAAACAATTACTTGAGTTGAAAGAAAAAAGAGAAGATAAGTGGTGTAAAATAAGTGAAACACTAAAATCAATAATAATTGTAAACAAAGAATTATTTTTTACCGAATTGAATTCTAAATGTAGGCAAGAGGAGATTACTAGTAAATTTGATTGCTTTCAGTAAGCTCAATATTATTATTATCAATACAAAATTTAAACAAATTTAAATCGAAAAAATTCGTAAATTACTTTTATAGTTCATAACTAATATTTAAAATATTGTTGAAAAATTTTTTAAAAATCAATTGTCCATTAACTAATTGAGACACGCTATACTACTTATTTAGATAATATTGTTTTAAAATAAAATTTATAAATTCTTAGCTAGACTTCAGTAGATTTGGTATTAAAATGTAAAAAATATTATTGAAAACCGCAAAGAGATTCAAATAGAATTTTTGAAACTTCAAACTATTTTTTTTGAAATTATAAAAATTATTTTGGTTGCAAAAGGGTTAACAAATTGCAACGACAAATGATCCGATGTTCGGTCCGTTTATATTTTACGATATTTGGGCATCATTGAAATAAATTTTGATTTTTTTGTATCTTTCATTTTTATTAATTTTGCGCACATATTTTTACGAAAATATATTCTAAATATGTAGATATATTATTATATAGTATATAAATATTTATGTATATATATATATAAGTGAAACTGATTATTTTCATGCTGATGATGATGACGATGACAGTGATGATGCTTTTAATATTATCATTGCTTATTGCTTCTGTATAACATAAACTAATCCAATAATTTTTATGATAGCAGTGAAATGATAAAGTATAATACTTTGATGTTATAGTAATAATATTGTGTATATTTTGCAAACTCTTACAAAATATACAAACTTTTATAAATAGAAGATATAGCTCTACTATATTTATTTTATATAAAGTGAATCTTAGCTTGGATTATTGACTCTTAATAAAATTCTTGTTGACATTTTTGTTTGAATTAGAATTAAATGTTTCTGATAGCAAGAAAATTTTATTAAATCTCATTTTACTTGGCTATATATTATTTTCTTTTTGTTTTTCTTCTTCTTTTGGCTTGTGTTCTTCTTTTAAAGGATACATAATATAAAATAAGGATATTTTTTGAAGTTTTTCTTAGATTCATACACATAGATAACATTAAAGAAGAAGAAAGAATATTTTTTTTATTTTTTATTTTAATTTTTTTTTCTTTCTTATTTAATATTATGCTTGTTACTTTTATTCTTGTATTATTTCCGTTGAGATATTGACATGACATTCAGATGTTCTTAATCTCATGACCTTAAGGGGTTTTTTTTTTGGTTTTTTTCAATGATCTTTAAGAAGAACCAGAGATAAAATAATGTTATATTTGAGTTGAATTTACTGGGGTTATTAAATTAATTTTAATAATGATTTTTTTGTTTTTTTAAAAGCACAATCTTAAATATTAGTTGTTTATTTTATAGTTAAAAATAAAATATAAGAAATATTTTTGACGTTTTAAGATCTCCAATGGGGTATTTAAAAAAAAAAAAAAACTTTTAAGAAGAATACTATCTCTAAGTTTTACGTTTTATTCTTTGTGAAATCTGCTTAATTTGTATTGAAGAAAATTAAAGCAAATCATAACTAAAATTATTGTGATTTTAATAATTTAAATGAAAATTGTTATTATTTGTTTAACTAATAATACTAGTTTAGAAAAGGCTGTGAGCATCAGTTTTATTAGAGTTAAAAAAATCTAATGTGGTCAGCAAATTAGATTTAATCGAATTACATGTATATTTTTTACATTTTAATTTTCAAATGAAAATACGGAATGAAAATGCATTTTGCATATATTTATTTTTAATTTTAGAAATGATTAAATTACCTTCACTTTAATAGAGATTCAATTTCTGAAATTCGATTTTTTTGAAAAAATTTACAATTTGTCAATTATGAAAAAATTGACAAGTTTTGTTGATATATTTCGGATATTATATAGATTTCAAGAAAATCAGTTGACCTTTCTTATGGTCAAAATGTAAGCATCTCATTTCTGAGACTTAACGTATCAAAAAACTTGTATGAAATCTTGTTATAATATGAAAACCAGGTATAAAATTTCCAATAAGATATAAATTTTCATGAAAATCGTTTCAGTCGAACTTAAAATCTAGAGCTGCACAGAGACCAACAAGCTCACCGATACTATTTTGTTTAAAATAATTTTTCTGTACTGCATTAAAACATACAGTAATAAAAAAAAATATGAAATGCGGTCCCCTAAAAGTATGCAATACTATCGAAAAAAATATTATGCTAATGTTAAACTGTATACGAATATTTTACATCGCATATTTGAATTTCATAAGGTTATTAAACAATACTAAAATTATATTGCCTTGGTTTTGATATTTGTTGCGGTAATCCAATAAAGTAAATTCATTTTTTTTTCCATTTCTAAGGTAGTGTAAAAGCAGATAGCTCTAATACAAGTAGAATATTAGAAATTTTACCATATTCACAATAAAATTACATCACCTATAGCTTGTTCTTCGATTTTATTGAAATATTTTTTTGCACTAAACAGTAAAAGTAGCTACTGACATGTGAAGAGTTGTACGTTTTTATTTAAATATTTTCGCAAAATGAAGGAATACATTTTTTGAAGTATGTCTATTCGAATTGGGATTCCCAACATACAGTGCTTTATTACAGAATAAGATATACTCTATATAAATAAAAACAAAGATAAATAAAAACAAAAGAAATATGGTTAAAGATTTCAGTTGTTATGATCATTATTTGATATTATATGATTTGAAAAGCTACATCAAACAGGATCCTTAAATTATGATTAAATAAATTTTTGATCAATCATTATTGATAAAATGGATTTCTGAAACTTCAAGAGGATTATTCTTTATTTTCTTAAAAATAAAGAATAATTATCTTGAAATCTATTGGATCAGTATGTAAGTCAATAAATCAATAAAAAATTTAATTGTATTTCTTCTTTATATAAACATACTTACTTGCCAATAAATTTTATTCTATAAAATCTGAGCCATACTGAATTTCTTAAATCTATATCGTTAATATTAGTATATGTAGTGTCTATACATAACTATAATCTACAATGAGTCTACTAAGCAAAAATCTTTCAAAATTGTCATTCACTAAAAATATTAAAACTGTTTGATTTTTTTTTCAATTAATTTTTAAAGTTTTTACAAAATTATTCAATCAACTTATTTTTAATAGTTTTACTTCACAAGAATACCAAGTAAATAATAAAAATTATAAAATATTATTTTAACAAAATATTAAATTATTACAAATTTTAACAAAATAAATATAATAAAAAGACAAAGTAATAATCAAAAACAAACAAAATAAAAAAAAAAAAACAAAAAACGTAAATTTCCGTCATCAAAATATTGCCATCTGTAAAATTGAACAAAATAGAAAGTATTATTTTTTTCTCTCTCCTCTTTCTCTTTCGGTTTTTTTAATCAGAAAAACAAAACTAAAAGAATCGTCATTTCCTAACATATTATAATAAACAAAAAAAAAAATGAGAGAAAAATAAATAAATAAAAAAAATTACTGCTGTTTTCTGTACTCTTCCTTTTTTACCGTTTTTGTTTTTTTCTTTTGTAATTTTCAATTATTTTGTCGTTGTTATTCTCGTTTTGTACCTTTTTTCATGTTTCTGTCTTTTCTATCACGATCTTTCTCTTTTATTTCTTTTAATAGCAACAAACCCTAAACAATGAACTCCACCATCATATTATAGCGTAAATGCTCCACAATCACATACCTAACCTAAATAATGTAGTATGTGACTGGTGTAGGTATTCCTCCCTCAATGAATCTGTTTATTTTAATATTATATTTATATAATGGTATATAGTTAGCAGTTACAAAATGTTTAAATGTAAGAGAGAAATAACATTCAGTTGTTTTCCGTTTGCAACTAATCTCTTTCCATATTTTTTTTTTGCAACATTTTTATAGTGTTTTCCTTTTGTTTCATGTCCTGACAATAAACGGGAAACATGAAATTCGCTTTTGTATGCATTAAAAATATACATTTTAATAATATAAATAATAATTTGAAGCAGATGGTTGTTACCTTTAAAATGGAACGTTTAACTTAAATTCGTTTAGTCAGTCAGTCAGGTTTTGTGTAGAAAATATGATGTACATAATTAGGGTTACCATAAACTGATTTTGATTGAAACATGATTCGTAGATTCGTAGATTCTAAGGGAACCGAGTGGGACAGGAGCATCCCCCCAAGCCACCGCAGCCATTTTTGACTTATTGTAGCCACCCACTCTCCCGTCTATAATATCCCCGTCCCAATCACAAAGCCGGCGATATCCCTAAGGGAGTTGGACAATAGTTCCCGAACACTTAGGGACCCATGTCCAAGACAATTGCGGCGCCGAACAGCCAGTGCCGGACAGTCGCAGAGAATGTGCACGGCGGTCTCATCGCCACCCCCACAAAATCTGCACAGGGGGGAGCCCGACTTCCTCGTATTTCACCGGGCAGTGCCCCGTGAAGAAATTCGCAATAGTGCGAACCCGGCCCCTGCTCATCCCCAGCAACTCCGCAGCGAATCTGCCGGAGCACGCCGGAACAAACACCTTCGCATGACGGCACCCTTTCGTGTCCCGCCAGTGACGACTGCATTCCGCCGCGAGTAGGCAGGCAAGCCTGGCCCCCACGGCGGAAGAAGGCAGACCACAGAAAGGCAGCGGCTGCACAAAGGCAGCCCCAGATCCCCTCCGCGCCAACTCATCGGCAACTTCGTTGCCCGCATGGCCACTATGGCCCGGCACCCAAATGAGCATCACTCTGTTTTCCGATGCCAATTCCATAAGTGCAGCAAGGCAGCTCCAGACCAGCTTGGATGTAACCTGAGCTGAACGGAGCGCCAGCAGCGCAGCCCTGCTGTCTGAGAACACATAGATGGTGCGGTTTCTATACCCCCTTTCCAAATTGATTCTCAGACAGATTTCTATTGCATGTATTTCGGCCTGGAACACTGTGCAATACGGGTCAAGGGTTGCATATACACGCGTGTCCGGGCGGACACCGTATACGCCCGAGCCCACCCCCGACTCCGTTTTGGACCCGTCCGCATACCACACGCTCGAACCCGACCTAAGTACCGGACCACCCCGATCCCACGTGCACCGATCAGGAAACAGAATCCTGTACTTGTGGTCGAAGTTGTACCGCGGCAGACAGGTATCTGACATGGTTATCCTTAGAATCGGATCGCCCTCAATGAAGTCTCTGTGAGTTCTGTGGGCCAACTTTAGCCCTGCCCCGTCCTCGCCAGAGAGAAGTCGGTAAGTCACCAGCCGAGCTTCCTTCAATATATGGAGGTGCAGTGGCGGCAATCCGATCATCACCTCCAATGCAGCGGTGGGAGCCGTCGCTGGGACTAATTCCCCAGGTCCCCCCGATGAAACTCCTACACGTCCACAAGGCCGCCGTAGCTCTCCCGATAACTCTATCGATATGGGTATTCCAAGAGAGACGATCATCCAGGGTTACCCCCAGATACTTCACCTCCCTCGAGTAACTAATACGTTCACCAAACAGAATTGGGCTCGTTAATCTGTCCCTGCTTCTGCGTCTGGTGAAGGCGACCAAAGTGCTCTTGCTTGGATTTATATTTAACTCAACGCCTTTGCACCACCTTTCCACAACACGTAAATTTTGCTGTAGAAGATCAGAAATAGTGCTCTCAAATTTTCCCCGCACGACGAAGGCCACATCGTCAGCGTATCCCCAGACACGCGCCCCGGAGCCCCTGAGAGCAGCTATTAGATCATCCACTACAATGGACCACAGGAGGGGCGAAAGAACCCCGCCCTGCGGACATCCTTTTGCAGCGGAGATGAAGAGTATATCGTCAGCTATGGTGGACTTAATAATCCTATCCTGTAGCATCCGATTGACCCATCTGCTAGTCGTCGCATCAATCCCTCGTTTGTGCAACGACTCACAGATGACATGATATGGGGTGTTGTCAAAAGCTCCCTCTATATCAAGGAAGCAGCCAACTGCTACCTCCCGCACTTCCAGTGAGTTTTCAAGGACCCCCACCAGACTCTGCAGAGCGAGTACAGTAGACCTTCCCGACTGATAGGCGTATTGAGATTCATGCAAGGGATTGCTTCCCAGTGCACCGTCCCGTATAAATCTATCAATCACTTTTTCCATTGCTTTCAATAGAAAAGAAGTAAGGCTGATTGGACGGAAAGACCTTGGGTGGTTGCTTGGTCGCTTACCCACCTTCGGAATATACGTCACTTTAGCCACCCTCCATGCCTGAGGGATGTAACCCCACGCATAGCTGGCGCGAAAAATTCCCAACAGTGCTCTAGCGATATGTTGGAAATCCCTCTGCAAAAATGCAGGATATATCCCGTCATCACCTGGAGATTTGAAGGGCCTGAAAGAGAAAACAGCCCATCTAATCCTGCCCATCGTGAAGACTAGACGGGATCGTTGCCAGTCATCCCTCCTGGGCCAGGGTGCCCCCGGTTCGATGACTGCACCTGAGTGATTCCGAAGAATCTCCGAGTCAGGAAAGTGCGTTGACGCCATAAGCTCCAACGTCTGCCTTCCGTTCTCAGTCATGGAGCCATCAGGACGTTCCATTAGGCCCAACCTGCTAGCATACTTTTTGGAAAGCACCCTGTGAAGACGCGCACTGCTGGGGAGTTCATCAATGCCCTTGCAGAACGCCCTATACGAGATTCTCTTCGCTTTCCTAATTTCCTTATTGTATTTTGTGAGTGAGTCCTTATACTCTTCCCACGAACCTGACGCTTTGGCCTTATTGAATAGCTTCCTGGTCTTTAGTCTAAGCCTTGAAAGCTCCTCATTCCACCACCATTCCGATATCCATCACCGTTCTGACAGAAGCAGGAACGGATCTAATCCCATCCATGAGGAGCGTTTCGAATTGACTCCAATCTGTGGATTGGGGCACCCGATAAATTTCTTCTGCCAGGCCTCCGGAGACCATGATATCAAACCTAATCTGCCTATGATCGGACATGGATGTCTCATTTGAGACATGCCATCCACCAACCCTACTGCCGATAAATTCAGTGCAAAGGGTGATGTCAAGGACCTCTTCCCTAATTGCATTTATGAATGTCGGCCTATTGCCTTCATTCATAATCATTAATTTATTGCTATATATAAATTCAAGTAGGCACTCACCTCTTTTGTTTATATTGCTGCTTCCCCAGACGGTGTGGTGGGCATTGGCATCACTTCCTATTATAAGTTGGAAGTTCCTCCTTCCACAAAAGTCCACTAGATCCTTCAGTTGCTCGTCCGGGTGGGCACAGTCCCCCGGGAGGTAGGATGAGCACACAATGAACTCTGTCCAGCCCCCGCAGGACTTCACCTTCACCAACGCAGCTACCTGATCCTTAGAACAGTAATCTGGAATGGGAAAATACGTTAGCTTTTTACTAAACAAGATGCAAGCCCTAGGCCTGCCCCCAATTGTATTATCATACAATAGCTCACCTGTTAGGCCCTTAACCTGATCCTTCACTATGTAAGGCTCTTGGATAAAGGCGATATCGAGGTGATCCTTCATAAATCTATGAGCCAGAACATCAGTAGATGCCCTAGCATGCTGTAGATTTATTTGGATGCACCTCACAGCCATATTATTTCCTCCGGCTCTTGTCTATGGGCTTTGGCCCTTTAGACAAAGGCTCTACATGAGCCTTACCTCCCATTGTCGCCTTTTTACCCATCTTGGTGGGCGCCTGCCCTGCCACAGCCTCTTTTGCCGCCCCAGGTGCCACGCTAGCCCCTCCAACAGCAAATACCGAAGCGTTTCCGGGCTTCCCAATGGGCTTGAGCCCTTTTGGTTCCCCCGGGACGCTTGTATTTGGCGTGCTGGTCGATGGTCCTTCCGTTTCCCTTGCCGCCATTTTCGGAGCGACTTCAGACTTTCCAATGAGTTTTGGCTCTTTTGGTTGGCCTGAAGTGCTCGTCGTTGTTGCGGTGGGCACTGGTTTTTTATTTTGTCCTGCCCTGCCGCCAGCACCTTGAGAGGATTTTCTTCCTTTAACCCGAACGGTAACACGGAAGAAATTCAGGAAAAGTCGGAACTCCGCTTTCCGTAGATCTTCCAATCCGGAATCATCCACGGAAAAGGTGATGGAGCAGCCCCCGTCCTTTTCCTTATCCATCCTCAGCACCCTCCAGGAACCTATCTTGAGGCTGGGATTTTGCTTCCCTATCCTACTTAGAAATTTGTCCCTGGAGAGACTGACGGTTGTCTCGTCTTTTGGTACGTAGGTGACGCAGACATGCTGTTTGGGCATGCTGTCGCCATCCAGTACCACAACATCGCAACCGTCCCAAGGCTTTATTTTCCTGCAGACACTGGTTATCCACTCCCTGGTGTTTTGATTGTTGCATGTTACGGATATCCATCCGTCCCTTTGCAACGCTGCAGTGAATTGTGGATGAGAGTCCACAACCCTATCCATTTCATCCATGATGGCTACTTTGATTTTCCCCATCTGGACTTCGGATAGCCTTTCCTCTGGATGCAGTCTATGAGTGATGGCCACCTTGACCTGTGCTACTGCATCCCGATAAGAAGTCATTTTCGGGTTTTGTTGAGGAATGTTCCCAGGGACCTTTTCCTCAACATTGCCCTTCATCGACCTCTTCTTTGAGGGCCCTGCATCAGGGGTGTTGCTTTCCGACCTTTCCCTCTTTTGGGGATGGTCGGCCACAACAACCGATCCGCAGGCCTTCAGCTTTTCCAGCCTTTCTTTCTCGTATCTGCGAGCTTCCTCTGGGGACATGCCATCCCTGATATAAGCCGCGATACGCCGCTTGGATGCACCAGAGAAATATTGTTTTTTTCCCCTGATGTCCAACCTTTTCAGGTCCTCCTCAGTTTTTTGGATAATAGGTCCAAGAGGATCCTGATTATCCGTCTCCATCGGAGGCGCCGCCTTTTCCTCCACTGGCGTGAGAAGGAGTTCCTCCTCTGCGTCAGTTAAGAGAAGCTCTGGTTCCGAAGACCCTTGAGCACTAAGTGGTTGTATGTTGTCCTTGGTGTCGTTGTTGTTGTTGTCACTGTTATTATTTGTCTTGTTGTTGTTGTTTTTATGTTCCATTTCTTGTCCCACGAGTAGCGCGGGAAAGTAAAGTCACCCATGGCAGAGCCCGGCATACCATGGGAAGGCTCATTTAAACTGGAGGGCGCCTGGTATCCAGAGTCCGCATACTAACGACTAAGCTCCCCCTTAGCCACGCAGTCATCGGCATATGCTGTTCCACCTTGACTTGGGACGCCTGTCGTCAGCTGACGTATAGATATAGGGCTGAAACTCACAAAGCAAGAGGCTCGCCGCGAGACATGACCACGACACGAACGTAACTTTGATCGTTTCAATCACCCCTTTATCCTCCGCCATTACCGGGGCCCACCACTAGGAGGTGACAGTGCGGTTTTGGGCCCCATATGCACATGATATATGCACATTAAAGATTGTGAAATATTCAGACTTAGTATTTAAATTTCTGTTCAATTTGTTAACTATATATTTATGAACTATAATAATATTTGAGTAAGCCACAAAAAATTGGTTTTTTTATTGAGCAACCGTGACTGTACTTATACACAATCCAGCAGCTGGCATTTATAAGCTGAATTCTGTATTAATAAAGCATTATTACATTTCCGATCTCAGGGTACCAAATTGCACAAAGTTTAGTTTGTCATAAGTACAAATTGATAAACAAGCACACTTGTCTACCTCTGATTAAAAATTCTGACTAAAAAATGTAGGTATATTGGTTGCGAAACTTAATTAAATGATAGAATTAAGAGCTAAATGATAGAATTAAGAGTTAATGTACTAAAAATTTGGTATTTAATACTGTTTAATTTCATTAAAATATTCCGATAATTTGCTTTTAAAGAACTGATGATGTTTTTTGTTCTCCGTTTAGCATATAATCCCATTCACTTTCTATTTCCATATACATATATCTTTATTTAATTAGTTATTTAAAATTCCTAATAAATATTAGGTAACACTATATTGTAATATAGAAAAATATTTCAATAGAACACTGTTTTAATTATTTAAACGTAAGTGTGCACAATTTATTAAATTATTTCAAATATTTAAAGAGAAGAACGCAATTTGTAGTGTTGTCTCGGATGGAAAATTTAGTCGGTGTTACCGAAAATACTATTTTTTATGAATTTAATATAACATATTATTCATGTTCTTGTAATTTTTTTTGTTGTATAAATTGGAACTGTATGTATGTGTGTATTTTCAGTTAAGTTCAATTTGGTATATGAAAGCACAAAAATATCATTTAGGTAGTAATTTGGTGAGAATTATGGTATTTGCTTTTTGTTGTTTTTTGTTTTGTTATTTGTTATAGTTTTTGTATTTTGTTAATGTGGTTAAAATATTTTAGAAAATTGTAACTGATTTGGTTATTTCATTTCACCTGAACAATTCGATTTCCTTAGTATTTTGTTATACGTATAAAAAAAACATTAAAAAAACAACTCAGAAGCACAGAATAAAAATAAACAGTGCCAAATAATTTTTATTATTCGTAATTATGTCATTTGTTTTTGATGAAAATTCCCGTTATATTTATTTTTTCGCTTTGCCCCTTTTTATATCGTAATATTTTATTTTACTATCTCTCCTACTCATTTTATTATTACGAGTATACAAGTAAATGCTTGATTTTAACACTTTTTATAAACTTGTATTATAACAGTTTTTCTTCTATTTATATTTTGATATTTAACCAACCGACTGTTATATTATGAGACGGCATTGTCGGTATAAAAATGATAATTTTCGTTTCATTTTTTGTATTTTCATTTGGTGAAAATTTTCTTGTTTTAATTGTAGCGGTTATTATCAACCAAGTTGAACATTACTATTATAAAAGGCATCGTAGAATATAACGGTTATCGTATTATATTAAAATAGAAAATTCATTTTTTCTTGCTTTTAATATAAATATTGTCATTTGTCATTTAAGAGCAATCAAAAACAAGAACAAAGAGAAAAAGAGAGAGAGAGCAAAAGACAATCGATTTGTTATTTTTAGTTGTAGCACAACACTCTTTATTTTCTTATTTTCCTTTATTTTTATTTTATTTTGTTATGAAACAATTCAGATTATTATGGAATATAATAATAATTATTGGTCATTATGAACAGCACACAAGCACTCTGTTTAAAATGTTATAGATATTAGAAAAGAAAAAAAGTATGATATTTTGTTATTTGGAAAGAGAAATTAAGATATTTATATAAAATATGACGGTTATTAAAAATATTGTTCTATTTAAGATATTTACATAAATTCATTATGATAAAATCATATTGAATAGGTTTTGGAAAATGAAAATTTCTATATTTATCTATAATTACATTATTATAGGTAATTTTCTTTAATTTGAATATTTTTTGAAAATTCTGCAATAATTGTACAAAAATATGGTAGTGAAAAAAGGAGAAACATGAAAATATTTTCGATATTATTATAGTACTCAGTTCAAGGAAATTATATAGAAGTTAAAGGACATTTTTTGCATATTGAAATATAACTGTATAATAATATATTAAAGTTTATAGGTAAATCTAAGAAAAAAGTCGCCACATGGAACCATGGATACACTACTTTCGCTTATTCACACGTTGTCCAGGTTGTATCTGTTAATTAAATTAGATATTAGGATATAAGTATATATTGTGTGTTCCTTAATAAATAAGTTGCCTAAATAACTAAACTGTTGTTAGGAGAATCCGTTAGTAACAAGAATAACAAGATAGTGCTAATTGAAATGTTTACCATTTTTGGACGCGTTAACAACTGCAGCACATCTAGAATATTATTTGGTACAGTTATAAAACATTTATGAGATTTTACTTAGTAATTTCTTGATCATGCTTTTAAACTGAATAAATTTTTATACAATTTCAATGCTAATTTTGCAATCTTTTATAATAAATTTCCGGGAGAAAATCCAAAAATGAAAACTTTCAAACTTTCTTCTAACTTTAAATTTTATATTAGGATTCAAAAATTCATTTTATAAAAATTTATATATATTTTGGTTTTTAAATTTTATTACAGAATCAATTAATACAACATAATCAAAAGTTGGGCGTAATTGTTAGTAGTGGTGATCTAGCATTACAAGGGGTTACACGTCATCAAGCTGGAAATTACACGTGTACAGCATCAAATGTGGAAGGTGATGGTGATAGCAATATAGTTGAATTGAAAGTCATGTGTAAGTATAAAAATCCTCAATACCTAAATTGCATAATATAATATAAAAATACATAATTGTTATATAAAAATATGTTTATAAAATCTATATGTAGCTCGGTATATTTCTGTATATTTTTTAAATGCTCACTTTATTATTCATTCATAATATTGCTTTATATTAAAAGGTCATCTTTTTTTTTTTCTTTACCATATTTTTAAATTTCATAAAATTAAAATTTTAATTTCTTAATATATTCAAAGAAAAAAGAAAAAAAAAGAAAAATATTTTTATAACTGTTTTTTCTCTTAAAAAATTTAAAAGATACGTAATTATTATATAATATGATAGAATCAAGAACAACAAGGATACAAAAAAATAAAAAAAAAAATAAAAACCAAAAATAATCATGATTAAAGGCAAAAAAAAACAATCAAAAAAATGGCACAAAAGAGAATGAGAAAAAAAAGGAAAATAAACGAAAAATTAGCTGGGGCTACTTTTTATACTTATATCCTTAAAACAATCCTTTTTAAATCGCCATATAAAAATTATCTCATTTATGTTAAGTCTTTTTTTTTTTGTTTTTCATATACCTATATAACCCACATACACAATTATTTTATAAACATAATTTATATTTGTGTAACAAAATGATATGTGTGTGGAAGTATGTGAGTCTCTGCTAAAAATCTAATAATATTTCATTTTGAAAATTACTGGGTGCGTTGTAATATTTATTTTTACATTATATCCATTAAGCAGTAGGTACATAAATTAAATTTAGTGAGCGTTTTATAACCATAGAAATAATGGAAAATATAAGTTCAGTCAAAGTCATAAGAGTTTTGTTTTATTCATAAATCTGTAGGGTAGTACAAATCATTTGAAAAATTTAGTAAAACAAATGACTTATTATAAGAATGGCTCCATATTAATAATTGGAAAAATATTGTATTAAATTAGCTGGGAAACATAAAGATTTCGTTGAATCATTCATTGGCGTGATCTGAAATTTTCTCGATATAACAATTCTTTTTATCATTTTAAAACTTTTAAAATTTCAAAGAAGTCCTTCTTTAATACAGTCGAAATACAGTTACACTAAGTTCTAGATTAATACAGTCCCCTAGAATATGTACGAATAATACGCATACTCATATCGTTCCCTATAATATGTACGAGTAATACGCATAAGTAATATGTTTATTATTTTATTTGTATTATGAAAATAGAAGCTTACGTATGTCATATTTATTAACAATCCGCTCTCTTCTTACATATTATGTCATTGTACATAATATGTACATATTATGTATTAAGTACATATTTCTTTTTCTTATGTATATACAATATAGAATTTTGAATCCAATTACTTTTTGAATCCAATTGTTTTCATATAATTCAACCAACTTTCATTAGCTTTAATCATATTTCTTAACCAGCTCAATTAAAGTTCTTTAAGAAGGCATGCCTTGCATTCATGATGCGCTGCGTAACACACACGAATTCATACAGTTATGGATAAACACCCTATATTTACGTACGTCCATATTATTTATATTCTTATGTCCCTGGATAATTATTTTTTTCTGTTTTTCTTACCTCCATATAATAATATAACGTTCATTCTCATACTAAATAAATTTTTGAGTATTTCTACTTTTTGTATAAAATGTTAATAAATAAAAATGTTAATAAATAAATGTTAATAAATAAATGTTAATAAATAAATGTTAATAAATAAATTTTTGTAACACATATTTAAACATGTACATAGTTATTACATAATCATTTCGTATAAAGCTATGTATAAGAGTACATACATACAAATACATGTGCTTTTATAAATTTTTTATAAATAATTTCACGACAAAAAGAAAGGAAAAATGAATTTTTCTTCATTTTATTTATATTTTTTATTTATTTTAGTTTTTTTGGTTTTTTATTTTTCTTTTAGGATACAAGCTACAATTTTTGCTCTATACCTTTATACACATATATAATTTACTTTAAGAGAAGGAAACGGACCGAAAAAACTGGGTTAATCTTAAAAATAAACAAAACCCTTACAACAAAAATAAATATTTTTTTCCACTCATTTTTGTCTTTCTTCTTTTTTTTTGTTATTTTTTTTTTTTTTTGTTATCCCAAACCCTATACGAGTTTTAATATATAAATTTAATTCAGATAGAACAAGGTGTTACCAGAAGAAAATTCTTTAACGAAATTAAGAAAATTTTTGGTAACATCAACAAAAATAATTAAAATAAAAATTATCAATTTTATAAAAGTACAAATCTTAAGTTTGAAAGTACGTTCTTAATTTTTGGCAAAAAGAGTTCTGAATTACATAATAATTAAATTTGTTAAGTTTAATTTTTGGATCCGACTAATTAAATTCATGTTTTTAAAAAATATTTGTTTTACTATCTAATAACGTTAAGAAAGAGTTTTAAAACAAAATTTTACAATGATTCTACTACCTGATCAAATTAGATTTTTAAAAATTTTATTTAACTACGGTGTAAAGCCTATATTTTTGGATGGAAAGAGATTACTGCAAATAGAAAATAGAAATTTCCGTAAATTAACATTTTCAAAAAATTTCAGGGGTAATAACAGAATTACAACAGAAAGAAATGTTATATCGGTATGTATAAACTGTTTAAATTCGAGAATGTTCAGCGTCAAAAATTTAAGAAAAAACATGGAAAAGTCACTTTAGTCGTCACCTTTCAATACATTTGCTGGGAACTTTTTTTTTTTAAGTTTTTCTTTATAATTTATTGTAATATTTAAATATAATTCTGGCAAGGATAATAACAATAACAGCAATACAAAGTAAAACAAAAAAAAAAACGGAAGATGACAAAAATGTGGAAAAAATCTTTTTTTGATATTTGTTTTTTATTCTTTAATTTTTTCTTGGTTGTATAAAATTCTGACAGGATGAAACTAGTGCAATACAAAAGAAAGGTTCCCTGGGGTGCCATGTGAGATAAAAACATATTATGCGAATGTATAGGGTTACAATATTACATTAGCAAATTTAGCTGTACATAATATAATTACATGAATCTACATAATAACATATTTGGCACATATACGAATTTATTCACATATTATTATGTACATAGCACTATTATATACATAATAATATGTTATAATATGTATTATATGCAACGCAAAGACCGCTTTGTTTTGTTCAATTTCAAAGTTGCCTATAACAAATTATAAAATTATGCCAAAAATATTGTAATGTCGAACGTAATATTTCACATGTCAAATATCAAATATCAAATTCCAAATAACAAATGTCAAACGTTAAATGTCAAATGTCATATGCTAAATATCAGATGTCAAACACCAAATGCCAAATGTCAAATGTAAAATTTAAAATTTTCAATGTCAAATGTCATACATATGTCAAAATACTGAAATTATAACATATTATAACCTGAAACCCCTAGTGCGAATCGCACTAATTTCAAATACAAACACAACTCTAAAAGACTTCGGAGAGTCCATGCACACCTGTGGTGACTTACTTTAAGCTGTTTAAGTAAAACAGCTACATACGAATATATAAAACTTTAGCCTTTTTTTCCAGAGATATCAAATTTATCTCTGCATTACTTATAGTTGCGTTAGTTATTCGTATGTTCAGCAACGATTCAACGAATATAGCTTTTCTTATGTTCACCATTTTTGACATTTTAGATTTGCTCACTGGTAATTGAGCATTGAGACTCAACATGCTAAAATATGAATGCATGTACATTAGTAATTCATTTAATAAAGAAAGGAAAATTATTCCTAAGTGCTCATTATAGTAAATCAATAAGAAATGATTTGAAATGAACATGAACTTAAGTTTCAAAACAAAAATACAAAGTTCACCTCTCTATGCATTGTCGGTTGGCTCAATAGTGTCAGTACAATGTGCATGAGTCCCATGTTTAGTATGAATAATTTAGTAATGCTCTGTAAGAGTAAATTTATATTGAAATGAAGCTAAACATGTAATATACACATTAGGTTCTACATAAACTTAACATTATTAACTAACATAATAAGTTATAATATCTTTTGCAAGCATTATCTTGATTTACATCAAAAAAAAAATCTGATACGAACACGTGACTGCAAGAAATGGTATAGGTTAGCTAAAATGTTGCATGAGACTACGAAAATGCCTTTTAAATACTCCTCACAAATTTTAGGGAGGCCAGTAAGCTTTTACTTAACATACCTAGAAAAATATAAATTTAGCTCTTATCAGAGGCTTATTTTATGCTAACCATTTGGTCCCTGAAAAATTCGTCAGTTAATTTCGGTAGCAAACAGAACTCAAACTTTTAATTTTGAGAAGTTTCATCAATTTATTAGCTTCATAGATATGATAAGAAATCGCCTTGTTCGGTTTTTGAGCCCTGACATTTCCAAACAATTTATAAGTTCACGGTGTAGACAGAAAGTAGGTGATTTTTTCTCTTTATGTGCGCAAAAATGTAAACCTGGACCTTATTTTTGTTTTATTAACTTTATATTTACATTATGTCGTATGTGTCGATCACCGCTGCTGTAAACGAATTGAGCTCTATTATTATATACACATTTACATTATGGATTCCCTGAAATTCTCGCAAGTTAGTTTCGGTAACAACCAGAACTCAAATATGAAATTTTCAGAAATTCCATCAATTCATTCTGTAGATGTGGTAAAAAAACGGCCTTCAGATAATTTTTTGATCTTTCCGAAAATTCATATGTTCATTGTTTTGAAAACGAAGGATTTAAATATTAAATTTCAAGGAAATCGGTTGATTTTCTCTTTACATACGCAAAAATGTATATTTGGCCCATAGTAAACGTCAACTGACACAGCAACTGATACCTGATTTCTTCCAAAAGTTAGGAGGTTCCGTGGACGGTCGAACGAAGCTTATATTTGAAATTAAACCAAGTAACGCGGTTGAATACTTTCGTCATAATGATTAAAAATGCAAAACAGGCCCGCTAAAAAGTGAAGTTCCTGAGGCCTGATATATCCCAAAAGTTGATCAATCGCAGTAACCTTACATATAAAATTTCATCAAAATCGGTTCAGCCGAACTGGAGATACACGCGTGCACACACAGACCGATAGACCGACAGGTTGCTAAAAATAGTTTATTTACACTTCCCTACTATGGAGAAGTACGTTCCCACCGAAAACTCGATATGCAAAATTTGTTGCCATCACATAACCTACCTATTGTTTACACAATGCGGTCGTTAAAAATATATCTACTTAACTTAAAATTTATCAACGAATTTACTTTTATGTTCTTAAGGAAAGCAGACGTTCTGAAATAACTATAGTGTATAACCATATTATGTATAACACTTACCTATTCATCATATATATTGTGTGTATAAAATCTATTACTGCAAAATTATAATTATTTTCACATTAGTTATTTCTAAGAATACTTAACTTTAGGAATACGGCATTATAGTTTTTTACCCATAAAATGAATATTTGACAAAAAAAAAATAAATAAAAGGGAAATAATATTCTGCAATATATGTATGTACATACAGTCAAGGACAAGTCTGTGAATCTTAATTAATGTGCTCATATAGGTAAAATGCTGATTTTCCATATAAATTAATTTATGCAGACCTACAATAAATTGTTCAATTTTAATTTTAAAGAAATTGAAATAGCAAATTTCACTATTTTTTGCAAATAATTTTAGATACCTTATAGTTTATTATAAAACTATAAAAAGGTATAAAGGATGATTCGGATTAAAGGGCGTAGGATTAAGATTATTGCTTTAAGTAATTTTAAATAATCAGAACATATAGTATACATACATAAATATATTATAATCAAAAGCATACCAATAGTGTTAAAATAATTTTGAGTTCTATAAAAGCTTCTTCATAATTTCAATTGTCTAAAGGTCAAAGTTTACCTATTTTACAGTTTAATTAATGTTGATTTGATGCTATTATAACATTTTAAATAATTAAATATAATTTTAAAATTTCGTTTTTTTTTACTGCATTCTACAAGGATAAATTATATTTAAGTACTGCAATTTGTAATTAAAAAACAAAACAAAAATAAAAATTAATAAAGTCACTAGAACTAAATAAGCCTTAAAATTTCATTACAGCAAAATTGTATATACATTGTATATGTTTTAATGTTTTTGAAATTGAATCAAGTATGCCAATAACAACAATATCATGTTGTAAAACAATAATTGTACAATTCATTCATTCACTACAATTGCAAATTATACTCGTATTTTTTAATGTAAATTTTTTCCAATTTTGTTGTTCAACTAGTTTCAGTAAATATTAAGTATAACATAATATGTATATTGTATGGCGGCCATCATATTAAATACATGGTGCTTCTCATAAAAAATTTTCAAAAAACCGTACAATTGTTTTTATTGTAATTAATTTATTATATTAATATAAATATGTAGGTTTATCATTTACCAAAATAATAAATAATGGAACATAGAACGTGTAAATGTACTTCAATTAAAATCTTACAAGCATGAGGTATTGATATCAAAAATAACCAATTTCATATACATATGCAGTTATTTCTGTGGAAAAAAATTAATTTTTTGTATGTAGCAATAACAGGTTATTGTAGTATGCATTCTTGTAACAAGCTCTAAAATAAATACTGTGATATAAAAGATTACATAGGTGAGTTAATTTAAGGTTATGTAATAAGATACTATAATGTTATTGTTATAATAAAAGAAAGTTTCCAAGATTGAAAATTTAAAATTGAAAAAAAGCTTCAGAATTTATAAAAGAAAAGACAGTGCCGCATCACAAAATGCAACTACTTCAGCCTATTTTCACATTATGAATTTTCTTTTAATTAAGTTTCTATGTTATTCAAGACAACTAAATGTGGAAAGCGTGTACAATTTAAAAAATAACAATAATATTTTCTAAGAGGATTGGAACAAAATTTTTACTTATATTCCAGCTTTAAAAGAACATTTCTTTGAAATTCATTAATTTAATAAAATTTAAATAGGTCAAAACAAAAAGGAAAAGAAGGAAAAATATTTTTTTTTATAATTATTTTAATATACACATTTATTTTATCCTTTATTTCTTGTTTTTCATTCAGATTAACGCGATACGATAACAAAGAAAACTTAAATGCTTACAATAGCGGTAGAAAATTATGGACAATTCTTATTTTACACATATACAGACATAACATTATGTATACAGTAATGGACATTCAAAAAAAGAATTGAATTATAGATTTCAAA
Organism: Condylostylus longicornis; assembly: GCF_029603195.1. Taxonomy (NCBI): domain Eukaryota; kingdom Metazoa; phylum Arthropoda; class Insecta; order Diptera; family Dolichopodidae; genus Condylostylus; species Condylostylus longicornis. Next base: position 9,920,188 of record NW_026578009.1, on the reverse strand, counting down.
GGAATTTATCTGGTAGTGAAGAACACAATTAAATGAAAGAAATAATATAGATGGTGGCCTTATGGCATACACAGAAACCGTTTTTTCTTTCATTCTTTTTGGCCACATCTCTAGGGCTTCCAATATTTTTTTATAAAATAGCATTTCTTTCCCATTTTTTGTTTTATTTTTTTTTTTTTAATTTTTCTAGTTATACTTTAGAAAAAATAGTGAAGTAACCGTCACTAGTTACCATTTTGCAATATAAGAACGAAAGCAACAACTCCCAGTCATACTGACTATTAACATAAAACTACGATTCGATCAGGGTTTTATTTTGTTAAAGCAAGCGCCATTTAATACTCGTACTAGCGTTATTTTTAATCTTGTACTTATAAGACAATCTGATAATGAAAATTAAAAATAAAAATAAATAAATCAATGGAAAGGCAATTGCAAGTATACAAAATTTTTATAAGAATAAAAAAAAATTTAATTCTCTCTATAGGCTTATTTATGGAGATATTGACATAATTTTAAGAACTTGTGGAAGGATTTGTATATATGAGTCTCTCCATATGTTCTTTTATAATAAAATGGCGCAAGTATATTAGAATTAGAAGATTCTATAAGACGCTTTTATATATTTTGAAATTTACCTTCAAAGAAGATCGAATTTAAAGTATGCAAAATTAATTTATTCTTTCGTCTTATTTTTAAAATTTAGCACTACCTTTCTAATTCCTTTACTATTTTAGTTTTAAAACATTTTCTGTCAAAAGTTTCCGCGACACCTAAAAGATGTATTTGGCGACTTATGTTGTTATACTAAAGTTCTTTTTATCGACATAATACTCCAAATTCTTCAGGAATCATTGGCCGGTAATTTTGTTTAGTCTGGTTGGACATTTTATCCGTTCAAAGAGTTTTAATTGGATTTTTACTTGTTTGTTCATCTTATCTGACATATTTTTTGTTCATCTTTTACCTTTAATCTGACTACTTCACCCTTTAATTTTGGTTTATGTTCTTGGCCTAAGAAATAATTTTCAATTTCCAATATCAAAAATTTGGACATTTTACCAAAAAAGAAGCTGAGAATTTTCTCTTTTGTTAAGTGTACCAAATATAATATGTATTTGCCAAGACCCAAGTACTTGAAGCTACAATAAAAAAATTATTTCAAAAAATAATTTGTCATTAAACTTACTAGCAATAAAATCTTATCTGAAATTTGAATTGTTCTTATAATACATAAGGACTCTAATCGTATTGATGTACAATTGTGTAATACAATAATATCAATAACATTTACAATGGTATTTAATAAAAACAAAATAAATAACGAAAACAAAGAAAAAAGGTTTGTTTAGCTATAATTTTAACGATGTCAGCATGAAAAGAGCTTAAAAACTTGAGTTAGTGGTTAATAAATATTGATAAAAAGAAAATAGCAGGACACATGAAAAATCCATATACGAATTTAAAATTTTAGGATTTCAAAAAAACATTTTGTTCCCTACATTTCTACATATTTATTGAATTTTTTAAATTCCTACATAGAATAATTTAAAAAAAAAGGTTATTCCTACTCCTTTTTGCTTTTCTTTTTGGTAAAATAGTAAAAAAATAATATGCTTGTCAAATACTATTAAATCTCTATATATAGCAAGTAGGGTTTATCCTTAAATTGAAAAAGAAAAAAAATATATATTGAGAATTTAAATTTTTCAAGATAGTTTTGTTTTTTTATATTCTTAAACAATAAAGTAGTAAAAATGGTATCGTAATTTTTACATAGCACCATGCTGCGTTTTATTAAACACTGTGGTGTACACATTATTTAAAATTATTATGGAGAAAAAGCTGACATGACCATTGACCAATACAAGTTTTGGTATTTTAAAAGGACAGTGGTTAATATTATTATTATTGTATTAATTTTAAAGAGATTTATTTTCTCATTTGAAGTGAAATATTATTCCAATTGAATATTCTTATTGAGAAAATAAGTATCTCTTAAAAACACATTTGTATGGAGACGATGTTCACAGCTGAACAGGCTCAGTGTAACAGGGGCTTAAAATCAATTTCATCTGATTATTTTAATTTTTGAAAACTCAGATATAATCTATTCGGACTTCGGAATCACATGACTTTAAAGTGTAAAAAATTTGAAACTTTAACTTCTCATTTTTAAAAAAAGATTAATTTTCTAGGTGACGTAACATAGGGGGCTTTCCTCAATTTAAACATATCTGGAAACCTTGTCTACTGAACTTTAATATGATGTACGGGTGATCTTCGTACCTGTCCTAGTTTAGAAGTTATTATGAAAAATAGAGTACTGTAAATCTTATTTTATACCAAATTTTTTTCTTCAATGACTTAGAAAATTGTTCAACAATCTTTTAATATGGTGTCTCTCTTCTGTTACGCAAATATTAAACTTAACAACCGGATTTCCCTCACAATTTACAAAAATTAATGGCCCAGGGAATATCAAAAGTCGTGTTAGATTTCAATAATTTTTACAAACAAGTGTATCAAATACGGTAAACCATGTATAACATTTCGAGTATTGTGCATTTTTTCAAAAGATTTTTATTTAAAAAAATATTTTTTTAGTTATTTCTTATGGCATTCAGATTTACAGCTCCTATGTGAAGAAAATGTTTTTTAAATTTTTAACTTAAATTTCAAGGAAATGGAAATGTCGAACTTTATCTAAAAGTAACTAAAGTAGACCATTTGCAACTGCTGTATAAGCTTTCGACAAAGATACGCATCTATAATAGTCTGGACGAAAAATTTCAGAGCTGCGTCTGATAACAGAATATTTCTATATTTCTTTGATATTTCTACAATAAGGAGGGCCTTTATTCTAAAAATAAATCTATTAATAATATATTTTAAAAATTAGAATTGTTGTTAACACAACAACGGTTATTTACTACAATTAAAAAATAATTTCTTAAAAAAGTTCAGCTTGCTTAAAAACAACTTAAATTGAATATAATTTACTTACCTTAATAATTTACCCTCAAGCTTAATATTTTTAACTTATTTTTTATGCATGTGCAAAGAATTTTTAATATTATTCTTCTGTGCTTCGTAGATATATACTTGTTATATTATAACACATTATATTTAAATAATAATTAAATCAATGAGTCTTAGCGAATCTACTTGCTTTTTTGCTCTTATATGGATGAAAAAATGCAAAATAATTTTAGTAAAAAGCTGTACAAAAAAGAAACTCTTGTACACTATTAAACTTTTTTCTAGTGATTAAGTAGCTCTATAAAATACATTTTTTTTTATCTATACTTTTTACCTAAAATTCTCTGTATTCTTTTATCCACTAATGGCATATAAATTTACTACTTGAAAATAATTTATGTACATTTTGTTATTTATTAAAGGTTTTTGTTCGTGTTTTATTTTTATATAAAAAAGGATAGCCCTTTTCTTGTGCTTTAAAAAAAAAATAACGAAATAAATTAAAAATGTTTATACAAAAAAGCGGAACCGAATAATCATTTTTTGCTTCTTAAAATACATTCTGTTGAAGATACTTGGGCATATGAAGGCAGATTGTGTTAATAGGTTTCCATTTTATCCATTAACAATGGATGCCGACTACAAACTTCCAAATTTTGTTGTGTAAATTGATTTCAAAAATTTAAATTGAAATCAAAAAACTATTTTAAAAAAAAAATAAATCCAGTACTGCGCTCATACGAAATCTGAGTCCGAAAAATACCTGAAGTAAATCAAAACACAAATGTAAAGTAGAGCTTCATAGATACACAATCATGATTTTTAATGATAAATTACTTTAAACTCTAAAAATTGAATTTAGAATTAAAAATTAATTGAGTATCAGGATCACTAGGATTAACAGGATCAACTTTATCATTTGTGTGATCCACCACAGAAATATTTTTCTTCAAGAAATATTGCTAAAAAATGTTAAATTCTTTAAGTTTTTCTCTTTTATTTATTCTTGTGAAATATGTGATGTACCTACATATTCTGTGAATATATTTGTATAATGCCGCATTGTAGCAATATTTGCAACCTTAAAATATAACTATGTATTTGTTTATCGCATTTTATTCAATTTTTTTTCCTATACAAAAGCTGCCATTGTTATTTTTTCCATAAAAATTTTCTTCCTCATATACTACGATTTCTTAACTAAATACTTAGTATTATCTTGCTTGCAATAAAAAGAATTAAATATCTTCAAAGGAAAATAAATAAAGAGCAAAGATGTTAATAAAAAAAATATGAATAGGTGTTCGTACCTATTGCATGTTTAAATGCTAATGATTATGATGATGATAATCATAGTGATAATTATATTGAGAAATGCTCCGTCCATTGCATTTCCAATGATGACAATGATTATGATGTTAATTATAAATTTTTATCAACGACATTGTACTTAGTGCATATTGCTTTTGGTCAGATATTTTAAAAAATAATCAAATATGAAAAAACACACAATAGCTTGAATAAAATATAAAATAGTATAATGTTGATAAAATGAATTACCCTAAAAGTATGCAATATTTAAAATTCTAATTCTGTTTAAGGCAAAACTTATATAGCTAATATAGAATTAATTAGAACAGAAGTAGCTAGCTATAGATAGCCATCAAAAATCAAAATAATAATTAAAAAATTTTTCTTTATTATGTTACAACTTGCTATATGGAATCTTTTATTAATTTCTCTTCTGAATGGGGATCATTATTAATCTCTTTGTGACAGAGTTCATTAAGTTATCTTCAAGAATATAAGTTACATAATGTTATCGAAAATTTTAAGTAACTTATTTTCGAAATCGGCATAATTCTACCTGCATGGCTTATAAGCTATGTACATAAATATAATATTGAATTTCAAAGAAATCGTGATGAATTACTCAAAAAATTCTTCTCAAATATTTTAAAATTACAAAGGAGCAGTTAATATGAATTTGATTAAAAAATTTGCAACATATCTAGTTCTTAATTAATTTCTTATGAATTTCGAAAGAATTTCCAAAAAATTTTTATATTAATTCTTAAAAGAAAAATTATGTTATAACGAGGAAAAATAGAGTTGACCGTGTCAACTCTGTGATACCCGTACGAATTTGTTATGCTATGTGCGAATAAATTTACCTTAGCTGATTATGGGAAAGACTATGACTTTAAGTTGCCGTATTACCATATTAATTTATGCAAAATTTCAGTACTGTGTTTCCAATATTTTCCGAGATATGACCAAACTACTACTGAAGTTGTATGGCAGCTGCCAGAACATGCCAAGCAATTGGCCGTATTAATATATTCGGTTGTGAGAAATTTCAATATCACAGCTTTCACAGTTTCTGGGATATAGTCAAATAAATTTTGAAGTTGTGTGGCAGCTACTCGAACCAGTTCCCTAAGATTCGACGCTAATCAAAATCATACATTTAAGTCTATATGTCAGAGGCTTATTTCTTAGCGTTACAAACGGTAAGGCAAATTTAGTATACCCTTCGAACATACGTTACAAAATATTGCAAATATAAGTGATTTTGTATACTAGTAGGAAAATTCGATTACAATTCTTTAGTTTTAATTTTTGTTTTGTGTAATATAATTTAATGATTATAGAGTGAGAAAAAATAACATAGCGAATATTAAATAACGGTATTATAACATAACAATTAAATGAAAACTTCATTAAGGATATTTTTTTTGTTTTATGTTTGAGAAATTTTTGCTTTTCTTCATAATAATTTTTTGCTGTTACATTTTATTGTGAAAAAGAAAATAATATTTACATCTTAATGATGCTTCCTAGAAATTTTACAGGTGCTGCATATATACTTCCATAGTACACACATAAACATATATAAAATATAAAAAAAAAAAAATACACAGAATTATGTAAAGTTTATACAAGTATGTCATAGAAGTATGCAATTATTTTGTAATTTTATTCAGTTTAATGTTAATAAAATTAACAAGAAGCAAAAAACTTGTGAAGAAAATTTTTTACAATTATTATTATTGTACAGATAGTAGGTACATTCGAGGAAAGTCTGAAGAAAATTTTAAAATTATAAGTATGCTCTAAAGTGTTTTTGTTTATTCTCTTTCGTTTATTGTTATTACAGTTAGTGTGTGTGTGTGTGTTTAAATGTATGAGGACTCTTTAAGGATTTAGTTAAATACCTTTAAGCTTAAAACATATTATAAAAAATGCAACGTATTTTTATTTTTTTTTTCTGTAAAATTTTGTGCTTAGTTAAGCATTCAAAGAGGGAATGCATTTAACGAATATTAATATTGTGTATTATATAGTATACCTACCTTAGGGTATAGGGTGTTATTTATAATAACAATTCTTAGGTAAAATATTAAAATGATGAATCTAAAAGGTTCTTTTCACAAAAAAATTAATAATAATCAAAATTAAGCCAAAGAAAATTAATTCATGTACAAGGTTAAAGAAATTGAATGAATTTGGTTCTAATAAAAAAACAAAAAATCATACCAAAGAAACTTAGAAGTCAGAAATATACCAAAATTTTGAATTGTTGTTGAAGTTTTGAATTTTACCTCAAAATTAACTTTAAATATTTATATTTAAATAATTACAGCTTTAGTGTTAAGTTGTTAGAAATGTGTAAAATAATTTCGTCTAAATTACACAAAACGCACAATTTGTTTTGATTGGACTGCGTATGTAAGATAATATTCACGAAAATATGGGAATAGGTTTTTCAAAGTCCCTTTAGTGTTCTTATAAATTGTTCTATTCTTATAAATTGTAATTTGTTAATAATTAAATTTAAATATTATTTTATTACTCGTTCCATTTTTGTTTTCCCGTTAGAAAAATTTCTCTAACTTGAAGAAAAATTTTCAATTTCTATGTACGAAGTATGTCAAGTAAAATGTTTTAAAATAATAAGCTGTGAATTTTAGACCTTTTTAAAAATAATTTTAGTTAGCAACAGCTTGTCATCCCTAATCATTAAAAATAAATTGGGTACACTATATTTTTGAATAATGCTGCATCTATTTTAAAGACAGTAACATTCAAATAAAACTAGACTGCAATTAATTTCTCTTATGTACATATAGAATATTGTATTTGAAATTTATTTTAAATTGCATCATGTACGCACTTTCATATTTAAATGTAAATCTACAATATATGAGCATACATTATTTTACATTGATAATAAAATCTTGTAAATTTTCCTGTTCCAGATTCATTGTTTTGATTTAATTAAGAAAAACAAGATCTTTTTATCAGAGATTTTTCAAGAATAAAGTCCTAATTTATTTAAAATCTTGTCAAATTAAAGAATATATTAAAAACAAAAATATTTTTATAAAAATAATGAATTAATATAATAATAATTTTCTCAAAGAATACAAGGTATTTTATCCAATGCAGTATTCGAAGAAAATGATGAATTTTATAAGTACATAAAATGACGAAGTGCTTAATAAAAATTAAACCTTTATTGCTTTAGGATAAAACTCCTTCGTTTTATTAAATTTTAATTTAATTTTCTTATATTTTCTTACATTTTGTAAATTTTACTTTAGCATGATTTGCTTTAGTTGTAATAGAACCATTAAGAATCGTTTTCAATTTCATTCCTCAATTGCATTTTTTCAAAAGTTGATATTTGAGATTAAATAAAATCAGACAATAAAACTCATACACTTTTAATTAAAAAGTACATTTCGGTCCGCCTAATTTTTCAAGAAATCGATAGTGGTTATTAAAAATTCTTAATTTTTCAATTTTAGATGTAGATATTCAGTTTTCTTGCGAACATATTGCACATTTGTTCATTCTTCGTACAATATTTTTATTTATTTTCTTCAAATTTTCTTGAAATTATCCAAATTCTTGTTGTAGTTGTAACTTATAGTTTGGAATAGAAATAAAGTTGCGTGAAACCAATGGCTTGTAATATAGCAATTTTCCCTTCTACAGATAGTGCTTCTATGTACACTACATTATTTAAATAAAATTGCTATGATTCATTTACAAATATATTTTAAAAATTGCCTGTATTTAGGATGAGCTATGCATTCAACTTTTGAAATAAAACAAAACAAAAAATTTAACGAGGAATTAAGATAATGTTTGAATTTAATTGTTAGTTGCGTGAGTTAAAAAAAATAATTATATTTTTTAATGGAATGATATTTACTGTAAGGGTTCTGCATTCATAGAAATTTTGAAAAGCTTAAAATTTCGGAAATATAAAGTGGCAAAAATTCAAATTTTATAAATTTTGATAGGCGATAACTTGAGAAAGGGTCGAGGTAGACAGTTTTTTTTAACCAAGCGAACTACTTATTAGTTTCTGAAATTTTAGGCTCTTACATCCTATCATCTAGATGGAAAACAATATGACAAATTTAAAAAAAAAACAGGTTATAAATAACGGTAAATTTTAGCGCGACATTTTGTTTTTTAAAGGTTTTTAATCAACTCAGAATTCGACGCTGATCAAAAAAATAGACTTGAGTCTATATCTCAAACCATTATTTCTTAAAGTTATAAACGGTACGGTATACAAATTAAAGTGATCAATTTGAGAAATAACTTGAGAAAATTGTTAAGAAGGAATATCGAGTTGATCTTTCATTAGCACTTAAAAATTTGTAGTAAGCACAAAATCGCTCTTTTGCCTTGGCTAACAGAATAGGGAAAATTAGTTTTGCTGCTTAAAACTATTTATTTTATTTAAACGACCCATATTTCAACGTGAGTCTCTTATTATTCGCTAATTCATCGTTGAAAGTAAACTAGTTTAACCAAAGACCACTTAAGTTTCTTAAAAATTTTTTATAGAAATAAAATAAATTTTAGTTTGAAAACGTGGAAAAAATGTTACTATTCATACCTTATATTTGAGTTAAATCAAAGAATTCGAATTGTTTTTCTAAAAATATGAAACCATCAGGAAAAAATTAACACAAAAATAAACTCTTGGTAGGTTCAAAATATACTGTTTATAAAAATTCATTCTTTAAATTGCTGATTGGCTAAACATCATTTTATTAACCTTTATTTTTTTAAATAAAAAATTTTAGATTATTTTCATTTTCATGTTCTTTTCCTTTGTACATGTCATCATCCCTTATATCCTATTTATTAAAATACAATCGTTTCCTGTTTTCACATCATGTTATTTTTATAATAGAATTTTTCATTCTAGTGTTTTTTATTATTCTATTCAATTATCTTTGGTTTTCTCTTATTAATATGTAGATAAACCTATATGTCGGCCTGATCAAAAACGAGTTTATGGTGTTGCTAGAAATGAAGCAGCTGAAATATTATGTGAAGTTGATGCATATCCGCCACCAGAATCATTCAAATGGTCTTTTAATAATACCGCAGAAACATTTGATATGCCACAAAGTGGTTTTAGAGCTCATTCTGCACAAGGATCAACTCTTACTTATACACCTGTAAAGGTAAGTATTATTAAATTAGATTATCACATTTTGTTTGTATGTACAATACTTTTATATTTTAATATAAATTTTAAATGTACATGAAATGGTTGAACATTCTTATATCTTAGTGAAACAATACTCTGAATATTTTCCACAATATAAGAGATTCCACTGTTACAAATGAATAATAGTAATGAATAGTAGAAATACTTTTCATTTGTATTGCTTTTGAATTATATTTTATAATAATATCTATAATTATAAATATTGTTATACACATAATAGCTGGATGATTATTAAAAAATTACCTTGCCGTTTGTAATTATTCTGCGATGCATTCTGCGATAATTTGGTTACTTTCACATATCTTACTTAAAGATACAATTAAGTTGATTTGTATTATATTAAACAGCCTGAGTGTTTCTAAAGCAATTAGTTAAGATTCTTAGAATTTATATTTTCTTACTTCGTAATTAGCAAAATAAACCATAATGAAATTTATTAATATTTTATTAAAAAGGCATGGGGATAAAAGTATGACTTTAAATTATTTTATTGTTATTCTTCCAAGTTTACGTTTTAATATTTTAGCGGAAATAGTATTGTACCGTGGTTGAATTCATATAAATATTTCCATATTTTTCTAAAATCTCTTCTAATTTTCTCTTAAGGGGAAAACATAAAATGAAAAAAATATTACGTTACAAAAATTGTGGTCTACATTAGGTCTTAAACTGTTGCTTTCAAAAAAAAAAACTACTCATAATTTGCTATATAAAATCTCATAGATTCAACTTTTGTAGGTTCATCAGAACGTTGAAATTATATGAAAAATTATGAAGACGAAAAATACGCAAAAGAATTCCTAATTATAAAAGAAAAAAGGATAAAAATATTCATGTACAACAGCGTCCGCTTTCATTAAAAAAATTTTTATTATTTTTTATGCTGTGCAATTTCCTTAAGCTCTAAATAATATAAATTATGTTAGCTTTGATATTAAAACAAAAAAGAAAAATTATTAATTTAAGAGTCAATTTTTATGATGAAAGTTTTTAAAGTGCGATTCATTTAAATTAAAAAAAAAAAATATAGACAAACTTTTCATAATACAATGGAATTTCTTATGCATATATTTGCATAATATTAAAAGGACTTCAAAGGATAAAACTAATATTATGTACATTATTTAAAATGTCCATTTTTATGTTAAAATCTGTGTGCCATTTATTAAATTTTAAATGTATTATTAAAATGCAATAAAGATAAATTTCTCTCTTTGTTTTTGAATCTCAGATGATCTCAATTTCCTAAAGAAATTTCTAATAAAATTTTTAATATCCTATATTTTAATATAGATATTCATATGAAGTTTTATAAATATCATCTCTTATACAACATCTTGAAAGATTTCATGAAATAGATGAAATTGGTTCTGGAGTGGTCACGCATCCCTTTATGATAGTTGTTATATTTGAAAGAATACTAAAAATTTAGTTATTATAATTCACATATTCTGGTATTTTTCCAGAATATGTGTAGCTACAATTTTGTTAATTTCTGTTTAAATTCTTTAGTAATTATATTTCCTTTGCTTTGCAATGCTGAATAAAGCTAAATTATTTATTCAATAAAATTTTCAGCTGATATCGAACATAATATCCTTTATAATTGATTGCATTGTTGAAAACTACCTCATCACACATGCTATTACAATTATTAATCTAATGGTTAAAAATTTTATCCTCGAATACACAAATCCAAACATTTGAAGTAAAAAAATAAGATTCTCAACCAAAATCATATTTATTTTGTAATTTATAGAGAAAATCTATAAGTATTGAAGATGAGTCACAATATTTTCTATTTTATTCATTTGAATATCCTTTAAATTGTTATGCAAAATGAAATACCTATAGTGCCGAAAATTATTGTAAATAATTTTGAATAATGAATGAAAAATTGAATGGAAAAGAAAAACATTTTTATTTTCTATACTTATCTTTTGTGTATGTGATGAAAATTTCTATTGAAATAAAATGAAAATAATGTTCTGATGTATTGTCCTTCTTTATTCCATAATATTTAAAGAATTTTCAAAAGTTTTATTTATTTATTTTTAAATTTTTTTTATTGTGTTTGTTCTTTATTTAATTTTATTATTTACTGTTGGCTTTTAGATTTAAAGAAAAGAAAATTTTTACTCAAATTTTCTTCTTCATTTGTTTTTCCTTATCCTTTTTATACCCTGCACTTCGTGAAGGGTATATTAACTTTGGTATGGAGTTTGTAACTACTTGAAGGAGTCATCTGCGGTATGGACATATATATATATTCTTGCTCAGCGTAAAATTCTGCGTCGATTTAGACATGTCCGTCCGTCCGTCCGTCCGTCCGTCCGTCCGTCCGTCCGTCCGTCCGTCCGTCCGTCCGTCCGATCGCACGATAACTCAAAAACCAATAATGCAATCGACACCAAACTTTCACAAGTTTTTTCTTTTGTGCCAAGGACGAACCCTATTGTTATTGGACTAAGTCGGACAACGGGTTCGGGTAGCTGCCATACAACTCCAAGAGTTTATTTTAAATATTTCAAAAACTAATAAAGCTATAAATATAAAATTTTGTATACATGTGTCCAATTATATTCTACACATGCTCTAAAAATTATAATGGGATAGCTGCACCGGTTCGGGTGGCTGCCATACAACTCCAACAGCAAATTTTTTATATTCGGCAAAATAATAAAGTCAGATTCATGAAACTTGGCAGTCATGTGTCCAATTATGGGTCAGACATATTTCTGAAGTTGTGGTGGAATTGCTTAACAGGTTCGAGTAGATCCCATACAAGTCTAAAAGCTTATTCTTAATATTTGGAAAAATAATAAAGACAGATTCATGAAACTTGGCAGTTGTATGTCCGATTATAGATCAGATATATTTGTGAAGTTTTGATGGAATTGCTTGACAGGTTTAGGTACTTACCATACAACTCCAAAAGCTAATTTTAAATATTTTGAAAAATTATAAGGTCAGATTGATGAAACTTGGCAGTCGGATGTCCAATTTTAGGTCAGACATGTCCGTGAAGTTTCTATAGAATGATCTCACAGGTTCGAGTAACTGCTACTCAATAACGAAAGGTGCAGGGTATAATTCAATCGGTTTATACCGACTGAAACGTTTTTACTTGTTTTATTTATTGTATGTCCTTGCATTTTATAATATTAAAGAATATTTATTTAAATTTTTTATTTACGTTTGAAAAATTAAGTAAACAATTTTATTTAAAATAAATATGTGTGTATATGAAATTGATTTGACCAAATTTTTAAGGACATAATTTAATATAAATTATGAGAAAATTTACTGATTGGTTGTTGGAATGTTGTCATTAAAATGGGAATGTATAATTATTCTGCAAGTTTAAAATCACTAAGTAATTTCCAGAATACAGTGAAGTCCCTCTAACACGCAACCCAGTAAGAAGAAGTTATCCTTACTGTTTTGTTTTTTTGAAGAAAAAAACTAGCAACCTCTTTAATTCAGAATTATTTGAAGGATAAGAAAAAAAAAATTTTAAATTCAAAAATAGTTTTTTCTTTAATTTTTGTTTTTCTTTTCTATCGAAAAACTTTTTTACAAAAAATAGTTGACATATTTTTTTTCTTTTTTTTTAATTTCCCAATATTTTCCAAATAATAAGTGAGAGTGACCAACTTGAATAAATTTTCAAAAAATTCAGATACCTACTCAATGTAATTTATAAGTATTTTCACCTCTTCATTGTTATTACTTCAGGCAATTTTAGCTTAAGAAATTTTCTTTCAAAAAATGCTTTGTATTCCCAAAAAATTTGAAATAACCATTAAATACCATTGTGAATTTAACGCTTTATACTATTGACTTGTAGTTTTTATGACACAACCATTAAAGCACCTATACCTTCTATGTTTTTCATGGGAAGGCAGAGGAGAAACAAAAAAATACTGAAAATTACAGCTTAGTCTGATAAACGACCCAAAAGTCCGATATAAAAATGTAGAATTGTGTCGTCAAAATTATAAACAATAGTATTGCAGTATAACTTTAAAAATATCACCGTCAATGCCCGTTTTAAAAATTCTTGATAGCTTCGAATCTAAATTGCTTTTTATACCCGTAGGAACGTATGTTCGAAGGGTATACTAAATTTGCCTTATCGTTTGTAACACTAAGAAATAATGCTCTGAGATATAGACTCAAGTGTACATTCAATCAGCGTCGAATTCTGAGTTGATTTAGCTTTGTATGTACGTCCGTCCGTCCATTCCAGCGATAACTCAAAAACTAATTGAGCTATCGGGGTATTGGTTCGGGTAGCTGCCATACAACTTCAAAATTTATTTAGCTATATCTCAGAAACGAAGTCAGCTCTATTTTTTCTCATTATAATTAAATTTTGTTCTCTCATAGTTTTTAAATTTTATATTAGTATTACTTACATTTAATATTTAATTCACAATAATAATTATTCAAGATTTATTCACAATATATTATGTTTATTGAATTTATAAAGCAATTTTATTGTGCTGCGTTATATGTACGCGCAAGTATGACAATATTGCAATTACAAAACCAAACAAATAAGAAATCAAAATATGAATTATTCACTACCGTTACGTGCTTTAAAATATTATTGTATATTCTGATATTATTTCATTGTTAAGAGGGGAAGAAGCGATCGATATTGCATAAATATTTTATGCACAAGGTAATATTTAAAAGGTGTTTATTTTATTTCATATTGTATTTGAGTTGAGCGTGTACTTAAAACAATTAAAGTTTTTAGTACATTAGTTCACATTTTATGTCGCAATACGCAATTGCTTTTTAGTTGAAAGAATCAATAAGAATTTCATTTTTTTACACACGTCGTGTGTATTTATTCTTCTTTTGTCATTTTATAACCATCAAGCATTTTATGCATATTTCTGATTAATTTTTCAATGACAAAAAGTCTATTGTATAAATTTCATGGTAAATATTTTTGTTAAAAATTTAATAGACTTTAAAATTATTTAAAAATTCAATTTTCTATATAAAAGTGATAATTCAATGGAAATTTTCATTATTTTGTACAAAAGTACAAAAGCTTCTGCAATTATTTAATCTTCAGATTCAAATTATTATTTCAGTAGTAATCAATAAGCTCTGGTAACATTTTTATACCCCTACAAAGGTTCGCAGGGTGTACTAAATTTGCTTACCGTTTTTGATCAGCATTGAATGAATTCTGAGTCGATTTAACCATGTCTGTCCGCTTGTCTCACAAATGATTTATAATAGTAAAAACCAGAACCCTATTTAAATTGCGTGTGATCAAAACAGTGATTCAGGTAGCTGCCCTACAACTTCAACAACTATTTGACCAAAAATGATAACATGGCCAATTTTTTTTAATCAAATTTCATTGAGATAGTATGAGTGTATGTGGTAACTGCCATATATTTTATAACAGGATTATACATATAAAAAAAGAAGAGTTCGTGTGAAACATTGTAACGGTAATAAAAAAAAGCTTAAAGTCATCCATTCGTACTCTAAGTTCAATTAATATTCTAAAAGACAAGCATTGATTAGATGGTGACCCTTGATGAACAAATTTAAAAACTAAAAATTTAATAATTTATTTTAATAAAAAAAAATCTAAGCCAATTCCGCTATGTTTTGAGAACAGTTTCAGTATAACTAAGTAAAAACACTTTACCAACAAGAAATGTGATGTTTTTCTTAAAAACAGTCAATTATGAAGTAAATAACTAATATGTTTTTTATTTGAATTAATTCGGGCACTCGATGGTATAAATTTCATCTATTCAATTTTTCAATATTATTACATACACCGATTTAATTTTAAATTTTTCATTTTGCAAAATTGATCATTTTATGTGTAAAAAATAAGTGAATCCTCTAAATTATTGAATAACCATACAGAGAAATAAGAACAAGTGCCTATCTATCTAGTTAAGTTGATGGTAAATTAAAAGGCAACACAACTACTACTTTTTTTTTGTTTTGCTTTTTTTTCAATTTTTAAAAATAATTAATACCTATGGCAATCTTAAAACCTTTCATATTCCGAACTCTTATATTCTTGTATTTGCCCGGTTAAGGATCACTTTATGTTATATATTGTGCATATGCATGTTTATAACATACATTTTATCCCTATGTGTAGATGTAGATTGCATATATTATAATCTAATATTTCAACATATTGACTTTTGAATACTCATCGTAAGTATTCAATTATTTTCAAGTGTACTTAATTCTTCAAATATAAAATAACATTTTTCGTACATGCATATGCATCTACATAACATAATATGTATGTATGTATTTCGATTTCCACTTCATCTTATATTTCTACCTTAGTATGTACTACATAAATTTATAAGCAAAACAAAACAATAAGTACACAGTATCCGCACACATTGGATTGTATGTGATTTACAGTGTTCAAATCTTTAATAAAACTGCAGTAATAATATTAAAAAAAAAAACATAGCAATAATAAAAGCAACATCAGTAGCATCAATACCACCAGGTATACTAGTATTCTATATTTTATCTACTATTAACAATAGCTTTATACCAATAGAAAATCTAAACATTCCCTATATGTTACAATAACACTATTCCATATAAGTGCTTATATTATGTACCTACATTGAAATGTGTATATGTAGTTGTATATAGTATTAAAATAATAAAACTGCATTGCAATAGTAGCTATACAATATTTTTGTATAAAATATTTTGAAATGTAAAACTAACTACATGGATATTCGATATAAAATTATTGCAATACGGAAAGGCTTATAGAATTCTATAAATTTTGCAATATTCAAAGACGAATGTACATATACAATACAGGGTTCTTTTAATATTTTAAAAAGAAATTAGAATGCTTAAAAGAAATTTCAAAATGATAAAATCTTCTACTATGATTAAAAATAAATTCAATACAATGTAAATCATAAAAAATTAATTAAGATTTAAAAAGATATTAAATGAAACTGTAAAAATTATTTTTAATAATTTTCATATTATTATTGCAAAGAGGGGGTAAGATGCATCACGAGCAGCATAAAAAATCTTTTGGGCCCTCCAACTAGGTGTGGGACTTACAACACCTCATTCTTCTGATGAATTCGAGTAACTTGGAAGGTGCAGAAGAACGCAGCTCCACCGGAGTGAGCACGTAGATTCCCAATATTTCCTCTTTTCTGCAAGTGAGAGCTCCATATTCTCACAGAAGGTGTACCGAGAGCTCCTCATGAAACCCGCAAAATCTGCAAACACCTTCCTTTTCTAAGCAAAGTCTCCTCAGCTGGCTCTTAACCCTATAATGCCATCTTCAAGATACCCGTGAAAATTCTCACCGGACTCTTGCTCAATCCTATGATTTTCTAGAAGCTTCTTGTCTTATCGAACTTTATTTCCTTCCTTAATTTTCTATGAACCGTATAAGGTCCGATTCCGCGAAAGGACTCTAACCCAAAAAGTGGTGTGTTTGCCTCCTTTCTTGTGAACGCGTCGACCGCCTCGTTTCGTTCCACGCCCACATGTCCAGGCACCCCCCGGTTGCATTTACCCATAATAAAAAATTTTGATCCCGTCTATAATTTAATTATAGATCTTGATCACGTTCGTAGACCCTAATTTATTATAAATGGTATCAAAATTTATCCGCAGAAAGCTAAATGTGTGTATATGTGCATATTGTGCACAAGTTCGGAAAAACTTGTATGAGGACTATGATTGGGCTTGAATGAAGATTTACAAAACTAAGCAATTTTTCTAATGTTTTGTGGTGAAATTTTTAATAAAGTTGCTACTTGTCAAAAATTAAACTAATTCATTTTTTTTCATAAAACTGTAAAAATTTACCTATTTAAAGGTAAGTTAATTATTTGCAATAATATTACTTGTACTTGAAACATACTCTCATAAAGAACCTTGTATGATGTTGCATAGTATGTACCTTCGTGAGTTATATTAGAAAAACATAATGGAAAAAAATGAATTCTAATGTAAGTAATAGAAAATATTTCTGTTCTAGGTTGATAGATTTTTTCTATGAACATAAAACTAAAAGAGGAAAAAATTTTTATTTCACTTCTTTTTTCTCTTTTTTTTTTTATTTCAATGTAATTGGGTCAAAAAACTCCGTAACTACAACGTTTTTAAGAAAGCATAAAAAGAAAAACAAAAAAAAAATTTTATTCGATTTTTCATTTAACCAATCGAATTTTGGAATGAAAAATTTAATTCTAGATATTTTATTTTCATTTTTAAAGTGTATAAAATGAATAGCCGTCAGGTGTACATTGAAAATCACAGAAAAAAATAGGAAAAAAGAAATGAAAATCTCTTGAAAAATCCTTTTTTTTACTTGTTAATTTATTTTCAGATTATAAGGATTTACGCAATAGTTGCACACTTAGATATAAATTTTTAAGAATGTTATATTTAAAGTGGAATTAAATATTATTAATTTTTGAATGGATTTTCATATTTTTAATAAATTAAATTGAAATAATATTTTTAATGAAATTTGTAAAGAAATCTATTACATAATAGGTGAGAAGGGGTAATCAGCTGCTTATAATCTCTATAGAAAGCAAGCTTTAGAGAGAGTTTCATTTTTTGCTTTTAAACTTTTCCAAAAATTTAATAAATTCTTTGAAAGCATAACACTTGGAAATTACAGTCACGTTTTTAAAATATTGAATTGAAAATAACAAAGTATTGGTTGAAATTCCTTAAATCGTGTAAAATGAAATAGCCCTTATTTATGAATTATTTATGTGCCATAATATTATATTT
The DNA here is from genome assembly GCF_029603195.1 of Condylostylus longicornis. Taxonomy (NCBI): domain Eukaryota; kingdom Metazoa; phylum Arthropoda; class Insecta; order Diptera; family Dolichopodidae; genus Condylostylus; species Condylostylus longicornis. The sequence goes on along the minus strand of NW_026578009.1, from coordinate 9,901,848 downwards.
GAGTTGAAGCCTAATATGCTACAAATTTGCTAAAATCAGTCGATACTTCGAAAAATTTCAATAAAATTTAGTATTTATGGTTTATACTAAATTTTAGTGTAATATTCTAAAACTTGCTAAAATTTTTATAATATTTTGAGAAAATTTATACTAAAACTTCTTAATTAAAATTGTATCAAAGAGACATTTTGATTAACAAAACAAAAAAAAAGAATATTTCTTTAGAGTGACGACGTCATGTTTTATCCAATCTTAATTTATTTAATTTTTGATAAAGTAATTTTCAATATTAATAATGTAAATGTCGTACCAAATCATAATAACATGATATTATATATACACCTTTATATTATTACCTTTTAATATTGAATATCTATTATATAATTTACTATTGAAAGTAAATATTCAGAGACCATTAAGGGTATATAAAGACAGTTCACAAGACCATTTATCTCAATGAAAATACAATTGTATTGTGTATTATCTTTTTATACTGCTCATCAAATATGTATATTACCCTTACATACATAAAATTATAGTAACTATATTGAGGTACATAATATTATGTACTTTGGGTGCCAAAAAAAAAAAAAAAAAAATACCTACAACTTTTATTATTCTGGAATTTTACATTATATTAAAATTTTTTTCTGTTTATCACAGCTGAGATAAAACTATTGTATGTAGAGAATAAAATAAAAACTGAATACATTGAAAAATAGAAAAATATTATAACAGAAAATAAAGAGGAAAATATGATTGATGTATCCTTGATGTACAGTAGATTTTTGAAAGTGATGATAAATTTGTTGTCCTTGTACAAAACAAAAAAAAAAAGAAAAAAAATTACTTAATATAAATTCAAATACATTTTAGTATAAATGAAGGTATATACGTGTGAGTACATCATTTTTGTATTAAGTATATTAAATATACGACATTTGTACCTATATGTATACAAAACCATGTGAAATATTTAAGGATTATTGTATGTGAAAGTAGAAAAAGGACATGGAACACGTATTTTATACTTCCAGGAAAAAAGAGTAATCATAATAATACAGAGTATTGCGATTTAATACAATTTAATAAATAGCAATTTCATGGCAAATAAAATGAAATTTTGATATCAAAATGATGTTCATGTTAACATTGAAAAAACCAAAGATTTTTGAATAATTCCAAGAATTATAATTTATAAAACATTTTACATTCAAAATATTATTATATCAGGGGCAAAGAAATACTTTAATTGCTTAACATTTCAGGGAAGGAAATTATCACTTTCCTTAACACAATCATAGTATACAAATTGTCATACATATTTTATTAATTTACAATTTATTTGTATACCATTATGTCAATTATATTACAATTATAATTCTAATAATTTGAATAATATTTACAACAAAATGAGAGGAAAATTAGCCACATTATTGATAACGTACACCAAATTAGTAATAACGTAGATAATCAGTAGATTAATTAATAGTATGACACCCTCTTTTCATACCAGGAGTCCTTGCATATTTAAGATTTTTCTATGAAAAATATTAAGCTTAGGTTACATTATTATAAACGAATCTGTTTACGAATTTTTAAATAGAACAATCTGTACAAAAATTTTTCAACTGTAATACGTATGTACCTACACACAAGGTGTGCATGTATAATATGTAAATGAAATAAATAGCTGACAAAGAATAAATGGCTTAAAAATGATTCTGAATAACTCCACATGAAAAATGATGTTCTACAATATATGTATATACAATAATATTTTAAAATGTGATACAAAAAGATGAAAAAAATTTAAAAAATTATTATTATGTTTATTTTTTACCATTATAAAGGTGTAGAAATATACACCTTACCTTCAATCTGAATGGATTTCCCAAAATGTTAATAGAGTATGTCGTTCTATGAGCATATTATACAATAAGTGAACATTATTGTTTATCATTGTAGGGCAATAGGTTCTCTTCTTTTGTGAAAACAGTTTTCTTTAAATAATTTTGCAGTTTATGTAATTTTAAGGATTGATAATTTAGTTAAAAAGCTAGTGATTAATTATTTCTTTTGTTTCTTACTAATTAAATAGCGTGCAATAAAATTCAAAATTCAACAAACTTTTATACGCCTATTATTGATCTGTTTGAGAAATTAATTTAGTATAAAAACTATCACAGTAATAAAATAACGTTTCAAATATTACATTTATTATATTTTTGTTAAATTTCCGTAGATTTTTCCAAAAAAAAACTAGTAATTCTTGTTTCGGTATTATTTAATTATAAAGATCTCATTAAATATCTCACGTATCTAAAATTGACAACTAATCATGTACCTTAATGAGTAAATATGGTAAACTACAATATTGAACTCTAATAAAATTATCGAATAATGAAATTATTTCTAAACAAAATTAAAATTATTAGCTACCTATTTAAGATTGACTTGTATTCCACTTCAGTCAATCCTAAAAGTATGCAATTTTTTCAAAATTTCGTAGATTAATATTATTCTTAGTACTATTATCCATTATTAAGTAATTTGGTTTATTAAGTAAATGAACATGGTGTTTGAATAAAAAGTAAAATTATATTCACATACTCGTACATTCCTTTTCTAATTAAAATTTATTAAAATTTTAGTGAGCTTTCACTCTGATTTCACTGAAAGACTTTTTTTTGTGTATTAGTTTGCCAAAACGAAACATATTTCAAAAGCAGATCCAATTTTAAATAAAATAATCGCGTAAGAATTACGTTTGAAACACAATTCATTAAATAATTTCCTCAACATTTTTTACAATTCTTTTTGCTCAAAAATTTTTGTAATTTTCTGATCCAAACATCAAGGGATTTACCTACCTTTACGACACAAAATCATTTTAATTTTTATTTTATTTTTCAGTGTTACTGTAATTTACTTAAAATAGACCTCTCCTATTTGTAATTGCTGCAATTCAAAATTTATTGCCATTTTCAATACATTTTTTTCTGGCATTTGATATTTTTATGAACACATAACCTTTTCACATTCATGACGTGTCATCTAAGACTTTTTAAGATTTTAAATGCGGAATTTAAATTACCACCAAAAAACTGAGAATTCATTCTATTCATTTAGAAATTCAATTCGATTCGTTTCGATATCCAAATCTTAAAATCTTAGGCAAATTAACAAAGCAAAATTAATACAATTACACACTTTTTTTCAACCTAATTCTACTTAAAATACGAATTCCTAATATTCAACCATCAAAAAACCTACATATATTTTTGAATACTACAGAAGGAAAGAAAAAATTCAATCAAATCCTAAAAATGAACATAAAAATTCCCAATCGAATTAAAATTTACACTTTAATTAACAAAAAAAAAAAAACGCACAGCAAAACGAACACGAAAATATTCTCAATCATTGCACAAATCGCAAATACTGGCGATTTCTCATATGATATTTTCATAATGTGCATATTATAGGAACATTTTTTACAGTTTTGTTGTTCTTATCCTTTTTTATAGTTTTTCATCACTTTGAATTTGATTTTTATTTTTTCAATAATAGAATTTGTTCTTTTAGCCTCGACTATACCTACATATATGCTTTTTTCCATCATGGCTACATCAATTTAAATCCTTATTTACCAAAAATCTCACAAAATAGATAATACGCGTTAACAAACAAAAAAGTGGTTGCATCCCAAATGAAAAGAAATGAATGATCGTAAGCCACTTATCAATAAAACTGAATTTTACTTTCAATAGCATACCATTCATTCTGTTTTCGAATGCACGGCCATTCTTTCTATTCGTATAAGAATTTTAGAAAAAGCATACAAAAATATATTGTTATAGAGAATAAAAGGATTGTTAAAACGCGATTCAATGCACTGCTTTTTTTGATTGAGGTTAACAATATTTTTCTTTAAGTATAGAATAAAGCTAATAATTTATTATAGATTTGAATGGCCGTACAAAAAATAGACGATAATAATTTTCACAAGGTCAAAAATAGTAGTGTAACAGAAAATAGTGTGCATTAAGCTTATATATTTAACGAATTACGAATAGCACCTTAACAACATTTCCGCGTATATTTTGAAATTATTTTAGAATATAGTTTTCAGTACATATTATTAGTAGATTAATAGGATTTGAGAGAAGTATTCTGGGAAATATTAATGAAAGTTGTTATAAATGGTCATGCCGAGAAATTTTTATGTGATTTAATATTTAATTAATAATCAAAATGTTTTTTAACAAAATTTTTTATAATGATTTTTTTTTCTATTCTCAGTATAGTGTTCTCAATAAGGGTTCTGTTTAGAAATTCAACAGAATTTTTAATTTATTATGCCTATATTTCCTAGAAACCTCTTCTAAGTGTTCGTATTTATAAACAAAAAATTTATTGTTTACATTATAGAAACTGTACCTACTGTTATAATTTCCAGTTTAGTTTTCTATTCGTATATATTTGCATTTCCAGTTTCAACCATTATTCTTATTGTTCATGGTTTGTACAGAGCCTAATTTAAAAATTATACAGTAAAAGAGAAAAAGACTGTGTGTATGGTTTTTCAATATTTGAATCTTACAATTTAAAATTATTTTTAAAGTATATTTTTATTTACTGACTAAGGAATCGGTACACAATATTCTTTGTGCATTTTTTTCTTGCAGAACAAACCTGCATTGTCAAAGATAAGAAACCGTGTCGAGATGTTTGTGTTTAAATGAGTTTAAATTCTTAGTTATAGACAAGTAAATGAACTTTAGTTTTAGAATGTAAAAACTTTCAAATAATTTATTTCAAATTTTGAAAAATTTCATTAAATTTTCCTTATTTCTTATATTTTTCTTGCTTTCACAAAAGGATTATTAATTTATGAAGATTCTTTAATAAATTTTTTGAAAAACTTTTTGTTTTTTTTAGATTTTCTGTAAAAGTTAAGATAAACTTTATTTTTCATTAGATTTCTTAAAGTTTTAAATAACATGTCACATTTTTCCACATAAATTTTAAATTTAATTTTATTTTTGTATTATCCTTAACTCCTGTAAAAAAAATAGTCGAAACAATCAATATTAGAAGTCAAAATGTAGAAAGTGGAAAATTCATTTTTCTTATTTTAATTTTTGGGTTCTTTTCTTAAGTCTCATTTCCGTTTTGGTTTTCTATTCGTTATATGATTTTCGGTTTCATTCCGTCTCTCCCCATTTCCCAAATCCATACCCCCCCTCCCCCTCTATCATTCCACGAGTATTATCCAAACTTTTATTAGACGCTACTCTCTAAAATAATACTTTTAGTCAAAAAATTTACGTGATAAATACACTATGTATAATATATTTTTCCACAACATGTTAAAAAATATTAGTATGTGTGTGCGTGCATATTGTGTATAATAATATTGTAGAGAAAAACCTAAAAAACCCATTCATATAATTAACGATTTTCAATTAAGAAATGCCTTCATATGTTATTTTCCTTTTTAGTTTTTATTTAATTTTGATAATAAATTTGTTAAGGAATTGAAAGGACTCTAAATGAACTGAGGTTAGGTAAAAAATAAAAAAGGAAGGAAAAGGAATGAAGAGAAACCTCTTAGTTAAAGTTACAGTTGAACTAAATGAGAGAAAAAGGAGAAAAAGTATATTATTATTGTTATAGAAATTTTTATAAATTAAAAATCCTTGTAATCATCCTTTTACTTTAGTCTCTCTTTTCATTATGTTTTCTAAAACCGCACACATAATACAAGTTTAGTTTATTTTTAGCTCTTAAGCAAAAAATGAAAGAATTGAAAGATTAAAAATTTAAGGAAAATTTAAACGAGTTCCACCGAATATCATTTTTTCATTTTTCTATGGAATTTTTAGAAAAATGTTAACAAAATCTAGTATAAGGAAAATGGTTTATGGTCGAAAGAGTCTTCTTTGAAATTTTTAAATCTAATTTTAGCTTTTTCAAGTAAATACAATGCACGAATGAGAATTAGAAATCAACAGCAATTTTTCGGTAATGTAAGCAGTATTTTCATCAAATCAAACCAAATGGACAATTACTTTTGAAATTGCCAAAAAATGTAGGTATGTGTAAATAAAATATATATAATCTAAATAATATCAAGAATCCTATCAATAGCACTTATACTGAATCCCAAGTAATAAGCTTATATGGACAAGTAAATGGGCTCATACTCGTACAACATAATAAGTCTAAAAAAATAAATAAAGCCAAAAACTTCTCATATGAGTATGTGTGGGAAACTTGTTTCAGGAAAATCGGTACCAAACTTTCACAAGTTGTTTCTTTTGTGCAAAAGACGGCTACTATTGCAATTGGGCCAATTCTGGTAACGGATTTGGGTGGCTGCCATACACCTCAAAGAGGTTTTTTTAAATATTTCAAAAACAACTTTATTAGATTCATGAAATTTGGCACTTGTGTGTCCAATTAGAGGTCAGACATTTCCGTGAAGCTTCTATAGAGTGGTTTGACAGATTCGAGTAACTGGTAAACAACAACAAAAAATAATTCTATACATTTCAAAAAAAAATTTTAAGCCTCAGATTGTCTAGGTGCAGGGTATAATTCGATCGGTTTATACCGACTGAAACGTTTTTATATGTTCTTACTTTGGATTGCTCTATAAAATATTAGGAGTTTCTTTCGTTATCACATTGTAAACATGGAAAGGAAATCCTATCGAAATTTACTGATTAACTGACAAACTAATGTGGTAGTGAATTGACTAACCAAATTCATAAATTAAATGAATAAAACTCTACTTTTTTATTAAAACAGTTTATACCATTCAAACATTTACCACTAGGTCTTAAAATAAAACATTTTCTCATTTTTGTATTTACAAAAAAATTAGAAATTTTCTAAATTTTGAATGTTTGTCTTACTGAAAGTAGTTGTATAAGAAAATAATCTGACATTAATTTAAAAGTCCTTTATAACCCCTTCTAAAAATTAGTTACTATTTTCTATCTTTGTTGAAACGGAAACTATATGCAATTAAACTTAGGCATGTGAATGTTCCGCGAAATTTGTTTAAAATACCCAAATATCTCAGAACCGTTGGGAATTTGCAAGTACTCAGGAACAAAGTTTTACCAATCTTCGTCCTCTAACCAGTGTTATACATTGTTCTATAAATTTTCTAAATCTCCCCATATAAGTTTAATATTTTATTTCATACACACATAGGTGCACAAAAAATTTTTGGCTCGCTTAATTTTTGAAGTTATTTTTCGTTTAAATATTCGGTGCAACTTCGATGAAAATTTGGGCCGATATGTTTTTTACAGAAGAAGATGTATTCATTTTAGAATAGAAAGAAAATGGGGTAATTTTCTATAATATCAATTCATGTCTTAAGCATAAACTTAAAAAGAATAATCTTTCCCGTTTTGTTACAAAATTATATAGAAAAATATCAAAACGTGTACTATAGTTTTATTCTTACAAATTTCTAGTGCCACAATCAAAAATCTTCAAATTATTTATTATCAACTCGCAGGATTTTATTTAAATATTTCCAAAAAAATATTTCAAATGAATTATAGAACTCTAATATATCTGATTAAATCTCTTCAAACTTTATTCAGTTTTTGAAGAGTTTTTATAAAATAATTTTAAAAATAAAAACTAAAATATAATATGTATGTATGTATGTACCTAAACCTAATATCCTTGTAAATTATTTTAACCAAACTTCAATAAATTCACAAAATATCTAGTATTTCATTTGTTATTTTAAAACTATTATTTGAAAATAAACTTTAATTTTATAAAACCATTTCGTTGTACATTTTGTATATGGAAGAGTATGTATTTACATACGTATCGTGCACATAACATAATGTGCTATATGTATGTGTTTATAATATTGTGTGTTTGTGAATATATTTTGTTATGCATTACATAAAAAAAATTTCTGCTCTAATTTTCATTTCTAATTCTTTTTGGTTTTTTTTTCTCGTATTTTACTTATTACAGGAAATGGATTTTGGCACGATAATGTGTTGGGCGGATAATGTCGTCGGTCAGCAAAAAGAACCTTGCGTATTTCATTTGATTGCAGCCGGAAAACCAGACCAACCATTAAATTGTACTGTTGCTAACCAAACATCGGATTCATTAGAAGTTTATTGTAATGAAGGTACATAATATTATTATAAATATCGTTAGATATTTTCTAAGTATATTTATGTATGTATGTATACAGTTATTATAAAGCATATTATGTAGGTATATTGTACATTTTGTGTATTTTTAAATCCTTCTTCAAACAATGCTGATTCAGTTTATATTCGGTCCTTTTAAGTGCAATAATTTTTATTATTATTGGTGGTATAGTCAATGACAGGGTGAATAAAAAGTTTTGAAATATGATTATATTTTCCTACAGTAATTCTACATTGTATGTACCTAATATGAACACTTGTATATTCAAAGATCAAAATAAGGGATTAAGATAAAAATACACAAATCTTTCAAATTTGCCATCATTATTTTAAGTGATTAATAATATTAATGATGTGAAACATTCAATGTATATGGATTTCAGCAAGCTTGGGTTCATTCATTAGAAATTATTATTTACAAGAAATAGTTTGCAATAACATTTGCGTATGTCGAATATTTTTTAAAGTTTAAAATAAATTCGATTCAAGAAACAGAATCAAAAATGCTTAAGAGAAGTTCATGTCAGAGGCCGTGAGTTTGAATAAAATATGTGTGACTACATTTTTGATTTATAACTCTTAAACTGTAAATCTGCAATTATTCTTATTCAATACAAAAAAAAATTTCTGTTGCATTTGAACAGTCATATTGTATGGTTGTATGTTACTGTGTATTCTGTGTAGTGTATATTTGCTGTAATATAGTGTATATTAATATTAAACTTACTGAAATTTCCTCCTTTGATTCTTTTAAAATTTTTGTATTCTTAAATTAGTTACTCGTAATTTAGCGGAAAATTTTTTGATATACTCGTATTAGATTATAAAGCAAGGCACATTGTACTAGAATTTACATAATATTATATTATTCAAATTAATTTTGTATAGTACCATCTAAACTGCACCATTCTACCAAATTTATATTAGCGTAATGCAATTGTAATTAATAAAAAATAGTTTTTAGAATAAGTTTCGAATGAAAATTGAAGACAACCATTTACAAAATAAATCATTTTGTAAAAATATTTAAGTGTAACTTTTCCAAATTTATAGACTCTATTTGTCGGTAAATTAATTATTACTATACTATTGTCCCTAGTATAATTCGAATAAAATAATATTGAAAATTATTTCATCAATAAAATGATGTAAAATGACATTATTTTTTCTACTTTTCAATTTAAATAAATAAATCAAAACATATACAAACATTTTTATCGGGACCACTTATACTTTGTGTTTTGTATATTTTATAACTATAATTGATTTAGATTATTTTATCGTTTTATGGAAAATACTTACGAATTACCGTATTACATAGCAATCAGTTTTCAATTTAAACTACAAATTAATTGAAAATTTTTTAAATAGAAATAAACTAGTGAACTAATAAGTGAACTAATTAATGAACTCAAATTTTAAACTTTAAATTTTTTGCTTTGCATTCTGTCGTAGATTCTTTGCATATTCTATCAGCTACTTAAAGTAATTTCTGCACAATTATGAAAATAAAAGTCGTCCATATTGTTATATTAGGCGACATTTTTGCGCATTTCTATAACATACCCTAAACAATGATGATGTCCCATGGATAATGGGAAATACTGGGGAGTTACATGCTCACTCCGGCAGAACTGCTTTTTGTCGGGTATTCAAAGTTACTCTATCTTATCAGGAGAGTAGGTCTCGAAAGGGTGTTGTAGGGTTTTTTACACACCCATTTAAGGAGCGCAATAACTCCTTTTAAGCTGGTTGCGGTACACTGTTACCCCTACTTTGAAATCTACAATCTACAATGATGATGTTCCTGAACGAAATATGAAAGTTGCGTTTTCTTCAAATATTTCTAATGGAAGTTTTCTTAATTAATATTCCGGGTATTATCATCTTCGTAAACGAGTATAATATTGCAGAGTTTCGGATAAGATGTCAGTAAATGTCGAAGACAAAATATTATAGGCCTATTATAAATACTTTTAAGAAAATTAATTTAATTTAATGTTTTTTTTTAATAATTTTAATAATGTTTGAATATAACCAAGTTTGAATATATGGAAAAAATTGTGAATTGATGTGTTTGACTTATTAGGAACAATTTTTAATTTTTAATTTTAACGATATGTTCCTTTATTTATCTAAACTAAATATTTTTATGGTAAAAATCCAAACTTTGCCTACCGGAGAACGCTAACTGAAAATTTCCTAATTTCCCACTAAAATAATTTTATATTTTATTTTTGTAAACTCAAAGCTTTTAATTTTGATTTTAGTTATCTAGTTTTTTTAAAAAAAATAGTGTCTCAGTTATCGTGCTACTTTGTAACCCTTTAATTTCCTTCAAATTTGTTATACAAATAGAAAATCCGATGCAAGTACAAATAAAATATAATAATGTTCAGTAACGCACATTTATCTAAAGGAATAGAATAAAATCTAAATTACATAATTATACAGTTTTACATTTTAAATCCTTGCAATCCGAGCCAGTTTTCTCTCTTTCATGTCCTTTTCATTTTACGTTCCTCTTTGCTTTATATATCTTTATGAACCAATTGTTATACTGATGATTTTATTTGCTATAAAAACCACAAAAGGAATATTTTCTTGTTTTTCGGTTTTTATCGGACCGCATTGAAAATGTTTTTGTTTTTAATATAAAAGCAATTTTAGTCCTTTATTCGACATGAGGTGCAGATAAAATAATGATTGGATTGAAGTAAAATTACAAATAAGGATATTTTAAGAATATTGTTGTATAAAAAATATTTTTAATGCAATAATTGAAAGAATGGATTTTCATTTTAGATGCAATCAATATCATTTTTTAGCAGGACATTTTTAACTTCAAAAAAAAAATGTCTAAATAAATTTTAATTTTCCGCTTTCTTACTTTTATTGATTCCTTATAGATTAAATGTAATCGATTCCTTTTGTGTTTGAAGGAATAGAACATATGTATGATACATTTCAGTACCTAATAATATTCTTTATATATCAGGTGAATAAAAATTATCCTTCACAATGTAATTTTAGAAATTGTGTGCTGCAAATAAATTTTTCAACACTGACGTTTAGAAACTGGGCACAGAATTTTTGTAAAGGAACGATTTCATAGCTTCTGAGCTTTTTCCTAACAGACAAAGTATTTTTTCCTTTTTTACTGGCCAGGCTCATTAAAAGACGATCCAGTTAAATACACTTAAACAATATGAAAGAAAATTTATAAAAATTGGTAAAAATAATTGTTTCTGATTTGTTCTTACATCATCCATCTCCTCTACATTTATATGAAAAAATTGACATTATGTATTTATATACTTAGAGAAATATCTACATTAATTTTGATAACTAAAGAAATGCTAGTTTACATTTTTAATTCTCATTTTAGTACCAATGAAATTCATTTTTCCAAGTAAAATTTGACCGAAAATAGCTCAAATTCAAAATTTCAATTCTATTACTTCTATAATAGTAAATTTTATGGAGAATTTATTGTAGATACGTTATTAACCCATAAATAATCTAAAAGCTTCTATTATGACCTTCATATCAGTGCTATTATTACTTTATTTCCTCTCATAGCTTTGAACTATACAATATTAGGCAGATTATTTAACAAAATCGAAATAATCAGGTAAAATCTTGTGATTATTAACCAATTAAAAGTAAAACATAAGTACTCATAATTTAGATTTGAAAACAAAGTTTCTTTTAATTTTAATATTCGAAAAATAATTTTTATCTTTTAAATAAAAATTGTGAAATAAATAAAAGCAGCACACTAACGTTAATTTTACATTTCTATTGAGAATAGTTTCAAAAATATTACAAAAGCACTGCACAAAAAAAATTGTTAGAAACCTTACAAAATTAAATTCAACTGCTTATTCAATCAAACAATATCTTTAACTTTTCTATGAAATTTAACAATTTTCTATTTAGAATAAAATGCAAATCTCTTAAATAGTCATTTTCATATTTTTTTAGCCTATCCTTGGAAAAAAATATTTTCATTTAAGGTTTATTTTACAAAACTTTAAAAATTAAATTTGTGTCCTTCAATCAAGAATGTATAATAGACAAAATGGAATGGAGGAAAAAAAAAATATCAAAAATTGTTCAAACAAATTAAAAAACAAAAAAAAAAGTTTTTTTAAATAAGAAAAATGGCTTTATTTTTTCAACTTTTAGTTAAAAAAAAAATATTTTGCCTATACAAGGTTTTGTTTTCTCCCATGTTTTTAATTTTAGTGTAGCTACATAGATTTACATATAGATATTATTATATTTCCATCTCATTTTAACACCTGTTTTTGAATTTGTATTAAAAAATAACATTGTTACAACAAAATTTAAAAAATGAAACTTAAAAAACCTTGGGAAATAAAAATAAACAATTTTTGTTTTTTGTTGTTTTCTTAAACAAAACAAAACATTTTTGTCCGTCCTGCTTTATTACCATTTCTCAACTAACATTCTAAAATAACACAAACATTTTTAAAATTATAAATATATCCATGAACCTTGGATACATCGATATAAAATATTACAATTTAATGAATTTTTAGTTGGTGTAATCTTAGCAAAGTAAGGTAAATTCTTAATTAATCATAACATTTCCGGTTACAATCATAGTTTTCGGAAACTTATAAAACCATGTAAATTGTTATTGCAATGTAACTAAATTTTCTTTTCCTGTTCATATGGATGTAAAAGGAAAAAATAAAAACAATTAAATTAGAAAATTTTATTTGAAAATAATAATTATGACAGTCTCATTCCGTGACTTATTGTACCTTTAACTCAAAACTTTTAGAACAAAATTGAATTCGCATATTCCAAATCTCGTATATAGTAAGTAAACAAGGTATAGTTTTTCTACTTTTTTGTATTATTTCAACGTGGCTATACAATAAAAATTTTATATGAGCGCAAACACAGTGTTGTGTTGCTGAAAATACTGCTGTTAAAAACCATCTACAACATTATTAAAAAAATCTGATGTGGTCAGCACATAACCGACCGCAATTTGTATTGTCTAGTTAAGTGAAAGTGCTACAGAATATTATAAAAATGTCTGTTAAATACTTCTTTCCAATTTTTAGGACATTAGTAAGTTTAGAGTTAACATATCTAGAAAATTGTAAATTTGGCTCTTAGTAGAATTTCGCTTTGTGCTACCCGAATTGCCTGATATGCTCGTCAGTTAGTTTCGGTAACAACTAGAACTCAAATATCAAATTTCAAGAAATTCCATAAATTCGTTCCGTAGATATGGTGAAAATTGTAAAATCGGCCCGCAGATCAGTTTTCGAGACCTGATCTTTTCAAGAAATTTATATGTTCATTGTTTTAATACGAGGAATTCAAATATTAAATTTCAATGAAATCGGTCAATTATTTCTCTTTATATAGTAGTAGTAAACGTCCAAAAGTTAGGAGGTTTCGCGGTCGGTCTAGTGAAGCATATATATAGAATACGAGTATCAAGTAAATTGGTTGAATATTTTCTTCAAAATGCTCAAAAATGTAAAACAGGCCTACTAAAAAGTGCAGTTCCCGAGGCCTGATATATACCAAAACTTGATCAATCCGTGTCATGGTCGAAATAAACTTACATATAAAATTTCATCAAAATCAGTTCAGCCAAACTTGAGATACACGCGTACACACACAGACCGACAGATAGACAGACCGACAGACCGACAGGTTACTAAAAATAGTTTACTTACACTTCCCCACCATGGAGAAGTGCTTTCCCACCGAAAACTCGATATGCAAAATTTGTTGCCATCACATAACCTACCTATTGTATACACAATACGGTCGGTAATTAGTTTCATTCATACAAAATAATTTTTCAAAAATTGCATACTTTTAGGATGTGCGAAAAGCAAAAATTAATGAAACGCAAACATAATGCTCTAATTTAAGAGTTAATTGCGTGAGTTAAGAAAAATAATTATATTTTTTAATGGAATGGCATTTAACGTAAGCATACTGTATTCATAGAAATTTTGTAAAGCTTACAGTTTCGGAAAAATAATATGGTGAAAAAAATTCAAATTTTAAAATTCAAATTTCTTCTAATAAAATGAACTATTTGTTAATAAAATTTCAGAACCCCACAACATGTGGTAGAGACGAAAAACGATATAAAAATTTTAGATAAAGGTAGGTTTTAGCGGCAATTTTGTTTTTCTTAAAGTTCGAAATAATAAAATGAGCCAGCCACAACTTCCTTGTGGAGGAGGAAAGCTAGGTAAATATTTTCTTCTTTTAATCTTCAAGGGTGTAGAAGTTTTGTAAACAAATCCATGGACGAATGGAAATATTGAATGAAACTAATAAGCACTTTTTCTCAAAATTCTTGAATAAGTGCTAAAAATAAATTAAATTTTCAAAGTTAATCAAATTTTTGCTATTTATTTAATTTGAATTTAATTACAAAATAATTTTCGCGTTTACATGCGTCCGGCTTGATTTTGATGGTAGTTCTAAAATTTAAAGAAAAAATAGGACTTCCATAATATCCCGATTATAGTCAGCCCGCTCCATACCATGTACACTTAATCACGTTACATAATAATGTATAACCCATATGTGTATCCTAGACCGCAGACTAATTTTTACATACGTTATTATTTTGATTTCATAAATTTATAACTTTCACAAAATACCAAAATAACTTAATTAGTTCCTGTCTATCTTGTAAACTGGGAGAAGGCGCATATCAAAAAACTATTGAAAAGTTGTACAGGTTAATTATTTTTTTTTCTTTTATTTTTCGTAATTTAACTTTTACAGGTGGAAAAGTTTTGAGGAAAAATTTTATTTTTTTTTTCACTCTTATTAATTTGGAAAAAAGAGCCAGAAAGTTTGTTTTTTCCCGTATTTTTGTACTTTTTTATTCTCAAATAGTTTTGTTTTTTATTTTTTTTTTAATTTTACTGTGAACAATTGTTGTTTTTGCATTGCGGAACTTTCCCATCACACAAAAAAAAATTACTTAATTTTTTATTTTTTCGTCGTGCATACATTTAGGCTAAAAAGTTTCATTTTACATCGAATATTCTCTTTTTTTCCTTTTGTTTTCTGTTTGTTTTTGTTTTTGAATATTTCTGAACTTTTTTTGCTCTTTAATTTGTTTTTGTGAAGAGAAAATTTTTTCCTGCTTGAAGAAAATAAATTGAATTTTTTTGGTAGAAATATGAAAAGTTAAAAAAAAAAACAAAACTAAAGTATAAAAATCCGAACCACTTAAAAATGAAGTCAAGAGGGAAAAAATGATGAGAAGAGAAAGCACGAATTAATAAAAAAAAAATGATCGCAGTTAAAAAAAAAGTTTGAAGCGAAATTGTTGAAAGTTTTCTTTTTTTTAGTAACAGACAAAAAAACAAAAAGTTTATCTTCTCCGTTAAGTCAGCCCTAGCCAATCTATATTCCACGAGTGGAAAATTGTAACAATTGTAAATATGTATGTAACTATTAAATATGTAAGTGTGACTATATAGTAACTATGTTGCGTTTTAACAAGAAACATTTATTCAAAGATTCTAAACATAAACTTAGAAGTTTTTAGAATAACAGAAGTTTAAGTGCCAACATGCAGGTCTGAATGCATTATAAAATTTATTCTTAAATATTTGAAACCATTTTGTATTAGAAAAATTAGAAAGGTGAAAAATTCGTAGTTTTCAGAAGCTTTAATTAAATATGATTTAAGTAAATAAGTAAACTTCAATGAAAGTTGTTTAAATTTTGTTTACAATTTTCGTACACCTCTTATTTTATATAACGTTTCTATAAATAAATCATTCCAGCGCAAAGTGCATGATTCGCTTTTAAAACAAAAGGTTAGCCATCACTGCAAATATAAAGGAAGAAAATCGAATATTTTTTCTTAATTGTAATCGGTCAAAAAAAAAAAAATATTGTTATAAAAATTTAAATTTTACACCCACCGCCCAATTTTACAGCGTTCCACTTATTTTAGGTCACTTGCAAGTTGTATATTTGTTATATTGCAATTTTTTATATTTCTATTTGTAATAATTTTCAGGACATTTTCAGAATATTAAGAAAAAAAATTTTAGTTTGCTTTCTTTTTTGTTTTTATTCTAAAAACATTTTTGCCCCATATTTTCCCGTTTTTATACGCGTACGAACGTATGTTCGAAGGGTATACTAAATTTGCCTTACCGTTTCTAACACTAAGAAATAATGCTCTGAGATATAGACTCAAGTGTATGTTTTTGACCAGCGTCAAATGTTGAGTTGATTTAGCTTTGTCTGTCCATCCGTCCGTCCGTCCATCCCAGCGATAACTCAAAAACTAATTGAGCTAAGTTCACCAAATTTTCACGAATGATTTATTGTAGAAAGTGCCAGAACCCAATTTAAATTGGACATGACCAGGGTACCGGTTCGAGTAACTGCCCTACAACTTATAATTTTATTTGGCTATATCGCAGAAACTATAAAAGATACGGCATTGAAATTTCACACAAGCGAATATTTTAGTAGGGCCGATGTCTTTACTAAAATTCGTTAAAATTTCTTGGCTCTTTCTGGTAGCTGCCATACAACTTCAGTAGTAGTTTTGCACACACAATATTTTAAAAAACACTGTACTAAAATTTTGCGTAAATTAATATGGTAATACGGCAATTTAAACACGTCATAATCTGTCCCATAGTCAGCTATGGCATATTTATTTGCACATAGGACAAGGTCAACTATATTTTTTCTCGTTAATTATTATTAATTTTTACTTTTTCATTTTAAAGAAACTTGAAAATTTCATTTTAAAGATCAATAATTAAAACATTAAAAAAAGTGAGAAATTTTATAATTGAAGAGTTTTGTAAATTTTAGATACAACGCAAGTAAAAACTATAATTTTGATCTCGCTCAAAACTAAAATATCTCTCTATTCCAAAAAAAGTAGATACCTAATCCAGTGAATTTGATAAAAATGAGTATTTGTGCGAAATTTCAAGTGCCAAGAATCCTTTTCGTTCTTGAATGCCCACTTCAGCGACCGACTAACGAGAAAATTTAGAATTAAATCCCCATCAAGATTATGTATATATGTATATATATATTTGGTTGAACCGTAAATGTTTTCATGTTGTTGTTAGATAAGTTGTGATAAATTAGATAGGATCAGTTTATAAGTACTTTCCTAATTTTCTTTCCTGAAAGACAATCAAAATCCTTGCTGTCTCGCAATCCTATTTTAACTCGAAATCTGGAATAAAGGCAACTTTCACAGTGATTATGGTTTGTAATAGATAGTCTTTAATAGACGCACTTTCCCTCCGTATTTATATTGTAAATCAGTTGCTATTTTGGGCTTAAAAGACTTGGTTTATTGTCAAACAGATTTATGGACGCCGAATTCATTCTCAAAACAGCTTTTGCCTAGTACAGCCGTGGCTTTGTTTTATATAATTGCATTGTTAAGTAAGTGAGCAATTTCCGCAAATTAACGTAACTATGATTGAAATTGCGAGTCCATCCAAAAGCAATTAAATTGCACTTATGTACATACATCGCAAAACTCCTATAATCTCGGCTTGCGTTTGTAATCGAAAAAATACTAAAAAGTATTATTTTTGTTTACTACATTTAGTTTATAATTTCTATACTCATATAGTAATACTCTAGAATTATTTTAAATCTTTAAAATTCTCGCTCATTATAAATTCAATCCAGAAATTTGAGTTTTGTTTAAAAACTAGGTACGTAGTTAAATTTTTTTGTTATATTTTTAGAAATTTCCATTGCAAAATCTCACAACTTTAAATGCCCCTATATCAAAATGTCAACCCAAGACAAATTTATAGTTAACTTGAAAAAGTAGCCACTAAGCTCTTACTGTTTGATCTGAGTGTCTTTTAAAAAAAAAATTATTCTCATATTGAAAATGGGTCGTACGATTTTTATTTCAATTAAATTACAAAAATCAATAATATCGCAAGCTTTCAACTGATTTTTTTATTTAAATAGGACAAAATAAAAATTAAAAAAAGAAAAAATTTCCAGCAAAAAGTTTTTAAGATTAACTTTTGATTTATGCTTAAAAAAAAAAAAAAAAACAATTTTTTTCGTTCTACGAAAGACGACGTTTTCTTTATAAATTTGGGAATTTTTCTTTAAAATTTGAAAACTTTATAAAATATTAAAGTTTCTAAGAAGGCAACAAGGAAAGAACAGTTAACAGTTGAATTAAACAAATAAAAAAAAAACTCAAAACATAAAAATTGTTAAATAACAAGCATAACATATTGACATTTTGACATTTTTTCCTGTTATTAATTTTCCCGTTATTGTTTGAATTTGTGAAAATTTATTTATTTATTTCTTTTCCCGTTTTCCATTTCATTCTTGTAATATACGCACGCTTATAGTGGTGGACAATTTTTTTTCCTTGTTTTTTTTTCTACAGAAAAGAGTGAACAAATTTATTTTCATTTCCTTATTCCATTAAATATTTAAGTTCATTTATTCCGTTTATTCAGAGTTATACACAAAAACAATAACATAGAGTATTGCCTTATCCCTTTCATATTAACTAAATGTGAGTGGAAAGTTATATAACCTTCGTCCTATATTCACTGGTTGAGAAATATGCCTATACGTGAATCAAAATTTTGAAAGAAGCAACTGAGAATCTTGAAAACATAAAAAAATACTTACGTTCTCTATAATATTGTGGTTGCAATTTTTATTGGAAAAGATTCGATAATTTGACTGCGATAATTTTAATTTTTTCATTTAATTTTAAGAATTAAAGTTTCTCTTTAAATACCTTTTCAGTTCTTTTAAGATCCTTGTTAAAATTTCTGCAAACGAAATTGGAACAAAATGTTATTTAAATACATACTACTGATTAGAATGCTATTCTGAAACATCAAAGTTCTGTATGTAGCTCTAATTGGTTATTTTACAACACAATCAACTCAAATTAAGTAAGCAGAAATTCAGCAATCAATATTATAATCTAAAGCGTATTCAATTTAATTTGCGTTGATTCCAGCAAACAAGGGACAAATAAGTTGTTTGTTTTAGTAGTTTGGTAGTTTTACTCAATTAAAATTATACAATCAAAGTTCCACCAAACCACTGGCAAATTGGTTGTTCTCATTATAGCAGTTTTGTAATCAATATTCATGTAAATAGTTACCAAAATGCTTTTTCATGCCATCACGTTTTAACATTTTAGATTAGATTTTAATTTTCTAATAGTTTCGAATATTATTATAGTTTGTTATCGTAGAATTTTTGTAACTCAAATCCTGCCAAAAATTACAAATAATTTCGGAACCAACATAAAATTTTGAATGAAAACACAGCGTATAGTATTTGAAAACGCCTAATTTTATTAAGGAAGTTCGATTTCTAGAAGGCTTGAGAATAAGGGAAATTGGACTACATTGTGAAAACGTGCAGATTTTATACATCTTATGTTTTTATTATTGATCAATTCGAAGATATAAAAGTCTTTTTGTTTTTTAAATCATTTATATACCATCTTTATATTTTTAATCATTACACCCGCTTCCACCAATAATAATAAAAAAATGAATCGAATTAAAAAAATATCAATTTACACCTAAGATGGTGATGGCAGTTTTATAATTTTAATATTTTTTTTTTTTTTGTTATCTGTTGATTTTAGTGTATAGCGAATCTGCTGTCGTTATTGTCGGTGTCGGCTTCTCCATTTATCATTTATCATTTTTTGTTTTTTATTTTTTGTGACTTGACCAGGAAGTTAAGCTTTTAGGTAAACAATAAAAATATTACCGCTATTGTGTATAAATATTTATACAAAATATGAAATTATTAAAATAAAATAAGTTTGGTAATTTTTATGTAGAAATGATTGTAACGAAAGTATGAGTTATTTATGGTCTTCATGTATATACGAGTATGTATATATAAAATGTATGTATGTATATATAAAAGAAAATATTTGAAGACAATTTCTTATCAATAAGAACAATTTCAACAAACTGTCACTCATTCTCCATTCCTTTATGACTTTAATACATAAAATGGCGAAAACACGTAAAATTTTCAAGTAAAATTAACAAGGCAAAAAAAAAAAAAGAAGAAAAAGAAATGTAAACAAAGAAAGAAGGAGAACAGTTAAAATTCGGATGCCGCTATTTTGTCTTCATTCGCTGTTTACCTTTCGAACTTTTCCAATCAATATTGAAAAAGTTTACTTTTCCTTTCTCATTCTTCTTCTTCTTTCTTTTCCTATTTTGTTTCATTTACTTTTGTTTGCTTAATTTTTGCCTTCTTTATACAATTTTTTTTATCTTTTATCCCTCTTCGTTACCATATTTCTTTGTTTTACATAAATAATATTCTATCGATATTTGTGTTGTCAACAGTTAAAGGTAAAATTAAGGAAGATATTGTGCAATGTTTTTAAAGAAAATTTTTGAATGGGATATTTGAGTGTTAATAAAAAATGTCTCCCTTTCGACAACTTCTATGAAAAGAAAAAAATGTCAGCTTTACGATTTTCGAATGTCAGCTTCTATATTTCTCATGGAATAAGTTAATGAAATAATCCTTAGGTCAGGGAACTTTTAAATTATTCATCAGAAAGATTCACCCGATTCAACATATTTTTTAAAAGAAAACAAGACAATTTATGAATGACCAAATGCAATTCTTGTTTTTTTTTAATAACTTTTCTATTTTTCTACTTTTAAAATTTTTCACCCGTTGGTGTTCTGTTAATTTGTTGAGCTTGTAGATAAGGTTATCATATTGCCGCAATAGTTATTCGCCTTCTTAAGGAGTTTTCGACCACGCGAACTGTAGCTTAAATGGTGTTGGAGAGTTTTTTGAGTTACGAAAATTTTTCTAACTGAAACAAAAACCAACAAGAGGGTTTCTGTTAAACTTTTGTTAATGCTAAGAATATTTCATAATATTTAATTACATTTGAACATATGACTTAAACGTTTTGTGAAAAAATATTTTGCAAAAATGAATTTCACATATTACTTGAATCGGGGGCATTAAAGAATAAATTTAGATGGAGGAGTGTTTATATTGATGACAACAGCAGGCTGTCAAATGTCCTAGCTCTTTTTCATTTAAAAAACTATATCTTTACTTTTATGTGGTACTGCACATTCAATTAAATACTCGTACCTATGTAGATACATAATCTAAAATTTTTGAA
The DNA here is from genome assembly GCF_029603195.1 of Condylostylus longicornis. Taxonomy (NCBI): domain Eukaryota; kingdom Metazoa; phylum Arthropoda; class Insecta; order Diptera; family Dolichopodidae; genus Condylostylus; species Condylostylus longicornis. The sequence goes on along the minus strand of NW_026578009.1, from coordinate 9,880,422 downwards.
TATGTTCATGTAAACTTATACAAAGAATAAAAAAGAACAAAAAAAGAAAATTTCATCAATTTTTCACGTTTCAATTTTTATGATTATTGTGTACTTTGGTTTTTATTCAATTTTCATTTTTTTTTCTATTTTTTCTTCCTTCTATTTTACTCAACAGGATTTGATGGTGGTCTCCGGCAATGGTTCCTTATGGAAATATTTGATCAACAAACTGGTATACTACAAGCAAATTTTTCATCTAAATATCCTATTTTGGGTGTAAATGGTTTAGATTCCGGAAAATTTTTTAAAATTTTTATTTATTCAGTAAATATGCGCGGTCGTAGCGATCCAGTACAACTTGAAGGTTATACATTAAAAGCAGCTGAAAAGCAAACAGGTAAAAAACAAAAAAACAAAAGTGGTGTGAGAATAAATACACATTTAGCCTTTTTTTTCCTTTCTTTAACTAGCTGTATATACTACTAGTACAATATTATTTGTCTATCGGTATACCATAATAATTTTACGTTGTATCGAGAAAAAAAAAAAACAAGTTTATTCTTCTTTGTTTTTTTACTCCTGCGAATACTTAGAAATTTTAAAGGATTTCATTAGAATGTGAAAATTACAAAGAGAATAAAAAGAAAACAGAATTTTTTAAGGAAACCAAAAATCAAAAATTTTAATATTTGTTTAAATTTAAATGGGGAGAGTATAATTTTATTAATTTATAGGTGTTAAATATTGATTTATACTGATTGAAATATTTCATTGGTGGGAAATCAGAGACGTGGTTTTTGCCTTAAGAAAATATTTTTTTTTATATACCATTATGACAACATTACCTTTAATGAGTTTTACATAATGCATAAAAACGAAATATTCTCAATCCTAATGGTAGCACAAAAATCATTCCGCTTGAGATTTTTTTTAAAAATCTTGAATCTGCAATTGATTTGAGTTGAAATTAAAGAAGATTAATTAAAAATTAATTATATTAAGATTTAATTTTTCATGACATTTTTGCTGTGGGCTATAAAACTCGGTGTCAACATATGCATATGTATACCTATATCAACAGTTTTCAAATCGGTACCATATTTTATTTGATATAAATGTACATGTATAGAAATGCTACTATAAGCGATTTTTGTTTTTATTTTTATAAAATTGAGGGGGCTAGAAGCAAAGTGGCTTAACCCTCACTCCCAAGATTTTGGCAAAAATATGGCACAGAAAAAAAATTACATTTTGGGTTAAGGTGAAAAAAAAAATACGGAATATAGAAAATACTTGACGTTTTTGTCGGCATAATTGAATTTGGGACCTAATTTTATATAGATTTCTTACAAAAAAGCAAAAATTTTGTGAGTGAGGGTTATGCCACTTTGCTTCTGAGTCTCTCAATTAGCCCCTCTAATAACATAATGTATTTTAGGTTAAAACTCCAAGTTTGCTATTTAATATAATTTTTTTTCATAAGAGTATCAAATTCTGTAATATGTGACTTGGATAAGAAGTCAGCAGCGAAAATCATCCCAACAGCAAAATTTCAAAATTTAAGAATTTGCCATTCAATCAAACTAATTTTGGTTTTCATATGCAAATAACAAATAATTCGGACTTTCTAATTTTGTTCAAGCTATTGTTCTTCAAGCTCTTTCTTATTTAAAAAACACTTAAGACATACTAGCTTTAATGATGAAATAACAAGACAGGAACCATTTTTATCCATAACAAGGGTATTAGAGCACACCATTTTATTATACTCAAATACAAATTTAATTTCGTAAAGGTTCACCAGGTCTTTTAAAGTTTTATTAATTAAATTAAACTGATCAACTGTAATTATTAATATCATTAGTAAATGAACACTTTTTATAAACTCAGCATACAAGATAAGTTTTAACGAATTCCAAAAAAAAATTCCAACAAAAATTTAAAATTTACCAAAAAAAAAGTTCTTATTTTTTTAATAAAAATATTTTTTTGAAATAATTAATACATTTTTATATATGCGTTTTTCCTTTTTCTTTCATCTTCTTTTTTTGCAGTAGCTTTAACTTCATTCAAAGGATCAAAAGATGAATTTCAATTAACACCGATTTTATCGATTGGAATTTTTGTTGGTATACTAGTTGCTATTATTTGCATTGGAATTGGTACAATAGCTGCATTGAAATTACGTACACATAAACATCAACAGAAATATCAGAATCAAAATCAAAAATTTTCACGTCCAGCCAATTTACAAATAAAAGATAAAATATCATTACCGATTAGTCATTCAGAAGAAATGTATGATGAAAAAAATCCAGATGTTGTACCATACAATGAGAGTAAGTGAAATTTTTAGAAAGTTTTAATAATTTAAGATTTATCGAATTACTTCCTATTGAAAGGATGTCAAAAAATGTTTAGAGTCGATATTATTACAGTAGGATTTGATGTGATTTTTATTTTTTCTCATATATAATTCTAGACCTATTATATATGATAAAGTTTCTGAAGAGTTTGTAAATTGGTGAATGCCGCTGTCAAGCAAAAAATTGGTTAATGGGACTATAATATTCTGATTGAAGCATTTCAGTCTCAAGACGAAATTATCTCAAGTCTGGGGAGACCAATCTAACCAGACTCTTTCTTTTATTTGAAAGAACTTGTTCAACTCAAAATTTTTGTAAAAATTTAGCGTACGAACATTAAATTTTTTTAGTATTAAGTGTAATTTGCTCTTTTTGTATTGTATTAAAAAATTCCCTCTTAAATCAATTATCTCCAGTGCAGTTCTAAAATTTGTATGAATATCAACACATTGATTAAAAAAACCTAATTTGCTTTTTAGCACTTTTCCAAAAAAATTTTTGAAAAAAGTGCTTATTAGTTTCACTCTGTCCGTCCGTCCGTCCGTCCGTCCGTGGACACTTTTTTTGTTTACAAAACTTCTACACCCTTGAAGATAGAAAGCTGAAATTTCATACGTACATAGATCTTCACTAGAAACTTATTTCCGTAGAACAAAATTTTTACCTATCTCCCCCCCTCTAGAAGTTATACCCTCCCAAAACCCTAAAAATGGCCTTTTTTAAATATTTGTTACAATGAAACCATAAGCATTTTTGAAATTTTTCAAACGCAGAAAGGCAGTGGCTTACTTCCCCTAGCGCGGTATACTATAGTTAAACTTTAGAAAAACAAAATGGCCGTTCAAATTTACCGTTATCTAAAGGTCTTTTTTTCCAAATTTTTGATCTCGTTTTTCTTCTAGATCCCAGTCTGTAGAAGATTGAAATTTTAGGGGCTTTTAGACCTTAACAAATAGTTTATTTCGTTAGAAGAAAATTTTTTTCCATCTCCACCCCCTCTCAAGTTATCGCCTCTTGAAATTCGTAAAATTTGAATTTTTGACACCTTATATTTCCGAAACCGCAAGTTTTTTGAAATTTTTATAAACGCAAAAAGGTAGCGGTAAATTCCATGAAATTAAAAAAAATAATTATTTTTCTTAACTCACACAATTAAACCTTAAAATCGAGAATTATGTTAACCCCTTTTTATATTAATTTTTGCTTTATTTCAAAAACTGCATATATGCGTCATCCTAAATATAGGCAATCCTAGAAATAGTTTTATATATGAATGAAAATAATTTTAATAGTGTGGTAGGTACACATAGATTGTATTTAAAAGCAGAATTTTCACTTGTTGAAGGGAAAAGTGCTACAATACAAACCATTGGTTTGACCCAACTTTATTTATTATTGTTTATCTAATCCGAAACCTGCAATTAAAGCTCTATTTCTCTTACCTACTTCACTTAATCGATCTTTCACGTATACTAACATATTTAAAATACTTCTGTAATACATTCATTAGATAGCTCCACATTTCTGTTTTATTTGAAGTAAATTTGCTAAAAAAAAGGACTCTTAATTAATACATTGAATGAGAAACTATTGCAGCATCTTTAATTTCTACTTTTCAATTTTCCTTCAAGAATAAATACAAAATAATGCTAAAAACTCACATATCATCTAAAATTTTGTAAAATATTTTATAATTGGGATTAAAAGTGTTATCCTTAAATTTTCTTACCTACAGCAATTTTATATTTGGAAAACTAAAAATCACATGCCATGTTATCTTTGAAAATTATTTTCACTTTATTGAGTATTAGAAGCAAAAACCAATTATTTTATATTTGCAAAATAATAAAAAAAAAATAAAACATTTTTTTTTCTTTAACAGTTGATGCAGAATACAAATTGAAATCAGCAAATCAAACACCCTCCGGTCATTTATCTCAAACTAGTGAACCAGAAGTTTCAACAAATATTGCTGACGAACGTGTCACATATCAAGCTAATAAGGTTAGTAGTGTAAAAAAATATTGTTAGTAGTTTGATAAAACATTTGCAATTATTAGTTTAATAATTTAATATTGATTTTTAAAATTTCTTGGCAACTGAAATCTTTCAATATTTTATTTTTTTCCTATATCAAATCTATAATTTTTAATATATATTTTGTATAGCAATCTTCTGATGAACTGCATTATGCTGAATTATCAATAACCAATGATGGTACTTGTGTTGGTGTTGGTAATATTAAAATTCAACAACCAAATTGTAATACAGTTGGTGGTAGTGGTGGTGGTGGTAGTAGTGGTAGTGGTAATGTTATCAATACATCAACATTAACACGTAAACCACCATCGTATGATTATTTCGAAGAGCCAACAATATATGCACAAATTGATCATTATAAAACATCAGCAACAAATACAGGAAGTCAAATAGCATCAGCTGTATGCTCATCATCATCATCAACACAATTTCCACCATGTATATCACCAGTAAATCCAAGTAATAATAGTTGTACAAGTGGATTAAGTATTGGTACAATCGGTGTCAATGTCGGTAGTAGTGGTAATATATTAATACCATCACATCAAATAGCGACCGGTAATAGTGGTAATACTAATTTATATGCAATTATACCACCAAATAATATAACAGGATCAGCATCAGGTTTTCATCATACATTACCGCATGTTAATCATCATGGTAGTAATTTAACATCTAGTAATTTACATCATACATTAATATCACATAATAAATCATCACAACAACAACAGCAGCTACAATTACAGCCTCAACAACAACCGCAGCCTCCACAATATCATCATAGTCATTATACAACAACACAACCGCCACCACCACCACCTATTGGTATGGTGGCTAGTACTAGTGGTAGTAATTTTAATCAAATAAAAACTCTTCCTACAGCTGTTGGTGGTGCCGGTAGTATTTCTTCAATATCAACATTAGCTCCTACAACTGTATTAAATACAAATAATAATAACAATAATAATATTAATAATAATAACAATAACAATAATGCAACAAATAGTGTATCTACTCCCGGTAGCGGTAATGGGCAATATTCAAGAGAAATTGTTACTGTTAGAACACCACTTATGTATGCGCAACAAGAGAGCTGTGTTTAATTTGTAAAGAAGTGAAAAACTTTTTAATTTTTTGATCTTATTTTTATTTTTTTTTTTATAAATGTTTCTTGTGAATCCTTCTTGTTATATTCAATACACTCGAATTTTCCTCTGCTAATCGTTTTGCATAAGTATATTTAATTTTACAATTTAAGAATAAAACATTTATTTATACTTTCACAAATAATTGATAAACTGGTTTGAGGTTTTCTGCAAAAATTTGATTTAAAAAGAAACTGTCCATTCCTTTGAAAAAAGTAAAAAACACAAACTCTGCTTTTAGGAACGTAAATTTAATTTACAGTCTAGAATTCACAAGACCATAATTTTGCATAGTTTATAGGAATTGCTGTTTTTGAGTTTTCGAATTTAACAATTTTTAAAAATATTATCTTTAAGTTTATACTGGTATGATTTAAACTATAGAAAATGACATTTTTTGGACACAATTTTATACCAGATTATGGATTTCTGCTCAAAATTGTAAATAGATTTGTTTTTGAAAAATTATTGCTTGTCATATACAAATATTCCAGTCAAATTAAGTTACTCAATTACTATCTTGAGCCTTTTATGTACTCCTTTCCTAACTATATCCTTACATATTATGAGATATTTGGTTTTCCGAATTTTCTATCAATTGCTAACAGGAAATTCATAAATTTTGAGGTTTACTAAATGATTATAATTGCAACTGAAATAAAATCAAAACGTAAAGTAAAAACGTTTCCCTGCACCTGAGTTATACCCTGCAACTTAACAACCTGAACACAAAGGCTTGTTTATGAAATATTTAGAATTAGCTTTCGTAGTTGTATGGCAGTTACCCGAAACTCTCAATCCATATAAGAACATCATAGATATATCTGGGCTATAATTGGACATACCACTACCAAATTTCATGCGTCTAGGTTTATAATTTTTTTATTTTTATAAACCATTCACAAAAACTTCAATGTTAAGTGCTATCTCAAATTGACCATGTTACTGCCAAGTTCCATGAATCTAGCTAACCGAAGGTGCAGGGTATAAAAGTGGTGCTTTAATTAAATTCTATTTCGTTATTTATAAAAGATTGAGCATTTTCCTTTCACCGTCAACGATTTTGCAATTAAAAAGGAAAAAAATTTTTTTGCGGCTCTTATCGGCAAGGACAATAATATTATGTTTTCTCTTTTTCAAAATATTTTGTTCAAAATTTCACTAGTAAGCGACCTTGTCAGTATAATAACCAAAAAACTTTTCCTACTAATTAATGAAAAGATAACAACCAAAAACAAAATATGAGATTTTTTTATAAAATTTTACTTCTCCATTTCAGTGATATTGTTAGAAAATTCTAAAGAACAAAAAATGTTCAAAATTAAACGATTCTTGTATAATTTGACTTTGATAAAGTTTTTAAATTGTAGGTTAATTAAAAGCGTTTATTTTGTTTTTCGATAAATACAAATTTGTTTTTTTTAATGAATAGTTTCAATATGTACAAAAAATTATTTGAATTTCAAATGTAGATGCATGTACTCTAATTAATATCAAAAATAGTTATTAAATTTAAAATCATTTCGGGTTGAAAATTCAGATTGTTAATAAAGAGGTCTTTGAGAAGTAAAAAATATTTAACGCTTATTATTGCTTAAAAAATTTCCGTAGCTCAAAAACCCCATATTATGAGTATTTTCTTTCCATTTAATTTTCATTTTTCAGTAAATACAAAAAAAAATAAAAAATAAAAAATTTAAATTCTTAAATGAAATATCTATTTAGAAATAATTTCTTTTCGGATACATACTCAAATATAATTTGATACAGGAGGGACTTACTTAGACGACAAACTTATACGATAGAGGTAATGAATCAGCAGAGTTCTTTGTTCCAATTTAGTTCTCTTAATTTTTTGCAACAAAATTATTTATCAAATTTTTCTTATCGATTTGTTATTATATATTATTATAAAGCGTTTCTGAAAATTTTATTTTTCTTGAACAGAAACTTTATACCGAACCGACTAATTCATAACAAAGAAATAAAAATTCTTCGTTTCTTTGTTTTAATCAAATTGTCCTCAAAAACAAGACCATTCATGATTAGGCTTATAATATTATTTTAAATTTAAACAAACTTCCTGTACTAGTATTCCGCCCAAAAATACAGAAAAACCTTAACCAGTATTACTGAACCAATAACAAAAACACAAAAAAAAACATTTTTTTTTATAGTTCTATTAACGGTAAATGATAACACTGTTATATTATTAATTCAAAAATGTAAGAAACACAAACCATAATAACACCGTAAAGATATTAATTACAATAAACTGTTATATAATTTTCTGGCAAATAAAAAATTGTAACTCTATGTCAATGTAAATAATAAATAAAAAAATAGAAAAAAAAATTAATAAAATTAAAAATAAATTCATTTTGAATCTTGGGGAAAGAATCCAAAAATAAAACCGAACCAAGAAACAAAAATATGTGAAAAATAAATAAAATAACTGTATTGTATTTAATAGAAGATTATAATAAACAATTTGCAAACATACAAACATACTCACTTACATACGAAACATAAGAAACGAAAAACTAAATTAATAAATAAAACAAAGTGTAAAAAAATTAAATGAAATGACAAAAAAAAAACAATATTCAAAAAACTAAGTAAAAAATAAAGAAAACATTTAGGTAGCATAAAAATTATTTTCAAAATAAATTAACAAAATTTTAAGAAAGGTAAATTAAGTATAAAAACTAAAAACTACAAAAAAATAACATAAAAATAAAACAAAATTAATTAAAATATAATTTTAGTAAACACAAAATGATCCACAAATTTACAAATTTATGCATTTACCGTTATTTTTAATTAACTTATTATTATTCCAATTGATATTTTAAATGTGAATAAAAAATAAATTTGTTCAAGATTACAAACTGAAAAATTGATTTTTAACCCTAATGGACGGGCTCTTTTGCAAAATTGCGGCCATTATAAAAAAAATTTGTAGGTTTATAATATTGCGAATGAGATAATATTAAAATCTTAATTATTTTATTTGATTTCAAGGAAATACATATAGTTCATTAATTTGCTTTAAAAGCACAGGCTATTGTATTCAGTTGTTGTTTGAAAAAAATTGGTAGCAATGCAATAAAAAAATCAAAGTCAAATACAGTAATCTTGTACAAAGGTATTGTTCATGAATTTTATTTGATTTGATCAAAATTTGACAAAAATAGATGTCTGAAAATTGAACGTCTACAAATTTTATTTAATGAAATAGTAAGAGGATATCAAATTCTTTTAATAAAAAATCCATGAAAAATATATGAAAAAAATATTCAAACTCCTGTTTACCAACAATGCTTGTTAAAAATAAAAATATTATTAGTGAATTTTTTTTTTAAGAGACGCATAAGGGTTAAATTGAATTTCTTTAATAATATTTTTTAATAAATCTTTTACACAATAAAATAATATTTGGTTATAGATTCCCTGACATAATTTTAATTTTCTTATATTTTAATATCATTTAAATTAAAATTTTTTATATTAAAATTTCCGCCATCTTATTATAAAAGTTTGGTCATTTTATTCACAATAAAATTATTATTATAGTTGCAATTTTAATAAAAATTGTTACGCTAAAAAAAAAATAGAAAAATTTTTCTTAAAGCAATTGATTTTTTTGTGTTATACTTATGTATGCATTTAGTATTTAATAATTTTTTCTTTAATGTATATACATAGCTAAATTTTAAATTAATTTAGAAATAATATTAATTAATAATTTTATGTTCTGTTTGAAATTTTTTTCATGTAAATTAATTTTTATTGTTAAAATTTAAATTAATATATTGTGTTATCTAAAAAAATTTAAGAATACAAAATAAAAATTTAGTATGAGTACGTGACAATTAAATTTATTAATATTGTTTATTAATCAGACCATTGGAATCAAATTAAAATATCAGTGGCCTCAAACACAAACCGCCTAACTCGAGTTAAGACAAAAATGAGATATGTTTACCAGCGAATTCTCCGTTTTGAGTTTCATATACTTACAAAATTTGGTGGTTCTACGACTATAGTAGCCGGAGTTATTGTCGAATTCACACATGACCTAACTTGAAATGGTAACTATGTGCACTTGCACTAATCGCCTAAATCGAGTTAAGAGCAGAAAACATCTTTTTTATGTTTTTGACAAACCACTTATTTCGAGATAGGCTATTGTTGCAAATCAAAATTAGTGACATTTTTTTTTTCATGTATGAATTTTTATAACCGCTTATCTCGAGTTAAGCTTTTGTTGCAAAATTAATTTTGAGTTTTTTAAATACTAAGTTGACATAAGCGATTTGTGTAATGCATTTATCTCGAAATCACTAAAACAGACTTAAGTCGTTTGTGCTAGAAGTCCCTGATATTATTTTAATCATTATTATAATTTGATGGTCAAGTATTCATTATAATAAAAAGTAATAATTATTTTATACTTACTTATTCATAATCTTTAATTTTTTTAAAAAACTTCCTGTTTTGTTAAATAAAACTCATAAAATAATTTAAAATTCTCATTGTGAGTCAAAATTTTAATAGATATCTAAAAATGAGAAAAATCCCATTCCACCGTTAAAATTTTTCCCAGTCTCTCAAAATAATAAAAATTTATTCCGAGAGTGACTGACAAGGCAATTTTGAAATAGCTCTTTGTTGGGGCGAAGTGTCTATCAAAAATTTTTTTGGTTTTTTGTCAACTATTTTTGACTGACAAAAACCTTAAAAAAGGCTTAAAATTGTCGTGGCAGTGAGAAAGAACTCTTTAAAATATTGTCTGATATTCTGCGAGTGTAGCTAGGCGTTTTCCTATGTTCAGTTCTTTTGTTGCAATATGAATAATATTTTCGAAAGTTATACTTATTCTAATTTATATACTGTGTTTAAAGATTTTTGATTATGAAAAATTTTAAAACAAAAGTAAAAATCCGGAAATTTAAAATTATCGTGTTCATAAAACAGAATATTTTAACATAAAACAGTTATGTTAAAGTACTAGTATTCGGAGAAGTCAAAGTTTTATTAGGAAAAATAGCCGAATAATAAATTCCAAAAAAAATTTGCTACCTTTGGCTTATTACTTACATTTATTCAAAATAACTGAGTTACCTTATATTTATTAATAAATATTCAAAATTCTAAGAAAAATTTCACCTATAAAAAAATTCTTCTGTATTATATTTGAAAATTTTAAAATAAGGTAATTGAGGAAAGTGTAAATAAAAAAAAATTTCTTTTGACAAAAAGTTTTAAAAAATATTGCGAATTCTTTGAAAAAATTTTATTTATAATTAAAAAATAGCAGTAAGATTTTTTTTTTGTTAAAAATATCACAAAAGCAGAAGAGCCCCAATTAACAAAAAACATTTTTACAAAAAAAGTTTATTTTTCAAAAGAAAATGAAAATTTAAACGGAAGTCAATAAATAATAAAGTAATTTTCGCTATTATTTCAATAATAAGAGGCCTTCGTCGTTCTGGTTTTTTACCTTCAATAATAATAACTAGAAGGGAAAGGCAAAATTATTTAGAAATTATTGTGTAAACAAACAAAATGAAATTATGAAGAAAATTATTAAAATATTTTTAAATTAAATTTATCGAGAAATTTTTAAAAATTTATTAATAAAAATTTTCTTTTACTTTAATATTAAAATTTTATTACAGAAAATTTGTCCTTATTTTGTGTTTTATCAAAACTTTTTTAAAAAACATTTCTTAACTTTAGTATTAATTGGGAATTTTGATAAAACCGTTCAAGCTATATCGTTAAAAGGGAATTACGATCCTACTACGTAAAGGCTTAGTAAGTTATAGGAACGTTTTCAACAAAACAGTACAGACACTAATTTCAGAAAATATAATATGATCAACAGAACAAAAACGAATAAGTACTTATTTAAAAATTGCGGTCTTAATATTATTGTTGCTGTTGGGTTTTGTTATTCAAATATATATTGAAGTGAACTTTGAAAACCATAGTGCTACCAAATAGATTAGTCCAAATATCTTAATTTTTAAAAAAAAAAAGTCTTGATTTTGTAGAGTCGATAGAAAAAAAAAATCTTCACGAACAATTTCGAAATCATTTCCAATTGAAGTTCAAGTAAAAAAAACAGGAAATCAAAAAAATATCACAATTTCAATTCGAACCAAATCAGACATCAAAAAGAAAAGCGAATAATATGCCCGATGACATAATATGATGTCATAAGCCGTATAATACAGCTGGATTATTGTAGAATTGATTGTCACGGAAAATATCAAAAATTTTTCTGTCATGGAAGTAATGTTACCACACATTGCATATTAAATTAATTTTTTGAAAATATGATTCAAAATGTTTTATTGTGAACTTTTGGAAAATTCGGAAAAATTCCAATTCCGTAGTATTAAAAAACCCTCATAATTAAGAAAAAATTGTACTTTTAAAATATTAAAAATTTGATTAGTTTTGCTTCACATTTAGTTCTTGTTAAAAAACTGTATTTAAAAGAATGCAATTATTAGACCATAATTTAGTCTTTTCTCAACTATTCTTAACTAAAAAACTATTCTTTGTTAGCTATAATCGTATTTTAGGATCTAATTTAAAAATCAATTTCGGGATTAAAAACAAATTTGGTACAATAAAAAAAATTTATTTTTAAAAATTTCAATTAAAAAACAAAAAAAAATATCCTTGATGCTTGTGATTTACATTTTGTTTTTATTGTTTAATTGAACGTATTCATACTGTTTGACAAATAAATTACGAGTATAAAATTAAAAAGCAATTTTTAGAAAAATTTCAAAAAAATTTTGTATAATTTTGACTTTGTTTTTTATTTAAATTTTTTTTTTCAATTAATTTATTGTTAAAATAATGGAAGGAGACACTTATATAAAGATTTTTAAACAAGGATAAAATTCTAACTGCCTTTTTCTGTCTGAAAAATTAAAACAAAACAAAAAAAAAAATTAACTTTAAAATGAAGAAAAACAATAAACAATTTGTTAAAAAATTAAAAATTAAAAATGAAAACAAAAAAAAAAAAACAAAAAATGTACATGAAATTCTTTTTACTTATTTTATGTGAAATTTATTAAAAGAAAATTTTCTTTTAGAAATAAAATCTATTATTAAAAATATATAAAATATACTTTTAGGTACTAAAAATTTTTGATATGAAAAACTAAAAAAAAAAACAAGAAAATCTGACTAAAAAAATGGAAAAAAAATAACAAAAAAAAAACAAAATCTAAATTAAATTAAAAATAGAAAAAGCTCAATAAATAAATTCTGTTTCTTAAAAATACGAGTATATGAAATAAAAAATAAATAAAAAAAAAAATTAAAAAAAAAAAAGAAATTGTAAAAAAGAAAAAATATTTTTTGAATTAAAGCAATAATTTGGTAATAACAAAAAAAAAACTATTATAAATTAAATTGTAATTAAAATTGTAATAAGTGAACTGAAAATAAGTGAAAAAATTTTTTAAATTAAGAAATTTTATTTTGTTTTAAAAATATTTGGATATTTTGATTGTTGATATTAAAATGGAAATTAAGTTTTCAAAATTGAACAAAAAAAAAAACAAAAATATTAATTAAAAAGTCCTTTTCCAAAATTAATCATTATTCGGATGATCCTTTTTAACATTTTATTTTAATTTTATAAATAATATAAAAGAATTTTCAACATTTTCCATAAATTGTTGTGTGCAATGTAAAAATATATTTTCTGTTTAAATTATTTCTGTTTAATGAAAGCGATAAAGATAAATTACATCCATAAACAACTTTATTTGTGCAATAATTTTGCAAGCGACAATTACTGAAAACCTAGTGAAATAATGAGCCTTTGTTGAGCAAAGACCATGAGCAATTAGTGAGTCACAACTAAAATCATAGCAAAAATTAAGTAAATTTTGCTGAAACCAATTCTTAATAAATTGGTTTGTAATGTAGCATTTTTCCCTTCAACAAATAAATATATTGCTTTTAAAAACAATCTTAGTGCATTATGACATTATTATTAATTACTTTCATTCACATACGAAAAAATTTCAAAGATTGCATACATTTAGGTTGAGGCAAAAGAAACAAAATTGATAGACAAATTAACATAATACTCGAATTTAAGGGTTAATTGCGTGATTTAATTGTAAAAAATTCAAATTTCACCAATTTTAAGCGATGATCATTTTAGAAGGAGTGGAAGTGAAAAAAAAAATTTCGGCAAACGAAATGAATTAGTTTATTAGTATCTAAAAGCTTCTAAAAATTTATGTTCGTACGACCAAACGACTAGAAGAAAAACTATATCAAAATGTTGAAAAAAACATATTTTAGATAATACTAAATTTTACCGGCCATTTTGTGTTTTTTAAATTTCAAATACGGTATATTGGTCTTTGGAAAATTTGCAAAACATGCATTTGCAAAATTTGTAAAATGCTAAATTTTTCACTGAAATAAACACTTAAAAAATGGAATTTTTAAGGTTTTTGGGGGGGGCTATAACTTTTAGAAGCAAGGGAGATAGGTAATAATTTTCTTCTACGGAAATTATTTTCTAGTAAATATCTATTTACATATGAAACTCTTCAAAAAGTGATTAAAATAAAAATTATTAAAATAAATTATTTTTGAAATGGAACAAGAAACGAACCTGTTTTATCCAAACTTTACGCAGTAATTTTATTATGGTGCTTATAGACAAAATGTTTTAGTAACCGAAATGTATAAATTTGAAAATATGAATTTAAAACTTTAACTGAAAATTTTTACAAATATAATCTTTTGAATATTCTTCGAAATAACAAAAAGAAACATTTACTTAACGTCATAATGAACAATCAGAAACATTATTATTTTAAAATTTTATTACAATAAAATTTAGGAAACAGAAAAAAAACAAAAACAGGAAAATTAAATGATCTTTAGAAAGTATTAAGAAAATACTTTTTTTAATTTGGTTCTCTCAAATATTTTAAAACCAAAACTAATTTACTCTCTTTTTATATAGAATAATGAAAGCAATACAAATTGTTTAAGAAGCAGTCATTAATCTTTAATCATCATTTATTATCATTTTATAATTTTGAATAATATTTAATTTAAATTTATTTTATATAAAAATTCTCTTTTTATCTGTATGAGCTTTTAAATTCTATTTTAAACAATAGAGACAGTTGCAAATAGACTTAAAACAAATCAAATTACTTTCCAATTCTTATAATTTGAGCGTATTCTTTATAAAATTACTATTTATAATGAATCAATACTGTTATAGTTTCGTAGATTTTCAGATATTCTTTTGACATTCAGACATTGTGTACATAATAATAATAGGATCGAAAATTGCGTTGTTAATTATTTTTTATAAATATTATTTCGTCAATCTGACAATATTTTCAAATTATACCGATTAACTTATTCTTCATTTTTTACAAAATTTAAAATTTCGAGTTTTATGCCTTTTAATATTCGAAATAATCAAAATTCTACATAATTTTATATAAGTCTAACATATTTTATTTGTTTGATATTTTATAGTTAATTATTCAATTTAATTTGCAATTTCAACCTTACAAAAATTGAAATTCTTTTACTTAAAAATTCTAATTCAAAATTTTCTTCGTTCTTCAATTAAATTTATTAAAATTTCTTAAATTTTCCTAAAAACCAATAATCAAGAAAAGAAAAATTAAATAAGTAAATAAATTTTCAAAAATCATAAATTAATTTTACAAAGTTTTTGAATATTTTACAAGAACTAAATATTTAAATAATAATATTTAAAATTTATTTATTTAATTTATTATTTATTTATTTATTCTTACTTTATTTTAATTTTATTTTATTTATTTTTTGTTTTGCTTTAATAATTTTAAATAATCCGATTTTATAAAAGGAATTTTTTTTTACATATGTTGAGAACATTAATTTCCTAATATCAACATTTAACAAAAAAATAAAGCAAAAAAAGAAACGTGAATCCTAGGATTCTTTATTATTATCCTTTATTCTTCCTTTATCTTTTACTTTTTTTTTTATTCTTATTTCTTATTTTTAATTTTTGTTTTTTTTTCCTTCTTTTATAATATAAAAATTGATTTATATTATTTAATATAGATAAATAAATAAATGTATATTAAAAATATTTAGGAAAAGAATGAAAGGAGAAGAAAAAAAAAAAAATACGATTTTAATGTTCCTTCCTTATAATAAGGTAAATAAAAAAAAAATAAGACAAAAGTAACAAAATAAAAATAATAAAAAAAAAATTTGTATGTAAAATAATGAGAAAATTTCAAAAAAAATAAAACAAAAAAAAAAATTAATAATAAAAAAATTTGTAAAATTCGTAAAATCCTATAAATTTTAGGATTTAACTATGTAAATATTTAAAGAATATATAAAATTATTATATAGATAAATAAATTTATATATATGTAAAAATAAATAAAATAATTTAAATATAAAATCCTTTACATTTATAGAAAAGAAGATAAAAAACAAAAAATAGAAAAAAAAAATGTAACAAAACAAAAATAAAGAAATTTCAAAAGAATAAAACAATCAAAGAAACAAAATAAACCGTATTATGAAACACACAAACTAACAAAAAAAAAAACAATTGAAGAAAACACAAAAAAAGAAAAACATAAAAAAAATACAGTTATAATATTTATAAAGTACTTGTAAAACAAGAAACCTTCAAAATAACAAAAAAAAAATAAAAAACATAAAAGAGAGAGTAAATCCAATAATATTATGAGCAAAATACAATAATAAGTATAGAAAACCGAAAAAAAAAAATCTTAAAACTCTAAATTAAACAATAGAAAACGGTAAAAATGTATACATATACAAAAAAAATTTCGTATATGTGTGCATGTATCACAAAACGATAAAGAAATTCTTATAGTTACAATATTGATAAAAAGACAACAATGGCAACAGAGAAGAGACTAAGAGAGGGAAAACAAAAAATTAAATTACTGTCGAAGAAACACACAATGATGGATACAAAAAATACAAACAACAACAATAACATTTTATTAGAAAAACATACATGATAATAATTTTTTTAATATAGAAAGGATTAGAATAAAAATTACTTTCATATTTTTAGAAAAATATGCGTAAAAGACACACGTATGAAATTACAAAGAAGAAAAACTGATGCGCATATAAAGACAAAAATTTTATTTAATTTTTTTTTTAAATACTTACAATAAAAATTCCTTAAATACCATAAGAAGACTTGTTATTTTTTTTTTTATAAGTAGACAACCATAGTGTTAATGGCAGTGATTACAATAAAATCAGAATAAAAAATAATCAGTAAAACTCTTAAATTCTTGAGAAATTTATTACTGAAATGGCATATTGTCTAATATGAAAAATATTTGCGTTATTGTAATAATTTGTATCTTATATGAGAGTTGCAGTATAACAGTTTTAAAAAAAAACTTATTATTAAATTATGTTATCGGATATTGTTTATAATAGTTTTTTAGTACATAAATCGTATCCTTATATAAGCGAAATTTCTGAAATATTTTTATTTCTGAATCTGATTTTGAATTCTTAAATTAAGTAATTTGGTTTACAAAATTCGAACGAATAATTTTATTTAAAACCTAATTGAAGTATAAAATAAAATTTAGAATGTGTTACTTGGATTTGACTATGCTCATGTCCGGTGCTGACAAACTTCAGTCAAAGATTTCTTGAGTCTTACTTCTAGCGGATGTAAATATTCGGGATCTTTTCCGTTTTGTGAGGTGATCGGACTTGTTAGAATGAGGAGTAGAAAAAATAAATGATCCAGCGGTACTACTGTAGGTACTACTACTTGAAGTGGCCTCTGTGTACCCTTCGAAGGGCCGTATTAATCTAACCTAACATACGTGAATTTATGTAAAATTTCAGTTTTAAAAGAAATCCTGTATTAAAAAAATTGACATAATCGCAAAGGGTTAAATGAAAAAAAATTTATTTGTATGTTTTGTATACGTGGAAATTATGAATGAAATACATACTAAGAAGATGAATAAGAACAATTTTATTTTGATGGCAAAAAGTTTTGCTTTTAGGCAAGTATATTGATGAAAAGAAATTTAACTCAATTTTTTGACGGTCCCGTTTCGATTTTTAATTTAATCAGTTTTATTTTGCTATTGTCAAATTGGCTTAAGTGGTTTCGTCTTCATTGAACCGCTTAACATCTTTGATATTGTTGAATAAAGTAAACTGCATAGTTGGTATTTTGTTACACATTTTTTTTTTCATTTTCTTTATTTCTTAAATTTTATTGTGATTTGATTCTGTGACGGCAAAAGCAAACACAAAACTCTTTAATCGTTTTCACAATTTTGAAATTTATAAAACCTTTCATTTGAATAATTTATTTAATTGCTTACTTCTCGTATATTATTACAGTCAGTAATAAATTTCAAAAACTGGCAGGTTATACCAAAAAAGAGTCGGACATTTAGAATAAAATAACAATATTGTAACCGAAGAAAACTATGTAAAATACACTAAATAAAAAAAAAATAAAAAATTTATAAATTAAAAAACAAAAAAAAAAATCTAAAAATTTTTAATATTGTGTATGTAAGAAAAATTTTAAGTACAGATGGTGTAAAAAAAATAAATAAATAAATAAAATTAATTTAAATTAAAAAAAAAAAAACATTTCTTGAGTGATTTTTATGAAAAATGAAAAAAAAGCAAATCTTATTGTGAGGATAAAATAAAAAAAAATTAATTATATGTTATTAAAATTAAAAAAAAAAATCTAAAAAAAAAATACAAAAAATAAATAAAAATTTTCAAAAATATTTAAACTTTTAAAAATTTTTTTATTTTTTTTTTTTTATTCGAAGCACCCTAATATTACCAATTGTATTGGGTCCAGAAAATAAGTATACAACATTTTTCCAATTGACAAAATGGGTCGTTTTTTTCACTTCCGAATTCCATTTAATTTCACTACTATCGAACATACTAATCCAACAAAAAGGAAGTGATTTGTTAATTTGTAAATTTGATATTTAATTAAGCTTAGTACAAATTACGTTGTATATAAAACCTAAAACGCCATCTATACAGTTCTAAATTCAGAAATAAAAGGGTTTTAGGTTTAATCTCACGTGTATCACAGACACAATTCTTCAGTTGAAATACAGTTGAGTCAATCAAAAATATCAAAATACTCAAAAAATTGCATACATTTATGATGAGACAACAAAAATAATTGAAAGAGGCGTTAACATAGTGCTCGAATTCAAGGATTCATTGCATGCGTTATGAAAAATAATTACGTTTTTTTGATAATATGGAATTTACAGTTAGATTTACAGTTTATTACAGATTTACAGTTTATTTATAAAAATTTGAAAAAGAAAATAAGAGTTCCCGAAGTATTTAGCCAAAAATTGAGAGTTTATAACTTGAGAGATGGCCGTGAAGGGGTTAAAAAATTTCGATCTATTGAAATATTTTATATATCTATTTATTGTTTGTCTAAAATATGCGAAAATTTTATATTCCTATAATCTGCGGTCTAAAAAAAAAAACAACATCAAAAATTTGGGAAAAACTAATTTTAGATAACGGTAAATTTTAATGCCAATTTTGTTATTCTTCAACTTTAAAAATGGTGTACCGCGGTAGAAGAAGCATGCCATGGTAGTCGAAAAATTGTATTTTCATTATTTTAGGGGGCAATAACTTTTAGACGGAGGAGGAAGATAGCTTTTCGTCAGCGGAAATAGGTTTGTTAGAATAAAATCTGACTGTTACTTAGCTGGGAAACCAAGAAAATAATGTGAAAATTTCAAAATGTTTAACGGTGTTAGAATGGGACACAGCGCAAATTTTTTTTGTTTTCACTGATAAGCACTTGTTCATCGAAGTTCCATTGGAATTAAACGTGTAACAATTTTATAGTCAAATTTAATGAAGAAATTCTGCAAGCTAACCATATAAGATTTATTTTCTCTCTAAAAGTTTCTATTATCCTCATATTTAATACTATGAATGGATAATCAATTTCCCCAAATTGAATAAATTTTGAATTCATTTTTAATTTGAATCCAACCTAAATCTGAAATTTTAATTATCAAAATTTATTTTAAAAATCTTAAAATTTCATTTCTATATTAAACAAAATCACTCTTTTGTTATACACCTACATGTCTTTTTTATCCTCTACTCTTTTGAATTAGTTTCATATTTTTGAGTTTTTCATTTTCTGAAATTAATAACTCTTTCAATTTTATATCTTGCATAATCGTATTTTAAAATGTCATTGATGAGATTGAAAAAAATATTAAGGACCTACTCGAAAAAGAAAGAAAAAACATAAAATTCAATTTAATTACCCATATATTCCAATTGACTTGATTAACTGCGAACATACCATTAAAAATATGTAGCGTATAGCGTTGCCCACAGAAAAAATTCAGTTTTTTTTTTTATTGGAAAACTTTACTTTACAGCTGAGAGCTTGATAAATTCGCGTTAATGTCATATCAGATAATCTTCATAACATATAAAAATACATGTTTATATTACATCCACTTATACATAATGTACATGCATTATATTACGCTCTTGACAACATGATGTACTTGTAAATTGATTGAATCATTAAAATGTATACAGAGTTCTGAATGAGTCTGTACACATGTGTACAAATACGACATATAGACATGTAAAACAAATTATATTATATATGTACTTGCATTTGTATGTAGGGTATGAAAAAAATAATTGTGAAATTTACAAAATGAGTGTAAAAAGATCGTAACCAAACACTAGGCAAAATCAAAAACAAAAAAAAAATGTGAAAACTTTAAAAGTTTCCTGAAGAAATGGAAATTTTAATCTGAAATCGAAGAGAAAATTGTGCCAGCATTTATACACAGGCCGGATATAAAACTAAGAGACGTAAAGCTAAGAATTAGGAAAGAAGGAAAAGAGGTGAGAAAAAAACAGATTGTTAAATGATATGCTAACTGATTTACTAATTTCTACAAACTATTTACTAATTTCTACTTTTCTTATTGTCGAAGAGCAAAATGATTTTAAAAATTTCAAACAACCAGGTTAATTTCGAAGGCCATTTTGTCACCGTTTTGATACAATAAATTATTAAAAAAAAATTATGACATTTTTAGAACTGTGAAGGGTCGAATAGTTAAAGATGTTCTTACATAGATTTTCCAAGAGCAAGATATTCTTCCATAAATGTTCTTCCATTAGCATTTCAAATGCATTTGTAAACAGACGGATTGACTCGCAGTATGAAACTATTAAGCAAGGAGAATACCCCAAAATTTCAGGAGTTTATTTTAAAAGTCAAAACTCTACTAAATATATGAAATTTTCTATATTTTAAATATAGATTCCTTTATTGAAAGAGCAAGAGAAATATGATTGAAAAAAAAATATAAAAAAGACAACGGAAGTTCAGCAATTTTTTCTCACCCTCTGGTGGACAATACTCGTACTTTAACTGCATTTCCCAGATCATATTATTTACCAAAAATTTTCTTTTTAACTGTATATTTAATATAAAAGAATTTCCATAGAATGTGTTTTGACAAAATATCATTCCAAAATGGAAAAACACCGAAAAAAAAAACTGAAAGAAACGACGATAAAAGAAAATTAACCCTGAGGAAACCATTATAGTAAAAATTTCCATTTCAATTTTTCCATCCACCCGTTATGTAATTTTTTAATAATTTTTTTTTCTTTTTTATATCGCACGTTATTATCACCATCGCATCATTGCATCATTATGCACTTCACTTATATTGTATTCAATCCCTTTTGTAACTTTTCAATGGTAAAATCTTTTTTTTGTTTTTATACAGGTTTTTCGTGGCTTAACACTTCTTACACATCACATATAAATTTAATTTACTTACTTGATTCTTCTTCTTTTTTTTTGAATAAATAACAGTAACAACAATGTCTGGGAGCCCCGCAATGACATTCAATTTTTTGTCCTTTTTTAAATCATTAAAATTTATATAAGAAGAATAAGGAATTTTGCAACTTAACTGCAACTGCTATAATAACTTCACATTCAAATAAAATTTTTATGTGGATGTGCGCTGTTCAAAATGCAAAAAAAAAAGAACGGCAAGTTAAGAAATTATTTATTGTGACAGTTCTATCCAATGAATTTATATTAGAGTTCCTTTAGGCATGTTATTTGAATTAAAAGTAGATAGTAAAGTAATGTCAAAATGACTACAGTATCCATAATACTTTCATAATACTTTTTCAATACAATATAGAGATTTATTGCAATGTATATTAGACTATAATACAGAGTAAATATAAAAATACAGAACCATAATAGATTGCTATCGAAGATGTGAAGCAATGCGCAAAAATAAATGTATATAAATACTTGATTCTATATGATTATAAGGTAACCATGTAGAAATTTTCGAATTTTCAATATTTTTGGTTGTAAAGCCAAAATTCCAATAACATAATTTTGATTTAACCACAAAATTTTTAGCTTGAAATTTTATAAAGACTCGATATTAAAGAAGATAAGTTGATTATTGTGTCTTTTATCATCTTTCATATATATATATATAGATTGATCATTGATCACCCATTTAATAGTGGTTAATTGTTATATATAATAGAAAATAAATTTTTATTAAACAAATGATAGCAAAATATCAAAACTGCTACAATAATTCAAATGTAACGTAGTTATCGTTCTGCAGCTACAAAAAACCTTGCCCTAGTGGAAACTTCGTAGTATTTTATTTTAATAGAAAACCAGATTCTTAGAGATTCAATTTCATTTCGTCACTTAATCTCATAACAGTTAATTTCATAACAGCTATTGTCACTTTAATTGTTTTTAAGTACGGCAAATTTATTATTATGAATGGCTGATCAATTTTCTTATTGAATTAATTTCAAATAATATTTTGTTATACGAAAAAAATATAATTAAATAACGCAGACTTTCCGCTCGCGTGGTTACCTATAATTTTAATCCAACTTATATAGTCTTAAATCGTTGTTTTTCAAAGCCAATAGTAATTTGCTAAGCTGTGTTTAATCTGAAATTTTTCAAAAATTGCTTTAGATTTGTTTCCCTTATTATTTTCTTTATATCCTGCCTATATGTATATACTGATTAATGCCCCTCACTTAGTAATTAAGTTTTAGATTCAATAGAAATGAAGCTATGAATTTGTTATTATGTTATTGAAGCTTAAATAGGTTTGTTTTCTAAACGGAATTATAGGCAAACGGTGGCACGAATTTTCAACCAATTGGAAATTAACAATTGAATAATAATACAAACAACAGCTATAAAAAAATTATTGTAGTAGCAGTGTAAATAGAATTTAAAATCTTTGTTAATTTTTAAATCAGAAATAATGAATTACGTAAATATTTGCTCATTTCTATAAAATAATTCCATGAAAATAAAAATTTTTGATTCCGATTAATAAAATTATTGTAACCCTTATTTATCTCTAACCTCATGCTTGTTATTTTCAACTTATAATATTTTTGTATTTCATTCGAGAAGGATTCTTTATTAATCCTTTATTAATATTTTTATTAAAATAATTTTTTTAATACGCTTCAAATATCATAAGTAAAGGTTACACTTCTGTACTTAAATTTTATATTACAAGGGGCGCATAACAAAATAACATAGGACAATGCAACATAAGACATTTTATATCAATAATTTAACTGCATAAATAACCAGCATTTTTACCGCATTGTGCATACAATAAGTGGGTTATGTGATGGCAGCAAATTTTGCATATCGAGTTTTTTGTGAGAATGCACTTCTTTGTGGTAGGGAAGACTATGGCACGTATTGATCAAATGCACTTTTTAGCGGGCCTGTTTTACATATTCGATCATTATGAAGAAAATATTCAACAGATTTACTTGAAATTTCATATAATATAAGCTTCACTCGACCATCCGCGAAACCTCCTAATTTTTAGAAGAAATCAGGCGTTAACAACTAGACGTTTACTACGGGCCAAATATACATTTTTGCATATATAAAGGGAAATAATTAACCGATTTCATTGAAATTTAATATTTAAATTCCTTCTCTAAAAGCAATGGATATATAAATTTTTTGGAAAGATCGGGGCTCGAAAACTGATCTGAGAGCCTATTTTACATTTTTTGATATGCCTATGGAACGGATTGATGGAATTTCTTGAAATTTGATATTTGAGTTCTGGTTGCTACCGAAACTAACTTGCGACCATTTCAAGCAATTCCCTGAATTAGCACAAAGTGAAACTCTACTAAGCGAAAAATTTACATTTTTCTAGGTACGTTAACTATAAGCTTACTAATGCCCTAAAAATTGAAAAGAAGTATTTATTAGGTATTTTTAAAATATTCTGTAACACTTTCTTCTTAACTAAACAATACACATTGCGGTCAGTTATGTGCCGGCCACATCAGATTTTTTCTAGTTCGAGTCCGACTAAATTAATTTTTAATAATATATGTATATTATGTGAAATATTGAACATTAAATAATCACTTGACTCTGAAAGCTTAAGAATTATTTTAATTTTAGTAAACAATACACTGCCTGGTTTACAATTTAACTGAATTACAAATTGAATAATGCCGAACAGAATAGTAAACTAGTAAAGGAAACCAAATTATATTAAAACTTCTAGTGAAAATTCAAATATTACGTAATTTTGCCTTATGTAATTTTATACTGACACCTTGTACATGGCATGAAACTGAATCATTTTACAAGTGGAAATAGAAATGTGTTTTATTTAATTGACATAACATGCTAGAAGAATTCATAAAGTGAGCGTTAACGCTTCAATTAATTAGTTTAATTTATTAATTTTCAATAGCCAATTAAAAATAGTTTTTTTATTTTTATTAAGGTCATATACTCGTACATTCAGATTAGCGGCATTTGGCATTCAATAATTTTATTTTACTTTAAAATCCTAAAAGAAAAACTAAATTAAATTAATAGTTCATATTTTTGTATAAGGGAAATTGAAAGCGTTCTTTTGATCTCGACGAGTTTTCTGGTAAAAATATTGCAAAGTACTTGTATTCCGACATTATTATTTTATAAGGTAAAATTACTCGGTCCATTCTGTAACCATATTGCCATCAAATATATGAAAACGCTACATAATTCTTCTTTAAAAATTTTGCAAATATTGAACCCGTGCTAACACTGTTTCGTGAAACCCGATTGCCCGTCAGAATTGTTCTGTTTGTTAAGGTATATTAAGGTTATGGTACAAGCGAGACAGTAAAGTAACACTAATATTTATACGATCGTTTAATAATCAATTACTTTTCCTTCAAATTAGATTTATAATGCGATTTTTATTGAAATTATACTTAAAATTTAAATGATCGCTACAGTTAATTTATTTTCCATGAAATTTTCTAGTATGAACTTAAATATTAGCTTGCTTAAACTAAGAATTAAAAGAATATGTGTAACAAAATTTGCAAAAAAAAACCTTAGAGTAAACAAGCATAATTTTTAAAAATTTAAATGAGGCACTTGGTTTTCCATGATTAGAAGTAAGAAATACGTAAGAAATGGTATGACTTGAGAAATATAAATAGAAAAGTACCCCAATAATTGCGACGTTTTAAAATGTGCCTATATTGCACCTATACTAAAAGATGTAAAAGGATCAAAGAAATTTAAAGTGTTCCTATACCAAATTCATATACAATAAAAAATTAAAATAAATTCTTTCAAATTAATTCTACTCCAAAAATTCCCTTCTTTGTCAAAAAATTGAAAAAGGCAGTTATAGATGCTGGGTTTTGCTCTATTCGCCATACAAGTTAAAGATTTTAAATTCGTGTAAATACTACCAACTTAGAGTTGATACCTTATTCAAATCAAATGCTTGATGAATGCTTGTAATATCAAATGTAGTTTTATTAAATAATTTGCTGCTGATACAAAATTCAATTACACGAATTACATCATAATTTATAAAATGATTTTTAAAATTAATTAAAATCGCAGTTTATGAAACCATAAAAATTTTTTTCAAATTAATTTCCTCTCGCACTTTATAAAAAATTAAACATCAGAAACTCAATCATTTATTCTTTGTATTTAAATTTTGCAATTCAATAAGGATTTTTTTTATTTTTAATTTTTAATTTATAATTTTTAATTAATCGATAATTTTAAAATCCATTGAGAAAGACAAAGAATTAATTCATGAAATAACGAAAGCAGAGGATGAAAGAATCAATCAAATTTACTGCAAAAGATTGTGAACTTCAAAACTCCATTATTTTAATTTATTAATTCTTCTTTTTCCTTGTCTTCCTTGAGCATTGTTTTCAATCAAATGAAAAAATAATAGGAAAAAATCAAAATTAGTTTTGATCATTTATGCTTTTTTCTTTTGTAATTGAACTTATGAATTTCAATTTCGATTTATGATATGCACAAATAAATTTTGATTTTAAAAAAGTTCACTTTAAAGGTAATAGTAATAAACGGCCAAATTTGAGTTATAGGGCGAAATGGATTGACCAATAACTTGTGATACTTTGAATCAGGAGTCGGTAAATATAAGATAAATTAACAAAAAAAAAAATTGGCCAATAACTGAAACATCGTATTCACTGAAAAGTAGGAACTAAATTTACGTATAGCAAAATAGGTTTTAAGGTTTTCCTCTATGTTTCTGTTAGCGCAAATTTTTGCCGTTGGTCACATTTCAGTACGCTTACCTTCAAGGTTTTTTAATTTTTTCCTAAAAATAATATTGATGCTTTGGCGGGTCACGTAAAAATTTTGATTTTTAAAAAATTACATTTACACTTTAGAAGTTTTAGTTGCTATTCTTTACGACTACAAATTTTATTAAGCAAATAGATTTTTTTTTATATGAAACCAACAGAATTTTTAAACTTTTTTGTAATTTTGTG
The DNA here is from genome assembly GCF_029603195.1 of Condylostylus longicornis. Taxonomy (NCBI): domain Eukaryota; kingdom Metazoa; phylum Arthropoda; class Insecta; order Diptera; family Dolichopodidae; genus Condylostylus; species Condylostylus longicornis. Next base: position 9,853,883 of record NW_026578009.1, on the reverse strand, counting down.
ATATTTTATAGAATTCAAAAGGCATATAATTAAATTTTCAAAATTAATCATTTGTCCTATTACTATGACTAAAATTTTTTTGTACTCCGTAGATGGAATTCAATTTGGAAATTCTTTTTTTGTTTTGATACTTTTATACTGCATATGCAAACGCGTTTATATTTTCTTATATTACTTTTCATTATTTTCTTACATGTTTACTAAATGTAAACGTCTTCATTATTGGTAAACATATTTGGTAAACGTTTTCGTAAGATATTTTTACCGATTGCATGGCACACAGTGCGGTTATGTGATGTCATCAAATTTTGCATATCGAGATATCGAGTTTTCGGTGGAAACACACTTCTCCATGATAGAGGAGTGAAAATAAATTATTTTTGGCAAGATAATATTGGTCTGTCAGTCTATGTGCATCCGTTTATCTCAAATTTGGCTGATGGAGTTTTCTATGATTGGATGAGTTCTCAAATTCGGCTGAGTGAGTTTGTTGGGATATAATAGGTCTTGGGAACTGAACTTTTTTGCGAGCCGATTTCACATTTTTGCACATACAAAGAGAAATTATCAACCAATTTCCTTGAAATTTAATAATTTAAATGAAGTTTAAAGAATGAATCTATCAGTTTTTTTTGGAAAGATTAGGGCTCGGAAATCGAAATAAGGATCGAATTTGCATTTTTTATCATATTTTGCATCTATGGAACGGATTGATGACATTTCCTGAAATATAATGTTTGAGTTTTGATTGTTACTAGCAAGCTTTTCAGGGAATTCGGATGGTACAAACTGCACTAAGACCCAAATTTACATTTTTCTAGGTATGCTAACAAAAAGCTTACTAACACCCTTAAAATTGGAAAGAAGTGTTTAAAATACATTTTCATTATCTTCTGCATTTTCATAATACATTTTTATATTCAAACACTATCTCTTAATTAGACAATGAATATTGCGGTCGGTTATGTGCTGATCTGATCAGATTTTTTCAATGTTAAAAGCATATGTAGAAATAGCTTCGCATAAATGACATTAAAATTTGTTAAGTGAAGAGGTCCTCTACAAACCAAAAAAAAAATGGTGACTTCTGGAAATTTCTCTTGGCTATAACTAAGTTCAACTGTTTCATCATCATAAAATTTTAGTCAAAATAACAAATTTATGGAAAGCAAAATTATGTACTCACAATTTCTTTGATTTCTTTAAATAATTATCCTAAAGTATGTCAAGTTAACCTTATTTGTCTCTTGTGTCTTATTGTAATTACATCATGAAAAGGAAAAAATAAAAAAAAAAAAAAAACAATTTTTTTTCTCAGTTGATATTTTTTTTGCTGTTTTTGCCACGGGTTTCCTTTTTTGTATGTTGCTGCCATTTTAAAATTTTTATAATACTCGTAACAAGGAAAATTATAATATGAAAATTGAAAAAAAAAATTGCAATATCTAAGTGAAAATTAAAATAGAAAAAAGGAAAAAAAAGAAAGAAAATTTTTTCTTATTTTTCATTATTCTTGAGCAAAAAAAAGTATTCATCTGTATAATTAAGGAAATTATCAAGGACATGAAATTGTAATCAGTTATAAGTAAACGACCTCGGTTCATTAGATCTCGTTCTCTCTATCTCTCTCTCTCTCTCTCTCTCTATCTCTATCTACCTATATAGTTTTCTCTTTCTTTCTGTCTTCTTGCATTTCATTTAGATGAAATGAAAATCTAAACAATAAACTGAAGAAAAAAGAATGCTTTTGTTGTTTTTTGTTGTCAAAGAATAAAAGAAAATCTACATATTCGTTTTTTCTATTTTATAGCATATGTCTAAAGTCTAAAACTCTAAATGATGATAACAATTCATAATCTAACCATTTTCATTTCTTCTAATATTTTTTCTGTTTTTTTGCCTTTCAATCCAATTTGCTCGTTCATTAATTTAAAATACCATTTACATGTAATACTTACACAATCATAATATTACTATATATGTGTACCTATAAATGTATTTAATAGTGAATACATTTTGTGTATGTGTGTAAAAACACAATTTTTCTTTTTATGAAAAACAGAAAATTATTGTACTTACTTTTTCCTTTTTTTTGTTGTTGTTAAAAGTAGCATAATAAACCCCTATAATATTTTGTATACTATGCTCTGTATGATATATATACATGTATATATATATATATATACATATTTCTTTTTTAATTTCACTTTGATCTTAGTACAACATTATTTACCAGTCAACAATATAATTGAAGTGTGCCTTCTTTTTCCTGTCATTTTTATTTTTTTCTAATAAATTTTATTTTACGAAATTTCCATATTTTTTTATAATTTGCTGTTCGCATACAATTGAAGAAAATTTTTATTTACAGTGTGATTTAAAATTATTTTTGCGGCGTAGATAATTCAAGTTATTTTTGTTATCAAGCATTTTCATACCAAACATTGTTTGGCACTGGCTTATTGTAAATATTTTTGCACATGCAAGTTTTTGGAAAAATGTAAAATAGTTTTGTCATCTTTGCTATATTCAGCTAATTATTGAGCTAATAATCATATTGCACCAGAGAAATTTTATAATCGGCAATTTCATGTTTTATAACAAGAACTTTAAATAATTAATTAGAAATTAGAACAGAAATTTAATAAAAAATTTCTTTTCTTTGCATGTTAATTTGCAAGTAACTGCGATAACCCTGAATAATTAACTTCTAACGATGGACCTGCGCTGATAGTTCAAATTTCTTAATTTTAAAGTCAAATCATTTTGCCTTTAGTAAATCGAATCTTTCAAAAATAGAAATATTTTGTTTGATGATTTCTATAAAAATTTTATCAATATTTCGTATCTAAGGGCGGTACAGTGAATTTTTTCAATATACTCAAAAATATTTTACTACTTCATTGAAGTCACCGAAGTTTAGTTTTTAATTTTCACCAAACTGTTAGAAAATAAGCTAATTTAATTTATTTAAATTCATAATTTCCAACAGTCTGTATACTTTTCAATAGTAATTAAACAATAAAGAAGCAACTTTTATAAAACCAACAACAAAATTTTAAATATTAAATAAAATTGCATATTTTTTGGATGAATTTAATTGAAAAAACTCTGTGTTTTCCATCAACAATAATATTCTAAAATCACGAAGAATATAAGCTAAACCCTCTATAAATGTTTCAAGTTCATTGGAAATCATTTTGCAAGCTTATAAAAATTTATATAATAGCTATTATTTAAAAAAAAAAAAAAACAAATCGCAATATTTTATGTGTATTTATTATGTAAAATTTATTCCAATTTGAATTAGGACAAGAAAATATTATTATGAGATATGAGGGAATAAAAATATACAATAATAGAAAATTTCTTTAGAATAAAAAATTTCCTTTACGTGATCAGAGAGCACGATATCGTTACGCAAAATTTCAATAATAATTTTAATATTTTTAAATTTATAAATTTGAATAAAAATACACACATATATACATATAAAAATAAATAAAAAATGAACCTGCTTAAAAAATTATTGAAGTACAATGAAGATTTCATTGAAAATTCTTTTTTTAGATCTAAATGAGCTACTCTTTATAATTAGATATCAAAATATAAGTATTATAGGAATTCAATATTCAAATGATTAATTATAAATATCAAGAAAATGTAGTCGATATAGAGCCTATAGTTGAAATTATATGTAAATAAAAAACGTAAAGCCACACATACCGAATGATTCGATAATTAGTGTGTACAATTTTATATACCATCGTTTAAGAAATTGAAAATTGGTAACAATTTTGTCAAAGGCCAACTTCCTCTTTTCGATCAAATATTTGATTAAATTTTTACTTGCTCACGTGTGTTTATTTGTAATTTCTGTTATAAAGCCAGTCGAGTTTCAAACATTATTAATTTTATTAGGTTCAGTAAATTTATCGTGCATCTTAATTAGGACTTTAAGTTGCTTTGTTATAATTAGCATTAGAAGCACAAATAGATTTTTGCAGTTTTTTCGGGTAGGATTAAGCCATTAACTCGATCATTGTTCCATATCTCGAAACAGATTTTGAAGGCCAAAAATTATTAATCACTAATAATAGTTCATAGTTCATCAATAATAATCATAATTAATATGGAAAAAAAAAAATAAAAATATAAACAAGAATATGTAGAGTTGACCGTGTAAACTTTGCGTTACCCATACGAATGAATGATTTTAAGTGCTGTATGTTAATTACCATACTATATTAATGGTTTACATATACACATATTCTAATAGTTTATTGTATGTATACTGCATTTATACATATATTTCAGTTACCACATACACTCATACTATCTCAAAGAAATTTCATTGAAAATATAGCCTATATTACCATTTTCGTTTATGCAAAATTTCAGTAGTGTAATTTCAATAGTTTGCACAATATACGACAAAATTACTGGCGAAGTTGTATGGCATCTATCATCACAAGTCAAGAAATTTCAACCAGTTTTAAGAGCCCTATAAAATATTTACTTGTGCGAAATTTCAATACTGTAAGTTCTATCACTTCTAAGATCTAGCCAAATAGCACTTTCGAAGTTGAATGGTAGCTATAATAAGTACTCATGATATCTTAACTGCTTCTTTCAAAGATAATGGCCATTTAACCATAATTGTTTTTGCAAAATTTCAGTACATTTTCGAAGTTATGTCCTAGTAACTTTTGAAGTTGTATGCCAACTACCACAAGGAGTTAAGAAATTTTAAAGGTTTTTATCACACAAAACAGCCCTAATTATATAACAATTGCTTGTGCGAAATTTCAATATTATCATTTCAATAATTTCTGAGATAGTAGCCAAATAATTCTTGAAGTTGTAGGGCAGCTACCTGGACCCCTATTTCGATCGCATCCAATTTAAAAAATGTTTTTACATTCACTGTTATAAATCACTTATGAAAGTTTGGTGAGTGTAGCTTCATGAGTTATCGTTGGGGTGGAGGCACGGACGGGCGGGCGGATGAATAGACATGATTAAATCGAACCGGAATTCGACGCTGATCAAAAACATACGAATCTACGGTATAAACAACATAATATAATCGTAATATAAAAATGCGTTTTTCTCGAAATATTGAAAATGTTACTTAATTCCTTCTTCTTCTAACCCCTTCAATTCTATTTCGGCTTTTAATAAACCTATAGATTTAAAATTAAAAATTCTTAATGGCCAAAATAAAATTAAAATATACGAAATTGAAATTATCAAAATGCTCTTAAGTGGTTAAATAAGAAATAATCTTTAAATATTTCGAAAAATTTCTTTGATGTTAAACCTTCAAGAACTTTTTTTGAGGCTGATATAAAATACACACTATACGATACTTTTATATTTTCTTTGCAAATTTTTTGTTTTTGAATTTTGACGTACTATCAACTAAAACTATAATTATTTTAAAAATTCAGGTAAAGCACGCCTACACACAATATCTTATGCGTATTTTGTCAGGACTATTTAAATTTTCAACTTTAACCTTAATGTAAAACTTTTGAGATAAAATTCTTTTTTTATATCTTTCAAAAAAAGTCATACACTTATTTTTTAACTTAATAAAAAGGGCATATATTTCTAAAGGGAAATTTCTTCGAATGCAATTATATTAATACTGACATTTGTCACATGAGCGTTATTTCAAAGTAAATTTACTGTGTAAATTTTTATGTTATAGGATTTGAGCCTTTAATGTGTAGGTTTAAATATTTTAATTTTTTCCTGTAAAATTTTTTCAAATTTGTTGTTTTGAATTTAAGATATTTTATCCTCATCCCTATTGTATAGCAAAAGAAAACAAAAGCGCCATTTTTAAAAACAAAAATCGAAGAAAAAAAAGAGCAAGTTAAAAAAAATATCTTTTACTTTTAACCACATTATATACGCACATACACTGAAAAAAAAATAACAAATTTTATCCTTGAAACTGTTATCATTCCTTTAGAATTTTTAATAAAAATTTTGCTTTCTTCTAAAACCATTAAATTAATAATGGATGGTGGTAATCTAAAGAGTTCACATCAAAAGTATTCAAGAAAAATTTGAAATTTGCTTCCACTTTCTTTTCTCTTATATAATTACGTGTTTTGTTGGTTTATATGACACCCATTCACTTAACTTACTATAGTCAATATTGACGTGGAAGGAAAAATGAAATTATTAAAATTCTTCACTTAAATTTGAACTATCAAATAAAAAACCAATTAATTATTTTGAAACACAAATCAAAATAAGACTTTCAGGTGGCAACTGAATATAGAACTTTGTAAAAAGTATTGGCACAGCATTCTCATAAAATTAAACGCCATACAACTTGTCTATTTTTTTGTTTGCTGAATAATATGAAGGTTAAGAATTTAATGTTTATTATACCTAGCATGCATGTGATTAAAAAAGTCATCCTTGTACTATTTTTATTAAAAATTACAGTAAAAACTCCAGAAACTTTTATAATCCCAAAAATATCTAGTATATGTGAGTTTTTATTTATCATATTTACATAAATTACTTGTACCTCTTAATATTTCCTACTTTGAATTTAAGTCTCATTGTTCATGTATTATAAATGTATGTATAGCAACATGATTTTAGTGTTTTCCATAGTATTCATATGATAACAGTATGATATGTTAGCAGAATTCATTTTTCGAAACGAATTTCAGGATTAATAAAACCAAATTGCTTTTCAATCACTGCTTTACAATATAATTTATTAAGTCAATGACTATTTAAAAATATAAACACGTCAATTGTTTTATAAGGTTTTAAGGACTTAAAAATAGTGCTTGCTTTTAACACTATTCTCTTCCAGTTATACAACAAGTCACATAAATTATTCCCAATTTGAATGCACCATAATAAAATTGTATACTTTTTTGAAGGTCAAATTTACAAATACAGGTAAATATTATAATGAATTTATAATATGATGATAAATGTTATCAGCATAACGACATCTGTTAATCAGTATCCGATAACATTGAATTATATAGGAATTAATTTTTTGCTTCCTTCAAAAATAATAGAACAAAAATTGCTTCTTAAAAAAAAGGAACAAACAAAAAAACAATAATAAAAAAAAATAAAAATTTTCAAAATTTCCGCAAACATTTCATAAAAAAAAAAAACGAAAAAAAAAATGAAGAATGTTGCCTTCACTGTCGTCGCTCAATTTCTTCTCTCTCTTTCTCTTTCTCTCTTTCTCTTTTCATAATTTCAACTTCTAATACTTATAAGTAATTTAATTTTTTATTATCCTTCAATTTATTTTTTTTTTCTCTTTCTTCTTTTTACGCTTGTAATTCTTCACCCCTAGATCCTTTTAAAATTTATTCTATCAAAGAAAAACGACAAAAAATGTTAAGAAAAAAACTTAATAATAAGGAGCAAAGAACAAGCTGACGAAAAAATATTATCAACATTCTGTATCAGTAGAGAAGCGCTACAGTACACAAGAAAAAAAAAAGGAAAAAAAAGACATCCAAAATAAAAAAATGTGCCAACAAGAAAAACAAAACTGTAATAAAAATTGTAATAGGAATAAAAAATACAAAGAGAATAGTGTTTAAAAAGTAACTATAGGATACTTTTAGATTCTGTTATTAGTTCGTGTTCATTTGGTTTTTGGTATGCTTATATTGTAAATTTGTCTTTGAATCACACTAAACTCAAAATGAAATGGAAATAATTTCCCAAATCTGTAACAAAATTTATTTTTTTTTTTTATTTGAAAATTAAATTTACAGGCCCCAGTATCTAAAATCTCTAAAATATCTAAAATTATGTTTGTTCAATAGTTAAAAGTATCGATAAGAGATGAAACACATAATAAATTTAAAATTTAGCTGGTAAAAAATGGACTACAGTGAGTTTGAATCAAACCTATAAAATCTGCAGCTATATTTGAAATAATACGATTTTATTATAGTAGTTGATTACCGATTGAATGTCAAAGGTGTATAAAGAGGTGGGGAAAATGCGGCCTCGAGGCCGCATGAGGTCACCGCGTTTTTTGGAGTACTTTGGAGGAATTATGCTTACTTACGTTCAAGTAAAATTATTTTTACTTATAATTCAAGTAAAATGTCTTTCATGTAAAAGAGAAATGCTACTTTCTCACTAAATATATGCAACTTGAATAACATTTATTAAACAGTGAATTTGAAGCTATTTTTTGTTATTTATGTTTAACTATTTCTTTTTCATTGCATTGGTTTTTTGTTTTATTAATTTAATTTTATTAATTTTTTTGTTAATCAAAATAAAAAAAAAACTGAATTTAAAATAAAAGGTGGAATTTTCACAGCAATAACTGTATGATTTCTACATTTATAAGTATAGAAACTTATTCTCCTTCTTTAGTTATTGATATTTTAAATTTGCCCTATATGGGTAAAAAGGTTCCCCACCTCTTGTATATAATAATAGTCAGAAAATAAATTTAAATAAATTTATTCAGGATTCCTCGTATCTAAGTGTAATGCTGTATACAATTTTAGCGCTTAATAATAATATAATAGCGCTTAAATCCCCCACTGATTACATAAGAATAGAAACGATTGAATTTTAAGCTTAGAATTAAATTGGGAAATTATTAAAATTTTATAAGCAAAAATCTTACCGAAAATTTAGGCAAAAATCTAAGTTTGAGTTTCAGTATTACAAACAAATTAACAACTTTTTTATAATATCCGCAAACTTATAGAAAATTTGTAAAAAATTGAGAAAATCTCATTGAAGAACATAAAATGAGAAAAAAATAAGAAAAGTACAAGAATAGGATTTTTTTTTTCTACATTTTTTTTTTTTAACAAGAAAGTAGAAGACAAAAATGAAAAATAAATTATTACCATCGTCATTACCATCATCAAAGCCGCATGAATTTTATTTATGTTATATTGCTTGCATATTATCCTTATTCACACACGTAAATAGAATATATACACATATAAACATACATACATGAAAATAAGGTTTGTATATACCTGCATGTATACATAAATGATATATTCGAAAGTATAGTACAATATATAAATAATATATTATAAAGATTCATTTCTATTTTGAAATTTCATTCAGTCAGCCTGACAGTTTAGACTTCAAAACGACAAGAAACGTATCATCATCATCATCATCATCATCATATAAAAATTGTGTCAGTATAAAAAATATTTTTAGTTTTGTACGAGCTATAATATTTTACCTTATAGCTACGTGTTTTTGTAAATCATCTTGAATAAATTTTAAAATTTTAATAAAGCTATTACTGATACGAGTACCTAATAAAATTTTAATAATTACAAAATGTTGGTATGAAAATTTGTGATTATTATATTGTCTTATATACTGAGGCATTTATTCCGGCATTCTTGTCAAAGATGTTGATAATAATATAGTTATGGTTCGTGTCCAAAATAAGAGAATTATTATCAAAAAACTATTAAAATATATTTTAATTAATAAAATTATAGAGATGATTAGTATAACTTCTACGCAAGATAATATAATAGTAATGATTGATTGTGTTACTTTTTAAAGTTATTAAAATTCCAAACTGGCTCATGAACGGATTGAAACTGTAGGTTAACTCCCAAAGTTTTATGCATTTTAAGTATGAGACTAGCTTATAGAAAAACTTTGAGAAAGAAAGATGAAAATTAAAAAAAGTAGTGGTAAAAGCGATGAAGAAAATTAAGAAAACGAATTTTCCAATAATTTGATTAAAATTCCGTTTAATGATGAAGCAATTTCCGCGAAAATATCGTTGACTCTGAATCGCACCAAAATTACCCAGTGTGTTTAATTTAATTTTTGAAAAAAGGAAATTTTTTTTTTGTAAATTTTTTTATTTTTTTTGCAAACAAAATTAATTGCTATTGCTATTAAAATATCGAACTATATACTTACATCTTCTTCATTTCCTTTCATTTTTATTTTACAGAAACTGTTATAACTCTTTCGACAGAAATATATGCGATTAAATGTGATAAACGAATGTGAGCATTTTCTTTAAAAACACTTTTAATAGAATAACATTCTGGACTCTTTTAGTGACAAATAGTGAAACGCGTATCTAGTAAAATAACAAATCATAATCGCCTGGTAGAATAAGTATGAATATTTTCTTATTCGGACCATTTTTAAAACATTTTAATTTAATACGAAAACCAATCTTTAATTGTTTATATACAATATCTTAGTATACTGAGCTTGTATTGCTTCTTCGCTTTACATTTCATTTATGTAAATATTATCAATTATATAAAAGTATGTGATATTGCATATACCAACATAATACATGAATTTATGCTCTAAAAATATTGTAATACAATTTCATGTATCAATTTTATTTTCTATAATAATAATATATTAAAATATGAATAGAAAGGATGTAAGGCTTGTTTTGGTATTTAAGCCTACAAGAAAAAGTAAAATATTAAAATATTGTACTACATAGGTACATGCTAAATAAATAGATAAATATTGTGTATAGCATGGGTTTATATAACATACATATTATATACTCGTATATATCAAGTACGAAAAATCGGTGAATTAGAACGTAAAAGAAACGCAGAAGCCTTAACCATCAAAGAGTAGGAAACTTTCTCTTTATTTTTTCATTTTTTTTTTTTTTTTTCTAAATTTTTTGTTTTATAACATTGTATATTTTATTATATATATATAAAATTGTATATATTATGTATATATATATAGGTTGATACTTATAATATATTATAATTTTATAAAGTTGAAAATTTTTATATAATTTTAAATAAATTGCAAGGATAATTTCACTTATACTTTATTCCCTTCACATAAAATGTTTTTTTTTTCTTTCCACTTTTTCCAACTTTTTCTTATTATTTAGTGGTATAAAAAGAAAATAAGAAAAATTTTTTGACGTCGTATTTCCGTTCTCCATTTTATTATTGGCGTTACTTAAGAAATTTTCTAATTTTTGATCTGAGCATTTCTGTGGGAACCAAATAAATAAAATAAAAAAAACAATGCAAAAAGTTCGAAAGCAAAAAAAAAATTATTTTAATATAAAGGATGGAAATTTTTTAATTATTTTGGTTTTTATTATTAATATAAAATTATATAAAGTACCTATACCAAGATAATGTAAAGAATGACTTAGTCAACTTTCATAAAATTTTAAAGAAATTAGAATATTTCATTTCGTATTGGAGTTGAAGAGGGATTGAATTCATAGAAAAAAAATAATTGTCATGTTAAAAATAATTTTTGAGATGATTTGAAAAAAGAAAAAAATTTTTTATTACCTTTGTTTTATTTCATAAGTGTAAGTGATTTTCCCTTTTTTTTTTTTTGAAAAAATTATAAAAATCATCATTTTATGATTGAAAAACTTATTGTTATATTGAAATAATTAAAAATTAAGAATAATAATTTTTAAATCTTGAAAAATATTTTTTCAAGGATCAGGATGAACGTTATGTGGCTACCATACATTTTAGAAATAAAGAAAATTGATTATTTTTTAAAATTTACAAGCTAATATCCAATAAAAAATCACTTATCCTTAAATTTATAATTTTTTTTCCAATATTTTTAATACAAAATTTGTTCAATTTTCTTACTTTACTCTTATTAATTAATAATAAAAAAAATATTTGTTACCTCTTCTCTTATACCTAATTTTGTCGATTTGTTACAAAATCGGTTTGCTGAAATATTATGAATAGTCTCTTTTTCAAGTTTAAGGCTCTACAATCCAGCAATTATTTAATTCAATTCGAATACCTGAAAATGAATTATTTCTTAGAAAAGCGCAAGTTGAGCAAGTTGTTATTTTTAATTAAACAATTTTTACTAATTTGATTTTTTCTTTTTAAATGTTAAAAATAACAAATTTTTTTGAATTAAAGGTGAGTGGCTTAAAACCAAACTGGCCTAAACCTCGCTCCCAAAATTTTTACCACAATATGTGGGTTTGGCCACTTTTGCACTGGAAAAAATTAAGTTTTGGGTTTAGGCCAAAAAAATAACGAAATATAGGAAATATTTGCAGTTCTTGTCGATAAAATTAAATTTACGACCTAATTTTAAAGCAATTTCTAAAATATGAATATGAAAAATTTTGGGAGTGAGGTTTAGGCGACTTTGCTTCTGGGTGTCTCAGCTCATATAACAAACTTATTGTCTTTTTGAATTTGAGAAAAATAAATTAATAATTTTAATCGCTCATAAGAAAAAATGCAATATAGCATTGTTTAAAGAATTTCGGAATACCTAAATAAATTTTCCATTATCTGAAAGAATTCAGTTCTTTGAATCAATCGAAAATTAATAGAGCTGTTATCATACGCGATATTGTGCGGAATTAGTTTCCAATTGTGTTATAAAATTTGAACATTAACATAAATTTTTGCAGTTTACTTTCATTTTTACTAAATTTTCAATTAAAACTGAATGAGTTTACTTTTAATTCAATTAAAATTGAGTTTACTTTCATTTTAAAAATTCAATAAAAACTGAAAAAAAAGGCTCATTAATTACATTTTGTCTGTTAGGCTGTTTGTCTTTCTGTTCAATCTAATTACAAAACTTTTTCACATTTATTAAGCATTAATAAATTTTGTACGTTAAAAAATCTTTATATTATTATAAAGATTTCACTAGAGGAAAATTTACCTACCTCCCCCTTTCTAAAAGTTATAGCCCTAAAAATATTGTAAAAATTGTCATTTTATTAAAAATTTATTATGTCAAAACCACAAACACCTTTTGAATTTGGTAAAGAAGAAATAACAACTTGCTTCTTCTATAGCAAAGCTAGCATAGTCAAAAATTGTGATTGAAATTAATCGTTATCTCAAACCAATTTTTGTAATTTTTTAATTAAGTTTCTATATTAGACTGCAGCTTTTAATGTATTGAAAATCGATTTCCTGCGTTAGAGGAAAATTTTTAATAATTTATTCAGAGAACTGATTTTAAAGGAATATTCTTAAAAGGTCAAGAGAAGGTGATACTTTACAAATCATTGTTGTAACAGGGATTTATTTTTAAATAAATGGGATTTGTTGACAATTTAGAAATATATTACATAATTAATAATTTGTATAATTATATTGTCATTTTGGAACAATTGCTCTTTTTGGCTAATAAAACGTCAACTCAACTTGAATTTTTTGTCCAATGCATCTTTTTTCATATTATAATATATATACTAGACTTTAGGCTCTTAAATACAATGTCAAATAATTTTTTACAGTGAAATCCTATCTCAATTTATATAATAAAATTGTAACATAATTATTACTTAATTCTTATATATTATGTAAATTTATATTTTATTACATTTTATCTACAGATATATTATATTTATAAATTTATGTTACAATTTATTTTTTATTTTTATAAAAAAATATTTTTTTCCTTCCACACTTTTGAACATATTCAATAGCGATTGATAATATCGCTAAAAAAATATGTTGTTCAAATTTTTATATTTAGATATACATTCATATAAACAAATATAATATTTTTATATTAGTTATCTAATATATCTATAGATGTGTTGCTTTTAATATGTTATTTATGTGGGTATACACTAAACACAACAATATTCAAAACCACTAACCTTAAATGTTATTTAATAAAGACAATTGCTAAAGAAAGATCGTAAATAGAAGAAGCTAGAAGGAAAATGTTTACAAAATATAGAAAAAAAATATACAAAGAAAAATAATAAATAAATAAATTGAATAATTTTACAGATAAAGAAGAAAAATAAAAACAAAATATGAGAAAAAAATAAAAATAAATTAATAAATTTATCATATTATATACTTTGTTACATATTGTACCGTTATCAACATAATGTTATCTATTATATACAATCAAAATATAAATTATTTTATATTAAAAATGAATCCTTCTTATTTTTAGATGCGTTGGTGTGGCATTTTAAATACAATCACATTAAATATAATTTCTCTATTTTGTTTTACGAATTTACGCACACATTCATATGTAATATTAAATGTACATGCTTTTAAAATAAAATTTTTAAAGAGAGTGTCTAATAGTAATTTTATATGTTTTTGAATAATATTGAAATATACAATAATTCATTTATTGTATTTGTTAAATAAAAGAAGTGAAATTTTTATGAAAAAATATTGTTTTATTAAAAATAACCATTTTCTTAAATAGACGAATTATACCTACCTAGTTTAGTTTAATTCAGATTGTATAAATATAGTTATAAATAATTGCATACTTTTAGGGGCATCAATTTAATAAACTAGCGCTGCAGCTTTAAATTTAATTGTTTAGTGGACCTATAGTTAAATTATCAATTGAGGGGCTCAGAAGCAGTGTGGTGCAAGTCACAATGTGAGCTATACCACGTTGCTTTTTAAAAATTAGAAAATTTTTACAAAAGTAAAAGTACTTTTATGAAAAATGAATAGGAAAAAACCTATTTCGAAACTGGAAACTAATATTACTGATTTTAGAAGATGTACATAACCGATTGCAGCAAAAAAGAAATGTTTTTTTATATGTGGCTTACGCCAATCTGCTTATAAGACCCTCAATTATTTTTCCATTGTGTGCGAAATATTGTCAAAATAAAGGAGAAGGTCATTTATAACCGAAAACGCTTAATATCGCATAGAAAAATTTCCAAGAATTTGTGATTTTAATAGAGTTGTAAAATTAAGCGACACTCACATAAGTTCACATGATGTGAAATTAAGCGAGCTAGAAATAAACAAAAATAATTTAAAAATATCCGGGCATTTTGTAAACTTGAAAACAATGACAACTAAAATCGTAATTGACAACAATTTCAACGGGTACATTCTTAAAAAAAATGAGTTCACAGTCAATAGTTTGGTAAAAAAAAATTGCCAACACATGTCATAAACAAAAAAAAAATAAACTTGCTTAAAAAGTAAAATTTGTTCCTCTTGATTTTTTTATTGTAATATTTTTTTTCCAAATTCTTAATACATATGTGACTATAAGCGAACTAAATTGAATGAAATTAGACACTCTGATATAGAGAATTGAGTGATTTTAAGAAAGTTTCTCTTAGGCGAGATTGAATATTTGCAAAAAGAATAGAAATTTTCCTTGTCAAAAATTTTGTAAATTTAAACAAGTTGTATTTACTATAATTAATAAATAAAATTGCATATCTTTGGGGGCTCTTCATATCATTTTGTAATAATATTTCATGAAATTACTGATGGTAGAAAGAGAACCGAAAAATTGTATAGGAAACTTTTTCAACTCAGTTGAGTTGATTAACTGGTTGTTCGAATTCCACGAAAGAAGATTTGTTTGTTTGAAAAATATTCATAAATGGCCGACAAATTTACTAAAGTCAACACTCTGTTCATATTGTATATTATAGTAATCAGTTATACAGTTATACATACTTTTATGTAAGCATGAATGAAATATCACGATATTTATAATATACACATATCGATATTATTTATGACTTTATAATGATTTTGTATTTTATATACCTATACACATTATAATATGAAAAGATGTGTAAATCTTAAAAATAAAATATACCATTATACATACGAAAAAAAAAATAAATTTTTTTTTATCAGAATTTTGTCATAAAATTTGTACAAACAAATATAAAAAAAAATATTTACATTTATATTTTAATACATAAATATTATATAGAAAATTATGCTTTACGACGAATATGGAGTATAACAGAATAATAATAATAATATTATAGTTATGAGGGAAGTTAAAAAATTCTATTACATACACAAACACTTACAAAACATTATAATATTGTCAGATTGGATTCAGAATATCAATATTTCATTTTATCATTATTATCACACTCCATATGCAATGATGCAAAAACATTCATATGTAAAATATTCTGCTTTTACCCAATTTCTTTCCTTCAATTTGTACATATATATATACGCTCCATAATAGAATACATAATAATATTATATATGAATATGTGGGTATATATTGTGTATGAAATAGGTATAGAAAATGTTAGTATAATATTATTTTTATTATAAGTCAATTAAATGTTGTTTAAGATGATCTACCGATTGTTTTGAAAAAATATATAAAAATTTAATTTGAAATTTAGAATTCCTATATCTATTTAAAATAAAGTAGAACGATATTATTATTTAAAATCAAGATGGAGAATGGGCAAAAGTTTTCGACATTTTCAATGAAATTAAATTTAATAGAGCAAATATATAGAGAACTTATTTAAAATATACACGTTATAAATCATAATTTGTAAATATTTTTGTGTATTTTAAAATTTAATTTGATTTTCAAAGTTTTAAATTGTGACTTATTTAATAAATTTATGCAAAATATTTTATATTTTGGTACAAAAGTATTGAAAAACTAACATTTAAATTAAAAATAATCCCTATTGATTAAATTGATTGGATTTTCAAATAGGTTCTATGCATACAATTATTTATTTTCCATATATCATATCATGTTCATTTGTTATATTCTTAAATGAAAATATTTTATGGTACCAAGGTTTTTTCATATGAAAATGTCAATTTTTAATATCAAGGTATTATTGTAGAAAATATTTCAAATTGAAATTCTTAGAATATTGTACAATTTTCCATGAATTTAATCAAGAAGTTTTTTTGCACATTTTGAATTGGTGGAAAATTTATTGTGTACGTTTTGAACTAAAACAATATTAATATTAAATTTAATCAACTGAGATGTGTTAGCACATCTGTTGACACCCGTTGACCCGGTATATTCTTCAATTTAAAATTATTAATTTCAATATCTTGTAAAGGTCCTAACTACTAATATTTAAAGTATTTTCAAACAACAATCACAAAACACTCTGGGTGCTTTAGGTTTTAGATAAATTTTTAGAAGATGCAACACTTACTCATAGTTAAAATTTTTATTCAAAATTTAAGATTTCAATTTTTGATATTCAATCTGATGCCAGATTAAACATTTTTATTAAAATTTATAAATAAAAAAATTGCTGGAAACAAAAGCGTCATGTGATAAAATATGAAATGATTTGAAACAGAATCAGTTATCGGATGAAAAAAAAAAATATTTATTAGTTGTTTTATATAAAAAAAAAAAAATGCAAAAAAAAATCTAAAGTTCAATAATCTTTTGTCCTTGAATGATATTATGATTACATCGGGGCTTATACATAATATTTAACAAATAGTTCTAATTTAAGAGAAAGAAAAAACATTGTTCTCCCTAGAGCAGTGCGGTTAATATTTTAACAACATTTTTTTTTTCTTTCAGATTCATAATAAACACATCATATCCTTTTGTTACTGTGTAACAATGACAATCTCTTCACATGAACACAATTATTAAATAAATAATATTATATATGTATATATACGAACATAATAATATTATGTATGTATAAAAAGTAATTTGATGTCATCAGTAATTGTTATGTGCAACAAAATGTTATTACATATTATTCTTTTTTTTCTCTCTTGTTTCCAAAAAACTTATTTAACCATTTACTTTCCGTTTTGCTTGTTAAAGTGTTCTTGTTTTCAAGTTTCCATTACATTTTCTTTTTTTTTTTGTTTATAATGTCATTATTATATGCGAAAAAAACTCATATTTATATTATTATATGAATATAACTTTATAATTGAGAATCTGTACAGTAGATTCGCACTTTATTTGAAACACCTATAGAAACAAATAGGCACAAATTTATAATGTGAACGAGAGTGTATACGTCTGCAATCAAACAAGTCAACGACTTTTCAGGAAGAAGCCCTTAGCAAATGCACTTTTAATATATCTGTTGGCACTCACTTACCCGACTGTTCATTAAAAAAAAAACTGAATTCGATACAAATTAACATTTATGCTATATTTTATGAAATAAAAACGTGATTACTTTTATACCCAAAATATCGTTCTAGCGCGTAAAGTTGCAAAATATGCCAGAAACCCTTTGACCGTCAGCATTCAGTTAAAATTCCGTATTGCTACAGGATACTATACAGAAAAATTTAATATAAAACTTTGTGAGAAAATTTTCAATCTCGTTAAACAGGCATTCCAGTCATCACAAGGGTTAAGACACTTACTAATATTTCAGGCTCTAAAATACGAAATTCCTTTCATTCCACCGCAGCCGATACTAATATATTGCAATATATTGGGTATCAAAGTGGTCCTGGGGGTGGTCTATGCGTGGGATAACTATTATTTACCTATAATATGAAATCCTAGGATAATTTCAATACGTTATAAAATTAATATCGTTGTTTAAACAGATAACATTATTGAACTGTAAATATAAGGCTGTCCACTATTTACAATTAGATAATAACTATGTATGTAATTCATATGAAATGCAGTGTACATAATAAGCATGGTCTTTCTAAAATTCTAAAATACGTGTACGTAGTTAAAAGAAAAAGTACTGATTTATTTCTATTATTGTTAATATTTTTGATTTTGTCATTTGAATAGCAGCCAAATTTAAAAATTTATAAAATTCTCTTCCCATTTTCATATCGATCAAATGAATTACGTGAATCTGTTTTAACATTTTGACTGAAGATTCATTTACAAAGAGTTTGCTGTATATGCATATATGTTTATTTATTTGTATATGCACAGTATGCATACGGTAAGAATAAATGAAAAAAAAATTTGTTGCTTTCGTTTACGAATAAAAAAATATTTTGCCTGAATTTCAGTCAGTTATATAAGGATTCTTGAAAAATTCTCGTCTTTTTTTCATCAAATCTCATAAACGTTGTACTCCACTTTAATATTATTTTATCTTAAATTCAGTGAATTTTTTTTGTTTTTGTATACAGTAAGACTTGTACAGTAAAACTTGAATTTACATTCATAAAGAGTGTGTTTTGTTTTCAAAATGAGCTAATATGCAGGAACCGTGATAAGATGATAGGCAGGAGTCTGTGTTAAACTCGAAATATAAAAAAATTTTCAGAACAAAAATATTTTCTGAAAACGTGAAACACGATGCAGAGTATTTTTTCCACAAGTAGTTTGATATTGGGAGACAAAAGATTGATTATTTTAGTAATACCTATGTGTATATAAATCCAATACGCAATTCTAGTCCTAATTTAAATTCTGAAATCGAATGTAATATCTATGGAAATTTTTCAAAGCATGATAACAAAGTTAATAAATTTTATGCTGATGATCATAATCGCATTGATTTTAAAGCAATTAAAAGTAACAAAATTTAAAACAGCGTCTTAAACATCCTATAACTAAACTGTAAAATTTTCAATTTCCTCTAAGAAAGGTAAGGACTTTTACTTTATCATGTTTTGACAATTTTGCAAAGTTCATACGAAATATTAGCTTAAGTATGCAAAATTGAAAAACAATATAATTAGTTATCAGTTTCGTAGGTAAAATAAAACTGAATTATCTTAGGATATCAGAGCGTCAGAGCATCAGAGAACACGTATTCTTTATCAATACGTAATGGAGAAAACGTTGTGTTCTCTATGTTTTCTTGGCTATGTATTGATCACGGTTAAATTTTAGCTTCATTTTATCTGATTATACATCGTATAGATTTAAAAAATGTTAACAAAATAATTTATTTTCCTATAATTTTTCGTTTAAATGTTCTTCCTTTATTCCTTAATTTACAAAAATTTTTCAAAAATCTTTAAATAACACAATATTAATAATACTATCGTTCAATTTTTAAGTCATCTTATCATAATATTATCGAGAGTTCGAAATGTCAACTAACAATTTGAGAAATTTTTTATTTAAGATTCTAAGAAATTTCTTCAAATTTCACTTCTTCACTGTACAATTCAAATTATATAAACTTGTGTACATACTACCAAATATATATAGTACACTGATTTACATTTAATATTTTATTCTTACAAAAAAAAGAGTAAAGTTTACATTATTTTTATATTTATATATTATGCATGTTATATTATATATCTATATAGTTAAATTATATTATTTATATACATTATTTATACGTTCATACATAAAATATTCTTAAATTTACTGTTTCATATAAATATCATCAAAAGATAATTTCCTAAAAGACAACAAAGAACCAATTGAACCTCACTTCATGTACTCTAACTTTTTTTTTTATTTTTTTTTTTCTTTTACTGTTTCTTCTTCAATTTATTCACTGCAACAGTATCTACGCGAGTACCGCGAAAAACCATATTTTTAGGTTTATATGCATAGCGTATATAGAAAATGATTTTCGTTCTTTTTATAAGATAATTTCCATTTCCATTGCTTATATTAGCTACTAAAATATTATATATTTATTCATGATATATAATATGTATAATATAGGTATGTATAAAGTAAAAATATGTATTTTGTTCAAAAAAAAAAATATGAATAAAAAATGATACGTTCTTCAATTCATAAAATAATTTTTTATGACACAATTATCAAGAAAATTTACAGAATCAATACAAAAACAAAAACCATACGTATAATATATACAGTGTCTCACAGTCAAAATGATGCAAGAAAAAAAATTTTGGTTTAACCAAAAATTAAACAATACGTTTTTAAAATTATTAGTTTTTAACATTTATTCGTAGAGTACATTAAATTTTCAACAAAATAAAAAAAAAATTATTTCATTCTAACAACTATAACAAATATAATAGCAAAAAACAAAAAAAAAGTCAATAATTCATCTCACAGTGAAAATGATGCAAAGAAATTTCATTTAAAACTACAAAGCCTAGCTTCTTATTGCAAATGATTAAATCATAAATTAATAATCTATAGGTCCTCCTCTATTTTCTAAGACAGCTTTAAGTCTCTTTGGCATAGATCTAATGAGGTTGGTGGTGTAAGATGGTTCAATTTTTTGCCACTCTTCCTGTATAGCTGCCTTAAGATCATATTTATTTGAAATTTTGTGCTTACGAATTTCTTTTTCTAACACACTCCATAAATTTTCAATAACATTAAGGTCGGGAGACTGCGCAGGGGTTTTTATGATATGTGGGCAATTATACAGGAGCCATGACTTTACATTATGTGCCGTGTGCTTGGGATCGTTGTCCTGGTAGTAGTGATAATTGCTACCGATTCCCAATTTTTCTGCACTGCTTGCAAGGTTTTCTTTTAAAATATTTAAATACATTGTTGCATCCATATTACCTTCAATAAATTTTAGGTTTCCGGTACCGGCAGATGACATACAACCCCATACGCAAACATGGCCACCACCATGCTTAACTGTTTTGTTAATGTTAGATGTTTTCAGGGCTTGATTAGGTTTCCTCCACACAGTAATCTTACCATCTGATCCATAAATATTACATTTTTTCTCGTCAGCAAACAGCACAGTCCTCCAATATTCAAAATCTTTGTTAATGTGTTCTTTAGCAAATTGCAATCTCGATTGTATATTTTGCTTTCTCAACAAAGGTTTATTTCTTGCTATTCTGCCATGAAAATCATTACGCCTTAGGACCCTTCTTACTGTTTCAGCATTGCATTGTTTGCCTAAGTATATTTCCGCCTCAGCTGCTATTTTTGGTGAACTTAACCTCGGGTTTTCTCGGACTTTCCTTAATATCCACCTTTCATCTGTAGCGTTAAAGATTTTTTTTGAGGTACATTTTTGTTTACTTAGCACTCTATTCTCTTTTTCGTACCTTTCGATGATATGCTGGATAGTTGAGCGTGGTTTGTTTATAATTTCACTTATTTCTCTTTGGGTTTTGCCATTTTTGAAATGGTGTAATACTAATTCTCTTTCAACCACAGTAGTATGTTTACCCATTACGTAAAATACCTAATCTAATTTATTTTTAAATAGGACTTAACTCATTAAAATACTAAATATGAACGACTACTATCGAATCTTACATAAACACAAAAATAAATGGCTCCAAAAAGGGTAGAACTCTTTTTTACATAAAATTTTACCGTTTGCATCATTTTCAGTGTGAGATGAATTTTGGACATTTTTTTTATTTTTTGTTGTTATTTTTGTAAGTTTTTTTGTAATGAAAAAATTTTTTTTTTATTTTCTTAGAAATTAAATGTACTTTAAGAATCAATGATAAAAAGTAAAAATTTTCAAAATATAATATTTATTTTTAATCTAAAACGATTTTTTTTTTCTTGCATCATTTTCACTGTGAGACACTGTATTAACGTCAACATACATATATACATTGTAAATAAATAAACTGAACAAAGCCTAAAGGATAAAATATGAAGATATTTTGCCCTTTTGTGACAAAGAATACACTAAAAAACTAAATAAGTGATAAAAAATTAAATATATTGTTTCAGTGTACCAAAAACCTCGAATTTTTTATAGGAATGGGAATTACGTGTTTTTAATCATAAAATTTTGATAGATACAAAAACGATCTATAACAACTTGCTGGGTTTCATTTAAAATGGAAAAATTAAATAATTATTTATATAAAAATTATTCCGAAATTTTAATATTGAAGATATTGAACAGCTCACATCATATAAGAAAGTCATACGTAAATGAAATCGTCGGCGGTCTTATTGAATGTTATAAAATAAGAATATTATTGAAACTTTTCCAGCGGAAAGAATAAAAAAGCCTTTATAATTATGAACCTTTATGATTTTGTCTGTTGAAACTAAATTTATGCCGAGCCTAGCAAACCAGCTGAGAACACTACCAAAGTTTGATTAATCAACAAAAACTACCAATAAATGTATTTTATTCTAATTTCTACAGTTCATCACCCCAGAGTTATACTGTCGTACAATCCAAATACAAAAGAGAACTGTTCTCAATGCATGACAAATTTGTAAAGCAGTTATAGTGCCATATGCACTTAAATACACATATTTAGATAAAAACAATATCAAAAAAGAAATTCGATTTTAGGTCTTTAGGTATTTCCAAGAATTTTTGGTTATTGTAAATTCACCGCGAAACAAATGATTCACGATAAAAAAAAAAACTGGGATAAATATTATTTTTAGACAAACCATTTAATACTATGTAAGTATAAAAATTTCTACATGTTACACATGCCTTTGAAAAACTCCACAATTTTCAAACGAATTATTTATGCAACACAAAACATTTTTATCAAGGATACAACTATGAAATAACAAAAAGCTTGGAAATGACAAAATAATGATCGGATTTCAATTATTCTATAAATTAAAATTACAAAAAATTTTGACAAAAAAATGAAATTCAATGTTATTTATGAGCCAGTTTTGCCACTGTATCCTGAATTTGCCAGACATCGATCATTTTTCTTTTTTAAGACCATTTTGTCTCTATGGCCTATATTTTTCCTAAATAGTCGTATTTGGCACATTTTCAAAACTTTTTCTTTTTTAGTTGAAAATTTGGTCCACTAGTATTTGCTTGAGTGGCGATCTTGTTCCCAGTCCATTTTTCAATTAACTCGAACCCAATCTTAAAATAAAATGATTCTGATAGGAAGTTTGAATTTTAAAATTTACCTTATACTGTTATAATTATTATGATAATAATTGGCCGTAGAAAAAATACTGAGAGCAAAATTAAATTTATTAAAGACCTTTTAAAATATCATAATATGTCACTCTTCTTCCAGGAATAAATTTAGCAAATTTTAAATTTTTTAATATTACACCTACTTTATTTTCGCCCTTTAAAATATTAAGATCACCTCTGTATTATTTCAATATCCAAGAATTGATTACAAATCTAAGAATTTCACCAAAGATCAAGAATTTGCAAGTATCTATACATTTTTCAGTTATTATTATTTTTTTTATTTACTCTTTACAAAACAGAAGATAAAATTATATTTCAATATGAAATTATTTTAATATATTGATGAATCCACGTGTAGACGTATAAAAAGGTTTTGTTTCTTCAAAAAAAAAAAACGTTAACAAATGCGACTGGGCTATGAAAAGAAATTATTTTTCTATTACGTGAATTGCCTGTGTCTGCTGATTGAAAATAATATGTAGGTTTTCTTCCTTTTTTTTTGTATTTTCTTCGTGTTTTTATTATTATAATTTGTTTTTCTTCCTTCTGTTCTTTTTAAATCGAATCCTGACAGTTGTAGATCAAAGCTCTTTGATAAATCGCAATATTTTATACCGTATTTTTTTTTTCGTTGTTTTTTGCCAAGCATTGTGTGTGTGTTTTTTTTCTTCAAATGGAATGGATGAAATAATGAAAAAATAACATTCACAAAAAAGAAAACAAAAAAAAAAAAAACAAAATCATTCATAATGAAAAAATTTTTATGAAAACTAGTGTTGCCAATAAATTGGAAATTTTAGCAGTTTTGAAAAACAAATTGAAAATCACACATAATTTTATTTTAAAATCATGCAATCAGGAGAGTTGAAATTTGATTTTTTTTGAGTTGCAAGAATTCAGATTTGGTTTTGGAGTAAGTGCAGAAATTTAGAAAAAGCATGCAGAGGTTAGAGTCGGAAGCAAAGTTGAGTTGGAATTGAATTTCTTTTTCTGTATTTAATCTAATTAAAATTTTAAAGCCGACTTTATTTCCCAATATGACAATTGAATGAAAAAAATTAAATCATTAAACTAAAATATTCCAAATCCAAACTATTTAGTTTTCAAATAAAATTGAAAAACAACTTTGAAGAACAAATTTAATGAAATGTTTGCTAACAAAAAAGTAATTATTATAGCTGTTTCTAGTTCACGTTAGAAGGGCTTGTACGTCAAAGACAACCCAAACTTAATGCACCAATTTCAGTTTGATTGGTGGGTTCTCCTGATCTGGTATTTCGTAGTAGGAGACTATTTGTTCAGATAAAATAATTAATGAGAAAAATGGCTTGAGCCATAGCATTTTTGCAATATTTATATAACGGTAGGTAAATATTTTTCGATTTCGGCTCAGTACTTACGTAAAAAAACGTTCTCAAACAAACTGATCGTCGTAGAATCTGTTTGAACGAAACAACTTTCTTACAGCTTTCATTATATTTATAATTTTTTTAACAATTTTTTAAATTTTGCATTTAAATTTCAAGCAGTACACACTTTTAGCTAACGTAGATGCTATTACAATCTAGAAGTACAATACAATACTACATACAATTATCATTGTATAGGTGAACTTTGTTTCTGAATTATTTTATGAAAAAATAAGGTAAATATTGTTATTATTATTGCTTTTTTTTCAATTTTTTTTGTTTTATTCTTCTCTTGAAACTCTTTGATGTTAAGTTATTGTATCTTTTTATATCTAACATTGTTATAATTGTGAATAGCAATGAATAATCCTGTTATAGCATCTAGAGTTCTTATCCTTCCTTTTATTTCTTTTTTTTTAATAAACGATAATATTTTATTCAAGTTATTTCAATCTTTTTGTTTCATATTTATTTCAAATGGGTCTTTTATTGATATAGACATGATAAAAACTACGCTATTAATAACTGTTATACTGAAATTATAGAATAAAAAAGATATGCAATCAAATATGCAACCTGTTGTTTAGACTCTTTAATTTTTCATATTAACTTTTAAACAATTTAGATTGGTTCTTTTAAAGATATTCCTACTAATAATAATAATAAATATCATTGTAAATATAATTGTGGTCCAAGTTGAGTGGAACGTGACATGAAATTATGAATAATAATTTTGTTTAAGAATAAAAAAAAAATTATTCAATAGCATTCGAAAAATAATTAAATAAATAATTCTGTAAATATGTTGAAATTTTTGATTGAGGTTAAGAAACTTGGCTATGCAGGCTATACATGAGGTGTCTCGTATAAGGTGGCAAGGAATTTCGGGAATGATTCTTTGATAAATTTTTTAGCAAAAAATTGTATGGGTATGGGGGCGGGGGGCACGTACGTTCATTTTCGAGCTACAGCCCATTGAGAAAAAAGGTACAAGACTTTACATCCATCATATAATTCTTTGCAATCAAAAATTATATTCAAAAAAATTATCACTGAAATTTTTTGCCACCTTATGCTAAACACCCTGTATAAATTTAGGCAGGCAGATAGTTTCTTATTGGTTCTTTGACAATAAGGGACAAAGGAAACTACGCTATACATAATATACGATAATGTAATAATGCACGTAATATATAAATTTTTACAATTTCACGGTTTTTGAATAGAAACTGAATTTTCAACTAACTTTTTAGTAATTTCATCAAATTTAAGCTTGTTCTTTAAGAACTGAAAGAAGCGAAATAAGATTACTCGAAGAGTTTTGGAAAATTTTAGTATTATACCTTTCGAAATAAGTAACGTTATGTTTACTTTTCTGATGTATGTTAAATTTCTAAAATTTCGGTAATAACTCCTAAAATAATATTTCGACATTTAGACAATTTTTATCTCTTACATAAAAGCTAAATTTCCTAAAAGTCAGGTTTTTAGCAAAAGAGTCTTTGTTCTTATTGGGATCTTAATTTTTAAGTATGAAAAATTATAACTTATTGCTTTTGTTACCATTCTTATTTTGGGACAATCCTCTCTTATATGGTTGGAAATAATTTGTTTTTTTTTTTGTTAATTATGATTTTTCAATTCAAGATTAATTACTAACAGAATAAAATTTTGCTTTCAAATTAGAAAAACTTAAATTCGAATGTTCTATTTCTTATGTCTGTATACAGGTACGTAATCTTATAGATAATATCATTATTATTATGGTATCTGCATTCCATAGGAAACGGAAATAATTTGATTAGTTCCTTTGAAGTTATTATTATTTTTTATGTTATCTATCAGCTTTTGATTGTATCTTTATCCTATTATTCTTTAAAATTACCACAATTATAAATACCAAATAAAGTAATTTTAATAGGAAATTTTGAAATAAATTTTCCATCCTTACATTTTTATAGAATTTTTATTGTTATGGATGAATAGATAATTTTACGAACTTTTAACATATGAAATCAAATTTGGAATATAGGCGTTTTAGACAACTTGTCTACCAGTTTGTGTAGATTCCTTAATGAAGGTTTCACCATTTTTCTATATAAATTCATTTGCTAAATTTCTGTTTTGGACCCAAAAGAGCTTGATTGGTTACAATACGTCTGAAAGTTATTAATGTTAAAGTTAATGTTAAGAGGTCTTCCTTGCTAAACATCATCGGATTAAACTGGTCCATGCATGTTGCACACAATATTTTTATACCCGTACAAACGTAAACGTAAACGAAGAGTATACTAAATTTGCCTTACCGTTTGTAACGCTAAGAAATAATGGTCTGAGATATAGACTCAAGTGCATGTTTTAGATCAGCGTCGAGTTCTGAGTCGATAACTCAAAAACTAATTGAGCTAAGTTGACTAAATTTTCACAAATAATTTATTATAGTAATAGCCAGAACCATATTTATATTGGATATGATCGGGGTTTTTGTTCGAGTAGCTGCTATACAACTTCAAAATTTATTTGGCTACATCTCAGAAAGTGTAAAAGCTGTGATATTGAAATTTCGTTCAAGTACATATACATAAGTAGGGCCGATGTATTTAATAAAGGTCGTTGAAATTTCTTGGCTCTTTCTGGTAGCTGCCATACAACTTCAATAGTAGTTTCTCTAAAACACAGTATTGAAATTTTGCATAAATTAATATGGTAATATGACAATTTAAAGTCTTAGTCTCTTCCATAGTCAGCTCAGCTATGGCATATTTATTGGCGCATAGTATAACAAATTCGTACGGGTATCACAGAGTTGACACGGTCAACTCTATTTATTCTGGCTGGTTTATATTGCAACCATATTATTTATCAGAGAAAAACGGAAGAGATCTCAAGGCAATATGCTTATATTACTCCAATAAATACAAAGCTTTGAAAAAGCTAACGGACAGCAGATGTAAGTAAATAATTTATAATTTTTTTTTAAATTTTGAACAAATTTGTTTTTGACAATCTGCCAGTAAATTTGTTTAAAATATTTTTCAATGTGATTATGAATGTCTTTTGTTCATTAAAGATATTATTACCGACCGTATTGTGTAAACAATAGGTAGGTTATGTGATGGCAACAAATTTTGCATATCGAGTTTTCGGTGGGAACGTACTTCTCCATAGTAGGGAAGTGTAAATAAACTATTTTTAGCAACCTGTCGGTCTGTCGGTCTGTCGGTCTGCCGGTCTGTGTGTGCACGCGTGTATCTCAAGTTCTACTGAACCGATTTTGATGATATTTTATATGTAAGTTTGTTTCCACCATGGCACGGATCGATCAACTTTTGGTATATATCAGGCCTCGGGAACTGCACTTTTTAGCGGGCCTGTTTTACATTTTTGAACATTTTGAAGAAAATATTCAACCGATTTACTTGAAATGTTATATATAAGCTCAGCTCGACCGTCCGCAAAAATTCGTATGTTTTGGAAGAAACCAGGCATCGGCAACTAGACGTTTACTACGGGCCAAATATACATTTTTGGGTATATAAAGAGAAATAATCAACCGATTTCATTGAAATTTAATATATGAATTCCTCGTATTAAAGCAATCAACATATAACTTTTTTTGAAAGATCAGGGCTCGGGAACTGATTTGCGGGCCGATTTTACATTTTTCACCATATCCACAGAGCAAATTGATGGAATTTGAACAGAACAAATTGATGGAACAAATTCTTGAAATTTGATATTTGAGTTCTGGTTGTTACCGAAACTAACTGACGAGCATTTCAGGGAATTCGGGTAGCACAAAGCGAAACTCTACTAAGAGCCAAATTTACATTTTTCTAAGTATGTTAACTATAAGCTTACTAATGTCCTAAAAATTGGAAAGAAGTATTTAACAGACATTTTTATAATATTCTGTAACACTTTCATTTAACTAGACAATACACAATGCGGTCGGTTATGTGCTGACCACATCAGATTTTTTTTAAATAATTTAATTTTATTGAATTTTAAAACATAAAATTTCCTTTGAACGGTTTGAAATTAGATTTATATAAATATCGATTTTCTTTAGATTATAGTCCACTTTATTATCATTATTACGATAAAAAATAATAAAAATTGCACACTTTTAGGGATTCAATTGGGAAAACGGATACAAGGATTTGATTCAACACCTAATTTCGTAACATAAATAATTATATTTTATAATGAAAAGACTTAAAACATAGAAATTTTGCTTAATTTATAGAAATTTGAAAAAATTTACAATTGCAAAAATATTGAAATTTGCTTTTGGAAGGCAATAATTTAGCAATCGAACAGAAAAAAAAGTCACTTCATTATCTTAACAAAAATTTTTATTGATGCCTACAAACTTTCAGACTTCTTAAAGAAAAATAGTGCTAAGATTTTGTAAAAGACCGATCCAAGGTAATGGCTAATTTTAATAATCATTACCTTGAGTCTAATTAAAATTTTCTATGTCATTTTTAAATAAAGAGGAACTAAAAGCGACTATATTTTTGCGATTGCTAAATTCAAAAACTGTATTCGATTTTAAGTTTCCAAAACAGTTAGTTTCCAAGATAATTAACATAATAGAAAATTTGTACATAGAGGTACAGACGAACGTGTACAATGAATATAAATAAAGTTGGGTCAAACCAATGGTTTGTATTGTAGCACTTTTCCCTTCAACAAGTGAAAATTCTGCTTTTAAAAACACTCTATGTATACCTGTCACACTATTAAAATTATTTTCATTCATACACAAAACTAGTTCTAGGATTGCATATATTTAGGATGACGCATATATGCATAGCCTTTGAAATAAAGCAAAAATTAATATAAAAGGGGGTTAACATAATGCTCGATTTTAAGGGTCAATTGTGTGAGTTAAGAAAAATAATTATATTTTTTAATTTCATGGAATTTACCGTTAGCCTTTTGAGTTTATAAAAATTTGGAAAAGCTTGCGGTTTCGGAAATATAAGGTGCCAAAAATTCAAATTTTACGAATTTCAAGAGGTGATAACTTGAGAGAGGGTGGAGATGGAAAAAAATTTTCTTCTAACAAAATGAACTATTTGTTAATATCTAAAAGCCTCTAAAATTTCAAAGTTCTAGATTATGGGGTCTAGAAGAAAAACGACATCAAAATATTTGGAAAAAAAGGGACTTTAGATAACGGTAAATTTGAACGGCCATTTTGTTTTTCTAAAGTTTAACTATAGTATATCACGCTAGGGGAAGCAAGCCACTGCCTTTCTGCGTTTGCAAAATTTCAAAAATGCTTATAGTTTTATTGCAACAAATATTTAAAAAAGACCATTTTTAGGGTTTTGGGGGGTATAGCTTCTAGCGGGGGGGAGATAGGTAAAAATTTTGTTCTACGGAAATAAGTTTCTCGTAAAGATCTATGTACGTATGAAATTTCAGCTTTCTATCATCAAGGGTGTAGAAGTTTTGTAAACAAAAAAAGTGTCCACGGACGGACGGACGGACGGACGGACAGAGTGAAACTAATAAGCACTTTTTTCAAAAAAATTTTTGGAAAAGTGCTAATTATCACTTTATTCTCAATTTCGTTTGAAATCAGACATTTTCAACGAAGCTGTCAAAATTAAAATGCACTACTCGTATAATGAATCTTGAAGCAATACAATGCAATTTATATCATATCTGCTTTTCGCAAGTTTTTTCATATTTTTTATAAAATATTTTTGGTAAAACAAAAAATTGTGGTTGCATTTCTTTCAATAGTCGTTTTCTTTCATAGAGAATTGGCAAATTTTTTATTTAGACAAATTAAAGATATACACCCATAATTTTGAAAAGAACTTCAAAGGGGCAAGTAACAATTTCATAATTCTTTGAAAATTTATATTTTTATTTTCACCAAGATATTTTTATATGGAACGCAGAGATTTTGATTATTTTTAATTCAAAGTTCATTAGGAAGGAATAACTGAAGAGATTTATCAATTCAAATTTTACAAACAATTTTAACAAATTGGTTTTTTACAATATTAAGCTCCGGATTTTTAAGCCATTTTTCCAAATTAAATTCTAAAAATTTTCCAAATTAAATTTTTTTTTTTTTTTTTTTTTTTTTTTTTTTTTTTTTTTTTTATTGTAATGTCATACACAATTTTGTACAAATACCAAAGTAGATCCAATTTTAAAGTTAAAGAAAATTAAATATGTAATAAAATCATTTTTTGAAGTACTAGATATTATGCTCCAAAATCGGCACCTCGTTATAATTATATGAGTTGAAATGCTAAAGTAGAATTAAAGACAAAAACATAAATATGAAAAAGTTTATTTTTTTTAAACTCTTATCAATTTCAATAAATTATAGATTAGCTCTGAACGCTTCTTTTTTTTCTCATTTTTTTGGGTTTACTTTGGATTATACTTATTGAAAGCAAAAAGAATTAAAAGTCTGAATCAGCACTCAAACCTTTATCCACATTTAAAATTTTCATGTTTCAAAAGTACTAAATCGCGCCAAATAGATTTCAAGTTTTTCAATATTTCCTACATTAATGACATCTCAATAATTTTCCATTTATAATTAAATTTATATTAAATAGAATACTCAGTTTTAAATTTAGATCAACAATAAAATATATTAGAATTATATTTTTAATTTTGCTTATGCATTAGGCAATTTTAAGCATTAAATTTCACATTCATAAATAATATTATTGTAAAATTCTGAGATTATTTATACATAAGTCTACATCTATCTATGCATGTAATGTAATCATTTTACTGTATAAAATGAATAGAAGCAATGGTAAATAGCTAGTTTACCAATCGCAAAACTCTACACACTGCAATGGCATAACTAATTCAGTAAAATTCAATTTTAAATTAGTCATTCGAATTATGCATTTAAATATTATTGATTGCTTTATGTTATTATAGGAAGTTTCCCAAAACAAAAAGAAAATAATTTTAAAAATTTACAGGTTTCGATAATGCTTACAATACCAGACATTACATAATATACGTTATTGTTCAATAACTAATTTTAATTTTCAAAAGGTATAGGTATACATAATACAAAATTAATTTGTATCGAATGTACATGAATATTTTATGTCAATGCACATGATATGCAATTTTTCCTATATATCGTGACCACAGATATATGAAATATTTGTGAGTACAAATTAAAATCGAATTTAATTGAAAATAAGAAAAAGTAGAGTTGACCGTGTCAACACTGTGATATCCGTACGAATGTTTTAAATGAAACATAAAACATTTGTCGTGTTAAAATTTTTGAAGAATGTGTAACATAATATTGATGTAGTTTCGCAGCTGTCTTAAGTAATTATAAAAAAGCACCAACATTTTTTCGGAATAATAGCGTTATTACGAAGGTCATCTATAAAAAATTTAAAAACTCGACCCATTGTCCTTTATAGTTTTCGATGTATGATCAAACTATTTTTGAAGTGTTTTAGTAGTTGCTATTCGATCTAATAAAACCTAGACTAAACCATAGCAAAATTTTGATTTTTACTCAAACTCACTATTATTTTTAAATTAAATTTGGTATTCTTGTCTTTAAAATTTCCGAAATCTAATTTATACATTCAAATTCTAATGCGAAAATATACAACCACAAACAAATTATATTCGAATAGCGGCACTGTTGTCGGACTCCTCCTTTTAGAATTTAAATATTTTTTTATATGTACACAACATATGACTATACAGACACCTATTTATGGAATTACAATTAGAGTGATAAATTTGTTATACCTTTTGAATATTCTTTAGTACGGCAATAGTAATAGATAATTATATGCAGATTTTTATGCTGGTACACATAGCACATATGTACATAATGCGTAAATAATTTATGAGAAACAAAAAGGATACAATAAAAAAATAAGAAAAAATCATCGGCTTGAATTGTAAATTGATTTGATAAAATTTATTGTTTCCACATAATTAGTTTTAAATTTAATGCATTGGCATAAACTTTTATTTTAAAATAATATTCTGCATTATTTGCACATACCTACAATATATATATACAAAATTATTGCAATATTAAGCGTGCATTGAATAAAGTACGTAATATCGGAATTTTTGCTTTAATTTAAAAAATTCATTAAATTTTTTCGTTTAAGTTGGTTAGTTATCGAATTTATTATGCATACATAGCTGAATGTGTATTGAACGTTAAAGCTTGTGATTTTAAATCTTTAAGGTATGTAATTAATTTATAATTAATGAAAAATATTTGCACAATATATTGTATATTTTTTTTTGGTAGACACCATAATTGAATAATAATAATTTTATATATGATTGCGAATTAATATCAGTCGGGAGCGATTGTTAACTATGAATAGCATTGCAGGTTCTATCACGCTATGATGATAAAAATGTTTTCATTTTCTAATTGAAAATCATTGATATTGAAATATTTAGCTATCTGAAACTAAAATTTTAAGCTCATAAAAAATATTTAGACTAGTATAGATTATTCGAGTTTATTTTCAGAAATTTTATTTCTTTTTTCTCATCAGCGACTAATACTTTATATTTAGAAAATCTAAGATGATTTGTAAATATTTGATTTATTTGCCAATTATTAATACATATACGAATATTAGATTTTCGAATACGTTCCTCGTTTATAATAATGATAATTTATAGGTAAAACAATAAAGAATAAATTTCCTTTTTTGAATTGCATGCTGTTGCTATTTTCGGTCCTACAATTTTATTTCAAAACTTAATAGGTTTTCGAAAATATTTCAGTTTAGGCCTTGTAAACCATCGATAATTTCGCCTCTGATCTGCACAAATTTCAATGTAAATATTATTAAATTGAAAAAGAAATTTTTAAATCAAGTAGTATAATCTGAAATCCCTCTGTAACAATGGAAACTAAATTGTATTTTTGATAAATTAAGGGGAAAATGTTTAAAATAAAAGTGAATGAAGAAATTTTTCATTTAGGTAGCGTTTTTTAGTTAATTTGGCAAATGTTTAATATTTTATTTTTAATTTGATAATTGAAAAAAGCAAAGGCAGCTTTCGGCAGATTGCAGGCGATAGGAAGAGGCAGCCATAAATCCTCAGCAACCAAGCTCAGAATATTCCGGCCATGTGTGAAAACTGTTCTGATATATGATAGCGAGACCAGGCTAAAATCAAAAACTGTCGGATATATTTTACAAGTCTTCATTAATAGATGCCTCAGAACTATATGCCAAATGCTCTGTCCGAAAACTATTAGCAATGAGGAAGCTTAAATAATAACAGACGAGTAATAATTTTATCGAGAAGCAAATACGAAGAAAAAATTGGAGCTGAATCGGATAAACTCCAAGGAAACCAGAATTAACAATGCTAGAATGAAAAAAAAAATTTAATAAAAAGTAAAAAATTCAAAACTCTAACTTTCCTTTGAATCTAAAATCCAGTTTTGTTTTTTTTAGATAAAAATAAACATTCTCCAAAAAACAATTTTTGAAAATAAGAATCATTAAATTTCAAAAAAAATCTCTTTTGGTATAAGGCCAGATGTAGTATTAGTGGCCAGTGATAGTGAAATGATATTTCAAAATTGTACAAAGCAGGTCAGCCTGCGCTAATTATGACCATACTTAAACGTCAATGAAAAATTACTGTTAATAGTAATTTCAAAGAGCTCGGATGCGAGATTTATAATCCAACCTATTATTAAATCATATATTTCCGTCATAGATACACAGTTTATTGTAAAAGGTTTCTGCTCAAGTAAGCATTGATAAGACAGTAAAAAGTTGACCACCAAATTCAAATGTAGGCATATTATAGGAAAGAACTCATAAAATACATTAGAGAAATAGTTATATCTTTCGTGTACATAGTACATAAAATATTCCCAAAAATTTACCTGTTTCTGATTCCCTGCAATGCCGAATTTATTATGTTCTGAAAATGACACTAAAAATATTATATCAACACATAACTATAAAACCTACATACATAAGTAAAATTTTGTTATATGAACTTCTGTGGTCACAAGCTGAATTTTATTTATTTGTTTATAAAATTTGCCAAAACTGAAAAAATGTCAGTACACTTAGTATATTCGGCTAATCAAATTTTAATAAGAAATAGTAAATTAGCATCCCTTACAGAAAGATTAAAAATTTTCTCAGTTTCGGTTGTATTTTCTTTATATTATAATTTGCATGAAATTATTTTCTTTCATAAAATTGTTCTGCGATTTCTTAAATACCAAATATACTTATTAAAATACTCGTACTATGTTACTTTATATTTTTTGTTTTGTTTTCTAAAATTCATGAAAATTTATTTATAGGAATAAGTTTTTTTGTTTTAGAGCTTTTGTTTCTCTACCATACTGATAAAATTGAAATTTATGTACACAACCACAACCAAATATTCAAAAGTAATAATTTTTCATTTGAAAAAAAAAAAAAATAAATTTTTTTTTTAACTTGAAAATTTTTTTTAGTTTCATAGATACGACCGGAGTTTATAATGAAAGTACAAAAGAAAAATTAATTAAAAAGTTTCAAAAGAAAACTTTTATAGAATACAAAAAATATGTTAATTTTTTTAAGAGAAGGTTTTTTATTTCTGTATAAAACACATACTTGTAATTTTTAATATTGTACTTGCATGTAGCCTAGCTATGTATGTACATTTTAGTAAGCTAATTAAAATCTTAGGTTTCTTGTTTTTTTTTTCTATGCGTCTTTCATAGTAGATAAAGCGTAGGATGTGTATTCTCTCTTTTATCTTGATGTTGTGCATAACATGTAATTTTAAGGATAAGGGTATTGTGAGGCGTAATACAATTTAAATTATTTGAGCATCTGGTATAAAAATTATTGTAATGATCGCATTATAAATAGAATAATTTTGGAAATTTAAAAAATTATGTTAAGAATTTGCAAAATGAAAAATTCAAAGTCTTGATTACCATAATGTGAAATATTTTATTTTAGTTTATAGATTTAAAAAATCTTAAAGATGTAAATCATATTTACATGTTTATACTTACAAATATGAACAGCTATTAGCTGCATGCTAAACATTCTTAAAGTTAATAGGATTTAAGAGGTCTATCTATTATAATGAAAGACCGTCCTCGAAAACCTATGAAAGTGGTCTTAAGTCAAAAATCGTGAAAGTGGCATATCGTTTTGTTAATTATGAATAAATTTTTTATCTAATTAGACTTGCTAAGTTGAGATAATGTTTCGCTGAACTTAAATTTGAAATGTTCTTATATTAATTTGGTTTCATAACTAATTTATGCAAAACCATAATTGTTCGTATTACATTTTATGATTTCCTCGACCAACTTTTGATCATATACCTTTTTTACCGACCGTATTGTGTAAACAATAGGTAGGTTATGTGATGGCAACAAATTTTGCATATCTAGTTTTCGGTGGGAACGTACTTCTCCATAGTAGGGAAGTGTAAATAAACTATTTTTAGCAACCTGTCGGTCTGTCGGTCTGTCGGTCTGTCGGTCTGTCCGTCTGTCGGTCTGTGTGTGCACGCGTGTATCTCAAGTTCGGCTGAACCGATTTCGATGAAATTTTATATGTAAGTTTGTTTCCACCATGGCACGGATCGATCAACTTTTGGTATATATCAGGCCTCGGGAACTGCACTTTTTAGCGGGCCTGTTTTACATTTTTGAACATTTTGAAGAAAATATTCAACCGATTTACTTGAAATTTTATATATAAGCTCAGCTCGACCGTCCGCAAAAATTCGTATGTTTTGGAAGAAATCAGGCATCGGCAAATAGACGTTTACTACGGGCCAAATATACATTTTTGTGTATATAAAGAGAAATAATCAACCGATTTCATTGAAATTTAATATATGAACTCCTCGTATTAAAACAATGAAGATATAAATTTTTTGGAAAGATCAGGGCTCGAAAACGGATTTGCGGGCCGATTTTACATTTTTCACCATTTTGAAGAAAGTATTCAACCGATTTACTTGAAATTTCATATATAAGCTTTGCTCGATCATACGCAAAAATTCCTAACTTTTGGAAGAAATCAGGCATCAGCAACTGGGCGTTTACTACGGGCCAAATATACATTTTTGTGTATATAAAGAGAAATAATCAACCGATTTCATTGAAATTTAATATATGAATTCCCCGTATTAAAACAATGAATATGTAAATTTTTTGGAAAGATCAGGCATCGGCAACTAGACGTTTACTACGGGCCAAACATACACTTTTGCGTATATAAAGAGAAATAATCAACCGACTTCATTGAAATTTAATATATGAATTCCTCATATTAAAGCAATGAACATATAACTTTTCTGGAAAGATCAGGGCTCGAGAACTGATTTGCGGGCCGATTTTACATTTTTCACCATATCCACAGAACAAATTGATGGAATTTCTTGAAATTTGATATTTGAGTTCTGGTAGCACAAAGCGAAACTCTACTAAGAGCCAAATTTACATTTTTCTGGGTATGTTAACTATAAGCTTACTAATGTCCTAAAAATTGGAAAGAAGTATTTAACAGACATTTTTATAATATTCTGTAACACTTTCATTTAACTAGACAATACACAATGCGGTCGGTTATGTGCTGACCACATCAGATTTTTTATTATATGTCACAAAAAATGACTATCAGTACAAGAATAAAACATTAGTTTGTTTACTTTATGTATTCTGACGCCGAACTAGAGCAGCACGAAATCCGAGCAAACGTCTATTAATAATAAATGAAATCATGACAATTATATACAGGCATGTTTCAATACCATAAGAAATAATTTATCTATTATAAATAAGTACTTGAGTACCTAGCTACGTGAGCAAACATACTAACATGAGGAAAAGCTCACATAATATTCTTAATTTCTATAAAATTTTGAATTAGATCAAAACTTTGAAATAAAT
Source organism: Condylostylus longicornis (assembly GCF_029603195.1). Classification (NCBI taxonomy): domain Eukaryota; kingdom Metazoa; phylum Arthropoda; class Insecta; order Diptera; family Dolichopodidae; genus Condylostylus; species Condylostylus longicornis. The sequence continues at coordinate 9,815,962 of NW_026578009.1, read as the reverse complement.
TCATTTTGTTACTGGATAATCACAAAAGTTCAGTCTAGAAATTTTAACCCTATTACATAAGTTCACCATGGTATAAAAATTTAATAAAATAAACATAATAATAATATTATAGAAGATTTTGAAGCCCACACCTAACATTTTATACGGAAATTTTAATAATTTTTAGAAAGATAAAGGTGATAAGAGGAACGAAATTTTTTATTTTTATAATTTTAAAATACAACGATCGAAATTAAACTTTTGTATTTTTTTAATGAAATTATGGTTTTTAATAATAAAAGTTGAAATTTGCAAACGAATTTATGTATATTAAGGTATAAGATAACTATAACTTATAAAATTCTATATAAATTGCTTATTAAACAAAGTACTCTTAAGTTACCATGGAAAAACCTCAAAATTTTTGTATATTAAATATTTTTTGTAAAATTTTTCTGCATTAAATTATGTGAGTGCGTACTCACTACTCTATGTATTTGAATCTAAAATAATGGCAAAGTAATTTAAATTATGAAGAAAAACTTTTGAAATTGTTTTTTATTCTTGAAAAATTACTGTTTATGGGATAACATTTGAGTTTTGCCTCTGTGATTATAAAATATGTTGATAATCCCTTAATAAAAATTAATTAAAATCTAAATACAAATTAATATTATTCAATAATAATTTTAAAATATGCAAGCATTAAAAATGTTGCGGAAAATTTGACATATAAAATGTATATTCTGTAGATTAGCTTCATTAAATTCAGGAAGAAATTGAATTAAAAGCATGTTCTGATTATTAGCGTATGCGTTCGAAAACGAAATATTTCAATCAACTCAAGTAGCTTATGCAATAAATCAGTAGTCTACGCATTCGATATTATAAACACATCAATTAAATCTTAATTCTATAGCACAATTTTTTTAATTAAAGATTACTCCTAAATATATGCAACATTAAAATGGTGATTGAGAATTTTTTAAATAGAATTTTGAACAATAGCTATTTCAATTATTGTGAATAAAATCAAAAATATTCTAAAATTAAAATTGTAAATAAAAGAAAATATGGTGTTCAACAAACTAGATATATTTTGCAAATTTATTTAATAATAACTCCTAAAAAATGCTCCGAAATTTCTAAAAAACAAATTTTAAAATACCTTTTAAGAATTATTTGAATCAAACGCATTTTTTCTTTTAATTAAAATCTCAGAAAATTAAAATTTAAGTTTAACTGAACCTATATTCTTTGTTCCAACAAAAAAATATTTTTCCACGTGGTTAAATTATTATTATTTTTGTTAAATTACGTTACTTAGGTAAAAACCTTTTAATGAATTTGTTGTCAAAGTTTATAATGAGGAAAAATAAGGTTAAAATAACTAAAAATCAGTCAACATTTCAAGTATTTTTTTCATTTTGAATTTAATTTTAAAATTTAACAAGAAAATTCCAATAATTCTTTCATAAGTTTTTCTATTTAACAAGAAAAATAAAAATGTGATTAAATAATATTACGAGTATATATCACAGCTTTTATTAATTTTATACATGATGGTTAGAATTTGAGAATGATAATATGAACAATTTTGAGAATTTTATAATCATACGAAATTACTAGTGAATATTGTGAATTGCCATTTAAAGGGATAAGTTTTGTATAAGGCAAATTAAAATGTAAAATATTCTACTCATTATGGTGATTCACATTAAGTACAGTTTTTCTCTTGTTACAGCGTACAGGTTTTTGTTTGTTGAATTGTTAAAAATATTTCTATCATAATATTCTGTAGATAGTAGTGCAACATTTTACATAAATTTTTAATACGTACATATATAAGAAAATGTTAATATTTTTACTGAAGCCATATTATTTTAGCCTTAGATTCATTTGGTGAAAATCAACAGATATCGCAAAAGTCCAGTCAGAATTTGTGAAAGTCTTATTACAAGTAATTGTGCTGTTCTATCAAATAAATATTTTGTTAGTCTTTCATAACTCGTTTTAACTAAGTCTCATATTTTTTTTCTTGTACACCATCTACTTCTAATTCAGCATTATCTTTTTATTTTAAATACAATATACCCCTGACCAATATTAGAAATTCCAAGTCATTTAGACGATCACAACGTATCAAATTTAATCCTTAAATTTTAAAAAAAGTTGATGTTAAGCGAACATTTAAAATAAGTCTTCTACCAAACCAATTTTGTTGTTGTAGCATTCATTTAAGTATTCACACATGACGGGTTTTATTATTGAAAATCATTTATAAACCTACATACTTACAATGTGATGTCTTTCAAAAAAGTTCAAAATTTTTAAAAATCAACAATTTTCTTTTCATCATTGAATGTTTTCATATGATACACAAATCTAGTAGTACAAAAATCTTTATTTAACATGTTACAAATTTTTTCTTTGACTATAAAGTCGATTTGGTTTTTAAAATTTTTAGGCGTCTAAATAAAATTAATACTAAGTTATTGATTTTTGATATGTCAAATGATAAAATTATTTAATATTTCTGAGCGTTTTAAGAGAAAACGAATTTCTTAAATGAAAAAGAAAGGGGAATGAAAATCATCCAAGTAAAATGAGCAATCCATTTTAAATATTAAGAAATATGGGCACGCAACTCAAAGCTCTAACACAATTATGCTCTTTGATAATTTAAAAAATTGCGATAATTTAAAAAATCTCCTTGCGATAATTTCATATATAGAACAGAAAAAGATTTTCTTTTTATATAAATTTCTCCGTTTTCTTTATTTCTTCGTCTTATGTAATTAATAAAATAATGATCTAATTTAGGTTAGTTTATATGTAATACAACTAAAATTCAATTAGGACTTCCAACACTTAGAGATTTCCAGCTTAATTTTTCACTAGAAATGATCCTATTTAGAAATCAACAAGAATTTAAACATTTATAACAATTTAAGATCAATAATTTACATAAATTTTAAGCGAATATGTAATCAATATTACCAAATCGTACACTATCTTTATTCTAAGGTAATTAGGTAATGAAAATAAAGAAATATTTTTTTGCTTCTAATCTTTGACATTTCGATTTCTATTAATTAAAATATTTTATCAAAATTTTACTAGTTGTCTTAAAATAAGAAGAAAGCCTGAACTGTAAAACATGTTTCTTTTAATTTAAAAAATTCATGGAATTTCTAATATAAAATTTCTATGACTCTAAAAATTAGAATGCAGCTGTAAACGTTCTCTGCTGCTGTTGCTATATTTGAGTTCCTTACATATAATTACTTGAATTTAGTTACCTCTACATTTTCTTCAATAATTTATTTTAAGATCTAATATTATTAATTTATTCATTATGCTAAAATAACAAAAATACGTGATTAAAAATATGTGAATTTTATTTAGATATTATGAATCACGATGAATTTTTATATGAACCAAAATGGCATTAATAACATTTTCAAAATTCATAAAAGTTTTAACACAATTTTTAAAGGTTTTCAACAATTTGCTACAACAATAAACCATTGTTGAATTAACATCTGAGATGAATCTACTAAAATATGACAATATGTGACCTACATTATTTACTTCTACTTTTTTCTCTCTCATTATCATTATTAGACCTAATCATCAACTGCTATTTATTGTTTTCATTCGGTTCATTCATAGAAAAAAGAATCTATAGGTTGTATACCACACATAATAGAAATGAAAATTCCAAATGACGTTTTTATACCTTAAAATATTGTTTTTATTCTTAAAACAGATAGCCCAGAAATAATGGGAAGAGAAAATTTATATATAGAATGAGATATTACCCATAAAATAATTTGATGAAGTCTGAAAACCCAATTATATTGAATTTTCATTACGATTTTATAGATTGTCAGAAATAAAATAAAGAAAAAGAAAAATGTTATTAGAAAAGAAGAGAAAAATCAGAAATGAAAATCCTCAAAAAAAAAAAAAAAAAATAAAGCAAAATAAAAAAGAATGTAAAGAAAAATTAAAGGAAAATTTGTTTCGAAATTTTCCTCACGTGCTAAAAAGGAGATTTTTAGGATTTTCATTTTCGATTTTTGTGGTTGTTTTCTGTTGGTGTTGTTCTTCTCTTTTCTTATTATTTTATTTTGTCTTAAAATATTGAAAGAAATGTTATTTTAAATATCACCACGTTTCATAAATAATCTAAAATTGGTAAATACCCAGGTAGTAAATTCAAATTATTTAAAAAAAAAAAATTTGATGTGGTCGAAACAAAACAGACTCCAAAGTTTGTCTTCTAGCGAAAGTGCTGCAAAATATTATGAAAATCTCGTTTGAAAAATAATTATTCCAATATTTGTATAAGAAAGGTAGTAACTTTTTAGTTTTGATAAACACAGAAAACTGCAAATTTGGTTCATAAAATAAATTCACTTTTTATGAACTAATTGGTCGGAAAAATTCCTCGAAAGTTCCGCTGAACAACAGAATCTAATTATTAAAATTCTGGAAACTCCGAGAGCAAAATATTTCAAAAAAATTTAAATGCAAGTCTTAGTGAAATTTCCATTACCAAGCGCTGATATTCTCAAAATGATTCATAATTAAGTAATGTACTGCCTTTCACTAAAGTTGTAGTGTATAAAAAATGTATAGAAAGACTAATTTCACTTTTGCATACCTATCTACTATAATTATTTATAAAATTGTCTTTAATATTACTGAATTTTCTGCAAAAATTTTTTTATTTTAAATAATTTTTATACTTTAATTTAAAAATATTATTTTTGATCAGTAAAATTGCATACTTTTAGGGAATATTTTTTTTTATATTAATACAAATATTAGTTTGATATAATGTAAGTTCAAAAAATACACGTCGTACTGGATATTTTTGATATTGTAGGCTGTAGAATTATATTTTTCTTATCTGGTTGGCATCAGACCGATCACAGGGGAAAAAGTATTACAGGAAAAAACAAAATAATATCCCTATTATTGCAAGAAAATTTGTTACGGCGGAATATTTTAAATTCATTAATTCGGGAAACCTCAATTGAATGATCGACAAGCCTGCAAAAAGAAATTTTGAATTTATGATTCGTTGAACATTTGGAAGCATAAAAAGTCTTATTGGGAATTTAAATAAAATAAATTTATTTATTCATTTACTTAATAATAATACGAACATTTTATTTGTGTATACTCTATGTATGTATGTATGTATGTATGTATAAATAAGAGTATTACTACTCTCGGTAAGTATTAAATTTTAAGTTACAATGTCTGCTAAGACAAAGTCATTTGTTTTCTTATATTTTGTTTTCAGTTTATTTATTTGGTATAGACTAAAATTTTTTCAATGAAAATTTTTGATTAAGAAAATAAAAATAAAAGAATTTGATATCAAAAATAAAGAAAAAAAGAAAAATAACGGTAACTTAGTACCAAAATACAATATGAAAGTTCATTTCTAATCTGAAGTCCTTGAAGGTTTAATTCAATTTTTACAGACATTTTAATTTTTTTTATTTTTCTCTTTTGCTTTTTTTTTTCAAGGATAATCTCAGTGATAATGATGGTGGTGATGATTATTTTTTTTTGTTGTTTCTTATTAGTAAAAATCGAATCTTCAAGTTTATCAATGTAGCTATACTTATACGTATTTTTGTACCAGCAAACATCCACATAAATTAATTGTTCAGATTTACTCATAACATTAATTTCTATAGCATAAAATTTTTAAATAGAAATTTTCATTGTCTAACCATAGGTCTGATTTTGATTGAGAAAACAGAAGATGAGAAATGAAAGCATTTTTGATTCAATAACATTTTTAATCGGATAAAAAGATTAAGCGGTTAATTTAGTAAATGTTGGATTGAGGTCAGTTTAGTTAAAGGCCTGAAATTTCATATTATTTTTTTTCTAGAATAAAATGGGTGGGTATTAAGTTTATTCGAATTTTTGACTTTATTTTTGTTTTTGTAAAATTTCTCCGACAGAATTTTTCTATTCCAAAAAGACTAATATTCTATTTGGGTAAGAATCAACTTTCAACTTTTTTTATTTATTCATTTTGTTTTTGATGTTAAAGATTAAACTTAATAAGGGTTTTTTTTCCGTACTTTTGAAGTAATTTTAAATCGTTTTTTCTTGGAATTTTTTGTTTTGTAATTATTGAAAATAGTATTTTAAATTAATTTTAAAATATTTATAGAATTTATTAATTAAAATTTATAAAAATTATTGGGTTTATTTATATAGAGATTCGGTTTTAAATATTTAAATGAAATAAATTTGGAAAATTTGTAAGGAAATTGTGGTATGGTATTAGTTAAGAAGAGTTATTGAAACATAATAAATCCCACTTGTACTACATGAATTTCCAATATTTTGAAATAAATAAAATTTTTAGGATGATAGTAGCGGTTCACGCCCAGAAAATATAATAAAAAAACTAAGATCTATCTTATTTGTTTTCTGTATTGAGTTTAATAATTTTCTTCCCAAAAATAAAAATTTTATGTATTTTCTAGCAAAAAAATGCCAATGTAAAAATTTAATATGATACAAAAAGGTGAGATTTTAGGGAGTGGTCAAATGATATATGGCAAGATTAGCTACCACTAAAATATTAGATACGGGTATTTTGTAGAGTAATAAGTTTTTTTTTGGTATTTATTAGTTCACCTAACATAACGAAGCAATTCTGATGGTATCGCTTCTTTCCCATTTCTAATAAACATTAATTGATGTAGGTATAATTTATACCGTATAAATTATAATAAATGTTTTTGTTTTATATTTTTATGTTCGAAATTGTTATAATTTATTAATTATTACATAAAATTAATATACTTATGCACATAAATATCCACCCATTTAATTAATTTTTTTAAATTTCGTATTAAATTAATTTTCCTCTTAAATGTTTATCCTAAATTAGATAGTAAGCCTTTATTTTTATTTAGTTCATTTCACTCCTTGTGAAGAACCTTAGAGTTAATAAATTTTCATAAAAAGTTCAAGATTTTAAATAAGAAATAATATAGAATAAAAAAATGTTTATAAAACACTACGATTTTCTAATGGAGTAAAAAGAAGAAAATATTTTCTTTTCCAGCCTGGTTTTGGTTAAGCTATATAATATGTATTAGATAGTTAAATAATACAAATATTATTCTTCTAATCATAAATTTAAATATTTCAAAACTAAAAGTTTGGCTCGTGTTTTGATGGAAAGGAAACTTACTTTCCATCAAAAAATTTCAGCTGAATACAACGTATTTAATTTCTCTAAGCAATTTAATTAATATTGACATACCACGTTTTCACTTTTAAAATATTTAAATTTGTGATGAGAAAAATAGCTTACAAAACCTCAATTTTTGCTTTTTTTGGACCTATTTTGGGATCTGAACCCTGGAAGAATCAATATATTTCCGGAGGGTCTTCAAACAAAATTTTGTAGAGCATGCGGAAGCCTTTTCAATAGTATATTTAAGAGCCTTTAGTTTGTTTTGGCAGAAAAGGGGTTGGAGTAAAGTAATTTAAGTGAATTTAATCTGTCACCGAAAATTTTCCAACAAGCTCTTTCCCAGCTCGATATGTCCTCTGAGAGCTGATATATTAGAATTTAAAATTTCTAAAAAAAATTGCACCTACAAGTATCTTATTTCAGAACAAACAAACAAGAAACGAAGTATTTTGGTAAACATTGGTCTTTGGAACAAATAGCTGGAACTTTAGAACTTTAATGGAACTTGACAATTAAATTTATACAATTCATCGCAGAACCGGAATGCTACTCACAGAATTAGGTTTTGAAAATAGTTAAGTTTTCACCCTTTAAAATAGTTTGGGAGGCTATTACATGATATTAAAGTATTGCTACACTCGTTTTTCTCGAAGGTGTACCAACCACGAATGCTCATAAAAATTCTTGTAATTTTAAAAGAATTTTATAAAGAAACTACAGTATGAGCTTTTTCTCTGCTTTAGTTTTACATAAAAGCCCATAAATAAATTGCTTTAGTAATATTACGAACATAAATTGAACGCCTGATTAATTTTATGAAATGGTGATGGATTAAAATTAGAATCCAAAATGTTGGGACAGAAACAAAATAAAAATTTCTAGAATAATATTAGAATTCAACAAAACAAAGAATTTTCACTTATATCCACTGATTTCCACCAATCTGATTAAACCTACAAAAATTCCTTTAAATTTCTACAAAATATTTTAAATATTTAAAAATTTTCATAATATTTTGCAAAAAAATTTTTTCAAAGGAACTAATTTCGGGAATATGAAATCCATTATTCAGTTCCAACTTATTTAGTACTACACTAATTACTTCTTATAAGATAATCTAATTTTTAGATTTAAATGGGTCCTAATTAATATTTTATTTTATTTCAAAATCTAAGCTTAAAAAACCAATTAGTTTTTTTTAAGCTTTTTAAAGAAGAAAAAGTAAACGCAAAAGCGATTACATAACCATAGTAAAATTACGTCGCATCACGTAAAGCGTACAAATTAAAATGCAACGAGACAATATGATTTGCAATTTCTATAAAGTATAATACACCCACACATAATAATGGTTATATATAATATTATTCATTGTATTAAATTACAATAAACAGTGTTCTACACATACATGCATATGTTATTACGTAACAACTTGCAGTTAAACTTATGTTCCATACAATTTAATGTTGATATTATCTTAAAATAATAGCATTTAAAAAAAAATATCTTTTATATTTACTACATAAATTCGTAGTCCTTATATTGTCGCCTAAGTCAACTGTATTCACACATGAATAATGATGGTTATGTAATATTTCTACATATTTACACACTTTGTTATTGCATTGTTTATGTCATAATGTAGCATACAGCATTTGGTACAATTATTATTCATTTACTATATGAAATTATGGAACTGCTTGCAATTGTATGAAATTTGCATATTATATAAAACTTTTTATTTAATTTTCATATTAATTTTATATTATATTCGGGAAACTATAGTACAATTTTAATTTCCTCCTTGTAATTAATGGTCCTGTTGACTGTTAATTTGTTGTTAAGGAAATGACTTAGAATATTATATTATTACTATTATTCTCACAGTTTGTAACTTTATATTAATTTAAAATAGTTATAAAACAAAAAAAAAATAGCATTATTACAAAACATATACACATATAAATCTCAACATTGTTTGTGTAAAGTTAACGTGTGTTTAAACTTCAGTAGCGTTTTTAATTATAATTATAAGGGGAAGGAACAAATGTTTGCTTTTTATAATGCTATACCAAAGTTAATATATCCTGCACCTTCGTGAAGGATGTATTAACTTTGGTATAGAGTTTGCAAGCACTTGAACAAGTCATCTGCTGAATGAAAATGTATACGTATATATTCCTGCTCAGCGTAACATTCTGCGTTAATATAAACATGTCCTTCTTTTGTGCCAATGACGGATCTACTGTAATCGGACCCATTCGGACAACGGATTAAGGTACCTGCCATCAATGAGATTATTTTAAATATTTCAAAATATAATATAGCTACATTTTACATATGTATGTTTACATTTTACCAAAGGCTTAATCATGGTAGATTCATGAAACTTGGCAGTAGTGTATTCAATTACAGGTTAGACATATCCGTGAAATTTTTATGAAATGGTTAGATATATTCGAAAAACTGCCATACAAGTATGAAAGCTAATTTTGGAAATATTCAGCAAAAACAGAATTTTGATCTTATCAAGGAGCAGGTAACTCATTTGATTCAAATTGATTGAAACATTTTTACTTGGTACTTTTTCATTCCAGATATTTTATTACTATGAATAATTCTGCTATACAATTTTATTAGTAATCCATCTTTTAAGTTAATCCCTAAATAATTTATTTTTTTGCGTTAACTGGAATTACATTTGAATTAAATGTCTAATAACAGTATTTAGAAATGGGCTAATTATATAAAGCTTGTTCTGATATTTTATTAAATAATTTTATAATTTTCGCAAAATTGATAAGATTTCAATGTAGAAACAGTAATTAGTTTAAAAAATAGTTCGTTCCATTTGTTAGCGATCCAATAAGGCTCATAATTAATAGAAGTTGAAAAAGACATAATACACATTATTTCTATATCCCAGACTACTATTTCTCAGAGTTAATAAACAGAGAGTAGATTTATAATACTTTTCGAAATTACATTCTTACCGGATTATATACGACAATATTATATTTAAATCCCTTCTCAAATAAATACGGCCGTGTCACTAATAGTAACTATTTAATTCTTAACCATGTGCATTAAACTTTTTTATTTCATATGTTTAAATTTCCGCTTTTACATTTTTTATTATAAAAAATAAAAAAAGTTTAAAGTTTTAACAAATTTTATTTTAACTCACATTATACTTATTATCTACAGACTACATGTAGTGTACACACAACTTATTTTTATATTATGAACCTTAATAATATTAGGGCATATTTAAGTGCACGTCCTGTGGGATTTTCAATGGTACATCCTATCCTATTAAAATTTTAAAAAATTCTTTCATAATAATATTATTCTTTATTTTTTTTGTTGCAATTTAAAATTGAATTTTATTGAAATGGAAAAGCCACAAGGTTAAGGGTTTTCAACGAATTAAATGCTTTATATTTGCAATTAGATATTATACATTAAGTAAGCATATATTTGTCCTTTTGAAATATTTAAATAAAACTGTACAAGGATTTATTATTGTTTAATGAAATTTTATATGTGGGTTTGTTCCATAAACTGAAGTCAAATACTTAAAATTATTGAACTCATAAAATAATTTTATTACTATTTTACTAATATTAGTTAATTACCAATATTTTTTAAAAGTAGGTGTATAGAATTTCGGTAAAACTAAATATTTTATAATATTAGTTATAGATAAACAGAATTATATTTATAATATTAAAAGTTCGAGAGTAAAGATATCCAAATTAATTAGGGATAACAAAATTATTATTGTTATAAGAGAAAAATAATAATGAAAGTAAAGGCTTCGCAATATTGGTTTGTTCAACTTTAATATTTCTGATAAAAGGCGAGATGAACAAATGAAAATATACTTAACTTTTGTTTCATAATTTTTTAGAAACAATACAATATAATGTTGCTCAGAGTTTTTCGAAAACTTATTCAAAAAACTGAACAATATAAAAAATTGCATATTTTGTGGAGTAACTAATTTAAAAAGGAAATGCAAATAATTAATGTAAGAGATTGGATTGTAAGAGATTCAAATTTACAATTTGTTGAGCATTTTAATCAAAATACTTTAAAGAAGTCCTGAAATTAATGAAATCGCACAAAATCTACGTGCAAAATAATTCGAGTATACGTTCATAATCTAAAGCGATTGCAATTTATCTTTTTTTACAACAATACATAAGAGACATAAAAAAAAAATCTGATGTGGTCAGCACATAACCGACCGCATTGTGTATTGTCTAGTTAAATGAAAGTGTTACAGAATATTATAAAAATGTCTGTTAAATACTTCTTTCCAATTTTTAGGACATTAGTAAGCTTATAGTTAACATACTTAGAAAAATGTAAATTTGGCTCTTAGTAGAGTTTCGCTTTGTGCTACCCGAATTCCCTGAAATGCTCGCCAGTTAGTTTCGGTAACAACCAGAACTCAAATATCAAATTTCAAGAAATTCCATCAATTTGTTCTGTGGATATGATGAAAAATGTAAAATCGGCCCGCAAATCAGTTCTCGAGCCCTGATCTTTCCAAAAAAGTTATATGATCATTGCTTTAATACGAGGAGTTCATATATTAAATTTCAATGAAATCGGTTGATTATTTCTCTTTATGTACACAAAAATGTATATTTGGCCCGTAGTAAACGTCTAGTTGCCGATGCCTGATTTCTTCCAAAACATACGAATTTTTGCGGACGGTCGAGCTGAGCTTATATATAAAATTTCAAGTAAATCGGTTCAGTCGAACTTGAGATACACGCGTGCACACACAGACCGACAGACGGACAGACCGACAGACCGACAGGTTGCTAAAAATAGTTTATTTACACTTCCCTACTATGGAGAAGTACGTTCCCACCGAAAACTCGATATGCAAAATTTGTTGCCATCACATAACCTACCTATTGTTTACACAATACGGTCGGTAAAAATCTGTTCTCATAGCACAGAAAATGCCAAGGTTTTTTATAATAAACTTTACGAAAATAGTAATGAAATGTTACACGCCTGCATTTTAGTAAGCTTTACGTAAACCCTATTAGGAAATTTTTATATAAACCCTACATATGTGTAAAATTAATTTTTAAATAGTATTTATAAATAAATTATTATTTTTACTGAAATGGTGTAATTCTGTGTTAAGTTATCCAGCATTTAATGTTATGAATTTATGAACTGTTTATACAGAATGTTATTCATTTATGTAAAAATGCAAAGATAAAAACAAACAAACAAACAAAATTATAAATATTTAATTATTTTTTAAAATGAGATAATGATGGTCAAAATTTACATAATATAGAATTACAAAATATTTTAAATGAGAAATTTTTATGCCACAGTAGAGGAGGCGGGCCTGTTTTAAACCTTTAATAAATTTTAATTATTAATTAAAATTCATTTTATTAATATCAATGTGGTGGGCGTGCATTATTGAAAATTTATAATTTTATCATTATCTTGAATTGTTAAATTATTTTGTGTAATTTATTTTATAATTTTTTAAATTTATAGAAAATTGCAAATTAATGCAGTTTAAGGGGTGAGTTTAAATAAAATAAATATTCTGTTTTTAACAATAGAATTTATTTTATACTTTAATAAAATAAATATTTGAATAAAATAATTATAGAGGTATTAACTTTTAACGATTTAGCAATAACAAATAATTTTATCATGAAGACATCTAGTTTTTGCATAATCATTTTCAGATATTTAAGATGAAGGAGCGTTCGAATTTATGACGTCCAGGTTAATTATCTAAAACTATAAAATTTTCGAGTTATCTAGTCGTAGCCATTAACCTCATGATAATAGTAATATTTTAATAAATATGAATGCAAATCTTAATGCTGAGCTGCAGACCACAGATCAATTTGGTTCTAAAGTGAAGAGTCTTATTTAAATTGATAAAGAAAGCTGTTTGGAAAAATACAAAATTTTCTGAATTCAAAGCTGTATCAAGTAATAATTATTCAATTCAAATGAGTAAATATCCTAAAGCTACAACTGATTTAATAGTACAAAACAGAAGGGGTAGTAGACGTAAATAGCAAGAGTCGCGTCACCTAAACGATAAAACAATTGTAAATAGACTTTCACAAACATTTAAAAGAAAAATAGAAAATTTCAAATTAGTATCAAACGAGAATTATACAAAGGGCATTAAATGATTGATTCCTGAGTCGTAAGACTAGATTGGCAAAATTCAAAAAGGTTTTGCAATATAACTAAATGATAAGGCCTGTGTACGTTTAGTTTGCAGCTATGTCGAGACCTCTCGACTTATAAAGGAGAGAGTTTAAACAAAAATATTGAAACGAACGAAACGTCTCGATTTACTTTAAAGTGCTGCGGCAGGACTTTCGTGCCTTCCTTCACAGAATGTAAACACAAAAACACGATAGTTTGGGAGTTTATGACCTAGGTGCGTTTAAGTTTGGGTTAAAGTTCCCTAATATAGATAGATCTGATGACAGATAGGGTGCGCCTATCTTTGTCTTTCGATGATTTTTAACACCTCAATTTAAAAAAAAAAATATAGAAAAAATAAAATGTATTCGTTTCAATTATGAGTATGCAATTTTTTCACAAAAATTTTATGTAAATTTCCATACTTACAAGTATGAGATTGGTATATAAGCAAATATAGGTAAATGGATATAAGATAAGTCTAGCTAAAAGATGAAATATTTTCTTTTTGATTGGTCCTCTTTTTTCAGTTACTTTGCTTCATTCTCATAATACCTATTTCTTATGATCATGAATATTTATTTAATTACTAAATATATTAAAATCTTTGATGACATTTTATTCATAGCTTCAAGCACATTTTTAATGGGTTTCAAAAACAAGTCATTACATTTTCAAATCAAAAGAATATTCTCTTCAGTTTTCACAGCAAAAAAAAAAATAGAAACAAAACAGGAGAAAAAAAAATGATGAAGTGAATGAACATTTATGAATTTGAAGGTACCCTGAAAAAAATTGAAATTTATTAAAAAGACGACAAACAGGCGGAATTTAAGAAAAATGAAAAAAAAAACAATCTCCTTGTAAATGAAGAAAATAATCTTTTAAGAACATTTTCGACAATATTGGGAAAAAGTTAACAGTCTCACTCATTAAGTTATTCAGTCTGTGGGTCAGATTTAAAAATGTTCTACACAATCTTGGAAATAGAAATCAGTGGTTTTGTATAGTAAGATTCAAATTAATCTTAAATATTAACATCACAGTCGCTTTTTAGTATTCTTTACTTTTTTAGAAATTTACAACATAACCTTTTCCGATGAGGGAAATCTAAAATTTCAAAAGTTGATAAGTTAATTTGGTTTGAATCATTCTTTTTCTATCTGTTTCCCGTCCTCGACTATGTCATTTCAATATTAACAGCATTGCCATAAGCTTTTTCAAATTTAAAACAAGAGTGTTGAAACAATGATAAAATCTATTTTCTTATCAGAAAATCTTATTAGACATTTAACTTTACCCATTATTGACAATACTCCTTTTACTGTTTCAGGACAGTTCGATACCAGGCTGCTAAAAGCATGGAATATTTTTTTTTTTTTATTGTTAAATCGAAATGTGCAACTAACTTTATAACTTATTTTTGATTGATCTAAATTTTGTTGTTTTTGATTTTTGTCATTAATAAGTTTTATGCAGAACTATGTGGGAGTTCCATTCTTTAAAAAAAATATCGTTAACAGCTTTTGTGTCTGGTTCAAATAATTATTTTTTTTTTCATCTGAATAAAATACGAAAGAAAATTCATAGTGAAGTGGAACAAACCAAAATATAGTTGAATTTCAAAAAGCGTGAAACTGTTTAGTGAAGATGATTCTAAAGCTTTCTTTGGTTTAGTTTACTAAACCAGTAGTAGTTTACTATTCGAATTTGCAAACGTATAATTCACCTTATTTCCCAACAAGTTTTGTGCAGTGATTGCATATAGTTCGTAATGTTTTATGGCACGTTTATATGCGTATTACGTTGAGAGTAAAGTTTAACACTCAAATTTTAAATATCATTTGGCTAACACTTATAAGAAATCAAAGCTCAGCTTTATAATCGTGAGGTCAAAATAGTGATTAAAATAAAATTGTAAAAAAAAACCTTCTTGTAAAGAGACAAAGAATTATTATTTAGCAAAGTTCATTTGCTGAGATATGAAAATTTTTCTTGGAATCGTGGATTGTTGGTCTTATTGAATTAACAGATTATGTCGAAAAAATCTTTGATCTTCTTGTCCTGTCGTCTTTGTTTTTCGAAAAATTTTTGCAATACAGATTTACAAGTGAAGCACTTTCAGTTTTTTTTTAATATTAAAAATGAAGCTCTGCTCGAAGTTGTCACTTAAAATTTTGTCAAATAAAATGGATTCTCCGCAAAATTTAATAAATTAATTATTAATAAAAAAATAAATGAAATGAATTCAAAGATAGCACTTGAACTGGGAAAAAAAAATATAACTTGAATTATTTTACAATTATGCGAGAGAATTTTTATTCAAAATTCAATAATTAAAAATAAAATTAAATATTCAAAAGAATTTTTATTCTTCATTTTTCCTCAATTTTTTTTTCAATTTTTCTATTATCTTGATCATAAAGACATTATTCACTTTTCATCATTTTATCATTAACTATAAGATATCATGAATTTATATATTCATGGTCAACAAAAATTATGATGAAAACAATATTCGAAATTCCAACATTTCGAAAATGATATTGAAATTCAAATATAAATTTCTATATGAATAAAAAATATTGAATTGGAAAATCACACTTATACACAACAATTTGTATATATGTAGAGTTAGTGGGATTTCAAGTTATTTGATTTCAAAAATTTCGTCCAATTACCGGGTGTCGGTGATTAGCAGGTGTCGGTGATAATATAAATTTAGCAATTTAATTGTATATAAAATAAATGATTAAACGATAGAATGGTTTAAGAAAATTAGAAAATTCAATGAGAGAGTATGAAAATTTAAAAAAAAGTGTAAAAAATTATAAAGATATTTTAATTTTATTTGAACCAAATTAAAATTAATAATTGCTATTTAATTGATAATATTTTTTTACACAAATTAATTTTCTAAATTCTGCCATAGTACCCATATCAATGAAAGCTACCTAGTGAAGTGCTTTATAATCCAAAACATGATTAAATTTCAAGTTATAAAAAGGTCTGTATAGATTCAACTTAAAATTATGATATATTTTAGTTAGAATTTTTATTTTCATTCGTTATGAAATTTGATTAAAATTAAGATATAACGACTCGCCAGAAAATTTTTATATAAATATTTATTCGTACCAATTATTGAAAGTGGGTAGTACCAATTGAAAATTCAAACAACCTTATTTGTAAAATTTATTGACAAATATTTCAGTTTTCGGGATAAATTCTGTGAGTGTCACTGAGTAAACTGCAGATAGTAGTGAAGTGCGAATACTAACTATTCGTCATTTCAATCTAATATTTACTTCGTGGACTCGAAGTAACTGGTTCCTCGAAGATCAAAAATACGCGTTACTCAATATTCGCACATAATATTTCATATTTTCACATCATGCACCTATAGTATTAACTAGTAGTATTGCTTTTATTAAAGAAGTTTTGATATCTTGTCAACCATGGCTTCTGTTTAATGGATTAATTCAAAAAATGTACTTCCCGAACCTGTAATATTAAAAAAGCCCCAAAAAATGCCACAATATTTTTTTTCGAGCGGCTTTACTTTTAAATTTTTCTTCGCAAATTGATGTTCTTTATCAAAATCCTTTTTTTACATCATGTCTGTCCGACTTCAGAGCTTTAAAAAAACAGAGAGCTTTCATATTTTGAATAGACACCAATAATTGTGCTGCAATATTTTAGAAAAAAAAAGTAGCTGTTATATTAACGGATTAAACAAAAAAAAATACTCTTATAATTTCTCTCGAGCAGAGTGAGAAATAACACGAAAATGACTTGTGAAATGACTTAAAACTTGACGTTCACAATTTTAGTATTTAAACTTTAATTTTAATCAATATGTATAAGCTTTGAAAATCCATAAAATTTAATAGCTATTATGAGATTTTTTTATGAAATTAAAAAAGATTTTTTATTAGAAAATTTTAGTTCAAAAATAACTTTAAACAATTTTTTGATTACTGTTTCATGATTAAGTCTACCTACATATTTACTATTGTTAATTTTTTTTCTTCGGTTTATTGCTTTTCTTTGGTTGGTTTATTCAATCGAAAATTAAGATAAACTTTAAAAGATTTCTTTTTGGGTAAAAATTTTTCTAGCCAACCTACATATTTATAATAGAAAAATGCTCGCTAAAATTTTTGTTTTTGTTTTTTTTGGGTCAGATTAAATTTTAACCACTTAATTTTATTGATTCTAACCTTTTTACCCTTTCTCGAATTTTCGTATTTTACGCCATTTTTTTCTCGTTTTAGTTGTATTTTTCTTACAACTACTGATTTTCCTTTTACATCGTATTTTGTTTTTTTCATCTTTCATAAATTCTTTAGACCTTTTAATTCAATTAAAATGTTATGTTTATAAAAAAAAAAAAGAGAAAAAAAAAACATTCAAAAAATTGTTTCATTTCATGACAAAATAATTTTCCCCGGATTTTCCATAACAAAAATAAGAAGAAATGAAAAAAAAAATTTCATTTTCGGTTTTCATTTTTACTTTTTTTAATTTAAGTTTTTGCTTTTTATTTTTTTTTTAGGCGAACCGTGCATTTTTCCCATAAAAAAATTTCTTTAATGCAAAAAAAAATTCATGATGAAATAATTACTCTTAAATTTTTGTATGTACATATGTATGTATATCATATTTTAAAAGAGTTCAAATTAGAATTTAAAATCAGTTGTACTACAGGGTACCAACCATATTGAGCATAATAAAACACGAAACGAATCTTTCGTATATAGAAAATGTGCAATTTTGCGAATCAGCTTTAAATGGCTCTTCTCAAATCTTCTTAAATTCGCAAAACAAATTTTAACTTTATAATATTATAGGTAATAAGACAGTACCAAAAATTTAAACTTGGGTAGCTTAAATCGGTCTAAATGTTAAAAACAAATTTAAATTGTCATTAATCGAAACTTTATCTTTGAGTGTGCTCAATCGATAAAAATAACTTCGATTTAAAGGATTAGGTATTAATGTTTTAGAACTGCGGAGTACGATAATTTTTGGCTGCAAAATTAGTAATTCTTATAGTATATTATTTTCCGATATTATTCCATATTACTACAGTCTTATGACTTCACGTTTGTGTTCACATTTTTGTAAGTTGTACTACTATAACGCATTTGAATACTTCTTAGTTTAAATGCATTTGATTGTTTTAAATTATAAATTTTTTTTTTATATAGTCCAATGAATTAGGATTGCAGTTTGTATATTAGATTACTCCGATAATGCAATAATTATGTAGTAATAAAATTTGACAATAATGTTTCAATTTCGAATAAAAATAAAGAGTTCCGGAATTTTGGGCCGGATGATTTTGTGATCAAAGAAATTGTACGCCACGACTACACATTTTTGTTTTGTCCGAAATCCAATTCAAACTCCGAATTCTACTCCTAATCAAACTTTTATTTTGACTCCCATTTCATTTCGCTCTTAGGTTTTCTCCAATTATGTTTCTAGTAATTAAAATCTTTTAAAGCCTCAACTATGATTTCTCAATTCAGATTCTACATTATTATGCTGATTTAGTTTTAAACATATCCAATGTTATTTAATTATAATATTATAACTAGAGCCTTATTCAAATCACACTTTCAAAATCAAGTTTTTATTTTCACATTCCTTTAATATTTTTTTTTCTGTGTATGTGGCTTTACTCTTTTATATTCGCCTTTTTTCCATGATGAAAAACTTTTAATATTTTTCTTTTCATTTCTTTTTTTAATTTTCCTTTTTTTTTGTTATTCTAAAAAGGTTATTGTGTCTTAATGGTTGTTTTATAATTTTTTATATTCTTTTATATACTTCGTTATTTCTTTTATAACAATTTTTTTTTTCGGTTCCAACAAATAACCAAAAAAAAAAAAAGTGCGATTTTCTCCTAAAACGGCTCAAAAATAGCATTATAATTTTTTATCATCATTAATTTATTGTACTTAGGGATAATAAAGTTGGGTCAAACCAATGGTTTGTATTGTAGCACTTTTCCCTTCAACAAGTGAAAATACTGCCTTTAAAAACAGTCTATGTACATCCACCACACTATTAAAATTATTTTCATTCATATACAAAACTATTTCTAGGATTGCATATATTTAGGATGACGCATATATGCAGTCTTTGAAATAAAGCAAAAATTAATATAAAAAGGGGTTAACATAATGCTCGATTTTAAGGGTTAATTGTGTGAGTTAAGAAAAATAATTATAATTTTTAATTTCATGGAATTTACCGTTAGCTTTTTGCGTTTATAAAAATTTGGAAAAGCTTGCGGTTTCGGAAATATAAGGTGTCAAAAATTCAAATTTTACGAATTTCAAGAGGTGATAACTTGAGAGGGGGTGGAGATGGAAAAAAATTTTCTTCCAAGGAAATGAACTATTTGAAGCTAAAAGCTCCTAAAATTTCAAGCTTCTACAGTCTGGGGTCTAGAAGAAAAACGACATCAAAAATTTGGAAAAAAAGGACTTTAGATAACGGTAAATTTGAACGGCCATTTTGTTTTTCTAAAATTTAACTTTAGTATACCGCGATAGGGGAAGCAAGCCAGTGCCTTTCTGCGTTTGCAAAAATTCAAAAATGCTTATGGTTTCATTGCAACAAATAGTTAAAATAGGCTATTTTTAGTGCTTTGGGGGGGTATAACTTCTAGAGGGGGGGAGATAGGTAAAAATTTTGTTCTACGAAAATAAGTTTCTAGTAAAGATCTATGTACGTATTAAATTTCAGCTTTCTATCTTTAAGAATGTAAAAGTTTTGTAAACAGACACACGGACAGACGGACGGACGGACGGACGGACGGACGGTCGGACGGACGGACGGACGGACGGACGGACGGACGCACGGACGGACGGACGGATGGACGGACAGAGTGAAACTAATAAGCACTTTTTTTCAAAAAATTTTTGGAAAAGTGCTAAAAATGGTAAACATCAACTTTTAAACGATAGGAGAATGTGAAAATCTGAAAAATTATAGCATGAGTCTATTTTGCGGTGAAAATTCAAGTATCTACAAATGTTCTATACGAAATTCCCATAGCATTTAATATGTGAAAAATGTTTCTCTGGCCTCATACTATTCTGCAGCCACTAAATAAGTTAATTTTTTTTTTGTAATTTTCTTTATTATTTTTATTGTTACGATAGGATACAGCAATTTTTCTGAAAAATGAGAAATTAACAAGGATATTTTAGAAGATTATTATTTTACGTATCCTTGTTTTTCTCCCCATTATAACACTTTGTTGTTGTTGTTGTTGTTGTTGTTGTTTCTGTAATATAATATTATTTTATCTACATATAATTTACATTCACTGCAATTAAAAGTAATTTTTCCATTAATAATTGAAAATTAAAGTAAAAGCTTTAAGATTAATTATTTTATATTTTGATTTTTTAATAATAAATTTAATGAAGAAATTTATTAAATTATAATTGGATTTTTTTTATAGTATAATAGAAAATAAGAGAAATAATGTATGATCAATTAGAATATAAAATATTGAATGTTCACAATATCATATATTAGAAAATTATTACTCAGTGCTTTCACTCACTGTAGTAATTTATATTATTGTAATATAATAATTATAATTTTCATAACACCTTCCATAGGCGTTACAATGTATTTTTATACCCTTGAAGGAGACACTTTCGGTATGAACATGTGTATATATTCTTACTCAGCGTTAAATTAAGCGTTGAGTTAGACATGTCCGTCCGTTCGTCCAATCGAAAGATAACTCGTAAACGAATAATGCAATCGCCAGCATACTTTCACAAGTTGTTTTTTTTTTGTCCCAAGGACGGATGCTGTTGTAATTTTCCAAATTCAGACAACGGGTTCGGTTTAAATTATTTCAAAAACTAATAAAGATAGAAATATGAAATTTTGTATAAGTGTGGCCAATTATGTACCATACATGATATAATTTCAATGGAATGGCTACATTGGTTCGGGTAGCTGCCATATAAATGCAAAAGTTAATTTTATATATTTGGCAAAAATAGTAAAGTTAGATTCATGAGACGTGACAGTTATGTATCCAATTATAGGTCAAACATATCGATGAACAGTTAATTCTAAACATTTGAAAAACAACTTCTTGTGCTTAGATTGATTGTCAGGGTGCATGATATAATTCAGTCAATTCGTATAAACGAACTGGATCGTTTTTACTTGTTATCATCGAATTTGTAATACAATATCGTTAAATTACCCATATTCCAATAATTCACAAAAGAAGAAATTGGTGCAGTGCTTCTTAGTATTAAGCACACATTTTAAATACATTTATACCTTTAAAATTATTGAAATTATATATATATATATATAAAATTATTTTCACCTTGAACTTTTAAAAATTAAGTTCATCCAGCTGATGTTTTTTTGAAACCATGTGCTGTACCAAGCAAAACTTTTATTATATGTTCGTGCATTATTTAAAAAGCTCGTGCTGCTACAAAACTGGGAGCTAAGATAATTTTTTTAAATTGTAAAATATTTCTTCTTTTAAATGTTTATAGTTATATATATATAAGAACTACAATTGTATCGTGTAAAATATTGAAAGAATAATAATGTTAGTATTCTCCATACATTTTATCGGCCGAATTGCATACAATAAGGAAGGTTATGTGATGGCAACAAATTTTGCATATCGTGTTTTCGGTGGGAACGCACTTCTCCATAGTAGGAAAGCGTAAATAAACTATTTTCAGAGAGATGTCGGTCTGTCAGTCTGTCTGTCTGGCTGTGTGTGCACGCGTGTATCTCAAGTTCGGCTGAACCGATTTTGATGAAATTTTATGTGTAAGTTTATTTCGACTATTGCACGGTTTGATCAACTTTTGTGATATATGAAGCCTCGGTAACTGCACTTTTTATCGAGTCGGTTTTACATTTTTGATCATTTTGAAGAAAATATTCAACCGATTTACTTGACCGAAACCACCTAATTTTTGGAAGAAATCAGGTGTCAGCAACTGGGCGTTTACTACGGGCCAAATATACATTTTTGCGTGTGTAAAAAGAAATAATCAACCGATTTCATTGAAATTTAATATTTAAATTCAAAATGTTAAAACAATGAATTTACAAATTTTTTGGAAAAATCAGGGCTCGGAAAGCAAACTAGGGGCCGATTATACATTTTCTACTATATCTAATTTCTTGAAATTTAATATTTGAATTCTGGTTGTTACCAAAAGTTACTGGCGAACTATTCATGTAATTCGGACGACACAAAATGAAACTATACCAAGAGCCAAATTCATATTTTTCTAGGTATGCTACCTAAAAGCCTATTAGTCTCCTTATAATTGTAAAGAAGTGTTTAAAACGCATTTTCGTAATCTTCTGAAATACTTTTGCTAATCTAGACAATATACATTGCGGTCGGTTATGTGCTGATCACATCAGATTTCATATAGTAAATCTGCTTTGCCCCTTAGTATATGCAATTTTTTCTTTAATAATGAATGAAAATATTATTATATTTCACTCTAAATTTTTAAAAGATTTTTTAATCATTGTAAGCCAGGTAGGATTATTTGCAAATCGTCCTATGGGTGATTTTCACATTGTAAAAAAATAGTTTTCAAACCGCCTGTAAACTAGAGCTTCTAAGTTTTTTACTAGATTGCAATAATAATGCTTAGTTTCAAAAAACTATACAGAACTTAACTTTTGATTTATGGTGTGTAATTTTTATAATTTATAAAATTTCAAAATTAGATTTCGGTTTCAAAATTAATAAATAATGCCATTTTTAATGTTAATGCCATTTTTTGTTTAAAATATTATAACAGTATTTCTGAAAGAAAATTTTGCAAAAAATGAATACAATATCAGTGCTAGCAATAACGAACTTGTTGGGGGAATTTGGTCGGTCAAGTAAAAGACAAACAAATTTCAAGAGTATTGAGCAATTCTAATGAAGCAACAGCAATTCTAATCAAGCAACAAAATTTATAAAAAGGATCGGAAAGTTTTTTTAAGCGCCTTCCGCTTTCTTTTGCGAATGCAGAACGATTTCCAAACGATTTTAAACATACTATATCGAAAGCTTTGTCGAAAGCTTTTGTAATAATATGATATAGAAAATGAAACATTTTTTTTACAATATGGAGCTTAGTATAAAAATTTAAGTCATTTTCTCTGTTTTAAAATATTCTGTTGGCCAAAATTTAATTTAAAATCATTTTATGTTTTCTACAAAATTTTTGAGTATAAAATGTAAATTTACATTCAGAGGTCTAAAAAGTCTAAGAATTCATTTTATTTCAAGTAAAAAATTCGTATATCTTGGTTAAAGAATAAACACATAATTATGTATAAAATTTTTATCTTATGTTTAGTGATAAACATGAAATCTATTTCTCCCAATATTCTTAACTACCTTTGAAGTTAGAATTTAAGATTACAAATCCAAAATGAGAAAAAAATGAAAAGTTGTTTTCAAAACAACAACTAGTTGAAACTAAGATTATAAAAGAACATGTTGTCCTCTTACTTATTAATATAAAAAATTAAAGTAGTTAAGGCAATAAAGAAAAAAAAAAGGTTCCAACGTTTAAAAAAAAAAACTCTTTTTCAAATAGGAAAATATACAATACATGATTTTTTGTGCAAAAAATTTATTTAGGTTACCAAGAGTAACAATTTGAAACAAGATTCACAAGCTATGAACAAAAAAAAAAAGGACGCCTATCCTCAAATAGATAATAATTCTAAGATATTTAAAATCTTTTCAATTACAATGTCATAGTTTTTGTATATTTACAAAACAAATAGCGTGTTTCATTCATAATCTTACAATTTTCTCTCTATACAAAAATTTAAGTAATTCAAAATTTGAATATCGAAAATTTTTTGAATATTTGTTGCATATAGCACGATTAATTGCATGTGCTCTGTTTGGAGAATTTCATATATTTAAAATTAATTAAATCAAATATTTTCTCAAATTTTAACAATCTTTTGTTAGTTTTCTTTATTAGAGAAATTTGTGATAATATTCCACAGCAAATATGGACTCAAATAGTTTTATTGCAGTGAGTTTTTGAACAAAAAAAAAGTTAAAATTTATCTTGTCAACTAATGTTTAAACTCTACAGTGATGACTAAATACTGCTCTTGAAGACAATTTCCTTATTGCATTATTAAAATTTTTTCACTCATATACCAAACTATTTTAAAGATTGCATATATTTAGGATGGGGCAGAAAATATATAAAAATAATGTTTGTAATTAACGAAAAAAGCTATTTATTAGTGTCGAAAAGCTGCTAAAATTTAAAACTTCTAAAAAAATTTAAGACTTCTAAAATCAATTATCTAGAAGAAAAACGATTTTACAAATTAAAAAAAAAAACAAGTTTTGGATAACAGTTAATTTTAGTAGCCAGTTTGTGTTTTTGATGTTTAATTTTGCTGTGCCGCAGAATAAGAATCATGTTACTAGCTCACTGCGTTCGCAAAATTTAAAAAATGTTTACGGGCTCCTTAAAATAAATATAGTAAAAAACTTGAATTTTTAGGATTTTGGATAACTTTAAGGGTGCAAATATTTTATAATTATAATATTTTTCAGGGGTGTAGAAATTCTATAATTATATCCACGAACAAACGAACAGAATGACACTTATAAGCACTTTCTTTTCAAATTTTTTTGAAAAATTGCCAAAAAAAACTACATATATTGCAATTAAGACACTGCAATTTTAAGAAGATAATGAACGCCAGCTCTTCCCTTTTCTCCAGCACTTACTCTTTTTTTCTTGCAATTATCTTCTCTGACTGTTACATCTTGTGCTAATTTTTTTGTCTCTTTGTATTTTGATAAACTTTTTAAGGTTTCTTTTGCAAAATTTTAAGATTTTTTTAGTTATGAAAATTTTTCCTTTGAATTTACAAACCTTCAATTCCATCTCTTTTTTTTCTCCCTCTTCTTCGTTAATTTTTATTTTGTAATTTTTAAAAATTTAACTTTATCTAGAAATTTTCTTTTACCAAAATTATTTAAGAAAAATATTTGTGGTATAATGGTTTTTTGTTAAGTTTAAATTAGGAATATAGCTAGGTTTAAAATTTCTTAATAATGAACATTTTCCGAAAAATTCAAAATTATAATTTGAAATTGAAAATTGCATAAAGTTGGTGAGATTTAACAATATTCTGGTAAAAGAAGATAAGAACCACGCATCAATCGAAAATGATTAAAAAATATAAGTTTGCGTTATGATAAAGTTATTATAAAGAAATAAGAGAACAATGGTAGGGAAAATTAAATAAAAGAATACTGAGATGATGAATACCATGAAATTTACACCAAATTTAGTTTATGTTAGCATGAAATATTTAGCCCCGTTAAAACTCATGGTTTATGCTTTAACAATTTTATATTTTATTACATTTTCTTATAAATTTAAAAAGAAACCAAAAAGAAACCAAAGAACTCAAAATAAAATTGGTGGTCAAAAAAATCACTATTATTTTAAATAAAATAAAGGAAAATTTTGATGATTAATCATAAAATAAGTAGGTTAGGTTAACGCGGCCTTCCGAAGGGTACACATAGTCCAGCTAGACTCGTTGTGGTACCGCCGTGGAGTTATTTAAAATTTAATTAAAATTTTCAATATAAGCATTTCACAAACAAGACATACTTAATTGATTTAGATTTTAATTTTTTTTTATTTTAAGTATCCTATTTATAAAGGAACAACTTTTTTGAAAAAAGAAAAACAATCTTATAATTTTCTTTTTTTATGGTTTAATCAAAAATTGTGATTTTATTATTTTATTTGGTTGCCATTTCTTTTTTAGTTCTAACGAAAGTAACTAGGATATTTAAGGAGAAAAAAAAAACATTAGAATAAATAAACATATTTTTGCTTCTATAGTAGTTTTTATATCCTTTCTTTTTTTTCCTCACTTTGCGTCACCTCTCTATCTTATTTTCCTTTTATGTATACTTTGTCTCTTTTTAATTTTATTGTGATTTTTTTTTACTACTTTCATTATTTTCTTGTTTTTTTCTTTTTGATAAAATTCCAATTTTAATTTTCCTGTCGTTTTAAATTTGTAAATTTATATTGTGAAGGAACTTTCATTTATTTGTATTTGCTTGTGACCTTTTTATTTCTTTCTCACTTTTTGTACATACATTTGCCTTTTTTTTTCCTTTTTTTTTTCTCTGTAATTTTTTTATATGTTTAGATTTCATGTTTTTATTTTCTGTCTTTTTTGGTAATGTTTTTTTATAGTTTGCCCATTTCTTTAAATATCTTGTTAAAATAATTCTTAAGAATATCAAGGACTTAATAAAAAAAATTGTTTTTTTTTTTTGTTAAATTCATATGTGATGGGAAACTTTTCAATTTACATCTCTAACAATAATATTTTTGTATGATGCTTGTATGATTATGAAGAAAGTATAAATATGTATATGTATGAAAATTATCTTTGAGATTTTTAGGCAAGAAAAAAAAAGAGAGAGAAAAAGAAAAAATGAAAAACGAAAAATTACAGTCATTTCTTGTTAAAATGTTTTTGTTAAAATTTGGTTTAAAAAAATTTTTTCACATAAAATGACACCGAAAATGAATTTTTTTCTGACACTGAAGAAATTTATTAATTTAAATTTAATAAGAATTAGATATTAAAATAATAAGTATGGTACTGTATTCCCATCCCCTTGTGTAGACTCTCAATGTCTGCCGTTTCCCCTAAAGCAGATAACGCCCAGATTTAGTTCTCTGCTTTAAGGGGAATCGGATCTTCGCTGGAAGGCTACAGAAGGTGGTAATATTCTTCCCGTCTTCCTCAAGAAAGTACTCCCCAGAGCTACTTGGTATGGACTGAAATCGGATTCGTTCTATTACTGTTTTTTTTTTTCACTGGACATTGTCCGGTGATATAGTACTTGCACAAACTGGTAAAATCGGACTGTTGTCCCGATTCTGCCTGGACGACAAGGAGACGACCAAATATATTCTGTACGCCTGTCCTGTTCTTACTGTCAACAAGTGCAAATCTTTTGGTGGGCTTTCAGAGCAATAACTGCAAGATATTTACCTTGAACCGGAACAGTTTAATTGGGATATGAGAGGGCTACAACAAGCCATTGTTGGCTACGATGGTGAGAGATGACCAAATCTTTGACCATATCTATCTTCGTCTATCTAGAATTTTAAATGATACTGCAGTACTACATTACACAACATAGAAAATTATGTATGCATATTTATATATAAAAAAAATGTTAAATGACGAAATAAAATGAGTAACTTAACCATGTATGAAATGAATGAAAGGTAAAAAGATTTTTTCCACATGAGAATTTGATAAATGCGTTGTAAAATCACGGCCGGCAATTCATTTCATTGCAGAAAGAAAATACAAAATTTTTTTAAAAAACATCAACACGAAGACATTAAAAAAAATCTGATGTGGTCAGTACATAACCGACCACATTGTGTATTGTCTAGTTAAGTGAAAGTGTTACAGAATATTAAAAAAATGTCTGTTAAATACTTCTTTCCAATTTTTAGGACATTAGTAAGCTTATAGTTAACATACATAGAAAGATGTAAATTTACTTTTAGTACAGCTTCGTTTGTGCTACCCGAATTCCCTGAAATGCCCACCAGTTAGTTTCGGTAATAACCAGAACTGAAATATCAAATTTCAAGAAATTCCATCAATTGGTTCCGTAGATATGGTGAAAAATGTAAAATCGGTCCGCAAATCAGTTTTCTAGCCCTGATCTTTCCAAAAAATTTACATGTTCATTGTTTTGATACGAGGAATTCAAATATTAAATTTCAATGAAATCGGTCAATTGTTTCTCTTTATATTCACAAAAATGTATATTTGGCCCGTAGACGTCCAGTTGCTGACACCTGATTTCTTCCAAAGGCTAGGTGGTTTCGGGGACGGTCAAGCAAGGCTTATTTATGAAATTTCAAGTAAATCGGTTGAATATTTTCTTCAAAATGGTCAAAAATGTAAAACAGACCCGCTAAAGAGCGCAGTTCCCGAGGCCTGATATATCACAAAAGTTGATCAATCCGTGCTACAGTAGAAATAAACTTACAAATAAAATTTCATCAAAGTCGGTTCAGCCGAATTTGAGATACACGCGGACACACAACGATCGACAGACCGACAAGTTGCTAAAAGTAGTTTATTTACACTTCCCTATTATGGAGAAGTGCATTCCCATCCAAAACTCGATATGCAAAATTTGTTGCCATCACATAACCTACCTATTGTATAGACAATACGGTCGTTAAAAATGATTCACAAATAAGATGACAGTTCATTTGACGCCAAAGATACAAAATTAATCCCATCTAAAGTAAATGTTCTTAGTTGTGACAGCTTGCGCGAAAATATTTATAATTTCCAAATGAGAGTTACATTTCGTATTATGTATTTTTAAAAATTTATCCAACGATCTACTTCTTAAAAAAAAACACTGCTTCAAAAATTAAATTTCATTATTTTTGACCATGGTGCGTTTTAGAACGATAAATTGATAATCATAAGCATATAAGTCGAAAGACAATTTTTCATTCTTAGATTTGAAATTCCGTTGAGCTTAACTCTTAAATAAATAGTTTAAGAATAATAGACCTTTAAGGAATATGAACAATAACATCTTTAGATATCATAAAAAATATTAAATTTGCGGTTGGAATTGTTGGAATAATAAAAAATTTAAAGTTCTCTTAAGATTTCTTAAAATAATAAGTGTTTAATTACTCTTGCTTTTAATCTAGCTTTTTCCAGTCTTCTTAATCTTTTTTAAAGAAATATATATAATTAGTTTCACTCGGTGCGACCGCCCTTCCGCTCGTACGTCCGTTTATCTGGGTATATATTTTTTTTTTGTTTTATTTCAAAGATTGCATGCATTGCTCATCCTAAATGTATGCAATCTTTGAAATATATTTGTATATGAACGAAAATAGTTTTAATAACGTTTTAATAACTTGTTGAAGGAAAAAGTGCTACATTACAAACCATTGGTGTGACCCTACTTTATTTATTATTCCTCAGAATTTGTTTTTAAGTTGTCACTACTTTTATAGAATTTACTAAACTACTCTGTTTTAATTTCAGATACCTTTCAATTAAACGTGAAAAATTAAATTAATTTGATTCAACGTGAAGTGGCGTTGGTTTTAGTAAGTAACAAAAATCGTAAAATTAAACAGTGTTTTACTGTTTTTTAAACTTTCAGAAAAAGGGACAAACCTAACCTTGAATGAACTGCAGGAATATGGCAAGTACAAGAAAAAAAGATAAAAAGTTTTTGATCCAAAAAAAAAAAATTTAGAATTTCAGAGAATTCTTATTTTCAATTCACCAAATTTTCTTTCATTTTTTGTTGTTTTCTCTGCTTTTATTTCATATATCTTGGTTATTTTGGTTTTTGAGGTTATGATTCAAAAAAAAAATATAAAAACAAACCGAGTAAAAACGGAAACTTGAGTAATAACATTGAATAAATTTTAAATTTAGGTTATGTTATTGGCTTCTTTTCCATATATGAACAACATTTTTTTAATGCAAATTAAGATGAATCAGCTTTCTTTTTTTGTATTTTCAATTAGATCTCACTTTACAAAAAAAAACAAAAGAGATTTTAGTATTTTAATCGTAATAAAAAATATTAAAAAGAAAAAATTATTTTAAATTGATAAATTTCCAAGAATTGATTACGATATTTGCGTATAACAAAATTTTTTTTACCCACGACACTGAAATTACCCAAATTTCTGACTATGAATTTTTTTTGAAGGCGACAAAATAACTGGAGTCTTGAAAATTAATATCATACTATTTTATATGCAAATTTTGAACAAAATTTTTTATAAAATTACATAATTAAAAAAAATGTACGTATGTGTCAGATATTTAAATTATATGAAATGTACTCATTGCACAGTTAGTCAAAATTTTGGTAATTTCAAATAAAATAATTGAAACAAGGTCAAAGAGAAATGATAATAATATTATTGGCATAGTCAAATATATGGATAATTTTTAAAATTTAGTTCGGTTAAATTACAGGGGCCTTAAATTAAATAAAAAGTTTCAACTCGTCTGAACACCAATAACTAGTTCTCAGGAGAGGACAACGTGCGTAAAAGGACATTTTTTTTGAAAGAGGTTTTAGATTTTAACTGAATTAGAAGAGGTTTTAAATTTTAGATGATGTTTTCTTTATTTTTAAATTGGTGTCCAGTAGGCTTAATTCATTAATGCATAGAAAAGGCTTTACGGCGTAGAATAGCAGAACCATATCTTGTCATAGAAGCATACAATTCCGGTTTACCTCAACAAATGGCTTAAATTAACCGCAAAACTAATGATTTTCACTGAACTTCCTTTTTTAGGTAGTATTAATATAATAAAGTAACAAGAGAGTCCACGAAATCTACCGCTTCCATAATTGAACTGGTTTTTTTGAAAGTGGTATAAGTCCACTTTTTAAAAAGGCTAAGTTAATGGTGATTTTGATGAGCTATAGACACCTTATCTCCACAGTTACAATCACAATTTTAATAGAGTTTTACTTAAACATAAAACAAACAAAATATGTTATTATGGCCACTATTTTTTAATTGATTCAAATGCAAAACTTTAAATATGTCAATATATGAAAAAATGGACTTATATCACTTTCAAAAAAACCAGCTCAATTGTTAAATATTTCTTCTTTTTCCTAAAAAATTTAAAAATTTGTTACTGTTCTCCAATTAAGATAAATATTGAAGTCACATGTATACAATTACTGCAGAACCAGCGAATTATAGCCATTTTGTTAATTGATGTGAAAATTTACGAAGCACTTTATACCTATACCATAATTGAATTATATTAAGACAGAAACATTCTGTGCATAACATGAAGATATTTATTGCCAGAAATACTTAACAGCTCTACTAACCTCAGCCTACGATTGTAGTCTTTCTGATTCAATTCATTTATGATAACCATTAGAATTTCTATATCAAAAAGCATTCTAATGACGTAATATCAGCAACCTTTATTTTTTTTTAACCCCTTAATTCAGCATATCTTTTTCTTTATCTTTAACAAATTGATCTGAAATTTCCTTGAATATTCGAATTTTCTAAAGCAAATCAACTTGTTTTAATTTTATTTTTATCATTCAAAGTATGGCAACTATTTTTTCATTCAATTTATTTGAGTTTTCAAAAAATGAAACACATAAAATTCTCTCTCCTCACACTCCTTTCATCTACAGAGAATGGATGACATTAAAATAGACAAGTGGACTTCTATCAACTATTATTTGAAAATATATTCAAAATGTTGCCCTTTTTTGCTTTTAAGTAACATTTCTAATTAAAGCCATTAAAATAATATAAAAATTTTTAGCCCCTTTCAAATAAAGAACGATGAACTTGTTGTTTCAAATCTTTGTAGTTGTTTTCTGCTATTACGAGTATGTTAATTATACCCGTACGAACGTATGTTCGTTAGTTAGTTCGAAGCTAAGTTCACCAACTTTTCACAAATGATTTATTGTAGTAAGTACCAGAACCCTATTTAAATTGGACATGATCGGGGTACTGGTTCGGGTAGCTGCCATACAACTTCGAAATTTATTAAGCTATATCTCAGAAACTATAAAAGCTATGGTATTGAAATTTCACACAAACGAATATATTATAATCGCTAATGTGTTTGATAAAATTCGTTAAAATTCTTGACTCTTTCTGGTAGCTGCCATACAACTTCAATAGTAGTTTCGCACACACAGTATTTTGAAAAACACTATACTGAAATTAATATGGTAATACGGCAACTTAAAGTCATAGTCTCTCCCATAGTCAGTTACAGCATATTTATTCGCACATAGGATAACAAATTCGTACGAGTATCACAGAGTTGACAAGGTCAACTCTATTTTTTCTCGTTTTTTTTTATTTTTATTATTACTCTTAAAATTTATTCCTGTATTAATTTATGCTACCTGACATTAGCAATATTGTGAATATAAATGCCCACATTGATCTATGTTAAAAATCTACTAAATAATACAGAATATTTGGAGTAAATTTTCTAATGAAAATTCTATAAATCAGAACACTTTTACAATAATAAATAAAAATACTGCTGATTAAACCGCATTATTCATTAACAAGTAGTGTATTACAGCGAAAATAACATTAAATGCATAATATCGCAGTATGACTTGAAAATTTTAGAACAAAAGTGAGAATGAATACAACTACAACAAAAATAGTGTTTCCTAACTCTTATTATATCCTTTAAAACTCTCTTAGAAAATTTATTATTTGAAAATCTTTTAAATTATAATGTCAGGATTTTGTTTATATTTTTCATCCGATTTTATTAAGGATTACTCTATTCTATTTCCTTATATCAAGAATTTTTGTTGTTTCTACCTTTCTTTTTCATTGCTACTATAATAGTTGTTTAGTAAATTTTTTTTTTTTTTGTTAACAATGATGGGTGGTAAGCTGCAGCTCATTATAATGTGATGGCTTAAGTGAATTTACATAGTCACTAGTTGACAGTTATCCTTTATAAAAAAAAAGCAACAATGCTAAAAGAAAAACAGCAAAAAAAAACCAAAATTCTTGAGTTATATGGACTTAAGGTCTTCAACATAGAGCACAAAAAAAAAACGAGAATTTTCCCCAAGGGTTCCTTTTCATTCTTGCCTAGTTTTATTAAGCACACAC
This sequence comes from Condylostylus longicornis, assembly GCF_029603195.1. Taxonomy (NCBI): domain Eukaryota; kingdom Metazoa; phylum Arthropoda; class Insecta; order Diptera; family Dolichopodidae; genus Condylostylus; species Condylostylus longicornis. The sequence goes on along the minus strand of NW_026578009.1, from coordinate 9,782,719 downwards.
AGAGTATTATAAATGAATAAAGGGGAAGAAAATAATCTAAAATAAAGTTTTTTAAGTTTTTAAATATACTTATAAGATTTTTTTTTCTCTTTTTTAATACTTCCGCTTCCTTTATATTTTCTATTCATTCATTTAGGAGAAAAAAAAAGGACTAGAGAATAAACGATGTTTTTTTTTTGTAATTTTTTATTGCAAACAATTTTCACCTGAATTTTTCATATTATCGCTTTAAACTGACCTTTGCTGTTTGTATTATGATCTTTCATACATCTTGTTGTTTTTTTTTTGTATTTTCTTTCTCTCTAAAATGCTGTAATTATTTCATAGTGTTACCAGTTTCAAGCAAACATTGTAATTAATTAATATGTTGCTCAATCAATGGCGAAAAATGGCTGTAGTAATTGTAGTACAAAATAAGACAAAATTATCAACTATGGTTTAATTCAAATCAATTGAAGATTTGCATTATACTATAACTAAGGTTACTGTGGTAGTATTTATTGCATTACATCTATATACCACTATAATAAAGCTGCATACAATTTGCATTAAAATTTGTCTTTCATTCATGACAACCAAATTATTTGATAATTGTTATAAAATTGATTATAAAAATGTAAGTAAAACGAAAGCTAAAAAAAATAGTTTGCACGTTATTTATTATGAGCTATTTTAATTGTTAAATAGTCGGATAATGGCAACCTAAAATTAAATAAATTTATAAGAGTTCCAATTTTATTTCCATTAAAAATTTTTGTTTCAAAACTAAAGGAAATTCAACCGTCTTAAAATTTTGTTGTTAAGGCTTCTTCAAAAGAATGAAGTAATGTTCACTCCTCCATATTTAAAATTTTAAATAAAAATTACTTGCCAGTAGCTTATATGAATAATTTTATGGAAAATTTACAAAGCAAATATTAAGGAAAACCTTAAATTCGTAAAACATTTTTACCTTGTTGTATAAAATGTTAAATTTCAAAAAATCTAATATTTGTAATGAGAATATAATTATTGTGTATTTGGCAATATCTAGTATAAGAATTTTTTATTGTATTTCCCAACAATTTATATTTTAATTTCTTTAGTCTCTAAAGTATATGCTTTATAACGATTATTTAAGTAATTCTTCTGTATAATATTGTACATTTTAAAGCATTTATTATATTTTATTGTCCGATAAGCTGAATTATACTGGAAATATTTACAAAGAATACCGAACAAAGGAAAAAATAAAGTTGGGTCAAACCAATGGTTTGTATTGTAGCACTTTTCCATTCAACAAGAGAAAATAGTGCTTTTAAAAACAATCAAAGTAGACCTACCACACTATTAAAATTATTTTCATTTATATACGAAACTACTTCTAGAATTGCATATATTTAGGATGAACGATTTATGCAGTGTTTGAAATAAAGCAAAAATAAATTTAAACACGAGTTAGAATAATACTCGATTTTAATGGCATTGAATTTACCGTTAGCTTTCTGCGTTTATAGAAATTTGAAAAAACTTGCAGTTTTGCAAGGTGCCAAATATTCAAATTTTACAAATTTCGAGTAGCGATAACTTGAGAGGGGGTGGAGGTGAAAAAAATTTTCTTATGAAGAAGTGAACTATTTATTAAGTATCTAAAAGCTGTTAAAATTTCAGACTTTTATAACCTGGGGTTTAGAAGAAGAATGACATCAAAAATTTAGTCAAAAAGGACTTTAGATAACGGTAAATTTTAATGGCCACTTTGTTTTTTGAAAGTTTAATTATAGTATGCCGAATATAGAAGAAACAAGCCACTGCTTTTCTGCGTTTGCAAAATTTGAAAAATGCTTACGATTTCACTTCAATAAATATTTAAAAAATGGCATTTTTATGGTGTTTGCTGGGTATAATTTGCAGAGGGGGGAGATAGGTAAAAATTTTCTTCTACGAAAATAAGTTTCTGGTAGACATCTATCTATATAATATAAAACTTCAGCTTTCTATCTGCAACGGTGTAGAAGTTTTGTAAACATGTCGCCGAACGGGCGAACGGACGGACAAGCAGAGTGAAACTATTAACCACTTTTTTTCAAAAATTTTTTTTGGAAAAGTGCTAAAAATAATCAATATCTAAATGGAAAATGTAATGTAGATTTTTTATTTTTCACACTGTTGTTAAAAAAGAAATTAAGTTTTTTTTTAAGAGCTTAAAATTTTTCATAATTTAAAATGCATATAAATTGTAACGTTAAAAAATTACATACTATAAGTATTTCATTCAGGAGTAGCTAGCGGGACCTCTTCTAATCGAGTGATTTGCCTCGAATGGTAATTATCTCAAGTAACAATTTTTATCTCATAAGACTCTGGTAGATCTATCTTGAGGGTTCTCAAAGAATATTATTCTTATAATTTCAGTCTTGTAGAATGCTAAACGACCCTAGTGAGATTATTATAAGAACAAAAGAGCGCAATTACTAGAGTTATTAATTCTTGTCATGAGAGTTAAGCTCCCATTAAAAGAGTTTTTAAAGCATATATGTAACTCTCATACCAAAACTAGTATGAGAGTTACGAAAACTCTCACAAGCCATTTATAATAGTGTTACTAGAAAGAGAAAGCAATACATTGTAGAATAAATATATCGGTCTTACTTCGAACTTTATGAAAAATATATCTATTCCGCTTTTACTAATTATTTTTTTAACAAAAACGAAACAAAATATACATGTGTTTACGTATATGATATGTAATCAATAAATATTTGTATTCAAAAACTTAATATCATAAAATTATAAATATGGGAAATTAAAATAATTTTTTTGCCATGACTACAAATCAAAAAGTTGCTGGCATTAAAATTTTATTGATAAAAGCTGATATTGTACTTTGAAAAAAAGCAACGCCAACTAAAAATAATCAAAATTTAAAAATTTTTATACATATTTTTTAACCCTATGATTTCTTTTTTTTTACATAAATTTTAAAATTTAAGAATTGTTAAGCAAAAAATAAATATACTTATGTGGATAAATTCCAAGTAAAGCTTTATTATATTCAAATAAAACTATAATTTTGCATTTCATTAACTTTAATTTAATAATTTCTGTGCAATAAATATCTTTCGGATTTCTTTCCAAAAAAAAAAAAGAATTTTCAGTCTCATTAGGGTTAAAATTTAGATAAGGAAAAATTACAATACTAAAATGGCCGTGCTTAACAACTAGACTTATAAAGAAATTCTTTTAAGAACAAAATTCTATAAGAGTTGACATCTTATAAAAAATACTTTATGAGAACTAAAATTTTTTATGGCTTACTGAAAGTAGTTCTGCTATGAGTTCTAAGTGTTTATTGTAAGAACCTTACAAAAGTTGCATAAAAACAAAAAAAAGGAAAAAAAATTATGAGAGTATTCGAGTGTGGTATGAGAGTTTTATGAGATTTTTGGTTAATTATTTTCTTATTTATATTAATAATAAGAGGCTGGCTTCTTCAACTGTGTAATACCCTATTTAATCTCTAAAACACAAGACGCCGTTAAACTTTACCACTATTTAAAAACCGATTTTTTTTTCAAATTTTTGATATCGTTCTTCTTCTTCACCGAAAGTTGTAGGACTCTGAAGAATATTTTTTTTCCACCTCCACCTTCTCTCAAGTTATCACATCTTGAAATTTGTAAAATTTAAATTTTTGATACATTATATTTTTGAAATAGAAAACTTTTCCAAATTTCTTTGGATGCGGAAAGCTAACAGTAAATGCCATGCCATTAAAAACTATAATTATTTTTCTTAACACAATAAACTTACCCTTAAATTTGAGCATCATTGTAACGGCCCTTCCATTTTTTTTGTTTTATTTCAATGACTAGTCCTAAATATATGCAATCTTTCAAACTTTTTCGTATGTGAATGGAAGTAATTTTAATAATGTAGTAGACAGATTGTTTTTAAAAGAAGTGTTTTTACTTATCAAAGGGAAAACTGCTAAATTACAAACCATTCAACTTTATTAGTTTTGGATTTTACACTCGCACGCTCTTTGTATTTTTATAACCGTACGAACGTATGTTCGAAGGGTATACTAAATTTCCCTTACCGTTTGTAACGCTAAGAAATAATGCTCTGAGACATAGACGCAAGTTTATGTTTATGATCAGCATCGAATTCTGAGTCGATTTGGTTTTGTCTGTCCGTCCGTCCGTCCGTCCCAGCGATAACTCAGAAGCTAATTGAGCTAAGTTCACCAAATTTTCACACGTTGTTTATTATAGTTAATTCCAGAACTCTATTTAACACTAATCATACCAAGACTTAATATATACTTATTTCTACCATAGCGGGTCAAATGACCCGTTGTGGTAGATATCGGTATACAACAAGAATTACTCAGAATAAACAAAACAAAACAAACAAAAAAAAATTGTTATAACTGTACATTAATTACTTAGAAAAAGTCATGAAGTCAAATGTGCAAACGCAATAAAATTATACGTGCATTTTCAATGCAAAAGTTCAAAATGGGTCATTTGACCAGTTATGATATGTTTAGTGTTAAACTGAATATGATTGGGGTACTGGTTCGGGTAGCTGCCATACAACTTCAAAAGTTATTTGTCTCTATCTCAGAAACTGTGAAAGCTGTGTTTCGTTTTTGTTTGATAAAAGTTGTAGAAATTTTTTGGCTCCTTCTGGTAGCTGCCATACTACTTCAACAGTAGCTTGACTATATCTAAGAAAGTATTGAAAACACAGTAGTGAAATTTTGCATAAATTAATATGGTAATACGACAACTTAAAGTCATGGTCTGTCCCATAGTCAGCTGTGTGGCATATTCACACATAGAATAACAAATTTATACGGGTATCACAGAATTGACACGGTCAAATGTGTTTTTTCTCGTTATTTTTAAAAATAATTGCATAAGATCACAATTCTGAGTTAAAATACATTTTCATTAAAAATGTTTTAAAATAAAGCATTATGCATTAAAAATTATTATAAATAAAATTAATTAATTATACTTTTTTCAAATATCTGCACAATATGAACTCAAAAGAAAATAAAAATTTCAATTAATTGTAGAATATTGATTTAAATTTGCAACCTTTACATCCTTTCATTTATTATAAAAGCAATTTGTGGTTTTAACTCTTTAAAATTTAAATATTTTTCTTATACCAAGAATCTTACACAATACCAAACCAATATTTTTACGCCTATATTTTGTATACAATTTGTATATGCCGTACAAAAATTTTAAAATTCCAAATATTACAAAATTCTATGAAATTGTCAACAAACATTAAAGGAAACAAATAAAACAAAGCAAACAAACATACATATAGTTCAATGAATTATTACCTTTAAAAACAACCAGGATTCCACATCCTTTATTGTTATATACGTGCATTTAGCAATTGAAATTTATATAGGTAAAAGTTGTAAATTAATAAAAAGGGATCTCCATGCGTATCCATATGAAATTTCTTTTATACTGGAAAATATAGAACGAACACATACGCATTACTGTGCAGGTTGGTTTGATATATAGAATAATATAAAACCTAACAAAATAATTTATATTAGCAAACGGAATCCTTAATTTCACGAATGGTAGGTAACGTAACTTATCCCATAGGACTAGACATACATTATATTAACCAGAAAATGTCAATGATCCTTTACATATATATTTTGTTTTATGAATTTAGTAAGAATACCTACAGTATCAATAAAAAGTTTTTTTCTACCGCTTTTATTATGATTTCATATTTTTGTAATTAGTAATTTGTTTTCTTTAAAGCAGGGTTTAAACAATTTCAAATTTTGTGTACAAATTATAGTGTGAGGTTAAATGAATTTACATTTACCAAATATTTCATGGAGCTCAGACTCCAGTTTTAGTATGGTGGAAAAACTGAATTATAGTACTTCATTGAAAATATCCTAATTTTGGAATTTCTTGAAATTTAATATTTGAGTTTTGTTTCGAATTTATGTGACTAAAATTTTCTGAAGCTTAAAAAAATTTTTCATTTTTAAAATATTTCATTAAATTAATTATTAGTTACCGCAGATTCCACGTATGCATATTCAGATTTATTTCATATCCATTACCTAAGTGCTCTGCCATTATCATCGTTGTATAGACCTTTATGAGTAGGTAAAATTTTTATACAAAGGCAATCTTCCCATGTACCGGGAAGGTCTGGGTTACCGATTCCGAGTTACAGGAACTTAAAATTAATCTCGAATGTTTTTTTACTGTTTGAAATTTTAATAATTGAATCCGTTCTTATGTAAGATATAGGCGAATGATTAAGTATGATTTGGAAATCTCAGAACAAGCCCTTTCAGAAACATTAGAACGTCTGCAAGTTTACAATCAAACTTTAATTTCTTACAATCAAATTTATTTTAGAACAGTATTGCAAATTAAGTTGCGCAAGTTGAACAAATGTCATAGAATTGCTCCTGTAATCTCACATCGTTGCGAATGTAAACTTCCAAGCAGGTGCAAAAGTTTGATTCGATTTCTCGCTATTTAAAATATTTCGAAATCGTTTTTATATTAACGGTATCATTTAACATAATTGTATCAGAATGGTATACATGAACTTTACGTTCTGAATTTCAGAAGGTACTGTACAACAAAAAAAAAATTCAAATGCTATAAATATTCAATATCCAAAAGATCGGAAACCCGAGAAAATAAAAAAAAAAAAGGAAGTTATTGGTAAAAATATAAGGAAAACTTGTCAGTTTTTGTTTATTTTAGATTCAACTTATTCGATAGGGTTGACACTTTTATTACCTTAGGGTAGGTGAAACTTAAAATTTCCTATGAACACTATACCTATGTATACTCATGTATTTATTTATACAACACAACAAAATATATTTAAATATTCATATAATGTACGTACATATGTATTTCATGCACGTTTGTATGTAAATATTCGCAACATTAATTTTAGTTCCAAAAATAATACTTTGTGATGCCCGTAATCAAATAATAAGCAAGGAATTTTTGAATGATAATTTACTGAATTGTGGTAGCAATCCTTCGTCTTTTGTAACGAATTTAAAATGAAATTAAAGTTATAGATGCAAAATAGAGAAAAGAAAAAAAAAAAATTCAAAATCTAAAAATGTCAAAGTTTTAATCAGGGTGTTAACTTTACGGCTGATATAAACGTATACTGAAATGAACATATACTACAATATCTACGTACGTACTTTTAAAATAATTTATTACTTACTAGTTATAATAGGTAATATTTGTCTATAATTCGGTGATGACATGACTTAATAAATTATTTGCTTGTATGGGTGCAAACCTTTTGTATATATAATATAATGTTACATAACTTAGTGTTGGCGTTTTTTCTTCAAAATTCTTCAAATTGAAATGCAATTTCTAATAAAAAAAAAACCGCAAAATGTTGCCATATTCCAAAAAATAAAATTTGTGCTATATTGAATTTTTGAGTTCAATTATAAAATCATTATGAAAATTCCCAAATGATAATGTAACACTAATAAGTTTTTTAATAACAATGATTTCAAAATTTTATTGTGGAAATTTTATATGATTTCAATTTTAATTACGAAAAAGAAAAGGGCTCTGTTGAGCGTCCAAAGAAATAGCCTTAAATACAGACTCACATTTCTTAAAAATTTTTTAAGGAGATGATATCGTTATACATAAGATTTAAAATTTTTCATAAATTTAATTCACAGCTTTTCGAGAATTGGACTAAAAGATTCTCATAAAGTAACACAAGAAATTTTTCGATATATTTTTATTTATTTAGAAAATTCTGCATCTAACTAATGTACGCAAGTAAATTTTAGTTCCCCTTTTGTTTCCAATATATTATCGCACGTAAAATAGATATTTGACATTAAGAGCTGATACCAGCATTTACTACTTTAGCGGTTTAACCATTACCACTACTATTGTTGCCATGATTAAAGCTTTATAGCTTAATAAGGCTGTAAAACTTATAGCTTTATTAAATAAATATTCCACAAAAAGTCTAGAAGACCAGTTTAGGTATACTTGATAGTAATTAAGAACTGCTTTTCAGCATTTAAGTTATTATTTTGGTGTCCTTTTCTAAAATCTGCTTCGCATTTGCTTCCCTACTTAACTTATTGGAAATTATGTATGTGCATGGCAAGGTGAATTTTCATAACGCTTTCTTGTTTATAATTTGAGAAATTTGCTTATTCTATTTTTATATCCTTGCCGGGGTAACGTAATGGCAATGTTGTAATAAATTCTTGTTTGTCTTTCTTTCTGGCTTTCTTTTTCTTGTTATTTTTTTTCGTTTGCTCTCCATTTATTTTTATTACAGGCTTTTACTTTGATTGCGGCTAAAATATTTAAGCTTAGGCTTTCTATAAGTGTGTAACATTTCCAAAGGACAATTTTGATTTTTTTTTTTTGCTTTCATTTTTTACTGTGTTTTCGTCTTTTTTTGTTTCATTTTTTTAAAGTATTATTGCAGGATATTTGCCCAAGGATAGATTTATTTGGACAAGGTTTTATATATCTTATTTGTGTTTGGTTTTTATTTTAATGTATACTAACATTTTAACATTAGAATAATATGAACTGTGTTTTAAAAAAAGGTAGTCAGCTTATCACATTTTAGTAGGTGTACTAATTCGCATACACGGATACTGAAATATTCGGCACAAAATATAGAGTACCTTAATACAAAAATAGGACCATAATTTTAATTCTTATAGCATTCAAAAAAATTAAAAAAGGTACACTTTTGGTGAAGTTTTGACCAAAACTTCCTTTAAAAAATACATATCTATCACCCTGTTTCTGAATATAATTAATTCCTCAGAACACTGCTTACTGATAAAAAAGTAATTAAAACGGCAATTAACACAAGCTTTGGCAGCATAGAAGTTGTAATTGCAATAATTCTAGGTGGAAGAAAATTTCTTGTACAACCTATCTTCTTTTTTCGAGAGGAGTTAGCTGGTAAAATTTACCTAATCGCTTAGTTCTAGAGGATCTGATAATTATAGTTGACACGTTAAATTTTTTTTCTCAAATGCAAAAAAATTTAAAAAATGAAATCCTCTACTTCCAAATACTTAATAAACAGCAATATTTCCTGGAAATTAACAAAATTTTGATAGAATATGATTTAAACTGAATAAACTCAGATATGAAACGAAATTAAATTATTGTCCTTAAATTAATTTCGTTTCATAAGCGGTCCTGCGCTTTACCGATTTCACTTGTAACTGCAAATTTTGATATAAATAGCTTCTGTATCTTCAATTATCCGACATCGTTGGTGATATTTCGCTTTGCTTTCCACATAAAACCAAAAATATTTAAACCTTAAGATTAAATTTTATAATTTTCAATCAACCACTTTAAAAAGTATGATGCAGAATGATTTAAATTTTAAAGCTTATATGTAGAAAAAATCAAATACATAAAATCTTCAACTAAAAACTTATATTACAAAAAACAAAAAGAATTGAAATTAAAGTTGACCATCTTTTTTACAATATTAATAATTTCGTAAGAAATAACGAACAAGCAAAAACGAAAAATAAAAACACCAACAAACTAACCGTAACCGATTGATCTAGGAAATGTTCAAGGATAAAAGTACAACAGGATAACTACTATTTTTTTTTTCTCATTATAAATTTTTTTTTTAAAGGATAAGTAAAAGAGAACATTATGTCAGTGCATAATAAGAAGGAAAACCAAACAAAAAAATAATTTTTTTCTAATTCTCAAAATTCTTTTTTTCTTCTTCCTGTGCTCGCTCCTTCAAAATTTTTCTTCCTTTCTTTTTTACTTTCTTTCTCCATCTATTTGATTATCTTTGCGTTGGTAATATTATAGTTGTGGTTTTATGACATTTTTGATATTTTTTCATTCATTGTATGACTTTTTACTTTTGCTATTATTTCAATTTAAATTTGCTTCGTTTTTTCTTTCGATGGGAAGGGAATTAGTGTCATCCGGTCGGAAATTTTCATGAATTTTATTTATGAATATAATTCAAAAACTGAAAGCAAAAAAAAACCTATCACACAAAAAAAAAAGTAGAAGAAGTCAAAACAAAATTATGTAAAAAAAAAAAAATAGAAATTATTTGAAAAAATACACCCAAACAGAGCATTATGGGTTCCCCCTAATATTATTATGTATATTTAGAAGAACCAGCACCATTGCATGGACGAATTTAAAATTTAAACACATTAAAAATTTAAAAAGTAAAAAATTTCTTCTTTCGCTTCACTCTTTTATAAATTCTTTTGGAGTTCTCGTCCTTCCCTATTTCATATAAGTACATATATAAAGATTATGCATAATATGAATTTTATTGAACATACATACATAAACATATAGAAAAACAAAATATATTTGATAAAGTATAAAAATTTTTACTGGACATGCTACCAAATTTGTGGTGAAATTCAGAACTACTTTAAATTATAAAGAAATAACAAGCATTCAACAACAACAACAACAACAATAATAATCGACAGTAACAACAACAACAAGAACAGCAAGCAAATTTAAGCTAAAAAGGAGCAATTTAACTTAACTTTTTGAACTATGTCAATAACAAATTATGAATTTTTTCTATGAATTTTTATTTTTTTTTCTTTTTTACTTTTTTCTGTACAATTTAAGTCCTAAAAGCTATAAGTGGACATTATATAAATTTTTTTTTTCGGATTTATAGTAGGTAATTGTAGAGTTGGAATATCAAAAAAAAAGGAAATAATTTTAGTTGAATAAGTAATGAAATAAAAAAAAAAACAAAAGACGAAATAAAAACAGAAAATAAAAGAAAATTAAAGAAAAATTAGAAAAAAAAATGAAATTATCGTAGAGAAAAACACAAAAATTCAAATTAGAGTAAGAAAACTTGAAAATAATTTTCATAAAATTTTAGTACAACTGATTGTGGGGATATGAAATCTAATTTAAAGTTATTAAAATGTCTTCAAATAATATGATTATAAAAAAAAACCGAATATATACATTTATTTACAAAGAGACACATACTAGATACAGAGAGTAACGAAAAAATATTATTAGATTAACAATAAATAAATTGAATGGAAGCAGTGCATTGTGAACCAACTTACGGATTTTTTAAAAAAAATTATGGCTTTGTAGAATGAACAAGTTTTTGGTATAAGGTCTGATTGTTATCGTAATTATTGTACATAAACTCCTGTACAATTTCGCGAAACAAATGTTTTAATTAGAAGCGTCCGAATCAAAACGATTTAATTCGTCGTCGTCATTTGATTTGAAGAGAAAGACAATTTTTCAGAACGTTTTATACGGTTTATTAAGCTGCTAAGAAATTATATTAAATTAAAACATACATGTACATAGTTATAAATAATGAATAGGTCTATTGTTATAAAAAAATACCAATCTTTTGAGGTATAATAAAAGATACATTAATTTTATTAACATATTTTGTTAAATAAATTAATTTGTATTCTAATTATAACTAAATATCTAGCAAAAACTGAAGAAAAATATACTTAAGTATAACTTGTAAATGCATTAGTAACTTTGTTAAACAAAACCCAAGAATCATCATTCTATATTGTTCACCTATATGCAGACGTATCTAATATTATGTTTTATAACAATGATAATAAAATTTTAATCCGAATTTATCATTTTAACAAAACGTGTGAAAATCTAAAGTGAATAGATCTGATTCGTTTGGAATACCCATAATGTTAGGTGAATTGAAGAACGAAAATTAAGAACTAGGACTGTACATATTCCCAAAGACATCTTGCAAAAAAAAAATTTCTGACTCGCTAGGGCGAAAAATATTACAATGTGGTCGACATAAGTAGTATAGAAGGAATTCTGCACCCCATACCACAATATTATATGGAAGCATAAAAGAATTTCAGAATCCTGAAAGCAAGGGATAATTCTCAAGATCCTCCAGAAGAGATCCTCAGGAAAGGAGCTCCCTTCTTCGACACCTTAACAATTATGCCTGTATAATTTCCCAGATATCCCGGAAAAAGGGAATTTCATTATTATAAAAAAATAGTATGAAACTAAAATTACTAGAAGTAAAAAAGTAAAATATTAAAAAAACATTTTACCTGTTATTATAAATTTTATAATTTTATAGTAATACCGATTTTTTTTCACAAACTGTACTTTTGTGTATATACATACATAAAATTGTAATTTATGTTCATTTACTTTTTGTTTTGAAGGAAGATATTCATTTTGCTTATTATTTTAATGTGAATGGATACAAATTAAATTTAGACGAACGAAAAAGTTTATTTTAATGTAAAAAGTTACCAACTTAATAATAATGTCGTACTTAACCTAAATCCAACCAAAAAATATTTTTAATATTTAAAAAATAACAGCATAGCATTACTTTTATATGTGTATAGGTAAAAAAAAAATATTAATCTTTCAAAACATAAATTTTTAGGAGTTAAAGTTTTACTTAAATAATATTGACATTTCAAAATATTATACGAAACGATGAAAATGAAGGTAAAACTGTTTTACTAAGTCAAGGATATAAAAAATTATTTTTTTAAATAAGTGCCTACATAACTTGAGAATGAAAAATTTTAATGAAAATATCATGCACTTTAAATTTATGTATGATTGTTGTATTTTAAACAAAAGAATTTTATATTATTTAATTAAATAATAAGGGAAAGTGCAAAATTAAGTAAATAATAGAAAAATTTAAATTATTAAATTTAATATTGCTTACAAGATATTGTAGCATGAGTTCAAGGTATTTAATATTAAAATTAGTGTAAAATGCTACTCGTGACACGAATCTAATATTGTTGAAAGAGCAAAGTATTAATACATTCTCTAAATTTAAAAACCAGAGAATTTGAAGCTTTATTTTATTTCTATAACAAAGCTCTGATACCATAATACAACTAAAATTTGAAAATAATTGAAAATATCATAAAATTTTAGAAAATTCATTAAATTTTACTTGAATTAGAGTAGAAACTTTTAATAGCAAACTGTTGGAAGGAATTCACACGATTTAAACATAAAATGTAAGTATGCAGTTGTGAATTCGCCAAAAGAAATGCGTTTTAACATTTTTGTCATATTTGCTTTTGACTCTGTTTACAGAAATTTTACGTATGTAGGTATAGATATTCTCATATATTTAACATTCCCTGAGATCAGAATTGTACTAATACTGTATTAATACATAATTTAGCTTATATAAGCCACTTACTGAATTATGTATCTCATTACAGTATTTTTACAATTCGAATATCAGGGACATTTTGCAGCAAATTATCAAGAATTATTAAAATGACATCGAGCCGTTTTTGTTTTAGCTAGCAGAAACAATTTCAGCTCCATTTAAAGGAAAACTAAAAAAAGAAAAAAAAATAGTAGGGGTTTCATTTGAAACTACAACTTTTATTAATAAATTTGAAAGTTTTTTTAAAACAAAATTTTTGTAAATGAAACAATCCCAGGTTCTTATACCCGACCGTACGAACGTATGTTCGAAGAGTATAATAAATTTTCCTTACCGTTTGTAACACTACGAAATAATAGCATGAGTTATAGACATAAGCATAATATGTATATTTTTTATCAAATTCTGAGTAGTGGTTCGTATAACTGTCCAAAAACTTTAAAAATTATTTGGCTAAATCTCAGAAATTATTGACACTATAACATTGAAACTTCGTATACAGGCAAATATGTTTTTGGGGCTTCCATATGGGATTAAAATCGTTACAATTTCTTGACTATTTGCGGAAACTGCCATACAACTTTAATTGTTATTTGATCATATCTTAGAAAATACATGTGATATCTTAGAAAATACATTTGATCATATCTTAGAAATGACATGGGCAGTTACAATAGCTGTCATACAACTTCAAAAGATACTTGATACTTATCTTAGAAATTATTGAAGCTTTAATACATAAATCTCTAATAGAGTGTCTTCGAGATTTCTATATTCATTGTATCTTCATTCGTATATGTGTAACACAGAGTTGACAGGGTCAATTATATATGTACCTATTCTAATTTTTTTAAAAAATTAAATTAGCTATTTAAAAATAATTTTTTTTTCTTATATTTTCCTCAGTATCTCGTTCAAAAACAATTGAAAAGAATTTAGTGAAATGCAAAACGTTTTTAGTCAAGTTTAAAACATAAAGAATGTTGATTACTTTATCACTTTATACTATGAGAATATGTATTAGATATATAGAATTAGATATATCCTAAATAATTTCTAAACAGATTCCTAAATATAAACTTTTTGAATTTTGTTATTTGATATAGGCTTTTGATCATAAAAATTTTATTCTTATAACTCTAGTCGCAATATTATTAAAGTTTCTGTGTCAATGTTGCCGCCATTTTGATCGTATTCGAATATTTACCAAGCCTAAGAAAAATTTATCAGATAAGGACATAAAATTACATTTAAAGATTCACTATATAAGTAATAACGTATTCAAAATTCGATGTAAACTTTCGGGAACTGAAAAAAATTCAGATACGAAAAACTAATTTGTCTTGCATGAATTTGTGTAAGCTTGACGAAAATTAAAATTTTCTTTAAAAATTTTTACCGAAAAATATTACAGCTTATTGGTTTTAGTAGAAACCTTTTTGAATTATTAAAGCATCTTGTTTTCAATTTAAAATATATAAAAAATTTTCTAATTAATTTTATAATTTTCATCGTTTTACATAAAAGTAGAAATTGCAAAAGGCCAAAATTTAAAACACTGCATTTATTCTAAAACTTTTTCAGATAAAAATCCTAAGTACATAGTAACTTTTATTTTGTATTTCTAAATTAAACATGAAAAGAGAAAAAAATTATAAAAATAATTCTAATGCACAACGTCGTATGTATTGTTATACATATTGTATTGTTTTTTTTCTTTCTCTCTGTTTTAATTGTCTTGTGTATACATATATAGTACATTTATAACGGTAAAAGATTTAATTTTAGGAAAAATTTCAAGGAAAATCCTTAATCTTTTACAACATACTATGGAATTTTGTGAGTATTTAACTAAAAAAATATTTTAACTTTTGAAGAAGATCCTTTAAACTAAAAGAAGAAAAAAACCAAAAAAGAAACCAAAAACAAAAAAAAAGTCAAGATTATAATGGTCCCAAGAATTTACTAGATAAAATAAAATTTATTTTGTGATTTTTCATCTAGAAAAACGCGGTTTTCTTTTTTAAAACAAAAAAGGCAAAACTTTAGAACCCAATTAAATTAAAAAGAATAAAGAAAATTTATAAGAAAAACATTGCAAAACAAAAAACAGTAAAATATAAGTAAAATATTCGATGCTATCAAAAAGTTTTATAAAACTCTACATGTACAAACCTGCTATATTCAAGTATATAGGTAAATATAGAGTTATGTATGTATTAAGGATCACTGTGATTGTATGAACCCGTGTAAACGTAAATATCTTTATAATATAAAATTGAAACGAAATATTAAGATTCTTGGATGAAAATGTGTGGTTATTCATTTTAAATAATGAATGAGAAAAATTAAAAAAAAAAAAAATTCATCTGATTTTTAAAGATTTCTAAATGAAAATTTAAGTTACTGTGCAGCATAATAACATTTAAGACCGCATATATCAGCTTTTTAACTTCTTGAACCTATTATGAAATTGTCTCACACTACCAGCTCTAACAATTTATAGACAAGAATTGCGAAATGTCTACAATATCTCCATATTTTAAAATTAGCAAAACAGTTTCCAATAAAACAAACAACTTATCTAAAATTTTCTCTTGAACCGTCAACCTAAATGCAAACTTATACCTTTTTCAGCAAATAAAAATTCCATTACTAAATAAACCAAATTTATGTTAGACTTGTATTTATATAAATGCTCCTAGTAAATAATATTACAGTTTTGTTATTATGCAAATATATCATGCAATACAAAACGTCATTAATGTTGTTATAAAATCTGTCATAAAAATTGGATATTAATATTAGAATTTTAATAATTTGCGTCTTTATTCTGGCCTGCATGCAAATCCCTACATTTAAATTACAGTAACACCATGTTACTTGATTGAATTGAGCAATATCATTAATAGCTGCAAGCTAAATTATTAATTAAAAAAAATTGCAACTGTTGAAGCAAGGAAATTGCATTTATATTACAAAAACACTCAAATAATTAAGAGTCGATTTAGTCTAGGTACTTACTCAGCAATTAAAATTATATTGCTGATTAAATCAAATTGACTTCGTTCTGTATTCTGCTCTAGATAACGGAAAATTGAATTATTAATGATCGAACTTATAGATTTAATTTGGGAACAGATTTGAAACGGCAGGTGAATTTTTTAACTTAATTCCTAATTTTATTAAAATTCACTTAGACTATTATAAATTTTTGAAATGAAAACCCATTTTTATATTCCATGATTGCCGAATTTGAAAATTCTCGTAAAATATTATCATCTGACGCAATTTGTATAGTTAATTTCCATAACATTATTCATTGAAAAGACTTAATAAAATTTGAAGAAAAAATTATGGAATAATCTCTACAAGTACTTCTCATCATTATTATTAGGACTCGAAACCTTAATAACAATATTTTGTTAATTCATCAAGAGATTTGTCTTTTGAAAAATTATATACATTATAAACAAAAAACTGAATTCTTTTCCTAATACAAACAAACAAAATGAAGTGGTCTGAAGTAGAATATAGAAATAAGATATTTTAAGTTTAAATCTTCTTTTTCTCTTGTAGAAAAAGAAAGAGAAAATAACACAAAGAAACTATAGATTATAATGAAAATTGAAATAAAATAAAACTTGAACAAACAGAAAAACTATGTGCACCCAAAATATTTGGGATCTAATTTTTGGAATGAAGACATGTGCATGTTTTATGTATTCTTCTATTCTTAAATATAAATCAAGCATAAAATAGAATAAAAAAAAATCAAAGAAATTGAAAAAAAAAGGAAAAATTTTCATCATCTAAACATGAGAAGAAAATTCTTTATTTTTTTTTTTCAATGGAAAATATTTTCACTGTAAACATTTTTGGCATGTAATCTTAACCACTTATCCCACATAATAAAGAATCTGAAGGAAAAAAGAACAAAAAAAAAATAAAATTTCTATAAAAATAAATGGTGTAGAGCCTTATATCCACATGTGCCTATATACGATGTTAGTATTTATACTTAATTTGTAGAGTAAATACAGAATTTTTCATTTATATTGGCAACTATTTTAAGTCTAGTATTACCAGAAACCTAATTTTTACTCATTATAACAGTGATATTCCAATTTTCGAGAAAGAAATTTTTTAAAACTTGAAGTATAAAAGTATTTGCTGAAAATATAATATATATATATATATATTATGTTGAAGAGGAAATTATTATTTTTCGAATTCTTCAACGTGAATTTTATATAAAAAACGCAAGATAATAACTTACAACCCATTTTGTACACAACCAAAGCCTTTTTGGAGATAAATTAATGACAAAGAATTTGCAGATAGAGAATTTTTCTTCAGGTGAAATGTAATTATACAATAATTGATTTCATCTGCTTTAAAGGTGCATTTTATGTATAAAATTTTCGAATTTTCCAGAAACAAAGAATTAAAATAAACCTAAGTATTAATAACTATCCGTTTGTTTCCCCTATGTAGTGTGATTTAACTGTTACACTTCTGAGTGCGGACATTAAGTCAATAGCATTTTAAAAGCTAAAAATTGTACTAAATCGTAACATATACGTTAAAACGCTGACTAAATTAATTTAAATTAAGTAATAAAATTTAAAAAAAACTTAAGTAATTTATTTATAGACTACCATTTTATTTTCCTACATGTATGCAGAGCTTAAATTTTCTGAGGGGGAATGCAGATATAAGAATTCTTTTATGGCATCCATTAAAAATTTAAAAAATTTTTTTTGCGTTTTTTTTTATGAAGTTATACAATATATTTTTCAAAATTTTTAAAACTTGTCATTTCAATATAACAAGCGGTACGAAATTAAGTTTTGTCTTGTCTTATAGCTCTCAATAAGCTCTTTGAAAATCCCGTTATTCGTTTAAATTTAATACTTCAGTTTAAAGGTTGGAAACGATGCCAAGTAAAGAAATTTTCAGAAAAGTCTTATTCATAAAAGTGAACATCCGAAAAGAATAAAATTTACTTTTTTTCATTTAAATTAACTAGCAAGTTTCAAACAATAATAACATAAGAGATAAGACACTGCGTTCGGATATGTGCTGACTATGTCAAATTATAAAGAATATATAAATTAAAATATAATTGAAATAAGAAATATAATAATTTATCAAAAATCAAAATTCAGTTTTTATAAACAATTTTTTTTCCTCATTATCTAAATTGTTAAGAAAATTTACTTATTTTTTAATATGGAAATAAAATTTAATAAGTTTTAATAAAGGTTTATCCTTTCATTCTATATCAAAATTAACATCTCTTTAAAATTTACTTATTTTTAGAATATTTTGTATAGTCTCAATTTGAATTTCATATTATATCTTAAATTACACTTGTAATTAAAGTTTCCACGTGCTTAAAATTAAAAGGATAACTAACAAAAAATTTATTTTTATTATTATTTTTCAATGATTTTTTATAAATTTACTAAAAACTTTTGAACAAAAAAATTTTGAAAAGAAGTGCTTATTGATTTAAATTTGTTCGCCCTTCCGTGAACCCGTTTACAAAACTTCTAGTTCCCGTAAAAGAAAATTTTTACCTATCTCCCCCCCACCCTTTAAGAATTATTACTCCGCAAAACATTAAAAATGCCATTTTATATCTATTTACTATAGCAAGACCATAAGCATTTTTGAATTTTTGCAAGCTCTGAAAAGTAGTGGCTGACTTTTCTAAGTTCAGAATAGCACACTTAAATTTTAAAAATAATAAAGTTGAATCAAACCAATGGTTTGTATTGCAGCACTTTTCCGTTGAACAAGTGAAAATACTACTTTTAAAACAATCAATACCTAATTCACTATTAAAATTATTTTCATTCAAATATGAAAGCATTTCCATGATTGCATATATTTAGGATGAATGATTTATACAGTCTTTGAAATAAAGAAAAAATTAATTTAAAGAGGTGTTAACATAATGCTCGATTTTAAGAGTTAATTGCGTGAATTAAGAAATAATTATATTTTTTAATTTAATGGAATTTACCGTTAGCTTTCTGCATTTATAGAAATTTGAAGAAGCCTGAGGTTTCGGAAATATAAGGCTCTAAAAATTCAAATTTTACAAATTTCAAAAGGCGAAACCTTGAGAAGGGGTGGAAATGGGAAAAAATCTTCCAACGAAATTATTTATGAAAATGTAAGAGCTACTAAAATTTTAGGCTCCTGTAACTTATGATTACTAAAGAAAAACTCAAAATCAAAAATTTAGAAAAAACGAGTTTTAGATAACGGTAAATTTTAACGGCCATTTTGTCTTTTTAAAGTGCAGAAATGGTATGAAAAATTTGAAAAGTGCTTATGGTTTCATTGCAATATATAGTTAAAAATGCCTTTTTTATGGTTTTAGGGGGGTATAACTTTTAGAATGGGGGAGATAGGTGAAAATTTTGCACCATTGAAATAAGTTTCTAGTAAAGACGTATAAAATTAAAGTTGAAATTTTAAATTAAAATTAAAGTTGAAATTACTATCTTTAAGAGTGTAGAAGTTTTGTAAACAGTCACACGGACGGACGGGCGAACGGACGGACAAAGTGAAACTAATAAGCACTTTTTTTCAAAATTTTTTTGGAAAAGCGGTAAAAATCGCCGTTAGAATAAAATCTGTTTTTCCAAATTTTTCTTGTAGAACGCTGCCTGTAGGAGTCTAAAATTTTAGCACCTCTTATATAGTAGTAAATAGTTTGTTTCGTTAGAAGAAAAGCTTTTTCTACATTCACCTCCTTTCGAGTTATCGGGACCCGAAATTTGCAAAATTTGAAAATTTGTGATTTCATATTTCCAAAATTGCAAGCTTTTACATATTTCTATAAATGCAGAGAGCTAACTGTAAATACTATGCCATTAAAAAATATAATTGTTTTTCTTAACTCACGCAATTAACGCCTTTTTCAATTTTTTTTTTGTCTCATTGTAGTGTATGCAATATTTGAAATTTTTATATGAATATTAATGAAAATAATTTTAAATAATGTTTTTAGAAGCAGTATATTTATTTATTGAAAGGAAAAGTGCTACATTACAAACCATTGGTTTAACCCAATTTTTTTTCTTGTTTCTGGTTAATCTTTTAACACAAACTACACAAAATTTTATATCCCATGGTAATACTTTCAATTACTTAAGAAAACTTAATCTTTATTTATATTTGTTATACACACTTAGATATTATTAAAAAAAATAATAATGGTACATTTTAAGTAAATAATATTATTATTAGGATATTTGTTCTTATTATTGCTCGTTACATACATTGTTCAAATAAAGAAATTATTATGGTTTTTTTTTTTAAATTGAAATTAAAATATTTAATTCAATTATAATAAGAGCAATGGTTTTGTTGATTAAAACATTTTAAGTTTGTTTAAACGATTAACCATATTAAGTGATTTATATTTTGATCGCGACGAACTGAAATGCTTCTTATTTTCGAGCATGACAAAATATTATTAGTCATGACTGTCATAAATTTTGAAATTTAAATCATACATAATATGGAAAATACATGTGAACTAAGCCTTAAATGCATATTGTTTTCATAGCTTATAAATGTTACTTTTATGAAAATTTCCTGAAATTGCAATGATAATGATTTACAATGCAATAAAAACGTTTTCTATTATACTTAAGCAATGCATCCATTGCTTAAGTATAACAGAAAAGTTTTTACGAAATTCTATTGAAAATTATTTATAATATTCAAATTCTTATGAATATTATTCATAATTCCTTAAAATTTTTTATTGCCTAATATTATGTTAAAAAATAAAATAAAATCTCCAACTATACAACGGTCACTGGAAAATATTGAAGAGTATAAGCATGTATAAATATTTTACTAAATGCGTAATAAGAAACCGCAATTACCTTTCTGTACATCAAAGAATTAAAAAATATTGTCCTTTAAAATAACTTCCTGTACAGTAAAGAGTATATTTTGTAGTGAATTATGCATAAATGAATGTGTCCCATGATAATAATTGAATTTTTTTTTTTTCGTATAAACATATAGCTTCTTCTTATTATTATAAAGTTCAAGAGGAAAAATAAAATTTTCGTTTTGTTTTGAATAAAATTATAAACTGCGTAAAAGTTAAAAAAAAAATATTAAAAATTTTCTTTTTAGGTACTTTTTACCATTTTTTACATTTTTCAAATTTTCTTTGTGTTTTCTCTTAAAAAAAATAAGAACAAAATAAGAAAAACACAAAAACAAAATGGTTTTGTATAGCTAGAGCCATAAAGAAAAGTATATTTAAAAACCTTCAAATTTTTACGATGCCTTTGTTATCCATGATTTTTATTTGGTATTTAATCTCCTGGGCACATATTATTTATTTAAGTTGTAAAGTTTCTCACAAAAAAAAAAGAAAAAAATATATGTATACTATTTTCTTGAAAATTTTATTATAATGCCTTAATGCATTAATAAAATCTCTATTCTATTCCTACCTAAATTTCTAATGTAAAATTTAAACATTTTCTTGTGAGAACCAAGTACAATAATTATTTATTTACGGAGCCGTAAGGATAACAGACAGCACTTTACTATATGTTAATCGCTTTATTCTTTCGATTTTTTTTACTATAAATTGCACGAAAATAGCACGATAATAAGGTCAAAATGTTTTTACTTTAAAATAAAATTGCATATATGTAGGATGATTTTAAAATTTCGTAGTTTAAGTTAATACATATTCTTGTCACACTCGAACATAATTTTGTGATATTTTGTACTAATTATTTTCAAATTTTTGAATAGTTTCAATTCTTGGTTAAAACTTCTTGATAAACTATAGTAAATAAGAAAAAATACCGAAGTTATTAAAAGTATCTTTTAATAAATTTGATGAATCCCAACGAAAATTTTAATATTGCCTATTTCTGAGATAAATTTCAAAATCATAATTTTAAGAAATTTTGTAGTGATTACCAACGAAACAGTTTATCTACTAAACAGTTTAACCATCAAGATACAGTTTTGTGTAAAAAGATAATTATGTAGGAGCTTTTAATTCCGACATTGCCGTGGTGGGTAAATTAAAGAAAAGTTTCAAACACTTTTTGGAAAATTGAAAGAACTTATTAAATATTTTTCCTTAATTAAAAATAGAATACTTTTGTTAATATACCAAAATTGTTAAGATATTTCATAAGATCGAATAATTTACGAATTTCTCCAAATACAACAATTTTTTCAAGAATAGCTTCAAAATAAGTTTTTTGAATTACTAAATCAACTTATTTAGACTCTTACATATCCTTAATGACTTCTAATTCCCCAAATGTACTTAAATACCCTGACTCACTTTAGATAGATGATAAGAAAAGTTCATTGAAATTAGAAATTACATACATGAGTCTTAATGAACGTATGTGAGATAAAATATTTCGTATGCATATGTGTATGTAATTATTTGTCATTAAAGTAGATTTATATACTAGATAATTAATATGACAATTTATATTATACATGCTATTTATAACACAAATCATTCAAATGTTTAATGTCAAATCAAATTCATTTCATATTATTGAGAAGTACTAAAAATCATACCATATTATACGTAGTATTACAAAAACTTAAAAATTTTAAATTTAACATTACCTTTTGGGTAATAAATTATACAGGTTATTAAAAAAAAATACATTGCATGCATATTAGCAATTTGTCAAAATAAATTAATAATGAAATTAAATATAAAAGTCAATTAAAATCAACAAAATGATAACATTAAAAGTGAAATATAAACACGAAAGATATTACATTCTTTATTGCCCCCACGTTCCCACCTTACGATATTGCAAATAATATCCACCAAGTATGAATTTTATGTTATTGATGGTGGTAAATTTCTATTTAAATCCTCATTCTTTTATTTTTTTGCATTTCTGTTTTTTTGTTTCAACTATTTATACATTAACACATGATACGCTCATATTATTTTTTATGAAAATAGTATTGCAAAACATAAACGCATAGCATAGTATATAACGTATATAACAAAAAATTTGTATGAGGGTGTGGTGAATTTAAAAATAAGGTGATAACAATTTGGGAAATTATTCTAATATTGATAAATTTTGCTAAGGTAACAATTACGTAATTTAGTTAGATATGCAGTATTGTACTCTGTAATACCCGTATGAACTTGTTATCCTATGTGCGAGTAAATGAGACATAGCTAGCTATGCGACAGACTATTACTTGAAGTTGCCGTATTATTATATTAATTTATGCAAAATTTCAGTACTGTGTTTTTAATATTTTCTATGGCCGAACTACTATTGAAAATGTATGCCTGCTACCAGAAGAAGCAAAGCAATTTCAACGGTTTTTATCAAAGACATTGGCCCTATTAATATATTCGCTTGTGCGAAATTTCAATTTCACCGTTTTTATAGTTTTTAA
Source organism: Condylostylus longicornis (assembly GCF_029603195.1). Lineage (NCBI taxonomy): Eukaryota > Metazoa > Arthropoda > Insecta > Diptera > Dolichopodidae > Condylostylus > Condylostylus longicornis. The sequence continues at coordinate 9,759,013 of NW_026578009.1, read as the reverse complement.
GATAACATTCAAAAAAATTTTAAAGTTGTAGATCATTTACCCATACCAGTACTGGCATTTACTACAGTATCATTTGTGAAAATTTGATGAACCTAGCTGAATTAGTTTTTGAATTATCGTTGGAACGGACGTACGGACGGATAAACAAAGCTAAATCGATTCAGAATTCGACGCTGATCAAAAACATACACTTGAGTCTATATGTTAGACCCTTATTTCTTAGCGTTACAAACGGTAAGGCAAACACACGTTCGTACGGGTATAAGAATTGAAATAAATTTAATAGTGGAAATTTATTTTTAAATACTTAAATATAAAATTAAAATTTTCAAATATACAAATCAAACTTTTTCGCCCTTTAGTGTGGCTATGCATGAGCATTTAGTAAGTTTGGTTAGTCAATAATACACTTCTAATATACTTTCATGTAAAAGTAGACTTTTGCTATGGACATTGCACTTTTTTATTAACTTGCTGTGGTTAATGTGATTGTGATTGTCCCAACTTTGTTGAGTCTGGTATATTACAGGAATTACAGAGAAGAGAAGATATTTTTAGTGCTTCATGTCACAGTAAGGATTATCGAAATGTATAAATTAGTAAAACGAAAATTAACGCATAAAATGAATTATAAATTTTTTTTCAAGTTTCTATCTGAATAATAGTTAGAGAAGGCTTGTTCAGGCTTTATTAGAGCCTCGATTTTCTTTAATGTTATCTGACTCACTTACTTAAGAGTTTTTTTGTTATTGTGAGCAGCATTTAAAGCAAAGTTATCGTCTTCCTTTTCCTCTTATGATGGCAAACGAAATTATTATAGTTACCAATATCAATATCTCCTTGCAATTAAGTGTCGACATTTTTACTCCATGAAGATTTCTTATACTAACAAATCGTCTTAATAATTACTAATGCATAATAATAAGACACAGAAACTTGTGGTGTGTTATACGTGCCAACTCTGAAGCGAAAATATGTGGTTATTATTGGATGCTTTATATTTAGATTTTTAAAAAGTTCACATTTTATACAGGGTAATATGACTTTGGTGTAAATATGCTGTTGGGTTAATTCTTTAGACTTTTTTAAGAAAAAAATTGTATGATTTTTTCAGTTCCTGTAAAAAAGGTGACTATACTAAAGAAAAGTAGAAGTAAAAGTTTAGTTCTTGGAAAAAAAAAAGAAATATCGAACAGATTTTGAGATAAGTAATGTTTTTTGAAAACAGTTTCTGAGCTTTAGACTAAATTTTGTGTTTGAATGACTATAAATCGAAAACGGTAAGTAAGACGCTAACTATTGTCATATCGTTATGTCTATCAATTAGCAAAAAATGACTGTGCAATTAATTTTTGTGAGTTCAAGAGCTTCGAGGCTAGCACGAGTATTCATGAGATATAATTTTTTAAACTTGTCGAAACTACCCCAAGTTTCCCAAGTCCAAATTTCAACTCTCCCTCCCTTACGAGTTTTTACCTGTATTATGTAGAAAAAAACTAACAATTCTTATTTTTATACATGCGCTAATTAATGTATAGTAATCAGTAATCATTCGATGGCATAATCATAAAATTAAATTATTTATTATTGAACACCTAATAATTACTTATGCAAATTATAGCTAATATTTGTAGAAAATAACTAACATTAATTGCATATTATGTACGTACATAAATTTCTAAGAAATTCGTATCAATAAAATCTATATTCATATTCATACAATAAATTAATTCATAATTTTCTTTAAGAATTAAAATTATTTATTTACAAATTTAGAATTCTAAATTCTACATTTCATAGTTATAATGAGCCAACCAACACAACAAAAATATAAATATTTAAGAAGGTGTTCATACTCTTACATTCCTTGACACAATAATTTTATTACTGTTATGCATAATATGTCTATAAAAATATTGATTGTACTTTGATCATGTTTAGTTGTATGTAAATCATATGTTAACATAATTTTACTTTTATTGAAAATATTAAAATATTGATAAAGTAAATTAATTTTCATTAAAATTTTCTATTTAATTTTCTTATTTACTATTTCTTCTATAACAGTTAAGGAAAATAATTTTTAAAACTTTTGAAGCAAAAAAACTTTATACTAATCTCACTTCACCCGTCCTATGGGTTTTTACAAAATCTTTTTATACCCTCTCTATCTAAATTATCGCATCTCTGCATTAGTTTGTATTTTTTTATTTTCGACTACTTATATTTCAGAAACTGCAAGTAATTTCCATTTTTCCTAAAAGCGAAATTCTAACGCTAAATTCCATGGCTTTAAAATATATTATTATTGACCTCAAGTCAATTAATAGTCAAATTCAATCATTCTAATAAAGGTTTTGTTATTTTTTATTATTCCCCTAAAAGTATGCAATATTTACTTAATGCTGTATGTATAAAAATTATTGAAAATTATTTTTGCTTATTCCAGGAGAATGATTGTACTTTAGAAACGATTACTTTGAACGAAATTTATTTTATATTAAGTCGCAACAATTAAACTTTATGCATTGAAAACAAGAAACATTTTTCGTAATTATCAAAATTAAATATAGTTTATGCATAAAAATTTTAATACAAGAAAACTAAATTGAAAATTTAAAAATGTGACTCTAAAAGAACGTTTCATAAAGAATTAAAAGAAAAATTAACTAAATTTAGTTGGTAGACGTCACATAATACAATAGACTGGCCCAATCATTTGAAACTGCAAGACAAAAGTAGATGAGGGCAGTTCCATAGAATGAACATGAATCAAATCTTAAAACTTACTAACAAACATATAAATTTTAAAAATTTAACATAAACTGTGAAAAGTCTTGAAAATTATTACTCAGTCAGAATTCTGGGCCGAAAAAGTCAATATTTTTTAAATTTAACTATAACTACTTCCAAAAAATCTGACAATGAACTCTAAAACTACAATAAGTTTAAATTAACCTTTCATTTCAAATCCAGTACACATTTACAAATGTTCTCGTTTATTCAACAACTCGTTCTATTCTTTCATGTTAGCAAAGACCAAGAGCTGTTGAATTAAAAAATAATTGAAATTTATATAGAAAGGATTTTTATGATTTGTTTTCCAACTTGGTGATCTCTTCATACTTTTTGAATTAATTTAATTATTTTCTCTAAATGTTTTTACAAAATTAAAATGTTATTTCAATTGTTATACTGTTATTGCTATTGCCAAAAATATGAATTATTATTATTTTTTCTATAATTAAAATTACAAAGCGATATTTACATAATTTACAACAAAAATAAAACAAAATGAGAAAAGATATTAGTTGACCATATCAACTGTGTGTCATCAATATAGATTTTTCTAAAAGTTATATGATAACTGAGAGGCCTTCTCCATATAGCTCTTGGAAAAATCGCAGTGCAATATAGGGCAAGGTTCTAAACTTGGTGAAATTTGAGCACACTGTATAAGTTATTTAAATTTTTAAGGTATAACAATTTTTTTTTGAAATTGTTTGCCAGCCATAAGTAAATATCAAATTCGTTTTAAAAAATTTTATGTAATGCTGCACACTTTATAGTTTCTGAGATAAAAACAAATTATTTTTGAAGTTTTTGCACAACCACGACCAAATTTTTTAAGAATAGCACAATTAACCTCTGTTGCTCAACTTCCTTGTGTTAAATTTGGGTATTTTAAGCTTTACTATTATTATATATTAACCAAATTATTTATGAGGCAGCTGCTTGAATTGATGCTTTAATCGGATCGAAAAAAATTTTCGGCAATAACTCTTGATAATTCTAAAATTAGGTTATACTAACTACTGTGCCTAACAGACAAGCGTACAAGAGACAGGCAAAGCTAAGTGGACTCAGAATTCGGCTGTGATTAAAAATATATACTTTTATCATAAACGTCTATTTTTCACAATCACAAACGGAGTGATAATTTTATGACACCTTTAAAATATTCGTTTGTACGTGTATAAAAATAATATAGACTAATAACATAAAAAAGTCAACAATCAAAATAAAAACAAAATTCCAGAATTCTATTTGATTATGCCTGCAGGATTTTAATTTATAATTTAACATGAAAAAGAAAAAAATATAAAACAACTGAATTTGAAATTATAAATTTGTAATTAAACCTTCTAGGCTTGGTAAAGAATAACTTAAAAATAAAAATTATTCCAAATATAGTGATTAAATTTAAATTGTGTAAGAATTGCTTTTTTTAATATTTTTGAAAGAGATCTTTAAGTACTAAAACTATATATATATATATATAGGTTCTTTATTGAGTATAGTAGATCTAAACTCAATTGTATAACAAAAAAGTATTATTGATTATACAAGCATATAGAACTAAATTATTAGTGATATCTACCTGACCCAATATTGCATCACAGTTTAACCTGGAGCTCTATGCCGAACACGTCTCGATTATCATATAATTTTTAGAAACATCTATATTGATACCACACAGTTGATCAGAGGTCATTAATGATATCTACTCTATAAAAACAATTCTGAAGCTCTTGCGATATAAATTACAATCACTTAAAGATTTAATTTTCAGAACCAGCCTCTTTATCTCACATGAAATTTAAATAACACAATATTTAAATATTTGCAACAATTTTCTTAATTTATTAATTTTATTAAAGCCTTTAAAATCTTGAATCGGTTTTTTTACTTATATCTTCTGTAAATAAAACCAAACCTTAAGTAGCTAGGCAAAATTAAAAAAAGAGCATTTTGAAAATTTCAAAAAAATATTATGAATAATTGACGGAACAAAAAAAATAATAAAAAGGGAAAATTGAAATTTTCCAAAAAATAGAACACTTGTATTTTCGAAAACAACTCGTAAAACCAAAAAATGCGATGTTCTTTGTTTTGAAACTTCCAATAGCCCTTTCAAAACCTGTTCTTTGAAGATTTTTTTAAAACGAAAATTATAAACGAAAAAAATTTAGCTGTTAAAATATTGACTGTAGCTCCGAAACGGTTTCGATTTCACACTATATTTTGAACAAAAATTTTACTCATTTTCGAGCGCTAACTCGATGGTACTCGTATATATCTCCTAACAGGTTATTGAATTACCCTGTATTTGTATATTATATTACAATACAATAATAATTATAAACTTGCACAAAACTTATGAAAATATTAAATTTTAATACTGTGCTTACTTTCTATATATAGCTATGTTCCAATGGTTTTTATATTGTTATTTAAAAAATTTAAATTAGAAAAAAAATTTAGTTAAGAAGTGCTTGTAAAATTAATTAATAAAAAAAAAATCCAATTAAAATTTCTTTTTTTTTTATTTCATTAATCAATAAAATCCACTTTCCGTTTTTTAATATAAAAAATTGTCAGGAAAAGGAATGCATCCTACACACACACACACATTAAAAAAAATTAGAAATTAACTATCATTTTTACAATAAATTAAAGTGTTCGAACACAGATTTTCATCCTTTTTTTTTTCCCTCTCTCTCTCTCATCTATTGTGTTTTTGTTTTCTGTTTCTTGTTTTTTTTCATCAGTTTTTCTAATTATACAGAGAAGAAAATTAAAATTTTAAAATTTATTATTTACAGTACACTTGGATTGTAATTGTCTTTTAATGTTAGCTTAATTTAATTTTTCTTTTTTCCAAGATAAAAATAAAGGGAAAGAAACTTGAGCAATAGGTATGAAGGAAATTATAATAATAATATTGGGTATACTCGTATATAGGGAGAGTAATAGAAAAATATCCCAACATTATTTTAACTTCAAATTCAATTATTTTATGTGTAGGTATAATGTATATATGCGGGTGTATATGTGAACAATATTATTTCAACAAAAAAAAGAAAAACAAGCAAACATAATTCTATTTTCATTTTTTTTTTTTGTCTTCTTTTTATTTTAATATCTTCCTTGTTTTTTTCTCTCTTTATTATTTGTATTAGTATTTGAAAATATCTGAACTCAAAAAGGATACATGAGTATTACAAAATTAAAAAAAAAGTTTTCCAGCTTTTCATTTTATTATTTCTTTTCAATTGATAAGAAAAAGAAAATATTCCTTATTTTTCTTGTTTTTGTTTTTCTTCTTACTTTTTATTCTTATTATCTATATGGTTTTATATTGTAGGAAACATTATTGATATACTTCGTTTATTTTATATATACACCATACATGTATGTATGTATTTGTATACCATGTACTACTACTATCAACTTTTATATATGTACATTAAAAAAGAAATTCTCATTTTCAAAGAATTAGGATTCTGTGTAATCCTGATTGATTTCCGCTTAAAAATTATATAAATCATTTCAAGTAATTCCACAAAATTAATCCTTTTTTATACTTTTGTTATTTTAATTTTAAACATGGTATCATAAAGTTCAATATTTTATAGTTTAATTATAGTACAATGTTCATCTGGAAAAATAAAATTACGATTAAATTTATAATGTTATAGTTAGTGGCAATCTCTAATTTTATGATGCAAAAATTTTCAGAATTTCATTCTATTATATTAGTTTTATAGGATTCAGCTATTAATATATTCAATTATTAACTACAGTTTTTTGAAAGCCAAAGTAAAAGATCATAGTCTACAGGATTCCCTTCCAATAAAGCAAAATATGGGATTAATTTTCTTTTAGAGAAAGTCATATACAAGGGGTGCATGAATCAAAGTGCACTGCTATATACCATTGTATAGGCCCTCGTGTTTAGACAAAACTTTTGTGTGGAGACAATTTTCAAGAGTTAAAAAATTTCGATTTACAGAGCTTAAATTCAAATTTGACAGTTCTTTTTTTTCTACTCTTTAAAATCTTTAAAAAGATAGACGCATGATTAAATATGAGTTGGAAACCTCAAAAAAACGTTTTTCTCTTAATTATTAGAATCTTTTCAGATTTCGGAATAACATGATTTCAAAATTCGAAAAATTTGAAATTTTTACTTTTCATATTTAAAAAACGTTAATTTTCAAGTTGTCGCAACATTGGAACTTTCTGATTTCTAAAAATTGGAGCTTTCAGATTTTTAAAAATAATAAAGTGAAATTTTTTGATAACCAATTTTTGTTTTCATTTATATTAAATTTTCTGAATCTCAAATTTTTTTGCATTACATTTAAAAACCGATCTAATTCATATTTTGTTTTCAAAAAAAACTGATTGCAATTCATCTGATAGGAATCGGAGAAATTTGATGTCAGCTAAAAAATTTCATGTCTCACACTTATATTCAATATTTTCAGGATATTTTCAAAAAAAAATCGCACAATTTTGTATTAAAATTAAATAAATAAACTATGAAAATTTCTAATTATTTTGTATTTTCATTACCTTCATTGATGTGTCAAGTAAAATATTGCCATAATTTAAAGAAGTATTATAACAAATCAATGTTGGAATCGACATAGCCGCTCATAGTTTTTAATCTGAATTCTTAACTTAGTTAACACACTTATTTTAGTTAATTCACTTTTTAGTTGTAATTGTTTGAGTCTTAATATTAATATAAACTGTTTCAAGTAGAGTATTCGTCACATTTTTGTATTCTACATGGAACATTAAAACAAATAATGATTTTATAGTAGAAAGTACAACTTCCATATGCCATATTGGTGAAATATACTTTGATTCGAAAAGAAAAGTAAAAAAAAAAACAGCACTAAAAACAATGAAATTAAAAACGAAAAAAAATTAAATAGAAAATTTTCCATTTGAAAAGAGTGAAAACAAGAAATTACATCTGGTGTTTGTAGAAAATTTCATATTACCATCACCATCAAATACAACATGTACAAGAAAAATGTAGAGCAAAAAAGAAAAACTCATTTCCTTTTTTAACCAGAAATAATAAAAAAAATAAAAGAAATATAGAAAAAATCATAAAAATAAAATAAGAAATTTAAAAACTTATAAAAGGATATTTTACTCTCTATTTCTAGATTTATAAAACATACGTAAATATTTTTTATAATGAAATTTATCTACTCCAAATGTTTGCTGGTTAAATGATTTTGTTAGTTTACTTTTCAAACGAACAAAAAACTAATAATTTTTGTCAAATAGTTGCAAGCAACACTTTTTCTTCTATTACTTCTAATAATATTAATTCCTTAGATCCTTGATATTAAACAAAAAAAATATGTCGTTAAATGAATTTATAATAATTTTTGTGATACAAAATCATCCGCAAAACAGGAATTTGAAGACAAAGATCTAATGTAATCACTTTTAAAATTCAGAGGGTTAATGCTTACTCAAATTTTTGAACGATTTATTTTCTGCAAAACATATTCGAATATGTTTTAATATAAAATAGAAGGTGCAACGTTTTTATAAAATCCTGTATTTTAAAAGATGGTTTTGAAAAGTATTTCCTTATTGCTGGGCTTGTTATTTATATTATATTTCCAAAATTCTAATAATATTCAATAAATGAAGATTTTTTAAAATGCCCTTGACTTTCTTCATACTTAATAACTGTGTTTCAATCTACAAGTTAATTTCACGCTATTTTCTTTGTATGAATGGAAATTCACAAAATTAATGTAAAAATTCGGAAAATTATTAGACTTTTGCAAATTGAACAAAAAAATTCATGCGAAAAAAAAACCATTGGTAGAAATTTTTAGACATACAGTAGAATCTGTATAAGAGGAAAACTTAATTAAGTGAAATTATTTTTCCGGTCCTACGAATTTTCTAAGAAAATCTAGCTCTATAAGAGGAATTTGTGTATAGTCTATAAGTGCTGATAATTTTGCATATTATTTTAGTAGATTCTTACCTCCATAAAAGGAATATTTTTATGATTACCTTTTCAAGTGCAATTTTTATTTTAATTTATTTCTGTTTCGTTAAAAATTGCTTTCGAAAAATTATTATTTGTTTGAGTTCTGTTTTATTCAGTAAATAAAAAAGAAAAAAAATATAACAGAAGTTTTGATGGAAGAAATAACACCAGGGATACACCCGATGCTGAAAAAAGATATAAAAACACAAAAGTAAAAATAAATTTTTCTCTTTTCAGTTCTGGTGATAATTTGAGTGCTTGGTTTGATTTACGCGTAACATAAAAAATCTCAGAACAAGAAAACAAAAAGCAGTATTGTTGATGTTTAGTACGATGTTATTACGATCCAATAGAAATCCAGAAAAATTTCTCTAAGTGCAAAATTATGTAAAAAAAACCTGGATAAATGGAAAAATGGATAAGCGAGAAAACTCTATGTTCACCTGTAGAGAAAATGACAATAATTTGTCTAACAAGAATTTCTCTCTGAAAAAGATACCGTAGAACAGTCATACTGCAAGCAAAACACCTTTTATTATTGCTATGGAAAGTATAGTTGTTGTAAAACATGTTATGTGAAACATACGAGTACGTTACGTAATTTTTAGCATTCCTGATATGAAAATTATCAACATATCGTCTACAAATAATGAATAAAATTTTAATCTGGATTGGAGATCTTTTCAGCACCCAAAAAATTTTGCAAAAAGTGCTTATTAGTTTCGGTCTGTCCGTCCGTCCGTCCGTGGAAATGTTTATAAAACTTGTACACACTTGAAGATAGAAAGCTGAAATTTAATATGTACATAGATCTTTACTAGAAACTTTTTTCTGTAGAACAAAATTTTTACCTATCTCACCCACTCTAGAAGTTATACCCCCTCAAAACCCTAAAAATGCAATTTTTTAACTATTTATTGCAGTGAAACCATAAGCATTTTTGAAATTTTGCAAACACAGATAGGCAGTAGCTATATTTAAACTGCAAAAAAACAAAACGGCCGTTAAAATATACTGTTATCTTAAATCTGTTTTTTCCATTTTTTTTATCTCGTTTTTCTTCTAGACCCCTCTTGAAATTTGTAAACTATGAAGTTTTGTTGCCTTATATTTCCGAAACCACAAGTTTTTCTAAATTTCTAAAAACACACAAAGCTAACGGGAAATTCCATAACATCAAAAAATATAATTATTTTTTTTAACTCGAGCAATTAACCCTTAAAATCGAGCATTATGTTAACCCCTTTTTAAATTAATTTTTTGCTTTATTTCAAAGACTGCATAAATTGTTCATCCTAAATATATGCAATTCTGGAAATAGTTTCGTACAAGAATGAAAATAATTTTAATAGTGTGGTACTCAGACAATTTTAGTTTCGGCATTGTGCTAAATTTTAACTCTGTTATTAATTTTCATAAATTTCAAAGCAAATTATTTTATGGAAATTAAAATTTTCACCAAACTCTTGAATTGCATAGGAAAAAAATTATTAGATTTATTCAATGTTTAAATCTGTGAATGTTTGGTTGTATTCCTAATTATATTATTATATTGTAATAAAATATCCTTCTTTTCATTTTCAAAAGAAAAAGTCCCGAAATTTAATCTGTTTTAACTAATTGAGAAATAATATGATCGGATTTGGATGGAATTTACATGGTATTTCTAGCCAAAAAAAATAAACGTGGAAAACAAATTGAAATTTTCACAATTTTAATTAACATTTTTGAGTGGGCAAAATGTTGTGACATATAGAATTAATATTAAGTATAAATGAAATATGCAATATTAATAGAAAATAATAGGATTAAAAACAATATTAAGATTTAAAATTATGAAAAATTATTCTTTTGGGTTTAAGACATTATGGAGATAAAAATGAATTTATTGTGAAAAGGATTAAATTAATTCAACATTTGTTTGAATTTTAATAATATTAAAATTTTAATAAATATCATAAGAACATAATTATTTGTGAATTTATTTTGGTTGACCTTTTTACCGACATTTAATAAAATAAGAGGGATAAGGTGATGGTATCAAGTTCTGAATGTCTAGTTTTCAGTGGAAGCGCACTTCTCCATGGTGGGGAAGTGTAAATAATCTATTTTTGGAGAGATTTCGGTCTGTCTGTTTCTGTGTGCGCGCGTGTATATCAAGTTTGGCTGAACCGATTTTGATGAAAATTTGCATGTGGGGTTATTTTGGCACTAATTGGCCAGCTTTTGGAATATATTAGACCTCGAAAACTGGAGTTTTTGGAATGGCAATTCCATTAAGAGTCAAATTTACATTTTTCGAGGAATGGTAAATAAAAGCTTACTAGAGTGTTTAAATTGTAAAGGAGTGTTTAAAACGCGTTCTTATAATATTCTGTAATATTTTCACTAAACTAGACAATGTACTGATCACATCAGATTCAATCGAATATGAAATTTTGTAACAATTCTTATGTTGTATACCTAAGTATTCCTCCCCGGTGAGGGGGAGGAGACTCCGATGCACCTTCTCAGCGAGTGTGGTACGTTGGTCCATAGGAGGGGCCGGTGGGCATGGCGTTGTGGGACATTCCTGCGGAAAAGTTCCTTGGATTCATCAAAAATTTGCCGCGATAGGAGAAGCACGCCACTGCCTTTCTGAGTTTGCAAAATTTAAAAAATGCTGATGGTTTCACTGCAATATATAGTTAAAAAATGCCGTTTTTAGTATTTTACGGGGATATAATAGACTGTTTTATAGAGGGGGGCAGGTAGAAAATTTTTTTTGTACGCAAATAAATTTCTACTAATGGTCTATGAACATATAAAATTTCAGCTTTCTATCCCTAAGGGTGTAGAAATTTTAGAAACATGTCCACGGACGGACGGACAGGTTGAAAGTAATAAGCACTTTTTTTTCAAAAATTTTTTAGAAAATTGCTAAAACGTGTATAAGATAGTGATATAATATTGATAGGATAGCTCGCAAAACAACATTTCTATAGAGACATTACTCTCGTAAATTAGTTTTAGTATTACAAAACTCACAGCACTCCCGAACTGCGTGATTTTAATTTGGTAAGGGATGAATTACGTGTCCGTGTTTTTTTACAACAATATTTCGTATGAAAGAACAACTTTTAATAAAATATTTTGATATTTATATAAATAAGTTTCCAAATCTTTCAAAACTTATTAAGTTTTCAAAACTTCTTGTACGCCAGTTTTTGCTTTTAAGTCAGCCATATCTTAACCCAATTATATTCATGAGGTTTCTTACAAAATAAAAATGTTTGTGACTTTTACCTCACACATATAGAGTTATAATATATTAATGACAATCGGTTCCTAGAACAACACCAGCTATATGAAGAAAATGCCCATTTTATGAGTTCTAAAAAATCTTGAATTTCGATAATAAGTATCGAAAGGAAAAAAATTCTCCAAATAAATAAAAAAATTTGTAACAACCTGAAAGATTTATGGTTTCTAATTAATACAATTTTTTTATATAATTATACAAACATATAATTATACAAACATAATTTTTTAGTATGCACATATACGTAATTTACATAATAGGTATGATTAAAAAGATTTCTATAAGTTTTTTTTTTAATTAATGGTATATGTATATACAAATAGGTTATAGGTTTCATAATAATGTAAATACGTTTTCGTTTTTTGATTTTTGATTTGCAGCATAAACATTAAGACTTAAGATTTAAACTGTGGAAATAGTTAAGTAGATATGGAGTTAGTTGAATTATTCGAAAAAGCAATTCTGAAAAATCTGATTTGAAATAATTAAGGCAAGGAGTAAATAATCGAATTTTTTACAAATCACTTTTAAGGAAAAAGTAAACCCAGTATGATCGAAAATTCCAATTCTTTTCTTTCATTTCAATTTAAAATCTTTAAATTTGAATTTTATATTATACGATACGGCACGACACGTATATTTTGTTTTTCATTTTAAAAATTTAAATAAACTGTGCGGTTTTTTATTTTTTATTTTACTTTCCACTTTTTAGCACTTCTCCAAAAAATTTTTGAAAAAAGTGCTTATTGGTTTCATCTTGCCCGTCCGTCCGTGGAAAGTTTACATATTATATAACCCAACTCCCTTGAGTACGGAAATAGAACTAAAACTTTATATATAATAGATTTCTAGTTAAAACCTATTTCGGTAAAAGAAAATTTTTGTCTACCTCCCCATGCAAAATGTTATAACCCGTAAAAATGCCATTTTTTGTAAAATTTAATATAACGAAACGATAAACAGTTTTTGAATTCTGCCAACGCAACAGGAGCGCTCCTCCATTGCTTCCTCTATCGCGGAAGAATAGTATAGTTAATTTTCGAAAAACCATAGTGGCCGTTAAAATTAGCCGTCCAGTTTTTCCAAATTTTTGATTTCGTTTTTCTTCTAAACGGCATCGTAAGACGCCCAAAATTTTCAGCTTTTAGATACTAACAAATAGTTTATTTTGTTAGAAGGTAATTTTTTCCACCTCCATCGCCTTTCTAATTTTAATATAAACCGTAAGCTTTTCCAAATTTCTATAAACGTAAAAAGCTAACGTTAATAAAAATATAATAATTTTTTTTAACCCATTCATTGATTTTTTTTTTACTCATCCTAAATGTATGCAATACCTTTATATATAGTTTTGTATTTCAATAAAACTAGTTTAAATAATGAAGAATATTGTTTTTAGAAGCAGTATTTTAATTTTTTAAAAAGAAAAGTGCTACTTTACAAACAATTGGTAGGACTCAACTTTATTTTTTACTTCAATATTTAAAATTGACTGCAGAATTTTATTTTATTTTTATAATAAACTTTAAACGAAGACATTTATGTTATGTAGAATGTATTATTAAATTGTATAGCTTAAATATCCTTTTTACATATTATTTTTTTTAAGTAGATTTTGCTACACAAATGAATAAGTAATTTTTATGAACTTATTCGTATAAATAGAACGCTTGAAAAATGCTCTATTTTATATTATGGGCTATAAATATGACATACATATGTATGTATGTGCATGAATACATATTTATATTTCCTAGAAAATCACTTGCTTTTTTTCATTTTTTGCTATTATATTTACAGTATCGTATCTGAATTTATATTTGCTATAATTCTTTTATTATAATAAAGAAAGTCCTTTAAATAAAAATGTATTTAATGTAATATACATATTTGTTGGAATACATTTATATTCACACATAATAATTATTATCTGCATAGACGAACATGTATGTTTTGAGTAGCATGGTATAAGTATACTTATATACTTACATATTATGTACGTGTATAACAGAACATTAGGTTTGAGTACCTTCTAATATTTTATTGGTATGACGTTATTCGTATGATTTTATTATAAATGTACTTAAAAAAGAGATGTGATACTGATTGTGATCATTAAATTCTAAAAATGTCTATTATATGTTCTACAAATAAAGAAAAAATATATGTTACGAAAAATATTATATTGTATGTATGTAGGTACTTTAATTTTTTATCTATTATTATAAATTAAATTTTATCAACATAATTTTGCTTACAATTGACATACGCTTAGACGTTCATGTTCTTATATTCAATTCTAAATTTAATTCCTAATTGTTTTGAGATGGATTAAACTCGAACTGCCATTTTAATAAAAAATTTTCTATTAATAATAATTTTAATATTCTTCCTATAGGTAATCTTAAAACATTAGCCAAAACGGGTCGATGTTTAGATTTCGAGAACGTCGGATCCGTGCACACTTATAATTAAACTTTATGTATAAAAAATTTAGTATGATGAGAGTTGGAGTTTTATTCTATGGAATATTTGTAAACATAAGCTGAAAGATTATTGCAAATGATAAGCAACATTGAAATATAACTGAATATAGTAGCGTTACTGATGGGATTTTGATTGGATAAGATTAAGCAAAAGATTGTGAACAAATAATTATATGCATCATTTTTCAAAATTTCGTACTTCGATAGTCTAGAATCTAGAATATAAAACATAATCTTTATTATTTCCTTTTACAATAATGTTAAGTCTTAGTTAGGTGCTCTTGGAATCTCTTGTGTATACTCAGTAAAATAGTTGAAATTGAAGTGCTCTAAATGAAAAAAAAAAAAAAAAACAACAAATGTTTTCATAAAAAAATAATTAAAATTGTTCTTGAAGCTAATAGTTTTTTAGCCTAACCGAAATCAATGTGAAAAAATGATTATTTGGAATCATTAGCTAGTTTTTGTTTTGTATTCGACATAGAATACCTAAAGGTGTCATTGACATATTTTAAATATTTTTTTATATTTTGTGAAAACTTGCAAAACAAAGATAACTTGAACTTAATGGTCACACGACGTCAACATTATTATAATGTCAAAAAACCGCGCAAGTGCTTATCGATATTTTTCTCAAATTATAATAGAATAAGAAAGATTAAGATAGATAGAATTAGAGCATGTTTGAAGCTATCTTACATATTTTTCAATTTAGAGTTATGCTGAGTCCATGCGCCTAATGATTGAAGAATATAAAAGAGTTATACGGTATAAACGGCTGCATTCATTACATACAAATCTATGAAATTTCATGCCAATATCAAAAAATTTTACTTTTCTTTTAATACAATAGTTTATTTTTTTAGTGTCTTATCTAAGTTATAGCTAATGCCTTCAATTTTATAATATGCTCGATCTATGTAGCTAATAAAGTTTAAAACTAAAGTTAAAAACAAATATTTAAACTATTTGTAACGTCGTTTTTTTAAGATTCTACCCTTTTCATTATTAATATTTGAATTGACTTAGTTTGAGACTATCAGGTTGTGACAAATTTTTAGAGAAATTAAAGTGCATATATTTTGTAAGTGGAGTTTATTAACCTACAAGCGTATTTTAAATAATATTAAAGAGCAATAATTTACATTAACAAAAGGTTACACGATAATCGTTGAGTAATTTTTCGTAGAATATCATGATAAATATTGGGGTCGCCCTTATGAACTAAGTGGAAATTTATTACAAACATTGAAATATTTATTTAAACATAATTTGGTATGAAAACAATCGCTATGCTCCATCTTTATTATATTAGACAAAAGTTTTCGTATTGTACGGGTTTCGTGACCATTGGTGCAGTGGTTATGGCACCGGCCCTTTAACCGAAGGGTCTCGGGTTCAAACCCCGGTCAGGTCACTATAAAAATTATATTCAATATTATTATAACTTAATATACAATACTAATAAATATTATACAAGTAATTTTCAAATATTCATAATATTCGATACTAAAGACTAAGAAAAATAAACAGTAAATACTCATAAACTGAAATATTTAATATAAATAAAAACTACGATAGGCTAGTCACCTACCTAGCTAACTCTCTATGACTATAGAAACTAGGGCATGATAGATATCATCATGCACTAGCCCTATACTCCTTATAGGAGTGAAGAAGGAAAAAACAAACAACGGGTTTCGTGAATATTTTTTTGACCTTATACATATTCCGACAAAATTTGTATTAAGTTGGATATTCAAGAATAAAATAGGAACAAAAAACAAATACCAAAAAAATATCAAATGTGTAAATTAATATAAACTCGTACATTAGTTTGTAGATGCACAATTTTTTTTTGATAGCATTCATAAATGATAATGTCGGGGGACTTCAAGGGATAACATTTTTTATAATATGATAACATAATATTTTCATGAAAAACATATTTTTATTTTCGGAATTTTATAACTTAATTTTAGTTTAAAATTCATATTTCATGAGCGTATGTGTGTGATATTATTATTTTTTATTTCATTTCTGTTACCCTGGTTATATTGAGAGTAACCATGCGAATATTGTAGTATTACATTTTGTATTTTATATCTTGGCATACAATGCATAATATGATGAAAAAAATTTTATGTGAACAGCATTATGACCGATTTCATATTCATAATTGACATCTGAAAAAATGCGTATAATATGAACAAATAAATTTACCCACGTTTAGTCTAAAAAAATTTCACTGTCGAAGCGATAAAAATGTTTTGAATTTCAATATTGGTAGAGAATTATTTAGCAGACTTCTAAGAATGCAAAACAGAGTCTTCATAGGTACACGACTTCTACAGCTATTTTTCCCAATATTATGCTTCCAAATAACAGAAATAGAACACAATATTTCAAGGAAGTCTCCTAATTATTGCCATATTATGTAATACCAAGCACATTAATAATTCATTAATTATATTAAATACGACATCCGAAATTTATCGCTAAAAAATATGATGATGATGCTCAATCTACCAATTTACGAGGAATATGGGGTCAACAAAAACAAAAAAACTGTTATCTTTTTAGCTCCAAAAATTATTTTTTTTTTTTTGGTTTTTACTTTTAGTTTCATTTTAGAATGTAATGTGAATTCTAAAAATCACGAATCCTATGTACTTGTATTTTTTCTGTTGTTTTTTGATGAAATTGCATATGATTTTTGAAAAATTAAAAGTTTAATCATAATATTATTTTATAGAGAGAAAAAATAAACTAGAATTCGAAGTAAGTACAAAATTGTATCTTTCTAAAAAAAATTTGGAAAAGCCCACTTTCGGGTAAGTGGTACAATTATTTCTTTTTTAAATATTCCCTCCAATGGTCAAATTCTAGAAGACAACACAAACCAAATTAGGTGAAAATTAATTGATTCTCGATGAATACCTTTTTCGATTTGCGTTTTATAATTTAAGCCATATAGATTTTTAATATCACTTCAGTCATCTCAAACTATGGGGAAAGCTGCATTTAATACTTATTCATGCACGTAATTATTAGTCATTTAAAAACTGCAACCTACAGACAAACATACAACATTAAACTTTTATTCAAATAAAAAGATTCTTTGTAAAATTTACCAAATTAAAAAATAATAAAGTCTCTATGGGAATTCCTAATTGCAATTCTGAAAATAAGTTTTTATAGATTTTGTGCAGAGCGGGAGTATACAAAAGTTATTTTAGTTTTTATTGTTATACTAACTGCAAAATATAAAATTTTTTAATCAATATTTTTATTACAACAAAGGTTTTGGTTTTTTATAATATAAATACTAATTTTTTTGCGCTCTAAAATTAGATTTAATTTGAAAATTAAATGTATATCTGTTCAAAAAAATTATTAATAAAAAATTATATAAGCATATATGTATAGATATACGTGAAGTACACAATAATAAATTCTAGGAAAATTGTTTTATTAATATGATATTACTTTTAGAGTTTGTACCATTATACTTATGAATATAGGAATATACTTTGTATATAAAGTTAACCATTCCTTATTCATTTCAAAGCTACAACTGGAATATATAATTATTAATTGCTCGTTCATATGCACGATAAATGGGGTAATTATTATACATTATTTGTGTTATCCTTTATGGTACAAATCTTCATCGGATTAGCTAATAGTTTTCAGTACAAATATAAATAATTTAAGGATAAAACAGATAATTAAATGGAATATAGCATAATTTTCCATCCCTCTGTTCTTATAGTTCCTTGGAAAATTTGTTATACTTTTAAAATTTTTTGATATTGAATATTGTTCGTGTTTTTATAACTCTATCCTTTGCGAAATTGGTTGGGTAATTTAGTTAATAGGAGTTGTGGTCTCTACGACCTGATATTCAAACAATCCTAAATCATATTATGAACACAGTAGTATGTCTATAACTTGAATGTATGTGTGGCAAATATCATAGTAACACTCAACATTTAAATTCCTACACTTACAAGTTTTTACTTTTAATACAAAAATTCCAATGAAATGCCTGATTTTTCCTAGAAAAATAATATTTTCTAAATATTACCGCATATTCTACAAAAAAAATCAATGCATACATATATATATCTATTGTTAGTTAAGGTAAAATATTTAATATAAAGTTCATAAATTCTAATTATTTTAGTTAATAATTATGTTGTCTGTTATTTTCCACGTTTTATACAATAATCCTTCCTTATCTTCTTTATCTATATACATATATCCAGATCTAAGATTATTTTGTAATAATACTTTTGTCCTTGCATAAATTTCACATGAAATTAACTTCAGCCCATAAACTTTTAATCAACAAGAAAGAAAACAAAATATGGAGATTGCTTACGGAAGAAAAATTTGTTACCTTGATATTGAAAAATTTTTATTATGAAAACATTCTTCTGATAAGCTATAATTAATATTTCTTTTCCCCTATTTGGCGACTATACCACCCTCAAACTGCTTTATAACATTTTTTTCAAATAAAAAAACTTCATTTATTTTACGTTTAGATTGCGTCATTCCGTCGATTTTGCTACAATATTTTCATATTTCTTATTCTATTATAATGGCGCTGGGGCCATATTTTATCGTAGTAATTAATAATTTTTGATGAATAAATAAATCATAATAAATCAATCGATCTTTTTCATTTTCTAGTTATTTGTACAAAATTATTCTTTCATTTTTTTTCTGAATAAGCGCCATTTCATTGAAAAAAATCTGATGTGGTCAGCACATAACCGACCGCATTGTATATTGTCTGGTTAAGTGAAAGGGTTACAGAATATTAATAAAAATGTCTTTTAAATTCTTCCTTTCAATTTTTAGGACATTAGTAAGCTTATAGTTAACATACCTAGAAAAATGTAAATTTGGCTCTTAGTAGAGTTTCGCTTTGTACTACCCGAGTTCCCTGAAATGCTCGCCAGTTAACCAGAACTCAAATATTAAATTTCAAGAAATTCCATCAATTCGTTCCGTAGATATGGTGAAAAATGTAAAATCGGCCCGCAAATCAGTTTTCGAGACCTGATTTTTCCAAAAAATTTATATGTTCATTGTTTTAATACGAAGAATTCAAATAGTAAATTTCAATGAAATCGGTCAATTATTTCTCTTTATATACACAAAAATGTATATTTGGCCCGTAGTAAACGTCTAGTTGCTGATGCATGATTTCTTCCATAGAAATTTTCACGGACAGTCGAGCTCAGCTTATATATAAAATTTCAAGTAAATCGGTTGAATATTTTCTTCAAAATGTTCAAAAATGTAAAACTGGCCCGCTAAAAAGTGCAGTTCTCGAGGCCTGATATATCCCAAAAGTTGATCAATCCGTGCCATAGTGGAAATAAACTTACATATAAAATTTCATCAAAATCGTTTCAGCAGAATTTGAGATACACGCGTGCACACACATACCGACAGACCAACAGACCGACAAACCGACAGATCGACAGACCGACAAACCGACAGACCGACGGACCGACAGGTTACTAAAAATAGTTTATTTACACTTCCCTACTATGAAGAAGTGTATTCCTACAGAAAACTCGATATGCAAAATTTGTTGCCATCACATAACCTACCTATTGTTTACACAATACGGTCGATAAAAATATGTGTTCAATTTATGAAATTCTTCCAAATTTACTTCCAGCATTTTATTCAACAATTTCATCTAGCAAAAATGTTTGATACGCCATTTAAAATATAAACGAAAAATGTCAGGCCAAACCCTAATTTTAGAAAAAAAATTTCCGAAAATCAAATTAAAGAAGAACACTTGACAAGTAAGAATATTAAACTGGATTATAACTCTGAAGTCTGTAATTTACGTGAGTTCAATGAATGACAACTACGAATGTTAGTAACGCAAATATTACGTTAATAAAATTTATGTACAATTAAATTGAATTTAGTACATACATAGTAAAAATGGAGTATAAAAATTTAATTCTTAAACAAAACTTTTTCATAACCTTTACATTATGAAAGTAAATAGCACGTATACAATTACTTTTAAAACGATTATAAAATATTTCAGTTTTTTTATATCATGTTCAAGACAATTTGTTTACAAACAATATTTTGTAAATTTTATTAATTGAACAATCATCAAATACTAACGCGATCACTAACACAAATTCCTGAAAATTTCGAATGCGTATCTAAATTTTAAAATCAAATCTTTTTACCGATTTGATTTTAAAATTTTGCCTTATATTGTTAAATCAATAATTTATTATTTTATAAATATAAAAATTATCGTAATATCCACAAAAACTTTTAACAATATATGTACGATCACGTTATACTGACATACACCATAAATAATTTTACTATTCCGTAATATATTATTACCGATCATGGTTATTCGGGCGTAAAATTTATGTCAACATTATAAAATATTTTAAATTTAGTCAATGTTTTCTGGCTGAAATCCAATATCATGCATGTATATCAAAAAAAATGTGTTTGAAGCCAAAAAATAAAAGAAACGAAAATTTTTCTGGCACTCTACATTTGAGACATTATTTTACATATGAGCTGAATTAAAATTTTTTTTTTCGTATCGTATCGTAAGGTAAGCCTTTAATAGTTTGCAACTCTGGTGCCATGCAAATTTTTAGTAAAAGATAACAGTGTAAAATAGTAAACAAAAGCGCAAAATAAGTTGGAAATGTTTTATTGAGAAAAAATTTTTTTTGAGTAAGAATTTATTTGAGAAGGCTGTGAAATATAGTGAAATTCTCCGTGATGTTGAAATGCTAAATATTAACATTACTGTTTGTTATCTCCATAAAAATGTCCAAATTATAACTATAATTATCCTTGTGAAAACTTTCATTGTTCGTCATTTCAAAATTAACCCGCACACAATATTAATCAAGAGAAATTCGATATTATAGAGCTGAAGGAAATGAAATATCGCCCATTTATAGGATTAACTTTTTAATAGAAAATTACAAATATCTTTTTAAAACAATATGTAAACAAATAACTTTCGCAATATTTTGATTGGTATTTTGGTAGGTGAAATTTTGTCCTTTTATATTCCAACTTTCAACTGTTAAATTTTATCTAAGTAACTCGCCCAGTTGACCAGATAAAATCATCGCATATGGAATTTATAAATTCTTACTTAATTTTAGTTAGTACTTTTAGGTAGTATGACATAAATGGAAAATGGAGAAAGATATAAAATTTTTTTGTTCGCCTTCATACTCAGCAATATTATTGAAAAGAGAAAGAAGAATGTGTACATAAGACATTTTAGAAAATATTACCCAATTAATTATAATCGAACTAATTTATCATATTTTTCTTTTATAAAAATATATTAATTAATATTATTATAGTATGTAGTAAATTATTTAATGTACGAGTGTGAGTAAATGTCTACACATACCTACATTATTATGTACATAATATGCATGTATGTATATGTACATAGGTGTCCCTACAGGCAAATTAAATTAGAGTAGAATTTTACTATGTGACAATCATAATTTTACTTAACTAAAATTTTCTAGGAATTTCTTGTAGAAATTGAATTTTTTCTTGTTTCTTTTCGGTTTAATGCCATAAAACATGCAGTTATGGTTTGTTAATTCAATTCTTGAAAAAGGATAAAAAAAATTGGAAAAAGAAGTTTAAAAACCGTTATTTATTAGAAAATTTTTCTTTTCTTTTTTTGCCCTTTTCTTAACCTACCCAATATTTAAAAATGTAAAAATAAAAGAAATAAATTTAAACAACGACTAATAAATTTAAACTATTAAATTTAAAAACGGGAAAATAAAGGAAATTCATTTAATTTTTTTTAGAAAAGTGGAAATGAAAAGCGTAAAATAAAAATTTTAGGCTTCTAATAGACAAAAATTAATAAATTTTTTGTTTAAAGTTCAAAATATTGTGACATTTTTCATAGTGCATAATTAATAATTCTTTAAAGAATCTTTTATTAATATTTCCGCTTTAAATTCACAATTTATCGTTCACATTTAAATGGCTTTCTAAAAAAGAGAAAAGCGTTTGTTTTCTTTTCACACCAAATACTCCATATTTCTAAAGAGTACAGTTTATATTTTCAAATAAAATTTGTAGTTTCATTTGCAAAATGATTCTGTACACGTTGAGTCCCAACACAATGTGTCACCGGTCGAGCAAATCTAAAATCTGTGTTTAAAGTTTTTTGAAATAAAACTATTACAGTTTAATACAAATTTTACAACTTACCAGGTAAAAATTTGAAATAGCACTAACAAATTCTTCTAAAAAAATATTAAGATCGCTTATCGGGTGGCGACATTTTTATTTCATTACCTGGCAAAAATATCAGTTGCAATAAATTTTAAGGCCCTGCTCCTTTTAGGTCTTTAAATACGTTATTTACAGACTATTTAATTATATTAGAATTTATTATAAAATATGCATTTTTTTCAACAACAAAATACTTTCAAGATAGGTCATATTGATCCATACCTTTCATTATTTGAATAATATACAATTTGGACAATGTTCATAATTAAATGCATAATATTTTACTTTAATATGATGCTTATGGTTTGTTATTGGTAATAAAGATTTAAATTAACAGAAACATTCTAAATTTTAAAAAAGCTCTACTTAAAATTTCCAACCTACTTCAGTTTCCTTCATTATAGTCTTTATTTATTTATTATTAATTTTAATTTTTATCACAACAAATCAGAACCGCATGACAATGATCCTTGGTACCTGCATGAAAAATTCCCAATTATGTCGTACAGTTTGTGCATTTGTAAATTATGTAAACATTAATATATACTTATATATTATAAGTATAATATGAGCAGTCGTGTTCTATGAAATAGTTTGTAAAACAATTACCCATATCAATCCATTTCCTATACGTATATTCGTATTACAGTGTACTATTTATATGCGGACCACCACCTACACTCTTCGAAAATGAAAAATTGAGAAACGAGAGAATTTTATCCCATTCCATTTTCATTTGTCTTTTTGTTGTTATTTCGCCTAACCGACACAAATATTTTATAGTGGTTAGAGAAAATGAGAAAGAGGGAATTACAATTTAGACTTAATGTAGGATTATCGATGTTTACTGAGAAAATATGCAATTTATTTTTGAAACATTTGTACAGAGGCATACTCATATGCTCATCCTGTTTTACTGAGCAAATTACCTAATAAAGCGTTCACCTATAATTGGATTATAATTAAGAGTTAAGAACCCAAGTGTAGCAATAAACTGGAATGAGCACTGTGCTTGGTTAGTTGACGTGGCCGGTTCAGAAGGTCTGCCGCACTATTCTATATCTATTATCACTAATAGATCCAATTTCAATTTGTTTTACAATACTTTAATATTTAAAAAACCTTTTAAGACAAACTTATCATAGCATTTGCAGAATTTTATTATTAACAAAAACTGAAATACCTTGAAATTATTCTTGATTGCAAACGTCGAGAAAGGACGTTTTCTCTACCATCTACAACAATATTTTATCCTTTCTCTATATCAACTTTCTCTATGTTTGTATATATTTTCGTATTGCTTGAAGAACAACCTTATCCTTATATTTATGGAATGTTATAAACAATGCTATTGAAGTTATCCACCATTATTCTACACCTTAATATCAATACGTATATAGTATAAGAGATAAAATAACAAACAAAATATTTAATATTAAATCTTTTCTCGTAACGAAAACAAAATAAAATATTAAAATATTTAGTAAACCATATGGAATATAAAAGGTTTGAGATGCCTAAAGTAAATTATTAATTAACAAACATATTTCTATACACAATGTATGTATGTATATAGACATAATATATAGTTTTCTAATAAAATTTTCCATAACATTTTATAGATAGGGTGATTCAAATTTAGTTAATAACAAAGTGAAAAAATAATGTTGGAAAAATTTAAGTTTTCATTAAAAAAAATACTGTGGATTAGGCTAATAATATGTAAAGGATATTGCTTTATTTCAAAGATTGCATTTCAACAATTTAGCTAAAAAATTAACACTTCTTCAAAATTTTAACAGCCAAAATGGGTTTAAAAATGTCCAATATATCATAACATTTACACAGATCTAATATTATAAAAAAAAAGTTAGGTTTTTCAAAAAGGTGGTCCCTACCACCTTTATCAGAAATCAGTTAACAGCAGTAATTTTCGAAAAATAGCTAACAAGAAAATAAAATTTTAGTAATATTTGGTCGTCCGACACTAACAACCTGTTTAAACTTTAAAAAACATTTTAAGTGATGACGCGTATGAGAAAAATCATTTAAAATTTCTTTATTTGCGGATATTCTGGACTTTCAGTGACATACAAATTATATGGTAGTATGGGGTAATGGCTCTTAATTTTTTCTTAAAGAAATTTGTTTCCAAGTGTGATATTTTACTTAATTTATTATAAATGTCATATTTTTAATTCGAATTTTTGTAAAGACACGTACTGACTAAAAATAATTAAAGTCTTGGAATTTTATTTTTAAGCGCAAGTAGGTATTTAATTTATTTTTTCCTTATATTTCTCAAATTGAGTCTTCCTAATTACATGTGGATTATTAAAAACGTGGATCTAATAATCCGCCGTATTGTATGTATATTTTTTCAATTAAAGTTTTATCATACAAAAACATAAATGTAATGGAACTAAAGGAGAATCTTCTACTATTTGCTAATTTTTGTACCGATGAGCCTTAAATTAAAGTAATGACTAACATTTATTAAAACATTAGAATAAAGTGACTAAGAGGAAAACTTCTTTACCATATAATTATTATTAATAACATGAGTCACCCTCTTAAAAGCACACAACAATTATGCATGTCTACATTATAAACACATAAACATTCACGTACACTTGCACACATTATAACATACAAAAATAACATAATTTTAGTATGTTAAATTTTTGTGATATTTTTCTTTAGATATTTTTTTTTTATTTTGTTTTGAAATTCTCATCATAACTTTCTCGCTAATGCCTATAGCATTATTCAAAAGAAAAGTCCTTTTCTATATATTCTACATTAATATAAAGTCTACCTTAGGATTCAATATTCTTCGAAACAAATATTGTTTAACAGAACTGAGAACATTATAGAAAAAAAACCAAAAAAAATTTTGTAAACAGGATGAGCATATGAGTATGCCTCTGTATAGTTATGTACATTATGTATGAGTGGGAAATATATAGCGATATGATCATAGAAATAGAAGAGAAGAATAAAAATTATTAGAATAGCAGCCACCATTGACATTTTATTACAGGAAAAATTATTATTATATTCAAAGAAAACAAAAATAAAAAATTAGAAATATTTGAAAATATTTCCGAAAAATTAACTTTATCGCCTATTCTGCACGTACGTTTTTACATATATGTATCTACATTATCATTGGGTAGAGTATGTCATCTAAACCATGCAGTTAGATTGTTTTTTTTTTTTTGTTATTATTTTCATACGTGAACGAGTATAATGTGGGAACATTAATAAATTATTTCGAAGAAAAAACAAAATAAATGGCGTATACTGATTTTTTCTTTTACCTTTATAATTTTACAAAAAATAACCTACCTATTGTATACACAATACGGTCGGTAAAAAATTTAGTACGTGAAGCGTTCTGTATAGTGTTAGATTTTTTTTTTCCTTTTTATTGGAAAAATATTTTGTTTTACCATATTGAAGCAAAGCAATGTAAAATAATTTAGAAAATGGATATCTTCTTCTAAGGGAATAAAAAAATTCTAAAGGAGACTGTAATCTTATTAAATAGCATGAAAGTTTTGTTAAAAAAATCACCATAGTATTGAGTTAAGATTTTTTTTTGTAATTTATAATAAAATATTTTCTTCTGCTTCTCAATTGAGTCCTTTTGAGTGCACACATGTTCCACTTTTGTCCAGCAATATTTTAAACTCTCAATAAAAGTGAATGTAAAAATTTTTTAAAAATAAGAAACTGTAAATGTTTTTATTTTCCAAAAATGGCCATGTGTGCCATCAATGTAACTATTTTATATTGAAAAACTCTATTATTTTTTTTTTTGTTCTCTTTAGGGTTTTATCTTTTAATTTTACTTTTTTTTTTCATCTTTTTAGTTATTTTAAATTTTTGTTTTTAATAATGCCGTAATCGAAAAAATTCTGAAAAGGTTCCTATATGAAGAGGGTGAGAGAAGACCATCCGATTTTGGTAGCTGTTCTTCGTCAAAGTCTAACATTACTGTATCAGAAGATAAATCTGATAGTGAGTCTAAGGCAGTGTCTAAAATATAGAAAGGAGTAATAGAGGACGAACATGAAAAATTTTACCAACTTCCAACTACTTCTAGGACTATTTTCAGTATTAAAGAAAAAAATGGATTTAGATGAAGCACTCAAATTCCTGAACGTCGGAATAGACTAAAACTTTCTAATTTAGGGCTTCGTCTTCTCGAACCGAAAGCGAAAAAACTAAATCCATTCGCATACATCTAGAATTCTGGGGAGTTTTGTTTGATAATTCTATGGTAGAACTGATAGTAAAGTACACTAATGAAAAAAAAGTTCGCCAAGTTAAAGAAAATTCTTTCCTTAAGAAATTATACCTATACATCATTAACAGATTTTACAGAATTAAGAGCTTTAATCACATTGCTTTATTTTGCAAGAGCTCTTAAACAAGGTAATACCTCAACGAATGATCTGTGGTCTGTTCGTTTAGCAAATTCTATTTTTAAGCAAAAATTTAAAATTTGATAATAGAGATTGATATTGGCGCCAATAAGAGAATTGTGGGATATATATGACAAAACCTGCAAAACTTATAACACTTCCTTCCAATACTGCATTGTTGACGAACAACTTTTAAATATTAGAAGTAGATGTTTCTTTAAAATGTATATGTCGTACAAGCCCGATAAGTAT
Source organism: Condylostylus longicornis (assembly GCF_029603195.1). Taxonomy (NCBI): domain Eukaryota; kingdom Metazoa; phylum Arthropoda; class Insecta; order Diptera; family Dolichopodidae; genus Condylostylus; species Condylostylus longicornis. The sequence goes on along the minus strand of NW_026578009.1, from coordinate 9,731,410 downwards.
GGATTAAAAATAGTTTCCTTACATAATGCTCGAACTTTTTATATAGTTGCTGGAAAACCTTATTGAAATAGTAATAACTTGAGAGAAGGTGGAGATGGAAAAAAATGTTCTTCTAACGAAATACAGTGTTTATTAGTGTCTAAAAGCTGATGAAATTTCAGGATCCTAAAACCTAGGGTCTAGAAGAAAAACGACATCAAAAATTTGGAAAAAACGGATTTTAGATAATTAACCCTTAAAATTGAGCAAACCCTTAAAATACTGCATAAATCGTTCATCCTAAATATATGCAATCCTAAAAATACTTTCGTTTATGAATGAAAATAATTTTATTAGTGTGATAGGTATACATAGACTGCATTTAAAAGCAGTATTCTCACTTGTTGATGGGAAAAGTGCTACTTTATTTTTAGTTACAATTGTTACTTTGTATGAAAAGATCTTAATTTTAAGGCTGAAATACGTAAATATTAAAAAATAAAAAATTTGAGTTCTTTTTTTACAAATTTAAAGGCAAAAGACAAAAATGGTACATGTGTGCATTCAACGTCTCTACAATGTATGTGTGCACTCAAAAAGTTTCCTCATTTCATTAGATGATTGTTCTTTGGGAAATCTTATAATATTTTTCTGGAAAATATGGAAAATTTTATATTATATAAATAAAGAGGAAGGTGCTAAAAGAATGAAACGCAATTGTAATTCAGTATTCTTTAAACTCTTATTGCGGAGTATCAAGAATATTGAATTATAATTGAGTCCTATAATCTAATTTTGTACAATCTACGATAAATTTATTATACTATAAAAAACGTACTCAAGGTGTGAAAAATTTAGGTCATATTTAAAATATACGCACATACGTTATTGCATTATATTTGCGGAATACGCTAACCAACATAATTTCGTCAAACAAACTGTAGTTTTCTTTAACAATTATTTCTAATATCAATAATATATGGATGGCATTCTATCCATCTTACTGCAGTTGTGTGGAGAAGAAAACGGTATTTTTTTTCTGAAACATTAAATATTTAGATATAAACTCAATGAATTTTTATATTCAAGGATAATGCCAAAAACACTTTAACAAAGTTCGATAATGAAATTTTTTTCAAAATTTTATTTTACGAAAATATAGGTCTTATCACTTTTTATGGCAGTCTTATAACTTTTCTCTCTGATTTAAATTTATTTGAAATTAAGATTTTTAAATATTATTCAAATATTTTTTACAAAAATATTTAATTTATTTTTTAGAATATTTTCCTGTTATACTTTTATTTTCCATAATTTCTGTTAACCAAATTGAATGTAACCATCAACTCTTTTTGGTATATTAAGCAATTTTCCGTAAAATAATCGTATTACAACAATATATTTTTTTTTTATACATAATTTAGTAAAAGCTGGTTTTCCAAGTCAAGTCTAAAATAAGAATACACAGGGTGGCCTTCGAGATGTAGTAATCCAATGTGTATACTTATTATATGTCCAAGTCTTCAAATAAAATGATTTAGTGGAGTTTTTAATTTTATCTATGTTTTATTCATAAAAATCAGTCTTTTATATTCTAATTTCAACCTACTTCCCTTTTAAATTAATTGTAAACAATGAACTGCGTTAAATACTAAAATCTGTAAACTAAGCAATTTATAGTATACAACGTCAAATAAAAAATATTTTTATAGAAAAAATATTTAATTAAAAAATATTTTATTAAGGTTTTAACATTGCGTGCTATATTCTATGAATGCAATAATTATTAAGAGCGAATATATGATACTTTTCTTTGACCCACATTAATACGAAAATTTAAGTTTGAAATTGAAAAAATAAAGTTTAAAATTGAATTGTTATGATAATGATTAATAATAAAGGTTTTCTTACGTAATTATTTTTTACTTTGTTTATTTTATTTTTGACCTTTATTGCACTAAAGATAAATTTTTTAACTTATTATACACCCAAGCATTTCATATAATAATACAATTATTGTAAGTGACTTTTTTAAACATGGTTGCTCGAAAAATGCTTTTATAATTTAATGGGTTTACTATCATCTACATTATTTGTTTAATAAAAAATTTTCAATACTAAGTACAAGCTGCAATATGCCCATATAGAGTGCAGATACATAATGCAATTCGGTAATGTCAATGTTTAATAATTTGTATAACAGTATAGAATTTAATTTTTCACATCCCTGAAATATATAAATATATTAATTTTAAAAAATTAATTTAGTTATTATATAATTATTAGCATTTGCTTTGACTTAAATTATAACCTAAGTAAAAATTATAATTTTTTGCAAATAAAAAAAAATTTTTACCAGTAAACCATACCAGGTTCTACATTTAACAATTCTGTTATGATAATATCAGAAAAAATCAAAATTCTAATTTAATTCTCCTGAAAATTTTATGCATGCTAAATCAAATACAATATAACTAGTTGATGAAACAAAAAATTTTCTTTTAAATGATAAAAATTTAATATTTGCGATAACATTACAAAAATTTCATCGGCTCATCCAGTATACAATAATAATAATATTTGTGTGTATATGCATAACATTATACTTAAATATTAATATTTATTACATATTTTTAAAAGTTCCCCAAGAATTATGCGGAAAGCAAAACACACATATGAAAAAAAAACAAAAAGGATACAATAAAAATATAAAAAAAAAAATCCTTTTATAATAAAAAAGATCAAATAAATTTTCAAGGTTATTAGAAATCGTTTACTTTTTTTTCGATTCTATAAAATTTTCATTCAGAAATCTGTATAAATATACCTACAAGGAGAAATAAACTTATATAGAGGTCCTTTATATATTTCCAATAATTTTGAGCATTTGTTTAATAATCTTTTGGGAATAAAAAAAAAACTTGAATTCTAAATATATGAAATTTATACATGGATATTTTATTTAAGTATGTATTTATGTACCTTCATCAAGTAAAATCAATTTCACATATAGTTTGTTATAAACATAAAAAATATTATCCTTTCTACATGCATACATACATATATTTTTCGTATTCCTTATATCTTGCCTCATTTTATTCTTTTATGAAATTATTGTTGTTGTTTTTTTTTTCACTTTTAAGGTAATTTTATATGTTTATACATTTTAAGCTTAAAAATACGAAAAAGAAAAACAAGAAAACGTAAAAAACAAACCAAGAAAAAAAAGGATAAAAAAAATAGTGTTATTTTACTACTTCATAAATTTTTCGTTCATCCCTTACGTTCTTTCATGCACAATAAAAAAAAATAAAGAACAAACTTCTGATTTATATTTTACATTAAAAAATATTCGCTTTGCTATTCGTTTTGTCTCTCTAACTCAAATAAATTATTCTCAAATCTCAATTACTTTGAAATTAGAACGAAAACGAGAAAGAAAACGAAACATAATTAAATTTTATTAAAAAACCTAACGAAATATTTTTCATTCCTTTCACCTGAAAAAAAGTTCACCAACAAAGAAAATTTTTTTCTCTTAATCAGAAAAATATAAGAGAGTTTTTCTTATTTAATAAGAGAAATAGTTTTTGGAGACTTTTTTCATTATTTTTTGCTTTCAATTTTGTACTCATCAAATCTGATTCATTATTCTTTCGTTCATTTGCGTACGCAGGTTCATTATTTTGCTATTTTTGTATTTTATTTTATTATTTAAATATTTTATATGATCTATTCTCTTTTAAAAACTCACTTAAGAGTACAAAAAATTACTATTAGTAAATTTTTTCTCTTTTCATACAATCATATTAAACCTTGTTCTTAACTCTTTAATTTGCTCAGTTACTTTGCTAACTATTCTTTAAATACATATGGAATGTAAAAAAAAAAATGTTTTTTAAAATTAAATTCGACATTTACATACAATGTATTATACGGTTTCGTTAAATTTCGTTAAAATTATAATTTAAGGATAAAATTTATTTTAGGCATATAAGATATAGTATGCTTACAATAGATTTTAGTACAATGTGTTTCATACCATAACGTATATGGTATTATTCAAGAATTGATAATAATCCATAAGTAGGACAATATAATGAGCCCAGTCGAAGAGAAATTAGAAAAGAATGTTTACTTCTTTTTACTTTTTAGGTATTTAATCTAAAAACAGTATAACTGCATGTTTTTACCATATTCTGTTTTTATTTATTTTTATTCCCACTCATATTTTGGCCACAAAAATTGCTTGTAATATTCTTAATAATTACGTGTCGATGAAACGGAACTCTCAAGTCAAAAATCACTATAACTTTATCTGAATTCTAATGTTTTACTCATCAGGAATTTAATTGAATTTCGAACACCCTGTGTTAGTATATATATATATATATATATATATACTATATTTCAAGCACATTATGCACCATACTCATTTACTCAATATGCTATAACAATTATATACTTGCATATTGTGTAATATAACAATATTATATAACATAATAACGAAAAAATTAACAAAAAAAAAAACAGAAAACAACGTAAGCTTTTGTTTTCTTATCAACCAAAGGATAATAGAGAGAAAAATCAAAAAAATTTTTTGTAGAAAAATAAAATATTTTACCAAAATAGATGCAGATATTTCTGTAAGAGATTATTATAAATAGGTACCTACGAGTATAACCTATACTACTTTACTATACATATTACTAGGCCATATCTCTATATGCATCTACATAATAATATAGAATATAATATATCTACACATTAATAATTTGTACATACATAATTTTGTATAACTCTCACCCAATGACCTTATAAATTGTATATATTTATAACGGGAATTATTATTGTTTGAGCGTAAAATTCTTATTGCTGTATACTGTGACACATACATATTGTAATATTGTCATACAACAAATTATAAATTTATACATACACATATATAAGAAAATTATGTAAAAACTACTTTATTTTATAATAAAATATATACAATATTTTATATACGAACAGTTTTATTAATGATACTATTATTATATAGTATAAATTCACACAGATACATACATTGAAATGATTAATATAAACACATTATTGTATATAAAATATAACAATAATGAAATTTGTTATAAAAAATTATGTGTGTTTTATTTGTATGCATACACCATTCTTATAAACGCATATACATAATTTCTATTTTAAAAATTTAAATATTGAATAAATTATTTTTCTATTTTTATTTATACATATATGTATGTAGATAACGTATAAATTTATATGTGAAGCGGAGTATTCAATATTATTGTATAATTGTTTTTTTTTTTATTAAGAATTTTATATTTTTGTTTCTTTTCAAATGAATTTTTGAAAACGTATGCGTACATTATATGCATAATTATGTATGTAAATAATATTGTATGTATATAAGTATATTTTTACATATGTTATATTATAGCTACATATGTATAACAAAATAAATTTAAACACATTTGCAAGTATATTTTAGTAAAAATATTATAAAGTAAATTAATAAAAATAAAGCAAACACTCTTCAAATAGAAATAAATGTTATAATTTGAATATGTATAACATACATAAATAATAATATTCATACATACAACACATATTCATGTTTGTAAATGCATGTGTATGTATGTATATAAGAAAAATTTTACATTTTGTTTTCCTTTTTTGGGTTTTCTTTTCTGTTTTACGGATTATCGTTAAAAAAATAAAAAAACAAGTTGAAAGGAAAGGGTTTTATAGCATATATTTAGGCGCAATAATATATTATTATATGTATACCTTACGTTTAACAATATTGTACAAATTGAAAAATAATATTATGTATATAAAAAAATTATAATGTAGGTTATGAAAAGTTAACAATCTGTTATACACATTTTTGTATAGCAATATTAATTTTCGTATGCGTGTATACCGTATTGTGTGCATAATTGTGATGAATTATAGAATAAAAAAAAAAAACAAAAATAAAAAATACCTATATAAAATTTTTTATGTTTTATTTTTTTTTATTATTTTTTTTTTTTGTTACATGTCAAAGCCCTATTAAATAAACAATAAAGTTTACCCAAATATTTAAGTTGTTTTCAACGCACAAATAAAATCATCATTTCGAATAAATCTAAATAAAAAATTATTTCATACAATATAGATAGTTCAATTGTTGGAAACAGGTTGTTTTCATTGTAAGACATCAAGGTTTGTTTGAGTTTATTTTCATATACGAGTACCTACTACAAAGTAGGAAAATCGCTTAATTTTTTATTACTAAGAAACAACCTTTAATTTTTTGTATAACACGTGAAATATGTAAAATTTTGAAATATGTAATTTCGGTTGCTCTTGGAAAATTTTTTTTTGTTCAACTACACGAGTTTAGCTATAAAAAAAAAAGTAATTTTATTAAAATTTTATAAAGAATTCGAATTTGAAGCAAAATGCCCAGGTTGCTCTAGATCATCTCTTCAGTAGTTTTGTAATATCATATAATGAGGTAGGAAACTTTTGTTCTATCACGTTTGCCTAAAATTTCCAAGATGCAAAAGAGTTTTTGGAATAAAATCTTGTAAATTATTAAAAACTTACGTTTTTTACACTCTAAAACAATGTTTAAACTGACTAGGATTGCAACCAAAAAATTTTTATATAAACTACTCACAATACAAAAAAAAAATACACTAGTCCTAGTATTCTAATTTTAACATGAAAATTTTAAAACTCTAGGTATTCGGGTGGCCAACTAAACTTAAAAATCGATTAGGAGATTTTTTTCGGTGTGGCAGTTGATCTGGACCTTATTGAACCAATCACTTTTATTTTTTTAATTTTCAACCTTTTTATTAACATAGCTCCTTAGTATTTGATTTTTGGTGCAACCGAACCTTTATAAATTTGTTGAATAATTTATTAAAGGATAGTAAAAAGTGATTGGATAATAGTGTCCTAATAACAGGTTGTATTTCGAATTAACTTAAAATTATTAGAGCATAGCTTTTATTTTTCTTTTTTTAAGTTGAGCACCTTGTACTTAATATATAAAAATTCAAACATTTTATTGGCACATCATATACATAAATACTTGTAAACTCTATCTGTGTATATTAATATAACCCTTTTTTTCAACTAAATATTTGTCAATATTTTTACGTTTCCTATATCCCATTCATTTACATATATACATGCACACAATTAATAATAGTTATCCTATTTTATATTATAGGTATAATAATATTAAGTAATGTTATGATATTTTTATAGAACTCGCAATGTTTTGTATTTATAACATAGTTCTATTTGCATATTATTAAATACACACATAATTATTATATAAATAATGTTGGGTGGGCCATCAAAAATGTCCAATTTTGAGAACCGTTTTTAAATCATAATTTTATTATTATTTCATATTAGTAAATAAGAGGTTGTAAACTTTTCTATGAAAAAATATTAAAAGACACTTTATAATATACCACAATGTTGTAGCTATGCGTTTAATTTTTGAAAAACTGTAGCCCACCCTTTATAAAAAATATTTGCACTTTTTCATTTATTCTTGTTACTACTATCAAAATATTTACCGTGGATACTTTTGTATATGTATGTATGTAGTAGCTTTTTATAACTCTGTATCTGATATCGCAAAAATATTTATATTTAAGTCTATACAATTTTCAACATTGCATGTTAATACTTAGATACTTTTATAATGAACTTGAGAGTTTACTGTTAATTTTGTTGATACTGAAAATTGAATTTAAGTACAGTTTTATATTTATTTTTGTTCTTAAAGAGTTTTGTTTTTCTATTTGTTTATTCTTACATTTCATTTTATGATGATAAATATTGGTGTGCATATTTACATTGTACACCTAATACCAATTTATCCGCACAATTGTGATAGTTTGAATTTTTAGAAAAATTACTGTCAAAATAAAAAAAAAAGTTCTACTCATTTTTCAATAATTTTACGAACCATTTATCTGTCCGTCTATTTTTAATACTTGAACATCCTTAAGAATAGAAAAGCCAGGTGATCCTTCTTTTAAATTAAAAGTTATCTCAAACTTGTAGCTAGCATCTGCTTAATTATCCCAAAATACATGTCATAACAAAATTAAATGATAGCATAGGGTGTAATGTTCATGCTGCTAGATCTGTTTTGTAAATAATTATTTTAAAAACTCTCCTAAGAGTATGGAATTTGTAGCAATAAGTGAATCATTTAAAATAAATAATTTTCATTATTTTGTAAAAAAAATTATTTTCGTTATTTAGTTAGAAAGTTTGAAAGTTTCACTATTGAAATTGTGAATAAATACACAAACTCGAGACTTAAAGAGAATTCAGCTACATTGCAGAACATTGATTTAGTACAATACATTTTTGTCTGTATTTTCATATTGTGTACACCTACATTATTTATTTATTGTTTGGACGGTGTCAATTCATTGATTAGATAAACACCACACAAAACTACTTTCAAGAACTTGTTCATCTATCTGTGTATAGGTTTGTATCCCGCTTTTATTTCGTGTAAGTTTGGCCAGAACCTCAAAGATGTCGGGGGCTTCAGACAGTGTAATTTTTTTTGAGACTTTGCATTGAGCATCTTGGTGGCTTAAAACTGGACGTTCGCTTGAGGTAGCGTTTCAGGTAATAAAGTAATCAATGTATCGTCTTAATTTTTTATTCATATTAAATCACTTCAAGTAATAGGTGTACTTACTCTTTAATATTAATGAAAATTTTTATGCTAGCACATAATATTCTACATAAATGGATGTCAATAATAACAAATGAAAAAAAATGAAAAAAAAAAAGTTGATGACAAAGACCTCGTAACCTAATTATTCTGTTATGATTTTTTATTTTACTGTTATTTAGTGCTTAACGAGCAAAAAAACTAAAAATTTATGCTTTGAAAATTCGTTCAGTCATAATATTTCAATCCGAAAATCAATTTTTTAAACTAGTGAGCTATTACTTATTTCAATTATACTTGATACCGCAATATTAAACATTTTGAATTTGAATTTAAAAAAAAAAATTAATAAATGTGTCATTATTACCAATAATTAAGGTTAATGCTTTAATATACATATTGGAAATCGTTAGCGTTGATTATTAAAATGCATTTTATATTTAGATTTGTTTGCCAGATTTAAGGAATTTCGGCGAAACTAATTCTAGAAATTTTATTTTTGAAAACAAATCTCCAAATTAAACTTTGGACTTTTAGAAAATTTTCATCAAAGTTGGAAAAAAGTGCTTACTTAATCTTTTATAGCAGCCACAGTGTCCGCTTAAAAACCATTTATACACTTTTAGCCCCTCACTATCCAAAAAATGTGCATTTTAGACTGCTTATTTCAATAAAATGACAATTATTTTTTAAGTTTATAAAAGTGGTAAAGAGCCACCACAAAATAATATGGGATATGATTTAATCTGCTTGAAAATCAAATTTATTTTTTTTACAAAATTTCTACATGAATTTTTTTTAAACAGCAAGCTGAAGGAATTGGGTTTAATAAATTATTTTAATAAATAAAAATAGTCAATTTAGTAAAAAACTCGAAAAAAAAAGTAGTTTTGAATGCGAATAAAGTAACTCGAACATCGCCTTCAAAGTTTCAAACTTACCAAAATTTAATTTTATACTCGTACGAATATTCAAAAGATAAAAAAATTTATCACTTCATTTATAACGTTAAGAAATAGACATAAGAAATGTAGAGACGAAAATAAATTTTTTGTCGAATTCTAAGTCGATTAACCGTCTTTATCCATGTATCACTCCATCTGATCGCCTGTCACGGTATCAGTTTAAAAAACGGCTTGATCTAGGACAATCAAATCTTCATGAAACACTTAAAAACATTTCTGTACGAACCGTATTTGATTTTGATTCAATGAAAACAATATTTAAAGTATGTAGCTGACAAAAAACTTCGAAAATAATGTACTAGATTATAAGTCATTTTAGCCATTCATAACAATATAGCCAGTATTTAAATAAAATTAAGTTGGGATGCTATAAAAAAATTATCAGATTCACCAAAATTGCTCTCACGATTCAATTAAATTTGATTAGAGTTGTAAAAGTTTTTACAATACCTGCTTAAACACTATAAACTACTTTTTAATATTCTCGTAAAATTCTTATAAAGCCTTGATTCAACATAAAAATTCTTAGTTCGATTTGTAACACAAATTTCTTGTAATAAACGTTGAGCCCGCCATTATAAATCTATGTTGCATATTATTATTACATCAAAATTTATTACTATAATAATTATTATTATAATTGTGATATTGTAATATTTTACAATTTTCAAAAGTTCCCAAATTTTATAAAGAATGTCAGTAAGAACAATTATATTTCAACTATTATTTCTAATAATATATTCAATTGGTCTTACCGATTTTAAATAATCTTTTTTTTGCATAACATTTTTATCACTTTGGTTGAGGAAGAATGCACGTTAGAATCGATTTTAGCTCGTAGTTTCCCTGTATACACAAATATATTCAATTATTCTGTGATAAATTTTCAATTTTTTTGGTCTTACATTTTAATTTTATTTTAAATGTGAAAAAGCTTTAAATGGTCGCACTCAATAAACAAGGGTGTAGTTAGGAAAGATTGAAAAAAAAAAGAAATTATGGAAAGCAGAAAAAATTCTTATAAACTAGAAAAAAAGAAGGTAACAAAAATAGTAAGCAGAATCCTTGCATTACGATAAAAAGAAAAACAAAGAATGTTAACAAAAGCTTTTAACGTTTCTGTAAAAATGTACATTAAAAAAGATTTGCTTGTTTTTTTTTTGCTTTTTGTTCTTATAACTATTTTCCACCATCCCATATTTTTGTCCTTACTGTTTTTGTTGTCCTTGATATTTTTTTGGCTTTTTTATTTAATTGTATTGTCTCTTTAATTTGCTTATTGTTTTCTTATTATTTCTCCATTTTTTATTTTATAACTCCCTAAATGTTTTTTTTTCTTGATTATTTTACTATTATTCTTATTGTAAATTTTGTTCTTTTCGTTTCGGTTGTTATTTAAAGAGGTGCTTAGTGGAAATTATTTACAATAATCTTATTTAAAGCTATTAGTCTACACTTGACAACTAGAGCTTATGATTTTATTTTTCTTATTATTATTTTTACTTTTTTGTTCTTTCTGTTCTCTTTTCACTTGTTTATGTTTTTCATTTAGCACGTTTATAAAAGAATCACCTCAGAAGTGTTATCATTAACTTTATAATATAATGAAGAGTCTGTCATGGGTTTGTTGTTAACATAGAAGGTGTTCATATACAGATTACTAATAAGTAGTTTTGTAATATCAATTGATAATATTATATCATTAGCTGACAGCAGTTACAGTTTATAGCTTGGTGTAATTATACAATTATTAGGAAGTTTTGATTAAATTTCACATAGTTTATGAAAAATTACTGAATATATTTTTAAAACTTTTACAAGTTAGCTAGCTATAATAATTCTCGTAAGTACCCAGCTAATTCTCATCATTATAATTATTTTTCAGAAATCAATAAATTGTTTAGTTATTAAATCAAAAAATGTGCTTTCATTTACCCTTAAGTTTAGTATTGTCACTTTTATTTTACAAAAAAATATTTTATAATTTTGTCTTTAAATCATCTTGATCCGATTAAAAAAATAACCAAAATAGTGTTCTTTCTCTCTTTGTTCTTTAATAATCCGGTAGATATGGTAATACAATAAAATATTTACAATATAAAGTAATGGGTAATAGGTAGCCAGATAAAGGAGCAATACTAGATTTTTTACAAAAAAAAAAAAAAAATACAGTTTGGTGGGAAAATAATTAACGATTTCTTATCAAAATCTTTGCACTATGATTTGCATATTTCTAGGTGCAGAAAAGAAAAATATTGTTAATTCATTCTTCACACCAAAATTTTCTTTCTAGTGCCTAGAAATATTCAAAATATAATACTATATATTTATATTTTCATTCTTTATAACAAAATTGGTGTCTAACAAAATTTGAACCTGTTAAAGAAATTCGAAAATTTAAATACTAATTAGACATGCTAAAACATTTCAATTTTTTTTCTTTACGAAACAATTCAAATACTACGAAAAAATTAAGAAAATCTATTAAAAATGCAAAATATTTTCTTATAGAAAAAAAAAGAAAACAATAAAAACAGTAAATCATTTCAATTTTACTTCAGCAATTTCAAAAAAGAGAAAATTTCTTGAATAATTTCAAACTTAAAATTTTTTTATTCTTTTCAAAGGAAACTTAAAATAAACTTATAAAAGTGTTAAAAAAGGATTTATAAAAACAAATTTCATCAATAAATTTAAAATTGATTGCTTCACAAAGATTAGCATCGAAAAGGTTTTTGTTTTTAAAGAGTTTAATTTAAGTAAAAAACAATACAAATTTTTGCAAATTATTCCGATTCCGATCAAATCAATGGTTTGTAAAGGAGCAATTTTCTCTCTGAACAAGTGAAAACACATGTGCTTCCGATTTAAAATTACCTACATTAAAATACCAAAATGTTTCAAGTCTAAAAGCTATCAAAATATCTACAAAAAAATTAGAATATACAAAATATATTTCAAACCAAGTTTACTTACATTAACGGCCTTATTATGTATACCTCGCTTTTTCATTACACACTTTACTTACTTTCAAATCAGAATTCTCTACTTCAACAGGATTTTTGTAATTTTTTCATATTATCCACTGAATCTATCGCCTTCAAAAACAAAGTAAATTAAATTTTGTATACATTTTAGAAGAAACGAGAAACGCAATATGGCAAAATTCTTCTCACTTCAAAATTACATTGTATACCATTACATGATAGTCATTCAATTTCTTCTCACTTGGCGAATAAAATATTGAGATACACAATCACCCCTTTAAATATACTTTTTATAAAATTGTTAAAAAATATTTTAACTACAGTAAAAGTTTTAACTAGAATGATACTGAAGTACTTACCTATTTCTTTTATAGATGGTAAATTGTTTTTTTTTTCTTTTTTTTTCGCTCCTTGAAGGGGCATAAGGCTAGTTTATGATATAACAGATAGTAATATGCCACAGTTTCACTTCGTTATAGAGTTCTAACTAGGTAGGTGACTAACCAGGCGTAGATTTTTTTTATATTAAATCTTTAATATTTATTGTTTAATATTCTTAGTTTTTTAATATCGAATATTATGGGTATGTTATGGGTATACTTCTATACCAATTTTTTAAGTATTTTAGCTTAATATACAATATTCAGCTTAAATATTGGATATTATTTTTTAAGGCGATTTGATCGGGTCATGCATTTGAGGTTCTTCAATTAAAGTACCAGTACCATAACCGCTGGTCAAGCCTAGCCAATGATTAAGTCAAGTTGTAGAAGTTTAAAATTTTTTTAGCTTGTAGAAAATAATATTAATGGTTATAACTTTGCCTTTCCTCTCTAAAAATTCTGTTTACAAAATTCTGTAAAATGTAAAAGTAATTAAAAAAGTAAACAGCTATTATTTTGGGAAAACTCACGGAATTATTCGCTTTTACGCAGAAGTATGCAATTAATAATTCGTATATTAATATAGTTTCAGTAGACGGCTATTAAACGAAAATAATATAAAAAAATCTGATGTGGTCAGCACATAACCGACCGCATTGTGTATTGTCTAGTTAAGTGAAAGTGTTACAGAATATTATAAAAATGCCTGTTAATTACCACTTTCCAATTTTTAGGACATTAATAAGCTTATAGTTAACATACCTAGAAAAATGTAAATTTGGCTCTTAGTATAGTTTCGCTTTGTGCCACCCGAATTCCCTGAAATGCTCGTCAATTAGTTTCGGTAACAACCAGAACTCAAATATCAAATTTCAAGAAATTCTATCAATTAGTTCCGTAGATATAGTGAAAAATGTAAAATCGGCCCGCGGATCAGTTTTCGGGCCCTGATCTTTCCAAAAAATTTATATGTTCATTGTTTTAATACGAAGAACCTAAATATTAAATTTCAATGAAATCGGTTGATTATTTCTCTTTATATACGTAAAAATGTATATTTGGCCCGTAGTAAACGTCCAGTTGCTGACACCTGATTTCTTCCAAAAGTTAGGAGGTTTTGCGGTCGGTCGAGCGAAGCTTATATATGAAATTTCAAGTAAATCGGTTGAATAGTTTCTTTAAAATGATCAAAAATGTAAAACAGGCCCGCTAAAAAGTGCAGTTCCCGAGGCCTGATATATCCCAAAAGTTGATCGATCCGTGCCATGGTGGAAATAAACTTACATATAAAATTTCATAAAAATCGGTTCAGTAGAACTTGAGATACACGCGTGCACACACAGACCGACAGACCGACAGACCGACAGAAGGACAGACCGACAGACCGACAGACCGACAGGTTGCTAAAAATAGTTTATTTACACTTCCCTACTATGGAGAAGTACGTTCCCACCGAAAACTCGTTATGCAAAATTTGTTGCCATCACATAACCTACCTATTGTTTACACAATACGGTCGGTAAAAAAAATTGAAATATTCTATACTTTTCAAACTATTGATTTTATCCAATTTATTTTGGCTCTGCATGTTACGAACATATTTACCTTCCTGATTTTTATGCTATTTCAATTAAATAATTTGTAATACGGAAATTTTAGATCGGGATTATTACAATATAATTCTGCAGTAAGTACGATTCGTTACTATATAGTACTCTTTTGCTTATTGCTTACAACATCCTGATTATTTAGTTATTTCATAAATTTTGCTATTATTTACTATTTTAACTCCCCTATCTCCTAATTTAATTTAAATTTAATCACCTACATCATCGTTTGAGAAAAGTAACAATCAAATGTTTTCTACTTGCATTGATTCATAATTTATTTTCATAATTTATTGCTATATGCATTATAAAATCTGAATTTGTTCCGAATCTTATGTAATTTGTATACATATATACTTGCATTGTATGCATTTTTTAGAAAATTATCGTAATCACTCTTATATTTTTCACCTTTATTTTCATATTCAACAAAAATTTTGAAATATTTTCCATTTAACAAAATAAAAGAATTTGTTACATTGAAACATTTTATAATTAATTACACGCTAATTGCATATTTTTACGTTCATTATTAAAAAAATTTCAAGAACTTTTTCTTCCTTAATTATTTAATAAATGGAAAATATTAAAATTAAGTTAAAAGAAATTTATACACAAGTTTCTATTTTGAGAAACTTTATTTTTTTTTCTTAATACAAAAACTAAATATAAATTATCCGTTTACATTGTTGCATTTATGAATCAGGCATATCCTACGTATACAAAATCTTAAAATTTATTTTTAATGTTTAAAAAAACTAATACAAAATCATTCATTATACTTATGTTATACGAGTTCATAATCTAGGTACTCGTAAATATTACATAATTATAATATATAAGTAAAAATAAATGTGCAGATTAAAACGAAGTTGAGAAAGAAATCTGTGCGTGCTTTTTTACCTTCTTAAACTCATAAAATTTAAAAGTATTAATCAAACTAAACTTTATAATTTATAATATTTTTAATGTCCTTTTGAAAGGCTTTTTATATTTATATCTCAATTTTTTTATGACTTTAATTAGCTATATATTCTGAGCGTATATAACATATTATATCTTTGCGCATATTTATATTTTGTGCAGCATTTATATAGGTACATACATATAATTATTATTAATATTTCTGGAATATGATATAGTAGGTGCTATAGTGAAAACGTCTACATTATTTCACTTTCATGTTATCATAAAATTTGATATTCTCGTGTATACGTTAAAAATTACTTGTTTGTGTATATATGAAAATAAGAATGTCATCTAAAATTTGGAATAAAATCGAAAAATCATAAGAGTAAACATAAATTAAATTTTTTTACATCCTAGTACCTGAGTAGCAAAATTTGAAAATAAAATTTTGACTTTTATAAAAACACATTTTGGGAGAATATAATAACGCAGTGGAATTTAAGCTATAATGAGCTACCTAGGTGACAAGACTAGTGATGTGGTGCAAAGCATCTAGGAAGGAGCTAGACGAGATATCGAAGATTATCATTGGAGATTGAAATAAATTCCTCAAAAGAGAGATTGACTAAACGAGATTAACACCACTTAAATTCACATAAAACCTATATTTTTAAAAAATAATTAAAATTTCAAATATGACCGAATTTCAGCTTCCTTGATCTACAGTGTCCAACCTAAATAACCCTGCCTGAGACCTGAGTAACAAAAGCTCCTTGATTTTTTCAAAAACTTCTTAAAGTATAAAACTTATGGGAGCTTAAATTTATAGGAGCGACAAAAAAAAAACATGCTTCGTAAACTAGTCAGGAATAAGTTTCACCAGTCAAACAATATTATCACTTAAATAATGTTACGTTTTTAATTTCTTTACTAACTGAAATAAGAAAAAAAAAGAGTGTATAATCCCTTCAGTAAAAAAAAAATAAAAAATAACAAAAACAGGGAAACGGTACGCTCAGTTTGCATTTTCAACTCCTTTAATATCAATTTCATTCATTCACTTTCCTTATTTTATTTTTTGCATTTTTCTTTTATATATTTTTTTGCTGGGGATTTCAGTTAAAATCTAATGGTAAATTTTAATTTTGGATAAAGAAATTTTTTTTCTACTGAAGAAAAAAAGAAATTATTTCTTATCTCCTCTTCTTCTCACTTTTTTATGTCTTCTTTAAGTATAAAAAAAAAATTTTTACTCTACTTTATATTTAATTATACATAAATTTATTTTCTAAAGTCCAGAAACCGTAGTTTATGTTACTAAACTCAAAGAAGAAAATAACACATTCTTATTTTCAATATTATAGGCTACAAAAATGCACTAATATTGTATTGTTATCATATTCAGCAATTAGATACAACAAACAGGTTTGTATACTTATTGTAATTCTGAAATCAGAGAAGCTTTTAAAGGACGCATCATATTAAAGTCTGCCAAGAGCAACAATAAATGAACAACACTCTATGTTGTTCGAAATTGTTCATTAACAGTCTTACCAAGTCATAGAATTTTGATTTCACTTGGACAATTGGAATTCCTCGATTTCCATGAAAGTTGGTTAAATAAGTCATTATTCTTAGCCATAATTCGAATTCTCTTTCATGAGGATTAACTAGGTGTTGAAATTCAAAATTAATTCTTAATTTGACATTATAAATTAATGTTCTATTATATGATACCTTACAGTATTTTGCCGTATTCTTTGTATTTTCTTAAAAATATTACATACGAATCCGCGTGAATTGTTTCTGAGAATATTCTATTTCTTTAACTCAATTTTTTTTTTTCTTAAAAAAATACATTGAATACAAGGGTCTTGAAATTCATTCATTTTTTTTAATGATTTTATTATACGATATTATTTTTATAGCATAAAAACGAATTCATTTAAACCTTCCTAATATTTCCAATTTTTTCTTCTTGAACAAGATACATTAAAATTCGTTAAATTTCCTTGAAAAATTATTTTACTATGCAATAATTATGTTAAAGCATAATATTTTTCAGTATAATTCCTAAATTCTCTAGAAATTCAAAGAGCACATTACAAATTGGAATAAAAACTTGCATATTTAGTTTACGCACTTGAAGAATATTAATTAAAATTAAAGTTGAAAATTTTCTTAATTCAGAAGAAATTATAAACAATTGAAATTAGAGAATTCCAATTGCATGCAATATAAGGTTAGTAAATTGGCCTTGTATTTTATTAATTTTAAAACTATTTCTCCAAAAATTAAAATAAATCCCTATAAATCGTTACTGAGGCAAAAAAAAATCGATGAAGTCCTTAATATCCTGTAAATTAAATCATATAAGATGCTATTGAAATTGGAAGAATGAAATCATCTGGGCAGGATAAGAAAACAAAAATTCCAAGCAAGACTTTTTCTTAGCTAGATTTTTAGCACCTAAGCAAACTTACAATTTGACTAAATTGAATATTGTTGCAAGCAAATTTTAGTACAAGAAACACAATAATGCAAAAGTATTTTCTTGAATTTCCTTCAGATTTATTTAGATAATAATCAAGTTTCCATAAAATAACTTTATGTATAAAGATAAAACAATTTAAGGATTTTCAAAAGAAAAACAAAAAATTTCGTTATTGTTTTATTTTTAGACTTAATGCGTTTTTCTTCCATTTAATTTTGATGAAATGATAATGGCATCACCAAATAACAATAAAATCCTTTGTTTCCATTTTTCTTATTCTTTTTTACACATTTTTAATGTTCGTTTCCGAATTTTTAATAATTAGTCTTTAAGTCATCGTTTCTTACACTCTTCTTAATATTTTGTCGGTATAACAACTAGTTTGACCCTTTTATTTTCCTAGTTTTTTTTTTATTTTTCTGTTTTTTCTCTCGTTTTATGAACTAATAACTGCCTGTTTACAAGAAAAGGTAATCCTGTTTTATGACTTTTTAAATTTAAAGAAAAAACAGTGAAAAGGGTAAAGAAGAAGAAGAAAAAAATTTTAATTCGAAATTTAAAAGAAAAGAAAAACGCATTTTTCTTTTCCTTTTCCCTTGATTTTCAGATTTCCTTGAAAACGAAAAAAAAAAATTAATTTTCTTTCTCTTCTTTTTCAAATAGAAACAATTTCTTTCTGTCGTAACGACTCAAATAAAGTGAATTCCATGTCCTCACTCCTTCTCTTAATTAATTTAAAATAGCTTTCAAAAAAATCTGATTCTGGGTAACTTATTTTTCTGAGTGTATGCAATTAATATGAAAAATAATATCTACGGTTTCGTTGAGTGTAACAACTAGGCAGTGATCAGGCTGCCATACATGTAGATATAAAATATGAACATTCTTCAACTTTGCGTGGTTTAAAAAAGCTATAATTTGACCTTCATATTTATTTTTCCAGCATTAAGCCGTTTCAAATGGTTTTTGTAAAAATTTTCTTCTAAATTATGCATTTTTTTACTGTTACACATAATTTAAAAAAGTTATTTCTTTGGAATTTTATTCAAGAATTTGTAGTTTTAATTAATATTCGTAATTTTCTCGAATTTTGAAATGAATAATAACCTAAACCAAGGTAATTAGGTACATTATAACCTCCCTCCCTCAATTTTTTTCTGATTGAACTGTGTACATATCCCATTTAATGAATTCCAAGTTTCAATTGAGAATCAGATGTTATGAACTCAAATTTATATCTGAATTAGTTTAACAACCTTCTATTAGCCCCGACACAGTATTAAAAATCATCTAAAATTAAGTGCCAAAAATGAAAATATCCATGGCTTGTTTAACATATTACAAACGTTTTACACGCTTTTGTTAAAACTTTACTTGTAAAACTAAATAAAACTAGTTTTTCTTAAATAAATTCGCGTTTACACAGAAAGAAAAGAGCACATAAATGGAAAATTATCCTTTTTCTTGTAAAAAATTTAAAAACAGAAAATTCTTTGCAATACTTTTTTTTTCTTCTATTTTATATTTTTAAGAAAAAGTTCGGTAAAAATGCCAAATGAAATTAACAAAGTTGTACTAAGGATTATGAAAATAAAAGAAAAACGAATAAAAAGAAAAACCAAAGAAAGTTTGATTTTTATTTAAGTTTTGACCTTCTTTCTTCTATTAGGTTTTTTTGTTTTTCCTTTGTTGCTTTGAATTTTAAAAAAGTTTAAAAATTGTGTGACTTTTTTTCATTAATTTCGGCTCCTAAAGATTTTCATTCTCTTTATCAACCATTTTTTTTTTGCTCTTCTTAAAAAAATTGCAATGGAAGATAGTTAGGGTTTCGGATGTATGAGACAAAATAACGCGAAGTCATAAAACTTTATATGATTGTAGGGTATGATAAAAAAAACTACGTTTTCCCAAACAACACTGATCCCAATAGAATGTACCCTAATTTTTCTCGATAAACTGAACAAGAATAGAACTTAGAACCCAGCATAAATCCAAAATTTACCAAATAATTTTCAAGCATTTTAGGGCGCTTTTCATAATTTTCTTCACAAATTTTTGAAAGATAGCTATTTTTATAAAATTTACACTGTTCCTGAAATTTACATTTGGAATTTTAAGTCCCTTACACTGAAATTGAAAGTATAATGATAATGTTTATATGAAAAAAAACTTGGTACACTCACAATACAGAGGCATTTCAAAGAAAAAAAGTCCTAAGCGAATAATTTTTTTCTTCAAAAAACAAAACCAGCGATCATTTAACTAAATATCAAGTTAAAATTTTTGAGACAGAGGTAGCTCTCCAATGTAGCAAATGTTTGAACATGATAAGCACGATCAAAATATCTAAAACTATTAAGTTAAGAATAAACTCGATTTATTAAGAGAAGTTCGAATTAAAACAAGCTCGAATTATGAGAGGCTCAAACTTTAAGAAAGATATAAGTCAAACTTTATACCCAACATTTGGTTTCTAAGAACTCTAGGCTTTATCACAATTTTTTAACTTGATTGTAATAAATTTATAACAGTTTTCGTTATATTTTTGTTTTGGAACTTCCTCAATTAAACATGATATCAATAAACTACTTACTCAATCCAATAAACTTAATAGAATATGGTATTAAAGGTTGATGAACGACAAAACTATATTTTCCTACATAAATTTTGAATTTTATTAAAATAAAAGTTTTAAAAATATTTTCCTAAATTTCAAAAAGAAAAAAATTATTATTGGCAACGGGCTATAATAATTTAACCTCCGGCTTACTTAAAATTTATTAAACAATGCACAAATATTGCATTTATGGTTTTTTAGTTTTCGTTCTTGTTTTCCTTTATTTTTCCGCTATGATGAAAATAAAAATTTAACATTGTGATAACTACTGTACAGTAGAATCTCTGTATTAACTCAATTAAATTCGATTCGAATGCGTTAAATTTTACAATAGTAATTATTGTGATATACACCAACATCCTGTTAGCCGCATTAAATGACGCGATGGGTTTTTATTTAAAAATAATGTAATTTTCTAAATAAAATCAATTTCGAAACTTTAGTTCTATAATGAAAACCAAAATATTTTTCAATAATATCCCATCACCTCAAGTGAGGCGACTAACATAATTTGGGTTATAGTTTTTAATATTTTCAGTCAATGAAATTCAATTTTAAAACTAATTGTTTACAATGATTTGTTTTAAGTAATTTATTTAGTTGTAATTTCAAAATTTTTGAAAATTTTCAAAAAATTTCCTCCTTCTATTGCGAATAGTTCTAAAATATAATGTCGGATTTATGGCAGAAACATGAATTGAATCCTAATATCGATTTTCAAAAAATCTTTGCCTTGTCTTTATTAGTTGTTAAATGCGGTATTAACAAGACCCAAACGTACCTACATAACTAAATTTTTAATTTAAATTTTTAAAATTAGCCCCCACATTGTAACATAAAACAAAACACAATAATTAAACTTGTAAAAAACTTAGTCGCAGGCTATTTAAAATCACAATAATAGCAGCTACTTTTCAGTTTTGAGCGGCTCAAAAAATGACGTATTAAAAATTCCAGGAGTTTATTGTATTTTTCCTATGATTTTTTGTTTCTTTTTATAATACTGAAAAACTGATAAAAGTTTTTTTTTTCTTAAAACTTTTTCTTGATTTCTGCCGAAAAAAATCTTATGACATGAATTCGCTTTGGACTTAATTAGTTAGACATGTCTTGATTTTTAATGGCTTAAATTAATGTTTTTCTATTATTTTGTTCTTATTATTTGATTGCGGGTTTTCTCTACAAAATTGCGCTATTTTCTTAATTGATTCTGGCTTCTTTGATTGAATTAAATTGCAGTGCAGAATAAAAAAGTTTTGAAGTAGAATAAAAGAGGAGCACAGAATAAAATTTCATATAAATTGTGATAGTTTAAAAAAATTTTTTTATTATTATTTTTATTTTATAACTTAAAAGAATATTTTTGGGAATAATTTGACATTATTTGTAGGTGAATTATATTTAATTAAAATAGAATAAATTTCAATTTCAATTGAATTATTTTAATAATTTTTCTAAATTTTCACAAATGATGGGAGCACTAAAATTGTTTATCACCTTACATAGTCTATGCTTTGATTTTGTCTTTAGAAGTTACTTTTCCAGCAAATTGTCATCACAGTTGTACGCTACCCTCAAATCTTCTTAAAGATATTTTAAAATTTCTGATAGAGATAGTTTAAATTAACCCGAGAAATTCACACTGGGGTCTGGTAGACCACACCAGAATTTAATTTATAAATTTATCTTTCAAAGTTAGTGTAAACAGTTCAAGAAGCATACGTAAATTTTCTTTTTTATTATTAGTTCCACGATAAATTGTGGAACAGTAGGTATCTTTTGCCGAAAATACCAAAAAATAGTCTAAAAAACTCGTTTTGAGGTCTAAGAGACCCCAGTGTGAGTAAATTTTTTCATAAAAATAAGTGTAAGAGTAGACGGTTAATATTATAACATTGATTTTTTGGTTGAAAGGCCAATGAAAGATTAAATTGGTATAAGAATATGAAAACTGTTTTACTTTTACTGGCTTGTGCTTCAATTCGGCAATAGTTAGCTTTAAGGGAATAGATTATTTTTTGCATTTCAATCGATTGTGATGTTATAAACTTTTATAACAGATTTTCAATTTCCAGATTCAATTCATCATCTAGATTGTGCACTAATGCAAGTACAGAAAGCTGAACTGGTGTAATTTTCTTTCTCCATATTTATAACGTCTCTACTACAAGCACATTCGTACTTAAATTTAAATTTAGAGAAACTGAATTAAAATTATAATAAGGATAAAATATTTTTTTTAGTCATAATTTCATAAGAATCTCAATAGTTTAAAGTCACACTTTTAAATATAATTTTTACAAAAAGAAACGAGAACAGAATACGTGAATGTTTAAGAACAAATCATCCAATCAAATATTATTTAATTTATCTATAAAATTAAGATTTTTTACAAAGGAAGTATTTTAAAAATTATTACTATGCCTATATATTAAATAATAATTGTATAATCTTTGTGACTGTTTTATGAAATCACGGCACAATTTTTTTTTTTCTGGTTCCTTTCATGCTTGAATGATGAAATTTTTAAAAGATAAAATGTTACCAATATTAAAAAAAATGGACCATTATGATACTAAAAATTTCTATTCAATACACAAATGCCTAACCATATCCACTAAAAATATAAGGATAAGGAGATTAAAAAAAGAAACACAAAAACAAAATATGAAAAACTAAAAAAATCAAATCGACTTGAAAGATTTTTAGAAAAAGACCAAAAAGAAAAAAAAAGGGAATTACAACGAAAAAAATGAGAAAAACAAAGAAAAAAAAAAGTCTTTGAACGCATCATTAATTTTAAAACATTTTTTTATTCTGAAAATCTGAGAAACAAAAAATTGGTTTCTCAATTTCTTGTCGATGTTTTAGTTTTTAGATTTCTTTCCTTTCATTTTATTACTCTTTCAACTTTTAAATTTTCAACTTTTTTTAATTTTTAATAGTGTTTTTGACGTTGATAGCGCTAAATGAGTTTTCTATGACCAGAAAATATTATTTTTATTAATAATTTTATTAATAGTATAATCTTAATCTTTAGATTGTATACAGTAAAGCATCCACCATATAATGTGTAAAACTTAACTACCATAAAATCAGTTTTCTACGAAATAGATAGTTTAGGTACAGTTAAACCTATATAATAAGCGAAATCGCAAGGGGCCGATGTTTTTTTTACGGGTTAGACACGTTTTAATTTGCTAAAATTAAAATTTTCCCGACTTTCATAGTAGCTATAATATACTTCTCTCGACGAGCTAATAATTCAAAGGGATAACCATAATTTTTATTCAATAATTTCACAATATTTTGCTACATTGGCAGATTAAAAATGTTCAGAACTTGATGTTAAATTGTACTAAATTTTCTACGGTTCTCGGGTTTGACAGGTTTTACGTTTTTTCGATAATAAAAATTCTTGAAAAATAAATTTACATAGTTTTAGGAGAGGTGAAAATTTTGTATTATGCACTCATGTCTGTAGTGTTTAAATTGGGTAACTACAATATTGATCATACTTATATGGAAATCCTTTTGGTCAGATTTTTTTGGGCATGTATCTATATTGTGTAAAAATTCATTTTCTACTTTCAAAATTAAATTTTTATGTCTATTTTGTACTAGGTGTGACAGTGTAGGAGAGATGTACATATTATGTTTTGGAATATTAAATATTAATTTATATATGATACATTTTGCACTAGAAGTCGCACCAAATTCTTATTTTAACATTTATTTGCAGGGCAGAAATGTAATGTAATGTAATGTAATAAAAGAAAAATCGTAAATGAATGAAACTGTGGCAAAACTATCAAAAATCTTTGTGTTTATAAAAGTATTGTATTATTTTGACTTGCAGTTTAAGGTTTCAAAAAATATGAAGAATTAGAAAAGTTATATGGCGTTAAAATATTATGTCATACATAATATTATAAAATTTTTGTTTAGATATATTATGCGTCCTGCAATTAAACGAATTTAACTTATACACCGTTTTTTGCCAGTTTATAATATGAAATTCATGATGACCACTGTATTATGAGATTTTGTTTGCAAATGCCCCTTTATATTCGTTATACGTACACAGTTCAAAATATGGAACTGCTGCATCTTTTGTCTATTGTCCTTGTACTAGCTCTCTTGGATATTGTTTTCTTTTTAGCTCAGTACAATTCCAACTCATATTAACACGTTACAAGTTATTAATAATGCTACAATACGATTGCACTATACCATGTGTGATACAAAAAGATTTGTGCCACATTTCTTGTTATAAAAATTAAAAAATTTATACAAATTTTAGGATTTTTTTTTTTTTTGAGAAATAGATCGGTGTTTCTTTTAAATGAAATAGAAAAATTTTGGAAAGTAGGGATTTGTTAAGAGGGTATTTAATTATTAGTTTGTATTTTATAAGAATTGGACGATTTATTTAGATTTTTTATAAAAACTGCAAACAAAACCTACTATTTAAGCAGTACAGTATAACTCTCAATGTGAATTTAAGAGAGCATATTAGCGGTAAATACTATGCCATCAAAAACATATTTTTTTTTTCTTAAATCCTGCATGTAATCCTTAAATTCGAACATTATACGTAACGTATGTTAACTCCTTATACAAATGTATGCAATTTTTGAAATTTTTTCGTATGTGAATGAAAGTAATTTTAATAATGTGGGTAGTACGTACTACTTTGCTAGATTGTTTTGTAAAAGCCGTATTTTCGCTTGTTGCTGAGAAAAGTGCTATTTTCGAAACCATTTTGTTTGACCCAACTTCATTATATGCTATAATATTGATAAGGAAAATGTTGATCTGAAAATGGTTGAATTTTAAACGTTTAAAAAAAATGGGAATTTCAAAATTCCTTTCATTTCTAGCCATTCATTAGTTTTAACACAGTAATAGTCTCTTTCCAATCAGATAAACTCATTGAATGTTTTTATCGCAATTTATAACAAGAAAAAAAAAAAAACAAAAGTTAATTTTCGTTTTGTGTCTTAACCTTTCAAGTTCTTAATTTTGATGGCGCTGCTGTCCTTACTATTGTGTTTTAATACCCTGTACTTTGTGAAAAGTATATTAACTTTGGTATGGAGTTTGTACCTACTTGAAGAAGTCATCTGTGGTATGGACATATGTATATATTCTTGCTTACCGTAAAATTCTGCGTTGATTTAAACATGTCCGCCAGTTCGACCGATCACACGATAACTCAAAAACGAAAAATGCAATCGACACTAAACTTACTTTGCTAAGGACGAACCCTACAGTAATTGAACTAATTCAGACAACGGGTTCGGGTAGCTGCCATACAACTCAAAGAGTTTATTTTAAATATTTCAAAAACTAATAATGGTATAAATATGAAATTTTATATACGTGTGTCCAATTACATTCTACATATGCTCTAAAAATTTTAATGGGATGGCGATACTGGTTCGGATGGCTGCCATACAACTCCAAAAGTAAATTTTTTATATTCGGAAAAATAATAAATTTAGATTCGCGAAACTTGACAGTCGTGTGTCCAATTATAGGTCAGACATATCCGTGAAGTTTCTATAAAATGACTTCACAGGATCGAGTAATTACTATACAAAAATGAAAGGTTCAGGGTATAATTCAATCGGTTTATACAGACTAAAACGTTTTTACTTGTTGTTTTTACATTCTCCCCACTTTTTTTTTCTTAAAAGAATAATTAAAAGAATTTCTTATTTTCGAAATCTAAATAAAAAAAAACTAAAATAAAAAAAATTAACGAAAATCTCGATTTACATAACGGTTTGATTTTATAAAGTTAATTTTTTTTTCTCCCAACATTTTTTGTTCTCCTGTTATGTCCTTATTATTATCGTTTTTCTTAAATTTTTATGTTAATTAAAAGAAAGAAGTAGAGAGGAAGTATGCAAAAACCAAAAAAAAAACACAATATAAAAAAAAAATAAAAAATTATCGAGAAGAAGAGAGTAACTGTTTTACAGCTTCATAATTTTTAATATTCTAATTTTTAGTCTTTTTACTAAAACAAAAAAATAAATAAACTGACAAAAAAATCAGGATTGACTAGGCCGAACCGAAATTTTTTTTTCAAGGATATTTGTATTATCTTTTTTTTTATTTTTATTATTTTATTTAATGTTTGTTATTATTCTTGTATTCTTCACACTCAATTAATCCTTGTTAAGTACCTTTTTAAGTTTGATAATTAAAGTAAAATCTCTTCATTCATGTTACAGTGTGATTCATTAAAGACTCTAGACAATTTTTGCTCTAGAATTTTATATTTTGAATTGGATTTCGAATCGGATAAATTTTAAGAAAAGAATTTGCCGTAGCTCGCAAAGCAATCTCCAAATGTGCAGCATTATTATTGAAACGTGATAATCAATATGAAAACCAATTGAACAGTTTTTTACGTCATTCTCAAAAAGCGCTTTCTACAAATTTTGTAGAATGCATAATTAAGTATAATTTCTTACTTATATTACATTTTTCCCTTCTCAAAGTTTTCTATATAGGATTTTAAAGGATAATCTCTCTTTCATTTATCCCTTTTTGCAATTTTTTGCCCTCTGGATTGAAAATATAGCCCAGAACTCGAAACTAAAAAAAAAAAAATTTGTCTCATTAATAATTCGGAAATAACTTTATGTTCAACTTCCAAATAGGTTCTCTTTCACTGACCAACGCATAATTTATAATTTAACATCTTTCCAATAGAGAACACTTTGTAAACAAATAAAATTGTTTAAATAGCAGAGAAACAAAAAAAAAAGAGAAAAAAAATTTTAACTCGCAATTTACTTTAGTGGTTAATAAGGAGAGGACCGCCGTCATTTTCTGGTTTTATTTTTTTTCTTTTTATTTTTTGTACCCAATTTTTTATTTTCGCTGCTGTTTTGCTACGCAAAAGCCTTGTTTATTATTTTTGTTTTTTACTTTTCTCTTATCTCATTTCCTTCAAGTTACTTATCCAATGATGTCCTTTAACCAATGCAAAAAACAAACCAAATTGAAAAGCCAAGCAATATGAAAAAAAAATTAAAGAAATTATAAGGTGGTTATAGTGTTTGCCTATTTTTAAGGACAAAAGCACAAAAAAGGAAAAAATAAAAGGATAGAATCATTGTTGTGATTAGAAAATCCTAAACATTGTTATACCAGGACTCTATACTTATAAATCTGTTTATATTTATTTTTTATATTAATTGTGTAACTGTTATATTAATATTAGTTTTATAATGTATATAGCGAGACGTTCAGATATTAAAAAATTATTGTCGTTTATTTTTGCCTCCTTAACTTTTTATACCCAGTTATTATTATATTGTAAAAGTATAATAACATAATACACAATTAGTTGGGCGTTGTGTTGTTTCGCATTATTAACATGGTAGATCTATAATATTCTATACAATATATAGAATATTTGTAACTTAAGATGGTTTTCTATTAAGATGGGTTATTATATTTAGGTACCATTGTTAAATTGCTGCTAAATTCCAAAAATTAATGTGTTAACATTTAAAAGAACAACAAAAAAAAAGAAAAAAAAAAACACAATAAGTGAATAAATAAAAATTATCGTAGTATGACAGAGAAAATGATATTTTATTGGTAAATATAGTGTTAATAACAAAATAAATTAGAGAAAATAGAAGTTGACAGTTAAAATTTGTTAAAATAAGAATAGTCGCTGTTGAGAGAACAAGAAAAGTTATTTACAAATGTTGTTTTTGTTGTATATAGAATTAAAAGAGATACATAAAATTGTATTGTTATATGAGTTTGTATACAAAAAATTTTTCTTTTTGGAATTACTATAACCAAGATTTTAGATTTAAGGCGTCTATTGAACTTTTTGAATTTATAATAAAGATCTAACAAAACCTCGACAATTTAATCAGAATGTGGAGCCTATACCTTCCGACAACTACCTAGGGTTACCAATTATTAAACAGTTCAGAGATTTCAAAAAGATTTCAGAGAGTAAATGACGAAAATAATCTCTTTGATTGCTGCATACTTCTTCTACTTTTGACTTAATCCAAAATAAAAATGTAGTGAATTTTTGAAAGTTAATCACGATCCCTCTACTCTCCGTGCTGTATTCTCTCTTCACATTCGTTACGAAAATAATCCCTTTGCTTCTTTACTTCCACGTTCCTTTAAAAACAGCAATAAAATTCTCTTAAATTTTTTAAGAACTTCATATTTTAGTATCGTATCTTTGCGAAAGAGCTCTACTTCGACAACAAAGTGCAACAAAAAAATTATATGAAATAAAGCAAGAAACAATAACTTTTCCAGAGTTTCCCGAAATACTAATACGTGAAATTTATGACATTTATGTTATTTTTCTTAACTTCGTTTCTTGTTTGTTCGGAACTTTAATAACTCGGCTTTCAGATGACTTATCGAGCTCGGAAAGGACTGATGGAAAAGGCTCGGTGACAGCTTAGATCTATTCGATCCAAATATCTTTTCGGTGCCCAAATAGCCCTTCTAAATCTAGTCAAGTCGGTGTACTGTAGAAATAGTCGCAGCATATTCTACAAATTTTGTTCAAGGGCTCCTAAGAGCCAGGCCCCAAAATAGATCCTAAGAGGGAAAATTGAAGGTTATATGGTCAAGTGGGGTACTATTTAAAATATTTCGGCGTTTTCTAAATTTTAGCCTGAAAACTGATCCTGTTATGGTCCGGGCTCCAAAAAACCTTCAAAGAGTGGAAATGCTTCAGTGTGCTCAACCTTCTCAACCCCAAATAAATCAGATAATTGAAACTTTCGTCTGCTGTAATTTTGATACGATACTATTAGCTGTGAAGGTAGACTAATAAAAAATTTCTGCATACTCAACATTTTCTGTTCAAAACTGAAAATTTCCAATAAAAATGCATAATTTCAGAATTTTCAACAGGTACCTTCGAAATTTAAGAAGGTTTTCTTTTTCCCTTACTGCTATTTCTCATTATCAAAGTAAGGCCATCCATAGTTCAGCAAACGATCAAGCATAATTCTAATTAAAATTTTATCCAAATTTTTATGCATTTTCCCATTTATCATAAAAATTTAAGAAAATATTTTACACTGGAAAATCATTAAATCAAAATAAACTTTAATTAATATGAAAATAATTTAATTAAAAACACTAATAAACATAAAATATTTCTCACCATGAGATTGTCGTATAATAAAAATTACTACATAAAAATTCTTTACGTATAAAATTTATTTCATTTATAAAATATGCATTTTTCACACCATATTTTATCGTACATACTTTAAATTTTAAATTTATATGATGTAATAAATAAAAAGAAGAAAAATATTTTTGTTTTGTGTAACATTTTGGTAATTAAATAATTTTTAATGTAATATTAAAACACTTAAATTACCCCTATCTGTGTATTTATTTATGTATTTGAAACAGTAAAAATTTAATTTAATATTTTCTTGACTACATTTATATTTAATATATTAAAAATAAATAGCTCTAGCTAACTATATTCATGTGTCCTTTTTTTTTAAATTGAAATTTTGCAGATATTTTGCCCCAAGCGGTATGCAATTTTTTTGTTATTTTCATGCAAACATTGTAAGACGTAAAAAACAATATTGTATTGTAAAAATAAAATGAAAACATTTAAATAATGTTATTAAAATACTGAAGGAATAGTATACAAGCACCAGTGAATGCAAATATATGTATATAAATAATTAGGACATTAGATGGATGTAAAAGAGAATATTTGGATAATGGTTATTGGATAACACCATTGTAATCAACGGCCGCCTAGAAAGCGGTAGGTCATTGGTTCGAGTCCAGTTGGAGGAGAAAATTTTTTTAAATTTTTTGCCTTTAACTAATTACTTTGGTTATGTCATCTATCTGTTCTGTAGTTGTATGAAGAAATTTCCATTGGGTTAATGGAATTTCTTATTTAATTTTAACATTTTTGCAAAATTGAATGGAAAAACATGTTTTCTTCTTCCCAGGCGTCCATTAGTGCATTTTTTTTTAAGTTTTTAAACATTCTAAGATTGAATTTTAAACATTAAAAGTTGCAATTTTATTGCAGAAAATTCTGGAGCAAAATACAAACCCTTATGTTTCAAGAAGAAAAAAAATTAAAGAATATCGAAACAATTTATAAAATTTACATGACATTTCCTAAAAATCTTAGGAACCACACCCAAAATTTTAAACGGCAGTTCCAGATCATTCCATACATTCTAGAATTTTTAATGGATTTGATCAAATTCAGATAACATACAATTCTAAAATCTACTTTTAAATATCTAAAAAAATTTATGAGGTAACTGCAGGAATTTTGAAAATAATATGTCAAATAAATATTTGTTAACTCCTCAAAAATTTTTAAACCGCTGGGCCACTACTGGTTCACTTGTTACTCTCAAAATTAATTTCTAACAATACAAACAATAAGAACGATAATTCTTCTATAATTTTTTCAACTTGCGTCTTGTTATATTCTTTACAAAATCTTGAAAATTTCAATCGGGTATCTTCTCCGTAAAAGTGAGTAGCCACCATACAAACTATTCGCAGTCAATTTTTTTTTGCTTGTAGACCATTCTTTGAAATAATGATAATAATATTATGGTAATTAATTGTAGCTTACCACATACGCCAACCACAATAAGTTTTTTAGACGGCATAAGTCTTTAGATATGATTTGTATGGGTGCTAATCGGCTCATTGCAAATCTTGTTCTTCATACTTCACTTATGGTACAGTTTTCTTTATAATTAGGATATCGTAACATATTGTATAAGTCGGTTACGGTTAACAGAAATGTTTTCACTTCATTTAAGTTTTACTTTTATTATTTGGTGGAAGCAACAAGAGAAATATCTTGTTTACCCCAAGAGGTATGCAATATATTTTGAATAAGAGAATTACATAAATCGTTGATTTGATTCAGTTTTATTATACATATAAAAATATGGAAGGGAAATTATAATATGATTTTTTTTTTATAAAAATAAATTCAAATATTCTATTTGAATCAAGAATTATTGTACAAAGATCTAACTTTAAAAATTAAAATTCTTCATATTTTTTATATTAAAAAAAAAATTACTTCAAATTAAATTCTTAAAGAAAAATTTAAAATATTTTCATAATTTTATGAAATCTCTTTTATGTTAGTTAACGTAACATAAAAATATCCAAAGAAAATGGTGTCACAGACCGATATAATTTTATAAATACCGCATTATTTTAATCCTAAAATAAATAATAAATTATAAAGTTCTAAATAGCCAGTGATATGTTTGCTTTATCCTGTGAGTAATACTTATACATATATACATATATGTTTACTCTTTAGACGAATTTTTGAATGAAAAACTTTAAAGCACTTGAAATTCAATTGAAAAAGATTTTTGCATAATATTTGAAAGAAATTTATTTATATTAACCATTTATTTTAAGGATATTATAGCGTATATAAAATATAGTTTACATTCACAAGAACTAGAACTGGGACATATCTAATATACAAAAGAAACATTAATTTTTATATTTTATATATTATAATATAAAATATATTTATTGTACAATATTTATTTTATGCTTCTTTTTCTTTTTTTTTTACTTTTATGGAGAATAACCTAGAGGAATTTCATGTGCAAATCTATTTATTCTTATACATGCAAATATTTTTATATTTTTATTATAATAACTACTACATAACATTAGGTACCTATATATCGTACATAACCCTTTTTTACACATATTACAAGCATAATATAGAAATATAATATGGAAAATGGCTAATAAAATTGTAAAAATGTCCTTTTAAAAAAAATTTTAAATTTTGTACAATGGCATGAAATGTATGTGATTTCATTTTAAAATTTTCGTTTGAATTTTAAAGAAAAACCAATTTCTTAAACTATACTAGAAGATATTATCATATTTTCTTAAGATTCTTAGGATATAAGTGAGAATATATTGTATGATAGATTTGATAAGTGTGATATATTGTATGTTTATTTAAATGATCCTCTTATGCGGTAGAGGTGCTATTTCAATTGTTTCAGTAAAAATCCGTTTAAATAGCAATAAATTTAAAAAATATTAATTAATGCCTGAACTGGAGTTTTAACTCCTTATCGAGTAATTTTTGGGTACCTGATATTATTGGGTACCTGGTCATCTCTTTTATTATAAGTTGAAAATTTTATCCTCTTCTAAATTCAAATTCATATTTCAATATTGTCATACCAGTGTTCCAATATTACTTTTGTAACACAAAGAATGTTCTCACTGTTTAGAATTCTTTAATCATATTTAATATTTCGAAATCCATGCAAATCTATATTGAGTTTTCTTGAAAAAAAAAAAAAAACAATTAAACTTACCTACAACAAAACCAATTAAATACAAGAATGCAGTAATATAGTTCCGGAAAACCTCTATGCGTAAGAAAGCTTAAAAAATAATTTATTATTCAAAATTTTGTACATAACACAGCATTATAATGTAAAGAAATACATGGGTACCCATTATCATATCACATGCATAAATACATGTATTATTTTATTGTCTTAGATCTTCTTATATGAACAGAAACAGGAGGTACAATGGTAACTGACTATAGTTATCAGTATAGTACATAGGACTTATCTAAAATATCTTAATACCAATAGGTATCGACTAATCTAAAATATTACACAAGTATGTATGCTTAAAGCGCGCATTTATTATTTTGACACCTACAAAAAAGTTCGCCTCATTTAGCCACTCTGATTTAACCATTCTGTATATTCAAAAATTATCATTACCCTAAACTGAAAATTTTAAGTTTATGAAATTAATACAGAAATTTATTGCAGATGTTGTTATAAAAATTACTCTTTTATAGCTGAAACCTGATCTATAAAACTGGCCCATTAAACAATTAAAAATACTTAGATGTGCATCAGCAAACTTTGAACGAAAACCAGGTTGTCAGTTGCCTTTCTTGTAACTTCAATTTTTTCTTAATTATATTAGTGTGAATTTATTTTAATACTAATTTTAAACTGGAGCCTCATTAATAAAATTTTAAGATCTACGCACACTTTTAAGATTAATAGTTTCGTATAGTTATTCTTGACCCAATCTACACCAAACAAATTCACGTTTTATTCAAAAACTATAAATCAAAACTAAAATGTAGATAAAGTTGTATAACACAAGAAATACAAAAACAAAATGAAAATAAAAAGAAAAATCAAATTTAACCAAGTTCAGTAATTTTAGCAAATTGTAAAAAGTTACAGAATTCTTTTATAGAATAATATAGAAAAGGAAAATTAAAAGAATAAATTCACATTCATGAAAAGGATATAAAAAATGAATGGCCAAATAAAATTGGATGTAAAAAGAAACATTTAAAATATCAAAAAATCAGAAAAAGGATACAGAAAAGAAAGACAAGAATAGCCGCAGATTCAAGTTCTCTTTTTTCACTTTTTGGTAATTTAGCCTTTGGGTTTTCTTTAACTATTTAATATGAAAACTTATAATAGGCTCTTTTATACTCAAAATGTTTCCTATTTTTTTTTTCTGTTTGTTTTTCTATTTCATTTTGATTTTCTGAATTTTAATCTTTTATTATGGTAGTCCGACCTTTCATTGAACTAATAGTCTCTTTATACACGTACAATAATGCGATTAAACTATGCTTTCATAATGTTTATCGTAAATTTTGTAATTTACTTATAATTTTTTGAAAGGTGATACAGGGTGAACTACTAGAGCTTCAATCTTAAAGCTAAAATATTCAAATTTTAATATAAGAGTAAAACCACCCCTTCACATTTTTAGAGCCTTTTTGAGCCTAGAAAATACATCTTTCGAAAATACTATTGCCATACTCGTAATTAAGAAAAATAATAGTTTCTGCTGTGAATTTCGACAAAATTATAGTTAACATTGTAAAAATAGTGTTATATAATTATTTGGAGGCTTATTCTTCACACACTTTTTTAAATTCATACGATATTTTTGTATTACAGGATTTTATGACACGTAAAGCGTTTCTTCAAAAGGTATTTTGTGTAAGCGCAACCTTAATAAATAATGTGATTAGCGACGAGACTCATTTTTAAAATCTCACAATAAAATCGACCTAACTCACTACATTCAAAACAAAATTCACAGTTTAGTATATTTCAAATATTTAAGAAATCAGCGGGATTCCCTTAAATAATAGGCCAGAGTTATCCGCTAACTTATTAGTTTTTCTTACCTAGCTTCTATCGTGCTTAAAAGCTATTTTATAAAATCACTTTTTTGAAATCTATATATGCAAAATCATAGTAGGAGTAGCCCTGTTGTGTTTTTTTTAGCCTTATTTTTAATGTGGAGTACTTCCAATACTTTCACATTAACGTTAATTTTTTTCATTCTTTGCCTATATTCGATGAGCTTCTGGGAGAACAAAAATTGTCATTTATGTAATGAAGATATGTTCCCAAATTTGATTTAGATAATTAACAGTCAGTGAATTTTTTTTTCTATAGCGGCAAATAAATCTATAGTTGACAGAATTTTTTTTCGCATAATAATATTATAAAAATCAAACTCAGAAATCGTTAGCCATTCACAGCTGTGCTGATTGCGTAGAAGATTTTTTAAAATGCATTTTAAAAATTGTGTTTGTAGTTGGAAAAATATCAAAAAATATTTGATTTTATTAATTAAACTCTTTTTAAATTTTACTGATACCAGCACGATGAGCCCGCCCGTTTAAATTTGAACCGCTCTTGATGTATAATACACGTTTAATCAAGCTAAGTTTCTCTTTTAAACCATCTTTTCATCGCAAAATCTTCAGTTAACTGATAGATAAGCTGCCTATTATACCTTGGGTACAGGAAAGGTGCTTTTGTTTTTCCTTTTTCTATTTTTGTTGCCTAATGTCTTTTTGTGTTAAAAAATTTATTTTTTTTTTGAAAGAGTACACAAATTTTAGGCAAACAATATTTTTTTTATTTGATGTAGCTAGTTGTTTTTATTTTACATTTTTATTTTTGTTTTTGTTTATCCTTATATAGAACCTTACTAAAGAACTTAACTAGGAAACAAAAAATTCCATTATTCATTGCTATTTGAGATTAATAGAGTGTTAAATTTATTAAGTAGACGTGTGCATTTTACTTCCGTATCATTTATAAAACCGGATGAGCTACAAAAAAAAAATAAAAATAAAAAAACAAAAAAAGACTGAACATGACAGAAAAAGTTCAAAGTGCTTTCGATTCTATTCATTTCATTTTTTTTTTAGCATTTAATTTTTCTTTGTCGTACGCTCTGCTATTGTTGCTGTTGTTATTCTTGTTATAGTCTAAAAGAATCGTTAAAGGATAATTTTTGCTACATTTGTCGATTATAATCATTGACTCTAATATGTTTTTAATGAAGGAAATATCATGAGGAAATTATTGTAATAGAAAAAAAGTAAAACTATGAAAACAAAATTTTTTCTTTTGTTTTTTTTTTGGTTTTCCCATAAGAAAATTTTTCCGTGTATAAAAATTTATTTTCTAAGCAATTTTCTATGCTATTTAACTTTAAACTTTGCCACATATACCAAAAATATGTTTTATAACGATTAACAATTTTTATAGAACAGTATAATTGGAATAGAGAGAGAGAGAGAGAGGGGTAAGTAGAGTGTGAGAGCATAAAATAAAAAATTATCTGCTCATATTAAAAAATATTTTTAAAATTCTTAATGTGAAAATCAATATTGGAAAATTTTAATAAAACTTTTTGTATTTAATATTCTATGTTTTTCTAAAATAGAAGACAAGGTCATAAAGTAAAATGGAATAATAAAATAGACAGTAAAAGAAAAGGTTACGAAGAAGACAATTTACAAATTATAAAGTAAAGTGTTGGCTTAAACGTTTTTTAAAAGTTATAACACCTATAATGGTGGCAGCTATATTCAAATATTTTGGTGGTAACATATTTACATATATTGGACGCCCATAAAAGTTTTCACTTTTCCGTGCATAGTAATTGTATTGAAGGTCAACGTGCACATTGAAAATCTACCTTTTAAACAAAGAATTATTTTCTTATGTTTACATGGTACATAAATTTTAGGTTCAATTTCAGTATTTAAGATGTAAATTTTTAGAATGCAAAGATTTCTTAAAATTTTTCCTAATTAAAAAAAAATTCAAAATAAAATTAAAGTGATTACGAGTACATAAAAAAATTTCTTAAAACCTACAGTAAGTGTAATCTCATAAGAGAACAACAACGAAAAGTGAATATTGAGTAATTATTACCTCCACCTACCTCTTCTAAAGAATAATGTAATTTATCGACAAAATTCAGCTAAACAATTGATAAAATTTAATTGTATGCACAAAGAAAAAAGGTAAAGTTCAAAGTTTTAAATTTGTTTTTATCTCTTTCAATCCTAGGTATATGTATAATAAATTCTGTGAACAATATTCTTATATGCACAAAAATGTTATGCATTCAGTTGCACTAAGAATATAAATCTTGTTGGTTTTTATACTTACTTCTTGTCCTTTCTTTCTCTCTACCTATCTTTCTACTTTATTTCTCTATACTCTTTATGTAAAAAATTTTCATACTTAAAAAATCTCTCTTAACCAGAATAATTTTCTTCGGAAGTATTTTTGTTATTATGTTCCTTTCATGCAAATCCTTTGCGCACTTATCGCACCTATTA
The DNA here is from genome assembly GCF_029603195.1 of Condylostylus longicornis. Taxonomy (NCBI): domain Eukaryota; kingdom Metazoa; phylum Arthropoda; class Insecta; order Diptera; family Dolichopodidae; genus Condylostylus; species Condylostylus longicornis. Next base: position 9,694,003 of record NW_026578009.1, on the reverse strand, counting down.
ATGAATTTGGGATATGAAAAAAAAAAGTGAAAATTAAAAACATGCTACTTTAATGGTTTTCTTTGTGTTTTGTCTTTGTCATAGGTAGGGACTGTGTACCGCTATCGTTTCTACATTGCTCATTTCATCCTAAACTAAAAGTGGTAATAATTCATATTTTAATACAAAACCATTTTGAATTTCCAGATGATTTTTAATAATTTCTATCCGAATGTTTTTTAATTTATAAAGTTAGATATGCTACAAAAATGTTAATTATTATAGTTTAAAGAATTATGTAATAAAAATATTTTATTTGTAAAATAGCTAGTATAGAAACCGTTTAAATTTAAAGAGCTTTGAGCTAATACATCATTAAGGACCAAAAATTTATAATTCTCGTAATACTCTAAGGGCATCTATTAAACTAAAAATTTGAAAAGTACTACAGTGTTTTGAATTTTGGTTCAACCTGCAGAAAATAGAATTGATTTAAGTAGTGTTTATCAAAATTTTAAGGTAAAATCAAATCTAAGTCAACTCGATAGGTTTTTAAAGAATAAATTTTTAGTATGCGTTCAGTTACTAAAATTTCGTTACATTAGGGAGTTTTAATGTTATTGACATTTTGAAAAGATACCTTTTTTTGCTTACCAAACAACGCGAGAATAAAAAAATTGCATAGGTTTAGGGGCAAAACAGTTTTGTACGCGAAAATATCAGTTTTTTTATTGTTTAATAGCCTGAGAATTTTAAATAACGTTAGAATTGTACATATTAGATTATTTTTTAAAAATTAAAGTTCTCTAAATACCTAACTAAATATCTAAGACCTTTTATACAATATTAAGAAGCAAGGGAACAAATTTTATTTCTACTTCTAATTTAAAATTGTTCAGATTGGAATAACACACCAAATTTTTAGGGCAGACTTGCAATTAATCTAAAAATTAGAAATGATAGAAAATTAGAAATGATAATCAACTGATTTAAACGAGATATGAAAAGTATAATGATGTCTGAGTGTCATTTGACAAGAAAATTAGTCAATTTTTATTAATTTTGTAGCTATGCGTTCAATCTCATTCAAATTAAATTTATTCTCGATACCATTCACATTAAAACAAAATCTCGTCTCATAAAATAGTACATTGCCAGATTGCATGACTGCAGTGTATTCAGGTGTATTTTATGTTACAACCAAATAAGATTCGAGATCATTTAATAATAAATAATCGAGGTATGCATTCATATTAAATAAAACAAATATTAAAATTAAAAATGCTTATACTAGGCAAGCAGAATAATTTTAAAAAATTTATCAACTTGGTATTTTCTTTCATATTATTTTAAATTAAATAAGAAGGTATGTATTTATATAAAAAATAATTAATATACTCACACACACAAATTACAAAGTTTACAGGATATGCAAAGCTGGAAAAGCAATAAAAATTTACCTTTACTCTAATCGCAAAAGCAGTATTTTTCGGTTACAAAAAAAATCCCAGCTTTTTATTTACATTTTTGCTGTTATTATTATTGTTGTAACTGTTGTTATTGTTTTATTTTTTTTTTCTGGCTATTCCTATATCTAATTTTTCTTATATCTCTCTTTTATTATTTATATATAAAGTACACATGCTCCTATATTATTTATTAAATACTTAAATTTAGATAAGAAATCATATTTCCAAAGTGACTAGGTCCATTTGAGGTTTCTGGGTTAGTTAACACCTTTAATATGTGTGAGAAAGTAGAATATGAAAAAGAAAGGGATTATAATTCGTTGCCAACTGTAATGACAACTTTTAATAAATCAATTAATGAATTTTTTGAATTTTTAATAAATCAAAGACAAAATGGTTACAATATTTTTTATTTAATTCGTCATATTTAGGTTATTTGGGGTAAATCGAAAATATTGCATAAAATTTAAAATGATTAGAATAAATTATTTCCAGTTTATACCAAGTTAACATCGAAATTCACAATGTGTAACTGCACTATAATACCCGGAGAAATACTTTTGAGACCATTTATAACAAAAAACATTGAGACTTCATCTGAACCAGAGGTTCCCAAACTTTCCCCTCGTAGACCCGTTGTCGTGTTTTTGAATTTTTGATAGACCCCCTTAATACTTATTTAATTAAATTCATATTTTTTGTAGATCTCTAGCAGGTCTTCACGGACCCCTGGGGATCTATATAGACCACTTTGTGAATCCCTGCTCTAAACTTTTATTGTGGATTTATTTCATACATTTCTACTAGAAATTTGTTTATTACTTTAATTCTTTACCTGTGTGATGAGTACAGCATTAAATAAATGTTGTGTTATTGCTTTACCTTACAACAGTATGTATACGTACTGTAATTTTTTTTATTATAACAGTTTTTTGTTCTTCTTTTGGTTTTTCTCATAAATTCTAATATCTGAATGGATATTTAGTACCTGCTATCTGTATGTATTACGTTCTTATGTATAGATATTTTATATTTTTATAATATACATACTATACATGTATATGTACAATTTAAAAATAAAAAAAGACAACAGCAAATACATATAAAATACCACCTTTAATAATACTGATGGGGGAGAACAAAACAATACTTTAAGAGTATAAAAATCTTATCAGACGCTCTAAACGAGCACAAAAACAAACACAGCAACTGAGCAAAAAAAACTTCCGAATGAATGAGAAGAATAAAAAAAATCACGAACAATGAATGAACAAAAACAAAAAGAACAAAAAACAAAACAATAAAAAATGGAGTCTTCCGGATTTCACCGCACAAAAGTAAAGAATTTTCGAGTATTTAAAGAAAACGTACGTTCTAACTGTGTACAACAAGAGCACACTCCGTAAAAAAGAAAAATTGTAACGAAAGTTTAAGGAAAAACCGTATTTCTTGTGTAAAATGTTTTTACTTTTGAACCATAAAACATATTTTTGCAAAAATATTTCAACACAGATAAAAAAATATAAAAAATAAAGTAACAAATAACAGTTACAAAATGTTAAAAAAAAAAAGAAAAAATATCACCATATTTTCATATTTCATGTTCCTTTTCTTTACATTTTTACATTTTTCATATATAAAAATGTAAGCGCGAGATGAATTTAAAAGGATTCCATCATATCAGAAGGATAAAATTTATAAAAATAACAACAGAAAGAAATATACACATATATGACAATATACAGTTGTGCAAATCAATCATAAGGATGCTGACGTAAAACATATGTACTGCTAATGTAATTCTGCAGTAGTGGAATCAAATAGAACGCTATTTTTCATAATAGTGCTGCTCTTCTTGGCGTTAAATCAATTGTTTTGTTTTATGAGTAGAATTCATTGAATAAGAAAGGTTTTAAGTAGGTAAAATTTTAATTTAGTTGCGTGCATTTTTATCGTTTTTTCAGAAACTTCGGTTCCATTTTGTTAATACTATGGGACTTTTGGTGGTTAAATCGCTAGGCCTTGGGCAAACTATCTTAATGGTAATGTTGGATCTTGGTGACTATGTAAATCTATGGTGTGGATCTATGGTTATTATTTTGATTCTATGCTTGCTATTCATTTTGTTAATGTTGTTGTATTATTTTTTTTATCCTACTTCGCTCCTGGGAGGAGCATAGGGCTGATTGTAGATAACCATGAATCAGTTCCTGACGTCATTGTCAGAACCAGTGCAGTAACCATTGCACCGCTGGTCAGGTATTGTCGTATAATAATAATATTTACATAACTATTATTACTTGCTAAATGGGTATAATAATGTGAAGTCCAGAAAATATAAAATCAAAAATTTTATTTTACTTGCCCTGATGGTATGAAAGGTTTTCCTGCCGCGTGTCGCAATTTTTCTTTTAATTATTAAAATAGCAATGAGATTGAATGATTAAGGACGGCTATTAAAATTTCTTTGTAATTCATTGTTACAATGCCCTGTAATCTTAAATTAATGTATAATTATAGAGTTTATTTCATTTCTTGATCGGTATACATTGGATTTAATAGACACAATCGAGTGAAATTACAATAGCTACCGCATCTAATTTTCACATGGTAAGTGTACCGTCTCTGTTTTTCTACCTTTTATGTTAAATAACCTAGCAACTACGTTGCAGGCACCGAAATTACAAGCGAAGTAGAACGTTTATGATACTTAATTATTTTTATTTTTAAAACAATGAAAACCAAAAATCATAAATGCAAAATAGCGAACATATTTTTCTTATTTTTTATTTCTTTTTTTTTTTGATATTTTTCTCTTTTTTTAATAAGACGGAAAACGTTTTGTGTGTTTCTTGATTCTTTGGTTATGACCTCATTCTTCCTTTTTGAACTTTTACAACACTGAATTACGAGTAAATTTACTTCTACTGAATTATTATATTATGACTATATATGTATGTATTTAAAAACTTTAAGGATTTGATTTTCTTTCCTCTTTATACACATATAAATTTGTATATATGTAGTTTGTCATAGATACATATATTATATAAATTTATAAAATGCAATTCTTTGGTGTAAATACAGGTTAAGCGTTGTTATACAGTAAATTATTTTTGACGTTAAATTATTTTTAAAATTAAGTAAAGTTAATCTACATGGAATAATTTCTGTAATTGTTCAGTGATAATTTGATTTTTTTAAAGTTTAAGTTAGAAAATTAAAAATGTGAATATATTGTAATATTGAAATAGAAGTTTAATATTATTATAATTTGTCGCGATGTTTGGAGCCTAAAAAATTAAAATTTATTCAATGTAAAGAGCTTTTATATAGTGAAACTCTCAAATTGGTTTTAGAAATATTATCAATATTTGGTAGTACAGGACGAAGATATAGTACAAAAGTACGCAAAAGTGTAACGTGAAAATTCAAAAATCTATAGTAAACTTTGACAATAAAAACCGTATTGTGTTTTAATGTAAGAATTATGTCATGAGTTCCAATAGTTCGGAAACTTTAAGAATAATATAGAATTATTTGTAATTTTCCTACTTGTTCCATAAATTTGTATGATAATTATTATTTCCAAATTATTTTATTTTCAATTTACATATTATTATATAAAATAGCTCAAAAATGCGCTGTATTATAGTGTGCAAACTTGCATGTTCCACTTTATTTTTTCAACAGAAAAATATTATTATAGAAATTATATGTACTGGTTCTTGTTTCAGATAGAATACAAATTTCAAATTGGAAAAACTAATAATTTTATGACCTAGCTAACTCTCTATGACTATAGAAACTAGGGCATGATAGATATCATGCACTAGCCCTATACTCCTCCTAGGGGTCAAGAAGGAAAAAAAAAAAAAATAATAATTTTATGAAACGATCTATTTCTTAATAATTTAATTTTCAATACAAAAACTGCAGGCTAGATCATATTGCAACAAACTACTGCTCTAACCTACATTTTCTCATTCCCTTTGAACAGTTAAACAGAACATATTATGTCATTTAAGGTTTACATACAAACATTATTTTAATATATCTTAAACAATAGTCCTGTTATTTCGTTACAAGTTTTTAAGTTCTGGAAGCTAATGGACAGTATTTGCGATCATAATTTATAATGCAATCAATGTAACATAGATTTAACTCAGACTCACATATTAACTCACATATTCGTATATTTTTAGAATTGACCTTTGTTCACTATTTGAATAGCTTAAAATATTACGCCAACAATAAAAATATTTTTGTATGTTACAAAACTTTGAAATAACTTTAATAACTTCCAATTCTCTTTAAAAAAAATCTTTAAGTATCGTACTCCTTACACTAAAAATTTAACAAAGTACCAAAGTAAATCAAATAACAAAAAAAAAAAAATCTGATGTGGTCAGCACATAACCGACCGCATTGTGTATTATCTAGTTAAATGAAAGTGTTACAGAATATTATAAAAATGTCTGTTAAATACTTCTTTCCAAATTTAGGACATTAGTAAGCTATAGTTAGCATACCTAGAAAAATGTCAATATGGCTCTTAGTAGAGTTTCGCTTTGCGCTACCCGAATTCCCAGAAATGCTCGCCAGTTAGTTTCGATAGCAACCAGAACTCAAATATCAAATTTCAAGAAATTCCATTAATTCGTTCCGTAGATATGGTGAAAAATGTAAAATCGGCCCGCAAATCAGTTTTAGAGCCCTGATCTTTCCAAAAAATTTACATGTTCATTGTTTTAATACCAGGAATTCAAATATTAAATTTCAATGAAATCGGTTGATTATTTCTCTTTATATACACAAAAATGTATATTTGGCCCGTAGTAAACGTCCAGTTGGTGATGCCTGATTTGTTCCATAGAAATTTTCACGGACGGTCGAGCTCAGCTTATATATAAAATTTCAAGTAAATCGGTTGAATATTTTCTTCAAAATGTTCAAAAATGTAAAACTGGCGCGCTAAAAAGTGCAGTTCCTGAGGCCTGATATATACCAAAAGTTGATCAATCCGTGCCATGGTGGAAATAAATATAAAATATATACATATAAAATTTCATCCAAATCGGTTCAGCCGAACTTGAGATACATGCGTGCACACACAGACCGACAGACCGACAGGTTGCTAAAAATAGTTTATTTACACTTCCCTACTATGGAGAAGTACGTTCCCACCGAAAACTCGATATGCAAAATTTGTTGCCATCACATAACCTACCTATTGTTTACACAATACGGTCGGTAAAATTCTTCTTCAAATTGAAAGAAAAAAAAAACTTTTCTTATATTTTGATTTGCTACTTAAAAATTAAAATTCAATCACTTTTTCGCCAAAAAAAATTCCCTTAACTTTTTTTCATATTTTAATAATTTTCAATAGAAAAAGTTTTTTTTTTAAATTTCTTCTCAAGAATTTTTCCAGTTGATATTCTAAGGAAATTCAAACAAACATAAAAAATAATTTTAAGTTTTTTTATTTGACACGAATATCCTGTATAATTTTCAAGAGTGACTATTTATTTAAAGTTATAGTTGAGGAAATTTTTGAAATTTATATGACTTGACACAGGAATTGTGAGCTAAACTATTGAAAAAGTTTAAAAAGAACTAAGCGAATTAAATGAAATTAGTGAAATGGCGATTTTGGTCGCAATTTCAACAAATATATTGTCTATTATAATACGGATAATTTATTAATACGCCCGTTTACAAAATTTGCCTTAGCATTTGTAACGCTAAGAAAAAATGGTCTGAGATGTAAACATAACTGTAAGTACGGACACATAACGTCGAATTCTGAGTAGATTTAACCATGTCCGTCCGTCAGCCTATAGCAACTATAACTCAAAAACTAATTGAGCTAAATTCACCAAATTTTCACAAAAGATTCATTATAAAAAAAAGGCAGAACCCTATTAAAATTAGATATGATGGAGACAATGGTTCTAAAGTTATTTGGTTATAAGTTAGAAGTTGTATTTGGTTATAAGTTAGAAATTGTTGAAGGTGCGATACTGAAATTTTTCGTAAACGAATATGGTAAAATAATCATAATTTTCGATAAAAGCGGTTAAGATATCATGAGTGTATGACTTCAAAAGTTATTTGTTTGGATTTCAGAAATTATAGAACCTACAGTATTAGGGCTCTTATATTTTATAAAACTAGTTGAAATCTCTTGACCCTTGGTGATAGCTGCAATACAGCTTCAAAAGTCATTTGGTCTATTATGGAACCTATTGAAATTACAATGCTGAAATTTTGCATAAACGAATAAAAAACCGAAAGTATTTGTCAAATAGTGTGACAATCAACACACATCACTTAAAATTATTCATTCGTATCACAGGTCAACTCTACCTATTCTCGTTTTCCTTACAAACATATGCAAAATAATCTAAACCTAAAGTGATTTTATATATTAAACTGTCTTGAAGACGTAGTTTTGAATCGAAAATAAAAATATATTGATTTTGCGACATTCTTACCTCCATATCAGGTTAGATAAGAAGTATTACTTCATTTTCCATCATTATAAACTAAATTTTCCAGCATAATCTTGATTAAATTAATTTTTCTAGTAAATGCAAAAAATGTTCTTGGTTCTTTATGGGCTAAGTGTGCAAATTTTTAAGCAGCGACCTCCGCACTTTAATTAATACGAGTACTATTGTTGTGTCCTTTCTTTTCTTTGACCTAAAAACTTTTAAAAAATATTTGAGTAATTAAAAGTTTTAAATATTGTCTGTCAGATTATTTACACTTCCCTAGTATGCAAGAAGTGCATTTGCGCCGAAAACTTGACATATTGTTATTACGAACTCCATTTCTTGATTTTATGCTGAGTGATAAGACTCACTATTTTAATTTGGTTCTAAAATAAAAACGTTATTAATTCAAAACAACAGTACTTTTGGAAGGTTTAATAAAATATTTTAAATAAAATAAAATAAAAACATTCGGAGTGTTGCTCAAAAATTTTCGTAGTGCATTTTGTCCCTAGTTATATTTGTGACTTATTTGATTAGTTGCCACTATAATTATATTTGCCACTCATTACAAATAAATTTTTGGAATTATACGTGCGTCTAATTAGATTTTGGAATTTTCTTTATACGAGTATTATGAATCTAGAATTTTTGGAATTATATTTTCGACTAGTTTGAATTCACATCCTTATTTTTATTTTTAAAAGATGAACTAAATATAAAAGCAAAAAAATTAATTCTCTTGCCAAGCTTTTTATTTTCAACTCATTGTAATTAATTCTCCTAAATTAAGGTAGCAAAAAGTTCTAAATTTTAAAAATGTTTAGAAAAAAAAAAATTAGAGGAAAAAAAATTTTTTGTTTATCGGATTTTATTTTATAAAAAAAAACACTTTGACAAAAAGTTTTTTTTATTGTTTTTCGCTACTTTCGAATTATTTATGCTCCTTTTATGTTTTGTTTCTTTTTTCCTACTCAAAATGCAAATTAACGCAGAAAATCTTTGTAAACTTTTCGAGGTATCTTTTTATTGCTTTTATTGTTATTCCAAGTTTATATAATTTTTTTTTTTGTTTTTTTATTGTTTTCTTGTTTTACTGTACCGCTCACACCACATACACATGCTTGTATCACTTGTTTATAGTAGAAGGTGAGCCTCAAATGAGGAAGGACACAATTTATTCCTTTTTCGTTGGTTTGTTTTTTCAGGATAAACATTTAGAAGGCAAAAGAATCGGGGCAAAAAAATAATAAAAACGTAATAAAAATTAAATCGAAGTACTGAAAAAAAAACAATAAAAAAAAACTTTTCTGCTTTTGAATTTTAATTGTTCTTGTTAATTACTTTGTCTTTGATAATTTAAGTTTTTTGTTTCTTTTTCTTTCTGGTCTTTATTGGGTTGTTTTAAGCGATTTTACAAAGAAAAGAGGAGAAAATAAAAAAAAAGAGAGTAAGAGAGAGAGAGAAAATTTCCTTAAATGATTGTTTGAATTAGATTTATAACCGTTGATAACTGTAAAATTATTGTACTTTTTTAATGTGATGTTTTTGGACCATCAAATCTGGATTTATTACACGATAAGTGAATACTTTCATAAATGCATTCCATGTAGGTGGAATATTAATAAATTATCCTTAACATAAAAGTGATAAACTCAAAATATTTCAATTATTACATTGTGTCAAAGTGCAATTGTAATAAAATTTTAACGTTTTAGCTTTCTAAGATAATTTTAAAATAAAACGAGAAAAAATCGGGTTGACCTTGTCAACCCTGTGATACGAATTTGTTATGCTATGTGCGAATAAATATGCCGTACCTGACTATGGGACAGCTTAAGACTTTAAGCTGCCCTATTACCATATCAATTTATGCAAAATTTCAGTACTGTGTTTTTCAAAACACTGTGTGGCCACATTAATATTGCAGTTGTATGGCAGCTACTAGAAAGAGCCAAGAAATTTTAACGAATTTTATCAAACACATGGGCCCTACTAATACGTTCGCTTGTGTGAGATTTCAATACCATAGCTTTTATAATTTCTGAGATATAGCCAAATTTTGAAGTTGTATGGCAGCTATCCGAACCAGTACCTTGATCATGTCCAATTTAAAAAGGGTTCTGGCACTTACTACAATGAATCATTTGTGAAAATTTGGTAAGCTTAGCTCAATTCGTTTTTGATTTATTGCAGGGACGAACGGACAGACAAGCTAAATCAACTCAGAATTCGACGCTAATCAAAACATACACTTGAGTTTATATCTCTGACCATTATTTCATAGCTTTACAAACGGTAAGGCAAATTTATTATACCCTTCGAACATACGTTCGTACGGATACAATGAGAAAAAAGGACATAGAGTTTGACGTTTCATTTTTGCGGTGACTGTAAGTAGAAGTGATCTCCGAAATTTTAAACAAAAATTTTTGAAAATTTCATGGTTCTGTTACTTGTTACTTGTACGGTAAGAATTTCGAATTCTGCTTCAATCAAATCAAAATTAAATGAGGTTGGATAAATATGAATTGTGTCAGTCTTAAGATATTTACTTCAACAACCGATTTAACAATCTATTTTAAGATAGAGTGGATTTTCATTCCCACTGTAGTTGACTGAAATTAAAAAAACTTGCATATTATTTTTTAGTATTATAAATTTCTCGTTAAGTGCCCACAAAATCGATATATATATTCAGCTTTTAATATAGATTCTTTTTTTTATTAATGGTAAAATAAAAAAATTAGAAATTTGTTCAATTGTAAAGCAGGCTTTTAACCTGACTGTATATAGAATTTATGACCCCATTGCACACAATAAAGGAAGTTATGTGCCGGAAATGCGTTTCTTTATGCAAAAGAGAAGTGCAAATAAACTCTTTTTAGAAAATGTCATCAGTAGTTTGCCAGTTTCTGTTTACGCTGCTTTATTTCGAGTTCGGCTAAGATAATTTTAACGAAAATTTAAATTTTCACTCGAGCCCAGTTTTACATTTTTTGTCAACTAATTCTTCTAATTATCAATTTTGCTCGTAAATTGGACTACCGAAAAATAGCTTTCACTGTAAACTAAATTTACAATTCTTTCGAGTACAAGGTTAGTTCGTACTTTTCATTCAACTTGAAATAAGTGATTAAAGCACACTTCTATATTTTTATCCAACACTTTAGCAAGTGCTACTCACTACAAAATTTTTTTCAGTTCTTAACTTAATTTTTTGTCTTTTACTAATATAGACAAGAATAAATTTAGATAGACTGATAAAACCAAGTTATTGCATAGTCTGCAAGTCTTTCTAATAATTTATTGCAGAGAAATTTTCCAATGCACTTTTAGAATCATTGAATAAATTGTAATACCGGTTTTTAAAACTCTAACTACTTTCTAGCAATAATATATTAGATTTATTGTTCAAAGCTAGAAAAATTTATAATATTATTTTCCTGTCAACTTTCACATATTATTTTCACTCTCATTGCAACAGGTTCAACAATACAGTTTAAACTTTTTATAATAAAATTTTTTTTTGTGATCTAAAGAAAATTTAAAGTACAATAACATTCACATTACTTTGGGATACCATACGGGATCAAATATCTAATATAAAATTTAAAATGTGTCCCAATAAACCAATATCAACAAATAAACAAAAAAGAAAGAAACTAAATAACTCAATTTTTTTAAAAGTTTTTTTTTCTTTTCTTCCCCCAAAAGAATGTCCTGAAGGTTGAATAAATCTTTTATTATTTTTTTTTTTTATTTATTTTCAGTTTTCTTTCATTTAAATTAATTTCTTTTCTTGACTTTACTTTTCAACTTTCCCAAAAGTGAATAAAATTTTAAATTGTGTAGCAAGTAAAAGAAAATTTCACTGCATTTCTTACATCTTTACTTTGTGTATCCTTGCTAATTTTATTTGTTATTATTTCAGCACAACATCAGTGAATAATTTCTTAAGTAATTTTCTAAAATGATTAAAATTTAAATTATAAGTTATTTTAACTTTAATTTGAGTAAGTTTTGTTAAATTTATTTAAATTATAATGCTTAAAGTAATTGCATATAATTCTTACAACGTTTCGCAAATTGCTCTGCTCTGAGGAAGTATAAATCCAGCGATGTCAATAAATCAGATGTAAACTGCTCTTATACAATGTGTAACTCCCTCCTTATCTGAATAACTCAAAAATATCTTAATCGCCCAGTTTTAAATTTATTATTATTCAAGATTTTCTAATATAGGAATTTTTTTTGAATATTACAAAAAATCATAAAAAATTCGAATTGGGTACCACAATATTCCCACAATACCAAATTAACTTTATTAAAACAATAGCATATTTGTCTTAGAACCGCATAATCTCTTACATGACGTTTAACATTTAAATTTTTCAGTTGCTTACTCTTTTTTATTATAAATAAAAATTTCTTGGATAATTTGAAATTTACAAGATTTTTAAAAGAAAAGAAAATTATAAAGGATCTGAAGGAATAGATTCAATAAAAGAACCTTCAATGTATAATAGAAAATGAAAATAATAGCTAGCAAAAAAAAATACAATCGATTTAAAATAAATGATCCCAATATCTGACACACTTGACCATTAGATTACAAAATTTTGAATTTTTCAAATTCTATAATTTTTTGTTATTTTTCTACCACTACTTATGGTTTTCAATTCAAAAAGATATGGTTTTTAATATTTCATCTTATATAATAAGTGGTCATTTCGTTCAAAAGTTTAAAATAAAAAAAATCAAAAAAGGAGCAAAAAAATAAATAAATAAGAAATAAGATAACATTTATTTTACCGTTTTAGTAATTGAAGTTGCATAAATTTCAATTTTATTTTATAACTTAAAATCGAGTAACATCATAGTTGGTTGACGTAGCAAGTGCAGCAGTTTCACCACACGTTTTATTACCACTACCCCAAATGTACCGTTTTGCTGCCAATACCCCTCGATCACCATACCATCATTAAGTGTATGATTACAGTTATCCTGTCTAAGCCACCCGGTGGTTCTCTTGAGGAATCTAAATTCCCCATGCTAATTTTCGATATTCTGCCTCACGTGACCAGTCAGAACGTTTTGAGATATATCAATAATTTACTCAATGCATTTTACTGTTTCTAGAAGCTAGAAAAGTGCAGAAATTAAAATTGTTGAATATCTATTAATATTGCTTGTTTTTGATTTTCTACAACCTCGTTTTCTAGTTTTAAAAATGTTTCCATATAAGTAAATAGAGCGTTACCTAAGAGAGCCAGAATTTGCCTTTTGAGTATTATTTGTTAGTTAAATATGAGAAGGACCCTAATAAATTTTGTACAACATTCATTAAATTTAGATACATTAGAAGCTCACATAAAATTTTGTTTCTGCTATATTGCTCAGAAGAAGTCTTTTTTATCAATTTTGTAAGGAAAATTCTTTAGAAATGAAAGCAAAATTAGAACCAAACATTATTAAAGATTATTAAGTTTTAGGTTCTAAAATTTAGACTCAAATATTCTCAAGGCTTACATTAACAATAAATAATAGGTATGTCAATACCAACCAATGCAAGAAATCTAGTTTATTTCAAACAAAAAATATACAAAATCTGCTTTAGTTTGATTTTGCTTCAAGAAAAAATCCTTCAAAAGTTTAAAAAACTTTTTTTTTTGGATTATTTAAGTTTATTTCGTATTAGGAAAAACCGAAACTGAAGAAAAAGCAATAAAATAACTGAAAATCTTTTAATATGCACCAATGAGCGTCTGTTTTTAATGTCCTTAAGACAACTTTCTCTGCGTATCCTTTTATCTAATGAACCGTTATATATACGTGTTATTACTTTTTTGTTATTACTTTTTTTCTATTGTTCATTTTTAGTTTGAACGTCCTTCATTTTTACTCAATTATATTTTTTTTTTCAATATTACCACCATAATTTTGACTGGTTTCTTTAAAAAAAAAAAATAATGGAGCTTTTGCCTTATTGTAAATGCTTTGTTTCAAAAAAAAACTCTCGTTTGTTCCCATTTTAATTCTGTATTTTTTTAGAAAAATTGAAATTTTGAATTTGTGGTGCGATTTGTGTCGTCTCTTACTTTGATATATAGCAATAACCTGTACTATAGGGTAAAAAGTAGTCACTACTTGATTTTAAGCAAAAAATAAAAGATAAAAGTTACCAAACATTTTTTTAACTAATTAGATAGTTTCAACTCGTCGGGACCCTTCAGTTTTTAGGAGCAGAATGAGACGTTTATAATTTGGGAAGCCCACAAGTAAAAACTTTAATTGTTTACGTATTTCGTTTGCTTCTTAAAAAATAGCTCGTTAGATTGAGCGATACGGTTAATTGAGCGAACATGTAACTTTTTGACGCTTTTTGAAAATATGGTCTAAAGAATTTCCTATAGGTAATTATTTGTATTGTAATTCTGAATAGCTGTAACCACTTCTTAACAAAATTATTATTAGTAATCGACCACAATCTCAAATATTTTTGATTTTAATTTAACTAAACCTTATCAAACCTTCAGAGAACCTCAAATTTTCATTGTACTTTCGGTTCAATAATTACAAATTTGTATCTCGTAGAAGAATATTAAAAATTTTAATATTAAAATGGGTGTTAAGTCAAACTTAAATGTTAATCAAATTGAAAAAAAACTTTTAAAACAATTACATTTTCTCAAAATCAAATTTTTATGTTATGTTAGAAGTACAAGAAGATTTAAAATTTATACTTAAACTCGTCGACGGATTAATTTTTTAATTTCAATAAGTTGCGGGGGTAACTAAAAACTAAAGTGTGTTTTGTTTTAATTTTTCAATAAAATAATTTTATATAATTGAGAATTTTGCGATTATTTTCCGATTTTAGAATATTAGAAATCTTGTATAAATTTTTTTTTTTTATTTTTGTCAACATTGAATTATTTCTAAATCCGGTGGTATCACAACAAGCACATCCTGGCCTATATTTACTTTACGGTACCCGTCTCATCTTATAATAACCAAATTTTGATTTATTTGAAAGACATTTTTATCTCCTTGAATTTATTTAGAAGTGAAACTAATTATATATTAGTCTGGTCGCATTTTTAATTGGACGACTTTTGCTAATCATTTTAAAAAAACCTGTAAATCTCTTGAAAAACAAAATAAAACTTCGTAAATTTTGATTTAAACAACACTTAAGTGTTGTAAGAGATACTTGTATAATACTTGGATCTCACCAAATCCATCCCAAAATAGTTATTTCATTTCTAATTTCCTACAATTATGTATAAAATTTTTTTGGAAAAATAAATTCTAAATTCACTTTAAAATATTATTAGAGTAAAGACTCAAAAAAAAAACATTGAACTTAAATAAAATTTACTTTGAAACAAATCTTGTCTCTTTAATGGCAAAATTTTAAAACTTGAATCTCGAAAATAAATGAAGAAATTGTTAATAATATTTCAAATCATTTCCTATGAAACGTATTTGAGATTAGAAATTCTCAGTGTCGAACTGGAAAAATGAAAGCATCAGGTTTGAATCAATCGAAAGTTTCATATTGTTGTTTTATTACGGGTTAAAAATACTTAAATAGCTCAAATTTCGTACTTCAAAATTATACCAACTTATAAGCGGTATATCTGTACGTCATTTCGTTTTTTTAATTTTGGTGAAATCTTATACAATTGAATGTAGTTAATAATATTAATTTTGTAATTATTTTTGATCGTTTAAGCAAAAAAATTTTATATTTAATTATCTTAATTACTAGTGAAATGAAATTAAAAAAATGTCATCTTTTCAGCTGAAAAAGCATTCAATTATTAGTCATTACTGAAGTTTTAAATTGATTTTTGAAATATCATTCATAAAAAATAGAAAATATTTTCAATAATTCATAAAATTCCTAATTACCTACATAATAATTAAATCTTTAAGCCCTCTCTGATCTCTTCTGATTTAGATTTGCACCTCTATAAAAATATTACCAGTTTCCGATTGAGTTTTAGAATTTTTACAGTTTAAACTTTATTTACGTTTTGAATTAGAATGTGAAAGAAACCTTTGACAAAGAATTCAAAATAATAAAATTCTAAGCATGGCATGGTATTAATGCAACCCACAACAGTAACTAGCATATAAATTTTATATACCATACAAATTTTTTTTAAAACGTTTTAGAAAGCCCCGTATGTCTTCTTGGTTACTTGTTACAATTTTCAGATATTATAATGAAATTGGCATTCCTATGATTTTTAATATATTTGGTATAAATTCAAATTTGGAGCGATAATTTTTTTGGGGATTCAATCAATCCAAATCCCAAGGTTAACAATATTATCCCTTTAATATACTTCTAATAATAGTCCAGTATTTTATATCTAATTCATATTATTTTCTATAGCAGCATAATATTATTAAGATTAAGTAAGCTATACGATAACATTTATGCATATAGAATTTTTTTTTTAATGTAATTATAAAATCTTTCACATTGTTAAATGCTTTTCATTAGTCTTAAGAATAAAAAATAAGGATATAATTAAGATAAGCAATTAAAAATGCACAACTTTTCTTGCAAAATAGAATAGAAGGAAAAAAAACGAAAAATTAAGGAAGTAAAGAGGAAAATGTAAAGAAAGATAGAAAAAGACGATTACAGACAGTGACAAGGGTTCATTCTTTTAATTGTACGTTAAGATAAATGAAAAAATAAAATATGAAATTTTTGAAAGAAAAAAGGATTTTTTAAAATTCCAATTTCAATTGCCGATCATATAGGTTTTGTTTTCGGTCTATATTTAAATTTGAAAATTTCATAACTGGGGCATTTAAATTTTTTGCTAAAATTAAAACTAAAGCCTTTATTGCAACAGTTTTTTAATTTTTCAAAAAATTTTGTACAAATTTCTTACAAAATAATGTAAATTATTTGATACATCCTTTACGTTTTTCACCAAAATTTTAAATTAATATTCAGAAAAATTGTTCGACCTACTTTAAGGCTTTCTATTTTTAATAATTTAATCAAGATTTCTAAGCTAAAAGGCAAAAGGCAGATAATTGTTGTTGAACTTATTGAATACCCTGAACGCATCGTGACTATAATAAAGCTAGAATTTCATCTATTTTGATATTATTCTCAAGTTGTTAAATTGAAGTAAAAAAAGCAGTCTGCAAAAATCTGAATACTCTAGAAGAGTTTCTTCACCAAGAAAAAAAAAAATTGCCAATGAAAAATTTTCTAATTTTGATTTCAAAGCCAAAATTTTTAAGTTGTAAAAACCAGTAAAGTCGAGACCGACAGGATATCACGCCAATTTTCTCTAAGTTTATTTTATTAATATCACTCCAAAAACAAATAATAGAAAATGGAAGAAAAAATTCAATTTTTAAAAGCAAATAACTAATCTAATATTCGGAGTAATGTTATGATGGGGTAAGATGAGTATTTTAGGGGTTGCTTTATTAGATTTTAAAAAAACAGAAATTCACCTCTTTCATTTCACATAAGATTTTTAACTGTTGTCCTTTGACATCAATGTTTTATTGGTATAATAAATTATGAAGAAAAAAATGGCCAAAAGAAAAACAAAACGGTATCAAAATGATTTAACGGAAATAAAAAGGATCTTAAAAATTTAACTCAAATTACTTGTTGTTTTTTTAATTCGTAAAAAGTAGAGAAGACAAAAATATATACTTAAGTTACTGGTGGATACAAGTTAAAGGTCAAACAAAAAGAACAAATAATGATTATAGATTTGAGCTTGGTTATAAAATCGTTAATTTAAAGATAACCAGTGATATGAGCATCGAATTTTACATTCCACAAAAAGAATTTTACTATTTTGGATAGATCGTATATATAGTGTGATTTTTTTTATTTAGTGATTTTTAAGCAATATATTATTGGGTAGAACAGTAACGATTTTCTGGTGCCAAGTGCAATCATTCCTGACTTATTGCTTCCAAGTGAGAATGAAAAAAAAAAATCTCTTGTGAAAAATTAAATAGCTTCCCAATGCTGAGAAGAACCTATCAATTATAATTTACTTAACGAAAAATTAAACAATCTCAAAGAATCTATAGCAGCCCATTCACTATTTTCATAGAGCTTTAATGGAAAGAATCCAATTTTTCCAGAATATGAATTTTTTTAAGTAAAAAAATTATAACACAAACCGAATTAATTCTAACCGTTATGAAAAATTTTTAAATTTTTTTGTTTTCTGTAGAATTGGTTTTTATCTATGGAAGTTCTTTCCCAGAACTGCAGAGTACAGGTATTTGTCATTGAACAAATTCACTAAAAAACTTGACATCATTCGTACTCGTATGTATGCTTGTTTTAATATATAAATAATATCAACAACATTGCTTTCAATTGTTGCATCTTCCAAAATTGAAAATTGTGGCGAAACAGAAATGTAAAGCATAATATTTCCTGCAATAATTGACCCAAAAAAGTTTGGAGATAATCTCGAATAAGGATTACAAGATCATAAAATAGAAGAAGGATTAACTTTTCTATTTTTCAAGTTTTGAGCTTTCAATAAGTTTTAAATTTAAACCCATTTTGAGAATTTTAATTAATTACATCTAAAATCTCAGCATGATAGTAGACTTATTTTGAAAAACTACTTGATTAATATTACCGTAGTATAAAATTAAAAATATTTCCAATTAATTCTCAAATACAACAATGTTTTTCTACTTGATAAAAAACATTCACTTGTTAAACATTTTATACCGCCTTATTACCCCATTATTTCATTTTCCAAACCATTTAAAGTCAAAACACAAACCATACAATAACAGTGAAAATTAAAAAATCCCCTGAGCATAAGTTTTATATCACAACTGTCACGAAAATTTTACAAAAATAAAATAAAAAATATTGAATTTACATGACTAACTTCATCTGAATGTCTGGTTATATGAGAAGAATGAATAATTTTCAAAAATCAGACCCCTCTGTGTTTCATATGAGACACGAAATTCAATGTTTATCTAAAAGATAATAAGAGACATATGGTTACCTCGAAATTTCATTACAATAAAAACAATTCTAATAAACTAACTACTAATTGTTAGTTAAGCCATTCAATTTAATGAGAAAACAAAACAAGCATCAGTGGTGAATGACAGATTACAAGCATAACCTCAACCCAAAAGTATTTTATAATCCGAATTTCCAAAAAATTTTATTTTATCATTTTATATACCGAATCATTTACTATCATTATTAATATAAATGTCAATCATTAATTTTAGACCTTAAAATAATACTCACACTCTTTTTTCCTATAAAGTCGGAAATTTCTTAATTGATTTAGAATAGTAAACCTTTAAATTCATAATAAAAACACACTCAAAATACCTTCACTTAAAAGTTACAAGATGTAGAGTGGGTAATAAAGAAACATAAAAAAATCTGTCCCATATGTTCCCTTTAATTATGACAAACAAAAAAGTTGGGTGTGGAAATAATGTAAAGAGAGCATAATAATCTAAATAAAAGATATAGAAAATTTTATTATGGGTGAAGTAAACCTAGATATTTTATAAACAATAATGTATTGTTATTTTTATCAGTTGATGCATTAAAAATGGTTAAATAAAATACAAGGAGATCTAATTACCCTTGATGAAAAAAAAATATTATTTTTCAAACATTATTCTTACCAAAATCAAAATAAAATGAAATTTTTGGGGTGAATTTAAAGCCATTCATAAGGAATAGCTATCCACAATATTGAAAAATAAAAGTGAAGGAATTGCTAAGAAAAAAAAAATTGAAATGAAAGGACATTGCTCTTTTCTTTAATTTTGTTTTGTTTTTATTTTCTTTTGAATTTCTAGATTCATATATCTATGAAGAACATTTTAATAAAATAAGTAAATATAAAAATATTCCTCTTGAGATATTTTTAATAGAGTTTGATCCCATATCTTACAAGAAAACTCATAATAAATTTAAAAAAAAAAAAAAAAACAGTGGAAATAAAATACAATAACTGCAGTCTATTATAGGGTTAAAATTCGACAACATAGGTAAAATGAGTTAAATTATAATAACATATGCATAGATTGTAGAGGAACAAAAGGTATATTGGATAACAATATCTCCGTAATTACATGTCATTGAACTTAATATAGTAATATTATTAAGTTCAATGACATGTAAAAGTTTTAGATATAGAAATTTTCGAAAAAGTATTGAAAAAATATCGTTTAATAACTGAAGTCATGGTGGTGGTTTCTAAAAAATATTATTTCGAGAATTTTCGGAAACGAATCTTAATACTCCTGATTGCAAAACTTCAAATTCTGATGAATAACAACGGCGCAAACGTATTATGCAATATTTTAATAATACATTCACACTGAATATATCTACATACTAGGTTAATGAAAAATTTTTGGTGAATTCTAGACGATTTTATATGAAACACAAAAATCCATTTAAATAAGAATGCGATTTTGCCATTCTCTCTGTATATTATTAATAGAAGCCAAAAATATATTAAATTTTTTCTCTAGATTTCTACGAGTTTTTCGTTTTTATACCCGTACGAATTTTAGAAGAGTATACTAAATTTGCCTTATACCTTTTGTAAAGCTAAGAAATAATGGCCTGTGATATAGACTCCAGTGTATGTTTTTGATCAGCGTCGAATTCTGAATCGATTTAGCTTTGTCTGTTCGCCCGCCCTTCCGTCCCAGCGATAACTCAAAAACTAATTGTGCTAAGTTCATCCAAAATTTCACAAATGATTTATTAGAGTAAACGCCAGAGCCCTATTTAAATTGGATATGATCGGGGTACTGGTTCAGGTAGCTGCCATACAACAAATTCGTACGGGTATCACAGACTTGATACGGTCAACTCTATTTTTTCTCGTTTATCTATAAAATCATCAGTATATATAAACATCTAGCATCCATAAATTCTAGAGGTCATTATCGATAATCTCTTGCATTAACTTCCGTTAACTCTAAGGGATCATCCACAAACTCAACCGTTGATTCTAATATTTGAAAATAGAACAAATTTTTATGAATAACATAAGTAAATGCTATTACTTATGTAAATGCTGTAATATTGTGAGTCATTCAGGACATGAGGTTGACTTAATACTATTCTTGCAAATTGCAAATTTTGTTAAAATACATACCTTGTTAATAAATTCATTTAATTGCATTACAAACGTGTTAGGTATTTCATAATTTACGCTACACATATATTCATCTCATAAATAAACGAAATATGTATTATACATATAGATAAGAGGAAAAAAATTAAAGAAGTTGAATAAAAGTTTCTTTAAACTTCAATGGAATTGGAATATCTCACCTTTTTCCTTTGTTTCTTATCAAAAAGTTTTGTGTATTAAGTCACTATTCTCATCATTCTATAAATCCCTTCAAGAAAGGATTTTCTATTTTTCAACTTTTTCCTTTTTTTCTGTTTTTTGTGCTTAGGTTATAATGTATTCAACATATAAGGGAGAAAATGAGAATAAAAAGAAAAATTGAAAAATAATTTTATGTTGCAACAGTTTATTTTACTTTTCTTTTCAAAGTGAGTTAATATCGTTTTACCAGAGAAAAATGTTTTTCGCTTTCCAAGATAAAACAGGGTCTAATTTAGGATTGGCCCTTCAATAATGACAAGTATATTGCAATTTTAATTGACACATTTTCTCACTATACAGTTATTATTGGATTCGTTTTATCTTTTGTACTAAATAAATACGTGAATTTATTTAGAAACAGCATGATAGTCTTACTAATGATTCAATCTTACCATTTAAATTACACTATATATGTATGCATGTGAAAAAGTGTAGTCGAAAGGTTGGATCAGCGAAATATTAAACGTTAAACCTTTTGGTTTTACTAGTGACTTGTTTTATTAGAATAATTTATGAGGCATTAGATGTGAAATCAATGAATCTGCATAGCTAAACCATTGCAATTTCAATCCTTAAGTCTTGGATTCGTAACATAACGTAAGTTTAATTGCACAAAAAATTAAATTGTTTACATGGAATTTTATGTTACAGTAACAATGTATCAGTGTTACAGTATCTAAATTCGAGTCATTTTAATCTTTGTGTCAGTGAGTGTTCGTTGTGTCAGTGAGTACTATGTTTCAACAAATTCTAAACACAGTCATTGAATAATGAGTGATTCAACATTAAATCATCGTTATATCAAAATTTTGTAAATGTTTTATTCAGAATTAGATGTAAAATCTAAACAGCTTCTCTAATATAGCGACTTTAAAAAATTATTTATTGCTCTTGTACGGTATCAGCGAAATATTAGCTTCGAACAAAGTTATTCTGAAATAGATCATCGTAGATGATATTAATGTAAAGTGTGACTTTCTTTCATATTTCTTGTATGCTTTCAGAATAACAAACATTAACAATTTTGTAGGATTATAGGGATGAAAAAACAAATAAAAAATTTCAAAATTTTTTATCCAGCATCCTCTGCCTCATTAAATATAGAACGTTTTAGGGTTCGAAAATAATTTCCACGAAAAAGCAAAGCTTCTAAAAAACTATTCTACGTATATTACTAAAAAACTGCTCAAGCAACAACTTCTTTTATGATCTTTAGAAAAAAAAGAAGTCGATAAATTCTCGAATTTTTATATTTCAAGATATCGTTTCTCTAACTAAGACATATGAGAAATGTCATGAAAGTACAAGACAAATAAGTTCCATTTGTAAAAATACTAAAAATAATGATGTGTAGTATAAGAATTGCATTACTAGTACACCTGGTATTTGGTTTTTTTTGGCAACAGATCAGAGTAGCTTAAATAGGAGAATAGCTTAAAATTTAAGTTTAAAAGAACAAATACTTCGTTAAAAATGTGCTTATAACCGAAATTTCTACACGTGCACCAAGGCTTAAAGAAAAAGGCTTAAACATATTATAGTTTAATATGGATTAAGTTTAAAAATCGTATTCCTTCAATAAGAAATTTAAGGCTACAACACAACACTAATTTACCGTTTTTTAAACACAACTTGAATTCCTCTTAAAATTTCGATATTTTCTATGATATTAAAACGTAAAAGCCTTATTATATCCGAAATATTGTTAACTTAAACGTGTCCCTGTTTTTTTTTTAGAAACTAAATAAATAATTTATGTATGTATCACGGTCGTTAAAAGAAAAAACAACAGAATAACAACAACAACAACAATAGTAATAATAAAAATAACAATAATAAACCATAAGATTTAGAAAATTCGTTTATTCTTTTTATCGTAACGTTTAATATGAATTTTGTGTGCGTCCAAACGTCAATCAAATATTTGACATTTAAGAATTTATGAAAAATATTTTTATTTGTTTGGTTTGTTTTTTTATTTTTTCTTTCTTTCTTTTTTTCTTTCTTAATATTTTTTTTATTGTTATCCTTATTATTTGTTCTTGCAACATTATTGTTATTATTTTTGTTGTTGTATTTATAGTTAAGGCAGTAAGCAAGACGTATAGAAAAAACAAAACAAAATTAGAAAGAAAAAATACGATATACATTATTTAGTTTTATTTTGTTTCTCTTTCTTATAATATTCAACTAGAAAATTTATGTAAAAGAAAATTTATATACCCTTGTCTTTCATTTTTAAAGGTTATGATTTTTTGAATGCTCTAATACACTACACATTACGTGTGTTCGTGTGTAAATATGAGGAAAAGCAAAAAAAAAAATAAAAAAAAGGGTGCGTCTGAATTTACAATAAATAATGAATAAGAAAATAAATTTTTATAGAAAAATAGAAAAATAGAATCGACATACATAGTTCAAGTTAACAGTAAATGAAAAATAGTAAACAAAATAACAGTTAACAATAAAAATTAGAAAAACAAAAAAGAAAAAATTGGAATAAAATTATTGTATAGATTTTGCTCGTATTCTTGTATATGTATGCGTGTACATTTGCAACCTGTGTGTATACATGTGTACACCATTATACCCTGTACTTACGATTGATGCTATATATGAAATGATTTCTATTTGAGAAGGGTATAAGAATTATAGTAATTCTAATAAATCATGTGGTTGCTGCCATACTGCTGACTGTTAATACACAAAATTTATTTATATTACCCCTGACGACTATACGTACATATTTTGTTGTATATTGTATGTAGGTACGTAAATTCATCATGTTTATACAGCCTTTAATAGCTAACCTACTAACATATCAGTTTAAATATTATAGTATTACATGTAGATAATATATAATATGTATGTAGACAAATACTTTGTTTACTACCTTAAAGAATAAAAAAAGGGAAACAAAAGTAGCTATTATAAAAGTAAAGAATTCTATTTTTTATATATTATGCAAAATACCCTTTTGACTGCATGATTTGATAGAGATTTGGCGAGAATATTATTTAACCTATGTATAAATAATTGTGTTTGTGTGTATATAATATTATATAATATAATCTGCGGTATGAATGTATGCACACGTTGAGGAACTATAAATGGCAATTCAACATTTATTCATATAAACATATCCACATATGCAATACATAATACAATAATTGTGCAAAAAAAAAAAAAAAAAAATCAGTGTGATGGGAGTAAAATTGTGATTGATTATGTCAAATATTTGGAGCATATTTTCATATATATATATCATAGAATACGGGGGTGTGATACGCTGTTAAACAAGGGAAAAAATCAAAATCAGATGAATTTTTACTATAAAATTGTACATGGATGTAAGCAAATTATAAAGGTATACAAAATTTGCATACAAAATATCTATATTTATATTATGTGTATATGTGTGTATTACATACATATTATGTATAAAATACATACTTATATTAAATTATTCATTTAATGTTTACGTGTATATGCATAATATTTTTGTAAATTTTTGAATAGCCTAGGTATCTTTCAATGAAAAATAAGAAAATTTATGAGAATTTTGGGTATAACAAAAGGTCTATTTGAAAATTTTATAAAATTTTTTTTTTTTTATTATTTTCTGAGAAAAAATCTTGTTTTTTTTTCTTTCCATACATACCCCTACAAGCCAAGTTCATAAATATAATTCAGTGGATAATATGGTGTTCGATGATATGATAGAATTAATTTCTTTTTCCATTAATTATGCCCATGCGTAGCAATATGACAATATTGTCTCAGCAATAATACTTTGAACATTTTGTTTTTATTTAATACTTTGGAATTATTTTTTTAATTTTTTGTACCTATATGTATAGGTACATGTTTACAATTCAGGTTTCATTTCTTAATATCAGGTAGACTCCATACCTGATGTACATACAAAAATTAATTACAGTTATACTGTAAAAAATTGGCTAAAATTACCAAAAAAGAATGTGATATAATTTTCTATCACTCTAAAAATCGCGGTATAAAAAATCCTAATTAACATTTTTACGGTAAATTTTACTGGAAAACTGCTGTTTCTTAAATTGAATTATTATAAAAATGGAGTTTCTCGATACTAGTATAGTTAATTATTCTCTAAACTGCTATTTAATAATGGGATTAAATATTATTTATTGACTCCTAAACTTCGAAACTCATTCTTTTACAAACTCCTGTAATTTCAAATGCACGTTCTATTTGTTACAATTTCCTTTACGTTAACATTGAGGTGCAAATTGTTGTGGCAATCTTATTTAATTTGCGTGAGTAAAAATTTATTTTTGAACTGTTTGTTATACAATATAGACATCGTCGTATATTTCAAATACAATTATGTATTCTTTAATTTTTTTGTTATTTCTCTCTTCAATTCTCTGTTTTGCTTTTCTAATTATTCGAACTTTTCGCTGATTTATTTATTTTTCCGTATTATTTGTGCCCAGTTACAATTTATTAAACAGAAAATTTGTAGGTTCATAGAGATGCAACAGCTTTTTCGTAATTTCTAATAAAAAAAAGAAATTGGAAAAGGGACAAAGAAGATGCAACAAACAACCGTAAACATTGCATGAATTCAGTGATAACTTGTAAATTTACCCCTTTTGGTTGTCTTCCCAAATCTTCTACATTTCGTACGGGCATGTTTTAATATAACTGCCATTGTTTACTTACTTCGTTTTTTCTTCACAATAATATTCAATATCCTATTATTGGACTACTCAATCTCTTATATTCTATCATTCTTTCTCCTCCTCTACTTTATTTTACTATTTTTATTGACTTGGTACGCAAATTAGGTATATAGCTTGCAACATATTGTATGACATAGTAATATATATAAAAAGAAAAAATAAAAAATAGAATCAATAATTTATATATAGATTTTTTGTAATATAAGTTTGAAATTTATTAACCCGCATGAGTGGTTTTATTTATTCGTATCAGGAGATCAGAGACTTGTCACAGTAGGAAATGTAGGTACTGATTTTGTTCCTTTTTTTTTATTTTTCGGTACTATTTTTGTTGTTTTTGGTTACTTCCTTATTGTGTACGATCCAATATTTTTATTTTCCAACTCATTTTTATCGTTTTTGTTATTATGTTCTAAGATTCTTTTGATACTTTTCTTATTTTTTTTATTTTTGTTTATTATTTTTGGGTAATTTTAGGTGGATATTTTTAGAATATATAAAATATATTAGGTACTTTATTATTATATTGTGTACATGGGTGCATGTTCCTTTTTTAATATAATTTATTGAAAAGCACATCGGAAAACATGAATTTTTGTATTTTTTTTTTCTTATTGAATAAATGAAATATTGTAGGAGTGTAAAATTAAAAAAAAAAAAATTTGTATTAAAGAATTGAAAAAGGTACCATACATGCATAAAGCCACAATAAATTGATTTGATTTAAAAATTTGTAGGAAGAAAAAAAATGTATAGTTGGAGAAAATATTAAAGTATTTAGGAATTAAAGACAGCAACGGAATTCGGAATATTTGAACACCATGGAATTTAAAACATATCTTGAGTGCAGACTCGGGCTAATATAAAAACTCAATGGATTTAATGGAATTTATATAATGGAGAACGCATCTTTAGCTTGGAATTCAATTACTTGACAGAAAATCAAAAAAAAATATAATTTCGAAAAAAAATTTTAAGAAAAAGTGCTTATTAGTTTCAATCTGCCCGTTCGTCTTCTCAGAATATCTGTGATAAAGGACACTTTTCACCCTGCGATTGCATAATATACTCCGAAGTGTTTTGGTAAAGCCAATAAGTAGATGGTCTGGGTAAACATAAAAAAGGTATAATAAAATATCTGCTATTAATAATACAAAAAAAAATTTAAATTGCGACTGCCACGGAAAAGCATTTTAGCACTTTTCTACCATCTACTTTTCTACCAGATAGCTTTAAAATTATTCAGATTTTCCAAAATTTGATTTCCAAATATTAAGAATTTTTGTTGAGTTTTAACAATGGAGTGTAAGATTTATTTTAGAAGCAGTCATTTCTTAATCTTAATCAATCATTTTGCCGATTTTTTCAATAAAAATTAAATTATGTTTAGCTGCAATTTTTTTTAATTTGAATGGACAATTGATTTTGTCAACCAGCTTATAAAAAAATACAAAATATTGTAGATTTAAATTAATGTTGCTCTTCATGTTAATTTAAATGTTAATTTAAATCTTTTAAAATTTACATGAATTAATGAACAATTTGTGGAACTGTAATCTAAAATTAAAAACCAAGTATCCTTATTACCTTTTCTTAATGTTATTCCTACTTAAATTCATTTAGTTTTCATTGGCCTAAATATTTTCAGCCTTCTCTTATACAATAACCCAGATAAGTCTATATAACGTACTTACTCTACCTATATTATGTAAAAGTAATCCGTGCATATCGCAAATTTGACTTCATTGCCACTTTGGCCTTAAACCTGCTATACCATATATGAAAAGGACATTTTTTTTCCTAAATTTTCCTTTATTTCTTATAACCATTTTTATTTATTTATGACTTTTTTATTTTTTTTATTCGATGTACCTTACATATTTAATATCAACTAAAATCTATAAAATACAAAAAGAATGCCATTTCCTATTTAAATTATTACTGTCGAATGAATATTTTATTAAAAAAACAATAACAAAAAAAAAAACCAATGTTTATTTTAGAAAAAGTATGGGCGCAAGTACGAAATAAAAATTTTTGACTTCTTCAGGGTTTAAAACTTTCTTTTTTCCATTTATTAAGAATTTTCTTTAACACATACTAGAAGAATTAATGATAAAAATTTTAGCATTTTCACAGGAAATTCCCTGCAGTATTCAACAGTCACATACGTTCATATGTACATCTAGTTTATATAACATTACGTGTATATGTGTGTATATGCACAATTGTATTTTTGCCAACAAGAAAAAAAAGTAAGAAAAACTAATAATCCTCCTATTCACTTAAATTAACAATACACCATACAATATTACAATATCCTTTTTAACATCCTTTTGATTCATATTTTACTCATGACACTTTATTCCAATATAATATAAGGTTAACACTATACAAATTTAAAGTAAATTTGGTAACAATTTTGGCAGGGACGTTTAGAATATAATTATTTGCTTGCATTATGATCTGAAATGGAATTGAAGTTTTTACTTAATTTCACAATTAAAATAATGATCTTGAAGTAAATAATTTATTTATTAATATAAAATGTTATTTAACACATTCAAACACTGTATATAGAAATTATTGTAAATTGTTGATGTCATTTCAGAAAATTTAGCTACTGTAGCGTCACTTTTGACATATTATATGATTACTGTATACTCTAGGAACTTTTCTTCTAAAATGATACTCTCCTTAAAATCAAAGAATGTAAAAAGAATAAACATTGTTTCAATGGAAAAATAAATGAGATTTATGAAATATGCATTACAATGGCGAGACAGGTATTGGAGTGGAATTCGCAAGGAGAAGAAGCGTTGGAACACCCATTAACACATGGCAAAAAACGAAAAAGAAAGAAATTTCCATTGCTAAGATGAAATGGACCAAAGTAAAACGAATGGCCCCCTAGAGAATTAGTTTGAGAAGCTTTGTGGAAGCTCTAGACTCCCAATGTAAGTAAGGCAAGAACAAAAAAGAAAATTAAATATAGATAAGATTTTATGGCAGGCTCTTAGCTTGATATTTTAAAAAATGTTATAGCCTTGATATTATAAATTTGTATTGTTAAAACCCTATAAATTTCGGATAAAAAAGTCCAAGAGAAAGATATTATTCGAGAAATGATTGAAAATAAAAATTTTTTCTCAGGAAATTATTGAAAAAATTAACACGAAAAAAATGTAAACCGAAGAGTCCAAAATCGGAGTGGGAGCGTACATTTTATAAAATTTCACTTAAATAACGGTACAAACATACCTGAATTTACTTTGAAAGTCTCCTATACGTTTTAAATTTAGTTCTATACAAAAAAATTGCTTCTTTATAGGGCATAAATTAGAAAAACATAGAGCATAAATTTATAAGTAAGAATAAAAGAGAATCTTAAAAGAGAATTTTTTATTCTTTGATGATTAAAAGAGGATCTTTTATTCTTACTTATAAACTTTCTTTCATTCCCATCAATTATGTTACATAATCCATAGCAATATAGGAACACACCATACATGTTCATTATAAAAACCTTTTCTACGAGTATTATTGAATGAACTTCTTTAAATGCAAACTAAGTAGCAATTGAAACCACATCTATATTTATAAAAAATCTAATATTTTTAAAAAATCTTATAGTAATGAAGTCTAACGGCATCTTAACCTTATATTTAGCTGTGGTTTTTATTCTTTTCTCATTTAATATTTCGCTCATTTATTTTCTTAGCTATCGATATTGTATTAGTATGTGCATACAATTTAGAAAAAAAAAAATCATAAAAAAGGATAAAGTTTATGAAATATTAAAATCTAAGAAGTTATCGGACGTGGTGGTGATTGGGTGACAGAGGTTTCAAGCGTGACCTTAATACATTTGATTATTTTATATATTGGAATTTCCTTGTATTTGTTTTCTTCTACAAAAAAATTTTTTTTTTTATATTTGCCTTTACTGTATTTCTTTTGTATCCTGGTTTTTAATATTTGAAACTGAATATTATCAGGGTTTATCCTTTTCATATATTATTATAAAATATAAGGACATTAAATATAAGAAAAAAAAATATATTAAGAGAATTTCTTTAGTTTGTTATACGATGTTTTTTTTTCTTATTATTTTTATTTTTTTCTTCATGAAGGTTATGTGTAAAATAGTTAAGCTACCGCAGCAAAATACATATTATTTATATATGTATATATCTTTATAAGGATATATAAAATGTAAAAAAAATATAATATGTTAGTTAGAGATCATTAATATAGAAAGAGAAATATGGGGACCAAAAAACTAATATCGTATATTCTATCTATAATATTTTTAATGTTATAAGATAGTTCTCATATACCTAGTTGGTGTAATTGTGAAAACCGCATACATTTGTTTCCAACTGAGTCAAATGTTCAATGTATTTTGCACAATATACTATATATACGTATTTCCTTGTGACTATGCCATGCCTAAGTTATAATAATATTGTGTATTGAAAAAAATAGAGACTTGGACGTGATTAGAATTATTAAAAATTCTTTAATAGTGTATAACAATTTTAAATTTTTCGATATTCTTACATTTCTTTTTTTATCTACATATTTGTTATCTTTGTATTATTCAGATATTATTAACTTTTTACTTAGATTCTTATGTGCATATGCATGCATAATATATAATATTATATAAGGGCTGGTGTAGACTATCAAAAATGATTTTATTATTTTCTTATTTTTTTTTTGTTTTTCCATCGATATTTCTTTTTCTTTTGCCTTGATATTAAAAAGTTCTTTCATTTCAACAAAAATTTAAAGGAAATTTATAAAACAACGTCAACTCTATTGAATTTGTATTTATTTTGAAGAGTTGTTTAGTCTAAAATTTTTTAAAATTAAGTTACAGTTGTAAAAGTAAAACAACCAAATTTATTTTATCAACTAACAAATTTTAAGTTGTTGACCTAACCATTCATGTCAGAAATATAATTTTCTACTAATACAAATTTGAAATAATGTTCTCACTAAAGGACGGAAACTATGTTTACAATAGGGATTAACAAGTAAAGAGACAGAAAACTCAATGATAATTTTTGAAATAAACTCAAACGAATGAATTACCATTTTCAAGTTGGAAACGCTATCAATTATAACATGGGAAATAGTATGAAAACCTGTACATTTTAAAAGGTGCTCTTATTTCTGTAAGTAAGGGATTATAAGCCAACATTTCATCTTTAAGTAAAACGATCGGAAAACTGACGTTATTTCCACTACGACCAACTTTTGAATTTTACCCTTTTTGAAGTTTTTTTTCAAAATATATATAAAAATTTTTATATAAGGTCTTCTCTATTCATTAACAAACAGCAATTATTTATTTATAAGTTTTGGATATAAGTGTATTGTTTTTTTTTTTTGAAAAAAAAAAAATTATGTATTTTATTAAAAAAATTATTCATATGCGCATGGAAGGATGAATGTATGTATGGAATTTTTTCCTT
The DNA here is from genome assembly GCF_029603195.1 of Condylostylus longicornis. Lineage (NCBI taxonomy): Eukaryota > Metazoa > Arthropoda > Insecta > Diptera > Dolichopodidae > Condylostylus > Condylostylus longicornis. The sequence goes on along the minus strand of NW_026578009.1, from coordinate 9,662,421 downwards.
CGTTATAGGCAACAATTTTAAATTGAATTAATAAATAAATTAATTGGTGATTAATTGAATAAATTCTATTTTTCAATAAAATTTTACACATGAAAAATTGTTATATTTATTTGTTCAATAAAACTGCAAATTAAAATTGAAAACAATTTAGTCTCTTGGCAATAATATTAAATTGTGGTGTTTACGGAGCATGTTGTCTTCATTATCTTATAGAAGTTTCTTAAGAAACATGAAATGTTGGAATGCCCTGACTGTGATGTAGTATACTTTGATACTACTGGATATTCTGGCAATCTCATTGCTGTTAAAGTGTTGGAAAAGTAAACATTCAGACCCTGCTATTCTAATTCATTATAAAATTTGCCATCTTTTATAATAATTCTTACAATATTTTTTTTTTCCGTATTATTTACGCCTGGATCTTCTTAGTTATGATGTGTAAATACATAAAATTAATTTCTTCTATGTTTGATATTGTTTTAAGTTTAATACTACATCCTTTTGTAGATGAAGTAGCATTTCGAAATATTTTTCTAATTAAAATTCTGAACATCCTTGTAAAATTATTTCTTCTAAGTTTCGTACATATTTAAATCATTAAACAGTTTTTGTTGCAATAAGTATTATGATTATAGACAAAATTTGATTATAAATGAAATATGATTAGTACCGTTACATTATACAGGTTCTTTCATATTATTTTTCATGCGTCATTGCCGAGAAAACACTGATTTCAGTACATTTTACACATGGTCATCCGTTTTTAATCAAATTTCCCAATTTTTTAATGTTAAATTTAAGGAAAAAAATTTTTTTGTCAGCAAAATTGCTTATAGAATAAGAGAAATAATGTTAGGTTTACGACAAATTCGACATAACTTTAATTGTCCATTGGCAAGTAAGACGTCGACTTTGTCTTTAGCTAACGTATACACTCTTAAATTTCAATTAATTTCGGTTATATCAATTTTAATATAAAGTAAATGGTATGTAAATTTTCTATTTCTGGATGAAATGAGTTGATCAGCTTTTAAAGTACATACATACTCGTATAACACCCACCCTTAACAATTTCCTGTTTTTTTTATTTTACATTTTGAAAAAAACTGCATCGTGCAACTGTTTTAGTCAAAGCTAATATTAATTAGATTGATTTGTCTAGAAACTATAACAATGTATTTGTGGTCTAATATAAATATATTGTGGGAAATGTAGAATGTCAATCATATGCCGACATCCGGCTCTTATTAAAAAATTGAATTGATACAGTTGTCACTTTTCTTACACACATATATTGTTAAAAATTGTATTTAGCATTTAAATTTTTAATGTACTAAATTTCTTTGAAAATCATAGCCTTGCTTTATTAACTTTCTTATTATTTTTCTTAATAATAATAATTGTAATTTGTTCCTTAAAATTTCAAATATTAAATTCATCTATCGTACAATTTCAAATTATTTGACGATTTTTTACTAAATTATTTTAGGGTTCGATTTTTTTTTTCTTTGGTTGAATTTTCATAATTTAATTTGAATACCCAATAAATTTTGGAGGAAAAAAAAATTTTTCGTAATAATATGTAATTTTAGCCTGTTTTCAAATTTATCACGTACCAACCAGATCTGTTTCTATTCTCATGTCCTTATTTCATAAAATATACAATTAATATACTGGAAACCAAAAAGTTCGATTGGAACGGGCACAACCAAAAAAAAAGGAAAAAAATATATTAAAAAGCATGAAATTAAATCTAACAAACAACCAAACTAAGCAAAACAAAAAGGGAGCAAAAATAAAAGGAAATTATTAGAGAAAAAATTATGAAAAATATGAAAGAGAAAAAACAAAGAAGCGTTCTAATTTTTTTTCCAATATCCCTTTTTCGATATTTTTTTTGTATTTTCGTCCTTTCTTGTTTTTTTGTTTTGTTTCTATTAATAAATATCTATAATTCATTTATTTCAATGCATTCATATATTTATATCCTTCTATATATATATGTATGTGTATATTATTATCATTAATATATTATAATTTATTTACTCGTTATATTTGTATATATATATGTAGGTATATAATATGGAAGATATAAATTAATCGAAATGTACACATATACATACATGTATTCACACACACAACCATAAAACTATACCACAATAATATTACAATCGTACAAACATATATGGATGAATATCAATTGAATACCAGTTTCTATATTATGAAATTCAAGACTCACAATAGGTCACTCACTGGCATAATGATATAGCATGAGGATAACTAATAAATCACCATCACATATGTATTGGAAAACAGCACGATTGAATGAATCCTTTTTTTTTTTTGTATTTAGTTTATCTTATAATTTTATAACAGTAAAATTAAACAGGTTCAAATAATTTGTAATAATGTGTTATTTTTATTATTTCGTTCCTAATGGAGATTTTGTAATATTTTTAAGCGCAAGCTAGTATTAGCTATACTCGTATACATATTTTCGATATTGTTATTATAAATTCAAATGTGTGTCAAAATTAATTGTAATTATTTTCAATTTTACAATTTGGTATTATTTCGTGATTTTGGCCATTGCCAAATTTCATGAAAAGAATTTGAACTTTGAAGGGGTGAACAGTTGTCTTAAAAAAAATTACATTTAACTACTGATTGCATGCTGGAAACGAAGGTGAATTACTCTAATTGTATTTTAAAACCAATCTTAAAAATTGATTAAATTCGTTTATAGTTGAAAATTCTATAAGAATTAAGATTATATTGCGTGATTATTTGTTGAAATTTCAATTTTTATTTTGAAATTGTTTGTGTAATTTTTATTAAATTTATTCAGATATTAAAATTTTGTGTACTTGGGTATCTTATAATTGACAAATTAAGACTTTTCCCAATATTATTTATTTGATTCAAATTTATGATTTTCATATTCAATACATTTTGAAATAATCGTGATTCGTTTAATACAAAAACTATGGATATAAATGAAGGGTAATGCATAAATTTTGCAAAATTTTTTTTTCTTTTGTTTTCAATATGTTGTATTAAAATATTTTCAACCAAATTTTATACAAAATAATAACATTTTATTTAAAGTATACAAGTTTTTACAGCCGCATGGCTTTACATCGTAAAACAGTGAAAAGGGCTCGACTAATAAGCCGTAGACTAGTGATTGCATACAGCGGCTATATCCTGCCCTGGTTTCATCGTACCATTGCTGGTTTAGCTAATAATTATTTTATGATATTTCATTATTTTAAAAATAAATTTGAACCGTAATAAACTCATATGAATAAGGCATTTGATTCCTTTTAAACCACAAATCAAAGGGCAAAAAATATTATTATATGTGATGACGATAAAAAATCAATTCTGCTGGTTAAAAAACATTTTCTCTGAAAAGGATGGCATAGTATTAAAAACATATTTAAAAATCACAAGTTTGTATGGAATATTTTAGTGCAACCCTCAATCCCTATAAAATCATCAAGAGAAGGATATGAGGAAAAAACTTCATCAAGTGTGGCACACTTCAGTGCCGTATCGTTCAATATATCTGCAATTTTAGACAAACTTTTTAAAGATCAACTCTGTGCAATATAAGGTATACAAAAAATCATAAAAAAAATCAGCAGTTTTCATTGTTCTAGTTACTTTCATTTTGAATAAATTCCATCTTTCAGAATCTATTAGAGGAAATAATTCCTGCAACTTATATTTAAACTTTAAACTCTATTGTTCTGAAAATATTAAGATGACTATTCTCCAAAACTTCTCAAAAAATTATACTCGAGTATTGTAAACCAAAATTCAGTTTTAATAGCAGTCATAATATTAAGGGTCATCATTTTTAAAATTTCACTATTTACGTAATTTGTGAGTATTCCACCCTTATCAGTTGAATACTCGAATGAAACTAAAATCATATAAACTTTATATACATAAAAATATACGAATATATGTATATATATAGCTGATTGTCATTTTGTTTATTGTTGCCGATATTTCAAATATTCTCCTATACGTAATTATGTGATCGCAAAAAGCATAAAGTGTGTTGCTGATTGAATTAATCAAAATATAAAAAAAAATTTTAATAGAACAACAAATACACGCACATATATCTATTTATAGAAATATTATATACATAATACAAATACACCAATATACATGTAGACATGTACATTAAACACGTATGTGTGCATTATCATATATACATAATGTATATTGGAAAAAAATTAATATATTGTCTATTACAAAATAAAAAGTTTATGTCGAATAATCAATAGAGATGTCCTTTTTCATATCAAATAAATAAATCAATATGACATTATATTAGGCTGGACATTATTAAAAAGGATATAATATGAATTTAGTTTCTCTATGGTTGATATTATTAATAGATTTGATGTATGTATATGTATATAACAATTGCAAAGAACGTACATGTATAATTTGGGCATATATGAGAATATAAACATTTGGAAAAAAACCTTAATACATAAAAATTATTTATATGGAAAAGAAAAATTCCTATATAATATTTTTGTCCTTGATAAACCTTTAAAGGATAAAAAGGAAAAAGCAAAAATAAAAACCGAAATTTAATTTATGAATTTGGAAACATTTTCCACGTAAATAAGATTTTTTTTTGAAATTTCATGTAATATTCTTCTTGTTAAAATGACAAATTCTGTTATTAAGACGAACGTTAACTTTATGTCATATTTTTAACTTTAAGTAGTTATATTTTGCAATTTTAAGTTATCTTTAAAATTATATGGCTGTATAATGCTTTGGTGATAATGCATTCTGTCATAGCCACATAGATTATTTTAAATGGAATATGTTTCAAGGAATTTTGTTTTTCCTGGTAAGGAAAATGAATTTAATTTTACAATACATTTTCTCTTTAAATTACAATCATACCAATTGAATACCAACTGAGATAAGTGATTTTGCCTTTTAAGGTAAATGAGGTTGTCAAGATTACAATTCTCATTTAAGGGCAAATATGAGCATATGCACTTTAATTTTCACTCATAATTTATTTCAAACTGCGATAAATATTATAGCGAATTTTACCTTTGACTTTTTTAGTTATCACAAAAAGACAAACCCATTGTGGAAGACAAAATATTTTTTTCTAATGTTTTTGTGTACCATGAAAGGAAAACTAAAGCGACCTTGAAAGAAAAACCTTTATACAATATTTTTGAAAAATTACCCATATATTTGAAACTGTACAATCTTTCAGAGATCACACAAAAGATCACAGAAAAGTAAAGGTAATGTTAATAAAGATTAGTAATTAATATAACTGGCATCTATATATACATATTAATTAGATATATACATATGTAATATATTTTTATCATATAAAAGTTTTCTTGATTTACAACAAAATTTTTTTTTCTTGAGTACTCATAACTTAGCATAATCACAATCGCGTTTATAATAATAGCTAGGCTCAGACACTGTTGTTACCTGTTAAGTAGCCCAATTTCTTAGGGATTATATGGCGGAAATTATAATTTCTGCAATCTTGTTTGGATTAGATGCGGAAATTAGTGATCCACCTAAAAAAAATTCACCTAAAAAAAAGGAATGAGAAAACTAAGTAAACAAATTCAATAGAATAAATAAATTAAACGAAAAGAACATTGAAAAATTTAATTGATGTCAATTGATGCTATGACAAAAGTTAAAAAGAATTATGCAAAGGAGTTTTTTTGGAAAGAAACTTCAAAGAAACTGCATTCATACATTTTACATATTCATGGTGAAGCGCACATACATAATTGCCTAAGATACAAATTTAAAATTTTGCAAGAGAAATTTCTTCATAATTTCAAAGAATGCTTAGAAGAAATTAACCTAGAGGCAGAATTTTTCAATAGTAAAATAGGGAAAAATATTATATTTAATATCTGAATATCTATAGAATCTACAAATATACGATTTTAGCTTATATACAATTTTTGTTGCGATATTATACTAAATGCAGAAATAGTTACCTTTTCAATTTCTGTATAAGTGTAAATTCTAACAAAAATGTTTCTGTGTTTAATCAAATTTTTCTGCTCTCCGTATTCAACGTCTTTTCTGGAAAATTCTTTTGATAGGTGCTTTAACAATAGTGGCACTTATTACAGACTTAGAATGTAGGTGATATACTCAAAATCTTGCAGCATTTAAGTGAAACATAGAGTAATATCTCATCCTTCTAAACACAATGTCGAAATAAAAAATTAAGTACTTTAAGTTACTGATGTATTTGCGATATATTTAAGCGTAAAATTTAATATTTTTAAAAATTTTCCAAACTGTTGTTTTAACTGTTACTTACTAATAATTACACAGAACTAACCTATTGCCCCTTTGTGCGCGAAAAGAAATCTGATATTTTGAGCTTTTTCCGATACCGAATTTCAGCTAAAATTTTCTTAGAATAGATCACGTATACGTAGACCACAATAGTAGACATTCTTTCATATATGTAAATATTTTCACCCTACCATATATTTAAAAAATATTTTTTTTTATTTGAGACAAAATTTGCATGAATCTGAAATGGTCCCGGGAGTTTTATAATACAATTTAGTTCATATTTTTACAGTTGTGATTTTTACCCTTTCCTTTTCTCTTTGATTTTATTTATGTATACTCGTAGTAACTATGAAAAAAGATTTTCCAGAATATCCGACTGTTTACTTTATCAGATCATTTCCATATCATTTATTTTCAATAAATATTATGTTAGTCCTTCCAAGAAAATAATCGGATTTCTATAATAATATGCTCATATCATATGATTTTAACATATTTCATACATATACGATATAGATACAAGTAACAAGTTCATGCGAATTTTTTTTATTTGTTTAAAATTTGCATATTTTTTTTTATTTTTAATCGAATTTTACATATTGTAGTTTTCAGTACAACTTTATTACTTTATATCGACCGTATTGCATTCAGTAAGGTACAGGTTATGTAAATTTTCCAATCCTAGGGAAGCATAAATAAACTCCTTTTAGAAAGATATCTGCCTGTGTGACAAGCAGTACACTCGTCCAAATTTTTGCTGAATGGATATGAATTCAATTTTGTATTTGAGTTTATTTTAGCTCTATGATGAATTTATCAATTTTTGTTGTAAGTTGTCCTTAGCAACTCTCCGGTAGGTTAGCCTTAGCAACCGAGACCTTTTGGCCTTAGCAACTCAAGCGTTTCTACGAACAAATTTTATGTTTTTGACTATTTTTAGGAAAATATTAAGCAGCTGCTTCTTCTGAATTAGATGGAGCAACGGATTGCTAATCATAAAACCAAATTCAACAAATGACCGATTATTGCATTTATTGTGTTTGTAATCAAATGAAGTTCAATCCGGTATTTTGTTTTTTTTAGTACTTTATGATTTATAAATTTGAACCTGCCATTATTGGAATTATTCCTGGATTACAATTGTATTTTACTATAGTTATTTTCAAACAGTTGTAATAAACTGGAATAAACAAAAATTTTAACTGTGCGAAATCGTAAAATATTGAACCGCAAATATTGTGATATTTTCTTTTCTCTTCTAATTATTAAAATATTCTTGTGTTATGTCCTAACCCTGCCTTATCAATACTTTTCAGATCGTATCTATATTGTTTCAATATCAAATAAAAATTTTTTTTTCCAATTTTAATTACAAAACTTTTGTATTTTTCCAATTTTTTTTTTATTTTTCTCCCGGCTCTATACTCCAACCATTTCTTTATATTCAATTATGGTTTATTTAGCACAAAACAGTCAGTGTATATAAATGCTTTAAAAAGGGCTTTAAGGAAAAAATTTTATAAAAGAAATTAAAGTATGTATAACAGAAAGCTAAAGCAGAAATTTTATACTTTCTGGTAGAAAAAAAATAATTCAAAAATTCTTTTGCTTTTTTTTTAAATTACGACGATGATGAAACCTCAATAGTCATTTTATATTGCTTGTCTTCTAATAATGCAAGAATGCCGCGCGCGCTGTAATATTTCTTTATTCTTTAAAGGAACACACAATTTTATCAGGCATTTTAAGGGAAAACAAAGGAAAAACATAGTCCTTCTTTTTGGTGATACTTCAAATGTGCAAATATACACATAAATCTAATATACATACGTACATATTGTGAAAATAATAAGTTTATCTACTTACATATCCACAATATCATGGTGTCCTCTATATTATTATTTTCTCTAAAATGTTATTATTATGCTGAAACGAATATAAAGGAAATTGTTTCCATCAACAATAAAATAAAATAGTAAAAATAACAAAAATGAAAAAGAATGTAGAGAAAAGGATAAGGATATGACTTAGGGGCAAAATGAGTACCATGATGCAAAAAAAAAAAAATACCCTAGAAATTATCCAACAGATGATGTATTAAAAGTTGGAATAAAAGGTCCAGGCATACGCAAAGAAAACAAAACTTTTCAAATAAGCCTTTTAGCCAGATACTTTGGTTTGTCAGTACATAGACTTATACAGTGATTTCTCTATATAAAGAACATCTGAGAGTTTCGGTCAGAAGTTATAACTTCATCAAAAATAGTTTTGAAGTATAGTCGTAAACAATAATGTTTCTCGAAAACAAATTGTTCGATACTGTGGAGGTTTAACTGCATGTACATTATAGGCAGTAGAATCTAGATAAAAATTATTATAGACTCCATTTAGAAGAAACATAGACATTTCAATTTAAAACTGAAAATTGTTAAAAGCTTTATAAAGTGAACCGATGTATACATTCCCGCTAAAGGTCTATCTGGTTTGTCGAGCTTCAGCGTCGATTTTCATTTCGATATTTTTTAAATTTAGAAATTCCTTACAATGTAATCGAAAGTTCTCTACTTGTAGAGGACACAAAGAGCTGATTTTTAATAGGCCAGTCTTCTCTTAGCTACTATAATAAAGATTTAACTGTTATATATTTTATTAGTTGGTGGAAATTCTCTCATATATGTATATTAACGTTTTGTACAATTTATTAAGTTTTCTTTTCCTTTACATACACTACGATTGCATACTCTTAAATAAATTTAATTTTTCACACATTTTTGTTCCTTTTACATGTCTGAGAGGCGAAGAGAAAAACATTCCAAACTGATTTCAACCTTTAAGCAAAATATGAAATATAGGACATTTTAAAGTAGGCATAATCAGGCAAAAACAGGTCAACACGTTTTTGTTATACTTTATTTTTTTATTTAAAATAAAAAAAAAGAGAAAATTATACGAGTATAAGAAAACTTGCCGCATTCTTTCCGACTTTGTAATATTTTAATTTTATTTAACGTAATGTACTGAATTTTAAAAGATTTTATCGGTAAGTATATTCATAAAATTGTTGGGAATATTTTGTTTTTATATATAGATTTTTCAATAAAAAATTCAGTTGAAATATTTAGCACTAATATTATCGGATCTAATATCGGAAATTGTTTATAAATTATGATGATCTATGCTTATTAGCAAATTTTTTATTATTTTCTTTATGGTATTGAAATATTTTAAACCTGTGTGTATGTTCAAGGCATCATTCATGATCATCCTAATTTAAGAACTAAGAATAAGAAAAAAAAACTTAAAGCAAATACATAAGCCATAATATTTAAAAGTGTTCTTTTAAGAACCGTGTTTTTTTTAGGTTGTACAATTCTTCTGCGATAATTTGTCCATTTTATTAAATTTACTTAGGAGATTTTTTCCAATATTCTTTGCAAAGTGTAGAAATGATAAAGGCAAAACAAAAATTCTTATAATTTTCGCTTTATTCTCGAACAAGATTTATTGAGTTTTCGAAAAAAAGAAATTTTTTTCTTTTAATTTGCTTACTTTGTTGTTTTTCTTTTTTTTTTCAAAATGGAAATTAAAAAATGGATAAAAATATCCAAAGAATGAAAAAAAAAAAGTTATTGTTGAGTTAAAAGAATTTTTTTCATTAAATTTTATTATTCTTCTTTTCTGATTTTTTAATTTCTTCTTTTTTTTTATAGTTCGGATCGGACTCGAAGAGGATTTTTTTCCAAATAACTATGCTTTTTCTTCTTCCAATTTCCCATATAATACACAATATGAAAATAGTCTTCAAGTCATTCAAAAGAATATAAAAATATTAAGTATTATAGGAATTCATCAAGAATATTTGAAAAAGAAAAACAAACAAAGGGAACAAAAAACTAAAAGGAATTTAAAAGGAAGAAAAGAGTTTTTTTAACATTAATGCCGCAATATTTAATATTTTTATCCTTTCTGCTATAATATATTGGTGTTGAAAAAAATAATCATATAAAAGGATTTATTTTTAATAGATTTCAGCTAGCTATGGACACAAATTGGAATCATATTAAATCGTAGTCCTACGTGTGACAAAATTATTTACAATTAAAAAAAATTATTGTGTAAAATTTCATTAAGAGTACATTTTTTTTCAGTTTTTATTCGAAACGATTCAAAACAAGAAATAAATATTTCATTGAAAGTATAGCTTTAAAATTTACAATGCAATGCAACTTATAATTTTCAAACTCCTTTTTTTAAGTGGACTGTTTCGAAAATACTCTTTGCGAGCCGCATATTAATTTTTAATTAAAAATGGAAGCATGTATTGGCACAAGCACAAGAATGTCTTCACTATACCAAATTCCGTATCATATATTCGATATAAGGATATAAGGAAAGTATCGACATCTCGATATTATCGTATCCATTCCAAAATACTAAAGCTAAATATTGTACTAGAGCTTATATCGCTGCTAATATTAACAATGGTTTCAGGTTTACAAAATAATGTTGTACAAGGAACTCACGACCTCATATTTTATAGATATTTTCAGATTTGAATATATACATAATTTTGGAAATAATCAATCGGTTTTTCTTATTGCTTCTAAATTCAAAAAGATTTAATTTTAAAATCCTACCCACTTAGTATAAATTTGAAAATAAAAATGATTTCTACTTTAGAAAAAAAAATTACTTCAAAATAAATAAATTTAATAAAAATTGTTGAATCAAGTATCGATTAATTAATATTCACTTATTTTAAATATCATATGATACTGTCGAACCTTTGGTATACTGGTAATATCGTGAGAAAGTATCGACATTTATTGTTTATTAATATATAGTATCATGACACCCTTATTTATATGAATAAAGAGAAAAACTATGTATATAATTAAGGTCGGTGTAATTAATATACTTATTAATATCCTGTTATAAGTATAAATTATTTACAAACCGGTTTCTTTAGTCATTTTTTGGGAAACGATGCTAAAAACAATGATTTTGTGCCAGATAATTAAACTTGAATTCGATAATGTTTAAGTTATTAATTGAAAAATTTAATTTTAATTTTTAATGCAATTCTTGGTTACACTGATTAACTTATGAGAACTTAACTAAAATTAACACTTTTCAAGAAACTAACCCGAAGAAAAATAAAGTTGGGTCAAACCAACGTTTTGTAAAGTAGCACTTTTCCATTGTTAATATTACTATTACTCATAGACGACAATATATCAAAAATTGCATACCGTTAGGATGAGGCAAAAAAAAAAGTTGAAGAAGGCATTTTTAAGGGCTAACACCGTGAGTTAAGAAAAGTAATTATATTTTTAAATAGCATGGCATTACCGTTAGTAAACGCCTCTACAATTTTAGACAACTAATACATAATGCCGACTACAAGAAAAACCATGCCAAATATTTGAAAAAAAAACGAACGGCTAATAGCGTTTTATTTTAAAGGCCATTTCGTTTTTTTTAAAGTTTCTTTAACATCTTTCTGCGTTTACAAAATTGTCAAAAAATGGCATTTTCATGTTTTTGAGTCTACGGAAATAAGTTTCTACTAAAGGTCTATGAACATATTAAATTTTAGCCTCCTATCTTCAAGGATTTAGGAAAAGAGAATGGATGAACGGGCAGAGTGAAACTCAAGTAAGAACTTTTTTTGTTGAATTATTTGAAAAAAATTGGAAAAATTAGTTAACAATAACAGTTAAAAGGTAGGAAAGCTTCATAATAACATACATATACTAAATTTAAGAAAAATAATATTTAAAAAAAAAAGTAGCGGCAAATTTTCTGCAATACACAAAATAATCAAAAATTCCTTATGGCTTCAGCTTAATAAAAAAAAAACTCTGGTTTTGAGTAAAAGGGAATAGATGTAAAAATTGTGTTCTATTTTCTTAGTCTGAATTGTTGAAATTTTAGATTTATAAATTTAAATATAATAATATCAAAGCAGATTAAATAAATGGAGCTCATAAAGGCAATGTAAACTGAGACTATTTTTTAAGTGTTAACATCTTCATTCCATTGTTCTTATAATATAATTTTCGTCGCTTGACTAGTTCTCCTATTTCATTTCTCAGTAAAAAAAATATTTCAGAAAATCTTCCTTCTTCATTTTTCGTGAGTTTCCTTTGCTTTTCTATTGAAAAATTATTTCATTATAAATTTTTTTCTTTTTTTTTTTTTATTTCTTCTAAAAAAGATTTTTATCACTTTAACGCGACATCATTTTTAAGAAAAACAAAAAATTCCTATAATTAATTATTTCAAATAACTCTAGATTTGATTTTTTTTCTATTATTTTTTAGCAAAATCATTTTTAACATTTTTGCTAGAACAGTTATTGTAAAACGTTGCTTAAGAATATTTCTATTTGATGTACAATAGACATTTTTGGTTAAAGTTAATATTATGATGTCAAAAATTTTTTTTATAAAATTTGCAATTAGAAAGCGTGTTGATATGAAAGTAAAAAAGACTCAAAAGTAGCAGCTTATACTACTTTTAGCTAACTCTCATTTGTCCTAAAGAAGTATGGGCAAAAAACTAATTTAGAATTTAATTTTGTACGTCAAGGCAATATTAAATTCTACAATTCTTAGACAATTGTTGTCAATTAAATTCTTAGACAATTGTTGATGCTAATTTATAATTTTGTGAAAATTGTATACCTTTTTGTTATTCATAATTTGAAATGTGTATGACAACAATTCGGAAGTAGTACAAAGTTGAAATATTGAATGCATCTTAAAATTCTTAAGTTGCCGATTCGAGTTTAAATCTACAATTTAAGAAAATTTTCTTGTAATTGTAGCCGATTCCCCATAATTGACAATTCCCAAAATTACTTTTCTTTTTAAACCGACAATACTAGCTTTATGAACCAATTCAAATATAATATGCTTCGAAACAAAACTGTTACACTCAATTGCATTTAAATCCGAATTTAGACGGAATCTGTTTTCCAAAAATAATCTAATATCTTCAAACTTGTTTGATCTGGGCCGCATTTTCTAATTACCGCAAATATTTATGTAGCTGTCAAATATGTTTCCACAAAATACGGACTTTCCTTTAACTTTCCTTCAAGTTTCGTAAGTTTGATAATCTTTCATTAAAATATCGTAATTATTATAGCTGGTAACCAATTCTTTGAACAATTCTTTTGCTCAATTTTTTTTTATTTCCTTTTTTTTTCTTTGTTTTTTTTTGTTTCATTTAATTTGCTCATCAACTTTTCTCATCAAGATAAGAGGAACAGGAAGTAAAGTAAAAACAAAACTTTATTTTCCTCTGTATTATTGTTGTTATTATTTTGAGCTAAAAGAGAAAAAAAAGCAAGAACGTGACAAGAAGAAGAAGAAAAACGAACGTATTTGTCAAATTAGGCGACACTTATTATGCAAAAAAAAAATAAAATAAAAAATGAAAACCTAAATAAAATCAACTTGAAACAGAGATAATTTTCATTTTATTCTTTTCACCTATTTATTAACAAGAAATATACACAAAGATATCACGGTTACACGCGAATTATTACCGTCCTTGTCACTATCATCAACATCAGTACTATAATAAAGTTGATTGTATTTAAAAAAAAAAAATTGCCTCCTTCTCTCATGCTTTTTTTTGTTCTTATTTTGATTTTGTTTACATAAAATTTAAAATCGGTGCCACATGAAGCCACGAGGCTACCACGTAACAAAAATTTTAGTGAATTACTAAAGTTTATTGGACTTTTATTAATAAAGCAAAAAGAATTTTTTCTTTCCAGCTCAACCCCCTCAAGTTATCGCCTCTAAAAATATCGCCGCAGAAACTGCAAGTTTTTTAAAATTTCTACAAATGCTGAGTGTTTACAGTAAAAACCGTTCATGCAAAATATATAATTACTTTTCTTAGCTCTCGCAATTAATCCCTAAATTCCATGATTATATTAACGCTACTTTCAATTTTTTTTTCGCCTCATCCCAAATGTATGCAATTTTTTTAAATTGTTAAATATATTTTAACTTGTTGAAGGGAAAAGTGCTACTTTGTAAACCATTGGTGTGACCCAGTTATTTGGCAACCCTTACTTTAATAACTTGTAGATATATTTTCGTTTTGAAAAAAAAATCTTATAAAGGAGAGGAGTAATAGAAACGCACTAAAGTAATTTATTGCTATCCGCAAGCTTCGAATAATTTTTTTTTCTTTCTTTATTTTAGAAAGTTAAAAAAATATAAAAATTAAATTCCTTTTTTTTTTAGTTTGAGTTAAGTTATTTGAGTTCTTCTATGTTTTTCAATTTTTCTTTTTAATATTTTATTTTTTAACTGTCGACACAGAATAAAACTAGGACTCTTTGTATTTATTCTACTTTGTATCATGTACAAAGAAATATTTTAATAAGAGATGTAAAGCTAAACCAGAAAGAAAAAATATAAAAAAATTTCTAGTTACTAACAAACAAGAATGAAAAAATGTAAGACAAAAACGAATATTATAATAAAAAGAAGCATTCAGATTATAGTGCTTAGCCCGTTTAGCAATGGATTTTAACACAACAATGCAGAATCTCTCGTAAGAAAATTGTGAAATCATACAAGAATGTCCACAGAAAAAAAAGTTGAAAAATGAGAAGCATACACAGAAGCATGGAAATTCTTCATGTCTGATTTTTATTTTCACCAAAAGAATTTGGCACCGTGGTTTATGCACAGAGTGTGAAAGTATTTTTCTCAATCTATTTCTCTTTCGAAGAAAAAGTATTGTAAAATAAGAAATAGGTAATAGAAAAAAAATAATGAAGGAAAAGAAAAATTATCACAAAGAGAAAACAAAACAAAAACAGAAAAACATAATAAATAAAAGGAAAAAGATAATTTGGAGTTTTTATTATAAAAAAAACGAAGAAAATAGGACGGTTGAAAGGAGTATGAAAATTAGTTAGAGAAGAACCGGAAAAAAAGATGAATAAAAAAATACAATGTGATCATGAAAATTAATAAGAAATTAGTTTTCTTTTTTTTGTTCAACTAAAAATAAACAGGATACCTTATAAATAAATAAAAAAACCAATGAATTACAAAAACAAAAATAATGTAATAATTAAGTTATTAGCGGCATACTAATTCGTCTAAGTTTCGTGAACATCATACGTCATACGGAAAATCTCTACTGTTAAATTCTTTGTACATATTGTGTAAAAATTGTTAGTTAACGGTTACACATAAAATTAGTTGTAAAATAGCATAAGAAAATTGCACTTATCCGAAAATAATATTATTTCATACTAACTCTTATAAAGCCAATAGTGTCCCTCTTACTTGTTATTATTATTGTTTTCAGTATAGCAGCCCAATTAAAAAATAGCAGTTAAATCTAACAAATTAAAATAAAGTTGGGTCAAACCAATGGTTTGTATTGTAGCACTTTTCCCTTCAACAAGTGAGAATACTGCTTTTAAATACAGTCTATGTATACCTATCACACTATTAAAATAATATTCATTCATATACGAAACTATTTCTAGGATTGCATATATTTCGGATAAACGATTTATGCAATCTTTTAAATAAAGCAAAAATAAATTTAAAGAAGGGATAACATAATGCTCGATTTTGAGGGTTAATTGTGTGAGTTAAGAAAAATATTTATGTTTTTTAATGGCATGGAAATTACCGTTAGCTTTCAGCATTTATAAAAATTTGAAAAAGCTTGTGGTTTCGGAAATAAAGGATTCCAAATATTCAAATTTTATAAATTTCGAGAGCTGACAACTTGAAAGGGGTGGAGATGGGAAAAGATTTTATTCTATAAACTATTTATGAATATCCACGAGCTGTTAAAATTTCAGACTCCTGTAACGTACGGTGTAGACAGTATCAAAAATATGTGAAAAACGGGTTTTAGATAACGGTAAATTTTAACAGCCATTTTGTTTTTTTAAAGTTCAGAAATGGTATGCCACAATAGAGGAAGCCAGCCACTATTTTTTTGCTTTTACAGAATTTGAAAAATCCTTATGGTTTCACTGCAATAAGTGGTTAAAAAATACCATTTTTAGAGTTTTAGAGGGGTATAACTTTTAGAGGGGGAGATAAACATAGGTGAAAATTTCGTTCTATGAATATAAGTTTCTAGTAAAGATCTATGTACTTATAAAAGTTTAGCTTTCTATCTTCAAGGGTGTAGAAGTTTTGTAAACAAACACACGGCAGACAAAAACGGCAGTTTTTTTTTTTTATAATAGACTCGCTAAAATTTTTCGATTAATATAGAGTTTGACCAAAAATTATTTGCTTTAAAATTTCTTAAATCGACTTAAGCCCATTCTGCTTCAATTAATCATTTTTAAGGATATAATTTTGACTATCAAGAATTATTACATTCTTAGAGTATTTAACTACCAATCAAAATTCGATTGAGCAGTCAGAATGTTAAGGAATTTTTTAAATATTTTACAAATTTTACTTAGCTGGTTAACAAAAAATTTAAAAGTAATGTAGTATACAAAATTTGCTCCGAACGTTTACTTCCGATTATCACAGTTGATTCGTTGGCAATTTAAGTTTAAATCTCAAATTAACTTAAAGAAAGCCCAATTAGATAAATAAATCTGAATTTTAATTTAATCGTAGTTTAAATAGTTCATCTCTTCTCCCATTTTCACTTATGAAAAAATATTCTTCATAAATTTTAAATTCACATTTAATAATTTTTTCAATATTTTTCTTACTACTTAAAACTAATAAATTTTTACAATCATTTTTGTTTTTTCCTTAAATCCTTGGAATCTATGCATAGTAATAATAAAAAGAAAATTACTATAAAAATAAAAATAAAAAAATATGAGAAATCAAAACTTAATTTTTCTCGCAGGAAAGTAAAAAAGAAAAAACAAAAAACTGAAAACGAAAATCCCGGAAGCGATAAAAAGGAAAACGACAACACAGTTATATTTTACGTTTATGCGAAAATAACAGAGAAAGACAGAAAACAAAAAAGAGAGCAAAGAAAAACAAGAGAAAAAGAAAAAAAAATAACAACCATCATGACAGGTCACTAATTGCATAAAATTCTGCATTTAAATTCATTTATAGACTTTTTTTTCTCTCTTTCTTTTACTCTTTTTCCTTACCAATTCTTTTATTCTTATTTTCTCATATTATGAAAAATACAATTATTTTTATTCTTCTTTTTATTTTATTTTTTTTGCAGTTTTACAGTTAGCTTAATAAAAATTTGAAAGGGAAATAAAAAAAATAAAAGAAATACGTAAATATCACACCACTAGAAGGCGCTACAAATTAATATTCGGTAATTTATAAATGTCAACCCCTCAAGAAATTAAGGTTTTCGTTGTGTGTTGTCCTCCTTTTTCAGATAGGTATGTGGAGTATATATGCAATATGTAGGGTTTTCCTTAATGTTTATTATGTAAGTAACCTTATTTTATTTTTCATTTTGTTTGTTCCTATATGCATGCAACATAAAATATAGTTTATTTTTATATAATCGTATATATTATATGTTATGCATATAGATTTACTCATATAACTTCATTTGGGATCATCTTTTGATGTTCAGATGAAATGCAGAAAAAGGAAAAAGAAGTATTGAAATAAAAAAGAATAGAATTTTCGTTGGTCAAGTAAATCATAAGATCTTATAATATGATTATATTATTTATTGATAGTTGCGTTTATTGTTTTTTGAAAGGGTTCTATTAACATTCCTTTGTTTCTCGTTAAAATCTATATAGACTTAAAAAACACATCAAGTGTCACATACTTTAATGGAGTAAATGCATGTAACCTACATATATGCTCTTCGTTTACATTTTGCTATAAAACTGGAAAAAAACCATCATTTGAACATAACCATTAATTGTAAAACCTAACAGCTTTAAACTTCACCAAATTTTATTCTATAAAATTGTACCGCAACACGAATTAAAAATTATTACTTTAAAGTATATTTAAAGCAAACTAATACCAGGATTAGGCTATTGCCGAAACTTACAAGATTAACGAAGATGGGCCACGTTATCTGCCTCTTCTCTAACACAAAAATTTTCTCAAAGATCGTTCATGTTGCGTTCCATACTCCTTCCGTTAAATCAGCGTATAAATAAAGCACTTTGAAGTCTTTTCATATTGTATTAAGAAAGAGAAAACAATTTTACAATAAAGCACTTTGAAGTCTTTTCATATTGTATTAAGAAAGAGAAAACAATTTTACAATCCTTGATTGCTCAAAACTGCAAAAAAAAAAAATGAAATGTGAAAAGAAATAAAAAAACAAAACTTGCATCGAATCCTGTCTTGCGGAAATTTTGCAGTAATTTTTTTTTTCTTTTTGTTTTTCTTTGCAATTTTTACTTATTCTTGTTTGTTTTTTTCTTTTTATGTTAACAGAAGTTGTAAATGGCGGCAACAAAAAAAAAAAAAGAAATTGTTTCATTTTATTTTAACCGGAAAAATACATAAATTGTATTTTCTTGTTCCCTTTGCCTATTACATAGCACATCGCTCCATATAGCTTTAAGGAATTCTTTCCAAAACGATGATTGAATTTGATTATAGTTTTGTAGGGTAGTTAAAACACAACACGAAAAAGACAGAAAAAAAAAACAAATTGGAGCATATTCTCTTCTCATCCTCAATAATTTCTCACATCTTTTTTCTTCCTTTTTTAAAAATAAAAATTTCCAATTTCTGTTAAAATGTTTTTCTGTTCTTGTTGCATAGTTGCCGTCAAATAACGATAAAATCCATCGTCATCATATTTGAAAGGCTAAAATAAGTTTATACATTTGATAAAAATATGCATATTTGCTTATATGCATATCTATAGTTCTTGCATTTATTTGAGTTTTGCTGTTAGTGTGGTGGATTTTGTAAAGAAAATTTTTTCTACTGAATTTTTGTTAGAATCTAACACGATTTTCTCATTTCAAAGCTTTATACACAATTTCGACTCAATCTATCAAATTTTAAATAAGAAGATTAAATTTAATTCAACCTTTATAATTATTGTTATAATTGCTTAAAATTGGACCTTTTCACTTATGAAGAACCTAAAAGAATAATTGCAGCCACAAAGAGACGGTTCGGCTTGTACAAGATCTCAAGAATAGCATTTTTTATTGTGGCTGCGGCTCTCTGCATTTCTTAGAGGTAAAAGATTTGATTCATTAAGTAAGTGCAGATCAAATGCAACAAAATTTTATTTCTACAATTAAACTAATAACTGTCCCAGCTGTTTTGACAACCTTAACAAAATATATTTTTCTATAGAATAAAAAAAATTTCCTGGATTCAATCACAAAAATTCATCCTAAATGAAAGATTTTTAGAAAAATTACAAATAAAATTTGCTACAAACCAATCTTTGATTTTTTCTAAATACTTGCAATTTTATCCCCACTTTTTTTTTCTTTTTAGATGTACTTCCTTTTTAAGATTATAAATTGGTTTCATTAGTTCAATGCAGCTGATGACAAGCGAATACACAAGAGAATAGAAAAATTTAAGAAAAGAAAAAAAGAATAAGAAAAAAAAGTTGCATTTTTAAAATGTTATAAAAGAAGCGTCATTTTGAAGGAGGAAAACGGAATTTTGTACAGGAAAAATTACTTTGCTGAAATTATTAAATTTTCAAGTCACCATATTGGATTAAAAAAAAAAATTTAAACGATAGAACCAATAAAATTAAAAAAAAGAGAAAAACAAAACAAATACAATCATGTCAGTAATAAGTGTTATAGCAGCGAAGCGAGAGAAAAAAACAAAATAGTAGAGAAAGAAAAAACCACCACCAGCTCAGCGGTTTTACAACTGAATAAAGAATTTTATTGGAAAGAAAAAATTGAGACAAAATTTTTATTAAAAGAATTTTTTCAATGAAAAATGTCAACACTTTAGAAGAGAAAATATTAAAAATAGCTTAACGAAAAAAATAAAATACAATAAAAAAAAACCTTCAAAATAAGAGGAAAAAATTTTCATTCAAAAACTGATTTTGAAGCTGGTGGAGATTTTTAAATTTACTTTCAGAAATTTTCAGTGCGTTTAACACTTCTAGTTCACAAAATTTTTAAAAATCTTCTAAATTTACTTCAGTAATAGAAATTACTTTTCCATTTATGCCTTTCCATTTAAAAGAGGACGACGTTATTATATTAATTTTGGAAAGAAAACAATTTAGACCGTAATAATCATACTATAAGACATAAGTGGTAAGTAAAATTTATTTATATGTGGTCTCCAATAAAGGCAGATAGAATTCTATTTACTGACTATCAATTTCCCTTTTGCATTTAATTAAACTCCCATTAGACCTAATCTCTCTAAAATGTAACGTATAGAAGTGAACAAAAATTTCTATTTTGCGAGTTTGAAATAAAGAGTTTTTCTTCAATAAATAAAACCACATATGAGTCGACCTGGTACAAAAGTACAACGACAATGTATCACAAAATTTGAGTTCTTCAAATTCAAACTTTTAAAGTATGATTCAGTTCAGAATATTCTGAGTTGGTCAAATCAAAATTGAGAAAAATATCATTTACAGAATTTCATTTTTTCTACTGTCATAATGCTACAACTAGATATTTCGAAAATTTTATA
Organism: Condylostylus longicornis; assembly: GCF_029603195.1. Classification (NCBI taxonomy): domain Eukaryota; kingdom Metazoa; phylum Arthropoda; class Insecta; order Diptera; family Dolichopodidae; genus Condylostylus; species Condylostylus longicornis. The sequence continues at coordinate 9,641,440 of NW_026578009.1, read as the reverse complement.
TTTTTCGATAATTAACCTAGGCGTCATAAAATCGAATGGTCTTTCATGTGCAACCAATATCTAAGCATATAAAAATGTTCGTAAATATCTGAAAACGATAATACCAAAACTAGATATCTTCACGATAAATTATTAGTTATTGCTAAATTTTGTATCTTTAAAAATCGATATCTCTAAACCAACAATTGCTAGCTATCTGGTTGTAGTATTAACCTCACGAATTGATGCAAAAAAATTTCAATTACTTTGTATAAAAACAGTGTAGCTATACTTCTTTGACGCTCTCTGTATCAGGAAATTTTTATATTTTCAATTTGGTTAATATTCGCAATTTTCGTTCAAAAAGTTTGCTTTACTTTTTCGTTTCGAAAAAGTAAAGTAAAGCTTTTGATTTCAAATTCAAAAAATTTAAGAGAATAAATTAAAGGATTAATTAAAGGATTAAAACGAAACCAGGAAAAATCTTTGATCTTCAAAAATTTAAGGAACACCAAATACAGCTTAGAAAAAAATAGAAGGAAGAAAAGTTCTTATTAGTTTCACTTTTCGGACCCGTTTACAAATCTTCTTCGTCCTTGAAGATAGAAAACCGAAATTTCATGTATACATAGATCTTTACTAGAAACTTATTTCTGCAGAAGCGAACTTTTACTTATCTGCCGCCTTCTAAAAGTTGTAGCCACAACTAAAAAGACCTAAAAATTACATTTTTTGTCGTAACCATCAACAGTTTTTAAATTTAGTTAACGCAGCCAAGTAGTTTGGGAATTTTCTACCGCGTCACAACATAATCAAATATTAAAAAAAACAAAAGTGCCTGCTAAAGTTAATATTTACGAGTATTAAAACCCTTTTTTTCGAATTTTTGATATCATTTCTCTTCTAGACCATAAGTTGTACGAGTCTTTTTCTACTAGACTGTAAGCTGTACGAGTCAGCTTTTAGATATTAGTATAAATAGTTTATTTCGTTAAATGAAGAGTTTTTTCCACCTCCTCTCCCTCTCAAAATATCGCCTCTTGAAATTTGTAAAATTTGAATTTTCTACCCCTTATATTTCCGAAATTGCAAGCTTTTCCAATTTTCTATAAATCTAAAACGGTAAATGCCATGACATTAAAAAATATAATTATTTATATTAGCTCTCGCAATTATTATCTAAATTCGAGTATTATGTTAACGACTCTTTCAATTTCATTTTTATCTCATCCTAAGGGTATCCAATCTTTGAAATTCTTTCGTTTAAGAATGAAATTAACCTTAAATAAGGTGAACATTATTTTTAAATACCGTATTTTTACCGAACGTATTGTGTAAACAATAGGTAGGTTATGTGATGGCAACAAATTTTGCATATCAAGTTTTCGGTGGGAATGCACTTTTCCATAGTAGGGAAGTGTAAATAAACTATTTTTAGCAACCTGTCGGTCTGTCCGTCTGTCGGTCTGTCAGTCTGTCGGTCTGTGTGTGCACGCGTGTATCTCAAGTTCTGCTAAACCGATTTTGATGAAATTTTATATGTAAGTTTATTTCCACCATGGCACGGATTGATCAACTTTTGGGATATTATTAGGCCTCGGGAACTGCACTTTTTAGCGGGCCTGTTTTACATTTTTGACCATTTTGAAGAAAATATTCAACCGATTTACTTGAAATTTCATATATAAGCTTGCTCTACCGAAAATTTCTAACTACGCGAAAATTTCTAACTTTTGGAAGAAATCAGGCATCAGCAACTGGGCGTTTACTTCGGGCCAAATATACATTTTTGCGTATATAAGGAGAAATAATCGACCGATTTCATTGAAATTTAATATTTAAATTCTTCGTATTGAAACAATGAACATATATATTTTTTGGAAAGATCAGGGCTCGAAAACTGATCTGCGGGCCGATTGGAAAGAAGTATTTAACGGACATTTTTATAATATTCTGTAACACTTTCACTTAACTAGACAATACACATTGCGGTCGGTTATGTGCTGACCACATCAGATTTTTTTAAATGCAGTATAACAGTATTATTCACTTGTTGAAGGGAAAAGTCCTCCTTTACAAATCATTAGTTTGATGCAACTTTATATTATTTTAATACTTGCGGTGCGGTCCTGATTTTATAGCATTATTAATAAAAAATTTGGGTGGCTCGAACATAAAATAATTTTCAACATTTCTAATTCAAAAATTACTTCGCAATTTTGTACAATCTTTAAAAAACCAAACCAATTTCATTTTGAATAATATTTTAATTAAATGTTAAACATATAAGAAAAAAAAAATTTTTAATTTTTAATTATCTGAAAAAAAAAAATATAATTAAAATTATTTGAAAATTTTCATTACCGCATTCTTAAATAAAAGGCAAAAAAAACGTAGCTATTTTCCATTTTAATTAATTTTTTTTAAATTTGATGATATTTTTCCTTTTCCACAATTAAAACGATTTTCAAATTTTAATTTTCTAAATTTTAAATACATAAAACGGATAATAGAAGTTTAAGAACAAAAACTAAATGAATTAAGTAAAGCTAATTTGGAAGATCATTAAAAAAAGTTTATAACATTGTACACAAAAAAAAAGCCACTAGAAAACAAAAAAACAATTAAAGCAAAAAGTGCTCTAAAAATTTGATTGCCTCGCTTTTGAAAAACATCGCAAGTTTTTAAATAAAAAACTCAAACAAATTTTATTTTTTTTTTTTTAATAAAGACACTACTGAACAACAAAATAGAAAATTGCAGCTAAAGAAGAACACTAAAAAAAGAAACGAAAATAAAAAAAAATAACAAACAATATTTAAAAAGTTTCCTTTTTATGTAAAACGGAAATTTTAACAAAAAAGAAACGTGAAAATACCAAAAATAATTTGTTAGTTGTCCCATTCACTTTTAAGGCAAATTTATTGTGAATCCAAATTGTATTAAGCTAAAACCAACAACTTTCTTAAATTACTTATTTGTAACGCAACTTAGTTTTGTAACTCAACAAAACTGAATTCGTAATAGATTGGACAGTGTATGATTAATCGAGAAAAAGAAATTTATTACAGATGAAATTTCTCCAGCCATGAATAAAATACCAGATCAATAAATAACGCGTTTATTCGCTCATTATAAGTACGGTCATCTTACTATGTGTATTTGAAACAGTCCTGTCAAATAGATTAGCTCAAATATCTTCATTTTTTTTTTAATTAAATCTTCATTTTGAAGATTTGATACAAAAAAATCTTTATTGAAATAAGTATGAAGTCAAAATTTCACAATTTCAATTCGAACCCAATCATGGTTTATCTATGGTTTAAAGATAAAACTCATTCATGTACATAACTATCTAAAAGAATTTTCTGATTTTGCAAGCTTAAAGTAAATCACGTTCTTATCGATAAATTGCTACTTAATTAATTTTACCTTTGCACCATCGAAATGATGCCATAAACTGTACGCGCATTTAATTAATGCGTCAAGTCAATTAATAAAGAATTAATATAGCGGAGAATATCAAAGATTTTCTGTCATGCAAATGACGTATAACTAGACAGCGCATATTAAATTCATTTTTTTGTCAAAATGTTTCTTTGTCCAATTCTGAAAAACTTCTAAAATAGTAAAAAACCTCAATATTGCAGATAGTTTTGTATGTAAATTTTAAAAAATTTAAAAATCTTATTTTGAAGTTTTGGCACAAAAAATATGACCAATAAACCTTCACTTTGAAGATAAATTTTCAATTTTAGCAGTGCTGATCTCATGACATTTACGCTGCAGTTCAGTTGAAGATTTTTCTGAAAAAAACCAACATTAAAGACGAAAATTTCAATTCGTAATAGAGTTTAGCCAATTGCATTCATACAGATTTTGAAAAGTAAAATGAAAATGAAAATTCTTTCTGAAGGATATTTTTGTCCTTTATTTTAAATAAAATACAATATACACCATAAAACACAAATATTTTATACCATCATCCTCAAGGATTTTCCAATCTCTTTTATTTGTTATGCTAGAGTTGTTTGTTTTTGTTTTCTCTTTTTTTTCACTACAACTCTTACTAAAATTTTAAAGTTTTGGCCGGATATTACCTTTTTGCCTTATGCAAAAAGCTTTTCCGCTCGAGTTAAAATGCATTAAATTTACTTTGGCGAAAGCGCGCATGGGGAATTATTATGACCTTTATGGTAAAAACTAGAAAAGAAAAAAGGAATAAATGTTTTTTTTTCCTTGATTTTTAAAATATGACAATTTAGTTTGTTCTTTTTTTTTTTTTTTTTTTTTTTTTTTGGTAATACCTATTTAGTGCTATGGCAATTAAAATTTTGTACATTTCTTCTTTTTAATCACGTATAATTATAAGAAAAGGTTGGTTGAAAGGAAGAAAAGCGCAAAATGTTCAAAAAATTAGTTTTAATTTAATGAGAGAAAACATGCGAAAATTTAAGAGATGATGCTTTTTAAAGTGAAATTTTAAAGCGTACATCATTGAAATTTTATAGTTTTTTGGAACTTCCATCGAATAAATCATTCCGTAAAATTTAATTATTGAAATAATGTTCGAAATGGAGAAGGTTCGAAAAAAAGAACAATAAGTTAGTTTATTCCAAATTTTATTCCTTGGAGCAACAAGGTTTTACATCTTGAATCATTCTAGTAAAGTCCAGTGTTAATATATTAAGTATGAAAATTATAACGGAAATAATATAAGATTGACTCACTTTACTTTGGGGCTCAGACAGATATGAAATTTTTTGTTTTGTAATTATTGTTTGATTGTAAAACTGTAAATTATATTGCTTACCAACTAAACTATTGCTTCAATTTAAATCGATTGTATTAACTAAAAATTGCAATCAATTTATAAAATGTTCAAAAAGATTTGATTGCTTAATTATATACGATCATACAGTTGCATGTGTGCTCCCTTGAGTATAAACCTATCAATAATATCAATAAGCAATTATATAGTTGAAAAACTAAAAATTTAATGACTATTTGAGCACTAAGAGTCATCTATTGAGCTTCGATTGGGAATTAATTTCTGTTATATAAAAATAATTCGTAATTCTAAATAAAGAAAAATTGAAAATTTGTAAAAAAAAAATGAGAGCTCCACAACTACTGCAGGAGCCTAATATCCTGCATACAACAATACTGTCAGTTCCTAAATATCATGTTCATATATTTATAATATTGAACTCTGAAAATCATACCATAAAGAGAACGTGTTCCTAGTTAATAAATTAATTTAATTATTAAATAAATAATTCTGAAATAAAATAATTACTCATTTTATGTTCATCCATGAATTTTCAAATACCTTCGATTTGATTTAATTTAAAACGAGAAAAAAAAGTGTTGACAATGTGAACTCTGTCATATCCTATGAATTTTTCTAAAGGATAAATCCTTTAGAAAAACAAATATGCCTTTGCTATATATGGGCAGATTATTAAATTGCTGTATTATCATACCAATTTCTATACTGTTATATTTCAATAGTTTGTAAGGTATGACCAAACAACTATTGAAGTTTTATGACAGCTATCAAAAGGAATCAACAAATTTCAAATTTATCACTAGGGCGGACGAAGAGAAATGGTTAAATGAACTCAGAATTCGGCGTTGATCAAAATCATACACATTATTTCTTAGGGTTATAAACACTAAGGATGTAAACATGCTTCTTGCATGGAAAAAAAAAATTCTTAAAATTATAAAGACGACAGAACAGGCAGTACAAACTTATTTTAATTAAATATTTTATTGAGTTGATTATAATTTAAAATATCTATGATTTTTATTATAAAAATTCCTAAATTTACTATTGCAAATCCTATAAGAAATTCTTTACACGATATTAAAGTTTATAGTCTGAAATGCACATATTATAATAAAAATAATTAATTTTAGAAATAAAAGATGACAATAAAAGTCCATTTATTTTAATAATATTATTTTACTTTATTTTTACTTTATTTTATTATTTAAGTTGAACATTTTGGGATATGGTCCCATAAATTTTATATTGTTTTTATTACTAAATTTACCATCGTAATAATTAATTTTTTTTTATTTTAATTTTCTTTGGTATAGTCATAGAAATTTAATATTTTATTTTAATTTAACAAATTTTTCGAATGACAGTAACCAAATTTTTCCCATCTGGATTTTTTGGTTAATTTTTAAAATTTAAATTTACGTGCTATACGCTTTTGGTTTATTCACTTGTTTTTATATTCAAAGGTAAGTGCATTAAGTACGTGGTGTACCAACATTAAGATTATAATGCAAGTAGACAATTTTAATAGTAATACCTAGACTTGTTCATAAAATTTGTTGAAAATAAGAAGAACAATATTTTGAAAAAAACATTAATGTACTAAAATTCCAATATTGCGTTCTGTGATTTTTAATAACTCGTTCTTTTTTTTTCTAATTTATCATAAAATATATTAAAATAACTTTTTTCAATATAATTTTTCTGAGGAGTGACGATACAAAAAAAATATTATGGATAATATTCTATATGTAAATTAAATAACTATACTCTAAAGAATTCGAACAACTGAGTATAGTTGAGTATTCTGTAGCGTCGGATCTACCATATATCGAAGGTAATGATATGTAATGAGCGCCGGAAAACAGGATTAATGCACAATGTGCAATATTAGTTGTATAATGATCATTGTTCTGAAAGCGAAATGGCACACTTTTTGGAAACTGCGTAAAGCGCCGAACAAATTAGAATCGAGACTGGTATTCTGTAAAGTATAATAAATATTCGAATTTTCAAATAACTTTATCTGTAAAAATTAGGTTCACTGAAAATTCGCCAACCCTCAAATTTCATCAATAGTCAAAATACACAGTGCAAGCTATTAAAATTTCCATGATATCTACATTTTTAGGTTCCGGATGAATATAAAAATCTAAAATCAATTTAGTGCAACTCAAACTTTAAGCAAAAATTTAAATATTTTGATTAAAAACAATTTTCTTAAAACAAATTATAGAAGAATATTATTTACACATTTAGCAACAAGCCCATTATTACAATTAATTCGGTGTATTACGATGCTCAACACGTTAAGCTCTTAAATTCAATTTCACCTTCACTTTACTTTTATGTCATTTTTTGAATTTATTAGGAAGAGATCATCGTAATGACAAAATAATATTGAAATAATAAAATATTTGCATTACTCGTCATCTCAGACTTTGATAACATTTTGTGTTGTGGTGAAAAACTATATCTAGTTTAACAATACCTAGTATTGGTATTTGTGTAAGCTTAATTACTAATTTTTGTGCAAATTTATTTAAACATAATAATATTTTATTTAATATTATTAAGTTTTTATATTATATTTGAGTTCTAAAATTTTGTAATGCAATTTCTCTAAAATAATTTTTTCTTTTCACTTATTTACGTTTTAAATCGTAAAAAAAAAACAATTCTATACGACATAAAAACAAAATATCTAATACATAAGGTGAGCATTTCAGTACGCAATAATAATAATATGTACACATATGTACATGTACGAGTATGTTCAACATATGTAAATATGGTCTATTCGTGTGCGATATTAAAATTATTCTTTTGAGGACATGTTACATGAACATGAGGATGTTATATGTTATGTATGTATATGCAAACTTATATAAACAAAAGATGTACATAATATATCGAGAAAAAAAAATTAAAAAAAAAAAGATAACCAACGAAAAACAAAAGTTAATTATATTGAACTGGTGTGTACAAAACAGCATACACACACAAGTACAACAATAATAAACAACAATAAACAATAAGAATTTCAGTAACAAATAACATTGGTAACAACAGTAACAAAATCAGCAACAAGAATAACAATGCCGTATAAACAGTGGCATCGCATGAGAATTTGCGGAAAGAAAAGAGTAAGATGTGATGAGAGAAAAAAAAACCGGGAAAAGTGTGGGGAGAGAAAGTAAATAACCATGATAAAAATTAAATCCATATTTACCTTTTTTATGGTATCTCCGATGCTCCTTTTTTCCATTTTTTTTCTTATTATCTCGTATCTTTTTTTCTGTTTTCTTTTATTTTTATTTTTATGGACAATTTTTCTTTTGTTTTTATTTTATTTAATCATACCTAATACCTAATATAACAATAATGAAAATCTTTTATTGCACATAAATTTTTAATTAATTAATTTTTGCACAAAACCCCTTAAGGCTGTAAAGGTTGTATGAATGTATTTGTTGTTGTTATTATATTTTCATTTTGTTATTCCGTTGTAACTGTATCTTTATTTTTTTCATTTCTGTATTTTGATGAGGTGTTGCTGCTACATTTATTTTTGTCCTTTTTTTGTTTTTGCTATTTCATGTTATTTTTTTATTATTTTCGTTATCATTTTTTATTATTATAAATTTTAAGATTCAAAATACATTATGTAAGTGTGTACATACATAATGTTTTTTGTGTACTAAATTATTTTTATAAACTAGGTAGATACTGGTATTCGATTCCGAATTATCCTAAAAAATATTAAAAATATACGGCCCTATTCGTTAAAAAATTACGAATTTCATATTGTCCACTCCGAATTACTGAAATTCTGCTCCGAATATTCATAATAGAGTAATCATAAATTTATTACGTTCGTAGTAAAAATAACTCTCAAAAGTCTACGAAAAAAATAATCAAACGTAACAAGCAATTTAATGAGACTAGTTGTTGTCAATTTTCTAGTTTTAAAGTTTTTTATTGGAGTTTGAGTTCCTGCAACACAGTTACCATGAAGGGAAACCTTTCCTTTAATTGATTTAACAGTTTGATAGGAAATCATTAAACATTTGACTGTTGTAATGAAATATTGATTTTGAAACTCCGAAAAAAGGTGTTGCCATTGCTGATTCATTATGTTTATAAAAGGAATTTGTGATCATTTAAAAGTCTACGCCGTAGCTAAGTTTGTAATTCGTAGGATTCTACGAGTGGATTTCAGGATAAAAACTTAACTGAATCTTACCAATTAGTTAAATTCGGAGACTTTTTGACTGATAGTATGTTGTTAAATATTAAATTGACATGAAGTCGTAGTAGCCAACAAATTGGATCTTTTTCAAATATCTCCAGACACATTCAATTTCAGTATATTATTATCCCATTTTCACTAAGACTTTCACACAATACCCTGATTTCATAATCGAAACAGATTTCGAAAATTTGACCTTTGCCTTTAGGTTTGACATTAATCATAACCAAAATACAAATAAGTAATGGAGATGAAATGTTGTAAAACAAAAAAACAAACATAAAATGTTAAGTGGACCATTTTTTTGAGCATCTTTTATTGTTTTTTTTTTTTAAGATTCATTACTCTCAGTTGTGATGATGATGCTCTTTGTCTGTTCAAAAGAAATTTTATACAATTAATGTTATACTTAAAATAAATCAAAATGTATATAGGTACTAATTTTGTCAAAATTCGGAACCTAAATTGCTGATAATAAAATATTATCTATACTTTCTGTATTTTCTTGTGATTGACTAAAAAATAGGAATTGCTCAAATTTTGAACTAATATAAGAAGAAATAAGTGAAATATCAATACAAGTAACGATCCTTTGACTACATGTACAAAATAGTTCAGTTTTGCCGACAAGGAATTTTGGATTCAAAATATAACACTAAAATCTTGGCATATAGAGACCAATAAGGAAATTCTCTTTGGCCAACCAGGCACGTTGGTCTTGTAGATTTTGTAGAGAGGATGACGAATGGTGAACTATTGACAAGCAATATTATTATGTAAGAGATTAATTCGGTGAACGCTTTAGAACAACGGGCACGAAAAATATCTCGCATTAATAAAAGCTATGAGTCTCGTGGAGGCAAGGTATTAGACTCTTAGAAATTGCGGTTTCAACTTTAATCATGCATACAAAACTTACAACTCGAATTTAGTTCATTCAGCCTTTCAAATTACCCGTAAAGTTTGGAGTAATCCTTTTATAACTTTACTATTATTAAAATTTGAAAAATTTATTACAACATAGTACACTTATGTACGTGTACACGCACATTTTATCTGAATGTCTGAATTAAAAAAAAACAATAAAAAAAATAGCAACAAACATTCAGGTATTTGAATTGTTTTTATTACCGTTAGCTATGTACATACATAGACATGCAAATAAATGAAATAAAACGGTAAATTTTTGTTTTATTATTGTTGTTATTGTTTCTACATTACCCCAATTCAACCGAAATATTTGGTTATGTTCTTCTGTAATTTACCTTTTTTTTTACTTTTATATTTTTTCTTTTATCGTGATTCTAATTATGATTATACACAGCTGCTGACCTCCGAATATAGATACGTACGTAGATACACAAAACGAAAACACATTGAAATATGCGTAATTAAAAATGAAAATAAAACATTTTTTCATTAATCCATTGATGGTTATTCCAATTCCAAAAATTTTATACCATTAAAGATTTAATTTTACGCACAATCAAATTCATGTATAAAAGAAAATAATTGAAAAGTTAAAGCTGTACATAGATTATAATTATACGTTTTACCCTATACGTATGGTATGTGCACACTTAATTCATCTATTGAAAACAAATTGACTCGTATTTTAATATTTAAACAGATAGGGCCAATAAAATAATATAGCATTGATTAGGGATTTTGGGAATGAATTTTTACTTTACTTCCTCCCCATTTTGTAAAATATTTGAATCTGAAATGAAAATTTGAATTCGTAAAAATAAATTTATAGTATTTAAGTGAAAATTAATGAGAATTCTTGTAAACCAAATACATAATTAAAAATGTTTTAAAAACTGTTTAAACTTTATCACAATTCTAATTTACAATGTTAGAAAAATATTAAGGAAATTTTTTTAACATTAATTGAGTTTAAGAGGAAATTATTAGCTTGGTTCTATCACAATCTTAGAACAATGACATTTTTCGCTAAAAAAAGATTTTATTAATTAATTAATTGCAAAATATACGAAATGTGTACGAAATCATTCAATTATATACAAAGGAAATGTGAGTCGGCAATAGTACAATACAGAAAAGAATAGCAAGACTAAATAAAAATTAAAAATTATATTCGAATATTCGTAAAAAAAATTTATTTTTTGAAGAGAAGAGAATAGAGGAGATGGGTGCCTACATTTGCTGGTATATCACGACTTTAATCATCGTTCATCAGACAAATCCTGAAAAGCAGTCACCGTGAAGGCAGAGAAATTGGTGGTTAATGAATAAGCAGAAAAGAAGAGAGTATCCAAAACAAATCATTGGGGGGATTTCAGAAATAATAGGAACGACAGAGAACTGTTCAAATCGCCTGAACCATGTGCTGCTCAAGATCTGTTAAGTCATTTTATATTTTAAAACTTAATTTTCTTAGAACAAATTTCTGTGGAATTTATCGTGATTTCATAATATTTTCATAATGATTGCAACCCATAAAAGTATAAGGTACATTCATTAATTCACTTATATAATATAATAAAATGATAATTTTTCGGACATTTAGTCGATTTGACTTAATACCAATCCTAATAACTTTCCGTGTATTAAATAGACCTTGAGACTTTCATTAAAAAATGAATATTACTTTTCAAATTAGCTTGTTGTAAAAGTTCTTCTTCTAATGGGTATAGCTATAGTTGTTATTACAACTTTAACGGTCAACATTTTGTTACTTATTCATGTATAATTTTCAATTAATATGATTTTAATTTCAGCATATAGGTAATTGAACTGAAATTTATTTATTATTTTATTAAATATTAATTAATTAATTAAATATCAAGGTAAAACCCAATGTAATATTTAAAATAAATTTAAAATTAAAATGCATAAGTATATTATTATATATTATATTTAATACATATAAATAATATGTACAAAACAAAAAATTAAATAAAGTGAGAAAATAATAAAAATTACAATTTTTAATTTTCATTTAAAATTCCCCATATTGTAACAAATTGTATTCCAAAATATTATTTTATTAATATAGTTTTTAAAGCTAATTCCTCTATGAATTCTGAAATTAACATTTATAAACTACATACATTACGCACATATACATTAAGTTAATACAATTAAAATTATAAAAAAAAAATTAAAAAATTATTAAAAATGAGCTCATAATAATTATTAGCAAAATTTAATTTGCGGTTTGGGGTATTCTTTTTAAATATTCTGAATTGTTGCAATATGGATATATTACCTATAATATACTACCTACAATATACTACAATACAACAGGTCGATAATTAACACATTGAAATCATATGCCCAACCATAAACATAAAAAATCTATGTTGAGTTTGCGAAAAGTCGGTACTCAACAATGGAGCTCAACGTGTTAAAATAATATCAGATTAAGTAAGTAATAAAACTTTGAAGCACACAAGTAGGCTCATTTTTCTTTAATATTATAATTTATTTTTAAAAATATAAATTTAAATTTATAAAATTTAAATTCGAGGGCTCTAAAGACAGAAAATTTGGAGATTGGATTTGGAGATTATCTTTTGGGTACACTGAAAACATTATTGTATATAAAAATTTGTCACAATGTTGGTATACACTGAGGAAAAAAAAATGCGGTAAGATTCGATAGTATTAAAATTTCCATTCAAACTTTGATTATACCTCCGTTTTTTTTTTTAAATGGAGTCTTATTATATAAAGTTATAACATTTGTATTCTGCAATATTTCCAATCCTATAAAATATGGATATTATTGTTCTTTACTGAAATTACACATAACAATTTTGTTATATGGAAATTTTTGCATTAAACAAAAATTTAGAGTTAGATTGCCTACTTTTAAATTATAACGAGATGGAATTTAGATGAACATTTAATTTATATTATACTTTTGTCAATTTCTTATTATGTGCTTTAGACTCCGAGTAACTGTAGTAATATTTAATGAATAATAGCCATATCTATGATAACAAATATCTTATATTTTTATTTTATGAAATTAAAAATATAAATATGTAAAAGTTAACGACACTTAGACAGACTTAAAAATCTTAAAAAATGAATTTGAATATTTTAATTTTTTCTATGAAAAAGGATATTTTTATTAATTAATTTTAAAATTAATTCATAATGTTAATGAATTTTATAAAAAAAAAGTTCCAGTAATTAAGAAATGAAGAAATAACCTGTTTTAATATTTTAAGGATTAAAGAAATTAATTACATATTAATTTTAATAATACTGTCATTAAATTTATTTATGAAAAGGCTAAAAATAACAATTTTAATTGCAAAATAAAATTATAATGGTTATTGTGTTGCCTAATAGTTGAATATCATGTCATTTTCATACAAAAAGGTATTTAAGTAATTCAACATAATATCTGAAATTATATAATTGAGAAATGTAAATGTTAGAAGCTATTCCTAAAAAAAAGTACTCTGATCCAAAAACCAATGAACTCTTATGAAAAAATTGATCATAGCAGGGCTTTCTTGTATATATGCTATTCTATACGAAAATCTAATCGGATCTAAAATGAAGGAACTAATTTAATAAAATACTTAAAGTCTCAAAATTATACTATCAATATGAGCAGAATAATTTTGAATTTTCTTTATTTGCATTTTTATGATGTTCTGCAAAATTTCATTAAACTCAATAAAAGATATAAAAAACTCATTTCTGATCACATTATAAATGCTGAACAATCAGGTATCCTGCAATAGGTAGAGTTTTATTATTTTCCAAATATTTTGTAAACAATTTTGTACCACAATTGAATATAATTTTTATAATAATCGAACTTTAAAAACTTTACTAATTTTAGTTAATGCTCTTTATTTGATAATCTCTTCCAATACATAAAAATTTTCGGTTAAACTAGACTGAATAAGCAGGCTAACGCAGCCTATTTTGCATCGTGTTATAAGAACAAATCGCATTTAAAAATAATTCAAATGTTATTCAATAGTGTTACCTACATCATTTACCTTTTTCCTTAATGTATGCAGTATGCCCTCATAGTAATTACACGTCCATTTAATATATCAAACATAATAGAATTAAGTAAAGTTAGTTGATAACATATTTTCTATACATAAAAATTAGCTTCCTTTTGTCATAGTTATGAACAAAAAAATTTTAAATGTGAAGTTTATAATTACTTATTATGTTTTGAAGCCAAATAAAAAAAAAATTAGGGTACCAATGAGTTATAGTGCTCAATCAGAGCCGTAATTGAGCAAGTAAAATTTTTTCTCAAACAAATAGTGTTCTTGAGAGTATTAAACAGAAATAAAGGTCATCTCATCATTTCGAAACAAAAATTCAAAAGTAATATTCATGATTTTTCCAATAATAATTAAGGAACAATAAATTGAAACTTAACTATGTATATTTACTTATTTCCTTAACTCTTAACTCATCTCCTCACCTTTATAACTATTACCAATGAGGATATAAAATATGCTCATTAGTAATAATATTTCCAAAAGTATAGGGTCAAAAACAAATTAAAAATTTGATCTAAAATGTGCTGAATCACAATTTGTTACGAAAAATGCTAAAATAATTAAAATTACGAAAGCAAACTCTTTTTTTTTATAAAAATTTAATAAAAAAAAACTGGAATAAATTTTACACATCCTGTAGATTATTAAAATTCATTGGATGCAAAGCAAACTCATAATAAACAATATTGAAAATAAAAATTTTTTAAAGCAAAAAAATAGTATACCTAACATATTCTCGACTCAGACGCTTTATTTCTAATGCATTAAAAAAGTTGTAAACGAAAATATGTGAAATCATAAAATTTGAATGCAAAAAATTTTTCCTATTAAAAAAAAACCTTCTGAAAAACAAGGTGTTGTAGCTCTAATGATTATTCTATATACATTGTTTCCCTATATGTAATTTTCTATGTACATATGAGCTTGACCGGAAATTGAAACTTTTGTAATAAATGGAAAAAATATAGTTGAAAAATAGTTTCTATTTTTTATTTTGAGAATTGTCATAATTTCCTACTAGCTATACTTTTAGCGTTTCATTTTTATTTTCCTATAATTTTCATTTGTTTTTGAATTTAACTTTTCCATTTATCAAGGACATTCAAGGACACAATAATATATTAAATGAAATAAAAAGCGTATACAAACAATATGCATGCGAGAGCAAAATACTTTTATGGATTAATTTTGTATGAAAACATTTTGGAGCAACAATGAAATAAATAAAAAACAATTTTTTTTTTAATCCTATTATCAAGCGATTTGAATTGATTTAGTTGAATTCGTTTTTTTTTTTTTTTTTTTGATGGTTTTGATGGTCCCATATTGAAAATATGTGCATACATACAAAAAAATTTTTCGTACGAAATGAATAAATTTTGTTCATTTAGGTATTAAAAATAATGAAAAAAAAAAATCAATAAACTCGGAATGTACGATGGTTATTTTGACTTTCATTTTGGTAAAATACTCTTATATAAGAAAATGTGATCATTATATACATTATCCGATTTGCTTGTCCATCCTTGTGCGTCCGCTTATAAAATTTCATAATTATACACAGAAATTTGGTAAGGAAAAAATCCAGATTAGAAAATAATTTGGCTACATAAAAATATTTTAAATTATTTTCCCTCCTCTTCAATTTTTAACCCTTGAAAGTTTTAAAAAATACCAGTTCCTGAACACTGAATTTCATTTTTAGCCCAGGTTTTAGTCCAGCTAAAGTCTTTTGAAACTATTTTATAGCTATCAATTTCATTTAACTCCTAACTAAACAAAAGAGAATTCGGGAATGCCTTATAGCCAAAAATTAAATCTGCGTTTTTCAAATATTTTAAATATTTCCTGCCACTTCTATCACTGCCTGTTTACTGCCACTAAATTCATGAAAATATTTTTAGTTTATTGAATATTCACCATGTTGAAGTTTTGAAAGGCTTAGTTTATCATTCAAATTATTAGCATTAAAAGTGTGCTATTTTATAGAACGATTTGATTTTGATTAACTGTAATTTTTATTTTTATTTTATTTGCGAGGTTTTTTCATAAAAAAATCAATTACAACTTTTAAAAAATTAAATTACAAGTTTAGTTATTAAAGGTTTAAATTTTATATAGAGAAGAATAAAAGAAAAGGTTTAAATTTCCAAGAAGGATTCAAAATTCAATTTTTATATTAAAGTTCTAACAGGTGCCTAAAATTAAAGATCTTAATATTCTAAACTAAATAACTTAGAAAATATAAGAAGATAGCGATCGGAAAATTTTATTCCATATGGCAGTAGGTACTCTTTCAAATCATTTCATCGAAGAAAACCAATTCAAAATTATTTTCCATTTGAATATTAAAATTTGACTCAAAAATTTTTATTTATTTCAATCGCATTATTTCCAAAAGGGTCAACAATATTAAAGTAAAGATATTTTGAAAATTATATCAAATATATTTCATTTAAAAAAAACTGAACGTATTCTGTCTGAATCGTGTATAACCATTTAAATAAAAATCTCAGTTAAAATAATAAAGCATATTTTTAATTTTACCGACCTGAAACAAATTACAATTAAAAACCAATGAATTAAAAAATAATTTTGAATTAAAATAAATGATAATAAAAAAAAATTATTATTATTTTCATCTCTTTTTAATAAAATAAAATGGCAATTTATCAAAAAAATAAAAAAAAAAGGATAATAAACAACAATTTTTTTCATGTTTTTACATAAAAAATAATAGCAATTTTAATTTTCAATAAATTGCATTATAAGTTTTTAAATTACCAAACAATAAAAATATTTGAATTATACACAAATATTTAAATGTTAATAAAAGGATGTATAACTATACATACATACATGTATATAATGTAAGAAAAGGATGTAAACAAGGATATTTTCTGTAATACATGACCATAAATCATTTTAAATTAATTTAAAAATAAATAAAAAAAAAAAGTTAATTTTAAAAATTATTTAAATTCATTCTATCTCATTTTAATATTTATAAAATAGTTGAAATATATAATATAAAATTTATTTTAATTTTTATATATACCAATTCAATATTGTTCCTATAAAATTTCACCTAAATATTATTTAGTTTCAAGACAATTTACCGTGACAATAAATTCTTTACTGCATTATAACTTGCTTGGATTAAATTTTTGTATTTAATACCTTATTGAAGCATTCAGGGAATTAGAGTCTTACAAATCAAAATTAGTTATTTCGAGAAAACTAAGTTTGAAAATCTAAAAAACTTAATCAAAATTTTTAAATTCATAGTGCGTTTTCCCGAAATTTGTGATATTATACAATTGAATTTTCGATTATTATTATAATTTTTTCATTCTTTAATTTCGTCAACTTGAAATTCTCCGAATCGCATCTAATTTTGCTGAGTTATGTACTTCATTTCAATATAAAAGTTTGTAAATGTTTTAATGAAAAAATAATTTAAACCCTCCTGTAAAATAAGAAATCCAAATAAATTAATAATATTCCAAAAGTTGAATTGATTGAGAATCGTAGTAGGAACAAACTTCCTATCTCTTCCATGAGTACTGTGCAAATGTGCTCCATCTTTTGCATATTTATAAGATAAGATGGTATAAGATAGTAATTTTATGAAAATATTTACAAAATCCAATATCCTCAAAGTGCGACTGGGTCTCTTCAAAGCATAGGCTTGAATTTTATAAAAACCAGCTGGAGTATTTTGCCGATTTCAATAATTAACTAAAATTTGCTAAACTTCGTTAATTTTAGTATTTAATTAGAAGCGAAATATTATTTAACAATTTTTTTTATAAATTTTAATACCTCAAGGATATAAAAAATACCTTTATACACAATAAAAGAGCAAGTCACGTTTAAATTTAAAAAAAAAAAAAAACTCCATGTCAAAAGCTCAAATTGAATATAAAGCAATAATAAAAATCCTTTTTAATTCCTTGACCAAATAAATTTTAATTCGCAATTAAAATTTTAATTTTACTCTTCCTTAATAATTTTATTTTAAATAACTTTAAGTAGAAATTTTATTTTCTTTGCCAAAAACAAAAAAAAATTTTTTTTTATACAATTTTAAAAAATATAAATTTCGAAAAATTGCTTTAATACCCAATTTAATTAAACAAACAAATCCCATTTTTACTTTTTTTTATATTATAGGCTTTTATTGCTATCGAGGAGTAAATTAAATGGGAGCAAAATATTCTTGTTATTATTGTTATTCAATGTAAATCCTTTTTATATTTTAACTACATATTTAATTACATATTAATGTATTTGTATTGAATAATTTGATATAAATGTATACATACTACATATTATGTATTTTATGTTTGCATATACCTACATATATAAATATAAAAATAAACAATGTACATAATTATAATTAATATGTAAGTATGTATATTTATACTATTATTAAAATAAGGTAAAAATATGTAATCCTTTTAAATAATAGCAATTATCTTAATACGTAGAATCAATTGTATCGGGTAGTAATATGACATTATTGTAATATAATTAAAAAATTATATAAATAAATATATAATATGCAAATTTCACATAATATATACATATATATTATATTATTATTATATAATAATTTAAAAATGTTTTCGATAAAATGGTAAATAAGCAATAAAACTGAAAGAACTGAGTCTCATAATGAGTATTTTAAATGTTTTTCTATAATGACCAATATGGGAATATATAGAAAATTCCAATGTATATAAAATTTTCTATATATTGAAGTTTTTATTTTGTATATATTAAAAGTCGTATATTTACATATATATGTTATATACAATTTGAATATTATATGCACAATAATTCTTTCATATTGACTCCTTTGCATAGTATAGGATTTTATTAATGACTAAATATTAATGGATAGAAAAACAAAACGTATAAGTAATATTCTACGAGTATCTATTATAATAGTTTTTAAGTTGTAAAGTCATCGTTAGTATCCGAAATAGTCATGGGCAACATCGTTCATTTCAGTGATTCGTTCTGAACAAACTACTTTTTTTCACTGACCGATTATAAAATCTTATTCATTTCATTCACTTCCCTTCTCTATATAATAATTGCATGTTTTTTGGCTATAATTATATGGCTATTCGTATTTATGGTAAATTTTAAAGAAAAGAATATGTACTGGGTTTGTAAGTTAGTAATAAATTTTGAGCCACAGAATGTCTCTACTTATATAAACCATAAAGTTTAAAACGTAGAGAAAAATTAAAACTTACTCAAAAAACTGTTATAAAAAATTATAAGTAATTTCTTAAATTTGAAGAAATAAAAATTTTAAGCTATTTGAGTTTAAATTTATTGTTCCATATAACAAATTTATAGAATAAAAATAAATATAATTATTTTTATGTTTAATACTCGAAAGAAACTGAAAACCTATCCTAACTTTTTTAAACTTTTGTTTAATTTACTTTAATATTTTACTTTAATCCCTAATGGATTATAATGTTAACTTATAATAATTAATTTTTTCTTAGTTTTTTCTTTTATTTAAAATATTTAAGTAAGAAAGCGATTATAATTATTACCCTTTTTTAAATATTTTATGCATAAATACTCGTATAAGACATATGGTAGCAAAGTTAAATGCTTCCTTTTTTTGACTTCATGTAGGTAGCTTTCAATTTGAATCAAACTAGTCCAATCTTTCAAATTTTTTATTTAAGAAAATTTTTAATTTGGTCACTTTTATTTGTATTGCATTTATATTAGGGAATAGGTACGTGTGACGTGAATCTTTCAATTTTAGTTGTATTTGTATTGCATTTTATTCATATTTGATCAATTCTCGACTCTCGTTCACTTTTATTTGTATTGGATTTAGCACATTGTTAAATTTTTTTTAATAACTAAAAAAGAAAATTGAAACTCTTAGTGAATGATGAACGGTTCATTTTTGAAGAAATGAACTAATCAGCTAAGTTCAGTGAAGTGATTCGTTCTTTAAGATTAGTTCGTTCGCGAACGACACATGACTAATCCGAAATGTTGCATTAAAATTTTGGTAAAAAGCATTTAAGAAAGTGCTTAATAATAATATAAAACTTTATTATATATGTAGTTATTATATACAGAATTACGGGTCGGCTAGGATTTCAAACGATTTCTTCCGATTAGATCGTTATAATAATTAGCACTTTTCCAAAAAAAATGTTGGAAAAAAAAATGTTTATTAGTTTCACTCTGTCCGTCCGTCTGTCCGTGTGTCTGTTTACAAAACTTCTACACCCTTGCAGATAGAAAGCTGAAATTTCATTAGTAATATAGATCTTTACTAAAAACTTATTTCCGTAGAAGAAAATTTTTATCCCCTTTAAAAGTTACATCCCCTCAAAGACATAAAATTTCCATTTTTTGACTACTTATTTTAAGGAAACCATAAAAAATTTTCAAATTTTGTTAACGTGTGTGGGACTTTTTCTACGGCGGCATAGCATAAGTAAATATTAAAAAAGCAAAATGGCTAATAAAATAATCTTTATATTACCTAAGCCTGTTTTTTCGAATTTTTGATATTGTTTTTCTTATGCTTTTCTTTGTTTTTCAAACCGTATATTTTGGAATCAGAAGTTCAACAAGTAAAAACGTTTCAGTCGGTATAAACGGGCTGATTAATACCCTGCACTTAGATAATCTGAGTTTAATAATTTGTTTTTGAAATATTTAGAAATAACCTGAACCTGTCAAACAACTCAATAGAAACTTCGCGGATATGAAGATTCCATGAATCTAGCATTAATATTTCATTTAGCTTTAATATTTTTCCAAATATTTAAACTTGACTTTCGGAGTTGTAAGACAGCTACCCGAACCTGTCAAGCAATTCCATATAAAACCTCAGAAATATATCTGACCTGAAATTGGACACTCGACTGCCGAGTTTCATGAATCTAGCTTTAATATTTTTTCAAATATTTAAAATTAACTCTCGGAGTTTTGTGACGGCTACCCGAACCTGTCAAGCAATTCTATCAGAACCTCAGAAATATATCTGACCTGAAATTGCACACACGATTGCCGAGTTTCATGGATCTAACTTTTAAATTTTTTCAAATATTTAAAATTAACTCTCGGAGTTGTATGGCAGCTACTCGAACCGGTCAAACAATTCCATCAAAACTTCAGAAATATATCTCATCTAAAATTGGATACATGTTTGCCGAATTTCATGAATCTAGCTTCATTATTTTACCAAATATTTAAAATTACCTTTCGGAGTTGTATAGCAGCTACCCGAACCAGTCCAGCCATTCAGTTAAAATTTTCAGAACATATGTGAAGTGTAATTGGACATATCTTTAGAAAATGTGATATCAATATCAATAATTTATTAGTTTTTGAAATATTTAAAAAAAATTCTTTGAGTTGTATGGCAGCTACCCGAACCCGTTATTTTAATTGGGCCAATTACAATAGCAGCCGTCGTTTGTGCAAAAGAAACAACTTGAGAAAGTTTATTGCCGATTGCTTTATTCGTTTTTGAGTTATCGTGCGATCGGATGGACGGACGGACGGACGGACGGACATGTCTAAATCAACGCAGAATTTTACGCTGAGCAAGAATATATATATATGCCCATACCGGAGACGACTCCTTCAAGTAGTTATAAACTCCATACCAAAGTGAATATACCCTTCACGAAGTGCAGGGTATAAAAAGACTTGAAATCTTGATAAATAGTTCATTGGAAGAAATTTTTTTTCAGCCTCCAACTCTTTTCAAATTATCGCCTCCTGAAATTTGGAAAATTTGAAACGACGACTTCAAGTCGTATTTACATTACAACTTCTCTTTCCTAGAAAAACCTATAGGAAAATCTGTTGACTGCATCTGTACGTGCAGTAAACCACTGACATCAGCCGCGGTGCTTGGTTAGTTAAGGCCCTATGCAGTTTAAGAAAATTGCGCCCCTACTTTTAAACTATTCTTCCTAAGTCGTTTCAACATTACGCATGAGGTAAACTTATCAACGCGCTTTTTTTAACGAGGTATCCCCAGTAGACCTACTCCTTCGTTCTAAATAAATATTCAAAATTTAAGCTAAATTTAAGTAAAACGAACTTTCCTATCTTTTTGTTTTGCAAACTCCTCTACAAGATCACCATAATGTAACGACTCAACTAAATCTTTTTCTATTGATAAAATCGATAAACTAATCGATTTATCGATCTTTTGTCATTGTCGTTCGCAGATAATGTTTATTAATTTCGTTTATTAATTTTAATTTTGAAAAACTACGCTCGTCTGATGCTACACTAACAGGTAAAGTACGAGTATTACATATTTTAATGGCTACTATAAAATTAGGAAAAATTTGATATAATTGATATATAATATAGTTGAGGATATCTAACTGGATTGATTCGACCTTATTTCGGGGGTTAAGAATAATAATATGTTACACAATTCCTTATCTTATCTTTGATCATTAAGCCCCAAATTTTTAGAACTCATTAGAAGTTAAAGCATATTCTAAGTTTACACATAAATTTTTTAAATTTTTTAATTTTGCAATTTCAATAATATTTTGAAAAAAGGAAAATAAAACATTATGAGATTTTAACAAATTAAACTTCTTACTAGATTTATAGATCTACAATCTACAACCTCTCACTGAGAGAACTAATAGCCTGATCTAAAATTTTGAAATAGAAATTAATTTTGAACCTAAAACTGTATCATGAGATTCTTCTAAGTTAAGTCTTTTTCTTTTACGAGGACGCAAACCAGATTGATTTGGGTATTTCTAATTCTAACGCGACATTTTCAGGTACGTTAATGTATTTTTCGAACCTATCATCCGTTCTCACTTCTTTAAGAAATAAAATGGTGGTGTCTCACATTGAAATTCCTACGGATAAATTAATATTTGAATCCTGTATATATTTGCTTACAAAATTTATTTTATCTAAAATATCGTACCAAATTAATAAATAAATAAATCTAAAATCCTATTTCCTAACGATTCTTCGGCAGCCTCAATTTCGGTATTCCCTTCTTCTTAAATTTAAAAAAGAATCTCATAAATATCACCCAAATTGTTCTTCAAAGATCTTGAAGCGTCAATTCTGCTTTCCAATCTAGTCGTAGAAAGGGATTTTAGAGTTATATAAGGAACATTTTCTTTATATATTGCCCACCTATTTGTTGACCCAGATAAAAATCTATATAAATTTTGAACATTATCAAAACTGCCTCCAAAGAGCAATAAGCAGAGTCACTCACTACTAAATTTGAAGTGTCTGTAACACGTGGAACAAAAAAAGCTCTAGGTTCCGAAAGTGTAATTCTACTTTACAGACTTGATTTCTTCCCTCGCATGATTGAACCATTACCATAGCCCTGACCTTATAAATTCTATGATAATACAAGCAAATGGTTAAGTACATTTTTCCAATGATTTGCTTCATTTTTGATATTACTGTCTAACAAGCAATTTATCGTTCTGTTCTTGTTTATATTTAGATCTAAAGTTATCTATATTTTAAAATTTTCCATGTGCTCTAAAGTATTCTCATGGTTCTTGAGGATTTTGTAAATCTATACTTGTCGACCTATTTTGAAAAAAAATGCGACAGCAAAAACAGAATTTTTAGACTTTGAATAAATTAACCAAGATCTTAAAGCAATATCACCACAAGATAAAGCCCTATTTTACAGTGAAATATGAAATATCATATTAATACGCTTTGGAAAGGAGCAGTTAGCGATATGCATGGGGCCCAGGCTAATTAATTCTTGTACATTTTCTTCTTTTAAATACAGCCAAGTAGCAGGGTCCGTTAAATCATTTTGTAAACTAACATTAATATTAATATCAGCTTTACCATGATTCGAACCTACAACTTCATAAACTACCTCATTAGAAACATCTATCATTATTTGACCCTACAGCACCATTTCCTACTGTATCTAAATCTCTATTCACAGTCATAAACCCTATTTCTAAATTTGGTACGATTCCTGCCTCATTATGAAGTACATCAGTTTGAAAGGGATAGTAATTTTAGTTTAATATCGTACCTGTTTTTTTTCAATTTGCTGCCCCAGACAAATTTTTTTTTCCCACCAATTCTTTATTATTTTTCTCCATAGTCTATAATTAACTTATAATCGTTATAATATTGTAAATGTTTTACATATACTTATCAAATTAACTAGTATTAAAATAAAATTTCACTTAATTATAGTTACTATTTTTATTACTAACAAATTATAATTTTCAAGCGCCAAATAGATATCACACAACGGATTGACAAATTCAAGTTCACAAACTTTCATAAAAATACAGGCCAACTCAGATAAAACTTATACCATGTGGCAATAATTATTAGCATAATATTATTTTTACAACATTACACAAATTGTATAAGAATAATTATGTCAAAATTTATATTTCATGAAACTGTATAACAATATGCCGTTAACTCTTGTTTGATGTAAAATTTTCTTCAACTTCGTAAATGTATCCTAAAAGAGAAATAAGGAAATCAAATGCGTTTAAATTTTTTATAAATTACTTAACTGAAGTTGAGTCTCTAACTCAGACAAATTTGGGCTACAACTTCATACATTGCAGCTAATTCATGTCGTTGAATTCGTTTGTAAATAAAAGAAAACATCAGTATAAATTTTATCAACAAAATAAGCTTTGAAAATTCAAAACAAAAAATCTGATGTGATCAGCACATATCCGACCGCATTGTGTATTGTCTAGTTAAATGAAAGTGCTACAGAATATTATAAAAATGTCTGTTAAATACTTCTTTCCAATTTTTAGGACATTAGTAAGCTTATAGTTAACATACTTAGAAAAATGTAAATTTGGCTCTTAGTAGAGTTTCGCTTTGTGCTACCCGAATTCCCTGAACTGCTCGCCAGTTAGTTTCGGTAACAACCAGAACTCAAATATCAAATTTCAAGAAATTCCATGAATTTGTTCTGTGGATATGGTGAAAAATGTAAAATCGGCTCGCAAATCAGTTCTCGAGCCCTGATCTTTCCAAAAAAGTTATATGTTCATTGCTTTAATATGAGGAATTCATATATTAAATTTCAATGAAATCGGTTGATTATTTCTCTTTATATACACAAAAGTGTATGTTTGGCCCGTAGTAAACGTCTAGTTGCCGATGCCTGATCTTTCCAAAAAATTTTCGTGTTCATTGTTTTAATACGGGGAATTCATTTATTAAATTTCAATGAAATCGGTTGATTATTTCTCTTTATATACACAAAAATGTGTATTTGGCCCGTAGTAAACGTCTAGTTGCCGATGCCTGATTTCTTCCAAAACATACGAATTTTTGCGGACGGTCGAGCTGAGCTTATATATAAAATTTCAAGTAAATCGGTTTAATATTTTCTTCAAAATGTTCAAAAATGTAAAACAGGCCCGCTAAAAAGTGCAGTTTCCGAGGCCTGATATATACCAAAAGTTGATCGATCCGTGCCATGGTGGAAACAAACTTACATATAAAATTTCATCAAAATCGGTTCAGCCGAACTTGAGGTACACGCGTGCACACACAGACCGACAGACCGACAGGTTGCTAAAAATAGTTTATTTACACTTCCCTACTATGGAGAAGTACGTTCCCACCGAAAACTCGATATGCAAAATTTGTTGCCATCACATAACCTACCTATTGTTTACACAATACGGTCGGTAAAAATTACAAAACGAAACCATTTTTTTTCACTAAATTTTGTTCTCTTCCCAAAATTTATTTACACTTATTTCCCAATTCGTTTTTAACCATAAAAAAATTCATTAATCATTCAAAAGTGCAAAATTTCTGTATGTATTCTGTGTATATGTACATACATATTATTATGTACGTATGTATCTTAATCTTTAAACAAATGCAAACCATATGTTCATTTTTTACTTTTTTTATTAATACCTACATATGTACCCGGCAATAAACCAAACACAAAGATTGAATACCCCAGCTGGCAATCCAGTAATGCTAGAAAATCCACACTCTTCGGAGGGTGGTCTCATGGATTCTGGGGGAGACCACGTATTGCATAGTAGATCGGCGTTGATGGACCCATTTAGAAGGAGATCGAGGGTCATGCGATCACCCCCATTGGTGATTGCAGAGAAAAATGGCAGAGTTAAGGATGATAACTCAGAGAAAAAGTCTAATAAGTTTGCAGAAGGCAAAAAAATGAAAACCAAAAAGGGTAATATGAAAAGGCATCTTATACAGTAAATTGGATACTCAGGACTCGAGAATAACCGAGTCTTTGTAAGGTGCTACAAAACGAGATCGCAAATAACAGGCAGAGAGTGTAGGTTTCAAAAATCAAATAAAATCTGCATCAACAAAAAAGAAACAAAGATTTGGAAGTTATTGTATATGAAACCGAACTGGCTAGAGGAACTGACTGGATCTTACAACAGAATAATGCAAAGAAGCGAAAAATGGAAAAGTCTCCTGAAATAAATTCAGAGAGGAGAGTTAAAAAAAATAATGAAACCAGCCCTAAAATGAAGGCTGAAAATTCAAAAAACCACAAGCCCCTACCGGTTATATTGAGCATTAAAAACTACTCCCTCATAGTTGAGATATTAAAAGAAGAAAGAATAAACGGTAGGGTCAATAAGATGAATAATGACCAATTAAAAATAAATGTGGAAAATCTTACAGGTCCATTTCACTGTTACCAATGATGTCTAAGCTTTTTGAAAAGCTGCTATTAAGGAGATTAAAGCCAATAATAGAAAATAGCGGCCTAGTATCAAACCATCAATTTGGTTTTAGAAGAAACCATTCTACAATAGACTAGGTCCATAGAATAACGAATATTATAGAAAAAAAGCTTAGAAAATAAGAAAATCTGCTCTTCTATATTTCTAGACGTAGCACAGGCATTCGACAAGGTATGGCACAAAGGCCTTATACTTAAGTTGTGGCAAATGTTACCATCGCCATATGTAGAAATTTTGAAATTTTACTTAGCTGATAGATTATTTAGAATTAAACAAGACGCTGAATACCCCACGCTAAGAGAAATAAAGGCAGGTGTGCCTCAAGGCAGTATGTTGGACCCAACGTCGTACCTGCTTTACACAAGTGATTTGCCACAAATATAAAATGCTACGATAGCCACTTTCGCTGACGATACTGCAATATTGGCAGTAGGAGCGAACATTGACGATTCGACAAAAAAATTACAAGACAAGTAACAAAATAAGCCAGTGGACTAGGGATTGGAAAATAAAATTGAATGAAGCAAAATCGGTTCACATAAACTTCACCAGTCGGAAAATAGTGATTCCACCACAAATTTATGGAACGAACAAAGCGATCCATAACTCAGCAAAATAACTAGGAATGACCTTAGATGTCAAACTAATGTGGAAAGAGCATATAAAGAAGAAACACATAGAATTAGAAAATAAATATAGAGAAAATTATTGGCTCCTAGGTCGTAAGTCCAATTTGGCAATTGATAATAAGATATTAATTTATAGCCAAATCATTAAACCAATATGGCTATATGGCATTCAACTGTGGGGTTGTGCCAAGAAGACTCACATTAACAAAATTCAAACCTTCCAGAATAAAGTTCTACGGGGCATGGCAAATGCGCCATGGTATATACGTAACAGTGATATCCACAGGGACTTAGGAATTCCTTTAGTTGTGGATGAAATTAAGAGTTGTGCTACAAAGCATAAGGCTCGTCTAGAACAGTATGTAAATATGGAAGCAGCTCGGCTACCAGACAATGGCGTTATGACAGAAAGACTTAAACAAACAAGACCATTCGATTTAACACAAAATACCAAATTTCTTATGGAAGGTATTTAATTCCTGCACGAAAAAACCAAGTTAGCGCGGAGGTAATAGTTGGTCTGTAGGACCAATTTTTTCCGTTCAGAGTTTAGGTGATTTTTTAGGGTAGGAGTCACGCTCCCCCACTGTGTTCTTCGTCTTTCGAAATTTTTTTCACCTAGTAAAAAAAATACCTACATATATATTAATTCGAGCACATCATGTACACTTTCACCTTTCCAAATTTTTAAATTTGCCTTACTTTTTCAAAATTTTAAAATAAACAAAATAAAAAACAAAGCAGGTCTACTTTCAAAATAAAACAACTTATGTGAATCCAATTTTCTATAACCTGTTAATCGAGAAGTATATCATCAGATATCATGTTATTCTCCGGTAGTCTGTGTATAATCATTTTGAACTAACGTTAATAACTCTTTACCAAATGCAATTGACATTAATTATTAATAAATAATAACTCTCAAATTGTGTTGTATAGAATTTGCAATTACAATGCATCGCAATTCAAGACGAAAATTGTGTCCCCCCCCCCCCATTTTCTAAGCAGCTTCTTAACAAGTTGAAAAATTAAAACTCCTACACAAGCCAAAATCTACCTGTTAAAGTCTTGCTAACAAAAAGTGTAATCATTTTTTTTTAATTGGCCTAATCAGCTTATGTCGATTGTTTTTATTTAAATTTTTGTTTTCATCCTGTAGATTTACAATATCGGGTCCTTTTTCAAGATATTTCACTTGTTCAGATGTTTTAACTCACTTGAGGGAACTCATTGATTTGATCAGCATTAATCAAATAATACATTCTAATTTTACGACGCTCTTCTAGAAAACTCTAAATTAATTTTTTAAAATTTAAGAAAATACTGTCAAAAATTGAAAATCCAAAATATATGTATAACAAAATTTTTAAATCACTACAAAAAAAAATCAAAAATAATCATTATCATCCCTTTTCTTAACTATTAAAAAACTATTACAGTTATTAATAATTATATGCACGACAAGGAAGTGTTCAATTTTTCAATTACCATTTAAGCAGTGGCTTAAATGGTAATTGAATTTCTAGGCTTAGTAAATATTTAGATGTCGAAACAATGAATTGCATTTGTATTTTAAATGTTTCAATCGATATTTTGTAATTTTCTAAAAGATAAAAGAAAGTTTATATCTCATAATAATATCTATGTATGTGTTAACCTTGTATGGCTCTTTGAAATTAATTATTTTTGAAAATCTCAATTTATATCTCAACACAGAATCTCTTTTTATAAGTGCAAACTAAAAATTTTTAGAAATTTACTAAATTCTATCGTTATTTATTTATTTTATTCTCTTTTTTTGAAGACAATCATATATTGTCACTTACAGCAAAATCAGATCAGCAAACATAAGGGCATACCGTTGCAAAAATATCGAAAATCGCTCTTCTCCGGGTACATTTTTAGAACAAACCCTAAACTTATTGTGTTTTTAATAAGAATTATTTTACACTTGCTATTTGCTACAATTTTAAAAAACTCAAAATTGAATTTTTTTCTTTATTTTTATAATCACAATTGAAGAATTTCCGTATTAATTAAAAAAAAATTAATTTATTTTAATAAAATGTTTTCAGAATTTTAGTAATTTCTTATGAAAACGACAAACACTATTTTAAATAGCAAATTTTTAATTTTAGTATGACATTTAACAGACATTTAAATCAAAGAGAGGAGCAGAAAAATGTTTGTCACATAAGACTTTGAGTGCACATTCTCTCATTTTAATAACTCTATAATAATTTAATTAAATAAAAAAATTTTTATGTATCCTTCACAATTTCATAATATCAAGTCCTTCGATTATAGTTGCTCTTTATTTCGTTTTCCTTTTTTTTTAATTTTGTCCCATAACAAAATCCAAAATATATTTTTCAATTACTTACATTTCCATATGAATATCGGATTGTCTTTTTGTTTGTAATATTGAAAATCTAAAAATGTCAAATATAAAAACTTTATTTCATATACACACATACATATTTCCTTTTTATATTTACTTTTTTTTATATAGAAAAGCATAATACAATGACCAGACATACAATGTAATAAATAAAAATATTAACGAGATAAAAATTCATTAATATGCAAAACCATGTGTCAAATGTCAACTATGTTTACCATTCATATATGATTTCATTTTGTAAATAATGTATGAATGTATGAATGCGAATAATATGCATATTTCATATATTTCTATTTATATTTATGTTGTAGAGATGAATAAAAGCTATCAATGTGTAAGTTTATCATTTCAATTCAATGTCAATGATATTTACATTAAAAATGCACATAACTTGTTCTTACGTTCATTTGTTAATTCATTGAAATGTCAAAATATAAATCTAACAATAAATGTGATTTTATTTTTTTTCTTGTTTCGTTCTGTTTTCATATTTTATCTATAACAGTAAATCCGGAATTTACACATATGTATACAATTTTTTTTAATAATCGTATAAATGCAAAAAATATGTGGTTTATTATTAATTTGTTCTCCTATTTATAATATTGTTTCACGTAATAAAGGTCATTTGTTTGTCAAATGGAAGATAATGTAGTTGATAATATTAAAAATTGAAATTACCCTAGAAGTATGCTATTTGTATGTACTAATCTATAAGTAAGATGTGAACTTTTCGACTGGATGAAATAATTACAAATATTCAATTATAAAAGAAATTACCTTAAAAATTATTTATGACAATTGCAGTTAAATTTCATAAATTTAAATGAGTGAAGCTGTTTTTTGGATATATCATATCTCCGATATTTCAATTTTACCCTATAAAACTTAACCCCTTGGCGACCAACCGCTTTTTCATTTGTCGTCTGGCACTCTGTCTACATGTCTTTACATACCTTTGTATCCAAAATTTCGCTTAACTGATTTTAAAGGACATTTATAATTAGCTTTATTTTGGAGATGTGAGCAAAAGATAATTTTTTGGGTTATTTCAGATGTAAAAGCTGAACTATGAATTGATCTTACATTTGATAATTTTTAATAAATCATATTAAATTTTTTTGAAAAGCTTTGTGGGACAATCTTTCAATAGTTCTAGGATGAGTCAAGAAGATTTTATACACATATATGTAAAGAAATAATTAACGGACTTTCTTTCAATTCTAAAGAACTGGTATTACAACTTATTAACAAATTTTTCAGCAAAATCGAATTCGAAAAAATTAATCATATACTTAGAACAGAATCTACATTTTTAAACTAAAGGACAGTAGTATCTTTCTTAGAGTTTTAAATTATAGAGCAAAAGTAATTTTCATAATCATGCAGCGTGTGACACTTTCGCTAACCCAATTGATATTTACTTGATCCACAATGATTTATTGAAGTTTACATTATTCGCATAAAATATAGTGACAACCGTATTAAATTTTTTGATTTTTAAACAGTACCCTAAAGTGGTATTTCATATTTCGAAACCGTATCCGTCTACGATTGTTATAAAATTCATATAGTAACTTTTTAGAGTTTTTTCTTGTTTAATTCTTTTTCATTTTTATAGGGTATTGAAAATCCTAACTGATTGATGACTTTTTCACTCATATGAATGACTCTTTGTAAAGTAAACAAAATGTTTTTATTGTCCAAAAGAGCAAAGTAATTTAAATAAAAACGCTAGTTATAAAGAAACGAAACAAAAATCCAGAATACAAAAATAAAAAAGAACGAAATTTTTTGCACCACCAGATTTTTTTTTGGATATGCCGACATTCTATAAATTATTCTATAAATTATTCTTACAATAAGAGTATATTGAAAAAAAACTCAATATAAACTAACAAATCTGTCAAACCACTGTATTCTTTCAACAAAATCATACAATGAAAAGTTTTATATTCCTAATATTGTTGTCTACAACACACAATTTTCTAGTAAAAAAACTGCAATAAGAGTTTGGTAATATTATGGTTATGCGCTTACACATAATATGCTTAGATTTTGAACGCTGGATGAAGCCACTTTAGTTATGAAGCTATTCTAAATACAGAATTAATAATGTCTTATATACATATCTTATATACTATACATATTAATATTATTTATATTAAAATCCAAACACAGTAGAGGTTCAGCAACTAGAATCATGTTATCAATTTTAATAACTAAATTTGACGCCGGAAAAACTTTGAATTCAACAAATACAATCAAATCTTCTTGAGTAATTGAGTAAATAAAAATGAATTTCACATAGAGAGATATTCAAATAGGATGCTCAACTAAAATGGATTTGACTGTATGAATAAAAATTCAACAACTCTTACTTTCTTAATTAAATTTGTTCATTTTAAATTGTGCCACCACATTCGTATAAAACACTTTAAAATGAAATTTTACCAGAAAAAAAAAAAAAGACCAGGCCATTAAAAAGGCTTACTTTTGTAAATTGAATAATGCGACACCTATGTACATACATACATATATCATTTGTTTCAATATCATAAAAGATTAATTAGTCATGAGCTGTAAAGAGAAAAAAAAGCAAACTGAAAATAATGGAATTTAAAAAAAATAAAGAATTTCTTATACGCAATGCAGTAATTTGTCAATTCCATTAAAACCATTGTTTATTGATAAAAATACACAAAGCCCACCATTTTTTATTTAATCGTAAGGATTTTTTTTTTTTTGTATTTCGTTATTCATGAAAACTGTTCAAGAATGTAACGATTACTCTGTTAAAATATTATCAAAATTGTACAATGGTATATAGATATAGTAAACTTTTAGAATCATTAAGAATTTGAAGTTTTTGCGAATTTTTTAAAATAAAATTCAATTTAGTCATAATTTTCTGATAAACTTGTGGCGAATGTATGTGTATATGAATTGAGTCAAAGTAATTTACCCGAAATCTGTACGTCTTGTATAGAGTAGTGAAATTCTGTTTGATTTCGTTCCTAAGAAATTTTCAATTTTATTCGACTTCGAACTTAGTATTCCACATTTCTTGTGGATTTGAAAAATTTCGAAAACATTTTATTAAATATAAAAAAAGTTGACTGTTGATACGAAAGTATGTATCTCGTTTGGAAAAAAACGAGAAATGTGAAAAAAAAATTTATCACTCTAAAATTGCATTATACTCTCCTTTATCTCCTATAAAAATGCTCTGCTATATACCATTGTATGGGCCCTTATGAGTAGACAAAACTTTTTTAAACGAGACGATGTTCACAGCTCAACAGGTTCAGGGTTACAGGGGGTTAAAGTCAATCTCCACTGATTTTTTTACTTTTTGTAATTTTAACAATAACTCCGTGCCTTTGAAACAACTCCGTTCAATTTGGTATATGAGCGATTATGCTATCTGATCTGGTTTAGCAGTTATATAGAAAAATAGAGTACTGTAAATCTTATTTTAACCAAACTGTTTTCTTTAAAGAAAAATGTACAACAACCGTTCAAAATGGTGTCCCTCTTCTGTTCAGAAAATGTTCAACTTAACCCCCCAGTCTCTTTTACATTTCATGAATTCGTAGATTGAATCAACAATTCAATGCTATTCTATTGATAGTTTATATTTTAATTTTCGACAATTTAGACTATGCATTTTGTGATTTTTGCTTTTTATAAAAAATTTGAAACTGAAATAGATTGCATCTGCATTTTACTTAAAAAAAGGCAAAATTTCATAGAATTTTAAACAAACTCCAAAACTTTGTATAACAGATAATAATTAAAAATTGTCTGTTATACTCAGCTTTTAGAACCCAATATTTAATATTATTCTTTCTTAATCCAATTCTATTTAAATATAACAAATGCAATTCTATTTTTATATAATAAGCACTTTAGTTCGCAACACACAATAGTATATTACAATGATATAATAGTCCTCACAAATACGAGTATGCAATTGAATAAATCTTTTACATTTTATTTTTATTGAATATTGTGGAAAACATTACCTCTTAATATCCCGTAAATTTCAAAAGATAATAATACTTACGCTTTTAAATTTAAAATTCTAAAATTTTATGGTATTTTAAAGCTCACGTATGTGTGTATAATTGTTAAAATATCAAATATTTCTAACTTAAATTATTTCTACTTATCCTTGTCTAATTACTTTATAAAGATATCTAAATTTTATATAACTTACAAGAAAATTTATAGAATTTTTCTCTTTAGATGCTTTATTTATACATTATGCGTATTCATTATAGGATCCACTGAATTTTTGATTTCAATAGTTATTTATTATGTATATCAGTCGAACAATTAATATTCATTTATAGCTACAATTTATTATTGTTCATCAATGAGTTCTGAATGAAATTTGTAAAGATATATTGCATTCATATGCTTGATGCATTCAACTTCAATAATTTAAAGATTATTTTTTATACAATCTTTACAAATGCATCTTTGAGGAAGAATCTTAGTTCTCGTCAAGTCTTTTAAGTATGTAAATAATAGTACGTATTTTTAAATACATTAAATGCATGTTTTTTAGAGCCTACATGCAATATTCGTCTGCAACAGCCTGTCGACATTTTCGTGGACTTTTAAATAATGTAATTTTTCACATACAATTGTAATGAGCCAAATTTTTAAGAAAAATAGTGAAAAATTAAAGGAGTATAATCGCGATGTTTAAAGAACCCTGTATTAAAAAAAATTTATTTTAAAAGTTATTCGGAATTATTTCACAAATAGTGCATTCCACATTTTAGCTCTCCCCTTCTATCAGGAATCCTAAGTATACATACTATCAATATTCATGATAATAGTATGAAAATAACAAAAATGAAACACAAGAAACACAAAACCGTATTACATTTTGAAAATAGCAATATGTAAAATTTTGGTAACATCAACGAACCGTTATAATTACACAAGGCATATGTGTTTGTTAAAACCTGTGATAAGTTGTGGTTAAATCTTATAAACTCAAAATCTACATATTCACATGCAAATCACATATGTGCATAGTTGTACACGTTATCGTATCATTTATAATAGAACACTATTGAATGTACAATTATAAAATAATAAAGTGATGCGTTGTGTGTTTCATTAAAGATAATTAATGGCATTTTCGGTTTGATGTAATGCGGTTGATTTATCACTTAAAATTTATTTATTATAAAATATATGAACAACCGCTATAGATTGTATTACAATTAAAAATTTACTCCTATGGAATAGTTTTACCGTTACAATCATCTATTTGTACTACACCAAATAAACTGAAATTATATTATTTATGTAATATCTACACAGTTCATACACTATCACTGTATAACAATATTTTTATAAAATATATATTGAAAAATAGAATATTGAGATAAAATTTGCAATCAGGAAAAAAAAGAATGTATCGAATATTTCATTATAGGAAAAACAAATTATCAGAAAAAGTAAAAAATAAAAACAAAGAAAACAAAAAGCAGAAACCAAATCAATTTCTATATACGCTTAAAATTGCAACTAAAATCTACCATGACAGTAGTATATCCTTAACAGTTTACATAATATGTTTGTCGGTTATACACATAAATTATTTTTATATATATATGAGAATAAAATTTATATGCCACTTAAAAATGACACACAACAAAATAACAACAATAACACAAAATAAATTTATTGTAAACGCTTATTTTTATAACATTCAAATGAGTATCTGGAGCAATCCTGCAATAATATCAGCTCGTGTATATTATAAGCAATCAAGTGAAGTATTTTCAAAACTATAAGCTTATTACAGTTGAAATGAAGTTTTGATTTTATAATGATTACCAAATTGTAAACAACTTTTGTAATAAGCATACCCATTATTTGCAAATCTCTTGAATTCACAAGTATGGATCAAAAAATTTTCGTGTTTCGAATTGCAGCGACATAATTTACATGGTGAAAAACCCGTTCTAGTAATAGTGAATTTGTATATTCACTATGCAATCTCATTTGAAAAAACAATTTAGAATTCGAAGAATATTTTCTGTAATATTATTGAAGGCTAGAAGGAGGGAATATTAAAATTTTAACTGGAATTTTTTGTGATCCTTGATAGAAAAGGGAATACTGACTGACAAACTAATAGTAATGTAAAATTCTATTCTAATAAAAATATCTTATTTAATTTATAGAAAATTAATAACCTTTAACGATCAAATATTATTTTTGCTTTAATATTAAAATTTCAATTCAAAGGTAAAGCTTTTTATTAAGTGCGAAGTGAGGAAAGCTAATTTTATTTTTAATTTTGTGTTTAGCACCTGTTCAAACGGAGTGACTTGGGAGAGTAAACAATGACCTTTAGTTAATAACTTATTTTAAAATATTTGAATAGTTTGATCGTTAGATCGTTAAGTGCAGCCCAAAACTACAAATACGCAGATTAATAATATTTCTTTTCAAGAAGCTTCATTCTCAAAATGAAATTTTTTCTTCTTTACATACTTCTTCTATACCAACGCATTAGCATCTATAATTTATCTATTATAAGAAATGTAATTATTTTCATACAAATTTCTGCATACATAATATTCGACCAAACTCACTCCGAAGGGACGTAATTGGAAATTAAATATATAGAAACTACTTGATAATTATTTTAGTTTTTTTATTTTTCCGGGGTATTAGATTGTCTTTAAAAAAAAGAACGAAGTGTACTCATATATTTTGTTCTTAAAAAAGTCTGATTATATCCAAGATATGATGGATCTCATTAATTGCTAAGCATTTCTGAATTTTTTTTAAATATTTTTAATATGTTTGGCTCCAGTGATCTCACATAATTTTGAAAAATGAAATTACAATTTTTGAATATAAAAATAAAACAGAATTGCTCATGAGATAGCATTTTCCTATTTTTCATTTTAGCATTAAAATATTAAAAATAGTGTTATATGTATAACAAAAAAAAAAACTAACGATACACTTCCATTATAAAACATTGACAATATGATGCATTTAAAATCAATCCTGCGGATAGAAAATATATTTATAATAAGTCAAATAATAATTTGAACATACTTATAAGTACAAATATAATAGTATGTACATATATACCATGTTATTTAAATTTATTTTTATTTACATTTTGACATAAATTACTATATAAATTATTCACAAATTAACTTTCATAGCATCAAAAAGGATTCTTTGTTTAAGTTATTTTGAATTTAGGAGCATTGATTATATAAAATTGTATATATACGAGTATATACGTAGATATACCATTAACATTAACTAAATTTTAAATTATTCATAAATTAAAATTGTAATTATTTCGTGAAAAAAGTGTATAGAAAAAGTAGAATTCATATAAAATGGGTTCAGGGACGTAATGCATATTATTTTGTTTTGGAAATTGAATTTTAATTATACAAAAATGTATGTTAATAAAATGCAAGAATTCGTATAAAATTTTCAATTAATACACCCGCAGTTTTACTAAATAATTTTGTATTAAATATTTTTACTCATAATATTAAAAGATTTGTTTTAGTTCTGATGAAATAAAATTTAGAATAAATTTTTTATTATAATTCTTGAAAATTCACTGCTCTTTGGAAAATTTTATGAAGTGGGAATGAAAATTTCATCTTAATATAGAATTTATTTAATTATTCAATGTTTTTTTTTCGTAAATTGTAATTTGGTAATTTCTTTAAAATTTCTTATCTTGCATTGTGTAAAATGAAGTTTTAAATAAAATACTTGCACTGTGGAAGTAAATGCAATGGTAACTGTTACCATTGTTATCATTATTTTTGTATTAATCATATTAAATGAATTTTTAAAATAGTTAACAAGCCATTCAAATATAAACAATATTCAGCCGATAATTCAATGTAATCAATTTCTTAATATTTTAAATTTAGCAGTTATCTCAAAAGAAAATTAGATTTATTTCAGTTTTATTTTTCTCTATAAATCTTAATTCGAAATATATAGAGAAGTTTTGAGTATTATTTAATTGATTTCATAGACAACTAGAACAGCCTGAACTAATTAAATTTGATTAATATTATTTTACGACAAACTCGCCATATTATATAACTCTATATTATAATATTACATATAATGGAATTCCTATTTGAATTGTATTGATTTGCAAGCAAATAAGTTAATAAATATGATATTTATTGTATAGTCTTCATGACCAGAGTCTGTTTTTCTAAAAACACGAAAAACAAAAATTATGAAGATTTCCAAAACATCCACAAAAGTATATCGCAGAATCATACTAAAAATTAATTTTTTTCACAGCCCGAAATCATTTATAGGAGATATTCATCCCAGCAGACGGATATCGTTTATTTGTGTACAAAAACTAAAAAAATACCTCTATCAAGTTTCGACAGTTTTGGACACCACTGGATGTTTCATTTTTTAAATTTTGGGCAAAAGGAGAAATATGATTGAATCTAGTTATCATTTACGTTATAGGCTCGAAAAAAACTCTCACCCATAAATTGTGACAAATTTTAAATAATAATAATATTATTTACATATAGAGTGACATAAAAGCTTTAATATTTCCTATAAATTATAAGATCAAATTAGTGAATACTCGAGTCCAGTTCGAGGAGAAAAATTTTTTTAATGAATTTTTCTGCCTTTAACTCGTTCCTTTGATTACGTAATCCATCTGTTCTGCAGTTGCATGAAGAAATTTCCATTAAGATAATTTAGTGAATACTCTTTTTATTGTAACTGCAAACCAATAGCAGTTATAAAATGGTATCAATTTACTTTTGTCGAATAACTTTAACTATTTAATAGATTTATGACATTTCACAGTAAAAAATGTCTTTCTTGTTGCTCTCAATAAATGAGTTTATACAAGTTAAAAATTTCTAAAATTATCTCTTTAGTATTATTAAATTAACACTTTTCTTATAATAATTGCAGGTACTCGTGCTAATAAGCAATTTTCCAGTAGCATGTCCGAAAGTAAATTTTTACTCATTCTAATTGTCTGAACTACTTTAAGAAAACTAATTAAATAGCTAAACACAAAAATGTATAGAAAATTTTATATACCTATAGGCGTAATATTTCTTTTTTGTTACCCTACTAAAAAAATAAGCTAAGAGGTATTTTAGGTAACTATTACTTGGCGAATATTTACCTACAACACTATAGTTATTAAAAACATATTCTAATTCATTAGTAATTTAATAATTTAGATTAATACTTTATCAATGTCATTAAAATATTTTAAATTCAAAAAGTTTTAATTAAAATTTATAATAACAACTACAAAAAGAAAAAAAAACAATTTTTTTTTGTATTTTAATTGTCTGCAGTATAATTGCGTATAATAGGTATATAGTATGGGTATAACAATAATGT
Source organism: Condylostylus longicornis (assembly GCF_029603195.1). Classification (NCBI taxonomy): domain Eukaryota; kingdom Metazoa; phylum Arthropoda; class Insecta; order Diptera; family Dolichopodidae; genus Condylostylus; species Condylostylus longicornis. Next base: position 9,602,161 of record NW_026578009.1, on the reverse strand, counting down.
TTTATTGCTGTTTTATTGCAAATTTTTATATTCAATACGTGAAATAAAAGAGGTATTGTAATTATACAAGATTTGCAATGAGATTTCCTGATAACCTGTTTTAAAAAATATACCTGACTTCCATATTGTAATAAAAAAATTTTCTAAAAATATTCTAAAAGTTTTCGACGATATGTAGAAAATTCTAAATTGTTTGAAAATCGTTTTGAATACGCAGTAAGAAGTAGAAAGCGTCTCGAAAAATTTACCGATGATTTTTAAAAATTTTGTTTAAGCGATGCTGTCACTGAAAGTAAAATTTATTAAAAAATATATCTGCGCTTGTTAAACATTTAAACATTGTTTTAAGAATCAAGTTTAAAGGTGATTTAAAAACGGTTTCAAAAATTTTACCCTATGATGAATGAAGGACAAAGTTACCCTATGATGAATTAATCATCTTTTGTGAAATGGACCACCTTTTTACGGGTCGACTTTTCATATTATAGTCATTTTTCGAAAAGAAGAAAGGGACACATTTTCTTGAAATTTATATGAGCTTTGTTTGAAAAATATGACGAACCATCAAGATTTTTGGAGAAATCAAGCTGAATAGAAATTAAAATTATTAATTACTAAGTACAGACAGAAATTTTTAATTTTTACTCACAAGGAAATAAACAACGAATTTTCTTTGAAATTTAGTATTTAAGTTCTGTTTGAACTGACAAAACTTTTTTGAAATGCACAAAATTAGCCCAACTAAGAATAAAATTAATTCATATAATATTTTTAAGTAAATTAAGTAAGGGCTTAATTATTTTCTTATAATTCGAAAAAGCGTACAAAATTTATTTTTGAAATATTTGTTTAATCCTCTGGCTTAGTCCACCATAATTACAACATCGAATTATTGGAATTTTTTAATATTATTCAAAAAATTCAACAATGCATAGTCGATTATGTGCTGACCATATCAAATACTTTTTTTTGTTAACATTAAAAAAAAATTTATAATAAAATATTTTGAATTTATATTTTATTTAATTAGTAATAAATTTATTATAATTGCGTGTTAATTACATATATTGAAATTGTAGAATAAATAAATATTTTATGTATTTATAAAATGCAAATAAAATTAAAATTTTTAAAATAAATTGATAGCCTATATACACAAGTTCAATTACATTGCTTATAAGCGATTAAAGTTTACCCGATAATTTTTTTTTGTTTAAAAAAAAAATTAAAATTAATTAAAAATGTTTCATATTTTTTTTTTTAATTTGTTAATATCTCATAAATACTGGTCTATTTATAAATATTTATTCAGCTTTTTAACAATATTTATGGTTAATTTAATTAATGCATATACTATATGTCTGTATGTATATGATAATAATGTAATTAAAATCTATAACGCTAATTAAATTTTAGATTTTAAAATTCTCCTTGATCTAAATTCTTTTAAGCCATAATATGGTTGGAATTGCTTGAACAGTTAGGTACATTAAAAGTATTTCACCGGCCTAATTACAAAAATTTTACGATAATATGCTCACATTTTTAGCACTACATCCACAGTATCTCGTCCTACAAAATTTAAGTAAAAAATTAAAAAATCTTCACAATGAATTCTAATAAATTTATTTTAAGAAATTTTTTTTTGAAAATATCACTCATATATAGTTGTTCGATAATATTATTCAATTCAATTATATTTATGGTTTCTATTCAAAGATTTGCGAAAATGAGCAATTATTTAAGTTCATGTTAAAAATAGGAAGAGTGAAGGATTTTGTTATAAATAGAACTTATTTTAGTAATTGATATCTGGTCTATTAACCGATTATTAGAGCTTTCACATTTTTATAAAAAATTTTATATCAGATAATTTATTTTATCCGACACCAATAGTATGTTATCCTTATCATGTAAAATGGCAGTGCGATAACAGAGTGGCAAATTGTATATGATATTTAAGATTTTATTTTATATAACCTTGAACCTGTTTTATGTGAGCGTTTACACAATAACCACATTCAGATACAACTATAATAAATTATTGGTGAAAAAATAATTTTAAAATTCTTGGTGTTTAACTTTCGGTTTTCTGTTAATAAAAGGGTACACAGTGCGAATACTGAGCTTGAGTTTATTAGTTTTATAAAATACAATGTCTGTTATAAGTTAATTTTTTCTTAAGAATGCCACCTATGTATTTTATATGATCAGATATTCATATTGTTAATTTTCAGGTTAACTAGAGGTAAAAAACAAATTATCCATCTATTAGTTATGAAGATAGCTTGAGTCTTATGTGGGCTTATAAGAATTTTTCATTTATCAAAATAATCTGTTAGGATATTTACAGAATACTCAATATTTTTAATGATATCGATCGCCAATATTCCAGAAATAAATTGCGGTGTCATCTGCAAGAAAAGAAGATTCATAGCTCTTGAGTATAAAGAGATAATGTGTATATAATTTATACAGTGTTGGTTCCAATACTTATCTTTGAGGCGTACCAGCACTAAACCTTCTGACACTCGAATATACCTATCCTATAAAAAGCATTCAATAATTTTAACAATTGACTCAGGAAAGTTTAATTTTATGACCTTAAAGCTTAATATTAGCCTAAATTACCGAATCAAATTCAGACTTGATATCCAATGGATTTTTTGTTATCAAGACTCGATAATTATTGTTATTATTTAATTAATTTTAGTAATATTATCAAAAAATCAATAATTTATTTTTTGTTACAAAATAATTTACAGCAACAGAATAGAAAGTCATCAATAATTGTAAATTTTAGTTTTAAACATTTCTAGATCTCCTTAATTTATCGATAACTGTAGGTACTTAATTTGTGTTTTTTTATTACCAACTACTTATATATTTTTATAGTGATCTTAATGGTGATAATAACAATTATGTCAGTTGTTCTAACTCTTAGCTTACAATATGTCAACACAAAATTATATGCAATACAATTACACATAGTTACATTGTTTATCAATTATAAAACACAAGTAGAAAACAAAATTAAGTGAACCAAAAATGCAATTCATTTTAATAAAATGAAAATCTAAGGGAAACTGTATTCTTTTTTTTTTATTATTATTTTGTGAGTTTATAAGCTCACTTAACGTCATTGCCATTTTTGTATATTTTTTTGCCTTCATGTTTTTCTTCGAAAAACAAAAAAAATAAAATATACAAAATAACTCAATTGTATTTCATAAAAACATTCTCTCTCTCATAACATATTTATTTATTTTTTGTATTTATACATGTATGTACATATTGCATGTATGTTATAAAATTGTTATTTCTACCTATGTATACGTTAAAAATAAGCGAGTATATAGTGAAATTGTTATAAAAATTTCTGTTACTATGTTAACTCAAATAATAAAAGGACCTGATTTTTCTTCTACATTGAATTTTTAATTATTTTATAACCTAATTGCTTATGTACATTTTTTTTTTGTAATTTACAGTTGCAATGCGTATATTCATTTTGTATACATGTATGTATATATCAAAGTTGACAGAATAAAGGAGGCGTACAATTAATAAAATATAAATTATTTCGAAAATTATTATTCATATAGAATAGAAGACAGGCAACTTAATATTATTGAGTGCGTTTGGATTTCGATTCAGTTATTCTTTGAGTATTTTAAAAAATTTAAAAATAAACTTTAATTTCAAGGGTTAAGTTTTAATATTAAATCTATTATACTGAATTCGAATAATAGTATTTTGATACTTCTTATATCTGCTCGAAAAGATTTCAGTTTGGTTTCGAATAAATTCATTTCATAATATTGCCAAAATATAATATTAAAAAGAACGCTCACATCGGCTAGATACTTTAACGCTAAAGAAACATTATGTGTTAACACGAATTTATAGTTAAAATTTACGAAATCTAAAGTAAATAATTCATGCAATTCTATAAAATTCTTAGAATTTTACTTTGAACTCCCTAAAAGTATGCAATTTTTTTATAAACTGTGTATGTTAATTTTGTTGGTATAGCTATTAATAAATTTTACATTTCTATGTATATACCAATATGATTTATTTGAATGGCCTGATTTTATTACGAATTTGACCAATTTAGCAAATTTGGACTATCCAGAAATACCAATTTTAAAATTTAACTTTTCATATTGGAGTTTGGTAGTGAGATAAAATAAAATTATTACATAATAGAAAAGCTAGAAATATAAAAAAAGTCTATGATTGAATATAATATGTATGCTCATACAAACAATTCCACACCGCACATTTCTGCATTCTCATTTATTTGCAGTATTATTTATTGTGGTATCGTTTGCAGTATTTTAGAGGCAACACAACAAAACGTCTTTTTTGATCAAATTCAATTCGAAAAATAAATTGAATACCAAAATATTTCGTCTCTATATTTTTTTTACTGGAACTTTATTAATACAATTAAGTATTTTTCGTTTACTTTAATGAAATTTTTATAAGCTAAAATGCACAAAAAAAAAAAACAACAAAAATATTAAAATAAAAAAGACGTCAAAATAAATCAGGGCTCAGTATTAATTCATTTCCTATTTGGATCGTATTTTAATTGACTCTCTTATGAATATTGTAAACTACTGAATGTAAAATGGTGGAGGAGGAAATAAAGAAATTTTTGTTGCTTTCTTTCAACTTTTTTTTTTCAAAATGAAATTTTAATATTATGACATTCAAATTACGTTGTATATGACTAAAATTATATTATACATCTTTTTTTTTTAAATAATTTTGGAATTTTTATTTTTAATTACCTTTATATTCAACAAAATAAAAAATAAAAGTAAATTTATTTTTTTTTTTATGCACTTTTAATTTAAAACAGTGCATAAATTTGATTAAGAAATTTTTTTTTGCTCTTTAAGCAATGAAAAGTAAATTGCTTGTTATTAAATTTTACTCAGTATATTTCCATATTATGCACCAATGCATATATAAGGGATTTGCTCTTAATTAAACTAGAGAGTGGAGGAGGGATAATATTGTTACTATTTTAAAACTGATAGAACATATTATTATACGATTATTGTTTTTTACATAATATTTTACTATAATAAATTCATTTAAATATAACGTAATAACTATTTCGAACTTTATGAATTTTCCAATGAATTTTGAAATTTGTCAGTAACATTTTAGATTAATATTGAAAACAGTAATGTTTCTAACACATCAAAACACTAGAAAACTACTGAAATTACGCATTTTACTCGTAATATTAAATTTGAATTATTTGAAAAATTTCTCAAAATAATTTTTGGTAAAAGTTAGAAGCCATATACCATCGTGTAGAGTGTTGAAAATGAGTAAAATTATTATTCGGAACATAGTGTAAAATTGATACCGTTTCCGAACTACAAGGATTTAAAGAAAATTTGACGAAATTTTAATATATCTAAGTTTTGCTCATAATTTCCGTTACGAAACAGATAAAAAAGCTTCAAAAAAACTCTTTTTGAAAGAGGTGTTAAACGGCTTAAAATAAAGAATAGCGCATTATTTAGTTTTACATGTCTTTTTGGAAATACAAACATTTCCAAAAATGTTTTCCAGTAACATGGAACTGTAGAAAATTTCCAATTTTGCCCATCGATTATTTTTTTTTTCCATTTCTTTGAGCCGACAATTTCTCATGAAATTGTTTATGAAATATAGATTTTTCTTTTAAATTTATTGTTTTTCAATATAAAATTAAAATTCAGTTTTTTTTATCAAAATAATGTTTCTTAAATATGTCAACTGTTTTTTAAGAGAGACTATTGTAACTTAAAATTAATAATAGTTGATAATTACAGCACTTAAAATCGATAAAATCGAAAAAAGTGGCATTTTTTTTAATTTTTTTCATTTTATTAGGGCCATTTAAGAAATTGACGTAGAAATGGTTTAAGCCTCTAGTTTAATTTAATAGCTCTTCCAAAAACAGCTTGTTGGAAATTTTTATCTATTTCGGAACAGAATGGAAGTTAAAAGCAGAAAACTTAGATATTTTCCTAAAAATTTTACTAATTTACGATCCTCTATCCAATGGTATATGGTTCTCAATTTGTTGCTGAATCATCCTGTATACTCGAAATTATACACATTTTTTAAGGTGAAATCTTTCCTATGAAATTTTAAAAAAATTTATTTTAATTGCAAAAAATGCACAGAAAAAAAAATCATATTCCAAACTATTAAAATAATTGGGATATAATTATTTTGAACAAGATAAGGAGGAGAAGCTCGTTAATAGTTGGTAAGAAATTATGCGATAGTCATAAAAAAAAAATGTCATTTCAAAAATTATAATAAAGTTTGAATATTGCAGCATAATTAAATAAAATTTTCGAATTGTATTCTCGAGCCGAGTATATTAAATCAATTTGCAATGCACTCAATACTTGGTATATTAAAATCAATGTTTTGTTCAAATGAAAATTTTTCTTTATTATCTATTCCAAAAAACACTACAAAATTAATAAGTAAAATGAAATTTTCTCTACACAACCAAAATAATTAAATCATTATTATACCAGAAATCGTATTTAGTTAATTAAAGCAAGTTCGAGCTCTTTCTTTTTCACTATATGTACATAATATTTCAACAGAAAATTTTGGAAAAAATATAATTCAATTAAATTTAAAAATTATTTTTTTAACGTGTTATTTAGATGCCACAACGCTATGCAAACAATTTTCAAGTACAATGTAAATATAACAGATTTTTAAAATTAGATATTTTCTAATTGAATTTAATAATTATATTCTACATAAATAGAAATAATGAAAATATTTAAATTTTGGACAAAACTTAATTGAGTGTGTAACAGCCGATTAATATTATAACATTTAAATAAATCAATTTACTATTTAAAAATTAAAATAATAAATTGATTACAAAATATTAACCTAAAACTGTCATATACGAGTATTTTAAAAAAGCCATGACCTGGCAAAAGTCATTTGAAAATTTATTATTTTGTAGTTAATTTAACTTAACAAATTATTCATGCCAAATTAATTCAAAGCTTAAAAATTTAGTCGCAGTCATTTTTTTTCCCAGTAATTAAGTTATAAACTATACACTAATCGAATAAAATCAATTTTATTATAATTGAAATTTTAAATAGAATTTAAAATAGTATGAAATTTATTTTCAATTTCACTAATAGATTTTTCAGGCATATTTAATTCTTTTAATTCTTTCATTTTTATTTCAATAGCCAATCTAATATTACGTTTCCTTTCTTCTTCTTTCTTTTGCCAATCTTTATATTCGTTTTTAATTCTGGTAACACAATTTTGACGTTTAAGCTCTTCTTGATTCATTTGCTTAATAATTTCTTCCTTATATTTTTTTTGCATTTCTAAACGTTTTTGTTCCATTTCTTTAATTTTTTTATTAGTTTCTTCAAGATTTTTTAAAATATTCTCATAAATTTCATTATTTTCAGCTTTTTCTAATTCTAAACGTTTTCTCTGCAAGTATAAGCTTATTAAATAATAATAGTGATAACGATATGTGATTGACACGTAAGCAAATAATAAATACTTTCTGGGCAATCTGCTCTTCCTGAGACTTGACAAATTCCTTTTTTAATTCTAATTGTTTTTCTATCTTTTCTTTTTCTTTTTGCCTATATTCTCGTTCTTTTTGTTCGAATTCGCGACGTAGTGCTGCTTCTTCTTGCATACATTTTATTGCAATATATTTTTGTTGTATTTTGTAATTTGCTTCTTTATTTTTATCAATAGTTTCTTTAACAAGTTTATTTTGAAGTTTTCTAAGACGATTTCGTTCTGCTTGTTGATTCTCTGAAAAGCGAAGCATAGCAGTATGATTTTTTTAAAATAATATGAAAGTATAAAAAATAGAGAAGTTTTATGAAATGAGGTCAGATCAAAGTATTGGGTTTTGAAATTTCAAACTTAAATTTGCTTTAAAAGATGAAAATGAACTTGTTCTTCTAATTTAATTTCTTTGTGTTGCATAGTTTCAGGAGTACATTTTAAAATTTTAAGAAGCATTAAAATAATGATAGAATAATAAATTATTAATATTATTAGATTTGGTAACAAAAATACCCCTGAGATCAGGATTCACAGAAAATTCAGCTTATACGTGCCAAATGATGGATTATATATCGTTGATTACCATTGCTTACACATGCTTTTAAAGGTAAATTCTTAATTTCAATAGCCATTTTATCATTCTGACCTTTTCCAAGTTCTACCATGTAAAGAAAAATGTGTTGGTATTTTTTAGCGTTTGCAGAATTTAAAAAACTATAATTTACGGCTGCAATTGCAAAATTTTCAGAAACTTAAGGTGTCAAAACTTTTAGAAGAGGAGAGGTATGTAAAAATATTTTTTATCTATTGACTAATTCATGTATAAAATTTTAGCTTTGTATCCTAAAAAGTGCAGAAGTTTGCTAAACAAGAGTATAAGCTTTTGCTAAGCAATGAGTACGAGTATCTTACGATATTGCTGTATTTTCAATTCTTCATCTTTTTCTTTTTCTGACTGAAATTTTTTAAATTTCATATCGAATTCACGCATTTCATCAAGATCCTTTCGTAATTTCTCACGTTTCTCTTTCTTTAATTCTTTTTCAATTGTACAATCTCTCACCAATTTTCCTAAACATTCCGATTTAATTTTCAGTTCATCTTGTAATCTTTGCATTTCAAGCTTGTTAATATTTTCTTTCAGTTCAAGCTGTTTCTAAAATAACACAGGAATATTATTATTATTAAAAAAGGGAAATGATGCGTCTAAAATTATGTAATTAGAACTTTGTTAATTAAACACTCCCTTAGCACATACTCTTATTTCTTCGGCATATTTTTGACGATTTGCTTTTATCAGATCTGTTCTTTTTTCATCTTCTTCCACATACTTTTTGTCAATATCAAGCATAACTTTTTCCAATTTCTTTTCTTCATTTCGTAATTCTTTTCTTTTCTGTTCTTGAAATTGTAACTGAGCTTCGCGGATAGCATAACATTTAGCATTTAATATTATTCTATTGACTTTTTTGATTTCCTCTTCCTGCTCTTGTTTAAATAAAAAAACTCTATTTTTAGCCTTCAATTTTGAATTTATATCGAAATCGTGGCTATTTTCATTTTTAACATAAATTGCTTGTTTTTGAAATTTAGTCTTTTTCCCATCAATTTTTCTAAATAAAACTTTTCTTTTTTCAGATTCATTTTTGGTTCGTTCATTTTCTTCCTCTATTCTAAAATAAAAATTAAAAACTATTTAAAAAATTTTTGAATAGTAAAATTTGGCATTTAAGCAAACTTTTCTTTTTCCTTTAATCTATCTTCTGAATTTAGGAATTTCGAAGAATTTTTTATTCTTTCTATTTCTGCTTTGGAAATCAGTATTGGGTAAACTTTCATTTTAGTTGAAGGAATCATTAGTGGGCATTTAGAATTTATTCCATTTTGTTCCGAAAAATAATCTTTATATTTTATTTCTTGAGGTGTAAGTCTGATTACTTTTTTTTTATCCATTTGCTTGCTATGCTTACGTAGCCTAAAATATAAAAAATCATTGAATATTTGACTAAACTTTCTAAATGAGCAACGAACTCATTAATAATATTTTTATATCTAGCCGGCGTTTTTTGAGGAGGACGAAATTCATCGTGATTCATTTTCTTTGTTTCAGATGCTTTATTGGCATGTAGTCTTAATGCAGCTTGACAAGGCATTGTAAAAAAAATTGCAATAATTGCAGATTTCTTTCCAGTCAAAATATAAGTTTTATGGGAAAGCTGTTTATAAAAATTTAAAATTAAATTTTTGGAATGACAAAATATTCCAATGAAAACCTGAACAATAATAAAAATTTAAATAAAAAAAAAATATTAATTTCACTCTGCCTCATTTCTAATATAAACTAATTTTAATTTTGAACTTTCACAAGTCAAGGTCGTCTGGCAGATGTGATTGCACTCTATAAGCTTAAAATTTGATACTTCAAAATAGCCGGAGCGGTTTCCTGTTAAGCTGCATATGCCATCGCAGAAATTTATATCATCATTATTGGCGACCGCATTGCATACAATAAATTCGTTTTATTGTACATAATTTTATAATAAATTGAGTTTTCGGTATAGAAACACATCTTCTATAGCAGGGAAGTGTAAAAAAAACTCTTTTTGGCAAAATGTCGATCAGTTGGTCTACCTGTCTTTGTGTACACGTGTGTATCTCAAGTTCAGCAACGATATTGATGAAATTTTATATTTGAGTTTATTTTGGTTATGGCACTTTTGGGATATATCAACTTGTTTAAGCAACTTTTGGGATATATCAAACCTCGGGAAGTGAACATATACGCATATAAGGAGAAATGATCAACCAATATTCTTGAAATTCAATATTTAAATTTGGTGTGTTAAAACAAATTATGAACTTTGAAAATTTTCGGGAATATCAAGAGTTGAAATCTGAGCGGGGTCCGATTTTGTATTTTGTACCTAATTAACCACAATACCTAAAAAACTAATTAAAAAATTTTTCTAAGATTTATTTTTGAGTTCTGTTGACTATCGAAAGTAACTGCTGAGGTTTTCAGGTAATGCGAACGGCATAGAGTGAATGTCCTCTAAGAGCCAAAATTACATTTTTCTATGTATGTTAGCTAAAAGCTTGCTAGCACCTTTAAAATTTGAAGAAAGTACTTTAAAGACACGTTCATAATCTTGTGCTTTAAAGAAAATAAATAAGATAATACACTTGCTTGCGTTTTGTAATTTAGTGAAAACCACATGCTCTTATGTGCTGACCACATTTGATTATTTTTGTTTAAATATTAACGCTATTTTTTCGTTCTCATGACAGAAACTGTGCAGTATACAGGTTCTCTTTTTCACCTTCCAAAAACCTTAATATTTCTCTGTCGAAATGGAACACAGAAATTTGACCTAAATTATTAAAAGTATGTAAAAATCGCTGCTTTTTAAAACATTATTTTAATCGACTGCATTTTCCAAATTAAGATTCGCTGGTAACCACATTCAAACATAGATATAGGTACGTTATACACATTGAATTAATAAAGTTTCCATAGAAATTTACAAAATAAAATTTTACATAACACCAGCCAGTGTTATCCTCTTAAAAGCGCTTGTAAATATTCAATGATATTTTTTTTTTACTTCTCGTAAATAGATCGGTTGCAGACAGATAAAGTAAATTTGCATGTACCCAAAAAAAAAAAAATAACTAATCTGCTAACTTTTACCTTATTTTAAATAAAATATTAATGTAAAAAAATACTAGCAAAACAAACTTATACATTTCACGAATTTTAAACCAACAAAAAAAAAAAAAAAGAAAAAAAAAGAAAATTCGTGGAAAAAGAAAAAGTTGTTATTTTGGCAAAAAGCCGTTACTTTTTGTTTATTTGCAAGTAATTTTTTTCTTTTTTTTTTCTTTTTATATGTGCATTCTCGCATACTTAAATATTCAATTGCATTTCCCATTCAGTATAAAAAGTTTAGAATAAATATTTAGGTAAAGATAAGGATAACATTTTGACATCATGTATAAATAAAGGGAAAAATGTTAACAAGAAAAACAAAAGGACCTGCGAAAAAAAAAAATTCACTTGAATGCAAATTTTTTGACAAAAAGAAAAAATAAAAATTCCATAAAAAGATTTTTTTGAATTGTTTTTTGCACTATTTTTTTTCCCCACGACCGAATTTGATATTAATTTCGATACTTTAAAAAAATATTTAGGTTTAGGAAATTTAATAATGAAAAAATGAATTTAAAATTAAAAACTGTGGGCTGCTGAAATATTTTATTTTTAAAATTGCAACTCTTTCTCCTTTTAGGAAGAGTTTTAGAAGATCGATCAATATTGTCATCAATAACAGCACAATGTTTAAAACTGATAAATTTATTTCAATAGAGTTTGAATTTCATTATTAAAGTTGTATAGTAGCAGAGTACAACTCGAAACGAGAATAGGTAGATCTAACCATGTTAACTCTGTGATACCCGTACGAATGAATATATCATAATTATTCTTAGTTTTATATTCGTTTAGATAAAATGTTCCTAATATAACCAGAATTCAATTATTCAAAAATTTCAACTAGTTTTATAGAATATAAGAGTCCTATTAAAATATTTGCTTGTGGGAAATTTCAATACTGTTGATTCTACGAGTATAATTTCTGAGCTAAATAACTTTTGAAGTTGTATGACAGCTCATGATATTTTAACAGTTTTTTCATACAAAATTTCTTCACAAAATGATCGTCGAACTCATTTTTCAAATTTTAAGGATATTACTAAATTTTCTGTTACCTATGAGGATACCTATGAGGATAAAAATTTAGCTCTTAAAAAAGATTCATTTAATACTATCCGAATTCTCTGAATATCTCTATTTGTTCCGGTAGGAAACAGAACTCAAATATTTAATTTTAAGAAAATCCGTCAATTGTAAAATCAGTTAATATTCCGAAAAGTCAATATTCGAAATTAGTGGCATCATTTCGCCTTGCGTTCGATGCACGTGCTCGGTAAAACATCACTCTCACTCCACACAATATCACAATTACTTAAACTTACTTTAGCAAATGAATTTATTTATTTTAAACTATTAACAAGTTTTTATTAAGTGTTCAAGTACAATCAAACACTATTAGTAATAAATTAAAATATTTATGCAAGATTACAAATTTGCAATTATGAACAACATTTTATTATTGATATTGTAAAATTTAACACATTTTTTCGAACACATAATAATGAGATGTAATATGTATAGTATATATGTACGAGTATGTATATAGCTTAAATAAAAATTAATTAAATTTCTCAAAATTTCACGAATGGACATGAAAAGCAAACTGAATCGCATCGAATGAAAAATAAATACATATTGTACCGGTAGTACAATATGTATTTTATATACAATATGAGCTGAGAACATTGCTCATATTTTTTATAGAGAAATATTAAGGAACATGTTTTACTACTAAATATGGTAACAATTTCTAGCAATTTCATATTTTAAAAGATTTTTTTTTCATATTTTAAATTCAAATTAATTTTTCTGGAGAAAATACAGTCGAATTCATTTTTTTGTTTTTGGTACAGAATTCAAATGCAATAGTGAATAAGATGTTACAACATGCAGAGATTATTCCAATTACGAAAAATATAGAATTTGAAAATTCTTTGAAAAAATTATTGATCCAGTCAACTTTATGATACCGCAAATTATTTTCTAAGAGTTATGTGAGAGTTAGCATGCAGTTTCTGCTAACTTTTTCATATAACATTTTGTCCTGTTACTGAACATATTGTTGTAAAATTGTAACCCATAAAATCTTTAAGGTATTTATTTTCCGATGTGTTTTCCAACGCGTTGTCATTTATAGTAAGAGCTTTTGAAGCAACAATATTTTGTTCAACTCGTTTTTTTATTTGAATTTTAGTTTCCGAGAAATGAGAAAATTATTTTTGTATTTCTATGGCCACTACTGTAAAAACTACAACCACATTTTGTTGAATTATTGCCCGTCTTACCAAATTTGTTCATGCTAATTCATAGTTGTTATGATATGACTAAAATTTACGAACAACCAAAGTCGAATTCTGTAAGAATTCGAGGCTGATCAAAAGTATATTATGTAAATGTACATGCTTATATGTCAATCGTTAGTCTATCTTATAGAAAAACAAATTTAGGAGTGGTAAATTTCTAATATGTACACTTCGAATATTGTTTTGTAATTTATTCATATTTTCTAATTTATTATCCAGAATACGGTGTTTCTAGGTTAGATTATTACATTTATCACACAAATTCACTTATCAGTCATTCTACATTTTGTATTAACAAAAATTGAGTGATGTTTTAAAAGTGATTTGAAATATTTTTGACATTCTTGTTATTTTTTATAAACTCTTGATACAACCTAATTTAGCCAATGGCCTTATTAACAGACTCAATAAACTTCTTAATATTATTTAATTTATTTTTTTATCATTCAAAACTTTTCAACCAATTTAAATTGAATGATTTTTTTGTGTTTTATATTTAATAAAGAGCAGGGAAAATTTTTCTATATATATGAAATAAATAGTTTCTTCCCTAAGGAATTTCTAATACGAAATAACTTTGTTCTTTATATTTCATGTTTTCAGTATTATTTATAAATTTTTATACTAAATTTTATTAACAAAACCGCATATTTTAATAATAAAATGTTATTTTTTTAAAACAAGTACCTATGTTTATATACAAAAGAAAAAGCATTATTTTATATTAAGTATTCTCTTTAATAAATCTCACCTTTTCGAGGTGAATGTCCTTACACTATAAAAATACAAAAGAATAAAATATGTTAGATAGAAAATAATTCTGAAAAATTCGACATAATATCATTCTCTTAACAAAAAGAATTTCAAGAAACGCCATTCTATATTTTCTCGATTGTTTATAAAATATTCAAGTGGGCAGTAAAGACTGCAGCTATATACATATTAGAGATGAGATTAAAGTCATTTTTAGAATACGTCCGTACTGGTATAAAGATTGCTATTATTTGCTTTGGCAAAACAATACAAGTTAAAAACAACTTTGGTAGACTGAAATTGCAAAACTTAATTAAAATTTTAAAATTTTCTGTATACTACATCGAGAACACCAAAAATTTATTAAATTTCAAATTTTTTTAATACGAATCTTCTTCTTCTTCTTCTTCATGACCTTGTCCCTTATTTGGGGTCGGCCCTCCGTGATCTGAGGCGCCAAGAACACCTGTCTTGGGTTGTCGCTGCGTTCAATCCTGCTTTTCTCATATCTCTGTTGACTGTTCCTAGCCATGTTGCTGATGGTCTACCTGGTCCTCTCTTAGGCACTGGTATGTCAAGGGCTTTTCTGACGACGTGCTCTTCATCTCGACGCATGACGTGACCGTACCACCTCAGACGTTTTTCAGTTAATTTTTCTTTGATGTCGGCAACCTTAAAGCTACCCCGGAGGTGCTCGTTTCGTACCTTGTCCAATTTTGTCACTCCTGCGGACCACCTTAACATCCTCATTTCGGC
Organism: Condylostylus longicornis; assembly: GCF_029603195.1. NCBI lineage: Eukaryota > Metazoa > Arthropoda > Insecta > Diptera > Dolichopodidae > Condylostylus > Condylostylus longicornis. The sequence continues at coordinate 9,587,035 of NW_026578009.1, read as the reverse complement.
GACATGTAGTCTTTGTTCATGGGTTTTGTTTGCCGCCCAGCACTCTGTCCCATACATAAGAGCCGGCCTGACCGCCGTTTTGTAGATTTTGCCTTTTAGTTTAATCGGGAACTTTTTGTCACACATGACACCTGTTACCGATCTCCACTTCATCCAGCCAGCATTGACACGGCTAGTAACGTCCCCATCGATTTTCCCACTTGATGATATAATTGAACCAAGATATTTGAAAGCATTCGTTATCGGTATTGCTTCGCTTTTTATTTTAATTGTATTTATAGGACCTATACACAATTCGTTTTTGAATGGTACATACATGTATTCGGTCTTCGTTCGACTTATTTTTAAACCATTATTTTCAAGAGCGTTGACCCACTGATCTACTTTGGTTTGCAACTTCTCTAAAGATTCGGCGAGAATTACAATATCGTCGGCGTATAAAATTGTCCAAGGAACTGGATCGTCGATATTTTTGCTGATATAATCCAAAGCAGTGATGAAAAGAAGTGGACTCAGAGCCGATCCCTGGTGTACGCCAACGTCAACTTTAAATTTGTTTGAAAGACCACTCCTGCTTTTTACTTGCGTTGTTGTATTTGTATACATGTCTCTTATAACGTCAATATATTTTTCTGGGACCTTTTGATATCGAAGAGCTTGCCAAATGATTTCTCTGGGCAAACGATCGAAGGCTTTTTCTAAGTCTAAGAACGCAATATGTAAATCTTCTTTTTTTAATTTGTATTTTTCTAGCAAGATTCTAATTGCTTGTATTGCGTCAGTAGTTGAACTATCTTTAACAAAACCAAACTGATTATTTCTGATATGTATTAATTGCCTCAGTTTATTTCCAACTACTCTTTCCCAGATTTTTAACGTATGCGACGTCAGTTTAATACCCCTGTAGTTTTCGCAATGTTGTACGTTGCCCTTGTGTTTATACAAAGGGACGAGAAAGCTATTTCTCCAATCTGCGGGTATCACATCACCTTCTATCAATTTGTTGAAGATCGATTGCAGTATCATTTCTCCCTGAGAGTCCAGTTTCTTCCAAAGATCAGCTGGGATGTTGTCGGGACCAACGGACTTATTATTTTTCATACTTCGTAGCGCTACTTTTATTTCTTCTATGGATATCATGTTTAATGGACCATGCACAACTGGTAAATTTTCGAAAGCATCATGTTCGAATTCCTCATTCATCAGCTCGCTGTAGTACTCCTCCCATCTTTTATTAGCAGCTTCGTTGGTCGTTAATAGCTCTAGATTTTTGCTACAAATAAATTTAGTTGATATGGGATCTTTTTTGGCAAGGTCTCTGATTTTGGCTATTTTATAAATTTGATTTTGCCCGTCTGACGTTTCTAAATTATCATAAAACTCTTGGTAGGCGTTATTTTTAGCAGCAGCAACAGCTTCCTTTGCGGCTTTACATTCTTGTTTGTAGATGGCATGGTTTTCTACTGTTGGTAATTTTTGCCAACTTTTAAATGCCCTCTTTTTTTGTTTAAGCGCCTCTTGCACTTCAACGTTCCACCACCACGTCTCTTTCTTACCATACGATTTACCTTTTGTAATACCAAGATGCTGATTTGCCAAGCGGTTGACCCCCTTGTGAAATTCTTGCCAGCAATGTTCCAGTGCATGGTTTTCTCTTTCATTTGAACTGTTTAATATGCAAAGTTCTTCGCAATTTTGGTTAACCCGCTCAATAAATGTATTACCCTCGCTTTTGTAGATGTTGTTCCACTTAGTTTTCCTGGGGTAATAGTTAACATTGTTTAGCTTGGATGTTGTTACTTCAAATGTTGCGAGTAAGAGTCTGTGCTGGGTCGTAAGGGCTTCTCCTGGTATGATTTTGCAATCCAGAAACTGACGTGCGTTTGATGTGTTGCAAATAATATAATCTATTTGAGAGCATGTACCACCACTACTGTAGGAAATGAGATGTTCATCCTTCTTCTGAAAGCAGCTGTTTATAATTTTCATATCATAAGCGCTGAATATATCGAGGATCCATTCTCCCTGCTAGTTAATTTGTCCATAGCCAAATCCGCCATGACTTGGGTTGTTAGTGACATTTATCTTTCCTATATGCCCATTTAGGTCACCACATAAGATTGTACTTTCATTTAATGGTAACGATTGCAATGTTTCCTCCAAACATTCAAAAAATATCAACTTAGTTTGACTATCACATCCTGTTTGAGGGGCGTAAGCGCTTATAATGTTAAATATATTTTCTTCTATAATAATCTTGACGTACATAAGTCTATCGTTTATGCGTTTTATTTGAATTATGTTATTGCACATTTTTTCGTTCACCGCTATTCCTACACCATTTTTAGTGCCGTACCCATTGTACACCACTGTATAACCTTCACCAATTTGACGTGCATTTGCTCCTTTCCACTTCACTTCCTGAATGCAACATATATCTATGTTTCTTCTTTTCAAAACTTCGGCAAGTTCCTTGCTTCGTCCAGTGAGACTTCCTATGTTCCAGGTTCCGATTCTAACTTTCATTTTACTGTTTGCTTTACTTGTTCTTGAGTTTTTCATTTTTCTTGGTTCGTCGCTTATGGGGAACGCCCTAACTTTATCTCTTTTACTTTTTGTCCTCATTTTTTTCATCATGGAGTTTATATTTTCTTTTGGCTGATTCTTTTACGGCCGGTTGCCACCTGACGCCAAGGTAGTAACTCCAAAGAGCTGTGAAAAGCCGCCGCTGCCACCGACGCCATTTTCTATTACAAAACCCTACCTGGCTTTGTAAACTTTGATGAGCCTTTAAATCAAATATGTCGAAGTAGCCCCATCAAAGCCCCCATTCTCATTTGCTCGTTGACCCATACTACACCACCGGGGTTGGATACCCGATCTTTCGTAAGAGTTGCTCAACTTAGCAGGTTGCGCCCCGTGCAGGCTGAGAAATTGGAGTTGAGTAGCATAAGCTGGGAGATCTAGCTGGAAACCGCTCTCTATATTGCGCGGTACTACCCCATTTGCAACCCAAATTTTTTTAATACGAATATAAAATAATTATATTTTATGGAACGTGTTATATTTTATGGAACGTGTTATATTTTATGGAACGTGTTATATTTTATGGAACGTGTTATATTTTATGGACCGTGTATTATGTGCCGCTCTTTACTCATTATTTTTAATCATGAAACTAAAACTTGAATACCATTACATTTCCACTGTAGGTAGCACGTTTTCCTCCCTCCACCATTTCTTCCACCAATACTTTATCCTATAAAAGTGGTTTTAATGTCATCGTTGTGGTCAGTAATACCTTTGAAATTATTATAACGGAAATAAAAAATGGAAATCTTATGAAAAATGTGGCTAAATCTTACTATTTAAAATGTCCCTCAAATTATAGCAAAAAATGCTTCGATTTCTGGTGTTAAATAATAATTTCTAATGCGATTTTAATAAGTTTCATTTGACTAGACTTACACTGATTTCCACTCGATTACTCATTAAGCCACACCCCGACTTTTAAAATATTTTCATATTTGAAAATACGTGTACAAAATTCTTTAACTTGGTTCTCATATTTTCATAACATACTCGGGAAATATAAAATACTAAAAGGAAACCATATGAAAAGAAGGAGAATAACTATAAATTGAATGTTTGTTTTAAAATAAAAAATTTACATAATACATAAATATTCATAATTTTCTCTCTTTGCTATGGTATACAAAAAAAATCTTCATTATTGCAAATTGGAGGATTCTGCTAAAGTGCTTTACATTTAAAAAAAAACAAAAAAAAAAATAGGAGGAAAAAGAAAAATCAAAGCATAAAAAATCAAACATTCACTGTAAACAAGCATACACACACTAACTTACGAGTACTCTTACTGCTACACTTATACGTACTCCATGAGGTGATTTGGAAAGGCAAAAATAATAGTAGTAAAATGACATTTAATAAAATTTAACTAACGGCAATATGCAAACTAGTTTACCAGTTTTTAAAGGTGATAGTTATTTTTGTTTGTATATGCAGTGCATACATGTCCTTTATGGTGTTATTATGCATACATAACAAAAAATTAATTCCAGATAAGTGTTTGTATCTAAAGTGCTTCAAGATATTCAATGGACCGTACCAGGCAGGTAGAAAATATAAACGTTTTAAATAAAAAGACTTCAAATTTAGAAATGATAATGAGTTTTTTTCTAAAGATTGAGTTATATTATATAACTAACAGTAAGACTTAAGCATAAACAATAAAAATGAATGCAATTATTATGGAAAAAAGCATAAAACAATAAATTACAGAAATACCCTATTTACCTTACCAGATTATTTCGTTTTATCAAAGTCAGTTAGCATAACATATGGATGGTTGTATAATTGGAATATAGTCACCTATATTTTGTATTTGGTAAGTGTTATGTAGAAAATTAAATATAGTGATTGGGTGTGTGTTTTATCATTTTGAATATAATCTATAATAAAATATTATTTCGTAGAAATCAATCAGAATTCAGTACAAGAATTATAATAGCTCATTCAATTTAAGAAATATTTTTTCAAATCATAGTGCAAGTATTGCACAATATATTGTATGTTTTCCATATTTAAAATTTTCAGAATAATTTATCTGAACTCAGAGATTCAATCAATTACATTTACGTGTTTCATTTGCATATATTTAGGTGAGTTCAAGGGAAAATTTTTTTAAAATATTCAGGATCTTGTTATCATTTTTGATTAAAGTTAATTAAATCAGATAAAGTGTGGTACAATTACTAAAGAACAAATACGATAAATTCCTAGTAAAGAACTACTTGTATACAAAATGTCATATTTCTAATTTAAGGGGTGTAGAAGTTTTAAGAATAAACCCACGGATGCATAAACGGACTAAGTAAAACTAGTAAGCATTTTTTTTTTTGGAAAAGTTCTGAAAATGTGACAAATTTAATTTTATATAATGTTTGTACAATCTTATCTTTTTCATTTTTGCAACACATAAGAACTTAAGTTATTGCAATTGAAGCACCATCAGTTGGCTCAATGCATAATTTGCTCAAATGCACATAATTAACAAGCATTAGATACGATCATACAAAATTGAAAAACAAAGCCACCGCCTTTAAGTGATATTACCCTTGCAAACATATTTAAATTTTATATTCCTTTAATTTCAATAAAATATTATTGTGCTAGGGATGATTCTTCAATACAAAACTTGAACCGATACAAATTTGTATGTATAAAAATTGAATAAAATTTGCACAAAATGTTTTACTTAAAAACTGGTCCAAAAATGGGTTCTCCACTAAACAAAATGTACTCCAAAAGAAAGTGAAAATTTTGATTATTAAGAATTTTCCATTGCTAGACAATTATAGCATAAAGAACAACAGTGAAATGCAAATCACATTCTTATTTTCGACATTTTTTTAACTAATTTTTGTACTTTTGGGACTGTTCACTGCATTTGATGTTCTTTATCTATCCAAATTTGAAAATCAAAAAGAAAAAGATTTCGTTAGAAAGACGATGCTGTCAATTAGAATGTAGAGTTTTTTTAACCCTTTGGACAATATAAATTAACGACTTGAGGCTTGAATCAAACAATAACCAAAATCAAATTTTACAAGCATATTCATTGACAATATCAAAATGTTTAAATGTTAGGCAAAAATAATAAGTAAATTATTTAATGTAAAAACCAGAAATACCTAGAGGAATACACGCGTTCGAAATTCAAATAAAGTAAAAGTTTTAAGAAAATACCACATTGTTTTTGAATATTTCAAGTGATTTCATATTCGTATATGCGCTTATAGCTATAATTTTTAAAAAAGTAAAAATAAAATTACAGATTTTTTTCTTCATTTTCTTCATTTATTTATTCAATTATTTGCGTTAATGGAATTTCAATTGAGTTACTATAAAAATAACTTGAATAATGGGCGTATTTCACCAATAATAATTATAAAAAATGTTTCTTTATTCTTTTGCATTCTCTTTTAAACCTTATTTTTTTAACAGGCAACTTCTTTATAAGTACATACAATATATATATATATATATATATATATATAGAATGTTATTATTGTTTTGCATATCCTTTGAAAATCCTTTTAAAATTTAATTAATTTAAAATATTCACAATTTATGCAGCATGTTCCAATTAGCCTGAAATCCTTCCATGATTGTAACAATATTTTTTTTTCTTCCTTACTTTTGGTTTTTTGTTTTTTATTGTTTAAATGTTGGTAAATAAGAGTAATAAGGTCAGTTTATCTTTTCATATATGCATTTTATTGTTTTTGTTTTTCTATTTTTTTTTTTTTGCATCCTCCAGTAAAAAAATTCAATTGGAAAATATCAATTCAAGTTTTTTTTCTCTGCATTACTGAAACTCGATTTTTTTCTGTTCAATCCTTTGTTTTTTTTTTTTTGCTTTTGCGTTAAATAATTTTAAAAATAGTTCTTTTTTTCTGATTTTATTTTCATTTTTTGCTTTTAATTTAATAGGTTTAGTATATAAAAAGGTGAAATTAATATTGTGTTGTTATGACGGGAGAGGAAGTACAAAATATCGAAATTAAAATGACTGAAAGTTATTACCAAATCTGAATGGTTTTTTAACTAAAAGATTTTAACTGTTTACACTTTGTAAGTGAATTTCTTAAAGAAGAATATTATTATCAGTAAGGATTTATATTCAAGTTTCGTATTCTAAGTATATGTGAAGCCAATAAGGAAAAATTGTCATAAAGAACTGTTTTAAAAACAACTACTACAAGAAATAATACTTGTATTTTTAATATAATTATTATAACTTACTAGTAATGTCATACAAAATTTCCACAGACCACATTACAATGCAATATGAGGGTTAGCTATTGTGACAGTGACAAATTTTACAATATGTAAATTTGCAACATAAATTCTCATTATATTTGATAGTGATGATAAAAAAATATAAACTATTTTAATGAATTTTTTGCTTGTCGGTGTGATGTGTCAGATTGCTCACTCTTGGCCGCATAAAAATTTATGTATGATTTTATTTTTAATATGAAACTCAGCTTTTCTACGAGCCATTTTTAGATCAATAATCAGTTTTAGGTAAATTATTAACAAATTTTCTACAAACCTTATATTTCAGTAAGGTTTTCAGCTGATTTTTGAGCATTTTTAAGAAACCTGTTATGAAAAATTCATGCGATCGAAAACCGTAATTATTTAAAACTACAAGTTTATACAAATAATTTTTTTGAAATGTAATATTTGAGCTGCATATGACTTTACAGAAAAATCGGACTTTATAAAATAAATCTCTATACTCAGAATTAGAGAAGGGATATAAAACAAAGATAAAACTAAAAAAAAATTTAAAAGGCTCTCCTGAAAATGCGGTGTGTGATTTGTTTTGAACCTCGAAAAATAAGCAAAACGACGTTTGTTTTCTTCTATATAAAAAATTCCAAACGAATATTTTAATTGTAATAAAATTTTATATGTAATATTATTTTAGCTTTTGTACGTAGATTATATACATAAGTATATGAAACGGTAGGAAACTTAAAATGTAACCACCTTTTTGGAAACTCGATAAATAATGAATTTTTTTTTTTGTATTATTTAATAAAATGTAAATATACACATATATATGACGTGTTCACATACAAACATATGTACATATTTGTATTTTAATTTTATATCTTCTATAATAATTTTTCTCCCAAAAATTTTATTATGTTCGTATATACAATACAATTTATGTTTGTACACATGTATATGAGTTGGACTATAAATTCAATATTTGTATTATTTTACAGTAATATAATTTATTAAAATGAAACTGCCATTGTGATTTAATCCTTATCAATCGATTGTTATTATTCTTTTTTTTTTTGTTGTTTATTCCTTTTTTACCGTTATTTATAACAAAGATTGTCTGCTGGTTCAATGCGATAAGGATTTGTGTGTTTCCTTCGTTCCTATTTAAATGCATAAATTTTATAAAATTGCAATTGTTGTCATACTGCGTTACTTTTTTGTTATTGTTGTTATTGTTGGTGTTATTTTTTTCATTCCTATTGTTGATTTATTTATTCGATTTTTTTTTTTAATTAGTTAACAATATTTTTTTATAAAAAAAAGGAATAATTTTTTTGCTCTTCCAAATTATACAGAATTCGGGTGTTAACAATGTGGCAATGTTTTAAAATGAATTTATATTTAATTTTTATTTAATATTATTTTTTGAAATAATTAAATTTAAGTTAAGAAATACAATAAAAAAAAATGTATATGAATAAGCAACAAATTCTCATAAGGTTCATTTAGAAAATTTGGAAGTTCAAGAAAAAAACTTGAGTATTTTTGTAGAGAAAAATTATTTTCTAATAAATTTAATAAAGTCAGGTCAAAGCAATGGTTTGCAAGGCAGGACTCTTCTCTTCAACAAGTGAAAATACTGCTTTTAAAAACAATCTAGCTATGTACTACATTATTAAAATTACTTTTATTCAAGTACGAATATATTTCAAAAATTGCATACTTTTGGGATAAGTATAATATATTCAATATTTAAAAATAAAACAAAAAGAATATTAAAGAAGTGTTAACACAATGCTGGAGTTTAAGGGTTAATTGTGTGAGTTAAGAAAAATAATTATGTTTTTTGAAAACATGGTACTTCCCGGTAGTTTTCTGCAATTATAGAAATTTGAAAAAACTTGCAGTTTCTGGAGTATAAAGTGCCAAAAATACAAAAATTACAATTTCAATAGTCGATAACTTGAGAAGCGGGGGAGATGGAAAACAATTTTCTTCTAAGGAAATTAACTATGCAGAAATCTCTAAAAGCTGTAAAGATTTCAGACTCCTGCAACCTAAGGTCATTTTGTTTTTTTTAATTCGAAATATGGTATACAATAAGTAAAAAAATTGTATTTTTAGTACTTTGAGGGGCGGACTGACATAGCAAAATTTAGAAAAAATAATCTTTCTTTTATTATAAAAGAATTTCGTTTCTGAAGCTGAACGGTCTGACATTTAAAGTATGATAAGATAAAATTCGAGGAATATTTGTTATCCTTTTCTTTCTTAGCGTTTACATTATTATAAGTGCCGCTGTCATTGTATATGTACTTCATATAAAGAAGTTATTAGAGAACTGAAGCGTTATTAAATAGACTGAAGTGTTTTTATGCATATAGCTGCAATTGAAATGATGCTGTTGCGTTCATCGAACTGTTTCGTTGGTGTACATTAATAACTTATAAATTTGGCTATTTTAAGTAAGAAATTGACATTGCGTATTTCTCATGTTCCTCGTTTAACATTTTTGTGTCAAATGATGAACCAATTTCAAAAAATACTTTTTTGTGCCGCGAAATAATTATATGTATTAAGTGGTGGAATTAAATGCTGTAAAATAAAATCATTTAAATTACCTAAAGTCAGTCGTTAAAACGGTGTAGTGTAAAAGCCCCAATTGCTCATATATTTTGTTAGGTGAAAACTCAATAGTCCTTTAAAGACTAAATACGCATTCAACATACATAAACTTTTCATTAGATTAAACAAAATTCGGAAACAATGTCTGATAAGTAAAGGCTGCTCACATTCCTATGTCACATATCAAATTGGTGCAAGTTTTACTTAATACATTCGTACAGTTCGTTGAGCTCTAAAAATATCAATTTATCTTAATATAAGAGTTTCGTTAAGAACAATATTTTTTAAAAAACTTTTCAATTAAGTTTTACTAAAGAAGATTATTAAAATTTTTCATTAGAAACAAAATTGTTATTCTACGAACTGATTAATTCCATGTTATTTTATATTTTTTTTTTTGCAATCCCATATAATATATAAGATATGAAATTTGCAATTTTAAAAATAATTTTTATGTTAATATTTTTCAATTTAATGTAACATAAATTTATTTTAAATCAACCCACTTAATATTATTAATATGCAACCATGTAGTATATAGAAAGTCAGAGTAAATTTCTACCAGATTAATTTCAAAACATTGCAATTATTACGTGACATCTGATTCTTCTGAATGCATTTTATCTATAACAACAAGAAAAACCAACATTTTTCATATTTATTTTCAATCCTTGTCATGAGAAATAATTTCATGCAATTTGATATAAAATAAATTCACTAACAAATCATTAATATTCTCTGTTCAAAAGATTTAATGATTCACATTATCTTAAGAGGAATTTCTATGGTATATATAGAACTGGAAATAGAAGGAAACGAAGAGAAGAAAAAACATTTCTCTTTATTTATTTTCTTCTTTTTTTTCTTTCTCTTTCAGATCATTTCAAATTTGAATTCCATTTGCATTTTTTTTTAATTTATGTTTATCAGTCAGTTATTACACCGTATATTCTTATGATGACATTTTAACCCATTTTATCATCATTAAAGTAAAGCAAAAATAAACGGAAAACAAAAAAGTAACAAAGTAGTATTCAAGAAAATAAAAAAATAGGAAACAGATACACAAAGATGTCAAATCACACAATCCGAATATTCAATTTACAAATCCGTGGCAACACCTTCTACCGATGTAATAAATTTACTCACATTTTTTTTTATTCTAGTTTGTTTTCTTAATTTTTGCATTTTACACTTCCCTCTTTAACCCGATCCTTTAAAAATATTCTTTTTGTTATTGCTTGTTCTACAGATGAGATTTTTTTATAAATTCCTTTAAATCAGGAAAATTGTTGTATCCACACTTTATTTTATTATAGGACATTTTACCAAACTTATGCTAGGTAAATGCTCTTGAAAAAACTTCTAGAGACATCTTATTTCTTACAACCAACATGTATACTATTAATTCTTTAAACTTTTCGATTTATGAAAAGTGGATTGCAATATTCGGGAAAATATTCTTAATTTAAATCAACAGAGTTTTAAGGATGTGTTTCAACCCAGGGCAAGGGGATGTTATAATTCCAATATATTAACTTGTATTCTTCGGATATTCTTATTTTAAATGCTTTTAATTGGCATTCGAAATGTTGTTTTCATATATGAGAATAAAATAATGTCAATATTATATAGGTACCGCAACTTCATGTACAAATCTGAAAACCTGAAAATATTTTATGAAAGCATCCGGAAACATTTCATTCGTGCGATATTTTAGAACTAGAGTTTTGACAACAGTTACGTCTACCTCTGAGAAATTGAAGTACTTAACATTTACCAATGCATAATTTGGAATAATTTTTGGAATTAGTCTAATAATTAGATCGATGTCGCAATCAACCATAAAAATATTTTCATACTGTCGCCGAATAAACGGGAAACAATAATTTTTAGAAATTATTGCAGAGTAGCGTTATACTTGAATTGTTTTTTACCGTGTAATTTTATTTTTCTCTTTTTCAGAATATTCTTTAATTTTAAATATTAAATACGAATATTAAAACTTAGGTATTCTATACTTAAAAAAAAATTTCATAAAAATTTTTAACCCATAACCTATTGTAAAACAAATGAAAACATTTGTAGACTCAATAAATTCGAACATTTTCCATGTTAATGGTTTGGCAAGTTGTAAAATTGTAAAAGAGGGTACTGTTAGTTGTATAACAAGGGAAACTAAAGGGTTAAGCAATAAACTAATCATAAGGACTGAAAATCAATATTAATTTTTATTCATAAAACTAACCAAATACCCTGAACATTGAAACAGTTTTCGTCTTAAAGCTCCTCCATACATACATATAAAAAATCTTTAAAATAAATAACTGTAACTCTAAATATGAGTATAATGTGCTTTATATAATGAATGTGAGAGAATAAAGAGAAATTCTTATTTGTTTTCTTTTTTTTTTAAATTGAAGATTTCAATGATTTATTCCATGAAAACCGAGTGAGTATTCATTTTAATATGAGAAAGAGAAAGCACTACAAAAGAAGCAAAAAGAAAAAAAAAAGTTTTCGTTTACTTTGCTTTTCTCCCTTTAACATGATTTCCATTTCATTTCTTTCGGAAACCATCAACTATTCTTGCGGTACAAAAATGAAAAAGAAAAGAAGAATATAGAACAAAAAATTACAAGGACATAAGAATCACAAGGAATTCTGGTTTTTATGGAATGCAATCAATTTTCTTGAAGCTGGAAATGTCTCATGTCGGATGCTTGTAGATTTTTATATTATTGTAACTACAATGTCCTTTTTTTTATAAAACATTTTTATATTGTTGTATGTATAATAAATTTGGTATAGAAGTCTATATAAAACTATATATGAAGAACAGTCATTATAGAAATAATTTTTTTAAATAAATTCATTCTTTTCCATATTCTTTTTTTTTTTTCTTATAATAATGGTGCTTTCTTTATCCACCATAAAATATAATGTTAATTTCTTTTGTAGCATTTATCATTGTTTCAAATAAGTATAGTATTGTACATCAGAAAAATATAGAAAATAATGTAGGTATCTATATATAATATAGTGAATTATAATATAACAAAATATAATATAATATAACAAATTTTTATTGATCAGAATTCCTATATGATTTCAAGGATGAAAATAACGTCTATACGATTATCAAGAGAAAATACTATACTGCATAGTTTTTGCCCGCAAATTATATTAAATTATATTATTACTATACAACAATTACATAATCCACTATACACATTTAAAAACGAATCTAAATATAGATAAATGGTTTATAATCCTATAGTTTAAATACATGAAATTTATTTTAGAAATTAAAAAATTCTCAGAAATTTTAAATTGCATTCGATATAAATTATTAAAATGGTAATTGAATCTCGTATGAAATAAAATGCCCTTTTTGTACAAAATATAAAAAAAAAGAACCATTTAGCTCTAATTTTATAAAATGAGAATCAATTTGAGAGTTACAATTTTTCAATCTGATGGATTTTTATCTCATTATTAACATTTATTTAAAGTAAATTACATAATAAATTTCCAGGAAATTCATAAAATATTTGCAGGGAAATTACCAAAAACTTCATGACAAAATCCTAAAAATTTTTTTGGAAAATCTAATTTGGATTTATAATAATAAAAGTGGTTTTAAATTATTTTTAGTAAATTTAAATTGATTTTAGAAAATTACTTCTCTTATGAGATAAATAAACTTACCCAAAAGGGTATTAGATGTTCTATTTATGTGGGTAAAATGAGACGAAAATTGAAAGTCAAATTTATGAAAAATATGGTTGATATTCTAACTTGTGAATAAAAATAATCCCGTATGGATTGAAATTTTTAAAGATTTAGGGATCATGAAAATAATTTCATTTATAGAAATCTTCATCTTAACCAGATAGCATACTCGTACATTCAACTGTATTGCTACTGATTAGATAAATTAACTTTTTCCGATTTCCACTATCAAAATTCTCATGCAGAACAATTAAAATATCCGGAACCCGTAAAAGAAATAGAAAACAATATTTTCGAAACATCAAGATGTCTCAATTCAATTGAAAATAGTTAGGTACTTCAATTTTTTTTAATTGATAACGGCTCTCAATTGACACTGAGCTTGAGATTTTATTTTCCCTTTCTTTTCTGATCACTAGATTTTTGATTTTTTCCAGTATCTTCTTAAACACTTTTAAAGTATATTCAATAGAAAGCACATTGTCTAAATTCAAGTAGAAACTGTTTTATTTTTAATTTCATTTTGGAATACAGAGCGAAGCTGACGAGTCATGAATGAGAAGCTTTATCATAAAAGCGATACAACAGGATCTGTGATTTGGACTGATTAAATTTTGAAAACTCTTCCTAGAGAATTCATTCATTTCAACTAATTCTAAAGTAGATAGATAAAATTGAAAAAAAAATGGCTTCCTTTATATTATAGGAAAGCGGGCAGACGTCGTTGTGTGGGATTGTGACAAGTGTCGGTGGTATCCCTAAACCAGTATTAAAAATTTGCTTAGAATGCGACCTCAAAATTATAAAGGATATATTTATATGGTTTTATTAACTTGGACTCAGTTAACCAATAGTATCATCTACGTATATGAAATGAAAGATATACATTTTTAAGCTATAGACTAAATTTCGGGATAATGCTCTTTTTTTTACTCTTTTACAGCAGATTTTATTAAATTTTTAATGTAAAAAATATATTTGTCAGGAAAAGTAAGATAATTGCAACATACACAACAGTGTTACTATATATATTACAAGAACAGCTGCATATTTTGGTCATTTGCATTAGGTTTTCATATAAAGAATAATATTTTTTGATTAAAAAATTTATTCAAAAAATATTTATATCTATAGTTATTACAAAATGTCTACGACTCCTGCAAAAATGTTTATTATCTATAGCTTCATTTGCTATTTGTGCGCTCAAATGTCTACCTAATTACAAAATTCTCTACGAATATGAAGTGATATATCTACAAATACAAAATCACGAATACAATAACAAAATAAAATTTATAGGTAAATCAATAATTTAAATCAACTCACTAATCAACATACTTTTGACTTATGTTGAAATGAGCAACAATGACATAAATAATAATATTATAATAATAACGATTTTAAATTATAATTTTTATAAAAAATATGACAAATAATAAAAAAAATTACAGATTAAATATTTTTTTCCGAGCAAAACATAAAAATCAACAATAACTTTAAATTTTCTATATAGCTAATAATTATGAATTAAAAACATTTTATGATTTTCCAACAAAAACTGTTATAATTATAATGGAAAATATGAATAATTATTATTATACAATGTTGTAATGCATACTTTCACATATTGTCCACATGATATGCATCATTATTCTTATGTATTAATTGAATAATAATTATTACAATAGTCTGTAAATTTCCAAACTAGTACATTCCCAATATAATAATATTATTATGTATAACATAATAATACTATAATAATTACCCTACTTACGTATAATGATCTAAATACTGTAATTCAATGTCTATTCAAGAAAATTCTATTGTATTGAAAATTTATTAAATTCCATTTAATTTATTAAGATTATTAACTTTTGTGTACATATAAAGAGTCTGAAACAAAAACCAAATTGAATTCAATTATTTCATCTATGGGTATTTTGTGTACCTTTAAAACAATTGTAACTAATCCAAAAAAGAATATTTATTATCTGTTTTCTTTTACTAAATCAACAATTCTAATTAAACGGATTTATTGCCATAGTAACAAAAACAAAAATCTGATGTGGCCAGCACATAACCGACCGCATTGTGTATTGTCTAGTTAAGTGAAAATGTTACAAAATATTATAAAAATCTCTGTTAAATACTTCTTTTCAATTTTTAGAACATTAGTAAGCTTTTAGTTAACATACCTAGAAAAATGTAAATTTGGCTCTTAGTAGAATTTTGCTTTGTGCCACCCGAATTCCCTGAAATGCTCGCCAGTTAGTTTCGGTAACAACTAGAACTCAGATATCAAATTTCAAGAAATTCTATCAATCAGTTTTGGAGCCCTGATCTTTCCAAAAAATTTATAATGTTCATTGTTTTAATACGAAGAATTCAAATATTAAATTTCAATGAAATCGGTTGATTATTTCTCTTTATATACACAAAAATGTATATTTGGCCCGTAGTAAACGTCCAGTTGCTGACGCCTGATTTCTTCCAAAAGTTAGGAGGTTTCGCGGACGGTCTAGTGAAGCTTATATTAACATTTCAAGTAAATTGGTTGAATATTTTCTTCAAAATGCTCAAAAATGTAAAACAGGCCCGCTAAAAAGTGCAGTTCCCGAGGCCTGATATATCCCAAAAGTTGATCAATCCGTGCCATGGTGGAAATAAACTTATATATAAAATTTCATCAAAATCGGTTCAGCCGAACTTGAGATACACGCGTGCACACACAGACCGACAGACCGACAGACCGACGGACCGACAGGTTGCTAAAAATAGTTTACTTACACTTCCCTACTATGAAGAAGTACGTTCCCACCGAAAACTCGATATGCAAAATTTGTTGCCATCACATAACCTACATACCTATTGTATACACAATACTGTCGGTAATAAAGGCAAACTCTCTCAGAAATAACATTCATTGACTTACCATTGAAATTAATTCTATTGTATAATATGATGTGCATATAAAGCACACTCGGTATGTGTGTATATAATTATGTAATACTAAATAAAATTGTCTACAAGGGGCCTATGTATGTATAGCTATTTTTCTTATATGATCCTTAGATTTTACTTTTTTGAGTAAACGCGTTTAAATAACCTTTTTTTTTTTCGTGTCCCCAAGAATAAAATTAAGAATGATAATGTTGATGAAGTATACATTTACTATATTATACAGAGTGTTTAAGAACAGAATTCTAGATTCGAAATACTGTAATAATATTAGATAACTCCAATTTATAAGGTAGCCTTCCAATGTAATTTTATTGAGTTACTATGAAATTTTTTCTGAAAAATTTGATCTAAATTTTTGCTGGCTACGCTATAAAAATTCTTAAAATAAAATATGGCCAAATCTGCATTATACTCTTTTCTTCTAGCAAAAGGGACTGTTTGTTTAAGAGATTACCCAAAAATTATATATGTTCTTTGCCTATTATTATCTTTAATACTATACCAAAGACAATTCAAGAAACAAATTGATTTTTCCCATATAAGAAACTTTTTGCTAATTCAATTAGTTTTAAAAAAATACTTCAATAATATTTAACAGAAATTGTCGGAATATTTCCACATTTTCATATGTTAGTAAGATTGTGTTATATTTGAATATTTTAACTTCGTGCTAAACTCAAATTACATATTTCGTGCAACCCATTGAATCCATTTGTAAAACATTTTAATAAATCAAGAACAAAATAATTCAATTAATAATTTATATAATATTATTGAGCCGACTATAGACCATTTTACTAGATATACCAATTTTAATTGTATATTTTTAATTGAATGCGTTAATTTAATTGGGAATTGAAAAAATAAAAATTATATTATATACCATACGATCGTAGAATATAATATCACATTTGATACAAACAGAAAAGTACACATTTTGCTTTGTAATAATTTAACTTCGGACTCAGATTTTATAAGATGCTAGTAGTAATTTACTGTTATTAATATCACGCTCAGACGCCACTATATTAATAAAAAAAATCAACATTACACTCAAAATCTTCAAATTATTTTTATTGATTCCTGATTTTATTATACAGAATTTTCATTCTGACGAAAATTGCAACTGTGAAGCAACCTGTATACAATTTTATAAAATTTTTTTTTTCTTACCTTTCTCTCATCTTGGACATTTCTATTACGCTATAATATATAGACTTCATTCTTCATTCTTTTTATTTTTATTTGTATTAAAGAAAAGACAGAATGGATTTGCATACATTAGAAAAAGTTTTATTATGAATATGAACATCTACTCTATACAGAAACCAAAATTATATCAGAACACAAAAGACAATGACAATACGAAACAAAAAATTATAATTTTTCCAAATTTCTTTTCTTAGAAAATTATATTGTATGTACATAGCAACTCTAAATCTGTAATCTTGCAAAAAAAAAATTTAAGAAAATTCTTAAATCCATATAAGAATTTATGTAGATTTGTGGTGTACATTCAACTTCAGTATGCAAAATCAGTCTATGTAAATAATTGAAATGGACAACAAAATTATTGCTACAAAGCTAAAATAAACCGAAAAAAAAAAAATTATAATAACATGTGTTATTTTGAGTCTAGTAAATTAACCATATGTACATAAATTTATGGTTAACCGTTTAAGAGAAGTCAAAAATTTTACATAAAATTATCCATTCTCTCCTTATATTCATTTGCATATTATTTATTCCGATGCTATAATCTTTCAAATAAATATATGTATTTGAGAAATTTGAAAATAGTATCTTATAAATGAGAACAAGAAACTGAAATTATGTAATTTTAAGGAATTGAAAAATGGGATGGATTTTAAATTTTATTACAATATTTTCAATGAATTCATTAAATTGATTATGAAGAATTCAGGCAGGTGGAAATATTGAAAACTGCAAAACACGCAATTAAACATCGGTTTAGTACCTCAATATTTTTATATTTCGAAATAATGAAAGAAATCGAAAATTTATGAAAAGTTTAAGTGTCAAATAAATTCGCTCATTCTCAGCCGGGGTCACATTATATAATGTAGTCTATTCGAGATATTATTCCGACAGAATTTCAAAAACAAATAAAAGTATTTTGGCCGATCTTACGGACCCGTGAGAAGCTGAATACAAACTAGTTATTGAAATATTGAAAATGGAAGCCGAACCCATTATACGAATTTGTGAAATGGCAATAGTAGGCATTCTATTACAGTACAAACATTATATTAAGAATAATTATACCTTTTCACTAAGATTTTGGATACAAAACTAAGAGCAATAGAATTTTTCAAAAAATCTCTTTTAATAGTAAAGTGTGGATTAATAGTTCGTTGTTATTTTAAACAGTATAACTTGTTCAAATTACCATAGAACATGGAGAAAGTCAACATCATGAGCTGTTCTTAAAACTCTTTATGAGACCATACTTCAAGCAAATCTCTACTTTTAATATATCGATTTTACTGATTGCGGGTTTTACACTTAAACATTTTAATTTTAAAAATTTTACATAGAGGACTTATTATATCCTTCTCATTCATATTACTATTCCAATGCTTGCCCAAAAAACCTTTCAAGTTTTTTGAAATCTTAAATCTTTGCATTTATTTCGCTCGACTCTTCAACTTGTATAAGATGATAATATTAACAATAATATTGCGCACAACTCAATTCAAAATCAAAACCAAAAACATAAATTTATTTAAAAGGTGCAATAAACTTTTAAAATCAAAATCAACTTTATTCATCTTAAGTCCCCCTCAAAAAAAATAAGAGAAAAAAGAGAAAAAAACAATAGGTTAAATTGTAAGTTCTACAAAAATTTTTTTTTCCTAATTTAAACAATTTATTCGTGAATTTTCTTTTAAAAAAAATTAATTTTTCACAAACGATAATGGTGTCATTATAAAAACATAAAAGAAAATTCCACACCTTTAACCAACTTTGAACTTCTTTACAAAAAAAAAATAAAAAAACAAGAAGAAAATTTTCGAAAATTTTCTTCTTTTTCTCAACTATAATACATGCACTCGCTCTTTATCACAACAATAATAATTGTCCTTACAGAAGGAAACAAAAACATAACTATTCTGGCATATTATAACTATTATAACAGTTAACAGAAAAAACAAAAATTCTGGGTCAAAAGTTACAAAATAACAATGAAACAAAAAAAAATTTTGCTTTTTTTTTTGTTTTCATAGGAAAATCTAGGCTAAAGATACAAAAAAACAAACAAGATGAAGAATTATTACAGTGTGCATTCAAACAAAAAACAAAAAAGGTGGGGACACAAGGAGAAAAAACAACAAGCATTATAATAACTTATGCTTTTGAAAGACATTATCCTTCTGAAAGATGAAAAACTGCATCTCTTTTGTTTTTTTTTTTTTTTGTTAAAGACGAAATGAAAACACTAGGCTGATTCCTTCGGCAAAAAAGATTTGCAGGCATAAAACACAAAAGAAACTTTTGATTCTTTTATGCCCTCACTTTTTTCACTTGTTTCTTATACTACAAAAATATAAGCATCTTATATTACAACATTCACCATCTCTTATAATAGAAACTGAAAACTCTCATCAGGACATAAAGTTGATAAAGTATGAAAAGAGAACGTTAAAAAAAAAAAAAAGAAATTTACGGTTAGAAATTATCAACTAAATATTTTTATAATATGAAATGAAGCATTCACTTGAAACAAGTTTTCTAAAATAACAAAAAAAAAAAAGGAAACTCTGTTCCATTTTAAGTAACTAGATTATTACGATTTATTTGCAACTTACAATTCAGAAAAAGGCTCCCCAAAAGCTGTTTTACAAGAACAAAGATGAATTTACTGTGTTTTTTTATAAATGCAAATTTTGAAAAAGCAGATCTATTAAGCCACCTCAGAAATAGTCAAATTTAAACTCAACGGCAGTATAAACAAAAATCCAGTTGAAACGGCAGTATTTTTCAATTTCAAAAACAAAAACGAACTAAAAGAAATTTTATTTTAAATTATACGATCGATCAAACTTTATCTTGAACTAGTTTGTAAAATATTGTATATTTTCCCTAGTTACAAGGCTACTATAAAATTTTTTAAAAATAAGTGACTATAAATTTAAATTATCTCCAAATTTTTAAAAGTAATAAGTCGGAAAAGTTATTGAAGTTAAAAAGAATAATTTACTAATAAAATTGAGTTCGTCATAGTTCCGAGTTGCTAGTCAATAGAAAATTACTGCTTAATTTTGTTAAAAAACCAATTTTCAAATTACTTTGCTTTGAACCCGGTATCAGATTTTCCAAATTCGTTCACTTAAAACAGAAAACTATCTATTAAATTTCCTTTAAATTTTAGTTAAAGAAAAATATAGAATCTTTGACAGTTGTTAATTACCATAAAATGTTGAGCTTAGATTGATCATTTAATTTCAAATGTTTACAGAACATTACTACTGGGCACAAATTTTATTTCGAATTTCGTTAGTTTATATAATATTTACTGCTATGTAATACGATTTCTATAGAAAAAGCAGCGTTCCATTTACAAGTTACTCTCAAATAGATTGTAGTAATTTAGTGGCAAATGTTTCTGGAAAATAAACAGAATTTAATGCTTTCGCATTGCGTACAATAATAAAGATGATGTGAAGTCTTTAAATTTCAAATATGGAATTTTCGGTGGGAATACGATTCTCCATGCTAGGGAACTGTAAATAAACAATTTTTAAAAAGATGTCTGTAAGTCTGTATGTCTGTCTATCTGCCTGTCTGTCTATATGTCTAATGTCATAGTCAAAAAAAAAAAATTTCTAATGTCATAGTCTGAAAATTTTGTATATAAGCTTCCTTGACAGTACAAGAAACTGCTTCAACTTTTGGAAAAACAGTGGTCAGAAAGTGGATAAAATTTTACTACGGGCCAAAATTAAATTTCTGCGAATATTACTATTCGTGCTTATACTACATATATTTGTACACAATATGATTTTGCATATAGACATAAGGATAATCTTATTATTTAAATAGCACTTATCATTATTTGCATGATTGTTTTAAAACCAAGACAACATGAATAACAATGTACAGTATGTATATACATAATATTATAGCAAAACCCCCTTAATTCATTAAATTAAATCTTATATTTATTAAATTGACCGTTAATAATTAAAAAAAAAACTAAAATGTACTTTGTGGTAATCCGTTTACAAAGGATTCTCTTTATATTGTATAACAATCTCACCTTTTGTACATACGCATAATATAGATTTTATTTCATTTTAGATGGTGTTAAATAGTATTGTATAAAAGTTCATAAAATTGTATATATAGATTTTAAGAATTAAATGAATATTTACTCATATTATTAAGTTCGTTATTACGTACGTATGTATATATACAATGTATATATAAAAATTTGTTATTTCTAGAAGAAATTTCACGGATTACGAGAATTAATGTAAAATTATAATCTGATATAAAAGAAGGCAGCTACCCGCATATTATATTAAGTTCATCATTACATACTTATGTTTTGCTCTTAAAATTCTGTATGTACATTTATGTAATATAAGCAGGCATATAGGAATGTAGCTGTTAAGTGAATGTAAATCCTTCATATGAACAAAAATCTGATGTGGTCAGCACATAACCGACCGCATTGTGTATTGTCTAGTTAAATGAAAGTGTTACAGAATATTATAAAAATGTCTGTTAAATACTTCTTTCCAATTTTTAGGACATTAGTAAGCTTATAGTTAACATACCTAGAAAAATGTAAATTTGCCTCTTAGTAGAGTTTCGATTTGTGCTACCCGAATTCCCTGAAATGCTCGCCAGTTATTTTCGGTAACAACCAGAGCTCAAATATCAAATTTCAAGAAATTCCATCAATTCGTTCCGTAGATATGGTGAAAAATGTAAAATCGGCCCACAAATCAGTTTTGGAGCCCTGGTCTTTCCAAAAAATTTATATGTTCATTGTTTTAATACGAAGAATTCAAATATTAAATTTCAATGAAATCGGTTGATTATTTCTCTTTATATACACAAAAATGTATGTTTGGCCCGTAGTAAACGTTCAGTTGCTGATGCCTGATTTCTTTCAGAAGTTAGGAATTTTCGCGGACGGTCGAGCAAAGCTCATATATCAAATTTCAAGTAAATCGGTTGAATATTTTCTTCAAAATGGTGAAAAATGTAAAATCGGCCCGCAAATCAATTTTCGAGCCCTGATCTTTCCAAAAAATTTATCTTGAGATACTATCCGAACTTGAGATACACGCGTGCACACACAGACTGACAGACCGACAGGTTGCTAAAAATAGTTTATTTACACTTCCCTACTATGGAGAAGTGCATTCCCACCGAAAACTCGATATGCAAAATTTGTTGCCATCACATAACCGTCCTATTGTTTACACAATACGGTCGGTAAAAATAAGACGACCTATTGAATTTGGATAGTTTATTTATCACTTGCTTGCTGCAACACTGATATAATCAAAATTTGCACATTTAAGAAAAACTAGTTTTAAAGTTTTACAGTTAATATATTTTATATTGTAAGAGACAATTTTTAAGTTATAGAAATGTTGTTGTTGTGCAAAATTTAGAAGAAGAAATGTTTTAAGCTCTTATTTCTGTTGAACTAACTGGGAAGTTGTATTTTTTTGAGTTACGTCACTGTTGCAACAAATGAGTGTTATCATTATTAGTACACTATGAAAAGTTCTGTAAAATTAAATATAGAAAATTTATAAAAGTAAATCTTGTAAATACTTATGATATATAAACGACACTGGTTTTGCTTCGTTAAATCTTTGGATAGTGATACTATCCTCACTTTTTGAAATTTACAATTATATAATCTATATAATCTTGTACAATCGTACTATTCTAAAATATTGTATTAAGCGATTTACAATAGACTATATAGACTCAATAATATTAAGAAAAGTAGATTATTTTCTGTTGTCTACATATTTATAGGACAGATTGTATTTCTTCAAAAATAACACTACGTGCCTGCGATGTGGACATGAACTTATTGAGTGCCATTTGTCTTAGATTGTCTGGAAACCGAAATTGTTCATATTACCATATAGATTTTTGAAATAACGTTAAAATTATGAAAAAATGTAATTTCTTTATAATCAAAGTCTTTACAAGATTGTGAAATTTTAATACGCCTCTCCCGCAATAACTTACAGTTAACAAATGTGTATATTTTGTTAAACCTTGTAGTTTCACTTTCTCTAACCACAAAATTTTTCATTTTAAAATTTAAATTACTGGCAAAACCACTACAGTGTTGTTAACCTATAAATTTTTTAATAATCTTAAGGATAAAATTTCACATATTATTGAAAATACAATAAATTGTAATACAAGAAAAATAAAATAAAGGAAGCTTGGTTAACAATAAAGAAATTTTATTTATTAAACCAATCTATTAAAGAGAATAAAATAATACAAAGATACGGAACACGAATCACATGTACATTTGATAAAAGTAAAATAATATTCTCAATATCAAGGACACGCATTATAAGGATAAGCCTAATTTCTATTCATTACGCATCTACCTTTTAAACGGTAAATCATTCATGTACATGGCGTTTGCCACTTACATTATACTATATTAAATATTCAAACATGTTTCATACCGTGCTCGTGAACTGAATTTTGGGTAGTATGATTAAAATATTGTTTAACATTGATTTTTATGCTTGTAAAAATATTAAAAAATATTAAAATATTAAAAACATACCTTAAAATATTTGCCCTTAAGAAAAGAAAAACAAAGTAAACAATAAACTTACAACGTGCATAATAGCGAAAAAAGTGAGGTTACCTTCGATGTGTTTTTAAAAAATATAGCCAATCCGGCCTATTGGTTGTTAGAATAGTACATTTGCCTTTGTGAACTCTAAATAATGAAAGCAATCTATTCAAACAATTCATTTATTAGCATATGATTTTGCATAAATTTAGGAGAAATCTGAAAGCTTTTCAATATTAATTTAATTATTTATTTAATTATTATAAATTTAATACGACAATTAATGCGTTAATTTGTAATTATGACTCCAAAAGTGAAAAGACAAGATTATACAAAAAATTAATATTATTTTAGAGAAATAAAGCGCTAACCAAAATTTAAGCGTTGGGGCGCTTGTTCAAACACAAAAACAAAAGATGAAATAAATTGAACCAAAATAAACGCATAGAACTGTGTATAAGATCGTTAAGCTTTGAATTGTCACTTTATATTAAGAGTCAAAACATAATCAATTCAATTTCATTGCTAGTCAAGATTATTTCACAACAAAAATATTGAATCTTATGGCAGCTAACATGTAACAGCTGAAATTTGAAAAAAAAAACAATTGTGAACAAAGTCGATGGGTTTATTTTGACATTTTTTAGTTTAGCACAATGACTAATATTATGTCATAACTTACATTTTTGACAAGTTGGTTTTAATAGTCACTTAAAATCTTCATTAAGATCTAATTATTGTGTAAGACATTGCCGTGATATTTATATTGCGCTTATCTAATAAAATTTAATTCTTCTGAATTGAATGGTGTAGAAGTAATTATTTGAAAATTATATCTTGAAATGAAGATGATTCAAAGTTTTTTTATATGGGTATAATATTTTGCCAAGATCCACTTGTCTCATTATATTTCAGCCTTGTATTTTATAGAGATTTTAAGTTTTTATAAACAGAGTGAGAAATCAGAAATAAATAATTTTTTTTTTTCCTCTCAAAAATTTTTGTAAATGATTAGAATGCATAATCAGTGTATCTTTCAAATAGTTTTGAAAATATAATATTGAAACAATTCCAAAATAATATGACATTTTGAAGCCATTGTAACTAAAGCAATGTAAGATAGCCAAAAAAAGGTCAAAATATTTAAAAGTGTCTAAGAAATTTTCAAAACTTAAACAATAATACATATTTGTGAAACCTTTAACTCAACTTCCAGATCAAATAATTCAATATTAAAAATTTTTTTTTTTTTAGTAATTTTGATAAAGTTATAAAATGTTTCCTAGGCCTTTAGCTGTTTACGAGCTTTTTCAACTTTTACGTCTGACATGAAAATTATCTATAACCAAGTTGTGCAACATATCGAAAAACAATGGCATGAAATAAACTCGAAAATAGTAAGCCTGAAATCAACAATTATCATTACTAATAGATATCAATTAACTGGTCTCTTAACTGAAAAAGAATCTGAAAGAGCTGCTGGATAAAAGGAAAATTAAGTTGCTTTTTTGCGAAAAGGAAGAGAATTCGATGTATCGAGAGTGTAGAAGGTAAATTAACAGACAACTGAAAAGAATCACTATAGGAAAAGACTCCGGAAGCACGAAGTTTCGAACAATCGACTCAATAGCTTCAACAATTGCGAAGGTGTTATATATTTATAAATGCATTATTGTCAAACAGATTTTTTGGAACATGATTTTCTTTAATACTCTAAAACTACCCTTCGACGTCCCATACCACAAACGAACAATATTGTTTTCCTAAACAATTTCAATGGATCACTACCCGAGAGCTTTCACACTAGTTCAGGACCACCCTGTAATAATTACGTAAGTTAAAGATGCCTGTATTGTGATTTACATTATCTAAGCAGCCACATGTTTTTTTTTACAATACTTGTATATAACAAAATTTTTCTATTGAAATATTTTGTTATCTTGTAGTTTCTCAAAATTCTATTCATTAAATGTATGTTCTTCTAAAATTGTCCCTTTGAATTTCTCTAAAAAAAAAATCATAAAAAAAACCTTTTCAATAAAACTTATTTTAAATTTTCTTTTGACTGCAAAGATGTTTTGAAAAAGAATTCAATTTTTATATTGAAAGGAATAGGAAATTCCGTTATAAAAATTCAAGGATAATGCAGTATAAAATACTGAGTACATCATATTTTTTAAGTAAAATGAAAAACTAAATAAATAAGAATAAATTTAGATTAAATTTATTTTTATAAAATTAAATTAAAAAATAAATATGCAGTTAAAAAGTTAAAGGGAGAAGATATGTGTGGTAAAATCTTCCAAAAAAAAAAACAAACGTTTACAAAAGTTTGTGTTAAATTTTGAAAAAAAAAAAAAATAACAGCACCACAAAATATAAACTGGAAAATTTTTAATTACGACCACATGTAGTATAAATAAACATTTTATTACAAGAAGTTTTCAACTACACAAATATTTTTGCAAAACTTCTTTAATAAGTTCTGAAGCATAATTTGAAAAGTAAAATATTAAAAAAATACGGAAAGTACACTCTTGAAATATTCTATTAAAAATCTTGGTAGATTTTTATTATTTATTACTTGTTTTTGAATCCTAATTTGAATTTTTAAAGCAAGAAATTATCAAATTAGTATGCTTTCTAAAGTAACTTTTACTAGAGCAGCAATCTGAATCCGTTAACTGGAATAAGGCGCTCAAAATCAAAAAATAACTAACTCAATCTGCTATATTACGCCAAAGTTAACGGTTAAGAGATGAACTAATATACATACATATTTTTGGGTAAGAAATCTTATATGAAATACAATGATACGAAAGGAAATCATAAACTAGAGTGAGAGGATCTGAAAGAGCTGCTGGATAGAAGGATAAAATAATAACATTTTCTTTTATGAAAAGGAAGAGACTTCGATGTATCGAGATTGTAGAAGATAAATTAATACGCAACTGAAAAGAATCACTATAAAAAAAGACTCCGGAAACACGGAGTTTCGAGCAATCGACCCGCACAAAATATGTTTCGAAGGAACATTTCAAGCGAATTTACATGGGCTGAGTGGCACTAAGATGCACCTTCTGAAGTTGAGATACATGGTTATCTTATGGTAAAACATTCCATTTAGTGTTGAAACAGTGCATTGCGAAGTGGGTAGCTTAAAGTCATCTTTTTAAATAGCTGTTTCATTTAACAATTTAAACTCGCAAAAGATACCTTTACAAAGGCAAGTCTACAATATTTTATTTACATATATTTTCTACTAGAGGTCATCGTCATCTATATTCAATACTTAAAAGTGAACAATTTTAAATTTAATAATAAACACATTCTTTTTTATAAATTTATTTTCAAATCGAAATTAAAATTTCGCTTGAGAATCGTATGTTCATTCCAAAAAAAATTTCGTATTCATTACAGTGCTTAATAAAATATGACACAAAGAAAAAATTACATTAGATAATCATCCAAGTCAAAAACATGTGCAATTTCAAGGTAGCTAACTACATACACATAAGTTTTTTGGATTGCCATCACCTCTAATTAAATTTTGATAACAAACATAATCATTTTGTAGCCTAAAAGTTGAATGTAATTATTTTCTAGCTTTGAAATATAAAAGTCTTTGAAAAATTTGCTAAAGTTTTAAATCCTTCGGAGACCTTAAACTAACAGTGAAAACACTGAACAATATTTAGTTATAATTGAAAAATGTAAATATTTCAGTTATTAAGTTTTACTTGATCGTAATTACTATCAAGTTTATAGTAATTACTATAAAATTATTTAACTGTAATATTACTCAATAAATTAATAAATTTTCCGGAATTTAAGCTTTACTCTCATTTTCAAATAAATTTATCCTGTATTTTCTTTCATATAAATGAAGATAAAAATTACCCTACTCAATTTTAAGAAAATCCAATTAAAATCTTTAGAATTTTCAAGCGATTTTCCATATAAAAATCCATGTATCAGAATGAATGCGTTTAACTTATAATGCGTTATACTATTATACATCTGGTATATTACACATTTGGAGTTTTACATACTTCTTGAACGAAATAATTTTTTCATCTGTTATTTTTGTCAACAAACAGCTAGAAGGCGGTAACCTTTGCTTGCGCTTATTAAACTACATATATAGCACGAACAAGAGTTCCATTTAAAATTTAAAAACATCTGAATTTATGTAAAATACTGTAAATAATAAAACTTTAAGAATAAGGACTAAAGTGAATATTAAGTATAAGGTAAAGAACAAATAAAACCGAAAAAAATAACAATGCTATTCTCTAATGTCTTTGCCTCTGTAATACGAACACAACCCCCCTCCAATCCAATTTTCTTTATAACACAAAACACAACAAACAAAAAAAAAATTAATACAAAAGTAAAAACACAAAAATTTGAAAGAAAAAAGAATTGTGAACTTTGCATCGTAAATTGAAAGCTATTTAAGATTACATCTAATACGGTATTTTGAATAAACATTATAGAATATTAAAATAAATAAGCTTGAAATAAAAAACAAGAAAAACAGAAGAAAAAATAATAAAAATGGTATTATCAGATATTTCAGGTGAGTTTCAAATCTTCTCAGAAGGCAGAACCAGCATAGAAATGTCTCTCTTTTCAATTGAAAATTATAGCAAGAACCTAATTTAAGTTTATTTTACGTAATTATGAACAGAATTTAAGAGAAAATTTGGTATTTGAAAAACTCCTTCAATTAAGTAGAGGTACTTTTACCTCTTCAGTGTAACATTTCCCATCACCAGTTCCCAGCTGAAAATTCGCTGATATATTTCGCTCTCTTTGAAGGCTCGGTTTTTAACATTTTCGATCTCAAAGAAATAAGTAGTCAAGGATTTTAATATTAACAATAATATTAATATTACTAGCTGTTTGTTAAGGAATTTTTATATGTATAAAAACTGTAGGAATTTCTGACTTAGAACTTAACTAAATTTATCAGCAGAAAAAAAATAACTCAAAAACCTTCAATGTTTCTGCTTGTAGTACAGAAAGTTTTTGCAGTTGTTTTAAATACTGTCAGAGTCATATGTTTTTATTTAATTCAAAAATTATTTATTCAAATTTTCGTAATCTATAGCACTTAAAATATATAAATATTAAATAATTAAAAATTTAAAAGCGAAAATACAAAACTTACTCTAATAATTCTTCTAAATCTCTCGATATTCCATTCCTTTTCTTAATCGCGGTAGTGACATTATTACATCTTACTTGCACTGTTTACAGTTATAGTTGGAAAGAATATTGTCAAAACATTGCTTTTCAAAATTACTTTTTTGACAGTTCCTGTGGTACTTGATTATTATATTTGCTGCAAATTAAATACTAGAATGGAACTGATTTATTAAGGATACCCTTATTTCCTATCTCACTCCCTTCTTCTTAAGTAATCATTTTTAAATTAGTATTCTTATAGTATAAAGGTTTTCTGTTTGGATTGTATAATTTTTCTCAATAAATATTTTAAAAGTACCTACTGCAACATTGTTTCATTAATTTGTGATGATTGATTTTGAAAAATCGAGAACATGATGTGAACAATATTTTTTTCACTTCTAAATTATTGCTAATTTTAATTTTGTCTTCATTCTCACGGGCTATAGTACCATAATAAGATCTTTAGATTTGATCACACAAGCATACACAAATGAGATTCTGTTTTGGAACAGGTGCACAGGTACGCATAATTCTTTAAGCCACTTCATTAAGATTTAGTTAATAGGTAAAAAATAACGTGCTGAATTTTTGGCTTCGTAATCATAAGACACGAAATTCTCTACAATTTCCCTAACTATAATTAGCTTAATTTTTATTACCTGACTCATTTAACCCTTGAATTATTTTTGTTTTATTTCAAAGTTTGCACACATTGCTCATCCTAAATCTATGCAATCTTTGAAATATTTTGGTACATCAATGAAAGTACCAAATTTAAATAATGAAATTGATTGAATTCAAATGCAGTATTTTCACCTGTTCAAGTTAAAGTGCTACTTTATAAATCATTGGTTTCATCCAACTTTATTAAAAACATTTCTACATACTTGTATTTATGTACATACACGCTTACATAATATGCAATATGTATATATGAATGTGTGCAATAATAATAGTATATAGATAGGTTCATGAATAACTCCAATTGCAATAAAATGAACCTTGAAAATAACATTATTATAAAGAGAAACAACGAGAAAGACAGAGAAAGAGAGAGAAAGGAATTTTATTTACGTATATATATTAAAATACTCTAAATATGCGCTTATTGTGTATTTTGAATTTAAAATTGCGAATTGAAAAAAAAAGAGAAAGTTAAGCATCTCTCAACTGAACATTTTTCTGAATGGCTTAATTTATTTTTATATTCATTTCATTTTTCGCCATTTTGTTTCATTTTATTTTTATTTTTTTTTTTCCGTCATTTTCTTGTATTCAAAGTTCGATCATCCTTTTATTTGTAAAAGAAATGATACGAATGAATGATGCTTTTGATTTGCCCTTAGAGACATACGTTCTTGTAAAATGAAATTAAAGTAAACTACATTGAAAATTGGTCTTTTTACAAAAAATATAAAAGAAATAATTGAAATAAAATACAAAATGAAAATAAATTTACATTGATATTCATACTTTGAAATTATAAAACAAAAATTTCATTTTATATAGTTAATTATTTTGCAAAATAGAAGTTGACGTGGTGTGAAATTTCACGAATGAAAATTGTCACTTCGTTATGAAGGGATTCGTAATATACAGAATTTACAACATATTGATTACTCGTATTATGTAGAGAGTAAATCAAAAGATATTCCTGGTTCATAGCGCTCACATTATAATAAATTTGACATTCTGAATTTTTATGTCTGAATTTCTAAAGGAGTTAAATTTATACAATATTTACATATGACTCGTACATTACGTGGGAAGTGAAAATTTTGAATAACTACAATGCAACGCTTTCCCACTTAGATACAGTTGTATCCATTTGGATACATTTTTACTTTGAATTTAGCGTGGATTCAAATACACTCAAATCTGGTAAAGTGCTGAAATTTCTACATTTGAAAATTTTCCTGTTGAATATGGATACATTTCTTTTTCAAAACACTGAAATATTATAAAACTGTCAGAGTGCTGCCAACATTAAATTGCTAAATTGCTGTATCTTCAAAAAAAACATATTATTTGTTAGCCTTATTGAACAGATACCCAAATTTTTTGGAAGAAAGTAAGAAAGATACTACATTAAATGAATAGTCCCTGTGTTCAAATCTAGAACATTTAATTTAGTAGTTACAACACATATATTTTCTTAATCCAAGTTTTACAATTATTGAAATTCAATATAAGTAGTATATTAGTACTGTCTTGCTTCGTAATGAATTTACCATAAATAATAAAACTCACATTGCTTAATATTCTACTTAACGAGGCTGATTACATTTTTTTCTAGAAATTGGATACATTTCGTTTTTACCGAGTGGAACACTGTATATGTCTAAGCTTTAATTTGAAACTATTTGAATAAAGATTTTTTTCCCTACATCCGTTTGACATTAACCGCTCCAATCCTGGTCTAATTTAATTATTTCGTAATATTAAGACTCCGCTTTCTCTAGTTTTTCTCTATATTAAAATCTGATAAACAAAATTATTTAATTAACTATAACGAATTTATTATTTTCTACAATTTCAATTTTAACCTATATAATATTTTACTTGCATAAACTATATACGTTTAATAATCGTAATATATTAGATGATGTAACCATAACATTAAAATTAATTTATGTACATAATATAACATAAAATATATCGTATGAAATGCGTCTAGCCCGTATATTATTCTTAAATGACAAAAATCGTATAAACATATTAATTTAAGCTTAAATTAAGTGATGTATGAATCACAATATCGATTTTAACATTATTTAATATCATAAGTAACTATAATAATATAGGTACATAAATAAATATACCTAATATATTAAATTGGTGTAATATAAATTTACGATATTTCATCAAAAATTTACTCATGTATAAAAAATAACAATTGATGTTATTAACCATAAAATCCAAATTTATATTATTGAGAGACTAACAAATTAATAACATATTTATTATCCTTAATATTTCAGAGTTCATTGTTTTCATTATTGATTACTTTTTACTATAACATTGTTACGTTTAAAAACGTTTAAGTCACTTTTAACTAACTTAATTATACCCAACATTTTTATTATCTGAGCTATAATTGGATACATTACTGCCAAATTCCATGCAACTCGATATCCAATACATTCAATTTCAATATTTAAATATTTAAAATTATCTTCTGAAATCGTATGTCAGCTACCCGAATCCGATGTTCAAATTAATCCAATTGCAATATTTCTGAAAGTTAAGTAGAATTAGTTTTTTTTTAATTTTTAAGTAATCGTGCAAGCGGACGAACGGACAGGCTTACCATACAGTCATGTTCAACTCAACACAGAATTTTAAGCTAAATAAGAATGTATTTATATGTACATGTTCATACGACAGACAACTCTTGTATTTGACTACAATTTCTATACCGAAATACCCTTCCACTAAGTTATAGGGTATAAAAATGACTTGATTTGCAATCGTGTATGTATTTAAATTCTAAAAAAATTCCAATAACATAATGAAAATGAAAAATAACAAAAAGCAATAATAAATTTTTCAGAGTAAGAATATTATCGTTTTTCACCTGCCCGAATTAATATTGTTTCGAGAATAAAGAAGATAATATGAGAATATATATAAAATAATATTAAAATCTTTAAAATATCTTTAAAATATTTAAAATATTTTAAAAATAATATTTTAAAAGTTCATTCATTCGTTAAAATCTTATTGAATAAATTCAATTCATAAAATATTTGAGCTTTTTTATTGGGATTGTGTGAAATTATTTTGTAATTTGAGTTGAAATTTTTTTTTCAAACGGAATTCTATCATACATTTAAGGTTTGTAATATTAAAATTTTATAAATTATAAATGAAACTTATTTGCATAAGAAATGATGCTAGGTTTCTAATTTTCTTTGGAAAAACAATTACTTAGATTTCTGACTTTCTTATACAATAAAATTTCTCATTAGAATTGAGTAATAAGATTTTTTTCTGAATTGATGAAATTAAATTTTTTTATTTGACATTTTTTTGTATGGAAAAATATTGCCTCTTTAATAAAATAATTAAAAATTTTTCAAATTTTCTTAAAAAAACTTGTTAGCAATTTTTCACAATAACGTAGCAAAAAAGTGACTATTACCATTAAGAAAATCTATTTGAATTCGAACTGAATTTAGTAAATGCAACATTATACATAATTATATTAGTATCTAACGTTTCAGTAAACGTTGTTGTTTCTAAAAATGAATATCATATTGCAATGATTGATAATTTCATCTCAAATTACAATTAAATTAAATCTTAAAGCTAACATTTTTTATGTGGTAATTTATATATCCACTACTGCAGGATAATTGGAAAATAATAAATTCACTAAACCAGTAAGGCAATAAGAAAGTGCAGATTTTAATTCTCTTCATCATGTTATTAATAACAAAAGTAATCAAATGGTTAACAACTAAGAAAAAGAATAACGCTAATTAATCGGCTAATTCTTAAAATAGATCAGATAAAATGTTTACCGAATTTTAAATTTTAATTATTAAAGTAACTAAATGTGCCGTCTGTTGCTGGTTTCCAAAGACTCCGTAACTAGTACGAAACTATTTTGATTTTCTATTGAAAAAATTAAAATAAATGTATGTATTGCACCGCGACCGTGTATAAGGATCTATTGTGCGCTTTCCTAAGTGAGGGAAAAAAGAAATAAAAGATAAGTACCAAACTTAAATTGAGTGAGAATCTAGTTCAAAAAAAAGTATTTAGGGGCTCCCTAGAGCAGATAGAAGGTTAAAATTTCATATCAACATAACCCTTTACTTGAAACATATTCCCCCCCCCCCCCCCCTAAAAATGTTATAGCCCCAAAACACTAAAATGCCATCTATTCATTGCAGGAAATTTTGCAAACGCAGAAATATAGTGGTTGTCTTCTTTTACCGTGGCAAACTTATTTGAAATTTAAAACAAAAAAATGCCGTTAAAATTTAACGTTATCTAAAATCCGTTTTTTCTTCAAATTTTTGATATCGTTTTTCATCTACATCACAGGCTGCAGGAGTCAGAAATTTCAGCAACTTTTAGACGCTAATAAATAGATATTTTGTGAGAAGAAAATTTTTTTCCACCTCCACCCCCTTTCAAGTTATCACCTCTCGAAATTTGTAAAATTTGAAATGATATTATCTTATATTTCCGAAACTTCAAGCTTTCCCAAATTTCTAAAAACGCAGGAATCTAATAGTAAATGCTGTGCTATTAAAAAATATAATTATTTTTCTTAACTCACGCAATTAACCCTCAAATTTGAACATTACGTTAACGATTCTTTAAATTTTTTTTTGTTTTATTTGAAAGATTGCATGTTTACTGCTCATCCTAATTGTATGCAATCTTTAGAATATATTCGTGTATGAATGGTATTACTTTAATAATTTACTTATAATTCAACAGGTTTTTAAAAGCAATATTTTCAATTGTTGAAGGGAAAAGTGCTACATTACAAACCATTGATTTGACTCAACTTTATTGACTATATGAACTATGTTTTTTGAATATTTCTGTTTTAGACTTAATATTAAAGGGAATATCTTAGCATTAAAAATACTAAATCATTATATTTTTCTTGTTTAGTTAAATTTTGAGTCCCTACATAAATTTCATGATATACAACTATCTATACACTATACTCATTTTGATTGTATGAGCACAGTACCTACATGATATTATGTATAGAAAATTGTAAAAAATATTTGATTTATTATCTGTACCCTGAACAGTTGGGTCCAACAAATAAAATGGCAGAAATAAAAGGAAAATCCAAGGAAACACAAAATTTACATAATCTAATTCTTTTCAATATTTTCATTTTATTTTTCGTCATTTTTCTCTTTTTTTTTACAGTTTAAGGATATTATTAGCTGAGATTTTACCATTTTACATTTTAAAAAATCCAGAGGATGTAATAACTAAATCCGTATGAGAACTAAAAAAATCGAAGTGATTTTACTGCATTAGAGATAATTTCCTTTTTTTTTCTCTTTCATTTTTTTTTTCTATTTTCGAAATATGATAACTTTTTGTACCTTTTCTATATTTTTTTTTAACGTTTTTTGCCGCACACCCTTCGGCTTTATCGCTTCCTATCTGTTCCCCTATGCAATATGTACGTTTAGCTTTTTTTTCCAAAAAATTATGTAAAAATATGCTGACGAGTATGATTCACATATTGAGAAAAGTTTTTTAGGAAAATTTTTGCATATTTTAATTCTCATTTTGTATGTACTCGTATTTGTTTCTTATATTTTTCATTTTTACTGTAAGTCGGCAAGAAATATTTTGTAATTTCGGCACTTAAAATATTCGTATTCACACACATATGTATTGAGAGTTCAAGCTGCCAAATGTTATTTTTAACATATGCAGATATTTAAAACAGAGTACTTACTACATGTTTAGACGACTTCCGATTATTTAATATTAATTGCACTTCAAGAAATTAAAATAGAGAGTAATTTGCAATAATGTAGGCTCTAACCCGATTTAATTGATTTTTTTTTTTAAATTATAGAAGCAAAATGAATCGAAATAATTTTATTCTCACTGCTGTTTTCTTTACTCTCACTACTATTTGCTGATGTTATTATTCGGCACAAAAATTCACTATTCAACTCTTGTGTAGAACATTATTTTGATTTTTTCTATTGGAATATTTCTCTTTGTTATAATTATTATTGATTTAACGTCATCGGTTTTTAGGATGCTCAACAATTTCTCATCTTTGGAGGCTACACTCTGTAATGTTTGTTCTATAACTCTAGACAGTTCTCGTTCGACCATGGTAAATATATTTTATCCATTGGAACCAATATATTATTTTTATTATAGCTTTTAGATAATTATTCACAATGATTGAATACGTGCTTGTTTCGTCATTCTTTGATAATTTCTTCCGTAGCACCCTAACGTACAAATGTTATAATTAATTTATGCTTAAGCTATTAAACCCTGCGAAATTCAAGTAATTGTATGAATATTATTTTCTAATTTTTATGGAAAATTCTGCAAAATATTTGAAAGAAACCAGTGATTACAACCACAAAATTATTCTTATATCTTAAATAGTCTCAATTTACTTTACACTCATTTACTACTTTGCATACAAGTATGAATTTAATGTAGAGTTATAACATTTAAAAATAATGTCAAGCTGTTTATAATGATTTTTAAAATAAGTTATCAAAGAAAAATAAAGCCGATTACTTTAATGCCGTTTTGTAGCATAAATATATGAAATTGCTTTGTATGCCTTATTTGAAAAGTAATTATCTAAATAGTACACTCTGTTTCAACTAAATTTATGTATGCATAAATTTTGTAGGGGCAAAAACTTATGTGTTCTATGTACAATAATTACAGAATTATAATATTATACCTTTTTTTTTTCAAATGTTAAGTAACTTAAATGTTAAGTTATTAAATTTTTCTTAAAATTTTTCTCGGAAATATTTTTGCGGCAAACTATAAGTCACAAATTTTTATGCAAATATTTTGAGGCAAAATTTTTGTTATTATAATTACGTATTATGTATAAGCGACGACGTGTAAGGATGTTGCACATGTGCGTATGTATAAATGTTATTTATAAGGCAGTAAAAAATATTATGAGTATTCCTACTATGACTTAGCAAAATAATAGCAATTAAAATTGTGGCTGTTTAAAATAATGCAAATTTTTTTTTTATAAATGCAGTAAGAATAATTGTAAAAGCAAAATGAAAATTTCTAATGAAATGAAATTCTATATAAATTTTTAAATTCTGAAGCTCAGACATATAAACGGCATCTATACACTATCTATTATATAATTGTTTTTGAAACATAGATTTCTTGCTATTTTCTTCTTCTCTGCTGTTGACCAGCATTGCTCGGCTTGAAGAGACTTTCTCTACTTGTTTCTCCACAAAAAATAATTTTGATTTTTCTTAAATTTTGCAAAACTTTAACGTTTATGTTATAAATTGTATAATATTAATACAATACTACTGCATTTCGGATGTCAGGAATATAGTAGATAAATGCATTAAACTTAACAGCAAAAACAATAATATAGTAACTATTCATTCTATCTATCGACTTTCTATCTATTTCATTTTAAAATGGAAAATCAATACCAAATTCTTAATATTTAAATTTATATAGATTAGTTTATTCTCTAGCATAACAAGATGTTTATATCAAGTAGTGCTCTGCTTGCAAACTGTATACTATTAACTTTTCTTTAACAGACCAATATCATATAACCTTATACAAAACGCAAGCTTTGCATTCCCATTCTACAGCAAATGTCAACTCGAATTTTAAATTTATTATGGAAAGTAAACAATGTTAAGTTCAAAGAATCTCTTGACTATCAAATTTTGTTTTCACTCGGTTCCAAACATTCAAATCAACAGTTCTACAGATATATGATATGAATTATCAAATTGCTTTATTTGAAATATTTGTAGCACTTTTAGTAAGCAGTAAAAATGATTTACAAATATTTATTACAAAAATTTTAAATTAATTAAATTTAAAACTATGAAAGAAATACTAAACACAATCAAATAACTGTAAATAAATTAATCTGACAGAATAATGGGAAAAACATTATCTCCCAAATTATATTTTTCATCTGTTAGATTAGTTGCTTTAATATTTATTCTTTTAAACTATTCACTTGTCATTGGTTTCGCCATTTAAAGAAAATATACATATTGGTTTGGTATTGTTAAAAAGATTAAAATTTTTAATATGCAATGGGACTCCATCGATCTAAATTCATTTGTGTCAACTTTCGGTTATTAATCACTGTTTTTATTGTACTATACTAAAGCTATTTGTATTTGAATGTTAAGAACAGAACAGTGCAAAATTTACGTATACTTTAATCTTAACTTCAATAATGAACGGTAATGAGATTATGCATGCATCTCTAACTTTAGACCCCAAAATTTTAAAAATAATATCAACTTATCGTAGCATACAGCAAAATATTAAATGGTTTACATTATTACAAACATTCCATATTATGAAATATATAAAAGATAAATTGAATTCATGTTGGATTTACTTTAATTTTAAAAAAACAAACACCAAGAAAAAAAAAAGAAATGAATACCCTTCAGATTTCTATAGCTAATGGATTTTAGAAAAAATTTTTTAAAAAATATTTTAAAATATTTTCCTATAATATAGCTATTATGTAATATGTTTAGCAAAGCAAATCCTAAACTTTTAAATTCAAATTTTCTTTCAAATATTTTAGTTTTTTTTTTATATTTCAACTCAAAAGATTTTTTTTTAATATGAAATGCAAACTATCAATTTTTTTTAAGTTAGAAAAAACTAAAAGATTTTTTTTTTCTTCATTTCAATATAACAAAATTATTTTAGTTTTTTCTTAATGCTTAATGCAATATTAGTGCAGAAGTTTAAAAAATAAAACATTCAATTTTACTTGAGTCTACATACTTTAGATATACTTAAGCAATATTGTGTATACTTGTGTATATGTTTGCATATTTAAGTTTTTTAGCATTTTTCCAAAAAAAACTGAAAAAAACTGCTTATTAGCTTCAATCTAGCCGTCCGTCCGACCGTGGGTATGTTTAGAAAAGCTCTAAACCCTTGAAGATAAAAAGATTAAATTTCATATGTACATAGACCTTTACTAAATTTCCGTTGGAAAAAAATTTTTACGTATCTCCCTCCCTCTAAAACTTATACCGTCCTAAAACCATTTTTCAACTCTTTATTGCAGCGAAATCATAAGCATTTTTCAAATTTTGCTATCGCAGAAAACTAGTGGCTAACTTCTTCTACTGTGG
The DNA here is from genome assembly GCF_029603195.1 of Condylostylus longicornis. Classification (NCBI taxonomy): domain Eukaryota; kingdom Metazoa; phylum Arthropoda; class Insecta; order Diptera; family Dolichopodidae; genus Condylostylus; species Condylostylus longicornis. The sequence continues at coordinate 9,547,993 of NW_026578009.1, read as the reverse complement.
CATACCATACTTGAACTTAAAAAAAAAAACAAAACAACCATTAAAATTTACCGTTATTTAAACTCCATTTTTTTCCAAATTTTTGGTATCGCTTTTCTTTTACACCACAGGTTGTAGACACTGATAAATAGCTTATTTCGTAAAAAATTTTTTTTTTCACCTCCCAAATTACTATAAATAGCACACGGTAAATACCATTAAAAAATATAATATTAACGCTTCTTAATTTTTTTTTTTTGTTTTGTTTCAAAAAGTGCATACATTGTTCGTCCTAAATTTATGCAATCTTTGAAATGTATTTTTATATGAATGAAAGCACGTAATTTTAATAATGTCAAACATAAAAAAGTAGATTGCGTAAAAAACCAGTACTTTCACCTTGTTAAAGGGAAAGTGCTACATTAAAAACCATTAGTTTGACCCAACTTTATTTTTTTCAACTTTTAAAGGAACATCTTTCCGTTCATCTTGTCGAAAGGAATATACAAAATAAAAGTGCAAAAAAAAAAAAAAAACAAGAATAAAATCGAGACTCATATACGAACATCAAAGCCGCCCGAATATTTCAAATTGATTTTATTATTATTTTTTTTCCTTTCTGGGAGCTTTTTGGAAAAAATAGGAAAAAAAAAGGTTAAAAGTATTCCTAGGTTTCGTTTATATGTGCTTATCTATCACAAAACAAAAAATAAAGTCAAGAATATTTTAAATTTGAAACGATATGTGTTTCATTTTATTTCGAATTCAATTTAGAAGTAAATAAAAATTCGACAAGGTCCTTTCCTTTAAATTAAATATTAATGTTTTATTTCTTCTTTTATTTTTATTCAAAAGTGTACATACATACTTAAGCATATTATTGTAATGATGGTTTATTGTTTTCAGTGTTGGAAAAATGAAAATATCAGAAAAGTATTGTAAGAAAAATTAATATAAGTGATTCAGATAGGCCAAATGTGATCGTACGCTCTGTTGATCTTAGTATCATAATGATCTTAGAATCATAATGGTAGGAAAACAGCATATCCATGCTAATTAAAATACAATAGACCAGCTGCACCGCCTATATGAACCAACAAACCAACCGCAAATAATTGTTTTCATCATCAAAAAATCTCCTTCCACATGTCTTTTCTTTACAAATGAACAAATCTAATCCATATTCTCCACTGTCATCTGAATTTTTACTACATTTGAAAATTTTGCGTTGAACGTCTCTGTTATTTCTTTATTTCAATTGCATAGTATAAAATGTAATAATAAACATTATTACATTTTATACTATGCTTTTAAAACAACTAATAAAAGCAATAAAATTTAAATTTATATACGAACGTATGTGCTGTGCTGTGCACTAAAAATGAAATGCTCCTTACTATTATTTATTGCAAATCTGTTTCCATATAGTTTCTTGAAAATTACTTTAAGGTAGTTTAGAAAATATTTTAGTATGATTATTTCTCTTTTTTTTTTATTTTACTTTTAAAAAAAAGCCATTCGAAATGAAAATATTTATCAATATCCTTTAGAGAAATGTCATTGTATGAATATCTCCACAAATTTAAAAATTTATGCGAGAATGTGTTGCTTGAATATGTGGAATTGAATGCCATAATAATAGAGAATTTGAAGTATAGCATGTAAAAATTGAATTAATTATACTGAAATTGCAGGTTTCTATATTTCTGAAATTTAGATTTCTATAAAGAAACCTCAAACTTTTATATTTTATGATCTCTAATCGTAAGAATTTTAAATATTTATAACAGAGGGTTTCTAGTAAAGATCTATGTACGTATAGAATTTCAGCTTTCTATTTTCAAGGGTGTAAAAGTTTTGTAAACAGACACACGGACAGACGGACGCACAGACGGGCGGACAGAGTGAAACTAATAAGCACTTTTTTCAAGAATTTTTTGGAAAAGTACTAAAATGGAAGATGATTTGAGAGTTCCGATACACGTATCCATGTTATTAATGAAAGTAGACATGTACATTTCATCGACATACGCTATGCTTTAAATAGCAGTGAGTAAACTTTTTCTATTCTTTCCCCCCCCAAGCAGTAGCTAAAAAGAATTATTTTTGATAATAAGTGCTTCGATTATCGAATTTGAGTCTATATTGAACTCAAAATTTTCTGAATACTTGATTATATGCAGTTTAGGCATATTTACATGAACTTAAAATAGACAGAGAAAGAAAGACTAAAACGAACGAGACCTTTCGATTTAGCCCAAAGTCCTGAGATATCACTTCAGTTTCTTCCTTCATAAAATATAAATCCAAAATCACGATAATGAAAGAAAAAAATGTAAAAAATAAAATTGCCGATAAATCTGAATCACACTGTCAAAAATAAATCATAAGTCATATAGATTCAAGCTTCTAATTTTGCACGTCCTAAATTGATAAGCCTTTCAAAATATTAATATTTAACAAAAATATTTCATTATACTTTATAAATTTATAAGTTTTAGCAGCGCAATTTTCTTTTTTAGTGAAAATCCAGCACTCTTTTTTAAATCATACAGAATTTTTTGACGCACGAATAAACAAACCAAAAGAATGCAACAAATGAACACAAATATTTAACAATTTTTTTTTTAGAAATAATTTAGAATCCTGTGGAATTGGAAAATTGTCTCTTACAACATCTTTCCTAACGAAAATTAATAAATGCAATTCATTCTCCTTTATTGAGCATTTTCATACGTAAATTTTTGTATTTTTTACATTTTTACCTTGGAAGACACAATTATGACACATATTATGATGTCCTGATTTTATAGCCGCCCTACATGCCTTTAACACTTTAATGAAGGAAAGACATTTTTTTTTACTTTTTTCTTTGAAATTTTGTTCAAATGATTTTTCACAGAGCTTCTTCATATATGAATGAATATAGAAATAAAAATTTTCCCTACACTAAAACTTCTTATGAAAATTCATTTTATGTATTGTAAAGTGATAACAGGAAATTTAAGGGTCTTTCTTGAATCAAAAAAAAAAAAAAATTATTTTTTCATTATAATGTTCAAAAAAAGTTTTTTATTGTCATAAAAAATAAGAAAATTTTTATGGAAAGAAACACAATTAAAAAATTATAAAAAAAAAATTCTTCTTTAAATACCCGATAGGCATAAAAACTAAAACCAAAAGAACCAAAGGAAAGAAAAAAAAATTTAGAATTTTCACATTATTCTTAAAATTTTTCTTGTTTTCTCTTTTTTTTGAAAAAGGTGTAAAAATTTTTTGTTTTTTTTTTTTTTTTTAAGTTAAGGTTAAAAAATATGTCATAATAATGACATTACTTAAATTAATTGCTTTTTTGATTGACATTTTCATTATGAATTTTTTTTTTCAGGTCGAGTGGGTGGTGGATAGGTAATCATAATAAACACAATAATAATAAACTTAAAAAAGTGTTTTTATATAATTACAATTTTTCTTATTTTTCTTGTTTTTTTATCCGAACGAATTGATGTTTGACAAGTATTATAAATTTGCCGTTCCATTTTTAACGTTGTGATATATTCTGGTGTCGAATTTTTAATATCTATTCGTTCGTCCACCTATCTGTTCGTCTGTCACAGAAATAAATTAAAAACACATTATACTGGGAAATCCAAATTTTCTTCCTAACTATTAAATTTGTAATCGATCGAGGGAAATTTGTAATCGACTGAGACATTAGTTCGTATGACTATTATATAACTATTATATGATTTGTTTATATCTTGAATACTATAGTTCAAATACTGAAAATTTTTTTTAATTGGGTGTTGGAATAGGATCCATTTACAAATAAAATTTGATAATATTTGTAAAATGTCTTATGACAACTGTCATAAAAAATCTAAAATAATATTGGCGTATTCCGCCCGTAAAAACTATATAATACTAAAACATTACACCACTACGTTTAATAATAGTGTAACCATTCTAAGAAAACTTCTTTTGTCGGTTGTCACATGAAATATTATGAAAGTACTAGCATCACAGAGTTGACAAGATATAAACTCTATTTTTTCTCGTTTTTTTTTTTTTTTTTGAAAATTCCTCCTATTGTTTTCTTGCATTTCTTTCTTCAAAAGGACGCTTTATATATCATTAACAATTCCCGTTCATTTTACATATCTTAATACACAAGTAGGTTACTTTGTATTCAAAAAGAAAAAAAAAAGAAACCACAATCGAAACAATAATGAAAAACATTTAAAAAAAAACCATTAAAAATAAAAAATTTAATAAATGAGGTTATGTGTGTTTTAAAAATTTTAAAGGGGTTACAAAATTAACCACAATTACAATTTTAATGTTACAGAGAAATTTTCTTAATTTATATAGATTTTTATTTTTCATTTTTTAATTTTAAATTTAATTTCCGAGATTAAAAAAACTAATTTTCAAAAAATAAAAAAATTAAAAGAATTTAGAAGAAATAGAAAACATAACAATTCTATATAGGCATTAAAAATCCCTCAGGTGAATTTCAGGTGTCTTTTAAGAAAAGTTTTAAGAAAATACTTCAGCATAATTTAGGTAGAAAAAGTAAGTAATATGTATATGTATAGTAAGTTCTCTTATACAAATACATCACAGTTCACAAGTTTGGAAATTTCACAGAAAATTTTATTTGTACACATTGTATACGTACAAATTTTTAGCACTTTTCCAATTAGTTTCACTCTGTCCGTCCGTCCGTGTGTCTGTTTACAAAACTTCTACACCCTTGAAGATAGAAAGCTGAAATTTAATACGTGCATAGATCTTCACTAGAAACTTATTTCCGTAGAACAAAATTTTTACCTATCTCCCCCCCTCTAGAAGTTATACCCCCCAAAAACCCAAAAAATGGCCTTTTTTAACTATTTGTTGCAATGAAACCATAAGCATTTTTGACATTTTGCAAACGCATAAAGGCAGCGGCTTGCTTCCCCTAGCGCGATATACTATAGTTAAACTTTAGAAAAACAAAATGGCTGTTCAAATTTACCGTTATCTAAAGTCTTTTTTTTTCCAAATTTTTGATTTCGTTTTTCTTCTAGACGCCAGCCTGTAGAAGCTTGAAATTTTAGGGGCTTATAGACCTTAACAAATAGTTCATTTCGTTAGAAGAAAATTTTTTCCATCTCCGCCCCCTCTCAAGTTATCTTCTCTTGAAATTTGTAAAATTTGAATTTTTGGCGCCTTATATTTCAAAAACCGCAAACGTTTTCAAATTTCTATAAACATAAAAAGCTAGCGGTAAATTCCGTAACATTAAAAAATATAATTATTTTTCTTAGCTCACCCAATTAACCCTTAAAATCGAGCATTATATTAACCCCTCTTTATATTAATTTTTGCTTTATTTCAAAGACTGCATGAATGCATCATCCTAAAAATATGCAATCCTAGAAATAGTTAAATATGAATGAAAATAATTTTAATAGTGTGTTAGGTACAAATAGACTGTATTTAAAAGCAGAATTTTCACTTGTTGAAGGGAAAAGTGCTACAATACAAACCATTGGTTTCACCCAACTTTATTAATATTGTAGGTGTACCTATTATGATACACATATTAAGCGATTGCTCAGCACCGACTTAGAAAATTCAAATTTTTAATAAATTTTACATATGATATTTCGTATCAAATTTATTAAAATTAAATTAAATTTAGTCCTAATATTGTTACCCGTAGCTGGAACACTTTGTAAATAGTTATTTACATTGCAACCTCTTTTCTTCCAATTGAAATTGATTGTTGATTGCATTTTGTAATTTTCAATATTATTGTACAAGTATGAAACATTTAGAAATTTTAAATATTATTAATTTTATTTCTATAATATTTCTATATAGTTTTTAATAATTTTTTGAACTGGGTTGTGTTCCTACAAAGTCTTCGAATAAAATTTGTGAATTTCTTTAAAGTCTAAAATGAATCGCAAGTCAGTTTTTAGAACATAAGTACTAACAAGAAAAAATAGAGTTGGCCGTTTTAACGCTGTGTATGTGTATACATAATATGTAATTTTATGTGTCAATAAATATGCCATAGCTGACTATTGTACAGACTTTAAGTTGTCGTTTCACCATATTAATTTATGCAAAATTTCAGTAATGTGTTTTCAATATTTTCTAAGATATGGCCAAACTACTATTGAAGTTGTATGGCTGCTACCAGAAAGAGCCATTTCAAAGATTTTAGCAAACACATTACCCCTACTAATATATTCAGCTACCCTACCCAGTACTCCGATCGTATCCAATTCAAATGGGGTTCTGACATTTACTATAATAAATAATTTGTGAAAATTTGGTGAACATAGCTGAAATTAGTTTTTAAGCTATCGTTGGGACGGGTGGACAGACTGACAGACAACGCTAAATCGACCCAGAATTCGACGCCGATCAAAAACATACACTTGAGTCTATATCTCAAACAATTATTTCTTAGCGTTACAAACGGTAAGTCAAATTTAGTATACTCTTCGAACATACGTTCGTACGGGTATAAAAAGTGTAATACATAAGAAAGTTTTCACCAACAAAGCAGAAATAACATGTCAAACTTGCCCGCTGAAGGACTTAAAACACCTAAATGAGCTTTCATAGTATTAAAACGGATCCGTATTAAAACGGATCCATTTTCAACCATTTGAAAACTAGATCATGGCAAAATTCATTGGAATAACAACCTCAATAGTTTTTATTCTCGCATTAAACAAAAACAGAGAATATAAAATTCACTGGAAACTTTTAAAATTTTTTTTGAATTAACCAATGGAATAGTCTTCATGTAACTAGATCACAAATTACAAAATATTCTATGAGTCGAAGTAAGAGGGGGCAAAAAGGACCCGGTCCCCTCCCTTGGAAAAAAAAAAACAACCCTTTAGAAAACTTTATAAAAATTGTACCAATATTAAATTTAGCTCAATTGCAGGAAAAATTTCATTTTTACCTTTTCGAATGAATTTATTAAAATATTTCGAAAATATTTTTATTAAGAACTAAATTTTGAAAGGATTACACATAAATCATGAAGATAATAAATTTTCAATTGAAAAAAAAAAGAGAATTGTTATATTTTTAAAAAAATTTTTTAATAAAAATTAATTTAATTTTTGCATAAAATATTTTAGAAACGATTAAAACAAAAAATAATCCAAAAATTACAAATAACAAAACATTAATAAAAAGGATCGCATTTAATGAATTAAATTCAATTTAAGTATAGAACAACATAAAGCATCGTCGTAGAATAGATAAACCTTAAATCCTTAAAGAAAAACAAAATTAAAATATTGAGAATAAAACGAAGAAAAGAATTTTTATTAGTAAAATCCAGACATTATAATGGATATTTAAAAATAAAAATAATTATAAAATATTTTCAGCACCCTTTACCTATACATATAATTCGGTCCTGTTGCACATATCGCACCCTCACACCTAGACTACAATAAAATAACGATGTGTTTGTTATAATCAATTTACTATAATATATTACTCTCTCATATTTTATTCAATTACTCTCTCACTCTCTTATTTATATTGAATTTGCAAATTATTTATAATTATATTATTCACTGAATCCCTAACTAAATATTATATTCCAGTTAGAAAGCAGTTTTTCTGACATTTTTGTAAATTTTTTTAGCTCATAAAGGTTGCTATGAATTCAATTAATATAATATTATTTCAAATTTGAATTTCACAATTTTTTTAAAAATAATTTGTATTATAATTGCATTCAAAACACAATTTAAATATTTTCTGCTTCAATCAGGCTACCAGATAGAATACTGTGATATTGTTCGACATTGTTATAAGAAATTTATTCGAAATATAAGAATTTCAATTAAATTTAGTTATAAAAAGTAGTTCTTCTGAAATTTAATAAATATATTTGTTTCTAACTAATAAATGGTTTCTTTTTCTCTTTCCGAAATTTAGATGTATTCGATCAAGAGATATAGTATTATGAAATTTTGCAGAAAAGTTTCTCTATATCTTATTAACTGAAAAAGGGAAGTATTTATGCTTAGTGATTTTTGCAATATGAAACAGTAAATACTAAGAATACCGTACTTAATAAACTTAAAAAAAAAAAAAAAATTGCTCCCAAAATAAAAAAACTGTTCCCAAAGAAGTAACTGTTCCCAAATTATAATTTATACGCAATTAGGTACTGAATGTTTCTGAATTTGGAAATTATTTTTCACTACCTATTTTTATTGTTAATCTATATAATATAACTTGTTATGACTTCAAACTCAAATTACTATTTTCTGAACTAAATCTGAGTAAAAAAAATAGTGCGAATTACTAAGAAAAAAACATGGCAAATCATCAAAATATGTCGATTTTAGCCGAATTTGTTTTAGTTTGTTAATAATTGCGATGTTCTCAATTTGAGCCACCATTTTGTTAAAATATTTTTCTTTAACAATTTAAAAATGAAGGCGATTTTGCAGTTCATTTGCATACTCACAACTTTTGCATACTCTTCAAAGTAATTACGTTATATTACAATTTTTAGACAAATATGAATAACAATGAATTATCAGATTTGAAATCTAAGTAATAATCTAATTTCTGGGGTGAAAATATTCTCTTAAGAAATCCCTTTAATAATCCCCTTAAGTGTAATCCTTTAAATCTTTTCTGTTACCCCAATTCTTGTTTTTTTTTTCATTTATATATACGAAACAGACTCCTTAACAATGTTCACAATATTTTAAGATTAATATTATAAAATATAGAAAAAAGGGAATGTAATTACTTATATTTTTCTAATAAATAAACTTTATTATAACACTAAATACTTTGAATCCTTTTATAAATAAAACATAGAAAAAAAATAAATAAAAATTCTATATAAGAAAAATGTTAATAAAAATTCTAAAAAACAAGGAATTTGTTCTCCACTTTTTTTTTTTGTTTTGTTTTTCTTTCTTTCAATGAAATTTATTAAGTTTGAAATAAATTGAATAACAAGCGAAAAAATTTTAATTCTTTTCTTACTAGTGAATTTCAAAAATTTGAATTTTTTCTTGTTTTTTTAATAAAAAGCAAAATCTACTTATAATTTTTTGTTTTTTGTTCACAGTTAATATTCATTTGTGAAAATGTTATCCTTGAGTTTTTTTTTTTTGTTTTCAGTTTGTTTTTTAGAAGAAAATTAAAATTAAGTAAAAAATTTTCCCTTTTTCTTTTTTGGTAAAATATTTTTGTTAATTTGACCTTCTATGAACTATTGCTGAAACTGTTCTAAAATTACTTTATTTATTATTAGATAGGAAAAACCATTAGCAAATTACTAAATCAAGATAATAAAGGTAACACTGTACACAACAATGTTACAACAAAACGTAACGTAACCTACGTAGCAGTTATAAGAAAAATCTTGTGCAACAATGTGAAAATTATCTACTGACAAATAGAAAATGCACTTTTAATTTTTGATATAAAAATGTCAGAAGTAAAAAATTATTCAAAAATTCTAAATAAATCAAAGTAAATAGAATTTAATTAAAAAATTTTTGTAATTAATTTTATTTTTAGAAATATTAAGAAAATTGTTCATAATAAAAGAACACTTTTGTTTGGCAATTGTCTTAATACAGAAAATAATTTTGTTTAGAAGATTTTAAAACAGTCTTTTATATGAATGCTTTACCCTAAAAAGAATTTTATAATAAATAGAGGGAAGGACTGAATTTACTGATTTTACTTTACCAAATTTTAACTATTTCTTTACAAATCTTTTAGATAAATCCGCTATAAAGTAGAATAACAAAAATTTTTATTAGAATGAGATCTATAGTATTACCTAATTTCAAAAAGAGAAAAGTGAATTTCTAAACGGAATTTTAAATTTCAATACGAGTATTAGAGCGATAAACTCTTGATGTAAAATTATTTCTATGTAACGTAAATCTCATTTTATACTCAAAATATTTGCAATAGATTTTATATCCGGTAAACTTAGAGCAGAAGTGATTGTTCCATAAATACTTGAGATGAAACTAAAAAATATATTCTGTGCAATTTATGATTCAAAAGCGAAATTTACTGTCTTATTGTGACGTTTAATCGTCTCAATTTTATTTGCAATCTTACAATGAAGAAGCTGACCCCGAATACGATTTTACTCATCTAGATTATTTTCTTTGAAAGTATATGTAATTTTTGTTTATTTTAATTATTCGTTATCGATTTAAAGTTTGAGAAAATATCACAATTAGTGATATTTAAGGACGAAATATTCAAAATGTTCAACTGAAATTGAAAAATTATATTTCAAATATACATGAATTTTTATTGATTTGTGGATTCAAATCAAAATAACATGCAAATTTGCCATATTGTTCCTGTCGTTTGCTTCAAATTTAGAACCCAAAGACATTTTATCCATTTTGTTTTAAGGCTAATTTCCTACTTAGTTTTTTAATCAGTCATACAATCTAATCACTCCAAACACAGTTTTATAATTAAATCGATATTATTTGATAAAACCCTTGATATTTTTGAAAATTCATTTTATAAGGTTAGATTTAACTGCAAAGCTCTACATTTAATTTGTAGTTTTGAGAGATTTGTAGTTCCAAGGTTAAAAACTACATTTTCAAAATTGCTTAACACTAACTTTAAAATTTAGTTTGATAATAAAAAAAATTTTTGCACTTCTATAATATTTTTGGAAAGTTTTTCCAAAAGTTATCACGACCAAATGTTAATGAATTCCTTTTGAACATTTCCGTTTTCTCTATTTGAAAAATTTATCTAAGAGAAAAATTCCTAAAAAGAAAGTATTTTCGTTTAAGTTTAATTGCCAAAACAGCAAATATTTATTTGCTTTCTCTTATTTCTCCAAAAAGTAGTCGTTTAGTATAAGTGAAAATTAATAAAAAAAAAAAACAAATATTTAAATTATGGAAGGGAGATAAAGAAATGCATTTGATGCATTTTTTAATTTAACAAAATTTCTTCAAAAAATGGTTGATTTTTGTAAAGGCAACAGCTACAGTCAATTATATTTTAAAATTTGAATAAAGAGCAACACTAAATGGAGTTTGTGTTCTATTCAAAAACATATACATACATATAAGTACGACTTTTGTACACCATTTTCTACTTTTCTTTAGAAATGACAAAAAATAAAATTTACTTATTTATTAAGAAAACAAAAGGAAATTCTAGAAGATTTTTTAGAAACTTCAATTAAATAAAATTTTAAATGTACATTAATATTTATGTATATAAGTATACATTATTATGTTAGTATAAATATTAAAAATTTCATGCTCTGATACAATATATTATGTACTGTATATATGTACATAATTAATATTAGTTCTTATATTGTAACTTAATTATTTTGTTAAGTAATAAGGTTGTTTAGTAAATGAGAGTTCCATATTAAAGCCACACAATATACCTACAAACTCACATTTAAAGAAAAACAATAATAATTAAAATAAAATTTTAAAATATTTTAATTGAAAAATTTAAATTAAGTGAAAAATAAAATTTTAAAAATTGCATACATAACCTTTACTGATATTTTTAATTAAAATTTTTCAATGCTACATGCAAAAATTTACGATTAGTATAACGCATTAGTATAACGATTAGTATAGCTTTAATTAAAAGTTGAAAATAAAAAATTATCTAGTATAATGGATAAAATTAGTATTAATATTCGTTTTCAGATACAACCGGTATGCGAGTACAAAGGTAAGACAAATAAACATTTTTTGCTTTTAGCCATACCATAATTGTTAGTCTCATTCCTTGAAATTTTAAAAAATTTTGAAATTTTGTAGAAATTTATACCTTTGTTTTTAGCTTTGTGTATTATAATGATTAAAACGCAAACTCCAATGCTTAAAATGTTCTTTTTTAGTTAAACCTTTAATTCCAAAGTTACAATATGAAGAAACTCTTTAAACTCTTGCGAAACATTACTTTATACACGTTGTTCTGGCAATTTTTCAACCCCAAACCCCTATATAACGGTGTGAAATTTTCAAAAATTTAAAGTTTTGCTAATGAAACAAACAATAGCATTAGTTAGCAATTATTGAACAATTGGATGTAATAGCAATTTCAGAATAAGAATGTACAATTTTCCTATACGAAAACACTTTAGTTTCAGTAAATAAACAATGAACTTTCAGAATTTTATTTAGTTCTAAGTTAATATTATAAAGTCTAAATTCATTTCCAATATAATGAACGATAACAGTTCAAACAAATGCGGTCATACTTAAAAAATACAACAATCTTATATATTCAGCTGAAAGGTTAGCGATTTTTAAGCATTTCTACTTTAATAAATCATTTAAAAAAAAAATATCGCTGACAAAACTGTGATACTTTACCAATTTTCTGTTTAGGAAATGTCAAACAATCCATCTTTTAAATTTACGAAACAGTAAAAACTAATACATAATTACATATTCTTTAAATAATTTTCATATTTTCATAAATTTAAAAGATGGATTGTTTGACATTTCCTAAACAGAAAATTGGTAAAGTACTTTTGGAAATATTTGCACTTACGTGGTATCACAGTTTTGCCAGCGATATTTCAAAAACATATTATTGGAGAAGAAAAGTCAACGTACAATTTCTAACACATAATTGAAATTATTAATTATTAATGAATTATTTTAATTAATTAAAAATATTTGCACGAGCTACCATTAATTGATTAATGAAATTACACGTAAAAGGGTTATGATATGCGAGAATTCTAAGAATTTTAATTAAAAAAAAGAAAATTATACAAGATTCAGGAATTAAATCAAGTGAAAAATCAATTAAATCTTTTATTAAAATTTTAATTAACATCAAATTAGAAAGCATGATTACTATTTTTTTTTTTTCAAATCTTCTATATAAAAAATAAATCTATTCAGAATTTTTGAACTTCTAAGTATGCACCATTTTTATATTTTCACAGTCATTTTATTGTGAAAAAGAAAAAAATGCACATACATTCATGCCATCTAATTATTTATAAATATAATTTTAGTCTCACTAAACAATTATTATGTGAAATAATTATTTCGCACCCCGATATTAAGCGAGTAGTAATACTCGTATAAACAAAAATTTTTTTAATTCAGTAAAGTTTTTTTATAATATAATATGGTGTTTGAATTAAAATCAGCTCAAACTTCAATATTCATTTTAGAAAGTAAGTATTGTGCGATATAATGAAAACGTCTTTAATATATCAAAATTTTTAATTCTATACTAATTTGAATTTCCAAATTAATCATTGCCTAATATTTTTCTTCAAAGCATCCTCTAAAAACACTTTATTTATTTGTATTTTTTTTGTGAAAAAACAAAAACAAAATGACCTAGTAAAAGTAAATCGGGCTGACAATGATTTCAAAGTTGGTTAAAATTTTAACACTTCAAATCACACCAAGTTTTAGCTTAATGTATGCGTACCCGAACTTGAAATCATCTAAAACTAGATTTAGAATCAATTTTTGGTTGCAATATTTAAGGTGCTTAAAAATTTGAAGTTCACATTTAACACACATTTCCATGTTTCTTTAAATAATTTCAAATATATGTAAGAGTTCGAATGATAATTAATATTTATTAAATAAAATTAAATATAAAATTAGTTTTAAACAAAATTCTTCAAAAAAAAAATTGTTTTTCTACGAAAACAAACCTTTATATGAACCCAAACTAATAGCCGAACGAGTGCGGCACCCGAAAAGCAACGATATTGATTTATCATATAAAAGAGCCCACAATTTTTTTTTTTCAAATTCTCATAGTAAAGATAGAAATTGACCTCTAATTCCAGGGGTGTAATTTTCTTTTTTATAAACCTTACACAATTTACTTCATGTACACTTTTCTTTTCGAAACACTTAAACGTCCAATTTCATATACATATAAAATAAACACATAACTATTCTTAAATATTACATAAAATTACAATATTATATAGGTATATATGTGTATTTATAGTCAAGTACTTGCATTCTCTTATATACACATTAAGTATACGATTGACAAGTAAATTTCCGACAAAGCTAAAAAAAAAACATAATAAAACGAAAACCAACAAAGTCTTTTAATTTTTTTTTTTCATTGTCAAAAATTTTCAAGTGTTAATGTCAGATTACACATCATTAAATAAGTGAAGAGAAATTTTATGCTTCTTCACATTCTTATTATTATTCTAAAATTCCTTCTTAATTTGTATACTAGAACTACCTTAGTCCTTCATATTAATTTTAAAAGCAACTCAGTGAGGTGATTAATTCTTCTTTTCTTAAAAAACTGTAAGTAATGTATGTACTCGTATGTATATGTATTTTATAATATAAAAGAAATTTTTCATGCAGAGGGTACACAAAATTCAGTATAAAGTTAACGATGAATGCTTTTTTTAAATGAAAAAAAAAAAATTCAAATATAAAAAAGTCTCGCTTAAAACAAATGAATTTTTAATTTTTCTTTTTCCTCTTCTACTGTAAGTAAAAAAGATTTCTAGGTGTAAGTATGGGTAATAATTGTGTATATTCAGCAGCGACACCAACATTTTGTATAAATAAATCTGTAAACCATTAAAAAATGTTGTCCTATTCAAAAAAATAAAGCATAAATTCGTATTAAACCTGTGGTTTACAAAATAGCACATTTTTTTCTTAACAAGTAAAAATAATTTTCTTAATCCTCAACTTAAGTTACTCTTACTAATGTAGAAAAATAATATTCAAGAAATTCTTGCATACTTTTTATATGAGGACAAAAATTAGAGTAAGACTTTATAATATTTAGGTTGAATAGATCGAATCCGATAGCTAATGAGCGTTTAGCTTATTTATAGAAAATTGGAAAAATTTATACTGCATCAAGAAAACAAGGAACCTTAAATGAAAATTTTACTCGTTTTTAAAGACAAATACGCAAACTGAAGACAGGCGGAAAAAAATATTTCCAGTACCAATATTATTATTTTTTACAAACTGTTAAAATCTTGAGCTTCAGCAACTTATCGCAGTAATCTATCAAAAATTCTTATCAATTATCCATCAAAAAGCATGTGTTAAAAATTTCAGAAAAACCAGTTTGTGGTAATAATCATCTCAACGACCATTTCGTTATTGTTATACTCACCTAAGTAGTAGACAGAGGTCGATTGCTATTTTTCTTGGTATGCGCAATGTGAAATATTGTTCAGAGTTTGAAATAAATTTTGAAAAAATGTCATTGTTAATATTTCAGAAGGCGATGACAGTTAAAAGTTATTTTTAAAGGGGGAAAATAAAAATTTTTTTTTCACAAATCATTTAAATAATTTATCTCGCAAAAATCGAAGAACATGTGGACGGACAAACACACTGAAACTAATAAATCCATTTTTTTCTCAATTACGTGCGGAATGTTTTAGTAGTAAATTAAAGAAACAAAGATTATTTTGTTTTTTTTTTTTTTCTTGTTTTGAAGACTTTTTTATTTTTATGAATGCCAGTTCATTAACTTATATTAAATTTAAAGTCGAATCAAACATCTCGTCACACCCACACAGAAAATATTGAATGACAACGTTGACTAAAAGAAAAATCTTCTTCAAAAATTTTATAAATAGAAAATTTTACTTTAATAATGATTATTGCACCTTGAACTCTCTAAATTGAACATTATAAACAAAAAATTAATTAGTGTGAAAAAAAAATATTACCTTGCAAATTGATTTTAGCAAACTGTCATAGAGGATGGATGATCGTGGCAATTAAATTTTTTAAAATTAAATTTAATAACTTTAATTAAACTAGTATAAATAATAGCTTTAATTTATGCAATATGCAAACATCCCACAACTATTGCACTAAAGCACACAGCAGTTACTTAGATTTTTTGAAAAATTCATTGTTACGACTACCTCAAACAGAATACAACAATTCTTTAAGAAATTAAACGAATTTCATATACATATGACATTTTAATTATTTTGGATTAGCCAGTCGATTTCGTCTACAATTATAATATTATTGTCTGAATTCATCATTAAAATATAAATAAAATTTCAAAGTAATACAATGACATCAATTGTGCGATGTCACGAAACATTATGTTACAAGCTTAATGCTTTTGATTTCTAATCTCGTTAATACTAATTGTGTGCAAAATCACATGGATCACATTAACACTAATTCGTCGTGGAAAGTGTCTTATTAACAATACAAATATAGAAAATTAAAACGTGGTCCAAAAAATAATGCTGTATGATCATCGTATAACATACTTATTCTTACTTAACATCAATATACGTATACATAATGTATTTTATTGTTTGAAGTCGCCGTCTCGTACCATCCCGCCGTGTCTTAATTGTTCAAGTTATGTTTTAACTATATGGCTATTTCTATTCGAAATCAATTTCATCATTAATTAAATTTATCATTATAATATTCAAGAAAATTATTCGATTTTTGGTTCTAATATTAAGAATTAAAAGATTTGATTTTCGTATGTGATACGTCATGAACTCAAGGAGTTTGTAGTTTTTTTTCTTTGGCTATTTTTTTGAGATTCTTCTTAATTCTTTGTTCCACTGTTATAACTCACAATTAATCAGTGAGCCATAAAGAAGTCATTTAATTTACGGTATCAATATAAAAATTTCGTCTAATTTGATTGCTTCAGTTAAGTTCAAAGTTAGTAACAAATATTTTACATCAAAATCAATTAAGGACACCAACTTCCTTTTATTTTTCCATAGATACTAATATGACATTTACATTAATTTTTTCCGTTATTCTTATTATACCGTTGTCTAACATTTTCTTTTTTCTTTTCTCTCATATTATTTTTTTTATTTTACTTTATGCTTCTTTATTTGCTCTGGTTATATTTGTGCATATTAGTGTATTTCTAATATTTACCTTTAATTTGTCAAGTTTTTAAGTTAAAAATGACAACTTTACAAATATTCAAACAGCTAAGCTGGCAGTTTTTTTTTTCTCTGTTTTATTTGAACATTTTGTTTTTCTTTTGCTGTGCATACTTTTCAAGATGTTATTTAAAATTCTACCAGATTTATTCATTTTTTTCTTCCTGGAAATTCCTTAAACAATTTTCATATTGAAAATTTAAAGAATAAAGAAGTAAGTACTGCAATAAAAAAGTGTGAGATAAAACATCATTATAATATGTTGGAATTTCCAGGAAACTCTCTCGAGATGTCGGCAATAGAGCTATGTTTTGTGAATTTGGATTAATTTACACTTTAAATAAAATTTTAATACAGTCGCTCGATTCTAGTTTAATTTTTAAAATAAAGCTGGAAAACATAAAAGTATGCATTATATTTGAAACTCTGGCAACTTGTTTACATAATTTTTCAATAAAATCTGATTGAAATGAAACACGGAAGAGAACAATAAAGAAATATTTGACGTTTATTAAACATCTGTCAATCCTCAGCATTAAGCACAATTTAATAAAATGAATAATCATTATTGTTAGAAAAAGAGAGAGAGAATGGAGTGAGTAATGCAGTGATGCAGTAACGTTGTTTTGTTCAAACAATAGCCTTTTCATATGTTCAAGACATACCAAATTAATTTTTCATCAAATTAGCGTATACCAAAAAATGTTCTTCGCTAATCCTAAATAAGTTATATATGAATTTATTTATAGTTCGTTGCAACACAAACGCAGTTACGCTAGTATTTCATTATTTTTCCTTTTGCGAGTACTCTAAATGTACCATGGAACACAATCATCATATTGTCGAGAAAATCAAAATAAAATTAGATATCCCCATAATATAACGTGTGTAGGTATACAATGTACTTACATTATTTATAAAATAAATGGTTTGAGTCTTTGGTTTTCTTCTTATTTAAAAAATGGTGATTGTTTTTGGTGTCGCATTGGAGCAATAATAAAATGGTATGCCATTTTACAGAATCAAAAACAAAAAGAATAACATGAAAATTGTGTAGTTTACAATCTTGTATAACACTGTTGAATACAAAGGTGAATATTACATGAAGTTGGGGGAATTTTTTCTCTGTTTAATTTTTTAAATAAAAGAAAGTTGAAAATATAAAAATGTGAATTTCATAAAATGCCTGTACTATGAACGGTTGCTGAGAAATAAAATACATACAAAGAGATGGGGGGAATTTTGTGCTTTTGATTTTGTATTTTTTTTGTTGCCTTTTTTTAGTTAAAAAGAGCACTCAGACGAAATGATAGACAAGAAGAATGTTTTTTTTTCTCTTTTTATATTTGGTATTTTTTTTTACATTTTGTTGACTTTCATTTTTTACTTCTTTTTAATTACATAGTAAACATTACATACCAGAAATCTCTACAACTTTATTTACATTTAGAAAAATAATATTTATATACTTAATGGAAAGAAAAGTTCATATACGTATACATATGTATGTACATCGGTATGGCATATATCAACTATCTGAACAGTTTTACACATATCTTACAGTCTTATAACTATTTGCTTTCATTTTTGAATAAATACAAGAAGTATCTTTGATAAACGTATAAAATTTTTTTTTATATTCATATTATACTCGTAAGAGAATTTAAAACGAAGATTACACGCACAGGATTTGAAAAAGAAAAATTAGTTTTAAATAAGGCTAGGGGTACGAAGTGATTTGCTTTGTGTTTGCTTAACGAAGGGTGTTTTGAAAAAAAAAAGATTAAATTTTTGAAAAGGTGTAAAACTTTTTTTTGAAAAACATATTTTACAGTATATACACATTTATTTCTGCCGGTAGACGGGCAGAATGATTAGCTATATAAGAGCGTGGTGAAGAAGGAACAAATTAAATGCCTGTTTAAAATATTGTGTCAAATGGGAATAGCTCCCGAGATTACACAGTAACAGTTCAAAAACGATACACACTTTAATTGCGATAATTTAAAATCTCGGAAAACACAAAATATTGTTATTGATAGTGATGAATAGAAATGATATTAATAAAGTTGTTTCCCTACAGCAAATGAAAATACTGTTTCTAAAAAACAATCTACCTATGTACTACATTATTAAAATAATTTCCATTTATATACGAATTTGTTTAAAAAATTGCATACATTTGGGATGAGCAACGTATGCAATCTTTGTAACAAAATAAAAAAAAATATTTAAAGAGGCATAAGCATAATGCTGACATTTAAGGGTTTATTGCATGAGTTAAGAAAAATAATAATTATAATTTTTAATGGCACGGCATTTGTTGTTGGCTTTCTGTATTTATAGAAATTTCAACAAATTTACACTTTCGAAATAAAAGGTGCTGAATATTCAAATTTTACAAATTTCAAGAGCCGATAACTTGAGACCGGGTGAATATGGAAAAAAAAATTTTTTTAACAGAATAAACTATTCATTACTAACTAAAAGTTGCTAAAATTTCAAGCTTCTACAGGCTGGGGTCTAGAAGAAAAGCATAATAAAAAATTTAAAAAAAAGGGATTTTAGATATTGGTAAATTTTAACGGCCATTTTGTTTTTTAAAGTTCAAATATGGTATGCCGCAGTAGAAAAAGCAAGCCACTGCCTTTCTACGTTTGCAAAATTTTAAAAATCCCTATTGTTTTGCTTCAATTAATAGTTAAAAAATGGCATTTTTAGGGTTTTGGGGTGCTAGGACCTTTGAAGAAGGGAAGATACTAAGATAGGTAGAAATAAGTTTCTTCTAATATGAAATTGCAGCTTTCTGTCTTCAAATATGTAGAAGTTTCCTTAACATGTCCACGAATGGACAGAACGGGACAGAGTAAAACTAGTAAGCACTTTTTTTCGATATATTTTTGAAAAAGTGTTAAAAAAATTCTTTCAACAAAATATTAGAAAGAATAGTTGGCTAATGTACGAGACTGATTTCCAATTAACATGCTAAATATCTAACTTCGCACATTTTATTTATTTAAAGTGTAAATTACAGTACTTTATATATGCATATATATTAACTTGTTTTTTTCTCTTTATACAGTTGTGTTTCATATTTTTAATCTTAACAGTTTCTCTTAAAAAAT
Source organism: Condylostylus longicornis (assembly GCF_029603195.1). NCBI lineage: Eukaryota > Metazoa > Arthropoda > Insecta > Diptera > Dolichopodidae > Condylostylus > Condylostylus longicornis. The sequence continues at coordinate 9,527,932 of NW_026578009.1, read as the reverse complement.
TTTCTATTTTCCATTCTTTTGTATCAAAAATTGTTAAGCGAAGTGAAAAACAAAAGAGTAAATAAAATTCATATAATAATGAAAATATGAAAGTAAATTTTATAACAGTTAGGTCTTCTGTAATCACAAGCTATACAATTATTCTTATATTATGTGCACATACCTAGAACAAGGAAAAAATAACGATATTTAATGGACTTCACTTTCAATGCTATAATAATTATGTGAAACATAATAATAATATTGTATATAAAGGATATGATGATTAAGGTGCAGGAGCATTCTTCTATAACATCTGGTTATATTTCATTTAAGTTAAAAATGTAGATGTATATACGAGCCCAGACTCGCTCAGGATTGTTAAGAGCAAAAGAAAAGTAAAAAATTTGTTTATTGTAAATTTCTATTGTTTTTTATTGTTTGTTCTTTTTTATTATATAATTTTTTTTATTTTTGTTTGTTACGCTTCTGAAATAGTCAACATCTGTAAAGTAAATTGGATGGGAAATTGTTCAAACAAACATACCGACGACATGAGTAAATACCTAATTAAATTCTGTTTATTTATTTTTATTTCGTTACAAACATACGACCATGTTTGTTTTTTCCTTTTTGCAATAACAAATAATAAAATGTAGAAAAAAACAGGAGAGATGACAAAAGGCAAAAAAATAAAATAAAATTTTTAAAATGGAAAAAAAAGTTTATAATTGGTCATGTTAACTTTCGGATAACAATTTTCAATTTTTATTAAAGAAAAATAAATAACTATTTTGGAAAATTATTTTTATTTCCCTTGTTTCCTTGACACTTATTAAGCACCAATAATAACAAAGATGTTACAAGCTTAAAACTTTATTCAAATTTTCTTAAAAGAATTGCAAGATGCCATCAAATATTTTACGAACGAACAATAAAAATAATTAAACTTTCGCATTGATATTAATTAACAGTTTGAATGTCATGCAAAAATTATAATTCCACAAATATTGGATGTTATATGAAAAAGCTGGCAAAGTATAAACTTTTTTGAACAGAGATCGTTCATAGAAACTAGTAGGTTAAATAATAAAAAATTTTGAAATAAAACTTACTTGAAATGCTTAGTTCTTTTGTAAAATCTTGTGCCTACTGGCACTGTTTTTTTTTTCTCTGATCAAAAAAAGAACAGAATTACTTTTGTACACCGTTTCTGCCTGACCCAAGGAAATATTTAACTTTCTTTAAATTCAAATTATCAAATTTATACAACGCATCATTGAAAATTTTCTGTTCTCGTTTTTTACGTTTCGGCGAAACCATAAGTATTTCTCAAACTTGGCAAACACAGGCAAACACTGGCTTCTTCTACCATGACATGTCCCACTTGAACTTTAAACTTGAAATACTTCTTCTACTTCCACCCCGCAAGTTATCACCTGTTGAAATTTATAATATTTAAAATTTTTGGCACGTTATATTTCCAAAACTGTAAACTTTTCCAAATTTTTTTAAATTCAAAAAGCTAAGAGTAAATGTCACACCATTAAAAAATACAATTATTTTTCTAAATTCACGTAATTAACCCATAAATTTGAGCATAACTAATTACTAATAATAAAAGGGTGAATATTTGCAGCAGTTCAAAATTTGGTTGGCATTATTCTATTAAAAAATTGCCGTTTTTTCTTATTAGATATAAAATTTCCAATTAGAACTATTGCAAAAACCTTTTTCTTATAATATTTAAATATTATCGTAAAACCCTGCCTCATATTTCTTGTTATAAAATTCTCACTTTCGTAACATTTTTGTGTTAAAAACGTAATTAATTTCATAACTCAAAAACGATGAATATTTATGAAAAACCAAATTTATGTTACTTTTCATGAAAAATACGAGAAACAGATAGAAGAGCGTATTATCATTTTGAACTCATTGTTAATGATTTTGTTGAAAAACAAAAATAAAAGATGGCAAATTTTTTTTTCTCTTACTTTTTAAATATTTAATCGAGGAAGGAAGGAAAAATTCATAAATAAAAACTTTATTATACACAATAAAATACGCAAAACACACAACAGTATTAAATTTCATCTTAAAATCTCTGAAAGTGCCGTAACATCTAGATTATCAAAAGACATATCTATTTATAATGCAATAACATTATTATAGGATATTCAAACTCAATTTTGAATTATTTTTGTTTTTGTTGTCAATTTATTGTTGCTTCAACTAAAACGAAACGTATGGTTTCATAGCCACACTCAAGTTAGCTGCAGTTCTTTAAAATTGAGTAAAATGTAGCAAATTGTTTAAAAAAAATTTGCTACAAATGTTTGTGTAAACATAATTGTGCAGTAAATGCGACTTTATTCCATTCTCACGCTACATGTATGTAATTATTATTATGACATTAAGATACGATATTAAGAGAAATTCATTAAGATACGATATTAAGTGGCCAAAATTCTGTAAAAAAAAATTCAAAGTTTCAAAAAATTTCGAACGAAATTACATGGTTAGAAAAAACTGAAAAAATAAAAAATGGGAAAAATTTGATTTTTCCTAAAGTTCGAACGATTGGTATTCCGAAAGTACACAAAATATATAATCAAGCAAGATGTTTATTTTAAGCCCTTCACTAGACCTTTCAGAAACTGTTTGCTTGAAGCCCCTTTTTTTTTCGGAACGGAAATTATAATCATAAAAGCTTAGATAACTAGAATTTTCGTGAAAATTCGTTAAAATCCCTGTATCTCGAAAACCCTTAAGATTTGCCACCTATTCCGGAACAAAAGTTTTACCCATTTTCGACCCTCTAACCAATGGTATATGTTGTTGTATACCTTTCTGAATCACCTTGTATACTCTCAATGAGTGCACCATTTCAAAGTCCCAAAAATGTCAGTTATTGGTAAATTTACTAAATTAAACGAAGTACAATAGCAAACCTTACTATAATAAAATAGCCGCTAAAAATAAACATCATCTTGAACTTTTCTTCATTACTTCAGATTTTTCTTTCTCTTACAAAGTGAACTAGTTTAAAGCTGTTAATTTTAACTGGCTATATATAACCGTTATTTCAAAGTGATCATAGAAATTCTAAAATAATTTCAAAAGACCCTATCTCCTATATAAATACTGTTCCATGTTTTAATTGCCTTAATTATCTGTCATTATGTAAATGCTTCTTTAGATGCCTATTTTTCTCCTACATGTATGCAATAAGAAAACATACTATTATATTAAGGGGACGAATATAAATAAAACATAATATATACTCGTATTTTTTAAAACCAAAGGTTTTAATTTTGAGCTGAGTATATTTATTTTCACGCGTGTAGGCAGGATATATGAATAAAGCCGGCATCTTGACCAATAGTAATGTTTCGCATGTTTTATATTATTATATACTCATATATCTTAATCCATATTAATATTCCAGGTGTTCAAATTGAGTTAAGAATTTCTCATTTTCTTCTTTCCTTCTTTTTAGAACATCTAAAGATTTTGTAAGAAATATGAAATTTTCTTATTTTTAAAACTCTTTCAAATCCTGCTGCATGTTTTGATTTTAAGTATTATTTAGAATATCTTATATTAAAATTATTTCCAGGAAAACTATTTATAACAATAATTCTTATACACTAGTTTTCCAAAAAAAAATGAATTGAAATTTTCAAGAGTTTACAATTTATGTAGATTTCCTTTTTAAGAGTATGTTAAATCCTCATAATCTTGAATAACTCGAATATAAAAAAAAAAATAAAAAAGAAATCTTTACTATTAATTTTAACATAAATTTTCTTGGATTTTCTATCTTCAATATTCTTAGTCATTGTTTATTGGTCATATTATTTCATTTAATGAAATGGACACAAAGTTTAGTTTGGTACACAAAAAAAAATTGTTATATGACAGCATAATTTCGTCCTTTTTTTCTGTTTTTTGGTCTTAAATTAAATAATAATTTTATTTTAATAAACTTAAATCAATATAAAATACCACAAAAATAAAAGTAATATAATATGCTTGGTTTAATACTGATTCCGAACAAGTGCCAGAAATCAGATTTACCAGAAAACAAATTTAAAATTTAAGAACTCAAAAATAATCGTGCAGATTTCAATAAAATTTTCCACATTAAATGAAAATGAATTATTTTTAGAATTTTTTCAAAATTTTAAAGAGTTTTATTTCTCTCTGTAACTAAAATTATAAAAGATTATATTATGCATATGTTTCTTTAACAAATTTATTACGTTTTACAGGCAAAACTATGAGAGCTTGTGAAAACAGCCTACAATGGTTACTCTATGTCGCATGGTTCCGCAATTATAAGCATTCATATGCACAAAATGTCTAGTACGTTTTTTTCAACGGGCTGTAGCTCGAGAACGAGTATATCTGCATTTCACCCCTACCCCACATTCACACAATTTTCTGTTTGAAACTGATCAAAGAATCATCCATTAAATGATTTGTCACTTAATGCGAAACGCCCATATAGTTAAAAAGAACTTTTTTATAATTGGCTTACAAATTTCTAATTTCGCAGTTTCCAAAATTAAAATTAGTTAAAAATTAATATTACTCAGACAACCTCACCATAAAATATTTCGAAACTTTCTAAAGGTAGAACAAATCCAAATTAAGGAAATATGAAAGAATATCTCCAGAGACACAAAAAAAACATGTTTATTAAAAATATGATAAAATGACGTTTGTCCCAAACAAGTACTAAATCGACCCCATATAAATATTATTCTGAAATATAAGTAAAATGTTAAAGACAGTGTTTGTGTGTGTATGTGAATATTATAATCCTTCCCTTCTTCTTTTTAAGATTATTTTCTTTCTTTTATAATACTTGAACTAGTGTCTTTGTACTTATAAGATTTAATGTACCGCATTACGACTTTTTAATATTTTTTCATTTCATATCTAAAAAAAAAAAAAACAAAAACAGAAGCAAAACGAAAAACAAAAACAAAGAGAAGAGAAAAAGTTTTCAATTTAATATGAGAATATAATCACCAATTTTTTCTCTCTCTTTCGCTCTTTTCAATTTTTTTCTTCTTTTATTTTGAAATTTTTCACATGCTTGTACATTTTTAATATACAAAATGATTGTTGTTGTATTACAAAGTACATGTGTGCTAAGATCCTCAACATAAAAAGGAATTAAATCTAATTCCTATTACTAAATTTTACTGTTATAATATTCAATATAAAGGATTCTTAAGTCCTTTTTCCATTTTTTTTTTAATTTTTACTTAAGAAAATGTCTTTGTATACTTACATCATTGCAAAATGAAAAAAAAACATGCACACACACACAATTTTTTACATTTAAATAGACGTGTGATTTATATAAGGATTAAAAAGAAGTTTGTTGTCATATTATTATTATCTTATATGAATAAAAGTATAATTTGGTTCAAAATTATTCATAAAAGTTGTATACATACGAATATATAACAAATAAAGCAAAGAATACGAGAATTTGTTATAACGAATGTAATATAGTATTTAATCTCATTCTTTTAATTTTGGACTAAAGCATTTAAGTAAGACAAAAATTTTATAATAATATGAAAATCTTAATTATTTAAACAGAGTTTTGTGTTTTAATAGTGTCTTAAATATTCTTGTGTAGTGTCGTCAATTTATTTTCAATGTGGCGAATATTAAAAGAATTGAAATTTTACAGTAGAGTATAGTTCAAAATTTTGATTACTATAGAAATTTTCTTAAAATCTGATATCATTAAAATTATAATTCCTTGGTCTACGAATTTGAAAAATTTTGAAACAAAAGTTTCTAATAGTGTTATAAAACCTTCAATTTGATAAAATTAAATAATTTTTTTGTTCTGCATTAATTTTTTATAATTTTCAATATCTTGAAGATTTGTGTGCTGCGACTGACTGAACTGGGCATTATAATCAACAAAAAACATTCTCGAAATGTAGTTAAAACAATTCTAATATTCGAAATTGAAAATGAAAGAATAAACCATTTCTATTTAAAATTAAATCTTAATTGGTATATTTTATAGAATTGCACAACAATTAAACCTTGTATAACTCAAAAGTGGTTATGTAAGGCTTTTTTTTAGTCATTGTTTATTTTATTCTAAGAGTCTTGACACAAGGAACTGTTTAAATACATCCGCACATACAAAAATATGCTTATGTCTCCGCTAATTTGTTATCTGCACTACATTTTAAATTACGTACCTAAAATTTTCTTGAAATAATCTTAAAATTAAAAAAAAATTGCATATGAAGAGAAAACTTCAATACAAGATGAAGCGGTCAGATAACGAGTGAAAAGCTTTAAATAAGCTTTGGATTTATTATCTTTCATAAACAATTCCTAAATTTCGTTCTTTTATCATTTTTTATTTATTCTTTTATTTTAAAAATTTTATACAATCACATACAAAAAAATCCATTTTCTTTTATCTAATACTAAATGTTTTCATAATAGGATACGAGTAACACGAGAAATTAAAATAAATCCAAAATTTTCAAATAAATTTCCAATGATAGAATGAAGAGGTTTTGTATACTTAACGGACAAAAGTGAATGTATTGTATATATATACAATATAATATTATATATATACAGTATAATACCCAATCGTTCATCGGTGAAAATTTTCCAAAAAAATCTGTCAAGCCTGTCATTTTCAATCGGTGAAAATGTCATTGCATTAAATGGTTTCGCTTGGATTTCCACACGCGCATAAGAGAACGATACTTTATTATATTCAAGGATTTAAGACAGTTATCTATAAATAAGACAGTTAAGACGTTATCTATAAATGTCAAGCAAAGGAAAACTTGCCAGGGGGAATTTTTTTAGACTTATAATTTGAGCCGGCATATATTTTATGCAGTAATTAGTTTTACATAGAATAATAGTTTTACCATACGCTTGCTGTACAAAAAGAAGGTTTCTGGCAAGCCGGATATTCATCCGTTTTTATAATCTTTCTATAATTTTTTCAAATTTTTAACGAAGCTGAATTCCAGCTGAATATTTTACCACAAACTTTCTTAATTTATTTACAGATGGTTATGTGACGTAATTCTAAAATATCTTTGACATATCCCTGCAAAATCGTTTAGAAACTAAAAAAAAAAAATTCTATTTTATTTTTTCCATTTAATTTCTTTTATTTTCTCACATTTTACTAAATAAAAAGATTTTAAAGCCAAACCTCATAAGCTTTTTAGCTTTAAATGAAAATAGTTTTAAAAATTAAGCTGATAAAATAAAAGCGATTTTTAAATTTACAGCCCAGTAAAAACTCCATTGAATTCAATTTGAATTAAAAATCTGCAGGTATTTGTTGTATGTTATTTTCGAGGAAGCTTGTACACTTCTCTATACAATATTATCCTTTTATGTTTTTTAAGTAATTGTGAGAACTTAGGTTTGGTTTTTCTAAAATATAAAAAAAATATAATAAATTCTTAAAATTTCATTCTAGTGCAGTGGTAATATTAAGAAAATCTGATGCGATCAGCACATAACCGACCGCAATGTATATTCCATCAACAGGAAGGAATTCCATCAACCCATTCCCTAGATATGATAAAGAATGTAAAATGTGCCACCAATTCGGTTTCCGGCCCCAATCTTTTTAAAAAAATTTATAGATTAATTGTTGTAACATCCCAAATTTAAATATTAAATTTCAAGGAAATTGGTTGATTATTTCTCTTTTTATACGCAAAAATGTAAAATTGACCCGTCCAGTTCCCAAGATCTGATATATCCCAAAAGTCGATCAATCCGTTTCATAGCCAAAATAAACACACACTTCACTAAAAATCACTTCATACAAATTGGTTCAGACGAATTTGAGATATATGCGTGCACCGACAGAAAGACATCTATCCCACCAAAAACTCCATATCCAAAATTTTGTTCCATAACATAACCTACCATATTGTATACAATGCGGTCGGTAAAAATACTAGCAAATTTATCATTCTTCATAAAAACTCAGTCGCATATTTGGCTTTTAATAAAAAGTTGGCTTTTAATACAAAGCATCAATCAGCTTTAGCTTACACATTATTCTTAACTGCATTAGGGTAATATTTTTCCCTATAAAAAATCAAGTCAACCTATTTTGTTTTCCCTTAATTTTTACACTTTAATAGAAAAATTTTAAAATAGTCAGAGTTAACATAGAATTCTATTTTGTTATACATGACTTTAGAAAAAATTTTGAATTTCATTTAATGAATAAAATTTATTGGAAAAAGATTAAAAAGAATAATTAGAACAAATTCATAAGAGTTCAAATTTAATTATGGAAATTTTAATTTATATTTTAAAAATAATATTAAATACTTGGGAAATATAATATTGAAATTATTTAATGCTTATTTGATGGTTTGATTACTATAAATGGAGACTATAAGCAAACATTAATGGAGAAGGAAATTTTAATGGAAACTTTAAGGAAATAATAAAATATGAGAAGAAAATAGGCCAGATAGAATGTTACAGGCCCCGTAGGAAATAATAATTTGCATAAAAAAACTGCCCCTTGAAGTACAAGTCACAATAGGAACTTGAAATAGAAATTAGCTAAAACCTTGAAGAAAAACTTAAAATGAAATATGCATTAAAGGGACATGAAAATCAAAATCTTATGAATTTCAAAATCAAATGCATCTAAAAAAAACAAAAATTTACCAAGTAAGTAAAAAATTTTCTAAATAGCAACATAGAAATAGAATTTCGTAACAAATTCTGAAACTTAACCTTAAGCTTCTTTTTTTCTATCTATTCTTTTATAAGAAAGCCTACTTTTGAATTTAATTAAAAAATAATTTGATATTTTGTATATAATTAGTTTGCTATACACTGCATCTTCGTGGAGGTTGTATTAACTTTTGTATGGAGTTTAGTACAATTTGAAATGACGGTCTCCAGTATGGAAATGCATATTATATTCTTCTCATCCTCCCAAAGACGGATGTTATTGTAATTGTACTGATTCGAACAACGAGTTCGGGTAGGTGCCACACATAACTAAGGCAGGCTTCACTGATTTTTCGGAAAATTTTAAATATTCGGAAAAATTATTAAGTTCTGGATGCATGAAACATGGCAGTTGTGTGCCCAATTATAGGTCAGGTATATCATTGAAATTTTTATTGAATGGTTTGAACGGTTCGTGTAACCGCCATTATACTATGAAAGCAATCAACTATAACCCATCAACTATGAGTAGTGATTCTCCGAAAACGTTCTACATCATAAAAGGGCAGAAACGTTACGTACTTTTATATTCTTTGAACTGCAAACAACGTCTTCAATTCCTTCGTCTTATAAAAGAAATGATAAAATATATTAGAAAATATTTTAGAATTGGCATACTCGTTCAGCCTTCTCTACTAGTTGCCAATTAACTGAAATTCTCTGGGAAATTATTAAAATAAATCAAGGATCACACAAACAACGATGATTGTATGCTATAGATGTAATATCTATATCATTCTATAGAATGATACATAAATATATTTGTTTAAAACCCACACTTGTACAGTTCTACTTAAAGACATTTTATTAGAATATAGAATTTTAGAAATATAAAGTAGATGAATTTAATTTATATCATATAGACTCATTTTGACCCCAGGCTTCAAACTTTTTTTGTACTTACTTAGCGAATGTAATAGAGTAACTGATATTAATCTAATCGATAAAAGCTCAAGCTGAATCGAATTAAAGGGCTAAAATATATAGCAAATGTTACAATTAGACTTTCTTGACATATTTCAAGATATCGCACTAATTTTATCTGACCTAATCTACTCATAATATTATTCAAAGACTAGTTACTTTCATTTGAAGAGTTAACATCATTTAAGCTTAATTTTATTAAATAATAATATTTTGACATTTCAATTCAAATAATCTTATAAAATAAATTACTCTTCTTCTAATAGCAGTATAGTTATTAAAAAAGAAAAAAAGTACAAAATAATTAAAGGAAACAAACATTTCAATTGTATTCTTTTCTTCCGTTATCTTTTCTCAAATTGCTAATGACCTTACACTCCTAATATTCCTCCATATATAACTAAAATTAATTCTCTCATAAACAATAAAAAAATGAAACAACTACTTTCACTGAAGAAAGAACAGCCAAAAGCTTTTTAACTAATATATCTGTTTCATATTGTGATTATTAATAATATGAAGAAAACAAAGAAAACAAAGAAAACAAGAAAAAGTCTAGAATTACAATATTTCGCTCAATTAGCTATCATGACAACAGATTCAAATTAACTTAAATAAAATGAAAACCATAAAAAAAACGAGAAAAAAAAACTGCTTTCATTTTCTTTTAACTCCTCCACTTCCTAGATAGTAATTTTTTTTTTGCCTTATTTTTCCGCAAAACTTAGATTAAGGAAGCTGTATTCAATCCTACTACATAAGGTGTACCCGCAAAATAGTATAAATATAGGTTGTAAGTATAGGCTTAGATGTTTTCCATAAATCTAAGCTAATACAGACTAAGCTGGAATCTACTATATTCAACAGTTAAAATTATATTCTTAGTCGAGTTGATCTTTGATTTACGTTTTGAATGATGCCGATAATTGCAATGTTTTCAAGATTAATTTATTGGAAAATTTATCCATTCGCTAATTAATCCATTCACTAATGTTCTGGGTGCTATTCGATTTTAATTCGATCAAGGTTTTCACTTAATAAAGAATCATTCTTCAAAATATCACACGATTAGAATATTTTGATGTGACTTTTAATTCAATTGGATAATAGTACCAAGCTGGTTAAGATAATTTCGGTAGTTTATTTTTAAGCTGAATTCAGTAATTAATACGTAATGCATATTGTGCCAGAATAATTTCAATTGAAACTTTAATTAACCTAAAAAATACTCCAAAATTATAAATTTGTAAAAATATTTATTCTTTTCCCTCAATCACTCATCATATTTTAAAATACTTTATTGTTGATATGCTACACCCCGTACAATGTAATCATAAAATATAATACATAGTTACATACAAAATCATACATACATAGTATAATACTATAAAATTGAAACAAGGACATTATTTTGTATGATTACTATTTTATTATTATCGTTATTATTATTATTATTATTATTATTAGTACTTTTGTTTTTCATTAAAAATATAAAAATTCGAGCATTCTATTCATCAGTCTGAATTGTCATTTATACAAGGACTTCTTATCTCTATATAATATTATTTATATAACTGTACTAACACTTTTATACTAACATGTACTTATTTTCGTCTCTCTCTTATCCGGATTTATTCTATATATTATAATTTTTTTTTCTCATTATTATTTTGAAATTTTATTGCTAAAGCTTACATTTATTTAAAGGCCGCCATTTATTGTTGTAGGATTATTATAAGAATAAGAGGATTATTATAAGGAGACACAGAAAAACACAAAAACAATAATAATGATATGAGGCTATTTTACTTCCATAATACATGCGACATAGAATGTGTAATAATCGTTTTATATATATACATTATATTAAAAATTATATCTATAACTATACTGCAAAAAAATAAGAGTAAGAGAGTATAAACTACAAATTATTGATGAATAGAGTCTGTTCCAATAAACTACTCTCAGTTATTGAGTTTATTTAATTTTGAAAAACAAAGTTATTTTATTGTTATTACAGCAATGATCAATAATAATTTCATTGTTCTAAGAATGAATTAAATGGCTTTTTGAGCGGAGAGATCGAATACGCTAGAACGGAAATCGACTGTGAACATTTAAATGTAATGTTCTCAAAATACTTTTAAAAGCATATTTCAAATTATAATATTGGTATTATAATATTGTTTCTAAAAGTATTTTTATTTTCTATTATGCAACTGATCGCATAGTTTAAATTATAATAAAATTCAAATAAATCAGTTAGATTTTCAACTTTTTAAAATCTATACTCTCATAATAATAAATGGTAATTAACATGGGGTACCTAAATGTTTTTAAAAATTAAACCTTTTCAGTTTCTTAAAATTTTTTCATTTATTATTCTCGGGAAAGTTTTAACCTATTCCATTGGCATATTTTCAATGATTACCCTAGAAAACGCCCCTATTCTGTGTTTTGTTTGCGATTAAAGACATTAATAAATGTCTACATAATATTATATAAAATATATAAGTATGTATATTGATTTACTGTATACATACTTATATTGTCAATTATCAATTCTACATTATTTTATAAAATGTTGAACATTTTCATTATTTAAATTTATTCTGATTATTCCAGATATTTTTCTTTAACATTCAATTAAGTGGAAAGAAAATTAATTTATACCAACTTAATCTATTCAATTTTAATAACAAAAAAAATACATATTTTATCTAATTATAGAAATAATAATAGATTAAATAGATTTTAATTTGAATTCAATTGAATTTTGGTAAACCAAAAAAAAACGTAATTAAAAATAAAAATTTATTAATATATTATATAAAATTGCATATTTTTAGGGGTAAAATTTGAAATTCAAATATTTAATTAATAACATGCAAATACCCATAAGTTAACAATAATATGACATTGAAATAAAAAAAATATTATAAATTGCGAATACTCTAGCGAATAAAAAATATTGGAATAACTGTTTTATAGGATCATCATTGTATTCTTATTATTTTTCTTCTCACGAGAAGTTACTGAGGAATCTCAGCAGATTAGTGGTGTCTCAGGAGTTCGGTTGCTTCAATTAATTTACTTCATTATTTGTTCATTCGTTCGCTCTTCTTCTTCTTCTTCTTTCTCTTGGTGTAGGCTTGACAGCCTGTTTGTAACTAATTAGCCTCCTGTGAGGTAGAAGTCCAGCTATCCATCCACCTTTTGGGCGGTCGTCCTGGAGGTCTGTTGGTGCCCGGTATTCCTTCTTTGGATATTTTTACGATCCTACTGGTATCCATTCTAGATATATGATCGTTCCAAGCACGTCTTCTTTCCCTCACCCATCTAACCACATCTTGGATTTCTAAAGATTTCCTTATATCAGAACTGCGGACACGATCTCGCAATGTAGAGCCATTAATATTACGTAGAATCGCCATTTCTGCAGTGCGTTTGTTAGTTTTGGTTCTACATGTTTCTGATGTTGTTTCTGCTGCATAAGTCATAATTGGTCTTACACATGTTTTGTAAATTTTGACTTTTGATGTGGGGTTCATGTACTTATTTTTCCATATAATATCTTTCAAACATCCGGACACTCTTGCCGCCTTGCTTACTTGTGCGCGGTTGTCTGCTTCACGGTTTTGGTTTGAAGATATTTCCACTCCAAGATATCTGAAGGACATAACTTGTTCTATTATAATGTCTTTGATGGCTAATTTACATCTGATGGGATCTTTCGATACTACGAGTGATTTTGTTTTTTCCGTTGAGATCACCATGTTGTACTTTTTAGCAGATAAATAAAACCGATGTAATAATCTTTGTAGCTCATCTTCGTTTTCGGATATCAATACAGCGTCATCAGCGTAACATAATATTTTGATTTCACCTTTGTTTGTTCTGAAACCATGACCTGAGTTTTTTACTTCCGCTATTATTTGATCCATTACAAGATTAAACAGAAATGGACTCAAAGAATCCCCCTGTCTAATTCCTGCCGATATTGGAATTTCGTTCGATAGCTCGTTGTTTACCAGCACGTGAGTTGTTGTGTTCATGTTTAGTTCCTCGATGATTTTAATGATGTTTGGAGGTATGTTCTTGTTGTTCAGAATCTTCACAATATCCCCTAGCTTAACTCGGTCGAATGCCTTTGTTAAGTCAACGAAACACATGAAAGCTGGTTTTTCAAACTCTATGGATTTTTCAACAATTTGACGTACAACAAATATCGCATCGATTGTGGACCTGTTTTTACGGAAGCCTTGTTGTTCTTCGCTCAATGAAATTCTTTCGGTTAGAAGTTTCTCGAGAATTTTCGTAAATAATTTCATCACTGCGCTGAGTAAAGTTATTCCCCTGTAGTTTTCTAATACGTTTTTGTTCCCCTTTTTGAAAATGGGTATAGTGATACTTTTCCTCCAGTCGTTCGGTACTATTCCATGGTTAATGACGTTTTGGAATAGTAAAGTCAATTGTTCGTATAGGTATTCGCCACCATATTTTATTAACTCATTATAGATGCCATCGTGTCCGGCTGCCTTACGATTTTTCAAATTTTTGACTGCCTGTGTCACGATTTCAACACTAATTGGTGTGTCTGTACCTCTAGGAAAAATAGTTTCAGCTACATATTGTTCCATGTCATTATATAAACTGTGGAAATATTTTTCCCAATATTGCGTGGATATACTTTGTGTTTGTGTGTATTCATTTACTTCTCGCTTCTGACGTCTGAGCATTTTCCAGACCTTTTTTTGGGAGCCGTATAAGTCTCTTTCCATGTCTGCAGTGAATGCTGCCCAGTAATTTTATTTTATTTTTCGAATGCTACTATTCACACGATTTCTTGTTTCCCTGTATTGTTGGTAATTTTCAGGTATACGATTGCTGACGTAGTTAATAAAGGCTACACGTTTTTCCTTTGCCAAACTCTTAACTTCTGCATTGTACCATGGTGTGTTTTTTAATTTAGCATTCGAGTTTACAGTTCTTGTGCCTAGAGCTTCATTGGCCGCGTTTATTATGTTATTCTTTATTTTTTCCCAACTTGATTCTACTTATAGATATTTTACGGATTCGTTATTTAAAGCTTCAATGTTTAGTTTTTCGCGAAGCATTGATTGTCTTTTCTTTTTTAATTTTATAGACAATCTTATTTTTGCGAGAACCAAGTTGTGATAGTGAACGTACATCTAGTATTATGTTTGGATGAATTGCTCTGTTTGTTATTATATAGTCTATTGTAGATGTGGAACCTCTTGTGTTTGACCAGGTTATTTTGTGTTGTTTTTTGTGATTGAAATATGTGTTATTTATTCTTAATTCGTTATTTGCACAGAAAAGTGTAAGTTTTATGCCATTTTCGTTTGTTTGATCTTCACTGAATCTTTGCTTGACCCCATCTACGACATTATTTCCAACTCTTGCATTCATATCCCCAAGAATAAATGTTTTTTCACCTGTTGGGATTTTGTCAATTTCTTTTTGCAGGTTTTCGTAGAAATTGTCCGTTTCCTCTTTTTTTCTACTGGAATCTGGTGCATACACACTTAGAAAGTGGATTTTTTCTTTACCAATATCTAACACGACTTTTATGATTCTCTCGTCAACATAATATGTATCCTCTATGTTTGGTATGAGCTTTGTGTTAATTAAAATACCTACTCCTGCTACGGCTCTTTTAGATTTTGCAATTCCGCTATATTTGAGGATGTAATCGGTGTAAGTTAATTCGCCCTTACCCTTACGTTTTGTCTCCGAGATAGCGCATATATCGATTTTATGCTTTTGCATTTCAAGCAGTATTTCATGCTCTCTTCCGGCCCATGAGCGTATGTTCCAACATGCACATCTTAGATCTTTAGAAATTCGTTTTTGATGTTTAATCGTAATCCTTGTACTTGCCATAGTCGTTGCCGTGTTATCAATCCTTATCCGAGGCTTTTTAGGTCTGTGAGCTATTTTTGTTTAAGGTCAACGACAGCTTGCTGGGCCCAACGTTGACCGTGTCGCATCTAACATTTAGCCGATCATCAGGATCGTTGCCCGGTTGGTACCACGTGGAGGTATGTTAGACACTTAGTGGACTCTACATAGTTGCGACGCCGGAATATAGCACATAATTAATTATGCCTATAGACGGTCGGCGCCTACCCTATTGAGACACACCCACCAACCCATTCGTTCGCAAGCCTCATAATTTATTCATCTACATAAATATTTTAAATCTAAATAAATACTTTTAGTAAATATTTATGTTTATTTTTTTATGCTCTTAATAGTCGACGATAACAAAACTTTCTAATGCTTTTGTCCTTTTCAAATAACAGCATTTCAGTATTTTTATTTTAAGTTGGAAATTAAAATTATGTATGTTGTTGAATTAATGCTGCTTGTTGAATTCTAGCTCACATTTTGTCACTTTTTGAAACATTGTAATACACTTATAATGTACAGGCTTTTAACACAAAATATAAGACAAATACTTTATTTTTGGTAAAATATTCACAAAGTCCCCCTTGCTAATGGTCAATATCATTAATTTTCATAAGTCTAATCAACTGTTTAAAAAAATAGTTTATATTTTTTTTGTGCCTTTGTTGTAAAACAGAAAATCTTTCCTTAAGAGATCTTTGTGGCTAATGAACAATTACAATTCCCATTTTTATAATTTTCAACTGATTTCAATATCAAATTTACAACCTAGAGTAATTTATTATTTAGAATTTGACAACATAATAATAATATATGTAAATAATATTTAAAAAATTTCTTTTTTTAACACTTTCACATCAAATTTCATCTTTCGAGTATTTTATATTTTATTTGTATTTATTTGAAACTCATTTAATTCTCAAAAGAATAATTTATTAGCTGGTTTCATGAGATTTTTCTATTAAAAGAAATTTGTTTTCATTCATAGCATCCATGAGAATTGAGAATTGTAAAAAAAAAAAAGAAACCAACAAACAAGAAATCTTTGCTTCGGGTTTTGATTTTAATGTTAAAAACAATGCCCGATATTATAAGAAAAACTAGAAAATATAAAGCATATAGCATTAAGAAAAATTCCTCTTGTAATCCCACAGGAGTATACCATTTAACAGACTTCTCTTCATATTTACAAGAAAATCTTTCAAAAAAAGAAATTCGATTTTTATTTGGTTTTATTTTGTTTTCTTATAAAATAAAAGGATTTAAAATTTCCTTGATCCTTTATTCATTTTTACAAGTATATTTTATGATTATAACTTTATATGTTTTATAAACAACGATAAGAAAAAGAAATGAATGAATGATGGTTGATTGAGTTGAAAAATGATTTTATTCCACAATTATTGAATTGCATATAATTTTTGACAATACACATTTCAGTACATTGCATATAATATAGTCAGTCAGCTAGTCTTACAAATTAATTAGGAATAAAATATTTAAAATATCAAATTCTTGTCAGTTGATTAGAAGGAAATCAAAAGGATTAACAATAATTGTAATACAAAATAATATTATAATTATGAATTCGAAAGTGGACTTGTAAGGTTTTCAAATTTAAAACAAAAAAATAAAAAAACTTTAATAGTTTTGTGGCAATCAGGTAATCACTGCCTTACTCAGAATCATAAAGTAAATCCTTTAGCCTCAAATAAATCAAGTTAAAACTATTTTTAGAAAAACTTTTGAGGTCGTAGTTTCAAAATGCTCATACTAAAAATTTTATATTAGGAAATTGTAGAAAAATATAATATAAAATATCTTAGTGATAGAAAATTGAGTTAGTTTTTTTTTCACCCATGCTACATTCATTTCAAATTTTCAAAACATTATTTCCAATTATACAACATATTATTCACTTTTATGGAATTAAGGGAAAGATGTCATCGTTAGTAGAGACCCTGTCGTGCATGCAATGTGATATTCTGTTTAGCATTTTGCAAGGTCTTTGCCGGATCAATGATAACGCAACTCATATGCGACTCACTAATTTTAGTACGTAGGAAGAATAAGAATTTTAAAATATTTTATTATTTTCAACACGTTGCAAAGCCGCCAAAAAAATCTACAAATTATAAAGGTTTAAGACACTGACAAGCGGAATACTACCCCAACTTTGAATAAAACGCAGCATGAACATGTAAATTGAACCTTTAGGGGATATAGATTATTAAAAGGTGAAATAACGTTAAAAAATATAAAGAAAAAATATATCAATATAGGGTGATTTTCCAGTTTTCGGACGAATAACTTTTTTTTGACTTTGGAAGGTTGTCACTCTGCCAAAATAAGATGTGCGGTTGTAAAATCACATTTTTCTTAAACTTTACCAAATTTACTATGTAAAAAAGCTCAGGTTGATGACATTTTTGTGAATGGTATATAAAATATTTAGGTTTAAAAAAAAAGTGTCAAATTTTCCAGTTTCCAGACATAAAATTCTATTATTCGGACAGGAAAATTTTAGTTTCCGGACAACAAGAATTTCTCTCAGGTTTTTAATAATATAAGTAAAAAATTGTGTTTATAGAAAGCACATATTTTTCGAGAATTAACTCGAGTTTATTCTTTGAGTTCAGACTTTTATTCAAAATAAAAACAAATACTTTAACAATTCATAGTACATTAGTATAAAAAACAAAAATATTAACTTTTACATAACGATTCTGTTTACATAGATTTAACTGTATATTATAGTTTTTAACATATTTAAATAAATAATTACATTATATTATATATTATTTATGTATATCTTTTACATGTTAGCCTTTGGAATTTTTTTTGCATTAAAATTAGTGTATTATTCCTTTTCCTTTTTTAAGGAAACGTTTTTATAGTTAGATTTTTTATATTTTCTCTTGAGTTCAGATTTTTTAACTGAAAGCTCCCTTTTCTGCAATCTTTCCAATTTTCTTTGTTTAATTGCATCAGCTTTTTGAATTTTTTCCTGTTCCTTTTTGGCATAAATCTCTCTCCATGCTGAAGATGAGATAGCACTTGGAGAACGATCTTCTGTCTTATTTTTTCTTTTTGAATAAAAGCTATATAATTTTGGATAAAACAAATGTTTTTGCAATGAGCGAGAGGATGATGGTCGACTTATTGGGGTTGTTGGAGAAGTCAACAACTTCTTTTGGTGGTCTAATGTACGGGAATATTACCATTGGGGGTAGAACTTTGCCATCAGCTGTGCAAACGAAAAGCACTGTCAAAGTTTCCTTTTCGTTCCCCGTTTGTATTTGGTATACATTTTTATATGATTTGGGAGCAATAACTTTGCCTGTTTTTGGGCACAAACTGAAGCTCGTTTCATCACCATTTATGATCCGCCTAGGGTCATTTAGTAAAGTAGTTTGACTTATACTCTCAAGAAAAATTGAAAGATCTTGAAACCATTTTTTGATATACTCCTCTGTAACAACAGCACGACCCTTGTTGATATTTTCTGCTTCCTTCAACGATAACCCTGGATTTCGTCTGAAAAAACCACGAAGCCATGTTCTACCAGGACGTCCATTTTTGAATGGATTTGCTCGTCCAGTGTGCTTCAAAATTTGTTCCACTGTATTAAGCAAATCATCAACTTTAAGTGGGAATCCACATTTGCTTAGTTTTCCACACCATTCAGCTATTTGTAATTCTTCGTCTTTAGTGAGAACAGGATCTGGACCTCTAGTTGTGGGACCTTCTGGGGTTTTGCGCTTCAATTTGTCATGCAGTGTTGAGCGGGGTATCCCATATTTTTCTGCTGCGGCTCTAATACTTATTTTATTATTTCGGATATTTTCTAATGCAGCTCCTGTTTTATTTCCGGTATCTTTCGCACAATTCGATTGACTATTTGTTGAATTTTGATTAATTTTGTCCCCGTTCATTTTGCTGAAGAAGTTGGAAACGAATTGGTAAGACGGCGAAAAAATTTAATGTAAATAGGTTTCTTTAGCATAGTAAAAAGAGGTTGTCCGGAAAACAAACAGTGCTATGTTACATATATACTAATTTTCGGACAAGTAGCCATATTTGTTTTTTTCGCGTCCGAAAACTGAATTTTTACGAATTTAAAGGCTAAAAATTTGAAAGTAACTTTAAAATATGCAAATTTAAGTTATCATGCATAAAGATTTGTCAAATTGTAAATTTCGTAATTTTTCAGTATTCGGACAATCGTGTCCGGGAACTAAAATTCATGTAATTTTTTAGTTTTAGAAAGCGGACTATTAATAATAAAAATAATATTTAACATTTTAAAAAAAACAAACCTTTTAAAAGTTAATTGAATGTTTCTCCAACACAAATATATAATAATATCACACAATTTTATAAAAAATAACTTAAAAACTTACTTTTTCCGTCAACTTGTTTGTTATTTTTTTTTTAGAAAATTTGCACTTTTATCACTTACTACTCAACCTTCTCACTTTCAAGACAACTTTCAGACTAATAATGTACAGTTTATTAAAATATTATTTTACAAAATGACGGAAAATAATGAGACGAAACAAAAATGTTAATGGATTTTTGGTGTAGCTTTTGAAATTTTCTTATTATTTAAAAAAAACCACTAAAGTGTCCGAAAACCGGTGAGTGTCCGGAAACTAGAAAATTACCCTAAGTTGAACTTCAATTTCAAAATCTTTTTTAATAAAAATAGAAGAATTTTCGAATATAAAAATTTTAATAAAGCCGACCGCAGTTCAACCACAAAAATCAATACCCCTTCTATACAATAATTAAAACATTTTTATAGAAATAAAAAATCTAAACCTCTTCTATAGAAATATTTCTATTTTAATATTACTATCTGCATATGATGCAATGGCAATTGCACTGGTCCTTTAACAGAATGGTCTCGGGTGAGCCCAGTCAGGTCACTATAAAAATTATATTCAATATTATATAACTTTATACAAATAAATTGCTTTATTTCAATAATATCCAATATTAAAAATACCAGCAAAATAGTAAATAGGAAATATCAATAACCTTAAATATTTAATATAAAACTACAGTAGACTCGTCACCAATCTAGTTAACTCAATGACATAAGAAACCGGTGTTCATGGAGCAAAGTAGGAATAACAAAAAATATTACCATAAGGTTTAATATCCAAAACAAAAGTATTACGATAGAAAAGCTGCATTCGAATATCCATTTTAAAACGAAAATCTATACAATCGTAGTACTAAAATAGGTGTCGTTGTTTGTGAGATCAACCAGAAAATAATGATCACTGGCTCTTATAAATAACAACTCAATATTATGTTAATAACAGTTTAATAACATCACAATATTATGTTAGTCGGAAATATAATTTAAAAGATTTTATAATTTTACTATGGAAAATTTACTATAGCCCTTAAATATTAATAATGTCTTAAATGAAATATTAAAGTTTATTTTTTATAAATTCGAGAAGTATTTGAAATTTATGTTATTTCACCTTCAGTAAATTGTAAACACTACAAGTTTGTACAAACAACAGTAATACAGAAGAAACCCTTGAATTCATTGTATTTACAAAATAATATTGGTTGTGTCTCTTTCATCATTTACCCCCAAAAATATGCACATTATAAATGACTTCTATATGACAAGTTTTATACAGAAAAACAGAAACGTGCGATGAAAAAATAATATGAAAATAAATAAAAGAACGGAAAATGTCATAATTTTTCAGTAACCTTCAGCATGAAGAAAAAAACGAAAAAACTACCATATAGTTTAAGACGAAAAATTCAGATGTGATCAGCACATAACCGACCCCATTGGATGTTTTCTGAATAATATGAATTCAATAACAATATTGCACAAAATTATGAAAATGTTTTTAAACCCATTCACATTTCTTAAAATTTTAGAAAAGTTAGAAAGTTTCTTGTAATTTGAAACAAAATATGCAGCAGAACTGAATTGAAAAACCAAATTTCAAAGAAATCTCTTGAAAATTTTTATATAGTTGTATGTGCAAGAATGTAAATTTGCCTCCTAATAAAAGTTCTAATTGCTGGTACTTGATTTCTCAAAGAGTTCATAATACCATATATTTCAATTAGTTTCTGAAAAATAATCAATATGTTAAATTGACTCACAAAACTTTGCGCGAACTTAAATACCCTAAACTAAAATTTTAGATGTAAATTAAGAATCAGCCAAGTCGAAAATAAAATAGGAAAATCCCCAGACAGATTAACATACGACCATGCGAAAAATATTTGCTACTATCACAATAAGTTTTATGCAATACGATCAACAAACACATTATGCCAAATGACAACAAACTGAAAAGCGAACATGCTTCTTAATGCAAAACCGATATTTTTCCAAAATACAAAAAGAAAAAAAAAACAAAATCTTCAATAAAAATCAAAAACAATAAATTTAAACAAAAAAAAAGGGTTCATGAACAGAAAAAAAACTTATAGAGATAGAAAAGACGCATACGTGCGCATCAGCATAAGGGAGTAAAGAAAACATTAATGTTTTTGTATTCACATGTGCACACATACATTTAAACATTAAATTAAAAATGTACTCTGTTAAATCTAAAATTTTTAGTTATGTTATTAAATTATTTGTCCTAGTGAAAACCTTAGTTGTTTGACATACATGATTATCAGTTATTCATAAAGCCTAAAAATCAAAGTCGCCTTTTATCTTTTAATACTTCTAAGGAACCAAACAAAATCTTACTGGGACCCCAAAATTTGCGATAATTCTAATTTCGAATATAAAAATAATGCCAGTTGTAACAAACATCTACAATAGGAGCACGTTGTTGATAGAACTGCAGAAGATCTTCTGTCAAATCGACAGCATAAGCTTTTTTTTGTTTTTGTATTCATAGTCTTAATTAGTCGAAAACTTATTGAGAGATTAGACACATTATTGAGATGACACTAGAGTTTTTGTTGACACTACTTTAGTACTTTATTGCAGTTCAAATTAACTAATAAGATCTCCCGAAGTCAGAACTACAAACGCGAATTCGATCCTATTTTGAGCTATAAACGTTAATACTTGTATTGTACTCGATACGTAATGTTATGTACTTGCGTGTGCTACAAAATACATATTATTATTGTAAATGCGATACATACATATATATGTGTGTGTATGCCATATACACATACTTTACTTTGTGTCATCTTAATGTCACTATAAATGTGATTCAATTTAAGATAATTTCATATTTTTAGCACTTTTCCAAATTTTTTTTGAAAAAAAGTGCTTATTAGTTTCACTCTGTCCGCCCGTTCGTGGACACTTTTTTTGTTTACAAAACTTCTACATCCTTGAAGATAGAAAGCTGAAATTTAATATGTACATAGACCTTTACTAGAAACTTATTTCCGTCGAACAAAATTTTTTACCTATCTCCCACCCTCTAGAAGTTATACCCCCCCAAAACCTTAAAAATGGCCTTTTTTACCTATTTGTTGCAATGAAACCATAAGCATTTTGGAAATTTCTCAAACGCAGAAAGGCAGTGGCTTGCCTAGCGTAGTTCCCCTAGCGCGGTATACTATAGTTAAACTTTAAAAAAACAAAATGGCCGTTAACATTTACCGTTACATAAAATCCGTTTTTTTCAAATTTTTGATGTTGTTTTTCTTCTAGACCCCAGGATGTGGGAGCCTGAAAATTCAGTAGCTTTTAGGCACTAACAAATAGTTCATTTCGTTAGAAGAAAATTTTTTTCCATCTCCCCCTCTCAAGTTATCGCCTCTTGAAATTTGTAAAATTTGAATTTTTGACACCTTATATTTTCGAAACCGCAAGCTTTTTCAAATTTCTATAAACGCAAAAAGCTAACGGTAAATTCCATGACATTAAAAAATATAATTATTTTTCTTAACTCGCACAATTAAATCTTAAAATCGAGCATTATGTTAACCCCTCTTTAAATTAATTTTTGCTTTATTTCAAATAATTCACAAATCATTCATCCTAAATATATGCAATCCTAGAAATAGTTTTGTATATGAATGAAAATAATTTTAATAGTATGATAGGTATACATAGACTGTATTTAAAAGCAGAATTTTCACTTGTTGAGGGGAAAAGTGCTACAATACAAACCATTGGTTTGACATAACTTTATTTTGTATTGTATACATGCAAAATACAAGCCATGCACAAAATGTTGAAAAGATTACAATGATTATGAATAAGAAAAAAGAAATTGAAATTGAAAGGATTTTAAAAATTAAGAGGTTATAATACTCAGCTTATAGTTAAACAAAATAATTTTTCCTTTATCTTTTTATTTTTGTAATCTAGATTTTATTTTTAAAGATTTTTTCATTTTAGCGTATTAGAATTATGGTCATACCCCAGCAAGAACATTATCTTCAAAAATTAACAAATTTTATTTTAAAACAGAATTATAACACTCTGATAATATTCTCTCTTTCTTAAGAGCTAATTACAACATAATTAAAAATAAAAATTTATAAATGTTTTTCTGTCAATAAGTTTATAATACAATTAAATTTCGAAAATTCTCATTTCGTATTATTTTCATTATACCCGTACGAACGTATGTTCGAAGGGTATACCAAATTTGCCTTACCGTTTGTAACACTAAGAAATAATGGCCTGAGATATAGACTCAAGCGTATGTTCTTGATCAACGCCGAATTCTAAGTTTATTTAACTTTGCCTGTCCGTCTGTTCGTCCGTCCTGTCATCGTCCATCCGTCCGTTCCAACGATAACTCAAAAACTAATTGAGCTAAGTTCACCAAATTTTCACAAATGATTTATTATAGTAAATGCCAGAACCCTATTTAAATTGGATATGATCGAGGTACTGGCTCGGGTAGCTGCCACACAACTTCAAAATTTATTTGACGATATCTTTGACACAGGCGATATATTAGTAGGGCCAATGTGTTTGATAAAATTCGCTAAAATTGCTTGGCTCTGTCCGGTAGCTGCTATACAACTTCAGTAGTAGTTTGGCCATATCTAAGAAAATATTGAAAATACAGTACTGAAATTTGGCATAACTTAATATGATAATATGGCATCACAGAGTTGACACGGTCAACTCTATTTTTTCTCGTTTTTCATTTAAGTTTTGTTAAGATTTAAAAAAAATGATTTTAAAAGATTTAAGAAGTTTTAAAATTCACAAATAAAATGTCAACTTATCACGCGAAATAATGGATTTGACCGCGTTTAATTTACTATATAAAAATGTTTTATATTACTCTTCATATTAAACTTGTTTTAGTAAAATTTAAGCGCTATATCCTTTAAATTTTTTAGTGTATCTGAGCAAATTGTTTTTGGAGTTTTTTAGTAGATGTTGTCGGTACTTGTGGAAGTAAAATCTATTACGAATTTCGCTTATGAAAAACTTAAAATAAGAAAGAGATTATTATTTCAAAAAATTCAGCGAACAACTATATCAGATTCTAAAACGATTCTTAAATCAACAATAGGCTTAATCTTCATTATCCTATTAATATAAATTTGTTTTATCTTTTGTGACGTTAAAAACAAAATTAATTTTTCTGCATCGCCAAAACGTAATTATTTAATATGAAAAAATTAACAGAAATTTAATGAAAAATTTAAACAAAAATTTAATATTCAGATCAGAAATTTTATCAATCATAAATAAACAATTTTTTAACCACAACTTTTCACAAGATTTAGTTTCTATAGTCAAAAACTTTAATAGTTTCACATACAAAACGATCATTAAATTAGTTTTTTTTACTTAGCATAACTACTACATGACATACTTACACAACTTTTGAAATCTGATGTTTACACATTCTTAATTATATTTTAAGCATATTATAACAGATTTAAATGTTATTAAATGTTTTACATTGTACGAAAATATATAATTATTAGAGTAATTACAACTTTTGTCTTAAATGGAAAATTAGTTGTTAAAGTAATTTTTGACGGTAGAAAATGTGATGTTTTTTTCATAATAAATCTTTTTTACCATACGAATATATACGAGTATATATTCATATTACATATTTACATAATATTATACTTACATAATATTCACATGCTTAATTGTTCCAAATTACTTTATGTAGTTAATCATCCATAATATTCATTTAATTTTAACAATATTAGCAGTTTACAGGCCTAAATATTATTAAATAGTGAAGACACGTCATATTAAAACCATATTCTCATTTTATTCCTATATACGCGGTCAATTCAAGAGAAATTTACCATAAATTATACTACTTTTTTGAAACCTTATTTTGTTAGTTTCAAAATACTTAAGTTGCAAAATTTGGAAAAATAAATGTTAACAATTTTATTACCTAAAATATCCACCATTAATGACACCACCTCATTTTAATCATAATTACGCAACTTTGATGCGACAAGCTGTTTGTAAGAATATTAGAAAATTAGTTATCGCAAAACTTAAATTCTTATGATGAAATTTCTTTAATTTTTAACTAGAATCTAGGTCCACAAAGAAAGAGGAAGTAGAGTCAGTGACAATGTCATTAAGAAATTAGGATTAATACAGAAACTGAATTTAGACTTTCATAATTTGTGGATGGAATTAACGCTAAGGGAGATGTTACAAAATATTTATAGCACTTTAAGTTATTGTGAATTTTAAGATTTATATAATATATTTTTGCTTTACCGTTTTCTAACTTTAGAACTTTGAAGCTTCTAACACAAAATTTTAAAAAAGTTTTATAGTTTATAACAACTTACTCTTGAATTTTCTGTTATTTAGAAACAATAACAAATTTAGAAACATAGAGTAAATAAAAATATTGTTTATGTGCCCCTTTCGATTTTAACAGCCCGACTGTATAATTCTGGAGAGACACAAAGGTACTTCCATAAATAAACAAATTGTTAGGATTCACTTTAAATAATTTTATTGCAATAAAAATTTAATTATTAAATGATTTGATGACACAATTTTATTGAAATTTATAAATATTTCTGGCAAAAGTTATAAAAAGACTTTATAATCGACATTTTGAAAAACAAATGTGAAAAGGTACGCAAACACAAATTTAAAAAATAAATTAGAAGGCTATTTATTCTTTGGAAATTTTGACCAGAAATTAAAATAAAATTATTGAATCTTTAAGGCTATAACTTGCAAATAAAAAGCACATTATTCTTTGCATTTAGTTGGAAATGCGCTTACAATTAACTGTGGGGGAAGGTGGTGTAATTGTGCCCACTTCCTTCACAGTTAATTAAGGAGAATTTCTAATACTAGCTTCCCTGGAATACATTTCCAGGCCTATTAAGGTTGATTATGGTATTTTAATATTTAATCTAGCATTCTAATAGTACTGTGAATAATTTTTAACCAAAACAAAAATATGAGAGTTTAACAAAACCTTCCATTTTCCTACTATACATAAAGTATATTATAATAATAGTTAATTGTTAGAAAGTCTTGACTAGATACTATTAGCATTCACAATGTAGTACTGCATAATGCAACCAAAATGTATATAGTTATTTTATTTTAATTACATAATATGAATTTTGATATGAATACAATGTATGTGTGTATATGCATGAGGAAAAGTCACTGATTCTATTAAATTTTAAATTACAATATACCATGATTTTCATAAAGTACAAAAAACTAAATGAGATTTGTATTCCAAATGAATTCATTATATAAGTGCAAAGCTAAAAAACAAAAAAAAAAAAATAAATAAATTCTTAAAAATTCAACTATTTTTCATAATCATTATTTAAGTAAATTTACTGCCACCGCGTTATATGCGAAATATTTGTACATATTTATGTGTTGTAAGGGTAGTAAAAGTGCATACTCGTATATACAAACATACAAAATATATAGTATTATTTAAAATTAAAAAATATATCTTAATAAAATCATATATTAAAACTTTTGTAACTTACACCATAACTTACCTGTAACCATTTTTTCTATATAATATCCACGTTCTACATTATGTACTATACAATGTTGAATTTATATTAAAACAAGAAAATTTCAGAAATTCCCATACATACATATACGATATCACATACCATTTATATCCGCTGTACTTTTATACCGTTTAAGTTAAAAATCAAGTAATAATTTATCTGCATTAAATCCACACATATATTATATGAAGAGTATATACATATGTGCGTTGTGTGAGTATAAGATAACATTACTTTATACACAGGCACATATACACGTTAATAAGTAAAATATATTCAATACCACATTAAAATATCAGTTTGGGCTTTTTTTTCTTCGTTTACAAAGGTTTACAAGTAGCTTAAAGCATTCTTAATATTTTTGGTGTACATACGTATTTATAGTGCATTAATATTAATAACAATGAATCAGTGTTTTTCAAACTTTAATAAATTCGTTTTTTCGAAAATTACTCACAAAATTCCAAATAAAATTTGAATTCCAGTCTAGGGCCAAATACGGTTTCCTTTTAGGACCTCAGAAGTTATTTAAAAACTGTTTAATACACAAACACAAAGCCATCTTTGATCCCATTGGAGATTGTTATGCTCTTTTAGTTAGCTCCATAAATTAACCAGTAATAATGTATGCCTAAGCAACCAGAACGAATATTATAAATGTTTGCTTCATTATCTATCTATTTATCTACCTATGTATATACATATTTATGGAAACAAAACCAAAAATTTGTGACCGCTCCTTCTTCACAAAATAAACCGCTCATCCGATCACAATGAGCGGTATTCGATAGCGAGATGAAAATATCTTAAGATACCTGAACAAAAAATGGAAAACTTGTTAATCCGAAAATTATTAAAAAATTTTCGAACTTTTTTAAGCTCTGCTATACTAAAATTAATAAATTAATCTAAGACGACAAATGTGGTCATGCGGAGTATAAGATCTCGGTGAAATTTACAATTATTGTAAATCATCCCTGTGAACCCTCTTTACATATCAGGTTCTTTCAGCAAAACCAAATACAGTTTCATTCATGCATATCCAGATTTTGTGTAGTAGGTTCAAGAAGAAATGAAGAACTTAGGCCATCTTAAATCAAAAATAGGTCTAATCTTAAAAATGAGCATATGCAATTTAAGTATAATCATGCGGAGGAGTAAAAGAAAGATCCTATTCGAGTGTTACTATTATTTTCCTCGAAAAATCTCCTTTCTTAAAAAAATATCTTTCTTTTCTTCAGAAATGGTAACACAAGACGGATTAGGCGGATTATTCGAGAAAAAGAAAACGTCGTGGATTTTTAAATTTTTTTTTTAAATTTGCGATTATTCATTTGATGTACATGGTATTCAACATACATTTTTTGTGTGTTCATCGATAAACACGGGCTTTCTGTGATACATTCGATTTAAGCATAGGTTTTAAATTAATACCCATTAGCAAAATTAGAAGAAAATTTAATATAGTAACAGTTTAAGAAACCTAATATTCTGATACACCTTTTTTGTGTTAAATTTTTCTTTCTTGCACATTATTTTAGTGGAAGTGAATTTTCATGTCATCCATATTGAAAATTATACGTTCTTGTAGATTCTATAGCTGGTACTCATATTAAAGGCACAAAAAAAAAAACTTTTTTTTGTTTATACATAGAGTATGGATTAAGTTACATCATAACGGTGTTTAATATGCACATACATGCAAACATGATATAGATACTCATACATATAGATATAGAATACATAGAACTTTTTCTTCCTTTATTTATCTTCAATTTTTTTTTTTTACCTTATCCTTGGAGACGTTAATTATATGGAGCGCATTAAAGCATAACCCAGTCGACGGAAGGTGTGACTTCAAAATTACCTTTTAAAATTTTTATTCAAAAAAATATAAAACAAAAAAAAATTATTTAAACGTGTGTGCGTATATGCAATTATGTGTTATTTATGTAAGAGAAAATATTATATAGCAATATACATATCAGAGTATCTAATACAGTAATGCCTAGTGAAACACAATAATGAACAGCTATCATTTCGGAGGAAATATAAAATATAAAAGTAGATAGTGATTCATAATTTTAGCTACTACCTTAATAAATTGTAAGAAACAAACCGAAACAAAGAAAGCAAGACCAGAACGATATTAAAGCAGTATATTATTAAAAATAAATTACACGAATGTTCTTAAACTGTTATTGTATGACGTGACGTGAGTATAGGCGGAAACTACAAGAGCCCTATTGAAATAAATTGCATATACTTTGAAATGATTTCCACCAATTATAATTGTTTTAGAACACTTTTGAATTGTCACAGTTTCCATACTAGCTTCTTCTAATGTCGACTTTTCTATGATACGGATATAACGATGCCCGTTATGGAATCGATTCTCATTGTCTTCAAGTTTAACACAAATTAAAAAAAAAACCGAAATTAAATGAAACTCAATTATTAATATTGAAAAAAATTAAAAAATGTTTTAAATTATGGAGTCAAAAATGTATATTTGACCCGTAGTAAAGAACCACGAGATTCGACTGTATATTTTTAAATTTTCATTACAATCATGTGAATTTCATTTTTGTACACCATAAATTGAGGTGGCAAATAGGTACTTTTTATAGGTTACCGCGAGTGATAATTAAGCCACTTTATCTTGAGAAAATATAAAATTCATGTTTTTTTTTTAAATACTTTATAAAGAAAAGAAGAATGCACTTTAATAAGAGAGAAAAAGATAGAAAATGAGGTGTTCCTTTTTTTTCCTGTTCGTGTTTACTTTCTAATTTTTCAAACTTTTTGTTTTTTCAAATGAAAATATAAAATTATTACATATTTATAACACTGAGTTAGGGCTTTAGATTTAAAATTAAGTAAATGTTATAAGAAGGGAAAGGAAAATTAAAATTTTTTTTTATATTACTAAAGCAGATAGGTTTCCTCGCTTTTTTAATATAAGAGTATAGAGATGTGCAAAAAAGGTGAACATTTCACCTTCATATATAAATTCTTACGTTATATGCACCTATATCAATTAATATTTCACATATACATATAAAAAAGAAGGTAATGTTTGTGTCAATCATGCAAGAAGCCAAGTAGTATGTTATGCGAATTTTAACATTATTCATAATAATTTCGAAAATAAAAATATTTTATATTTTTTCTTTATGTAAAATAATAGGTTACCATCTCCATTCACATAATATTTACATAAAATTCTTAATATTGGCGTTAATATAATTTAGAGGAAAAGTGTTTCATCTTCATGAATTATAAAAATTTTTTATAAATTCAAGGCTATATGATAAATTATATAAATAATTTTTTTTTGTAATTAGCATAATTTATACACTCAAATCATCTGTTTATTTCTAAAGTCTATGTCAGTGAAAGAAAATCTTATTCTTTCCATTTATAGTGCTGTCATGAAAACGTCTACATCCGTTAATATAGGAATCTAAAGTTTTATATATTGAAGTACAAATATACATATATTCACATTATATTGCCTGAGTGAAAATTTTCAACTACTACAATTTTTGCTCTTATTAGGCAGGATGTTGAAAAGCTGAGAATTTTAAGATGAACGGAGATATAATTTTAAATTTCTCAGCTTCTCAAAGTCGTAAAAATATCAATATATTTGCAATAAATATTATTAAAATGGCTACAAACCTTTCGTGAAATAAATCTACTTGAAAAATATATGAAATAACATAGGCAAATTTTAGTTTTCCAAAATAACTCTTCCATATTTCTTAACATTATTATGAGCTGTTTATTTGTTTAAAACAATTTTTCTTTCTACCTCATCCCACTTCGATTTCTTTAAAACTGTAAAACTAAGAACTTCAGTGAAAGATAATGTAAAAAATCTTTTAAACAAATTTAAGCTTGTCAATATATTTGTGTACAAGATTTGTGGATAGTTCGGTTATGTTGCTTATCTTGTATTTTAGAAAAGTTTCTATAATACTAAACTATGGTACTCAATTAAAATTAATATTTTAATGAGATAGAAGAATCAAAAGACGCAAAGGAAAAGAGTTGCCATACATTTGTAATTTATACACCTATAACTAGAAAGGGAGAAGTGGTATGAATAAAGTTTCTTCTATAAAACTAAGATATTTTCTATTTAAATTCAAATTTCATAAACTGGCATATTTATAACAAATTTCATAAACACGGACAGTCAAAATTAAAATGAAATAATTATAGCTAATGAACTTTATAAAATAAGAATAAAATCATAAATATTAATATTGAAAATTTCAATTTAAAGTATAATTAGAACTAATTCACAAAACCGTAAAATAAAACTTCACTACGTCCATTTACAAGACATTCCAAAAATTATTTTAAAGCACCATAAAAGTAACATACAAATCCATAAATTTTAAAAAATCTGTTATAATTATGATATTCTAATTTTTTTTATTTTAGAACTTCCTATTTGGCAATATTCCATTTAATTTCTTTAGCATAAAAATTAAAATCAAATGTGGTCAACACATAATCAAATCTCACTGTAGATTTGATAGATAAAATCTACTGTATTTTAATAAATCTATTGTTAATGATATAGAGAAGGGACTAGACATGAATTACGAAATTATTTTTCATACATTTACATAAAATTTTAAGAAAATTAATAATTTCATTCCTAGTATGTCATACAGTTTGTAAATTTTTTTTGAATGTGCGTTTTTTGGAGTGCGTTTCTCTTAAAAGTTTATTATAATTTGTTTGATCGACAAACAGAAATTCAGAATTAAATTAAAAATAATCGGTATATAATTGGTCTAAAGTATAAAATATGTAAATTTTGTCTGTAGGAATCTAACAAATCAGTCAAATCCCTAAAATCAACTCAAATATAACTTTTGACGAAAATTCCAATTATGGTAAAACATGGTACAAAAATACACAAGCAAATATACGGAGAAGGAAATAATCAGAAAGACAGACATATTGACTGACGTCTCGTCCTAAAAATTTAGAAGTCATTTTCGTCGACAACTTCACATGAGAAATTTAATATGAACACAATACCTCCCATGTTGTATGCAATCCAATCCATAATAAATACTTTCACGTTTCAAAATAATTCTCAAAAATCAAACCAAAAAAGAAAAATAATTTCAATTTTTGAAAAATTTTAAATCAAAAATTTCTCTATTAGGTTTTCTTCAATATTATTCTCATTCTCTTTTTCAAATATCCTTAAAAGTCCTCTTTCTAATATCTAATAAACTTTATGCATTTTTTTTTTTGGTTGTTCTTCTTGTTTTTGGTACATCATTTTTAATTAAATCAGTTTTTGTTGAAAAATTTTTTAAAACGTACAAAAGTGTACAACCACATACATATGATTTTTTTTTTTATAAAGCATTGAGATTTAATTTTATTATTGCCTCCACACAAATAAGGTTTGCCTTGTAAAATTCAGTATGTTTATCACCTTTCAACTTGTAATCGAAAAAGGATTCCAGTATAGTAGTATAGTGTTGTTGTTTTATGCATTTATGATCTGGAAATTGCATTTTCAACACGATGCTCCTAAATTAGATTTTATATAGAACACAATATCTGTACCTAACAAGCTCTGATATAAGTTCAGTCAAAAACGGAATTTCTAAAATTAAAAATATGGAAATTTCAAAAAATATAGAGAAAGAATTTTACAAAGAAAATATAAAAATTTGTGCTAAAAAATTTTTCTGATTCCGTGTTTGTTTTTTTCCAAAATAGCTAGTAAGGGTTTTAAAAATTCTCTTCATCAATTTTAAGTATTTTTTAACTTAATATTGTAAAAATCTAGTTAAAATTGCAGACAGGCATACAATAATTTTTATTCAATAGTTGATTTGTTTGTTCAAAGAAAATCATGGCTATTCAAAAAAAAAACAAGATGTACCAATAACAAGCAAAAACTTAACCCAAATGAATAAAGTAAAAAATTATTTTTTTAAATGAAAAAGAAAAGCATATATGTATATCTACTTTATTACCTTTACTCACCTTTATTAAATTCAGAACAACTGTTTCAAAAGAAATTTAAATATGCAAAAAAAAATCCTTTTTATGTGCCTAAAATTAGACTCTAAAATTGAAAAAAAAAAAAACAAGAGATTATCAAATTTTTACACTAGTCTGCAAATTTAGCGTAGGCTTTACAGACACTGGTGCAGAGACTGTATATCTTTATACTATTAATGAATGCCTCTAAACAAATTTTACCCTATGCTATTCAACACTAACTTTGTCCCGATTTGATGTCCCTAGAAATTAGGTCTACTAATAAGTGATTTTTGTATTCTGGGTGCCACAGTAGTGCCACCGTAATGTTACAAGTAAATATTTTGTATAAAAACGAAAATTATAGAAACGAAATGCTGAGTTGAAATTCGTAAAAATTGAATAAAATAAAAAATATTTTTATTTTAATTGGTATGATTCGAGATTTCGGAATAAGAAAACTTTATTCTTGTATAGCGTTTGTTTAATGCAAAGCCTATGTTCTTTTCTTTTCTTAATTTATAATTTTAAAATTGAAACCTTCAAATTCTAACTATTAAATCATATTTTATTCAGCAGACTTTGATTTGTATCCAATATTTTTAAACTCGAAATTTCGTGACACAAAATCTTTTATAGTGACAAATATTATTTGTCACAAATAATAATAAATTTCCTAAAAATAATTTTAACGAGAAAAAATAGAGTTGACCAAGTCAAGTAATCTGTTATCCTATGTGCGAATAAATATGCCATAGCTGACTATTTGACAATCTATGACTTTAAGATGCCATATTACCATATTAATTTACGCAAAATTTCAGTACTGTGTTTTCATTATTTTCTATGTCAAACGAGACAAGAAATTTCAATGATTTTTATCACACATAACAGCCCTAAAATACCCTTGTTTTCACGAGATTTCTATATTATAGTTTTAATAACTTCTGAGATAATGCCAAATAACTTTTGAAGCCAAGAAAGAGCAACCAAAATTTTAACGAGTTTTATCAAACATATCGGCCCTGCTTGTACATTTACTTGTGCAAAATTTCAATACCATAGCTTTTACAGTTTCTCAGATATAGCCAAATAAGTTTTAAAGTTGTATGGCATGGCAGATACCCGAACCAGTACCCCGATCATGTCCAATTTAAATAGGGTTCTGGCACTTACTACAATAAATTATTTGTGAATTTCGTTCAATTAGTTCTTGAGTTATCGCTGGGAGGGTCGGACGGACGGATGGACAGACAAAGCTAAATCAACTTAGGATTCGACGCTAATCAAAAACATATACTTGAGTCTATATGTAAGACCGTTATTTTTTAGCGTTACAAACGGTAAGGCAATTTAGTATTCGAATATTGGTTCGTGCGGGTATAAACATATTTATATGTATATTACGGGTGTGTTTTTGAAGAAAGAAAGTAAACTTAAAATATCTCAGAGATAATTTTAAAGAGAGTTACGCTCGCAATATTTACGGAATCAGTTTTCAATACCCAGTGTTTCATTGTTTTCCAATTAACTGCAACATAATAACATTGTTAATTTTCTTCATCGACAAAATTACACATATATTTTGGCATTAAAATGCAGAAATAATACAAAATTATAACTGTAACAACACATTGGGTTAAAGTATGTATAACCCTTACAACAACATTCCTATATATTAGTGTGCATGTATGTATTCTCAAATTCCAATCAAAATTAAAAACTTTTTGTTCTTATTTCTCAAAATATGCTTTCCTTTTTTTAATATTATTTATATGGTATTTTCTTTTCCAATTTAATATCTTCTAAATGTTATAAACTTTTATTAATTTATAATTTGTTACAAGCTTATATACTTGTTCCTTATATAATAATATTATGTACATTTATTATACATTAATTATAGTTTCTTATACTGAAAATTCCACAACACAAAAAAAACATGAAGTAAAAATATAAAAGTTCTTTTTATAACTTTATCTTTGCAAATCGATTAAAAAATTTTCTCTATGTTGCTTTTCTCAAAAGTAATTTTCCATACTTTTACTTTACCATATTATTTAAGATCCTTTTTAAACACCAAAACTAACTAACATTATAAAAATGTTGAAAAAAGGAAGAAACTATGAAAAAAATTCTCAATATACAAACCAATGTTAATTTTTTTCTCGCAACTGCTCTTATTATCGTATATTGCAGATTTTGTAAACCTAAGATCGGGGTAAAAGCAATTTATACTTTTTAGCACTTTTCCAAAAAAAATTTGAAAAAAAGTGCTTATTAGTTTCACTCTGTCCGTCCGTCCCCTCCCCCTCCAAAACCCTAAAAATATTTTTCAACTATTTACTGTAGTTGAACCATATGCATTTTTCAAATTTTACAAACACAGAAAAGCGATGGGATGCTTCTTTTATTACGGCATACTATACCGGAACTTTAAAAAAACAAAATTTCAGTAGCTTTTAGGCACTAACAAATAGTTCATTTCGTTAAAAGAAAATTTTTTACCATCTCCCCCTCTCAATTTATCGCCTCTTGAAATTTGTAAAATTTGAATTTTTAACGTCTTATATTTCCGAAACCGCAAGCTTTTTCAAATTTCTATAAACGCAGAAAGGTAGCGGTAAATTCCATGCCATTAAAAAATATAATTATTTTTCTTAACTCTCGCAATTAACCCTTAAAATCGAGCATTATATTAACCCCTTTTTAAATTAATTTTTGCGTTATTTCAAAGACTGCATAAATCGTTTATCCGAAATATATGCAATCCTAGAAATAGTTTCGTATATGAATGAAAATAATTTTCATAATGTGGTAGGTATACATTGATTGTTTTGCAAAGCAGTATTTTCTTTGTTGAAGGGAAAAATGCTACAATACAAACCATTGGTTTGATCCAACTTTATTCATTATTTATTTTCATTACCAATTTTTCTTATCATTAACATTTCTCATGATTATCAAAATTTTGGTAATGTTCGAAACAAGTTTTGTCGCAATTTCTTTAAAAAAAATCTAAATTTTAAAATTGAAATTAAATGATTTTACGGATATTTTCGGAAACATTTACGTTTTCATTGCACGAAACTATAATCAGTCTTCGAAAGTGGTAACAGAATTTCATTTAACAGCATGTCACGCTTATTTATATGAATTTTTCATTTCAAATCTTAAGATTTTTTAGAATTATCTATTCTTTTAGGTAAATCTTAAGGTATATATTAGGCTATTAATAATCTATGGAAAAATAATTTGGCCTACATTTTCATTATCGTAAATGTGCAATTTTTTTGACAATTCTTTGTAAAATGATTATTAAATCTTAATGAAAACTAGCCGTTATTATTCTGATAATTTGCCCTTTTGTTTGTATATTTGAAAAGGTTGCCTATTACTGATTTATTCACATATATATACAAACCATTATAACAACAATGCATTTACAATAAAAAAAACTAAAAGAAAATTATTTTTCCACTATATGCATAATTGTACAAAAAATAATTTTTGACAGGATTGCTTTCTTTTTTTGTTTTTGTTTTTTTATACATTTTATAAATTTATACTTCTCATATGTAGTTTGTCTGCCAGCCCTCTGCATGAGATACATTAAAGGACTTCCTGGAGTTTCTTAAATTCATGTAGGTACTCTTTGTGTATACATGAATAGTAGCGTAATGTTTTCTTACTATGGGGATATCTTTATTTGTATAGTTTATATAGGATCATAAACTATAGAAACTATATCCAAAAATGGCTGCATTTCTTGTGCCACATGAAAATAGTTTTAAAATCTAAAAAAAATATTATGTTTATTTTTATGGTTAAATAAAAAAAAAAAGAGATTTAAAATAAGAAGCGAAATTTTATATTGCAATATTTAAAGTCGTT
Organism: Condylostylus longicornis; assembly: GCF_029603195.1. Lineage (NCBI taxonomy): Eukaryota > Metazoa > Arthropoda > Insecta > Diptera > Dolichopodidae > Condylostylus > Condylostylus longicornis. Next base: position 9,490,381 of record NW_026578009.1, on the reverse strand, counting down.
TTTTCTAAAGAAAAGGAAAATTTATTACCTAACAAATAATACGTTTATAAACTATGAGATATGAAAACAAAATTTAAAAAAATATATATAGAAACTAAGGGGCCTGATAGTGTAAAAGAAAAGGACACGGTTTTTGCTTTAAAAACGGCTGCCCTCTATTTCTTTTTTTTGTATTAGTCAAGAGGATCTTGAAATATTTTTATAAAAGTTATTTAAACTAATAATTATTTTTTTAAATAGAGAACACTATAGATATCTACTCGTATTATTTAAAACATTAGTGATTGCAATTTGGTTGATATGGTTGAAACTAATCTCAAGTAAATACAAAATATTTAAAATCCAACTAGACCTCAAAATTGTCTTAATTGTCGTTTTATTGTCTCAACTCTTGATAGCGTATACTTTACGAGTTTGGCCCTACCATACTAAAGTAACTAAATGTAATTGAACACAACTGAACAGGAGTAATAATTGAACATAATGAAAATCAAAAATTTAAGTGCACCTCAATTGAGTGCACTCAAATATGCAAATGTGTGATAAATAAAAGAAAATCTGATGTGGTCAGCACATAACTGACCGCATTGTGTATTGTCTAGTTAAATGAAAGTGTTACAGAATATTACAAAAATGTCTGTTAAATACTTCTTTTCAATTTTTAGGACTTTAGTAAGCTTATAGTTAATATACCTAGAGAAATGTTAATTTGGCTCTTAGTAAAATTTCGCTTTGTGCTACCCGAATTCCCTGAAATGCTCGCCAGTAAGTTTCGGTAACAACCAGAACTCAAATATCAAATTTCAAGAAATTCCATCAATTCGTTCCGTAGATTTGGTGAAAAATGTAAAATCGGCCCGCACATCAGTTTGCGAGCCCTGATCTTTCCAAAAAATTTATATGTTCATTGCTTTAGTATGAGGAATTCATATATTAAATTTCAATGAAATCGGTTGATTATTTCTCTTTATATACACAAAAGTGTATGTTTGGCCCGTAGTAAACGTCTAGTTGCCGATGCCTGATCTTTCCAAAAAATTTACATGTTCATTGTTTTAATACGAGGAATTCAAATATTAAATTTCAATGAAGTTGGTTGATTATTTCTCTTTATATACACAAAAATGTATATTTGGCCCGTAGTAAACGTCCAGTTGCTGATGCCTGATTTGCTCCAAAAGCTAGGAATTTTCACGGACGGTCGAGCAAAGCTCATATATGAAATTTCAAGTAAATCGGTTGAATATTTTCTTCAAAATGGTGAAAAATGTAAAATCGGCCCGCAAATCAGTTTTCGAGCCCTGATCTTTCCAAAAACTTTATATGTTCATTATTTTAATACGAGGAATTCATATATTAAATTTCAATGAAATCGGTTATTTCTCTTTATATACACAGAAATGTATATTTGGCCCGTAGTAAACGTCTAGTTGCCGATGCCTGATTTCTTCCAAAACATAGAAATTTTCGCGGACGGTCGAGCTGAGCTTATATATGAAATTTCAAGTAAATCTGTTGAATATTTTCTTTATAATGTAAAACAGGCCCGCTAAAAAGTGCAGTTCCCGAGGTCTGATATATCCCAAAAGTTGATCGATCCGTGTCATGGTAGAAATAAACTTACATATAAAATTTCATCAAAATCGGTTCAGCCGATCTTGAGATACACGCGTGCACACACAGACCGACAGACCGACAAACCGACAGACGGACAGATCGACAGACCGACAGGTTGCTAAAAATAGTCTACTTACACTTCCCTACTATGGAGAAGTGCATTCCCACCGAAAACTCGATATGCAAAATTTGTTGCCATCACATAACCTACCTATTGTATACACAATACGGTCGGTAATAATAAATAATGAGAGGGCGGGAGAGCATTTGAATAAAATGTGAGAGAGTTTTCATATTTTTAAAATTCTCTTACTTTGTCAATAATAAATTGGTTTTCAATACATTATCATTTTCATTAACAAATCTCTTTTAATTATTTCCCAGAGAAATTTGCTTTAGTAGACTAGTGGTGATTCAAAAAATTTTTAATCATTAATTTTAATAATTAATTGGCCTCTACCTTAAATTCGAATAATTCAACTTATATTTAATTTTAAAAATATTTTTAATTATCGCTCAAGGTAGAAAGTTTTTATTTAAAGAGAACAAACATTGGTTTTGATTTTGGTTTCCATCTTATACACTCTTGAATAAATTTCAAAGATTGCATACTTCTAGGATGAGTATTGTATGCAATCTTTGAAATAAAACAAAACAAAAAATTTAATGAGACGTAATATAAGGCTAAAATTTAAGATAATTTGAGCGAGTTAAGGTAAATTAATAAATTTTTTAAAGGCATCGCATTTACCATTAACTTTTCGACATTTATAAAAATTTGGAAAACTTGAACATACGAGTATAAAATTTCAGCTTTCTATCTTCAAGTCTGCAGAAGTTTTGTAAATATGTCTACGGACGAATAAGATGAAACTAATAAGCAATTTTTTTTCCCAAAAAGGGAATTCCAACAAAATTAGTGCACAATATAAAAAAATATTTTTCATACAAAAATTTATTTTAACTGTGGTCAATAGATTGTTAAATTAATCCTTACCTATTTTTTCTTACAGATTTTTCCTCTACTGAATACTTGATCTACTTTCTAATATTTCTTACAAAATCTAGTCAAAATATCAAACAAAACTTCACCTTCCACTTAATTAAATGTGCATTCGATTTTATTCTCTTATCATTCCATTTAAGGATTTGACCTTGATTATACAATAATTCCAAAAATCACACACACAGCTACATATTCAAAATATGAATGTATATTTAGATTCACTTATGCAGGAAGTAAATTTACCTGTAATAAGTATCACCTACCTAATATTATAACCACCCACATCTTGTATATATAATATTGAAAAAGCGGAACTTAAGATTCCAAAAGTGAAAAACTTTTAATTTGAAAACTTTATTTTTGTTGCTTGCCTTCGGTTTTCATTTTGATTTCTAATTTTTTTTTTGTGTTTCAATTTTTTTTTTTTTATTTTTACATGTCAAATATCTACCTTTAAAAAACTTGTATTCTTGTTGCTGTTATTGTTTTTTTTTTCGTTCCAGCTTTATATATGCATGGAAAGAAACCAATACGCATAATGTTCGGAACATTTTTCTACTTTTAATAGCGGTTTTTTTTTCATAATAACGGAAGAGTTGGTAGTCTCAAGAGAACCCTTACTCAATTTTATTAAATTATAATTTTGCGTACATTTTCTAATGGTTCTTTTTCTCAACACTTTGTTTTGGAAAAACGTTGTCAGTTTGGATTTTGTAAACTTGCTGCAAAGAGAAGTAGACTTAGAAAAATAATTTTTTTTCTAATGGTTTCACAATATAATTGACATATTTTACGTTTCGCATGGAGAATACTTTAATAATTTGTTTTATAATAACATGAAGATTATGTAAAAAGTATAGGGCTTTTTAATTTTTATATAAAAATTTTACGTTTCATACGCAAAAGCTTTGTAATTTTTAAAATACAAGATTTTATTTCAAAAATAAAAAAAATTAAATTTCTTCCTATACAACTGCAGAACAAATAAATAACGTATAGCTAAAGCTTAAACTTAGGTAGAAAAATTAAAAAAATTTCTTCTTCAAACTGGATTTGATACGGTCGCCTACTGCTTTGTAAACAGGCGTAATTGCTTTCTACATTTCTTTAAACGTCATGATTGACGTTTAAGGAAATGTAATGTTTACATGTAATCCACTTGAACGTCGAATAGAATTTTATCTTTTATGTCAGAAATTTAAAGTTTTTTAAACATCTACCCATAATATCATCTAACATCTAACCAGAACAAATCAAATACTTAATTCGTGTTACCAAGTTACAAAAACAAAATGAAAAAGGCCACCAAAACAGCGGGAAAGGCAACTACCATCGTATGTACTGAAAATTGAGGTGTTTTCGAAATGTAGATGAGAAAAAAAAAAGAAAAGTTTTCTTATTTGGTTTTTCTAATTAAGAAAACCAAAAATGAATTGAATTAAAAAACAAAGTTACTTAGGTTGCTGTTGTTGTTGCTTTTTTTTTTTTGTTTTCTAATGAGTTTTTACTCATATTTAAAAAGAGTGTTTTTTCTCTTTTTCTATTCTCTCTTTTTCTCTTTTTCATTTTTACTTTTATGTATTCGTGTAGGTGTTACCAACATCCTAATTTTAATGTACAAAATAAGAAATATTTTGTACATTAATTATTCTGTTTTAGGAGATGAGTGTTTTTTGTTTTTCCAAAAGTAGAAAAACAAAATTTCTTTTTTTAATTTTGATACCTATTTGTTTTTGTTTCTTTTGGTGAATTTTTTTTTTTTAGAGAAATGAAATTTTTGTTTTTTTTTGAAGAAAACAAAAATTTGAAAAGAAAGTAATTTTCTTCTGTGTGCTCCAATATTCTTACATAATTAAATATTAATGAAAAATTAATTAGAAAAGTAAGAGCTTTTTAAGATTTTTTTTTTCCTTCATTTACAAAAACTTCCATCCCCTCTACAAAATTTTTACGAAGTAAAACAACAAAATATTTTGGCTATTTTTTGTAACTTGAAATTTAAGGAAACCATTTTATGTAGGTTAGTAGATTTGCGGTAACGACGCTCTTATATAGTAACCATTAATTGATTTTCTTTGAAAGGGTATTTAAATGAAAGCTATAAGCGGTCAAAAGAAATATCAAAGAAATGAAAAGAAAAGAGAATGTTTATTTTTGTTTAACTTTATTTATTTGTTGTACATTAGTTTGATTCTTTAAATTTGGCATAATTTTTAAAGTTAATTTTCTCAAATACTTTAAGTGCCCGCTATGTATAGCAGTAAATATTACATAATTGAAGGAGTTTCTCTACTCTCAAGAATCCCTAAATACTCTAAAATCCAAAAATGCAATTAATAATATGTGGGAAAAAGGGCAATAAGAATTTTTTATATTATAATTAGGCTTATATCGTAAAGGATTTCAAAATATTGAAATATAATAAATTCTGCGAAATATTTTTCTGCAAAGATTTGTTTTATTATAACATTGATAAAGTATGTCTATTAGATGCTAATAATTTCATATTGTGCACATGTATATTTTTTAACGCGAATTTGCTTATATTTTTTTAGCACTTTTCCAAAAAAATTTTGAAAAAAAGTGCTTATTAGTTTCAATCTGTCCATCCGTCCGTCTGTCCGTGTGTCTGTTTACAAGACTTCTACACCCTTGAAGATAAAAACCTGAAATTTATATGTACATAGATCTTTATTAGAAACTAATTTTCCTAGAACATAATTTTAACCTATCTGCCCCCCCCCTTTAAAAGTTATACCACTCACAAATCCTAAAAATGCCAATTTTCAACCATTTACTGTAGTAGAACCATATACATTTTGGAAATTTTGCAAAAGCAGAAAAGCAGTGGGTTGCTTCCTCTATCACGGGATACTATACTTGAACTTTAAAAAAACAAAATGGCCGTTCAAATTTACCGTTATATAAAATTCGTTTTTTTTTTCAAATTTTTGATGTTGTTTTTCTTCTAAACCCCAGGTTGTGGGAGTTTAGTAACTTTTAGGCGCTAACAAATTGTTCATTCCGTTTGATGAAAATTTTTTTCCATCTCCACCCCCTCTCAAGTTATCGTCTCTTGAAATTTGTAAAATTTGAATTTTTGACGCTTTATATTTCTTTAGCCACAAGTTTTTCTAAATTTCTATAAACGAAAAAAGTTAACGGTAAATTCCATGGAATTAAAAAATATAATTATTTTTCTTAACTCACACAATTAGCCCTTAAAATCGAGCATTATGTTAACCCCTCTTTGTATTAATTTTTGCTTTATTTCAAAGACTGCATAAATCGTTCATCCTAAATATATGCAATCCTAGAAATAGTTTCATATATAAACAAAAATAAAGTGTAGTATGTAGATTGTTTTTAGAAACAGTATTTTCTTTGTTTGAAGGGAAAAGTGCTACAACACAAACCATTGGTTTGACCCAACTTTATTTCTTTTTTAGTTTCCTAGAGTACTTACGTATTACATGAAAATTGACGAATATTATAGAATTTCAAGTTGTATTAAGAAAGTAGTAAAGAGCCTTTTACAAATTTATAACTTCAGTGAAGTCTCATCTTTATAAGGCTGTTATGCGAATACAAAAACTAACATTACATTTAATAGGTTAAATTTGGATTTAAATTTTTAAACAAATTTTCGATCAACAGATCTTTTTGTTTTCTCTCAAATAGCCCTTTTATTGAACCAGCCTCTTTTATTTTATAATTTTTGAAAAAAAAGCATTTCATTTGTTATTATTGGTCTTTTAACTCTTTAATTAATTTTAAAATCTGTTTTAAAATCTTTTAACTCTTGGTGCAAGAGAAACTTTTGAAATTTTTTGATTATTTAATTGAAAAGAAAAGGATCGCTGCCATATGATCCTGTTTTATTTATAAAAACAAAAATTAGTTTTTTTTTATAAAAAACGTCATATTGTGTTACGTCGATATTATACTTTTTTATTAATTTTTCCAAACAATATAACTCATAGTGCCGCTAGGGTAGCGAATTAGGAAAATCAAATTATTCGACCATTTCTAGATATTTTTTTCATTAAAAGTAAACGGAAATTGAGCATTAAATTCAAAAAACAAACTGAATCCTTATCATAAGTATTTTAATATAGCCGTGCCTTTACAATAATTACAATTTTTCTCAAAATTAATCATAGATATAGATTTCATAACAAATACAAAAAAAAAAAAAACAAATTAAAAAAAAACTCTTAATTAACTTTGATTCTCTCCTGGTTGTCCTTTAAGTTTTTTTATTAAAGAAAAAATATTATGTAATCTTTGATTTTCAATTAGCATTCATTACATAAGTTGTCGTACTAAATATATAAAATTCTGTTTAAAATTTCATGTTTACGTTTCACAGATTCATTCGCATTTTTTTGCTTTTTTTTCTGTTGCGTCCTCTTTCACCAAAAAAATAACGAGAACAATTTTTCAAATAAATTTTTCAATTTAAAAACTAAATTAATTTTTAAGTGCTAGTTAATATATTTTTTAAAAAAATAAATATGGATTTGTGTATTATAAACAATTTATATATTGAAAATATCAAGAACAATAACAAGAACGGGAAACAACAGAAACGATAAGGAAAACTTAATTTAACCGGTAATCCTCAATTTATTTTTTTAATTCTTAGTTAAAATATTGTTATTATACAAGGTGATTTAGGGTATCAAAAATAGGAATAATTTTTGTTTGGGATTTCAATGAATTTTATCGAAATTTCTGCTTGCCCGAGCTTTTTGCTTATAACTTCTTTTCTGAAAAAGATAGAAGCTTCAAGCGGTTTCTGCAAGGACTCGTGAAGGGTTTGAAAGCAATATATCACTTGATTTTATATTTTATATACTTTCGGAATACCAAACATTCCAACTTTAGAAAAAATCAATTTATTTTTTTAGTTTTATAGATTTTAATTGCTGAAATTAGCAGCAATTATTATTTTTTTATCACAATCGCAATATAGAAGCGCAATATATTCCCAGGACCGAATTGTATCCACAGTAGCGAAATGTATGGATAAGACCGAATCATATCCATAGGACCGAAATATATCCATAGACCGAATTATATCCATAAAACCGAATTATAATCCGCTCTATGAATATAGAGCGGATTAATCCGCTCTATGAATATAGTTCGATATTGAAGATATATATCGGTCCTATGAATATAATCTAAAAATTTTATTTTATTGCATTTCAGAGTACTAACTGTGATCGAAAAGTAATAATAGTTGATAATTATAGCACTTAAAATCAATAACAATCAAAAATATTCACAATTTTTGGATTTTTTACCTTTATTTTTATTAAACCTTAACATGGAAATAATTTTTGTGCTATACCTCCTTGTGCCATTACGGACTTTTTAACGTTTTATGACCTAAATGTTTAAGGAGCTGAACTAAATTCTGAAAAAAAAAATCCAAGTTTCAAAAAATTTTGTGTGAAATTATCGGATTAGGGTTAGTTCGAATGCCCGACATTCCGTATGTACTTTCGGAATCACATAAAATCAAGTAGTATGTTTCTTTAAAGCCCTCTGCTATCCCTTGCACAAACGTTTTATTCACATCTTTTTAAGAAGGGAAGTTGTTATCAAAAAACCTTGTTGAAATAGAAATATCGTGTAAATTGATTAAATTTCCTGCATCTGGAAAATCGTTACTAAAAAATATTTTACCCATTTTTAACAATGATATATAACATTGCGCTCTTTACTGGATAGCCCTATATAGTAAAGATTGTTGTTATATTTGGTTTTTTATATTCTTGTTAATAACAACATTAAGCTTCGGCTTAATTTTTTTTTTAGCTTCACAACATCATCAAATTGTTATCATCAAATATTCCATTTCATTTAAGTTGTCATTAACGAATTACTTTATAACGTCCAGGTTTTTCGTCTTTGGTTTACCCATATTGACTATAAATATATGTATATAGAATTATATAAAAAACCACATATTATATACAGTATATGCATGTATACATGTACATATCTAGTAATACATATATTTTTATTATTATTATCCTTATAATACTTTTAAATTTTCTTTTAGTTTCTTGTATTACCTTACCCAATATTATTGCTTCTGTAGCAATACTATCCTTGAACATTCCTGTACAAAATATTATAATGTATCCATTTTATATAATAATGAATATATATTTATGTATGTATAATATATGTATATAAAGTATATATCGATTTGATGTCCTTTTATATTTTAATCTCTTCATTTTCTTTTACTAACATGAGTTTCTTACCACCTTGTTATTTTTATTGTGATTATTTTGTATTTTATAATTTAAAATTGTTTTACATACATATATGTATGTATGTTATACACAGAGTATTTCTATGTGCATATAAAATGAATCAAGAAGCTTCTTAAATACCGGAATTACTTCATTATTTGCTCATCATTTGTCTGTCAGTTTTGTTTTTGTTTTCGTGATTCTATTTAGGGATCCAAGTAAAAGAAAATGTACAAAATTAATAAAAAAATAAAAATGAAAATAACACGCGCAATTTCTGTGTTTATAATATGTACTTAAAGGAACAAATAATTGAAGTTAAGGACATAAAAACCAAAAACAAAATAAACAAGGAGAAAAGAACAAAATGTATAAAAATTAAAATAAAAATTGTCCATGTCCCTTAACGTTTATCTTTTAAAATAAGCTATCAAAATTGAATTTTCATATTTTTTTTTTTTCATCTCATTTTGATTTTCTCTCTCTTTCGTTCTTTTCTTTCTGTTCTTTCAGTTTTACAAAATTGTAATTGTAATGATTTTTTCTTAAAAAGGTTGCCTTATTTATTTCCTTGAGGTAGATCGCAAATTCATTTTTATGTACAAGTTTATATAAAAAACATACTTTGCATTACTCGTATGTACATAATATATTATGTAGAAATACATTGCTGTTACATATATACAAAAATAAATATTTATGCATAATATGTTTTGTATTTCTGTGATAAAATCAGTCACATACAGAAAATATTTTAATTTTTTCAAGTATTTTATAAGTTAAATATAAAAATGTTAAAAAAGGAAAAAACAAAAATAAAATATAGAAATAAAAATTTCATGGTTTCAGTCATGTCATTCCATTTTGTCATTCGTCTTTTATTATTTTCCCATGTTTTCTCATTCACTTAATATTTTTCTTTTTCCTATATCAATCTCTACTATTTGGTAAGGATTACCAATAATAATATTGCCAGAAAGATGAAGAAATTTTAATAAAATCGATTCAAAGGGCTTTAAAAACACACATTGTGTTGATAAGCCCCCTAAAAATTATAATAAAAAAAAGAAAATAAAATTAATAATTTTCTATAAATTTGCATAAATTCAGGGGTAATAATTTTTAAAAACACAATAATTGCATAACGCTAGGGGTCATAGTCAATTGATATGGATTTTTAATGAAATTTTTTTTTTACATTATATCATTTTTTTTAACGAATGATATTAGATAGTTGCCAGTTTAGGTTATACTGTCAATATTAAAAGTTAATTTAAGATTAATAGAATAAAAGCAAATCATAAATTTTTGTCTATAGTCAGATAAAATTAAATTTGAAGTGCCGACGCACCACAGTCTCACAAAAGTATTTTATCTAGAGGCAAAAGAGGGAAAAGAAAAACCACCCTTATCAGGATCGATTTGCTTGCAATTTCCTTTAACTATAAGCACAACAGAATGTGAATTTAACAATAACTTTAAATTGACATTAAAATTCACAACTTATAATAGTACTGTAATAAGCAAAATAAATTCTAAGAAATTGTAAATTTAGTTGAAATATTTTTAAAAAAAACTGTAATAAAGCCAATCTTTGATTTAGAGTAATAAAGCCAATCTTTGAGTCTAAACCAAAAATTTTGTTTTTCGAGCTAATTCTCAAACTAAGAAATTAAGTTACAACTAATTATATAAAATAATATTTTGCTGAAATAAATACGACTATGACATTAAACAATATGACAAAAACATCTAATTTAGATAAATCTAATTTAACTTTATTTAGTTAAGCTGATCAATCCAGTCCCTGACTCCATTTCTACAACATTTTAATCTGGATTACACATAATATTTTTATACAAATTTAAATTTATTCTCCATATTTGAAGCAATGCCGAATTCAGACTTCATTTCAGTTCTTTAATATCATTCTATTCAATTATAATAATCCACATTCAGGCAACACTGTTTTTTAAATATTACAGAAATACGTTTATTACATTTATATTTCAAAATTTCCAAAATAAACAAGAAAAAACAAAACAAAATTTAAAAATATAAGAGCAAAAAAAAAAATCAGTTCCATTCATTTCGCTTAAATTTATAATTTAAGGAACTAAATCCGTTCTGTATGTCACATCTGTCTTTCTTTATCTGTTGGCGTGCTTTGCATTTATACTAACTCATATACGAAATATAATATTCATTCGGTTACTTATTCTTCGTCTTATACTTTAACATTTTATTGTATTTTAAATATAAACAGAACATACAACGTAACTTCATGTATTTGTATGTATATATGTATGTATGTAGAAAATACTAACGTACATGCATATTGTTTAATTTCTTATGTTAACATACAATTTTATTTTCCTTATATTTTTGGGTTTTCTTACAAAACTTGTTTTTGCTATTTTTTTTCTTTTTTAATGTTTTTCAGTCCATTTTAGTCAACAAATCCATTAGACTTTGTCCTCAGACAATTTGTCAATGACAAAAATTTTTAGTAACAAATACAGAATTTTTTAACAGGGTAAACATTTTTTTTGTTTTTTTTTTTATTTAATGTTAACAAAAACGTACAAACACATAAATGGCAATTTTATTCTTTTTAATATAAAATTATGTTAAGGCAAGGCAGTTATTTTGTGAAAGTAAAAATAATTTTAAACAAAAAATATGTGAAAAAAAATAAATGTAAAGTGAATGGCAAAAGGAATTCTTTTAATTTATTTTCGTCCTTAAAATTTCAAAATTTTGACTAATTTTAAAAATTATGCAAGAGCATTCATAGATTGCATGTAGGTAATGATAACTTTAATGAAAATTTTAAGTTTGAAATATAAAAGTAATGACAAACACAACTTTTCCTTCTTCGGTTTCAGGTCAATTAAGCGAGATTACGTCAAAATCTATTTTTTATGCTTTGTCATAAAAATAATTTTTTCATCTTCAATAACTTCAATCGCATTCGATAGAATATATTACTACAGTGTGTTATAACCCTTTGAAACTAAATTGTAATTTGACGAAAAGTTGGCAGGGGCCGAAACATAAATCTAAGCTGAAAAATTTTGTAAACGTATGCAAAATCGAAAATCCAAAAAACACAACATGCGACAATGTTGAAATAAATTGCATATTAGTTAAATTTATTATTTAACCCTAATACCCCATTTTTATATTCCTTTGAAAGAAATTAATGTAATCTATGTGTTATTAATAATAAATACCTTTATTTAGTTTGACACCAATAAACCAGAATTTTTGGCAGTGATGTAAGTTTCAGCTTTAATAATTTTGAAAAATAACAATAGAAAAGGCAAAAATTATACCAAAAATAATTTTATTTCCAGATTTTCTGCTACTTGAAATAATAGTTTGTTTTATAAAAAATATTCCTTGGATTCGAGGCCCTCTAAATCCCGTTTTTTATTCATATTGGATGTTACACTTGAAATATACTTCAAAATTTTAATTTCTTTTCATAAATTACACTAATAACTATAATGAAATATTATACATGAATTCAAAGAAAAAAAAAAATTATCCTAGTTCGTGTTTGCGAAAAATATTGTGGCGAAAAGTAAATTATTCAAATATGTTTTGTAGATAAGAGCCAGTTACAACGACAGCATTGCGTTTTTTTGTTTTTGTATAACACTATTATTATTATATCTATTGCATTCTGGCAATATTTTCTTTTCATATCACATTAAGAACAAGGAAAAAAAATCTGATGTGGTCAGCACATAACCGACCGTAATGTGTTTTGTCTAGTAAAGTGAAAGTGTTACAGAATATTATAAAAATGTCTGTTAAATATTTCTTTCCAATTTTTAGGACATTAGTAAGCTTATAGCTAAAATACCTAGAAAAATGTAGATTTGCCTCTTAGTAGAGTTTCGCTTTGTGCTACCCGAATTCCCTGAAATGCTCACCAGTTAGTTTCGGTAACAACCAGAACTCAAATAACAAATTTCAAGAAATTCCATCAATTCGTTCCGTAGATATGGTGAAAATTTTAAAATCGGTCCGCGGATCAGTTTTCGAGCCCTGATCTTCCCAAAAAATTTATATGTTCATTGTTTCAATACGAAGAATTTAAATATTAAATTTCAATGAAATCGGTTGATTATTTTCTCTTTATATACACAAAAATGTATATTTGGCCAGTAAACGCCCAGTTGCTGATGCCTGATTTCTTCCAAAAGTTAGGAATTTTCGCTTCCGATCGAGCAAAGCTTATATATGAAATTTCAAGAAAATCGGTTGAATATTTTCTTCAAAATGTTCAAAAATGTAAAACAGGCCCGCTAAAAAGTGCAGTTCCCGAGGCCTGATATATACCAAAAGTTTATCAATCCGTGCCATGGTGGAAATAAACTTACATATAAAATTTCATAGAAATCGGTTCAGCCGAACTTGAGATACACGCGTGCACACACAGACCGACAGACGGACAGACCGACAGACCGACAGACCGACAGACCGACAGGTTGCTAAAAATAGTTTATTTACACTTCCCTACTATGGAGAAGTACGTTCCCACCGAAAACTCGATATGCAAAATTTGTTGCCATCACATAACCTACTTATTGTATACACAATACTCTCGGTAAAAAAGTGGTGTTAGAAAAATACATATTACTAAACTAAAATTATGTTTATAAAACAAATTAAGAAGAAAAATAATAAAAATGTAGTAAGCTTAACCGTTATATTCTCCCTATATATATGCCGAATTATGCTATTGTATGAAAATTTCTGTTTAAATAAAAATGTTGTAGCAAAAACAGAAAATTTTACCAAAATATTAAGAATTTCACAATTTTTATACTTCTTTGTTTTAAAATTTCTTGATTACCTAAATAATAATTCAACAGCGACAACAACTCTAATACAGTTTATATAGTTTTTCACATTTATATAGCTTCGATTATGAATATTCTACCGGAACTAAATAACTTTTGATAAGAAAACTATCGAAAAAAATGTGATCAATTATGAATGCTTACTAGCAAAATCTTTTATTTTTTCAAATTGCAAAGGTACTCGTAGCAGCCCAAATATCCAAATATCACGATAAAATGAAATAAAATTTCGGTGGATAGGTTTATTCCTCCTACCTCCCTACACATCGTAATCTTAAGACTTTAAAAACTTCTAGCTAGAGATCTAGGAGAGCTCAAATATTGTCAGTTAGACAAAGACCTATTAAACTGTGAGGTAACTCGTTGAACAGGTTTCGGTGGCAGCTTCAATCCTATTGCCACATATTTTACATTACTATATCTACGTTTGCATAAAAGTTTGAATTGAAATTTGATATTTCAAATAAAATTGCAAAACTTTATCACAACCATATTGAGCTATACACAAGGGTATTTACCAAAACCCTAGTATTTGCATTCGTAGTGTTTGTACTTCGAGTTTTTGGAAACTTCAAACTTTTGTTAATGTGAATTATTTAAGTTATTTTTTCATATTAAAACGATTAGTCGAGTAAATTTAAATTTTTTTCAACAATTTGCGCCTAACGGTAGATAAATTTTGCACTTCACCTTATTATGATTTTTTAAAAATCATTGGCCAGATGTAAGTCAGATTTTATATTAAATTTTTACTAAATTTTTTAACATAATTTCGACATAACTTTGCAGCATAATATTATTATATATATCCATGCACTCGGGCATCCATAATAACATCTGCGCGTTGTCTTACAATCTACTAAAAATTTTTTTTAGCTCATATCGTTCATATTTAATTTTGATTATTTGTTAGTCTCTTCTAAAGCAAAAATACATTTTATTTGTTGCTTTTATTTCAGCTTTGTACTTAGATTCGTCCTTTTTGCGATTTTCCTTGATGGATCACTCCAATTTAAAAATTTTCGGATCGGATTTGTTTTTTTTTTCTATTTTGTTTTTTGTTAGTATCTTGTTTTTGCTTCTAACAAAAGATATTCTTAACTTTTTAAATAAATAATGTTGAAATTTTAAAGATGGTTTTATACTTGTAAGATAAAAGAAAAAAAAAATAGTACACATGAGGAAAATGCTAAAATAATACACACACACACTCAAAATAGTATAAAATTGTAAACTAAAGAGAATGTTATAAGAATAAAAAAACATAAAAGGAAGAATATTTTCCATTTCTTTCTGTTCAACTTCTCTTAACTAACAAGCCTTAGTTTTGAAAATTTTCATCTCGATATAATATTTTTTTCTGTTATTGTTGTTATTATTGTTTTTTCTTGAAAAAAAATTGCAACAACCTTCATACTTTATATATACATGTCAAACCATTTACTAACATCACATGAATTCTCTAAGAATTTACCATAAGAGCGCAAATTACAGAATATGTACTATATACCGACACATACGTGCACACATATACAAATATGGTCGTATGAGTTAGGAATAATAAAAATATATAAAAGATGATTTAAATCATCATAATAATATTATATTCATATGCTACTGCACAAACATATGGTTACATTTATTTTACTCATAATACATCTAATGCATACAATATACATAAGGATAATAATATTGACTTAATAATGGTGAATATGAACAGTAAGGAACCGTTCCATATAATGCAGTCAAATAATGCTATACTATAAAGGTGTAATACTAAAATAATATTATACTAAAAAAATATGTTTCGTATACTTGTAAAAGGATATAAAGTAAGGGATTACAAGAGTCGCAATATAAAAAGAAGTAAAACATATCAACTTAAATTACGACGAATAAAATTTTAAAAAGGAAAAAAAAATTAATACCAAATGAAATTATAATGGATGAATTTCTAGAAGATAATGTTGACAAAAAATATGTGCATAGTATGTAGTCATCATAAAACCATACACAATATGGACATTCTTATTTATATGAAAAAAAAACTATAGTATTGTAGAGCGAACAGTTTTAGGAATTAAAATTAATTTTAAAAATTAATAAATAAAGATCAAAACAGTAAATTTTTAATAATAATGTTTTCCTTAAACATTTAAAAATTCCATCATTGATGAATATCTTTTCATTGCATACTTTCAGGAGAAACACAAAAAGGAAAAGATATAATAACAATTCTTAACTAGAAAAATTTAATTAACCTTTACATATTGTGCTTTAAATGTAAACTGTGAATGTTTCGTTAATTCAGTTTGCGAAAGAAGGTGTAAGGACATCCTAAAGACAAGAGTAATAAAGTTTTGATGAGAAATTTTTTTCTAGATAAATAGGTTTCTCATAGGAACAGATCCGAACTAATATGCACATTTTTTCCGTAATTTTTTTCAACTTCTTTAAACTGTAATTAGCCCATTTGAATTGCTTGTTCCTACAATAATCCTAATCGTGCATTTTTCTTTAAAATATTGAAGTTGTACCAAAAAATGGAAAGTAGTAATTTTAGCTTAAGGAGTTTCTTTTCTTATATTTTTTTTCGTCTGTCACTAAAAAATCATAAATCAGGAGCGCAAATCACTTTTTTTAATGTTTATTCATGCAGCTCCTTTCTTATTCCGAGCGTATAAAACGTATATAATATAATATGTTATTTATGTTGAAAATAAAGAAATACAAAATAAAATAACGCATTTTTTAAATTTAACACCTCTAAAAATTAGAATAATTTTCTAATGTCTGTGTAATTCAATCATACATCTAAAGTTTTAAATAATTTCGTAACATTAATTTTTGCTAGTTGTGTATATAGTAAGACCTGCATAGGCAGAATCGTATAGAACCGAAGTTTTTTTACGGATTACACAGGTTTTGCGGGATAGACAGGTTTCGACTTTCACAGTATTTACACTTTTCTTGGTGAACTACTAATTCAAAGGAATAACCACATTTTTTTTTAATTTTTTGTTTTAAATAAGTTTTCTCTATTTTCTCAAACAAAACAATAACATTTTAAACCAAAAAACAAAAATCAATTCCGACATTGGCGGTTAAAAATATTCAGAAGTGTTTAATTTGTTCTAAAAATGCTACAAAATTTTTACGAGTATTGCCTCCCGTTTTTTTAATATTAAAAATTTTTCCAGGGACTTTGACTTGGTAAGTTTTTTCCGATAATGAGAGGCTTTCGACGTTCCGGCTTTGACCGGTTCTTCTGTAATATATTAAAACAACAACAACAGTGCACTTAAGCTAATAAAGCTAATAAAGAATTTGAACGTTAGCTTTCGAAAACAAAAGTAGCGCTGCTAATGCAAAAAGAAAAAACTATCCAAAACGATTTTCTAATTAATTTGGATTAGTACCGTTAACTTTTTCGGAAAGAGTTCAGCAGTAGCTTTTTTGAATTATGTTTGTCCGACTTTCGGTTCCCAATATACAAAGCTTTAATACAAAGAGTTAGACAAAAAGAAATATGATCAAACATCTTGCATAATTTTTGATCATTATTTGATCACTTTGATTCTTCTGAACTATTGCAACAGATTATGTTTTCGAAACTGAAAGTTTTCCAAGTTTAAATAAGAGCAATAATTGCCAATTAAAACTTTAATTAGAAATCGAAAACAAACTAAATATTTAAAGGTTTTGTTTTATTTCTTCTTTATTCTCCGAAAAGTATGCAAAAGTTTTTTAAAGAGTACAAAGTAAGTAGCAGATTGTTAATGAGAGCAATATTGTCGTTTGAACAAGCAAATGAAAAAGTGTACTTAATTTACCCAATGGTTGAGTCCGAATTTATTTATTTTTTTTTTATTCTTTCTGATTTTAAAATTTCAACAATTTTTAATAGAAGATGTTTGACATAAGGCTACGACAATGTAGATTATAAATGCTTTATTTCAAAAAAAAATAAAATGTCGTGGAACTTTCAATATGCAAATGTGACAACTAGTTTACTTTAAAAAAATTAAATTTTAATAAAAATACTTAATTAAACAAAAAAAAATTATAATTTATTTTTGTCTTAATATCATTGTAATTCTTATACGCATATGTTTATTATATAATAAAATTATTGTCAAGGGACAAATTAAATATTTATTTAATTTTATTTAAAATTGAATATTTTAATAAAAAAGATTCGTAATAAATTTTAATTTTTGTAAATTTCTTTTTGTTTATCTTGTAATCCATAATATTTTTATACAAAATTTCATATTATTAATTTAAAATCAATAACTTGAGAAATTTTCTGAAAATTTTATATTTCATAATTCTTGGATAACTCAAAGGACAAACAATAATGTTGATTAGAAGAAAATTGAAACTATTGCCATAAAGGAAGAGTACTGATAACAAACTACAAATTTTAAATAATTTATTTGTATACACATTAATAAATATTTAGTTGTAATAATACTTTATTAAAAATTTTTCCAAAAATAAGTTCATATTATTTAAATACTTTCAAGATTAAATAACCAAACAGAACTAAACACAAACAAATATTTTTTCTATTGAATTTTCAATATTTTCTATATAAATAATTTAAAAATATTTTACCAAACCAACATGCCATTTCATTACATAGCTATATTGAGAAATGAAAAATCTAAAAAAATATTTTTATATTTCTATAAAAAACCTATAAATATTTTTATGGAAATTATTTGCCATAAATGTCAATCTAACAATTTTTAGGAAAAAGAAAATATTTTTATTTAAAATCCTTCAAGATCTTAAGAACTTAATAAATAGTATAGACTCAAAGAATTATTACTAGTTCGAATTTTTTTAATTCTAAGTAGGTTTAATTTTATTTTTTTTTAATCCTAATTCAATCTTAGGAGGAGCATGTAGGACTCGTGAGTCATATCGGAGATAACCATGAACCAGTTTCTTAGATCATTGCATTTGCTAAATTTGTGAAAAGCTTACCGTAGTTTTTTCTTTATATTAAAAATTTAAGGTTATTGGTATTTATTTATTTTTCTAGTATTCTATAATATTGCATATTATGGAAATATGGCAATTAGTTAATATTAATATTTTATTTTATATGTAATTTATATAAAGCTTTATAATAATATTGAATATAAATTTTATCGTAAAGTGAAAAGTCTTTAAACCTTTAAGGGACCAGTGCAACAACCACTGCAACATTGGTCAGGTTTTTTTTCGAATAATTCTTGATTATTATTAATTTTTAAATAGCCACTGTAAAAATAAGGTTAACACTTCTGGGAACCGTAAATTTGATAACAAAACTAAATTTCAAGAATTTTATGGAAATACAATAAATTTTACTGAGAAATTCGTATAGTTGTAGTTTTTACCAACTTTAAAAAAAAAAACTGTTTAGGGGTACTAGTAGTAAAACAGACAGAACAGGGGTACTAGTAGTACTACAGAAATTAAAGAGCTTCGGGAAACTAACTTTTGTTTAGCATGAACGGTCAATTTAATGCTACCCAGTTTATTGTTTTCGCATCATTTTTGATAAAATTTCAAAAAATTTCGTATGAAATTATCGGGATGGAGAAAACCCAAAAATATTAAAAAACGGAAACGAAAATGGGGTTGCGAAAGTACATAAAATACAAATATGATGTGGATTTCAAATCATTCATTAGTTCTAATAAGTAATTTGTTTCCGTTGGGCAAGTAAAAAATTTGATCAAATATTTTTAAAATACTTAGAATACCTAGAAATAAAATACCTAGAAACTTTCGAGTTTTGACAGTTTTTGATTTTCTAAGTTATGGTATAATTCTGATTTTCTAATTTATATTGTACTCATTACTGAATCACTCTGTATGTACGTCAATCTTAAACATTGTACTCTTGCAAATGCATATAATAAACAAGCAAAAACTAATATAATTATTAAAGCTATTATAATTATTAAAAATTTTATACAGGCATAAATGTAAAAAGTATAAGAAAATAAAAAAATTCTGATGTGATCAGCACATAACCGACCGTAATGTGTATTGTCTAGTTAAGTGAAAGTGGTACAGAATATTATAAAAATGTCTTTTAAATACTTCTTTCCAATTTTTAGGACATTAGTAAGCTTATAGTAAACATACCTAGAAAAATGTAAATTTGGGTCTTAGTAGAGTTTCGCTTTGTGCTACCCGAATTCACTGAAATGCTCGCCAGTTAGTTTCGGTAACAACCATAACTAAAACATCAAATTTCAAGAAATTCCATCGATTATGAAATTTTAAGTAAATTGGTTGAATATTTTCTTCCATATGTTCAAAAATGTAAAACAGGCCCGCTAAAAAGTGCAGTTCCCGAGACCAAAAGTTGATCAATCCGTGCCATGGTGGAAATAAATATAAAATATACACATATAAAATTTCATCAAAATCGGTTCAGCCGAACTTGAGTCCACACACAGACCGACAGGTTGCTAAAAATAGTTTATTTACACTTCCCTACTATGGACAAGTGCATTCCCACCGAAAACTCGATATACAAAATTTGTTGCTATCACATAACCTACCTAATGTTTACACAATACGGCCGGAAAAAAATCTATTGTACAATATTTTCAATAACTAACTCTTAAATATTAATTCAATTTTCTCGCAATACAAAATTGTCGTTTACGTTAACTCAATTTTCATATGATGATTTTTTATAGTATGACGTGTGTTGTGTTGTCATAATTGAACAAATCCTGAAATTTTATCGAGTTCTTAAATATCTATATGTAGAAAAACCAATAAAAATAAAATGATTTTTTAATTTTTCATAATAATTTTATTCAAATAAACTGTCATAGATTCATAAAAGAAACTCAATAAGAATTGATGCTCAAAATGTTTTTGTTAGTTTGTGTAAATAATTAGATACTTTCAAAAGTAAAATTGTTTCTCAATTTGAATTAGATCCCAATTTCTTGTTTTCAAATATTTGGTAATTCACCATTTTGATTTTATTCTAATAAAATTTATAGCTTTACTTTTTAATAAATATACCATGAGATCGAAATTGTAATATTATTACTGCATTAATGCCTAATTCAGCTTATAAATGCCAATTGTTGAATCGGATGTCGATATAGTATTATTACAAATCCGATTTCAGCGTTATTAAATTTCAATAGCTGAATCGGAGTAAATATTTTTTTAAAAACAAAAATTTTTTATATATTTTTATAATTGCCTAATGTTATGAACTATAGTGCCTAAAGCTACTCAATCATACTATAATTATAGAAGAGATTTAAAATATAATATAAAATAAATTGCAAATAAATGAAAAACTAATTTTCGATTTATGCTATTACTAAAACATTACATCAAAAAAATCTTTTCATACCTACTAGGACCCTAAGCAATACCACACAACAAAAGAGAAAATTTAAAAATTCTTATAATAATGTCAATACAAAATGAAAAGGTAAAAAAATATTATATAACAAAGAGAAAGAGAAAAAAATAATCAAAAACAAATAAATTTTACCCTTACCAATTTTCCCAAATGTAACAAAACAAAAACAATAACATAAAAAAATTATAAGAATTTTTTATGTACAGAGAAAATTTTCTTTTAAAAACCAACAAAACCTATAACACTACAGCCTAAAATATGTATACGTAAAACAAATGTTTGTGTGTATCAATGTGTAGAAACGTATGTAAACGTAAGATAAAAGAACAATTTCATTACCTGATATTCTCTGATATTTTTAAATAAAAAAATTTTTTTTAAACTAATATAAATCCATATTGTTCAAATATAGGAATACCTATGTTATACTGCATTACAGAAAATTAATATATCGATATTTTGTATCAAAAATAACAACAAAATTATTTCGACATCAAATATAACAAAGAAATTTTTAAAATACTTACATTATTTATATTTTGAATACCTGCAGAGTGTCCAGATTATAATAATAATTTGAAATATAGCACTAGGTTTATAAAATTAATAATTGCATTAATATCTTTTTTAATGGTTATGAGAGAATAAGGTGCTTTACAGCTCTTACCATTTGGTAGAATGTTAACCCCTTGACTGTTAACATTCTACATGTTTCACTTTTGTCCAGCAATATTTTAAAAATGAGATCGTTTTTAAATTATATAATTGGTTTCCTTTCAACACTCAAGAGCGATTGCAAGAAATTTGAGAATATAAGAAACTGTAAGTGTTTTTATTACTTAAAGATATTAAACAATAAAAAAATTTTAGCTCTTTTTTTTTTTGCAAATTTAAGAACAAGAGACAAAAATGGTACATGTGTGCACTCGACGTCCCTAAAAAATAAGTGTGCATTCAAAAGGTTAAGCCTATTACCAAACTTGTTCTATTGAACAATTCTTGACAAGTCTGGTAAGAGTCTATGCAACTACAACTAAATTTTATTAGAATTATTAAAATCGTTTAAGTAAAATTCGGTAACGCTATACTTAATGGCTTTCCATATATAGATATAACAAAATTATTTTGAAAATTCTAGTAGTGGAATCCAAGTTAAATAAGTCTAAGATAAGACATTACTTGCATATATGCAGATAAGACATACTGCATGCTTGAAAACATACTTGGGTCGTATGAATTACTAATACAACGTGTATTTTTTTAATTAATAAGTAATCTGCCTATTACACTAATAATCTTAACTTAATGGAAATTTCTTCATATAACTGCAGAACAGATGAATGATGTAATCAAAGGAACGAGTTAAAGGCAGAAAAATTAAAAAATTTTTATACTTGGGTCGTATTTTCTTTGCTCCAGTAAAAAAAATTTCTATACGTTATTCCGCTACTATTTTCCAATTTGTTGTTCCGTCCCCTTTATTAGACGCATTCCACCATTGTATTTCTCAATTTAATATTACTTTTCACTTTAAGTATTTTCAAAATCTGAAAAGTTTTGGCTTCTATAGGCAAAATATTGTATCATTTTAATAATATTGAGTCCTTCAGAGAAAATTTACTTTTAACTTTGTAACTGGACAATTTATAATTTCTGTTCAAAGTTAGAGCTCAAATGTATACTGTAAGTGTGGGTACATAACATATAGAAAATTCTTGCCGTATTTGTGGCTATTTTGTGTACAAACAAATATATATAATAAAATTCTATTTTTATAAAAATGCATCTAACTATCAAAGGACCTATAAATCTCATATTTATCTTTTCATATCCTTATTTTTTCTTACCATTTCCATTTTGTTTTTATTTTTTGTTTTCTATAGAAAAAGTAATGCATCTAAAGAAAAAAAAAAATTTTTTTTAAAGTGTTTTTTCATTTTTGTGCTAAAATATTTTTGAAAAAGTTAAAAAGAAAAAATGCAAAAAATAAATAGAAAATTAAAAAACAAGAAAAAAATAAAAAAAAAAAACAAGTTTTCTTCTAAGGTTTTAAAAAAATTTTTAATGTAATTTTGAAGAGAAAACTACAACAACAGCAACAACAAGAAAAAAGAAAAATCTTTTAAAAATAATATTTTCTATCTGCCCCATATACATTAAGTATGGTATTAGCCAATTTTGAAGTAACCAACTTGAAAAAAAATTTTTTTTCAAGTTGTTAGCCCCTAAGCATCTTGAAATTTTGTGGAAGTTTCAGAATTTTTATTAATTTTCAAAATTTTCAAAACAAGCCGAAATAATCAGCCGCATTATATGTATATAAGAAAGACACTATATAGACCATAGAAACTATATATTATTGTCAAAAGGTAATGTCACATTTCATATGTCATATCTAAAACAGTAGTCAATAAATCTTACCTTAATTTATCTGCATAAATTTAACTGTCTGAAAATTCAAGCTTACAATGGCGGACATGTATTCGTACCTTCACATTCATAATAGAAGAATTACACAATCGTAACTTTTTTTCAAAATAAAAGACAAATGATTTGTTAAAAATTTTACACTTAAACTCTATCATTTAACATTATAGAGAATTAAACATTTTGACAAAATGAGGTCAAGGAAATTCAGCAGGTTGATTAATTACTAATTTCATATCAGCTGTATAATTCTGTGTGATAATTTTTTGATTTTATTTTTAAAGTTAAAGCACATTAAAAAAAAATTTAAAAAAAAAAAGACACATTTTTATCACCAAGTCGCAAGTAATTCTTCCAAAATGCCAACAATAACACATTTTGTTGGAAAAAACAGAAACAGTTGGAAGAACAGAACAGAACGTTACCACTTTTTCCATAGCGCACACAATGTTTACTCGCACTACCATGTAAATTTGTATAAATGTAGGAGAAATGTTTTACAGTAGTTATTTCCGACAAGCTTATACTAACGTAAATCTAAAAGTGTTATGGCTAATTTAATTCAATTAAGGCAATCGTCCCCTTACCAAAAAATACAGCCGAGATTTGATAAAGGGACCATTACTGTTACATTTATTTTTTCATAAAAGTTCAATAAAGTTTTTGTAACGGGATTCTTAAGCCAATGTCTTTATTGATTTATTATATTATTATAATTAATAATATATTAATAATAAGCCAATTATAATTGTCTTTATTGATCCTCAATTCTTCAAATCATAATTCTTTATTTTCGTTATAAAATGTAAAAAGATTGGCAATCCCATATAATGTAGAAAAATTGAAATTATAAATTATGTTATACATAAGCAAATCTATATAATAAAGGTATACCTGCTCTAAAATAACATTATTTTCTATCTAAGGATTTTACGTCATACCTTATGGATTGTGCCAGAGGTATAAGCGAAAGACTTGAATTTTTGATATGTACAAGAGTAGCTTTATAGAATTGAATAAGATATATTACGATATTTCAAAATCTACATCACGTAATATTTCATTTTAATCTTTAATATTCATACAGTATCATAGCGTTTTAGTGCAGTTTTTTTTTTTTTTTTTTTCTGTAATTTCTTTCAATTTGATAAACATTTAGACAAGTTTAAATTGATTATTAAAGCAAGTTTACATTTTTTTCTCTTAAAATAATTTACTATCTTACTTATTAATGCAGAGTGAATTTCTCCTACGGAAACTCATCGATAAAATGTTATTTTTATATTAAGATGTTATAAGTTATTATAAAAAAGTTATATAGGCACTTATATAGAGTCGGAATCTGTATAATATGAAAATATGGAGTATACTTGAAAATAATATTATACATTTGTGTACCCAATTAAAATAATTAAAACAAATGCCAGTATCTTATATTCTGTACTTTAATAATTTTAATAAAATGTTACTAAAGTTATAGTAAGCCAACAATCATACTAGTAAAAATACTTTAACGACAACAAATTATTATTATTGTAGTAACACAATACTTATTATAAAGTATTATACCTTATGTAATATATATCCAAAATTTCTAAGATTTTTTTTCATTCAAATTATCTAAAAAACATAATGCTTTCAAGAACCAAAAACTAAAGTACTTAAAATTTTATATTTCCTTCGAAAAATCGCTATACCTCCAAAAGTGTATAATATTTAGAAGACAAACTTTTTAAGCTAATTACTACCTACGTATAAACTAATTACTTCTTTTTGATCTTGAAATCAAGAGATTTAAAAGAAAAATTTTCAAATTTGTTTCAAATACTATCTGCAGACCAATTGTTTTTTTAAAGTTCTCGTAGCAATCAACTGCTAAACTGTTAACTTCTATAAAATCCACAAATTTCAATTGTACGAGCATTAAATTAATGGTTATTGTTGCAATCTCATCTACATCGGTATGATCCTTATTATAGGTATTTCCAAATAAAAATTGGACGTGCTGTAATAACTATTGTCATAACAGGAACTTCAACCCAATAATAAAAGAAATAAGAACCGATGATTTTTCTAGCCCATATTCATTCCACATTAAACGATTCATATTTTGTTATACAATTATTGAAGTCTTGTGTATCAAATCATATAGATAATTAAAATGTTACTCCATGTTCCATGAATCTTAAATTAATAATTTAAAAATGAATTTTGAAAATTTTTTGGCATTCTTCAACTGTTAATCCTTCTGTAATTTTTGAAAAATAAATTTATTAATTCATCAATCTCAATATCAATCTCATATGCTTCTGTAATGTGAACGAAATAATTTAATATCGAAAACTTGCTGTTAAAGATCCTCTCAGTTTCCAAACGTTTGGATGTAAATTTTTCATTTAATTAAACTGAAAGAGATTGACAATTCGTTTATTAACGTTTTTAAATTAAAAATATTTAACTTTTAACAGAATGCCGAATGAGGCCAAAACACATACCCAGCTTATTAATTTTACATGTATTTAGCCGTGGTATTTTTTTATTTCTTTTTTATTTTGTTAAGTAGGTATTTACTACCTGCTTTGCTAGATTATGTTATATTTATTTACAAATTTATTTTAATGTCAAACATCAAATATCGGTACTCTTCGGTACAAAAGAGGAAATAGAAAAATTTTCTTGTATGTAGTTGTTAGTAAATTATATTCTAATGATTAAGTAGATTACAGTATAAAAGGATTTTAAGAGGAAATGAGACGAAACCGTAACCGTAAATCGTATACATATAAATAATGTTAGTTTCTGTCTGCACTAGCATAATTTCCTCATTTCTCTCTGGTTCGTAAACCAATGTGGTCTTACTACAGATTTCATAATTTTTGTTCTACTTTTTCACCTCAAATTGGAGTTGCATGACATCATAATAGTTTCTATCATTATTTTAGTTTCTTTTAGTTTTTCTTTAGTTTACTATAGTAAATTGGTTTTGTTAGCTAGACAAGTGATTAACCTGAAGTATAAATTTTCAAATTTTACAAATTTGATAGATCAAAGTTTCCTAATCAATGCTGCATTTAAACAAAACAAATTACTAATACAAATCCAAAAATTCTTAATTAATAGAAAAATGCATTGAACTCTTACGGCACAGATTTCTCAAATTTTTATAAAAAAAAAAAATTAACAGAACTGAATATCAATCATTAAAAATAAAATTTCATTAAAAAATTCTCTTCTTAAGAGATTTTCCATACACATACAAGTATGTATATGTATGCAGTATACAACTCATTATTATTGAATCAAAGATAATGAGTTTCGAATTTGTTCATTTTGTATTTATATTTGAAAATAAAAAACCAAAAAATTTACAAAATATTGTACAAAACTTATACCAAAAATCATTTTTACTGTTATTATATTATCATTAGTAACTCTTCATATGTAAGCCAAAATTATGAATGCACAATAAACATGAAATACATAAGAAACATACATACAAACATACAAACATAGAAATCAAATAAAATTGATGATATCAATAAAAACTCAAAAAAAAAAAAAAAAAATTACATTATTCTCAAATAATAATCGAAAAAAAAATTTTATTACAAAAATAGTAAAAAAAAAAAAAAAAATTTGCAAAATAGAAAAAATTTTTTTTTGGTCAAAAAAATTCCTTTTTCCAAAATTTGAAAAAAAAAATCTCAATTTAAATTGGAATTATAAAAATTTTTTGATTAAAAAGTTCCTAAATTGTATATGTGGACTGTATAATATGTATACTAAGTATTATATTAAGTATATAAGTATAAAAGCACATATACAGACACTTAATCCCAATATATGATATTACATATTATACGAATGTGATTTGAGTTCTTCTTTACTACCCTACTCTCTGTGTTCCTTATAGATTATACTGTTAAATTTTATAGTAATATAAATTTAACTTAAACATCACTATAATCTAGGTTATCAAATAAAATATATTACATGTATATACAATGTAAGTACATTCATATCTACATGGTTATTTGTACGTTTATGTATTTATTAAATTTATGACCAACCTTAAATGAAACTCATATTGAACATTTGTTTCTTTTTTTTATTTTAACAATTTCTTTTTTAAGAAAATCCTTAATTTTTAAAAAATTTTCTTTCTCTAATTCTATATATACAGTGGGCGACTATCTATATGGTACAAAGTAAATAATATACGGTATATAGTAATATAATATGTATATTAATGAGATCGCTTATGTTTCTAAAATTTAAAGATATTTATACGTTATTAGTGTTGTCGTTTGGAAAATTTTAAATCAAAAACAAGTAAAAACGTTTCAGTCGGTATAAACCGATTGAATTATACCCTGCACCTTTCGTTATTGTGTAGCAATTACTCGAACCTGTGAGATCATTCTATAGAAACTTCACGGACATGTCTGACCTATGATTGGACATCCGACTGCCAAGTTTCATCAATCTGACCTTATAATTTTTTAAAATATTTAAAATTAGCTTTTGGAGTTGTATGGTAAGTACCTAAACCTGTCAAGCAATTCCATCAAAACTTCACGAATATATCTGATCTATAATCGGACAAACAACTGCCAAGTTTCATGAATCTGACTTTATTATTTTTCCAAATATTAAGAATAAGCTTTTAGACTTGTATGGGATCTACTCGAACCTGTTAAGCAATTCAACCACAACTTCAGAAATATGTCTGACCCATAATTGGACACATGACTGCCAAGTTTCATGAATCTGACTTTATTATTTTTCCAAATATTAAGAATAAGCTTTTAGACTTGTATGGGAGCTACTCGAACCTGTCAAGCAATCCCACCAAAACTTTAGAAATATGTCTGACCCATAATTGGACACACGACTGCCAAGTCTCATGAATTTGACTTTATTATTTTTCCAAATATTTAAAATAAGCTTTTGGGGTTGTATGGCAAGTACCCGAACCTGTCAAGCAATTCCACTAAAACTTCACAAATATATCTGATCTATAATCGTACACACAACTGCCAAGTTTCATGAATCTGACTTTATTACTTTTCCAAATATTTAAAATTAGCTTATGGAGTTGTATGGCAGGTACCCGAACCTGTTAAGCAATTCCTCCAAAACTTCGGAAATATATTTGACCTATAATTGGACACATGACTGCCAAGTTTCATGAATCTGACTTTATTATTTTGGCGAATATAAAAAATTTGCTGTTGGAGTTGTATGGCAGCCACCCGAACCGGTGCAGCTATCCCATTATAATTTTTAGAGCATGTGTAGAATATAATTGGACACATTTATACAAAATTTTATATTTATAGCTTTATTAGTTTTTGAAATATTTAAAATAAACTCTTGGAGTTGTATGGCAGCTACCCGAACCCGTTGTCCAACTTAATCCAATAACAATAGGGTTCGTCCTTGGCACAAAAGAAAAAACTTGTGAAAGTTTGGTGTCGATTGCATTATTCGTTTTTGAGTTATCGTGCGATCGGACGGACGGACGGACGGACGGACGGACGGACGGACGGACGGACGGACGGACGGACGGACATGTCTAAATCGACTCAGAATTTTACGCTGAGCAAGAATATATATATATGTCCATACCGCAGATGACTCCTTCAAGTAGTTACAAACTCCATACCAAAGTTAATATACCCTTCACGAAGTGCAGGGTATAATAAAAGTTTCATATTCTGAAATTCTTAAAATTTGTACACGGATACTGGTGAAAAAACACTGTGACTGAAAATCACACACCTTTAAGCATCATTTTTGATTACTCCAATGATTATTTTTCTTAACACACGCAACTAACTCTTAAAATCGAGTATTATGTTAACCACTCTTTAAATTAACTTTTACTTTATTTCAAAGACTGTATAAATCGTTCATCCTAAATATATGCAATTCTGGAAATAAATTCATATATGAATGAAATTCATTTTAATAGTGTGGTAGGTATACATAGATTGTTTTTGAACGCAGTATTTTCACTTATTGACGGGAAAAGTGCTACAATACAAACCATTGGTTTGACCCAACTTTATTAAATTAGAGGTCTAATGTGCCTAAAGAACTTTCGAATTCTTTCACAATAGAAACTTTTAAAATATAAAGTCAATGCGCAATCTTTTAAAAATATCTGTGTTTGAATGACTCATTTTCATTAACTGTTATGGAATTCAGATACAGAATGACAAACGAAAATGCATGATTAATTTCATCTTTAGAAATTTTTTTCAATATTTTTAAAAACAAATTTTACTCAATTAATGTTCAATTCACATTCAACTGCTCCTGCTTATACAAAGAGGTATTAGTAAATTGTATAGAATATACACACACTCATCTTACCTTTACATACAAAAATATGTATATTTTATGAGAAAATTTATAGTTTTTTACTGATTACTATCAGTAAAGTATGACGAAATCGAAATTTGCTAATATCAACCCTATCATCAAAAGAAGAATCATCCTTATTTTTTTTTCATAAAAAAATTCAGCTTTCGTCATAAAAATTATGAGAGCATAAAATAAGAATAGGGCAAACATAATCTTAAATCTATACATCAAGACTTAAAATTATATTTTAGTATATTTATTTATATAATATGCACAGATATGTGTATAAATTCATAAATCGTATTAAAATTTTGATATTACACTATTCCTTTATGGTAAAACTAACCCCCATGTTACAAAAACATGCAAAAAAAAAAAAACAAAATTTTACCTTTAAGGTTTTTGATTTTACAATTTTTTTTTAGTTTTAACAAACAACAAATTGTATTATGTTTGAAAAAGAAAATTATGTAATAAAATCCGTAAAAAGTGTTTCAACAAATTTGATAGATTTATAGTTTTTAGATCTTATTTTAAAATACAAAATATTTTGATTATTTTCTCCCAGATTCAAAAATCTTAATAACTACCTTAGTAAAATTTTTTTTATTACATCTTTATTATGTTTCATTGAACTCAATGTATAAGCATATAAATTAGGTATTACGTATTGGAGTATGAAAGTTTTATACTCTAAATATTTAAAAATTCATAAAAATTTTATAAAGATGATATTAAATGAAATTAATTAATTTTATAAACAAATATTCAAATAACAAGACACAATAAATGAGAGAAAATAGAAAACTCTTGTCAACTCCTCACTAACATAATAAGGCATGAAATTATTAAAAAAACATACCTTATATGAACAAATTTTGAACATTCCCAAACACAGAAGAATATGATATTATAAAAGACTCGCATACACACACTTATTCTCGTGTTTTATAATACAAATGTGAGTGTGTTCCGTATTGTAAAAACTGTGTTAATTTTAGCAAAGCATCTCCATCCAAATTGTTTATGCAGAAATTTCGATGAAGCATTCTGTTTCATATTGTTTAAAAAGCGTTTTCAATATGCTCAGTAATATTGTAATAAAGTTTGTAAATTTTAAGTTAAGTTGTCAAACATTAAAATCGTATGCGAATGTCAAAACAATGAAATTCATCTTTCCCTCAACGGAAACACAAATCACAATAACCCGTTGCAAACCCTACATAGAAAAAATTAAACTTGATTATTTTAAAACAGATTAGGAACTGATTTTTTGCCAACTCGGAACCGCGAATATTTTCTCAATAATTTCTTTACACGCAATCGAAAAGAAGACGACAGTAATTGGATATTGCAGTTTGATAGATAGTGTCGTTTTATTTAACGATTTAGCCCTAAAATCAAGTTTCGAAAGTCGAACAAATAAATTTTATATTGAAAAATCAAAAGCCTGTTTATTTCGTGTTTGGCCAATTAAATCAATTAGATATATCGCCTTTCGACGTTATGTAAAATTATTATTATGATTATTTGAAATCAATGAAAAGCTTGACGCTTTTCAATCAATTATAAATTAATTAAAATTGGTCACACATTGTCACATCAACGGCAGCAATTTTGTTCCAAATGTTGTATTTAAGGCTTTGTGCTTCATTTTTGCATGTTTTATATTAAAACAACATCTAGACACAACTTTTGAAAGCCTCTGTATTTTCGGATTAGCATTTTTTACCGAATATGTATTTTGGATTGTTTCTTATGTGAAGTTTCACTAAAATTATTATCAATGTGCAAGCGAAAATAGAATATGCTCCTTGAAGACGCCTTTTAGAAAAATTACTTTAAATATAATTTTTACGAATTTTAAATAATAATTCTGAAATCTCGGAAAAAAATATAAATTTTCGTGGAATCCTATCTTTTTTTTTATGTTACAGTATATCCTTGACACGGCATGGCTTTTTCATTAAATTTAATTAAAAAAAAATTTTACAAAGAAAGCCTTTTCATTTAATGGACAACGCACTATATATTTCCATTTTAAATGTTCACAATACTTTGCACAACTTTCAAAATTACAGTTACTATTGGAGTAGTTACAGTACTATTTTGTTTTTATTGACGTATTATTATCAATATCCTGATATTCTTAAGACGCTGAAATAAGATTTTGTTTCAATAGATTTAATTTTTTTTTTGAATATTTTTGAAGTGTCTAAAAGCGTCAACACTATATTAAACAATTTCTCGTAATAATTCGACATTTTGCTTATATGTTATACAAACGCATGGAAGTTCTATTTAAAACGTGACAAATGGTTTTTCATAACGATTAAAATTGCTTTGTTACATTTACGTTTCTCCATATTTTATAGCCCTATATTACCAAAATAAAATGTTTTCATATTCCATTGAGATATATTTTTCAAAAACAATTAAGTTTTCGGTATATACGAGTACATATGTAAAATGTCAAATTTCGGCATAGATTTTAATATCATTTGCTCAGACACCTGAAGTCAGGCGTCTAAGAAAATATCCAGAAACCGTATCTATTGAATATTTTAAGCAAGTAGATTCAATTTTTTAAGAACAATTCCACAACACAAATGCATAATATTATTTATTTTATAAACACAATTTAGTGCTCTCAAATTTACTTTTATCCATGGGGTTATTCAAGAAAAATTTTAACCGATTCTTTTATTTTTATAGTAAAAAAACTATTATATAATATTTTTTTATGTTTATTATCATACATATAAGATAAGACATGTGTTATATAACTTAAATTTGTATTATAAATTTTATGGTTAATAGGGTTAAGTTGTATACTTATATTTGGTGAAAATTAAGTAGAAAAAGGAGTAGACCTTAACAAGGACAAATTAAAGGGAAAAAAATTTTTTGTTCTTTTGCTTATAAAAAAAAAGATACATTTTGGGGGCCATTTTTTATTCATATTAAAATATTGTTTTTTCGTAAAATAGAGTAACATTGCCAATACATATGCACATTTAAATTTAAAATAATATGTAGCCCCGTTTTTATAAATATTACGTAACATAAAGAATAATTTAATATATGCAAAGGGCACAAATATTTTATAAAATTTACACACGTCACACCAATATCTAAAAGTCAGAGAGGTTAATAAAGTTTTGAACGAAAATTTTTTTTTTAATTCTTAAAATATCTTAGATAATTTCGAAATTATATTTGATTCTATTGAAAATTATGAATTCATTTTATGCAAACCTCAGATAATCCCAAATGAGCTCAAATTTTTATTTTTGAATTGGTTGAATCCAATTGTATTGTGATTGGGTTTAAATTTACAACAAACATTTTACATTTATATTTGGAAATTATTGTAAAACTTTCAATGTTTAAATCAACTCCTGTTTTGCACAGTTTGCCAAAATTACATACTGTTATAATATGATTTTTAAAATGAAAAATCAACACCGTTAAGAACTAAATTAAATATTTCAAAAGATGCATTTCTCGGAGATAATACAACAATTGCACAAAATACGACAGTTTGTCGGATGAACACTGTGAATCTTCGGCATTGGTATGAACAATGGATCATAAATATAACCAAAATTAGAAGAAAACACTTATATTACTACCGCACATGATTAAATAATATTTTCGGCAACATTTTCCTAAGGTCTAAGTGAATATTTAAATTTCACTCAAAAAATTTTAAGCAAATATTTTAAATTTTGGTTTCACACTATTTTATTAACCACAAATATCGCTTACATGTTTCCGAAATAATGTTCGAAAGAAACGATTCAAATATCTGCCTGCCCAAGTCAATTATTAAAATATTCATATTTTGTTATTTTTTCTTTTCTTATTTTCTATTTTGCTTAAAATTATTTGAAATCATAAAAATTTTTGGTCAATCAAAAATAAAATCCGTTTTTATCCTTGCCGCTCCTTCTTCTCCCCCTTATATTGTAAAAAATGCCTTTTACTTATAGTTTCTTTAATAACCCCTTTTTTTTATCACATAGTATATGTGATTTTTCAGGAAAAATTTATTCAGAAAGTTTCCCAAAAAGAAAAGGGAAAAAAAGAATCCAAAATAAAATTAAACAAAACCAAAATTCTTGTATTTGAATTTTTGATAGCAAAAAAAGAGAACAAGGATTTTCATTTGGTTTTTTTTTTAGAATCATTTCAGATCTTTACGAATAATTTTTAGAAACTATTTTGATTCGCATCGATAAAATTCGTAGATTTATTTTATTTTAATAATTTCCTAAAAAAGAGAAAAAAGATCAAAAAATGAAAAAATCTGATTTCTATTTTTTCTGTTGTTTTTTTTTTCTTCTATTTTTTCTATCTTTGGGTTAAAAGATTAACAAACAGAGATAAAAATATAAAAAAATCAAAAAAGAAAATAGACGACGTAGAGAAATGTGAAAACATTAAAAAGAGAAGGATGCATAGGTGATGGGAAAGAAAAACAGTAAACAGAAAAAATAATATCTTTTGGGGGAAAAAGACTATGGAAAATGCGTTGAAAAGATTTATGATTTATGAATAAATTCTTTTTTGCAGATGATGCACACAGAAAGAAAATATTTTAGAAAAAATAAAAAAATATGAAAAAAGAACATCAACCAAATATAAAAAGTAAAAAATTCCTGGCTAGGATTATGAATCGCTAATATTTTAAATCCTTGCCATTTTACACTACAAATTAAAAGACAAATGTGAAAAAAAATGAATGTAAGCATGTAAAATTCTAAAAGCCAAGTTTTTTATGTAATTTCGGACATAAATTCATAATAGAATGTCTTTTAAAATGTATTGACAGCTCATTAAATTAACCAATGATATATTTAAAAAATTGGTTGAAAATAAAAATCTAATAAATTAAAGAGTTAAAGATTGACAATACTGAATGATTCTCTATTTAATAATATCAAAACAAAAATATTTGATGTGAACAGCACAAAGTCCACCACATTTTAAAGTGTTACATAAGATTATGTAAATGTTCTTTAAACATTTATTTCCAATTTTATGAAAGATAGCCTTTAATAGAAGTTTATTTTTTAGTGGCTCAACTTAAAAAGCAGAACTCATATTTTAAAATTCAAATGCTTTTGTTAATCAGTTCCTTATACGCGATAAAAAATGTAAAATCCGTCCTTAGGAAAAGTTTCATTGTGGCGTTCTGATTTTGTCAAAAAAATACTGATTATTTTCTCAAAATTTACTTCTTCATTTAACAGCCAAAGACTTAATTTAAGGTTCAGTTCCAGAGATCTGAAATATATTAAATATTAATCAAAACACACATTTCTAAGTCCACATTTACTAGGACAATAATCGCTAAAAGCTTCTTTACATGTAGTTTTTGTTATTTCGCTATTATATTTTCCAAGTTTCTAAAAACATGAACACTTTTTAATTTTTGGAACATTTTCTGCTACATATTTCTTCGTATATAGATTTGAAAATCATTCTTTAGAGTGTTTCAAAAGTAGAGTCTAGATGTAGTTTTAAAATAAAATATTCAAAGAGGCATTTAATTACCATAAGAACTGTCTATAACAAAAATATAGCGAACAATAAATAACTATTCACCTTACCTATTCACTTATGGGCGTAAAAATTTGGCCATTGGAACATAAGTACTTGAAACAATAGAAACTTTTTCAACCATCTACTGAAAAAAAAAATTTAAGATTTTGTAAACTTAAATTAGATTTACTAAATATTAATTTTTATATGGTATTTACAAAATACTTACAAAATAAGAAAGAACTACTCGGACCTCAGTAATTCAGAATGGAACAATATTGTTTTAAAAAAAGAAATTAATTCCATTAAAAAATTAATTAGATTATCGAAAAATTTTTACATAAGGCCCACAAATATTTTTCAGTGAATCACAGTTAGCAGTGGCTCATAATAAAGCAAATGAAAATGCATATTTTTTGGTTTTTACCATCTTTTTGTCATTTTATGTTTCCGAATGCCTGTAATTTCTAAATAAAATTTATATTTCTTATTTGTATATGAGAAAATAAAATTTTTTGAAAAAGAATTTTTATAATAATTTTGCATTCACAATCACTAAGCATATATGTATAGCACTAGTTGAGAAAATTGTTATTTAGATATTTTGTTTATAGATTACCAATGTAATTAAACATACTAGAGATGAACTTGTAAATGAAATGGAATAATAAAGAAAATAAAAGATTTCATTAAAAGATTTTTAAATTCAATGCTGCAATTCTACAGAAATGTTATTGAAATAGAATTGGTTGAGAATTTGAAAAAAATTTTTAATACTTTTCACAAAATAAAATTTTTTAGCACTTTTCCAAAAAATTTTTGGAAAAAAGTGCTTATTAGTTTCACTCTGTCCGTCCCTCCGTCCGTCCATCTGTCCGTGTGTCTGTTTACAAAACTTCTACACCCTTGAAGATAGAAGACTGAAATTTTATAAATACTTAGATCTTTACTAGAAACTAATTTTCGTAGAACATCATTTTTACCCATCTCGCCCTCTCTAAAAGTTATACCACTCCAAAACCTTAAAAATGTCATTTTTCAACTATTTACTGTAGCAGAACCATATGCATTTAAATTTTACAAACTACAAATTTTCAAATTTTACAAACGCAGAAAAGCAGTGGGTTACTTCTTCCATCACGGCATACCATACTTGAACTTTAAAAAAACAAAATGGCTGTTAAAATTTACCGTTCCATAAAATCCGTTTTTTTTCAAATTTTTTTCGACCATAGGGAGCTTGAAATTTTGGTAGCTTTTAGACACTAACAAATAGTTCATTTCGTTAGAAGAACATTTTTTTCCACCTCCACCCCCTCTCAAGTTATCGCCTCTTGAAATTTGTAAAATTTGAATTTTTGACGCCTTATATTTCTGAAACCGCAAGTTTTTCAAATTTCTATAAACGCAAAAATCTAACGGTAAATTCCATGACATTAAAAAATATAATTATTTTTCTTAACTCTCGCAATTAACCCTTAAAATCGAGCATTATGTTAACCCTTCTTTAAATTAATTTTTACTTTATTTCAAAAAGTGCCAAAACTCTTCATCCTAAATATATGCAATCCCAGAAATAGTTTCGTATATGAATGAAAATAATTTTAATAGTCTGGTAAGTATACATCGAATGCTTTTCAAAGCAGTATTTTCACTTGTTGTAGGGTAAAGTGCTACAATACAAACCATTGGTTTGACCCAACTTTATTTAGTATTTTTTTTGTCTTCTTTATTAACATTGTGAATTTTTGCAATTCGTTTTTTCAAAAAGAATGTCTAATAAACTAAAAAAATTTTGTAGTTTTCAATTTTAACTTATTTCTTTCGGTGGTTTAGAAAGGGAACCAAATATTAAAAATTGTTTGAAAATATGATCAAAATACAGAAAAATGCAATATTAATAAATTTCCAATCTAAAGCGTTATTTGAAGAAATCCATTTGCAAATAATCTTCTTAAAAACTTTTGAAGTCCTTTTTAAGGTATGAGGGTGTGCGAACGCATTTTTAAACAGTAGTGAATTCATTAGTTATTGCTTTTTTTTCAAAACCGATATAAACCGCAAATTTAATAAAAATCTCTATTTTGCAACCTTTAAAACGTAATATTTCTGTAATTACAGGAAAATAAAGTTCTGTAAAGATTAAGAGTAAAATTAAAAATATAATATGTTTTCAGGGAACCCCTAGATATCTTTCCTTCTTAAAATATCTTATTTCTATTTTGAATGTTAACTTTTTCATATAAATTTCAAAATATAATTAGGAAATGAATAAATATCTTTCGAGTTATATACTTAAATTTGTAATAAAGCACGTGAAATTTGTCTTCCATTCGACAGTAAAATTGTTCTTTTGATTGCTTGTATAATCTAACTAAAATTCTAACTCTAATTTTTCTCACTGACATCCCCTTTTTAGTACTTCTTCAAAAGATTTTTGAAAAGAATCGCTTATTATTTTAACTCTGCCCGCCCGTCTATCCGTCCGTCTATCTATCCGTAGAAATGTTTACAATACTTCTACACCGGGTTTGTACACAATGTATCCTTCGTTTTCTCAAACCATTGTATTATTTTACATTTGAAAACTAAAAAATCTTGGTGCTTTGTATTATTTGATTCCATTGCTTACTTCAATATGAAAAAAATTTGGATACACAATTTGACAAATATTTCAACATCAAATAAATTCTGAACATAAGACATTATCAAATTTTTTTGTTGATATTTCAAAAGGTGATACAATGTATTTGACGTGTCGTAGCTGCAATTTCGAAGATACCCACTCTTGAAAGGTGAAACCTGAAATTTCATATATACAGATATTTACTAGAAATTATAGCCCTCTAAAAATAATAGCCCCCCAAACACCTTATAATGCCATTGTTGGACTATCTATTATAACGATTTTCAAATCAAATTTTTTTAACGCAAAAAAGTAGTAACTATGGTTTCTTCTATCGCGGTTGAACTCTAAAATCATACTGGTTATTAAAATTAATCATTATCTGAAATCGGTTTTTTTCAAATTTTTTATACTATTTTCCTCCTAAACTGATAAGCTGCATTAGCCTGAAGTTTTAATAACTTTTAGATATTAATAAATTTTTTTTTTGCATTTCGACCCCCTCTCAATTTAATGCCACTCGAAATTTATAAAATTACTATAAACATATATTTAAGAAACTGCAAGCTTTTCCGAATTTCAATAAATGCAAAAAACTAACTATAAATTCAATACCATCAAAAAATATAATTATTTTTCTTTTATTTACCTTTTTCACGCTATTAACCCTTTGAATCAAGCACTTATTAACGCCTCTTTCAATAAGTATTTTTTTTACCACGTCCTAAATGTATGCAATTTTTTAAATATTTTTGTATATTAATGAAAATACTTCAAATAATGTAAGAGATTGTTTTTAATAACAGGATTTGTTGAAATCCCATCAAACTCTTATATTTAATTCATCTTATTAATAATATTTTCATTCTTCTCATTAAACAAATTAAAATCATTTTATGCTTCTTTTATCTACTTGCAACTGCAACTTAAAATTCACCAATATAAGGTTAATGTATAAAAATTTTAAATTTTATGATTTAATTAAAATCTTGCTATTTAATTTATAATTTTTAATTAATTCATATTATATTTAAACATTATTTTAGAAAATTTTATTTATTCAATACATTTTATGCATATTGTATGTAAAATTTATTAAAACTTTAAAATATTTTAGTATTCAAAAAATTTTTGTTAAATTCTCAAGTGAATTCATTATATAAGAGAAAATTTTGTTGGAATAAATTCAAGTAAATCAGTTTTAAATAAATTTTTTTTTATTCATATGATTATACAAATGAACTTGTATAATATGAAAATGCACGTATATGTACAATTAAAATGAAAATTATTTTGAATTTAGCACATATTCAAATACAAAAATTCTCGTATTTAATTAAAAATTATCTATTAAATTTTAAACTATTTATCAGAGTTAAATATTTGATTTTGAATTAAAATTAAAATTTGAATTTAAAATTATTGCTTAAAAATATTCAGTAATTTAAATTGTATTTTTGAGTGAAGTGAATTTAAGATATTCTTACGTTTAATAGATTTAATTTTATCTTCGGTATTCAAGAAAATGTTCACCACTTTATTAAATATTTCAAGAAATATGGAAAATAATTTTAATAATAGAATTTTTACACTTGTACACCCAAAATTTCTGTTATCAAATTTTAAATATAATAATAAAACCAAAATAAGCAGTTGGATTGAACTTTAATTAGGTGATTTTAGAGACACACAAGTATAATATATGTTTATATAACTGAGAGATGAGTTTATATTGTTACCTATCAAATGAAATATAAGAATTAATATTTTTTGAATAATTGTACAATTACATACATATAATAACTCAATAATTATATAACGTTAATTAGTAATAAAGTGCTCATATGTAAAACAATATGTATAGTTTACATTAGATTTTCAGGTGAACCTTAAACCTTTAATAGGGTAAAAGTAGCAGATTTATATAATTAAAATATTAGATACAGGATCATGCAAAAATTGTGTTCATAAGCAAATATTGCAAATAAATGTTCGTTTATAAAATAGTGCAAATTAAAAGGAAAATAGTGAAATTGTTATCAGTAGTACAGTTAAAACACAGAAGCTATTGTGTTTTTATAAATTGTTAAAAATAAAAGAAAATCTCTTTTATCTTTGAAAATTTTATAATATACCCACAACTGCTATTGAACAAATATTTTTTACCCTTTTACAGACCAGTCTTCTTATATGAACAATAATTCGTCCAGTTTAAATTATTTCAGAAAAATTTTGAATTTCAAATTTAATTTTTGACTTAATCTTGTTTTCAGAACCAAATTTTGATTTACGATTTTCTATTTAGCACATTTCCTTTTAAATTTTATGTATTATTTACTTGACAAAAAATCTGATGTGGTCATCACATAACCAACCGCAATATGTATTGTCTAGTGAAGTGAAAATGTTGCAGAATATTATAAAAATATCTGTTAAATACTTATTTCCAATTTTTAGGACATTAGTAAGCTTCTAATTAACATACCTAGAAAAATGTAAATTTGGCTCTTAGTAGAATTTCGCTTTGTGTTACCCGAATTCCCAGAAATGCTCACCAGTTAGTTTCGGTAACAACCACAACTCAAATATCAAATTTTAAGAAATTTCATCAATTCGTTCCGTAGATATGGTGAAAAATGTAAAATCGGCCCGCAGATCACTTTTCGAGCCCCGATCTTTCCAAAAAAATAATATGTTCATTGTTTTAATACGAGGAATTCAAATATTAAATTTGAATGAAATCGGTCGATTATATACGCAAAAATGTATATTCGGCCCGTAGTAAATGTCCAGTTGCTGATGTCTGATCTTTCCAAAAAATTTACATGTTCATTATTTTAGTACAAGGACTTTAAATATTAAATTTCAAGTAAATCGGTTGAATATTTTCTTCAAAATGTTGAAAAATGTAAAACAGGCCCGCTACAAAGTGCAGTTCCCGAGGCCTGATATATTCCAAAAGTTGATCAATCCGTGCCATTGTGGAAATAAACATACATTTAAAATTTCATCAAAATCGGTTCAGCCGAACTTGAGATACACGCGTGCACACACAGACCGACAGGTTGCTAAAAATAGTTTATTTACACTTCCCTACTATGGAGAAGTACGTTCCCACCGAAAACTCGATATGCAAAATTTGTTGCCATCACATAACCTACCTATTGTTTACACAATACGGTCGGTAAAAAAAATTGTGATTTTTATTTTAATTTTCTAAAATAATTTTCTTATTTCTCTCTTATTGTAAGTAACTAGCTGCGCTATCTAAAGAAATGAATTTTTAATTTAATATAAAAGAAAATAATCTGTTTAACATTATCAAAATTCTATGGTAGAAAGTTTATAATTAAAATATTTTATAAGTTTCTATTGCATAATAGCAAGTAATACAGATAGACATACAGATATATATACATATACGTATACATGCATAACATATTCTAATTTCATTTTTCCGTCATTATAATTTTTTTGTTCTTATTATAATTTCGTTTTCGTTGAAAAATTCTTGCGCAACTCCTATAATTATGCAATTAAAAACTAATATTAGCTTAAATTACAATTAAACGAAATTATTCATTTAGAACGTGCACTTACATAATAATATTATAAGAACCATGTATAAAAAGAGAGTGTAATATTCATATACATACATACATAATTCATATGTACATATATACATACTTAAATGAAACACAGTTACATGCTATAAAATAAGAGATATGAATTAAAAAGTAAAATTAATTTAATTTAATTTATATGAAAGAAAAGAATAACAAAATAATTGCCGAAAAAATGACAAAAAAAAAATGAGAAAATGAAACTTTCTTCTCCTAATACTTTAATTTCCATTTCAACATAAGCTTTTAATGACAGCTCATTCTTATAAAGTTTTACGGAGTGTTCTTGAATTTTATCAGAAAAAGTTTCTTATTTTTTCTGTCTCTGTTTCACTTTTTATTCATTTTCTCTTTATACTTTTCTTCATTTTATTCATTTATATTCTTTGGTACCTTCCTATTCTTTTGTTTCTTCTTCTCTTTTTTTTTTGTTTTTTTATTTTAACATTAACATGACATCCGGTGCCAAACAATTTAACTTTTTATTTCAAGATGTTAAAATGAATATTATGGGTGTTATTATTGGAGACAGAGAGAGAGCGGAATAGTATAAGAAAATAATGATTATTTTCTCATTCACTTTTCTTACATATTATATTAAAATAATTCACGGCACACCATTCTGAAAATAATCTTATCACTTTGTCAAATGAAGGAAAAAAAAATGAAAAACGTGAATTGCTAACTAGCACATACACGCTGTCATTTATGTTTAAGTGTTATACATAAACGTATAAGTGTCGTTGTATAAATGCACATTGTACCTATAATAGTCTATAATAGATACACTGAAGAAAATTTTTGCCATTACACTTAATTGTCTTCAATCATTGATTTTTTTTTTTTCAAAAAAAGTTTTTTCCTATAAAAATTGTTTTTTTGATTTAAAAAATTTTAAATTTTAATTTTTTTTTTTGTTACTTACAAAAATAGATATTTTAATGATTTTTTTCTCGTTTTATGTCAATTTTTAAAAACCTGCCGCGAACAAGCATATTTAGAAAAATTCAACAAAAATCATAGAAATTTAGGAAAAATTTTCTATAGCTGGTTGTATGATATTAAAATTAGAGATTGTTGTCGCATATATTTTATTCGCAATTTTTTAAAAGTTCTTGATCCGAGTTAAGACTTTGATTAATAAGAGTAATCACGAAACAGTGCAGAGTATAATCTAGCATCGGATCGTTTATGTAATACTATTACGAACAACATGTGAAACAACAACAATTATTTTGGCAGATATTGTTGTTTATTGATCCTATATTCTTCCTAAACTAAAATGTCTACAGCCAAAACATTTGTACATAATTTTAATATTTGCTCGTATACATTTTTTTTGTCTTGTGGCGAACCGAGTTGTGGCAGTTCCAGCCCCTTCACCCCGAAGGAGATATAAATTTTTTGAATTGTGATATTCCCGGGCAATTGTATCTCGTGCATATATTAAACATATTAATTTTATTTATTTTGACTTTCGTGTGAAAGGAAATACAAAACAGTTATATGTTATACAGTACTAGTCAACTTACTTTGTTACTTTGTTATTTTTTACCAACCAATTTTTTTTTTATTTGGGCTTTAACCATTCAAATGTTATGTATAGAAACAGCAATATTACAAATCACGCAAATAATGTCCAACATTTCTTGCGATTTTTATATAAATTTAGAAATTAGTTA
The DNA here is from genome assembly GCF_029603195.1 of Condylostylus longicornis. Lineage (NCBI taxonomy): Eukaryota > Metazoa > Arthropoda > Insecta > Diptera > Dolichopodidae > Condylostylus > Condylostylus longicornis. The sequence goes on along the minus strand of NW_026578009.1, from coordinate 9,446,921 downwards.
TTTTTATTGTGTATTTTAAGAGCATTATCCCCTTTAATTACTTCGTTGACTATGTGTAACCCAAGAGAGACCTCGTTTAAAAATTTAGAATATACTATATCTCACCCTGCAATCTGCACAAATCCCTTTGATTCCATCATTCGTCCCTTCTGCTAAAACATTTTTAATTATTTTGATATTTTTGATATTATTAACTGCTCTTATGTATTATATGTGCATAATCCTTGGAGCATACGGTGACTATTAAGAAAACCTTGATTACGAATTTTATGAATTCATTTTCATTTTAAGCTTTTAATTATTTTATTTCAATTAAATTAATTAGTATTTAAAAAATCCATAAAATTTTTTTTTATTCTAAATTACATTGTATTTTACCTCAGAATTTTACAGCTGCATTAGATTTATTTTAACTTTATGATATTCCAATACTATATCATTTTTGTTCTTGTCTTTATACAAAATTTAATATTTATCAAATTTGCAGTAAAATACTACATAAATTGTTTCCTTTAAATTTAATTTAAAATTCGAAATAAATAAATATTTTCAAAAAAAACAAAATATTTGTGGTAAAATATCCCTAAAGGTATTCATTTAACCACAATTCACAACTATATGTGTAAAACCTGCAATACATAATATCCGAAAAATGATATTTTTTTTCTATACATACATACATACATGTATGTAGGTGCAAAATATACTTAAAATATTGCTCTCCTACATAAATTTTTAAGTGTAAAACGAATCGATAAACCGATCACCATTTACAATTGTTATAAGAGAGTGTAAAAAAACATTTAAAAAAAAAATATTCTAGTGTAACATCCGTAAATATTTGGAAATAAAATACCCAATTGTTGTACGTAAAGATTTATGTATACCCTTATATAGGTATTGTTTTTTATTAAGGTTTTTTATATAAATAAATTCTACATACATATACGATAGGTACCACAAATTTACATCCATATATTGCATATGTTATAGATAAAATCAAAAATTTACCTTTAAAACAATATCATTTACCATTTAATATCCATGTTATATTTTTCAGTTGTGAGAAATCCGAAAATTTTATTGCTAAATTTAGAACATTTAGATGCATGAATCATTTATTGATGAAAGATATGATAGGTATATGTATCTCGTATATACTAATATTTTATATATGTATAAATAGAAAAATTATATGCCAAACATATAACTTAAGCTTAAATAAAATTTATATGTACAAGTAAACGTAATACACAAATATAATTACTGATATACAATACAAAATTCTTTTAATTCATAGGTAGATATATTTTATATTATACAATATTATTGTATATATATATACAGGTAATGTAGGTATGTATTTATTTATATAGATAACAAATATAACATTGACATACGAGTACTTATGTCTTTATTGATGCCATAATGGAAAAATATCAAATTAATCCCTAAAGAAAAATCACCGAAAAAAAATGACATCATAACACCTGAAAACAAAAACAACTAGAAAAATAAAGTTCTTTGATACCAAATCTATATAAATACATATACATATACAACAATTACCTTTATCACAATACGTGTAAGGATGAGTATATATATATGTCGTACATATAGGACAATATTGCCATATATACGTAAAAGGTTTATGATTTTCGGTTTAAAAATTTAATATTTTTACAATATTGAAAAATTGTCATATTTTTTAAAAAGTAGGCGTTTATCACAAGCATAAATATTAAATTTTAAGAGTTCTTCATTTCTCAAAATGATAAATGTAGAGTGTACAGTAATTTCTTATTGGGACTGAAAGTAAGTTGTCTTCATTTTCTGAAAGAAATGTTGCATGAAAAGCAATTGAACGAATTGTTTTCAAAAAATATTATTGTTAAAATCCACCAGGGTATACTGTTACCACATAGACCGGCAAGCACACAGCCTTGCTACTTTTTTTCTAATCGTATTTTGCTAAGATTTTCAATATGTGCTAAATATACAACAAGTCCTGTATTCTAATATATGTTCGTTTTTCTGTCAACTCTTTAGTAGAGAGTTAACAGAAAGACCAAATCATTTTGTAATAGTTTTACTTCATAGGGGCGATATTTACTAGTTGAAAATCTAGAAAAAAATTTGTCGAAAGCCTATATAATAATTAAATTATTTTTGCACCAAACTAGAAACGTGTTTAAATTAATAGGTGCGATCAATTCGTATCAACGATCACAAAATAATGTATGTATGTTATAAGAAATAAGCCCCTCATTTTAAACAAAAGAACAGTAATAAAAATATTTCTTTATTATAGCATAATGAAAGTTTTTCCATGTTATTTATGAAAGAAAGTAGAGTTCTTTATTCAGTTAATTATTGCATCGTATTAATTTATAAGTGGAGATTAATTTTATTAAAATTTGTGACATCATTACGAAAACTTTCTTATTTGCTAACCTTTGAATGATTTTAGTTTTTTTCTAGTTTTAATGCTTTCAAAAGTCGCAAGGTTCAAAAATTGTGTGAAATTTAATCTTTGAAATTCGATTTTGCTCATTTTAAAGTGATTATCTTAAGAATCGCTATAATAAAAATTTGATGCGTTACCACAAACTATATGACATCCCAAAGTATCAAATAATTTGCTTAGCCAACTTTTAACTACAATTCCTAATCAAATACTTCTACATATATAGTATTATATTTATAAAGCTTTATTAAAGTTACAAATATAATTTTGTTTCCTTTTTATAGTCCCATCACGGTACTTTTTCTTTGATACTTTCTAAAAACATATGGCAATCCTGAAAGAAGAAAATCTATAAATTCCTCTGTAATGTCAACATGTATGTATGTATGTATTGTATGACATTAACTTGATCCGATAATATTTTTTTTTCTTTTACAAAAATTGCCCGTATTTACCATGTACTTATTGCCACTCAATGCCTTTTTAATGCTAAGACATTGGAGCTTGTATACACAAAATAAACCATTCTTAATATTTTTATATTTTACAGATATTGATTTATATACATACTTTTTTTTAATACTTTTCAAAAATTTTATTTTGAAAAGAGTGAAGTAAAGCAATGTACGATAATCTATACAAAGTAGATTAAAATGTTATACTAAATTTTTAACCTTTCTTATGTTCTTGATTTGATTTACATAGAAGACACCTATTATACTTAATCATTTTGGAATATAGACAAGAAAAAATTTATTTGTCATAAAAGACAGTATTAAAAAATTTTAAATACTTAAATTTATTTAGACTCTTATAAAAATTTATTTGTTATAAAAGATATGCATTTAATAGGTGCGCTAGTATTTTCAAATTTTTTAGGGCTATTGAAAAGAATAGTGCGTTATACATAAAATTAGCTATAAAAGTTTTTCTTTCAAGAATATTTTCATATTCAATAAGAGAATCTTTAAAAGTCATTCTTGTTGCTGGCTCACTTCTATTACACATCTTTGGAAGTTAATAAAACTTAATATTTGAATTATTTCGTTGCTCATTTTCCAAACCGTAATTGTAATATTCTTCATTAAATAATTATTCTACAATAAAAAAAATATAACATTTTTAATTCTTTAAAAATATTTTAAGTTTTCATCTAAAATTAATTTCAAATGAACTCTCATATTTCTAATTCTTCTTATAAATTATGTATGAACAATTTTATTCAATGTTGTTTATAAATAGGACTAAATTTTATGTTTTGTCAGGAAACTGCAAATTGAGTTCAAGTTTCCAAATATCATTTTTAACATAATTGCAAAAAAAAAAATTTGAAAAAAAATTCCCATTAGTTTCATGCTGCTCGTCCGTACGTCCTTCTATAAACACAATAAAATTCAAAATAAAAAGTTACAATTTTAAATGTGGATCTCATACTTAAAAAAATTTCTTTCTAGAAGAAATTTTTCAACTATTTCTAAAAAAAAATACCAGTTTTCAACTGCTTAGTAAACTGTAAGGATATCAGTGCTGTAAGGTAAGGGTTCTGATGGGCCATTGTTTGATTGGTGAACATGCAAGAGAAGGGGCTGCCCCGCAAACGATTTTTGTAGAGCTGCTGTGACGAATAAGAGGAGGAAGCGATGAGGTGACCCATCTTCTATGCTTATGTTGGGCACTGGCGAACTCTAGGCAGAGATTTCTTGGGTCTTACTTTTTCCAGGCGCACTGTTTTTCAGCATCTGAACTGATTCTGAAAGGAACGATCCGTCGTAAACTGACCTAGTAAACTGTGACATCTATGTACTGATCCATAGTCTTTTTTTGCAAGAGCTGTATGACAAAAAATCAAAATTTTAAAATTCAAAGTGAATGTTATCCGAAATCGTTTTTTTTTGCACATCTTCAATCGATTTTTCACCTAAATGCGAAGCTCGAAATGTTTAAAACTCTGAAAGATAAAATTAAATTTATTTTCTAAACCGACTATACCTAATATGATTTATTATATAAAATAAATTTTTTTTTATATTTTCGCCTTAAAAGTTTTTGAAGCGCCTTGTCGTAAGATTGCAATATCTAGAATGAAATGTGCTGCTAAACAAACTATTGGTTTGATCAATACTATATTTTGCTTTTTAATATCATTTAATCATTTTGTTCCTTACTCAAACTTTTATACATGTATGTTATGTCAAATTTTTTCATTTAACTTTTAACCTATTTTATTAAAAATCGATTGCAATAAATTTACACATACACATATTATATATTAAAATTTTATATAAAAATATGAATGGAAAAATTGAATATTATAAACTAAAATATTATTATTTTTGTATATATACATAGTGTATATATTTTATGATCATAAAACATAAATTCAGGCTACCAAGTTCATCTTGCAAGCAGAGCATTTAAAATTTGTTGTAGACAAAATAATATTATTAAAATTGTAAGGGTAACAAAAATGAAAAAAGAATGGAAAAAAAATATCAAAAAATTTTTAGGCTGAAATTAAAATTGAGTGAATCAAATAAGAGTGCATAGTATGTACATATACAATATACAAAAATAGATATAATATTATTATGTATGTATAGTACAACACATTAAGTTAAAATAGTGTATAATAATTTAGAGATCCCGTAATATTTCATTTTCTGCTGATTGTTATTCTCTTTTTTATTTTTAATACTTAAATGAGTTTGAATACTTACATTAAATTTCAATAACGTTATATAACAGACAAAACGTTTTCCAACTAACATTTGTACATGCTTCTTCTCGAAAGCAGAATTTTAAGAAATGCCCAATCTGTTATATCTCAAAATGAAACGTATTTTTGTTGGTGAAATTAATTTTATATTTATCAGCAACTTTAATGTAGATATATGCGATTAAGTGCATATGTATATGAGTTTAAACACCATTTCGAATCGTGATACTGAGAAAAACGTTATTTTTTAGGAGGCCGATGACAAATATTCAAGTGAATAATTTTTTGAAAAATCAAAATCCACTTATTATCATATTCTTACATTTAAATTAAATAATTGAGTCACATTAATTTACACTTTACAAGACAATAGTAAGAGTTAGCAGTATATCAGTTTTCAGTATAACAGATATTGCTAACTGTTATACTGAAAACTTCAGTATAACACTTATAATAGTATCACAATACTTTTGTTATAATTTGTTCCGTGTATAACATGGGAACCCACCTTTTTTGAGTTAATACATTTTGGTGACTAGAACGCAATACGCATAGTTATAATATTTATAATAACTTTTGCCAACATTTTCCGAATAAAATTTACATTTTCATTCACTATAATGGAAAAGATGATAAAAACAGTTCTACTAACAATAACGAAAAAAAAGAAATAAAAAATATAAGAAACTAAAAATTGTACGAAAATTATACCATCTTCTTGAATTTCATTAATAGATTTCTAACATTTCTCTTAAAAAAAAAATTCATTTCAAAAAAACTTCATTTACTTTAACAAGAATCAAAAAACAAGAAAAAAAACTCAAAAACACAAACTGAATGGCAAAATCATATAAATTGCAATAAATGTAAATTTGTTAGAAACCCTGCTGTCTGGCACGAGCCTGAACTACATATTCAAAATACTAAAAACAAAAGTAGGCTATATATGTATATACTTAGATATTAACAAATATAATGTTATACAATATGAATTTTATTGAAATATTAAACGGAAGAAGCAAGAAACCATATCTCATTTAAGGTTATTCTTGTTTTATTATATAGGGCACAAAATATTATGTACAATATGGGTGTTAAATACTCGTTGGTGCCTTCATTCACCATTATCACAAATTAAAATTGCAAAGATCTTTAGTATATTATTTTGAAAGAAATTGTATATAAAAATTATTAAATAAATTATGACTTTCTATAAAAATTTTTTTGGAATATGACTATATCTAGTAGGGGTGGAAAACTAATTTGTGAAATAAATTTAAAGTGAAATTTCATTCAGAAATACAGAGGGAAGAAATTTATAAATGAAATTTTAGAAATTCTATACAGCTACTATAAAATATTCGCGTATATACGTTAGTTATACTTTAATAGTAACGCCAATATAAATATAAAAAGCTTTCAAGTAAAATACAATTTTATTTTAGCATAAATTTAGGCAAATTTATTTTAGTGAATGTAATTTTTTATAGTTGAATTTGTAATTTAAAAATTATATAGGCTATGTAGCTATTTGGTATTTTTATATATTTGGTATTTTTAATTAAAAAAGAATCATCATGTTAATAAAATGAATTTGATATAGAAAATTATGTTTTTATGAATGTACCTATAACCTACATATAGATATGTGCCAATTCTATGTGTGTAGTTGTGTACATATTCCATTCAGATCACAGTCACTTCTATTTTGAAAGCTTGGCTATTTTTTGTAATTTAATTTAAAGGTAAGACAATAATACAAGAAACAGGTTGAAAAAATAATGAACTATACAGAATATAGACGCAGTTGCGATGTATCATTGATTGGCTACAGTGATTTTCAATTTATCAAGAATTAATGCATTTTCATTTTTCGTCTAAGATATTTTTCGTTACTTTATAACGATACAATATGCCGAATATTTCTTCAAATTAATTTGCTCTTGAAAATTCATGGAAAATCAAATCAAATACGCATACATACACTCTGTAAACTTTAATTGAAATTTGAATTTTACTTTAAAATACCCATTTTCACACATCAATTAAAAATTTTATCAAAGGACTATTGAAAATTATTTGGTACCTCATTCATTTTTGAATTGACAAACATTACACATTTCGAAAAATTCCATTTGTTTTAAAAAAGCGCTTATTAGTTTCACTCTACCTGTCCGCCCGTCGGTCCATGCCGGTCGGTTTACAAAACTTCTACACCCTTTAAGATAGATAGTTGAAGTTTTACATACATATAAATACATTTTTACGAGAAACTTATTTTCGTAGAAGAAAATTTTTACCTACCTCCACCATCTAAAAGTAATAGTCCTTAAAATGTCATTTTTTGATTATTTTTTGAAACCAAAATACAAATATTTCTTTTCTCGCCTCTAAAGTTATCATCGCTCGAAATTCACAAAATTTGAATTTTTTGAAAATTATATTTTCAGCAGCTTTTTCAAATTTCTATAAATGCAAAAAGCTTAAGATAAATACCATCAAAGATATCGCCATCTACAGATATCGTAATTTACCTTAACTTCTGCAATTCTGCAATCTTTATTTTTGAAATCCTTCAAAAATGGATGCCAAAATGGATATAATAAATTCTTTTTATACCCTGCACTTCGTGAAGGGTATATTAACTTTGGTATGGAGTTTGTAACTACTTGAAGGAGTCATCTGCGGTATGGACATATATATATATTCTTGCTCAGCGTAAAATTCTGCGTCGATTTAGACATGTCCGTCCGTCCGTCCGTCTGTCCGATCGCACGATAACTCAAAAACGAATAATGCAATCGAAACCAAACTTTCACAAGTTGCTTCTTTTGTGCCAAGGACAAACCCTATTGTTATTGGATCAATTCGGACAACGGATTCGGGTAGCTGCCATACAACTCAAAGAGTTTATTTTAATTATTTCAAAAACTAATAAAGGTACAAATATAAAATTTTGTATACATGTGTTCAATCATATTCTACATATGCTCTAAAAATTTTAATGAGATAGCTGCACTGGTTCGGGTGGTTGCCATACAACTCCAAAAGCAAATTTTTTATATTCGGCAAAATAATAAAGTCAGATTCATGAAACTTGGCAGTCGTGTGTCCAATTATAGGTCAAAGATATTTCTGAAGTTTTGGTGGAATTGCTTGACAGGTTCGAGTGGCTCCCATACAAGTCCAAAAGCTTATTTTAAATATTTGGAAAAATAATAAAGTCAGATTCATGAAACTTGGGAGTTGTGTGTTCAGTTATAGGTCAGACATATCCGTGAAGTTTCTATAGAATGGTTTCACAAGTTTGAGTAATTGCTATACAACAATGAAAGGTGCAGGACTGAAGGACTGAAACGTTTTTACTTGTTTTTTTTACATTTTCGCCTTTAAAGTTTGCAATTAACGTTTGAATTTGAACGATTTAACACCGCTTTCAATTTTTAATTTTTGTCTCATCCTAAATATATGTAGTCATTTGACATATTTTTGTAAATGAATGATTTAAAATTTAACAGATTGTTTTTAAGAACAATAATTTTCACTTCTTCAAAAAAAAAAGTGTTAGTCTACAAACCATTGGTTTGAAGTTTTTTAAATTTATAATGCTCGTACATATTACACTTACTAATGAAACACCCTACCCTTTGCATTATGTAGGTATATATAGTTTTTGACCTTTATTATATTAAAAAGCTTTACAAATTATGTTCATATATTGATAACATGGCGACGCCATACAATATGAAATTTCTCTTAAAAATCAATTAAAAATTACTTAAAATGTATTTTGAATCACAAAAAGAAAAAATATATTTTTTTAATAATCAATTATTTAATTAATAATCAATTATTCATAAAAATTTATAAAAGAAAAATTTATAAAAGTTAAAAAAAATTCAATTAAATGCAAATTTTCAATCAATTAACATCAATTTTAACAAATTACTATCATAAAAAATATTCGCATACACGTTTAATACGATTAAATTTTTTTTTTAAAACAGAAAAAAAAAAGCAAATTAACTTTAAAATATTCAATCAAAAATCAAATTTATTGAAAAATCATATTTTTAATTATTTTATTTAATAAAAATTAAGTGAAAAATATTTTTTTAATAAAAGTAGAAAAATAAAAATACATTCTTTGCTATTAAATAGAATCTTTAATAAATTTATTAATTTAATTATTCTCTTGATGTTCAAAGTAAAGTATTGCAGCAGAAAAACTAATTAGAACCGGGCACTTCATTCGATGAATTCATTTATTATACGTGTGTAATATAATCACATTAGTTATATAAAGTCTAACTACGAACTAGATCAAATTAAAAAATTCAATTTCATAATTGTGAAGTCACTGAATACCAATTCGAGTAATCATAATGGATTTACAGAAAAAAAATAATATTTACAGAACTCCCGGTACATAATATCAAATTCAATCGAATTGTATTGCTATTGCATTTTTTTTTTTGTTAAAATTTTTTAACATTCTAATTTCAACAATACTCAATAGGGTCCGTCTTTTATGTTATCTTTATTTTTTTCTAACTATTGATGTTCGTAAATCTTCACCACTCAATAAATTGTTAATTAACGTTTTAGTTAATTTCTATCAATAGCAATACAAAATTATAATAAATAATGTTTTTCATATCCTATACAAAAATTAAAATATTATTTTAATAATTAAATTTACACAATGGGAACTAAATTCAATTAGAATTCTAATGCAATTAATTTACATTTCCAAATACTTTGCTTCTAGTAACATTTATATAAATTCTTTTTATACAATATAAGTACCATGTTAAATGAATTAGCTAGCAAACTATTAAACTAAAAGCGTTTTAATTAACTCCGTGTACGAATTGATTTTCGAAAAATATTTTTCAGTTTCTTTATAACATTGAGGAAGAGTCGATTTGCATCGAATTCAGAGTTGCTCACTCAGTCTGCAATTTTTTAAATTTTATGTAGATATTAAATAAAATGTGCCTTACTCTTATCTATTCTATAAATGCAAATTAAGATCTTGTTAAAAATAAATAATTTAATAAATGAAAATTCGAATATTATTTAATTGGGACTCAACAGGGGCGCAACCGAAATATTTTTCAACATAAGCCGCAAATTAATTTAGTTACTCGTATATTTCGCAAACTAAAGTTATTGAATGAAACAAAAAAGATTTTTTATATTTCAATAAAATTTGGAAGTTTCATCAATTTAGCTGCCACACAATCCCAACAATAATTTCTTACTGCGAAAATTTTTATATTTTGTACATTCATTTGAACCGAATTGCTTAATAAGTTTCTTTTAAAAGAAAAATTTAAATCTGATTCAACTTTTATCCATTTAAATCTATATTATTCGGGTACTGTAATGGAACCATAATTCTACAATATAATACGTCAAAAATAAATTGTATAACAAATTAATAGAATCCTTTTTTTCCCCCCTCCCCCCCTCCCACAATAAACATTAACCCAAAATATTTTTACCTTACTACTTTTCTTAAATAATAATCTAAGCAAAGATAAAAAGTTACAACTCTAACATTAACAACGCATATTTTTAAATTAGGGCAAAATTTTCAAAAAAAAAAAACAAGAAAATATAACACTAAAAATAACACGAACCAAAACCAAAGAACCCAAAAAACAAAAAACATTTTCATGTTTTTATAAATGGGAGAACAAGATGGAGAAATAAATGAAACCAAACTATCAAACAATCAAACCATTTATATTCTATATAAAATAATATTAGTTATACTGTTATATTCCCTTTATAATGTTATTGTATTTCTCCTCCATTAAAATATGTAAAATAACCGTTAGAAATATGAGAAAATTAAAATTGCAATAAAAATTAAAATGAGTTTTTTTTTCCTCTGTTTTTTTTTTTTTGTTTAACGCGTGTAAATAATATGAAATACTTTTATACTTTTAAAAGTGGGCCAGGTAATATTTCTATGCTTTTACTATTTTATATATAGAATGTGTTTACTTATAGGTACCTAAAGCAGTTCTCTATAATATTAATATACAAAAATCTGATGTGGTCAGCACATAACCGACCGCATTGTGTATTGTCTAGTTAAATGAAAGTGTTACAGAATATTATAAAAATGTCTGTTAAATACTTCTTTCCAATTTTTAGGACATTAGTAAGCTTATAGTTAACATACTTAGAAAAATGTAAATTTGGCTCTTAGTAGAGTTTCGCTTTGTGCTACCCGAATTCCCTGAAATGCTCGCCAGTTAGTTGCGGTAACAACCAGAACTCAAATATCAAATTTCAAGAAATTCCATCAATTTGTTCTGTGGATATGGTGAAAAATGTAAAATCGGCCCGCAAATCAGTTCTCGAGCCCTGATCTTTCCAAAAAAGTTATATGTTCATTGCTTTAATATGAGGAATTCATATATTAGATTTCAATGAAATCGGTTGATTATTTCTCTTTATATACACAAAAGTGTATGTTTGGCCCGTAGTAAAAGTATAGTTGCCGATGCCTGATCTTTCCAAAAAATTTACATCTACATTGTTTTAATACGGGGAATTCATATATTAAATTTCAATGAAATCGGTTGATTATTTCCCTTTATATACACAAAAATGTATATTTGGCCCGTAGTAAACGCCCAGTTGCAGATGTCTGATTTCTTCCAAAAGTTACGAATTTTTGCGTATGATCGAGCAAAGCTTATATATGAAATTTCAAGTAAATCGGTTGATTACTTTCTTTAAAATGGTGAAAAATGTAAAATCGGCCCGCAAATCCGTTTTCGAGCCCTGATCTTTCCAAAAAATTTATGTGTTCATTGTTTTAATACGAGGAGTTCATATATTAAATTTCAATGAAATCGGTTGATTATTTCTCTTTATATACACAAAAATGTATATTTGGCCCGTAGTAAACGTCTAATTGCCGATGCCTGATTTCTTCCAAAACATACGAATTTTTGCGGACCGTCGAGCTGAGCTTATATATAAAATTTCAAGTAAATCGGTTGAATATTTTCTTCAAAATGTTCAAAAATGTAAAACAGGCCCGCTAAAAAGTGCAGTTCCCGAGGCCTGATATATACCAAAAGTTGATCGATCCGTGCCATGGTGGAAACAAACTTACATATAAAATTTCATCAAAATCGGTTCAGCCGAACTTGAGATACACGCGTGCACACACAGACCGACAGACCGACAGACCGACAGACCGACAGGTTGCTAAAAATAGTTTATTTACACTTCCCTACTATGGAGAAGTACGTTCCCACCGAAAACTCGATATGCAAAATTTGTTGCCATCACATAACCTACCTATTGTTTACACAATACGGTCGGTAAAAATTGTGTTATGAATTCAATGTGACTCAATAGTATAATAAAGAACAAACATAAACACTATAGGGGACAATTTTACTACCAAAAAAAAAAAAAAATAAAGTATGAAAATAAAAGACAAAAAGAAAACTGAAAAAAAGAAAAAACTATATAGTTTAGATTGAATAATGTCGTCTCCTCAACTACAAACATCCTTCCTCAATTCAAATAAAATATATTAGATACGTTCACGTACAATGCAACTAGGAACCTAAATTTATGTTGCATAAAATGATGATATACGTACTCGTAAAATAAAATTTGTTTTTTTTTATCTCTCTCATTTTTAATATAGCGGGTGCACATAAGTTTAACAATCAAAAAGAGTAAAAAATAAAGAAAGCACAAAAAAAAGAGAATGAAAATTTATTTAAACATTTAGGTATTTTGTAAAATTATGTTTGTATTTGTATGTGTATTGGGTTAGTGTTTATAAAATTAAATTATATATGTATATGTAAATGTATACCGCGTAGAATAAAAATTTACTTTAGTAATTTTCAATACAGAGTAAAATGAAATTCATCCATTTTTTTTATAATAAACAGAAAAAAATTAAATTAAATTTTTATTAAAATAAAAAACAAGAATATTTTCTTAGTGATAAGGGAAAATTTAGCCGAAATGTTCATTCTGTATCTCAGGTTTTTTTTAAGGATAATAAGAATAACACTCAAGAATTCTTACTCGATTTCCGTTTTTTTTTTTTTTTTTTTGCTGTACATCATGAGAACACTATAGAATATCGATATAAAATGTGTTGTTTTAATAAAAGATTTTTTGACAGACTAGTTACTTAAAATTAAATCGGTCACCGGATTTTAATTAACAGTATTAATATAAATTGACAGTATTTGTATAGAGTTTTATTGAAGTTTCTTATACCGTAATTTAACATTTTGTATGGAAATTATTTCTTTTATTATACATTCAACTTCATCATGTAGAACCGCCTTATGACGATCTGTTATTATATCCTGTTATAGTTGCAACCGAATTTTGTTGTATATTTCGCAAGAAAACATAGATTATATAGGATCTATTTATTTGAGAATCAGAAACCTAAAGTAACTCATTTTTAATTTTTGAGAAAATTACATAATACCATATTGTTTTTATATAGTTTATAGTGATATACAGAAAGCAATTTTTCTAATTAAACATCGAATTATTTTTTTCTGAGCGGCGCAATAAGTAATTAGTTTTTTAATTTAAAATAGAGCGCTACTTAAAAAAACTTGTTCGTTGTGTAATTACAAAAATTGTCTTCTGTATAATATTATGATAAAACTATATACACAATCGTAATACATGTACATACCACAGAAGTTTTCGCTCAAAGATTTTAAAATGGTACTCAATCTAAAATTTAATTAGTTTTAAATTTAAATTTTCATCCGTTGTATTTTTGATTTTTATTTATTAATGTATCCTAAAAAAGATGCATTAATAAATTCGCAAAATATTAGTGAATCATTTCTTATACAACTTCTATACAGATGGCACCACAAGAAAATAAATCTACTCATTTTCACAAAAATTTATGGTTATCGTTTAGATGGTGTTGTTAATTATTAATTTTATAAAAAAAAAGTAATAAAATTATGTCAAAAATTTATTATTCAATTAATTACGTAGACCCCTTTTAAAAAAAACGTTTCATATAACAAATTTTCGTACACCTTTTTCTCTCAACCAAATTGCTATTAAGCATTCAATTCTTTGAGTTATTTTAAAAATTTTAACTCGAATTATCCAATGTCATGCTCGAAATTTTGGAAAAAAAATATAAAAAAAAAACAAACGCGGGGCTTCAATAATTTCAAAGAAATTTACAAAATTAACACTTTCTAATAAACACAAAAAATATTCAAAACACATAAAGCCAATGTATTCGATCACTGAAACATGCAAAATTCATTAGAAAGGTGGGATGAAAATTTGCTATGAAAGTGAATTTTTTTTTACATGAAAAATTACAAATTTTTTTTTTCACACTCCTTGTACCTATACCAACTTACTCTTTTAATATTTTAAAATTTTGAGGTATTTTTAAAGTACAGAATTCCTCTCGTTTTTTTTTTCTTTTTATTTCTTAACTGCTAACGAAGAGGGAAATATTTATTTTGTTGTGTTTAACTTTTAGCAAAAAAAAAAAATGAAAAATTCTTTTTGAACCAAAAAAATAATAAAAAGAAAAAGTTTTATTTTCCCATGACTGTCGTTACGAAAAATGAAATGGTCGGTCTGGTACACATTTTAATTGTTCTTTTCTCTTTAAAAACAAGAAAAATGAAAGAAAAAACAAAAATGAAGGAAATTTTTTTTTTTAAATAATTTTAATTTTTTTTTTGAAGTTTTCCTTCTTGCCGTTCACATTGTCATTTTCAAAGCGTTTCATTTTTATGAAACAGAAATTTTGTTTTTTTTTTACCATCTTTTAATCTAAAACGGTGCTAAGCAATTAGACAAAAAAAAAAATATGAAAGCGAAAAATTAGAAAAAGAAACAAAAAATTGAAACGAAAACATTGTTGTTTTACTTATTTTTTTTTTTCACTCTCTTTTTATATTACTAACGGGAGAATTTTAATTAACAAGGACAATGAAAATGAAGGACAATTAAGAAAGGATTTTTGTCGCACAAAGATTTTCATATGCTTGAATTTTTTCTTGTTTTTTTTTTTTAATTTATTCTTTAACTTTTTCAAAAAAATTTTTTTGATGGTTTTCTTATTGTTCTCATTTTTTGTTATTTTACTTAAAAGCGGCAACAGCAAAATGAAAAAAAAAATATAATAAATTTATTTTTCTAATTAAATTATTATGCATAAAATACACAAATCATAAAATTAAAATGAAATAAAAATTATGAAAGGAACAAGAAAAAAAAAACAAAAAATTACCAAAATTCTTAGAACTCTGATTAGAAAAATGTAAATAATAAATGTAGGTTGTACAACAATTAAAATTGCAACCAATTCAGGAATATGTAAGCACAGAGTAGAGTTCTAACGAAGTCTATTTAATGGAAACACATTTGGTTGGATTAAGGAGGTGCTGTAAACGTTGGCACCAGTAATAATTCTTGTACAGAAAAAACAAAAGTAGAGAATAAGATTTGAATAATAATTGAAAATTTTTAATATTAAAATAATTCAAGCTTCTCTTAAAAATTTTTTTTTTATTTAAATTTTAAAAATTTGCGAAAATATTTAAATTAATAGAATTGATATTTTTTTTTAGGAAATATTTTATATTGTTAATTCCAGCAAAAAATTTTGAGTATTTTGCAAAAAAATTTTTTAAATTTTACAAGAAACTTGTTATTTTTAATGTGAAAGATAAGTGAAAGATAAGTGAAAAAGCATAATTTCTGCACGACTTGCATAATTACAAGTTTCTCACCACTTTCGAAATATACATATATAAAATTTTTCTTCTGTATTAAAGGTGTAATGCCTCATTGAATTGATTAAAGCTATACATGGCTTTTGAAATATCTCACTAAAGCTACCCTGTGTTACTATATTTATTCAATTGTATACAAAATGCCAATATTTATATAAATTTTTTTTAGAACTTAAAAGAAGATTAATTGGGAACTTAAAGGATACTAAAGAAAAACGATTTCGTACTATTTCATCGAAGATAAGTGCAAATAAAAGTTTTCAGTCGGATTTTTTTTTTCTTTCTCCACCGAAGAACATTAAGATCTTTTACTTGATTTTAGAGTCAAACCTCAGTTTTACAGGTGATTCAGTAAACTATGGGCGGTGATCAGCCTATACCGTAGTTTTTTCTTTATATTAAAGCTTATGGGTCTTTATTGTTTCTTTTTTTTTGTTGGTATGTAGTATCGAAATTATAGATATAGGCAATTAATTTTGTATTATATTAACATTTTATTTTTATAATATTGTGTAAATAATATTGAGAACCAGTGCCATAATCAATTGCGCCATTTTAATCGCATAAGATGATAAAATTGCTTAAAATTTTACTAAAGTTTTTATTTCTTGAACTATAAAGAGTCCATAGATCAATCAAAGCTTATTCAAACAGAAAGGTTCATTTTCCAGTAAATTGTACAAGAAAAAATTATAAACTTTTTGGATTTAATTCAAGATTGATTTCAGAAAGTATGATTTCAAAAACTTTAAAATTTTTAAAATATTTAATGCACTTCACTTTATTCATTAAGAAAAAGAATTTTCTCATTTCCAAGACCAAAAAAATAATTATTAGTATTACCGTTACACTTAACAAAATTTCATTTCATTTAATAAAATCTTAGATTATACTTAGAGTACTTAAAAAATGCCTTCATCGAAAGAAATCCCAAGAAATTTTTGTATAATGCACCCGACAAACTATAAAGTTGTATTTTTTGTATTTTAAAAATTTAATAATATTAACATTTATTGAATATTTTAACAGTTATATATACATATTTAGAAGATGGCATTTTATTCCCATAGGGGGTTGATTTGTTTAATATTTAAGTACAGTATGCGTTGCAAGGAATCTTATACTTAATCGATTGGAAGAAAGTATCGCTTTACTTTTGCATAGCTTAATTTTCAAAATTTTGGAGATACATTTAAGAACCATAATTTGTTAATATGAAAATACATAACAATTTTTATTATACTCGTATTGGTGGAAGAAAATGCTAGACCATTGAAAATCTTTAATTTGCTGCTAACTTTTGCAAAACCGATAATATTAAAACTGTAATTTCTCTCACAAATTTTGTATTGATTTTACAGTGTATTTTCTTAAATTAAAAAATTTTAGATATAACAAGATATAGAACCAATGAAATATATAGAAACTTTATTTATCCTTTAGTTCCAGTACAATTTTTTGTCATAAGATTTAATTATGTTCGGAACGAAATTTGTAACATTATATTTTATAATGAGTATGTGTTTCCCATTAGAAAAAATATTAGAAATAAGGCAAGAATGGTTTAATATTTATGATGCTCTAACAAATTCGAGCGGTGTTTTGCAACCACTTGTGAACTTCCCATTTTATTTCAAGTTCGGCAGTTCCAATTTACAATTTTGTTAAAATTTGGTTTATCTATTTCGTTTTAGTTGCAACTTTGTTGGAAAACTAAATCTACACATTTTAATTAATATTCTCAAAAAAACTATTTCTCTTGATTTTACCCGAAAATCACTACACTAGTGAAAATCAAAACTGTTATATGTGAAATTACTGCATCTTAAATTGTACTTAAAATTAATCTATAAATTTTAAACCTCATTAAATTGATAAAAATTTCATTTTTTTTTTGCATAACGTCTACGGTGAACAAAATTAGTCACGGTTCTTAAAAGACTACTGAAAAATCTTCAATGCCGCTACCTAGGAACTACATTGTTGTATATGTTAATAAGCCAATTAAACAAAAGTGGAATCTTTTCGTTTGATGTATGTCATCTTAACCAATTATCTAATCTTCAAGACCTCCATCATAATAATCTAATATAAACAATTTATTTTTATTTTTAATTCAACTTCAATTAAATTGAATGAACACCATGTACAAATTTTTAAAAATAAAATCAAAACTTCACATCATATCTTGTAATCCAGAAAAAGAAATTTTATTTGAAGCAAAATAGTTAAAAAAGCAAATAAAAACACTAAAACTCATGAAATGGTTAACATTTATTAAATAGCATTTTGCAATGATAGCAACTTCTTTGACAGGTAGATAAAAGAATATAAAAAATTAGACATTTTTTACAACGGTATCTCATTTATAAGATTATTATTATATAAAAATTCTAAATGCATATATGCACATATAAACGCACTTGTATACATAAAGCATTTCCAATACAAAACAAAAAATCACTCTCAGAATCATCTAAGAAACAAAAACACATCCATATAATAAAGCAAGTGCTCTCTATCTATATAAAAATAAATTTGCTTTAAAAAGCATTATAAAACACTCGCAGGAAAATATGAAGAGAAAAGAATATAAGATAAAAAAAATCGATATGGAATGAGTAAAAAACGTTTCGATAAAAATTTGAAAAAAAAAAACTACATATTACACATATAGATATGCAATATATTTCCAATATAACATCAAAAAAACCTGTTTAAAGCTAACTGACACAAAAATAAAAACTATGAAAAGAAAAAACTCAAGACAGTAAAAAAAATTCCATTTCGATCATTCAATATTTTTCAACCCTTGCTATAAATCTCGCAGCTTATACTATAGTCTAAGAATGGAAAATAGCGAAAGAAACAAATAAAATTTTAAACGGTTCGAATGTTCATTGAACTCTTAAAATATTGTAAATTGGTACCTCAAGTCATATTTTATTGTTCTTAATGGCAAACGAAGCACAGAAGCGGTACGAAGTAAGCGGTAAGCACAGAAGATATAAGACGGATAAAATAAATCATTTTTTGGTAAAATTTCAGGAAAATCGATTTTGTGCGCGTTTATAACCTAATTTTTATAGCAGCTCATAGCTCATTTGAATAACGAATTTGAAATGATTTGATCCATTTTTAGCGTGATTCTTTTTTAAATTTCATTTTATAATTAAATTGAATTAAATTGTTATAATATAACAGAAGAAATAAGTACGTTGTCTTATACTTTCAAAAATCTCAAACTTATCAAAAATTTTAATAATAAATTATGCATAATAAATGGATTCTTAGCAAAGATAATTTGAAATACGTATACGTAATACCATTGTGTATATAGTTTATAGTGATATACAAAAGTAATCATTTAATACAAAAGTAATCATTTAATACAAAAGTAATCATTTAATACAAAAGTAATAACACAAACGAATTCTTTATTTTAAAACTTATTGCTCACTAGCACTCCCCAAAAAAGTAATTCATTTGTGTAATTCCAAAAAATGTTTTCTATACCTATATAACTATAAATTATAAATATGTACAATGTCACTATCGAAGTTAAAGTAACATGTTAAAATATTGCATACCTCTTGGGGCTGCAAAAAAAATGGAATAAAAAAAAAATTCAAAATGTTTTTAAAATTTTCAGTTCAGTTATTTTCTAAGGGTTCATTCTCATTTCTTTCTCAAACCGTACACCAGTTTCAGCAAAATAACGTGTTATTGACAAAATTGAAGGGCATAAATCCGGCTTCATGAATCTTGGAAAATTTTAAATTGCCGCATATTAAAACGTGAAAATTTTAGGTTGTTGTATATTTTGAAACCTGTCGTAGCATTAAAAATAAAAGTACTATGAAGTACCACCTTTCTAGATCTTGTCTATAACAATTATTAAATCTAAAACGGTCAAAATTATA
Organism: Condylostylus longicornis; assembly: GCF_029603195.1. NCBI lineage: Eukaryota > Metazoa > Arthropoda > Insecta > Diptera > Dolichopodidae > Condylostylus > Condylostylus longicornis. The sequence goes on along the minus strand of NW_026578009.1, from coordinate 9,427,010 downwards.
GTCTATTTTCAATAAAGTCAGCCAAAACCAAAAAACAATATTTACCTTTAATAATTATCACTTCTATCTCAGATTAATATAGCTTTTATAGTCTTTTAAAGTCTTTTAATAGTAATTTTTTCCAACTATAATATTTTATTTGTTTCAAATGAATCACATATTTATATTTTCGTATCCCTTTTACATTCATGCTGCAATCAGTAGAGAAATTTAAACTCCAAAATGATTTTCTTGATCCAAATGATTTCATTACTGCAAAATGAATTTTTTAAACGCAGCTACGAATATACCAAGCAAGAAATTTAAATTTACTCATAGTTAATTTCAGTAGACAATTTAATTTTTTGTCTGAAAATTCACAAAATATCACCTATTGCTCGTAATTTGGGTTTTTAGTCCGTTCATTTAAAATTGAAAAAATTCAAACATTTACTTCAAACTTATCTGTTATTCCATTAGCATATTGAATGAAAAATAATAAAATTCCAGCTAGCATTATTTCTTTTCTCTTATTTTTAGTTTTTTTTTTTTTTTCAAAAAATACAAAATGGAAACTACATTATTATTACATATATGAAAATTCAAAGAACATACAAGTCATATTCTAGATTTTTATATAACAATATTGGAGATTACAAGACAAAAATTACTCTCATCGTACATTCTGAAATTTTCTTATAGTATATCCTGAATTTATCCCATTTATTGAACTTCAAAAATATTATATTATAACCTTATATACATACATACATACATAACAACATCTAAATGCAAGTAAAATAAAAGTAAAAATTCTGCTTTTTACTCTTTTTTTTTTAATATTTTATTATATTGTAAGAAGTGAATACTAAAAATATTGAGAGAGAAAAAAAAATAATAAAATGAAATTTTCAACTTAAATTCAAAGGAAAACTTTTTCTTATTCACACAGCTTTAAAAAAATATAATAATAATAAGAAAAAATAAAACTTCCTAACTTTTCCTCTTTTTTTTTTTCATTTTTCATATTTATTAACAGCTCATATGCACGTATTACTGAATGAAACAACAAATACAAAAAAAACGAACAGCAAATATACCATCTACGTACCATTCCGAATACCAATAACAACAATCAATTGATTGGAAGAACCAAATAATATCGAAGACATATTAAATCCCCATAGTATCTATACGGTTAAGGAAAAATGGCTTTCAATACTATAGCTCTCATACCAGTTCCTTGATTTTTTCTTTACGTTTTTATTATTTTTAAAGTTTGTGTATTCAGAAAGTTATTGCTATCTTCACTTTTAATGCTTTATCTCGATCTACTTATAGAAAATGTCATGATATTATCATGATATTAAAATCGAAGTTTCCTATCCCCAGTTTTTGGTACCTGTGTTTTGTTACAAAAAGTACGTATGTAAATAATAATATTCTTACATGTTTTTATACCTTACATTACATTTTTATAATAAACATATAGTACTTCCGGCTAATAAAACCTTATTTACAAAAATTTTTTAAAATAATACAGAATAACTCTTTACAAATTGCTTTTTATAGAAAAAACAATGAAACCTAAGACAATCGCATATTTCGGTTAGTAAATTTTAAATTAAAACAGTTTTTTAAAAAATATAGTCAAAATACAATTAGAACTAATTTGTGTTAGTTTCGGTCAAATTATGTAAAGTTTAAAATTACTGTGATTGTTCATCGACATGGTTACCTGAGCTATGATATAACCATAGACTGTCCCTCCAATCCATTTGTCTTCCAAATTAAGTGGTAGCTTAAATTTACATTTGATTAACATTAAACTGTTCCACATCCACTAACGCTAAACAATTTTTTTCATACGCGTTATTAATGTTAATTATTAATGCTACTTAAAATAAAAATTTTTGTATAATTCAAATTTAAACTTTTTTTTCGAAAAAAAAAATTAATAGTAAATATAGTATTTAATGAGAAGTGAGCAACTACTAGTAAATATTTTCAAAATTTTTTAATAATTTTTCTTTCCCTAGTTAACTTTACAATATTTTCTTAAAATATTTCACCGAATAAGCCTTATTACCCGAAAGCACTCTATAAATTATGTTTGTTTTAGTTGTATGGCAAACGATAATAATAATCTATGTATGTGCAACAATTTAAAAAAACAACAACAACAATAGAAAGTATTTTAGATAAACAATAATGACAAGTTCTTCATATATTTTAAAAATACACAAAAAATAAGTTATGCGTGGTATGTGAATATTAATATAAATATAGATAAACAAGAATTGTTTAAATTTGTATATATGGAACAACTAACACCGTTAAAAAGAGAAAATTTCGATCTCCTTGAAATATTTAGTAGTCCGATTCTCCATTTTCGGTACCGTGTTGACAATATACGATGAAAGTAACATATTAATTGTATTAAATTTAAAAAGCAATCAGTCCGAAACGAAAGTTAGGAATAAGGAAGAATTATTTTCGCATTATTCATAACAATAATAACTATAGTAACTAAAAAGCCTATGCCAAAATTTCCGACTTATTTAAGAAAAGCTAATTGAAGCTAAGCCGAAAATTAACTAGAATCTCAACAAACATATGGTATCGTGGACTATATATATATTTTCTGAGATATAGACTCAAGTATATGTTTTTGATCAACGTCGAATTAGCTTTGTCTATCAGTCTGTCCGTCCGTTCGTCCCAACGAACCACCAAATTTTTACAATTTAGTTCACCAAATTTTTACAAATACTTTATTATAGTAAATGCCAGAACCATATTTAAATAGGATTTCATCCAAGTACTGGTTCGAGTACCTGCCATACAACTTCCAAATTTATTTGGCTATATCTCAGAAATTATAAAAGCTGTAGTATTGAAATTTCGTAAAAGCAAATATAATAGTAAAGTCAATGTGTTTTGTAAAAGTTGTTCGAATTGTTTGGCTCCTTCTGGCAGATGACATACAACTTGAAAAGTTTAATTTGAAGTTGAAAAATAAAAAAAGGTAAAATGGCAGCTACATTCATGAAAAGTTTTTGAGCAGTTGTTCACATGAGCATTTGTGATAGCCGCCATACAATTTCAAAAGTTTTTTGGCATTATCTCAGAAATTATTGGGGTTATTAAGATTGGATTTTATACAAAGCAAGTGTTTTATTAATTAAGGCTGTTATGTATGATAAATATTGTTGAAATTTTTTGACTGCTTGTATAGGGTCTTTCAAAAGTCACGCCTAGATGTCAGTAACGATTTTTCTACACGCTATCTTTTTTTAATGTCATCTTTGGCGTTTATTAAGCAGGCACAAGTACAATTTTAACCATACACACCTACACGAAAGAACAACGGGTTAAAATTATTGAAACTTATTATGAAACATATCGCAAATTTCGTGATATTTTTGGTGTATATAATCGTCCGAATCAGTCGACAATTCAAAGGTTGGTGAAATAATTTCAAGAAACTGGTTCTGTCGATGATAGAAAAAAAACTTGCAGATTAAAAACCGGTCGTTCTTTTGAGAATATTGCTGCGGTAGCACAAAGTGTTTCTGAACAAGCTTCAACATCGATATCTCGACGCTCTCAGGAATTAGGCAAATAATTGAAGATTTTTTGTGGCCTGAGCTTGAAGGAATCGACATAAACCATCTATATTTTCAACAGGATGGAGCCACAACTCACACAACACAGGAAAACATTGCATTATTGCGATCTAAGTTTCCCAATCGATTAATTTCACGTAATGGTGACATAAACTGGCCACCTAGATCATGCGATCTAACTCCATTAGAGTACTTTTTGTGGGGTTTTTTGAAAAGTAAAGTCTATATGAACAAGCCATCAACAATTACAAATCTGAAACACAACATACGGTATGAGATTGCTGCACTCCATGTGATGATGTGTGAGCGAGTCTTTGAAAATTTTGATTTTCGAATGACAGCCTGTAGATGTTCTCGTGGTGTGGTGGACATTTAAATGATGTAATTTTTCACATATAATTGTAATGAGCTATATATTTAATAAAAATAATATTAGGTGCGCAACTAAGTTCTCGCTGTTTGTCAATAGACACTGAATTGGTGAAATTGCTCGATGAGGATCCATGCCAAACACAAGAACAGCTTGCTTCGGTATTAGGAGTTACCCGCCAAGCCATTTCTAAGCGATTGCATGCGTTGGGAAAAGCAAGGAACTTGGGTTCCTTATGATTTGAAGCCAAGAGACGTTGAGCGTCGTTTTTTCGCCTGTGAACAACTGCTCCAGCGGCAAAAAAGGAAGGGTTTTCTTCATCGCATTGTAACGGGGGATGAAAAATGGATTCATTACAGCAACCCAATGAAGAGAAAGTCATGGGGACTGCCCGGTCACGCTTCTACGTCGCCGGCTCGGCCAAATATACACGCTGCGAAGGTTATGCTGTGTATTTGGTGGGACCAGGTTGGTGTTATTTATTATGAGCTTTTGAAACCAAACGAAGCCATCACTGGCGAACGGTACCGACTCCAATTGATGCGACTGAGCCGAGCACTGCGCGAAAAACGGCCACAATACGAGCAAAGGCACGAAAAAGTGATTCTACTGCATGAAAACGCTCGGCCTCATGTTGCCAAACCCGTCAAAACCTACTTAGAAACGCTCAAATGGGAAGTCCTACCCCACCCGCCATATTCCCCAGATATTGCGCCGTCCGACTATTACTTGTTCTGTTCGATGGCACACGGTCTGGCTGATCAGCAGTTCCGCTCATATGAAGACATTAATAAAAAATTCTAAATTTTTGGATGTTTTAAATTAAAACAACATCTAGGCGTGACTTTTGAAAGACCCTATATTTGCCAAATATTGAAAACACCAAAATCATAAATGCTCATTTTCAAAATTCCTAGTTGTCATCTTTTTGTCATAATTCCCAATTAACCTATCAGCCTTTACTTTTTAACCTTTATTTAACCTTTATTTTTCCGATATATTGCACATTTATTTGATTGATTCAAAATATAATATAATTCTGATTTTCAAAGAATTTTATTTTTCATTTAATTTAAAGTTTATAAAAAATTGCTATTCCTAATAATTTTTTTTATAAAATTTAATCTGATTACAATGTAAATAATTATTGATACAAAAACATAACGTTTAAGTTAAAAGAATTGAATTTTTGAAGCTCAAAAAATATAAAATTTTTTTTTAATGACGCTGTCATTTTTAATTAAAATTAACCTAGTGGGATTATATACACAAAAATATTATCAATAAATCTGTTAAGAAATAATGGTATATCAATTTCAATTTATAAATATTATACATGAGTATGTGTGTAGAACAATATGTGATACAATTAATTTCATAAATAATAACAAAAGTAATTTAATATGTAAATTGAGCAATAATAAAACAAACATTGTTTATGGTCTCTTAACGAAGTCAACATCATCAAACTAATTATAATTTCTAAATTTAAAAATCTATGATAAAATATGAGAATATTATAGAATTTTTAGTATTATTGGATTGGTGGGTCGTATATTAAGCAAGTTTGAAAAAGGAAAATTTTATTCTAGATATTATATTTCGTAATATTTAAAGAGTATATGAGTCAGCAGAGAAAAAAAAAGTTTTGACATAGACAGGACTGGTTATTATTTTGTGAAACAAGTCAAAGAAATCTTATTTTGAAGATATTAATACGTTAATACCAATAATGTGTTCAATGTACTACAAAATTTTATTTTAATTGAAAACAAATAGACGACCGGTTGGTACAGAAAAACTTATAGTGAACTTGGCTTTTAAAAAAAAGTGTTAAATTTGGAGGTACCACACATATACATTCACTGTGCTGTGGTATAGACTAAATCCGTTTCGTTTTAAGTCAAAATCAAACTCTAAATAATATTATGAAAAACTGTAACTCAAATTCATAATACCATACAAGAATTACTAAATTTTCAGTTAGAATTTTGATTTTTATTATTGTCAATTTTATATTTTAATAAAGCGAACGAATTAAAAAGAGAAACCAAATTTAATGCATCTGTCAACTGAAATTTGATATTTTTTTTTAGATTAATTGTTATTCTTTGTAATAATCAGAAATATGACAATAAAAATGATTTTATATAAATGTATACCAGCATAACATTACATAAAAAAAAGTAAAAAATAGGGTGAAAGTTTAAGGGTAATAGAAAAGAAGGCCATTTTTTTTATTAAAAACACACGAGTCGGAACCATGATGAAGTAATTTCCATAATGTTCACTTGAAAAATTCCTTTAAAGTAATTTCTGTAATGTTGAAAAAGAGAAACCCTTGAAATGAGCATTGATAATTTTCCAGTCAATTCTTTAATTAATTTGTGCAAATTCTAATGAAATTTTTAGTATATTTATAACATCTAATGTGCATTTTGTCTACGATACGTACCGTGATTTCTTAAATTACTTTTATTTTATTAAATTATTAAATTCATTGTTAATAAAAAATTGCATTTGAAATTTTTAAAGAAAACTTCATGGAACTCGTTAAATTTATTATGCCGAATAGAACAGAAAAAATAAACTGGAATCCAGTGTAAATTAGAAATTGTTACGGTAGTTAAAAAAAACAATTGCTTTCATTATAACAGAAAGAATAATTTTCTCGTATACGTATAAATGTACCCTTTAAACACTTATTTCAAATTTGAAGCAAATTAGGCGTTGTCAGGTTAAAGTATTGACTTACTTCCAAAAACGTTAATTTAATTTTTAAATTAAGTTTTAAGATTTATTTTCTAGGGTCCTATTTATATAAAAGGTTGGATATTTTTATTGTCATTATCAAACTGAATTGGTACATTAAACTCTGAAAAAAGTCCTTGATTATTTCTTTGTATATATATTGACAAAAAAAATGTAAATTTGATATATAGTAACGGACGATACATACTGACAACCTGGAAAATAGTTTAGTTACGCTTCCCTATACATTTCCGTAACAACTCAATGTCCAAAATTTTATGCCATCATATTATAATCTCCTTTGATATACGCAATACAGTCGGAAAATCTAACACATGCACATCTCAATTATTGAGTTTTAAAATAATATAATGTCAATCAAAAGTCAATGAGATCTGGACGAATATTTCATTAACTAATTAATCAATAAGGTAGTTTTTACATCCGTACAAACGTATGTTTGAAGGTTATACTAAATTTGCCTTACCGTTTGTAACGCTAAGAAATAACAGTCTTAGATATACCCTCAAGTGTATGTTTTTGATCAGCGTCGAATTCTGAGTTGATTTAGCTTTGTCCGTCCATCCCAACGATAACTCAAAAACTAATTGAGCTAAGTTCACCAAATTTTCATTTATGATTTATTGTAGTAAGTGCCAGAACTCTATTTAAATTTGATATGATCGGGGTACTGGTTCGGGTAGTCGCCATACAACTTTAAAATTTATTTGACTATATCTTAGAAATTGTAAAAGCTTTAGTACTGAAATTTATATAGCATAAGTAAATTTATATATTGAAATTTCACACAAGCGATTAGTAGGGCCAATGTGTTTGATAAAATTTGTTAAAATTTCTTGGCTCTTTCTGATAGCTGCCACACAACTTCAATAGTAGTTTGGCAAATTTTTAGAAAATATTGAAAACACAGTAATGAAATTTTACATAAATTAATAAGGGTAATACGACAACTTAAAGTCATAGTCAGCTATGGCATATTTACTTGGACAAAGGATAACAAATTCGTACGGGTATCACAGAGCATACAAGGACAACTCTATTTTTTCTCGTTTTATTTTTAAATATCTTGATTTTTCAAAATGAACTTGCAAAATTCATTTACAAATAGACTTTTCAAAATGTCAGCAAAAACCAGTTTGAATATATTTATTTCTTATAGTTTTATCAGTTTTCAAAAATGAACAGAATTTAGATTTTTTAAAATAAGCTTCACCTATCATACTGATCGAATTTAAATTAATTTAATTAAAAATATTTCCTATAAAAATTCAATTTTATTGAGACAAAAGTTCTATTTGAAATCAAGAAACAATTAAATTCAGAAAAAAAATATCTAATATTTTTCATCCAAAAAATTGAATGCTCAATATAGGGTAAACTTTTTTCAAATTTCAAAATATTCTAGACTAATTAATTATTCATGAAAAATAATTTTTATTTTTAATTTTTTAAGTATTCCAAAAAATCGAAAACTCCATTATTATAAAATTAAACTTTTAAAGTCAATAATTATTTTATACGTGTATATGTATGTATATTTTGTTTGTATATATTTTTGCATATACAACACAATTTTCTATTTTCATAATAAAGTTTTTCTTATTTACCACTCTAAAATTAAACTTTTATCTCAAAATTTTCCATAACAATAGTTCAATGTTAACCAGTGTGTATATGCAAAGTATGGTTTTAAAGTTTATAAATTAAAATTAACATTGATTCATTTAACTTACAAAAAATTGAAGTTTTTGATCTACTATATAACAAAGGTTGAAAATTAACTGGTTATATAAATATTTTATTACTTCACTAAATTATAATAAATATTATAAAAGTACGAATTTAAAGATTTAAGCAGTTTTGCATTAAGTAGTGAAGATCTTGTATTTTTTTTGTTTTCATTATAGTTAATAACTAGTATAGCACTTACGTTCTGACATACCTTGCAAGCTCAGATTGAAAGAACATGTAAAGAAGAAAAGAATACAATTAGCAAACAAAATATAGAAAAAACTATTGTCTAAGTCGTAGGTTAAGATTGGTAATATACAAAAAGGTGTTGGTATATAACCAGATGATAAAAGCTTATATTGACGTATGGTATGCAGGTGTGAGGTTTTGCCAGACAAAAGCACGTCAAACAAATAGAAACTTTCCAGAACATGATCCTTCGTAATATGGTGGGTACTCCCCGGCGTAAGCGCAACGGTGACATTCATAGGAAACTGGGTGTCCCCTAATTAAGTGTAGAAAAAAGCAACTGTTTCATGCATTACAGGGCACGTTTGGAAAATATCGAGGCTTGTCGATTTATAGAGGAAAGCGTTTGAACAAAAAGACTGAAGCGGACGAGAACCCTCGATTTAGACTAAAGTGCAATGACAGCACTTCCACGTCTTCCTTCACGGAATGTAGATACAAAAACACAATAGAGCAATTAGTGGTTAATCAGCTTGACTAGTTTTAAGAGTTTATGACCATCCACATACCTTTTAGGTTGGGTTAAAATCCCCCGCTATTGATAGGTCAAAATTTTTAGCTTTGACTCACTGAAATAGCATGAAATAGACTCTCGATTCCCAAATATTATAAATAAGATTGCAAATATTCGACAAGCGCGATATTGGAAAATGATCATTTTGCTTTTGTAACCTCGCGGCTGCAGTGTCACAATTTTTGACTCAAACAAAACGAATAACTTAATTTTCCAATTAAAAAGTTTAAATTTTCTAAAAATGATTTCTCTTCCCTGTTCAAATTGATAATAATTTTTTTTAATAATTTTAAATTTCAACTAATTGGTCAAATATGAAATATTTAATTGCCTTTTGCTCTTAAGACCAAAAAAAATTTTAATCAGCCTCCAAAAATCTGCAATTTAAAATTAATTAATAATCGCAAAATTAACATTCCGAATTTCCATTAATTTTCTATTTTTAACTATTATTACAATTTCTGCGATATCATTGTTATTATAATAATTAATTAATTATAAAAATATAAAACTTTTTTCTCATCATTATAATATTTAAATAGAGTCCAAATGATGGAAAGTTTTACAAAATATCAATGACAATACAAAAATTAATTTTTTTTTTCTCTTTTAAATTAAATGTAAAATAAAATAAAACTAAAAACTCAAACTAAAATTTGCATTTACGGAATCATTATCATAACATGCAATTTAAAAGTTGAAAAATAAAATTAGATAACAAAAATATTAATATTGCAATACAATAAAAAACACAACGTTTCAAATTAAATACATTGGAATAAATACGATGGGATTGTAAGTTGCATTTAAATGCAAATCCCCTGTAGTTATATTTTAAATTCCCTTCAGTTTCCTATTCATTTCTAAATTGCTATTATTGTAATAATAATTGTACACTATAAGCTAAAATAGATAAGTAAAGTATGGTAAATGTTGTGTACTTATGACCGGGTTTTTATAACAACTTTTATAGTATACGAAAAAATAAAAACCAAAATAAAAAATATAAAAAAATAATTTTAATTTTTTTCTCGTGCTTTAATTTTGTTCTCCCATATTAATTTTTTTTAACTGCTTTTACTTATCTTTGGTATAATAGTTAGTTTTAATATAATTTGTTAATAAAAAACACCAGATCATGGTGAATAAATCGAATAATTAAAATACCGAACTGTCAAAATATCGAAGAACCAAAAAAAATTAGTAACCAAAAATCGTCAAATGATCACAAAATCAAATTATCAAACCACAATTAAAAAATCAAAAATAACCAAAAAGTTTATGAAAAAAAATCCATTAATCGAAAATCAATATGCGTCCCATACATAGTCATAAAAGTATACTTCTACAAGCACGACCTTCCTTATCCATCTGTATCAATACGAGTAATAAAATTAAATTGACGGTAAATATTAGCCAGAACGATAAACGCTTTAAAAACTCAAATTAGACACAATATTATATGCCTATAGTGTTTCAAAAATTTATTATATTTCAGGATATAGCTATTAATTTCAGTTCTAGTAATAAGTTGGAAAGACTCTCTTTAAAAAGAATACATTATAAGTTGTTTATCTCTGCTTTTATAATATTACACTATCAAACATTAAATAAAGAGTTTCAGCCTTACTATGTTACCTGAATAATGATCCAGTGGTTATTGCACTGGCCCTTTAACTGAAGCGTCTCGAGTTCAAAGTCCGTTCTTCTCAATAAAAAGCAAATTATGTTCAATATTATATAGCTCAATATTATATAGCTCAATTACATATAAAATAAAAAAATCATATTAATTAACCGTAATATTCAATATTAGAAAAATACCAGAAAAATAAAATAATAAATATCAATAACATTACATATTTGATTTAAAGAAAAAAACTATAGTAGGTTATCGTGATTATCTACGATGCGCCAGCTCTATGCTCTTCCTAGAACCAAAGTAGGATACAATTTATAATAAAAAAATATAAATTGTAAGGAATTTTAGTTTCCGCAAATTTTCCAAAATTTATTGGATCAGTTTCACTATACACTGCACCTTCGTGAAGTATTATCAACTTTAGAATGGACTTTGTAACCACTTGAGGGAGTTATCTGCGGTATGTATATTCCAGTTTGGTGTAAATTTTCACAAGTTATTTCTTTTGTGCCAAGGACGAACCCTATTGTAACTGAACCAATTCGACCAACGGGTTCTGGTAGCTGCCATACAACTCCAAAAGCAAATTTTATATATTTCGAAAAATAATAAAGTGTGTCCAATCATAAATGGTCAGATATATCCGTAAAGTTTCTATAGAATGGTTTCACAGGTTCAAGTAATTCTTATACAACAATGAAAGATACAGGGTATAATTCAATCAGTATATACTGACTGAAACGTTTTTACTTGTTTTATGTTAATTATGTTTCAGGTTATAAGCCTCAATCTTTATTATTTTCATTATCATAAGAAACTAATAATAACAAGTAAAATAATTTCATTCGACCTTAGCCTAAATAATATCATATGAACCAAGCCAATTTGACTATAACAGCAAAACCTAGTGAACCAGCTAAACAAAATTTTTGAGAAATGTGCAAACTGTAATTCGGCACTTTCTTGCCACATTTTATGGAATTTTACCTCAATTTATTTTTTCAATATTTAAGTTGTATGGTACCTATCCAAACACGTGGTTGCAAACACCTTACCATTGTTAATATTTGTCTTACTAATATTTACTCTTACAATATTGACTCAACAAAAGACCGAAAACTTAACCTCAACGAAAAACCGAATGTACAAAATCAAATTAGAATCGGCCGAATTTTAGAGATCGCTTTAACTATTTTGTTAAATGATTAAAGGATCTCTCAAGGATATTATAAAAATTTTATCCGAAATTGAAATCGTGATTTTCGATATTTTGTAACATACCCAAATTAAAATATAAATTTTTTTTTGATATTTTAACTTTTAATATGCTTAAAAGAGTTTAAGTTTATACGTGTAGAAAAACATAATATTAAAAATGCTTGTATTATTACATATTAACAACATATAATAATATACAAAGGTGAATTTCTAAGCAACCGTAGAATATTCATTCCTGATGGTATACAAATGAATATTAAAGAATATTATATAAAGTTCCAGTTTATTAACTAATATCGCACTGATGAAAAAATAACAATTTGCGATCATTAAATTTTAAAACACTACACAAAAAAAAATTATTGAATAAAACTTAGTAAAGATAAAAGCATTTTATAAATTTTTTAGTTTTCATGCTTATAGTTTTCGCAATGTTTTCAAATTCTTGCACAGTTTGCTTAGTGGAATATCTTTTAATTTGTACTTAAATACTTAATTAAAGTTAATATACCAACAAAAACAAATTAAGTGTATTCGATATTCTAAATAAAATTTTAATGTTCATAGTTTTTTTTTTCTTGTTCTTTAAAGTTCTTTAAAGTCATCCTTATAATATTTAAGAATAAGAAAACTTATTAAGGTTTGATGCAATTTTCAATAGTTTTTAAGAAAATGTTAAAATTTCCCGAAAAATATTTTACATGTGCGTTTCAATTTTAATAAATTAGTGACTTATGTAAATTTTAACACATCATTAATGTTGTATACGGGTTTTTTATTGAAATTATTTTTTATTTAATTTTATGTTACAAAAATACAAATTAAAGAATGTAGAAAATTAATTTTTAAAAGTGCATAATACGCTATGAAAATTTTAGTAGATAAAGACTTTATTGTTTTAAAAATGCAAAATCATTTAAGATTCGCTCATCAAAACAAAATCTCAATGTTACTTTAGATTTAGAAACGTGTAATTAGAAATTTGCACCGTTAACTTATTTAAAAATTTCAAACTTCTTCCGGTTCCGCGGAATATTATTTTTCTATTATTAAGGAAAATTAACATATAGATTTGGTTATATTCTGTCCTAAAAATTACCTTAAATTTAATTCTAAATTGATATGTAGTTGCATATATTACATTAGATGAGATGGCGTTTATATTTTGGTAGCCATGTTGTTGGTAGGAAGTGGCTTCTACACAAACTGTTGGTGTAGCCGATATTCTGGTCCAATGATGGAATAACAATGAAAATTATTTTTAGCTAAACAATAACAAGCGCCTCGTTTTAGAAATTCAAACTCAGCGCGATCGCAAACGATACAAATTCAGTATTGTGCAGCAAATAAATGATCAAGACCAGATTTTGTTTCCTTGTTTATATTATATTAAGTTATACTCGTAACAACTAACACAGGACTAGTTTTTATTCAAAAATAATAAATTGTTGAACAATTTTGCAAGATTCATTTTTCACACATACAAAATTTTTGTGGATTTCAAATTTTTGCAACAAATAAAAAAATTCTATTAAAAATTTTGTAAGTCTAGTGATAATTGCAAACTGAATTTTTTGATTATTACTGTTATCATATAAGTCAAAATGCCAATCTTTGCTAAACTTGTATGTCCTTCATATATTTTTTCAAATTACAATTTCCTTATTTTATGGTCAAGTCATATATTTCATCTTGGAGCTTGTCAATAGTTTTTAACAATATTTACCTGTTTTTATCAATTTCCTTTTTTCCTTTACCGCCATATTCTCTCATACTGTTCAAAAATTATTTTTATTTAAAGGACTTGTTCAGGAAATGTAATTAATTTATTTTTTTAATACTGATTTAAAAATGAGCCTTAAGTAAGCAAAATACAAATATTATAAACATAAATATGAGAAGCCAATAATTGCATAGCGAAAGTAAGAAACTAATTATGCTAGAATTTCAAATAAAATTTTACAATTAATTACACAAAAGAATAAAATGGTAATTTTTCCAACTCTGGCTATATAAAATTTTCTTTAAATAAAATAAGTGCTTTATTTAAAAAAAATTTTTTTTAATTCCTTCTATCCTTATAGATTTTATTAGTTTTAATAAAAAGAAAAAAACCGGAAAATTCTCTCAATTTAAATTCATAAAAAATATCATTACAATTTGTGTTTACAGAAATATTTCATAGGTATATAGCTAGTCCGGTAAAATATGCAAGAAAAAAAAAACTATAAACACCTTTTTAACCAAAAATCAAACCCTTAACATCCGATCTCATATAAAATATCGAAATTTCAGCAGCATACAATACTCTTTGTTTATTTATTTATTTTATTTTTCCATATTTATTGGACGATGCATACCCAAAGTACATACAAAAAAAAAATATTTCAACACTTTTCAATAACAGTAAAAAAATTTTTTTCATTCTTTAAAATAGTCAGTTACACGTGCTTTTCAAATACACTTCCATCTAATCGACCATGTCCTCTTATATTTCCATTTCAATTGAAGAATGAAGGCAACCAAAACCAATACAGTTGAAAAAAAAAATATAAAAGAAGGATAGAAAAAAAAAATTTTTTTTTTTTGTTAAAAGTTCGACCATGGTCATCCATGGTTCTACAATTCATTGGAAATGAATTTCCTGTTCCTTAAATAAAAAAATTGTTAAAAATATAAAATAAAATATTTGCACGTTTTGGTATTTTCTAAGAAAAGTTTTTCATATAAAAGAAAAAAAAATCTGGTCGCAAATACCCCATTTATTAAAAAACATAAAATAAGACAATTTTTACCTTTTATATTTAATTTTATCTATGTACGACGATGTACTATACTGGTATGTTGTATGTATGTGACTATTACAAAGTCAAACCTTTTTCTATAACAAAAATTTAAATGGAAAAAAAAAAAACAGTTAAATCCTTGAAAAATTTTTTATTATAAGCTGACATCTTTAGGATATTTTTAGTTTTGAATTTAAACATGCCCAGAAATGACTATGAATGGTTCTTCAATACGAAATTTTGAATGTTTACAAGTTAATGTAAGAAAACGCTTACGAGTTTTAGGTACGTTTTCCGACTACTAAGTTTTATTCCATGAAATATTAGTTCCATTTCAAAAACGGAAAAATATAAAACGGAAAATCCTTTAGAAAAATATAAACTTAATACTAGTAAAAAGAAAAGGATTCCCTTGTCAGTTAAATCTCAAATGTTTACAATTCAGCACTAAAATACAAAAGTTACAACTCTTCCCTTAATAATTTATTCAAAATTTTCGCTTGACTTTTCATGCTTCTTCAATTAAATATAGTGTCGAGGGTGTTAGTTAACCTAAACCCCAAATCCGCTTCCATTCAAGTTATTTTTTTCAAACTAAATGTACATTAAATATATGAATTCGAATAAGGGCTCAGACAGACATGCAATTTTCAGTTTTGCAATTACTGCTTGATTGCATTGAACCTATTGCGTCAATTTAAACCGAGTACTCTAACCAAGAATTGCATTCAGCTTGTAAAAAATTACAAACTGTTTAATTGCTTAATTGTTTGCAATCATCATTGACCAATTGTTTGCGATCCGTTGTATGTGTGCACGCTTTAGTATATACCTATGAAATACAAACAAGCCATCAAATAGTTGAAAAACTAAAAATTGCATGTCTGCCTGAACCCTAAAAATTGGAAGCTAAATACAAATCGAAATTTAAATCCAATCGGAAATTTGCACCGAAATTCTCGTAATTAAATCGAATTTTACATTCTAACACTATGATAGAAAACTGCTTGTAGTATAGATGTGTCGAATTAAATATAGAATACTCTACATGTTCCTAAAAATTGTTAAACACGAAAAATTACATATGTACGTACATAAACGACACATACAATACACATAAAAATTTATTAAAACTACTTGTTTGTTATTTTTGTTTTTTTTTGCACCTTCATTTATTAAAATCCTCATATTTTTTTTTTAAGAGAACAGTGTTATATTCATGTGTACAAAATATTATTATACCCACATCTCAAATAATAAAATATAGATGGAATTTTTATGATGTTAAATTAAATTGATTTTATTCCGATGTTAACTCATGTTGATGAAATTGGAATGGACTTTAATGCAGACATTTTCTTTTTAAGAAAAATACGTATAATACAAACATACACAACTATACCATACTTACAACGAATATATTTCCTTATCTCTATAACCATTTGTATAAAAATAACATTCTTTAAAGGATTTTGATGGTTTGATCCTTTTTTCGTTTTTTTTTTTACTGTTTGTTTGTGTTTCTTTTTTTGGGCTCGATTTTGTTGTTATGTAAGAATTTTTTTTCAATTCCTTGAATTTGATATTTTACACGAACTATTAGGATATTTTACGTCAATTCTCATTCTAAGTGTTAGATTTTCACTTGAAATTCTAAAATATCCCATCAGGATATGGTTTACACATGTGTAGAAAACAAAAAAAAAGAGAAAAAAGACAAAAACAATTTTTATATTGAATGCGTTGGCATAAAGCCATTTTGTTGTTCTTTTCTTTTTGATAAAGTTTTTTAAAATATGTCACGGTACTCGGTAAACGTTTTAAAAGAATTTGAAAAAAATATGGATTCGGAAGCAAATTTACCGTTACCAATACGAATTTTTATTAATTACTATTTTTTTACTTAAGCTTAAATAAAAACTGTATTTGTAACATGTCCAGTGCTATACAACATAATGTGAAAACGGAATTTCATTATCGGAGTCGAAGATCTGAAATCGGAATCAAAATATCATAATTTGAGAAAATTGAGAAAATCAAAAAGCCAGAATGAGAGAATCAGAGTCAAGAAGTCGAGTTCAAAGAGTTGGGAAAAAGTCAAGGAGCTGCAATTAAAAAGTCGGCCTTATAGAATCAAAATTGGCATATCAAGGTCCTTCTTTTAACAAAGCCGATATTGAAACCGAAAATTTAAGCGTTTTATAATGCAGTTAAATTTAGAATCGGAACGTATAGCGGAAAAATACTGGAACCATGTTTAAAATTGATATCGAATAAAATTATAATATGAATTACTAAACCGTAGATCAAAGTTGCTCAAAATTTGTTTTCTTCAATTTTATAATTCATCTTGGACTTTGTGGTTAATTTGATTTTTGTTCATGGTATCCTCAGTCTCCTTATAGTATAAGAGTAAATGAATTTTGGAAAAATAAGTAAAGAAAAAAAATTTCTTTTTAATAAAAATAAATTTTCATTTTCAGATCCGTTTTTACACATAAACTTTTTAGAAGACCCGCTATGAAAGAAATTATTTTTTATGTATGTAATGTGTGTTAGTATATAAAACAACTTTCAGTTATCGGTTATCACCGCTCTTCTTATTTAAGATTTTATCACATATTAGTTGCCTATATTTGGTATATAATAAATATGTAGATATATTTGAAAATAAAAACCTATATACAAACCTACGTATTTACAAGGATATCATCATACCTTATATATAAAAGTAGAAATCCGGAAATCAAATCAGTTCAAAAAAATTTATGAAGAGAAATCAAATCAGATTTGATTGCAGGGAATGTCTATTTTCTTTTTAAATTATGATTTTCTTATTCTTTCTCCTTCCTGAAAAATACTTATATTACATTATATGTATGTACATATTTCTCATTTTTGCTTTTTTTGTTTTTTGTAATCCCATGAAAATTGGTCTTCTTTAAGGACTAATCTAAAGGCTGGATATAACTGATATAAAGATATAAATAACTATGTACCTACATTTTAAATAATGAGGTCGAAATATTACAATATATACAATATATACAATAGTGTTAATGGTTATGAATTACAATATATATAATGTAGAATCGTTTTACATTATATAAGTAACTTGTATATTGATCTATTAAATTTAAGAATTGAAATTTTGAATCCGATTTATCGAATTATTATCGTGTATAGAGTACGTTTGTCTATTTAACCAAGATTCATAATAAAATGATTCATGTGTGTATAACACATTAAAGTTAGAAATGTTTTTCTAATTAAAAAAATTTTTAAAAAAATTAAAACCTTTAAGGTGTACTACAATGTATATATACTTCTTCGCTTCTATTTAAAATTTCATATTTCAATCATAAATTTGGGAAAGAAATCAAATTTTTACAAGGAAAATACTTTCAGAGCCGCCTTTTTTTAAACGACAAAAGCCCTTTTTTTCACAAATTACAGTACTGATCTTTTTATAAAAAAAAAAAATTTTTTTAAGATAAATTAAATTCAAAATTCAGATTTAAAATTTGAAAAAAGTTTCCTTATTTTCCATAAATTGTTCGTATTGTCAAAGTGTAGTTAGCCTTGTCACATCTGTGATACCAGCAAGAATGATTCTAGAATTTGACGTGATGATTTTATTGCTAATTAAAGTAACGACTATGCTTGTATAAGCCAAATTTCAATATTGTACCTTCAGTTTAATGACCAAACAACTTTTGATTTATTGTTAACGAAATTCTGAGAACACCATTGTTACTCATGCTATATTTTGTTTACACAGAAATTCAATGCAATATATAGTTAAAACATCTTGTTAGATATGGCATAAAAATTCGTGTAATTTATACTAATTTCGAAAAAAATAATGGCCTATATTCATTTGTACAAAATTTCAATGTGGTACTACGAAATAAAGTCTATTTCCTAACTACTTTTATGATCATAAATTATGATCATATATTAGCTACGCATTTTAATAAAAATTTTAACAGAAAAATATCTCTTGCATTTAAAAAACTCTTTGAATTAAAATTGAAAAAAAGAACCAATAAGTCGCTCAATTTAAAAAATTTCTAAGAAAAAAATACACAAAAGAAAATGATTTTTATTTAATGTAAAAAATTTATATTGCTTTTGCACAAGAATTCTTTGAAGACTTACTACAAAGAAATTTTTAATTTACAAGTAAATGCATCTAGTATTTCTAATAAAAATTTATGTTGTTGTTCGGTGTATCTACCAAAAATAGAAAAATTATTGGCTTGATTTGATTTAATTTTATTATATATAAAATTTTTTCAACGAACCTAAAAAATTCATAAACGTATGGTTTAAAAATTAAATTTTAAAATAAGTACAAAGAATACAAAGTGTATATTTACACACTATGTGTACACTGTCTGTGCATGTATACATTCATATATAATTTACGATAACTATATACGGTAATAGAATAAACCAATTGTTTGAAAATCATAAAATGTTAAAATAAAACCTAAATAATAAAAAATCTATAAAGAAGATCTGAGGACAGACAAAATTTATTTTGAATTTAATTAATATTATGGCTACTTTATTTTGACTTAATTTTTGCTACGTATAACACAAAATTCATCAAAATCTAATAATTATAGCGTTCTTAAATAGTAGAACACATAGAAAATATAAATTTATAGCAACCTTACAGCCAGATAATAATCTCATATACCTTACAGCTAGATTTGTCTATAGAGCTTATACAAGAAAGGATTTAAACGAGCAGCTACATTTATGTTATAGTCGACATCTTGATATTTTTATGTAGAAAATTTTATATGAAAAATGAAGAGGAAATTTTCAATATTTAATTTTATTGTTTATAGCTGTTTTTTCCCCTATACATATTGTAATAGGCGGAAAAAACAACTTTTCAAATTACCCCCTACTATATAATGCTAACCTTCTATAAGTTCGAGCTATTATATATTAAAAGAAAACAAGTAAAAACGTTTCAGTCGGTATGAACTGATTAAATTATACCCTGCACCTTTTATTTTTGTATAGCAATTAGTCGAACCTGTGAAACTATTCTATAGAAACTTCACGAATATTTCTGACCATTTATAATTGGACACACGACTGCGAAATTTCATGAATCTGACTTTATTATTTTTCCAAATATTTGAAATCAGCTTGTGGACTTGTATAGGAGCTACCCGAACCTTTCAAGCAATTCCACCAAAACTTCAGAAATACATCTGACCTATAATTGGACACACGACTGCCAAGTCTCATGAATCTGACTTTATTATTTTTCCGAATATAAAAATAAATAATATAATAGAAATTTGTTTTTGGAGTCATCCCATTAAAATTTTTAGACTATATGTAGAATGTAATTGGACACACGTACACAAAATTTCATATTTATACCTTTATTAGTTTTTAAAATATTTTGAATAAACTCTTTGAATCGTAAGACAGCTACCCGAGCTTCGTTGTCCGAATTAGTCCAATTACCATAGGGTTCGGTCCTTGGCACAAAAAAAACAACTTGTGAAAGTTTGGTGTCGATTGTATTATTCGTTTTTGAGTTATCGCTCGATCGCACGGACGGAGGAACATGCCTAAATCATCGTAGAATTTCCCGCTGAGCTAGAATATATATATATGTCCATACTGCAGATTACTCCTTCAAGTGGTTATACACTCCATACAAAGTTAATATACCATTCAAGAATGTGCAGGGTATACAAATTATTAAGATTTAAGGGTCCCTTTTTTATAACCTACACCTTACGTTCTCACTCACACGCGTCCACCCGTCCGTGCAGCTGATTGTACTTAAAAACGAGAAATGTAAATTATTGTACCATCAAACTTTTAAAGGTCCTTTCTTTTCTGCAAAGGAAAACTGTTGCTGTAATTTGGCCAATTTAGACAGCGAGTAGTTACCATATAACTACATTTTTAATATGTATTTGAAAGAACAATAAAACCAGCGGCAGAAATATTTTTAATTTTACTTCAAATAAATACCAGAAGTTTCGGTAGAATAGATTGACAAATTGAGTTGGCTTCCACACAATCCTGAAACTTCTTTTACTTCTTTTTATTACAAATTTCTTTACAAAAATTTACTTAAACACAATTTCTTTGATATTGTTATTATTATCGTAAATTCATAAATGAAAAATTCCCAAAATATGAATGTAAAAATTTAGAATGAAAGATTATAATATACGATATCAAAAATCATATTAAATCATATTTTATTAATGTCATTTTAATAATATTATTAAGGATTCTAAAAATCCGAAAACAAAAAATATTATTATACCCATACATTTGAATATTATTCAAAAATTATAAATATGGGAAAATGTATGTATTTTTATACTGTTTGTAACACTAAGAAAAAATAGCCTGAGATATAGACTCAAGTGTATGTTTTCGATCAGCGTCGAATTCTGAGTTTATTTAGCTCTGTCTGTCCGTCCGTCCCAGCGATAACTCAAAACCTAATTTAGCTGGGTTAAACAAATTTTTAGAAATGATTTATTGTAGTAAGTGCCAGAACCCTATTTAAATTGGACATGATCGGGGTACTGGTTTGGTTAGCCGCCATACAACTTTAAAATTTATTTGACTATATCTTAGAAACTGTAAAAGCTTTAGCACTGAAATTTAGCATAAGTAAATATATTAGTAGGGCCAATGTGTTTGATAAAATTCGTTGAAATTGCTTGGTTCTTTCTAGTAGCTGCCATACAACATCAATAGTAGTTTGGCCATATCTTAGAAAATATTGAAAACACATATAGTCAGTCCCATAGTCAACTATGGCACATAGGATAACAAATTCGTACGGATATCACAGAGTTGACACGGTCAACTCTATTTTTTCTCGTTCCTAATAAAATTGATCGTAACATATGTAACTTACATACAAGCAGGAATTTATTACGGAGTTTATAATGCAATGAAATAATAATAACAAGACAAAAAGTTTTGAGTTTTTTTCTTATAAAAATATTTTTTTACAACTACGTAACAGGGTGAATTTTCATGAAGGAATGTTCGCGTAAAAATACTCAAAAATTAAAATTTCATGTTATATTTCTTATGTATGTTTAATGTTATGTATGTTTGTGTTAAAATTATTTTGAATTTCCTTGAAATTATTCTGTTTCTGATAAACGACAAAAATTTTTTTTCAGGAATAATTTTCTTTTCTTTTAAATTTTTCAATAATATTCAATGCTCCTGTTTTTGGTTATGTTATGAAATTTATGTTTAAATTTTATGTATTTGGCAATGTTTTTTTATTTATAATTCATGCTTCTATTATAATTACTATAGTAATTCAATACTGAAATATTATTTTTGTCAGTTACCAGTAGTAGGTACATGTACTGTTTTTTATATTGAATGTGGAATGTACCGCACACCACACAAAGAAATAATAATAATTTAAAATAACTATTATAGATACACTACTACTTAAATAAAGAACTTCAAAATATGGTAAATTTGCTATACATACATTGCTATTAATTTTTTAAACCTAAATTTCATCAATTCGATATGATAATTTTACGATCCAAGCAATTTTTGAAATCATACGTTTTCACTCTTGAACAAGAGAAAATACTTTTTTAACAATCTTTTATTTAGATGGGGAAACCCTCTATCGTCCATATTAAAAATTTTAAAATAATTTTGCTAAAAATTGGAAAATATTACACTACTATTCATTATTTATTAGATACTTTGTTTTCCAAAATATTCCAGAACAATTACTCGTTCTGGAATAGAAATTGGAAATTTTTTTATATTGATGGCAAAATATTTAAGAATTTTGTCTTATGTTGAATGGAGAGTTTGCTCGATAAGTCCTTGTTATTCTTATTAATATGCAAAAATATATTTAGTAACAAGTAATTATTGCATACTTTTCGGATTATAACAAAATTAAAAGAGAACATTAACACAATGATCAATTTTTGCAGCTAGTTGAAAATTTTAAAATAATCATTTGTAATTAAAGATAACAAGTAAAGCATTTGCACTTGGTTTTGTGCTCTTATAAAAAAAGTTTATAGTTTTGGAAAAATAAAGTGCCAAAAATTATAATTTTTTTTAATTTCGAGAAACTTTAGCTTGAAATTGTAGGGAGATGAGAAAATTTTTTCGACAAAATGAACAAATCTTTAATTTTTGCTGAAACTGCGTAAATCTTAAATTTTTGCAGCTCACGAAGTGACGCTAGAATTTTTCAGAAAAATTTGTTCGTCTTATAAAGGCTGATTTGCAGTTTAACAGTTTAAGATAATTACCATTTCGTCATTTAGTGTTGTTCAATTTCGACAAGTGTTTTTTAAATTCTCCTTTGATAACTAACAAGCCTAAATGAAAATAAATACAAATTATGTACATATTGTATTAAAGAAGTCTCAATTGAGCATCATGAAAATACACACCACAGTTACTCTTTAAAGGATTATACGACATTTAAAATTAAAGTAGCTTAAATTTTAACATTTTTAAGAAATTTCATTGAAAGTATTGAAATCTGTTTCAGTATAATTCCAGGATTGGAGGAAGGGTCTGATTTGAATTAAATTTAAAAAGTCAAAAATTTTCTTGTATCAAAATGAATTCAAAAAAATCGCGTTCTTAATTTAAGAACTAAAGAAGCAGGTTACAAAAAAAAAAAAACATTGAAATCTCATTTTGTAACGCTTACCTTTTGGTACCTTTCGCATACTTTTATGATTATTTTGTTTTATATTATGCTAAAATTAATCTAAATTTCATTCCAGTTCATTTTTGCAGATTTTTCAAATTTAATATTTAATTTTAGTAAAAAAAAAGAAAAAAGGAATTATGGCAAATCTAAGTAGCACAAATCATTCAAACATTTCACAAAAGAAGAAAATTTTTTTCTGACAACTAGATACCACGATACAAATTAAAAATTTTGGTTTTTATTTATGTGTCCCCTTCCTACCACACTTCCCTTTTATTTTTACATCATTTATATTGCATCTTGAATATTCAATGCTATTCTACATATGTAAAATCCTATTGTATTTATGTACAGTATGTGATTGTATTTTTATTTATTGTTAGTATTGAACTTCTTCAGCTCTCGAATCATGTTTATGAAAAATTTCATGCTTAAATTATGTATGGATATGAATATGTGCAAACACACGTAAAAATATTAGAAATATTATTGAGTCGTTAAAAATTAAAAGCGGCATAGTCCATCAGTTACACATTTGGCATATCATTTATTTTAGTGTTGCCCAAAAAAAAAGGTTATCGGTATCAAAATTGACGCCATTTATTGCAACATGTTGATACAAATCGGAATCACCATATTGGTATCGTTCTAAAATTTGATTCCCAAAAGAGCTGGTTCTATTATTTTTTGCTTTAAAAAGCCGTATTCGTTCTGAATACGTTGCTTCTTTGTATATATACTTTCCATTAAAAGCTAATATTTTATAAAATAAAGCCTTCGTGTTCTTTCAAAAAAGTATTTGTCATCCAAGGACAGATATTGGCTCTTATCATATTTTATTTTCGAAACGGATATTGTCCATAGACATACTTTAGGAACAGGTTTCTTTAAATATTGCTCAAACTTGTCTTTTGAAATTTTACCTTTTACATTTTTATCATTACGACGGTAGTGTAGAACTAATTGAAAAAAAAAACTGTTACACAACAAAAATAATTATTGTTGTCAGCCGTTCCAGTTTTTCTTCGAATTTCCTCAAAACTTGATTGATTGGACTATGGTGATTTTGATTTTTAACCATTCAAATCATATATGCAGCATACACAATATAATATGTGTGTATGTTCATATTTGTACATGAATATTTTTTTGTTTAAATATACAATATGTTTGCATGTGTGTATAATAAAACATAAAATAAAAAGGATTTATTTTTCCCATGAGTGTTGTAAATTGTAATCAGTCCAGGATGAATTCCTAGATATAGAGAATATTTTAATGCAAATATAAATAGAAAACGCATGAATATTTTGAAATAAATATCATGACGTTTTAACGAAAATCAAATTTTCGATTTTTTTTTTTTATATAACTTAATTTTGTGTTATCTAATAACGATTCATGAAAATTAATATTAATTAGAATAGATCGACTTCGGATTATCCTTATTATAATGGAGGCACGGTATCGGACTGTTGATATTTTCTCTTGTTAACGCGAGAATAGATTTTTGTTTTTTTTTTTTTTTCTGAGGTGGTCTGATACTAATAAATGACCATCGAAAAAATTTTAAAATTTGTCATTTTTTGCAACAGTTGTAAATATTCATCAACTGGTTCATTTGGCTCATGCAACATCTTTGCTTGAAAAAGTTTTCTTTTGGAATAACAGCTGTAGCAATTCGAAATTAGTTGCATACGATACTATACGATATTAATAATCTTTCCACAAGCTATGACCTAAACTATACAAAAAATGTTGTAAAATTTTTTAGCTTTTTGATTTTTAAAAAGGCCTTTAGGACTAGCTACTTTTTGAAAATGAATGTCCCTTGCTAAAAAAAGATGGCGATATCGCTTCATAGTAACTGATGGTCATTTTCAATGACTAAACTTAATATAATTATGAATGTAATCTTTTCAATTAATTCCTTGCACTAGCTCTCTAATGAAACAATATAATATCAGAATTTTTCAATCAAGTGACTTAACCAATTAAAATTTTATTGAATTTCTTATTCAATTTTGTATATAAAATTAAAATCTAATTCAAAAATTTTTGTTTTGACAAAATAAAATTAGGCAAATTATATCGAAACCAAATTATTTTTTTGTTCGTATTCAGGGCAAACAATCCTGACTGACAAAAGGGTTTTATATTTTTCTTCTCATATTTTTTTTTCTTTTTCTTCTTCTGTTGCTTCTGTTTCTATTTCTTATTCTTATTTTTATTATATTTGAACAATTTTGGTTTTTTATATTATACTTTTCATAATGTTAGAAACGAATATTTTATGTATTTCCTGATGTACTAGTAAAAGGTAAATATACATATATAATATGTAGGTAATGTTGAAATATCCTTGTTGTAAATCTCAATTTTTAGTATAAAAATAACTTAATATTCTTGTATCGTATATACATACGTAGATATGGAGAACTATGGTGCAAAATATTCCTCATGTATAAATAATATATCTTAACTCTGTCCTAAAATTTCTACACAAAAATAAAAAACATAAAAGAAACTTTTTAACTTTCAATATAAATGCATCAAAAATTTTATATAAGGACATAAAAATGAAGTATTTACATACATAAGTGTTTATTTTCAATTTTTTAGTACATTACAGAATGAGGGTGATCTTTCTTAGTTCTAAAGTTATGATGAGAAATACAAATTTAAAAAATTTGATGATTTTTAATAAAAAATTATATTGATACAAACAATTTGAATGTGAATAATTACAGCGAAACTCTTCTTACTTGAGTTTTCTATAACATTCAAATTTTCCATTCATTTTTTCCATTCAAAATTTCCTTATAACAAATTTATTTATAACAAAGTGTTTGCTCGATGAAAGTTGCAATTTATAGCAATTGGATGGTATATTTCAAGTGTGATCTAACTTGCAACTTCAACAATTCTCAATTTGCAACTTCAAAACGCTTTTATTTTCAAAGCAATGATAATTTCAGGATGTCCAGTTGGCTGTTACTGTAGCAGTATAGGAAATATTTCTTTTAATTATATATTTCGAATCAAACAACGTGTTGCATATTTTATTATATTTTACCAATGGAGACTGTAAATCGCAATACATTATACAGTATTAAATACCGTTGTCTAAAACCTTGTAGTATGAAACACAAAACAAAGATTTCAGTACTTTTGAAAAATGCTCAGTTGAATAGGATTTAACAATAAAATAAGTTTAATAACTAAAAAGCATATTACAGATATTTGATTGTAATTAAAATTATGCTATTTAATATTGAAGTTCACAAAACCAATCAGTACATAAGTAATTATCTAAGACGTATATTGTTCTTCAGCAATAAGTTCTATACACGAAGTTTATTTGTGATTAAAGTATATAACCGTATTGGTCGTTAAATGTTAAGGTCGATCAATATAGAATTTGAAATTAAAAAAAAAAGAACATATTATGAAAGGCTCGTATAAGAAGGGTTTCACTATAATTATTCACATTAAAATTGTAGGTTTAAATAGTATTTTATTATTTTTTGTTTTCATTTTAAAATTATACAAATATCATCCGTTATTATTTACTGCAATTTATAATAAATGACAATATTTGCCATTGTTCACGAGAATCATAAAAATATGCTTTCGCAGCACAACCTAACGATCAAATCTGTAACCATCTTCAATTGAAGTATGTACGCTTGAAAAGGAAATTTTCAGACGGGAAATTGGCGCACATATTTAACGATTCTTTCTCTCTCTTCTCTACTCATGTAATATGAGAACGTGTGAAAAATTTACAAAAACGGTATACCAATCTTTAAGATCAAATTAAATTTTAAGAATCACGAACAATCTGTTTTGTAACGAATTAACAGTTTGCACACGCATTTTATTATAAGTAAAAAGAACTCTTGAAATACATGCATACCGTATGTTAATGTAAAGCTTACATAATATACGGTAAAGAAATTTATAAAGAAAAACCAAATTTTCTCTGAATATTTTATATAGTGCACATACATATATACATAGATACGTATTTAATCTTTTGTAGACAAAGTTCATATAAATGTTAAATTAACCTATTGAAAGTAATAAACTATCAATTTATCAACAAAATAAAATATGAAAATTAAAACGATATAATAAAAAAAAATGTAATAATAACAAGTTCTACAATGTAATAAAACTATACGAACACATACACACACACTGAAATTTAAAAATGAATATGTCCTTAAAACTATTGTACATATGAAGGTATTTTTGAATAATATTTCTTTTTAAATTTCCCATATATAGAAAATATTTTAGAAAATTTGATAAAAAACAAGAAAAAGAAAAATTAAAAATCCTTATGGAATTATCCTTATCTTTTTCTTTTCAACTATTGGACATCATAGATTGACATATAGGAGGAAATTATCTTATTTTTTACAGTATACATACAGTATAATGTACATTTAAATGTAATACATAAATCTGATAACCATATAGACAATGTATATATAATTGAATGTAATAATTGTTTAATAAGTAAAAAATCAACATACAGGTAAGAGTTATGTACCTATGTATGCATACATTTTAGTATATAAGTATTTTGTGTACAAAATAAATAAAAATTTCTTTTAAGAAAATATAATAAAATTGTAAAAAGAATAAAAAAAAATATCATAAGAAGAAGCCTCATATATCGCCCTAGTATAATACAAGCATAATGTCAATATAAAAATTGAATTAAGGTTAACCGAATTCAATTTATAATAGAATTTATTTATTTAAAAAATTTAATAAAATTTTATTATAAAGAAAAATATTATATGTACATATTTATTTATTTTCAATATTTTTTATTTGGTTGGAGCTACACATAGAATTATTTATGTAACAAAATTTAACATTTAGGAATATAGAATTACCATTTATTGTTAAAAATATTGTGGACATTGTAAATTTAGAGTAATATTAGAATTTCCCTTATAAAGAATTTAGTATACCTTTTAGGGACTTGTGAGAATCTTTCTTCTTAATTAATGCCAAATTTATGACTACAGTATTAATAACAAAACGGCAATACAAAAAATTATTTGCAAATATAGCTTAGCTTGACTATTGTGTTTTAGTACAATCTCAGAGGATAGAAAATTCAAGAAAAGTTATTGAGATTAATATATACAAAGTCGAAAATAATGTCATTTTACTAAATATTTAACCCACGTAAATTTTACAAATTTATTTTGCAAAATTGTGTTTGAACGAAATTTATAAAGCTAACCAAAATATCATATTCCTTATATCAGTCATCGGAAAAGTGTGGCTCATTTAATTAAATTAAAATTTAATTTAATTAAAAAAAATATTCGTTTTCGACCCTTAAAATTTCGGAATTTGTTTTCAAAAAAATTTTAAGAACTCGAGCATAGATAAAATAGATAAAGAAAAGTAAAATTCAATAAAAAATTATTATTTGTCAAACCAACCAATAATGTCAGTTGAAAATTTCAACATTCTTGTAAGTAGATCGTGTAAGAAACTCGAATGGCCCATACTTATATTCATGTAGTACATATTTGCCCATAACCCAGAAAAGTTTCTCGATGGCTGCCTTATATAATCACATATAATAGAGTTTATTTTGACCCTACAGTAGCCTTCTATCTAACCTTCTTCTGAATCTGTAAATTAAATAGTAAATATTTTTCTTTTGTCTTCTTCTTAAAAAAAATCATCTACAAGAGATTTCTTGTATATATTCGAAGATTCAATAACAACAGAGATGATAAAAAACGCAGGCAGTCGGTTTCATGAATCTGTTCATGGGCTAGTACGCAGAATTTGGAGTGAGGAAATAATGCCCGAAAACTGGAACGTCGGTATTATTGTACCCATTTTGAAAAAAGGGGATAAAACGATATGTGAAAATTATAGGGGAATTACTCTCTTGAATGCTGCATATAAGATACTGGCTAGTATCATTTCGAAAAGATTAAAAACATTTGCAGAAGGCATTTTGTATGAATACCAATGCGGTTTCAGGGAAGGCAGATCGACTATAGATCAAATTTTTGTGGTGAAGCAAAGTATGGAGAAACTATACGAATATAACCAGGATGTTCATCTGCTATTTTTAGATTTTAAACAAGCATTCGATAGTATCAAAAGGAATACAATTATAACGGCTCTGTCGAGTCTTGGTATTCCATCAAAATTGATTAGACTAGTCATGATGACACTAGATGGAACCAAAGCCCGAGTAATGGTGCAGAATGAAGTTTCAGAGGTTTTTACGTTTGGCGCTGGCGTCAAACAAGGTGATACTCTTTCACCGACTATTTTTAATTTGGTACTACATTATGCGACTCGACATTTGTACAGAAATGGAAATATAATATATAGATCAACTCAAATAGGCGCATATGCAGATGATATAATTATAATGGCGAAGCGATTACAGGACCTAAAAGAAATCTTCACGGAGTTGGAAGAATCTTGTTTAAATATTGGTCTAACAATAAACGAAAATAAAACAAAATATCTTAAAGTATCGCGATCGAATAGTAGAAGAACCGTAGAAAATATTGTTATTGGGAGATATAATTTTGAAGGCGTAAGCGAGTTTTCGTATCTGGGTGCTCAAATAAATAATATGAACGACACTTACCAGAACCTGCAAACTTCAAATGTACAAAACATTGATTAGGCCGGTCGTAACTTATGGTGGCGAGGTATGGACGTTCACCGTGGCAGATGAGAATATGTTACGTATATTTGAAAGAAAAATTCTAAGAAAAATTTATGGACCCAAGCAGGATGATACTGGAAACTACTACATGAGATCAAACGCAGAACTACTTAATCTAATTAGGGGTGAAGATATTGTACGCTTCGTCAAAAGTCAAAGAATCAAGTGGGCCAAAATCAATATCAAGTGCCAAAATCAATAATGAGGGATACACCAATGAATACGCGCAGCAGAGGCAGACCTAGGCTGAGATGGAAAGATAATATAGAACAGGACTTGAGAAAAGTTGGCGTTACCAACTGGAGAAGCTGTGCAGACGACAGAAATCTTTGGAGGATGATTGTACAACAGGTCAAGGCCCACCCCGGGCTGTAGCACCATATGATGATGATGATGATGATGATATTCGAATATAAAATTATTTTTCAAATTTGTGATTTAGTGCATCATTAGTGCTGTAGTCATAAATATTTCTGCTCCCTGCCTGAAATAATAAAATGTTGAAAACCTAGCAAAATTAAGCTAGAAATTTTATATGATAAGTCTAAGAGATCTAAGTTTTAACGAATGTAAAGATTTTATTTTATGAAATAAAAAAAAAATTTGGAAATTTACGCATTAAGAATATAGCACATGTAGCTCATATTCAATACAAAATGTTCATGTATCACCTTAAGTGGAAAGTCAACTTTTAATTATTTTTAAATTTTTAATTATTTAAGAAGCAAAGGCTTTTAAAAACTAATTATATCAAAGAATTTATTAAAGCAGAAATTTGGAATCATTTTTGGTGAACACACTTTTTCAAAAAAAAAAAAAATTAACTGAAAATTATATTTTTTACATGCTGTTAATATTAAATTCATAAATGAAATGACTGGTTGCGTGTATTTATTTTCCATGCTAGAAATTATAGCGAACTAAAATGTAAAAACAATGCAAAATAATTTGAACAATTAGAAATAATCATAAAATTTGAAATTATAAAAAAATTATTAAATAAATTTAAAATTTACGAGTAATAATAAATTTTACAGAGAAAATCATTTTAATAATTTTATTAAAAAAATTTAATGAAATTTTTAATATGCTCTTAAATATGGCTGTTAAATTAAAAAAATTGAAATCAAACCACCATTGTATTAACATATATATTAATATAATAACCTTAATTTGGCAAATATTTAATCGTCTATTTAAAATTAAGCCTATGGATTTCGTTATTGGATAAATTTATTGGCTTATCTTAACAATTAATCTCTTCCTCATACATTTGCTTTAAATAATACTCTAAAATAATATTTGATTTTCAAAACCAACAGAAAATTAATTTAGCTTTTAAATATAAAATCCATTGAAAAGCTAGACACGTACGTAGAATTTTTTTTTTTAAATACCATTAAATAAAATTATTAAATATTTATTATTTATGATTATTTATTTAATATTTTACTTAAAACATATTATCACTAATGTCATTAATGAATCATGAAATTTATATAAAATTTAATATTACAAAATATATAATAACTATTGCATACATTATAACTATTGCATACATTTAGGATCATTACAAAATTAAAGTAATTGTAATAAGATTATGTTGAAAAATTTAACAGTAAAAAAATATTAAAGTCATTTAATGTTATTTAAACAGCAAAATTTACTTAACATTTAATAATTTGAACTTTTGCGTATAAATTTTTATTTTCTATCTTAAAGAAATGAGTGCATTTAGTCAAACATTATGAAAAATTCGTTATGTAGCATACTGAAATTAAGAACGTCTATGTTATACTTGATCTCGATATACAAATTCTGGAAATAGAAGCAATAAAGTACAAAATTTTACAAATTAATTTACATAACTGGCAACATTATAAACATTCAACTGAATATATTAAAAATTTTCGAGAAATTGTACATATGTACATGTATATTTACTTTCAATACTTTGTAAGAGTTTAAAGTACTTTTTATTCTATACAATTCAATTGAGATTTTGTTGAAATATTTATAATTTAAATAAAAGATTATATCAATTAAATTTCGATAATAAATAACCTGAAAATTTGATTGAATTTTTAATTAATTTTTTTTCTAATTCTAATAGAATTGCAACAAAAATTTATTTTTATTGGTAAAAACATTTAACAAATCTTGAAAATATCAAATTATTTTATTAAAATCAAAAATATGATAAAAATTAAATGTTTTAAAATTTATTTTACCCAATAACCAATTTATGTTTTTAGTTAATTACTAATTATGCAAATATTTTGAAATTTCATAAATCCAAATTACACAAAAATCTATTTACTTAATTGAATTTAATTCTAATAAATTCAAATAAAAAAAAAATGTATTTCAGCTAGTATGTTTAGTTTTACACCTTCATAGTGGATTAACTTAATAAATAATCTACTCTGAACGTAAAGAACACGTACGAATGTTCTTTAAACCTTAATTTAAATGAGTTTATTAACAATTTTAATGCAATGAAAAAAGAAGCATTCTTTTATTGAAATATCAGCATTTTAAAATTTTTGAAATTACTTGATTTCATTTCTCGGCGCCTTGTATTTCCGAAATTGCAAGTTTTAAAAATTTTTGTAAAAGCAAAACGTAAACCGTAAATATCACTTCATCAAAAAATTTAATTATTTGTCTTAACTTATTTATGTGCAGTTATTATGCCCAATCATTAACACTTATTTCGATTTTCTTTTGATGATCCGAAATGTATGCAATAAATTTTATTACAAAAATGAAGGTACATAATTTGAATAATTTAGTAAGTTGTTTTAAAAATTTAATATTATTACTTTTTCAAAGGAAAAGTGCTATTTTACAAACCATTGTTTTGATCCGACTTTATTTAGCAGTCTTTTTCAAATTAATTCCTGCTCATAAGTTTGCTTTTTTCATTTTCTTTTTTGATGAAGTTTAATATATATCGATTGAGGTTAAATATATCTTAAATTTTTACTCTGAAATGCTTTCATTACAAAATATCTTAAAATTTTAACTAATATTTTTTTATTATCATAAGATTACATAATTGGAAATTACTGAAATTTATTCCATAAAATAGAAATATTTTGTTGCTGTTACCTCACTTAAAAAAATCTACATGTGGCTATAAATAAAGTCAATTAGAAATATAAGAAAAGAAAACCAATACAATGTTATGGTAAAAATAAGAAAGAAATATAATTCCTTTAAGATGTCCCATTGAACTATGAGCACTTCCAAATATTGTTTTTTACTATTATGGTTTTAAAAGGAAAAATTTTTAATTAAAAATTATTTTTAAAACCCTTATTAAAATTTACGTATAAGTATCATTAAAACCAAAGTCGCTTTTCAGAATATTCCCAACAAAATTTAGAAAAAAATGTGCTTCCATCTGTCTGTCTATCGTCAAAATATCTAATATATAACATTTAACATACAATACTGAAATTTTATGAAGAAGAGTGCATTTATGAAAATTCTATTCATTTCCTTAGAGGGAAATTTTTAGCACATTCTCGCTCTTTAAAGTTCCCATGTCATTCAAACTCCTAAAAATTAAAGTTTTCGATAATGTATTACATTTCAACTATAAATTTTTTTTAAATTGTGTAAACAAAAAAAATTATTAATTTAATTTTACTAGAGTAAAATAGTATAGCCAAAAGTCATTCTAACAATGTGGCCATTGAAATCACGAATTAATTTAATCAGCTAATTGTTAATCTATAATTTTTAAAACCTCATAGGCGAATAATCAGATGAATAATCACAAATAACTAATTAAAACGTTAAAAGAACATCACACTGTTCCCATTTCGGGAAACTCAATTCGGAGAAATTATAAAACTTACAAAAATCCTCACAATTTTACATTTTATACTAACTAATTAGCTATTATAATTATATTATGTTAATTCTTGTTTTAGTTCTTGTTTCTCTCGCTGCCGCCCCCTAAAAGTATGCAATAACTCAACATTTTACAACATCGATAGGATATAAATAAAACTTTATTTTGAAAACTTTGAAAACACAATTGTTCAAAGGAAATTTGCTTCCTTTACGGCCAATTGATTTCATCTGAATTTATTATATTTCACCAGGTTTTTATTTTACACAAAATTTTTTATACGTATGTTCAGAATTACATAATATGTAAGAGCTTTACATTATGTATTGTGTACATATACATGTGTTCAACTCATAGTAAAAACATATTAATCTTTGTTTAATGCAAAAATATTAAAATTAATAAATTAAATTTTTTAGAAAATAAAATTTCCATTAAATTATCAATTCAATTAAAAAAAAAATCTTATTATCTTTTTATAAATATTAAAATATTTATTTAAAATTACATTTTATGTACACTTATATACGTACATATATTATTTATGTATATTTTTAATTGAAGTCAATTTTATAATATTATAAACTGATGATGAATAATAAAAAAAATCTATACAAAAATATTTTAATTGTGCGTTATTACATACACAGATTTATTGTATTGTATACATATAACATATGTATGTAACACATATAATATATATATATTGTATAAGTATATTATGTAAGTATAAGAACTTATAATTAAATTAAAAGCAAGTTATTTCTTTTATTAAATTGAGGATTTAAGAAAACTTTTCTTTTTTGAACTTTTATTCTTCTTTTTTTTTTGTATTCAAATTTTTTAAGGCTTTTCTTCTTTTTTCTAAATACTGGTAAAGAAGAGGAATATTCATATACATATATATATATATATATAGGTATTTTTTATTTTAATTCCCATTATTTATTCATTTTATGTATACTGCTCATATATGTACATACAATGTAAAGGAAAGTGTATTGAAATATGCTAAAAAATTTATTAAAGTAGATTCTGAACCAAAAATTTTAAACATAAAATAAAAATTGATCTCCATCTAGGTTAAGTTTTAATAAAACTATTGTAATCCATCATAGAATCAATACCAATTATTTAAGTGCAATTTCTAATTGAAATTTTATCAATTATAATTTGAAATTCATGCAACTTAACATAGCAATCACTTAAAACAAAAACCTTTTTTTTTTTTGCAATTTTAACATGCTAGTGTTGCAAATTCAGAATGAGGTCGGTGATTGGTCGGTGATTATAAAATCGACCTACAAATTCGACAATTTACGTAAGTTGAATTAATATAAATGATATAGAATTATTAAATATTAATGACAATTAAGGTGGTAACAATACATACAGGTTCACACAATTTTTCATTAAATTCGAATTTGTCATCAATTATGAAGGGCAATCATTGTATAGCTATCAAATAATATCAATGTAAAATGGAGTCTAAATCGTCGCCTTATGAAATTTCCCGTTTGATCCTATATTTCGTATTCATAGTTCAAAATAACTAAGTACTTGTGTATAAACAGAATTACAATTATAGCGATGGGAACAATGGCTCTTTGGCAAGTCACTGGAATATTTTTTTGTCATTGCTCTAACTATTGTATATTATGAAAATTAATTATTGTTTTTTCAATTTTCTAATTTTATTTGTTATATGAGAATTTTTTTTTATTTTAAATGAATTATCCTAATGGGAGACTAAATTTAAGCGAAATTGAATTTAGAACATCTAATATCTGCCTAATATCTGCCTGATTGTATTATATTCCTTTTGCAATCGTTTTCAAATGAAAACTCTCTTATATATCTTATGATATTTTTTCGATGAGATTACTCATGGTGCCATTTGTATTTTCTCATTTTTTCTCTAAATATCAAATGAACTTGTCTACTTACTTCAATAAAGTGAAATGAATAAGAGAATAAATTTAGTATATTTTTAGAAAAAGTGAGATATACGAAAAAATTTTTCTCACTTGTAAATTATATTACCACATATATTACATATATATATTATTTACATAAATATATTATTATAATTAATTCTAACTTGGTGCGTTAAAAAATTAAAATATATACAATCAGATCTCATAATTCACAAATTAATTGGGTCACATAATTTACAAATTATGAGACCTGATTCAATTGCAACGATTAAAAAATAAGTTAAAATTGTTAATAGACCTAGAATTTCTATTGTAATGAAATACAGCAAGTGGTTAAACGCCCAGCTACTTTAGTTTAAATTAAACGAATTTGCTTTCTGTCTCAATTCAAAAAATTTTTCACATTATAAACTGATGATGCTCTTACGATTTTCTTTAATTCGGCTTTGCAGTTATTGTCGTCTTGATGGGCATGATTTTATATATATAATATAGCTTAAACTCCAGAATTCAACGTTAAATTACGGGTATGTACATAGAAACTTTTTATTAAAACTGAATTTTTTGAGTTAACTGCAGAAATGTGCTCAATATTTTTTAGCACAAAACCAACATTTTTTTTTAAAGTAAAAATTTAAAATTTATTTTTATTTTGTGTTCGTATATTCGCAAACATCTTCCAGTTAA
This sequence comes from Condylostylus longicornis, assembly GCF_029603195.1. Taxonomy (NCBI): domain Eukaryota; kingdom Metazoa; phylum Arthropoda; class Insecta; order Diptera; family Dolichopodidae; genus Condylostylus; species Condylostylus longicornis. The sequence goes on along the minus strand of NW_026578009.1, from coordinate 9,390,164 downwards.
TTAAGAAATTTAAAAAGAAAAGTGCCAAGTTGAATTGTTTGGAAAAGTTTTTTTTTTTGTTTTTTAAACCAAACAAATACGTACATACATAATTTGTTTTCTTAGGTTTTCTTTTTATTTTTTTTCGAAAAATGAAACAACAAACTCAAAAACACAAATAAAATTTCAACTTTTGAATAAATAATTTGTCTTTTATAAAAAATATGAGCATTTTTTATTCAAACCTATTAAATTTAAAAAGAAAAAAAATGCAAATAAAAGTTAAATTAGAAAAAAATAACAAGAAAAAGAGAAATGGAAAAAATTTTTTTACATGTTCACATGTTGTAATTTTTCTTCCTTTTTCTTGTTTTTTTTTTTCTCCGTATTTAATAACAATATGAATAAATTTCCGTACATTAAGTAAAATAGAAAACTTTTCTTTATTTTTTGTTTTTTAAATTGAACACCATAAATACATATGCATGCTTTATATGTATAAGTAATCTTTAAAGAAAAGTTAAGAAATTCTAATTCCCCAACAGCATCAACACAAAAAAAGAAAAGGAAAATTTAACCTATGACAAAGTTTGATTGTTATTTTACAAGTTACCTTGAAAAATCTCTCACACATCCATGTACCAGAAATGAAATAAATTGAAAATATTTCTAGATAAAATTTAGGTCCGGATTCAAACGAATCAAAAAATTTTTTTTTGGTTTTATTCTTTTTAAAAATAATTTTTTATTGTTGAAAAGTTTAAATTCAGAAATACGAGTATATTTATCCTTTAAAAAATGGATGAATGAGTTAAGAAAATGAGGATTTGTAAAAAATATATCAAGGAAATGTATAGCTTGAATCTTTTTTAAATATCATATGATTTTTGAAACTTATATGGGGCTCACTGATAAAACTAGTCACTATTTTGCTAGCCAAAAAATATAACTACAAACTTTATATCAGAAGTTGCTAATGAAAATTACAAAATAAGCAATATTTCTGCGTTTTTAATCTGCACTGGTATACACATATAATTTGTGACATATAAAATGTAGCTAGATTTTATGGCTACATTTTTAGTTAACTTGTGAAATTCTTCATGTGTACATGATAAACAAAACATTTCTGAAATGACTGCGTAACATTAAAAATTTAGCTAATTATTATGACTGTTTCTGCAAGAGAAAATATTCACTTACCACTCTCATTGTAATGTTTTTTGTCTGTGCAGTAATAGAGAATTGCTAAAATATATGACGACAATTTGGTCAATTTGTATAGCTGTCTTTTTCTATAGAATATAGATATATGTATATAAAATCTGGAAAGAGAATGCTTAAGTCAAGTCACATAGTCTTGACTGAAATTAATAATTGCGAAAATAATTAAATTTTATACTGCATCGGCAATAATATATGACTCTGAGTAATGAAAAGGATTTGTATTTTTCAGCAACAAAATAAAAAAAAACGAGAAAAAATAGAGTTGACCTTGTCAACTCTGCGATACCCGTACGAATTTGTTATCCTATGTGCGAATAAATATGCCATAACTGACTATGGGACAGACTATGACTTTAAGTTGCCGTATTACCATATTAATTAATGCAAAATTTCAGTGCTATGTGTTTTTCAAAATACTGTGTGTTTTGTAAGTTGTATGGCAGCTACCCGAACCAGTACCGCGATCATGTCGAATTTAAATAGGGTTCTGGCACTTACTACAATTAGTTTTTGAGTTATCGCTGGGACGGACGGACAGACAACGCTAAATCAACTCAGAATTCGACGCTGATCAAAAACATACACTTGAGTCTATATCTAAGACCGTTATTTCTTAGCGATACTAACGGTAAGGCAAATTTAGTATACCCTTCGAACATACGTTCGTACGGGTATAAAAATGGCAAATAATGTCAAAATTGCAGTGCAATAAAACATGGTAGAAAATGTTATTTTTTCGCACTATCCTAATTTCTACAAGCTTTTACCACTAGGAACATGCAAAACTTTGGCAAATGTAGTTATAGTTTTTTTTTAGTTGAGAACCCATACAATATTAGCAACTTTAAACAAAATTAATAATATCGGTTTTGGATTTACTATCACAAATCGTTTATGAAAATTTAATGAATTAATTTAATGAGTTTTTGAGTTATCAGTAATTTCAATGTGAAAACAGTGAATTATTATGGAAAGTGATATGAAAAGATTTGATTGCAGCTTACTCAAGCAAGACATCGCCAAACTTTATATACTTTACTTAAGTAAAGTTTTACCTTTTCGGCGTTAATAATTAATTTACAATACTTTGGGGTCCGTCGTAGGTATATACTACATTTTTTTACAAAATACTGGAACTACCGATTCTACACCATGTTTTATATCTTGTATTAGTTCTTCCCACTTCATGAAATCGAAATAACTTTAAAATTGTTATTAAAAATTAAATAATTTTTTTACCAAATCCCTTATAAAAATATGAAATCCCAATTGTGTATAAAGAATGAAAACAAAAATTTTAATATGGGTGTGAGAAGAGTACACAGCAATTTTATTAACTGACATTATGAACTGTTCAAGTTGAAATTTTAATTGGTTTTTGTTTTTATTTTTTACTGTTTTTTATTTTTTTTTCTGTTTTTATTTTATATATCAATTAACTTGCAAGACAGTTTACTCATGCAACTTTATTAAGAAATTTGACTCGTATATAATTAAAATAAATTAAATAAAAATTTTTGAATCTCTTGTTTTAATTAAATTGCATATTGATGTTGTGAAAAAACGAAAAAAAAAAAAGAAAAAAATTAAAAATAAATAAATGCACATATGCCATATACGTACGAGTAAATGCAGGGATAAAGCATACTTTATGCTTTCCCAGTGGGAAAAATGAAGCGCTCTTAAAAAAGTATTTACAAAATTGACTAAATAATGAAATTAATAACTTTGGTCTTTCCCTTACAAAATCGTCTGAATAGATGACAAAGAAGGAACAATTTGGCACACATTAATAAACCAGTGACCAACCTAGAAACTGGTTTGAGTCCAGTAACCGGTGGATTACTGGTTCGAGTCCAGTGCGAGGAGAAGACTTTTTTATTTTCTTACCTTCACTCATTCCATTTATCACATCATTCATCTGTTCTACAGTTTTATGAAGGAATTTCAATTAGTTATTCTTAGAAAACAAGTAATTTCAATTTTCTTTTATATTTTACGCTGCAAATAGGGGAAGCTTTACTAAGGCCTCAATTCATTTTTCAATTAGCTTATTTAAATTGAAAACGAATACTTTTTTAAGTAATAAGTGTTTTTGTCTTTATAAAAAAAACATTAATTCCTAGTTTCAATAAATGCGAAGAACTGCACTTCTACAAGGACTACTTCCATGCCAAGGAATTTTTCATCCAGAATTGAAATACTCACTCATCTCTCGCTGAACATAGTAATTTATAATACAATTAAGCATTGACGGACGACAATAGATTTATGTCAGCCTTAAACGATAATAATTTTTATAAACAATTTCTCATAGAATTATAAAAATTCAAAAAAAAAAAAAAAATTCCCGAATAAGTCATATATTATGGGGGGTGAAGCATCAAAATGTAAATAAATTTTGTTGTTAGCAGATGCATTCAATTAAGAAATTATTGATATAAAAATTATTAAATTCCACTTTACTTGCTTGCAAGTACATATATTATGTATAGCATGGCAGTTACTACACTATATTGTACCAAATTTCTTATACAACGTGTTTTGTACGTATGTTTGTTCTTATAAAATAAAAATGTGAGGTTCATTAAAATATTCCATTCGATTTTATATTGGCTAGTTATTTTATGTTTAATACATTTTTTTTCTATCATTTTCTTTTTAATTTCCTTTAATTAAATAAAAATGAATTTTTACACCATTACTCAATTCAAACATTTTCATTTTTATTATTAAATTGTATTTTGTTATTTCATCTACATTGTATTGTTTTTTCATTGTTTACGATAAATATTACAATGATCGTATGTATATACATACAAATACTACGACTGAATTAAATAAATATAATAATTATTTTTATATTTAATTTACTCACTTTTTCGTTTTTATCTCTCATTGTGTTCATTAAGAACGTAAATAAAAACGAGTGTAGGTATAACTCCATATACCTACTCTCGTTCTTGTTTATGTAAAATATGTAATACTCGTACGAATGAACGATTCTAGAAGTTGATAAGTAGATGACAGTCTATATACTCGACGTTAATTATAATTCCTACAATAATTCATGTCATCTATTTTTATTTTTAGTGGTTTTGCTGTTGACATAATTTACATTAAACTTAAGCACTTAGTATTTACTAAAATATGATTTTAGTAAAACAAATAAATTTTTGAAGTTCTATTCGCCAGCTACTATATTAGAAAATGAAATAATCGCAACTTTTTTCGACGAAAATAATTACTATATTATATTTAATTTTTTTTATACGAAATTTCTGTTAGGTATCCATAATAGTTCTCGTGCGATACAGGTAAATAACTTTTAAATCCAAGATCTGATCTTATTGTAAAACATCATAATGTTTATTATGCTATTATCAATATAATTAAGTCGATTGTCTTCCACAATATAACGCACAGTAAAAATTGCATTAATTGCATATCTTGTTATAATGAAAATGACAATAATATTTGTAGTAATTAAAATAATAATAATTACTACTATTATTGTTATTATTTTAATTACATTTATAGTAATAATAATAATAATAATAATAATAATAATAATAATAATATTAATAATAACGATAGCAATTGAATTCTTATTATTATTATTATTACGATGATAACATTTAGCTTAAAAATTACTGTCATATACGGCAGTATTCATACATAAACCATTAGATAAAGTAATTTATATGCGTTACCACTTAAACACATCATGAATATTAATATTTTTCTAAAGTATATAGAATTAAAATAATAAAATTATTTAATTTAATTAAATTTATAATAAAATTAAATTATACTCGTACATATAAATAAAACTAAATTGTATATGAGTATTGCTTAGAAGATCACAAAATTATACAAAATGTTATGAATCATAACAATTAATATTAATTGTAATATTATGTGTACGTATAATGATTATTATTGTAACAATATGCAAGATTAATATTTATGTAAGTGTATAACATTTATATGCAATGACAATAAAAACAAAATGAAATGATGGTAACCTTAAAGTAGATCTTAAAATCTTATAATATCGAAGAAAAGAGCAAAAAAAAATATAAGATATTTTTAAAGGTAGAGTTATTATGCACACATGTAACTAATATTATTATCTTTGAATCTTAAGAACTAACAATAATATAAGGCACATACATGTATACAATAAAATCACAAGCATTAATATCTATAAAGTGAAATTCTTTATTTGAATGGTCCAGATGGTCTTAATGTTCGTTATAACTAAAATCAATTTTAATTCGGCAAAAAGAATTGAGGAAAATCAAAAACAAAAAAAAATTATATCCTCCATTTTCCATTTTCTTTTCTTTTTATTTTAATTTTTTGTTTTTCTCTCTTGTTACCATCGTAAATGGATAGTTATTTCTTCTTGTTGAATTTTATTCGAAAAAAAAAATATAAAGATTTCTCGCATTACTCACAAATTATATTCAACTTTTGCTCATAACACATATTATTCGAATTATCTTATCTATACATGTGCACATACATACCTATAGCTACATTAATATATAAGCAAACATAAAGCGTGGAAGCAATATAGTGATATGGCAAATTTATTGAAAATTTTACAAATTGTAAAACTTTGAAAAAAATATAGAGCAATACCTACTCAACTAATACCAAAAGAAATTAGGAAGAGCGTATATATGATTTGTATAAAGTGTGAACCTCACTTGAGACTTTAATTAACTTTATGAAATACATATTATAAAAAACAATATCACTATCGTAACTTCTAAGAGTATTATACTTCTAACATTCTCTCTTTATGACGCTAAAATGTCGGAAATAGGGACATACATCTGCTTGTTCACCTCCCCAAGTAATAGCAGAAGGCTAACAAAATATACATAAATTTGCTTAGATTTAAATTCGATCAAAGGTCATGACTCAAGCACAGCTTTCATAAAACTCTAAAAATAATATACTAAATCTTGAAAACTAATCATTATAAGGATATCAAATTTCACAGCACAGCCATCCATATATTCAAATAAAATTTGTTTTTGATTTTAAAATTATTAGGTCTGCAACAAAGCCTCAGAAAGAGTTTGATTACATTTTGGAAAACAAAAAGCCACCAATTATATAAGTTTTATAATAAGGCCAATATTTCAATTAATTCTTGTTGCGGCTGAAAAATTTCTTACAATGGGTGAGGAAAGTGTAATACGATTACGTTTATATCAAAAGTGAAAATTTTAAAACTCTCGGCATATAAATCCACTTTTAACTCATATGGCATATGAAATAACTGCCACCAAATATTATAAATTTACATTATTGTTGTACATATAATAATTTATTATTGCATATAAAATAATTTTTATACCCTGCATTTCGTGAATAGAGTTTGTAACCACTTGAAGGGGTCGTCTCCGGTATGGACATATATATATATTCTTGCTCAGCGTAAAATTTTGCGGTTCGTCCGTCCATCCGTGAAACTCAAAAAAGAATCAAGCAATCTGCACCAAACTTTGAAATGTTGCTTCTTTTACGGAAACGACGGTTGGTATTGTAATTAGGCCAATTCGGACAACGGGTTCGGTTAGCTGCCATACCACTCAAAGAGGTTTTTTTAAATATTTCGAAAACTAATACAGATATCAATATCAAATTTTGCAAGAATGTATCCAATTACACTCTACATATGGTGTGAAAGTTTTAATGGAATGGCTGCACTGGTTCGGGTAGTTGCAAAACAACTCCAAAAGCTAATTTTAAATATTTGGAAAAATAATAAAGCTAGACTCATGAACAACATATATTCCTGAAGTTTTGTTAGAATGACTTGACAGATTCGGGTAGCTGCCATGCAACTCTTAAAGCAAATTTTAATGATTTGGGAAAATAAAAGAGTTAGGTTCATGAAATTTGGCAGTCGTGTGCCCAATATCAACCCACACATATCCCTGAAGTTCTGATTGTTTGTCAGTTTCTACATAGTGGTTTGTCAGGTTCGAATACTTGTTATATAACAATGAGAACTAATTCTACATATTTCAAAAACAAATTTTAAACTCAGATTGCTAACGTGCAGGGTATAATTCAGTCGGTTTATACCGACTGAAAAGTTTTTACTTGTTTTCTTTTCATTCACTTTTTATAGAAAAAGTAATATCTTTTATTGCTAAAAATTATCGGCAGATTCTTTCATCACCATCAAAATTTTATAATATAAACACACAAATCCTTATATGTGTCTTTAGTATGTCAAAATATATATTATACCTATAAGCATATGTATACATAATATTTGTACTAAAAAGTTGAAATAAGAACAAAATGTTACACCATTTTATATAAAGTTCTTTAAAAAATACACATCATATGGCAATGTGGGTCAATCTAACAGTGATTTTCAAACATTAAAAATTTTACAAACTTAATTTACTGTCTTAAGTGTTAACTTTTTTATAGCAGTTAGTACGTTACCATCTTTTGAGGGTCACACTTACATTTCTTCATTTACATATTTTTAGTTGTTTTAGTTTTGAGGAATCTTGACGAAAAAATTGCTACACTTAATGAAAATATGATTTTATTTTTTATAACTCCCTTTTGTTAAGAATTTTAAGAAGATACATCTGGTTCGAGCAAAAATGCTAGCATGCTATCGCAACTTAGCAAAGAGTTCTTGCTATTCTTAGTAAAGAGTGCTACTGTCTAAGCTGTTCGTTTTTAGATCCAATTAAAATTGTCATGCATTGAAATATCGTAAATTTTTTTTGAAAGAATTAGTGTTAGTATTCTTATGTCTTATATGCTCATTATTCATATTACATAAGCACTAACTTTCTTTAACTGTTATTCAAATATTGCAATTAAGTAATTTCAACTGTTCGAAAATGTATCGCATAACAGCCAGTCTCAAAATATTTGGAAACTACTGAATTAAAACTATATAAAAGAAAAAATATATAATATTGAAATACACGTACTTCTTAACATATAACCTAGGATATGTTTTGAAGAAATGCAAGTACATATTAAATTTCTAATATTAAACTGTAGAGTCATTTAATAAAAATGATTTTGAGCAATTTCCCATTATCGTTATTGATACATTCGTTCACCACTGCTCCTCCTCTTTCCCTACTTACTTAATTTACGAAATCGGTTTTAATATTTTATATTCAAGTTTTCTTTTTTTTTGTAACTAACTGGTCGTCGAACCAATAAACAATATCAACACCGCAACGATTTACTTATATAACTCAAAACGACCAAAAAGAAAAAAAAAGACATTGTCATTCAGAAATATATATACATGCATACATATACATATATAAAGCAAAAAGGATCAATATACGGACAAGAAAGACATGAAAGAAAACTTTTTGATAAAATGTAATTTGGGTCAAAAGTTTTGGTTAGATATTTAACGCTAGTGCCAAAAACCAATAATGAAAAAGAAAATAAAAAAAAAATTAAAAAGAAATGAGAAGAAAAAATTACAATTTTTTTATTACCATTATTCAAGTAAAAAATATTAGAAAAGGAAATAAAAATAGAAAAAGACAGCACGTTATACCATAAATGACATTTTAAGAAGATTTTCTTAAAGATAAACCCTACTTATATAAAGTAAACATAAAAAAAGGTTACCATCCTGGCATTTATCAAAAACAAGTGATGCAAATTTTATTGCATGTAAAAGAATTTTTGTACAGTGAAGTACAGTGAAGTTTCATTAAAAAAGTTTTTTTTTGCCTTGTAGTAAAGTAAAAATCCCTTGTAATAAAATCTAAGTAAGAATTACAAGTTATTAGTAATTGAGTTACAAGTTCATTATATAAAAAATTTATGACTCTACTTGTGTTTTTCATAAAATGTGTGGCATGCCTACCCTTTACCTGATATGAGAAAACATAGGCAAGCAATGCGTGAAATGTATAAAAAATTTACAACTTAATAATTTTGTTTAAATTTTTAAACAAAAGAATTCCTATATAATCGAGGAGTTGAATTTAAAATTTAAAAAAAATTGGGAAGAATAAAATAATAGAGAGTTTAATATAATAATAGCCGATACGTAGAGCTTAAATAAGGGAATTATCATTGAAAATTTAGAACTGTTATACACCTATGAATTTGCTTATGCTACTTTAAATTTAATAAACGAATACAAAATAAATAGACATTGAATTCCAATAAAAGTTAATTTAAAATCGCAACTTACAAAAGAAACTGGTGACTCTAACTTTTTATCATATTTTCATATATAATGCAAAAGAAAACTATACAACATAAACTATAAAAAAAAAGCAAAACAAAATAAATGTTGTCACAATTTAAGTGCTTCAAAGAGCAAAAATTACACTTTTAATTACAATTTTCATGTAATGTTATACACCATATATATGCACAATATGTATATCTTGTAAATATAATGACATTATGTGACCATAAACGTAACATTATTGTCCTTTTAGAGAAAATATGTGTATTAAGAGGTATTTATAATTTTACATGCATTTAAAATCTCATATCACTCTTAGAAAACTTGTAACCTTCATTGAAACTAATCAAGTACACATGTCTTTTATAATCCACAATACCACTTGTAAAATTGTTAACATAAGTATGGTTATACAAACAAACAATACAATTAACTATCTAACAACAAAATGTCGTTTAATATAATAACATTCTGTTATACAATTATATAAAGAAAAAGATAATCTTATAAAATTTTTATTTAAAAACATATACACGTATATATAGTTATGAAAACTAACAGAATGTATAAGAAAACAAAAAAACGATTTTTTTGGTGCAATTATCATTTCTCTGATAATTAACCTCAATGTAATCACCTAGGCTGTTGAAAACATCATATTTTTATTATTACATTTAATATTCACGTATAATAATAATGGCTACATACAAATATTTTGTACTTAAAATCACAATATTAAAGTTTATTTTTATCGTTCACTATTTTTTACATATATATCTATAATTTTTATTTATACCTAAGTGTGATTTTGTTGCTTATGGATAAGTACACCTATCCATAAGTTTTTAGTTGAAGTTATTGAGTAAAAAATATGTGCAATGCACTGAAGAAAATTATCAGCTCACTTCATATTTCGTTTAAACATTTCCAAGTTTCTGCAAAACTAAACTCAACAATTTACCTTAACTGACCTAATTAGCCTTATTACATCTGTCGGCAATTTTTGTTTTACAGAACAGTTCAATGTGAACACATAATTTTCAGTTTGAATTCTTTATTGCTGTCAATTGCGAATTATAAGTGTTATTGTTATTATTCGAGCCATTTTCCGAGTATCGCATATTTTTGCAACCCCGTTAAAATAGCAAATTCTTAGACATCTTTCCAACTAATACTAAATGCGTCGAACTGTTACGATTTTAGTACGTTAGAGAAAGTCATGTAAGTAGAAAATGAGGATAGGTGTACTTAATAACTACTTGAATAATATTTAATATAAGGCAATTTTTTTACACAGTTATGTGTGAAAATTCGCAAAGAAAAAACATTTTATACAAAAAAAATTTTGGATAAAATATTTTACTTTGCTAGTACATAATATTAAAATCAAGTCAAAATTCTAACTAAGTTGAATAATTTTTAAATAATTAGTGATTTTTACTCGTATAATATAAAAAATAAAAATAATTTTTTTTTATAAAATTTCGCGTAAACACTATTTTGTACGTAATTGTATTCGTAAATAGAATTATCAAGTATATAAAATTTCCAAACTACATAAACTATAAAATTAAGTGCAGAAGATTTTCATATACTTTTAATTAATTGGATAAAGACAATAGTATATTCACCCTGCCTGGTATTTTCTTACAATACCAGGCAGGGTGAATTACTATACAATAATATCCTAAAAAGTATAAGTCGTTGTAGTACATCAGATATCTGTTGGTCTAGCTTAAATTTTTTTATTTAATTTTTTCGAATACACCCGAAGATGTCGGCAATAACCTAACCCAAAGAGTAAATTTGGGCTGTACAATCTTAAAACAAGTGAAAAAGAGTCTATTTTTTTTCTACATCTTTGTTTACATATCAACAAAATTATAATGATATAAAGGAGGACAACCTGACAAAACCAGCTACCAAATAAATTAAAAATTTAACGTTTTAAATTAGAAATGTTATAGACTATGAAAAGTTAATTGAATGTGCTTCAATATGCATATTATAATAATAATAATAACATCTAATTATTATACATAGAAGCATTTATTTTATCAATTTATTTATATAACGTGAAAAAATTAAAATTAATTTTTAACTCAAAATGAAGTATAAAAATACAAAAATAAAGAAAAATACAAGAGTTTATAACAATATGTTTATTTTATTTTCACATTATTGAATATTAATTTTATTACTTTATAAATTTATTTTCATAATCCATAAGCCTTTATTTATACATTTTAAGTATGGAGGATATTTGGTTCTGCATTATTATTATTCAGTGGCATGACTACGTTTTTATCCCTAGAGCAAACATTTAAATTATGTCCCTTTTCGGATGTTTTTGCAATGCAAAAGCACTAAGCTTAAGAATTTTTAAAATTACTTTCTCCTAGAACTTTTTTCCGAAAAATTTTTGTTAAGAAATCAAATTATCGTGATCAGTGTTCCCACTCAATAAAAGCAAAATGTATCCAATTTCGAGAAAAAAATGTATCCAAAATGTATCCAGCCTCCTAAAGTAGAATTATTATACATACTAAATCGTCTTATCGACAATGTGAGTTTCGTTATTTATAGTAAATTCTTTTAGAAATCACACGCAATTTCTATTACATTTTAAAATTTAAGGTCAGAAAATATATGTTCTGTAGCTGTTGAACTAAACGGTAAAAACGATTCAGCATGAATCGTTTTTACCGTTTAGTTCAACAAAAAAATCGTTTTACCGTTTAGTTAAAAAAAAAATTTTATTTAGTCAGCAAATAACATTTTTTGGAAGATAAAGCAATTTCACGTTTTAATATTAGTAGCACTTTAAAAGTTTTGTAACATTTATTTAGTGTTCGAGAAGGAAATGTATCCATATTTCAGCAAAATTTTAAAATGTAGCCAATTTCGACATTTTAGCAGATTTTAAAGCAAAAATGTATCCAAATGGATACAAATGTATCCAAGTAGGAACGCTGATCGTGATTCCCTTTATAAAATCAATTCCTAATTTTTTGGGGGTACCTATAGGTTGTTACGTCAGTGCCATTATTTTTAATGAAAAAGCGTTTTTATTCAATTTCTGATTATAATATTATATTTAATGCTTATTCAAAATAATTTTAGTGTAAAAATATTATTTTAAATTTGAATATTATAATACAATTTAATTAAATTTATTATATAATTTCCTTTCAATTAAAAATAAGCTCTTCCATTTTTTTTGTTTCTTAATTTTTTAGTTTTCAATTTAGAAATTTTTTTTTAAAATCGAAATCAATATTAACCCAATGGAAATTTCTTCTGCAGAACAGATAGATCACGTAATCAAAGGAACAAGTTAAAGGCAGAAAAATTAAAAAAATTTTCTCCTAGAACACGTTATATTAATAATTCAGTATATTAGTGTAATAAGCGCAATACTTATTAATTAAACAACTACACGTTGTATTAGTAATTCAATATTGAAATCAATTTTGTTGCACCTGTATTTTTAATAATTGTATGGAGAATGACTACCAGGGGGTAGTCATGCATGAAAATTTAAAAAGTTTTCTTGATATTTAGGGTATTTATTTTACGAATTACTAAACAATTTGTCTTCGCACTGTTTGAATACTGTATTGCCTTAAAAGTTTTCGATTTTAGTCACATATTACAAATTTAATACAACAATGAGTTGCCAAATTATCATATCAAGCAAATCAACTAAAGAATGGGCCCCAAGTTATACGATTCGACGTTACAAATGAAGTGGCAAATTTTGAATAATTGAAATAACTCAACATTTCATATACTCGTAATATAATATTAAGACATAATAATGAAGATTTTATTATAAAATTATATTGTAATTTAAAAAATTTAGAATAATTAAAGTTAAAGCCGTAACATTAAATTTTTTATAAAGTATTCCGAACCGATGTTTTTCGAATCATTATTTATATAACAAACAGATATTTTTTTCTTTAATGTTGAATTTGCCTAAATATATGCAATTTTTTTTTTTAAATCCAATATATATCGTTGTCATGTCAATTTCAAAAGCTTAGAATTAAATATTTTTAAGAAATTCGAAATTATATAAATTAAATTATTGTAAGCAACCCTAGCATAAATAATTTCTTCAATTAAAAATCAGTTTATTCTCAAACAACTTGCATAAAGTTCAAAGTAAATAGCATTCTATTCAATTTTAATTAAATCTTATTGATCTTCTTAATTAAATCTCAATTAAAAAATCATTTTTAAAATTTATGACTGTAAAATTTACAATTAAAAAATTATAAAAAAAATATCAAATAAATTTTTTATTAATCAATTGTCGTAATTTATAATATATAGGTACTTAATTTTTATAGATAAAAATTTAAAATTTTATTATGCAATAGAAAAAACAAAAAGTAAAATAATTTGCTAATTAAATTAATTTTTCCAATAAATTATTTTTTTGGTATCATAAAATATTTTCCATCCTTATAAAGTCAATCAAAATCATAAAATTTTTAAAATATAAGAAAAAAGAGTATTATGATTTTAATCGACATACATATAAACCAAAAATTTAATAAAATTTATCAGAATTTTTGGAATACAAATCTAAAAGTAAAAGTTGACTCATTTTATTCAATTTTTGATAAAAATTAGGGAAAACAATGGGGATGAAATCAAAAAGTAAACATAAAATGTGAATATTACACTACGGTATTGCTGTAACACATGCAATATTACATTGCGATACTTAAGTTTCGCCCTCATACAGTGTTGTATTTTACAACATCTTTCAGGTAATATATTAAATTTTTTCTGTTGGATTGAAATTGGTAAATGATACAATCTGATTTCTAATTAATGTTTTTTTTCTTAAAATGTTATTATTATTAAAGAAAATGTTAATTAACGACATAATAGAGAAAAAATTTATAAATTACACTTTTAAAAATGTAAAACACAATATTACATTAGTAAAGTTGAGAAATTCATTATGTTACTTACATCAGCTGTTTTCATAATTATTTTTTCATTATATTGCTAGTAACGCTGCAGTATAACATGTTTGCGGTATTTCACTCATATCTTTTTGATTTCACCCATTTTTTTCAAAATTTAATAAAACTCTTCATTCGCTTATCGTCCCGTCATCTCTTATTGAAATGATCAATGTAGCAGTTTCGTATGAATGTAAATTGAAAGAAGAAAAAGATGTTACTAAACTTTGTCTACAGCACAGACTATATTTGTAGAATTAATATGCAGGAAAAAAGTTATTAATAAATAATAAATTTTAAAAACACATCTGAATTGTCATTTCTTAGATGACAATAAAATTTATTTTAATAAATGAACATTTTTTTATTTAAATGAGCTTAAAACTTTTGTGTGTGAGAATAATGAGTGGCACTTTTGATATTTTCTGTTTCCACTAAATAATTTTTTTAAAATTTAGTACAATCACTTCTGCAAAATTTTCTCATTCTTTAATAAATTAACGTTTTCCTCTGCAACGTTTTCCTCAGGGCAGGCTCGTTTCTCATATTATTAATCCAATGATGTAATGAAACAATCTTACACTACACTTGTGGGTGAAAAATGAAAAAAAAAAATATAGCAAACTACAAGTAAAATTTGTAATAATTCAAAGTATTAACCTATAATTTAGTTCAATTTAAGATTTTTACACATTCGGTTTATTTATTTCAATAATACAATTAATGTGATCTTTTCCTAGCAGTTTTTACAAAATATATTTTTAAAAGATCTAAAAATTAGCTCATACTCATACATGTATGACTTAACGGAATTCTCAAATTAAATTTCTGTAATTTTACAAAATATTTAAATATTTTTTTCATCAAAGTAATATTTTTTTTTTTTATATTGGAATTGCAAGTTTTAATATTTTACTAACATTATTTAGTTCACCCTGAACTAAATATCATTATTTAGTTAAATGCAAGAAATTTAAGCTAATGCAATCGAAATTTTTTACTATAGTAAAAATGTATACGTATATGAGCAAAATTAAAATAATAAATATACAGTCATTTAATTTCGAAATTTAATATTCTTGGAAATTATCCAGATTTCTCGATAAACTGAACAAAACGAAAAAGTAAAAAATAAAATTAAATTACAGTTAAATATTTTTTTCCATTTAATATGTATACAATGTATGTATGTATATATTTTGTAAAGTATATTAATAAAATTTTATTTCTTTCGAAATAAAAAAAAAAAATTATTTTAGAAATTTCTTTATTCTTGTATCGATTATCTTCGTCGGGCCGCCCGCTTTTAGCTTCCTTTTCTTTGCATTATCATGAAAATTATCTTATTCTTTTCTTTTATAGTACTTATTCTTCTGTCTCAATAATATCATAATTTCGATTTAAATTAAAATTTCCTTCATTTTAAAATTTCATTTTGTTTTTTTTTTGTTTTTTGAATTTTATTCCAATCGTCCTTTTATTTCTTTTCTCTTTTCAATTCAAAAGAATTTTTTTCATAATTTTTTTTTTTGTTCCTTATCCTCTCAACTTATGTATTGTATTTAAAAGCACGAATGATAACCATTACTTTTTTAAAAATAAAAAAAAAAAAATTTTTTATTATAAAAAAAAAAATTAAATTTTTATTTTAATACGATTTTAACAACTTTAAAGATAAGAAAATTCCGTATTAAATGATAAGAAATTTTTCAATGAAAAACAATTTTATGTTTACGACTAAAAATATAACCGTAAGGTGCAGTAAATGTATATTAAATGTACACAGTACTTAAAATATTTTCCGATATTTCGTTTTGTTATTTTGTCATGCAAAAGAACGTATAATAGAATATATATATATACACATATAAATACAATACATATATGCACTATAGAAAACTGAACTATTTTTCAAAAACTGTGATATGTCATTGAGGGGCTCTGCTATTGGAATTTATATTTTAATTGAAATGGCCAAATTGGTTCAATTCTTAAAACTATATTACGAGCAAAAATGCATTTTTCTTTTTAATTTTCAGTAAAAATTTTACTTTAAATATTATGGATTCAATTTTGTGCTTACATCATTCATATTTAACAGAATTGAAATGATTAAGCCTATTATAAATTGAAAATATTAAGAACACATCTCCGAAATAAGTATTGGATAATTTAAAAAATTATATAATCAAAATAGACCTGCAATTCTTTTCAAAGTATTCTTCACTCACTATTTCAATTTCAAGAATAAACATCTACTGTGTTTGGATCGTTGAACTGGTTGGATAGTTTTGTATAAGTTGTTTTCACCAATTTACCGATACTTTCATAAAATTGTTTTAAAATCAGCAATTTGTGGATTTGACCTATTTACTTTTCGACGTCTCATTTATAAATGTCAAATTTAATGTACACAAAATAAGCTTCTTTATTATTTCTTAATTATTCTAAAAATATAAATTAGTCAAAATAAGTGACTAATTGAAATGGCTGATTGATTATGCGTTTAATTTTTGCACTCTCAAAGAATGTAACATATGGGATGTGTTACATTCTATGAGAGTGCAAAAAATAATTTTATATGGGAAAAAATAATTTTATTTTTTAAATTTAAAAATATTTCTATTCTATATGATTATTATGTAAATTAAGAGTATATAACCTTATACATTTTTATTAATCTTAAACACCTTCTGTTTTAAAAAATAGAAATAGGTTTTCTAAAACTATAAGAAAATCAAAAATAATTTTGTGATGAACCGGTATACCTACAAAATGCTATGCTACGGTCTTCAGATTTGGAATAAATGAGTTTTGTAATTGGATAATTCCAGTTGCCATACAACTATTAAAATCTTATACCAACCAAATTTTAAAGTTTATAGGACTCAAATATTAGATTGTGGAAGAACTTTGGTCAACTATCATATAAAAACTCTTAAAACGCATTCATAAGGACTGATTAATAACCTGTCTTTGTTCCTTTACTTTTGAACTAATTTTCAATGATTTTCATTCATACATTTCATTTTAATTTCAAAAATTTTCAAATAGACCATAAGAATTGTTTAGTCGAAAATAATAAAAATTAAAATCGTATATCGTTTAAAATAATTATATAAATAAAAGATTTAATATTCCCAAAATTCCATTGTTATTTCGACTATTCCATTACATACTTATTTAAAATTTGTAGAACCAATAATTTTTTAAAAATAAAAAATAAAAATAATATGAAATTATATAATTAAAATTTATCTAAATACATTAGATAATAATTATATTAATTTCAATTATTTGAACTAATATAATAGAAAAAACTGCACCCAAGAGGTGAAATCATAATATATATATATACATATACATAAACACATTTATAATTGTACTAAAAATGTGAGTACTTTTAAGGCTAAATTTTATTTTAGGATTTTCATGTAATTTTTTCTCATTTATTTTCTAAACTTACTCATTAGTTCTGTAAATGTGTAAACCGCAATGAAATAAGCTCATTCTGTTATTGTATATATGAAAGTATTGCAAATTTAAAATTATTAGACATACACTAGCACACATCAACCTATTATATAATATTTATATAATATGTTAAAAATAATAAAAGCAAACGCTCTTCATTCCTTATTTTGTGCCTATTCTTATATGAGAAAAAAGCAATTTCTTTTCTTTTATTTTTAATTTTGAATTTTTCACTTTCAAAAACAACCAAAAAGGAAAATAACGAGATCGCAAAAATATTATAAAATAAAAATAAAAACAGTTGTATCGTAAAAGTTCAAGGTTGAACGTGACTTTAATTCATTATTATATTTAATAAATGTGTATGTATATATGTACATATATATGCATATATAATTTTCCATATTATAATTTTCTTAATACATATTTTGTTTTCTTTATTTAATGAAAAATGAAAAGGAAAATTATATCATAAAATAGAAATATTTTGACAGTCTGTTCTACAATGATCGTATATTGGACTCATATATTTTGGAATTTAAGATTTATTAAAACGATATATAAGACTTTAACACTTAGAAAATTATACGATAAAAGCGAATTCATAATAATGCCAAAAACTTATAAATTGAAAATGAGACGGAATTTTGTCTACTTTAGTGGCTTTCTTTAAGAATGAACGTTAATGGATCAGAAATTTAAATTTAAAAGAATTATTAAAAACGGCAAGTAAAAATAATATTTGGTTCATTCAACACCTAGTTGCGATCACTAGTAAAATAACAAATTTTGTTTTTATTAAAGCTTCTTTGTCAATTGCGACTATGCGCCTATATTAATACTATTATTCGTTAAATATTTTTATTGTTCAATTAAGGAAACGCTAAATTAGAATCATTGATATTTTTCAATTTCTATTAGTGAAATAATAAATGTTTACTTCCTTTCTCAAATAATTTTTTTATTTACTAAAAATTATATTCAATAAGTTTAGAGATAAAGAAAAAAATATTTTTAAAAAATTATTTATTGTTTATGTTAGTCAAAAAATTTTTGTAAATTCACAAATAAATTTGAATTAATGGCTTGTAAAGTAGCACTTCTTCTTGAACAGGCGAGAATAGTATTGAAAAAACAACACTGATAGCTATTTAAATGATTATAAAAAATTATTCACTACAAAAAAAAATATTGCATACTTTTCGGAGAAAGAACAAAAATTTCACAAAAAAAACATTAATAGCTAGCGGCAATTTGAAAAATAATTTAAAAAATTATTAAAATCTAAGATTTTTACAATGTATCGCCTAAAAGAAAAACTATGTTAAAAATTAGGATAAAAAAGGGCTTAAAATAACGGATATTTTCAACAACGATTTTTTTATTTTAGTGTTTGATGTTTAATGACAGAAGACCCTATTTTCTACTTTTATGGAATTTGAAAAGCTAATGACGGTCGCATAAGCAAGTATTAGAACAATAAGCAAGGAATCACAAAATATTTTAATAAACTTTAGTTATCTTTTTCTCTTTAAGATAAAATTATTAACTGCGGTTAAAAGATGTAAGGTAAGTTTATTTCTTCTCATCTGTCCTACAGGATCCCTTATTTCTCCACATCAATGAAATTAAAATATTAAAAAAATATAAATGTTTTTGACCTTTCCACATTTTCAAAATTCAAAATGAAGAGCCATATAAGGTATTCATAAAATAATTAATTGGGAACTGAACATATTCATATATTTTTTTCAAACGCAATTCATGAATGTCCTTAAAGTACCTTGCAATAATTTCGTGGTAGAATCTAAATAAACATAAAATGCAATTACTGTAACGTTAAAATTTTTGTTTTCTTTACACTAGACTCCTATTTGATATTTCTAGGTTTTTATACAATGACAATTTTTCATACTATCGCTGTTGTCATGATTTTTATGATTCTTTTTTGTTGTTGTTGTTTTCCTTTTGTTTTTTTTTTTTTGCTATATTACACACCTTTTGGGAATCAGTTATATTTTTATATTATTTTTGTTTACTTTCCTTTATGAAAATTAATTTTTACTATTTTATTCAGTAAAAGCTTCAGGAGCAGGATAATATTAGTTTGGAATCTTAAAAAAAAAACAAGAAACCCTACATATACTTACCTACCCTATATTTACTTATATGTATTTACTTACCTACCTACAGCAAATATGTGCATATATATAAATATTTCTCAAAACTTGTACAATATCATATTGCCTTTAATATTTATGCTATAAAATATTAAAGTTAGTATAAAAAATAATCAAAAAACAAAAAAGAAAATCGAGAAAAATTATATTTGTTAAAAGCTTTTGGCTATTAAAATGCACCATAACAGCATAAATATTGTGGTTACAAATAAAAAAAAAGGAAAAATCAAAAACGAAGAACTTTAAAAATACAACTCAGCTATTGTTTATTATCATTATGCTAAAATAAAGATTTTTTTAAGTTATTTTTACTTATACAGAATACGGTGTAACCATATTTTCATAAGGAAAATTAAGAACAGCTCTTTAATAAATAAAAACTTAAAAATAACTAAGCCATTATCATAATAATAGCTATTATGTAACAATTATTGCAACTTCCATATTAAAAATGAAAAGCTAAACTAATGCTAGAACTGATTTCTCTTATTTTATTTTCCAAAAACAAAAGAGGTTCTTCTTATAAATATAATGGAACGTTAATTTCTGTTAAAAGACTTGCGTTGAATTCAATTGCAGTTACATAATTTACTTAAAAAATTTGTAATGTGAACTCAAAATATAAGAAATTATTTTATCCTTTTTGATTCTTTTACTATATGAAATGTATGGATTTGCAAGACAACGCATTTGGTAATTTTGATCTCAAAGAATACTTGTATAACATTACTGCAACGATTCTAGTTCCCTTTTAGAAATTTTAAAATCGCAGTCATAACGTCGTTCTTGCTAATTTTATTAACATTTTAGTTGCCTGTTTGTTTTTAAAATACGGATCTTTTCAAAAGGTAACGAACGAAACGCGACCGAAACCAAATATTGAAAATTTATTTTTGCTGGATTTTTAATTGTGATAAAGAAAATATCAAATTTAAATTGTTAAAACCAATAAGCATTTTCAAAAAAAAAAGAAATTAATAATTAATCAAGAGAAATTGTGTTCTACCAAAATGAAGTATAAATGGTCACCATGCTCTTATACCTTGTAATTATGAATTTCTAACTGTTTTAAATTAATTATTATTATTTAAAACCATACAAAAATAGAAATTTAATAATTAAAAAAAGGTTCACAACTACCACTAAAATAACTCGTATCCCAAATTACAACCACCTTTTCTATTTTTGTGCTAAGGTCATATTATATAAGGACATTGTCGATTTTCAACAATATGGACATGCGCTAGAATTTTTAAATTATATCTTAAAAGTCTTTTCACTCATACTTACAAATCTGTAGAAAATTAAATTTTACATTTGCAGATTTATAACTTACTCGAGTATTTCATCAATATCCAACATTTTTTTCTATTATTCTCTTCTTCTAATTTATAATATTTTTGCAGCAGTTAGAAAAAATCATAAAAATTCCTTTAAGCACAACCCTTATTTATCGAACGTATTTTGAATTAAGACCTGAAGTTAGAACTGAATTATCGAAAAACTTCCATATTTACAAAACAAAGTATGATTCACATAACGCATTAACACTTAGACTTTAAAACACTCATGTTTTTTTAACGTTGTTCTAAAACGTTGACTTCAATTTGTGCTCTATTCATTTATTTTTACAGGACTAAACACGTTTTAATAGTTTTCAATTTGTTAAAGCAATATTTATTTCAGTAAAAAATTATTAACCTAGAAAGTATACACACTATGAAATCGTACGCCCACACAGAGTTTTAAACAATTAAACATTTTAGAGGGTAATCATTTATTCTTAGAATTAAGTCATAATTGTTCGTTAGGGTATATGTACTTCGTTTTAATAATGTTAATGAAAAATATCTAATGAAAAATCTTTTTAGTAAAAAATTAATCGAAACTATTGAATAAACCAATAATTCTATAGAATTTTGAAAAAATCTCGTAAAATATGAAATAAGTTTCTACCAGACACTCTTTCTAATTTATTTATTGCAATCATAATTTCAAAATGTTATTTCGGTGCTTTTATATTTTTATTAAAATATATTTAGTATTATTAAAAGTTCTATAAATATGCAATGTTTCAAAACAAATCCCATTTTCTTTTGTGATTTTTTATGGCTAAACTCATATTCTTTATCCTTTTATTATTTGACATTGAAATTACAAAGGAATGGAAAAAGGAAAATTTATTTTTCAATGTTATTTTTGATTTTCTTTTTTTATTATACATATTTAATATAAAATTTGTTATGTACTCATAGTAAAGAAATTGTTTCATGTGACATGAATTGCATTTTCTTTATATAGTATACACAACAATGAAGTTAGTGATGAAGAAAATAAAAAAAATTAAAAAATATTTTAGGGTTTTTGCTCGGCACTAGCCCACAAATCATACGAAAACTAAATAATATATTTCAATCCTTAAGACGAAAACAGGATATTTTTAATGACATTATACCAGACAAATGAAATATGGTTATAGAAATTCAAATAATGTACTAGATTACCACATTGTAAAAAATTATTTACTGAATTTTGCTAAAATATGGCATAGAAAACAGATTTACATTCTTAATTTCTTTGTATAAATACATTCTAAAATTCTTAATTATGTATTTCAGAGTGAACACTTTTAAAAACACTCAATATTGAAAATTTGGCTATTAAAAAACTTACTAAACCTTTATTTATTTTTGTAATTTTTAATTTATTTTTTGCAGTGCACGGAAATTATGAATGAAATTCAATATATATTATTGAATCAAACAAGATAATGAATCGGAAAAACTGAAATTTTCCGGGAATCATATTTTATTTAAACGAGAAAAAAATAGAGTTGAACTCGTCAACTCTGTGATACCCGTACGAATTTGTTATCCTGTGTGCAAATAAATATGCTATAACTGACTATGGGACAGACTATGACTTTAAGTTGCCGTATTACCATATTAATTTATGCAAAATTTCAGTGCTATGTGTTTTTCAAAATACTGTGTGTTTTGTAAGTTGTATGGTAGCTACCAGAAAGAGCCTAGAAATTTTAACAAATTTTATCAAGCACATCGGCCCTAATATTATATTCGGTTGTGTGAAATTTCAATACTACAGCTTTTACAGTTTCTGAGATATAACCAAATAAATTTTGAAGTTGTATGGCAGCTACCCGAACCAGTACCGCGATCATGTCCAATTTAAATAGGGTTCTGGCACTTACTACAATTAGTTATCGCTGGGACGGACGGACGGACGGACGGACGGACAGACAAAGCTAAATCAACTCAGAATTCGACGCTGATCAAAAACATACACTTGAGTCTATATCTAAAACCGTTATTTTTTAGCGTTACAAACGGTAAGGCAAATTTAGTATACCCTTCGAACATACATTCGTACGGGTATAAAAACACCCTAAAAAATGGAATTCATTTAGAAAAACTTAATTCTTATACAAAATTCTATTTTACAATTCAAACAGCAACTAAAAAATATTTAATAAGCAAATAAATAATATCTGAAATAAATTTATGCTAAAAATCTTTATTCTAAATCTTACAAAATAATCAAATGCATGGTTATTTAAATTAAATTCAAAAAAATCTCCACAGTTATAACTTATAGCAATTGTTTTAAATAAGCAAAACTAAATATAGTACAATTCTTATACATATAATAATATTTTTAGTAATCGACTTCAGTGCTACTAATTAGAAAATAACTCAACCATTAATTTACTAAGCATTGTAAAATAATTAAACTGCTTTCATTATGAACTATTCTAACTGGCTACTTTAAAATTTATTATTTTGCGTTATATAATAAATTAATTATATTATACAATTTCCTTTATGACGTAGCATTCAAGAAAAGATGCGTTCATATTGAAAATTAATATCTATATATGTATATATATAATAATTTTTAGAACATTAAATATTTTCTACTAATATATATCTACATTATGTACATATAATAGGTATATATAAAAAAAATTATTTTAACAAAGTAATATCCTTTTTAAATGAATATAAATTTGTTAAAACATTTTAACTTAAACCATTAAAATTATAAAAAGAGAAATTCTTATACATATAACAAAATAGATTAATAGAGTAAAAGCAAATTTAAA
Source organism: Condylostylus longicornis (assembly GCF_029603195.1). Classification (NCBI taxonomy): domain Eukaryota; kingdom Metazoa; phylum Arthropoda; class Insecta; order Diptera; family Dolichopodidae; genus Condylostylus; species Condylostylus longicornis. Next base: position 9,365,966 of record NW_026578009.1, on the reverse strand, counting down.
GACTAATTGATGAAGTTAAATATCCTTTGTAAATTATCATTTTGCATGTTCTCTATATTAAATGCTTTTTTCTTTCATTTATAACATTACATTATGCACATACAATGGCATTATAATATAATATTTAGTGAATAATAAAATATAAATATATAATATAATAACATAATACATAGACATTAAAGAATAGGGAATGAGCAACATTTTCTTAATTTTTAAAAAATTCATAAATAAAATTCACAAGTTTTGTGTTCCAGAATATTTAACGAACCTTTAAGAGAAATGAAGAATGTATAAATAAAATTTTTAAATAATTACATTAGAATTAGCATGTGTGCTTCAAGGCGAAATTCTAGGAAATTTAACTGTGTCTTCATTTGTTGTCCACTAATCAATATTGGCAATTTGACCTCTTATTGAAGAATTGCCAATAAAAAAACTTGCAGCATGTGAATAATATGGACAAATAAATGGAAAATAAAATTATAAATACACGTATGACATATGTAACACACACTCTTAAATTAACATTTAATACACTTAAGAAATCACAAAAAAAATTTAAATGTTAACTTGATTTATTTGGAAAATAATCTTTTCGAACTAGCAATTACATTGATTTCTATTTCCTGTCGTAGAATAAGTGTATATGGTTAAACCATAGTATCGGGAGAAATATTGTCATAACATATTTTTCAAAATTAAATTTTTAATTGAAACCGAATCTGTTGGACAGTAGCAACATTTCTGATTAATTATGGTATATTCCATGTTATAGGACGAAACAGTGTTAACAAATTTGAAATATTGCATTATAACTTTCAACAAATCTGCAATTAAAATTTCGCAGGTTTCCCATTAAAATTTCGTAGGTTCGTGAGTTAATAAGGCCCGCAACGCATAATTGTCTTCACAACTGCAAAAACTCCCGTAGCACCAATATACAAGAACAACTACAAAATATTATAGAAAATGCATTTAAAATTAACTACTTTAGGTTACTTTGATAATTTTAAAATATAATGATAGTAACTTTTAAGCTACCTTTTTAAGGTACTTTTTTTATACCATTTATTTTTTTTTTTTTTATCATTATTTTTACTCTTAATATTTTTACAAGAACAAAATAACAAAAGAAAATTACTGAAAGGGAAAAAAATTGAATAAAATTCATTTTAAAAATTTTTCATTAACAAAAACTATATAGGTAAAATAAAATGGTGGAAAAAAAAAATTTTAATAAGCGTTATACAAATCCGAATTAATGTTAAACATTATGATATAATAATTATATGTACATACGTACATGCAAATATACTCCGAATTTACTCAATAATTTTTTTAAAATTTTGATAAGAGTATTAAATTTTTTTACCTGTGAATACGAATGAAACTATACTTAATTAGCATATTATAATCAGGTAAAATCGATTAATGATGAAAGTTTACAAAAAAGGATTTTAATAAAAAAAGAAAAATAAATTTTAAAAAGCCTTTTTAACAAGTTCAACTGTAACAACATTGGGGAAAAATTCTTCGAAATTAATTTATAAATAGCATTGCATACTTTTGGGTAAAATTTTATGTGAAATTTCATTTTAAATTTCGAGTTTGATAAAATAGTAATAATAGAAGAATTCAAAGAGAAATCCTCCATAAAAAAACTGTTTCTGTTTTATGATTTACCCACAGAAAACAGATGGCATATATGAAATTTAAAAAAACCTGAAATTGTTGCTTCGTCTTCAATATCATCATCGCTTGCGGCAAATTTTGGAGTTCCCCGAGGCAGCCATCTGGGTCCATTGGTTTTCATCATCGTTGTTAGTGACATTATGTCCATTTTTAATTGCAGTAGGGTGTTCATTTATGCTGATGATATAAAGATTTTCAAGAGGATCGAGTATTATCAAGAGGATTATTTCTGTGAATAAAGCAGCTTTTTTACAGAGTAATCACTTTTACAGGTTTATACATTAAATGATCAAATTCTTATAGTAGGGTTGATTCACTTAGGAACCTAGTGGTTTGCTTTGATAGCAAGTTATCATTTACTAATCACTACAAGTATGTGATTGGCCAATTTTAATTAACAATTTTCAAAAGAGATTATTTTTTAAATATAAATAAATTTATTTTCAATACTTATATACAATAAATTGAGGAATCACTATCAGAATGGCGTAAAATTTCATTTATAGTCAGAATTAAATGATAACGCTTATTAAGGTAAACCACAAAGTAGCAGCTAAGATATTATTTGATACAAACATGTTAAAACATAATGTAAAAAAGTATACTTTTTATATATACATAGATAATTAATGTATGTAAATTTATTCAAGATTTTTATCTTTCAATTTAATTCATTTTAAACTTGAATATTATAATATAGTTAACTATATCATTAACAAATTAACTATTATTTAACTTAATATACATAAAAGATATTTGAAACCATAAAAGTAATGAAAATAATAATAGTCATAACAATAACAATAATAATTAAATACTCATAATATGCGGGATATTATTTAGAAATTTTCCAATTATTTTATTATAATATCCAGGTATATGTGTTTGTAATATAATTATATCAAAATAATGTTTTATGTTTGTATCAGAGCCGATTTCAAGTATCCTTAACTAACAAGATTGCAATTATCATGAATGTTTATACAGTGCCGAAAGTAATGTTGTTGCGGTTTTTGAATAAAGTACAGACGAATAAGTATTTGTTATTTATATAAAAACTTACACATACTTAACTTAATTATATGATATTCATAAATTTTTCGTATTTTTATAAAACAATTTTATATTTCTAATTGAACATAAAATAAAAACAAATTTTCAGTTTTCGAGAGCCTTCAGGAAAAGCGAGATACCAAACAGTTCAAATTATACTCATAAATAAGTCCGGTACTGACCAGTATATTATATATAAGTATGTTCATATTGTTATGTCATATAATAATATATAAAATATATACCTTTAATTCCTTATTTGTATATATATTCTTACATATATGCATAGGATGTATATAGATTTACTTATATGAATTTAATTAGCATTTCTTATCGAAAATTTTATTCTGATGATAAAGTGTTCAAATAATAATGATATCCTTACATATATACTATGAATATTACATAATATGTATTCTATGTTACAAGAACATATTATATAAATTAATGGAAATTAAAATGCATAAATAATTTCTGTAACAACCGTATACCTTGATATTAAAGTACCATACATTATTATGCTACATACCTTCATTTTACATATGTATATTAAATACTTTAAATTAGTTACTGTAAAAGTAAAATTTTTAAGTACATACATGATATATTCATGTATAATAATAAGTAAGTATATATATAATATATGTAAAGTTATAAATTGAAACACATAATTAAAATTTAATTTGATAGTAACAAAAATTTTAGTTTTAAAATAAAATTTAAAATTAATAAAATAAATTTGTACCGGACCAATGGTTTGTAATGTGGCACAATTCTTTTCAATAAGCAAAAAAACTTTTTTAAACATAATTATTCTCTTTAACATACTCCAGGTATCTTTGCATACTGCTAGGATGAATGAAACAATTTAAAAAAAGCATTAAAATAAAAGTTAATAATTTTTTTTTTGCGTATCAAGAGACGAACAGAAAAAATTAAACTATTGAGTAAATATTTTTTTCATATTTTTCGAAAATGTGCTAAAAAGTTACATTATTCTTGTGCAAATTTAAGGTACATGCATAATTCAAAATTAAATAATTTATAATTTGAGGTTAACTAATGAACCAAATATTAAAGTATCAAACTGAATTTTAGTAATTGTGGAAATTATTAAAAATAAATAAATATATTGAAATATAGAATTCAAAAGTTTATATTTAGAATGGACTTTTCAAAATATTTCATCTATGGACAAACGATAAAAATCAGGCATCACTATATTTATGTTCCAGGCTATAGTGATTATTTGCTGAAATCCTTTGTGATTCACAGAATTTGAAATTGATCCATGCATAAACCCTGATCCCTCCTCAATATACGATACACACTTATGTATAGTGCAAATATGAATTTATGAAGAAAAAAAAATACTATATAATAAATTTTGTTCGAAACTTTTCTTTATCATATTCGTTATTTTTATGTAGAGCCAACAAAGTGATGTCATTTATCAAAAAAAAATATTAGAATATTTGGATGGATTAAAAATTTGATAAGTTTTATAACAACATTTATGAATATTATAGTATGATCATACGACTATATGACTATATTATAGTGACATTATCATTAGCGAGTACAGTAATAGTTTGGAATAATTAGAACTATTATTATACGCTCCCTATTTGGAGATGAGAGCGAAATAATATTAAACAAAAATATTGTTTAATAAGCATGGACTATATAAACTTTAGGTTTCCGGATATCGGGTTGACAGAGAAAAAGTAAGTATGAAATGACAGGAAATATTTTAAATTTAAAACAAAAAATATTATTTATAAGAGACTGAATGGTAGGTTTCCTAAAGATTTAAAAAAATTCTAACATTAATATAAGAATTAATGACATGACAAAAACAAAACTGCTAAATCCACAACACCATTCAGAACAAAAAGAAGTCCCAGAATATTTAATTTTTTTTAATAGCACGAGTCAACAGCTTTTTTTTTAAAACGAGAAACTCGAAACTAAATTTAAATTACAAACTCGTGATTTGGTTTTTTTGATAAAATTTACGAGTATGTTACATAATGTAACATTATTCTAACTTTATTTTTACGTTAAAAATGGAGCATCCAATGGGATTTATTTTGCATAGATTTTTCATTAAAAGACACGCACATCATGTTTCACATTTGCATTCTCCTTCTTACATCTTCAAAATTTTTATTATTTTGAGCACATATTTTGTGCAATTAATATTTCTCAATGATAATTTAAGTAGATTTTCAACATTCACAATATTTCAATGGTTAGAGTAAAATTCATTAATATGTCACCATGTAAAAGATCAAGACCCAATAATATAACTGAAAATACGATCAGAAAAGCAAATAACACAAAATTTTTAAAATTTCTTTTAAGAAACATTTAAATTTAGGTGTTTTTAAGGTTACAAAGGATAAAAATCAACTAAACAATGTTAGACAAGGATGAGACATGTGAATCCTTTATCTACATATTTGTCATACTTTGTATCTGTTTGCCTATTAGCCTATGTTACCACGTGTACTATGCAAAAAGTATGAATGAGTAATAAATACAATTAAATTTTATTTTAAATTTAATGAAGTAATTTGCATATTTTGCGGCTCATTTTAATATTTGAAATTTAGAGCTTTATTTTAAAGAGAAATTCTATGAATAGTTGGCTCTCTACAATTTTTAAAAATATGCAAAATAGGTAAAATAATGTTACTTTTGAAATTTTCGACAAATTGCTTTTTTATAAAATTGTGCTTAAAGTTTTATTTAAACAAGTAAAAACGTTTCAGTGGATATAAACCGATTAAATTATACCTTGCATCATTCATTGTTGTATAGGAATTACTCGAACCTGTGAAACCATTCTATAGAAACTTCACGGATATGTCTGCCCTATAATTGGACATACGATTGCCAGGCTTCATGAATCTGACTTTATTATTTTTTCAAATATTTAAAATTAGCTTTTGGTTATATATAGTAGGTACCCAAACCAGTCAAGCAATTCAACCAAAACTTCAAGAATACATCTGATCTATAATTGGACATACGACTGCCAAGTTTCATTAATCTCACTTTATAATTTTTCTAATTATTTAAAATTAACTTTTGAGTTTGAATGGCAGGTACCCGAACTCGTCAAGCAATTCCACCAAAACTACAAGAATATATCTGACCCATAATTGGGCACACGTCTGCCAATTTTCATGAATCTGAATTGATTATTTTTCCAAATACAAAAATTTGCTTTTGGAGTTGTATGGCAGCCATCTGAATCGGTGCCGCCATAACATTAAAATATTTAAACCATATGTAGAATGTAATTGACCACACGTATATAAAATTTCATATTTATAACTTTATTAGTTTTTAAAATATTTAAAATAAACTCTTTGAGTTGTATGGCAGCTACCCGAACTCGTTGTCCGAGTTAGTTCAATTACAATGAAGGGTTTGTCCTTGTCACAAAAGAAAAAACTTATGAAAATTTGGTGTCAGTTGCATTATTCGTTTTGAGTTATCGTGCGATCAGACGAACAGACGGACATGTCTAAATCAACACAGAATTTTACGCTGAGCAAGAATATTATATATATGTCCATACCGCAGATGACTCCTTCAAGTAGTTACAAACTCCATACCAAAGTTAATATACCCTTCACGAAGGTAACTTAATATATTAACAATTTCTTATAGCCCTTTCAGGTAAGTGATATGGCAAATTTTTGGCGCTTCAAAATTGCGAAAATTTCACTTAGTTTCAGCACAATAAGCTGAACATAATATATTTTTGAAACTTTGTTGGATTACAACTTAAGGGAAAGGAGAGAAATGTAAAAATTTGGTCCACTAGAAATATTTTTTTTAATAAGATTTATTAGTTTGTGAATTGCCCGTTGTTATTTTAATTTTTGTTACCATATAGACAAATTAAAGGAAACTAATAAGCTAATTTTCAAAATGAACGTCTTGCAGAAGAAATACTAGAAGACTAGAAGAATTACTTAAATATTTTTTTTTTAAATTGTGCTTTAAAACTTACAATAGTTTTATAACCTTCTGATTTTAAACTGCTGATTCGGAATTATTACTTGTGTATTGAATAAAGAAAGCTAAAAAATTCATAATTTTCTAAGGACAAAAACACGGCAAAAATATCAAAAACCAATATCAAAATTTATAGTTTCCGTACAAATTGTCAATTACTCCTAACTATATAAAAATACATACAAACATAAAATATAAATATTTACTCATTCCATTTATGTCTCGGTGCTTAAACTTAAACCTTATACAAGTAAAATATAGATAAGTGTTATAACAAAAAAATGTTATTTAGACGCATATACAGAAATAAGAAATGGGTTCTATGAACGATACTGTAATAACAATGCTTTTATTATTTTTTTCTTAAATCTACAATAGACGTGTGATATTTTTAAATGAAGAGTCTTGATTCTCTCTCTCTTTTTCATCTTCATCAATTGTTCATTATGTTATAGTTAAGCTATAAGTTTAAGTTTTTTTGTTTTTTTTTCAGTATTTTATCCTTTCAAATATTTTTTCACAAAAAATTTACTAGATGTGAATATTTACATATTATTGTTATATATACATATATGTATATACGTACGTATAAAAACAAAAATTTAATTTCGTCTTCCAGTGAAAATCCTCCGGTTTAAAGATATCAAAATAATAATAGAATTTGAAGAAGAGCACCTATAATTTTTTCTTACATTCATTCTCAAACTATCATTAAATTACATATGTAAATACATATGTACATAGATGTAGACCTACATATATGTACATATGTATTTGCTATAACAAAAACCATTTTAAAAACTAGTAGGTATAATCCTAAAAAATTTTTAAAAATTTAAAAAAATTAGATTTGCTATTAAAATTTACCGATTTCAAGATAATATTAATTATTACTTTCTCCTTACGGATTTTATTTAACAATGACACAACATACAAACATGTTTGAATACATGTACGCTATACCGTTTTTTTCAATATCACTTTCTTTACTCAAATCTTTTATTTTGAGAAATAGAAAATTACATCGCACCAATGACAATAAAAAAATTTAAATTTTATGTTGAATCAAGTAAAAAATTTTAATTATCTCATACTTCATTAAAAACACAAATTTTGTAAACTTCCTTAATTCTATTCCCAGAAAAACAAACAATATTATAAGTTTGACAGCTTTCAATGACCAAATGAAATCAGAATAAGAATAAAATACCTCTAAGAACCAAAGATTATAAAACGGAATAATTTTTTTTAATTCAAAGTATAAAAGGTAAGTTGTCGCAAAAACCGCAACAAATAATATTAAAATCAAAATACGGCTGCTTACTTTATACTGTCCACACCTCTGTTATCATTTCATACAAAATACCAATTCATAAATCCAAAAATTTTGTTCCAAATAAGATAATATGTATATAATTCCTATAAGTCCATATACATAATCAATTCAAAAATTATAGAATTATGCACAACCATATTTAATTTAAAAAACGTGTCATACAAGACTGAAGACTAAAATCATACACCTACTTCAAATAAGCATACATGTATTTTATTATAAACTAAAGGAAAACAAAATGACAAAAACTAAAACAAAATAACCATGAGACAAGTAAAATGGTCATAACGATGATGACGATGGATCAAAATAGAAGAAATAATAAATGATCGAAATGAAGACAACTTAAAAAGAAAAGGAGTTAAGAAATAAAGAACCTATACTTATATACGAAGAGAAAAATATTTTATGTTCCCAAAAAAAAAACCTGAAATTTTTGGGATTACTACAATTTCTAACCTAACAATGTACGGATTTATTATGTGACAAAAATTTTCTCTAAATATTTTCTTTCTTAAACTCATTCCGAATATTCTACTCTCGCACTTCATATACATACATATTACTTCAACTGCAAATATTTTATCACTTCAAATATATTGGTATATTTGGAAGATTAAAGCATAAATGTATGCATATATTTTAAAAAACGATATATTAAAGATGAATATTATTTATATAACATGTAGATTGATTATGTAGATGAATACGTGCACTACAGTGCATTTCTATATTATAAGCCATACTATATCCATTGTATATACATACATATATGTTGGATGTAGAGACATTGGACTGATGTTTTGAATGAGCTCGTTAAATAAGAATTTATTTTGCATTGATTTTTTTTTTTTTGGGATATTTTTAGAACATATAGGAACATCCATTCATGCTATAATTTTGTATTTTACTTATATAAATACAGAGTGGCAAGGAAATAAATTGACAACTTTAATAATATTGTGGATCAAATTATTAAAATTAATACTATTAGTTTTCTAAAACAGTGAAAATAATTGTAATTATAAGACTTGTACGTGTTGTATAATGAAATATATCACAATATAATTCTTTATGGAATTATTTTTTATAATAATTCCAAATACTTTAATTTATATAGAATATATTGCTCTTCATTTCGGTGTATGCTATTATACTCAAATACTCAACTTATCAGTGCTATTATACTCAAATATGACTCTATATAACAAATATTTTCAAAATACTCTCTTTGAAACTGGCTCCTTCATTTATAACAATATTGATTGATTAATAATAAGAATTAATTGATTATTATAATTATAGATTATTAAAATGAAAATCCTAAAAACCTAGCCAAATAACTTTTGAAGTTGTAGGGCAGCATCTACCAGAAGGAGTCAAACAATTTTAACGACTTTTATTCTATTTCTAAGATATAGTCAAATAAATTTTGAAGTATGGCAGCTACCCGAACCAGTAAGTACCCCGATCATATCACATTTAAATAGGCTTCTGGAATTTACTATAATAAATTATTTTTGAATTAATAATAATTGTGAACTTAGCTCATATATTTTTTGATTTATCTTTGGGACGGACGGACGGACGGATAGACAATGCTAAATCGACTAAGAATTCGACGCTGATCAAACAAAACATACACTTGAGTCTACATCTCAGACCACTATTTCTTAGCGTTACAAACGGTAAGGCAAATTTAGTATACCCTTCGAACATATGTTCGTACAGGTATAAAAACTATCAAACTTATCACTTGACTTTCTCTATTTTTCAATTTACTGGCTTCTACGGGCAATATATTGGGTAGGCACGTATCACATACTACCTAATATTTAAATATTTACTGAATAATTTTAGAATAAAATTTTACACTAAGAGTTTTTATAAATCAACGTAATTATGTGCAATATAAGTTGGACATTTTGTAAACTAAACTAACACTCTCCCCTTCATTTTATATAACTTATTTTTCCTGGTTTTAAACCCATTTCCACCAATAGACACAATAATAATAATAATTAGAAAAATACCTCTTTCATAGGTAAAAGGCGTATTATTCACATTTATACAGAATTCGTTCACAAATTACGAGACATCATATAATTAGTTTAAGACAAAAATATAATTAGTTTAATTAAAATTATTTGATTTATATTTAAATTAGTCAACTGATAATTAAACAACTAATTTTGTAAACTCCTTAAATTTTATGTTATCAAAGTAAAACAAAATTAAATTTTAATTAATATTATTGAATGAAAATTCATGTTATAAATTCATACTTGTATATTTATTAATATATATAATAAATACACATTTACATAAATATGTATGTAAATAACATATACAAAGTGTAAAACTTACTTTAGTCTACGTATATAATAAATAATTAAAGAAATTAATTACATATTTAATTATTTTAATGAAATTTTGAGTTAGTATAATAAAATTTTTCATATTGTTATTAACAAAAGCTTAAATTTTTAAAATTTTCTCTATATATATAAGAATTAAGAATATTCTATAGAAAAATGCATAGAATAGGCCTGTTAAAATGCACAAAAAGCTGTTTACCATGTCTGCATATGCATATGAAGTCCTCTACATATAACAATTTATGAATATTGCGATGGGTTCCATGGACGCGTCAAAAAACTATCGAGATGATTATTATTTTAAATAATAATACACATATACAAATATAATATTGTTATTTTAAAATTAAATGAATAATATTCATAAGTATATTTTGCAAATTTAAAACCAATTTTCTTTAAACATACAAATACACCTTGCAAAGTACTCAGGCTCATTTTAATCCAGTGTAATCTTGTAAAAGTTGCATAAATTCATTGCGAAACCAATTTTTTTCTTTGCCTTTTAACTCTTAGGTATTTTTAATATTTTTATAGTTTTAGTAAAGTATATCCATTTGTTTATTTATTATTGATTCATGATATTGGGAAGGTTGAAATAATTTTGCATATTTTTAGGGACTGCAAATTTATTTTACAACGTTATTCTTAATAATAATTCTTTGCTTATTAAAATAAATGTTCTATGTTTGTTAGAATAACGCATAATTTACCAACTATTTTAAGAGATTTTATTAAATATATCATTAGAATTGTGAGAGTTTTTTTTAAAACAAATACTGTTATTTGTTTAATACTTTTTTTATGAACTTACTCGATTCCAAATATTATGTGTGTAAATGAGAAAATTTCCAGTATTATGCTACTGCCATTCAGGAACAAAGACAATTTAAGGGTAATAATGTACTGAATTAGGTTTTCAAAATATAAAAAAATAAAATATTTAACTATTTTCTAAAAGTCTAGAAATCGTATAGCATCATAATAATTGAACTTACTATCCGAAGTGAGATAAAATATGATAAATTTAATCTAAAATTGAATTTCTAAGAAAGATGTAATACAAAATTTTGAATACGAATGTACGCGCGCAGATAATAAATGTTAGCACATTTTTTTAAGCACTAAAGTCAAACCAATTGGCAACAATTAACTGATTATTAATTGTATTTTATTAAACTTCAAATATATAAGTCTTCAGGCCTTTTTCAATTACCAATTTTATTGAAACGTTGAAAGAGCTATCTGTATATAGTCACTTTATTGAAAAATTAATTGTAAAACGTAAAAAGTTCCTCCACTTTTAAAAATAAAAACTTTCTGTTTGGTTTGCTTTAAAATATTTTATAGTAACGTAAAATGACCTATAACCTGCCTATGATCTTAATTGGAAAAATTTAATTTCCAAATGCAAAATATTGTTTTTCAACAAATCATTCCGTTAAAAGATGGTAAGTCTCTAACAAATTTTGTGTCAAAGTTTTTTTTTTTATTATTTTCTTATAGAAATTGTTAAATTTTATGTCATCTTTGAAACTGCTATTTGCTCTTCTTATTAAGAAAAACGATAGTTTGTGATCAAAAATGCATATTAATGAAAATGTTATGTAAAGGCAAAAATAAACCTTTTTAAAATCTTTTTAGTGAATGAAGATGCTTTTATACTTTTACTAATATCTTTTAAAAATCCAGATTTATCCATATTGAGTGCTGCTTAACATATGAAAAAATATGTTCTTTGTAATACCTTAGTTCATAGTACTACAAGAAAAATTTTTACCCAAAAATATTTTTAAAATTTTAAAGTTAATTTTCTTAAAACTTCAAAACAAGTAGATGAAACACACTCGTATCTGTACCGGGTATAAAAGGGTTCGAATGCACATTATAATATTCGAAGGATATTATAAATTTGCCTTATCGTTTGTAAACACAGGTGTATGTTTTTAATCGGTGTCTGAATTCACAAATGATTATTAAAGTTGTAACACAGAATTTGACGCAAACAAGTATTTTATTGGGGCTGTTATTTGTCATAAAAATAGTTGAAATTTTCTTGATTTCCTGTAGTAGACGCAATACAACTTTAACAGTGTTTTAATTATATCTTAGAAACAATTGAAATTACAGTACTGAATTTTTGCACAAATATACGTGCGAACATAAATTTGAAGGGTACTATAAATTCGCTTAATAGTAAAACAAGTTCGTATGGATATCACGGAGTTGACATAATTAATTCTATTTTTTCTAATTTTTTTATTGTTAAATGTTTTGTTAAAGAAATTATTTCAATAATATGAGAATTTCAAATTTTAATAGCGTGTAGGATACAAAAAAAAATCTATAGGTATAAACAATTATAATATTTAAAACAAAAAACTATAATTTTTCCAATATAGAATTTTATTTGAATTAAATTTTAAATTTTATACACCAGCACACAAAATATATCTACCATATTTATTTTATTGTATATATATGAACTTTACTATATCCTTAATTTCTTTGTTGTCTTCTATTGTAATTTTGTGTTTCTGGTTTCCTTTTCTTTTTTTAATAACCTTTCAATAATAAATTACTTATTGTATATATTAAATATTTTATATATTAAGTCTATATATATTGTATATATGTATATTTATAATATATATAATGAAATTATTGAAAAATTAATCATATTACTTGATGATTTTTACTTTATTGATTAATTTCTTTTATATGTACATAAATATATATGTGTATTGTCGCATGAATAATATATTAAAATAAAAATATAAATATGAATAGTTTTCATATATAATATTATATAAACACATATGTACATATATATATATATTATAAGTATATCCCTATAAATATTATTAATTAATCTTTTTCCTATCATATTCATTTGTAATATTATTATTATTCTTTTCACATAATTTTTATTTTTTTATAAAAAACAAAAAAAATGTGCCTGAATATAAAAAAAATTTTTGTATAGAAAATTGGTTTAATTATTAATATTTGTATATTTGTGTGTGTGTATATTTTTATTTTGATTTTTTTATGTGCGTGGAAAATTTAATAATATTGTATTATTATAGATAAATAGTATGTTTAATAAATTCTTCAAATTATTAAAAAAATTTAAATATAAAATTAAATTGAAATTGAATAAAGGTAATTTTTGGTTTTTGAAGAACTGCAGGTTGAATATGGCAGAATAGGTGCTGTAAAATTTAAAATAAATCTCCTTTATACATTTAACGAGAAAAATAGAGCTGACCGTTTCAACTCTGTGATACCCGTACAAATATGTTATTCTATGTGCGAATAAACATGCCATAGCTGACTGACTATGGGACTAACTAAAACTTAAAGTTGCCATATCACGATATTAATTTATGTAAAATTTCAGTACTGTATTTTCAATATTTTCTAAGATACGGCCAAACTACTATTGAAGCCAATACTATTGAAGAAAGAGCCAAGCAACTTCAATGAATTTTATCAAACACATTGGTCCTACTAATTCACTTGCTTGTGTGAAATTTCAATACCACAGCTTCTGTAGTTTCTGAGATGTAGCCAAATAACTTTTAAAGTCGTATGGCAACTACCAGAAAGAACCAAGCAATTTTAACAACTCTCATTAAACACATTGGCCTTATTAATATATTTATGTGTACGAAATTTCAATACTAAAGCTTTTATAGTTTCTAAGATATAGTCAAAAAAAAATTTGAAGTTGTATGGGAGCTACCCAAACCAGTTTAAATTTAAATAGGGTTCTGACTTTTACTATAATGAATTTAATACAATATTTTGGATAAAATTAAGTGACAAAAATACCGATGGTTAAGTTAGATTTGACAAAAATACCGATGGTTAAGTGAAGACTTTCTTAGAAATTTAGCAAACATTGAAAAAAAAAAAATAATTATTTTACTTTTAAAAAACGTTAATCTTTTATAATTAAAATAACATTGCAGCTTTCTTTAATCAGAGTGCATCTAGCATAGTTGAGGCGCTCAGCGCATTAGTGCCCTATACAACATTTTTGCAAAAGTGAGTTATTACATTCAATAGAGCTGTAATGACCTAAAGAATTATTTTATATTTTTAAAATACTTAGTTTACTCAATTTTGACATAAGTTTGTTTTTGCCTTTTATTAAAATGTTCTTAAAAATTAAATTTAACATTTCAATCGCAATTTACCCCAAATTTCATTTTTGCAAGTAGGCCCCTAATGCGCTGAGCGCTTGAATTTATATTATGAATTATGTAAATTAGCTTGAATTTGGTATATCATCATCCTCTATGCCATATTTCGGTTAGATTTAAGATTGATCCATTGGTTCGTCGGTTTTTTTTTTTGACAAAAATACTATGTAATTTCTATTAGCAAATTAAAATAGCTACAGTTAAACTTTTTGAGATGCAAGTAAAAGCTGCACTAAAAATAAAGAAAATTGCCAATTTTCATACAAAATAATGAAACACAGTAGCTCGCCGCCAAACCGACGAATCAGTTAATCGAGTTTTATTGACTAAAATTTTTGGTTTTCATATAACAATAAATTAAAAATTTTTCAAACTCCCTGTGTATTACAAAATGTTATTCAATTAAAATAAAGTTTTGTGATTTGGATTAAAAGTAAAATATGATACAATAATATGAAATTTCAATATGCTTCTCATTCACTAAACTTCATTAGGTTCACATATGCATAATAGATATGTCTGTACTAGGTAGGTATGTATATTTTATGATATTAATGTAATTTTACGAAGAATTATTTTAATTCCATAATTAAAATACGCCAGCTGACGTAATGTACGAATAATAATGTATGTATATTAGTAAATTGTATAAATTTTTTTCGACCATTTCGAATGTGTATAACTTTATAGCTATTAATGATTTCAATATTTAAAATAAATATACTTCTATTTATATTGAATATTAAAAATAATATTAATAATAATTTTGTGATTAGCTATTCTCGGGCTCTTTCCCTTTATTTATTTAAAGTGTAGGAACATTTATAAAAATTTTAATAATTCTAAAATTGGATGAAGTTATGCTTTATTTTTTAGTTATGCTTGAAGTTATGCTTTAGCAATATTTTGGTTAAAATTTCGACCATATTCAGTTATATGCAACTAAATATGCTCAAAGCAGTGAAAAAACTCGTTTTTTTTTTGAGGTTTTCTGTATATTTGTTCGAAATAATATTAGTATTGTAATATTGAGAAATATGTGTGTTTCTTTGATTTTTAACATATTTTTTCTTTGACATTCACTACACAAATCCTTCAAAATCTTCGGCTTAGAAAGTGACGGGTGATCTATGTTAATATTATTTCAGTTAATATTTGAGAATTCAATAACTTTAAAGATGAAATTGTGATTTTTTATGACACCATGTACTAAAGGATTACAACAGAGGAAGGCATAAAAGAAAAAAATGTCAAATACAAGACGTTTTCTTTCCTTTTTTCTTCTTTATACATGGATGTAGACAAAGCATTAAAAAACCATTCAGGACGGCAGATCATCATACCGAATTTTGAATGAAACACCTCACATCCCTGTATCAATTTCGTTTTATATTCATGTAAATACATTTAAAATGTATATCATGTCTTATATAAAAAAAACAAAACAAAAAATAAAAAGCAGAAATAAAAAATTTAAAAACAAGATAGAAAAAAAGTATTCCATTTTGAGAAGTTAGAAAATTTCCACTTTACACGACGTTCCTTATAGTAGCATTCTGACTTGTAATAGCCTAGTGTAGATCATCGTTAGTGGAGAAAACAAGTATTATTCCACAATAATCAAGTGAACCGAAAAATGTACCGAACTAATGGGCTTCTTGAATGCTTATTATGAACAAGAGATGATGCTGCTATGTGATGGAAGGGGGAAAAACACACCTACTCTTCCAATTAGCTCCACCTTAAAGAAGCAGGAAGGCTTAAGCTTTATTTAGATTCTTTATAGCAGATGAATTGGTAGAAAAAAAAACAAGAATAAATCCTAAATAATCCTAAATATTTAAAAAAAAATTAAAAATTCTTGTTGTTAAATCTAAAGTTTTATTTTTGACTCAATTATTTTACAAGGATTGACGCCATAAAGTGTCATTTGTAAAATTAAAAAGTGAAAATCAAGTTTTTCGAATTTGGAAAATGTTTGAATTAGGAGTGCTAAGAAAACGAAATATTTTTAACAACAACAATTGCTATGAAATTAATTATTGTATTCTTGTTGAATATCCCATTGTACCAGCACTTCAATGAATGTCTAAAAAAACCAATATATACCTAGTACAGCCAAAATTGGAACTTATTTTCAATAAATTTAGCAAAAAATAAAATTTGTCTTTTAATGCTTTTATCTCTCAAACCAGTTGCGATAGCGCCCTTTTTTATGTTAAACCCTGTTTACTGTTGTAATGTAATTAATTTCTTTGGACAGCGTGTATGTTCACAATTCGCTACAATTATTATACATAATAGTTCAAATGAAATTTAATAGCATATTTTTCTTTACTTATTAAATTTTCAATTTTTGAAAAATTTGCCTATCATCCATTCCAATTCTAATTAATTTAGTAAATACTTTTTAAATTTAGCAATTGATAAAATTTAACCGTGTGGTGTGTTGAAATCAATATAAAAATCATTGTTTGATTTTACTAATTGTTAACCTTCAGGGTATTCTGAAATTAACACCAAAATTGTTTTGACCTAAAAGTACTTGAAACGTTCATAGTTTATTTCGCGCAAATGTGTGAATTTCTTCATAATAAAATTATATATGGAACTAAGGCACTTTTTTGACATTAATAAGTTTAAACGAATCATGCGTGTAACGCTGACAATAAAGAGATGAAAAATAAAACAGTGAAAAAGGCATATATGTTTAAAAAATAGTGGCTCGCTTATTTTACCGTGCAGCTTAATTTCATAAGCAAATGTCGCTTAAAAAATGTGTGAAATTATTTAAGAAAAATGTGCTACTTTTCAAACTTTACATTGAATGAAATTACATTAATTTTACGGTATTAAGCAAAATTTTATTAACGAAAATTTTTAATATAACAATTAACGAGAATCTTTTGTCAAAGAAAAAAATATTTTTGTATTGCATGCATCTCTTCCAGGAAAAAAGCAAAAAAACAAAAGTGCATGTATGGTTAAATCAATTTTTTTCTTATTTTCTCAAAAAATAATTTATTCTTGTATGTCCTCTAGGTATGTAAATGGTTCACACAAAAGAATAAAAGAGATGTACAAGTATGTATGTGTAACCAATTTATGAGCAAAAATAACACTATGTGCTCGTACGACAAAATTCCCTCAGTTTTTCTTTTCTCCTTATTCAAATGGAAGTAAAACTTTATTTCATGTGTTTTTTAAGTTTTCAAAAATTTTACAGAGACAAAAAAAGGATAAAAATATTCACCATTTTTTTCTTTCGCATTCAGAACAGATTTTTTTTTGAAAAGTTTTTTTTTTCTCATATTTTCCCACAGGAATATTATAACAAATCTTGTATACTTACCGGAGACATGTAATTATGTACAACTTTTCCAATATAAACTGGTGTTTGTAAGCATTTTATTGCAAATTTTAATGATGCATTAAAATATTTCTTTAAACGTGATTATTTAAAGAGAGATATAGAAAATATGATAAGAATAGTATACAGATCAGAGTTTTCAAAGGGGTTTCAACGGTTTGGTCAGGATTTAATTAAAAGACGACCGATTGCTACAAAGTTGACGATTAGTTAAAATAATGTAAAGAATTTATATAAAAAATTTTTCATGTAAGTATATAAGAACCGGGTATAAGATTATAAAAGACTCGGTTAACCGAGGTTATTCTGCGTATTTTCACACTAAATTCTAAAAGGAAAAAAACGGGCAAAAAAATTTCCATAAATGAATTTGGATTCACAATAATAATTTTAATTTTTTTAATACAAATGTCAGTATCACTTAATTAAAATCTCCTTATATATGAAAATTCTCAATTTATGATTTAGAAAAAAAATTTTGGTTTTACTAAGTTTTTGTAAATATTATTTTGGACAAGATCAATAATTCTACTTGTACATGAATCTGTTCTTTATGTTTGAATATTTTGTTTCTCTTCTTTCGTATTACAATTCGCAATTTCTTAATAGGTTCACGCAGTAAAATAAACGCTATATAGTTAAATAACTTATTTTATTCATTAAGTTTGGACGTTTGCAAAAAATTTACCTTAATTTTCAAATAATTTCCCTGCATCATGCAAATTTATGAAAATCATTTTTTTAAATGATTAAGTGTTATGCCGCTATATCTTAAATTGTAGAGTGTAAATTGACTCATATTTGTATTACATTTTTTTTTTTTCCTTCTTCACTCCTAGAAGGAGCATAGGGCTAGTGCATGTTTATTTTTCTTAGTTTTTAGTATCGGATATTATGAATATTTGAAAATTACTTGTATAATATTTATTAGTATTGTATATTAAGTTATATAATATTGAATATAATTTTTATAGTGACCTGACCGGGGTTTGAACCCGAGACCCTTCGGTTAAAGGGCCGGTGCCATAACCACTGCACCAATGGTCAGATTATTTGTATTACATAATTTTTCATATTTCTTTTAGAATATAGCCTTTTACTATAAACCAAGTTTAAAGTTTTAAAGTTTACAAAATAAAGAGCAATATACAACGCGTATGAAAATACTTAGGAACATTGCACATACATACATACATTCACAATATGCATTTATCATCTATATGTTATTGCAATGTTTAATTTAAAATAAGCAAGTAAATATTACGATAGATGTTCATGTGTATGCATACACTGCGTGGAAAGAAAAAACATTTATTTGATCAGAGCCTTGGTTTGTAAAAAGCACATTTTTCTTCAATAATAATCATGCTACACTCTATCTATTATATATATTTCAGTATAGCTTAACAATAATAATATAAAACGGTAAAACATAAATCGAAAATTAATATTATTTTAAAAACAAAAAATTTATAAGTTTGCATTATTCGTTGCATTCCATTTCTTCCACTTCATTTTTATACTAACCGAATAATAGACAATTAGGGAAGCCTTGTAATGGGACCAAAATTTCGCATGTTGAATTTTATTTCAATAGCTTAAAAATATATTTCTCATTTCACAATATATTTGATGTTAGTGAATAAAATATTTTCGGAAAGATTGTAGTTTGTGTTTTGGTCTGCCTGTCTGTGTATCTATCGGCCTGTTTGGCCGTGCATTATTGTATCTAAAGTTCGACTATCGGCACAACCATTTTTAATAAAAATTTTTAATATTTGAGCTTACTTTGACAATATAACGGATCGATCAACTTTTGGAGTATTTCTCAGACTGCAGGTCCTTTACAATAGGCCGATGTTTTCTTCTTAAAACTCTTAAAATTTTATATGAAATCCCCCTAGCTTTTCAAAAAAAAAAAAAACAATCGATTTCCTTACAATTTAATTTTTTAAATATGTTTGATAAAACAATGAGCCCGTAAATTTCTAAAGAATGTCCTTAATCCCAATTTAACTAGAAGCCAATTAAAAATTTCTTTAACGGAATTTCTTTAAATTTAACGGAAAGAGAACAATTTTTAATAGCCCAATTTATATTTTCGAAGATAAATTAATTGGAATATTAATAGCTTACCTTAAATTTAGAACAAGTGTCCGAAAGGCGTTGTCATAATTTAGTGCAATTCTTTCGTCAAACTAACAAGAAAAAATTAACACGAATTGATTCCTACTTCTCTTCCGAAAATTCAAGATATTCCGATCGGTTATGTGCTGTTCACGTCATATTCTCTATTTATTCCTAAATAAATTTAATAAATATTTTATAATAGAAGAAATATTTAGCTTATTTAATTAAAAAAAAAAAACATTCCTGATATTTTTAATTATTTCTCATAACATTTAATCTACTGAAATTCAATATTGAAAAATTTTCCTTCGAAAATATAAAACTTTTTTTTTAAATTCCTTCAGTTTACAACTCTACAAACAAAAAAGCGAAATGCATATAAACAAAAAAAAAAAACGAGGACGAAATACAGAAAAAATACTTTTTACACTAAATAAAATAGAAAGGAAAAAAATACTGTTGTATTCACTTACTCCTGTTGAAAAACAAATATAAAAAAAAATAAAAACCGAGGCAAAAAAAAAGCGAAATTTATATAGCAACTCCCGAAGGAGCCCTAAAGCAAAAGAAATTTTCTATAAGAAATTAAGAACTGGAAAATTCAAACTAAACATTTCATAAATAGTTCATTCCTTTTTCTTCTATCTGTGCAATAATATTTAAATAAACATCCCTTAAATGCGTTCATTTTGGATTTTCTTTTTTTTTCATTTCTGATTTTACTTACTAACAAGTAACAATAGGATACTTCATTTATACTCATATAAGGTGTCTCAGTTAATACAATATTTTTGAATTACATCAATATAAAATGAATTTGTTTTATTTACTTTTCTTAACATATGTATGTAGAACAAGTTATAATCTTCATAATTAATTGCTCATGGGCTGCCATCTTTTAGCAAAATAAATATTGCTTTATTCTACTACTTCAATAGAATACTTCAACTACTTCAATAGAATATGAAATTTTTTCGATATGTGATCAATATATACAAATGGTTTAAATATTCTACTACCAACAGAGCTTAATACTTAATTTTGAACAACATTTGATTGTAGTAACAAAAAATACCAGAATTCGAGATCTCGTATAAAAATACAATATAATTTGAACTTACAACAGATCTTATTTTCACATGATATTTGACTATATAAATCTTGAAAAAAAAAAAAATTTAATAATTTTGATTTTCCAAATCCGAGAATTGTTTTCTAACAATAACTAATTTAAGGTCTTCTGTATAATCAAATATAAACGCAATTAACTTTTACCCATTCGGAATTTTAGTATTTCTCCGTGCTTCTCTGGAAAAATAAATAAAATCTTTAACTTTTCACTCTCAATTCATATTAATTTTTAGGCAGCGTTTTAAAATTTAAGGAATTGGTTAAAGTTAAATTCAAAGCAATAATAATTTTATAGCAAAATTAAGAATTTTCCAAGCAAAGTAGACTTTCAATAATCTATATTATGATTAGAAAATTTATAGTACATACCTATAGTTTAGAACTAATTTCAATTTCTGTAAATATTTTCCAATATATTTTACAAAATTAATATTTTAAAAATTGCGATTTTGTCTGGGTGATGATTTGAAAGAATTTTTTTTTTACATAAAGTCCTAAACACTCATAGCATATTTTGTTTTTATCAATAAGAAAATTTCAACTATATACAAGCCTCACAACAAGGAATTCTATTTCACTACAGACACTCAATTTCTATTTTCGGCCTGAAAATTTAATAATCAAATTTTGATGAATTTCTATATGTCTATAATGTTATCCATATATTCCAATGGAATCTATAACATAAAAAAACACTAATTCAATTAAATTAAATGAGAGCCAAACAAATGTTGCGGATTCTAAATCTGAACCATCTTATATAAAAATATTTTGTTAAATTTTGTTATATAAAAAATTTACAACAAAAAAAAAATTTTCCATCATCACAAATCTTTAAGAAAAATAAAAAAACGAAAACTTTAAAATTGTATTGATGTTATATTTCTGTTAAAAATAAAAAAACATAACAAACAAAAAACAAAAAATGCAAATAAAATTTTTGAAAATAAAATAAATCCTTTAAGGACTTTTCTTTAAATATTATATAGAGTGCAAAATGCAATTTATACTTTCCCCTCATCGATCAAAAATTTATTTTCAACAAAAATTTTTCGAAAAAGTATTAAAAAGTGATTTTCTTGTAATAAAAGAAAATTCTTCTTCTTCCCTTAAACTTGATATTTATTTTTCTTTAAAATATTAATAAAGTTGGGTCAAACCAATGGTTTGTATTGTAGCACTTTTCCCTTCAACAAGTGAAAATTCTGCTTTTCAATACAGTCTATGTATAGCTATCACACTATTAAAATTATTTTCATTCATATACAAAACTATTTCTAGGATTGCATATATTTAGGATGACGCATATATGCAGTCTTTGAAATAAAGCAAAAATTAATATAAAAAGGGGTTAACATAATGCTCGATTTTAAGGGTTAATTGTGTGAGTTAAGAAAAATTATTATATTTTTTAATTTCACGGAATTTACCGTTAGCTTTTTGCGTTTATAAAAATTTGGAAAAGCTTGCGGTTTCGGAAATATAAGGTGTCAAAAATTCAAATTTTACGAATTTCAAGAGGTGATAACTTGAGAGGGGGTGGAGATGCAAAAAAATTTTCTTCTAACAAAATAAACTATTTATTAATATCTAAAAGCTCCTAAAATTTCAAGCTTCTACAGTCTGGGGTCTAGAAGAAAAACGACATCAAAAATTTGGAAAAAAAGGACTTTAAATAACGGTAAATTTGAACGGCCATTTTGTTTTTCTTAAGTTGAACTATAGTATACCGCGCAAGGGGAAGCAAGCAACTGCCTTTCTGCGTTTGCAAAATTTCAAAAATGCTTATGGTTTCATTGCAACTAATATTTAAAAAAGGCCATTTTTAGGGTTTTGGGGGGGTATAACTTCTAGAGGAGGGGAGATAGGTAAAAATTTTGTTCTACGGAAATAAGTTTCTAGTGAAGATCTATGTACGTATGAAATTTCAGCTTTCTATCTTCAAAGGTGTAGAAGTTTTGTAAACAGACACACGGACAGACGGACGGACGGACGGACGGACGGACGGACGGACGGACGGACGGACGGACGGACGGACGGACGGACAGAGTGAAACTAATAAGCACTTTTTTCAAAAAATTTTTTGGAAAAGTGCTAAAAAGGACGCATTTTTTCGCTTTCCATTAAGTAAATTAAATTTTTTTTTTTACTTCATTTTGATAATTTTATTATCTACATATTCATAGTTAAAGATTATTTTATAATAGAAAATTTTGATATTGAAAGTATAAGATGAAGATGATGATTTAAAATTTAACATATTACTTATATAAATATCATTAGAAAATACGATATACATAATATGTATATATATATAGTGTGTTTGTGTATATAATGAACAGTTTAAATAATAATGATATACAAAAGAACATTCACCGTATTTATATAAGAAGTTCAAGATAAATAAAGTAAAATTTTTATTAAATTTATTTTAATATTGAAATATAATTGTAATTTTTGTTATTTTAATTGATATTTAAAATGAATTTATTTTCTCATAAGTTATATTGCGAATTTCTTCACGAGGCACTACCCGGTGAAATATCTTTTGCATAAGCTGGGAAATCGGACTCTCTCTTGTGTAGATTTAGGGGGGGCGGCATTACGATTGCCCGGTTTTGACTGTACGGCATCGCAATTGCTATGGACAGGGTTTTCTAAGCGTTCGAGAACTGCTATTGAACTTCCGGAGCGATATCTCCAGCTTTATACTTGTAACGGGGATATTATAGGTGGGAGCGTAAGCAGGCTACAATAAATCGCGAATGACTGCGATCTTGGGCTGATCCTCCTGCACTACTCGGCTCCCATAAAAAACCTACAATCTATTCGTACTTATAAGTAATTTATAACGAACTTGTTGCGAGACAAAAAACGCAACGGCAACCAAAAAAGTGGTTTCGTTACTCTTGCGCTAGACCTATCCACTTAATAGTTTCGATCTCTCTCATATCACGCGTTCTCGCAAGACCTAACCACTTGATAATTTCTAAGAATAAATTTCTTATAGTTTTTTAACTCCGAGGACGTGGCCACCAAAATATTCCTGCAAATCAACACACCACACTCATCAAAACAAAGGCATTGAATTCTCTTTCATTTTCTTACAGAACTAAAAACCATTCTCACTATATATTGTTTTTTAGACCGAAATACTGATGGAAACAGTAAATAAGAAAAAAAAAATTATTAATTTTTCAAAAATTAAAAATTAATATGAACGTATAATAATAATATTATAGTTTTGAATTAATGGAAAATAACTGGAAACATTTCTATTAGCTAACTGTATAATTAAATTGAATAATATTGTTCAAAAATTTCTTGAGAATTTTTCGTCAGAAACAATATAAATAATAAAATATTCCGTCATTAATAAATTAAATATTATTCTATAATTAATTTTATCCTATAACCTTTTTATAGGAATAAGAAGAAATTTTAACAAACTTTTTAGGAAAATTTTTTACGCCTTCAAAAAATATTTTTTTTTATAAAATTGTAAAAATATACTAGGAAAAAATTATATTTTTACTTTTACAACAATATTTGAAAAAGCTTATCAACCTATACGAATTTATTATCTTAGCAAAAACCTGTTAATTTGGTCACTTTAATGAAAATGTGACTAATAGCCAAATAGACCTGTACATACCAGATTGATCATAGCAAAAATTCAAGATATTAAGATATTCATATTTGCCATATATCAAGATAGATATATCAACATGATCAAATCTTTTTAGTCCAACAAAATTTGGTTTAATTGACCATAATTATAAGAAAAAAAAAAAAGGGGGGGGGGGGATGCTTTGTGGCTCCTTGGGGAATCTCGCAACTTGATGTGGGTGCTATACTGCGGTTTCTAATCTGCGGTATATGTCTAATGCAGATGGGAATGGGAATTACAAAAGATCCTATAGGTCGACGTTAGAAGGACTTAAGGCTGTCGGTCCCTGAAATGGAAAAAAAAAACTTCTGAAGTTATTTAAATAGTGTTCGAACATTTACTATTATAAAACATTTGTTAACAATTGGTGAGTTTATCTCCATTACTTTTTGAGTTATCGTTGAGACGGATGGACAAATGTAATTAAATCGACTCACAATTCAACGCTGATCAAAAACATACACTTGAATCCATATCTCAGACGATTTTGTTTTCGTGTTACAAACGGTAAGACAAATTTATAAAACCTTTCGAAACATTCGTTCGTATACGAGTGTAAAAAGCACAGGGTTACAATAAAGTGTTTTCCTACGCTATTTTAGTCAATTTCTCTAAAAATCATTTCTAAAAATAAGTTGCATTTGTTAATTTATAGTCCTACTGCTTAATAAACGTACATATTTTATATGTATGTCGCAAATGAAAAATATGTTCTATTTCTAAAATATTTAATTATTTTTTCAATTCTATATAAAACTTCATTATTCACTTATAATGAATAATTTTTTCGAATTAATTTAAAACTAACTAGCACCTACACAATAAAGATTGTGTGTCCGATTGAAATCACTTACAGCGTATGTTCAGCGAAAAAAGAACATACTTATGTAGTGAGAATGTGAAATCAATATTATTGGTTTATATTTCGTTCTTTGATTATAATTAAATTCAATAATAAATTTTAAATCTAAAATTTTATATTATGTTAAAGTTCATTTTATTCACACTTATCCCACAAATAATAAATGAAATATAAAATTTAAAGGTTATCAGTTTTCAAAGATATATGAAATAAGTATTTATATATAATTCTGACCAATATTATTTTGTGCAATTTATATAATCAATTTATCTTTTATACAGGAAAAAATCATATTAATTCTTCTTAATATACGAGTATAAACTTAATTATTATACATAAGTGATAAATAATTTTCATCAATATCAAAATGGCACAATTATTATAATTTATATTACAAGCATATTAATATTATACTAATTATAATAAAATTTAATGTTACAATAAATATTCAGATTTAATGTATAGGGAGTTTAAGACTCATTTTTATTTTTTAACTCGGTAAATATGACGCAAGCCCAATTTAAATTTAATTCATATTAAAGTTGATAAAATTTCCACTCTATAAATGTGTATAGCTGGTTTCAAAGACAATTTCAGAAATATTTAAGTTCATAATCAAAATTTACAAAAAAAAATTAGCTATTTTCTCATAATTTTAAATCGCTGAACTCATAGTTTCTTTCATGTAAAGAGGCTTTCTGCATGAACACCATGTTATGCGTTCTGCTTAAAAATTTAGTTGAAAATTTAAAATCAAATTTTTGAAAAATTAACCCACAGCTAGAACGGAAATCTTATGAGCTTTGAAATTAGTATACTTACCTGTCTTTGCCCGCCGTATTTTCTGAATTATTAGTAAAAATTTAAGAATTCGACGGTTTTCAGAAACTCCAAACGTATGGCTTTATAAGTTGAGAAGAAGAGGCGAAAAAGCAAAAGGTCACTAAGCGCCTTTTTTTTCAAGTGGATGCATTCTATCGCCCTACATCGATAGTATACCATTCTGTCTGAGATACTTTGTGTACCTAATATGTACAATAAAGATATTAGCACAGTAATTTATAGAAAAATAATTAATTTAAATATTATATTATATAATTATTAATATATTATCTATTTTGTATTTTAATTTCCGCCCCTTAACCCAACAATAATTGAATATGTTTGATAAAAAGATAGAAAGATAGAATCTTCAAGAATTAGGGAATAAGTTTTTAATTAAAATCTTTAAATAAAGGTTTTAAAGGAGCGTATATAACATGGTATATGGTTAATTTACATAAAATTATAAAATTAATATAATGTATTAAATATCGAAGACTGTATTTAAAATTTCTAGAGGTTTATAATGTAGTTTTGTATAATCGTTTTAGATTTTTCAAACAAAATAAATATACTGATACAATTTTTCTTTAATAGTAGTTGATATTGGTTAAATTCTTGAAAAAATTATTATTTATATCTACTTTTGGCCCGACCCCAAAATAACAAATATACGAAACTGTAAAATTAGTTAAATCAATATAATATGCTCAGTAATAATTTGTATACTTAAATTCTTTATTCTGACAAAAGTTTATGCATGAATTTATCTAAAACTAAACCGAAATTATGGCATTCTAGAATTCCACGAATAGTAGAAAACCTTCAATTTTGCCATTTTGGAGTTATATACTACGTTATTTATTCTTGTACTGACTAGCTATTGATCACAAAAATAGTTACCATTTTTATTTCTATTGTAGATATTTTTAAGAAAATAAGGTTTAGAAACCATTACCAGAATTACTGTTGATAACTATTTATACATCAAACTGAAATTATCTGATAGAGTTCAAATTTTGCTGATAATAAAAATCAGCTGACCATCGTATCAAACTCTTAATTAAGAAAAGATCAAAGAAAAAAATTCATTTTAGCCATTTTACTTTTAAAAAATCTGACCGAGTATAATTTACTTTTAAAATTACCAAGTAATGAGTATGGAGTAATTCTATTAAATATGGTTCCTAATTGAGTTTCTTCTCCTGCTTCTTCTTAGAGGAAATTGGCTTCGTAAAAAAACGCGGCTCTAACAAACGGACTATAACGGAACGCTCTACATATAGGCAAAACAAGTAAATTCGACTTGTAGAATGAAATTCCCAATTTCTGGCACTTAAGTTCCTTGAAAAGCTAGGCTGCTCGCGATATTACAAGATAAAGTAATATTAAGAAATATTATAAAATTTTCTTAAAAATTATCAAAAATGAGACATGATTATACCCTGAAAAGTTAGCACTCCGTTACATCAAACGATACATCGAATCTATTAGAAAGGAGATAAACAATTGTACAGATAGACCGACAGACTCTGAAATGAATAGATCAATATGTCGCTAAAATTAGTTCAAAATATATCACGGAGAAAGGCAGTGCCGCTGAAAACTCTATATAATTTTTATTAATACATGTATACACGCTACACCTGTATTTGTGTAGATTTTATATTCTAATATAATAAAACTTAAAATTATAAAGAATCAAAACCACATAATTTTTCTTAAATACAGAAAAAAATAGGAAAATTAAGATTTTGAATCTGAACTAAAAAAAAAATAAAAAAATTTACTTGCATAGTGTCATTTTGAAGTGAAAAGAAACACAAAAACAAAATTAATATTTTACCAAGAAAATTCTTATAACTTTTTATTATTACAGTTAATTTATAATACAAAGTTTTCTCATTTTATAGTCCAGTCAACAACATAAAAAAAAAACGAAAAATTTCTTCAAAATTCTCTGAATGAAAATAATGTGACTAGCTATTTATGCTTATTTCTTATCCCTCAAAATTAAATATCTTATGATATAGGTACTTACGTATAACATATATACAAGCACATACATACATATACAAAGAAGTTAGTCTCTTAGAATGTTGATGTATAACTAAAATTACAGGAAATCCTTAATTTAAAAATTTTCATTTAACATTTAAGTGGGAAGTAGCTAACAAAAAAAAATTTTTTTTAGAAACTTTTTCTTCTAATTTTTGTTTTTGTTACTAAAATGTACTAATTTTAATATTATCGTAAATTATATTGATCAACTGTATAAAATCAGCTTTATGGACTGTCATCTCTCATACTTAATTCATTTGCGAAAAAATACAGCCAAGTTTAATTTGAAAAAAAAAACAATACATAAATGAAAATTTAATTTTACATATAAGAAGGGGCAAAGAATTATTTACGATCATTTGCAATAATTTTACATAAAATTAGGGGCAATACTAAAATAGTAATTTTTGAAAAATTTTTACAAATACAAACTTGAACCGAGTACAATTTTAGGTGATAGGACGATTACTGTTACATTTTACTTTCATAGAAGTTCTAATATTTTGCAAATCTTGATAACTAATATTTTCGGAGGCGGAGCACTTGTGATATAATCTTATTTTTAATAAAATAAAATATTTATTGATTTGAGGTGCAATTTAATGATATAAGCAAAATAAAATTCAACATGAATACAAATTATGCCTTGTAAGACAAAAATTACTCCGAAAATATCAAAAATATCATTTGTCGGCAGTTTGGTTTTTGTTAATTATTTGTTTTTTTTTTTTTTTTTTTGTAATAAATAAAGTAATTCTAAATTTTTTCTTTATTTACATAACTTTTAGAATTCATTTTGTTTTGAATACATTAATTGTTTGTCAAAAATTTGTACTTTCACAACTTTGAAAACGCTACAAATTGTAAATAACTGGGAATACCAAAAAAATTTTATTATAGAGAAATAATGTATTCCCTAAAGATTTTTTCCATACAATTTTCATTTTCTTCTTCAAATCATTCAAGATGTAAAACGAATTTTATACTCATTAGGTTTTCGCATATAACACACACTTGTATATTTATTTTATATTTAATTAATACAATAATTATCTGAATATATTATTATATATAGTTAATTAAAGAAATCAAAATATTTCTGGAATATTCAAGATATACACAGGCATTAAATTAAAATTGATAATTATATTGAATTTATCCGAAAAATTGTTTAAAACAAACACCTTCTGTCAATAAAACAAATCAATTTAAAAGATCAATAATTAAGTACCAATTCTACGAATAATACAATTGATAAAAATAAATTCATTAATTTTACATTCTATATTGAAGGTCTTAAATGCCTCCATTTCATATTTCTATATATTGGAAATATTATAGGGAATTGAAGTGAGAACCAATTATTCATATATGTGAGTACAAATTGAATGATTTGAACGAATAATATTAGATTATATTTTTTTTTTACATATATTTCGAAAATTTGTGGTAACAAATCATTTATAAAATATATTTTAAAAGAAATTCTATACAATTAAATATTATACATATACACTTGTTAAGGTAGATATAGGTAACGTACCTATTCTAAAATATTATGTATGAATAAAAAATATTTTATAAGAAATAATTTTTATAGAGAAAAATTTCTTTATGTTTTTTTATTTTGATATTTTTCCTTCCTGAGTAAAATCACCTGTCAACCCTGCTCAAAAAATTTAACATCTTAATAAATGTGATATTTATATATTAAAAAAATAAAAGAGAGAAAAAAATTATTATAGAGAATATAGAGTATAAGTCTCTTAAGTTTGAAAATTGGCTTTAAAAAATTGTGTGGTTATTTTATTTTTTTTTTTTGTTTTTTAATTCTATCTTATATACCTTAAAGCATTTTATACTTTAGTTACACTTATACATGGAAAAATTTAAAAGAAAATCATTATCTCACCTGCTACTATTCTAAAATTTTTAATAGAAAAGAACTTTTAAATTATTTAGTAATATAATATATATATATACAAATATACATACACATCCATACATTTATCACAGTATAAGAATATTATAGGTTCTTATGATGGGGTGATTTTTTAATCGTTTATATACAAATATTGCTTCAATTTAAAGAAAAAAAAAGAAACATAGAAAAATTACAAAATTTTGTCTACTTTTAATTTAATTTATATATATTCAAGGCATTTTAATGACCCAAAATCACTAATGTAAAAATTTTCTAAAAAAATATAGTAATTCTTAATAAAATTAATGCAGTATATACGCTATAGAATATTAAATTTTACTTGATTTGAGAATAATTTTGCAGTTTACTCAATAAGCGATTAAAATTTACGACAAAATCGAGAAAAATTAATGTTGTATACAGTGTTGTTAATTTTACTAAAATTGTAGTATTTTACTAAATTTTGGCATTCTATACTACTATACTATTGCAAACCCATTTTTACTACTTTCTTGCCTTTATACTAAAATGTCATTATTTTCATTGGTTTATAAAAATACCATTAGTGTATTGCTAAAAAAACCACCTGCACAAAAATACAGAGACCTAAAAATATTTTTTGTTAAAAAAAAAATTATTTTCCAAAAAAATATTTATATTGTTGATATTTAAGTTCACGCTTTACACAATATGTGAATTGATAGTAACCAGATCATATTGACAAAAACAAAAAAAAAAGAAAAAAATGTACCTAACGTTGCCAAAGTAGAAAATATAAATACCTTGCGTAGACGCGTAGCTCATTTGGGTGACTTGATTTTATATGTACGAATACAAAAACATTTTTACGCAAGCACTTCTTGCTACGCATCTATTTAACCAGATGCCTTATTATTTGTTTGGTATTAAGGGTAACCCCAAATTATTACGCTAAAGCTCTCCATACTACTTTTTTTAAGACAAAATGCTACTGAAAAACAAGTTGAAATTATCAACACTGGTTGTATAATGATTTTACTCTAAAAGTGAGTAATAATCATGTATCAAGTTGAAAGTTAAAGCGAGCAGAGTAAGTTTTGAATTTATGTATTTTATTCATATAATGTCCGAAAATATTAAAATTTTTTAATTTTTTTAAATAAATTGCAATTAACATATTTAAAAAGTACAAAAAAA
Source organism: Condylostylus longicornis (assembly GCF_029603195.1). Taxonomy (NCBI): domain Eukaryota; kingdom Metazoa; phylum Arthropoda; class Insecta; order Diptera; family Dolichopodidae; genus Condylostylus; species Condylostylus longicornis. The sequence goes on along the minus strand of NW_026578009.1, from coordinate 9,334,115 downwards.
AATAATGTTTTAAATATTTTAACACAAGTTAGTATATTGAATCTCTAAGATTTCTTGCTGTCATTTAAAATTAACCTTTTATTTTACTGTTATTTTTTATGCAAATTAATCATTTTATCAGGTGCCGAAAATTTTTAAATAAATATTAAAATACATAATATTTGTAAGAATTTCAGTAAGGCAATTTAAAATTCCGTGATAAATATGGAAAAATAAAAATGATTCAATATTACTCTAGTAAAGTAAATTACTTCTTTAGCAGAAGGAATATAGCTCACTACACTTGAGTACCGAATATTAAAATTACTAGTTCAGATTACTATTACTCATCGAAGAGTAACTTTTATATTATTTTTTCAAGTAAATTTCCTCTATAATCAAGTAAAAAATTTACTTTACAAAAAAATGAAATTCATGAATTACTCGACTGTGTAATATTTCACTAACGTCAAGTATTTGACTGCAATTATACTTGGAACTCCTAGTATTATTGTAGTAATTTTACACAATTTATTTTCACAATGTAGAATTAATCCCAATTACCCACACAAGCAGTCAAATTTTGAATGATTTTTTTTTGCACATTTTTACCTGAATATCACTAATCACACATTCAACAAATGCCGTATCACCGATATAAATAAGACAGGCGACCACAAAGCAAATAATTTAGAGGCATAAAATAGCATGATTACGGTAACTTATTGACACAGAACTAAATTTAATCCATTTTTAAATAATGTTTGTCAAAAATTAATTACTTGGAAATGTTACTCCGATGCAAACTTCTCTATAACAGAAAAAATTATACGCCATTTATATGTCAAAAATTTACAACAAGAAAAATAAAATATCGAGAAAAAATCACCCGTTACATATTTTTCAATTTTAATACTCAGAAACTTATGCTTGACAATTTTATATTAAGTATACACTATACTGTATATATGTATATGTATATATATAAATCTAAGTGTATGTATGCATATAGTATAAATAAATATTTTAAGACATTTTAAAACCACTTTTCTGAATTTAAATTTTTTATTATCTTAATGATGATGTCCTTTTTTTTTCAATTCAATAAAATTAAAGAATTTGTGGTAAAACATATACATATATATATATTTTTTTAAGGTATATACAAATATGTATATGTATGTTCATTTATATCTCTAATATTTATTATGTTTGTGCATTTATGTATATGCATTTGCTATAGAAAATAATGTCATTTAAATGGAAAAGCTGAGATTTTATAAAATGAGTAAATTATTTTTCAACTCGTGTTTATGTAATGAAAAATAAATCTCACTTAAGTGATTAAAATATTTTCAAGTCAATTTTTGGAAAAAATTATATATTTTTTTTTTAATTATATTCTGGTACATAAATAGGTAGCTACTCATGTCAATAATAATATAAGAAATTGTTGATGTGGATAACAATTTTTTTTCGGGAATCTTAAAGTTAAGTGGTTAAAATATATAGGTAACAGTTAAAATGTGTGATTGTTGTTGTAATTGTTTTATTTATAAATAAAATTTTGTTTATAATTATTCCAATGCAATTCTAATATCGATTAACTTTCTAACTCCAATTTCATATAAAATCCACACAGTGCTTATAACTTCCTTTGTTTTTTTTTTTTAAGAAATCTTTACAGCGTAAAATTGTAGCATTAGTGATCCAGAATGCAGTACAAAATAAAAATATAATAAATAAAGTTGGGTCAAACCAATGGTTTGTATTGTAACACTTTTCCCTTCAACAAGTGAAAATTCTGCTTTTAAATACAATCTATGTATACCTATCATACTTTTAAAATTATTTTCATTCATACACAAATCTATTTCTAGGATTGCATATATTTAGGATGAACGATTTATGCAGTCTTTGAAATAAAGCAAAAATTACTATAATGCTCGATTTTAAAGGCTAATTGTATGAGTTAAGAAAAATAATTATATTTTTTAATGTCGTGGAATTTACCGTTAGCTTTTTGCGTTTATAGAAATTTTGAAAAAGCTTGCGGTTTCGGAAATATAAGGTGTCAAAAATTCAAATTTTACAAATTTCAAGAGGCGATAACTTGAGAGGGGGTGGAGATAGAAAAATTATGTTAGTTTTTACTAACATAATGTTTTTAACTGCTGTATATTATGGCATTTGTTTATTTGTTTAACAATATCACATATATAATATCACTCATATATAATTCATACAATATGATATGGGAAAATGTTATATAGGTTAACTTTCAGCTCTTATAGTAGCGCATCGAAAAAAAATAACAAAAATTTTCAAGAAATTTCGAGTTTTGTGAAAAAAAATTTCAAAAAAAAAAATGGATTCTGACTTTGTCGAACTATATTTCAAAAACTATGGCTCAAATCAAATTAATTGTAGGAACAAAAATAAAGAACAATCAATCGCTTGTGAAACAAGCTCTCAATGATTGCTGTATGGTGTATGGTTATGAGGTCATAAGCAATTATTTATATGCAAGAAAAGTCCAGCACCTTTTTTTTTTAACAGGCTGTAGCTCAAAAACGAGTATATCTGCACACTCCCTCCCCCCCATCCACACATATAATTTTTTTCTGAAAATTAATCATTCAATCAATAATTGAAATTATTTGCAACCTTATGGGAAGCACCCTGTATATAAATATATTTATTTATTTTGCTCAGTATTTTCATTCCCGTAAAGATATATAAGTAAAATGCATACATCAAAAAAGAAAACTACTACTAAGATTTTTCTCAATAATTTTAAATAATCGGGCAATTTTAAATTACAAAACGCATACAATAACTTTTTTAGCTCTATTTTAAACGAGAAAAAATAGAGTTGACCTTGTCAACTCTGTGATACCCGTACGAATTGGTTATCCTATGTGCGAGTAAATAAGCCATAACTGACTATGGAACAGACAATGACTTTAAGTTGCCGTATTACCATATTAATTTATGCAAAATTTCAGTACTGTGTTCTTCAAAATACTGTGTGTGCCAAACTAGTATTGAAGTTGTACGACAGCTATCAGAAAGAGCCAAGATATTTTAACGAATTTTTTCAAGCACATAGACCCTACTAATATATTCGCTTGCGCAAAATATCAATATAACAACTTTTATAGTTTCTGAGATATAGCCAAATAAATTTTGAAGTTGTATGGCAGCTACCCGAACCGGTACCCCGATCATGTTCAATTTAAATAGGGTTCTGGCACTTACTACAATAAACCATTTGTGAAAATTCGATGAACTTAGCTCAATTAGTTTTGGCAGGCAAAGCTAAATCAATTCAGAATTCGACGCTGATCAGACATGCACTTGAGTTTATATCTGAGACCGTTATTTCTTAGCGTTACAAACGGTAAGGCAAATTTAGTATACCCTTCGAACATAAGTTTGTACGGGTATAAAAAGTTAATTTGGGAGAATTGAAAAATCTTTAAAACTACAATATACCGCAGTTACTCAAAATAAATCTGTTGTATTAGTATACTAACACATTTACATATATAATAAAATTATTAAAATTTTTCAACTTTAAATTTTTTTTCCCTTTTTAATTCAAAAATGTTTTCTTAATTGCTTAAATCTTTCAAACACACAATTTATTATTTAAATTTACAAACTATATACATAGGTAAATTTATTTGTATTGACTACATACATATAACATTCACTAATATTTTATATACGTATTATGTACATACATACATACATATCGAGTAGGAAAAATTTCAATATAAATTATTTTAAAAAAACATAATTTACATACCTACCTACATACATACACACACATATATTTCCCATTTAATGACACAAGTAAATTTTATCGCATGAAAAAAAAAAACAGAAAATTTCATTAAAAGTTTCGCTGAAGAATTTAGAATTTAATTAAAGTTATTGAAGAAAAATCATGAGAGAAAAAAATCTTTATTACATCGACATTGACATTCAAAAAAAAAAAAAAAAATAAAGAAGATTCCAGACTTGATTCTGGTTGTATCCTGTTTCCTTTTTGCAAAATTTAAATCAAACAATAAATAAAATTTAACTAATTAAATATAAAAAAAAAAATTAAGAAAATATTCAAAAATTTTTACATAACAAAAACTTTAACTCTTTTTACTGCACTTTTCCATATAGTAAATTTTCTAGAGATTAAGTATTATACCCACATGCATACATACTAATTTAACTAATATTTAAATTTAGTTTGAAAAGAATGAATTTTTAAAAATTTTATTAAAATTTAAATGAACTTTAAAATTTACATCTTTTCTTAAATTAAAGATTCCATTTCATTATGGAGTGCAGCTAAATATTCTGTACATATATGCTTACATACTAATATTATGCTTACATACGTAATCTCCAATATCCTATCATAACCAACGAAATGCAATACATTTTGGTTGGAGATAAGGAGTTTTCAAAAATTTTCTCTATCTGAAGAAGAAAATTACTTCGAAAACAATATTTTGTAACACTAATAAATTTTTTAAAAACAATGGCCTCAATTAAATGCAAATCGATATAGAATCGATTTTATCGATCAAATAGATTTTTAAATCTATAATGGTTGTTATCTGATTTCTACCATATAGTGTTTTCTTTTCTCTACATAGCTGACTTTGAAAGTCAACTATACATTGTCGCGGTATAAGATTTAGAATTTATTAGAGGAAATCTATTAAGTGAAATCGTCTTCGGTAATAGCATGACTTTTGTGAATTAACATATTAAAAATAAATTTGATTTAATTGCAGTCGACCAGCATAATTAACGCCAATTGTACATTTCTTTGTAGACAAATGTGAGGGATGTATAAATTTTTGTATTATTCTTAAAGTTTCGTAATATCACCATAAAAACCATATAAATGATCATAAGTTTCCTTTTGAATTTGTATTAATAATTAGTAACCTATGAATGATTTTGAAAGTTATACAACAAAATATACCGTTGGTAGAAGATCGAAAATGAGTAAAAGATTTGTTCCAGACTGGGTGCCAAATCTCAAGGGTTTCCGAGTTCCAAGGATTTTAACGAATTTTCACGAAATTTTTACTAATTCAAGGTTTTTGGATTATAACTTCCATTCTTAAAAAGTTAGGACCTTCAAACAAACAGTTTCGGAAAGGCCTAGTAAAAGGCTTAAAATAGATATACTGCTTGATTCTGTATTTTATGTACCTTCGGAATACTAAGCATTCGAACTTTAGACAAAATCAAATTTTTTCTTTGTTTTATTTTTTCAGTTTTTTCTAACTAGAATAATTTTGTAAGCAATTCAAGGGTTTAAATTTTTTTTTATAGAACTTTGCCCAGCTGCTTAAATTTTAATTTAAGTGCTCAAGCCATAAACCATTTCTAAGTGGTGATTTTAAAGGCCTTATTTTTCACTATTTTTATTTTTAATTGATTTTAAGCGTTCTAATTATCAACTATCATTAATTTTTGATGACAAGAACCACTCAAAAAATAGGTGACATTTTTAAAAACCATTATTTTAATAAAAAATCTGAATTTTAATGTTTTTATGAAAATGTAACAAGAAATAACAAAATTGAAACGAAAATTTTATACAAACTTTTAATTTGACGAACAAAAATTTAATTTAAAAAATTTTAAATTTTTGAAAAGAAAAATTAGAATTTTTTATTACGAAAAACAAACAAAAATCTAGTAATCAAAAATTTTTTTTCGAAAGTTTTCTTGGTAAAAAAAATTGATAGGTTTTTTATTTTTCCCAATTTTTATAAGAAATGGTACCTATATGGTTTGAAATTTTTAAATGTATTTTACTCAGAATGGGTGCAATTTAAAAATTTGAAAAAATAATTTTCGGAATCTAGACACTATTTTGCATCTGAAGTTATTAAAATTATCCAGCTGGAGCGAATTTTTAAAGGCATGCCATATAAATTTTTGACATTTATATTAATAGAAAAAAAAAATTTTTTAATAGGAAAATTTAATTTTTCACAAAATGGAGTTTGCAAATGATACGGTATTAACACTATGGAGCTTATAAATAATTAATGAATAATTTAATTGGATTAATCAATTTGAAACATATTTCAACAAAAACTAAATTGGCATACGGTTGATGCAACTAAAAAAGTGAAATAGATTTGAATAGAAGAAAAACATAAATTTTTGTCATATTAGGCAAATTTCGTTAAATTTCGTTATTAGGTAAATTTCGAAAAATTTGGTGTTTGTTTTGAGAAATTTGTAAAATTTTAACATAAAGGAATATTAAATTGAATTTAATTTTAGTTTTATCAATAAGTGATTTGATTTTAACTAAATTTTTGGCTCACAATATTTGTGATTTTTGTGCATATCTTCTCTACCATAAAAAATTTTTCGTTCGAATGCTTTGTATTGCAAAGATACATAAAATACAGAATCAAGCAACATGCTTATTTTAATCTCTAAGAATTTCAGAAACTGTTTGTTTAAGGTCCCCATCTTTTTCAGAACGGAAGTTATAATCAAAAAAACTTGGATAAGTAAAAATTTCGTGAAAATTCCTTAAAATCCCTGGAAATCGGAAACCCTTGAAATTTGGCACCCAGTCCGGAACAAATGTTTTACCCATTTTCGATCCACTAAGCAATGGTATATGTTGTTGTATATGCCTGAATCTCCCTGTATACTCCCTATTATGGAGTTAACGGTTATAGAGAAATACCGGTTACAGGGATGAATTATGAACAAAAAATTGTTCATAAAAAATTTAATTTTAATGGAAAATTTATTTTAGCGACATCTTTCTTTACATATATGGAAATAAAATTTTTTATAGTGAATACTTCTGCTTGAGCGACATCTGGTTTTTAAACGTAAAATATTTGTTGTTTAAGAAAACTTTTTTTTTTGTCAGGTCATTTTCATTTTAATTTCGTTTTCATTTTGATCATAATTTGAACTGAAACGTAATTAAAACAATAATAAAAATTAAAAAGCATAATATAGTATAATTATACATATATTTTTTGATTCCTTGAATGTACGCTATAACCGCTACATTTATAGTTTTGAAAACTTGAAAAATCAGTAAAAAATTGTATGTTCTTTACTATTGCCGTAGTGGCCAAAATATTAGTTAATAAATTACTGCAGATCACAATCAAAAATTTACATTTAAATTTTATCAGCGAAATGTGTTTGTTGTCTTTACTAAAAAATTTTTCGTACTAAAAAATTGTATTTCACTATGGTGAAAAATATAGAAAATTTATTTTATCTGGATTAGAGAATCCTTAAATTTAAGTAAAATAGAATAAAAAACCGTATTAAGAAACATCGAATTTCAATATCCTAAATTTCAATATCAAGTCCTAAAAATGTATGTCAATATTAAGATAAAGTAAAACTACTACCATTTTTAATTCTGTTTGAATATTATGTGATTACTCCATTATATGGTTATTTTAAAGTTTTATTAATTTATATTGAGATTTGAATCAAAAATTCAACTATATCTATATGGTTCTAAAATAAGGAGAACAATAATTAATTTTGTGTCGTAATTTTAGGGTCATAATTTATTTAAAACTTAAAGTGATTTAGTTTTTTATTCCAGTAATCAAATTTCACAATGAATATTTATTTAGCTACATAAATTTTTGTGTTTAATATTGTTGCCGTAATATACAAAAGGAAATATTTCGATTGAGTATACATATGTATATTTATTTTCATAATTGACCATACCATACACTTCCTATGCTATCCGGCAATACTGATGCATGTCAAATATTCAAACTACATTATCAATTTCCTGTTTGACATTTTCTCAAATGACATATTTATGACGTTCTATGATAAATTTGATTTGGTAGTATTCCATTAGCGCTCGTGCCCATATATTTCTTTAGATTCACAGCAGGTACGTAATTAAATTTATATAAATATGACATAGTTAATAATGATAATATTATATATGACAAGAATAATAATTTATATGAAAAGAAAAATATGCACTATATATGCATTTCTATAAATAATTTACCCTTTTGTCCTAGTTTTTGTGCGTTGTTTTACATGAATGCAGATTTAATTTTAATTTTGTAGCCGTAGAAAGAGGTTATATAGTTGAATATTTTTTTATTTTCATAGTCGAAATTACATAATAATTTTAATATAAAATTTAAGGTTTTTTCTTCCCATATATAATATTTAACAAAAATTTTAAAAATGTTTATATTCACTATTTGTATTTTTATACAAATTTTAATGCATATCCACATTTGCTGATATTTTGCAAAACAATATTAATACACAAATGGACCTTTGGCTTGGACATTGATATTGAAATGGAATTGCTTACTGAAAATAATAATCATAATCAACGAATCCGTCCCTATCAGCAACGTGATATATAATCAGCATGCATATCACACAAATTTTACGTGGAGCTCACTTTGGCAATTTAGCTAAAGTTCATGGTATCGTAACATACAAAATTTCACCATTCGAACAAAAAGCTTTTGCTGGTGCCATTAGCCATGGTGTCCCTAACACAATTAGAAGGATTAGAACTAGCGTTTTTCGTGTTGTACCGCGTAAGTAAAATTTAAGTTTAAAAACTAAATCAGAACTTTGAAATATTTTTCAAATACATTGGTCTATTTTTTCTTAATTGTCAACATATTAGATTTTCAATACATACCTACATATGTATATATATACATGTATTTATTTAATTCACAAAATTTTATTTATAATTTTAGCCTTCATCATTGGATATTTGATCTATGACCTTGTTGAAAAGGAGCACGATCGCTTGTTGCGCAAGGACCCAGCAGAATTTGCAAACGATTCTTAAATTTAGTTAAATTATATTAAAAATTGATTTTAAAGAATATATTGGTATTCACAAATCATTCACAAAATGTAACGCTTTGAAAGTTTACATCATAAAATTGTGTGTTAAAAATAAATTGCTAGTGAAGAAATGTTAAAGATTTTTTTAATTGCACTTAAAAGTTTATCGATTTTATGACGAATCAATCATAACAAGGTTATCCATTGTTTACTAATTACGTTTGTATAAGGATGCAGAGTTTTTCAAGGAAAGTGCATAAAGGAAATTTTTATGCAACAAAGAATTACGCAATCGTAATTTGAAATTATCCCTCCCCACTTTTAGGTATTTATGTTAATTCCAAAATTTGAGGCAATTATAAAAATTTAATGTAGAAGCACTAAAGATTATCAAAACATTTTTTTTTGTATTTAATAGTAAAAATTCATATTTTTTTTTATTTTCTCTTCTATACAGTCGTTTTAATCTATTTTGTAGCTTTATACATAAATTATAGATTTAATTTAATAACTAATTATTTAGTAACATCAGGTAAAATAATATAATAAAGCTATTAGAACTAAGAAGACTATTGACAGTATGAAAAAAAGTGTGGAAAGGAAAAAAAATAAAATTCTTATTTAAAATTCTCAAATACATAAATACAAGTAGGTACTTAAAAATATAAGAATTTATTTTCAGACTATTTTATACAAATTATCACACATAATCTAGTTGTATATAAATTTGTTTAACTCCAATTGATTCAAAAATCATTCTTGCATGTGTCACAACGTATCTCGGATCAACATTTCGTGAAACTTCTAATTTTATAGCACCAACATAAACTTCTGAGCATAATGTCCAAAAATGTGGTTCCTGTACGGCATATACGCCAGCTAATCCTGTAACTTTTTGATAACATTGAGGTAGGGCACGATCTAATCCCACAGGTTGTCTTTGCATTAATACCATAACTGATTCTTTTATCAAACTAAGTACGCTCAGCGCAATTAATACACCAATAAATATTGAACATATTGGGTCAGCAATCATCCAACCAAACATTTGCATTAATACCGCTGATACAATTACACCAACGGAACCTAATGTATCAGCTAATATATGAAGAAAAACACCACGCATAATTTGTGAATTGCCACCACCTAAATCAATTGGTGCACCGTGACTATGTCCGTGATGATTCATACTGTTATGATTTTGATTATGACTATGTCCGTGTCCATGGCCATCTTCATGATTATGACCATGTTCACCATGGTTTATTTCAATAAGAGGATTGTGTTCTTCATGTGAGGAATGTGAATGGGAATGTCCATGACCACCACCACCACCATGTGAATGTCCATGTTGAAATGCATAAATTCCAACTAAATTGACAAGAAAGCCAAGTACAGATACAACAAACAATCTTTCATGTTTTACTTCTGGCGGCTCAATAAGCCGCTCAACAGCCTCCGACAATATAAAGAATGATATAAATAGTAAAAATAAACTGTTAACAAAGCCAGCTATAACTTCAGCTCTTACATAACCGTAAGAGTATCGTTCGTTTGCTTTCCATTTTGTGATGACAGATGCTGCTAAACCAGCCAAAAGACCAGTACAGTCAAAGAACATGTGAAATGAGTCTGATATCAGACCTAAAAGAAAAATTATCATAAATTACTTTCATTGGACATGCAAAAGATCAAAGAATTACTATGGCTTAACCAAATAGGATTCAAAAAAATTAAGCAAATATCTACTTCTTAAAATTTTATTATCAAGTAGATGACAATCACAATAACGAATGAACTCTTTATATTAATATTTTTATGGTAGGCTCGTCACCTACCAAATAATGAACTCAATGACGTTAGAAACTGGTTCATGGTTATCCACAATATCATGCACCAGCCCTATGCTCCTCTCAAGAAAGAAATAGGATAAAAAAAATTAGTCAAATAATATGCTACTTTTACAACAAATTATCCAAATTAGTAAAATTAAGTTATGATGAGGACTGATATCTTTTTATTTTTCAAAAATCATCAGAAATATATAGGTAAGTAGGTGGATCGGCGTATGTTGAAGTAAATATGTTTAGGTAGATTATTCATCGCAATCAATTGGCACATAATTGTAACTCAAAATTGTCACATTATTTATATTAAGTATATACATTATGTTGTACATATTTATGTAGGTACCCACCTAGTTTAAAGTAAACATAGCAAATTAAAAATATTTTATGACGAAATCTTATCTTATCTCGTCACATTAAATCGTTGCTTCTAAGCTAAATATGCATAGTAAGTGTTCAAATATACAAGAGAAAAATGGTCTGCCTACTGAAGTTACAATGCCTTAATTAAAATAAAAATTTATATTAAAATATTTTGTTTAGCTATACGAATATCATTATAATATTCATTAAATAGGCCAAAAATAATAATTGCATATTAACTGGATATCCTCAATCAACTGTACTCAAGGACGGAAATTACTTATTGTGAGTCAATAACCTTGTCATAATTTTATTTTCTATATATTTGTATAGCACATACAATTTAAACTTTATATTTATATATCAACATTTAATTAATAATTCTTACCCAAACTGTTCGTCCATACTCCATATAATAATTCAACAAATGCAAAACTTAAATTAAGTAAAAGAAATAATAATAAATTTCTTGAATTTCTATCTGAAAATATTAAACGTTTCCAACCATTTAATTTTTCTTTAATTCTGTAAACAAAATTTCGATTATCTCTATGTGAAAGTGGTAGTGGAAGCATGTTTTAAACTTTTTTTTACTATTTTTAATTAAAACTAAAAACTTATTTTAAAATTGTAAACAAAAACAATAATGATGTGGAATTCCCGTCTTAAATTAGAATGCTTTATTTAGTTACAATATAAATTTATTGCATACGTGGTGTATTTTCTTTATTATTCTAAATTTTTTTTACTAATCTATGAAATTTTAGATGAGTAAATATTTTGATTGACTATATTAAATGTGTTTTAAACACTTTATTTTAAAAAAATATTATAATACAATAATTAAATTATGTGCAAATTAATTGTGATTTTTAAAAACATTTTTAAGAAATTCGTTTGAGATTTAGATACATTCTTTTAAAAAACTATTTTTGTCGAAAATATTACCGCATCTGTCAACAATAGAGAAATGAATTAATGGTATCGATTGACATTTTTGACAAAACATTTTGATTTGTCAAATTAATGTTTACTTGGTAATGCCAAATGTTAACACAAATCTTAATCTTTTACATTTTTAAGATATGAAAAATTTAACAGCCCCGTCACACATGCAATCTTTACTTTTGCAATTGTTTAATTGTTTATTTTTGTTATGTTAATTTATATTAACGTGCGCACAGATACAATTGTAGGATTTTATCAAATTATGGAATCAAACAGTTACCATTTTAGTAATATTTTAAGAACTGTTTTCAAATTTTAGAGCTCTACCGCTTAATTATGAAATCGTTGCACGCACATAAATAACTAAACTGTAACGTCAATTCAAATCGATTGCGTCAACTAAAATTTGCTATTAGTTTATAAAAAATTACAAACTGTATGATTGTTTAATTGTATGTGTGTTAACAATATTATTAAATTATCAAAACAAAATTTTTTAGTTCAGGTTGAAGAGGCTTACGTTACAAAAAAGCTAAAACTTCAAAATATAAAATAGTATGAATTTTTGAAACAAGATAATGATTTCAAAATTATTCACCCCTGGTCTATTAAAAAAAAAAATTGTTTAAAGGGATTGCCGGAAACATTTTTGGATGTGACATTATGTTTGACATTAAAACTGATTTTGACTTTTCGGCAAAGTTGGTAAAATTGACTATTTCCTTTCTCCATCTTTTTGCATTGAAATATCACAATGGTAAGTTGTTATTAATTAATTTTTTTAATTTGGGAAAATTGTGAGCTTTAATTTTTTATATAATAGTGAAATTATGATTTTTAATATATTATTCTTTTAATAAAACATAAATTAAAGCTTCTGAAATTCATAAATTATGTGTAGTTTCAAAAATAAAAGTGTTCACAGTTTCCGCCGCATGGTGTGTTATTTTATTAAATTTAATTTTAATTATTTATATTATTTTAGCCGCCAAAGAAGGACTCTAAATCTGCTGCCAAGCAGCCACAAAAAACCCAGAAAAAGAAGGAAGGAGGAGGAGGCGGTAAAGCCAAGAAGAAGAAGTGGTCAAAAGGAAAAGTTCGTGATAAGTTAAACAATCAAGTTCTTTTTGATAAAGCCACATATGACAAATTATATAAAGAAGTACCACAGTATAAATTGATAACCCCCTCAGTTGTGTCTGAACGTTTAAGAATTAGAGGTTCTTTAGCTAAACGTGCACTTGTAGAACTTAGAGAAAAAGGTAGTTTTTTGTAAGATATTTTATTATAAAATTATACATGTATATTATTATTTTAGGTTTGATTAAACAAGTTGTTCAGCATCATTCTCAAGTAATATATACAAGAGCGACAAAAGGGGATGACGCGTAAATATTTATAAAAACATAAATCAAGAAAAATAAAAAATTTTTTGAGATAAGTAAAAAATGTGTTAAATTTATAGGATTACATTTAAATATTGTTGATACATAAACAATTAGTCGAAATTTGTGGAAGAATACTTAGTTATTGTGCATTCATTACATGAATTCTTACGAGATTTATTAATCTTTCATTTTTTCTTTTTCGCGTAGTACTTAACATGAGTATGTAATTCCTTAAAATTATTTTTTGTTTCGAGGTACAATCTTGTAAACATCTAATACAGTAAATAATAATGTCTAGGATTAAACCGAAATCAATGTTAATTCAATGGTTATGCAATGAAAAAAAGGCATCTTCTATGTTTCAGGTGTTCAATTATTACCTTATTTGTTATGTATTCCGATTGCGGGATAGTACATCATGTAATGCCAAAAGGATTTTTAAGTAATAAAGCAAAAAATTACAATTTATAAATAGGTAACTATCTACGCAGTACCTAAATACCTATGTAGATAAGAATCCACCTGCATCTTAAAAATAAAACCATAATATTTGAAATGTGTATTCCACTTGAGTGGTTTAACAGTAGAGACTTTAAATTTTAAATATTAGAACCAGAAATTTCTAAATATTAAAAATTTAATTGCTTTCCATAGTTTTGGATTTAACATGGAATTTAAAACTGCCTTTTTCCCCATTTATTTTAAAAATTACTGTTGTACAAATATATGTATTTATGTACATACATACATACATAATATAACAATTTTTTCTAAAGATGTGTTTATTTCTCTAGACTAAATCTAGATTCCAGACCATTAAATATGTACATGTTAGTTTACATATTTATAATTGCCACCAGTTCGTTAAGAAGGAGGTTTGCAGAGAAATTCCTTGAAGTTTTTGAATTTTATTTTGTGATAAAGAGAGAATTATTTTCTGTATTGAATGTATCCATAAAAAAAATTCATGATTTGGTATATTTTCAAAATGTAAATTTAAATTGGTTTAGCTGCAATGTGGAATTTATTCAAACTAGGTAAGTAGGTTGTAAGTACATACATAACTATTTCACTGCTATATCACAAAATTCGGCAATAACTACAAAAAGCTCATAATGGTTAAATTAAACTGGCATAGTTCAGCTTACCCCTATAACAAAAAATGCAAAAACGTTCAAATGAATTAGTTTAAAATTTGTTAATTTGAAAATATTTTTACTTACATTAGTCATTGGCTGAGCCTTTTCTTTTGTTATTAGACAATTGATTATATAAACTGGCATTGCAGAAAAAGCTAAAAAATTATCTTTTAGTTTTAGACCACAAAATGCAAATAAAATTTGGTGAAAAAAAAGGACTGGTGAAAAATTAAAGATGAATGGTACATTATAATTACGGTATAAGAAGAAAGCCGCTATCTCCCTGAGTTTGCGAAACTTAAAAATTCTTGCTTTGTTCTTAATTTATTTCATTAACAAGACACATTTCCGCACAAAATTTCAAATATCTGTCATAAATTGATTTCTGAGTAAACCCTGCAACAGACGGAAACCAGTATTTTTGAATTCACTTGGAAGTGTTCTAATAATGTTTTGACTGTTATCTTCCCTTACTTTCAAGACCTACAAAATGAAATGAAAATTATAAAATTATAAAATTAAATTATTATTTAAAATTTATGTAACCTGACCATTGGTGCAGTTGTTATGGCACCGGTCCTTTATGCCACCGGTCCTTTAACTCTCGGGTTTAAACCCCGGTCAGGCGGTCAGGTCACTATAAAAATTATATTCAATATTATATAACTTAATATACAATAGTCATAAATACTATACAAGTAATTTTCAATAATATTCAATATTAAGAACTAAGAAAAATAAACAGTAAATATTAATAAACATAAATAGGTATTTAATATAAATAAAAACTACGGCAGGCTAGTCACCGACCTAATTAACTCTATGACGCTATGAAAATTAGGGCATGATATCATTAGCCCTAGCCCTATGCTCCTCCTAGGAGTGAAGAAGGAAAAAAAAAATTTTAATTTATGTTAAACTGTATGTACATATTTCTAGATTTTCACGAAATAATATTCCCAACGTCATTTTATAAAATACATACACATACAAATATTACATACATACCTATGTACTCGTACATACATACATCTAATCGGAAACAAGGTGTGGATCATGGAATTTTAGTTGAATACAAAATGTTCAAGTTAATTTTATGTTCAATTCTTCTATAAGTACTTAAATTAATTGAATTTGAAGATCACTATCGTATTGGCGTTTATTTTAAATTATAGGTTACCTATAAATACAAATTAAAAAATTAATATTTTTGAATGGAACATTTTTGTTATTTTACATTGATATATATACATATGTACATATGTATGTATTCAGTTAAAGATGGATAAGTTGCGATTTTGCAAAATGAAGGTCAAGGGAAACGAAAGTGTCGCATATTTAACAAAATAAATTAAAACTTTCAAACACGAAAACTTTGAGATTATCAAATTGATAAAATTAAATTATTAAAATTTCATAATCTCAGAAACTTACATACATACATCCTTATTAATTTAATTGTAGTTATCTACATTTTATCTAAATTATCATTTGTGAAAATTGATTTAACAAAATGTAAATACAATAAATTTCTAAAAGAACATAATGAAATTTGAATGATTAAGCACGGCATTATTTAATCATTTTTAATTATAAACTTCCGCGTGCATTGGCATGCAAAAATCAATATAAAAATGTTGTTACTGAAAAAATATGGATTAAGTCAAGTTTCAAATATTTACTTGAAAAGATGCAACAATTCGTGTTACAAGTTACATTAGCAGTTTTATTTGTTTTATCGGTATGTTTAAATTGTATACAATCTTCCTAAAAGTAATTTTTCTAAAAAATACTTTTCTATGTAATTTAGGGCCATGTAACAAGCCAAGGGCCTGGAGGTGGAGCTGGTGGAGATATGGGCGGCAGAGCTGGGGCTGGCGTTAGCATGGGAGCCAATGTTGGAATGGGAGCCGGAGCCGGTGCTGGAGCTGGCGGCGGAATGGGAGGAAATAGTGGAATGGGAGGTGGAGCAGGGGGTCCACCGGGTGGTATGAGAGGGCCTAACAAAAAATTTTATGAAGAAAATGAAAATGTTGGAATAGAAAATCCGAAAGAAACGAGAATAAAAAGGAGTGTTCAAACCTTGCCAGATAATTATATAAACAATGAACAATTTTCCGGTTTAACTAAACAGGAACAAAATATAAGATTAAAACGCGAAATACTAAAAAATGAATTTAATCAATTTGAACAATTTCGTAAAGAAAAATTATTTTTCCAAATGAGACCAAAACGAACTCCCAAAGATTATAACGAAGATCGTTTATCAAGTAGTGAAGAATCTGGTAGTGACGATGAAAGTTATGAGAATAGTGAAAGTTCCGAACAAGATAATGGTAAAAGAAATCGTCGTGCTGTGTTTGATGGTAAAACTCGCCATATTAAAGGTAATCAAAACGGAAATTACATGGAAAATATTAAACCATCCTTGATTATATCAGAACGAGGAACTGTTCAAAGTTTTAGTCGTGTTTTTGTTTAATTCTAATTTGCAAAAAATATCAGAAATTAAGAATTGATGTATTGAAAAATTTGCTTTAAAAATTTATTTATAAATAATTAATGAAACAACACTATATCCTCCGGCATTTCTATTTTTTTTTTTTTTTGAATAAAATTTTAAATGAAATTATTAAAATAATAACTAAGACTTTTAATAATAATGTTGATCAACATGATTTGCTTCTGACGTTGCTTCAAATGCTATACGTTCAGCTTCTCTCTCGGCTGCAATGTGAGCATGTTCTTGAACAATTTTATCATATAAATTTAAATGTTTATTTGTTGCACTTATAACTGCTTGACTGTTATATGGATGAGGAGCATTTGCAACTGCTCGAGCCTGCAAATAAAAGTATGTAAATAAATACAAATTAATTTATAATTAGAATATAAATAACAAATCGCGTATATTTACATGATCTTGTAATGTATTTCCTGAATTTGCATGAGCTTGTGCTATTTCATTATAAAGTTTTAAATGATTTGCAGCAGCTCTACGATTTGCTTCTGTATCTTCTAGTGCATGACTTAATTTTGGATGAAAACCATTTTCATCAGCAATATATTGAACAGTTCTTACTTGATTTTTTGGATCAACATAAGAAAATGATCCTCTAATTGTACCTGAACCATCTGAAACTTCTGTATGTGTACGATCTACAGAACCTGAAGTAATGTAAAATTCTTATTATAATTTGTATCGTAATAAAACATAACATTAATTAAATAGATTAACATTATTATGTATTGACTAAATTACAAAATATTCCAATGAATTTCATTAGTTGATAATTTTATAAATCGCTAAGGAGACCTAGAGGGTAAACAATTAGAGTTCTTCTGGAAAATTTCGTTGCATAATTGTTTTTCAAATATGTACATATATGCACATATGAAATTTAGTAGCTATAACTTCTACATTCCAAGAACATCTAGCTCGATATATACGATTTTCTAGTCATAATACAATCAATACAAACTTCGGTACCTACCACATAATATGTTAGTAAATCTTAAATTATTATTATTTACATGATAGCCTTGCATTTAGATTTCAAATTAATTATTTAATTAAATAATTTCTAGGAAGTAACTATTAGATAAACAACATGCTAAGAGCATTTAATTGCATATAAACAAAAATATTTTATATGTATGTACTTGAATATACTAAAAATGCTTCCTAACGGCTTAATATACAAAATATTTCTGCAAAATACTATACATTACATATGTAAAAATTGTTACGTTTATAATGCCCAATAAAAAAATACAGTAATATAATTTGTATATGTACTTCTGAGGGCTTCTTGTTTAATGAAATTTTAATATTTTATTTAAATAATTATCAATAATAGCTACTCTATAGACAAGTAATTATAGCCAAATAAATCCCAGATATCTTAAAAACCTTAATCATGAAGGCTTAGGTTTCTATAGTAATAAAATATTTTTCATTGTGATTCGTGTTAAGAATTATGAAAGCTAGAGCCAACTACTGAAAAAATTCACTACATTGAATGTGCATTTAAAATTTTTCTATAAAATTTAATTCAAAATATTTGCACGATTTTCAATTTATTTAATCAACAATTCCAGACATCATGTAATTAAAATTAAAAAAATTCAATTAAAATTTTTTAAAATTAGAAATTACTTAAATTATTTATGAAAAATTTCACATATAAACAACAAAATAATTTGATTTTATATTAAAAATTTGAATAAATTGCAAAAAGAATGTTGATAAAATTATTCAAGCAAAAAATATTTCATAATAATTATTTAATAAAATTCAAAAATATAAAATATATGTACATACCTGGTTCTCTACCAGCAGAATAACTGAATACATATGGTCTTGGAGGTGGCGGAGGTGTTGAAGGTTCTTCATGTTGTTGTTGCTGTTGATGTAAAATATGTGAAACATCAGCTACTACCAATGTTAAACCGAATAATAATGTAACCTTTATGAATAGACAAAATAATTTTAGATTTTTTAATTAATTATCACAAATCTTGAAATTTTCCTTTAAATTAATAAAAATTTTAAATATTTTATTTTAATTTAGAGGTATGAAATTTTCCAAAATTGTCATTTTTTCAATTATTTTATAATAAAATTTTTATTTAAAAATATTTGCATATTTTTAAAAACATAAAATTCAACAAACATATTCATATGTGGGAATGGGTAAAGCTAATTAAAATAGCTCTTTTCTTTTGTTTTTGTTTTTCATAAATCTACTTCAAATATGAATAATTATTGCATCATAACTTGTTTATTCAAAAGCACAAGTATTCAGTCTCTTTCGTCTATAATATAAAGTTCAATTTAATTGGTGTATTAACATTAAAATGTAATTGAAGAAGTATTGAAAAATCATATTGATTTATATGGGGCCCCATAACGTAAAAAAACACACATACGCACACATCAGATATATGTATGCTATTTGTATAACAAAACAACAAAATCAATCATAATCATTTAAGGCGATTACGGGCATTATACCTTATTGATATAAAATGTATATTACAGGGTTATTGGTTCAAAATTCCAAAATTGTTTCATATAAGCCAAAAAAAAAAAACAAGAAGTGAAAGACACAATTTTACACTTAAATTTTATTTCAACTTCCCGTCAGATTTCAAAAATGGTCAAAAAATTTCAAATAACTTTTTTAAATTTAAAAAAAAAAAAATTACTTCATGTATTTTTAATTTTATTTTTACTTACAAATTGTATAAATAACTTCATTATTTTAAATAAAATTTTTTATTTTATCCGTTTTTAATTTTTAATATTTGATATTGTTCGTGTTTCAACGATAACTAAAATTTTTATATCTTAATCAAAAGATTTTAATGCTGAAGAAGAGTTTAAAAGAAAAATGAAAAGAAAACTTTGACTTAAAAATTTTTAATGTGTATAGAAAGAGAAAAATCGAGACTTATTTGAATCAAAATTATTTGGTGGGGAATCTTCAACTTTTATCATTTTTTGTTATACCAATAATGTATATTGCCATTACACCGGTTTAATAATAATTCAATATTGATATTTGGCAAATATATTGAACATATTATGCGAATTAAAGTGAATGTCTTAGAATATATTTCGATTAATTTATTATTTAAAATTATAATTTCCATATTGATATTATACTTATATACCAAACCAAACCACTGTTCTGGTTATAACACCACCACGGGTCAAATTTTTATCAAAATATCATTTTATCAAAATAAAATTCCAAAATTTAATTATATTATTTTAAATTTATTTATCTTTATAGAAATTTTAAGATGCAAATGACTTAAAACGTAAAAGGACAATGAAATATTTGTTGCGTCTCATATAAACTCTATAAATTTTTTTGAAAATCATAAAAGGAAAATGAAAGTTGGTTTCTCCATGTGGCAGCCTTGTACTAATCAGAGCAGTAACAGTGACTAATCTATCTATATATTCGGCATTAATTTTCATATTCGATAAAATGCTAAACATAAAATATTTTCTAAATTTCAATCCAATTAAATTTGGATTTTAATTTTAACTGATAAATTTTCATTTCATAATAATTTTGCTGTAATTGTGAAAATTTAGCAACGTTTATGAACACACTGCAACAGTTTAGGAGCATTTGTTTAAGAACATAATTGCAAGGCAGTTTTCACTTGTTGCTTTATAATGATTATATCGCGTTTATGAAAAGACCTATAAGTTTGATTGATCGTAATTTGTTAATTTTATATGATGAAATCATAAAATTTTTAAAAATTTCAATTGATTGAATTAAAAAAAATTTATTAAACAAAAATCATTGTTAATTTTCATTGAAAAAATAAGTAAAATCGAATGAGTATTAAGAAAAGAAAAAGAAATATGAGCAACTTTCTTTATGTAAAGAATTAATTGTCTTAATTGGTACAGGGGCCCTACTATATGTAATTCGATTTTCATGTTTGCAGAAATTGGAAACAGCATACCATAAGAAAATCGTTTTACGAAAATCGAATTACATATTAAGACCCTTATATACATCTAATCTTATACACTTGCATAAGATTTTATTTGCAGTATATTTAAATGAATGGTATAAGGGAGGAGTATAAATTATATATAAGACAAAGTTACTCATAAGTCCATTCGGTAAAACTGATCAAAATTCATATTGTTCATTTCTTTGAAATTTGTATTTATAAACTCATCTGACATGTTTTGATAAATTTTGATATTAAATCAATTAAATCGAATGAATTTTTTTTCTTTTTTTTTTTAAACGAAAATAAAAGTAATAGCAATTTGCAAAAAAATTTTGAATTCAAAACATTGGGTACGTCTACATTCATATGTTATAAAAATAACTTGTTTAGGTATGATATTAATTAATTTGTTTATATAAGTACGTCAAAACAAATTCACTGGAATTAGAATCTCTGCGAAAATGAATCATGATTTAAGAATTTATTAAAATGGTAATAGTGGATGATCGTAAATTGTTTTTAAATATTTTAATTAAATATCTTAATTCCGTAAAAAATTTTTTTTTACGGAAAAGAATTAGTGCCTTCTTGTACCCAAATGGAATAAAAATAAATATTTTTCATAAACTTGACAATACAAATATTGTATTTAATCCTTCCTAAAAATAAAATAAAAATTTTAACTATTTGATTACATTCTCATTAATTTTTATTTCCTTTGAATTCCTTAATTGCAAAATTATCCCTGATATAGATAAAATGGGAATATTTTAGTTTAGTAAGTAATAACAGAGTTATGAATCGAGTATTTCAGAATTAAATGTAGAAATCACCATTCTTAACAGTTTTCTTCAAAAAACATGTTTTACGATAAGATTGTTCTTAAAGTTCCTGATGCATGGTTTCTTTATATGTATATGTATATATTTGATGCAGAATTAATATTAGTTGGATACCAAATTATAGTTTGAAGTGGATATAGCAATATTTTCTTTTGCTTCGTCTAGTATACTTCTTTTTTGTAATTTTAAATTTATTTAATTTACAATTACAAAAAACATCAATTTTTAACGTGAAATACTTGTTTTCCATTTAAATCTATTTAATTCAGTTGAATTATTATTTGCTGTATATTTGTGTTTTACAAGATTAAAATTTTGTTAGTTATCGATGAAACAGGATTAACGAAATATGTGTTTAAAACTTAAGAAATTGAATTTATGATGTTGATTAGGAACAAGTTAATAAATACTCAATTAAAAATGATGAATAAAAGAAAATATTACCAAAAGGTGTATGGAAGTCGACAAACAGATTTTTTTTTCAAGGCGTAAAACTTTACAAGTATTAAACTCGTAAAACTATTTAACCTTTTTTAAATATTTAAAAATAAGTAAATAAACAAAAAATAATTAACATTTGAAATCTAATGTAAAAATCCAAAGTTGATATATACATTTTTTTAGTTTAATAAAATTTATTTAAAAAATTTCATTAAAATTTACTTTATAAAAACCTTTTTGAGTTCACAAACTTTTCTTAATTTAAATATTTGATCTTGACAAAATCTTAAATTAGATTACACACATGCTAGACGGAGGTATTCTTTTTGTTTTTCAAAAGTTTACATCTTGTAAAAGAAAAACTTTTAAAAGAATACTTTTTTATATTATGTATGTAATACGAATGTTTATAATATAAATTTTTAAATGCAATAGAGTTTACAATAAATTATATATGTATACTTAACCTGAATAAATTGTAAAGTTTCCAAAATTTCAATTACAATTTTATATATTTATATAGAGACTTGTATATTGTATAATTATTTTTTATATATTTGGATGGTATTAATTTATTCAATTAAAAAAATTAAAAATATTTTTAAAATACTATAAATTTTTTTTTAAATTCTCTAAAAGAGAGGCACCTCAATTTTTGATTTTAGCACTTATATTATCACTACTTATTACTAAAGCAACCTTTTTAATTAATACAATCAGTTTTAAAATAAAATTCACAATTAATTTCATATTGTATGCTTACATTATGTATGCATTTCATATTAAGATAAAACAAAAAAAAATTATTATTTAATTTAAAACGCTCTTAACACACGCTGGGCTACAAAATGGCATATCTTGTTTTACACAAAATCTACCACCAATAAGAGATTTACCACAATTTATTCCAGCGCACATAAAGCATGTTCCATGCCAATGTATTTCACCCCATTTGACACCTTGCTCGGTCGGTCCTATTTGATTTTGACAACGTTTACATCTCTCAGCATAATATTGATCATAGCAATTCAAGCATAATGGCATATTAGTTTTTTCATCAGGAATGTATTGTTTACCAGCTAATGGAATGTCACATTGATAACAACAGAAATGTTTTATATGAAAAGTTGCATTTTCGGCAGCTGTATATTCTTTTGTAAAAATTAATTCATCACAAGCATTGCATCGCGGTATTTTTAATATTAATGCTAAATCTCGACCACAATAAACATTGCCAGAATGAAAGAAATAAACTAAATCAGCAAGAAGTTCCTTACACGAATGACATTTGAAACATTCTGGATGCCAAGCAATCTCTTTACCAGCCCTTTCTGCTTTAACAGCTACTTCGCCAGACATAATAAATTTCTGACAGTCTTTGCATTTTAATACTGGAACAGCTTTTATATCCTCGACGTTTTCTTTTGGTGGTGGATCCACAACACCTAATTGCGAAAAATCTTCTCCAAGATCATGAATTGATTTATTACCTGAAAAATGAACTGTTGGATACATATTTAAATCTTCTATGCCCGGAATTGAAGTAAATTTCCCTAAAGAAGCGTCCGCAAATTGATTAAAATCTGAATTAGTTATTTGATTTGGAGTTGGGGGTTTCGATTCAAAACCAGAATCAGAACTTTTTGATCCTGATAAAAGCGGATTTTGAGGATAATTTTCAGCTGGAATGGTATTCGAATAAGGTACGCCATTTGAAATAGCCAAAAACTTATTATTTGGTTGGTTTTCAACGAAGTTTGCAATTTCTTTTTCAAATACATTATCATTTAGCAACTCCTGCCGATACATTTTAAGTGGGTGGAGAATTCTACAACCGGAAACATTAATTCCTTTGTTTTGTAAATTTCCAAAAATTTGATCATAATGTGGACCATTAATAAAACCGCTTAATAAACAATCTTTATTCAAGCCAAATTCATTGATTTTGTTTTGATTTTTAGGACTAAAATATTGAAGGTCGTCTGAATCCAAATTCGGAAACATCGTTTGATCAGAAATTGCAAATGGCTTACATTCAAATTTGTTGTGCGGTGGTTTTAAAATATTGGCTAATTTTTCAGAGTTGACAATATTTAAAAGAATTTTATCTCTTTCAAATTTAGCATCTGCAGGTAAACCTAAATCATGTATAATGTCAACACCTCCAAATTTTACTTTTCTCATCGGAGTATCCTGTTTAATTAAAGTTCCAAATTTTGTTTGTGCAGGATAACGTAATGGAACTGGTGAATTAAAAGCATCGGAGGCAGCTGGTTTTATGCCTTTTATGGGAGTTGAATACTGTTTATTAGATTTAATAGCTTGGTCAATATCATTTCTAAATGTTGGACTTGAATTATATTCACGTATAAAATCTTTTATAGGCTGAAGTATTGGATCTTTCGAAATATCTAAGTTGTTCTTATCTAAAATATCCAAAATTTTTTCATAAAATGGACCATTTATTGTAATACTCTCCGCACTTGCAATGTTCACTGGAATATTTTTGAGTTTATCTTTTGTTGAATTTGTAAGTTTTGCTTCAAGATGGGGTGGAAGAACAGACGGATTCATTACATCAGAGTGGACAATTAAATGAGTTCTGATTGGTAATGGCTGATTCAATAAAATTGCATTAGTTAATTGCTCAGAATTTAGTAAACTCATAGCAGTTTTATCTTTAACAATATCACCCGGGGTTTCATTAATTTTTCGCAAAATTTCTAACTTTTTATTGAAATTCTTCTCTGGCTGCCTATTCAAATGATTAACTTGTGCGTGTTTCACTTCACCTATTCGAACGACATTTCCCTGCCCCACACAATTTTCTCGAATTTTCTTCACATATTGTTCAAGTTGAGCTGTTTCTGAATCAGTTAAATTATCACAAAGCGTTGCATCCATATCATGAGCGGGCACTTGAAATTGTAACTGCTGCTTACGTTTAGCAGCTGCATCGCTGCCAGCAATAGGGATTTTATTCGAGCCCAATTTATTCATATAATCGGATATTATATCTGGATCAGAATTTGGTGGAATCCAATCCAATTTCACTGGTTGATCTGCTAATGCCTTTATTTTAATGTCTGAAATAAAATTTTGATTATTTTCTTTATTATTTATTTTAAAAATAGATCTTTACATGCTGGTTTAGATCGAATCTGACCAAGTATTTCAAATTGGGCCCAACCAGTAATATCATCATCTTGGCACATATGTTGATCTTTCCGACATTTACAATTTCTACAAACCTTTCTCCAAAAATGCAAGTCCAAACCAGGACATTTATCTCCTATTAACACAATATTATATTACAAGTTACTTGAGAAATTATAAGTAATATTAAGTCAAATACCGCATTCATTGCAAGGCGCACCGGCACCAGATTCATGCCCCAATTTTGATTTCAACTTTCTTTCACGACGTTCTTCTAACTTTACCAACCATTCTGGAGCAGCTGGTGTTTCTACTTCTGAATGACTCATGATGTCGAATAAATTATTCTTAAAATAAGTGCCCACTGAATAGATTGATATCTTGTATCCTTTTTTTTTTATATCAAAATTTGCAAATTAATGACTCATCATTTGTAGTTTATTTTTTCAGAATTGAAAAAATGATTTAGGGTTATTTCAAACAAAATTTTAATAATCAATTACTAGCAAAAACATTCAATGAAAATACAAATTAATTTTTTTAAATTAATAAAGAAAATTGTACCTAGAAACTTAAATTTGTGCAAAAATTAATAAACAAAATTTATGATAATTAAATGTTTTTCAAAAAGAGTTGAGTATCTAATGAAACGTAATCGATTGAGAAATATTAATTATCGATATTTTTTCAAAACATCAATTGAGGTATTTGAACCGAACTAATCTTTCTCTTGATGGTTCATTAATTCGCCGTTTTCAAACTGAGTTTTTTTTTATTGTATTACACATGACCCTTTTTTGACAAGAATAAATGTTCATTTTTGGCAAGAAGGTAATTTTGTTTTAATTTTAAACAAATTCAAATAAGGGAGCGAATAGATTCAAAAAAAAATTTGATAATAAAATTTTAGACTAAAATACAGATCTGACGCTAAATAGTGTACATTGCAGAATGCAGTCCAGTTCAAATTTAAAAAAAGTATATTATTATTGACATGCAAAAATAAAAATAACTAAATTGGGATACAAAATAAATCAAAATATTTCAGTTGTAGGAAAAATTCACAATTAAAACAATTTAAATTTAAGTTTGGTTACCTGGGATAATTTGTCAATTTGAAAAATAAATGAATGTTTAAAAAATTCAATTTATTTCCATACGTTTAACTTTTACTACCTTTTACATTTTTTAAGTTTGGAAGTTGCAAACCATACTTTGGTTTTTTCATAATAAAGGGAGTTGTTCTGAGTAGGGTTGAAAATTCTTCGTTATTCTTTTTTTTTTGGATATAATGTTAAACCATACAATATGGCAATACCTTTTTAATAAATTTCATTATTTTGTTTACAAAATTTTGACATTTAAATGAACAATCTTTGTTTATAAACAGAAATTAATCGAAAAAATTGTAGTTTTTACATACTACATTAAATTAAAATAATCTACTTTATTAAAAAGAAACAAAATATAAATAAACTAAAAAATGTCATCAGATGAGGAAGATTATATGTCTGCAGAATTTCTTGAGAAATGGTAAGTTTTGTTAACGAGCTTAAGTTTTGTTAATCGAAGAAAATATTTATTTTGATAAAAGTATTAAAGATGTTCGTCCAGGTTTGGTGCAAGATAGAAGACGACGCAGAGAGTATAATTTAGAAGCGAAAAAAGTTAAAATTTCAGAAGACCAGCAAAATAAAGCGAAAGCTTCATCTGCTACACATCGTCTTCAAGAAGGTTTAAATAATCCATTAACACCTGATAACAAAGGTTTTGCATTGCTGGCTAAAATGGGATATAAACAGGGAGAAGCCTTGGGGAAATCTCAAACTGGAATAGTTGAACCTGTAGGAATTGTAATAAAATCTGACCGTGCTGGTTTAGGTCGAGAGAATGCATTGAAAAATCTCGAACAAAAACGCCAAGAAATTCGTAAGAGAAAACTGGAAAACATGGACTCAGAAAATGAAAAAAAATTGGAAGATTATCGGAAAAGATTGAAAGTACGAAATGAAGAAAAATCTATTTTACGAGCCTTTTAGTAAGCGGTTTAACTCAAATTAGTTTCAAATTCCAATTATAAACCTATTAATTTTTTTTACAATTTTTTAGCTCATGTCAGAGAGTTTGTGAAAAGTTAGATCAAGAACAAAAATATGAATATCCAGTATTAAAGTGGTTTTGGCCTGATAATAAAGAGCAGAATGAAGAAGATCAAGAGAGTGATAATGAGGATGAAGACGACGAAGAAGAAGAATTCGAATATTTAGATAAATTGGAAGTAATAAACGATTATTTGCGAACAACATACAGATATTGTCACTGGTGCGGCGTTAGATACAACGATGAAATAGATTTGGAAAGTAATTGTCCCGGACCTGAAAAAGATGATCATTGATAAAAATTGTTGTCAATCTATTAAAAGAAAATTAATATTGAAAATAAAATTTTATTTAAAACAAAATTAATATTAAATATTATAAAATTTTTAATAAAGATAATATTTACAAAGTAGATTATGTATCTAATAAAACGAAAAGTAAAATTTTATTTAACTTAATGTCTGAGCAATGTTTTCATTTATTAACGAACTTGTTTTGTTTAAATTGAATATATAACTTGATATATTCCGATTGTGATTTAGACAACCTTTTTAATGTTTTGTATTTCTTGGAATAATTATCATTATTATGTTCTATATTAAGGTTTTGAGATTCATTTAACTTAAAATTAATTATGCCTATTTCATTTTTTGTTATAAATTTTAATTTTATTTTATTTCTTTTATATTTATATTCATTTCTTATAAAATTTATGAATTTATGAAAATTTGATTTATAATGGGTTGAAGCGCCTCTTTCCACAGAGAAGTAAAAACATAAAACTATAATAAACATGTTAATAAGGTAAATCAATACAACAATAGTTAAAACAATGTATAAGAGTACTCCAATTAAGTGTCCTCCATGAGATAAATCTTTTAAATTTGCAAGTTCGGCGAATCCTGCACAAATAGCGATCAATGATGACAAAGAAAAATCTATAGATGAAAAATTTTTTGTGTATTGACCATTAATCATAGTACAACATAGACAAAAACTAATTAAAAATATTAATATGATAATTGAAGCTGATAATAAACTAGAAAAAGCATTGAATAATGTTTTCGTAAATATTCTAAACAAAATTGCAAATTGCAAAACTTTCCAGATACGTATTGTAGCCAAACAAACGAGAAATGCAGAGAATCCTGTTAAATAGATTTGAAAATAAGCTGCTTTAAAAAATCCTATAAATTTATTACTTTTCGAGTCATTAATTTTGTCAATTAATTCAATTACATATTGATTTTGAATAAAGAACAATATAAAATTTACAATTGTTAACAGTACTATAGAAATATCAATTATATTCCATAATTGTTTAAAAAATTTCTTAAATTTTGAATATTTGATTCTATTATATAATCGATATATAAATAATGATGTCATTAAAATATATAAAAATGATATAATAACTGTTATTGTATCCAAGTTTTCTAAAATTAATAATAATTTCAAAGAATTAATTTCTTGGCTTATAATATAATTACCATAAGGAGTTTTTTCCGCAATTATTGTTACAATTATAAATATATTTGAATTAACATCATATAAATTAAATTCAATAAAAATAACTGCAGTTCGATGATCAATCCAATTATTGTTTTTTAAAAATTTTAATATATGGTAACTATTCTTTAAATTTCTTCCAAGTTCTGCTATATAACCGCAGCTGCTATAACGTACCAAATCACCATAAATAGGAAATTCCATTCCGCTACAATCAAATTTCCATGGATTCAATAATTTTTCAAATTCCTCTTGATATTTAAAATTTTCATATTTTAATTTTTTCCATTTAGGTCCATAATATTTTGTATCTTTATTCACATTTGTATAATAACCTACACAATTTCTTATATCGAAAAAATTTTTATTACACGAATTCGGTACAATTCTATGTTGATTTAATCTAACTACACCAAGTATTTTAGCTGTACCTTCAGTAATCCATCCGGTATCTTTAATTCGCTCACCATTATGATAACGACCATCATTGAAATGTTTAATGAAAGTCTCATTTATCCAATAATAAAAATCATCTTGCCATAATATTTGATTTAATTTAATATTTACTTTATTCCATTTAGGTTTCGTTATAAAACTTTCTACTACTTTGGTACTATAATATGTACGTTGGTCCCTCCTCCACAAAATAATTAAAAGTAATGATGTTATATAAAATGTAAACATTATTAAATCATTTAATATATCCTTGTAATATATATTCAATTCTTCATCATAGTTATTGTTGTTTTTAAAATAATGGGCTTCATAATATTCAGTTAAATATTTAATTCGATTTTTCCAATAAATTAATTCATCCTCTTTTGATTCCATTAAATTTTGTGATATTTTCCTAATAGGAATTTCTTTTTTTCTGAATACTTTAATTAGAGCACATATCATTGAGGAGATTATATCAATTATAAAGATTCTGTGCAAGATTACTAATAAAAATGTAATTAAATAGATTTGACTCTTGTATATTCCATAGTGTAGGGTATAAATATTTATTATAATAACAGTTAGTATCGCTATTAGAGGAAATATTATCCAAACTGAATATTTTTTTAAATTTTTCATTTTAAATATTTTAATGTTTCTATTTTGATTTTACATATGAATTGTCAAATAAAAATTAAGTCTATAAATTTACATTTTCATTCTTGACAACAATTATTGACAATAATATACAGAAACTTTTTAATTCTATAAGTAGGTAAGTAGGTATGATTATATTCTAATAATTATTTTAGCATGACTCTGACATAATGCAATATATTATAATAACATTACCATTAATAGCGTTCCGTTAATTATTATGTGCGTAAATTATTTTGTTAAATAATATGCGTAACATAAATATGTAATTATATTAAATCGTTTGTAGTAAATATTAATAGTAGACTAATTCTAATAAATATTAAATTCGATCGGTACAATATTTTTTTCTAAATTAACAATTTGTCTAGAAATTTTTCATTGTTCAATTGAAAGCGGATGACCTTAATCAGAATAACTCAAAAAATAATTATTATTGATATGGTAAATATGACAATTAAGTACTACATGGACTGCCAAAAAATAATTTTTGAAAATACTGTAATGTTTTAACAGTATTTTTTTAAACTACAACTGCAAAATAAAATTTTGTAAATTTTTATCACAAAAGATGTACAAGAATTAGAAGAGTAAGTTTTGTATTTTCGTTTTAAAATGTTTATTTATTTAATATTTTATTTTAAGAGCTATAGAACATGAAAAATTGAATTATTTTTTTGATTGAATACACGACTGTGACATTCCTTTAAACAACTGCAAAACCTTTTTTTACTACAAGTAGCAACATTGAAGTTTTGGCAGTCGTTATTTTCTGCAGCTAAAGTTAGAAGTGCAAATGCAAACTGCATTGTCAAAAATGCCCTATGTAACAATTCTAAGTCATTAAACATTGTAGTAAATTTTATTTGTAAAAAATTATTTTTAAAAAATTAACAATTTGTCCAGCAACTTTTCTTAGTTCAAAAGTTTATCTTAACTTTAAAATTTTAAATTTTTAAGACCTTTTCTGGAGTTTTCAAACTTTTTGTTTTGAAGTGATTTTCTGAATTACTTTGAAGCAGGTGTCTTTAATTGGAAAACTTCAAAAAATTTATTTATCTATCTTACTCTAAGTTTTTTTTAAAGTAATGATCTGACGCTTCCATATTTTTATAGCCACGATGGTGCGTATAAATATTGAGATCAACCAGGTACACTAAATAAATATTTGAATGTGGACACATCAATTTATTTGATTTTCGGATTCTATCTTGTTAATATTATTTTATATCAAGCCATTAAGGTAATCAGAAGTTTTAAAGCGAAATTTTTAAAATACATCACCTGATAATTACAGAAGCTTTTCATAAACATAATAAATCATGTTAATAATTTAAAAAGGTACTCTATGAACTCATTATAAATTATTATTATTAAAGGGATAATCTATTTTAAATTGCATTAATCAAACAGTCGCCTCGCACTATCGAGTGACGAAGTCAAACGTTTTCTAAATTTATAAATGAACACCAAAATTTAAAAATATTTGAACCTGTTATAATTAATTATATTATTAGATTTATTTAATAACATTTAATTTAATAATAGTTATAATTACAAGACTGAGACTCAATTAATTAACCAAATTATGTATGCAATTAAAAAGTATGGTGCTCATATAATACGATAAATTTACAGTTTTAAATAACTAAAACGAGTTGGCTTCGTTGCAATCGTGGGGATCTTAGGCTCAGCCTGTCCTTTTCTGCATTTTCCAGTTAAATAGGCAAATCTCACTCTCTTTTGTGGATATTCTGCCGGGAGATGACTATACATTCTATGACTGTAATATTCTGGCCGTCAGTAGGCGCATACAGTTTAGACGGGGCTTTTTCAGAGACGGGGAGCTCGCATATGCAATTACAAATTATTTCACAATTACAATTATTAACAATCTATAATTTACGATAATATAGTATCGGAATTTTCATGAACATTAACATTATATTTGAAAATATACAGTGTACATGAAAAGTATATTGAGACCATCAGATCATTATTTACTTAACATAAACAACATATATGTATAAGCACATATAACGAAATTAATCAATTAGTTTTATATTTATTTATAACTTTCTATATACAGTCTCATATTTCTCACACCTTTTTTCATTAAATTTTTTTAAACAGACAGTAAATAAAAAACAAATTATAACATTAATTAAACAACTTATTAAAATAAAAAAATATTGTTTTAAATTTAATTTTAAATGTTTAAATTCTTCATCACGTTCATCTTCATAATTATAAATTGTTGTTCGACCCAAAAAAATAGCATTTATTATAGTTGAACTTAATAAACCAATTGTAAATATTAAGAATCTTTCCATATTATTTAAGTTTCCTTTAAAAGTTCCGAATAGAAATGACCAAAATCCATTTTCAGCCAATTTATAACGAAAATTTTCTTTAAATATAAATTTAAAATTATTAATTTCTTGTTGTGTTGCAACTAAAATTCTATATTTAATTGAATTATGATAATAATATGATAACCATTTATTAATTATGAAAATATATTCTTTTTTATATGTTAAATCTTTAATTATTATTAAACGACAAAACCATGATGGAAAATTTCCTTTATTATCATGACTAATAAAAATTTCTTGAATATCACCCAAATATTTCAATTTGATTTTAAATATATCAATTGAATTTTTTTGAAAACACTTCTTTTCCAAATCATTATATAAAATAATTTTATTACTTTCATTATATTCTCCATACAATTTTATAATAATATTAGCTGAAGTTCCAGCTCGTGGACGGCCACCAGTAAAAATTGTTAATATATAAGGATAGCATTGTTGATCTGTACCGCAACTATTGGTACGGTTTGCTAAAGTAATTTCGTTCTTGCCACTTATATTATCCGATTTTATAATATAAATAAGAAAACCGATTAAAAATATACTTAAGATTATAAAAAATATTAAAATATTATAATTAATACTGAGTATTTCCAATATTTCTCTTGAAATTTTAATTTCATTTGGAATATATGCTATTTGTGCTGCTACTATACTCATATGATTACATGAACACAATATATCACCATTCAAACTAATATTTATCGGTTTACAATGTGAAGAAATCCAATTTTGTTCATTTGTATCCCAAGTTACACACATAAATGTTGTTACACGAAATTTAAAATTAATTTTTTTAAGTTTAGTTCCTTGATTTGGTAATACTGCAATATACGATTTATTAGATAAACCTATAAATTATAAAATTTTATTTATACAGATTCGTTTAAATAGAAAATATTACAAGAAAAACTATTTTCAAATAATATTATTTACCAATTTTATTTGACGCATAAAAGTAATTCTTGCTTCCATTTCCTACATTTTCATAATTTCTCATGAACATATATTGTCTTGGTTTCATACCAATTCTTATCAAAATCCTTAAATCAGCCTCAATTTCCAAAAATTCATATAATATTAATGCATTCTCAGGATAAAACATTTCATAAATTGGCATATCATTTATTGAATTAACATAACCAGCTATTATATCGGAATTACTTGTGGTAAAATTTTGAATATTAAATAAAATTTTATAATTTGGTGTGGGTTGTTTAAGATTGTTTTTCGATATTCTTATATAATTATTATGATTCTTTGGAACAAAAATATTAAAAATTAAAATTTGACTTTGAAATGTTTTCGTTTTTGTTGGATACCACCAAAATAAATTTTTCTTTAAAAATCCAATTTGTATTATTAAGTGATCTACATTTTTTCCATGAAATATATTTGTTGCATTGAAAATTAATTTTATTTTATTAAAATTGTTTACGATATTAGAATTGTTTAATTTATCTAAACAAAAATTCATAATTTTTATATTATTAGTTTCAAAAATTATTGGTTTTTCAGATGGATTTGTAAAATGTTCTGCAACTCTTCCTAAATTTTCAATAATGCTTTCTATCGATTTGGTTATTAATTGTGCGTCATAAATTTCATCTGTTAAAAGAAATTTTTGTAATGTTTTATTATTTTTATTTATAGGTAATCAAAAATTTATAAAAGCACTGCAATTTTTCTTGCTAAATACTTGGTTATATTTAAATCTTAAGCGCACTGTAAATATTTGTTTAGATTACTATAAAATCATAAGCATTAAATATTTAAATTTAAAGAAAAACACAAAAACATTGCAAAATTGTACCATCATATTATCATTAGCATATCATGTCATGTTAATGTTGGTTACGACCATATACATTTTAGGTCGAATTAATTATGTAGTTTAAGACAAATTAAGGCATACGTAATTTAAGTTACTGGAATGCAATCAAATATACGTATAATATTTTTTCCAAAACCTGAAAAAATAAGAGATTTCGCAAACCCCTCAAAGAAATCAATGTATAGGAGAGTCCAATTGTAAGACCTTTGTAGTCCTTGACATGTTGAAAATGTTAAGAATTATTAATAATTTGGTAGCACATTTCTAGCTTCAGCCCCTAAACTATTTAATGATAAACTAAACTGAGCGAAATTGAATTATTAGAAAAATTAAAAATATAATTTAAAAAATTCAACAAAAATATTGTAAAATATTTTAAACAAACCAATAATATCGTAATTTAATTCTCCATAATCTGGATAATTTTCTGTATAAGGTTCATTAGGCTGCTGTATATCCATTAATTGTGATTTTATTTGGTAGGAACGAAATGAAATTTCGTCTATTGTTTTAAATACGCACCCTAGGGATTTATAAAGTTTCATTTGTATTGTATCATCAATAATGAATTCATTATTTGATTGCATTATTTTTAAATAATTCATTTCATCGTTCATTTTCTCAATTAACATCATACCCAAATGAGTGTTATTATTCGATATTATAAATGAAATTTCATTTAGAATTCCAATAATTTGCTGTAGATTCTCAAAAGAATGTGCATTAAAACTATTTAACGTTTCTAACATCAATTCAGTTAGCATTAAATTTTCATCTTCATTTTTATATAATTTTAAATTTTTAATAATTGTTTGAGATAAACTTATTACAGAGCCCATATTACCACTTTTTAAAAACCAATTAATACTTTTATTATTTCTTCCATTTATTAATTCCATAATCTCTTGTATATCACTTTTAAATTCATAATTTTTTATATCTATTTGAATTTTATAATTTGTACAAGCATCGAAAATATCACATATGTAAATATTCAATTCATTGCTATTTAAATTATTATTTGCAAGGCTTGTTTGTATTACTGAGTCGCTTGAAGATTTTAAAAATATTTCGTTATAAAAAAAATTGTAAATCATTGGATGATTTTCAGGGTCTATGAATCCTGTGCA
Organism: Condylostylus longicornis; assembly: GCF_029603195.1. Taxonomy (NCBI): domain Eukaryota; kingdom Metazoa; phylum Arthropoda; class Insecta; order Diptera; family Dolichopodidae; genus Condylostylus; species Condylostylus longicornis. The sequence continues at coordinate 9,298,598 of NW_026578009.1, read as the reverse complement.
ATTAATATTAAATAAAGTTTCAAATTCTATTCCGCTAAGTGGTATTGGTGAACAGATTCCACTTTTAGGCGAATTATTTTCTCTTAATTCTATTAAACTGTAACCAGTATTTGTTATATCTCTAACTGAAATTTTAATTCTTAGTTTATTTGCAGTCGGTAGAGATTTTCCATCTAAAATTAAATATGGCTGCTTTGATACAATTAAATTATTTATAGACCATTCGTAAGTGTTTCCAATATTTTGATAACAATTTTCGCAAGACACTTTTAAATGAAGAATTTTTTCTCGAACAAAATAATGGGAACGACAATTTCTTAAACAAATAATGGTGATTTCTAATTGCTTAGAATTTTTGGGAATAATCTTTTGAGTAAATTTTGAACGTTCAAAAGGGTACAATGTGGATGATACTGTTAGTCTATAAATATATGAAATATTTTCTTTAAATTCATTTGGCGATATTATTAGAGTTCTTTCTATTTAAAAAAAATATTTATTAATTTAATGTGCCAATTAATTATCTATGTATGCAGTTTAATTTACCGTTTCCCATATTTTTGAGACAATATTGATTGCTTCGATCTTGTTTTGATGAACATCTCCAACTAAATCGTAGTTTTTGATCACTCTTTGGATTTCTAGATATATCTTGACTTTTTGAACCATCGATTACTGTAATTTCATTTAGATTAATTGAACGTTCGGATCCTCCTAAGATTATTGCTTCTGGTGGTGTCATAACTACTTTGAAATAACACTACAATTATTAAAATTTCACTTAAAATATTAGGTCGTTTATAGTTGCGGTAAATTAATTTTGCTTTTTTAATAAAAAAAATTGATTAGAAACTAAGAAGACTTACCCTATGTACTATTTTTCCTGTTAAATTTTTGTTAGCAGTTTGTTCTGTGATCTCAGTTTCAATTACATAAGAATTTAAATAATCTGTTGAGAGATTTTCAAAAATTAAGAAATAGGCTGGTATTTTCAACCATAAATTATTAGTTTGAAATTCAAATAACGTTACTGAAATGATTTACATTTTCATCTTTAAAAACATTGGCAATGAAAAAAAAATTTACCTTTTCTTAAATAATCTTTTAAAGTCCATTGAACTTTTAAAGTTGAATTACTTCCACAACTTCTTTCAATTACAGGTTCTATGTAATTAATTTTATTAACGATTAAATTTCGTTTACCAACATCAGTGTGACCACAATTTTGTTGAATTATTTTAGGAATACAATTTTCTTTTATTTTATAAACAAAAAATCCAAATCCATCTCCATATAAAATTTGACCATTTTCAGTGTTCGCAAGAACAACATGAATTTCTTGATGTCCATTTAACCAAAATACATCATTGATAATAAAATAGAATCCTTCATTAAATGGTAATAAATGAGAATTTTTAATATTTAGATCTGTTGCCAATTTTTTCAAATTATTTCCTCTTTTAAGAATCCCCAAATTTGTTTTATTAAATTTGAAACCTTCTAAACATAAATCATTTGAATAGATTTCGATATTAAAATTTAATGGGCCAAAATCTTCTAATAGAAATAATATATTTTCGTTAACGCCTTGTCTCGTTACATGATTATAATGTATAAATATTGTTTTAAAATTTAATATTTTGGTACCACAATCTTGTCCGTAATAACCATCTGAACATTTACATGTGAATTTACCTAAAGATTTTTGACATTCACCATTATTTTTGCATGGATTTGTTTTACAATAATCAATTTGATTGTTACAAGTTGGACCTTCAAAAATTCCTTTCACACAATTACAAATTTTTTGATGTTTTTCATTTTCAATACATTCTCCTTCATAATTGCAATATTTTGGATCGCATTCCTCACTTAAAGATTTTATAGGAATATAGAGAAAAATAAGTATATGGAAAATGAATGATATTCGAATCATAGAACGCGATTTAATGCAACTGACAAAAATTCGGCAAGTAGAATTAAAAATAGAAACTGAATAAATTAATTTTTTAATATATGAAATAAAAATCAAAGGTGACTGTAGGGAAAATTAATTAATATTAAATTAATAATTATTTTGTTTTAAAATAAATTTACATAGAATGTTATTTTATCAGTTTGCTTTATTTAATTATATTAGTACTAATAATATAAATGACTAAGCATTTATATAAGCATATGTACATAATATATGTATGATGTCTTCAAGGGCTAACTAATGGTTAACTAAGCTAATAATGCAAAATATTATAAAATTCTAAATCTACAATTTTTAAATTTTGATTATTAAGTAAAAATTTTATTAAAATAATTTTCCTATAAAATATTATGGATAATACATCTTGTATATTATATTTGCATGTATATACATAATATAATTATTAATATATAATGTACAAAATATGCTTATATTCTTAATATAAAATAACTTCACAGCTAACAAAAACTTTTAATACAAAGGAATAATAATATTGTTTAAAAAATTACATAAATTTTGTTATATTGTACAAAATAGTAACTAAATTCGTAAAATACATTATATGTATATACATAAGTATATATTATATAATTTCAATCAGAATAAGTACATTTATAAGGAAACGCATAATTTTGTATTAAAAAATAAAATTTTAACGTGTTTCAACATTTCTATAATTTCTTAACTTTAGTCAAGAACTGCTTCAGGATTAAAAGTTACTTATTGGCACTTTATAAAATCTTCAATTATTTATGGTAAAACAAAATCTTTAGCACATAAAGATTTGTTTCTGTAAAAATATCTGGCAACATCTTTTTTCTCTATTTAAATTTTTTCTATTCAGGCAAAGTTTATCTAAATTATCACACATTTGCTTTTCTGAATTTTAGACTTCATTCACACTGAACTGAATTGATTTGACATCGAACTAAAATTATAAAAAAAGAGTATTACTTTTTAAATTTATCTTCAAATTCAACAAAACTCTTATTTAATTAAAATTAATAACGAAATTTACATTTTTATAACCATTTCCAAAATTATTTTGAAACATTACAAATTGTTGTAAAACACTATGAAATAATATTGGTCCTGATACCAAATCATTTTCATAAAGTTTCTCATCAACCCAAAATTTAATTCTTTTTTTTAATATTGGATCATCATATTCCTCTTCCATTAATTCTGGTGTTATTTGATATTTAATTGTATGCCAATCACCATCATATATCTAGATAATTAAATTAAAATCAATAATTAATTTTGATTTCAAATAATCGAAAAAAAATAATTTTAAATATTTTACATTTATTCCTTCAAGTTTCGCTCTACATTGATTTGATTTTTTAAAATATTGAAAATTTTCATTCCAACATAAAAGACGACCAGAATCAATTGCAAAAACTTGTGAATTATTTTCAAAATTATCTTTTAATATTAATAGTATCATTTGACCATCAATTGGACCACGGTGACGAAATTTACATTCAAATATTATATTTGTTATTTGATTTGGTTTTGTTAAAATTTCTGGTATTTTTATTTCACCAAAAATTGCTTCATTTATTTGATAAAATATTTCATTATCATTTTCAATATTTTGTAAATTTTTATTTAATTTCTTCTTAAAATCAATATGTGATGATACATCGGAATTTAAATCAGCTAGTATTTCACAATTAACTTCTTTTAAAAGATTTGTAATTGCAATTTGTTTAATATCTAACTGAAAAATAAATTGAAATTTTATTAAAATTATAACAATTATTTATAAAAATAGAGAAATATACTCCTAATAGCTGTTTATCACATCTTCCAATTGTATACTCTTGTTCATCATTTATTGAAAAAAATTGTAAATTATTACGATGATCTCTTGGTGGATTTGTTTTATCCAAAATTAAATCTTCATCAAGCCATACTTTATAATTATTTGATGTTATACAAAATGTTAATTTATGCCATTTTCCATCAGAAATGAACTAAAAAAGAGTTATAACAATAATATTAGCTACATCGGTATAATTAAAAGTAAATGAGTAATAATAACTAATTATAGTTATAATAAAAAATTCGAAATAATTGAAGCTTTATTATATTATTAATTGTTGTAGATTCGAACAGTCAATATATTCTAACATTTAATAATAATTATTTTACAGGAAGAAATTATGACTCACAAGTATATACGTATACATAAAATGAAATACACACAATATATGAACACATAAATATTGTTCAACTAACTTTTATAAAACAAAATCGATATTTACGCAAATATCGCACCGATATTTACTTTGCCAGTTACATACTTTTATACTTAATTCTGATGCTATATAAAAATATTATTAAAATTGGATTACATACAAGTATGTTTATTGATTTTACAAGGTATATGAGTGTATGTACAGAGTAAATGAAAATACAAATTAATTTTCTAAAACTTAATTACTTAAATAAATTTTGTATAACTTTTTAATATCGACAAATTCTCAAATAAAAATTTTGATAATAACTGCTATAAAGATAAACCTGTTCATGTTACTTTGAAATTTCTATCTAGGAACACCAATTATATTAATTCTTAATATTTTCTCGTTAAATTATTCTGAAATAAAAACAATATACATACATGTATAGTATATTCTGAATGTGATCTAAGTCTATTTTAAATATAAATAAAATATTGCTCTTTTTTGGATTAAAGTAACTAAAAATTCGATTAACTATGGTTATTAGCTTTATAGAATATTTACTTTCGTATTCCAAAGCATAAGTTGCAATTCCAGTAATTAATACTATCATTGCTTCTTGACTTTAGAGTTTTGAAATTGCAAATGGACTTAGATCACTTTCAATATAAACAATTCACATGATGTACATACAAGCAAATTAAAACTAATTTGATAAACTTACCGATTTACATAAACGATCACTTTCATAAATTTCATTTTCATCTTCAGGAATTTTTTCAATATGTTTATGTATAATTTTAAGAAAATAATAATCATCATCAAATATTAAAATTTCAATAATAAAATTTCCATCAGAATTTTTAATATCAAATAATGTTAGATTTGTATGATTTCTATAAATATTTAATCTAAATAAAAATTCAAGTGTTATACCACCAGAATGTTGTAAAAAATCATTATAATCAATTGAAGCATTCTTTTGAAATTCATTTGTTAAACGTAAATATTTTCCATCAAAATCATTTATGCATTCCTCAGCATTTGAATTATTCAAATTAAGTTCATTTATCAAATTCAATGTTTTCGCTGAAATATTTAAATATTATTATTAAATCAATAATATTAATTAATATATACTTACACATTGTAAAAAATTTTAATATTTTACAATTTATTTTCTTTATTAAAAAAATTATATTTTATTTAATTAAACGGAACTAATTGCTGCTACAAAATTAATACAGTCTTATACTCTTTAGAGTTAATGACGAACTAAATTTCTCATATTAGTTAACAATGATATCATCGATTTATGATCAAATTATCTACCTCTATTAATAAATTGTAAAAACAAAAAATAACTGGGCGCATAAACAGCTGAAAAAAAGCTTTACTTGTGTAATCAAATATTTTTATACCTTAATACCTAAATTATACTTTACTATATATATAAATATATACAAATTCATACATATATATATATATATATGAGAAGATTTATAATCGGAATGTGGACTTCATATTCAGCTTAATATTCAGTGATTTAAATTTAAAAGAAATACAAATAACAGGTGAATTAATATACATAATCAACTGTTAATAAAACATTTAAATGTGTTTGTGTGTTGTTTACAGATTATTGTGTTATTAAATAACACGTTCTCTCTTCATGTGTTATTTATCTTGAAAAATGCAACTGGGAATTTGAATATCGTTTAAATTTACATACTTAGTTACAAAATACAAATTATGAAAATTTTGTTAATTAATAACTGATAAGAATTATGAATAGTGATAATTTATTAACTGTTTTTGTGTGTATGTTTTAAAATTTTAATTAAAAAATTTATAAAAATAATTTGAAAATTTTTTGACGTTTTTTTTTTGTTATTTTTGTTTTATATATGTAGCTCTTATCTCTTACAATACCAGAATTTCTACTGCAACATTAAATTGAGAATTATTTACAAAATTTTATGGTTTTTAAGTAAATATTTGTTATTAAAAGTATGTAGACTTATAAACCCAAGCATTTTCCAAAAAAAAAATTAAATATGTATTTGAAGAGATAAATTCCCATATTTTGTATATTTAGCAAATACTCGTAAATTGAATTCCAGAGAGAATAATAAGTTTAAATGATTTTTCGTATATATGTACTTACATATTATAATATATGGTTCGCTTCGGAAAGTTATATATGTACATACTGTCACATTATGCATATAGTTGTTCTTCATATAAATAACCCATCTATACAGAACATTTTCTAACCGCATTTCCAACAAAATTGTAAAAAAAATGTGCTTGTCAATTTCATTATGTCCGTTCATGTGTTGCCGTAACTTTTTCACTTGTTGCGAAAGAAACTTGAATTTCTATACATAAAAGGATCTGGCTGTGAAACTTATTTTTTTAGAACAAAATTTTTGTGTGTCTCTCCTTCCCATCTCTAAAAGGATAGTTCCGCAAAATTATGAAAGTGGTACTTTTTTGTAAATTTCGAAAACGCAGATAAATGAGAATTTGTTTTTTTATTTTGCGAAATAGTATAAAAAAAGGCTTCACCATAATAAATTTGTAGTGGAAGTTAAGCGTTATTTCCAAAACGCTTTTTTTCAATTTCTTAATGTTGTTATTTCTATTATAGACAGTATGCTATATCAATCTAAAATTTAGTAATTCCCAGGTATTAATAGTTAATTTATTTTTATTTAATAATTAATATTAATTTTTGGCTACTTATTTCTCAAAAGTTATATGAGCTTTTTAAACAAAAAGGCTAAAATTCATGCCATAAAAAAATATTCACAATATAATATCTTGATTAACTTGATCAGTCGTCGAATCTAACCATTTTGTTATAATGCGTTTTTTAACTTTGTGCTATGCCTAAACGTATGCAATAATTTTGATATCATTTCGGAAATGAGCTTCATTAAAAAACGATAATTTGATATGAATTAATCAAGGTATTTTCGACATTTTCGAATATTAAATTTCAAAAATGCGAAAGCAAAGTTTTTTGTTTTCATTATAGCCTCTTACATCATAAAATACGAATCGATTTGTAAAGAGAAATGTAAAAAAAAAAGTGGAGTACATAACAAACACGCAGGACTTTTCTTCATAGTCTGATATCAGAAGTTTTTTTTTTCAATTATGATAATGATATTGATATTAATGTAGAATTTTTATATTTTGTTCGTTTTCTTTTCTATAACTTTCAGTTATTAATAGTTTTATCAGCTGTGAATTCTGTTCGAACTATGTTTATAAGTTCTTTATATTTATATGATATTAAAATAGTTGGTTTCCGATATTATTTTAAGTACTGTGATGGTTTTTCACATAATGTGTTTCATTTGTAATAGCCAAAAAGACTTCATTAAAATTGAAAATTAATTTCATTTTCCTGATATTTTGTACGATAATTAGTTCTTAAGAAATCAATTGAGAAGCTCTACAATTTTAGCACCTTATTAATTTTTCTGTAATTTTCATTGATGTCAACAAATACCTTGTTCTTTTGTTTGAATGTTATTTTATAAATTCATCATAAATTATTAAATTACTCTAGTTTCACAGATTATTTTCACTTTTTTTTGGCATTTTAATAATAAATTTTTATGGTACTAATATCTATGAGATAAAACCTTTTATACCTTTTATAAAAGATTTATGATTTTAAATAATTATTTGAAAATCTTTTGAATTTTTGTTCTTATGTCTTGCTATTATAGAGCGTTTTTTGTTGATGCATTCGAACAATTTACTATTAAAATTTGATTTGAAGAAGATTGAATAGTGTGTTTTTTTTTTCTCTATTTTCCGATAAAAAAATTTTTTTTTTCTTGAAAAGATTTTAATCTTGAAAAATTATTTTCGTCATTATTATAGAAAAGACAAATAAGCATAAAATGAAAAAAAGTAAAATTATTTGCGAATAACTTTAAATAAAAATGCATAAAATTTAAGCAACTCTTCTTGGTTTACATTAACAATAGGTGAAAAATGAGAAAATAGCGTAAAAAATGGTTTCGTATACTTTAAAAAATTTATAAGAAAATATCAATTCAATTATCACGATGTTCGATTTAAAAGAATGATGCTATTTTAAATGCATGTACTCGTATCAGTGTTTTAAAACTTTTACAACATTGTGTTACACAAGCAGTTCGGGGTCATTCTTACGTTCTATGAATTAATAAAGTGGAATTATTTACCACACAATTGTGGGATAACGTGCAATATTCCCATTTACCTGTTTAAAAGACTCACTATACTACTTTGAATCAAATTCTGAGTCGTTTTTTCGCATAACTTTAGATCACAAAAACCTTATCAAACACTCATAATCAAACATATTTATATCAAACACGTTATCAAACATTTAATAATTTATTAATAGAACTGAAATCTAGAAGAGTTGATAGTTTTTTGTAAACAAAATCAAATTGAGAATAAAATTATTCCAACTAAGTTAAATAAAAGGAAAATAACGCCACGAAAACGGCATCCATATTTCTGATTCATGACAGTTCCTTTGTTCAACACTCCTTTCATTTTTAATATTGTGAAAGTATTAAGTAGAACATCGCAGTCTACCTACTCATGAGCCAAATATGTAGAGGTCGAGTAGCATTCAGACCACTGGTCGCCTCTGTGATGATTACCCTAACATTTCTTCCATAATTGCATTGTGTACATCCATCCCTCTACCGTTGCTTCTTTTTGTGTTCGCGTTCTTTCTAGCTTTATTTCAAGTAATGGATATAATGATCACTATTATTAAGATCGCCGACTTGCGTTCTACTTCTCCTCTTTGTATAAAGGTAAGTGCTTTCTACAGTATTCGTTACATAGGGGTTACATACAACCCCTCGGGCATACAAAATTCATATTTTGAAAATAAATAAAGTGTAAATTTATATTTAATACCAATTTTCGAAATTTTTATAAAATTTTTCCTCTTCTGAATGTTTTGCAAAAAATTACTATTAATAAATAAATTAATTGTTTGTGAAACGAGTTGAATAATGGTTGGGAAACTCTGAAATTTAATGCTTTAATATCTTTACAGATTAATGCATATATTGCCAAATTAAAGAACGATACTATAAAGTTTTTTAAAAGCAGAAATCTATGCTCTATTAAAACATTGAGTATTTTTTTTTTGTACCTATATATACTTGCGAACAAATATGTAGGTTAGTGTAGCAAAAGCAGGTCTTTGTTCCATATTGTTCTTATTATTATTTTACTCTATTCGTAAATTAATTGCATATTATCTGATGTTTTTTTTTACTTTAAGCTTGGCTTTTGTAAGCTATAATAAAATTTAGGATAAATATTTTATATATAGTTTTGTAATAAACATTTTGATTGGCAACTATTAATGAGTTTAAATTGATGAGTTTCGTGGATTTAAGGATGACATAAAAGTACAAATTGTTTCATTGTAAGTTTTAGCGTGTTATAGTAAGATATTTAAAAAAAGAACTGTGTAATAAACCTGTTAAAATGAAAGTGAAAGGAATTTAAATTGAAAATTAAGTTATTATGTATGCAAATTTTGCAAAATATAAGATCAGTGATTTGATTTATGATACTAATCGATCATATTATAATCAATTCCTGATCAATAAATCTATTATATTTGCTTTATGAGAATATAACAAAAGATTAAAATTGTAACACAGATTATTTATTATATTGTATAGGCGGTTGAAAGTTGGTTTGAGTTTGATGGCATTCATATATCTTGTTTACCTATATTTTGTTTTATGTATTTCTAATTTAAGTTTTTATATAAAGTGATAATTTGTATATTATGTAAAGTGAAAATGTGATAATCTTTATTTTGGAATACAATAAATTTTATATTCTCAACTGTCTTGTATATCTAAAAGTTTTTAAAGGAAAATATTGTAGTAAAATATTATGAGTATGCATACTTACTAGATAGTATATAGATATATAATTTAGTGGGGGTTACTTTGTTCACTAGATCACTGCGTTCTAACGAAGATAACAAAGAAATGTCCCATAGTATTGGGGGATAGACCAACGAAGTCCGATTTCGGCCCACGTTTAACATTACGATGTTCTGCTATACCATATCGACTATACTTTTTCAATCCAGTTCCACTAACGTCTGACACGTATTCACTAAGTTTGAGATTTAAACAATTTTATATTTGTATTCCGCAATATATACGAATATGTAGAGTTGTTTCGTTATTGAATAATAAAATTGTTTAATTTACATTCACGTACAGGGCTTATGTTAACCTCCGAATAAAATTTATAGAATCTCGTTCAAAGTCAAATCAAAGATAGAATCAAAGATGTTGCCGAACAATTTATGAAGTGTGATATTTATTTTTGGAACATTTTGACAAATTTTATTAGCGGTTTTTAGCTTCATATTTCATTTATTTACTCGTTAAAAAAATATAACCAGCAGTTTTTTCAGAAAACTTCTTTTAGATGTGCTTAGAATACTAATTATTGTCTTACAAGTTATCTACAACTTTTACTGATGCCTTCTGTAAAAGTTGTATAGATAACTTGTAAAGCTAGATGAAATTTTTCTTAAAATATCTACATGATGTATTAATTATCAAGTTGCATTTATTTAAGTGGTTGTATGTATTGAAAATTGCTCTTATTTTTTATGTTTGCTATTACCGAAAACAAACTTGGTGAAATATCTTCCAAAGAGAAAATCCTAACATATACAGGTTCATTTAATTTTATTCATTATAGATGTATTAACTTTACAGATGTATAGTTTTCAGTATCGAATTTAATATGTTTAAGATGAGGTTTACATATTCGATAAAATCTGTAAAAAAGTCTGATGATTGAATTCATCACTTTACTTCGAAGTTCGTGAATAAATTATAGCTAAAGTAAAAAGCGGCTAATTTGCGCCATTTTACTTTTAAAAAATCTATCAGTAAATTTGATGAGAATAGAGTATTTTCTGTGATTTGCCGTAAGACAATATTTCTAATTTTTTAAATATATCTGTACTTTTTGAAAACTGTAGTTGTAACAGGAAACTAAGTATTAAAAATACATTCGTCAAATCTATGGCTTGTAAAATAGCAGATTTCCCTTTAAGAACTCAATTTCAGAGTTTGAAACTATGTATTGTTTAGGTCTAATTAATGAATTTTTTTTATTAATATATAATTTCGCATAAATTCAGGAGAAACCTTTGGGTAACAATTCTCGAAAAATTTACTTATACACTAATTTTGAGTTTCAGATTTATTAGCAATTAATTTATATAAGACACGATGCTATTTTTTTGTTTTTCTAGAAACTGGATAGTGCTATTAGTGTATAGAAGAAATCGTAAACTAAAAATTTGGCAAACTTGGAGTAGCAATAAAACCTCTAAGTTTCGAGGGTGTTAAAAGGAAATATTGTTCCAGTAAAAAAAAAATATTTTAGTAAAAAAATAGAAAATGAGCGAAAATCCGATTTGGGAAAGTGATTAATTTGATCTACAAATTAACAACATTACATTCACCTGCTGATCTTAAACTGACAAACTGTTTTTGGTTGGAACACAGTATTTGTCAAAAAACATGCATTTTAATTAATTTGGAGTTTTTTAAATTAGTGTGGAGGAGGGAATACGAAAAAAATTTATGCTATAGAAAAACATTATCTTCATTAAGATCTGTAGGGATCCTTATACAAATTCACTTTTCTATTTTGAACCGAAGTGTACCGAAGTGTCACCGAAGTTGGTATCGAAACAGATGGAGAGGCATTATGAAACGTTAAAACAGATAAATTAGTTTTACGAGTACTCTTCCAAGCGGACATTTAGAGTAATACTAATATAGGTGCATTTTTGCTTTGAAAATGTGTCAAAAACGTCATATTTATTGGACTATATTGTTAAATTTTGATTCAAATGGCTTTTACGAACAAAGTAAATTTACAAAATTTATTCTTCTCTATTCGTAAATTTTAAAAATAAGAAATTCTATATCCGTTAAATAATATGATACCTTCTTTTAATATTATGATTATATTTTGCTTTATATACCATATGTGTCTTTATATATACATATGTATGTATATAATATAGCAATTTAAATTTATTTCCAAATAAAAATTACAACAATCGTACTATAATACTCGTAACTGTCAGTAAATTACTTAGTTAATATGTTAATATAGAGAACCTTCTTCAACTTTTATTATTGTGAAAAATTAATGTGTTTAAAATAACAATGGTTTTTGGAAAAATCAACATAAATTTTCATTAACATTTTCATTTACATTCATACATACAGAGAATTTTAAATTTTTATTATTTTTATTATAGTTGTAGGTATGATCGGTAAAATAAAGTGAGCAAAGCGAAAATTTATCAGGTTGAGGTGCGAATTTTCGTTTGATTTTATAATTTTTTTTGTTTTGTAGGTTTTCGTTTTTTTTTTTTTAGAAACGACCTTGACCAACCAAGAAGTTGGTAATTTTCTTTTTACGTTGTTTTCTCATTGATTTTTTGTTTTTATGGCGATTTTTTTTCTTATATTTTTATTTGCTAAATTTTATTTCGTCTTTGTACAGTGTACACAAGTAGCAAAACCTTAAAATGTTCTTTGTTAGTAAATTACGAAAAAAATCTCTTATAATACTTGAAAAATCTCTTATACCTATATAGGATATGAAACTTAAGATTAATGATATTATTTGAACCTATTTTTAAAGCTTATTTTTTTTAAGTCGACATGTAAAGGTAAGTATGTAAAAATACAAAAATCTGATTGTTGTTATTCACTTGGAAATTAATTGATATGAAAATTGGAAAATTGCTTGTTTTTGTAAGCAATTTAGATTTAAGATAACTTTATATATGATAGTGATGATATGTTAAAAAATAAATTTGGTAATCAAGAAGTATAATATGTACTTGGAAATGTAAAAAGTAGAACATACAAAGATTGGGAACAGAAGAAGTAGAAGCCTTTTTTTTAATTTATCTTAACAACTTATTTTATTTGTACACAAAGATTTAATTTAATGACCTTTAAGTATTTAAGAAAAAAAAGGTTATAGTTAAAAGGTGTGCATTTATATGACTTTGTTACAATAGTTACAATAGTAACCGTACTAATGATCAGAACTTTTATTCTTTATTGTAATTTTATTATTTGTTAATCGTTTAAACAGTGCGTATTTGTTGTTTTTTAAATTACAATGCTGTATGGCATAAAATATATTTAAATATTAATGATAATATTAAGTTTGATCCTATTAATCCGCTAAAACCACTGATTATAAGAAATTTCCTTGTATTTAGGAAATCAAATATTATTTTTTTGAAATTTCTAAATTAGAATTGGGAGAAGTTCCTGATGGCCCTGCAAAAACTTAAAAAATAATTATAGTTTTCTAACAAATGGGAAATAGGTATGTATGTTCTTAATTAGCAAACTCCTCCTAATTTAACATCAAATAAGAATTATCAAACTAAAGTCATTGAAACACGCCATGTTCTGCTCACTTATCAATAATTAATTAAAAATATTTATTTAAAATATAGTTTTCAAATATTTCCTTCAAAATTTTTGAGTATTTTAATAAGTAATAAAATTAGAGTTGAATAGTCAATTTTGTAACCACAAATGAAATTTCAATATTTTATACAATTCTAGAGAAATTTTATTTCATTTTTGAATGTACATTTTATATCTTACATTATTTTAAAATTTACAAATAATATATTAATTTATATTCATTAATGAAATTTGCAAGTTAATTTATATAATATATAAAAAGTAATTAAATAATTCTTAAAAATATTAATCGAATTTTTACATGGCCATAAAAATATTTATTTAATTCTATAAATATTTTAAATAAAATATAAAATTACAAAGAAAATTATTACAAAAAAAAAAAAACTTAAAATAATATTTTAATTAGAAGCTGTGATTGTAAAAGCGACAGAAAATATTTTTAAAAGTATAAACTGACTTGCAGTCAGCTCACTTATTTCATAAATAAACAAATTAAATTGTTATTCTTCTACTGTACAGTTGGAATGTTAACGTTAATCTTAAAAACTATAATGAAATTTAACGACAATTTAAAGGAAACATGTTTAAAATCTGTGAAGAGGTTTAAAATCTGTATTTTACATTTGTGTTTGTATGTGTAGTTGTGTTAAAAGGATGTACGTTGTTTTATGTATATAGGAAAAAAGATTAATTTTCTTCATTATCTAATTTAAGACTTCTAATCATTTCCTGTACGCTTTCAAGTTCTTCTGGGTGGCAAATATTCTCTGTTAGGAGCTTGTGGAGTAACTGCTGGACCGCCACCGATGAAACCTGTGTCTCCTTGAATTGCTGGAAATCCTCCGGCTCCTGGTCTAACAGTTGTTCCAAATCCAGTTGCTGGTGTAACGCCACCACCACCGGCTGTTGATGGTCCAGTTGGAAATCCACTAGCAGTTGATCCGGGAAATCCTCCTGGTGTTGGGGATGTACCTGGACCTGTCGGGAAACCACCTGCGGAGCCAGGTCCTGCTCCTGGAAATCCTGCTGGTGCTCCAGTACCGGCACCCGGAAATCCACCTGTAGTACCAATACCTGTTCCTGGGAATCCAGCTGGTCCAGTTGGGGCAGCTGGGTATCCTGCTCCTGGTCCAGTTGGTGGTCTAACTCCAGGCCGTGATCCAGGGAAACCAGTGCCGGCTCCTGGTCTTTGCGTGACACCACCAATTCCTCCAGCTCCTCCTGTTGAACCTGGTTGACCTACGAAACCTCCGCCTTGTGGTCCACCTTGCTGTGGTGGCCGTCCAGTTTGTGTATAATCATAAATGAAGGCGTTATTAGGATATAATGCTGGAGCTGATCCGCAATCGAATTGATTCCACCATACACATACAAGTGTTTCTTGAGAGAAAATTGTTCCATTTGGGCATAAGAAATCAAAAGTTTTATTTAAAGCACAAATATGAAAGACTTGGCATTGTGTTTCAACATCGGCATAATAACCAGGATATTGTTGTTGGTTACAATCGAACGAAGTTTGAGGAATATCAGAGAAAATTGGATAATCAATACCAGGAGTGCCAGGGATAGCTGAATAATCACCATCAGGATACGATCCATCATCGTTACCCAATCCAGTTCCACCTCCAAAAGATGTTCCAGGAGCTGTTCCCGGACGTCCAATAACACCAGGAAATGCTGGAGTTGGACGAATACCTGTACCTGGTCTTGAACCACCTGGTAATGAACTACCTGACCCTGTTGGAAAACCGGTTGATGGTCCAGTAAATGCTGGACCAACTGGTGTATCTGCGCTGATTCCTTTAAATAATTTTCATTGAAATATAAAATGAAACAACGTATTTAAAAATCAAATTTATTAGAACTAACCTGGTCTACTTGGAAAACCGGGAGTACCTGTTGATCCAGGGCCACCAAATCCTGGTCTTCCTGGAGCTGGAGATGGTCCTGATGGATAACCCCCAAAAGCTGGTGTTGTAGCTGTACCCGGAAAACTGCTACCTACAGAACCAGGAAATCCAGGTCGAGTGGGAGTTCCTCCAACCGGTAAACCTTGTGGACGATCGTAATTATAACCATTACTTTGGCCCTGGTTAATTAAAATAGATAAAAATATATTTAATATAAAAAAAAACAACTAGATTGAATTAATACAGAATTTCAAGTGCAATAAAAACTTTAATAACCATGTCAAGAACTTTAAGTTTATTGAGTTTTTAATATGAAACGGTATTTGTGTGAAATATTAAAAGTTTACTGCTTAGTTAGTATACGTGTACTCACCTGGCACAAATGGCTTAATGCAAGAAGAATAACTGCAAAATAAGAAATTATTTTTTACTTTAATAAATTATTGTATTTATTTAATTTTATTAACTTTGAGAATTATTTTAAGCTGTAATTTAATTTCTTATTGTTTTAAAAATATTATTGTACTTGAAATATTAAAGTAAAATATTGAAAAAATATGCGAAATATTTTAATTATATTTCATTACTACTGAAAAACCAGCTTGAAAAATCTAATAAAATTTTAAAAATATTATTAAAACATAACGCATGTGTGTTTGTGAGCATTTAAAAAATTTATTTAAAGATGTGTCTTGATAATTTTGGTTTGATATTTAAAAAATATGAAAATTTGAGAGAAAATGGACAAGATTTTATGTAAGAATCTCATAATAAGTACATACAGTAAAGAGAAGTAACTTTTCTTAACTCTTGGATTTATTAGTTCCAACCACTATTATTGGATCTCAGATAATAATGCAAAATTTTAAATTTAAAGAAAAATTGTGACTACAATTTAATTCTCTAAAGTGAAACAAAAGAGTTGAAGTTCAAAAGCGTGTTTATGAAAATTTATGTTTAGAATGCAAATTTAGTTTTAATAGAAATAATTTTGCTTTTGAGTGTTTCCATGTTAAATAATGTTTAATAAAATCTTAATATAGCTGATAGTAAATTATAGTAACTTGACAGGCAAGTTGACTGACAGAGACCCATTATCTATTCACACTTCTATTAGAAGATTAAACTTTGGTAATAATAAGTATTATTGCAGTAATTCCAGAAGTCGAAAAATGTATTTATTTTGCAGATTATTTATAAAACTAATTGCAAGTAATATTAATACTATTTGTATGTACCAGTATTAATACTAGTTGTATGTACTAGTATTAATACTAATTGTATTAGTAGTATTTAATAAAAAGTTAATATATTACCGGCAAAACAAAGATTCTAAAGTTATTGACATTCAGATTCAAATGTGAGAGAAATTTATTATTTGTTTTTAATTTTATAATTATTACCATAAAGGTATATGGTTTGATTTCAATTGCATTTATGCACACAATGAAGAATTTTGTTTTATTTAAACTTTATATACGAATCACATTTAATGTTACTAAACTAATGCTTCTTTGTTAAAAAGTTCTTTATTTTAAGCCGGTATAATTTCAAATAACAATAGAATCTCACAAATATTGTAAACATTTAATTAAAAAAAAAATTTAATTATTATAAATAAGCAAGCAAATTTTCTTGAAAATATTTTATTATTTAACTTAATTAACAAAAAGAAAAAAATAAAAACAAAATTTAATGTTTCTATTAAAACAATAGAAACATTAAATTAATTAATGAAATTTAAGAATAAATTTTTGAAATCTATTCGAGCATAATTAGTGTTCGGAATAGAACGGATTTCAAAATCTTCTTAAACACCATATTGAAAAATTTCGAGATGATTTTGACTTATTTATGTTTATAATATTTTCTTTTGCATAATTTTAATAATTTGAAATAAATTTTCTTTTAAACACAATTTAATTTCGAACTAAATGTTGTATAAATTTATTTATTTTTGTTTAAATTAGCAATAAAGATGAAAATGATTTTAGATAAAATATATTAAGCAAATTATTTTGTTCTTAAAACAAGTTATTTAAAATGATTTAATATTAAATATTTCTCAAATAAATTTAAAAACGAAAATGTTAAATAAAATATGTAGCAGAAGAACTTAAAAATAAGCTTATGTCAAACAATTGGCTTGTGAAGTAGCACATTTCCATTGAACAAACGAAAAAAAAAAATGTTTTTAGAAATAACCTTACATTACAGTCGAACATGCTTGATATAACATAGAACAATGTCCCAGAATTTGTGATTTTAAATGAGTTGTTAAAATAAGCAGTGCGCGAATAAATTCATATTATGTGAAATTAATTTAGAAAAATTATTAAAATAGTTGAAAACGTTTTTAACTGACAAATATTTAAACAGATAGAAAAACTGAAAACAATGACAACTATAAATCGTAATTAACAACTATTTTAAAGGGTACATTCCAAAAGAATGTAAATGTCGTAATGTCGTAAACAAAAAGATTTACACTTTTAGTTTAAAAAAGTAAGAAAAGTTTCTCTAGATTTTTTTGTAATGTTTTCTTGCCAAATATCAATTTTGTGATTTTAAGCAAGCGAAATTTAATAATTCTAATTTTTTAATTTATGTGATTTTAAGAAAGTTTCCATTAAGTGAGTTCGATTATGTATAAAAGTATATGGAGATTTTTCTTGTTAAAAACTTTATGAATGTATAACGAAATTGTGGTATTAGACAGGGTTGATATTAAGCATGTTTGACTGTATTTAAGTTTTTATATACTTTCAATCATAATCCAATATATTTCAAATAATTGCATACAATTAGGATGAACGAAAAAAAAATTGAAAAAGGCGCTAACACAATGGACAAGTTTTTAAATCTCTAATTAATAAACAAAAATAATTATATATTTGGTTTTATGGCATTTACCTTTAGCTTTCTGCATTTATAGAAATTAGGAAAAGCTTGCTTGTATATAAGGCACCGCAATTTCAAGAGCCGATAATTCGGGAGGAGTTGGAGATCAAAATTTCAAAAGGGACGTATAGGATTCACGTCATTCAAATTATTCGCAAATATGTTTACACATATTGTATTTTATCAATATTAAAAAATAAAATCATCCAAGTACATTTCTGCTTAATATAAAGTATATTTCACTATTCTTGCTGGTCTATTATTTTTTTAATGGCCACTAACGTGTAATAACAGCTAGTAATTCGTATACGTTATAAATAACACCTAGTTGAATAAATCATATTAAGTCGAAATGCCGCAGTAGAACAATAATCTGGTATAATATTATGTATAAACTATACATATATCAAATTAAATACAAAATGATCTCAAATTTAATATAAGTATAAAGTTAATTTTAAAATTATATATACGTAATAAGGAAATATTTATTTTAAATAATAAAAATTAATTATCAATTGTTAATTTTTAAAATTGTATACAAAATATTTACACATAATGTCTACGTATATTAATTTCACACATATTTTGTTTTAGGGTGCCATTAAGTATTTAAAAATATACAAGAATTCTTTATATAATTTATTCGAATAATTATGCATTTAAAATATATATACAATTTTTGAATAGATCACCATAATAGAAACTGTTAATAATAATTTTACTATATTCAAGAAATTTTATGAGACGAAATCGATTATGTATAGGTACTTGCAACTTCATATATGTGAATATAGAAAATAATATGTAATTGATTACTAAGTACATTTTTCTGATCTTAATGTTACTTAACAATATCATCAAGGTAATCGACATTGTATTGTTCTTTTAATTATGCATGTACTTTTAATAAATAAAAAAATAAAAAATAAAATAAATTTAATAATACACTTAGATTTTCTAAAGTGCATTTCACATCAAATTTTTTCAATAGATTTTAATCGATTTTTTATTTTTTATAATATCATAATAATTTAAATGTTAACAGAATAAGGCATTTATAATAAAAGGTTAATAATTAATTGAATATTATAATTGATAATAAATATGAGAATTAATAAATCAAAGTCAAGTGTTTTTTAAAATGTTAACACAATAATATTAAAAAAAAATATTATGATTATTTAACTTTACAATAATTCAATTAATTTATTATAGGTTAACGTATTTGAAATTTATTATACTCGAAATTTTTTCATATTAAAGAAAGAATACCCAAAATATTTGACTCAAGTACCTTTGATATTTTGTTTAAAAATATATAGAAGAAAGCTGTTCCTTTGTAATTGATATTTGATAGCACATGATAGCACTTAATTGCTCATTTAACAGTTAACAGTTATGGTTTCAATTGAATTTTCAAAAATTTTTTAATGTGAAAATGAGAAAAAATTTTTGTAAATTCAAATAAAATGAAATTGTAATTTTTATTTTCACTTATTCATTAATCATCTCACTAGTAACTCATCATCAATTCAAAATATTTAGAATGATTGGTAATTAAAATTAAATTAAAATAGTGTAAAAAAATTATTGACGTTTATGTTGTTTCGTTGTATCCGTTTGTAGTTGTCATTTGCTTAAATTCTTAACTATTTTTTTTTTACAAAAATTATAAAATACAAAAAGTTGTAAGAAAATTTAAATTGTTGTAAATTTTTGTAAAACTTAATTTTCAATTCAGAGAATTCAGAGCGGTAATTAAATTTTTTCCCTGCAATAGATGTTAACCACGGCTAATCAATATAAGCTAATCTTTGAAAAATTTTATCTACATATATCTCGCCACTACAAGTTATGGAAATCCAAACCGAAAGTTTTTGATTATTTTGATTGTATTGAAACCATAAAAAAAGCAAACGCAGAAATCTATGCTGTATAATTAAAGCATTAAAATGACGAAATGGTCGTTGAAATTAATCATTATCTGAAACACATTTTTTTTTAAATTTTTGGTATTATTTTTCTACTAGCAAGTAAGTTATGGAGTTCTAAAATTTTAGCAGCCGGCAGATGATATTAAATAGTTTTAATTTTGTTTGCACTTCCATCACCTCCCAAGTTATCGCCAATCGAAATTCTTAAAATTTTAATTTTCGGTGCACTTTATTTTAGAAACTGCAAGCTTTTAAAGTTATATAAAAGCAAAAGTCTAGTGGAAATTCCATGCCATCAAAAAATTGGATTACTTATTTTAAATCACTTAACGTCGAATTCGACCATTATGTTAACGGTTCTTTCAATTTTTACTTTTCCTCATCCTAAATGTATGCAATAATTTAAAATACCATAGACATATTTTCATATAAAGAATTTAATTAATGTAGTAGATTATTTTTAGCAGTCTTTATTCGCTTATTCAAGGAAAAAGTGCTACTTTATAAACAATTGATTTGATTTAACTTTTTAACTGTGTATTTGAATGTACATATGCAAAAAATTCGAATGTGCAATTCATTAGTGCTAAAAATTGGTTCTATTTCTTTTTTTGTTTTAGTTTTTCTCTCATTTTTAACCAACTTAAAAAGGTTATCTTAATTAATCGTTTTATTAAACACCATTTTAAATGAAATTAACAATACCAAAACTTCATAATAAAAATTTTTATGATTAATTTAACTTGAAATTTGCGTATTATACTTATAAATTTTAAAATACATACAAAATATTTTAGTGAAAAATAATGTCAATGGCATTAAAAGAAAATCATATGAAGTATTTTACATACACATATACATGTGCCATAAAATAAATGTTAAGGAAAAATTGAAAAAAAAAATTGAAAGATTTTCTAAAAAAACAAAAAAAAATTATTATCAATGAAAGAAATAAATCTGAACTTTTACAACGGTCATAAATAAGAATGGAGGGAAAAAATATGCATATGTGATAGAAAATTTTGTGTACAAGAATTCTTGAACAAAAATTTATACAAACTTTCAAGATAAAAATAAAAATTTGTAGTTGTGATATGGAAAAAATACGATTACTATTGAACACATTGCCTACAATAAGGATGGTATTGTGATCGCATCAATTTTTTCATAATCGAGTTCTCAATAGAAATTCATTTCTTCATATTTTAGGGAAACGTAAATAATTTATTTTGTACTAATAATTGATCTTCCTTTCAGTTCACTCTCATATCTCAATTTTGTTTAGCGGATTTTATTTCTATAACTTAGTTTACCAAATATACATGCATCTCCATAATTTTGTTTTGGAAATATATTAAGTCCAACAGGTTTTCGATTATAATTTTTTTATTTTGCGTAATTTTAGAGTAAATAACGATATTTCTTAAAAATTCCAGAAAGTGGAACCGTTTTCGGACACATATTCGCTTATTTTCTTAAAATTTGAATTAAGTATGTAAAGAGTGATTTTATAATTATTTCATTCAATTAATACATTAATAATAAGTTTTTCTGGAGTTTGAAAACATTTTTCAGAAAACACACATTGCTGCAGTCGTCTATATACTGACCACTTCATATTTTTTTTTTCCACATACTTAAACGATCTCATCATGATTTATACAATTTCCTATCTTTCTATATTATTATTTTAGAGAATATTAACATGTGTTTGTATACACTATGTAGATGGGTTGACTATAAACAATCAGAAAACAATGACCCTGTACACAAACACATTTATATTTGTATATTTAAACGATTTAAACATTATACAAAGAGGGTAATCTCAAGACCTCAATACATAATTTTAAAACTGTTATCTAATCTATTGATATTAAACTTCATTTACTTTAAATAATGAAAACAAAGAAAAAAGAAAAACAAGAAAATGAAAATAGTGTAAAATACAATTAAAACTCTCGATTTAGTCTGGTGGGCATCCTATAAACACTTTATAAAACTACGTTACATGTATGTATGCTGGTATATATACACAATACAAATTAAAATCGTAAATTATTCAATCTTTTATAAAAATAATGCAAAATATCTTCGGTTCTTTGGTTCTAAAACAAAAAAAAAAAAACAATATTATTATTATAAGAAAAAATAAAGGAGAAAAAAATGTTGGCGGTCAAGAAGAAGAGGAAAAAGTAAAAATAACAAACATGCAAGATATCATCATTCTTCTAATTAATTTTTCAAGATTTTTGGCTTATAGAATTCAGATTTAGATATAATACACATTATATACAAATATGCATGTGTGTTTTCCGCTGTTGTATAAGATGTAAGTGAGTATTTTGTTACCGAAAGAATAAAATACTTGTTTTCATTATAGGATTTCGTTTCGTTAAAAAATGTCTGTGTACTTATGAAATCGTTAGTAACTCAACTTAGAAAATCGCACTATTTTTCTCGCTCGGAATGTACCTATATTCGCATAAATCTGCATTATGTTTAAATTTTTGTATATTATGTAAGGTATGACAAAAATAACAGTCCGGTTTACTTTTTACTTTCATATTTTGCCTATTTAATTTTCGGTACAAATATTCATAGTATATAGCGAAACTTTTGGTTTTTTTTTGTAAATTTGGACTATTGGAGAAAACTGAAATTAATACAATTTTTGTTACCTACTGCAATATATCTACATACACTATATGTAGTTCTTGTAAAATATGATTCAGTAAAAGATTCAGAAAAATAATGTATTCAATAGTTACAGTGCTGAACCTATTGTAAACGGGTCCATTTCCTTAAACTGAATAATTTAACTAATTTTGAT
Source organism: Condylostylus longicornis (assembly GCF_029603195.1). Classification (NCBI taxonomy): domain Eukaryota; kingdom Metazoa; phylum Arthropoda; class Insecta; order Diptera; family Dolichopodidae; genus Condylostylus; species Condylostylus longicornis. The sequence continues at coordinate 9,275,287 of NW_026578009.1, read as the reverse complement.
TAATTATTTTTTTTTACTTTTTATGAACCTACAATTTTTCGATTACTTAATTGCTTTAATTGAAATATAGGCTCCACCAAGCCACATGCTACATTCTTAAATGTATTTTTCTAATTTTTTTATGAAATTTTTATGATTTCTTTATGCAATTTTTATGTGACCTGTAACTATTGTGCATATAGTATGTTTTTATTATAACATTAAACAAAAATACGAACATTTATATATATACAGTGCCCTTTATAAATTTTCCGCCATTTATTTTTATATTGTTTGACATGCTCTTATTCAATGTGCATTTTATATTCAAAATCTATACTATTACAAAAGGAGTGTCCTTTCTATACCTGTCCTTGTATAAAAAAAAAAACAAAGTTCAAAAAAAAAAAGAAGATCAATAATGTCAAAATAATTAATTTTCTTTTGATAACTAATCACTTAAAAAATTGGGTCAAGTTCATGATTAAAATTTTTTATATACGTTATTTCTCTGGTCTCTCATCGAAATTATTTAATAAAATATGATACGTGAACCAATTAATAATTATTAAAATATATACATACACATATAAAATGTGTGATATTTAATATGTTGCACGTTTTAATAAAGAAGATTAAGTATAGGCTTAAAACAAGAATCACGATATTTTCCGCAATTCACAACACAAATTTTAAGGAAAAAGAAAGGAAGATTATAATTTCATTGATCAGAAACTCCTTAAATTTAGATCGTTTCCCTTACGTTTAATATGAATAATGTGATGCGTTAAATATTTTCTACGCTTTAGCGCTTCTCTTTCACTTTTGTTTTTTATTCTTGAAAAATTATTAACATTTTATAATGTGCTCAATAAATCAATTTTCAACATAATTTATAAAATAAATAAAGAAAAAAAAATTTACGAAATATTTTTTTTGTTATCGCAAGTAAATCTGCTTTTCAGATTCAAATTTGTCATGGAAAGTGAAAAAGGAAAAAGCAAAAGGTTATGATAAAAACATATGGAAATGATGAGAGAAACATGGACATTAACGATGACAATATTTTTTTTTATCACAAATATTATGTGTTTTATGATATAAAAACAAATTTTCACTTCATTCGACTGTCACCACACTAAATTACCGAATACGAGAAGATTTATTTTGTTCGAAAATTTTCCTTTTCGATTCTTTGAAAATTTTGAATATGAAAGTGAATATTTGTTTAATTGAATTATTGTAGGTGCTTGAAATTATTATAATTTTTGTATTTATATAAATACAAGAATTCTTTTATTGCAACACTCACATAAATTTAAATCAAATTCAATTTCTAAAATTAAAGTAAATTTAAAATATAATGTACACAAACTTAGCTTCAATGAGATAATTAGGAAGGAGCTTGGTCCATTTTAACAATATATGGTAAATTGTTATAATGTAACCAAATTTTTGATTTTTTGCCATTATTTATAGTCAGCAATTCTTTTACAATTATTTTGAATTTTAAATTGAATTGAGATATCCTAGAAATATCTCCTTATAATAAATAATTAATTTTCTAAGCATAAATTTTAGATACTTTTATCGTTACGATAATTTTTACCGTAAAGCAGTTAATTCCTCTCTTTAAGTAAGGGCAGAAGATAAGTGTAAAATTGGAACATGAATTTACTCTTTCGTGCAATGTTACTTTAAATGATAGTGGATGCTTGGTCTAAGCAACTAGTCTGATAATGATAATAAAAATCCTAAGAAAAAGTTTATCTATTGCAAATGTTTTTTCAAAACAGTAATTTCATAGCATTAAATTTTAAAATTTTACAATACAATATTTCGATTCTAATTCTAAAATATTGACATTCTTGTATTTTTCAATTCCTCTGTCTTTTCTGATTTTTTTCGATATTACATAATTATTATATATTCGCATATATACACTGCTTTGAATTAATCGAAATTATAATTCAATCAATATATAAATTTAATAAAATATAAAAAGAAAAATTCAAACATCTTTAGTTTGAGTTGTGCGGTGTCAAGCACGATATTATTTATTATCTTTTCCAGTTAAAAATACATGAATTAAATACAGATAAAATACTGTTTAACAGCGAATGCTGGTATATGCAAAAAAATTACAAAAAAAAAACCAAATAGGTAGTCATCAACTCCATATGAGTTTTTACCAAAAAAAGGTGTTCAAAAATTCGGTATGGAATAATGTTAATATTTTGAATTCTTGCCATTACTACTATAAACTGTGTGCCGAGTTTTTCACATATTAATTTAGGAAGAAGCAAAAAAAAAAGGAATGTACAGATGGATATTAAAAATCATAAAATATTGAAACATAATAATTAGTATTTTATAATTAAGTAATAAATTAAATTGCAATTAAAAAAATTTGCATTATATGCGTACCATAAATGTTTATTACTTATAGGTATAAATTTTTGTTCGTATTTAAAAGGTATGTAAACATTCGTGCAAAAAAGTAAATCTTTAAAAGTGAAATTAAAATAATTAAAAAATATATAAATTTTAAATGAACATAAAATATACCTTAAGTATTTTTGTAGAGTAAATATTGGGTTAACAATAAAAGATTAAGTAAAAGTAAAATAAGAAGAAACTTTTAAATATAAATTTTTAAATATAAGAAATAAGCAGCTTTATATACAATAAAGGACTTTGTGTATTTACGATATACTTTTATACGCAAGTTAAAATAATTATCAAACTTTTGACAATTTTATTAAGTACCTTCTCACATTATTATTTGTGTTCAAATAAAATAAAAATGATTAACAATGTTCGAAATCGTAAAATTTTGATCTTTATAAATAATTATGATGAAAAATTGGATTTTTAGAATTATAAGTTACTAAAATTCCAAAATAACTACGGTGGCAACTGTTTCTTAATATACTTAGAAGCCAAGCTGCAACAACCAAATGAAGTGAGTTTGAAATTCTACTAGCTAACATAATATGGAAAATTTGTACTTGAATACAAAATATTTCAGAAAAATATTAATGATTTTCTATTCTGAGTTTTCTTTGTTTAATTTATTTGATAAATTTGTGTACAAGTCAATATCTGCAGTTCTTAATTTTTTTGCAAACTCGAATTATCTACTTATTGTAGATAATTCGATATTATTAGTATGAATATTGTTAATTTACCTTCTTTAGTATGGAAATTGTGCTTTCAAATTACTTACAAGTTTCAAAATGGTATTAGAATTTTTTCTAAATATGTAAGAATTAATTCTAAATATGTAATAAATTTAGAAATATGATTTTAAGATCAAAGACTCAATTTACATTTTTACTTTACGCAAATCGATTCTAATTAACTGTGTACTTTATATGAATAAATTCAATAAATTCAATAAATTCCTCGATAAGTAAATTAATTCTTAAATAAATCATTTCTTAAAAAAAGTTTTCTTCTTGAATATGTACTTTAATTTATTATACTACATATTAAAATATAACCTTTCTTCACAAATAAAAGAATTTAACAACCTCTATGATAAATGAGTTCGAAATCAAAAATATTTTTAATATAGCAAGAAAAAGGAAATAAATGAAAAGAAAAGAAATGAATTGTTTTTGAAAACATTAATACATAACGTGAATTTTAATAAATAATAATAATTTCACATTTCTAAATATATGCAATATAATATTGTACAGTGTAGGACAGTATAATATTACATTTCTAATCTAAACAAGTTTAGCTGCTTAAATTGTGTATAATTTATTTATATAAAATATAATGAAAATTAAAATTAATAATGTCTTACCAGTAAAAAATGAATATTTCATATTCAAATTCATAATGATTTCGTTTTAAATTTCAATTTCCAGTTATTAAGATAATTTTAAAAAATTTATTATTGCGTTTTGAAAAATATCCTGGAATTTAATAAAAAACCAAAATTAATATTAAATTTAATTTAAAATTATTTATTAAATATTTGTTATCCTTTTTATGTCTTTTCTCTTTGATTAGATATTGAAACATTTATATGAGAATTTAAAAGAAAATATATTATTTATTTCAATTATTTAAATTTAAACTTAAAAATTTAATATAAAAAATTTAAGTTTTCAGTTTTTTCTGCACTTTTATTCTTTGTCCTTAAATCCTAATTATTTTGTAATACACTATTCACAATTATTTTTTTCCAATATCCTTGTATTTCCTTATATAATTAAAAATGTTTTTTCGTATTAATAAATTTTAATTTAATATAAATATTATTATTTTTCTTAAATTTTTTAGAATTTAATTTGAATATTTATTTTTTTTTAACTCTTTTTCTTAATATAATAAAATTCTTTTTACAATTTCAAAATTAAACGAAATATAAAAAAATTTAACTCACAATTTAAATTTATTTATTTATTAAATTTATTTTTATAGAATTAAAAGGATTTACTGAAAAATTATTTTTTTTAAATTCCCAAAAATGGTTCTCAAATTGAAATTATCTAAAGGACTGATGTTGTTTTAAATTTGTCATCTGCTATTTATATGATTTGATTTAATTCATTATTACACTGTAAAATTTTTAATTTTTATATGGTAAGCTTATAACACTACATGTATACAAATATATTTCATTTTCGTACATACATATACAATACTTTTTTTAATATTAATACAATTTTGTTATTATTTTTTTTTTTAAGTTTAACTATACTAAGAGTATATACTACAATATAAAAAATAAAGAAAAATCGCAACCAAAAGCTATTGTTATGCGGTATTAAAATTAAAACACATTTACAGTACCATTTGTACTTGTACTAGTATTCTGCTAAGTGGTAGGTGCTTGAATCATCTAAAAAGAAAAGAAAAAAATAAATAAAAATTAAAAAAGTAAAAAAATGATTAAAAATTTTTATTTTTCTTAATATTCTCGCTTTTTTAGTTTGCAAAAGTAATATAATATTTTGCCCAAAAGCAAAAATGCAACAATCATAATACAACATACATAGGTATTATGTATGTAAAATAAGAAAACGACAACATAAAAAAAAAGACTCATCTCTTAGGTCTACCCCTACTGAATAACGCAATATACATACATATATTAGTACAATGTAGTTAAAAAGCTCCTCTCCAAATATTGTTAAATATTATAGTTAACGCAAGTTGAAAAATTTTCCCTCTTTATACTTAAAAAAAAAACAAAAATTTTTCAATCTGCACAATCGCAAATAACTTTACATATAAATAAACAAAGGCAGAAAAGCATATTATAATTATTGTTAGCTTTAAACTTAATTTTTGCAGAAAATTTTCATGCCATCTAAAAAATAATTTTTTCTTTTGTTTTATTCAATTTTTAATTTAATTCTCACGAAATCCGAACTGAGATCAGATCTTGATATTTTTGCGGTAGATTTTCTTCTTCTTCTATAAATACCTACATACATTAATATAACAATAAAATAAAATATTGTTAATAGTAAATTGGAAAATATGAGCTAATTTTAGTGTAGAAAATTTTAACTTTAAAAGCTTTACCTAAATTATTTGAAAGTTAATATTTTTACTCGTTCATATCAGGTATATTGTGTTGCTGTTGCTCTTTCAAAATTAATATATAATTAAGGAAATACCTATGTATATGTGTAATTTAAAATGTCCTTATTACAAATTGACATAGTTTAACAAATACAGTAGATACATTTTTGAAAATTATTTAATTTTTAAATTAAAAATAGAAAATTGAAAATTTAGTTGTTTTACTATTTGCATTATATCATTTATATTATGTTGCTAATTATAAGTATCCTATTGTAGGTCAACAATTGAAAAATTTAATAATTTGTTTCAAATTAGAATTAAAAATATAAGAAGTAATATTCGAAAATTAAAGTTAAATTAGGAGTAAAATTAGAAATAGTGAAAAATTGTGACAGAAGATGAGGAAGAGGAATTTTAAAGACAAACAAAATTTTCGGAATAAAACTAATTCTCTTTTAGGTTATTTAATTGTCCTAATAAAGCCTACCACCTAGGCTATATCTATCGTTAATAGATACTGCACGAAAAAATTTTTAATTTCACAAATTTAAATAAAATTTAATGAGAATTAATTTCACATTTATTCTAGGTTCCAAAAATTTTATTAAATTTATATAAAATTCTTAGATTATTATCCAATAAAGAAATGTTTTTACACAATAGGAAATTGGAGATATTGTAGACTGTTTTAATTATAATTTAACAATTTTAATTTTATACATACATAGCTATATTATATTAATTTTCCATTTAAGTTTTTTTCTGAACACAATTAATTTTGGTTCGGGACATACTGGTTCTGAATTAATAAAGAAGAACTCGTTGGCGCGCTTAATTTAATGAAATGAACTCATTTGGCTCACAACACAATTATATTATTTTAGTGTTATTGAAATTTTGGGTAAAATAGTTGACCACTCTGTTTGCACATATGATAATTGAGCATAAAATAATGTTAACATTAATTTATCACTAATATTCTTATTTGATCCTATAAATGTTTTTGATTTTATATCCTATTTTTAAGAAATTAATGAGTTTATCACAAATAAATACTTTGTTTTCGGAATTAAATCATAAAAAAGATAATGCGAATTATAAAAATTAAGAGACTTCAATAAATTTCCAAAGTTTATAACATACTTTTCGAAAATTATATTAGCTATATTCAAATATGTGTATAACTATACTTACATATTTTTAAGTTTAAGTTTAAATCTAAACAAGTGATAAAAGCATATCCTTATTTCATCTTGCGTAAAAATATGTTAAAAATAAATGCTAACTATACCGCCTCAATAAAATACAATTTAGCAAGCCTATTAAAAATTAATGTTATTTTGAAAAATAGGGCCATGAATTCATGTTTCTGTTTTATGAAAATCACAGTTATTACATTGAATTCATATTAATCTTACATTCTTATTCCTTAAAACTTTTACATTAAATTTTATATAAATTCCATTAATTCGATTAAATTTAATTAAAAATTAACTTAATATATTGCCTATATATAATGTTTAGTATATGCGAAAGATTTTTGAAATGATATATGTTTCATGCTTTTGTTTTGAAATCTTTTGGGAGTACATGATTGTATTTTTACTATTGATCATTATAATAATTGAATCGATTGTAATGAAGATCGTGAATGTTTCATATAAAATTGTTAATGCTTTTAAGTTAAATATTTTCTTTGTATAATAAATTACATATAGTAAGGTTCTGCATAAAATTAATAAATTACCCTTGATCAATTGAAAGATACTATACTATATTATAATAATGAATAAAATGATATTTTAATATTATGCAAAAAAATATTAGAATTTTACTTTTATGTGAGTCTCCTGGTACTAATAAAGAAATAAGAATGAATATTAAAATTGTTTTATGAATTGAAGTTCTCAATTAATTTTAAAATGTAAATTTTAATCTATTATACCATAAAAATAAAGAAAAATTAAGTAAGTTTTTTGTTTCTTTAAATTTTCAAAGAATTTTACTTATTATGCTTATGAAAAATAATATATTTAATTGTTATACTGTTATTAGACTATTACTTAATATGCTTAATTTATTCTTCAAAGAAAAATTTAAAATTTAAGAAATATTTAAATGACTATGTGTACGTTGCTAAATTTTCGAAATAAATTGGAAAATCATATATTGAAGCCGTGAAGCCGATATATTAAAGTAGAAGGCGTAAATCAATAATTTTTTTAAGGGTGAATGTATTCTTGTATAAAATGCGTTATGTACATCAAATTTGTTTATTTTTAAAACAAGGATATAATATCAATTTAAATAAAAATTATTTAAAATTAAAAAAAAAACAATAGAACAGGCTTTAATTCAACTGTTCACTTTGAATTGGGATTCAAATTTAATCCAATGGCTACATTACATTTCTGACGGTGTACATTTTAATATGTAGCACCAATTTTTTATTTAATAAATCTTTTACACCCACATTCTGCGAATATTTGAAAAAATATTTTGTTTTTCATCACTTGCTTCAAGTTTCGAAATTGATTTTATGCAGGAAATTGCAAAATTTTGGAATAACAACCCATCACATCAAGTGGTGTGACTAAAACAAAGAGGGTGACAATTTCAGTTACTGATTAGAGTTGATTATAAAAAAATGCAGTATTAGAGGGGCTAGTTTTTTTTCATCATTTTTGTTCTACATATAATCTTCTTCTCAAAGCACTCTTGTTATATTCCTCCGTCTAATCTCTAATAACAGGTAATCTTTAAGTAACAATTTTGTATAATTTATCCCAATTTTTCATAAGTAACACATTTATTAGAAATTTTAAAATTTTGTGACTTTGGGTTGATCAATTTTCCTATTTTATGCTTTTGTAGCAACTGCAGAGCTATTTCTTTCTCTTATTTCATCACAATAATAATATGCACTAACCTAAAAATATAAATACATTTTATGTTTACTTAACTAATTGCATAGTGTAAATTGTTTTTTGATTTTCGTATAATTTTGATTTTTGTAATGAGATGAGTCTTTCAAGACTATCTCAAATTGCAAACATTTTTAAACGTTTATTTGCAAAAATTTTCTTATATACATAAAAATATTTTTTTATGTATCATTTGCAATTCTACAATAATAGGGCATTATACATAGCACAGAATATAATAGGATTGCTACAAAAAGTAAATTAAATTTTCTAAAGATTTTTTTTTTATTTCATCTTAAATACATCTTTTTTGAATGACAGCCTAAATTTGAGTTAAGTGCGGCTTACAATATTATAGTACATATTACATGTACGTGTTGGTATATGAAATTTGATCTAATTTCTTAAATAACTTTAATTCATATTGTAAGTACAATATGAATTAAAAATTATAAAACCAATATACAAGTAACTACAAGATTACTTTCAAGTTTATAAAAAAAAATTTAAGCTGGTAATATGAAAATCTAAATTTTATTATAGGATGACTTATTCAAATATACTTTATGAAGTTGTTAAAATATTTCATAAATTTGATTAATGATTTCTTTTTAAGTTAAATACATAATATGAATGCGTTTATTATAATGCTCAATGATAAATTTCATGTTTTATTATAGAAAATACATAAGTGCTAAAATAAACTCTTTTTTTATTATATCTTTTCTTGTTGAAAATTGAATTAATTGCATGTCATTGATATCATTAGCACGTATGTCAAGGTCATTTTCATGCCTCTTCTTCCATAATCTATACATACGTAAGTGTAGATATTTATGTATATGGAAACGTGCGCACATAAGTATTAATTATGAATTTCTAAAATTGTTTTTCTTATTTTTTTTTTATTTTCCATTAAATATTCAATTTTGTCCTATTGTGCTATAGAATTGAATAAGTGATCTTCATATTATAATGATACATTTTGTAAATTTTGTAAATTAGTTAACAATTACCACTCTTATAATGATAATAATGCAGACATGTGCGCATGTATGTGTATTGTATATTTGTATATCAATAATAAAATTATCGATTATTCAAGAATTCGGATTGAATTTGAAATTATATAAAAATGTTGTTACTATAATAATGTTGGGCTGCAAATGATATAAAAATTTAATTTATGAAAATGTTTTGGCTATTTAACATCGATGTACAGAGCTAGCAAAGAGTACAATATTATCAAAAAAAATTGACCAAGTAGAATTTTCGTGAAAATTCGTTAAAATTTTTATGCTTCGAAATCCATTGAAATTTGATATCTAGTTTCAAACAAAAATTTTAACCATTTTTTGATGCCCTAAACCATGATATACAATATTGTACTTATTATTGATCCAACCTGTACCTATCAATAAAATTTACGATAATTTTTGAATACATATTTCAGAACTCTTATTTTGAGCTATGCGAGAGTATAACACGAATGCAATACAGTCAGTATTTTTGTAATTGAATCATTTATGATTGATGCATTGATCTTTAAAAAACTGCAAGGAAACATTTCATACATTTGATGCATTTTGATTTTTGAGCATAACTTACAGCTTTTCTAGTTGTAGGAACGTTATTACCTACATACAAGAACTGGTATATGTAAGTATGTATAAAGTAAATGTAAAAAAGAAAAGCAAATGAATTTTTCCAATACTTTAAAAATACATACATGATATTTTAATTTTTCTTTAACCTAAAGGTTATGGTATTAGTACTTGTGAGCAATTGATTAAAAATCAAAACATTTTGGACTCGTGTTCATTTTTTTTTCTTTTTGTTTTTAAGCACTTTTAAACAAAATTGAAAAAAAAGTGCTTGTTAATTTCACTCTGGCGTTCAGCATGTCTGTTATGCACAATCTTTAAGGTAACATGTTGAAATTTTATAAACAAGTTGATCTTTACTGTAAAAATTTTTTTTCTAAAAAAAACATTTTTATCAGTCTACACCTTATTTGAAAGTTTCTGTTCATTGAAGTCCTAAAACTGCCATTCTCAACTATTTATTGTATCAAAAGCACAAAATTTTTGAAAGCCGCGAAAGCAAAAAAGTATAGCGGCATGCTTGACATACAATGACAAAATGATAGTTGAAGCGTTATCTTGAACCCGCTTTTCGTTTTCCTAATTATCGACTTCGTCTTTCTGTTATACGATAAGTTGTAGGAGTCTGAAGTTTTAGCAGCTTTTAGAAACTGATAAATAATGTCTACTTTTACACTTCTCTTTCCTTTTAGCGATAACTTATGAAAAAAATTCTGGCACCTTGTTATTTCTGAAAGACTATCGATAATGTGTTGTCATCAAAAAACATTATTTCTCTTTATTTATTAACTGTCAGATTCACGGCCATCAGTTAAATGCTTCTTCTTGCCAATTTCTGTTCACATCCTAAAAGTATACAATATTGGTTTCTTTACATAAAGTAATGGTACATAAAAATATGTTATTAAATTTAATTGGCATAGCCACATTTTAAAAGCGAAAAATGCTTTTTCAAAAAGCATTTGAAAAGTGCTCAATTATTTCTTTTACATGTGGCTGTTTCGTTAGGTTTTCTTTATTAAAAAAAAATATTACAGATTCAAAAATATTCATTCCTAGTCGCGTATCTTCTTTTAATATTTTGCAATATTAAGATTGTTACATTTATTCAAAATGTGATAATAAAAAAAGGAAAATGAAATATAGTTTATTTTCTTTTCCTGAGATATTTGACATAGAAATATTTAATGAACAGCCACTGGAGTTTTAAATGAATTGTGTACGTTGCTAAAATTGAATATTTTTTCTTTGAAAATTTTATTGATATTTTAAGATAATTTAAAAGTGTTTTTACAATAATTACTACATTATTTCATTTTTTTAATATTTTATTAATAAAAATAAATAAATTTATGTTAATTATCTTATATAAAGGCTGTTTATTGTAGTAATTGTTTTTTGTTTTTAACAATTACTGGTTTTTCAATTTATTGTACGGGCGTTAAGTTCAGAGAATACAACATATTTTTCATGTTATAAGAATAAAATTGCGTTTATAATTTTTAAAATGTAGTTTCGAAACCCATTTTAGTTTTTAAATATTTTCGAATTTAAAATAAAATATATCTTTAATTGTAATAAAATTTTCGTAATTAATACAGAAAATGTTAAAATGTATGTTAAAAGAATAATGGAATTTTCATACTATACGCTTTTTCTGCTAGCTTTTTCTTTGAGCTACAAATTTGCATATTCTGACTGAATTTTGGTTATATATGTACATACATGATATCAATTATGCATTACTTAATTCTTATTCGCAATTAAGCATTGTACAATGTAGTATATTATACTATTGCAGAAATATTAATTGAATAAAAAAATTGAATAAAATTAAAAAATAAAAACAAAATTGATGTTAACTTTAACAAAATAATTCATATGAATTTTCGAACTAAAGAACCAGAGGATAATGACGCTCAGCACATGACATTTCGGGTAAATTGCGATTGAAATATTAAAATATTTGATTTTTAAGAAAACTTTTAAAATATAAAAACAAACGTCAAAATAAAGTGAAAGAAGGAGTAAACTAAGTATTTTAAAAATATAGAACAATTCTTTAGGCCTTTACAGATCTATTGAACATAACTCATTTTTGCAAAAATGTTGGAAATTGCCTGAGCACCTCAATTCTAAATTATAACCAAACTATGAGTAACCCTCTATAAAATAGGCAAGAAAAATCAATTTCTTGTATTATGAATGTTTAATAGACATTTGCAAATTTTATATAGACTTTGATAAAATTGTAAATCTTATACTTATTCTACTTAATTCAGGAATACATCCATTAACAGAAAGTTATAACAATTATAATTTCTACGTATTTTACTTAACGAAAAAAGAAAAAGCAATAAAATAAGAAAAATTTACTAAAGTCAATTTGAAAATTGAAATTTTTCAATAAATACGTAAAAGTGAATAAGGCCTTACATTCAAAATGTGAGTATATAATTTTTAAAAAAATTATAGATTTTTATTAATCAAACCAATATTTGCGAACTCTAATATCTTATACTTAGCTATATCAACCATTAATTTTCTTGTTTAATGTTATTTTAAAACTAAAATTAAAGGTTTTCATTAAAAAACAATTTAAAACATTTTTGATGAAAAATAATAATTATTTTACCCATTTTTATTTTGCTTTTTTAATCAAACACGATTTTATACCACGAAACTTCAATGTTTGTTGTTACCTCACCGGTGTGTGATCGTTGTGCTTACTTCAACTTAAGTCCTTTCTTTATGCCTTCATTTTTTTATTTCTTTCTCTTTCTTTTTTATATTTTTTTGACAAGACTCTAATTATAAGTTAGGAATATTTTCGGTATTAAAATTCACATTATAGTTGAACAAGCAGTTGCTTGGGTGTTTCTCATATTCTTTTTCTTTTGTTATCCTTTCTGTTTTATACGAGTAGTTTAACACATTAATTGAAGATGCATTTTTTATACGTTCGTACGTAATCGAATATGCGTATCGAATTTCACTGAATTAAAATATCGCTACACACATAATATCCCCCTTTATCCCTGTAATTATCTTATATATGATTTTTATTTTTGATTTAACACAATTTTGTTTTGATACCTTAATTAAAGTGCAAATTTAGGTGTCCCCCGAGTCAAAAATCAAAAGAAAAAAAAAAAATAAAATTAAAAATTTGTACGTATCAATTCATATAATCATAATTTGGGTTTTTATTTTTTGTTGATAAGGTTATTTAATTTTAATTTCTCATGCTTGTATAAGGGCTCAGGATATTTCACAGTATCCCCAGACCACATATATATTAAATGTATATTTATAATTATATTTGTAAAGAAAGATAAGAAAAATTACAATGAAAGAGGAATACCGACCGCCCTTTATGTTTAATATGTAGATTGTATAAATAAATGAACATAATTTTTTGCTTATGGATTGAAAAAGTTAATAGAATTATATTGTAGTTATTAAATTTAGATAATTTGATAAAATTAAAAAATGTTAATGATGATAAAAATCAAAATTTAAATAATTGTTTTATTTTTTTTTTCAAGGTTTTTCAAGTATAAATTCGGAATATAAAACAAAATTCAATTTGTTCAAGTAATTTTTTAATAATTATTAATTAACAAAGGATTATACTTGTATATGAAAGGTTAACCCTCACTTTTATTGTGTTATAAAATGCCGCCATAAATTTGTTTTTTAATAATTAATTTTTAACAGAAGTGTTGCTATTCTTTCGGAATGAATTTCACCATAATTCTGAATGGACAAGTAAACGTTTTATTTTCTTATATATGCGTTTTTTTTTATACAAGAATCAAAATTTGAATTGGATCGAAAGTTTCTGTTAACCATTTAACAATTCCAACCTATAGATAAAGCATATATTCAATAAATTAGAAAATTCAGTTTGCGCTATATGCTCTGGTTACAAATACATATTCCGGGGAAACATTATCAGAAAAATTCTGAATCTTCTGAATCTTCTATCATAAACTAAATTGAATATGGTATTGAAATTCGGAAAAATCTTTCTTTCAATGAAAATTCTAAAAAGAAATGAAAACGAAAATTCTAAAACTTTTTAAATTTATGAATTGTAATTTGAATTTTAATTATATTATATGAAAATAAACAATAATGCAACTACATATTTCTTTTATTAATCACAAATAATATTTTATTTGTTATTTAAAAATTTATAAATGTACTATATTCTATAATATCTAATCAATATTGTCTATGAAGGATTCGGCTAATTTAAGATAACATTGGAATAAAATAATAAAGTTTTATTTCAGAAAATCAGCTTTGATCAAGTGCATACATAATATGTTTCGAACGAAATATTTATTTGAATTTTATTTTGTTTATTTTGAAAATCGATAGGGTGACATTAATACCCAGCAGCCCAAAATTATTAGAATTTTTTTTTTCTTTAAGAATTTTTCTAAGTTTTTCAAAAAAAAAAAACTTTCCGTTTCGTCTCATTTTGAATTCACAATACAAATTCTTTAGCGAGTGCAATATTTTTCATTCGGGAATACCGCCGGCCTTAGGGATATATTAATTTGTAGATTAAAATGTATACATTCAATGTTCCAATTTTTATAGCACCCAATGTTTGTGGTGTTGTTATTAAAAAATTGCAATTATTAAATCGACGTTTTAATATAGAATTTAATTTTCTAGATCGTTATATTCTACATTGAATCTAATTGAATATTTTATTGTCTTGGGATTTATCGATATTTACAATGTTGCTTGTAAAAATTCTTTTAACTAACTTGCTATTAAAAATTTTACAAAACTATTTTTGAATTTATTTCAGAATTTTATATTTTTACAGCTTTGATATTAAAAACATTTTCAAAATTAATTTACAAAATAGGAAATCTCAAATTTTTCACTTTAAAAAAATATTTGTGGAATATAAGTTAATTAAACTGGATTTTAAAATATAATTTAGGCATAGGATAAAATTAAATTGCTAGCCCTATGTCTATATTTTAATTCGTCGTCTATGCATACACGTTTCATTGCCTTTTGCAATAATACAGCCTAGAGGTATTATTACTGTTAACTACAATATACTAAATAAATCGTTAATGTAATAATATGCTGAAATGAATAACAAGTATGAAATGAAATGACAATTGGATATTACAGAAAAGATATCGTTTTGTTTTAACATCATAATCAGTGATTTTCTAATTATATGTTATATATGCGCTATACAACAAAACGTACACATAAGTAATTTAGTAATTTTAGATTTTTTTAAAAAGGATAATACAGGTAGTAATCTACAATCTGTATACAATAAATTCAATGGTGTTAATTTACTGTTAAAACTTAAGTATAATTTGAACAAATAAATCACTCATTTTAAATTATGATGAGGTTAAAATTTATGATTTAAGCATTTTTCTCTTTATTTTTGTTTTGTATTTTTTTGATTGGTTAATCATGGAATTGTAAATATATAATTTAAGAATTATTACAATGTTATATTACAATGTGCATAGACATACCATATACGTTATGATTTTCTGTAAAAATGACGTCATTTAGCGTGAATTTAACTTTACAAAAAAAAAAAAAACAAATCCTTTTAAACATTAAAGGGAATTTTCCATGTTATGTGCAAGAAGAAGAATATTTTCATTTAATATTTTTATGTGCATTTTCGCATGTAAATTAATATTTCAAAAATATTGTAATTATATTGAACCGAAGGAAAAAATACTAATAAAAAAAGGTGATAAGCAAATTAAATCTTTTTAAGTTTTTGATCACGTTTTATTAAAATTAAAATAAAAATAATTTTTTTTATGAAAATGTAAAAAAAAAGAGGAAAAATTTACTTATAATGTAAGGTACTTACGAACAAAAAAAAAAGTATATTAAAAATATAAAACAAAATTTGATTAATTTCCGATCAGATACTGATCAACAGTGAAGCCATCATCTTCAATAATTTTTTAATAGCAGAAAATTTAAAATAATTATTAAATTGGCACTTTTCATAATCTTCAGCACAAAAGAAAGGAATTTATTTTTTTATTATAATAAAAATTAAGAAAATATGCATGTATGTATTTATACATTATGTAAAACAGAAAAAAAAATGAATTTTTTTCCATGTTTCAAAATAGGCACAGCTTATTTTAAATTTTTTTCTGCTCATACATATTTATTTAATGTCCTTGAACTGAAAATAAAATGTATATGGCAATTGAAATTACATACATTATAATTTTGACACCGCGATTATTTAGTTCATTACATAAAATTTAATGCTTATTAATAACTTTTATTGGAAAATTTTATATTATTTTAGAAATTTTTGAATTTTTTTCGAATATATTTTGCGTAATGATACTACCATATCGAATTTTTTTACAATTAATTTTAAATCATATATTTATATTGAATTTTATTTAAAATAAATGATAATCATAAATATTATAGAGTAAAATATTATAGAGTAAATATTTACAAAAATTCTTAAATGTATAAATACAAATAATTTTAATAAAACATTTTATAAGTACATCTTAAAACATACATATATTTTACAAATATTAAAATTTGTGGAATTAAAGTTGTTAAACTAATTGAAAATAAAAATAATTAACAATTCATAATCATAATTAATTATTTTTATAATGAAAATTTTTTTAATAGCCTTACAGAAACGGCCAGACCGCAAAAAAATCAAGATATTACTGTTGTGAGTCTAGTCAGAGCAGAGAAGTTATTTAAATTAAATTTTCTGCCTTTTATATAATTTTCTTTGTATTTATTTTTTTTGGGGCGGTGTGCCGAAATTTTTTTTCTATGGAATAAAGTTAAATACATTTCTCAAATTTAATAAAAGTTTTGAAGCAATTTTAAAATGATTGAATTATGCTTGCCCTTTTTTCTTGCAATGTTAGATTTTCTAAATTTCATTAAACACTGTTTTCTCCAATTCAGTTTGAGAACAATTTTAAATAGGTCCAATAGGTGAACTCAAATTTTGCTTTATAATTAATTTGGATACGAAGAAATCAAATAAAATTTCGTTAACAAAATTTTACATTCTATATAAATATAGAATCTATAAAAGTTGAAAAGCAAAAACAAATATTCGTATTACCTTAAGACTTTTGTTTTCAACACTTTTTAATATGAATTTTTCGCTAAAAATTAGCTAGACTAACAAAAATGTATGAAAAATTAAGTTTATAAAAAACTTGTATTCAATTTTTTTAAAAAATAATAGAATGGGAACCTTCATTTCCAACAGAAAAAAAAACAACATTTAAATATTATATACTAATAAAGAAAATTTAAAATGTAATAATTCCAACAACAATAATTTTACTAAAATTCTAAGAAATCACTGATAAGTCCATAATTTTTTAATTAATCTAATTTATCAGATTTTTGCAAAGGGAAATAAATTTAAATATTACGTTATTCTATTCATATAAATAAATCTTCTTTAATTACTATTTTTTATTAAAAATTTTTTATGAAATTTACAAGCAAAATTTCAAAAAAAAAAAAAAATAACTAAGAATAAAGATAAATTTATTATGCGTATAAAATATGTGTGTTATGGAACCTTGAAATCGATTCAAATAAATTAATGCATGTACGACATGTAAACGCACCACTAAACATAATATTGGCAGATTTTACACGAAAATAATTATGGTTTTTAAATATTGATGACAACGATATGCGGATGTAAGTAACTAAAATGAAAATTAATAAAGATTTTTAAAATTATTATTTTACTTTAATGTTGGCTGTTTGACCTGCATTATGCTACTTTCATAATTGTATATTTAGAATTAATTGAAATATATTTAATCTTTTTAAAACAATTCCCTTACGATTGACTGTCTTAATATATTGCACATAACATACACAATATGTTCTCTCGGGGTTTTAATTAGATGGATACTCTTTCTGAAATAAAAAAAAACTGAGTTAATTATTTGAATCAACGCTTTAAAAAAAGTTAAGCTCTGACCAAAATCTAATTAAAATTTAGTATTTTTTAAATTTACTTATGAATCGCAAGGGTTTCATTCAACACACTAATCATTTAGTATTGTAAACCTATAACTCATTAGGTGTACAATACTTCCAAATTATCAAAGGCAACGTTGTTTCATTTACAAAATACTTCCTTATTTTTCCTAAGTAGTACATGTAACGCAAGGATTGGCCTATTGAATCTGTTGTTGTAAAAGCATTTAGGATCTTTGCATTTTTTTTATTGTCAATTCTGCATTTTGAAATTTATTTTGACTTTAATCTACTACAGCAGTAAAATTCTTTTTCCTTTTTTATCAAATATGAATAATTTGTATTTACAATTTTTGAATTTTAAGAAATTATTAATGGGGAAATAACATTAAAATAAAGACAATAAAAATTGATAAAAAAAAAATATATATCGTGATTATGACTTAAGTTTTATCAAGCCTTATAGTAGCTATATCTTCTTCACCATTGCAAATTAAATTAAAATTAATTGCATTAAAATAATTCGAAGCAATAAAAGTTATTGGAGACTGTCTAGTGCTTCCATTCCGGCACTATGAAATTTAAAATCAATTTTAATTGATGAAAAAAAAAACGGTACTTATTAAACCTTGATCTTCCTTGTTCCTTTAAGGTTTTTGGGCTGAAAAAAAATATGAAAAATAAGAGACAAAGAATTAAAATATTTCTTTTGATTTTTTTTTTGTCTTATTTGTATGGTGTCGTCATGAAGGATTTATCGCTTATTTTAGTAAATATTTATAGGCGCTTAATATTTTTTTTGCATGTTTGCTTGTTTTTTTAAATGTTTTTTGAGAACTATAATTTACTATTTTTCCCGTACAATATATGCTCAACGATATTGTATTAACTGCTTAATGTGAATTATTTATTTAAAAAATTCCTTGAATTACATACATACGAGTATGAAATCTTAAAAGAAACAAAAAAATTATGGTATTTGTACATGGGAGATATACCGAAATTGTGTTGCTTTTTATTTCAAATTTTAGTAACTATTTATATGTAATTTATTCCACTATATATTCTAGTATGTGACTGATGTATACTTATAATATGTATGTGTATGCAATTCTGATTTAGTATTGTTAAGAAAATCAACGCTAAAAACAAAATTCAATATTATGATTAGAAATTTGAAGACAACGCACCGAAGTTTGATCGCATATTACAGAATTGGCATTAAATGCAAAATAATAATAGGTATATGTAGAAAACTCTACAAAAATTAAGATGTCATACTCTTCAATAAAATCTAGATTGAATTTCTGTTCAAAAATTCCTCAATTTTCCGGAGAACTCGGAGATGCTTGCGACAATTTTAAACAATTGTAAAATGTAATTCGTTGGTTGGTTGATGTAGTCGGTGCAGCAGGTCAACCCCACCGTAATCAGCACAAATGTGCTGTTTTGCTACCAGTACCCTGTGATTAGCAATAATTGGATAAACGATTACACTGACCTATCTAAGACACCCGGTTCTCTTGATCTTTGATTTTCGTTCAGCCCCGTGAGATCCGCATGATTAGTCCGGCCCCGCTTAAAGTCGGGCACTGGCAGAGATAGTGAAAAATGGTCTCATTCTCGTTCATTTCCCGGCAGCTGCGACACGTTGTGTTAAACGATTAGTGTGCCGATCGTGTCGGCGCATGTAATTCGTACTGTAAGCTCTTCAAAGACATAAAAGTTCAATTGTGATTCAAAGCAATCGTGAATTAAATAACAATAAAACAGAAATTTTAACTTTTAATATTTTTAGTATTAAACTATTGTGAAAAATTGTCATGAAAAATATTATATATGTTCGAAATTGCAATTTAAAAAAAAATTCTACAGTAATTTAATTTAGATGGAATTTAATAATATGTAGACATTTACAATTTGCAAAATTTACCCTTCTAAAAAAGAAAAAAATTTCTAAAATAAAATTTTAGCGTCTAATCAAAGTTTCCCATTTCAAACTTACTTAAGATTTCAAAAATTTAGTAATGCTGTATTTCAATTCAATTCATTTAAACCGATTCTCAATTTAAAACTTAAGACGAATTGTGTATAAATACCTAAATTCTCCAAGTTCGGAATTAGAGTACTGTATTCAACTTGTACAAAATTATAGAGTTATATTACATTAAAGACCACAATCAATCTATTACCACTAATGCAATATATAAATTCAAAATAATTACTGAATTACAATAATTCTTTTTTTTTCTTGTTGATAAACTTTTTCTTTTAAATTTTAACTTATAAAATTTATATAAAATTTTACTAAAAATAAAATGTTTGCAATGATGTGACCTATTTAAAGTAAGCCTAAACAATAGTCAGTTTCATAAAAATGCTAAGTTCAAATAGTTAGCAGCAAAAGTAATTAGATTTAAAATCTATTAAAAAAATACTCAACAATAGGTATTAGTTACTTCGCAAGTAAATTCACAAATAATCATATAGTTGTACATATTACACACTTTTGTTATATTACATTGCCAACAAGGACCTTTTATATACATAATATCCAATCTGTAATAAATTCCATATGAGTAAAAACAAATAGTTTTTTTTCTTTTGATAATGAACTTGGTTAACTTTACACATTATTCTTTGAAGTTGAAATAAATTGAGATGACTTTAATTATTTATTGGTGATTTTAATCATAAGAATAAAATATAGGATTAACTTTTAAATTTAATTTGATTTGCTTAAAATTTTAATATTATTTTGATGGAAATATATACATAATGTTCCACGAACATATAATAAATTGAGGTCAAATAAGTAGTATAGGCCAAAATTCAAATACAAGAGATAAATTATGATAGTTTCATGAATAAATGCGTGCAAGTATTTATTGCATTCATGAAACACTAGTTGAATAATAAAAATTTGCAATGTTTTTTTAGAAATACTATGCGATTTTAATAATCTAAATGTGAATTCAAAGTCGACGACATTTCGAATATAAAGAACATAATTAAATATCAAAATGGATTTATTAAATAAATGAAGATACTTTGGTTCATACTATTTTCCGTGATCAGATATCAAATAAATTCAAATATAATATACTACCTATATATTTTTTAAATTATATTAATTTTCATTAACATAATATTATCTACTTTTAAAATTAAATACATATAAATATCTAAGACTTATTCAATTAATAAAAGTTCTCTACATATAAGAAATAAGTTTTTTTTCCTGCCGGTCTTTTCCTTTCATTTTGTACTGTGCCATCTCATCCATAGTTAAGATATTAATACATATAATATGTATTTTGTCGGCTAACATGATCCAAAAGAGACACAAGATAATTATACTAACATACATAAATAATTTATACATAATATATGAATAAAATAATATATAAGATTAAAAGTAATTGGAGGTCATTTAATAGTGGTGTGCAGAAAAATTTGTAAAAGAATTCAAAATTATAAAGCACGCTGAGTCTTCTTTTCGTTAGCGGCTATATTATAAAAATAAATTATTATGATAAGTGAATTGAAAGGCAACATGTTGTTACATTGAATTATATGGACTTATTGTTTTCAAAAGAAAATTAATTTTCAAGTTTTGAATTGTTTTCGGGATTATTAGATATATATGTATGTATATGTATACATATACATAGAGTGATTAAGAAGGTTTTCTTTTCTTGAATTGAATTATTTTCAAATACTTAATTGAATGATTTCGATCTTTTTAAAGTTATTATGGTACAAGGACGAGTTCTTTCTTTTGCTGTTGAAAAGAATTTTTGTTCTTTTTTTATTAACATGTCATGGTATATTATAAATATATCACAAATGAAGATATTCTTTATGTTACTGTAATTTAAATTATTCAAAATAGTTTTGAGAGTAATATCAAATTTGTTTTTCGATTTGTTATCAATAAAAATGGCAAGAAATTAAGAAAAAAAAAAACTAATGACTGTGTATTAACAAGAGCATTTGCATTGAAAGCAATCTATATGCCCCTCGAACTTTTTCTTACAGGTACATAGTATATAAAGTAAAACATGATTTGTACATACGTGTACTAAGATAGTCCAAAGGATCCATTTTCCAAAATTCTTATGTTTCCACTCTAAAATATTTAATTACTTTCTTTCTTTTTCTGATTTCAACAAATTTTGTTTTTTTTTTTCTTATTTTATTCTAAATGTTATTTATATTGTCTTCGTCAGTGACAGGCTAAAATTGTCTTCTTTCAATTTCAAACTAAAAAAAATAAGTTATTATTATGATTATTTGTTAATTTACTTGCGAAGTAATTTTCTTTCGTTATTATTTTTAATTGCATCACGATTACTTCAAAATCATCATTTCATCATTAATATATAAATTGTTCATTTATTAATAAATATAACATTTTGATTAATATATAACATATTAGATTTACATGTTAACATGGTTTTAAGAACCTAGAAAGATTTGTTTTATTTTATGTATTTTATGATCTACATAATCCATTTAATGTTTTTTATTTCGTGAATGCTGTCATCAAAGTTAATTCAAATGTTCTGATGTTAATTATGTAAAAGAATGCTATGTTAACATTTTTTGAGATTCTAATTTGAATATTAGTTATGCTTTTGTTAACACCTTCTAACTTTAACCTTCCTTCTATTTATAATCTGGAAATACCATTTTTGACTAATAGTTAATAATGTGAAAGAAAAATTTCATATGACATCAATTTTAATGATGATCTAATTCATACAAATTTTTACAAATTTCATAAACCTTTGAACAGAATACATAAAATGTATAATAGCTATATTTGTTCAATACTATTGCATCTACAATTGCATTTTACGACAACACAGCTGGTAAAACAATAAGAAAAGAAATCATAATTAATACAAATTTACAGTTAAAAACTGATTAATTTGTCTAGAATAAATGCTAACCCAGCGTGACAGAATTTATGGGTGGTGTTTTTATCCAATTCTTTCAAAAATAATTTACAGAACTATTGTTAGTAAATTTTTGTATTAATTATTATGATTTTTAATATTTTCAGATTAATTGGTTATTAATTTGATTGATTATTGCATATTAATAAAGACGCGATTTTATAAGTATGAGATTTTTTAGAACCCCCAAATTAATTTCGTTCTATTTTTTGTATTTCAAAATTTAATTTTTGTAGAAGATTTCGATTGAATATTTTCTATGTTGCGGTTTTAAAATAACATGAAATACCTATTACCTTTTGCAATTAAATGAATAATGTGAGCTCGTTTTTCCTTGGCCCACAAACATCCATATATAAGTTCCTACATACATACAATTAATTTTATATGAGCACTTATAATTATTTTTTTAATTTTTCATTTCTTTCCGACATTTTTTTTAATTTATTGGTAAATTAATTCACTCAAAACAAGTGTTGAACTACAAGAAGAGACATCTCATCCCACGAGAATTTACATTTCATAATAGTTTCAAAATTTAACGAAATAAAAACAAACAAGTAAAAACGTTTCAGTCGGTATAAACCGATTGAATTATACCCTGCACCTTCCGTTGTTGTATAGCAATTACTCGAACCTGTGAAACCATTCTATAGAAACTTCCCGGATATGTCTATCAACCTATAATTGGACACCCGCCTGCCAAGTTTCATGATTCTGACTTTATTATTTTTCCAAATATTTAAAATAAGCTTTTGGACTTGTATGGGGGCTACTCGAACCTGACAAGCAATTCAACCAAAACTTCAGAAATATATCTGACCTATAACTCGGCACATGACTGCCAAGTTTCATGAATCTGACTTTATTATTTTTCCGAATACAACAAATTTGCTTTTGGAATTGTATGGCAGCCACCCGAACCGGTACAGGTATTCCATTAAAATTTTTAGAGCTTGTGTAGAATATAATTGGACACATGTATACAAAATTTTATATTTATATCTTCATTAGTTTTTGAAATATTTTAAATAAACTCTTTGAGTTGTATGGCAGCTACCCGAACCCATCGTCCAAATTAGTCCAATTACAATAGGGTTCGTCCTTGACACAAAAGAAAAAACTTGTGAAAGTTTGGTGCCGATTGCATTATTTGTTTTTGAGTTATCGTGCGATCTGAAGGACGGACGGACGGACATGTCTAAATCGACGTAGAATTTTACGCTGAACAAGAATATATATATATATATATATGTCCATACCGCAGATGACTCCTTCAAGTAGTTACAAACTCCATACCAAAGTTAATATATCCTTCACGAAGTGCAGGGTATAATAATAATATTCGCTTAGTACTCATATGTATAAATCTAGATATTCTTTAAAATAATATTGTCGACGATTTTCTGATTAAAATAATTGTGCTTAATTTTATATGGTAAAATTATCTTGCTATCAAATATTTTACTTTTTTATAATCATATTTTGTGTATTTTACTTAACATAATAAATTGTTTTATGTTTCTAGGTATGTATGAAATTATGTAAACCGTATAATTGTCTTAGTATTATTTTCTTTAAGTACATTAAACTTATGTTTTATTGTTAAACATTTTGGAATTTATTTTCAAATAATGTCGTCGTATAGGTCTATAATTTAACCCTTAACTAAAAATTCATTTCCCTAATGCCTAGTTTGACATTTGATTTTATATTTGTAACATACTATATGCAACTATATAGTTACAAAATTTATAGAAGAGCGTTGTAAGAATACATTTTATAATTTACAAAAGAATTCATTTTATGCAAATCGACTTTTGTTTTTTTGTTTACTTATTACTTATAGCATTTTAAATATTTGGCTAATTTTATATAACGAGAAAAGACGTATTTTCCCTACCGTTGACAAGAAATGGTTAATTTTATTAAATTTTAAGTCAATCATCTGTTTACCATTTCATTCATTTTAAAATTATTTTTTGCAACTATGTTTTTCAAATCAACTATAATAAATTTCTAAGATTAAATTAAGAACATGTACAAAGTTCACATTATTAATTACATTTGAAATTTATAAAAAAGTTATGATGCATTGCCTGCATCTGCTAAGAGTAATTTATAATGAAATATTAAGGCTGTAAAATAAATTATGATATCATTGTTTAAATTATTTTTGGGCGAAGTTTATGATTTCAAAAATTTACTAGAACTATAATTAAAAAATTTACAGGTTTAAATAAATTTCTAATTTGCAGTTTTTTTCTTAGGAGAATAATTACATACATACTAATTTAATTTACTATATACATAGGTATACATAGGTAATATTAACTTATTTTTCCTAACAATGCTTACGTACCTATATTGAAAATTTCGAGGAAAAAAATCATTTAGACTAAAATCAATACCAATTGGAAAAACTTCATTTTTTGCATTGACTAAAAGAATTCAAAAAACTGATCAACTGAATAAATGAACAGATTAGCAGTAAAATTTGCACATAATATGGAAAGAACAGAACATAGCATATATCTTGAAATAATACTGAACAAGAACTTCCTTTCCAAAGTAGAATTGTTCAGTATATATTACAAAGCTTTTGAAAATATTTATATACATACATACATTCTTCTTAAGTAAGTTTCTTTTTTAAACAAACACTCACATATATGTATACCTCTTTTAATTTTTTTGTTTTGTTGAAACTAAGTGGGCATGGAACTTTCAAGATTTTTGTTGAGTTTTCTATTTAAATTCTTTTTGTTTTCAATTTTTAATTTCCAAAAAAAATATTACGGGAACTCCATAATTCCATATGTACATTACAATTTTTCCTACTGCGTAAAGTCCTTAAGTATTAGATCACTTGAATTTTAAAATCCTTCCTTTTCGATAGTGTTCTCAAATTTTTGTTTTACTTTTAAATTAAACTTTTCCTCGATGCATTTTTTGCGTCTTTCCAGTTTGTTTATTTTATAAATCATCTTCAACAAGAATTTAATAAATTTCTAATTTTTTCACATTTTTATAAAAATTTTTCACATTTCAAAAGCTCAATTTTAAAAAGAAAATTCGAAGTTCTATGCTATTGCTATGTGATTCAAAATTTTAAAATGCTTAGTTGTCAATATCATTCTCGATTCGATTATTCAAAAATTAATTGATACTGTGTGACTTTAAAAATCGATTTTACAAAAGTTGGCAATCAAATTATTGTTCACTTTTTTGTCAATAATTTTATTTCTTATTTTATACCTATGTATATCTTATTAAAAACTAAATTTAGTAGAGTTTTACAATTTTCAATTAAAAAAATCACTTTATTCTTAATAAAACTTCAATATTTTTCAAAAGTTCAATATTCATAAATATATTTTTATTAGTTTGACATTTAATGTCAATATTATTATTCTTAAGGCATAAATACCAAACATTTTATTATTTTTTGGAAAAGAACTGAGAAAGAAAGAAACTGAAAGCTGTTTCCCAAAATGAAAGAAAAGCAAAATTTATGTATCTACGCTTAAATATACATATAAATAAACACATAAAGACATAATCGATTGACCATAAATCGATATCTGAAATCAATAAATACGAAAATCTTCAATCGATTTTATTTGAAAAAAAAAGTGCGAACGGAGTGAAGCAAAAATTCAGTAGATAACAATAATTTTCATTAATGACACTTTTTTAAATTCCACACAGTAAATTATGGAAAAATATGGAAAAAGAGTATAATAATGGAAAAAAACTTTCAATATCAACAGTATAATCGGTAAGAAGAATTAATGTTGTATATCTATATAAATTTAAATTTTGTATTGTAATTAATACAGATCAAGGGATTTTGAAACTTATTAAGTAATTCAGGCCATAAATTTAAGATCATATCCAAAAAGATGTTTTATGTTTGAATCGAATTGCTTGTTGAAAAGTTTATTTCATACGACAGCAGTACATACAAGCACATAATATTTAATTTTCTGCAAGTTATACTCAACCCCGAAGAAGTATTTATCAGATAAAAATTATGGCATTATTTACCTTAAGTAAACAATATTTTCCTAAAAATAAAACAAAATGAAAACTTTGAAAAAAAGAAAATATTTGGTACAGCCTAAATGCAGCGTATACAAACATACATACATACATTTTATATATGTATGTATGATGTTAAATTTTAGATATAAAGTAAGGTTAACTTGCTTTACGATAAGCATAAGGATATACAAATATTTTTATTCTTAGGGTAAGTGCATTTAACTTACTTGGATGCTCTATACCTTGAGAGGAAATTACAATTGATTTTTCAAGTTACAAGCGGTATTTTAGAATAATTAAAAAAAATTGTTCCATTTTCCGAGTCAATTTCCTACTATGAAAATTTAATATTTGCGTTAGTAGGAAAGTAGGGCATAAATAGATAATAGATATGTACTTACATACAGAAATAGGTAGATAATAAGTTTTTTTAAATTGATTAAATAATTATCTATTTTTTTAGTTCTTTTCGCATATACAAGGTGTAATGGATTGATATCTTGATTTGAAATACCATACAAAATTATTGGTTCAAAGTGATTTCAATATTATGATATATAAAGGATTCGAAGAAGATGGGTAATTTTTAAATTTATATGCAAAAATGCAGAATGAAAAATTCAATGTGAAAAACGAATACGATGCGTGTAGTTTTCAAGTATAAAATGTCTCGCCGAAATTACATATATATATGTATACATATTTTCAATTTATATAAAAAGAATTTTTTTTCTTTAAAATCAACATCCTGTCATGTATCAGCCGACTATGATATATAGTTCAACAAATGTAATCTTGCATACAATTTTATTATGCAATTCGATGATTACCCCCAATATCTGAAATAACTTATAAAAAGCACGCGGATTGGGGATTTTTTATTTGGTTTCTACATTCACACTAAATATAGGTATCCGCATAGATTATTTATTTAAATTTTAACATTTTTATTCTTTATATGTACATAACATACATACATAATATACTCATATGTATACATTATAAATTAATGTATTGTGTATACATTACGTACATCAAATAATTTTCGACATTTAATTTTGAATTTTGGAATAAAAGAGTATGAAAAGATACTGAAAAATTATTATAGTTTTGCCTGATATTAAAAATATGATAAAAAATATGATAAAAAATAAGAGAAATGATTTTATATATCGTAATATATAAATTTTCTTTAATGGTGCGTTGATATGATAGAAATCTTCAAAATTAAATGATGATAGCACAACAATTTTTCTTTAAAAATAATTTTTTTTCATAATTTTCACTTGAACTTGAATCTTACTTAAGTAAACTTAAGTTTGTCGCTTATTATGGTATGAATTGAGTATTTTTTTTTATATAAAAGAATAATTTATCTGATCAGGTGAAATTTTGCAAATACCTAGCAAATTCTGTATTGACCTTATTAGTCTAATCGGAAGTAGTGATTTTTTAGATGTTTTTGTACTCTAGTTCTAGAATGAAGTAATTTCTTATAAGTACTAAATATATAACTCTTTCGAATATACATATTAGATTTTTGCTTTATTTATATTTTATAGACTAATTTATATATTATTATATATAGTGACTAATTTTATATTTCATATACGTTTAACTTTTTAATTTGTGTAATTCATAGCTTATTTATGAAATAATTTGAAATTATGTTTTATTTGTAGGTAAAGACTTTAAAACAAAACTTAGAAACAATCTTAAATGAGCGTAGCTGAAAACATTTTCATTCGAACAGATCAAATATATGAATTCTGAAATAAAAATATGTATGTAGATATTTAGTGATACTCCAAGGCCGATTTTAAATTCTCAGTAGTCTTTCCTCATTGAATACTTTAAAGTGTTTTATAAAATGAAATACGGAAGGAAGGAAAAAAAATATAGTTAGTACAAATTATTATTTCATCCTTTTTTTGTAAACTTCCTTTTATTTTAGATGTTGTCCGATGTCAATTATTTTGTATTCAAGTTTTAAAACGAAAATTTTATATGCTACATTTATTAAATTTAAAAAACCTATTAACAATATTTTAATAAAACACAAGAAAATATGTAATGAAAAATAAAAACATATTAAATTTCATACTAATGACCTACTGAACTTGAGATACTAAACTATTTTTAGCATTATTATATTATAAAAGGTGCAGATAAATAGAACCAGTTTCTTAAGTTTCATAAATAAAGTTATTTGGGTTTCAAATTACTTAATACATTTTTTTTATCTCACAAAAAATAAGAAACATACATAAATAAAAAAATTTATAGATCTTTTGCGATAATAGCGATGAAAAATAAAAAAGGAAAAAAATTAATTTCGCGTGTTCTACACATGATCTCTGAACTCTTTTTTTTTTATTTTCCTTTTATATGTACCTTTTATATCAATAGCTTCATGGTTGTTTACATTGCGTTCTGCCTACAGTTTCAGTCTTACATTTTTCCTTCGTACATATAATATATTTATATTATATCGTAAACATAACATTTTCGAGTTGGTTTTTTTCTTTTAGATTTTTTTTCTTTGGTTTTTATACGTGTACCTATATCTGTTGAACGTTTGGATGCAACAGATGCATGCAACATAATCGTAAATATGTTGTATTGATAAGACATTTACATGAATTCGCGGTTTGTTTATTCTTTAAAATGGTTTAGCTTCTGCATTATCATTATTTTTATTGTTATTTTCAATAGGAAAGTATGTATTATCTATATACAATGTATAAATAACGTGTGCATGTACATGCATTAATCATTATCAATATATTTTCAATAATCTTTATTTTCATAGTATGTGGATGATTTTTAGAAGTCGTTGTAATAACCTAATAAAAAATAAAGAAGAAGAAGCAAAAAGTTTTGATTGAATTTTTCGTTAAATTTTATTATAAATTTTTTAATAAATTAAGAAAAAAATATATAATTTAAGTGTTGTTATTGATTTCTTTTTAAGTTTTAAACATAATTTTATTGTTTTAGAAATTGAAATATTGATCAAATAAAATCAATTTAACTACAAGATTCAAGAAGATTTTAATAGTTCTGTATTTTGACTACAGTAACATCCCCCTAAATTTTTGGAATATTTGTTACATGTTTTAGGAAATATGACTTATACCTTTATGAAAGCCTATTCAAATATGCCCCCAAATATACGAGCCCGTTTTAATTCTGAAATGGAAGTTCTTAATTTCTTACATAACAATTTTCAATGAGTATTATTAAACACTTCGTTTCAAATAGTGCTATTATTTAAAATCGTTTTAGTCAAACAATTTTTGAAAAATTCTTTAGATGAAGCCTTTTTAAAAATGATTTAAAATCAAAATTCAAATTAAATTGAATGAATAATAAAAAAAAACTAAAGAATTTTATTATTTACCTCAATTTACAAGCATGTTTCATATTGCAGTGGTACTGCAGTGTAAAGTAGTGCTGTGGAATAATTCAGTAGCCATAATTCATAAACGAAAGATGTACTGTTATTATATTACTGCAATTTTAAAATGTTAAGGGCTATTTAATATTTAAGTGTTTGAATTTATTATAGTATATTACAATTTGAATTTTTGTAATTTCAGAAAAGTTTCAGGTGGCGGAGTTAATATGACTCGGGACTTGTACATGCATTTCAGTACCTTATAGTTTTAAAAAAAATATCTTATGGAAAAAGTAATCAAACCAACCAAAAACAAAAATACAGTAGACAATGAAAAAAGAAGTGGGTTTTATTTTTATGGCGCTGATAAAAGGTGGGTATATTTGAGATGTTAAGAAGAAGAAGAAGAAAAAAAAAGAAGCAAAAGAGATTAATGACTTTTCATTTATTTCAGATTGGTGTGTAATTAAAAGAAAACACGATAACAATTATGGTGAAAAAACTAAAGATAGTATGAAAGAAAGAGAGAGGACTGACCAAAATTTTAGAGAATACGCAAGTATATAAGTAAAAAACTGATTTTTTTTTGCTAAGGATTCACTTTGCAACGAAAACTTGGAAGGTCGCGTACGTCTTATTTTGATATATGACACATTATATGAGAAATTGTGTATTGTGCTAATTTTCGAGGTATGGAATTTTTGTGATCGCTGTTGTGATTCTCTTGCTCTTCATTTTTTGTTTTTTGTTTTTTGTATTTTTCTTTTATGATATAATTGATGTTCAAAAATTTTATTACATTATTTTCCATTTTTATATACACCACTCTCTTTCAATCGTTATAATCGATTTATTGGACCGTTTTATTTAGTTTTGATTTACTTTTCTTTTGTAATCGAATTTTTAAGATTTTCATAAGAAATTTTTAATGCATGTAAAATTTGTTATTCCCTTCACATATCACAAATTTGCATTTATAAATAAATTACTTTTTACAATATTTTCTAGAATAAAATTGTTTTGTTTTAGTTTGAAGAGTATTATTTTTTTTTTTAAATTATAAGGAATTAGTCTAGAATTTTTGTTTTTAAAAAGAGTTAGATTTTCAATTTTAAATTTGAATATTAATTTTAAATATTTCACCATTATATTTTTTCCTTTGGTAGTGTAGCTCTAGGATGAACGCGAAATTGCTATTATTTAATTAGTGAAATATATTTCAGAGGTCTTTCAAATTTTTTGTTTCTTAATATTAAAGAATTAATGATATTAATTCAATTACGGAATTACTTGCTTTTGTTTGAATTTCATTCTTTCGGTATTTTAAGTTTTTTGTAGTACCTAATAATTTTAAAAAATTATTTTCGATACCTTAATTGTTTCATACGTTCTATAATAATGTTATCTAAGATCTTGTTTAATCGATTGTTTTTTTCTTTAGGTAATATATGAATTTTCTTATAGTTGATGTGAATAACAATTTAAGTATTTTTTGTTCAATTAATTTTAATATTCTTAAATGTTTTTCTTTGCTTTTCTTTTGAAAATTTTGACTCCTTAGGAAATATTATTCCTCTAGAAATTATGAATTGAACATAAAGCTATAATTCTTATTTTACGTGTGCGTACATAAAAGAAAGAAATGGTGTTTTCGTTAATTATAATTGTTGTAGATTACAACAGGTAAAATATGTTTCCAGATACTTTTTTTTTTTAAATCGTTTGCTTTTGTAATGTATTAATGAACGACTGGAATTTTAACAATTCGAATTCAAGTTAACTGTCTGCACATAATTTTTCAAAAAAAAAAAAACAAAAAATCATTTTCTTATATCTTTTTACTTTTTTTTTTGGTTAGATTAATTTGTTTAATTAAAAATAAAATATAATATTTTTATTGAACAAAAAATATTATTAAATTAAATTGATAATGATTAATTAAAATAAGAATTTTCAATTTTTTTTTAAGGTAGTACCAACTTTTAAATTCAAATTAATTCATTTTTATAAAAAAATATATTGCTTATAATTATATATTTTTGGGAATTGAATTTCTTTTACTTTAACTTTTATTTTATTGTGTCTGACATGAAAAATTTACTAAATAATTAATTGTTAAGTGTAAAGTATTTGCAGTTGGTAATAAAAATTTTATTTTACATTAGGTATGCAGCAAATAATGCGTGTTAAACGTTGAACTTAAACATTTAACTTAAGCTAACGTTAAATGTACTCGCTGCTTCCACATTGATTTTCGGTATTAAAACAGTTTCGATAAAAAGTTTAAGTTCAAGGGCTTTCTGTGCATTCCTACTTCTTTCTCCAATCATTTCGATTTTTGTTTTATTTAATGCAAACTTTGTTAACTTATTGTTTTAATTTATTTACTTTAGTCAGTAACTCAGGTTAAATTATGTTTTATCGTATTGTATTATTAAAATTATAAAATTTATTTGATTTCTTATTATGTTAAATTTGAGAAAATTGCAAAATAGTTTTAAGATTAAATATTTGGTTGTATTAACTGATTATTGGTTTAGTCGTAAAAATCTTTTTTAAATTTTATGTACCAATTTAATTTCAAGAATTTTAATATAATTTAATTTCATTTTTAGATTTTTCACTATAAATCACGGAAACTGACGCACCTGCGTTTTAATGGATATTATTTGGAAAATTTCAGTTTAAGAAATAATTTGGAATAACATACAAAAGGTAATTCCAATTGCAATTGAAATTTTTAGTTAAACTACTAGTACTATATTTCTCGTTTTGTTCTCTTTGTTAAAATATACAATTTTTACAAGGCTTTCTGTATTCAAACTATTTTCTTGAAAATTAAATTTGAATCGGATTAGTTTTTTGCATAATTTCTTAAAATTTAACATCATCAGCTGTTTTTTTGTTACTCATAAAACCGTGTAAATACTTATTTAGTTTGTTTTCCTTCTTTTTTAAGGTTGATCATTAATAAATGTAAATACATAAGGAAATTTTGCAAAACATAAATCAAACAAATAAAATGGCATAAAAATCAATTAGTCAGGTCTAATTTTTTGGCAAAGTTTTCTATGATATCGTATTATTATACCATATTCTAACACTCAAAATTCATTCAACATTCTAACACATAAAAGAATTGAGGTGCAAGCAAATTAAAGTAAATTAAAATAATATGTTTTAGGAAAATTTGTATAAACACGAATAGAATCAGCCTGTTTCAAGAAGAAACAGTTAAAAGATGAGAGTGATAGAACGAAATACGCCCATTATTTTTAGCTCTAGTAAATATTATTTTGGCTGTAGCTTTGATTTATCCATAATATTTTTGAGCTAATTTTTCACTGTACCTAATTTGGAACCACAATTATTATTGATAAATACTGTGATATTGATATGTGATATACAATTGAGTAACTGCTCCTGGATATTATTACATTTTAGTTAGATCTAAAATTTTTGTAATAAAGGGTTATTATAATAACTATTCTAATAAATCACGGTATTTAAGCACGGTGCAAGGCGCACATTCTATAAATACCTAGTTTAAAATCTTTAATGAGATTTTATAAAAACAATTTTGTTATTTCGATTTATTGTTTATCTTGTTAGATGTATTGTAATGGAATCGTGAACCGTCAAAATCAGCGTGAACTATGCATTATCAGAAAAATTATGTTATTTTTACCAAAATTTAATATCAAAATTTGAGTTCGTTTCCAAGAAGCGCATAGCCTATTAAAATTTTAAAATCATTTAAGCTTTTAAATGTTAGTGAATAAATAAAACAAACTATTGTGTTTTTCATTAAAACTTTTAAGGTTTTGTTTTAAGTTAATTTGTAGGTTTGCTTTAAAATTCACACAATTCATTTGATTTTAATTTTAACGATTCATATGTGTGCATTTATGTATATTGAACAGTAAAATTAATAATGTGCAATTTATATTAGTATAAATTAGGTTTATTATAATTATTAAGTAAAATTATTATCAATTTTGAATAGAATTTTGCTGACATTTTTGAATTTATTATGGTATACAAATCCTATCAAAGCATTAAAAATTTATGTAATTCTATCGTGAAAATTTCAAAACAAAATTTAAATGTTATAAACACAAACCAATTTTTTTTTTGTATCCTATAATTATGTTTTTATTTTTTATCTAAATTTATTAAAAAATACGATAATATATATGAAACTATTGAATTCAATATCGAATAGTCCTCTGAATCGAAAATTATAGTTTACCTATATAATCCAAGCATTTAATAGAAAACACATTAAGCATAATATGTGCATTTGTAACGGAAATCGGTTTTTATCGTAATATTAATCACGCTATCCTGAATATATGCAATTTTTATTTAGTCTAATGCAACCGGTTATTTTGAACTAATCAATATTTTTATAAAAGTATTCAATAAAATTTAGTCCGAAAATTATGCAAAAAAAATATATTGTTTCGATTCTCGAAAAAATTAACAACAATTAATATTCAACTTCTTTAAGCTTGGTTTTAATAAAAATTTCATAGTTAAGCAAGCTCATTAAATGATTTTGTTGGATAGAATTTTTTTTTTTTTGAGTTAAAATGGGTAAAAACATTGATTGAAGAGTTCAAGACAATTAGGCTTTACGAATTATGAGAAATTTCACGATTTCCTTTATTTTAAAATGTTTTGAAACGAAAATTACTATCCCGAATTCTTCAAATTTTGCACATAGTAACAAATAAAATGATATACATAAAGTCAAACTATAATAAAAATTAGGATATAAACTTTAGCAACGGGTACAAAAAATAATAGTATAAAATATTATTATCAATACGACAATCCTAATAAAATCAAGTCTTTGACAATATCGGTATATTTTTACATCTTGAGAACTTATAATTTTATCTAAACGTTCAGGAAAATAATAAAATCATCAACTCTTTTAGAATGCAAAGATGGCTAGGGGTAAAATTTAGCTAATTAAAAATAAATTTAAATAATTTGTTTTAATATTTAAAAAAAATTTATTTACATAAAAGTACAATATTAACATTTTGTTTTTTTTTTACATATTTATACATACATATATATATATATATATTATACATAATAAAAAAAATAATATATTATATAAGTTTATTCAGTTTATTAATTGTATTTTACAAAATATTTTTATTTTTATAAATATTCGAAAACAGTAGCATTTTTTAATATTCTAAACTCTTATACAATTTTCCTTTATGGACGAAAACAAATTCAATTTCATAAAATTTTTGCTAAAACTTTTTACCTTAATTAATTTAAAATAATTTTAAGATAATTTTTAAATAATTTTTTCTTTTAGAATATTACAATATTAGTGTCCAAATTGCTTTTTGATAAAATAACTTTAGACTTGTACACGAATACAAATTATTAAGTATGTATATATAAATATATACATATATATATGTACATTATATGAATATTATTATTACTATACAAATAATTAATAAAAATTCAATTTATAACTAAATAATTAAATCTAAAAAATTAAAAAATAATGATAAAATAATAAAGAAAAAAAAAATATAAAATATGAAATTGTATTAAATGGTGTAAATATAGTATGATTATTAAAGAGGAGGTTGAAATTTTGAGGTTGAGTGGCACTAGTACAATTACAAATAGTTTAATTTGTAAAAAATTTTGTACATTCGTAATTTACGAGTGCTTTTTTACTTGAAAAACTGCAGTATATAAATTTTACATTATTTTATCGAATAAAATTACAACGTGATTTAAGTTAATTGTGCTTTGAATTTATAAGGGTTTGATAGTAAAACCTTTTACTGAATTTACAGTTGTACGGATAAGTTTATTAGTCCGATAATTGAAATAAAAATTTTGATTTTACTAAGTTTGATTTCACTAAATTACTAAAACAGAATAAAATTTCATTTAAGATAAAGCAATCGGATATTTACAAAATAAAATAGTATGTAATTTTTCTTTAAATAATAAAAATGCACATCGAAATTTTAAGAAAATAAAAAGAAAAAAAAAATTAAAAATGAAGTACAATATGCGAGGCGACTTAACAAGTGTACAAACAAGTAAAATAAAATAAAACTCAAAAATATATGTAATTAAAAAATAAGAAAATTCTGCTTAAGAAATGAGAAAAATTTACTTAAAACTCTTTTGTAAAAATTAATTTATAAATTATATAAATATAGAAATAGGTGTTTACTAAAATTTAATTAGAAAATTTATTTAATAAAATATGATTATTTTTTACCAAAATGTAAATTAAAAGTAAACGTGCTAATGAATTAGATGAATGTAAAAAATTTAATTTTAAATGATAATTTGTAATGTTTAAATATTTTCATAATGTATTTAGTACAATGATAATAATTAAAAAAAAAGTAATTAATAAAGAAATTAAAAAATTAATAAATTTCCGATTAACTTTAATTGGGTTATTAAGAATTAATTAAATTTTAAAGAATGATAAACAATTTGTAATTAATAAACTTAAAAATAGCAAAGTAGAAGATTAAAGTTTTAAAAAATAATAATATTGTATATTTAATTATAAGGTAACTTAAAAAATAAAATGAATTTAAAAAAAAATGGCTTTAATTTATAATACGCATTTTTATGTAATTATAATAATAATAGGATAATTAATTTTTTTATTTTTTATTTCAAAAACTTAATTTTTAAAAAATTTTTTGTTTTTAAATTTTCTCAATTTTTTCTCAAATTAATTTTTTAATATTATTTAATTTTAATATTTATTTTTATTTATGATAGTATTTTGACTATAATTTTAAATAGTAAAATATTAATGAATTTGAGTAAAAGAATTAAAATAATTTTTTTTTTAATATTACAAAGGAAGAATTTTTTTTTTTGTTTTTTACTCTTTAATATAATTTTTAAATTTTTAATTTAAATTTTGAATTTTCTTTTGGAGTTTCAAATACTTTGTTTCTTTTTTTACTTATTAATTAATTTATTTTATAAATTAGTAATAAAATGAAAAGTATGAAATTAAAATCACATTATACATTTTAAATTTTTGCAAATGTTTGTATAAAAGCAGCTTATGTTTATCTAGGTGTTATATAGACGAATTGTAAGAAATTTTTAAGAGAATATTATGGAATGTAAATTTTTGTCTATTAGGCTTAGTGAAACTTATTATTTTAAATGAATAATAAAAAATTTTGGATAAAATTTAAGAAAATGTTTTAAAGTGCTGCCATTGAATTCGATTAGAACGAATTTGAAATTTGTTCCCAATTAACTTTTTCGTTAATATTTCGATATTTTTATTTAGTTTTTTAAAATAACTTTAGAATTTCTTCCATAAAATGAGAAAAATTGAAATAGTATTTCATTTTGGTGAATTAAAATAATTAGCAAAACTTGTTCAAAAAATAGTCAATCTTAATTAAGGTTTGTGAATAGCTGCTTTTTAACATAATTTTAATGAGTTTTTCAAATATTTTCTCAGTATTTAATATAAAATGTATAATTAATGAAATATCAAAATCAAAAAGTATTTATATATATATACATACATTTAAGGTAACTTTCATAATTTTTGAATAATTAAAACGCTTTCAAAATTTATTAATTGAATGTAAGTAAATCAGTTGCCAGTTAAAATAATAAAGCTTTTTTAATCGAAATAGTTTTGTTTAGCTATAAATTTTTGATAGAAAAATGGTTTTTGAAATTTTAATATTGTTAAAAATTTTTTTTAATAATAACTTTAAAATGAATAACCCTGCGCTTTTCGAGATGTTATAGATAGGGAGTAAGATTTTTTTTATGAAAGATTCATATGTGCGATTAAAACTGGTGTCTAACTAAAATCGGTTGACTTCGAATAATTAATCTAAATTTTATTTAAGCGTTTCATAATTTTTTCTTTTCAAAAATGTGAAAATTTCAAATTAAAAAAGAACAAAAAAAATATAAAGTTTAAGTAATTTCTTGTTTTTCTCTTACACATTATGTATGCATGTATATATATAATATTATTTTAATTAATTTTTTTATATAAATATATAAAAAAAGCAATTAGTTCCAGTCTATCGTCTTCCAAATTTAGATGCTAATGAATATAATGATTTTAATAATTCTAAAGCGCGTTCATCAGAATTTTTATGGCTATTTAAATCACTTGTATTACCAAGAGAACTTTCTATATCTTTAGCCTTTCTTTTTGATGCTTGTCTTGTTTTTTGATCATTTATTGAAGGACTTACTGTAGAACCTACTGCATTAATTCTATATTGAACTCTAGTACCTCTGGAATTATTTTTTATAGTAGTTGTAATTACTGGTGAATCTGTTGTTGTATATATAGTTTGTGTTGTTGTTCTTCTTTTACCAAAAACTGTAGAAGTTTCTGGTAAAATTGTAGATGTAGTTTTAGTCTCTATAGGACTATATGTTGTGGTTGTTGTTAATTCATCAGGATCTGCAACACGTATTTCAAAACGTGTT
The DNA here is from genome assembly GCF_029603195.1 of Condylostylus longicornis. Taxonomy (NCBI): domain Eukaryota; kingdom Metazoa; phylum Arthropoda; class Insecta; order Diptera; family Dolichopodidae; genus Condylostylus; species Condylostylus longicornis. Next base: position 9,236,280 of record NW_026578009.1, on the reverse strand, counting down.
GTTTCTTCTGATGGCTTAATTGTACTTGTTGTAAATATATTTGAATCTGTCGTACTAGTTGTTGGAGGTAATATTGTACTTGTTGTAAACAGTTTATTAAAAGGTGTTGATGATTCTACTGATCTTCTATAAGTTGTTACTGGTATTCTATTTGTTGTGGTTTGTATTAAATTAGCAGATCTATTAGAGACATTAACACTCTTCTGACGTCTTGGTTTCAATTTGATTACTTCGACTTCATCGTCAAATGTATATTCATTGTCCATACCAATTAATGCATTTAATAAAGCTTTTCGTGATTGTTCAACTGTTTTACTATAATCTTCATCACAAGTTTGAATTAACAACAATATTAAACGTCTAGCCATTGAATTTGATTCGGCTTTTTTCATAACATTCATCAAATGTGTAGCGGCCGTTTCATTAAGGCCACCAAACATTTGTATAGCAATTTTTTGCATACCATCCGTTGGCGGTAATAATTCGCTAGAAAGATCTGACAGCTCTGAAAATGTTTTACTTGTTCTAGATAATATTGTTGGTTCTGGATCTTTAATATTAGAGAACATTGAACTTAATTCTATGTGTGTTGGATTAATATCTGTAGTTGTAGCACTTGAAAATGTTGTACTTTTTGGTAAATATGTGAATGGGCTCGCAGTAGTTGTACGGAATTTTTCCATTAAACCATCATTAATTGTTAAAGGATCTAAATAAACACTTTGTGTGATCTTTGTCCAAGGGCTTTCTGTGGGTTTTTCTACCGGTGATTTAATTGTAGTTGTAATAATTCTATTTCTAGCTGATGACGTTCGATCACGATTTATTAGGGGCTCTGAATGCAAGTTGTTTTTGGTTAATTTTCCTGTTCTGTCTGATTTAATATTTTTAGTAAGCTCATTTCGAGAGGAAATAAATGATTGAGATTGAGCACGTTGTAACATGTCCTCATCATCTTCAGATATACCTGGCGGTAGAAGTTCCGCGCTAAGAGAAGGGATACTTGCTTTTCCTAAAAATATTTAATATTTTATTTATATACTATAGAATAAAATAAATAAACTTTGAATTATAACTACCTTTACCGCCTTTTGGACCTACAGGGAACAACAAATTGTCGGATAAAGTTGTTGATATTTCAGGTTGATTGGTCGTACTCGCCGTATTTATTTCTGGGGCAATTAAATCAAATGATAATGGAATCGGTCTAGTTGTTGATAATTTTAACTCTTTATTAATTTCAACTGCAATATCGTTTGCTTCCGTAGTTGTAGTTAATTTCTTATTTAATTTTTCTTCAGAATTTTCAAGACCAAAGCTAAATCTAGAAACAGGTTTATTTTTTACTGCATTGCTAGTAATACGCCCTCCTAAATTATACTCCGTTGTAGGCTTGAGTTTAGCACGATTTTTGTTGTTTAATGAAACATCTGAGAAGTCCAAAACTTCTAATTCATCATTATTTGTTGTAGCCGTTGGTGGTGCTATTGAAGTTGTAGTTGGTTTTGGAAGATATGTGGCTCCAGTTCCATGTTTGAATTCTGGCTTTTTTGTAGCTGATGGTTTTCTGTAACTAGCTGGAGCACCATCAGCTTCCAAATGAATTGGTGGTTCAGTAGGTCTAACTTCACTTAAAACTTGCCTAAAAGAATCAGGATCTTCTAAATATGCCGATAAAGCATTAGTGAACACTTGGGCAATTTTACGAGTTTCTGGTTTGCCTATAGCATCTCCTAATAAACCACTTGTATGCTGAGCTTCTAAGTCATTACTATCGCGTGTTTTAAACTCGGGTGATAAAATATCTGGTAGATAAGTAGGTTCAGTTGTTTTCGCCAGCCCAAATAAATTTTCATAATTTGAAACGGTTCTGTTACTCAAGAGGCCAGCATTAATATTCGCATTTTGTTTGACGTTTACGGGTTCAGTACTAGATGAGCGAGAAGCAAGTGATACATTAGCGAGTTCTTCACCAGCGAAATAGCTTGCTAGGGAAACTAAAGTTTCCGGCCCAGAAGATGGAGGAATTTCTAATCCAGGGCGTGGTGGTTTGTCTAAATATTTATTTGCATCTTCATTAAGTGCCTTAGTATCAACATTCAAATCATTTTTCAGTTCATTTAGGGTACGAATCATATCTTTAACATGATCAGAAACGGAATCATCAATTTTACTTGCTGGAGTTGGTAAATAAGTAGCACCGTTAGTTGAAGGCCTTAAAGTTGTTGTTGGTAAATACGTAGGACCTGATGATGATGATAAAGGACGATATGTGGTAACTTTTTCTTTTGGTAAATAGGTTGGACCAGCTGATGATGTTCGGAAAGTTGTGGTCTCTTTTGGTAAATAGGTTGGGCCATTTGTCGATGTTGTGTACGAAATGGTTGGTAAATATGTAGCACCTTTTGTAGAAACTCGAGGTGTCGTAGTTTGTTTTGGTAAATATGTTGGTCCGGCAGAAGATGGTCGACGTGTTGTTGTTGGGAAATATGTTGTGCTAGAAGGTGATGGACGGAACGTTGTTATTTCTCTTGGTAAATAAGTTGGCCCGGAAGTTGAGGATTCTTTTGAAATATCTTCAGTTGTTGTCGTGAATTTTTGTAAATTAGAACGTGGGCCATAGAAAGTGGTAGCTTCAGGGTATTCGGTAGTTGTAAAAACTCTGCCCTTGCTATTTCTTTGGCCAGATTTATTACTATCTGTAAAAACTTGATTAACTGTTGAAGGATCAGTTTTATGTGTATTGCGTAATCCGATTACTAAATTGTTACGAGGAGTGCTAGTATATTCCGTGTTTATTTCAGTTGAAAACGGTTGATCGGTTGTGGTTTTCGATGGTAAATTAAATACGTTATAACTTACTAAAATGATAAAAGAAAAAATTATTTTTTGTTTTGTGGTGAGATCAATTCCATTTTAACATTACCTGGAGGTTTCCTTGTGGTTGTTGCAGTAAAAGAATATTTTTCAGTGGTAACTTTATTTGATTTCTGGTTATAACTTTTTGTTGTTGATTTACTCACGATTGCTGGAATAGTGGGTGTATAAAATGGGGTCTGTTTCGTAGTTTCAATTTTTCCAGTTTCAGAATTTCTATACGAAATATCTTTTACTAGATTATTAGGTGTTGGAGTTGTTGTTCTCTTATCTGATTTATTAATTACTGAGTTAGATGCCACAAAAGCTTTTTCTTGCTTCTGCTTTACAGGTTCGGGTTGGCGGTTAGTTGTTTTTGACGTAAATCTATTTTTTTCTGAAGGAGTCGGAGTTGTTGCTCTATTTTTGGATGTTCTTTTATTGTCACTTTCATATTTGTTTTGATTTCTTCCATTACCACTTCGTTGTTTACCTTCCCGATCATTTTGTTTCCTTGTTTTATTGGGATTGTCATAGATGTAACCGTTGTCATTTGGTTTTCCATAAATGTATCCGTTGTCTTTAACATCATTATGATGGCTGTTACTGTTAGCATTATTTCTATTTCCGCTTCCAAAGAAAGTCGATTCAGCAGGTTCTTGCATTTCGTCACTAGAGTCATACCTAGATACAATTTTATCATTACGATTTTCAGATACTCTTCTACGTTCGGTTGCTTTTCTTTCACTATTGTTATTCTTTGGTTTACGTTCATATGAAGCACTTCCACTACCTGTGTTGCCATATTGGTGACTTCCCTGTTCTTGTGACGCACTGTTACTGGATATATCTTCAAAATCAACACTTTCAACCGATGGAATTTCTTCAGATTCAAATCGTTTTGAATTGCTATTAGAATTTTGATTTCTTCTACGCCCATTATTACCCTTAGATGATTTAACTGGATATGAATTTTTATGATTAACTCTCTCGCGTGAATAATCACTTTCAGATGAATAAAATTCATTTTTTGTTTGTGGATTTTTTTGTTTATTTCGATTTTGGGCTCTGATTAACATTTCTGAGCTTTCGGCATAGTGACCTGGTGAACTTGCACAATTAACTTTGAACCACCAATCACAAGTTAATTCTGATTGCTGGAAAATTGTACCATTTGGGCAAAGAAATGATATTTTTCGCCCTTCTTCACAAATATGGAATACCTAAGAAGTTATTTCATGGAAAATAATTTCAAATTTTATTAAATCTTAAGTTCTCTGTCTAAAAATAATTAATTTTACCTGACAGTCAGTTTCTAGATCAGCAAAATAACCATTACCAAATGTACGACAACTGAAAGTTGTTTGTGGTATTCTAGGTAAAATTGGAAAATCAATTCCTGGGCGGCCAACAACACCTTGATAAACCTCATAATCAACATCTTCATCTGATGCTCGTTTACGTAAACGATGTGATCTTCTATTGGTTGGTAAAACTTTTTCATAACGTTCTTCATAATGAGCGGCACCAGTCTGTTGTGCTAATTTATGTGCTGGAGTTCGTCTTGGTTGCTAAAAAAAAAATAAAAGAAGCGCTATAATTTTCAAATTTCCCGAAAAATTAATTTTAATTTTTAAATTTAAAACAATAATATTGTAATGTCAGAAAAGAGTTGCTTCTACATTGTGCAAATATGTTAATATTGGGCGCTTCGTAGCATTCAAACTAACTCTATAATACCGCAAACTAATTATCTACTAAAATTTTCAATTCTTAGAAAATTAAATATCAGTTTTTCATTTCCATTCTATTTTTGTTGAAAGTGGTATTTGAATTTTGATTTTTTTGCGTTTTGCCCTTAAGCATACTATTCTCATATACTTTTGATTAACGTTTTAGAAATAATTTTTATGTTTACTTTAATTTCAAATTTCAATAATCTGTATGGTATTATAGTTTCTTATAGAGATATTATCGTTTTTATAGAGATATTATAGTTTCTTACTTTTAAAAATCAATCCTAGAAGAGAAGATAATTGAAATCTCATGCACAAAATATGTGCGAGCTACACATCTTGTAAAATGGAAGAGAAAAACAAACGTTTAATGAAAAAAATTTAAGTTACATATATGCTACACACATTTACCTTAATTTTGAAACTGAATTCATGGCCAACGAATACCTCCATTAAGTAACATTATAAAAGTTCTGATTATGCACTAATATTTTGCAAGTGAAAACAATAAGGTATACGAGTGCATAAAGTATAATGTGGGATAATGTGAAATTTAAATTAAATATTTTTTATATTACTTGTTAAAATTTTTGATATCTTATGTATAGTGTACAATTTTTGGAAATCTTAACTATTATTTAATATATTACGATTACTGCTTTCTTGGGTTTTTGAATAAAAATTTTAAAAGTTTATGTAAGCGTAAATGAATACATAGATTTTACATTTAACATTTCATTCATGTTAAACGATTAAAACTTTACTAAAGATAAATAATACAATCGAAGTGAAAAGTAAGCAATAGAGAATTACCAAAAGAAATGCAACCGTTTTAAAATATGAAAATGATTTAAGAAGGTGACATAAGAGGCGTGCGCTTTTAAGTCAACATAACCTAAAATAGTAGGTTAAAATTTTGACAATTTCATCTTATTTTATCATTGTGTGATGAAGTTATTTTAAATAAAAATTACAATTAAATTTTTCACTTTGGTTTTTTTTTTAATTTGTTTCTTCTTGGTTAATTATGAGAAATGATTATGTAAAAGTGAGAAAACGAATTAAAGAAAATGTGTGCGAGTATAATAAGAATACAATCGATTTGAAAATATTTTGAAAATTAAAAATTTAAATTAAAAGAGCATAATTACAGAAAAAATAAATTAAACCCATTATAAAAGTTTGTAAATACGTTCAATATTTCAAAAATCTCATTAAGAACTAGGTATTAATTTAATGCGAAATTAGAGAAAATAAGATGCGCAGAATATCTTCGCGACGCTTCACTCAGTTGAGCTACACGTTCGTTTAAAGAATGGTGACAATAAAAGTGATTTTAGTACTTGCAAGATACTTACAAGATCTTAGAACAGTTATAGCTTAAATCTAATTACTCAAGTGGGAAACGTTTGCAGAAGAATAAAGAAAAGTTTATTATTTGTTTTATGTACGAGTATATAAAATAAGTTCACTATGAAATCACTTGCTCATTTTTTAAAGTTTTGTATAACTTAAGAAGCATTTTTAACATGCTCTTTGTTCAACAAAACGGGAATTCAAGTAGAGTTAATTATTTAATAAAAAGCAAATATATTTTTTTATTTATTACTTATAAGCTGGCTTTCGGCTCTACATAAATAAACTTTCAATTATTGCTTAGTAATTTTAAGAATTTATTAAGATTTTTAGAACGAATAACAGATCATTTTAACAGATTAGGAAATATCAAGAAAAATAGTAGGATATACTATCAAAATATTTTGAGATTTTAAAATTTTCATGAATAATTCTTTGATATCTCCAGAAGTCTTTATTCATCTAGATATGAACAATTTATTTAAAACTCGGATTAAATAGCAATTCTTATAAGCAATATACCGGGTGGTTCTGAAAGTTATACAACAAAATATATACCATTGGTAGAAGATCGAAAATAAGTAAAACATTTGTTCCAAACTGGGTGCCAAATCTCAAGGGTTTCCGAGTTCCAGGGATTTTAACGAATTTTCACGAAATTTTTACTTATTCAAGGTTTTTGGATTATAACTTCCATTCTGAAAAAGTTAGGAACTTCAAACAAACAGTTTCTGAAAGGTCTAGTAAAAGGCTTAAAATAGATATACTGCTTGATTCTGTATTTTATGTACCTTCAGAATACTAAGCACTCGAACTTTAGGGAAAATCAAATTTTTCCCTTGTTTTATTTTTTCAGTTTATTCTAACTAGATAATTTCGAAAGAAATTTTTTTAAAACCTTGAACATTTTTTTTATAGAATTTTGTCCAGCCGTTTAAGCTTTAATTTAAGTCGTCAAGCATTTAAGAATTTTTTATGGTACAGGAGTAGCACAAAAACCACATATATTTTGAGCCGCAAATCCAACTAAAATCAAACCAGATGTTGATAGAACTAAAATTAAATTCAATTTAATATTCCTTTATCTAAAAATTTTACAAATTTCTCAAAACAAACACCAAAATGACATTCACCTATTTCGGCAAAAAATTTATGTTTTTCTTCTTTCAAATCTATTTCTATTCAATCGCAATTTCAAATTAATTGCTTTGCTGGAATTCCTCTTTAGTTGCATCAACCGTACACCAATCAATTGTTGTTAATTCCCTTAAATTATTAATTAATTGTTTATTAGCGTCATAATTTTAATACCATCATATCATTTACAAACTCCATTTTGTTCAAAAATATTAAATTTTCCTATTAAAAAATTTTTTTTTCAATTAATAAATGTCAAAATTTATATGGCAAGCCTTTAAAAAATCGCTCCAGCCGGATAATTTTAATAATTTCAGATGCCAAATGGTGTCTAGATTCTGAAAATTATTTTTTGAAATTTTTAAATTGCACCCAATCTGAGAAATATCCACTTAAAAATTTCAAACCATATAGGTACCATTTCTTATAAAAATTGGCAAAAATTAAAAACCTATCAATTTTCTTTACCAAGAAAAGTTTCGAAAAAAATTTTTTGATTACTAGATTTTTTTTTGTTTTTCCTAATAGAAAATTCTAGTTTTTCTTTTCAAAAATTTCAAATTTTTTAAATTCAATTTTTGTTTTTCAATTAAAAAGTTTGTATAAAATTTCGTTTCAATTTTATTATTACTTGTTACATTTCAATAAAAACATTATCTAGCCAGAAAAAACTGAAAAAATCAAGGAATTTAAAGTTCGAATGCTTGGTATTCCGAAGGTACAAAAAATATAGAATCAAGCAGCATGTCTATTTTAAGCCTTTTGCTAAGACTTTCTGAAACTGTTTGTGTGAAATTCCTATCTTTTTCAGCACCGAAATTATAATCAACAAATCCTGGTTAAGTAAATATTTCGTGAAAATTCGTTAAAATCCCTAGAACTTGGAAACTCTTGAGATTTTCCACCCAGTCCGCAACAAAAGTTTTACCCACTTTCAATCTTCTAACCAATGGTATGTGTTGTTGTATAACTTTCAGAATCACTCTGTATATACATATATTATATTATGTAATATAATATATGTATAGGAATTTTTGGAGCAAGATACCTGATTTATAGTAATTATTACCAAATATGCATATTTGTAGTAATTTTTTTTTATAAATATATTGATAAAATATGACGGTAATATCACATGTTTTGGTATATAGTCAGTATTTCTTAGCTAAACTATTAAAATAGTGTATGCAAACAACTATTATTTTGAACTATTAAAAATGACACAACACTTTCACTAAAACTTAACGATGCCAATAATGTGAAGATTCGCTCTCTTTAGGACAACAAATTTTGTACAACTCAAAATACGCACTATTGAATTTTAAAATTTATAAAAATTTTCTATAAATTATATTGTATAATGTACAAGTATATTTAAAATATATATTCTTATACACTGTAGTTTCACGTTTAATATTTTGTAAAGCTCATCGCATAAATCTTAAGTTCAAGGTGAAGATTAGAGCGAAAAGAAAAACAAAAATATGATAAAATTTTACATAAAAATTATTTAAAAAAGTGTGGGGTAAATTGAATTTCACTACATATATTACACAGTCAATTCAACTTCTTCAACAGATTGTTGCAACGAAATTTAATTTTCTCTATATAAAATGGAAACGTCTTCATTTTATGCAACTCTTCATTTAAGCACCAATTAATTTTCCGTGTTAATATTGTCAGCAATATACGCTTTCGTTTTTTGTTCTTTTTGGTTTTTATTTAAAAAGTCGTGATTTTCAAACTCATTGTATTGTTCATTTAGAGTCAGAGGAATCCCTTTCAATTATATGTTTTTTAAATTCGAATATCATATTTCTTTGCGAACATTGTAAATGTTTTAATAGCAAAGATATCCTCCCGTCTTATTAACAATAATAATATAGGAACAATATTGTAAAATTGTATATTTAAAACCTCATTTATAAAATTTGGTGAAAATTATTAAATAACGACACAATCTTTTGCTTCTAGTATAAAATATAGTACATTGTTGAAATTCAAGTTTAATTGTTAAAAAATATTTTAAAGAATTTTTTAAGAAAATTAATTTGAATAAAATGAACTTAATCACGTGCCACACTAGGATTTCTTTTCCACACGAATATTAAATTTTAATATTATTACCGAAGCAAAATAATATTATATGCGAGGCTCGTTTGGAGTTGAACTTTGCTCTGGAGTTGAACGCTCTGGAGCCTTCAATAAAAAATCAATTTTACTGACTCAGTTTCTCGTAACTTCAATAGATTTAATTGATTCCTTTTACTTCTCCTCCCAATATTTACAATTTCTTCGTCTTCACTACTATTACTGGTGTATTCATCACAATGGAATAAATCGGCACTCGATGAAAACATATTTTCATTTATTTTATAAAGTCGCTTCAGGTACATATTTGCTTCGCGAATCATAATAACCCGAACGTATATGTCTTCTGTTCGTTATGTCGTTCAGTAAAACTAATTTGACATTTTCTTAATATACATACATACATAGATTTTTCTTGCTAATTCAACCAACGGAAGATCAGAAAGCATTTTTCACTTGTTTTTCTTAAATTAAAAGTTTTCTTCTAAAATCTTTTTGCCAATACGCAATTGCAATATTCGAAATTATCAAATTTTCTGTTTATTAAATGCAAAAAATTATTTTAAAAAATTCAAATTAAAACTAAGATTATTAAGTAGTTTGAATTCAATTTTATGCCACATAAAAACGAAAAGTTTAAAATACCTATAATTATACAGAAACAGATACCAACTCGATTTCTTTAGAGTTTCAAAGAGTCTATGTAAATATTCTTTATCTTTAATTTTTATAATCTTAATGTAGATCAGTGTAGTTCTAACACATCATTCTAATATATTTAAATTCAAATTTTTTGACCAAAAGAAATGTTCAAAATGATTTTAAAATTTCCGATTTGATTTCTTATACATAACCCCTTAAGATCTTATGCCAACATATATTTTATAAATTTGCCAATAATTCTCGTCTACATTCTTAATCTAATTATACTAATGTGTTTAGATCTGAAAGAGACAATATAAAACAGATAATATTATATTCGTATTCCTTTATGAATGACGAAATTTAACAAGTATGTAATTTAAAGAAACTTACAATAACTAGAAAATTTCTATATAATTTTTGTCCAAATTAATTAGCACAAAGCTATAGGCGTAAGTAAATTTAATTAATTAAATTAAAGAGATTACGTTAGGTATCAAATAATTTATATAAACATTTGATGTAATCATACTAACTTAAGGGGATCATTTTTTTGTTTATTTAGTAAAAAGGTAATATAACAATAACAATTTTGCCCCAAAATTGAATTGAAAAATATTGGAATACAAGGTACTCGTATTTACTATAATAAAGCCGGTAGGCTCAAGTTTCTTATTATTATAAATTTTTTTCTTCTATTATTAAGGAATTTTTTTTTCAATTATTATTTTAGAGTGCATAAAATACACGTGTATAAATAGAGCTTATGCGTATCTTTAAGCATAAATATAAAATATACAACTACTTATACAGAAATACTTTTTAAAAAATTGCATAAGTTCCGCCTAATAGAAAACAAAAAAAAAACAAGACGAAAAATCCAAAAGAAAAACAAAAACTTTTCATATTGCGTATTTTACACTGTTTGTGTTCCGGATAATTAATCTTAACACACTTTTTTCTTCTTCTTTTTCTTCTACCTCTTCTTCTTTCTTCAAATCTTTGATTATAATTTTATCAATCATTTCTATAACTATCATTTATCGTTATTGCTATCAACATCATCAGCATCATAACTATTATCATTGTTATAAACATACTTTGTTATATTTTTAATTTTTTTACAATATTGTTCTCATTTATTGTTATACAATAATCACTTCTGTAATAGAAGTGTTATACAAATAATGTATATCGTACATTCATAATACATAGAGTCTGTAATAATATTTCATGTAATTTAGGTACCTACTTTTTTATACAAATAAATGTTTTAATGTTACTCATATGTTATACACTGTAAAAAAAATTTTTTTTAAAATTATTAAGTAATTAAATTTACGATATAAAAATGTTTTTTAGCTAAAATTATTTCACAAAAGAGTAATATCATGTCGAGCAACATTCGAGCGAAATTGGAAAAAGCTTAACAAATTGGAAAGAAAATGTGATAGTTTTTAGAATAAAAATCTCTTGACAAATAATTAGCTTAATTTTTAGCACTTTTCCAAAAATTTTTTTGAAAAAAGTGCTTATTAGTTTCACTCTGTCCGTCCGTCCGTCCGTCCGTGGACACTTTTTTTGTTTACAAAACTTCTACACCCTTGATGATAGAAAGCTGAAATTTCATACGTACATAAATCTTTACTAGAAACTTATTTCCATCCAACAAAATTTTTACCTATCTCCCCCCCTCTGGAAGTTATACCCCCCCAAAACCCTAAAAATGGCCTTTTTCAAATATTTGTTGCAATGAAACCATAAGCATTTTTGAAATTTTGCAAACGCAGAAAGGCAATGGCTTGCTTCCCCTAGCGTGATATATTATAGTTAAACTTTAGAAAAACAAAATGGCCGTTCAAATTTATCGTTATCTAAAGTCCCTTTTTTTCCAAATTTTTGATGTCGTTTTTCTTCTAGACCCCATAATCTAGAACTTTGAAATTTTAGGGGCTTTTAGACATTAACAATTAGTTCATTTTGTTAGAAGAAAATTTTTTTCCATCTCCACCCCCTCTCAAGTTATCACCTCTTGAAATTCGTAAAATTTGAATTTTTGACACCTTATATTTCCGAAACCGCAAGCTTTTCCAAATTTTTATAAACTCAAAAGGCTAACGGTAAATTTCATTAAATTAAAAAATATAATTATTTTTCTTAACTCACACAATTGACCCTTAAAATCGAGCATTATGTTAACCCCTTTTTATATTAATTTTTGCTTTATTTCAAAGACTATGCATATATGCGTCATCCTAAATACATGCAATCCTAGAAATAATTTTGTGTATGAATGAAAATAATTTTTATAGTGTGATAGGTATACATAGAGTGTTTTTAAAAGCAGAATTTTCACTTGTTGAAAGGAAAAGTGCTACAATACAAACCATTGGTTTGACCCAACTTTATTTATTACAACATAAAATGTCTTATGTACTTCTTCTATGCTATGAGCTTATACAGGACTGTGGGTTAAGTTTAGTTAAACCGTTAGTATTAGCCGCTTTTGGTGAATTATTGTTTATTTTTTAACCAAATTTAAGAAGGTATAAGAGTCTGAAATTTTTTCAGCTTGTAGATATTATAATGTATCATACATATAATCAAATAATTTAATTTTAAGAATAAAATTGTTTTCTCTCTAATTCTTCTTCCATGTGATCATTTCTGTGTTTATTTCTGAGTAAAAGCAAAATTTCGATTTTCGGCAAGTAATTTCTCCGAAAGCTTGTCCTTATCAAATTTCAGAAAATTATAATAAGTCCTTATCAGATCTGATTTTATGGAATTTAAGACGATATATAATGTAAATAAAAGTATTTAAAAAAACTAGGTGTTTGAAAGCAAATACTCATTGGAATAAGTAGCACATATGTTACTTACCCCGTTATTAGGTTTCTAATGACGATGTTTCCATTATAATCACAAAATATTAGTTACATTTCAGCATCTAATTGAGTAAAATTTGTAATTCCTATATCATATCGAATGAAATGTAATTTGTAGTTATAATGAAAATTTTATAAATTCATACATTTATTGCGACAATTTCGAGATATTTTTTCTCAGTGTATTCGTACATAAATTTTTTAAATGAATTAAAATTTTTAATAGACTTTATTATTGGTATATAAAATTAAGTGTGAAATGGATATAAATAGGCGGTATACACATATATTTTATGTGCGTACATAATACATCATCTTCATCTCATCTACCTTAATATACTACCTTTTTAACAGTGTATACGGTATGTATATAAATAAGTATGTAAAATGAGTGCCATGGGTAAAACAAAAATAAAGTCAAAGTGTTAAACAAAAGTATCATTAAATATTTTTCTTTTTCTTCTCTTTTTGATTTACTTAAATTTTAACATGAATTCTTAGACATGAAATGTGATACCATATATAGTAATTAGTCTATATTATGTATACATAATTAATCTAACACGTTACGCACACGCATTACGCTTTTATTTAAAGTAAAAATGAAGAAAAAAAATCTGTACGTATTTAGATTACCAAGTATTTATGTGCGTACAGAAAATGCGTGCGAATGATTTATTCCTAAGATAAATTCAAAATTGTAATCAGAATGCCTCTAAAAACAGAATAATGTGTGTAAGCATAACTTTGCGTTTGAATGTTTTGTAAAAACAAATAATGGAATAAAAACAAAATTAATAATAAGAGTTAATTAAAGAAGTGTAAATTGAAATTTTTTCATTTTAAATGTAGATAATGGTTATGCACATATTTTATAATACACACATACTTATGTAACAAAAAATTACAATGTAGTGTTTGTTATTTTAATGTATTGAAAAATGTGTTATACATTCTGGGTGAATGGGTTAATGAATGCAACGTTAGTAAGAGTACGTAAATGTAATCAAGGAAATCAAATTTTTAGTTCATTAGAATTCAGAGATCATTATTAAGATTGTAAGAGGGTTTATTTTTAAAGTAAAGTAAATCTATTTTTAATAAAAATGAAATATTTCACCGTTTGAGATTTTGAGGTAACTATATTCAGTTAACTTGCATTATAGTATATTTAATAAGATTATCATAGCTTTAAAAATAAGAGTTTTGAAATTGTCAATGTACTTAGGCCTGTTTGGAAATAAACCATTCCATTAAGATTGAACGGGAAACGATAAATGTAAGAGATTTTCTCAATTTCAATTAATTTTGTTTTAAGAATTTTTATTTCAGTAAAATTTTAGTATAATAAAATCAACTATATTCGTAATATAATGTAATTGAATTGTTTCTGAAATTGTACATGATACTTAAATCGATTCGACTAAGTTCATATTATTTGCAAAAATAGATTTACAGATTTTAATTTTATTGTAATTTTAAAAAAATTAGTGAATAAATCTCGGAATTCATTTATTATCGCTGAGACACATGAACAGAATGACAGATATCGATTTAGAATTTCCAGAAGAAAATCAATTTTATATATTGTGAGCTACACTTAAAAAATGCTACACTTTCGTTCATAACAAAAAATTATGAACGAAAAATTGACTGTAGTTCATTGAACGAGAATCATAATTTCTCATTCATTCAATTACTTTATTTAATTCGAAAAAATTCTGTGTCATCACAAAGATTTTTAGATTTGGTTTCAGAATTAACATAGTTCAATCGGAATCTACATTTTAGGTTCAGCATACCTGATCTATTCAGTCTAAACTTTGAATTCTTTTAATATATCCGAAACTTGAAAATTAAAACGAAATTTGAAGCTCCTTACAATCGTACATAGACGACAATTGTAATTCTATTAAACAAACCGTCATTCATTGTGGGGCTCGGAAACTTTTAAAAAACTTTCGCATTACAAAATTACGTTGCAAAGAAATAGCTCCACATAATGTTAAATTAAGGTTTATGTAGATATTTAGCCCAATTTTTAACTTTCAATTTTTGATTCTTAATTAGTATATAATTGGATTGTTGCAACTTATGTAAAACTTATTACAAAGCAATTAATTTAAAACGATTTCTAATGATTTTTATTAACTCCATTACACTTTGATCATGTAAGCCCTCAATGACTTCTGTATCCCCGAAATATATTATGTGGTTTTCGTAACGAATTCAATAGTCATTAGGTGAGGAGGCGAAATAATGCTGATAATTTTAAAACAAGCATTTTCAGCAACATTCTTTCTCTCATTAAATTTGTATACCAGATATTGTATAACAACATAAAGAACATACTTATACAAGCCTAAAATATTCATTATTTAGTACGTTTGAGGATGATTTCAATTTCACATTAAAATTGTATTCCGCAGTATAAATGCGTATTTTAATGAATTTAATTTTATTATAACCAGATATGGTAACAAAATATACGACAGCTGTATGGCTACCACCCACCTATACATTATTGTGTTTATAAATAAAAGGTAAATGTACCTACAATTTACCCACATATAGGATTAAGCTTGTATCAACATCTTTAATACCATGTAATTCGTTAATATTTTCAGTTTTTTTTCTACTCGGTATTGTTGATTGAAAAATGAACTTGCGGCATTATAGAGGCTTTTTTTTCCATTTTAACTTCTAATATGGTATTTGCTAGTAATTTAATTGTTATATTACTTGTAAATTATTGCGGGTAAAATGGAAAAAATATAGGGATTTGGTGTTTTCATTTTTGTTTTTCTTTGGCAACTATTCATACGATTACGAAATTATTAAATTTTCAAAAAAAAAACTTCTTCTCTAGAGATTTTTGGTTAAATTGAAAAAAAAAAATATTTGTTTTTCTATTTTCTACAGGGATTCCTTTTACTTTCTATTTAATGTAATCGAGATATGTGGGTGTAAAAGGTTTTTCGTAAATTATTATACAAAATTTTTTTTTGCTAATTATTAAATTCCTCCAAAATTGTTAGTTTTTATTTTCAAATTTATTATATGAATACATGCCTATTAAATTGATAATGCCGTTAATAGTGCTGGCTGATGTTGAGCTAATGACCCGGACTATATATTATACCGTTTTGTAAGGTAGAGATGACGAAGAAAAGAAAACATGAAAATTTACGAGTGTTATACAAACATACTGCAAATTATTATTTTTCAATATAATTAGTGTTACGTCATCACTATATATACTACATTACAACCCTGGACATTCCGTGTTTTAAGATCTCATGTAACAATTCACATGCGTTTGATATTTTGTTTGTTTTGTGTGGAAAGATTTGGAAAATTTTAAATTGAATTTTTATTTATTTTTTAAAAAATATTTTGCCAATATTTTTTTTTTGCAAAAACGTAAGTAAATTGCTTTAAACAAAAGTTTAATAAAATTTTTTGGAGAACTGAAAGCCAATATGAAGGACCAATAATTATAGATTTATTTCTTGCATAAAATTGTCAATTTTTTGGAATATTTCCATAAAATGGACTATCTCACCTTTCCTATGTCTGTTTGTTTACAAAGTTTACAAAATTTTGTAAGCAAAGCGATCTTATTAGATTGCTCTAAGATAAAAGGTTTTCTTTTCTCTTCTCCCTTCCAAGATACTGGGATAAAACAAAAATTAATAAACATCTTTCTAATGTTAACATGGAATGGTCAGGAATTACCTTTTCTCTTATAAAGAACTATGTTCGAAACAATTATTTTCCTATATTGCGACTCTTGAATTTTGACGAAATTTGTATAATTGCCCAAGTTTTTTTGCTAATTCCAAGTTTTTTTTTTGCTAGCTTCTCTTCCGAAAAGGGTAGAATCTTCAAATAAATAGTTTTTAAAATGGCTAGTACAATGCTTGAACATATACATGGTATATGTTATGCCACTGATTACTCAATCACTGTGTTTGTTCGTTAATGAACTTTTGTAAAAGTAAAAATGTAATTGTGATCGTTCTCTTAATAACATAGCTTTATAAATAGCATTATATGCCTTTACTAAATTAATAATGAAATAAAATTCACGTTTTAGATTCACGAGACGTGTGTATACAAATACAGGTTCTGGATTTAGGTTGTAGGAGGGAATGCGATAAATAATTTAAATGAATAACTCGAAAATTCAACAAGAAGCAAAAGTAATGACAACATTTTGAGTATTTACACTTTTTTTAAAATTTTAAGCTCATTTCGGGAATGAAATTTTTATGAATTCACTAACAAGAGTTTGTATTCACTAACAAAATGAGTGAAGGTTTTCAAAATCAATTAAATATTTGTATTATATTAAAATATTACAAAAAAACACAATTTATTCAAAAATAATACAATGGAAATTCTGCCTTCAAAGCAGTAATATATGTACAAAATGTAATCATACCGTTTATCTTTCCACGCAGGCAGTTACTTTGCGGCATTTTTTTTATATTAAAGAATCTCCTTTTAATTTTACAATAAAAATATCAATGTGAATTATCGTCATCCCACTTAACATTTAAACGTACATTTATAGATTTTATCGAATACAAGGGTATGAAAAATTGAGTACGTCAAGTGCATTGCAATTCACCTAAATATAATGATGTGTGTATATTGTTATGGAAAAACAAAAAAGTGTAAAATATATACGAAAAAACACAATCTAATAAATTAAGCGGAAATTATCACCCAAAAGGCGAGATAGCTGCACCGATGATTATGCACAATGTTGTGACTTTTTACACGCGGAAAATTTTATTTTATTTCTGTGTTTTTGTGCCAAGATATTGTGTACTACATGATGTAGTGCACTGTAGACTGGTTATGTATAATATACACATTATGTATACAAAATTATTTAAATTTTGTTACTAAATTTCACAAAATATACATATATATTATATACACATAATAAATTGAGCAATTGCACTGAATAATGTCCATGATATGCCGTTTATAATTTATGTTTGTACTCAAAAGGGGTTAATTTCAATTTATTGAAATTTCTGTTTCATTTTAATTTTTTTCCTTGAATTTAGGTTTTAAGTCTTTCCGTAAGTGAATTTGGCGATAAATACCATATACTCGTATGTATACACGTATAGTAGCGGTACGAATCTGAAAGATTTAGAAGCTATCGAAAATATCATATTCCTGGTAATTTTTTTTTAAAAACGCTAGATGATCTCATAATAGAGGAGTTCGCTCAACAAATATTACAATAAATTTTCAAAAATTTATGGGAACTTTCGAAAAATAATGCGTTATAAACACATTTTAAAAGAAGAGAGAATTAAAAATAAACGGCTCTCTTTAAAATTTTGGCAAGTGAAATTACGTTTTTGCTTAAGAAAATTTACGGCTTATTGACGCTTATTTTCTATTGTGTTTTGCTCATCTGCTAAATTTTTTGAAAGTTTTTCTTTGCAAATGCTAAGCAACAAAGCAGTTTTTGGAAATTTTGCAAATTTTTATTAAAAAAAAACATTTCCGTGCAAATATGCAATTTATATGCAGTGCAAATAAATAAACCTCAATGTATACAAATATAAAATGTCAAATTTTTTAAATTCTTTAAATTTCATTAAAAATCGTTATCTTATGCATTTAATATCTGTAGCTGTGTCATTCTAAAATTCTTTACAAATAATTTTTAAAGGTCATGAGACCATTAGTGATGATAGTTGTCTACATAATCTTGGATTGATCTTCCAACCAAAAATTTTCTATTTCATTAATAAATTTTCATTAGAACTTTCCTATAATTTTTATTACAACTTTAACAATAATTAGTAAAGATTTGGAAGAGTTGTAATTTCTTAGTAACAACAAAAACACAAGAGAAAAAAGAAAAATAAAGAAGATTATCCGCTCTGTAGGCATTTTTTATTATCAAGTATTTGCAATAAATTATGCAATTTTATTATTGTTTTTCTTCTAAGAAAGCTATACCTAGTAATCGCTTGTATCTCTTCATGTATAAAAACAGTTTTTTAATTAAATGCATAGGCTTGGCTTTCTATATATAAAAAAATTAAATTGTAGTTATTTGAATACAAAATTGTGGAGAAGAGAAAAGAATGAATACTGTTATATTGATATTTACCAGTATTTTACCAGTTATTTTCATGTTAACTTGGGATCTTCTTTGATGTCTTCCATATACATAGATTTTTTATTGTATATACAAGACATTTTATTAAATCGATTAAGGAAAATTAGGAAATGTTTTTAAAAATGAAGTTATTTGAAAAAAGGAAAGAAGAGAAAAGAAATTTACCTTAAGGTGAATTAATAATGGTTTTCTAGTTAATTGAATTTTATTATACAGAAAAAAATAATTTTATTAATCTTATGTTCATAGATAATCTATTACCTAGGCACATACCTAAATCACATATAAGCATATGAATGTATATTGAAGATATTTATTTATGGAATGTGGGAATAATTTAATTAAGTAATATTGTATACGTTTATTTAAAAGGATGTAAGGATATTGATTTCAAAATAAGATTTTTAACTAAAATTTAGATGTAATTAGAAAATTATATGAAATCTTTTGGAATAGTATAAAGTATCATGCTAAACTTAATTGAAAATATCACTAAGTTTAACTCAAAATTAATGCTGCAATAAACATTTTAAATTATTGGTATTTAAAAGTCTTATCTTTATCTATATACATAAACAGTTTCATAATATTATATAATTACAATAGATCCAACATAAGGTAATAATCCAGAGTGGTAGAGAAATTGTTATCAAACAGAATTTTTTATTAACTTGCATGAATAATTAATTTTATGAATTACATATGAATTAATTTCTTTTTTAAACATTCTTTCAATAATCTATCTATATAAAGAATTTATTTTAATATGGATTTTAATATGCAAATGACAGAATACCACATACGGAACGCGGAAGCCATCTCATTAAGGCAGCATTTTCCTATGAAAAAACCTGACTTAATTTAAGGGCGGCAGAATAGAGTCTCTGGATAGATAGAATTAAAGATGTATGGAAATTTTACTTTGATTTATGCTTTATGATTATGATTGAAAATTTGATGCACGAATTTATGAGAAAATGTCGGTTTTATAATATAGAACTAAGACTACAAATTTGTGACCGTAAAGGATGACTTTTCTATGAACTATAAATTCTAGAACTGAGTTCACCTCCTCCTATAACATATAAGTTAAACAAAATATTTTATATAACATAGATAATGACATTTTGTAATTATGCAATTTTTGTGTAACTTGTTCTTATCTTTTCCAAAAATTCGAATCAATAGAAGGATTTCGACATTTGGAAATCTTGTTAATTAAGAACGGATAGCGAGTTTTAATTCCAATTAATGAATGACAATGACAACATCCTTAGTTACAGAGTTTTTAAAATTTTTACATTATTTATATTATGTACTTTCAAATATTTTCGATTAAATCATTATTTTTGCTTAGATTAATTTTTGTAAAACTATGGTACATAGAAAAAATATTTTTCCCTGTAATTTCTCTTACAAAATTTCTTTTTTTAAGAAAAGGAGTTTTTCTATTTCTTCATTGTTGTAAAAAAAATTGTACTCACTTTTTAAATTGCATACATTTTTGTATTAAAATCTGTGTATATAAGCATTTGTGCAACAGTAAAATGTAAATTTAAAAATATTCATGTATAACATAACCTTAAAATAAACATTTTTATACCCGTACGAACGTATGTTCGAAGGGTATACTAAATTTGCCTTACGCGTCAAATTCTGAGTTGATTTAGCTTTGTCTGTCCGTCCGTCCGTCCGTCCGAACGATAAGCTAAGTTCACCAAATTTTCACAAATGATTTATTGTAGTAAGTGCCAGAACCCTATTTAAATTGGACATGATCGGGGTACCGGTTCGGGTAGCTGCCATACAACTTCAAAATTTATTTGGCTATATCTCAGAAACTATAAAAGCTGTGGTATTGAAATTTCACACAAACGAATATATTAGTAGGGCCAATGTGGCTCACAAAACTCGTTGAAATTACTTGACTCCTTCTGGTACCTGCCATACAACTTCAAAAGTTATTTGACTATATCTCAGAAACTATTAAAGCTATGGTTTTGAAATTTCACACAAACGAATATATTAGTAGGGCCAATGTGTCTCATAAAAGTCGTTGGAATTATTTGGCTCCTTCTGGTACCTGTCATACAACTTCAAAAGTTATTTGACTATATTTCAGAAACTATTAAAGCTGTGTTATTGAAATTTCACACAAGCGAATATATTAGCAGGGCTGATGTGCTTCATAAAATTCGCTAAAATTTCTTGGCTCTTTCTGCTAGCTGCCATACAACTTCAATAGTAGTTTGGCACAACCAATATTGAAAAACACATAGTACTGAAATTTTGCATAAATTAATATGGTAATACGGCAACTTAAAGTCATAGTCTGCCCCATAGTTAGTTATGGCACATTAGTTATTCGCACATAGGATAACAAATTCGTACGGGTATCACAGAGTTGACAAGGTCAACTCTACTTTTTTTCTCGTTCTTACAAATTTTACTATCGTTGTCATTTTTATGAAAAAATGTATTGCAGAGGAGTACCCTCAAACAATTAATAATTAATATTAATAATTTTACTCTATGTGACTTGTCATTTTAATGTCATTATTTTTTATAAAATTCATTTAGCATGTACATTCTATTATGAATTTGACATTTTTTTGAATAATTGTAATTGTCATTCAGTATATGCATAATACGAGTATTAAGTATTTTGTCATATTTGATGTTGAGTCATATTCAAAGAAATTCAAAACTTAGAGTTGTTATTGATGTAGGCTGCTAGATTTTTTACACAACATTTTTTAAATTTAAAGAAAACCGAAAAAAAAATAAGGTATTTTATTTGAGTTTAAAATTAAAATCTTACCTTAGATCCTGCATCGCATATTGTGATAACAAGAAATATTGCTATACCTAAAATAAAAAAGAAAAAAAAATTTAAAAATTAAAAAAATAATGAGATTAAAAATTTTTATTGCAAATAAGGAAGTTGTTTATTCATTGTCTAGGTCTAGGTTTTTTTTTTGTTTTATTAAAACTAAATGTAGACTTTCCTTTTTTGAATTCGATAATAACTTAATAATACACAAAACTTATTATGCCAATACAAGTTCTTTGTTTATAGAGTTATGAAAACACAAAATGTAAAATAAATGAGAAGAAAAAAAAAATGTCACGATTGTTAAATTGAATTTAGGAAATGCTCATAGATCGCAATTTAAGTAGTAGAAATTTTTTTGACACAAAGCAATTTTGAAGTACTTAATTCAATTTGTATTTAAATGTTTACTCTATATTCTGCATTTTACGTACATGAAAATAGAACTTTTGAAGACGTTTTTTACATCAGGGCAGATTTAGAATATAGCCGGCTTCGCTTTTTACCTTAGAGTGTTCATTTTTTGCAACCAAAACATATTCAGAACGCACTCTATGTACTCGGAAAAGATATTCAGGTTTCATTAAGCCACGCTCTTTTGACACTTCAAATTTGAAAAATTATTAAATGATAAAATAGGCTCTGTTGCGTTCGTTTTTATAAAATTTTTTCTTCAATTATTGCATGCACTGAATACTTTGATTATACTCCGATTTAACACTTGATTTAAAAGAACGAGAACTTCCAAAAAGGTTTTTCAGTAAAATTAGTAATTGACGCAAATATCTGAACAAGATGCTTTAAAAAAAATATAGGTTAAAAGAGTTTATCCATAGCTTAGTATTTACGTTGTTTCATGCTTCATACTTATAGTTATTACAGGGAATTTCCGTCAGAAATTTTTAAATTTAGCTGATAAAACTTTCAATAAAGTATTTAGAATTTTTATAATTCAGGTAGATATGATTGGTTTTTATTATATTTTATAATATAACAATTGATATAAACGAGGCCACTCCTGTTCGCTGCACGAATATACGGCTAATTGAACGAATATACATTCACTCTGTTGCTTAACCATAAAGTCCTACTATTTATGTAATCACATGCTATCTTAGGGTCTCCTTAACACAATGTAGTTTTTACAATTCAATTGCATTTACACTATACTATTTAAAGGAACAATAATTCAATATTATTCAATATTTCACTGTGTTGATTTAGAAAGTGTAATAAAATTCCAAATTTTCTCATACAATAAAAAAATTTAAAAATAAATTTTTTTTTTAACAAAATTATTTATTAAAATTTTTACTAGATAACCTGAATTCAAAATTGAGTGAAAGCTCATCGAAAAAAATGTTATTATAATTGAATTAAAATCAATTACTATACATTCGTACATGGAGTAAGTATTGCTTTCGCTTGAGGCAATGAATTTGTTTTAGACAATGAGAAAATTTGAAACATGTGTGACTTATGATTGAATAAAACAAGTGTTAATATTTCTTTTACATTATAAGTTTTAATTAAAAAAATCGATAGATTTTCAGTTTTTTTCGGTAGAAATCCATTATGTAGATTAACGATAATTTTGGTGTTATAAATAATTGAAAGTCTGCATAATGTTTTTTTAATTGAACTTTATTTTAATTTGTTTTTAATAAATAATTTTGAGTATTAAAGATTTTTATCTTTAGCAAATTTTTTCCAATCGTATTACACTGAACTTGTTATTATACCAGTATCTGTTTAAAAGTTAAAACCAGGTATTTTTTTTCTTAATTAGTGCATTGCAAGTATAAACATTTCCCATTGATCTTGCAAATTTAATCAAAAATGTGTTGATCGGATTTAAAATTTCGTATCGAACAATTTCTTAATATTTTACAATATTTTAATGGTGGTTGGACCACCACCACAACAAACCAACAAATTTTTTTCTGGGAATATTAAAGCTCGAAAACCAGACTTACATCAGGGGTCGAATATTTATAATTTTACGGAACTGGCTAACGAAATTTCTTGAAATTTATTAATAATATTCTGTTTATTTAATTAAACCTACTGGAAAACTTTTCGTAGAAATTAAATTATAAAAAGAGAAGTGCTAAGACATAAAATTTACACATTCTGGAGGTGCATGAGTGTACCAGTGTGCTTTAAAGTCTTATCAAAAACTATACAAGTCTTCATTAAACTAATAAAAATATGTTAATACAGATTTTCTAATATTATTCTGCAAATAAGTGTTGCGGTCGGTTAACTAAATAAGTGTTGCGGCTGTCCACATCAAGTTTTTAATAAAACAAAAATTAATAACACGACATTAAAAATGAAAAATTGTATGCTAATAGGTCTAAAAATGTAGAATACCTAGAAAAATTTTTTTCGAAGTGTTTTGTAGAGTATAGGAAAGGGAGTTTTCATAAACACAATGTATCGCGATATATTATGTATAGCCGAAATTGCGCTGTAGAAAATATTGTAAATCAATTTTGTAACTTTGATTTTGTACTGAAATTTGAATTAATTAAGGAATAATACAATGAAATTTGTTATGAGTGTGCATTTAAGTCATATAAACTATTTTATTGAATTGTCAAAAATACATTGAATATCCATCACATTATTGCTTTTCGGCAGTAAACTTTTACGAAAATGTTTTGAATTTTCATTTAGCTGGAAGCTGGGGTTTTGTGAGCTTCTATTTAAAATTGTCAAATAAACGTTCAAAATTCTCATTATTTCAGATGGCCATTTATGTTATAATTTTTATATAAATTATCGAAGCTCGATGACTCTATTTAAATCATATATAAATTAATTTATTTGTTTATGCGCGGTTTTGAGAGATTATTTAAAAATATATTACGTATACGCTTTATAAAATCGTATATGCCAATGTAAGTGAGTAAATTTAATTATTTTTGCATTATGAATGCAATGAAATCTCTAAGGAATATATTTTACATTTTAAGTAAATTGTGTCGAAAATATTCTTGATTGATATAAGAAAATTATCTAGAACAATTTATGTATTGTTAGTTTGTAACAAAATATTTTTTAAAGATTCAACACTTTGAATTATCCAAAATTCAGTATTAGACACTCCAAAACAAGCACGTTTTTTCCAAAGTAGTTAATAATTTTACAAATTGACTCTAAGAATACTGAAATTTTATAAATTGTTATTATTTTATGTTTTATACAAAATTTTATGTGAAAATTTTCAAATTATTGCAATTGCTTAATAAAATTTTTGATAATTCAATTTCCTAAACAACTTATCATGTAACGTTAAAATATGAGTTACAATATATTAAGCATTCAATATTAAGAAATAAAATTTTACCAGTCTTAATTAATCAAATAATTTTTAATATGTTTATACACCATATTCATGTAATATTATATTTCATAAATTTCATACTTTCTTGTTCAATTATGCCATACCAAAGAGGTTAATTAAGATAATTTTATTCAGGAAGAATGGTTTTCCTCGGAGACATTAATTAAATAATTGTATGTATATGTAAATTTGTGTATAATAGAAATCCTTTAGATGTACCCATATTCCATTGTATCCATATACATACATACATTGTATTGGACAACAAAATAATCAATTAGTTTATTTGCCAAGACATTCATGAAATCTATAATTATGTGTGGAAAGGTTTTCTATATTTTATAAATTTTAAATTTATTCCACGACAATATTCGTAAGTTTTTCATGGTAAATCACTGAATTTATTTATGTGATTTGAATGTTTTTCTTTAAATAATTTATAATAAATCACGAAAGTTATGTTTTATTTAAAAAAACTAAAAAATTATAATAATAGTAGTTAAAAATATTTTAAGATGCTAACTAACTAGCTTCACTTATATTTTTAACATGTAGTCGTACATGATTTTTATTCCTTTCTCTTTTTTTTCTCTTGTTTATTTTTCTTTCACAAAAGAAAGAATAATTTTCACCCACCTTTGTATAATTTACAAGGACGTCGTGAATCAATCATGAATCGTTTAGTCGCATTTGACAAACAGAAAATGAGGAAAACAGATAAAAATTAAATTGGTGACAAAAACATTGACAGTAAAAGAGAAAGAAAGAAGAGAAAAATATTTATGAGAATATAAAACAATTAAATTATGTCAAATGAGAAAAAACAGTTTATCCTTAAAATTTCCGATTTCAATTAAATGTTGTTGTATTATGAAGTACAAATTTTTCGTTTAGAAGTTTGATGGAATACTGTTTATTGTTACTTACTACTACAGTGAAAGAGTAACTGAAGCCCAAATATTTAGTGCGGTACCATCTACCGGGATTTTAATATTAATTTAGTGACAATTAATGTCAAACAGTTGATTTAAATCTTGTAGGTTAATTTTACTGTATTATATGTATAACAAATTTAGCATTAGACTTTACAAAATATTCCAAATATAACAATAATTTTCATAGTAAAACACAGTCACGGATTGTAATACATGACCTTTGAGATAGATTTTTTGGTTTTTTAAAGTTTGTGATAAATTTAATTAAAAATAATATTTGCAAATATATTCAAAATTTTGCAATATTATTAATAATTTGTCGAAGAACAACCATCCATTGGTATTGATAATACGAATGAGACAAATTGGCTTCCTAACGGAGGCAGAATTACTGCATTGTACTTAATAAAAGAAATGAATTAGAATCAGACGTAGATGTAGGTGTGGTGTGACAAGCAAACAGCAATTCTCATATGTCTTCGAAAAGCACATAGCTCTGTCATTTATGCAATCCTGACACTTCACTATTAACTATCATGCCTTCCACTAGTGGCGGCCTCTTTTCAACAACAAATTCATAGAAATGAAATGAATTACATTACATTAACAGTTCCTAAATATTACGGAAACCATATCCCTGTCCAAAACAATTGGGTTGTTATTGGATAGGTAGATACTGTAAGAGACTTACAAAGTATGTTTGCACGATCTCTCCATTATCTTCTTAATACAGAGGATCTGTATAACTTGAATTTGTAAAGTATGGGTATATCTAAAGGGTTTCTAGTATACACAACGTAAAAAAAAATAAATTTTTTTACGTTGTGTAGTGTTCAGCAGTGAAATAAATTCGTGATTAAACAGACGAACCTCAATCAAACTCAATGAAGCTATAGGGTATTAATTAAAAAGAAGCCAAGTCCCTTTACTGGAAAAAATACTTTCACTTAACCTTCCCGTAGTATCTTCTCTTCGTCTTCTAATAGGCCGGAGCTCGACTACATTCATCCGAAATATATTTAATTTGTTACTGCTTTTATTTATAAGCTTCGTATTGGTAATCATAAGATCTTTAACTTCACAAAACAGCTTCTTTTCTTATTTAAATATTTTAAAAGACATTTGGTTTTTTTTTTAATTTTTTATTGTTAAAATGGAAATAATTTCCGTGAAAATTATCAAAATCATTTTTGTAAATTGTTAATCATTTATTATTTTCCTTTTTTTTGTTTTTGATTTGTTTGTGGCGTAAAAATTTATACAATAGGTGAAAATAAGTGATAGCAATTTTTTTTTTAATAATTTAAACGATAAATAATGTTTATTTAAAAAGTACGCCTTGTTTAAAAATGGCAGTTCAATTTTTTTTTAAGTTAAAGGCATAAAGTCTTTCATTTCAAAACACAAAATTGTCATTTTGTTCTTTTTTGATTTTATGAATATTTTTCTTAAATGCACCCATTTTAGAGCATTTTGGAAATAATAATTTAAACTACCTATTTTGTTTTTTTTTTTGTTGTTGTAAATGCAAAGTTTTGTTACATTTAAAGAATTGTGTATTCTTTTCACTTTTTATAAGTTGCTTTTATATAATCAAAATGAATTGTAAAATTTTAGTCAAATTTAAATGATTGCATTTAAAAAAGCACAAAATTTTTTTACCACCAACGGCATCGTATACAATATGGAAGGTATTGTGATGGCAACAAATTTCATATGTCGACTTGTTGAAGTGCAACCTTCACCATGGTGGAAATTTACAGCACAAATATTTCAAGCGTGATACAGATTGGTCTTTTGATCTTTGCCCTCCTGCATTTTAAGCTAGGGAGATCTGATTTTAATAAATTTTTTTTTACATATGACTTTAAAATTGATATGTGAGGATTTGATCAATGTTTGGTGCTAGTAATCTTGATTTTTTGTTACACGCCGATCTCATATTTCCGGTCATTTTCGAGAAAATAACAGAGTTGTTCAATTTTTTTTGTTATCTTACTGTGTATAGGGTCATTCTGACAATAAAACGAACTTGTAAATTTTTCGTGGAAATCAAGAGTAAGCAACTAAAATTTAAATAATATGTAAGTTTAGTATAGTTTCCAAAAACATTAAAAAATAATATTAATGGAATGTCTTATATTAAAGTTCGTGCTAAGAATCATACTAAGTTCTTATTTTGGGAGGTACGGTAACAAAAATGGTTACTGAGATTCTTAAAATTTTAAATGATTTTATAAAATACATTTTCGAAATCTTGTGCTATTTTTTTTGGGAAATTATGAGAACAAATTTATTTTAAAGATAATGCAATGTGCGATAATGTACTGACCACATCAAATTTTGTTTTCCTCACTGATTTTTGTAAAATAATAAAAAAAACAAACATTTTTCGTAGTCTCGTTTTCTCGTATTTTTTTATTTTCCTAAGATTTTTCTCTTATTATTCCTTAATCCTCATAGTGCATTTTGTACTTCATGATTAATAATGTACAATAAAAAAATTTTTTTTTGAATGTCAGGATGAATGAATCGTGATAAATTACATTGTGGTTATGTCTACTTGCATTTGAATGAATAAGAAAAGTTCATGAACTTTATCGCGATTTCGGTTTTTTTTTTTTTTTTTTTTGTATTTTCTAAATCTAATATGTAACAAGAAATTTTTTTTTATTATTATAAAGTACTTGAAAAGTTTAAAAGGATTTAGGCAACTACTTGAGGGTGGATCTTAAATCTTTTGTTTGATTTCTTACAATTGGAATAATGCAATTTCCTATTACATATGTTTGTATGTCTTGTATGGAAATTTAGCAATAATGATTTTGAATTTCAATTGAAATCGGTACACAATTTGTAAAGGTTATGAATTACTTTTTCTTTTGTATATAAAAATGACCAAGACTATATCGCAAGATTTTGATTCATGAAGATAATTTTGGATTTTATATAATAATATCGATCAATAATAATAATAATAAAATATAGAATTGTAAATTGAATAACTGACCTGAAGTTCAGAAGTTCAGATTTTATGGTTATAAATTTGATTATAATATTTGACATAAAAAAATGAAATAAAATTTGAGGCGTTTGCCTAGAATACCCACAATTTTTTATTCATTAATGGTAATGCACCAATAGGAATACGTTGCTTGATTTAATTTTAACAAGTTTGAATTAATAATTAAATTATTCGATATAGTTAAAGTAAATTTATATAAAAATTATGTAGATTAGGGAATTTTAAGATGAATTGGAATATTCAATTTAATTATAAAAAAAAAATACTTCCTGAATATAAATTCATTAAAATCTTCGTATTTTTTTTTTTTCAATTCTATACTGAATTTGATCGACGAAATAAGTGAATTTTTTCAAAAAATATTATGATGGCTAAATAGTTGACTAATTTTACATTGTAGATTTAGGATTACTTTTTTAGGACTGGTATAATATCAATACCACCTATAATATCCTATAATCTATACCACCACTCAATTATAATCAATACCAGTGGTGGTATTGATATTATAACATCCTATAATGTCAATACCTCCACTCTTACTTATTGTTAAAAGCTTCAGATAAAAGTTGTATACGATATAAAGAACGAAGGATCCAGATAATCGTTAGCAGAGCATAAGCATTTTCCCAGCTAGCACTTCGGTCCATAGACTTTGCTTCTTGTAATATTAAATTGCAACAAAATATTGTTAATACCATTCATTAAATTCATAATTCTATGAAATCAACTAGTGCTTAAAATTAAATTATTTTTAAAAGAAAGTTAGCATAAATGTTCTCCCAGTTAAAAGAGTTAAGTGTTATATTCAGGGAATAATATCATTGCACATTAAAGAGCATCAAATCAAAACATAATGTTACCGGTTAGCTAATTTTAATAGTAATAATTACAGAAAAACATTTGACATGTAATAATTACACGTAACTTTTGGATTTGGAAGTAGTACACTATTGAATTTGAATATTTACAAATTAATACAAACTTTATAAAATTTAGTTTAGAACCGCGGACACCGGGATCTTTTTTCGATTCAAAGAGTAAAATTCCCGTGTTCGGCGAATATAATCTTCGATTAGGAATAATATTATTAGAATATAAAATTATCTGTATTATACACGTACATGTATGTTTCATAACACGATCAATAGTCTTTGAATTTTTCGATAAAATTTGTTTACTGCTTGACTAAAATTTAAAAATTTTTACGATCCATTATGTCATAAAACTGCTCAGATTCTCATTATTTCAAATGGTAATCTTATTTAATTACGTATGTAAGTTAACGAGGGATCAAATAGCGGGCATGTTAAAACAAGTTCAAACATGTTTCATCAGACATATTTCATCGTGAGAATTCTTCTACGCTGAATATTAATATTAAAACATGTTCAAATACGTTTCCAGCAAACATCATATTTCAGCATGAGAATTTCTTAACGCAAAAATATGTTCCCACAAAAAGTGCTGACGACATGTCTACGCTGTACTGTGAGAAATTTTTAGTTAGGAAAATAACATAAAATTAAATTTGCTAAATAAGCAAATTTTATACTATAAATTAGGTAACATTTAGATTAAGAATTTAGTCTTAGATAGTCTTAGACATTAATTGAACTAAGCATTAAAGTCTTAGAATAGTCTTAAAATTTAATTGTAAAGTTATATAAAATTTTAACCTAGTGTTGTGAAATAAAACGTATTGTAAAAGTAATCTTAAAGAAATAAAACGTATTATAAAAGTAATTTTAAAATCGAAATAAAATTATTTTTTTTAAACGAATTTTGACACAAAATTCGTAACTGGCGCCCGAGGAGCAGGGACAGGTCGTAACAATAAGGTTCTACAAGTGAAGACAAGGTTAAATAACCCGTCATAAGTGAGCGTAACTCGTACCGCAGTAGGCCGATAGTAAATCTCGAACACTAACAGCCAAAAAGGAACAATACGGTGCCTCCAGTAGAAATCTGCGACCTGCGAACAAAGCACAACACAATCATCTGAGACTCCTGAAGTAACCTTCAGTAACACGGGAACAATAGGACATGCGAACCCGCGCTTTAATAGTCCTCATAATACTAAAGTAAGAAAATTTTTTTAAAAAAAGGAAAATTAAACAATTTAAAAGAAAAACGATTAACAATTCTAATTTAAATAAAAATTAATTAAATATAAAAACCAATAAAAAATTGAATTAAACTTAATAATTAAAAATTAAAAACTTAAATAAAAGTAAAAAAAAAAAAAAAAAAAATTTAAATTAAATTAAAAAAACTTAACCAAAAATTAAACTAAAATTAAATTAATATAAATAACGGTGAATTAAATAAATTAAGAAATCAAAATTAATTTGACTACTAAAATTTAAAACGAAAACTAATAAATGAAAAAAGTAAAGGTAGCAATACCACCAATACACGTAAAACATAGAAACCCTATTACTGGAGAACGAGAGTTGATACGAATAATCAAAATCGAACTATTGTTCAATAAAAAAATTTACAAATTCAAAGGCTTAAAAATAAAAAATATAAGAGTATAAAATGGAAGCTCTAACCACAGCAATCAATAATTTAACGGGAATAGTGAACCGGCAAATAGAACAAATCAAAAGTTTAGAACAACGTATCGTAAATCTGGAACATTCTGCAACGGGTAGTGACTTAACACAAGAGCAAGAAGGTTTTATGAAAAGGCTGGAGCAACGGATTCAACATTTAGAATTTTCTGGATCTAGTGGTAATCAAACACAAAGCCAACAAATTCTAGCAACGCCAAAAACCGTTGACGAACTCGAAGAAATAAGCAGACTCCCAGACAGAGTGAAGGAGCTCCAATATTTCGATGGTGATCCAGTACAATATATCTCTTGGGTGCACGCCGTAGAAAGCATACTAAAAGATTATGAAATCGTTAAAGAAGGACCCATATACCGGACTATTTTACAAAGCATCAGGCAGAAAATCAGAGGCAAGGCTGATCTGGCCTTGATATCGTATAACATCTATGACGAAGACTGGTTAACAATCAAGGAATGCTTGTCGATGCATTACGCCGATAAAAGAGATGTGCGTACCCTCGAGCACCAACTGTTCATGCTTAAACAAGGCAACTCTAGCATAGATTCATTTTACGCTACCGTCAATCATCAATTTTCACTCATCGTGAATAAATTAAAAACGGAAACCTACAATGCTGAAACAATTGCTGTGCTTGTCGAGACATACAGAAATAAAACATTGGACGTCTTTATACGAGGTTTAAATGGTGAATTAGCAAAAATGTTAATGATTCAGAGGCCTCAAACACTGCCAGAGGCGTATGCGTTTTGCCTGGAGATGCAGAATTTAAATCTTAGGAACATAACAGTGCACCAAAAAAATAACAATAATCGAGTTTCGGTACCTATCAATAACATAAGCAGCAAACCAAGAATCCCTATGCCGTTCAGACCATACCAAGATGGTTTACGTAATCCGTATCAGCAAAGTTTCCCACAACGCCACCCAATAGGTGGTAACCAACCCCAACAACAAAATTACCAACAAAATAATCGCTACGCACCTCCAAGACCAACATATCCGAAACCACCTACACCGATGGATGTTGATCCATCGCTACATAGCAAGAGAGTCAACTATATAAACCGGCCAAGAAACAACGAGCCTGAATCCAAGCAACGGCTATTCAACCTGGAGCAGGAAGAAAATGACGATTCTAATCAAGAAACACCAGAAGTAGATGAATATCAGGAATATGAATTTGATGAAGAAAAAGAAGATGATCCGCAAGAGATAAATTTTACGAGCGGAGCCTCTCTAGCGTTCCTTACCTAGAGTACCATACCAGGAACAATGATATCCTAAAGTTCCTAGTTGATACGGGAGCCAATAAAAACTTCATCAGACCCGAGCTTGCTGTCGACACAAAACCAACCAACAAACCATTTAAAATTCGTTCTGCGGGAGGTGATGTTCAAATTACAGAAAAAATGAACGCCAAATTCTTCAAATGCATCGGTAATAATAGTACCTTGGAATTTTTCGTCCTGCCAGGATTAAAATCGTTCGACGGTATTTTGGGCGACGATACATTGAAAGCCTTGGAAGCCGTCATAGACAGAAAGAACAACCTTATTACGATAAAACCTGGTATTACTATACCTCTTAAGGAAAAAACATCAGTTCAAGTCAATAACATTGAAATCAAGGCAGACCATTTGTCTGAAGAACTAAAGGGACGAATCTCAGAAATTATCAGCAAGTATAGCAAGATTTTTGGGCCAATTAATGATAGCGAAATTATAGACACGGAAGTAAGGGCAGAGATCAAAACATCGAATGAAGAACCAATTTACACCAAACAATACCCGTATCCCAGCAACATGAGAGGAGAGGTCGAAGAGCAAATAGGGAATTTACTAAAAGATGGTATCATCCGACCATCAAAGAGTCCTTACAACTCTCCAATTTGGATAGTTTCCAAGAAACCAGATGCCTCAGGAACTAAGAAATACCGAATGGTGATCGACTTCAAAAGATTAAATGCTGTAACCATTCCAGACACGTACCCGATTCCCGACATCACCAACACGCTTTCAAGTTTGGGAAAAGCTAGGTTTTTTACAACTATTGACCTCACATCCGGGTTCCACCAAATCAAAATGTCGGAAAAAGATATACCCAAAACAGCATTCTCCACTATGAATGGGAAGTACGAGTTTACTCGACTACCCTTTGGCTTGAGGAATGCACCGGCCATATTCCAGCGAATGATAGACGACGTGCTAAAGCAACACATAGGAAAGCGCTGCTACGTCTATATAGACGATGTCATCATTTTTGGAGAAACCGAAGAACAACATCTAACAAATATCGAGGAAGTGTTCTCTACATTGGAAAAGGCAAATCTAAGGGTTAACCTGGAAAAAACCCATTTTTTCAAGACAGAAGTGGAATTTTTGGGACACCTGATTACTCACGAAGGAATAAAACCGGATCCCAAAAAGGTCGAAGCCATCAGACAAATTAAACCACCAACAAATCTTAAAGAACTCAAGTCATTCCTAGGACTAACATCTTACTACAGGCGATTCATCAAAGATTTTGCCAAAATTGCAAAACCTCTAACGAACTTGACAAGAGGTAACAATGCGCAAATAAAAGCCAATCAGTCCAAACGGGTGATAGTAAAACTAAACCAAGCAGAACTAAAAGCATTTGATAATTTGAAAAAGCTACTAATGTCATCTGAAGTTCTCATCTTTCCGGATTTCGAGAGCACATTTATACTGACCACAGATGCGTCGAATCAAGCGATTGGTGCTGTCTTATCTCAAGGCGAGATAGGAAAGGATAGGCCTATTACGTACATCTCTAGATCGTTAAACAAGACAGAAGAAGGCTACGCTACTAATGAGAAGGAGATGCTAGCCATCGTATGGGCACTTGATAACCTGCGCAACTATCTGTATGGGGCAAGAAAAATCAAAATACTGACAGACCATCAGCCTCTCACATTTGCTCTAGGCAACCGCAATTACAATGCGAAGCTCAAAAGATGGAAAGCTCGAATTGAAGAATATAATCACGAGCTAGTCTACCGGCCTGGTAAGACCAATGTAGTGGCCGACGCTCTATCAAGGCTGCCGACTGAAATCAATTCACTATCAACTAGCTCCACAGAGACAGCCCATAGTTGTGACGAAGACAGTAGTGATCTTATTCCACATTGCGAAGCTCCGATTAACGTCTTTAAAACTCAAATAATCATCAAACGCAGCAAAGATATCACAGCCTATGAGGAACCTCATCCAGGATATCGAAGATTCACCATTGGAATGCCAAACATAACACGCCAGGAACTCATAACTGCGCTGAAACAAAGGCTCAATCCTACCATTATTAATGGGATCAAGATACCCGAAGAATATCTAAGTATGCTTAATGAAATTTACAAGGAATGCTTCAGTAATTTTAAGATTAGAATTACACAAAGAATGGTAGAAGATGTCGCGAACGAAGAAAGACAGCTCAACATAATTGAAAAAGAACACAAAAGAGCACATAGGAGTTCTGTAGAAAACCGGGAACAGATAATGGAAAAATATTACTTCCCTTCCATGAACAGACTCATCAGGGAGTATATCAAGGTGTGTGAAATATGCAACTGTAATAAATATGATAGACATCCACTCCGCCCACAGCTTCAACCCACGCCCATTCCTGAGTATCCTACGCAGATACTTCATTTAGACATAATGGAAATACAGGGTGAAAAGTATATCACTTGTATAGACAAATTCTCCAAGTTTGTCAAATTCTTTGGAATTAAAGATAAATCAGCATTACATCTCAGAGACAAACTCACAAAGGTACTTCATTATTTCACCGTACCGGAAATAATTGTCACAGATAATGAAGGCGGAATAATCAGTCCTATTGTGTCAACTTACATCAAGGCACTAGGAATAAAAATGTACAATACTCCATCTCAGAAGAGTGAAGTAAATGGAACTATTGAAAGAGCTCACTCAACGATTTTGGAAATCATTAGGTGTCTACGAAAAGAGCATCCCCAACTGTCACATAAGGAGCTAATTACAATTGCAGTAGATCGATACAACAACACATACCACTCAGTAACAAAGAAGAAACCTGCCGATATATTCTACGGAAGAACTTCTCGCGTCAACTATCAGAATTTACTCAATATCAGAGAAAAAATACATAGCGATCTTACGCAGCAAATTCAACGCTCGCAGCAAATAAAGCTCAATCGGGAGAACAAAAAAAGAAATGAACCCACTGACTACAAAAAGGGTCAAATGATCTATGTAAAAGATAAACAGATAAAATCTAAGCATAAACCTATATACAGAAAAGAAACAGTGTTGAAAAACAACAAAGCTACCATCACTACAATATCGGGAAAACGGATTCATAAATCCCACATCAAAAACACCCCTAACTAAAACCTTTTTATTTCAGATGTTATATGACGGCAGCCTCACTCAAAATTTTCGAGGTTACAGACACAATAGCCACACTTAAATTGGGAGAAGCCCGCATACTAAATGGAAGTTTTAACCTGATCCACACAATAAACCTCAAAAATTACGATGAAATATTGCGAGAATTAATACCATTGGTGAATAACGTCAATGATTCTAGCACCATCAAGCCACAGCTGCAATATCAAGTTGACCAGATAATGGAATCTATAGCCAGAATTCGAGGAACTAAAAGATCTCGGAGATCCATCAATTGGATTGGAACAGCCTGGAAATGGTTAGCAGGCACACCAGACGCCACTGACTGGGAAACTATACTCCAAAACCAGAATCAGCTGACCTATAATAGCAACCAACAGTACAGAATAAACAGTGAAATAATGTCAGTGACAAACAAACTCATGGAACGGTACAATAAGATACTAAAACAACTGGGCAATACCAATGATCATAGATTCGAACAGATGGTATTTAACAAGCTTGTAATCATCAAGGAAGCTATTAACGAAATCATCCTTGCAATTGAACTCGCGAAGCAAAAAATCGTCAATACAAACTTGCTGAGTAGTGATGAAATTCTTAACATACTGAAGGAGGTTAACACTCTACCATATTCTAACGACATTGAAGCAATCGAATACGCTGAACCAAAAGTAATAACTAATGGTCTTACAATCCTTTACGTAATTTCACTACCAAAAGCAGACGAGCGTTTATACGACCATATTTTGATCAAACCAACTATTAGAAACGAGAGTCAGGTATATCTAGAGTACGAAGAACTGCTCGTTAACGAGGAAATCTATGGCGTAATAGGCAAGTGTGAAAACTTTAATGATGTTACCATTTGCAAGAAAAACAGACTGACAGCGTTGCAACCCGGACATTGCGTAACGCAACTCATCAGGGGATTTAATGCAAGATGTGATTTTCAATACAATGGGAAAGAAATAATAGAGGAAATTACCAAGAATATGATCTTCTTATCCAATTTCCATGGAGATGTTATAACCACCTCTACTGCAAGGAAGCTCTCAGGAAGTTTTCTCCTACAATATTCCAACGATACTATACGCATTAAGGGACTTACGTTCACCAACAACGAAGTAAGATCTCCAGAGGTACTACCAGCGTTCCTTCAAACAAATCTAACCCAGGCAAATAGGAAACTCAATTTGGAGTATCTTCATGATTTACAACAGAACAATATAAGAAAGGTGCAGCAACTAGCCACGTCAAACAATATCACAACATCAATCAACTCAGTTATCACCATTGCGGTAGTTCTAATTATAATAGCGATAATAATTTTCAAGAAGAAAAAGACACAAACAGAAAGGACATTCGTAGCAGAGATCACCCCTAAGGACTTAGCTACTAATCTTACCAAACTCAACGTTGATCTACGGGACGTAGATCTTTAGAGGGGGAAGAGTTAACGAGGGATCAAATAGCGGGCATGTTAAAACAAGTTCAAACATGTTTCATCAGACATATTTCATCGTGAGAATTCTTCTACGCTGAATATTAATATTAAAACATGTTCAAATACGTTTCCAGCAAACATCATATTTCAGCATGAGAATTTCTTAACGCAAAAATATGTTCCCACAAAAAGTGCTGACGACATGTCTACGCTGTACTGTGAGAAATTTTTAGTTAGGAAAATAACATAAAATTAAATTTGCTAAATAAGCAAATTTTATACTATAAATTAGGTAACATTTAGATTAAGAATTTAGTCTTAGATAGTCTTAGACATTAATTGAACTAAGCATTAAAGTCTTAGAATAGTCTTAAAATTTAATTGTAAAGTTATATAAAATTTTAACCTAGTGTTGTGAAATAAAACGTATTGTAAAAGTAATCTTAAAGAAATAAAACGTATTATAAAAGTAATTTTAAAATCGAAATAAAATTATTTTTTTTAAACGAATTTTGACACAAAATTCGTAACTTGTATGTAAGTTACGAATTTTGTGTCAAAATTCGTTTAAAAAAAATAATTTTATTTCGATTTTAAAAATTACTTTTATAATACGTTTTATTTCTTTAAGATTACTTTTACAATACGTTTTATTTCACAACACTAGGTTAAAATTTAATATAACTTTACAATTAAATTTTAAGACTATTCTAAGACTTTAATGCTTAGTTCAATTAATGTCTAAGACTATCTAAGACTAAATTCTTAATCTAAATGTTACCTAATTTATAGTATAAAATTTGCTTATTTAGCAAATTTAATTTTATGTTATTTTCCTAACTAAAAATTTCTCACAGTACAGCGTAGACATGTCGTCAGCACTTTTTGTGGGAACATATTTTTGCGTTAAGAAATTCTCATGCTGAAATATGATGTTTGCTGGAAACGTATTTGAACATGTTTTAATATTAATATTCAGCGTAGAAGAATTCTCACGATGAAATATGTCTGATGAAACATGTTTGAACTTGTTTTAACATGCCCGCTATTTGATCCCTCGTTAACTCTTCCCCCTCTAAAGATCTACGTCCCGTAGATCAACGTTGAGTTTGGTAAGATTAGTAGCTAAGTCCTTAGGGGTGATCTCTGCTACGAATGTCCTTTCTGTTTGTGTCTTTTTCTTCTTGAAAATTATTATCGCTATTATAATTAGAACTACCGCAATGGTGATAACTGAGTTGATTGATGTTGTGATATTGTTTGACGTGGCTAGTTGCTGCACCTTTCTTATATTGTTCTGTTGTAAATCATGAAGATACTCCAAATTGAGTTTCCTATTTGCCTGGGTTAGATTTGTTTGAAGGAACGCTGGTAGTACCTCTGGAGATCTTACTTCGTTGTTGGTGAACGTAAGTCCCTTAATGCGTATAGTATCGTTGGAATATTGTAGGAGAAAACTTCCTGAGAGCTTCCTTGCAGTAGAGGTGGTTATAACATCTCCATGGAAATTGGATAAGAAGATCATATTCTTGGTAATTTCCTCTATTATTTCTTTCCCATTGTATTGAAAATCACATCTTGCATTAAATCCCCTGATGAGTTGCGTTACGCAATGTCCGGGTTGCAACGCTGTCAGTCTGTTTTTCTTGCAAATGGTAACATCATTAAAGTTTTCACACTTGCCTATTACGCCATAGATTTCCTCGTTAACGAGCAGTTCTTCGTACTCTAGATATACCTGACTCTCGTTTCTAATAGTTGGTTTGATCAAAATATGGTCGTATAAACGCTCGTCTGCTTTTGGTAGTGAAATTACGTAAAGGATTGTAAGACCATTAGTTATTACTTTTGGTTCAGCGTATTCGATTGCTTCAATGTCGTTAGAATATGGTAGAGTGTTAACCTCCTTCAGTATGTTAAGAATTTCATCACTACTCAGCAAGTTTGTATTGACGATTTTTTGCTTCGCGAGTTCAATTGCAAGGATGATTTCGTTAATAGCTTCCTTGATGATTACAAGCTTGTTAAATACCATCTGTTCGAATCTATGATCATTGGTATTGCCCAGTTGTTTTAGTATCTTATTGTACCGTTCCATGAGTTTGTTTGTCACTGACATTATTTCACTGTTTATTCTGTACTGTTGGTTGCTATTATAGGTCAGCTGATTCTGGTTTTGGAGTATAGTTTCCCAGTCAGTGGCGTCTGGTGTGCCTGCTAACCATTTCCAGGCTGTTCCAATCCAATTGATGGATCTCCGAGATCTTTTAGTTCCTCGAATTCTGGCTATAGATTCCATTATCTGGTCAACTTGATATTGCAGCTGTGGCTTGATGGTGCTAGAATCATTGACGTTATTCACCAATGGTATTAATTCTCGCAATATTTCATCGTAATTTTTGAGGTTTATTGTGTGGATCAGGTTAAAACTTCCATTTAGTATGCGGGCTTCTCCCAATTTAAGTGTGGCTATTGTGTCTGTAACCTCGAAAATTTTGAGTGAGGCTGCCGTCATATAACATCTGAAATAAAAAGGTTTTAGTTAGGGGTGTTTTTGATGTGGGATTTATGAATCCGTTTTCCCGATATTGTAGTGATGGTAGCTTTGTTGTTTTTCAACACTGTTTCTTTTCTGTATATAGGTTTATGCTTAGATTTTATCTGTTTATCTTTTACATAGATCATTTGACCCTTTTTGTAGTCAGTGGGTTCATTTCTTTTTTTATTCTCCCGATTGAGCTTTATTTGCTGCGAGCGTTGGATTTGCTGCGTAAGATCGCTATGTATTTTTTCTCTGATATTGAGTAAATTCTGATAGTTGACGCGAGAAGTTCTTCCGTAGAATATATCGGCAGGTTTCTTCTTTGTTACTGAGTGGTATGTGTTGTTGTATCGATCTACTGCAATTGTAATTAGCTCCTTATGTGACAGTTGGGGATGCTCTTTTCGTAGACACCTAATGATTTCCAAAATCGTTGAGTGAGCTCTTTCAATAGTTCCATTTACTTCACTCTTCTGAGATGGAGTATTGTACATTTTTATTCCTAGTGCCTTGATGTAAGTTGACACAATAGGACTGATTATTCCGCCTTCATTATCTGTGACAATTATTTCCGGTACGGTGAAATAATGAAGTACCTTTGTGAGTTTGTCTCTGAGATGTAATGCTGATTTATCTTTAATTCCAAAGAATTTGACAAACTTGGAGAATTTGTCTATACAAGTGATATACTTTTCACCCTGTATTTCCATTATGTCTAAATGAAGTATCTGCGTAGGATACTCAGGAATGGGCGTGGGTTGAAGCTGTGGGCGGAGTGGATGTCTATCATATTTATTACAGTTGCATATTTCACACACCTTGATATACTCCCTGATGAGTCTGTTCATGGGAGGGAAGTAATATTTTTCCATTATCTGTTCCCGGTTTTCTACAGAACTCCTATGTGCTCTTTTGTGTTCTTTTTCAATTATGTTGAGCTGTCTTTCTTCGTTCGCGACATCTTCTACCATTCTTTGTGTAATTCTAATCTTAAAATTACTGAAGCATTCCTTGTAAATTTCATTAAGCATACTTAGATATTCTTCGGGTATCTTGATCCCATTAATAATGGTAGGATTGAGCCTTTGTTTCAGCGCAGTTATGAGTTCCTGGCGTGTTATGTTTGGCATTCCAATGGTGAAT
Source organism: Condylostylus longicornis (assembly GCF_029603195.1). Classification (NCBI taxonomy): domain Eukaryota; kingdom Metazoa; phylum Arthropoda; class Insecta; order Diptera; family Dolichopodidae; genus Condylostylus; species Condylostylus longicornis. Next base: position 9,195,145 of record NW_026578009.1, on the reverse strand, counting down.
CTTCGATATCCTGGATGAGGTTCCTCATAGGCTGTGATATCTTTGCTGCGTTTGATGATTATTTGAGTTTTAAAGACGTTAATCGGAGCTTCGCAATGTGGAATAAGATCACTACTGTCTTCGTCACAACTATGGGCTGTCTCTGTGGAGCTAGTTGATAGTGAATTGATTTCAGTCGGCAGCCTTGATAGAGCGTCGGCCACTACATTGGTCTTACCAGGCCGGTAGACTAGCTCGTGATTATATTCTTCAATTCGAGCTTTCCATCTTTTGAGCTTCGCATTGTAATTGCGGTTGCCTAGAGCAAATGTGAGAGGCTGATGGTCTGTCAGTATTTTGATTTTTCTTGCCCCATACAGATAGTTGCGCAGGTTATCAAGTGCCCATACGATGGCTAGCATCTCCTTCTCATTAGTAGCGTAGCCTTCTTCTGTCTTGTTTAACGATCTAGAGATGTACGTAATAGGCCTATCCTTTCCTATCTCGCCTTGAGATAAGACAGCACCAATCGCTTGATTCGACGCATCTGTGGTCAGTATAAATGTGCTCTCGAAATCCGGAAAGATGAGAACTTCAGATGACATTAGTAGCTTTTTCAAATTATCAAATGCTTTTAGTTCTGCTTGGTTTAGTTTTACTATCACCCGTTTGGACTGATTGGCTTTTATTTGCGCATTGTTACCTCTTGTCAAGTTCGTTAGAGGTTTTGCAATTTTGGCAAAATCTTTGATGAATCGCCTGTAGTAAGATGTTAGTCCTAGGAATAACTTGAGTTCTTTAAGATTTGTTGGTGGTTTAATTTGTCTGATGGCTTCGACCTTTTTGGGATCCGGTTTTATTCCTTCGTGAGTAATCAGGTGTCCCAAAAATTCCACTTCTGTCTTGAAAAAATGGGTTTTTTCCAGGTTAACCCTTAGATTTGCCTTTTCCAATGTAGAGAACACTTCCTCGATATTTGTTAGATGTTGTTCTTCGGTTTCTCCAAAAATGATGACATCGTCTATATAGACGTAGCAGCGCTTTCCTATGTGTTGCTTTAGCACGTCGTCTATCATTCGCTGGAATATGGCCGGTGCATTCCTCAAGCCAAAGGGTAGTCGAGTAAACTCGTACTTCCCATTCATAGTGGAGAATGCTGTTTTGGGTATATCTTTTTCCGACATTTTGATTTGGTGGAACCCGGATGTGAGGTCAATAGTTGTAAAAAACCTAGCTTTTCCCAAACTTGAAAGCGTGTTGGTGATGTCGGGAATCGGGTACGTGTCTGGAATGGTTACAGCATTTAATCTTTTGAAGTCGATCACCATTCGGTATTTCTTAGTTCCTGAGGCATCTGGTTTCTTGGAAACTATCCAAATTGGAGAGTTGTAAGGACTCTTTGATGGTCGGATGATACCATCCTTTAGTAAATTCCCTATTTGCTCTTCGACCTCTCCTCTCATGTTGCTGGGATACGGGTATTGTTTGGTGTAAATTGGTTCTTCATTCGATGTTTTGATCTCTGCCCTTACTTCCGTGTCTATAATTTCGCTATCATTAATTGGCCCAAAAATCTTGCTATACTTGCTGATAATTTCTGAGATTCGTCCCTTTAGTTCTTCAGACAAATGGTCTGCCTTGATTTCAATGTTATTGACTTGAACTGATGTTTTTTCCTTAAGAGGTATAGTAATACCAGGTTTTATCGTAATTAGGTTGTTCTTTCTGTCTATGACGGCTTCCAAGGCTTTCAATGTATCGTCGCCCAAAATACCGTCGAACGATTTTAATCCTGGCAGGACGAAAAATTCCAAGGTACTATTATTACCGATGCATTTGAAGAATTTGGCGTTCATTTTTTCTGTAATTTGAACATCACCTCCCGCAGAACGAATTTTAAATGGTTTGTTGGTTGGTTTTGTGTCGACAGCAAGCTCGGGTCTGATGAAGTTTTTATTGGCTCCCGTATCAACTAGGAACTTTAGGATATCATTGTTCCTGGTATGGTACTCTAGGTAAGGAACGCTAGAGAGGCTCCGCTCGTAAAATTTATCTCTTGCGGATCATCTTCTTTTTCTTCATCAAATTCATATTCCTGATATTCATCTACTTCTGGTGTTTCTTGATTAGAATCGTCATTTTCTTCCTGCTCCAGGTTGAATAGCCGTTGCTTGGATTCAGGCTCGTTGTTTCTTGGCCGGTTTATATAGTTGACTCTCTTGCTATGTAGCGATGGATCAACATCCATCGGTGTAGGTGGTTTCGGATATGTTGGTCTTGGAGGTGCGTAGCGATTATTTTGTTGGTAATTTTGTTGTTGGGGTTGGTTACCACCTATTGGGTGACGTTGTGGGAAACTTTGCTGATACGGATTACGTAAACCATCTTGGTATGGTCTGAACGGCATAGGGATTCTTGGTTTGCTGCTTATGTTATTGATAGGTACCGAAACTCGATTATTGTTATTTTTTTGGTGCACTGTTATGTTCCTAAGATTTAAATTCTGCATCTCCAGGCAAAACGCATACGCCTCTGGCAGTGTTTGAGGCCTCTGAATCATTAACATTTTTGCTAATTCACCATTTAAACCTCGTATAAAGACGTCCAATGTTTTATTTCTGTATGTCTCGACAAGCACAGCAATTGTTTCAGCATTGTAGGTTTCCGTTTTTAATTTATTCACGATGAGTGAAAATTGATGATTGACGGTAGCGTAAAATGAATCTATGCTAGAGTTGCCTTGTTTAAGCATGAACAGTTGGTGCTCGAGGGTACGCACATCTCTTTTATCGGCGTAATGCATCGACAAGCATTCCTTGATTGTTAACCAGTCTTCGTCATAGATGTTATACGATATCAAGGCCAGATCAGCCTTGCCTCTGATTTTCTGCCTGATGCTTTGTAAAATAGTCCGGTATATGGGTCTTTCTTTAACGATTTCATAATCTTTTAGTATGCTTTCTACGGCGTGCACCCAAGAGATATATTGTACTGGATCACCATCGAAATATTGGAGCTCCTTCACTCTGTCTGGGAGTCTGCTTATTTCTTTGAGTTCGTCAACGGTTTTTGGCGTTGCTAGAATTTGTTGGCTTTGTGTTTGATTACCACTAGATCCAGAAAATTCTAAATGTTGAATCCGTTGCTCCAGCCTTTTCATAAAACCTTCTTGCTCTTGTGTTAAGTCACTACCCGTTGCAGAATGTTCCAGATTTACGATACGTTGTTCTAAACTTTTGATTTGTTCTATTTGCCGGTTCACTATTCCCGTTAAATTATTGATTGCTGTGTTTAGAGCTTCCATTTTATACTCTTATATTTTTTATTTTTAAGCCTTTGAATTTGTAAATTTTTTTATTGAACAATAGTTCGATTTTGATTATTCGTATCAACTCTCGTTCTCCAGTAATAGGGTTTCTATGTTTTACGTGTATTGGTGGTATTGCTACCTTTACTTTTTTCATTTATTAGTTTTCGTTTTAAATTTTAGTAGTCAAATTAATTTTGATTTTTAATTTATTTAATTCACCGTTATTTATATTAATTTAATTTTAGTTTAATTTTTGGTTAAGTTTTTTTAATTTAATTTAAAAATTTTTTTTTTTTTTTTTTACTTTTATTTAAGTTTTTAATTTTTAATTATTAAGTTTAATTCAATTTTTTATTGGTTTTTATATTTAATTAATTTTTATTTAAATTAGAATTGTTAATCGTTTTTCTTTTAAATTGTTTAATTTTCCCTTTTTTTTTAAAAAAAATTTTCTTACTTTAGTATTATGAGGACTATTAAAGCGCGGGTTCGCATGTCCTATTGTTCCCGTGTTACTGAAGGTTACTTCAGGAGTCTCAGATGATTGTGTTGTGCTTTGTTCGCAGGTCGCAGATTTCTACTGGAGGCACCGTATTGTTCCTTTTTGGCTGTTAGTGTTCGAGATTTACTATCGGCCTACTGCGGTACGAGTTACGCTCACTTATGACGGGTTATTTAACCTTGTCTTCACTTGTAGAACCTTATTGTTACGACCTGTCCCTGCTGCTCGGGCGCCAGTTACGAATTTTGTGTCAAAATTCGTTTAAAAAAAATAATTTTATTTCGATTTTAAAAATTACTTTTATAATACGTTTTATTTCTTTAAGATTACTTTTACAATACGTTTTATTTCACAACACTAGGTTAAAATTTAATATAACTTTACAATTAAATTTTAAGACTATTCTAAGACTTTAATGCTTAGTTCAATTAATGTCTAAGACTATCTAAGACTAAATTCTTAATCTAAATGTTACCTAATTTATAGTATAAAATTTGCTTATTTAGCAAATTTAATTTTATGTTATTTTCCTAACTAAAAATTTCTCACAGTACAGCGTAGACATGTCGTCAGCACTTTTTGTGGGAACATATTTTTGCGTTAAGAAATTCTCATGCTGAAATATGATGTTTGCTGGAAACGTATTTGAACATGTTTTAATATTAATATTCAGCGTAGAAGAATTCTCACGATGAAATATGTCTGATGAAACATGTTTGAACTTGTTTTAACATGCCCGCTATTTGATCCCTCGTTAACTTGTATGCTTTGTGAATATTTAATTACTGTTGCTATAAAATCCAGTGTAAGTCAAAAGAATAATATAAGAAAGACAAAGTCATTATTGTTTCAACAATCGTTAATTAGAAGAAAGATAAAAAAAATTGGCACGCTTTCTGTTCGCATTATGAGCACAAAAAATTCAATAATTCCATAATTTTTTTTTTGGATTGCAAATCAACAAAAAACAAATAAGCAATAAAAGTGCTCGTGTACACGCCGATGATAAAAGTGTAATTTGTTTGCTTAATTAAATAATCAATTTTTATTTTATCCGGAAATCATAGTTACATATTAAATTCATTAATGATTGCATCATGGATCAGAGGCTCAATTGAATTTTAATGATTTCAAAAATTGAATTATGAAATTTGATGTGCCAAAAACAATCAATGCTTCTTCTTTTTTTTTTTTTTGTAATTTAAATTGTTTCATGTAAAAACAGAGGATTAATAGATACAAAAAAAAAAATTTAATATAGACTTATTGAAATTGCATAATCCGATTTAAGACAACAACAAAAAAAAAACTCATCAAAAATTGTTGCTAAGTTAAACGAAATTAGAAAGAAATTTTTTTTTTTTTTTGTTATTTGAAGAAAATTTTTAAATTTTTGTAAAGAATATTGTGTAATTTTTTTTGATTATACTTAAAAATAGCACTTGCTAAATTATGTAATTTGACCACAATACCATTACTGCATTTTGAATTCTGCAGCAATCAGTGAGAGTGTTTATTGAACCCACAGCCAGAAAGCCGTGTTCAATATGACAATTCTGCATGCTATACTTTGATTTTTATGAAATTTAAAGTTAAATTTTTTTTTTGCACAACAGGTGGTTTCTGATTAAAAATTCCAATATAATAAAAATTACGTATTTATTGGTGGTTGAGGTGATGAGTGTTTTTGTTAAGAATTTAATTCTCCTATAATTCTTTTACAATTTTATTTATATAAATTTTTAAGGTCTCCCAAATTCTCAAATATTAGAATTCTGAAAGTGCAGTGGTGAAAATACTTGGAATATGATATTCACATTGGCCTCGATCTCTGATATTCTTTATTTTAGTTATTTATCACTATGGTTTCTTAATTCTCTACTTTTAAACTTGAACTTGAATCGAAAAAATAATTATATTTTAAAATCATCTTAAAACTATAAATTTTCCAAAAATTTCTAACGCATCCAATTGTTACTGTGTTTTTATTAAAAAGACAATTTTTCAGTTTTTCAATTGTTTTTAGATTTGAGACTGATAGCAATAAAAGAATAGATTATGTACAAGAATACGTTGAATTATGTAGATTTTGCCAAGAAGAAAACAAAGTAGAGAAACAATATTGTTGTGTCTGTCGATTAAATGTAGATATACTCTGAGAGCTAGGACGTGTTGGTCAGGAGTTAAAGGAAAATGATTTGTTTCAAATACTTGAAATTCAAAATTTTAACATAGTAAATATAATACTGTCTTTTAAAGCTGTGTTTATATGCATATGAAGCGTTGTTTCAAGATTTTCAGATTCAAAAGTTCAAAAGAAAATTTTTTTTAGAGTTAGGCGGCTTAACCTTAATAAGAATTTATTTTAAAATATTTGTAAGATAACACGAAATGTGTAAGAGAAAACTAACCTCAAAATGCTTTAAAAGAAACAACAAATACTTTTAATATTTTCTTACCCTTAAATTTTCTGCCTTCTCTTCTAAAAGTAAATACACACAATATAAAAATGTTTTTCATAATATCCCTAACATACTTTTATTAACACCCTTAGTCCTTGTGTTCAAAAATAACATGAAAAAGTTATTCCTCATACAATAATAAAGAAATTCTACAAAAAAAAAACAAAAAAGGATTGCATGCCTTCCAACTTTATTAAACTTTTCTTATTAACACACAAACATACACAATGGGTTTGCATTCTGTTTTTGTTTTATAGGTCTTTTTTTTTATTGTTTTATTCAATAAAAATACAACACGCATTAAAATATTTTCCGTTCTTGTTTTGCTTTTTTTTTATGTTTGACGTAGGATATAGGCAGGTATTTGGAATAAGAAAAATTGCTTCCAGTTGCTTCTTAAACCCTAGTATATGAAACTTTTAAAAATTTTTTATTTTTTTCAATATAAATTTCTTTTTTTTTTCTCTCTGCATGTTTTATGGTTTTTTTTTTAAAAAAACAATAATTGTTTTAAAATTTTTTTACATTTTTATTTTTTATTCATATCCTTTTTCCTTTAACATTATTATTTCAAGTGTAGCGTGTGTGTAATAGAATGAATATTGAAAAAAATTGTATTTTTTATCCTTCTATTTAATTTTTTTATTTTAAAGGATTAAGGATTTTATACAGGAATAGCAGGATTCTTGCATATGAATACATTTAGACTTTAACTCTGTTTGTTTTATTTTAAGATTTTAAAGGATGAATTTTAAAATTTATTGAATATGTGTGTATGTTATAAAAGTCCATACGATTATGTACATTTTGTTTAAAACCAAATTTATATTAATTGATTACTGGAAGAAATTGTGTATACTTAATTGGCAAGTAAATAAGGAGAAGATCTTAAGTAAGAATAAAATAGTAAATAAATAAATTTTTTATACATTACATTATTTAGTTAATGTTAACATTACAGAAATACAATAGACTCGAAAAGTATAATTAAAGGTAAATGTCTACCCATACAGCAGAAAATCATATAACGTGGCGAAAATTTTCTCTTCTTTACAATTATTGCTAAAACTTTATGTTTAACATCAGATAAGAAGAATTATCAAATAAAATTAATTGTAGAACGAATGCTGCAGTAATGCAAAGTAATTGCAAATACTACAAATCTAAATTGGTATTGGTTTGTTTGAAATCAATAAGAATAGTAAAATATTCACATTCAACGAGATCATATGAAACCGCTTCAAGAATATTTTATTTTACCTATATAATTCACCCAATGAAACCAACTTTATTCTATATTTTTATAGAAATAAGTATTAAATAAAAAGTGAGGCCAATTCATATAAAATATAGGGTCTTATTAAATTAAATCGCATTATCGTCATAAACAGTTTAAAATCAAGACCATCCAATGTTAAAAAGACATTAAAGAGGACAATGAGTAGCTTGCGTTATAACAAACAGAAAAGATAGAGTCAAGCGTGTGATAATCAAACCAATATTTTTATAAATTTCAGGGCAAACGAAAGAATCTTAAGCAAGTTTTATTTTGAAGTAGTTAGAGTCCACTGTTTATTTAAAAAAGCATTTAAAAAAAAAATTACCATGACGAATTTCATGGTACAATCGTAAAATTAGTGGAATAGCTTGCCAATTGTATCTCGAATACAATTGAATTTAAATCGAAAATGTTTACAGTTTAAGTTGTTTTTAACAATTACCTTAAACTGTAAGGGCTTTAACTATATCTCGAAAAGACTTTATAAATCTCTTTCATCTTATTCATACTGTCTCGAATTCACATGATTTACAAATCTCTGTACTCACTTATGAAAACTCGAACATTTTAACAGATATGGCCAAATCAATTCAAAATTCACCGCTTGTCAAAATTATGTTTCTACATATTCTTTCATTCCGATACTTTTTATTACTACGAACAGGACCAGCCCTTATAAAATGCATAAAAATAAACGAACGCGTAATTCGTGTACATATTATAAAAATTTGTTGTTACCACATTGGCTCTTATGTTTCTTTAACATTTCAGTATAAATCCTTTAATATCTCACATGTTCAATTTCTCATATTTACGATGATAATGATGATTTTCAATTAGTTATGATGAAAATGATGAAATTTCTTTTTATTTATTAGATAAAAAGCTAACAAAATTTGTTCTTCATTGAAAATCTATTATTTAATGCCAAGATTCAAAAAAATTTAAAAGAGTTTGTCGAAGAGCAAAAACTGAAAAAAAACAAAAAGCAAAACAGAAAATTCTATAAAAAAGGAAGTTCATTCTTTCAAACAAAAACAAAAGTTATTACAACCCTTTTCATATATCCTTTTTTTTCCCTTTCTCCTTTATCTTAAAATACTTGTACGTACAAAATGTGTTTGTATTTTGCCTTCATACATACCTACATATACTTATATATCCTTTATACTTGTAAATTTTTTGAAAATTTTTTTAACCCTTGGGAATATTTCAACCACTATATATCCTTTTAATACTAGGCGTACAGAATTTTTAGACTGTAAAAATTCGAAATAAAATAAAGAAATGTACGGAGGAAAAAAAATAAAGGAAAAAAATGTGTTTCCTTTCTCATCAACTTGAACTCTTCAGCAAAAAACAATAATAATATTTACAATAACTGTAATAAAAAAATTGTTTGTGTAAATATCCAAAACAGCTGGAAAGTTCAAATTCAGTTCATTACAAAGAAGTTCAATAAAGGTGTATTTAAAGGTAGACAAAATTGGTTTGTTTTTATTATGGTTGTTGTTGTTGTTGCCGGTTGCCAAGAAATAATTGCAAAATAATAAAATAAAATTTCTCATAACATTAAAAAACAGTGCATGTGTGTGTGTGTTATTTTTTTAACATAAATATTATGGTAAACACAAATTTTTATTAAATCTACCTGTGCATTTCCTTTAATTCTTTCGCCCAGCATAAAGGGCTTTTTAAGAGTAGCAAGAAAATTTTATAATACTATAACCAATATTTAACAAAAAAATCTGGCAATAACGAAAAAAACAAAATATACAAAAGTTTGAATAAAAAAAATTAAGGAACGAAAACTCAAGAAACCCAAAAAGAAAAAAAAATGGATGCACCTGTCGTTTACCTTATTTTTTTGTCTTTGCACAAATTATCAATAATTGCGGTAAGTCTATACATGTATAGACGTACGTCTAAATAAGTTGAAATGTTCATAGCCTATATGTGGCACTTTTCTTCATATTTAAAATCATTCAATCTACTTGTTTGAATATAAAAAAAAAATTATGTAGATCAGACCATCTGCCCTCTTAATATCATAAAAAAATTATAAAGTTCATTACCCTTTCACTAAAATTTGTTTTCAAGTTAAAAGAGAATTTGTTAAAACGAATTACATTCACATTTGAGTTTACCTACGTTATAAAAGAGATTCATAACAGAGTAGTATGTGGTGTATGGTAAATGGCACGACTCTCTTATCCATATCAATTCTTAAAATCATTTAGTGTTAACTGTCACCCCTATGCCAATGTCTGATTTGTTGGTTTTTATTATTTTTGCATTATTATTTTTTAAGTATTTTCATTTCATAAAATTTAATACAAGTGACAAATATCAATAGTACAACATAATATATCTATAGGGTGTGCGAGACTTAATGATGCTCCCGAAGCAGAGTGATAGAATTTTGCGTGCAAACTTCAGACAAACAAAAAGCTAAACTGAAATATTGTTTTTTTGGATTAACTTTATTTCATAGGTTAGATTAGATTAGGTTGGGTTGACGCGGTTCTCTAACCGGTGCACTTAGAACACTTTAACTTGTTATATTACAGTCGGATCTCTCCATTTCCTTCTTTCATCCGAATCAGCCTGAATGCTTCAAAAATCTGCTCTTGAAAAAAATGAGACCCTAGAAATATCTGCCTGGTATTTTCTAGCACCGGATACGAGCACAGAAGATAGACTAACGTTTTTTCCTTTTCTTCATTGCAGCATCGCCTACAGAGAAAGCTTGCGTGGCATTTCATTCATCTGATATGTTTGCCAATCAGACTTGTAACTAGCCTATATTTTTTTACGGAAAGTGATGCTACCTGGATAATTTTTTACGGGAAAGAATATTCCAACCATCACTCTGATATAACAAATTATGGGACACCCTATGTAAATGTTATGTACACATATTTTCGTATTCCTTTGTTTTTTTTGGTAATATCACGTGTATAAAAAAATACATGTTAAAATATTAGTTTAGGAACATACGATATTTGATGTAACACTAAAACATTGCTCGAAATACTTGCTCTTTAGGAAATTATTATTAATGCATTGTTCATACAAATTCACAAGAAATATATATATTATATATTTATGACAAGGATTGCCATATTCACCAATTTTTTAAACATTGCTTTCCTTAAAAAGTTGAGACTTATTAAAGTAAATCTTGCACATCAAACAAACTATGTTTCGAAATTTGAAAGTTTACTTTTGTGAAATTTGTTTCCCGAATTCGGAAATTTTGAAAGAATATAAAATAACTTAATAAACTTCAATTTTTGAATTTAACTGTTTAAATTCAATAAGTTTACTTGAAACCACATTTTTCGACTTAAGACGTCTATAGATAAAATCACAAAATTCATAGGCAGTTTTTGTACGATAAAATTATAGAATAATTATAATAATAAAATGTATTTTTTACAAAAAATTTTGAACTGCACTGACATTTGTCAAACATTCATTTTAATTATTAGCTTTTAGTTTCAAATCCAAGCGACAACACTAATATTTAAATTCTGCTCATGTACAATAGCAATAACTATTGTGAGAAGATTACGAAATGTGTAAGTACGTTTGAATTCGTGATTGTTATATAATAATTCACATATACATATATTAACACTCATATAAACAAATGTGAGTATTATAGGTCAAATCCACATGAAAGAATTAAAAAAGAATAAAGAAGAAAAGTGAAAAAGTGTCAATAAATTTATTTTTCTTTCTCTTTTTTATGCTTTGTGCTTACTGCGTGACTTTTTTGTTTAAAAGTATCAAAAAAAGTAAAGGTGAAAATATTTTTAACAGTTTTTGTTTTAATAAATTTTTTATTTGGGTAGGTCAACAATGTTGATTTTTACGAATTTGCTTTTTTCGTCGCACATGGTATGTGATTATACTAACGTGTTTTATAAGACTCATAAATCTAATAAACTTGTAAGAGAGATAACTTTGATATATGTATGTAGGTAATATTTTTAACAGTTAATAATAATAAGGCCTATATTAAATTTTGTAATGGAAATCGTTTTTGAGTAATCAAGTTTGCAAACTTTAGCTTAACCATTTTTATTAAGTCACTTATATTTTTTATTTGTTTCAGAGAGCTTTACAACTTAGAAGTTTACAGAAATATTGGTCATGTTAAATTAATTGTACTCTTTAGCATTTTTCCAATAAAATTGAAAAAAGAGGGCTCATTAGTGTTACTTTGTCTGTTCGTTTATCCGTGAATATTTTTTTACAAGATTTGTAAAACATCTAAAAAAATTTTGTAAAAATGTTCACGGAAAGAGAAAGCTGAAATTTTGTATACAAATAGTTCTTTGCCACAAATCCATTTCTCTGAAATTAGCGGATGAAAATTTTTACATACCTTCCCGCTTTCAAAGTTACAACCCCTGCTAACTTAGAAAAAAAGTTTTTAGACGTTACAACGAAAAAATTATCATAATCGTCAATTATATTTATTTCGTTTCCCTTTTAAGTTATCGTCTTTTCCAAATTTTTATAAGCCTTTCTAAATTGCTATAAGTGTAAAATTTAACGGTAAATGTCATTTTTATTCTAAACTAATCTTTGTTTCCTTTTTTGCTCCTAATGGTATGCAATATTTTTTAATTGTTCAAGGGCAAAATGCTACTCGTACTTTACAAATCATTTGTTTGATCCAAATTTATTAATCCTGCAATTTTATATTTGATCCAAATTATCTTTTTAACATTTCAAATTAATTTTTCGGAATTCTAATAAATTTTTATATAAAAAAGACTTTGAGCCGCTCGTTTACTTTCTTACCCATAATAATGGTTAAATTTTCGAATATAGGTATACCTGGTGTTTGTAAATAATTGTTTTATGCTTAAGAAGATTAATTTTTTTTTATATTAAATGAATGAAATTGTGAGAAAAGTTTCGATTACAAGAATATATTGGTTTCCTTTGACCATTTTTCATTTAAATTTTAATATTTTTGTATTATTCAACTTTTAAATTGTAATTTTTCTTTAACATATTTTTTTGTTGTAATTTTAGATATTAAAATCTTTAAATTCATTAGCATTTTTATTATTACAAAAATGGATTTTAATATCATTTTACTTCTATTCTCACGAATTATCGTAAATATTATAAATTCCATTGACATGATTTTTTTTTTTTTTTTTTGTAATTTTACTTCTCTTATAATTTTATATTTTGAAATTAAAATTCAGGTTCTTGTTGAATGGTGATAATCATGATTTGAATATCATTTCACAATCAAAATATTTTGCTATTATTTAAAAATTTTGTTAGGCGATTGTATAAGTAAGGTCCAATTTCCAAATTTACAAAAGAATATTTTAAGAATTTTTATTATACTATTTTGCAAAATAAATAAATAACTTTTAATTTTTCATCTTTTCCTATAAAAATTTTATATAAAAAAAAATTCGTGTCGGACCTTTTGAAAAATCGCATTTTAAATCTTAAAATTTTTATTAAAATCGCCATTATTCTCTTCTACTCGTATTGCGATAATTTGAATATTTAAGAAATTTAATAGCTTTACATAAATTATACAATGTTGTAAGTAACTCGTTTGTGTAATTCCAAATTATCATTTTATTCTATTATTATTTTTGATTTATTTTCACTATTAATATTGGCTCTTAACTTATTAATATCAGAATACTTTTAATTTAAGATCGAAAGTCTTGCAATTTTTGCTAGTCTAATTTTCTAATTAGTCAATTTATTATTATTCATATAGAAATATAATAGAAACAAACTAATTTCTTAATTTAAATATTAAGGGAATGAAATTTATTTGCTATAAATTAAAGCTATGGTATTAGTATAAATGTGACCAACTAATCTTGTCAACTAACCCCTTATATAAATGGGATCCTATATAAGCCTGCATAATATACTCTTTTAATATACGCTTGCAGGGTTAAGCGTTAAGAGTTAATGCTAAAATATTGTGAAGAATGTTGTTGAATGATAGCAGTGTGAATGGCAGAGTTGGGTTTACGGTTTCAAAACAGTTTTTCAAAAATCGTCTTTTTTTTCTTCAAATTTGTTTGGAAATCTAAGTATTTAAATCGAGTGATCCATATTTTGACATCTTAATATGTTTTGATTCAGCGCCAATGAATAAATGAATTACTATGTTTAACTTTAAAATGTTTGATAACTCGGTTGTATCCATGTCTTTTTCAGTCACCTTAATTACTTGCTTTCAAATTAGAATTCTTACTGTTTCTTATGCTAGGTATACACATTTTCCTAATAAGATTAATAATTTTTTTAGTTAGATTTTCTCATTTCTATCTCAAAGCAATTGTAAAATATCGACACATCATGTCATACTGAAGATTGTGAAGAACTCGTTTTACTTGAAAATTGCATTATACGAGTAATATAATTGGTATATAACTTCTTTTCTGTCACGAATATTGAAGGGAAATAAAGGAACACTATTAGACAGTAAACTTTTTTACCGAAACTTTTAAATTTCTTTACGGTCTCCAAACATTTGCATTTGAGTTAGTTACCCGAGCTCTACTATACTGAATTGGTTTAAGATAATAATTATTAATTCCTTATTAGTAAACACATTTTGAAAACGGTTTTCATCTGCTTATAGTCATTCAAAGAAAAAATTATTTAACAAAATTCTATGTAATTTCATGTTTTGCTTTCTGATATGCAAAATGTTTCTGAAAGATTAATTTCAAGTTGATTTATTAATAAAGGTTATTTGAAATAAAAGCAGACGAAGGAGATTTTCTAACTTGTAATAATAATCTTAAGCGTGACCTTTTTTATTGAAATAAAATAATAAAAAATCGATAATAATTGTGACTACAACTTATGACATACTTACTTACTTTTTTAATAATTTATTTAACTTTGATTTTTTTCATTCATTGTTAATTTTGGTCTTAATTTCTTTTCTTTCCGTTTCACCTATCTTTGGCACACAATTTTTGATTGATTTTGTTTGAAATATATTTGTTGGTGAGAAAATAATTATTGATTTTGAAATTTTTGAATTGTTGAGAATTAATGGTTATTTTTTTTTTGTCTCACAATAATTTTGAACTCTTTGCGATATGTAAGCTATTGTATGTGATAGTACTCGTAATTAGGTAAAATTTGAAAAACTATTTTAGAAAATTACAAAAGAAAAAAGAAAAAATTAACAATTTTTCTCTTTGATTTTATAAAATTATTTATGAGTTTAGTACGAGTGTTGAAAGCTCACCATAGAGTGATAATTACATTTTGATGGTGTTTGTTGATCTTAAATTAGATATTTTGTAATGAAATTGTGATTCTAGTCAGGTACGTATGATTTTTAACTTTTTTTTAAAAATAATTTTATTGTCTTTCTAGTTAGTTAAGTTAGTGATAAATATTCGTAATTATGCAATTAAATTTTTGACAATTCGAATTGAATTAAATTTAATGCAATTGAAAGTATGTCAAATAAAAATGGCATATTTCGAGTCATTTGAAAATTTTTGGATTTTTTAAACTAAATTTTAGGTTTTTTTTTTAAACAAAATGCAGGTTTTTCATATCCGACAACAATAAAAAAATTAATAGCTATACCAATAACATAATAATGGCTATACCAATAATTAGAAAATTTAAAAATAACTTATAATTTTTGCATTAAACTCGAATGAATGCTTTTTGCCAAGCAATAAAACCAGTTTTTCTACTCTCTAAATTGTTATCCATATGATTCATTTGTCAAAATTTCTTTTTAATTTCATTTTTACAACAGCAAATTTTTGAAGCCGCTCAAATTTTTCCGAACATTGGTTTTAGTCTTTCAAATATTTAATCATAATATTACCTGGTCACCTAGTCACTATCCCTGGTTTCAATAATACTGAAATATTAGAAAATTTTAAATTCAGTATTCGGAAATTTATGATTAATGTGAATTCAAAATTCAAGAAAAAAAAGCTCAAACTGAGCCGAATGTGAAATCCGAAATTTTTTATGGATTAAGTTATGAAAAATCTTATTCTCTTGAGCTATAACACGAAAATAATATCAAAATCTTTAATAAAAATTTTGGCTTGTTCAGCCGGAAAATCTAAAGAGGAATCTTTTCTAGAAAGGCTGATTTTTGTTCCATACAAACTGTGTATATTAAGGAGATTTTAAATTTTTTTTTTAAATTTATTTTACTTAATAAAATAAAATAATAAAATACTTTCGTTTTTTCATTAGATCCCAGTACAATGAAATTTAAAAAAAAAAATTGCCTCTTTTTTTGAATTTATTTTTTTTTCATGTTTTTTACTTAAATTTTTTTTTTCATAAATCCTTTTAAAATAAAAATAGAACAAAAAATATGGAAAAAATCTTCTTCATTGTTGAAAAAACTTTTTAATCCTTTTTTAAATATTTTATGTATCACAATTTCTTTTGTGTACATTTTATCAGCCTATTGTAATTCAATTTCATATTAAACATAACATGTGTTTGTATGTTCATATGTACTTACAATCTTATATGTACGTACGCACAATGTGATGTTGCATACAGGATTTAGAGACAAAAAAAAAGAATGTGAAATGGAATTTTAATGGTACTTTGCTCTTCTATTCATCCCTTATCTTATATAAACAAAATTTGGGTGTTTGTGACGTACAATAAATATGGTTTGAGTTCTATGAAAAATTTTCTAAAAGTTGAGAATTTTTAAAAGAATTGAGTATGTGTTGATTGTGTTATTTTGAGCAGATTTTAAAAATTTTTTTTTCATTAGTCTCTTCAGTCCGTTCGTGCGTCTTTTAAAAAAACCTCTAAGTCCATTAAGATAGAAAATTAAAATTTTGCACACAAATATGAACATCGGAAATGGAAAAATTCTCAAAAATATAAATTTGCTATAGTCGAAACCAGAAATATTTTTCGTTTTAAGCACATTTTTTCCAAATATAATCATTTTCTAATATCATAATTCAATCATAGTTAGTTGTAGTAGTTTTAGAAATTTTTAACACTAAATAATTAATTTTATTATTACATAAAAGAAAATAGGAAACAGTGAATGCAATAGTATGACATATTAAAATTATTTGTTACTTTCAAATTCTGAGAGTTTTTTTTAAGAGTATTGGACATCATTAAAGATTGTAAATTGTAGATTTTATGGGAACCGAGTGGGGTAGGAGAATTTCTGGCCACCACATCTATTCCTATCTATAATCACCTAGGTTCCTATCTATAATCAAGTATAAAGCTGAAGATATTTCCAAGCGAATTCAACAGCAGTTCCCGAATGCTTGGGAAACTCTGTCCAAAATATTGCGACGCCGGAAAGCCAATATCGGGCATTCGCAGAGGATGTGCATGGTGGTTTTGTCAGCGCCCCTCCCCTCACACGGCGTCATATGTCGGCCTAATTCTAAATCAGTTCAAACAATAAATATTAATGAAATTTACGGAATTTTCACAAAAATTTAATAATAATAAATTAATTACGGCATTTCGAGTAGCTGCCATAAAATTTCAATAAAAAGTTAAAGAAATTTCTATAAAATAATCCATTATAAAATGAACAAAGACGTTGTCTAAATTTGAATGCTAACTGATATCAAATTTATGGAACAAATTAAATTGCATATACGTAGGGATATTGACTAGGTCAACCCTACTTATTCTTAATCTAATTCCTTTATTGGAATACTGTTTTATTGATTTTACCAGAAATTTTTTTCTGTACCTCTTAATGTTTTATTAAACACAAACAAACTTTAGTTTAAGTTCTTAAATACAAAAGAGAGAAGATTAAAATTAATTATGGAAATAAAAAATGAGACATTTTTTTTTTAAATTCAAGTTCATTTATTACACAAAATATAGTCTGAGTTTTCAAAATCATGTAATTTTCAACTATACTATTAACCAAAATCTTGTAATTTGAAACTTTTTGTACAAGTAAAAAAAGGTTAAATACAAGAGAAAAATACGAAAATTACAATAGTTAAAGTTCTATTAGGCATTTTATTTACTAGAGGTCAACGATTAATCATGGTTTACATTAATCAAATGAAGCTCATAAAAAATATGTACGCGTAGTTACAATAGAGTGGCGAAATACAGAAGTTTTAAATAAAAATTTTAAAAATTACAATGATAATTTTTTTTAAAGCTTGGTAATGTCAAATAAGATTTACGCAAACTTTCTGTTATTGTAAGAAAAATTACATAAATTTTATAATTAGGTTAAAATAAAGTGCATTATGGTAACAATGGGTCTTGTAATGACCGTATTACAACATTTCGATTGTAACTTAAAACTTGTTATACTTAAACTTATATTAGCTCTTAATCCTTGACATAATTAGAACATTATGCAAAAATATAGAAAACATAAAAGTCTAATCTTATTAATAGATAATTATTTTAAGAATATTAATTTGAGATAATTAAAAATAGTTTCGGAACTTTACGATTATTTTAAGTTTAAAGTTGAATTTTTTCGCTTTAGAATAATTTAGGGGATGTGTAGGAGAAGTAGATAAACAATCACCCTACAGAACTGTAAAATCTACTGTACCAGGAACATTTTTTTTTTCATACTATTTAAAATTTATTAGTGTTTACACATCGTTTCTTATAATTTTTAATATTTTCTCATTTCAGTATGCAATGTCGAGGTGTACTAATACGCAAACATATACACATGTAAGTATATTTTATTTTAAAAAATTTTATAGGAATGGTATTAGAATTTCTATTATATTTAATTTTTTAAATATTTTAATTATATTTCATTCACTGTATTGGCAGCATTTATTGTAATTTTCACCTTAAGCAATTCAATAAATCATTAAGTTTAAATTTGTGAGAAAAAATTAAAACATAAATTTTGTTTAAGATCTACACTTTAATAAATTGCCGCAAAAATCTAATTAATCAATCTATAATGATTTTTTTTTGGATTTTAACAAAAAGTGTTACCTATACTTGAGATTTTTATTTTGTAAATTAGTACGTAGGATAGCATGTACACATGTATGTAAAATTTTGTTTTGCTAAGAGGCATTTTGAATATATTTATTTTGAATTTAGTGTTTATAGTTGAATGTGCTGAAAATTCTGCTATAATTTTTAAAATTCAAAATTTAATCTATTAATAATGTGAAATATTTATGAATCAGTGATTTCTAACAACCTTTTCTATTAGTAATTTTAATTAATCGTAATAATGGTAGTACACCTAATTCTCTTTTTACACGAAAAAATTCGTGTCCCGAGAAATTTGTGTAAAAAAAATCGTGTAAAAAAAGATACTGGCTAAGTACAATAATAATAGATTGGTTCTAGACCCAAAAAAACAAGATAAAAGTACACTAAATTATATAAAAAAAATTATTGTTATAGTTATTTTAAGAATTTATTTTCATTTTAATTAATTAAATAAAATTAATTATAATAAAATAAATTAAAATTTGGATTTTAGAAAAAATATGTACATATTATATCAGAAATTCATTGATAAAAATCTCTAATAACAAGAGTACAACCATATCAAAAATTTAAACATTAAACAATTTCACTTATTGTCACTGTTTGATACTCGTAATAAACGCATACATTTGCGAAAGACTACAAAATCACTGCCATCACTGGAAACAGTTCAATTGTATATTATTGTCGTTTAGTAATCAAATAAATGTTTGTGGTCAATAAGGAAAAACTGATAGTATTGTTGGCTAAAATTATAAGCATAAAAATCGGTACATTTTAATATTTAAATTTTTGTATATTGAAATTCATAATTCAACAAGATATAGAGAAGGTAGAGAGATACAAGATATTAAAATGAAAAAAAACTTAAATTTAAAATTCTCTGAACAGTTCTTTTTAGGAAAACAATCATATTAAGATAATCTAAGTGACCGAGATTTTAATAGCTTTTGTAAATCAAATAAAAAATAGGATAAATCTCGGGTTAAGTAAGAGTATCTCTGATATCTTCATTATAGAAATTCTCCCCCGTAATCCATACTGTATAGCTATTTTACTGCACGAGAAAAACTTAATCCACCAATATTTTCGCCATCTATTTATACTTCATATTCCATGTTGTCTATTATAAAAGAAGCTATTAGAAAAATTGGACAACTAAAACGCAATGTAGCGTGATAAAATATTAAAATTACATGTGTGTATGTACACATATGAGTAAAAACACACAGAAATATAACGGTAGTCAATTTTCATAATTATTGTAATTATAATTTTTTTCATCCGATTTCTCTATATACATCTGTAGGTAGGCAACATTTTGAAAAAATTAATACAGGCATAGGTATTATTTAAATTGTGTGTAGTTTGTTATATTAAGTGAATTTATTATTTGAAGAGTGTTTTGTTTTAATTTTCGGACAAATTTAACACTTGAACTTCTTTTATTTGTGTACTGGTAAATAATTTAATAATTTTGATTTAAAAAAAATTTGTAATCGTTTACACACATATTTTTCTTGAATCATAAAGTGAGTATTACTAAAGTAGAATTTTGGTGATTGTATAATGAATTTGTATGTGTAAATATTAAATGTGTTGGACTGGTGTGTATGACGCTAATATAGAATAACAGTAAAAATGCTAATGACATTGAAAGTTAATTTAGGTAAACGTTTACAGTGTGTTTACAAAATTTTTGTAAAATGAATAGATTGAAAACATTCTTAATAGAGAAACTGAGTGGTGTGTATAACGAAGATGGCATAATAAGCAATCAAAGTAAAAAAAGAGTAAGTACTACTCGTATAACGTTATAGGTTATTATACTTAATGGGAAACTAACTAAAATCACGAAATTTGCAAAATAATACTTAGGTCATATAACATTCTTAAATTTCATTAAATTCCATTTTTAACACCATTTATGGTTTCTATTTAAGATTTTTCTTCTTCGCTTTTTCTTCTTGTAGGTATATTATGTTTTGTTGGTAGATCTTTTAGTTATAGTTTGGTTTGATTAATTTGGTGTAAATGAATAAACGGATATAATATGATTTCATATTTGAGCTACTATATTATAAGATTGAATGTAAAAAAGAGAGAGAGAGGAAATTAATAAATACAGATGATTGCTGTATAAAATAGTAGTAGATTAATTTTAATTCAAAAGAAGTAAAAGTAAATAAAAATAACCTTGATTTAACTGACTATATATTTTGAATTAGTTGTTTTTGCAAAGCATAATATCTTTTTCAAGGTGAATTATTTGTGGGAAATATTGTTATATTTAATACGTGGATAAAAATAATTTTTTTGCAATTTTGTGTTTTTTGAAAATAATAAAAAAAAAATAAGTACACTTGTACATTATATGATGAGAATATAAAAAATAATATTCTGTAATTAAGGTGATTTATCAACGAATTTTTACGTGTTATGATTTGTGATTGAGTATGAACGTTTAGATATTTGAACTTAAGTTAGACAAAATTTGAGAAAAATATGAACAAACCAGCAGCAAATAGTGATACTAGTGAGAATTTAGAGCACAAATTGTTTAGCATGAGGAGCGCATTTATGGAGATCAACACAAATGACACAATGAACAAAATTAGAATATTCCATATATTTGTCAAGAATGAAATGTCTTACCGGTTTGGGGTATGTTTTATAAATGTGTATCAGAAAATGATGAGCAAAAACTGCAAGTGTTTCATATAAAGAGAAGAAAGTAGAAGCAGAGATAAATAGTTCACATTTTACAGCCTTCTACATTCGTATTTTTTCACAGTAGAAGACATAGCAATTTGGACGAAGACCAGGCAGTGAGAACGGAGTGTGATAAGACGAGCAGCTATAACTAAAAATTTAAAGGATGAGTGGATGACACAATCTTCAAAACATACCAGGAATTTCTGAAACTTTATAGGAAACAATATCATAATTGATTTGTGTTGTTAAGAGAATTGAGAATAGAAATATTGTAAAATGCTACCAAAAGAAACTGTCATAATGTCGAATAAATAAATTTTTAAAGTTTAAATTCAAACAAATAATTTCTTTATGATTTTGTAAATAATTTCTCAATATACACGTAGATTAAACTATGAAGATTCAAATATCTCAATTAGTTTTTTAAAAAGACTTTCAAACTAAGCTTAAAAAATTAAATTTGAATTTCAGATTTAATTTTTGAAGAATATTGTAAAATTTTCACCTTTTTTTCCCTTCGGTATCACTTAACTCACTTAATTGTGATTCGCATTAATAAAATACTAACCAATTATAGATCATAGTATGTACTCGTATAAGGAATTTGATTTGACAAAAAAAACTAAGATCAAAAAAACTCAATTTATAGATTAATTTTCTTTGAATTCACAAATTTATCAATTGAAGAAATTGTTTGCCTAATTACAACAAGACTATTGTTCCGTTTCTGTAAATTATAGTACAATAGGATATGTTGTGGAAGAATCTACTTTGCAGGGCCTCAGAGAAACATTCGAATATCTGTAAGTAAAATAAATTACAAATCATATTAATTTAGAATTTAGCTTTTCATTTTAATGTTTTATCAACTTTGATTTCTCCCAAACTAATAATTTTATTTCACAAAAACTAAGTACTTGCTATTATTCTAATATACCTATTAACGTTCGTTATTATCATATTAAATTATGGTTTCTTTTTCAATAAAATTAAATATTTATTGACCTAATAGAATAATATTATACAACATTACCCTACTAACATACATAAATTAATATATGAAATTTTAATTCTATTACCTATTATATTGTAAAATGTAAATAAATTATACTATTACCTATTAATTTTACTATTACCTATAAAATAGTCATATTATAAAAGAAATTACATAATCACTTGAAAAACCAAAATGATATTATAATTTTATTAAAATGATAATTATAAAACAATAGAAGATTTAAAGATAAAATTAAATTTTATTAAAGTAAAGAAGTCTTTATGGCATTATGCACCTTCATTCATTCAAAAATATTTCATTAAGACAAAAATGATAGTTTTAAAACAAGCACAAAAAAATAAAAGAAAAATGACAAAATATGTCAACATTGTTTCAATATTCGGAAGCCATATACGGTAAAAAAATGAACTATTATGATGGCATCATATAATTTTAGGTTACTCAATAAATATGAGTTACCGCCCTGCGAAATTATAATTTAAAATTTTCAAAGGAAAATAAAAAAAAAAAAATATTTTTTTATTTTTATTGATTTTATTTTTCTCAAAATTTATAACTATAAAAATTTACTGAGAATTCTGAATGTAAATAACTAATTTTATATCGATTTTTTCTTTTGAAATTGCGCCTTTAGGCGAATTTAAAAAAATTTATAAATAAACTATAAATAGAAAGTATTTTTGTATATACAATATTCTTAAAATTTTGAAAGGTTGGTCAATATTCAAGTAAGGTAAATTGATGTACGCGTACATTATTTTTTAACAACACAAAAAAAAACTCGACATTATGTTTAAACGAAAAAAAAAGTAGAGTTGACCTTGTCAACTCTGTGATACCCGTACGAATTTGTTATCCTATGTGCGAATAACTAATGTGCCATAACTAACTAGGGGGCAGACTATGACTTTAAGTTGCCGTATTACCATATTAATTTACGCAAAATTTCAGTACTATGTGTTTTTCAAAATACTGGTTGTGCCAAACTACTATTGAAGTTGTATGGCAGCTACCAGAAAGAGCCAAGAAATTTTAGCGAATTTTATCAAGCACATCGGCCCTACTAATATATTCACTTGTGTGAAATCTCAATATCACAGCTTTTATACTCGTAGTTTCTGAGATATAGCTAAATAACTTTTGAAGTTGTATGGCAGCTACCCGAACCGGTACCCCGATCACGTCCAATTTAAATAGGGTTCTGGCACTTACTACAATAAATCATTTGTGAAAATTTGGTGAACTTAGCTCAATTAGTTTTTGAGTTATCGTTCGGATAGACGGACGGACGGACAGACAAAGCTAAATCAACTCAGAATTGGACGCTGATCAAAAACATACACTTGAGTCTATATCTAACACCGTTATTTCTTAGCGTTACAAACGGTAAGGCAAATTTAGTATACCCTTCGAACATACGTTCGTACGGGTATAAAAATGAGTGAGCTAATGTGAATAATATTGACATAATGTAATGGAAATTTAATGGTTCAATTCAATTTCATAAAAAAAACGAGTTAAAATAATTTCAATTCGATTTTTTTTATGTTTATTTACATTAAACACTTCTATTTTTTTATAATTAATTTTATTATAATTTGTTGTATAAAAGGTACATTAATTTCTTTAATAAATGCAATTCAACTGTCATCACATAATAATTATTTTTAATGGTTTTTTGATAACTTTATTAATGATGAATTTCGAATGAAATTTTATTTGAAAGCGAAAATTGACGATTTCACTTCTTATGTATACGCGTATATGTATGTATAGAAGTTATATAATATTCATATAGATATGGTGAAGGTGGAAATAATTTATAATTATGAACCGAAAGAAATTATTAAAATATCAATCAGATGGTGTTGATTGACACTTTCATGATATTAGTGCAAAAAATTTCATTATTGCCGACCGCATTACGTTTATACTTGTGTAATAAGGAAAATTTTAGTATTTAAAAAATTTTGATTGAAAATTCTTTGCAAATTGTCTTAAATTTGCCCTGTTCTGTTTAAAGAATGATCGAAATATTGATTGAAAATATTTTGTTTGACAATAAAGGTATAGTTAACAGGGGTTAATTATATCATGGGTATTACTGTAAAGAATATAAATGAGTTTAGTTTGAAATTTTGTCGAAATTGTTGTCAAATTTTCTGTTTTTTTTTACTGTTTACTGTTGAAATATCGAAATTTAGTACTTAAACTTTATTCCTCATTTTTGTCAAATCGTTACTGATCACCAAGGCAAATGTGTCTATGACACGTGTACCTTATTGCCAATAAGAACAAAGCTTAATGGGAAAATTATTTTAATGTAGTTAATTCTTTTTGAAAGTGTCTCAAAAATTCGAATTTTTGAATGCTAATTTAATGAAGTAGCAACAGATCTGAATTTTTTATTAAATAAAACTCAATTACATAAAGATAAATTTGTATATTTTTAATATTTTTATAGCCTATATTATTGAATAACCCTTGATTTGTTAAAAATTTCCCAATATTTATATTCACATATTCCATTATTCATCTTTATATTCCCTTTCAAAAAACATTAATTTTTTTACATAAAACCGTATTTTAAAAATTACAAAATTTTTTTCATAATAAATAAACTTAGATCAAAGCAACGATTTATAAGGAAGCACTTTTTCCTTGAAAATGTTGTTTAACAGTCTACGACTTTATTCAAATTACATTTATTCATATACCGAAATATATTGATTTATTGCATACATTTGGGGATCAGCAACAGAAAAAATTTAAAAGAAGGATTAGTATAACGGCCTTTTTAATACCAAGAAGCTGTTAAAATTTTAGCCTTATACAAGGTGCTGTCTAGAATATAAACTCAAAATTAAAGTTACAAAAAATTAATCCTATACTCTTAGAAAAGGGGAGATAGATAAAAATTTTCTTTTATAAAAAAAAGTCTCTAATAAAAATCTATTTGTACCGAAAATTTCAGCTTCCTATATCAAAACGGATGAACTAAGTGAAACAAACAAGCACTATTTTTTCAAATTTGATCTGGAAAAATGCTAAAAAGTCACTTTTTATGCAAAAATTAGTGAACAGAATTATTAAAAACGTGTGACATTTTATCGTTTGTTTTTATTTCTTTTTTGATATTTTTACTGTTGTGATTTCCAAATTTTAAATTTTTAAATGGATTTTTAATAATTTAATGAATTATTTATCACAGGTATTTATTTTACAAATTATAACAGTTTGGAATCAATCGTAAAATTTGGAATTTTAAATAAGAGTTTTATTACACACAATTATTTAGCATAATGTCTGCACGATTTGGATTATAAAATTTAAAAAATTTTAAGTGTTGTGCTGCTTTTTATGTCCTAAGCTAGTTAGTATTGAAAAAAGTTATGAGCAATTAAGTTGTACAGCAAATTGCGAATTGAATTGTAGAAAATTGCTGTAATATTAAGTTAAGAGAGATAGACATTTTCAACTTCAAAGTCTCGCTTTTATTGTAGTATATTTCGGCTAAAGTTATCATTATTTTTTTTTTCTTTTTTATCATCATTTTTATTTTGGCCTTACTATTTATTACATAAATCCATTTTTATAAACAATTAGCATCTAAATTTCAATTTTAGTTCAAAATGAACTCAATGAATTGCACTTAAGGTTATACTTTTAAAAACTTACTATTAAAAAAACTAATTCTTCTAATCCATTGACTATGCTTATTATAAATAACAAATTGGTAAAATTAATTTGTAATTTGTTCTGGCAAATTAAATATTCTAAACTTATACGGTTTTTAATTGTAAATTAATATATTTTTAAATTTATAACCATAGAAAATTTCTCTCAAGTTTAAAATATTCAAAAATTTTCAAACATTTTTTAATTGTTATTTTTTTCTTTTTTATACAAAAATATACGTATTAAATGTCGGCAGATCATTTTTATAATAAATAGGTGATTATAACCATTAAAGGTGATTAAAATTTTCAAAAATTCTTTTTGTTTTCGTTGCGGTCTTGATTCTTGTAGAAGTTGAAGTTTTTTCTTTGTTTGTGAATATTATTAATTGATGATATCATAAAATTCTTTTATAACATTTTTTAATAAATACTGCAGATTTTAAGAATTGTGATAAAAAATTTTTTTAAAACTGAATTTAGGATGCCAAAGAACCATTAGAATTTAAAAGAAAGAACAACCTTGTTAACAAAGAACCATTAGAATTTAAAGGAAAGTCTTCATTTATTTTATTGAAAATTTACTAATTTTAAATTGTGTATGGTACTTACCAGCTTTAAACAACAAGTACATCCACCTATGCAGATCCATTTTTACTTGGCTCTGCAAACCTGTAAAAAAAAATAGCTGAATTAATTTGAATGTTGTTTTAAGTGAGAACAATTTTATATAGTAATTTTAGTCTAACATAATAAATAAAAACTTTTTCTCGTATTTGGTATGAAAAGTAATAAACAAATTATTAAAACGTTAAAATTCATTGAAATGAAGAAAGGAGAATTAATATTGGAAACTGAAAATATTTGGAAACTTCCCCAAATTATACCAATATCAGTTTGTTTATTTATAGTCAAACGCTTTTGTTTGATGCTTTAATGTCGATTGATTTTAGTTGATAAAAAATATAGAACCCCAACCAGTTCAAAACGCTATTAAACAAAATCCATGAAAATTTTTGGTCAGAGCCTTATTTCCCAATTTAAACAAAGTTGTATTCAATCTTCATGATTAGGTTCAATGATAAAAATCTATTTTGTATGCTCTCAAGCAAAACTTTTTTATAATTTTGATGAATATTTCTCATTTTGCAAATGTTTTAAGTTCACTCCCAAAAAAAATGAGTAATGAACTCACAAAGTTGAAAAAAAAATAATTAATAATCTTTTGAATTTTTTTCTTTCTCTTAAAAATTTGAAATTTTCATTTTACTTTCATTTAATTGAGTCATAATGTTATTTGTAAATTTAATAATAATTACGGTAATAATGAAAATAATAAGAAAAATATTGAATATATTTGTAATCTTCATTCAATTACCTGTCAAAATTTTTACACATTACTCAACACATTCATATGTGAATATGTGTATTTCTAAGTATGTTTTACGTTCGCATAACATTATACAATAGAATTCATTCACCAAAAAAAAAGGCTGGTAATTATTGTTATTTGACGTATGTAAATTATTTACGTAAAATAACCATTAATTATTTAAAAATATTTAAAAAGCGAAATTATTACAAAACATTTTTAATGCAGGTATAATGAAAATATTTACAACCTAAAAAGGAATTTTGGTGCTTAATAGGCACTAATTGTTACAAATTGTCTCGATATTTAATTAAAAATTATTTAAACGATATAAAATTTTGAAAACGTAGCAATTCCTGAAATTTTTAAAGTGTGCGCTGGAGCTTTGTTATTTCATATTTAGTTTTTAATTATTTCATAATTAGTTTTTCTTATTACTTATCTCATTTTTATACGATTTATTCTAAAACTTTTAAATTTTAAAAAAGTCGGCTTAATCTAAAATTTCCATTTTTTATTTACATTTTATATGGTTTTACTTAAAAATTTCAATGCATTGGGTTAAAAAATGGTTAATTGACAAAAAGAATTATTCTATCAAAAATTTTCAATAAATTACACAAATAATTTGGTTTGAAATATTAAAAATTTTTTGTACTACTTGCATATTATTTATTTATTTAAAAAACAAGTTCCAGTTAGGCTAAAATCACCGTAAATGAAAATTCATATTTGGTTTATTTAGTATAGACAATTGCAATCTTTTGCATGTGAATTCACATCTATGGTTATTTGTTGCTTAACAGCTTTTCAACACGCTTCGGAGTGCAATTTTGTGGTAGAATGTTGAATTATTTTCGAAAGTCATCGTAAATCGATAATTTCGAAAGGCACTGTAATCGATAATAAAATTGATTACCATATAAAAAAATACAACGGTAAAACAAAATCGATTGCATCACTCAAAAATGTCTCTATTCAAAATGATTTTAAAATCTTTATAATGATTACCATAATGTCATACTAAATATGAATATAATATGCAATTTTTTATTTTATAGATACCAAATAGTTCCATATTAAGCTACTGAAAACAAAACAAAAGTTTTTTTAACACAATAATTTGACAAAGAACAACAAAAAAAAAAAAAATCAAATAAAATACAAAAGATATTAACCTTTAATAACGGCTACAGTTAACAATAAATAATGTCCGGTAAATTATACGTCATAAGCCGGAAAGGTCAATGCACAAAATTTTAAAATAACTAAAATATTTGAAGTAAAAAAGTAAAAAAAGTTCTTTGTGTCGTTAAAACTGCGAAAATATTGCATTGTTTTGTTTATTGATTGTTCAAATACGCAGATATTTGCATAATTATGTATAAGTATTTTGTCTTTTGGATTGTGTTCAATTAATAATCGAAATTATCCGTGATTTATGGAAGACCGTACGCGTTATTTAATTGTACGAACGTCACTTACAATTTTCGAGAGAATTGTTCGAAATTGCTACTTAATTAATTTTGATATTTTACATTGCAGATTTGTATTTCAATTTTGTAAATTGGATAAGATTTTGTAAGAAGACTTTTATTAAAAATTTTATTATTAATTTAACCAATACTTGACTTATAAGTGCCATAACTATCATAATTTTATTTTTGAAAATACAAGTGACGAAAACTTTCATTCACATGTGAGCAAGTACACGCGCATAACATTTTATGAAAAATCTTATTGGAGACTCTCAATAAAATTTCTTTCACTTATCAATTAGTTTCGTGCTTTTATTTCACTTCATAACTGTTTGATAGCAAAACTTACATCAACGAATTTTTTCTTCATTTCATCGAACCTTTTTAAAATATATCCACATAATATTATTATTTGCTTTCACAATGATGGTCTTATCAAACTGTAGTTTTATTTTATAATATAGCATATGTCTAACATAATATTATATATTTTGTGTACTTGAGTCCAAAAATAAAAATGATGATGGCACACCATTAATACGCGAATTTACGGAAATTATTTATCTTATTGTTTTAGTTAATAAAAAAAATAATTTGATATTTAAATTGAAGAAAAAATAATTTATAAGCTAATATTTTTAAAATTGTATAGATTTTTACAAATCTATCAACATTATTTCCGATTGAATAATAAAAAAGAAATTCAGTGGTGTACAAACTTATTTTACCATTTGTTAGTGTTGTTCGAATCATTCGAATATAATTTTGCTATTCACAGTGGATTACTAATCAAAAAAATTGTTTATAAGTACAAGTGATCCGAAATTAATTTTAAATGCGCTGTTAAGTTTAAGATTATAACATCAGCATTTTATAATATCTACTACTACAATAATGTTTTTACTACATAATGGATTTCCCCGTGTTCTACGATTTTTTTAACACAAAGGATTTTGAGTTGCCTATAGCAATTTAGTAAGGAGGTGCAATTATATTGTAATAGACATCTTTATAATAAATACATTATAGATTGACCGCCACTGATCAATAAAAATAATTCAAAATTTCATTAAGCTGACAAATTTTTAATTGAATTTTTTCTTTGCACAACTTTTTTATTAGGAATTTACCGGAATTGTTTATATTGTAGTTATATAATATTGTCATGTGGGAGAATTTTATTAAAAAAATTTTTTTTAATGTTAGATCTTAAATTACATAGATAAATTTTTCGTTTTTTTGCAAATTAAATATTTTTGGTAAAATACTCTAGTTAAAAATTTATTTGGAAATTAAATATTGAAAACAACAAAATGATTTTCAGTAAAATTTAGTTCTAGATTAATTCGAAATTTTGTGAATCATTTTTTGAAATTCGGGATGATCGTGTGTAAAATAATTATAACCATATTTCTCTTAAGATTTGATTACTTTTTCTTTTGTCACCACCTTTCTTCGCCATTTACATATTTTCTATATCTTTATATTTAATTGTCATTTGTTCGTATTTGCTAGTAAAATTTTCTAGTTATCCATATTACGCATACGTACAGATTACATTCAAATTTATTTTCTATCCAGTATTCTATGCAGTAAAAAAATTTTGCGAGAACAAAATTCAACAATCAAAGTTTGCATCACGTACTTATTATATTTTAATGTCCTTATAAAAATGAATGTTTTGCGAAAAAAATGGTAAATGATAATTGACTTTAATTTTTTAATAATCACGTATTTAATAATTGAAATTAATTTAGAAATATTGTTAAAATTTAAAATGAATTATGAATATGTGACGTTGGACTTTTTAATATAATGGCCGATCCTAGTACTAGCGATTCTATGGATGGTTACAAGGCAACGAAATTCAAACATGAAGTAAAATAAACAGTTAGAACACATATATGTATTCAAAATTGTATTTTTTTCTGATTTGTGCTACTTTCAATTGTATGTAAGTGTATATTATATAAAATTCAGGTAATCGATACAATATATTGGAACAAATCAGAATAATGCTGACGTTCTTATGTTTATTTTAAAAAATATTTCAAATATTAAGTAAGGAAAGACTCCTAACTAGTAATGTTCATTCGGGACTTAAATGTTTCCAATTAAAGAAATGCAAAAGAATTGAGAGTTATTGTTGCTTTATTGAAATTCACGTAAATGTTTCAAAAATAATATGGCCGAAATATAATCGAATATGAGCAACAACTATAAATAATGTTTTCGGCGAATATCATCAAAATTTCAGCAACAATCTTTCTATCACTTGGAAAATTAAAAGAAATTTTCAACTCATTCAGCGGTAACGCATTTATTTTTTGCTTTCATTTGCAAGAGATTATCCTTAAGAGTTAAAAGAAACAGCATTTCTATAACTAATCTGAAATGGTATTAAAGTCTAAAATTTTTGCATTTGACTGTTAACATATTAACTGAAAGGCATAATATTATGTACAATGTACATAACGTGTTACAATTATTATGGTAGACGATTATCAAGAAAAATTCCGTACGAAAATTCATATTTTGATCAACCATTAAAATTAGTTTTTTATTAGTCTGTCTGCTTCATATGACTAAAATTAATTTTATGAAGCTTTAGTTTTAATGCACAAAATATTTGGTTGAGAAAATTTTTAAAATTGCAAAAATTTATTAAAATGTTGATTCACTTAAATTTTATGAGAAAAAAAAAATAATTTTTTTTTCTGTTAGTCTGGCTGTTAATTAAATGAATAAAATGAGTTATGTGAGGTCATTGAAATAAATTTTAAATTTTATTTAGATACACGAGGCTTTTAAAAAATTATAGTACTTTTTGCACTTCTTGTTTAGATATTTGAATTGAGTAAACTATTCGTTCATTAAGATGTGACCAAAAATTTTGGTAAAATAATTTAAAAATGTATTTACGTATATAATTGAATTCGTTTAACTAAAACGTTTTTAAATTCGATTAAAAGATATCGAAGATAATTACCAATCAAATCGGTATTAAGAACAAAATTGTACAAGCATTTGCAATTGACTAAAATACAATAATTGTGTGCTATTTAAATTTGTTAAACACTGAATACTTGCGAGGGAAGTTGAGAAGTGTGGTTCTTAAATGAAAATGTCTGTTCGATTTGTTGACTTGGAAACTGGTTCTTTTGGCTTTCTCTGTATATAAATTGTTATTGTATCACTTATGATGACATACCTGACTGATTTTCACAGATGGGAAGAGCATTTCGTTCTAACAAGACGAAGTTCTTACCTGACAGATTTTTACCGCCCGTGCGGATGGTGTTGTGTTGTTTTTCATTTTTATTCCCTGAAATAGGTCTAAAATAACGGTATATCCTAACAAAGTCAACTAACTGTGATAGGGTCACTCATAAGACGATAACCGAAACACTTTTTGGTTTTCCTCGTTGAAATTTATATCAAACTAGCGTGATTCCGTACCAAAATAATTTTACTTTATATTAAATTAACATTAATTCATAAACTTAAAAAATTTTAAACTCTTTTCTCATAGTAATTAGATCTCCTTCTATTGAGAGTATTCAGGGCAATCGCTGGCATAATTATATTGTGTTATCTACTAACAAATCTCTCGAACTTATTGGCCTTAGTTAGGTAGTTAACATTACTTTTTCATATAATGATTGTCAGATCATATAGAAAACTTTGAAATAAATTTTTAGACTCTGTGCAATTGCTTATCTGATCTTCTAAATTAATTATTGAGAATACAAAAACCTAGATAAAAATATTTTTTTTTTTTTTGGGTGTATTTGAGCAAACATTTTAAAACATTATGTTTGCGCTATTTATTAATAAATTTATATACAATCTAGTATATAGGCTATAGTATGTAAGGTACAAAAATGCAATGCAAAATCGCATGATGAAATTTTTGATAAGAATTGCAACATTACAGAGGTTTTTGGTTGATCAAAAACAATGTTTCTTTTTTTTTTTCAAAATTCGTGTTGTTTTACTTTTGGAGATTCAGCAATAATCCACCAAATAGTTACTCAATGGATTATTATGAATACAAAAAAAAAAATAAAAAATCGTTTTTCAATTAATTTTTGTTTTTTACTTTGGTCCTAAATTGATTTCGATGACTCCTCCATCTTCTTCTCTTTTGATAGTAAAACAGAAAAAATTTGTTTTTACTGAAATTGTCTCCCTTTCTCTTTTTCTCTCTCTCTATTTTATCTATATAATGTTGTCCAAATTAAAGTTCAACACACAAATAAGTACAAAAAATTTTCCTTAATAACATTCAATTAAAGTGTTGAATTGCAACAGGAAAAGATCAAAAAAATTATTGCAAAAAAAATCGTGATTCAAACGTTTTTCCGAAAATATTTTCAATTTTTTGACTTCTTTGACTTTTCTCATGTTTTTATGCTTATTTTTTTGTTGTTTTTGGCAAGGAATTGTTGAATTTTGGTTGTTTTCAATTTGTTTTTCTTTCTATTTTCATTGTTTAATTTGTTATTATTGTTTTTTGTTTGGTTACTGTCTCTCAGCTATGCTTCTTCTTTTTCTCATCTCTTTATTATACAATAAATACAATGAATTGAAAATTTGCTATCAATATTATTAAATAACAAAATAATAGAAGCGCACTGGCATAACAGGAAGATGCCATACACAAAAAACAAAAACAACAAGAATAACTTCAAGAAGTTCATTTTATCTGTCATCAATTTGAATAGCTTAATTTTTATACTGTTTTATTTTTTAGTGTATTTTTTTTTTGTTTATTGCAGAAGTCGGTAGTATTATTACTGCGCTACTATCATTTTGATTGGGTGCACAATAAGATGAAATGATAATTATGGAACATAATGTAAATGATTGGAATAATAAGTAATTTAAAAAATTCAAAATTAATTAGAATATACGAAGAAAATTATACTGTCAAAATATCTAAATTAAAATGTAGGTTTCTATTTTGTTTTCCTTATTTTAAGCAATTTTTAAAATAAAAATAATTACTTGAATAATTTGTTTTCGATGCAATAATCAAGTATCTAGATACATATGTACATATCCATATGTATTTTCACAAGATGAAGAAAATTACGAAAGTATGACAAGATATGAGTGGCGCGCTTTTGAATATATGCTAATGCTAATGCAGTGAGGCCAAAGATCAATAAAGTATTTTAATACCAATCAACATTTTCTCGAATATTTAAGATAAGGTGTTTAATTTTTGTTAATTTATTAATGTAAATGTAAATTGAATAATTTCTTTTAAATTTTTGTTTATGATCAATTTGAATAAAAACTGCAGCTTTGTTTTGAATCATCTATAAATTAGGTAAAAAACTTTTTTTAGTTTGCTATAACAATTTAAGAGGGCCAAGTACCTACGGAATTTTTAACTATGATTGGAAACAAATATGATCCGGGGATTTCAACATTTTTTTTCAAATATTATGGTGAAAAAAGTTGATGAGCAAAACTGTTCATATTATAAAAAATTGTCGTTCATTAATGAAAATTCATTAAAGATACATCCTCTTCGTACTACAACCTTAAGCACTTTCATTTGCATATATGTAATAATAAAATCATTTAAACTTAAATGTTACATAAGTCAACAATTAATTACTTAATTATTATGTGCCAAAATTGTGCCAATCAAATTTTTTTATATCTCCGCTTTTTCATATTTATTCGAGCCTTCTTTTTTTGTTCTTGTATTAATTAGGCGTAAATAAAAAATTAATCCAACTATTTTTTTATCTTTTTGCAAATAAGCGTGTGCTCAGTGTATTACAGGGTGTTTTCATAATATGCACTGTTTGCTTATATGAAATTCTGTTTGAAGATGTGAGTAATACATTTCTATATAGTCGCCGTTAAATTAGTAATAATTGATAGCGTTGGAAAGTAAGTTTTGTTAGACAAATATATTAGGCCCAAAATAAATTTACATAACAAATACAAATGTTCACATTTAACACTTCGAATTTAAATATTGTACGTAGAAAAGTGCTTTAAACTACTCCTTTTGTGGAAAAATATATATGAAGTAATCAGTGTTACCACCCTAATGGGAATTCAATAAACTCCAATCCGAAGGACTTCATTTTAAAATTGGTTTTGTGCTTTACTTTTGCGTATACAATAAGGTAGGTTATGTAATTGCAACAAATTTTGCATATCGAGTTTTCCGTGGAAACGCACTTCTCCATGATAGGGAAGGGTAAATAAACTATTTTTGGCAACCTGTCGGTCGTATCTCAAGTACGGCTGAACCGATTTTGATGAAATTTTATATGAAAGTTTATTTCGACTATTGTACGGATTGATAAACTTTTGGGAATCAGGCCTCGAGAACTGTACTTTTTAGCGGGCCTGTTTTACACTTTTGACCAATTTGAAGAAAATATTCAACCGATTTACTTGAAACTTTTGGGAGAAATCAGGTATCAGTTACTGGACGTTTACTACGGGCCAACTATACATTTTTGCGAATATAAAGAGAAATAATCAACCGATTTCATTCAAATTTATTATTTAAATTCTTCGTATTGAAACAATGAATCTATAAATTTTTTGGAAAAATCAGGGCTCGGAAACAAGTCTGGTGGCCGATTTTACATTTTTTATCATATGTAAAGAACGAATTAATGGAATTTCTTGAAATTTAGTATTTGAGTTCTGATTGTTACCAGAAGTTACTGACGAACTTTACGTATAATTCGAACGGCACAAAAAGAAACTCTCCTAAGAGCCAAACTCACATTTTTCTTCATCAATTTTAAAATTGTTAACAATTATGTAAAGGCCAATTACAATTACAAAATAATCTCATTCAAAATTAAATTCTGTAAAATTAAAACACTCTGTACATGCAACTTGTCAAAATTAATGGGTTACGCACGTTACAAGTAAAATGAATAATCAATCTCTTACACATTTTAAAGTTTTTGTAAACGTATAAAATTAAAATTATTGTTCTATTTCTTTTCAATATTTTAATTTTAAAATTACGCTAAAAAATTACTATCATTCCCTCGTCTACCTTGAAAACATTATTAAAATATTTTGTAACATTCATCTTTTTCATTTTTATCTTCTTATCCTCTTTAAATATGCAAAATTTCATTACGCATTCATACAAATATATGTGTGTGGATAGTATAGACCTATGAAAATGGGAACTCGATGCGTGTGCAATGACTGAGACATAAATTAGTTTCAGTTTCTTTTGATTTTTAGTTTTTTGTTTTATTTTTATACTTCTACCCGCCTTTGTTTTTAGTTTATACACTCAATTATTCAATTTAGCGCTCGGTTAAATTTCATATCGTGCAGTAGGAAAGAAGTTTCATTTTTTTTTTTTGTTTCTAAATTGAAAATTTGCTTAAGAAAGAAGAGCGTGACATTAGTTAGAGAATGTTGTAACCGTTTTGTTTTCAAGCAATTGTTAAGTATAAAATAGGACAAAAAATAGTTTTTTTTTAATTGAACAATTTTGGTGATAAAAAAATGAAAATGCATTTCTCATGGAATACTGAAGATGATAATGATTTGAAAACTCAGATGATTTCTTATGGAATATTGAAAGAAAATTTTCATTTGACTTTTTTCACACCAATAACAATTGTTATCCTGTTGAATTAAAACTTTATGCAAATAAATGCAAAATATAAGTTTATGTATGACATAATTCGTCAAACATATTGTAGCACGCAACATTATTGAAGATCAATACAATAATAGAAACTTTGATTGCAAATTGTAAAAATTATTTTTCACTTTTGAAGCAGATGATGTAGAAAAAACTTAGAAATGTACAAACAAAATGATGGAAATGCTAGGGATGGGGTGTTTGGACAAGCAATTATATGATCCAATATTAAACATTTCACTATTTTTAGTATCTCGATCGAATTAAATGATGACCGCGAATGAGATGGGTGGAAGCTTTGGAAAAAATGTAAGAAAAGGTGTTCAAATATAAGGCATACCAAATTGAACTCAACGAAGGAAGAAAGTATTCAGAATGAAGTCTACTGATGATATTAGTATAATTATATATTGAAATTCTAAAAAATTTTTAGAGGTTTTGAATTTAAATAATTATTTTCTGTGCAATACAACGCGCAATCATAACTATTGAAAGGAAGCAGCCATATTGAAATTTAATTCATCTTAATCATATGAAAGTAAAATTTTAATAAGTAATTATTACATGATTATTATATTATCTAAAAGCGTCCTAAAAATTTTTTTACAACAATTTTTTACTGCTATGCTTCGAAATGCATTTCTTTTGATTTCCGCAAACAATTTATTGAATTATTGTTAATTTTAACAGCTAAACGATAATCTTTATAATTATTATAAAAATATACGATAACAATGAACGATAATAACATACGGTAACAATAATAATAATAATAATTTAATGAATAGCATATTTTCGGACCTTCAAATCTGCAATATTCAAATTTTTAATTTCGCGCTTATTTTTGTGTTTTGAAAATATTTTTGCTAGCAAATTTTTGCACTTTTTAATAATTTTTAAATTTAAATGCGATTTCATTAATTAGTTAAATTTATCGTTAATATTTTATAATTATATTAAAAGATAATATCAATGAATAAGTTAGTTTTTAATTTGATATTGAAATGCAGTTTTCTTTTCTAAGTTATTTTTTGAGCTTAGTATAAAACTTTACGCGTGACGTTGGTTATTTAGATTTTGTTTTCCAATTTAAGTGAAACAACATTCACATTTAATATGTATTTGTATATAGTAAAGTTATTTTAAATTTTTTTTTTCGAAAAATCCTTGAGAACTGAGTACACATTCATACATATATGTACTCGTATTGATTTATCAAATGTGTTTAAATGTAATTATAATTTGCAATGAATTTAAACGAAAAATATTTTTAATTCAAAGTCAAATAATTCAAAATATTAGACTTTTTTTCATAATTTTAATCGCTCCATGTGCTCTTCATCTCATCCCTAACTGCATATTGCAATATTTTTCCATTTAATCTCGTATTCAGTTACAAATAATCAAAACTATTATTATTTTATCAATAAATGACGTGACATAAATTCGAACAGCAAAAAATAATAATAAAAATAAAATATAATTTTATACTAAATTGTACACAACCGCGTAAATTATTCATTAACATCGTCATTGTATAAAGTACGTGTGGTTATTCTTATTTTCAAAATGAATTTTTAACTTTAAAATAACATAATGAAAAGATTTTTGTTTTGATTCACCTCAGGATATAGAGATGAAGATGACTTTATTTTGAAAGTTGAAGCCGAATAAAAATTATAAATTCTAATAATACATAAGCAACAATGGCGCATAATCATAAATGACAAAATTAAAGTCAGCCATCCCGGTTTTCATTAATAAGTACGTTCAATAAATTACGTTCAAACTAAGGGTTTATTATAGTAGCACATTTCCTTAAAACAGTAAATTGAAAACAATTTTTATTTTTCATTAAACGGTGTTGTATTTACAATCTTAACTTTATTTATGAAAAAAAAAAAAAAAAAATTATTGCATACCGCTAGGGGCAAAGCAAATTACTATTGCATATCATTAGCGGCAGAACAATTATTATTTCGAAGTATTATTTCGCTCAAAATATAACAATGCGATAGTTATAATTAAATAATTTAAAACTTTAAACACGATTTCTATTAGGAAGTTATATCATTGCTTTATCGCCTTTATAGAAATTAAATAAGCTCTTTAAATGTAGTTTCCTAAGCACGAATTGCCAAAAAATTTAAATTTTGCTAATAAATTTTCAAAGGCTAAAGGGAAGAGAAGTTAAGAAAGTTTATTATAATGTTCAAACTTACATGAGCTAAAGTTTATTATAATGTTCAAACTTACTTGACTGAGCTAAAACTAAACGATTTCAGACTTGTAAAAATCGCCGTTTAATATAAAATTTGGAAAATATTCAGAAAAAACTTCTTGGTTACTTATTGGCTGCGGCAGAAGAAGCGCGTCGTGATTTTTCTACACTTGTAAAATTATAGTTTCACAATAGCTTGTCAAAAGAAAATCTAGAGGTTATAATTATTATATGGAAATAGTATGTTCTTGTCTTAGAAATCTTGTAAGCCAATCCATGTACGGACAAACGGAGAGATTAAAATAAATAACCACATTTTTTGCGAATTTTGTTTTAAATTTGCTAAAAATATTTTTTTTTTATTTTTTTGTTGATCATGCTGATGATACTCAACATTGCGCATACTGTAGTGAATGTACTTGCATATTATGATAATAATAATGATAATAGTAATCACAAAATAATGATTATCATGATGATATTAATGCTATTTTACTAGTTCAATGTCAGCTTTATAACATAAAACATACATACCTTTATACACATATACACACTATATTTATATCTTCATAATATGTTGCATATGTCTATCAAAAATGTACACGTACATATGATTTTAAATTCATAAATCTCAAGATTTACACATAAAATAAATGAAGTGTCAGTAAAACAGGAGCGACGCCGCGACGCGACATTTCTGTAATATTTGCAATGTGCAATTCTACATTTTGTTTTTTTATTCATTATAAAAATTATTGCATTAATAATAAATTCGTATGTGGTATTGCCATAATTGGGAAAAAAATTTAATTTTTTTTCTTTTTGGTATTTTGGTAAAAAAAAATTTTTATGAGTGAGAAAAAAATTTCAATACTTTTGTTTTTTTGGTGTTTTTAGTACGTAAAATTTTGAATTATGGTATGAAATATTTTGAAATTTTACAGAATTTTTGTAACACACATTTTTTTTTGGTTTCTAAAGCATATAATGTTGTTGAAATATAAGACGAAAAAAAAAATGAAGTTGCGTTTGATATTTTTAATATTATTGTGTAGGTTTTATTTGAATTAAGGTAAGAAAATGGGAAAAAAAAGAAGATGAGTAGCGTTTTTCCACTTTTTTTTTTGTTTGTAAAATTATTAAAAAAGGTATTACACATTTTTATTAAGTAAACATGTTTATATTGAATTAAAAGGTGAACGTTTTTCTAAAGGCTTCATCTGGTTTTATATAGACAATACATAATTTTTAATGAATTATTTTAAATGTGGTTTTAATATGAAATTAGCGTTCTCTTTTGATGTTTTATTTACACTGTACCACAAGACTGCCATTATAAAACGGAATTATTAAGAACTATACTGCATATAATTCTAAGTTGTAATGGTGTTGTAATTTAAATTTTATTGCTGTCAAACAAATATGGAATGACACTACTTTTTAAGACTTCTGAGAAAAATAAAAAAAAAAATTTAATCTTAACATATTAAGCCATTTAAAATATGAATGAAAAAATACAAATTACTTCATACAAATGTGTCACACAAGTACAGAAGAATATTGTATCATACAGAATGTTGAATATGCTTTCTAATCTGTTTTGGAAAACTTTTAATATAGTATACTCAAAATTATATTATGATTCAACTGTAGAATACTAACACAATTAAAACTTAAGAAGTTTGTCAGTTTTTTAACAATCTTCTCCAAAACACGTAGAACGTTTTATTAAGAGAAATTTAAAAACTTGCTTTCCGTTGCCTTTTATATAGATTTTTGAAAAATATGGAGCAGGCACTCATATACATACATAAATCTAATTCAAGTAAATAATTAAAATTTAAAAGTTGAATATCACTTAGTATATTCAAAGGAGATTCAAATTTTAAAATTTAGTTGAATTAATAATTTCATTTATACTAAAATATCATTAAATACATATTTGAATGCGTCACGGAATCTCAGAACCTTATTGATTTATACAAAATATTTACGAAAATAAATTGTTGTGTTTAATATGCTAATAAGAGACTTGTTCTGTTTTTGTAATTCTCGATTTTACATAAATTTGTTTTTCTATACCTTTCAAAAGTTTTTCACCAACTAAATTTTTAAAAATTTTCTAAAATACATCAAGGTGTACAAATACTTAATAATTTGTGCACGGTAGATACACAGTAATATTAGAAGTTTAATTCGGTTATCTAAAATCCTTGTGGAGTATAAGTACGAGTGTACTGTATTTAATTGTAGTTTACATTTTTTGGACAAGAATGTTCTAAACTAATAATTAAAATGTATAACTGGTATTCATGAAAAGAATTAAATTTAAAATTAAAGATATTAAATAATAGAATCATAATTTTGATAGTGTACAGATACAGAAAAAAATCTTACGCAGAAGTAAAAAAAAGGCTGAAATTGAATTTCAAGCTTTAGTAGTATTATATAGAGTTTTACCTTACATTTATTGTACTGTCACTCCAAAGATAGTTTTACTCAAAAGAATCAAAACAATTGTATTTACTATGGTAGTTATGTACCCTGCCTCTTATAATCTAAGTTTTCTACACAACTCTAAATTGTTACGAATGTTGTTACCTTTTTTATTATTATTTTATTTTCATATTCTTAAAATAGCATCACTACAATTTTTCAGTGTATTTTTGTACCTATAGTCACAATATAATCATCAAAGTCAAAAATAACATCTTTATTATATTGACTAATTGAATAACCTCAAAATAGTTTGAAAATAAAAAAATATGAATCAATATAATTTGCAAGATAACTGGGAAAGTTGGCATTTTATCCACGGGCTTAAGGCACAATCATAATTGTCAAAAAAAATTAATAAAGTAATTAATTTTAACATGTTAACTACAATGTTGCTTCTATCTATAAAGACACACTTTTTTTTTTAACTTGTGAATACCCTCCTCAATCCTCAATCATCGTTTTATGATTGACATTTTTCTATACAATGTTTTAAATCATCAACTCACAATAATTACTAGGTTTAAATTTTTTTTTCTCTACTCTGCTATGTAGATGCTTCAATCTTTCCCATGGAAGTCCTTGAATTTCTAATATTAAGTCATCTTAGTTTTTTTTTTGCCTTTATTGATAATATCCGGATAATGACAGAAACATGAATGTACATATCTACATGTATACGCGAATGATTATAATATTAAATATTTAAATTTAGAATTTAATTTTTATAATAATTATATAATAAGCAACAAAATGGCTATCTCTACTCTTACATAATTTCATTATTTATTATTTATAAAAAACGTGAATTTAGAAAAACAAAAAATTACACAAAATAACGCGATACGAGTAAAGGCAAAATTTTTACCTGAAGTCTGACTAACAAATTTTCCTCTATAATAATTTGAAAATTTATTAATGATTCATGGAAATATTTATAATTTTTTTTATTTGATTCAGAACGTGCACTCACATAATTAAATTTTAAATTTTTATATTATAAGTTAATCTTTTGAACAACGAAATTAATATAATAATATCTTAATTGCATAAACATTTTGCATAGTTGCCTGCAATCTCTACATTAAAATCGGAAATATGCTTGAATTAATTAAATTAATTCAGTCAACTTTGGGTACCAATGATTATTGTTGAAAATATGAAATTTCTCGAAAATTTTATATTTTTTAAATTGTAAAATTATTGTAGAGCTTAATATTTATGCAAATTTTTAGATCAAAATTGATTCTAATATAAAACTTTGGGTTCATAGGCTTTGATGGTTAAATTTGATGGTGGGATCAATAAAACACACAAAACTTAATCGATACACAACATTATTTAATTGGCGGACATTCAACAGTAACGGCAAGGAAATAAATAAAGTTGCCACGTCATAAATAAAATTGCCACTTCGTTTATAAAATTTACTTATTACTGATTCATTGATCATGAATTTTGTCTGATCCCAAAAGTGTAAAGATAAATTTTCTGTTGGCAAGCATTAAAAACATATTAACAATTTTATAATACCGGGGCATTAAGAGGCATATGAATTTTATTTTTGCCGGCAGATTTTATGTAAATTTTTAACATTTTATTAAATTAAACAAATTTTCAAGTTCATGAAAAAGAAATATTACATTATTTTTTAATTTAGGAGCAATATTAGTTAAAATGATGTGTTTTTATACGAAAATTAAAACAATAATGAAGTCAAGTCTTCAATTTTTGTTTTGCATTAGGATTTTGAAGCTGAAATCTGAAATATCGATTATAGAGTATTCTCATTTTTACAAAAATATTATTTAATATATATTGATGTATTCAAAACACTCAAAATTTGATGTTCTTATAGCAAAACTTCTAAAAATTTCAATTTACTGCGTAAACATACTCATTTTACTACGTTTATTTAAAACTGATCAACCAACAAGATGTGTACATTATGTACATATGCATAAAATACGATCAAAATTTTGATTAATTTTTGAATGAAGGCGTTCACGTGCGGAAATGATTTGAAGCTTATTTGAAAAGATATTTAAAGAGAAAATGTAAGACTCCGATATATGTACCGTTTCTTTGATATTTTGGCCAAATACAGTAAGATGCATATAAAAGCATGACATTAAATCTGTATTAAAATTGGAATAAAATTGAATTGAAATTAAAATTGATATGATATTAATTTGACATAATATGTCAATTTTTTAATAATTGTAAAAAAGAAAACATTAACATCCCTGCAAAAAAATCAACGATCGACAGTACCCAAATTTCCTAAACAAATACATTTGAGATTGATATTTGTTTTAGAGAACGGATTGAATGCAGAATCGAATATCGAAAATTTGTATCGGCGTGCTGCTACGTTAAATATTTTTATATATTTATTCGTTTTTTTCTTTTTAAAGTTAATTGCAAATTTAAAAATTTAATTACAAAAATTAAAAATTAATCAATTTAATTTTCAATTTTGTTGTGATAATGAAAATCGTGATTCTTTGTACCTGTAAATTTTCTCGAAATCAAAATGTGTTTATAAAGTGAGCATCACATAAAAATAAAATTAACTAGAATTAAACACTTTTTTAGATTATTTTTTTGATAATTTTAATTTTAAGAATTATTTCCCAAGCAACATGCATATATTGTATATGTCATAGAGTTGCCAACAACCACATGACACAGGACAGAACAATAATTATTATTGGCTTAGTGGGTATTGAATAATAAAATTATTATTTTTTGAAGCCCCAGCTTTACTTTTTGAATATTTCCTATTTAGAAATTTTTTGACATTGTAATTGAATTTTGTGACTATTTACTGATAAATTTTCCAAGTTATAAATAATACCTTGCCTTATTGGAATCTAAGAAGAATTAAGGCCATATTGCCCTTCAAAATATTGAAATATATTATTCAAACAATTAAAAGTCGTATAAAAAATGTACATATATTAAATGTCAAATGTGTTACTAAATTGCAATTGGAACTACAAGGCTTTGAAAATTAAAAAACTTAAAATTCTTTGTTTAATTTATTTTGAATTTTTAGTGCTTTTTAGTTCTAATTAAGAAAGAACTAAAGAGTACTATTTTATTCTCATTTAGTTTCTTTAGATACAAAAATTATCTATGCTGGCAATCTTGTCCGAATGGAATATAAAATTGAATTAAACTATAAGATAAAAAAATTTTTTTATATTGAAAATCTGATTATTACAGGTGATGTTTCTCAACATACAAACAAAGTATACATTGGATATACACATATGTAGGTATAAAGGTGTAGGTAAATAGCATAATATTGTGAATTTAAAATTGATTGTAAGTTACGGATTGTAGTATAAACAAAACAAAGTTTTAAACTTTCATGGTCATGAAATTATTAATGATTTTGATTTGAGTTTTTTTTTCAACGTTATTTATTTTATTATTCTCTTTTTTTTTTTTGTTCCTCTAATATTTTAATAAAGGTGCTATAAAAATCAAAATGTGAAAAAATACAAAACGCACTGATCAACAAAACATTATTTTATATGCACACACAAACATTTGTATATTGGTGGAGGTTCATCAGAACGTTAAGCTGTTAAATACCGTAA
Source organism: Condylostylus longicornis (assembly GCF_029603195.1). Classification (NCBI taxonomy): domain Eukaryota; kingdom Metazoa; phylum Arthropoda; class Insecta; order Diptera; family Dolichopodidae; genus Condylostylus; species Condylostylus longicornis. The sequence continues at coordinate 9,150,358 of NW_026578009.1, read as the reverse complement.
TATATTATGACAAGATGCTATTGAATTTTGTGTTATCAAAAAGTGTTAAGTGTTAAACACACATTATAAAATCTTGATAGATTTTATATGTAAAAAAAAAAGTGATTGAGAAAATTAACAGAGATGTAGTAAACCCTCCTTGTCTACAATCATTTAATTATTTGAATTAAACAGGTGATGCTTAATATTTGATAAGAAATACAAATCGTAAAATTAATTTTAAAGTGATTTTCAATTTATCTAAAATAATTAATTGATTATCGATAAATTTAAGATCCTGGGAATATTTTAAAAGTTTATTTTATGCACAACAAAAATTAAATTAATTGTTAATTTTTTAATAAATTTTGGTGGTTGATATTAATTAAATTTTATCTTTAATAATAATTATTACGAAAGAAAAATGAGAAATATAAAATTCACGATTTCAATTGAAATTTATTTCAAATATTTTTATTGATCAGGTTGATTATCTTTGTTATTGTCGTGGAATTTGGCCACTTTTATAAAAACATATGAAATATTGGCCTTTTTAGCACTTTTCCAAAAAATTTTTTGAAAAAAGTGCTTATTAGTTTCACTCTGTCCGTCCGTCCGTCCGTCCGTCCGTCCGTCCGTGGACACTTTTTTTGTTTACAAAACTTCTACACCCTTTAAGATAGAAAGCTGAAATTTCATACGTACATAGATCTTCACTAGAAACTTATTTCCGTAGAACAAAATTTTTACCTATCTCCCCCACTCTAGAAGTTATACCCCCCCAAAACCCTAAAAATAGCCTTTTTTAAATATTTGTTGCAATGAAACCATAAGCATTTTTGAAATTTTGCAAACGCAGAAAGGCAGTGGCTTGCTTCCCCTAGCGCGATATACTATAGTTAAACTTTAGAAAAACAAAATGGCCGTTCAAATTTACCGTTATCTAAAGTCCTTTTTTTCCAAATTTTTGATGTCATTTTTCTTCTAGACCCCAGCCTGTAGAAGCTTGAAATTTTAGGAGCTTTTAGACATTAACAAATAGTTTATTTCGTTAGAAGAAAATTTTTTTCCATCTCCACCCCCTCTCAAGTTATCACCTCTTGAAATTTGTAAAATTTGAATTTTTGACACCTTATATTTCCGAAACCGCAAGCTTTTCCAAATTTTTATAAACGCAAAAAGCTAACGGTAAATTCCATGAAATTAAAAAATATGATTATTTTTCTTAACTCACACAATTAACCCTTAAAATCGAGCATTATGTTAACCCCTTTTCATATTAATTTTTGCTTTATTTCAAAGACTGCATATATGCGTCATCCTAAATTTATGCAATTTTAGAAATAGTTTTGTATATGAATGAAAATAATTTTAATAGTTTGATAGGTATACATAGACTGTATTTAAAAGCAGAATTTCCACTTGTTGAAGGGAAAAGTGCTACAATACAAACCATTGGTTTGACCCAACTTTATTAATGTAAAGTTCCGAAACCCAGTTAACTAAAAAGTTCAATAGAATTTTGTTGATATTTTAATATATATTAAAATTTTTGAGTCATTGACAACTGTACATATCAATTGTAATTACGTTTAGTAATTTATAAATATTTTAAAATTATTGACAGTAATTATTAAAAATATTAAAAATTATTGAAAATTTGAAAAATATGAAAAATGGACCTTTTTAAAACAATTCTCCCAAACTTATATGTATGATGTCATTCATCTGACCAATGGTGTAGAGATTATAATAGCAGTCTTTTAACTGTTGGATGATATAGGGACCAAATCCTAGTCAGGTTACTATTATTTTTAATATTATAAAATATTCATGTAAAAGTTTTTACCATGCTCTTCGTTTTTGTCTATAATGTATAGGCTATACATATAAGCCTGTATTTAATTTAATACAAGCGAAATACAAACGAAAATAGTGAAAAACAAGAAAATATTTTAAGCGGTCCGATCCTATCTCCTTGAAATTCTATTTTGAACTTATAATTGAGAAAGGAGTTATTATGTTCAATAGAGCTGTAATGGCCTAAAGAATATTGATCTATATTTTCGAAATGCTTACTTTACTTCTCTTTTCATTCTCTTTATTTGATATAAGTTTGTTTTAACTATTTAAAAATTTTTAACATTTCAATCTCAATTTACTCGAAATATAATTTTTGCAAGTAGGCCACTAATGCATTGAGCGCCGCAATTGTAATCTGATTCGTATAAATTGAAAAAAAAATTTAGGAAAATCGAGTACAATATTGATAAAATATTAAAATCGAACTTAAATATCGAAGGTCAAATTTTTGGATCTGTCAATTCAATTATACAGTTTAATTAAATTTCAAAAACAAAATCATATAAATAACAACAAAATCGAAAATATTTTAAATTATTTAATAATATTATTACAAAATGTAGAGAATTATTAATTACTCAAGACATTTTATCAACCATAAATTAAAAATTTCATTCAAAATATTGTATAACTTGTTTACAATGTCAAAAAAAAAAATTGCTCCCGATTGAATTTTCTGATTAGGATTAATTCAAAAGAGTGAAAATTTCATCATAAATAATCTATAAATAATCTCAGATTATTGTGCGATTTAAATAAAGACATACAAGAAAATTTGAAATTTAAAAACTAACAAGATATTCAATTCTTCACATAATCTTCAAATGACACTTTAAATTTAAGCTGGCATTCATTTAATATTTAATTACAAATTATATATCTATTACAATAGCTTATATTTTTACAGCCTTAAAAATTATAATACAAAAAAATCCAACTCTGTTAATTAATAGTTAATATTAGTTTGTTTTTTTTTTTAATTGAAAATGAAAAAATAAATGGTATGTAATTCTTGTAATTAATACCTATAATATTCATAAGTATATATAAGTAACTTAAATAATGTATTAGAAATCGTCTTTAATACCATCTGAATCATATTATTAATAAGACAAAAAGAAAAGAAAAGAAGAAGATGATACCAACTGGATGCGGTTTTAAACCCCACTAAATATAAATTTAATGGGTGATTTTTTATGTATTTTGTTTTAAATTTTGCACAAAAAAGTAGAAAAACATGAAAATTACCGGATAACTCTCATTTAAATTAATAAATCAACTGTTGTCATTAAATTTTATGTGATGAAGACTATGGGGCTGATCGTCTATCACGATATTTTATTCGGCAAGTGAGAAGAAAGTCATATGTAAGAGATTTATTTCGTCTTTTCTAAAAGAATATATTGTAAAGATATTAAATCATATAAGCACGGAGGTCATATTGACATATCCGAAGCCTTGCTCACTGAATTCTTTCTCTCAAAATCAAGTTTGTTTAGGTCTCAGTTACGTTACTAATAAATAACCTTAAAACAATTTAATCCATTTGACATTGACAATCAAAGTGTCGAAAATATAAACTCAAAAATCACTCTCTAGTTTTAGTAATTTATCAATTTGCTGTATAAATGAACTCTTTAATACCACAATTATTGTCCCACCAAAATGAAGAAAAATTATTAATAGTTTTTTTTTTCAATTCAAATCAATAATTTGTTTTTAAAGTTTTTTAAGTCTTCCTTTATAAAAAATAAATAAATTGTTTTCTAAAATGTTGAGTAAAAAAATATTAACAATGAATATTTTTATTTGTGTTTCGACTCAATGAATCTTCAATTGTGTTTATTGTAAATAATAATTGTGTACGTATTTATGTATGATTCATATATTTAAAAGATAAAAAAGTCCATAAATATTATTAAAAATATTGAATATTGGGTACGATAAGTTTTTCTTTTTAAATTTTTATTCAACTGCTTCAAGAGTTTTATTTCATAACTCTGTACACATACATACTATGATAGATGTTATGAAAATGTCTCTATATTTATGTTTAAGAGGTTAATAAAATGTTGCATAATAATTATTAAGTACATACATACACATTTTTTGTATAGGTTTAGTTGTAGGCTTTTGTATATTTAATAATAATATTTCAATACTTGTTTTATAATAAAAAGCAAAAGTTTTGTTAATAACTCCAAAGATTTTTAAATATATAAGAAACTATGATTAAAGTGTATTTTGAACAAGATATTGATAAGTAATATGAGATTTGTGCAAAAATTCATAATGGTATAAGTATCGTTGTCCGATAGTCAGGAAGTGAAAATACCGCCTTTAACATTACAAAACAATTGCACATAAGATTTTTTTAAGAATACTTGCAGGTAAAAATATGTTTGTGCTTCAATTTTTCAAAATAATAAAAATATTTTTTAAATTAAAATATATTAAAACTGTCAAAATTTAAAAATTCTATTATTTCCAGAAACAAATTATCTCCTAACATTGAAATTATTTTGTACGAATAAGAGTCAAATAAATGTTTATTAAAGACATAATATTTCAAATTGTCCATAATTTAGATCAAATCATTAGATATTACTTCATATTTAATCTAGAACATTATAGAGAAGCAGACTGAAGGTTAAATGAATTTTTAATAAGGAAAGTTTACATTTATTGTAATATTATATTTAATCAATTCTTACATTAGAATACGAAACTGATCCGAATTAACCGTCGTTTAGTTTATCAAATAATTACATTCTAGTTTATTTCTGGACTACGTTCTTTAATTCCACAATTTGACAATCTCAAGTTAAACTGTTTGGTATGACTTTAAACGTTTAATTTATACATGATTTTTTCAAATTATTTAATCAAATTGTTTGAGCGTCTGTAAGGAACTCAATTCTAAAGAGAAAATATTTCTCTCTCTCTCTCTCTCTCTAATTTTCAAACAATAGTACTAATTACTAATTTTTTGTATTCTCATTTTATTCTCTACCTCTTAGGGAACATAGTTTTCAACTTATTAAGTGAGTATTACATTTTTCGAATTTGGTATTAACATATGGAGTACTACTCGTAACTTTACTTAATTCAAGTGGTCAATAATCATTTTAAGTGATTAAATAAATATAAATTGTTATATTAAATATAATTTTATTCTAATTTAATAATCTATAAAAAAAAATTTTATAACTTCAATATTTTACGTTATAATATAATAATTATGTTATTTTTAAGAATTATGAGTACTAATTATAATTTATTTTAAGTTTGATATTGTTCTGGTTCAATTTAATATGAAATTATTTGTGTGGAAATAATCAATGAAATTAGAATTCAAATATAAAATTAAAGGAAAATTATAAAAATTTTTTATTTAATTAAGAAAATTATTATTTAATTTAGCTATTTAAAATTAAATAAAATCATTTAATTTTATTTTTAAATGAGAATGTAGATGGCATACCTATGTAGATGGCATAGGAATGTAGATTATTATCATATGAAATAATTAGATATAAATTGAGAAAAAATATATCCCTGTGTTAATGAAAATTTCATTAACACTGTAATATTAATACACAATTCAGCTTATAAATTTTTATTGCTGGATTCTGTATCAATATAATATTAATGTAATCACGGATATTTAGTTTCTTGAATATGATTTAATTGTTTATAGAAAATTATAATATACACATACTTAAATACTATTATATAAAATTAATTTTATTATTTAAAAAAAAATGTGCTCGTACACTACTACGTTAAATATATTAGTACTCGTACAATAATTATACTTAATATTATTCTGTATGCATAAAATATACTTAACATTGAATATTTAAAAAAAAAAAATATATATATATATATATAATTTAAATTTTATACTTAATCCATATAGTTTTATGGAATGTTGTCGAAGATTTACTATACTAAATACAATAAAATCATATAAATTTTCTCTAAACAAATTACAAAAAAAAAAAACAAAAAAGAAATATAAGAAATATATAAATATTATACAAAAGTATATAATAGTATCGCTATATACTAAAATTAACAATATTATAAATTAAATAAACTAAAATATAATAGTAATAGTTTTAATATATAAACAAATAATTATTATTCGAACACTTTATAAATTTTTAAATCTATATTTACAATCTAACACATATATAATAATTATGTTCTAATTATATAATCGAAATTTGTAGATTTCATTATCTATTTTATTATATACTTATTTGTTTTTTTAAATTTACGTTATGTACATACGTTAATATGAAAAAATAATAATTTTTGTTTTTTTATGTTTAGTAATCAATATAACAATAATTCCTTGTTCTATTTTTAATTTATAAATATACGTCTTATAATAATTATTACATACCATAATGTTTATTAAATTATATTTCTTATTATAGTATTATTATTATTGTTGTATATTTTAATTAATTTTTAATATAGGGTGCTTTTATGATTAAAAAAAAATATTATTGCTTAATATTATTTGAAAATGTCGTATAAAATTTCATCAGATTTGAAGAATTGAAATTGCGGCAAAGAATTTGTTTTAGTTTTATAAAATTTAAATAATTAATTATAATTTATGTAATTAATGTAGTAAGATTAATCACAATTAATTATGATAAAATTGGTATTAAATCACATTTAATGTATTCCAAACAAAAATAGATTAATTTTAACAGGTTTTTAAGTAAAACAAGAGCAAATTTTACAATAAATGCATATTTTCACTTAAAAATGTAAATTTTCTTGGATATATCATATTCAATATCCATTTTGGATATTGAATATTCAATTTATTTTTGGAATATCTCTTCTCTACAAATAAATTAAGGCTTACGTATATTTAATATAAGAAAATTGGACTATAAAACCATGCTTCTTGCTTTTTCTTATTGCCTTATTTTCTCTTATTATTCGCTCTTATTAACTATATCTTATTCATCTTCAAAAGTCAAGCCTGGTTCAAAACTAGCTCAACATGGGTAAACGAGGAAAACATGGGCTAAGTTGAACTGGTTTTTCTCTTAAATATTAACTGATATCTTAAAAATTAAACTGAACTAAATTTTCTGATATATTCGCGAAATTTGATTAATTGAATGTAGAAAAGAAAATAAAAATCATTAGTGTAAAAATAATTACAAATTTCAGAAGATCGCCATAAACTGTAGCCATTTTTGCTACTGACATTAACAAATTTAATTAATATTGCATTTATTTCAATCCCTTTTCTTAAAATCATTTTATTAGGCGGGCACACCCTGTTAATTTATTTTCTATACTCATAATATTTAAATTTACTAATTGAGTTGTAAAGAATGTTATAATTTATTTTTCTATTCCTTCGATGAAATTATCCATCTTATGGGCTTCTTCATTCCTATATATAGTATATATTTTAGTAAATGTTATGTATGTATGTGTATATACCTAAAATAAAATATTAAATATATTAATTACTATTAAAAAAATTTGAAATTATTTCTTTACCATTTTTTTATGTATATATAAAAAAATTTCAGTCTATTTAATCTTAAATGCTTTACTTATAATATGTAAAAATTTTATGGTGATAATTACGCTTCTAATTAATTAATAATCCTTAATCCTTGAATTTATTTATTAATTAATTTTTCGTTAAAAATTATTAATATTTTTTGTTTTAATTCAAAATTCATCCATTTTTAAATTTCAAAACAAATATGGTGGCGCTGATGACCTCGTTTATTAATAATTTCTTTCTTTAAATAATTATAACCCTTATTTTTGTTTCAAATAAATCTTTATCAATTTCATCATTCGGATTATTTGATATATCTAATATCTCTAATTTTTCAATAATATCTAATAATTCTTTTGAAAAATTCGTTTTATTTGTACCCTGTAGTACTAATTTTTCTAATTTATGGATATCTCTAAGGGCATTCGGTAATGTTGTATAGTTCAAAGGGTTAAATGACAAGTCCAATGTTATCAATTCTCTAAATGGTTTTACAACATATTTAGCATTTTGTAGTGAATTATTTCGTATTTCTAAATATTTTAAATCGGGTGATTTGAAATTTTTCGGTGATATATCTTCAATTTGATTACATGTTAAATTCATTATTTCAATGGCACCATCATATTGAAATTTTTTTAATTTACATGAAACAGCTTCAAAATATTTAATATAATTAAATTTTAATGTTAATTTACCATCTGTATCTTGTCCAATTGGATTCTCTGATATATTTAAATATTGAATTGATTGTATTGTATCGAATATTGTTGTATCAATTAATTTTATATCATTTTTATGTAAATCGATTTCTTCTAATTTTATACAATATTTAAATAAATTTTTTTCTAATATTCTTATTTTATTATTTGATAAATTTAATTTTCTTAAATTTGGCAAATTATCAAATATACCCAATTTTAATTCATTTATTATATTATTTTTTAAACTAAGTATATATAATTTTGACATATTACTAAATAAATTAATATTTAATGTTTTTATTTGATTATTATCAATATATAAATTTTCAATATTATAATTTTCAATAAATATACCATTTTCTAATTTATCAATTAAATTATATGATAAATTTAATAATTTTAATTCAATTAATGGATTTAATAAACCCAATTTTATTTCATATAATTCATTATTTGTTATCGATAATAATTCTAATTTATTTAATTTATAAAATGGATTATTATCATATGTTGATATATGATTATTATCTAACCATAAATTTTTAAGGTTAGGTGTTTTAACAAATACAGCATTTTCTAAATGTGTTAAACCATTATGTTGTAAATATAAGTTTTTTAATTTATTTGCCATACTAAAACTAAAATTATTTAATCTTGTTACATTTTGATTGACAACATATAAGGTTTCCAATTGTAAAAATATTGTAAATAATAATCTTGGTATTATTTGTAAATTTGAATTTTCGATACGTAATTCCGTAATATTGATGTATTGATTTTGTTCATTTTGATTTTTAATTGATAAGAATATATCAGATTTATCGTTGCCAGTTGTATCAGAATTTAATCGACGGCATATTGAATTGGCGCAAACATCTTCAACAAAATAATAGCGTGCATTTGTTATATTCAAAAGATTAATAAAGATTATTGATGATATTATTAGAGCAGTTTTATTAATCAAATAATTTTTGAATTTCATATTAATTTTTTTTTGGATTTTGATTAAAATTATGTAAAAATAATAAAAAAAAAATAAAATAAAAAGAAAGTTTTAGTGTTTTTTTTGTTTTTGCATATAAAAATCACGCCGATATTTTCACGTTTTCTATAAATTTTTTTTTTTTCGTAATTTAATGATTATAGTTTGAATATGATGCTTTTCCAAACAGCGATTGTTGTATACTAATCTCGTTAATTTTAATTACTCTAATTTTTAATATATTGATATGAAAATATATTTTATGTATAAAAATGTGTGTTCGTGGGTATACGTGCACAAAAGTAAGTCTATTTTATAAAATTTTTATTTTTTTTTCTAATTTTTTTTTTTTTTTTTTTTTTTGAAAATTTAATACAAGTAACCAGAAACGTTTTATTTAGTTCAAATTCAACGTATACTAGGGAAGATTAAAAATATTTTGATTCTTTTTTCGTTGCTTTTTCAAAAAATTGTAAAGATTTAAAGCTATATAAAAAATTGGTCTAGAAAATAAAATAAGAAAAAAAGAAATTAAATAAGAAATCGAATTTTAAAACAACTGATAAAATTTTTGGAGGTATTGTGTTGGGATGATTAGGTTTTTAGGGTGAGTTTTGAAAATATGTACAAAAAATATTTTTGACATTTTAAGTGAACTTTTAATTTTTGTCATATACGCGACGCTCTGAAGCTTTCAAAAGTCAAAATAGATGTTTCATTACGTTCATCTAATTGTGATAATTTTCGACCATTTAAATGCTTTTGTTTTCGATCTCATTTAGGTGCATATTGTCATTTTTTTCTGTGAAAATTCTGTTTATGGTTAACTTAAAATCTGGTTATGGTCAATAATAAAATTTTCGTTGAATATTGCCAGCTTTTCATATATAATAGTTTACAATCAAGCCAATGATTTGTGAAGAAGCTATTTTCCATTGAGCAAATGAAAATTATATTTTTAAAAATCTACTAACAATATTGCATATTTTTAGGATGAGCAATGTGAAACATGCTAATGACATCCTATTGATTTGTTGGGTCTGATACGGTGAGGTAATTCTATTTCATTTAAATGGGGCTGCTCTCTAAAAATGTATCCCTTCGAACGGGGAGGGGGGTAAAATAGGTATATTTTAAAAATGGGCTTTTTCACTACTTCAAATTACTTTTATAATATTATGTATTTTTGTAATAGTTACGGCATTGATCAATTTGGGCCGCTATTTGATTTCAAATATTTGATATTTTCGAATTTTAAAAATTTGACTTCCTTACCCAAAAATTGCCCTATAATTGCCAGGATTGAGCCAATTTTCATACTGATTTTCTGAATATTATTTTTGTATTTTCATATTCGTAATTTTCATATGTATATGTACATAAATACGTATATATGTATATTTTTGGTTTTCTTATTTTGAAACAATGCTGTTGATAAGAGCCTCAACGAATGCTGAGAGGTTAAAAATTTAACAATAATATTGATATTGAAATTCAATAGGTATAGTAAAAATTTTCTGCTACTTGTAGTATTTTTTAAATTTTTTTTTTTTGCTTTTTTATTTTTGTATTTAAATATTATTTATAGATTTTTCGTTTCAATTTAAATTTTAATAGTACGCTGAACAAAATAGACTGGGTGCAATCGCAATGTAAATATTACAAATAGTCTACTTTAAGTATTTAGTTCAAAATATAGACGTGGATTTATAGTTTCAAAGAGAAAGAAGAGTGAATGCAACGAATTTGTTATTTTTGTAATTGAAATCAAAAACTATGTCAAGAAATCTAATTTAGTAATGTTGTTATTTCCACTACATAGTATATGAATTCTTCGTAACTGTAGCATTTTAAAATTTAATTTTGATAGGTTAAAGAAATTTTTCACAATTGTGAAATATAATTGAAAATATTGTGAAATTTGTAAGTTGTACGAAAAATATAAAATTTATTTGCATTTAAAAGCATTTAACACATTCATATTGGGATATCTGAGTTCGAAATTCGTACAAGCGCATAGTTTAAAAATTTTAAAAGCATAATTTTTCGATGGGAAAAAATGATAAATAAAAAAATTGGTTTAGACACAGTCCAAAACACGATTTTAGTGGGAACAACACAGAATGGTTTTGACTTTCGACTCTCATACATGGCAAAGTTGGTTTTGTTTTTGCAGCATCATAGTGACTTGGGTTAGTTTTTTTAAATATTTGAAACATTTTTCGGAAAATGGACTAAAGGTCCAGGTTACACCAAAACATGTGTAATACCTCCATGTACAATAAAAATCTCTTGGTGATAACCTAAATGTCTCTCTATTGTTTCTCATTACAATAGCTTTTTGTATCGCTTCTGCCTATAGTTTTGCAGACGCGCCTTAGCTTAACCCCTTTTTCGAATTTTTCTCAATACTTCTGTTGATTGATTTCACAAAATCGAACAATTCTGACTTTTTTCTGACGGGTTCTCCAAACGCTTCAACCAAGTGAAATTTTTCCCGAAACTGTTCCTCATTTTTATGTGCCTTCTTCTAATATTTACGCGGATTTTTTTTTTCATATTATTTTTCAGTTTAATTCAGACTCTTAGAAAAAATTCTCGAAAGAGGTGTAGTTGACGATATTTTACATGTAATATTACGTGATTTATTTATTATAAATTGAAAAATTTTCCAGTTACATTTGTTGTTTGAACATTGAACTTTGCTTGTAATAAATCTGATAACAGTACTATTACACCTATCAACAAGACTAATTAAAATTACAAAATTTTCTATTGAAATAATGGCTAGTATATCTGTCATCTTTATCAAGAGAAAAGCAGAGCTTAATCCAAAAATAGAAACAAATAATTAAAATATTAAATGAAATTTCATATTTCAAAATTTTCAAGTTATTAAAAAAATTTCATACTTATTTCTATGTAAATTCGTTTGAGGTCCCCATTTAATTGTTTACTTTATAAAAAATTCACTAAGTACACCGAAGAATTAAGGGGTTAATTAACAATTTCGTTATAGAAATGTTGATTAAATGACTTGACTGTGTATTAGGTGAATAATTTTAACAATTAAAATATATTTATAACAACCGGATTGCGGGAGACAGTAAATGAAAATATTAGATTGACAGAACATTAGTTGCATTTACAGTAGTAATTTGACAGATAAATATAGTAGTTTGACGGTGTATTATCTGACAAATGTAGTAATTTGAGAGTTCGTTTTGCATACACATGTATATGAAAATTTAATGCGAGTGACTTTTAAATTATATAATCAATGGAATCACTTTCCTTGTATCATTTTTATGCAAATAATCGTACACTTCAAGTTTTATAATCTGCCTGTTTTATATCTCGCTTATTGAGCAAACAGACATGTAATTTTTAGTTTGCAACTGTTTGATTGCTTATATGAATTCTATATCATACAGTTCTGTATGATCGTATGCAATTAAGCAATCAAACTGTTTGTTATTTTTTACATGGTCTGTGTGAGCCTTTACGTGATTCTTAAATTCTATTCAGCTTAGACAAAAATTTCTAAATTTATTTATACATATTTTTTTTTGAATCTCGATTTTATATTTGGGAATTAAAGTCATAACGCCATTCAGACTTATTATGACATATATATATATATGTATGTAAGTATTTAATTAAGTATTAAATGCAGTGGCGCCTTACGTTTTCGCAAAGTGTAAATAATTTTATTTCTATATTATAATAGCAAAAACTATTATAACTCGTATGTAAAAATGTTATAATAATATTTATAATCAAAGTTTCTAAGATTATTAATGACCGGAAATCATGATAAACCTTAGCGTCGTTTTATTTTTTTAACTCCATCGCATTGAATAAAACAAAAACAGAAAAAAAAAATTCTAAATTCAAAATATACGAGTGTAGAATTGTAACACAATTCACACTATCAATCGGGTTTGTTTTTTACGCATAAGGTCTACGTGCTTACATTTTTCAAATTTATATTTTGTATATCAAATGGAAAACACATATATCGTATTCGTACGGAAAATCTGTTTAATAACGATCTGTAACTGTAAATTTTTTTTTTTGTAAATCATAACTGTTAAAGTGTTATTTTAAGGCGTTCATAAATTTTTTTATTTACGTTTTTTTAGCAATTTGTTGTTTAATTTTCTGTGTTTTTTTTTTCTTAATTGTTTTGGCTATTCGACTGATAATTTTGTTATAAAAATAAAAGAATAATAAATGAAGTTTTTTTTTAATAAAATACCCTTTAACTGATATTGAAACGTCATTTTGAAATTGTCAATAAAATTATGCAAAAAATGAAGTAAACAAAATAAAAAATAAAGAAAACAAAAACTTAAAGAGAAATACGAAATTTCCAAAAAGAAAAAAATATGAAAAAGGTGAATGGACGACAACTTAAGTGATTCAAAACACCGAAATAAACACCATTCAACTGTAATTGAGAAGAAAACAGAAACAACACATAAACAAGAAATCAAAATAAAAGTGAAAATAGAAACTAATTGGTCCGACCTACTTTGAGGAGCGTTGTTTTTTTGATACGTCAAATGACACCCATAAAATTAATACATACAAATTGCCCTTATGAAAAGGTAAAATGGTAGAGATCTAAGATCATAGATAGAAAGTAAAATATTCGACTTGGCTACTGTATTTCGGTAACAATATGTAATGTATTATATGTATTCAAAGATTGCCTTAATAAAAAATTTTTTTGTGTTATTTTGTAGAGAAAAATGAGTTCTATGAGTTCTATATGGATTATCTTTAAAATTACTATTGGATTTCGGGTTTCTTATAAACCGATAGTCTTGCACATTTGATTCAATTTGTTTCAAACCCTTTTGAAATTGGTAAGTGATATTAAGGGTTTGATTATATGGATCTCGCTTTTTTTACTCGTCGAGTGACAAGAAACTGAATGAGTATTAAATGTTTGTAAAATGTAATTTTTGAGTGAGGAGAATTTGTTTGTATTTCGTATATCGTTTTTCCCAAAGCCTATAAAAAATTTAATTATCATTAACTTTGTTTTTCAAAATGAAAAATTCCGTCGATCTCTTATATTCTCCCACATATATAAGAGAATTTAGTAGAAAATATTATTGGCAAAATTATATATGTATCTATTTGAAAAAACCCAAAATTCTGACTTGAAAGTAAATAAAAAATTATTAAAAAGGTGAGTAAAATATCTTTCACGAAATTGCAAAATAAAATTTGAGTATTATGAACGAAAAATGACATGTATACAATAATATTACAAAATATTTAGATTTACAATCATAAAAATAAAGTGGCGTTATAAAACGTAGTAGCGCATAGCGCTTACGAATACGAGTAAAAAATTTGCCGGTATTAAAGAAAAAAAAAACAAAAGAGATGAAATTTTCGCAACCCACGTACATATTATAATTAATTGCGAATGTCATGCGATGGTCAACAATTTTTATTAGTGATTTAAACAAATTACGGTAAAAATTGGTTTTTATTATTAATTTTAATGTTATAATAAAATAAACATTATGTTTTACTATAATTGGGTAACAGATGGCGCTTTTGAAAATAAATTAAGTCATTTTGTGTGAGATAGTGAGGCATACTTTAACACATATGCATACATATGTATGTATGGATAAGTAAATTATTTTTATATACATATGTACATATTTGGTCTTCGAAAACAAATAATTAATGTAAACTATTATAATTATCATATAACAAAAATAAATATATATGTATGTACGTAATGTAAATAAAAATTCGTATTACGAATTGAAATAGTTGGTGTTAATAGATTGCGTTATTTTTGGAAAAGGTTGCCGTAATATTGTAAATTAGTTAGAATTAATTTTTTTTTTTTGCGAAAAGTAGGTTATTGTTTAAAAATTAAAATTCTCTTAAAAGTCTTATACAAATAATTTGACTAAAGTTTTGAGTTTACCAAATAGTATTTAGTAAAACTGCAATCATAGAATTATATATTATTGATGTACAATAAATACCCTGGTAATTGCATTTTCTGTATCTAGCTGTTGTGTCAAAACCGGTTTCATCTTTCCCAATTAATTCTTAAAAATAGATTTTTGATTTTAACAGTGAATTAACTTTTTGAATAATTTCTGATCTTGTAATTTTAAAAGATTTTCCAAATCAATTTTTCTTTCCGGAAATATGAGAGTCAGTCGCATTCAAGGAATTATGAAGTACATATTACAGCCTGCACAAACAATTGGACTGATTCGATATTTAAAATAAGGGAATAAAAAAATGTTTCTGTTAAAATATTTTGAAAACATTTATGAGTTTGTCGTTTTCGAAATTTGCTCACAGGTTTTCTAGTGTTGTAGCGACTAAATAGCTTTAGTATATGATACAAATTTCATTGGACTGACATTTTAACCTTTATTCACTATATTAGTTTGAAATAAAAAAAAAATAAATATTTTTTTTAAAATTACCATGTTTTTTTTTATAATAATAAATTGACTTCTTTATATTTTGAATGCGTTCGATTATAGGTCAGATAATTGGCTGTTTTATTTTATTTTACTAGATTTTTGGCTTTGATAACCTATACATATTTTGAATTAGCTTAATAACAAACTGATTATATTTAATATTTTATAGAATTTAATTTATATTATTAATAAGAATGTAATTAACATGAAAATAAATTCCCTGTAGAATTTGTATAAATTTTTTTTAATTTGAAATAGATTTTCTCGGATCAGTTCAGGTTATTTTGTCTTTAATAATTAAAAGTTGAATTCGTGTAAGTATTCGTTATGTTAGTAAAGAGATATGTTATTTAAAAATGTACGCAAATTTACTAATAACATCCATACCTTTAATAAGAGCTGCACGCATTGACATTGTTATCTGCATCTGTTTTAAATACTGACTGAAACCTCATTTTGAAATTGTCAAAGCAGTAATGCAAAAATGAAATAAACAAATTAAAATTTTTTAAAAAATAATTAGTACCGAAATTAGTCGCTAATCATATAGGTTCCGGTTGAAGTGATGGAGTTTTAGCGGTTAGAAGGTATTGCAAATTATAAAGTGACGAATATGTTCATTTCTAAAGCAAAATTTTGGTTTATTTGGTTAAAAGAAAAGGAATATGAGTTTGTAGAAAAAAAAACTATCGTTGGAAAAATATTCTATCCTCGATTTAAAGACCATTAACGCTGTTTGGACTTTATTAAGGCATGATCTTTGTTCAAAATCTTAGCTCTTTCTTCTGTGCCGGTATAGGATAACAAAATAATTGGAAATAAAGGAATAAATTTATTATTCCTATATTATTTATAGGAATAAATTGGAAAAACAGGAACAATAGGAAAAATAATTGGTAGAAATTTAACATAAGTTTCTTTTTACTTTATATAGGATAGGTGCCGTAAATAAATTTGATAATGCAGTATTGTATTGTAGTGAGAGCTTTCAGGTAATAGTTTAGTAAATTAGCCTTAAAATTGTAATTGTTTAGCATCATTAAATTGTAGTTTGGAAATTGAGAAATCCAGATGGTGATTTTTTAGAGGAGCGTGTGAAAACGTTTAATGCTTATAATATATTACATTCGAAATTGTAACATGATGAGTCAGAAAGAGTAAAATTATCAACTTAAACTATAATAAATTGTTGAAGAGTCTACCTTCACTTCAATGTTAAAGAAATTCATTCTATTCTATTTTTCTTTAATGGAGACTTTCTCCTTGCGGAATACATATTCATTTTTTGTATTTAAAATTATCTATGTATTTAAAATGTTAATCTAAATGTCTTGTTAAAGATCACCTTTAATTTTAATCAGAAAGTTCAAGTTGAATACAGTTTTATAATTGATGACTTAATTTCATTATTGCATAAAAAAACTACGTGCATATAAAAATTCTTAAAAAACCAAGATTTCTTGGAAGATTTAAAAAATTTTTGAAGGTCTTCAATGTTGCTTTGAATCTCTATAAGTACACAATAAATTACAAAATATTGTAAACATAATATGAAAGAGATCAGATGACATTTAACAACGTTAACATTTAGTAAATAAGATAAAAGTCTCGTTTGTCGTCTGAAATGTGAACTCATAAATCATATGTTTACAATTATTGAAGTTTACAAATGTCAAGTATAATAGGTTATAGTTATATCTTTTATCATAATGTGTATCGTGTATCAAAAAACATGATTAATAAACATTAAAATCAATCATTTTACATTTAAAACCGCCTATCATGTAATTTCAGACAATTAATCAATAAGTATTTTGTACCTTAACAAATTAACATGATATTATGGGTATGAAAATGAAGGATTACCCTATTATACATAAATTGGAAATATTTTGAAAGTATTTAGTAAGGGTATTAAAAATGAGTGCAAATTGTGTAAGCATGTAGCAGTAAGTGTATTTATACAAAACCTATGTTGATCAACAACTTAACTTCAAAATTTTTTTCAGTTAAAATTTTTAGGTTAAACTATCATGACTTTTGACTGAGAAAGCCCTGCCCAAACAATGTGTACCATCTGATGACCAGAGCAGGATAGTCAAACAGAATATGTATTGCCGTCTCCTTGTCACCTTGTGTAGATTCAAATATAGGAGTCCAATTTACCCAGCTTGCGCAAGTGATATTTTATCGGACATAGCCAGCAATAGCATATAAACTTTTACAATTATCACAATACTCGTATAACAATGAAAAATAACTAGCCGGTAATAGCATGAATCCGGATACGATCCATCCCAGGCAGTTTTGAGGAGAACTTCCTTGAGCAAGATAGAAAGAACAGTTCGCATGATGACATTACACAGTAGTCTCCCAGCGAAGATTCAATCTCAAAATTATTGTAAATCTTTTATATTTCATTTTAAAACCATAGCAAAACTTTCCTTTTAATTTCAGTCTTTGATTTAAAATAATAATGTTTTTTAAATTTCCTTCAACATTTCGAATTGATAAAAAATTCACTGACATTTACGCAAAACATGCAATTGTTGAAAAAATTTGAGTTTTATTAAAAAAACTTGAACAAAACAGAAAATAACTTTAATGATAATTTTTCTAATTTTTCTAAGCGAAACTTCCCTTCGCTATTCGTTTGTAAATGGGAGGTATTTGCTCAAGACTATTATTTTTTCTCGACTGTTCTTTCAATTTCTTAAATTTGTCTCTTTCTAAAATTTTTAGAAAAAATAAATAAAGCGAAAGAGACTCAACAAATTGTTCCTACGTTCTATGTTATGCTTATTTTTTTGCAGTTCTTGATTTGACACTTCATTAATTATAGCGTTTGATTCGGTTTTCCATTTTCTTATTTTGGTAAATTCAATGAAAAATAATAATGTGCTTTTTTTTACTACAAACCTTTCTTTTATCCCGAAGAATATCGAATTATTTGCAAAATCAATAATTCGGTAGATTCCAAAAATTAATATTTTCCCTTCACTTTTTACATAAAAAAGTCTTAATGAGGCTTTTAAAAAAAATTATTTATTAATTTTTTTTTAAATCACTATTTAGGCGCAGCTTAAACGTTCAAAACTTTTATTATTCGTTTTCTTTCACTTATTTTATTTCTCATTCTACGCGCTCGCTAATTCGTGTTGGATTTATCTAAGAACTAACAATGAAATTAGAAAACTACTCGTACTTCTATGTTAAAAAAACAAAATAATCACAAAAATATTCATTTCGTTTTTCTAACTTTTAAAGTGCGTATTTTACACGGAAACATAGGAGGCGAAACAATCGAAATTCCAATTCTACTTTGATATTTTATCTACTTAATTTACGAAATATTTATTTTTCTTAACTAATCTTAATCACGTATTTATTATATTAGTGTTTCTTTCATGTTATAAATTTAACTAAATCTATCTTATAATCGGCATCAACTTAAAATCGCGGCTAAATAAAATAAAAACACGATTTTAAATTCAAAGAAATACAAGAAAAGTTAATTTTCTAAACTTTTTTCTACAAAATATTTTTTTTTTGCTATGGTTTCTCACCAATTACAAATTAGTAGACTAGCTGGCGGTAATATACAGAAGTAGAAACTAAATATTTAAAAAGTAATCTAATAATTCAATGATCACAAAAAAATATAAAAAAAAAAAATTATTTATTATTAAACGCTTCAATCGCCCATTATGGATCAATTCTAAAAAAAAAAAAATTTATCAATTTAAATACAAAAGTCGCGTGAGAAATAAATTTTCGTATAGATTGGCCAGATTGCTTTAAGAAAAATAAAAAAAAAAAAAAGATGAAAATTATATTTAACCTTAATAGCAATTAAAATTAACTGATGTATATAATTAATAAATAAAATAAATAGGTATACAATAAATTTGAAGATGCTATATTTAAATTTAATAATCGCCGAATATTCGCCGAATTTTGTACAAAAAAAAAATTATATATAAAATCATTTTTTAATTTATATGACCTGGATTTTTTTAAAGGTGTTGCCTTCTAAAAAATAATAATAGACATAATAATAGCACCACGTATGTCTGTTCAATATGTAGACTACGATTAATGTCATTATTGTTGCTTTTCCTCGCCCCTATACCTGTATAACACATTTAAACTCTAAACTAAAGTAAATTGTTTTTTGTTGCTTTTATGAAAATCCGGAAGTTTTAATATTATTATTATTTAAACGTTTTTAATTTCATGGAAATTATTGGAAATATTCTAAAATTTCAATTTTTAAATTTTTATGTATTTCTGTTATAATTGTGGTATATACCACAATACTCGTGTATTACAAATACCATACAATAAAAAAAATCATTTGAAAAATTAAATCAAAAAGAGATTGAAATTTTAACACTTTATTAAAAATTTTTAGAGTGAAAATTAAAAATTATTAATATTTTAAAATTTAATTATTAAATTAGAGAACAGAATAGAGTAATAGTAAAAAGGTTTTATTGGAATTATGTTATGTGGAAGTATTTCAAGATGAGCATTGTGATACATAGAAAATCCAAGTACATCTTGCGTTTTTCATTTAATTAGAAGGTTTTTCCTGAAATGTGATTTTTTTTTTTTTAGAAGTAATATTAAATTTTAAATTTTTGAAAAATTAAATTTAAAATAATAATTTTAATAATTTCTAAATAATTTCAATTTCTGAGAAATTATTGTGAAACCTGAAGACATTTAATAAGGTAAAGTAGAAATTTATTATTATTTTTTATGAAATTTAATATTAAGGAAGCACATTGTCTCTAAATCAATATATGTACATGACGCAGAGAATATGGATCAAATTTAATAGTAAATTTTAAAGATTGTGGCAAAATTAGAAGACTATTACTAGACAAAATTAGAGATTAATTGTAAAGTAACTTTTGCTACTGCAGTAAAATGTATAAAAATGATAATTTGATAATTGGTGTGATATAGAAAAAATTTCAGCGAGTTTTACAATTTTTTTGGAACATAATTGTGAAAATGAGCCCTGCGAAAACCTAATTCATAAAAACTTCTGATTTTGAAAAAAAAAAAATTTTTTCATATTAAGAACACAAATGATTTGTTTCGTTACAATTTTAAGAAATTCATTGAGAAAGACGCTGTCTAATATTAAGCCGAAAACTGTGTTTCAAAATTTATAAAAAAACAATTAAAATTTTTCTTAAAATATAATGATTTTCGAATTGCATTTATTATTTTTATCGATTTTCTTTCTTTAATTTCCTCATATAAGATCGAACTCTTAAACTAGAACATTACAATCTGTATATTCATCAAAATATATGCAGAAAATTTCTATGCCACTCTTGAATATTATAGAGTGCATATTTTTCTTGCTAAATCTTAATGAGAGCGGGAAAATGAAAATTTGTACCATTCTAAAATCTGTTCAGAACTCAAAAACAGTATGAAGAACAAGTTGCATTTACGAAAATTTGGAATCGAATGAATGTAGAAACAAATGCAATAAACACCATAAATTATAAAAATAAAAGCGTTTCATTCACTCATTCCCATACATTATTGTGAAAAAGTTATCTTGCAATGACATCTAATGGAAATTTACTTTTATTTATATTCGTATACACAGAAAAAAAAGAGTAGAACATTTAGCTAAAACAATAGTATAAATCACCTAATGAAATGCTTGATTTTCAGCCTCCTAAACTATTTAGCTACATTGCCTAATTTAAATTAGCTGAATTTACTTTTTAATAATTAGGAAAATTAACCAAATAAATTTGCTGATTTATCTACAATACTAGCTAAAATACCTAAAAATTTAGGTGGATTAGAACTAAGCAAATAGTCGATTCACCTAATCATTTAGTTAATTTATTTTAAAACCTTTTCGAAATTTAACTAAAGAAATAGGAATTTCACCTAAATAAGTAGTTAAAAAATATTCTCAACAAAAGATAATATACCTAATTATTTAGTTAGAAAATAGAAAATATAACTATTTTTTAGTTAATTATAATAGGGTTTTTACCTATTATATTAGAAAAAGTATCTAAATAAATTAGGCTCGTTTCTAAATTTATTTAGGTTTAATCCTGAAAATAAAAAGGTACTATAAATTAAAAATTAAGTTTTGTTTCGTTTAATTTTATTTTATCCAATATTTTTTCAGTTAATGTCACATTATGTTAAATGTAAAAACACGAAAGTTAACAACAATGATGATGGGTTTTGTATTTTTAAAATTATTGACAAGTTAATATTCCTCCTTTATAACATTGAGTTGTAATTTGATGAACAATGTGTGCTTAAAATATTTTATAAATTTTAATATCGTTAATAAAAAAATAGAGTAAAAAAAAATTTAAAGTATTGTAATACCGTAAGGTGTAATGCAAAACATCTAAATTTGAAGGTTTCCATTGTTTTTTTCGCCACATGTAAGACTTTATGGTTTGTGGTTTCTGAAATTTATATTTTAATTATATAATTACGATTTATTCAGGATTAATATTATTTTTGAGCCAAATTACATTGCTTTAAGTTTCAGTCTCCTTTTTCTTAAACTGGGAATTAAAACTTGAAATTAATATTAAAGTTATAATAATTATTATAAAATTTATATAAAATTAAAATTACCTACAGGCTGCAAATGTAATGATTGACTTTTCAAAACTTACATCATACTAGAACTATATCTTCGAAAGTAAGAACCTGTTTTTATTACTCTTAACACGATTATCACTTTTTTTATTTAGTCCAATATGTAAATTTTTTGAATATTATTTTTAATTTTTTTTTTAAATAATAATAATTATTTTTAAGTTAATTTTAATCACGAAAAATTTATTTTACAATAATAAAACTAAGCTTATTTACTACGCCAATATTCAACATGTACTAATTTCTGTTCAAAAACTTCAAAAATTAGAATACAAAAAAAGTAGCGGTATTTTGAATTTTTTCTTGATAAAACAAGTGTTTTTTTCTAAATTTAGCTAATTTTTTCGATATTTCAACTAGTGTTTTAGTTAATTCTTTTTTGAGTAAAATAAAGTGGCTGAATTAACTAAGGTAATAGTTAAAATATCTAGAAAAGTAGTCATTGAAGAAAAAAGTAACGGTATTTATTTCTAAGTAAAACATTTGATCTTTTGATAACTCAACCAATGTTTTCAGTAGTTCAACTAATGTTTTAGTCAATTTTTGGCAATAAAATGAAATAGCTGAACCAACTAAAGTTGTAGTCAAAATATTTAAAAATGTAGTCATTGATTAGGAATTTACATAAAAACTGTAAACTTATTTTTTTGTTTTCTTTTCTAAAATAACTAAATGTTTAGATGAAATATCTAATTAAATTAGTTGAACTTTTTCAACTATTTATTTTAGATAATACATCTAAATGAGTAGACAAATCACCTAATCTTTTAAATATTGCATTCAACTAATTCCAAATAGTTGAGCCAGCTAATAGTGAATTTTAAAACAGCTAAAGAAGTTGTCAATACTTCTAATTATTTATATAAAACACCTAATTTGAAACCAGCTAATTACGATTAGTTGAAAAATCTAATTCATTTTTTTCTGTGTAGGTCTAAGTTGCTTGAAGCTTCTTCAATACAATTTAAAATTTAACTCTACATAATAACCTTAAAAATTAACATAGAATTTTTATGAAATTTTATTTTCTTGTTATCCTTCATATTTTCACTATAATTATTTATGGGAAATCCTATATATTTCAACATTTTAAAGATTTAAATTTTCATAATAATTTTTTAAATAATAATTTAATTTTTATAAATGGAAAGACTCTTTAAAATTTTCGCTCAGCAACCTTGAGACAGTTTAAAATATTATCAAATACTTACATGAATAAGAATAAAACTTGAGGAAAAGCAAAGGAAAAAAAATGGTTTCTGTATTAAAAATTTTTAATTGGAGCTTCGTACAAAATAATTGATAAACTCTTAAACAAGTTTCTGTCATATAACGGTACAGTATTCTCAATATTTTAATTAATTAATCAACATTTCACACGTACCAGTCTTTTATGTTAAAAATAAAATTTTATTTAAAAATTTTTTTTTATTATTTTCCACGAAATTACTCAATTATTAATAATATTCAACAATAAATAATAAAATAAATAAAAACTAAAATAAAAGCGGATATAATTTTTTTTTAAATTATTGTTAATTAATATATAGATTGCTATTGAATTTTTTTTTTTATTAAAAACAATGGAATTTAAAAATTTTCAATTTAATTGCAATATCAAAATTAATAAATCCCGTCACAATATTTTATTTTTAATACCCTTGTTCAATAACAAAATTGATCTTACAACAAGATTCCATAAATAAAACTAAAAAAAAATTTTTTATACTTGCTCGCCATTGAAAAGTCGCACTGGCACATCACATTGCAATGACCCATCTTTATTTGCGCACATTATTTAAAGAAGAAGACGAAGAAGAAGAGCAAAAAATATTTGTTTTACTGGTGTGCACGAATTTTTCATTGAACCGCTCCAGTTTCATTCAATTAAATTCAGAAGCATTTTTAAACAAATAACTAAAATTTTTTTTTTAAGAAACCATTAAAATTTATTAAATTATAAAAAAAATGGCAACATAAACAGACGATCATTTATCGATCACCTTAAACGGTTTCCATTCGGAAAACATACAAAAAAAAAAAACATTGCAGATCAACAATAATTTTCTGTTTTTTATGTTTAATATTTTCGAATAGAAATAAAGAATAGGTAGAGTTGAACGTTTCAACTCTGTGAAACGAATGAATCATTTTCAAAGTAGCATGATAAGTGTCACACTGCCTCATTCAACCTTTTGGTTCGTTAAATAGGGTTTTTTGTATGAATAAATACTTATATACCTATATGGTAGTTTCTGCATATGATTTTAAAGATTTTAACTATCTTTTACCGAAAATCGTGCTGATTTTACCGTATTGGTTTGCGCAAAATTTCAATATTTTTGACATGCAATTTCAATATTTGAATATTGTTAGTTTGACATCAAATAATTTTTGAAGTTGTATGATAGTTTCTCGAACAACTGTTTCAATCACATCAAATTCAAAATTTATAGTATTTACTATAATAATAAATCACATATGTATGTGAAAATATGGCGAACTTAATTTGATTAGTTTTTCAGTTACCCCTAATAAAGACCATAACGGATAGACGGACGAACGGATAAACTGACAGCCATCACTAAGTCGACTCAGAATTACACAATGATCAAAAATATTTAATAAATATGTTCTGTATTTTTGACCGTTATTTTTTAGCTTTATAAACGGAGTGGAAAATTTATAATACCCTTAACATATACGAATCTGTATAAAACAATCAAAGGTAAAAAAAATCATTTTCATTAATTAGTAAAAGCAAAACGCCTAATGAGCACCTAGTCGAACTCATCATTTCATTCATCAGCGCAGCAAAAATAATTAAATAATTAAATAATATGTTGTTAGTTACTAAAATATACTAAAGAGGTCAGAGTCATATTACTAATATTAATAAATTACAACGTATTTAGTTATATAAAAATTATAACTAGACTTTTATGGACTTAATTTACTAATTATAGCAGAAATATTTGAAATTTTCTTTTGGATTTTTATTAATGTATTTATTAAATTAAAAAAGTAAATATGAATTTAAATTATTTTTATTATTAAATAAAATGGATTTGGTTTAGTTTCAGCCAATTGATTTTAAGATTAATAAATTAATATGTTAGTAGGTTATTAAAATACTTTTATAGTACAGAAATTTTTATAAAATACTTTTATAGTTAAAATGAAATCTTTATAGTAGGCACTTGAGAGTTTTTTAATGAACAATAAATAATAATCAATATTTAAGTGATTCGAAAAATATGGGACAATTGCCCATTTAAACTTTTAATTTTGTTAAATTGTTTATTTTATTATGTTAGTTAATTGCTAACACATACTTTAAATTAAATCAGAAAAACCAATAATAAAAGAAGCCTTTATACAATCAAGAGTTCTTGTATTTTTTTTATTCTAAAACTAAGCCCTTATATAACTTTAAACAATTTTCAATTTAGAAATAAGAATACTTAACAACGAGAAAAAATAGAGTTGACTGTGCCAACTCTGTAATACCCGTACGAATTTGTTTCCCTATGTGTGAATAAATATGTTATAGCTGACTATGGGACAGACAACTTTATGTTGTCGTATTACCATATTAATTTATGCAAATTTTCAGTACTGTGTTTTCAATATGTTCTAAGATGTGGCCAAACTACTATTGAAGTTGTATGGCAGCTACCAGAAAGAGACAAACAATTACAACGAATTTTATTAAAAACATTGGCCCTACTAATATATTCACTTGCGCGGAATTTCAATATCACAGCTTTTATAGTTTCTGAGACATACAAAAATGGTGAGCTTAGCTCATTTAGTTTTTGAGTTATCATTGGGATGGACAAACGGACGGGCAGACAAAGCTCAATGGGCTCAGAATTCGACGCTGATCAAAAACATACACTTGAGTCTATATCTCAGAGCATTATTCCTTAGCGTTACGAACGGTAGGGCGAATTTATTATACCCTTCGAACATGCGTTCGTATGGGTATAATTAGAGTATTTATTAAAATGATAATGTTACTTGTGCTCTAACACTGAGAACTTTCTCTACTCTGATAAGCAATTACTGGGAACTTTCTATATGATGTGATTAGTATACTTCTTTCTATATTAAAAGATGTTGCGACTATGATCAAGTATTTATAATGTTAAGAAGATGTTGCAACTATTACTTTCTATATTTCTATATTATAGGTAAATACTTGTTTGAAAAATTATTCAAAAGAAAGGAATTACTTTTTAGATCTACTCGTATAGTAATTATTTCTTACACGCCGACTAGGTAATCTCTTTTGTTACTCCACATGGTTAAACTGAAATTTTATTCATGGTTTAGATTTTCGATGGTCTTAAGCCTCCCCCTCCTGCGAGATAACCAACGCTCTCTTAAATAGTTATTTAAAACCTGTATGTTATGTATAGAACTTATTTAAGCATGTTATGTTTTAAATGCCTCTATCAGGATCTGGGACTCAACAAAAATCTCACGGTGACAACAATTGTAGATCTCGCCCTCTCCAATAACTTCTCATACGATATTTGTCGACTTCCAATATTATAATATTAGGGATTAAAAGAGTTTGAAATATATTGAAAAATATACTTTAAAATAATCGTAGCAATTTAAGTAAAAAGAATATATGCATGTATGTATGTACAGGCCGATTTCTTAATTACGAATAGTTCAGTATTGAAGTAATATTATGTGGTAATTAGGACCGTATTGGTAAAAATTTCTAAATCTTTATCGAGTATTTAATAGAGTGTACGTAATGTTTTTGCACCGAATTTAATTTAGAGTTTTAAATCTGTTGGATATTTAAGAAAACTATGAAATTTAAATCAATTCAAATTTGTTTAAAGATTAATGAGCTTTATATGATCACATTAATGTCAATTTGTTAAGATTTATTCCTTTGACTACGTATGTACTAAATTCAATCAATTTTTCAAAATATTTTTCTTATTATGAGGACAATAAAGGTATTCCCAAACCTTAAATTTTCAAATCATATTTTAAAGTGGTAAAAATCAGTTTAAACACCATAAAAACATTTAGTATTAATCGGAGTTTTAATAATTTCGGACTCGTAAAATGAATTAGCCTATTTAAAATTTCTTAATGAAATCATGTTAGTCACACTATTGAAAAATTCATTGAAATTTTAAAAGGAATTATAACAGTTTATTTTACAAATAAGATAATAAGTAATAAAATATTTAAGTAATCAGATTTGAATCGATTAAATTCAGTAAAAATTCTCCGTAAAAGATGATTTTTATTATATTTGTTTGTTTATCTGTCAGGGATTGATTTATTCTTTAATCAGTTTTTTACCTTATTGAACAGGCCATTTATTCCAAAATCTATTAAAAATATGTTTATTAAATTTTTAATATCTCTGTTAAAGGAATAAATATTGTTAACATAATAAGTTAGATTTAACATCAACACTTAAAGTTACTCGTATGTAGTAATTTTATTTAGTTAGGGAAATTTGGACAAAACATGAGAAACGTTTATGGTGCCGTGTGATTAATGAATGAGACAAAAAAATTACCCAAACTTTTATATATTTTTTTTTAAATTATTTTTGAGTTCATATCTTTGTATAATACCTTCATTTAATATTGTGTAGCCAAAAATGTTGCAAGTATAACAGAAAACTTTATTTTTAAATGTCAATTAAATAAACAAATTGCATTTACATATAAATTTCAAGTGTTATGTCAAATGAGTTCTTGCATATTGCGTGCTAAATTAAAACCAAATGAATATTATTGCCAAAATATTGAGTAATTCACTCTATTTTTTATAGGATCAAGATGAAAAATACTTTCTAACACATAAAATTAATAAATTTGTAATTGAACTAACTCATATAATTAAATTAAGGAAAATAGTGATTGCAATCACTTATACTGATTGTGTTCTTGAACGTCGGTATTTATTTTTTTGTGATATTAGAATCTATTAGTGTTTGCACTTTAAGCACAATTAATACCAAATGTGCAAGGTATACAAACAAAGGTTATTATGAGAGCATATTTGCTTTAGAAGCTTTGGTTTCATTTCTTTTATTAGGAAAATAGTGATTGGAATCACTTATACTGATTATGTTCTTGAATGTCAGTAATTTTCACCCTATTAGCATATTATCCATTTTAAAAAAACCGGATTTAAGGTTTATTCCAGTATGACAGTTCTTAAACAAAATTAACATTTTTTTTCTCAATATAATTTCAAGTTCATACCTAATAGTTAAAACGAACTTAAATTCAGATTTAAAGGTATGATGAACAATAATTCTTATACCAGAAATTTTAATTAAAAATAATCGGATTAATTTTCTATTTTACTCTTCATATTATTCTTTATTCTAGAATTATAATTAAGAA
Organism: Condylostylus longicornis; assembly: GCF_029603195.1. Taxonomy (NCBI): domain Eukaryota; kingdom Metazoa; phylum Arthropoda; class Insecta; order Diptera; family Dolichopodidae; genus Condylostylus; species Condylostylus longicornis. The sequence continues at coordinate 9,121,724 of NW_026578009.1, read as the reverse complement.
TTTTATTCTTACTTCCTCCTATTTCAAATTCACTCATATACAATTGAAATTAAGACGAATTCTATTTTAAGATGAATTTTGAAAGGAAACCTACATAAATTCTTAGTAAACTTGTAATGCTATCAGTTTTGATAAATTTATTTTTAGTCTCAGTCACACAACAATTTACAATTAATTTAATTAATCTAGATTATGTACAGCTGGGAAAATAAAACAAACTAACCGAGAATCAATTTTAAAATATGTAGTTTAAAAAGTGAAAGGGATGACCTTGAACTTGTGCTGAACATCATCCCATACAATAGTGAAATTTTTTTTTTGTTTAAAAATGAAAACTGATTTTATTTTTTCGATTTATGCTTTTTTGCCTTTTCAATTTTTTTAAGTAAGCGAGCAAGTATAAGTAATCAACAATAACTTAATTTTAAAAATAATTTTATTTAATGATGCTCTGCTTATAAGAATAGGTACTGGGTGTCTCCGAAATTCAAACAATAAATGGTATACCTATTGCATTTTATTGTTTGATTTGTAGTTCTGCATCAGCGTACCTATACGGGTTCTGCTTCTATTTTCGAAAAAGCATGTCTTAATAGCAAGTCAATGTATGTATGAGTTGAGAAAAATTGTTTCATGATTTGTGGCTTGTAAGTATTTGACAAATATTTTATACTGAAAAAGTTAAAATATCCTTTGGGAAAATTAAAGCGCCGCTGGTGAAACAATGAAATTAAGCATTTCAAATATGTTTAAAATTTTAGAGATTTTTTTGAATATCGAGTTTTTTACGACTTAAGTATAATAGATATAGTTATTTTTTATAGGCTAATAAGTCCAAAAATTTGAGTTTTAAATAATATTAAAGTAAATAAATATAGCTGCCATATATAGTAGAATGAAAGTTCGAAATTCCGAGTATTGTAAGATTCTGAATGACTGTAATCCTCTAGAAAAATTATCACGATGGCCAACTTTCCGAAAGAATTTCAACCTGTGATTATTTGAAATAACACAGTGGTGAAAAAATGTGATCAGTAACTCTCACTAAAATTCGCTACTTCATCAGGAGTATAAGGACATATAGCCTTATAATTTAATTGTATATTTCACTTTTTTACACGCCGAATGAGAAAAAAATGAGTAAGTCATATTCGTATAAGATAATTTTCGAGTGAGAAATCTTTTGCATTGCGTATCTCGTGTTAATGTTTTCAACAATTTTTTAATATTGCCGGTTTTTGTCCAAAATATATTCTCTCACTTTGTTTGCGAAGGAGACAATTTAATTCTGTAATTTGAGAAAAAATATAAAAATTGAATTGGAAAAATTAATTATGCATTACAGAAAATATTCTGGTTGGAAGGTGACCAAAAAGCCAGGTGACCAAAAAGACGTTACAAGCTGCAAGTTTTGAGAAGATTTTTAAATCCGCGTCATAATATGCGGATGTCTTCTGAGAACTTTTATTCTGTTTCTAAATCTACAATCACTATTAATGAATTCTAATTTCTATGACACTTAGTACAAAATAAATTCAAATTTTTAAAGCATCCTATACACACACACTCAAATGCTTGTACACAAATTATTTAGAGCAGGTAATTTGGTACTGTAATAAATAAACCACTTTAAGAATTAAGATTCAACTTGATTTAATAACTTTTTATTTTTCTTCAATTTTATTTTCAGTTTTGCGTAGTAATCATAACGAGAAGTTGATGTTGCGTGAACCAGTTCAATTTTATACCTTTGTATGTATATTTTTGATTTAAGATAAAAAATAAAAATAAATTAAAAAATTGTGATACAATTTGATTTAAAGAAGAGAAGAAAAAGAAGAAGACAAATCTGAAAATAAATGATAAATTTTTTCTGGTTTTGTTTTATCCATAAAAATTGAACTACTCTTGAAAATCAAGAAAATCAAAAAAAAAAAAAAAAAATAATGACTTATAAAGACGATTGCCCGACATATTTTTAAAGACAGTTTTGGTATTAAATTGATAATTATTTTTGTAACCATGTATGCAATGTTATGTTAATAATAGTCGGAATGTATAGAATGTACATAAGTAGATTACCCAAGATGGGTGATATTACAATAATCATGATTGCAATTGTTATGATGATGTCAAGGTCAAATTATAGTATTTATTTCTCCTTTGTTTTAGTTGTAAGCATTTTCGTTTAATTAAACACATAAATGCAATAATGTTCAGAATATTGGATATTGCTGCGATCATTTGTATCAGTGATATTAAATTTAGTTTTTAAAAAGAAACATGATGTTTCCAAATTATTAAGCTGTTTGCCTTGTATTTAGGTTGAATTGTTATAACTGTGAGCAAATCGAATTCTATATTATTGAGCTTGTGTATGGCAAATTTCTAGATTTCTCACTTAGCGAACTCCAGTGACAAGCAAAATTTTCAATAATATTGGTGTTCTTCACGCTAATCACTATCACTTACACAACATGAGTAAATGAATTTTATTGACATTTGGTAAAAATGTAAAAAACATTAGAAAGTCAATTCACTAATTGCATTCATTGGAATGGCTTCGGGCCTTATAAAAGGATTTTTCATAGCGTTATAGTATATTGCCCTGACTTTATAAAAAATATTTATTTATCTCAACAAATATTATTTTAGTTTATTGAAAATTTGCAGGGTTCACCAATTAAAACACTGTATAGTAATTCGCCGTAACTCTTCCGTCTTATCACTCATCGTGTATTGATCATTTTCGAGTAGGTAACGTAATACATATTATATATTCATATACAGATGGCAAGTATGACATGTACAGGTCTCAATATATTATGAAAGGCTCGTAATTTTATTCTAAATTAATAACTAAATCTAACTGAATTTACGACAAATTTTTCTATCTAGTTATATAAATTGGATGCCATCTCTAGAATAATGGTGAGCGTTTTTCACCTAAATAAACATTTAATGTTAATATTTTTGACTTAAAAAGCAATACAATTTTAATTGTATCCAAAATCTAATGTCCATACACATCTATATGAACAGTTTGAGAAACTCTGTAAAATATATGTGCACTAATTGAATATACATGTACAATAAATCAATGATTATTCAATCAATAAAGTTAGTGTTCTGACAATATAAGAAAAAGAATGCAAACCTTAACTTTAATTTTTATTAAAATTTTAACTGGTTAGTTGAAGAACATCGCTTCAAGAATTTTTTTTAGAAAGGATATATTAGCTTTGTACATATGTGCATTAAGAAAAAAAATCGTATAAACATTTTTTACTATTTTTTTATCTTCGTGTATAATTGTCTTAAAAATTAAAATCTTTCTGTTGTTATACTTATAATAAGATCGAGGTCATTTTACTTAACAGTACAATAAATAAACGATTAACTATATTTATGGCTCAGAAAGTGTTTTCTACAGAGATTGAGGATTTTATGCTTAAATTATAAGGTATGCAACTGATGTCAATTATAAAATAAATTCACAGTTCGATGAGCAGGATATTAGCTAATTAAATGTTACAATACACTAATAACAAGTTTGATATGTGAACAACAAAATGAAATTCATTTAATTTAAATATAATTATAATTTTTCGGATTGACAACATGTAATTAAATATTGTAATTAAATAATGATTTTAATGTTTTATTTTACACAAAATATTTATAAAAAGATTTTTCAGAAAAATTACTCAAGTATAACAACACAAATAATTAGTTATGAATTTTTATTATCATAATAATTAATTGATCTATTAAAAATTGGATTATGACATCAGTGATGACATTCTTAAAAAAAGAATATTAATTAAAATCTATTTTATTATTTAATTATGTTGGAATTTTATAAATGTAAGTATATAGACATAAAAATTAATAATAAAACTAAAATTAAATTTTTTTTCAAGCGTCATTAATTACAGTTGTCAACGTCAAATCGCCTTAATTTGGTTTGTCATTTCACAATGGCATTCAATCAAAACAATATTTCCATATGATTAATTTCTAACAGATATGAATTAAGGATGCATTTCACATATTTATCATTTGAACTTGAAGAACGAGTATATAAAATTTCTTTCTTATTTTGACAATTCATGATCAGTTATAACTTTGGAAAACAATATTTACGTCTGTAAATATAAACGTATAATTGATAATATTCCAACTGCGATGAAAGATGCGATGAAGATCCATTTGGACTCACAACGTGGATAAACTTAATGAAACGTAGTCCAATTATATTCAAAAAACAAAAATGGCAACGATTAATAATTAATAGATGTATTTTCTTCTCTTAACTCGATTCAGCCGATTATTACAGGTGCACATAGTTACCACTATTATCGAGTTAGGCAATGTGTGTATTTGATAATAATTTCGGCTACTACAGTCATAGAAGTAACAAACTTTGTGAGCATATAAAATGCAAAACGGAGAATTTGCTGGTATACGCATCTGATTTTGGTCTTAACTCGAGATTAGCGATTTGCGTTTGTGACCACTGAAATTATCAATTGAAATTAAAAATTTGATACAAATATGTACGTATCCCGATATTTATATGTTTTCCTTTATATTAGAAATGTAAGGAAACATAAATTGAGCTCAGAATATGCTAACTGTAGTTTATTATTTAAATACAAACACAATACGCAGACCTCCACTCCCTTGTGCTGCTTATTCTCTATTCGTTTTTCCTTCGTTAAAATTTCAGTATTTATAAATTCTAATTTATTATAACAGCGGCTTACTATTTTCCCATATTACAACAATTAGTCCACATTTGAATCAAATAAAAATTATTTTAAACTCATTTTTAACCGCAATTTAAACCAAAATTTCAGGAAATGAAATTCGACTTTAAAAAATGAAATGTGAAATTTATTTAAAAATTTGCAATCATAAATCAACCTGTTAGCGCGATCTAATTTTTTTTTAAATTTTTTATTTAAAGTTGCTTCACGTTTTACCACTTCTAAAGATTTTGTAACGAGAAAATGTCAAATGAAGTTTTGCACACTCATCTTCACCTATTAAAAGCTAGTTAATATTCCATAATAAATTAATTACCTCGCGCGTATGAGTAGAAAAAAAATTTTCGTTATATTTTTTTTATTCGTTTATGATTGAGTAACCGTACGATAAAACTTTAAGATTAGTTTTGATTTTTAAATAATAAAGTAAAAAATTTAAAAGCTTTTAATCATGAAAGTGTTATAAAAATTAATTCCACCTACAAGTAGAATGTGATATTTTTTTATAATTCAAGGACGAAGCCATTCTCTTAATAATTTTGTAACATTTACAGCATTCCGTTTTAGAGTATAGTATAACACTTTCAACGTATAACACTTTAAATATATATATATATATATATTATCAACTGTTATAACAGTAAAAATTAAACAAGACTATAATAAGAAGCACTTGTAGAAAATTTATTCCGCTTTGTGGCTTCACATTTTGGTACAGAGAATTCTGTTATTTGCTCTTATTTCCTACACACATTCTAAACAGAGTTTAAGAATGTGAACAAATTAATGACTTTCATTTTGAAAACAAACTTTCTATAACATTATTTTTCAGTTTTCGAATATGATCGCAATCCCGGCAAGTCACCATCACGAGAACATGGCAGATTATGCAACATTAAGCGTTACCAGGAAGTCTTCCAAACCAATTTTTCCATTCAAACTGTTTCAACTTCAATTAAAACTAAAATTCAAAAATTTTTTATTTTATTTTCATTTCTAATGTTTACATTTTTTTCTATTTTGCATAAAATTCCGTTATATGTGAGCATAATAAATTAGTTTTTAATACGAACAGTGTTGTCACAAAAAAACACAATAAAAAAATTTTTTTTTTTTTGCTTATCATAAACATAGTTTCAAGGTCACGAGAAATTTCTATCTGTCTGAAGCAGAAAATTTAAATTAATAAAATTTATAAAACTTTTGTAGTTCACCAATAAATTAATCATTTGGAAAAAACCGGCAATATTATAAAATTTTTGAAAACAGTAAAATTAAATTGCGAGTTTTATGAAAATATTTTGATTTTTTATTATACCTCTTTGGGTTATTTTTGGTTTAAAACAAAATCTATGGTTCCAATTCCAAAAGTTTATGCTGTAAAAATTGAACTTTTAATTTAAATCAGAAGTTCGTGCAATAATTAATTGATTTCTCTATTTTAAAGATATTCAGCCCTAACATATGCAATTTTAAGGTTCTCTATTGCTGTCATCTTTTCTAATGTTTCTTTGACTACTTCTATTTTTTATTTGTGATTCTCAATTCGAAATTTACCAATTTCAAAATTTGGCGGTATAGAAGCCTTTATTAAACAAAAGTTAAGGTGGTGATGAAGTATTAAATAAGTTTTAAAATTATTTAAAATAAAAATACGCAATATCACCGCATCCGCTAACTTTTTTCAAAGTCCAATTTTTTAAACCAATTTTCCAACATGTTCCTAAATAGAAAAAGTACAGAATTCAATATCCTTTCGACAATGTTGCGTCTGATTATATTTTATTACCACTTTCAGGCTCTTTCCAGATTGCCCCTTTACGTAAACAACTTTAAATGTCAATCATTAGTTGTCATCCCTCTGAGCCTTAAATTAATTGGACTCGGAAAAACCATTTACTGTATCAAAAATGCAAATTTCAGATTTCTTTCGACTCTTGCTTACCTAAAATTTCTGCGTGGCATTTAAGATACGGTTTATGCTTTAATTATTTCAAACTTATCTGCCTTATTTCGAATTTATTAAAATATTTAGAATGTAGTAATCCAAAATATTTTTTCACATTTTGTTTTTTTTTTAAATTAAAAGATTAATTATACAATTAAAAGTAGAATTAAAAGTACAGGAATTGAACTGACGTAAACGTTAATTGACTTGGTATTTATTTTAGTGCGTAAGACACAATAAATACATTTTCAATCCGTTATAAACACATAAAATAATTGTGAGTATATTAATCATCATATAGCAGACAATTAATTTGACAGTTAACACATTGTTTTATGGTATTCTATCCTATTAATTAAGTCAGTTTTAATTAGTATTTGGTAAGCGGATTGTCTTAATAGACAAATTTATGTTAATTTTTTTTCTTTCAAGTCTCTTGTGCGTAAGAATTTCCTCTAAAACAAAATAACAATATAATAATTCCCGTTTAATTCCAGACAATATTAAGATAAATTTATTTTCAAAAATTCTCTACAAATAGTATTGATTGATTTTTTAGTCGTGGTCAAAAAATAAGAAATAAATTTAAATTTTAAATCAACTGCTATGTTTAATGCTAGTCTAACATCATAATGGGTAATTAATGCCTATAAATTATGCTGTTTTAGGTGAACGAGACAAAAAAAATAAAAATAGAAAAGAAAATAAAAAATCATCGTCTACATTTTTTTGTATTGAGCGATTTAAGGAAATTTAAATTTAAAATTGAAAAAAAAAAATTTGTAATTTATTCATAGCTGTCATATGAATTTTCAATGCATTTTAATAAGAAAAAATAATTTATAACGTTGACGTCAGCGCGAAATTTCGCCAAATCAATAAGACTCGCCGGTTGTTACATGCAGTCAGGTTTCAATTTATTAAGATATTTAGTAGATTTGTTTAAAATTTTAAAGTTTAAAAAATATTAAAAACTAGAAAGAGACAAAGAGATGCAAAGATTTTATTTTTAACACATCATTTGCATAATATAGCAGATTTTGGCCTTGTTTGCAAACATAATCTCGTATAAATAAAGTTCTGTTAGCATTGATTTTCTAATTGTGAAGGGAGGGCAGCGTTTCGAGGTCGTTTATTTTACAACATGTAATGTATTTTATCGAAATTTACTACCATCCATCGAAGGAAAAAAACGGCGTTATCTAATAAGTCATTAGCATTTGAGTTCTCTCTAAAGCTTAAAACTGAATTTACATCTATCACTATGGCAATATTACATATAGATAATTTACTTAAAGTTTTATACCGATTGGTTTTTCGAGTTTTTCATGCATAAATTTTCATTTCAGACTTTATTGGAAAAAAAATATAAACATTTCACATATTTCAATTATGGACTAGTGCGAAATATAAAATTGTGAAGAATTTCCGAGCAAAAAAACAAAAGTTATGTAGTGCTACATTAAAATCAAATTACATAATCGGATATCAAAATGTGTGATCTTATGTAACATTTGATTAATCAACCTTTTGACTGAGGAAATTTAATTATTTTATTAAAAATAATTTATCGAAATCATCTTAGAAAAGAACCTTGAAAAACTCTTCTTCATTTTTTGTTTTTTTTTTGATTAATTAAAAATTTTTCTCGGTTACGAATTATAAAATTGCTATTTTTTAATATTGTTAACGAACAAATTTTTTAATTACTTTAAAACATGGTGTTAATGTCTTCGGAACGTGATTGATTATAAAGAAAACAAGATGATATCACTTTCAATATTCACTTAAGGAACAAAAAAAAAATTGTGAACGATTCTGGGAAAATTTCTGAAAAGAAACAAACAGCTATGAAAATCAAAATATTTTTGGATACGATATTTTTTTTTTGTTTATACTTCAATATTTGGCAAGATCAATAGGGGAAATATGATGTTTTTTTTCATTTACTAATTGTCATTCCACTTTTAAGAATCAATATAAGTTCTGCTATTATAGCATCAGTTAGTTCGCTATAAAACGGCAATACTTGTAATCAAGAGCAAATTATATAAATTTACAATGTACGTATGTGTATATATATACCGAATGAAATTTACAGTTATAAACATACGAATATGTGTTGGATGGGCATAAAAAATTTACCTTTCTTTTTTATAATGGTTAAATGCCACATTATATTTAATTCCAAAATTATATTTAATTTGATTGTGATCGGAACAATAGTTCTGGTAGCTGACACAGAAATAAAAAATTATATGAGTATATTTTGGACTTTATTGAGAGTATACTCGTAATACTGAAATGTTGCACAAATGAATGTAATTGAAATAAAAAAAAAACCTTCTTGAAAATTTTGAAAAGGAGAGTATTGAAATTTTTTATAGACAGGTTAAGTAATTAAATATGGCTATTGTTTTCGTTACTCCAACAATTATTATTAAATTATGTTTTAGAATATATTCCAGAGGCCATGGTAAATGTGTCAATAGTACAAAATAATATTTATGTCATTTAAGACAAATACAAATATTAAGAATCCAAGAAACCCAGTCGTGTTTATAACACAAGTGAAAGATTGATTCATGTGTACGATACCATAGCACAAAGTACGTGTTGTATAGGGTACAACTCGTACTCTGTTCTATTACACAGCTATTTATTCTTGCAATATATCCACATTGAACAAAGTTAAAAACACCAATTAAATTTGAATGCTCAAGAGTGATAAGTTTCTTATAAAATAATTTGTACTCTTTTTTTAAGATTTCCAAATACTATCACGATTTATTGAACATGGTAATTTTCAATCATCGAACTTTTTACTTTAGCCGAATTTTCTTATATCTTATGCTTAAGTTACAATTTATAACTATCGCGAAATCAAATATAGCAAATAATTAAAACTGTTTTCTCTCAGCAATAATGAAAAATGCAAGGCAAATCACATTGACCAGAAACATAAAATTCTATATCGAATGGCGACATACAAGGTACAAGATATTTTGTAAAATATTTTGGCAGCCTAATATATAATCAAAGAACTGAAGTATATTTCAGGGCGATTTGACAAATTCTTTAAGCAATTAAATAAGAAATCATTTCAGTTTCGTTTCGTATTTGATTTCACTAGTTCCCTTAATCTTATACAATTTTCCCACATTTAACTGTTACTAATTCTGTTTTATAATAATTTTGGAGAAGATTATTAGTAAACATTACGCACAATAATTTTTACAACAAAAAGTATTTTAATAAAATTTTAAACTTACACTAATTTTAAAGTGAAAAATTCCAATAAAAACGAGTTCTTCGTCTTACCTGAAAGAGAAAAAAAAGTTATAAATTAGTTGAGGAAGTCTTCGGATTACATAAATCAAAAGCAAAAATTACAGGAACTAAAGCATAAGTCTATTTAGAGCAACATTTTTTTAAAGTACAAAGAAAAAAATTAGCCATTAGGCTTATTTAAATTAAAGTTAAACAAAATATTAAAAAAACTTATTATTTATGTGATTTCCGAATTCTTAAAGAAATATTCAACATTAAAATTAAAAAAAAAAATATTATTAATTGTTATTTAAATATTTAATATAAAAAAATATTTTTCTTTAAAAATTAAAGCAGAAATTTTAATTTTCCTGTACCCGAACAAAATTGAAACAAGATTTTAGACTTTAAAAGTATTCAGAAATTCAAAATTTGACCTCGTTTTAACACTAAACAGGTCGATGATCTACTTTAACATTTTATTTATTATTGCTAATGATTAATAATTAATAAATCAATATTTTAAATAATAAAAAATAAATTCAATATATTTTTTAAATTTATTCATAAATTGTGGAAAAAAAAATAGTCTAGCAAAAATTTTATTTTAATAATTAAATTCATAATTTCGGTATGGTGTAGATTTTTGTTTTGAAAATTTTAAAAAATTCATACTATTCAATTAGAATATAAAAGAATAATATTTAAATATGTAAATATTAAATTTAAAGTTCTAGTTTTGTGGAGATTCTTTGAATATTTTAACAAAAATTTATACATACTAATTTTATAGTATACAAACTAATTTATGCCTATAATTTGTGCCGCCTTTTAAAATTTTCATTAAAAAAAACAAAACGTTGAATCAAACCAATGGTCTGTAAAGTAGCGTTTTTTCCTTTTCATAAGTGAAAATACTGCTTTTAAAAACAATATATTACAATATTGAAATTACTTTAATTCATACACGAAAATATTTAAAAAATTGCATACATTTAGGGTGCCGGAAAAAAAAAATTGAAAGCCCCAGAAGCAAAGAGGAACATTACGCTCGAATTTAAGGATTAATTGAGTGGACTAGAAAAAATAATTATATTTTTAATGGCACCGTTAGTTTTTTGCATTTATAGAAATTTGAAAAAGAATTGGCAAATACAAAGATACCAAAACTTAATATATTTTGTTGAAATTTCGAGAGGGAAACTAGACTATAGTGCACGAAATTTAAAAGATACATAGGGATTTCGCTACAAAAAAAAGTCAAAAAATTGAATTTTTAAGTTAACTTAATGGAAATTTCTTCATGCAACTGCAGAACAGATGGATGACGTAATCAAAGGAACGAGTTAAAGGCAGAAAAATTAATTAAAAAATTATTCTCCTCGAACTGGACTCGAACCAGTGACCTACCGCTTTCTAGGCGGACGCTCTACCAACTGAGCTACAGAGGCATGAAGAAATTCCCGACGAAATGTTCTCTTCATTGCTTATACTGTAATTCACATGATTACTAAGTATTTGTTTTGTTTACATTGATTGCTACATACAATCTACTATTGAAACACACAATAACAAGAACATATATATTTATGGGATTGTGCCTATTGCACTAATTAAATTATGAATTTTACTAATACAACATCATAGTTGCGAAATTAATAAGAATGTGCTTATTACACTAATAATTTAACTTTAATTTTTTAATTAATTTTTCTGCCTTTAACTCGTTCCTTTGATTACGTCATCCATCTGTTCTGCAGTTGCATGAAGAAATTTCCATTAAGTTGAATTATTAGTGTAATAAGCACATTCTTATTAATTTCGCAACTATGATGTTGTATTAGTAAAATTCATAATTGAATTTTTAAGGTTTTTTAGAGGCTATAACTTTATAAGAGAAAAGATAGGTTTTTAACTCTTTTTACTTTATTCTAATAGAAACTTATTTTCTACGAAAACAACTTTCTATTAAAATAAAGTAAAGTAAATAATAGTAAAGATTTACATATAAAATTTCAGATTTCTATTTTAAGGGTGTAAATGTTTTGTAAACATGTTTGCGAACCTACGGACGTACGAACAGACGGAAGAACGGAGAGACAGACGGACAGAGTGAAACTAATAAGTACTTTTTTCAAATTATTTTTTGGAAAAGTGCTTAAAAATAACTCCATATTTTTTTGAGAAATAAAATCTAAAAATTTTGAGTTTGGCACTTGATTTTGAATTGAAGCACTGCAAATAATCATACATTATTGAGCTTATTAATCCTAAACTTAATTAAATATCCTCATTGTATTAGTGACCTAAATTTAAAAGTTATTCTAGACCTAACTTGACTTGTTACTATAAAAAGAATCCAAAAAAATATTATCGTAGTTATTGTATTGAATTACTAAAAATTTGAAATTAATTACATTCAGTACGAAATTCTTAATGTTTGTTAAGTAATTATAATTTTCTTTTTGAGATCGGTTAACTCGCCGCTTAAGATCCTTGACAGAAGAATATTCAGCCAAAGAATTGCGAAATAATGTCTAGCAATTCGATTCTTCAATTGGACTATCTAAAATGCAGTCATTGTCAAAATATACATTAAATTAAATTCAAAAATTAATTGATTAGTTAACAAAATTCAAAGAACTGTGAATTCTTTTCGAATTTAAAAACCAAACATTTTAAGTATCACGTAAAATTAAAGTAAATCATTTCGGTATTAATAAAATATTACGAAAATTTGGCTGATGATTCGTTCAATTCGATCCGTCTTTTAATTATGACATCATATTTGAATTTTTAATGTTATGATTTTATCGTAAATAATATTACGATTATATTTTTATGTAAAAGAATAAAATATAAACAAAAATATTGAAAAAATAATTTTAAAAATTTCATTGAAATGCAAATTTATTAAAAAATTTAAAATTCAGCGAAAATAAACAAAAGACTTAAGCGAGAAACGTTTTGTTTTTTATTTTATTACAATTATTTAAAAAAAAAAAATTTTTTTTTTATAAGGTCTAAAAGTTTTATTCTAACAAAGTAAACATTAAGTTATCTTAAAATCAAATTCATTTTATGAATTTAGGCGGGTAAGAATTCAGTAAATCATAAATGCAATTAGTAATATTTAAAGATTATTGTTTAACCCTTTCAAATCCGAACGTACAATTTAGGGGTTTTTCATTTTTAATTGAATAAGAGTTAAATTAAATAATTAAAGAAAATGATGTCATACCGCGGATCCAATTTATTTTAATTCGTGCTCAAGTCAAAAAGTGCTAAAATGCAAAACCGGAACTTCTTTTTCGGTTTAGTTCATTGAGATGCCTGAATTTTTTTAGTAAAAAATGAGTAATAATATTACTGCTCATATTCTTAATAATTTCCGTAATGGAAAAATTGCAGTATAGCCAAACTTCTCCTCCTACGAATTTGAGCTCTCATTTAAAATTTCATTGACTTTCTTTTTGTCAAATTTTGACGAGAATTCGGATTCTTTTTGATGTTGTTTTTTTTTCTTGCTTTCTAATTTCTAAAAACTCATCTCTCATATGAACTAACGAGCCGCTAGGTGGTTTTTTCGAAAAGTCTCGATCGTAGCGTATTTTTTTTACTACATATCATACCTTGAAAACATTTCAATTCATAAAAATTATAGGAACGGTGTTACGGTAATGTCGGAACACCATAAAATGAAATAAAATATTTTAGTGAGTTGTTTTACCTCTCCTACTTACTCACTCATAAAAATATTACAATTTTAATAAATTCTACACTTGGAGACCTATAAAGGTGGGAAAGGACTCTTAATTGCAGTCTCAGAGGCAGGTTCAATTATGTTTCAAATTTTCATCTTTAATAATCATAGGGTTGCTAGTGAGAACAGTTTAATTGAAAACATACCAATTCTCAGCTAAAAACTTGATCAGAATCATTAGAGATAAGCAACAAACTGAGTTTATTAAAAAAGTTGAAAAGAAGGCCATCTAGTTTCTGCTTCTTAAATTAAAAAATATTGTATTTGAGTCAAAGCAAATGTACTTTTTACAAAAGAACTGTACGACCAAAAATAAATTCAACGTTTATGTCAAATATTTTATTTTTTACAATAAATATTCTATATTTTAATATAAACTTACTGAAATTGTATATCAGCGTAAATTTTCAAGATGACATGATTATTTTTTAAAATTAATTAATAATTTCCATAACAAAAAGATATTTTTTATAAACATGAATGAAAATGAGAAAGAAAAAAAAAATTAAATAAGTAGCTATTCTTAATCAAAATCAAATTTTTAGATGATCGACCGGTCTTTTGGTTGGTTCATACCAATTTATTTATGAAAAAGAAATTGTATAGCCAACAAAATACGAACTAAAAGACATAACAAAGCAATCAAAACAAAAAAATCCGGTTCATAAGGCAACCTTAACAAGAATTTTATGAAATCAAAGACAAAAATTTCAAGTCTAATTTTCAAAATTTGTAGGTACAGAGAATCAAAATTTTATTTTAAATAATAAATTAATTAAAGTTCGATACTATGCTTATTTTAACATTCAAAAGGTTTTAAATATTGCGTAAGTACAACAATAAAGCCTAAATAGAAACAAAAATAATTCAGGTTATAATTACAATTTCAATCTAAGTGATGATCAAATCAAAAAAAATTAAAATTGCTTGACATTTTCTTATTGTCAGTGTTAACGTGTTATAATTTTTTTTTCTGAGAAACTCTTCCGGCTTCTATAACAACAAGAATTTTCAATTAACATTCATCTGTTACTATGTAATAACTATTGTATTTGAATATGTTTTACTTAGGTTTGCAATAAAATTTTCGAAATGTTGAAAAGGATTAATTTACTTATTTTGTGTTGTGGAGTGATTAATTAGATTTTATAATATTTTCATGTTAATTATCCAAGTTATCACATTTTTAATTATTTTATTTAAATAAAATTAATTTGACAATTTGAAAATTTGCAATATTTTATCTTGATTAATTTGATTTGTAATTAATTAATGCGGTACCTCAACCGTCACGATGTTGTTAATTATGGACTTTTGAAAATTTAATATTTTAGAATTAAATTAATTATTGAATTTGAAGATTTTTGTGTTGTTTGTATAAAAATTAAAATTTTATATTAAGACATTCGGTTGAATTCTTCACTATATAATTAGAACACACTACTATTCTTGGTTCAATAAGCTTCTAAGTGTAAGCATTTCAATAGACAAACAAAGATGAAAATCCGTTTTCCTTACTAAAAATGAAATAATCTAAAACAAACAGCAGGAACTAAAATACTGCTATATACTGCTATATACATTTTTAATTTTCAACTACGAGTGTAACAATTAAATTTTTTATTAAAAACTATGCATTCGGCAAGAAAGTTCTGATATTTTTTTTGAATTTAAAATATACAAAATATTCATTCATTCTGGATCTCTTTAAAAATGTAGTTCTAACTTTTAGTTCTAAATAAATGTAATTTTCAAGACCACGAATTATGGTAGTCTAGAAAAATAAGAACTGCAAAAACATTAATCTGAAAATGCAGTACAACTGTGTCAATGTATTAAAAGGGAAAACTTATTCTAGGAACAATGCCAGAAATCTAATCGAAATCTCAGCTTCATTTTATTTGTTTAGTGAAAATAATGAAAGATGGTATTGCAATGGTCTGACGGTATTAACTAGATGATATTTTACGTCAGAATTTTCAAAAAAAAAAACACCTATGACAAACAATAGAATTAAATTCTTCGGTAAATTTTGATTATTTACGTACTGAAAAATATCAAATTTTTAGCAAAACTACTATAGATATTATTATTTACTGCCCTTCTTCAAGTGCTTGAGTTAGTGTGGACTAAGAATGTTCTTGTTTAGTCGGATAGAAATCGTAACACTAGAAGATTTATCTAATATTAATAGTCAATTAATTATTATACATGCAATGAAAATCCGATGCTGATTGCCAATTGGAATGGTTAAGTCAATTGGAATGCTGATCAACCAATTATTGATTATCAAAACAGTTTAAAAACAATTTTTTTGTTATTTAAATAGAAAATTTTTCATTGGCCTTAACAATTATTTTAATAAATTTTCAAAAATACAACCTTCAAATAAATTTTCTTCCTATATAACAATAAATAAAAAAGACATGGTAATTGTGGGAAAATTTCATTTCGAAAAAAAAATTTGGTATTTTATGTACGGCAACCATTTTTTATCATTCAACTATAAATTTTGTCATAAATTGAATGAAATTTTCATTTGCGAAATTCAAAAACTTTTCTCTTCACCATTATTTCAATGGCAATAAATCGAACCCTATATTATTATTTAAGTTTGAATATGCCAAAGATCAAGTGCATCATATTTTTTGAATATGCAAATTACAATAACAAAAAATAAAAATTTCTACTCTTCCTTATAGGAAAGGGCAAGTTCAATATGAACAATAGGAAAAAATTCCAGTTTATTTTCAATAAATAAGAAGAGTAAAAAACCTTTATGAACAAAATAGAAAATTTAAATGATGATAGGTGAGGAGCACTCGTCAAAGACCTTTGAATTTATTATGATTAATCTGAGAAACAAATGAGCACTCATTTTCATTTTTATTATTATTATTTTTTTTTTATTTAAATATTATACATTGTATTTATGTAAGTTTTAAAATGTACTATGAATTTTCCTCTACAATTTCCAATTATATTTTATATATGCATATATAGAAAATCGATAGAAAATCAATTCTATTTAAATATTTAAAATGAAAACTTTTGTAATTTCAATGTACACAAATAAAATTTTATAGCTTTAGAGCTGCATATGTATAAAACTTCTTTTATTTTAATATTTTTGTGTATAATTTAAATCTAAAAATCAGAAGATCAGAGTCGTATACAATTAATTCAGGGACGAAGCAATCTCCTATTGTGCTAACAAAATTTTGGTATACCACCTTGCCGCTGAATAAATAACATATTTTGTTAATTATAATTAATATGGAAGCTGGGAAAATAGTTCTAACACCGGCTGCTTAAAATTTAAAATTCTTTTCCGAAAGGATTCTCGTTCGGCAAATTTGATATATGTCACTAAATTTTGAATTGTTCAATAATTCCTAATTATTTTTCGGAATAAATATGTATATTCGGAATATTTGTTTTATCGATCGCATTGCATACAATATGGGAAATTTTGGTTGTCGAGTTTTCAATGACACTAAACTAGACAATAGACGTTGCTGTCGGTTATGGGCTGATCACATCAGATTTTTCGGACATTCAAACCCGGAGTTTTTACACTAGACATGAATAAGCTTTGAACTGATCAAAATTTGGCACGACTTCTTTTTTCTTACTTGATTTTCGTACTTAATTTCTTTAAAATCCTAAATTGGGGGTATTTGGCATTTGAAATATTCCAAGCTTAATTTTGAAATTCCACAATATTAAAAATTCAAATTTCAAAGAATTTTTATTGGTTTTGGATAAGTCATTTATGGTCTAGTATCCCACAATATTTATTGTTTTATTGTTGTAAATAATATTATAGAACCAATAAAAAATATTCATAAAATCATATACGATTAAAGATTCAAGTTTTTATTCAAATTTTTTATTTTTTGCTCCTCAATGTTCCCATATTGTATATTAGAAATTAGTCAAAAATTAAACAAAAAAAAAGAAATAAAAATTGAAATGATTCATTTTTGTGAACTTCATTTTTTTGTACATTTGCTGCATGAGTTTATTGTGAATATTTAATATTGTTTTCCATATTACTAAAATTTTGTTGTTCCGCAAAGTTGTAAGCATTTATTTGATGATAGCAATCGACAAAGTCATTGTCTTCTCTGATCAATTAATCACCGGTTATTTGATTTTTATTTTGCATTTATAATGACCACCGATTTTTGAATTTAATTTTCTTAATTTAATCAAAAGTTTTTATTTATGTATGTAAATTTTCGAATGATATAAATTTATGAATTTTAAAAGTAATGTTGCGGGAAATGCTGAATGGTTCTCTGTAAAAATGAAATTAATACTATCGCCATCTATTGATAAGCGATATTTACTATTCCATTTTGCAGACGTGATATCAAGGGCTATTAATAAGCAGCAGGATTTGTGTATTGTTTGCTATTGAACTGTTGCAGAATTTTTGGCGACACAGAGTGTATATTAAATGTTTGGTAGATTACAATGTGTTCATTAAAATTCAATTTGGTTAAAACGAACCCACTGCTCTAAAATTTTCGGAATCACGAAGATACGGTAACTAAATTGTTTTAATTAGAAAATACGGATCTTCATAATAAAATCATTAAAAAAACTTTTGACTAAGTTCTACAAAATTCATAATCTCTACGTCTTCAATGTTTTTTGAAAATAATTGCGCCTTCTATTTGTTATTAAATAATTTGTAACCATCTTACTAATTTTGAATGAGTGACAATCTTATTTATTAATCAAATTTCGTAATTTATTTAAAACAACTAATTTTTTAACTATAAATTCTTGAAGTACAAAATTTTTTCACAATTCTCTGTAATTTGTACTATTCCTGATTTCAAAATTGGAGTAACACGATATTAATACCCAATTCAGCTTACAATTTATAACTGTTGAAGGTACTACAATTTTCAAATTACGGTATTCTACAAAATTATTTTGTATAAATATTTTTGGTTTATTAAAATAATTTTTCACTGTTATTATGACAGTATGGCAACACCATACATAACCATAACTTTTATATTAAATTCAAATTTATTATATAAAATGTCGTAATTAAAATTAAAGAATTTATCGCATGAGAGAACTTCCTCATTCATCGGAATTACAATTTATTAAGTCATGAAGAAGCCACAGTTTGCATCTTTATTCGTTCATAAAACCCATTTATAATAAATATTCTGGTCGTTAGATTTAACAAAAAACAAAAACAAAATGAAATAAAATTAACGATATGGCTATTTTTAGAAAATTAATTAGAATATAAATTCGAAGGAAAAAATAATGTTATTATAAAATACGAGTTACAAAACAGAAAAAAAAAAAAAGAAAAATTAATTTTTTAATCTCATTAAAATCACTTAACTAGTTTTCCTTTTCTACTATTTTCTGTGGCTTTTTGCAGTTAATATAAAAAATAATTGTTCTTAATTTGATAGCTAAGTTTGTCGGTCCGTCTCGTATAATTCATATAAAACAATTAAATAAACTTTAATATTGTAAAAACATACCATTCAGCTTATTAGTTCAAATTGCTGAATTCAATAGTTAATATAGTACAGAATCAGTGACTTTAAACTTGAAGTAAAATTTTATTTATATAAAATTCAGCAATTCAAATATAGAAGCTGAATTGTGTATTATAAATACCTTATTGCGGTAGTTCTTATGTCCAAGTATTATTACTTCTACATTACATAATTTGATATTAAATTTTTAATGAACAGTTCTGTTAAATATCATTTAACTATTTTCGTGCGTACTCTTCCTACTAGTTTGTATGTACAATATTTAAATTCAAAAATGTACTCTTTAATGAGAAATTTTAGTGTAGCATAAGTTTAAAATATACTCGTATACACTTATCTTGTTTCCATAATATTGGAGTAATAATACGATTTTTAAATCTGATTCAGTTAATACTCAAATTGCTGAATTGAATATGCATAATTACAGTATGGAACTTAAACATAATTGTATACGTAAGACTTGTCTGAGGGGGAATTGCAAGGGACCGAAGTTTTTTCACAGTTACAACAGGTTTTACGTATACACATTAATATACACATTAACAAATTCTTATTGTTAAACTAGAACTTGACACCATCTGAGGTTGTCCCCATAACGTTTTCTAAAGAGTATAAATTTCTTTTGACAAACTGCAATAAAATACACATTCAAACAAGCCATCAGATTATAATATTCCAAAATTCCTGTATAATTGGCAATTGAGTCAACAATCACATATTTCACTTAAATTCACATATTTCAAAAAAAAATATTCAATTCATCTTCAATTTTTGCCATTTTTTTTTGAAGAAAAATCATTTTTTTATTTTTAAAAATTTCTTGAGATATTTTGATATGTTCCGTATATTTACAATATTATGGATGGGCGGTGATGTGCCGTAATTATTAATTTCGCGATAAAAGTACATGTATATACAATGTGTATGTATGTAGGTATGTAGATGTAACAAAAGGTGTCAAGTTGTCTTATATAATAAATTATTAATTTCAAGTCAATCAAAATAAAACTGAAATCATTAAAATGATTTATATGTGCTATCTGGGTGTTATGATGTTCGTAATATTCTAGACTTGAATTAATCAAAGTATTTAATTTCAAAAAGTTTTCTGAATTTATAAAGTAAAACAAGTTAAAAAATAAAATTGAAAAATTTTGAATGCAATTTTATTGTTAATTTTTTTTTTATTCTTGTTAATCAAATTCGAATAAATTGACCTTCCATATTCAAATAGTTTTCTGGATAATGTTGAAAAAAAAATGGTTATTTTTAGAGGTTAATTCTTCAAGTAAGCTTTAACTGTTTATTGTTATAAGAATTTTATTATTTAGAAAAAAATTTCAATTCTTTAAGAAATTTTTTTTTTTTGAGGTAACAATGGTGTTGCTATGATTTATGAGTAAATTAATTAAGCACCTAACCATGTAGTCTGTGAGTAATATCGTATTTAGAATAAATCAATTGGAAATCATTTCAGATAAATTTTACAATTAATTGATATATGAGACAATTTTTGTTATAATGTCTAATTTGTGATCTAAAACAAATTTTTATGAAACCCAAAATTTTTGCATATTTCAGTCTCATCTCGATTATATTATTGATATAACGTAATTAGTCAAAATTTTACAATTAAATTCAATCATTTCAAAATTTGTCAAATTTTGCAGATATATTTGTTATTTATATATGTACGTTAATAATGATTATATCTGCCACCCTGTTTATCGATCATTATTAATACGTCGTTATACGCATAGCCTTATTTCAGCTACTATTTAATTTTTGTATATATGTATAGCATTACTGAACTTTTTGAAGTCGGCTCTCAAAAGGTGAAAATTCAATGTAATAGTTAATTGAAATTCCTCATTTTAATATCATTTGCTCAATATTAAAAATAAATTCAAAAATTTTCATTATCAGTTCAATGTAGATCCAACTATACTTTGTTTTTTTAACTGCAGTTTTTCCAACAAATTGAGATGTTATTAGTGAAAAGCAAATATTTAAAATTATTACTGCAAAACAAAACAATAATAACCTCCAATTTATATGACCACCAAAAACGCTATCAGCCAAAATACTTTCTTCAGTTGCGAAATATGGAACGTGTTATCAAAAATGCTGGATAAAGTTGACTGAAAATCTTAATATTCTTTGTGAAAATGTGGAAAATCTCATTAATCAAGAAAAAAATCTGGGAAAACCTCTACGAATAACATAAGCTGTTTTTAGCACTTTTCCAAAAAATTTTTGAAAAAAAAGTGCTTATTAGTTTCACTCTGTCCGTCCGTCCGTCCGTCCGTCCGTCCGTCCGTGTGTCTGTTTACAAAACTTCTACACCCTTGAAGATAGAAAGCTTAAATTTTGTACGTACATAGATTTTTACTAGAAACTTATTTTCGTGGAACAAAATTTTTACCTATCTCCCCCCCTTTAGAAGTTATACCCCCCCAAAACCCTAAAAATGCCATTCTTTAACTATTTAGTGCAATGAAACCATAAGGATTTTTCAAATTTTGCAAACGCAGAAAGGCAGTGGCTTACTTCCCCTAGCGGGGTATACTAAAGGTTAACTTTAGAAAAACAAAATGGCCGCTCAAATTTACCGTTATCTAAAGTCCGTTTTTTCCAAATTTTTGATGTCGTTTATTTTCTAGACCCCAGCCTGTAGAAGCTTGAAATTTTATGGGCTTTTAGACATTAACAAATAGTTCATTTCGTTAGAAGAAATTTTTTTTCCATCTCCTTCCCCTCTCAAGTTATGGCCTCTTGAAATTTGTAAAATTTGAATTTTTGACACCTTATATTTCCGAAACCGCAAGCTTTTTCAAATTTCTATAAACATAAAAAGCTAACGGTAAATTCCATGAAATTAAAAAATATAATTATTTTTCTTAACTCACATAATTAAACCTTAAAATCGAGCATTATGTTAACCCCTTTTTATATTAATTTTTGCTTTATTTCAAACACTGCATATATGCGTCATCCTAAATATATGCAATTCTAGAAATAGTTTTGTATATGAATGAAAATAATTTTAATAGTTTGATAGGTATACATAGACTGTATTTAAAAGCAGAATTTTCACTTGCTGAAGGGAAAAGTGCTACAATACAAACCATTGGTTTGACCCAACTTTATTTAAAATTTAAATTTATTTAAAAATTCGTTGTTAAACTTTATATTATAACAAGAGCAGTTTTAAATAGCTTTGCAATCTAATTCTAAGCAGTTAGAAATCGTGAAATCTAATTCTAAATACATTAGAAATAAATACCATTTTACTCGGTTTTTTAATTTTACTTTTCTGAAAATAGTTTCCGGAAATATGTTTTCAACTGAAACTAATAAATTGGTTAAAGATCCGGAAGTTCAAATACATATCAATCAATTTTTTAAAAGCTAGTTTCTCTTGAGCTTCCTTCAAATATTAAAATGTATGTTAAATTTTCTCCATCTCAAACTAAGTATATAGTTGCAGTATAGTTGCAAATTTACTTTTCAACCTTCCTAAATCAACACATTGTAAGAAATGAAAAATTTAGCAAAACGCAAATATGTAAATCATGGCAATCTAGCAGTCTCAGTAACGGTAACTTTTCGATTTATTCTATTTTAACAATAATTGTTTTTTACGTTAGTCAAACCCTATATATAACAAGTCATTCCCTCTTTACAATATTTAATTAAAATCCTATAAAAAACATCGATTGCAAAATTAATTAAGGACATAATGACAACCAAATAACTTGACTGCCCATTAAAAGATATATTAACATTAATTTTAATTTCCACAAAAAAATCAAGAGTAATAATGTAAAATAATGCAAAATAAATTAAAAGGAAAAAATCTGATGTGGTCAGAACCTAACCGACACCATTGTCTAGTTTGGCGAAAGTGTTAAAGAAATTTATGAAAAAAAAACATTTATTTTCAATTTTAAGGAAGTGAGTAAGTTTTTAGTTAAGATACCTAAAAAAATGTGAATTTGGCTCTTAGTAGTGATTCGTTTTGTAATATCCGAATTCCCTGAAAAGCTTGTCAAATATTAATATTACTTGAATATTGAATTTCATGAAATCGACTCTTAGTTCGAATTCCGAACCTTATCCAATCAATGTATCCAAAAATTTTTATACATAGTTTTGCGCATATAAATAACCAACCAAGGAAATTGGTTGGTTATTTATATGCGCAAAAATGTAAAATCTGCCGGAAAATGGTCTAGTTCTCGACACCTAATTTATCCCAAAAGTTGATCAATCTGTGGCATAGCCGAAATAAATTCACATACAAAATTTCATCTAAATCGGTTAAGCCGAACTTGTTACACGCATCAGATCGACAGACTCACATACCGATAAATAGACAGACCGACATTTCTCTCAAAGTAATTTATTTAAGTTCCCCTACCATGGAGAAGTAAGTTTCTACCGAAAACTCGACATCCGAGATTTGATGCAATCATACCACCGCCCTTATTGTATGCAATGCGGTCGGTATTAAAAATTTTCATCTAATCAACGAATATCCGAATATCAATAACAAATCACAATTATTTCTTTAGTGATTAAGAAACCTACCTCATTTTCATAATTACTAAATTATTAAATCATTTAATATTGTTTTCCCTTAAAATTACATGTAATTATAAAATAATATTATTAATTTTCATGGCAGTTATTTCTTAACAAATCTAATATTTTCTTATAGCATGAAAATTATTAATGCCACAATACTATCTACTATGTAAGTATGTATAACCAATTAAACAAAATTTCAATAAAACTGGCCGCATGCGCATATTTTTTTTTGCTTGTGTCTTACAGCAATAAAATAATGACTATGAGCTTTGCGAATTAATATTAAAACATCATCTTGTCTTTCATAATTTTTAATGGCACCTTTGCGAAAATTTTACTTACTTTTCATTTTTCATATTTTTTTTTGTTAATTATTAACTAATCTGTTTGGACAATCACTATTATAGTAATGCTTAATCAGATCAGTTACAGGAATAACCAAAAAATATATTCATAAAAAAGAGAAGGAACAAGAAAAATTTTAATTGTTAATGTTTCGAAGATGTGATCAAGAGTGGTTGATGTAGGGTTAAGAAGGGTATAGCTATACGATTAATTACAAAGTAATAAATAATATTATTGGGTGCTTCCGGTAGTAGAATGTGTGGTGAATAATAACAGAAAATCTTTTTCTACTTGATGTTTTTTTTCTCATTTACTTCATTGTTTAAGATTTTGGAAGAGTATATATTTTATTGATATAGCACACATAATGAAAAATTATTTTAAATTTTAATTTGTGGTTATTTTTTTCGTCTTATATTTTATGTTCACACCCTCATAGATCGATTTTTTAGTTAAACATCTTATTTTGTCATACATAAGTTATTTTCGAGTATTGCATTAAAGTTCCGGCACCAAAAATATTTCAAGAATTTTAGGTTCAAATATGTTCATATTGCACAATTAAATTCATGAATTATTTTAAAATTCGCAAGAAATAAATTTTAACAATTTGGAAAGGAAGGTATAGATAGAAAGGAAGGAATACTTCTAAGGCTGATCGCTCTAGTATTAACTATAGCGGTCTAATTCTGTAATAGCAAATTAAGCAAAAGCTGTTCACAGACCCTTATTTAGAACATTGTGAAACTAAAAGTATTACATTTAGTTTCCGAACGTAGATTTGAAATATTTCGAATTTTTCTCGTAATCTTGCAGTTTATTATTGTACACGGCTTTTCCTAAGTTTTTTAACATGACAATGCCTACCCACTATTGGGAATATAATTTCCAGCAATTAAAATTTGTCAGTTCCATTTCATATTTAAATAATCACATTGATTAAACACACTTATGTGACATTCAAAGGTGTTACAAAATTTTCAACTAAAGAAAATTTCAACTCCCTTAAAACACAAAACAAAAAAAATGGAATCTAACTGTTACTTCTTTAGCAAAAGAATCAATTAATCAATTAGATCAGTAAATAATTACAAAAAAAAAAATTCCTAACAATTTAATCAAAATAATTAAATTTTTAATTCAAGAAGCCAGAAATCTCTTGAGAAACAGACAAATTTATTGTAACAAAATGAAAAAAAACGTGTGATAATAAAAGCAAAATATAAGAGTCATTGTCCAGCATGGGTTTTATTGAAATCCAGCTAGCTTAATACAAAAAAAAAATATAATTGCAAAAGCGAAATGAAATATAATTCAAGGCCAGACAGCTGAGATGTGATTAAGTAATTACAATTTGTTTTTTTTTTTGTATTTTTTATTAAAAAAATTTAAAAATAATTTATTATAAATTTAATAAAATTTCGAGTTTAAAGTAATCATCAAATTAAAAATTGAAGATTCTAATTGTTAACTAAAGAGTATATCGTCGGTTAACTTACGGAGAATGTATTAAGTTACTTTTTACTAAATTTCTGTTTATTATTGGGAATAAACTCCTTTCAAGTCTACTTCTTAGAGTTCAAAATTTAATCATAATTATAGTGACGATTTTTGAGCTACTTAATTATAGTTTGATGAGCTTGATTTCGAACTTGTATATAGTTTTATGCGCAACTGCACAGTAATCAAACAACAGTTTGCAAAACTGTTTGATTGCTTATTTGTGTTCAATAGATTTAGACTCAAACACGCACACATGCAATTGTATGATCGCATATTAGTGAAACAGTTTGTTATTTTTTGCAAATCGTTTGGAACTTAGTAATTTTAAATAGATTAGCTATACTTAAGCGTGCGAATAATTAATTTGCAATCAAACAAAAAAAAATTGCATGTTTACCAGTTGTCCTAATCTTATTTTACTATACATGCTGTAAGTACAACTTCAATCTAACATGTTAATTGTATTCGTAAAGAACTTATCATCAATAATTATTATTAAGTTGAAGCCTTATTATGTTCGACGAAGTATAATAACATTTTTGGCAAATATGAAATTTTATTATTATAATTGACAAATTCAGATTAATTTTAACCGAATGACAATTAAATCACAGTGATATAACAATATTTTTGATGTGGCGGTTTGTAATCATTCTCCAGTCATAATTTTAAATGTTGTTGAATTCACCGAATTTATTCGATTTCCTTCAGGCGAATTTAGACATTCCCTTCTTCAACCATGATAAGAGCCATTAATAAATTATTAATTTTATAATGTCATAGATTAGCAGAAATGTATATTGAAAATAAACTATTTTATGTGGATTGATCAAACTATTTACAAAATCTTTAATATACAAACATGATCAACAATACCCTCAGCAAAGAAGTAGATTCACACATATATTTTTTGTTATGCATTTAAAATGTCAAAAAAAAAAATTAATTTTTTATCTAATTGATTTTCAATTATTGAAATTGATCTATGTGATTGCCCAAATATCCGGATATTCTGTAATTACTTCCACCAGAAATGACAAAATAATAAAAATTCCATTAAACGATTGATTCACTTGTTAGTCTAAGTAGTAATGTTGTTCACAAATATGATTTTTTTTTTCTGTTAAAATTCAACTTCCTGATTGTGTAATCAAATCAAATTGATCTTAAATTAATAGAACAACAATTTAATAGAACAGAGAACTAGTAGATTTTGTGAAAAAATTCTGATAACAATCGTGTTTCTTGAATTTGATAATTAAATTTTTCTTTTTTTTTTCAATTTTCCACTCAATCATCTCATCACGACTATACAAAATACATAGCTATTTTTCATATATTTAATTAAAAAATTAAAATTTAATTTTTAAAAACCACATTTTTTTTTCTTGTTTGTGTTGTCAAAATCTTGTAATATGAAAATTTTCTTATACAAATTTTGAATATTTTAATTTTTAGGCCTATAAGCTTTGGATACCTACATTATAACAAGATATTACCAATAATAATTCTATTATCATTTAATTATGAAATATAACCAATAGGCTTACAATAATAAAAAAAAAATATTTTTACATAAAGACAATATTAAAAAAAATTTACATTTCAAAACAAATTTTATTTCAGGTTTAATTTTTTAATTTTATCGAATTATAAACTAAATTATTGAATGAAAAATATTTTGATAAAATTATTAAATTATAAATGTATTTTTACTTTTATTTAAATTTAATTTTTATCAATTTTAAAAATCTTATAATCCGAAAATTTACGCTTGTTAATAAAGTGCCTTAACAGCATTCTTATATATAGATTCCTGAAAATTAATATTAAAATTTTATGAAATAATTGTACGAAGCAAACAATAGGTCACTTATAAACTAAATTTAATAGAAATCGTTTAAGATACTAGATGAGATACTAGACTCATTGGAAAATTACGAGCTCTTTGAATTCCTTAACGGAAGCAACTCAAGCTATACAAGGAAAATTGTGAATTTCTTGAATCTTGACGGAAACAACTCAAGCTATACGTTTTTTTTTTACATAAAATCAATTTTAAAGCTGATCTATTTAAATATTGAATGCATTTTTATAAATTTGATAAGGTGACACAATTTAAGAATTGATTCTAAAATCATAAATTAAATTTAGTAAATTCAATTCTAATACAAAATTTCGAGATATTAATATCATCCGTGTCATTGTCTTGTACCACATCCTTATTTACTGCTTAGACAAATTGAAAAATATAAAAAACACTTAGGTACTCGTACATGTAAATTGTCTTAAATATAAATTTTAAAAATGTTTCTAAATTAACCCATATGAACTCGGAATAAAAAATTTTGAATTAAATTAGAACGACTTTAAGTCATGGAAGAGCAGTAAGGAGTAATTGTTTTTTTAAACCATTGCTGTTGTGGCCAAAGATTTTTTAATATCTACCTAAGCAATGCAATTATTTAAAATTTTCTACTAAAACAGACCCGTTTTCCAAACAATTTGTAAATATACTAAATAAAATTCAAGTCTTTTTATTTTAAACTTAAAATGGTAACTCCAGTAGCATTTAATAATATGAGTCATCCTTAGCTATACTATGATGGTATCAAATATAGACATTTTTGAATTAATTTATTAAAAGAATTTTAATACTCTTAATCTGTTTTTGATCAAAACAAAATAAACACTTTTAAAAACCAATTACACATTTAAATTTAATTAAAAATTATGAATAAATTATAAAAAAAATTTGATTTAATTAATTATTTTTTTATTAAAATCTTTGATTTTTATTAAAAGTTTTGATTTTCTAAACATGTTATTTAAGAAAACTTGAGAAAGGTGTCTGTATACCATTAGAGTGTTAAAATATTATGCAATATTTTTAAGCTGGTTTCTTTACAAAATTGATGAAATTCGAGACTTGCGGTGGAACAAAAAAAATCGACCAAAATAATTATCAGAAATTGATTGCACGTTTTTCTTTTTAATAATCGAATTAAGAATATTTTAGAAATTCTAAAACAAAGAATTTTTATTTATTTTTATTACAAAAAACAAACATGATTTCATATTAAAAAAATCTGATGCGATCAGCACATAACCGACCGCATTGTGTATTGTCTAGTTAAATGAAAGTGTTACAGAATATTATAAAAATGTCTGCTAAATACTTCTTTCCAATTTTTATTACATTAGTAAGCTTATAGTTAACATACCTAGAAAAATGTAAATTTGGCTCTTAGTAGAGTTTCGCTTTGTGCTACCTGAATTCCCTGAAATGCTCGCAAGTTAGTTTCGGTAACAAACAGAACTCAAATATCAAATTTCAAGAAATTCCATCAATTCGTTCCGTAGATATGGTGAAAAATGTAAAATCGGCCCGCAGTTCAATTTTTGAGCCCTGATCTTTCCAAAAAATTTATATGTTCACTGTTTTAATACGAAGAATTTAAATATTAAATTTCAATGAAATCGGTTCATTATTTCTCTTTATATACACAAAAATGTATATTTGGCCGTAGCAAACGTCTAGTTGCTGATGCCTGATTTCTTCCAAAAGTTAGGAGGTTTCGCGGCCTTTCGAGCAAAGCTTGTATATAAAATTTCATCAAAATCGGTTCAGCCGACCTTGAGATACACGCGTGCACACACAGACTGACAGACCGACAGGTTGCTAAAAATAGTTTATTTACACTTCCCTACTATGGAGAAGTGCATTCCCACCGAAAACTCGATATGCAAAATTTGTTGCCATCACATAACCTACCTATTGTTTACACAAATGTTAGCAAACATTTAATTATAAATTACAAAAGAAAACAAAAGTTTTTTATACAAAAGAAT
Organism: Condylostylus longicornis; assembly: GCF_029603195.1. Lineage (NCBI taxonomy): Eukaryota > Metazoa > Arthropoda > Insecta > Diptera > Dolichopodidae > Condylostylus > Condylostylus longicornis. The sequence goes on along the minus strand of NW_026578009.1, from coordinate 9,092,135 downwards.
GCTTCTAGGGAACCCGTTCTAAATTTCTGATTGAATAGATGACAAAACTTCTAACGGAACAGTTTTTTGTTATAATTGAATAATTTTTATTTATTTATTTATATAACATATAAGATTTTCAATAGGATTAAATTTTAAGTAGCACAAAATAAAGAAAGCATTCATTTAACTTATGTTTTTTATTATTAATTAATTTGTAGCTATTTTTAAGTTTTTTTTTCGTAGCTATTTAATCAACAATATAGTGGAATGATTTCACTGGATTTATTTAATTTGTATTGCTAATATTCTTAAAATTGGATAACGAGTGCCTGTTTATTCAATTGTTAAGCTGACTTGACTATAATGTTGTAGGAGCTTGAGAAATAAGGAGGCCATCTTTGATTTTATTAAATGTGTTCGAATTTTGCTGATTTGATCACCTTTAACTTTGCCTAGTTTATTAAAAATTATTAAGATGCTAAGTATTGAATTTCGTATGATGAGAAATATTTTCGATATAATTTGACCATTTCTATAAGGTTTTAAGAGCCTGAACAATAAGAAGGGTAACCTTTAGTATAATTTAATGTGTTCGAATAAAAGTAGTATAAATATATAACAAATAAACAATCTAAAAGTACTTTTTAATAGTTTTAATAAATAATAAACAAATAAACAATTAATAATATGTGTGAGATTTTACGATACTGCACTTGAATATCGAATTGTGTGAATTTCTCTCACGACTATGCTTGGCACCGACAAGATAACAAAGCAATGTGTATTGGTATGTTTAGCCCAAATTAGCTATAATTAATGTTATGAAATTAAATTAAAACGAAGTTTTTGAACAAATGTGGGTTTCGGCCCATGGACGTTACAAAAATGATATTTTATATATAAAAAATAAATATTGATTTTTTTTTCTGAACTTATAAATGCAATTATCTTGTATGTTTTTGAATCACATTAATCATTTTATCGTAGACATACTTGATTCACTAAATCTTTTATGATTCTACATAAAAAAATTACTACTCACAAAATATTATATTTAAGTTTATTGTGTCCTCCATATATAATAGAGTTACAATATGCAAGAAATTTAACTATTATACTAAATATTATGGTACTGATTGTAATAAAAGTAATAAAGAATTTCTTGCAATTTAGGTCATATACATTAAAATTTTAATATAATACAGACCGACCCTACAACATATTATTAATAATATAGAAGAATTATTTCTTAAATATCTATATATTTATAATAGTATAGCAGTTGTTCCATTTATATATTCTTTTGAAATATTAAAGAAAATATGGGTTAAATATAAAATGAATAATATCTTCATTTAAATACAATGTAATAATGACAAATTACTATTTATGGTAAAAATTATTGTAATTTAATTGAACAATTTAATTTAATCAATTTATAAAATGTAAAATTATTGAATTTTATTTTAATATTTTTAATATAATAAAACATAATGTGCTCATAACCAAATTACTACGAGTATAATAAATATTTTGAAATTCGAATAATTTTCAATTAAATCAAAAATAAATTTTTTTCAATATTTTTCTTTCATATTTTATATACCATATACGTTATAGGTATAGTACACAAAATAACTACTTTTTATTGAATTTTATCTTAGATCAAAATTCCTTATAATATTAAATTTTTCAAAATATAATCTAAACACATAACTTAAGTATGTATACTATAATATTACCACATTATTATTAAATAAGTATTTTTTTGAAAATATTTTTATATTTTAGGATCTTCATCTTTAATATATAAAATTCATGTCATATACATACAGTAGTGCCAAATAGATTACCCCAAATATCTTCTTTTCTTGAAAAGAAAATCTTCATTTTGAAGATTCGATAAAAAAAATCTTCATGAATCCTTCAAAATATTCAATCGAAGATCAAATATTCGAAACAAAAGACACCAAAAACAAATGACACGCACAATGACATATGATGTCATATGACGTATGTGCATTTGGTTAATGCGCCAAATCGATTAATATAGAATTAACTGGATCAGAGAATATCAACTATTCTTTGTTATGGAAGTAGCATTACCATGCATTCTCTATTAAATTGACGTTTTGATCAAAATTTTTATTAATGAATTTGGGAAAACATGCAAAAAAAGGGTAAAAAAAACTTCTGTAGCAGTAAAAAATCTCAATATTAAGGATATTTTTGTATATAAAATTTAAAAATTTTGTTTTGTAGTTTTGCACAAGAGTATGATCAGAAAATCTTCATTTTAAAGATAAATCTTCAGTTCTGGTAGCACTGTATACACATATATTAAATAAAGATTTTTAGTATTAGATGACCAAAACAATATGATGATGCGCACACCCTTAAGATGAAACAAAATGTTAATAAGGAAAAAAAAATATTATTTTTTAACATAACACACTCCTCATTTTCCATGAAAAACATTTGTAATAAAACAAAATAATTTTCCTTAACCAAAAAAAAAAAAGAGAAAATTATGTAATCGCAGTAAATTTTTTTGGTTTTTTCATTTTCAATTTTAATCTTCTTCTTCTTGTATTTATTTTACAGCCATTTAAAGAAAAATAAAATATAGAAGAATACTATAAAATATGTGAACTATTTCCAATAGTTCATTACAAGTACATAAATTCTAAATAATATGATCGACATGTAAAATGTAAAAATAATATACAGATACGAGCAAAAAAAATAGGACGAAAAAAAATTTTCTTTGATATTTTATATAAAATCTCTTTGCAATCTTGTAATATTTAATTGGTGAAAAAAGGCAAGATAAAATAAAATAAAAATTTGTCTGATTACCAACATTTCGGTTATATTTTTAAACTTCCTCAAGCTTATTAAATAAAATTATTTAACATTTCAAAAATTTTTTTCCAAAATCATGCAAACTCATTGCAGGTACTTAAGCTATATACATAGATTAAATACATATTTGTTGCAATATTTTGTCCAACAATAACAAAATGTTAAAGATTAAATCATTAGAAAGTTCTTATTCACTAAATTTTATAAGTATGTAAGTATAAATTTAGTAAATAAGAACTTATAGTAAAATATTGCAAAAAATTAATAGTTATATTGTATCGGTAATAACTCACTGTCGTAAGAAAGGCAACGTTACGCATGGTAGGCATGTGTTAATAGTAGATGGAGTCTTCATGGTTCTATATATTTTTATTATGTGTATTAATTTAGATTTCTCTGAAAACGTCCATGAACGCATTTCCAACTAAAATGTAATTAAACTTGTTGAAATAGAGATAAAAGATAGAACTTTCCATCTCTATCTTGTTTCATATATAATTAATCCGATTGCTGTTAGAGGATTAAAATTGTAATGTTGCGTTAAAATTTCTGAAATATCTTATTTCCAGTTCTAATTAGAAAAAAAGCTTCTATTGCAGTTCTACATATATGTAGTTCAGGTAGTTCTTATTAAACAAACATACAGTAAGATTAGATAATATTACATTAGCACTGCATTTTCGGAAAAAACCTATATTTAAAAAATTTATAACTGCTCAAATATTTTTGCTTAATTTATCTACTAAATTTAAAAATATTTCTGAAATAATCACCCAAAATTATGATATAACTTTTTATTTTTTATTTAATACCATTTAATACCCTATTGTGTGAGAGTACCAGAATGCGAGCCAAGTACTTTTACATTGTAGAAGCTTTCGAGTATTACAAAATTAAGAAATTTTTGTAATTTTAACACTATGAAATGTACAGTTATGCTTCAATTTACTCAGAATATATTCAACAAAATGTAGTAATATTGTTGTAGTTTCGTACACATTAAGTTGTTGTCAACTGTTTGTACTGACTTAGCTTTTCAAATTTTTCAACCAAGTCTATTATTTTCAACTTCCTTACTAATTATACCTTCATTAATACCATAATATTTTAAAAATGCGGTAGAAATTCTTAAAACAAATAATTTTCGCCCGGGCAATTACACGTTATGTCACTATATTATCTACATATTTACAGCTGGAATTCAGTAAATTCAATAGAAAATTTACTTAAATATTTACCCTGTTCTCGAACTCAAAATAATATTGTCATTTATAAATATTTCAACCGATTTTATTATATCCAAACTGTTTATTTTTAAAATCATCCCAAGTATAGGAAGAACTATATATACAATAAGAACATGTTGACTGTATACATCGATGTTATACGTGATGACACATATGAGATATGAAAAAGATCCATAAGTACATGAAAAAAAAATTTATTTATCCAAATTTATCTATAATTTTCAAATCTCATATTTCATAACCATAACATAATATTTCTTCGTCATCTATATGGTAAACTATATACGTGTGTTTCTTTGTAATATTGTAAATTGATAGAATAAATTTTTTACAGATTCACTTTTATTTTCTCATCTTTGATCTTTGTAATTTTTGTTTTTCAAAGTTCTCTTCTTTATATTTTAACAGCAAATCTAAATGAATTTGACCTCATTTTTTTTTTCATTTTATAGCTTGCAATTGAAAAACTTAAGAAAACAAACATACTAATTTGGCCTGGCTAAAAACGTTAATAAAAAAGAACAATAATAAAACCAAATAAAAATTAACAAAAACCCTAGTAAGAAAGACAAAAAAAAACAGTCATATGGAAAACCAATTTGTAATGGAATTTTAATTTTTAACGCTCTTCAAAAATTGTTTCTGCACTTTGGATATTTGCTGGTTTATTAATTTTTCTGTTTACTTTTACTATCATCTAGTATTAACGAGAACTTAAACTGACGGAATAAACGACTAGCTAGTTGAAAAATAAAAGTACCAATATTTAAAAGCAAAAAAAAACCATATTAAGCGAAAAGAAAAACAAATTTATAAATATTTTTAAAAAAATTACAGTAGAATATCGGAATAATAAAAAAAAAAGTGATTTTTATTGCAAACGAACATTTTTAATTGCTATCCTAATTCTCTGAATACTTCGCCATTGAGTTCCAGTAACAAACACAACTCAAATATTAAATTTCATGAAATAGTTCCGAAAATGTAAAATCAGTCCCACAGGCAGACAGATAGGCAGACAAATCGACATTTCTCTAAAAATAGTTTATTTACGCTTCCTTATCATGGAGATGTGCGTTCCTATCGAAAACTCGACATCCGTAATTTGGTGCCATCACGTAACCTTCATGAAAGCCGCTTCTAATCACTTATCTCATAATTTAAATGAAAATTTTCAGAAACAAAGTTTAAATATAAATGTAATTAAATAAAGTGCTAACAAAATAAAGATAATTTTGCTTCATAGTCATTCTTAATATTTTAACAGTCTCAACATTTCCGACTTCATTAATCAAATTTTAAATATTAAACTTCAAATAAATTTTTTTATGTTAGAAAATTAAATGGTTTCCAAATATAAGAATATTAACTATTCCAAAATTCCTTTCCATGCATGTTTAGTGTCTACTATTCGACAATCAAGACAAAAAAATACAACTGACAAATACATATTAATGTTGACAATTATATTCCTTATATTATGTTGTGTGAGGATATTAAGGAGTCTGCAATGCACTTTCTCGGTGTGCGATGATCCTGAAAAAAAGGCAGTTTGTGAGGGATAATGTCCTCACAACTGAAGAGCTACGAGAAATTAATTCTCACTTCAATTTGCTTGAAGAACGAGTCTCCAACGCAACGACGACGCAACAGATCCACTTCCTAGGACGCGATGTATTGTTATGCCAAGTATGTATTATAAGACACTCAGCATATTGCAGTGGTTTTTTTAAGTTAGTGTTCTAAATATCAAGAGTGCAATGCAAAAGAAAAAAAAATTTATTAATGTAGCGATGATAATGACGATGATGTTGAGATTTTTTTCTTTATTTTTATTTTAAAATCGCGCAAGAATGTTGTTGAAATTTTTTTGTTTCTAGTTTATTTTTCATCTATAAGATATAAAAGATTTTTTTAATTTGATAGCCAAATAATGCGAGAAATTGCTCTACAATACTTATGTATGTATAATAGTATTTCTTTTTAACATAATATTCTCATGAATTTTAGTAAAGTCATTGAGACTAACATGAAGAATTAAAGAAAGAAAAAAATGAGAAAAAAAAAAATAATAATGAAAATAAACCAAGAGCGTCGACGAAATATCAGAATTGCAAATTTCCAAATCAAGATAATTAATCAGATCACCAGACAAATTATTTTCCAGTTCCTTTACAATGTAAAAATATAGAATAAAGAAATGAGATAGCAATAATGTAAAAGAAAAACGAAAATAAAAAGATAACAAAAAAAATTTTTTATTAAGGTTGATGAAGATCGGTAACAGTAAATTTGCAATTGAAGGTAAGAAATTTTTTTTTATTGTAGTCGCGTTTTTATTTTTATAAGCAACTGCTGGTGTGTTTTTATTGTTTTCATTATTTTTAATGTTTTATTGTTTTAAAGCTTTTTTTTTTTCTTCAATTCAGTAAACACCAAGAAATGAACGAATTTATTTAGGGGGTGTTAGAAATGTAATCCATACCTACTTTATTTTTATTTATGAAATAATTTACTCTTTTCTTTTTATAAAATTCAATAATCATTAGAGCAGAAAATTAAACAGATCAATTATGAGTATCGTATGTGTAAATATGCACATATACACAAAATGAATAACAAGGTAAATTCATTAATAATAATACAAAAAAGCAATTCAATTGACATCTATTGTTACAAAATAGTAGTAAAAAGGTTGGTAATGATAAATGTGAATGAAATCTAAGTAAACATTTTTCGAAAATATAAAAGAAGGAGTTCTTTGAAATTTCCTTTTAAAATATCGGTTTTGCGTTGGTGAATACGAAATATACTCACACTATTTCTTACATACAGATGCTTATTGCAAGAAGCAGTAAAAAAGTGAAAATGAATTTGGCACATATTTTAATAACCTTGAGTCTAAAATAGTATTGTAATGACCTAAAAAATTTTTAATTACATATGCCTGCATATTTGCACTTATTAATTATTGTATTAAAACATTTGATTAATTAAAGCACTCTAGTGTGTATCATTTATAGTGCCAGTTCATATCTTTTTCATATTTGATGTTATTTCAAATTGTATATAAATTTATTTCAGAATTGGATGAGAGGTTGGTTTGTAGTAAGCCAATCATTTGCAATCTTAAACAAATAAAAGTTGTAATTAGAATTACCTTCAGAATTAGTTACTTACTCGTAAGCATGCATTTTCCTCTTAAAAAAAATATTTTTATGTTAACATGATTAACTTATGTAAAAACTCGAAATTAATAAAGTTCGGTAACAAGTTTCTCTTTGTATTCTATTAAATTATCGAAATTGACTGCTCTTATTAAGTGCTGCGTTCAGTGTTCTTACTCGGTAAAGTAAAATGTATTCAATTTCGAGAAAAAAATGTATCCAAAATGTATCCAGCATCTTAATGTTGAATTATTATACTAAGACGTCTTATTTTTTACAAATTAAATCATAATTAATATTAATTTACTTTATTTACCAATGTGAATTTTGTTATTTATAATAAATTCTTTAAGAAATCACACGCAACTCTTTTCGCATTTTAAATGTAAAAGTTAAGGTCACAAAATTTATATACTCGTATGTTCGGCAGCTATTGAACTATGCTGTAAAGACGATTAACCATGAAAACGGACAAATTTTAAAAAATATGTACAGCCAATACATTTTCTGTTACACTTAGTTTACACCAAAATATTTCTGATACGTTCTTGTCTAGACAATTTAGCAAATTTAAGTATCTTTGTATCCACGCTAAATTTATGGCAAAAAATGTATTAAATACAATTGTATCCATGTAGGAACGCTGGCTGCGTGTTTTACGAATATTTACATATTTTAAAATAAAACAACATTTCAGTCAGTCTAAACCAACTGAATTATCTTAAGGATCTAAACATAAAAACTATTCTTTTTGAAATATTTGGGATTAACTTTCACGGTTGTATGGCAGTTACTTGAATCTCCTCAAACCATTTCATAAAAACTTCACTGCACATACCTAACCTATAATTGAACACACTTCCACAAAATTTTATGCAATTAGTTTGAAATTTACAAAAATTCATATAAAAATTCATTTATTATATTCATTTCATCTAGAAATATTTCATATATTCAAAATCTTTGAGTTGTATGGCAGCTACCTGTGAACATGTTGTTCGAATTGGTCCACTTTCAATAGCAGCCGTCTTTGGCAGAAAAAAAACAATTTGTGAAAGTTTAATGTCGATTGTATATTGTTAATTTTTGAGTTATGGTGCGATTGAACGGGCAGACTGAATCAATACAACATTAATATCTGAATCAGCAAAAAATTTTACTCTGAGCAAGAATATATAAATGCTTATACCGCTGACAACTACTTCGAGTGGTTATAAACTTCGTATCAAAATTAATATACCCTCCACGAAAGTACAGGCTATAAAAATAATGAACTAGATGGAAAGTGTTTGTAAATTTTTAACAAAATAAAATTTTGTAAAATTAAAATTATAGTAAAAAATTCAATATTTTTATTTAAAAAAGAAGAAACCATAAGTTCTATTTAAGGCTTAATATTGGACAAAAATGGGATTACTTCTGTTTTAATCTGTTTTATCAAGAACTATTAAATTGATTGTAATCTTGATAAATTCTATGATTAACACTTTCAATATTCATTTGTAGCAAAGCCTTATCCTAAAATAATTTGTAATTTTAAATTAAAAGTTGTTTTATTAAATTAAATCAAGTATAAAAACGAAAATATTATCTTAATATTTTGAATAGATCACACATATGTAGGTGACATTAATAAATTATATAATGTGAAAGCCCAAGATAATCAGAAATATTTTCTATTCTAATAAGAAAATTTACAATATATTGTTCTCCCATGCTAAAATTTTTTATTATTCAAGGTAATATTGAATAATGGGAATTTGAAATTAGCTCTCTATTATAAAGTTCAGCTGAATTTTACCAGGAACTACGTAGTTACACACACACACCGTCTATTCTTTACACTATACATTACTTACATTATAACTTTGAATAATTATATTCCAAAAAATTAAAAATAATTTGAAAATTACAATTATTTACTTTAACTTATGATATTTTGTGCTAATTGGAATTAAAAATGAAATTTGACTTCATACAAAGTTTATTTCTACTTATATATTAAGAGACCTGGATTATACTAGAGATTTTTACATGTGATTCAAACGAGAAAATTTTTTTAGTTGACACTATTCTACTTCTTCAAAATGTTGTTACCACAAAATATTTTACAATTAATTGAATTCCCATAGTCTCTATTTAAAGTATTTTTGTTCTTCTTTTTTCTCAATTTAAAAAATTTCTCCTTTAAAATCTTAATTTAAATATCTCCTTCATTCAATTATTTTCTCCAAAAGTTTACTTAAAAAAATATTCATATATCCACTCGATAACGTTTAAGATGTCTAGGGTACCTACCTACTTTTACAAGAAAATCAAGATAAATAAATTGAAGTTTAACACATTCATTCCACTTTTCCTCGGCAAACTTCTCTATATCTCTTCCATATAGCTTGCTTGTGAATCATCTTCTTATATTAATGTAAATTTATAAGTATCTTTTCAATTATCACAATCAAACATATTTTTCTTTTCACAGTTAAAAAAAAAGAGGGTGAAGCAGGTTTAAATCCTCTTAGAAAAAAAAAAAAAGTATAAAACACCATTAATCACAGGAAATTGTGTTTTCTTTTGAATTTTTTGAAAATTTTTTGATACCTGCACCGTTAAGGTAATCTCTAGAAAAAATAATAGCATGACATTTGTAAGGTCAAACGGTAGTGACAATTTCAAAGAGGAGTTAAATTTTTTTTTTTTGTTTTTAGAAAATAAAAATTCGTGGTTAAATTTCATTTTCATTGTATATAGCAAGCATGGATTAGTCAAAATATTCAACTACATTTTTTAACTTTCTTTTTTTTTTTTAATTATGTTTCTATTTTCTTATTTCCTTTAATGCACCTGTTATAAGACGTGCTTCCCGATGCCATATTAAACGAGAGTTTCTATATTGTACTTTTTTTTTAATACAATGGTTATGTATATATATATTATATGTACATATCGAGCTAGACAGGTAAATAGTGTATAAATTCAATTGAAGAGTATAGAAAGCTTGTTTTACTGAATTCTCGCCGAATTTAATTGTGTAAAGGCGAATTAAATTCATATTGTGGAAACTTAATATAAAAGTATGTTAATCACTAAATAAGGCTTGACAAAATATATACCTACGCTCCAAGTACAGTTGAGTTTGCATACTTATTCTTGCAGGTTTAATTAGAAATCCTTATCTAGTTATAATCTAGCTAGAAAAATTTACAATTAAAATATTTATCGTTAATATGCAAGAATTTCTATTACAAATTTCTGTTTTACATTTGCGTAATATTTGGATGTATCTGAAACGAGTCCCCTACTCACTATAATTTACTTATATAACTTTTTCTTTAGCTTGACTTCAAATATTTTTTAAAACAGAAGGGAACACATTCGAAAAAAGAAATAATGACAAAATATGTCGATTGAATTCGACGATTATAAACTTTGTGATTGAATAAAAATCGAAGAATAAAAAAATAAAAACAATTGGAAAATAAAATAATAATTTTCTACAAAACAACGCCGAATAAACTGACAAATGAACTCAAACAGTTGTCAATATTGTTTCCATATTATTTTGATGTAAGATTTCTTTTTATCGATTTTTTTTTATAATTTTTGTGAAAACTTAAATAAATGTTCAATTTGTTACTCAAATGTTCAAAATGTTACTCTAACTGTTTTTAGTTTCATTATTATTTTCATTTTATTTTCATACTGCGAACGAATTAGAATTTCATATAAAACAAACAAAAGACTTAGGTGAGAAACTTTTTAATTTTTTATTTTATTGTAACTAAATGCAATTTTCATTGTAACTAAATGCTAAATTTTACTCTAAAATTTAAAATTCTGTTTTAACAATCAGAAAACATTTAGTGAGCTTGGGCATATTCAATTATTTCGGGAAATAATTTAATTAGTTTTATGAATTTAAGCAATAAAAACTCGTACGTACTCACTAAATCGTAAATGAAATATTAGAAATTTTTAAAATTTATTGCTTAACACCCTCAGATCCAAACGTACATTTTCATTCATAGTTAAATATGAATTCGCTAATTAAGATAAATGTTGTCGTGGTTATATGGAAAAGGGCTAATGCAAAACCCTAATTTCTTTTTTCGTTAGTCGATTAAGATGCTTGGAAATAGTTCTTATTAAAATTGTATATTTCTAAATAAAAAGTGATATTTTTACTGCATATTTTCATCTCCTTAACAACTTTCACAATTTAATATTTCTAATTCTTCGCATATTTCATTTCTTATGATTGAATTGAGGTCAGCTTAGACTCAAAAGAGTTGCATGTAACATATTCAAATTTTATAAAAAAAAAAAAATATATTTAAAATTTATTTGAACAGCTTAATTTTTTAGAATAATTTTCTCAAGAATTAATAGAAAAAAAACACGTTAACTGTACCGAAATTAAGAGGAACTCAGTGGTATTCAATATTTTTGAATAACACCATGTTTATCTTAGATTTAAAAAATAATATACTCAATACGTTTACATACCTAAATTAATATGACTAAAACAATCCAGTGCCAGATAATAATTGTCAAAAACTTAAAGTTATTAAAGATAATTGTTAATAACTAAATTGTAAATAACCTAAAAGTGCGCGTTCTTTCCCGTTGTGGCAGCCTTGTGTAAGTATATGAAATAGTGTACCTATACTACTATATCTACTGAATTCTCAAAGAATGCCTTATTTGTGTCTTATTTTATATTTTCAGTTATAAAACTTTCTAATAAATAACATGCATATATTTACAAGTTAACCATAAATCAATAGTGTTAGGGTACACTACATATACATATATATTGTTAATGGTAAGCTAATTCTAAAATGTTTTAAGAAAAAATTTTGAAGGAGTAAAAAACAAATATTTTCTGCATTAATTTTAAAATTACATTTTTATTAATTATGGGTAAAACAAAAAAATTATCGAAACATAGTAAAGAAAAAATTCCTGTTATAAAACAAAGCATCATGCTAGTATTATATTGTGTTGCAATAGAATTAAAATTAAAAATTTGCATTCTAATTATTTTACTTAATGCTTAGTTAGTTAAGAATGAAGGTAAATTACCGATATTTTGTACTCATGTATTTTATTATATAAATTACATTGTCTTATTAAATTTTAACACTAAACACAAACTAGATAACCTTGTCACTATTACATTCTAATAAAATATAATTATAGTGATGCACATTATGCTTATGCTAACATGATTATTCTTCTATAACCATGAATTACTGTTAAGTCTGGTATAAGTAATTTTTTTATATTATTATGCATTTTCTATTCTAAATATTTTATTATAATCTAACAAGCTATTAATTTTTATTTTTCTTGTACTTACATACAATTATGTATATTTATTTTGAATTTTAGATATTTTAACAATTTAAATTTTGTCAACATAACTTGTGAGTGAAAGATTGATGATATCCGGGCTTTTTGATTGTGGTGTTTTTTTCTATTGATATTTTGTCTAGAACTTTTAGGTATAACAGTTTTGGTTAATTAAAAGAAAAATAAATAAATATTACGGAAGTAGTAAAGATAATGAGCTCAGAAAGAGTATATTATGTGTATGTAGATTCCTAATTACGTGTGTAAGATAGCTTACCTATATGGTACTTAAATTGCACATTTTACATGCAGTAAATCTTGGAATATGGCCGAATCTGAATATATTTGCTACGATATTTTAAGTAATACAAAAATTTACTCAGTTTACTTTACAATTTTTTTTCATATATTTAAAATTGTGGCCAGATATCTCAACATATACGAGACATTTCACCAATACTTCATCACTATAACAATTTAATATTAATTGTCGACTTCAGTCTTATTAAACTATTGGAATTCGGAAATTCCCTTAATACTGCAAAGTAAATTCATCTATTTCTAAAATTTTGTGCACATTTTTTTCTAGTGCTATTGTTGAAAAAAGTGTTCATTTTAGTAATTTTCATAATTTTATAAATCATAATAAAAAAAATAGAGTTTCAGCTCTCTATTCGGCCCTAAAATTTAATACGTGTAGAAATAAGCGTTTTAGAATTAAATGATTTTTAAAATCTTTTGCTTATTATTTTGTTTTATAGCATAAACGAAAATACATAAACATGTCTGCACATACATTTTAATTTTGTTTGGGTCTGTATAATAGGAAACATTTTTTTTGTGCTCTATCACAGGAGTCCTATTAGAAGAGCATTGGTCGACTACATTCAGGCCCGGTTCTTGTACTTGTTCGTCACCCTTTGCAGTTTTTAAAAAGTTCGTGGCGTCCCCACTTTTTTCAATCAATTATATAAACATTGCACATTATAAATCACTTTCTCCAAGTATCTGATGGCGGTCTTGTTTTCTGGTGCTCATTGAAAATGCTTACTTTGCATATGTGTTAGATTCGACGATAACTGTATTACTGAACAAAAGACTGATTTGTGGATAAGTTTGTCAAGATATGACAAAAAATCAATCAACATTACAAGAACAAGAACTCTTTAAGGAGCCGACCAATAGAGTCTCTGCCTATTCTAAAGAATTTCTGTTTAATTTTTTAATAAATTTAATTCTAAAACTTATTTTAAAAGATTTTTTCTACACGTTAAAATTTGTTTTCCTTCAAAATATTGAAAAATTAAAAAATCCATTATTAGAGACAGTCTCTAATGCCTTTACTCGTTCCTTTAATTTTGGTCATCCATCTGTTCTGCAATTGTATAAAGAAATTTTCATTAGTTATTCTTATTTGAGGCATCCTCTGTAAGGTATTTAAAGCAGTCAAGGTGAACAAACATGTTCAAATTCTAAGTAGATACCTAAATTGTGTTATCCAAACATTCTTCATAATTCCTTCCGATTGAATTATAGTTGATAAAATAACCCATTTATTTTATTTTAATTGAAGTTTTTTGATCTCAGTAGAAATAAACTGTAAAGTGTAAACAATTTCAAATTTTACTCATCTATATTGAATTTCATTTTCATGCAATACGATTTAATTTGAAAATTCCAAAAAAAAAAAAAAAAAATAATCACACATGCTATGTGTATTACTAAAACTATCACGTTTAACAATTGATATATTGAAGATTCATATTATGTGATTACTTTCACTTTTATATAACCTACACTACTACCATAATTAATCTTCATTTTATAAATAAACGAAAAGTACACTTGCAATACACAATCACAAAATCATCTTAATAAATCATATTGAATGTAAAGTAATTAAACCATCGCAAAGAGAATAAAAAGTAAAATGCAAAATATTTCGTTACAATTTCCAATCTCAAAATTTCTAATTTATAAATAACATAAATATGTAAATTATATAATCGATTACAATTTTTAATATTAACCTATGTTATTTGAATAAGAAATCAAAATAAATTCAAATTATAAATATGCAAAATAATAAAAAAAAATTTAATGATAAAAAATGAAAGGAAAACAAATTTTGCAATTATTATGAGAAATTTAATTACAAAAAAAAAAATACCTAAAATTTTTTTTTTATTTTCTTTATAATTTTCACAAGAAATCCTTTCAATTGTCCGTTAAAAAATGAACAGTAAAGTGCTTATATAATCAAAAACTAAAATTTACTCACGGTAAAATTTTCTTTTTTTTTTAGTTTTTAATGCTATTTTAAATAATTACTGAACTATTGATCCTAAAAAAATTACTAAATGGTATAAAAAAATTTTTATTTAGAAAACAAATACTTAATTTAGTTATTGATGGTAAAAAAAAAGAAATTTGATGCATGAGTTATTCAAATTTGTTAGATATGTAAATAAAGGGCTATAAGACACCAAAAACTAAAAGAAAAAATTCCAATTTCATATAATTAATAAAATTGATACTTTGAATTGCTAAAATTTAGTCATTCAAAATATTTTTGAAATTCGCGATGAATTTAATCATATAGTGAATCTTCTACATAAGGTTTTACTATTCTTGCATTTTGAATTTACAATGTATGCATAAAATTTATGATTAAAAAAATACAGTCAAACGCTCTTAATATGAACCCTGTTTAATATTACAACTCGATTAAATTGATAAGATTTTTGACAAGAAAAATCTCCATGTACTTTTATACATTTTCCATCTAGCTGAATAGAAAATTTTATTAATAGAAACTCTCTTAATATCACGTAATTCTCAACACGAAAATGTCTAGTTTCATCGCTTAAAATCACAAAATTAAAATTTGACAAAAAAAAAAAAATGCAGAGAAACATTTCTTTAATTTTTAAACAAAAATCTGTAAATATTTTTGTTCATTCCATCAGAATATGAACGCTTTTTTTCTAGACTGTAGCCTTTCAAATAGTTGTCAATTAGGATTAATAATTGTAATTGCTTTCAGTTTTTCAATATTTTTAAATATTTGTCATTTAGAAACGTTTTCAACTATTTTCAAAGTCAATCGTTTAATTTCAAAACTTTCTTAAAGTCACAAATTCATCAAAAATAATGACAATTTTTTGGCTTTTCAGATTTTATTGGGGCCTTTAAAATCTTGACATAGAAATGGTTTTCGTGCTATATCTTCTGTACCATAAAATATTTTTCAACACTTAGTGACTAAAATTAAGGTTTGAGAAAGTGGCCAAAATTCTGTCAAAAAAAAATTTCGAACGAAATTACCTTGTTAGAAAAAACTGAAAAAATAAAAAAAGGGGAAAAATTTGATTTTTCGTAAAGTTCAAATGATTGGTATTCCGAAAGTACACAAAATACATAATCAAGCAAGGTGTTTATTTTAAGCCGTTTACTAGTACTTTCAGAAACTGTTTGTTTGAAGCTCCTATCTTTTTCGGAACGGAAGTTATAATCAAAAAAGCTTAGATAACTAGAAATTTCGAGAAAATTCGTTAAAATCCCTGTTTTTCGAAAACCCTTGAGATTTAACGCCTACTCCGGAACAAAAGTTTTACGCATTTTCGAACCTCTAACCAATGGTATATGTTGTTGTATACCTTTCTGAATTACCCTGTATATTCAATAATTTTATATATAAGCTTCGTTTAACAGTATGAGAATCCACTTCACTTTTGGAAGAAATGAGTCGGAACAACTGCACTCTTCCTACTGACTAAGTTTACTTCTTTTGCGCATATAAAGAGAAATAACCAATTTAAATTTGATATTTGAAATGAAGTTGTAAAGAAATAAACTTTTAAATTTTTTTGCAAATATCAGGACATAAAAATGGATCTAGGGGCCGGTTTTACATTTTTTAACATAATTTAACGAATTAATTGATGAAATTTGTTAAATTTAATATTTGAATTCTCTTTACTACCGAAACTAACTTTATAACTTTTCAAGGAATTTCGATAGGGTGAAGTGAATCTCGAAAAATAGTCAATTTTACATTTTTTTTAAAGCTTATATTAGTGTCCCTAAAATTTGACAGAAGTATTTGAAGGGCATTTTTATAATTTTGTAAAACTCTTTCGCTAAACTACACCTTGTGTGTTAATCGGTTGTGTACTGACCATATCAGATTTGTTTTTTCTTTTTGTAACATGTAATTATTTTACAATATACTTTTTAATCGAGTACATTTTTGTAGTACTTAAATGACCGTATGTGTTCTATCAAATTATTTTCAATACCTAATGCTCACTTGGCAGTAATTTTTCTCTTTATTTGATTTGTTTTGAAATGTTTTAGTAAATTGAATCTGTAATTGCATTTAAATTCTGATTTTTTCAAATATTAAATTAGTCTTAAACTGATATGTATAATATTTAAATATAATTGAGAATTTCTAAAAAGTTGAATAAGAGGCTTTAGGGCTGATTTTCAAGATTTTCTGAAAATTTTTTGGTATGTAATCATATTTTAATTGAATAATTTTAACACAATGAATCTAATTTTAAAAATAAATTATAAATGAGTTTTTTTTTGAATTTCTTCAAAAAAAAAATTAAGACCATTTTGATAACCCCATTTCTTCCGCATTCTCAACAATCATAAAATGTCGCAAATAAACAATGTGTTGCAATTATTTAATGCCTTTAAATTAAGGCGTCAATTTTTGCCTTATTACCTTCTATCACTAATTTTACATTCTACTATTATAACAGAGTGCTGAACTGCTGTAACAAAGTTATACAATATTGTACATTTAAGTATTTTTTAATACTGTGATCTTCGATTACTTAACAATTTTACGATTGTTGGTTTTTCTTTTTTTTTATTTTAAATTCCAGATTTTAATCTTAAAGCTATTTCTCTAACTTTTTATAACATTTTAAAATTCTCATAAAATTTATAATGCAAATTGTAATTATTTCTGATTAAGTATAAAAAAAAATCATTGTTTTTCTATACAGACGCGGTTTTATAAATTAAAGATAAAATTTTTATTTTTCATTAAAGATAACAATAAATGCTCAGTAATTAAATACAGGAAATAAAATCTTTTATTACCATAATACCAAAAATATTGTTTTTTTTTCAAAAATGTGGAAAGTACGTAGGCATAGTTTCTATATTGTTTGGTTAAAAATATCATTTGATGATAATCAATAAATTAATGGAAAATTTTTAGTGAATACATTTGGTAATAAAAAGATTTTCGACGTTGGTGTACGCAATAATACGCATTAATCGCAATTATTAGGAAGGAAGGAGGTAAACATTGTCCTTTCATGCTAATTTAGTAGGTAGTCAAATTTGATATTTATATACGTGTTAATATTATATGGTAATCCATAACAGAGCAATATAGTTTAAAATTTTGTTCCTATTTATTATTGTAGGGGTTCTAAGTTTTCTACAATTTAAATACTTTTTTCATTTATTACAGTGCTACTCGTGAAATATAAAAATGATTAATCACACTGAAACTTCATTATTACATTTAAATTTCATATAGAGGAACTTCGGGTATTGTGGACCACCCTTTATATTTTGCCATTTATTTTCAGCAACTTTAAACTTTCATAGTACAAACACCGTTTTTCTAATTGTTTAAGTATTTAAAAACCTAATGACATTAATAAAATTTATTCAGTTCGGAATTTTCAGAAGTTATGAAAGAATAAATGAATGAAGTCAAATATGGATATTTTTGATTTTGGAAGGCTAATGAGGACCATCGTTTAATTTGGAATACTGATCTATTTTCTATAAGAATATTATAATCTCGTAGTAATATAATAATTTTATAAATATAATAATTATTATTTAATAAAATTTAAAATAACAATCTAGCCGCGTTAATTCTAAATATCGCGACTCCATCTCCTGGATGTATTCATGTAATATGTATGGATGTATTCATATGTAATTGTTTTTCTCTTTCCAGAATAAATACGGGTTCTTACGATCTGGTTGAAACACAACAATAAAAAGGGATAATTTTTATTTTATTTAAGAAATTTGCCAAAAGGTTCTATTTTTTTTTGGTTCAACCATTATGTTTTGTCCTTAGGAGAGCAAACGTTTTTGAATCTTGCAAAAATGCCATTTACCCCTTTTTTAACCCTTTTTCACGATACCCGAAGTTCCTCTACCTCATTTTGAATTATGGGGATATGAAACTTTAGCTTTAAACTAATTAAATTAAGGAATTTTCTTACTTTAGAAAAATTACGTTACGATATCAATATAACTATACAATTTCAGTATTTATTAATAATAAGATTTAATAAGTGAGATTGTTCTAATATGCAGGTATTTTACCCCTTAAATATTAAACATTAATATTAATATATAGTAACTTAATAATTAATATAAGTAACTTAATATTTAATTCTTAAAATAATATGAGCTTATTATGTTGTTAGTTACTATAACATTGAATTTGAAAAATAAATCAATAAGTATACATCTTATTCATTTCAAACTTGTGGGTATGTATATGTATGTATATATGTATGTACATTGCTTACGATGTACATACATTTATACTTACATAACTATAAAAATGCTATTTAATATTCCAACATTTTTTATTGTAATAAAGTTCAAAAATATTTTAGTGAGTCTTCTAGTAGCAAGTATTATTTATCACGTATATTCGTTTTTCTCTTAGACCAAGATTATTGATTGAAAATTTTTTTTAAATAGAAAATTTGATACTCTTTAATATTGTAGTATAAGCAGCAAGTATTAAGACAAAAATTTAAACTAAAATGTGAGAAAATTTATATTAAATATAAAAACTATAGGATATTGAAAGGCATAGAATAAAGTTTTTTAAAGTTGTTATAGCTGTAATTTTTCTCGCTATAATTTTTTTGTTACATGCGCTAAAATTATCTGTATTCCCCTAGGTTTGAGGTTTTTTGCATAGGTTGTAAAATTACACCACTCTCTGAATTAAAAAAAAATTATTATAAACAATTTTATACGAGTATTTAATATTTGGTTGACGAAAAATTGAGTAGTCATAATAAAATAGAATTATAGGTCTTTTGGGAAGAATAGGCTAAATATTATTTAGAAAACGAAGTAATAATCGAAAAGCATCTTGTATAAAGTCACCTTCACTTTTTGTTTAAATCATTTTTAGCATTGTTCCAAAAAAAAAAAATTTAATAAAGACATTTATTAATTTCACTCTGTCCGTCCATTCATGTGCCCGTTTGAAAAACTGCTACACTTTCTAAGGTAGAAAACTGAATAACAAATAGATTTTTAGTTCAAACTTATTTCTTTTCAAGAAAAATAAGAGCATAGAAATAATAGAATGGCCATCAATATTAATCGACCCTAAAATTATTTTTTTTTTTTTTTAAATTTTCAGTAGCGTTTTTTCATCCAGATGATAATTTGTGGAAGTTGTTTTAAATACAAATTACAAAGTCGTTATAATGGTAATTGAAATTCGTAAAATTTGAGTTTTCGGTTCCTTATATTTCTGAAACCGTAAGCTTTTCCAATGCAGAATATTTATATTAATACAGAAAGCTAATTGTAAATGACATGATATGAAAATTATTTATCTTAACCCAAACAATTGACCACTATGACTACTATGCTAACGTCTCTTTAAATTTTTTTTTGTTACCTCCTAAATATATGCAATCTTTTGAAATATTTCTGTATATGAATGAAAGTAATTAAAATAATGTAAGAGACTACTTTTAAAACAAATATTTTCACTTGTTCAAAGGAAAACTGCTTCTTTACAAAACTATTGGTTTGATCGAACTTCATTTGTGTCTCTGTTCAATTATTACAGTAAGTTAATATTTTAATGATAGTGTCAGATAAGAAATTACTTCTCTGTACAGAGCAAAAATTCTTTCATATTTTACCGTATATTAAATAATTTAAATTCTAAATCGTAATACCTATAAGAAGAATAAGATTTATGATGTCTTACAAAAATAATTTTTGAAAAAGTAATATAACAATATTTATATTATCAAATATAAATGGAATGTCAGATCCAAATTGCAGTTATAGGTTATAAAACCCCAAAATCATATTAAGAATAATAATAAAACCTCAAAAAATGAAAAAAAAATTAAATGGTTACCTAATAACAATAATAGGAATCATTCGTTGTTGTTATTGTTTTTCCCATTTTTCGTTCTTCTTCTTCTTTAAAAACTCTACTGTTTGATTGAAATCGCGTGTGAAAAAAAAATAACAACAAAAAAGTATACAAGTAAATTTTTTTTTTTTTTAAGTATTTAACTGGGAATTTTTTTTTTTACAATTTTTATTCAAAATTGCAGTCAAAAATACCTTAAGATTCTATCAGTGATGTGCTTATTTTATTTTTATGATTTTTATGAAATATTAGGAAATTCAATTTAATTCAAAAATTTTTTTTTTAATATTTGGTTCTGGTTTGATCTACCAGTTTTTTTTTTGGTTAAATTTTTTTGATAAACAAATCCCCCCAAAACTATTATTTTAAGAGTTAAAGAGTGTGTTGTCATTTCATGTTTTTAATAGTTTTTCACGCTAAGAAAAACAGCGAATTTAAAATTAATTGCGAAATTTTCTTTCTGACAAAAACAAAATGAACTGACATAAAAACTTTTTTTTTGGTTCTCATCCTAGAACAAATGAAAAATGATTTTGTTTCAATTAAAATTTATTGTTTTGAAAAGATTTTGAATTTTGAATAAATAATAAGAATTTTTATGATTTATTGATTATTTTATTTACATGTTTGTATGTAAGTAATTTGAGCACGACCATGAAAGAATAACAATAAATCGTTTAATCTAATATCAAATAATTCTTTTGGTACTTTTATAAGTACCAATTAAAAATGAATAAATCAAGAATAATTTAAGAATAAAAAAAAATATTAAGGGAGATTTAGTTGACACGACAAGCTTTTATTGTCATTTCAGCTTTTTGATAAGAAGTCAACAAAGACTCTATGTAAATATTAAATTTCGTAATTTGATTCTTGAAAATTTTTTAAAGATTAAGAAAATTTTCGAATTATAATATGGTAAAATAAATAGGGTATCGAAATTAAAAGGTGCAGTTTAAGAACAATACACACAGATAGGTACAATTAATTGTAGTTCAATGAATGATGAACTCACGCAGTTAAGAGTTGATTGTATTCAGTTTTAAATTGATTTTAATGGTTTATTATTTAATATTAATTTTATTGGAATATTTCAATTTCATTTCTTATCTGAATATGTTACAAATTTAATTAAGAATTTAATGCAATATTAAAAGTTACAATAATGTTTACATACAAAATGTAGGTTTACGAAAAATTTAACAAAATTTCTGAAAATCTTTTCTGAATCTAGCAAAATTTTTATGAAAGTAATTGCTGGAAGTACAGGTATAAAATAGAGTAACTTATTTTTTATATCTGTACCTTCCTTCCTCTGTCAAAAATTTTATCGGGTGTATTATGTTTGACAGAAGTCTTTAAAATTATTCGACTGCTTGTGATAGCTGGCAAATAACTGAATAGTGTTTAAAAGCAAATTTAGTAAAATGGCCATCTTAGATCTTTTATTAGTAAATTTACTTTTCGAGAAATTTATAATTGCTGAAATTTTTTAGTGCAATTTATATTGCAAAAATTGGGTGACAATAGATCTCAACCCATCAATAGTTGGATCTATTGTACCCCTCGACTTAGTAAATATGTCGCTTAGACCAATCTTTCTAATAAATCCGAACACCGTATAAAGGTTGTTTTTCCTCAGCCCTTTTTGTTCCAAAACAGGGTCACCCGGAAACTCTATTTTTCCCTAGAGAAAAGCTGTTCACTCTAGAAGAAAATGTATCCAGGTCTCCTCCTTTTTCCTACAGAATCTACAAATGCCACCTAGACTCAACTTTTGATAGTATAATTTAAAAACAAATATTACAGTTCACAAACTCTGCAGTTTGTTAAAAATAATTTTAAAATTTAATTATCATTAATAAAATATACAAAACTGAATTATTTAAAATTAATCTACATAAATAATAACTTACAGAGATCTTCTGTGTCTCATATAAATTTGTACAAATTTGTACTTACCTGAAAGAAAAGAAAAAAAATAATATTATTATTCAATTATAACAAAAATTACGGCAATTATAACAATTTTCATATTTAAAAATAAAACAATTATGTGTGTTTGTAGTTGCGCTCTACTGCAATTGTCAAAATATTTCTGAGCTACTACAGAGTTGGTTAAGGTGCTATTAAACTAATGTTTTAGTGAGTTTTCGAATACTTAATATGTATAAAGAATTTATTTTGTTATTTTTTTAATAAATAATTTTTAAATTGTTGAATTTAGTGTAATCATAAGTGATTGTAGAACTGAAGATGGATTACTTTGTGGAACTGAAAATGGATTGTTAAAGTAATCATCGAGAAAGGTCCCCCGCTGCCTTCATTTTTAATACTTCAGCTTCTAATTGGTCTTGTACTATTATAACATTAATTATTTTATCAAAATGGCGTAAAAATTAAAATGACATAAAACTTTTAGTGTTTATAATTCAAATGGAATTGTTTTTCAAAAATTTTCTTATTTTAATTATGTAAAAATTAAATTCATTCATAATTATAAATTTTATTTTTATTAAATAATATTTAAATTTACACAAAATCAAAACCACAAGAAAAAAAACAAAAATTGGTGAGTAAAAATAAAATAAACAATGAAATTAAAATGTTCAAGTCTGCATATTTTCAAATACAATTTAATTATAAGATTGTGTTTCAATTATTCGTATCTGAAACTTAAACAAATTTAACTTGAATGAATCTAAAAATTTTATGTCATAGTTAGGATGAATACTATAAGATATGATAATGAAATTTAAGCTTAATTTAAATTTAATATAAGCTACGGTTTGTCAATATTTTCCGATTCAAATAAAGTTATTTTGGAGAAGTTTTCTTAGTAATATCTAACAGCGAGACCCTGTTAATTAAACTGCTGAATAAATAATGAAAAATTTAAAATTCTTATCGATTGTTTTTTCGAGAATTTTACACTGTTTTTTTCCTTGATTTTATAGCGAAACAAATTCAATAATACAAAATGTGATTTAAGGATCTCATAGGAAGAGATTATTAGAAATAGTGTGGATTTCCTTTTTGATATCATGAATAATAATTAATTTTTCGCAAAAAAGAGAATCTAAAATTATTGTTAAATTTTTAATTTTATAGCAAGATAATTTTGTATAATTACAACTTTAAACTCAAAGGTGTTATAAACATTCATTTTGAATAACGAAGTAAAAGAGCTGAGTTCTCAAAATCACACTATAAAAAATTTATTCATATTTTTGAATGAAACATAAATGAATGGTAAAAAAATGGTAACACAAATAAAATTTTAAATAATAATAGTAATAATAATAATTTTAATATGGTGTGCTTTTAAAAAAATTTGCATATTCCCCAACCATTTTGAATCAATCACCAACACAGTTTTAAATGTGGTTCTGTATATGAATAAGTAAACATGGTTTCACAATATATTATGTAAAATCAATTATGTCATCTAAGAGCCCTGATAACTCTTTTATATGCGCTTACTCTGTTATACACTTACAATCAAATAGTATTATGGGAATTTTTTTATACTCGTAAGATATAGAAAATATTTTCCGGAAATTTTAGTAAAAAATTTTTTTTCAATATTATTTTCTGTAATATTCAGTAATATTTTAACACTAACACATTAAGAGATTTTATTGTTAACTTGAATTGAAACTTTATGCATTTGTGATAAAACTGAGTATACTGTTTTAGAATATTTTGTGTATGTGTGTTTGTCCATTTTTTACATTATAAAGAAAATATTAAGACAATTTTCCATAACAATAATAGTTCGAATTACACAGACGTAAATTGGTGTTAGATTCTGAATTTCCAATCTTGAAATTTGATATAGAGTCTATATTTAGACCATCCATCTTGTTGCAATTGTCTAAAAAAATTTTTACTTCCGAAATGCAGTAATTTTGTATTGATAGATAATTCAATTGATAGACAGTTCAATACCATATCACTGCATTTTGGAACTCAAGAGAAATTGTATTTATAACTGTCTAATAGCATTATACGGAACGTATCCATAGTGTTCAGGGACGATATCTTAACTCTTCAACACCTCATCATAAATAACCAAATAATATCCTATCCAGTTTTCAAACCCACCCTCAACCCTTTTAAATACAGTTTAGTTAAAGTCCCTTTGGTTTTGAGAACGTAAATTATAAAAGCGAACAAAATGAAACATGTTAATAATTTCTAAGTATAATGTTGAACTTTATCACACCACTCCAGGACAAAAATTCCACCCATTTTCGATTCTCTAGCAATAGGTATAATATTATATTGTGGTATATCTATCTAGTAAAATTATTCTAGACCTTAATTTAATTTTATATACATATACATTTAGGTTGGGCTAGAGTAAAATCACTCTTATTTCAAGAAAGATTATAAGCTCAATTAGCAGGCTATCTTCATTAGAAATGCAATTTTCAATTCTTCCAATTACCAATTCACAATTCTTCTTCTCTAAGCTTCTTCTGATAAAATTATTTGGAATCTAGTGTTAATATTTTTCTAACATAGTTTTAAGCACTCTTCATTTAATTTAAGTTGTAATCCAGTGTTTTATATTGGACATTAAGTATGTTGTCAGTTACATGCATACGTACGTGTAAATGTTGATCAATTAATAAATTTTAAAAAGTTTTTCAAAAATTTCCGGAAAAACAATCAACTTGTCACGGTAAAATGACGTACTCATAACATAATTTGTTTTTCATTAACAAAATAACCCAAGTATTTACGGTTAATTTTGAACATAAGAATGTTATTTTTTTTTTGGTTTATATTTTACGTTATTACTAATGAAAGAAAAGAACGTACATATTTTTTGTTTCATTTTGCTTTTAAATTACAAAAAAAAAAAAGAAAATTTTTAAATTTTTCTTTTTATTTTTATTAATGATTGAAGCATATATCATTGAGGTTATGTAAGGTCATATTCAACATGACACGACATAGAAAGAATACACTAAAAATATGAAAGTGCAGTAGCAGTTTATTTCAATGATTACCTTTTTATTTAAATAAAAACAAAAATAAGAAGATTTAAACCATCATATTTTTTGTTTTTAATATACAAAGTGCGGTTTTTTTGATTACAACAATTTTTATCTTCACATTTACTGTCCATTATTGTTATTATATAATTACATACATGTCTTCGCATTATGTAGTTAAAAAAAAGTTAAAGATTTTAAGATCTTCTGGCTTTGCTTCCTCATTAGTATTATGTAATTTATATGATTATAAGATGACAAAGCACTGATACCAAAACATAATAATGCATGCCTTAAATAACTTTTTGTAAATGAGGCACTATAAGATTAATTAGTATATAAGTATAATGACGTAAATAATTTGTAATATGATATTTTGCTAAATGAAGTTAAATTAAGTTAATATTTTAATATATTTAAAAAGCAATGTTTATTATACTATAAAAATTATGCAGGATTTTTATAAGCAACTTTACTTTAACACGTACTTTTAAAATCTGCAACGTAATTATAGTCTTAAATATTAGGGAACATACATATGACCAATTGGATCTCTCTTATATAAAATCAGCTGAAAATTTTACGAGTCTACCCCTGTAGGGTATAGTAGGAGATGTCCTGGGATAAATTATTATAGCAATATTATCGCCTATTGAAAAAATTCTATACAAACATATTTCATCTGCTGACGTCGACGAATTTTCCTAAGTTTAGTTATTTGACACTTTAATTGACTAATTGATTAGCTTGAATACAAAAAGATTGGTGGCGGCTTCTGAATTAGCAGAAAAAGGTATATGTACATAATTTTTCCCTTTGTAAGACCTTGAACAAAAGTGAAATAAATCTATCTAGTTGAAGTGAATAATCAGATTTATCACATAAAGAAAACTGTTGAAACATTAATGTTGGGCAACATTTATATTGGGCAGCATTAGCACTATATATACATTTTTATTAAATAATTATTGTTTTCTTTACATCAGATTTTTACTTTATCAGGAACATTTTGTTTGAAGAACTCATATTTATAAATACGGTAAGCGGTAATTTCATTTAATTTTCAGCGTCAGTTGGATATGAAGCCCAAATATCAGATTAGAAGATCTTATCGTGATCGTGTGAAGTGAATTGCTAAACGAAACGAATGTACTTGGCGAAATCAGTAATATTTCAAATCATGTTCGGCTTCAACTATCTTGTTGATTGATTGTACTCGTCAGATTCAAACTGTCGCTTCAAAACGTCGAAAAGAACATTATCATATCCTGTTTCATAGTTTAATTGCTTAATCAAGCCATTTTGTTTTCTTTCGCTAAATTTATTACATAGAATTTTAATTTGAAAGCTTTTCGTTTAAAATTTTGCAAATTCGCCAATTATGCATATTTGGTAATACCAAAAATTCATATTCGCCACAAACTTTAAGTTTTTGCTCGTTACCCATTCGCTTACTTTTCACAGTAATGCTATCATTGAAAAAATTAGTAAGTCTAATGTCTGTAATAATTTTATAAAATATATTTCAAAAAACGAATATTCCACACTCCAAACGATTCTCTGAGTTGTCAGGAATATTTTCTAAATAGAAAGCTACTCTATATGTAAATTCTATATTTTATTTGAGTATAGGCTAACCCTACAGTAAAAATTTAAAAATTAGGTTAGTTAGTTGGATTTACTTTTCTATTTTATATTATGCATTTTCTACTAGAACGCCTTCTATTAAACAAATTACAAATTTATTACTTCTTCTTTTTCAAATTTGCAAATTTTTAGAGTAAAATTTTTTTTTTATAAAATGTACAAATTTTGAAATTTCAAGGTAAATTATTGTATATGAATTCTGGTTTACATTGTCAAACCATTTTTAATTTTAACCAAATATAAAATTAAAAACTTCTTGTCCTTTAATAAAATAATCTTCCTCTTCTTCTGTTTCTCATTATACAATTAATTGGACAAATATTGTAATAATTGTGAATTAAAATACACTTTGAGCACTTATAGAAACTTCTTATTTGTTTTCATAAGTGACAATTTTTTTAAGTACACACAAATAAATAATCTTCAAATAAATTGAAGGTTTTGTTTTATACTTTCAAATTTCAATTTTTTTTTAACAAATTTGTCAATTGCATCAATAAATTGTAAAATCATTTGCACCCATATAAAGTATAAGAGAAAAATGTAAATTCGAAAATATTTAAATGGCAAAAAAATCATTAGAAGAATTGCTAATTATTATTGCTGTTAATCAATTGCGGAAACTAAACACACTATTATTGATAGAAACTGTCATACGTTTGTATATATGTGCAAATTTTATTGTCAAAACAAATTTTTATTGGAAATTTTTTTTTTTGATTTTACCAAATTTGTTTTTAACTAATTGCATTAAAAAACACTTGAAATTTATTTTTTATTTTCTTTTAAAATTTTTTTTTTTTAAATCCAAAATTTGAACTCAAAACAAATCAAAGCCACCATGTCTATTTTATTGTTACAAATAAACTTGCAAATAAATCCATTGATTTTTCTTTTTTATTTAATCTAGATGGAATCAAATTTAAAATAATAATAAAATTTAATTTTTTATGTAAATATTTTTATAAAAATATTCCGTCCCATGGGTGAAATTATAAAAAAAAAAATTGTTTGTGTCTCTAAAACCCATTCACTCCGAAATTGAAAATGCGGATAGAAGAAAGTAAAGAAGAGCACAAAAAAAAATTATTGTAAAAACATTACACCTTTCTTGTAGGGTATTTTATCACCTTACGCGATCTCTTGAATGCCCAAAAGGTGAAATGAATAATAAAGATTGTGCGGTGTTAAATTGTTTTAATTTTTTTTATGTGTGTTCAATGTTCTGTTTTTTTTTTGCATTTTGTGTACCGAAAAATTTGACAAAAAAAAAACTCAAATTATTTCTTGTTATCGGAATATCGGAATCTTGAATTAAGAAGTTTGTGTAAATATTTTCTAACCTTTAGGCAAGTAATTGTTTTATTCAAATACTTTTTTTTTTTGTTTTATAAAAAAACCCATTTTTTGTTTGTTTTCAATCGATTATAACTTATGTAGTTTTAATATTATTTAAGAAAAAAGCAAACAAAATTTTTTGTTTGAAAGCTATTATGAACTTTCTTTTTAAAAAGTATAATCAAGCTGGCAACAATATTATTTTTTCGTTTTAGTGTTGTGAGCCATCTACATTATTCGATAGAAATAATTTGATTTTTGATCGTTGATATTTTAAATACTCATCCTAACTAGCACCATAATTATAACTGATAAATATACTAACAAGTACCAAATATATACTTATCGTACACAGTTTCGTAATATCGTAAAAATAGTATATACAATTTTGAAAATTAAACTTAATTAAATTGACAAAATTAGCAAGTGAAATTACCGATTAATTTTAAATTAAGCGTACAAATATTCGGAAAACACTCAGTTTTTGAAATAAAATAAAAATAGGCCAATAAATTGATGATACCAGACTTTAACTTGTAACTAGACTGCGTTTATTTAGGAAAATTAAAAAAAATAAAGTTGAGTCAAGCCAATGGTTTGTATTGTAGCACTTTTCCCTTCAACAAGTGAAAATATTGCTTTTAAATACAGTCTATGTACACCTACTACACTATTATAATTATTTTCATTCATAAACGGAACTATTTTTAAGATTGCATATATTTAGGATGAACGATTTATGCACTCTTTGAAATAAAGCAAAAATTAATTTTAAGAGGGGTTAACATATAGCTCGATTTTAAGTGTTAATTGCGTGAGTTTAAAAAAATAATTATGTTTTTTAGCGGCATTGAATTTACCGTTAGCGTTTATAGAAATTTGAAAAAACTTGCGGTTTCGGAAATATAAGGCGTCAAAAATTCAAATTTTACAAATTTCAAGAGGCGATAACTTGAGAGGGGGTGGAGATGGAAAAAAATTTCCTTCTAACAAAATAAAGTATTTATTAGTGTCTTAAAGCTGCTGAAATTTCTGGAAGAAAGAGCAAATTAAAATCCGATAATATTCCGTATTGCCAATATCAAAGTTTTCAAATCGCTTTTCAAAACCATATTTCAATTCAAAACTCAATTTTATTTTTATTACCAGAGTATTGCTAATTTTCAACACCAAAATTCAACCCAAAAAATCCAAAATTGGCGTAATGTCAATTTATAAGTTTTAACCACTGGTAATATTCTATCATTTCAAGCGATACAACAAACAGAATATGGGTATTGGAATCTACAATAATTCTTATTATTAAACCAGTTTTGTTTTTTTCTCAGTGTACTATAACAAATTTAGATTACATTGCAGAATAGCCAGAAAATATTGTGTCTCATCGTCATTTTATCGTAAGAATTTTTACATCATTTTAACACCATGTTACTTAATACAATATTCCATTTAAAATATTGAGATTAAAGTAACATTAATCCAAAATCTAATGTAATAATCTCTATTGAATGACTAAATATTAAATATAATTGTTTTAAGTGGCGCACGCAATAGCATAGTTACAAAATAACCTTTTATTGAACAGTTTTTCTTAATTAATAATTTTGGATTAATTGATTTTTTTCATTATGTTTTTTTTTTCATTAAGCGCTTACTTACATGCATTTCTTAATTCAATTTTAACATAACCTTCTTTTAATCATTATCAACATTAATGTAACTACATATATACTCTGTTGAAATCATCTCTATGTATAAATAGTTAAAACAATTTTAAAATAATTAATTAAATATAAATTTTTAGTGAACTACAAAATCGGAATTTCATGTTATTGACTGGAAGCTAATAAATCTGGACTTGACTTAATGTATAATTTTGAAATGTTAACAACTAATTATCTTATACTAACTAATTGAATTATTATTTTATATCAGTTGCCTGCGGAACACGGTAATCTTTATCTCATCAATATTTTGAGTCAAAAATATGTTTCAAATTGCCTAACATCAATAAATTTAACTCGGAAAAAAATATTTAATTAAAAGTTACAATTTTTAACAAAACACAAATAAAATATTAAGGAGCTTTTAAATATTACAAAAAATTTTTTAATAAATTTTAGTAGTTCGATGTTAACTGATCTTAAAATGTTGTAATTTAAATGAAATTTTTTCTATGTTACATTAATTGAATAATTGTTAATTTTGCCAGTCTTATAGCATTTAGGTTTTTAGTTTAATATTTTAAAAATTACAGAATGGTGAAATGCGGCATTAAAATATTTCTTTCGAAGTTGTCATTGTAAATTCCTTCTTTAAAAAATAAAAGAAGAATGCAATCGCTGATCACGGAATTGTAATAATTCTTTACAGACACACAATTCAGCAATTGCCATTTATAAGCTTAATCTGTACTGATACATGATCTCGAGAAATATTTAAAAAAAAATTCTTTAATTTTTTATTTCTTAAATATTGTACAAGCATTCAAATTACAAAAAAAAAATCAAATTTTGAAGCATTGACTTTATAAAAAATTAATTTTAATTGTATTCATTTCACGCAAATCTGTTTGTAATTGAGTCCGCTTTCACCTCATCAATTTAATAATTACCTATTTTTCTTTGATAATTAAATAATTTAACAATTTGATTTTGCCAAATAAATTTGTAAAATTTTATTATTGAATTTTAATTTTAAAATATTTGAATTTGATTTGCTTTCTGAATTTGGGCTTTCCCTTTTATTATTTTTTCGAATATTTAAAACTAGCTTTTGGAGTTCTACGGTAGCTACCCGAAACCGTTGTTCGAATCGGCCCATTTACCGCAGCCATCCTATAGGCAGAAAAGAAACGACTTGTGAAAGTTTGTTGTTGATTGCATTATTTGTTTGGTTTTAAGCTATCGTGCGAGCGAACAGACGAACGTACATGGCTAAATCAACGCAGATTTTTTTCACTGAGCAAGAATATATATACATGTCCACAAAGGAAATTACTCCTTTAAGTGGTTAAAAACTCCATCCATGCACCTTAACAGTATACAGCTTTTATTATCTCGATATTTGATTAATTCCAAAACTCTTCACCTAATATAATTAATATTCAAAAATTCATTGCACCACGAATGTAAGGATATAATTTGGTCAAAATCAATTGATGAATTGATAATTTTTTTTTGTTATTGCCAATAATATAAATTTTACTCCGAAATTCCCATTAAATTAACATCCACGTAGTATATGATAAACAGCATAATTATACAAATAAAATCAAATAGTAGATAGACAGTTATGATAACCTGTTGATTGATATGTAAAGCTTCAAATATATGCAAAATAATACGAGCGTTTTCAATAATAAAATTAAAATTATTTATTCATAGCACAGTGATTGTATGCATACGAACTACTTCTTTCCGCTACTCTATACCCTTACTTGTAAATCTATTGAAATTTCAAATCTTGATAGTTTATCTCTCTATACGCCTATTAAACATTTTAAAGTTACCAAATATTTTTTAAAATGCGTTATAAATTACGATATTGTTTTGTGCATCTTTTTAACAAAAAACAACAACTACAAAAAAAAGTCATCATTATTCGCGTTTTTGCTTTGTTTTCTAAAAATTTGGTTTAGTCGTTTAATCGCTTTCCTTTTTCTCTTTTCATGATTTTTTACTTTTATTTTTTTTTTTACGACATTATTATCGAAATTTTAATTGAAATGATCAGCTTAAAAGAGATCAAATCTTTCAAATTTTTAAAATTTTTTTGATAATTTTTGAAGCGATCAGATATTTTGCAGTAATTTTATCTTTCTTTAAATAAACTTGTCATGGTTTTTTCTTGTTTTATTTTTCTAATTTGTTTGTTAAACTTTTGTCTTAAGCTTAAACAAACTTTTGATACAAACAAACGTTTGAAATTGTTTTTGCTCACTTTATTGTCATCTTATTCATTGATTTTCATCCAAACTCATTATAATACATTTAAACATTTTTCGACAATAGGAGATTGCAAAAATATCGAATATTTTCATGCAATCTTAGGAATTATCGGCAGATACAGGCAGGACCCGGTAACAATATCACCCATAAGTACTTTTTGAAGTTTTTTCAAAGTTTTTTCATATGTTCAGCCCAAACCATAAGTATTGAATATTAAACAATATTTTCTTTTAATAATATTTATGTATTTGATAAAATTATAGAATTTAAAAACATTTCTATAATAGACCTCGAAGAATAATCAACCAGAGTGATTTGACATTTTTACAATATATTGCATTAAATTTCACTGATTGCATGATGCTTGCATTGCGTATCTCTATAATAATTATTATAATTCCAATTAATTTCGTACAGTCACTCAAAATAATGCACAGAATAATTACTTATATTCATTGTTATAAATCTAGCATGATTGCATGTATAAAAAAATATTTGTAATTAACAGTACGAAGCAGCGTATTTTGAGAGAATTCTGAAAAAATTTTTTATTAGGTGTCCCTACATACATACATACGTTATAGTTTTACAAAAATTTTGTTTTTGGAGATTTGCCACAGTTTTAATGAGGAATACTAGTGTAAATCTGTTTTACATAATGTGCAAAAAAATAAAATTATAAAATTCTTATAATATCAAAATTATCAGCAACGACCTCTTCAACTCACATTCAATACTCATCTTTTGCACATTCTTTGAAACACATACAAATAATCATATTATGTATTGAATCCTTCATCACATTAAAATTATTAAGTGATTTTTCTTAAAACACATATTATATGGGTGTGTTAAGCATATTACACAATTCTGTATAGGTTACAAAAAAGTCAATAAATTATGTTGAAATGTCATGTTATTACAAAATAAATAAATCGAAAAACATTGAATGGAATAGTGACAGAAGCGTGCTTTTATTTTCTTTGTTATTTTTAATATTTACCCTTTAATAACATTGTGACATTTTATTAAAAAAGAAACAATTATTTTACATTATAAAAATTACGCTGTTTTATTAAAAACATGTGTTTTAGCAACATTTGAACTAAAAATTGCAAATCAAATTCTTGAAATTTTGAAAAAATTAATGAGAATCCAAAGGAATCATAGGCATTTTTTTAAAAAAAATTCTTACAAAATATTCATTGTACTCACATATCGTGATTGAATGATGTTAAATTAACATAGGAGCCAACTTATTTTTATCCTACTTCGCTCCTGGAAGGCTTGTGCATGATATCGCTCAACCATGAACCAGTTGAGCGGTAGATGACGAGTCTACCCTAATAGAAGCCAACTAGTAACAATAAATTTCAGTGTTTGGATGAATAAATACAACAAAATTCAAGTCTTTCCTCATTCTATATATAAATGAGATTAATTTGTAATATTTTTTACATAACATTTTCACTGAATTTTCTCAAATAAGAAAAAGATGGATGTTTAATGAAAATTTCATTCAGAGACCACCAATATAATAAATAAAACCGTCATCATTGTATATAGAAGACAAAAATGAAAAATGTTCAAAAATTTATATTAGGCATATTTTATTGTCAGCAAGTAATCTTGTCTGTAAGAAAGCAGAAAGAAAACTTAAGCCACACAAATCAACAACTTTTTGAATTACATTGAAAATGACCATTAATTATTTGTAATCTCGGCATAGTGGCTTCAAGCATTTGAATGATTTTTATTTTGCTTTTTTGGTTTTAGGTTTTTCTTATTGTTGCTTGAAAGGACGTGTATATTGTTCTCCATATTAAACTTATAATTTATTAAAAAAAAAAATAAGTAGCGAATTCAACTTTGTAAATCTATATAATTAAGTAACTTCAATCAGATGCATTTTGACGGTTAGTATTGTGTCTGTACATGTTACATATGTGGTTTTTTGTATTCTAATTGAATTGATCATAATGAAAAATATTGCACGTTTAAAATATTTTTGTAGGTGCAAAAGCTCTATTTTATTTAAGTGTATAGAGGAACAAAGTTCTACAGAAATGAAAAGAAATTTAAAATTTTAATAGTGAAATTTAAAACGCATTATGCTGGGAAAGAGGGAGAGAAGGTATCCATTAATCTAATTAAAATTCTTTTGTATTATTGACTAATAATCGTTTATTAAGGTATGATAGTCATTGCCCTTATGAATGTTAATTTACACATTTAATGTGCAATTATTACAATCCTTGCAGATTATAAGGGTTAATTCTATTTTGAGCATTATACAAATTTTGAACTATAAAAGCTACATTTTTGCAGTTCTTAAATTTAGTTCGAACAAACACCCTAGATTAAAATCAAAATCATACTTAATTCGTTCAATATGTAGTTAGGGTTATCTTAGACAAGCTGAAACAATGAATATAACAAATGGAAAGAGGACAGAAGAAATATTAGAATTCATCTAGTTTCAAACCTGTATTTGGTTTAATAACCCTTGGTATGGAGGGCAAATGTCGTTTATTTTCAAAGTTTAAAAAGATTGTCTGATACTTATTAGACCAGTTACTATCTTATTGATTATGGCCGATTTTAAACCGGTTTTATTGATATTGTGACGCCTTTTCTAATGCGTAATACGCAAACTTCGTCGTTTGAAAGAATTTAATTCGATTCATACTTCGTAAACATACGGTTTTTGCTGATATGCGTAAGTTGTTGCCAGATCCAACTTACGACAAACTACTCCAAATCCCCAAAAATTATTTTTTTTGGGAAATTTATCCCATAAAATGAATTTTAAGTTAATTGCGAATATTGCTGGTTTGGATTGATTTGAACATGAAACTAAGAAAACTACTAATACGTTTTGACTTAAGTACTTTTACTTGCTTCACAATAGTAGTGAAGCAAGCAAAATTTTCTACAACTTAATTAACAATAAAATTCAATGGTTTTCTTTTTTTTTAAATCGTGAACATTATTGACATTTCAAACCTATGTAAATTTTACATTTTGAAATATGGTGTGTAAGTTGTATAATAATTTTATATATTCGCGGAAGAGTCATTCAAATGCACTATCAATTGTAATGTCCAAAATATAACAAGAAAATAAAAAGAGTCATAAATCCATCTGTTTTATGAATTGCTCAGTGCAGGCATTTATTAAGGTTTTCCAGTTTTTACACTCTTAATTTATATTTCTTTACAAATTTATATAGCTATTGCTATGATCATGTAATATAATACTGCAGCATGTACATATATAGAAATACAAACATATATACCTGCACACATCACGTTAATACTGCAGACATGCGATCGAATATTGCACCTGCTTAGTTTTTTTTTATTTTCGGTTTTTTGTCGTTTTAAAAAGCAAGATCAGTTTGTGTGAGAAAATTTTTTTGAATCGATTGTATTTCAACCCTAAATGATCCTTTTGAGATCAGGCATTCAGAATTTTTAACAACAAAGTTTGTTATAAATTTTTAATTTATTTTTTGGTTACGTTTTTTCTTGAAGTACTTTTGAATCATTTCAGGTTACTTAAGGAATTTTCCCTTTAAGAAGTAATTTGAGAAAAAAAAGTTTTTTTTTTTCTTTGTATGCAAAATTATTTTTACGGCTTTGTTTTTTCTTGTAATTTGATCCTTTTCAAGTGATATTGCAAAAAAATTTATTATTGGTTCAGTATTTTTAATTTGTGCAAGCAATACAATTTATATGCGCATGTAAAAGCGTTATGTTGATGAAAATATGCATTTAAAGAGTTGAAAAAGAACTATGTTAACTAGCCCGTAATAAAGATATTTTGGGTTGTAATCAAAGGAAAGTTAATTCAGTTCAAATTTCTCATTTCGTACAACATTTAACTATATTACCGTTAATTTTTTTCCTATGCGGTTTAATTCTTGTTAACATCTTGGTTATTGTGAAATTGCAAATAAATTCCATAACCAAGATCCAAATAATCAAGCAGCTATCAGATTCTAGATTAATAAACAATAAATTTCCTAGATGACAATTTCAAAAATTTCTGAATTGTTTTGTTAAGTATGCAAAAAACGCAGACAGAGGGAAATGCTGGAAGCTCCGCACTGATTTCAAAGGAGTTGCGTTCTTCCGGATAAAGTGGTTGAATTCACCAGTGACCGAATGTAAGGGCGTGCAACGTACTCATTGGAGGTTACAATAAATCCTTACGCGACCGACAATACAACAAATCCTTACATGCGGTCGCGGCTGTACAAATCTACTATTGCCCCAGCTATATACAAATTTATAATCTGTAATGTAGAAAGAAAGAAGTGTGAACTGAGAAAATAAACTTAAAGTTCGACATCCAAAATTTTATTGTCTATTTTATTGTCTACAAGAAAAAATATATTAATATCGTGTACTTTGTTATTTTACTCGCCAAGTAAATAAAATAGCAAATAAAACGAATTTTTTCGTATTGCGTGCCTCTCTTCTTCTATAATGTGTAAAAAATTCAGTCATTATTCATTCACTTTGCTTTTGAAAGTCATAGGTTCAGTTAATATTTTGAGAAAAGCTCATAAAATCTAGTTGAAAAATTGACTAATCTTATTTGGAAAAATAAAATTTTTAATGAAAAATGTGAAATTTCTGGTTTGAAAGTGAACAGCAAGAGAGATGCAAAGTTGGACATTAATTTACAAATAAAATACTGCTTTAATGTTGTAAAATGAAAAATATTTTTAAATATACAAAATCAAAGAAAATAAAAACAAACAAAACGGAAATAACAATAACATTAAAAATTTTGAGAAAATTCAAAATACTTGCATTCCAATTCGTACTTAAAATGTCAAAAATTTTTGCATTTTGATTTTAATTTTGAATCAAGAGTAAAAGCAAAATGATGAACTTCTCAGATAAATTTCAGAGTATCAGTAAAAAAGGTTATTAAAAATCAAAATACAAATAGCACTATTAAAAATTTTATTATTAATTAAAGGAAACGAAACTCTAAAGCAAAAAAAAATTGTTTTTCTTTTATTTTAGCTCTCAAAATTAAATTAACCTTAAAAAGTAATTAAAATGAGAATTCTATTACAGCACTAAATTTTTTTTTATTCATAATTTCAAGTTCATAAACCGGAAAATCTTTAACAAATTTGTAAAATAATAAAAACCAAAAAGAAAACTTATAATTTATTCATAGTTCTTCTTTACTTCATTTTAAATAATTAAACATTTTTTAATAAATTTTATAAAAGTTGATACAAAAAGCATTTCAAGATCAATTTCAATCAATCAAAAATATAAGAAAGAAACAAAACTTCACCCTCTATAATTAAATTGTTGCCATTAAAGAAATTGAATTAAAAATTCATTTCATGCTTTTGAATGCTTTTTTTTTGTTGTCTTCTTTTAATAAAATTCTTATTATTAAAATTAATATTTCTAATTTTCATAATGTACCCACAAAATATGTGTACGGCGGTGTACAAGTTGTTTCATACTTTTGATACGCAAAAATTAACTGATATGGGATGTTAAGTGTTAGAAAAGAGCAAAGGAAATGCACGTTGGAACTTTGTACTTTATCAATTGATCAATTCAATACCAAGCACAATGAATTTAACTGCGGATTTTTTTGGCGAAATCGCACTTCTACGATGGTAAGAATGTGTGAATAAACTGCTTTTAATAGCATTTTGATCAGTTGGTCTCCATTCAACCGAATTCGTTTTGAAAGATCGGCAGAATCAATTTTCATTAAAATTTATATTTGAATTTACTCTTGTTATGTCACGGATTAATCGTCTTCCGGAATATGCTAGGTTTCAGGAAGATTTTTGATCATTCGTAAGGAAATATTCCACAAATTAATTTTGCACTTTATAATATACAAGCTTCTTCTGACAATACGACAAGTCATTTAAGTTTTTGCAGGTATCAGGCGTCAGCAAGAGAACTTTTATTTGTTACAGGTTGTATTTACCGCACTATCATAATATTTTACCTAATTAACAAAATTTTTTGAAATATAATATTTGAGTTCGGTTTACCATCGGAATTAACTGCCGAAGATTTTTGATGTTCAAAGCATTTAATAGGTGTAATAATGTATATTGACGTATTAATGATGGATTTTGTTTGATCTGATGAAAATATGGTGAAAGCTGAATGTGTAAGCATCTTTGTGGATTTTACTTAAAATCAAATTTTGGATGAAAGAAGTGGAATTCGTCGTTCAATTCTCATTAGATTTTTATCCGTTCAGAAATGGCTGAACTTAAAATTTTTTCTACATTACCACGGACGGGTTTGTCGTAATTTTGTCAAATAATTTCTGTTTGATGTACGAATGGGGTCTTATTGTCCCTTACCAGTTTTTAATGATGAAACACCTTATCCTATTATAATATTATTTTCCATTAGTTTATAATCTATAGAATTTTAATTTTTTTCATTTTTCTATTGTTTATTTTAATTTTTATAATAAAAATTAAAAAAAATTCATTAAAACATTTCTTTTCATCAAAAAGCAAAAATTGATCTTTTCAATAAAAGACAGAAAGTTGAAAATTTTACTATGGCTGCAAATTAACACTATAAGAGTGCAATAATTCTTCTATATATTCAAATCATTCCCTCTTCATTAAAATTCCAATGAAATCATAATTAAAATAAGATGAAATTATACGATCCTATAAATAAATTACAATTCATAAATGTCTTCTTCTTCTTTTTTTTCGGCAAGCTGTTCATAGTAAGGAGTGGTTTATTACAGAGCTATTCAAAAGAAAAAAGGTAAAGTTTAAAAATTTCTTTTAATAAAAAAAATTTTATGATATTTTGGTTTTTGTTTTTGTACTTCTTAAGAAAAATTTAGTCAATAAAAAATATTCAGTTTCAGTTTTAAATTTTAATTATAATAGACTTCTAATTTATTTAATAGAAAAAAAAATTGTTTTATCTCAAATGATTGTTTAATTAAGATCGTTTAAGAGAAGAAATAAAAATGAAATTTCACTTTTATCTTGACATTTTATGGTAAAAGAGGAAGTTTTATTATTGTGAGAGCTGAGAATATAAAATGTACTGTAAAAGTACTACAACGTTTAGCATTTTAAATATCAAGATGTCAAATTTTATGTACGAGAAAATTTAGGTGTCACGTGAAGCATTTTAAGTAGAGTGTATGACGTATAATCAAACCATAATAGAAAAGAAAAGTCAAATTAGAAAACATCATTAAAAAAAATTTCAATTTGTGACGCGTTTTACTCCGATAGTTGTCAAATTATGCAAATACACGTTATACTATATTCTAACCACCTACTATTATTATAAATCGGACAAAAATTAAGAAATTTTTTTAAATTTCTTATTAAAGAATTAATTCATTACATATTGTTTTCCAACATAAGAAAAGCTATATTGCTAAAATTTAGAAAGTGAGTACTTTATTCAATTGAAAATGTCAAATTTAACAGAATGAATGAAATTTAAATGGGAATTACTAATTAGAAAATAAATTCCATTAAATCTTTATTATGGCATGCTTTCAAAAAAATATAATCAACTAATATAAGAAAATCTTATATACAGCAAAACTAAATTAATAAAAGCGCAACAATAAACACAACTAATTGGCAAAGCGAAAGATTTTTTCATAACCTTAAATTTTTCTCTTATATTTATTTATTCAAGTCAAACATTAATCATAATGCAAATTAATACAATTTTTTTTTTTCAATTACCAACATGAAAGGGCTTTTAATTAACACAAAACTTCACAAAACCTTTAAGAAATTTGACAAGCAAACGCAACTTAAAAATTTTCAATTAACCAAATCTAATTAGTTAGCTTATATGTGTGGTAAATACTTTTTAGTATTTAAAAAATTTCTCCTCATTGATGAGGTGATTATCTCTTTGCTATTTTTAAGTGTTGTAATTGATTATTAATAATTTTAAAATTTGTATATGTGTGTATGTAATTTATATTAATAAAATGTAATTTACTTTTTAAGAAAAAAGAAGCCATAAGTTTTTGAACTTGACCCATAACAAAAAAGAAAAAAATTAATAATTTTTTGTATTTATTGTTAATAAGTAAATGTATGTGTGTGTGCACGTACATTTAAACTGTTATTCTGAAATCTTTCTTATAAATGCTTTTGAATGAGAAAATTTTGGAGGCGCGTATAAGAAATACACTAGTAAAATAATTAATTGCCATCAGGTAAATATGCGCTAATGTTAAAAGTTAAAATATTTTTTAAAATTTTAATGAAAATTTTTAATTTAAGGACGCACGTGTATTCTAAACAAGATTCAATAAGATAATTTTGTAACTTTAAAAAAACGTGGCGCTCCAATCGAATTTATAAATTCTTACAAAACAAGAAAACAATGTTATTTGCTCCTTATTGTTACCAGGTAGCGTTTTTTAGATTTTATTTTCATTTTATTTTGAAAACCAAATTTTGAAATGTATAACACATTTCGACTACATCACCCAGTATAAATTTCTATCAACACATTCACACAATTGTACAGCAATATAATATTTGCAAATTAAATTTTTTTTTGTTCTGTCATTTGAAGGTTAAAAAAAAACTTTCTAGCAAATAATTTAAAAGTTATTCATAAAAAAATTTTTACGACATTTTTACTTTGTTGTTTTACTTTTTTGTTCCTATTGATATTGTGAAATAATTTATTTAATTTAAAGTATATGATTCAGATTCCCAAAAAGCTACAAAGAACCTTTACGAAAATTTATTTTCGAAGAATTTTTTTTTGCGCGCTCCCAATATTTGGCATATTTATGCAAATATTTTTTATAAGATCAACTTTGTCTGAATTGCAAAGGTGACTTTAAACATTGTCTTTTTTTTATAAAATTAATAATAATAAGGATTTCAAATATTAAATTGAATTTAATAACGCAAATTTATTAATAAAATATTTTGGAATTAATTCAAGAAATAAGTATAACAATGAAAATATAAAAAATTTTTTAATTTTAGATTTTACTGGCGATTAAGTAAGATATTGTGTTTAAACAGGATATGTTGTGTATTTGAAAAGCTACTTTTCGCTGGGACTAATTAAGAAGGCCGAACCATTCAAATTTGAATCATTCATATTGAGGAAATGCTAATTATTTTACAAATAGGCCAATAAAGGATATTGGATATTGGATAAATATAGAAGTCAGAAATCAATAGGGAGTTGTAAGGAAATTTTTATAGCACATAATTTTTGGTATTATTGATATTTAACACATAATTTGGTATTTTGGTAACACATAATTTTGGTCATATGTTTAAAATATAAAACGTGTGGTTAAAGAACTGGAAAATTTTGCATCCTGGAAAATAGTATAACATCCTAGTAGACGAAAACATGATATTGGAAAATGAAAATATTATTCTTTAAAATCAAGTTATTTCTAATCACATTGAAATTTTAAGACAAAAGAAAGTGAATAAACAAAATGATATTTGTGTTGTACATAAACCTATATAAATCCCAAAAAGCGTCAACAAGAATTACGAAGCTTGGTTCAGAAAGTAAAATGCAGAACATATTTAGCAAGCGACTGTTTGATTGCCTCTTTGTATTCCGTAGGTTGATGTTCAAATGCGAGCACATTTAACTAGATCTTTGCATGCAATTAAGCAATCAAACAATTTGTACTCGTAATATTTTACAAACTGTTTGCCATTGCAATTTTTAGTTAAAGCAAGCAATTCTAGTTGACGCAATAGTTTAGTAATTTAAATGTGGGCGGAACGATTTAACAATTAAGGAGCAATATTGCAAAACTAAAAATGCACGCCTGCCTGACCCCTTAAATATTACTCAAACATTAAATCAGTTTGGTTCTTCAAAATAAAATGAATAATGTTTATAAAAGAAAAGGTTACTAAATATTTTTCAATACTATTTCAAGGAACTATAAAATCTAAGATAGCTAAGACAGTCAAATTCATCTGGTTTCGAGAGGAAGGAACAAAACACAGAAACTGAAAAAATTATAAACTAATCACCCAACTGACTGCTACATCTTTCTTTCGCAGGTTTCAACGATTCAACAAAAAAAAACACCAATTACGCATTATAACAAGTTCTTAGTGTATTGAATTAAATTTAATAAATTACTTTAACTTAAAAAGAAACTTCAGCAGATCACAGAGTTTAAGATTAGAAAATATTACTTATAGCTTCAATATTTATGTTGGAACATTCCTAGAAACTTGGTTTTTTCGATTCTTTCATACCAAATATACACACATAAACAACTACTTATATATTATACATTCTTAAATTCATTAATATTTTTTGAAGAGAAAAAAAAGACACTTTTTTAAAAAACTAGTTACAACTTATAAAGAAGTAATCAGTAATTCACATTTAAAACACGTGTATAAAAATATCAAAAAACTACTAATAAAACGATCTTTATTTTCCGTTCGACGCTTTACTCTTCCTCCTTCAAATATAATTATGCATGTTAATATTAAAAGTCTTCGTGTCTATTGTCACAATCATTCAACATCATCTCAAATAAATTTACATTTTTAGTATCTTTCAATATTGATTTAAGCAACATTTTCATGTAACACAACACAAGAAATGGTAGTTACTAAAAAATCATCAAACAAAAAAAACTGATTATGCACATTCATTCAAACATGTAGAAAACAAATTGTATGATTGTAATAACAACGAGTTGGATTGGAAAACTGGTTTTTCTAATTATCATTAAAAAATCAGTGCATTTTAATTCATGATTCTAAAATTCATCTTTTTTTCATCTTTGTTTTCATAATGCTTTGCAAAATATAACAGTACTTTTGTGGCAGGTTTTTAAATACCTACCACAATAAATATTTACATTCATACCTATACCTCGATTTTAACACAAAAATTTTTAATTGTTTTGATTTTCTTTGTGTTCAATTTTTTATTAATATTTCTGAATTCTGAGGGTTTTTTTTTTCTGAATGAAATTCTAAATTAATTCTTTTATGTTAACGATGAAATGAAAAAAATTTGAAAAAAAAATTCCAAAAAATTAAATTTTAATTAATTCAATTTTAAGGTATTTTATTTTTGGTATGAACACACATCTGTTCTTACCTTTGATGTTTGTTTTTTACTTCAACTTG
This sequence comes from Condylostylus longicornis, assembly GCF_029603195.1. Taxonomy (NCBI): domain Eukaryota; kingdom Metazoa; phylum Arthropoda; class Insecta; order Diptera; family Dolichopodidae; genus Condylostylus; species Condylostylus longicornis. The sequence continues at coordinate 9,048,208 of NW_026578009.1, read as the reverse complement.
AATAAAAGTTGAATCAATTCGACCTTTATTGTTGCTTCAGTAATTTTGTAGTTTTTTGTTTTTTTTTTTTTTTTTTTTTGCTTGAGGTTCGAATTCTAGATGTTTTATTGGTTTTGTTGATTGTTATACTTTTACAGTTGTTTCTATTGCATATTTGTTACACCACAGTATGAAAATATTTTTTTTTTGGTTTATTTTAGAATTCAATGGTGTGTACACATAATACAAATTACACGTATTAATGTAAGTGTATGTGAGTAGTTTAAGAAAAATATACTAGAATTTGTTGCATAGGTGTGCTTAAAGGTATAGAGATTTAAAAATAAAAATTATAATTGAATTTCAGTGACGAATTGAATAACGTATGAAGGTATGTTATTTGGATTTATTGATCAATTCTACAAAATAACCTGAGATCTAACAAATTCACAGGAAGAAGGCATGTTGCTATAACTAGATTATTATAAAGCAAGAATTACCAAGTAGCCCAAAGTTGAATTCTTAAATTGGTTGCAAAACTACTTCTGTCCATTTCATTTAATAGAGATCAGTGTCAAATAATTATTCGATGAAGTAAATTATTGATGATAAATTAATTATTTTTAAACTCCGGCCTACTAAACTACATCATTTATTTTATCGCCCGTAACTTTATTATAACTACGATATACAAATTAAAAATTTTAATTTAATAATTTATTAATTTATTTCAATTTAAATAATGATAATCACCTTATGTGTAGGTGTAGAATTCAACAGGTCGCCATGATAAAGAAGAAGACCAACCCCAATAATTTGTACATTTTTAATACAATTCTGTTACAAAAAAGTGAAGAACTTCAAATTATCTACTGTAAATATAAATTCCCTCCAAATTATAAAATTATATTACGTCCCTGATAATTTAAAATACCGTTCGAAACAAAAACAAAATTATTAAAACATCCACCTACTAATTTGTCTTCAGGCTCAATAGTAAGCCTATATTATTTTACATTTTATTACATTTTTCCTCTCTGGTTTTTTACATATTATGTAGACAATTTACAATTCTTTTCCTTCACCAAAACACGTTTATTACATGTGATCTTAAGATTTTCGTGCGTTCCACCTTTTCAATAGTGTGTTAAAATAACACTACAACGGCACAATTAACAAAAGAATTTTGAAAAAAAAAAAGGAAAACAAAAATTGCAGGTTAAAGGCTCGAAAAATGTAATTTTGGTATGTAGAGATAAATTTTAAAATTATTGTCGTATTTTAATTTTGTTGCTACATTTGTAACATTCGAAATAATGGTATGAATTCACACTGAAATTTATGGTTATAATGGTAATTTACGCTGAAATATATTATAAATTAAACCTTTCTATAGTACGGCTTGCTACGAAATTAAGAGAATTAGTTTAGCAAAAATTGATTTTATAAAGTGATAATTTCTATTCGTTGAGTCTCTCACTCCTGAAATCTAAAGTGTATTTAAAGTCAGGGCTTGTTTTATTTCGCAGTTTTAGAAATAAGTGTTAATGATTTATTTCTCTTCTGCTGTAATTAAAATAAGCTGCTGCAACCGAACTTGAGGAAGAGAAAAATAAACATGTTGCTCTTTTACTTAAGTTAATATATCTGTATACTGTGAGCCTCTGGGGCATTGTTTTTAATCTACTAACTTTTCTTATTTTACCGTTTACTTAAAAAAAAACATTACATTTGTATAACAGTATTGTATATGTAAATAATATTATTATAATTCATTTTAATACAACTACATTTAGTTAAAAAAAATTTTTAGACAGGGATTGGTAACCGTGAAACTACTGCACAGTTACTAAATTATTCTAATTTATGTATTCTTGTACTTTCAATCAAAATATTCTTTCTTTCATAAGTGTATAGGAAAAGCTTCATTCAGACTTGCAGTAAAAAATTTACAAAATGTATTCCCTTTAAATTTATAATATAGAGGGATTTAATTGAATACAGTTGATGTCAGGGCCGGAGCCATAATTTTAAGTAGGAATTATAATCCGAGAGGAGGAATATATAGTCCGAGATCATCTTTAAATGACTTCATTTCGAAATGTAAGAGCGAATTTTCTTAAAGACAAAAACAATTAATTATTTCTAATATCACACTGTTATACAAAATTGTGTTATAATATTTATAAATTAGTGATTACTAATTATTTCATATGATGAAACCTGAAATTTAACGGTACAATTTTAATTGTAACTGGATTTTTGCTATTTTTAATTTTCTAAATTTAAAATAATAAAAATGCAGTAGTTGCATTTAAAGCATTTTACTACATTTTTAAATTTGCATGTAGGTAACACACATTGACGTTAATGAAAATTTTTTAATATGTGCCAATGTGTGTACATAGTTGGATTATTTTTGTATTTAAAATATTTTAGAATGATTTGTGAAATTTGCAACAAATTGCATTATAATTGTTAATGCAATGGCACTACTGTTATATTGCAAGCTAAATATAATTGCGTTTTTTTATATATACATATATAACGCATTCTGTGCACTGCGATGCATTTTAATTCTTATTTCTTCTTCTCGTTGTAAATTATGCAGACACAATAACTTAATCAACATTATGATGAGGTGTAAAAAATAACAATCAAACTAACAAACAATGTGTATAATAATAAAAATGTACAGGAAAAAAAACCTACATGGGTAATGACAACAACAATAACGACATAAACAAAGAAATATTTATAAAGGTAAAAATAAATTTAATAATAAAAGTATAAAAAGTAAAATCAAATTTAAAAATATTTACAGTAATTAGTTACGTTTGTACAGCAGTATACCAGTTATACAGCTTATTTCTAAGTCTTCTATTTTTAGGTGTTATTATTGTGTTATTAGAGCAGCACATCGAAAAAAAAATCAAAACAAAAAATTCATGGAGTCATAGAGTGTTATAAAATTTGAATTAGTTTTATTAATTTTCGTTGACTGGAACTCATTGTGGGACACAAAAAACAAGTGAGAATAATGCAAGAAAAAAATACGAACACAATAAAATTCAAAAGACTTTTTTTTTTCATTTCTTACTTTTTATAATCATATGGTGCAAAAATGATGTATGAAAGGCAAGGAACACATGAGATAAAAATGAAAAAAAAATAGCATTAAAAATTTCTTTTTATACCTGTAACTACGTTATGGTTTTAAAGTCTTCCTATATAATTTTTAAAATTTTGGTGAATTAAGTTGATAAAAAAAAAGGGTTTTCTTTTTGTATTCTCCTTAAATAAAACACCAATTTTATAAGATTTTATTTAGTTGCACAAGTACTTTGTACGTAGGTAGCCCGCTACGTTCGTGTGTATTTCCTGAAATGCAAAGAAATCTAAATCTAGTATATTAAGAAAATTATTTAATGTTTCTAAGTAAGATAATTTGACGAATGTCTGAATTTTTTAACTTATATTCTGTTATTTTTTTATGAAAACCTACCAAAATGTATTTGATTTTTCTTCATATTATCTTCTAGCAGTTCAAAATCAGGGGCCTTGATATATATGATAGTGTTATGGCGGGTGGGAATTACGAAGGATCCTATGAATCGAAAGGAGAAGGGCCTAAGAGACTGAATTCTCTTTCGGAAAAAAAACAGCTCGAAATAAACCACTATTGGATATATTTTTTAAAATTTATTTTTTGCAAAATATAATACATTTGAAATTCGTCGCAGAAGTAATTTTTTGTGCTAACCAACCAATTGAGTGAACCTCCGATTTCTATAACGAAGCTTATTTTTTTCGGTAATTTTCGACAACCTGCAATTACAGGTATTTAATAAAATCTTTAAATAAAATCTATAATTCAAAAACAATTACAATGATTTTGAAGTCAGCAATCCAAATATATTTGGAACAAAAAAAAGATGAGATGATCATTTTTAGAGCATTCTAACAAATTTTAAAGCAATAAAATATATTAACTCATTTTTTCCTATAATCAATGATAACAGGTAAATTGTTGTCAAATCACACGCAACGATACACATTTTATTCAAAACATTGTATTTAAATTTCACGAATCTTGCAAAAAGTCCTGAACCTCGCTCGGACTGTTTGTTTTCCGAATTCACGAAATTATCAAACCACCCCCGTATATCATATACCCTGCTGTACATGAACGTAAATGCAAACATTTTTTAAGGGATTCATTCAATAAAAATTTAATGATTTTTGTCTTTAGACCTTATGTAAAACATAGAGAGTACCTTTAAGTCTCTTGATATTTTTAAATTTTTGCAAAAACGAAAAAATTTTATGTATTTTTTTTTTGTTTTGTTCTTTGCACCACATATTTTTACAAATAAAAGTGCATACAAAATTTGTTAATTTCATTTTATAATTTTTATGTAAAATTTAAGAAGAAAAAACAGAAATTACACATATTACAAATTTAATGATTAGGGATTTAAAAATTATTGATGTTTTATAATATAAAAAGAGAATTTGTATTTAATGATGTAATCTTTAATTTATGCTTACTTATGGTTTTTTCTATTATTTCTATACTCTTGGATTTGAAAATTTATTATGTAATTTGGGTTCAATTTAATATTTTTTATTAGATTTGAAAATTAAATTGAATTAGAAGCGCGAGCATATTATTTTACTTTAATATTATTTTAATAACCATTAATTTTTAAATTGAACAATTTTTGAATTTAAAAAGAAAGTATGTATAAAAATACAATTGAACTGTTGTATAATATAGGGCAGTAGATTATGTAGTTTTACTTGAAATAATCACGTATAATTATTAACAATGCAATAAGGATCACTGAGTATATATACCACATTGAATTTCATTACATACCTAAGGGAATTAAACGTAATAGCCACAATGTTGTATGGCATAAATCACATATATGGCAACAGTTAATAATTTTATTAATTTCATACTGATTTATTGTCGAGAAATTTTTGCTATACCGTTATTCTATTACTTAAAGATAATTGACATATAAAGTACGAACTTATCTGAAAAATGGTATACGTGTGACATGAAAATTATGTACTACCCAGCTGTTGAAGATGGTGTATAGTGTATTAAAAAATTAAAAAATAAATCGCGACCTCTTTTGAGATAATTAGGTACTCGTATTAATTACTCGAAAGCGGTAAGTCTGATATCCACCATATACATTATTGTTATGTAGGTCTATTAATTGAGAAAAGCGGTTGTGAACCAATTATTGCTATAACTTCAACAGTTTTGAGATTGTTATGGATACTTCTCAGATAGAGTTTTTTCAACCTGATTTCCTTTTACAACTTTTAAACTACCCCGAGTCGTACGAATTTCTCTACCCTTTATATATGTGAAAAAACTCATATTAATTCAATCATGTTTATTTTTATTTTTAGATCTTTACATCGCGTTCTCACGATGGTTGGCCAATTTTAACACAAATTTGTGAAGAACTATGATTACATAAGAAATTCAAAATGATGAGAATTGAAGAAAAGAGCGAAATGATCAATTTTTTTGAAAGAGAGGTTATACATCTTACAAAGTAAGGACAATTTTAGATATTATGCTAATTGCATGAAGCTTGGCAATTGCGTGTCCAATTATAGCTCAGATATACATATATTTACATATAGTTTTTGTGGAACAGCTTGGTAAGATCAGATAATTTCAATCAACCCTAAAAGCTAATTTTAAGTATTTCAAAAACTTATTTTCATAGTAAGATTTTGAAAGTGTAGAATATAATTCAACTGGTTAAGATCGGCTGACGCCTTTTTACTTATTGTGCTTGTAAAAAGTGTGGGGTTTTTTTTGCAAAAATTTTAAAAATCCCTTCAATTTATCTTAAATTTCTTGATAATGTTAAAATTATTCAAAAGATAATAATGACTGTCATGCTTTAGGAAATCTCTGGATTCATATAATTATTGTTTAAATATTTAGTTTGTGCAGTTATAAATAAACAACATTATCGGATTTTCTTTCTGTGAACATACGCGCCCTGTAAAAGATCGCATGAATTCGTAACACATGGAACCCGTATTCGACCTTAACGTCGACTTTTATGTTTGAATATCTTGTGCATGTTCACTTATATACCTTCTTAAACTTCGAAATTGGTGTACAAATTCTCATGTCCCGAAACATCAAATTTGCAAATTATAATGTTAAATAAAAATAATGCAATTGAAAAACACCCAAAATAACACTACAACCTCCAAATATATTTATAGATGAAAGATTTGCAAATCTCCAATATTTTAACCTCAATCCTTTTAGATATCAATCTTAATTTTATGCGAAAGCTTGGAAACATTTACATTCAAACCAAAAAGCGCGTGTTTTATTTTTTTCCACCTTTTATTTTTTTTCTGTGTTTGTTTACCTTGCAAGTATAAATGTTTTCGTATATTTAAGCCCAATCACATAATTTTTGTTGCTGAATAACACAATTAGAGCATAAATTTTTCAGATCTGGAATTATTTGCATATTTTAAACACAAGTGACACACATTTCGTAACAAAAGTACATGAAAGAAATTTGTTTTTTTTTTTCTTGTTTAAAGCTTTAAATTCGGAAGTTAAAATTTTATTTATTTTATTTTCGTTGTTTATTAACTTTAAGCTATAATATAAAATGATCGGGTTAAAAGTAGAAAAACCACAACATGAATAAGTAAATTGTCACGGAAATCTTAAGAGCATTTCGTGTTATTCACTAGATTTTTCGTTTAATGAAAATCATGGAGTAAACATTGAAGTTCGTGAAATATGTGATGAATTTCAAATAAAAATGTAACACATGCATAATACGTGGAATATTTTCTTAAATATTTTCTTAAATGAAGCAAATACAGAATATTATTGTCATTATCAACTAAATTTTCAACGTATTTCATATTTGTAAATACTCATACTTACATACTATGCATCGAACATAGAATTTTAGTTTGAACCAGTTGGAAATGCCATTTGGAAAAGTGTTTTACTACAATTTCACGAAAATTACAAATTTTAAACCAAAAAATTATTCAGCAATATTTGTTCCTTATACCATATTGGTATAGGACAAATTAATATTTAAAATTTAGCTTTAAATATTATAGACCTGCATATTAATAAATCATTAATAGGTCTTTTATCTGAGGTGAAATCGCAAACTCGTCGAATTTTCGTAATCTTACGAAATTCATTGTAATTTGTAGGTCTATTACGTATATATATTAGGAATTGGCCAATTTTTCGAATTGTCTTGAGCTTGAGAATTCCCTATCATTTTGTTTTTATGTATATGTATGTCGATTTTCGAATTAATTTATTCGCCAATTTTTTACGCATTATAAAATATTGACAGTTATAGTACATAGAAAGTAAACTAACACGATCTTTTATACTCTTGATTAAGTATAGTGAACTTGTCACATCAATTTTAATTTACTAGATTTTAATCGTAGCTTCATATTAACGTTGTAAATGAAGTTTTCAACATATTTCGATTTTAATATTTAAATGTCAAAAAACGTATGTTTAACAAAATGTCAAAATGAACACTACGTTAAACATAATCAAATATACTTATTTTCTGTGCTACAAAGGGAACAATTTGTAGTTACTTATACATATAGTTTTCATCAAAGCTAAGTGAATATGTTCACATACCTTAATTCATATGGAATACAATAGGAAAAAGTCATATAAAAATTTCATTATATTAAAATAATATGTGACAATGTATTTAACACCTTCCATTAACTCAAAAAAGCAAGACAAAAGATATTTATTCCCTCTTTCTTTGTTAATCTTCATTCCTCAACACTCTCAAAAATCTACAAAATATGAAAAAAATATTCACAAAAAAAAAAAAAACTGTAGAAGAAATATAAAAACCTTTTAGTATTTAGTTTTAATGACTGAATGAAAATGACGCTTTTTTGTTGGTTGGATTTTTCGTTGTTGTTGTTGTTCTTGTTGTTTATTTAATTTATTGTTACGTTATTGTTTTTTGCAACCGTTACATCATAATTTTTAATGTTATAAATCCATATATTACATAAATTTATGAAAGTGTTAGTGAATCATTAATGTTGTGTGTTGTGTGTGAGTTTTGTTGTATTTTTAATTGAATTTTTCGTTTATTTTTATATTTATGTAAATTTAATATTTATTATAGTGAAAAATTAAAATTATTTTTGAGTAATTATTAAAATTTCTTTAAAAAAAAAAAATATTTCCATTCATCTTTTAGGTTATCTTTTGAAAATCGTGATGATTTTATTAAATTTTTTTTGGTTGTTTTATTATTACCCTTAATTTTTATGGCTTGACTGTTTGTTTTGAGAATAAATGCAAATTTATTATATAAAAATTATAATAATTTTTTAATAATTATTATATTTTTTTTTTAAATATTCATATTTTAAGATGAAAATTTTTTAATAAATAAATTCCCAGAGTAACAAAATGAATTTTTTTAAATTTCCGGATAAAAATAGTTTTGTGTTTATATTTTGAGAAATTTTCATTAAATTTTCCATTCAAACAACAAAAAAGTAATTAAAAAAAAAATTGAATGGACACAAAACATTGTTTTTTCTTCTTTTTCTAATTTCAATGATCATTAGGATTAAGAGTTATGACAACAATGATTAAGTAATTTATTGTTTCTTTTGTTTTGCTTTTTTTTAGAAAATATCTTCCTCCCTACAATATGCACAATGTTTGTATATGTAAGTTTACCCATAAGCTACATTTTTATGGTAAAGAACCGGAACAAATTTCCCGATTTATTGTCATTAATTCTTTTACATAATACTTACATATAAATAGAGCTATATGGTCCATTTACTAAACTCAAAACCGCAAAGAAATTTTAAATAGGAAACAAAAATTTGTGATTCATTAAGAAAATAAATTTTATTGCGATGGAATAGAATAGATGGATGGAAAAGAATGTACTCAACTGCAAGAACGAATTTAATTTGTCTGAGAAAATTTTGATTTAATAATTTTCTATTTTTTAATCAAAGTATTGACTCTAGACTAATTTTCCCCTGAATCTAGACTAATTAATCTTGAATATTTTAATAACTTATTAAAATATTCAGGAACTTCAATAAAATATTAAATTTATTGAAAAAAATATTTTAAAAAATTTTGGAAAATTTTCGATACTAACACTCAGTAAGACAAATTGATCACACATAATTTATTCATCCATATAAACAATAAGATCATTAATGTAATTTTAAAAAGTTGCCAATTCTTGAGCAAAAATTTATGATGCAAACTAAGCATAGACGTATACTATTTTGCATAAAGAATCAAAGATTCAATATGTTTGTTCTACTTATGCCCAATTATCAACTCAAGTTCCAATTATTCTAGTATATTTTTGCATCATTTTTATTAAACTTTTGTTCTCGTAGCTATTTCTGCTACTAATTTTTTTCCCTTTACTATTTTTTCTAACATTTTGCTTATAGTTACTGAAAGTTTCTTCTATTCAACTAGATTTCAAGAAGGTTTTTGTGTACTACAGCTGCTATTTTATGTTTTGTAGCAGAATACTAAGTGCTCAAACTAATTAATTGTGTGATTATAGGAGAATAGCCATTACATTCAAAAATAATCATTAAATATTTTCCTGTCTCCTTTTCAGCTCACTTGCTATTACTTTCTTCCTTATTTTTACTTTATTAAGTTTTAAATACAAATAATTAAAATTACATTAATTTTATTTTATTATTTATAGAAAACTTGTTCAAACAACTTATTTGAAAGGTTATCAAAATATAAATCGAAAAACTAGAATAATAAATCTTGGAGAACAACATCATATAAACAGCTCAGGAAACATGTGCGTGAACTTGAAGAAAATTTAATTTCTACATTTCAATTTGCATGACGTCAGTCTACCAGTATGCCTTACTTATTTTTTTTTTTTTGCAGATTAGTCTGATTAAAACTTTAAACAAGAAACAAAAAAATTGTTTTTACCCATTTGACCTTTTTTGATCTTAAACTATATAAGTAAATTTGTTGACTATATTGTGAATTTAAAAGAAAAAAATTTAAAACCTTTTCAATATTTGAATCAAAATAGAAATTTATTCAAAGATGGTTTCAATGTGTAATTGGAGGAGGCAAAAATTTAATTAATTTATTATTTTCTTCCTAGGTATTATGAAATCTGATCAATTTCTGCCCAAATGTATACGCGAAATTTCGTGCATATGCGTAAAACAGGTATACTTAACAATCTTCTGGAAATTGCCTTTTTGGCATATCATTTAAATAATTTGTGTACGATAAGCACCCATAATACTATATATAAATTTGTTATATTTTAAAATTCATTTCAAACTTACAGAAATATTACACTTATGTATAATAATTTTTATTTTTCTTAATCTACTGCGAAGATTTGCATATATTATAAGCAGTGAACAAAAAATAAAGAAAAAAGAGTTAATAATAATTTTTTATCATAAAATCAAAATGAACAACAAAAATAAATAAAAAATCTTAAATTCTAAAGAATATTATAATAATTCAAACTGTTTTAGTGGCCACAAATTCTCAATACCACAAACAGAATTAAAATTTTTAATATCTTAGAATAGCGTTAAAGAATAGTATAATGCAATAAAAACGCAAAACCCATAAAGAAGATCACTGTTTTATAAATACTGGGTGTTTTCCATTAGATTAAACTTTTAAGTCAGTTTTGTATAATAGAAAAATTATATAATCGGTTTGTTAATTTGCCGGTCTAATAGTATTAGTTTAAATTTTTTGCGAATATTTAATATAGTACATCAGCTGTTCTTTGTTTAAACCTAAAAATTTTAAAAGCCAGAATTTCAAGAAAATGTTCGAAAGTGCAAACAATTTTTGTTCTGTCCCTACAGTCTACAACAACTGCAAAACGATTTTTAATTATTTTCTCAATAAGTTCTCACTTAAATATATCATGCAAGGAAAATAATACTTTTATTGACAGCTTTAGTGGTATTTACTTTCCTAACAAGCTTTTAATCTAACATTGAATGAAAAATGTCGCAATAAAAGTTTGCAGGATTTGATTACTGTCTGTTAAATTTTGTTAATTGTTATAGAAAAAATCAATATTTCTTAATTTTAAATATTTATACTAAACGTCTGCCTGTTTTTTAAAATGCAATAATAAACTCTTCATTTCTGTGACTGAACATATACGTTAAAAAACTATTCGAAATATTATTAATAAAATCAAATTTTTAAGAAAAATTTTTAACAAATAGAAAAGCAATCAAAATGGCGGCCCTGCTAGATATTCCTAATTATAAAACTTTTTCTTGATAGGCTTGACCATATTCAATCTATTCTATTTAATTTTAGTATAAATTCTTATTGTGGGACCAATCTTATTGATGAGATCTCATTCCTAATCCCCAATTAATGGCATCTTCTTTCTGTTCTATTTTATTTAACAAATTGTAAAAATAAAATATGAAATATAGATTGAAAGAGTATGAAATTCTTCCTTAATAGCAATTACTTTCAACTTAAGCAATAAAAAGCAGTTCGAAAGAAAAGATTTAAGCATGTGCATATACCGGTATAAATGGCATTCATATATTTGCAAAGAAGATAAATAACAAACTTGTGTTTTATGCAGTTATTATTTTTTTTTAATCAAAATTCCTAAAATGAATGTTTACTCCAACTATACTGATAGTAAGAATAACAATATAAATTCTTATAAATAATAATTTCAAAACACCCTATAATATAACACAACTTCTTTATAAATCTTAAAATGAATACTAACTTTTGTGTTTTAACACTGAAAGACAAAAAAAAAAACACTTGTTAAAACTTGTTTTTTTTCGCGTACATACACATATACATACTTATGAACTAAAATAATATCACCTTTGTATATAGTATTTTTATATTTTATGTAAGTATATTGAATAAAGGAACACATTTCATCTCATCATAATATTCCAATCGTAATGTTGCATAACACCGGCAATTCTAATGTCAGAGCGCATGCAAAACTTCTTTGTTTGTCTTCGAGATTCGTTGTTTTATTCATTACTTTTGTTTTTCTCTACAGTTTTTCTATATTTTAGTCGATATTTTTTCTTCTACTTCTTTACTTGCCTTTTTTTTTACAACTCTAAAAATTCAAAATATGACTACCAATATTTCTTTTTTGTTTCTATAGAAAAAAAAGAAGCAAAAACTTCTTTAACAGTTTTTTTTTTCTTCTTTTTTTGTCTTTTATTTATTTTTAACTGTGCTTATAAACATTTAATTGTTATTTACTATTATTCTATTATTTTAGTGCTATAATACTAAATGTACATACATGTGCACATAGATATGCCAATAACGGTCTACTCTAAAGTTGTAATACACATTAACTGTTAGTTTTATTAATAAACTCCTTGAGAAGTTGAAAAATAATGCTTACAAAAATTATCAACATTAAAGGTGGAGTACAAAAGTAATCCACACATAAAAAGTATTGTAACATTGTAATAAAGACACACAAAAAAAAAATACAATTTAAGAGGGCAAGAGGGAAAGAGAGGAAAGAAACTGAAGCAGAAGATTAAAGAAAAAGCAAAAACAAAAATTGGTTGAATAACTTTCAAGGTAGCATTTTATTACTGATCAAATCTTTAAAATTCACACACAAACGCACACACACACTCGCATATACATACATAATGCACGTTTAACATTCTTTAAAAGTGAATTATGTAAAGCAAAATGAACAACAAGAAAAAATAATCAACTTATTAAAACAGCTGTAAAAACATAATATTAACACGTATCAAAAGAGCAAAACTAAAAAAAAAAATAAAAATCTTTACAAATATAGGCAAGTATGTATGTAAGATAACATAAATTTTTTGCCGTTTGTGCGATAACAGTAGTTTAGGTAACATTAAAAACCTTTGAACATGATTTGGAAAAAGAAGAAAGTTGTAAGGGAAAAATTGCCTATATTTGGGCGTAAATATCATTATACCATTCTATGCAAATTTAAGATCAAAATTTCGATTTATTTAACATTAGAATTTTATTGTTGAATGAATGAGTCAAATTATAATTAGATCTATCTGCATTTACCTTAAATACGATAAGAAGTCTAATATATAGAAATTGCGATATAATAATGATGCATGAATACAAAGTTCAGCATATAAGTGCAAATTGCCGAGTTCTATATAGCAATAAAATAATATTGCAATTACGATGACACAGAAATTTTCATATCGACAAATTGGATTGAAAAATGTAATGTGTATGAACTTTAGTATAAAATTTCACCCACAAGACAAAATTGTCAAATACATTTGAGAGAAAAGATTAAGTGTATATATGTATGTATGTTTACAACAATATTATTATTATAGTTGTATTTTTTAAATGTGTCATTTTGTCAACTTATACATTTTACAAAATATTTTGCAGGTTTCGTAATAAAGCAGTTGATATTTTAGGAAATGATTTTATTTTGATTCATAAAATATTTAATGTAGCAATTATAAGAGTTATAATGCCATATAGCTTTTATGTCAATTATGTATAACAAAATTTGTATATGCTTAGTAATTAATTAAATTTAATTTTAAATTTATGTCATTGTTGTGCTTTATAGACATTATATTCGGTGTCGCAGTTGCGTACTACAGTAGTTCGATTTTTAAATGAAAATAAAAACTGTTTAAGACGAATTCAGCAATTTATATATTTAAGCAGAATATAATAATTCTTATCTAAATTTGGCAACTCATTTCTAAATTATGAAATGAACATCATATTATTGTCGAAATATAGAAACCCTAATCCTACAATCATGAATTAAAATTAAATGTGATTCGATTCGAACTTGTTACTAGGAATTTGCTTTCTGTTCAAATTTTCAGTGAAATTTGTTTTCCGTATGTCTTGAAATAAGTATGTATTTCTAAATTTGATCATTGTTCTTCATTATAAATACCAAATCATCGGCATTTTTATACCTTGCACCTTCGTATGAAGGGTATATTAACTTTGGTATGGAGTTTGTAACTACTTGAAGAAGCCGTCTGCGGTATGGACACCTATATATATTCTTGCTCAGAGTAAAATTCTGCGTTGATTTAGACCGTCCGTCCGTCCGATCGCACGACAACTCAAAAACGAATAATGCAATAGACATCAAACTTTCACAAGTTGTTTGTTAAACCAGAACCATTGCTAATTCGGCCATGTAATTGGACTAATTCGGACAACGGATTCGGGTAGCTGCCATACAACTCAAAGAATTTATTTTAATTATTTCAAAAACTAATAAAGGTACAAATATGAAATTTTGTATTCATGTGGCTAATTATATTCCACATATGCTCTAAAAATTTTAATGGGATGGCTGCACCGGTACGGGTGGGTGCCATACAACTTCAAAAGCAAATTTTTTATATTCAGAAAAATAATAAAATGAGATTCATGAAACTTGGCAGTCGTGTGTCCGATTATAGACATATCCGTGAAGTTTCTGCAGAACGGCTTCACAGGTTCGAGTAAATGTTATACAACAATAAAAGGTGCACGATATAATTCAATCGGTTTATACCGATTGAAAAGTTTTTACTTGTTTTTTGTTCCAATATTCAAAAATTACTTACAGTTAATCTGTATAAATAGTTTTATACAGATGTAAATGTTTATAAATTGTAAATATGAATAAAATTTATTTAAAATTCCGCCACTTTAAATCCAAAGAGAAGCTTTCAGTATTTTTGTGGTTTTTCGTTCAGTTCAATGAGGGAATTGATTATTTTCGATTTTCTATATCTAACCATTGTTATAATTAATATTTAATTATTTTGCAATATTTTTTAGTATTGCGGTAACAGTAGCTGTTATGATAATATTGCATAACATCAAATATGTACATATAATCTCACTGATAACCATAGAAAGGTCATATTGTTAATATCAAAAATAGTTTGATGGGGTTTCCCCATATTAAAAGGCTTTAATTAAATTTGTTTTTTTTTTTTAAATGGTGATAGAAAACACTTTAAGCAATTAGTTTTAAAAAATTATCATAAAATCTATGATATTATGCAGGCATTTAATTGTTTAAGTGGAAAACTTCATATTTAATTCATTATTTAAATCATCATTTAAAATATTACGTGCATATCTATGTACATTATATATTTACTTAAAATATCGCGTATATATCATAACTGAATTAAGAGAAATAAGAAAGTAATTAACAAATAAATAGTACTTTCCTCAAGTCTTCGTATACGAAAAGTCAATGACGTTGTTAATTTTTGAAGTGGCTAATTAAGTCATAACAAATCATTACTGAAATATGATTTAAATTTTACACATAACCCTTTAACAACACCTTACTTATTACATATAGGAAATGAATTTTAATTATGAACATTTTTATAAATATGAAAACTTAAAATATCTGCAATTTTACAACACTAAAATTCATAATAATCTGTCCAATTATTTTTTTATAAAATATTTTAATACATAAAATAATTAATTTGAATTAGAAGTACACATTTGAGAGTTTACTTCTTTAAAATGTCTATAAATTATAAAATTTAACATGATAAGTAAATCACACGTAGTTTGGAAGTGTGTATATACAATATTTTTGGAATTGTCAGTGTTACCACAATTGAATAATGTCATATTTATAGTTAAATTAGAATTCTTAGTTTCGGGACCTTATATGTTACTTAACATTACAAAACGTGTATATGTTGAATTATTTTCATGATAGGCTGATTCACATATTCTGACAATATTATAAAATATATAAATTACGCATGATAGAATTTCAAATTTATGATTCAAATCGAATTCTTAAATGTCAAATAAATACCGGTTCATTTCGCTAAAGAATTACTTGAATTCAAAGCATGTCCAGTTGATTTACACGAATTAATCTCAAATTAAAGCTATAATTGAAATTAGTTATTTTTGGTAACAATGTTTCAGCATTTTTTTTTTTTAACTTGGGGGTATGACTAGCCTGCCTAAGTTCTTTTTTTATATATTAAATGTTAAATATTTTTGTTATTTTTTTGTTGGTGTTGATTGTCGAATATTGTGGGTATTCGCTATTAATATTTTATTTAGTAATATTTGATTTGAAACCTGTGATAGGATCTGTGGCATAAATCATTAGTGAGATAATATTTTATTTACTATTAACATTGTGTATATAGTTTATAATGCGATACAGAAGACAATTTTTATAATTACAAAAAAGGCCTCTTTTTCAAGGAGCGATCGTGAATTTTAAGTTTTTTAATTTAAGACGACGCCACTCAAAAAAGTAATTCTATTGTGTAATTACCCAAATTGTCTTCTGTATATAGTACTTTAAATTTGTATATAGAGTATTTAAATGACATGCACAATGCTTTTATATAATGAAATTAAAATTCGAAAGATTTTGTGTAATATATGCAATGAAGTATAAGTGCAAGTACAAGTAATATACGCATGTAACTAAAACAAATTTATGAACTATTAATTTTTTGTATAAATTCGATTTCTCTATATTTCGATATAAGTCTCTATAAGTTCGATAAATTATTGGCAACAGTGTCAAAACATAAAACATTTTCCAAAAATTAAATTTTAAATCAGTTTTGCACTGGGTTCTTACTATGTAATTCGATTTTTGTATTCGGAAAAATGATAAGGCAGCACCAATTAATTTTTATGGCACACTACTTATCATTTCTGCAAACACGAAAATCATTTCGCGAAAACCCACCTACATAGTAAGGCACTGGAAATCACAAAATTTCTGATAAATATTTTTTTATTGAATTCCTTTGATTACAATATTTAAATTTTCCAATAGTGAATATTTTCCACATCATAGCGCATACATACATGTACATAGATCTCTTATTGCACATTCACTATTAGTACGAGTATTGAATTTTTTTAAATTATTACCATATTTTTTTTTAAATTAATCAATATAAAGGAATATTTTTTTATAGCCAATAAGGTGTTAAATATGTCAATTTAAAAAAAAAAAAGGTACTCATACACCTTTCACTTATGGTGGTTGATGAATTAAAACAAAAAGAGCAAAAACAAAAAAAAAAATTTGAATATAAAAAACATTTTAATTTTTTTTTTTTTTCTTTCATTCAAATTATTGGCAACTCTACATTACTGCCGCTATTACGTAATGTGTTACTGACATCTTCATCATCTTCACCTTTTCTCTGTTGTTTTTCTATATCGTCTTCATACTAAAGTTTTTTTTCTTAATAAATTGGCGGTTTATTGTGAATATTTTTGCTTACTGTTACTTATATTTTTAATATACATTGAAAACTGTTAATAGTTAACATTTGACTTTGAATATTTCCTCAATTTTAGGTAAAAGAAAAAAAAAATAGCGTTTTTTTCTATAAAAATAAAAAATTATAAAAAAAAAAATTTAAATTGTTTTTTTTTATTTATTGTGTGTGTGTGTGTGTTCGAATATATAGGAAACTTCCGAATATTGCGATGATAAGCAAATTAAATTCGAGCATTTAATTTTAGTCGTTGATGCTTGGCCATTGTTGTTGTTTATTTTTTAATTCTTTTTTTTAGGGGTTTTTCATTTATAATTTGTGCAAAAATTTTATACCTAAACGAAAATATTAACATTTAACGCCTAATAAACGTTGTAAAATGGTTTTTCTTTTAATTTTTTATTTTATAGTTAAAAATTTTTACATTGTTTTTGTTTTTTAATTAATTTTTGTTTATTTTTAGTTTAAAGAACCGAAATTCGCTGTTTGTTACACTTCTCAAATATAGTTTTTTCTTTATTGTTATATGGTCAGCCAGTAGTTGGCGTGAGGTGATCGCAAATTATTAAAAAAAAAAAAAAATATATTGTACAAACAAACAAAAATTAAAAGCGTGCGAAAAACGATGATGAAGCACTGGAACGGGCGCAATCAATTAATTGCCCAACTTTCTGATGGTATGAAATATTTTCTTATTTTGGCTGTTGATAGATCTACTATGGTGTTACTGTGAAGATACATATCTTGTTGCTTCAGATGGGAAATTTATTAATAATAATGGAGAAAAAAAAATTTTTTATGTATAATTATGTGTTTTGTTAAGTAAATAAAAAATATAAATGCTTTTTTTTTATTAACAAAAGCATTTTTCTTTCTTTTCTCTGGGTTTGTTTTTAATTCTGGAGATGGGAAAAAATTAAAAAATTTATAAAAATATTAACAGTAGTTATCAACACTTTTTCATGTTACAAGGGATTTTACATAACTTCATAATATGTATTATGTATGTATATAGGTTTTGCATGTGTATAGGCATGGAAAAATTATTTTTAATATAAATTTTTTTTATTTTACTTTATCAAATAATAATTAAAATAAGAAAAGTTTTAATGTTTGAGTAAATTTAATTTTCTGATGTATAAATATTATAGGGATGTATGATTTCTATGTATATGAAGTATAACGTGCACTCTAAAAAATTTTGGTTGGATTTTACTACTTTTAAAGTAGGCAACATGTTGCCTACTTTAAAAGTAGTAAATTCCTATTAAAGTGTTATTCTAATTTTAGTGTAAAAAAATTTCTCCAAAAGAGTGTGTTTTCGAAACAACTTTTTAACGCGAATTTTCCTAAAAAAAATTGTAAAACGCGCAAAAAATAAATAAATCACATGAATTTTTCGACAAAACTCACATTTTTAGTGTGAGTTACCACGATTTAAGTGAAAAATTCTATAGCGACATCGTAAAAAACCACTATAGTACCGCGAAACCCCACCAAATAAATGTAATATCCAACATTATTATTTTATAGATTTAAAAAGAATTTATCAAAAAGAAAATAATTTTTTTTTAATAAAATTTGTCAAGTTGACGAATAACTTCTGTATGTATGCTTTACATATTACATCAATTGCTTGAAAATTTCATTTAAAAAAATATTATTTTCTTTTTAATACATTTTTCTCTTTATATATATAAAATAAAAGTACTGGATGTAAGTGTGATTTTGAACCACATAGAAATATAAAATATAATGGTATAAATATTTATAACTTCATTATCTAAAAGCCATTTAAAAAATATGTAGTACTTCATAGTTTATTAAATAAAGAAAACCAAAATTATGTATGGAATGTTCATTTTGTTACTTTATTGAAAAGTATTAGTTATCAAATTATTACAGTACATATTACTATTTTGATTAAAGTTTGAACAAAAACATATAAATTTTATAACATTTACATGAAAATGAGAAGACCTATTTATTTCATATATATAATTTTGTTCAACTAAAAATAAAAAGAAAATTAAAGAACATTTCAATAATTCTATAACGAAAGTCAAAAAATGTTTACATTACTTATTATTTTGTAATCCATTTAAACAAAAAATATAAAACTTAGTACTTAAAATTTAAAGTATTTAAATAAACAACAAAAACAAAAAAAAACACATTTCAACAATTAAATTAAATTAAAAATTACTTAACAGTACAAACTTAATAAAATTCAGTTTTGTCTTATTCAAATATGCACTTCTTTAAAGTGAACTAAGCTTTACTATTAAACTATTAATTTTATTTAAGCTGTTCATTGATTTTTTTATTCCTCGTACACCATCTGGATAATGTTGGAGGAAGTATCTAACAAAAAATTCCATAAATTGCGAAATTTCTTTGGGAAATATTATGTTAAGCACATAATAATAACAAACAAATAACTCCAACATTCCGATAAAATCAAAACTTATGAATTCAAACACATTAACTTGCACCTTTTCAATAAAAATGTAAATTAAAGCATCTCCATCCAAATTCGTTTCTAAAATTAGAAGTTGTAAACTTGTAACTAATATAATACCAAAAATTATAAAATCAAAATATTTTTAACTTACGGACTATGCCTGCCCATGGTGTATTTGTAGGAATCTCATCCTTCAGTGTATTTAATGTTGTACCAAACTGAAATTGAAATCAATAAATTAAACTTAAGAATTATTAAAAAGAAAATAGTACTTACTGTAAATTTTTTGAAAATAAAGTTGACATCTTCTTTAAAATAGCTCACAAGGTTTGAAACAATATTTTCATCAGTCTCTAAATTATGTTTTCTTATATCCTTGTTTTTACAGTTTAGTAAAAATTCCTTAATTTTGGTCTTTGCCAATTCAAAATTAAGTTTTATGTTTTCTGAATCTTTTTTCATTAAACAACTGAAGTGATTTATTTTTTATAAGAAGATGACAACCAGGAAAGGGCACTGGATTGTCGAATTCATATTTAAATGAGAATTTAGATGAGTAATAATTTCTTGAACAATTTTTACCTTCCACCTTCCTTCCTTTATATTGAAATGAATACGAAACCAATGACTCTTATAAGCCTCATAACTTGAAAATTTTTTAAAACAATTTTTGAATAGACAATCAAAGGGAACATTCTTTTTTGTTCTATGTAAATACAAATGTTTATGATACAAGCTAAGAGCTTTAGTTTTGAATAAATTACAAATATTGCATTTGTATGAACTCATTTTTGAAAATATAAAGATTTAACCTCAATTTACGCAGTACTCATTATAATTTTATAATACGTGTATTATATTGTAAATACTACTTCTTTTTATATAATATTATTAACTTTTATAATTAAAATTTTATTTTTTTTTATTATTTTTCACTCCCGATATTTATTTATAATTAAATTTCAGCACAAACTTTTGCAAAAACTAATTCACATCGAATGAACATAAACAAATTACGACCTGTCACAGCACCGTCTCTTTTCAACTGAGCAAAACAAAACATGACGAAATGGCAACAAAAATTTACCGTTCCAAAAAACCAATTAATGTGCGTGAATTCCTTCGTAAAAGTGTGAAAATATACTAATTTTGTGATTTTTAACATTTACATAATATCAATCACGAAAAAATTGGGGATTTACGCTAATTTTGAGAAAAACGGCTATCAATGTGAAATCGAACCCTCAATGTTTATTTTACCGCATTTAATATGTGTTTTAACACTTTTTTTAGGTTTATTATCGTGCAACTTTGTAGGAATTTACTATCATTTTTTAGAGTGTGTATAAGATATAACAAAATGTATGATATATGATGACGTATGTATGATGCAAAATTTTTAATGTAGAAACCTACATTAAGACTCAAGCAGACAACTAATTCTTAATTTTGCAATTACAGTTTGAATACAAATTATTTGTGCGCAAACTTAATCAACTAAACTACTTGAAATTACTAAATTGCAATATTTTTGTAAACATTTACAAAATGTTTGATTCCTTAATGCGATTATACAGTTGCAAGGTATTATACTGTACATGTTTTTAAACAACAACAAATTTCATCAATTAAATGATTCACTTCAGAAAGAAAGATTATTCACAAACTCTCTCTTTCTAAATTTCTAAACTTTAAGTCTATGTTGATCTCCAAATTTTGATTGCCATACAATATATAAATGTGCATAAATAATAATTTACCTTCAATTGGAACTCATTTATTTACGACGGACAATTTTTAAAACATTCCCAAAATCTAAATTAATTCTTATTTCTTATAGATTTCAAAATTAAAGTAGTAAGAAATTAATAAACAATTTGAGAAAATTCAAAAACTATTATACAACTAATAAAATTGCCGTAAAAAAATCTCGTATATTAATATTTTTTATGGCAATTTTATAACCGATATAACCGTAATTATAATATTTTATATCAGTAAGTTATTTAAAATTCTTGCTCAATTATAATACTGCTAGAAATTTGCTTATACTTTAGAGGGCACATGTATGTATCAAACACTTCCTTTCTACTATACCGTATTATATATACCGTATACTATATTAATAGTACAAATTAAACTGCATATCTGATTATTACATTATATTTTCTAAATTTTTACAATTGCAACCATTAAATTTGATAGTATATTATGTAAGTACCTATATGCAACAAATTCATTTCAAATCCAATACAAAAATCTAAAACGGGTACAAGCAAGCACAATTCATTAACACACAATTTTCGAAAAAAAAACAAAAAAAAAATAGGTCAAAAACGAATTTTTAATTCTATTTCATTTATTCCGGTGTTACCATTCGTTTAAAATTTCAACGAAATTACATAAGGGTATAATTAATTTTCAACAATTTTTCAAACTATATTTTATTGGTACTTGTGTAGAATATTGACAAAAGCATTTTTTTTTTTATAATAAACGGTTATTGGTCCTTATTACAAAAATATTAATTTTTGGGGGCTTTTCGTTTTTTTCAAATTTCGCCTCAATATTCATTTTACTTTCATTTTCGTTACAATTTTTTTTTTTAAATAGCAATTAATCAAATATCGAACACAATCGATTTTTATCAAAAAAAATAAAAATTTTTTTCTTGATGAAATAATTCTTAACAATTTTAGCTATTATTATTATTACTGTTGTGGGTCTGTACGAATTTTTTAACAAAATAATGGTAATAATAATAATGATAGTAATTATTAGTTTTATTAACATTATTAGAAAAATTTATTTTCAGATTTGTTTTTTTGTTTTTGTGCTTCTCCCCGTCGATTTTATTTGATTTTTCCGAGATTTGTTAATTTTATAAAAGCACAAATATTTTTTTTTTTATTTTAAAATTTTATTGTGTTCGAATATAAATCGAATCAAATTGTTATTAACAATTCAATTGTAATGTAAAATAATAATCGATGTTTGATTTTAATCATACATCACGCGCTCATTAAAACCAATAGGAAACTGTGAAAGTTTTTGTATTTTTTTCTCCAAGAAACTTACGTGGTACACAAAACTTACAATTTCGATCATTTCTTTTTGAATATTGTTGTTAACTTTTTGTTTTTTTTGTATATAAAATAAAAGTTATTAATGTAAGTTGATTTTCGGTATTTTCGTTTTCATTTCTATGTCGATTATAACAAAATGAAGATTTAAAAGAATAGTGATGGGTAAGTATCAGATCTAATTGTAACTTAATTTTAAAAAACATGAAAATTTATCAAAAAAAATTTTGGTACATTTATACGTGTATAGGAGTGTGTGTGTGTGCTCTCGAACACAGTTTTTCTTCTTTTCGTGTGCTTTCATTTGTTATAGGCCTTTAGGGCTACAAATAAATTTTTATTTTATATATTTTTACTTTTAATATAATATCATTTTCACCCGATGAGTTCATTAATCTAATAAATTATATTAAATTTGAAAGTTCATTTGTTTTTTTTTTTTTGTTGTTTTATGATGATAAAATTTGATAATTTTTGTTAATTTTGTTCGAATTTTAATGATTTTTTATTTGAATTTTTTTTTTTTTTTTTTGGAATTGGATACTTGAATTAACAAGTTATACATAAGGAATATTTTTATACATAATTTAATATTATATAGAAAGCATGTTCTAAAGAGAAATTTTGTTGTATATATTCAATGTAATTGTTAAAATATAATGGGAATTAAAATTTTTTTTGGACGGCAAAAAAAATTTTTTGGTAGACGTAGCGAAGAAAAAGAAATTTATTGTTTTAAAAGTACAATCGGACATTTGTTCATTTATTTGTCACATTAGAATAAAATCGAACTGAATCGAAAATCGATATTTCAGGTAAATGAATATTATATCGCATTTATAATGCGATAGATGCCATCATTAGCATACACACATGCAATTGGTTTTGCGTCAATCGTAATACTTACATTCAATATACTTAAGTATACTTAATCTGTAAAATAAAATTTGCTGTACGAGTTTAAAAATGTTGCATGCGATGTGCATATTTTTTAATTTTCTTGGGCATTTGAGGACTAATACTACATATGTACATAACACCGGCATCGTGTTTATAGAACAAACTATGTGAACAATAAGATACGAATGCGAGGTGGGTGTCTTTGCTAGACTACCAATTCCAATTATTTCTCTGGAATTCTGTTTTTGTATTCTACAATAAGAATTTTTAAAATTTCTAGATTTTTTTTTCAAATTGATGTATGCATATATGTGATAAATGAATTCCTATCATTCAATCCAATTATGGTATTCATTCTATAAGAAGTGAAAATTAAAAAAATTTAATTGCAGATGAAATATTTCATAGACAAGCCTGTATACAAAATAAAATTAAAAAAGTATTATAAAGGTTTGGTTATAAAAATTAGTGAATAATTAATTTTTAATGAAATCACAAAAATTTTTATTGTAGGTTGCCCTCTTTAACGATAATTTAAAAAAAAAAAACAATTTGTCTGGGTAAAATTCAATTTTTTGTAGATTTAAAAAATTAGTGAATCATTTTCATATTCTACACAATCTACTCTATTGTAAGTACAAGTATCTCAAATTTAAATTTTTTGGGGGGTCTTTATCATCGCTCTCATGCAGGGAAATTTCAACTTCCTACATTGTAACCTTAACGAATCTAATATGTGTCTTGAAATTTAAAAATGCATTTATGAATTATGCTTCGTTCTAAATCTTTTACTTTTATCTTTTTTTCTAAAATCTTAACGCTATAATCGAATATACTCGTAAGTTTAACATTTCCAATTCTTAAAAAAAACTCTGTTTCAGCATTTTTTTTTTTAAATCTTAAATTTTCTAAATTCCCACACAGTTTAAATATTCTTTTCATCCTCTTAGTCTTATAAAATTTTAATCTTCTATTTGTTCCATTAATATTCTTACATTCTTTTTTTTGTTCTATAAGAAATTTTCAGATTCACAGCAAGAATTAAATTTTGTTCTCTCCTTAATTTGCATGTAAAAAATTAATGCTATTAAAAATTATCTAACATTACATCATCTTTCTTCTCTTTCTCTCTTTCTCTCTTTCTCTATCTCTCTCTCTCTCTCTCTCTGTCTCTCTATGTAATTTTAATTTTTGTTACCAAAACTCAAAATGTCAACTAAAATGAAAAATTTAATAAATCTTAAAATTTCCTGCTGCACCTTCAAAAAATCGTGTTTACTATTAAGTACAGACTATTAAGTCTGAAACCAAATTTAAACTAAAAAAAAAAAATGAAAACAAGAAATTTGTTTTTTGAACTTTGAAGACGAAAATTTAACCATTCTGTAACCTTTTCTTTTTTCCAACTGTTCTATATCAAGTACAATTGCACATGAGATTTAATATAAATTTTATTGTTTTTTTGTCTATAGCAAGTAAATTAAAAATATTATCAAATTTTTATTATATTAGGAAAATATAAAGAAAATTTTATTAATCAAAAAAGATGTGATTAAACTACAAGTTCTCATAATGGATTTGCAGTTTTATAGTGAACGTGAAACATTTGGTACTGAACGGTAGTAAATCTACAGTTCACTTTACATTACAAGGGAAGATTTAACTATTTTACAACATAACCTGTACAAAATTTGCCAAAAGGGAAGTATTCTTTAAAAAAACAACTGTTTAGTTTAAGAATTGCAATAGCTAACTATGAAGTAGGTATAGTTAAAATTCTTTGACTATTTTTCATTATAAAATTTAAAATTATCTAAAGAACTAAATTTTATCATTCGATTTTTGAAAAATTATAGTTTAAAACGAATTCGTAAATTTCTTTTTAAAGTGACACCATGTTTAATTGTTGTATTAATCACTTGGGGGTCAAATTATTTCAGGAATACCTTATTGTCATAAACACTTTTTGTTTTTTTTTTTTTGATTTTTGTAGAAAACACAATTTAAAGAGCATTCTTCTTACTTGAATATAATAACATTATACGAATAACGAATAGGTATAAAATTCTCACTTACTTCTACAAAATATTTCTATCACCCATAGTGAGTAAAAATACAGAATATATGAGTTTAATCCAATTGTTAATAATTGCATTTACGTAATTTCTTTTAAATAAAACATATTTCTCGATAAGTCTCTAAGACTGCAGTCATAATTTTCAAAATTTCTAGATTTTGCTTTTAAAGTAAATGTATGCATATATGTGATAAATTAATTCCTGAAATGACAGAAACTGTCACAGAATATTTAAATTATAAATTGTAAAATTTTAAAATAGTTTGAAAATCAGAATATTTCAATAATCACTTGACAGTTAAAGTTTAACCAAAACAAAATATTTCTATAAAAAATAATGCTCTCGATTTATTAACAGTTTTTAAATATAGAGAATAAAAAATGTGAAAATTGTCATTTAAATGAATTTATCTTGAACAGGATTGGGAAAAAATTTACTAATCAAAAGAAACGTCACAAAGTATTAAAGTAAATCATAAAATTTTAATTTGTTTTTAATCGCCATTAACTGATTAACATACCCAAATGACTTTTTTTTATGTCACTTGCGAATTGCAATTTTTTGCAGCACAACAAGTAATGCGTTTATGTCTCTCATGCAGGGCTATTTGGTTTTTTGGACGGGGAGCAGAAATTCATAAAAATATTTCATAAAAAAACAGTTTACACAACTTGAATTCTAGCTTTAAGATCACAACTTAATTCCTAGCTTTTCGCATCAATATTTTTAAATAATTCTTTTGAATTTAATGAATAATTCTTTTGCTTACCACTTCAACATAAAAGGAGTTTCTCAATTTAGTTTTAATCAAATTAACAGAAGAAAATACACTTTCAGCTGTCGCACTACAGTGCGCTAATCTGAGGGAGCTTTGAATAAATGTTTTAAGTTTTCAGCAATATACTCGATTGACTTTAATTAAAATGTCAAAATTGCAATATTATCGTCTTTATTGTTTTTGAGTTTGACTGAGAAACAAAATCGGAGCCAAAATGCAAAAGGAGGAGCCGGGCACACAAATTTTCAAATCGGAGCAAAACGACAGCCCTGCTCTCATGTAAAAAATTATTGAATAAATTGAGAGAGAAATGATGACGTGACAAATTTCTCTCAATTTTATTTTGTCACATTTCTGTATTGAACGCTTTTCCTTACAATGTACTTATTTAGTATAATTACTTTTATTAAACAAATTATTACATTAAGTAGATTTAAATTGAAAATCACTTCTATAGACATAGAGCTACTCAAAAGCATTTTTAATTGTTAAGAGTCCTTCACTAATTTTCTGATCATAATTGCATATGTATGTGCGTTTAAAAATGAAATGTGAATATTTATTTGTACATAATAACAACTACAAATAATCTTACAAAAGTAAGTACATGATCACGCAAAACACATTCATTGTCAATCAATCCAGTCTTTTATTGAAATTTTTCACCCAGACAACATTCACTAATAAATCTTGATCGATTAATCTGTGTAACTTTAAATATATGTAACATGCACTAAATATTCATGTATTCATCGAAATCTCATTTTGAAACTGCATTTAAAAATTCAATTAAATATAAAATAACAAAAAAACAAAAATTAGCAAAAATAATTTAAAAATCTCATTTACATGATTTTATGTGATCTTCAATCGTATAATTTTGCAATAAATCGTTCTCTAAAATCTTTTGCATTTTTCTTATGATTTTATTTATAAAATTTCAATTTTTAAATAAAAAATTCATAAATGACCTTTAGAATTTTTTTTTTTTTTTTCAAAAATTTTATAATTCAGAAATTGATTAATGATCATCAGAGTCAATCAACCATGACAACAACGGTACAATTAAATTTTATAATTTTTATACCATTTTTATTTTTTTTTTCAAATTTTGTAAATTTTTACATTTTATAGATCAAAAATTGCTAAAAAAGAATAATAACAAAAAAGAATGGTTTAAAAATGGGCTGAGAACCGTTAGTTTTAATTTTTTTTCCTTTTTCTTGTTTTTATAAATTATTGAAGAACAAAAATATGATATTGAAGAATTGCTTTCGGCAATATTGC
Organism: Condylostylus longicornis; assembly: GCF_029603195.1. Taxonomy (NCBI): domain Eukaryota; kingdom Metazoa; phylum Arthropoda; class Insecta; order Diptera; family Dolichopodidae; genus Condylostylus; species Condylostylus longicornis. The sequence goes on along the minus strand of NW_026578009.1, from coordinate 9,020,251 downwards.
AAAAAAAAAATAATAATAGATTTGCTGTCAAAAATATTGCAAATACAGTTAAAATACTATCAAAAGATATTGTTAAATAACGGTAAAACCGAAGTTGAAATCGTTAGCATTTTTATAACGTAAGTGGAGGAGAGTGCTTTAAATAAGTACTTGATAATTTATAGTAATCGATATAATAAGAATTTTTTATTCAAATAAATAAATAAATGATTAAATTTAACAATATTCAAAATTTTAAAGTTCTTATATACAATTGGTACACAATCATTTGAAATTAGGGGGGTATTCTGGTTTTGTAATTTAATTCGTAATATTTTAAAGAGTTAGTTGTGAGTTGTGAGAGCTTTACCACCATCTATACCAATTTATAATTACAATTGAAATTTTTAGAAATTATTAGAAATGTTTGTGAAATTTTTTAGTTCAAATATTTTAAACAAATTATTTTATTCAAAAAATCAAATTAAATTTTGAGTTTAGTCCGAGCAAATGGTATACGAGCTTAAAAATAGTTCAAGCATACAGGTTTTAACATTAGCAGTAATGCAGTGAATTTGAATTATAATAACTTAATTACTTTTACAAAAATACAAATCAAACATCTATTTCAGACTTATTCAGCCCTTCAAATTTTATTTGCTGAATTAAGTTAATTGTAAAATTTAAGTTCATTTTCCTTAGATCAACTATTTAACATTTACATTTATTATTCACCAACAAAAATTGTATATATGTACAAATCAAGTCAAATCAAGTTGACAATAGATCTAGTAGTTTTGATTTCGGGCAAATGAAAAAAGAAATAGTTTCGATTTTGCGCAAATATAATTGAAAAATCTGATAAACAGTCTATACGATATGTATCTGGAGCTCTGAAACGCATTAACATAATTCATGAATTTAATTCTGAAACTCATTTCTAAGCTGAATTAAAAAATTAATAATGTAAGCTGAAATTAGATTAGAATGTCGTGCTGTTTAAATATGGAACAAATAAGTATCAGATTTTTTTTTCAAACTCTTAATCGTTAAAACTTTTAACATTAATTTTTAAATTCCATCAGCAAAATTTTTCACTACAAACTATCCTAAAATTTGTTTTTTCCTATTTCTATCACGTAATTTTTTGGTCAACAGTTTTTCAATTTTGTTCAATTAATAATATTAATTAAATGAAAAATTTTATTTTATTTATTTGATTATTTATTATATAATTATAAGATAAAATAAATTTATTTTACGATAGAAAACGTTCTTTGTGACTAAGTATTTAATTGTAAAATAAAATTTGAATTGTTAAAATGTTTAAAATTTGAGTTAAAAAATATTTTAAAAATTATGATTTGACCTTTTATGAACTTTATTTAGATTTTATATAAGGCATAATTAAATATATAGCATACATATGTGGGTCAAAATTTAAAAGTTTGCACAAATGAATTTTTTTTTTTTCCAAATTATTTTTTTAGAATTTTTTATTAAAATAATTTTTTTATAGTTGCCTAATATATAATGTACAATCTCCTCAAGTGGTCCGGAGGTTTTGTAAATATTTTAGAAATTATAACCAAAAAAGTAAGCTCAGGTTTGAATTTAGTTCAACTACGTTACCGATAAAAATATCTTAAATTTTTCGATCTCTTCAATGGAAATTATTATTTTCATATTTTACTCTCATTTGTAATTAAAGTTATAAATAAATTTATTCTGTAATATTGAAAAATCATTTTTATAAAAAAATAAATTATAAGTTATTTCAACTGTGTTACTAATTTTAAATTTAAAGTTTTTATTTTTAAAATAAAACTATTTAATAGTTTTTTTCTTGCAGGAATTTTTACATAACTGTTTTAGAAATTAATTTTTTATTCTAAAAATGTCCATAACAAAAAAATTAAGAGCTTAAATTTGAAGAAAAAAGTTTAAAACAATATTTTTTTTTGATTTTTTTTGTGACAAAACAGTAACGCAGTGGAAAATATAGTAACACTGTTGAAAAATTTGATTCAGTCTTCAGTATATTAACAAAAAAAATTAAAACAAAAACAGTAAATTTCATGCTGTTGTTTAATATGCTAAGATATTAACTTTTTTCCTCTCGATGAAGTTGTATATATTCGGTTAAGTTTTTCATTTGCATTTTTAACAATATACATATTTAAAATATAAATAGATAGTGGCATTTTGTATAATAATCAATAAAATATGTTATCGCCTATTTGTATGTAAAATTATTAAGAATTTATTCACCAACTTAGAGTAAACTGCCTTAAAAATCAACTTTCTTACCATGTCTTCAGTAGTGTTACTTAAATTTAGTAACACAGTTGAACAGTAACGCAGTAGAATATTTTAAAATAAAAAGTATATTAACATAAAACTACAACATATTTTTGCATTTTAAAGTATACAGTTGGTTAGTTTACTTGGTTTGCTTAATAATATGTCACTTTTTTGAATTTTTAAAAAAAATATTTAAACAAAAACCACGTAACACAGTTGAAAAAAGCGTTTTACATTCACGGCAAAAAAAATTCAAACTATCTCCAGCGATGTGTTTGGAACAACATTCACCACTAGCCCGAACAGACTTATTGCGTATTCTTTAAAACAAATAATGATGCCAAAATATTTAAAAAAATGATTAATTTTAAAAAATTTTATGATGTAACATAGTTGAAGTAACGCAGTTGAACAATTCTAGTGACACACTTTTTTTCTGTTAAAATTACATTAAAATAAATTAAAACTTAAAAACTAATTTTTGATTTTTATTTAAAAATAATGAAATAATTTTGCAATGTAATTTAAAATATATCCTTCTGTGGGGGAAGTTCATGAAAATTTAAATTGAAAATTAAAAATGTGGTCTGTGACAAGTTTCATTTATATGAAAACAGAAAACGCGCTCCGACAATTTTCCAAAATTTTCCAAAAATACTTACTTTTGCAATCTAAAATTTTTTTTTATTTAAAATTAAAGATTTTATAATTTTTATTTTATTAATTAAAATTTGATTTATTTTCTAAAAAAGTATTTATTTAAGCTTACTTTTTTGTGACGCAAATGTGCTAACTTTTAAATTTTCACCCATGTATGTATGTAAATATACACTATGAATATTCGTGAGAGAATTCCCACTCTATTTAAAATGAGAATTTTAAATTTTAAAAAATTATTAGAAATAAAATGTATGAGGTATTTATACAGTAAAATCTTATTGAAAATTAAGGTATTATTCGTTGTACATTTGGGTTAATCAAAAGAAATTTCCTTGAAATATTGAAAGGAACAATATTTTTAATCTTGACCACAATTTAGGGCTCAGACAGACATGCAATTTTTAGTTTTGCAACACTGTTTGATTGCTTATTTGTATTACATATAGGTTTATATTGAAGCATACAGCACTCACATGCAACTGTATGATCGCATGCAATTAAGCTTTCAAACAGTTTGTAATTATTTACAAACTGATTTGGAATTTTTAACTAACGCGATCAATTTGCATTGACGCAATATTTTATTTGTTTAGATTAATAGATAGAAATTGCATGTCTGCCAGAGTTCTTATTGATTAAACATTTAAAGAAGGTTTGGTATGAATATGTTCCTGAATTTTGAATCATAACAAAATAGAATGATATTAACATTTCAATTGTCATAATTAACGAACAATGTTCGTTGTCAAAACACTGAATTTCTTAGAACTTCTTCCTTAATAAAACTTTATATTGACAATATTATTAAATTCATTAAATAATACAAATTTATATGTACAAATTTATTTATATGCAAAAAAAATTTTCCTCTCTAATTAATATTGTGTTACGTAAACTTGCAACAAACTGTTAAAATTGTAACATTTTGTTATGATGATGATAAAATCTATGAGGTCTGAAGATATTCTCATAATTATTAATTGTTATAAAAATAAAAAAAGGTTTTTTTTTTTAGTAAAGAAAATGAACCTTATGTGCATAATTTACGTAGGGAAACTTGTTAATTGTATAGAAATCCATAATATGCAAATGTGAATGAAAAATGATCTTAAATGCAATTATTACTGTATAGAACATGCTAGACTAAAATAAGTTCAATTTGCATAGTCGATGTAATACTATAGTTCTTGTTTTTTCTTTTTGATTCATTTTGCAAATACAAGCAGAAAAAAAGGTACTTAATGTTGATAAAAGACTAAGTGTTGACAAAAATTTAAATAGGTGCAAATTTGCATTTGCAATAGTGATTTTTAAGATCTTAGAATTTAAAAAAATTCATATCGGATTAGATAAGACCCATAATAACATAACGCATAAAATTCTTATATAGTAACTTAGTACTTAGTTTGCAATTAAAAATTTCAATTGCATTTTAAAATGTTGTAATGCTAGTCAATTATCACCGAATAAAATTTAATAATTATTGCAACCATCTGCGGTTATTTTTATGAAATATAATATCCGTTAAATGCTTTTTTGTTCTTTTTAAAAAATACACTATAATATAGAGTTAAACCTGAACAACAAGAATTCCAAAGAGCTGCATTAGATTTTTGACTTAAAGAATTGTCACCAATTCACTTTAAACTTTGAAAATTACTTGAATTTTCTCGCCGTATTCTTTAAAATTTAATTTTTCATGGAGGTGGATTTCCCGTTAATTTTGAAATCATTTGTTCAAACTCAACTGATTTACAAACACTTGTTTTTTCTAAAATTTTCGTATTATATACAATATTTGTATGGGTTATATTGTATGACAAACAAGTTCATGTTCGTTTCAAATATTTGCCCACCCATTGTTGCTTAAAAAAATACATAGTTTTTTAAAATGTCACGAACAAAGCCCTCTATATTATTTTCATTAGCAAAAAGATAACATTGTTATGTTTTAAATTAAATACATGTATGTATGCAAGTACATATATATATATATAAAACTTAAAATTATATATTAAATATTTGTAATATAAAAAAAATTTAAAAAATTACCTTGTTTATTATGCTGTTGAAGTGCGATGAATATAAAATTGTTCAAAAAAGACCAAAATAAATGTCTACTCCAAATAAATCAAAATAAACTTCCAAAAATAATTAATTTAAGAAAATTATTTTATTTGTATTTTATTTTGTTATTTTAAACTCGTATTCTATTATTTTTCGTTTTTGTTTCTTTGTATAATTTTTCCACACAACACTTGTTATTATAACAGTAGTTAGTACAAGTACATATACAAATACTTTTATAATTGTGTATAAAATTACTCAAGAATTTGAAAATTAAAAAATTCACAAAAATTAAATATTTTTTATTTTTATAATATTATTTTATTCTCTTTTCTTCTTCTTCTCCTGTATAACATACTCCTCTAACATTTAACAGAAAAAGAAAAAAAAACAAACACAATAGCAAATAATAGGTAATTGTAAATAGAAAAAAAAATTGTAATATCCTTACACAATAAATATCTGTTATACACACAACAATGTTTAATAATAACAAAAATTTATAATGTAAAGAAAATATTAAACAATAATGTTAAAAATGTTCTAATATTCATTAAAGAATGCACACATATGCGTGCGTTTGTTAAAGTCAATTGTCACAGGAAAAATTCACCTTTACTAGAAAATAGAAAAAAAAAAAAATAAAGTGTTTGAATTTTTAAAAAATTGAAAAATTAAAAAATTTAAAAAAAAAAAAATTCACAAAAATTATTCTGTAATTTTTTCCAACACAATAATGTAGTATAAATGTTATTGTTTCAAAACATCGTCATCATATAAGTACTATTATACAAGTATATATCATAACATTAAAATTATAACATGCAAAATGTTAGCATTGTACGTGTATTTTATAATATGCTAAAATACACACATGTTACATTTAATTTTACATTCAATAATAATGTTATTATTAATTTATTCTGTTTGTTTTTTACTTTATTTTACATTATAATATATTGGTATTGTGATATGATAATAAATGGCATGCATGTATACAAAATGTCTGCACATTGTATATTATGTAAAATGTTGTAATATTGTTGATGACAATTTATTTCTGTTGATTTAATTAAATTTATAGTTTTACATTTATTATTACAAATTTTAAATAATTAATATTCAAGTAAATGAATTTATTTATTAATTTTAATAATTATTAATTTAATAAATATTTATTTTTAATAACATTAATTGTATGGGAGTGTATATAAATAAAAAATATTAAATTTTAAATTTTGTTTGAATAAAATTTATAATTTTAATTAATTATTTGTTAATTATAATAATAAGGACCAAGTAATTAAATTTGAAAATAATAATAATCTAAGTTTATTTATAAAATTTGTAATTAATGTTATAAATTTTACAGTTATTATTATATTTATGTGTTTTTTTTTATTAAATTTGTTATATTAAATTTTATATGATATTTTTGTTATTTTATAATTTGTCAAAAATTAATTATAAAATTTTTTAATTTAATTTAGTTACGTTTTACTTTTAATTAATATTATTTTATAATATTTGGAAAATTTTTAATTGAATTAAACTAACAATGTTTATATATAATAATGAACCTCATAATAATAATGATAATTATTAATTATTGAAATTTTAATAGTTAAGAAATAAATATTACACTCAAATTTTAGAATTCATATTAAAAAATATTAGAGAATAATTATAAAATCGAATTTGAATCGAAATTAATTAATTAATTTGAAATATTAATATTGTAACATAAAATAATTATTATTATACAAGTGAATAATGACAATGTGTAGTTGTTTATTTTTTTATTAATTTCTTTATAGGAATATATCGAAAATTTCTTTATACAACTGTAGATCTGATTGTTGAGGTAACGAAAGGAGCGAATCAAGGCAAAATAATTACAAAAATTTTTTTCAAATACAAATTAAATATTAATTATTTAAATTTCAAATTAGTCTATTAGGCAATTTTTCAATGGAAATTATACTTAATTTAAATTGAATCTACTTAATTATGAGTAAAATTGTTCCCTCTGATCTCCGATTTTAATATATGTAGCTTTATTATACACAAATCGAATTCGCTTTATGATAATAATTGCAAATTAAAGAAGCCATCTTCTTGTACTCTTCAAATCTATTCTCTTTTTTTCGTGTGTTATAATTTTCGTCATAATATTATTATTTAAGAAATCCCGGATTATATACAAAAGAATTTACAATTTCGAAATATTAAAAAAACTATTATAGAAATTGTGAAAATTTGAAAAGTATGTATACCTATATGTATATGAAATGAAAATATTTTTTCGATTAATTACTAAAATACTTTATTTGTACAAATAAAATTTGATAAATATTAATTATTAATTCATTATTATTATTTAGATCTCTTAGAAAATACTTCTCTTCACATTTACTTCATATAAATAGATTAAATTTTAATTATCCTGTATGTTATTCACATATATAATTTGTGACCCAAATATATTCCAATAAATCATTTTCAATATACATAAAATACTTTATATCTGCATTAAATATGAAAACAAAAAAGAGAATGTTTCATTATTAATTTACGAGATTTTCATTATTATTTTTTTGCTATACCCAAAATATTTTCATTGTAATACAACATTGTAAGAGCAAGTATGAAACGATCTTCATACATAATATAAAGAAGTTGTAAATAAACGATAGTATAAAGTGAAAATTATGTAATTATTTTGTATTAAATTTTTTTTTTTGTTCCAAAATTGCATTAGATTATTATTTATAATGAAGTTGTTAAGAAATAGGTTTGGTTCCATTATACCATATCACACGAAAGAAATAATACTTATTGAAAGAGGTTAGAAAGAGTCAATATATTTTAGAAAAACTGTAATATTATCCAATGAAGGTTATTATTAAATTCTTAAGCAAAATATTTTCATTTTATTCTTTAAACAATCTTTTGAATTGGATTTTAAGTTAATGTAATATAAGGTTTTTCTTCCTGATTGTATAATCCATCTTAAGTAATTAAAGTAAAAAATTAAATTAAATTTTAAATGAAATTTTCATAAATATTATGTAAGAGAAATTTAAATGAAATTAGAACTGTTTGATTTATTATTGAGGCTAGTTTTTCCTATTTCTTATCGAACATTCCATGTTCTATCTTATTTTTTTCCAAAAAATTTTGAAAAATTTTTGCAAATTTTTATAAATTTTAAAAAATTTGATTTGATTTCATTTTAAAATCGAATTTTTTTTTTTTGCAATTTTTACATTGAATTGGAAATCGTTTAAGAATACGTGCATGAAACATTTTTTAACATTTTTTTTTGTTAAAGAAGTAATACTTCTATTCAGAATCATATGGCATAAAATTTGATGTTAAGATTTTATAATTACCAATTCATTTTGAGTACTTTTAACAATTAAGTTACTAATTATAGGTTTTAAAAGCAATAGCACTTTAAAGTTCTACTTATTAGGTAGTATTTTAGTACTATTCCGCATTGTCTAAAAAATGTATTTGAAAATGAAAGAATTCTATTCCAGTCTATAGTAAAAAAAAAGATTTTTGGCAAAACCATCGCGATATTACAATAATTCTAATATTATAATAGGCCTTTTACAATTTATTTCAATTAGAACAGTAACGCAAGAGCCAGCAGATAAGTTAATTTTTCCTCACTAACTCTCAATTAAATTTTTTATCAAATTTGCTCATTTGTGTATTCTACTTAGTTCTACGTACCTAATTTAAAGCTAATTCTGAATCCAAAATAAATTTCAATTTTGCAATACTCTATGAAAAATTATAGAAATTGCATCAAAATTGTAGCATTATGAACACTAAAAACAATAAATCAGAGCACAATAACAGTATAAGTGACAATATATTATTAAAAATTAATTAAAATTTTATGTTGTTTTTTTTCTGTACTACTAGATACTGTAATTTCATAACAATAACACTCCTGTATAGTTCTTTTTAGAAAATTTTCATAAATTTTTCATTATTTTGAACAATTTTTCATTTTTTCTATACCAGTTTTTCCCAAAATGAACATAATTTTGTACATATACATAATTACATAGAGTGCTTGTAGTAATTATTCCAACTATATAATACAAAAAAAATATTATTTTCATATTTGATTTAGATTAAAAAAAAATATCGAGATTAAATAAATTAGTACAGTGTGTAAGTATTTTTAATTATTGTTATACAGATGGAGTGACACAATGCAATAATTCACAAAGTATACTGAACCATATTGTTTATAGAAAGTATGTGTATATAAATGTATATATACATAGAGATGATTGGTACGAAAATACCACAACTATCTCATAATAATGATAATATTTAATATTCCATAAAATAATAATTAAAAAAAAATATACAAATTTTTTAATAATGTTTTGTATAGTCGAAATTGTACAAAACATAAAATTTTAAATTTAACCCTCAAATTTCCAACTTTGCATTTCTTAATCAAAAACTAAGTAGGCGTAAGTATATCTGATATTTCCGATATTTGAAATCCCTATGCAATGTATTTCTTTTTTTTTTTTTAATTACTGTCCTGGAAATTTAACATTTTAAAATCAAATCATTCGCTAAGATTTTCGTATCTCAAAAGTATTTTTCAAATTTTTTCAATATTATTTTCGAATATTAATTTCTTTAAATTTTAACTCTTCTATGCTAATTACTGTAAAAATTTAATTATAAGCACATATTTCAGATTACATAAAAAAAAGAATGAAATTAAGTGTCCTCAAAATAACAAGGTGTCTTTAAGGAATCTCATATCTCAATAAACTCACACATTTTAGAATACTAGAAACACTCTCATAACAGTTGTCATCATTTGTGGCAACGTTATGCAATTTTCTTACATATTTATTTTTATTAATGAAAATTTTAAATTTCACCTACAGTACGTGTCAAAAAAAGTACAGCTGACGTAATAGGGGTTAATTTTTTTCTTATCTCTACAATTTAAATTGTTGTAATACAAAAAGATTATGCCTATGACAGACTCAAATACAGTATGGTAGAAAATTATATAGAAAAACAAAAACTCTTAAATTTTTTTCGGTTACCAATTTTTTTAATGGAAATTTTAACCTTTGAAAAGAAATAAATGAAAAATAATAAAAAAATTAACTTTATTAAATAATGGTAGTTATTTTTTTTATTTCAGATTTTTTGATTTAAATAAAAAACGAGTAATTGTTGTAATTTTTTTTTGAATATTTTCAAGGTCAAATTTGTGAGAAAAAAATATACAAAAAAAAAATTAGCATTATTATTTTTTGAGATGTACTTTTCATTGTTGTTTCTTTTTGGCCAAATTAATCTTAAGAATTGTAAATTTAACAGAAAAATTGTCCCCATTTATTAAATGAGAAAAGTTTTACAAAAGAAAAACAAAAAAAAAATTTAATAAATTTCATACAATTATGATTGTTTGTGTAAGCCAAAATGGTAGTCAAAAATTATTTGTAATTATTATTTAAAATCGCTTAACTCTTATTTATCTTCAATTTTAATATAATAAGATTAACCATGAAAATTAGAATGTACGAATATTAAATTGTAACTAGAGTATTGTAGGAAAAATTCGCAAAAATTTTTATTTTTCATGAAAATTTTTAATTGAAACCCTCTATGAAGATGGATTTGAAAAAATTTTTATTGTAAATCATGAATTTTCTGTATTATATAAAAAAAATTCGTTAATTACAACAAAATATTTCTGATTTTAGTGGACTACTAACAAATAAGCTAAATTAAATTTAAATAAAAATTTAAAACATAGTGAACTTCTTAATTTATATTTAAGTTAGAGAAAACTGGAAAATTTTAATCCAGATTTTATTTAAAATTATAGATGTTCCAAACTTTTATTCAAACTATGAATTTTATAGAAAATATTTGTGTTGTAAAATTAAGGGCACACTAAAATTTTAAAACCTATGTCCTATAACATGGTTGTTGTGAATTAAAAAGAAATTTTTTAATGAGTAATTATATAACATTATTGTAGTAATGAAGATGACAATGAAAATATATTAATGAAAATTGAACATTTCTTAAAAAAAAAATCAGGATTATGAAGAGCCTGAAATTGTTATACGTATGTAAAAACATGTAAAAGAATAGTAAGAATTGCTAATTTCAATTCTTATGCTTTCGGAGCATAAGAAAATAATTAATTTAAAATTCAGAATATTATTATTCGAACATACTGTATAATATTATTATTAATTTAGTTCCTTCATAAGTATAAATTTTAAAATTTCTATATTGAAAATGACTATAGATTCTAAACTCAATTCAATTTTTAAAATATTAAATTTTATAATATTTTTAAAATATAGGACAATTTATGCATTATTATAATTTTTCATTAAATATTTAAAGATTTTAATAATACAATTGTGTGTAATATTATTAATTTTTGAATTAATTTTGTGAAGGAGAAAAAAAAAACTTTATTTGTCCTCAGTTTTGTACTCAGTCAAAATATTTTAAATATTTTTAAATTATAGATCAATTTTTAAAATTTCATATTTCGAAAATCGCTTAATGCTTGTGCACAATATTGTCTACATATTCCATTTTTAATAAAATTTTTGCCTAAAACTTATTAAAACTTTTAAATTTTAATTTTCAAGTCAATAGAATATTATTTCTTTCTTACAAGGATATCCAAATTGCAAGGATTCCAAAGAATATTGAATTTAAAATCCTCTGCAATATCAAATGTAATAATGAAAAAATCTCTTAAAATTTTTCACTCCACCCAAAATTGAAATGCTTTAAAAAAAAAAACAAAATGAAAATTTGTTTAAAAATTTTGAATAGTTAGACATAAAGTTGAAAAAAAAAAGTCCTTTGATGTTGTTTTAAGAATTATCCAAAATTTTCCAAATATTTTTTTTTTTTTGAATAAAATTTAATTTTCAAAATTGTTTCACTAAATCTTTATGAAAACCATTTTTCAACACTAAAATTTTTCTATATTTTAAAAATAATTATAAATATTAAATAAGGATATTTTTTTTTTAAATACAAAAATTGTAAAAAAATCAAGTTAATTTTCTTTTTATTCCTCTTTCTATATTCATTTATCCTTTAAATTTAATTGCTCACTCAAATTATTTTTTTAATTAATTTCAATCACTTTTTCTTGTTTCATACAATTCACCTTATAAAAATGTCCTTTTTTTAGTCCTTTATACCATATATTTTAATAATTAATAGATTTCAATAAAAAAAATCAAAAAATAAATATATTAAAAGCTCACTTTACTTTTAAAAAAAAAATATTAATAATCAAATTTTATTTAAAAAAAAAATAAAAGAATCAATTTGCAAAAAAAAACCAAACGGAGAAGCACGTCTTCACGCTGCCGTTACCAACATTTGAATGCTAGTATAACTAAAATTGCATTTAATCAAGTAGTAAAAAAGTTTATTAAAGAAATGCTTAAAAATGAAAAAAAAAAGAGCTTAAAATTAAAATAAAAGTGAAAAAATAGCAGAAAAAGAAAAACGCAAAAACATTTTTTATAGAGACCAAAAAAATTGCAAAGCACCTCAAAAAAAACCTTAAACTAAAAACATATAAGAAGAGCGCGCTACTTCAAATACAAAACAAAAAACTGAAAAAAAAAAATTTTTAATATTTTCAAAAGATCTTCAGAAACACACTCATAGAAACCTGTATAAATATAAAAACCGCAATATCAACTAAAAAAACATTAATAACAATAAAAATGAAGATGAAGCTTTAATAACACTAACACACAATCTCGCAGTTCAATTCAAAAATAAAACAGAAATAGAAAAATTCAAGAAGAATTGCTACAACAATAATAACACTGTGATAGCAATAACAAAGTTTTGCAAAAAAAAAAAAAGAAAGAGCTAATAAAAAATAACAACAACATTTTAATAACAAAAACAAAAACCTCAACGAAAACATAACATGAAAACATGAACAGTATAACAAGAATAACAACAACAATATCGAAAATAAAACAGCAACAACAAAAAGAGAAGTACCGCTCACCTCATCATCTTCAAAAAATCATAAAATCTCAAAATACCACTATAAAAAAGCTAAGAAAAGAAATACAAAAAAAAAAAAACAAAAGAAGAAACGAAGCTCAATAATAATAAAAAATTCAATAATAATGATAATGATGAAAATCATCATCATCGTCATTATTACCATACGAATAATCATTATGATCTTCCATTATTACAAACCAATATAAAAAAAAATTTTTTTTCCTATTTTCAGTTATTTTGTTATACGATCATCGATAGTGTTATAAATGAGCATTAAAATGAATAACAGAAGAACTGTAAGCTTCGTGCCATCAAAAAAATAAGACACTTATAGGAAGCAACAACAATTTTATGCTCGGTCGAATGGTTGATTGTAAAAGGAAGATCTAAGCTTTTTAATAATTTTTAGTGCTTTACATTTTTTTTATCTCTCTTCTTCATTTAAAATTAAGCATTGCCGCCAATTTTTTTTTGTTTTATTTTTAATCTTTTCTCATATTGTTTTTTGCCTACCCGCTTTTGCTTTTTTTCAAATAACATTTTTGTTTTTTCTTTTTTTTTTTACTCATCCTTTCCAAAAAAAAAATTAAAACTACTTCCATTTCCATTTACAATTTCCATTAATTCTCAAATAATTTTCTCTTTCAAAAATTTACTCATTTTTATTTTTTCTCATCATTTCGTTTTGATGAGAATTAATATTAAATACGGTACTTTTGCATGCAGGCATCAGTTAAATATTTCTCTTTCTAAAACGGAAATAGGAAGGTGAGATGAAGTTAAAAAAAAACGTTTTACAGAAAAAGAAGAAATACGGTCTTTAATGGAAATTGATACTAAAGGGGAAAAAAATAAAACAATATCTTCTCTCTATATAAAGTTAAGAGAAAATTAACTAAGAAAGAGTAAATTAAATGTAATATTTCAAGAGAGAAATAATTAAATACACTTTTGCTTATTTTTTTTTTTGATTTTGTTGTTAGTTATTATTATGATTTATGCATAAATTAATAATTATTATATGAGAATTTAATATGAATTTGTTAAAATAGGTAATGATGATGAAAAAATGTTGATTTTTGGAAGAGGAAAATGTGAGTAATATAGAAACAATTTTATTCTGGAATGATCAAAGGTAATATTTGAAGTATTTCGTGAATGTTTTATAAAGCGTAAAAATTCCAAATAATGCTTTGGAAGTTAATGGAATGAATAATTCGAATATTGGAATTGGAAAATTATATCCCAACATATATGATTAAAATTTTATTCATTGTGATGTAAGAACTAAAATCTTTAATGATTGAATAAACGAACTCTGTTTGTCCATCTGCCCGCATATTTGAAAAATTTGGTTAACAATTGAAGTTTGAAAACTAAAATACTTTTTTGGTGTAAAATGTTCACTTATCCCTTGTCCGTTCTAGGACAAGGGATAAGTGAATAAAATTTTTTTATTTCTTAAATTTTGGAAAAAAACACCATATTTATCAGGCACTATGACCACCAACGAACTGTTATAAAATATCCCTACTCAAGCATTCAGAATCGACTTACTTCAAGCTTTCCCCTAAATTTATGCAAAATTTATTTAATGAAAATGTATACGAATTTATTGTAAATAATAATACATTCAAAGTCATACCATTGAGAAGATATCGAAATTTTTTAGAATGAATGTAGTGCACGACTCGATTTTGCTAAAAAGTTTTGACTCAAAATGTTAGGAACGATCAATTTTGTAAAATTTCAATGACGTTTCATTTTACCGTTTTATGTAAATTAATTTCAATGTTAATTTAATTTTATCATTCGTATTCTGACTATTTCCTGCTACGACTATGACTATTTGAATTAGGGGTTGATTGGATCAGCTGATTTCTCTCTCTTTCTCTCTCTCTGTTAAATAATTTTTTTAACAATGAACTAATTTTAACGATGAAATAATTTTTTACGATAACAAGTTTTTAATGGTTCCCTTTCCAATAATAACAAGTTGCAGCACATGCTTTTTTAATTTTAACCATAATTTTAAAGGAGATTTTTGTTAGAAATTGAAAAAATCATTAGTTTTGCCAATATATTCATATATCGTCACAGTTATATAAATATCTACAACAACCCAACAATGGCGTACAACAGCCCGGCCCGTAAATTACAATAATAACGAAATACAATAATAACGAAAGTCTTACAACTTTATTTATAAAAATGAATGAAATTCGAATTTATTTTCTTTATTTACATAACAACTCCTTTATTTTTAATATTTTTGTACCCACATGGTCATAATAATCATTTCAAATATGTGATATACAAAGTAATACCTAGGTACATGGAAAATAAACAAACAATGTATACATGTGTATTGTTTGGCACTATCTATTCAGATGGGTATACTTAAGAGTATAATCAATTTCAACTCATCCCCATATAAAGTAAAAGAAAATAATCAAAATTGAAAAAAAAAAATTACAGAACAATAACCAACTTTACCAATAATAGTGAGCTTTATTCATAATTCTTTTTCATCAGTCTGTTTTTTTTTATTGCCAAAAACCAAAATAAAAATTAAGAAAAGATGCTATTAAAAAGTACTTCATAATCGACTTATGATATTAGAAGCGTAATTTAAATGAAATTTGTATTAAACGCAATCAAAAAATAAAAGAAAACAATAATATGATTGGGTCTTGGGAACAAAGGTTTGAAAACTAGCACATTTGCCTTAAGTTATTTGCCATTTGATTGGTTATGCTGCAAATTGTTGTTGTTAAAGTTAAAACACTCGCAAAGATTTTTATAGAGTAACTTTTATGGACCGGAAAAATTTTGAATTAATTTAATTATAACGTTCTATGTCACATACGTTTAGGAGATTAATGAAGAAACGAGAAGAATTAGGGGGTTAATTAGTTATGTCAAGCTAAAATATGTTTGTCATTATACTCTTCTTTTGATAGAAAAGCATTTATGCTATTACATCTGTTATTACCGTTAATTTTTGTTTTAATAGAAATTTGATAAAGTTTCAACCATGTTATTGGTCAAACGTTGACATTTTGTTTATTTTAAGATGTGATAATTAAAGAAGAATATAACTATTTGAAGAATTATTTGAAGAACTTATGGTTCCGACGTAATGAGCGGTTAAGAAATTTAACTTTAAGAAGAGAGGTAAAAATTTGGACCGCATAGACAAAAGGACAATGCGAATTTAATAAGCATATTTTGTTCCTCTTTTTTTAGTTTTGTTATTGAAAATGAGCTAGAAATGTACTAAAAATATATTTTTATTATTTTATATTTAGCAATTATTTCGACATCATCCAATTTATAATTTTTAATCATCTTCATATAATTGACTGAAAATTCCTTCAATGGACTAATTACCTCACGTATTAAATTTAATCGCAAATTTTTTATATATTTTTTGTGTTTTAATAATGTACTATTTCAGCACAACTTATTAATTGAATTAACAATTAATCAATGGCCATATTTATTGCAAAATAATATAGTAATTGATGATTAAAAAATTTTGAATATTTTAAGTATTTTGACAACTAGATTCTACTTTCGAAGAAAAATATTGCTGTCGTACCAAATATTCAACTCTTGCTCCCCTATTCTTAAACTTTTGAGTAGCTCATTATGTTATGAAACCAAAAGAAAATTTTTTGAATTCTCCAAACGCAGAAACTTCTTGAGATGATAATTTTATGAGAATAAATATCAGTATATCAAGTAAACTCTTCGAAACAGTTATTTATTTCCCTAGTTTTAGAAAATTATCTATTTCTCCTAAATATTCATGAGTTTTTCGAATTTATTAAAAAAATCATAAACTATTTAATGTTTACATTTAATTTTTAATGGCATCAAATTTTGCATGTCGAATTTTCGAATGAAATCGACTTCTTCATAATTGGCAAGCGTAAATATACTATTTTTAGCAAGATGTCGGTTTATAGATCTTCCTTTGTGTTCATTCGTGCATCTCAATTTGGGCTACACTGATTTGCATGAAAATTTATATCTGAATTATATCTGGAATACTGGATCTCGAAAACTGAATTTTCACCAGTACTGATCAATTTTTTTACCGTCTTAGAATTTAAAAGACGCGTTTTCACGAAATTAATATTTGAGTTCTGTTTGCGGGACGGCATAAAGCAAATCTCTACTAAGAGCCAAATTTACGTTTTTCTTAGTATATTGTCTAAAAGTTCTTAAAATTTAAAAGAACTGTTTAAAAACCATTTTCATAATATTATGCATTACTTTCGCCCAATCAGAAAAAAAACTTTAGAGATCACGCGCTGACTAAGTCAGATCTTTTATTTCATGTACAATAAATAAAAAATAACATCCGTTTTCAAATTCTGCAACACCTAAAACTGGTAATTGATAAGGTTTGATAATAATTATTTTTATATATAAAAAAACTGGACCGGTCTTTGAGTGCAAAATTTCCTCTAAAACATTCTCTCTTTATTACTTTACTACAAAGAACCTTAATCGATTTTTGTTTAAAATTTTGACCTTATTCCAATATTTTTATTTTCTACAGCATAAAAATGCATTTTTCATTTATCAATAACATTTCTGTATAACAATAACAAAATTATTATGATTATTTAAAATTATAAACAAAAATTATAATCGTTTCTTAAGGGTTAAAAACAAAAATTAATTACAAATAGTTTTGGGGCATTTTCTGTATGCGTTAAAATTTTTTAGTTGAATTTTAGTTAAAATGACATTTTAGACCACATATACGTAAATATGTAGGTATGGTTCACACTTTTTTTTTCATAATTTATATCTACTAAATGTTTATTAAACGGTGTTAAAGTATTTTGAAGATTAGGACAAGGTGAGATGATTAAGTGTATACAATATTATTGTTTTATTATTCGTTTCTTTTCTTTAAGAGTTTAAGAGTTTAAATGCTCTATGGAAAATCATTTTTAATTACATGGAATATAAGTTAATTGCACAATATTTTATATTAGAAATATACTAAGTATTTTATGAATTAAAATTTTAAAATTTTTTTTCCTTCACAATTTTCTTAAAATTTTTTAATGTGAAATATTTTTAACCGCAAAATAAAAGAAAATTTTAATACAATTTCGATTATAATGAAAAAAAAATTTTTCTTTTTTTTTTCTCAAAGTTTAAAATTAATTTAACCTACACTCTTTTAATGATAATAACAATAATGGTAGACGCGCGCGCGCACACATTTTCAATGAAAAATTATTTTCAAATTAAAAACTATTAATTTTAACTTTAAACGAGAAAAAATAGAGTTGACCGTGTCAACTCTGTGATACCCGCACGAATTTGTTATTTGAGCGAAAAAATATGCCATAGTTGACTATGCGACAGACTATGACTTTAAGTTGCCATATTACCATATTAATTTATGCAAAATGTCAACACTGTGTTTTTAATATTTTCTAAGATATGGCCAAACTACTATTGAAATTGTATGGCAGGTACCAGAAAGAACCAAGAAATTTTAAAGAATTTTATCAAACACATTGGCCCCACTAATATATCGCTTGTGTGAAATTTCAATATCACAGCTTTTATAGTTTCTGAGATATAGCCAAATAAATTTTGAAGTTGTATGGCAGCTACCCGAACCCAATCATGTGCAATTTACATAGGGTTCTGGTATTTACTGCAATAAAACATTTGTGAAAATTTGGTAAACTTAGTTCAATGAGTTTTTGAGTTATCATTGGTGTGGACGGACAGACGGACAGTCAAAGTTAAATCGACTCAGAATTCGGTACTGATCAAAAACATATACTTGAGTTTATATCTCAAAAAATTAGTTCTTAGCGTTACAAACGGTAAGGCAAATTTAGTACCCCTTCGAACATACGTTAGCACGGATATAAAAAATATGCTATGATTGTTATTTGAAAACTAAAAATTTTAGATTATTGTGTGTGCTAAATTTGTTTCATTGAATATTAAAGCCTGCGTCTCTTACTACTTAATGAACTTTAAATATTGTTTGATACAAACATTTCAGGTCAGTAAAAGCAATATCGTAAATATTGTCTGTTGATATAATATGATGTTGCTTTCAATATAAATATTATTGTTTCGTTTCAAACTTATCATCACAAAATATATTGACTAATTTCTCTTCTTGTAGAAATTCAGCAGCAGACTTTCGACAAATGTCTTTTTTTGTTTCTACCAAAATATGGTGTATTTCAACACAAATTCAGTATGAATGATAGATCTTGAGAGCTTATGGAATAAAAACTTTTCCAACATAATATTTCAAAACTATAGTATACTTTTGTATACATATTACCAGTATCCACGAGGTTGGTGCACCAAAGTTGTGTGAGCTGGCCGGGTGTGCGCTCGTCATAGTGTTACACTCTTTCGGTCCCATAATATAGAGGAAAATGAACCGGTGAATGAACTTGCTAGGTGTAGCTCGGTTATGGACATTATCGTAACGCCACAGATTTTTTTTCTCAAGTAAACACACGCTCCTGACGATGTCTCATGTGGGACATTGCCTGCCTGACGGCTGTCTACATGGACCACTGGATGTTGGGGGAGCGTGCGGCTATGTAAAGATTATCCTTCAACACAACATCCTTCAGCAGTCGGGAAATGAATAGGAAGGTTACCACTTTCCACTATCTCTGGTGCTGTCCAGCTCTGGGAACATGGGATAGAGCATAAACGGCGGGGCTCGGTGAGATATCGAAGATTATCGGGAATTTAGATAGATTTTTCAAGAGCCAACCAATATATTGCCAAATTATAGGGGGACGACTGCGTTAACACAGTAATATTATATTTTCATAATTCAAAAAAAAAAAATTTTCAGTTTTTATTTAAAGTTCTAGCATATTATTTACTTAGTCCTATTGCAAAATTAGTCTTTAATTATTTTTAATGTTTGCCAATAAATTGTGCTTCTAAGTTGAATAACTAAATATTTATTGTTTATTCTGTTAGAAGAAATTTTTTTTTACTTGAACACCTTCCCAAGTTAATGAATATCGAAGTTCGAAGTATGAAAAGGTGTCGATTGTTGGCTTGCAGAAGGAACTACAATTAATTCCAACTTTGTTTGATTTCAATTGGTACAAAATTTTTTAATTTGTAATTGTCTTTATTCATAGTGCTTTCAATGATAACCAAATTCCGATTTACAAATTACTGTTCAAAGCCCTTATTCCCTTCACATATTTTACTGTAACTTGTTTTTCAAATTTAATTTTAAATTTGACTCTCAAGAAATACCTGATAAAATATGTCAGATTTTCGGCTGAGCTAATTTAAAATACATATTCCAAAAAAAAGAAAAAAAATCTAGAATATTTCGAAAATCTTGTATTATTTGTATATAATTTTCTAAGAATTAATTTTAATCAATGACAGTAATTGTGTCTGTATTTAATCAATAAAAAATTCAAAATGATGATTTTGTTTTGACTCTAAAGAAACCACAAATATGCTTAAAATACGCTTAAATCAAAATTATCAATAAAGAATTTAAATAATAAAATCATTGTCATGATAATTTACAAGTTTAAAATTGTTTTTATTTTTTTCTATTAAAATAATATCGAATATTTATCGGTTTATTTTAATATATTATTAAATATAACATTTTATTTATAATAAAATAAAATACTGTGCTATAATATCGAATTTCTTGCAAAAATAATTTCAATGAAATTTTAAAACAAATAAAAATTTTAACTTGTTAACCTTAAACTTAGGTCTATATAGAAAATAAATTAATAACAACAAAGTAAATATAAAATCTAACCTTATCTTAATAATCTAACCTATACACAAAATAAAATTCAAATTGAAAAAAATAAAATTTAATTAATTTTTCAAGTTCCATAGAATAAAATCAGTAAATTTTAATTTTTGGGGGATTTGCAAATGTGGGGGTTTTAAAGAGAAATTGATATGAGCTCCAAAAAAATTGGATTTTAAAATTTTGTAAAAGCCTTTAAGGACCAAAATAATTTAAGGATTATGGAATCGAAAGATAATCTTTCTTATTTATGGCATTTGAAAATGACACTAATTTGATACGTCAAACAAGCTTACATTTTTCTGTTTTTAAAATATTTTCAATTTTAATTCAGCTGTTCCAAATTTAATTCTATACAATCCATAAAACAAATAATTATAATAAATAATTACATATTGTATTTATAAAAAATACTTTGGTCCAATTAAGCTGAACTTTTACACTGAATTAAACTATTTCTGTAAATTTTAAATTAAGGCGAATGTTTCCCAGTATACCTAGAAAAACAATCAAATATTTTTATGCAGTATTAAACAATCGCTTTTCGAATAATTATTTACAGCATATAAAATTTTTTGAATTACTTCATTCAGTTCGAAATTCATGTTGCCATATTAAATAGCGCATAAGAATAATCGATAAAAATAAATTTTATATAGATTGGAAATAGATTGAAAATTTGTTGATTTTTGCCCGATTTCCTGAGGATAGCAAAAATTTCAAATTAATTACTTATATTCCTGAAATTTTCTATTTTAAGACTTAGACTTAAATTTAAATTTTAACTCAATATTTCTGCAGTTATTTTATATACGAAGTCAAAAAGTAAACATGTTATAGTGAAAAACTTTATCACATATAACAAAATATAACTTTATTACCTTAGATTACTAACATTTGTGTAGATCGTATGTAACATTACGATCACTTAAAATCACTATAATAATATAAACAACTCTCACTTTATTGAAACTTATATAATGCCATAAAATACCGCAATTAAATATTTACTCTAAACATTCAGAATTTTAATCAAAGAAACACCTGAAAAATGACAAACAATAAGTAATTTAAACTGATTTTTTATTTTTGATAATGATTCAAATAAAAACAAATGGAAAAAAAAAGCAATAAATTTGCATACCTATCGTCTTTAAAATTTATTAATCATATACTCTGTTATACACATACAAAAAAAAAACAAACAGAAACTGCAGTTATTTACAAGATGTCTCAGTTTAGATGGCCTCCTTTTTAAATATGAAATATTAACTGGATTTTAACAAAAAATCGAACTGAAAGTTCAAAGGAAAAGGGCAAAAATAGTTAAGAAAAATCATTGATATCTAATTAAAATAAGAAGCAAAGGAGGCTTATCGATATCCTGTCACATTGCTGCTGATGACTTTTTAATATTTTGACAATTTGAATTTGAAATAATCAAAAATATTTGGTCATAAATTTAGATTAAAGATATTTACATTAGGTGAGGTTAATGCTGCAACTAGATAACTCGAAAATTTTATATTTTTAGATAATTAACCTAGACGTAATATAATCGAATGCTCTTTCATCTGCGCCCATTATCTAAGCTTAAAAGTTTTCCTAAATATCTAAAAATGATAATACCAAAACTAAATATCTTCATCATAAATTATTTGTTATTGCTAAATCTTTAAAAGTCTATATCTCTAAATCAATAATTACGAGCTATCTAGTTGTAGCATTAAGCTAACGCAATTATTTTAATTGAAAATGTCAAACTATTGTCAAATATGTCAAACTATGTCAAATAAATATACTTCTACTTTAGTTATACATTTTTTTAGATGACAATCTTTTGAATTAAACCAAATGGAAAAGTAAAACTATTTTGTTTATCAGAACTTTTACAAGCGTAACAATGACATTTTATTTGCAGTGTCCTATAATAATACTGTTAAATAATTAATTTATTATAAATT
This sequence comes from Condylostylus longicornis, assembly GCF_029603195.1. Taxonomy (NCBI): domain Eukaryota; kingdom Metazoa; phylum Arthropoda; class Insecta; order Diptera; family Dolichopodidae; genus Condylostylus; species Condylostylus longicornis. Next base: position 8,997,370 of record NW_026578009.1, on the reverse strand, counting down.
GATTATTCATTATTACAATATTGATTTTATAAACTAAATATACTTTCCAAGTTTAAGAAAAATTCAAACTTGTGTTCTATGCGCATGGGTTCTCAAATCAAGAAACACTTATCGTAATTATTCCATTTGTACTAAATGTACTATTTTACTCTGAAAATTACAAAAAATTTTAAGTAATATCCAATCGGAGACTGTAGTATGTTCGAAGTTTTTTTTTTAATTAATTCACCAGCCATAAGGTCTACACTCCGTATTGGAATATGTGAGCAATACGAATGAATGAACATTATTTAATACATAATTTATAATATGTTTTTTTTTTATAAAATTCAAAGTATAACAAAACTAAGTCCATTTTCATTTTTAATCGTTGCTTTTTTCATTCGATTGAAAAATTTTAATGTGCCATAAACGATATTCACAGTAGCAAAATAATTTTTTATTTTATAAAAGCACTACGATACAATAATAATGATACATAATATCCGTAACAAGCGACATTAATTCAAAATTTTTAATATAAATTTTCTTGTTATACAAAAATAAAAATAATTTGAAAAATTAATATTAAAGAGTTTAAAGACACCGATATCGCTTCTATCAACACCTTTCACTACAAACAAATCTTATAATTTGATGATTATTGTGAATCAAATACAAGAAATCCAAAAAAAACAACACAGAAAGGTTTTTAGGATTGGCTTATTAAATTTTTTTTTTTATTAATTTTTTATTTAATTATTATTTTATAGAGGTAGCATTATAGATTAAATTCAGTTTTAGCATATTATTTTAATCAATATTTAATCAAAACTTTAAAAACAAGGTAACTTAGCTGGTTACGATATAGGGAAATAGAATTGTTTGAATTGTGTAAAAATTCCAGGAAATTTAAAAATTAATATTTTTAATCAAAATTTTTTAGTATGATATTTTGTTGTTAGGAGATTACTAAAAGGTATTAGTTGGGAACAAATCACGATGTGGAAAGCGAAATACGAAATCAATTTAGTTTCGAATAAAATTAATTCAATATTTTTATTTTATTAACTAGGATTAATTTAAAAAAATTCCGATGAAACTTTCGTTTCCAAAAAAAACGTAATTAAATCTGTTTAATTTTTCAAAACATCTTGAATCTTATAATCAGACCCACAATCAGAATTTAACAAAACGATATCGAACATGTTCAATCAAATAATCTAATACGTTGTGTATGGTATCAAACATGTTCTATGAAAAATTTAAAATAATTTTGTTTGGTTCGTTTATTAAAAAAAATATTGTTCGGGCAATACATTTTTCTCAGGCAAATTAATTTCATTCTTCTTCTCCATGTTAATTTAATGTTAACAACTTAAGTTTTATTTTTGTTTTTTCTTTTCTCTTAATTTATGCAAAATTTTATAGATATAGATATCTTTTTTTTTTAACTAATATTTCTCATCATCAAAATCGAGTCAATTCAAAACTGAATCAAAAAAAAAAATTTAATTCATAGTCGAGAAATTAAAATGTAAACTATATAATTTAATGATTAATGATCACCTGCTTTGAATATTTTAAACAAATAATGCAAATTATGCGTTTGATAATGTTATAATTTAAAGTAATAATAAAGCAACCAAAACTTCCATGTCATTTATACAAAATGTTAATCAAAAATTTTCTATAATCTTTCGGTAACAGAGAAAAAAAAACATAGTTGGTATAAGCAATTTTAAGATACCTTTATCTTTGTAGCAAAATGTAGAGAGCTTGTATGACATACAAATGTCACTGCGGCATCGGTATAATAGCACAATTTCTATGCTGTTTCTGTTATCCCGCCGAACGTGGAAATGTCAAGTAATATTTTTGCGGGAGGCTTTCCAAATTTTTTTTAGAATTATTATCCAGCAAACTATTTAGTAGATAATTCAAGAAAAATTAAAATATTTCAATAGACAACAAGATGTATGTATGTAGTTTTTAGCACTTTTCCAAAAATTTTTTGAAAAAAAGTGCTTATTAGTTTCACTCTGTCCGTCCGTCCGTCCGTGTGTCTGTTTACAAAACTTCTACATTCTTAAAGATAGAAAGCTGAAATTTAATACGTGCATAGATCTTTACTAGAAACTTATTTTCGTAGAGCAAAATTTTTACCTATTTCCCCCCCTCTAGAAGTTATACCCTCCAAAGCCTAAAAAATGGCCCATTTTAACTATTTGTTGCAATGAAACCATAAGCATTTTTGAAATTTTGCAAACGCAGAAAGGCAGCGGCTTGCTTTCCCTAGCGCGGTATACTATAGTTAAACTTTAGAAAAACAAAATGGCCGTTTAAATTTACCGTTATCTACAGTCCTTTTTTTCCAAATTTTTGATGTCGTTTTTCTTCTAGACCCCAACCTGTAGAAGCTCGAACTTATAGGGGCTTTTAGACATTAACAAGTAGTTCATTTCCTTAGAAGAAAAGTTTTTTCCATCTCCACCCTCTTTCAAGTTATCGCCTCTTGAAATTTGTAAAATTTGCATTTTTGACACCTTATATTTCTGAAACCGCAAGCTTTTTCAAATTTCTATAAACGCAAAAAGTTAACGGTAAATTCCATGACATTAAAAAATATAATTATTTTTCTTAACTCACACAATTAACCCTTAAAATCGAGCATTATGTTAACCCCTGTTTATATTAATTTTTGCTTTATTTCAAAGACTGCATAAATCGTTCATCCGAAATATATGCAATCCTAGAAATAGTTTCGTTTATAAATGAAAATAATTTTAATAGTGTGGTGGATATACATAGACTGTTTTTAAAAGCAGTATTTTCACTTGTTGAAGGGAAAAGTGCTACAATACAAACCATTGGTTTGACCCAACTTTATTACGAAATATTATTGATCAAATTCGCATTGGAAGAAAACTTAACAACTTCTCTAATTGATTTACCTAAGGAGAAAGTAATGCTGACCTCGATTCTCTTTAATGGATCTCATCATATTAAAGACCTTGGTATTGATTATATTATAAATTATAATCTAACTTAAGGGTTCAGGTTAGCATGCAAATTTTAGTCTTGCAATCGTTTGATTGCAGTTTTTGGTTAACGCAATCGATTTGAATTAACGCGATATATTTGAGTTGCTTATGTGTAAACGAAAACGATTTTGCAATCCATGAGTTGAGTCTGAGCGCTAAGACAATTTTTGAATGGTTTGATTAAAACAATAATTGTATGCTCGCGCTCGTATCGTACAGTATGATGTTTGCCTTATACATGAACTACAATGAAGTATTCCATATACATGACTTTTATGTTATCATAAACGAAATTCAAGAATGTTAAATTAGTTTCGAATGAAATTGTTGTATACCATATATACAAAATTAATTTTCCCATTAAAATTTTCTACATATAATATAGTGATATAATAATAAAGTTTAAATTTTTCTACAAATAATATGAATATAAATTATATTGAAATTTCTATATCAGATTATTGATCGCGAAAATGGTCCTTCCTGCGGATATAAAAAGCTAGAAATAATTTAAAAAAATTTTTCAACATCATAGTGATGATTTTATCAGAGAATTTATGTAATCACCTTCTAGTAATAAATGATGAATTTGCTTTAAGTTAAAATTTCCTTATACATAGTGATATACCCTGATAGTTAAAATATAAGAAAATAGTTAAGTAAATAATGCCATTAGCAGATTTGCTGTAGGAATACTATAATTTCTTAATGATTATTTAGAGTATGAAATTGAAAATTGTTTACTTGAATATGCGGAAAATTCTAATTATTTCAAGAAATTATTAATTAAAATTGAAGTGCTATGTAAAATATATTACTTAATTGTATTCATGTTTTTTTTTTTTAAATAATTTGCAATGGCAGAAATTAAAATTATGTACACAAAGCGTTAATATGGGTAAGAACAATTTGCATAAATGCCAAATTGTAAATTGTGCAAATGAAAATGTAAATTAGAGCAGAAATTAAATGTTATATTGAAATATTTTTATTTAAAATAATAAAACAAAAATATTTGCAAGTATTTACAGGCTTATTGCTAATTGCAAATTGCAATCACATATTTCTTAACTACAGTACTTCAAAAATTAAGGTAACTGATCGAAATCATTGAAAAAAGAAATTATAAGTTGGAGTCAATGTTTTTCTGGCGCAGTTTACAACTTTTTGTTACAACTTAGTAATGGCAAACTAGCAAGCCTTATCATAATTGCTCGTTTTATTTTTTGGATGCTTCAATGCATTTCTATAATGAATTTTAACAGAATTCGAGCGGGCGACTCTTTAGTTGAAAAATCTTTATCGTAAACAATTCAGCATTTCTTAGAGCATGATTATGTCGGCTGCAGTATACTACAAGTGACAATTCATTATATAATTTTTTAATTTCATATGCAGATATTTTGAAATTTAATAGCATGTATTTAATTCAAATTATTAGGAGATAATTTTTTTAAATTAAATTTTCGGTGTTCTTCTTAATTTTGACTCATATACTATGTTTGAATGAATTTGATTCTAATTATTATACAATTTTCTTTTGTTAATTAACAATTAATTAATTATATTTTGTCAAAAACTTAATTTAATAAAATTTAAATTTAAAGCTACCAAATCTACTACATAAAAATTACAGCTTTATATGACAACAAACTGAAAATTTTTTTCAGAAAACCAAAAATCATTAAATGACATAACGTAAGCATTTGATTTATTTCTAATGACAATAATTTTAGACATCTTTATTTATTAAATGAGTCATCCAAGATTAAAAGTTTTTTGAAGCAATTTGAAATGCGTATACAATTTTCAATGGTTATTGATTATTTATTTAAATAATATATAGTTAACAAGTTGTTTGTTTAACAGCAATAATTATCTATTTAAAGAAAATAAATCGAGCCAACAACAACTCATTTATATAACATTATTATTATAAATCTAACAAGTTTTTGCTTAATCATTTGATTTGTTTACACGTACACACTTATGTTCTAAATTTGTGTTCAGATTGTAATTCTGAGATTATATAGAATTAATTCGGACCAAACATATAGCTTGTAAAGAAGCACATTTCGAATGAAAAATTTATTTTGTTAAAAATGCCAAAAAAATTTAAAAACCTTGTTCAACATAATAATTAATTTAAACTTTCTGACTATGGTCTAAGCTTTTCATAGTAGAGGATAAAATTCAAAATTCTTTTACATGATTGTGGTGAATCTAGAATGTATTAATGCTTATGGCACAATAAGCTCTTGAAAAATGGTTCATTTAAGAATTTGAATTCATTAACTTTTAAGCGAAGGAGAAGATGCGTAAAACTATTCTTTCCAAGAAGTGAGTGTTTTTAGAAAAATTTGGTTAAATATATAAAATTAAAATTGCCTATTTTAAGGGGTTATACTTTAGTAAACTAACTAGATACCCTTGAATAGACAGACGGGCGTATTTAAGATAATAAGTACGTTTTCTTAGAAGCGTGCCAAAAATAAAAACTTGAAATTTTATAATTTAGAATTCATTAGGCATTTGTTTTGACAATTTTATTATGTAAACATAATTTTTTTTTTTGTAATTTCAAAAGTTAATTTTTTTTTCAAAAAAAAACAGCAATATTCGTGTTTTGCTAGAATCTAGAAAAGTATTTAAAGTCTTTGCTCAATTTGTTTATTTTACATACAATAGACTTAATGGTAAAATTTTGTAACACAAAATTCGTAAGATAACGGATATTTGCTATTTATGTAGTTGTATAGTTATTAACATGTGGTGTTGCGATTGCAAACTTCGCAAAAGGTTTCTTTTCTTGTAGGTTAGTGTTTCATAGTGTGTTGTATTAGAGTTTCGTGTGTCCTTTTATATAACCCTAGTAGTTTATGTTGAAGCGCTCACTTAATTTTTCAATTAGTAAAGAAAAACTTTCAGCATACATAAACACAAGATCGGAACTTGATTAAATTGAAATCAAAACTATAAGCGTATTACAAAATTCCATACGAATTTCAAAGTTTATTATTGAAACCCATTTAGAAAGTTAAAAAAACTTTCAGTTAAATTCGGCTCTTACATAGCAGAAGGTTTAAATTTATGATTTGCATAAAGGGCACGGGTGCTTTAGGTATACAAATTCTCTTTGTCTATTTTTGATTTGCTTTAACAATTAAAACTGAAATAAAATAAGAAAAATGTAAAATCAACCCATATAATAAGTGGAATACTTAAAAAGTTACTTAACTTATTTGATATAACCAAAACTATTACGAGTATTAAGTATAAGTTAACAATCCCTGACAAATGAACAAAAACAATAGTAGCAACAGGTTTCTGCTTACGAATCTACAAAATTTATGTTTTCTTTATCAATTAAGCAATTATAAGAATGTAATCGAAAATTGTGGTTATTCAACATTTTACACTCAATATCTAAATTAAAAAATTCAAAATTTTGGAAATAAATCACATTGAGCCAAAACAAATAAACATAAATTTATTTTGTTAACCAGGATTACAATTATCTTAATTTTATAAGTTAAAAAAAAAAACTCAAAATCTTAAAAATAATAACAAGTGAATGACTGATTTAACTCATAACACTTGTTAGCGACTCATTTTTTAATCCCGCACAATATGTAAATTTATCGTGTATATTTTTTATTTAAAAATCAAAAACCTGTTATTAATATTGAATAGCTGATCCTCAAATAGGTAATTATTATTGTCATATCAATAAAAAATTTGACCATTGCAAAAGAAGTCTGTCTCTTAATCAAAAGGTGATCATACTTTTAATACTTGGCCGTCTATATGGTATGTTAGTAAGCTTGTGGTCTTCTATATAACAATTCTATTTTTATATTAGAATAAAATTAAAATATTCTAGAAGATTTTTATCATTGTTGTACGCTATTGTGAAACTCACCATTCTGAATTGTTTGAATATTAAAATTAATTGAAAAACATTAATGTTAAATTTATTTCTGCTGTCAGGAATAAATTTTAAAAATGTGAAATTTATTTTTTGGTGCGAGCTTTTATTCTTTTGTATTTTGAATCTCATTTAGGTAAAAAACAAGTTGAGTGGACTCTTAGTCAATCTTCTTGTATGTACAACAGAAAAATGACCCGCCATATGAAAAAGATTTATTTTTTATGAATCACTTGATCACCTTAAAACTCATTAAAATTTCAAATATTTTTATCCTTTTTCTTTTCAAATTAATTTTTGTCAAATTAATTTAAATTAAGGTGCTATTTAAATGTTTCGCTCAATAAATATTCTTTAAATTAATTATTTTATAAGTGGTGGGCAAAAAAAAAAATCTATACAATAAAGAGCTTTAAAAATGTGCGTAAACCCAAACAATTTAATTGATTAAATATGTAAATTTTTATTTTATAATTTGAATGTTGTCATCTTAATTTTTCGGACATCATTCTCCACCGCTCGTTTTATGATTTAAGGGAATAAAATTTTTTTTAATAAGTTTTTAATATTAGAATTTCTTTTTAGAAATGATTTCATTATAATGGAAGAATTTTTTTTTACAAGACCTCAAATTTTATTTATTAATAAATATTTATAGAATTGAGTCTTTGTTTACGCAAATATGATAAAAATATGATTGAGATAAAAATTTTAATTTTAAACTTTCGCAACATTTTGGAAACAATATAGGTACATTAAATTCGTCAAACTTGTACATTAGACAGATCTCAACTTCATATTTATTAATTCCCAAAAAATTTTTTTGTTAATTTTGTAATAACGATTACAACCGAAAGTCAATTTCATTCCAATCAGCAATTTATTTGATTAAAATTATTTATATTAATTTTGGACTGAAAGAATGGTAGCGATTGAATGAATGGTAGCGCTTGCAACGTAGCAATTTAAAACTTAAGCAACTTAAAGCATATTTCTTCACAGTGCATACTTTTAGGGGAATAATCAAATTCGAAATAACCCATTAAAATTTTTCTCACTTTGAACCGTGTGATTTTACTAACTTTGAAGTACCGAAACATGAAAAAAAAATTTTGGTCTCAATAAATAAACATTTTATTAATGTTTAAAAGCTTACAATGTATAAAATTCTGTAGGAGAAAGACAAACCAACATAATTAATAATTATAATTATTTTGCGTATTTCAAGTTGAAAGGTTTACAACCACTTAATAAAACCACGTAATATTTAAAGTACTGGTAACTAAAATCGAGTTAGGACAATTTGAGTAAGAATTTTTTTTTACTATTTCATGATTGTAGAAAATATGTTGTTAGCCTGCATTAACATTTTTAAAATTTAAATAGATTTTTCTGGAATGGTCTTGTTTTCAAAAAAAAATTTTTGATCGAATTTTGGGACTTCGTTTCAAACTGAATAAAATTTCGTTGGATTAAAAATTTCAGTATGAAAAATCAAATTTTTTTAAATCAATATCCAATTTTTTGTTTAATGGACTTGTGTTTGTTTTGTCTTATTACCACAGAGCTTAGTGTGTTAAAAACCATAACCATTGATATTAAAAATATAAAAAATTTATTTGTGTAAAATTGTAGTTTTCCTTTAGAATCGCTGCCTATGTAGTAAGAAATGGATAGGCGAACGGATGGAACAGATGGCTAAAAAATAAATTTGTTCAAAAATTCTTGGAAATGTACTAATACAAATAAAAAAACGAGAAAAAATAGAGGTGACCGTGCAACTCTATGACACCTGTACGAATTTGTTATCCTATGTGCGAATTATGAATAACCCATAGCTGAATATGTGACAGACCATGCAAAACTACCATACTAATTTATTGCAAAATTTCAGTACTGTGTAATTTTGTGTACAAAATTTCAGTACTTTTCAATATTTTGTAAAATATGGTCAAACTACTATTGAAATTCGGCAACTACCACAAGGAGTCAGAAAATTTTAACGATTTTTTTCACACACAACAGCCCTAATAATACACTTATTTTCAGGAGATATCTATATTATAATTCTTATAATTTCTGCGATAATGCCAAATAACTTTTGGAATTATATGGCAGCTACCATAAGGAGTTTCAACGACTTTTATTTGAATATTCATTTGTAGCCAAATCCAGTACCTCGATCATATCCAATTTAAATAGGCTTCAGGCATTTACCATAATAAATCATTTGTGAAAATTTAGTGAACTTAGTTCTATTAATTTTCAGTTATCGTTGCGGAACAGACGGACGGACGGACAGACAAAGCTAAATCGACTCAGAATTCGACGCTGATCAAAAACTTATGCTTGAGTCTATATCTTAGACCATTATTTCTCAGCGGATAAACGGTAAGGCAAATTTAGTATAAGCTTCGAACATTCGTACAGATATAAATAGAAGTCCTCCATATAAGCTCAAAGGTAAATTCTGCACAGATGAAATCATAAAGGATCTTGATTTTCAGTATTTTCTCTCTTATATACTTATGATATTATGAACAATTCGGAAAAGTGTAGGTTAAAATAATTATTGAAATCTATTAATGCTTATTTATGACAAATGAAAAAGAAACTAAACTTTACAATAGCTGAATTACAAAAAGATAATTTGAAATCCAATTGAGAAATTTATTTTATTGTTTTTATATTTGCAACCTTCTGCTATTAATGGCTCACAAATTTCAATGGCAAGTTTTATTCTTATCTAAACCTTTTCCTTTATAAAACCCTTTTTGTTATATATAGAATTATGACACGGCTACAGCCTAGCCTTAGGAATTTTAATTGAAAATACCTTTCAATCGAAAATTGTATTCAAATTTTTTAAGAAAAAAAAAAAAGATAATTTGCATACAAATAATTTTAATAACTCAAATAGTATTAATTCAACATTTTTAACATAGACGAGTAAATCCGTAACTATAATTAAAAATGCAAATCATTAAAAAATAATTTCTCACCTATCAAAGAATTCCAAGATTTCATTTAATCAATCCCATATCAAGAATTTCACTTTTTTCTATTTAATAAATAAATCATTTTCGTGACACTCTGATCGGTAGAAAGACAAAGAGAGAGAGAGAGAGAAAGAGAGATGGTCGGACGATCATTTTAATCTGCCATGGTGTGGTAAACAACAATAAAAAATTTTTTATCTTCATACTCACCCATAACAGATCACCATTATTCCCTTAGCGTTAACAATAAAATAAGTACAAAAATATCATTGATAATTTCTTGATTCTTTTATAAGAAAAAAAGAAAATTCAATTAAAATTCAATTAAAAAAAAATCTTTTTTTTGAACTCCCTTTTCAATTTTGTCAGTCTCTTTTTTCCATATCGAAGATTAATTTTTTTCTTTAGTGATGTTCTTACAGTGAATAGTGTTAAACCATTAAAGAAGATACCCAGGTAGCTATTTAATACTTGTTGAATACTTGCAAATTATTCAGTGTCAGAAATAGAGTTACGAGTAGTTGAATTCGGAGTCAAAAATTTAAAAAACTTTTTTTTTTAAAAATTGATGGGCAAAGACTGTAATCGGGCTGAAATTGAAAAACTAATATACAGTTTGTCGAAATCGCAATGTCAAACTTTTGGAAGCGACTCGATTACAAATCACAAAATATATCCAGTTACCCGGGGTTGAAATAGTAAAATTTTGGGGACGATTAGTTTTGAAAACTGATTTTTTTTAGTTTATGTTTAAATTAAATAATTCTATATTTAAAATCCCAGTCTATCCATTCAACATCAAAGTGAAGATATTAAACCCAGAAGTTAAACTTGTGCCGAATTCCATAGTACAAAATTATTTTTCAAAACACATCCACAACGAAATTATATCTATGCTGTTGAGCTATAAATATACAAGCAAATGGTAATACTAATTTGTAAAACTTGAAAATCCCGAATGTTTCCTGAATTCCGAATATTTCCGAATTTCTCACGAAAATTTGACATTTAACTAAATTTAAGCAAATTCTAAATATTTTTTGTTTTTACTCTATTTTTATATAATGTAACATGAAATTTTCATATTATTTTTGAGAAGATATTTGCGTTAAATTTTTTCGTGAGATTTTACGCTAATATGAGTAACGTTCTATTTAATTACATCGTCTACATCGAAGAATAGGGTAACATCATTTAAATTAGCAAGTTTAAATTTGCTAATAAGAGTATACAAGCAAATCTTGTTGCAGCGCCTATTATTTAGCATTTACTCGCCATTGCATTTTTATTTTGATATTAAAAACATTTTTCTATACAAAAGTCTGCTTGGGCAAACGAATTGTGTATATTAAATGATATTTTTATATAGTTGTGAAAATAAAAGAAAAAAAAATTCAAATCCATCTTCATTTCATATTCCACAGAAGATCATAACATACCAAATCAAAGCTTAAAAGCACGTCTTAACAATTTGAAGAAAAAAATTGTTTTTTTTTTTTTTTCTAAAAAAATTTAAAATTTTTTCTATTGGTTTTTGTTTTCCCAACAGCTTTCATTATATTTAACTTTTACTTTTACACCACCCACTTGAGCAATTTAGGTCCGGCCCGTTAACATTATCGGACGGAATAATGATTAAAAAAAGAAGAACAAAAAATAAAATTTATTAAAATAGTTTTCACAGGTATAACATGCATGTGTCATAATTGCCACCAAATAAAGAATTTCATGTACCTATACGACGAGTAATAAAAATTCATGTATGAATGATGGTTAATATTAAAAACAAAAGCAAGTTGGAAATCTTTATGCCTTTGTTGTAGAAACCTTTAAAATTAAAAGCTACACAAAAAAACCAAAAAATTTTTTTTTATGATTAATTTTTTATTCAATTTCAATTGCTTACAGCAGCATAATAAATTAAAATGAGCGGAACTATCAAACGGAAAGATTACGAGAACTCCGGAAATATCTCACGTACTGGTTTTTTAGTTTAGAGTTTTTGCCCTTAACTGATAACTTTATGGTTGTATATGTTCTCTAATTAACGAGAAATAAATTATTTAGCGCTTACAAATATGGTATTAAATTACTTTACATATGGTGGAAAAATCAAAATTCCAAATTAAAATACTGAAATTTGAAAATAAATATGAAATGCGTGGTCCATTAAAGTTATTTTCTTAATTATTCACACATGTGTACAAAAACGTTTGCATTCCATTGTTTTTTTTTTTATAAACTAATCTAAAAACTATTTGATTCTATTGATAAAATTTGACATTTGAATTTGAGGAAAATTGAAAAACCTATAAAATAATTTCAAAAATATTTCGAATAACCGCGTAAATATGCGAAACCCGATGGTGTATACTTTTGCGTTGTAAGGCTACATTTGAGCTGGAAGGATTTAGTTTTAAAAAATTTTATAAAAGTTTACTGACATCTAAAGTATAGCATATTAATCGAGTTCGGCCTTGTTATAAAAGCAAGAAAGAAGAAAAACAAAAAGAAACAAAAAGAATACGTAAACGATGCTAAGGGTCCATAGGATCTACCTACAAATATAAAATTAAAAAAAATTGTATATTCTTACAGATTTAGCAACATGTTTCCTGTTCAATCATAACTTTGATAGTATTTAAGAATGTACTGAAAAATTAGAAGCATTGTGTTAAGCAGAAAATAGAGTTTTTAAAACACAATCTGGGTTTACTGGGACAAGGCATAAATTGATTATGTTAAAATAATTGCAATTACAAGTTCGCAAACTATTCAGTACCATCAATTCTGCTTTTCATAGCCCGAAATTAATAAAATGATCGAAAAATATCAAAATTATAGTGCAATAATTACTATTGGTGGTGTATCAATACACCACCCGACCTATAGTCTTTAAAATTAGAGGTATTTTGCAAAAAAAAATCAAATAGCGTAGCTTTTCCTTGTATTCAAATTCCAGGGCATTGTTCCACTAAAGGAAATGAAGCAGCTTATAAATTATGTTCAGAATTCAAAATTTATCAAAAAGAAATAAATGAAAAAATAATTAAGAAAACAACAGTTAAAGTGAAAATTTATATCACCAATACAAGAATTTTTAACGTTAAATTTAGCATTGTAGATCTTGGTTAGTATTTTACGATTTATAGAAAATAAAGAACAAAACCTGATTTAAAACATGTCCGGTTTTCACTATATTGAATGAGATTCACTTGCTAAAACTTCATTTGAATTTATTTTATTTTATTATAGGCACATTTAAATAAACATGTTAAATAATTTTCAAATAAAGTAGCTCTCAAAGTCAGCATTTTGTTGCATTTGCGCAAAGATGCTCCAAATCCAAAAATTTCGGTCTCACCAGAAACCTGAGCTATATTATGTTGCTAAGCATGGACTCTTTGTCTCAGTTTACTTCACTGTGTTTTTATACTTCTCTTCTCTCTGTCCGTCCCGTCCGTCCGTCCGTGGACATATTTACAAAACTTCTACATCCTTGAAGATAGAAAGCTGAAATTTAATATGTATATAGATCTTTACCAAAAACTTATTTCCGGAGAAGAAAATTTTTACCTACATATCTCCCCCCATCAAGAATTTATACCCCAACAAAACCATGAAAGTGCCATTTTTTAACTATTTGTGGCAGTGAAACAATAAGAATTTTTCAAATTTTGCAAACGCAAAAAGGCAGTGGCTTGCTTCTCCTATCGTGGCATACTATAGTTTAACTTTAGAAAAGCAAAATGGCCGTTCAAATTAACCGTTATGTAAAATCCTTTTTTCAACTTTTTTATGTCGTTTTTCTTCTAGACCTGCGATTGTAGGAGCCTAAAATTTTAGCAGCTGTTAGACACTAATAAATCATTTATTTTGTTAAAAGAAATTTTTTTTCCACTTCCACCCCCTCTCAAGTTGTCGCTTCTTGAAATTTGTAAAATTTGAATTTTTGACACCTTATGTTTCCGAAATGGCAAGCTTTTTTAATTTTCTATAAACGCAAGAAGCTAATGGTAAATTTCATGACATTAAAAAATATAATTATTTTTCTTAACTCATGCAGTTAATCCTTAAAATCGAGCACTTTTTTAACCCCTCTTTAAATTAATTTTTCCTTTATTTCAAAGACTGCATAAATGGTTCATCCTAAATATATGCAATCCTAGAAATAGCTTTATATATGAATGAAAATAATTTTAATAGTGTGATTGAATTTTAATAGTCATTTGTTGAAGGGAAAAGTGCTACAATACAAAAAAAAAGTTTGACCCAACTTTATTTTATAGTTATTATTGCCATATTCAATAGAAATTCGATCTTTTTCAATTTAGTTTCTTTAAACGAAACAGTCTTCAAAAATATTTTAATTTTCAATGTTCACACCAATTAATGTGAAATTCATTTTATATTTTTGATGAACAACACATATCCTAATGCAATATAATTGTAAACTACAAGTACTTAAGAGTAACAAATTATTCACTTGCACAAATATCTAATTGTATAGAGATGAATATTCAGACCAAGTTTAAAATATGAAGCATAGAAGCACAGGGCAAAAAAACAAAGCAAAACAAAAAAGTTTGACTCAATTTACGGTAGCCTTAGGAAAATTTATACAATTTAGATAGGATTTTGTTTTTTCAAGAAAAAAAAATTTTTTTTTTTTAAAGGAAAACATAATTAATGTTGGCATAAACGAAATTGAAGAAAAATTATGCAAGATCAGGAAAATAAAATATTACTTTTGGTCAGTTATTTTGATTCATCGCTTCAGTTAGTTTTCTTATATAGTCGCGTATATCACAAATACTTGCATTTTTAGGTTAATGAAGAAGTAACCGTTTTAATGATTTTTTTACCTCCCCATTTACCTACAAACATACATTATGTGTATATATTTTTATTTTTTGATATTATATTGGTAAATTATATGGGTAAATTAAAATGTGGGTCTTATTAAATTTGTAAAAATTTTGTTTAAAAAAAAATTGAATTTTGGGGAATATAAATCGATAAAGATCACTTGAAATCTGTCAAAATATCAAAAATTTTTTAATAATAAACAATAATCATCAATAAAATATTTGAACGTACATTGTAATAATGATATCAAGTAATCGAAACAAAAAAAATTACTTTATATTTATGATGATGACTGTAGTCTATATTTTTAGTATTTGACCAACAGAATAGGGGAAAATATGACAATTAGTTAGACTCGGTCTGTCTTTCCGCCAGTGTTATAAAGTTCCTGCCATATTTAGGATGGAAAATTGACACTTAATACCCGATCAAATGTTCGCGGGAAAATTATTCATCTAGAAAAAATTTTACTGCCGCCCTTCAAAAGCCCTAAAAATTTCCTCTTTTAACTATTTTTTCGCAAAGGAACTGTAAACATTTTATAATTTCCGCAAACTCAGAAAAATACTTGCTCCCTTTTTTGTTGTTTGTAACAATGACTGTTTGTAAAATGGCTGTCAAAATTAACTTTGTATTAACACCGTATTCATCAAAATCGTTCTTCTAATAAACTGTATGCTATACAATCTAAGTTATCGGCAATTTACTTGATCTTGAATTTCTATAAACTATATTGAATTTCTAAAAAATATAAAAAACTAACAATAAAAATCTTTTGCTAGTATCAAATTTAATTATTTATCGTAATTCAACTAATTAGCCGTCGCATTCGGCCTATTGTATATGTTGATGCTGGCCTTCACTTTGTTCTAATCCAAAAAGTATGCGTTAAATATTTTAAAATTATAATTTTTATCAGAGTATTATAATAAAAAAAATATAGTTCTATAGAGAATTTAGTATTTCTGAGTATTAAGAAGAAAAATAAAGTATTCCAATGAAATGTGCTACTTTACAAATCATTGGTTTGATCCAAATTTTGTAATTTTAACTTCCCGCATTTTGTAATTAAAATTCAAAAGCAAAAATTGATGTTAAAGCAAAATTAATTTACAAATTAATAAATATTTATTAATAGATTATTTTCAAAGTAAAGATAAAACAATTTAATTTCTAGTATAATGATAATTCTTATATTCGTTAAGACGTAATTTTTGGAGAGCATGAATTAGTTAATATTTTGAGGTTTTTTGGTGATTATATAAAACCAAAACAATATTTTTAAACCAAATAGGAGTACAACCAAGATTGCAATTACGAGTACTTATTTTTTTCCTTTAATTTATTTTTGGTTATTGGTCATTAAATAAATTGAATTTCTTATTGTAGTAATTTAGTTCATATTAAAATAGTAATAATGATGAAAAGAAAATTATCATAGCAATTAAGTTCATAACTTTTATAGAGATAATGTAGAGTAAATTTAATCATTACTTTTATAATTCAAGCAACTACATACTTAAATGTTCTTGATTATGAAATTCAAAATGAATTTCTACTGAATTTTGTAACTTTCCTTTTTATATACCGAATTGCTTATATACTATACATGTGTCCTGTAAATCTAATTAATCTAGAATTCCACTAAAAGCGTAATCTGAATAAGTAATTGTTTTATCAAAAGATTTCTATAGATAAATAAGTTTTACTCCAGTTACTTTACTGTAAATGAAGTTACTCTACTGCATCCTTTATGCAGTCCATTAGTAATTCACTATCACTATGGGACATTATTAAGTAAACCCCCGTGTTTTTTTCCAAAAATTTTGAAATCAATTCTGGGAGACCACTGATTAAGTTTTTAGTGCGACAATCGTTACAAGTGTGTATGCTCACGAATCTGAAGACCCTCTAATTAATTCGTTCATGCACCAAAGCAAGAATCACACAAAGAAAAATTGCCTCTATTTTCTTTATCAGATCACCACAGTAACGCACGACGGTTTAACTAGTTTAATCAATATTTGAGCCATAGGCATATCACAATATACTAAATAATTTTTAATTTGGTTTCGTCTTGTAACTCATACTAACTCAGTAATTTCTATTTATGACAGTTAGGCAAATTATCATATGCTAGTGAAAGACAACAAACAACTCCAACTTATGCACAATTTGGTTAATGAAGATTTAGTTTCGCTTTTAAAAATAACCTGAATTGAAAATTTAACATCAAATTTTATATGGATTCTATATACAAAATTTAGTGCAAAAGTTTCCAGTCTTCACATAATAAAATTTTTATAATTTTTTAATTTTGGTTAATCTTATTGTTAAATTAGCAAAACGAGGTTGAAAAATAAATTCATGTAAAAATTTTTTAAAGTTTTTGTAATATATTTTAAACTCCAATCCCATCGAATTTAACCAATCGTTTACCACTGTAACATATTTAAAATTTGAATTATTTTTCTAGGGCTGTACTTGAGAATTTTCAAATACTTAAATTGCCAATCTTTTTTTGTTTTTTTTTTTAATATAATATTGATTTTAATCAGCCTGTAAGCATTATATAATCATTAAGAACTTGTTAATTAGCAAACTTCATCAATTAAATTTCATCATACTTTAAAATTAAAAATTTTTTTTTACAAAATTTAAATATTTCCGGTGATTCTTGCTTTAATTATTACAATGCCCTATATAATGCTGATTATATATTATCCACTTTCTTAATTAATTTTGACAAGTTGAAAATAATCTTAAAATCTTAAATAATTGTTATGATATATTAAACTTTTTTGTCTCTTTGAAATTGCTCTTACAACAATGTCTTAATTTTAAGACTCTTACGCACGATCACAAAATGTAAAATCGAATGCTTTACAATACAGTTGTATCCATGATTGAAATTATCCAAAAATTTTAATGCGTTTCTTGACGTCAATAAATCATTAAAAAATTCTTAAAATTCCTAACTAAATTAACTTACTTTTATGTTTTGCTATTCAATAGTCGCTTAGATAATAATCGGCAAGTTAATAAATTACACTTAATGTCCACTCTATATACGCTTTTAATAGAAAAATTCATTACTGTCGCATAATTATTTTTTATATTATAAAATTTTAACCTAGATCTTAATTTTGTATTAATTTAGAAAGAAGAATATAGGAAAACAAAAATGTTTATGATACCTTCGGAAATTAAATTGAAAATAATATTAGATGCGTTCGTAATAATTTTAACCTTGCACTTAATTTCAATTATATTAAAAGTTTTCATTTAATTTTCTTAATAATTTTTCTCCCTTTGAACATTTTCTATCTATAGTTCATTGAATTGAATCTTCATCACTCTTTAGAAAAATATATTATACATGTACCTTTTTCTGAATGTCAAAGTTGAAATTTGACATATTTAACTATATTTACAATTAAAAAATTCAATAATATTTTGAAATTACCATTCATAGCCTCTTGAATATCGTAAATTAAAAGCTTCTACAAGCTAATTATTATTAATGATTATAGCAGTAATTATTATGACGACCTCATGTTTATATATTCATATTTTTATTATGTATGCGTATAAACACAGCCTGAGTATAAATCTTTATAGATTTTAATGAGACGTGCTTGCAGATAAAATTTAATTTTAAAGATAATAAAATTAAAAATATTTTGAAGAATCATAATCAAAATAACGGTTTAAGATGAAAACATAAAAAATATTTTATCTATTTTACTTTGAGATTTTAAGTGAAAATCATAATTATTTTGACCGTATAAATTAATTCTTTTGTCAACAATAAACGCGTTCATATAAGAGACACAAATGATTTTAGTAAGCACGTATCAATTTTGAGGGTTTTGATTTTTAAATTTAAGAAAAAAAATTAAAATATTTTGACGGTGAACATGATTTTCATTTTTCTAACCGTGAATGATAAATTTTTAAAGTTTATAGAACTTTATTTAAATTAAATAGAAAAAAAATTAAATGGAGTGAAAATAATTGCAACAAAATACTTAAGTAGGTCAAATAAACAAAGCTGAAATTTAACATTCAAACAATTTGAAAAAAAATGTGCTTGTTATCTTGCATCTGCCTGTTTACAACAGACTAGAATTCAAGTTTTAGAATATAGACTGTATCGCTCCTTTTCTCCAAGTTAGAACTCAATAAAGTCGTCAAAATTAAAATTTTCGACAAACTAAATTGTGTTCAAACTAAAAGCTATTTGTAAATACAATTAATGCAAAAAGCGTTAAGAACTACTTCTTCGATATCATAAGAAATTGTAAGTAAAATAAGTTTGGCAACGGAACAGGTTTTTAAATGAACTGTTATCTGAAACCGGCTTTTCACAAATTTTTGAAGTATTTTTTCTTATATACAGCAATTTGAACCTGTGTAAAATTTCAACAGTTTATAGAAAATCTATTTGTAACTATACAACCTCTTCTGAGTTATGAATCTCTATTTCTTTCTCTACTTCTCCGGCATTATTTCCTTGGACTTACACCTACCTACAAAACCAATATGCAACAATAACCAGTTTCATATGCAAAAGGCAGCCTCATGTCTTAAATAACTTAATTATAGTGTATTTGAGCTCTATATTAGTATCGGATTCATTCATTAAGAGAATGGTAATTAAGAGAATCGTTTTAATAGATCCTTTTCATTACGTGCACCTTTAGTTATATAAATAAAATCTTATAGACTTTAATTTTTAAAAATTGTATAAAAAGCTATGCAAATAAGCTAGCCCATTTGTTTAAAAATTCTTGAAATCATTTCAGAATTTCGATTTTACTTAAATTTGCACTTATTTTTATTTGTCTTCAATGAAAGCCGTTAATGCACATAGAATACTTAATTATTGAAAAAAATAATATTGAAGGTTTAAGAAGAACAAATTAACGTTGCTATGATTGAAAACAAGTAATCTGGCACATACTCTATATAAACTCCATATGCTAGGTTATTTGCTATAACCTATATATGCCAGGTTATTTGCTTTTAATCCCGTAAGGTATGGAATGTCGTAAAGAATTCGTAATGTTTTATTAATATAATCTAATAATTTACTCTGTGTTTTATTCTGTCAACTACTTCCTTAGTTATTCTGCATGATCGGAAACAATATCTTCTTTTACAAGGCAGTAAAATTTTTTCTACACTAACTTGTAGTTTTTTTTAAATTATTTATTTATTTACAAAATGTTTAATGTAAATTTAGGCTGCCTAAACCTGCCAAAATAAGATAAAACCGTCTATAATGAGTATCTCAAATTGTTTTTAAAGATCATTGAATTTTTAAAAGCTCCTATTAGCTTGCAACAAATTCTGTATATATTTTTTAATATGATAAAATAAACAAAAACTTGAAATTTAACCTAAAGATGGCATTTATTCTACGTTTAATTTTAATATGTCATTCCTAAATCAACTATACAAGAATTTGATTTTGAAAAATTCTTCTGACATTTTATCTATAGAAAAAATGTCGCACTAAATTATAATCAAATCATTGAAGTGCTTCAAGTTGAACACCTCAAAATAAATATTTTCTCAGCCATTTTTTAGACTATAATAATAAAATAATTGAAAATAAAATTGCACATACTTATACATTTGCATCAAAAAAGGGGTCAAATGATTGCTGATTATCGCAGGACCAAAAAAAATTTATTAATACCTACATACCAAGTTGTTTTAAAAAGCATATTCATTTAAAAATATTATTTTCAAATTTTAACAAGTTTTATTTTTTATAATTATGGGAAAATTTTATGGTATATAATTTATCAAGTCTTTTATGGTCAAATCACGTTTAAATATTGTTTTTTATATACTTAGATTTAATAAAAAAAAATCGATAAAATTTTAACATTTTTAAAATAAAATTTTATTTTATATATATGCACTTTCTGACACCACGTAATTTTGAATTAAAATTTTGACTGACAGTCTTGCCGTTTTCTTGATGTTTTATGAACAAAATAATTAATTTATGTATAAAATTCGATGTTATGGAAAGCATGTTCACAATGTTTAATTAACTGTTAATGAAACTACATCAAACATTCATACTTATATATTTCCCACAAAATATTAGAAATTGTATACGGAGAGACCAAATTTCAAGAAGAAATTAAAATTTATTGTTATTTACATGACATTATTTTGCATTCTATATTTTATTTATCTTGTCAACAGCTGCTCTATTCAATTGTCATTTGAACTTTCCACTCAAAGTGAATAAACTGATTGAAAAATTACAAGTCGTTTTTTTCATCTCTCTCTCTCTCTCTCTGTTAGAAAGGTTAAAATGTTGAACGTTCCATCAAAAAAAAAAAATAATTTAAGATTTAAATTGTTTTATTCCAGAACGACAAAAGGCATCACTAGCAAAATTGAACTTAAATAAATTGCAGTTTAGACCTTTGTACATTTTATAAGATTTAAATTTATTGGCAAGAAGATAAAATTGCATTTGTTCACACATGCCTTTGAATATTTATCATATCGAATCTTATAAAAAAAAATTGTTTACCATGCATGCATGCATACAAGTTTTATTGTTTATTGTTACCAATTACTATCAAAATTACAACCAATAATCTTAATACTTGTGTGTTTTCTGTTTTGTAATATCAAATCGTAGCCTTGACAGCGAATTTTCTTTTCCAATTAACGGCAAATAAAATAACAGTAAAATGAGATAAATTAAAAAATGTTTAATCTTTGATTTATTGTGAAATTTATAATTATTTTGTTTATGAATGTATACTTATAATTCGAGATATACAAAAATTTTTGAAAAACGATAATAGACAAGATATAGAATAGAATAGATAGAAAATGTCAATTCTGTGATGTTCGCACCCTTTCGTGTCCCGCCAGTGACGGCCGCATTCCGCCGCGAGCAGGCAGGCAAGCCTGGCCCCCACGGCAGAAGAAGACAGACCGCAGAAAGGCAGCCCCAGATCCCCTCCGCGCCAGCTCATCGGCAACTTCGTTGCCCGCATGGCCACTATGGCCCGGCACCCAAATGAGCGTCACTCTGTTCTTCGATGCCAATTCCACTCCGATGCCTGTTATTATGAAGTGAATCGGTTTCACAGCCCGCTAATTGTGAAAACAAAATAATAAATCCAACAAAAAACAAACTTTATAGCAAGCAAAAAAAAAAAAAATAAAAAACTTCAATGAGTGTACGAGAGCTGCTATTTCAATTGAAGATGTAAGTGGACAAAAGGTTAACTAACAGTTTGACGAAAATCGAGGTGCTCGGATAGAACATCATTAAATTTCATATATTTTCAGCTGTGATTACTTTTATAAAAAGAAACTGAATAGAAGGCGTGATTGACGATGCATATTTGACGATGTAATATTTTTAAAATTTGTCAATGAAAAAAAGTGTCAGGATGCAAATGTAAGTTAATCTCTTTATACAATTACCGCTTCAATTTATAATATAAAATCTCAAAACAGTTTTCTTAAATAATATATTTTTGTTCATAAAGTTTGTAATTTGAAATTTGAATAGTGCAACTTGACTATGAATGATCAAGTGATAAACTTATGTGACAACTTGCCTATATTTTGTGTGCATAGTGGTGATATATTATGATGGCTAGTTGACATGGCCGTTTCAATACGTCTACTGCACCCCAATAAGCACAAACGTTATATCTTGTTACCACCATCCCGTGACCACTAGGTCACCATCGAACGTATGATTACAAATAATCTTAAACATGATCCTGAATCTTGTCATCCTGTCCTTTTGAGGAATATGGCAATTTTTCACATCTTCGGACACCCGCAGAGATTATTAAAAAGCCTGCGGTAGCTGCGACACGATCTAGTAAAAGACAATCTAGTTCTGTATGTACCCTTTTCGGCATCACCCGATATATTAAAAATTGTTTTGGTTCAGTGAATTTAAAAAATAAACACTACTCGTCTCGAAAATTACTTTCAAAATTTGATTATTTAATAAACAAAATTCCCATAATTTTGGATTTAATTATAGATATTTATGGATAGAATAAATTTGCTACAAAATCAACAATAAATCAAATGATGAAGAGATTATCAATAAATATGCTAAAGTTTAATTTAAATAAAATATTTCTGCAGTGAGTGACTTGAAATACTAAAACTTCCTTCATTCTACTGGTGTATATAGTAGATCTCGAGCGGCAAGCTATTATAAAAAGGTGATTAATTAATTGGAAATAAGACCAATATTTTCCCAAAATCATTCTAGTTCATAGGTTCCCAAACTATTTTCTCTCGTAGACCCCTTGTCGTGTTTTTCATTTTTTGGTAGACCCCCAACTATTGTCTTTGAAAAATTTACATTTCTAACAGCAGTAAGGTACCCCTTATGATGTTAGAAAGTTAAATAAAAAACATAATCAATTTGGTTATTAAATTTAAATAATTTAATTATCAAATTTAAATAAAAGTAAAGTAATTCTTACATGAACGAAACCAACAAAATATAAATTAAACTTGTATAAAAATAAAGTACTTCTTACATGAGCAAAACTAAAAAAAAAATTAATTCAATATTATACATATCATTAAACTTTTTCGGTCAATATTATCACATATTATTTTTAAAATACATCACATTTTTAGAAAAAATAAAAATAATTTAATGAGAGGGATGAATTTGATGATTTGATAATAAACTATCAATGTTTGGCTTTAATTTAGTGAGGTTTAACCTCAAATCTCCTCGGTTAATAATATCTAGTTTGTTTCTTTTTTTGGTTATGAGATTCATAACTGCGCTAAACCCCCTTTCTACAAGATATGAAGATGGGAAAGCAATTAAAAACTTTCTTACAACAATCCATAAATTAGGATAAGTAGCAGGTATGTCCTTTTGAAGCCAAAATTGTTGGTATCCCCTTCTAAACTGTACCTTTAGCTCTTCGTTAGTACTAACTCCAATTAATTCCTCCTGTAAGGTAACATCCATTTCCTCAATCTCACCAAATGGATCAATTATCCATTGGGGTATTACAAGCGTTAAAATATCTTCAAATCTAGTCTCAAAATCTGAATATAGCGAATCCAAATGTTGAACATAAATTAAAACATCGTCTTCTTGGCATATTTCCGGTGACAAATTAGGAAACTGGGAAAATTCATAACGTCCGATGTTTTGCTTCATTATCTTAATTCTGGCAAGAAATGCAGAGATTATAGATTTGGTTTTTATTAAGTTTAAATTATCACCTTGCAATTGCAAGTTCACCCCATTAAATTTAGCAAATAAATCAGTTAGATAAGCTATATCTGTTTTTCTATTTACTAAGTTTTCTTTCAAATTTTCATCATGACTTTCGAGAAACTCCAAAACAGTTTCAAAAAGTGCAAAAAATCTGGAGAGACATAATCCTCTTGAAAGCCAGCGTACATTTGTGTGAAAAAGGAGTTGGGTAAAATTTTCATCGTTTTCTTCACACAACTGCGCAAATAATCGCGTATTTAACGCATTATTTCGAATACTGTTAACGGCATCGATCACAAATTGAGCATATTGTCTTTCAAAAAGGGAATTTTTTATTGTATAGACCCTCATTTTCATTTCGTAGACCCCCATTTTCATTTGATAGACCCCCAAATTTTTTTTTCACCTTCGTAGACCCCCAGCAGGTCTTCGTAGACCCCTGGGGGTCTATATAGACCACTTTGGGAATCACTGTTCTAGTTTTTTATACCATTATTTTTAGTTGTCATATAATTTGTATATGGCGCTTCTTTCATTCTTACTGTTTATTGATTACATGCCTTAGCATCAATATGTTCTATTTTACTATACTTAGTTGAAATTCATTCTCCGATATTTAAAGTGATAAGTCTATGTGAGAAGCTCATTAAATTCTCATTATCATTCAATAATATTTTAATAATAGTGTATGTACGAAAAAGTGTGTATGTACATCTTATTATTATGTGTATATAGACAATGTTTACTAAACATAAATTTTCCACATACATAACGTTACATAACACGATTTCATTACTAAATTTTCATTACAGAATTATTGTATACTCACATGCAAAAATAAATTTTAAGAAACCACAAGAAAAAAAATTTAAATATAAATTCACGATCATTATTTTCGAAAGCAAAAAAAAAATTAAGTAATCATTAATGGATCAAAGCGAGTGCCTTTCAATTTTAATTTTTATTATGAGCATTTCTAATACAATTTATACTGGTAAAATATCTTGCAATATGATATGATAAGTTTCAAATTTTTTTTAAATCATATAAATTTTGGATTATTTACATTTTTTCGAAATTATTTTCACCGAATCGTATTTCATATAAAGGCTTTACCTTTTAAATAATATTAATATAAATCAGGAGGGTATTACACTACAATTATGCACGACAAATATGTGTGTAACATTCTTGTGCCCAAAAAACGATTTTCTTCAGCTTTTATTATAACTTTGATTATTCAGCTTTTATTATAACAAGCGGGTGTCAAAATATACTCAATTGAAAATTTTTCAGATAAAATTTTGACACATTATCCTTCTTGAAAGAGGAATAAATTGTCATTATTTGTTCAAAGTAAATCGTTGAAACAGCGCTTTTATGTTAGAATATGTTAGATTATTAAGTAGTTAAGAGTTTCGAATATTAATATATTGCATAGAAATTTAGAGTTTATATGTTATAATTTGCAAGACGTAATGAAAGCATTAAATTCAAAAGTTAAAATTTCGAAAATAAATGGACTATGTATTTTTTTTAATAAATCTCAGTTTAATATTTTAACTGTTTCCAAAGACTTTCGGGGGAAAATATGCTTATCAGTTTTACTTCATTATCCGTTTTGGCAGACTGATTTAACAGACATTACAAAAAACATTACAAAATTTCTATAACATTCAAGATTGAAAAATGAAATTCTTAATTTTTCAATTCTTTCGTATTCTCTTTAAGTTGCAGCTTCAAAGTCATGAAAATTCAAATTTTTATGAAACAATACTGTGTCGGAACCAAAGGCAATTTATTATTTCTGCCTAAAGCAGAAAAATTAGGAACTATTCCTTCTTTCATAATATATTCCATATTCTATTATCTTAAGCCGGTTTTTAGGAGCAATTATTTTTCAGTATTGCAATTCCGACAAGTTTTAAATTTTATAAGTTTATAGATATCGATAAAAATTCGATAGTCACGAAAATTCTGTCTACTTTTTCGCTACCTTCCCAGTTATTATTATTCAAAACTTAGTTGAACTCACTTTAAAACTATAAGATTACTCTATGTCATAAATTATATTGTATAGGCACTTGTAAACTTAACGTTTAGGCCAATTGAATGTTACCATTTTAAAAATTCGAAAAAATGTCTGACATCATCTTATACTTTTATAATGAAGATGGTAATGGTGAAGATAATTAAATATACTTTTGAGAGTGATACACATTTATAATGTTTGTAATTAAGAAAGAAATCATTTAAAACACAACCATTTCACAGAAACACATATCTTTCGTATGGTATTTGAATAATAAAATGTTGCGGGTGAAATATAATTACATATTGTTTGATAATTTCAAATATAAAGGTAAAAGAATTTCGTAAAAAATAAATAAATGAATATTTGGTGCTAATTATGCATCATATCATAACACTTATGATATGGGGCAAATTATTATTTTGGTTTTTTTTTCTTTTGAGGCTGTAAAATCACTTCAGCTTACACTATTTCAGTTTTTTACATATATGGTTTTTGTAATGCGGTTAAACTGATTATTATTGTGTTTTGTAATCAAAAATTACTGATATTCATTTTAATAAACTATCGATAAAGTGTTTTATAAATTTTGTGATTTTTTTTTGCTAATTTTTTGATTTTTGCGGTTTCGTCTTAGGGTGCCTGCTTATACGTGCTGCAATACTGATGATACATAATGTAATTGAGTTTTTTTTTTAAGCGGCATGGACCACATAGTACCTATAGTATAATATATTTGAAAATTAAATAGATTTATTTATTGAGATTTTCGTTTTTTACTACAAATATTATGATTATTTTAAAAATGTAAAAAAAACAATCAGTCACGTAGGTGGTGGTAGTGGTGATGTTGGTGATCATGTGCAATAATATGACAAAAACAAAATTTTTTTTGTTTTTACCCAACACACACTATATTGGCTTAACAGTTTGATTTAATACTGAAGGTATATTTAATTAATCAATTAGTAGAAACAAAATATTTGTAATTATTGATATGGCCAGCTTATTAGGTTTGAATAATATTGGCAAATTTTTGTTTTTTCTTTGAAATCAGCGTTTATAATTAATTTTGATATTTTGTTATTAAATTGCAAAATTAAAAGTAATTTCAACTTTTATTACCGGTGTGTAAGTTTAAATGCTTTTGGTGCTAAATTAATAATAATAGACTACTAATAAATTGATTATGTGCGCCTACTAATAAATTGGTAAGTAGATCATGAAAAATTGATTTAAAATTATTAGGTAAAAACTCCATCTGCCTCTTAGAACAAGAACGCGAGAAAAATTGAATTCTGTATACTTTCATTTCTTTCAAATTTTACAAAGAAAAACACATATACACAGACGTCATTCACTCTTCTGTCACGCTTCAGTTTTTTACTAAACGGAGATTTTTTAGCTAAAAGCAAGTTTGTGCTATGCACTTTTTAAAGAATTCTAATCATGGATACTGCTCACATTTTTTTTACACAAATATCGGCAACATCTAGAATATGACAAGTTCCGTTATACCAATAAGATAAAGTTTACCCACTCGCCAAATAATATTTTTAGGTGTTTTTCGCTTTCTTTCCAAATGTCTGTATTTCACGAAAATTTCGGTAGTCTAGCTCAATACGTTTTTTAATTATGGCCGAAATGGACGGATGGGCAGATATGGCTAAAATCATTCAAAATTCGGAGCTAAGAAAGAAGGTAAATATGTCTATATCTCCCCAATTAGCACAAATTGGCCGTTTTGCTTCCACCACCACTTAACCACCAGATCGTTATAGAGCGTACAGTTACAAGCGGCCTATACAAATCTAAAAGCCATATTCGTTTGAGGAATATGTGAATTGGTGATACCTTGTTCAGCCTTCCATTATAGCTCTATTTCACGTGACCAATCAGGCTCCACCAATCTCGGACACTCGTCGAGATAGTGCCAAAGCTGCGAAACGTTGTAAAAAATAGTAGTATAGTTTTATATGTATATACTCTTTAAGGATTCACCTGAAATATTCATAATTGTTTTCTTCTTAGCACTTCAAAAGGAGTTCGAACATTTGTTGGTACGGGCATTATGAAAACTTTTATAAATCTACTTTAGAAAACAAATTAATTTTCTTTTTAAATAATTTTACAATAATTAAAATTTACAAATCGTGAAACACAAAATTTTTAAACAAACAATAGTTTCTTGTATTTTGCATGGCAATTCTATAATACTTTTATTTTCATTAAATCTACACAATTTTTTTAAAATGCCTTATCCGAATCTAATTTAAATTTGAATTGCAATTACTATATTGAAAACTTAATTAGAATTATAATGGCATTATTTCAGCGGAATAAGAAAAATTCTATACATAATTAAACAATTTTATAATTAATGAGAAAATTTTTAAATCTTAACTATTATTAAAAATATTATAAACGCAAATATACAATAATATTACAAAATATTCCGAAAGATCTTTCAGAAATACTTCCGGTTTTCTTCCTCATCTTACAAAATACTCTTACTACCTATATATATACAACAAGATAATAAGCTACTTAATTGCTATTATTAGTTAAAATTTTAAAATTATTTCAGTTTAATTTAATATTTAATCATTGATTAGATCGTATAATTTTTTGATTTTTTACCAATTTAACAATAATGTAAAATAAAAGTTTTTCATTTCCATTGGGAATTTTTTTTTTGACTTCCGTAATTCTCTAAATATAGCAAAAGTAACAACAAACAAATTTTCTCAACATCTTTATTAACAATAACAAACATTAAATGTTCTACACCAGAGGTCATTTCAATCGTTTTGTAAAAACAAAATATACAAAATGTCTTAATTTGTCATTTGTCCTTTACATTCAGATTAAGAAACTTTTCTGAATTAGTTTTTATTATAGATTCTTACTTATTTTCAATAGATTTTCTAAAAATAATTAGTTCATTTAATTTTAAATATTGTTTGAATGTTAACATGTCCGTCTGTTTAAGAAAACCGAAAATCTAGACAGAGCTTTAGGCATGAAACATTTTTGATAGATTTTGTTTGGTAAATGACAATTTGGCTTTTCTATAAGACAAAGCTACCTTGCGTTTATACACATAAAGTTTCATCAATAATTTAATCGAATCAAACAAAATTCTTGAACAATATTTGGCATTGTAAACATTCATGAAAAATTCCTAAACGATTTACAATAACGACTGTGTTAGAGAGACAAATTTTTAGATATGTATTGGAAACCCCTGCCCAGGCCCTTTTTAAGAATATTTAGATTTTTCACAATCTCTTCAAGTTTTTCGGAATCAAATGACTTTGAAG
The DNA here is from genome assembly GCF_029603195.1 of Condylostylus longicornis. NCBI lineage: Eukaryota > Metazoa > Arthropoda > Insecta > Diptera > Dolichopodidae > Condylostylus > Condylostylus longicornis. The sequence goes on along the minus strand of NW_026578009.1, from coordinate 8,967,928 downwards.
ACTGAAAATTTTGAACCATATTTTAAATTTTTATAAAACTTTCTCTAATTTTAGCATAGAACTGAGAACTTGTGAACTGAGCTTTAACTTTGTATGTCAGTTATCTTTCTATTTTCCCTTGCATACAATAAACTTTCAACCCTAACCTCAGTGAATTATTGATACTTCCTAAACAATCTTTATACTCGTATATTTAATATGCTAAACAAAAATATGAAATGTTAAAAAACTTGGCTTAGCATCAAAACTTATAAATTATTTTTTCTTACTTATCTTTTGAATAAATTTTTAACCTAAAAAGGTTAAAAAATTTTGACCATCATACAAAAACAAATATAAATGAACTTAAACTTGAAAAAATCAAAACACAAGTTTTTAATGCATGACCTGTCAACTTTTGCGCCCTCTTGTTTTTGATGAATTATCTTATGGCTATTTTATTTTGCATGCATTACAGAACATATAACACAAATGCATATAGTTGGTTACTGTAATTTACTTAAACGTATTATTGCTATTTCATGTTTTGTTATACATATTATATAACACTTAAGTTTTGATTAAAAAATTACAGAATAAAATTGACTGTTTATGACATTGTTATTTTACGAGTGCGTGTTCATACCGAAAGAGTGTAGGTTGATCATATTATTTTTTATGCAACAAATGTTTAGTTTTAAAATGGGTTTAAAGAACGTCAAACGTGTCTAAATTCCTTTACAAAAAAAGCTGGCAGTACCCAGGACGATAAATTTTCGTTGCCAAATTTAGGCAAAGAATTTGTTCGTTTACAACTAGTTGTTTACAAGTTGTTGTTATCAAGCTGTTTGGTCTTGTGCTTTTTGTATGCTCTCCTAAAAAGTTATGCGCGAAGTTCAACTGAAACAATATTTAGTTTAAATTCTTTACAATGTTGAAATTAAAATAATTTTCACTTGATCATTTTATTCGGTCTGTAAACTCAAAATGAAAGTTAGGGATAAGCTTATATTTTTTCAGATTAACAAGAATCTGAATTTTCAACGTTTTGGAACCTATCGAATTTTGCAAATCCCTCAAACTTTTTCTTTTATATATTAACAAAAAAAATTGAATTAAGTTGGTCAACTTTAAATTAAGAATTATGAAATAAAAATTCTATGATCACTGCAAATATTTTGACATCCGCCTATTAATAGAAAAAAAATTTGGTGTCAATAATGTCCCAAATGTTACAACATAAAATACAAAAAAACGCCATTTACAAAATGAGGTTGTCATAGCAAATAAATTTAAAAAATTCTTTTCTTAGTATTATCATAATTTGTTTCATTTCTAATTTATTCAAATTAATTCACATATTGTCATTTATGTCATAAATACAGTTATGCTTTTATAAACAAAAGAACCAAGTAAAACGCCATGCAAAACAATAGGTATTTATCTTAAAAAAGAATAGTGATAAAAAAACAAAATGTAACACCATTTTATTTAAAAATAAAAAACGAATCTGCCATCAGCTACAAAATATGCAATTTGCCTTTGTAATATTATTGTTCTTGCTTTAAAAGTGTTAGAAAAATTCAATTATTTAACTAAGTTTTATTTTTAACAATAATGATTAATATATGCCATAAAAAAATAACCGATTATATAACAAAATATTTTACAACAATCTTAAATTTAATAATGACATAATTAACTATAATTAATTAGCTTATTATGAACTTACCTACATATATAAATAATCATACATATTTAACAAGCATAAATAAAGTTGACATGAGCACCTATTTTAAAATGTTATTTAAAAAGTGGTGACAATTCTAATGGAAAACATTATATAATTAAAAACAAAAAATTGACATAACATTATGACAAAGCAATAAAAACAAGTATTTTGAGTATGATTCAAGTATTGTCACCGCTACAAAATATGTCATCAACAATTTTTCAATTGTCATTCAATATTGAAAACGTGTTGTCAATTTTAACAATAAGCCAATATTATCAATTATTGCGACATTTCAAATTGTAGGAATTTAGAGATATGAAATAAGCATAATTTTTCTATTTTAGAGTTTTGTTACAGCAATTCGACATTACTCGTGATTTCTGTATAAAAATGTTATACTATTCAAAAACCTAGTATAGAAGAAAAGCTTAGAGTTTATAACCTACAAAATGGAAATTCTATGATTTGACACAACAATTATCATACTGTCATAACTGATTATAACAGTTCGAACAGTCAAAGATTATTTTATATAAACAGAGTTGTTATTTGTACACAGTATTATGATGTAAGTAATGTGATCTCAGATGTAACATAGCAATGACACACTTCAGTATTATAGGACATTTTTCAAAATTTTAATAATATTAATAAGTGATAGTCTTATAATCTATCTTAAATAAATTTCAATGTTATGTCTCTATGTTGTAACAGGCAATATTCGACTTACAATTTTTGCCAATAATTGTACTAAATGCAATAACAGAAAATTAAATTTTTAATTTATTCCCTCAAAAATTCAATTAAATTCAATTATAATTCAGCGTAATTTTTATTTTATCATTTCAAAGCCGTATGCAATCGCAATTGAATTTCGTCTATATAAGGTAAACACCTCTATGGCATTAGAAAAATTTTAATAGCAAAATAAGTTCATATACCTATAAGAATACTACTATTTGCATATTGTACTTGGTCAACAAAATATCTAAATTTCATTCAATAAATTTTGTTTGTTTTCAATATCACTTTTAAACTTGAACTTTCTGCTTAGCTTCTTTAACTTACATACCTATATTACCCATTACAATCAAAGTCACTAAAAATACTAAAATATGCGTTAAACTTTTATACTGTTTATTGAACTTTTAATTTTAAACATTTTCTCATGATTGCGCCCTTCATATTTTCCTGAAAATCAAAATCAAGCAAACCTATACAAATATTTCGGTAAAATACAAAAAAATTTTTTTTATCTATAAATGAGTAAATAATTTCAAATGTCATGTTCTCTTAAATTAATTTGTTATTTATAATAATATTGTAGTAAAAAAAAAAAATTTAAAGATTTCTTATCTCTAATACTTTAAAAATTAAAAAGCAGAAAAAAATTCATCTTTAAAAAATTCTCATCCATTCTTAGGCCATTAAAAACAATTAAAATATTTTATTTAAATTTTATATTTATATAATAAAGATTTTTAACTATATGTTTGTGTTTATATACACATTGTATAAACATATTAACTATATTATCTAATATCTAACTAAACAGTTAATAATAACAATTACTTTTATTATTATTGTTATTGTTATTGTTAAGTCATGTTTTCATATTATATACAAAAAGTACTTATTCTCAATATACTTGTACAAGTACACACCATACGACTATTAAACTTACAAGACAGCTGCTGCTGCGCTGCTACTTCTGCTGCAACAACCTTTTGTTTATGTTTTTTTTTGCAAAACAAAAACTTTTGACACGAATTATTATGGTCAAGGTAAGACAGATTAAAAATTTTTAAGCAATGATTTAGAAAAAACACAAGAAAAACAAAATATTTTTTTTTATAATAGAAGAAAAGAAAATTATTTTTAAGCTTTTTGTAATTTTTTTTTTTGTAAGAATAAAATTAATTTTTCTATATTTAAGAAGAAGAAAGAAAACAGCAAAGAAAAAGAGTGACGTTTCTTCTTATTTAACATCTTGTCTTCTTATATCAACCATATTGTTGTTGTTGTACATTGCATTGAAAAGAGATTTCTTGACCTGGACCCTCTGTATATTGCGATTTTATTTAGAAGATAAAATATTTAGTAAAAATAATTTTATAAAAGATTTTTATAAGTATATGAATTTCTATTTAAAGTAACAAGCATGAAAAATGTAATGAATATTATTCTTGTCTTATTAATTTTCTCGTCTCTATCTGGGTACTTATAAAAAAAAAATGATTCCTATTAACTGTATAAATGAATAAAATTAATCATTTTATTGAGCACTTTTCCTTTACATTTATTATAAAATATTTAATTGTAGATATTAAATAAGAAGTTTTATTCATGGCCTTTCGGATGAGTTCGAAAGTGAATTCGATTCCATTTTTGTGAGAAATTCAGTTTAAATTTAATTATTGATTACGATTATGTGTGAAACCGTGAAAAAAAAGTCCTGCCTCCTATAGGTGCTTATTATACAGAAATGAAATAATACTTTTTGTTCTATTATCTAAATAATTTGTTTCGAAGAGTACTGTTATGCTTATTATACTTAAATTATACTTATTATACTTATATTTATTGTACTTATTTCGGAAATACTTGTTTTACGAAGTTTACAGAATTTACTATGTGTTTGTGGTACTTATATACATAATCGTGTTCAAAATACAAAAAATTTAAATTTCACTACATTTGCAATTAGATTTGATTATTTTCATTATAAACATTAAAAATCTAGTATATGTGTAGGTATTCTATAGTTATACATTCAGTGAAATTTCTGTATATTACGAACTCTTTAAATGTCAAAAAAAAATTTAGACCTACAGGAATGTTCGAGTTTAAGCCTAAAACTAACAAAAACTAAAATATATGAAAAAGTATTTCAAAATGCTAAGCAAACAGTTAAAGAGAAATTTAGGTACAATTTTGAGAAGTTTGACATTCATATAATATGTTCATTGAATACAGTTAAAGCTCAGTACACAGTGAATATGAAAGCAATCATTAAGAAATGCGAGTGAATGAATTTTTTCTTAAAGAGTAAAAGAAGTAAAAAATAAAGTTGGGTCAAACCAATGGCTTGTATTGTAGCACTTTTCCCTTCAACAAGTGAAAATTTTGCTTTTAAATACAGTCTATGTATACCTATCACACTATTAAAATTATTTTCATTCATATACAAAACTATATCTAGGATTGCATACATTTCGGATGAACGATTTATGCAGTATTTCAAATAAAGCAAAAATTAATATAAAGTGGGGTTAACATAATGCTCGATTTTAAAGTTTAATTGTGTTAGTTAAGAAAAATAATTATATTTTTTAATGTCATGGAATTTACCGTCAGCTTTTTGCGTTTATAGAAATTTGGAAAAGCTTGCGGTTTCGGAAATATAAGGTGTCGAAAATTCTAATTTTACAAATTTCAAGAGGCGATAACTTGAGAGGGGGTTGAGATGGAAAAAACTTTTCTTCTAACGAAATGAACCATTTGTTAGTGTCTAAAAGCTACTAAAATTTCAGGCTCCCACAATCTGGGGTCTAGAAGAAAAACAACATTAAAAATTTGAAAAAAAACGGATTTTATGTAACGGTAAATTTTAACGGCCATTTTGTTTTTTTAAAGTTAAAGCAAGTATAGGATGCCGCGATAGAAGAAGCAAGCCGCTGCCTTTATGCGTTTGCAAAATTTCAAAAATGCTTATAGTTGCATTGCAACAAATATTTGAAAAAGGCCATTTTTAGGGTTTTGTGGGGGTATAACTTCCAGAGGGGGGGAGATAAGTAAAAATTTTGTTCGATGGAAATAAGTTTCTAGTAAAGATTTATGTACGTATTAAATTTCAGCTTTCTATCTTCAAGTGTGGAGAAGTTTTGTAAACAAAAAAAAGTGTCCACGGACGGACGGACTGACGGACGGACGGACAGAGTGAAACTAATAAGCATTTTTTTCAAAAAATTTTTGAAAAAGTCCTAAAAAATATTCTAAATCAAGGAATTTACGTATATATGAGATTCATCAGGACTATACCGAAAGGACTATTGATATTTTAAATCAAGGACTTTACCGAAAAAATTGAACCAAAACCCGAAAAGGAGACCATCTAAAGCAACGTGAATTCAAACTAACTTTAATTTTTGAGCCGCAATATAAAGAGAAAAATGTTTTCTACATTCACTAAGTTGGTTGTACTTCTTGTGTAATTGTTTTCGCTTTGTTCAAACAATTGACTTGGATCCAACTTAAGAGCTTTAAGAGAATGTAAATTTTCTTAAAATACATTCACATTCAAAATTCTAACTTCTAAAAAACTTTTTTTATAAATTTTAATTTGAAATTCAATTAAAAAAAATCAACTCTTTGCCCTATTTTAAATATTGCAAAACAAAGTAACCAATAGTAGTCATTTGAAATAAATTACTGCATTTTGCTATTAAAAAATGTTAAATGGTTTAACAATAATTGCACTCGCACAATCAATTAGATCTTATGACTTATGGCGTTAATTTTATTTTTTATTCTTTATTTTTCTTCATTCTGTTTCAATATGTTTTTATGGTTCCTTATGATTTTTCAAATATTTACTTGCCTTTTCTATTTTATAATAAATAAAATATTTTTGAAAACAACCTCAAAAGGTCGTCTTGAACGTTATTGTTTTTACAGCATAGAATAATAATCCAACCAATTTACAATAGCTTTTATTTGCAAATTTATGTATTAAAATTAATAAAATAATTTTTTGATTAAAATCAAATTAATTGATGATGAATGTTATTTTTATTAAATGTGAATACAAGTATGTCTATTGGTTTTAAATAGACAATGGTCATAATTTGAAATTTGCATATTGCGCCATGCATACCGAATCTTTTGAACTTTTAAAAATGACTACTAAAATGTTGAAGTTCACAATATTTTAAAGTAATAATTTAGATAAATTTAAAGAGCTTTAAAGAGTAGCCATTTAATAACATACTTACAATCATTTTAGAAAAAATATTGAAAAAACTAATTAAGATTTTGATTTGATGTTATAGTCAAGGACGGTGTCTGAATATCATTCGTAATAACAATAAGCAGTGCAACTTTGATGAGAAACGATTTATTTCAAATTGGTTTAACTACTAATGATTCTGGCCAGTTGAAAGAGCTAAATATCCTCAGATTGTTGAAAAAAGACCTTTCGTTGTTAAAAAACAATTCTCCATTTTCAATTACTTTTAACTTTAGATTTTCGTTACTCTATTACTTAGACTAATTTTTTATATTTAAGACAAAATGAAGAAAGGAGTTCAGAAAGTTTCACAAACAAAATAATTTAACCCATACTTGCCGAAAAAATTATTTGACCGCAATAAAATTGAATATTGATTTTGATGTTGGCAGTTTAGAGGAATCTCTTGAAATAATTTTCTTTTTTTAGTGGTGGGTTTTTAATTTATAACATACAGAATACGTCTTTATATAAGTAGCCCTTCTTGTAAGCTGCATCATAAAATATTCATTAAAATTAAAAATATTTTGTGATTTTCATCAAAACTCATTTCAATTTCTGAGCGTTTTCTAAAATTCATTCAATTCTAGAACTTTTTTAAATTTGAAAGCTACTGAAATTTTAACAAATTGACAGTTTCAATTAGAGAAATAATTTGCAAACTTTTCCGGCACAATATTTATTTAACCATTCACAACAAAAATTTGAATTTAGCAAATAATCGTAAAAGATCTGCACTCCGGCAAATAATTTTTCCTTATTAAATTAAACTAAAATCAACCTTTGAAGAATAAGTAACAAAATTCATTAAACTCGGTAAATTGATTGAATTTTCATATAAAAATTTTGGTCAAGGAATAACAAGGTACTCAATGTCAAATAACATATCTTTAACTTTCCATTTTTAATAACACATGCATTATAAGCATTTAGACTACATAAAAAACAAGCAAAATCCTCATTATTCAACTAGATTTATGAATTTTTTTTTTAATATAAAATTATTGTTAATAAAGTAAGTATGCATCACAAATGCAAATTCTAATAATTGTTATACTCTTTACTTACTCATATTCGCCATATTTAAAATAAGTATAAATAGTTAATTAATTATACAAATGCTCATTAATGCCTAATGTTTAACAATTTGCGAATATTTTGTATTCTTAAATATAATCAAATAAATTTTTTTACTAATTATAAAATTAAATTAGAATTGCAAATGATTTTATAACTACATAATTATGAATAAATAATGAAAAATAATTTTTCTTTTCATACATTCATTAATAATGAATTGGTTTTTGTAAATATGTCAATTTAACATAATATAACAATTATAATATAAGCTTGAAAAACAAGAATGAATGCATTTTGTTAAATTACCATATCAATTCTTTATTATTGTTCGTAATACAAACAAAATATTATAATTATTATATAATTATTACATCATAAATTTACAGTTAGCTAGGTGGCAAAAACAAGAATAATAAAATCAGAAAAATGAATTTTATTGCTTTAACAGCGTATGGAATTGCTCTCTCAAGAATTTTCAATGCAAATTATAATACATGCGTAGGTATGTATGCGTGCATTTGAGTGTTCTGAATATTATTTATGATGTAAGAATGTTGATTTAACATTTTTTTAAATATTTTAAGTCTAAATTTTATGACAATATGTCAAAGAACTTTTTGCATCCGCTGTTAATCACATCATAAATCACTCTTATTGAATTTTCTGTCAAAAAGGAAATAGGTGGTATAAAAACTATGAAGATAATTAAATGCAGTTGCGAAATAATCAACGCGTGAAGCATTAATTTTTACGATAATATTTTGATATTTTATTACGATAATATATTGATATTTTATTACGATAATATTTTAGAATATGAATTTAATATAATGATGTAAAAACGATTTAACCGAGTTTGATAAAAATAAAATAATGTCTTGTATAGCAAAGCACTATGTTTAGATATAAAAAAATTAACCGAATGACTAATTGCTTAAAATATTTTTAAATTAGACGTCGTCTCTAAAAGGCTACATCAAAAAATTCTTTGACATAAAAAGAAAATTGATTGTTATTGTAGCAAAACATTGTGCAAAAAGTAACAGGAAATATAAAAAAAAACAATTGATATTTTAGTCTTTGTTACAATCAACATCCGGAAATAATGCACAAATCTGAAACGTCAAACTCTTAAACATTTTCTTTAATTTCAATAGAAAAACTTGAAATTTTATTTTGTATTATTATTAAAATCTTGAAACGTTATTCTATTATTTGTGAAAATGGGCACTGCCTTTCAAAATTTGAAATAATTATCAGAATTCCTAATTATATCCCAAAAAAAAAAATTTAACATTTAAATAAAGGCAACGGGAAATAAATTTCAAAACGAAAATACGAAGAGAAATTTAATTATCCCGTAATCCCATAAAATATTTTTTGAAAATCAGATATAAATTACCCCTAATATAGATAATGCTTTGAATCATCATTACCCATTTTTACTATTTTTTAAGCAAACAGGGTCATGGTAAGAGCTTTTAGTTGAAGCACATAAGAGTTCAATTACAGGTTTTGAAATATTTTAAGAATACTTTTTAGGGCTGTAAAACAACTAGCCGAACATATCAAGATATTACACAAAATTTCTGAAATATATATATAGTTGAATTATAATTGATCCCATGGCGGTTAAATTTCATGAAGCTAGCTTTAATCATTTTTAAAAATATTTAAAATAATACATTTAAGTATTATCGTGCGATCACACGGACATACATTTATCTAAATTAACGAAGAATTTGATGCTAAACAAAACTATATGTACGTGTATGTCCATATTGCAGACGACTCCTTCAAGTGGTTATAAATTCCATATCAAAGTGAAAAAAACCATCACTTAGGTACAATGTTTATAACTGAAGTCAATACCAAAGTCGGTTTTGCAATTTGAGTATATTAATGAAAATTGAATAGTTAGCGAGTTTAATAACTCAAAAATTTAGGTGGCGTAAATTAAAAATTTTTTTATAAAATTTGATCAGCTCATCCTGATGTTGTTCTTAATTTATATTTCTACTCTATATAATCAGAAATAGTTTACGTCCCTAGCATATATACCCACATAAATTCTTAACAAAGTATTAATTTCAATAGTTATAATTATCTACCCATTTTTTTCCCGATCCCAAATTCATGAAATTCCAATTCCTTAAAAATAATTTATTTATAAATAATGGTGATTTTATAAAACAAAACAATTATCACACGTTCATTTTGGCAATAAGTATATGTATAACATAATGAATTTGGTAACATAAAAACCTACCCACCAAAACAAAAAAATTAACAAAACTAGGTTCTAAGTTCTAACAAAAAAAAAATTACGAATGAAAACTAAAGTGGGTAATTAAAATTATGTAATAATTAATTTGATTGAGGCAAAAACAGCGAAACAAAAAACAAATCTAATAAAATATAAACTTATACAAAACTACTAAAAATAAATTTTATCAAAAATTAATTAAATCAACTTGCTTTTAAGAATTAATAATATTTAATTTTAACTTATGTAACTATTCATTTAAAATTATACCAAAGCCGTACCACCAATGTATAAGCTATATAGTAAAGCTTCCATTCATACTAAGGTAAACAGTATAATATTGAATCATTATTATTAACTTCGAAACTTATAAACGATAATTTAGCAAAATAAATAAAAAGAATAACGAAAAAAATAAAATAATTTTTTTATTTAGAAAAAAAAATCCAGTTGTAACACTTCTCTAATTCGCTCTATAAACGGTCTATCAATACCTAAGCGATATTTTCAATCTTCTATACAGTGTGATCAAACTGTACAGTTACTAAAGCAAAGAGTAACTAGAATTATACTGTGATTACTTAACTTTTAATTCGATTTTTTTTATGTTTTTTAATCTTTATATTTGCTTAGTTTTTTTTTCTGATTTATCAAAAGAAGAAATAATAAAATTATTTTTGTGATACACCAGAAATTATTGTAAGTCTTTCGGACTAGACTCCAACAGATATACAAATTATTTGCATAAGAACTGTTATATTGTGATCCTATTGATGGCAGATTGTATAGATTGTGGATATTTTTATAATTTAGAAAGAATAGAAATTAAACTCCCAGCTAGTTACTAATTATTCAGTGCTAAATACAAGACATATATTACTTTAGAAGGCAAACTTTTAAAAGACAACATTTTATTACACTTAATATCGGGACTCATATGACAGAAAGAGTCTAATATAAATTTATTATTGCATCTATTTTGTAATTTTAGAGAAGCCTCTAGCCCACTTCCGGAAAATTGAACTAATTTCTTTTTTAAAACACTACTATACTGAGTGTGAAATAAAAATCAGCTCATCTCAATTATTTTAGTAAAATGTTAGAGTATCAGTTGCAATAGCTAGTCAGTTATTGAACAATATTCTTATTATATAACAAATATATGAGCTACGAATTTGTTGATTAATTATGGTTAAAAATGGATGAAAATTGTTATTTTGGAATAATGGTAGCTATGCATCTACTTGGAACTTATAGAAATTATGTCTATAAATGTGATTAAATCAAAAACAAAATAAATTTATTGCAATATTGAAGGCTTTCTTCGAAGGCAAATATTATACTATCAATAATTATAATAAGTTTATTGTAACATTGGTATAATAATGAATACAATATGGTATAATAAATTAAGAGCGTGATGAGTAATTGAATTTTAATTAATCTAAAAACCATTAGAAAAACGGGTTCTATGCTATTTCCAATTTGATATTTGCTATTTTCAGTACTTCTACATTGATGAAACTCAATAGCATAATGTTGTAATAGGATCTTGCTTGTATAAACAGTCATTCAAATTTAATTTATTAAATAAATGATGAAAGATTTCAAATTTACACCAAACTAAATTTGGCAAACAGTAAATTGGAATTCTGTAGTTAAAGAAAGAAAGTTATGCTTTTTATAAAAACTGAAAAATTGCATATTTTCAGGAACAACCACAAAAATATTTAAGAGTAAATTAAATTAGTATAAGATAACTAGAAGATTATTCATTTTTAGTGAATATGTGAACTTATTTTTAATTTCGCTCAAACCCAACTATATAGTACAAACATCTAACCAATATTAATATGGCAATGATTAATACAAAATGTAAGAAAACTTTTATACAATTACAGTTTCTTTTGAATATAACAATGATTTTTTTAATGACTAAATTTTTATTTTTTAATATTTATTTTTTTTTTGGAGAATTGCAATCAACCACGAATTTGTAAACCCCGAAAACTTTTAAATTATAATTGTAATTTTTTTAATAGTGTATTTGCTGCTTTTGTAATAATTTCAACTGCAGGACTCAAGGGTTAATAATTGAATTTTTGTTTTTGTGTTTTATTTTTACTAAATTCCATTATTTTTTCTTCTTATTCACTTTGAATACTTTAAGACTATAAAAAAAAACTTCTTGAAAACAAAATTATCACTTATTTTATAATAAACAATTTTGTATTTCGTGATTTTTATCAATTGAAAATAAAAATAGAAAAGATTAATAAAAATATTTTGAAGAAATAAAAAAAAATCTTAAAATTTGAATAGTGTGGAAAAAATTTTTAAAATCTAATATCAAATTTGAAGATTTTAAAAATGTAAATTAAAATTGGAAATATTCTAAATATTTCCAATTTATAGTTTATAGTTGGAAATAGTTTGATGGGAATATTTGTTTTAATTATCAAGATGTCCGAACAAAAAAGGAAAATTTTAAGGAATAACACGAACAATTCTCCCTGCCGCCACACTATTTTATACGTCACCGTGTCGAACAACCTTGTTTTTTGTAATTTGAATATTTCTTTAATAAAGGTTTCATACGATTTCATCGATATTTTATTACGGTCTTTTCAATACTCTTGCTACAATAGTGTCAGAACTTTGGAAATTATATGACAGCTACTATATAAGGGTTTATGAAAACTCAACGACTTTTATCGGAAATAAAAACGCCATTATTACCATAGTCTTCAATGTTACCATACTCAATTTTAATGACTTTTATCATACATATTATATAAAATATAACAGTATTGCGAAACATCTATACTATTCGAACATTCAGCCGTCCGGGTATAATTAATAAAGTAATCAGAAAGTAATCTGATAAGATTCTTCTAATATAAATCAGAAAGAAAATAAAAAAATACTCTGTTTCGTGGACGACTTATACAAATGAAATGTTTAAATTGCAAAGCAAAGACTTATAGGTGGACTACAATTTTAAGTTCTTTAAATGAAAATTTAATGATATTTATAAAAATTTAATGTTGGTTATTTCATCTCAACTCAATTAAAGCTGCAATTAATATAATATCGTGATATACTAACTAATAGAATTAAATTCTAAATCATTATAAATTATGTTATAGTATTTATACGTATTCAATGTACATATCCCTTACTTTTACTTTATTTAATCTCCATATCGGGCAATATCTTTTGCCTCCTAAAACCTTAAATGAAACCTAATAATTATTTCTATACTTATTTTGAAACCAATAAAATATTTTCATTCGTATTTACCTTAAATTATGAAAAGAATTTGTCGGTGGCACGACTAGTTAATTTAAATTATAAATTATTTCTGATTAAATTTTTCTAAGAGTAATTGATTTTTTCTACATTATTAATTTTAATTTTACTTAATGTAATACTAAATTTAATTAAATCATTACAGTCAACCATATTTTTAAGTATAACAGTTAATTAGAAATTATTGTTTAATATTTTTAAGTATATCTTATAATTTCATAATTAAAAAATAAATTTTTAAATTAATAAAACCGTCTATTGAGTTTAATCCATCATAAATTTATACGACTTCCCATGATAAAGGCATCCTTAAAAATTTTATAATACAGAAGCTAAAGGTCATATCGTAAACATCAAAATATAATGTTATGTAGGAAGTGGTGTACTATTAAGAGAAAATGTAGTGATATTCACGTTTTTTTGCCTTTTTTATTACAATTTCACATAATCTACCATCATTCCTATATAATTTAAAAACGAAAATATTGAACGTCACGATGTCTCTTCCGGTCACTCTTATCTTTCATTCTTTCATCTATTTTAATCTTTTTTTTTACCTTAAGTATTTAATAACAAAATATTTGAAGTTGTTTCTGTTTATATTAGGAAATTTAGATATTCTTTCTGAGTACATTAACCTCTAAGTTTGGATTTAATAAAAACAAAATATATCACTAATCGAATTTGTAATTAAATAGAAAATTTGCAAAATACTTAAGCAACTCTTGCTTTTAATAACACAAAACAAGCACAATAGGTAAATAAGCAATTCGAACTCGTGCCTGATTCTGGCTATCTCTTAACATATTACAAAAATCGAGTTATACAAGGTAAACATGAATTTAGACTCATTCTACGAATATCAAGTTTAGGTATCGATTCAAAAGATCAAAAATTCTTTGGCTAAGAAATTTTGGTCAACAATGTTATTAGAAAAATAATTATTGCAATTTTACTATATACTATGATTGTAGACATCCACTTATTGCATAAGTTTAGGGACAGAACAAAAATTAAAACATCTACTAAAATACTTATTGAATTAAACGATTACTATAGTAGTACCGACACCTGATTACTTTGTTTGGTTCTTATATTTCAATAGAAATTCAGTTAAACTTATTGTTTTAAACAGATTTTGAGTGGTGATAATATCGCAGAGGAAGAGTATAATATAGTCAATTTTGTAATCTAATGAAATAAACTACAAAACTATTGTACATATAAGAACGATTTCTTGCAGAGTGTTAAATAAACTTATGATTTCGATGTAATAAATTGGCCAAAGGAGATACTCTAACATGGGAACTCTGAGATATTTGAGAAAGGTTATAAAATATCAGAAATTCGAAATTGCGGCTTATTATTTCAAAAGGTATTCGAGAAATCTGCAAAATGAACAACTTAATTAATTTACATATTATGCTTTATTATAAGCTATCAACTTTATAAAATTTCGGCTTTAAAAAGTTGAAAAATTCAAGTAAATTCGTTAAATATCTGTATTATACACCCACATACCCAGTGTCTACATCACAATCTAATAGAGACGAGCATAATACTTTAACTATATAAATTTAAAAATCGTTATTACTATTATTATGTTATTAAAAAAATGCTTATTTTCAAAAATATTCCGGCCATTCTATATTCTCTCGTTAACATCTTAAATTATAATAATTTAGAAAATAAAATTAATCTTTTCAAGATACTGAAGAGAAGAGAAAACACATAAAAAAAATTTTTAACTTTTGATGTGACACAAAATACCAATAAATTTAATAATTTTTTAGTAATAAATTATTTTTTATGGATAAAAATTGGCATAATATTTTTTTAAATTTTTTTAATCACATAGCTATAGTAAAGGGAAAATTACTATAGTTAAATTTTATATAGTATATAAGATTGATAGTTAATAAATCTTTGTTTTTTTTTTTATATGATGATGAATTTACAAATATACTTAATATTAAATTGTTAGCGATTTTTGAAACAAAAATTCATCTTATACTTTATGTGTGTCGAAAACCTATATTTATAACTATTTGAAGATTGTTTGCAAAGCAAATTTATACAGTGGATAACAATTGTTTATTGTTGCATATTATTAGGCGGCGTTAAATGTAATTTTATCTTTATATTTTAATTTATATAAGTTCTAATTGTACCTCAATTAGTTGCGAATTGAACTTTAAACTCAATTATTTGACACATATATTTCCTTCCAAATTAATAAATTTTTCAATATAACAGCAAAATTTTATCTACGAGTACATACTTATAAATAACAAAATACGTCTCTTTATTTAAAGGTATATATACATTTAGTGTTTGTACAATTGTACTCTATTATATAATAATAGTAACATAGATAAATTAGCCTATGTATTATTAACCTCTGAATTGTCCTATGTATATTGCATAGGTTACTATAAATTAGTAAGATTTCGTATGATATATATGAATATTTTTACTACTACAAATATGATGAACTTTGCTATAGACTTTGCTTTCAGTGTATATCCATAGATTTTTTAATAAAATATTTAAATTGTTTAACGTCACTAAAGTTTCTATAAAAAATATGAGTGCAAAGTGATAGCATTACAAAAATTTTCACAAAGTATAAAGTCAAGACTCAAACCAATATTTAGAATCACGTTATATAATTATTATGTATTATTAGGTCAGAATGTTAGCTAAAATATCAAGTAATAATCAACAAAAAAATTATTTGTATTAGTTACATTCTGTAGTAAAAACTATAGTTTATAATTAAAGCGTTCATATTTGGGCCGCGAATTTTTTTTTGTAATTTTTATGTATTTGGAAGTCTTCTACGTTCCTTGATAAGGCAATAAATTATACAAAATGCCCTGTACTTGTACAATATTAATAAATTTATAAAAACTTAACCTATACATTTCAAAAAAAAAAAGCAATAAGAAATAAGACTCAAAATGTGTACATTCAATTTACAAATTTCCTTTTTATAATTATAAAATTTTTAATTAATTTTTGTACATTTTGCAACAAATTTAATTTTTTGCTTATTTTTGCTTTTTTTGCTTGGTTGTCTCCTAAATTAAAATAACATAATTTTAATTGTACACCTTATTGTTATTAGTAGATTTTATTAAAATCATAATTTTTATATTTTAATTATAATTAAATTTTATTTCTTCATTTTCACCGAAACACAAATAACTTCATCGCATTACTGAAGTCCGCAAAACAGTTTTGTAAGTATACCTGCATTTTAATTTTTTTTCTTCTACTATAACCTATATGAATTAGTTACATACTATGATTACACCATCTATCATCGGCGGCCATCTATCTTTTGTGGTACGTACATCTATACAGTACTCGTAATATATGTAATAATGTTAAAAGAAAATGTTTTTCATAGTTTTCTTATAAATTAACTGAAATACAAAGTAGATGAAAATCACCTACACGCTATTACTTAATAATTATCTATGACATAATTTATTTTAATATCTTGTACATTAAAATGATGCTTACAAAAGTAACCATAAAACAAAACAAATTTCTTATAATAATTCTATTATTAATCAAATTTATGGAAAAAAACGAAAATGAAGAAGAAAAACTTATGGTTGACGTAGGGGAAAAATGATCATTTATAAACATTTATTTCGACAGCAAGTTTAATTAACCCCTACAATAGCATTTTCACATGCTACTAGTCAATTTTTTTTTTTCATAGTTAAAATAATAAAAAAATTTCATATTCATAGAATTATGCAAAAAAGAAAAAATTTATAAAACGATGAAATTCGAACTTAATTGAAATTTTCATTTTATTTTCTTTAGCTTTTGATTGTTATTTGCAATAATGGAATGGACACGATATTTTTTAAAACAATCTCGTTTATTTAAAAACTTTTAAATAATCATAAAGAAATTTTTTTGTATATTTATTGAAGAAAGAATTCATTTAATATAAGAAGGTGTAAAAAAGGTGTTTATAATACTCGAATAAAATTTTAAAATTGCAATTTATAATTGCCTTAAGAAAAAAAAATGCAATATAGTTAACACAAAGTATCGAAGACGTGAACCTTTACATTGTATGCATAAGACATTGTAAACGGCAAAAAAGCAAAAGTAGCCAGAATTATTGGAAAAAGGCTGATAGAAGTCATAAAATAAACTTTAACGTAAATGACAATTCGAATTGGTAAAAAGATTTATTGTAACTACTTCATACATCTATCTGCCAATAGTTCTAATTTTTTTATTTGATATGTTCTTTTTCTGATTTGGAACCTTGGAGTTCACGAAAAGTTTGAATATTTGATACCATACAAAAGTGGTAACCAAAATGAACGTCTAAACCTATTAAAGACGCCAATTATGAGATATTGTATGTCATTTTGTCATACAGTCTACAATTTGAACTCAGCTGTTACTTTATCGTAAATAATTTTTACTATTAAAATTATTGCCGAAGAACTATTTAATTTGTGTAAATTTTCACCTATAGAATGACATTAGAAATTTGTGTTGTTGTACATTTTTGTTAATACTTGAAATCGCCAACATCTTTTTAAAATTTATTGAACCTTCTTGAATCAAATTAAAGAAATTTTATTATAAGAATAACGTGATAATTCAAAGCACAAAGAATTTCTCAATATTATTCTGACGCGTCGCGTCTATTTTAGTTTTAATTTAAACGTTCGTTTCAACACATTTGTTTTCCTGAGTACTTAAAAGTGAATTAGAGAGATTATTTTTCCCTGATAAGAGTTTAATTAATCAGTTTTTAATAGAAAAATCTGAAAACTAATTAAATATAGTACGGTAAATTTCAATTTAATTAATCAATTCGTAAAACTAATAATTTCGAACAAGGAAAATATACTAACATACTAATTTAGAATTTTACAATATCGTTATTAGGTTTACGAAATCTTGTCTTAAGTCTTTGTTAAATAAAAGGTTTTTTTTTAAAAGGTTTAAAAACATTTTATTCTTTTTCATAATTGTGAACTTTTACTTTCAATTTCTACGAAATTTTAAATATTTACCACTTTCAAATTATTCCAAATACATAATTTTAAGCTATTAAAATTTCAATAAATAAACAAAAAAAAAAGAAAAAGTAGAAAGACAAAAATTAAAGGAAAAATAAGGAGCTCATCTTTAATGCAACTTAAACATAAACCATAATTTAAATACTGATTTACGAGTATCGAAAGTTACTTACCGTGGGCTATGAAACACAAAACAAAGGAAAAGTCAATAAATTTTCTTTTATGCATGATAATTCTACGATTTTTCGTATGATTTCTCACGATTACAGGGATTTTATCAATGAGAACGGCGCGGTGGAGAATAAACAATGTGACTAAAGCTATACCAATAAAAAAAAATTGAAGAATTTAGAGGATTATAACAGTTTCTGGTGTATGTAAACTATAAAGATTCTCAAATTTAAAAAAAAAAATTAAAAGTCAAACCTCTTTTATTGAAATCGAAAATTAGCCAATTTTGAATATGCGTTTTTATAAGCGTAACTGATATCGAATATATGCCCAATCTATCATAATTTTGAATTAATTGCAAGAACTATGATCTAAGTGTTATCGTGACTAAAATGTTTGACAGATTTTTGACAGATGTGCGTTATTTTAGATCCTAATATTTTGACGTTTAATTTTTTCGTAATGTAATGTAAGGTTTAGTTATTTAATTTGATAAAAGTTTCAAAAATATTTTTTTAATATAGTTGAAGCAGGTTTTTGTTCTCCACATTTCATATCTTGATTTGCAAAATTCAAGGCATTTTAACTAATATTTTGATTATTTGTCAGATTTATTTTGATTATATTGAACGCCACACATACTTTACATTTAAAATTTAATTTTGGATTCCATAAAAAGTTCCAATCCCATTTATATCACTTGGTAAAATTATGTATCAGATCCCACTGAATAAAATTATATCACAATTTGTTAGACTTAACAAGAACAACAAGAAAAGTCTTGCCGAACTTCAAACAGTTCAAGTAGTCATTGGATAAACTTGATTACATTAAAACTCTATGAATGATTTCCCCCCAATTTTTAACTGAAATTTCCTTACTTAAGTGTGAGTTCACCAAACTCAAGTTTGACAATTTTAGTAAAACATTTTTCCAAATTTTACTGAGATTTTCATATGGTTTTAAAAATATATTGTTTAAATGTGCTTTTGAATTAAGCAGAAGAGGAAAAAAAATTTGAAATTCAAATTTTAATCTTTTGTTTTCTGGTCCATTTTTATTTTTTATTTCTCTTTTTCTTTAGAAAAACACTATGTGGAGAAAAAAAAACCGAAATATTTTTGGATAAAATAAAATTCAAAAGAAAGAAAAATTATTTCCGGAAGATTTGAGTTGATTTTTATTTTTTCTAATTTATGGGTTCTTCCAGTGACTTTTGAACTGATGTTCAGTATAAAAATAAATTTATAGTGGCTACTTCTTCATTCCTTGCAAGAATAACAACTAAAAACTGGAGAAAGAAAAAACCTTTTATTGAGAATAAATGTACGAATAATGTGTGATTACAATTATGATTCGTACAATAACAATTACTGACGATACAATAACAATTTCCTGACGATACTGCATTATTTACGATTCAACAAAAAAAAAATTGCAGGAGACAAGTAACAAAATGAACCAGTGGACGAAAGATTGGAAAATGAAGTTGAATGAAGCAAAATCGGTTAACAAAAACTTCACCAATCGAAAAATAGTGAATCCACCACAAATTAACTTAAATGGAACGAACGTAGCAGTCCATAACTCAGCAAAATACCGAGGGATGACTTTAGATGTTAAACTAAGGTGGAAACCGCATATAAAGAAGAAACATATAGAATTAGAAAATAAATATATAGAGAAAATTATTGGCCCCTAAGTTCAATTTGGCAATTTGGCAATAATAAAATATTGATTTATAACCAAATCATTAAACTAATGTGACTATATGGCATTCAACTGTGGGTTTGTGCCAAGAAGACTCACATTAACAAAATTCAGGTCTTCCAGAATAAAGATCTGCGGGGCATGGTAAATGCGCCATGGAATATGCATAACAGTGACATACACAGGGACTTAGGAATTCCTTTGCTTGTAGCTGGAATTAGGAGTTGTGCTACAAAGTATAGAGCTCGTCTAGAACAGCATATAAATATAGAAGCCGCTCGGCTACTAAACAATGGTGTTATGACAGAAAGGCTTAAACGAACAAGCTCTTTCGATTTATCACAAAATACTAATTTCCTTACAGAAGATATTTAATTCCTGTACGGAAAACCAAGTTAGCGCAGATGCGTTGGTCTGTAAGACCAGTTTTATCCGTTCAGAATTTAGGTGATTTTCTTTATGGTAAGTGTCACGTCCCCCACTGTCGGAGGAAAAAGACAGGTATCGTCGTCCTTCTTTGTCTTTTGGGATTTTTTCACCTAGTAGAAAAAAAAACAATAACAATTAAAATCCACGAACACGCAGTTTATGCAGAAAGAGAGGAAGATTAATCCCGATATGCCCAACGTTCATGTAGATAACTGACATTTTTACTCGCATAAATTTCGTAGATGCAAAATTTTCATTAACACTTTCTGTACAGTCTTGAACAAATACATTGACTTTGATACATTGACTAACATGTTTGTTTATCCAAACATGTTCTCCTGCGAATATGAATTTCTCCTATATGAATATAAATTTTGCAAAAATTAAAAATAATTAATTTGGAAATTAATTAAAAATTAATAATAGTGTTTTTTTTTTTTTAAAACAAAAAATCAATTAATCAACGATGTCTCGCCAAAAATTACGGTAAATTTAAAATCAAAAGATGTCTCTTATTCTGATACCAAGGAAATGTTAATTTTAACCTTGTATTGGATTCTGAATCTGACAAGAAATTTTAATAACGTAATAACAATGTTAATTACAATAGAGTGATATTATAAGTATTCAATAATGATTTGGCGTATTTTGAGCAACGATTTTACTCCGCAAATCTAATCAAAAAGAAGCTTATCACAAAAAAATCATAAAAACGTACAATAAAATTCTGAAACAGCTGAAATAATTTATTTACGGTTGCAAAATTCCTAAAATTATGTCCGTATTCTAAAGCCCTTCATTTCATCATTCTCCTTCTTATGACGTCGTGTTACGATGATAAGATCGTTGTGGAGTTTTGTCTTTTATATACTGACCTAAATGCAAACGAAATTTGCAAAATAATTTTACATATTTTTGGAATAATTATGAATAAAAATTAAAGTGGCGGAATAATTTTAACACAATACAATATTGTTCCCCTTCTTTTATCTAATATTCTTCAATTATTTCAGCAAAAAATTTAAAAAATTTAAAATGCTATTTGCAATAATCATACATTAAAGGGTAAAGTTCCCTTCAGTTATATTTATTTAAATGATTTCAAATTTTATATATAATCTAAAAAAAAAAATTATATACTGAAATTCATAAATGCTTAAGAGCATTTTTTATGCTACTGATCCGCAAATGATAATATATATATCATGTATTTGAATTATGAATTGTTTTAAAAAAATCCAAAATTAGTAAATGGTTGGTGTTATAAATTTAACTCATGCTTTATAATGAACTTCTTTACTGTAAGAAATTGCATAAAAATTAACTTTTAGTAAAATTTAATGCTAGATATCTCTTAGATATGATAACACAGAATTGAATCCCAAAAATGTAAATTTAGTTGTTAATACTCGATTTGCCTAGTTATTTTATTTGACAAGCAGAACTCAAATGTTAGATATCGCGAGATTTTGTAAATTATTTCGGCCTCTAGTGAAAGTTGGATTTTTTTATCCTTAAAATTTTTAAAAATCCTTTTTGTTCTTTACTTTAAAGACCAGAGAGTTCTGCGAAAAATTTGAAAAATACAGAATTTGAAAAATTCGAAATGTGAAGGTTTAGTTTTATTTTTCCCGTATTATCCACAATTTTAAAAATTCATCGTATTTATGCATAGTCTATGCATAATCTGAATCTTTGTTATTGCAATTATTATTGAAAAAAGCTTATGTAAACAAAGTAACAGAAAAAATGTTGTAAAATACAGTAATTTTCGAAATTTGTCTGATAACTTATCCTTTTATGATCTAAATGCATCTTTTGACTGAGAAATAAAGCTGACTCGCATAAAAATCTTCTTTACTGAATATAAGCTTCTTTTTCCTTCAAAATTTGCTTATTCCCCTGTTAATGCTCACCAGTCTGAAATTTCTTATATTTCCAGTTTTATGTGAGTTCCGCATTGCATATACATAAGTCTTTATTCTTATTTGCCATCATCGAGCATTTTCGATAATATTACTAATTACGACAGCAAGAGGAATTGCAAATACTCTATGTGAGTTTACTAATCGTATGGACCGATTATCGTCAGTGATCATTTTATACTTTTGTTTTTGTCATTTTTCCCTAAAATTTGTTTGTTTTAAATTTGAAAAATCGCCATTTTTTCTTTTTATTTCTATCATTTTTTGTATTTTTTTTTTTTTGACTAAAGGCAGATGTATTTATGGCGCTTGTTAGTTTATATAAAGACAAAAGTGGTTGTATATTAATGTTGTGGGAAAATTATTGAAAAATCATTGTAAAAATAATTTTTTAATTTCTGGGAAGTAGAATTTTAGTATAAAGAGAAGGAAATAAACGTTTGTTTTTTTCTGCAAATTTTAATAAAATATAATAATCTATGAAAAAAAGAAAAACAACAAGAAAATAAAACAAAAAAAAATTATTGTTTTAAGAAAAACAAAAGGATTGTAAAACGATTACAATTCACACTTTTAATAAGATTCGAAAATAATTACGTAACACAAAAAAAAAATTACAAATATTTCGAACAAGATTTTTGAATAATTGCAATAAAATTTTAGAAACACAAAAATTTTAATCACATGGTTTAAATTTACAATGTACATAATTTGTAGCAGAAATGACCTTGGTTGGCTTGAAAAATCTTGTGGCTTAAAATGTTTAAAAATAAAATGGCTTTCACATATTTGGTTTTATTTGAGTTAAATAAAAGATATATAATTTAATAATAAAAACCAAATATATAATTAAGAAAAATTTAAAAAAGAGGTGGGATTACCATCACCTTTTATCAAGTTTCATTTGGAAATTAGGGACTCAATTGAGGCAGCTACCTTTTATTTTTAATTTAATACCCAAAAAATTCATAAAAGTTAAACCCCAAGGGGCTAAAGAGTTACACTAATAAAAAAGTATTTTTTTAAAAAGTTAAAAAGTAAAAGTAAAAATGGTTTAAGCAATAGTTTCCAGAATTACATGATTAAAAAGGTATCTGAGAAAGAAAATTATTGTCATGCAGTAAAGTCCCGATTCCGATCTTTGTTTGGTAGAATCGACTTTTTAAAATTTTGAGGATAAAATTGAGATAAATTGAGACTAACCTAAAAAATATACAGCAAGTAAATACCAAAACTTAACTTTAAAGTACGAAAAAATACTTCACTGTAAAAATATACAGTGAATATTAAGAAACTTAAATTTATAGTACAGAATTATCATAGGTTTATTTCTAGTAGATTTTTTCTAGTTTATTTTTTAGTACATTGGTACATCATTGGCATTTTTAAAATAATTTATTATTCATTTTCTTATTTTAATTTGTTTTTGTTTATTAACGATAATAAGCAAAAATATGAGTTACTAAAACTTTAATATTTACTAAGCCTACTAAAATGTCAAATTAATTTCCACCCGAAAAAAACATTTCAATACCCGTTATTTTAAACTAAAATAATCTAAAAAAAAAATCTGATGTGATCAGCACATAACCGACCGCAATGTATATCTAGTTAAGTGAAAGTGTTACAAAAGATTATAAAAATGCCTTTTAAACATTTTTTCCAATTTTTAGGGCGTTAGTAAGCCCTTAGTTAACATATTCGAATTCCCTGAAGTGCCATTCGAATTCCCGTATTAATTTCGGTAAAAACCAAAGCTCAAATATCAAATTTCATGAAATTCAATCAAGATATGGTAAAAAATGTAAAATCGGCTTCAGTTTGGTTTCCGATCCCTGTTCATTACAAAATGTGCCATCCGAATTACCTTAAAAGACCGTCAATTAGTTTCGGTAACAACCAGCGCTCAAATATCAATTTCAAGAAATTTCACCAATCCATTCTGTAAATATGGTAAAAAATGTAAAATTCGCCATCAGTTTTTAGTTTCCGAGCCTTGATCGTTCCAAAAAATTTATATGTTCTAATTTAAAAAATTGATGTGCTATCATTGTTTTAACACTCCAAATTTATATATTAAATATTTAAAAAATTTATTTATGCTTCCCTACTATAGAGCAGTGCGTTCCCTTATTGTATGCAATGCGGTCGGTAATAACTATATAAAAATATCATGAAAAAATTTTAATTTCTTAAAAAAAAATTCAATCAATTTGACAGTTATGTTAGCGTCAATTGACTTATTTCTTGACATTATACATACGTACACTACCAAATTAAATTTAAGATGACATTTACTTGCTCAATAACATTTCTTTTGATAGCAACAATAGATGTAGAGAACACTTTAAGTTGCGTATTGATTGCAAATTCGCCATTAAATTAAATAGTATATTTGATTGAAAGAGAATATCAGAAAATTAGAGTTTTTATATGAATTTGAAAGTTTGATAAAATTATATCTTAAAAAAGATGACTTGGATAGAACACACAATGATAGAACCATAGGATGGTTGTGATAGTACGGCCGAATCGCGTTAATTTTAGAAGATACTAGATCCTATCAAATAGCATTATCCTGCGTTTAATACTCTTATAGACTATGACTCAACGCCAATAAAACCAACTAAAACTATGTCAAATTTCCTTTGACTTGCATTGTAATATGAATCAAAAGCTCAGTGTCGTCGTATATATATAAAGTACAAAGAAAAACCAAAATCACAAGGTCGGGTCACTTAATATTTATAAATTTAGCAATTTTTTTATACATTCATTTACTTTTACGAGAACTTTCCGAAAATTCAATTGAAACTTAAAAAATTTCATTTAATTACTTAATATAATTGTTTCCGACATTATGTTAAGACTTTCGACATGTTTTAATATTTTCATTTAGCTGTGAATTAAATGTAATAAGATTATTTAACTGTGATATCTTTTAAATATCTGTTAAATATTTTTATTATTTTTTTTTTGTTATATTGTATTTGTTACTCAAGTATTGAATAACTTCTCTTTAACGGGCATATTGAAACTAAAATGTGTATAAGAAAAAATATTAAGACAGAATTTTTCATATCTCATAGTACTTAGGTATTTGTGTATCTGTACGTATTCTTATATAATTGTGTAGATTAACCATATCTAATGAAAAATTTTTGTTTTTCATATTTTTTGACAAACCAATTACGGAAATACAAAAAAAAATTTCCCATTTTTTAATGGATTTTTTTTTCGTTTTTCTCCTTTTGAGATATGAGTACATAAATTCATAAAAGTTCATAAAAAATAAACTGAAATATTTTTTGTACCTTTAAAGTTGAATAAAAAACAATTTTTTTTTTTTTGAAAATAAGTACAATAAATTTTTTTGCATATACAAATAAATTCATTTAAAATATGTGGAACATATGCAGGGTGGCTTATAATTTTTTAATTGTTTGCCTTATACAGAAAATAATTTATAATTTAAATAGTAATATGAAAGCAAATCTTAAATCCTTTATGAGAAAAAATATTCTGTTTTAATTTTTTAACATCTACAACATTTTCGTGCACTTCTTATGAGACTATTTAAAACCAAATTCATAAACAGCCTTTTCGCAGTATATTAAATGCGTACAACTAACGTTAATTATGAGTTCCGACGCAATATGGCGTATGCATCACAAAATCCAATATGGGTTGCAAAGTAACTGTTTATTATTTTTGCCTTTTCTTTTGTATTTCTTAAAATTTCATAAGTAATTTTAATATGTGGCGAAATGAATAACAAAGAAAACATTTTAATTTTGAAATTTCACCTGATTTTTACAAAATCAGGGGAAAGACGTCATTGGCATGAACGTCAAGTCTTTGACTCTCTGCGAAGAGGTTCTTTTAATTGAAAAGGAGAAAATAGAGAGTTGAGCGTCTAAATTCTGTGAATTACCGCACGAAAATTTTCTAAGAAATTTATGATAAGTTACAAAATTTGTTCTACACTTTTACTAAAATTCAGGCACTGTATAACTTTAAAATTTTAGAGGTATGTGAGGTACTAATTTTATATGCTATCTTAAGTACCTATATGAAACCAAAACTAAATATTGTCGCAATAGTGGTCCTGTTACTGAACTCTTTTATGTAATATTTTAGCTTTTTTAGTTTTTAAATTATTATTTTTAATATATGGTGGCAGCTACTGTAAGAACTTGTTCAAGCATGACTCTCTCATTGTTGGGTATAAATTATCACACTCGTTTCTATAACGTTCAGTAAGTCTCTGCTTTACTTTTTTTTTTAGATATGACTACATTATCTTAGAAATTTCCCGAACCGATTGATGGATGGGCCGAATTAAGCAGGGTTCGTGCTGTATAATAACCATTATTAAAATATTGTGAAAAATTTTCTTACCCAAACTCAATGTGTTTTTCTAAGAATTCGACTTTGATCAAAACCATATACAAGCTTTGGCAGAACACAAACTCTGGCAGTAAATATGCATTTAATCACTCACAAAAAAAAAATGTGGGACTTACATGTACATGTGGGTATTTCCTTAAATATTTTTCAAAATATCCGCACAAAAACTTTTAAATCACCACTCTGTAGAATAGTTGAATTAACTGATGTGCTTCTTATTTCATTTAAACTAAGTAGATAACTTTATTGCTACATTACAATAATAACTATTATCATTATTATAGTAGTACACTTTAACTATTATTGTTCTTATATTTTTTGTGGGAGTTTTTTTTTTTCGTTTCTATTAAAAAACATTTATTTTTACGATTGTAAAATTTCTTATACAAAAGTTTTGTTGTTCGTTAACAAGAAATTTTTCATCAAATTGTTAAACGATTCTTTAGAAAAAAAATAAAACAAATAATAAAAATTTGAAAATGTATCGTAAATTTGCTCACGTTAAACCTTTCAGGGAAAATCTTATCGTTGATGCATACCTTTTATATACCCTGATGATGAGGAAAAAATTAAATATGAAAAACCATGGTTTATAGCTTTTTTTTATGTAATGAATCAACTAGAAAAAATATTTTTTATTTTTTGAAATTGAAATATTTTTTAGTTGAAATTTGAGCCTTTCATCACAATTACATATGTATTTGTTTTTTTTATTACAAGAAGAAAAATTTGAATTGAAAACTACACAATAATAAAAGCAAAAAGTAGCAATTTGGTTGCACTCCATTTTTAATTATACAATTAATACTTATACAATTTATTATGTAATACGCAAAATATTAAAATGTTTTTGTAATGTAATCGTATTATAAAAATCAGGTTAAAAATACTTTATTATATTACGAGTGTGAAATAAGTACTAAAAATGACGTTGTTCAGTAGTCTTCAATCTCTATTCTCTACTCACTATGGTAAGTGTAAGACTAACACAACACAACCAGTGCTCCCGTTGGGAAATTTTAAAAGGTGGAAAAAAAGGGCAATTTCCACAACAAAAAAAAAAGTGCAAAATTTTACTTTTGTAATGACTTTGTGAAATTAAGCCGGACTCAATAAAATATTATTATTTTTTTTATTTTGTTTGCAAGAAAAAATAATGCAATTATTTTCAGAAAATTTTTATTTTCAAAAAATTTTTATTTTCAAAAAATTATTCAAAGATTATCACGATAGGATATTCTTCTCGATAGGACGAGACGCGATAGGATATTCTTCAAAAGTTTTGTTATTTTCAGTATAGAATGTCAAATTTTTTTTAGTTTTTTTTGAAATTTTACTTAATTTATTTCAAAAATCTGACTATGAAAACTTAAAAATTTTTGAAAAACATTCTATCTCGTAAAGTTACAATTTACTTTGTCCTTTCATATTTATGAAAGAAACAAACTTTAGTTTTGGAAAGTCAATCAGCCAGCGTCAGGTACATATTTAAATTAAATCAAAATTCAAATCAAAACTGTCAAATAACAATTTGAGACTCAATATTTTTGTTGAAAACTCATAAGTCATAAGTCATAAACAAAATACAAATCGTTTAAACAATGCAGTATTAAAACGAAATATAACGCGTCGCTTATGTTGATATTCTTCTGAAAACTTTTTTGTAAGAATTCCAAAAATTACTTTTGTAATACATACTTGTTAGGTAAATATAATAGCATAAATTTTTTTTGAGGTTAACAAAAAAAGTGCAAATTTTTGCACAAAGGTGTCACTGAACAATCAACGGGAGCACTAAATACAACACATAACGAACATAACAGAGAGAAGTACTACCTAACCTAAACATAAATAAATGTTGTTTCTTTTTTTTTTAATAAATCCTAACCAGTGTTGGGATATTAGCATTTTTATTGGCCTAATTTGGCATAATAAATTTAATTTTTTAATTGAACTTTTTAAAATCACGCCAAGCGCATTTTTTGCATAATAAAATTTAAAACTCATTGAAAAATTTTTGAAAAATAAATTCTAAATATTTCATTTTTATAGACAGAAAAAAGTTTAACGCATAAAATGTTTGAAAAAAGACAAAGCAATCAAACGCAGTTGTGATGTAATTATGTTCAATATTGAGACGTGAGGTATTGAAATATTCACCTTCAAAATTAGGAAATAAACCTTCATAATAATAACCCTTCGTAATTGGGATATTTGCTATCTCGTTGCATGTATTTTTTGAGAGCGATTATGCCTTCACTGTGTGATAATATGTAATGTATTTTACCTATTTTATTTAACAATTGTCACTTTGCTATTTCTTATTTCCCATATTAAGATTGAGCTCTATTATTAATTTTTTCAAGTTGGTTTAATATTTTTCATACCTACATACATGTTATAAATTAAATAAAACAAATAATTATTTTCAAATTTCAACTACCCTGAAATGACAAAATTTTTTAAATTTGCCAAAATCCATTTACTCAACAAAATGTCCCAACACTAATCTTAACTAGATTTTTTTTTTAAATTACTGTCATATTCAAAAATGTCATTTTAAATTGAGAATTTTTGAAAACAAAATTTAATATAATTTTGTACTTTTTTTTGGTTATTTGAATATAGTTTATAAATAAGTAACAAATAAAATTATTTTGTGTTCACTGTGCCCAAATAATTGAAGAATTGATGTCCAAATAATAATAAAATCATAAACATTGTTAAGTAAGATTCTGGAACTTATAACTGGAACTTTGGAGACAAATAAGAATTTAATAGCAATTCTTGTTATAATATTAAGAATAGCAGAAGACTAAACGGTTGAAATTACAAATATGTGTAGATTATAAATAGATTCTGCCAATCAGAAAACGGGAGATTGCAGTTACATTATGTTGAGTGATATGATAACCTGCACAAAGTTCAGCTTGAATCAATTTCATGAAAGGAATGCAGAGAAGTGAAATATTATACGAGATGTACACTTAATCAGGTATATGCAGATAATAAAAAATAAAAGAGTAGATAATAAAATTGTC
Organism: Condylostylus longicornis; assembly: GCF_029603195.1. Classification (NCBI taxonomy): domain Eukaryota; kingdom Metazoa; phylum Arthropoda; class Insecta; order Diptera; family Dolichopodidae; genus Condylostylus; species Condylostylus longicornis. The sequence continues at coordinate 8,937,793 of NW_026578009.1, read as the reverse complement.
AACTGCTTTATGTCTCGTAATATTTGGATTATTGTTCATCATATCTACAAGTTTTCAAGGTAAGTTTTTTTAATATTGAAAACAAAAATTTTTAATACGATCTTAACAATTATATTCGACTTTCAACCAATTTTAGTCTTTGAATTTCATTAGCAAAATTGTTTTTGTATATCTTTGAGAAATTCGCAAGTTTTTCCGGTGCCGCCACGCATAAGATCATGAAATGTATGATATTTTCGTTATACATATATAATTCTTAGCGAATTTTCTATGCATAATAAGCATATTAATTGCTTAGACAAGTAAATAAGATAGACGACAAGTAAATTTTAACTTTTAATTTAAAATTAATTCAAATTAAATTTCAAAATTTAAACAAAATTTATAAATTTAATAAGTAATGTAAATCGTAACATCATATTTCTGAAACAGTATTATAAGACTTTGACTTCTCATTGATTAAAACTGATTGAAAATTGTTAATGAAATGTATAATCATTTTCATTATTAAATTACAAGATTAACTTCAGATTTTTTTGATATTCAAAAGCAAAATGAGGTATTCAAATTAAATCCTTTAATATTTGAATTAAGGCATAAATTATAGTACAGCGAAAAATTTTAATTAAATAAGTATTCTATCACGAACGTAACTTCCAAGCTTGTTTGAAATTTTGCTTTAATTAAGCAACTCTATAAAAACATACCTAATGTATGGCGTATAAATAGATAAATAAATTCTTAAACATTCATCGAAAATTCTATAACTTGAACCTCTCGGTGCGGGCTACGCTTCTTTTTAAATATGTCATGTTCACAAAAACAAACCTGTTAATTGCAAAGCCTATTCTCTAAATTTCACTTCTTTTTGTTACTTAAGATGATTTAAGTTATAAAATCTCTATTGTTTTACCGAAATTTTAAAATTATATTAAAATTTCTGAATTCTGAATTCATTGTCCGGAAATTCATAGCATTGTACTCACACATATTTTACATATTGAACAATAACGTACGTTATATTGCACCCACTGTCATTTAAAATAACTTTTAAAGTTGTCAAATATATTAATTAATTTTGCAAAAATGTAAAACCAATAAATTGAAATCAACTCAATAGTTTGCAAAATAGCACTTTTCACTTGAACAAATGGAAATGCTGTTTGTCGCATAGCTATTTTGTGCAATAAAAAATATTGAAATTTTTCGGATAAAGTTTATATACTTATGTACATATATATCATTTTTAACAAACCGGTAAACTGAAAAGTCTGGAGGGATTTTTATAGTGATTTATATCTTATTTGAAATTTAAGTATCAGTCCAAAGAGTGAAGTGTTACGGATCTCCTCTGATAATTTTGTAAAGAATAAATATTAAAAAAAGCGTTAAAATAATTGTTAGACTATATACAATAGTCTTATGACAAAAGGCAGTTACCATATTTTTGTGCGTTGGCAGAATTCAAAAAAAGTTTTTGATTCAGTTACGATAAATGGCCAACATGGAATTTTTAGTACTTTACGCTACAACTTTTAGAGAATAAAAAGTGGGTAATTTTCTTCTATAGGCAGTTTTATTTAAAATCTCAGTGTTCTTTCTTAGATGGTGTAGTCTTTAAGTTTTGTTTAGCCGACACACGAACAAAAAGACAGGTGAAAGGACAGATGGACGGAAGGGCAGACTGCAAATAATAAACATTTTTTTTCAATCTTGTTATGCACATTTTTTTTTACAAAAGTGCTAAAAACGAAAGAAAGATTTTTGAAGGCGTTGCATACATTCTTATTATTTTTCTCAATACTACTACTTAGTAATAACGGTATTAATAATGACAATTTGATCATTTATTATTTTCACTTTGACAATCTTCCTTTAATCACCTTCTTTTTAATTCATAATTCACCACACTTTGTTAAGAAAGAAATGTTAATGGAAAATGAATGAAAAATGTAAAAAGAGATAATCTAATGCCAATTGCGATTATAAAGAAAAAGAATTATAAAAGAAATAATATAAATTCGGCAGGAATTCGATACGCGGCATTATTTAATTTTTTTACATAAAATAACCATAAAATAAATTATTTGTAGTGTATTTTGTACAATTATTATTCAGAAAAAAAAAGGAAATTCAGTAGTGAAAATTCATTTCATCTTTTGTATTTTTTTTATTATTTTATTATGTCTGTGTTATGTTAATCTCATACTCGTGACTTTTTACCATAATATTTTTTATTATATATATAAAATACTTGTGTTATGTTGATAATAGAAAAGTGTAAATGAGGTATGACTTTAATTTCAAAGATAAGAAAATTACAATTTTTTTTTTGTTACCGCATCTACCAATCAAATTTCTGAATTTTATTTGATATTTTGTAAAATATGCTAAAATCTAATTATTGTTCGAGCATATTAGTATTTCACTGTGCTTATTTTACTAAATACTGGTGTAACTAATAATTGTTGAATAATTGTGTGATCATATTACAATTTCTACTCATCAGAGACCATTAACAAGAGAGTAAGTAAATTGAGAATTCCTATCGCGCATGCTTAATCCGCTTAGATGCGGCCTACCGTTGTGCCTTAAAAAATTTTTAATGGCAAAGTTACATACCTATTTAAAATCAACTTTTGTATCAAATTATTTAATACTAAAATTTTATTGAATTGACAGAAATCAAAGGCATTTGTTCTTTTTAAAAAAATTTTATATTTCAATTTTATATTTCATTTGTGTTCAACAATTCGCATTGTGATTTACAAAGAATCGGATTTTAGACTGTGACATAAGAGAACATAAGAAAATAAGGTTCCTCCTATAGCCCATGTTTAATAAAATAATTTTTCAATACATTCTATAAAATTTCAAACAAAATGTGCTTAAATTCAAAAATTTCCTTACATTTTGTACTCATTCGGAAATATTTAGGTACATAAAATTTTTTGCATACGAACCACGAATTGCAATACATACTTGCATTTGAATAACAACTACTCTTATTAAATTAAAGATAAAAATTTCGTTTATTAAAAACTATAAGTACTCCTTTTTATATATAAAAAAAAAAAAAATTAGCAAGTTATGAGATTATACTAGATTAATTTCATAAAGGTAAATAAAAAGGGTTAAATAGAAAAGATATTAAAATGCCGAATAAAAAAACCAAAATTATAAAAGGAAAAATAAAGAAATTTCATATTTTATAACAATCTACTTGTCGACCTATTAATTACTAGGATGGCGTTAAAAATTCCAAAAGTTTAAAGACCTTTTTTCGTGATTTTTAAATTTTATTAAAAATTTATGTAATCTATGGTATATAATTTATACCATGGACTATGTAAGAAAAAATTCGATTTAAATTTTTGCAAATTGAATTTATTTTTAATTTAATTATAGAATTGCATATTTTACATAAGATATTATTAAAAAATTTTAATATCATGTTATTAAAGATTTTTTTTTTTCGTATTAAAAATAAATAATAAATTCAATTTAGAATTTTATGTTGGTTTTATTTAAATTACAAGTTAAATAGTAATGATTAACTGTGTATGTATTGTAAATTTTAGCAACTCATAAATATGCTTGTGCATAAGTTAGTTATTTTTACATTTATACAAAGGTATACAAAATATATTTCATAAGCTAATATAATCAAAAGCAATCCTTTAATTATTGAACAATAATTATCTACATTTTAATATATTATATGATTTCTTTTTTAATTTTCTTGAAATTTTACGATTTGCATTGAAAATTTGGGGGTACGACGTTAAAAACTCATGGTGCAAAATTCAAAGTGGAAAACTTTTTAAAAATATTTCAATATTTATTACACTATAAATGAAGTAATTATAATAAGTGTGAATTGCTGAATTGTGTGACAAAACCGTTTACTACATATTTGAACTCAAAGAGAACAAAAAATTTATAGCTTTTATTCAAATTATAACTATTTCAAATATAATTAATCAAGTAAATAAATCCACCAAAATCAAATATAATATGCAGAATTCCAATTTTAAATAAAAACTCTTTACTACAACAATTTTTATTATTGTATAAGATTTTTCAATTATTAATTATACAAGCATATATACATACTTACATACATACATACAATACCCTTCAATATTATACTACAAATGGTATTCCATATCCTATGTACATATATAACAGAGGCATAATATAAATAAAAACATTAAAAAAATTTTTTTTTTAATTTAAAATATTAGATAATCTGCGATATGACAGTGAAGTATATAGGTTCAGTTACGCTTTATAATGATTAAATGAGATGAGGTTTAATGTCATGTTTGAAGCATAGTTGTAGGATGTAATTTTATTTCACGTTTTTTTTTGGCCATTTCTTTTTCCTGAAAGTTTCATTTTTAATTTCCTATATACTTGATATTTGTTTTAAGTGAAATATGATGAATTATAAAATTTTGTTATCTATAGTGAAATTTTATGATATCATGAGATTTTTGTACCTTTACTGACGTTGTGACACATACATACATATTTTTTTTAATATTACAGAAAATAATTAAAATGAAGGTTGGTGAATTATCGATATCATTAACTTAACGTGCTTTTATTATGTATATAGATGTTAAATAATTTTGTTATATGATTAAGCTTTAAAATTACAAAATTAACTTGAATTTAAAATTTGTTATTAACATCGGCTTATGTGAACTCTTTTGTTTCAAAATGTACTTTAAATTTGTAATCTCAACAATTTCAGTGAAATCTTCAAATTTTGATCCTACCTTTATAAAAAAAATTCTATAATTATATACATACATACATATAATATACATTGTAGTCTATAGTAGTGAATTGACGTATGCCAGAATGTTGATCTAACATTCTTCTGCAACAGACCTCTCTCCCAAGCGGTTTATGAGATAGTTTCTTTTTTGGCTGATTTTGTTGAAACTAGTTACACACTACTGACCAAACTACTATCAAATGTTAGCTGTCACCTGTCAAATGTCAACTGTCCTCTGTCACCTGTCCCCTATTACCTGATACACCGCATATGTCATCTGTCACTTATTATCTGCCACATGTCAAATGCCTTCTGTCAACTGTCACCTGTTAAAGGTCAAACGTCATCTGCAACCTGTCAGCTGTCACCTTTCAGCTGTCGACTGTCATCCTACAACTGTCATTTGTCACCTGTCAAATGGCAACTGTCATCTGTCAAATGTAATCTGTCATTTATCAGCTGTCAACTGTCAACTGTCACCTTTCAGCTGTCATTTATCATCTGTCATCTATCAGCTGCCCCATGTCACTTGTCATATGCCAGCTGTCACCTGTCAGTTGTTCTGTTATCTGTCAGCTGTCGACTGCAACTGCAAGCTGTCTAATGTCACAAGTCAAATGTCACCTGTCACTCTTCATTTTTTCTGTTAATTGTCAATTGGTACCCGTCAACTGCACATAGACGGTTTTCGCTTTCTTGGACCTATTTTGAAGTCTAGACCCTAGTAGAATCAGTTTGTATAGGGGTATTGAAAAACGGTACCCAACATCTACATTTAGGAGCCTTTAGTTTCTTTTAGCAAATTAGGGCCTTGAAAGGCTATTTAGGGCCCAGAGTTATCGAGACCTTTCAAACAAACCTTTCCAACGCTCGGTAGACCAGCTGAAAATTGAGCTATTAGAATTTAAAAGTTTTTAAAAAAATCAAATATGTCTGAGTTCTGAACAAACAAACACGAAACGAAGTTAAAAAAAATTTGTAATTTTATTTGAATCTATAAGCATTTTTTCCACAAAATCAAATATGTTGAATTAAAATGAATGCAGCATTAAACAATCATAAATTGTTAAACTATTGTGCAATTTTGATTTACATTGTAAAATTCAATTATATTCTGCTCATATATAATTTAATATTTGCTACTGTAATTTATAATAATATAAATTATAGTAATAATAACTGAAGAGGAGTTAATCATGCCTATCCTAAATGGCATTTAACGTACATATATTGAAATTTCGCTATATAATATACATATACGAATAGATATGTATGATTATGTGCGTCATCAGAAATACAAAAAAAATTATTTGTTAATTGTTAAAGGAAATCAATCTGAAAAGCTTACTAAATGCATAGTTTTGCTTTGAAATAAATTTTCACTTATAATTTAAGTAGATGTTTGTTATAAGAATATATATATATACAGAGATTTCTTGACTAACATCCACAATATTAATTAACAAAATATAAGTTGATATCTCATAACTGTCACATACTTGTGGGATAGGAATAGTAACAAAGTGACTGATTTATGTTTAAATTTGATGGTTAATTGTGTACTTTGAATATTAGCATAATTTATTTCCTTTTATCAAACAAAATTTGACGATTAATATTTGACAACCATGAAATTGGATAAGAAATTTTGCTTACACATCAAACTTTATTTGATCAAACATGCTGTCAAATTAAATTTTAATACCCGTACGAACATATATTCATTATTTTCAGTAGAACTCTTTTAGATTGTATGGATTCATATAATAACTACCACATATGTATCAAATAACACAAGACCATTATAAAAAAAAATAAGAGGTTGTATGAAACTGTATGTCAATTATCTCCGATATTTAAAATCATTTATTCGCACGGGTATCACGGAATTGACACGGCCAACTACATCTATTCTCTTTTCTTAGTGAAATCGATATATGTATGGCTATGTATAGGTCAAAGTGTGAGTGATTTGTTTACAAAGGAAAAACAAACGAAAAATAAATATACTAAAATTTGAGGAGAAATTAATAAATTAAACTAACGGAAAAATAATTTAATGTTAAATTACTTTTCAGCAATATTGCTTACAGAAATAGATAAACTTTATAAAAAAATAAATTTTAAAATACTGAACATTACTCAGCACAGTAAACAGCACATCACAAAAACAGCTAATCAAAGAGTACATAACAAAGAAAACTTGTTGTCGCCATATTATTTGTTTTATTTCTGCCAAAAAAGTTTGATAAGAATTAGACATGAAGAATTTTTTCCAACAAATCGAATTCGATTTTGCTTATTGTGATTGGACGTTTACACATCAAATTTTCATCAAATTTCCATCCAATCAAATAAATTCGTGAAACTTTGCTTGATGTGTAAACACTAACTTACAGAAATTTGATAAAGCTAATTGTTTTGCAGACATGACTTGCTCAAAATTGAAATATTGCGAATATTGCGAAATAGTGTGTAATATTATTAAAATTTCGGGCGAGAGTAGATATTACCAAAACAAATTCTTCCGTCATTTTAAGGAAGTAAATTATTTATGTAATGTCTGTTCCTTAATTTTCCATGCAACACAAAAATAATGTTAAACATTTTATAAAAATTAGGTTAAAGAAATTGTCTAATATAATGGTTAAAAACCGGTTTTAAACACAACAAAATAATAAAAAAACGGTATTTTTAGAACCTTAAAGCGCCTTAATTATTAAAATGGAGGAGTTGCTACAAGATTTTCTTCAACGGTTTTCCCATTAACATGTGTTTGGACATAAAATTTCGATTTCCTGTCTTAAAAGCTATAGAGGTTATATAAAGAGATGCACGAACTGACGACATAAATTTGCAAATAAAATTTTTCAAATGGAAATGTGCTAAAGAGAACATGTTGCCTTCTAAAACATATCTATAAACAAAAGAATGTAAACTCAATAGTGCTGTATGTATGTAAAATATTCTATTGATGTTCGTTCAAATAAGCAGGCATTAATCAATCAATTTTGACTGTATGTATGAATGTATGTATATGCTCATAGGTTATTATAAATTGCAGAAAAATTATTATAAATTGCAGAAAAATTATTGGAAATGGTCAACTCTTTATTTTATTCATATTCAATTGAAGAATTAATGAATAAACACCAAATTTTAATTGATAAAATGGAAACTTAAATGAAATATTTGCGTATACATGAAGTTTTCTATTCTGTTGGGATATTTACTAATTAATTATTTACTGATTTTTTGTTAGAAGATCAACGTGAATTAGAATATTGATAAATTTTTTTTGCTATAAATGCTCATTTGTTTACTACTGAATGATATTAAAAGCTAAACGCAAAATTTTCAACTATTCTTCGGGTTGAATTCAATTTTTGTTTTTATTGATTCAAAAATTTGAGAAATTTACACTTAATCCATTCGCAAATTCATCAAATTTTTTTGAATTGAAGCCAATAAGTTGTCAATTTAAAATTTCACTCATTAAACTTTACAGTATTACAGAACAATAAATTTGTCTATTGCCATATACGATAGTTATCTATATACTTCACACAATTTGTCTCAATAGAAAATTTGTAATGAATAGTCAAGAAGACAATTTTTCACATTAAGCCAAATTCAATGATATTCTTAAATTAAATTTGAAATAAAGGAAAATTTCCGCTCAAGACAACGCCGAAATTTAGTATACAACTCGAACCTTTCTTAACAAAAATAACACAATTTTTCAAATAGAAGTAATTTAATAAATAAGTAAATATAAAAAGTATTTAAAAATCATAAAATTAAGACTGGTGAAGCGAGACAGTAGTCTAATTTTAATTGATAAGAAAAATGCGAAACTTAGTAATAACAAGCAAAAACGTTTCAGTCGACCGAATTATATCCTGCACTTTAACAATCTGAGTTTAAAAATTTGTTTTTGAAATATCTAGAATTAGCTTTCATTGTTAAATAGCAATTATTCGAACCTGTCAATCCGCTCAATAGAAACTTCACAGAAATTATGTCTGATCTATAAGTGCACACAGGCTTTTGCAGCTCTATGGCTTATCCCCCAAAACTTTAGACATTTTTTCAAAAATTTAAAAAATTTTTTTGGAGTTGTATAACAGCTACCCGAACTTGTCAAGCCATTCCACCAAAACTTTAAGGTTATATCTGACCTAAAATTGAACACACAACTACCGAGTTTAATGAATCGTTTTAATTTTTTTCAACTCTATTATTAAATTAGCATTTGCAGCTCTATGGCAGCTACCCCAATCTGTTAAGCCATTCCACCGAAAACTTCAGTGTTATATCTGACCTCAAATTGGACACACGCCTACTAAGTTTCATGAATCTAACTTTAATATTTTTTATTTTTTAATATTCATCATTTTTATAGCCTGCACCTTCGTGAAGGTAAAAATAATGTGTTAAAAAAAATTTAACACTCAATATCTACATTATTTTAAGATGATCACTGAATGGATTTTACTAATTGAAAATAATTAAAATTCCAAAAATATTTAAAGTGAAATTTTCCACTAACTATAAATTTCATTTTTAATATTTTCTCTATTGAATATACTGAATGTTAACAGATCGAATGTTATTTTTAAATCGATATCCATTAAATACAAACATTTAATTAGATTTTTATAAATACTTTTTAAAGATCAGGTTTACATTTGAAATTATCTAATAAACTATTGTAGGCAGGTTAATGTAATTACAAAACTATGTAATTTAAATTGTAGAAAAAAAAGTATTCCAAAACCTTTGATGTCAGCTGTTAAAATATTTAGACATTGAATAAATCATTGACTGATGAAAATAATTGTGTGTTACACATTGATATTAGCACTTCATTGTGCACCTGTGATTTTGTATTAAATACTACTGTACTTAATGTATAGATTAATGAAATTTGAAGTGAAATTTAATGAATAATTTTGAATTATTATTAGGCATATTATTAGAAAAGCACAAAAAAGTAACAAAAGGGATTACACTTACAACAAAATAATTAAAAGTGTGGAGACCCATGCTAAAGTTATCACAATGAAGTGTTAAACTTTCTCATTGTATATTGCAAATTTTTATTAATTTGCACTACTAGATCATAAATCTGGCCAATGATGTATGGCATTGTATCTTTAACCGAAGGATCTTAGAGTAAAACCCTGGTTGCTGTAAAAATCAAACTTAATATACAATATTATAAATTTTGTATAATATTTCGTATGAATTTGAATACCAAAAAAAATTAACAATAAAATATCAATAACCTTCAATATTTGATGCAAAAGGATTATTAAATAACATATTAAATGTTATGTTCCCGGTATTTCTGGAAATCTGGATTAACGATCAGAGCATTGAACTCGTTTTCAGTATCTTTGGTCCAGAGGACTTTTGCGAAATAGGATCACATAGTTTTCGTTGGGAAATAAGAAGGGAATGAGAGGGGCCAAGGAGCTTCTGTGAGATTATGACTGGAAGCGTTTTAAGAAGGTTATAGGGTTGGGCAAGAATTAGATGATTATCCTCACGTAGGTCTTGTTGGGTCTTTGCAGACTTGGGGGCGTCTCGCGGTTGTACTTTTACAAATCTATAATTGAAAAAGGTGCTGCCGTGTAAATATGATTATAATGCATTGTGTTTAAATGTTAAATTTAGGTTTTTCTTTAATACTTCGGAAATTTTTTAAAATGAAAAACATAATCACATAGCATATGTGCATATATTAAGCTACAAGTAGTTTGGCGGTACTCAGAATAAATTAGACTTAATTTTTTCTGTTTAACTAAACATTATTACTTTGAATTTATTTCACTGCTTTTTACAATGTATCATATTCCAAAATATATGTTAAAAACTCCTTCACACTGTACTATATTCTAAAATATATCGAATACGCACTCGAAACGTGAAACAAAAGCAGAGTGTGTAGCAAAAAAAAAATTAAAATTGTCTTTCTTTCAATTCAAGAATTTCATTTTTTTATACAATGCGTCGGTTTCAAATGCTTTTTTGTTGGTGTAAAACTTTTTGGAAATTATGGTTAATTTAATTATTAAAGTCTTCAAACATTCCGACATTATTGAAGACTTCATTTCGTTATCGATTGTTCATCACTTAATTGTTAAATTTCAATCACTTTTGAATAATTAAGTATAATAATCGAATCTACAAATAATTAAATGCTACACCCCAAAAAAAGGGCTTAAAATCATTGCTTAAATTGTTGGTCGTATATGATTAAAACCACTTATGAATAAATCATACAATGTCATTATATTAAAATTTTTGATTTCAAACAAAAATATTTCCTTTAATTTATAAACAAATTTTTGAGTGAAAACATTAGTAATTAAGTAATTATTTTTTATTTATTTAATTTTAATGTATACTTCATTTGAAATAAGGACTTATTTTAATTCATATTTAGTTATTTATAATATTATTTTAAGAGTTATTGTATTAAACACCAAATTAATTGACAGTATTATTGTACATAGCTAACACGATATTTAATAGAAATAACTCAGCCTAAACTTATGCAAAATTTTATGGGCAAATAAAATTCAATAAAGTAAAATGTATTTAGGTACACTTTTCCAGAGAGGTACTTGTTATAATTTAATATCGTTAATTTTTAATTACAGATAAATAAGAATAATAACAATTTTGAAAATTTAAATTTCTATGACATCCAAACGGCATTAAAACAAATTTTATTACTGTTTATATATCGCACTAATACAACAATCTATTGTAAAAAAATACATAGTTTATTTTTATGTTTCGGGTCACTATTTTATAAAAAAAAAAATAAATTTGAAAAAATATCCAAATATCGTTTAAAAACGTTCAGTGATTCGATTTAAATTTTCAATGCATACTATAATCTTCTGGAAGTTTGAGTAAAGTATACTCAAATTTTTAGATGCACGATTTGCTTTCTTCTTGCTTTTATTTGTCGTTTACTTAACATTTACATAAGCACGTTGATTAGCATTATATAGAAAAATATAACAATATTATTAAAACCTTCAATTCTACATCATTAATATTTGTCAGATATGTAGTTTTGTCGCAGCTTATTTTTGCATCACATATTCAAATATAAGTTACATATATTTTATTTTTTTTTTTGGTTGCAATCGAATCTTGCTTTAAAAAATTCATACATGTTTTACAGATTGCAGCCGAATCTTGTTAAGAAATACGTCTTTCATAATCAATCAATATTAATATTTTTATCAAAATAATATTCACGTCATAGCGTCAAAAACATAAATATGACGTAACATTAAAAAGTTAATAAAACAATTTTTTTTTTTTTCAACAACTTTAAATTTTAAAAAAGAAAGGAATAATTTAATTTAAAGAAATTTCAACTGACAATTTATTAATAAAATAATTATGTAAAACAAAAACCAAAAAAAAAAAAAACAAAAATGCTAGAAAGCTCGAATTTTATGCTGTAAATTATTTTGACTCTTCAGTTTAGCTGTCAAATTAGAAACAAAATTTAATCTCCCACACATTAAACTCTTTTTTTTATCTCGTGTTATCTTAAAAATTAAAACAAAATATTTTTTTGTATACAGCTACTTCCTTCTAAGACGGAAAAGAAAAGTATTATTGTACGCATTATCAACTTTAATAATTTGCAAAAAAAAAATCACGACGACGTCATTGCTTGCAGTATACGCGTATCTGATTTCACGTTTCACAAATCTTTAGATGACATAAAGATGAGAAAATTCATATAAACATTTTTGAAATTCAAGTCACTAATTGTATAATCAGAATTTATAATTTTAATAATGATTTCTTTATTATATGAGAGCTTTTTATGTTAGTATGAGATTATAAATTTTTCGTTGTGATACCGCACGCGGATAACAATAGTAATGAATTAAAATTGTGCTTCCTGAACTTTTTTTTTCACTTTTCACTACAATTCAATATTATTACCGTAAAAATTAAATTAAGAAAATTAATTTTTAGAAGAAATTGAGAAGATTTACAGATATAGTAATGTTAATTTTAGGATATTTGCAACCATTTTGAAAAAACGCTAATAAAAAGTACATTGCCACACTCTTGTTGGCGATAGTAAATATTAATATATGAATTTCCGGAATGGTGTTACAAAAAATCGTTAATTTAAAAGAGTTAATGACTGCCAATTTCACTTAAATTAAGGGAAATTGTTAAATTAAAAATCAGTTAACCACTGCCGGCATAGCCATTGTACCATTTATATTTGACTATAATTTTAAATCTTTTCACGTTTGAATTCTGTTCGCTTCAAGTTTGTATTCTAGTCCTCTCAAATTTGGACTCTATCCTTGCGTCAAGGCAATAATATCGTTATTTACTAATACACTAAATAATAAAAAAAAATCTAGCCTTCAATTATTTTATTTATCTAATTTTGTGTACCCCAAGATTTACTGCTTGAATTTTTCGAAATTTTCTTGCATATATTTTAGGTAAGTGGAATTCTAATTCGATCAAATTAACATCTGTGTATTTAAAATAATGAATGTAGAGCAAAAAAAAATCTGGCTTAGTAAAAAGTAGAATATAAACTCGACAGTCAAAGGTTTGCATTTTCCTAGGCGACCTTTTACTCAATTTTAATTAAATGGTCAGACACAAACTTAAATTCATTAATACCAGTTAAAGCAAAAAGTTTTTTTAATAGTGCTTTAGAATAATTAAAAATCTATAATTTCTTGCTTTAAAATTTCAAATATTTTTAAAACATTTTAAGCAATAAGAAAACTTTTTTCACTTGAATCTTAAAATCAGCGTAAATGCAAATTTTTCTATTTAAAAAGTGGGCTTTAAAATTTTCTTTGGTCAAAGAATTTCAATATTCTTTGGTCGTGTTTAATATAAATCCAAATTTTTAGACTTTATCTGCAACTGAATATGTTTTATAACAAAGGGAGCGGCCCACATTATATTAAAATTCAGGTGAAAAACAAGTTCAATAAATTTTATATCTAATTCACTAACCTTAATTATTTCGGCCATATTGAAAAAGGTTTCTAATTTTACATGGAATTTGTTGGTGGTGTTTAAAAATTCAATGTTTGGTATTTGTTTGAATACATTTTCCGTTTCTGAATTTTAGAATTCATTTTTAATTGTGACAACAGCTAACATGGTTTCTACTGCCCATAATGTTGTTTGCAAATATTTCTTCAATTAATTTATGAAAAATAGTGTTATCTATTTTAATATTCAAATCAGTTTTATATTAAATTTCCTCGTCATATTTTTTAATTATTCATAATTAACATTTCGAGTTGACTCCATTTTGGTTTTTGAATAAATTTTCACACAATAAGGACCTTCTTCATTGCTATACGATTTTGAATTATTCAAATTAGATTCAATAACTGTTCAATAGACTTAAGGCATCCTTCTCTTTGAATTATAGAATTTTGTATTTTATACATTTAATTTTAGTTTAAAAATTTCAAATAATTAAAAATTTCTTGTATAATATCCAAAATTATTCATAAAATAAAAATTATTTTTTAATATTTCAATTTGGAATTTTTATTTTGGAAATAAATGCCTACTAGAAATTAAAAATTAAAATTCCGAGAATATTAAAATTGATTTCAAAAAATTATTTATGTGAATAAATTTAAGGTTGTTCAGAAAAGAGAAACCCAAGTACTGGTATTTTACTCATGAGCTCTAGCACAGGCGTTTTGTAAAATGTTTAAAATTACAAAAAAAAATTAAAAAATTGGTATGTTTCGGTTGTTGCCAATATTTAAATATTTATTATTTATTAAATGAAATTTTCGAAACCATTTTTAAAGTAATTCGTATTTTGAAGAAGTTAATGACCCCCAAATTCAGTAAGTTTAAGCAAAATTTTACCCCTACAACACCGAATACTATTTGTATTTGACTACACGTGTAATGCACTTATTTCGGAGCTTGTTCTTCATTCAGAGTAAAAACATCATAATTTAGTAATACACTGACAAATAATAAAATGATTTTTAGCCTTCAATTATTAATTTTGTGTATCCTGAAAGGCTACTGCGTATGTCGTTGTTTCAGGTAATGATTCTTATACAAACTAGTTGTACCATTTGATTTTAACATCTGCGTTCTGTATTTAAGTATTGTAAAATAACAAATTAATTTAATGAGCATACTTTAAAAATTTCTTTAGCAAAATTTTCAGTTAATTGATATAAAAAATTTTACTTAAACAGGTAAATTTTTATTTAACAAAAAGGTACGTTATCTATGATTAAGGCAGTAAATTTCATGAATATGTTGTAAGAAATTCTGTTATACATACATATATATTGTATATTAGTTTGTATGACAAGTTTTGTTAAACCAGAGAACAAATAAGTTATATTAAACCAAAGAATAGGTTGACAAATTATTTTAAATATTGTAATAATAAAATGGTGCTAATATTGTCAAACCAATTGTTAAAATTCTTATTCTAATTAGTATTCAAAATTTTTAATAAATTTTATTTAACTGTGAAAATTCCTAAAGTGAATACATTCCCTTTATTTTAATTTTATTCAATATTGGCTATAAAGATTTAATTCACTAGACCCTATTTTTTTTAAATTTCTAAATTGACATTTTGACTTGATTTGCTTGAAATTCTTCAATTCCTAAAGGAATAGAAACTTTTCAATACTCAAATATGAAATAATTGTAAGTTTTTCTATACTCATTGTTAACGAATGAATATTACAAAATCTTGTCCACTTTAATATTAAAATTGTTTAATAACAAGTTTTTGCGAAATTACCCACAATATAAACCCTATCATTAAAAATCCCAATTATTTAAAATCCAAAATAGGTATAAGTATTTAGGGATGCAATTATTCGATGCAATTCCAAATTGAGTAGATACCTACATATTATGTACATGCTCATAGACTTAAAATAAACCCATACCTGTTTCTTTACACTAAACATTGTTACAGAGAACAATTGGTTGGTTTATGAACAATAAAATTATAAATATTTTAGGGGCATAAATAATTAGAATATATTTTTTATATAATTCTTACTTCAAATAAAATCTTATTTTAGAAGAGTTACCACCATGGTTACTCTTTACAATATTATTAGAATTTTTACCTGTCTTTATTAAAATAGACCCACTTTAAATTTAAAACAGGTAGACTTTTCACAAATTTCTTATTTTTCAAATTTCTTTAAATTCGGTTTAAACCTTTTCAACCAAATTCAGTTCCAACATAACTTTGAAATCGTTTATACAAAATCAAATTTAATTCAAAATTTTTTTTTAAAAATAATTAAAATTTTCATAATTTTCACAAATTAAATACAAGAAAAATTACAATATGAATAATATCGAAATTTATAATAGTGAAATTGATTTAAGTGCTATAACATCGGAAAATGAATTTTTAAAATCTGAAAAACCACTTTATATCGTAAATTTAAATGAAATTATTGAAAAAATTTTAATATTAAAAAAAGCTATGCCAACAATTCAACCATATTATAATATGAAAATAAATGATCATCCAATTATATTGAAATTATTAAATGAATTTAATTGTGGTTTTAATTGTTGTTCAAGAAGTGATTTGGCTAGAATTAATGAATTCAAAATTAATCCAAAGAATGCAATTTATGGAAATTTAATAAAACCAATTGCACATCTTTTACACGCCAAACGTTATAAAATTAAAACAATGAAATATTCGGATCAATATGAACTTTATAAAATAAAAAAATATTTTTCAAATTCAAATTTAATTCTTATTATTAATTTTAATAATTTTTTAAATAATTTTCATTATTCAGGAAAATTAAAGGCTACAGAATCAATTTCAGAATTATTTATTGAAGAAATAAACCTTTTAAAATATGCAAAAGAATTAAATTTAAATGTTATTGGAATTGGTTTTAATATTGATGAAAATTACTCTATAAATTTATTAATTTATGAAAATTTAATAAAATATTCAAAAATATTATTTGAATTTGGTAAAACATTAGGATATCGTATGACTACAATTAATATTTCAAGTGAATTTTTTAATTCAACAAATACAATATTTGAAATTGGTGTAAAAATACAAAATTCTCTAAATAAATATTTTTTAAATGATAATATTAAAATAATTGTAGAATTAGGTAAATATTTTGTTGAATCATCTCATACTCTCATCTGTAAAATACGATATAAAGAGGAAATAATATTGAATAATTGTCAAAAAGGAATAATTTATTATATTAATGATAGTGTTGTTACAGGGTCATTTAATAAAAAATTGTGTGAAAAGAAAATTTTATTACCAAAATATTTTGTAGATGATTTCAATAATGATCAATCAATAGAAGAAGAAATTAATAAAAATAACAATAAGAATAAATCATTTAAAAGTTATATAATTGGTTCAAGTACTACAAAATTAGATAAAATTTGTGAAAATATTTATTTACCAACATTAAATATTAATGATGTTTTAATTTTCGAAAATATGGGTGCAAATACAATATCTGTAATTAGAAAATTAGAGAATGGTTTATCAAATATTCAAATAAAATTTTATTATAATGAAAATGATAAATTTTTAGAAAATAAATATAAGAAAATATTAAAGAAATTTTTAAGTAATTTGTAATTAAATAAATTCAAATAAATTTTGTAAAATAATAAAGAAAATCTGAGATATTTTTATATTCAATATATTAGTTAGAAATATGTAATTAAAATGATAACAATAGAATAAAAAATAATATTTAAAACAATTAAATTTTTAGGGTTTTGCAATAAGAATCGCTTTAAATACGGCCGTATAAGTATATAATTGTGTATATAATGTAAAATTAATTTTTAAAATACTTTAAAATAAAATTTCAAAATTTAATTAATATATTCTTATTCCTTTAAACAGATTTGTATGTATTTGTATATACAATCGGGTGAGCAGTGCATCGCGACCCAATCTGTGAGAACAAAGTATTTTTCTTCTTCTACCAGCTAGAGCATCATACTCCCTTAAAAGGTGTACTGGTCTCCTTGCATCCTCCCCATTGCATAATCTGCAAATGTCCCCACTTATAATAATTATTCATATAAAAATTCCATTGGAGCTGCAAATGTATTTTTTAAAATGAAATACAAGAAACAGCTAGCCCAAATGTTTCGAATTTTTGAAACAATGAAAACGGGAATCGATTCAAAAAATGATAACCAACTCAATCCGTTTTTAAAAAAATTTACCAAATTTTAAAACTTCTGCGGAACATAACAAAATTCTGCGGAATTCTTTAAACTTAAAAGGTACCAAAAAATTTGACTTATTTAAATTATTCAAATGATCCAATATAAATACTGAAAATATAGAAAAAGTAAATATTTAAAGCACAAATTTAGAAAACAAAAATAAAGCAATTCAGAAATGGGTTCAAGCATAGCGATCAGTCTAAATGAAAGGAGACTATGCGTTTGATTAGAAATAATACTATTTATTCAAATGTTTTTAGTTTTATGAGTCACACGTATCATACCTTAACTGTTCTGATTTCTCCATATTTTGTTTCTTATATTTCTCGGAGCTTAGAATATTCCTTCTTAGAATAATATTCTGCATTCAGTTACGTTTATCAAGTATTTCTATAGCACTTAAAGCAGCTAGCTTCAAATGTTTTTCTAAAATAACAATATCAAAGTAATTCCATTTTGATCTACGCAATATCTTTGTACTTTTTAAATAAGGCATAAAACCATATTATAATAAAAAAAAATTAATATACGCGACATCCGGTCTTTGAAAATTCAGAATTGTCGCTTTGCTAAATAGTAATTGAACAATGATGTAAAATTGAAAATAATGTTTTAGTTTTAAAACCGGCCAGATCCAGTTGCAGATTGCGGAAATGTCTCGACATTGCAGATGACAATGCATACCGGCGTTCATTTAGGTATAACACAATAAATTGTGCAAAATGATCTGAAATTGTGCCATTTTATTTTTTATTTTCCGAATCATATGACACGAAAATGGCTGCATTCGTAAAATTGATTCTCATTTTTTACCGTAAAAATTTAATCGAATTTTCGCATTGTATAATAATTATCTTCTTATATATCAATACATTAATCCTTTATTAATAATACCATAATTTTTCAAAAAATCTTAATTTAATTATTACATTCTTTTTTAAATAATGATATACCCGCCTATCACACCACTTGAGGACAAAACACCTGCGCAATATAAATGAACTTGAAAAAATCTATTAGAAGTTCTTTAATTGTAAAAAGCATAAATTATAAATTTACTATTTTATTACTAATATTTTGTTTTCTGAATTTTAATAACAATTAAAATATTTTCAGATATCGTTAAATAAAACAATGTAATCAAAATTATTCTTAAGGTAATTATTTTAAGTAGAAATTTCCCATATTTGATAAATTATAACGGAAAATTTTATTTTCCCCAAAAAAAAAAGTAAAAATCCATTCCAAGGAATAAGTATAGTATTCTACGGAATAATAATTAAAGCTGTCTAATAATAATATTTAATATGCCCACATACGAGTACCTAGTAATAATTATTTTGATTATAAAAATTCTAATAGCACCAAAATTAGGGTTTGTAATGTAATAGCATTTCATACAATAAGCGAAGTATTGTGATCGCATTAAATTTCACATACGGAGTTTCCAACTTAAATTTTATTCACCGTTATAGAGCATGCCTATACCGTTAAAGTAAAACATCATTTTGTCACAATATGAGATTATCTTTTACTAAGCGATACAATCATCACTTATGGGAAAAGGAAAGTCAATATTAATTGGATTAAAATAGTAAAACGAAAAAAAGTTAGTAAAAAAATGAAAAGATTTAAATGAAATTTCAAAATTGAAGATAGACTAACAACAAAATCAATTGATTCGTTAACCAATAAGCTGTAATAAGTCTGCAATCTGCATTGTATACACACAAAGTAAAATCAACATACTGCACCATTACATTTCTAGAATTTTCAGCGAGATATTCGATATGCTTGTACGTATACTCTGGGTACCGCAATTTCGACCAAATCGATTTTGTTTTGTGTTTATTAAAATTTGAAGTGGATACACACAGATAGCATAATATTTCAGCTGCTGAACTTTCGCTAATTTCCAATTTTTAGACACATACGTGTACGTATATAGAGGAATAATTATAGACTTCGCTGAAATTGAATATTTTAACTATAGCCTTGTTGAAATAATGGCAAATTTAGCAAGATCAAGACTTTGAAGCCGAACTTCTTCAACAGTTGTCTCATTTAAAACAGAATTTTATTTAGAAAATATAGACGCAATACTCTCGGTTATATTAGGACCACATCGAATTTTTTATGTTTCAGTTCTTATTTAATAAAACAATTGATGCGTAAATAATTTTGTAATTTAAAATTATTACATTTCACTCGCCTTTCAAAATTTCAATCACTAATTATAATAGTTCCTATCATAAAAATACTTAACAATTAATATTATTAAGGGTAATTATGTGAAATCCCCACAATTATGTTCATATGCGCAGCTATAAATAAGCTATATATCAAATTTTCTAATTCATGCTATTAATAATGTTATCTTAATGATTTTATATAGAACCGATTATAACTGATTAAAATTAATTATGAATAAAACGAAACGCGTGCGTTAATTAACACTATCTCATTTAAAAAGCTTACGTATAACTGTCTGGGTTGAAAGTTCTTACATAAAAATTTTCTATTTAACTGATATACATCGTTAGCTCTAAATGAATTAATGCTTGAAAATATTTGAAGATTTCTAAATATAGATATTTAGATTTATTAATAGAAACTTTTAATATTATAAGAAATTTTGGTATTATTCAAATTAATTTGTGACTCAATTATTTAATTTCAAATTACAGAAATTTGTTCGATATTATCATTTGATTTATGAATTGAAATTATTATTTGTTTGGAAACAATATGCTACCGAAATTATTAATTTATAACTAAAACAGTAATTAGGTCGAAATTTTTAAATACGTGATTGCTATCAATTAAACGTTCCAAGAAAATCGTATATCGTAAACTTTTTATGGGAGCGACCAAAGTATATTCAAATTCTTTTTAAAAATTTTACTAATCTTGTACAAAATTTTTCTATATTTAATTATGAGTTCAATTAGTTTTTTTTCGTTTTTTTGGAAAATACCAGTAAATTTGTGTAATTATTAGGTTTGACTTGTGATTGAATTATTTAGGAAAAAATATGTTTTTTCTAACTTATTAAAACAGTAATGATGACTTTATAGAATTTCTATTAGCGAATAACGTCATAATATGAATGCGGAATGTATTGATGGATTGACTCCTTTACATATTGCTGCTTCAAAACGTTTTACATCCTCAGTCCAAATTTTAACAAAAAATGCAGGAATCGACCTTAATAAAAAGCAAAAAGCAGGTTTTAGTGCCTTACACCATGCAGTTATGGGGGGAATGTTTGTAATAAAAACTTTAATTTCCACAAATAGAACTGACCTCAATGTGAAATCTGATGATGGTTTATCTCCACTGCATCAATCAGTTATAAACAGTTACATAGACATTACCGAACTTCTTTTACAAAAAACTAGTATTAATATAAATGTTAAAGATAAAAATAACTTTACTCCTTTACACTATGAATCAGTGATGGAAAACATACACATAATTCATCTTTTATTAAAGCACAGGGAAATAAATATTAACGCAATGTCTAAGGATAATTTGACGCCATTGCATTTTGCAATGATAAATAATCAACCCAACGTAACTGTGGTATTATTAGAAAATGATAAAATCCATGTAAATGCTGTCGACAAAAACAATTTAACAGCTTTACATTTTGCTTCAATGAATGGAAATCTTCATTTTCTTGAAGTTTTGAAAGAACGACAAAAATTTAATATTAATGCACAATCAAATCATGCACATTTTTTTATCACTCGATAAAAAAATTAATATAAAGGTTAAGGATGTTCTGGGTGCTACTTCATTGCAGTTTGCACTTGGACATAGAAAATTTGAAACCATTGGATATCTTTTCTCAAAAGTATTGACTAACAAATTTTATTTCAAAGTTTGTCCTTGTTTCCCGGTTTTCACTAGAATGTTTGAATACAAAGATTTGTTTGAACATTTGAAAGAAAGTGCAATACCTAAAGTATCCATCGCTAAATATCCTTTAGACGAGAGAGCAGATGTAAATAGTAAAACTTATAAAAAAAATCACCTTTACATTTAGCAGCTCAAAGCAATGCAATCAATATAATAAATCATTTAATAGAAAAAGGAGCAGATATCAATACAATCATTCAGATGTGGTTGCAATATTAGAAGAGGAAATCAGAATAAGAATGAAACGAAATGTTAAAAAGTCCAAGACAAAAACATCAGTTAGAATCGAGAACTCCGATTTAGAAAGTAATTCTTTGAGTTATAATGTGAAAATTATTTCTCAATGACAGAAAGTGCAGTGAGGATAATGGACTTACAAGCGGAAGCAGCAAAATATATCCGTGGATGTATTCGATAGTAAATATTTTTGCGAATTCGGTTCGAAGTTTTTCTAAAACTTTGCCTTGTATGTAGAAAATCATTAGAATCAAAACATGAATTCTTAAAAGAAAAGCAAATATTTTCTGTATCTATTACAAAGAAATCTGAAACAATTATAAAACAGTCAGCCTTAAATAACGTTATTTCAATACATCGATTAGATATTGGTTTTTTAGACTTACAGTAACATATTATCGGAGCTGTTACAGATGTTAACAAAATTGAGGAAATGTTGACGATCATACAAGTTTATGTACGGAAATCAATTTTCGACGCAAAAGTAGAATACCGTGGTAAATTCTCCAGAAAAAGATTAAATAATTTTATAAATGAATTTTCTCAAAAAAGTTAATTTAAAATTCAATAGACTACCAAACACATCTGCATTCAAGGAAAAACATCTACCGAACTAATAGTTTAAACATGCAAAAAATTTGCTTTTAAAAATAATTCAAATGGAGAAATTGTTTGAGAGTGATTTGATTTCACCACAGCGAAATACTATTTGGTAAATAATTTAAATAATTTTTTTCTGCGACATTAAAAATCTATTGAATTTATAAAAATAAATTACAAATAAGTTAAAAATTGATTGAATCATTAGCGTTTCCATTTTAGTTTATATATTACATGATTCTTCAAAATGTTGAAGAGATTCGTAAGGCAACCTTTGAATTCATCTTTTGGCAAATTATGCAAATTCGGCACAAATCAAAGCTTTTCTGATCTTGTGCATAATCTGGTGATAATCTAAATTGCGACGATTCAATTTAAAAGTATTTATGAACATTTAGTAATACATTCAGAATAAAATGAACAACGTACCGGGTGGTTCAGTAATCAATACTTTAACATATACCATCATTTATATTAACATATAAAATTATTGTTCAAAACTAGTTGTCAAACCTCATAAATTTTCACGAGATTTCTACTTGTCTAAACTTTTTGTCTTATAACTTCTCTTCCAAAAATGATAGAAGCTTCAAACAAACAGTTTGAAAGGGCTACAAGAGGGTTTGAAAGAAACATATTACTTTTTCTTTATATTACTTTGGGAAACACAAGTATTTAGAAAAAAGGACTTTAGCAAGTTCAGCGTATATTCTTGTTCAGCGTAAAATTTTGCGTTGATTTAGACATGTCCGTCCGTCCGATCATCCGTCCGTCCGATCATCCGTCCGTCCGATCATCCGTCCGTCCGATCGCTCGATAACTCAAAAACGAATAATGCAATCGACACCAAACTTTCACAAGTTGTTTCTTTTATGCCAAATACGAACCCTATTGTAATTGGATTAATTCGGACAACGGGTTCAGGTAGCTGCCATACAACTGAAAGAGTTTATTTTAATTATTTCAAAAACTAATAAAGGTATATATATGAAATTTTGTATACGTGTTTTAATAGGATGACTGCAACGGTTCGGATAAAGCTAATTTTAAATATTTGGAAATATTTGTCTGTCGAGTTATAGGTCAGATATATCTGTAAAGCTTCTATAGAATGGTTTCACAGTTTTGTGTAATTGCTGTACAACAAACGTGCAGATTATAATTCTGTCGGTTTATACCAACTGAAACTGTTTTTATTTGTTTTGATTATATTTTAGTTAAGTCTTCCTCTATTTTGTATTATGAAATGATGTTTTAATTGAACAACAAAATTTTCATATGTAAAACAACAAAAAGCTGTGCTCCAAATTTGCTTTCTGAACAATAAACAAAAAATTAAATTCAATAAATACATTTTTATTCACATTTACTACATTGAACTTATTTACTAATTTATTAAGAGCCACAATAATCTTTAAAAGATGCAAAAATTCAAATAATTTCATTAAATATCATAAGTTATTGCTTTTTAAACAAATTTCGTTATTGTTAGTATCTGACGTTTTTAAAATATCAACTTTTTTATTATTGTTGACATACTTGGCATTTGCGTAATCAGCTCCATCATCTGAAGAAATTGAATCAATTTCATTATCATCATCGTCATTGCTATCATTACTATCGCTACAGCTACTATGACTGCATATTCCCTCGTCTATATTAACGATAATGTTATTTGCATACTTTGAATCTTTGGTGGTATATTGACGATCATAATAGTAAAGGGTTTTTGGTTGTGGAAAACCATTAAATCCAGATGAAAGTGTTGTTGAATAAGCGCCCATCTCATCGAAAACGAAAGCATCATTTATTGACAAATTAGGTAAATTCATATCATCCCAAATAATATCTAGAGCATCACATGTTGGTCCCCATATGCAACTTTTATATAATTCTTCATTTGGAACTGTCTCTGGTATTTGTGATTCAGTTTCTGTTGAATCCACTTCATTCAATTGATACTTGATAACATTCGGTTTTAGTATGTAGTGGTCATATGTAATAACATTTAAAGTTCCATAAACACCATCATTTACATAATACATAATTTTTTGGATTTGATCATCAATTTTAATTTCACGTTTCGAATGAATTTTGCATATTAGTTTGAATGCTGATGTCACAAAATAACGTCCTGGCTCAGCAATGAAACGAACATCGTCGCCAGGAAAATATTCATCCAAAGATTTATTTATTATTCCACACATTTTTTGGAATGCGGAATCATCAGAACCAGGAAAACCACCTCCAATATCGAGCAAATTCAAATTTTTGAAACCAAGCTCTTTACCAATATTAAATACATCACGTGCTTTACTAATTGCTTCATCATATGCATCATGATCCAAACAATTTGAACCGACATGAAATGATATACCAACAATGTTCAAATTTAATTTTTTTGCAAGTTCTAAAAGTTTAGGTGCCACAGTAATTGGTTCACATCCAAATTTTCCACCTAATGGACTTAATGCTAATTTTGCTTCACAACAAATTCTTAATACAAGCTCAGCATCAGGATAATTCTCTTTAATTTTAAATAATTCTAAATCTGTGTCAAAAGTCATCATTTTTACATTATTTGCTTTAGCATATTCCAAATGTCCTATTAATTTAGTTGGATGAGCATAAATTATTCGTTCTGGTTCAACATCAATACTTAAAATCTTTTCGATTTCAGCTTTTGATGCACAATCAAAACTGACACCAAGTGAACTTAAAAATTTCAATACCATTATGTTATCATTACACTTAACAGCATAGAATGGTGTCACTCTTGGCATATATTGAATCCACTGATCATATTTTTTCAACAGTTCCGTTAAATCGCAAATCATTAATGATTCATCTGAATTCTTGTATTCTACACCGTTAACGATTTCGTTCAAATTCAATTTGTTATTATAAAAGTTTATGCCTTCCATTTCCTACTTTAGTTTGATTTTGGTAATATTATTAAATAAATAGGTAACAGTTTTTAAATAATATTTTATTAATTATAATTATTTGCCGAAATAAAAAGTTTAATGTTGCTTAAGAAACGCTCACTTTTCGAATGATTTTAGTCTCTGCAATTAACTGAAAAGGTTAACTCGGTTTTGCTGCAAAATCGTTTAAAATTATATTGGGATTTCACTTTAAAATTAGTAAAAGAAAACACAGACGTATTTTAAAGAGAAATCTAATTTATAAGTTTAAGGAAAATTTAAGCTTTAAAGATAGTGAAAAAACTTTGGAATTTCGATTATTTTCATTATCAACACAATATCGAAATTAATTAAAATTCAAAATAAAAATAACAAAAAATTGTTAATGCTAAAAGGTATTATGACCATATGGAACTTCAATTTTAAGAAAAATGTTGAACAATTTTGCAAAAATCCAGAATTTCACAAAAACAAATTAGAACATTATAGTGTTATACAATTACAAACCAATTGTTATACAATGTAAAACCAAAGCTTTCAATTTGATATTCGAATATGATAGTGATTAATAGTTTATGTTTCAATTACGACTATTGTTTTATCGTCTATAAAAAATTTAAATTTTAAAGTCAAATGCAAGTAAAACTTTTTAGCATATTATAAAATAGCGTATTACAGCTTTTATTATAAGGAAAATCCATTATGTATTTGTGTTTTATAGCGAATAGAGTTCTACTTACATAAATTTTTAATTTTAGGTACTTCCACAAACTACTTATAGAAATGGAAACTGTAATTAATTGATAAGAACTTGATAAAAATTTAAAGGCGGCTCAACATATTATGAAAGCGTTTCAAATTTGTTACTTAATTACAAGCGATATATAGAAAAAGAACAAACAAAACAATAAGGAAGACCCAGGAATTAGTATTTTCCTTCTTATGCAAAGTTTTTTCAATAATAGAAATGTTGGAATAACTTAAACTTGTACATTTACTCTTATGTGTATATCAACTCTCTATCGTTTTTGAATTTGAGTTACATATTTTCAACTTAAACAAAACAAAATTCAATAACAAAAATTACCGTTGCAATTAATTGGCCATAAATAGATTTGATTCATTAGAAAATAATAAGCACGAGCGTAACTGCATATATTTTATAAAACAAATATTGAGAATATGGTAATTACGAGAGATGAATGTCATTGTAAGCTTTAAAAACTTGATATTAACTACGTCACGGCTACTAACTGTCTATGTCGATTTTCATGTTATTATAATATATCAAATATGTAAGCCAAGCTTTTGGAATTTATCAATTCAGATTGTTTAATACCGGTTTTAAATGTATTAGTTGAATTTTTGTTAAATTGTTTTTACCGGCCGTATTGTGTATACAATAGGTAGGTTATGTGATGGCAACAAATTTTGAATATCGAGTTTTCGGTGGGAAGGCACTTCTCCATAGTAGGGAAGTGTAAATAAACTATTTTTAGCAACCTGTCGGTCTGTCGGTCTGTGTGTGCACGCGTGTATCTCAAGTTCGGCTGAACCGATTTTGATGAAATTTTATATGTAAGTTTATTTCGACCATGGCACGGATTGATTAACTTTTAGGATATATCTGGGCATCTGGCCTTGGGAACTGCACTTTTTACCGAGCCTGTTTTACATTTTTGAACATTTTGAAGAAAATATTCAACCGATTTACTTGAAATTTCATATATAAACTCAGCTCAACAGAACGAATTGATGGAATTTTTTGAAATTTGATATTTGAGTTCTGGTTGTTGCCGAAACTAACTGGCGAGCATTTCAGGGAATTCGGGTAGCACAAAGCGAAACTCTACTAAGAGCCAAATTTACATTTTTCTAGATATGTTAACTATAAGCTTACTAACGTCCTCAAAATTGAAAACAAGTATTTAGCAGACATTTTTATAATATTCTGTAACACTTTCACTTAACTAGACAATTCACATTGCGGTCGGTTATGTGCTGACCACATCAGATTTTTTTATTATACCCTGCACTTCGTGAAGGGTATATTAACTTTGGTATGGAGTTTGTAACTACTTGAAGGAGTCATCTGCGGTATGGACATATATATATATTCTTGCTCAGCGTAAAATTCTGCGTTGATTTAGATATGTCCGTCCGTCCGTCCGTCCGATCGCACGATAACTCAAAAACGAATAATGCAATCGACACCAAACTTTCACAAGTTGCTTCTTTTGTGCCAAGGACGAGCCCTATTGTTATTGGACCAATTCGGACAACGGGTTCGGGTAGCTGCCATACAACTCAAAGAGTTTATTTTAATTATTTCAAAAACTAATAAAGGTACAAATATAAAATTTTGTATACATGTGTCCAATTATATTCTATATATGCTCTAAAAATTTTAATGAGATAGCTGCACCAGTTTGGGTGGCTGCCATACAACTCCAAAAGCAAATTTTTTATATTCGGCAAAATAATAAAGTCAGATTCATGAAACTTGGCAGTCGTGTGTCCAATTATAGATCAAAGATATTTCTGAAGTTTTGGTGGAATTGCTTGACAGGTTCGAGTGGCTCCCATACAAGTTTAAAAGCTTATTTTAAATATTTGGAAAAATAATAAAGTCAGATTCATGAAACTTGGCAGTTGTGTGTCCAATTATAGGTCAAAGATATTTTTGAAGTTTTTCTGGAATTGCTTGACAGGTTCGAGTGGCTCCCATACAAGTCCAAAAACTTATTTTAAATATTTGGAAAAGTAATAAAGTTAGATTCATGAAACTTGGCAGTTGTGTGTCCAATTATAGATCAGATATATTAGCGAAGTTTTAGTGGAATTGCTTGGCAGTTTCGGGTACCTGCCATACAACTCCAAAAGCTAATTTTAAATATTTGGAAAAATAATAAAGTCAGATTCATGAAACTTGGTAGTTGTGTGTTCAGTTATAGGTCAGACATATCCGTGAAGTTTCTATAGAATGGTTTCACAGGTTTGAGTAATTGCTATACAACAATGAAAGGTGCAGGGTATAATTCAATCGGTTCATACCGACTGAAACGTTTTTACTTGTTTTTTATTTGTTTACATTCATTTTCACAGCAGAACTTAAATAAATTCAAAAATTCAATGGATTTACTGATTGGAATCTCCTAATTTATACTTTCATCTCCATAACATTACTCGGTTGTATTCTCATCAATGTAATAGAAAATTGTGCCTCTCAATGAAAATATACTTAAACTTAGCTTCAACGTAATAATTATAAAATGCTATAGTGATTACATAATTCTAAAACTCCTTACATGTAATAATTAAATTCGATAATATTAAAAGTGTCTCTAATACTTTCCAAGCTTATGATTTATTTTCTTGCGAAATATAAACGTTGTTTTAAGCGATCCCTTATAAATAATTGTGTTTTTGGAATTTTTGTACCTAGTCATATTTTTAATTCTTACATTATTAGTGTTCAAAAACTCAATTTTCTTCAAATTTCAAATCGTTGAAATTGTTTAAAACACTATTGCCCGAAGACCTTTCAGAAAATCGATTCTGTCCGGAGTAAGGGAGAAAAAAGAAAGTCACAAGAAATACATATAGAACCATACATACACATGAAATTTTAAAATACGTACAATAATTAGAATAAAGGTTATTAACATCTTTATTACGTAAATAAAATCACTATAAAATTAAAAATAGTTATGATTATTTAATTATTGGATTGATGAGAATTAAATAGAATTTTGGTTATGAAAATTATTAGACTAATTCTATATTATATTTATTGGAAATACCGGCACGTAAGAATAATATAACAATAAAATATATAAAAAATGTTTCTTATATTGGCAATATGGGAAATACCAACACCATTAAACTAAAATTATTATTTCATGCTAACGCAGAAAACTTCACGTAAGATTTTTATTCATAATTTAGGTTTTATATTTTGACTAAAATTTCAAATGTCATAAATAAATTCTACAACATTTCCAAATACTTGTAACAGCACACATATAAAATGTCTTAATTTAAAAATAAGATACATATTGTTTAATGTAACCCGGCTTTTGAAATGCATAACTTCATAAAGATTTACGAATCTTACTCCAATTGAAAAATATTGAAAGTTCGACTCTGATTCCGCAACCCTATATAAATATCCCTGCTCATGTTTATATTTGTATAGCCGTACGAAAGTATGTTCGACGGGTATACTAATTTGGCCTAACCGTTTGTAACGCTAAGAAATAATGGTCTGAAATATAGACTCAAGTATATGTTTTTGATCAGGGTTTAATTCTGAGTTGATTTATTTATTTGTTTATTTCGAAGGATGCCCTGGAAATAATTGTCACAGTAGGATTTACAGTTTAAAATTTTAGCTGTTTTATTTATTTTAAAATAATTTATAAATTATTTTATACATATATAAAAATTATTTTAAAATAAATTGGCTTTGTCTGTCCGTCCGTACTTCCGTCCCAGGGATAACTCAAAAACTAATGTCTACAAGATCTATAGAAAACTAACACCACGTACAAACTGTTTTACCCATTCCTTTTATAAGAAATTGAACTAAGCTCACCAAATTTTCACAAATGGTTTATGAAGTAGCAAATGATTGAACCCTATTTAAATACGATGTGACCAAGGCAGTGGTTAGCCAGATGCATTAAAAACTTCAAAAGTGGTTTGGCTATAACTCAGAAATTATATTAAAGATATTATGTAGAAATTTCGCGCAAACATGTATATTATTTAAACAGTTATGTATGATAAAATTTATCGAAATTCTTAATTAGTTTTGGTAGCTCCCATAAAACTTCAATACTTTCAGAATTGACGCATAACTCTCTTTTTTCTAGTTAAATTTACCCAAAATTAGTTCCGCACCTAAATGCTTTGATAATATGAGAAATTCGAAAGGTCTGTATATTAAATTTGAAATTTAAATAATTTAAAGTTGCCAAAATTCTTGTTAATTTAACTAATTTCTTTTTTGTGAAAAGTAACTGGTCAAATTAACGAGATTCAACTGGTCAAATTCGGTCGATTCTTTCTTTTTAATCGATTATGTTTCTAATAAATTATGACATATCCTTCATTAAAATAATTATACATAATAAAAAATATTATCAGAACGTTCATTAGAACAGAACATATAAACTCCAATTTAATTCAGAAAGCTGGAATTTTTGAATTTGTTAGACAGATATTCAGTATTATGCTAATCTAATCACAAAAAATAACAAAAAAAAATTTTTATTATTGATTCGCCTAAAATTCAAATAAAAACTTAATCAAAATTTACCTATAATCTTCACTAATAAAATCAATTTTAATAATTATGTAGAAGCTTTTATTTTGGCTATTAATACCCGAATAATCGAAAATAGTAATCGATAACATTTTCGCAAAATTCATGACTTTAAATTGTTATATCCGATTTTAATTGGTATTCTAATTTTTATTATGAATTTGTCAAGTAGGTGATAATTTAATTGTAACTATTCATGTACTAAAATTCTATTTTTAAAATAATTATTAATAATAGTTACCCGTTTATTATCACATGCAATACGATTACATATAAAATTTTCGAATGAAGTCGTTATAATATTGAAAATTAAGTAAAATTAATTGAAATTATTATGAAATTATTTAATTGTGTAATAAAGGTTGATTGAATATAACAATTAAAGAATAATAACAATAATACCAAGAATTTCAATTTTTTAAAAATTGGAAAATTTATGGGCATAATTTTAGTCATGATTGTTTCAAAGATTATTAGAAACAATAAGTTTGAATCATCATAATAAAAAATTTTTAAAATAAAATTTTTATTCTATTTTTAATTCTCCTAAATAATTGAGTTCTTAATACTACTTAAAAATTCCGATTAGCTTCTAATTATATAGAATCGCTTAATAATTCTCATTAATTGCATTAGAAGCATACCTATAGGAATTTTGACGGAAATTTTGTGTAATACAATTAATTATTTCGTAATTTCATAGTGCAATGCATAGGCGACTTTTAACTACATATTCTTTTAATTCTGAATGCAATTACTCAATGCCTAGTCTTGTAGAGGTTCAAATTTGCAAAATAAAAAATGTGAACCCAAAAACTTTTTAGGTTAGGTTTTTATAACAAATGAAAATCTAATTTTTGCAAAAAAAAATTTTTTACACAAACATTATTTTACATAATCAAATTTCCAATGCTTTTCGCTCTTTAAATTCCCAAAAGTTCTTTTTGTTCTAAAGCCTTTTCTACAATTCGCATTCCTTGTTGTTTAATTTGCTTACGAGTTGGTATATTTGAATAATCTCTTGTTTCTAAAATAAATTTTATTTATTTTATAAAAATCGCAGTTAAATTTATAATATGTAGTAGACAAACCCAGTTCATCTTCTTTTTTATCTAAATCATCAAATTTATTTACTTCCTCAACTTCAACAATATCAGTATATTTAGTTCTTAATTGCTGTAACATATTTGGAAGATCATTTACAAGATCATCTTTTGGTAATCTTTGACTTATAATTCCTATTTTTTCTAAAACTCTTATCATAATTTGTTCGGCTACCCAAAAAACAAAAATTCTTAAGATATTTATATTTTTTTTATGAAAATAAAGTTACCATCATCTTCTCTGTAAACTGGTGGTAAAACTTTAATTGGTTTAGCTTCAAAATCTAATAATGGTAATTTTAATTCTGGGCTTGGATATTTTCGTTCAATAATTTCCATTGGATTATCAACATGCCGTAGGACATCTAACATTTGATACAAAGATTTTCTGCAAAAAGTTTTTTTTTGTTTTAATTATGTGATTTTATTTTAATTATTAATAAAAAAATTTACTGAAATATTCCAAGAATGTTTCCCATATTAGCAATTTGTTGTTCCTCTTCTTTTTGTAAATTTTTTTCCTCTTCAATTTGTTCCTGAAATTCCTTTATTTGATCCAATCGACTAAAAAAATATGAAAAATAATGAGTCACATTCCTACTCACGCTCAAATTTTCTAATTAAAGAAAGAACATAAGAATTCTATTCCAGTATGTAATTTATATAACTAAGTCATAGATGTAGACTTGTCAATTCTAACTTACTTCTCTTCTTCTTCTGTAAAATTAAATTTTTTTGCGATTTCTTGTGTTCGGGTAGGTTTTACAGTTCCTGACATCATTGAAAATATTTCGTCTTTGAATTCTTTTTCTTTTATCTCATTTTTCAAAATCATATCTGTCATTTTGAATCTAAAATATACAATTTATTTTATTAAATTCATTATTAACTGAATAGGTAGGGTGAACGCATGAATTCTAGCTCCAAACCTTGGATAAATATCTTTTGGTTTTTCAGCTGCTGTTACAATTTGTAA
Source organism: Condylostylus longicornis (assembly GCF_029603195.1). Taxonomy (NCBI): domain Eukaryota; kingdom Metazoa; phylum Arthropoda; class Insecta; order Diptera; family Dolichopodidae; genus Condylostylus; species Condylostylus longicornis. The sequence continues at coordinate 8,904,615 of NW_026578009.1, read as the reverse complement.
TTCTTTCATAACTCTTTCAAGATCTTCTTTTTGTTGTCGCATATGTTCCATTGATTTTGTTTCTCTTACATATTCATTTTTTGGTCCAATTGTTGCAATCTAAAGAAATTTTAAGGTAAATCAGTATATCAACATAATTAAATGTCGTAAATAACATTTCAGGTACCGTCAACAAAAATTAGTATACATGAAATAGCATGAAATTTGAAAACTATTAAAAATAATATTGCAGTTCAGAGTTCTTTCATTGCATACAATAAGGGAAATTCCCTCAAATGTCATGGTACCAAACATCACATGACGGGTTTTCGACGGTAATGTGTTTCTTAGTGCTTGGAAAGTGTAAATAAGTTATTTTTAGAGAAATGTCTGTCAGTCTGTCTGTCTGTCAAACTGTCTGTGCACTTCAGGGGCTAAATTTACATTTTTGCTCATTTACGCAGAACTAACCAACCAATTTACTTCAAAATTCATATTTAAAGTCTGGTAGTAAAATCAATGAACTAATAAATTTTTCGCGAATATACAAGGCCTAGAAACGGAACATTCACTAATACCAATTTTACATATTTGAAAATATCTCAGGAAATTAAAATTTGCCTTCTGGCTGTTTACGAAATTAACTATAGAAAACTTTGCAGGGAAATCGGATCATGGAAAATTAACCTCCGCTAAGAACCACATTTAGATTTTTCAAGGTATACACTAACTATATTATTCATACAATGCTTAATCTACGGATTGAAAATAAAATGAAAACACATCAAGTACATCAAGTTTAGTAGCTCTACTAAATATTATATGTGTAAATTATTTGGATTAAAATTAGATTAATTGAATTCATGATTTAGTATAAGAAAAAAAAAAAAAAAATAAAAATTAATTTCAATATTTATTTTAGGCATGCAGAGGATCTCGGCTAAATCATTGTTATGAGTGCAACTATCTCCATTATTGAAATCAGATCACTCAAATTGGAATTAGCAATTGATTGAAATGAAGTTATAGGACATTCAAAAAAATCCAGAAGTAAATTTCTGAAATTAACGTGCGTTCAAGGCATCAAGAAACCAAATATTAAGAAACTTGACGCATGTCATTTATATTTTTATCTATATAGTAAAAACTTTCCCTTAGATTTCAAACTCAAAATAATAATTTTTTATTAAATTGATCTTTTAAAATAACTTACCGATTTTCTAACAGTGTTAATCATAGCTTTATTATCTTTAGAACTTTTCTTCTTAAATTCTTCTACCAATTTAATATTTTGCTGGATTCGAAAATTTTTTTCAGTTTCCATTTTCTTAAAATGTACCATAAATAAATGATTTTTCTCTTAATAAATTTTTGAATTCATTTTGTTAGAAACTTAACTAGGTACCTGATATTCTTCACGTAAACATTTTTCTTTACCCATTACAACAGGATAACCTAACATTATAGTTAATCTTATGAATTTTTCTTGTTCAATAACATCTTCTTCTAAGGATTTCAATACTGGTTCATAATAATTTTCATCTTTTTTTAATATACAAATCCATCTTTTATATGCACGTTGTATTGCCTTAAATGCATACACTCTAGTTTGAGAAGTAGAAATTTCCGTTCTACAATTTATAATATCAATTTCATCTGGTATTTTTAATTCTTTGCCAAATTTTATATGATCTTCAAGTTTAGATTTTTCAATCTTAAAGAGGTTATTAACGAAAAATATATTTTATTTAATTTTATTTATTTTAAAAACGAAATAATATTTATTGAAATTCATATATATGTAAGTACATTGTTCACTATGGAAATAAATAATGAATATTGCTTATTACAGCTGTAGAACATATGGATGACGTAGCCAAAATTATGAGTCAATATACAAAAATTAAAAAATGTTCTACTGAAACTGAACTCGAACCAGTGACCTAACGCTTCACAGTGGAACGTTCTACCAACTGAACTACAGGTTCTAAAGAAATTATTGAAAATTTTGTTAAAATTTTAAAGCCAAAATTTTGTAGAAGTATAAAATTGGCCATTAACATTTCTTTATCAAATATCTTGCCTTTTCATAGAATGTTTGAATTTAAAAAGGATAAAATATTAATATGATAAACTACAAGCATCCCTTACAAATATTTCTATAGTTGTTGTATTTATTAATTTACGTCACAACCATTTCTCCTTCCATGTTAATGTAATAAGCGATCAGAAATTATCGAAAGCATATTGTAGTAAAAATTTAACAATCAACCCTATTAATTTTCGATCATAAAAAATTTAAAGGAAAAAATCTTTTCACTTTTAAAATCGAACTCACATACAGACCATATGACATTAAAACTCAGTTATGTTGCTGCCATGCATTATCATAAGCAATTCATTATTAAATTGTTGTGAGTCCCTTTGGATTCATGCACATATATAAGTAAATGCTTATGCAAGTAAGCAAATTCCAAAAAAAAAATGTAAACAAAACCCAGAGCAGATGCTTTAATTTTTTATAAGGTTTTTTTATTTCTGTGCGCACTCTTTCAAAAGTATTGCATTACAAAAAACTAAAAAAAAAAGAAGAAAACAAACTCGTGCGGTATAAAATGCATCCGTTATTTTCTTTTCATCAACTTTTTTTTTTACCTTCTTTCTGTCTACTTTTGTTGCTCTGTTTTGTGCTATGGAAAACTATGGGTAACTTTGTTATATAGGTACTTAGTTATAGTTTTATCAACCCTTATAAAAACCATATTTTTTTTTTAAGAATTCCTCACTAATATTTCTGTACGCCTGATACCTAAAGGATTCATTTGGTGGTTGAATTGTTGGTCAAAGAAAGGGTTATTAAAAGAAACCATTAATGAATATTTTTTCTTTTAATATCCTTCTAAACTAAATTCATTGCAAAATTTTTGTAGGAATTTCCATAATAAAATTAAATTATTGGACACTAGTTAAATATCAAATTTGGAAGCATATTAAAAATCAAATATTTGAAAACAGATTATTTTACCGGAAAGATAGTCATTATGCAATATATAAAGCATAATCTCAATTTTTACGAGATAATTAGTTAATTTAATTATAATTTTAAATGCTCGTAATTTAATAATTAAATTTAGGAGTTATTACAATTTTATAATAGTACTTGTGCGAACGTATTTTCGAAGGGTTTTTTTTTTTTTTTTTTTCCTTCTTCACTCCTAGGAGGAGTATAGGGCTGGTGCATGATATCTATCGTGCCCTAGTTTCTATAGTCATAGAGAGTTAGCTAGGTAGGTGACTAGCCTGCCGTAGTTTTATTTATATTAATTATTTGAGGTTATTAATATTTACTGTTTATTTTTCTTAGTTTTTAGTATCGAATATTATAAATATTTGAAAATTACTTGTATAATATTTATTAGTATTGCATATTAAGTTATATAATATTGAATATAATTTTTATAGTGACCTGACCGGGGTTTGAACCCGAGACCCTTCAATAAATAAAATGAATAAAATGAAATAATGGTCCGAGATATAGACAAAAGCGTATGTTTATGATCAGCGTCGAATTCTGAGTCGATTTGTCCGTCCGTTTGTCTCAGCACAAAAAGAAATTAAACTAAGGTCACCAAATTTTCACAAATGATTTGTAATAGTAAATTCCGGAACCCTTTTTAAAGTCAATGTGATCGAAGCAGAGTTTCGAATAGCTGTCATAAAACTTCAAAAACTATTTGGCTATATCTCAGAAATTATTGAAGCTTTAATATCGAAATTTCGCGCAATTGAAAAAATTTATTGAAATTTCTTTACTCCTTCTAGTAGCGGTCATACAACTTTAAAAGTAATTTGGTCATAATTTTGGAATTCTTGAAGATACAGTATCAAAATTTTGCAAAAAAGCTATGATAAAATGGCCACTATTCTCGGTAGAAACAGGTTATGATAGCTGCCGTACAACTTCAAAAGTTATTTGGTCGTATATTACAGAAACCAATAAAAGTGAGTAAAAAAAAAGCCATAATGAAAATTTTCAATAAACAATCAATTTTCAATAATGGGTGTTATTTTCAGTAAGAATCTTCGGGATGGTATGAGTTTATGTGGTAAACTGGTATATTATGTATAAAATGGCACTGTACACATAAAAAAACAAGGTCATGTAAAACAATGTGGCAATTACAATACAACTCTTATATCATTTATTCGTTCAGTTATCACAAAGTTGTCACGGTTACCCCTGCCTATTCTCGTTTAACAATACAATTCTTAAAATCTAACTGAATTAAGATTATATTTTCAATCCGTCCTATTAATTTTTACCTAATTCAATAAAAAATTATATAAAAAATTTTGCTTTACTCAAATTCATAAATGTTACTCTATTGTCTTCCAACATACAAGGAACATATTATAAATATTGATTGGCCAATTTCGAGTTTGGCATATTTTTGCTTTCATTTTGTCTTTTTAATTTCCACATACCAATTTTTGTTTATATAAATCCATTGTTTTTTGCAATTCATAACGTAATTTATCTCTTTTACGTCTCATTCGAAAAGTATTATCATTAGCATGTTCTACAATAGCATAAAGTGGCATTGAACTGTATAAACGTTGTAAGGTTGTATTATGTGAAAATAATGTTCTAATAATTAATTTGTCACCAGATAATGCTGATTTTAAACGAACACGTCCACTGCGACATTGTTCTTTTAAATTTTGAAATTTATTTTCTTTTTTACGAGTATCCGATCGCAATTCCAAACGTTTATAATGCAAATGAGTATCTATAAAAGAAAAAAATTGTTTTTAAATATTATTTGAAATAGGTATTTTACAGAACGCCACCAATCTGGGGATCATATGGAACATTTCATTCATTTAAATTTACAAATGACAGACAGTCATATACAATTACAGCACTCATATATTTTTAAAAATTGTTCGCAGCAAATGCAGTAGTATACAGTTTGCGCTTTCAATATTTCAAAAATATTTGCAATGGCGTTCTGGAAAAGTCTCATTGACTTTATTTTTTTGAGAATGAATCGCTATAATAAACTTCCCTTACAATAATTTTAATTTTTTTTTTACCTAACATTTTAACCATGTGCTGGTATTGTTCATTTAATGCATTTGGTGGCCATTTATCTCCCTCCATGAATCCATGCAAACGAAAATTTTTTGAACCAAACAATCCATGTAGTCGGGGAGCTCTTGGTAATGCTGGCTTAAATAATTCGGCATTCGGTAAATCGATTGGCATATTTCTTTTAAGTATTTTCTTCTTTTGTATTGTTTACGATTATTAAAATTTATTCGCTTTTAAAAGGATCAAAACTATCTATGTATAAGCATACATACATATATTACAAAATATATATATGTACATACATATGTAATATAATTTGCTAGCTGAGCAAATTTTGACAATATACACTTATATTTTGTTTATTGGAAAGATTATTTTGGAGCCCGAAAAATATTTTATTTAAAATAAAAAAAAATAATTTATGTATATTTTTTATGACAACAAAATGTCTAATTTTATAATTCGAATAAAATTGAAATTTGGTTTTATTATAAAATTAAAAATTGGAACTCAATGTTTACTATGCAAATATATTGAGAAAAAAATTAATTATTTGTTGCTTGGGGAAATGAAAAGAGCAATATTAAACAATTTTGCAATAACAAATGTTGCATAAACAGCACTTGTGACAGGTGAATATGTGATTTAGATCAATTATTGAATATCAACAAGTTGACATATTGCTGCAGTCTTTTTTCATTCGGGCACTAGCATTGCTAGAACTATTTTGTCTATTATGAATGTAATTATAAGTTGGACCTTAGAAATAAATAAATGTTAATTAATTTTTTTACAAAATGTTTAATAGGCATAATACTATGTAGTGCCATTTTAATGTTTAAGTAATTAAACACTCCGACCAAATATATAGAACAAAAATAGATTTACAATAAATTTGCCTCATGTTAAACTTAAGCTCTTGTGTAAGACATCGACATTTTCACTTAAATCGAATTTATTCTGAATGCCTTTTTTTGAAGGTTATTTAAAACATAGTTTTTGTCTTGTAATTTATAGTCCATAAACTAAGGTCTAAATTGTAGTTATCCGTTGACATTGTTCAACAACCTTATTTGAACTTAATACAATGTGAACATCTTTGTTTTTATGTATTTTATATTTCAAATAAAAATGCGTTAAAAAAACTTTCTAGTATTACAATATTATTTGTACAATACAAACCTTCCTTTTTAATATTACGAGTATGAAAACTAAAATTTACAAAGAAAAAAAAATACATTTATGAAATTCAAACAAAACAAACGATCAAATTTGCTCAGCCTAAGTGTATGCATTATTTTCGCTTCATATTCAGGTTTTTTGTATTACACTTTGAATTAGTTATGCTTTTCTTGTTTTATTGGATTTGCCAATATTTCATCTTTCTTATCAACTTTGGAGCTTAATCAACTCTAGACTAACCTTGGAATAGACTCTTTTAGGTAGTTTTAAGTTAGATTAGGTAACCTTGTATAGGTTAATGTAATATTCATAAAGAGAAAAATTAGTATTACAATTTTTTCATGTGATGTTGTTGTATATTGGGGTCTATTATTAAGTGCGATTCTATTTATGTGTATATATTGTACATAAAGAGAATTTAGAGAATAGAGTCGTGTTATTAATTTTACTACAACTACAACTGTTACCATATTACTGCAAATCCAGTTTTACTACTTTTTTGCATTGATACTAGAAAATGTATAGTTATTGTAATACTTAATTTATTAATATAAAAATAAATAAAAATTAATATATATTATTAAAAATAATATTAATATATTTCGTTTCACGTCTTTTCAATACATATATTCTTATTATTTATTCTATTTTTATAACCGTACGAACGTATGTTCGTTGGATATACTAAATTTGCCTTACAGTTTGTATAGCTAAGAAATAACGGTCTGAGATATAGACTCAAGTGTATGTTTTTGATCAGCGTCAAATTCTGAGTCTATTTAGCTTTGTCTGTCCGTTCGTCTGTCACAGCGATAACTCAAAAACTAATTGAGCTGAGTTCACCAAATTTTCACAAATGATTTATTGTAATGAGCGCCAGAACCCTATTTAAATTGGACATGATCGGGCTATATCTCAGAAACTATAAAAGCTGTGTTATTGAAATTTCACACAAACGAATATTAGTATGGCCAATGTGTCTGATAAAAGTCATTGAAATTACTTGGCTCTTTCTGGTAGCCGCGATACAACTTCAATAGTAGTTTGGCACACACAATCTCATAAAGTATAGTCTGTCCCATAGTTAGTTATGGCATATTTATTCGCACAGAATTGACAAGGTCAACTCTACTTTTTCTTGTTTCTTTTGAAAATTCATAATAAAATTTTGTTTCAAACTTGTTGTTTTCAAAATTAAAAAAGTTTCGAAAAAATATAATTGTTTTCATTAACAAAATCTGATTTGAAATCAATTTTAAATAAATAATCTATTTAGGTAGATAGCTTAATTTTTTTTTTATGTTAATGATAACCGCAAATTACTATACTACGGCTCTAGGTATACTACTTGAGACAAAATGCTACTGAAAAACAACTAAAAAATAACAACACTGGAACAGAGAATAGAGAATTTCTTAAGTAGTCTATTTCCTTGACACAAGTGAATTCCAATGCTTTTAGCGTTTTTGTATAAAGATTTGGAAATTACTTTTGGTTTACTTTCTGAGTGCGCCGCTCTGACAGACATACAAATTAACTGAATTAGATATTCTCACTAAATTTTTCCTTGTACAACTTGGATTTAAATTCATTTTAATATTAAAAAGAGAAGCTTTTCTGACGGTGAGGGAAAGTTAATGAGAAATAATTTAATTTCTTTTTTTTTTCAAATTTTCTACACATTTATTTATTTTTTGTTTTTATATTTTATTTCATTACGGATCATACACTATATACATTTTTTTTTTATATAATATTTACTTGTATACATACGAATTATATGAATATATATTTATTTTTTTTTTTTCTTTTTTTTTTATGTTTTTAAAACATTAACATAAGCATTTTTTCCTCTATTTATTTACTTTCGTAATTTTTTTTTTACACTTTTAAATTTTTATATTTTTTTTTTGCAGTGATTTTTTCAATTTTTTTTTTTTTTTGATTTTTGTATATTTTTTAATAATGTTTAGGAGTATTAAAGTATGTTTATTTATTTTTTGAACATTATTTAAAAATTTTATTTTTAAATATATATATATATATATTATTTTTTTTCCATTTTTTTTTAATATTTTTTTTATTTTCTTAAATAAAAATTTTTATACCTACACACATATTGTGCATCACATTATTAATAATTTTTTTTTTGTTTTATATTTTATATAATATTTTATATATATATATATATATATATTATTTATAACTATTTCTACATTCTGTTTTATTTATTTATTATTAATAATTATAATTATTAATAAAATTTGTTTTTTGCATTTTATGTTGATTCGATATTTTTTCCCTATTAATTTTATTTATATATATTTATTATACATATCGAATTTTTTTAAAAATTTAAAATTAAAAAATAAATTGTGATTGATAGAATAGCAAAAAAAAAAAACAAGATTTTCTTTTCATTATTAATCCGATTCGGTTCCAAATTGAGATATTATTGTTGATATTTAATTATAGTAAATTAATGAATTTAAAATGTACGTTCGCCTAAAATGGAGTCATTTTAAAACTGAATTAGTGAAAATCTACAAAAAAAAAAGTATTACCGTGTATAATGATTTTAAAAATTTACAGTAAATATACTGAAAATAAATTTGATCAATTTTTTGTGTTACATTCAAATATTTTAAATAAATAAATATAAAATGTAATTTTTTAAATTGCAATTCTATACAAATATTATTTAAATGCAATACTAAAATTTAAATATCAAATGATTAAATAAAATATTGGTTTTCGTTAATGGCAACCAAAATCAAATTCCCGATCAATTTATATAATAAAATATATACACACGACAGCTCGTACATTTATACATTTTTCATAAGGTTAAATTTATTTCATTCAGATAACAATCAAAATTATTTTTTAAAACAATTATTATAAATTTATTACAATAATATTAAAAAAAAGGGTATGAAAAAGCTAGCGACATCTTTTAAATAAATACTATATTAAAATGTACAGTTTTTACAATATGCTTACAATTTATAGCGATAAAATGAGGTTAGAATCGAAAAATTATAACGATATTATTATTTTCTTTCTTCTACTATTTATTCGTAAATTGAATTTAAATTATTTCTATTTATTAAAATTTTTTTGAACTCACTATCTAATATATACACAATAAAAAAAAAAAATATGTTACCATAACCATTTTGAATATTTTTTATTTCAATTTATGTTTTAAACGAGGATTTGTAGAGATTATACGTAAGCAATTTAATTTTAAGAACGAAAAAAAGCAATATATTATGAATTAAATAATTAATAATTATTCTCTTATAAAAAGAGAATTATAATAATAATTACTCTCTTTAAAATTAATGGAAATTTTTTGGAAGCCAATAAAATCATCATTAGAATTATTGTGCTACATGGATTAAAATATTACAAAAGTATTTTATGCTACATGGGCCTTTTATTACCAAAGTTTCTTATGGATTGTATTTTACAGAAATATATTTTTAATATGTATATATTTTAGAAATGTATATTTGTATATTGAATTTTAGAAATGTATTTATGTATATTTTAATTGAAATTATTATAAATAAAGAGTATGGGGGTCATCGTTTATTTAGTTCTAGAATAGTTTTAACTTGTAATACGTTCGAAAATTCACGCTACATACACTGAAAATAAAGAACGTTCAGAAATTACTGACTGTAAAATAAAGTGCATTCGGAATCAATAAAATAAAGTGCCTCAATCTGCAATAAGGAAATGTTAGAAATGTGGCGCAGAACTCTAGTATAAATTTTGTCGCTGCCTCATGAAATTTCTCTTTTTTTTTTTTAAATTCAAATTTCAAGACAAAATTTTTAAATTTCAAAATGGCAGACTCAGAAATTGAAGGGTTATCAAGTAAATCTTTAAGTTTTTAAATCCTGTTAAAATTTTCTTATTTTGCAGTGCAATTGGAAGGCGAAAATTACTGAGATAAAATTTCATAAACAATATCATTTCTGTTATTTTCGAACGACTGATTATTCAGAAGTTTTAGAATTTGTAGACTGCGTAAACAAAAAAAGCTTAGCTAAAGTTTTTGCATACTATATAACGCTGTAACTTAGAAATTTTAGTTCTAATGTAGAAGTTTTAGCGCAGCGTGCATAAACGAAAACTCCCTCTTTTGTATAGTCCAATAATTTAAGTTTTAAATTTCGAAAAAGATTTTATAAAGAAATATTTTAAATGTAGAAATCATTTTTTTCCATTTCTAATGCAAATCTAAATAAAATCATTTTGATTAAAAATTTGAAATTCGCTACACTGAAAACAAAAATCCTTGTCAATGATATCTCATCATCCCAAAGGAATGCAACTAACAAAATATGATTGACTTGAATATTACAGAAAAATATATGTATACCTATAAATATATACATACTCGTATGTATATAGTTATATGTGACTTTTTAATATTAAAGAACGTATCCTTATTTTTCTAAGGGGTGTTGAAGCTTTTTATATGCGATTTTTTTTAATGCGTTTGTCGTGGGAACACATAACCGCATAAAATAAGACTTAATCTATAATAGGTAATTAATATTTTTGGATGAACCTATAAATTTAGTTGTATTACTTAACTTAATTAAAATGACCAGAAGAATACTTAGATTGGAATCGATTGGGATTAATAATTAAAAAATTTAATCAGTTTTTTCTTTTTTTTTTGTAATTTTACTCTAGGTATGACTTTTTTTTTAATAATTAATATTTTTTATTCAAACATTTAACAATAAAAGCAGATAAAAATAGAACTCTTTTGTTTTTATTTTTAATTTTAAAATTTTTAAATTCAAGGTAAATGATTCATTTTATTTATTTATTTATTTTTTTTTTTTGTTTTGTTTAAGAAATATTGTCATTAATTTTTTTATTAATTTTCAGTTTTCTTTTTTTTTTCTGTGATTTATGACTTCTTATCAAATTTTTTTTTTTGTGTTGTAATTATATTTTTTCTTTTATAAAATGTATTTAACGGTACAAAAATATAATTAAGAAAATAATTAAAAAAAATTAAAATATTACAAGTAAAAACGAAAAACCATATAGAACAACCTTATACTTTACGTCATTAATTTACATCAATTGGAATAAAAATTAAAATACAAAAAATTAAAATTAATTTTGCATAATATTAAATTTTTCTCTTCTATATTTTATTTCTTGTAGAAAAATTCTGGTTCGGATTCGGAAAATTATTGACTGTCGGATTAACTTGAATATAAAACATTAAGCAGAGCAAAACAGAATAATTTTGTGGCAAAAAAGGAATAATTGGTAAAGTCGACTTTAGTGAAAAAATTTGATATAAGTATGCTATAATATTATTAATGTTCAAAGCTATGTCCCCAAAAATTTCGTTGTACTTATCATTTATTTAGGTTAAGTAACTAGAAAATTTCCTAATCGCTAAAGTTTAAAATAAAAGAACAAATTAACATTAAAATTTATCATCAAACATTGACCAAAATATTAGTCAAAATAGCTAAACTTGCTTTAAGCTTTTATTTAAATATTGAATTTTATTTAAAGTCTTCTTAACTATTACAAGAATAAATTACTTAAGTCTAACATAACTAAAAATTCGAATTTTGAATAAAAACCAATGAAAAAAAACTTTAGCCTTGTTGTAAAACTTGTTGAAAACAATTTGGTAAAAGTGACAAAGTGAAATTTGTTTTAAAAGAGTAAGGAAAATTTAGTTTAAAATGTCCAAAACTAAAAGAAAAGTTGCAATCTTAAGAAGATGTTCAAAATCCAACTAAAAATTTTTTAGTGTCTTTGGTCTTGCTATAGAAAATAAAAGAAAGAGGGGTGAAAAAATTATGCAAATTTTAGTTTTCATTAAAATTCGCAATAATCAATTTTTGCGTTTATTCCTCTTTGCCACATAATTATTTTTCTACTCCTTGTTCAGGTGGTCATATCCCTTAACATGATGTCTAGTTGTTTAAAAATTTTCTAATTTTTCAAATAAAATCTAAATTTACAATTGTACGATGCAATTTAAAATATTTTATTTTTGTTTTTCAATAATATCCCATCACTTGAAGTGATGCGACTAATACTAGATGGTCATCACAAAAGGGAACAATATTAGAAACATATTTGACTCGCCTCTGTTTTTTTTTTTGTGTCTTACGCTTATCATAAGATTCAATTAGAAATTTTAATTCTAATTCGCTTATATTTATCGAATTTGTATTATAAAAATTTCAAATTTAATTAACAACAAATTTAAATAATTTAGAAGATATAAAAAAATATAATAGAAATTTTAGATGAATTAATATTAATGAAAATAAGAGTCAGTGTTTTTGGTTTCAGCAAAATTAGCAATTAGTGTTTTTTGGTTTTGTGTTGCATAATTTTTAGTTTTCTCAAATATTTCCGGCAAAAAAGCGGGGAATAGCAATTGATTGATATTTTATATCTTGCCAACTATCTATTTTACTTGCCAAGTTAAAAGAAAGTCAGTGACTAAATAATTTTTGTGAGTGAGAAGGAATTCTTTCGCATATATATAGAATCACGTTTTATCTAAAATATTTTATTTTACAAAATTTAAATTACTTTGTTTTTTAAGGTAATAGATTAAGTTGATATTTTGAGAAAGGGTACAAAAATCTAATTTAAAAAAAAACAAATTATCTTATTGGAAAAATGTCATACTCAACTAAAAAAATGTGAATTCTAATTTGGAATTGAGTAAAACGCGGAAGTACACAATTGGGTTGTCTGTAATATTTTTAGTATTGAATCAACGTAAATATCTTTTAATTTAACAATCAATTTGAATTTCAAAAACCTCAGGAATAATTGCATTATTTTTGATTGTATTTGAAAAAATGATTTTATTTTGCAGCAATTTTTGAATCAAATTAAAATTTTCAAAATATTCTCATTTCTCACACTTATCATTTTAATTAAAATAACTTTTAAATTTGCCTTATTATTTATTAAAAAAAATTCCTTTTAAAATTAATTTGAGATTCAATTAATTTTTTACGGAAAATGAACCTTTAGAATAGCATAGAACAAAATGTAAAATTTATTTAATATATTAAAATTTATATAAAATAAAATAAAAATTAAAAAATAAAAAAACAAATTAATTTAATATTTTTGTTTATTTATATATACACACATATATATCTCTAAATATATATATATACATATATATATCAGTATAAATTTTTATTCTACATTATTCTTTTCTCTTTTATAATAATTTCATTAAAAATTATATTCCATTGTTATATTATATAATTATTATATATGTAATTTAATGTACTGCAGGAAAATAAAATCAAATTTATTTAATATAAAATTTTAAAAATTAAATATTTTTATAATAATTATATTATAATACCTAAAATTAAATTAATTAAATTATACAAAAAAATATTTTGTTTTTAATTAGTAAAAACTTATTTATTTAAAAATTAATGAAATGGAATTTAAAATTATACATAGGTTTTCCTTGATTTAAAAATAAAATAATAATTTTTAATTTTCTCTAATAATAATATTATATTTCAAAAAAAAAAAAAAAAACATTTGATATAAGTGTAGGTAAATAGTAATAAATATAAAATAAAATTAGTATAACGTATGAAAATTTATTAAAAAATTTTGTTGAAAATTTAGAAATCGGGAAACAAAAAATATGTAATTAAAATTTTTATGCAAAAATTTCTCAAAAAAATAAGAATTATTAATTAAAAATATTTGAATTTTAATTAGAATTGAGCAGTAAACTCTTTTGTTTTTTTATGAATATTGTTTTAGAAATGAATATGAAATAATTTTTTGTATATTGAATTTTTATAAAATTAAATAATATAATATTTTTATATTCAAGAATGAAAAGAACAACAGCTTGTTGAAACACTAATTTTTGAAAATATAAATATTTTTTTTTTTGTTTAAAATATATACAATCAAATGCGATCAAATTATTATTTCAATTCATCAGAGCAAACAAAATACAATCACCTATAATCAAGTACTCGCGTCGATGATTTGATAAAATAATCAATAACGTCATGTCACCTCAAATATGCATTTCTGGTAGTCGTCTCCAAAGAGACGATAATATAAATTTTTTTTTAAATTTTTACATCTGTCGGATGCAAATATTAAAGTGATAAAATATAATTATCATGTCGTATTCGGTGTTTTACAGTAAAGATTACGATGATTTTGAAATTTGCAGTTACGTCAAAGTTGATATCAATCAAGCTATCACGTATACGATTACTAGAGAATTGTGATACAAACCACAAGAATATAGGTGTATATATCTGTGTAGAATCGCATATATTATTATAAAATTTCCAATTAAATACATGAAATTGTTAATTAAAATTGTAATTATTGAAAACAAAACAAAAAAAAAAATTATTTAGTTGAATTAAATATTGAAATATAGAAATTATTTATGGAATGGTTTGTTTATTCTAATACTATAATAACATAAATTACAATAATAAAATAAAATAAAAAAAAAAAATTCAATTTTGAACATAAAAAAAAGTTGAAGTATAATAAAATATCAAAATTGTTTTTTTAAAAAAAAAAATATTTCACAGATTAATTTTTATCTCATCGACAAAAAAGAAAAAATTTTCAAAAAAAAATCACAAATTAGGTATTAAAATAAGTTGCAAGTCTTTAAATAACTAATAATTATAGAATTACCATTGAGAACATATTTAAAATTTTTAAAAATTAATTTTTATTTAATTTAATTTTAATGAAAATTGTTTTTGTACATAAATTTTTATGAAGCTGTAACAAAATTAATTATTAATCAAATTTATGAAAAGTAGATGTAAGAAAAACAAAAATAATTCGAATAACAAAAATAAAGTATAAAGTATTCTCGGATTAAAAATACACAATGTGATCAATTCGATGTAATTTTTTTTTTTTTACAAATTACATATTCCGTAAAAATTTTAAAGGCATTTTTTTTAATAATAAACTGAATTAATTAAGCTAAACATTTGCCACATGAAACCTTCTGTACTGGTCCAATAAAAGTAATATAATTATATAAAACTTTCTCTAGTACAATATTAAATTTAATTATAATATGAATAAAACAATATAATATAAGTAAATACTTAATTATAAACAGAAAAAAAATTAATGGAGGTCGATTCTCAGTATATCAAAGATTTGTTGTTCACGCACAATTCACTCATATATTTGACATACTAGGAAATAGCCGGAATATAAGTGTTAAATAATATTCTCAAATTTATAATTTTTATTAAGAATTCTTATTAATTTAAAATAAAACATTAGGGTTTTTCATATTTATATTTTAAAACTACCTATTTCTTTTAATAAAGGCTTATGATTTTTTTGTAAACAGAAATGTTTTTTGATTTAATAAAATTTTACAAAATGTTCTCTTTTTAACTTAAAATTTTATTTAAAAATTATTATTTTTTAAATAAAATATACATGCATAAATACATATATATTCTTTTAACTAATATCTTATGTATCTACTATGTACTTTATATTCTTATATACATTTTAAAAATTTTTTCTCATCATATTTTTTTTTTACTATATTTAATTTTTAAATCAAAGCATTTCATATATTAATTAATATTGAATACTAGTGACAATAAAATTCCATACTTTTTCAAATAAATCAATAAAAAAGAAGACAACAATCTATTTAAAAAAAAAAAAAATAAATTTAATTTTTTTCTATTCACAACTTATTTTTAGTGTACTGTTCAAAAAGGAAAAAAAAAATTAGCAATTAAATATGAAAAATTAAAAAAAAAAAACACATTTAAAATTTTAATTAGGAAAATAAATTGATATAGAATAACCATTTTATAAAATTGTTATAACAAATCAAAATATACATATTATTATATAAATGTATAACACATACGCCTATAGATAGATACACGCATTATGTATTTATTTTTATAAACTAATTTTAATAATTTATATTAGTTTTGATTTTTATTCAATTTTTTTTTTTATAATTTTTTTTTTATAATTATCTTTTATTAAATAACAACATTATTGAATATAGCGCAGTAAAACAATATTTAATAAAAAAAAAAAAAATACTTTTTCTTTAAATTTTAATTTGAATAATATAATATATTTTTAATTATTATAATATTTGATTTGAATTTAATTCTGATATATTAAACAGATAACAAATATAATATAAATTTTTTTTTATTCACAAATATTTTATAAATATTCATAAATATAAAATAAAATTCTTAGTCAAATGGTTTTACCGATTTATAATTGATGGGGATAATATGTTCAATAAATTAACAAAAAAGTATTTAAAATAAAGAATTAAATAATTTTCTATAACATTTTGCAATTGCGTTATAAAATTGTAAATTAGTTAGAATAAAATAATATAACAGGAACTTAATTACACCAACCAACTTTAGAAATTTTTTTTAATTAATTGATTGAATGATAATGAATAAAAAGTAAAAAGTGGCTGTTGCAATAGGGTCCTAATATTCTGAATAAGTTCTTATTAAACTAATTAGTTTAACATAAAATTAGTGTTTAAAAAGGTTTTCACATAAAAGTTCAACATTAACTAAATAAAATTTGGAAAATTCTAGTAACACACTGTTTACAATGTTTACAATGTTTTAACAATATAATAAAAATAAAAACTTTAAGTAAAGTGTATGTAAGAATAAATTAATACTTTATTAATGTTTTGATATTTTTTGTTTTGAATTTTATAATTTGTTTTTATGTTTTCATTCATAATTTTCTACTATTGAGATTGTTTTGTGTTTTTTTTTTTTTAATAAGTTTATTATTAGCATGATTTTTAATTTTTAAAATGTTTTCTTAGTATAAATTTTTGTGACTTGTTACAAGAATCCACTGTCTATAGTTTTTAGAAAAACTAAATATTTAATTGATTATATTTTAGGTGTAGTACAAATCTCTTATTCATCATTTTATCATTTAATATAATATAAAATATTTATTCTGTTGTGTTTTACTCGTATAACAATATAGTTTTTGTATTAACATTTTACAAGAAGCACATATATTACTGATTAATTAAATTAAATCGTTAGGATAAGATTTATTTTTTGTTCTTATATATTATTTGGTCTTTTTATAATTTTGTTATTTATTTAGAATATTGTTACATAATTATTAAAATAATATTTATTTTTAATAACAAATTTTATAATGTTAAAAAAATTAATATAGATAAATTATAATAAAATAATTTTTTAAATAAAATATAATATTATTTTTTTATGTATTTTGATTTTTTGTTTGATTCTCGAATTAGAAAATGAATATAATATATAATTGAATTTCTCAATAAAATCATTTGACTTAGATTTTTTTTTTTATATAAATATGAATTGGTAATATTTTAGATAATAAAAATTTTTTATTTCTCATTATTTTATCGATTTTTATGTATTTATTTAGTTTTTTTTTTTTCTCTTTTCATTTGAAGATAGAAGTTAAATACATGTTTTAAAGGATTAGGGTAATAATAATAATTAATTAAGAATTATTAATTATTTTTTATTCAATATTTTAGTTATATAGTTATTATAATTAATTTAAAAATAAAAAATTGTTTTGTATTTAAAGATTTGTTTTGTTTTGTATTTTATTAGTATATAGTTTTTATATTTGTTTTGTTTTTCTTGTTTTTAATAAGAATATAATTTCTCTGAATTATTTTTTCATATAATTTCTCTGATTTGTTGATTTTGATCATTTATTTTTTTTTTTTATTACATGTAGTATGTATAATTACAATTTTATGACTTTTTATATAATTATTTATTGTAAAGTATATATACAACAGATTATTTATTTAATTCAAGGTATAATTTTTAATCTAAAAATAATTTTCTAATATTTCTGTTTTTTTCTGTATTTTTATAATGTATAATGTCAGTTTAATGCTTTTTTTTTATATAATTACTGTTATATAAATTATATTATATTTTTTTTACGTTTTACTTATACATATTATCTATCATTTCTATATATATATATATATAAATTTAATATATAATTATATTAAAAACTAAACATTAATTTTTTTTCAGTTTTATATTTTTTTAATTTTTTAATAATAATAGTATATTTGAAATAATTTTTTTTTGTTGCTTTTTCTTATCGTTTTTGTTTTAATTTATAATATATATAAATATACGAATTTATAAATGAATTTTTACTATTTTTATTACTCATTATTTTATATATTATTTATTTATAATTTACAGTTATATATTTAAATATTATTATTATTATTATTTGTAATTGCTATAATTTTTAAAATTTCTTTCATTCTCTTCTATTTTTGTTTTAATAAGTCTCTCATAGAGTCAAATAATAATAACATTTAATATATTACTATTTTATTTTTTATATTTTCTATTTATTTATTTATTTTTCGAATCTTTTTTGTATTTTTACATTTTAACTTAATTTTTATAATATTAATATATTCGTATTAATAACATTATACATAATATACTTACGTACATAGAAATTTTGCACTTTTAAAATTTTGCCTTTTTTTCATTTATAATAATAATAAGTTTTTTTTTTTACATTTTTATATTTAATTTTTAATTCATTTATTCTATTCATTGACAAAATTTTCATTGATGTTTAATTTATGATAGCCCAATTTGGTTATAAAATTGAAATGAGCAAATTTTATATTTTTTTTTTTTATTTCAAAGAACTAAGTTTTTCCAGTTTGTTTTTTTTTTTATATAATGTGTTGTCAAATATCATTTTGGTCCAATTTTACATTAAGAAAATCTTTAATAAATTATTTAAGTTAATAATATTAAAAAAAGAAAAAAATAAAATAAAAAAACAGACTTCACATGTGAAATTGCACTTTTAATGAAATATTTTTTAAATGTGACGACGTATTTACTGAAAATATTTTGAAAAATCACTTATTAATAATAAAAGAAATAGTAAATATTTTAACATGTTATATAATCACGATAGTTATAGGCACAACTAAAAAAAAAATAAATAGTTTCGAAATTATATTTTTTTCTTCAAATTATTATTTCAATTATTCTTTTTTTTCTTATTTAGTATAATCGATGATTTTATAAAACAAAAATTATGATCAGCTTAATTATTTTTAAATTTAATGTATAATATACAAATAAATCCAATAAATAAAAGAAAAATTGCAGTCTTAAATATAATTAACAATTTGAAAATATTGTAACATTGGCCATTTTAGCAAATTCTTAGTATTATGAATATACAAGGATCATATCAAAGATTAATGATTACTTATTGAATGAATCAGTGTTAAATAATTTAATTAAATTTTTTGTACATTCAACTATACTTATATAATAAATGTGTCTGCATTTTAAATGATAATTTTCAAATTAGAGAATTATTAAAATAAATTTTTAAAAAATTTTAAACAGAACATTTATTAAAATTTTTTTTCTATTTATCATAATTAAATTAGTATATTTTTAATGTTTTATTTGTAATACAAAATATATTAGTTTTAAAATTATTAGAATATAAATTAAAATTTTTAAGGGATTTTTATAATCAACTTGAGAAGCTTTTTAAAATTTTACCGTTTTCAAGGACCTGAGTGTTATACTTATTTGTACACTACTTAAAACTTTCTTAATATAATATTTTAAAAATGGAATTTTGAAATCAAATATAATAGAGTATTATAATTGGATTTTAATGTTTTATATTATATTAAGTGTTAATAATTAAAGTATTTTACTACATGATTTTATAATATATAAATATGTACAGGGTGTTTTCAGTATTAAGCATAGTAAATATATGTGTACTCATATAAGTACATACATACAAAATATATTTATGTTTTCTTTTTTCTTTTTTTATTTAAATAAAAAAGCAAAAATTTTACATTCTTTTTTTTTGTTTTCAAAAAATATAGAAGACAATGGATTAATTTAATGAAATATATTTTTAAAAATTACATAATAATCATTACAATTTTCTTGTTTTATTTTTCTATTATCTTCATTTAATTTTATATTTTATTTTATGATTTACTTTTTAATATTTCATTTTTCTTTTATATTGTTTTGTTATTTATTTCAATATTGTCAATTATTTTTGTACAAACTGAGTCACCCTGTGTTTTTTTTTTTTGTTTGTTTTTCTATTATTTAATCATTTATATTTTTGAATGTGTTGTTTTCTATTTGTTTTGGAATTTTCATATGAATATATTATATTATAGAAGTTCAATTAAATTGTTAAAAATCAATTTAAATAATATTCAAAAAGTATTCATGAATCTGCTTTACATATTAGGATATTGTAATTCAATTGGAGCATCTTGAAAATTTTAAAATTAATGAAACATGCAATAAAAATAAATAAAATTGCAGTGTGTTTTTTTTTTTATGAACAGTGTTTTCTAGTTGTAATAATAAATATTACAATAGTTTTATAAGTTTTAATCAATTTTAATGAAATTTCCCTATCAAAATTATATCTCAAGAAGTTTGACTTTTAGCTAAACATTAATTTTCATCTTCCTTTTATTAAAACAATTTAAAAATTATAAAAAGCACGTAAATAAATTGTAATGGTTGTTATTGAGTGTAAATAATCTAAATGCAAGAAGCTCAAAGTAAATTTCTTTATTTGTTTATTAAAACATGAATTTCAGATTGAATTCCACTGATACTAACAAATGAATTTAATTTTAATATATAACAAATGTTTTATTATAATTTTTTTAATTAGAAAAATAACTTGATAAATGTTTTGAAAATTCATTAAACATTTTTTTACTTGCTACTGTTATACAATATCATGTTTTAGTTCGAAGATGAAAAAAATATACAGAATTTTAAAAATACTGTTTGAATAAAATTTAATTTAATCTTAAATGTATCAAAATAAAAGGAAAATAATTATTTTCCTTTTAAATTTCAACTTTATAAATTATTTATTATTGTTCATATTTTATGATTTTAAGAAATGAAGTTAATATAGAGAAATTATATATTAGAGGTCTAAGACCACACAGAGCTATCCTTCCTTTTTGTGTGTTTATATAATTATTCAGTATTTTTTTTTTAATGTTTAATTTTATATTCCGACGATTAAAGCTATTCGATTTTCTATTATTTTTTTTGTTTTTATTTTCTAATTTATTTACGATTTTTATTTAATTTCTTTTTACAATATTTTTCTTCTTATACAAAATATTTGTTTTTTTTGTTTTCAATTTTATAAATATTTGGGCAAACACTAATAAAATACTTTTTTTTTTCTTTATTAATTTTAATTTACAATATTTTCTCTGATTTTATCGAAACTAATTAAATTTTTAAGAATCAAAGATAATTTTAAGAGGAATAGTTTCAGTCAAATGGCGTTACTATAAATTAGTTATTAAATAAGGGTATATTTAAAATAATCTACTTGGTATAACGTAGACATTCGTACATTAAAATTGAAATTATATTTTAAAACATTTGCAAATTTCTCTAATTATGTGATTTTGAAATTTTTTTATTGAAAAATTTATGTAAATTTATATAACAGTATTTTATTTAAATGTTTAATTCGTAAGAAAAATGTTATCTTATTATATTTATGAAAATGGAATTAAAAATATTGTATTTAAAAAACATTTATTTTCATATTAACAATTCAATGAATTTATTTAAAATGATTATTTTAATTATTTGACATTATATGTGCTATATTTAATAAAAATCTTTGAATATTTCCATCTTAAAATCATCTTTGAATTTGAATTTTAAACCCTAAATTTTTAAATTAATTAAAGAAAAAGTATATTTTACAGCTTTGTGTTTACCTTGTATATTTTGTGTTTTATAAACATTAAATATCTTTTGTGAAGCAAAAAGTTTATATTTTATTTAATTTTCTTTTAGTTATTTTTTTTTTAATTCATAATGGACTATTATACATTTTCATTACTAATTAATCATTTGAATTTTTTCACAATTTTATATAATTAATTTTTTTCTTTTAAATTTTTTCAATTTATGCTTTCATATAGTTTTCATTTATTTATCTAAATTTTTATTTATATTATAATAGTAGGTAATAGAACATCTTTATCTCTGTTTCTTATTTATGTATATATTTTTTATTTCATATATAATCAATATATTTATACATAATTCCTTTTTTTTTTTTTGATTTTTCATGAATTTTAATATTAATGACTTAAAATTAAATAAATTTATATAATATATTTTATGTATATATTTATCTTTACAATATATATATATATATATATATATATATATATATATATATATATATATGTACGTAAATACATATCATAATTTTTTTGTAACATTTTTTCTTTTATAATTTTATTTATTTATAATTAATAATAATTTTTTTTTAAATCTGATTTTATTAAATAATTTTACATTCCAGCAAACGGATCCAATTGTATATTTTTACCATTTTGAGCTGTTGTGACTGCTGCAGGTTGAGGTTGCATTGAAATTATACCAGGTGCTACGACACCAGTTGCTGGCATCATTTGCTGTTGTAAACCGGGTTGTATAATAGGCACCATACCAGCTGGTGTCATCATTGGAACACCACCAGGTGCCGGTGCTCCCATCATTGGCATTCCCTGCTATATTATAACAAAAAAATAATTAATTAAAATGAATTAATAAATATTTAAAAATTTATTTTTTTTTTTTTGAAACATAATTTAAAAATATATATATATATATATATATATATACATTTCTTAGATTTTTTTCATTGAAATTGAACCCATCACCTTTCTTTTATTTAAATTGTTATTCTTATTATTAATATGGTAAAATTAAATATCATGCGTTATGAAAAAAAAAAAATTTTATATTTTTTCCATTAATTTTTTAAAATTTAATTATATTATTTAGTATTAAATTATTATCATAGATTGATTACAAAAAAAAAAAAATTAACCAAATTCTATTTTAAAAGAAACTTTGTTATTGAAAGCATAATTAACGAACACATTTTATTAATGTTTTCCGCATTAGTTTTATTAAAATATTTTCATTTTAATATTGAATGAATTTTAGAATTTTTGATAACAATAGAGAGTTTAGAAATATACGAACTTGTTAACAGACCAGTCTCTTCTTGTCCCTTATTCTTACAATTTTCAATTTTCTTTTTACAAATAAAAATTCTTAAGAGTTTTTCAAAAGGACACATTTTGCATAGATAATTTATTATTCAAAATTGCTTTTACACGAAACGAATCAAAAATAACTACACAATATCAATAGAAAATGAGCATCTTCCATTTGAAAAGTTTTTAGTTACAATTTTTAGAAGAAATTAAATATTCAATTTAAAATAAACCTGATGGATATTTATTAGAAATAATTATGATCGAAATTAATTTGAAATTTTAATTATCGGAATACTTGCAAATTTTTATATTTTTGCATTGTTTTCAAATCAGTGTTAAGAATACAATTCTTGGAAGAAGAAATGTAAAATCAAGAAAAAAGTATTTCTAATCACATTCAAAGATCATATAGTAGCTCAGTAGTGTTCAATATTTTATAATTGAAGTACTACAATATTTATTAAAATAATAAATTACAAATAATTAAATTGAATTCTAATATTATAATTACCTTATTCGAAACTTCAAATTTACTTATAAATCTAAATTATTTTGGACTACACAAACTACTTCTACTACGAATGAAATTTAGAGAACTTAAATAAATTTCTGCAACACCAAAATAAACTTAAAACTGAACTTAAAAAAATTATATTTGATATAAAATAGCAATAGCAAAAAATTAGAAATTTTAAATTTTAATACACAAAAGTTTGTAATTTCAAATTAATTTAAAAACATATTATTTTTTATATTATTGTATGTAAGTGGATAACAAAACAATTTATAAAATTGTTTATAACCATAATTATAATTTTAATTAATTTACTTATGCCATCATCAATTACTAATTAATTAAGGCTATTGCTAGCGGCACCTACATTTACATACTAATGATAGCCTAATTAACTAATTCATTTAAAATTATTAAATGAAATAATTCATAAAAATAAAAAATTAACACAAAATTCAAGAAAGAATATGAAAAATAAAAAACAAAAGAAAAACTAAAAACAAAAATGAGAATAAAATTAAATAAGGAATATCAAAATTAAAACTTAAAAAAAAAAAAACAAAACAAAGAAAACAAGAAACCAAAAATCTTACCTGTTGAATAAAATTAGGAATTACAGGATAACTAGAGTGAATAAACTGATGATTAATTGTGCTTGGTGCAGGACTTACGGTCATGCCTTGCGCCTATGTTACATTTTTCCAATATTAATTTTAATTATTTTTTTTGAATTAATTTTTAATTATAAAATTTTAGCAAATAAGAAAAAAAAAAAAAAGAAAACATAATTTTAATTTAGAAAAAATAAAAAATAAATTAGAGAAAAAAAAAATGTTAAAGAATTTAAAAAAAAAAACAGTGGTAGATATGAAAGAAAAACATAAATTAAAATTAAAGAAAAAAAATTATAAAAAAAATTAGCTTCCACCCTAATAAATTAAGGTCTAAAGTGTAAGATTTTTAATTAATTTTAGGTTTTATTTAAAATTACATCGTTTTTTTTTTTCTTGCTGGTCTTATAATACAAATTATTATAGTGTATATTATTAATTTTCTCATTTTAAATCATGTAACTATTTTTTATAAAAATTTTTATATTTTAAATTAAAACTAATAACAAATTATGTACAATAGGAAAAAAAAATAATTTACAAGCTTTAAACTTAAAAAAAAAATCCCCCAGATTACTCAATCATTATGATCTAAATTTATTTTAAGTTTTCCTGCTTAATTTCTTAGTTTTTAAATTCAAATAATTAATTTGTTTCCTGAATAATTTTTGCAAGTTATTTTGAAAATAATCAAAATTAAATTGATTGATTAAAACTAAAATGAAAAGCGAGATTTTATTAAAAAATTATTAGAAATTGACTCGAATCATCTTAAATTTAGCAGAAGTAAAAAAAAAAATAAATATCCTATTTTATATTCGTCTTGTAAATTTTTAAATACATCAAACTCTAAAATGATTTTCAAATAACTTGTTCTTAAAATGATCATAATTACCAGCCTCAACAAAATAAATTTTCGCATATAATTAATTAATGTAAATTTAAATAAAATGTTGTGATAATTAACCTTTAAAAAAAAATATATTTTTTCTGAAATTTTTATGTATATGCATTTGGTTTGAAGTTTTAATTTTAATTATAATTTAATTTTATAATAAAATATTGTAATGATAAATCACAAAAAATTAAAATACTTTGAAACATATTCGTATAACAATGATTGATAAATATGATTTACAATGTTTTAATAAAACAAGCCTTCTAAAAAAAACTAAATTTAACCATAAAAAAAAAATATTTTTGAAATTGGAATGCTGTGTACTAATTAAAACAAACCTTAATTAAACGTTATCCTTAACTACCTAAATTATTGTACATATTAATAAAAATAATCTAAACGCTTTTTATACATATTCTACTTAAATTTTAAATTAATCCTCAAAAACAAAAAAAAAATATTATACAATTCTAATTTAATTGTGTTATTATACTGAGCTTTAATTACATAATCGAAATTAACGAATTTTAAACAATTTTTGCATTAAAATGCTTTTTTTAAAAATTACAAAAATTAAAAAATAGAAATCGTAAATATGTTGTTAGAATAACTAAGAAATACTGCAGATTACGTTGATATTATTTTAAGTTTTCTTTTTTCCTTTGGCCCTTTTATCATATTCAAGTAAACCTTTTTACATCATTTCATTTTCATCAGAGATATTATTAACTCACCATTGGTCTATATCCAGCTCCTGTTGTTGCTGCCATTGGTTGAGGTGACCAATTTGCACCTGGTTTTGCTTGATTTTTAGGTGAATTCCAATTCATTTGTCTAAAAGTAGAAAATAAGAATAAGCAAAAGAGATAAATGCATTAGTAATAAATTTAAATAGAATTTGTTTTTTTTTTGTTAATAGCAATTTTTATAAAAATATTAATAATTTTTTTTTTTATATTTAAATAATAAAATATACGAAAATAAAAATAAAACAATTTTTAAAAAGGGCTAGTGTAAATTTATTGTATAAGGACGTATAACATTTGTGAGGATTTCATTCAAAATGATTTATTGTTTTTTCATAAATGATAACTACAAAATGAAAAGGAAAATAAATAGCTACTAAATTTCATACTTAAAAATGTTTTTTTTTTTTTTGTTGTTAATGTTCAATCCTGGAACTTTTCTATATGGTGACCCTCTCATAATATCCACATCACTGAATAATCTCAACATATTATTTATATTATAATTGCTAATAAGATTTTCGAAATCTTAAAAGCGAAAGAATTTATTAAAAGCTAATATAGGGTAATACTAGTATAGTAAGAAATTTTTCTTATATACGTACAAAGAGAAAGCAATTTGTTAATGATAAAATTATAACAAAATTTAAAACATTTTGTTTTGACCTTCTTTGGTTTTCGTTTTTCTTCTAAAATAATATTTTAGTCGTCAACCAATTCAAATAGCTTTAACATCTTTATAAGCAGTATATTTTCTGTTAGAAAAAAATATAAAATTATCACACTTATTATTATTGTATATATACATAAATAAATCCCAATTATTTGCAATACTATTTATTTCCATATGTGATTTATATCGTATAAGATCTAGAAACTCCACTTTCGTTATTTATTACATATAAAGTAAAATTAGTTTATCTAGAAATTTCATTGTAAAATGTATGTATTTAATATATACTTTAATTATTTACAAATTTTTCAATTATTTATAAATTATTCATATACTTTTGAATTTTTTGACGAAATTGATATGCTCACAAATTTAATTGAAACTTCGAAAATACAAATATAAGGCAAACATAAAATTATATCTGATTAAAAGATCTAAAATTTAAAGAGAATTTGAATCAAAAATGAGAGAGAAGAATTTCTTTCAAACTTGCGAAAACCATCTGTATAGAAGTACACTACACTATCGTAAAAACTCAATCTCTAAACTAAAATTTAATATATATGTACTTATATGAAAAAATCTAAAAGAAGAGAGAAAAATATCAGATTTCAGCCTTGCTTTTAAATTTTAATTTGAACAGAAAGAAATAACACTTATAAAAATACGCAAATTCATAATTTCATATTGAATTTTCATATTGAAAGTATGTATTCAAAAACCACCATAATTGATAATTGGACTCATTTAAATGACCCCCTTTTTGAATGTGAAATAATAGATTTTAATTTTCAATCATCTTTTTTTTGGGCAATGGCCCATACTTTATTATGTTAAATTAGCAAAATTAAGAACCAAAATAATAATTTGAACATTTTAAAAGAGGAATTGCTAAAACCTATCAGCAAGACTAATGAAATATATTCGGCCCAATAAGTTTTTCTAGAATTCGAGGAAAATGAAAATGTTATGCACTTTTATTTTAAGGAATAATTAATTTTAATCAATATGATAGGAATCTTAAATTTATTTTATAAATAATTTTTAATCTGTAGTTTTTTTAAAAAACTAATTTAATACTACATCTAATGCCATCTAACGTTAATTTAAATTTAATTTCAGAAAACATGCCCTGGTTCCAATTCTCTGTCAAGTTGAAATATTAATGAAAAGAATTGGAAATATACACAAAATCTAAATCGAACAGAAATTAGACCAGTAGAAATAAAAGTTATATAATATTTGGAATATATTTCTGAAGACGACTTAACAAAACGAACTCTTATGACATAAAAGGGTTACAAGAAAAGGTTATTAAAATATTGCAATGGTATATTATAGAAATAAAAAGAGGGTAATAAAAATTTATTATAATATCGAAAGTAACATTCCCTACAAAAGTAATTAAAAGAGTACATTTGAAGAGACGACCCTGACAAAAAATTCAAAATACGCTTAACATACAATAAATTACAATGGCCCTGCAAGCAAAACTCTACAATATGCGTTACCTGGCCAAAATAGTATGAAGTCTGTAATATGTAGTCAAACAATTCAAAAATAAAATTTTATACGCAAAATAAAGCTATAATAGAAATGTAGAATAAAATTTGTATTTTAAGTGTTGTTTGTTAAAAAAAAAAGAAAAAAATTAATATATAAAAATATTTTTCTGCTAAAAAATAATTAACGATTAACGAAACTAATAAGTAACGATTCTAATTCATAACTGATTGAAAGCTTTAATTACATAAATAAGAAATTAAAAATATTTAAAATCGAGAATTCAATGCTTGAATAAAAAAGAAAATATTTGACAATAATTTTATTGATTTTATTAGTATGTATTGTGTATGTACGAGTATATCCCAACTCTTTTAAGCCAATATGATGAGCCTTTTGGGCTTGATTACTCAAATATAGATTTATTTCATCATTTTTATGGTCTACTAACATATATGAGTAAATTTAAAATAAGTATGCACATTTTAATAATTGAAGTATAACCAATTTTGCCAATTTATTTTAAAATAAAATTTGTTAATTTCATATTGAAATTTACAAATTTTTAAGTTATACGATATTCATTTTAAATTAATATCGTAGTATCGTAATATCGTAATTGAATGAATATCGTAGTATCGTAGAATCGTAATTGAATACATTGACTCGTTCTGAAAATTTTTCTTCTACTTCTTATTCCTATGGTTCTCAGCTGACAATAAATTGCAAAAATAGTCTCCGCTTATTTCTTAGAGCTGTCCTTAACTTCTTAGAATAAATTTCTTCAGAACTGAATGAGTACTACTTTACAAAAAGGAAAATAATTTTTTTTTTCTTGAGCAATCCTTAAGAAATTTTTGAAATTTTTTACATTGAGTTTATATGAAATAAAATATTTCTTTTCCAGCTGAGTGCTATGCTTAAAGGTTCTTCTTTTTTGAGTAATAACTAAGCTAAAAGATTTTCTGAAATATAAAGAACCTATAATATTTTGATTTAACTGAAAAATAATCATCCATATTCTGTTAGTCGCATCTTTTGATTGGCTATTTAAAAATATTGAATTTTCAAATTCTATACTGAAAAATAATGATACTTTTCAATAATATCCCATCAAATCAAGTGAAGTAACTAACAGAATAAGGGTGAATATTGAAAATTACAATAATAT
The DNA here is from genome assembly GCF_029603195.1 of Condylostylus longicornis. Lineage (NCBI taxonomy): Eukaryota > Metazoa > Arthropoda > Insecta > Diptera > Dolichopodidae > Condylostylus > Condylostylus longicornis. The sequence goes on along the minus strand of NW_026578009.1, from coordinate 8,875,019 downwards.
TGAGCTTCTATTACAATTTAACAACTCAAAAGAGACAACTACAAAATTAGTAGTTATAATTTTAATAGTAAGAGTTAAATTCCTTTTAACTCCGAAATTTCATATACATGATTCAATTAGTATAATTGTTAAATATATTTAAACATTCTAGCTGATTTAATATCATGGTTCGACTTATGAAAGCTCTACTGTATACATACAAAATAAAAATATATTAATTATACAGCAATGCTAAATATAGCTAATCTAGCAAAAAAATTATATAAGACTATATAATTTATATAACTTCAAATTAAGAAAAAAAAAAAAAACAGATTAAATGCAATGAATCGTTACCAGCTCTACTTACAAAATGAAATACAATGAAAAATTATATTTAAATGATTCGATATTTTTTTTACGATAAATCGATTTTTACGATTCACTATAATGTTTTTTTTTTGTTGTTTTTCAACAAAATGTTATAGAAAATTTAAATTATAAATAATAAAGATAACGAAAGGTGAGTGTACTCACATTTTTTATACCATGTATGGTAACACTTTCGATAATCAATCACATGTGAAATATTTTTGTAATAGTTTTGCAATAATAGGGAATAATATTTGTTTTATAAATTGAACCCCATTTTGAAAATATTGTTAAACGATTGCTGGATAGATAAAAGAATTTTTGCGTTTCGTGTTGCCAATTTGAATTCGTAGAATATTTTTTTTTGTTTATATAGTTTGGTATTTTGACATATTTGTTTGTTTTATTTTTTTTTTTATTTTCTTTTTTTTTGTGTTTTTGTTTTTTTTGTAACTACTTACTTTCCAGTATTACCAGCTTTATTTATATTCAAATTATCTACAAGTGATGCTAATGAACTATCCAAATCACCGGTAATTATTTTGCCAGGTTGACCAGTTTGTTGTTGTTGTTGTTGATGTAGTTGCTGTTGAGATTGCGTCGTACCTGTTACAAGAACATTTCCAGTTTGAACATGTTGTTGTACACCACCAATATGTGATGGTGTAGATGTATTAGCTGGCTTTAATACATCACCCAATGCATCAAAGCCTTTATTTATTTATTTATTTTTTTTTTGTTTTTTTGTTAAATTAATATATATGTATATAGGTATGTTAGATAACAACCGGATTTTTTCCAAAAATTTTAACCATTTTTTTTTTTTTAAATTTAATTTTTTAAATTTTTTATATTTTGTAAATTATTTACACGTTCCAAATTTTTGCAATAAAATTAAATAACAAGTACAATAACAATAATAAAAAAAAAAATATAAATTATGATAGAAAAGATGGCCGCCCCGACAAAAAAATTAACAAATTTTTAGTTTTTCCCAAATAGACACAAATGATTTTTGGTTTTATTTTTATTTAATATTTTAGTATAAGATGATGATGGTGCATGGTGCATTTTTATAATTGTTTTTTTTTTTTAAATGGTGCCCAAAAGTTCCCAAAATTTTAAACAAAAAGTTCATTTTTTTGCCCCCATGAAATTTGACATTTATTTTTTTTTTAATTTAATTTATATTGTGTTTATTAGTTACGTCGTTATTACATAAAATATAGTAGATTGCAAAATGTAGTAGATAAAGAAATTTATTTGTTTTGTTCGATTTTTTTTTTTGTTGTTTTTTGATTATAGTTTCCATACAATTTTACACAAAATAAGTGATAATATATTGTAAATTATAATAGCAGTAAATGTTTTTCACACATACATATGAAATGTTTTTATAGAATAAAAAAAAAAGAGAAGAAACATAAAATAATATTTGTATTAGTTTATTTTTATATATTTTATTTTCTTTTGTTTATTTTGAACATATTGTTGAACTTTTTATTATTTAAAAACAAATTGTTAAAAAAATTAATATTATTTTTATATAAATTAGTATATAAGGAAAAAAAATTAATACGTTAGTATTACGATTAATATTTACTAAAAAAAAAAACAAAAACAGTTTTTTAAATTAGCAAATTAAGTGAAACAAACTTAAGACAAAAAAAATTATTCTAAATAAAATAATGTTAATCTTTAGCATAACATTTTAGGATAATAAAACAGAAAATATACTGTTTTGCAAATAACTATTTTAAATTATTTAATTTATTTATTATTATTGTGTATTTTATACAAAATTATATGAATAATTTTCAAAAAAAATGGCAGAAACAACTCTTATTTGAAAAAAAAATTATGTAATATGGTAGCACTAAAAAAATTTAGCATCATTATTTTATTTATAAAATTTTGTTAATTTTTTTTATTTAATCAATTTAATTATCATACATAAATGCTTTATAGCAAGTTATACTTTTTAAGAATTCTATTTATACAATTAATTATATTTATAGAAAATGTTGTATTATTTAAAAATGAATGGCTTCGTCTAATAGTTATGGCCTATTAGAAATCAAATAACTTTATATTATATAGGTATATTCATTATAATAAATAAAAAGTTAATCAATGCAGTGTACTGCAAATTTTTCAATATCATTGTAATTATTTAAATATGTCATAAAAAAAAAAAATATTTTACCAGCCAGAAATTTTTTTTTATTCTGTAGTGTTTTTCAAGTTTTTACTAATTTTCTTGTCATATACCCAAATATTACACACGACGGTAACACAATATTTCTTTAACGACATAGAAATTATTTTATTCATTAAACATTTATGTTTAAACATTAATCGAATTTTGAAGATTATAGAATTTTTTTAATTTTTCAATAATTTTACAAAACCAATTATTAATATTTTTATTTCAATAATTAAATTTGTCATAATTATAAACAATTTTTTCTTATACAATTTGGATTATCTTATATGGAACACGTTTTATGTGTATGTTCTACCGCTTATTCTTACACAAAATTTATTTTGTGAATTTGTTGTAAGTGAAGTTTCTACTCTAATATTTAAAATTTATTGTAAAATAAATAAGAAAAAAAATTTGTTAATACGATACATTTATTTGTTAATAAATATGGTATATACGGCAACACTTATACGAAAATTTGAATATAATAGGCACTTAAAGAAAAATTTGAATATTTTTATAGATTCAAAATATTATGGAATTATTTTTTTTCTTTATTGATGCCGAATTATGTCGATTAAGCCGAATGAATGTCTTAATTTTAATAAAAAACCAACATTCGTTATTTGTTAATTGAATTAAAAAATTAATTAGACTCGTCCAATTAAATATAGAGCAGGTAAAATGACTAGTTAAACCAATCCCGAATATATTTATCAGGCCACTAAGACCAATTATTTTCCAAAGCAACAAAATGTTAAAAAGCAATTATCAAAGTTTTATATTCCGATCTATTCCGATATATTCACGATACATTCATCAATCGATATATGTGAAATTGGTATAAATTTTTTAAGAAGAGCCAATTACTTGAGAATTTTTTAAGCAATTTATAATTTAATTTATTAATAAGAAACAAATACCAAATTTTTGTATTAAAATAAAGTTAGAATTAATTTTCAAAATCATAATGGCCTCCATGTTTCTCATTTTACATCATATTAAATTATATATTTTTTTATTGGAATTTTTATTGAATTGGAAAAAGACTTTGATAATTCAAATATTGTTCAGTATAGTAACAATCAGTTTTTATGACAAATTTAATTTATCGATTAAAAGATCTAATTTTAAATTGCCCAAATTTGGAATATGTATAAATAAAATACAAAATATTATATACATAATATTTATAATTAATAATATTTTTCTTTTCCATTTTTTACTAACACTTACGTTATTTAAACACTAAAACGTTCCAATAAAGATTATTTGCGTTCCATTTATGTGTTCAAATTATTCATGAGTTCATATGCGCAGTGTATAAATGGAACGGTTTTTTTCGGTTTATGAGTAACAAATAATCATAATTTTTTTGGCATAACCATTTTTTTCCATATTATATTATACAAATTATTATTATTCAAATGTCAATTTAAACAATTCATCTGTTATAAATCAGAAATACTATTTCCATTTATCGAAAAAAGTAACGTTACCCACGACGCTCAATGAAACGACACCGAGAAGGTCGAAAAACAAATTTTTGGTGTCGTTAAATCAAACAAAATTTTAATTTACTCGTTTTACTTGGAAATTTCGCAAACGGAACATAAAGGAACTGGAACACATTTTGTTGTCAAGCTGTTTTTTAATTTATAAATAATAAAAAAACAGAGATGACCTTTTGTATAAACATATGTATGTATCAAATGAATGTATTTAAATTAAATAAATGAGTTTTTAATATCTGAATTTCAAAATTAATAAAAACAAGTTGTTGAAACGGCTTTTACGATCTGTGTTACGAATAATTAATAAAAATAGTTTTTTTTTCAATTTAATTGATTTTACAAGAGTAGTTAAGTAAATTTTAGCGGTAGCAAAGCAATAACCCATATTATGAAATTACTGTTCACCAATATATTTTTTGCTTATTTTAACGACCTGTTAATTTTTTCGTTTCCATTGAGCGTTGTTTTCTCGATTCATCAGCTGATTATATTGTAATTGTCGTTTTCATTGAGCGTCGACGGTTTCTGAACGGACCATCTTTTGTAAGTATTTATTCGGGGTAGTGTAGTAGTGCGCAGTTTTGACTACTCATGAATATAATTTTAACACGTAAATGGAACGTAAATATTAAGGTTTCTTGTTTTTTTACTTTTATTAATTTTACAACATTATTATTTTAGTTCTTTTTTGTTATTTTTAAATTTTTTCAATTGAATAAAAATGGTTTAAAATTTTTAGGAAAAAATCAGATGTTATATAATAAAATATTAATGAATGAATGAAAACGATAAATAGAAATTATAAATTTTGTGTATTTGTTATACGAATTGGTTAAACGGAATGTCGGGGATTATATTTTGTTTGTTGTTTGCTTGGTGAATGTTTTGTTTGATTTAAGTTTTGAATATTTTTTGTTTTCGTTTTTTGAATGTTTTAAATATATTTTTTTTTTCAATGAAATTTTTTCCGACTATATGTATCTGAATGTACGCATATACATATGTATGTTTTTATGTATGTATTTTGAAATTTAAATTTTTATTATATTTATTACATAATAATGTATAATGGTTAAAATTTGTAAGTATATATAGGAATATTACATACATACATTTACAATTTAAAAAAAAATTTAGTATATATTTTTGGTTTTTTTTTTCTTGAAACAATTACTCATGCTTTTAAAAAGAAATGGAAAAAAATGAAGTTGTACATAATTTGAAAACAACAACATTTAATAATATTATATAATTATTTTTTTATCATTATTTATTAAAGCAAAAACATAAAAACACTGAGAACTTTTCTTTATGTTGATAAATTTCTGGCTAGCTGAATATTGTGTGAAAGGGTTTTATTTTTTGTTTTTTTTTTTTTTTATAATTAAAGGAATATCAATTTTTTTGTTAGTTTTTTTTTTAAACAATTTTTTTGTTTTTTATTTTTTTTTTTTTGAAATACATTTAATAAATCAAAGCTTATGTTTGTGTATAGCTACTGTAGGATTTCAACAAAAAAAGCAAATTTTCTACTTGCATATATTTTTGTATTATAAAAACACATTGAAAAATAAAAATGACAATCAAAAAATTTATATACACATATACATAAATACTAATGAAAATAATCACATTTTAAACGTGCACATATACAAAATTCGAATTACTTTGATCTTCTTTTCCAACTCAAATATGTCATGTTAACATAAAGTTTAATTTCAAAAATTTCTTAATATAGAAATTATTTTAAAAAAATATTAAATTTAAGAATTTAATTAATTTAATTTATTTTTATTTTTAAGAATTTAATTAATTATTTTACTAAAATTTTTTATCTTTAATTAAATAATTGATTACTAAAAAGAAACTCGAGAAAAACACACTGGCTTCAAAAATGCAGTATAAAAATTTTCGAATGTGAAACTTTTAAATAATCACTGTGTTGTAAAAAACAAAAAAAAATTGATGTGAACAACACATAACCGACCGTATTTCACAAGTGTTGCATAAGATTATGAAAATTTTATTAAATATTTACTTCAAATTGTATGAATGATATAGAAAGTACACTCTAAATAATGTACCTAGAAAATGTAAATTTGGTTCCTATTAGATTTCGCTTTGAATTTTTTCAATTAATTTCATTAACAACAAGAAGTTAAATTTTAGTTTTTAAAAAATTCAGAATTTGACAAAAAATCGATTAGGCCAATCTTGATTAACGAACGATATTTTGAATTATTGTTGATTTTAAGATGTTTTGTAAAATCAATTTGCTAAAATAAAAGCATTTCATTAAATTTTTTAAGAAATGCAATAAATACGAAAAATTTTGCAAAATGTCAAACTTTACAAAAAGAAAACTAAACATTCTACGCTCTTCATTTAGAAATATGCTTGTCTTCGTTAATAAATAACTAATATTGGTAACACTTCAATGTCATGTAATACAAAAAAATCTAGCTGCACGTTATGCTTTTGTTTAAGGTATTAAAAACTTGAAAACATTTTTGAACATGATAAATTATAAATTTTATGTTTTTACTGCAATTTTGAATCATAAATCTTATTCTTGTCAACTGATATTTCGTAAAACTTATAACAAACTCAGTCCTTATTATTATAGCAATAAAATTGTTAACATGACTAATTTTTGAATACAGCATATAATTAAGACAATCCATACATAAAATTATAAAAGCGAAAAATTATAAAACTAAAGCAATCTAAAAATTTTGATAACAACTAAACTATACATATAATTAATTGAATTACAAATACACATACAATTACATATATTATTACACACAATAATTAAAAAATATTTATTTCTTTCTTTAGTAGGATAGTGAAAGTGTTATATTAAAAAAACGAGTTCGTTAGAATAATAGTGTTAGAGGGTATTAAAGTCAATATAGAAGTATATTATTTGCTATTCTTTCCTAATTAAATATCAAATAATTTTTTATAGAACATTCTATATTGGCCTGGGTATAAAGCATTTAAAAGCATATTATATTAAATTTTTGATTTTTGTTTAATAAAATAAAAGATTAATTTATGAAAAACAAAATAATAATGTTTTTTTTTTTTATTTCAAATGATTTTAATTTGATTAAAACAAAAAAAAAATTTCTTATTCTTAATTTTGTTCTTGAACAAAGACTTATTCCAATTATAAAACAAAATAAAATATATGTTAACCCTTTGCTTCCTTTGGGATTTAGTACAATGCAAAAAAAAAGTTTTAGGAATTTAATAATTAGAATAAATTTTATATAATCTCTTTAAATAACCGTACACAAAGTATTTACACTCTTTTCACTCAAAAAGAATAATTGAAAACAGCGTTTTGCAAAATTAAATATCTATTTGTTATACAGAAATAGAAACTAAGCTATGTAAATTTTGAAATGCCAAAGATTTGACATTTAATTTCTTTATAAAATGTAATATAATAGTCATATATTTGGTTGAGCGTTCATATCAACAACTCAACCACTCTTTAATTTAAATGGAATAATATGTACACACCGAAAAGGAATATCATATTCACTACAAAAAAAAATTTTATATAGTATATTAAAATATGTACATATGTATAACAAAAATAAAAAAAAAAAACCAGAAATTATAACAATACAGTAAAAAACACTTTTTTAAAAAATTTTTTCCTCCTCTTTTAATTTAAAAGTAACTTGAATATAACAATACTGTAACAAAATCGGCATAGAAATTTAAAGAGAACCTTTTGATAAAATATATAAAAGTGGCAAAATACTGTTATACTGAAAATGTTAAGAGGATAGAAATCGCAGTATCTTAATTGAGTTATGCAGAATTTATGTTCTTAAACTGAAATCTAAGGGAAAACAGGCGTTGGTGTCTCTTAACAACAAGAGTGTGAGAAAAGAGGACTCTGTGATTTTCAGCGTAAGATTTTGCGAGACAAAAAAATCAACATATTGGACTGAAGAAGAAATCATAATACTAGATATAAAGGTTGGCGATGCAAGAATTTTATTCCGAAAAAATTTGAATACTTTTTCTCAACATCAACAAAAATAAAGTCTAAATGCCGACTGTATATATTTTTCTGCGATTAAGAATACAGAAGATCAACTATTATTGAATCATATTTTACTTAGTAATATATAAGAAACTAAATACAAACCCGTTATCAATTATATAATGAAAAAATTCACGGTTTTAAAGTTGAAAAATAAAAATTTACTTGCAATTTATTATTCGTAACGAAAATTTCGCCTACGCGGCACATGTAATATTTAATATTCCAAATTCAATATAAAAAAAAGGGTACTTTTTATACTTCTTGTTTGTTGAAATTTGGATTCAAACTCATTTATTTTTACGAAAATAGATTAAAGCAAATCTATAGCAGCGGAACATGTGACACAAACTTAATACTATACTTGAAATTTTTAATAATCTTTAATAATCTATATAATACGAGTATTCATACAGGCAACTGCATTTAATCTAATATTTTCTCAGTAGTGTTCGGTATTTTAAAAATAGGGCTAATTTTATATGACTAAATTAAGTTCAAAAATTTTTGGGGGTTTCCAAATGTTTGCGTGACATATTCCAGTGTTTTAGAACAATTGAAAATTTCTTTACGTGAAAGCGCAGTTTTTATTAATTGTGATTAGTTTAGCCTAAAAATATACTTTGTTTTTACTATGGTTGGTACAAATTGAATTCAAAATTAAGTGAGATCTAAAATAAAATATTTGTCTATATATAAAAACAAAATTAAAATTAAAAATAAAGTAAAAAGTATTGTTTATTTTGAAAGAACAGTGAATTTTTATAGCATACAAAATTTATGTTCTAGGTGCTCTGAAAAGAAGCGATAGTCATTTTTAATGCAAATTTCGTATTCTAATTTTCTATTCAAATTGAAAAATTTGTGGTTTTTTTTATAAGTTGTTATAGCTGTTTTGTAGCTGTTGTTGATGTTGTAATTGTTGTAAATTGTTACTGAAATTTTTGTTGCATTTTGATTGATTTCATTTTGTACTTGTAGTTTTTCTTTGTATTTGATAAATTTTTTTATTACAGTAACGAAAATTTTTATGCAATTACAAAAGAAAACTAAGACAAACCACCAACATACAAATTTTTTAAAATTTTCAACGTAAGAGAAATTTTGATGCAATTTTGTTTTTCGTATTCAATTTTCTAATCCAGATGTTAGCACTTGTTGCTGGAATTGACCATCGCTTAATTACTAAATGAAAAAAAATTACTGCTCTTTTGATATTCTTTTAGGAGTTTTGTTTTTTTTTTGAAATGCAAAAAAAAAAAACTTTTTAAAATTAAAATATTAATACTATAAAAATGAAAGGTATTTAATCTGAGTTATTCAAAATGAAAAGAAAAACTACTAATTTAAATTTACTTTAAAATACATATTTTACATATATTTATATATATATATAATTTATACAGATATTATATATATATACGAATATATGTATATGATTACTTTTGTCCATTGATTCAGCTTTTAATTCAGCTAATGACATTTTTCTTGGTGTACCCATTATACAACGTATTGTTTCATTTAAATCATCAACAGCAGATGGACGACGATTTTCATTCGAATATTTATTACTATTAGTTAAACTTGATTTTCTAGCGATTTCAACTGCTGTAACAGTTGTCACTTTATCAGTAACAACATTAATATCACTATTACTAGGCGTTGCAGTAGTACTAGCTGTAGAATTGCTAACTGTAGTAGTTTTACTATTACTAACAATTATAGAATTTTTATATTCATCAACTGTTGTTGCAAATGGTTGTAATTCAGCTTGAGTGCTATCATCTGATATTCGAAAATACGATTGGATTGGTATTCGGCAGAGAAAATGTAGACAATAAAAAAAATGTGTTTTCTTTTATTTTTATATGGTTTTTACAATTACAAACACAAAAATTAGTTATAAGGACAGAAAGAAAACAAAAAAAAAACATTGTTTTTATTAACGATTTTTCACCTGTTAAAAATTGTTGTTGAGATTGTTGTTGAAATATTTGTGATTGAGGCTGCTGTAAATCAAATTGTAATTGTTGTGTATGCTGTTGCCCTCCAATTGAAAGATCATCAGATGGATCATAAAATGGATTTGGTAATGGAGCATCAGCAGCTGATAAATCCAAAACTTTGACAACTGCTTACAAAGAATTCGATTTGATGGTTTTAAGTACAGAATATATATATGTAGATATATTTATATATAAATATATATAGATGTACAGTAAAAATATTATGTATTTTGAATTTGGTAAACAAGAAATTAAAATATTTCTTTTTATTCATTAAATTTTTTTATCCAATTTTTCGCCTGAATTCGATTATTTCAGTTTATTAAATATAAATATTTTCTTGTGAGCAAAAAATTTTTTTAGTGCTGAATATCACACACACACACGCAATTCTATTAATACTTTTATTAGATTATTCATATTATAATTAAATGTTTTAGAATATTAAATTAAAGCAAACGAAATAAAGGACTAAATCAAATATACAAAATATCGCATTGTAAATTTTTTATTCAATTCAGCAATTACAATGAAACAAGAAAATTTTGAATACTAAACCTATCCTCTTACAATGTGATATAATATGATTAATTTGATATTTCAATCCGGTTAGCAGAGAATAACACACTGTGTTTATATGTATAAATAATAATTTTTGCATATAAGAACTTTAGCAGCAAATTAACAACATTCCGTTTATATTTTTAAATAAAAGACATGTAATGCCTACTGAAAAAGAGGCAATATTTTCAATTGTCTTTAAAGCTAAGGATGTAAAATATGATTGCAATATTGTACATTGCAGTAACCTTAAGGCTACAAAAAAATTTATAAAACTTTAGTTAATTTTTTTTTGTTTTCGAAATTTTAATGAATTCTTTTTGTTAAGAAACCTTTAACTGTACTATTGTATTTAAAATGTCGCATTAAAAAATTTAAAAATTTATAAATTTCAACGTGCAGAAAAATATTAACAAATCACAACGGAAGAGGATTGCTTATTGCCATTAAATTATTACTGTTATTAATAATTTAACTTTGTAATTTTCACAAATTTTATTAAAGTATTTAAACAATTCTTATAAGACTTATAATGTGTGTCAGCTGAATTGAATTTTTCTCATCACATTTAGATAAAATTTTAATATACATACTTCTAAAATACTAAAACTAAATTTTCTTTTCACTCATAATTTTTGGAATATAATCCGATACTAGTTATTATTAAATTTATTCTTGTAACAGTTTAAGTTTAAATGCATTTTTTAAAAAGAAATTTCAATAAAAACGAGATCGTTTCTGTTTTGTTTTTCAGATTTTAAATGCTTTTTCCCACATACGTGCAAGATCATAATAGAGGAATCAATAATAATAAAGTAATATTAGTTTACATTTAAATATAGAATTTAAAAAAAAAAAAATAAATAATATTATTGAATTTTTATTACTTTTTCAATGATATTAAATAATTTCTAAAAAACAAAATAATTATTATTAGTAAATAACCTTTTAAAGTTATATATATATGCAAATATTTAAAGTGTATATTATTATATTAATTGAAATTATACTAATAATATAATTTTGCTATTTGAAATTTATGAAATATTAATATAATTTGTTGTTAATATTTATTATAATAAAAGAAAGCCTTGATAAATAAAGCCGGTTATATAATTTTAATTATATAATTTATAATAATAATTTATATACATATATACATTTTATTAATCAAATATAATTTACATTTAAAAATGTTTACCCATACTTTATTAGTCGTATCATTTCAAATAATTTGATATTATTCAAGATGAGATATAGAATTCTAATTTCCGATTTGATTTTATTCAGAATTTTTGAATAACAATTCATCATGTCAAGAGATGCGACTAACAGAATATGCACGGTTATTTTAATTGAAAACATTTCTTATATATAACCAAAATTTGTTTTAAGATTACATCATTTGAGCGTACTCTGATTCAATATATCAAATTTATTATAATTAATTAAAAAACAAATTTGAAACCGAAAAATTTCATTGTTCTAAAGCTCAAAATTACATGTTTAAAAGATATTAGTTTTAATTTTGGAATACATACTGTTAAATTTTATACATAAATTTTAAATTAAAACAAAAATTTTTAATGATAAATTTTTGTTTTAATTTAACTTGAAATTAGTCGAAATTGTAATTTTTGTTACTCCGAACACGGGTTTAAATAATATTAATAATATTTGTTTTATGAATATATATCATTACAACAATAATTTTCGACAAATTTTACTCTATACTATTAACGTAACTTGTAACTAATTTCGATTTCATACAGACAATAACATTATTTAACAATTATTTGTAAACACTTATATATTATTTTATGTATATATGTATATGTAAAATAAATTAAAATAAACTATAGTAGATACATTGTTAATATTAGAATTGAAAACAAAAAAAAAATCATGCACTTTTTAAAAACATATCGCTTTCTAGTTATTGAAACTGACAACAAAAAATTTTTTTAATTTTTCTTTGTTCTAATAAATAAAATAATTTTTTTTTCTTTATTACTAAAAGCGATTTAAAAAAATTAAAAATTATTTTTTTCTTTTGATTTTTAAGTCCATTTTTAATGTCTTTTCTTATAATTATCTTACCAGTTGGTTCTGTATTACCAAATACAGAAGAGAAATTACTATCTGAGACAAATGCATTCGTTGTGGATTGTGTTCCGTTGAAACCTAAAATTTAATAAAAAATTTATTAGAAAATTAAAACCAAAATTCAAAAAAATACAAATTAACACTAGAATACTTTGACTACTGAGATTTGATTAACAGACATAATTATATAACAATCGAAAAAGAATAAATTTACTACAAAAATTAAAAAACGTGCCTATATAACAATGAGAAAGAAAAAAATATTTTAAAAATGCACTTAAATTTATCTTAAATTTTTCTTTATTGACGGAAATTATTACTTTAAAAAGTCTACATTCTTTATATTCAAAATATTTATTAATTTACTTATTTTTATTTAAATATAAAAAAAATTCTTACTAGAAAATTATAGTGTTTGGACATATTCTATCGAACTTTCTAAACAAATTTTAAAAAATATACTTATGTAACATGCATGGTGATAACATTTTTGTTTAAATATAGGAACATTTATTATTACCTTTATGAATTAAATAAAAAATTAAGTATTTCAAAAAAATTTTTAAATTTTTTGCTAAAAATAAAAAAAGCCGTATATAATTTACAACACAAATCTCGAAATACAAATATTTTCACATTATAACAAACACCAAAAGTTGAGAATTTCAACATTCTTAGGTATAAATAAATAATTGTTACTCTACTAATTAAAAAATTAATTACTGAATAAACTACTATTTATGAACTAATGATGTTACAAAGTAAAACTTTCCAAACGATTAATTGAAAACTTTAAAGTTAAATATTTAACAAATCAATTTAAAAATAAGATAACTTCAAGCAAATTTTTTACAAATCATAATTAATAAATCAATTATTTAATAAAGTATCTAAATAATAAATTTTCCAATATTTTTCAACTGTAATATTTCAGTAATAATTTCCTAAAATATATAGACCTTTCAAATTGATTTAAATTAGATAAAGACAAATAGTAATGAAATAAATACATAATATATATATTATATATATATACATAAATATGTAGATATATGTATATAGATAAGACAAAATTGTTAAAAACAAATTATATAACAAAAAAAAAAATAACAACAACAAACTCTACCATTACTCATCCAAACGTTATTATTAAGGTTATTTGATGTTGAAGCACCTTGAACTGCTGCTTGACCAGTTGGTGCTGCAGCACCGCCAGAAGCACCAAACATATCTGCAAATGGATTACTTAATTGTAATAAATCATCGGATGTTTTTGTTTGTGCTGGTGCAGCTCCACCATCTCCACCAAATAAATCAACAATATTTGTATTTGCAGATGAAGCAGGTGGTGATGCCAAAAATGGATTTGTTAATTGATTTGTTGGTGAAGAAACTTTCGACTAAATTTTATTTTTTTAAAAAATATAAAAGAAAGAAGAACAAAAAAAAATTATTTTCTTTTTTATTATAAATTTATTAGAAAATTGAGGTTTATGTACATTTACTTTATATTGATTCATAGCAGCTTCTTCTTCCGCTAATGCTTGTGCCTTAATACTTTCATCAATACCATTTGCACTTGAATCAAATTTATTGGAGGCAACAGCAGTTCCAAATGAAGAGCTAGTGGAAGATAGGGCAGTTACACCACTTTTTACGTTCTTTTGGTTACTACTTTTTTTGTTTTTTTTTTTTAATAATTTAACATTTTTAATGTGTTTTATGAAGTTTTTTTTTTTGTGCATAACAATTTGAATTTTTTTATTAAAATTTAGTATTTAAAATTAATCAATTTATACAAATAATAATTTTAAATTTGAAAAATAATTAACGTTTAATTTTTAATAGCAATGAAAATTTAAATTAATATTTATTATTTAAAAATTAGAATAAAATAAAATATTAATTAAAATTATATTACGTTTACATTACGTTTTATATGAAATAATATTAAAATATTGGGAAATAATTTAAATATGAAATTGAACAAAATTTAAAATAAAATTAAAAATTTTATATTGCACACATTTTAATAACAAAAAAAATGTTTTTTGATTTTTTTTTTTTGTTTTGTTACAGCATAGTTACGAAGAGCGAATTTGTACAGTTTTTTTTTAGAACGTTTTAAATAAAATGTGTAATAGGAGCAGTAGTAATATACAGGTTTAAAGTGGAAAATAAAAAGAAATAAAAAAAATAAATAAATAAATAAAATATTTCAACATGAATAAAGACTAATTATTAGAGATAAATTTACAATATTAATTACTTTTTAATCAAAATATGCAATTAAAATAATAAAAAATCAATAATTCAAAATATAATTTTAAAAAACTTTGATATTACAATATAAAATGGAGTCATACAAACTACCATATAATAAAATTGCAAGCAAAATTAATGAAATTTCTCAAATATAACTTATAGTGAGACAAAATTAATTTACATATAATTATCAATTTAAATACGATTATATTGTTTTCACCATTTCAAGAAATTTAAATATTCTATAAAATAAATATATTATAAATTATAACATATGTATAACAAGAAAATATCTCGATAATAGAAAGTTAAAATTTAATATTTTGAAAAGTCATGCTTTAATTTGTTTTCTTCAATTTTAAGTAGAAACCTTTTTCTAATTTCATTTTCAATAACTTAACGCAACTCTCGGCAAACTTTTGTTGCTAAATATGTACTATGTGATTATGAATATGGGCCATTCGAGTTTATTACATTTCCTACTTACAATAAGAAATGACATTTTCAACTGACTTTATACATTGTTTTGTTTTGACAAAGAAATTTATATGAAATTTTATTATTATATAATATGATTGAGTTCTTAAAATTTTTTTGAAAAAAATCTTTCAACTATTGATAAACGCAATCGAATATTTTTCTTTATTTGGCAGCAGAATGATGAGCCGGATTTTAAAGTTAAAATAAGAAATTGGAAATATAATTTTATAGAAATGATTATAAAATATGAATCTATACGTGACAGAATTATGTTATATAATATTTGAGTTATTTACCTAAAATTTTAATTGTAATGTAGGAACAAAATAAATACATTTAAGGAAAATCTTTAAACGTATTCATCAATATTATTAGCAACAAAAGTTTAAAAGCTTTACATTTTTATAAAATAAACCTACTGAAATTTTAATAATCGTATTACAAATTAAAAATTAAAAAACTTGGGTAAACTAAATAAATTCAATAACGAACAAGTGCATAAAAATTTTACTAAAAAATTAAAATAATCAGAAATTTTATTTGATAAATTCAAATTAAACTGATATATCACTATTAAACTAATATTAAATGAATTTTTTCCTACATAAATGTTTATTTATTGCACGCTTTTTTAGCTTTTTTATTTGTTTTATTTCAATCGTACAATTTTATCTCTTAATACTTAATAGACGAAAACAAACCTTGCTGACTGTGTTGGTGTATTGGCTGCAGATAATTTTCTTCCTTCTAATTGAGCTAAATGCTGTTCTAATGCATCCAGTAACGAACTAGGTGCTTTCGTTAAATCTGGTATATCACCTTTATCAATACCAACATTCTAAAAAATTTTAACAATAAATATTTAAATATTTAGAAAATAAAAAGAAAATTTAAAGTCATATTATAATATGTCCGACAACATTGTATTTTTTCTGAGTTTATCCTAAATTTATAAAATTTTATTCACATGAATAAAATAAAAAATAATTTATAAAGACATCAAATATGTTTGGATTTTTGAAGAGAACCTATTTATTTTATTTTGTATTCTACTGTATACAATATTGTCGATAAAATATTCATTACTTCAATAAAATATTTTTATACATACTTCTGCAACTTTTAAAAATTCACCAACTTTATCCATACGAACTAAAAATCTTTTGTATAAATCAAGTGCATCTCTTGCTTGTTTCTTATTCATATCGAAATATTTTTCCAATAAATTTATAATTCCATCATTATAACATGCAAATAAACGTATGAGATCTCTAAATAATAGCATGAAACACATATTTATAACACCTGTGAAAATAAATAGATAGTTATATATACATATATAGTTTGAATAAATTAAAAAATCATGTGATTATAAAATAAAAGAGGTAATAAGGAAATCATGTCAAATATTTTCTTAAGCGAAAAGACTACCTCAAATCCTAAGTTTATAAAATTTCAGTTGAAATATTTTACACATCCTATGCAAAAATTACATTAATACTCATAAAAATTATATTTTATTACAATATCCAAAATGTTTTACTAAAAAAACAACACTTATAAGTTCCTGATTTCATTTTAATAACGCAATTTTATTTAAATTTTACCCAGAATCAATAAACATACTTAAAAAAAAAAACAAAATTCAGCATTTTCATTTAATAAATTTTTTTTTCATTTTTGAATTTCACTTTAAAATATTGTGATATTATAATTTATGAAAATAGAAGTTATTTGTATAAACTAATTTAAATTTGAGGTAGTCTAAAAAAACAAGCCATTTTCTAGAATTTCTGCTGAATTTATATTGAAAATAAATTAATTGTAATTGACTATACAAAACAAAAATTAATAATTAAAAATAAAAGTAAAATTAATTTCTTACACTAAATTATGAATAAATAAATAAGAAAATAAATTAAATAAGTACAAAAGTAAATTAAAAATAAGCTTAAACATTTCAATAAAATTGATTCTTGTTTTTTTTAATTAATTAGTGTGCTGTAGCTTTTTGTGTGGTTAAACAATGATTTTTGTTTATGGCTTTATTATGGAAATTATTTAAATTAAACTTATAATTGATTTCTAGTTGATTTTAAATCTTACTTCTACTGTGTAGCGTTTATTATCTCTTTGACACAGATTTTATTTTATAGATTTACATATTTTGCATTATAATTTCATGTCATAACGAAAATCTTTGAACAGAATTGAATTCAAAAATCAATCTTCTAAGAAATTATAAGACAAAGAGGCAAAGATATTTTTAGATAGGTTTTGTTTTCTTCAAAAATTGCTCTTGTATTTGTAGAACGAATGAACTATTTAAAATACTTTATTTGAAATTTATAATTTTACCAGACAAATTGAAATTATTGAAAAATTATTTTCTTAAATTGATTATTAAAAAATTATTTTCTTTTATACATTTTTGAAATATAAAAATTTTATTTCTGGTAAAAACAAGGTTTTTAAACAACGAATTATTAAAATTTTTGCAAAATTCGCACTTTTATTGCAAAATAACAAATTAACTAATTATTATAAGAAATAAAATTAGCGTAACATATTACCTCTACCCCACCTGAAACCGTCGCAAGACGGGTATTGGAGTGGAATCCGCAGTGAGAAGAAGTGTTAGCTGGCCCAAGAATACGTGGCAAAGAACAATAAAGAAAGAAATCGCCACGGCTATTATGACATGGGCAGAAGTAAAAAGAATGGCCCCTAATAGAGTTCTTTGGAGAAGCTTTGTGGAAGCCCAATACTCCCACGGAGAGTGAGTAAAGCAGGAACAAAAAAAAAAAAACTACCTCTAACATTATATGAGCAATAATATAATTTTTTCAAGAATTTTTGGAATGAAATTGTCTTTTATAAAAAAATGGTGTCTTATGATAAAATTGTGCATTTGGACACAATTCTGTTTGTGTTCGATTTTTTTAAAATTAAAAACAAAAAACAATTTTTTTTTTTTGTTCTTCATATCATACAAATAGCTTATAGTTAATATTTTAACTACTTTGTGCTAATAGGTGCACAATATCGCCTTATACATTTACATAAATTATAGCGCTAATTATAAAACATATTTTATACTAATAGTTTATGAATAAAAATCATGTCTAAAAAATATTATAGCTGTCATAGCAGATTATTACTTATTTTTAAATAAATATTTAATGTAAGCAAAATATTGGCACATATTTGAAATATAATAATATTTAGATAGATTTATGTATACATATATATATACATATATACATAAAAATTATGATAGATGTAAGTATTGTAAGTCAAAAAAAAGATTAGAAATATTTGCAAAATAAACTTGAAGAAAATTAAAATTTTTTAAATTTCAATGATTTAAATATTTGCTGCTGAAAAACGCAGTGTTGTAAAAAAGAAATTGTGAATTCTTAGAAAATTTCGAAAAAAAATGTGTTTTTCAGTGTTACATAAATTGAAAATGTGTTATATAATAATTTGTACACCTTGTACCATGTACCAAACGTAATTAACTTTTTTCTATACAATACATCAAGTTTAACTCCCGGAAAATTTTAATATTTTGAAGAAGTGAATAAGTATTTTCATGTATAACAATTGTATGCACTTTATAAAAATAAATTGGATATTTATTTAAAATTATATTTTCCTTTTTACGAATTATCAAAAAAGAAAACGAAATTTGAAAATTACTTAAATTATATTGAAAAGTTTAATTAACTACTATTCAAAGAAAATATTGTAATTTATATTATAAAAGTTTTAAGTTTTAATTTTACTGCTTCTCAATATTATAACAATAATTTTAATTTTAACATTCAAAAATATTTCAAATTACGTTTGGTATACATAAGAGTATAATATTTTTAAATTGAGAGTGAAATTGAATTCAATTTATTTATAAAATTATTTTGTTAAATATTCTAATATAATACACATATATGTATATATCTATATGTATATATTTATGTATATATACATTTATTTAAAAGTTATTAATTAATTACTTAACAAATA
This sequence comes from Condylostylus longicornis, assembly GCF_029603195.1. Classification (NCBI taxonomy): domain Eukaryota; kingdom Metazoa; phylum Arthropoda; class Insecta; order Diptera; family Dolichopodidae; genus Condylostylus; species Condylostylus longicornis. The sequence goes on along the minus strand of NW_026578009.1, from coordinate 8,855,435 downwards.
TTCTTATATTTTATTAAAAATTATTTTACCTAATCGTTTTCTTCCAAGATATGGATGATAATATGTGTATACAAGTAATGCAATTGCAAAAGGTATTAAATATTGATGTTTTTTTAGTATAGGACATTTTGGAACGACTTTTTAATTTTCAAAATATAATTTTTTTTTTTAGTTTAATTATATTTTTACATTATAATTTTCAGTAAATATTTTAGTTTTTGTTAGTATATATTTAGAATTTTATATTCAAAAAATTAGTATGTGTATGTATGTGTACATATGTAAAAAATACACAATTTTGTTTAAATATTTGGAAAGAAAAAATTGAAAAAATATAGATAATTTAAAGAAAATAAAATATTAGTAAATATAATCAAAAATTTTAACTTAAATATTATAATATAATAATTAATGCAATTAAATTTTGAAAGCTTTTAATTTAATGAACTATTTTGTAATTGGATTAAATTTAATGGGCAACAATTGTACCATTTCGAATTTTCTTAATAAATAATCTTCTTATCTACATCATAAAACATAAAATTTGAAAACAATATTCTCACTCTGTACGTTTATCCGTACGTCTATTTACAAAAATTCTGCACGCTTGAATTTAAAAAGCTGAAAATTCATATCCACATAGATCTTCACTAGAAACCTATTTCCGTAGAAAAAAATTTTTACCTATCTCCACCCGTTTAAAAGCTATATTCCCTCAAAATTCAAAAAATGCAATTTTTTGACTATTTATTTTAATACCACAAATATTTTTTGAAATTTGCAAAAGAAGAAGTTTCTTCTACCTTGGAATATTTAAAAAAGCAAAATGGTCGTTAAAATAAAGCCTTATCTATTATTATCTATTATACAGGTTGCAGGAATTTGAAATTTTAGTATCTTTAATATAAAAGGTTTATTTCATTTAGAAAGTTTATTCAGAAAATTTTTTTCCACCTCCACCCTCTCTTAAATTATCGCCTCTAAAAATTTGCAAAATTTGAATTTGCTTCTCCATATATTTCGCAAACCTCAAGGTTTTCCAAATCCCTGTAAATGCAGAAAACTGACGGGAAATGCCATGCCAACAAAAAAATATAATTATTTTTCTTAACTAACGCAATAACCGGTCTTTGAATCCGAGCATGTCAACGCCTTTTTAAATTTTCATTTGTTTTATTTTGAAGATTGCATACATTTTTCATCCTAAAAATATGCAATCTTTGAAATATTTTTTAATGAGTGTAATTTAAATAAGATAATTGATTGTTTTAAAAAGCAATTTTTACTATTTTAAAAGCAACCTGTTAAAGGGTAAAGTGCTACTTTACAAACCATTAGTTTAACCCAACTTTACTAATAAATATTTTTGTACCGAACTATCCCTTTACTCGCCTGCAAAAAATCATTGACTAACTAAAACCATTGAATAACTATTTCCATTTTCAGAAGCTTAAAGTATACTTCAATTTAGTATTTTATATTACAAAAGAATATATAAGAAATTATATATTTTGTCTGTTTTGTCTATGTAAATTATATATTTTGTCTATAATATTTACAAAAAATCAATTACTTTTTTAAAAACTACTTTCCAGCTGTTATGACCATTATTAAAATTAAAAATGCTAAACATACCTAAATAAAATCAAACCAGACCTCTTGCATTCGAATCCTAGTTGCAAGAAGTATAAATCCTAGATGTATACGTTGGGCTAGTTTCTCCTAGTTCTTGCAAATGGAACAAATATCTACGACAGTGGTATTAAATAAAAAATTCTCTTAATAATAATATCTAAATTATTCAGTTAACTTAACTAGGATATGAATAGAAACTCTAGTAAAAAAAATTAACTAGAATATAGTTATCGTTTTCTAACTAAGTTAAGAAGTAGATTTTCAGTGACTCCAATTTAATGTATCAATTTAGTTATGACTATCCGTTTTCTAGTCGATTTTGTTTTAGAGAGAACTTATATCTTAAATATATGAATTAATGACAGGTACAATCGCTGCATTTTGTATATTTAAAGCTATTTACATTATCATAATTAAATAATTATTAAAAATCGAAATTTAATTTCTTTCTTTTAATATTTTTCAATTAAACCATAATAGATACAATAATGATGAAATTTTTACAAATAACATGGTTTTAAAACAACATTCTTCGTATATTTTAATAAGGGATTAAAATTTTACATAAAATAAAATTAAATAGCACAATTAAGAATGTTTTTAGAAATATTTGATCAATAATATATAATATAATCGAAAAATATAATTTAATGAAAATTATATTTCATAAATAAAATCTTAATTAAAAAATTGTTACAACCGAGGGGACACATGTTATGTGCTATTGAAAACTTTAAAAAAAATTAATATAGACTGTAAAATAATTTAACAAAATTGAATAAATTAAATTTATATTCAACTTACTTCAAATAATATGTAAATCATATCATTAGTTAATTTTTAAGTGTTGTTTTATATTATAAAATTTAATATTAAATTTATATTATATTATTAAATTATAATTTTCCTTATATAATTTCTTAACTAAATATTTGTATACAAGTACATAAAAATGAATTATCCTTTAAGGACAATAATAGTTCATTGTTAAATATACAATCGATTTTTGTTTTTCAATTCTTATAATAATTATGATAGTAGGCAAATAGTGGATTTTTTTACTTATTAAAGAACATTATTTTAGAACCTTTTATCTATAGCTCAAAAACTGTTAAAAAACAACTCAGAAAACTTTGTTTTATAATTTTTGCATAGGATTGAGACTATAATTTAATTTATGTATTTCTGATTGAGATTATAATTTAATTCTGTAATAATAAATTTACTCCAAAAACTTATACCTAAATTATTTGTAACAGTTTTTTTTTTGGTTAAAAAAAATATATTGAAAACTTGCAAAAAAAAATGGTACTTATTAACTATAATAAAATTTTTTTTTAAATTTACCATTCACTAAATCATTTGCTTGACAATCAAATTCTAATAATGCATCCAATTGTCCTTGTAAAACTGGTAATGTTTTCAATAATTTATCAGCATTCATTGTTCGGAGGGATCCTTCTTCTTTTCTAAAATTATTATTTAATTAATAAGTAATAAATCACTAATAAATCTAATAAATTAAGCAATTTTATAATAAAAAAAAATGTAATTTTTTTATTTGTAAAACTTACCCTCGTTTTACTTTACAAAAATCAAAAGCAACTGTACGGTATGATAGGGCTTTTTCATTTAAATATTTTGCATATCGTCTAATAAACGGTGACATATCATAACCTAAAATATTAAAAACAAATTAATAAATAATAAAAACGATATATATTAATTTGCACCTATATAAATTACATTAAATTTTTAAAATTAAGAAAAAAACCAAATTAAAAAAATATTTTTAAAAAAATGATATTATCAAGACAAAGTATCTGATTATAACAAACATAATGTTTAAGTGTTAATATGATCAGACATAAATGTATAAACTTGAAAAATTTGTTCATATTAGTCTTATTTATGTACATTAAACAATATTTGTAAAATTTTACAATATATTACTTTATTGCTGCAAGTTAGTTCAATTTGTTACTAAATTTAAATTGTTATAAAAAAGTTACGAAATAAATGACTTGAACAGTCCAAATAAGTGACTGAAAAATTCATACTTTTTGTATAATATTCAATGTTTATAAGAAGTACTTTTATTGAAGAAATAATTTATTATTTGTTCTTAAAATTTTGACGAAATATTTATCAAAGCATAAAGTAATACGTGTCGAATATCGAAAAACAATTGAATGACTTACAGTCAAAAGTTTGACAACAGAATATATTTTTCATAATTTTATATAGAAATAGAGTTAAATAGAGTCTGTGTTATACTATAAATATTTATATAATAGCCCCGGGTCGTCCGACTTCAGTCGTTATAAAATGTGAAAATGAAATTCGGTGAAAAAAAAAATCTATTAAAATTTCGTTTTAACAAAAACCCAAAAACAGAATGAGATTTTCTTTAATTTTATGAAAAATCAAATTTAATAAAGTCAAAATTTTCCATTTGATCCTCTTTTTCTATATTTCTTTTTCTCATTTTTATTTACTTTATTGAGCAGAATTACGTCAAACACAGTATATGCAAACGCTTTCAAATTGCATAGGTATATTCTATTTTGTTTATTAATAAAAATCATATGGCAATTTCCGAACATGAAATTTAAACTCGAATGGATAGCAATTTCAGTATAGATATGAATTCGGTCAAAAAACAGAACATGGGTAATTAAATTTTTCTAATTTTTAAGTACTTGTAAAATATTTTTAATTATTTCACTAATTGAGCAAAAAATTGGAACGAAAATTAGTGTTTTAAATTAAATATATTTTTTAGATCAATTAAAAATAATTTATTTTACTTTTAAATAATATGTATGTATGTTAAAAAAATTAAATATTAAAATGAATATTAAACTAATATTAAATTAATATTAAAAATTAACTTATTATTATATGAGAAAAAAATTACTTGTTATAAAAATTAAAAAATAAACCAACAAAATAAATAAATTCAAAGCATTTAATATTAAAAATTTTATTTATACAAATACATATATTATACATACATAAATACAAATGCATATTACTTACCTAATCTTGCATTTGGGACACCTAAGTATTTATTTTTTTATTTTATTTTTATACAAGTTGTTAATAGTTGTTAATTATTATATTTTTAAATAAGAATATATATGTGAATATAAATACATATACATAATAATATATGATATTTATAATAATTTATAAACACAAACCATTAGAAGAAGAGAAATAGAAAGAAAAAAAAAAGAGAAAAAAGCATTTTGTTAGTTTTTCATTTTATATTTAATTAAAGTTAATAAACGAAAAAAAAATACTCACTTCTGACACCAAAACTCTATCATTATTTGTACAATTTTGTATCTATATGAAAAAAATCCGGAAAAATTACGAAAATCAAAAAAAAATTCACAAAAAAACAGAAAAGATCGAAAATTTTTTAACGGTTTTCATAACTCTCTTTTTCTTAAAAGACTTATGTATGTACATATGTATATGAAGTTATACAAATTGTGTCAGAAATGATATTTTGTATTATGTAATCTTAAATCTAAAGCGCATATGTATTTTAATAAATATACTTATATTTGATACACGTATGTAGTTTTTTTAAGCAAGAAGAATTCGATTTTGATGTGTTCGTGTTATGATGTGAAAAATGTTCAATTTTCAAAACTTCATTGTGGCAAAGCACATAATAAAGTTTTATTTGAAATGTTGGCATCACTACTGTTATTCCAACCAACAATTCAAAATCAAAAATTTAAAATATAATTAACAATTTGCATCAGGCGAATATGCGTTATGTATTTTGATGTAACATATTTTTCTTGTAAGGGGAGATATATTGGAGTCGGCCTCGCACGGTGATTAAAATAGAAAATTATTTATAAATTTTGTAAAACAACGCATTTTTCGAATATAAATTGAAATATTAGGGCAACTGATATTGGAAATTTTCAAATTACTAAAATATTATTTATAAAAACCAAAATTAGTTCTTAATAATTGGCCCTTATAAAACATTAACATGTTACACAATGCCTTATAAGTTTGATCAAATGATAAATACACCAAATTTTTTTTATTTTGTAAAATCTTTACACATTTTTCGTATTTTATAATAATTTTATAGACAATATGTTACAAACTAATTTATTTGAAAATCTGTAATAAATCCTAATCAAAACCATACAAAGTGTAAATACTCATTTGATAAATTATCAAAGCACTGGAAGAGATGAAACTATATTTAAAAAATGTTAAAATGTATATGTTTCTAATACCTCGATATTTACAAATACAAGAGATAGTGGTGAGAATTATATATTATACAATTATAGATATTATGTAATAAAATTATTACATTAATGTATGATTTTTTTTTTATAATTTTCATATGTGTATTTATACTTAATTGTTTTAATAATACACATAGGTATAAATGGGATATGTAATGTCACATTAGTTAATTGTCATGTTAATTTTGGAAAAAAAAAAGCAAGAATACATGGAAATTTCTAATACAATATATATACAAGACGATAACATTATTTTCAGTGCAATATATGGTATTGGTTCTATTGCATTTTATGAGACATTGGTGTGCAATAAAATTTATATTCAAAAAAAAAAAAAAAGTGAGTGCTTGCATCTCATTTTATAAATAATTAACATACCTTGTAGCCCTCCTTTATCGACAAAATTACTTAAATTAAATGATGAATTGCTAGATGCTAGGTACTGTATAAATCTCTAAAATATATAATAAAAATAATGGAAAATCAATTAGTTACATATCTAATTTGATATTTTTATTTAATTAAATTTTATTTATATATTTTCAAAAAAAAATTATTAATTGTCTGCAAATTTGAAATATGACCTGTAAATACGACTTGTATACTCGCGAAACAAATTTTTATAACACATAGTTAATAACTATGAATGAATGACAGAAATGATTTGTGAAAATTTTTTCTTGGCATATTTTTAGGATCATAAAAGGAAAGAGTAAAGACAATTAAGAGACAAGGGGAAAGGCAAAAAGAATGAAATAGAAAATCAGTTAAAATTATAAATTATATTGTTGAGTTATATGACAAAATTCCACGATTTAATCTCAACCTGGTCAGAAACAAATTAATCGTATAAACACTATTTGACATCAGTCAATTTTTGTGTGGCGGCAAATAATTCAAATTACTCTATATCTCATCAGATTTTCTGTCACATTTTTTAAAAGTAAAATGACAGCAATTAATTTTTTGTGAGAGTTATGAACAGCGATCAGCAGATTTTTATTTTAGTCATTATTTTCTTAGCAAATTTTTAAAATCTGGCATTAAGTTTGAGATAATTTCCGTGTGATGAGTAAACAAAAAGCAGGCTTTAATCTAACATTTTGTCGTATATTTAAAAAGTATCTGAGGAAGAATATTTGCTTTTTATTTTAAAGAAAATTTCCGTCATTCATTATAGCTTATAAAATATTTTAATTTTATACTGAATTTTGAAATATTAAAATGTAAAATTAAACGTCTGTTCTAACAAAACTTCTTCAATGTAAATTACAATGTTTAAAGATTCATTTGATTTTATATAAAAATATCTTTAAATCTTGAATTTCTACTTAACTTGCAACTTCCATTAAATCATACTTATTAAAAAAGCAACATTTCCATATAAATATATACATACATATATATATCTATATATATATAAGTATGCACTTTTATGTAAATATTATACATACTCGCTGCAAATACACTACAAAAGAACTCGTTTATCACCATTTTTTTAAGTACTTTTGTTCTTTTAATCGCTTAGAATTATAAATTGTATGTTAAGAATCTTATTTTAAATAGGTTAAAACTGTATATAGGCAAGTTAAAAGAATCCATCAGTTTTTTAAATCAAATTTTTATTAATGGAAAATAAAAAGTTGGTGTTCCGGTGTAAAATGGAGAAATATAAAAATAAACCTATGAATGATTTACACAATTATGAATATTGAAATGTATCAAAATCCGATAACCTTATTTTTGATCAATTTTAATATTTAATAATTAATTGCAATGTATTTTTCATAATTTAAATAGAATGTAGTAAAAGCGGTTTTAAATAATTTTAATTGAAAACTTTAATTTATAGAAAATTATTTTAGTTATATTGTTACCTCTTTGAATTTTGACTCAAAATTTATTAAAGTATTCGTTTCCGAAAGGAGATTTTACTTATGTGTATCTGGATTTACTAATTTGTGCCTAAAATAAGTGCAAATTTCAACACCAGAATTGGCGTTGGGCACGTTTTCATATCTTCGTATTATATTTATATACTTAGTAAATTTCATCTCATATTATGATCCCATTCAACCGCATAGTTTTACAACCCTTGCATCTAAATATGTTTGTATATAAAAAACATAAAAAGTTCCTTAATGCTCGAATATTGCTTCCATGAATATTAATATAATATTTTGCATAAAAGTCAGGTCATATAAGGTAACATCAAGAAAGGAGAATCATGTTTAAAGGATATTTTTCAATATTAGTTACTCTGTTGCATTTTATTTAGCATATACCCAAGAGGGTAATACCCTAATCCTATATGTGAATGAGACAAACTAAGCTATAATTATACATTTTAAGTACATACACATAACATACATACGTATATAGATATATATGCATATATTAATATAAAATATTTCTCTTTACCTAATGTAAAGAATAAAAAAAACCTAAAGGATAATAAACAAAAAAAAAAGTAGGAAAACTTTGCCCTACCTTTTTAATCACAATTAAAAAATGAACGTTTTTCATTTTTTTTTTTATTTTATTTTTACTTTAATAGTTTAAGTTACACAGAAAATAGCTACGGGCATTTGAATTTTCATTTAAAATTTTTCTTTTAACTCATTTTTTTTTGTTCCTTTATAAATGAAAGCAGAAAATTAGTTTTCTTAAAATGGCATGGACTGGGATAAAGTTAAAGTAAGTAAAACAATGGGAAGAAATCAGATAATTACCAGGTTTTTAACTTTTATGAACAATTGTTAATATAAGTATAACACAAATACAAAGTTTTAAAAATTAATAAAATATATTTTAATTTTTCACTTTGAAGCAAATTTTATTGAGCAACAGACCAGCAACTTTAATTCAACTTTAAATATTAAAGAAAACTTGCAAGGATCTTTAATGACGCGCGTGAATTTGCATGTGTAAGAATAAAATTGTCAGAAAGTTTAGAGTCAAATAAAAAACTAACTTTAGTTATGCTACAATCTCTATATATTAGTGGATGGAGGAAGATTCTGTAAAGGATAAAAAATTATATACTTTAACTTAGTGAATTGTAAGTGGGCAAAAATTTCGCTAGGGTCAACGGATTTTAGAAAATTTTATGAAATGTTTAATTGTTTTTTAGCTCTAGCATTCGTACCAGAAAAATAGGACCATCAGATAGAAAATTTTTGAAAACTTTTATTGTCCAAAACTAGAGTTGTAAATAATTTCGAATTTTATGTACTTACAAAGTGCAAAGTCACACAATATTCCAAAAATTAATGATTTTTACCTTTTTGACAGATTTTTCAAAAGTTTGAAAAAATGTTTCTATTGATTTTACTGTATTCTAACCGTCCATGTTAATAAAATTTTCAAACCGCTCAAGATAGAAAACTAGAATTATTAAAACTTACAAAAATAAATTAGAATTAATTTTCTATTTAAATTTTTTTATCATCTTATTTCCTTTCGCCTGGAAATTATAACTATTCAAGGTAATCAAAATGCAAACAATTATACCCAAACCAAAAGTAATTTGCAAATTCTGTAAACGTAAAAAGGACGGGAATTACTTATTACTAAAATACTTAAAAAAACCTCATAAACAGAATAACTCGCTGATTGAAGTCAAATTACCCCTTATTTTAAATCAGTTTTTTACTATTTTTTTCTTTTACGCTACTTTAATAAGTCTCAAATTTTAATAGTTCGTAAACATTGACAAATATTTAATGTTCTAGCAAAACTCAATTTCTTTTCACCCCCACCAAAATTTGTACCTATATAGAGTGACACTTTCATACTTTGCAGAATTTAATTTTTTAGTACCATACTTTTTAGGCAATTAAATATCCTACATTAAGATTTCTCTTATACTCAAATATTATACGTTTATATTTCAGCTAATTTAATTAGTACAACAATTCAGCCTTTATGCTAACTATTTATCAAAGACTTCTCTCAAATTTATACGGTACAAAGAGAATTATTTGTTCAACAGTGATAAATAATTACAAAGCTCTATATACTTGAATTGTTAAAAGTAAATGTGCAATTCCAAAAAACTTTTTGATTTATCCCATTTTTTTTTACCATAATATAAAATATAAAACTATATGTATGTGTATTTGGGGATATACTTTAATATGTATTTTTTTTTACTTTAAAATTACCTCATTTCCATATGCTAATAGATGATGCGTTGTTAATAGCGCTTTATATACCACTATCCAATTTGTATTTTGTGAACGTTCAATAAGTAAATTAGCCAAGTGTGGAATGGATACATTTGGTTCATTTGTACAATGGACTAAATCTGAAATAGAATAAAAGGGAAAGTCATTAATATATATTTATCTATATTTATATTTATAATCATAATTTTATATAAATAAATCACAACTAATAAATGTACTAAGAGTTTGACAAGAATTTTCTTTCTAGATTCTCTAAGAAAATTGTAATATAAAAATTATATTTGTATAAATTAATGAACATATAGGCATTATTATGTAAATATATTTTCATTATTAATTATTATTATAACTATTTGTAAATATCACGTAACCTATATGTATTTGCGTGTAGAAATTAAAATTTAACGTAATATCATTAACCAAAACGGAATAAATATTGCTTTTAGTGTTATAAACTAAATCAATGAACTGTGACCATATATATAAATAAATTTTATATTGTATTCGCCCTGAATTTTTAATTAATTGGCGTTTTTCTTAGATGTACTTTGAAAAAAAAAAAGAAACACATTATTCTTTGAACTTGTAATCGGAAATTCCGATCAAGTGTTACATTTTTTCCAGAGTTTAAAATTAAAGATGATTGCAATTTACTGCTACATTATAATTGTAAAATAATACTTCATTTTCTTAAAGGACAACAAAACTGTGTTAAATTCTAACATTATAGAAATTAGAATATCCGAATATACTCTTTTATCTATGAGTTTTACAAAAATCACATATTTTTTCCCCTTTTTAGATTAAACACACATAATTACAAATGAAAATATTTTATGTTTAAATTTATTAGAGCGTTTCAATATAAATGAAGCTGCCTCCATTCTTATTCATACTTCCTTTAATTATAGAATTTACAGAATTTACCTTTGGGTATGTACACTCAAAAAAAATTCACTATTTTTTTAATAAATCGATTATTAAAAAGTTTATTAAAAACCTTAACAATCATTTTTATTAAAATAATATTATTTATTATGAAAGTAATGTCATTTATTATTGTTGGAACTGTAAAAGATTATCTTTTTTATAATCGCCCATTCAAACTTATTTTAAACAACAAAACTTTTAAAATAATCACGAAAGTTTTTGAAAAAATAAACGTTATTATTAAAACTATGTAAAAAATTATCAAATGTACAACCTTCTCTGAAATAGTCTCTGAAAATATTACTTTTAAAATAATAACAAAAATTGTTAAAATTTGTTATTAAAAAAAAGATATTTATTATTATTTTAATCACAAAAATTGTTATTTCGATCGCAAGTCATAGAATTAATAATAAGAATCATCAGTATAACGTTACTTCTTGTTAAAATTAGAATCGATTTTTAAAATATTAGTCAATTTGTTCGTTTAATAATTTTTGCAATAAAATTTTCGAAATTTTTGAGAGTGAGAGAATAATGTAAATTATTAACAAGAGATCTTTTGAGTTTTTTGCGCAATGTAAGTTTCAAGTCATTAATATAATAGCATTGCTTATTATTCGAATAAGAAGTTTATTATTTTTGTTGAAATATCATTATACGTTAATGTTATTACTTACCAAATTTTCAAATATTTTGGGAGTGGAGACAGTTGTCTACTTCCTTATAACGGGATTTTTTGAGAGATATAAATTTCAAGTTGTTTAAGTAATAACTTTGCTTATTATTTCAATAACAAATTTATTATTTTTGACGAAATGTTATAATTTTAATAAAAACATTTATCAAAATAAAAATAAAAAGAAAGAGTTTTGCAAATTTCTCATTTAATATTTTAGTAGTCATCTAGAAGCAAAACAAACAACATATTCTGTATTGTTGCAGTAACAATTGTGAAACTTTAAATAAAATTCAGTTCTAATTGTCAAAAAAAAAATTAGTGAGAATTTTAAAGTATTTATAACTTAAAATAAGGAATAAAAAAATAAAATAAGTTATAAAATAGAATAAAATAAGGAAAATGTAAAATTAAGGAAATTTTTCAAGGTAAGTTAATAAACGAAAATTTTCGTAAAGATTAAATTAAATTTTATTATTTTTTTTCTTGTTGAATATGTGTATGTATACCTAGAAGCAAACATAGATGTGCAAACGTTTTTACACTTGCAGCCACACCATATTTTTTTTAATTTAAGATATAGAAGTACTAACAATTAGGAGCTCAAGTGCTTTTAGAAGAACACATTTTGCTTTGGCAAAAAATTGAAAGTAAGTTTAAACTATTTTTTCTATCAAAGAGAAAAAATAATTGGGAAAGTTAATTGTTATTGTACTCGTAATACTTAAATTTAAATTTCAGATTATTCAATTCAACATTTTAATTCAAGGGCTATTGATATATGCTTCAAATTATTTCATGTTTTTCATCTTAAATATACTCAGCCAGCATCATCATTCTGGACTTTTCTTCAAGAGTTTGTTTTAAGAATTAAAAGAAAATAACGGATACCCAACAATAAAAAATTTAATATAATAATCAATTTATTAATTAATTTAGATGTAAAAAATAACTTTTACAGAGCTTAATATTTTTGTATGTAATGAATAATATGAAATATGAAATAGTGTCATGAATTAGTTCATCAAAATGATGAAAAATAAAATTTGGTTAAATTCAGTTTCAAAGTATAAGTATAATGTTTTATTTTCCAAATTAGAAAGTTATTGTAAAATTATTTATTTAATAAGAGAAATTGTTACTGTAAAGATAGTAATTCGATGGTTATATTAACGATACTTATTACTTTCAAACTGAATTGTTGTTGATCCTGGTAATTAAAAAAAATGTTAATTTTTTTTATGATAAAAAAGATTTTACCAAGATAATAATTTGAATGTGGTAATAAAATTATTATCTCTTGATAAAAAATTTTTTAGCATAGAAAAAATTTGTTAATTTTTTTGTTCACTAGGAACAACAGCAATTCAATTTCATAATAATAAATATTGTTAATATAATCAACGAATTATTAAATTAACACAATTCCTTTTATTAAATCAATAGTTTTTACTATTAATATCACCCTAACTTGCAATTAATTTAATAGAGAGTATCGTTAAATTAACAATTGCTACTTTTAAACAAAAAATCTTTTTTTATTAAATTGACATTTTGGCCAATTAATTTAATAAATTTCTTTATTAAAATTAGTAATCTTATTATTAAATCCATAGTAGATGCTATTAAATCAACAGCAATAAATTTTTAATAAAATATTATTTATTATTAAATCAATAGTCTTAAAAAATTAAAATAAAGTTTTTATGCATTAAACTAATAATCATTGCAATTAATTTACAACAACAACACTTAAATTAAGTTCTCTCTCATTTTTCATTCTCTCTCTTCTAAAGTGTTATTATTTTAATAATTCGTTATTAATTTGATAGTTATTCATTATTGGATGTATTTTAATGACATTTTTATTAATTTGATATCAATTTTATTAAAATAATAGTGAAAATTTTTTCAGTGACTAAATATTTATTTTTATTAAAAATGTTATACTAACCGCATACATTATAAAAAAAAAAAGATTTATTCATATTAACTTTCTCTTGTTATTCTCTAAATTCTAAAATAATAAAACATAATATATTTTTACCACAATATAACAGTAATTAAAACAAATTTATGCGAACGTGCTAAAAATATATCAAAAATAATAATATAACAGGTGTATAACACATATTCATCATAATGAATCAACATTATCCTTTATTATACCGTTTAACAAAAATTCTGTTATTCTTTCATCTCTCAATAAGGCTTTTCGCATTTAAAAGTAAAGTAGTGTTGCTGAAAACTTTTCTTTTCAGATTTTTTTCAATTTGTATTTTATTATAATTTTTATGAAAATCACATTTAATTTTGCTTTCATTTCATCATTTTAATATTCAAGAGAATTTTCCCTCCAGATTCTTGTTTTTTCTTATTTGTTTTTCTTTTACTCATACACTTGGTGTTAAAGGTAGATAAAAGTAAATTAATTCGGGGTTCTTTATTTTCGCCTACATACATATACAATATATAGAGATTTAAAATAATTTTAAATATGAGATTTGGTATACTTACGCGTTAGCATTTAACTAAAATAAAAGGTATAATAACTTGGTCTTGTGTAGCTACTGTTCTACATTCAATTCAAAAATTAATGAGACTTGGCAATATAAAAGACATTAAACTTTTTTTGAATCCATATTAAATATTAATATGGATTCTGAAGGATATTAAAGATTATAAACGCAATATTGCAAAGACAATGTGATAGATGTATATGTACATATGCAAAATACATATATTAATTTTTGCAATAAAATTTTATAAAAGCAAATAAGTTCATAAGATTAAAGTGCGTTACTCACAACAAATGCAATTCATAAACATTGCTGAGCTACCAGCAACATATATAAAATTGCTGGTATCTCAGCAACGTTTATGAACAAATTAGTTTAGCACTATTTTTATATATAAACATAAATATAGCATAGATGTATAGCACATCGTGAAAGAACTATTCTTATTAGTTAAGAAAAGGAATTGTGCAATTGAAAACACCCTGTAGACGTTATTACAAACTTCAAGAAAGCTGGTTAAATTCCATAGGTTATTTTCTTTTTCATTGTAGAATCTTCTTAAAAATGTAAATTTGGTTCTAGGTAATGGTCCACCTTTCTGATATCTGCTTTTCTTTTAAATTATTACCGACTGCATTGTGTATACAGTAAAATAGGTTATGTGATGGCAACAAATTTTGCATATTGATTTGTTGGTAGGGAAATGTAAATAAACTATTTTTAATAACCTGTCGGTCTGTCAGTCTGTGAATTTGGTGAAATTTGGTTATATGTAAGTTTATTTCGACTATGGAACGGATTGATCAATTTTTGGGATGTATCAAGCCTTGGCAACTGAACTTTTCTGCGGACCTGTTTTACATTTTTGATAATTTTGAAAATTTTGAAGAAAGTATTCAACAGATTTACTTGAAATTTCATAAATAAGTTTCATTCCACCGTATCACGCGAAACATCCTAAATTTTGAAAGAAATTGGACGTCAGTAACTGAACGTTTACTAAGGGCCAAATATACATTTTTGCGTAAATAAAGAAAAATAATCAATTCGAGGTATTAATCACAATGAATCTATAAATTTTTGGAAAGATAAGGGCTCGGAAACTTATCAGGGGATCGATTTTACATTTTTTACCATATCTACGGAACGAATTGATGGAATTTCTTGAAATTTAATATATGCACTTTAGTTGTTATAAGAAGTTACTAGCGAAATTTTCGTATGATTTGAACAGCACAAAATAAAACTCTCCTAAGAGCCAAAATCACAATTTTTTTAGGTATGTTAACTAAAAGCTTATTAGTGTCCTTAAAATTGTAAAGAAGTGTTTAAAACGCATTTTCATAATCTTCTGGAATACTTCTGGTTATGTGCTGACCACAACAGATTTTTTTTAGTTGGTGTTGTTTAGTTTTAGTTGATTTTAGAATTCACGCGCTTACATAATATATTTATTAAGTTTATTGTTAAGTTAGAAATGGTTGAAAAATTAAATTTGATATATAACAAGTTTCTGATTACTGACACCTAATTTACTACAAAAGGGTTGGATGGCAGTACATTATCAGACATTCTCATACTCTGTTTGCCGCCTCTATTGAAATGATGCGATAATATTGAAAAATATTTGTTTTTCTAATAAGGAAATTTTCGAAATTGATTTTATTCTGAAAATTACAAAATTTTTAAATAACAACCCAGTGATGCAATTAACAGCATGTGGTTCATAGTAAACATTGCTGAGGTATAGTGTGTAAGTTTTTATTAAAATCAGTTCAAGCGTAATTAAAATGTACAAATGCAAATATAGACAAACTCTATACATCTTCCACAGTATATTTTACTTACGCTTCTGTATTACAATGTATAAATAGAGAAATGAATTTCTAATGAAAAGTCGACATGTAAAGTTTGCTATGGTCACAACACCACAATAATTGAATGCAATCGATAAAAAAAACTATACATATTATGTACAGAGTTCAAATAAGGCTAAAAATAAATTTGACCAATTATTTATTTATAAGTATGCACAGTTACATACATAAACTGAAACGTTTCAATTTCAGCTGTTGGCCATCTCTTGAGAATAATTTATATAAAAAAATATTATACACAATTCCTTTTCATTTCATTATCGTAATAAGAATATTATTATGTTATTTCATAAAATACCAAGTATGTATCCAAGTATACATACTATATTTTTGCGCATAACTATATTTACAAAAAATAATACGTTTGTACATATATGTATGAAAAATGATGTCATCAATTTTTACTCTTAATATATATACATGTAGTAATGTAGTCATTTTGATTTCCGTTTATTTGTAAAATGAGGTTTAAAATTTTACTACAAATTCCTACATTCAATTAAATATTTACAGATCAAACAATATTTGATTTTATGTGTGTTTTTAAGCCTAAATAGGTTAAGCAAATTCGTGTTATTTAAGGTTTATATTAAATTATTTTGCACATAATATTATAAATTATACGAGTATAACTTATGTATGTAACTACCTGCTTCAAATAAAAATTTTTTATATTGTCATAAAATTCGGACACATATTAATTACTTATGTATGTATATAACTGTAAAATCTAATATTTATTGAATTTAAATGCAAAATAAAAAAATAGTTAAGTTGCAACATTATATTAGCATAATAAGTACCATATAATTGACAATGTCAGTCAACACAATCAAGTATTTCTAAAAAGACAGTTAGTTACCAAGGTGAATTGATAATCACATTTTTTAAAATACACAAATACACTGCGTTTCAAAATTGTTTAGATTTAGATTAATTGTCATACAAGTAAGTATAGTAATGCTCAGATTTTACTAATGCAATCGTTCCTTTGTTTCTCGTCATTTTTTAACAACCTAGAAAGATATTTAACAAATAAGAAGAAATTTGTGTTTATAACTAAACAGGTTTATAAGAAAAACCGGAAGTAACGGTAATCTGTATATGAAAAATTTCCAAATATTATGTCTGAATAGTATATTGAATTTAAATTGTAGGAACCAGACATATGAAAACTGTAATTTAAAAAAATATTTGATAATGTAATAAAAAAAAACTTCAACAAGGATATTTTTATAAAATATTGTACACAACTAGCATTAAAATTCGTAAATCATAAATTTTATACACTTATACACACATACCATGCATTTGTACATATTTTTTTGCTTATTTTCATTAGTTACAATATTTGGCATTATTCTGTTCAAAATATTTAAAAAAAAAACCAAAAAATATCCTCAATTAAATAAGGAATTATTTAATTAAACTATAAAAATCTTTCAAGCTTATCAAGTTTTTTTAGCTTTTTTTTTATGTAATACGTAAATGAGTTTTGAAAAGAAACCAAAATCAAAAATTAAATTACCACAAAATAACCTTGGACTCTTTTCTCTTACATTTTTGCTACTTACTTTTTTCCTACTATTTAATATTAAATAATTTCTCTATACATATAATATCTGTATGCATAAGAATGGCTAAACTATTTTTCTTACAAATTTTTAGGTATGTATGAAATATAAATAAATTTTTATTTTACAACAAATTCATTGGTGTAAAACGAATATATCAGGGACGACTCTGACTTCGATTTAGACTCATAATTTAGACAAGTACAATATAAAAAATATGTTTTATAGCAGGGAATAGCAAGCAATGAAATTTATAATATATATTTAAATGCATTTAAATAATGTACAAATTTAAAAACTACCAAACATTGTAGAAAATTTAATAATTTATATATAGCTATACAATAATACCATTTAGTTAGTCGAATATTTTAGAAATTTCTAAAAATTCTAAAATTAAGGCAATAAAAACTCTGCGATAAATCAAAAAGGGAGTTCGTGTAATAAAACTTTAAACCTCAGTACTAAATTGAGTAATAATTCAATTAACTCCTCATAATTGTCCATATTGGATTTCTTCATTGAATTAAAAAATTACTCAGACATCACCTCTGAACTAGACATGGAAACTATGTGAACACGAACTTTTTTTAAGAAAAAGAGATGGTAAGAAAAAAAAAAGACTAAAAACAAAAAATCAATATAGGTACTATACCTTATAAAAAACGATAAAGCGCACCTTCTATACATCATACTTAGTGTACATACTTACACATGTGCATGTGTTTTTCCCATAGTCTGTATATTACAACATAACCTAAATATTAGATTTCCTATATAAGCAGATATAATACATAACGTTTTTTATATACATATTATGTATGTTAAGTACATACTAGTATTACATGTAAATAAGTAAGTAACAATAGGTAATTAATTTATAAAAGCAAAGGAAAGAGAAAAATTACAAAAGCAACAAAAAGGCACAACAATAACATTTCGGTTTTTATTGTCTTGTCGCTTAAGATTTCAAACATTTCAATTTATTTACGTGAAATTTTGTTTTATTTTAAATTGAACCCAAATTTACGAAATTTAACGGAAAATTTTTCATATCGAAAATTCGAACAAAATGTTAAACTTTATAAGTTAAAAATTTTCCAGGAGGAACTGAGTGAATAAATAATATTTTAAAATAAATTTGATTTGAATAATTTCAAAAATCTTTTGAAACAATCACTTGATTTTTCCATATTTAATATCCAACAACACCAGCGAATTAAACCGCCCTCAAAGTTTAAAATTTTATTTATACTTATTGCCTACAATACCAAATAAAATTTAAAATTTCAGATTTTTTGATAAAAAAAGGCGGAAATTACTCTATTTGCGTTTTTATAGTAAAATCATAATATTATATAAGAAATGGAGAAATTAATATGTTAAAAAAATATTTAATATACTTACATAATCTATATATATACATTTTACAAATATATGTAAAAGGTATGTTTATTATTTATAGTTATAAACTTTAAATAAATTTTGTTTTTAATTATTGTTAAATGAATGAAAAAATAGAGTCATAGCACTCCAAATGAATGAAATTATAATAAATTTTGAGTTTCACTATTTTGAATGAAAAAGAAGTTTTAAGTATACAGGAAAATCCGAAAATAAAACATCACCAATAAAATGAAAATTCAAATAAACACCAAACTAAAATTACAATTTAATTAACATATTCAAACACGAAAACAAACATTGTTTTTAAATATTGTTAGTTGTGTAGCAACACAAATTTCCAAATAAGTTTATTATATTTTGCATTCGAATGATGCTTCATTATATAAAACTTATACGCTCGCACACGATAAAATTTGTACGTTTCTAATTTATGGTACAAAAACAATGCCATATCATGCTTTAACCAAAATAATAAACTAACATATACATAATATACATATTCACAAATAATATAAAATGTAACTGGAACTGATTTACTAAAGGATGAAGAATATACGTACATTCGTAATATCTTAATTGCCAGAGTTGATTTCGAAATCAAGGCTAAAATTCAAACAATTCTTAACTATTTACAAACCGGAGTCCTAAAATCAATAAGTCGGAGGGCTGTTTGTAGTTTAAAATAATCTGGTTTGAAAACCTTAGCTAGAATACACATATAGAATGATATTATAAAAATCAACGTTTACTAACAATCAAGAGAAGAGTGAGTGATCGAAACAAATCTATATAAGAATGGAATTAATGGGACATTCGTTAGAATATTTCATGATATTCGATTAATTAATTTTCTTGTGTAATTAATTTTTTTATATAATTATTCTCAAAACTACTTGAAATCCAGAATTTTATTTCCTTTTGAACCTTTTATGTATATATTTATATAAATATTACTAAAGCTATTTGAAACTATAATAAAGTTGGGTCAAACTAATGGTTTTTAATGTAACACTTTTACCTTCAGGAATTGAAAATTCTGCTTTTAAAAACAATCTAGGTATATAATATATCTACTAGATCTATATACACTTTTAAAATTACCTTCATTCATAAACGAAACTATTTCCAGGATTGCATACATTTGGGATGAACGATTTATGCAGTCTTTGAACTAAAGCAACAATAAATTTAAAAAAGTGCTAACATAATGCTCGATTTTAAGGCTTAATTGAGTGAGTTAAGAAAAAAATTTTATATTTTTTGATGACACGGAATTTGCCGTTAGCTTTTTAATTTAATTGAAATTTATAATTTTTAGAGAGGGGAAGGTAGAAGTTTTGTAAACATGTCCACGAACGGACGGACGGACAAAGTGAAACTAATAAGTACTTTTTTTCAAAACTTTTTTGGAAAAGTACTAAAAACTAATTGCACATTTTGATTTTTTCAAATAATAATAAAAAGTTACCTACATATAAGAAATCAAGATGTGAAATTAATATGATGATCAAAAATTTTCTAATTTTATAGTATCAAACATACTGTAGACAATTACTCGTATTATTCTTTATACTTACATTGTCTAATTGTAATGCTGGCAACCCTCATTGAATCCGCAAGATCATTTCAAATTAATCATTTAGCTTTTTTGACATTTAAAAACAAAAAAAGTATCAAAAAATTGTTCACCACAAAAAAAATTTCATCAAAAGCATAACCAGTAAATTAGAATTTACATATGAATGTACATATATATATACATCATTCACATACATCATTCTCTTTAACAACCCTGCTCCTCTTAATAACAATCAAAAATGAAATCAAAACCAAAAATAATAAAAGTTATTCTTTTAATTCAAAATTGAATGTATATATGAGCATAGAAAGGTGACAATGAAAAAAAAAAAGTTGATATGATCAACACATGAGCGACCTTTAATCGACCGCTAGATGGCCTATTATATATTGCTTATTGAAGCTTTAAATATTTTCTTAAAAATGATCAAAAGTGTAGAATTAACCAGAGGTAAACTGAAACTTGACATATCCCAAAAGTTGTAAAATCCTTTGGATAGCAAAAAGAAACTCACATATAAAATTTCATAAAAAGCGGTTCAGACGAAATTGAAATACAAATTCAATGGACAGACAGACCGATAAACCAACATACAGAAAGAAATCTCGATAAAAAAAGTTTATTTACGTTTCCCTATTAAACAGAAGTAAATTTTCGCCTAAAACTCAACATACGAAATTTGGTGACATCACGTGACCTCCCTTATTATATACAATGCTGTCGGTAAAAAAAAACAAGTTAGAATAAAGTCAATGCATTACAAACATCAAAGTTAAAAATATTTAATTTTATTTATTTTCTTTTTGTTCATTAACATTATACAAAACAAACAACACAAAAAAAGCTCTTCCATATGGTTCTTCAACAATAAATTTAATATATCACTTAGAAGAATCTTTAATTCCCGGCAAATACACGTTCACATATACATAATATACATTACTAATGTATCTGTCAAGTGAATCAACATAATCTTACACTTACACATATGTACATACAATTATGTTTTGTTTTTATTGCCGCTGATGGCATGCTGCTGCTTGAATTCGAAAAGGGTTAATAACCTCAAATTTTTTTCATATTATCATTTATAACTTTCATTATATTATTTCTTATTTCTGTTGTTTCTTCTTATATTACTTATATTTATAGCTTTTTTAACATTTTTATATACTTATCTACATAAAACTAATTTTAACGAATTCCTGAAACTATAATAACAAATTTTGTAATCGAATTCCATCATAATTATATTTAAATATGGTTTTTATTGATATTAATAATATTAACTGAATAATAATTTTTGTATAAAATATTTTAATACATACATACATTATGTACATATACTATTCTTATGGAAAAGTTACATATATAAAAGTGATTTTTTTGGGCACGCATAATTCTCCATGACTACCATACTAAAAACTTCTAAAGCAATACATTTAGACGGGCATGAGATTTCAAGAATGCTTAAAAATAACAACGTTGCCTAAAAATTCTTTATTTCAGTTTTTATTGAATTCTTTAAATTTCAGGAACATATCAAAAAAATAAGTACAAGGAAAATTTCATTAAAATCTACAGAGCAGTTTTCGAATACCAAATTTTAACTTTAAGCCGTTTTCCCGAAAATCTGGTCTTTGGCACTTGTCTAAAAGAAACATTAAGCCCACGTACATGCATCTATGTACATTTATGTGCTTATTAAGAAAGAGTTTCTTTTGTATGTACACCAAATTACTTAAACCTTTTCATTCCAACGTACTCGTAAACCAAAATAAGTACTGTAAATATAAGTGAAAAGCAAAGAAGTACCTATGTAATGTTTATACCGATACATAATTTATATACATATGTATGTGTCATTATGAATTTAATCAATGTTTTAATTTTTTGCAAAATATTTTTCTTTACTATGTAGGTTTTCAAATAAAATTTTTCTTTACTATGTAAGTCTGTAAATAAAATCAATTACAAACAAATTTTAGTCAAAATTATCAAAATTTCTTAAATTTAAAATTTTTCAAAATATTTTTTAACATGCTAAAATTGTATGAAAATGTCAAAATTGTGGTTACTTAAGCCGCCGGTAAGTAAATAAATAAAGAAAATTTTATTTATTCAGTCAGCAAGCTATTATTAAGGATCAGTAAGTGAATTTTAATTTAATGAGTAATTTTCCAATTAATAAAACAAAAATTTGTTAATAGCGAATCTAATTTAAATTTAATTCTTTTACGACTTGGATTACGACAAATAAATAAAGATATTGCAATAATTATGATTATCTTTGACCAGCCCTATTTCTTCAAAAATTGTCATTTAACCATGTTTATTAAGCTTCTTCAGCTCATTTTGGACTTGTTTGAAATTTATTTTAATGAACCGACTTGAAACTATGAAATTTACTTCATAGTTTATGAAGTAAATTTAAATTTGGGGTTTGGACTAAATTGTCGAAGTTATATAACAATCCCTTTGGACCATATTCCAAAATTATATTAGAAGCAATGTGGTATAAAAAAAATACACTAATTTTTTTTTTTTATTCAGTAGAAATTTCTTAGAACAAGCACTATAAATTTGTTACTTAACTAAAAAATCAACCGGTTTTTTAACGTTTTGTTTTGGGCTATTAAAAGTTAAAGAATACAGAAAAAAAAATTCAAATCTGTTGTAAGACAATACGGAAACTCTTCAAAGTTTTCTAGATGTTTA
The DNA here is from genome assembly GCF_029603195.1 of Condylostylus longicornis. NCBI lineage: Eukaryota > Metazoa > Arthropoda > Insecta > Diptera > Dolichopodidae > Condylostylus > Condylostylus longicornis. Next base: position 8,832,035 of record NW_026578009.1, on the reverse strand, counting down.
AGTTTTTTAAAATTTTAATAAGTAGAAATATCAAATTTAAATTACGAATAACCATATTTGCTTAAAGCCCACTTCCCATATTTTCACAAAGCTTTATAATTCTTATAAGAGAACTATAAGAACATTTTCATTAAGAGATTTATAAGAAAAGTCCTATTCATAAACAATTACAATACATTTTATTTCATAAATTCAAATGCTTTTCAGTTATACCTCGTGAAATTCCAGAATAAATTTTAATATTAGCGGAAAGATGTATTTATTACAATATAAACAAAAAAATAATCGCATGAATTAACAATGATTGTTAAAAAAAGAGAAAACAGAATGAATAAAGAGAATGAAAATTACTTAATATATTTATCTACACACACATAAGTACATACATATGTATGAATGTATTTATTTGATTTTTATATTTATACCGGCTAAAATAACAAAAATATTTTCTGTTAAAAATAACTAAGTAAATTTTAGTTTTTCTTATTCAATCGTTTAGACGCCGTTTCTTAATTAAAATTCAAATAGAATATACTCAATACTAAGGCTTGTTAAGTTCAAATTCGATAATTTCAATTTCATTATAATTGCAAAATTTATTAATAATTGTTTAAGTGTTACCAACTTCTCAGTATTTTTATTGCATGCGTTTGGCATTTCATTATAATAATGAACATTTTTGATTAATGATCATGTACTAATTGGAAAAAAAGATATTGAGCCAAAAAAAAAAGATTAAAAAACCTTGTACTTACGTACTATTCTACTTATGTATGTTCAAAATAAAGTAGCGACCATAAAAATGCAACAAATTTCAAAGACTTTTATAATATTTTTGGAAATTCAGAAATTAAAAGACACATACAAATAATATACGTTCTACATATCCAACAGTACCTACAACTTGTTAACACTTATTTAAAAATATTTTTTAACTGACAATGTCCCTTGTCTAAATATTAGTCATTTAACAGGATAATTTTTTATAAATTTTGACAGTGACTTTATACTCGTAAGTACGCGAAGTATATTCATATACATAATATTATAACATACATATGTATATACATATATGTATATATACATATATATATATTTATACTCGTATTTTGCTTAAACTAAGAGCCTTGTAATGAGACCGTTATTCAAAAGCATTTCAAGTAAGTATTACGAATAAGTCTTATTGTTATACCGTAACGAACATAAAACTTCGCGCCAGAAAAAACAATGGTAATTCAAATTAATATTTTTATAAAAAATTTTTGTAATTACTTAAAAAAAATCAAAACAATTTTTTCCTTTTTTCATTTCAAAATAAAACTGTGACAAGGCAACTACTTTTTTTTTCAATAATGCTTAACATTTTTATCATTTCTACACAAGCAGATATCCGAATAAATACGATATTTATGTATATTTGTATAAATGTATTAATTCAACACTATTAAATAATATACCGGCCTTTGAATATAATATTTTTTAAAATATTGTCTGACTAATAATACAAAAGTACAATTTACATTATACTTACATATATATAACGTATATACATAGAAAAACAGTCATTTGTTATATGATATACATACCTAGTTACTACTCAACGAGGTAAATTACCTCGAAAATATATCGTAAATCATCATAAACAATAAAATTAGAAAAAAATTAAAAAGTAAAACCTAATAAGTATGTCTTATCGGTCTTTCCTACTAAATATTCATAGTTTAATTTAAATTAATCGGAATTAATCGAATTATCGGCCATTAGAAATGTTTAACACCTACTATAACATATCTTAACAGAAAATTTTCTTAAACTATTAAATTTTGTCCTAATTTCACATTTCAATTTTGGTTAACATAAAAGTTCACTAACATAACAAGCTTCCTTTCGAAAATTTGACATTTAAATCATTTCCGAACTCGCCGTATTTAATACAAAAATACCAATTTTCAACATATGGGGGATATCCGGAACATATGAGGCTGCATATTAAATTATCCATCAAAAATATGTAGTACAGTAGAACTCCCACTAGATTTTTGTACTTCGCACTCAATCAAAAGGAGTAAATCAAAAGTAGAAAATGTTTTTTTTTTAAGCAAAACTTCTTGTTTTATGATAAAAGTAAGTTCTAGACTAGAAGGACATTTAGAAGGAAAAGAAGAATTATAAATAACATGATTATTAAGGTTATTCGAAGCAATATTAATTTTTAGGCTTAACATCAAAATGCTACAAAATGTGAATCATATAGTAATAATTAGTATTTCTCTTATTATTTTGTTTACTGTCATATTCCAAGATTGCGTAAAGTATTTTGAGAGAAGCAAGTGATAATTAAAATGAATTTGGAAAGTGCAAATAGTAATTGAAGTTGTAGTGCGAAAGGCTCTGAAACAACCCTATGTATATTTTCACCAAAATGTCTGTTGTTCTATTGTAATTTTCTATATTTTCAAGACAGATAAGTACAGAATAATTCAAATTGTTTTAAATTTACAAAGAATTTTTAGAGTTTTTTAATACATGTTCATTAACTTGTATGTATTCAAAGATTTTAACCATATTTTACAAATATCTGCCTCAAAGCAAACTATTTTTTAATTCTATGTAACGAATTAAAATTTTTTATTAGAAGTGGTATAATAAGAAGATGAGATAAAATAATACTACAAAAACTACATTAATTGTTAATGATATTAATTACAAGAAAGCAGCTCTAGTGTCAAATATCAAAGATTATAAATATAAATTGAAACTAATACAAACGAAAGAATAAGTGTTACTACAATTCACTATAAATTATTTGACTGTAAATAATACTATGAATATGTATATATGTTTATATGCAATAAGATATTCAATGATGACAAGTCATTAATTCAAAAAACAAAAAAAAAATAGGTGATTCTCATTCATAAATTTTAATTGAATTTCTTTTTGCCATTTGACAAGCAATTGAATGAATTTATTAATTTTGCAATGAAAATGATTAATAAAAAGTTTTATAGTAAAATTTTCTAATATAAATAATACTATACAAGCTTACATATTTACAGAATAAATCGATTCTAATTAGTACTTGGGTTCATTTTGTGTAATTATGTATATAAAAAGTAGATACGTAGACATTATATATATGCAACTAAAAATTGTAAATCTTCGAAAGACTTTGATGTTAAGTAACACACTATAAAAGTTTTAAGCCTTGCTAGTGCAAATGCGTTGCAAAAATCGTGTTTACTTTTGTCAACAATTTTCGCAATTCATGATTTTTTAGTTCTATAATACTTAAGTATTAAAATTATTAAATTAGCTTTCAATGGTTGTATAAAAATTTTTCAATGATTGTATAGACGACCGTGTCTAGACCGCATTTTTAAAATTATTTGCAGGATAGATCGTGCATGTACATAGACTCATATACTAACATATTATAAAAACAATTGACATACTATCGGCCTAAAAGAAAAGCTGACTATTTACAAAACATCACAATTGAACAATAAAGTATAATACTAAGTAACAAACACACACTAATAAAAATTTGAAGAAATTTGTTATAAATAAAACAGCTTATTCAATTTTCCTAATCGAAAAAAGCATATTGAATTTGCAAAGCTCCTTTTTTATACTGGCTCAAAAGAATCAATATTTGCAGATAGTAAGTTTTATTTTTAACCCAACAACACCTTAATACATAATTGTGAATTAAGTACTTATCATAGTTTACAATTTAATTCTTATTTATTTTCAATTTTCAATCGATTAAGTAATTGTGAATTTATCTTTATAAGTATTTATATTTCAATGTAATGTACAAGGTATTCAAATATTCTAGGACACATAACTTAAGTACTTATGAATGAATGTAACATATGAGCTACGTTGCAATTAAATGCAATCACTTGAAATTTTTATTAATACCATTCACACATAAAAAAATCATCACTATATAATAACTAGCAATTTGTAAAACCTACATATATTTCAATAATTTTTTCACATTCCCAACGGTAATTTTAGCAAAGGTTTCATTTTTAAACGAAACCAAATATAAGCTACTTATACTTACTTAATTCTAATATTACCACACTTAATCGCTTATTTACTATAAAAGTTGATATAAATTGCAATATTTCGCTATTGAATAGCAACACTGATCCATTAATTGTGTGGAATTTTAGAAATTTTTAGGTTATTCTATGACTTTAATCAAAATGAAAAAGAGATAGATATAACATTGATTATTTTTATATTCTCACAATTATTAAAAACGAACCTATACAACAGAGCAGTACATAATTACAAGTATATTACTTATAGTAATGGCGTTTGCTTTCATAATTAAAACTAAAAAAACAAAAACAATTTAAAATAAAAAAGAAAGATTTTCTTAACATTTTTTTTCGCTTTTCCCTTTACTAATAAAAAAAAAATTAAAATGTAGGTCGTGAAAATAGCATGAATTCTTTTATGTGTCAGTTATCATGAATTTTTCATATAAATTTTCACATGTTTGTTTAATTATTTTGCATTTAAAAACTTAAAAAAAAAAAACGTTTTATATTGTCTACACTTAATTGAAAACAGTAAGATGCAAAGTAAGGTGAATTTGAAGCAGCAGTATAATATATTAAGGATGAAAACTTTTATAACTTAACAAAAAACATAGTGAGAGCAAAATTAACGAACCAAAAATTTATATTGACTAAAGACAAAAATTAAAGCGAAAATAATTTGTTAATTTACAATATTTTGGCCATAGTGTCATCCTTATCGCTAACTCATATGGAAACAAAATAGTGATGTGCGAATACTAACTTCTAGTTATTTTTAGGATTCGAAGTTAATGCTTACTGGTAGATTCAGAGTTACTTGTTACCATTACTCGTATAAAATTTAACTTTATGTTCCGATTATTACTAATCTGACAGATTCGAGACAAGTGTATATCTATATAATGAGCCTTATTCTAGTTGTCGCGTCACTTACGTGACATTTGTCGTTGTCGCTGTCACATCACTTGAAATGTGGTATTCTAGTTGTCGAGTGACGTGACTGCGAGAAATAAACGAAAATGAAACGTTTCAAGTGAAATTGATACATTTTAAAAAACAATTTCGGCGAGTAAAATACAAACTAGAAAAAATTTTCAGTGTATATACTCATATTTTTAAATAATAAAAAATGTCATTCGCATTATGGTTTACGAATTCATCTCATTCCGGAGTGATGAAATTAAAAAAAACACAACAATTAAGGATCGAAAGATTTAAGATTAGCAACAACTCTAATCCAATGGATTTGCCAAATTTTTTCTAGTAAATTAGTTGCAAACATTTTATTTTATTCACAGATTTATAAACTATCACAGACTTCCAAAGGAGGCCTTTGTATATTTACTGAATATATTCGAGGGAAAACGAGTACCCGTAAAAACCGTGCCCTGTCATGAAATTTCCAATTCTTCAAATTTATAAATGCTAAAAACAAAAATTAAATTGTATATTTTATGACTTGATTTATGTATAAAATTAATTTTTTTATGATTTTGTTAAATTGTTTTGCTTTAACTTGCATTTTTGGTGTATCCTTCTTTCTTGTCACTTGTAAATACTTTTCGACAAAAAACGTCGTTTCACTACGACATATCTCGCATCAGAACGACAACTGGAATATGGCTGAAACACATTTTCCCGCTATTCCCCAACGATTGTCACTGCAATCGCCGCTTAGAATATCAAATTCAAGTCGTAACGACAATTGTCGCTCTACTTCGACAACTAGAATAAGGCTCAATTTCTTCTCATATTATTTAGGTTAATGAAATAACCAGAATGTGACGTATTAAAATTTTTCAATGTATTAAAATTTTTCAATGTGTTGTTGTTGATAATCGAACCTATAATTTATTAAGATTTGTTGCATTAAAATATTGGTGTATATGTATGTATAACGGAAATGATTTACGAATTATCGGTTTTTTTGTTTTGTTCATTTGAATACATACTGTCAATTATGCATGTGTAAATTTATAATTCACGTTAACGAGTGAGCGGGTATTAACGTTACCTTAACATTAAAATTTTAGTTACATTTATCATAGAGAAGTACCGAGTATTCATGGATCCCACAAAGTAATTGGATTGCACAGTTCTAAAACTAAAGCAATAAATTATATTGTTCGCCTCAACAGCTTTAGTTCAGAAATGAAGGCAATAATTTGACTTGGTAGAAGCATTCTCCCTTGGTGCAAGGAAATGAATTCGTTTAAAAATAATTTCTTTTATAAAAAGTGGAAATTTCCAGAAACAAGTCAAAGAAAAATGTCAAATCAATTAATTTATTTCGCTTTTTTATTTTGTTTTGATAATAAAAATAAAATCTGATGTGATCAGCACATAACCGACCGCAATGTGTATTGTCTAGTAAACGTTCAGTTGCTGACGCCTGATTTCTTCCAAAAGTTAAGAGGTTTCGGGGACGATCGAGCAAAGCTTATATATGAAATTTCAAATAAATCGGTTCAATATTTTCAAAATGGTCAAAAATGTAAAACAGGCCCTATAAAAAGTGCAGTTCCCGATACCTGATATATCTCAAAAGTTGATCAATCCGTGCCATCGGTTCATCCGAGCTTGAGATGCACGCGTGCACACACAGACCGACAGACTGACAGGTTACTAAAAATATTTTATTTACACTTCCAGAGAAGTGCGTTCCCACCGAAAACTCGATATGCAAAATTTGTTGTCATCACCTCACCTACCTATTGTATACACAATACGGTCGGTAAAAAATTGAGGTGCCAATAAGTGATTCCAAAAGTCAATCTTGAAAGAGGGGTGAATTTATCAAAGGTTAAAAGAAAATGGAATAAAGAATGTTCTAATAAGAAACGAAGAGCACAATTCGTCGAATCGTCTACATTAAAAATTCCTAGTAACATTTCTTACTTACACCACTAACATATGTAAATGCATAAATATGCAGATAGGAAGAGACCTAATCATACTTTATCCAACATATATTTATTAAGTGCCTTTTTGGAAGTCTTTTTCTTTTTGTTATATTTAGTATGTTTTTAATTTAGAATGAGATAAATTATTCTTTGGTAATTGTCTTCCATAGCAAATAGTATATTAAATTTAAAATTTTTATAAAAATAAAATCAAATTGCTATAAATTCAATACACACACATCTATTTATGTATATGTACAGTGTGCACGTATTTATATTGTGTGCGTACAAATGCAGTAATTGCGTTAGTATTGAAATTCATTTTTATTATTTACGTTTCATAAAGTAACTTTGAACTCTTAAAAACATTTTTATTCAATTTGTAAAAATTATATTTTTATAATCAATTTAGAAAAAAAAACCAGAATAAATAGAAAAAATTCAATAACCCAATTAATTTTCGCCATTGAAATCATGAAAAAAAAAATATGTTTTCCTTTTTTGTTTTTCTCTTTTTTACAATAAACTTAATAAACAAGCATATATGTATTGTGAATTTTATACGCCATTATTACGTCCATATTACAAGTATAAATTCCAAATGCACATTCAGTCTCCAAAATATTGCATTGTGGTAACGTCCAAAACTAAGCAGTAGTAGATTTTACATTAACATACCAGCACTGTCTGTAGCCTTAAAAACATTTTGCTTTTATTTAAATATTTACTTGCAAAGAATATTTATTAACTTATTTTAAAGTAAACTGTAATATATACACTTTAAGGTAAAAAAAAACCTGTGACTTATTTCCAAAACTTTTGAGACAAGTTAAAATTTTATATTATACAAAGTAAGTTGGCTTACATGCTACTACCGCAACACTATGCGCTACATTTAACCACATAGCATTTAAATAATTTTCTTCTACCCTCTTCAACCATTGTGCTTACTTTAATTTTTTGAGTAAGTACAATGGTTGCTTAAAATACCAACTTAATGCAAATTAATCTACTGCAATGATGTACTATCACATTGATAGCACTAAACTAGTATATATTGAAAAACAAATAATATGTAGCTTTATGAATACATATTGTACTTACATACGTATGAAAAGAAAAAAAAAATTATTTTAACTTAAAATTAAGTAACACACATTCAATTTTATTTCAAACAAAGTACAAATATTTACATAATAAAAGCGCAAAAAAATAGCACAATAAGAGTATGAAGTGAGCAAGTAAAAGAACATGTGTGTAGGTGAGTAAAAATTATACGGCTAGAAAACTTCTTCCGACTAAATTATTAAAGAATGTGAAAAGAAAATGAATTTCACATGAAAATTTATTATAACAAAGAAAATCAAAATAAAAAAAATAAAATAAAAATTAAATATAAAATTTTTGAATGTCAAGATTAATTTAAACTTTGCAAAATAACATAAAAAAGAAAAACGTAATCGTAATTTTACGTGCGCTAAAAGATTTTAACGCAAATAAATAAGAACGTTTTTCTACTCAAAACAAAAATTGTATGTTTAACAAAGGAATCCGAATCTCGTTGACGTAGCATTATTAGCTTATAGTTGAAAAACTTGAAATACAGAAAATCGAAATTATAGAATTTTAAAATCGTTTAATGATCATTAAAATGGTTACGATTTTACTAGCTTTTGAAAAAGTTCATAAAATTCGGTAAGAGAATCAAATGAATAAGGTCTTTTATTCGACTGCGCGGGTGTTAAATAATTTTTCTCTTTGATCCTTTTTTTTGTGTCTTCTATTAAGTATAGAATTAATATTAAGGATTTAATTTAAATAGTTAAACAAATTCCTTTTATTATACAATGCATAAAGTTACTCTGCATTCCTTTTACAAGCTAAAATAGTCTAGTAGACTGTAATATGTAGAGTGCGTCAGTAGTAGATTGTAAATAGAACCCGATTTGATTTGTTAATCCTCTTATTTTAATATTGAAGATTATATCTACCAGAAGAAATGTGCATAACTACACACCTCTTAACTACTTCTTTGTACATTTAAAATGATTGATCCAATTAATGGTATTATAAACATTTAGGACATTGTACTTTGGTGTATTCAAATCAGTATTAAACTGAAATCTAAATTTGTTTATAAAATAGTCATATTTAAAATATAATTTACATGGAGTGATACTGAAATAGTTCTTTAAATTAATAACCAAAAATCTAAATTTAAAATGTTTATTAACTTATTTTTAAAAATGTATTGTGTAGTTTAAAAATAAGTTTTATGATGTATAGGCCCTATCAAATATATATGTATAATATTTATTATAAGTACTTAAATACTTAAAGGGCATATAAAACGCGTGTTTACATTCTTTATATACTTATGTATGTTAAAATTTCAATATTCAAAAGTAAGCAAACAAATAACTACTTAAGTATAATTTCTATTTCATTTGACAAATTTTTATAGAAAACTAGAAAATAAATTGATTTCTACGTCATCAAAAAAAATCTTATGTATTTATACGTACACATCTATTATAGTAAGAAAAAATATCAAACAAGTACATTAATATCAAATTGAGAGTATGTAGTTTTGTTCACACAAGTAAGTATATAGAAAAATTTAATAATATATTGTTAAACATTCTTATTTTTTTTTTGTAACTTTTAACCTGATTAATTTAATACGCCCTTTAATATAATAATAGAGCACATTACATCTAATTTAATAAAATATTATATTATAATTATAGTACAAAAGGCACAAGTCTTATTTGTATAAAATACACCTGCCCCCTCATAAAAGGATGCACCATCATCAGCATTATGCAAAATCAATTCCCAAATTCGCAAAAATTTACTTTTTGCATAAGTAATGATGAATATTAATCAATTACTTCTGAAAATTTCTTTTTGAATTTTTGAGAGTTGTTCAATCCCTTTTGACAAAATTCCTAATAATATTCCAAGTTTCTTTGTTTTGTTATTAGAAATTCAAGATAGCTTTTTATAATAAAAAATTTTCTATCGTGAGCACGGTCAAGTAAAAAACAAGAATTTCATTTATATGAAACCCTCTTTCTACATTATAATATTATATTTTCACTTAATTTGTTGATCTTGATCTGGTAAGCCCACATATAAAAGTATATGAAGATCAGGGGTGACATTTAATTAGCAAATTATATACTTTTTATTATTAATAGTCAAATCTAGTATTATTTATCATTTAAAAGTGTGAAAAAGATAAAAATGTTGTTTAAAATGTGGCTTTGAGTATTATACGTATGTTTGTAAGTATGTAGATAAGTATATTATTTATGCAATACAATAAGGGACAATTTTTTGTGGAAGTACGTTTAATATGAATGCAAAGAATAAATCTCCACTATTGGTTAATTCTTATTTAAAAATTGAAAAGTATGTATATACATGTGTATATAATTTTATATGTATGTACTTATATGTATTCTACCTTAGACACTATTTAGTTGAAAAACAAATATCTGAGGTTTATTACAAATATTAAGACAAAGCTTTAAATAGTTGTGCTTTTACAATAATTAATTCCAATGCTTTTCCATTCTAAAAAAAAAAAAATTAAAATTTTAATTTTTTCGGTTTCATTTCCAGTTTTTTAACCGGTGCCTTAGTTTTCTGTATGTGTTATAATACATACGTACACTGAAAAAAAAATGCATAGCAAATTTTGTCATATTTTATGGTAAGGTGTTTATAGTAAATTTTCATATAAAATGTGGTAAAAATTTTCATATACCATATGAAATCCTACTATTTTATAGCATCCCATACAACATACATAGCAAAATTTACATATGGTAAAAGTTGTTATATGTATAGCTAATTTAGCTATGTTATTATCAGGAATATCACAATAAAATATAGCTGAACAAACACAATATTTTTTTACAGATAATGCTATAAAATATAACAATATCCTTTATGTATTATATGAACAAAAATAATGTTACAAAGTAGTTTATACAATATTTTTATAGTAACTCATACAATATTGTAGTACAATTTGCATATGGTAGAAATTGTTATATGGATAGCTAATTTGGCTATGTTACTATCAGAAATATTGCAATAAAATATAGCTGAAAAAAGACTAATTTTTTTATAGGTAGCGCTGTAAAATATAGCGCTAAGAATAAATAAGAGAAACAATAATGTTATATAATAGTATACACAACAATTTTTTGGAAAGAAAAGTTCGATTATAGTTCAAGACGCTAAAGTTAATTCAACTATGTATTTTATATTATAAATGACATATATTGTATGTATGTCATTATAAAAAATATTACCATAAATTACATATGTAAAATATCTGAAGAAAGTTTCCCTATAAAACACAATAAGTTATTATAAAAAAATAAGAGTATTTTATTTAACAGAGTGTTAAATATTTCTTGAAAATCAAAGACGTTTAAAATTAAATGTACATATGTATGTATGTATGTAGTTCAAATATTTCAATTTCAGAGACCTACTATTAAGCATAAATATTCTTACAAAAAATAGATATACAAAAATTGTTTCATATTAAAACAATAACAAAAATATTTTACTGTTTGTGAATCATGACCGTCAGGAATGTTTTTTTCTCTTTTTTAACTTATTTCTTGTTATTTACTAAGAATTTAGAGAAAAAAAAAATAGACCAAAAAATAGCCACATACATACAACATACATGCATATGTATTAGCATACATAAGAAATTTGTAGCGATTAGTGAAGCAATTTCAAAATACAGAGTTGGCTATATGGATGGACAAGTGTTCATTTTTTATAATTACGTACATATATCAGTATTGGCATAAGTATATGTATGTAGTTACTTTGCTTCCAAAAATCAAAGTATATCTATTCAATAAGTAATTCAATTCGTCCAATGCCATTAGTTTTCGTTTGCAAGTTACTTCCAAATTCTCAAAATATTCAATTTTTATTTAGAAATAGATGAAAATAAGATTTGTGTAGGTAAGAAAGAAACAAAATATTCCAATCAAACGAGTGAAATAAAAGTAAATTAAGTAGATAAAAATTTTGTTATTTTTATGTTGATAACAACAGAATTTATTTTTCATAATAGCTTAGTATGTTACTTTTCATTTTAAGTATGTTACTTTTCATTTAAACATATATCTACTGCTTTTATGCGAAAGCATTTGATATACGTTTAAGCCTTCATGTACACATGCATGTACCTGGTATAGCAGATACACAGTATCAGGTAATGATATAGAAATAATGCGATTTTATACTTAAACGTACATACAAAAAAACGGTAGACCTCTACTGCCTACCCTTTCCTCTCCCAAGAATTCCTATGTGTATAAAAATGGAAATAAGAAGGTATACAATAGGCTTAACTCTTTTAGCTAAGGGAATTTTTGGTATACAAATAGTGGTGAATGATTGCATCAGTGTGATGTAAACGCAGAGTCGAATTACTTATTAAAATAGACATACTTTGCTAAAAATGTCAATCTTATGCACATATTGATACAAATTTGCTTATTAAAATTGCTCAAATAAATATTCGTCAAAGTAACACAAAAATATTGTACATACATACATACATAAAAAAGAAAGCGAAATCTGATTTTTTCATAATGTTTTTTTAATTTTTCGAAAGAGCTAATTTTAAGACTGTTTTCATAACAAGAATAAAAAGGTTTTTAAGCTAAACATTTCTCCTTCTATTTTTTAATATGTACAAACATATGTATGTATATACATACATACATAATTATATTTTTATAACATATCGCACTTTAATTATTAAAAATTTTTTATTTTGGCTTGTTTAAAAAATTTGTTATAGAGTAAAAATTATTTTACAGCATGTTAAAATGAATAAACGACCAAGTTTATTTATGTATTTGCCAATTTTATGTTGAAATATGTACATAAGTATGTATGTGTTTATATAATACTGCAAAGCCTTATATGTATGAGCATTTTTGTATTTGCATATTTGCCAGTACGTAGGTACGAATGTTAAATTGACGACAGGTCAAACCATATCATATTCAATTTACAATACTTGTGTTTATAATAGGGATGGCACAGAAAAAAAAGTATCCTAAATTTTTAAAGAGAGTGACATGGAGAAAATTTGAAAAAAAAATTAAAATTTTAATTTTTGCTCTTGTATGTATGTAAATATAAATTAAATAAACTAATTATACCCTTTCTTTTCACAACATATGTACATATGTACATACATAAAAGTAAAAATATGCCATTAAAAATGGCACTACCGAAGATATATTTTATTTTTAAGGGCATATTTTGGCTTTTAGGTGTGTTGTATGGCAGGCAACAGAAAAACTGAAGAAATTAATTAAAAAACTGAAATAAGCATTTACCTTTTTGCATAGAGGTAAAAATATTAATTTACTGAAATTATTTTTGAATTTATAAAATTTTTCGAATTTTCAAAACAATGAATGTTTTAGGTAAAATTAGTAAACCTGCACATATCATATTGTCAACCCTGTTTACAACAGGTTCATACTCGATTGTAGAATAGATGTGTATGTATAACTCAATATGCATACAAATATTGAGTATGTATGTATACATATATTTTGCGTTTTGCTGTACATTAACATAATAATGTTATTTCAACAAGAAAGAATGAAAATTTCTTATTCTTATATTATAGTTTTAAGAAATGTCAAATTCTAAAAAGAAAATTCAAATGCGTATGAAACCTTTACTAAAATTAAAAATCTCAATCAATTTTCTAAAGTATAATTTCCAGCCGATTTCACAATTCCCTCCTTTTTGACAATGTATCAAATACTTATTCGCATAAACAAACTCTGGGTTATTTAGAAAATATGTTTTAGTATAAGTAACGTAAGGTAAGTATACAAAACTGTGGCATGAATATCTCAACAGGTTCAGAAATTCTTTTGTACTTACAGCACTTTTAACACAGTTGAAAATAATCGTTCTTACATACTAAATAATAAATGTGCAAATTTTTAAAATATACATATGTAGGTGATATGTATGTATAGTTTGACATTTCTTTTTTCTTTATTACATTTCTATAATGTATTAATCATTATCTAACAATTTATTTAATTGATTAAACAATTTTATAAAAGAAACGATCTTATTTAAAGAAACTGAGGCTGTTTCTATGTTTGGACCGCGCTGATTCGTAAGTGAATCAATTGAATACCTCCAAACAACCTTTCAAAATTTACAAATATCGATTTATGTACCTATGTACATGTTAATGCAAAACATTAAATGGAAAACGATATTAATTATAAAAGTTAAGAGTAAATTATAATTAAAATTTAAAATTTATCGAAACTACTTCCGCAATCAATCCGTAAAAAAAAAGACATTAATTAGTTTGTTTAGGATATAATATACATATGTACATAATAATATGCACACTCTGTTCCTTTAATTGAAAAGTATTTAAATAATTTAGCATCATTCATAATATCTATTTAATATGTTATAAAATGTTATGCTCAACAATTTTTTTATAATGTATTGTACATTATTATTTTTTCTTTTTATGGAGTAAAGGGTTAATTTTTTTTTTTTAAGAACAAAGGGTTAAAAAAAGTTAAATAATGTTGTGAGTTTATTATTTTCTTTATTGTTTTCTTTCCCTTTCCAAAAACTAAGTTGTGAGAAAGAGGAAGAAAACTTTGTTAATTATTGGTGGAGTTCTAACGGAAGACAAATATTTTTATAATTTTTTGTTTTTATTTCTTTTGTCACTTTTTGCTCTATGAAGATATTGCCAACATTTTTTAATATATGTCGTTCTTACCTTAGGATTAAAAATTATTTGTATAAAGCATTATTATTTTTTATGGTCTCAATTTTATAACTAATATTTAAAGGAGTTTAGAAATGGAAAATACTATTTTTAGTAATATTTTTTTATTAAAAAAGAATGTAAACATAAAACTATCGACAAATGTCATATTTTTGACTATTTTTGCTTAACATTTTAATAAAAATAAAAATATGCAAAAATTTTGGAAAAAGTGTAATGGTTTTAAAAATTAAAAAAAAAATTATTTATTTAAATAAAAAATAAATTTTAAAAAATTATAATCAACTAAATTCTCTATTCCATATAAAACTGAAACTCATTCCATTATCATCCATATGGCAATACTATTTGCAACATCAAATATCAACCAAATATGTTCTGATCAGTCCAACAACAAAACGTCCAAAAAAAACAGTTACCTCTGAGTTTTTGTTTTTTGTCAGTATATGTATGTACGCTTTGCTCGCATTTTTGTCAGTTATATTTTATTGGTTGTGAAAAGTGCGCGCATCTCGTGTTAACAAGTTTTTTTCGTAAAGTGTGAAGTTTTTTTGTTTGAATTATTTTCGGAATTAGAAAAGAAATAGTGCTTTAAAATTAAAAAAATAATATTACTAAATAATAATACTTTACATTATTAATCATTAAATTAATAATATTAGTTCAAAATAAAAAAAACTAAAGATTACATACATACATAAGTACATGTTATTTGCCATTATAATACTTGTACGTATTATATGTATATTATATTATTCTATATATTATCTTACATTATATTATATACATATATATATATATATATATATATATATATATATATATTATATATTATACATAATATTATATTATTTCATACAAATTATATTATTATATGTATACATACATACATACATCCGTGCAATGGACACAAAAGAATTTTTTGAAGGAAGTTTTGAACCGTTGGGGCTTTCCTTATTTACTGGATATTTTTTTGAGTAAGTAAAAAATTCCTTTTACTTTTAAGAATTTAGTTAAGAGTGGCAATCTAATTTTTTTTTTGAAATAATACTTAATATTTTGCATATTATTATGTTAATAGTATATACGTACATACCCACATATCGTCGGCTTAATTCTAATTCTAATAGCAAATAACTCATTTTTCTCTACTTTACAGGAGACAAAAAAAAACTATTTTGTGACAATATTTTATATGGTTGCTTGTGAATGTTTTTAGTTAATTTAATGTTTAAAAAGAATTTTAATTAGAATATAACGTTTATTTACCTTTCATTGATATATTTACCTAGAAGAATGAGTTACAGGAAGTTATGAAAAAATTTATGACAAAAATGAGTTGTTTGCTATTAGAATTAAGCCGACGATATGTGTATATGTAAGTGTACTGCATGTTATAACGTGTACTATGCTTATGCTTATTGTATATGGACGCCAGGTTTACCAAATATAATATAAAGATTTATTTGAAATGAGATTAAAATTACCCGATTTTTGTTTAATTAAAAAATTTGTTAAAATTTGTATTATTATTATGAATTTTGTTGCATTGACATAATGCTAAAAACCTTCAACAAAGATGTTTTTGAAAAGAAATTTTTATTTCTGAAAACTTTAAATTTTTTTTTTGATTACGTCACAATTTACAATTTTTGAACATAAACTCATATAAATTAAAATTACCTGAGGTTTGGTAACCGTGATGCAGCCATAAATACGTATTTAATAGCTAAAATTTTTTTGATTTAATACAAAATTTTAAAATTTAAATATTATATTTTAGCGGAGGAGTACACAGTTCAATCTTTTAAGTGTCTACACTACGAAGAATTGAAAAATTTTCTCCCAAAGAGTGGACTATGACAACTTTTCTGGAGCGCGTTTCAAAAAGAATTTGGTAATTTAGAGGTAAGTGAAAAAATTGTCTTCATTAATTTATTATTTGTATAGTAGCAAACATTTTTAGATTACTATTTTGTTTTTGATTTTTTAAAAAACTTTAAAAAAATATTTATTGAACCTTGTGAAGGGTATATTACTTTTGGTATAGACATATGTTTAAACATTTCTACATACATAACTTTGCTAAGCGCCAAATTTTTCGTTGTTTAATTATAGGTCGCATATATTCTAGAAGTTTTTATGAAATGGCTTGACAGGTTCGGGTACCTGCCGTACAACTCCAACAGCTTATTTTAAATATTTAAGAAAATAATAAAGTTAGGTTCGTAAGATTTAGCATTTATGTGTCCAATTATAGGTCACATATATTCTAGAAGTTTTTATGAAATGGCTTGACAGGTTCGGGTACCTGCCGTACAACTCCAACAGCTTATTTTAAATATTTAAAAAATAAATAAAGGTGAGTTTGTTTTTTTATTTTTTTCATTTATGAGGTACTTGTTTTTTTCTATTTTAACATTGGAAAATTTTTGAAGAAAAATATTTTTATAAAAAGCTAAAAGTAATAAGAAGAGGTTTGTTTAATTAATTCAAAAGATATTAGAAGCAAAAACAATTGTTTTGTTAATATGAAAGTTTTAGTCTTTATCTCTTGTATTAATTAATAAATTTATGATTTTAAATATCTTTTATTTAAACAATTAATATTATTATTAGAACATATTATTACTGAATAAATTCACAATATTATTTTTTTCGAAATTATTAAGTTTTGTGAAAACATTATTTTTATTTTTCCCAAAAAAATATTGTAGCAATATTTTAAGAAAAATATTTTAATACAAATATCTTTTTATTTACCTAGATGATATTCAGTGTTCTTACGTATTTGTGAATGACGTGCTTTATATATTGGATAGGCCATTAGCCGCCATTGACGTTTGTTTCAAAATAATACATGCAGTAAATGCGGAATATCAGCAGGACTGTGAAATTATTTGGATGTTTTTGCAGAAGTTTGTGTACGAAATATCCACGAAATATGATAAAACATGCTTTAACTTGGCTGCGTAAGTCAACAACTATTTTTTTTCCTCTTGGCAGTATGATTTACAAATAATTTTTTGATACAAAATTTGATTGGTTGTTTAGCATATTGTTCAATTATTTGCATTTAAACTTATTACTAGTTAAACTAATTCAAAATATATCAGTATTATTTAAGCTTTACCAAAAAAAATTTTTCATCGAACTTTTTAATAATATTAACAAGAATATTAATTTGAACTTACATCCGACTAAAATATTATTTATTTGAAACAACTTTTAAATAATGGATTGCTTTAAATGTTCGGCAAAAGAATTTAAAAATGTCAAAACATTTTTAAAACACGTTTCATATTTTCATAAAAATTAAGCTATTTTTATTGATTGATTTTTATTGGTTGAATATACCGATAAATTTGATTTATTGAGAATCGATGAATATTTACATATACATATTTACATAAAATTAAGTCGGAAAAGTATGTGTTACAATAGTTTTTTTATGTTTCAATTAGTCGTTAACAAACTTAGTATCAATTTTTGAAAATTTTGTGAATATAGTTTTGCTTTTACATATATCTTTCGTAATATATATCAAAAATAATAAAAATTTAATTATGTAAATGAAACAAATCCTTCAAAATTTGATAAAATAGAAAAGAATTGCTTATCTGAAAACAAATTTTTTTGTTATATGTAAAATGATAATGTAAACTATACTGTTTATTACAAAATATTTAATATGTATGTGAACTATGTTAAAAAACATTTAAACTATCTTAAATAAACTGTGCATCTAACTATCTTAAAAAACAATATGCACAATGTATAAAATCTGAAAAAAAATAATAAATATAAATATATTCAATTTAAGAAATACGTTACCTATATTGTGAAAAAATGTAAATGATTTTATAATGTAAAATAAATCTAAAATTAAATGTAAAATAAATTCTTATTTATTAATAAAATTACCAGAGTTTATTTTATAACAAATTTTTTAATAATTTTAGCACTTTTAAACTATAATGAAGATAATTGTAATATAATATTGGGAATATCGAAATTTATCATGTATATAATAATTCTTTCAATTACCCGTGCTATGTTTAAAATTTCCATTAATTTAACATGATAATATCTGCTATATTTATGGTAAGGATTCATAGTTTATTAAGAACTCGCATAGTTATTGCAAAGATTACAATATTTTTCACGTGCTACTGTTCTACATATGTTACCAATACACGTTTTTCATTGCATAATTTACAATATATATAGCAACCGCTACAATTGTTAATAATGAAAAATGGTACGTTTAATGCAATTTTTTCATATTTTATATAGTAGTGTTTCCGAAATGCATATGATATTCTGCAATTTATTTATACTAAATATGACAACATTCATAGTACTGTTTACTATTTCTCATAGCACAATTTTCAATACTTTTAGCATTTTATACTATAATGCAAATTAATAAAATACATGAGGTATAACAAAATTTGCTATATTTATAGTAATCATTGCAATTACGTGTAACAACAAGCGCTATGTTTATTAAAACTTTCGTTATTTTGTATGACAATATCTGCTATATTTATGGTAAGTATTCATATTTTTTTAAGAACTTGTACTATTTATTATAGTAAAGATGGTAATATTTTTCATATTTTACCCTTGTACACATATAACCAATGCACATTTCCCATTGTACAATTTACAATATTCATAGCAATTACTACAATTGTTAATAACGAAAACTGCTATATTTGATGTGAGTTTTGCATATCGTACATGACATTGTTTGCTAAATTTATATGATATTTTACAATATATTTATATTTAATATTGCAATATTTATAGCATTATTTACTATTTCTTATAGCACATAATACTGTTATACATAGTAAATAATGCTAAGGTGTATTAGATATATGAACATTTAATATAGGAAAATATACTATATTTTTAGTAAATGTGGCTATTTTGTATGGAAATTATTTGCTATAAAAATGTAGCAAATACAGCTATACAATTCCACTATCCCAAAATATCCTATGTATATGGTAAAAATTGTACATAAATTATAGCAACGGCAGTCATATTTTTTTTCAGTGTATATACACATATTTATATGTATTATAAAATTTATATTTAATATGCTACCTATTAGCGGTTTATAAAACATAAGCAGACAGAAATATTATAATACTCGTATTGTATACATTCATATGTACATATTTACAAGAGTCCACTTAAACTTACGTATATATGCTTATGTATACATTCAATCAAAATTTAACAATTCTGATACTTAAAAAAAACACAGTCTAACCACAAATGAAAAATAAAAAAGCATTTTTAAATTTTCAAAAAAAAAAAAAAGGTAAATAACGTTATAAATTTTTAACATACGTCCAAGTTAAATTATTAACTTAACAAAAGGTTTTCACACACATGCAAACTTTATTTGTTTAACTTGGCTATATACATTTATAAATTTAATTTGTATACTAACACATCGATTAAACATATTCAATATTATCATGCCATATTATTGATTTTATCTTAAAATTTAAGATCTTTTATTTCATAAGAGCAAATTTAAAAAATTCGTAAACAATGGGGCTTATTCCGAAAAATTAAACTCTAACTAATAAAGTGAACATTTAAAGTGAAAATTTTTAGAAATTTATCATAATTACTTAGACAGAAATCATTTGTGTAAACAAGTTTGCGATAAGTATCACTACAGTTTTTGAGTTGGGATTTACTTCCAAAATAAACGCCTTTGGCTATCTCTATTTATTCTATCATAGACAATAATTATTTTAATATTTTAATAGCAAGTTAATAATGCTATATAATTTAAATTGAATTTAATCAAAATTTTTTCATACTTTTAATGTATCTAAAAATTAACAATTTGTGGTCATAACTTATAACAAGCTAAAATATAAAGTTAAGATTCAGTTTTAAAAATTAAAAATACAACTTTGAACAATAGGGCAATAAAGTTCTTTTCCAATGCTTATATTTTAAATAACTAAACAAAATATAAAAGTTTTCCTAACAAATATGACTTTTATGACATATCATATACGTATGAGTTCATATTGGAAATTTTAATTATTTACATTCTATTTATAACAAATGATACAAATTATTCAATTAGCAGATGTAGTTGAATAACAAGTGAAAACAATTAATGTTTGGGGAAAGAAATCAATAACATACGTTAAGTAACTGATTATTTTACTTACATATTTAATTATATTAGTCTAGGGAGTTAATTATGTAAGTTCTAAGCAACTTTAAAACTAGTGTGGTATAAAAATATTTGTGCGGCAAAGCGATGTAGATTTTAATAAAGAATTAATTGTATAATAATAAATTATTATTGCTATGACAAATATAATTATTATTTCAATTAAATTAAAGGTTTTTTTAGTTAACACTTATTTTTTTCGCATTTTTTTTTTATAATAACTAGATCAATTGAAATTTTTATTTGGATAAAATTTACTTTATGCAATAAAAATTTGTAAATACTTAAATTTATAGATAATTATAAATAAAGTATATTTTTTTTTCAGTTTAGTTTTCCTTTTATTTTTGTTTTATATATCTGCGTTATTCTTAATAATTGTTGATGTAAAATTGAATAAATTACTATATCACCAAGAAGATGCTCGAACAATATTTTTAAAATATTAATACTATTACAAATTTGAAACTCAATGACAAAAATTCTTTTGATATTTATTATAATTTATTTCAAGTTTTGGAAATACATTTTACTTATCAACTAATCGCGAAAATCTAACAACGTATCTGGAACGTGTACTTAAATTCTTATTTAAATATATTAAACACCATCTGGTATCGATAGCAGATTTGCTAAACAATATTGAACGTCTTTATTCCAAATATATTATATGCGAAATAGTGACCCAAAATAGAATTCTTCGATTGAACCAACTAAAACGTTATCGTAACTAGCATTTTCGCATAAAACTATAAATGTCAGCAATATTGATTCAAATAAAAATTACATGTACCTTTAAGTATTTGTAACTCTTATTATTTCATTTCTATTTAATTTAGGAATCTAATACATACATACTTTACAAATGACTTATTATTGCTGTGCATATACATATTTTCTTTAATTTAACATAAAAAACAATTCGCACTTGGTAACTCTACTAAAGAAAATTCAAAAAATATATCATATAGCTATAATCTGTATTTATAGATCTTGGCATGTACGTTAATATTAAGTATATAAAATGTCTTAAAAGAAAGACATACTTAAACGAATAACTAAAGAAATATAAAAAGCAGAAAAAAAAAACTTAAAATAAAATTTCAAACAAACGTTTCGAACGTTAGAAACCTGTTTGATTCACACATCAGACATTCTTAAAATACAAATGTAACTTTTGTTATGATGCGATTATGGGTGCTTAATTCTTGAAAAGTATTTAAAACGTACAAAACTTTGTTATTTTTGAATGAGAAAAAGTTGATAAGTTAAAATGTATTTTGAAACGTTTCTTTCTCAAAGTGAAAAAAATTTTCAAACAAAAATCATTTTGTCATTATGGTTATAATTAAAAGATTTTTATTTCTGCGGTCTCAAGAGTAAGTACATTCAAAGTAAGTATAGGCTTTTTCTAAAAGAATTTATAAATATGTATAAAAAAAATTTCAGATCGATTAATGAAATGTGTATAAGAAAAAAACATTAACACAAAATAATTTATAAATGTAACGTACCTATTTAAGTATACTTATGTATGTAAAATTAGAACTGTTAGAGAACTTATCTGTTAGAGAATTCCAACCAAAATATGTATGTATTTAAAATAATTACTTATGGATTTAGAAAAATATTCAATTTAGAATTGCATTGATACAAACTTTAAATTTGATCTTTGAAAATTTTCTATAGCATTTGATCCAATGTGGTTCATCGCTTCGAATCTTTCCGCACATAAAAATTAAATCTTAAAATTATAACGAGTTTATAGTATACGTATAGTAAGTTTTCCAAACTTCTTTTTGTTATTAAGTAATTTGTAAATACTACTCACTTATTATAATATTTTAGCAGAAATACCTACATACATACATATTTAAATTTATTTAAATTCGATATCATTTTTATAGCTGCTGTCCTTCCTTACTTTAATATACAAATACACATGGGTAAGGCATGCCTATACTTATACTTAGATAATAAATAAAAAGTTTTTATAATTTAAATTAAAATGTTTGCAAAATATGAACAAATTTCGAAGAATACTTTTCAAATTTTAAAATAAATACAATGTTAAAATTATTCCACTTTAGGTATATTCACTCAGGACCATGTTAGGAGCTTCGGCCTTGAAACGTGTTATTTGACTTATCTTCTCGTTATTTTTTTTTAGTAAATATTTATATATGTATATAGAGAAAAAAGCATCTTATCAAATTGTTAGAAAATATTACTATAGAATATAATATACTAAACAAAAATAAAAATTTATATAACTATAATTTTAAATACATAATTTTGTACACATAGCTTATTTAAGAACTGAATTAGATAGACGAATAAAACCAAATTAGGAGCAAGTAAATTTTTAACGTTTCGAATTTAGGTTTTTTTCATTCTAAAATTTAAAAATTAATAATTTTACCTTAAAAATTTGTTTAAAACCTATATCAAAACCAAACTATGTAAAAACAAAGAAAAAAGTTTATATGTCAAACATATACATATATATATAACATGTATATTGCTGGGTTTAATCTTATAAAATTTAAACATATAAGTAGTGTATTTTATGTTAGAGATGTAAAAAATAAAATAAATAGGTCCAAATTATAGCCGTTTACGTTATAGTTTTTTAGTGTATTTAAATTTATATATACTTAAGTAACTATTTATTTATTTACTTATATGCACAAGTGTGCAAATATTGACATATTAAATAATACTAAAAAATAAATTAACTCAGACCATAGTCACTTAAGTATATCTAGTTATATCAGTCTGATAATAATAAATGATACCAGAATCGAAATTTTTGACATCCCTTATTTTAAAGTATAGGTTTGTTTTTTGGAAGAATAATAAGTATGTCGAAATTTTAATAAAAAATTTTTATAAAAAATTCAGTCCTCAACTAAATTTGTGAAATAATGAAAAAATTAAATGAGAATAATGGAAATGAATAATAACATTAAGCATGAAATTATTTACAATTTAATAATGAATGCCATTTTTATTTAAAAAATACTAGGTATATATACATATATAATTAAATAACTACTTAGATTGCCTTACTAAATACAACTGAAAGAATATCTTTAACATTAAATTAATATATAACCACATAAACAATAACTAACAATGTTATTTATATTAATTATGTTCATAATAAATGAATTTTAATAAATCCAGGGATTGTGAAGCGGCACATTTCCATTATTCTCATATTGGAAAAAAAATCGTTTTATTGCATACAGGAAGAGAACAAAAGCTAAAAGAAGCATAAACATAACATAAGATACATATATATGGTTAACAATATGGTTCACTGTTACCGTTATATTAATATGCCGTTATAATAATTTCCGATTAGAAAAGGGACACGTATCATTATTCCTTTGATTTTATAGAAATTTTATCCTATAAAACTTATAAATAGTTTCGAAGATTGAAGTGTGGACAAACAGAGTAAATTTAGTAAGCATTTCTATCTTAATTTTAGAAATAACAAACATTATTATCTCACAATTACATACTTATTTCTCTCTCAAAAAAAAATTATCCACTGTGTAATGTAAATTAATGAAACTTCAAGATAAAAAATAAAAAAAATATGTAAAAAATATCAATT
Organism: Condylostylus longicornis; assembly: GCF_029603195.1. Taxonomy (NCBI): domain Eukaryota; kingdom Metazoa; phylum Arthropoda; class Insecta; order Diptera; family Dolichopodidae; genus Condylostylus; species Condylostylus longicornis. Next base: position 8,807,377 of record NW_026578009.1, on the reverse strand, counting down.
TCTAACTCACACATAAATATACTTAACACTCGACTGTACTAAATATTTATGTTTGTATATCAAATATGCAAAACTAATATGAATATTTCATTTTTTAGGATAATATTTTATTTAAATCAAAAATTTGATTAATGTCTGTATATTTAAGCAATGTATTTATATCAGTATAAGTAATAAAAATACAGGGTGTTCGAGACTCGATGTTGCTCCCGAAAAGGAGTGGTAGATGTCCTTTAAAAGAACAAAAAACACCTAGTAGCATTTTCGTTCTCGTGTCACGAATTCTCAAAGTTGAAATTTCTGAAAACTGTCTAATTTGAACATTTTTATTACTTAATAGGTTAGGAAATATAAAAGTTCAATCCAACTTTTGGTACACATTTTGAAACTCACAAATCGTATGGAAAAGCTTATTTTCATTTGCTTTTTTTTCTTTAATTCAATGTTAAATTTTCATTCGCAGGCACAATATTTCTAAGAATTTTTAGAAATATTTGAAAGACAAACACATATTTCCCGAGGTATCAATAAAAATTTCAAAAAACGGTTTTCAAAAACTCAAACTTTCAGGCCTCATAGCTCGAGAAGGGACGCCCAGAAAGCAAAATATTAATATAGGTATTTGTTGTTTGTCTGGTAGGATTCTAATATTCTGCTGGCGAAAGTGCTATCGAATCTGCGACACATTGTATAGTTACGCTCAAAAAATTATAAATTCTTACTGATAAATTACATATATAAATTTATTTATTATCATATGTAAGTACGTTTAGTTATATGTATAAGTATATACACAGTTATGTACATTTAAAGTTATAGGCACATAAGCAGTTATTTACAAATGAATTTGAATTTTTTCCGCAGATAACTATACATAAATAATACAATATATGTAATTGTACATAATGAGCTGGCATACAAATGAGTCAGATAAAATGTTATTTAATATCAGCCTAACGATAAGGAAAAAGGACAAAAAATTTAATCAGGCATCATGTCAAAATTAGAAATTCTCATTGAAGCTTAAAAAAAGTGCCGGTCGAATTTGTGAGACTCAGAACTGTGAAACAGTAAGTAACAGATTAATATTTCAAAAATTTTAAAAATTAGAATTTTAAACTTTTTAAATTAAATATTTAAGAATTTTATAAGAACAGCAGATTAGTAAAATTTTCGATATTTAAAGAAACATTGCGGATTAGAAAATTGTTAGTACTTAACGAAAATATTTTATTTTAAAATATAAGCGAGTGCTTAAACAATAAAGTCAAAAAAGTCACATTAAGCATTTTCAAAAAAAAATTTCCATCTCAAAATCTCAAAGGACCAAAAATTAATGATAACCATGAGTCACTATTTACGCGCAACATGCTACAATCACGCAGGACAATATAATGTATGCATTATGAATGTAAAAAACCATTCATTACACATCATATATAAAAATAGACCAGAGATTTTTACTGCTTTCGTAAACTTAATGTTAAAATAACTAAAAACTTATGACGTCATTTAAAAAATTCCGCCATAAGTATATATTAAGTTAAGAATTTAGTATTCTTAACTTAATATAATATGACGGGATGCTATTTTAACGTTACAAAAATTGAATTATAATTGTGGAATACTTTTTTATTTATCAAAATAATATTAAAAAAGGAACAAACTGAACTAAGTAGCTATCATTCAATTGAATTGAATTAAAATTATTATCAGTCAGCTTAATTATAAATATTCACATCCTTGTCATTAAATAAATTTTATGTAAATATATTTGTTCTAAAATAGTTAGAACAAATCAAACTATATAGAAATAAATAACCCCATTAAACAATTCAAAAAAAATATTTTAATAACAATATTACTACTTTCATTATGGCACTTAATTTATAAACAAATTAAAAACTTCTTAAATTTTTCACAATAATTCCACATTAATTTTTAGTGTCATTAATATTTTCTCACAAATACAAAAATAAAGACCATTATCTATATTTTCATGTATACTCGTATAAGCAGTCGAGACTTATGACTCAACCAAGTACACGTGCTATTGAAAAAATATTATTCTACTATAAATTAAGTATAAATAACATTCCGAACACAAAGCTTAAAATTCTGAGCTCCTAACAACAAAATTAAAATTTGTGAATTGATTAAACTTAAAACAAGCTTTTAAAATAAAAATATATTAATTAAATATGTACATGCACACACGCACATTATAGCATATATGATGAAATAATAAAAATATTTAAAATTTACTTATAATTTATATTATGTATGGGTCAAAATTTAAAAGTTTGCACAAATGAATTTTTTTTTTTTCCAAATTATTTTTTTAGAATTTTTTATTAAAATAATTTTTTTATAGTTGCCTAATATATAATGTACAATCTCCTCAAGTGGTCCGGAGGTTTTGTAAATATTTTAGAAATTATAACCAAAAAAGTAAGCTCAGGTTTGAATTTAGTTCAACTACGTTACCGATAAAAATATCTTAAATTTTTCGATCTCTTCAATGGAAATTATTATTTTCATATTTTACTCTCATTTGTAATTAAAGTTATAAATAAATTTATTCTGTAATATTGAAAAATCATTTTTATAAAAAAATAAATTATAAGTTATTTCAACTGTGTTACTAATTTTAAATTTAAAGTTTTTATTTTTAAAATAAAACTATTTAATAGTTTTTTTCTTGCAGGAATTTTTACATAACTGTTTTAGAAATTAATTTTTTATTCTAAAAATGTCCATAACAAAAAAATTAAGAGCTTAAATTTGAAGAAAAAAGTTTAAAACAATATTTTTTTTTGATTTTTTTTGTGACAAAACAGTAACGCAGTGGAAAATATAGTAACACTGTTGAAAAATTTGATTCAGTCTTCAGTATATTAACAAAAAAAATTAAAACAAAAACAGTAAATTTCATGCTGTTGTTTAATATGCTAAGATATTAACTTTTTTCCTCTCGATGAAGTTGTATATATTCGGTTAAGTTTTTCATTTGCATTTTTAACAATATACATATTTAAAATATAAATAGATAGTGGCATTTTGTATAATAATCAATAAAATATGTTATCGCCTATTTGTATGTAAAATTATTAAGAATTTATTCACCAACTTAGAGTAAACTGCCTTAAAAATCAACTTTCTTACCATGTCTTCAGTAGTGTTACTTAAATTTAGTAACACAGTTGAACAGTAACGCAGTAGAATATTTTAAAATAAAAAGTATATTAACATAAAACTACAACATATTTTTGCATTTTAAAGTATACAGTTGGTTAGTTTACTTGGTTTGCTTAATAATATGTCACTTTTTTGAATTTTTAAAAAAAATATTTAAACAAAAACCACGTAACACAGTTGAAAAAAGCGTTTTACATTCACGGCAAAAAAAATTCAAACTATCTCCAGCGATGTGTTTGGAACAACATTCACCACTAGCCCGAACAGACTTATTGCGTATTCTTTAAAACAAATAATGATGCCAAAATATTTAAAAAAATGATTAATTTTAAAAAATTTTATGATGTAACATAGTTGAAGTAACGCAGTTGAACAATTCTAGTGACACACTTTTTTTCTGTTAAAATTACATTAAAATAAATTAAAACTTAAAAACTAATTTTTGATTTTTATTTAAAAATAATGAAATAATTTTGCAATGTAATTTAAAATATATCCTTCTGTGGGGGAAGTTCATGAAAATTTAAATTGAAAATTAAAAATGTGGTCTGTGACAAGTTTCATTTATATGAAAACAGAAAACGCGCTCCGACAATTTTCCAAAATTTTCCAAAAATACTTACTTTTGCAATCTAAAATTTTTTTTTATTTAAAATTAAAGATTTTATAATTTTTATTTTATTAATTAAAATTTGATTTATTTTCTAAAAAAGTATTTATTTAAGCTTACTTTTTTGTGACGCAAATGTGCTAACTTTTAAATTTTCACCCGTATACCTATATAAATAAACTGGCTATTTTTCGTTAAAATTGGATTTTATAATAAATATTAAGCTTTAAGTCAAAAAATTAATGTAAGGAATAATTTTGAAATAGCAGATTAATGAATAAACAATAATTTATAAATTAATTAATTTAAGAAATTAATATATTGAAATAATTAAATATAATATTTAGACAATACAGTTTTTATATTTTATTTTGAAGAAGATTGCATTAAACTAAAACTAAATATTTAAATTATCAGAACATTATATATTATATAAGTGTACTTAAGATGACGATTAATAAATAAAGACTTTAACTTAAAGCTTACATAATTTTTAGTCAAATAAAAAAATTTACGCCAGCCCATTCGCCAATAATATAATCTAAACACATATGTAGTTTGGTACGGGTATAAGAAATTTTTATGCTAAAAACCTTGACATTCAAAATTGTATTTTAGTTAAAAATAAAGTTAAAAATTTTCTAACAACATTCTAATTTATGAAACATTTGGAAAAACTTTCAAAAATTGCTTAAAGTTATTAATCGAAATCAATATTTTATATTTGATAAATAGTTAGGAATAAATATAAATTTCAATTTTACAAGAAAATTCATTTATACACATAAAGAATGTCAAAACTCACATTCAAAAAATGTTAAATTCAAAATCTAATTAGCAATCAAAATGAATTTTAATCGCTAAATTTTCTGGATTCAGAAACAGTCTTTAAATTTGCAAAGTTTATGCAAACAAAATATAATGTTGAGCTTTAAAATTTAAGTATACTTGTTTTAACAATAAAATTAATGATTATTGTTAATGAAATAATGCTAAGTATGCATACTTAATTCCAACAATGAAATTAATTAATTAAAAATAAAAAATAGATTATTTTTAGTTTTGAAAAAAGTTTAATACATCGACGTTAGGAATGTTAAAAAAAATGTTATAAATAAAGTTTGGGTCTAACACTAATCTAAAGAAATTTTTAAGTATTTTTAAAATAAAAATTCCCTTTAGAATGTAAAAATTAAAAAATAATAATAAAATCAACAAATTGCAAACTATTTGTCCTTCTTGTTGATTTTTTTATACTGTAAGTGATGTAAAGAATTTTAAAAATTCAAAAAACTTCAAATAATTTATTACTGACTTCCTTAATAACCTTGAAATTAATAATTAAAGTAAATAAATATTTACTAAATCACCTAAATTAATTTTATTCCTAATCAGAATGAAAAATTCTCCATATCACATAATTTTAAAACGAAAGTAAAATTTTATGAGTAAGTTTTTTTTTTTATTTTTAATCTGAAATAGTTATTTAATTGCCTTATTATACATACATATATTCTTACTCATATTTAGTTTATGTAATATTATATATTGTATAATTAATCACATATATATATATGCAAGCATATAAAATTCGTCCTCCCCAAACGATTCATGCAATTATTGATAAATGTTTTGCATTTATCAATTTTTAAACACTTGTTTTCATTTCAATTATCACAAGAAAAAAATAAAAATAACAGAAAATATTTTTTTTGCTTTTAATCAGAAATAAACACATTCTAAAAACTAAAAAATTAAAAATTGCATATTTAATTGGGATTTTGAAAGAAAACCTCCCACAATTTCATAAAACATGATATCAGAATTTGAACATACATATTTTATATTTATACACATATGTATACACACACACATAATATATATATATATTTACTTATATACCAGCAATACTTATGTACTCAAGTAAATTATGAAAAAAAAAAAAATACTTAATATGATAAGGCTATCAGACTATATTTTAAACAAGAAGTTCTTTTTCATTATAATTAAAAAAAAAAACAAAGCAAAATGCTTTCAGCTATCGCTTTTTTTTTTTGGTCATTCCAACTGTGCAACTAAAATACTTTTTCAAAATTCCTCTCGGTACAAGAAAAAAATACCAAAATTTCCTCATACGGCTTTCCTCGTCTGATGGAAAAGCAACATTACTGGAGTATGCAGAAATGCTATGATCACTTATTAGTTTTATAGTTTTCGCATTATTCGAAATAACACATCTACACGTGAGACCGCCTCCTTAATTTAATTATTTGTGGCTGTTATTTAGGTAAAGTTTGAAACTGGCTACTAACTAATAGAGCCAATAAATAACCTCAAATTAGTTTCAATTTGATTTCAATTTTCCAAACGACTACAAATTAGGCAAATTGATTTGACAACAAAGCTTACTTTAATATTTGCGAATGCGAATTGTAATATTTTTAAAGCAGAACATTACAGAATGTCAATACAGTCCCATTTTGATAACAATTCAATTTCAAAAAACTTAATTTGGAATATTTCCGTATTTAAATTAATATCTATCATATTATTCGACGTCTTCAATATTAAAAATTCAGAAATATTCTTAAGCTCTAATATACAGTGCTTACTTATATGAATAATAAAATTTAAGATCGTCTGACAATAAAAATTCGACTGTATATTGGCATCAGAAAAATAGCAAAGTTTCGATACTGAATGGAAATTATCAAAAAAAGCAGTTTGCACAATTAATTTTTAGATTAGAACCTTTATAAATAACTAAGTACCTAAATGCTTATCCAATTTTAGTATGAAAAACATAAATTATTGCAAGAAGAAATTAAATTTTGGAACAAACTTTTTTGAAAAGTAAAATTACTTATAATTATAAATTTTATTTAACAGAATTTTGGGATGCGGCACAGTCTATATCTATAGCAAAACCTTATTTTTAAAAATAAGTACATATTAAATCTAAATAAAGAAAATTTTAGTTAGACAATGCGATGTGTTGTTCGTAAGGAACAACTTGTACCAATTGTAAGGAACATTGATATAACTTTTTTGTAAACCAATAAGTATCAACAGCATAACTACATAGTAACTAAGTATTAGTTTAATCTATCTTTATCGAATCAAAATATTAATCCATCTTTATCGTAGAACAATTTAATATATCAAAAATACTTTTAAATACTTGTTGTAAAGTTGCAAAATATAAGATTGAATAGTTAAGTGTACTCGTATATTATTTTCTCACTTTTACATTGTTTATCTTTTTTTACTTTCTTCTTACATTTTTACATTAAGAATCTTTCAAGTCATTAGCCCCATACTCTAGTATCTTAGTTTTTGTCTGTAAAGGCCAAAAAGATCAAAGAGAAAATAAAATTAAATATAATACATGAGTATAGGTATATAATGTACATACAAACATAATCAGTCACATACCATATACATGTAGATATCAATATATATATATATATATATATGTATATATATATATACCCACATATAATATGATATTATTAATTTTTTATTCTTTTTGAATTTCTCAGCTTTTTATTTATGAAATTAAAATGTAAATTTGTAGAATAAAATAAGAAAACCAAAAAACAAGTTTACTTTTATCAGTGAGGGTCAATATAATGGAAAAAAAAAAGAATTTTTTTTCTCTTCACATTTTTTTTAATTCGGTTTTATTTTTAATATTATTGTGTCCATATTTTACAATTTGCTTCTTTCCTTTTTTAATTTGATTTTTTGTCTGAAACAGAAATAAAAACTAAAATTTGGAAAAATAAAATTTTTAAGCTGGTCTGACCTGGCTGAATTATCTATCCCTACACCTTGAAAATATAAAAACAACTATATAAGTATTTATTCCTACACCCAACTTTATTTTTTAAACTATTTAATATAACTTATATGGCAGGTACCCAAACAATTGCAGCTATTCCATTAAAATTCTCACAATATAATTGGGCACGCGTTTACAAAGTTTCATAGAAATATCCTTATTAGTTTCTGAAATATTTCAAAAAATCTCTTTAAGTTGTATGGCAGTTACTCGAACACGTTCTTCAAATTGTTTAAGTTACAATAGCACACGGCCTTGGCAGAGAAGAATCAATTTATGAAAGTTTGATGGTGTTTTCTTTATTACTTTTTAAGTTATCATGCAATCGAACTAACGGACGAACGGACATGTATAAATCAATGCAGAATTTTACGAGTAAAAACATATACGAGTATATGCATGTTCATAACACAGGCGACTCATTCAAGCTGTTATAAACTCCATAATAAAGTGAATAAACCCTTCGCGAAAGTACAAGGTATAAAAAAAAACTTCTCACTTAAGTATTTATAAGTACCTAATTGATAATCTGAACATGATTCACAAAGGTAAACGAATAACTTCAAGTTTCCTTTTAAATTATTTTAATAAACTTCTTAAAATATTTTATTATTAATCTGTAAATTTAAAATTAGTTAGTAAGTATATCGAAAATCAAAACAAATTTTAAAAATTAAATTACATACTGCAAAAATAATTTAAATGAATATGGAAGCCTTGAAAACTTAACATTTCTCTTTAAGTACTAAAAAATAATAACACAGTCTTCTTATAAGATACATTTGTTAAAATCAATAAAAACTATAACTAATCAATATTCTGTAGTCTTTGATTTAATCCTTGACATAAATAAAATTTCATGCATAGTTCTTTTAATAGTACAAAGTCAAATATGTATATATATGCATATACATATATGAAATTAAATACCTAGGAAATCAAGTATTAAGTATATGAACGGTATTATGGATAGGTATTAAATAAATAACAAAATTTTAAATTATATACCTAAATGAATTCTTTATGTAATAAATTTCAAACTTCTTCATTTCAAATTTTTAAAAACATAGGTATATATTTGAAAATTATTTCTGGACAAGTAGATACCTACCTATATTCATATACATATACAAAAGTAATGTTTAATTTAAATACACAACTTTGTTCAAATTAGGTGGGTCGGCACTTAACTAATAATAGATAAGTAAATAAGTAGAAAATCATGAGAGGCTGTGACAATCAGAGGAAAGAACTTTCTTTGTGCATAACGCTCTTTAAACCACTACCATTTACAAGTAAGTAGGTATATATATATTCTTGCCCATCTGTAACATTACAAGTCGTTCTGTAACAAAAAGCAATCACTCTCAGTAAAATTATAAACTATTTGATTCATTTGAACTTGAAATTTCGTGAAAATAACCAAAGAAATTCAAAATAATTTATATGTAAATATATGTATGTAGGTGCATAGGTTAGCCATTTAATTATTTAGTAGATGACCTAAATAGTTTATCTTCTTTCTATTGATGAAAAATATTATTGACGGTGACGAAAACTGACTAAAAAAATTAATAAAATTTATTACAAACGAATAAAAATTAAACAATGTTTACACTAACTATTAATTTTTTAGACAAGTAATTCATTGATTTATTATAAATTTAGTTTTAAAAACTACATAAATAGGTAGATGGGTGCCTAGGTATACCTTAAAATAAAGAAAACAATTTAATATAAAATTAAATTTAAATTTTTCTTTTATATTTTTGATAATGAACTACTTATAAGCAGATATTTATATTTAAAAGAGCTACTTTAAAAACTTCCCTAAATCATAAGTAAATAAGTAACTGCCTAGGCATCAATACCTTGATAACTGCACACAGTTACTCTTATATGTTTGCTTTTAGCTAAGTTCTAATTTACAAAAATTGCACATAACATAATATTATTTATTCCCAAATTTCTTATATATTTTTTATTGTTACATTGTACTTATTTATAAATACAATTTATTCATTCAAGATTAGATAATATGTATATGTATGTAAATATGTACATTGTAATAAATATTTATTTTGTGTGCATGAATGAATATTTGACATATTATTATGAATCATTCAATAAATTTAATTGAAAATTTTCAACTAATACCTATATACATAGGTATACAGCTATAGGTATAAAAGTATAAGTATTCATATTATTCTGAGTATTAGAACTTAGCTACCAATATAGGTTATCTAGTTAGGTTTACCTATATATGCATCTATATGTATAATAAAAAGGATTTTGTAATGCATTTTAAGTACCATCTATAGTTTAAAATTAAAATATATGCGTTTAAAGATAAATGTTACAAAAAATATATTTATAATAACAACTTACAATCCAAATGTTTCTTTTTAGGTGCAATCATCTCTTCAGTAGTTGCTTTACAAACAGATTTTGCGAGACCTTGGCCTGCTAAACTATGTCTAGCAGCCAAAAGTCTATCATTGATTGTTTGCCCTGCCATAGACATGATGATGGCTTTATATTTTAAATCTTTTTTCCTCGTATTACAATAAATGAACGGAAAAAGAATGTTTTCTTATAAAAATAAAGAAATTGAAAATAAATAAGAATTATGTTGGTGTTTTAATACTAAATAAATTTAATTATATATTAATATTTTTTAATATATTTAACTATTTTATTTTTCAAACATTTAATATGTCCATGTATATATTTATGTATATTTACTATATACACATTTAAAATCTTTATTTATTTCAAAATTTATATCACTTTTTCACTATTTTATTTCTCTATTATTGAATAGAAAAGCTTTTTTCATTACTCTTTTTAAAAAAAAAAATATGAACTATAGGGTACTATGATAATATTTATACACTACACATATCTTATTTATGTATGTATGTATGTATATATATATATATTTCACTGCGAAGGCTATTATAAATTATATTTATACATAAGTATGCACAATTTTGAGTTTTAATAATTTTTTTTTGTTACATACATACATACATATGTTACGATTACAAATGTTTTTTTTCTATTTTTTAATTTTTAATGACAATTCACTTTAAATTTTATAATGAAAATTTAAAATTAAAATGCAATGATATTATGATATTCAAAATTTTAATTAAATAAATCAAATTATTTTTCTTTTAAAAATCAATAAACCTGTTTAAATTTAGAGAGTTATAGAATTAAATTCTTGCTTGTGCCAATTCTGCATTAAAATATGAATTTTTTTTGGTTAAACACTCAACGATTAAAGATTTTACATGAAAAATAAAAAAAAATTTTACATTTTTACATAATGTAACTTGAAAATCTTGTTATATTGATTTTTAAACATAAATTTTTTTCTATTGAACTAAAAACATCTCTTCAAAATGAATATATTATCACCGCTCCCATTAGTTTAGGTCTTTATACAAAAATATTCCAAAAGAATTTATTCTTTGTAAGTAGGTATTTAAATCGATGAAGATGACGTTTTCCAGAATGGCTTCTTCTTTGATATTTTTTTCTTCAGTACTACAAGAGAAGTTTCTAATCCGATGAATTTTTTATAACTTAAAACGAAAATTCTAAAATGTATTTTTGATTTTTATTATTTGAATATATGGCGTTTAATGTTTTAATTAAAATCCGTTTTCAATAAATTAAAAAATAAATACTTGTTTTTTTTTTTTTCTGTATTGAGAAAATTTTCTACAGCAGAGAATTTTTTTACTTATTTATTTTTTATTTTTTTTATACTAGATATAAAAATTCTTCGCCACTCGCAATGAACGACGTTTGCGCTTTGTAGAATCCAATTGGAAAAATGGCATTTCATTTCAACCTACAATAAAATTGCATGTACTGTTGTGGAAATGTAGCTGTGTAGTTTATATATCAAATGTCTTTTTTTGACAGTTGTCAAGATTTCATGTTTTTAAATTTATATTATGTGTGCTGCCAGTGCAAATTACCAAAATCTGTGATGTATAGTCGAAAAATATATAGCAAATTTACTAATAATTGAAAATTTTAGTAAAATAATAAATAGTAATAACATGTGTCATTGATTATGTAGAAATATTTTTTAATTCAAAATTGGCATGTTATCTACTTAAGAATTAGTAAAATTGCCTATAACTAATCGAAAATGGATAATAATGGATAATTTCGATTGAATATAACTGCTCGAAAATGGAAATGGATTTGAAATTAAAAAACATGAAAAAATCTATGAGCCATCTCTGAATGATCAATGAGAATGACCCCAGCAACAAATAAGTACATGTTATAAAAACAAATTTTTGGTAATTGAAATTTTAATTTATTCGTTGGAGTAGGAGATTTGGATTTTTGTTGGATGAATATGCGAATTGATAAAATCAAGGTATTAAGACAGCTCTTAAGCTATCTGTTAAAAAATGATTTTGATTAAAAAAACAAAACAATTATTGTTTTCACTGTATTTGATTTGAATTGGAAAGTAGAAAAATGAATAATGGAGGAAAAAAAGTAAAAGGTAAACGTGAATACACCAATAAATTATAAAATGTCTTTTCTTTTCAAATGAGTCGTTGAATTTTGTTGTTCCTCGTTGTTTTATCGACATTAGCCGATTTCGCTATAGTTGCCGTTCTCATTGAGCATCGAGGGTATATTCCGCTAACGCAGTGGACAAATAAATACTTATATGTATATACACATGTGTAGTTATATTGAAACAAATCGAAAATAATTATGTATTTACAAGTACGATTATAATATTTTGATTTTAGCGCAATGATTGTGTAATATTTTAGTTTTTCCTTCACTTGCGACCTATTAAAAAACTCATTTTGCGAAGGCTTTCATGTAGCAAGTATATTTTATTTTATTTGTTTATATCAGACGATTGCTAAGTACAAGCATTTAGTATAGCAAAGTAAGTATCCCTTAGCCAACAAACGTGGCAATAACCTTAGCTAACAAGTGACAATAACTGAATCATTTATAGATGGAAAGGGAAGTGAAAGGAAAAGGGGAGGAAAAATAATTTTAGAAGTATTAATTTAATATTAATAAGTAAATTATTAATAGTCCATGTACAAAAAACAGACGAATACAACTTGGCGCAACATAGGCGTTTCTGCGTCCCATAGTTTGTACTACAACGCGAAACATTGAAAAGTTCAACTAACCTTAAGTTACTGGTATTCTCCCTGTAAGAAATTCGATTACAAGTTAATGAATGAAAACTATATCGGAAACCACCCTACGAAAACGAAGCTATCTTAAGCCCAAAAGCTAAAGCCTACCCTCATAATGGGCCAATCTGAACGGAGTTGTGCGTCGATAGATCCAATCTAAATTGAACCACGGTCACTCATATGTCTCTTTTAAAAAAAGAAAATGAAACTCTTTAAAGATTAATGGTAAATCAAATGAATTTCAAAACATTACAATTTCAAATTCAATATCGATTTAAATTTGCGTGCAAAAAAGGTATAGATTAATGTAAACAAATTCGAATTTAAAAAAATTTATGAATTAAGCATGATATTGAAAATTCTAAAATTAATCTCACAATGAAAGACTAAACGCAATGTCTAAAGATAATTTGACGCCATTGCGTTTTGCAGTGATAAATAATCAACCCAACGTAACTGTAGTATTATTGGAATATGAATATGAGGGAAATTATTAGAAACAATAAATGAGTGTTAGCTTGCACCTATGTGAATATGCGCATAAGGTTTTTCAAACAAGTATGTACGTAGAATAATCGACGGAGTAGAGGATATTCGCACACAGTTCTTTATAAAACATTACTATGTCAATCAAATTTACATTATAACAACTATCCTTACGTTAAGGTATTATAGGTTAAAAATTCCAAGTTTTGTGCATAATTTTTTTTGTTGTTTACGTAATATAACTCGCAAGAAAGCAGTACCCTATGAATTTTGATGAGGATCAGTGATTCAGCGACGAAATGTAAGCTTTGTAAATGTTTGTTTAGTGAGTTCACATCATACCCCACCGGTAAATTTTTGTTTATAGCGCAACTCTAGTATTTATTTTATTTTATTAATAATCGATTCATTTAATGAATAATTTTTATATTTTGCATATGTACAATGTTCATGCATGCAGGTATACATAAATATGATACAATGTAAAAACTTATACATTTACCACCGCAATCTTAAAAATCAACTTTTCACTCATACAAACATATTTAATTTCTCTACCAAAAATTATTTTGGGCACTCTGTTATAATAACGAATAATCAATTTCGTAAAAAATTTTTAATAGAAAAAATGGATTTACCAAGTAATTAATTTTTTTTTCTATAAAAAATATAATTTAAAAAATCATATTAATTAAAAAAAAGAAATAAAAAAGGAATTATATTTTCTCTACGCTATCTTTCATCCATTATTTATTCTTCGTGAAATTCGCCAGAATATATTTGTCATATTCTATACTCCTGCCTTTCTGATAAGAATTTTGATTATTTATACAAAGAGATTCGTTCGTACACATTTTGGTACAGATGTAAATACTTTTTTTTGAATATGCAACAATACGACAATTCACTCAAGCTTACTTAAAAGTAAAGTTGAGTCAAACCAATGGTTTGTAACAAAGCACTTTTCACTTCAAAACAATCTACATAGATAGCGTAACATATACAACTATTGACACTCTAAAAAATCGGTGCAGTTTTTACCAAATCGTTAAAAACAGTAATCGGATTTTTACAGTAAATCGGTACCCAATTTGTAATAGCGCTTTTCGAGCATTTGTAATTATTTAAACAAAAACTAATTACGTATTCTAAATATTTGACACTTTCTTCATTCTTTGTTTATTATATAAATAATTTTAATTTGTAAGAAGGCTTTTAATTTTAAAAAACAAAAATGGAATATTACTGAATTTATTTTAGAAAAAAAATAGTGAAAATCATTAAGAACTTCAATCATAAAGAACTAATATGTAAATTTAGTATTTTTTAAGGTTGCTGCGATATTAATAATATGGTTATTGCACTGTTTGAAGAAATGAACGTTCAATTTAGTATTTATATAACCAAAATGGAAAAAATATTATTTAGCAATTATAAAATAGGAATGTCAACAGTTCCGCAAATGGAAGAGCTGCTGAGAAACCTTGCTGTAGTAAGATAAAATATTTATAATAATTTAATTATATTTATAATATTTAAAATAATAAAAACTTATGAAACAGCTGGTATAAATATCGAACATTTGTATGTATGTGTTCTTATATGAGTACATGCATACCAATTCGTTTTTTTTAACTTTTAAAAAACTTTTTTTTCAAAACTTTTTTAAACTTGCTAGAGTATCGGTAATAATATAGCAACTGTTAGGTCAGTGCATTGAAAAAGTACTTTACTTTTTCTAGATTGGATTTGAAACGCCTGGAATTAAATCCTATACATATATAAAGGATCATATTAAATGTAACAGATAAAACTAATTCCTTTAAAAGATAATTTAAGGGCGTATTTATTGCAATTATTGCAATAAAACTACTATTTTTATTTAAATTGCATTTTCTATTATTTTCTCAAGAAGATATGTCAATAATTGTGCATTTATACCACGTCAATAACTATATTAGGGTGTCAAGCCATGTCAATAGTTGCACCAAGGTGTCAATAATTGTACTTTTTCGTATTCACGCAAACAAATTTGATTTTTAATACTTTTATACAACATTTGATAAATTTTCGCATATGAAATTATGAAAGAGAAATATTCAATTTAAATTTTACCCATGCTTAATTTTTTTTAATTCTGCATATACTTTCATTATATATGAATAGGAAACTATTTCAAGAATTGCATACACTTAGGACGAACAATTTATACATTCTTTGAAATAACACAAAAAAAAAAATTTAAGAGACGTTGACATAATCTTCGATTTTAAGGTTTAATTGCGTGAGTTAAGAAAAATATTTTTTAATGGCATGACATTTACCGTTAGCTTCCTACATTCATAGAAATTTGAAAAAGTTTGCAGTTTCAGAAACATAAGGTGCCAAAAACTCAAATTTTACAAATTTCGATGGGCGATAACTTGAGAGGTAACTTAAAAGCTATTAAAATTTCAGACTTTTACAATTTGAAGTCTAGAATTTGGAGTCAACTTTTAGAGAAGGGGAAATAGGTAAAATTTTTTTTTTACGAAAACCAGTTTCTAGTAAAGATCTTATGTACGTAAAAGATTTCAGCTTTCTATCCCACCTAAATGTTTTGTAAACATGTTTGCGGACGGACGGACAGAGTGAAAATAAGCACTTTTTTACAAAAATTTTTTGCAAATGTGCTAACAAGTAAGTATACATATACAGTTGAATCTGAAAAAGTGAGAAACCTCTATATTAGTGGAATAATTTTTCCAGGTTTTTAAATTTTCTTTAATAACATTTAACCTTCTTCTCTGTAAAAATGTAAAGTTTAATTTTTAAACCCTTGGTTTAAACTTTAAACTTTTTAATTTTATATAGATTAACGCCATTTGATATTAAATGAATACCATAGACTGATACTAATGGATAATGGATATATACCACATAATGCATACCAAATAAAATTATTAAAACTAAACTACTATTTATACTAAGCTTAATAAGACAAATTTAAATTTTACTACAATAAATCCTAAAAGTTAAAAAATCAAACTTGATAGGGTTAAGAAATTATTTACTTATTTAAAATAAAAACTTTAACTTTTAAAATTTAAACTTTGTCCATTAGAAAAATTTCCATTTTAAGCTACTCAAGGTTACTTTTAAAGCAGTTTAGATTTTAAATATTGCAATTTACATTCGAAGCCACTCAGTTAAAATTATTTTAATAAAAAAATGTATCAACTAGAAAACAAAACCAAAATTGTTCATCAAATTTTTTTATAAAAGAACTAATGAAATCGGAATCACACTTGTGACTCGATAGATAAGTGAGATACTTATCTGTTAAATAAGAAACCAATAAGAAAAATAGCTCTCCCTTGAAATTCGGTTTCTTTTATTCAAATTCAACTGTACTAATTAATTTTAACATATAATATGTTATTAACATAAAATAATATACATATGTGTTATGTTGTATATTACATACCTACACATGTTAATATACAACTTTATATATTAATTATTTCTTTAATTTGAGTGCTTGTTAATACAAAAGATGATATAATTATATGTATGTAGATAATTGTAATTTTGAAGATAACCAAAATATGAACATAAGTATAATAATTTACATTAAATATAAAGAATCTTGCTTAATATTTCGCAGTTGTACTTTAACATTTGGTGAAAAAACAATATTTACAATTTTGTTAATTGCAAAATATTTCTTTTAAATGTCATTTTTAAAATGCCGAACAAATTAAACAAATCACATGTAAGTAAAGGCATTTATACTTCTTCATGTTTCGACAAAAAAATGTGATTTGTATAAATTCACAATTGGCTATCGACAGATTTTTCATTTATAACAACAGATTAAACAAGATGTTGTGAATTTATACGAAAAAAGACCTACGAGTATACAAAAATGTCAATTTGCATATTAAACAATTTTCTCAACAAGCAAAAACTATTTTCATTTTAAATTTTTCTTTTAAGATCGGAAGTAGTAACACGTCAGTGGTTAACGTAAAACTCAAACATTTAACACGGAACCGCTTTAAAAGATTCGCGCTTATACCAAATAAAAAGCAGCAAAGATGTAAAGAATTAAAGATTCAATCAATCCATTTTGAAAGAGATGCTAATATGGCAAGCACAACAGCTTCAGTTGTTTCATCTATACCTTTTTTTGGAACTGGTGCAGCTGCCGTCAGCTCTGCGGTTGCTGCATTAAGTTACTTAGCTAAATCGAGTTCCGATATCGCATACATCCAAGAAAATTGTGATGACATACCATTCGATGAAATAAAAGAAATTTTGGAAAATAAATTTAACGCCATGGAAAAAAGTTTTGAAAGAAATTTTGGAATCTTAAAACTTGTATCAGAAATGGCTATTAAGACATTGTCAACTGTAGAAATGTCAAGAATTGAATTGCATCAAGGATTCAATCATGTTTTACAATTTATCAGAAATTCTGATATAGAACGTGTAATATCGCAAATTAATAGTTTTATTCAACATTTTGAAGATGAAAAATTTGCATTAATGAATTTACATCAAAATGACTATATTATTAAATTGCATGATCAATACGGTATTTTATCAATTTTGAGAGATTCTAGGAATCCAAAATCAGATAGTTTTCACAATTTATTATACACAATTATTAATCATAAATATGCTATTCCACAAAATGATGATGATGAAGTTGCTTTCATTGCTCTCTCCGCTCTGTGCAAAGGAACTCAAACATATGCCTCAATTATGCTCTTCTTGATACAACAATATTCATTTCTAGCAAATTACCACTATGAAAATAATGATTTAAATGAGTGTAATAAATACTTTGACTTGATTTACTTAAGTTTTCAAGATTTCAAACAATCTCTTGTAGGGAGTAGTTATTCTAACAACACATCTT
Organism: Condylostylus longicornis; assembly: GCF_029603195.1. Classification (NCBI taxonomy): domain Eukaryota; kingdom Metazoa; phylum Arthropoda; class Insecta; order Diptera; family Dolichopodidae; genus Condylostylus; species Condylostylus longicornis. The sequence goes on along the minus strand of NW_026578009.1, from coordinate 8,789,123 downwards.
TGATAGGAACTGTAATTAGTATTCTGAAAGATATCCAAAACAATGAAAATTTATCGGAGACAACATTAGAACAAATAGATATATTGAACAAAATTCAACATCAGTTACACAGAATGAAATTGTCAGATACTATTATAGAAGATGTACCACAAAAATTTGCAACAAAACCTAGTTTCAAAAAGTCAAAGATTAACACACCAATCGGAAAATGGGAGAATGGAGCTAAAGTTAGTTATGCTATACAGTATAAGGTAAACAACACCTATTCAAAAATAGGAGAATGGTCAGATCCTTTGATTGTAAAGAATAGAGCTAATCCGTATCTCACAATACCTGTAGATCCAAAAAGAAGAACTAGAATTATCTTTAGGAAATTCAACAATGAAAAACCTCAACTAGTTGGAGTTCTTGAAGAAACATATAAAACCACTTTCAGAGACATTGACAGAGATCTCTTTAACGCTGCGTTAAGTTTCGATGAAGACGCTGCCATGAGAGATATAGAAATTTTTATACATAACGGAGCGAAAGTCAGTACGCCGTTTGCAAAAGGAAGGAATGCAATACATGCAGCTGCTGAAGGAGGGAACATAAATATAACTCAATATTTTTTAGCTTACGATGAGACTGTCTCTATAAATTCTGTTGACAATATTGGATACACTCCAATTCATGTTGCTGCTGAAAATGGTAATGATGACTTTATAGAATTTCTGTTAGCAAATAACGCCAATGTGAATGCAGAATCTATTGATGGATTGACGCCCTTGCATATTGCTGCTTCAAAAGGTTTTACATCTTCAGTTGAAATTTTAATGAAAAATGCAAAGATTGATCTTAATAAAAAGCAAAAAGGAGGTTTCAGTGCCTTACACCATGCAGTTGTTGGCGGAATGTCTGTAACAAAAACTTTAATTTCCAATAATAGAACTGACCTCAATGTGAAATCTGATGATGGTTTATCTCCACTGCATCAATCAGTTATAAACAGTTATATAGACATTACCGAACTTCTTTTACGAAAAACTAGTATTAATATAAATGTTAAAGATAAAAATAACTTTACTCCTTTACACTATGCATCAATTATGGGAAATGTACACATAGTTCATCTTTTATTAAAGCACAGGGAAATAAATGTTAACGCAATGTCTAAAGATAATTTGACGCCATTGCATTTCGCAGTGATAAATAATCAAGCCAACGTAACTGTAGTATTATTGGAAAATGAAAAAATCGATACAAATGCAGTCGACAAAAACAATTTAACAGCTTTACATTTTGCTTCAATGAATGGAAATCTTCATTTTCTTGAAGTTTTGAAAGAACGACAAAAATTTAATATAAATGCACAATCAAATGATTATTGGACACCATTACACTTTGCTATCGCTCATAAGAATTCTGAATATGCTTTGCAACTGTTAAACGATAATAATACTGACGTAAATATAGGTGGAGAAAATAATTTTACACCTTTACATATTGCAGCTAGAAGTGGACAAATTAAATTAGTTCGCAGACTTTTGGCAAAGAATGCTACAATAGATATTAAAACTTCAGATGATTTTACGGCACTTCAATTTGCTGTGATAAACGGAGAACATAAAATAATGACAATTTTAATTGATCACGGGGCAAATATATTCGTAAAAACATCTATGGATTTAAACCTTTTACACTTGGGTGTTTTTTTTTCAAAGAGTAATTTGCAAACTATTCAATATCTCATAAAAAAGGGAATCAACATCAAAGCTCTTGCTTACACCAAAAAAATACAAAACAAAGGAGCACTTTTTAAAAATAAGATTAAAAATCAAATAAGTTCAATAGAGGGCAATGTTTTACATTTCGCAGCTGAAGCTGGAAATTTTGAGGCAATAAAATTTCTTACAGAACAGAAACATATAAATATCAACAGTAAGAATAGTGCTGGTGAAACTGTTTTGCATATAGTTGCACAAAGTGGAAATTTATATTTATTCAAATATTTAGTGGAAAAAACTTCTATGAATCTCAACTCTAAAACTAATGATGAAGAAACTGTTTTGCATTATTGTGTTAAAAGTAATAATTTAAAATTAGTAAAATATTTCACTAAACAGCCGAATTTAAAATCATCCATATTGCACGCGCAAGATATATATCGTAATACAGCAATGCATTTCGCTGCTGATTTAGGATATCTAGACTTGGTCAAATATTTTATAAACGAAAAAATCGATATTAACATCAGAGGCGCTTCAAACAATACACTTTTGCATTTTGCCACAGCAAGTGGTAATTTTGATCTAGTGAATTATCTTGTTGACGAAGGAGCAAATCTAAATGCAAAAGATGACTGCAACAAAACTATTTTAAATATAGCCGTTAACCACTACAATTTAAAAATAGCAAAATATTTTATTGAAAAAGGCATCTCTTTAGATCATCCATTCAATTTTACGATACTACATTCAGCTGTCGACCACAACGATTTGGCCTTTGTGAAATATCTACTTAATAAAAAAATTAGTATAAACGTTAAAGATGTTTTGGGCGCTACTCCTTTACATGTTGCCCTTGGACATAGCAAATATGAATCCATGAAGTATGCTGTAGAAAATATTTACGGTGTTTTGGGTTTGCTTTGTATTCCAAGTTGGATTGATATGTTTGAAATGGAAGATTTTTTGGATAATTTGAAAGAAAGTAAAATACCTAAAACGTCTATTGCGAAATATCTTATAAGCAAGGGAGCTGATGTAAATAGTAAGACATACCAAAATGTATCAGCTTTACATTTGGCAACTGTAAGCAATGCAACAGATATGACAAACTATTTAATAAAATCAGGAGCAAATATTAACGTAAACGATATTGAAAATGAAGCAGCTTTAAAAATTATTAAAAATTTTAATAATAAAATTGCTCAACTGGAAGAGGAGGCCAAAAACAGAACAAAACGAGATGTTAAAATTTCCAAGACAAAAACATCAGTAATAATCGAGAATTCTGATTTAGAAGATAATTCTTTAAGTTATAATTTGGAAAATGAAAATTTATTTCTCAATGACAAAAAGTACAATGAGAATAATGGATTTACAAGCGGAAGCAGCAAAATATATCCATGGATGTATTCGACAGTAAATATGTTTGCAAATTCAATTCAAAGTTTTTCTAAAACTTTGTCTTGTATGTGGAAAAATTCGTTAGATAAACCGACATATTTTGAGCCAACATCTATCGCAAAAACTCAAAATATCGAACTAAATTCAACACTTTTGCTTGCAGACTTATTTGTAAGAAAAGTAACTGGAAAGAAATTGTGTGACCATAGTCAATCAAAAGAATGTGATGACTTCTTAAAAGAAAAGCAAATATTTGCTGTAGCTATTACAAAAGAATTCGAAACTATTATAAAACAGTCAGCCTTAAATAACGGTATTTCAATACATCGATTAAATATTGACTTTTTTAACTTACAGCAACATGTTATCAAAGCTATTACAGATATTAACAAAATTGATGAAATATTAAAGATTGTACAAGCTTATGTAAGAAAATCCATTTTCGACGCAAAAGTAGAATATTGCGGTAAATTCTCCAGAAAGAAGATAAAAAATTTTATAAATGAATTTTCTCAAAATTTTTTTTTAAAATTCAATGAACACAAATAATGATTTCTTCTGAGAAAAGATTATAAAAACAAAAATATATTTTTTTATATGATATCGCCGGTATTATGGAAGGATCACGAAACTGCTTTTTTGAGAGTTTTGAGTTATGTATACAAAAAAATTCAGAAATTTTTAAACTATTTTTATAAAAAACGCATTTTGAGTTCACGTTAGCATTTTCGTAAAAATAAGGTTGTAAATTTTACACATCTCTCAAAATTTACATTATTGTATATATGTTCTCAAATGCGTTTTTCTCCAAACATAAAAAAAGCAGTTTCGTGACTCTTCCATAATACCGTCGATATGGCATTTTAAGAAAATTGCTACTAGAGTTAAAAATTATTTTAATGAAATTTAAGAAAACTTTGATTTAACCAAAGCAAAATATTAGCGTTAAGATAATTTTAAATAATATTTTTTCTCTAATGTTTATAACAAGAAATGAATATTCTATAAATAGAAACATATCTTTTATATTCATACGTTATATGTAAGTCTTTCAATTTAAGATCTAATTGGTTTTAAGATTAATATTATTATAATTTTTAGTAAAAAACGTAGAAATGGGATTTAATTTCAAATTGAATATTATAATAATTCTCATAGGTAATTACCAAATGTTATAATTGTGACACAAGAAACACCAATAAAATTCCATGAATATTGTCAAGTAAAATTGATCGAGCATACTTAATAACAAAATTAATTCTGTAATTTCTAGTTTTTTATCTGTACTTCAAAATAGTTTAGCAACATTTACATATATCATGACATTCTTTAGTTGTAGAAAATTTTTATATCTGGAAAAGATTTACAATAAATTTTTTAATTTTTTTTTTAATTCAAATTCTCATTTAATTGATGTGACGATGAGCATAATAGATTGCTTTTTCTACGTGTCCTCAAAAAACTTTTTTGGAGTTTCAGAATCGATTTCTAGAAATTTGCAGAGCACTTTTTCACCTTTTCTATATTGAGCAACCACTTACATATGTATGTATACATCCTTTATACGGTATTAAATATAGAGGTAATAACTGAATACAGTAGACACATATGTATGTATGTATGTCATGTTTCATTAGTTCTAATTTGCTAAAAAGGATTTTAAAGAAAAACACATAGCAAGCAATTTATGTACATACATATGTACATAAATGGGAAAGTATAGGGAAAATTTAATATTGGTTACATTTTACTAAAATTTAAGGAACAGTTAACTGTCCCGAATTGATGTGGTTAAATGATCTCTAAGGAGTATTTCTTTCATAAATAGCAAAAATTTGTTTTATATACATTGTATGTAATAAATTAAATTAAAAATAATTTTACTGTATTTCACAAAATCACAAAATTTACTTACCCAAAATATTGAGTAGTTTTTGCAAAACCAACAAAACGGAAAAGATATTGTAATCAATACGAAACTCCAGCTGAAACAATGAAATTCCGCTGGTTCGGAGGGTTAAATAAAAGGGTTAAAAATGTCCGCGTCTAAACACAATTTCAATTAACCCCTTTTTTTTATAATAATTTTTAATTTTTTTTTTTTTAAGTTAGGCATTTTTAACTTTCACAATTTCGTTCAAGAATCTAACGCAGCCAAGTGACTTTACTTTTACGATTCTTCTAATTTGAATTATTGTTCACCCGACATTTTTATGTATGGTGTGAGTTATCAATATGTAATTAAAAAGTAATTGTCCTGAAAACATAACACAATTTAATTATTAAGTTTAAAAATAATTTGATTTTAAATATAAACTTAATCTTTGCGTCCCTTCGTTTTAGATGTAAGAAAATATGTAATTTGACATTTTAAAGATACCCGCCTTCATTATTCAGGTAAAAATCTGCTGAATGCTGGTTAAATTCGAATTGATTAACAAAATACAATCGATTTATTATAAAATAGTTTTATAAAAGCTATATCTGCAAATAGTTCTCCTATTATTATTTACTTTTTTATATACATATGGATGTAGCCTGGTTGAGCTAAGTAATGAATATTGAGGCAAAGCACAGCTAACAGAAACATTAATTTCTACCAATCGTGAGAAAATCACTTATCGAAATCATAGAAATTGAAGCGCTCTCAGACCAACTTGCTATTTTCTTTTTTGCGGTATTAGAGTAAAAGTCGAAAGAAGCTTTCAATCAAAAATCCTTTAATTTAAGTCAAAGAAAATATTGTTTTTATCAAAGTACATTATTTGTGTTAAAGTAATGCAGAAACAAAATAATTATGTCAACGGACGAAGATCAATTTTTATATTATTTTCCAAATTAGAAGACGAGGAAAATGAATTAGCGTAGGGTAAAAATGCATTTAGCCTTAGAGAAAAAAGTAAGTTAATACACGGCTGTCATACATTTGATTCCATTTTTTTATCCTTTATTCCATAATTTTTCTAATTTTTGTTGAACATATCCTATTAGTTATTCATAGTTTGATATTTTCTCACCAATATTAAACACGTCAAAGTTTACAAAGAATTTTGAAATTGAATCGGTTATAAACATTAACATATTGAGAAACATTATTTGACATAGCTAGTAAACATTATTTGACATAGCTATTTAGATAAAAAGGTATATAAAAAAATAATCTTGCCGCCAAAAAAATCGTGTTAGGCATATGGTGATATAAAACTGTCAAACGTTAAATGAGAAAAATGTTAATTTTGATTTGTAGGAATAATTAAAAAACAAATATTCATTTACATGTATGTTTAAGCTGGCAATACTTATTATAAAAGGAGAGTATGTCAAACAGTTGAGTTGACGCCCAACAAATGTCAAAAATAATAATTGAATTGTTATTGTCATTGACAAATGGCATTTTGTTTATTATTTATATAAGAGAAGAGTCAGCCGCAACTTATTTATTCAGTGTAAGGTGGTGTATAAATAAATTATATTCCAAATTAGAAATTTTTTTTTTTAGCATTTTTAATTCAATAATAAAATAAATTACTTAAAGAAAAGCATTATTTATTTTTAACTAGGAATTTGATCTTATTTGAACTGAGATGTCATTCAAAATCAGGAAGATTATTGCTGAATCCGTAAGTGCAATTTGTTTTGTAAGAAAGATTAAAGAAATATTAGAAGAGGCTTTTCTTTTTTAATGAAAGCGAAAGTTATCAAAATTTATTCTTAATTATTGACAACAATATTTATGACGACTGTGCCTTAACCTTATTTAATTGTTAATAGGCACTAGTGCTAATTTTTGTTTTTTGAAATATTTTTTCCGCATGTCGTCCTAATGTATTCAACAATTTTACTTAATATTAATTTTATGTTAATTCAACATACGTATAATATAATTATATATGTCTTATTAATAAAAATTATGTATTAAATAGGTTTTATTTTGCTTAGAACAAATTGATTTTTTAATGCACGTTGGTTCGGGATCGAAATTAGAAACTAGAAACTTTAAAATGAAAAACAAGCTAGTCGTATCTTATTGTTTGAAAAACAAGTCAAAATCTTAAAATCTGATGTATAAAAGGTCTTGTAATCTTCTCATTGAAAACGTCCACTCTTTGCTTTTACAAATTTCCAAACAAAAATTAAAATTAATACACCATATTAACAGAACTTTAATTTGCGTGCAATTAATAAAAATAATTATGGTGAGAATGAGCACACAAAATTTATTGTTTTTATATAAATTATATCAAATTAAGAGTTATGAAAAAATTATAATTTTACTATATTTTATGTACACAAATGTATGCAATACATGATTTACTCTCTTGTTGTTAAACAATACAATTGATCCCAGCAAAATGTACACCTTGAGGTTGCTCAATTCTTGGCTCTTCCTTATAAGTGATTGAGCGTAATTGACAGTATTGAATTAGTGATTTTAGAGAACAACAATTCCATGAATTTCCAGATATTGAAATATTGTTTAAATTTCTCATCGGTCTTATGGTATTCAAATTTATTTCTTCAATTAGATTATGTGATATATCCAAATATTTTAAATCTGCAAGATTGTCAAATATCCCAGTTTCCAATTGATTTAAATTACAGTATTGAAGTGAAAGACCTTCTAAATATTTGAATTGTTTAAATGAATCCTTATCTAATGTTATTGATGGGTTTGAAGAAAGATTAAGTACTTTTAAATTAATAAATCTTCCAATCATTTTTAAATCTTTCAAAAAGCATTCATTTAATGTTAATGTTTGTAAAGTTGCAGGTTCATTTAATTTAATTTTTTTTATTGGAGTTTTTATAAAATGCAATTGTTTTATGATACCGACGACATTTAATTTAACTAAACTAGATGAATCTGAAATAAATTTTTCTATGTTCACACTTATCAAATTAAGCGTTTTTATTGGATTAAATGATATGTCCAACACATTCAGGTTCTTTACTTCTTTAAATATATTTTCATCGATTGTTAATATATTATTATTATCTATATTTAATTGATAAAGGTTTGTATTATTATCAAATAGACCTTCTTGCAAAGTTGTTATTTTATTTTTTGATAGAAATAATGATGTTAATTTTGGAATATTTTGGAATAGTAAATCGGATAATTCAGTTATTTCATTATTCGAAAGTTCGAGGAATAACAAATTATCTGAAATGAAAAAACAAAATATTTTAATTACTGTTTTGCATTAATAAATAATTAATTTGTATAATAAAAAAATAATAATAAGAATATAATTTTGTATTTGAACCAATACAAAAAATTTAAAATTTAGAGGCAAAAAAAAGGCAGACAAATTTGCGGCATTCTTTTTAAACTTGTCCAAATTTGTGTCTTTAGCTTGCAATAATTAATTAAGTACTTCATAATAAATCTTTAATTTGTTAATAAAATTAAATATATGTGTGAAATAAAAACCTATTTTTACAAGATAGTAAATTTTGAGAATTTACAAATTAACATTTATATTACTAGAGATTTTTTCAACTATCTGTAAAATTTTGTACTTAAAACAATTAAATGGATTAATAAATAATTACATTTTATACCGTGACAAAATTAGTTAACAGCTTTGTTTCAACTATTAACTTTTACAATTTACAATTTTACCTTTACAATAATTACAATTCTACTAAAAATTGTTTTAAGTATTTATTAAATTGTTATAAGTCTTTAAGACATGAAACTATTGCAAATTTCTCTCGAGTTTTTTGCTATCTTATCATTCTAATGTGTAATAATTAATAAACTACACTGTCATATGACTATTATTCCTAATTCTCAATTTATGTTTAATTATAGCAGTTTGATGCAACATAATTAGTAAAAAGCTTTTTCGATTTAAAATATGCTTTCTTTATTACTTTCTTTAATTATGTTCTCATTATGATCAATCAATTGTCAATTTAAAAAATAGTTTTGCTGATTTAAAAAGAACCGTCTAACAAATACTATGATGCATATATTCAATTATATAATCATTTCGGAACGCATCAAACTCTTATTAATTTTATTTTAGAATTTTAATTTATAGGTAAAATTTGTAACAAACTGTAGAGGAATTTTCGGTTCTGTCACTAAAATTTATTTCAATTCAATTATTAATTAACCACATAATAATTTTTAACTTTGAAAATTTTATATATGTGATACGTACAACGTTATTATAATATCGTAATTGTATAACTAACTATATTCAATTAAAATAATTGAAATTATTTTGAAGCAATACAATTTTTAATATGTACTTGACTTACCCATGTCATCAAACGCAAATTCATTAATTTTTTCAATTTGATTATTACTTAACCACAAATATTTGAGATTTGGTAATGATTTAAATACATTATTTTCAATTGATTTTAATTTATTATTTGATAAATATAAAAATTCCAAATTATTTGATGTTAAATTATCTGGTAATTCTTCAACATATGCATTCGATATTGATAATTGTTTTAAATCTGGATATACGTTAAATAATTCAATTGGAATTTTTGGTATTATTGAATTTTTAAAATATAATAATTTCTTTGAATCAAATATTTTATCGATATTTACTTCATCTTGATCTGGTTTCCAAAATAAATATTCACATATCGGTCCTAAACAATAATCTTCTATTTGAATTTTTTTACAGTAAATTTCATTTTTTTCAATAATTATTGTTATAAATAATAAAAATATTAATAAATTAATTAATTTAAATATTTTTTTAATATTTATATTAAAATTTTTCATAGTTTATTTTTTTTTTTCAATTGTTTCCTTTTAAATTTATATAAAGCTTGGAAAATGCTTTATTTCTTTTTGATGGTTAAAATAATTCTAAATCTAAAAATAAATAAAAAAATATATAAATTTTTAATATAATATATATATATATATAATATACATATATATGTGTGTTATTGCATGAAATATTTTATTATTATTTTTTTCTTTTTCTTTGTTATTTTAGAAATTTTTCAAAAAATTTTTACATGAATGGTGTTCCGGTCCGTTGGGATTACAAACTTTAACTAAACTTTAACACTATTTATTGCAACACATAGATATATGCTTTGTCAACACAATATAACGTGAATGATTCAATTGAATTCTAATAATTTGAATAAGTAAACTAGAACTTGAAACCAATAGAATTGAAATTTACTGAATTTTTTTTTATCTGTCTGATTTAATGATGAAGCTTTGTAAAAGTTATACACATAGATAGCACATTTTCCAAAACTTTTTGAATTTCTAAAAAATAATGTTCTTATTTGTTTTAACTTGACCATACGTTATATTTTAAATTCAATGATTTCTCTTGAAATAAAAACTTGTAAAAATTAACATAAATGTTTGAGAAGGTAATAAAGTTATATTTATGTACATAACAACTAAAAAAATCCATACCATAAAAAAAAATACTTTTTTATAATGAATTTGATATTATTAATATGAAAATAACCAAATCCAATAAATCCGTTCAAAAAACACATTTGGAATACATGAAAATTAAATATTTCGGAAAAGATGCAGTTTATAAACCTTAATATCTCATTACTTTTATAATTATTCTCTTTTATTTACTTATTTTTTTTTTGTTTTTATGTTAAAACTTTAATTGTGTCATTTAGTAATTTGAATGATTTGAAATTATTTTCATTTTAAAATTACTATAATAAAGTAAAAAAAAAAAATTAACTAGAAATTGAAAAAAAATTGAAATGGTCAGGCATATTTCGAGATTTTAGTGAATGCTGAAAAAATTTTTACATTTGCTGAAGGCTTTTGTAATGAACAAAAAGAAACGAAATTTATATTTGTTCCTTTTTTTAAAGAGAAACAACGTAATTTAGTATAAACCCATAATTTTACTATTTTATAATTTTGATATCAAAGTTCTAAGATGTGAAATAGTTTATTTCAAGTATCTGTTGTATTAATTGATCAAATAATTTTATGTCTAATACATATTTCAGTAAATTTTACAAAAGAGTCCAAAAAATCTTGAATTCTGAGACCTGTTGTCAGCAAGCTCATTCGAACAGTTCAGCTAAAGTTAGTCGGGTTATGTGACTTAATTTTTATTGTATAATATAGTATATTGTGCTAATTTATAATAAATTAAGAAACTTTAAGTTCGGTAACATACTAAAATATTATTGCATACCAAAACTATTAAATAAAATTTTATTATTTGGATGGTTTATTTTGATGAGATTTTAATGAAAAATTAAATATTGCTCCGATTTTGTTAAAAGTAACCAAAAATTCAATTAAGTTGTGATTATGTTCTTTACAGAACATTTATTTTCCTATCGGACAACATAAGTTTCAATTCCAAGTATTGACATTATCATTGCTTCGAAAATAAAAGAATTATGAAATTGCAAACTTTTAAAATAAACCTTTCATTCAACCTTATTTTATGTTCTTAGATTAAAAAATAATAAATTTTACTAAATTCTATTTTTACTAATTCTATTCAAATTATATTCACCTTTTAGTCGGAATGTAATTTTGATTTGTTTTGTTATTTTATTTTGAAAAAATTTAAAAAATATGTTCAAAAATCGTAAGCACGACAGATACAATTTATTAATCTTCTAATAGCCAATTCTCAAAATGAAGTGTAAAGTTTATAAAATTTAAATATAATTCAATACAAATTTTAAAATAACTAAGTTCTTATTTTTCTTTTAGAAAATTTATGGATAGCTATGCATGTTTTATTGAGGATTTTTGGGAGAAATTGAAATTTCATTTAACATTATCATTTGCTTTAAATAATTAATTGACTTATTTGTAAACAAAAAACCGGAATAAATACTAAAAAAGTGTTTTCTCTTAAAAAACAGAAAAAAAAATTAATTATTTTAGTTAAAAAATTATATGTATCTGTAATTTTTTATAATTAAATGATATTTTGAGATAAATTTTAGATCTTTATTCAAATTAAAAATATTTTTGGATTATTGGAAATTTATTTTTGCAAATTTGGTGGAGAAAAAAAAACGCACTAAGAAAATTATCAAGTTCGAATGCAGATAATAGTAGTTCAAATAAAATAATGAGTTGAAATGAGTACATCAAGTAAAAACTCTGCCAAATTACCTCTGGTAACTGTATCTCGCAAATCATCGAACACAAGTTTTAGCCATTTTTTAACCATTAAACAAATAGTATATAATTATGTTGCATATTTTCTGAATTATTGTATATTGCTTTTTTTAATTTTCAAAATATTATTGTTGTACATACATATTATAAATTAAAAATATTTAAATTATTCTCTAATTCGTATTATACATGATTAAAATACAAATTTTTTAAAACATTTTTATAATTTGCAATTTGCTAAAAAAACTTTAGAAATTTTTGATGCAAATAATTTAAATTTATTTTATATTTTTTATGTTGTTTTTTTAAATGTTTTTTTTTCTTATTTTAGATTTCCGAATCCTTGCGTCCGGATATTAAAAATCACTATTATTATTTAAATGTAATTCCTACAGCATTAGAACTTCGTAAATCAAAAAATACAAATGAACCAGAACTACACTTAAAAACAAGTAAAATACGTTCAAACACATTAAATTTTTTAGAAAATTTATGTCCGCAAATAGAAAATTTAAATTTAGATAAGAAATATATAAAAAATATTACAGTAAATAAAGCGGAAAAAAATCCAGATATTATTTTCCATTTGAATTCAGAAAATTTTTATAAAGACTCATTAACTAATACTGAAGAGTTCCTTAAAATGCAAATAAATAAACCGCAAAAAGTAGTCGTTGAATTCAGCTCGCCAAATATAGCAAAACCATTTCATGTAGGTCATTTAAGATCAACAATAATTGGAAATTTTATAGCTAATCTTAATAAAACTTTAGGAAAAAATGTAATTAAATTAAATTATCTTGGTGATTGGGGAACACAATTTGGATTATTACAAATCGGAGTTGAACTAAGTGGTTTAACTAATGAAGAAATACAAAAAAATCCAATTGAAAATTTATTTAAAGCCTATGTAAATGCAAATCGTTTAGCTAATAATGATCCAAAAATTGCTGATAAAGCGAGAGATATTTTTAAAAAACTAGAAGCTGGAGAATTAGACTTAAAAAGATGGGAAAAGTTTCGTAAGTATACCATTACAGAACTTAAAAGTATATACGAACGCTTAGGTGTTCAATTTGATGACTATGATTGGGAATCACAGTATAAACAAAAAGATATTTGTGATATTGTTGAGAAATTACAAAAGAAAGGAATCCTTATAAATGAAGTTGATGGTAGACAAATTGCTATAATTGGTGACAGAAGAATACCTGTAATTAAAAGTGATGGTTCTACCCTATATTTAGCTAGAGACGTTGCTGCGTTATTAGATAGATTTGAAAGATATAAATTTGATTCAATTTATTATGTTGTTGATAATTCTCAGACTGATCACTTTAAAGCATGCTTCGGAATTGCTGAACAAATTGAGCAAAATGTTTCTAAAAAATTAAATCATATTAAATTTGGAAGGATAAAAGGAATGAGTACTAGACAGGGTAATGTAGTATTTTTAAAGGACGTTTTAAATGAAGCTAGAGATATAATGATACAAAAGCAAAAAAATAGTCCTAGTAAGTTAAAATTGTATTTTTGTAATATTATTTTAAACTATTATATGAAACTATAAAAAAAAATTGATTTCAGCAACAAAAATTGATTTAGATAATATGGATGTAAATACTGCTGATGTACTTGGTATATCAGCAGTAATTATAAATGATTTAAAACAGAGGCGTCAACGAGATTATTTATTTTCTTGGGATAATGCACTGCAAGCAACTGGAGATACTGGTGTTAAACTTCAATACACACATTGTCGTTTATCTAATTTAATATCGGAAAATTCTACAATTGAAAAAGCAAATACACCCAAACTTGAATATTTACGAGAATCAGTAGCACAAAATTTAATTCTTGAGATAGCAAAATTTCCCGAAGTTATAATCAAATCACATCAAGAATTGGAATCATGTATTCTTGTTAATTACTTATTTTCGTTATGGTAATTTATATTGATATAAAAATCTCGGTTTCAATAAGACATTAATTTTTAAATTTTATAATAAAAAAACAAACAAAATCAGTTCTTACAGATTCAGTAATACTTGTTTCATTAAAATTCAGTAACTTATTTGAAAATACAATCAAATAATATGTAATTTAAATAATTATTCTGAAAATAATTGTGAACAATTAAAATATTATTATTAAAAATTTTAAAAATTAATGTCTAATTGTATAACCATTAATTTTTTTTAAATAATTTTTATTTCTGAAAACAGAAAACGAAAACAACTAATTTATAATGTATGTTTAAAATTTTAGCAATACAACTAGTCGAGCTCTAAAGTATTTGAATATCAAAAATGAAAAATGTTTTGAAAGTCAATCGCAACGTTTGCTTCTTTTTGAAACATCAAGACAAATTTTAAATAAAGGAATGAAAATTTTAGGCTTAAAACCTTTAACAAAAATGTAAAATTCCTTGTATATGACTGATAATAATTACAGATTAATTTTAAAAATTTTGTTATAATTATTTTGTTTTTGTTTTTTAATAACATTTTTATTTTATTCTGTTAAAATAACTAAATTTTAATAAATCAATATAAAAAAAAAACTACTTTTACATATACAATTTGTTTTCTATACGATTTTTATCTCTTCTTCCATGTATATTTTCTGCGGGCACCTTCTTGTCCAAATTTCTTCCGTTCACGTGTTCTCCAATCACGTGTTAATAAGCCAGCTAAAAAAAAGGAGAAAAATCCAAAATTAGAAAAAAAAATAAAAATTAATTCGTCATTATTGATGACAACATAATAATATTTCTTAAATCAATCATAATCATATTAATTATGACATCGAAATAAAATTAAGAATTGAAAATAAATGACGCAAATTTTATACAATTTTTAAATGAAACTTCAAAGTTAAAATGCCGATAAATAAAAAATTGCGGCAAATATGCTTTAAATAAAATAATTTATATTTTGAGTTGTAATAAAAAATATTTTTGCAATTATTTTTATTTAAAATATTTTACCTAATCGCATTTTTTCAATAGTTTCTTCGTCAACAAAACTTCTCAATGACATAGCAATTCCCCAACGTATTGCACCAGCTTGACCTGATGGTCCTCCACCTTCAACATTGGCTTCAATATCAACTTTATTTAACATATCAGTGAATATTAATGGAAATAAAATCTGAAATAAATAAATTGAAAATATTTAATTAAGATAATGTTTATGTTTGTATACAAATTGCACACTTTTTTAGCAAAGTAAATAATTATTTTATACATACATATAATATTTTAATGCAAAAGTAAAATTGAAATTTTAAAATTGGTCTACTTATTCCAAATAAATTATATACTAGCATAAATCATATCCAGTATATTAATTTTCCTAATTGAATATTATAATCCTGATCGAAATCATCGAAAAACCAAAATGCATAAATTTTATGGAATTTATTAAATAAAAAATTTAATTAAACTCATTGTATGTATGTAATAGATATACAATTTTTAATTAAAAAAAAATCATAATTCCATTCTTTCTCTTTGTTTTTGGATAAACATTAATATAATAAATACAAAGGTACCCATTTACCTATTTTGTACACCCAAAGATATTTTGCAAACAATTCTAGTTAGCACTTAACTCTTATTTTACCCTAAATATTTTCATTATTTCTGATTTATTTTCTGAATAAGTGGTAAAGAAAAGGTAGACAGTTTATAACAGTTTAAACTTTCACATAATTATTTAATTTTTTTTATATAATATGTACATATATATATGTATGTAAATTGTATAAATGCAATTACTATACAATATCAAATTATAGGAGCAGAACAATTCTATTTGAATTAATAATAACCTACATAAACAAAATTTTGAAAAAATAAGAAACAAAAAATTGACCTAATACAAAATTTTTAACTATAAAAAAGACCTTGAATAAATGACAAACTCTTACATAAAACACAGAGGCATATAAAAATTCCGTTACCTAAATATGCTAAGTTAACGCAATATAACAAAAAACAATACAAAAATAATTTTTATTAAAAGAAAATTAATGATTAATCATCACAACATGTGTATTTAAGTACCGTTGTTTAAAGTCAAAAAAAAAAAAAAAAAATTTTTTTTTTGTCATTCATAAATTTTAAATTTCGCCGAAAAGAAAATAATTTGGCCAGAGTTGAATCATTGTAAATTGAATCAAACAATTGTACTTAACGTATGTGTAATTACGCATCTATATATTATTATAGTATAACATGTACGCAGGCTTGCACATACGTAACCTATGTATAATAACGGTTTAATGTGGAATATTGAAATTTTCGATAATTCAGTTCTAACTTACATATGTCTTACAATAATTTCAGTTAATGGAAACTTCAATATCTGCCAAAACAGCAAAATTTTGTAAAATTTTGGTACAAAAAAAAATTATATTCTAAATATTAATACAGATATTCTTAAAGTTCTAAAAAAGGAATTTTTGATTGCCTCTTTATAACTACTGTAAAAATATTAGAAATTAGAAGAGGAACATAATAGAAAAATGGCAAATATTGAAAAACTGCTCAGTACGTTTTTTTTTTTTTTTTGCGGTTGTAAGACGCTATAAATCTGGAAAAGTAAAATATTTAAATTCTCTAGATAGTTTTCATTATTTCTGTTCTAGAATAGTTTTAACTTTTACAACGTTCGAAAATAATATGCAACACACAATGAAAGTATATACTTATATAAATCGTTCGTAAATTACCCGCTGTAATAGTGCATTTGGGAATTCATTCTGTAAAGAAATATTAGAAATGTAGCGCAAACATCTAGTTTGAATTTTTTCGTTGCCGCATGAGATTTTTTTTTTAATTTAAAAATTTTTTAATTTCAATTTTAAATTTTTTTTTTTTTCAATCTTTTTTTTAATCAAAATTCATATTTTCATGAGTTTTTAAAAGATAAACTGTTTGCGATTTCCTAGACAGAAAATTGACAAAGTACTTTTGGAAATATTATTTGCACTTACGTGTTATCACAGTTTTGACTACAGAATTGTTAATATTCGTAAGCACATTTTTGAGGAGGAAAAAGTACTAACACAATAACATTCTAATAACAATTAAATTTTACATAAGTATGTATATATGTACAAAAATAAGTTCGAATAAAATTAAATCATGAAATAAGTATAAACATACATGCTATGTAGGTATTCATTTACAAGTATATATGAATGTATACATACATTTATACACAAAAAGAAAAGATTTTTCTTCCAAATTTTCACATATTTTAGAATAAGGTAAGTAACTAACGTGAATAATTTGCAAAAAAATGTAAAAAAATAAAAAAAAAAGAAAACCCTCGAAAAAATTTCATGGTTAATTTAAGGTTTTTAACCCAAAAGAAAAGTAACTATAGAATTTTTTTTTCAGATTTTCCGGAAGAATTCACACACAGTTCTATGACACTCTCAAGGATGAAATTTTAATATAAGCAAGCACATTACATATTTCCAATAAGAAAAAATTTTAAGTAAAAGAAAATTTTAAGCTTATTTTCATTGGGTTAAAAACAGAATGCTTTGAAAACAAATAGAAATTTTCAAAAATTAGTTAAAGATTCTAGGTTAAAGTTCACAAATTATATGAGAAATTTTCTGACTCACAAGTTAATATAAATTATAACTGTGATTCACTTTATTTTTTAGTTAAATAATTTTTATATTTCATTTTCTTTTGTTTTTAATTTATTTGAAAGAAGGCACATAATATGTGTATAGTAAAATATTAAAAAATTAAGATGCTTGTATTCGTCAATCAGACAAATATTGTATAAAGTAAATATGAAAATCTTCTAAACTCTTGTACTCTAAGCCAGAATATATTTATTAGCATTTACTTCATATGTTTACATTCACTTAATAGATCACATCGTTGCATAATTTCTGGAAATTGATAAAGTTTTTGACACTTTTCTGTCTATTGTTGGCACAGAAATACTAATTTCTATCCGATTTTGGCTGAGTTTTTGTAATGTCAAGTATGGTAAATCAATTATTTTCAAGTGGATTTTTTCCTGTTAAAAATTTAATTTCTAATGAAAGTAAAATTTTTGAGATATTTCATTTATTTTAAAAAGCCTAAAAATTCTATTGAAATTTGTTTTACTCAAAATTTACCAATCCCCTTAACTTATTAAAACTAAACATTTTTTGACCCAACAAAAGATATGATACGAATGTCTTTCGTGTACGGGAAAAATTAAAAATTGAATTGTTTGAATAGTAGAATAAGAATGTTACGAGTATATTGCATAATATCTAAACAAAATATAATAATACTGGGAAAAGAAACAAAAATGATTTTTAATAAAATAAAATGTTTGTAGATTAGTTTGTAGATTTAGATTTGTAGATAGTTTGAACTATAGTCGGCAAAAATTTTGACTAGAAATGAATCGTTTCGGGAAATTTAGTTAGTTTTTGCTTATGTACACTTTAACTGTTAATTATTTACGATATTAAAAATTCTAAATTTATAGACCTCTTGGTTTCTTAGCCTAAAAATATTTTATTAAAATTGATTGAATTAAACTAAAATTGAAATGTTTTAAATAATACAAATATGATTTAATTATATTTCGTCAATTATGGCCACTGCAAATAGTATCTGTTGAACTTTTTGTATGATTACAATATTTTGTTTGCACATAGAAATTAAATCAACAAAATTAACGATACTATTTGACGGGATACGAGTATAAAAAAATTTTCAACCATAATAATTATACAAAGGAATGCCTAAAAGGGAGTTATAGTTAAATTCACATCTATTGCAGTAGATGCTTTAACATTTTCATATAGCAAAAATTAATTTTTAAATTTTTAATTTTTATTCCCCAAAAATTTCTACAATAAATAAATAAGAAATATATAAATTAATTTTTGTATTTGCCACTTTTTAAATTTATGGTAAAAATTTACTTTCTTAGTCTGTTAAGAAAGTTTTTTCATTCTTCTAAAATGTTATTCTTAACATTACACTAACATATACAATTAAATTATCTAGACATATAAATTATGCTTAATCCCAAGACTAAACATTTTATTTTTTTTTTATACATTTCAAGATTATTTAAAATTTATTCCAAAATTAATTCAAATCTCAACGTAACTTTGCAAATGGAATGTCAGCCCAAATTAAAAATTATCTTTCTTGAATCAGATAGATGATAAAACACAGTTTCATGAATCATACAAGTTTATAGAAAATGATAAATTTAATGAAAATTCACTGCATTTACTCAAAACATAAATTTTGAGATTCGAATAATAAGATTCGTTTCTGTGCTAATTTTAATTACTTTTGTTAGCATTATATTTGCGATTCTTGTTTTTTCCAGAGTATGTTACATAAAATTATAAATAGACTATTGTCGTAGCCTTTTGCATGCCCCATATGTAGGCTAACGTAAACGCACTTTGAACTACTATGTTTATTTTAAGTCGTATATGTAACATACGTATATATATAATGAATAATATCTTAATTTTGAATGTGCCTGGCTATGAAAAATTTAAGAATTAGAATTTTTTTAATTGTATTACGATAAAAGTATGAGACCTAACTTTAAGTATGACACCTAACTTTAAAATAAAATAAGGTTTCATACTTAGCACGCGAGTTAATTGTTAATAATAAATTTATATGTGTGAATATAAAATCATTCAGCATAAATATTATTACACAAATATATTTAAAATTTTATTTTATACTCGTACACATTATCGGCTTTTTATTATTAATTAAATCTACAATAAAATTATTAAAATTTACATAAAATCGGGCATCATCTTTATGTCTTAATTTATGTATAAGAAAAGCTTTGTTTGATTAAAATTCACATACAATCCGGTATATTTTTATACCCGTACGAACGTATATTCAAAGGGTATACTAAATTTGCCTTACCGCTTGTAACTCTAACAAATAATGCTCTGAGATATAGACTCAAGTGTTTGTTTTTGATCAGCGTCGAATTCTAAGTTGATTTAGCTTTGTCAGTCCGTCCGTTCCAACGATAACTCAAAAACTAATTGAGCTAAAGTCATCAAAATTTCTCAAATGATTCACTATAATAATAAATGCCAGAACCATTTTTAAATTGGACATGATCGGAGTACTGCTTCGGGAAGCTGCCATACAACTTCAAAATTTATTTGGATATATTTCAGAAACTATAAAAGGTGTGATATTGAATTTTTACACAAGCGAATATATTAATAGGGCCAATGTGATTGATAAAAGTCGTTAAAATTGCTTGGCTCTTTGCGATAACAGCCATACAAGTTCAATAGTTGCTTGGCCATGTCGTAGAAAATATTGACAACACAGTACTGAAATTTTGCATTAATTAATATGGTAATATGGCAACTAAAAATCATAGTCTGTCTCATAGTCAGCTAGGGCATATTTACTCGCACATAGGATAACAAATTCGTACGGGTATCACAGAATTGACACGGTCAACTCTATTTTTTCTCGTTTTTTACTTAAATTAAAGATTTTAAATATATGAAAAATAACTTTGAACTTTTGCCTTCAAAGTTTCCAAAAAAAAAAAATAGAAAACAAGAAAAAACAATAAAGATTAAAAAAATAAATAATAAAATCATAATTAATTGATTCAACCAATCGGACCGGATCTTTTACATACTATAAAAGTGCGACCAATTTCATTGTAAATTTTATTAAATATTTTGAATTATTCTTATTCTTATGAGATCTTCTCTATATTTACAATTTTAATAACATCAATTTATTAGTGAATATTATAGACTAGTTTTAGGTTTACATGTACTTAACTTGGAATATTAAAAAAATTTTTTGGAGATTTTAAAAAATATAGAACATAAAATTCATTAAGGTATACAAAATTGATAATTTCATAGAAATGTACGAAAAAGTATAAATAAATTAAAAGAATTTGATGCGATCAGACACATAATCGACCGAAAAATGTATTGCCTAGCTTCTCTTTATATTGAGTATGTTAATTACACTTTTAGTTAACAGACCTGGAAAATTGAAAATTTTGGACTTAGACGATGTTGACTTTATGCTATCCGAATTCCTATATAACTTTATGCTTTATCAATTAGTTTCTTGAAAATGATGAAAAAGATAAAATCAGCCCCTACTTAAAGTCCATTTTTTCGAACTCTGATTTACTATAGTTTATTCTTTTAACTAGTCAAGGTGACTTACAATATTAAGTTACATCGGTTTATTATTTCTTTATATAATTAATAAAGAGAATAGTTAAAATTAGTTAAAATTGCGCTAACACCTGATTTCCTTCACAAGTTAGATTACTTATTCTGTTGCTAAACTAGCTTGTATATAAAATTTCAAGTCAATTTGTTGAATATATTTTCTTAAAAATGATTAAAATATTAAATTAGCCAATAGTATAAATGTTCAGTCTCTAAGGCCTTAAATAATTCCAAAAACCAAATCCATGACATATTCGGAAGATATAAATTTTCATAAAAATTGATTTACCTGAAATTGATTAACATGTGTGCAAACTGAAATTTCGCTTAAAAATAACTTATTTACGATTCCGACGAAAGCTTATATTTGACTGATATCAACTTAACTTTAATCAAATTTAATTTTTCAATTATAAGAGTACAGAAGTAATCAATTGCAAAGTAATATAGTAACTAATGAAGAATACAGCTATAGTTGGTATATTTTGCAATGAAGTCTATTAGACTTACAATTTATTAACAAGACTTATCATAGAAGACTTACAAAATAATTTTGCAATTATATAAGAAATTGACATAATTAAGGTAGCAGTTTTGTTTAATTTTTCATATAGTTCACTTTTGTTCTCAATTAAATTTGAAAAAAAGAATAGAATTGGGAATATAATTTCCTTTTTAATCTTTGCATGTAATTTTTTTTAAAGGTGTTTTCATTTTTAAAATTTAAAAAAAATGGCCTACGTTACGGAGTTAGAATCTTTATAGAAATTTCACTTTTAACTGCAAAAGTAAACTTATATTCCATAATCTGATAATATGATTTTAATATAATCTGATAACATGATGAAATTCAATTCAGAAATGTATTTTCAAGATGAATTCAGCAATTTATACTTAAACTGAATCGGTTTTACCGGCGGTACTTCTGCAATATTCTGATTTGTTTTTTTTTGTTTCGGGGTTTTTTACATAAATTTTTCAAAAAAATAAAATTTACTCATTAACACTCAAAGAAATGTTAAAGTACAAAAAAAAACTACTTTCTAATATAAAAAAATTCTATTTGAATCCACCTAAAATTTGACAGTAATAATATGGGTATAAATTTGATAGCAAAACATACAAAATTATTTACATATGTTAAATATAAAGATATCTGCTTATACAGAGAAGTAAATTTTTTGAAAACTCATGGCATCAAGAAAATAATTTCATTAATGCACAATTTCATTTCTTACATAAATCATATATAAAAAATTAATATTTGTCTTTAATTTTATTAATAAACTAACAGAATAATCAAAACCCTATTTTTAAAACAATGTTCAACTTGTGCCTTGAATTATTCTCTTTGACTTCTAAAATTTACTGTCGAAGGGAAAAATTATGCTGAAAATTTAGAAAAAACGAAACAAATTCAGGGTCAACGGCTGACTTGGTCGACCATTTTGTAATAATCTCTATAAGTCGGACCACCACCATTTTGTAATAATCTCTATAAACCGGACTACCACCATTTTGACCGGACCACATGACTGAATAATTTAAAATGTTTTTGTGATTTCGATATAATAATTTATCAAATAATATGAAAAAATTTCATCGAATAACTGCATGAAAAATATTTTGTATTTGTTAATGCCGAATAAAGTTATGGCACTTCGCTGAACAAGATTACTTTTAATTCATATTAAAAGTAATTATTATTCATATACACTTCATACACTTAATTTATGAAATAAAATCTATCAAATCATAATATTAATAGCTAGAAGTTATTTCCACCTACATACAAATAAAAATTCCTTTAAGCTAACCATTATAATCAGACCAAGTAAAAGGTTTATATAAAATAATGTCGCTCTGCAAAAAAAGCTTATAAATTATTTTTTAAAAGAATTAATAAGTATGTATATTTTTGTATGTGATTTATCTCATTAAAGTAAATAGCAGCAAGTACATTGGCAGTATTTGCTATACTCTACAGTCTACACTATATTGTTTCTATTCCATCATCATTCAAAAATACACTGTACCTTTTTTTATACATAAATAATCATATACAGTCATAGCCACAATTATTTTCACAAGGCAAAATTTTTGTAAAATAAAAGTTTAAATTCATATAACTTCTACAATTATTAATATTTTAAGTCCATATTTATTTTTTAAATTCATTAATGGTTTACATATCAATACATAAAAATAAAAAGCAAAACAAAAAAACACAACAAAAAATAAAAACAAAAATGTAATAGCCAAAATTATTTTCACACATTCTCATAGCGCCAAAATTATTTTCACAAAGCTTCAAAAGGATTGAAAACCTAGAAATAAATTTTTAATTTTTTTTTACTTTGAATAATCAGACTTTAACCTAATATTTGGTGTTTCCTCCCTTAGCATCAATGACCGCCTGGAGTCTTCTCGGCATTGATTCTATAAGTACTCGCTCCATTTCAGAAGAAATCGATTCCCAAGCATTTAAAGTGTCCTGCCAAGCCTCGTCCTGACATTTCCCAATTCTAGCAGGAATCAGTGATTTAAGGTTGTGCCACATGTTTTCAATTATATTTAAATCAGGACTCTGCGGGGGCCATTTAAGAGTATTTTGTTCAATATCTGACAAAAATTGTTTAATCATGTGGGCAGTATGAATAGGCGCATTGTCTTGTTGCAAAATAAAATTAGTACCAATAAGTACATCGCCAGCAACAATTGCAACATTATTCAAAAGTTCTAAATAACTAGATGCAGTCATTTTATTGGGGCATAAAACAATGGGTCCTTTACCATAATATGAAACACATCCCCATATCATAATTTTTCCTCCATTAGAATGACGTGTAGGGGCAGTAACTGCTCTAGTTTTTTTATGTATTGTCTCAGAATGATAATAATGTCGCCCATAGGTGCCGTCTGATGAAATCGTAGTCTCATCGGTCCATAATATTTGCTTCCAATACTCTAAAGACTTATCTTTATATTCCAAAGCAAATTGCAATCTAGCCTCTCGATTTTTAGGAGTAATATAGGGTTGCTTGCGAATGACGTAAGATTTAAATCCGTTCTCCTTAAGTCTCCTGCGAAGTGTTGTCATACTTACTTTATTTTCCCGGTTGTCGTTGAAGTTAGACAACGCTGATTTAAAAGTTTGGCGTGGATATATTTTAAAAGACCGACATATAAGTGTGTCATCTTTTTTATTTGTCACTCTTTTTCTCCCTCTCCCTGGTCGGTTCTCACAATTATGATGATTTTTATATTTGTCTACAAGGTAATAAACAGTTCGCCGATCACAATTATATTTTTTAGCTATTTCTGAAGCTGAAACACCGCAATTAAACTCAGCAATTGCTGTAGCACGCGTTTCGATTTTTAATTCTGCTTTTTTAGGCATTTTGAAAATTTATATGCACTTCACTGGAACGCAACTTTAGCTCTAATGATTGCAAATTAATATTTTTTCATTTATTATGGTGAATTGTGTTCAAATTTACAACAACAAATCAGTAACAGTTATTTGAAGAGCTCTGAAAATAATTGTGGCGCCATTGACGATATGTGAAAATAATTTTGGCTATTAGATTTTTGTTTTTATTTTTTATTGTGTTTTTTTGTTTTGCTTTTTGTTTTTATGTATTGATATGTAAACCATTAATGAATTTAAAAAATAAATATGGACTTAAAATATTAATAATTGTAGAAATTATGTGAATTTAAACTTTAATTTCACAAAAATTTTGCCTTGTGAAAATAATTGTGGCTATGACTGTATATACAAAAGTATATCATATATACATTTATACATTTATAATATATTTAAAAATATAAATTCATGCGATAATATCCTATATAACATTATACGGATAATCTTTAAAATATTATTAATATTAAGTATAACCGGCCGTAAGTCCGCGATCTCAATTATTTACTAACTTAAAAAATAAATAAAAAACAAATAAAAAAAAAAGCTTATCATATTATTGTAAAATTTATTTAATGCCGACATTGCTGTTACTTTTTCGTCATCATGATATAGGATTCCTAATACATTATTATCTTAATTATATTTTATATATACTATATTATATGAGTGCCTTATAGGGTAAATATGGTAAAATTTTTTTATAATTTTTATCTTAGTTACTATTTATAAATATACGACAAAATTAAACCCAGTTTGACATCAGAATTTTTCTAATGTAAAATAATACAAATTCCTCTATTCTCATCAAAATTACTGTCAGATTTTTTAAAACTAAAATGACGACAATTAATTTTTTTGCGAAAGTTTTGTGTTACTAATATTTATTTTGGTTATAATTTTAGTTTTACAATTACAGCTTGATTGTAAAATCGTTGCAAGCACATTTTAGAAACTAAACTATTACGTTAATTTAAATCGATTGCAATCAATTTGTTAAAAAACTACAAACTGTTTGATTGCTTAATTGCATACGAATATACACAACTATATGATGTACGTGCGTGTTTAAATATAAACGTATGGAATATAAATCAAACAGTTGCAAAACTAAAAATTGCATATGCATCAGAGCCCTAAGATATTATGGTGTTTGCTTATTAAAAATAAAAATTTTAATATTTAACAATTGGCAAAAACACCATTTACCCTATATTTTGTACACAATGAATATTTTTAAGCTTAAAAAAAGAGATGATCATTTAAGCTGAAGTTTTGAGCACTTTTCCAAAAATTTTTTGAAAAAAAGTGCTTATTAGTTTGACTCTGTCCGTCCGTCCGTCCGTCCGTGGACGCTTTTTTTGTTTACAAAACTTCTACACCCTTGAAGATAGAAAGCTGAAATTTAATACGTACATAGATCTTTACTAGAAACTTATTTCCGTAAAAATGCCATTTTTTAACTATTTAGTGCAGTGAAACCATAAGCATTTTTGAAATTTTGCAAACGTAGAAAGGCAGTGGCTTGCTTCCCCTAGCGCGGTATACTACTGTTAAACTTTAGAAAAACAAAATGGCCGTTCAAATTTACCGTTATCTAAAGTCCGTTTTTTCCAAATTTTTGATATTGTTTTTCTTCTAGACCCCAGTCTGTAGAAGGTTGAAATTTAATTCAGGCTTTTAGACACTAATAAATACTTCATTTCGTTAGAAGAAAATTTTTTTCCATGTCCATCCCCTCTCAAGTTATCGCCTCTTGAAATTTGTAAAATTTGAATTTTTGACACCTTATATTTCCGAGACCGCAAGATTTTTAAAATTTCTATAAGCGCAAAAAGCTAAAGGTAAATTCCATAACATTAAAAAATATAATTATTTTTCTTAACTCACACAATTAAACCTTAAAATCGAGCATTATGTGAACCCCTCTTTATATTATTTTTCGCTTTATTTAAAAGACTGCATAAATCGTTCATCCTAAATATATGCAATCCTAGAAATAGTTTCGTTTATGAATGAAAATAATTTTAATAGTGTGGTAGATATGCGTAGACTGTATTTAAAAGCAGTATTTTCACTTGTTGAAGGGAAAAATGCTACAATACAAATCATTGGTTTGACCCAACTTTATTATTATTGTTTGTTGTTATTTTCTATTGTTACTATATAAGATAATAGATACATACATAATACACATACATATTTTAATAAATATATTTGTATGTGTATACGAAATTCGCAAGTTTACCGTTCTATTGAAAAAAAAAATAAATAAATTGTTTGTTTTTCTTCTTTTTTTTTTGATTATCTTATAATTCTTTGCTTTTTATTCCTTTTTTAGGTATTTTGATTATTCTTCTTATTATGATTTGAATTTTATTTTTTATTTTTTTTATTTTTCTTTTTGTTTTTGTATATTTTTTTTGAACAATTTTGCTACAAAAATTCTTTATAAATTTTTAAAAATCAGTTAAAGATTAGCCGTCATCGAGTTTAAAACGTTATCCAAAAAAATTACAAAACAAAAAAAAAAAAAAGAGAAACAAACTTAAAACAAAAAGCAAAAAACTAAAAAAAAATAAAAGTAATAAGTTTATCTCATTCATCTTTGTAATTTTAAATAAAAACAATACAACATTAACAGTTACAAAAACAAAGAAAGAGAAACAAATAAAAAACATAAACATGTTAAAATCAAAATAACGGTTATTAATAGTTAATAAATTATTTATTTATTTAAAAAGAGACAGAATGAATATTTATGATAAAAATAAAAAAAATATTGTTAATAAATTTTTTTCATATTTAAATAACAAAAATGAAAATTAATTGTAATTATATAATTTTAAATAAAAAAACTATTAATAAAAATATTTCACCATATTTATTACATTGAATTATGCACATACATATGTTACTATACATATGTTATTAATGTTACGGTAAAGGTTAAAAAAATATTTCTTTTATACTAGAATTATTAGTAGAATATCAATAATTAAGGTAAACTGAATTTACTCTATAACCGCACGACAAAAGAAGTTTCAATTAAATGATATCATGACATAGCTTCCACCTATATTTATTTAAATTGAATAATTAAACAACAATATTTTTTTGCAATTTCCAATAAAAATTTCAATTTGAAAAGAATATTTTGCAAAATATTTTATTATAAAATAGAATAGAATTTAATGAATTCAGCTGTAGAATACTCAATTTGTCAGCTGTAGAATACTCAATTAAATTTCCGAAAAATTCATTATAAAATAAAATTTGTAAAAATATTTGACATTTTTTATGACATATGTAAAATTGACAGAAATTAAATACAATTTTGGGTGCGAAAAAAACGGAAAGTGTGGTAATTGCACTTTTCTTAATTATCAATTATTTTTATAAGCATTTTTTTATTTTAAACTTATTGTTTTAATATTATTATAATTAATTATAAATATTAGTCAATGATTTGTCATTTAAGTGAATAATTAAATTAATTCTTCTTATACTGTATGCTTAAAATTCAAAATTTATTCAAAAAATTCAAAATTTCAAGCTTTTTTATTTAAATTTTAATTGTAAATGTTGAAATTAATAACTCATTTATATTTTTGATTAATTGTTACAGTATCACTACGTGACTTTAAATTTAAGTTAAATAAATTGATATCAAAATTTGAACCAATAACTTATGATATTTGCATAAAGGTCTGCTATTCTAAGTAATCATATTCTAAGTCCAATTAATCTGTGCAATCTGTTCTAATCAGCAATTAAATATTATATTGAGTAAGATGATAATTTGATATTAGATTTCTCTTTCACCCTAAATAATTTTAACTTTATTGTAAGCAATGCATAATTTAATTTCGAATACCCTTTAAATTTTACCTGACACTCACTTTTACCGTTACCATTTATATACATTTCATTTATTATCATATTTTTAATTTAATTTAAAAAAAAGATATTTAATTTTAAATTGAATATCACACAATAATAACGTGATTTATATAGGAAAAAATTAAAAAAAAAAAAAAACATAAAATATAAAACACAAAATATTCTTTTGTATTTTAATTCTTTTTTATAATATTAATAATATTATAACAATTTAAATCTTTATAATATTTATTAAATTAAAAGCATATATATATATATATATATATATATATATATATATTATTTATTGAATAATTTGACGTTTTTAAAATGACAAATGAAATACGTAATAAAATATAAATAAAATTTAATTAAAATTAAATAATTATAGTTAAAAAAAAATTAAATATACATTTTTATGCACATACAAATAAAAGTACCCTATAATTTCAAAGTTGTTAAAAACATATAAAATTTTAATATTTATTATTTTAAATAATTAATATTTGTTTGCTTAATAATAATTATAATTACTTGTATATTAACGATCAAAATTTTGTTAGAATTTTACAATAATTTAATTAAGTATATTGACTTACTAACATCAAGTAAATTATTATTTATTTAGTTGAAAATATTGAATAATAAAAATAAGAAATAAAATAAATGCTGTTTAAAATTAAAAATGTGAGGTTATAAATTTTTATAATTTAATTAAAATACAATAAAACAAGAAGATATTGACAGAGAAAGAGAAAGAGAAAGTGGGTGAGAAGCACGAAATATAAAAGAAATAAAAACTAAAGAGAAAAATTTAAATAGTATTGCCGTTCTCGTTTAAAGATATATGTATACAAAATATGAGAATATTCACAAATATAACAATTTTATTTTTTAATATACCACTATAACTTTAATATTCAAATTTTTATGCTTAAAATATACTTCTTATGCTTAACATTAAATGCAAGTACCTGTAGCAAAGTTTGAAAACAAAATTCAAGTAGGTTATACGGAGAATTATATAATATTATAATTGTATGTATACAAAACATTTCAGTATTAAAAATTAGATATCAATGACTGAAATTAGTTTTTTTAATGTCTGCAATGAAATTTTCTGAATTTTAAGGAAGAATAACTCAAATGCTTTTCAAAAATAATAAAATTAAAGCGAATTTTTCTAATTTTTTTTCAGAATTATAATTCGAAATTTTTAAGGTTATTTAAGTGTATGGCAATATATTTATTAAATTTTAAATTCAAGTAAATTTTGCAAGGTATCAATTATTAAGAATTCATTCGTTGGCTCCATCTACAATAAACAATATACAATATTGCTACCCCGCATAAATATTATAAGTAGGGGTATATACAAAAATGAATTTCCAAAACGTTAAGTCTCTTACACATAACAATATCATAAATGCACATATCTACTACCTACCATGTAATTTTTTTCAAGTGAAATTTTAATCAATTAAATATTGAATAAAAATTACTAATATTAATAAATAATAAATGTATTTATGATGGTACATTTGGAAAATAAGTTTTGTTTTTTTTTTTTTTTATTTAACTGACTCATTTTATAAAGCAGAGCACGCATTATCATAAAAGATGCAGTAAATTTTTTTTTTAAAAATAATCTGCGTTATTTATTTTTTATCTCTACATTAAATAGTTACATATAGATAAATGTGAATATACTCACACATATTTTTTTACTGTTTATCATCCAGATACTATCAAAAATTTTTATATATTAAATGATAATCAAATGATAATTTTATTTATATAATTATGATATATTTAACAAACGTTAACACTTATATACTATCCGTATTATATGCTACTGTATATTATGTAGCCATAAATATAAAGAAATTTTTTAAATGTAAGTTTCCATTTTTTGTTTCTTGCCTTTATTAGAGTTTAAATTTAGATTAATTTTTAACTAAAAAAAAAAATTTATATTAATAATAATGTTTACATAACAAAATAAAATTAAGAATGTTTTATTAAAAATTTATGTAGTAGATTAATAAATCTACACTTAATAAATTTTAAATATAAAATTTTTTTTTTTATAAATGCGAAAATGAATGTAAATTTACAATTCTTTGAATTATGGAAGTAAGCTTTACACTTGAAAATTAAAAATGGTAATGTTATTTAATTAATCATAAGAAATAAATGTTATATAAACGTTATCGAGGCAAAATATACTACAAAAACTATTATTGTCGATAAATTCACACAATAGTTCCAATTTGTTAATATTATTTAAATGCGCTATTTAAAAAATTCTATTGATAAAAAGCATTTTTTATACCCTCCGTCTTTATTTAGGGTATATTAACTTTGGTACGAAGTTTGTAACAACTTGAAATAGTCATCTGCGATATGGACATGTATATATAAATTTTCGAGCAAAATTCTCTTACGAGTAAAACTAATTATAAAATTATCAATTCTAATTAGATTTGCATGTTCTCTAATAATTTTGTTACAATAATAATTAGTGAAATTAGTAGCTGAATGTCTGTAACACATTTTCTTTCGAATAACCTTATTCTTAAAGAATACTCGAAATTATATATTAGAAATTGAGTTTTTTCGAAAATTTGAATTTAATTTTTAGAAAGTTTTCCAGTTTAATTAGTTTTTCAAAATTTTTTAATACAATCATTTTGTTTACAATGAAAATTTTCTAATTACAATTTGAATTTGAATTGCCATAAAGAATATTTGAGATAATTTCATTATTTAATTTAAATTAATATTAAAATTTAATAAAATTTGAAATTATTTCTGTTTTTACAATATTTTAAATTTTTATCTTTTTTTCTCGATTCTTCCATTTTTACAAATTATTCTTTTGAATAAAATATGAAATTTTTTTTTTATAAAATTTGTTTTTCTTTTTTTTGCATAACAATTTAATTAAGTAAATTATATAAACTTATGTTTGATGCATAAATTTAGTGCAAACATATACACATACAATTAAAAAGTTCAAATACATAAAAGAAAAAATAAGAAAATAAAATATACAATGATTTTTATTTTACGTTTTCTTGTTTTCGTCCTTGAACTTGAAGAAGAGATCTGTATATGAGATAATATCTCAAAGTGGTTTATAAATCTACAATTATATTACAAAAAAAAAAAAAGAGCATCGCCATAATGGTACACTATAACTAAGTAGATGCATATATTAGACATAAAATATACCCACTTACGCATTGCTTCATGCTATGTACATATAAGGAATATGCAAAGTGGAAGTTTAATATAAAAAAAAAATTTAGTTCTAGAAACCTTAATTTTTCTCTTTTCATAATTTTTATTTTTGTCTATTTCTTAAATGCGAAAGGGCTTTTAGATCAACGAAACAAGAAGGTTGATTTCAAATATTTGTTACTGTACATACATACATATCTGCATATTTGACGTTACTGTTTACATATACGACATAATTTACGATTTAATTTGGGTCTGATTATAAATACATATATATAAACCCTGTTTGACATTAGATTTTGTCTAACGGAAAATAATGAAAATTACTTTATTCTCATCAAATATACTATCCTATTTTTTTGAAAATAAAATGGTGACAATTAATTTTTTGCGATTATTTTGGACAACGCGATCAGCTAATTTTTATTGAATTGGTTGATATTTTCATAGCAAATTGTTAAATTCTGACATAAATTCTGAGATTCAATCTGATACATAATTTTTATGTCATAAAACTTTATCATACAGTTTTAATTTTAAATTTTATCGTATATGTAAACCGTATACCTTATAAATATTTCTTACTATGTATTTGCAGGCTTATATAACAAAATATAACTGTAAAAAGATAAAATGTTATACATATACTTATTACACTATAATATTATTATTATTATTTATATTATTATGATTATACTCAATTTGAAGTTCAAAATATTGAATATAAGAAAATAAAAAAGGCAAATTTAATATTATATTTTTTTTTGAATAAAAGAATTTGTTCGAAATATAAGTATGTATACTGGTATATACATGCATATATAAATGTAAAAAAAAGAGATAGAAGAATTAGAAGAAAAATTTTTATTTTATTTCAATTCTTCTTATATTTGTTTTTTTATTTAAATTGAATAATTTAAAAATAAATTCACTATACATTTATTTTGCATTTATATCATTTAATATAGTTTTTATTAGTTATACTCTAATATAATTTTTGTATTAAAATGTGGTGTAAAATACAATATTTAAACTTATTATATACATATATGTATAATATGATTCTGTGATGCTTCGTTTCTAAGTTTTTTATATTTGACATTAGACTAAATGATTATAGATTGACCAGATATTATAATTAAGAATACCAAACAAATATATACAATATTAACTGATAAAATTTTATAAAACATATATACAGTTTAAAATTTAAATTGAACTAGAATTTTT
The DNA here is from genome assembly GCF_029603195.1 of Condylostylus longicornis. NCBI lineage: Eukaryota > Metazoa > Arthropoda > Insecta > Diptera > Dolichopodidae > Condylostylus > Condylostylus longicornis. The sequence continues at coordinate 8,755,849 of NW_026578009.1, read as the reverse complement.
GGTATTCCGAAAGTACATGAAAGACGTAATCAAGTAATGTGTTGTTTTTAAGCCATATACTAGACAAAACTGTTTGTCTGAACCTTTAATTTTTTCGGAAGGAAAGGTATAAGCAAAAAAGCTTGAGCGAGTACAAATTTCGTAAAAATCCGTTAAAGTCACTGTATCTCAGAAATTGTTGATAATTTGACACTTAGTTTTGAACAAAAATTTTAATCATATTTGATATACGTATATGTTAAGATACTGATTACTGAATCACCCGGTATATTTTATTGAACCCGGTATTAAATATATTTTATTTAATTATATCTATAATATTTAATTATTAATTTACTGTAAATTGCTAACAATTCAATATTAAAACAATTAAGCTATAATCACTAACATTTTGTTAGACGTATCGTATAAAAATATCGGTGATGTTAATGAAATGATTGATACTTTTTTATTCTGTTAGTCATAGACGTACAGACCTGATTGCGAGTGATGTGATGGTTAATAACAGAAATATCACGTGTGTTAATCTACTACAATTTTTATTTGATTTTATGTGGTTATTTTTTATCACCTTCAAACTTGCGCTTTGATATGTTATCACGTCAAGATATTTTCACTTTCACATTTTTGTAATAAGTGTTGAAACTTTCTTAAATTTTTATTAAAAATTAAGAAATTTGTTCATTCAAAACAGAGTTTTTCTATATTATAATGTCATTAGAAGGTTCAAACTATTTAAAAAATTCTCAATATTAAATTTTACACTTTTTTTGTATTTTCAACTTGTATTTTCATCTGTTGCAGTAAAATAAAAATATATTTTCAATTTTTAACAACTATAATCTTTTGTTTTAAATTTAAAATACAAGCAAAATTAATTACAAATTACAGAGAAGAATAGACATTTTCATAAACGCGATACTGTTAAAGCATAATTTTGCACAGATGTAATTATATTTTTGACAATTCTATAAAAGCAAAAAACAGTTTATATGACAATTTTGATGATAATATAGAAATATTTATAAACAAATTATATTAGCAACATTAGTTATTTTTGGTAGATTAGTAAATATAGGACAGTTTACGATATATACTATAATATACACTGTGCCTATTACTTGATATACAATTTTAATATGAAATTGCATAAAATATCGAACAAAAACAAAAATAATACAATTTTTTTAGTATAATAGTTTAGATCACTGGTCAGCCGCTCTCGGGTCTAAGAATAATTTAAACCGGATTCAAATTTTTTAAAAGAAAATATATTTTAAAAATTTTGTGTGCTTATATATGCAGCATAGGTATATAATGATTTATATAAAACGTATGTACATAAAATGTTTCAATTTATGCATATATACAAACATAGACTGTTTTCATGTTTTATAATATTCTTTAAAAAAGAAAAATAAAAATCGTCATTATATTCATAAATCTTATAAATGTCATACAAATTGGATATGAAAAGAGATTTGCAATTTTATTGCAATTTAAATTATCAGAAAATATATGAAATATTTTAACAAGTATACATAAGAACACATACTCGTACATACATAATATATACCACATATAATATAAGTGTGTATACTTAATAGCTAATAATTTTGAATATATTTGTATATGAATCAAAAATTTGTTTCACCATTTTTTTTTTCTTGTATAAATTTAAATAAAATAAAATTTTGCGTAGTTATAAAAAATATTTAAAATTTTATATTTAAAACAACTTATTTCTACATATACAACTTGTTTAAAATATATACATACTCTGCCCAGCAGTTGGGGTTCCATTTTTAATAACTACTCTAAACTACTTCTTTATTTAATAATATTTTATGCATTTACATATTATTTTAAATTAATAAAAATAAGGCTCGCTTCTCAATTTTAGTAATTATTTAATTTTAAATTTAAAAATCTAAACATTTGATTAGTAATTTTTTTACTAAATCGATTAAGAAATTTTTACACAAAGCTAACAATCCCCTGCTTACTCTAAGAGTTTTCAATTTTAATTATATATTTTAGTTTGAAAATACTCAGTTTCAAATGGCAACAAGAAAGATGTACATCGTTTAAAATTAGTTAATGAGTAAAAATTTAAAAATTTCTCTCGCAATGGTTTCCATCGCTATATTTATCTTGTTCATCTTGTAATGTTTCATAATAATGATGACTGTGTTAACTACGCACAAAATCAAAGAAAATTTAATTCAAAAAGTTTATAACATAGAGTTTCAGTGTTGTAATTTACAAATTCGCCTTGAACCGAATAAATTTGAATTTACTCTGAATTGAAATTAATATTATTTTTTAAAAATTTCTTTTGAATATCTAAATATTTTTTATATACATATATAAATTTGAATAATTTATTTTCATAATTAATTGCACTTGTACAATGAAAATATTCACAAAATAATTATTAAATGATGAGAATTTTTTAATAAACATTTTCTATATGTACTTGTAACATGTAACATGTGCGAATATGTAACTATAATTCTCAATGAATTGCATACCTACGTTCATACACATTATTATAATAAGGTACGAATTTTTGTTTTATTCAAGAACTATTAAATAATAAATTTGGAAGTAAGAACTACTAAATAACGAACATATTATAGTACTATATATGCACTACATTAACAAAATTACTTTAATTCATGCATAAATATATTTTAAAGATTGCATACATTTAGGATGAGAAATATATGCAATTTTCGAAATAAAATAAAAAAAAATTTAAAGAGGCGACAACATAATACTGGAAATTAAGGGTTAATTACGTAAGCTAAAAAAAATAATTGTGTTTGTACCGTTAGAAATTGTTGTGTTTACCTTTAGTTTTTTGCATTTATAGAAGTTTGGAAAAGCTTGCAGTTTCAGAAATATATGGTACCGTAAATTCGAATTTTATAAATTTCGAGAGACGATAACTTTAAAGGGGTGAATATTTTTTTCTAACGAAATTATCTATTTATCAATGTCTAAAAGGTGATAGATAAAAATTTTCTTCTACAGAAATAAGTTTCTAGTAAAGATTTATGTACATATGAAATTTCAGTTTTCTATCTTCAAGGGTGTAGAAATTTTTTCTACGGATGGGCGGACGCACAGAATGAAACTAATAAGTATTTTTTTTACAAAAAATTTCTGGAAAAGTACTAAAAACAAAATGAAATTACACTTTTTTTTTAAGAAATGTGCACATTTAACAGTTTTTATTATAACTACAAATGGCATTTACATCGTTTTAAGTCATAAGTTTGTTAACACCTTAATAAAATTTAATTTAAATTTCTATAAAATAAAAAAAAGAAACAAAACTGTAAATCTAAAAGGTATTCATATTAATTATTATGGGAATGTATATGGGAAAATTGTGAAAAAACAATAGACTAAACAATATACCGACATATAAAATTTATTAAAAGATTTATTGAAATTATTTTTAAATTATGGGATAAAATTTAGAAATTTAAATAAACAATAATTAAAATTAGGATTTTCACATACACAAAACGATTTTATCGTATTAAGATAAAATATTGTTTTAATAGAAAATTTGATTAATAGATGCTTGATTATAAAACACCTGTATAGTACACCTGTATGCACTATTATTATTATTAGATATATTCTGGACATTTACATACTTATAAGTAATTTATTTTATTATATTTTGATAAATCCAGGAAGTGTTTTTTTTTCAAGATAAAATCTCAAAATGTTTGTATTTAAACAATTTTTTATGTAATTCATATGAATTAAAAATTTTGTAAATCTTTCTAAATTTTTTATTTAAAAATTTGAACTTTATCAATTATCAAACATGTAGTATTGATAATTATTATCAGAAAAGAAAGAGCTGCACAGAACGAGGAAAAAATTTTTGAGAAAATCCATCGTCTTTACTGTAAAAACCTTGTTCACACAGAACAACATCGGGACGGCAAAATCAGCTGTGTAGTATTTTTCATATAATGTAATGTTACACACACATGGAAACAGATATGATATGATAATTTCGCTTTATTCTGGATAGTCTCATTTAAATATGCGTATTCTGTATGAACACTGATATTTCGCTGCAGAAAATCGCTCTTGTTTTGTTTTAAACTTTACCGGAAGTACTATATATTGTAGAGGCAGTTTCTTCCGATGATGAAAACGTGATTTGAAATCAATTCGCAAACGCTGCAAAACGTTATCATATTCAATTTGAATATAGGTTTACTGTAAGCTTGTATTGAATTTTTTTCAAATATTTTAAATATATTATTAAATATAAGTCTGTTTTTCTTAATTTTAACTCGTTGTTTTGATTTTATGCGATTTTACAAAATTATCGAACGTATTTCTACTTTTACCAGACAAACATAAAATATTTTTTAATGTGAAGTTTCTATATAAATTTTTTCTGTAAAAAGTATATTTACTGCATAAAATGAAGCCTTATAGTATATTTTAGGTTTTGGAACCTTATTATCGCACATCCATCATATGTATGTAAAGATAAATTTGAATTAGTTTCTAAAGATAAAGATGTGGTTTCTATAAATTTTTTACATACAAATTTCCTACCAGACTATTTCTATATACAAATGTACATTTTACAAATTTAGACATTTACAAAATACAAACTTTTCAGCCAGGGTCGCTTCCAGTATAAGTGTTTCATGAATATTATTCTATTTTATATAGCAATTAAGTATTATGAACATAATATTAATTTTACAGTTTTGTCCCAAACTCGTTTTAAAAAGGCAAAAGATATTTTAATTGTAAGAGATTACAGGCTATTTTTTTTTTCGATATTATTCATTTTAATTTATGGAAATAACGTGTTGAATAAATATTTTTTTTTAACAAATTGTCTCAAATTAAATATAATAAAAAAATTTTAGTTCAATCTTTTATAATTTTTACATTTATCTCCGTATAATAGTATATATATATATATAATAAGTTTTTTACTCAAATATATTTGATTTAAAATTTAATTTTAATATTAGGAATAGCACTTGTATAGTTGTGTACAACCGGTGTCTTTGATATTCAAAAATATTCGATTTTTTTTTGGAAATTTTGCCTTTACTCAAAGATCACTTATCGCTCTTACTCACTTAATGCTACTGTAAAAAGCCAAGGATTAACAGAAATACCGCTCTTTAATTGAAACAAATTAACAGATTGATTTCTACACATTCAATTGAAATATATAATCGAATGTGACTCAACTATACATGTATATATGTATATATGGAGAAGAATCTAAAAACAAATCTGTTAATACTACATAAAAATCACAGCGTTATAATGCAAAATAATCAAATTACATATATAAACACGTAAATTAAACATATTATACTATGTAAGAGAAAATCGTGTATATTTACTAAATACAATTTATAATTTTTTAGAAATTTATTTAAATATTTAAATGATTCCAAATATAAATTAACATAATTATTAATTAAGTAAAATTTCTATGAACTTTCTTTAAAATATTTTACCGAACATTTGTATATAATTTTTTTTTCTTCTATGTAATCTTTAAATTTTTTATTCTCTTCTTAAAAACAACAATATTTTTCTTACTAAGTATATATTATATAATTAAAATTCATTTAAATTATAATATTCTATTATATAATTAAAATGGAAAAAAAATGAACCGGAAATTTATATACGAAAGGAAATTTAAAATGATATTCATTTGCGTTTTCATTTCAATTAAGATGAAAATTTTTAAATTACGTGTACAGTAGGTTTTTAACATGAAAACAAAAAAAAAACAAAAAATAAAAATTAAGAAATTAAATTTTTAAATTAATTAAAAAATAAAAGTGAATAGCTTAGGTAAAGAATATAAAAACAAGGGATTTTTTTTTCATTTTTATTGTTCTCGTCTTTTTTTTTTTTATACAGAATCAAATTTTAAAGTACCAAAATTATAAAAAACAAGTTAACCAAACTAATTAATAAAATTAATTGCGCATAAACAATTTCATTAAAAAAAATATCCCAATTTAATTTTTAAAATTATTTATGATTCATAAAAACGAAATTAAATTATTGTAAAAGAAATAATTAATTATAAAATTAAATATTATGATGAAAAATATTCTGAATTAAATAGAATGATAACATTAATAACACACTGTTAAAGAATAAATAAAAAAAAAATTATAGCAAAAAAAATTAGCAGAAACATTATGGATAATCTATTAATTAATGAATGTATAGTTGCGACATCTATATTTAAATTTATTAGTTAAAATTATAAGAACTTGAATTTCAATCGTTGTCATTGATAGTTAAGGTAAAAATCTAGACATAACAAAGAGCTGTCATAATTGATTTTCTACCAAGCTAGACATTAATTTTTCATTATATTTATTAGGTAATGAAAATGCTTTTCAATCATGGTCAGGGAAGTTAATTCCCAAGTTACTGGAACAATAGAAATCGGATTGCGAATTTCAGTAAAAGATCACTTATATGAGATAGGAATGTCAGATTTCGTCTTGTTTAGGTCTTGTGGGGACAGTGACAAAATCGCCGTGAACATCTTTTACAGGAATTTCTCTCCAATTCCCAAGGAGATATCCCCAGTTTTATTTTTGGAACAGTAATACTATAAACGAGCGAGTAGAGGACTACAATTAATCACGAATATCTACGGTTGCCCAGGAGGAATTGTTCTCTTGCTCCTATACAATTTCCAAAAACCAACAACCTACAATCTAAGTGATGATTCAATGTTCCCATCGCTTCCAATGTTCCATTGAAATTTAGGTTAACTGCGTATAGGTTTCATTTAAATTGACTTTGACCAAATGAAAAGCGACGTTATATAAGTTTATTTTAGAAGCAGAGCAGCCGTTAAATTATAGTCTGTTAAATTGAATTTAATTTTATGAGATTATTCCATATACTTCCATATATATTTTGCCACTTGATATTTTATTGATTTATATACAGATTTATATACATAGCTAGTAAATAACAATAATTTGTTATGATTTTGAATATCAAAATCACGCACATTTAACAAAGTGATTAAACAACATTATTATGGAAACTCTTACATACACATCAAAACAAAATATATATATATCTAGAAATACCCAATATGTATGTTCAAAATTAAGTAATTTGAATAAAATAATTACTCAATTAAGAGCTATAGAATCTTGTTAAATTACTTTACAAATATACCGGGTACAAAAATAATATTTTAGGCATATTATAATGAAAAATTATTTAATATCACAAATTTATAACGAAAAACTTATTTCCGGTTTTTATATTCTAACATATTATTATATAGACGAGTCCAATTGTCAATAAAATATTTTTGCATGTATGTACATATATCTAATGATAATCCATTTGCAAATAAATTGTGTTTCAATGATTTTAAATTTGAAGTTTTAATATAAGAAATTTGATTAGGTTTCTTAATTAAAAGTAGACATTCAAAAAATAAATTTCATGTTATTTAATTGAAACACTTTAAAAAAAGAAAATTTTTATGTTAACACCTAAATGCAGACACAATTTAAATTTGATTTATTCGGCAATTAAAGTTATTTGAATGATTGCATATAGGTAGATGTCCTTATTTCTTAAGGCAACACTTTAAGAATTTTTGTCTGGTCGCGGTACATTCTTATTCCATATAATCTAATTCTGTTTTAATATTATTAGGTAATTTTTGTTAGTATACAAAAAAAAATCGAAATTCAACTTTTGTTTTCATTAACAAAGCAAATGTGTTGAATTTAGCAATATTCAAGTTGATTTTTTTAACTATTTCATAAATACACATTCCAAATTGAAATAAAATTTTAGACAAATTATATAAATTTCATTTTCTTGCCACCAAATTTAATAATTAAAATTGAAAAATAAATTTTTAATAAATTTTAATAAGACAGGATTTTGACAAATAAGATTAAAAGAATCAGAGTTTGTACTCAATCTCATATTGCCTGAAGGAGTAATAAGAGCCATTATTACTCTGGTATTATTCGCAATATTCACAATATCAAATAATTTAAAAAAAAAATAATTTTAGCATACTTTTAGGTGTGCAAATTTAATCGAATTATTGGATGCCTACGTACATATTTTACAAACAACAGACAGACTCACAAAATAATCGCAATAAGAATGTTTTCATGAATTTCAATTATCAATTTAAAATCAACATTTTTATTTAATGTATAGGCTTTTTAAAATAAAAAAAAAAAATTCCGTAAAACAAAAACAAATTGATCCTTTTAAATAATTATTTAAATAAATTAAATTTTTTTCTTCTTAAATTTTAATAAAAATATTACTAAAATATTTAATTTTTGTTGATGATTTCATATTTTTAATATTAAATAAAATCAATTAATTAAGATTTGAGAAAACAAAAAATAAATAACATTTATGTTTGAATTGAAATTCTTAGAATTCCCGATACTCGGAATAATTAAGAGAAGGATGAAAAGAATTAACAAAAAATAAAATCAAAATTATTTTTCGGTAAATTTATACTAACAAATCATTAACCCCTTTTACATATTATAAATGAGTTGTTCAGTTATTTAAAAGAATGAAATCCAGTTTGTCTACAATTTCATTTCAAGTTTTAAATTGGAATGTATATTTAAAATACAAAATATGTGCTAATGATGATAAATTATGTTATGGGCAGTTGAAAAAAAAAATGAATTAATAAATAAATAATTCGTAAATTATGCTTTAACAACGTAAAATTATATTATATAGCTTACATTGCTTCATTTTTATTTGTAAATTAGATAATTTCATATTTTTAGAATTTTAGAAATTTTGATTAGAATAATTTTGTAAAAAATTTTAATCATTAGATGAGCAACATTAAATTAAAATCTATTTTATAGTAAGAACATTTAAATTTGTTTCTTAAGCTACTAAGGCATATAATATTATCAGCACTGATTTACTTGCTTATTGCAGATTTTCTAAAACGAAAAATTGATAGATCATAAAAAATAAGACACTAAAACAAACGTTTAACAGAAATATCTAAAAGAAAATTTTAGGGTCCAGATGCACATTTTTGGTTTTGCAACTTTTTTAATTTTTAATTTTGCAACTGTTTGATTATGCTTATTTGTATTCCATATAGGTTTGTATTCAACTGTATGATCGCATGCAATTAAACAATCAAACAGTTTGTAATTTTTTACAAACTGATTGCAATTTTTATTTAACACATTCGATTTAAATTAATGCAATAATTTAGTTGGTTTGATGTGCACGCAGCGATTCTACAATCAAACATCAATGGCAAAACTAAAAATTGCATATCTATATGAGCCCTTATAGTTTCCCTTCTTTTTAATTTCAATAAAATTTAATGAAAATCTAATTGGAATTAAACACTTTATTGTATATCACACTCCATACTCGTATATCGCACCTTAAATAATAAATAAGAAATTCAATCGCACCTCAATTTGCATTTCAAAATAAATCAAACAAATATCGTGCAGCAAATCAGACTTCCAGCAAATTTTATTCCTTTAATTACTATTATATTAATAGTTTTTGTTGCCATTATATTGTCGATTTAAAAAAATATGTACTAAATATATACTTAATATTTAAAATTTAATCAATTTACAATAATTTAATTAAGTATGATGTTCTAAGGATAATCTATTTAAAAACAACAGCCACCATTTCGAATTTGTATAATAATTGTAGTAAGTAAATTTATGTATGTATTATACGAGTATGTAATAAAAATTGACTGATCAGTTTCAATAAAATTGCATAAATCATAAAAAACTATTTGAATAAATGAATGATTTTATAACAGTATAATTGTTTAATATCGTATATACTTGTTTAGTATAACATATTTGTATAATAAATTAAGAGTAATTTTATTCAAAAAATTTTTAAAATAATGAGGAGTCTATATATAATAAAAAATATTTATATAATCCGATATTTTATATTACGATATTATATACGATATTATTATATCGTATATAACATATCGCCAAATCTTTTAATTCAACAAAATGTCTTCAATTGTACATTAATAGTAAAACATCAAGTATAAAATTAATTTACATTAATTAAAAAAAAAATTTTTTTTTTTTTTGAACTTTGAACGTATGTATAACAAATAAGTTATTTTTTTGTGAATGAAATTATATTGAATGTATTATATTCAAAAATGAATGATAATTTATTAACAATTATACTTTAAAATCAAAACAATTCACAATTTTAATATTGTATAAATAAGAAAAAAAAAATTGTATAAAAGAAAAGAGAAAATTACAATAAAATTCTCTTAAACAATTGACATTTTAATCAAATAAAAATGTTCGAAATCCATACATGCTGTGTTATATTTGATTTAATATTATTATTATTTGATTTTCAACTAAATAAATTATATATGTATAAAATAAACAGTTAATAAAATTTAATTTAAAGTGAATTAATTACATATGGTATGTGTATATATGAAAATTTATAAACTAAATTGTAAAAATGTTTGATTAATATTGTTTGACATTAAAAGCAAATAAATTAACAATGAAGGTAAAATTATAAAATTATGCAATCTGTATTAAAGTCTATACTTCTATTTTTTTTTTGGTTTTTTTGAATAATAGACAATTAAATTATTTTAGAAAAGAACATTATCAATATCAGATTAAAAATATTTGAAAGTGTAAAAAAGGAAATGTTTGTTAAATTTTTATAATGTTACAAAAAAAATTATTTAAATTTCTATCTAATTTATATGATGAGTTATGTTTTATAAATAAAACAATTAAAATTATATATAAGAATATTTTAAAAATGAAATGAAACTCTTTATACTAGATTATGAAAAGGTTTATGAAATTAATAACATTAGTAAAATTAATAAAAATATTTATTATAAATTCAAAGTGATTTGAATATAAAAGCAAAAAAATTTATAATATTAAGTAAAGTAGGAAACCGCTGAAATTATAAAATAATTAATTACATTTGATAAAATAATGAGAATTAATTATGAAATAATGAGAATTACATTTGAAAAAATTTTTATTAACAAATATTTGCGTCCGTGGTTAATGCAAAATGCAACAGGAGTAACCACTCCTGTAATAACACTATAATTTTCCAAATTATAGTGTTATCATAACCAAAATTTTCAAATTAAATAGGCATTTTTACAATATTTAATTCATATACGTTAAACATATAAATATAAAATAAAAAAAAGCGGCCATGTTTTTCTGTGAAAAAGAAAACAAACAATTTGTTTTGTTTTAATATGACAATGGCTTGATAACGACTTGACAATGAAGTGTGTTCTAGTTCCACTAAGTTCCGCTTGTCAAATTTTCAACTACAAGGACTAAATTAAAATTTCATTTAATTCAACGACACCAAAAATTTGTTTTTGTAATAAGTAGCCGTTGTAGTTGTCGTTCTCATTGAACGTAGAGGGGTAGCTTATTCAATTTAAAATATTAATTTGTTGACTTTAAATTAATTAAAAAAAAATATTCAATTTTAATTTATTGATTTTATATACATTACTTTTATAAGAATGTTTAAAATACTTTTAAATTTTTAATAGTTTGACATTTTTTTGACAATTGAAATTTATGTTTGTATGATAATCAAAATCGGAAATTTTAAATAAATGTAATAAATTCTAATAATTTTTAAATTGATATTTTCAAACAGTAATTTTCCATAAAACTGCCTTTAAACCGAATTTAAAATCGAAATTAAATACAATGACTTTGCAAATGTCAAATAAAAACAAAATTTAAATACATATTGGCTAATTTATATTTGTAATACTTAACATAAAATAAAACTTAATTTTATAAAAAGCATCCAAAATTTTCGAAAGTACGGTTTTGATTTTATTCAATTCGAAATGCGTAACATTGTAAAATTTCTTTAAGGTGCGATGCGATATATGGCGCGTGATATACAATAAAGTGTTTGCATTTTTTTACAATATACAGAAAACTGCTTATTACGAGTATAAGATCTGTTAATAAAGAGTTTAATTTAATATTTTAACTTAATTTGTAGATGTTAATCCGTCTTTGAATTAAAAATTTTTATAATATTATAATAACCTAAATTATATTGTATTTCTGTTATACATTTACAAAATTATATAGGGAGTGTGCATTTAGAAGAAGCCATATATATTTATCAATATTGGTAAAATTTGAAGCTAAATTTAATCAGACTTTGTAAAATTACTGTACAGTAATTTTACAAATCATAAATAATATTTTTTTTTTCAATATTACAGCATTGCCAACATAACGAAAATTAAAACCTATTAATGAGTGACAATTTAAAAAGATCTTAACATTTATAATCATTAATTTCTAATTAAATAAAAAAAAAACAGACTAAATAAATAAATACGAATTTATAGTGAAATTTTTAAATATAAAAAATTATATTGAAAATTTAATATATCAATAATATTTTAAATAGAAACAATACAGAAAATAAAAAAAAATTGATAAGTAAAAAATAAAATTTCCTAAACTTGACCCTTGGATTACAAGTTATGGAAAATTTAGGTTATAAAGAAGGTACAGCAAAAACACGTCGCATAAATAGAACATCAAGTGTACTTGCTAAAAATGAACAGGAAGCACCTTTATCTGGATCAAATAGGTATATAATTATATTTAATTTTAAATATAGATTTACAAAAACATGAACAAATTCGATTTGAACAAAATTAAGCGCCTCAATACATTTGTCTTCCTTTAGCATCATTATTTCCAATTTACATTATGTTTTCAACATTCAACACAATATTTCAATAAGATTTGTTATTCTTACACTATCCTTCCATATATATATGTAAAAATTAATTGTATTTTTGACAAAAGAATTTTGTGGACTATGGAATTGAAAATCAAAACAATTCTTTTACTTATTCTGTATTTTTTACTAATATACATACGAGTGAATAGTTGGCATTATATCTTGACACTCTGAAAATAAATTTTTGTGTAAACTATTAAATAATCTAATTAAATGGAATTTTTTTTGTGTATATTGAATTGTACAACAAATTGAATGTTTTCCTACACTGAGTTTTCATTAATTATCATTCAAGAAATTAACAAGGATGCCAGAGGCATATTGCAATATCTTGCAAGAACATTATTTTATGCCAAAATATTGCATTAGGGCAGCATGTAAGTTAATTCATTTTAGTATTTATTTTATAACGAAATTATAAAAGTGGAATTCATTTAATAATCATTTAGAAAAATTTAATTATGACAAACTACCATTTAATTTTCAATAATTTTTTTAATAATCTTTTGGAAAGTTTTTATAAACAAAACAAGATTTGTTAACGCGAGAGACATCAAGTGTTTTGTGTAAAACACAAAAATAAACACACTGTGGCATTAAATTTTTTACAAAAAAAAAAATATTTATTTCAAGCGTTTTATCATAATCATTGTGTTAAAAATCACTTTATTTTCTCATCCAATATATTTAAAAATATTTCATTTATATTTACAAATTTAATTAGCACCAAAAATTTCTAAAAAATTTCTAAAGAAAATAAAATTTACTTTAAAAAATTTATTGAACAAAAAAAAAAAACAACCATAAGTGCCATGATCATCACCAATCCTATAGTTATTTACGTATTATATACTATTAGCACGTACAAATCTAATTAAAATAACTAAAATTATATAGATATTTTTACTATAATTAACAGATACATACTTTCATATATTCTGCAGTTTAAAAAATCAAGAGATATTAAAGCGAGGGTATATGCAGAAGTGCTTCACTTTGAACTTAAAATGGTTTAATATGCCGCCAAATTAAATTTTTTATGAGTTATTAGACTCATTAACTTATTAAATTATTAACTCATTTTTTATGAGTTAAGAGGGCTTCGGACAACTTTTCGTGTCATAGGATAAGGACAGAGGAGAAACACAATTATATTTTGTAATTGCTGTTAATTCTCTTAATTAAAGATAATATATTTTAACTTAAATTATTTTTAATTAATTTTTAAAAATAAATAAGTAATGTTATTAAATTATAATTATATAGATAGTAATACAATACTTATTCAATAGGTGGCTAACGTTCTTTTGCCTATAGCAGCGCTTAATTCTTTTCACTCACTTGGTGAGTAAAATTACGAGATTCACGATCAAGATATCAGAAAAAATGGTTATTGCTAAAATAGGAAATGTTATGGGAATATTGTAAAATTGATATCGAATAATTTATCAGAAACAATATTATCGCTGTGCCTATGTACATACTAAATATTCAAGACGATATGGTTACCATATTGCTCTTAATCTGTCAGCATTGCGATATCTTGTATTTTTTAAGAAAAAAATAACAAATTCTACCCATAATGGCTTTAAATGCCTTACGTTTCATCTTTGTTACTAAAATAAATTGTAGAATAAGTCTAGCTCACATTTTAGCATTTCGGTAGTCGCTCACATCAATGTCATCATGAGCCTCAAAACAAAATTCAGAATTCACTAAGACAATTCACTAAAAAATATCTGATTTTAATTGCGCATAAGCAACTTTATTTTATATTATTTATAAAATATCAGGAATTTTGTATTTAAATTATTTTTATTAATTTGACAAAAGCATGGCATACGATTGTAAAAACACTGTTTAAAAATTTATTTCAATATCCCTTTTGAAACAGTAAATTTAGATTTTAGTAGAAATTTATTTTCTGTGCCCCGATTTTATTCTATCGATAAAAAAAAAAAATAATAAAAATAAATGATAACGGTACAAAGTTCAATACACAATACAGAAAAGAGATGATTAACAAATGTATATGAACTGACAAAATTATCATCAAATATTTTTCTGTCTTAAAGCCCTGTCGTAAATAATTAAAAATTGTTGAATATGAATTGTGTTTCTATATACAAAAAACAATTATTACAAAGTATTATATACATATGTGCATACATATGTACCTATTATTAAAATTTCATTGTACATATATAATAAGTAATAATAATAACAATAATATAAATAAATTGCATATACATATTTCATAAAATTACATACCTGTCAAATAAAACATTCATTTTTTCACGTTTTAAGCTCTTTAATTTGAATCAGAATTAAAAAAAAAAAACAACAAACAAAATTAAAAATAAAAAAAACAACAAAATGGCGAACAAAAAAATGATGGAAAAAAATTTTCAATAGAACAATACTAATAAATTAGTATTACTAGTGAAATGGTCGAAGTCAGAACTTAAGTATAATTAAAATTATTAGAAAGTTTTAAAGTTCGACGGGAATTTCAAAAACAAATTAAAAAAATTTTCTATTTTTAATAAAAAAACTAAAATTATTTTGTAATTTTAAAAATTCATACGAATAAATTATGAAAAATTATTGAATATTATTTTAATTTTTTAGAAATTTAAAATTTTTTTATGTAAAACAATTAATTTGTAAATAATTTTTGTGTTTTTATTTTTTTAATTATAAAATATATATATGTATATACAATAATATTAAATTATTATGAAATGGTAATTTTTTTTAATTCTTTACTTCCCATTTTTAAATAATCATTAAATTTTAAACGGTTATGATATAACCGTTATATATGAATTATTGTTATGAATAAAAATTTAACGCATTTTTTTAAATAAAATACGGCAACACTTTAATTTTGTGTACATATTTTTTTATATCAGTGTAATGTGTGTTCTAAATGGTAATTTTACCAAATTTTTTGGTAAAAAAATAATTAATTGAAAATAATTACATAGCAATTAGTAAAATAATAATTATAGATTTAGTGTTTAATAAATATGCAATGAAAACAGTAAAAATACACAAATTTAATAAATTTTAAATAAATAAATTTTATTTAATTTAAAATTTTGAAGAACGAATGTTACAGTAATGTGAATTCAATTAAAAATTTGCCAATTTAGAATTATAAAAGAAAATAAATAAATTTTTTAAATATAATTTTGTATATAAAATCGCCCTTTTACAAAATACACATCGTGACATAACTCTAAATTTGCATATTTGAGAAAACCAAATTTTAAACTTTTGAGGTTAATATTTTTTTTCTCGTTATTCATACATTTTTTTATAAAGTATGTATTTTTTTATATGGGCGACATTTTTTAAATTAGAGAAGTTTTAAGTACTTATATCTGTATAAATAAGTCAGACATAGCATTTTTGAGTTATTTCATTGTTGCAACATACGACCGATATGTAATTCTAAGTGTCACTTGTCATCTAAAGTTAATGTAATTATAACACAATGTTATTGTCATACATAGAGGGTTAAATAAAAAAAAACAATACGAATTCTAAAATTTTATAGAAAATAAACATATAAGTATTTAAATATTCAAGAATTTTTAGAAGTTGGGATTTAAAAATGTAACTTACATTATATTTTCAAAAGAAAACTGTGAAATTATGGTAAAAAATTTCATTGAAAAATTTTATTTCGAAACTTCAAATTCAATTGTGCAAAAGTCAATTTTCAAATAGAAAGTGTCGATTGGAGACTTTTTCAATTATATTGAAACAGTTAAAATTAAATTAATAAATTAATTAACACCAAAGTCACTGCGAATGATCGAACACCAAAGTCATATGATCGAACATATAATTGAGGTTCTATAAGCATTACATGCCAATATTATAGAAATTTGTGATTTTTACTGTTATTAAATTTAATAAAATATTTACATTTTTGCAATTGATATTATTCTAATTAAATAATATATATTTTTTTCTCTCTTTTCTATTATTTCATTAATTTATTTAGATTTAAAACAGTTTCACCTGGGATGATGGTAAGATGGCGAAATGATCCTGAATCTATGATAGAAGCCCAATATCCAACAAGTGATTTTGAATATATGGAATGTGGACCATCACCACCAGCTGAAAGTGCACCTAGTATGTATGATAGTTTTGAAGAGCCAACAAGTGAATTAAGTGTATTAATATGTCATGATACATTACGTAATAGTTTAATAGATCAAATGAAAGCGGCCGGTGGCCGTATGCGTTTATTTGAAGAAATTGAAAATGGAAATATTATTTCTGAAAATGTACAACAATCATATGAGAATACAACAAAAATTGAAAAAAATTTATCATATTTATGGTCATCATTTTTAAAACGTTGGGATTTATTAGAAGGCTTAATATTATGTGGTGCCGAATTAAATTTTTATGATCAAAATGGTATATCAGCATTACATTTGGCAGCATTTAGTGGCTGTTTAGCATCAACAAATTTTTTAATATCAAAAAAATTAGATGTCAATTTACAACCAAAAACTTATACACCATTACATTGTGCTGCTTTTGGTAATTCACCAGAAACAGCTAAAATGTTAATAAATAATGGTGCATTAATAACAAAAGATACAACAAAACCAAATTGTGAAGAATCATTATTACATTGTGCTGTAAGAGCAAATTCATTAGAATGTGTACAATTGTTTATAACTGAAGGTGCTGATGTTAATTCATTAAAACCAAATGGTACAAATCCAATACATTTGGCAGCTGATTTAGGTTTATCACAATGTTTGGAAGCTTTATTGAATGCGGAAGGTGCCGATCCCAATATTAGAATTTGTATAAGAGAAAAAGAATCAACTGCATTACATTTAGCAGCTGATGAAGGTAATTGTGAATGCGTTGATTTATTATTAGCCAAAGGTGCTGATGCAAAATTAAAAAATCATCGAGGTTTTACAGCACTACATTTAGCTGCTAGAACATCAAGTTTGGAATGTGTTGAATCATTATTACGTAATGGTAATGCTGATCCAAATGCTGAAGATTTTGATCAGAGAACACCATTACATACAGCTGTTGGTAAATCGGAAAATGCTTTCGATATTATGGAAACATTAATATCATGGGGTGCTAATGTTAATCATAAAGATATTTATGGTTTTACAGCTTTACATTTAGCTGCATTAGATGGTTTAGCACAATGTGTTGAAATGCTTATATATCATGGTGCTGATGTTACAACAAAATCTAAAAAAGGTACAACAGCATTAAATGTCATAACACGTAAAACACCGGCATCAGTTGCAATGATACAACAAAAATTAGATGCAGCAATAACATTACACCATTCACAGGATATTGTTAATCGTGAAGTTGAATTGGAATTAGATTTTCGTCAATTATTACAACATTGTCACCCAAGAGAAATTAGTTATTTGAATACATTTGTTGATGAAGGACAAAAAGAAATTTTGGAGCATCCATTATGTTCAGCATTTTTATATATAAAATGGGGTAAAATACGAAAATATTATATTGGCAGATTAATATTCTGTTTTACATTTGTATTATTTTTGACTCTATATGTATTAACGGCACTAGCTCATAATTGTTATAATGGCAGTAAAGATGATAATACAACAATATTAGCACAGGAATTATGCCAGAAGCAATCAATTTTAGGTGATATGTTACGTAATAATCCTTTTGTTATGGAAATGCAATGGTGGGTTTTAGTAGCAATAACGATTATTGAAATATTTCGAAAGCTGTACGGTATAACAGGTTACACGTCTGTTCGGCAATATTTTATGCAAGTTGAAAATAGTATGGAATGGTTTGTTATTACAAGTGTATTTGTTATATCATATATTTATACGAAACAAACATATACATTTCAAAATCATATCGGTGCATTTGCTGTATTATTAGGTTGGACAAATTTAATGTTAATGATTGGTCAATTACCAGTATTTGATGTTTATGTTGCGATGTATACAAAAGTTCAAGGTGAATTTGCAAAATTATTTATGGCATATTCATGTATGCTAGTTGGATTTACGATAAGTTTTTGTGTTATATTTCCATCATCGTCATCATTTGCAAATCCATTTATGGGTTTTATAACAGTATTAGTTATGATGATAGGTGAACAAGATTTATCTTTATTAATTAATGATCCAGATGGAAAAGATCCACCATTTTTATTAGAAATAAGTGCCCAAATAACATTTGTATTGTTCCTATTATTTGTAACAATAATATTAATGAATTTATTAGTTGGTATTGCTGTACATGATATACAAGGATTAAAAAAAACAGCTGGTCTTTCAAAATTAGTTAGACAAACGAAATTAATATCATATATTGAATCAGCATTATTTAATGGTTATTTACCAACATGGTTAAGAAATTTATTACATTATACAGCATTAGTATCACCACAAGCATATAGAGTTGTATTATGTGTTAAACCATTAAATCCAAGTGAAAAAAGATTACCACGTGATATATTAATGAATGCATATGAAGTTGGTAAACAAAGAAAACATAATGGTCATACAATATCAGCAAAAAGTAGTGCTGCAACATATTTTTCATATAAAAACAAATATAATAATAATAATTCAAATGGTAATAATGGTAATAACGGTAGTTCTAGCAATATGAAATGTAATAGTTATTTACAAAGTGGACCACATACAGAAACTGAATATGATACAATGAGTTTATGTACATTAACAACAAAAATTGATGATAATGCTGAACGTTTAGATCAATTAACAACTGAAATACAAGAATTAAAAGCAGCTTTATTTCAACAACAACAGCAAGCTACTAAAGTTATTGATAAATTATTATTGGTAATATCAAATCAACAACAAAGGAATAATTTTAAAAAATAATCTCCATTCAATCATAATAAATTAAATGTATAGATAAAATTTTTTAATTCAAATATTTGTGTATATAATTAGCGACCAATTGCATCTAATATCTTATTAACATTTTTATTTCCATTTTTTTTTTCTGTAAATATTCATTACCAATTTTAAATATTTCAAATAATTGTTAAAGATTTTTGAATTATTTGGTTTCTCTTATCAAATTTTAATTGTTACTCGTATAATGTAAATTTTTTTTTTTGGTAATTTAAAAAAAAAAATTATAAAAGGACGGTAAAACTTAAATTGTGTATTATGAAAATCTCACACATCTGAGATATTTCAGTTTATTTTTATCTTAATTTCATAATTATCAGAGTAATTATAACTGCAACCGTCCCAATTAAATTCAACTCTGTCCAAATATTCAAAATAAAATATTACCAATAATATTTTCTGAATGAATTTTAGTTTAAATTAAAAACTTTTTTATAACACAAATGTTATAGCATAAAAAAAAATATTAATATTAAGTATATAGAAGAGATTTTTAGAGAAAATATTCAAAATTTTTGTACAAATAATTGAAATTTAATTAAATATATATGTCTATTACTTATATAATAATTTTTCATCATAAATTGAATCATAAAATTAATAAAGTGATTTAATAAAATCAAGTATTATTAGAAATAAAATATAACAATTAGTCAATTAATTTTTATATATATACATATAATCTTAAAACTAATTAGTTTTGAAATTAAGAAAATATAAAATCAATTAAGTTTTAATATAATTATATAATATTAATTTTTTGAAAAAAGCGATATAATAAGAATTATATTTTAAATATAGAAATGTATGGATAGAGATCACTTATACAATTAACTCGAATTCTTAACGCTTCAATTAACAATTTCTTCCATTTCTTTAAAATTTTTGTTACGCCTTAACAATATCTATTGTATTGAAAATATTATAACATTTAATACTTAATCAACATAATTGTTTTATATTTATATTATTTTAATTTCATTTATAATCTCAATACAAACTCAACAATCTTATAAAAAAATAATACATATAACATAATTAATTTATATTTTCTTTATATTATAATTCGAATTTTTATTAATTTTATGATTCTATAATTTATAATAAATTTTAATGTCAATAATAAATATTTTTAATTGATCACAAATCTTGTCTCCAATTTAAAAATAAATTATATTGTTATATTATTTAAGAAATAGGTAATAAAAATGTATAAAAAGGAATGTAATATTAATAATTAATTTTATATAATATATTAAATTTAAAAAAAAAAACAAAAACATTATGTATTTTTAAACAATATTTTAATGTTTACATAATTTTATATAAGAAATGAATCAAGTGTTATTTTGAGAAATAAGCAAGAGTACTTGCTTTTATGTACCCATAAATAACAAGTATTAATTTATAATATTAAATAAAATATAATAGACTCATATTTAAATATATTTCATATTATATATGTATTTAAAAAATCTTAAATTTTCGGTAATATTTAAAATAAATTAAAATAAATTTTGAATTTTAAAAATTTTTTTAATGTATACAGTATACCAAAATATATAAAGTGATAATTTACTCTAATTTTGAAAAAAACATAAACTTTAAGAAAAAAACAAAATAATTATGTAATTTTTGAGAGAGACACAAAAATATTAAATGCTAATTTTACCGACAAAGATATAGGATTGTAATATTTAATTTGATATTTCAAAGAAATTTAAAATTTTAATTAGAAATTAAAAAACATCGAATTCAACAAACAAATATCAAAATTCAAATTTGTTGCTTTATAAAGCTTTTACTTTGATTCATCGTACAGATTTTTATAATGATATTAAAAAATCTTGTCCTTTTGAAAAAAATTAATACAAAAAGTCAAAATCTAAACATATAAAATAAAATTTCAAAAAAAAAAATTCAAAATTTCCGCTTTTAATTTAATTAGTAACAATAAATTAAATTTTAAATAAGTGAATTCGAAAATATTTAAAAATTAATGAAAAAATAATTAAAAATTTTTATTTTTAATTTTTCAAATTAAGTTTACAAAATAATCACAAAATTTGATTCAGTTCAATATTACTTCAATATCTTGAAATTAAGATACTATTTTAAAACACTTTCTTGTATAAATTCAAATATATTATTTTATTAATTAAAATTATAAATAATGTTAGTTTTAATTAAAAATAAACCAATAGAAATATTAAGTATTTCTAGAATAAAATTCAAAAATAGTATTATGAAAGCGTATGTGTATATAACATTATTAAATTTTATTAATAAAACAAAGTTAGAACAAAAACAAAATATATTAATATAAAATAATTAAAAAATGTTAGAATGTAAGTAAAAAATTTATAGATATTAATTAATAATTTTATTATTTCACTTGAAAATCTTAGTATATTTTATAATGGGAAATCACTAACGAATAACAAAGGAATATTAATAATGCAAAACAGAGAAATTTATTTAACAATATTACGATTTATTGTTTCATATTATATTAAATTTGTATATAGGTATTAGTTTTACCAAAAAAAATACAATATACATATACATTTCGAATGCATTGATCTGTTTTTGGCAAATCAAATCTAATTTAGTTAAAAATTTTGCAATTTACTTCAAAAGTACTTTTACAAAAAAATGAATTGTAAAAAATTTTTATTATAAAATTTTATTGAACTTTTTGATTTTGAAAATGTTACCATTTTCACAGAAAAAAAAAAACAGAAAAAGGTTATAATAAAAATTAATATTTTCTGCAACTTATTAAAAACTTATTCCCGCTGGCAAAATTTATGAAAACTTCTTTTTATAGTCAATTTTATTATTTTCAAAAAATTAGAAATGGCCATATCGAATAATTTATTAAATATAATAAAATGAAGAATAAATTAATGTTTTGCAAAAATAAAATATCATTTTTCCCTTTTCAATAGGATTCAATAAGATTACAGAAACTTATTCCAATTTTAAACTTTTAATAATTTTGAAAATTTTTTAAAGAATATTTTAAATTAAAATATTTAAAACAAAAAATAAGTTAATTTGAAAATCTTAAATTTATATTAGAATTAAAATTTTCCATATTATTAAATTTTATTTGTATTTATTCGATTATTAAATAATGATTATATTGTATAAAAAATAATTAAATTTAAAGTAATTTTTATTATAACAATGTATGTGCATGTTTAATTTTTTTTTTTTTTAAATTAAAAAAATGACATAATGGCTGTGTGTAATATTTTGAAGTGAAATTATATAAAATAATTTAAATAAGTGTGTACGTCTATGTATATATATATATATAATATAATCAACATTATTATTTATTTATATAAAATAATATAAATAAATAATAATATTAGTTTATTATGTAGCAATATAAATATTTAATGCGTTTTATTAATTAAAAATACAAATAAAAGAAAAATATAATATTATTGTGTTTTAATAGAAAATCTAATTTTTATGTTGTGATGGTAAGTCCGATTTCCAAAATTACAATAGCGAATAAAATCGATTTGCTACATTGTTTTATTAGTAAAAATTGCTATATTTGCTGTAACTAGTAAAATTTCATTATTACAACTATCGCAATTTTAATAATTAATTTGAAAGAAATTCGATTAAAAAACAAAATGTAAAAGCCTGTTAAAATTTGTAAATACTGAATTTTTTTCAGCAATATTATAGTATTATATATTCATATTTTGGTATTCATCAAGAATAAAATAGGTGCATAAGAAAATCAGCACGTTAACAAATTAAATAATAAGAAAATATTTGAAAACAATCAAGTTACCATAATAATATTAATAATAATTACGAATTGGAATTGTTTTAAATGAAATACAGCAAATATATTACCATTTTCTTTTCTAGAAATCTAAATTTATTATACGTACATAAATAAAATTTGGAAAAAAATTCACGAAATATAGTATGGGAACATAATATATTTCATAAATATTTTATAAATGGAAATATTATTAGGTAACATATATGTGCCTTATTAAAAATTCAAGGATATTTAATGTAATAAATAAAAATTCCACAATTTCCATCGACATTTTTCAGATTTTTTTGTAAATACCATTTAATTAATATAAATAGCTATGTATAATATATTTATATTAGTTATACGTTAAAAAATTCGATTTTCTGTTAAAATTTATTTTACGAAGTATCTATTATTAAATAGAAAACGTGACATTCCTTGTTTTTTTTTCAAAGATTTCAAAAAATTTACAAGATCAAATAAAAAATTTGTTATTTAATTTTTGATTATTTTCCCATACATGAACATTATAATTACTATTTACATATATACAAACACATACATACACATGTAGGAATAATATAGAAACAACGAAAATATTTAAAATATTTTTGAAAATAATTAATATTTTGTAATATTTTAGAATTATTCAAAATTCTACGATCATCTTATAATATTACAGAAAATTATATCATAGATTAAATTGTACGAATCAATAGCAGTTATCAAGACAGTAGCACAATAGCACTTATCAAGACAACTGTGTTAATCCCTTTGGTAAATATTTTTTAATTGAATGACGCTCTGTAAAGAATTTGCTCTAATCACAGTCTCACCCGTATATACGTACAAATTTCATTTTGGCTTTGTATATACATATGTACATATGTATATAAATTAACTAAAAACCAAAAAAATAAAAACTGTAACACCTTCAGTTAAATTTTTTAGCTTAATATTATTCACGAATATCTTAAAATGTTGATACTCGTAAAGCCAACAATTTAAATAATAACAAGAATAAATTTAAAAAAAAAAATTCTATTGAGATTAGTAAGTATGTAATTTCAAGTTGATAAAGATATTATGTAGTATATTTACTTTTTAAAAATGTATAAAGTAGCATAATGTTTATATAATGATTAATTTTATATATTTAAAAATACTTTATCATTATAAAATTAAATACAAAAAATATTTTAATTTTTCAAGATTAAATTTGATATAATTTAATTTTTTATAATAATATCAAATTGTTGTCTTAAAATTAAAAAATCCAAATAGCAATATGTTTTGCTTTTGGAAAAAAAAAATATATATATATATATATATATATATATATATATATATATATATATTTAATTTAGATTATATTGTACAAATTGGATAGCAGTGCATCGCAACAGCATATAAAGATTTGTTTTGCCCCCTACCAGACTACTATTATTGCTTTACTTAAAAGTTTAGACAGACTGTTTAGGGTAAAAATTGAGGATCAATACCCTGAATTAATGGAAAATAATGGCAGGTGTACCGCAGGGAAGTTCTTGTACCTATTCTACACTTATGATCTACCAACTTTCGATAACGTAACTACATTTGAAATTAACAAATTAACAGTAGACGAAAATATAAATTCATCAACACAAAATTTACAACATGCAAACAACAAAATTTTAAAATAGACAGATAAATGGAAAATGAAAATAAATGGACTAAAGTCAATTCACATAAATTTTACAAATAAACAATGTTACCAAAATTTACTAAACATATTTAAACATATTTAAATCACACCTTAAGATGAAAATGTCAAGTATCTTGGAATGATACTAGACAAAAAGCTATTATAGAGAGATCATATTAACAACAAATTAACAGAATTAAAAATTAGACATGCAAAATTACAATGGCTGATTGGTTATTACTCTAAACTTAGTATGAATAATAAACTTTTAATATGGAACCAGATATAACTTTATGGAATACAACTATGGGGTTGCGCTAGTAAGTGCCATATAGATATCATCGAGAGATTTCAATATAGAATACTTAGAAACATCGTGAGAGCACCATGGTACGTTAGAAATGCTGACTTTCAAAGAGACCTTAAAATAAAAACAGTACAAGAAGAAATAAAACGATTCGCTGTAAAGCATTATGAAAAGTTAGCAACACACGCTAACATTGAAGCGTCAGTTTAACCGCTGATGGTTAGTCAATTGGACTAGTTTTAGCACTATTTATGGATAATGAATCTAAATTAAAAAAAAAATTTAAAGTGCATTTGATATTAATTAAATTAAGTGAAAAATCTTCAAGTATACAATTTAAAAGCTGAGGAAGACATATTTTTTGATTCAACACTTTTTCTCTTTGAATCGATTATAGCGATTCAAAATTTTAATAATAAAAAAAAAAAATAAAGATACTTTAGGATTTAATTGAATACAGAATTATTTTTTAAAAATAATTTTAGCAAATTCTTAAATTAATATTCTGAAAATAACGTAAAACGCTAACGTCAACGCTAGTGTTAAATTAATATAAGTATATAATTACAGAATTAAACAAAAATTTAAAGTTTAACTAACTTAATTAACACCGTTCTATGTTTTGACAAAGTGGGACCTTATATTTATACAAGAATATAACAAAAATTTTTTAAAATTGTCTACCTATGGATATTTTCTAGCCTCTACATAAAAAATTGAATAAAACTTACAAATTAAAGTTATATGTCAATATAAAGCAGAAAGTTAAAATTATCATCTAATTTTTGGAATTATTTTATACCTTGTTCTAAAAATTTATGTATAATGAAAAATATTTTTAAGAATTTAATTGCCCAATTAAGTGACCAAAATTCTTAATCGTTTTTAATAAATGCTTTAAAAATATTTAGTTCTTATTTTTCTTCTATACTTCTTTTAAAAATTATTTTTGTTGTATTTTATATTATTTGACTTCACAATATTAAAAATGGAATTATGTCGAGCTTTATACTTAAGATTCTAAAGACATGTATACACATCATATAGTAATAAAAATAATAAATATTATACTTGTGATGAAATGAAATAAGATGAAAAATAATCTAGTAAAATATTTACGATATACATATTATGCAGATACAAATATTCATATTTCAAGATAAAAATAATTGACTCATACGCGTTCTTATGAACGAATTTACTTTAAGAATTTAAAATTGAAATATGTGAATTCAAAAACTTACAGAAATTAATATCAATTGTATTTATTTTTATCTACGTGTTCCGTATAACTAACACTTTTTATGTACATGTATGCATATAAGAATTCTTTAAATATTTTATAATTAAGAAGTGATATCCAATAGAAAAAAAAAAACAAAATATAGCATAATGAAAAATATTCACATACCTGTTCCTTTGACTGTATATTATCAAAATAATGAATATCTTGCCCGTTGATTACAAGTAATCCAGTTCCAGGATATCGAACTGTAACATCACCACGAGCTTTTTTCCTTAGACATTCTGAGAATTTATATAACAATATTTTGAGTTAAGAATGTTATTTAAACATACTTTTAAACTTATTACCGTAAGTTGTAACATACTGTCTACCATCTTCATCAAATAATGGCTTAGGAATTGTTGCATTTTTCATTGGATCCATTAAAATTTTTCTATAGTTTTGTATAAAATCTTTTGATTTATATGAATATGGTAAAGATATTAACCTGTCCATTGCTTGAATAAAATTAGAATACTCAATATCAGAAATATTTTCTACAAGTTTTTTTTCTAACTGCTCCTTTGGAAGCCAGTGATATCCAGTTGATTCTCTTTTAATAAAAAAATAATGTCGAAACTAGTAATTTTAACAAATAACTTACTTACAACTTTAGATTTGGATCAGGTTTTGTTCCTTTTCTAATCATTTTATCTTCAAAATCATTTAAATTGTTAATTTCCTCGACAATATCCTACAAACAAAAAAATATATATTTTCGAAATACTTACATTACAATTAACTTAACATTTAGGTTAACTAGCAAAAATATATCAAAAATCTTACATAAAGAAGCTTAAAAAAATTTGGCCTTCCTGTATAAAACATACTATGAAAAGGCCTGCCAGTAGCGTCAAATTCTGCAGCTTTCCTAGGAGGAAAAATCTCTGCCGGTTCTTTCATTAATGGTCTCGCCCTCTTTTGAAACAGACCGGACGGGAACAAATATTCAATTGCATTCTAGAAACAAAAATATTACAATGTTTTAAATGAGTTCATATAAACGACTTGTTAGTTACATCAATGTCTTCTTGAGTGAAAGTTTCTGGATCTTCTCCCATCATGTTAGCCAAATGTCTTTTTCCAATTTGATATTCCAGCGTTTGAGCTTTCATGAACTCATCATGTCCTCTTGCTCTCTCTAAATAGGCTTTCATGGCTTTTGAGGTTTTTTGTTTTTGAACTGCCAAAGGCGCCGCGACAACAGTCACCTCATTTGAATATTTTGCAACCTAAAAATTTCAAAATTATTTAAAAAATATTGCTCATGTGATTCTTAGGTTATAATTTGAATGTGTTGAATTATTTTGTAAACTTACAGATTGTAGTTGTAAATTTTTTAATGACTTTATCTGAATAAAGAAAGATTTACATAAATTTAGCCGGTTAATAGAAACCGGCAAAGCCATTTTATTTCAAATTATGTGATAGCCTACACTGATTTTGTTAATTTATTTACTAATAGAAATATACTAAAACAAAACGAATCTAAAATTTTCTGTATAAAAGTAATAATTGCCAAACTCAGCTGTTTTAATTAACCCCATTAGATATCGATATAACGTTAAACTTTATGCCACTACTAAGATTGATAATTATTTTCAGAACGTAAGAATATCAAAACTATGTGATAAACTCAGGCGAAAATTATAATAAAAATAAAATCAGCTAAATCTTTCCAAACCCTCACAAAAAACTAATTTTCACCGTTGTGCTTTAAAAAATCTGACAGTAAATCTGTTTAGTGTGTTTAACCGCAATGCATGAAATAAAGATGCAGTTTCAAAGCAACACTTCAAAATTGTATTATTTTCTAGATTTGAGCACGCTAGACTTAATAACAGATGAAGTCATTACCGTACAAAATTTTGAAACACTCAAATGTTGACTTGCGTTTTTTCACGTAGAACGTAGATTATTTTTCACTCGGCGTAATTTTAACCAATATTTTGCAATTGTCAAAAATCTTTGTATCCTAATTATTTTTATAACTTTTATTTTAAGTTCACTACTAAAATTAATTTCGATTATTAATTTTGATGTGAATATTCAAAATTTTGACATATTATAATCGCCTATTTATTATTTTAAAATCTTTTTCGTTTAATACTTTCAAATTCATTAAAAAAGGTAAAATTTATTTTGTCACCACAACCAATTATTATGTCGATTTTGAAAACAACGATAATGTCAGTATTTGAACGCTATTCAATATTGATACTATCGATAATATCGATAGTGTTATCGGCAGTTCCCCACCACTAACTGGAACCCGTGTAGTGCAACCGAAACATCAGATTTCATATTTATCTAAAAAATTTCCTCATTTGCTCATATTTATCTAAAAAAAGTTGAAGTTGCTGCACTTTAATAATTTAGAAAAATTGCAAAATGACTGCTGAAGATAATTTATTGGTACAATTCCAGTCTTTGGGAATGTCGGAGCAAAAGGCAAAAGAAACCCTTAAAAATGCAAACGTGACGAAGAATCTCCAACATGCTCTGCAAGAATGTGCAAATATTGAATTAAAAGATGGAATTGGAATGTTAATATATCACATGGCTTCGAAAATTAAACCACAAATAATTGATAAACTTCCATTTCTAGTTAAATATATAACAGAAAAGAAATTAGATTCAACTTTACGAATAGATGTTGCACTGGAATATTTGCTTACGCATGGACATAAAAGTGAAGCAATAAATATAGCAGATTTTGAAAAAGAATGTGGAGTTGGTGTTGTTGTTACACCAGAGGAAATTGATGACACTGTCAGTAAATTAATACAACAAAACAAAGAAGCGATTCTTACCCAAAGATATCGGTTTAATGTAGGAAAATTAATGCAAGATGTTCGCAATAGTTTGAAATGGGCAGATGGAAAAGCTGTCAAAAATGAAATTGATGTGCAAATGCTTGATTTATTAGGACCAAAAACTGAAGAAGATTTAAAACCGGCACCAAAATTAGAACGGAAGAAAGAATCTAAACCTTCATCAAATAATACTTCAAGTTTAGCAAAGAATGAACTAGAAAGTAGTGACGGTGCCAGTACGATTGCAGAGCTAATGAAAACAAAAATTCATTTTCATGCTCCAGGAGAAAATTATAAAACTGATGGTTACGTTGTTACTCCAAATACTGAGAAATTGCTAAAAGCTCATTTATCAGAAACCGGTGGTTTGGTGAGAACAAGATTTCCTCCTGAACCAAATGGTATTCTGCATATAGGTCATGCCAAAGCTATAAATATAAATTTCGGTTACGCTGCTGCTCATAATGGTGTATGTTTCCTTCGTTATGATGATACAAATCCTGAGAAAGAAGAAGAAAAATTTTTTGTTGGTATCAAGGACATGGTAGAATGGCTTGGGTATAAACCTTATAAAATAACACATTCTTCTGATTATTTTCAACAATTATATGACTGGGCTGTGATTTTAATAAAAAAAGGTAATCACTATTTCAATTATTAACAGATTTTACTTGTAAAAATTAATTTTAGGATTAGCATATGTATGTCATCAATCTGCTGAAGAAATGAAAGGCTTTAATCCACCTCCCAGCCCATGGCGAGAACGTCCAATTGAAGAAAATCTTCAACTTTTCGAAGACATGAAAAATGGTAAAATAGATGAAGGACACGCTACACTACGAATGAAAATTACGTTAGAAGAGGGAAAAATGGATCCGGTTGCTTACCGTATTAAATTTATTCCACACCACAGAACCGGGAATAGTTGGTGCATATATCCAACTTATGATTATACACACTGTCTTTGTGATTCTATAGAAAATATTACTCATTCATTATGTACCAAAGAATTTCAAAGCCGTAGGTCATCTTATTATTGGTTGTGCAATGCTTTAGATATTTACTGTCCTGTACAATGGGAATATGGACGTCTCAATATGAACTATACAGTTGTTTCTAAAAGAAAAATAGGTAAATTAATTGAAGAAGGAATATGTTCAGATTGGGATGATCCAAGACTTTTTACTTTAACTGCTTTGAGACGTCGCGGTTTTCCTGCGGAGGCCATAAATAACTTTTGCGCTCAAATGGGGTGCACTGGAGCTCAGATAAGTGTTGATCCAGCCATGTTGGAGGCATCTGTTCGTGATGTATTAAATTTAACAGCACCAAGACGGCTGGTTGTTTTAGAACCGTTGAAGGTTACTATTACAAATTTTCCTTACTCCAAGCCAATCGAAATTGATGTTCCTGATTTTCCACAAGCTCCTGAAAAAGGAGGACATAAAATCATATTAGATAAAATTATATTTATTGAAAAAAGTGACTTCAAATTGAATCCAGAAAAAGGTTACAGACGCTTATCACTAGATCAAACAGTTGGCTTAAGGCATGCTGGTTTGGTTATAAAAGTGGTTGAAGTGAAAAAGGGAAATGATGGAGAAGTAACTGAATTAGTATGCGTCTGCGAGCAATCAGAGAAGGCTGAGAAGCCAAAGGCATTTATTCAATGGGTATCGGAACCGTTTGAAATTGAGGTTAGACTTTACGATTTACTATTTAAACATAAAAACCCAGAAGATTCGAATGAAGTCCCTGGTGGATTCTTAACCGATTGCAATAAAGATTCTTTGAAAATCTTAAAATCATATGCTGATAAAATTTTAAAAGATGTAAAAGTGTATGATAAATTTCAATTTGAAAGAATCGGTTTCTTTTCGGTAGATCCGAATACCAAGGGAGATAATATTATTTTTAATCGTACTGTCGGTTTAAAAGAAGATGCTGGAAAAAATTGAATTTAACATTTGTTTTTGTTTTTTTGGTCAAAAACTACATACATATATATATATATATATATATATATATATATATATATGTTTGTAATGTACAAATGTAGATTGTTTTTAATTTTCTATGAATAAAGTGACCTTTTTTCGTAAGTTTTTTTTATTTCATTCAATGTTATAGTAGGTCTGGCATAATTCCTCCGACATATACACATAAGAATTTTAAAGAAGTTCAAGTAATTGATTAATTTTCATTCGTATTTTGGTAACAAGAAAAAATGTGGAATTTGCCTTAACACGTACCTTTACATACGACGGCTTGATACCGTTCCGTGTACAATCTTGCATGATTAGTATTGTAAAGCAAAAGATCATGAAAGCTTTCAACATTATCTCATGATCAAAATTAGTTTTACAATGTCAAAATGTAGATACATATGCACATATTTTGCGTATTGAAAACTTTTTGAAAGTCAATCACATAATATGGAAATTTTGAGATGTACGATGTTTTCAAGCGGTTTAAAATACTTAGCTTAAAGTACCAAAATAACCCTTTTTCCTCAATATTTCAAGTATAAATTCAAAATTTGATGCAAAATTCTTATATTTCTTATATTTAAGATGATTCTAATTTTAAAAAATCGGATTGAATTTACAAAAAAAATATTGAACAATAATATTAATAATATTATATTTATGTACCTATAATACTGTAAATAACATAATTAAATTAAGAAAATATTGAAATTGGAAATTGCTCAAACGGCAGGAGATTTTTGTTTCGAAATTAATTTTAATGGATACAACGTTTTCGTATGCTAATGTACGTGCATGTAGTAGGTACATTTTTATATACATATGTAGTACAACATACATAATATGTTTTCGAAATTAAAATTTTAAATTCTCGGATATGCAATTTTTTATATTTAATTTCCGAATTCAATTTCTAATATTTTTTTACGTAACAAAACAAATCTTCTCTACAAGTAGAAAAGAATAAAACAAAGTCATTTATATTTTTTGAAATTTGATAATCAATTTAATGATTTAGTCAATTCGAAATTTAAAATGTAAATATTTTAAAAAGTAGAAATATCCAAAATATCGATAAATCTATATTTTGGACAATATCTATGAAGAAATATTAATCAAGAACCCCAGTAAAAGTCCCAACCCTGCTGAAAAAATTAAAACATAAATCCGTGTAAAGAAATATGACAATCTACACACAATTTCCTTCAACTAGTTTAATACTCCTAAAATAGAATAAAGAAATTAAGTAAATTTAAAAAAAAAATAAATATTTTAACAGAATAGTACTGTAAATTTTAACAGAATGCAAAGAGGTAGTTTTTCTGTTTAAAATCCGGTAAATGTGCTGCAGGTAACACCGGTAGTTTTATTCACCCTAGCATTTCGTTTTTACTCTAGTTCGTTTGACATATAATATGTACATATACAAATCTTATCTTGACATTACAAAAAATCATTTCTATCAGTATTGCTGTCAACCGCGTATCTTATTTTCCAGAATTAATTTCCTATATTATTGTTTCAGTAAAATGTCAAGTTAGAACCTTTACAGATTAACAAATATGTTTTACAGATATGTCGCAATGTCGTAACATTTTTTTAAAGAAGAGATAAGTAGAATAGACATAAAAAGCAAATAGATAAGTTAGAAGAGTACGAAAATGATAGTGGAATGTTTGTTTACTTTAATGATTGTAAAGACAAAATAGAATTTTCAAAGCTACTTTTAATCATTTTTAATTTAATGTCAAATTGTAAAGGTCATTTAAATGCATAAAGTAATTAACTAATATCTAGAGTACACAAAATATCAGTTAGGAATGTGGTGTCGTCAGCATTGTAAAATATTTTATGGTTCAGTGGAAAACTTATGACTGAAAAAAAGAAAAAGTAAAGTACATAGTTCTTATCAGAAATTTTTT
Organism: Condylostylus longicornis; assembly: GCF_029603195.1. Lineage (NCBI taxonomy): Eukaryota > Metazoa > Arthropoda > Insecta > Diptera > Dolichopodidae > Condylostylus > Condylostylus longicornis. The sequence goes on along the minus strand of NW_026578009.1, from coordinate 8,722,210 downwards.
TTTTGTGTAATTTTTTTCATTTTGGAATTCATCTTTATTAAAAATTTTAGGTAACAAAATCTTTGAGTTTGCAAATTTTAATTGCAAAAGCATAACTAACATTGAAAAAATGAATTCTAAAAGAGTTCTATCTATTCAAAGTCATGTGGTACATGGTTACGTTGGAAATAAATCGGCAACCTTTCCGTTACAAATTCTAGGATTTGAAGTGGATTGTATAAATTCTGTTCAATTTTCTAATCATACTGGATATAAAATTTTTAAGGGCCAAATATTAAATGATAACGATCTGGAAGATCTATATGATGCTTTAGAAAAAAATGATTTAATTCAAAAATATAGTCATCTTTTAACCGGATATATTGGATCAGTGACTTTTCTAAAGAAAATTATAGAGATCATAAAGAAAATGAAAAGTAAAAATCCAAATTTATTGTACGTATGTGATCCAGTAATGGGTGATAATGGAAAAATGTATGTACCAAAAGACTTACTGCCAATTTATAGAGATGAAGTTATCCCCTTAGCTGATATTGTTACACCAAATCAATATGAAATGGAATTGCTGTGTGATAAAAAAATATTAAATATTAAAGATGTTTGGGAACATGTTAATTGGTTTCACGAGAGAAATGTCAATACAGTTGTGTTATCAAGTGCGGATTTTGGAAATTTTGACGAAATCTTATCATTTCTAAGCTCAAAATCGAATAATATAAAAAGCACAATAAAAATTTCAAAACAAGGAAATGGAATATCATTTACTGGAACAGGAGATCTTTTTGCTGCTTTATATTTAGCCTACAGTTTCGAAAATCCGAATATTATTGATGCATTCGAGAAAACGATTAATACACTTCAAGTTGTAATTCAAAAAACTTTGGAATCTATGCCGAATGAAGTAAAAAGTGGAAAACGAAATATTCAACCGCAGGACAAAGAGCTCAAAATTATTCAATGTAAAAGAGAAATTGAGTGTCCTAAAGGTTCAATTAAAGCTGAAACGTTAATGAAATAAATATGTCTTCGAATTTATGTATCAACGTATGTATGTATACATAAAACAAAAAAAAATTGTTGAATAATCATAATATGTACAGAACTTTAATAAATATGTTAAAATGGAAAAACTTTAGGATTTTAAAAAAAATTTAATTTTATATGTTAAAATGTTATTTGTATATTCATACTAATAAACTAGTTGTTTAATTTAGATAAAGACTTTTTTAAGGTATTCTCTTTTCTTTTAGTCTTAGGGTGCTCTAAAAACTATGTTTATCGAAAATATCGAAATGCCGATGTTTAATCTAGACTTCGAGAAATTTTGAATAATAATCAAATGAAAATCGTATACATATATTTATTTCATGGTTAAAAATTTTATTTCATGAGGTATTAAAATCTAAACAATTACGGTATTTTCAATGACTAATGCTCTTGCCAAATTACGAGCGCAAGCCAAACGTAATAACTTAACTATTTCTTCAATATTTTCAATACGATAATCTTTAAAAATCTTTGGATTTTCTAAATGCCGTCTCTTTTCAATGAGTGGAATTAAATTTGTTTCTAAATGTTGTAAAATAATGCAAGTCTCTCTCGACGGAATTTTTGGATCCTTTGACTCCAAGAGGGGTACTGCATCAAATAATAATGTTGGCCAAAAATATTCTGGAGTTATTTGAGAATCCAATAAATTTACTAAAAGTTCGGCGGCTTGTATAAATTCTTTTCTTTGATAGTGCTGATGGAATTCAAAATATTTAACCAAGAAAACTAATCTGGGTGAAACAAACATTTTTGCACCTACATTTGCAACTACATCAGGACATAACATATCTCCAGTATTGGAATAATGATTCAGAAAATGGTCAGCTATGGACGTGATAAATACAGAATCTTTTGATCTTATAGCCCATTCTAAGGCATTACCATAACGATTCAATTCTATGGATTTTCTTGCTTGAACCTTACTTACTTCTGGTTCGATATATTCCAGGATTTTTAATTTTTTTGCCGTATTTATTACTTTCATAGCCTGGTACTCATTCCGATTGGGCACTTTTAATAATAGCAATTTAATGATATTACGTTCTTCAGCGTTACAATGTTTCAAATAATCAATTCCAAGCATCCAAAGCGACTCTCTTCCCATTAGTGCAGAACCAAATTCAAAAAGAAACGAATCCCTTAATTTTTTGCCATCGTTTTCCTGATTTTCTCCATTTATTTGGAGTTGTCCAGAAAGATATAACAAATCAGTTAAGTGTGTTGCAAACCACAAATTATCGCCAATTTTTTGAATAGCAAATATTATGTTTATGATATCATTTTCCATTACATTTAATATGACATGATCGAGCTGTTTAAGAAATCCAGTTTCACTACAATTTCTTACATTTGCATAACGGTTTAGCCAACAGTTTGCTAAAGTTCCCAGTTCAAAATATTTACAAGCTGGCTCCGTGTAAAATAAGAAGCCTGGCAAAAACTCGTACCAATATTTTGAAGAATTGATGATTTCATCCCATGTCTCTGTGTGGCCAATTACAATTCTAATGATTTCTTCTAATTCAGGTTCAGCTGACATGCATCCAGAAGATAATTTCAATTCTGTGTCAGTTAGCCAATATTGCCATTGAGATTTAAATTTCTGCACAGATAACCCACCAGCATTAAATTTTGGCATAGATTTAAGAATTTGCTCTGCTACTGTGAAAGAACTTGTAGAATAAGATGTATTGAGTTTTAATATAGCGCGAGCAACATCCACTTGCCCTTGAAGTATTAACCCTTTAATTGTTTGCCAATAATTATCTTGATTTCCGGATTCATGACCTTGCAAAAGTAAATCAGTAGCCTGTCGCTCGTAAGTTGGAAAGTGAAAGCGAATCCATTCTAGAAGTTGCGGAACTACAATATTTGATGTTGAAGACTCAATAAATAGAATTTCACATAAATGCCACACACATTCTATGCTATAAAAAATTGTTACAAAATTTTGGAGTTTAGTCTTATTTTTATCATCTGTTTCAATTTGAAGTTCTTCATTTAACTTTTCAAGACACGCTCGAATGACACACCGGTAGGTGCGCGAAATCTTAATATAATCATTTTTTTGAGGATTCTTAATTTCGTGGGCAGCTAAAAATATACTATTAGCTTCAGCTACAAGGCTTCGTAAAATAGAATCTTCGTAAATAAATTCTGGCTGAAGATGAAATATATTAACAGGTTCTAGATTTGCAAATTCTGATGGTTTGTCTATAGATGATGCAAAAATATGTTTATAACCACAAACTGACAATTTATTGCTATTTATCCAGCGTCCGACGATACCAGATTTTCTCATTAAATCATCTATAACGTTAAAGGTAGCCGCACTTTCTTCTTCTTGCATTTTGAATATTTTGAAACATGCAAATTATATATTTTGTAAATTGTTTACTTTTCAAATGTTTCCTAATAATTTAACAAACGATTTCCCGGGAGGTTTTGCATGACATCTTCTACTTTGACATCGAGATATATCGATAAAAATTCACAAGGCCTGTTGAGTAGCATTGAAATTTAGAAATATGACGTCATCAGGGAGAAATTTATTGAAGAGAAAAAAAATTTTTAATCATTCAATACGGAAATCTTTGGTATTTTTAATGCCAAATCGTATTTTTATTTTGCATTAAGCTTCTTAAAGATTACTTCAAGTGCACTTTTGGCATGATAAAGTTTTCAAAAAGTTATGAAAAATCTTTGATTGAGGCATACTTGATATAATTATAATTTTTTTAGAGGGTTGACGGTCACTTCGCACAAAAATATCATTCAATCGATTAATTTTAATGTGCTGAATGGTATTTTTGTGAGATATGGCCGTCAACCATTTGTATGTTGTCGTTGGATCGCGCAACAAATTTTGAAGCATGGAATATATCTGTAATAAATTATAAACCATATCCTAAACCAATTTCTATCTCATTCACTATTCAGTTACAACTTTGTTAAATCATAGTTTGATAATAAAAATTACACTTCTTAGTTTATTCAGTTAATGTCAAATTCAAATCGATTTCAAGTAAAATTATTTTAATCTGTATAGTATATAGATAGGTTGAAATTTTAAGTCAAATACTCAATCCGCCTTAAGTAAATTATAAGAATCAGACAATCATTCATACATAATTTATTATTCTTGCTTACAGTTCAATCTACAGCTCATACAAAATTCTGACAAATTGTAGGATATTAACGTCAAACTTCGAATTTCGAAATTCTTCATACAAATTTGATTAGTCAAATTTAAAGTGACTCTAATGGACTTCATAATTCTGCAATATTTTTGTTTATATTTTTATAGTTGGATTGAGAATAATTTTTAAATAAATTTTGTGGATTCGATCCACAAAAAAAATATTAATAACTTAAAAGTATTTAAAAATTACTTCAAATAATGTCCCAAATTCAAAGTGGAGGTGCTAGTTTGGGTAAGGTTGTAAAATAACATGGACAAAAAAAAACAGTCTGAAAATATGCATTGGTGCTCTTCGATTCGGATATAAAACAATTCAGAAAATAAAATTTATAGATAATTTTTAGATACATATGTTAGAATGCGAATGCTTATATACTAAATAAAAATTCTAGCATATTGCTTAAATTTTTAAGTGATAGCATAGATACACATACAAAAATTATTTAAAACGATAATGTAAAAATCGATATTATTGTTACAGGTGGTCCCCGGCGCCATGCAGATCTTAGTGGGACGGAATGGGAAGCTAGAGAAGTAATTTTCAAATTTATTTTAAGATTTTCAATTTTTTTTTAATATAATTTTCTTTTTAGTCTCAACGTCAGCGAGAGCTGGAGGAAGTAAGATCTTATATTACATTTTTACAGAGACTTACAATATACTTATTGATTTTTAATCGGATTTTTAGGCAAGAGCAAGGGCTGCACAGATGGAGAAAACAATGAAATGGTGGAGTGATTGTACCGCAAATTGGAGAGAAAAATGGTCAAAGGTGTTAAATAGTACTTTGATATTTTCAGTTGCTATCTGGGCCTTATATCGAAATTTTGCTCAAAGTTCTAAATTTTTAAAAATTATATATAATTTTATATTATGACTCTATTTGTTCTTATGACTTTTTTATTGTTTATTTGAAACAAACTTTCGATATTCAGTCACTTAGATATAATTATATGTTGTCATAGATATTATATTCGACATTAAAAAGGTTAAAAGTATAAAGTTCATTTCTAAATAATTTTATCACATAATGCGGTTTGCAAATGTAATATTATACTACTATAGTAAAATATTTGCTTCCTAATTTCTATGACAATTTTATTGTTACTAATGTATTTTAGTTTAACGTAAGAAGAAAATGGAAGTTAGTCAAGATAATTTTAATTTTTTTTTATTTTAATATTTGAAAAATAATTTTAGGTACGTAATGAACGAAATAAAGCAAGAGAAGAAGCGAAACAACTTCGAACCAGTCTTGAAGCTGCAATCAAGGAAGCTAATTCCTATAAACGCGAAAAAAATGATCTTGAAATTCAAATAACTCAATTGAAGAAGGAAATGGAAAAAGTTCATATGCTAATGATGAAACATGCTGGTCAATTTCATAAGCCTGGGTAAAAAAATATATAAAATTAGAAGAAAAAGTTAATTTTGCTACTAAAATTATACCTTTAAAATTCTTAGACCAGAAAATGGTGAAGAGCCTGAACGCGACAATCGTTCTCCTGATATATCAACTGAAGGCTTAAAAAATGTTAATAGTGAAGACGGCCTTGTAAGAAAAAAACGTAATTATTTTTTGCACTTTCCATTTTGTTACAATCTTTTCTCAGGTTACAAAAGCTGCAGCAAGCAACAGCGAAACAAAGGATGTGGACATTGAGGAATTTGTATCCCAAAGATCGGTACCAAAAAGTGTCTCAGAACTATTAGAGGAAGAATCTGCCGAAGAAAAACGTTTAATACAACAGTTGTCCAAAGATGATTTTGATGAAGAATATTTATTACAAAAAATTTCAATGCTGCAACTTCGTCTTGACGAAACACAAAAGACGATACAAATTGAGAGAGAGTAATACTTTCTTATATTTTAAAGTTTTTTTGCTAAAATTTTTAAATTCTTTATTTCGATTTTAAAGGGAAAAAAATTCATTACATAAAGACTTGGAAAAACTTTCTCTTGAACTACAAGAAGTTCGTGATAAACAGGAAGAACTTAGACAAGCAAAACAAGTAATACAAAGAATTTAAAAGAGTACAAGAAGTTAAAAAATGTTTTTTACTTTCAGGAAGCTGTACGCGAGCTACTTACATTACAAGAGCAACATAGAGCTGAAGTAAGAATTTTAAATAACTCATTGCAAGAAGAAACAACTTCGAGAGAAAACCTCGAAAGGAGATTATGTGAATTGAGAACAGAGGTAAATTTTATGTTCTATCATTTTAAAAAAATTCATATTTGTTTTATTTTTTCCTAATAAAAAGCTTGAAAGACTGCAAGCGGAAAATGCTTCTGAATGGGGAAAACGTGAACGCTTAGAAACTGAAAAATTGGCAATGGAAAGAGACAACAAAAAGCTAAGAGCAGAATTAAGAGATTTTCAAGTAGATACTATAAAATTTTTTATATATTTCAAAATTAAATTTGAGTTTTTAAGGAACGTTCTGATCGAAAAGGACGACAACCCCTTCAAGCTTCTGATATGGAGTACAGAGCATTGCAACAAGAATTGGCTGAAAGGAACAAGGTCAGTTTGTTTATTTCATGCAAGGTTCATAATTATATGTTTTAATTTTTGATTTTAGGAAATTGGAGAAATTAAGCTTTCGCATTCCAAGTTAAAAAAATTATTGTCTGAAGCTAATACCGAATTAGGTCATGCTGTAAGACGTGCAGAACAATATGAAGGGGAGGTATTCCATAATCAAATATGTTTGATTAATTGTTGTTTTACAATATTTTTAATTTATTTATTAATTGTGAAGGTGAAAAGGCTTAGAACAAGAGTAGAAGAGTTAAAACGTGAACTGGCTGTAGCTGAAGATGAACTAGATTCTGCCCATAACCAAGTTCGTCGTTTACAAAGAACTAATGAAGAATTGAGCGGACAATCTGAGGGACTTCAAGTTCAGATTCAACATTTACAAACACGGTAATTGTTTTATAAAAAACAGAATTTTAAATTACACAAGTCAAGAAAAGCGAGATACCGTAAATATTCTTTAGATTTAAATTAATTAAGAAAACGGAATTCTCGCTTTCTTAGATAAATTTTTCTCAGTTTTAAGGAAACATGTAAGTATGAGTTTTATAACATTTCCAATATCAAAATTTAAATTTATATGTACATAATATAATCACTTTTGGACGCTGCTATTTAAAAATCTGCCTTTCATTATATCTCATATTTGTAAAAAAAAATATAATTCACAATATCGTAAATTAAATGAAATAGTCGTCCAATAAGTCCATCCCATCGTTCAAATTTACATTATTCATCAAGCATGAAATCTTCTAGCAATGAACCATGTAAACCAAGTATTAATGATTTACGTCAACTTTTTGATGATGGTTCACGGCATAGCAATTTACATGGCCATTCGGGACATAGTTATCAGAGCAATAACAGTAATCGTAGCCTACTTAATCATGTTTCAAGTAGTAACGGTGGTGTTGCTAATACTTCCAGTTCAATTGGGCAACATAACCAACATTCACAACATATACAACATAACAATCATCATCATCATGAACGATCAACAAGTTTAACACAAAATTATTTTGATGCAAAACAAACACATTTGGAGGATAATATATTTGAATCAAAACAGCGTTACTTTGAATTTGAGCGTGCTAAACAAAAATTTGAACGTGATCAACATGAAAGAACATCATCAGTATCATCATCATCACATAATAAATTTTCTGGTAATTTTAAAGCAGGTGGTATTATTACTTCATCTGGTGGCTCATCATCATCAAAAAGAAATTCAGATGGTTTAAATGCAAGTGCAATGTTAAGTAATAATTCAGTTTTAAGTGGTAATGGTGCACCACAAAGTTTAAATGATGCTATACAATTTTTTGATGATCATTCAAGACATAATCAACAAATCAAAAAAGATGGTTATTCACGTAACAGCATTAATTTAGATGGACTTAAAATTTCTGATGATGATGTAAGTCGATCTTGGAATCCAGTGGATTGATTTGAATTTTACGTTTAAATTTATTGTCTCATAATATATTTTGCACTGTGTGATTTTGGAGTTTTTTTACGTAAGACATTATATTAGCCAAAAAGAAAAAAAAAAAAGAATATCAACATATGTACTTAGTTTTTCATAAAAAAAAGAAATCAAAAATGCATTTTCGATATTTTAAATAAGAATTTTTTATTTAAAAACAAAATTATTTTGCAAAATTGTTATCTGTTTTTCATTTTTGTTTTATTTATTTTTTTATTAATATGGAAATTAATTGGTTCTTTCAGGATTGGTTAATAAATCATTAATTCATAATTTTTGTTACAATTTTCAATATCATCTGAGTGAATGATATAAAAACCAAAAAAGAAAAATAATTTATCAATAAAATTAAAATTTGTAATTTTTACTTTAAAATTTATTTTTATTAAATTTTTTTTTTTTGTTACATTTAAAAATAATATTTTTTGTTGTGTTCGGTTTAAGTATTAATTGTATGTATGAATTTTGTTTACATAATGTACATTTTTAAATAGTTTAAATTTTTATTTTTATCCCAAATTATGAATTGTAATAAAAGCAGAAAAGATTTTATAGTATTTGATTTTGATAAATATTTTTAATTAAATATTTAGATTTCAATTGAATTTTATTTAATTTAATTATTGATTTGTTTGTTATTTTATAAATTAAAATAGAAATATTAAAATATAAAATTTTATGATTATTATTTTTTTTTAATAATTTTTATTTAACAATTTATATTGTAGTAACCAACAAGAGTTGAAATCTTTTATTACTAAGCTTATTAATTTTTTATTGAAAGTATTATAGGAGTTTATTTTGAGTCCGTTCGATTGATTTTGTGATTATTTAATATTCATGATAATTATCCTTCCTATTGAAATTCCTATTGAAAAAACGTAAATTATAATTGAATGTAATAATAAATTATTTAAAAATATTGTACATAATTATGTTTTTAATTACATTATATTCTTCAAAATATTTAAGATTATTAATGTACATATGTAATATTTTAAAGGATTTACTTGAATATTTCAATTAAGTATGTATGTATTTTATAAAATAAAACTTTCCATTACTATTATTATAATTAATTTCCAATTAAATTTTTTAAAAGCGCAATAATTTAATTTTAATTTTCATTTCAAAAATTGATTAAGTAATGTTTTAAAAATGTTTAACTAGGAATAGTTTTCGAAAATGAATTGAACTTTTTGTGAACTCAAGCATCATAATATTTTCGTAAGAATATGATGCCTTAACCGCATCAAAATTTAAAATAAAATATTAAGTTACATATTATTTTTTTTTTTTAGAATTGATTTATTGTTTTTTCTTTCTGAAATTGTTCATACTGTTTTAAATGCAAATTTTGCAATTTTTAATTTTTTCATTACTTACATCAAAGTATTTTTTGAAACAAGTCCTAACATTTGTAAAATTAAATAAGAAATCAACCGTTGTTGAAAAATTGTAAAAACTATAATAGAAATAATTTTAAATTTAAATATAAATATAATTTCAGTTAAAACAAGTTATTTAATTTTTGTTTATTCAATTAACAAAAATCAAATATGTTAATTTTTGCGTTTATTTTTAATAATATTTCAAACTAAAAAAATAGTAAGTAGTTGTAAAATTTTTCAATTTTGTAGATTTTTATTCACTGAATTGATTAAAATTTTTTAGGCACGTATTTTTGTTATTATTTATAAATTATAATTTTCATTGTCCGTCTTATTTTATAAATTATTTAATTTTATTTACGTTTATTTTGTTGTTTTTTTTGTACAATATTGCTGTTTGAATTGGCTTTTCAAAAAAAAAACAAATTGAAATAAATCACTCGTATGGTTTGAAAATGGTTATATCATTCATTTTTATTTTTAAATAATACAAAATAATTAAACATTTATTAATATTATTTAAGTATATTATAATAATATTAATATTATTATTTTTTATTTTTGAATTTTAGACTCCGTAATTATGGTTCTACTAGTTTATTACTTGATGAACAAGATGATGAAAATTCTGATGATAATGAGACTTAACGAAAATTAAATGGATAATAAATCATAAAATGGGAAGAAGAAAAAAAAAAATTAAATATTTTATTTAAACTAAAATATAATATTTAAAAAAAATTAAAGTATAAAAAGTTAATTAAATAAATATATTAGATGGTTATACACTTGATAAAAATCTATAATGCATTCAGAAAAGAAAACATATTATATAATATTATATTTAAATTTATATTAATATATATATACATAATTATATAGATATTATATAATTATTGCATACGTTTATAAAAATTATGCGCTGCCAACTATTCCTGTTTCAAGAGTTTTTTTTTTTTTTTTACAATATTATTTGAAATTTATTTTTATTATAAGTAAAATGTTAGATTATAGTAAATAGCTATTATATTTTAAAATTAGTTTATTATTATTTTACAATTTACAATTTTTTTTTTTACAAATTTTATAATTTATAATTCCATTTATTTTAATATTTTACAAACTGTTATTTAACAGAGATGGAAAGAAAATAGAAAATAAGAAATAGGTGCCAAATTAATTTGTGTTTTGTCTGGTATATTCTTTTTAAAAATGTTATTTCTTATGTTAAATGCTTACATGATAATAATTTTTGTATCTTAAATGAAAATTTTCAAATTATTTAGAAAATATTTTAAAACTTTTTTAATGGTATGACGTAAATTTTGTGATCTCGTCTTGTAGTTTTTATTCAAATGTTTAGTTTTTCTTTAAATGATCTTATTTATTTTTAATTTATTTTTCATTATAAATTTCATATTTATTAAATGCTACATTAGTTTTTATTTAAATCATATTAAAAATATAGAGCTCAAAAATATAATCAAACATTATTTAAAATCATTTATTTATTATGAAATAATTTTTTTGTATTGAAAAATTTATAATATTATAAATTTAGATTATTTTGATATTATTAAAGCATTTTATTAAATATCGTTTTTGATTTTAATTTTATATTGTCATTTCATCAATATTTAAAATTATAATTAATATATTATAATTTATTAATGAATTTAATAGCAATATTTACAAAATAAAAAAAAAATTATTTATTTTAATTAAATTTTTAATATTCAAACAGTATTCAAATTAAAAATGAAATATAAAATTGCTCTATAGATTTATCATGTAAGAAATAATAATAATATCATTTCAAATCTAAAAGCATTTATTTTTAAAGAACGTTAACTAGAAAAACTAGAAGAAAACATTAAATTTAATTTGTACCAAATAACAATTTTATATTAGTTTTATTGTTTTATTATTTTCCCTTTTTTTTTTTTTAAATAGTCTATATAGGAATTATATTATATATTAATTTTATATTTAATTTTTTAAAAATATATTTTTTACAAAATATAAAAATTTACAATTTTCGTTTTTAAATATAGTTTTATATTTTATATATACTTATAGAATGAATTCTTGAAAATTAATATTAGATATAGATAAAATTTTTATTAAGAAATAATATACTAATTATTATATACTATTACATACTAGAAATATATATATTATGTGCTCAACTATTAAAATTAAAAAATACAATTATAATCAAAAAAGAACAGAAAGCGAAAAAGTATTACAAAAAAATAAAAAAAAATAAAGAGTATTACATAAAATAAAATAAGAATTTTTTTTAATAATTTTTATGAAAAATCAATTAATTAATGATATTTATGTTAGAGGTCTGGGCCGTATTGCATAATCACTTTTACTTTTCCTTTTAATTCTATTTTGTATTAGTAATGTTCATTACAAATTTGCAAAGATAACTCTTACAAATTTCTTGACTAATTGTTTAAAAATAAAAGTAAAAAGTGGATGGTGTAATACAGCCCTGATATTCTCTCATCAGTGACGATTTTTGTTGTTATTATGAAATATCATTGAAATAATAAATATTTAATAGGAGGTTGAACTGCAAAATACACATAAATGAAATATAAAAATTTGCTTTTGAAATTTAAAAAAATTTTAATTAAATATAGGCGCCGTATATTCAATTGATTAAAATTGAATTTGTAAATCAAAATTGTTCTTCCTATTTTAAAATCTTTTATAAATTTTGTTCAATTTGTGCTGCACGAACTTATACAAAAATTACGTCCAGCGTCTATTTTTATTGTTTATTTGTTTGTAATTTTGAAAAACCTTTTTCATTCATAAATTTTGAAAATATTTTTTTTCCAAATCTAGTTTTCCAAGATTTTTTATATTATTTCAGAAAATTAATTATTATTTCATTTAAAATTGCTTTTTAATATAAAAAAGAAGAGATTTTGTTCCAAAATTTCTTGTAAAAAATTTTCTAGTATTCGCCAAAATTTAAAGAAAAATTAATAGTTAATCTAAATTAATCGTTGTATTATAAATTTAGATCAAAAACTTCAAATTTTATTTATAGTTTAAACAGAATAATGGTAAGTTTAATGGATGTCTTGCATTAAAATTACGTAATTCAAAATATTTTGGTTATACATATGTAGGTATTTTGTCAGCGTGAAACAATTTCATTACATATTGGTCAAGCTGGATGCCAAATTGGTAATACAACATGGGAATTATATTGTATAGAACATGGAATTGAAAAAGATGGATCATTGAAATCCTGTAATACAGATGATTGTTACTCAACATTTTTTTTAGAAACTCCTAAAGGGAAAAATGTACCTCGTAGCATTTTTATTGATATGGAACCGTTAGTTATTGGTAAAAATACATTTTAAGATTAACTGATTTTCATTTAAAAATTTATTATATTTATTTTTATAATAAAATATAGACGAAATTCGTACGGGAGATTTTAAAGATCTTTTTCATCCAGAACAATTGATAAGTGGAAAAGAAGATGCAGCAAATAATTTTGCTCGAGGTTTTAATACTATTGGTAAAGATATGATAGATCCTGTTATAAATCGTATTAGAAAGCTTGCCGAACAATCAAATAGTTTGCAAGGTTTTTTCCTTTTTCATTCATTTGGTGGTGGTACTGGTTCTGGTTTTACTGCCTTACTTATGGATCGATTATCTGAAATTTTTCCAAAAAAATGTAAACTTCAATTCGTTGTATATCCAGCACCAACAATATCAACATCAGTTGTTGAACCATATAATTCAATTTTAACAACACATTGTACATTAGATACATCAGATATTGCTTTTATTGTGGACAATCAAGCTATTTATGATATCTGTAATAAACGTTTAAATGTTGATAGACCACATTATATGCATTTGAATCGTTTAATGAGTCAAGTTGTATCTAGTATAACAGCATCATTACGTTTTCAAGGTGTACTAAATGTTGATATGACAGAATTTCAAACAAATTTAGTACCATATCCAAGAATACATTTTCCAGTAGCATCATATGCTCCATTTTTACCAATAGAAAAAACTAATCATGAATCATTATCTATTAATGAATTAACAATGGAATTATTTGAACAAGATAATCAAATGGTTAAATGTAATCCAATTGATAGTAAATATATGGCTTGTTGTATTTTATATAGAGGTGATGTTGTACCAAAAGATATTAATAGTGCCATAGCAACAATTAAAGATACAAAAAATATAAAATTTGTTGATTGGTGTCCAACTGGTTTTAAAATTGGTATTAATTATAAAAATCCAAGTGTTGTACCAAATGATAATTTAGCTCCAGTACAACGTGGTGTTAGTATGTTAGCATCAACAACAGCAATAGCTGATGCATGGTCAAGATTAGATTATAAATTTGATTTAATGTTTACGAAAAAAGCTTTTGTACATTGGTATGTTTCTGAAGGTATGGAAGTTGATGAATTTTCTGAAGCTAGAGAAAATTTGGCTACATTAGAACTTGATTATAAAGAACTTGAAAGTGAAATTGTTGAAAATGGAATTAATGTGAAAAATTGAGAGTTACAAAATTTAAATTGTTTTTCGATGAAAAAGATATTAATGATCATCGTGTTTTTTTCCATTAAAGTTGAGTATTTTATTTAGCTTTTGTTGGTTTCAAAATTTTTAAACTTTATAATCTAATAATATTGCAGAAATATATGTGGAAAGTATATATTTATTAAAAGTCTGATATGTTTCATTCGCCGAGTTTTGCGGTATTGTACAATATAATATTTTAACTTTCTCGTTCACAACCTTAATTTACCAATCACATATGTCGAAATTTAAATGCCGCTTTTTGATTTGGATAGTGGAAAATCCAAACGTGTCCATGTTAATCGCATAATTCAGTTTTACACACAATACTTATGTCATGCATTTTATGAATCTCAAACGGTGAATTATTTTTAATATTGTTGGGGCTACATATACATCACATGTACCATTCAATATAATACGTATTTCATTGCTTTAATCTTTGAAATCTCAAAGTATAATCTAAGATAAAAGCACTTTCAATATAATAATTAACAAAACAACTGAGATAATCATAAGTAGGTAATCGTTTTTCAAAAGAGATCAACTGAATTACAATATCGGTGGAGGAATTTTAACTATGCTCCACTATAAAATATTTATGGTTCACTTAAATGAAAAGAAAATTCTGTTCTATATTTATATAAGTACGAGTAATATGGTAGGTTTGTGTGTAAAATTTAAAATATTTAGTTCACTTTCGAATGAAAATTCTTATAGAAATGAATTTTCTTTATACATACTTGATTTTCCTTTCCTTTTTTGATGTCGGTGCAAATAAAGTCGATTTGTTTTCTTTACATAAATGTTTGCTTTTTTTTCTTTTATTTTGTAAAATTATTACATTTTTTCCAAGGACAAAAGGGGAATAAACTCGATTTTTCCTCTTTATGTGAAATCATACTGAAATCGAGTTGGAAAAATATTATGGAAAATTTTCTTTTTTGTTTTTCTATTTGTTTGGGATGCTTTTGATTATAATAATAGGGGATGGATGGTGTTGTATAAAAGTTATACAATAATAAAAGAGAAAATAAAAAAAAAAATTTTAACGCGGTTAGACAAAATGGTGATGATAAGAAAAAGAAAGAAATGAGGTTTCTAGAGAAGGTACAAAAAAAAAAGTAAAATGAAAAATCAAAAATGAAATGAAAAGGAAATGTAGGTAATTTTACTGAAAGAATTTTTTGACGAGGAGGTGAGTAGAAAAATAGTGAGTGTGAAAATAAAAAGTTAGTAATTAAATAAAGAGCTTGTGATAAGCATTTTAAAGTTACGAAACATTAGCGTCAAGGGTCTTTGAAAATTCAAAACTGAAATGAGAGTTCTAAAAATCTATTGTACTTAAAAAATCAACTTCTTACCATACGTCGGCGGTTTTCGTTTATGCACGCTGCGTTGAAGGTTCTATATTAGAACTAAAATTTCTAAATTGCAACAGTATTCAAAAACTTTAACTAAGCTTGTTTTGTTAACGCAGTCTACAAATTCTGAAACTTCTAAATAATCTATCGTTTGAAAATAACAGAAATGACATTGTTTATGAAATTGTATCCGAATACTTTTCGCCTCCCAATTGCACTGCAAAATAAGGAAATTTTATCAAGATTTGAACACTTAAAGAAAACTTACTTTAATAACTCTTCAGTATTTGAATCTGTCATTTTGAAATTTTAAATTTTTTTTTGAATTTTAAATTAAAAAAAAAAAAAAAATTTCATGAAGCAGGGACAAAATTAATACTAGAGGTCTGCGCTACATTTCTAACATTTCTTTATTGCAGATTAAATTTCCGAATATACTTTATTGCAGCCAGTAATTTCAGAACGATCTATATTTTCAGTGTACGTAGCATGAATTTTCGAACGTACTATTCTAGTTAGAACTATTCTAGAACTGAATAAACGAAAACCCTCGTCCTATTATTGATATTTCTCTAAAAATTAATATTAAATTAAATAAATTCAATATAAAAATTAAGTGAACATCAAGGATCTAATCTACTATAAATAATTTTCACATATTCTATACTCTGTTTTCTAAATGGTTTTCGTTCTTACTTAATGTTATCATGGCTGAATTTTAATAATAAATCTGAATTATAAATCTGAATACAATATTATTAATTTGATTCGCTTATTTTATGACTGACTGTCAAATATGTATATTTTTAAAATGCTATTTATTTTATTTTTCTATAGAATTTTCTCTTTTTATCGGTGGTATCGCTTTGTTAGCATATTTTATATTACAAAAATGAGATGATTACACCCTTGAGTAATAAATCGAATAACATACACTCATATATACGTACATGGGTTGAAATGCGATGTGGGGTGTTGATGATGATGGGTAAAAATGAGAATATTGGGGATTTTTTTTTTTATTTTTGTTACAATTTCAGATATTTACTTTTTTTTTGTTTGAATATTATTATTGAAGTTTTTAAAATATTTTTAAGGTAACAGAATGTAATCTTCTATTTTTTTTTGTTGTGTACGTGAACAAATATATTATAGGTATACAATGCAATATACATATGTAATATATATACATATATAATAATGGTATATACAGTAGTAAATACTTTTATATAAAAATGCGTTCTATATAAAAAAATTTAACATTATTTCAATTTTATATCCGCATAGTATTAATTTTGGCGACGTTATCGTCTCATACTCGTATATATAAGAAAGTGTGGTAAATAAAATGTATTTTCGTATATAGGGAGGTGCGGTATTCGGTAGACATCCATTATATATGGATATAGTATGGGTGATGACAACTTATTGGTATATGATTATTCAAAAAAATGAAAAAAAAGTACCTCAATCTAATATTTTATGCTTTAGATACTTTTATAGTAAAATGAAAATCACACATAATATATTATATTATTCACCGTTTACATATAACGGTATTTACGATGACATTATACATGAATAAATGTTTATTCATAACTTACATATTGCCATATATCATATATAGATACAGGTATGAACATACCTATAGGTATGCTATTTGAAAGAAAGATATATGAGATGATCAATAAATGAGGTTAGATTTTGTTAAATTTGCAAATTTCAAAAAAAAAACAAAAACAAGAATTCCTTGTTTTCCTGATTTAAAAAAAAAAGAAAGAAAATTTTTTGGTAAGAACAATAACAATAATGATAAAGTAAAGAAAATACCACAAAATAACGATGACTAAAAGGAAAATCTATATGTATAATGTGACTAGAAGATATAAAATAAAGGTACTTAAATAATTCAAAAGAAGCAATAAAAGCAATGTTGGAGGAGAACGAAAAAAGAAGATCAAAAGTTTTGGAATGCGAACAAAATTTTCTTCTTTAGATTTGAAATTTTACTTTTTTTTTTTTCTATTTAAAAAATTTCAAAAAAAAATTTTTAGATGACAAAAAAATTTTTTTACCTAAGTTTTATGTTTCTTTTGATAATAGTAAAAGATAAAAAGGATTTTCATTTTTTTAATTTTATTTATTAAAGAATTTATAAAATTTATAGGTGAAATTTTATTTTAAATTTACGATTTATTGGTTATAAACATCTGAAATTGTTATACACATAATGAAGGTACTTAAATTCTTAAACGTAAAATAATTTTTTAATTACATATATTGTTGTTTTATTGAAATTTTCCGAAACGGAAATGATAAGGGAAAAAATTTGGGCAAATCGAAATTTGTTAAAATCCCTATATCTCAGAAACTGTTGATATTTAATCCCTATATATAGCTTTAACCGTTTCACTACTCCTGGGATATTTTTATCCCACACATTTTTTAAAAAAGTCGGATAAGCAAAATATGTATTTATTTCGGGATAAAAGTTTACCAAAACGTATTTTATAAGTTCCTGACTGCATTATCGATCATTTTCATTCAAAAAAATAAATAGGTTTTTGACAGTTGGCTTTTATTGGCGGTTTGATTCACATCGGAGGAATAATTTAGTTCAATATTTTAAAAAAAAAAGTGATAAGTGATAAAGAACAAGTGCAAATTTAAAATAAAAGTGTTCTCTGTTATAGTTTTCGTAAAAAAGGTAAGTTATTTTGGTTTTTAGGGTGGTTTTTGTACAATTTTAGTATATGTGGGATTAAAATATCCCAGCAGTATTTTACAACGGGCTATTTGTATCCCAGCAGACTTTTTAATCAATCGGAAATTTATATGTACAATTTCAACTTAGCCAAATTGTGTGATTACAATTGATTATTTTAAGAGGTATAATTACAAAATGGCAAGAAAATCAATGAAACCACATGAAATAGAACAAGAATTGGAAGAAGATAGTTCTGAGGCTGATTTTTCTGACGGATCTGATGATTTATACGCCCCGTCGCAACTAGATGAAGAATCTGAAGATATTTCTGAATTTGAAGATGTTTCTG
The DNA here is from genome assembly GCF_029603195.1 of Condylostylus longicornis. Lineage (NCBI taxonomy): Eukaryota > Metazoa > Arthropoda > Insecta > Diptera > Dolichopodidae > Condylostylus > Condylostylus longicornis. The sequence goes on along the minus strand of NW_026578009.1, from coordinate 8,703,528 downwards.
AATCTGATACGGGTTCACATAATGAGGAATTTCCGTTAATAACAGGAGATGATGTAGCAACTGAACCTGCGTCAGCAGCTGAACCTCCGACAATAGCTGAACCTACAATAGCGGATGAATCTGCAACAGCAACTGAATCTGTAGCAGCGGTTGAATCTGCAACAGAAGCTGAAATACCTGTAAATAATATTAATATTTGGATGGATCCGCCGATGAATTTTGTACCTAGAAAAGATATTTCGCAGATTCGTAAATGTACATTGAGTCCTAAAGTATCTCGCTATCATACTGAATCAGATGTATTTTTAAGATTTATGCCAATAAGTGCAATAAAATACATCGCGCAATGCACTAATCAAAGATTAGAAATTCATCGATCATCTAAGAGTAATCGTAGTTCTGTAAAGGACACTGATTACGGAGAAATAATGATAGTTTTGGGTTGTACATTTATAATGTGCTACAATCGTGTACCAGCTATATCTGACTATTGGTCCAAAAAAAAGTCGTTACAAAATCTGGCAATAAAAGAAGCAATTTCACGGGACAGATTTCAAATATTGATGGCAAAAATGTACTTCGCCCCCGTAGAACAGCCTTCAAATGCACCAAAAACTTATTACATGGATGATATTGTTAATTGCTGTAAAAAAACTTTCCGAGAAATGCGGCAAGATAGCCCATTCCAGAGTATAGACGAGAGCATGACCAAATTTCTGGGGCGTTCTTCTATGAAACAGTATATGCCATTAAAACCAATTAAACGTGGTATTAAAATTTGGATGAGATGCGATTCTTTGACTGGCTATACCTATGATTTCAACATTTATTCTGGTAAGGAAACCGGATCTTTACATGGCACTCTTGGAGAGCGTGTTGTGAATAAATTAATGGAAACTGTTACCGAAACTGATGTTACTCTATGTTTTGACCGATTTTTCACATCAGTTCATTTGGTAAATACTCTCCCTTATCCAGCCCTTGGAACATGTATCGTAAATCGAAAGGATCTTCCAAAAATAACCGCCAAGCTTGAAAGGGGTGAATATATATTTAAAAGTAATCAACATGGTACAATGGCTGTGAAGTGGCAAGATACGAAGGAGGTATTGGTTTTAAGTAATTGCCATACCAATACTGTTGGAACTGTAAAACGTAAAATGAAAGATGGTCAAAAGTTAGATGTGCCTTGTCCAGACATTATAAAATGTTACCGTTATGTCATGGGAGGTGTTGACTTGGCAGACAAAATGGTTGGCGTCTATGATTTGGACAGAAAATCTACAAAATGGTGGAAAAAAGTTTTTTTTTCGGCTAATAATGACCTGTGCAGTAAATGCTTGGATTGTTTATTCTGAAATTCACAGAGAAAAAAAACCATTTAAAGATTTTCTTGTTGATTTGTCTGAACAACTTATAGCTAATGGGAGAAAATCTGCGGCGATAAAGCGTACTAGAAAAGACGGAAGGAATTCGAAGCGTGCACGTTTATTTAACAATATTGGTGATCATTTACCAATTCTTGGAACTATGCGACGTCGTTGTGAAGGCTGCAAAAGAAAGGGAAAAGAAAGTAGAACACGACAAATGTGTAAGGCTTGTGATCTAGCTTTTTGCAAAAACTGTTTCACTCCGTGTCACTCATAATTTTTTTAAAATTCATGTAAATTCTATGAATTAATCAATAAATATTTTGAATTTCTGATTTAAATTTTTGTTTCCATTAAACTGCAGGGATAGAAATGTCCCAAGCAAAAAGGCTGCTGGGACTTTTTTATCCCAGGACTGTAAATCCTGAACAGGACATTTTAAAAAAAAATCCAGAAATTTATATGTTCGTTGGGTAAGTAAGATTATATTTATTATAAGGAAAATTTGCAGAGATGGTTTTATAAAAGTCGGAGCGAAACGGTTAAACAAAGATTATTTACCTGTTTTACCCGATCCTCTAAATCATCGTCTATGTTAAAGCGCTTTTTATACTGAATCACAATTTGTTTATATTTCATTTTAAATATTTAAATTGTAAAAACAATCACAGCTAAAATTGTGCCATAAGCTTAGAAATTTAAAACTAATTTTGCTATTACATTTACTCTTTGCAAAAGCAAGCTGAGAGGCTCCCAAACTTTTTCTCTCGTAAACATTCTTGTCTTGTTTTTAAATTTTTGATAGACCCCTGCTACTATTTTTGGATAGATTTAAGTTTTTAACAGTAGCTTCTTTCATTTCGTAGACCCCCAATTTCATTTGATAGACCTCGAATTTTTTTTTCATCTTCGTAGACCACTAGAGGTTCTTCATGAACTCCTTCGGGTCTATACAGACCACTTTAGGAATCACTGGCTTAAATCATCCGTTTATGAACTATAATTCAAAAATTAACTATAATGTTTTTCTGCTTAATATGTGTCGTATTTAGAAACAAATTTAACTTCTTAATGAATTACCAAAAGCGTTTACTTGCTAACTATAAACTGGAGTGTCTAATACAGTTATAAATTGTATTAGAATTTGAAGTTAGATCTGGATTTTTGGAAAAGAAATTAGATTAGTCTTGATTTATACAAAAGTTTCCTTTCTTCTCAAATATGCAATTTGAAAAATATAAAAAAAAATTTTAAAAATGATTTTCGATTTATTTGTAAATTATAATATTTTAAGATAATTTCGAATTCGAATAGAAAAATTCCCCCTCTACATTTCTTCGATAGTCTTTCCTTAATAAAATTTCGTTTATATAAACGAGTTTTATTGTCCCTATGGGAAAAATTTCTCTCCCATCACTTTTTCTTTTTCATATTGTCCTGCACATCTATATACATATACATTGGCATATACATGCATATATATACACACTTTCTATTTTCTTTTAGCTGACACAGGACTGATGACAAATTTTGTTTGTGTATTTTTTTTTTCTGTTTCATTTTTACAAATTGTATTTCCTGTTTTTATTCTGGATTGCAATATTATCTTAATTTAAAAGGAAACAAGATCAAAAAATTTTATGTGATTTTTTTTTCTTCTTCTTGTTTTGTGCAAAAAATAATAATAAAAAAAAAAGACGGAGAACATAAGAATTAAAAATCAGAAAATAGTAAAGAAAAAAGAAAAAACTTTGCAAGTTTCTGTTTTTTTTTTGTACTTTTCATAATTTGGTAAGAAACATAAAAAAAAGGACATAATATTTGGTCTTGTAAAACAAAATGAGCCTCCAATAGATAACGTTTAATTGAAGCAAACAAATTCGACTATACAAATATATATGTACATATATACATACAAGTATAGTAAAGGAAGTAAGAGAATACTTAAAAAACTTGTGCAACAAAAACACAAGAAACAAAAAATAAATGATTCTATTTTGAGGCTATTTTTTAAGAAGTATTGCCATATACTGCATGCTAGATTAAATAAGACGTATAATATTTTGTCATACACTTGAAATATTTTATAACAATTGAATTTATTTCTTCATAGGACTTATCCACTTTACATAGAACTGTAAAAATGTTCTCAAAATGCACTTCAATGGCAATTAATAAATGTTGTTGTTCCGAGTAATTTTTAAAGCCGCCCATTATTGTACTTGAAAAAAAATGTTTTTCTGTCTGTTTCTCTGTTTGAGATATTCTCCTTCAGATTAGCAAAAATTTCATTTTTGATCACTTAAATTCTGTTAAATTACGTCAGTCTTAGTAAATTTTTGTAAAAGGGGTTTGCATAAATTTCGTCTTATAGAAAAAATATACAGTTTTATCTAAAATAATTTTATTTTCAATCTATTTTAAATGTGATTTTTAAGGAACGTTGTTTCTAAAATTTTGTATTTCGCTCATCTTTCTTCAAATTATTTCCTTTCGAATCTATTCAACATAGTATCCAATATAGTATGCAATAATATTGTATTCAATAATATGGTCATTTTGTTAAATGAGAAACTAGTTCGAATCTTTTTCCCATAATTCAAATTATATTTGAATGAATAATTCAAATCGATATTTTTAACAGCTGAACCTGAATAAATTAATGTGACACATGATACATACATATACGAGTATAAACACGGCACATACTAACCGTATTTGAATTCAAATTTCTAGTTCCAAATGGGTAGTAATAAAACTTAAAACTTGTACAACACTTATTCCAACATTTTAATGAACACCCAGATTTAATTGAATAAATTTTTGAAAATCAACTAGTTTGCATGAGAATATTTTTATTAAAATTTTATTTTTACATTTACTTTTAAAAAATTCTGGCAATATTTAATATAGTAAAAGAAATTATATATAAAATGTTAATGTTAGGTTAAGTGTTGGGTCAAATATACAATACAAACTTAACAGCAAGTGTTTGAACAAGCAATGCTATTGTATTTTGAAATTCTATGGAAAAAAAAAACAAAACAAGAAATACCAATTTCTAGAATATGACGGTAAAGGATGAATTTACAATACAATTTTTAAATATTTTTTTCCTCCTTCCTCTTACATTATGTATTTGCTTCAAAAGCCAAAATAAATACAACAAAAACTGAAACTTTTTAAAGTAAATAAAAATCAAAAAAGAGACTAGAGAGAGAAGAAAAACATAGAAAAGTTGTCAACTTTATTGAATTTTATTGATTTAAAAAGAGAAAAATACAAAAATTAATAAAAAACTGGGAAGAAAAAATTCATAAAATATTCGAAATCAAAAGTAAAATGAATTTTATAAATTAAAAAAGAAAAATATATGTAGAGAACAATTTAATGGTTTATTTGATAGATTCTTGATATAAAGATGAAGTACTGGTTTTCATTTTTGGTAAGAAATTTAAAAATTTATATTACATATCAAGTCCATTATAAAAATTTACATATTTTCGATAAAAATTAAATTCTAATTGAAATAAATTTAAAATCAAATATACTTTAATTAAAATTACAGAGAAATTAAAGTGCATTGTAAATATTTTAAGTTAGGAATTTGTAATTAGTATTCTAATTCAGTTCAAAAGCGAACAACTAAATTTGGATCTTAAATTGTATTACTAAATGAGGAGTCTATATGCAAATGGAGTTCTAACGTTAATTTGATCTTATTTACGTATGTATATAAATTTAGTAATTGATTAAGGTGAATTACGCCAATCTCAAGTATCGGAATTTAGATAAATGCCTCAAGTGTAAATTAAGCTCCGTTTAATAAAATAGATTATATTAAGACCCAGGGATAATTCGTATGTTTCAATAAGCTAATATTCCATATTATATACATATACACATAATATATTATAATATTCTAAGAAGAATAAAATTTAGAAAATGAAATTATTTTAAAATTAAATTAAGAACATGCTAAAATCTATTTTGTTAATTAAAGATAAATTTAATAAAGGCAGTTTAATTCTTAAGCATGTAGATTGTAGATTGTAGATTCTAAGGGAACTGAGTGGGGACAGGAGCATCCCCCCAAGCCACCGCAGCCATTTTTGACTTATTGTAGCCACCCCACTCTCCCGTCTATAATATCCCCGTCCCAATCACAAAGCCGGAGATATCCCTAAGGGAGTTGGACAATAGTTCCCGAACACTTAGGGACCCATGTCCAAGACAATTGCGGCGCCGAACAGCCAGTGCCGGACAGTCGCAGAGAATGTGCACGGCGGTCTCATCGCCACCCCCACAAAATCTGCACAGGGAGGAGCCCGACTTCCCCAGCCTGTGCAGGTGGTATTTCACCGGGCAGTGCCCCGTGAAGAAATTCGCAATAGTGCGAACCCGGCTCCTGCTCATCCCCAGCAACTCCGCAGCGAATCCGCCGGAGCACGCCGGAACAAACACCTTCGCATGACGGCACCCTTTCGTGTCCCGCCAGTGACGACTGCATTCCGCCGCGAGTAGGCAGGCAAGCCTGGCCCCCACGGCGGAAGAAGGCAGACCACAGAAAGGCAGCGGCTGCACAAAGGCAGCCCCAGATCCCCTCCGTGCCAACTCATCGGCAACTTCGTTGCCCGCATGGCCACTATGGCCCGGCACCCAAATGAGCATCACTCTGTTCTCCGATGCCAATTCCATAAGTGCAGCAAGGCAGCTCCAGACCAGCTTGGATGTAACCTGAGCTGAACGGAGCGCCAGCAGTGCAGCCCTGCTGTCTGAGAACACATAGATGGTGCGGTTTCTATACCCCCTTTCCAAATTGATTCTCAGACAGATCTCTATTGCATGTATTTCGGCCTGGAACACTGTGCAATACGGGTCAAGGGTTGCATATACACGCGTGTCCGGGCGGACACCGTATACGCCCGAGCCCACACCCGACTCCGTTTTGGATCCGTCCGCATACCACACGCTCGAACCCGACCTAAGTACCGGACCACCCCGATCCCACGTCCATCGATCAGGAAACAGAACCCTGTACTTGTGGTCGAAGTTGTACCGCGGCAGACAGGTATCTGACATGGTTATCCTTAGAATCGGATCGCCCTCAATGAAGTCTCTGTGAGTTCTGTGGGCCAACTTTAGCCCTGCCCCGTCCTCGCCAGAGAGAAGTCGGTAAGTCACCAGCCGAGCTTCCTTCAATATATGGAGGTGCAGTGGCGGCAATCCGATCATCACCTCCAATGCAGCGGTGGGAGCCGTCCGCATCGCCCCGGTCACTCCCAGGCAGGCCAGCCTCTGTAGCTTTTCTAGCTTGGCCCGCACACCCGCCTGCTGAGCTTTACGGCACCATACAATCGACGCATAGGTGACGATGGGCCTAGCAAGGGCCGTATATAGCCACAGTGCTATTCTGGGACTAATTCCCCAGGTCCCCCCGATGAAGCTCCTACACGTCCACAAGGCCGCCGTAGCTCTCCCGATAACTCTATCGATATGGGTATTCCAAGAGAGACGATCATCCAGGGTTACCCCCAGATACTTCACCTCCCTCGAGTAACTAATACGTTCACCAAACAGAATTGGGCTCGTTAATCTGTCCCTGCTTCTGCGTCTGGTGAAGGCGACCAAAGTGCTCTTGCTTGGATTTATATTTAACTCAACGCCTTTGCACCACCTTTCCACAACACGTAAATTTTGCTGTAGAAGATCAGAAATAGTGCTCTCAAATTTTCCCCGCACGACGAAGGCCACATCGTCAGCGTATCCCCAGACACGCGCCCCGGAGCCCCTGAGAGCAGCTATTAGATCATCCACTACAATGGACCACAGGAGGGGCGAAAGAACCCCGCCCTGCGGACATCCTTTTGCAGCGGAGATGAAGAGTATATCGTCAGCTATGGTGGACTTAATAATCCTATCCTGTAGCATCCGATTGACCCATCTGCTAGTCGTCGCATCAATCCCTCGTTTGTGCAACGACTCACAGATGACATGATATGGGGTGTTGTCAAAAGCTCCCTCTATATCAAGGAAGCAGCCAACTGCTACCTCCCGCACTTCCAGTGAGTTTTCAAGGACCCCCACCAGACTCTGCAGAGCGAGTACAGTAGACCTTCCTGACTGATAGGCGTATTGAGATTCATGCAAGGGATTGCTTCCCAGTGCACCGTCCCGTATAAATCTATCAATCACTTTTTCCATTGCTTTCAATAGAAAAGAAGTAAGGCTGATTGGACGGAAAGACCTTGGGTGGTTGCTTGGTCGCTTACCCACCTTCGGAATATACGTCACTTTAGCCACCCTCCATGCCTGAGGGATGTAACCCCACGCATAGCTGGCGCGAAAAATTCCCAACAGTGCTCTAGCGATATGTTGGAAACCCCTCTGCAAAAATGCAGGATATATCCCGTCATCACCTGGAGATTTGAAGGGCCTGAAAGAGAAAACAGCCCATCTAATCCTGCCCATCGTGAAGACTAGACGGGATCGTTGCCAGTCATCCCTCCTGGGCCAGGGTGCCCCCGGTTCGATGACTGCATTTGAGTGATTCCGAAGAATCTCCGAGTCAGGAAAGTGCGTTGACGCCATAAGCTCCAACGTCTGCCTTCCGTTCTCAGTCATGGAGCCATCAGGACGTTCCATTAGGCCCAACCTACTAGCATACTTTTTGGAAAGCACCCTGTGAAGACGCGCACTGCTGGGGAGTTCATCAATGCCCTTGCAGAACGCCCTCCACGAGATTCTCTTCGCTTTCCTAATTTCTTTATTGTATTTTGTGAGTGAGTCCTTATACTCTTCCCACGAACCTGACGCTTTGGCCCTATTGAATAGCTTCCTGGTCTTTAGTCTAAGCCTTGAAAGCTCCTCATTCCACCACGGGCACTTCCTATTGCTCCGCCTCGGCTTAGCACGGCAGCTCCCGTGATAGGCATTAGTAATAGCCGCCGTCAGGGCCTCGCTGGCCAGTTCGATATCCATCACCGTTCTGACAGAAGCAGGAACGGATCTAATCCCATCCATGAGGAGCGTTTCGAATTGACTCCAATCTGTGGATTGGGGCACCCGATATATTTCTTCTGCCAGGCCCCCGGAGACCATGATATCAAACCTAATCTGCCTATGATCGGACATGGATGTCTCATTTGAGACATGCCATCCACCAACCCTACTGCCGATAAATTCAGTGCAAAGGGTGATGTCAAGGACCTCTTCCCTAATTGCATTTATGAATGTCGGCCTATTGCCTTCATTCATAATCATTAATTTATTGCTATATATAAATTCAAGTAGGCACTCACCTCTTTTGTTTATATTGCTGCTTCCCCAGACGGTGTGGTGGGCATTGGCATCACTTCCTATTATAAGTTGGAAGTTCCTCCTTCCACAAAAGTCCACTAGATCCTTCAGTTGCTCGTCCGGGTGGGCACAGTCCCCCGGGAGGTAGGATGAGCAAACAATGAACTCTGTCCAGCCCCCGCAGGACTTCACCTTCACCAACGCAGCTACCTGATCCTTAGAACAGTAATCTGGAATGGGAAAATACGTTAGCTTTTTACTAAACAAGATGCAAGCCCTAGGCCTGCCCCCAGTTGTATTATCATACAATAGCTCACCTGTTAGGCCCTTAACCTGATCCTTCACTATGTAAGGCTCTTGGATAAGGGCGATATCGAGGTGATCCTTCATAAATCTATGAGCCAGAACATCAGTAGATGCCCTAGCATGCTGTAGATTTATTTGGATGCACCTCACAGCCATATTATTTCCTCCGGCTCTTGTCTATGGGCTTTGGCCCTTTAGACAAAGGCTTTACATGAGCCTTACCTCCCATTTTCGCCTTTTTACACATCTTGGTGGGCGCCTGCCCTGCCACAGCCTCTTTTGCCGCCCCAGGTGCCACGCTAGCCCCTGCAACAGCAAATACCGAAGCATTTCCGGGCTTCCCAATGGGCTTGAGCCCTTTTGGTTCCCCCGGGACGCTTGTATTTGGCGTGCTGGTCGATGGTCCTTCCGTTTCCCTTGCCGCCATTTTCGGAGCGACTTCAGGCTTTCCAATGAGTTTTGGCTCTTTTGGTTGGCCTGAAGTGCTCGTCGTTGTCGTTGTCGCGGTGGGCACTGGTTTTTTATTTTGTCCTGCCCTGCCGCCAGCACCTTGAGAGGATTTTCTTCCTTTAACCCGAACGGTAACACGGAAGAAATTCAGGAAAAGTCGGAACTCCGCTTTCCGTAGATCTTCCAATCCGGAATCATCCACGGAAAAGGTGATGGAGCAGCCCCCGTCCTTTTCCTTATCCATCCTCAGCACCCTCCAGGAACTTATCTTGAGGCTGGGATTTTGCTTCCCTATCCTACTTAGAAATTTGTCCCTGGAGAGACTGACGGTTGTCTCGTCCTTTGGTACGTAGGTGACGCAGACATGCTGTTTGGGCATGCTGTCGCCATCCAGTACCACGACATCGCAACCGTCCCAAGGCTTTATCTTCCTGCAGACACTGGTTATCCACTCCCTGGTGTCTTGATTGTTGCATGTTACGGATATCCATCCGTCCCTTTGCAACGCTGCAGTGAATTGTGGATGAGAGTCCACAACCCTATCCATTTCATCCATGATGGCTACTTTGATTTTCCCCATCTGGACTTCGGATAGCCTTTCCTCTGGATGCAGTCTATGAGTGATGGCCACCTTGACCTGTGCTACTGCATCCCGATAAGAAGTCATTTTCGGGTTTTGTTGAGGAATGTTCCCAGGGACCTTTTCCTCAACATTGCCCTTCATCGACCTCTTCTTTGAGGGCCCTGCATCAGGGGTGTTGCTTTCCGACCTTTCCCTCTTTTGGGGATGGTCGGCCACAACAACCGATCCGCAGGCCTTCAGCTTTTCCAGCCTTTCCTTCTCGTATCTGCGAGCTTCCTCTGGGGACATGCCATCCCTGATATAAGCCGCGATACGCCGCTTGGATGCACCAGAGAAATATTGTTTTTTTCCCCTGATGTCCAACCTTTTCAGGTCCTCCTCAGTTTTTTGGATAATAGGTCCAAGAGGATCCTGATTATCCGTCTCCATCGGAGGCGAAGCCTTTTCCTCCACTGGCGTGAGAAGGAGTTCCTCCTCTGCGTCAGTTGAGAGAAGCTCTGGTTCCGAAGACCCTTGAGCACTAAGTGGTTGTATGTTGTCCTTAGTGTCGTTGTTGTTGTTGTCACTGTTGTTATTTGTCTTGTTGTTGTTGTTGTTGTTGTTTTCCATTTCTGTCCCACGAGTAGCGCGGGAAAGTAAAGTCACCCATGGCAGAGCCCGGCATACCATGGGAAGGCTCATTTAAACTGGAGGGCGCCTGGTATCCAGAGTCCGCATACTAACGACTAAGCTCCCCCTTAGCCACGCAGTCATCGGCATATGCTGTTCCACCTTGACTTGGGACGCCTGTCGTCAGCTGACGTATAGATATAGGGCTGAAACTCACAAAGCAAGAGGCTCGCCGCGAGACATGACCACGACACGAACGTAACTTTGATCGTTTCAATCACCCCTTTATCCTCCGCCATTACCGGGGCCCACCACTAGGAGGTGACAGTGCGGTTTTGGGCCCCCTTAAGCATGTAAAATAACTTTTAGGAAAAAATTTAGTAAAAGTAATTCAAATCAGTTGACTCAAAAGATCATGTTTGTTACTGAAGTTTTGGGATCAAGTAAATAAATTCTAAAATTGTTGTTTTATTTTCATAACAATATTTGAATTACCGTGTCTTTAAAGGTATGCCCTAATACTACTCACTAATTAGAAATTATGATCTGAATTGTGTGCTTTCACCATTTTAATGCAATTTCGAAAACAGATTAATTGATTAACGCTATGATACTTTTTATAACATTTTCATTTGTGCTTATCAAAATTTAAATTTTAATATTCAAATTGGAATTCAATTTAGAAATGATATCCTTTTAAAGTTGCCTTCGCTTTCTTTTATTAAATTCAGAAGATACGGGTTTGTAAAATAAGACGAATTTATTAAAACATTATTGTGTAAGTCTATAAATAAAATATTAATATCACCGCAAATTTTAGATAAATTCATTCAAATTTTTAACATCTTGTTCCTAACAGATTTAGCAGTATCAACCAACATATTATAAATGCAATGTCGTTCTATAAAAGGTTTTTTTAAACTTTTTGCATTTTTAATAAGTATAAAAAGACAATTTGCAATGATTTTCAAACGAAAATGAATTTTAAATCAAAGAATAATATAAAGGATTAGAAATTGAAGAAGAAGAAGAAGACGTTAAAAAATTAGAATATAATATAAAAGAGGATAAGAAAGATAAATAAGATCAGATTGCATCAGGAAAAATTAAATATTTTCTATTGACTGCTCTTCTATTTTAAAATAAAATTGTACATATAAAATCTCATATAGCCGCACTTAAGGCTTTTATAGCAGAATTTTTTTTTGTTTCATTAAAATTCAAATTTGATAAGAATGAAATGCTTTTGCAACTTTTGACTATTTTATAATATGTATGTATGTACATATTCATATTTATATATACATATATTTATATCTCGTATACAGTTTGTGTGTACGAGGCTATCATATAGATTATTTAGATTAAATTATTTTAAAATTTAAGTGAATGCTTTTGTTTAAAAGTAATGTAGTAAATCAATAAGGGGGGACAATTCTTAATTGCTGGTAATATTACTGTAAAATTTATGTACACATGATGTATGATATTAATAAAAGAGATATAAAAATGGTTATAGTTTGCTTTTACTCGCGATCTTTATAAGGCATATAGATTCTTTAATTATGCCTCATAAAGAGTTGAGCAAGCCATTTGAATAAACTCATTTTTTTCGTACATTGGCATACAAACATACGCCTATATGAAAAATGCACCTTTTATATTAACCTTTTTAAAAAAAAAACATGGCAATTTACTGAGAAAACTGAACCAGTGAACGGAAGCGGTGAACGGTAGCGGCGGACGGTTTTCGTTTTTAACCAAAACAAGAGCAGAATAACAAAATCAACACATGGTAAGGATTATCCTTAAAAAAACGACAGTGGTAAGGAATTTAGACTATGTATATAGAATAACGGTGCCGGTGAAGTTCGCCGTCTTATAATTTCGCTTGATTCTGATCAGTTCTAGTATACACATATTAAGTTTTACATACATGTATGAATTCATTCATTCGCCGTGGAAAATTGCTCTTGTTCTGTTTTCAACTTTACGTAAAAAACTGTATTGACACATTACCATTACTTTGCCAGCAGATTTATTTCATCTTCAAAATAAATAATCAATTTATAAACTGTACACTGGACCTACGTTATACTTATCACTTCTAAAGATTGCGATTTTATAATATGTAATTATATATATGTATGTGGGTATGGATATAAATATGTATTAATAAATAATTTGCATGAAATGTAAAGAATTTAAAGTTTAAATATTTTAAAAACTAATTCGTGCTAAATTTTTTTAAAATTTGCTATTTGTACAGAAATTATTTTTTTTCTATACTAATAAAGTTTATTAATTATAATTACATACTTCGAATACTGAATAAGACGTTGTAAATACACATGTGTATCTGAATGGTATATCTATTTTTGTATGTACATATAACAATAATGAATAGGGACATTAATATTAATAATAATAAACAATACAATTATTATTAATTATAAAATTGTTCAACAGCGGCGGCATGTACAACAAAAATTTAAAATAGTTTTAGATGGTTTTAGTTAACATATTACATACAATGCATGTAGGTAAATAAATTTGTATGTAGATTGTGTGTCATTAACATATTATTTATTCTTAAATTATTTTTTTAAAATATCGTGTAGGTCCAAAACAGATACATACGAGTACATATGTATGTATAACTAAATTTTGAAACAGAAATTATTTTAAACTTTTTAACCGTATAAAAACTTAATGACGTCATTTAGTATTATTTCTACTAAGTTTTATTGCAGTAGTCGATATAAGAATCGAATTAAAATAATATATAAAATTTTTGCTTTCATAATATACATGCATACGTACGTATAAATACGATATATACTTGAATATAATACTGTCCTGTTAGAATTACATACTTATTAATAAATATAATATAATAATAATTAATTACGTACATTCATTTTTCCCTCAGTATAATAAATAGAAGAATAAATTTGTAATATTCCAAAAATATTATTCACACTATACAAACATACATAATTTCTTTAGTTCTTTTCTGTTTTGCTCAGTTCACATTCTGTGCGTGTTATTCTTATGTAGGTATATAGATAACCAAAACAAAAAAGCGCATGGTATAACGAAAAAAAAGGGAAAAATAATATTTTTCATATACACATTTTGTTCTAATTTTATAACTCACAGATAAACGTTGAAACAAAAATGTATAAAAGACTTCGATAAAGTTGTTTTTAGTTAACTCTGGCTTTTCTTCAATTGTCGAATAAATCTTTCGCCTTTTACTAAAGATTTCCGTGGAGAAGAGCAATTTAAATGAGTCTAAAATAAATTTTTGTAATACCCGGCAGTAATGTTGGGTAATAAATAGTGTCAAATACAATGTAGTAAGAAAATATAAGAACAAGAAAAAAATTTCGTTGATTATTATTAACTTATTATCGACCGCATATCGCGTAGTAAAGTTAGGTTCAGCGGTTCCCACTTGGATACAATTGTATCCATTCGGATACAGTATTTTTGCTTTAAAATTTAGCTTAGATTACAAAGATACTCAAATTTGCTAAAATGACGAAATTGGCTACATTTTAAAATTTTGCTGAAGTATATGGATACATTACTTTCTCGAACGCTAAATAAATGTTACAAAATTTTTAAGGTGTTACTAATATTAAATCGTGAAATTGCTTTATCTTCCAAAATCGTCGGCTGAGAAATAAAACAGTGTATAAAAAATGGTATATGTAGTTTTGAGTAAATCGCGTTTGAAGTTTTTTGCAAAATGAAAATGAAGTTTCGAATCTAAAATCTTCCGGTTGTCATCTTTGACTATCCTGAAAAGTTATGTTAAACATTTTTGGGGGAATAAATAGTTTATTTGCATAAATTTGATTAAATAAATTTTTGTAGATCTTAGAAAATTAGAGGTTTGAAATTTCTTGGTACTTCTTACACTATTTTATTTTTGGTAGAAATTGTATGAAGAAAGTTATACACTGTTTCATTTTAATTTTTTTGTATGGTATACACCATTTCATTTTTATTTATACGTTATTTTATTTTGTAAAAAATTAATATAATTTGAGAAACCAAATTAACATTACATACTTTAACTCAACGTATGAAAATATAAACAGGTATTTTTATCGATATTAATGTAACATGAAAAGTCGTAAACAAAAATAAATAATATTAACATAAAAGATAATTCAAATGTACATTATTTCTACTTGAAATTTTGAAACTTAGTTCTAAAATTTAATTATAGCTCTTCAATCTCGTCTTCTGAATAGCTTGGTTCGTTTAATTGAGATAAATTATTTTTAGATGAGGCTTTTTCTGCCAAGTTTTGATAAAATGCTACTGAATGTTTCTAACTAAGATTGATTGATCATGTTTTCATATTGCGCACATGAAACGAGTTATTAAATTTTGTATTAAAGATTCTTTTATAAGTATGCTAGCCAACTTTTATGTGTATTTTATAATGCTTAAGTTAAGCTTTCTTGCAAACGGTTTTACCATACAATGTATAACAAGGCGTAAAATTTTTTCGAGACATTCGCGGTCGTTTTCTTGTATATACTTTGTGTGTGAGAGTATGTTTTAGAAATAATCTTTTCTTTCCATAATCACCCAGCTTTCAATACGAATTATTACTATTAATTCTTGCATCTTAAGGAAATTTTTCAACGCAATTGTGTTGGCAGTTGCAAATTCCGTTGTAACGTTCTTTTGCTTTGAATTCTTTCTTTTTTAATTTTTTTTATTGCTTTTTTACATTTTCACTTAGATTAGTACTTTATAAAATTTTTTCGAGTAGTGTTTCCGCTGATGTAGATGTAATGGTTTCATTATCAAACGTTTAGTCTATAAAACATTCTGTAAGTTTTTCTGGTTCCGCTTCACCCGTTTCAGATGCTGAACTCTTGCTAGGCTCATAATTGTCATCAGAGCCAGAAGAAAAGTGTGTAATAGAATTTTCTGGTGACTTCTCGAAAAACGTTACCACTTCTTCATCATTAAAATTTTTATTCCTTTTCTTTTTACGTAACACAACAAAATTATTTTAATTGTTGTGAGTATAAAATTTTGCCTTAAATTATTAATTATTTGCTTCACTTATTAAAAAAGTTATAACTTTAAGTTCTGTACTGATCAACAAAATCCAACAGAATACTTATTTGTTAAAAATATTTGTCTTATACATGAAGATGCATATAGAATTAAACAAAATTAAACAAGTATAATGTACATATGTACGTTTGTTTTGTACGCTGTTTTATTGCATTGTTTGCCAGGGAAGACGATTCAAAATTAAAGTAGTGTATAAGACAATATGAAACAGTGTATCAAATTCTTACACCGTTTTACTTTTCAGTTTATTGCAAAAATTTTTTTTATTAAAATTTAAAAAGCGTGTAAAAGTAACATACACTTTTTTATTTGGTATTGAAATTAACAACTGAATGATAAATTTTCTACCAAAATAGTGTAAGAATTCATTACGTTATTTTAAATTTTGTAAAAAGTTACGGTTTGGCAATAAAACAAAGTAAACGCATTTTACGCTATTTTGTTATTAATTAGTTTCTAAAAATGCTTTATACAATATTTTCGTTTTTATTTAAAAAGTATGTTAGAATGAAAAGCTAGAGAAATATAAAGTAACTCAACTTATAGAATCGACTATGGAGAATCCAATGGTGATAAAATCGGATAACGACGTATAAATGTTATACGCTGTTTTCTTTCTCAGCCGACGAAATATATTATTTACTGACTAAATAAAATTTGCCCGTTTTTTTACCGCATAGTTCAACAGATACAGAACATATATTTTCTGACCTTAAATTTTAAAATGTAAGAGAAATTGCGTGTGATTTCTAAAAGAATTTACTATAAATAACGAAACTCACATTGTTGGATAAAGCAAATTAATATTATTTACGAGTTTATTGGTATAAAATAAGACGATTTAGTATAATAATTCTACTTTAGGAGGCTGGATACATTTTTTTCTCGAAATTGGATACATTTGGCTTTTATTGAGTGGGAACATTGGTTAGGTTATTTTGATGGCAAGGAATATTTCATATTGAGTTTTCCTTGGGAACGCACGGATTTGTGAAAGGGAAGTGTAATTTGTAAATAAGCTTTTTTTTTGAAGTTATGTAATATATAATTAATGCAAATATGTATGCTATATTTATTTGTTTGGGGAACTATCGATACGTATCGCAAATCGCGTAAGTTATAATGCAACCTGAGGGGTGCGTTCCATGGGTATATAATATAGTGGTAATTGGAATTTTTACATACATTCAATGCCAGCTTCATTCTTCACTAAAATGTTTGTAATAAAATTAAAGAACATTGAAATAGAAAGAAAAAATTTTCAATTTTCACTGATGTAATAGTAAATTAACGTGTGTGTATGTTTGAAAATGATTCTTGCCCATTTTGCAAAATTTATGTTTATTTGACGTTAGTATATTGACACCTCTATAATAATATATTGATTCTATTCTATGGAGCGCGTAAATAAGTTTTACCCAATTGTGCAATATTAACGTTATTACAAATGAGTCAATAGTCAAATATGATTATTACTAGTTTTATTTCGAAAGCGCTGATTGTTTTTTTTATTTGTTCTCAAGCGCTGATTGCTTGTTGTTTTGTTTTTTTTACATTTGGCAAACATAATTCTAGTATTAAATACACTATTTACGTAATAAAGTTTCATTCTAGTGCAGTTCTTTTTTATTTATGAGTTTATGACTATTCATATTTTGAAATTAGTTTTCGTAAAGAATTTATTAAAAATTTTTAATAATTTTAATAGTAATGGCATACAAGTTCATATTAATTCTTAGTTACAGAATTAAAAATGACGTTTAGCGTTGCGTCGCCTAATTTATGTGTACATATTTTAATTATACAATCCTTAATTTAATAATTTAATTATCAGTAAATTTTAATTTTAATTTCTTCTACGAGAAAATTAATCTTCTTAATTAAAAAAAAAACAAGACCTTCAAATTGACACAGATGAATAATACCATAATTCCACTCTACTACAATTTTATATTGGAATTTCAATATTTATTGTCTATGAAATTAGGAATTAATAATAGAGGCAGAGTGTTACAGATATAAGTATGTATGTATGTACATGGATTTTAGATTTTTTTGGTCATTTCAATAAATTCTGTAGAGACAAACAAATTGTTCAATTTTAATAAGTATGTACACTTTAAAAGTTGTTATATGAATGTGATTAAAAGCAAAAATAATAGAAAAAATATAAAATTTTTCAGAAAATAATCGAAATAATGTAAAATTGAAAATAAAAACCTATTATTCATTTTCTACTTATATTTCATTTGTCCTTAAGTGCAAAATATATTTTTAATCAGAATGCTATTAAATAATATTATTAACATTATTTTATGTATGTGCTGTGTGTACATACTAAGATTTCTAACCTTGAAATTTTTTCTTGTGTATCAGTCATTTGATTCTTGTATTCCCTTCTCTGAATTATTGAAAATAGGATTTTATTGTTAGTAAGTAGATTACAAAAAAGGTTAATTTATGAAGAACGTTTTCGACAGGGTGATCTATTGCTGTAACTAGCTAGGACACCTATGGTATTTTCAAAAACTTACGTTGTTTAAATTTAAAAAAATTCTTATAACAGAAGCTTACAATATTCCGTTTCGGCGCATATAAAATACAAAACACAAAAAAAAATTAAAGTGTGATATTGTCAAATTAATTTTGTACCTCTCATGCAAAAAAATTGTTTCACTGTTGGGTACTGGGGTCCTACTAAATGTGAATACATGTTAGTGTGTATAACAACAATAATTTTATTAATTTTTTTTTTCTTTTCAATTGAAACATGAAAGTTTTTTTTTTATTTTCCTTTCCGTTTCTTTTAGCTTTTTTGTTTATTTTTTTTTGTTGTAATTTTCATTTGTAATAAGTATATTAAATAAGATTTATTTTTCCTAGATTTTATTAAGATGGAAAACAATAGAAAATTTGAATATAGGTCATATTTTTTTCTTTTGAAACTTTTCCCCTAAAAGCAAATAAAATATCCCGTAATTTTACAAGCGAGCATATATAAAATACAAAAAAAAAATAACAGAATAAAATGAAATACGAGAAATTGATATGAAATGAGGAATAAAAGTAAAGTTGGAATCGGAGAAGGAATCGGTGTTGGTGCGGTGATAGCAATATTGGGCCTGGATAAATTTTATAAATCACAAAGTATACTGTATAACAGTTATATAGCGTACAGGACGAATGTAAATAATCAGAATAAATAAAAAGCAAACACAACCGTCCACCCGCAAAAGTAATCAATAACTTGTCAGATCAAATGGAATGAAAAAGAAAACCACTTTAGCGGGGAATTTCATTTTTCTTTTTTCATTTTGGTGCTTTGTTTCTCAAATTTTCTTTCATTATTTTTTGTTTTGCGGATAGAAAAATTCAATGGAATTAAATTAAAAAAGAATTGAAGGGGCAAAAAAAAAATAGTAAATTGAAATATAAATAAAATAATAATAAAAAATAAATTTTTAAACAAATTAGGTTTTTGTAATAAGTTCATTTCAAACGTTCATAATTCAATCAAAATGAATTTATTTAATCTAAATTAAAATTTATATTAGAGCTTGAAAATTTTCGTCGAGCAGCTTTTCAAAATTTATATATACTTTCATACGAAATAGTGGTGAGCTTTATGAATAATTGAATTTTGTTAATTTTTTTGACCCGGAAGAGAGAAGAGGGTTCTTAACATCCTTAAACAGTTTTCGTCCTTAACACTTACGTAAGAGTTAGTAAGAGCGACTTAAGAAAAACGTACTAATTTTTAACTATAAAATTTGATGGCGACAATTTCTGAACAATATAAGACAGTACAGCTGTCCCTCGATATACGTGGACGAAATTTTTGTTCCTCGTTCTTAATACACATCGTTTGAAATTTGGTATACGTTGTTGAGAAAAAAATTTTTTTTTTTTAATTTTTGGTACATTTGTATCTAAGTTCATAAGTTTGTCACATTACCATTTTTGACAATTTTGCTTGTTAAAAAACTGACATTATGAACGCCATTTTCATCGTAAATTCAATTTATAGTTGGTTTTTTCAATAAAGTGAGGTTTGACTATGTATTTATGCATGTATTCAAATACATATTTACATTTCCATGAACTTAAAGTCTTATTATATAAAAACAAATGTTATAATTGAATTTGAAGGTATGAATATATTAGATGTATGAAATTTTGAATAAATATGCAAATATTTAACTATTCTATAGTAAAAAAAAAACATACTTTCTGCATATGAGTTTTCGATATAGGTGCTAGGCGGAAACCGAAAACAACGTAAATTTCCGGATTACTGTATTTGCTAAAAACGGAGCTTTTATATTTTTAGTTAATTTTTTAAATTTTCAATTCGATAACTGGTATGACGAATATTAAAATTTCTACCGTTCTATGTTCTTTTATTGGTCTATAAAAATATTCTAAATACAAAAAAAAAAATTAAAACCGATAAAATAGCAAACTATTAAAGCTTATATTAGGGGTGTACCCATTTTTTTTTTTTGAAAACGAGAAACTTATAATACCTCAATACTTTTGACAGCCAAATTTGGGTAACAATTAATAAACTTTTTGTGGTAAAATTATTTCTGAAAATTTTCAAATACTCTATTTTGTGTTGACTGTTTTAATTACTTTATTTGTGTTACTAACTATTTTATGTATTTATTCTTGAAATTTACAATATAATTTTTTTTATAAAATTATTACAATAATTGGAGAATCGATAAACCTCACTTATACAAGAAGAAGTTAAAAACTATTTTATGTTGCCAAAAAAATTTATCAACATCAGAACGGGGCGCCCATTTAATATTAGGTTTAACTTCTCTGTTTTAGATTTTAATAAAATATAAAAAGAGTATGTATGTACGTAATAAGTCATCAAAACGACAAGTCCTCCAGAATTTTTGTTAAAAAAGAAAAAAAAAATTATAAAAGAATTATGGATAATAACAGCAATAATAATAAAATAATAAAAAAAAAGAAATAATAATTTTCTGACAGGTTTCTATTTGTGAACCCGCCACTCATAAATTAGAAATTAAATGTGATTTTTGATTATTTTCATTATTATTTTCTTTTTTGTGAAGTTTTTGAATTAAAAGAATAAAATTATTTCTTATTAATTTTATTTTTTTTTATATTTTTTTGGAAATAATCATGAAATGTCCTTTTATTTTATATTATTACAATATAATTTTATAAATTTCTCTTGTACCACTTATCCCTTAGTGCGGTATTTATATTAAAATATTCGGGTACTTATGAATACATATACATATAAACATAATATTTAATTATAATATTATATGAATTCTAAAGAAACCTTAATTAAGATAATAATGTTGATTATAAAATTTTGTTTTATTTTAAATTCAAAATTAATTTTATTTTTATTAAATCTTTAAGTATTTAAAAAATTTATATATAATAATAAAAGCTAATATTTTGAGGATTTTTACTGATTTTTTACAAAAATGGTATGTGTATTAATATTTTACTGCCTAGCATGAAAGCACAAGTCAGTAGCAAAATTACAATTCAAGAATTTAGGAAACAGGATATTAAATAAGACCAGGATATTCTTTTAAATTTTGATGGTTATACAAATTATTCCTTGACATTGGAATTATATAACACTAGAAAATTCAATTTAAAATATTAGTTGCGCTAAATATTACTTAATAAAATGTTATCAAAAATTATAATCATTATAACAGTTTCTCTATGCTGTTATTGCCTTAATAAATTTATTATATATTTACGTACAAATGTGATCACATTAATTTTCTTCTGATTATATTGAATTTAATATTTTAATGAAATATTGTGATTGATTAACACACAATTTTAATATAATAATAAAATATTTAAATATTTATAATATTTTATACATTTTACTGACTTGGTAGTTGTATAATAATATATAGTACAAAATAAATAGTACAAGTATTCATAATTACAAATTACAGCAAAAATTAATTTAATTTACACTGACTTTATTTATACTGCCATATAAGTTGAAATTATTGAATAGCAGAGCACACATTTTGTATTTCTAGACATTGTAATTATTTAAAATTAATTTTTATTATATATTTTATATATTTTCAAAATAGAATTATTTAACACTTTAATAAAATATCGCATATGGGTAAGCATATTTTAAAATGCTTACATTTTAATTTATTTTTAATTAATCTTATAATATTCAAATTTTACCAATTTCTATATTATTATACATGACATATATCGGTGATATTTTTAAATGCAGCATGTTATATTGAATATAACGTAACCAAACCATCACTAGTCTTCTATTCTTCCAGGTAATTAGTAGAGTAAATTTACGAATCTTGTATATATCCTCATTATATATTAGAATTCTTATTAGGAAAATTATATTTTACAGTGGTTATAATTGATTGGATCAGGAATTCTCTATAAGAACAGGTAAATATTATTGAAATTGT
Source organism: Condylostylus longicornis (assembly GCF_029603195.1). NCBI lineage: Eukaryota > Metazoa > Arthropoda > Insecta > Diptera > Dolichopodidae > Condylostylus > Condylostylus longicornis. The sequence goes on along the minus strand of NW_026578009.1, from coordinate 8,681,323 downwards.
ACAAAACAATATGCAATTGTGTATTGTGAATTATTAATGTAACATTAAATGAAATTTTCTATTTTATATTTACATTATCCTGTTGCAATCATTGATTAATCTCATGATTGTACTATATTTTTTTAATTATGCATTATAATTTTTTTAATATACATTAAGTTGAAAGTTCATAATATATAGTAAAACATTTAGTGTTAAACTATACATACATACATACATATAGTATATGGTTTATAAACATTAACGTAAAATTTCCTTAACATAAAATATAAAATTATAGAAGTATTTTTTAGTAATTCATTGACTTTAAGGTGCATACTCTTAAAATTTAAAATATATATATTTACATTTAATATAATGAAAAAATATAAATATATAACATATACATATATTACAATTTAAAGGGCCTTATTGTTTTGTTTGTTCTGTTTTCATCTTTTATGATTCATTCATATTTACGCATCATCTAATTTTCTCAGTTCATTTTGAATTTTACAGGCATTTTATTTTTATTATACGTTACACGTTTTTGCCCGTAAAAAACAAGAATTGAATTATTAAGTAGCATATTATTAGGCACATGCTTTTACTTCGTTTGACTAAAAATTTATGAACAAATTTATAGAAGATATATACACACATATATGAACACAAATTATACATATAGGTTATGTCGGATTGTGTGTGCCTCCGTTTAGAGTAAAAATAAATATATTAAATACATAAATATAAATATTTTTGTTTTGTTTCTTTTATTTTATGTTAAGCTTTTCATTTTTATAAATTAATGATTACAGGATAAAAAACAATAAAAAACAGTTCACATAATTTTAAAAAAAAATTAGAGGAGAGAGAACTGAGTAACTTTACACAGAGTTTTTCTCGTACACGTACATAAATACTCGTACATGTGTGTATTATGTAAAGCATGATAATATGTATGACAAAATTATTGTGTTGTGTTTAATAACTGTAATTACATTTATATTGATAAGATGAATAACATACTTTTAGGGGTAAGTAGAATTTTGCTCCAAATGTAAATTTTTAAAAAATTAAATTTTTTCTAATTCAGACATTAAATATTTTAATTTTAAAATATAAATATTATTAGAAATTCGCGAATTTCTTAATTTACTAATTAACTTCAAATTGTATATTTTAGTTCAGTATTAGTTCCGAACTTCGAACACTCGATTTATGACGTCTCATCATACGATGATTGTACATTTTGTACGAAAATTGGATTTTCTCTAATTTCTGCTTAGATTTGTTTTTCTTTTTGAAAAAGTTGACTTAACTTTAACTTTACTATGCTGTATAATACAGTTGCGTATTTAATTTTAAGACCATGTATTGAAATTATCCGAAAACAGTCTTCATAAAGCCAAAGAGGAATTTTGTGAAAAAAAAATTTTTTTCTGAATGTTTTTTTTAAAAATTAATTTTCGATACTAAAAATTTCGGGAAATTCTGGGAAAGTTTTTTTTTCGGAAAAAGTCATACTTATTTACATAGTAGGTTGGGTTTGCTTACATAGTAAGATTAAAAAAAAAATTTTTTTTGTAAGCCAAAATTTTAAGGTTTAGCAATTTAAATAACCTTTATATATTATGCAGATTAATCTTTATACACGGTGTAACGATTTGTTTAACATGCAAATATTAGTGTATACCGCAAATATTATTTTTTTAATAAAAAATATTTAATAGTGTTTAAAAATTCTGTGGAATGTTTCATATGCTTGCACCCATCTACATTAGGAGTTTAAATTTAGTTTAAAAGGTAAAAATATTACACTGCAGTTTTGATTTTTATGTCCATTGAAGATTTCAAAACAATTTGTCATTGCAGAAATTAATTTTTTTTTTTTTCCTTCTTCACTCCTTTAAGGAGCATAGGGCTAGTGCATGATATCTATCATGCCCTAGTTTCTATAGTCATAGAGAGTTAGCTAGGTAGGTGACTAGCCTGCCGTAGTTTTATTTATATTAAAATTATTTGAGGTTATTAATATTTACTGTTTATTTTTCTTAGTTTTTAGTATCGAATATTATGAATATTTGAAAATTACTTGTATAATATTTATTAGTATTGCACATTAAGTTATATAATATTGAATATAATTTTTATAGTGACCTGACCGGGGTTTGAACCCGAGACCCTTCGTTTAAAGGGCCGGTGCCATAACCACTGCACCAATGGTCAGATTAAATTAATTTTAAAGAAATTAATTAATAAATTTTAAAATTAATTAAATTTTATTTCTCTTATTCGAATATTTTAATTTTGAAAATATTTCGTGAATATTCTGGTGTTTGATAAGATTGTTTTAAATAATCAGAAAATTATTTTGAAATTATAGAAAATTTTATTTACATATTTCTTAATTGAATATGATTATTAGATTATTTTAAATATTTTGCATTTGAACAGTGCTGTCAAATAGTTTAGCACAAATTTCTTTATTTTTTTAAATTAAAATTCTCATTTGATAAAATTCACGAATTCTTCAAGATCTTCAATTAAAATTCAATTCTAAAATATGGGAAGCAAAAATATTACGATTTCAATTCCAACCAAGTCAGACATCAAAAAGAAATATGAATTTTCAGATAATATAGAATTTATTGTAGCGGAGAATATCAAAAACTTTCTGTCGTGGAAGTAGTGTACCCATGCCTTAAAAATCTCATTTTTGAAGATATTTTTGTATTTGAAGAAGTTTCGAACAAAAAATATAACCAAAACACATCATTTCGAAGATAAATTTTAACTTTTGGTAACGCTGTATTTCAAACACATGTAAGCTATTTGAGGACGATTTTAATGAAGCAAATACTTTGCATAAAAATTCCTTGTTGTTGCAATTTTTAATTCAGAGCATATAGTTCACCGAAATTTTCTCTGAAATTGTATTCTGAATTCTAGAATTATAGAGTAAATTACCTGATTGTTAAATTTTTATTCTAAATTTATATTCAAATAACAAATTAATAAATTTTTTGAAAAACAGCAAGTACAGTCATCCCCGGATTAATGCCTTACTAGATTTTTTTTTTAAATTTAAAAATCAATTAAACGGGAAACGCATTCCCGAAATAAAAATTCAGGTTAAGTACACGATTTACACAATGAAACCAAAAAAAATAAAAAATATTTTTCCTTATTATTAAATATAGATAATATATTTTCGTTTTTTATGGTCCTGTTGATTATAGAGATGAAACAATTAAACAATCATGCATGCAGAGTGGTCGAAATTTTGTTTTCGAGCACTCTGCATGAATTCGAGTTAAAACGTTTAGTCGAAATGAAATAATTCACAATGTAAAGAATTTAAATTAAGAGACATTCTTTCGGATGAAACAAAGAAAATTAATTCAAATGTAAATGAAAAATATTAAATGTATACTTTAAATACGAAAAAAATTTGCTCTATTTTTCGCATAGTGCATATATTAGAGGATGACTGTATACGTAACTCGTCAAGGTATAGATATACTCGATTTCATTTGAATATCACAAATAAAAATTTTTATATTTAAAGTAACTTTCTGTTATTGAAGGTAGACGAGGATATAAAATTTTACACCTTTCTAATTTTCACACAAGATTAGTTTCAACGCTTGATAAAAGAAATGATATTTTACATAGAAGATTTTTTTATTTTCAGATTAAAGTTTTTCCTCAAATTTTTTATTAGACAATTTTTAATGAAATAAGGAAAATTGTATAATTGAAAAAGAATTTTTAAACTGAAATTCAATTGAAGATGAGATTTGATTGCTATGCTTATAGATTTTTATTAGAACAATAAAAAGTAGATATAAGGTTGTATATATAGGTGAGAATAATACAAAGAGCACCACATAAATTTTTATGTATTGCAAACCAAAATTAGCATTCAGACGAGAGTATCTTAAAATTTTTCTTTTTCTTTTTACATTTTACGCTTATATTCCTGTTACACACTTCTAATTAGGCTGAAATGAAAGGGAATCGTATATAACTTTTGGAGTTAAATTTTTGAATAATTTGAAAATAAATTATAAGCAGATCTATTTTAGTAACATGTATTAAGAGCTTGTGTTTCCAGAGGAGATTTTTCTTCATGATTATATAGCTTTCTATTATGTCATTTTCATATTTACGTTGTAAACCATTTAAAATTATTGGTACTATTGTGTAAAATGGTTTGGTGCTCCATGAAAACGAATGCATTTGTCAAATGAAACATTTTATTTGAAATTAGAAAAATGATTTTGTATAGCAGGATGGGATTTTTTTCAAATTTAATGCAAAATTATCAAAAGACCTTATGTTAAAAACTGATCTTATTTTATTCGAAGTTTGATATTATTTAAAATATTTGATTGGCTGTATGGAAATATTAAATTTACCAACATTACAGAAAAACTTCCAAATATATACTACATCGCGAAACTACTATATCATTATTCAAAGTACATTAAATTTCGGAATTATTATAAATGAAACTTTTGCTCCAAATTATTATAATAAATCTTTAAATTTTAATTTTTAAAATGTATTTTTTGCCAACAATTTCAAAATTATCAGAATAAAACTTTTTTATAACAATATTTAAAATTTTAACAATTATTTTAAAATTTCACCATAAAGATTCAGTGAAATATTTATAGATGAAAATTTTTATTATTTTTGTTATTTCTGAATTACAATTTTCATGTACAACTGAACTGGTTTTCATAGAAAAGAAAAAACAGGAAAAAACATTTTCTTTTATTTTAACTTTTATATTTCTAAGCATTATTTTTATGTCCACCTTCAAGAATGATGACAATTTACACGAAATCCATTGGAATGAAATTCTTTATGTGTGTTAGGAATTTACCGCCGTCGGTATCATGATATAAAAAAAGACATAAAAAGAAAAATTGCAAAAGAATATAAAAGGAAAATGAACGAGAAAAATTTTCGTGTTAGTTGTATAGTTAGACAAGGCAACCTTGGGCTATACTTGTAATGCAATAATATTAGAGATCTTAGATTTTCTTATATTATGGTGGCAATTTAAAATTTCTCAATTTGTCATGACCTTTAGATTCAATACATTAAATCTTAAAAATTTGCACCAATTTATTCTGTAAAATTTTTTAAAATATTAACTAAGTTTGTCATCTGCGTAAGCAAAGAACGCTGAATGGTATCTGAATTTTGTACAGTTTCACGAAAAATTGAGAAGCATAACACGGAAAACATTTTTTTCACTTAAAAATTTTATATTGTATAAGAGTATGAATACTTTCACATTCTCTTTTCACTTAGCGAATGAAAAGGTGAGATACAGAATTAAATTTTCTAACATAATTTTGAAAGAAATTATTTGATAACATCTATTATTGTCAAATATAGGTTCTCAAATAAAATAAAAAAGCTGACAAGTAAAATTTTCTTATAATTTCCATTAACTCATTATTTTAACTCATTCTAATTTCTTAAAAACGAATATTAATTGCAAAAATGATTTTCTTCCATTTTCAAAAATATTGAGATAAAATATTGTTCCTAAAGTTTGAGGAGAAAAATTTTTTTAATGAATAATTTTTCTGCCTTTAACTCGTTCCTTTGATTACGTCATCCATCTGTTCTGCAGTTGCATGAAGAAATTTCCATTAAGATAAATTAGTAGTGTAATAGGCACATTCTTATTGATTCCGCAACTATAATGTTGTATTAGTAAAATTCATAATATAATTGTTCCCGGAAGTTTATTACATTTTCCTTATTTCTATTTGAAAATTAATTTGAATTCTTTTTATTTTAAAGCAAAACCAGCAATAATTTGGAAAACAGCTTCTAGTCCCACCTGCACTTCTTTCATTCAAGAATCTTCATATCGTAAAATTTTAAATTCTTAAAATGGCATTTTTCCTGAAAGTACACAAATTAAATGAGAAAAATGCAGTGGGTGAAAGAGCTGTGACCAATTTTAACAATTTCTGTGACAAACACTGGAATTAAGAATCAAAGATTGCATTTTAAGAATAAATAGAAAAACTTTTCTACAGTTACAAAAACAAACTTTTATTTTTCAATATTATGAATGGAAATACAACTGAAATATGTCAGATCGATTTATTTAAATGCACTTTATACAACTAAAAGAAATTTAACGAAAACAAAAAAATTTTTTTATAGTTTGGCATATGAAAAATTTTTTTAAAGAATGCTTTCCAAACTTCGTTTCTTATCTTTATAAGAATGCACTTTATATAACATGTAAGCATAATGCTAGTTTGGGATAACTAATGATTATTAATGATTGCAATCAAAACTTCTCGCATAGTTTAACTTGAACAAGATGAAATTTTTAATGTTGTTTTTGGGGCACATTAAATAAATGTACTTAACAAAACTGTTTAAAATAAAAAATACTAATCTAATTGCAGACTATAAGTAATTAAATAGTTTCTTAACCTGAAATGTCTACGAATATACTCAGTCATATAGTTAAATGAATGCAGAAAAGACCAATTTGAGAACCATTTTTTTTTTATTTTAAAGAGCACAAGAATGAATAAATTGTGGTCTTTTTCTATAAATAATATGTAAAATTTTGTAATGAAGGGAGAATGACCTGCACTTTTTAAAGTATGTTCGTAAAAGCAATGAAATCCAAAAATGTTATAGATGCAAGTTACTCGTACATTATTATTATGTACGTGCATATAATATAGGTTGCATGTTCAAGTATTAAGATATATGTATAAGTAGCAGGACATGTACGTATATATAAGAACATAAATAACTTGAACAGAATGCCTATGCATGTATATAAGAATGTATACTTTAAATTCTCTATTTAAAGATTATTTTCTCATTGAATAATTTAATATAGGTATATGAGAAACTATCAAGAGTATTGATGCTATATGTTGGACTCAATTTCGTAATTTCTAAATTCACCTAGAGTTGGAAGCATTTTTATCGCTTTACTATGTTTTTTTCTTTATTTTCGGTTTCTACTTTTTTTTAGCATTGTTTTAGTTTGTAATATCATAATAGTTAAAGATTTAACCTTAAAACTATTTCATCTAATGTAGGCATTACCTATATACATAATATTAAAGTTATATTTACTCTGGTACATATTGCATGCACATACATATATACAAACAAACACTATATTGTAGAAGATCAGAATATTTTTTCTTCTATAAATTTTGAAGAATAAAATAAGGAAGTCACGAAATTCCTATTCTGTAAAAAAAAAAAAATGCATATTGTTGAAAAGGAGCTGATTAAAAACTATAGACTATGAAAAAAGAAAAATGAAGAATAAAATAAGGAAAAAAAAAATTGAAAGACCAAAAAAATGCAAGAAGAATTAAAAAAAAAGCTGGCATGTACCTACTTACATTTACACAAATATATAACATTAAATGTTAAAGCTGATGTAACATTTATGTAGAAGGTGTCGAGTTCATTTAGTTCGGTTTGTATTGTTAAACATAGTAGAACTAGTGTTATTAACAGAAGTTCTAATTTGCGGAAGTTAATTTTGGGAAATGGGTCTATTGTAGTTTTGCTTTCGTTTATTTACTAAATGTGAAATTTTGTAAATCTATGAAGGTTTTCGTGTAGTGTGTAACTTTAGAAGTATTAATTTTAGTTCAATTTTATTGTGGTCGCATGACGTTATCTGTTCTCTGTTGATGTTATTATCGGCCCATGCATGACTTGCATCGCCCGATGATCTCTAAGCCTGAAAGAATTATTGTTTGTCCGTATAATTAAATAATTAGAGTTTGTCTGACTAGTAACATTTTTAGAACCAAAAATTACCAATTTTTAAAAAAGCATTGTAAAATATGAATTCAATTTTTAGATTTTAGATTTTAGATTTTAGATTTTAGAAAATTAATCTTTTATATACTTAAGTATTTGTATACCTACTAAAAAGCTTAATATTTTGAACCGAGACATTTTGCATTTTACGTAATAATTTTGCTCCTTTAATTTCCACAGAGTCTACCTTTAAATATACTTTAATTTACTCTATAATAATTTATTTTATGTTTAATAAGGTATAACAGTAATATATAAAAATGTTTGTATGTATATATATATCATTGGAGATTGTTATATAAATATTCGACATTTATTGTGGTGTATAACAAGCTTTAAAAGTACACCAGTTATTTCTTATTTAACTCTGAGATAGTTTAAGTATTATACGAGCAATATATACTTTTATAATATAAATAGAATTAGAATTATACAAAATGTAAATTTATAAATATATGTTTGTACATACATATATAATTTTTAATTCTTATAATTTAATAGAGTTGCTAATTTATCGGAATAAATAGATTTTTTTTTTGTGTTGCATTTATTTCTAATTTATTACGATTTTCAAAAGAGTTATCCGTGAATGTAACGTGAACCAAGTGAAATTATTTGGTTTTATCAAATTTTTTTTAAGTTATCTGCAATAAAAATTTAGCTTTTAGTGATCCGTTTTGAAAAAATTGGATTAAAGTGATTATGAAATTTGGAGATTAAGCATAAAAAATATGACATAGTATGCTTAAATGTCATAGTATGCTTAATAAAATATTAAGCATACTATGACATTTTCTCGAAATTTTCAAAATAATGGCACAATTACTTTTTCTTAGGTAACAACCTCATGTTACGGCAGCTATGATGAATTGTGACATTGAAATTCAATATCAAATAAAACATTACGAGTATATTTTATGATTTAGAACGAAAAATATTTAAAAGAACGTGGAATTGCTCAAAATAAATTCTGTGCTTCTATTACTAAGCAAAATAAATTATTTTGGCTGTTAAAGGATTATTAAAGATTAATTACGTTTACAGTAACAGTATTTGTAAAATTTACAAAATTCGCTAAAATTAGTAAAATTTTTAATAATTATCCGTGATGTGATCTAAATAAATTAAAAAAAATTTCACTGTAATTCGCTTACTGCAGCGAAACTAAAACAAAAGTTACTTTACATAAAAATATAAACCTGTTTTTTAGCATTATATTTACTGTAACAGTGGAAAATCATATTAAGCTTTTGACAACTAATCTTATATTTGAAGTTACAAGTAAAAAGTGTAAAAGGAAAAAATATTGCGTTGGCGTATGTGTAAAGAATAGTGAATTTTTTCAGCCTATTTTTCTTCATTATAACTACTAAAGTACTAAAGTTAACCATAATTTTTGCAATAGGCTGCATTATATTGCATTGTAAAATTTTTTTGTGCTGCATTTTAGATCAGTAGTACATTGGCATTTACACATAATTTTTTGACTCCCAAAATGGTATATTTCTGAAATACGAAAGTTAAATAAAATTTTGTTACAAGTTTTAATACGAGTATCTAAGCTGATTCTATTAGTAAAGTTCCGCACAGAATCAAAGCAGATTTATTAAAGAGTGAATTAATTATTCGAATTTTATTTATTTTACTAATTGATTTATTGTAGATGGTAACCCTAATTGTTAATAACTTTTATTAGTGGATAGTGATATTCTTCTTGTACATTTTAATAAACAAAAAATAAAAACATTAGATGTCCAAAAAGGAATGTAAAATAAAAGGTGGGCAAGTGGAATAATAACAAGAGATGGTGGGGTGGAGAATTTTACATTCTCCAATATTTTGTTTCTTTCTATTACAATACTATATTGTTTCTCTTCATTTAAAGAGGAGATGATAGTACAATTGAATTAAAGATTTCTAATAAAATTAAAGTGCATTTTAAGTTCTCCTCTTTAATTTGTTTTCTTCAATTATTATTAAAATTTATTAAGTTTGGTTGTTTTTTTTTTTTTTGAAAATAAAAATTCTAAATGAATAATTAATTACAATGTAATGCTTTTGTTTTTAACATTAATTAAAACTAATTGATACTATAAAATTTCTAAATTAAAGAGATGGGTAAAAAATTTTGCTCTAGCAGTCGATTTAGGAATTTTAAGAGTTTTAAAAATTAAATTTATATGTGAATACAAACAACATGGCAATTCCTATTGTTAATATGGAATAAATCGGTATATGAGATAAATCAACACTTTATAACCTGGTGTTGTATTTAAAAAGATGGAACATTATTTCTGCAGGTTCAATTAAAATCGCCTTGTAAATTTCATGGGTTTCTTATTAGGCTAAAAATGATGTTTTATTCTGCAAATTGTATAAAATTGCTTGCTATGATGCGTTAGGGTCTTAATGCTATTATAACATTAGATATATTAAATTGCTAACTTTTACATGTTGTTTCTGTGCCAAAGTACGGACCGGTTCAATTTGTACTCGCAATATATTATAGCCCGTAAAGAAGGTTATTGCCAAAAATTGTATGACTTTTGCCATAAAATATTCATAAAAACTTCCAAATCAAATTTAAATCTAGAATTCATGGTTGTTTCTGAACATTGTTTAATTTATATGTAAAGTTGTACTTAAAAATTTTTTATTATTTCAAATGATTATTAAGGTGTTGTGGAATCCAATTAAGTTTTATGAAATTTGTTTCTTATCAATTTTGAGTTTTTTTTTACATTGTACCAAAGCTTTAATTTCTTTTATTTTTAAGCAAATTAAAATAAAAAATAAATTAACATTAAAAGCCTTGATCATATAACAAAACATCTGTCCACAAAATTTAAAAGGGTACAAAATTTTACATCTGCTGTCAATTTTTATTTTCTTGTTAACCGAGATTTTAATAACATATCCGAGCAGCGATTTATGATCGAAGTTTAAACAAAGGTAAGTTAAAAAATAATACGAGACAAAGTTAAAATTTATTCTATCTCTTTCTCTTACATCAATTTAAATATGCTTGTTGATATATAAATATATCAAAAAAGTGCTGTATACATATATACATAAATATATTTTATATAAAAATACCTGAACTTTAAAATACCAGATGGATCCAATTGGGGGAAAAAAATTACAAGTTATCCAAAAGCAGAATGAAAAAAATTATAAATATGAGAGAGATTGGGATCCAATACGTATAACGTTCGATCATTATTCATTATTATATTATTACTAAATGAAGAGTGTATGACACAAAAAATTCAATCAGGAAAACGATGAAGACAGTGTAAATTTAAAGATAAGGTGAAAAAAATGGTAGTGTACAGAATACGAAGAATTGTAAAAGGTAAAAGAAACTGATTGATCTTTTCAATATAATTTTACTCTATTTAATGCGATCACATGAAATTTTATGCCACATTTTTGGGTTTAAAAAGTACTCAAAATTGAGTATTTTACAGAATGAAACACCATTAATCAAAGCCATTTTCAATATGTGCAAGATAAAATTTTAGTTGACAGATTCACTCCTGTTAAATAACATTCAGTTTGGAAATAAATATTGACGCCAAAAAATTCGCAGTCCTTTTGAATATCATATAGAGAGTCATTTAAACTTCGACTTTTCTCTAATTGCATAATTTACTTAAAATAGTCTTAAGAACATTATTACATAATAGTTCTTTCAAATATTATGGCTTTCATTATATGACATGAATGACCATTTTCAATTAAGCTATTCGTATAAAAAGCATTACATATATTGTTAACGCTAATAATTCTTTCGCGTAACTCTTATAAATGATGATTGTATATTAAATGATAGTCCTGTAGATCACGCATTTATACTAGTAACTAGTGTGCTATATTATTCGACAATATATTTGTTTTCATTTTTAAAACTTCACGCGTAATTCGCATTACTTTTATCAATGTCAAATCGAATCAGATTCGTTTACCAATTTATTATGGAGACATTGATATGGTTCACCAAAGCTTCTTAATTGTTATAAAAATTTGCATTCCTTGAAATATAATAAGCAATATTATTTAAGAGGTGACCATTTTTTCTAGCGCACATTGGCAGAGTGCAGGTAGAAAAAAAATATATAGTGCTGCCGTATGACGGCACGACCTGACCGATGGTGCAGTTTTTATTGCACTTGTCCTTTGTCTGACTGTCATCGTTTACAACAATCGTTGCTTTGGTTCAACGACATCAACAGTTTTAGGTAAATGACTTCTAGTAATTGCATATAGTTAATTTTTTGTGTATATATGTATGTAAATCTGTTTCAAAATTCATTTATTCAAACATTATACTATTAAAAATTAGTGAAGCTGTACCAATAAGTTGCATGTATTACAAGGCTAAAAATTTACGTATAATACCTGTGATACCTCGCAATGTACAAGTGAATAAGGAAAAATTCATTATAATAATAGTCAATTTTTTACGTGTAAACGATGACTTATCATTTTTACCTATTTATAACTCCTTCATGAATAGGTTCTTTGTAATTTACCAAAGCTAATCATATGTTTAAATAATAGAAAACTCGAAGGTTTTTTTTCGAAAAGAAACACCTTTTGCTAAAAAATGCACTCGTGTAACACTCGTGTACATGAATTTCAATAATTTATAAAGAACACATACAACGATCCCAATTTTTATTAGAACACTTATATCCCATAGCGACAACTATAGACAAATTGAAATTCAAAATTTCGAACACCTTTCGAAAAAAAAACACATTAATTTTTTTTTTCGTACCTTTTTACTATTATTTCTTTTTAATCCTTACGAATCATTTTACTGATTTTAATCTCTTACTTTGCCTATTTAAGAAATTTAATATCAAGGATATGAAATGTAAAACGAACTTAAGAATAAATTAGAAATAATATTGCTTGATGTAGATGAGTGACAACATGCTGTTGTTATAATTATAGTTTTCAATATATTTTATGTTAAAACTACAGTACTAATAAAAATTATAGGAACATTCCAGTTGTTAGTATTTACAAGGTAAGCAATTGAACAAAAGTTGTATTTTTCCTCGGTATTTCTTCAAATTCATTGAGTTTGTTGTGAATTAAATATTCTTCATTTATATGAAGTATTGCATATTTTAATTTTAAATAATTTTCATTAAAGAACACCTAAAAACAATAGATTTTTCCTATATTCTAAGAAGAAATCTTTATTGAAAAATTAATAAAAATATCTGAGTGTTCAAAAACTTTTCTAAAATAGTGCGTGTATAATATTTTGAAAGAAAACGAATTTCATACCTGAATAGTCATTTATATTTTTTATTGAAATGAAATGCACACTTATTATAATTTGATCTAGAGTATGACAACAATCCAACATGTGGTACGTAAACATTCTAATTTACTTAAAATTATATAGTCTTGAAGAAATATTGTGATGAAAGTGAATCTGTATAAAATATAGCTTCTTTTTATAGTGCATAATCAAGGAAGACTTAGCTACATATACGTTTCGTCATATTACGAATTTCATCATATTTTAAAATTTTAAATTGTTCGTATTATTATGTATAGAAAGACGTGATCGTCATGCTTTTTAATTAAAATTGAAAAAAAAATGGAAATATTGAATGGGTTGGATTATTATAGGATATTCTAAATCTGTTATATAATAAAGTTATAATAAGTGCCACCGCTAATCCAAAGAGATAAATAAATATGTCATAAATGTGATTTTTGTCACAAACATATAGCCAATATTGTTACAACTCCGTTTTTTGATTTAAACAGGGCTCTGATATAATAATATGTATAATAATTATCATTTGTATCATATAGTCCTCACATATCCACTGGCTATGCAAATATGAAAGAACCGGTTAAATGATCAGAAATGAGCATAATTTTAAGTGGTGAGCATAATTTTCTACTTACATAAAGCAGCGCGGTAATACCTGGTCTATACAAATTCAGTTCAAAAAATTGATATATTAAATCCGGTACATTTATATAATATGTACCGGATTTAACTTCAATATAGAATTCTGGTATTACTTACATATACTGTATAAATATAAGATCAATTCATTCATGATGTTTAAACTTTTAAATAAGAATTAAATATACAAGAACGGTATTACGAATGTAATAAGAAAAATTGAATAATTTGTTAAATATGAAGTTTTGACCGTATATGTTTAATATTTTCCTTTCCTGTTATTGTTATACATGCAGGCTATTAAAAAATCTTAAAATATGACAGATGGTCAATTTTTTTTTCTTTATTGGATGAGTATCAATTTTTATTTGTTGTTCAAAAAAATATCAGTTACATTTCTAAATTTATTTATGTTTTGAATACTTTAAAGTCCAAGGTGAAATTTTTACACGCATAATGCATTGACAACGAAATCTAACGAGACAACGAAATCTAATTCAGTAATGTGAACTTAGTGTTATTTTTGATTCTAGGAGAAAATTATATAAATCCGATGTCCACAAAATTTAAAATATTTCCAGTATTGCGATTTAAAAATATTAGAGAATAGTGTTCGTGGGTATTTAGAGTTTTTTGATAGGAAATTTCTAAGCAAGCTTCATTGGTTTTTGTCACAATAACGATTTGTCAAATTGTAATTCATTTTCATCATTAAGTTACGTATAATATACGGCAATATATACGGCATTCAATTGTCAACAAAAAATTTGTTTCATGTAGGTTATTTGAATGTACATTACTGAAATCGCCGTGCGACAAATGCATTGGATTTAAATTTTCAATTCCTAGCGTACAATATTGGAACTAAAAATTTATTTTCATTGTTGCTGACGTCTTATTCTAATTTTACTTTTACTATAATAATAACAATTATACAATTTCGGTTTGACCGAACATTGCTAATGCGTTAATTTTGATTAATGCATACCGCATCCATTCAGGTTGACTATTAATTGCAATTAATTAAAATTATTAAATTATCGAATTTTGGGAATTTGCTTTAAAATTTTTCCAAAACAATAAATTCGTCTTTATTTCAAAATTTAAATTCTTTTGTTTTCCATAATAGCTATTTCAAGATTTTTACAAATATTTCCAAATTTATGCCAATATAGCATCAATATCTGTTGAAGTCTAATATTATAAACAGTGCCTCTTCTGTATAAACTCTTTCAATACATATTATCTTTTAATTATCATGAAAATATATTACCTACATACATATCTAGTTTTTTAGGTCAAGAGGTTATAATTGAAAAATACTTTATAAAAATTTATTTATGAAAATGTTTGGAAAAACAATTAAATTTTCATTCTAGTTTAATTTAGGGCATTTTGTTTTTATATCAAATCAAAATTTCAGTGATTTTTAAATGTTTCTGAAGTGCTTTTAATTATTTTTAAAAGAAAATTTTATAATGCATATGTAAAGGAAAATTTTGTGAATAAGCTATTGTTTATGCTATATATAATTACAAAATTCAGAGCTTCTTCAAAATTATTTTGACAAATTTAATATCTTTTTTATAGTGTTGTCAAACTTTGATATTTTTTCATTTGTTTCCAGCAACAGGTTAGGTCTACGACATACTAACTAGGTAATTTTATACATTCTAGATTTTGAAATGTTAGATTAAATTTTAATTATAATGTTACTATGCGTATAATAAATTAACTTCAAAGGATATATAGATTTTCAAAGTAATTTTAGACTGATTGTGAGTTCGGCCATTCAAAATTTCTTCAATTTTTTAATTAAATAAATATATATTATGTGTTTGTTTATTTACACATAAAAATATAGGATAGTTATTAGATGTGTATTATATAAGTTTTCAAACAAAGAGATATAAATATCCTTGTAGAGTCACTATGGGTTCACAAAAATTCATTTTAAATTTATGTTTAAAAATTTCAAGTGTACATTCTATACAATTCAAATTTAGAATAAATATCATAATTGTATATTATTTATAAATACTCGTATATATCTCAGTGATAAACTGAAGTCAAGTGGTTTACTTAAAATATTAATTTTCGAACAGAGAAAAAACAAAATTTTTAAGTATTCTAAACAAAAAAAAAACAAAAATCTGATTATTTGAATATTATAAAAAATTTTTAATTATTTATTAATTTTGGTCAAATGTATGTGTAAATATCTGCGTGGGTCCATATTTGTATATTAGTCGTACAACATAGTTTATAATTTGATTACCGTTATGGAAAATATTATTTTTAATTTTATGAAATTGTGAATTTATTTTAAGTAGGGTATTGTTTATTTGCTGTGTTGTTTATAATATTGAAAGAATGGCCGTATGGAATATTTTTTTTTGCCATCTGGTGATTAACGGATGCGATAAAAATGCTAATGATTTATTTTAATAATAGTATTTGGGGGCAGTAGTAGGGACAAAAACACAATAACGAATGTGGTTGAAATAATGTTGAAGAACTATGATTAATACAATAGGTGGGAAGATATTTTGAGACTATACTACCTATAGGAAGTAAAAACTAGAATATCGAAACGATTCAGAAGATTTAAAATTCATTTATTACAATCGAAGAGAATTAAAAATATGGAAGTAAGCAACTGAAACGGTTTAATTTGATTTTCATACCGATGGAGAAAGAAATATATGCATATAATAAAGTTTAACAAATTTTTAATATTAAAAATTTTATTAGAATAAGTTGCCAAACATTTAAAATCTCTTCAAATAATATGACAGTTTGTGTATTCGTGATCATTTGTGTCTGGTGTTTTGCTAATGCTTATGGCATGTGTATTTTTGAATTTAACCACATAAATTTTGTAAATACCATAACAATTTCATTAAAATGTCAAAAAAATTTCAAAAATTTCTGAAATTTTAAATGATTAAAGAGAAAAGTTCAATCATTATACAAAACATTATGGCAATAGTTTTATTTAATTTAGTAGTATTTTATTTCGCCATTGAATTAAAAATTATATTTGAAATATATAGCTTCCAAACTAAGTACACGTGCTAACATTACCTTTATAGGCATACAAAATTATAGTCAAAATCTTACATAATATTATTATCATCAATTTTATGTTAATGTGGGTGCAGTGCAAATTATATACATACATATATATGAAATAAAAACCTTCAAGAACACTTAAAATTATTGGTTTTTGTATTAGATAAGATCAGAGGTCAATATCATGTATGTTATGAGCATATTACTATGCCCACATGAATCGATTGAATAAATTCCTATTTTGATAGTTATAATGATTTTCTATATTGTAATTATTATGATACTTGTTATGTATTAAAACAATTTTCGAGATAAAATACTCTATATTGTAAATACCTATACGAGTTGTATTTATATATATATATATATATATATATACATATATATATATAATATTCTCATACTTTGATAATATAATAGCATTTTACTAGAAACATACCATAGAAACCATTCTAAATAAAAATACTTTATTATTTTGCTCTTATGTTGGTAAATTGTAATACATTTTTACTGTCCTCAGCAGTTAAGTTGGAACAATACTATTATAATAGTAATGTAATGTTATGTAAAGTAACTTATCATAAAACTAAATACCGTTTTGACTTTTTTAATGCAATTTATACGTATGCCTTAAATATTTACTTTAATTTTACATTTTTTTTATTATATTCATTATTCTTTTCTTTTCTATTCCTACATATTTCCTAAATACTATTTATCAAGGATCTCTTGAGATAAATTATTCGGCAAAATATTCCTTCACTCACTCAAAATGTCTCTTCAGTTTTGAGTTTTACTCAAAAAATTTTTTTTTCTTGTATTCTATATTTCTTAAACATTTTTCTTATTCATTCGTCATTTATCCGTCGCTGGATATGATACGGAATACGCGTGTAGAGTGTTTATAATTTTTATTTCGTATTTGTGTACCGGAACGGATAATATTTAGAAAAACGGTATTTTTTCATAATTTTTTATATATTGAAAATATTAAAATTGAAATATAATTTGATTAACTGAAAATGATAAAATTTTAATGGATAATTAAAACTAAAAATACGTGTAATAAAATTTTTTACCGGTCTGATTATAATAAAACAAAAAACTATATACTGTTATTTTTTTAATATCTTGTGTATAAACAACAATACATGTATATAGTAGGTACATAAAAAGTAATCACAACGAAAAGAAAAAAATGTAACAATCAAATAGTGCTGTAGAATTTTTGTATAGTATTGTGAAACAAGTGAGATTTGAAATAGTAAACAAATGGTAACTTTTGAAACAGAGTAATGGTGTGATACCGTTAATTATAATGAAAAATTTTACTCAAAATAAAATGAGATAATAGTAGTGTCAAATAAAAATAGAAGAATTTGAGTATTGGAGATTTATTTTTCAGCAATATTGTCTTCAATATAATAGGGAATTTGAAAAAATTTATAAATTATGTAGTAATATTGTATAAATTTATATTATATTATATTGCATTTGTACGTATGTATGCGTTATTTTTCAATATTTTTGTATTAGTATATAAAGTTACCGGCATTCATTAAATTTTTTGTTTTGTTGTTGTCTTTATTTTATCGATTTTTCTGCCAATTGCAAGGATATGTAAATAAAATGAGTGATATTGCGACTGACATTTTATTGTGTTAAAATAAATTTCTTATTTTTTTTATAGGAAATAACATTAAAATTGATATTTTTCTCATTACCGTTTCTCCTTGTAAATTTTAATTTTTTTAGTATTTATATTTCAAAATAAAAATTCTACAATATAATAATAACAGTATGGCTGTTCATAGACAAGAATATGAAATATGGGTATGCATATAATGGAATTTATCCTTCAGCTATCCTCTATAAGTGACGCATACATTTGGAAATTTGAGGATTTGTATATACATGCTCATATACGTAACATTTTATATGTATGCTTGCATATTAATATGTATGGAAAGCCACATACATATATACATACGTATTCATGTTCATGACTTTATGATGAAATGTGATTTGAGAAGAGAATGAGTTCTTACGCTGTGCCGTTATGGTCTACTAATGCACGATTTCTGTTTTGTTTTTTGCTTGTCAAACAACATTATGTATGTATATAATATGTGTTTGTATGTAATATAATTTTATAACCGTTTAGTATATATATATATATATATATATAAATGTGTATGCTTACGGTATCCCAATTGGATTTATATTTTTATAATGTTTTTATATATCTTTAATATAACTACATACTTATGTGAGTATATAGCTACCTATAGTTATATAAGAATCATATACAATATTATATAAAAAATTTAAAGAATGAATTTTTCAATGTTGCCGTACATAACAGTGACGACCTGCCAAATTTTTAGAAAAAAATAATGTTGATTTGATTTGATTTGAAGAATGATTTTCACTTATATTTCTAGAATTACATAGTTGTCAAACTTACAAGAATTTATGAAGAACTTTTCTAAGTTCTGTCAGACAACTCTTGCAGTTTCTTTAGCACTAATGAAATTCCATTATTCATATTATTAACTTTTGCTCGTTTGTTTTTAACTTTTTTGTAAAGATTCTAAAGAATTAATTCTTTAAAATTTTTACAAGCAATAGAAATTATTCACTCTTTCAAATTGTCCCTACGAGTATAAAAATACGAATAGAATATTGCGTTCCTGTAAATTTTATATCGATTCGATGTTCGAAATGTAAGAATTGAGATGAAAAATGAGTAAATATAAAATAAAATGTATGTATAAAGAATAATATTTTTTTTTGTAAGTATATATAAAGAGCAGACTGTTGACATTTATGTTGTATAATTTATGAATGTATGTATATTTAAGTATAGTTAGTATAGAATATTTCTATACATACCTATATATATATGTATTTCGTTATAATATTAATAATTACATTTTGAGCTGCAATATATTATACAAATGTATGTAACGACATTTATTTAAATATAAGCGTTTATTCAAATGTATACATATGTATACATATGTACATATATATAAATATGCATATATTATTGTAGAGTTTTACTTATTGTAGAAATATTTTGAATTTTCCTCTTTTTTATTTTTTATGTATGTTTTTAAGACCATTCCTGAAGTCTGTCTGATTTTTTCTGTTTTCTATTTTCCTCATACATTATATACAATGATAAAAAACAAAACTAACATATATATATACATATATATAAATTTTATTAATTTTCACTCAAACTCAATAGAATTTTCAAGAAAATGAGAGGAAAATTTATATTTTAATGTTTTTAGTTGGGTTGCGTTGCAATGCGATTGTCATTTTTTTTTTTTGAATTGTAAATTGTGATTATAAAGAGAAAAAGAGTAAAAAGATAGAAAAGGGAAAATAAAAAATTATTTTATTTTGAGTTTAAAATTCTCTCTCTTCGTTTTCCCCATATAGAATTTTCCGTTATTATCATATTTTAGTCTTGAACGGAATTTTATTTAATAATTTTATAAACGGGTGAATTTAATCTCATATATGTAAGGAAAAAGAATGCCATAATAGAAAAAAAGGAATATAAGCATGATAAAATAATAGAAAAAAAAATAAAATTAAAAATTTGCAAATATTACTGAAATTTTAATAAACCATCCGTTATTTGCATGCAAACTACGTACATACTTTTTAAGTTTAAGAAAAATATAAAATCCTTAAAATAAATTTTTATTTGATTTGCAATTAATAAAAATAGTTCAAGGTTCAATAAATAATGATTGAAATTGTGATGTTGCAGGTTTAAAGTGAATATTGAACTGAAAACTAGAAAATAAATTTGATTTACTAATTTATTATTAAAATTCGATATTCGATTTAATATAATAAATATTATATTAAATATAACAATAAATATATTATGTAATAAAATAATATACAATGATTATTTCATAAATTATAAAATTACCATTAGTTATATAACAATAAAAAAAAAAATTTGGTAGCGAAAAATGTGACTCCCTATACATATTAAAAATAAATGTGTTTAATTGTGTGTAGTCAGTTTTCTCAAGGACTCAAAATTTAAAAATGAATATTAATATGCATATAATAATATTGAGGTAGTAAAAAAATTTCACTGCATTATTTAATTTACAAAACAAAAAAACATTAATTCTTAATTTCAATGTGGGATTAAAAAAAAAAGTGAATTATATACAAAGTGTACAATTCCATATACACATATAAGTAGTGTAAAATTACATTATAAAGAATAATATTTATACATTCATACATACATATATTTGAATGTATGTATATATATATAATGAATTTAAATAAGATATATCATGGGCATAAAATGTCTGTGTATTAAAATCAAATTTATATTTAAGGATATTTCTATATTTATCCTTTAATTTTGCATTATCTTGCTCTTTTCTTTATTTTTTATAAAAATACTAATATACATAATCATTGTAATTTTCAAGGATAAAATCTTTATTCTGGTTTAACATAACATACATACATACATACGTAGATTAAAATGAAAAGGAATGTGAATTTTTTTTTGGAAAAGTAAAAAAAAATATTGTGAATTAAAATCTTTTATTATGTGAATTTAAAATTATTATATAGGAACATATTAAAGATTTAAGAAATTAAATAAAAAAATATTTAATAAATAGAAAATAATTTAAATAATAATATTTAAGTAAAATACATACATATTCATACTTACCTATATAAATTAAATGATATATAATTAAAGCTATAAGTAATAATTTTGTGCGTTGAAAATTTAATAAAATTATATTGAATTTTTTTGTTTTATTAAAAAGCAATTTATAAAATATTTTATTAATAAAATTATAATTCTACATACATACATATCTCTATAATAATTAAAATTTAATTCCAAAATAGTTCAAGGTCTTATTAAATCCTGCAAAATACAGCAAAAAATAAAAATCATAGATTATTATAGATAAAATAATAAGGAATAAAAAAAAATAAAGGGATGCGCATATTATAATAAAAGAATTGAATTTAAAAAAAGAAAAAAAAACAAATTTTCGTTCTGAATAAACACATATACATATATTTAAATTAAAAAACATACACATACATACAGGCGTATATGTGGAAAAGGATTCTACATTGACATTATTATTATTACAATTATAATACAAAATTATTAATGTGTTTTAATGAAAGTATCAATGAATGTGAATAAAAAATAAAATAAACAGAACCAATAAATAATAAAATTAAAAAAAAAATAATAAGCAAAATAATAAATTTGATAAAATTCTATTAAATTTAGAATTTCATGCTTTTTTTCTGTTTTCGTTTTTTCTTCTACAAGTAATATTTTAAGAACTAAATGAAAAAATACACATTAATGGATTATTTTCGTTGGATTCCCATTAAAAAGGTAAGAGTGATTTTTGAATAATATTATATAATATAATTTGAATTACTTACTGTTATACTTACATATAAGATACTTTGAATTTTTCGAATAAAAATTTTGTTAGCTGGTAAGAATTATGATACTACGGTGGGTTAGTCACATCCTTCCTATTTAAAAACCTAATGACGTATAAAACTGGGACATAAGTATCTATAATATCATGCACCATATTCCTATGCTCTCTTTAGGGAAGAAGAAGGAATTAAAAAAAGAATTGAAGAAAGAAGTGAATGAAGGTGTTAACTACAGTTTTTGAAGTTTCGAAGAAATTAACCATCTTCCGATGCAAAATAATTCAAAAGTGTGAAATAACATCTTTTAAAGATAAGCTATCTCTTAAACTAAGACATTTTTTTTAAAAACGGGTTTTTGCATATGAAAGATTAACATATACAACTTCTATTTACCTATGCAACTAATCCATTTTTGTTAAAAATTGTAGATGACACCTTCATTCACTCGTGTCTTCAATTATGATAAGAGTACATTAGTTAAGTTATTGATGAAGTTAACAATATTTTAAAATAACACATGATTTGTTATACAAAATTAGTAAATGTTTGAATTTTATTTATTAAATTTAAATTAATTTTTATAAATTAATAATTTCAATTATAAATTAAAAATACAGAAAGCTGATATTTTTACAGAGATTTTATTTCTCTAGAAGAAAATATATACTTACCTACTTCCTCCGAAGGTACAAGCCCCTCCAAATCATAAAAATTCCAATTTTCAAGATTTTAAGAGCAAAGTTGATTGCGTAAATATTACAATATTTAATTTTGGAAATATTTAAACAGATAAAGATACATAGATGAAAACATAGAACTTTAACAGCCTCTTTGAACATTAATAAATGGTTTATATCGTTCGTTTGGAACAGAATGTTTTTCTTATGGAGTGGAACTTCATCAAAACAGCAAAATTTAAACTTTTGATTGTTTTCCAGTACACTTGCCTAGGTCCGGATCGGTATAGTGTTAAAGACAAAAAAATAAAAAAAAAAGTAGCTGAGTGTCACACAGTCTATTGAGAAGTTAAGAAACTTTTTAAGCTGTGATAAATTTTATGCAATTTAATTGTTTACAATTAATAATTTATATTCAACAGAAAATCTAGTGAAAAATTCAATGACGCACCATTTGATTGTCATATTACTATCATAAATAATGTGTCTGAAAATGACGCTACTTAAATTTGTCATAACAACTGTATTTTACAACTTTAAATTATTATAAAACCAATTTTCATTGAAATAATCACCATTCAGTTTGCAATATCATAATTTTTAATCATTAAAAATTGAGCCATTCTAAATTAAGTATGAATAATTTTAACCAAAATTATTTTCTCAACATTGTATTTGTTGGGACGTAGTACAAAGTTATAAATGAATTCGAAATTTCATATAAGTAATTAGAATTCTGTAAAATGGTAGATTGCAAATTTTTGAATTCATTATAAGTTGGAAAAAATAATTTGTAGTCCTTCCTAAGTATATTGTTTTTGAAATTGTACTAAATGTATTGTTTTAGAATAAATTTTAGATTAAATCGTTTACAATTTTCTATAGAAAAATTCTAGATCGTAGAACGTAATTGTCGCATTCTTTAATTTGCATATTAAGAATATCTCGACGTTCAATCTTTGAAATATTTTAAAAATATATTTAGTTAGTTAGCATTTACACAATATTCTAATATTTAAAATTTAAAATCGGAATTAAGAAAAAAATGAATTCTAAAGCCGTTTAAAAATTTTATTTAAAAGCAAAATTCATGCTTTTATTTTTCTTTTTTTTTTTTTAAATTTCTTACCTTGAAAAGTTGAATGAACATAAAAAAAGCAAAGAGATACAGAAACAAAGCAAAAACAAAACAAAACTTTTTAATGCCTTAAAGTATTTTAGTATTATTTTAACCGACCGTGTTGCAATAAATAAAGAATGTATTGTGATGGTACCAAAATTCATATATGGGATTTTTAACGAAAATGTCTTCTCTTTGTTAGAGAAACGTATGAAATAGCTATTTTTGAAAGAATTTCAGTTTGCCGATTTCTTTATTTGTCTGCTTATCTGTGTGTGAATTCGTCTATCTCAATTCCTACTGATCTGATTTTGGTCAAAATTTACATCTGAATTTGCTGTGACCATTTGATGATGTAATTTAGAATATTTTCGTTTTCAGAAACTAGAGAAAATGCAAAGCTTTTCAAAGATATCAATGCCAGGGCTTGTACTACGCCGGCCAAAAGTTTGCACCTTTACCCATAAACAGATACGAATAATCAAGAGATTTCATTGAAACTTAATATTTAAATTCAGGTTGTTAAAATAATTACTTAACTAAAAAATTTTTCAGGGATATCAAAGTTCATAACTGTTAATAGGGTTCGATTTTGCAAATTTGATCATATTTAAAGAACTACTTAACACAATTTATTAAAATCAAATATTTGGGCTTTGTGTATTAACGGAGCTAAATGACAAATTTTTTAAAAAATCAAGTCCCAGAAATTGAGGCTCATTAAGAAACAAGTTTTATTTTCAAAAGTTTCTTGAATTGAATGTTACAACCTTTTCAAGAATTTGAAATACTTAACTGACTAAACGATATCTTTACAACATTCTGCAGAATTTCGCTAAACTAATAAAAACAGAATTTTTAGTACTTATAACAATTATTTTGTATATACATACATAATGAGGGCGGTTATATGGTGTTCACATCAGATTTTCTTTTTACTTTTGCAAGTGAATAAAAATTTTTTAATGGTTTTTCAGTTAACAATGTAACCAGATGTGGCATCTTTCTATTTGACTGTTTGTTATTTTTTTAATAGCCCATTTTAACTTTACTCAGCATAATAATAATAATGAATGGAATGTACTTTGTACTTATATAAAATTTACTCGTTTCTTATAAATGTTTATGGCAATATGTAGCTATTTTTACATACTCTGTTATAGACATATATATACATACATAAATTCTATAGTACAATAATAGGGATCTCCTCCAAAATGTATAATTTTCGCATTAATCTGTTATTCAAATCAGTTACGGGAGAAAATTTTAGATTTTTTTTCTATGTTCTATCTTCTTTTATTTTATTTTATGGCAAAAAGGTATTTGCGATGAGTGGGAGAAGATATTGCTTAAACACAAATGCTTTTATGGTTTTCCGATTTTCAGTTTGATTTTTTTTCTTAAAAGGTAATTTGGTTTTGTTGTTCGCCTTTATAGTTAGTAGTATATGAGAATTATTTTTAATTGAGTATTACGTTGAATTTTTAGTATTAGTGAAAAATTGGATGCAAGAAAATTCAATTCTAAAATTAGTATGCATAACTGTGTTGAGAACATAAGAATGTACGCTATTCTTTGATATTGAACGCAACAAGCGACTACAAGAATCAGCATTTATGATTTATTACGTGCTTGATATCTACAATTTGCAGTCTTGATATATGGTATTGAAATATGTATCCCTGGTTTTTGAATACCCTGAGTTCTTATATTGCTTTGACAATATCATTGGTAATTGAAGATTGAGGAATATATTTTTCTAATTGTAAATGAACCATTAATAATCTATCAAATTTTATCTTAATCACTATTTTTATAAATTCAGGTGGTCTTTAGATTAACTTTTGTATATATGTATGCGTATGTATGCATACCAATCTCAGATTCCTCTATGATATATTTTATACTACTTATATAGATGAGAATTATAGTACTTAAAATTAATAAAATAATTGCAATTGAGCCCTGAACATTTTATTGAAATGCAAATTTATTTTTCTCTCTCGGTAAAACTCATGGGAAATTTTCGAAAAATTTTATGAGAAATTGTCGGGACAAAAAAAATTAAAAAAATAAATATGAGAAAAATTGGAATATTCCAAAAGTTCTAATGCTTGTATTTCAAAAAAGAATTTGTAAAATTAATTAATGCCCTTTTCTTTACTTAAAGCCCTGGAATAGCTTATCAAAACTATTGGTTTGAAGCTTCTATCTTTTTTGGAACAGAAGTTATAAGAAAAAAAACTTAGGTATGTATATGTACATATTATGTTGAAATTTCGTCAAATTTAAGACCCCAAATTGTTGCACTATGTTCTGAACAATTTTACTCATTTTCAACCGCCTACCCGATTGTATATGGCTTCTAACTTGTTGCTGAATCATCATGTATACTGGGACTAAAACTAATAAATTTCAACTGCAGAAAAATTACGTCCCAATTTTGTAAAGTAAAAAGAAAGCCTACTAAATAAATATATTTTCGCTTTCTTAAAATATCAGTTGTGCTCTTCTTGACTGTTATATTCGAACAAGAGTAAAAAAGTTGATAATATTTTACATCATAGATTTCTGTACATTTTAATATTTTTGGCAAAGTTTTTTAATGGAATATTAATAAATGACATAGCCTTGACCTTAATGAGATTTTAAAATATTTTACCATGTTTTAAAAATGATGCAATTCTCATTTATTTTAATTTTAAAAGTGAAAAAAAAAGGATTATTTACCAAAACTTTTAAAGAGATAAAAATTTAATAGAATAAACATCCTTTTTTTTTAGTTTTTACATTATGGATTCATTTGCTTTTATGATGACTTCTATGTGTATAACTTATTTTTGTATCCCTGCCAAACCATGATCATCTTTAATGTAAAAATAACGAACTCTAAATGAAATTTTGATTACCTTACCAAAAAAATTTTCGTATTTATTTTTTCTTCTTTTTTATCTTTTATAAAATATTTGGTAAGTTATCATTAGTGTTATGGAGAAAAAATTATGGTTTGTTATAGAAAGGGAAGAGTGTATATTAAATTCTATATTAATATCCTTTTCATAAGGTCCTTACCATTTATTTAAGTTTGCATTATACAGAAGCATAATTTGAGTAAAACTGTTGTGGGTGTCAAAATATAATATTTGTTTTAAAATTAAAATCGATTATCTCTTAAAAAATAAGGTTTTATGTGATATTTACTTAGACATAATATTAAAGTGAATTTTATTTATTATTTTGTGAATTTACCATAGTAAAGGAGGTTTTCTTTTGCTTTGCGGAAGAGTTTGCAGGAGAGCACATTAGTAAATTAATTTATACGTTCAATTTTCCACATTCATTGTCAATACGCTCTGGAAAACTGATTAATTCTTGAGTAATACCATACTATAAAATTGCCCAATTTAGAAGTGATTTTCAAAATAGATTGCAGCAACATTCATAATAGATTCGATTCGCGTAACCTATCACACGTTCAGCTTAAAACAATAGTCGTTAACTCATAACACTTATAAAAAACTTACATTGTTGATAAAATATATTGATTCCGAAATCCATTATGATTTTGATTTGTCTTACTTTGCCACTTCACTTCGTTAGTTCTTTGAACACACCACTTTTAATGCACTTGATTTGCAAAAGTGAAATTGCAGAATGTAAGTAAATCATGTTATTCGTTTGTTTTTAGCAATGCACTTGTTTCTTATGACAAATTTGTACCACAACTAGCTTTTTAAATTTAAACTACCATAATGGCCTCAAAATTTATACTTAGAGTGTGCTTCCTTGAGATTGGTTATAGTGCCCATATGTGAAGAATAGTTTTCAAATGTTGATGCCAATTTTCAAATATTAATCTTCCAATTACAAAAAAAAAAACTTTTAATTAAAATCGAATTTTTTGTGCCATTTTTTACGATAGAAAAGTAACATCGGGCTTAAAACTAAAGATCCTGTATTGCTTGAAAATAATTTTTAACTTGAATTTTATATTTAATATAATAGGGGGCGCTATTAAAATATTATTTATGTTTTTCTTTTGATTTGATTTTTCAGTAATTAAGTACATTTCTACTAAAATATTTAAATTTCAATTACTACTAATTGATTATTTTATCTTACTTATATGTTTTTGAATTTTGTAGCAATTTGCTTAATGTATTCGAATACAAAAATAAGTATCTAATGAGTAAGTGCACATGTACTGCGGTCTATGAAATTCGCCATATTCTATGAAAAGAATTTTCGATTAAATGAAGTTTGTAATATAGTTGAGATTTGAGCTTAATAATTTTTTTTTACATAAATTCTAGGCGTAATATTAAATTTGTTTTTACCTTCCTCTTTCTTAACCATTTTATACTTCATTTTATACTTACTCTTGTAATGGTGGCATTAGAGAATTACGCACTTTTAAGTTGCAATCCATTTTCTTGTTTTAACCCCATGGTTTAAAAGCACGTACATTTAGATAACTTTGCAAATATTTAATCATTATTAGTATGAGATCATTTCCGCCATGCTGTATTAAAATGGAGGCTAAATTAATAGAAATTTGCATATTAAGAAACAGAAGTTAGTAAATAGTTGATCAAGTAGAAGAATAGCAATGATCCGTAAATTATCAATCATGGGTTAAATTCAAAAATCGTACCATATTTAAGCGTAAATGAGAACTATTTAGTAGATTTGGAACTGTGCCCATTTTCGTTCATGTAAAAATTTAATAACCTCTTTTACATAATATAGTAAATCCGGTTTTGCCTATATATTTGACAAATACGATTTTTTACCATGTGGTGAATTTTCCTTTAGTATTATTACAGCGACATCTATATGTGATTTTTTTTGGAACACCAGATTTAGTAATCAAGGGTTAAAAATGTGCTTTAAAGTAATTAATTACATTCTCATAGTAAGAGTATGAGGTGAAATGCAAATAGCAATTTATGTATGTATGTACGAGTATTAAAATTTTGATTTCTCAAAATATTACACACTGAAAATGTAATCATATATTGAGGGTGCTCATTTTAACAGGTGAGCAACATTGTGGTTAAACAGTTTATAAAGTCATATTAGTACATGTAGTATATATACACTTATGACCTTTCTTGTGTTACATAATATTTTGAACGTAGGTAGATATATAAATATTGTATTTTTACATTATCTATATCTATAAGTATATAAGAATTGTTATATTACAAACAAAAATAAACGTTTATTCGTACTTATATATTTTGAGTCAAAACGTTGTAATTTAAAGTTTGTTATTGTTGTTCGTTCCGCATTTTAGTATCTTATTTACGTTTTCAAACGTATTAGGTTTCAAGAAAAACCAAAAATAACAAAACAACTGAAAAGCACCTAAAGACATTATTTTGCGTTTTTATACTAACAATTAAAATTTAGACATTTACGAGTTTTGGTTTTACAATGATTAAGTATAAAGTATAAAACTGAAATAAAAATCATAAGGTATTAAAAAAAAAATTTTAACATTATCGTACAGCAGAAATTGCTACGCAAAAAAATACAAATACTCGTACATACTCATAGATACACGTATGTAAACCGATAGCATAGATACACGTATATTTAAACGTATTTTGTATTTTAAGGAATAAAATATTTTTAGGATTTTTTAATAGGGGGACGTATACATACATGCACATTCTTAAAATATTGTCGTAATATAATAATGTGTCGTAAATTTTGTTAAAAATTCTAATTACTTATGCAATTCTACACAATAATAAGGGTCTGTATTTTTAAATTAACATAAGACCATGGTATTGTTTTGTTAATAATAAATTGTTTTGTTAATTTCTTTTAAGAAATATTTCGTTTTTTAATAAAATAAGAATTTTATTAAAAATTTACATAATGTTAAAGGTAATTTTAAAAGATGCGTATATTTTGCAAGAAAATAAATAAGTTTTTTTGCTATATGTATAAAGAGTAACATATACACTTAATAATTTAAAAAAATTATTATATAATTTTGAACATATATATGACAGTGCGTTATCGAGATATGAAATAATCTCATCATTTGATATCTTTGAACATATGGAGGACGTACTTTTATAATGCACTTTTATGTTGATATTTAGAAACCTCAAACTTTTATTATATCATTCGAATTAATTCATTATGTGTTAACTGCGCGTGATTTAATATGAAAGATTTGACATCTTAAATATCAAGGCTCAATGAAATTAATAAAGAATTTATAAATATAAATAATAATGCGGAATATAATTAATGGTGATTTGGATGAAATTTAAGGACTTTTTAAAAATAAAACTTCGATAAAGTAAAATTTTAAAAAATCAGTTGTATTTTTTGTAAAGAGGCAACACCATTTTTATGTATGTATATACTTAACAATATTAGTTTTCAGTGTTGCCTGTCTTCAATATTTTTTCCTGAACGAATCCTATTCAGCCTCGAATCTAATATTTAACCAAAATAAGAATTTGCAAAGGTCACCACTGAAAACATAAACAAAAGAAATAAAATTTGAAAAACAAAAATTTTTTCTTACTTTTTCCAGTACACTTTTTTCTTTCTATTAACAGCGAAATTAACTTGATCTCATGTACTTATGCATAAACATTGCGTAATAAAAAGCTGATTCCACACTTTAATTTCATGACTAATCTCGCAATCAGTATGCCAAAATTCAAAGAAAGTGAATTATTGATCGCAATGTGCAATGTTTTTTTGAATATTGTTCATTGATTTGAAAACGCATGAAGTTAGAACCGCCACTGACCATTTTCATTTCGTAATTGTATGACTTTTACTATGTATTGTGTGACTGTACTATGTATTGTGGAGCATTAATTAATTAATTTTAGTAAACATTCCAAATCAGAATTATTTTATCAAACAGTACCGAATAATTATTTTATTGATTATCTCAAATACTTAGTTAAGTAAAGTTTTTATTTTTATATGCCCATATAAAATTCAATAATTTGTTTTCCTTAATAGAATTCAATAGAATGTGGGTGTTTATTTTCTGTTGAAAGTTTGATTAGCATTCATAAACGGATTGAATGGTGTTAACTTACATTTAATATATTGTATAGAAATATTAGTAAAAAATTAAGTTCTAAAATTTATTATAGTTTTTATAATTCTAAGATTTCTCGTTCAGCATACATGGGCGTAATAAAAATGTAGGAAAACTTATTTTGTAAATCTTATTTGTTTAAAAAAATTCTGAAGCTATAATATGAAACGCTAAAAAGTATATGTACTTTTCAAAACGAATGATTTAAACAGATGTACAACTTTATTTCAATTACCATTCGGATTTACAGGACCTAAGTATAAAATAATTTAATAAGTATAAGGTAACAATTCATTTAAGTTATCGAAAGTTACCAATTATTATTGACGTTACAAGAGGTATACTTAAGCGTAATACTTAAACACCTTGAAGTTTTTCAGAAAATTTAATATAGATTTTTAATAACTTTGAATTAAAAATTAGATTCTTTACCGTCTTATTCATTAAATTAATTTATTTTTGATTCAAAAACCGCTTATATTATAATTTGTAAACTCTAATTTTAATATTTCAGTTTTAAAATCAATATGTAAATCCTTAATTTTCATTATTTTCAACAATAATTCAATTAATAAATTTCTTTGATAATTTTAGGCTTTGACGAAAATCACATTAATTTACGCAGCAATTCTATAAATCATTTCAAATTTATTAGAAAATCAATAAAGTTTAATAATCCTTGTCGTTTTATAAAAGTAAATCGAAAAAAAAAAATCCTTTCTGCGGATTTTCTTGTCTACAGCCCTTTTTATATAATAGAAAAAAAGTCAAATGTAAACGACATTAAAAATGTACAAGGATAAATTATTAATAGAAAGAAAAATGAATTTTTTTTTCTAACCCTTCCTTCATTTTCAAACAAAATTTCTCCTTATATTTACCGTTCGAAATGATAAATTCGATTGTTTAATTATAATTCCGTTTTTACGTATACATAGTGACCAAATTTAGTAAGATTGTTAGAATTAAGAACTATATTGTGCCACTCATTCTTGTATTTATAACACTGTAATTCGAAAACAGAAAAAAAATGGATCGCATTTTAAGGAGGAAAGCGTTTTTTCTTTAATTTTATTTTTATTCGTTCTTATTGATTGTACTTTAGACATCAGTTCGAATTATTTGAACCTTATTTCGAAGAAAAATTACACCACTTCTCTGGTAACTTCTGGAAGCTTCTTAAATATCTTCTTAACTTTGTTAAATAAAATGATTCAAAAATATGTACAGATATCCTTATACTAGCATGGTCAACTCTATATCTAATCATTAATTGTTTTTGTTTGATTTCATTTTAGTAGTTGTGTGAATCCTTCTAAGAATTACAATTGTATTGATTCTTTGCTTTATTCATCGTATATTTTCCGTTATTAGATATACATGGGTAAAGATATATACTTATACATACATACATGCATACAAGATTTATAAAAACGATTCGATGTTCGTGTGACCTTACTATTCAACGCTTATTTTTATAAAATTTCTTGTCAAGTTCATGAAATTTAGCATTTTGCTTATACGAGTATTAGACTTTTTTATATAATTATATTTATTGAATGCTAGAACGTTTATCATTATAAGTAGTATATATGTATACTATATTTTTGTATACTCGTATGTGTGTAAAAATATACGATGTTTATAAATAAAAAATATAACAAATAAGGTTTTTGTATTGCACTGTCAAGGATAATTCTACAAGTTAGTAAGCAAATTGATATGAAATTATATTGAAAATAAAATTTTAATTTCATAGAGCACGAAATCCAATAGAAAAATAAGTAATATTAAATAAAATATATGACAAAGAGAAATGATAAATTATTAGAATGGGAATATGAAGGCATGCAAAGAAGTTCTTTGAACTGCAACTCTTTTTTATTGTATTTTTGATTTTTTTTATCTTATAAAATATTAAAAAGAAAATTTAAATAAAAAATCAATTGCATAACTTTTAGTATTAATTTTCTAATAAATTGTTACTTTTTATTAGTACGCGACTAAAAAAAACCGAAAAAAAACGGAACAAATTTTCGATGTGATACTGAAACTCGTGCATATCTTGATTTTCGAAATTGTTTTCTCGAATTCGTACGAAACCTTATTGAAATCCGACAACAAAATAACCATCCATAAGAAAAATTTTTGTATTTAGCTCGCAAAAAAAAAATACTTAATGTATCCGCAATTTTTTACCAGTACAACAGAACTTTCGGAATTCGTAAAATCATGTTTTCCGCCCAGATATCACCATATGGGGCTAAAAAATATAGTTCTCCAACTCAATAATGCTTTGTATATAATATGTTAGTGAACACAATTGTATGTTGTTTTAATGAAGAAAAACGCCAAATGATATGCAATAGAATGCCATATTTCAAATTTTTACCTTAAATTTATATTTATTTAATAATAGTAATTTAATTAAAATACAATTTAAATAATTAATTATGCTTAATTTTAAATTAGAAAAAATGTTAAAAGTAAAATAAAAATGACAGGAAATGAATAATTTGTTGAAATTAACAAATATTTCATTTTGTACATTAAAATATTAGAAATTCAGAATGTTGCATTTCTCGTTGTTAAATAATAATATTTATATACTAAGAGGGGAAAATTATTAGGTAACTGTTTGATCAATATTAATTGACATAAAGTTGTTGTGTATGTTTTCTAAATAAATTAATTAAGTTTAGTGAATTGTTTTTTATGAAGATTTGGATAAAATTGATAAGAAGATAATTGATAAGTTTGTATTATTATTTAGGGGGAGTTATGTAAAATTAATATTTTTATTAATGAATAAATAAAAATGAAATGAATGTACTTTAATTCTGTATAATCACAACCTAAAATTAATTATCTAAGTTAAATTTAGCAGTTTTAAACTTTTTAAATTTAAAATCCTCATCTCGAATTTCTCAAAACCACAGGATCTAAATAAGTATACATGTATATACTCGTATAAGTGTATTCATAATTTCTTTCTGATTTGGTAATTATTTAAAAATATATTTATTTTTATAATGAAATTAAAAAAAATAGTTCTTAATAGAAAAAGATGAAATGGCGGAGCACCAACTGGAAATGTGAGACGGTGGCCCGGTTATAATAGAGGAACTTCGATGTGTCGCTTTGTAACACTTTTCCAGGTCTCACAACTTCGTACGGACCATTCAGAACTTCGTACTTAGATTTATTCGGAACCACAAATAGCGCTCATGTATTTAGCTCATGTATTTTTATTCTTTATTAAAGAAGGTTTTAATAAAAAAATTTGAAAGATTAAATTTATCAAGACCACCGTCGGTGCCTTTAGTTTTAGAAAGGCATTGAAGCTGGTATTAAATTACTGAACCAATGACTATTAACCACATCTTTTCTCAAGTATTTTCATTTTTTTCCTTGTATGTAGAATGTTTCGTACTTATATTCACTGTTTCTTCCTCTATTCATAATTCAATGCTTTTTTTTTTCGATTGCACTTACTCAATAAAAATCCATTTGTAAAATTTCAATTCAATGTTAAGCACGTAATGTATGTATTGCATATCAGTATTAAATTCAGATCAAACCAATGG
The DNA here is from genome assembly GCF_029603195.1 of Condylostylus longicornis. Taxonomy (NCBI): domain Eukaryota; kingdom Metazoa; phylum Arthropoda; class Insecta; order Diptera; family Dolichopodidae; genus Condylostylus; species Condylostylus longicornis. The sequence continues at coordinate 8,646,516 of NW_026578009.1, read as the reverse complement.
TTTGTAAAGTAACACATTTCCTTTTAATAAATGAAAATATTTTTGTTTTAAATACAGTATATTCGGAAAAGCTTGTAATTTCAAAAGAATAAGGAAGCAAAACGTTAAATTTCGCCCCTTGTGGAAAATACTTTTATTCGAAGAATTTTATTAAGAACTCTTAATTATTCGAATTAATTTCGAATTCAATTTTATCATTGTGTTTTGTGCCTATTCTGTTTCACAGTAGAACAAACAAATTGCTCTTTTTTTGTGGTTGCGAAATTTCAGTTTTTTTTTTCAGCATAGTCTGAAAATTATTTTTTCACAACTTTTTGAGCGAAGTGAGGTAGAAGCTTTCTTACGAATAGGTAAAAGCGTTCTTTTCAAGAAATCTTACCCGTAGAGACACATTTTGTGCACAAAATTTCAATTTTCTATTCAAATTCTCAAGATTTAAGAATTTTAAAAGTAAACAGACAAGCGGACGGAATGAAATGTACAAGCAAGATTTCTTCTATTTTCCCTAAATGGGTATGTGTAAATATATATATTTTGATATTAAAATACAAGTACATTGTCTTAAGGTAGAGATGGGTTCCAAATTTTTTTTTGTTATATAACGTGTACTAAGTGATCGTCAAGGAACAAATGAAAAATAAAGTATCTCTAAAATTTTTCCGTTTCTTTTATGATTTTCAACTTTTAGACTTTTCAAGTATCATTTTAATATTTTTATTGTAATATTGCACCATCCATGCGTCTTAATATTATGTTGGTACTTATGTATCTCTTTAAATACAATCTATATGTGTATAATGCTTATATAGATGCTGGTGGTAGCGATTTATAAAGGCGATAGTGTAGTAAAGATAAGAATGAAGAGGGTGAATGAAAATTGCTGCTTCTTGTGTTTTTTTTTTTTTTTGTTATACAGAATTCATTGAACGTGTATTTGCATAGCCTAGATTTTATTTTCAAAAAATTTAATATTATCAATGATGTTATGTACATATTTATGCATACATAAATGTTTGCATAAAGCATATAAAAGCCAGTAGATATCTCACTAATATTGGTTTGTGTATGTGAAAAATTTAATTTAGATTAAAAGTAAGTTGATGTAAATAAATTGACATAAAGTTTTATACAAGCTGTCCCGTTTAAAGAAACGTTTTGAATAAAGAAAATAAGGAAGTGGAAAATTCGAAATTTGGAACCGTTTACGGAAAGAATGAGGCAATGGAATAAATGGGGCATAATGCCCATTTTAATTCTCAATACGTCAATATAAATATGAAGAAGACCACTCTTAATGTGTGATTCAGTTCGGTGCAAAATTAAGTTGGTTTCATATTGATGTTATGTTATTTCAGATTATTAACAATTAAAATTTCATTGTGTTTTTCATTTTTAAATATTTTGTACATCGGAGGTTATTAAGGTTCGTTAGTATTAACTAACACATGAAAAAAAAATTGTGACCAACAGTCGCATGCGGCTTGAAGCCATTTTTGATTATTAACACTATAATTTGTTTACCAATCAAAATTCTATTACAATTTTCTGAACTGTTCATGCTATCAAGGTTAAACAAAAGTCAAAAGAACGTCGGATAGAAGGTGTTTCAAGATGTATGTGTTAAGGTCCATGCACTTATGTGGATCATATTACTAAGAGATATATATATTTTTAATTCGTATAGAAATTGCGGGCTTAGGATGTACAAAAGTCATAATTTCTAATTTTTTTAACTAATCTTCAATTTTTTCTTGCCGTATTTCCAAATATATTGATGTCCATGATAATTTGAAACATCTTTTCGATTTCATTAATTTAAAAAAAAAAAATTATAGAACATTTGAGTGGATTCTATAAATGATGCTAAAAGTGTCATTTTGCTGATAAGAAAATATTTTTTGTCACTTAAAATTTTGAACAACAAAAATAAAACAGAGGGAGTACAAAAATAAGAATTTTAAAAATAGGAGTGAAAATATCACTTTCTGGTTTGGTGAAAACATTTCAAACATTATCAAGGATTTTCTCTTCCTCTTTCGTAGGGAATGATTTCTAGTTTAAACTCGTTTTGTATTTTTGTTTTTAATGTTTTAAATGTTGTACATAAAATAAATTTTATTTTAGTCTTATACTGAAATTCTAAAATCTGAACGTGTCCATTGATAAAATTGATTTTCAAAATAAATGAAATTGAAAATTTGTATTTTCTCGAATAGATGAGTTCTAAATATTATTTTGATGTGTGGAATGGCATTATAATTTTGGACATGAAATTTATGATATACTATTTGGATATGAAATTTATAAAAATAATTTTGCCCCGGATTTGTGTCAGTATGCATAAGTATTTAAAGTATTTAACTTTCAATAGTTAGGTTCAATGTTAATTACAAAAGTTTTGCCGAAATACAAAAAAAAATTTAAAATTGCAAAATTTTAAATTATTCAAGATGATAATTTTTTATGAAATTAACAATAGTTTCTTAATGATATCCAAAAAAATAATGCTATAGTTGCCATGAGAGCTTTATATATGTAAACCATGAGGCAATAAAATGTTTTCATATCGCCTATACAACAAAAATTCGAAAATGAACTGAAAACTAAATTCTACGACATTATTTCGTTTGTATACCTAAATTTTGTACAATTCTAAAATTTTCAGAATTATCAAAGATTTTGGAATTTAATAAAGCTTCTACGTTACTTTCCAAAATTATTCTATACTTCCTCCACATTGTTCCTCTTCCTCTACAATTTAAAAGCAGTTTAATTTTTTTTTTTTTGTAGTGTCCTTATTTTGTTGTATAAATTTGAATTTCCGAAGTAAGGAAACTTTCTTACAAAATTAAATTTTCAAGCAAAACAGTAAACCGCAATAGAACAGTGACAATTGAGCACTAGTAAATTATCAAACCTTTATTGTTGACTTCATTATTAAAGGGAGTGAAAATTTTATCTATTCTCTAGATCTTAACGTTTTCCATTAATATAACTGAAGTTAATCACATATCAATTTTATCCATTATCAGTGTTTAAATTACTGTTATATGATTGTCTAAAAATGCCATTTTTTATTTTATCTTAAAATCCTACAACATTATTTTTTAAACATGAAAATTTAATGTAGCAATTTTCATTGTAAAACGTTTTTTAAGAATAAAAAAAAAAAAAAGAATTTTTAAATTGTTTAGACAGAAAGCCCATAAAGCTCGGAAGTACAAAATTATTGTAGATAAAATATTAAAAAAAAAAGAAAAAAAAAAGTAGAAAAACAAAAGATAACAAAATATGAGAGTCAAAATGAAAATATAACGGTATTAAGATGAAGTAAAACTTCCGGTACCGTTTTTTTTTTGGTTTTGGTATTTTTGTGTAGTATTCGTAGCAATAGTATTGCCAGAATCGCGAAAATTTTTGTCTACTATTAAGTTGAAATTGAAAAAATATTCGAGATTTTGTCGGCAGATTGTAAATATAATTTAAAAACGCCTGCCGTCTTGGAAGAATAGAAAATTACTCTTCCAATATGGCAGTCTTAACAAGATTTGTGATTATTAGAATTAATTTTGGTATTGATAAGTGCGGAATGCTACAAAATCTAAGAATAAGAAAGCACGAAAACTCTTGTAACACTCGTCTCTTTTAAATTAACATAAATGTTTTTAACATCAACGATCCAATTGAGTTTTCGAAAAAAGTTTCTCTTTGGGGAGTAATAATAATTTTTTGTTTGTGTTTTTCATTTTTGTTATTTAAAAGGTAAGAAATATTTTGTTAAAAATTTTTTCACATTAACTTTCTTGTGGGTTTGCATTAACTTTTCTACTGTTTGATAACGTTATACTGGAAATTTTTATTTCGGTAAATTTAAATTTAAAATTATGTTAGAGGAGTAGAAATGAAAATATAAGGGAGGAGAAATGTAGAAAAAAATCCTAATTCTATTTTTCATTATATTTTTTTTTTGAGATTTTGCTATTTTGTTAAAATATTTTTTTGCTCAACTTATTTGCTTGCAAATAATAAGCTAAGAATATTAATGGAAAACAGAATAAAAGGTACTTAAAGGTTTATTAAAAAAAATTAAGTATTTTTGGTTAGAAATTTAAAATATTTGTAATGATAATTTTAGAATTATTGGAAACTCAATTTTTTACTTAAATATTCTCTACCAATATAGGATTTTAGAACTTAAATTTAAATTATGCATTATAATCAATAAAATGGAGCACTACACAGCAGGATTCTTAAATTGTTATGTTAACAGATAAATTATTTTAAGAGTCTGTTTCATAACAAACCTATTTTGCGATTCTTATACCTTTAAAATAATGTTTAAGATTAAATATTTCAGAAACATGTTTAATAAATTATCTACAAAATATTGAATTTTAAGTTGAGACCGATAAGTATGTAAATTACTTACATACTGACTCAAAACTGCAAAAGCTTGCATTTTGCAGCAAGACTATATAATTTTCAGAACCTGTTTGAAATTCTATATAAAATGCTGAAAAGTTGCTAATATTTTAATGAAAAAAAATTAAGTTTATAAATACAACCAGCTGGGGCTAAGGGATTTCAAAACTTTTAAGATTGTGGCATTTTGTATAATTTTTTTTTTGAAAATATTGCGGTCTACCGTTCGGCAGTTCTTGTCGAACCTATTACGGCTACACGTTTAATTTCAATTTGATTAGAGAATTTTAATAAAAACTTGATGTGAATGCCGTAAATGTTTGAGGTGATGACTAAATTTAATTATTGGCATGCTATTAAATATTGGGTTTGTTATTATTAGAAAATTTTCCAGACGTTTCAGGTTTAGAATCATATTGCCAGGATAAAAAAATTCCTATCAAACGATTCTTTTATACCTACTGATTATTTGCTTTTTTTAATTAGTCTAGGAAAGTTTTAGTATTTTTGTCTCAAAATGTTTTGTTTTAATAAAAAATAGAAAAAAATTTTAAATTTTTTGTGTTTTGTTTAAATTGTTTACTTCAAATATCGCTCATATTTTACTCTCAAATAATTTTTTCTCTTAAAAAAGAGAATAATGAACATAAAATTCTTTGATTCCCGTAAACGTACCTTCCTCATTATACACATAAAATTATAATAGTATATGGCATATGACTTATATTAGCATTCTATTGAGTGCTTGGATTAAAAGATTGTTGGCTTATTAGTTTCTTAATTATGCAGAATTAATAGGATTTAAGTAGGTGCTTATAAATTCAATGTATAATAAAATACAAATATAATTGGATAAATTCTATATAATATTCAAGGATCTATCGAGAACCTATAATAATATTAAAGAAAATCATTTAAATGAAAATATCTGATAATTTACGTTTTCATGTCTATAATTTGATATTGGATTAAAATAGCTGAGAAAGATTATAAAGTATGAGTGCTTTACATATTTTAATCCATTGAAATGTAAAATTCTATTTGATGTTGATTTGGAGTATTACACAATAAGTACACAAATATATTATGATAATTGTTATATAAAAAGTGAAGAGAGCATTTCGAACGATAAAAAAATTTTATTTAGCGTTGAAATGGAAAAAAGATTGAAAGAAGATTTAAAAAATGAATTTAATATGCCGAAAATAATAATTGTTTTGTTAAGGATTTACAGATGTATTGAGAGAAAGTATTGGTTATTTTATAATGAATAAATATTTGTTTTCGATTTTGAATTTAAAAAAAATTAAAGTGAATCAAATATTGATTAATTGTGTTACATTACAAAAATTATAAGAAACATTCTAAGTGAATTGTTTTGGAAACCAAATAAATAAATTAAACTATCTTATGTCAATGCATTACATATTTTGTGTTTATATTCCCACTTAGAGTGCAATACCGAAATCTTTGAAAAATTACTGTATTTTAGTTTTTAAAATTCAGAAAAATTAGGGCGGAAAACTTTTCAAACGAATCAACATGTCGCATTTGCACAATATGTAATTAACTTCAAAAGCTTTTCGTTGTCTTCTACATAAAGTCAGAAATTCTCGGCATCACATAGTAGACATGAAAAGTCTGCCTTCTTCACATACATATTTTGATATATGAAATGTAATAAAAATTTTTTTTTATTAAATTTCTATTCATTTTTGTAAAATTTATTTTCATCTACCCACACACAATTTATTTATATTTTTTTTTCTGTTTTATTCATGAAATATGAGATAATTTTTTTGTTTTTATTTTTAAATGTCAAGGACACTATATCAAACGACCTTGTGAGAAAATCCAAAAATTCTATTGAGGTAAAACATAATAATATGCAAAAAAGAAAACGAAAAGTTAATAAAAAAAAAAACATTAAAATAAAGTAAAATGTAAAAAATAAAATAAAAAACAAAATTATGAGTAGAGAAATAAAGAAAAATAAATGCGTTTTCATTCACTTGAATGCAGTGATATTTAATATATAATATATATTTGTGTACTTGTAAATGTGTGTGTAAATAATCTTTTATATAGAGTAAGCATTTATGGATATGCAAATATTAGCCCGCAATTAAGATTTGCATGTTTGTACTATCTTGATTTACTTCTAATAACGTATCATCTCTAAATAATGTTACAGATCCATTTTTAATTTCTGTTTTGAATAAAACTTAAGGTAAAAATAAAACAAAGCAAATAAATTCAATATAATTAAAATTTTATGCAAAATTGTTTCTGTTTTTTCTTCGAATATGTGTTAATTTTCCAATATATTTCACAATTGTTTTATTTCCTGTATATTTTAATTATATTCCATTAAGTTTATCGCTATAAGCTTTACTAAAAGGGTTAAAGAGTCTATAATATGGTCAATATTTAGGTTTCTTATTTGTACGCGTTCATAATTTGCAAAACTGATTATTTAATTAAGTGTAAATTTGAAAGTAAGAAAGGAAAATTTAAATACAAACGGTACTCTGCTGACCATGACAAAATGAAGTCTATAATAAATAAAACTGAAATGGTAATAAAGTGCTCAATTTAGTTGTTACAATTTTAGTTGAAATTAATTAAATGTTTATATAAACAAATTATAAAATCAGTGGTTCTAAGAAAAATTGAGGGAGAAAATTTTGTGAAAAAAATTAAGTTCAAAATTTAGGTCTGAATTTATGCAGCTGGATGGTTATTATAAATTTTTGTGATAGATTTTATAAAAACGAGTAGCAGTTTGAACAAAAATTATAACAACTTTTAGTTTTTCATATTTCTATTCAAAATTATGGAACAGATTATTAACGTTTCTACAGAATGTTGATAAAATGAAAGAAAATTAATGAATTTAAGAAGTTTTCAAAGAGCTATCGAATTCGATATTGCAAATTAAAGTTGGGGATTAGATTATTCCTTTTTAAAGCTAAATGAAGGGGATTGAATAAAATTAATTTTAGTCAATGGATTCAATTATTGACTAAAATTAATTTTTATATAATTGATAAGCTAATGGATTTGAATTAAATTAACTTAAAAAATCGAATTTATAGTAAAATGAATAACCACTTATATTAAACTGAACATTATGCAGATTTCGCTTCTAACCACAGAAATATGTAATTAGTGACATTTTAAATTAAATGAGTTCACATACAAATGGGAATATGCTTAGAAAATCAATTTGTAACATTTTGAATAAATGAGGGATAAATGAAACCTTATAGTTGACATAAAAATTTATAAAAGTATAAATTTTGTGTTCTCTTTTTGTTTATATATTAACTATGGCTTTTATCGCACTTTTATAAAAATAACTGCGGTTTAGCAAGTATTTAGCAGGTTTTAATAAACTGTTATACGTTTTTAATTTCCTAGTTTTTTTTTTCTTATATATGTATACTTACATACAAATATATTTTAAAATTATTAAACCAGCATATCGAATTAAGAATATTGTGAAGGAATTAATTGAAAATTTATTTTCACTTTAATTTTTGTTAACTTAATGAAAGGAGAATGTCGATATTGAGATCACAATACGAGAATATAAATATTTATATACCTATGAGAATAAATTGCAATTGATATGCCGGTTTCTGGATTGGAAGCCATTCAAATTAGAACAAGTTGAGTGAGTAACATAATTACATATTTATTTTTAAAGAATATTGTCTTGTAAAATGTCCCGTATATGACGGTAATTATACGAGGTGAATATTACATATTGATATGTAATAGGACGCTTTTAATTCAATGTACTTTTTAATTTATGGATTTTTTATTAAAAATATTTAATATGGTCATTTTGATATTCATATGTATGTAGTTAAATTTAAAATGGTGTTACTTTTCAATATACCTGCAATGTTCAAGAAATTCAAGGTCTTCGTTTTAATAAAAATAATATGAGATTAAAGTAGTTTAGAAAATAAAAAAATTAAATATACTTAATAATAAATTGAAAATTAATTACATTAATTGTTAAATGCTTAGGCTACACTAGAACAACAATATAACAGCCAAATTTGGTGTGTTTGAACAAATTTAAATTCAGACATTGTTTTGCACATATAACATATGTATATGTTTGAAGTCACTGTGTTAAACAGTAAAAATGTGCATGAAAAAGAATGTCTGACTTGAGAGCTCCATTAATCTGTTTCCTAGGTTTAAAATTATCTGTTTCAATGATAACACTGAGTATTACGAAATTTTAAAAAAATTATTTAACTAGAACAGACATACCCTTTTTATGTAATTACAGTTGTTGTAAAATTCAATTTGTAATTTGTCATACATAAATAAGATTTCTGCCAAATTTTACGTAACCTATTTTGTATTTTGCCGAAAACAAATTGTTGAGGCATTGTGTATATGGGAATTTTTGAATTGAAGTTCTCAGATATTCAAATTTACAATTCTGGCATAGAAATTGATTTTAGAGTTTATTTTTAGCGATTTTAAAAAAATATTGAATTAAGTTAATTTAATTAAATAGAATATTAATTTATTTCTGAAACGATCGTGTATTAAATCAGTCGTACATGCACATATGAGGGGTAGTATAATTGAGATATGGGAGGGCTATAGTAAACCATGGCTCCCTGTGATAGTTGGAGGCGTAAAGTTCCATTGTCCATATCTCTATTCAGTAATCTACAATCTACAAGCCGCATATATTTAAACTTACGATATAAAATTTACGTACATTTTCATATTACGTGCATTTTCATAAATTCTACTGCGATATTAAAAATTTACAAAAAGTTACATATATATATATATATATATATATATATATATATATATATATATATTAAAAAAACATTTTCTTTTGAGTAAGTAAAAAACCTTTGAATTTTAAACGGTTTACCTATCTGTGTATTTATTTAATCGCATTAAATAAAATCAATTTACAGTTTAGATTTTTATTCTATACCTTTTTTTTTCACAATACTTATATCATATTATACTTAGAAATTTATAAAGGAGAACTTTCCTAATCACAAAGTGAAAAACAAATAAAAAACTCAAATAAATTACAAAAAAAAATATTCAACTTTATTCCTTTGACTCACTTTTACATACTCACTTAAATATACAAGGATAAATGTTATACTTATGTACAAAAACGAACTTACCCGTATGTCTATATATATGGACAGCTTTTTAAGATTAAATTACAAATGTTCAATTTAAATATCATTCTAAAATAATTGGTTTCTTAGGAAAGAAAAACAAAATTTTACACTTACATCAAAGTTTGAATTAAAGAAAATCTATTAAATTGCATTTTTCCTTTGACTCGCTTCAATTTAGAAAAAAAAAAAACAAAATTTAAATAAGAAATCTTACCGTTATCAAAGTTATATAAACTCTTCCAAATACATATACCTTACTCACTTCATATTTTATGAGGTACATAGGTACGTATGTAAAAAGAGGACAAAATTAACTTAAATATCTTTTTATATCACTTTTGTCAAATTGATATTTATTATGTTGAAATTGAACATATTGGTATCGAACAAGTTTGAATTGAACACGTTATAAATCAACATTTTGGTATTGAACAAGTTTGATTTTAAACGCGTCGGAATTGAATATGTTGAAGTAGAATTATGTTGAAATCAAACATATTAGAATTAAAATTTTTTTTTAATTTGAACTAGTTTTAATTTATTATTCTGAATTTCAACATGTTTGAAATAAAACTGTGTTTGTAATTTTTGTATTTCAAATTATACAGTCCTAAATATGTGTGTTGTTGTTCACCTTAAGTAATGAGGATAATTTGTCTCACTGACAACTATATTGTTACCTTATGTAAAATGTTGAACTAATCCACCACTGGAGGTTGTCACTCAGATACCTGTATTTAAATATTATGCATAATTACATTGAAAATATATACCTTGCTGTATGTAAAACTATTAATTTTATTAAAAAATTTTAAATCTAATTATATTTTAATATTTTACATAAGTACTTATTCAGTTTCCTTAATTTCAATTTCTTCGTATTTTTTTAATGCTAAGTGTATGTTTCATATCTAATTACTTTTCCATATTCTAGTATATTTTTCAATTTGCCAGTAAATTTAATCATTTTAATTCGAAGAATATCTAAATATCAACCCTGCTTTGGAATCACTTTAGTATATCATATAATATGAGTACTCATGACATTTGTTTAGCTTCCTATTACTAGATATTACATTATTCTTCAATATAATATCAAATTATTATTCACTAAAATACGTATTTTATCCAATATAAATGTGAACATTTTATTGAATAGAAAATTTTCAATGAATGGATTTTTGAATTTCAAAGAATTTAAATTGAATTCATGTATTTAAGCTTTTCTTTCAAAAAAAAAAAAAACGATAAACATTAAAAATAAGTCAAATTTTCCAAAAATAAAAATGAAAAAATAAACTAAAAGATAAGAGAAATTAAATTGGAAAAAAGAGAATAAAATTTTTTGTTTTAATTGAAAATTTTTCACTTCAATAGATTAAAAAAGAGAAAAAAAAGAGTAATCAATAATAATTTTATAGAGAAAACGATTCAATAAGTTTTTATCGTATATTTTTGGGTTTACCATATGCACCAAAAATGACAATAGATTTTTTTGTTATATAAAAAATTTTAAAAATTTGTTGAATGATTGTGATGAACAGTATAGAATTTATTGGAGAGAGGATAAAAGTATGCCAACATGAAAACATTAAACAGAAAATGCATTGATGCATAAATGCGATATAAGGCTCAAATAAAAGTTATTAAATTTATAGTGATAAAACAATAATAAAGCTAGGTAGCTATTTCATACAGGAGGAGCAACTGTTATTGCTTACTATTTATGAAGATAGCAAATTTAATTTTAATTAGTTGCACAAATGAATCTATAACCTTTTTTTAAAAAGTTTAAAGAAATAAACATTGTGAGTAAACTGTACCATAAGAGTCTTTTTCTAAAAAATTCACGCACATAACGCAAACAGTGACCCTCTTTAAAAATGTCACAAAAATAATAAATATGTAAAAATTGCAGCTATAATTGTGTCATTTATGAGTCTTTATGATGATCGAAGTGGAAGAGGATCGAAATTTAACTAAAAATGTATAATCTGATGCAGATGAAACTGAGTAAGTGTTGATTCTTTGCAAGTGTGATTAATTTCAAAAGTCAAATGATTAGAGTCATGTTATGTCAGTGACAATTTTGCAGATGATGGTCATTTGCAAAAATCATATGATAATCATATGACACTTTTAAAAAGGGTTAGTGCATCCTAAAATATTTTATATACGAGCAAAGAGTTTAGTAATCTATTACTATTTATTACTTCTCACTGCTTCATTATTCAAAAATCACTGCAAGTTATTCAAAAATATGACATAATAGATATTATTGTTAATTTTATCAATGTATTTGCAAGAAGGAATTTCATTTTTAAATTGAGTTTGTTATTTGTTACATTAAGAAATTGTAAAACACGTAAATTACATTTAATTTACCTCAAACCTCAAAGAGTCTTAGTCCTTTAAGTAATTGAATAGGTAAGTGGACAAAGGGTTAACTAACATTTTGATGATAGAACATCATTGAATTTCATACATTTTCAACTGTAGTTTTAATAAAAGACGAGATTGACAGTGCACGTACAAGTTAAGTTACGAAAAAATTAATTACAATTTGTTAATGAAAAAAAGTTAAGATGTAAATGTAAGCTAACCTCATTGTCCACTTACCGCTTCAATTATACTCTGTTATTTGTTTAAAACTTCAGTTTAAATCCAGTTTTCATATATAAATAATTTCCATTAGGAGTTAATATGTAAAGCAAGCTACTTTTCTTCATCTTTGCAAGATATAATAGTTCAGTACGGTTAAAATACACTTCCATCCCTTATAAGCACTTGGATTTTCTATCTATTAAAATAATTATGACTCATTTGTCATATTTTAAATATATCTACATACTTCTCTTCTATTAAATTGTATTTGGTGACTGGTGTTTAAATTTTCTTTTTTATAACTTATAATTTTCTTCTTTTTAAAAACTCTACTTTTCCATTTTTAATCTTTGAAATTTGATTTACTTTTTTTATATATAACACTTTTGTTGTCATGCGTGTTATAAAAGAAAAAGTTTTTATTAAAAAACTGTGTTCATATATTTGTTATTGTAAACATTATCTAGTTCTTATTCATTATATAAGACTTCTAAATAATCATCATATTACGAAAATAAATATCTACTAGACAATAGGAAATAAATAATATATACACACGCTCACAAGTATTTCTAAGCAGCGTTAAAAAGAGAAATATATATACATACATATAAGATGAGTAAGAGTACATTCATCTCAATTTACTAAACAACATAAATTTGTCTTAAATTTACTATAGCTTTGGTATTTCATTGAAAGAAAAAGGATACGGAATTATTATCCTTTTTACCGACCGTATTGTGTAAACAATAGGTAGGTTATGTGATGGCAACAAATTTTGCATATCGAGTTTTCGGTGGGAACGTACTTCTCCATAGTAGGGAAGTGTAAATAAACTATTTTTAGCAACCTGTCGGTCTGTCGGTCTGTCGGTCTGTCGGTCTGTGTGTGCACGCGTGTATCTCAAGTTCGGCTGAACCGATTTTGATGAAATTTTATATGTAAGTTTGTTTCCACCATGGCACGGATCGATCAACTTTTGGTGTATATCAGGCCTCGGGAACTGCACTTTTTAGCGGGCCTGTTTTACATTTTTGAACATTTTGAAGAAAATATTCAACCGATTTACTTGAAATTTTATATGTGAACTTTGCTCGATCGTCCGTGAAAATTCCTAACTTTTGGAAGAAATCAGGCATCAGCAACTGGGCGTTTACTACGGGCCAAATATACATTTTTGTGTATATAAAGAGAAATAATCAACCGATTTCATTGAAATTTAATATATGAATTCCCCGTATTAAAACAATGAACATGTAAATTTTTTGGAAAGATCAGGCATCGGCAACTAGACGTTTACTACGGGCCAAATATACATTTTTGTGTATATAAAGAGAAATAATCAACCGATTTCATTGAAATTTAATATATGAATTCCTCATATTAAAGCAATGAACATATAACTTTTTTGGAAAGATCAGGGCTCGAGAACTGATTTGCGGGCCGATTTTACATTTTTCACCATATCCACAGAACAAATTGATGGAATTTCTTGAAATTCGATATTTGAGTTCTGGTTGTTACCGAAACTAACTGGCGAGCATTTCAGGGAATTCGGGTAGCACAAAGCGAATCTCTACTAAGAGCCAAATTTACATTTTTCTAAGTATGTTAACTATAAGCTTACTAATGTCCTAAAAATTGGAAAGAAGTATTTAACAGACATTTTTATAATACTCTGTAACACTTTCATTTAACTAGACAATATACAATGCGGTCGGTTATGTGCTGACCACATCAGATTTTTATTTCTATTATAATATACGGAACCTTTGTACGTAATGTTAAAATAACAATGATGTTGAAAATGATGACGATAATGATGATGAAACACACAAAAATTCTATATTTTATTTTTTTAATTCTATTTTTATAAAGGGTACATATAAAATTATCAAAGAAAAGTTGCTTTGCTTTTAATCGGTTCAAATGATTTATTTTTTCATAAAGATCCCGCTATTATTATAGCATATACATATGTATGCTCATATATAAATATACAGGGTAATTCATAAGCAAGTTAGGAGCCCACCAGATAGAGGGTCGAAAATGAGTAAAATTTTTGTTTTTGTTTAGATGGGCAAAGTTCTGTGAAGAAAATTTTAGAAATTTCAAAAAAATTCATGAGAAATTATCGGGACAGAAAAAGTAAAAAAAATAAAAGATGAGGAAAATTGGAATATTCCTAAAGTTCGAACGGTTGTATTTCCAAAAAAATATGTAAAACCAATTAACCTGTTGTTCATTATTTGAAGCACACTTAAAGTTCTTTCATAAACTATTTGTTTGAAACTTCTGTCTTTTTTGGAACGAAAGTTATAAGCAAAAAAACTTAAGTAAGTTAGAATTTCGTCAAATTTTCTTAAAATTTCTGTAGCCCCGAAACGGTTCCAATATAATACTATGCCCAATGGTATATGACTCCTAACTTGTTGGTGAATTACCTTGCATATTTCCAAGTTTAAAAGTTGTTATTGGTTGCCATTTCTGCCGGGTTACAGTTCATTTACGGAATCCAGAGCAGTTTCACTATAGTTTAAAGAAAGCAGAATATTGGCTTTGTTAAAACAAAATTTTGGCGCATGTGGAAAACATGATAAGATGTTTCAAACCATTACCGGCCATAACCATATCAAAGCTTTTGAATGAAAGTATAGGGTTTTCTATTGATGTTGGGAATGAGCACCTCCAGCAAGTCAACAACATCTAAAGAAAATTTTAGTGTTATTTAATTTAAATAAACAAATTTCTAATTGGATGTGTTTTTATCCATAATTTCGATATTCTGCTTTTCAAGAATTTAAATTCGTTAAGAAATTTAAAAATTTGAAATTCGATTTAGAAATTAATACTAATAATATTGTCTGAAAACATTAGAATCAGAATATCTGTCATAATTCAATGTACAATTATTTACGGTGTGTGTCCGCAAATATATCATGTATTAAGGCCAAAAGTAAATATAGAAATAAGAACTACAAAGGTTTAATGATAAAATCTCTGCTATGATTTATATTTGTGTATGGTATGTATCCCCTTTAAAGGTCTTTTATCCGATTCTGTAAATGATATTATTTAACAAGCAAATATTTATTTATTTTTCTTTTAGAATTGTTTAAGACTTCGAACCATTAAGGATATCATTTCCTTTATAATACTAAATTTTTTTCTATACAATAAAATATTGAATATGATTTGTAATTGGTAGTCCATTGACTTGTTTCTTAAATTATTTGTAAGCTGCAAAATAAAACTTTTGCAGTTATTGAATTCAGTTAAAATAAACTTGCAGTCGATTGAATTCAGCTCCCACTTTTCTGTTCCAAGATTTTTTTTTATTCAAACATTTTTTAACTACTCTAGAGCCTAACATATCAATTTTATTGTTGTTCGACTTAGAATTTAATCCACTAATTACCTCTTCTTTCTTTTTATTTGACTATAGGGATGGTTATTGTTTAATTGCTCGCAAATCACCTATACATTTAAAATTACATAAAAATTATATAGTCGAAGAAATTTTTGATAAAAGAAAAATTTGATACCGAATATCTTTTAGAATTTTGGAAGAATTTGTTATTATATAGTGAAAATATGCGTAATTGTAAACCATTTATTTATAAACAGTGAATTTTTCGCTAGTGTAAGTAACACATTTTGTTTCTGTTGATTTTTACTATTGTAACATGTTTTACAAATATTGTATACTATTATCAATTGGCCACCATATCGTGCTTGTTTTAAATTTGAGAGTGAGCGAACTTCACTACAAATTCGTGTTATTAATCACGACAGTGAGTTGATTCTCTCTTACTTTTTTCATATTCTAGTCATCAAAAGGTTTTAAAAAAATCTTCAATCTTTTGATATACTTCCATAATTTAATTTAAAAAAATACGTAATAATCATTAAAATCAATCTATTCATAAAGCAAAATTAACAAGGAAAAAAAAATTTAAACCCTTGCATTTATGATCGTTAAAAAATGAAAACGAACAGCTTGCACATATCCTTTTATTCTTCTTTCGCTCTCTTTAAAATTTTCTAATCTTTTTGGTTCAAAATATCTATAATATACAACTATAATTATAATGTGTATTAAATACACAATTTGAGCACTTGATTTCAAATTGAAGACATCCTGCTGCGTTTTTATGATATTTTGTTTTATAATATGCAGACATGTGTGTGCAGATGGTTATGTATTTAGGTACGCCATAATATGGTACGTATCCTTTGTTAGAATAAATCTCAATGTAAATATCCTTTAAGGGATATTGAATTTTTTTTGGTTTAAAAAAAACTATAGACGCCCATTTAAGACAATGAAGGAAAATGAACAAAAATCTCTTGAACATATGACACCTTGCGAAATAAAATGAGAAGGAATACAATCCGCACTAAACATTATCAAAATATGCTTTAGATTTTCCATTTCTTTCTTTTGAAAATAATTTTTGCATAAAATTTTGTAAAATTTTTATATGTTTGTAAAAGATTATTTCCTGACGGCCTCTTGGCCTGTTGAATCTTTAGTTAAAAAGCGAAAAAAATTCAGGTAAAGCAAATCCCAACAAAAGATTTAGAACTTTAAAAATAAAAGAGAAAAAAAAACTATGCAAACTCTTAAAAAATCACCTGTAATTTTTTTTTGTTTGTTATTCGACTGGTGTACAAAAACTGCAAATACAATATTATCAAGCATAATATATTTACTAAGGATACACTTGTATCTGGGAACATGTGAGTATACATAAAATTATTGTTTTATTTAATGGAGACTTTGCTTTGTTGTGCTGTTCTTCTTCAAGTGCACGCAGAACATATTTTTTAACTATGTCCGTACTTGCAAAGTAAAGATATCAAACACAAAAGATATTTTGATGTACATTTGTTTGTACGTGTAAATTTTTGGTAAATTTTTTTTGGTATCTTAAAAATTAAAATGACAGTAAAATCTTGTAATTTTGAATAGGTCATCAAAAATCATAAAAGTTTTGAAAATAATTGTGGTGAGTTTCACATTCCAGTTTTCTAATAAATCCTTGGCTGCTTTCTCTTTTTCAGCTTGCCATAGGTTATATATTCACCTATATGGCGCTATTGTAAGTGTTTTCACTGTCAGTATTGTATCAATATTGAATTGTAAAACTTCTCTGAAAAAGTCTCCCGTGAGGCCTGATGTCAGCCTAATATATATAGTAAGTTTCTGTAAGTTCAAAATTGCAGTAATACACATTTCAATCTACGACTTGTACTCGCTAAAATATACGCGTTAATAACCTAATTGCTGAAATTATAAGATCATATTTATTTTTAACATTAATTCTTGAGAGTTGCAACTTTTTTATCTCATTTTGCTGCCATATTATATTAGTCGTAATTTTACCGGTTCTTAAAGAACTATTGATAATAGTATATCAAATGTTAAACGTATCAGAAAAAGAATTGATTGTAATAGCAAACTCAAGTTACAATCTTAATTTTAATTAATAATTTATTAATAATAAGAAAATTGTTTGATTAATAATCTAAATTTTTTTTTGATTGCTTCAGGGAACATTGTTAGTTGCACGATTGCGTGTTGTAGTAACAATTCTTGTAAAAATCATGAAGAAATTTAGTTTTATTGGTGATTTTCAAATTGTTCAAATTATCTTTATTCTACTGTGTTAATGAAAGCAATAACGAAATACATAATGAATAAGACTCATTATACTTATGAGAATATAAGAGAAAATGAGACAGAAAAAAGTGAGTTGTAACTTAAAAAGCAATAAAAAGATTTCGCTTTTTCGTTTTTTATTTTTTTTTTGAATCAGTAAATTTTTGAATCCCCGAGGGTTAAAAATTTTCGTATACTGGTTTGATTACGCTTTTGTTCTGCTTTTAATTTTCTCGATAATGAAAACATGGTTTCAATTGGGAACACAGATTTTGAACAATTTGAAAAAGCTCAATTGTAAGTGGAAGAATTTAATTGTGAACAAGACTGCAAAGTTTAATGGTTTAAAATAAAATATATTTTTTGAAAAAAGTTCGATATTTTATTATCGGAAATCGGATGATACATTTTAGTCCTACCTTTGTCCTAAGTACTTTTTTGTAAATAAGACGTTTAGCTAATCAGTTTCGTTTATTTTAAGGCAACTTTCTTCGGCCTTATTTTATGAATCTAAACAAATTCTTCTTCGTTAACTTCGTTAACAAATTTTTCATTGCTTCAAACCTACCATTTATGTGCATGTTCACAATAACGAGAAAAAATTTTAACCAATCGGGAATATTACGAAACTCTTAAGCTAATCTTTTGCTACCATGTTAGTTTTCTCTTTTTTTTTTGTTTGTGAATTCCTTAAAATGATTTTTGATTAAATTCGTTTTGCACCTGTCCACGATTTTTGTGTTATTTCTTTTAAACATTTTTTTTAATGGCTCGAATATATTTAAGTGTTTCTCAGGTGTAATTGAAAGCCAGAAGATAAGAAGTCTTGATTTTGTTTTTACTTTTTATTTATATTTTTATTCATCTTTCGTTGCTGCCGAATTTTACAAAACTTGTTCATTGCATGCGACATTTAAAATATATGTAATGTCAAATATGGTTTAAAAATTATGTAGGGCGCTGATTAAGAAAAGAAGAGACTTGTAAATTTTTATTATATAAATAAGAAATTATTGAGAAAACATAAATGTTATTATAAGTTTCGATGACTATGAATTATGAACCTTCATAATATTTGGATTCGGCTTAGCTATTGCTGTTTTATTCTGTTTTAATTTAAATTATTTTGAACTTATTGAGGATGTTAATAAGAGCCTTTTTATAAGTGGTAAATTTTTGTGACTCTAGATTTTAGTTCAGTTTTTTATTAAATTTCATGCCTTCGAACTCTTTAAGCAAATTGAAAAAAAAAATTCGGCTCTTACACCGGATCTGACTTCAGTATTTGAAAAATCTTGAATTTTGCACTTTATAAATCTGAATCAACAATGCTTGCTAAGATTGTGGTCTATATAAGACCTGATACTCCAAATCCGGTCACAATGGTTGGTCTCGCAAACTCAATTAAGCATACATAATTAATAATAAATGAATACATAAGTGATCGACTAATCATGATGTTATAATAACGAAGCTTTATTAAGGGATATTTAAGGTACAAACATTTGCTTAAAATTGATGTGCTTAATAAAAACTTGGCTTAATAAAATAATTTATGCGCTTATAAAAAAAAAACAATACCATTTCGAACCATTAATAAAAAAGGGGTTAATTGCATGCTATAGTTTTTTGATCAATTAGCGACAGGTGATTTTTGAATTTCAAAGATTTGATTATCCTTAATTTTTTTCACTAATTTTATTTTTAATCAAACTTTCGTGAGAAATATTTCTGTAAAAATTCCCCATAGGTAATTTTGTTGTAAAAAGAAATTTGCAGCAATAAATGAATTGTTTTTGTTTGGCTTGTCTTACTGGTAATGACTTTTTTCCTTTTATAGAATTAAATTTTTAATTTGTAAGAATTTTATTAAAATTTAAGAACTTTATCAGCACCCATAGTTAATTTCGAGTAAACTTGATTTTTTTATTACTAATATTTGTTGCTACACTTTCTATATGAAAGAATTTGGTATAGTCACAAGAAAACAGAATTTCCATAAATGGCAGACTATGTCCCAAATCTTTTTATTTGTCAAAAACCATTTTTTATTTTCTATCATACTATATAGAATATGCATATACTAACAAATAACAATTTCTATGATGTTCATTTGATTATTTTTCATTAACTGGATATGGCCTAAAGATTCCCCCGAGGATAGAAAAGACAACTTAGATTACATATAGAAGCTTTCAAAAAATTTTATGTTTTTACCGACCGTATTGTGTAAACAATAGGTAGGTTATGTGATGGCAACAAATTTTGCATATCGAGTTTTCGGTGGGAACGTACTTCTCCATAGTAGGGAAGTGTAAATAAACTATTTTTAGCAACCTGTCGGTCTGTCGGTCTGTCGGTCTGTCGGTCTGTGTGTACACGCGTGTATCTCAAGTTCGGCTGAACCGATTTTGATGAAATTTTATATGTAAGTTTGTTTCCACCATGGCACGGATTGATCAACTTTTGGTATATACTCGTATCAGGCCTCGGAAACTGCACTTTTTAGCGGAGCTGTTTTACATTTTTGAACATTTTGAAGAAAATATTCAACCAATTTACTTGAAATTTTATATATAAGCTCAGCTCGACCGCGAAAATTCCTATGTTTTGAAAGAAATCAGGCATCGGCAACTAGACGTTTACTACGGGCCAAATATACATTTTTGCGTATATAAAGAGAAATAATCAACCGATTTCATTGAAATTTGATATATGAATTCCTCGTATTAAAACAAGGAACATGTAAATTTTTTGGAAAGATCAGGGCTCGAAAACTGATCTGCGGGCCGATTTTACATTTTTCACCATATCTACGGAACGAATTGATGGAATTTCTTGAAATTTGATATTTGAGTTCTGGTTGTTACCGAAATTAACTGGCGAGCATTTCAGGGAATTCGAGTAGCACAAACCGAAACTCTACTAAGAGCCAAATTTACATTTTTCTAGGTATGTTAACTATAAGCTTACTAATACGAGTATGCTAAAAATTGGAAACAAGTATTTAACAGACATTTTTATAATATTCTGTAACACTTTCATTTAACTAGACAATACACAATGCGGTCGGTTATGTGCTTTTTGTTTATTGTGTGAACAAGAAACTACCCGACAATATTCACTTTGAGGTATCTAATAAAGAAATTGGACTCGTATGAATTCTTTGGGAATTTATATTCTATGTGTGATAGAAAGAGATGGAGTAAGTAAAATTTTTTTGTTATTTTTTAAATTTAATATTAAATAGTTATTTTATTTCGAAGTACATTAGAAATGAGACTGATGGTTAGTCCGAATTAGAATAAGAATAGAAATATCGATCGCATATCCACATTTATTCGAAATGTTTTGAATAATTAAATTCTTTTTGTCAAATAATTGAAAGTTCTTAAATGCTCTAGCCGAGGTTGAGATCATTAGTGGATAGATAGAGTTCCGTTTAGATATACGTGAATAGATTCGAGATATAAAAAGGAATGCAGGCCGAATTGAAGTTGGATTTGAAATTTAAGTAAATTGTTTTTGGTTTTGGAAGTGAAGTTTCAAAATCTTGTAACTTATTTCACATTCCCGATTTCAACTCAACCCATGGCTGAAATAGGAATGGCAGATTGGAATACATTTAATTATTTGGTGTGTGTATTGGTTTTTTGTCTAATGTTGCTTTAAAATTAATATTTAAAATTTATTGGGTAAATAAAGAGTTTCAATTTCATTAAATTCAGAAGCAAAAATAAAATTGTTATAGCTACTTAAAGTCTTATCCGCAGTATCACAATTTATTTCTGACGTTTTGTCACAATGCGAATTTTATGTGTGTGTGTATAAATATAATTCCTACACGTATTATTATTATTGTCAAACAATATAAAATTCCTTTCGACAGTACTATAATGGGGTGTTACCATAGTAATCATCCATTATCCTTTTCAATATTTTATTTTTATAATAAGAGCTATATAGGAAAAAAAAGTAAAAATTACAAGAGTTTTCCAATTTTTGGCTACCATTATTGTTTTTTTATGCGATTTTTACCTTTATTCTTGCAGAAATAATTTGAATTTTTATATTATGTTATAAAATTTGTACTCATTTCTAGGTAAATACAAGACCATATTCATACTTCATACAGTATGTGTGTGCAAGTATAATGTATAAATGTATGTACGTAGTATGACTAGATTTATTGTAAAAAATGTTTGATTTTCGTTTTTTATTTTTCACCAACATTAAAATATTTTGTCCTACCTAAATTTGTGTATGTATGTCATAAAATGAATTGGATTTTCTAGTTCCTCATATGGGGTGTGTGTGTTCCTTTCAAAAATCTCTGATTTTCATATTTGCTTTATATGATCCTTTGCATAATATATTGTACTTTTTGTATATTTTTGAAAATTTTGACTTTTGAAAATGCTTATAAATCATGAAATTTTGACAATAAACCTTAATGAAATTGAAGAAAAAATGGAAAATACAATCAAAGTTTGAACATAAAATTTCTCTTTAAAAGCATATTTTTTTTTTGCTACATTACCCTTTGTTTCATAACTTTCTAACATACTTTTTATCCATATACACACATATATGTAAGTATGGCATATGTTTAAAGTAAAAAGTTTGGAAATAAAAACACAAATAAAACGGGGTATGATTTTGTTTGTTTGTTCGTCGTCATAATGTATGATATTTTTATGTATGAAAAAGTTTATTATATAAAATATTCCCGGTTTTTTATCGGGAAATTTATAATAAATAACTTAAGACCAAAAAACGTGGCTTCAAACTTCGAATGTCTTGGGCGCAAATATGAAAGCTAGGAATGCACTGAAATTTGTTGAGATCGAGTTCGAATCAGGTTTGGATTCGTGTTTCGGGTTTGGGTTCAAGTACAAGTTCGGGTTTAGGTTTTGGTTTATATAGTTTTCGCAAACAATATATTTTTTTAAATGTTGAAATTTTGAGCTGGAGTAAATTATTACTTCATTGATAAGTCTTATTGAGAAACAACTTTTCGAATCTCTTATATTTTCAATTCTTGCACAAACTCTAGTATCCAAAACAGATATTCTGGATAATGCAAGCACTTTGAGGCTCATGCTTCCGATAAGGGTTTCAGAAAAAAACATGTTAAATAAAGTTCCATGCGCAGTATACAGATTTTGACTGACTTATATTTGATAGGGTTAAAAAAAATTATCAAGAGCTCACCATCAATTTGTGATGGTTCACCACAAATATTAAGCATGAACTAAATTTTAGCATTATTAAGTATGTGATGGCAAGAGAAAAATTTTAATACGTTTCAGAATTTTTTTAAAGTCTTAGAATAAATAAATAAAAAATGCCATTTACTTTCTCTTGAGATCGCAAAAAACGGGCAACGGAATAGCTACTGTAGTCCTATAACATATAAAAAAATTTAATAAAGCTCAAAATTGAAATTTTTGAGCTAGACTAATGGCTTTTCTCATTTTATATTTATTTAACGAAAACTGCTTATAAAGTTTTTCATTAAAATAAAACCGTGCTTTTATTTTATCAGCTTATATGTAAAGAACATTTTTCATATCCTAGTAAGTATTCTTTTTTTCCTTTATTTTTTTCTCAACATACGCACACAAACGGTAAAAAATCTTGTTTCAAGTATTTTTCTTTTAAAATTTCATTTAATTTTTTTTTCTATTTATTTTGTTACTTATTGTTATTTTCATTTGCTTGAGGCTATTTATTTGTACTGGAATTAAAGATGAGGGAATAAATTAAATTTTTTTGGTTTATTTGCAGCTTTTTTTTTGTTTTCTCTTCTCTCTCTTTCATTTTTTCATCTCGTTTTAAATCTTTTTCAAAGGTGAATTTATTTGTTATTGTTGTTTTTGTTTATATTTTTATTTTGTTATGTTGATTTTGTTCTTGTTTCTATTGCTGTTTTTTTTTTTCTTACTTGAATTATAACAATGTTAGCCTATTTAATTCACAAATAATAGTTTGTATTTTTGTTCATCAAACAATGATTACAAAAAAAAAAAAAGGTTGCCAAAACAAAAAAACCCTTTGAATAGAATTTTTCTTATTGAAAGAAGAGAGAAAGAAAGAAAAACAAACCCAACTCTAAAAAAATAAATAGACAAGAGAAATGGGGCAAAATTCGTAAAATTTCTTTACAATTTTACGGAAGTAACAATCTATGTGGACATTAATAAAAACTTCCTTTTTTCTTTCTTATAATATTCAAAAGAAGGGTCAAAAGTGTGTAATCAAAGGACGATTTTTTTTTGGGAAAATAGAAAAAAATTCAAAAAATAAATGAGTGTAGAAATATTATTGTTATCAATTATTTGTATTTGTAACTGTAATTCGCACTCTAATGTTACTGAGTTTGTTTGGTTTTGGTATTTTTAATGACAATAATATTATCGTTTGAGTTGGTTTAGAATTTTGGAACTATGCTAGAGTATTTTATTTTTAAATAAAATTTTATTAAATTTTTTGGTAAATTTCCCAAAATATTCATAATTATGGCAGAATTCCAATAAAATTCTTTTAATTTTTTCAAAATATTTGCTGTTTTCTAGAAAATTTGTCTATACTTAGTGTACTATTCGGATAATAGAAGATTGCTAGGGAAAAGTATACAATTTTGGACAAATATTGCAAAATTACTGCTAGGAGGTGAACACTGAGAAGGTGTTAGTTTCAATGTATCATGCTATTTGCTAATGCAAATTGCAATTTTAATCAATTAAAGTGTAAAAGTAGGACTTTGAGAAAATTCTTTAATTTATAATTTTTTTTTAAATATTTTCTTCATAATTTCCGATTCGTCCGGGTGAATTAATCTCAAATTTGCCGTTTTTTACCTCTAACCAACGAAATTTGGAGAAAAACTGTAGATTGGCAGATAAAATTTGATGTGAAAACAATACTCACCTTTTAATATTATTGCAAAAGGAAATTTAGTATGTGAAAACTTAATATTTGTCATTCTGAAATTTTCCTCATATTTTACAAGGAATTTTTTCATTAAAGCTGTTTTTTGTTTTTTTGATTTTTTTCGTTATAACTTATAAGGATATTTTTTATTTACATTGGTTTTATACTTTTATTTTGAATAAGGGTTAAAATTTGAATGAAAATCAAAATTATCACTCCTTTTTAAAATATAAAAAAAAAGTTTCTTCTTTATGGTGATTAAAATTTTAATATATTTTTTTTTTACTTTTATTTACAGGTGAGTCATGTTGTAGTAAAAGAAACTTGTAGAATAAACCATTTGAAGGAAATGTGTAAATGCTAATCTTTAAATATTCAAGAAAACGGTTGGTAATCTTTTTTAAAAATTAAAAAATCAAAAAAATTTCCCGAAACGATAATAAAATTCGTTGTTAGAAGAGATCATGACTTTTAAGTGACTAAATTAATATTTGGGTGAAAGGTGACAAAAAGGAATTTCAGAAATAAAATTTGATAGAAATTTTAAAAACCTGTCCCTCTTTTAACATTCTAGCTTTCAAGTTCAATTAATTTTGTTAAATATTAGAAAAAAATTCAAAGCGACACAAAAATAATTTTGCATTCGTTAATTTGAATTAAATTTCATGGTAAAATTTTAAAAATTAATTCTTATGTTAGACTTCGTTAAAAATTGTAATATTTGGGTATAAACATACTATAAATATTTATGTTTCACTCGCTGCGGTAGATGTAGTGCAGATCTGATGTATTGCAGTATACTCCACATCAAATGATCACATAATTTACGTCAATTTCTCAATAACATTCATTAAATCTCAATGTCTCTCCATAACTTTAAAGAGAAAGTCAATACGTATTTCACGAATTAAATTTCAATATTTTTGAAACAATTTATTATTTCTGAAGACTGCTAGAGCTTAGACTGTGAGGGCTTGAAAGGTTAATAGGCATAAATATGAGTACTTTCGGCACTACAAAACGCAAAATTTTCGCCTTAAATTTTTTTTTGTATAAAAATTTTTCAATGTATAGATCATCTTAAATAATGTATATACATATGTACATAGAATCCCCGTATGTTGTCTAATTTTATATTGATAAAAATTTTTGCGCTAATGGAATAAAAATGTTTTCCAAAATTCAAATTAAGTAAATTAAACATTTTATTTACATTAAATTATTTAAACTTTTATGGTTTTTTAATTTAAATAAATTTCAGTTTAAAATTTTGTTGTGTGATTTGCTATACATGTGTTTATGTTATTATTTACCTTCATATCGAGGGTCTGTTGGAAGAATCTATTATTTAAACTTTTGAAAATTTTAAAATTTTTTTGAAATCAATTCGGAAATTATATTAGACCTTAGTATTGCATTATACATGTTCAAACCTTAATATTAAATTAGTATAATGTTCTTTGCAGCAGCCTTCGAACTCATTGTTATTATGTAAATTAATTTTTAACGCAAAAAAATAATGGTAGGGGTAATATACACGTAAATGTTATACTGGTGCTCAGCGTCGCATTAGTATTCAATTTAGTCATGTCTATCCGTTTTTCTGTTCGTCTGTCTGTCCGTCCCAGTTATAAGTCGAAAACTGACTATAGGTTTAAACCATCAAATTTTTACTAGTGACTTAATGCAAAAGGTAGAACCGTATTTGGATGTGTTAGCGGTAGTTATGCAATTTTAAAAGTTACTTGGTCATATTTAAGAAATTATTAAAGATATAGTATTGGAATTTAGGAATTTAGGAACTGTTAAATCAGCAGTACTGCAATTTCGTGCAAACACGTTTGGCATACTACCTTTGTTTTTAGTAAAAGTTTTTGAGATTGTATGAATTTATGTGTGGCAACTGCTGAGATGTATAATAAAGCACTATATAAAAAAAACATGAAGGTGGTATAATGCAATATGGTAATTATCATAAAACTCTTCGTTTACTTTTACAGAGTTGACACTCTGAACAGGTATGATTTAATTCTAAAATAGTTTTTAATTATAATTTTCAATTTTAGTTATAGAGTTTTTTACATTAACCCTTGACAAAATTTGTGTACATTGTAAATAAAAGAACTGCCATATATGTTTATTATCAGAGTAACTAAATAATATATGTATTTACATATTTATACAAGTACATTTATTATTTATATACAAATGAGGTTAAATAACTGATTTGAGGTGTCCCTTAGGGTAAATTATAAAATCAATGGTAAATATTAAATTCAATTAAATATATAAAATAGGATTTTTGATTATATAATTAAAAAATAAAATTATATATTATTTATATTTGTGCTGGTCTATAAGTATATATGATTACGTATATATGAAATAATTACTCTATAATGAAATGCTCAATTCATTTATTTATTTGTTGTAGTATGTATTTATTAAATAATATTATTGAATGTTATAAAAATGAAAAAAGCAAGTAATTTGATAATTACAATATAACTGTAGCTACGATAAATTTTCAATTAAATTTTGATTAGAGGACAATCATTTACGTATGTATGTATATAAGTATGTATATATATATGTATAAATAATAAGTAGATGTATTATGGTAAAAAATATTTAATACAAATGAAAAGTTCTGCAAATATTTATTATAAAATTAAATTGCATTATTCATTCATTATTATTATTGTTATTATTACTAAATATTTACAGTACAAGTGTTATAAATATAAAATTTATAAATTATAAGTATAGTATGTGTAATATATTATTTTTTACACTTAAAATCAATAGAATTTAATTTTAAGTAGATTGTTAATATTTTGTTATTTGAAATATTCGAGAATTGTATATAACAATCGTATATAAATATAATTGGCTTAAAAGCAAAATATTGACTCTGCTAAACGATTAGGTTTTTCAGAAATCGCACTGTTACACACTGTTAATATAGTAGAATCCAAAGCCTTTTTTCTCAGTAATTTAGAGCCTCTCAAGTTGGTGAATTATGTTAAAAATTTTCACAGACGTTAACGTCTAGATTGCTAGCTCAAATCTAAAAATATTTCTTTAAAGTTCTGATTATTATCAGAACTAAAACAGAATTATGAATTATAATAGAAGTCATTTTGATATTCATACTAACGTTAATATATTTTTTGAAATAGAAGGCCCCGGCGTCGACGTGACAGTCATTGATTTTCGTTAAACGAAAGCCAAACCAACATGAGTTTCGTTTAATAACAAATTGCATTGATTTGTTTTTTTGTTATTTTTGCAACAATATGAACCAAACATGCATATTTTTTAAATTTGACCTTACGTTTGCTGACGCGTGACCAAATTTGTTACGTGAAACAAATCAATTCTCAAGAAAGTGGTAAGATTATAAATGGAGCAAAACTTTATTGAAGAAAAAAATATGTAAGTTTTTCTACAGAAAATTTTGTCATATATCAAAAATTGTAATGTGGAGCATTAAAATAATTAAAAATTGAATCGAAGTGTTACATGGGGTAAACTTGTAACTAGAATTCTCAAAATTCTACAACATTTACAGCAAATTTGTTTAGGGCATTCGATTAGTAGTATTCTATTAAGCATCTCGCAAAGTGTAAGAAATAATGTGCGACTTTTAAATGACAAAAATGGTATGTTGGC
The DNA here is from genome assembly GCF_029603195.1 of Condylostylus longicornis. NCBI lineage: Eukaryota > Metazoa > Arthropoda > Insecta > Diptera > Dolichopodidae > Condylostylus > Condylostylus longicornis. The sequence goes on along the minus strand of NW_026578009.1, from coordinate 8,618,025 downwards.
TAAAACAAGATTGCGGCAAAGATATGTCAAAACTTGAATAGAATGAGTGCATATGCTCAATGCCACATTGTTATATATACTAAATAGTATTGCTTATAAGTTGAATTGTTAAAATTTTTCAGTTGTCTTTTAGGTTTTATATGCATAGTAGCATAGTTCTTTAACATATTGAATTTTTTTTTGTAAAATAATCGTTAGTGAAAGTGTAATTTAAATTTTTTTAATTTGCATTTAATAAGTTTATTAACGATATTTTCAATAAAGTGAAAGTTTAGACGAGGAAATTTTGATATGACTTGGATTCATTTTGAAAAGGGCTGAGAATGTTAAAAATTTGAAAATGTGTTTTTTTTTTTAGTTTTTTCTTAATTTCAGAAGAATTGGCAATTTTTTATAACTTCAAAAAAATGTTGATTTTCTAACTGGAATATTGGTTTTATGTTATCAAAAAAAATTATTAATAATTATAAAAAATTATAGACAAATGTCTAAATTTTTTTTTTCATTAATTCTTCTGTTTAATTCTCTAAATATTTAATAAAATTATTGATTAATTGTTTTTTCCAAAGTTTAAAATTATAAACACGTTATCAATACCATAAATTATTATTTTCACCACACCATCCTGAAAGTATGCAATTTTTGTTAGAGAAAATATTGAAATTTTTTATAAATTTTAAATTTCTTTAATTAGGTATTTAATAAAATTCGATGGAATTTCTAATTAATTTTAAACGATACTGAAAATTTGCTCATCAATTTTTCATTCAATTCAAAAGCCGGCCTGAATTAAAAATTTTTCCTTAAGATGCCTATCAACTAGTATAGTTTATTAGTCTTTCCAATTATTTTCAATATGAGTGTAACAAATTTTCTATATACATATTTTAATTGTATTTTCATGTCCAAGGTAAATATATTTTTTATTCCTTTGAAGAAATTTAATTGTAAATGGAATAGATGAAAAAATGGTATGAAAAAATAAAAGTGCATTAACAAACATAACAACTTTCACTTATTTAAACTATTAAAAAATTATTTTATTATTATAAAAAGTCATTTTAGTTGTCCAATAAAACTCACTTTATCTTTTTCATCCAATTTATGTTCTTCTTTCCATATAGTAATATATTTCTTTGTATACTAATAGGAAAATGGCGGTACAATAGAATTTATTTTATTGTTATAATAATTTTAACTCTTCTATTAAAAAAATAAACTTTTTAGCATTAAAATATTGTGACACTACAAAATGATTTCTGCTGGAAAAAGATTACTTTTTTTTTTTTTGCTATATAGTGTTACCAAGGTTAATCTTCCGATTAATTGAATTAAATTAATAGATATTTTTTTCTTTTGAAATATTTTTAAAAAGTTGTTAAACGATGTGGGATAGTTTAATTGTATTTTGACAAATTTCTAGAATTCGAAATGATTTAATTGAAATAAGTAGAAAATAAAAATTACTTTTAATTTAAAAATTTAAAAATTTTTGATTTTAGCATTTCATTTAAGAATTTATGTAACATTTTAACAGTATAACACTTTAAATTATTAGCAATATTCCAATTACATCAGCCATTAAAAGGGATTTATTAAAGGAATTACAAGATGTAATAACGTAAGATCTTTAACAATTTAATTTGAACGTTAATTTGTATTCTTATGTAATGAGATCTCCTTTCAAAATGTAGTTTTATTTAGAAACTACTTATTATTATTCTTTAATTCACCAGTTGTTGTTTACAATGTTTTACTTTTTTCGCAAACGACAACATTGCAGTTATTGAATTGCACTAATAAAACCTTTTACATTTGCAACACTTCATGTGTTTAACCTTCTGCACCTTTCAGCATAAAACTGTGTTCTTAAATTTTCGACGATAGTCTGAAATTTAGTTGGAAACAAGGTGTGTTCTAAACCTCGGGTTTAATATTTATCTTTTGTACTGTTCTATAAAGAGTTTTAATTTAACTTTAACATAAAATTTAATTTATTTTTTTCAAGGAAAGGATTAAGAAAATATTAATGTTTTTTAAAATATTTCAAATATTGTTAACTCGTTTTTTCCGCTAAATTGTAAAAATTTTTTTCGCTAAATTGTAGGAACTTGAATATATTTCAATTTCATATTTTAAATTGTGTATAAATGCAGATATATAACAATGCACTTTCAACTTGTATAGAGTTTATTTTTAAATTAAATTTTGAAATTTTCACCACCGCCATTGTGCAACTCTAAAATTGTGCACCACCACTATGATAAGAGTTTTTATTTTACGAATAAAAAAAAAATCAACTAATGGTAACACTGATTAATGTTGGTTGATATTTTGTTTTATTATATTTTAAAACAAAATGTGTCTATATAAGTTAAGGTAAATTTAAGACCTTCCGTTATTTACGTGTCTAAGAAAGTATGAAATGGAAAAAAAAACGTATAAAGAAAATCTTACCTTTATCACTCTTTTTCTATCTTTTTTCACTCTTGTTTCTTTCACTTTTTTTTTGCCACTCCGATCATTTTGTCAAGGGTTCTTTTGTTTTCTTTGGAAAAATAAAGAAATTATTTTCATATTTGAAATTCACATCGCTACTCGTTGCTATTATGCGACATCTAGTAAAAAGTTTTGCTAACAAAAAAAAAAACTCAAAACAAAAAGTTTTTAAACAACAAAAGCAAGAAGAAGAGCAAAGCAAAAAAAATTCTAGTGAATTGTTACCTTCTATTTATATTGTAAATCTCCTCCTTACTTTTATAGTCAGACGCTATAAATCACCAAGTGAAACTAAATGTCCTGCGAATAAACGTAGTAGCTATAGAAGAATGTTAAATGAACAAAAACATTATTGTATTTATAAGTGTATATGTGCATAACTTAGAGCTTATATGGATGTATGTACGTTTATATGGATGTATGCACACGATGATGACTAACGTAAAATACGAAAAAAAAAACAACGAGAAAAGAGCAGATTTTAAATAAAATTAAGGTTTTTATAAAAACACATTTACTTAAAAATATATTATATATTTAGGGTAATGTTAAATTATTTGCATAAATTTAGGCGAAATCTTAATTTATGGAAATATTATAGTTAGGGTAAATTATGTTGTTGTCAATTAATTCGTTCCTTTTATGTTGGAGTAAGACACTCCAAAATAATTTGGGAATCATTTGTAAATAGAACATTGCTTCGTATTTCTGTTATATTCGTAATATTCTGCTGATTAATTTCTCTTCTTCTCGTGCAAGAATTCTGTTCTAACCGTATAATGGTAAAAATAAAAACTTGCTGTTTATTGAAAAGAAAAAAAATATTAAGCTATTTAGCGGAATAAATACGGGTATAAGAACTCCTCTTAACTTTTCTTTTTCTATTAACCGATTTTAGTGCAAGTTGTGTGTTTTACATATTCTAGAGTGTTGTATTCGTACGTTTAAACTGTTGTTATATGCTTATCAATGAAACGCTGTAAGTGTGATGAATTTTAATATTTATTATACCTACCGGTACTAGTTAAATAACATGTTGACAGAAACATTATGTTGAAATCTGTAATTGAATAATGGAATTGGATTTTAGAAATTAGGGTATGTGATAGTTATAGAACCTCAATTTTAGATAATATCCGATTACGCATACAAGACTAAGTATACATTTTTATATTATTTAATAATAAGGCTAAAATATAGAAGTGTTAACAAATTAAGTGTACGAAATTTGATTTTTGTTAGACACAAATTTTATTAAACAGGCTAGAAATTCAATGTAGAGTAAAATGAGTTCAAGTTGAATGTTATAAAAAGTTAAAAAGAAAGGATTTTTATATTTCTAAAGTTTTATTGCTTCTACAAAAAAAAAAATGACTAAAAAGAAATTAAATATTGTAATTTAATGAGAAAAAAAATAAATAAATTTATCGTTTCGCTCTTTTTTTTTTCAGTAAAAGAAAAACTTATCGTGTTATTAGAATATAAAGAAGATTTAAATATAATCGTCTTCATTTAAATAACATAGAATCTTGGTATTATTTTGCATACTAAAATAAGTTTTGAAAATTTTTTTTTTTCTAAGACGGGCTTATGTAAAAATTTCTTTTCAAACTTATTTTAATCAGATTTATTAAAAAATTTTGCATTTTTAAAATAAAAATTAAGATACAAGAATCCTGCAGAATTTATACAACAAATAGCCTCTCAATTATACCCTGGCTTCTTTTGTAAAAATTTTATACTGTCGACAAAATATGCTCATACTGTTGACTACAAAAATATAAAAAGAGGGTACTCTTGCAATAAATTTATGAAAATTTTAATAGAAAACATTAATTAAGTAACACAAATCAATCAGAAATTGTGAAATGATTTTAAACATTAAGAACGACAACTATACATTAAAAAATAATTAGATGGAAGTTGTCAAAAAAATTTAGTAGTTCACTTTATGATTATTGTAAAATTTTCATCATATTTTAATAAATTTTACTCAATTTGTTATAAAATGTTCATTGTCATTAGAATTGAAATTAAAATGATTATAGATTTGCAGGTATGTAAACTGCAACGTTTTCACCGTGAAAACAAAATCCCTCAGTGTTTCCAGTAATTCCCTTCTCCTACGAGAGCATGTGATTCTTTCACATCTTTTCCACAAAATCTGCAAGTGTATATACAAAAAGTAATCATTCTAATAAGTTAATAGTGTTAAATAATTGAGGAATATTTGTTAAACTTACAATTTTCGACTTTAAATGTTATTATTAAATGAAATTTTAAGCCATAAGTTACTTGTAGAACACACAATATTTACACTGGTAATCACTGACTTTTATACTCGTAGAATTGATATTGGAAGCATTTATATCCAGTTATGAGTGAGTAAGATGTTATATCTGTCCTATTTATAATTATGAAAGAAAAATCAAAGTGTTTCAAATAACAACCTGACAAAAATGCCATCCATATAGAATAAAATTTAAGTTAGTTAATATTCTATTCAGCTCCTGTATAACAAATATTAAAATTTTTAACACTATTAGTGAATTTCAATAATTGTCACTTTACAATTGATGTAAAAAGAAAAAAAAAAATAAAAAATTACAGTTAAGAGTGGGAAAACAAATACAATGTGCTTATATTGGAAATTGAAAATCCTTGTTTTAATCTTTTTATTAAAAGTTATTAAGGTTTTTTCTTCCTTTTTTTTTTGTGTACTTCATTCAATCAAATTCACTTGAATGAATGTTTTCCAATAAATGTATCCGATTAGTACTTATATGAATTTGTACATTTGCTTACAGACGCCTCGAAATTCAGTTACCAACAGCTTTTATTTGGTTTGTTTTTATTTTTTTAGAAAATTGTATTTGATTTTATGTTCACTATATTTTTTTTATATGTCTGTGTTGTTGTAGTAGTTGTTATAATTGTCAGCTTACATTTTTTTTTACATGATAGTTATGATTGAAGGATTTCATGTCCTTCAAAATTACTCTTTTCCCATATCTAGCGAGTATTTTCATTTTGAATTTTCAAATACGAATAGAAAATATAAAAATGTATACAGTTACTTAAATAACTATTTTCTATTGTGACGCATCTAACGGGGAATTCTATAGATAACGGAAATTTTCATTTAATACATTCAATACATGTCATTGTTTTTATTATTACTATTGTAAAATAAAATTGGAATTTGAAAAATAGAAAAAAAAAGCAGAACAAAAAAAAAAACAAAATTGAAATAATGGAAAAAAATACAGTTACTTTTATCTCTAAAATGGCAAAGCAAAGAGAAAGAAAAAAAATAGATGGGTTGTGCATATATGCGAGCATTGCTTAAAATATCAGAAAAGAGAACGACAAGAATAGAGAGAAAAAAAAACAAAATGGGGAAAAAAAGGCTTTCAAAACGCTTTCAAAAAATGTAGCAGAAGAATTTTGTGGCATTTTTTTTTGTTTTTTGTTTTTCTGTTTAGTTTTTTATCCTTTTTTTCCATTTTCTACTGTAACGTCGAAAAAATCCTTTATTTTGGCAATTTTTTTTTTAGTAACTTTCACAATGTTTTTTTCCCACTTTTATCGAATTTTTATATTACGTGCAATATACGAAATAATTTAATATAGATATATTTAATTAGGGTTGCCGTTTTATTTAAAATTTATGAATTATGATTTTTTGTTAAAAAAAAAATTAACTTGAATTCAATTACATTATGTATATTTAACTTTTGGATCAAGGTCTTAAAATTAATTAATATTTGATAAATAACATTAATTTACGTTGCCCATATTGACCGATATGATTGATGAGAGAATTCAGAGCTCGTCAAGCGTGTTGAGTTTTAGTTAAACCTCATAATTTTATAATAATATTTTGACATTTGCAAGGTTATTAATGCCAATCTGTTTAGATTTTCTTATTAAATTGTAAGTAAAAACAGCAGTTTGTTAAAAGAAATTCAGTTTCAGATTGGACTTGGTTTCGTAACCTAAAAAACATGATAACTTATAAAAATTTTATGTCGTTTTATAACCAAAGTATTTAAAATCAAATCAAGTAGAGAAATTTTTCAAATGTGTAATATAGAATCTGTACAAAATATGTACCTTATCATATAAGCCTCTGAGGATCGGCCTAGGTATATACATATATTGTAGGAAAAAGATAAACATACTGCCTATTTACAAGTTGGTTACATATTGGCCGGAAAGGAAGATGACTATTTTAAAAACAACACTATTGGCCAATTAAGCTTATTCAAACAATTACTAAAAATGTGAAATTTATCGAATTTCACAGAGTTACAAATTACTGCTTACAATTAACAGTTTTCCAACAATTTTGTCTTTTACGTAACAACAACTTGCTTGAAAAGATGAAACAAATAATGTAAATTTAATAAAATTTTTATTTAAATTTTGAATATAAAAAAGGAACAGGTTAAAAACTACTTGTCGTTTTAGCGATTGTTATTTTTTTAGTTCCACGTTGGCATCCTTTCAGCTTTTATACAAATATTATTGTACATTTACTTTTATGTTATCTTAATAATTTAAAATTCTAAAAATGTTATTCTTCTTTTCATCTATATATATTCTTTTAGATCTATTACAATATGATAACCCTCATCCTTACTCAATTCGAAAAAAAGGAAAGAAATGAGTAAAAAAATTACAGAGGAAACAAAGAATAGAAAAATTTGAAAAGGATTTTAAAAAGTTAAAAATGATAAAGTGTTAATTTTTCGTCGATGAAATTTCGTGACAAGAATTTACATAAGTGTTCATTGCATTAGCATTATAAAAAAAAACTAGAAAAATAAAAAATCACCACTTATTTTTTAAACAGAACCTCATAGTGTGTCTGAATGTTTTTCTTTTTCAAAATTTGCTTCTATAATTGGATGGCTGGCCATACGTCAATCGAGTGCTAAAAATGTAGAAAATTTGTATAATTTATAATAACTAGGAGTGGAATTAAAATTACTAATTATTTTCTGATTTCGGTTCTTCACTTTAAAATTCTTTAAAATAGGAAATTTTCTTCATTTTGGAAATGATCACTTCTTAAACTTTTTTCTATTTGAAAGATTATTATTAAAATTCGCATATTAGTTTCACTCCGTCCTTGTGCCTATTCGCTCATTTCTTTAAGAAATTTCTATTTTTTTCAAGGTGGAACACAGATTTTTTTTTCAAAAAGCTATCTCTAGATAAAAATCTTTTTGCACTTCTCTCTCATCCAAGTTTTTGACAAATTACTCTATATCAAATGCAATTCTTAAATTTGGTGAATATAGGACGGGCTTAAACTACTTCTTCTATTTGTAAATGTCGGGTAGTATCTATAGCTTGACAAACCTATAGCTTCGAATAGCTTGACAGTTATTTGAAAATGGTTTTTAATAATTTTCAGAGCAATTTGCCTCCTACAAGCCAACTGAAATATATCTCAAGTTTTAACAGTTTATTTATTTATAAAATTAGTTTCCTTCTTACCAGCTGTTACTCTTTAAAATTAGTGAAATATCAATTTTTGATCTCCTATTCCTTTGACACTATACCCTTATGCTGGAACTTAATTATTGAGAAATATTTTTCAAGCACTATGTTAGTATAGATTTTATAAAAATTATTTATCTATGATTTCTCCTAAATATATGCAAATTTATATTGTATATTGTAAGATAATTATTACAACAGTTTTCATAGGTCATTTCCATTACTTAAACCTAATACTACATGTAGATGAATATGAGATCTAGAATTTAAATGGGTAAACTGGAATGTGCCACTTTTTAAACCATAGATTTGAACGACTATTTTTTTTTATTTTATTTTTCTGTGTGCATTCAAATTTTTAGCATTTAAAATTAGGCGTTCAGCGCATCAGTACCCTATTCAATATTTTTGGAAAAATTACTTGTTATGTTCAATAGAGCTGTAATGGCCTAAAGAATTATTTTACATTTTCAAAATTCTTGAATACTTTCAAAATACTTTGTTTTTGTCTTTAAAAATTTTCTTAAAAATTAAATATTGCAGTTTACTTGAAATGTCATTTTTGCAAGTACGCCACTTATGTGCTGAGCGCCTCAAATGTATTAACTTTATAACAAAATTCTATTGTAACAACACGTCAAGTTTTGCAGTTTTTTATTTTATTGTAAATCTGAATCTTCTTTAGATTGTAGATTAATTTTTTATAAATTTCCAAAATTTGGTTGTAATTGTGCCATGATTGTACCAAAGTTTTAACTTAAAATACAAAAAATTAAAATTTTTCTTATAATTTAATTTCAAAATGAATTTGAAAAGTCAAATTGTTAATTTTGGAGTATATATATATTTAAATTTTAGTTCTATTCTATTTTTTCAATCCATATTTCCTAAAGATTGCATTAAAATTGGTTTCAAAACGAATTCGGTTCAAAATCAAATCTAGAAACTTAATTTACCCAAAACTCAACTTTTTTGATTTAACAACTTTTGTTTTTAAAATAAATGATTATAAAACATAAATTTTAGCAGTGCTTTAATTATCTCTACCTCAACTTTGTGACATAATTTTTTAATTTATGCTATGGTTAATTGTGTTTCTGAAATTGGATTAATTTGTTGAAGCTAGTGTCGTCAGATTTCATTTGATTAGAATTGTCACGAATTTTTTATAAATTCAAGAAAGTTGGAACCTTTTTACTATTTTTAACTACTGTCGAAATGTAGATTATTTAAATTGTCTATACATTCTTGTTATATAATAATTTCTAATATTAGAAACGAGAATATGAAAAATGCACATTCGATCCCTTTTTTTTACTCGTTTATAAAATTTTTTTATATTTAAAATTATTTCGGAAAGCGAATAATTTATTTTTATCTTTCACATCCGGTTTATTTGTGTATCGCAACTTCTTCGTGTCTTTTATCTTTTCAAGAATATTGAAATTTCCAGTAAAAATTACATTTTGACATAGAAAAGAAAAATCGAAAAATGGAAAAGAAGCAAGAAGAATTTCCTTATTGTATACACACTTTTGACTATATACGAGAATATTAAACATCTTTGATAACGGTATCAAGATTATTCACTATAGGCAGTACATGAGAAGCTTTATACAATACCCATTGACATTTTGAAAGTATAACAATATTCTTTTTTTTTTAATGTTATATGTTATGTTATAACTATTATACGAGTATAATATAATTTATTTTTTTTTTCTGTAAAGGACGATTTATTATACAGGATGATTTATGAAAAACTTAATATAAATCATGAAATTTACCAGAATTTGAAAACGGAAAACTCGTAAATTTTATACCAGAAATCGTAAAATATAATAATATAGAGAAAGAATTAAAGAGCATAAGAGAAAAGGCCAAAGAATTATTTTATATACATAATTGATACTTGAGTGCAACCAGGGGACGAAATAATATATACATCTACAATGAATGAAAATGATTTATCATATTTTCCCTTGTAATATCTGAGGGTCTTTACTATTTGAATATGTGTTATTCTCTTTGCAGTTATGGTTAATGTTAAATTTATAACTTTAATAATTGTAAAAATAAAGAAAAAAAAGTTATTTTTGGTTTGGGATTTTCTCCATAACACAAGTATGCAGGTGAATTGCAAAACTCCTTAGGAATTATGATTGGAAAACTAATAACTTGCAATAATTGAAAGGTAAAATGTGCAGGAAAATTTAATTACCATAAATAAGTATTTTTAATGTTATTTTGATTATACAGACAGGTAATAAATCAAAAATATTATATTCAATGTATTTTAAATGTGTTATCGAGAATATCTATATATAGGGGGAACTCTATTTATAGGTGCCGTCTAAGTTGTTTATAATGTAAAAGTTTTACGATAATAGATGCGTAAGAAAACCAAATATTGTTTAAATAATAAATATTATGTTTAAATAATAAATATTATTTATTTTAACATACTTAATACTTGAGAAATGCTCTGTTTATTACTTAGACTGTTGGGAAGTGCAATGCATTGTACGGCCCTTAGGTGTTGAATCACAATGCGAACTGATGGTTCAATTTACAGAGGCTAAGTATTAGATATGTGGATTTATTATGGATTCGTGTACAAAATTTACAAGAATGCATAGTTTAAATTTTTTATATTCAAACAAGAATCAATCTTAGACTTAGAAAACATTGGAATAATCGAACAATTACGAACTTAAAGTAGATCGTATACGTATTATCTTTATTAATTTTTATTTATTTTGATATAAATTTAATAAGTTCAATAAGATCTAATTGAACTTGGAAATATTGTAGCATGAAAGTTGTTAACGGGATGAAAATTACAGTTGTTTTTCAGTGTTAGTCTATCTTAGAAATCAAACTGAAATATTTAGTTAAATTTTTTTATACATATAATGAGTTCTCACACAGAATTTTCTGTGACACTTGAATTTTGTAATATATTACATTTAAGACATAATTTTGTGTATGTAAGTTTGGAAGGTATGTTAAACTTTAAGCTATAACTTAACACCTTTTTTTTGATTTAAATATGAAAACAACTTTGAGTTGCCTTAATTTTTGCCAATAATTTTAATTGATTTTGTTTTTAGAGACGAACTTTGTCAGATGGTGTGCTCAACAAAATGCAATGAAAAATTGAAATATTTTCTTAATTTTTGTGTCAAGAATAATTGTGAATTAATTAAGAACTTGCGGCTCCAAAAACTCAAGAACTTAAAACTTCAGAATTATTTATCAAAAATTTTAGTTTTTCAAATTCAGTTCCTAACCCTTTTGGAAATATTTAAAATGAATTTTGAAAAAAATAAATGGTACATTTCATTTTCTATATATTTTTACGTAAGTTTTCCAAGTTTGTCAAAAAAAAAATTGTCAATGGAACATAAAATTTATCCAAATGTGAAAAATATTTAAAAGCAAAAACACTTTATTTTTCATAATAATGAAAATTTAAAATTATAAATGATAAGAATAAAAATCATTACAAAAACCTTCTTCATTTCTATGAAAAAAAAAAAAACAAAATTAAATTGCATAACACAAACTGTAAATATTGTACAAGGATAATTTCTTTTTTGTTTTTGTAACTGTAAGTGTATGGTTATGTAAGTGAAACAAACTGTTTCAATATTATCCTTGCATAGTTCTTAAAATTTTTTTTTGAAAATTTTCATTTTTCCATTCTTCTTTTTTTATTTTTAGTTTTAAAAACATTTTTTTGTTCTTCAAAAAGAAAATTAAAATATTTTCATTTTTGTTATACAAGATGGATCTTAAGTAATGCAACAAGAGAAACAGAACACTGTTTAAGAATAAGAGATAAAAAGGGGTGCAAAGGGAATGAAATAGAATTTTAGTTTTTATACTTTTAAGGATTTTTGTTTGAAAGCTTCAATTCTTTTTAAAGAATAATTTGAAAATGTCATTTTTAGTTTGTAAAAACAGAAAAGAGTAATAAAAATAAAGAAAAAGAAAATATAAGAAATTTTTTTTTAAAATTAAAAATAAGTTTTTATTAGTACGTTGCCTTTATTTAAAATAAAAAATCCGGAAAATTGTTATCCTTAAATTTAAAACTCTTTAAGAAATTTTTGATTTACATTCTTTGTTATTGCTCTATGAGAATTTTTAAAGTATTTTACGGAAAAGAACAGTCCCTGAAATTTTCTATTTCTGTTCATCAAAAGAGTAACAATAAATGACCCACAGATTTTGTATAATTATAATAAAAATTTCTATTACTCACTAAATGCTTTCATAATTTTCCCAGATCCATAACGTGCTTACTCTCTCTATTTTTAATTTAGCGAGTTTTTTTCGTATATTTTAAACGATTAATGATTAAATGTCATTAAATATTTGAAGAGCATAAACTTTTTTTTTTTAAATTTAGAAACTGCGCAACATATGTACGCATCTGCATATTTTACGCTATTACTTTTCTGTTCAAAAATATTTAGTGAATGGGAAATAATTTTACCTTATTTTATAATCTTAACAATTACCAGAAGAAATTTTAATGATATATGGAATTACTTTAAGTGTAATTTGCTTGTTTTTGTATTTATGTTCAAGTTAAATCAGCTACTTATACTGAAAACTTTATACTGATATACTGAGAAAAAATTAGCTAAAATCAATTTTGTCATATCTTATGGTTAAGATTTCAAGAAATTACAGGAAATCATTTAAAATATTAGATAGAAATGGAAATTCAACAAAATGTTTAAATTAAGTGTACTGACCGATACTATTCGAGTATATGTCAGTACACTTCTTATCGAGTTACAGGGACTTAAAGTAACTCGCATTATCAAATGTGCTGCTTTGGAAATCTTAGAACAAGAGCTGAATATCTGAATTAATTATATGTTGAAATTTTAGAACCATGACTTTTAAGTTCGAAAAATTTTAATTCTTAACAGATTTGTAATTTTATTGCAGCTGACAACCCTGTTAACTGAGAAGTTATATTCATATCAACTGTGATTTAGGAGTTATTTAGAGAAAAATAAAGTAGTGTAAATGTTGTTTTATTCCAAATTTTTTTCTTCAATCACCTAAAAATATTTATAACAGTCATTTAATATTGTGTATCTCTTCTGTTATACAAATGTTCAATTTAAAAACCGAGTTTCGCTTACATTTGGAAAAATATGAACGACTCGGAGAATATAAAATTGCGTTATTCATCCATAGTTCAGTGCGCTATGCGCAATCTGTACATATATTTAGTAACAATAGACAATAAGGCTCTATGTATTAAACTATGTATACTATAATACTCTATGTATTAAACAATTACTATATTTATAGATTTTAATTTTATTATTAAAATAAAATAATAAATAGGAAATAATTAAATATTTCAATAATTATTAGAGTTCTCAATTAAGTTTTCTTAATCACTCGTAAGAAATCAGTATGTGGCATCAGATTTAATCATAATTTTATGGCCCTTCTTTCTATATAAAGGATTTCCAATTATTTTACAATTTTAATTTAGTTCTTGTGCTCGCAAACCAAAAAGCTTTGATTTTATTTTTACGAAATAAGCCGATTTTCTCGTGAATTTCTACCTGTACATAACCATGAAATTGCATTTTATTTTTCGTATATTTGATTAAAATTATACAGGTGTACACCTTTATATGTATGATATTCTAGACTTTCTAGGGTAGCAAAGTCAACGGGATTCTTGGAATATTTAAGAAATTCTAAAAGATTCAAAGATAAATTTTTGTTTTTTTTTTTTTTAAATGTACTGGAATTTTATATATACATACAATTTATTAATAAAAATTTTCTATGTAATTTATTTTATTGATATTTTAATATTTTATAGAAATTTCTGAGAAACACTTATTTCTTTATTAAAGTATAATTAGTTTGATCAAATATATATATATATATATATAGGTAGAAGTATATGTAGGAACTGTTGAATTGTGTTATATAAGTTAATTATTATTTATCTTGAATTATTCGCCACCATCTCAAATTTCCTCATTAAATCATAATTACAACCTTAGAGTTCTTATAATTTAAGTAAGTATCTAAGTAGCTTTTGGTGTATTAATTAAACCAATTTAACTACATAGAAATAGGTACTAACTTTTCTATATTGTCTGTGTTTGTATGTATACATACACGATGAATATACATTTATACTTAGGTATTAATTTATAGATGTAAATTGAATTTTTAATTTTTACCAACCGTATTGTGTATACAATAGGTAGGTCATGTGATGGCAACAAATTTTGCATATCGAGTTTTCGGTGGGAACTTACTTCTCCATAGTAGGGAAGTGTAAATAAACTATTTTTAGCAACCTGTCGGTTTGTCGATCTGTGTGTGCACGCGTGTATCTCAAGTTCTGCTGAACCGATTTTGATGAAATTTTATATGTAAGTTTATTTTCACCATGACACGGATTGATCAACTTTTGGAATATATCAGGCCTCGGGAACTGCCTTTTTTAGCGGGCCTGTTTTACATTTTTGAACATTTTGAAGAAAATATTCAACCGATTTTCTTAAAATTTCATATATAAGCTGTGCTCGATCATACGCAAAAATTCCTTACTTTTGGAAGAAATCAGGCATCAGCAACTGGACGTTTACTACCGGCCAAATATACATTTTTGTGTATATAAAGAGAAATAATTGACCGATTTCATTGAAATTTAATATTTAAATTCCTCGTATTAAAACAATGAACATGTAAATTTTTTGAAAAGATCAGGGCTCGAAAACTGATCTGCTGGCCGATTTTACATTTTTCACCATATCTACGGAACGAATTGATGGAATTTCTTAAAATTTGATATTTGAGTTCTGGTTGTTACCGAAACTAACTGGCGAGCATTTCTGGGAATTCGGGTAACACAAAGCGAAACTCTACTAAGAGCCAAATTTACATTTTTCTAGGTATGTTAACTATAAGCTTACTAATGTCTTAAAAATTGGAAAGAAGTATTTAACAGACATTTTTATAATATTCTGTAATACTTTCACTTAACTAGACAATACACATTGCGGTCGGTTATGTGCTGACGACATCAGATTTTTTAATTATAAAATACGATTAAGAATATTAAACAAGAAATGTTCTTGTGGAGTAAAATAATTTTCAATATCCGTTATAACAGTATAAAGTCTATTAGGTTGTAGACATGTACATACATACATATAAATTTCATAATATAACTTAGTGATTACGTTATGTATTTACTGTTATTTCATTACTGTTTTTCATTTGATTTAAATTTTTTTTTTATCGCGGATTTTTTTTTTTGTGTTCATTGAAGATATTCAGTTTTTTCTTTGATTTTTTTTTTCGAATTTTTCTCATCATTTTTTTTGTTTTAAATAAATTAATTTGAAATCAAAAGAGGATTAACACAACGATATTATTATAATTACATAACAGTATTTTCTATTAATAACGTCGTTTACTCAACTTTAATTAACTTTTTCTAAAACCCGATATGATTAATATGAGAAAAAGAGAAACATAATTGAAGAAAGAAAAGTAACATAAAAAGCAAAATTAGAACTCAAGAAATATTTTTGACATAAGGTAATTTTTAAATTTAATTTGGTAATCGTTCTATTAATTGTGTTTATTGTGTTTAGTAACTTTGACTAAATCTAGTAATTTTATTGATTTGTAATCTGCAACTTAAATTTAATTTCGCATTCACTTTTCTATAGAAGAAGTTCTCTCACTCCGTTTTTGATTTATGAGAAAAATTTTATGTGAGTTTTTTACAGTGTGTAAGCTACCGTTGATTTGTAAATTTAACAATCTCTAGAAATTTTTCTAGCTCTTTGCATTCTGCACGGCAACTTAAGTAAGTTTTTTGGTTTTATTTAATTTCAAGATGTCGGCGAATGCATTATACTTCCCCTCATTAAAATTTTTACGATTGCTCCTAAAAGTATGCAAATCAATTAATATGGTACGCTCGACTGTTTTATTGTTTAGTTTAAAGTTGAATAAACTTTAATTTTCAACTACAGAAAAAACATATGAATATTTTGAGATATTATTTTTCCAAGAGAAAAGTTTAGTTTTATTTTACAATTTCAATTTTATAGATTAAAAATCTATAGTAAACTTCAAATCATAATCACAAAAATTTAAGGGGGATTGTACAATTATGGGCTCACATACTCAAATTTACTCACATAAATTAACAACAAAACTATTACTTATCGAAATTTTCCTAAACTGAAAGGGTTATAAATTTTGCTGTATAGGTGATTGTCTTATTAAGAATTAAAAAAAAAAACAGTAAAGGGAAACATAAGGTACACAATATATTAAACACGCGAGTAGCATTTTTATCAAATTATTACTTCCAAAAATTGATTTCATTAATTCAAAAACTCCATAATGTCGAGTATAACCTCAATATTTCCCCTATATATACGTTTACTTATTAAAATATAGTTCAGACTCTTTCGCGTACATAGTACAGCTACACTTTCACATAGTTCAGATTACTTTTAAAAGTATATCATATGAGTTTTCTCTACCTTAGCAAATAATTTTTTAAGTGTTTATAATGTGCTCTTTAAAATTTTAATGATAAACTTAAATATTTAGGGTATAAAAGTCTTAATATCATCAGACTCGTAAAAACAGAATCAATTTCATTTCAACATAATTTTATATTTAAATATGAAATTTAGACTAAAATAAAAATTAACATTTCAACAGATTCCTCAAGTGTTCTTTATTTAAATAATAAACATGTAAAAATAAATAAGTATGTATGTATAAGTATATAATTACGATACATATAAATGTTTCTTAATGGTTTTAGAAAATTATTTAATTGACGCCAAAAATTTCCTTTACTTCAGAAATTCATTAACCGAAAAAAGCTTACCGAACCTTATCACCCACCCCAAAAAAATAAATTATTGTTGTGCATTTCTGTTTTTTGTTATGTTTTTTTTTCTTTTTGGTTTTGCCTTATGCTTTAACCACACGTACATTTATATACACCCTTTAACATATTACATAATTATACTTATATTATGTACATTTGTATAATTTTTCTATTTTCTATATTTATACGTATCCTTTAATTTTTAAAAGGATTTATTTCATTCCCCTATATTGTATGCTGTTATATATATAGAACATTTTCTTCTTAATTCAAAGAGAGCAGACACGATTATATAGAGGGTAAATTTTTAACATTCATTTAATTATTATAACAATGTAAATTTCATTTTATCGCACGCTATTGATGTTACATGTATAAAATCATATCATAGCTGCTTCATGTTAAATGTTCATGCAAAGGTAGAATTATATGCTCACATAATGTAATATAAATATCGTAAATTTGACTGTATACATATATATACAAACTTATACATAGGTATATGACGTATATGTATGAATAATTGTTAAAATTTGTATTTATATAATATCTAATCCTTAAAGTCACTCACAGTGCGAGTTATTTGAATTTATATTTTCTAGTATATAAAAGTTACCAGTTAATTAGAGTTTAAAATAAATTTATCTGTTCTGAAACTATATATATATTGTGCATTTACACGGGTAATTAGCAAAATGGTCTCTTTGGCACCGAAATGATTAACTTTCAACATGGGTAGGGGCTTACAACAAAGCCACTTTTACATAGGCTCTAGGGAATGATAAAGTTAAAAAGCAGTAAATTTCCCCGGATATGGGATGACCCAGGAAACCCGGAGTTGATTTAGCTTTTATGGATCCATAGTCGAGTAAAGCCCATACAATTAGACACTTAAGTCAAGTTAGGACTAATCACCTTTGTTGTCGTATATAAAAATTTTTTTTTGTGATGCATTCTTGTTCTTCGCTGAATGTTGAATAATATCTATGGCTTATAATGGTAAGGGTCTTTGTCGAATGTTTATTATGTATCCCATATGGCTGATAAAATAGTTTAACCTTTAGATTCTGTTATAGGGTCACGGAGAGCTCTACTTATTTTTTTTTAATGTAATGTCGTCATGGTCTGTAGTACATACCGATTAGTGGAGTTAATTGATTTTAAATGTTTTTCAATTGGTTACTGGTTAAGACTTATTAAAGAATTTTATTCCGATTTCTTGTAGAAACAGAGAATGCAGCAATAATAATTTTAAGATTTTCTCACTGCTTTTTAGAAATCACGGATTTAGAAGAAGATATGGCAACTTTATTTTCATCATAAATATTCCAACTTAAATATTATGAAAGAGAAAGATAAATAAAGTGTAAATGTTAAAATTATAATAGTTGGGTATATAGTTTTCCTTGGTATCCAAAAGAAAACAAAGAAAGAAAAACAAAAATATTAGAAAAATTGTAGAAAGTTTGTGGGGAGATTGGCACTGACTGTCTCGCAGTATGTTCTGTTAATTCTTACATTTTTCTCTTTTTTATTTTTTTTTTTTCATTATACCAAATTACTTTTATTTTATTTGGTCCGACATTAAACAGAAATGGGCATATTATATAACAATGTACAGAAAAATAAGTAATAAAATATCAAAAAGAATAACAATATTAATTTAACAGACAATAGTAGCAACAAATAAGAATAATAACAGAAAAATCAAAAAAATATGTAGGAAAATATCAAAAAGTGAAATAAAAAAGAAAAAAAAAATTATAAAAGGAAACCATAAATCCTCAAACAATGCAAGCCGACAACAAGGAATAAGAAAATTTTGCAGACATTATTAATACAAAATACGTGTGTGTGAATGTACATATGCTATATACCATGAAGCATTAAGCCTGAAAATAAATATATATGTACCTATGTACTGGTTATGTTCATTCGATGAGTAATGAATAAAAAGGATAATGTGATATAGAAACTTTCCTTTCCTATTTTAAAACTGCTTAACAATATTATAATGTTTTAAATAATGGAGAGTATCCCGATAGATATTATATATGTACAGAAAGTAATCAGGACACTTCCTTTATGTATATAAAAGAAACAAGATGTGGAAAATTAAATGTAATTAAAAACATTGTATGCAAGCTCATGAAAGACATAAGAAATGAAGAAATTAAATTGACACTTTGTGAATATTAAAATCATTTTTTTTTTGTTTAAAAATTTATTAAAATAAATATTGAAGAAAAAGTTCTATTTATTTTATTTAAATGCTGTTAATATGAAATTTCTGTTTGTGTTAATTATTTTGTGCTGAAAAATTTGATAAATGAATTCTTTATAATTTGAACAATTAGAGAGGAACGCAATAATTTTCAAGAAGAACGCATTGAATATAAAATTTTTATTTTGAGAATATCAAGGTTTCAAACCAGTACCGTGTAAGGTAGTTGTTATGATAAATTCCAGACAAAATTTTGTTAATAAACAATTACCAACTGCAAAACAATTATTTACAGTTTGAGTTTTAGTTCTGGAAATTCGTATTTTCCTTAATCTCTAACACATACTGAATCAAAATATAATTAACGTGCTTTAATATTTCTTCGAAATAATAAATTGCGTGGAGACCATCCTCACAATCTCATGGAATTATAAGAAAACTCATGGTCTGATTTTATATTGAAAATTTTTTCATAATTTCAAATTAAAAGAGTAAATTTACCAGACTAATTTGTAATAATAAAGAAATTATAAATTTCATTTCATCTATATACACAATTATTATTATGAATTCCTCGTAAATTAGATAAAAATATAAAAAATAAATAAAAATACAAAAAATTAAGAATAAACACTTAAAAAACTTGGAAATTTTCCAAAAATTTAATTAATTTTTATTGAAAAATAGCTGAAAGGAGAAAATTTTTTTACAATTTTTACGTTCAAACGTATACAAGTTCAACCCAAGGGTAATGAAAATATTCTATGAGAAAATTTCAAAGTTTGTCAATAATTTTAAAAAGAAAAATTTTTAAAGTTAAAAAATGTATCTAATTTTAGGAATCGATTTAAATACGAAACAAAATGAAAAGATGAATTACGAAAATTTTGTAACAATTTCAAGGTTTTCCTAAAAGTATGCAAAAATAAGGGTGGTATACTGCCGTATGACTAATGAGTTTTTATTCAAATAATTGATTACAGAAAATTTTAAATATTGTTTTCTCAGGAAAACATTTTATTCGAAAATTATTTCCGAAAAATATTCATCCTTTTATTTTCACAGAAACTAAATAGAAATTGAAATCAAAATCATCAATTGCCGAGAGCAATACGATTTCATATTTTCAATATGAATTTTTTTCCCAACTTTTCTTAACACGCACAATTTGAAATCTTTTTGAGTTTGGATTCTTTTATTAGTCTTGTTCCTTTTCTGACAATTATTAAAAGCCGACACTTTATAATAATAAAAAAATTCCCATTTGTATGATTTCCTCTAAAATTTATATTTTATTTTTTTTTTGGTTTTATGAGGATAATTATAACGGAACAAAGAGAAATCCTGAAGCATAATTTTTCTGCTTTCAACCATAACGTTTTTTTACTTCTCTTGTTTTTTTTCCCGAGGATTGAGTGTATGTTTTTTTTATTTTGATACCCGTGATTTTATTCCTTTTTTGGTATTTTTACTTAATTTGTATGTATGATGAGTCATTGTACCCCAAAAACAAAACCAAAAACAAAAATGAGGAGAAAATTAATAAAAAAAGAAAATAGCCTGTAAGAATTCAAAATGAAATAAAGGAAAGCTAAGGAAAATTGAAAAAAAAGAAACGTCTACTGAACCAAAATAATCTCTAGATAGAGAGAGAGATTGCAAATAGGTTCATGTACTTAGAGTAATAACAGCAAGGGCGCTACAACAACAACAACGACAAAAAACGAAGGCACGTAAGAGGATGAAAGGGAAAAATTTTATTTATAAATTTTTGGTTTTTTTTTTTGCGTTTATTGAAAATAAGACAAACGAACTTGGATTATTTAAGAGAGTGTTTATTTCATTTCGAAAATCTTTTTAAATTATTATAAATTAGGGATTTCAGTTGGATTTATTTATGTACTACCGTTTAAGACAGTCACTGATTGCCAAAGAACGTAGACAAAACGAATACATATTTTACTTTTGAACTCATCCTTAGGTATGAAGGAACTATGTTAATATTTTTATATAAAAAAAAAAATATTGGAGTTCTTTGACTTCTTTTTACAAAATACAATCTAAAAAAGAAAAGTTAAATATTAATGATTTATAAAGATGATTAAAAACAAAGGCTTAATATTAATAGTGTTAAAAATTAAAAATATTAAATGAGGAAATTCACCATATGTGGTACAATTTTCATCATGTTACTACGAAAGTTAAAATAGACGAAATACTCATCACTTATTGAATATTATGAGAAATAGAGATATGCCGTGTTCAATAATAATAATGACGGAGCATCTATAAATCATATTGAAAATGCATTCGGTTTAAAAAATTGTGTTTTGAGTTAATTAAATTATAGATTCAATTTTTAATTTTTCCGATCATTTCAGAGCTAATTTAAAATTTTAACCTAGACTTCAAAGGAAATAATGAGAATTTGAAATTTAAATGAAATTGTGAATTAAAACTTATCGGCAGTGTTTGCTTGTTACGTAAATGTACAACAAAATTTCGGAAATCATTACTCTTTTATGTTTTGTAATTATTCAGAGCTCATTTCACATTTTGTATTGGAAACTAATCAGTGTAATAAAATTTTTTAAGGTTAAAACACGAATTTCACTAAACTTCTGTGTATGTGAACAAAAGTACACTTAATTTGATTAAAATTTTTAATTTCAAAAAGTTTAAAATTTTTTCCACTCATATTAAAAAAAAAAATTAACAAAACTCACTTTAAAAAACCCGAAAACACCAAAAACAAAAAAATTGGCTCTAATATTAATCGCTTTCATCGCTGATGGTACTATAAAATTGAACCTAAAAGATAAAATTCATTGCTTTTACTTTTTCCTTTTACATTTTAGGCTTTTCTGAAACAAACAAACAAGAAAAAAAAGGATAAAAATTTCAGAATCGATTAATTTGATTAAAAATTTCCAACACGTTTTTTGAATTATGCTGTTGAGTGAATTTTTTCATTACTTCAAATCGTCCTTTTCTCTCTTCATTTTTTGTTTTCAACTCAAATACCTTTCCTCTTTGAGTTCCTTTTTGTTTTTTATTTATTTATGATTATTTCGTTCTTCTATATTCTTTAATTGTGTCCTGAATTTAAAGTATTAAACCAATATTTATTATTGTAATCTTTTATAAGCTTATCACTATTTTATGGTCTTTTATGATATTGCCAGGGTTAATAAAAAAAAGTACGAGTACACAGTAATAATAGGATTTTTGAGGAAATTTTTACAATAATTTTTCAATAAAAATTTTTTTTTTAAAAAACTTTGGTTGAAAATGTTCTTAAGGCAAATTTTTAAATGTTCCAAAGCCATGGCATACCTAAATTAAATTTGAGGTCTTTCTACCTTTGAATTCTACCTTTATTTTTGGAATAAATTTCGAAATTTTTAATTTAAAACGCCTCATTGTTATTTTCAAACTTTAAAGATTTTTGGAAGAAAGTTCCTGTTGGTATTTTCCTTAATATTTGTTAAGAATAATGTCCTTATTTCGGTACCTTTTTAATTTTGAATTAAAAAAGAAGTTTTTTTTGGGAAATTTCAATAGTTATGCTGCTGCTCAATTCTGTTCATCTTACAATACTAACTTCTTACTATTGGGTTATCTTTTTTCAAATTTTTGGTTTAAAACAAGAAAGTTTTTTGAGAATTATCAGTCGTTGCGTTATCACGAAATCCCGCCTATTTGGCGCTATTTACGTTCTTACTATTGGAGTAAAATTTTTTCAGTTTTCGGCATAAGTTTGCCATATTTTCATTTGGGGTGTCACAATCTTGAAAAGAGTGAACTTTCATTTTTCCTGCAAAGTTCTTCCAGTTCTTTTCCCCCCCTTCGGATAAAAATGAATTTGTCGTTTTAAAATTATCAAGAATTCATTCAAAATTTCATAATTTATATAAGGTTGGTAATCTTTTTCCTTTATTTCTGGTATACCTATATTCTATATTAAAAAAATATAATTTTTGCCGTGTAATAATTTTTGACCTTTTTCGTAAATTTTAAGAGGTTTTTTTCACTTTAAAATGTCAAATATTAATTGAAAAGCAGTCATGACTTTTCTTTTTAAATTTTTTGTGTTTTTTTACAGATTACATAATACTTTGTCAAAGAATGAAAATTTTAAGTGAATTGAATGACTTCTCCATTTTGTTTTTTTGTTGTTTTCTTAAATAATGAAAAATTATAAGTAGTTCGGGAAGTAATGGAATTGACACGTACTTATAAAAATAATAATAATAATAAAAAAAATAATTTTCTATTAATTTTTCTCATTAAAATCTTAAAAAAAGAGAAAAATTTTAGTTAGAATTTTTTCAATTCAAATAGCCTTGCAGGGAAGTTACCTTTAATCGGAAAACTTTTATAAATTCTGCAAATTTTAATTTTTAATTAATTTTATGGTTCGGGTTGGATAAGCTTAATGAAGATACTCTAGTACTCGTGTAAATTAAAAAATAAATTAGAAGAAAATGGTAATTTCATTCTAATTTAATGAAAAAAAAAAATATTTTAAAAATTTCAACTGCGCGATTTAATTTTTAATGATTTTGAATTTTTAAAGAAAAAATTAAAAATGTTCGCAAATAAAAAATAAAATTTTCTTCATAAAATATTCATTTAAGATAAAATTATGATATTTGATTGGCGAAATAACCCAAATCAGAGTTGGTAAGTTTCTAGTAAAGTGAGTTTGAAAAGATTAAAAATTACTTTTCTTAAGATTTTATTCAGAATCTTTTGTTCAAGTTCAGAAAAAATTGCTTGTTATTCTTTGTCTACCAGTTTATCCATCTATACGTTTGCGTGATGAGCATTTTGTTTTGATAAAATCCATAGGAAAGTTGTCTGCAAAATATTGATGAGTTGTCTCTTTTCAGTCGAAAATCCAAGTTTTTCGAATTTTTTTTAAACGAAAGAATATGATGGCAATCATATTACGAAAAAAAGAATTTCATTTAATGCTTAAAAGTTTTTAATTGTAGCGATTCAATTCAATTTTTAAACTAGCATAAATTTTTTACAAATTTTAGATTTAAGATTTCTCCTAAACGTATGCAGCATTATGGGATTATACTTAAAGAATCAGCAGATTATGTGAGTAAAAAATTCTTAACTATAAAAATAAGTAAAGAATAAGTAAGACCTAGTCTACATATAAATTATTAAAGATAAATGCGCCACTTAATTTAGTTTCGAAAACCTGTTATTGGCTTTTATTAATTTATAACAAAATTTTGGAAAACATAATTTGTTTAGTTGAAATATTTATTTGTTAGAATTATCAGAATTTGATCAAATTTTGTTGGATTTATGACTTTTAATACACGATCACTGCAATTATGTATAATAAGATGACATTTTGCTCAGTCGGTTTACATAATTTGGCTTATTACCATTCGATTGAAAGTTTTTAGGTTTTTCATAAAGAAAATTTGGAGACACATTTGTAATGTGCATATTCAATAAGCATGAAACATTTTTTAAGAAATTCAAAGAATAAAAAATTACTTTGTTAGATATTAAATTTACTAAACAAGCGCATTTCCTAAATTTTTTTAACAAATTAATTATTTAAAAAAACAAAACTAAAATTAAAATATTTTCAAATTTAATAAAATTAAAAATAAATAAAAACAAATATTTAAATTTAAATGAAAAAATTAAATTTTAATTTCAATTTTACCCGTTTGATATTGCAAAATTTACAAAACAAAATTTATTTATTTAAATTTTTTCCTTTAAATATTTGCTTTAATAGAGGGTTGTACTCGCGTCTATTCATTAACACTCGAGGAACACAAAAACGATTTATAAAATTTAATTAATTTAATTTAACTTTTAATATGATTTAATCGAATTAAAGATATTTATTGTATTTTCTATTTTTCCACTTTACTCTGATGGAAGAATTAGAGCTGAAAACTAAATTGGTATTAAATACACCAACAAAAATCCTCTTATCATATGTCTGAAACAGTGTAGGAACAAACAACACAAACATTATAACAAAAGGAATTCAATCCATACAAAATTTTATATACAAAATGTATATGTATGTATATATTGATATACATACTAAATACATACACATATGTACATATAAATACAATAGTATTATATTAGAGTATGCAATTACTTTAAGACAGAAGACGTAATCATTAAACCGAATTAAATATGTCACTGAGTAATTTTACCAACTTTTACAATAAATATTATATGTATAAAAGTAAGTTTCTACCTATGTATGTATGTATGTGTATTGTACAACAATAACAATTTTTTTTTTAGGGTGCATTCTTTAACAAAAAATATAAATGACTTAAATTTCAGATTATGCTATTAAATTAAATGAAAATATTTTTGTTTTTTTTTCTCTTTGGGTTTTTCTTTAATTTCAAAATTAAAAGAAAATTTCATATTTTCCTATGAAAAATTACTGCAAATAATATTTTTAATAAAAAAGAAAATTTTACGGTAAAAACTTGAAAAGAAAAATTGTTTTTTTTTTTTTCTTTTTCTGTGTTGTGTTTTAATTCGTCTTGATGAGCAAATATAAAAAAAAAAAATAAAAAAAAAGAAAATATGAAAATTTTGCAAAAGAAAACCAACAAACCAAAGAGTGAAATAAGAAGAAAAAAAAATTGAAATTTAATGAAAATTGCATGGAAAAAAAGTTGCACTTTGCTAACAAAAGTAAAGAGAAACTTTTATACAATTTCTAGTTTTAAAAGATTATTTTTTTTTTGTTTTGTTAAATTCAAAAATATGGAATTGTTCCATTAGAGAAATAAATTGTCTTGTCAGGTTTACATTTTTTTTATGAATTTCGAATTATAAATAATTCCGTACTGAATCCAAGGCCTTGTGATAAAATTTTTGGATATTTACTGGTACGGTTCCCAGTGGGTATTCAGATTATTCGGTTTCTGAAACTTACACTCTATTGTTATTATGAAATTTGACATTTCCTCAGGAGAAGAAGCACTGACTATCGTAAAATTATGTGGATTTTAAATTTTTTTTTTAGAATTAAAAAAAAAATAATTAAGAGTTTAATATTATATTAGTTGTGTTCATCGAAATTCATAATTTATATAATTTAAGGCCACGGAAGTTTTATTCAAAAATTAATTTCTGTATGGCCATAAATTATAAAATTTTACATTGACACTTTCGTTTATTTAATTTTTTAATATTACTGTTAAAAGCACAATATTGATGACTTCCATATTAAAATAATAACACTTCTAAACCAGGCCTTTCTTATATGAATTGCTGAATTCTAATTGAGCTTCTTTGTATTTCTAATTTGAATTTAAAAACTGTTTATTATTATGCTAATGGAACTCATTATTGAATAAAATTACTACTAAATAGCAAATAAAATTCCATAGAATTTAGCATTATTGATACGATTTTTCAGTTAAATCAGTTTAGCCCTACCTAAAAAAAATTTTGTAAAAAGTTTTAAGTGACAGATAAAAAAAGCGAAGATTGTAATGAAAACCAAGCACAAAATAAGACAATAAGCAAAATGTAAAGGAAATATCAAAATGTTTCGTTAAAAAAACTTACTTTCTAACGAAAGTTTTACATTAAGGAAAAATAAAATTTCAAATTTTTGAGTCACATTATCTACCTATGAAAAATATATATAGGAGCGTTACATGGAGAATAAATATTTTGTTCAAAATTATAATTTTCACAACAAATAGTAATTATAATGATTTATTTAATTCTATATAAAAATTTTTAAAAATTAAAATTAATTTCATTTAAAATTGAATTACTCTTGGTTCTGTTATAGATTTTTAACATTTAATAGTAATGAATTAGAAACATTAAACAATTCTTGAATTGAAACGGCATAGTATTAGAAATTCAAATATTCTACAAAACTTTTTCTTTCAAACTTTTAATTTTTAGACCTTAAATTTTAAACCTTGCGATTAGTTAGGACCGTTTTATGTAAAATTTAAAATTGTGACTACGATTAATAAATAAATTCACATTTAACCTTAAATTGAATTTATTCAGTAATTGAATTTTAATTGCTGAATACGTTAAATTGAAATTAAATCTGGATTTTGATTTTTTCACCCATTATAGTATGGTATTATACAAAAGTCAGTTTATGCATTGTAATTGCTGAATTGTGTAGCTCTACAATATTTCCAAAATTTTGGAAATCATGAACTCAATTTGTATTACAGTAAAAATTTTAACGAAGATCAATTTTATATACGGTAAATAAATTAACGAAAACGATACGATAACATTTTCTAATTTATTGTTATGATTTTTTTTTTTTTTGGATAAAAAGTTTTTAGAGAAAGAAAAGTTTTATATTTCAAAAAAAAAACAAAAAAAACTACATAATTTCTTTTTTTTTCTATCTCCTTTTTTTGTTGAGGTCCACAAATTTTGTCTAGAAATTTTTATTTCTCAAATTATATTATGAACCTATACAATATACATTCTTCTATTTCTATACTTATATACATAGGTATATACTTCTACCTACGATATTATATTTGATATCTAATAATGTGCCTTATATCTACGATACCATAAGCATTGCCATAACGAGTTCAATGAGATAAAGAGTTAAAATACAAAAAAAAAATATACAATTTCAGTATTTAAGAAAGGTAAACGCTTTGGGGAATTGCTTAAAAATGTTTTATTAAAATTTCAAAATTTAAAATATCTTTAAAAAGTTATAATGAATTTATAGACGTACATACATATAGAGATCATAATATTAAAGATTATGTAATACTGGTAGGTACTTAAAAAATTTATAATAATCTAGATTGGTGCTAATTCTAATTTCGTAAAATAGTTTATAGCACATAATATATACACACATAACGTACTGAATTTAACTTTCTATGAAATAATTTTTTAAACAGTCTTCTAATTAGAAATATTTAATTATTTAACTAGCAAAATGAAATTTTAAATAAAATATTTATATGTAAATATGTGTTCAAGCTAGATCCTCATAAGTAAATTTGTTATTAAAAAGAATTTTTTAAATTGGGCTATTAATATCATATATGTACATATATTGAGTTAAAATTAATATGAAACAACGTATGTAAATGTTTATATTTATTATTAATTCTTATATAAATAACTAATGGTAATTTCTTCATACAACTCTAGAACAGATGGACTACGTAATTAAAGGAACGAGTCATTATACAGTATAGAGCAAAGTGAAAAAAACAATATATGCCGGCAATTTCTTCATATCTATGTAGCTTAATTGTTAAAGCGTCCGCCTGGAAAGTGGTAGGTCACTGATTCAAATTCAATTACCTTTATTTATTTAACTGAAGAAATTACTATTAGTTATTCTTATGAAAATAAATCTTTACAAGTCCATCCCAATAAGTATGTTCAAAATTTCTCCGTTCCCATTTATCTGAAAAAGTTTCACAATCACTACTCAAGGAAAACTTTTCTAATTTTTAATTTTCAATTTTTCAAAATTTGTTAGATATGTTATTGTTATATTTGTTAGATAAATATTTGGCATTTTCCATTAAATTTCGTTGCAAAACTTAATAGGCTCTAGTTAAAGCTTCAATAAATATAAATTTGTTCAAGATATTCGTAAATTAAATTAATTCGAGGCAAAACATTATTAAAAGTAAAATTCTTTAATCGTTCCTCATTTCAACATGAATGGAGAAGTCTATTCTGTTATAAGCCCTGAAGGCTTATAGGAGCCGTGAACATTCGGTTTATTAGAAATATTATTCAAATTCAATATTTACACATAAAATTGTTGTTGTTCAGAATTATTTCTAATTTATTATTTTGATATTTCTGATCTTTAGCAATTCTTTGTTAAAATAAAAAATGCTGATTAATATATCAATTTTAAAGGGGCTTGCTTATAGTGAAAACCACATTTTGAAGAATAGTCAGTTTTTTAAAAAAATGGGGAAAAAATTTTAACACTTATTTGTAATTTTTTATTCTTATTTTAAATTTAATATTAAAATGAATTAATGTTAATAATAATAAGAGATTTTTTATTTGTTACACAACTCATATCACATGTTACGGCTTACAGCATATAAAATGTGCTTCATTTGTTGTACAAAATTTAATTTTAATTCCTCAACAGTATTAAATTTTAAGAACATTATTTAAGAACGAAAAGAGATTAATTCATAATATGATTTTATGAAGAATCAGTTACAAAAATTTATAAAAAAAAATTCATATTTGTATCCGAGATGATATAACGAAAGTATTTCTCCTATTGCATAATATGACAGCAATAAATTATTTAATGCTTTGACAGGGTAAAACAAGCGGTAGAATCGGCGGATAATATTAGTTTTCAAAAATTTTGATTTTCTATAAACATAGCTTAGGTTAGGGTAGGTATGCATGTATGCATTGGTAAATTTTTATATAAAACGGTTGGTACTTTAAGGCCAAAAAAAAAATTTCTTTGATAAATCAAATGGTTAATTCTATAAATAGAAGTTTTGAGTACACTATATAGAATCGCTAGTGTTGAATATTGTTGTACACATTTATTTCAATCAGTTATGGCAAAATCATCTTTTTGTATTATATGGAAGGTAAAATTCCGAATTAAAAAAACTAAGCATATCAGATAAATGTGCTTAGCAGAGTGCAACAAATATTTAATTTATGAAGAATTTTGTGAACAATATTTGTCACAAGTCATCAGTAGTTCTACGTAATCTCAAAAAGTGGAACGTAATATATAAGAATCAAATAATTTAATTTTATAGAATCAAAGTCGAAAATTTTTTCAATTTATTGTATAGATTAATATTGGTTTTAAGGAGAATTTCAATAATTCGGGTGAGAATTATAAAACTTAATATTCAGAATGTTGTGTAAAAAAAATAGTATAGCACTTGCTTTTTTTAATGAAAATTGGAAAATATTTTTGAAAAATAATTTTTTTTTCCGAGTATGTAATTACAATGTATGTAAAAATAAAAGAATAATTAAAAATTTATTTAAAATTATAATGAGAATTTGTTTTTTTTACACTCGGGAATTACACACGATTTCACATAGAGAAACTATGTGAATAATTTCTCTCATTTGTCAGTACTGAATTTTTGTATTTAAAAGATTTTGCTTTTTTATTATAAATAACTTTGATTATGTAAAAATATCAATATACATAACGTATGTATGTATGTATGTACTTATTACAACTTATACAATAACGATAATAACAATTCATTTTGTAATCCTTTTGAGTTTTATTTTCCCAAGTTTTTCTATTTTTAATTTTATTTTAAGGTTATTTTTTTTTTTTATAAATTCTTTCGATAAAATATTTTTAATTTAACCCTTAACTGGTTACATACTGCAATTTTTATAGTACCAAACATTTCTATATATAAATCTTTCATTACCATTTAAACAACTGTCGATATTTAAACGAGAAAAAAACAGTTTTTAGCTGTAACTAAACTGAAATTCTTCTTGAATTCCAAGATGCGCAGTATTATCGTGTTTAAGTCACATAACATTCAGAAATTAACAATTGTAAGCAAAAATTATGTATTAATTACGTATTATTTCACTTAGGAAGCCAAGGTTTATTGATTTGTTAATGTAATTCTAAATCTAAAATTCTGAATACTATCGATCGAACACGGTTAACTTCCTAGTTCAATTTCGTCATAGAAAACTTCGTTTATTTTAACAGTACGTATTATATTATATAAGAAGAATCTAAAAAATTTAATTAAAAGTTTTGAGAATATTTCGAAAGAGAATTGCCGAATTAAGAATAAGAAATAAAATCAAATTCACTCTTTGGCCAACGACAAAGATTTGCTTTAGTTCCTTACAATAAATTTGTTGCAAATTCAATTCAAAATATCACTCTAGTTTAAGTTTTTTATTTATTGGAAGATAGCTTAGTATAAAATTTGATGATTTAAAAGTTAGCAAAAATAATCGAAATTTGATGAGATCGAGTCGAACATGTACCGGGTATATACTTTTACTTGTAGAATTCTACAAAAAGTATTTAAAGGCTTCTTTTCGAACATTTTTTATATTTTTATTTTGGTACTTGAATAAAAAGGATAAAAAAAATTACGTGATTTTTTTAATAAAATTTATTTTATTTTTTAATTGTGATAATTTCATTTTTTACGCTTTATAAAATTTAATTTAATAAAATTATTGTTATTAAATTCGAAAATAATTGATTATGCGTGTGAAAGAAACAAACAAGACTTTTTTTTTATCCTGGCAATCACATAAATTTTAATTTAATTGAGAAGTTATGAATTGCGCTATATTGGCAGCAATCCATTAATAATGTGTGCTACAACACATTCATAACACCTTAAGTTGAAATTATTCAAATTATTCAAATAAAGTTTGATCAAACCAATGGTTCGTATAAAATAGCATTTTTCCCTTTCAAATGGCGATAACTTGTCGGGGAATACAAGTGGAAAAAATAATTTCTTCTAACATAGGAACGATAAATTTGACAGACTATTCTTTTATATTTAGAAATTAGATATTAAAAATTAAAAAGAAAAAAAAAGGGCAGACTTAGACAACGATTACTTTTGTTTTTCTATTATTCAACAATGCTATGCCACAATAGAAAAAGCATGTCGCGGCCTTTCCGCTTTCGAAGAACTAAAAAAAATTTGTAGTTGCGTTAAAATAAATGTCCAAAAAATGCATTATCAGGATTTTGAGGGACTATAATTTTTAGAGCGGAGGAGATGGGTAAGAATTTGTTTCTGTATAAATAAATTTTTAGTAAAAATCGTGCAAAAATTGTGTATAAAACTTCAATTTTTTATCTTAAAGGATATAGAAGTTATTTAAATAGATACAAGGACGGACGGATGGACAGAATGAAACTAATAAGCAGTTTTTTCTAATTTTTTTTTTTGGAAAAATGTAAAAACCTAATATAACATTTACTTCTACAACACATCGTGTCAGTTGCCTAAAACAAATAAATTTTCCAATTTTATGTCATAAAGATTGTTTATTTTTATGGGTGGGTACATTTGTTGTACTTGTAAAACTCTAAGCTGGATAAGTAAGTTTTTTTTTAACATTTGGTAGATTTTTATTATTATTATTTCTATAATATTATGACTTGTATCGTCTTAGGGGGAGGCCATATGCTTGAGTAAAATAATAATTAATGCAACCTGTTTCGGTTCTCAAGGCAATTTTTTTATTAAGACCAATTCATAACCATTACCTAGATAATATTTTTCATGTTTAACATTTCTTTCAGCATTTATTCTGTATAAGAAATATTTTAAACTTTTCAAATGAAAAAAGTTCTTTCCATTGAAATTACAAAAAAAAAATATTGAAAAAAAATACAACCGCACATATTCAACCCAGTCAGCACAAATATTTCAAAAAGAAAGATTGTGTGTGAAAAAGGCATAAGAACAATCAAAATAAAATTGAAAATGTTAAAAAAATTCCACAATATTTCTGTTTCATTTTCTTTCGTGTCTGTCATACATTTTGACATTTTGACTAAAAGAAAAATGAAAACAAAAAATTGCTCATTTTAAAATGAAATTGAATTTGTTTTTTTTTTAAACCACATTTGAGATTTCAAATTGTACGGAAGGACAACAAACAGGAAAACACATTAAGGTTTTATACTGTTTTTGACTTAATGCTATTCTAGGATTTTCTCATTTCAGGTAAACAATTTCAGGAAGAAAGAGAAAAGAAAACAATTGAATGGGAATGAAATGAGTGAAAAAGAAATTCAACTTAAATGTCATTAAAGTTTTCTGTTTCAATTTTTTTTTTGCTATTATTATTACGTTTTTTCTTTAAATTTAGCCATCATTACCATTGAAATTCCATTACCATAAAACCTTCTTTTCTATTTGTTTTTCTCTTGCCAATTATGGTTGTCTAATTCTTCTCTAACTATATTTTGAATTCCAAAATAAAACAAAAAAAAACTTTTAGGCAAAAGGCAATAAGAGGCAAAAGTAATATGAGAATTTTCTTTTTTTTTGTTTTTTTTTTTCGGGAAATATTTGAGTTTTTGCACAATTTCAAAAAATTTACATAAAAAGAAAGTTAAGCAGGTTAGGTTAAATATTCAGGGAATAAAATATCAAAGGGTGATGCTTTTAACATACATGTGTACATATAATAATGTGCTAATATACAAAATGTAATGAATATATTATTTTGGTCTTGTATAAAATACAGGGGCTATATTTAAAGTTATTTTTACAAAACTTTAACTATTTGTTTATTGAGCATTGTTAATTTTTATTACTAATTTTAGAGGAGAAAGGATACCATCAGGGGTTGTTAATGATTTTTCAACTAATTCAATATTCAATAAAAGTATTCTTTGCTTTAATTTAAAATTCATTTTTAAGGTTAAAAAATGTAGAATGGAATTAAAAGTAAATGTACCTACACAAATTTTATTAAAAATTAAGCACTTTACGTGCCAGTTTGGATTGTTGTTGCATTATTAAAAGAATGACGCCCTTAAAAACGCTAGCTTAATTATTTTCCATAATTAATAATTTAACAAAAATTTTAATTCAGAATGTTTTCATTGAGTAGACAATCGGCAATTTAATTAATCGACAACAATATTGTAGTTTGTGATATTTCGGCCAAATATATCAAATATTTTCAATCACCTTTTCTTAAAAACAAAATGCACATGCAATTACAAATAAAAAAAATTTTAGAGGAAAATAGAAAAAAAATCTTTTTACCTATAAAAAACGAAAACGTATTTTAATTTTAAACAAAATAAATGATAAAAATCTAAGGAAAGAAGAAGCTAAGTAATTTGAAGATGCTAAGTATTTAGAAGGGTATGAAGGG
This sequence comes from Condylostylus longicornis, assembly GCF_029603195.1. Taxonomy (NCBI): domain Eukaryota; kingdom Metazoa; phylum Arthropoda; class Insecta; order Diptera; family Dolichopodidae; genus Condylostylus; species Condylostylus longicornis. The sequence goes on along the minus strand of NW_026578009.1, from coordinate 8,583,952 downwards.
TATCGGGATGAAGTTAGAAAATTATTGAGAAGAAAATATTTGATTAAATTCCAGAGTACTTAGAGATTTTAATTTTAAATTAAATTGCAAAGAAATTGAAATTTTTTTTTATCAAAATTAATTTTTTTGTAATTTGAAATTTTGTCAACGAAGCAAAATTTAATAAGAGAGTAGAACTGATAAAAAAAACTGATAAAAAATTTAATTTTAAAAGATTATAAGAACAGTTTTGGAAATTGAAACTAATAAAAAAATATTGTTTTGTAAATTTTTGGAGTTAATAAGCTTTCGAATCACATTGAATAACCGCAAGTTTACCTAGTACTAGATAAAATATTACACGAAATATTTTTAATTGTTCTTGTGATGAAAAATGTAGTCTGGAGCTGGTGTTATATTACCCAGAGATTGTTTGCTTGGTTTGTTTTTAGGAAATTATTCGTGGCATTTAGTTAAAGAAGATTTAAAAAAAATCAAATTTATGTCGCTATTTCACTCGACTAGTGAGTAATTACTAGAAAGTGAGTAATATCATATATTTGTACAATGTAATTTTCAAGTGAGAAAAATTATGCAGTATCGTAAATAAAATTTATTCATTCTATTTTTGAAGATGAGATTTTCAGTCGATAATTTGCGGAAAATTCAAAAATCTTATTAAATAATGTTGGGTCAAACCAATGGTTTGTATTGTAGCACTTTCCCTCAAGTAAGTGAAAATAATGCTAAATACACTCTATGTATACCTACCACTATTATAATTATTAATTTTAATTTATTTTCATTCAAAAACGAAACTATTTCTAGGATTCCATATATTTAGGATGAACGATTTACGCAGTCTTTGAAATAAAGCAAAAAATTCATATGAAGAGAGGTTAACATAATGCTTAATTTTAAGGATTAATACGTAATTATTATTACTTATTGCCATGGAATTTACCGTTAGCTTTTTGCGTTTATAGAAATTTGAAAAAACTTGCGATTTCGGAAATATAAGGCGTCAAAAATTCAAATTTTGCAAATTTCAAGAGGCGATAACTTGAGAGTGGGTGGAGAAAGAAAAACGAGATAAAAAATTTGGAAAAAACGAATTTTAGACAACGGTAAATTTGAATGGCCATTTTGTTTTTTAAAGTTTGACTATAGTATGCCACGATAGGAGAAGCAAGTTACTGCCTTTTTGCGTTTGTAAAATTTGAAAAATGCTTATGGTTTCACTGCAATAAATAGTTAAAAAAATGGCATTTTTAGGGTTTTGGGGGGGGGGGGGGGTATAACTTCTAGAGGGGGGAGATACGTAAATTTTCTTCTACAAAAATAAGTTTCTAGTAAAGATCTATGTACATATAAAATTTCAGTTTTCTATCTTCAAGGGTGTAGAAGTTTTGTAAACAGACACACAGACAGGCTGGCGGACGGACGGACGGACTTACAGAGTGAAACTAATAAGCACTTTTTTCAAAAATTTTTTGGAAAAGTACTAAAAAGCGAGATAAGCGATTAGGCTGTAAATATTCCAAATATTCCACTTTTTTACTTTTTCTTTTCAATGCGGCACTTTATCTTCTACAATTCGTTCATAAATATTTTTCATGTGGCACGTACCGTTTATCAAGTAACGTGAAAATTTTTGCCATCTTTATTTTATGTAGGACTTAGAATAACAGAGGGCGCTTTAATACCAGCAATCTTTTTTTTGCATTAAAATTTATTTTTATAAAATTTCGTATTTATATAAAAAATATTTCCTTATCTTGTATTAGATTACATAAAATATAAGAATTTCAAATGAATATTTTTTTTTCGTTTATCATATAATTTAAATCTAATTCATAACTTAAATAAATTTTGAAACCAAATTTGTATGCAAAATGCCGAATTTAAAAATTTTAAGAAAAAAAATTTTTTTTCTCATTTTTTTTTTTCAAAAACGAGAAAATTATTATCAGATTTTAAAAGAATTTTTTTAATCAAACAAAATACAAAGAAGTTAAAACGATATAAATAGTTTTTCAATATTGTATATAATTTTAAACGATAAGTTTGCTAAAGAGCCAAGTTACAAGTATAATGAAATCATGGATGTCCTCTTTCTTTCCTTTTTTATTTGAATTATTTTGTTATTTGTTTGCGGAAAAATTTTCTTTTATTTTTTTAATATTTTTACTTTTTATATACAAAATGACATCTCAGCAATAATAACATCAACCAATTATTATTATATAATATAAAAAGAAAATAAAATTTACCGCAAAATAATCAAGTGATTTTGTCCGGTTTGCGTGTATTACGTGTACATACATATTAAAAGTACAAAATTTATAGCAATATTAATAGTAATTATAAACAGTCTGGCCGACTGACACAATATGGTGGCAACACCGGAAGTCGCTTAGTAGAATATTTTAAGAAATGTTGTTACACATTATTTTTTAAATAACTAAAAAAAGCAAGGTGTTCTGATATAATGGAACAAGCAATTATTGTATATTCTTTATTTATCACAATATTTATTGAAAATGATATTTTTATAGCTCAAGCACTTCAATAGTATAGAGGAGTACTAGCTACGAAAAAAAGTTTTTTTCATATTGCTTTAGATCAAATACTTTAGTATATTAGAATATAATTACAGCATTACAGTTTTGATAAGATTAACATATAAGAAGCGTTCTTATTATGTTGGTTGTATTAACTTTTTAGTCTTTAAACTGAAAGTTTTGAAGAGTTTGGAAACTTTTTGTTGGCTATTGACATTGAAATTCCTTAAATTAAATTTTCTCTTGAAAGAAATTTACCTATTGATTTTAGTCTGCCCATTACATTGACCCCTCTAATCGTCTATACAACCGTTTTCAAAATTTCGAAATAAAATACTGAAACCATTAGACTTAAGTTATTGAGAATTGTTTATCTATAACAAAAATTTTCATACCCTCATATGATCCCACCATTTACTTTGAAAGTCAAAGATTAAAAAATTAGTTTTTAACATTTTGAAATTATGCAAATTCGAGAAAGCTTGCATTGCGAAAAGTTTTAAACCTTAAAGCTTTTAAAGTGTTTTTCACTCAAATTATCGAAATGAGATGATTAATATCTAAACTGTAGCTCTGACCAGAATCATTAATTATAGGTTCTACAGTTTTACTACAAACTTGCATTACAAAACATTTAACAAATATCAATGTGCAAATTGTGATTATACTTTTATAAAATAGTATAAAAATTCCAAGTCACGTTCTGTCTAAAAATTTTCGTATTTTTTTTTTTTATATGAAAAGTTATAATATAAACGAATGAACTACATGCACACATACAGTCGCACAAATATTTTAAAGCAAAAGAAGTTTTGCAAAGAAAAAAAAAATACCAATAAGAAATTTTAAGCACATAACCATCATAACTGAAATTTCGATATTTTGATAAGAAAAATTCTTTTATGCAATAAGTATATAAGAAAATACTTAGTAAATAAGGATAAAATGAAATTTTCACAATAGCTCTATGATGGGAAAATTTTTTAATTCAGAAAAATTCCTCCAACAATTTTTTAAAGAAATTTTTTTTTTTTTTACAAAAAAAGTTTCTTTTCATATTTTCATTAACAATCAACATTTTATGTGACCAGACAATTCTAATTTTATTCAGTAAGGATAATTCTTTATATATGAGATAATCATAATGCTGAGCTATTCGTCTTTTCTGAAAATGTACAAGAATTTTTTTTTTAATAAAAATCTTTTTTAATTTTATTAAATTTTCTTTTTGTTGTACTAGAAATTCTTGTGAAAAATTTAAAAACTTTTCTTTTCTTCATTTAAAAGATGTTATTTTGTTTCTTTATTTTTAGAAGGACATGCTTTTCTAGCACATTTCCAATGAACATATATAAAATTTATTAACATCTATGCTCTTCTATTTCTTATAAAACAAAATTTTCTAATAAATTTTTTTTTTCTCTTTTCAGGTTTGGAATAATTTTTGTGGAAAAGTTTCTTGAATTGAAAATCTTTGTAGCAAAACCACTTCATAATCTCATCTGCATTCTTACACACACACACAGAAGCATGCACACTACAAAGAATTATGTATGTATGTGTTAGATGTGTTCTAATTAAAATTACAAAAAAAAAAAAACATTAATTAAAAATTTCTTGTAGTTTTTTAAAAAAATTTTATATTGCAATTTAAAATTCATCAATTATTGTTCTTTTTTTCGAAATTAAATTATGTAATTTGAATTTTTCATAATATAATGTAGTGTGATTTGTATAGATACTTTTTTTTTTGTGATAACTTGACAGCTTACATAAATCTTACCATTTCATGGTCAGATTTAAATTTAACGATAATATTCAATGAAAATTACGATAATATTTATGAATTTAATGAGAAATCGTAAATCGCCTAAAAATATGCAGAAATAAAATATACACCATAAAAGCAATTTCTGAGGTATTTCGAAAAAACACAAATCAAAATCAGGCACACATCAAGTTATGATAATAATCAATCACATTCAATAGGAGTCGTTAAAAGTATACGCGTTCTAATAGGGGTGGGTAGCATTGTAAAGGAGAATCAAAAATTTTTTTTATACTTGAAGGATAAGGGTAGGGTTTTTCTGTTTTTTCTAAATGGTGCAGAAACTATCACATTACCATTTAAGAGAGTCGGCGTGTCGATTCTGTCAGAAAAACATGCCATTCCATATGAAATGAGAGTTTTGATAGTAGAAAAACTACTATCTTGAGTAGAAGGTTATTGCAATGATTTGAGTGTTTTATTTCCGAGTAAAATTCAATGAGCAGGACACACGACTCAGTAGTAAATATGCTAACATTCATTAAACCATTCATTCGAGTATGTAAGAACGCAAGAGTCTATCGTTCCTTCTGCTTTTCCCGAGGGTTGTAGCAATTTTAATTCCAATTGAATTTGAATTTTTTTTTTTTAATTGAATTCTAAAGATTAACATTAATAACAAAATTGCCTATGTCGATTTCATTTTTCAATTGATGCTAGAAAAGATTAAATCTAAATATTCGAATGAAAATTTTTTAATAACTTGAAATTTAAAAAAGTATTTTTTGGTTTTTTTTTAATTTTTTGATTAGGTTTATGATTTCCTACTCAATTTCTAATTTTTGTTTATTTTTTAAATATAAATATTAAAAAATTTCCGTATCTGCCTACATAGAATGCAGTGTATTTGTGCTGGTATTTAATTTTATCACATCAAATTTACTTATTTACATGAAAATCTTCTAATTTAATTTTCCAAGTCAAGAGATTTTCCTTTAAATAATTTATTTTATTATAAACAAATGTGTGAGTGCATAATGTATGTATATATACTATATACAGAATTCATCATGATCTCAAATTTTTACGAAATTGACAAACATGAAAAAAAATAATTTAAAATTAATTTTTCAAAATTCTTTTTAAAAAATAATTTTCAGAAGAAAATTTTTTTATAATTTTATGCTTTTATTTTTTTTTTTAATATTCATGTTCTTTGGAAAAAGCTTAAGGAATTTTATTTTATACCAAATATCAAGATGATTTTTCAACTTAAGCATCTCGTAAATATGCCTATTTTTTATACGATAATGTACGTTAGAGTGAATGTGTATGTACATGAATATAAATACTAAAATATAAAAGATTTTTGATTAATTCCAGATCAACAATTTTTTTTTGCTAAGGTAACTTTTACATTAGTTTCCTGGTTTTATTCAAGAGTAAAGTTTGAAAACATTCAATAAAATTTTCCCATAAAAATTTAAAGATGTTTGCGGTTTTATTTTTATCAGAAGATTTCATACGGCTTATATTCACACATCTATATAAAAATGTAATAACAACCAGGTTATTAAATATGTAGGCGATTTGTTTAAATAAGAGTGAATGAATTATTTTTGTATGTGTTCTTTTCATATACATATTTGCAAAGTATGAAATGTGATTTAGAACAAAACAAAAATAATTCAAAAATTTAATCTAATTGTATTTTGTCACTATGTGTAAATGCGCAACATTATTTCTGAAACTCCCAAAAATATGCAATTTTCAAAAATATATTCTAATTTTGCTTGTAATTAATTCTATCTAGCTATATTTAATAATAAATATTATATTTTTTATATATATATATTTTTTTTTTAAGAGAATACTTATATGAACTGAACTGTAAATGGGTTTGATTATTTTATTTTAAGAATAATTTCAAAACAGCAGTGTATTTTTCTAAAAACTTTAACACTTTGTATAAAAGAATTTCAGAGCTCCAGTGGAATAATATTCGAAGGGCCTTATAATGATTTATGTAGATCGGTTATAGGAAAAAATTTCATAGTTCATTTTAGCTTGATTTTTTGATAAGTTTAAGTATGGAGCGTTAGGATTTAGGGAGAGTTATGTAGATCCACAAACCCTTACGTTTTTGAAATAAAATGGAATATCATATTGTATTAAAATTATAAAAATTTTTAGATATACTGAAATGATTGCGCTTAATAATTTGATATATTAGATTTAAGACTAAGGGTCTTTTATCCAAATTAGAAAAATTAGGATATTTATTGTCACAAAATGGATTTGGAAATCAATACGAAATACTTCTTTTAGCTATTACGTATACTTGTATAATTTAAGCAAGAAGTTGCATATTCGTCGATTACAAAAGCGGAAGATTTGATGCTTCTTTCAGAAAAATTGTTGATTTGATAATTTTTGGTATTCTTTTTCAAAATTTCTGCCGAAAAATGGATAAAACGGAATTTAATGTTCAAACTAAAAATAAAAATGGAAAATTTTAATTAAGAACAAAAAAGATTATGAAAAAAGTAAAGAACTATACTTGGTTCACACACAATTCATCACTAATATTTTGTTACTACTGCAGATATAGCAATTCTTGTGTTTGTATTTACAAATATTACAAAAATCTGAGCAGTAAACTATAATTTATTCTTTTCCCTGTTTATGATTTACAGTTATACGTATACATTTATACATATTATACATATTTATATATATTTATACGTATACAATTATGTAAAATATATTTGTATATAACATTTAGGTATATTTTAATATTATTAAAGTTTATATTTGTAAATGTACTTAAGTTTTGATTACAGTTTTTCTGATTTAATTTTGAAGGATTCATGAAACTGTTTATATGTTTGTTATTTATTCTTTTAATATTTTTATCTAAATAATATTCCAATTTTATTGATTCTATATAAATAATATTTTCATAAATTTATTACTCCTCCTTTACAGGATATTTTATAATAATATTATAGAATATAGGATGCTATTGATTATTTCTATAGCCAATTCATTGGTTTAATAATAATATAAAAATCATTTTGATTTCATTTTTATGATATTATCATAGTTATTTTATTATCATCCACTTATATTTTTTTTTTATAATAAATTGAAATTCGTTATAATATGCCTTCCTTTACAAAAATTCTGGGTATCACTAGATACATATAAAATATTAGCACTATATTATAACTAGCTATACAAATTTTCAAAATAAATTTTGAATAGGAAAAATAAAAAGTTTTAAGTGATTGAATAAATAAACTTGTATTTTGAAATGTATGAAAATGTACATATGTATATGTATACAGAGTATCCGCAATTTGTTGTTTTTCTCAAGCTAGAATGATATAGAAGGTCGTCAAACAAACTCTACAAATTAGTCGAATTTTTCTTCTTTCTTGCTTTTTTTTTGAATTATTAGTGTACTCTTAAATAATAGAGTGTACATAATGCTGTAAATAATATTGTTAAATATAATAGTACATAGCCCGGAACACACAATAGACGATAGTAAAATTTTAAAAATAATTTTTAAAACCAATATGAAATTCTCATAGAAATGCCGTGCGAAAAAGCGAATTGAATGCAGAGAACAGTTGAAGGTAAATTGCGAAGGTAGTGTACTCAATTTAAAGAATTCAGCTCTTTTATGAACTATGCATTTTGGTATCCAATCTTTTACTTGGAAATCAATAAGAAAAACCTCTTTTATTTTCATTTGTTTGCCCTGTTTCATTTTATCATTCTACTTTAGAACTATCATCAATTCTCGTACACTTTGTAATTGTATGTACAATGTATATGCTTGTTGTGTAATATAGTATGTCTCCGGTGTAGTGGTTTCAATTCACAAGTATAATCATGATCATGAAAAATGAAAATTTATATATAGAATCTATAATATTTTCTATATAAGATTAAAAGGATTGCCATCAAAAATATTACATGAAAATAGTTTTTCATCAAAGCCTTTAATGTGTAAAATAAATCAAATACAAACATTTATTTTCCAGTTTTCCATTTATTATTTATTTGTAGCTAAAATGAATTTAAGATTTTTAAATTTCTTTGTAGTCAAATTCATCATTTCAGTATAAATTAAAAAATGTGATACTAAATTAAATGAGAATTAACCCTCAACAACATTAAGTTATCGAATTATAATTTGTAAATATTAACGCCTATTAAAGCAACTCGTAAATAGAGTCAAAATCTTTTAAAATATTTATCAAACCATTTTTATGTATGATATCAAAGAATAATATTTACGGTATTCTAAAACCTGCTCAAAAATTGTATTCAAATGAAATAAGTAATAATCAAATGAATAAATAAATTTAAATAACAAATTAATAATTTACTCAAAGCCTTACACCAATTGGCAATCTTTTTTAAGCCAAAAGAAAAGGCCCAAAATATTAAAGAAAATTTTCTATATATTTTCATTTTTTTGTAAAATAATAAATTATGTAAATATGTTTATATACAAAGTACAAATTCTAAACCCAAATATGTTATTGATGTATAATAAAAAGAACATTAGGTGTGGTGTAATAAAATTTGATATTTTGTAAATTATTAAGATGCAGAAGTACGTATACGTATAAACTCACATACATAACATATTATATGATTTTATATGTTAAGATACTTTTATACATAAAACAAATAAACGAAAAGAATATTGGTCAGCCAGTATTGGTCAATTGAATATACGCGAAATTATAAAACAAATTACCAAAACGAAACAATATCCAAAGTCAGAATCGTTTCGGTAAAAAAAACAAGTCTTGAATAGGCGTACGCGTAATCTTAATAGCTGTTCAAACCTTCGGATATTTTGATTTAAAATAGGTCCTTGGTTGATCTTTAGTACTATTGCAAGATACTTAGGTGTAACACCAGCGCAGAGCTTACAATAATATTGAATAATATTGCTGTAGAGTAAAGGATAGGTTCTTGAATGATCTTTAATACTATTGCAAGATACTTAGGTGTAACACCAGTGCAGAGCTTACAATAATATGGCTGTAAAGTAAAGTTTATAAATTAGAACAATCTAATTTCAATTTTCAAGAATGACTATCTTTTATTATAAAAAACTTAACCTATTTATACTCGATTTTATTAACATAAAATCCCTTCTTAAAAACATATTTTAACTATAATATATTATCAATACATATTTGTTATCAAAAGTATTTACACAGTATACAAATAATATTAAAAGTATTTACAAATTATAGTGATAAACCTTTTTAACTATTTTATACCTCCTATAAAGAAACCGAAAAGAGGTATAAATTATAATTAGAGGAATTTACATTGTACATACCCGCAATAAAAAGTACAGTTAACAGAATATATTCAAATGTAGTTAAGAATGCGTTATCCTTATCAATAGAAAAATTTACATAGTAATTCAATAACATAAAAAAGAAAGCAAGTTAACAAATGCATCAAAATTTTATTTTTATTTTCTTTTTGTTATTCTTTAAATCTTAACAATAGCAAAAGTATACACGAGAAATTCGATTTCAAAATTAATGTAATTTCAATGTCTAGTGAACATCTTAAGTCTATTTTTATTTTTTAAAAATTTCTTACAGAAATAAAAAAAGAAAATTTTACCATGCAATTACAGAACTGTGACGAAGGAACGAGTAAAACTAGAAAAATTAAAAAAAAATTGTCTCCCTAAACTCCCTAAATTTTCTCGCTTTCTAACTTGCCTGCGACTTTGGAATTAAACTGTGGAGAATTTAAATTTTTTTTCAAATTAAAAATTACGAAATTTAGGCATTGTAGTTATCGTTCGTAACCACCGATTTGAAAAAAATATTCTTACTGCAGTATAAATATTAATATTCTTTGTCCTGCAATAATTCTAATAATTTATGATTAATATTTTCAAATTTGTTTTATAATTTTGTAAAATGTTTATGATAATCAATTCCCAAACTATGAATTCAATATGAAATTTAACATTTCAATTTTAATATCAAATTTTAACATTATCTAAAAAATACATAAAATATTTAATGTATGTACAAATGTTTATGCATACAAAATAATATTGGAAATTGTGTATAAATTAAATGAATAAAATTTATTTTATGATAAACATAGGAATTGCATATTAATTTGGAAATTATATGTTAACATACTTATAGGCGGTTATGATAACTTGATATGTTTTATGTTCATGTATTCCATATGCTTGTTTTGGAGTAATTATTATTCCAAAAAATTACCATAAATAACAGCTGCCGAATTTTACGATTATATATATGAGGTCTACTATTAATTCCAAGAAACTCTTAAGATGTACGCGCAATTTGATATATTATAGATTTTTGTTTGTTTGCTGCATGTGCATATTTATATCGAATAAGAATAACTAATTTTAATAAGCAATACAATTTGAAAAGGGTTAAAAAATTTCAAATAATTGCCTTAATAGAATTAGGTTTAGAAATTCATGTAAATAATTTTTGTATTTCGAATTCAAAACCTGTACACAATGTTTATCTGCACAATATTTGAATAGTACATACCATCGCACTTTTAGCATTATTTGATAGCATTACTTATTTGTCAAGTTTATCGGCCAAATGGACCAAATAATTATTGTTCGAATCCTTTTAATTGAAAATCTGTATTTTCAAATATTCAGTTATAAATCATGATTTATCTATTGTTGAACACTACCTCCATTACGTTGACTCTAGTTTTTAAATTTAGAACAACTTCTAAATTTATTATTATTATTCTAAATTTATTTCTCAGAAGCTACAATAAGCTGTGGTATTTTTAATTTCATTATAATTTTAAAATTACAATAATAAGATATTTTTTTTTTAATTAAAATTAATTATGCATTTTTTTTTAAGTTTTTCTTACACAACCAAAATTTTTACCAAAACATTTTTGGAAGAATAAACCAAAAATTATTTAATATTTAAATGGGATCTTCCAAATCCAAGGAAATATAGACTATAAATTATAAATTTCATTCCAAACATTATTTTAATAATAATTTACGAAACCAGAAACTTTTTGTTTTCATGAAAATTCAATTTATTTCTATGTCTATATAAAATGTGGGAACAAAAATAATATTCAAGGATAATAAATTTTTAAAGTTTATTTAAAAAAAAGAGAAAAAAATAATAATTTTATATTAATGATAAGATTGTTAAGGTCTCTAAAATTATTAAGGATTATGAATTATGAATAGATATAGAGTTGACCCTATTAACTCTAGGATACCCGCACGAATGAAAATACAATGAAGAGTTCCAATAATATACTTGTTCTCACGAAATTTCTATGTTCAAGTAAATTTCTCACGAAATTTCTATAATATCAAGTAAATTTTAAAGTTGTGTAACAGTTATCGTAAACCCTCATGATACCTGAACAGCTTTTACAAAAAATAGTGGTCATGCTACGGTATTTCTTTATACAAAATTTCAGTACTGTACCTTAAGATTTTTTTTTCTAACTTTTGAAGTTGTATGGCAGCTACCATAAGGAGTGAAGATATTTCAACTATGTTTATCTAAAATAACATTGCCAAAAATATATTTGGTTGAGGGAAATTCCGGTATTATAGCTTAAATAGTTTCTGAGATATAGCCAAAAAAATTTTGAGGTTGTAAGGCAGCTACCCGAACCATTACCGCGATAACATTCAATTTGAATAGGATGCTGGAATTTACTATTATAAAACATTTGTGAAAATTTGATCGGAAGTTATCTTTGGGACGGACGGACGAGCAAACGAACAGACATGTTTAAATCGACTCAGAATTCGACCCCGATCAAAAACATACATTTATGTCTATATCTCGAATCGTTATTTCTTAGAGTTAAAAACGATAAGGTAAATTTATAATATCCTCCGAAAATCAGTTCGTGTGGGTTCATACGAGTTTGAACAAGAAAGTAAAATGTTTAGAAAATCAATGTTATTCGATTGATGAAATTTTTGAGAATACTTTGCCGATTAAGTCACTTACTTTTTTGAGCAGAGCTAAAATAAATAAGAACAGTATAAACAATTTCTAAAGCAATGTATGATATTTGTAAACGCAATTGAGATTCAGTATCAATTTGCTTATCAAACGATATGTTTGAATAATATTCGATCGTTAAACAAGCGCCTTCAAATTTAAGCAATACAATAATATTAACATTGAAATATTCTGGAATATGTTCCTAATACTTCCTCTTTATCAAAATTATAAAACAAAATACCTATATTTTTTTATTTTTAATTTTCTATGCCTATGATTCCATACAAAATAATGTTGAAATTTCTATAAAATTTAAATTTGGTATTCGACTTGATATCCTGTTTAAATATGCGAAACTGATTTTGTTTCTTAAAAATTTTTGTTGTGTTATTAAAAAATTCAGGATGAAATTAAGATTGAAATTTTATACCTATGCTGTGTACATATAATAGTGTTATACAAATATATAAAAGTAATTTAATGTTACAAAGGTAATCAAACGGTATACAACACGGAATAAACCAGTATAAACTATACAAACACACATATAATCAAAATAATATCATGAATAAGTAATTATGATTATGATTACAATAGTATTTTAAATTCCTTTATTAAAGATAAAATTACCCTATAACACATATACTTAATTGGAAAGATTTCTAAATATTTTATAAAAAAATTTCAGGGTATAAAATGAAATTTTTCTTAAATTAAAACATTCTATGGTTTTAAGGAAAACTGTCAAAATCACAAAATATTTAAATTTACTTTTTGGAAAACATTAAAATTTTTTGCAATTTTCTTCTATATACTTATGTATATTAGGAACTATTCAAGATATTAAAAAAATTTTAACGCCATACGGAAAATTTAAATTTGTGGTAAAATGAAAAAATGCTAAAATTGATTCAGACAATCCTAACTTTTAACGTCTTTGGCAGAAATTCCATAAACATTATAGTTTTAAAGAAATTAGTTGCTGAAAATTGAAATTTTCGCTGGTTTTTAGCTAGTCTAATTAAACATTTAATTTTAAGAGGTGTTAACTGAAATAGAATAGGTATAATTGCTTTATTAGAATGAAATAATACGATTTAGATTCAGTTTTATACGATTTCTCATTTAAAGAACAAAATTATGTCAAAAAATTTGAAAAACTTTGTGAAACCAAATATCTTTTTAGGATTTTGAGCAATAATTTTTACTAATGGGGGAGTAATTGAAAATGTTTTTCTAGATAAATAGTTTGATTTCGATCTTTCGCGATGTCAAATTTTTGTAAACAAAATAATAGCTCGTTAAAACAAACGAATAACCTAACGTTTTCAAGTTACGGTAAAACTTTAAAAATTAGAGCCTTAGAACTTGTGCAAAATTGTTTTTTTGTATACAGATTATTATGTTTTGTACTTTTTGATCTGGATGAGGCTCTCTAATAGTTAAAGCTGTTATAATCAATCAACTGTTATCAAACTAATTTCCAAATATTTGGAAGAATTCTTAGTTGAACGTAAAAATTTTGAGATTATAAATTGAACAACAATTTATTTTATAAGAACATTGCAATTTATTTAAGTGATTTCTATCCAACATACAAGCTTCAATTAAGATACTACGTCTATCCCACATATAACCTTTATAAGCATATGAGGTACATATAACCTTCAACAAGCTAAACATTATAAAATTTATAACATTTGATTTCAAAATTACAAACTGATTTTGAATTATTTCGGAAATTTTATTTGAAATTATCTTAAAAATTTAAAGAAAAACGAGAAAAAAAATAGAGTTGACCTTGTCAACTCTGTGATATCCGTACGAATTTGTTATCCTATGTGCGAATAACTAATGTGCCATAACTAACTATGGGGCAGACTATGACTTTAAGTTGCCGTATTCCCATATTAATTTATGCAAAATTTCAGTACTATGTGTATTTCAATACTGGTTGTGCCAAACTACTATTGAAGTTGTATGGCAGCTACCAGAAAGACCCCAGAAATTTTAGCAAATTTTATGAAGCACATCGGCCCTACTAATATATTCGTTTGTGTGAAATTTCAATACCACAGCTTTTATAGTTTCTGAGATATAGCCAAATAAATTTTGAAGTTGTATGGCAGCTACCCGAACCGGTACCCCGATCACGTCGAATTTAAATAGGGTTCTGGCACTTACTACAATAAATCATTTGTGAAAATTTGGTGAACTTAGCTCAAGTAGTTTTTGAGTTATCGTTCGGACGGACGGACGGACGGACGGACGGACGGACGGACAGACAAAGCTAAATCAACTCAGAATTTGACGCTGATCAAAAACATACACTTGAGTCTATATCTAACACCGTTATTTCTTAGCGTTACAAACGGTAAGGCAAATTTAGTATACCCTTCGAACATACGTTCGTACGGGTATAAAAAGAATATCTTTACCAATGTCAGAATTTAAGCATAGGCCCTTGTTAAACAACATAAATATTTATTACATAGGGTTGAATAAAGTAACACGACATATTGCATAAAGCAATTTACAAATTCTTACGTGTATAACATATTTTACTATACGTATTATACATATATATATATTATGTATGTGTAAAATTATTTAAGAATTTCAATCAATAAATTTTAAGTATTTTGTGGTAAATTTTAAATATTTTATTGGAAGTTTATATTTCAAGTTGACGAGTTGATATGTGGTTTGAGAACAATAACTTATAACCATGTAAAATAAAATAATAAAAGAGCAAGTTGAATATAGGAATATAAGCAATTTATGTAATAATAATATTATTATTATAGAAATAATAATAATTTTAATGAAAATTTATACAGACATGCATACATATATGGGAAATATATATATATAGAAAAGGATGAAATCGAACGTGCATAATACCCAGAAATTTTTTCATAATTTTACATTACAAATTTAATGGTAAAATTAATTTTACATTTTTATTATTTCGAAATTAATGCCTAGTTTAACTACTCTACATTAATTTTCTTATAATAATACTAATTAAAATTAGAAATTTGGGGGGGAATAAAATGATAGGAACAATTTATGGTATATTTTTTATTGCTGTTGAGGTTATTAAGGTTAAACTTAAAGTTGAAATTAAATTTTACAATTTAAATTTGAAAATAATCGATATATGAGTAGAATGAGTGTATTGTGTCACAAAATATTTTCCGATATTAAGAGTTTATAAATAATAATTAGATTTCAACAATGAAGATGTGTACAAACCTTTATGTTTTCAAAAAAAAAAAAAATAATTGTTAAGAATTAGAATGGTATAGTTAGTTTCAATGAAATGATCGATTTCAGCTTATTTATGATTCATTTTGAGTAGAATAATTATTATGAATTGGTAGAACTTTTATATGGTATGAAAATTCAGAGCTCAATAGGCTCAAAGACACTTTGATGTAAAATCAAATTCAATTTTTCTTTTGAATAGTTTATGATCAAGTTATAAATATATTTGAAAGATCAGAATATTGCATTTCCCACGGATATAATATGCGCATTTGCACAGGTTCTATGGCTACCTACACAATTCCCAAAAAGTACGCCCCTTCGCTTTCAAAGCAATAGACAATATGCAATAAATATTGACTATTGCATATAATAATTGCGCCCCTGTTTTCCAGTGCTCATTGCATATATGTTTACTTTGCATATATGGTAGATCTGTCACTGCATGTGTATCAGTTATAAATCAGTTATCAGATCAATTTTTGAAATCACACGTAACTTTGAAATAAGAAAAAATTTAGTTTGTAGCCTTTAGCTCACTAACATAATGTTACCATTTTACCAGGGAAAGCTACCATTTTGTTAAAAATGGTCAACCTTCAACACTGAGTTAATTTTATATTTTTTAATATGAAATCGGGAAAATGAGAATCAAAACTTACAAAAAGTACACTTTTTAACGTATTTTGCTTTACTTGCAAGACAGTAACAGCGCACAAAGTTCTTTTGAGAAAAAGATTTTGTAAAAAATTCGAAATGATTTGAGTTTGAATACGTATAAAAGTAATATTTTGTAGAAATTTTAGCTAAAATCAGCGTTTTTCAGAAAATAATTTTATTTAGGAAAAAAATTTGAATGGATAAGTTTACCTAATTTAAATAAACCTGACAAGTTTTCTAAATTGTCTATGCTAACTGTCATAAATCTTCATTTTGATTCAAAAGTAAATAGATACGGAAATAGTATTTCTAAAACTTGGTGTTTCTAAAATCGTAATCTAAATAAATTGGTAAAGTTGAGTGCTAGCATTTCATTTATGCGGTATAAATTGCAATACATTAGCATTAGGGAAATAAAAATGTACTTATATGAAATAATACATTCCTACATATGAGTGTACTAGGAATTTTCCCATTACATACAAATATAACATATGGGTGAACATTTTTTCTATCTAATTTTCTAATTTTTTTTTTATAACAATTGTATCTTAACATAAAATCAAATTAAAAATGAATTTATGAGTTTAACAAGTAAAAACTTATTCGAAAGGGAATTGAACATAGTTGCAGTATATAGAACATTATTATAGCATAATATTATAGGTTTATGCATGTGTATATAATATTCTAGTTCAGTGACCCAACATATGTCCTTTTACTTTATATAAAAATAATCATATATTAAACAACAATTTCCCCAAAATAAAAAAAAAAAAACAAAAATAGAAAACTAAAATTATGTAAGGGCAAAAAATAGAAAATTGGAATGAAAAAACTTCTAAACAATAAATTTATTAACTACTCTGAACAACTTCTCTTAAAGTCCCTTCATTGGTATGATAACTGTAAAATTATTGCCAATAAATTTTCGAATTAATTTTGAAAATAGAACTAGGAAAAAATTATTTTTTTTTTATTTAATTTTTTTTTTTTTTTTGGGGGTAACATTATAAATAAACGAAACCTATTCTACTACATACTAAAACATTTCACCTTATAATGTTGAAATGAAAACAAAAACAAAAAAGTAATAAAACAATTTTTAGAATTGATCGAAAAAGTTTATTGTGTAGCCAAAAATAAGATTAAAAAAAAACAAAACAAATCTAAAATGAGAACTATAAGAACAACTTTTTGGTATAATTTCCAAACTATGTCGCGGTAATATGAAGATGGACTCACATGCAAAAAATAAATTTCATGAATAAAAAAAAATTGAAAATGAGTCGAAATTGGGAAGATTTGACAATTGAATATAGTAATTTGACAGATGAATATAGTGATTTGGCGGATGAAGACAGGTATTTGACAGTAATATGACAAAAAGAAGATAGTAACTTGGCAAATATGAACGTTGGTGCAATAGTTATGGCACCGTTCCTTTAACCGAAGGGTCTCGGGTTTAAGCCCCGGTCAGGTCACTATAAAAATTATATTTAATATTATATAACTTTATATAAAAAATACAAATAAATATTATACAAGTAATTTTCAAATATTCGTAATATTCGATATTAAAAAAACTAAGAAAAATAAACCGTAAATAATTAATATAAATAAAACTACGGCAGGCAGTAACCTACCTATTTAACTCTATGACATAATATCACTCACTAGCCTTATGCTCCTTCTGGGAGTGAAAAAGGAAAAAAAACAAAACTTGGCAAACGAAGATAGTAATTTGACAGGTAAATTTAATAATTTGACAGACCCAAGATAAGTATTTAACGGACAATTGTAATTTTGCCGATGAATACAGGGTTTGACGATGAATAGTTTGTTGGAGGAAGACAGTAGTTTGATAAATAAAAAGTTAATAAGATGCAAAATAAGAACAATCGTCCGTCTGAATAAAATTCTTTCAATTTTATTTAACAAAATACATAGGCTTGAGTTTTTATAGAGTTAATGACTCTTAATCTGTTAACATGATTGGAAATTAGTAAAATCTTATTAGTAAATCTTAAGAAAAATAAAATAACATTATAGATTTATAAACAAATTTATAAATGAAACGATTTGAGTCAATATATTTCAAATTTCCTAACGAAGACTTCTCCTTAAAAACAATTTCCAAACGGAATCACAATTCCGCCACAACTTGAAATAATTCCAAACCAAAAGGATATTTTTACGCTTTAAAAAGAAAATAATTTTTATTATCAAGATAATGAGAAATTGGAAATAAATAAATTTTATTTTCAAAGGGAAAAAAAAGGTAGCGATATTAAAAGATAAAAAGGAAAATCAATATTAAAAAAGAAAATCTAATAAAAACGAAAAAAAAAAATTCCTTGAATGAAATTGCAAATTGAACGAACTTCTAAAATTAACTTTATTATTTTGTTCTTTATGTTGTAAAGTATACTTGTCCTTTAAAGACGATTAAAATATCTTAAATAATTTTCAAATATCCTTGAATTTAATTTTCAAAATATTAACAATGGTTTTTCTGATAATTTTGTTCATATAACTTTCATTTAAAGGCAATAAATGCAACGTATAAGAAATAACCATTAACATTGATATTTCCATCGCATGTCCTTTATGTCATGTTTAACTTTTTCTTGTTTTTGTTGTATTTATCACTACATTGAACTTAAACATTAAATGGGGAAAGAATGAAATTTATTTGAATTTATTCTCAGTTATTTTCATATTCACATTTTAAATAAATAATAGCAAAGTACTAAAAGAAAATTCGTTTTTCTCAAATCTCACTCAAAAAAATAAAACTATAAGAAGATTTTTGAGCACGTCATTATGAATTTTAATATTTTCGTCAAATAGAAACCAAGGTCATACGGCAATATTGAAATTTTATTTTGAAAAAGGACAATATGAATTTGGTTTTAGTCCGTTTATTATGATTTTAAAAATTTAGTCTTATCTGTGTAGTTGATCAATAATGAACATGAAGGGTAGTATTTCCGTTATTGTAATGGTACAATGCAGTTTTCATGTTGATTGCCTGCCCTATGAAAAATACTTATCTAAAATTAATTAATTCGTGAAAAAATTTTTCAAGTAATTGAATGTCAATAATCAAAAGATAAATTTACGATAAACTACATTTGCGGATTTAACTTCTAATCGATGAAACTGATATTTTTAAAATATTAGGCCGAACTTTCAAAGTATTGAAGTAACTAGTGCTTATTAATATGAGCTCTATACGAATATTGGCCTTTTCTGTTACATTTATTTTAAAAATTGTAATATTTTCGAAACATTGGGGTATTTTTTTACAATTTTCAGAATTTTTACCAAAAATTTGATTCAATTTGATTGAATTGTTGATAAAATATAAAAGAAAATACTATAATAATTGATTACCAAGTCGGAATAAACGAAATATGTACACAAAATGTGCATATATTTAAAATGAGAGTGCTATGGATGAGGAAAAACTATTACACAACCATGAAATTTATAACTCGTTAGACCAGTGATGGCCAGTTTTCGAAAAATTAACAATTTATAATTAAAACAAAAATTGGAATTGTTTTAAAGCTAGAAAATGTACAAAAACCGAAAAATGTAATCACTGTATATGCTTTCAATTTTTATTTAACTTTCAGAATTTCCCTCACCACGTTCGCCTCATATATGCAAACAAGTTTTGTATACAAATATTTCATTAAGGGACGTCTTAGTTTAATATCCCATCAGGAATTTTATTCCTGTTTATTTTCATAATCGATAAAAATGTAAAAATGTATTGAAGTTTTCACAAAGGATAATACACAATATAATGCACAATATTATATATGTAATTTGTATGTATATATAAAATATTCTCATAAGAATGCCGAAAGCGTTTGAAACAAAAAATAAAAATAAAATAAAAACAATTTTTTTTTTGATCGCTTCTCTATACACGTACAATAGAAAAAATTGTGCAGAAATCTATAGAATATTACCGCAAAACAAATATTTATAAATACGTATAGATGTATACCGTACAGTATCGTACAAATGTATGTATATTTTTGTGATTCCATGAATTAGGAATACACAATTTGAATACTCAATAACATTTACCGTACAATATGAAAAAAAGCAGTTTTGAAAAAAAATTTTAGTCTTACCGCTTTATAAATTAATTAGTGTAGTAAAAATCTTAATACTAAAATTTATAATTTCAGAGCTGTAGTAACAAAAAAATAAGTGATTTTCTAAGTATTTCGTTAGAAATTGTGTGTTTATTTGGGTTTTTTCTGTAAAGTAATCATTCAATAATTTAAATCGGCCTGAATGAACGAATCTTGAAAAACGAAATTAATTAAAAATTATTTATGTGAATTTCTCCGAATTTAATAAATCACCAAAATCTGGTGTTTGTTTACACTGATTTAAGTTTGAAAAAAATCCTTATTTTTGATTCCACATCATAATTTCTATAGAACTCAAAAAGTTTGTGCGATCAGAATCACATCTAAACAGTCATTGTTTAGTTAAACATTTACCATTATCCTAACTCAATTCAATATTTATATGCAGTTCCGACTGCTCATTATGCTTCAGTAGCAATGCATAATTAATCTTAAAATTAATTTTTGCTTTCAGAACGACAACACTGCTTTAATATACACATTGTATTCGTGATATCGTAAATTTTCTCTATAACACATTTGCTCCACACTTGATTTGAAATAACATTGCATAATATTTTTTATTGATGGAATCTAGATCAATAAAAAAGGCTCCGGAATTTCTAATTTTCTATTTTTTTATTGCTTTTTTTTATAAATTTGTTATGGTATTTCTTACACCATTTACATACCAAATTTTTAAAATATATGAAAGTGTTGAATATTTTATATTGTCGTAGTTAATTTACTACAATTTTTTAAAAATTTATGCTTGAAAATACTCGATATGGGGAAAGTGAGAATATTTCAAATATTGTACTAAATAAATGTGAAATTCGATCAAAAGTATTACAAGATATTATTCTAAGTACGTTTTGTTGATACTATTCAATGTAGGTGTCCTCGACTCAGCAAAAATCAATTTTAATTATAATATGTTTTGCCGCAAATTTTATCTGACTTAATTCTAATAATTGTAAAAGATAAACTAATGTATTCTAATCTTCTTGTTCTTTAGTTTGTGGCATTTAGTAAAACTTGCTCTTTGAATCTAAGTCTCAGTTTCTAATTTGTGAGAAGTATTGTATTTACATAATGTAGTAGATTTTGGTACAATTTTTGTGACTGTAACACTATATTTTCCCAACGTAACACTATATGTGTATCCCAACGTTTTATTTTATATTTTTCCAGTACTCGCAGTTGCTGCAGTGTTTCTCCCATCCCATTTTGTTCACGAAATTTTGTAATAAACACGAAAAATAAAAAAAAAATATATGAAATGCCGTTAGAATCTCATTACCCATATCAGTTATATTTTATTTTCCTGTTCTTTTATAGACTATGGAAAGCCCTCTTGGAGTAAAGGGAATTTCAAAAATTCTTTCATTTCAATCTTTTACAAATAGCTGTACAGAATGCATTATAATAAAAAAAAAATGTTGGGAGAAAAACGAAACAGTCCTTCTCATATTAAATCAAATAGAGAAGAGTATGAGCAGGACAGAAAATAAATATGGTGAGGGGTTGATTGATTTTTTTTCTCATATTTTCCTAGTTGATGAATGAGCTTAAGTGAGAAGAAAATAAATTAAAAAAAAATAAATTTTATTTTCTTCTTTTTCTTACAATACCAAGTCAGTTATAAACAAACATTGTAAATAATATTACGATGGTTGTGAACGAATAAAAATGGTCGGAAAAAACTGATTGGTATGAGTAAAGTTGGAGGGCAAATGGGGTCGAATTGATTATATGATTTGATTTTTCTTTTTCTATCATTTTATGATTGAAAAAAATGTAAAGTTTTATTTTAGATAGCTGCAATCTTGTTTCTTTTGGTTTTTATATTTTTCATTTTAATGCGTTTATTATCATAAAAGGATATTTGAATTCTGTCACCCATTTATTTTATTTTCAAATTCATTTCATTCTGATTTTGTTCCATTTCATTTATATTTTTATTGTATGGTAACGGAATTTTGCTTTTTTTCCATCATATTATACGAGAAGAGTGTGAAAAAAAAATAAAAATATAAAATTTCTGAAATTTTTATCGCTAAATAAATACGTGCTGAATATAGTCAGCAATGAGTGCCCAACAATTTTATTTAAAAATTTTTTAGAGTTAAACTTAATTAATTTTTATTTTAATTTTTTTATATGGAGTCCATGTTGATTTAAACAATCTCACTTCTCCAATAAACGAGTTAAGTAGTATTTGAATTCTTTTTGAGTGATTCCTTTTGTTAAAATGTTCTCTATTACAATGAATTCTAATTTTGTAAAAGTTTACACAAATTATCCAAATCTTACATCATATTTGGTAAACCTCTATGCCTCATAAATATGATTTTGCCATTAATGTATATATACATACCGACAATAACAGGAAGTTATTTTCGGTGGTTAATGTTAATTCGACAACACCGATATATCATTCGACCGCTATTTTAGGGGTTGAGAAGCAAAATGATCTAACCCTCACTATCAAAATTTTTGCTTTTTATATAAAATTTTATAGAAATCTATATAAAATTGGGTCCCAAATTTAATTTTATTGACAAAAAATCCCGTTATTTTTTTTTTTTGGCCTAAACCCAAAATTTTATTTGTTCCAGTGCAAAAGTGGCATGTCGTGGAAAAAAATTAACCCACATGTCGTGGAAAAAAATTTGAGAATAAGGATTAGGCCACCTTGCTTTTCATCTTCTTATTTCATCTGGTTCTCGTTAACTCGACTAGAAAATATTGAAAATTTTAGTAAAACATTCGTCAACATAATACCGGTTTGATATTCGAAGTTCTTTAATAGTAATTTTCCTTAAGCGGAGTCCAAACTGTTTATTTTTGTTTAACATTGTAGATGAATTTTTATTTGTCATTGCCATAATAATTATGAAGCGCAAGTAAATTTTTAACATTTATTTGAAAATTTTTTCAATATTAAAAAAAACTTAATAGAGAAAATATTTTTTATTAATGATTCCGCCTAATAATATGCACAACTTTATTACAATATTAAAATTTTATTCAAAATTTATGTAGCTATACATACTACATATAATTCGATAGAAGACTATAACATTACATAAAGATTGCAATCAAATTGACACATAAGGAAAATAAAAACAAAAACAAAAAATTTAATGTAATTTTTATGGAAATGTGCTTTTATCCAACCATCCGTTTCTTTAATACTATTTTTTAACACTTCTTTTTCATATACCTACTACATACTAGTATAACAATAATGCCATCATTCGGAATCAAGTATGTGATGAAAATTTTATGTGTTGAAGTTGAAGATGAGTAGATGTTGTGTATAGAAAGAGAAATGTTCATGTAGGGTAGATGTTGTGTGGAAAGAGTAATGTGGAGAGAGAAAAATGTGGGATAAAACTCATTTCAAGGATGAAAAGAAGTTTTTTCTTTCTTTTTTGTTGTTCTCCTTTTTGTTTCTATACAGATTTATTTCTGTCTATATTTTTGTGTTTTCTAATTTATATAGGAATTTATTTATGGAATAAAATAAAATTACATAATATTGAATGAGAGATAAAAATATAAAAAAATGTGAAAACAAAAGCGACAAAAAAAATACTGTTTTTTAATAAAGAACAAAAAATTTTAGGTTATGTTTGTAGAAAAAAAAATTTAAGGGGGTTAAAGAAAATTTTTATGCACTCATATGTAATTAGATTCAAGTGCATGCTTGTTATTTATCAAAAGAATGAATGAATTTTAAATTACGTACATAATTTTGCCATTTTTTTTTTTTTTTTTTTTTTTGTTATTTTGGGAATGGTTAGGATTTTTGCAAATAAGATAAAGTAAACGGGTAAGTGGAACAAAAACAAAGGTGAATTAAAGAAATTTTTGTTAAAAATGGTTTTCAATGTGTTGTCAAGACTCTGTCGTACACAAAAGATCTTTAATATGAAAGATAAGAATTGCATCTTTTATGTTGACAGCTCTTTACCCACTTAACTTTAGTTTTTGACTTTTAGCAGGCATTTTGTTTATTTGAATAATATAGAATAAATTAATTATAAATTTTTGGAAATTAAAGAGTAATTAATTGTGAATATTTTAATATTTATATTGAGAATTAATATTAATAATTATTTTTGATAATTTGTTTTACATAATATTAGTAAGAAGCATGGAGCTTATTTCAGAAATCGCCAACCTTCTTCCGTTTTTGCCTTTTCGCTCTTTGTAATTTGATTGCAATCAAAATTACATTTCTTTTTTATTTGCTTTTATCAGACATTCATGTTAATATTTACGGAACCGTATAAACGGTAATAAACAGTTCAATTCTACGGAATTGGTATTTTAGCTGAAGAATGTACGAGCAAACCCTATTCTAATTTTGAGAGCCGTCTCGCTTATAATTTCGTAAGTAGATTTTAAAATTCGACAAATATTATATAATTTGATCTGAACAAAATTTAATATTGTAGAATTCCAGCGATTTGAAGGAAAAAAGTCTCTTCGCTATGATTATAACAAATTCATATACTTCTGCAAGGAACCTTATTTTAAACACCATTTGAAAAATTGTCACATTTTTTTTTTAATTTAAGGAAAGAAATAATTTTCTCTTTGTCTCAATTGCATCATTTCGTAAATAATAAAAAAACAAAAATAAATAAAAATACAAGCATAAATATTAAATTACCATTTCTGTTATACCAAACTCAACATTTTAATTTTTATGCTCACCGTAGAAAGCATATAGAAAGTATAGTGTAAATTATGCATCCAAGTGCAGATTTGATTGTGACAAAAATTTGAAGTAAAATTTTTGATTTAATTTAACATCTTTTTGGATTATTAGAAAAGATAAGCCTCGGAATATCCAATCCACTGAAAGAGTGCTTCTCAGCTGAACTTAGAGATAGTGAAAGAAGTTCCGTTTTCGTCAGTGGCAACTGCATCATAATGGACTCAAAGCCAATCAAACTCAGTTTTACGCGCATTTGTTTATTCTTTAATTACTTGCATATGTCTCTTTTCAACTGTAATCAACATTCCTATATCTCCCCAGAATATTTCTAGTCATTTCGCTAGTTACATCCACACAAATCACTAAAGTCATTCAAACTATATGCGACTTAAATGAGATGTATATATTTTTATTTTAAAAATTTGTCCAAACAATTCATAACTCTTCCAACTGTGTTGTTGTAAAGTAAAGTCGAAGGTCCTAAATCATAAACGTAAAATTTTTGCATATGCTTAGGTATTCGTATTGAAAATAATGCGAATTGAAGAACTTGCATTAACGGATTTGATATTTGGATAATGCTTTTGAATAGAAACTTTATCATCAACAAGAAATCAACAAGACCGATAATAATTTGTTTAATTTTTTATCTCTCAAATTGAATAAGGTAAATAAAAAAGTAGAACTCATTTCAGGTAAGATATGAATTTTTAAATAATAAAAAATATTCGTCAAGTTTTTGTTTTTCATGCTCTTTTTCCCGTTGTTGAAGAATCTATTTACAAATTCAAGTCTTTTCACTTTTTTTTTTCTAGTTTTACTCCTTCGGAATGCAATTGAAAATTTTCCATTCTAGAATTTACTCATACCGATACAATGAGTGTCATATGTTATTTGTAAATATTTCTGAATATTGCAAGCTTCAAATAATATTATATTATTCCTTTCAAAATTAAGGTCCTAAATTAAAAACGTAGAATTAAAATATAATTTTTTTTTCTAATTTAAAAAAACAGCATGTTGATTAAAAAAAATATAGGAGGTTTTCATTTTAGTATAACATTTTGTGGAAGTGGGGGAGGGAGGGAGGGCTTATTAAAATATTTGATACTCAAATGCTGAGAAGAAGTATAATTATGAAAATTTCAATATACTGGGATGTTGAGGTAATCATATCGTATGCAAATATGCTAAAGAGCAATTGACTTAAAAAAATACTTTAATGTATTGAGTATATTCGCTATTTTCCTCTATAATCTAGATCTAGAGGGTATGTGTATATTTATAAACTGTTTTATTGACTGTTAAAAAATTATTGAAAGATTAATAATTTCTTGGCTCTAAAGAATTTAAGCAAAATATTTTGAAATTTAATTTAATTTAGTTGGAAAGTGGCCAGCTTTCCTTCGAAAAGAAAATTCGGTGCAAATAACTTTTTGGCAATGGAAAGATGAAATTTGTAATCTAAAATATTAAATACTAAAATTAATTCAACAATTATTTTTTACAAAAGCACCTCTAATCCCATTGATTTTTTATTAGAACGTAGGCCAACACAAAAATTTGTTGTAATTATAATTTGCTAATACGTTCGTAATATTTTATTGATTTTTTTCATTTACAAGCAAAATCTGAATATTATGTTGAGCTTAAAAGTTTCAACGTTTAATGACAATTTAAGTTCGTTTAGTCCCGCATTTGAAGTTGAAGCCGAAAATATTGGAGGCTTATAATTTTTTCTTAGATATGTAAACCCTGACCCTATCTACTGAAAACTTACTTTATTCCGACTTTGTAAACTTTTCTTCAAAATCACTATTTTGATCGTACTTGTTGTACTTGTTTCTATATATGAACTTTAAATATGTGCTTTATAACTTGCTCTCTTAAAAATCTAATTCTATAGATGCGCGTTACTAATTCTTCTAAAAATTTCATTTTGTTCTCTTTCTTTACATTTTCCAAAATTCAATAATGAACCTATCCTTTTGCATCCTTTTCTCTTCACATCTACTTAAATATAAAATTTTTATATTATTTGGTTCAAATTTATTACTTTTTGAGGTTACTTAAGGGGTTATAAAAGTAAACGTTCTTGTTTTTTGTTTTTGCAGATAATTATTGTTTAAAACTAAAATAATAGTTTTGAATTAAAATTTTACTACGTTCATAAATAAAATAGGTTGCTGTCTGAAGGTAAATAAATGTTACTTTTAAAATAAGTTAAAAAAAGAAGAATTAATGAACGTGAATGAAAATAAAAATAAATTTTTAACTATCTAAAATTTCATCTTCTTTTAAAATTAAATTAAAGTTGAAAAACTAAATTTATTACTTTAATTATTTTTTAAAAATTAATATTATCCTTAGTGAAACAAGCATCCACATAAAATGAATACGAGATAGCTACATTTTATGTGTCTCGAACACATCTATATGCTTCTCCAAATTTTACTTAAATGAGGAGTTCAACCTAAAATACAATCGTGTACATCTACTCATGAATAAATGAAATTTAGATTAATGGAAAAATCTTTTCATATAGTACAAGACTTGCTTCACAAAATTTAACAATATTCTATTTCAAGGATAACGATTTCCTCAAAATAAATTTTAAAAGTGTACTCGTATCATAAATTCCTAAAAAATTTTTGAATAAAGAAGCATAAGATATGCAATTAAAAAGAATAATAGTATTGACTATAGAAGCTTTAATTGAATTAGTGACAGGACATTAAAATAAAATGAATTTTTTAATAGATAAGATCAGTTCTTTTTAATAAATTAATTTAATAAAATTTTTCTAAATTAATTCAAATGGAAGAGAATTTGAATTTTTAAAAAAAGCTCAATTAGTTTTTGAATTACCGCTGGGAGGAACGGACAGACGGACGCACGGATGGACGGTTAGACAAAGCTAAATCAACTTAGAACTCGACGCTGATCAAAATCATATACTTGAGTGTAAATCTCAGAGCATTATTTGTTAACCTTACAAACGGTAAGGCAAATTTAGTATAACCTTCGAACATACGTTCGTACGGGTATAATAAAAAAATTAAGAGTAAAATCTGTCTGTTTCTTTCTGTAAGTAATGCAGCTTCATGTTAAAATTATTATTGGAGCGAATTTAACGTAAAATATATTACGAATTGGGAGCTCTTGCATATTTTTTGATTAAAAAGTAAAATTTCAGTTGAGAAGCCGTCAATATTCTGCGAAAATTTTCTGGGTTGGCTTAACAACTACAAAATTGAACTCTGAAGCGATAGGCGAAAATGTAAAATTCTAGTTGTAGTAAAAGCTTAGTTGGTGTTGTTAGACCTCATTCTATTATGAGGTAGGTACAAAATTTCAAATGACTTTATTTTTTTTTTTTTGTAAATTAACAAAAAAGTAAAATCGGTCCATATAGTATAACGGTTAATTTGTTAATTAATGTGTCGTAATGGTAAGAGTAAACTCAGGTTAAAAATATTTTTTTTAAAATCACTTGAGCTGAAATTGATTTACACTAGTGCACTGATAAATGCAAGTATATTTTTGTTCATATTTACAGGTTATGTAATTCCGAAATCTAAATACAGTTTTACTAGGTTCTAAATTCAATCTTATGATAGTTTATTTTACATTTTGAAATTTTTAATACTGCTCTATTCCTGTGTCAGAAATTGCTACCAAAAAAATTTGCATAAGTAGATTTTCTCAATAACTCAAAAATCATAACAGGAAAGAAAATGATTAATATTCCAAATTAAAGCTTAACAGTTAACGGAGGTGCCAGGTGTACTAGATTAATTAGATTATACCAATAATTTCAAAAACTTAAAAAAGGTCGAGATTGTAGTTTTTTTCCACCGTATCTCAGAACCTGTTGAACTGCGAAATGTTCCCCCATACAAATACCTAATTATAACGGTCCATATAAGTAGAAATCAGATACCTTGTCCAAAAATTCAAGTAACCGAACACTGCCAGTTTCCTATTTTTAAACGTTTAATGCGTGACCTCTATATAAGCTTTTAATTAATTTGATTAGTTATATAGAAAGAAATTCACTTAAGGTTAATTTTAAATAAGATCCACCACCTGCGTCATGTGAAATAAATTAATTTTCAAATATTCACGTATACATAAATTATTTAAGACTGTTCCCCTGGGAGAATTACTGCTCAATTGAGATATAATTATGAATATAGGTAAATATATGAATATACTTACATACTTACAATACATATAAAACAATAAATTATTTGACTTTGATTGATTTAAAATAAGGTTTGTATTGTATTTTTTTCTAACTTTCTTTAATTTTGTGAAATAATCCACACCTAATGGCATATATAACAAAAAAATAATTGGGTCATCTAAGATAACAAATGTCCCTATCAAATTACAATTTATTTATTGAAAACATATTATTTACATATATACGTAGGACTACCAGTTATATATATGTAGGTAATCCTTAAATAAGTAAATTCTATTTCTTCTATACCTACTATATTACATTTTATAATTGAAAATCTGCTTCTATAGTGTATACTTATATAGTTAAACACCTCTATTGTATATTATTAATAAAAGATTAATAGTTGGAACTGTATTATTACTGTTATTTCAAGATACAATCATATTAGAGGAGTAGGTACATGTATATATAATATGTATATATATATAGCTACAATTAATGAATCACGGTATATGAAATTGAATGAAAATTTTATGCTTTGATATTGATAAGTCATCATTTCACTCTTTTATAATAATGATGAATTTCGAATACAATGGAGAACCTATATTTAGATAAATATCAATTATCCTTGTACATACTCGTACGTATACATTTATAATACATATTTATAAAAATTATTTTAGTCCTTTTTGATTAATTAGGGAAATGTTTTAGTCATTAATCGTTTCCCAAAAACAATAAGTTTTTCTTGTCTTTTGTATACCTTTGTAAATTCTTTGTTATATAGTTTTGACTTAATTAAATACAGGGTGACCAGAATTTTATGGTATTCCCGATCCGAAGTGATAGAATGAGTCTAGACGAACAAAACATATAAGGGAAAATTTTATTATTTTTTTTGTTTAGTATCCTGTTGTTATTTTTCTTTTTCGTTGTAGCTCGAAAAATATTGCGAATAATATAAACTTTTTAAACAGTTCATTTTAAAATCTATGCAATTACTCTTCTGTATCGAAGAGTCAAAATCAAATTTTTCTTCTGAACTCTTCCCTTATCTATCACTTTCTTACAATTACGCTTGTATTGACCTTCCTTTTGATATAAAATAATTAGCACAAATCTCAGGATGAACATAACCTTTTAGGCGTATAATGTTATTTCCTTATAAAGACCAATTTTGAGACCCTATAACTTGAAAAGCAAGGTGAAAACAGAGAAAATAACTCCAAATATTTTTCTTTCATCCGCATACATTCTAACCTGCTACGGGAATATCGTTGAATATTCGATACGCTGTGTGCTTGTAAATTATATGTATAAGAATTTGGTTCACTATATCATCCCGTTCCAGGAATACCATCAATCCTCAGACACCTTGTGTTATATCGATACAAGAGCGCAATGTATATATTTATTATGGAGTAAATAAAAATGAACTACTATTCCGTCCTTCCTTTATAACAATAAGTTAATAGGAAATTTATTAAAGGTTAATTGATGATAGTTATCTTGATGAATTGATGAGCTTCAAAATTTTTTATTTTGTTAACTTTTTTCTTAACGGTTTATGGTGGTTTAGGTCAATAATTTCAATTGAAACAAATTAATTTAAAGTTGTTATTCATTGTATGTTTGTTTATATGTATGTATGTATATGTGTTGTAGCTAAAATATTTTCATTAATATTATTTTAATAAGATTGTGATTTTGGTGTATACAATTTAGATTTTAATTATAAAGTGAAAAAATTTCATTTAACATTTTGGATAGTTATGAGGTTGAGAATGGTGCTTAATAAATTGTAAGATCCCGATAATCTCATAACTTAGGGTTAATTTTAGTTAATTAACCAAATGTAAAGCAAACTAAATCAAATCTTTTACTGTCAAAAATTTATAATAAAAATGAACAAGGGACAGAGAAAGTGCTATATAAAACCACTATTTTAAAATTTTAAAATCGCCATCGTGTAAAATTGCATGGGAATATTGAGTTGTGAAAAATTTCTTACAGTATATATGCAAATTTCAATACAAATTAATTGACAAATGACAGATTCAATGATAACATTGAGTAGCTTAAAGGGAGGTTTTACTCGTTCGAGTAGAACGACACACAAAATGGGAAGAGTTTTTGATGAAACCGAAATTTTTAAAATTACTTCAAATTTGATAAATGGTGTGCCATCTTTTGCAGTGTCATTTTCCATTTTTCAACGTTTTAATAAGTTTAAATTAAAGTTTTTATCTGATTGCAAATTGAATTTAATGACGTTGAATTTGCAGTCAGAACTTGAATTTGCTTTGCTTTTAATTCACAACCTTTCAACACAATCACAACTAAAAACACAACTAAAGTCTTTCTTCATAATTCAAGAAGATTTAAAAAAAAAAACAAATTCAGTTTAATTTAAATGATAATAGGACAGGACCAATTCCCTATTTATTTTCTATACATAATAAATAGATATACCAGAATTTCTATATATTTCCAGGAAACCAAATTATCATTATAGTTATAGTCTGTTTTCTATTAAAGTTCAAATTACTTTGCGAATATTAGAAAAAAAAAAATTAAAAATATAACAAGATAACAAGGATTTTTATATAACGAGGATTTCATAATTGTTTTGACAATTTCTACTATAAGTTTTGAGTATAAATATTTATAAACAAGGAAACAAGAGAGTCTTCATAAAAGATGAATTTTCAAGTCAATCAATTTTACTTATCATTACAATATAGTTATTTGTTGCTGTTCTGAAGGCGCTCTCTTATATTAAAGAAATCGGAGGAAAAATGTTAAATACACTGAAAAAATAATGAAAAAAAAAATGTGAGGAAAATTAAATTTTCATGCATGAATAAACAAAAGATTTTTATTTAAATTTTCCAAATATTTTTTTTTAAATTTTTGAAATTTCTCAAATTTTTGTATTGATTACGGCCCGTAATATTTTTAATTAACATCGGTTCATTGATTTTTGAATAATGTGTAGGTAATAATTAAAAATTAACATTGAAAATAATTGGTCATAAAAGTAGTCAATAGCTACTATGTATACAAAAAATTCAAATTAATTAAATATTTCGAAAAGCTTATGGTTTGTTTGTTTGTTGTGTATAATTAGATAGAAATTTAAAATTTAATTTGATTTAAATTAAAAATTACTAGAAAATTTCATTAAATTGAGAAATCTGAACCAAATTAATTTATTAAATTTATTTTTAAATTTAGTTTTTTAATCATTTCAGTTTTATTTCATAATAATTTTAAAGTTTTGTAAATTCACACAATTTTTTCATAGAGAAGAATTCTATGAAAAATTTTTGAATTTCGGGATCTTAATGAATAGAAGCTACGTATACATTTAAAACGTGAATATTTTTAACATTTTATTAGAAGAGTGATTAAACGCGTAATGTTAGGGCAATATTAAATGTCAAGAATTAGAAACTCTCAATTTTTCTGCTGCGGGAAGATCTCTTTTAATAATATGTACTTAAAAATAATTAAGTTGCAGACTATTTATAAATAAACGTCAGGTGAGCCCTTATATTTCACTAAGGAAACCAGCGAACTATTATCACATATTCAAAAATACTATTTCTCGCTACATATGGGGAAATGTATTCTAATTCCGTATATGCATGTATGTGTTTATTTGAGTGGATACTTCTGTCTCAAACAACATTGATGTTTGAAACAGAAGTAATTGGTAACATGATATGCTTGCAGAGAAGTATTCAAACCGCTCATTGACAGAACTTACGACTGAACTTGCATAAATAGATAATATAGCATGCCATATCAAGCAAATACATTTTTCTAATACAGCAAGACTAATTCTAAGTGAATAGTTCTATTAAACCATGAAATTTCTACAGCTTCACAAGTCCTGCAATAGCCTAAAGTGTAAAAAATTTAATAGTACCAGATTTTATCGTATCTGTGAACACTACATCTAAATGTCATATTGTTATGATAAATTCCCAAAATTCATAATGCTAAAAATTTTAAGTACATATGCAGCACCACTCGTGTTCTCAAAATGAATTACAATATTAATCCTATATGTATATGGTTTTTGTACAGGTTTTTGTACAAGTCAAAGTTTATATAAAAATTTATTAACATTATCATTAATCACGTGCTTTTGAATCCTTTGAACTTTTTATTATTTATTTTTTTTACTATAGAAAAATAAAAACCTTTTAAGTTTCTTGAACAAAGGGTTCTTATAATTTATAGTTCAAAAATAAAAATTTTAAAACTACTAAACTCAAAAACTTTTGATTTAAGGACACCTAAGCTTCTACATATACATTTTATGTATTAAAACAATTGTTTTTAAAAATTTAATGAGAGCTTATTTATTATAAAAAAAAATCGTACACACATAAAAGAAAACTGATTTTATTATTTTAGGAAAATATAAAGCAAGTGCCAACTTTAGGAAACTTTTAGAAATCAAAATAGTTACTATAAAATATAATCTAGGTGGAAGAGAGGAGAACAGTTGAAAAATTAATTCAATAAAATCTTTAAATGTAAAATTTGTTTGAAAGTGTTTCTATTAGATTATTTCATAAATGAATCTTTGGAAGTGTGCATTCAAGTACAACAATGCTATTATTTGGTACTGCTGAAATAAGTTGAAAGATTGCATTTTACATTTATTTATACGATTTCTCTGTCATCGAACATCGGCGTGCACTAGTAAAGAGAACTATGAAAAAGGTGTTTATGATTACAATCGTACATGCATAAGTAGAGATTAGTGAGCAGTTTGAATAGTGATGGAATAGAAATCATTTATGAAACAAAAGTAATAAAATTCCTTTAGGATTATAGAAAAAGCTCTAAAATCACAATTTCTCTGAGCCCTCTTCAAAGTGATGAATTTATTGAGTTATAAATTTTATGCCAGTAGTTTATTGAATTAAAATCACTTTCGTTTCTATTGTAGAGAATCCTGCTAGAAATGTATTCACAGAAAAGAAAACAATTCTGGAATTCACGCCTATAATTCGGACACTAAAATTTTGTTTAAAGAAATTCTATTCGTCACAAATCGCATTAAAATTGTATTCATTGTTTTCAATCTTTTAGCTCACAAGTTCTTACAATTCCTTTGCAAAAATTTACAAAAAGTAAAATTATTTTTATGAAAAATAACATTTTAAATTGCCTTGCTTAATAATATTTTCTTTCTTAGCAAGTCTACATTATTGATGGATTGAAAAAATTCAATTATTCTTTAATAGTAAACCTCAAATTCTAAATTAAATTTATGTCATAGAATAACGCTTCTTATGAATATAGTTTCTTTTATTCAATAATTTCCGTGTAATTAAATTTTCCTTATTTTTCCTATGCTACTATTATATTGGACTTTATACGTCCTTATCATCTCTGTCTTCGTATATAATTCTGTTTTCTTTGCTCATTAATTCCAATTTACTAAATAATTTTAGTTTTCTATCCTTGGACAACTTGAGATAAAAATGTTTTTTAGATAGAGAGAGAAAAAAAGAGAGAAAAAAATAAAGCTAGAAAAAAAAACAGTAAAAAGAGAGTAAAAGAAAATTCTACTAAAGTTTCAAAATTGATTGAACTTCAATAAGTTGGAAAAAGAAAATTATTGGAAAATCTAATTGAACACGTTGTCGAAAATTTCATTGAACTTTTTAAAAATTAAAAGGAATAAAACGAATTTAAGAAGAGAAAAAATTTTGTAAAATTATTTTTAATTTTAGAAAGAGCTCATTTTATTGATTTTAGACTTTTATTGCATTTTTTTTAATATATAATTTTTAAGAGTAATAATTTGTGTAGAGATGTAAGAAAAATTGGATAGATCAAAATTGAATAATATTCGAAATTTGTATAGTTTGCGTTCTGTCAAATTTTAGCATATAAAAATGTCAATTAGTTCAGAAATTATGGGTAAAATTAGAAAATATTCTCGTTCCAAACACAAAATTTCAATGTACATTTAATTTACTCGATAATCAAGGCAAAGTTTTTCTTTTAACTACTGAAATATAATGTAGGTAAGTAAGATAAGTAATTAAGTTCATGGCTTCAAGCAATATAATTTTAGTAAAATTGCATATATTACGGCGCGATAAAATAAAATTACATTAATTGAAATTGGCATTTCTTAGAAAGTAAAGATTGTTATAGGCCTACTTTCAAATATCAAAATTTGAAAGTAGCAATTATTCATCAAAGTCTTTTTAAAATTTTTAAATTCAACTTTTCTAAAGAAGTTTCTCAGGATAAAATTATAATTTGACTGGCAACAAAATATTTTAAAGTCGTACCAAAAGTTTTCATTAAATTAATTTTGACAAATTGACGCTAAGCGCTTCAGAACGTCTACATCCTTCCTACTGCCATTTTTTAAGGTAGCGTCCATTTAATTTCTTATGTCAATATGAAGGTTACGACAACATCTAAAAACTGAATGAATTTGAAAATCTCTAAAAGCAAGAAAGATACACCAATAAATAATTTAAATTCTAGGAGGTGAAAGGATCCAAACAATGTTAAAATTACAACCTTGTATATATTTGAGTATTAAATAGGTCTTTATATTGCAAATTATCAAATAAATACATTTTGATCCCATAAATCTTTTTCCTGAATTAAAAGAATTCAGGCTTAAAATCTTCACACAAAATAACCTACTCCTTGAACAATTTTGTAATTGTTAAAAAGTTTTAGAATGTACGATCAAATTTTTATAACAGTTTTAGCATGAGAACAAAGAAGTAAGAAAATTTTAAATTATTCCAAACGCAATTTGAGTGAAATGATCATAATTTTTTTTATTTATAAAAAAAAATAAAAATTTTGTTAAATTTTTGAAAATTTTCCCGAACTAAATTCTAAATGATATTCCATTCAGAATTAATATTATTCGAATTCAAAACAGTTCTCTGTTTTGTAGAAGATACAAAATATTTTTTTTTTATAAAAATGCTATTTGAAAATTTACGACTTTCTACAGGTGCTATAAAATATAAGAGAAAATTTATTTGACTTTTTGTTTTTGGTAATAAATAACAAATTCAATTACTAAAATATTGCAACTTTTAAAGTTCTCTGATCAAAGTAATGAGAAATTTTAGAAACAAAGTGTGTACACATGACTAAAATTTAAGAAAAATTTTTATGGATGAATTATTTTTTAAAATTCAAGAATATTTTTGTGCTTAAAATTAAATGAAATTTTTGTATGTATGGCGTATGATGGTCATAAAACAATATGATCTATATATGATTTTTGGAATTCAAGTTTGTTGTTGACCTATGATGTTTTGGTGAATAATATTTGTGCACCGAATATCGACTTGTTTATACACATATGTACGTGTTAGTTAATTACGGTTTAGAATTTTAATCTTCCAATTATGTATTATGATTACGAATTACGGGAAATTATCATCAAATATGAGGGAAAATCACAAGTGATTATTTTTTCTAAATTTGCTTAAATTTTCTTAATTTTTCTGTCTAAAATGTATAAGATTTTTAACTCCATCTATCGGCTTTGTACACATATTCAATTAATAAAAATTAAATAAAAAAAAAATGTAGATACGATTTGCCTTACGTCGTCTCTCATCTAAAAAAGAGGCGTAACCTCGATTTTCTCAAATGTCAGATATTATGACCATAAGATGGATTTCCATTCAACGAAGATTCTCACGTTACGTCCTCAAGAGACGTATTCATCATCATTTTTATCAACAAAGGTAGTAATAAAATATAATATAGAAGCAACACAAAAATCCACTTAAAAAATATTTAACAACAAGATATAACAATTCAAAAGGCTCTTAAAACAATTAATAAAGAAAAATGAAAACAAATGATTGTAACACAATTAGACTGTCTTCTGCCCTAACCTTCCTAAATAAATTAAAAAAAAAAATGTGAAAATTCTTTGGCTCAAATTTTTGAAATGCATTTCACTCGGAAGTATTAATTTGTATTTACTACTTTTTGTGAGATGAGGTACAAGACGAAATATTGGCTAAAGCAAAAGAACTAATGTTGAACAACTAGGTATGTAGGCTTATAAATTATTTTCTTAATATTAAGTTAAGACCGACATAATCTCTATGAGATGTCTTAAAAAATAAGCGAAATGTGAGAAACCAAATATTTCTATAGAAGATGTTGCTGTGTTTGTTATACATATGTTTCACAAGCTTCGGAAAAAAATGAAAATTTTTTACATTTTGGAACGTGCTTAGCTATGTATTGCTTCATAGCGATATATTAAGATTTCATTTGAAAATGTTTATGTGTTTAGCTGATCTGTTTGAAAAGGTAGCTTGTCTTAACGTTTCCTCGTTTAAAGACGCCTTAAGAATCAAATTTTCTTTCTTTTTGCAAAGGTATATGAAAGCTTGATGTTTATGAAACTTACTTCATTTTTCTCAGTATTAATCAGCTTTTTCTAAATTTTTTTTTCCAGTTACCTAGAAAACCAGTTTTCTAGAAAACAATAAATACACTATAAAAATGTAAAATTATTTGCAAAGTAATCCTAAAAATCTTAAAATTATTTAAACAAAAAAAATTAAAAGTATAGTCTGTTGAAATATTCATTGAAGAAGGGGGAAAGAAAATTTGAAATAGAAAGGACGAGAAAATCAAAGCTTCAACAATGAAAGAATTTTTAGTGAAAAAGATTATTTTTTTTTTTAATTTATACAATCCTTATGCTTAAAACAAACCAAAATATCTAAAACAAAGTAGACAACCAATTCTTAATCCCATAAGTCTAGCATTTTTTCCCACTGTCTCTGTTATAAGGAGAGTGAGTGTGTTTTTACTCGGGAATTCAAAATAGAAGTTATAGATTCTAAGTTTTCAAATTTTTAACTATATACATACAAATTTAATTTAAATTTATTGTTATATAATAACGTAAATTGCCAAGTTCTGGGTGTCAAAAATTTTATTGATAATTTGCTTGATTTTCTAAAACATAGCCATGTGATAGAAACAATTATGTTATACTGCTATACCGTATATATATAAAAATAATTTTATACCGTAAAAATGAAAATAAATGTATATACATTTAATAATATTTAAGAGTTTAAGTTAATCAGAATGGATTAATAATGCCTCATATCTTCAATACACGCAATACTCGCATATAAATTCTTTAATTTTGTAAAAATAGAAATTGAGATTTTTAAATTCTCCAACAAGTGTTTGAATTATCATAATGGGATTCATTGAACTACCTTACATATAAGAAGTTGGCAGGCAAACATAGCTCTTGGTTAACCTTTTTATAACCTCAATCATATTAAAATAGCTTTCTAATTTCGACAATAACAATTTAGTGTAAATTTTATCGTAACGTATTAGTCTACCTTATTTGTATCAACTATATTAAATCCTTGATGGAATAGTGTTTTAGAATTGAATAGAATTGTTTTTAATGGACATTTCAAATTTCAATGAAATTTTTTGATTTATATTAAATTTTTTTTTGTTTTTATCCTGTGTATAAGTAGATTAGGTAGATTAGATTTAAACAAAAAATACAATTACTTTTTAAAGCTTTTAATCCTAAAAAGGCGAATCCTATAAACTAAATTCGTAACTGTTATACATTTCATATTAAAGAGCTATATATACGATATTACATTATTTAGGGAAAACTTTTCTAATGTTTATTTAACTATACATAAATGCAACATTAAAAATTATTTGAAATTCAAAATTACATGTTGTTGAATATTATTTTTAAAATCAAATATAATTTTACCTTCGCCTGAATGTATGCAAAAAAATTTGTTAAGTACAAATAAAAATATAGCTGTTTTTAAACAAAAATTTTCACATACCTACTTATTTATGTATTTTTATAATAGGAAAAAAATGAGAGGAAAATTTTCGGAATGTTAAGATAATATTGAGAGAATTGCAATAATTGAGAATTTGTATGGTACATTTGAATTTGTAGCTACTTGTTTGTAGTATAGTTGCATGTAATGTTTTAGTAGTTTTCAATATTAATGAATTTAGCTAAGCTGGTTACATGTACAGTGTTCAAAAGTTATTCAATAAAGTTCAAATTATAAAATTATTTCATATTATTGTTTTAATAAAATTAATAATATAATTCAAGTAATTTGATTCAGTCTTCAATATCAAGCAAAAATAACAAGTTTTTACTGATGCTAAATAAAATATTATTTAAATTAGGAAAAAACTTAAAAATTATTAATAAAGACTTTGTATAACACTTATGCTACAATGTTTGTCTTTTAGTTAGAATCAAAATAACTGTACTATTCCACTAAATTCATTAAAGTATAAAAGCAATTCGGTAATATTTTTGTAGAAAAATAAGAAATAAATTCTTTGGTAATGCGTTTTAGAAATCTAGACTCTAACGTTTACTAGGAATTTTATTTTACCACCTTTAACATGTTTTCAATAATTGATTTCAATTTTTAGTAAGTAATTTATTAAATTTATTGCTCATCTTTTGTGATCATATTAGAAGGAATGAGCAATAATAGATCATAGAATTTCGAAAGGTGTAAGAGAAAAAGCAACACTTTTTTAAATCATTGTTTATTAGAGTGTCTTACTGGACTGGGCTAACAAAGCGAGTGTCAAATAACGCACTTAAATCTTTTATCTTAAAGTTTTCTATTAATATTTGAGACTTTTTAAATTTGAAAAAAATTTAAGTTAAAAACTTTTGTATGCCCAAGTATTAGAAAAATTTTACTTTAACAATATTTTTCGAATACTCATATCCAAGGATCCATACAATAAACTATACATACATCCAAACACTAACATAATTTTAGGTTTCAATTCATAATTTTCTTCCTTCTTTTTATTTATTTTTGACGTCCTTTTATAGTTTTAATTTTAATCTTTTCATAATCCTTATAAAACAAAAAAAGTAAAAACAAGAAAATATTAACGCTTTGTGTAAGTTTTTAATATCCTTGTACATATTTTTCATATCCCTTTTCCTCATTTTTACTAACGTACCCTCTTCCAATCTTTTCCTTTCATTTCTTTTTTACTTTTCAGGTTCTATTTCTATTTTATTTCAATGCAGTCTTGGTTAGTTTTCTTATAATTTTATTATCCTTTTTGTGTGCTGTATTATTTTCATTTTATTGTTTTCTTTTCAAAATATATGTATATATATACATATACGAACAACATTGTAAAACACAAAGGAGTAATGGTGTAGAAAAATAAAATCTGCGAATCATGTAGTTTTTGAAGGAAAATAAAATAAAAATAAAATTAAAAACTAAAACAAATAAAACAAGAAACGAAAAAAGTTGTTTTTTTTTGCAGACTGGCAAAAGGATACAAGAATTTAAAAAAAAAAAAATCATTTTTTTTTCTTATAATTTTTTCAACAAAGTTAAAAGATTTTTCTAAAGACTTCAATTAACTCAATTTATGTTTTCCATAATTAAAGGGTAATGACTTTGAATGTGTATAACGCAAATGAAAAGGATATTAAATAAAAAAAAACTTAATTTAGAAAAAAAAAAATAATGGAAAGGCAACATGTTTTTTTTTATTGAAACCTACGAACCACAAAATTTGAATTCAATTAGGACTGCTTTTGCATTTCATATAGGCTATTGAAAAATTTTTGATGAAAATTTTTATAGAAATTTAAAAATTTTCAATAATGAAGAATTTGCGTGTGTTTTTTATACGTGGGAAAAATTAATTTAAAAATTTCAGACAGACAATTTTGAAAAATGTATGAAGGCTGAAAATTTTGAACTCATTTATATTTTAATTGCTTATAGAACAAAGTTACCTACACAATTTTAGTTAAGAATTTCATTGAATTTTAAAATAAATTCGGGTTATTTAATAACAATAAATTGTGTTAGATAGGAAAATGTTCAAGGATTTCATGAAAAAGGATATTTTCAAGTTATAATATTGAATTGATTTTTCACAATATTCAACTTTTACAGCCGATGTTCTGTCTTTTTAGTACAACGTATTGTAAGAGGATTTTCAGCGTTTTCATCGAGATGTCGCTGTGGTTTTAACAATACCTGACGAGCAATCGTTAAACAGGTTACGACGATAAGTCTGTTATAACGATAAGTCTGTTACGACGATATGTTTCTTAATGAACGCCCAATTTTGCTGCTAAATAACGAACGAGTTTTACTTGTAAAAATTAAAAAATTTAATGCCTCCTAAAATAACCTCTTTAACGTTCCTTCGAGGAAATCATAATATTTAAACAATATTTTTGTACCGAAAAACTGTTGCTATTTTATTAAAAATTTAATTAATAAATTTAATTAATTTAAATATAAAATGGCTAATTGCGTTAAAATATTCATTCAATAAAAAAAATGCTCTCCTATTCCTTAAAGGTGTTTAATTTTAAGTTGTTGAAATGATATTGTTGAATAACTAATTAAAATATTTCATATATCCGGAAAAGTAATTTTATTATAAAGTTTTTGAATAAAAAAGATTTACATTGTATGTGACAATAAAGCGTAACACAATTTGTCTCTAAAATTAAATTGTTGTAACGATTCATTAATTCGCAATATCTTTAATCATTATCTCATACGAGTATCATTGCAAATTTATGTCACGCATTCTATAATATAAAGGTGATGTTTAGAATTAAAAATAATTCCTTTAGATATTTTGACCTCAAATTTCGGAATGATACAAGAACATACAATTAAAAATACTTGCAAACGTTCACTTTATTTGTTTAATTCGGAAGGGATTGACAGAATTTAATTCGGAAGAGACTCGTCGGTAACCCTCAAATTGACAATCGCTTTTGAAATTTGGCAAAACAATATCCGGCTTCCAGAATACGTCAGCCTATAAATCTCAATATTCTCGCCCAGAAGTGAATTTTAACTTCCTTTTTCCCATCAAGAACGTCCGCGTTATGTATACAATCCCGACACACATCACAAGACCTTAAATTAATCTAAAATAATTTTAATTGATTGGCAGCAATTGAAATTAGCACCAAACGATTATACTTTGAACTATAGTAATTATTTAACAAATGTTGGAGCTCTTCAATTTGTTCTAGCACACGTTTTATCCTGTTTAAATTTTTAATTTTCATTTTTCAATAGATCCTAAAAATTTACCACAAAATAATTTATTTCTGAATATTTTCATATAATCAATACGAATTTTTTATAAAAAATCTAATTATTAAATTTCTAATTTGCTTTTATTAAAATGCAATAAAGAAAATTAATTTAATTTAAAAACTTTGACGTAGAAATTTTTTTTATTTATCGAAAAAACAATCTTCCTGTTTTAATATTCTCCTTGTTTTGAACATAAGAGCATAGAATACGAGTATCCTGTTTATTATTTTGTTTCTATATGCAATTAAAAATAGAATTTGAAATTTTCATTTATTGAGCCAAGAGAGAAAATAATAAGAAAAACAGAAAAATTGTTGAATAATTTTAATAAACTTTTATCTTTTCTCTCCACCCATATTAAAATAAATTTTTCAAAAAAACCCACGTATATATGACAAGCTCAGTTCCTGTCCACTTAATCAATGTTTTTTTTAAACTATTTTCAAATAGGATTTTTTTTATATCCTTTATTTAATATCAAACTGTGGATTTTAATTTATAACTCTTTATTCTTTAAACAAAATTAAAATATAGACTTAAATGAGAAGCGTTTTCTTATAAAGGGAATCTAGTGGACCCGGGGGATCTTTTTAAGTTAAAGCAATAAGGTTTTTTTTTAAATTAAAAAAACAACTGGAATTTTTTGTGCTTGGTACGTTTTTCTTCTTCTAACATTACTTTTTACCTTTCACGTAAAATATTTTGTTATACGTATACAAATACATTGATGTATATGCAGATATACTATGTATACGAGTACGTATGTAAAAATATTACTCTTTATTTAAAAATTACGTAGGTGAAATCAGTAAAAAATTTTTTTAAAAGTTTTCATTTTCTGAAAACTGTGTTATGCATTTACTACATAGTTCGTTGTCGTCATAATAAAATTATATTTGTGCTACACAGAAAAAAAATGTTTATGCAAATTTGTTCAATAACAAATATTAATAATTATTTAAGTTCTATAGTGTAATGTTATATATTTTGATTCAAAATAAAATTTGCAAAATTTGCAAAATCGAAATTCTAAATGTAATTGTCATGTTGTCACAAAAAAAAATCAAATTTAATTCGAACTTTTCTATAAGTAGACTTCCTGCTGACGTTAATGATATCGTGTCCATTTCATAATTTTGGAGAATTTCAAATAATTTTATTCCCGATTTAATTTTTAAGTTACTATGATACTAGTAATGCAATATAAAATTGAAACTTCATTGTACTCTAAAATCTCAACTCTTCTTTTAAACAATGGCAATATTAATTAAAAATATGAATTTTGGATTTTTAAATTTACCCTGAAATATGTTTAACTTTCATTGCTCAAATGATGTATTTTTTGTATTTTGATCCTTACTTTAAACATAATTGCTATTAATGTAATGCAGTGAGTGTAGAGGTCTTCTTTGTTAATTCCAAATATTCTCAAAAAAACATTCTATTATAACTATTCAGTACTTCTTCGAAAACTATTTGGAAAACATTAAAAATTTTGAAGTAAATATCTTTCAGAGCAAGAGGCAATAAAATTTATTCAAAGGTATCGTTACAATATTCTATCAGGAAATTCTTCAACAGTAAGTTTTACAACGTATTAGTTTATACAACGTATTTGGAATATTCCATCAAGCGGTCATTTGGTTAAATAGATATTTTGTTAGAAAAACGAACAAGCTAAATTTAATACAACTTGCCAATATGTCATTTAAATTTTCTTAATATTTAAATCGCATTACAATAAAACTGTGTAAAACTAAAAGAATTTTTTGCAGTGTAAATGTGTGTACCTATACATTATAGTAGCAAGTGTTATTCGCATAAAAATGTATAGTGTTACCTGTGAACGTAAATTAAATTTTGTTTCTCGTTTCTGTTAGTTTATAATTTTATTTTAAAATTTTTCCTTAAAACAACTTGAAAATGTTTTTATGTAATATTTACTTCATTTTATACTTATTGTATACATAGTCACTGAGGTAAGTATAATAAATTTCAAAATATACTCAAAAAAGAGATTGGGTTTTTCTTGTCTCCAAATGTTGGTAACACCATTAAAAATTAATAATTTCGTATTTTTAGTTCATAATTTTTCATAAGTGTATTTTTTCCAAAATAAAATTTCAACTGATATGATGAGGTTTTAGATATCAGAACAAAATTTACACAATTCAAACTATAGATTTTTATTAAAAATCATGCTGAGATTTTTATGAAGCCCGTAAATAAAAGTTAAATAAAGTAAATTTTTTTTGT
Source organism: Condylostylus longicornis (assembly GCF_029603195.1). Classification (NCBI taxonomy): domain Eukaryota; kingdom Metazoa; phylum Arthropoda; class Insecta; order Diptera; family Dolichopodidae; genus Condylostylus; species Condylostylus longicornis. The sequence continues at coordinate 8,539,118 of NW_026578009.1, read as the reverse complement.
TCTGCAAAGCTTTTTTATTTCTAGTTCATGTGATTGATTGAAATTTTAAAATAGTTTTGACTTAAAATGTAAATATAAATAAGGTCTAAATGAAAGTTTACCATGCTGGTAACAAGAAAAACACAGTTTTGTGTTTCTACACTTTTAAAATGTTTCTGTAAGGACTTTAGAATCGAACTAGCACTTCAGACAAATTATTATTTCTAATGAATACTTTTGATTTTGAATTTGCATTTATTTCTGTTTGATTAAGTCATAAAAACAGATCTAATCTCAAAATATTTTAATGCTTTGAATAACAATTTTATAATTTAATTTTAGAATAGTTGGCCTATGTTGAAAAGTTTCCTGTGCTGAATTATAAAATATTTTTTCGGCTCGTGTTTATTGTCTATAATAGACACATAGTGAAAATGCTACATAGATTTGCATAGATTGTAGATTTCAAGCGACCCGAGTGGGGCAGGCGTAACCCCCCAAGCCACATAAAAAGAATTCTAGAAGAATTGTGTGCACGATACTAGAGGAAACTGAAATTCTGGAGCTCCAGACAAGTTCCGCTACATGGCATTTACCGTTTTGAGATTTCATTTCAAGAGAAAACCAGATAAATGGCTGTGAGTTAGGTAAAGTGAAAAAATCTATCTTTCAGTACAAAACGAAAAATTCGTACTTAACAGAGAAAATCGTACTTAACATAGAAATATCACTTCAAAACTTCTAATACATCGAAGCATAATGCTGTTTTATGTACTTACTGGGTTTGTTATACGAAATGGTTTTACCATAGATTCAACTGCAAGTTATTTGCCACAATTTTATCTAAACTAGCATCTTATTGAGTTAAAATTGTTCAAAAAAATAAGTTTAAATTCATAAAATTTTTGTGTAAGTCAATTAGAAACGGTTGATACACGGAATCCCATTCGTGTATTTGATATACGAAATTCCATTTAGGTAACGTCGAAACCAAATATAAGGTATAGGTACAATCAAATGATAGTCAAAGTTCTAAATTCTAAGCTTTCAAAAGAACATTATTTTCTTGCTTAAATTTAAATATAAAATTTTTTATATAAAATTACAATTATAGCAGAATATTTTTTTGAGCCGAAAACCGAGTCATATTTAAAAAACAAAAACTGTTTTAAAGCTCTCTTAGACACTTTAATATTCAAAACAGAGACTGAAAAACTCAATTTTTTTTATTATTTACGTTAATGTTCTCATTATTATGTAAAGAAAACTTTTATTTACTAGACGAGTAACACTTTCATAACGTCAGAATTAAAGAAACCAAGAAAATAAAATAAAAAAATAATTCAAACCAAGAAGGAGTTTGGAAAAAAATTTTCCATTTGCTACATAAAATTTTTTTTACTGCATATTTCTATAAAGACCAGCATATATTTATTGGCTATAACAACCTCTACAAATACAAAGGAGAAACGAGAAAAAAAAAAGTCGTTTTAAGTCAGAAAAACTTTTTTAAGGTTTGGGGGGTATAAGCAAACCTCTTATACCTTTAATAAAACTTATTCGTATAGGTGTATTTTATTCCAATACCATATTGAGTATAACGATAAACCCTTCACACATTGCAGGTCTTTTTTTATTTTCTTTTCTTAAATTTTGTGTGTATGTTTTTAATTTAAAACTCCTTCAAGCTAATAAACTCCCTAGAGATATGTTCTAGAAACGATTCTCTTATATATAAATATACTTATTTGGTTTGCGTGATATTTAAATAAATCAAGAAAGACTATAAAGGAGTAAAGACAAAAAAAAGTTATGTGTGTTAGACGAGAAGAGAAAAAAAAAATTGGAAAATCGGAAAAATTTATCACTTTATCTATTCAATAAATTTCTCTTCTTTTTTTTTTTTTGTATTCCTTATACTTTCCACTTCCTTGTATTTCATGTTCACATTATCAAAGTAATTTTTCAATTCAATCTTCAATTCAATTCAGGATCATTCAATAAATTATTATTTTATCATTATATTTTACTTATAAAATATTCTTGAACTTTAACAAACTTGTGCCCTTATTTTTGAGTATTTTAAGCAATCAAATCAGACATTTTTCTATCATTTAGGTGGAGTTTTATTTTCTACTAAATTTAAATTATTCTATATTTGTGTAGGTGCACGATTAAATGGAGTAAGGAACTTATTAAACAAAATTTATAATTTGAATAAATAATAAAATTCTACGATTGTTAAAGAGTTTCGATTATCGGAGGGATGGAAAAATTAATTTAAATGTTATTTACATGTTTAATAGGTTATAATGGTACTCATTATTTCAAAAACTCATTAGTGCTATTGTTTTCCCCCTGATTAAAGCTTTTAAAGCAAAAACTGGCAGTATTTGATTTGGGATTACAAAGTGCAGTTAATAAACTACCTTCTTTTTAGAAGTAAATTTTTTTTTATTGAGTAATCTCAATAATTTTCAACTTGAATAGTCCTAAGCAAAGTACAAATTCATATAGACAAATTCTCAATTAATTTTCTTAGAACTATGTGGAATGGAACGAAATAAAAAAAAAATCTAGTTTTGATAAGCAACAAAAAATTTGGGAAAAATTTCTTGGTAATAGAAGATGTGAGAAAAAATGTTTGATTATTACAATAGATGTCGCATATTTTTCTTTAAAGTCAGTTCCTTTTATTCACTTTAAGGGTTTTTTCACTTTTAAGCGCTTAAAAATATCTGCGCCTAATAAAATTTTAATTTTATTCGGACGTATCACTCACACACACACAAACTAAAGACACAAATAAATGATGCTGTCATTTACAAGTTTTGAAGTTTCGACAAAATCAGATTTAAAATTCTGAAAATATTTTTGAGTATAAAAATAATAAGTCCTCTGGGAGGTCTTTGAATTCATATTCTACCAAAAAGAAACTTTCTTTTAAACGGAATGGATTTTTGAAAAACGAGTTTTTCCATTTAAACGATAAAGGTCCAATAATTTTATTTAGATAAAAAAAAACCCCTATTTTCAAACAAATTTTTCAATTACTCGCGTCTTTTCTGTCAATTTAAAATTTTCAGGTTCTGTATTGGTAACACAAAATTTAGATTTAATTCAAATTATAGAAATATAGATGAAAGCCTTCAGAGAATTGGTCATAGATACAAAGTATGATTTTTTAATTAAATTATCAAAAAAATTTGTAGAAACAAAGTATTGGAAAATATACAAATGAAAAATATTTAGTTCACTACAAAACATACACACTCAATATTCCTTGAACTGTAGGTAATTTAATTTAATACTGCAATATTAAAACAATATTTAAAATTCAAACATTTTATAGAGAACAAGAATGAAAATTAAAAAATAAATTAAAAAAAAAAACACAAAAATCTTCAATATCTGCATTTAATTAATAAAATATCAAAATTAGTCCTGAAAAATTTCATTTCTTTCTTTGTCTTTATTATTAAATGCTTTGGTATTATTAAGAAACTTTAACCACATTTGACAACAAGGACCTAACCACAACTATTTGGAATGCAATGAAAATAAAATGAAAATGGAAAAACTTTTGTATTTATTTTTTCATTTCTTTGAATTTTTTTTCTTATTTTTTTTATTCTGTGTTATCCTTGTGTGCTTTAATTTTTTTTTTATTTTGTTAGCATAACTTGTGTTTTAATTTATTTGAAATTAAATAAGAGAATTGGAAAAAGAACAAATGAAAAATAATTCCAGTTCTTTTCTATAACAATGTGAACAAGATTTTTGTAAAAAAAAACGAGTCCAAATTTTTCATTCTCTATTGTTTAAAATTTTTTCAAAAATAGCATTTTTTAAATAAAAAGGGAAATTCCCATGTCAAAAAAATATGGGAATTTCAGTAGAATTTTTCTATTAAAAATTCGGTTGCAACTAAATATGTTCGAAACCTTTTGCAATACTAAACGGTAAAATATTTAAAATAGAATTTAAAAGATTTGAGTTATTTTAAAAATATAATGTGGTTGATCTTATTTCATTTTAAATGAAGAATAAACTCACAAGTTTAGTCAAGAAAAATGCAGTTTAGTTTTTAAAAACGGGTATTTTCAGTTGATTATCAATCTTATTTTGTAGCGTTGAAACTAATGGCATATTATGATTAATATGAACGTTTTTATTACTCAAACCATGAAAAAAAGAACAAAAAAAAAATGTAGTAGCAACGTTACTTGTCGAAAGAGAATGTCATTTCACAAGTGAAATAATATTTTTCCAAGACATTCAAATGGACATTGTTATATCCTATAGAAACATGTAAAATGACTTTGCAACCTAAGACTTTTTATTGATCTTAATTACTTCACTGGTTTAAAAAATTTAAGCTTTTTAATATTTCATAAATTTTATTTTTGAAGTTTCTTATCGTATTTCGAACACATTTTGGATAAAAATTGGTAGAAACAAAATTTCTTGTCTCTGCATAGATTATGATGTCACAAATTATTAAGCCATTATATGAAACCACCTTTTCGCTAAAAGGCCTTCATATATTTGTTATCATTATAATTATTGCATATGTTCAAGAGCAACATTACATGAATATAGTTGTGTTATCAACTCTTCATACTTGTGTTGTGACTAGTCCGGAAAAGTTTTAAAAAAATATTTTGACAAAATTTCATTTATCAATTCTTTATCAATTGAGCTATGAAGAAATCATTTCTGAGATATATGAAGAAATTACCGGGAAATTTTCTACATTGCTCTATACAGTAATCATCATGAGTACCAAGTATAGATGAAATAAATTAAAATTTGCGATTTTTCGTTATCCAAATTGGAATAATCAAGAGAAATAATATCAATTTCTGTACGTTCGTTCTATTTCTGAATTTTAAGAAAATACGAATTACAGTACGGTTAAGTAAATACCTTAAAAGCGAGTTCGAGACAGATATTTCTTGGTCCTTACTTTTTCAGCTGGCTACGGACTTACATTTTCCCTATTACATTTACGAATGTAAATGCTAGGGACCTTGGCCGGTTCCTGAGGAGCTCGGCCTGATTCTAATGAAGGAGAAAGAAGAGATCCAGCGGCACCACAACCGGGGATCTATACCAACACCCACGGTAGGGAGGTTACACAGCCCCATACAACCTACTTACCTACCTAATAGTACCTTCCGCAGGATGCATTTGCCAACAAAATTTTAGGTTTCCTGCTTCTACGTTTACAAGAGTTTTTTGGCTAAACAGGTGAATGTGCACTTCATGCAGCATATTGCATTTTTATTACAAACAAATGATATTCAAAGACAATTTTTGAAATATACAATAAATTCTGTCAAATCCATATTATGCCCTCAATTGATTTCTAATTGTATAAAATTTGTTCCATAAGTGTATCATTAAACAACCGCCCTTAAAACATTGAAAATTCAAATCTTTTCTAATTTAATTTTATTTTATACAAATGTTTATATGCTTTGAAAACTTCTAATTTTCCTAATAACAGAACGTGTAGTATCAAACATGTAATTAAAATAAAAAATTTTAATTAAAACATTTTAAATGAAAATGTTATACACCTTGAGACACAATTTATTTATATAATTATATGCTGTAAAGCACACTAGACAACAAAGCTACTAGATTTTTAATTTTTCATATATGTGAGTGTATATATCTATGCATATGAACACCGTTATAAAAATGAACGTCAATGAGCGTTTAGGAAATTTTTTTTTTTTTTTTTTGTATTAAAATAATGTTTCATCGCCGTAATTTATGCAATGTATTTCATATATTTATATTTGATCTAAAATGCAATGCATTTTATATTGCGCTTATGCTCATTGGGGCTCAATTTAAGCTTAATCTTAGAATCTGAGCGAATGTATAAAGGAATAATATTTATGAATTATAAGGAGAATTAAAATATCCTGGAAGGTGTGAATTATAAAATGAAATATATTTTTTTTTTCTTTATGTGGCCGTGTATGCCTCTAAAATTTTTACTCTTATCCTTCACTTTTAAAATTTTTTTTTTAAAAAAAGCGCAATAATAAAGGAACGGGAGAATGATGTTTTATTTTTTGAAGGCAAAAATAATAAAGTTGGGTCAAATCATTGGTTTGTATTGTAGCACTTTTCCCTTCAACAACGGGAAATACTTTTTTTAAACACAGTCTATGTATACCTATCACACTACCAAAATTATTTTCATTCATATACGAAACTATTTTAAGGATTGCATATATTTAGGATGAACGATTTATGCAGTCTTTGAAATAAAGCAAAAATAAATTTAAAGAAGGGATCACATAAAGCTCGATTTTAAAGGTTAATTGTGTGAGTTAAGAAAAATAATTATATCTTTTAATGATACGGAATTTACCGTTAGCTTGTTGGGTTTATAGAAATTTGAAAAAGCTTGTTGTTTCGCAAATATAAGGTGCCAAAAATTCAAATTGAATAGAGCTGATAACTCGAGAGGGAGTGATAACTTGAGAGAGATGACACCATGAGAGAGGTGATAACTTGACGGACGGACGGGCGAACGGACAGAGTGAAACTAATAAGCTTTTTTTTTCAAAATTTTTTTGGAAAAGTGCTAAAAAGTGAAAAAAAAAATAGAAAAGAAAAATAAGATACTGAAAAACTTACAAGGATTACAATTTTTTTTTATTTTGTTTTTTGTTCTCTGTATTCGGTTTTCTCTGTATGCGCGCTCCTTTGCTTAAAAAAACGAATAAGTTTTTATATAGAAATTTTGTTTACACTATAGTTTCACCGTAAACAAGACAAAAAAAATATATTTTTCTCTTTTCATTTTTTGACATTTTTAGAAAATTAAAGTTTTCTTATTTTTAATATTTGTTATTATTATTTTCGGTGGTTTATTGTTATTTTGCATGACACAAGAATAAGCCGAAGAATACCTATGTGTGTCGTATATATAAACCATATGTGCATATGTACATCTACATATATATAAATATGTGTTTTTATAATGCTCAACTTTCTTTGTGTTTTATACGTTTCTCCAAGGATATAATAAGGATAACCAAAAAAAAAAAAGGAAAAAAATATTTAAATTTTGTTACTTCAAAATAAATAAAAAGCTACATGCTTAAAGGATTATAATAAATAAAAATAACAAAAAAGGAAAAATTCTTTTGTTATTCTTTTGGAGGGCAGACATAGAAGACAACTAAATATAAATTTTAATATTTAGTTTTAGAGTAAGTCAGAAAATTTTCACATATGACAACCACAATTTTTCTTTTTTTTTTTAAATTTATGTTGTGACGGAAGTTGAATAAATATCCGAGTTTGCATTTGAGTTTTATTTAAGTTATTTATAAGTCTTCTTAATTTAAATACACACATTAACTTATATACTCATAAAATATAGAATGAGTTGTAATGAGCATGTTTCGTGTATTGTTATTTTTATAGAAAATGTAAATGTAATGTAATTATTTAGAATTTCAAGTATATTATTCGTATGTTTGACGCAATATTTACAAATCCATTTTATAATTGTGTATTTACTTTAATATAGTCTAAGAACTTTGATTATTACATATACCTATGGTATGGAGCATATAATATGTATATATTGTTATTACATATACAAAAACAAATAGTGAGTTTTAAGAAACAAAGTAAACAAGTAAATCTAGTTAGAGAATAAATAATTTAATTTTGTTTACTGTAAAAGAGTTAGAAATGCTAAAATTTTGTATAAAAGAATTTCTGAATTATTTCATATATTGCTTAAATGACTCAATATTCTAAAGTGAATACTATTTAAAGGAATAACTAGAATTGAAAACCAAAAAATTAAGCTGACCTTGGCAATTGTATAATGCCCGAACGCTGTATAATGTTTCTGAAGAGTTATATGAAAGCTGACGAAAGAATTTATGCACTTTGCTAACATTTCTCTTTTAAGATCTAGCTCTGTTATTAAACTAATTCTTGTTTGAGAATTGTAATTTCAATTTTTTTATACGCAAATTATAGTATTATTTTTTTAACTTACAACGCAGCTACTGCAAAACTTTATAAAACTACAACTTAATGTCATCGAAATAGTGACGTCATTATCAATAAAATTTAGAATTTTTTAAATATTTGAATAGTTTAGTTTTTATGTATTTTGAAACATGACCAAATTAGAATTTGTATGGCATTGGCAACTGTTTCAAGAAGTCGTACAAACGCAACCAAATATTATTGGATAAATATACAAAGGTAAATCGAATTCAATTAACACTAGAACAACAAAATCGGTCAGGAAGGAATGAGTATACGAATTTATGGTAAAAGCAAAACAAATCAGAAAAATTCTCTATAAAAATTAATTCACGTATATAAAAAATTTAATATTCACCAATACCTCACTTTATAATGTTTCATATTACGTTGTAAATAAAGAACAATGATTGAAATTTCGAAAAAATTAAAATGGATCCTTCTACTGCACTCAAATTTTGACAAAATACATGCAACCATCAGCATCTACCTCTAAACGTCGAACAATTCTTTCACTTCCTGGTCCTTCATAAGCATTAACTATTCAGCTATGAATTCTCACATGGATGAAAAAATATGGAATTCTTATACGACTTATTTTACTGTACAATTAAATAAATTTATTAAAAACTGGCAATTTCCTTGTGAACTCGTTGATCAAATAATCGTTTAGAATTACCGCGTAGCAACGTATTCAAAATATTCCATATTCAAAAAGTTATTTGAAATAGAAAATTTTTTCCTTGCAATAAGTTTTTATCGGAAAGCGATAAATGATTGCATAGTAAATCAAAATAGCCAATTTTTGGGGACATTTTGTATCACGTACCGTTTACAATTATCAAACTGAAATTATCTTATGAGGCTCAGATTTTTTCTGCAAGTTTAATAATTTCAAAATTACCACAACAAATTAATTGTTGCCATATTTTACTTTTAAAACTCTTAATGAAAGTCAATCTTATAAGATTGGAATAATTTATATTACATGCTGTCAGACAAAGCCTGACGTGAAACAGTGTTAACATATCACACTCGCATCAAATCTTATAAATTTTGTCGTATAATTAAACAGTACGTCAGAAATAATTAAAACTATACTTAATATATAAGAAATAAAATTCATCAATCGCAAAATTACGACACACATTTAAAAAATTTCTATTGAAATTTTAATACTAGTAATATGTTAATGTTAATTAAAATACAGCATTGCCATATTTAAAATAAAAACATTTTTTGTAATAAATGTGAAATGAGATTTTCCCATTTAAATTTTTATTGTATGAAGAAGAGTTTTGCTATGATTTAGAAATTTTTATGATTAAAATTAATTAGAAATATATTTTTAGTAAATTTTTGTATTTTTGCATTTTTTTCTATTTTTTAATCTTAATGTTTTATCTAATTGTATATTTTGTATTTTTTTTTTTTCAAAATATTTGTTTCAGACATCGCATCATTTCATCATTCAAAAAGAAAATAAATAAATAGAAAACAAAACAATTAATTTTCCTTTTTGTAGTATCTATATAGAAAATACATTGAACATATCATGAAAATCCATTAACATAATCAAAAATAAAAAAAAAAAATAATTTAAAAAATAAAATACAAAATTATAAAAATTTACCACCATTAGAAATTTTTAAAACAAAACAAAAATAAAAAATACAATCATAAATCATAATTTTTGATCGTAAATAATATTTCATGCATCTGCATATATTTACAATATATATACATAAAAAATACATTAAATAGAATAGAGAATTAAACACATTAAATAGAGAAGAATAATTTTATTTTATTAATATTGAAAATATATAAGAAAAATATATACATATACATACACAATATTTATATAAGTATGTTGTAATATTCCGAATATCATCAACATCATCATCATTTCTCATTTCGTAAGCATATATTCTAGCTTGGGCAATATTCATACATAAATACATATTTTTCATAAAAGCAAATAGAAAATAAATGGCAATATTTTCATCTCGCATAGAATTATATAATTGAGAAAAACAAAAAAAACAAATTTATTTGTAATTTTAACAAAAATTCAATTGAATTGCGTTGCAAGAATCAGGAGAGAAGAAAGGAAAACATATCGAATAAATGTACCGAAACACAAGAACAGCAACCACATAAAATTTATTGAAAAGAAAATTATATAAAATAGTAAAAGAATTTTAGAAAAAAAATAATCAAAATTTCAGCGAAATGCCATCAGAACCAATAAAAATTCATTTCTTATAAATGAATTAGACATGAATTTTTGAATTAAACAACAGGAAATTTCAAAAGACTGATATAAAAATCACAATATATACAAAATAAATCGTTCGAATAAAGTATTAATTTTTAAAGAAAACATGTTGTAAATCTACAGTATTAAACCAAGATAATAAGGACGAAATCATATTGGACCAATATTTAGATAATTATTAAAAAGGTATAGAAATGTCAATATCTGGATCAATTGTTGGTTACGAGAATAATAATGAAATAATAAATAAGAAAAAAATTAATAATTTGAAACATAATCATCATCAACAACAACAACAACAACAATCAAATCAACAACAACCTAAACAACAACATTATCAAGAACAACAACAATTTTTAGCAATTAATAATCATCATTCAACAATAATTGGAATATCATCATCATCATTATCATCAACATCATCTCAAATATTATCAAAACCAACAATAAAATCATCTATATCACCACAAATAACAAATTCATATATAACAGAATTAAAACAACAACAGCAAGAACAACAACATTCATCACAATTACTATTACCGTCATCACAACAAAATATATCATTATCATCAACAACAATGTTAAATACATCAATTAATTCAATGGGTAAACCATGCCCAAGCTTAAATTCAAGTCTTAATAATTCAATAATAACAAATGCAAGTACAGTTAGTCATAATCAACAATTAAATCATAATAATCATAATCATCAAACACATCATCATCATCATCAACAACAACAACAGCAGCAACATCAACAACATCATTCATCAATATTGCAAAATCATAATAATAGTAATAATAATAGTAATAGTAGCAATAATTGTAGTGGTAACATAAATAATAATAATAATAACAATAATAGTAGTAGTAATAATAATAATAACAATAATGATATTAATAGTAATCAAAATAATACTGTTACAACAAATACAACAGCCACAAATGCATCAAATTCAAATAAATATCATCTACAAAATATGAAAACAAGAAAAAATTTTAATAAAAATAATTATCAAATACAGCAGCAACAACAGCAGCAGCAACAACATCATTATCTTCATCATCATCATTCACATCAACATCAGCAACATCAACAACAGCAACAATATAATTCAACACATCAAAATAATTATTTACATTTGAATTCATTATGGTCAATATGGTATGGTGTATTAATGACATTATTTCAAGGATATTTAGCTATACATGGTGCTTATAGATTTTTAGGTAAGTTTAATTTATTTATTTAATTATTATATTTCAGTTTTAAAATTAACTTTTATACTAAATTATTATAAATTTAATTTGTTCAATCAAAATTAGTTAGTTTAGTTCTTTAGAATATTGAGATTGATTTTAAAAGCACAGATCTCAATATTTTGAAAGTCACTGCGTTATGAGCTATAATCTACTGATTATTTCATAGTAAATTTATTTGTTTTATTGAATTCCAAAAACGTAAACTAATTTTTAAATTATTTTCATACCAGCGTTTCGGTTTCAAAATTTTAATACCCTGAAGTATTTACTTTTATTAAATTGTATACACGAATCTAATTTTTTATAAAATATTGTGATTTTATAAATTACTTGCCCATATTTGTGTATGTATATACATATATTACTAAAATAGTTTTCTCGCTGAAGATTCGAAATAATTCGTCGAGAATATTCACACAACAGTCTCGGTTTTAAATTTGCAAAAAATATCTATGACCAATAAAAATTGGAAAATGTAGTAGCTAATCTCATTATGTTTTTGCTCGATTTAAATACCGTGACCATATAGCTCAAAGGTTTTTTTATATCTGTATCATTTGTGTAACCTCTTATTTTCTAATAGTTAGATTTCTAACATAATATTTTCTAAGATTCTATCACATTCAAGTAACAAGTATTCAGATGAAATTCTAACAAATGTTTTCAAATTTTTAAGTATATTTATAAAAGCATTCGTACCCTATTATAAATTTACCTAATGCAGATACACCCACATATCTTAAATAGTACACTATAACAATATTATTTATTATAAAACTGTCATTTAATGAGAAAATAGAAAATGAATAAGTCTAGAAATTCATCTAATAAAATTTCTTCCATAAATTATAATTGAAGAACTACATACATATATGTAAGAGACAAACTAGGTTAGAAAATAACAAAATAAAACTTTCTAATCCTCAACATTACATAACAATTTGTAAACACGAGAAGTAACACTCAAGAGTAACTCGAATACAAATTTACAAAAAAAAAAAAAAAACAAATATTGCAATACACAAGCAGATTTGAATAATGCATTTGAATCTGAATAAAAAATATGACGGAGTGTAATAAATTAAAATAGAAGATAGTATAAAGTATTTATGAAAAGAAAAATATATTTGGTGAGGTCAGGCCATATCCGGCACCATTATATGAACTTCCAGATACGATATTACCAAGGTGGGATATTGAAAGCGCTGAAATAGTGACAATGACAGTGTAGCTCCGGGGCAGGATAAACTCTCATTTGAAGTATTGTACGGTTTTGATATTAAATTTTTTGAAAATATATCGTTTTTGTATTTTTAATATTGGCTTCTCCAAGTAAATACGGATGTTTCCAAAATTCGATAGCTTTTCTTCTGACAAATGTAACGAAGCAGTTAGGTAGGTGTTATGTAAATGTTTTGATAAGACTTCGTTTACCTTTAAATGTAAACTTTTATCTAAATCTGTTCAGCTAACATTCAAATACCGAATTGCTGATATAAACTCAATTATTCAAAATATCTCAATTTTAGTTAATCAAACTAGATGTAAGGTTTAGCGCGATTACAATACCTATCTCATTGTACATAATACAGTAGATGTAAAAGTGGAAGTATCGCGTGAGAATTCAAATAAATTATGTTAAGTTCTTATGTACACAATTTAATGTTATCCTGAAATAATTTTCTTTAATAAAGACATTCTCTTATTTTCTTCCTGTTCTAAAAATTAATGCATTTTCAAAATTAAATTCATATGGTAATTTTTCAAAGTTTCATAAATTTCTTTTATTTACATAACTCATTTGAATATAATATGTAAGTATGTATAAATGTATGCATGCAAATAAACATTAATAATTACTAACTATATACTCGCTCACCAACTTCTAGTTCAACTTAAATACCAAGTTCTTACATAATTTCTAAAAATGTTAACAAAACAGAATGAATGTATGTTTGTATTCGTGGATAATTAAAGTAATTTTTGAAAATGACATAAGAAAATTTTCTAAATTACGTACACTTAAAAAAATGTTTATTAAAGAATGTTAGAAAAACAAAATTTTAGAAAAAGAAAAGCAAAAGAAAAATTGTATACTAATAAGGAAACATTAAGGAAACAAATTGTTCGCAATTTAAAAATAATTGAGCCTAAAATGAAATTACAAATCCTTAACTAAAAAATTTTTAATAAAAAAAAAATTCTTTTCTTAAATCTTCCTTTTTCTAATACATGTCAAATTTTCCCAACCCGTATTTGGAATTTATCCCTGTCTTATTATTCTTAGCCTATTTCAAGAGTGCTGCCATTTTGCAAAATATTAAAAACCTGTTTTGTGTTTTGTTCGTTAATAAAGAAAATTCTACTCTCTTTTTCATAACGTGAGAAAAAAAACGTAAATTGGGAAAGTTTTTTCATTATTGAGTAAGAGTTCAGACATACATGCAATTTTAAATTTTACAATTACTGCTTTATTACAGAATAAAGCAATGCTCGTTGAGAATATTGCTCAACTAAATTAATAACGCCCAACTAATATGAGCGAACTAAATTATTTCGTCAATTCCAAACCAACTAAACTATTTTGTTAATTCAAATCGAACGCGTTAAATAAAAATTGCAATCAGTTTGTAAAAATCACAAACTGTTTGATTGCTAAATTGCATACAACCATACAGTTGCATGTGTGCTCGCTTCAATTTAAACCTATATTGCATATAAGAGATCAAACATTTGAAAACTAAAAATTGCATGCATATTTGAGCCCTAAGACAGCAAAATACCAAAATTTTTTTGACAATATATAAAAGTTAACAGAAATCATCTCTAAAATTCATTACAATTGATCAGTTTACACTTAAGTGCAACAGGCGCATGATCAGATAATGTTAATTTTTTACTTTTATTTGATTACAATATTATTAAATTAAATATTTTTACGATTAATTGCATACAATAAAGGAGGTTATGTGATGGCACCAAATTTCGCTTCAGATTAATTTAAAATTTTACACATAAGCTTTGTCAGATAGTACGAGAAACCACCTAACTTCTTTTAATGAACCAACTTCCAATAATTCCAACTTCTTCTGCTCAACACTAGACGTGTACTTCTTGTTATTAAACTCTTCAATTTTTAGAAAATAATTTAAACATGCTATAGCACTGTGGAACCGTTGATGTTTTCGCATGTGATTTTTTACACGGAAATTCAGAAAAAAATTTTCCTAGAGTTATACAATGCAGTAATGCCGTTTTTAAATTTAGTTCATAAAATATAATTTTGAATTAGTTTTAACAATTTATATCTAGTTTAAGCGCAAAAAATTATCATACTAAAATTTCAATTTTCAATTTAGACAAGTTGTAAGCTAGAAAGGCAACACTTTTTTAAATTTGTAATTTAAAAAAAAAAAAAACAGAAATATAAAAAAATTTCATATTTTCTAGCAATTTAATAAAATATTCTTATTGTGTGTATAAAATTAAAAAGAAAAACAAAAGAACGAGGAAAAGAATGTTAAGAGCATAAGGAGAAAGCAAAAGTAGAAAATATAAAGAAAATTATTTTTCTGGACATGAAATATTTCCGCTATTATTCTTAACGCTTTTGACTATATTCATAAACACACGTGCACATACACATTCAGTAAAATTGGATCAACAACTGTATTCAACAGAAAAAACAACAAAAACAAATAAAAATCTAGCATTAGAAAATTATGTAACTTCTTGCTTTTACATCAATTCTTTCCATGTTTTATTTTCTCTTACTAGTCCAAGGCTAGATATATTAGTGTACATATTATTTAATGTACTTTATATTATACTTATATATTATGAGCCCAAATGGATGCATGTTCTTATGTTAGGTTGACCATTTTTATTGTACAACAGTCCGGGACACACACGTATAACTAAAAGATTTTAGAAAGATGCGAATTTAAGTTTATAGGGCAAAAAATTTATCAAAATCATTTAAAACCTAAAATCAATTTAAAAAAATATTCAACTGATGCATGCAATGCAGTGTTCATTGACAACTTGATGTTTGAATGTTTAGCCTGTTCGGATATTACAAATTTTTATTCAAAAGTATCCTGTAATTTTGTGGGCGAGTAGACCAGCAAGAATAATTGGATATAAGTAAACAAATAATGAAAGTACTTTTATATAAGCTGAAATAAAAAATTAAAAATATAAACAATAATGACCAAATAATCTTATGCAATCGAATTAATCCTTTAAATATTTTTTTCTACGTGACAATACGGACGAGTCTCTGAAATTTTATCAGTTTATAAAGTTCTATATCAGTTGTTTCACTGGAACAAAGTGTTTTTTACTACTGTGTATTAACCCTAACTTTCTGAGTATTAACTCCCTCAATTTTTGGCAAATACCTACTTTTAGTAACCTATTACTTTGACACTTAAGATTCATTTGACGTCAGCAAAAAGAAGAATGTAGCAATATAACTACGAGTATTTTAAAAATACAAAATCTATACTCATACTGTTAAAGCGAAATATGTGATTTTAAAAACCATTTGTTTGATCAAATATACGAAAATATACGAAATTTGTATTTTTCGCAAGTCTTTTAAGCACATTTAACACGTATTGCTGACAAGACTCTAAGAGATGGAGGAAAATGTAATATGGGTTTACTTTTCGACCATACACAAATTTTCAAGAAATTTTAAGTTTTTAAAAAAGCAATTTAAAAACAAACAAAAATTCTGACTTGTATAAAAGTTTTATCTCGAAAACTGTGGCTCAAATTAAATTGATTGTGAGACCGAAAATAAAAATTAATTAATTGCCTGTAAAACAAGTTGGCGGCCCCGATAGTTCCTCTATGTGACTTGGTTCCGAAATTATGAGCATTTATTTATATGCAGGAAAAATCTAATTTTTTCCAGCATAACGCCCCCCCCCCCCCCTACAATTTGTTGATGGAAATTGATCAAAGAATCATCACTACCAAGTTTTTTAGGCGGAAAACAAACCTTTTGCGGTAAACTCTGTATATTTTTTTTTAGGCTTTAAAACGGTATGGTTCCGGAAATTTTTGGACGTATGGTTAGCTAACTTACGTATGAATGTACACGAGTTGAATTCGGTGTGTATTTATGTATGAATTTTCCTTATGTATTCGCATATCCTTTATAAATGTTTGTAATTTTTTTTTATAATAAAAGTAACAACAAAAAATGACTGTTGATATTTTTATTATAAACTTGTTGCTATGCTGAACGACTTAAAAAAAAAAAAAACAAAAAACATTTAAATTTTTTTTTTGTGAAATTTTTTATGTCAATTTTTTGTTTTCATTTTTACTATATTGTGTTTTTTAATGATACCGTTATTTATCATAATCCTAGAATTAATGATAAAGAAAATGTCCTTTGAGATACTTTAATAGCTTTTTTTTTTGCATATTTATAAAATTTTACACAACCAATACATGTACATACGAGTATTTCATAACAAAGCCAATATTAAACTCTTATAATGTTTATGAAATGGAGAAATTTTTTACTTTTATTGTAATTTCGCGTTATCAACTAGAGAGTCATTATTAAAAACAACAAGAACACAAGTGCTATAATCATTTGATTTTGTTGTTTTCTTCTTAAAATTTTCTCTGTTGTTTTCAAAATGTTATGGATTTTTTTTTGTAAACTACTTATGTTGGTATGGTTGAATTACCATAAAATTTATAGGTAAAATTTGGCTCAAATCAAATTCTGAATTAAATTGCTTTCGTGACCTTCAAATTAAGTATTTAGTTGTTCAAATTTAATTAAAATGGTTTTTGTTTTTTTTTTGTCATTAGATTTTTTTCCCTTAAACCTAAAATGAATTATATCGCCCCAATTCTCGATTTATTACTCTCTTTGCTTGATTGTGTTTAAAATGTTCTATAAATGATAAACGCAACTTCTTTTGATCCTCATATAGTTTGTTTGTATATCAATATGGGAAAAACTTCAAGGTACAGAAACTTTTGATGACAATTCGAGGATAAACAAAACATACCCTTCTACATGTACGATTTTTTTTCAAAAGTTTAGAAAACCGCACGCCAAACATTTTTTATTTGTGATTTAGTGCGTTTAGAAAAGATTTTATTCTAATACAAATTAAATTAAATTTTTAGAAATTATGCCTAAAATGTACAAGAAATATTTCTGTTGATGATCTTAATCTTTAATTCCCTGCCATAATTTTGTGAGCTTGTGCATTATACAGAACAAAATTTTTTATATTCATTTACTTGCAACTCACAAAACGTAGCGATGCTAAAATAATGATTATAAAACGCATTCTCTTTTACTATTTTATCGTGATTTAACTGAGAAAATCCCGGCATACTCGGCTAAATCTCGATTCGTGGGTAATACCGTCAATCTGCTTCCCAAAACACTATTTCGTACATTTTTTCGGATAACAATCAAGTTAGAGTTCTTCTGCTTTTAACCCGAATTTTATAGAATCAAATAATTGTTCGTTATTAAGTTTTTCTTTTATACTACTAGAATAATTTTTGCTAGTACGGTTCAAAGCTTAAAAATGCATAAAATTCTATAAGTGAAGAATCCGGGTTTCCCAATATAGACTTTTCAAAATTGCATTATGTAACTTTCCGGCTAATAAAGCGTATTTTATGTGGTTCTGAAATCAAAATCAAATTTTATCACTTGATGCATGAAAATTTCGCATTGTATTGTAACATTAGATTAACTGTAGTGTTAATTTTCGAAGTTGACACGGCTTTTCTCTTTTCAAAAATTATTCATTTACATATTTTATAGATTTTAAAGTTTAATTTTTAAAGTTTAACTATATCTAGCCAATATTAAATTAAATTTTAAATTTTATTTTTTTCCGACAGGATGTTCATTAATCCAATGGAAAATAGAACCAGTAGCAGAATTAAATCTTCAAATTGTATTATGTGGTGTTGTTTTTATATTGCTGCCATTATTTTTTGCATCAGCCGTTTTCAAGGTAAATCATATGTTTTTATTGTAAAAATTTTAATACAAGTAAAATATTATTAAAAGTTTTTGAAGGCGAAATTTTCAGCGAGGCATTAGAGGCTTAGTATAAGATAAATACAAAAATCATTTAATAGTTTATTTATAGAAATTTTGCTACGAACCCTTTCTAGCGACCTTGTTCTCTTAAAAATTCTGTCATTTTGGTCTAACTTTCGAAATATGCAACAGATTTTACAAAATTACTTTTACTGGTAATCACAATTCATTGTTAATCAGAGGCATTGCTTTTATATGTTAGTATGCAAAATGATAAATTTTGTTCTTGAACGCCAAAAATTGTTATACTTTAACGTAAACTAATATTATATCAATTGTCGTGGTATTACCAATATGTAAACGAACTTCGCTTATTGGTTTCATTCTATTCAACTTAGAACTCGTTTTTATAAACAACTTTCAGATAAAATACGAAGTCTACCCTGCCGAATTTCACTTATGAATATTAAGCTCTAAAATTTCTATTCGAAAATTAAATTCTTCAATTTTTTGTACGTGTAGCGTCAGATAAGAGATTATGCCAAAATCAATAATTATGAAAAATAATATTATTATTAAGGAGTATGAAATTGATCCTTTTTTAATTTTTATATACGAATGCACTTAAATGCATTCGACAATTTTCCAATATGAGACACGAAAAACAAATGAAAAAAAATTTACAAATTAATGACAAAATACTCGTAGCGTAGTTATATAACAAGTGTTCGTATTATATAAACTTGATATATTGAATAAATTATAAAACAACAGTGCAATTATTTACTGTTAAACTAAATCCATTCAAATTAATTTTCAATTCATTAATTTCAACCGGAAAAATATATTTAAATGCATTAACTCCATCCATAAATTTGCATTTATTGTGCACGGCGTATACCTACATTTAAAATCAAATAGCTAGGTAATACAAATGCTTCCACATAAATAGAGCCTTTGTTATATTCATACATACATATGTATATATGTATGTAAGTGTAGAAACATGCACAGACTATATATTATGTGCTTCTAGTAGTGTGAAAATAAATTTTGAACAATTGCAAATTTAATTTACAGTAATATTTTTTTTTTAATCCAGTGAAATTAAAAAATAAACAAAACAATATGACAAACGACAAATAGTTCTTCGATAGGTATAACGAAGTAGGCAACAAAAACCTATATTTTAATTTAGTCGGTGATAGCGCGCCGTCGGTCGACCTAAAGAATAATTAGACAACAAAATGCAAAGGAAATTAGGCTCCTTTTACAGTTGACTTTATCATGGAGACGCCAAGTCTAAAAACCGTCTCATGAAGCCGAAATTCTTTGGTGAAATTAGTCTGCAGTTTCTCGTGTCACTATGACCGAAACCAATTAAGAACTGGATCAGAATGATCGTAGCTCTCGATGAGATATTGTCCTCTTAGAAGACACCTGAAGAAATATAGTTCTTCTGAATGACAACGTTCAAGATGGCTGTAGAAAACATGGGTGAGAATGTTTCAAAAGCGTTTTCACTGATTTCAGAATTGGTAACCGAGGTTCAATTTTTTTTTTCAATTTTTTACATACTCTTTTCTTAACGTTTCAAATATTATAAACAAATCATATTCAAATCTTTTATTTAAGTGTTGGGTTAAAAAATCTGCATCATAGTAAATTTCGCCTTTCAGCCAGCCATTCGTTATTCCGTTTTTAACTTAATAACAGGAACGCTTACTTTCCAGTTAACACGTTTTGAGCTAAAGCACTACCAAATTTGTGGCGTGCGTTCGATATTTATCCATTCCCAAATGCTCTCGTTGAGTATTTCGCTACAACATATTTGGTTAGTACGTCAATCGCATTTCGAATAACTCGATAAAAACAATTACAATCATCATCTCCACAATTTTTTTGTAGCAAACTCTGTTTTTTTTCTTTTTAGATTTTATGCCCATTTGCTTTTCAAGCTCATCATTAACTTTGGGGTTTTTTTTTTAGAATAACGAATGACCCTTTCATCTATAATCGAAATTTTATAAACCTAAAAGATAAAAAACCTTATATTTGCCTCCTTTCCAAACACTATTCCATGTACATATGTATATATATGCTTGTATGGCGTAGGATAACTTTATTTAACTTTATTTTTACACACTTGAATACAAGACTCGTGTACAGAAACAAAGCAAAAAAAAACTTTTATGTAAATTAACCTTGCGTGTTCAAATTATTTTTTGGTTTCGTTTCTATTATTGTTTGATTTTTTACCACCTATGCATATTTGTACATAGTTGGGTTTAAAAGTTTATATTATTTTGTTTCTGATATAAATTTTAAATGAAATTAGCATCTGATTGCAGACATTCCGAATTAATGACTTTAACAAATTAGTATTCCAATTAAGGATTTGTCAAAGGATATACGTCGGACTTTTCATTTAGGTTATATTTTTATATATTTATTCAATTATTGCGATTGTAACAAACTTCGATAATGATAACATTGAAAAACAATTTAAATTGTAATTGTATTTAATAATATTAAAAAATAAATATAATACTCGTTTTTATTTAATTTTCATGGATTTTTTATTATGCGACCATTATGTTGGGATTTTAAAATGAAAGCAAATTCGGGAAGTTCGAACAAACCGCAAAAGATTGAGGAGTCAATAGAACAAATTCCTATTTTCTTATCTAACCTTAATCACTTCTATTCCAATTTCTTAAAGAAACTTCTATTCCAATTTTGAGGTAATCTAATTTTTGAAGTTCGTTAGGGTTAATGAATAAAATACAAAACTATTTGCGTTATGGCGCCGAAACGTTACCGAAAGTATATCAATGAATCAAAATAAAGATTCTAAATATTTTTATATAATTTCACATTTTTACTTGATTCGAAGGTAGTTTTCGAACAAAAACAATTTTATTTCTGTCCGAAACCAGTGATTGATGTTGAACCATACATTAAATTTGAAATACGTATACTATACTTTCCAAAATAGACACAATTTGCGAACTATAAATAGAGCTTTATGATAAATCATCCAAAAAAAGTTTTTTTCTATTGAAGCGGACAATTTATACAGATTGTAAACAAAAAATCTGCCATTTTTCGGTTATCTTGTCGCAGTCCGATAGTCAAGGCCAATTTCTGGAAATTTCATTTAGACAGACATTTGAATTTTAATAAGAATATAAAATTGATATTGAAATTTTAAAGGAGTCTCCGGTTTCATGCATATGTCATGTAATTTAATTCGATTGATAATTGTCTCCCGGATTAATTTCATACCTAATACAGAAAATATCTTTAACTATTAAAAACAGAAATATTCTATATAAAAACAGTTTCCATTTGCACCCACATCATACATATTATTGACATATCTATAATACAAATATTTTATAGCTTTATAACAAACACAAGTTTTAAATGATACTCACACGACAAATATACAATAATAAATAAATTTTGAAATCACATACCTATACAAGTATAGAACCATTCATTTGCATAACTCAATTTACTCGAAAACAAAAAACAAAAAACAAAAGAACCCTTAAATACATTGAGTGGTTACTGCATAAAAATATAATTTGTACACTTTCATTCTAAATTAGAAAATAGTCGAAACGAATCAGAAATTTATGTCCATGTTTTCTGTTTTTCCCTCACACTCATTCTCCCACACCATCACGATCATTATTTATTCCTTTATGTAGATCCCATTATTAATGACTTGGTCCTTTACTAAAAGTTTCTTTTCCATTTTTTTTGTTTTTGAGTTTATAAAGAGGAAATTTTTGTAAGTAAATTTATTACACGTGAAATTTTCATTAAAGAAAACCTTAGACTAGATGGTTGAAGTAGTGGTTGGGGTGGTGGTGGTGGTGGCGTGGCAGTGGTTGATTATTTATTAGCTAGAGAAAAAGAAAATTTAGTATTTTACATGGTTGAAATTCTAAAAGAAGACAATTAAAATGGTCGAGACACTAATTTACTTTAATGGAGATAATTAAAATATAAGAAGTTGTGCATAAGTTTATTTTTTGCGTAAATAAAATAATATTAATTTTATTTTTGTTTATGTGGCGGTAAACCAATAGTATTTTTACTATAAATTATATTTTCATATTATTCTAAACCTAATTAACAGATTTTTAAATAAATTATCAAATTTAGAACTAATTTTTCTTTTTGATTTAAAACTTCATTAATAAAACATTAATTTTTGATTGTGTTACCACTTTTGTTATTGAAATGTGGTTTAGTCATTTTATTTTACATATTTAGTTTTAATTACAATATGCTTTGAATTTTGTTGAGACTTTTTGTGACGAAATCGTTAATAACTAAAAATCAGAAGCGGCTAAAGTTTATAAAGTTTATAATTGCATAAAGCGTTAAAGTACCATGCGCACCGGTACACGTCCTAATGTATCACTAATGAACCAAATCTAATTAACCATCTGAAACCTGTGCTCACAGGTAAACATAAAAAAAATAACGTTCTTAATATATCTTAAACGTCTAGACTCTAGTGTAAGGCAGGTTTTAGATATCAAGTATTTGGCAGGTTTTAGATATTACGTATTTTTTTTTATTAGTAATTCATTGATAAAAGTACAACTAAAGTTAAATTATCTTTGCAAATTTTGTGCCATTTAGTTGCTTTTTAGTAAAATATCAAAAATTTTTGGCAAGTTTAGTAAAAAACTAAATTATTAAATTTACTTTGCGTCTAATTTGGAGGTTTGCAAAAACCTCCATCAAATTCGGTTCCATTCCCCTAAATATATGCAACAGAAAAGTGCTAATAACATTAGGGAACCATTTAGATGACGTAGGGTTAGGGTAATTATACACAAGTTTACAAAAAAATCAGGCTGTTTACAAAATAATTTATAAATTATACATCAGACTGTTTGGAAAAATTTTCACCAAACTTTTCAGGGAGGGTGACGAAATAATATTATTAATGTGAAGTACATACATTAAAATCACTAGGGATTACCTTTCTGAATATGCTTTGTTTTTTAACCGTGACAGTTAGATTATGACAAGTCCAGATTCATTAACAATTTATTACTGTAACGTACGTCAAAATTCAATACACACTCTATCAATTGTAGAAAAAATTTTAATATCATAAAATTTAGAATGTCACATACCACTTTTTTACGATAAAGACTCTAATGTTCAAAAAGCAAAAAAAAACGACTCGAAAAAATTTTGTACCCGGATTTGCACCCGAAAATTATTGAAATAAAATATTTAAAATTTAAGTAAAATTAAAATTATCATTAACAATATTGTTTTACTTTTATTTGTTCTAATTTAGGTTGGAAACTTAGCTAACGATGGCATTAAATTAGCAACTATACCAAATCGTAAATGTTCAATGACACCACATGATGGTTTAGAAGAAGAATCAAGTGGTGGTACATTAAGAGCGTTATGGACACATGGTGGACCAACAGCAGCATTTATTCATATTATAATTGCAATGTGCTTATTATTACCCAGACTCTTATTAGAGGCTAGAATTATTGAAAATGGATTATTACCAAGGGGTAAGTTATTTTAATTTATTATTTGGTTTTTTTTTTTAATAATTTTTTTATAAGATATAAAAAATTAAGAGAATTTTTTTGGTATTTCCACCATAACTATGATTGTGTCATACAGTCGTAAACTTATACGCATATATATAAGCTTTTGTATTGTAAACAAGTTTAGATTTTTGGTTTAAAACCCGAAAAATACTTTTAAAGCTTCAAAAAAGCCGTTCTACACACGTTGATTTACTTAACTGATTTAATCCTATTTGGGACCAGGAGCCTATTATGCAATTTTTCTTTTATTAACTTTTTAATTTTTTATCCGACATCTCAATCGAGAGTCAAACTAAAACTACACAATTTTAATAAATTCGAAACGCATTTTATATTTTAATAAAACTTGTCGTATTTAAGACCGATTGGATCCAGTTTGCAAGTCTATCCTGTCCAATATACCCTTCAAACTTTCCCTTCAAACCACTACCCCGAGACAATCCTTACCGCTGCTCTAAAGTTTATGTAACATTTGGAAGCTGTATTGGAAAATATATTGGAATAATCCAACTAAACTTGTTCGTATATGCATAATTTAGATAAATGTTGTATAATTGTTTTTATAATTTTTTCAACTTAAAAACTCGGTCATCCTTAATTAAAAAATTTCTGTTTATTATTGTACATGAAAGCAACAGATATTTTTCCTGTCTAATTTTCCGTTCTACATAAATTTTGTACCATAATTCCTGCACAATAAAGAATTTCCCGTTGGAGGTTTAACGTTGAATCCTCAATAAAATTTATTGAAATCAATCTTTTGGGAATATTAGCCAAGTTTTAAAGTCATAAAAAATATGTTGCCTTAAAGTTTTTCCATTTTCTTCATTAAAACAGCAAAATATGAAAGGCAGAACAAGTTTTGTTTTTTCTTTTGTCCCCTACCAAAATTACAAATATTTTATTTAAATATTTTTTTTATTTTTAAATTAAAATAAGTGGAACGAAAAAGTTCTTCTATACTAATATACAGAAAAAAAAAAAACAAAAACAATATTTTGCTTTTATTAGCAATCCGCTCTAGATTTTTTTGTATACTTAGGAGTGGGGATGATGATAGAATACAAATTGAATGAGAAAAACAGAAGTTAGGAGAATATAGGAAGGATACACAAAAAACAAAGAAATATTCTTGTATTTTGAGACGTGATTAAAATTATCAAAAACAACAGGGGAAAAAACAACAAACAATTTTTCAAAAAAAAAAAAAAATAAAATCCCCGATATTTTCTTTTTTAATTCTTTAACCATTATCGAATACAAGATGGTAAACCGTAAGTAAAATTATAAAATTCTCGTGAATATATATTGAATGAGTAAAATTTGAAATGAGAGTTGATTTGGTTAACTTTGGGGTACTAACTACCAAATTATGAATAAACGAGAAAAAATGCAGTTGACCGTGACTCTATGATACCCGTACGAATTTGTTATCCTATTGTGCTAATAAATATGTCATAGCTGACTACGATAGTTACCCGAGCCAGTACCCCGATCATATCCAATTTAAATAGGGTTCTGGCTATTACTATAATAAATCATTTGTGAAGATTTGATGGACTTAGCTCAATTAGTTTTTGAGTTATCGTTGGGACCATTATTCCCTTAGCGTTACAAACAGTAAGGTAAATTTAGTATAAAATTGAAATATAAGCAATGACACTAATTAATAGCGAGAGTGAACAAATAATATTTTAATTTATAAATTAAATTTCTTAAGCCCAAAATTTTCCTAATTCCATGTTTTGGTTCTATTTCAAATTGCTGTTTAAATATTTGTAATACCCTATTATTTCAAATTGCTGTTTAAATATTTGTAATACCCTATTATTTCTATATACGTATTTCATGTTAAGTGCAGGAACGACAGTTCCATAATATATGTTCAGATATTATAGAAGTATTTTTGTAATCAAAAAATTAAACAACAGATGGAAATTATTATCCTTGTTTTTTGGAGGGTTCTATTTTGTATATTTTAAAAATATGGCAAATATTCATTATTATTTTAGATTTTAAAACAAAAGAAAGAAAAACAAATTTTTTGCAATTTTATTTTTTGAACAAAATGCTTATATGTAACATTTTTCTAATAAAATGGTAAAACAAATTTTTTCATTCTAGGTATTATTTTCATGAACAATTTTTTGAAATAATAGAAAAATTAAAAAATATTATTTTAATATTTTTAAAATTTGAGGAAATCGCTAAATAATAATGAGTTCAGCCGTGGTAAGAGTATATTTTAATGCAAACTTACAAAATAATGGTAGCAAAAAACAAATTTTCAGAAATTCAAGTTTTGCAAAAGAGCAATTTTAAAATTCGTGGCTGTGTCAGGCAGAATGTTGTATGCATTTGCTGAATTCAAATTATTTCACCAAAATTTACAATATTCAACATTTTATTTGCTTATGCCAAGAGAAGTTACGACTTAACCCGAATTCCAAAAAAAATAATTTTTCATATGAGTGCGATATAAGGTATATATATATATGAGCTGGTTAAGTTCAATTTAAACTATTTAATGACACTTATTTGACCTAATTAATATAATTTTCCGTAATTTCTGTATATTAATTCGGTATACAACATTAAAAAAAAGCAAAAAAATTCTCCAATAAATTGGGCTGTTGTTCCATTTAAGAACTGTAGTTTCTAGAATATTATGAATATTCAAAAACCGCTTCTTTAGGCGTAAAAACCACATTCTTCAGCATTTCTACATACAGAAAAAAAAATTCTCGAAGAAAATTCGAAAAAAAAAAATTGTACCGAATTACATTCACAACCGAATATACCAATGAATCAATAACTACCAAACTACCAATAAAGCAAAAACGACAATCTGCGAAAGTATTTAGGCTAAATATAGAAAATAAATGCTGTTCACATGGGCATATAAAGAGAACAATAAAAAAAAATCAAAAATCAAAATGTTGTGGTCAGCACATAACCGACTGCAATGTATGTTGTCTGGATTAGTGAAAGTATTCCAGAAAATTATGAAAATGTGTTTTAAACGCTTCTTTATAATTTTAAGGACATTAATAAGCTTTTAGTTAACGTGAAAATCTTTTAGTTAACGTGAACCGATTTTCACATTTTAGAAAAATGTGAAAATCGGTTCAGCCGATCTTGAGACATAAGTGTGCACATACAGACCGAAAGATCGACAGGTTACCACAGAGAAATGCGTTCTCACCGAAAACTCGATATTCAAAATTTGTTGCCATCATATAACTAGGTAGGTTATACCGTATACACAATACGGTCGGTAAAAATAAGTAGAATAAATAAATTAACAAAAATGCCACTTCGTTACCGAATTAAAGCAACCATTTTAGCTAGAATGTAGACAAAACAACAACTATTTTATTTTCTAGAAATTATTTTGGTTTATTTTTGTGATTTTTTTATTGAAAACTTAAATCTTAACTCCATTCAGCATTTAGCACTCCAGAAACTAGAGTTTATATTAAGCTAGAATTTACATTTACATTTATGTTAGACTTGCGAAGTTTCAGAAAATTTAATTGCACTTAATCCACATACAAGTAGTAAATTGAACAATGAATGAATAAATTGGGAAAATGAAACAATGAATCGGAAAATCCTGACTATTCTATCACCACATTTTAACCCAAAACTCAATAGAAAATCAACCAGCAATTAATTTTTTTCTTTTCCTGATTCAATAAAGCAATTTTCAAACTACTCTCTGTTAAAAACTGAAAAACTATCCAAAAATATTGAAAATATTCTATAATAGTATGCTTACATAATATTTTCTCTTTAAAAACTTAAATTTAATGTGCTCATAATGCTTAAAAGGTCATTGAACTTTTTGAATAACTTTTACAAAACAATGCTTTAAAAATTAAAAGTTTTCTTTACTTTTGTTTCTCGTTTTTTTTAATATATTTTTTTTTTTTGGCCCAGTCAAAATATTCCGGAATTCAAAAGAAACTATTATAAAATACTAACACACACATACATGTTTTGTATACCTATAGGAATATTCTTTTATAAGAAAAATCCAACTGGAATTATAGAAATACACAATATTCGATTCAATTCTGCTTGTTATCTACATACAGTTTTATAATGAATACTGACAATAAATTTCAAATTATATAAAAAGGAAAAAATTTCATATACGGGTAGATATATGGGTTAATAATATCAAATAAAAAGAAAAAACCCCAAACACGTATTTGAAATTCAGGTGTACTTTAAGAAAATTTGGTATGGGATTTTCATAATCCTTTAAATAAAGTTAATAATAAAAAAAAAAACACTTAAATTTCTTCATATTATACCGCAATACTCGTATAAGTATAATAAAAAAATACCATTCAAAAAATTGAATCCCTTTTTGGAAAATACCATTTTTTAGTCCTTTTTTTTCATTCTTTTTCAAAATAGTATTTTTCTTTACGGAAAAGAGCTTTTGAACACGTAATTGGTAATGACACGTAATATTATATATATTTTCAAAATATTAGAATTAGTTTAATTTGATGCCAAACAATAGAAAAATATGCTATAAATTATCTACCCATTTACTCCTACCCCATGTATATATAGAGAGAGAGAATGAAAATTGAATCGGAAGGATATTTTAATATTAATAATTAGAAAATTTTCTAATTTATTACAATGAAACATGATTTAAATATATAAATTTCTATATTGTATAGTAGGCATATGAAGATATATAAGAATTATAGTAGTGCATGGGTACAGTATTAAAAAGGCCTTTTCATTTACAATAATTCCTCTTAAGAATTAAAAATCTCGAAATGAATACAATGAAAATCATATTATTAATGAAGTAAATTAAATATTAAGGTTAATAAAATTTTTAATAAAGGCAAAGAGAGTAATATTATAGAATAATATAAAGTTGATTTTGTAAATGTCATTTTATAAGTGTGAAACACATGTTGTAATAATCGTTAATGATTCAATACCAAACAATAAATTAAAAAATAATTCACTGACTATGGGGCACTCATTAAAAATTAATAATAGAAATAAGAATTTAAATTTTCATTAAAATCATTTTAAAAGCAAAGTATAACAATTGTTATACTCGTATATGGCAAAAATTTAATGAGTTAATCGTGCTAATTTTATAATACCAGTAACAAATGAATAATATTCTGAAAATTTTAAGAGTTGTAGCCTAAAAAAATTCATATTATCTCTACTATTTTAATTATGTAACTTCAACATAAGATAAGAAGAGAGAGACGAAGGCTGACAAAATATAGTTTTTCAGATATTACGCAAAAATTATCTAGAAAGAAATAAGACTTAGGTTAATACTTAGGTCGTTTCGTATTTCGATTTATAAAGGCTAACGGTCATACTAAAGGTGCTTTAGATAAAAACACTGGAGAACTGGTGTATATGTATTTTACGGGACGGTGTACAATAATTTCATGTTCATCATAAAAATGTATTCCAAACTCATGATTGTTTGGTTTGGTTAAACAACCAGCGAATCTATTCTTTAAAACCATATTTGAATGTCTAATGTAGTTCTAAAAAAGGTTCTATAAAATTTATGCGATTAATTCTATCGGATCTAGTTATATAACAATTTTTCATACCTTTAGATTAAAGAAAAGATTAAATTTTAAATTTTCCAAAAATGTTATTCACAATATTAACAATAATCTCATATCACATGTAAGATTCGCACAGACACACATTGGTAAAACCAGAAGAAGAATCTAAATTTAAATTCTATATTTAAAAAATCTCGTCTTAAATTTAAAAAAAAAAAAATCGATTTAAGAGAAATTCCAGAAGAAAAATAAAAACCAAAAAACCTTAAAATTTCATTTTAAAATTTCAAATTTTTAATTATAGGGTTTATTCGTGTACTCTATATAGAACCCTTTTTGTTTTATTAATAAGTTATCCTTGCATGCTTTGATTATTTCAATCGGATTGCCTAAAATTTGATATGCATTATTTATGAATTCAAAAATAACCTATTAATACATGAGAGAGGTACGGGAAGTGGGAATAAAAACTAAAATGCAGAGTGTAAAATTAGCTTTGTATTTAAAATGCTCAGAGAGAACGCAAAACCGGAAACCTAAATTTTTAATTTCCTGGAAAAAGCAAATGAAAAAAGTTCAGTTTTTTTGTTGTTTTAATTTAGTGTACAAACACGTTTATAAATATTATGTGGTAGGCTCTTTCACAATTCGATACACATTGAATAACTAAGGTGTTGCCAAACATAAAAGAATTTCATTTAATTTTTTAATGCATTCTTCCAAATATCGGGGGCCATAAATAGAAAAAACTGTGATACGAATTAAAATTAATGAATTTGGATAAAAAAAAATATTTCAAATTTCAATTTTAAATGACAGCGTAAATGTCAGCAAATATTTAAAAACAGTCTGCCCCGTATGATATGCAATTTTTTTTTTAATTATATTTTTAAATTATGATAAAATAAGTTATGAGAGAAAGAATTCTATGAAATGTAAATCAATTCACTGTACGAATTGAAGGTGGGTTAAATTATTTCCAATATGTGCGATAACTAATAAATAGTAAGTAAGTAAACTAATAAATAGTTTAAATCGAAAATAGCGGCTTTAATTAGACATTAAACTTGACATAAAAACAAATGAAGCTGAACACAAAACACAAATGTTAATATATTCTTCAAAATAAATAAAATGAAAGTTATTTACCACTGGTATGACGCATTTCCTATAAAATTCCTGCCAATCTTTAACCCTATGAAGCAATAACTATGGAAATGACAAAAATTATGAATGTTACAAATAATTCGTCATTGAATTGGTTGTGTACTTAAAACAACTATTTCCCAATTTTTTTATTTCCTGGCTTGAAATATTGACAACCAAAATCTGGCTAAAAATTTTTGTTAATTAAAAAATTTTTGACCCAAATAAATTTTTTAATAACTGAATTCTTATTAAGGTTTTGCAAATTTCCAACTTAAAATAGCCCAACTTAAATTGGATATCAAAAAAGTTCAGAGCGCAATGAGATTTTGTTTTTTCATAATTACTTTTGTTTCTATATAAAAACAATCTGTTTATTTTTAAACATACTTTTAGGCGCGATAAATATGAAATTTTTACATTCAGATTTTTGTTTTTGTAAATAGAATTGCTGAGGTTTGAATTCGTTTCCTCTACAAAAAATTCATTTTTTTTTTTAGTTTCAATTTCAACGCAATGTAAATAACCCCAAAATGAAAACAATGAAGAAAAAGCATTTATTTTTCACCCTTAGTTGTTGTTTTCTTGCTATTTTTTTTTTTTTGCTTTCAGGATATTTTTATTGTAATTTAATAGAAAAGTTTTATAGCAACGAAAATAATAAAAAAAAAGGACATTGAAATTAAAAAGTGGAAATCCTTTTGATATTTATTTTTTTTTCGGTTTTTTTTCTAACTTTCATTTTATTTAGGTTACAAATTTAGCTCAACTTAGTAAAAAACCAAAAAAAAAAATCTGAAATTCCATATTAGATTAGGATTTGGAAAAGATGAAAATTTTCTTTTTTTTCAAATTTCATTTTCATATGTTTAGCTTTAAATAAGGTAAATAGACTCATTTCTGGCATGCTTTTCTAATAAAGTTATGAAAATTTCGAAGCATATGAAAAGTATGGTTGAATTCGCGGTTGATGTTCTGACTGCTAAAGATCTTAATAAAAACTGCAATGGAACTGCTAAAGTAAGGCTGCCCACAAAAACTCATTGTTGCCATTGCAGTTCTTTGTTAAAAAGGGAGACGTGAATTCGATCTATGACTATGTAAAATTAAAATTTAGTTTGTTCACAGCTCTTCTTATATAAAAAAAAGTTGTTATGAATGAATAAACCTAAAATTTCACATATTTATGAAAATTCAAAGCGAAGCTAAAAATTTTTTGTTGTTTTAAATATATTACCTACGGCCAAAAACTAAAACTCTCATAATTCGCTAAGCATGAAATCTAAATATTACAACATTTGAAAAATCTGTAATTTCTTTGAAATCTTTTTTTTTAATTGAAGCAATTGCAATACACGGTCAAAGTGAAGTAAAAAAACCTCCGTCAACATTTTCACCAAACTGATTTTCGGAAGAACTACACAAACAAAGTATGAAATGTTCAATAATGAACAAAAATATTAACCTGAATTCCTTAAACGCAATTCCAGGTAACTTTCTTGTAATTTTTCGAAAAAATTATTTGTATTCTTTAAAAATGATCCGTTATTAACTACTATTAAGCTTAGCCTGATTGGCATGAAATAATAATCTCGAAGATTTTTAAAATGTTCCGAAATATGCCAATAATTGGTTCAATCACCTTATAATTTAAAAAATATTTTTCTTTTAAAGAAAAAACTCATTAAATAGAAATTAAAATCGAAATTTATTTTAAAAAGGAACAAATGCTACTACAGCCTTTTATTATTTATTTTGTATTTAAATCAAAAAAAAAACCAAAATGGAGAGAAAAAACAAAAATAATATTAAAGCTTTTCCATAGTTGGGCCGTCCGTTTTAAACTGTTTCTTTCCTGTTTTCTGTTTTTTTTTTGTTTTCAGAATGCTTCAGGGAAAATAATTAAAATGTTTTATAAGAAATTATTTTAATTACTTTTCCGGTTTCATTTTCACATTCTAAATATACGAGTACGAGTATATTAAAAATAACATATATTAGGGTTAAATTTTCATATCTAATATTTTTTTTTTTCAAAATGTTAGAAAGTTCTTAAGTTTATCTTATTCAAATTAACTGATAAAAAAAGCAGTTTAAACGAAACGCAATGGGGTAAAACGTAAATTTTAATAATTTTTTAATTAAAATATGAAAAATGAATAAATTATAACCATTATTATTTAATAAAAGAAAGAAAACATGCCAAGGAAATTGCGTGTTCTTCTTGAAAACTATAATTTGAAGGGGAAATTGTTGTAAAAGAAATTTATGAGGCTAAAAATCAAAATTAAACTATTAAGTAATTTTATATTACATAATTAGAAGAGAAAATTGTTTGAAAACCTGAACTTGGGAAAACAAATTAAAATCAAAGTAAAATTTTAGAGGATTGGCTTGCCCTATATTTTGGTTTTGAAAAGAAAGAAAAAAGTTCTGTTTTGAAAATAAATCCTATATTGAGAATAATGCAATATTATTTTGGTTTAGCAATTGAAATATTTTGATTGAGAATTTTTAAACCTAGGAGCGAATTACTGCAGAATAAATTTGAGTATATATTTCATTTCATATTTGTTAGAGCCTTCCATCATTATTCATACAAGAATAAAACAAGAATGGGTTTCAATTTCGACTATTTAAATTAATACAAGATTAAGGTATTTCCAGTTACTTGCTCAATTTATAAGCCAATATAATTTTCATCATAAGCATTAAATTGTTAAAAGCTTAAATACTTTAAGAGAACCAGACATTGTTATACGCTATGTATCGCCGTTCTCCGCAACATGGCAAAGATTTGACGATTGATAATCATATCCTTTGCTTGATTTTGTAATTAACAATTATCTGCAATATTAACCAATTTTCAGCGGAAGCGGAATATTGAAGATTTCAAAAAATAAAATTTTTGTTCGTTATTCAATTTTGTAACAAATCAAAATCACTTATTCATCTAACTTTAACGAAATAGAAAAATAAAAACTAAAAAGTTGAATTGGCAACGTATAATAGAATTTATGATCCGTGGGCCTTATCGTGTTGGAATTCAATACTAAACATCAGTTGAAAACATTTGATCTAGGGAGATTTCGTTTATTCGGCTCTAGAAAAGTTCTAGCTTATAGTACGTTCGAAAATTCACGCTACATAAACTGAAAATATAGATCGTTGAGAAATTATTGGCTGTAATAAAATGCATTCGAAAATTCAATCTGTAATAAAGAAGTGCCAGAAATGTAACGGAGACCTTTACTTTACATTTTGTCGTTAAACTTCTTTTTTTTTTTTTTTTAATTTAAAATTTTAAATTTAGAAATTTTAGTTCTAATGTAGAACTTTTAGCGCAGCGTACATAAACGAAAACCCCCGTATTGGTAAAAAGCCTATATGGACGTCTAACAAATCAAAGATTTGACGTTCGCTTACCGAATCAAATCAATTAGTAAAATCAAATTTTGGTCAACTCATTAAATTTTTGAAGAAAACAAAAGAAAGGCAAAAGTTGATTCTGACTAAAGAAAAATTTTGTTTACCAAAATGCTTAGTAAATAAAAGAAAATAAACTTGAAGTCAAGAAGTTCGATGTTCAGACACAAATTCATGATAGTAAATTCATCAATAGGAATAAAAGCCCAATTACTACTCCCTGACAGCCAAAGTGCAGTGAAAAATGTTTTAATACAGTATAAATCTTTTATTCTACAACATGGATTACGCATTAACACAGAATTTTGGGTGTCAAGAATTGCTTTAAAGTAAATTCACTTGAATCTTAAACCACCAGCTTAAATGTAATTTTACATTTAAAATGTGGGTTGTAAAACTTTTGTGTCCTAAAATTTCAATATTATTTGGTAATGTTTAATATAAATCAAAATTTTTACACTAAGTCATTAAATGTAAAAAGCAAGCTTAATTCATTTAATGTTTAGATCACAAACCTCAATTACCTTGGGAACATTGAAAAAGTTTTCTTATTCAATATGAAATTTGTTGATGCAGTTTATGGTATTTAGTTGAATACATTATTCGTTTCTGGATTTACAATATTCTTTTATAATTTCTGAATTAATTTTGGATCCCGAAAACTCGTTACATGATTTTTACTGCCTTTAATGTTATTTGCAAATATTTCTTCAATTAATTTAAGAAAAATAGTGTTATCCTTTTTAATATTTAAATCAGCCTTATACTCAATTTCCTCGCCATTCTCTTATATTGTTCATAATTTATATTTCGAGTTGACTCCATATTGCTTTTTGAATAAATTTTAACACCATAAGGATCTTCTTCATTGCTATATGATTCCGCATTCTTTAAATTAGTTTCAGAAATTATGAAAATGATTTGAGGCATCCTTCTTTTTGAATCATAAAATATTTTATTTTATATATTTAATTTTAATGTAAAAATTTCAAATAATTAAAAATTTCTTGTGTAATATCCAAAATTATTCATAAAATAAAAATTATTTTTCAATATTTCAATTTGGAATTTTTATTTTGAAAATAAATGCCTACTAGAAATTAAAATTTCGAGAAAATTAAAATTGATTTAAAAAAATTTTTTAATAAAAGAGGAAACCATATACTCGTATGTAACTCATGAGCTCTAGCACTACCAAATTTTGGAAAGAGTTTCAAATTTGACAACAATTTCAATATAATTCAATAAAAATTTAATTTTCTTCCCTCATATTACAAATTGAAATTCCCAAATAAAAAAATTGGCATTAGTGCATTAAATGCATTTTATTTCCATTTGGTCAAAATTATCCCTTTATAACTTCGACTGAATAACTTAAATATAATATTTCGAATGAATTTTTCAAAGTTCTTTTATTACTAAAAAAAAAAACAACTTTCTCACGTATCATTTTGTTAAACGTTTTACCCAACAAGTACCTACACTTTCTTGTTCATCCACATCCACACTATATTAATAAAATGAATATACTTTGAATATATGGGCTAAGTGAGTATCTTGAGACTCTAAAGAGTATAAAGACTACAGAAAAAAAAAGAGCATACCGAAAAATATCAATACCAAAAAAAAAAAGATATTTCAGAACACTTTATTAACCTGATGATGATGATGATGGTAGTGGTGGTGGTTGTGGATGATGATGAGAAATGATTTTAATATGAAATTTTCATTTTCACCTGTTATTTTGTTTTTTTTTTTTGTTATGCTCATGCATATGCAATTAGTAGATCCTTGTTCTTTATTTTTTCATATATACATTGTTGAAAAGTCTTTAATATTCTTAAATATATGCAATAGATAAAATGTAAAATTTTTTACAATGTTACAGAAAAATAGTTTGCAATCGTTTTAGCAAAAACTCATAGCTGCTCATTTTTAACATAAAAATTTTAAATTTATAAATTCTTGTTAAAGTTATCGAACCAAATTATATGCATATATATACTTGGGAAATATTCCATGGTGTATAAAATTTTATATTATTTTTAAATTTTCAATATTTTTTTGCATTTTAGTATCAAAATTCTCATAAAAAATATATGAGATTCATGAGCGGGAATTCGGTTAAATTTTGATGAATAAAATTCACTTTTCATCATCACATTATTTTCATTAGAAAATAAAATTTCAATTTAAGGTATGAGTGAAAGGTTTATTATTGATATTGGTTAAAAATTTCTAGCTTTAAAAAATAATATTCTTCAAAGTAAGTGAATGTTTAGGGCACAGGTTTATTGCAAAACAATATTATATTTCGGAGAAGAATTTTTCACATTTTTTTTATAATTTTCAGAATTAAGAATATTAGTATAAGCTAATAACTAAGTATAAGCTATAATAACTTTCAAGTCGAAAGAAATACAAAAAAAATTAATTTACCATATTGATTTTTGCTCGTTTGTGGTGACTGTACATCAGATAATATTGTTCGACACGTTGGCGGATGCATTGTATATTATTACACGTTTTTTTAAAGAATTTGACAAATGTATTTCAATTTTTCCACAAAATTTATGTTTTCAATGTTGTTCTTAAAAAGATTAGATCAAGGTTGTGCAGTTAAAAATGAACTAGACCTATAAAGTGTGATATTCACATGGTCGTTATATTCAATGCTTAAAAATGTTATCATGAAATATTTAATTTTTTTTATCTTAAATATTCAAAATCTCAAATTTAATTGTTTTCCTATTATGAAATTTAAGTCTTTCTAAAGGATGAATAATATCCTTTCATAATAAAGGAATAGTTTAAATTATTGATGACCATTTTTGATTGTTCTCAAATTCTTCACTATTTTATAAAGAATTTTAGTACCATTCGTCCTAGATCTAGGAAACTATTTTGAAAAGTATTGTATCACAAAACAATAGTTTTGTAAGTATTATTACTTGACTGACAAAAAATATTGTCAAAAGCATTAGTTTTTTTGAAAATTAAAGCATTACCCACTACGTAGTCAAAGGAAGTACTATCTATTTAAGACCACAAATATGATAATTCTTCTTCTTCTTTGGCTCTACAGTTCCTGGTAAGCTTTGGCCTTCTTTACTATTTGCCTCCATATTTCTCGATCTTTAGCCTCTGTTTTCCAGTTTCTGACTTGAAGTTTAATGGTGTCATTTTTAACATTGTCTTCCCATCTCGTTCTGGGTCTTCCTCTGTTGCGATTAAATGTAGGTCTGCTTTATAAAATTCTATATTGTGCAAATTTTCATTCATTCGTACAACATGTCCTGCCCACCTTAAACGTTGCGAATTACTAAAACGTATTATGTCTTCATTTTTAATAAGATCATTAATTTCGTTATTATTTCGACGTCTATATTCTCCGTTTTCTAATCTTATTGCACCAAATATTTTCTTCAGTATTTTTCGTTCGAAGATTCTTAGATGGTTTTCCTCCGCTACATTCAATGTCCATATTTCGCAATCCATATGTCACAACAGGACGAATTAGAGTTTTATATATTTGTATCTTAACATTTCTTTTTAAAAGTTTTGATTTTATAAGTTTTCTATTCGCAAAATAACACCTATTACCTGCTTACAAATATGATAATAATTATAATATATATTATACCAGGAACTCAAATCGACGGGTCAATTGTTTTGTAAGAGAAAAAATTTTCTCAATTACGTTCTCCTGATATGTAAATGCCCGATATGTAAAGCAAAAGGCCATATGGTACAGGAAAAATATCCATCTCAAATAGCAAAAACTTTCTACAAAATTCTAAAAATTTTCGCAAATAAATTTTTCACTGATTACGTTTATTAAAAGTGTTACTTTTTTAATTTCACCAATTTAATTTCAAAAGTAAACTTTAATCGAGGGAAAAAGGAAACAATTTCAAAGCTTGAATTGTATTGCTTTTCTCTTATGTCTGTTCTTCCTACATCCCACGTGTATTTCTGATTTTCTCAAAATTTTTACAACCCTTCATTTTCATTTATGTATGTATGTACCTATATTGAGAATTATGGTTAGAGGGCTAAATAAAATTGTTTTTTTTTTTTAAGTTGTTTAGAATTTTTTCTATTTTGAAAAATTTTTTCTATTTGGAAAACTCTTTCTATTTAGAAAATTGAAAATTGAATTAATAATTCAATCAATTCAGTTTATGTGAACAATCACAATATGAAAAATACTAAGAAAACATTTTTTAGATTAATGTCTTCGGGTCAATTGAAATATTGTTGAATATTTTTCAATGAAAATTTCATTTTCATTTTGTTAATTTTGTCAATTGAAAATCAAACAAGAAAATTATTCAAAAATATTTTATTTCTATGTATAGAACCCAAAGTACCGAAATATTCAATGTGCATTTTGTGTTTGGGTACTACCTTCAATGTTGTACAATTGAGTGCAAGAGAGGTTTTATTTCGTATTTGGTACTTGCGTTATTGAAATTCAAACAGAATTTAAATCGAAAATCACATATCTCTGTTCATTTTTGTGAGATGGCAGTGGTTTATGCAATAAAGATTGTTAATTTTGAGTAATGAAGTTGAAAAATTTTTGGGATTTAAGTTGAAAAACCTACAGTGGATCCAAATATAAATAGATTCAACAATAAAACGGCCGCAGTACTTGTGTCAAAAGTTGTGGAAAAGAAAACAAATCCAGAGCAAATACTATTTTAGTAAGATTTAGGAAGCCTGTTCAATAATTTCCTATGACTGTAGAAAGCCTTTTCTTTGCTTAATTTAAGCAATTCTCGCCGATTTTCATTTATATAGAGAATTGCTATTTTAAAAAGTCAATAATACCCTGAAGTAAACGTTTTTCTTATTAATTTACTTGAATTGTAAACATTTTCTTACAAACATAATTTAATTTTTCGAAATAATCCTTAATTATTTGCTAAATGAAGTAGTTATATGGCTTAATACAAACTCTTTATCAAAAAGCGTATTGCAGAGCGTATAGAAAATAGGCGTTCAGGCAAATTAGATCAAATGGAACAATTAAAACAAAAATGAATAGCTTACCTCTTATGCTCCGTTGTATTCCAAATTCAATTCAATGTTGTCCACCATATTTTAAAATTTACGCTAAAGTTTTAAAATATTAAAAATATTTGCATTTCTTTTAAGAGTAATTGCGATTAATTGATTGCATTTTATACTAATTATTAAAAAAGCTCATATCTAACGTGTCACGTTTAAAAAAAAATTATTTTCATAAATTAAATTTCATTAAATTATTTTTTAATATTTAATTTACACTTTAAAAATTATATGCAAATTTTCCATTTTTTTTTTTTAAAAAAACCACATGCTATTTAAAAAGCGAATAAATTTTCATAATTACTTTGAAATATTAATTTTTAATTAATATTCTATAATTAGCTTGAATTAATGATCACCAATCTGAACACGATAACAGCGAGTATATGTCCTTTTTTTTAATTTTTATTTATTTATGGTAGAAAATTTTATTGTGTTGGCATCACGAAATTATTTTACAGTTTACAACATTTGGTTGTCTATAAAATTTGTAATTTGAATACAAAAAAATTTAAACAATTTTTAGCAACAAATTATAAGAAACATTTTCCATTTTGACGATAGCAGCAACATTTTATCTATAACTTTGAGTGTATAAAGATTCAAACGACGCCTGTAACTAAAATATTCCGCAGTTGAGCTTCAAGATTAAAAGAATATTTTTAGAATTTTGTTTATGTTGCAGATGTTTTAAATTATGTATTATGAGTGTTTTTTTTTGCAATGGTGGGAACTTACACCAAATAACACACTAAACACTTTTCAAAATTTTCATAACAACTTTGAAATTTCAGCTAGGTAATCTCAAACCCAGAATTTTTTCCATAATTCCCATTTAACTTCTCATTTTTCCTATAAATAATTTAAAGTTCGTTGACTAAACTTAAAAATAATATTCACTTTTATTTTTAAAATCGTTAAAACTTTTATTGTCTACCCCCACCTACCGTATTATTAAAATTAATTTTTTTTTTTTAAATTTCAAAGTAAATATGTACCTGAATATTTTCATTTTTAATATTATTTAATTATGCTCCGAATTATTTTTTCCTTTATGGATTCATTTGCTTCTTGCTAGAAAGGAATACAATGCTTACAGGCTTATTATATGTTAGCGATGTTCAAAACTTTTCAATAATATTTTTCAATCTCATTTTTACCTTTATTCTTTGAGTACAAAATAATTTTTGTTTTTTTTTTTAATATTCATGAATTTTAATTTAATAATTATAAATTTTAATAGACATACTCTTATATACAAGCGAAAATGAGTAAAAATTTTTGATTCATGAACAAAATCGTGTTGTAAGATTGCGAGTGCGAGAAGACATCTGAATTATCTCAGTTTTTTTTGGCTCTCCTATTCTAATTTGCAATATCGCGTTAATTAAATGAATGTTTACGCTACATATAACAATCTGAAATTCCATACTTGCAGACGTGAAGCAATATCATTGTAAATTGTATTTTGAGTATCAAAATCAATAAATTGCATCTCGCAATATTTTAAAATTTCGAGATTGCCTATTTTTAAAAACAGAATTTTGAGAGGCTCAAAAATAATTGATTAGCTACACGTGAAACCAACCTAATTTAAAGCTTATATGAGACAAAGAATGATAACTTTTCTTCTTGGCTCTACAAAATTGGAATTGCGTGAGTGGTTGCATACAGAGCGCGCATAACGTAATACAAACTACAATTTTCGACTTGCAATGCTTCCTTTTATTAAATTTTCACTTATTCTTCAACATTCTTGTTATGTAATTTCAACGCCTGTTTAATTGGGACAACAAGAAAATTTAAGACTAAGTTTTTTTCTTTTGTTAGTCACATTAACGCCATATTTTAAGAAAACCAATTATAATTTGTTAAAAAATTCCTAATGATTTCCTTTTCATAATGAAAGAAATACTAGTATGTAATTACCAGTCCACAACAATGAACTTGGATTTTATTTAAATAAAATTAAACCAAATTCAAAAGAATATAATTTTGTTTCTGTTTCGTTTGTAAAATTTTTTGGTGTGAAAAGAAAAATTTGTACCTATTCTTTTAATTTTCACAGATGAGGCTTTCTTTAAAAACACTTCCCTCCACATTTAGCATAATGTTCTAAGGAAAATATATTTTCCCTCAATTTTGAAATTTTTTATATAGAACAGCACATCTAGCAAACTCAAAAATAACGAAGGAATTTTTAAATTTCAAAATTTTGTACCAGTTTTGTCAAGGATGATGGTGGCGTCATCCAACAAAAGCTGATAATAAAGCATTATCCAAAACAAAAAAATCAGAAAAACACAAAAACTTTTATCTGTACACTCATTGTACACATACACCCATATAGAATATACTTTACCAGCACATCATAATTTTCCAATTTTTTAATAAATTAATTCTCACCACAACAATATTAATCATCACCACCGCATCATATAATAATAATGACCACAGAATAAATTCAATTATATTATCCTAAAGTTATGCAATATTCATAATTTTTTAATATTCTGAGAAAAATTTTCTAATATTTTCTTTATCTAATTTTTTATTTTAATTTTTCTTTTTTTTTTTGTTTTTGGTTTTCAACTTTCCCATAATAGGGCACTTGCTTTTGCAAAAAATTTTTTTAAATAAAGTTTTTAATCAAAAATTTTAATTTTATTATAAAGAGAAAAAGCAGAATTTTGTATTTTTTAAAACTCGCATATTATTTTCAAAAAAAAAAATAATTAAACAAATTCTGAATAAATTAATTTCTCTTGAGAAATAATAAAAAAGTGTAGACCAGAAAATAAATAGATAATATTGTATATTTTTAACCAGAGGGCAATCCTCATATTTTTATCACTAAGAAAAATGAAACGGGAAAGGTGATTATCCCTTTTTAATATTTGGTTTTTGCTGAAGTTAGTCACCAATCTTTTAAATGATCCAAGATTCTAATATAATATTGAAGAGTCGATTACGAAGCTAATGCAATCTTATTGCGGTTAATTTACTTTTGACAGTTCTAAAATACTTATAAAATCATTTTTATTGAATATAATATTGAAAATAGTTCAAAAATAACTTTTTCGATTCTGAAATTTTACTCTATATAATAACAGTGGCAAATCTTACTAATTCTAAGATTTATAAACCGAACTCGAGTTTAATGTGGTTTTTAATAATTTCCATCTAATAAGAGTACTTACAGAAAACATGAATTTTTGCTTCTGATTGAGTGCTTATATAAAATATCACAAAATTTGGCCCATCAAGATTTACGATATACTTTATTAAAATTAAATACATGAAATAAAACGTTTCATAGGAACTTACCGTGAAATATTCAAAAATTAAGTATAAATTGCATATGCGATTTTTGATTTATTTAACCATTCGCCTGCAGTTTATATAAAATTAAATAATTCCCAGATGTTTCAGAATTTAGCGTTCAAACCGAATCCTGAATTATTTTGTTGTACAACCATGTACATTAGGTTTATAATGACACAAAAAAAAAAGCAAATGGTAAAATTTTACAAATCTGCTTAAATAGAATAATCCAGATTGTTTCGAATCATCTAAAT
The DNA here is from genome assembly GCF_029603195.1 of Condylostylus longicornis. Classification (NCBI taxonomy): domain Eukaryota; kingdom Metazoa; phylum Arthropoda; class Insecta; order Diptera; family Dolichopodidae; genus Condylostylus; species Condylostylus longicornis. The sequence continues at coordinate 8,496,090 of NW_026578009.1, read as the reverse complement.
TCTAATTAGAACAATATTAACAATAGTTGCGAATAACACCAAATCATTATCAAAAACCTTGAAAGGTTGTAAATGAAAGCATTAGAAGCATATAATCTGTACAAAAATATGATCGTCCTTTTACGAAATAGAATAATAATTATAACAATAATAATAATAAGAGTAAAATATTTAAAGTCAAAAAGTCAATGACATTAATTCAACCAGACTATGATAAATAGACCTTCACTTTAAAGCAATAATTATACTTATTGCTTTCATTTATACCAGAGATTTCCAAATGTTTTATCTCTCGTAGACCTCTTGTCGCGTTTTGCGACTTTCTAGCAGTAGCATGTAAATTTCTAGCAGTAGCAAGGTATACCTATGATGTGAAAAAGTTGTAAATAAAAAATTAATTTAATTAAATTCATATTTTTTGTAGACACCTAACAGGTCTTCATAGACACACTTTGGGAGTCACTGATTTATTCTATGCTATTCGCTATTCTACAATTTCTTTTTAAATTAAATAATAAAAAAACATAGATATAAAAGAAAATAACAAATAAAAATCATAATTTTCACGAAGGATAATGAATAAATTGCAAAATAAATGAATTTTAAAATTAGACCTTTTGTATATGATAATGTCAGAATTTTTTTATTTTTATGCGGTCCATGTTATCTAAATTATTCTTCACTTTATAGGATTTTTTATACAATTATAACAAATTAATTGTTTTTTTTTTTTTTTTTTATAAAAATAAAAAATTTGAATTTTAAAGGGACTACAAGTTCTAACCTCAAAAGTCCAGAGTTTGAGGAGAAAATTTTTTTTAATTTTTCTAACTTTAACTCGTTCCTTTGATTACGTCATCCATCTGTTCTGCAGTTGTATATGAAGAAATTTCCATTGAGTAAATATTCTAACCTCAATTAATTTAGAAAATTCAATTAATCTTTGAAGTTAAGTAGAAAATTTAAAGATTTAGTCACAAATGAAAAATATTAATCTCTATTATCTGAATTTGAGTGATCGCAGTTAAATTAAATCTGTACTTCTCATGTACAAATATTTTTGCTTTCTGCCTTTGTAGAATCGTAACAAAATACTGAGGTCCATAAAATAATTAGCAAAGGAATTGCGCAAAAAAATTCGATTTCCATCCTTGAGTCATGGTAAATAGTTTTCGAAAAATAGCAGAAATTTAACCATAATAATAAAGCGGGTAAAATAATCATATGAAATTATTTTCATCGAATGTTTCAATGTCACAGTTCCAATAATGTGGGATAAGTCGAGAAATAAGATGAAATTTTGATTTTGGGATGCTGATTTACTCTAATATTTATTTACTCTCTAATAAATATTTACTAACCAAATTAATGTTAATTAAAGCGATTTAATTGTTCTAAACCCTACTAACCTTCTTTCCAATGAAATTTTTTATACAATTGTTCAATCATAAAGGAATATATGTTTGAGTACCGCAATATTTTCAGAAGAAAATTACTCTATTTAGAATAGAAATATTTATAGAATTATTGGAAAATCCTTTAGTTCGCCTTGGATTTGTGTTACGCTGTTGAGAATATGATTATTTAATTTCCTATATTTATTTTAGTATTTACCTTGAAACCTGTTGACTAACCATTTGAAATTGTTAGCAAATATCTCCATCTACATTATTTCGCATTAAACAAAATATATGGAGCATAATTAATTGTTCTCTTTTTAAATCAAATACGTCATAACTTTACTGTTTGCTTGCTATTCATAAATTTTTTAATCAATTAAAATTTTTGTCAGTTCTCCTCTTAAAATACTTGTATATACTTGTACATTATCTTGTTGAACCTACACATAGAACTTAAACCTCACATAATGTACACAAAACTATATTAAAAGATTTAGGTGAAAGTCACAAAACCAAAAACAAGGGAAAAAAAATTTTTTTTGTAAGTTCATAAATCTTCTCTGTCGCTCTTTATTTTTCTTGATTTTCTTGGAAAAACAAAAACTATAATTATAGTTATAAAGTTCTCTAGGTTTTTTTTTCTGTTGTTTTGTTTTCTTTTCTATATTTGGAGAATTAAAGATAACTTAATAGTATCCTTTGACTTACATGTACATCTATGTAAGGATAATAATATACCATATAAGAGAAAACAAAATATATAAGAGATAAAAGATTATAGCGTTATGATTAATGACGATGTTATCACTGCACCATAAAGACCCCCCTAATGTAATGATTTGCGGTAGTTTTTGTGTTTGTTTTCCTTTTTTTTTTAGAAAATACTGCAAAAAAAATTTATTGTTATATTGTAACAAAAAAAATTTTATTTTCCCCTTATTTAATGTACATAAACAAACTTTGTAACGTACTCCGCAGCACTATGAGTAGAGTAGAACAGGATAGGGAATGGTTGGGCAGGGTAGGATGAGGAACACATCACTTTAACAAATAAAAGCATTTTTTATATTTTCAGTTTTTTTAATCTTTTGTGTCATTATGAAATATTTTAAAATTGTTTGGTTTCATTTTTTTATAAAAATTCACTCATAAATATATAATGAGTCCCAATGGGAGGACCCCATGTTTTATTATATAATATTTTTCTCTTTTTCTCTTGAAATGTGGTTTTATTTGACTTTTCATTTCTCCCCTGTTCTTTCAGTTCTTTTTAGTTGGATTTTGTATTTTATTAAACATAAACAAAAAAAAAACGAAAAAAGATTAATTATCCGGAAAAACTTTTTAATATAATACAAAAAATTTCGACCCGACTAAAATTTAATTCACCTTAGAGAATTATAAATTAGTCTGAAATGAATTTCGTTTTTTTTTTTTTGTTTGCCCTTGTTCTTATGTTTTTTATATAAACATACTTATAAAATATAAAATAATATTTACTTAAAGAGTTATGTACGTACACTCACACATACATGCATGTAAATAAATAAATTTTGAAAAAAAAAAGAACAAATTCGACGTTAGCGGGGCACATAAATGACCACATTGGTTAAAGTGTTGCATAAGATCACGGAAATCTCCTTTACACAACTTTTTTAAATTCTATGAATAGTAGAAAGTAGCCTCTAGCTATAATAATTTTGCTCTTAGTAGAACCTCAATTTTCCTTGTAAAGTTTCCTAATAAATTTCGTTGACAACCAGAAGTCAAATGTTAAATTTTGAAAAATTCTATTAATCAGTTCCTTGGACACAACAAAAATATAAAATGGACTCCTGGTGAAAATTGGATTCCATAGCCGTAATATTTCCAAACAACTTATTAGTTTATTGCTTAATAAGCAGAGTATAAATATTAAATTTTAGGGAAATCAGTTGACTATTACTTTGGTTCAAACCCCGGTCAGGTCACTATAAAAATTATATTCAATATTATTATAACTTAATATACAATACTAATAAAAATATTATACAAGTAATTTTCAAATATTCCTAATATTCGATATTAAAAAAAAAAAAAAAACTAAGAAAAATAAATAGTAAAACATTAACAACCTCAAATAATTAATATATAAATAAAAAAAAAACTACGGCAGGCTAGTCACCTACCTAGTTAAACCCTATGACGCTTTGAAACTAGTGCATGAGAAATCATGCACTAGCCCTATGCTCCTTCTAGGAGTGAACAAAGGAAAAAAAAAAAAAAAAATTACTTTGTATGAGCAAAAATGAAAATAGTGACAATAGTAGTAAAAATCCCCTTGCTGATAGCTGATTTGCTAGATAAACAATTTTGTCTGCCTTATTATTAAACGGAACATTATACACATTTACTAAATTTTGTAAAAATTTGAATCAAAAACATAAAACCGGCCTTAGATCTAGTTAAAGTCTCCTGAGTCTTGACATGCCCCAGAAGCTGCTTAAATCGTTTAATCTTCGTAGTAGACCGCAGTAGAACTCAGATATAAATTTTCGTGATAATCAATTTAACTGAAGTCAGTGCACTCTTCAGATACAAGAGTTCACTGACAGATAGATCGACAAGCAGTTAGAGAGACAGAAACTCCTTTAAAAATAGTTTATTTACGCTTCTAATATAGAGAATTGCATTTGTTCCGAAAATTTCAATGTGAAATTTGGTATCATTACGTCATATCCTTCTTTATTACAGAAAATGCGGTCGGTAAAATTTTTTAATGATAAAAAATTAAATGTGGAAAAGCAATGTACAAGCGATATTTTAATATGATTAACATGATAAAATAAAATGAACATATACAAAGGGTGATATGTAAAGGATAATTATTATGTAGAAAACTTTTAGTATATGGAACCTATTTTGATATTGGAATAATTTTGTTAGAAAACATTTTAGTGGTTTTTTAATCGTAGTTCTTACCAATTTCTTATATGATACAGTAAAATATTTTTTTTTGCTTTTTATTTCTATTTTTACGCGAGTAATCCTGAAGAAAATTAATTGACTTTAATTCAAAAGGAGCACCGCGCTTTTTTAAGAGTACAGACCAACCAACTATTTTGTGAGGGTTTTATAAATGTCTTGCACTAATTACAGCCGAACGGCACAGGAATACCATCTTTCTTATGAAACCCAAACGGGCAATACACGGTCGCACACATATTTTTATTTTGAACTTACTTAAATTTTTTTGCATTTTGCCAAAAAGAATTAAAAGAGAAATAAGATTGACTGTACTAAAAAACAAACAATTGCGAGAATAAGAAGAACAGTCTTTTCCAAAACTACAAATTTTTGAAAGAATTTTAAGTTTTCATATCATATGAAATAAAAGTAGATTTGAAATTTTAAAGTAATAAAATCCTCTAAAATTTTGTTTTTGAGAAATAAAAACGTGTACAACACCCAAACCATGAGAGATAAGTATATTTATAACATGTGTTACCAGGAACATGAAAGATGACTTCCCAACCCCGACCTTCGGTTAACCTTGGTGACTTCATTTATTTAAGAGATAAATTTTAATTTGTAAAATTTTCTTATCGCCCTTTAACAATATTTTTGCTCAAACTAGTACAACAACAGTTCAATGTCTTTTTCGCTAAAATTTTCGCTAAAAATTTTCTATCTTTTCTCTTGTTAATTTTCTTTTCATCTTTCTATTCTTTTCAAAAAATTATTTACCTACATTCTTCGTTAAATGTAACTACTATTTTATTAACTATCATTTTGTAAACATTTCTTCTCTCTTAATGTCAATATATTTTTCTCATTTTGTTTTTACCTCTTACTGACATCTATTCTCAAGGTGGAAACAATTTTTCGAAAATTTGTTAATAAAATCACTTCATATTATTACTAAGAAAAATTTTTTTATTACCTCAGTAGTTCATTTCATGCGTAAATTTCTTCTTCATTAGTCAAAGTACTCGAATTTTACTTATAAACGGTTATGATTACCATTATACAATATTGTCGAAAATCATTTTAAGTTTTTATTTTACACCTGTTTTTTTTTATAATTTTTGAGCGTTCTGCCACTCACTGTTATGCCATAAAAACAAATTTTAAATCTTTTATATTTTTTTTAGCATCTTCATTTTTCATTTACACAAGAAGAAAATTATTTGACATTTATTAGGAAAATAAAAGTGAATGTGTTTGTTCTTAAAAAAACTAAATAAATTTATTTACTTTTGAAGTTTTATGCTGTCAGTTTGTCCATTATTTTGAATAACATGTAGACTCTAAAACGAATTTTTATAACCTTATAATGAATAATTTCAGTTTTAAATTTATATGATGTTTGATTGTTACTTTTGTGTATTACAAATTTACAACTATTTTATGTAGCTAGAACTTGTTTACAAATGATCAATAAAAAAGTTGCCTCTCAGAGAGAGAGAGATTATCTGTCATCTAAAGGTAAAGAGAGAGAAGTTTATTAGAAAAAATTAAATCTCTTATTTTATGTCAATTAAAACGACAAATTTTACTTATTCTCTTGATTTCATAAACTTTTGACCTAAAAATCATTTATATTATACTCGCCAGGGCGCTTTTGTATTTGCCGCTTTAAATACTGTTATCTAGACTACTCATTGCATTTGTGTTAATAGATGAGAAAGTGTTGAATACTTTAAACTCTTGTACGATTGTCATTGAATTATTTTACCTAATTATATTTTAAATACCTTGCAATTACATAGGAAAAAAATTTGTATTACGAAAACCTATTCCCTTTTGTATTTTAAAGTTTTATTCATTTTTCTGTACAGTTAATTAAATTTCCCGAAGAATCCAAAAAAACTTTTTCCGCCATTATCCTAAGAAAAAATAAATATTTTTCGCCTATATTTATGCAATTATTTTGAACGTTTTCTTATTTTTAAATTTTTCTCAATTGTTTATCAAAAACCGAATTAAATTAAGAAATGTGCTTTTTAAAAAAATTATATTTAGATTCTGAATCTATATTTAGACTTTATAAGGAAAACAAAAATTCTGAAAAAAATAATATTCCTATTTCCTGCAATTTTATTTTTTTGTGGCATATAAAGTTAGTTATAAAGAAAACTTCAAAGCTCATTTATCTGAAATAATTTAACAATCAATTTTAATTTTACTTTGAAATTATTTCCCTTCAACTTCAAAATCAACGTACGGTAAATAGAAGACAGGGAGACACATCATGGGAAAACTAGAGAAGAAACAGAAAAAAAAAAGTTATTTAAATTATTGAAAAGTTGATGATAATGATGATGATGAGGTTAAATAAGCGTACCTGTTCCCGTTCGTATAACAACAGTCAATAGCCCTGACATTTATTAGTACTTTCGTAAACAATCATGACATTGTAAATGCAAATTAGAATTTCAATATATTCTAAAATATTATTGCGAAATCGATATTATTGCGATAATGAGACCACATTAATTCAAGATTATTATTTTAGCTATTACAATGTTACCGAATTGTTTTTTAAGATTAATATCGCGAGCCAACATGTGACGTTCAACTCTCTTGTGACGTTTTAATATTAAGATTAAGATGGCGAAGCTTTGAAAAATTTGATAATTAATTTTTACCTCGCTCTTGCAATTTATATAGCGAATAACAATATTAATTCGTAAGAAATGTAAGGTTATAGAATAAAGAAATAATTTTTGACATTGACATACATCTGAATAGTATTAATGAGAAAATGATTTCTTGAAAATAATTTTCGAACCGAACACAAAATCAGTTATGTACATAAAATAAAAATATAAACCATTAAAAATTTAGCTATCAAGAATTTTGTAAAATAAATGTTTAATGTTGTTAATTTGACATTTAAATTTCACTATAAAAATATTACTGCCACCTATTAGGCCATTAGGGTAAAAAATTAAAACTACCTATCAAATTCTCATTAACATTAGTAGTTAAGTAAAGGAAGAGTGATTTAGAAGAGATGTTAACAGAGAGAGCAAAGAGATGCTAATTCATAATAAAGATAAATTCACCCATAAAGATAAAACAGTGTTTACACACTTAGTCAACAGTATTTCCGAATTATAAGAAATAAATAATAAAAATTTAACAGACTATTAAATTTGTTAAGCACTGTTACTATACCCTTAATATCGAATTCGAGTTCGAATTACAACAAAATATACTTGCTATACAAAGTTTATTGTCTGTTATCTACCTGATAACATATAAACCTATTTGTCTCACCTCAAAATAAACAAACAAATTTTTTTCGGCAAAATTAACGTTGTTATTGTTTTTGGTTTGTTGTGTATAATTTTTTTTTCTTTTTGCTAGTAATGCCATTTTTCTGTTAAATTTTTATTTTTATTTATTTATTTTTTTGTTGACTAGAGAAAATTAAAATGGAGAAATTGTTTTTTGTTCTTTATTTTTCCACTTTTTTTTTTGTTTTTGTTTCCGGTATATTGTTTTTTTTTTCCACCATTACCATTTATAAAATATAATGGAAATGATGCCGCTTCAAGCATTATTTTCATCAACATTAAAACAAATTGGAAATAACAAATTTGTTTTTGTGTTTTTGATATTATTGTTATGTTCCTTCCGCCAACATACACCTATATACCAACATATCTCTGTTCAAGTTAATCCTTATAATATCTACCTGTAATATTTTCCCCAAAACTAATTCTTTACTGAATGTTTTTACTTATTTTCTATTATAGAATTTTCACTTCTATCATCAAAGCATCGTATTGTATTGCCGCTTTCGATCTCTAAACATTTTTTCATGTATAAAATTTGTCTATGTCAGATATTCTAAATGTTTTTGTTTTTTATAATACATACATATATACAAGTTATTAAACTATCTTGATTCGATTATAAAAAAATAATTTTATTTCACACAATGTCACAACTATTACTTAAAAATTAAATTTTACAATTACTTAAATTCGAATTGATAGTTTAATTATAATATTCTATTCTTATTAACACCAATTTTAGACTAAATCATATCTTAAAATCTAACAGTATTTATAGTAATTAAAATTAAGTTCATTTCCGGCCTCGTGCAAAATTATAGACGTTTCGTCAGCATTTTTGATGGGAACGATAATTTCGTAATTTCTTCATGTTTAAACATGTTCGATTGCAGACGCTGTGTCAGCAATTTTCATGTGAACAGAAATTAGTATCGTACTGAAGATGTAATTTGATACCACTTGAATATGTAACTAAAGACGGTGATAACTCCTCCCCCTTCAAAGATCTGCGTCCCGTAGATCAAGCTGGAATTTTGGTGCTTCTATGACTGAAATTTGCGGAATCTCTATAGTAGGAACCACTGTTGGAGTGCGTTTTCTCACAACCTTGCTGATGTTTTTCTTGATGACCCAAATGATGATGACTGCAATGATGACGAGTCCTATAGTAATATCGGATGCTATCGAGAGTTGGCTCCTTTTTATTAGCTTCTGAAGTTGTTTTGTGTTGCTGATATGAAGATCGTGAATGTAGTCGAGGCTTAGCTTGATATCTCCTTCTTTTAAATTTTCTTGAAGAACAGGTGGTAAAACTTGCGACGTGGTGGCAGATTCGCTTGTAAATTTCTGACCTTTTATGTGAACGGTTTCGTTGGTATGCTGTATCATAAAGCTTCCAGTTAAGTGTTTGCTCGTGTTGCCACTTGTTAGCTCCCCATTGAAATTATTGAGAAAGATGATATTTTCACTTATGGTTTCTATGATTTCTTCCTTATTGTATTGAAGGCTGCAACTGGCGTTTATTCCCTTTAGCAGTTGATACATACAGTGTCCTTCGTCCAGTTTTCGAATTTTACTTCTTTCGCATATGGTGATGTTTCTTAAATTCTCGCATTTTGTCGATATGCCATATACGTCATCTTTCACGAGAAGTTCCTGATATTCGAGGTAGACTTGTTGGGAGTTTCGGATTGTTGATCTCGCTATAATGTGGTCATAGTACTGGTTGCCTGTCTTCGGTATTGATAATATGTAGAGAATTTCTCGTCCATTGGTTACTACCTGTGGTTTTGCGTATTCTATTGCCTCAATTTCGTTGACGTAGGGTAGTGTATCGATCTCCTTCAGTATTTTTTGGATTTCAATCCTGCTAAGAAGATTTGTGTTGACAATTCCATTTTTTGCTAATTCTGTCGCTAACACGATTTCTCCCAAGGCTTCTTTTATGATTCCAAGTTTGTTAAATATTATTTGTTCGGATCGATGATCTAAGTTCCCTACATGTTCCAAAATGTGGTTAAATCTTTCTACTACTTGGTTTGTTATCCTCATAACTTCACGATTTATTTTGTACTGTTGATTATTATTTTGTATCAGCTTGTCTTGGCTTGTAACGATGTTGTCCCAGTCTGTGGCGTCTGGTGTTCCTGCCAGCCATTTCCATGCTGTACCAATCCAATTTATTGACCGTTGAACTCTTGATTTGCTGCTTCTCAATTTAGTCAGAAATTCCATTATTTGAGCCAGTTGGTGTTCTAACTGTGGTTTCATTATGCTGGTCGAGTTGATTCCATCAACCAAAGGAATGATTTGTTGTATAACCTCGTCATAGCTCTTTAAATCAATGATGTGCACCAAATTGAAATTTCCTTACAAGATTTCACCTTGTCCTTGTTTAATGGTTGCTATTGCGCCTTTGAATTCGAAGATTTTCGGAAATGCTGTAATTCTAGTGACTGCTAGTCTAAAAAGAAACCTAAGGTTTTGATTATTAACATAATATTCTAATGTTATATGTTCTTGATGTGTGATTTATGGATTCTTTTTCCGGAAGCGGTAATAATGGTAGCTTTATTGTTTTTTGCCACAATCTCTTTCTTGTATATCGGTTTGTGCTTTGCCTTGATTTGCTTGTCTCGAACGTAAATTGTTTCACCTATTGGATAGTTTTTAGGTTCGTCTCTTTTGTTGTTTTCTCTCTTTAATTTCGTTTTCTGATTTTTCTCGATGCGTTCTGTGAGTTCATTATTAATCTTTATTCTTGCTTCGATGAGATTCTGATAGGATGTTCCACTTGGTCTGCCGAAAAAAACGTCGCTGGGCTTCATTTTTGTTACAGAGTGTATTGAATTGTTGTAGCGATCTACTGCTAAGTTGATGATTTCTTTTTGGCAAAGTTGCGGGTATTCTTTCTGAAGACATCTTACTATTTCGATAATAGTTGAATGCACCCTTTCGATTGTCCCGTTTACCTCGCTTTTTTGTGATGGTGTGGTGTAGATTTCTATTCCCAAAGCCCTGATGTAGTTCAGTGTTATAGGGCTCACGAAGCTGCGCTCATTGTCGAATATAATCATTTTCGGGACGGTAAAATAGTGTAATACCTTCGTTATTTTGTCCCTTAGATGAATAGCTGATCGATCCTTGATTCTGAAGAATTTCGCAAATTTAGAGAACTTGTCGACGCATGATATATACTTCTCTCCCTGTATCTCCATCAAGTCCATGTGCAATATCTGTGTTGGATATTTAGGTACTGGAGTTTCTTGCAACTGCGGTTTATGTGGTCGCCTATCGTATTTGTTGCTGCTGCAGATATCACAAGTTTTAGTATATTGTTTTATTAAACTGCTCATATGTGGGAAGTAATATTTTGCTAGTATTTGCTTTCTGTTTTCCTCTGAATTTCGGTGTGCTCGCTTATGTTCGCTCTCGATTATGCTGAATTTCCTTTCCTCTAGAGCTACGTCTTCCACTATGCTTTGCGTTATACGGATTTTGAATCTGTTAAAGTGATCCTTAAAGACCTTCTGCAGTATGCGGATGTAGCATTCTGGGATCTTTATTCCATTCACGAGGTTAGGATTTAATCTTTCTTTCAGTATTTTCGTGAGGGTTCCTTCATTTATTTCTGGTAGATCGATGTAATGCCTGTGGTACCTTGGATGTGGTTCTTCGTGTGCTTCTATGTATTTTCCTTGTCTTATAATGATTTGATTCTGGAAGACATTTATCGGCGTCTCGCAGTGGGGTATGAGATCAGAACTGTCCTCCTCGCCACTATGTGCTGTTTCCGTTACGCTGTCCTCATCTGAACTGCTTGCCGTTTCGGTCGAGCTTGTTGATAAGCTGTTTACTTCGGTTGGCAGCCTGGATAGTGCATCCGCGACAACATTTGTTCTCCCAGGCTTATATATCAGCTCGTAGTTATATTCCTCAATTTTTGATTTCCATCTTTTGAGCTTTGCATTATGATTCCTATTACTCAAGGTGAAAGTGAGTGGTTGGTGATCTGTAAGTATCTTGATTTTGTTAGCCCCATACAAATAATTTCGCAAGTTGTCTAATGCCCATACTATCGCCAACATTTCCTTTTCATTTGTGGCGTAGTTTTCTTCCGTGGTATTGAGCGATCTGGAAATGTACGTAATTGGCTTATCTTTTCCAATCTCACCTTGTGATAACACCGCTCCAATAGCTGTGTCGGAAGCATCGGTTGTTAGGATGAACGGCTTCTCGAAATTTGGAAATATTAGGACTTCTGAAGATATAAGTAATTCTTTCAGCCTGTTAAATGCCTTTAACTCTTCTGCATTCAATTTGATTCCAACTTTCTTAGATTGATTGGCCTTTATTTGTGCGTTTTCGCCTCTTGTTAAGCTCGTTAGTGGTTTCGCCACTTTTGCAAAATCTTGAATAAATCTGCGATAATATGATGTGAGTCCCAAGAATGATTTTAGGTCCTTCAAATTTGTCGGTGGCATGATGTTCTGAATGGCCGCCACTTTTCTGGGATCGGGTTTGATTCCTTCGCTTGTGACTATATATCCAAGAAATTCTGTCTCGGTGTTGAAGAATTTTGTTTTTTCCAGGTTGACCTTCAGGTTAGCTTTTTCCAATATGCTAAAAATCGTTTCAATGTTCCTTAAATGTTCCTCCTCCGTTTTTCCATATATGATAACGTCGTCGATGTATACGTAGCAGCTTTTGCCTATCTGATCCTTTAGAACATCATCTATCATGCGTTGGAATATTGAAGGCGCATTCCTCAGCCCGAATGGTAGTCTTAGGAATTCGTACTTTCCATTCATTGTTGAAAAAGCCGTCTTGGGAATGTCTTTTTTGTGCATCATGATTTGGTGGAATCCGGATGTCAGATCTAATGTTGTAAAGAATTTGGCCTGGCCTAGGCTTGCTAGTGTGCTTGTAATATCCGGTATAGGATATGTGTCTGGTACCGTTACTGCGTTAAGTCGTTTAAAGTCGATAACCATTCTATACTTCTTCACACCTGATGAGTCGGGTTTCTTGGCTACTACCCAGATCGGTGAGTTGTAAGGGCTTTTCGAAGGGCGGATAATTCCATCCTCTAGCAGCTTTTTGATTTGTTCCTCTACTTCCTTCCTCATATTGGCTGGGTATGGATATGACTTGGTGTATATGGGATCATCAGTAGTAGTTTTAATTTCTGCTTTCACTTGTGTGTCTATTATTTCCCTGTCGTTTATTGGGCCAAATATTTTCTCGTATTTCCTTATTATTCCCATAATTTTTTCTTGGATTGCCTTCGGTAAATGGTCTGCCTTGATTTCGATGGTGTTGACTTGAGCTGATGCCTTTGCCTTTAACGGAATTTTTATATCTGGCTTGATCCTTAAGGTGTTGTTCTTTCTGTCTATAATGGCTTCGAGCTTCTTAAGCGTGTCGTCTCCAATTATACCATCAAAGGTCTTCAATCCTGGCAAAACGAAAAATTCAATGAAGGTGTTGTTTCCCAGACTCTGAAAAAATCTTCCTCCGATCTTCTTGGTGATTGTTATATCTCCTCCAGCTGAACGTATCTTGAATGGTTTTGTTGTTGGTTTGGCATTTGTCGCGATCTCTTCTCTTACAAAATTTTTATTAGCTCCTGTGTCGACTAGAAATTTTAGGAGCTGGTTGTTTTTTGTCTTGAATTCTAAGTAAGGAACGCTTGAAAGGCGTCCGTCATAAAATTTACTTCTTGAACCTCATCATCTGCATATGCTGGTTCTTCGTCATATTCGCTGCATTCTTCTGGGTGGTCATCTACGTCGTCTTCAAGTGTTTCCATATTGAATAGCCTTTGGTGCTTATTGCTAGGCATGTTGCCTACTGATGGTGGCCTCTTGTATATTCCCCTGTAGTTGTCTGGCCGGTTCATATAATTAACCTGACGTGTTTGTATGGATCGGTCAACGTCCATCTTCTCTAACGGTTTTGGCGGTCTAGGTGGAGGTTGCGATTCTCTCTGATGTTGAATGTTGTAAGCCAAGTTCCGTTGTTCCACTGTTAATGGCTGTTCTGGTTGATACGACCTTGGGTTCCCAGCACTTGGTTGTTGTCGTTTCATGGACATTTTGTTGAATGGTACAGTGATTCTGTTGTTATCATTCCTGTTGTGTATAGCGAAGTTTCGGCAACTATAGTTCTGGAGCTCTAGACACGTTGAATATGCTTCTGGCAGAGTTGACGGTTTCTGAAGCATCAAGTGCCTGGACAATTCCCCATTGAGCCCTCGGATAAATACGTCCAGTGCTCTGTTTCTTTGTGATTCTATCAATACGTCTATAGTTTCTTTTGTATAATTCTCGGTCTTGATCTTATTGATTATGAGGGAGAATTGATGGTTGACTCTGGCGTAGAATTCATCTATGGTTGATCTTCCCTGCGTCAGTGTGCTCATTTGGTGCTCCAATGTGCGTATGTCCCGTTTGTCGGCATAATGCAGGGACAAACACTGCTTGATTGCGGCCCATTCTTCGTCGAACAGGTTGTACGATATTAGAGCTGCATCTGCTCTACCTCTAATTTTTCCTCTAATAGCTTGTAATATTGCTCTGTATATGGGTTTGTTTCTGACAACTTCGTAATCTCGTAGAATTGATTCTACGCTGTGCACCCATGATACATACTGCACTGCATCGCCATCAAAGGTTTGTAAATCTTTGACACAGTCCGGAAGTCTCGATATTTGTTTCAGGTCGTCTTCACTTTTCGGTGCTGCCAAATTTGTTACCTGCGGTTGTGGTGTATTGAACTGAGCCTCTAGTTTTGCTAGGCGAATTTCAAACCGTTTGCTTTGTTCAATTTGAGCATTGATGGCTCCATTTAATTTTCTGAGCTCTTCCATTATTTGTTCCATTTTTAACTTTTTATTAAGGTAATTTCACTAATTAAATTATTCTATTACGCGGTTTTAAACTTTTAAATTATATTTTTCTTTCAAATTTTGTCGATTAATTTCAAATTTTTTGTTAAATTTAAGTTTTTAGTTGGTTAATCTTATTAATTTTTCACTGGTTTTATTTAAATTTCTGATTACTTTTGTTTTATTTTTTAATTAAATATTTCTTGGTAATATAAAATTTAATTGGTTAATCTTATTAATTTTTTACTGGTTTCATTTAAATTTTTAATTACTTTTGTTTTATTTTTTGTATTAAATATTTATTGGTTAAATTTTAATTTTTCAATTTATTATCGGTTAATTGATTAATTTTTCAAATTTTCAATTTAATTTTCATTTATCACTTCAATTTTTTTAAATCTTAATTTTTTTAAAATTAACGAAGCTTCTATATTTTTAAAGCTTATTCAGTGAGATGCAGTTAGTTTCCCTCAGTTAAGTTTTTAAGATTAAGTGTAATGAAAAACTACTTACAGGAAAAAAACGTAATTCATCTGTTTGAGTCTTGGTGAGTAATGCGAATAGCGGTTGAGTTGTGTTTGTCCTTTTTAGACGTGAACTTTTATTCTCGTAAACGTCCTACTGCGGCACAATCTTCAACACTTTTTTGTAAGTACGGTTTGCTTCAGTTCCTTTTTCTTTTTATTTCACTTCGGATTTCCACAATACGCGCACTATAGTTGGGTACACTTTTATCGCGATATGCTTATTTTTCTTCTTTTCTTTTAAAATTTAACGAAGAGTTTTGCGATTTCACGATTCAAGTCACGTTGGGCGCCAGTTATTAAACTATCTTGATTCGATTATAAAAAAATAATTTTATTTCACACAATGTCACAACTATTACTTAAAAATTAAATTTTACAATTAC
Source organism: Condylostylus longicornis (assembly GCF_029603195.1). Classification (NCBI taxonomy): domain Eukaryota; kingdom Metazoa; phylum Arthropoda; class Insecta; order Diptera; family Dolichopodidae; genus Condylostylus; species Condylostylus longicornis. The sequence continues at coordinate 8,480,604 of NW_026578009.1, read as the reverse complement.
TTAAATTCGAATTGATAGTTTAATTATAATATTCTATTCTTATTAACACCAATTTTAGACTAAATCATATCTTAAAATCTAACAGTATTTATAGTAATTAAAATTAAGTTCATTTCCGGCCTCGTGCAAAATTATAGACGTTTCGTCAGCATTTTTGATGGGAACGATAATTTCGTAATTTCTTCATGTTTAAACATGTTCGATTGCAGACGCTGTGTCAGCAATTTTCATGTGAACAGAAATTAGTATCGTACTGAAGATGTAATTTGATACCACTTGAATATGTAACTAAAGACGGTGATAACTTACATAATATAATAATATATTTGTATATGTATAGATTCTAAAATTAGTAAATTTTTAAAATAAATTAACATGGTGTATGTGTAGGTATATACCCATATTATACAGAAATAATCGAAGAATTGAAAATTTCGTTTAATTTGTCGCTTATGATAAAAATAATGTTACCATATTGTTATAAATTGTTTTTTTTTCTATTTGTTATTGATGCTGTATTGGTGGCGCTGTATATAAATGTATAACTACTTTGATGGTATCAAAACATAATCAAGTTGAGGGTAAAGGTAGAATGGTAGTTAAACGTGAATATTTATGTTATTATTTATCAAAAAAAAAAAGAAGGAAGTGTCAGTAACGTTTTATTCCTAGTTTTCGGCGAAAAAAAAAATTTATAATAGCAATAAGAGCTTTCAAATAAGAGGGGTGTTAGTGACATGCCGAAAATTTTATTATGTTTTCTATACATAATTATATTTATATTATGTGTAGATTAAAACACCCTAAAAATTGATCGAAAAGTCGCTTCTGTTATAATTATTATAACATTGATGTTATTATATATAATTGATATACTGCTACTACCGCTGTTTGGTGCTTTGCTATATTCTATTATATATAATATTGTTGATACCTTGTACCGTTATATATATTTGTAATAATATAACATTTTGTTTTAAATGTTAAGAGTATTAAATTGTATGTGTTTGTACATGTAAATTTCTATACACTCATCACTATATGTATGTCATTTCTATTTTAGTTTAGGAGGGATCTGTCATCTCAGACAACTTAACACACAATAGAATTTTAATTTAAAAGTAATGCTGTAAGTGAAGTGATGACATCTACTTACATAAAATAATATTTTGTACATACACATATTAACCGTATATATAAAATATAATTATGTTCAATGTATATACATATTTACAATGCATAGATTTGTATAATTATGCAAAATATTTTATAAATAAACATACTAGGCGTTCGATTTGTACACAAAATAACAATTTATTGAAAAAAAATTTTCATTCATGCTTTATTTTTAAATACTCTTACACATTATATAGTTACATATTTTTAAACAATAACAATTTATCTGGGATATTTTTGAGAAAAACAGTATAATAAAAAAAAAAAGAGACTAAAACAAAACAATGTCTGGCATACATGAAAAATTCATTTACCTTTTGTGTTTGTTTACAAAATTTTTAATTTATTCCGGTTGAATACAAGGGTGATAACATTGTGGAAATGTTAAATTATGAAAACGAAAAGAAAGAGAGAGAGAGTGAGAATTTTCAATAATCGATTGCGATCAAAGGAATATTCAATTAATATTTTGAAATCTATAATATTATGCCGAGAGTATAGTATATCAATGCGTACATACACATATATCTATATATAGATAGGAAGAATTTTTTTTGCATATTTAAAAATCATAACCTTTCAGGTTAAAAAAATACTTTTCATTTTTCCTGTTTAAACCTCTTCTTATTAAATTTTATCTTTATTTTAAAACATTTGAATATTTAAATGAATAATTTTTTTTTAAATAAATTTTTACGAAAATAAAATATTTGTTCAACATTAAATTGAACCATGAAAGAAAAATTTATGAAAATGTGAATTTTCCCGCAAAGTATTTTGCCTATTTAGTCAAATTTGTTAATCTGCAATTATATATCTATAATCCTCAACCTACAAAACCCTAAGTAACCGTTAAGAAAATTGAAGATTAAATTGCCCTCTCAAATTGCATTCTATTTCAAACTTCATTATGAATTTATACTCATATTTTCGATTAATTTGACTTAAAAAGGCATTTTATATAAAAATTACATTTAAAAATATCATTCAAAATTTAAGCTCTTTTTGAACCTTGTATACAATGCTCAGCTCACATTTTTTTTTTGGTGTAATAGAGTGAACAATTTTTTCGATCATTGTTTATATATCAGGAATTCAAGTATGAAATACCATTAAATTTGTTCGAAATATAATTTTTTAATTTGGAAATTTTTCTTAAAAACCATAAAATTCACTCTTTATACCTGTACGGACGTATGTTCGAAGGGTATATTAAATTTGCCTTAATGTTTGTAACGCTAAAAAAATAATGGTCTGAGATATAGACGATTTAGCTTTGTCTGTCCGCCTTTTCCAACGATAACTCAAAAACTAAATGAGCTACGCTCAGGAAATTTTTACAAATGATTTATTACAGTAAATGCCAGAACCTTATTTAAATTAAATATGATCGGGATACTGATTTTGGTAGCTGCCATACAACTTCAAAATTTATTTGGCTGTCTCGGAAACTATAAAAGCTGTGCTATTAAAATTTCACACAAACGAATATATTAGTAGGGCTAAAGTGTTTGTTAAAAGTCGTTGAAATTGCTTGCTTCTTTCTGGTAGCAGACATACAATTTAGCCATATCTTAGAAAATATTCAAAACACAGTACTGAAATTTTGTATAAATTAATATTGTAATACGACAACTTAAGGTCATAGTCTGTCCCATAATCAGTTATGACAAATTTATTCGCACACAGGATACTAAATTCGTACGAGTGTCACAGAGTTGACACGGTCAACCCTATTTTTTATCGTTTTGTTATAATAGTCCAGGCACCAGCTGACGTAATAATGTACTCGTATACTGAATCAATTTTTGGAGATTTTGAAAAATTGTTTTTTCTACTATACTTGTATGGTCAAATCAATTACCATTTGCTTTCGAATTCCATTGGTAAGGAAAAATAGTAAATATGTACTGTTTTTTAAAAATGTTTCAACTATGACATAATTCATTTATTTTTTTTATTGAAACTTATAATTCTCCTTGCCTGCGCTTTAATTAAGTGAAAAAGTGAAATAGCTTAATATTTCATATGGCACCATTAAAATGATATTCAATTATATTTACATAAATTTAAAATTTAACAACAATTTATTTAACGCAAGTAGCTTAAATACTAACCTTCTGCCTAGTGGGAATACTAACCACATAAGCTAAAGGTAGTTAGCCGCTATTACAATAGTCCTATAATAGTTATACGAAACTGATGGTTATGCAAAAATAAGTAGCACATACAATTTTTAGTGATTTTTCGGGAACCTTTCTTCTAACACACTGATTTTATTATTGCTGCATTGCAAAAATAATGGAAAAAGAAAATTTTTTGCCAAAAAGCCTACATTTCTAATTGTTTTAAAATTTATTTCCCAATATTTTAATAATAATTTTTGTAGTAATTTTAAAAACTTCAATTAAAATAAACTCAACAATCTAAATTTCATTTGATTTTCCCCAACCTTTGTGGATTTATGGCTGTATGTTGAGGTAGACAATTTAAAATGCAGTAATAAAAATAATAGTTACCTTAATAATAGAAAAATTTGTTTCAAAATTATTTGTATTCTATGAGTCTAATTTTTTAATAACAGTTTTATTTGTTAATTTTACAACTTTAAAATTGTCTCTACTTAAAAAATATCAAAATTGTCTAGACAATAGAATATTATTATAAATACAGTTATTTGTTAATTAAACTTTCAATTAAAAATATACAAAATGTGAATACCGGAAAAAAAGGATACATGCGTATTGTATTGGAATTTATTTAACCATTTATTCATGTTTTAAATTTAACTATTATTATTTTGTATTTACTCATTATGTGTATGTATGAAAAGAGGAAATATTAAGGGTAAATACAATATTATAATTTTGGACTTAAATCAATGCTACACGAAAAAATATACATTTATGTCTCAAGTTCCTGGTCTGAATATACGCAATGCTCAATATTATATAGCTCACAAAATTAAACAATATCATTTAGTTTTAATATACTCGTATATAGGGCATAATTAAATATATCAGCTGACAACCGACGCAAATTTTTAAGCAAACGTTCAGTTTAATTCAATTTTTACAAATTCAGTTTAATTCAACGCCACAAGGATTTAAGATCTTACAGAATTATATATAGATAACCAAGGTGGAAGTGAATCAGAAAACTATGCATTAAAACTATGCAATAGCTTTACGATTCAAAAGGATAAATTAATCCTTTGCACCTTTTTTATTACCTTTCCCTAGCCTGAACTAGAATCTGTAAGTTAGTTTTAGAACACAGTACAGAATTTTCTGTTTACATATTTATGATTAAAATATTATGGGCCACGGGCCCTAGTAAATGGATTACTAGTATTTATTCTATTGATTTGACTGCAAAGTGCTTAAAAAATCCTAAAAATATTTTTATTTTGCAAAAAAAAACATTTTCATTTAACAGATGCTTAGGTATTTGCCCCTCCTTGTTCCTCGAGGTTTCTTTTGTAACATATTTAAATAAAATAGTTCACAAAATTATACCAAATCTTCTTCCCTACAATATTTTACGTAATTTAAATGAAAATTTCAAAAATATGTGTTTGAACAATTTATAAGATTTTTGAATCTAAGAGTAGGCGTAAATAAATGAATTTTGTATTACATCAGAATACTCGTAATTTCTAAAAATCTAAATTAACAAAAATAATAGCCTGTAACTTGAAAATTGCAATAACACCAGATTTATTACACAATTCAGCAACCTATAATTCGTTAGCTGAATTAACTCAATTTCATATTAAAAGAAACTATGAATAATTTCTTTTGTAATACGAGTATACAAAAACCGTATATTAAGAAAGAACTCCACCCCACACTCTTTTACATTTTTCTTTTTTCTCAAGGAAACTCAGAGAAATATCCGAATTGAAATAATTTGAAATTCTAAAATTTTATAAAAGAAACTTACCAAGTCGCATATCATCAAAATCAAATTTTTTATTTTTTTACATTTTTACACTCTTAATTTTATTGTCGTTTAGAAATTTTTAGATCCTAGAGGCATTACAATAAAATTAACATAAAATGTAATGAACTTATATAAGTAAAAATTTTATTGAGCCTAATATTATTGTGTTAACGTCAATAAAATTAGTTACTTATATTGTTGTATGGTTTTCTTTAACAAATATAACAAGCTTTGAATAAATTACAAAAATTTTATTGCCATTTTTTTTTCTTTTTTTTTTATTATTATTTCGTTTTACACGCAAGAATGCCAATATCTGTCTGCCGAAATAAAATCGATCAATGAATTATTTAAGAAAATTTTATAATATCCTTATCTTTATTTTTATCAAAGAATTGAATATACCTACATAGATATATATATATATATATAAATATATATAAAGAGTGTCCGAGGCTAAGTGGTATTTCCGAAGTAGGGTAATAGAACGTTTTCAGAAAAACAAGAAACACCTAGTAACATTTTTATTTTTGGGCCTTTGTTATTGAGTTATGGGGCCTCAAAATTGGATTATGCGAAAACCGTCTAATTTTCACATTTTTATTTATAACTTGGGAAACTTAAGAGGTAAATTCAATATTTCTATACTCATTTTAATGCTAATAAAATTTCCCTTCTAACAGTATGCCAGTGATTCCAAAGATTTTTTTTAGTTACAGAGATATTTATGAGCAAAAACAAAATTTTTTAAAAAATTTACTCATAATTTCGCTTTACTAACCTATCGATTTTTTACAGGAAGAAGAGCCCTGTATTCTTCATTTTGATATAACAAAATGTGGGAAAATTTATATAAATAATATGCCTATCAGGCGAAAAACTGCACCTTTCCAATTTTGAAGCTGTATAACTCGAGAACAAGGGCCCAAAAATTTAAATGTCACTAGGTGTTTTTTGTTCGTCTGATATAATTCTATCACCCTGTTTCGGGAATACCATTGGGGCTCGGACACCCTATATATATATACATCTCTCTTATATAAATATAAGTTTATATGTTTGTGTGTATTTAAAAAATATTCCATTAGGAATTACCATAAATGTTTGCTCTTTTATTTTTATTCTTATTTTTGTGTTAACGCTTTCGTATTCTCATTGTTATATAATTAATTCTACATTTTAGTATAATTTTATTTATTAATCTTCTGATTTAAAAGCAATTTTACTAAAAATAAAATGTTTTTGATAGCTTGTTTTCTTTATCATAATTATTATCGTTTGTTATCGTTCTCTTCTCTGGTATCCTTAAAATATGCAAGAAATTCTTTTCTTTTATATTATAAGTATGAGAGAAACAAATTATTATAAATAAATTTTTGATTATTAAATTTTAATATTCTTATACTATTGAAGAATAAACATGCACACATATTTTATATAACTGTATACAAAATATATATATAGGCGTCATTATGAATTTTGTGCAGGCATTCTATAAAATGGAAGGAGAAGGAAAATATTAAATGCGTTAAATTGGATTATTCTTATACCACTGATTTTAATTTCCGATAATAATCGAAAAGAATATTGTAAAAATATTAAATATAATTTTATTGATTTCAAATTAAATTTTAATACAGAAAATTTTCCATGGTCAGCATATAAATGATAGTAATTTTATTAATTTTCTGAATAGTGTTAACGAAATTTAAGAATTCAATTGTTATTAGTGTAGAAAAGAAGTTATTGATGATAAAAGTCTGTACATTTTACAGTCCCATAAAAGCTGATCAATTCTACAAAGTAAATCAATAAAGATTAATCAATTCCACCAATTGAACTACATATCTTTGTTGTGATTATTAAATATTGATTTTTGGAAAATCTTTCGTAACTTGGAAACACACCCAGATAGAATATTATAAGATTTATAAAAATTGTTGCTTTCATTTAATTTCACATTATTATTATTTAAATAAATAGTTTACTTGCCAAATTTTCAAAATTGTTTCTGCAGCTAATTGGATTTCATTGTTTTGACATTTTAATCATGAATTTTTAATCTTCAACAATTAATTCACTAGCAGTATTTCATTAAAGATCTCCTAAGATTAGTGCAAGTCTATGATTGTCTGATCTTATATAAAATGAACTTGTAAAAATGATATGAAGGGTTCCTAAAATCGATTATAACATGCTTCGGAAATACAAAATTAAAAAAAAAACAATATCGAATTTATTAGATACTTAGGAATTCTGGATAACTGAAAAATTTTTACGAAGTAGTCTACTTTATTATAGTTATTTATTTTATTATTTTACAAAAATTTTTTTAATTAATTACAATTTTATTTTCTTATTAATCTTTTCAGAAAATATTTGGCGAACTGAATTAGATTTCATATCAACAAGTCGTGATCGTTTAGTCGTACTATCATTTATGACATCACCATATCAGAACATATCAAATGATTATAATGAAACTGATGATTTTTCATTTTTAGATGAAAATTTACCAACAAATAATTATAATGTCACCGAAAATTCATTTCGGAATTCACCAATTTTTGATTTACCAAATGTACATGAAATACAATTCAAATATAATTCCGAAAATAATAATGATGATATTGATAACATTAATAATAACGAAAATGATGATAATATTGATAATATTAATGGAAATGATGATGGTGATGATGATACAAATGATGATTATGAAAATCCAAATATTGTTAATCCCTACGATGAAGATGAAATGGATATTGAAACAATTAATATTTCATCATCACGATCATCATTGAAACCTTCAATGCAACCAACAGGTAAACCATCAAAAACATATAAAGAAATAATGACAACAATACCAACAACACCAAAATCATATACAACAACACAAAACTTAATGGAACTAACAACAATAATTGATGATCTTCAATCAACAATGTCATCAATTCCGTATCCAACAATTTCACCAAATCATAATCGTTTATCATCACCAAGTTCGATACGTAAAACAAATCGTAAAATTAATAAAAATGGTAAGAAAACTCATCACAATCATAATCATCATCATCACCATCATCATCATCATAAAAATCGACATGATGATCGAAATCATAAATCATCATCAGCAGCATCATTCTCATCATCATCTAGATCAGAAGAATTTGATCGTAGTTTAGAAATTAAACCTGACAAAATTGATTTTAATCAATTCAATGAAGAAATGTCAACGGTTTTTGATATGAGTCAAAATAATAAAATGGATGGACCAACACCAACTATGCCAATAAGAATATATAGTAAAGAATATAGCTCTAGAGAATTGTCAGGTACAAAAAGAGCACATCATTCAAATAAATCAATACATTCAACTTCATTATCACCAACTGCTTTATCATCCAAAGAAAACATAATACAAAATTTTAAAACAGAACAGCAAAATTTCGATACGATTAGTACAATTGATCCAGCAACTGTTACAACAACCAATTCAAAAATTATTGAAATTAAAAAGAAAATTATAAAACGTATGATCGATGAAGAATTACAAGTTGAAATTGAACCAGAATATTTAATTTCATCATTACAAAATGTCTCAACGACACCAAAATCTCAAGAGGTTATCTTTCGTTTGGCTGGTTTTGCTGGAATGTTACAAAATTTATTTGGTGTTGAAAAAGAAATTGATGTTCAAGTATTTAATCAACCACCTAGTATGGAATTTATTAATTTTGTAATAGCATTAATTGTCTGGTCAATAAGATATCCAGCAGTATTTTGGACAACAACAAAACCATTTTCAGCTATATTTAGTTTACATATGATTATTGCAACTATTGATATAATATTTGGATATACGGGAACATCAAATTTATATAAATTACAAATTGTTAGTGAAGCTCTACCAATACAAAATCCTGGCTTAATATTAAATGGAATTGTAACATTATCATTGTACTTATTATCAACAATACTATTACTGTCGTCATCATTGGTATTATATTTATATGGACATGGTAGATTAGCTGCACGTATGCGTGATCGATCAATGATAACAATGAAATCAAATGAATCATGGATTTATTTTTCACATTGTGCATCATTATGTTTAGTATTGGCTTTAGCTGTTGTTAAAGCACCACTACTTAATGATTTAAGTGCAACATATCGTTATAATTTGCATTGTCCAACATTTTTATCAGGTAAGAATTAAATAAGGAATCCCTATAAAAATACTTATGGCAAATACATTATGGATATACAAAATATTTTTCAAATAAATTTTTCAAATGGAAAGGTTTTTAATCAAAATATTGTAAAATAAACCCTTTCTAGAACTTGAAATATTTCTAGAATTTCAAATATTTCTCAATACAATTATAATGAGACTTTACGGACATATTTTGTATATTTTTTCTGTAAATGACTAAAATAGCAAATCATATTAAGTTAAGATTTTTATTTCTTTTATTGTCAAAACATCCGTCTGGGATGAAGATTTAAATTAAGATTTAAATTAATTTAAAAACTTCTTCAAACCCTGAAGAAGTTTTTAAATTAATTTAAAATTAATTTAAATCAATAGTATCGTAAATCTTACAGTTGAACCTTGATATAAGGGACATCCCGTAATATTTAATTCCTGCACGGATAAACCAAGTTAGCGCGGAGGTAATAGTTGGTCTGTAGGACCAGTTTATCCGTTCAGAGTTTAGGTGACTTTTTAGGGTAGGAGTCACGCTCCCCCACTGTCGGAGGAAAAAGGCAGATAGAGCCGTCCTTCTTCGTCTTTCGAGATTTTTTCACCTAGTAGAAAAAAAAAATCTCTAAAACAATTTCTACTTTTTTCAATTTATTTTAATAATATTTTTTTTTTATTTTTATTCTTTAACAGCTTTAATATCTGTTGTACAATTATTATTGTGGATTGTAATTTGGTTAGGACTAACAGCAAAACGAAGATGGACATTTAAATTACCACCTATACAACATTATGGATTAACAAAAGGTGCTACACAACCACTATTAATAGCTACACGTGGATTAAATCCAAGTGTTGATAGTGATGGTGGTGGTACAAAAAATGGTGATAATAATGGTATTGGTGGAGGTGCTATTAGCACTACATCAAGTACTGACGGTGTCGAAGATATTTATTGGCCTAAATTAACACCAAGTTCTCCAAAATTAAAAGTGACATTTAATGAAGTAACCAGTACGTCAGATGATGTTCTGTTAATCAGTGAACAAGATGGCAAGCGGTAAACAAAAGAAGAAAGAAAAAAAAAGAGAATTTTTTTTTAAACAAAAAACTGGTTTTTGCGCATTTTAAATTCATTTTTTTGTTTTGTTGGTTTTTGAAATTTTTTTTATGTCATTTTGACATTTGGTTTAATTGTTTTTTTTTTTTTGTTGCTTTTGAGATACGAAAATTTGATAACATTTTGTAAATTGTTTTTTTTTTTGTTTTTTAATTAATTTCTTGATTGCACAATTCTATTTGGAAAAAAAAAATTCGATTTCAACTTTTTTTTTGTTGATTGTGTTAAAATCGCAATTTAATTTTTTCCGTCATTTGTTTTTGTTTTATTTGTTTATTTGTGTACTTAAATCGATTAATCGAATCACTTAAACGTCAGCGTGTATTCAAATTGTGTTTTATATAAGAAAAAAAAAGAGTAGTTCATTTGCACACATTAATAGTCTTTTTTTTTTTTTGAGTGTACTTTTAGTTTTTTTTTCTTTTGTACTTAAAAAATTTTTATTAATATTTAAAAGTGTGTGTTTTTCAACAATATTTAAAGGAAAAACGTAACGTAAATAATTTACGGGTGGTTTTGAATATAATTTGCATTCATTTTTACTGATTTTTTTTTAAATTACAATTAAATTAAAAAATTATCCAAAATTATTAAGAATATTTTTTAAAGTGAATAATATTATTTACATTACAATTGAGCTAATGCTAAAAAACTAAACATTTCGTATAACTAAAATATAATTTCAATAAAAACAATCCCATTCAAAAATTCAATAATCTTAATATTGGGATTTCTATTGAATTCTTAGTAATTAAATAGCAAATATTTCACACTTTCTGAACCACAAATTAATTTCACTTTGTGTCACTTCAATCGAAGTGTCATATAATCTCACACAATCTTACACATATCTGATATTAAATTGTACGTAAAGCAAATATGTATGGCATTATTTGAAATTAACTTCAATACCTAATACTTTCTCATTTTATTGCCTTTAACCATAATTTAGGTTTCGTTCTCTATCATATTGATGGAAATCAGAAAGTGCAAACAATCTGATTTTATTCAAATGTGGTTTCTTATTCGAGAATATTAATTTTTATTTACTGTTAGAGATACACTTAAACCTTAATCGAAATAAGAAGAATAATAATTTTGGATGATTTATTTAAAACACGTTTACACTTACAGTCAGACTTTTAAAAACATGAAAATCAAATTATCATTAAATAAGTACATTTATAAATTATTGTACATAATATAAGTAAACAATTGTACACGCACACACATACATGCAATTATTGTATAGAAATATAAAATTTAATTTATTGAAAATTCTTAACTAATAATTATTATTATTGTGACAAATGAATAAGAAATTTTTAGAGAAAAATAGCAAATTTAATTCACAATATTTATCACATTCACAAAATTATGACAGCACTCTAAGAATAAACTATGTACATATATACATATATATAAATTTTTAAACTAAACAAATGTCATATTGAATTTTTTTGTACAGATATAACATTTCAAATTATTTTAATTAGAATTTTCAATTTGTAACTATACAAACCAAAAATATGAAAGTAAAATATATGTAATTAATTTTAGATTGTCACAATGCACATAATATTCTAAAATATTAATATAATTAGTGTGTCAGTGATATTATTGAAAATTAAAAAAAAATGTATAATAAGTATTAAAAGGACACCTGTTTTAAATTATAATTACAAGAGACACGATGCAAAAATATTTTCGAAGAAACCAAATTTAAAAATATATTTATTTTATTAATCCGACTCTATGGCTAAAATAGTATGGTTGATACATACAATAGACGTCAGAAATGTTGATATTTCAAAAAAGATCTTAAATTGCTTTCCTTGGTATACAAATTAGTCGCGGTTACTCTGAAATCCGAATGTTATGACAGTTACGAGTATTCCGAATCTAATCAAGATTAAATTAAATAATAATTAAATGAGAAATTCTCAAATTTAATATGAGATTTGCTCTTCTTCTGAGCTAATATTTGCATTTTGACATACGGTACTGACAACTCATAACAATAAAACAACAACAAAATTTTTTATTTTTTGTGTTTTTTTTAAATTAATCTAGAAAATTAACAAAATTCAAAAAAAAAAATTGGTACCAGTATAAAGAAAAAAGTTTTTTGTTCCGCTTGTCGATTGTTTGAATGTTTATGCCTATATCTATACTCTTCTCATTTTTAATTTTCAATGTAAAAAGAAATTGTGGTAGATTTTTATAAGTTTTTGTATTTGTTTTTTCCTTTTTGTGTTTTTGTAAATTTTTTTAGAAATTTCTAGTCCTCTTTTTTCTTAAAAATCAAAAACTAAAAATTATAAAACTAATCAATCTATTTTTTTCATTTAACTTTCTCTTCTCTCTTTTTTTTCTCATATTGAAAAAAAAAAAAATTTAAATATTATCAAAAAATTATTAAAAATGCAAAATAATAGCCATACGAGCCGTGGAACCACGTTATGTATTACCAGTATTACGAGGGAAATTGATGACGGAGACTATGCCACATTAAGAAGTGGCCCAACACAAAATGGCAGCGGTGATGAACATCATACATTAACAAAAAAACCAATACGTCCAATTGGTGGTAGCATATTACATTTAAGTGAATATGATGAATTACCACCACCACCAGCTGGATTATTAAAGCCACCATCAAATAATGGTAGTACCGGTGATCTATTAGATGATAATACATCAGAAGAAGGTAAATTATTAGCATGTGTACGTGATGATAGTGTTACATATGCATCAACAAGAGATTTAGAACCACCACAACCGCCGCCTAAACCACCATCAACAATGAGATCTCCGTTAGCCCAACAGGAAAATATGAATTTACCACCTTCACCATCAGAACCAGAATATTTACATATGCAACATCAACAACAACAACAGCAACAGCAACAACAAATTCATCATCAACAATCCCAACAACAGTATCATAATACACAACAATTACAACAACAACATCAACAGCAACTTCAACAACAACATCATAATGATATACAACAAAAACAACAGCAATTAGTTAGCCCTCTAGCACCAGTTACAGTAACTGTGCATACTAATGAAGCACATGTAAGTATCTTAATAAAAATGGAAACATACGATAATGACATGACTAAATAGAAAATGAAAAGCAAAGTTTTTATCCAATCATCTGGAAATTAATTGTTTTATATTGTAAAAAATGAGATCTGAAATTAATCATTTGTGTTTTAAAAAATGTTCGAATGAATTGTCAAGAACTGTTCTATGTTATACAAGTTGCATGTCTGGTTTTAATTCATTGGAAACGGATAAGCAAAAAAATTAAAAAAAACAGTTTAATAGAATAAAATATTTCAAGCACATTTCTAACAAATTTGCTCTTTAATCTGTCCATCCATTTACAAATTTCTGTACAGTGTTCACGATAAAAAAAAAATTTAATGGAAAAACTATTTCTATAGAACAAAAATTTTATATCTTCCCCCTTTTAATTCAAGTTTTGGCTGTTGTGAGCAAAAAATTCTGATTTTGAATTGACAACAATGTCAAAATGATTCCTTCTTTCTTTTTCTTCTTGAAAAAAATCATACCTACTAAATTCGGCTCTTTAAAGTTATTGGAAATCAGTTCCTATATCTTCTTATTTTCTTAATTAGACTTGTTTTAAAATTTCTAAACGAATCCAATCCAATATCAACATTAAGAGCTTTTAAATAAAATTTTGTTTGAATTATTTAATTATAAAATCGAAATGTGCTGTTTTTTTTTACAAAACATGAATTTAATCGACTGCATTTTTAATGAACACTTCTTTTAATGTAATCTATTAATTAAGATATGAACTGCATAGAAAAAATTCATTGCTATCCTTCGAATTTATTAGCACTTTTCCAAAAATTTTTTTGAAAAAAGTGCTTATTAGTTTCACTCTGTCCGTCCGTCCGTCCGTCCGTGACACTTTTTTTGTTTACAAAACTTCTACATCCTTGAAGATAGAAAGCTGAAATTTCATACGTACATAGATCTTCACTAGAAACTTATTTCCGTAGAACAAAATTTTTACCTATCTCCCCCCCCCCCCCCCCCCCCCCCCCCCCTCTAGAAGTTATACCAACCCAAAACCCTAAAAATGGCCTTTTTTAAATATTTGTTGCAATGAAACCATAAGCATTTTCGAAATTTCTCAAACGCAGAAAGGCAGTGGCTTGCTTCCCCTAGCGCGTTATACTATAGTTAAACTTTAGAAAAACAAAATGGCCGTTCAAATTTACCGTTATCTAAAGTCCTTTTTTGCCAAATTTTCGATCTCGTTTTTCTTCTAGACCCCATACTGTAGAACTTTGAAATTTTAGGAGCTTTTAGACATTAACAAAGAGTTCATTTCGTTAGAAGAAAATTTTTTTTCATCTCCACCCCCTCTCAAGTTATCGCCTCTTGAAATTCGTAAAATTTGAATTTTTGACACCTTATATTTCCGAAACCGCAAGCTTTTTCAAATTTTTATAAAAGCAGAAAGCTAACGATAAATTCCATGAAATTATAAAATATAATTACTTTTCTTAACTCACACAATTAACCCTTAAAATCGAGCATTATGTTAACCCCTCTTTATATTAATTTTTTGCTTTATTTCAAAGATCGCATGTATGCATCATCCTAAATATATGCAATCTCAAAAATAGCTTTGAATATGAATGAAAATAAATTTTAATAGTGTGATAGGTATACATAGAGAGTATTTAAAAGTAGAATTTTCACTTGTTGAAGGGAAAAGTGCTACAATACAAACCATTGGTTTGACCCAACTTTATTCTTTATATTTTCAGTATGTTAAAGGAATAAGTGTTTAAACAAACGTAAAAATGTGATAAAGAAAATAAGTAAAACTGATTATTTGTTCACCATCCAAAAGAATTTAAAAAAACCATTTTGAACTGCTTTGCTTTTGGGTTATAATTCATAGCTTTAAAAGTATGTAAGATTCAATATGATACAATTTGATATTAAATCTGAAACAACAATTGAACAATAATATTGAGTTGATAATTTGTAAAGCGGGTTACCATAAGATACTTAAATCTAGTTATATGACACTAGACTTTATATTTTGGTCTTAGACAGTTTTTATATTTTAATTGTATTCATTGTAAATTTAAAAAATTTTTTATATCTAATTTTATTTACAGATTACAAATAGTTCCACACCTCGTTGTCTGAGACGTGCCGATTCTGGTGTACCAAATGAAGCACTTACACCACGTAGCGATACAACTTCAACAACAGAAAGTTTAACAACAACATCACCACCAGAACGTGCACCATCCGATTCGTCGAGTGGTGTACATTCTGGTGAGGAACGTGAAGAAGTTGTTATCCGTCCACGTGTTGTATGTAAACCACCAGCAAAATTACCACAACCGGCAATCGAAGAAGAACCATATGGTCGTTCAACAAATATGAGAATGTCAAGTTTTAATAATACTGATATAATAAATGGTTGCAATAATAGTACTAGTAGTAATAATAGTAAATCAACTAGTATTTTAATGAGTAATAGTATTAATAATAATATAACAAATAATCAATGTAGTGCAACATTACCCTTACCACAACGTACATTACCGTCATCAGAACAACGTGTTGATTATTCACATTGTAGTACAATGCCATTACCAATGGCTTGTCATCAACAGCAACAACAACAGCAACAACAACAGCAACCATCCTATAAATCAACATTTTATTCACCATCAGTTTTAATGACAACCTCATCATCAGCAACAAGTAGTCCAACTAATTCAATGGGTAGTAATAATTTAATTAATAGTGGACAAAATAAACAAATAGGTCAACCACATCATACAACATTACCAAATGGTGTTCGATATTCAAATCCACATTTTCTTAAACGTTTACCACATGTTATTAAAGGTGAATCACCATATGGTCATTTAGGTTTTGGTTCAGGTCATCATACATTTTCAAAATTATTACAAGATCCTTTACATAGTTTAGCTGGTACATCAATACCAGAAGATAGAGATTCAGCAAATTATTCAATGTCATCTGAACCTGAATGTGGAGTTTATATGAATGCTCATCAAATTAACTGAGATAGAATGAAAAGCTCAACTCATGTATCATCCTCAGTTTCAAAGCAAATGCATGGTGTCGGGTTTTGTTATTGAAAACTAAATACTATTTATATATACATATACTTATATATAGAAAATGATTTATTTAATGAATATAACAATGAAGAAATCCTATATATTATATACAAGGAAATGTCTTTAACAAAGAGAATGAACTGTACATGTAAGTGAGATAAAACAAAATTTATTAAAATTTTTATTTTGATTTTATTAATAATTCAATTAACGCACAAAGGCAATAATTTTTTATGAAAAGAAATTGAAACAGTTTAAAAATTTCATTTAAATATTGAGTAATTCAAAATTTAGTTTTAATTCAATCTTTAAAAAGTATCAAGTTGCTATCTCTTAAGCTATCCGTTGCTTCAAAATTGCAGTAATGCCGTTTTGATTCATAATTCAGCTCATGAATATTAATTGCTGAATTGTACTTTAATCACGGAATTTTCATAAAATTTTGAAAGGTTGGATAAAAAAATATTATTTAAGTTCAATTCAGCAATTCACATATAAGCTGAATTTGTTTTTAAATCTAACGATTGCAAATTTTCCATTTTAAATAACAGTATTTTAATAGACTGTGTTGACAATATTCATACAAATATTTTGTTTCTCTTTTTCTAAAATAAAAAAAATGAGAAAACCTTTCATATTTAATTTCTTTTTCTTTTTTTAAAAAATCAATAAAACAAGCAACTGCGAACTCAAAATTATATGTAGTTGAGCGGTATTTGTACACAATTCAGCAATTACAAGTTGTAAGCTGAATTGTGTATTAATACCGTACTATTGACTCCTTGAAGTCATGGAAAATAATTCCAAACTTAAATTATAAAAATCTGTGTTAAATTTACTTTTCTATAACAAAATTCTGGGATTTAACATTAAAAAATCAAAATACTAATTAAAAAATCTAAATTAATTATTCAAAAAAAAAAGAAAAATAAAATTACATAAATTATTATCTTTAAATAACAAAAAAAAAATGAATACTTTTTCAAACGTTTCTGCTTTCGGCTAATCTTTATACAGAAGAAAAAAAATGTATTTGCTCTAACGCAATGTTTATATAAAACCAAAAACAAAAGATTATTATAATATAATAGTGCATATATACATACTTACATAATATATATTTATGTACATTTATAAATGTGTTTCATAATAATTCTACATTTATATTTCAATGATGAAGTTTTTGATGTTTTATTAAATATTCATAAACATTTAATTACATATACACTGACATCTGAATTTCAATAATATTATGTTACAACATAATTCAGCCGACAAGTGCTAACTGCTGAATGATGTAGTGAAACAGTACTACTGCAATTCTGATGTGAGAAATAATGCAAATATATAATATAAGCACATGGTATTCTAAACGTAATAATTTATTTTATATTCTTAAATTGATTAATATCTTAATATAGTTAAACTCAATTAAGAAATTTGTTTTTTTTTTTTTAACTGAATTCTGTGATTCGAAGATAAGCTGAATAGGGTTTATTAATAGTAATAACGCCGGTTTGGAACACATATTCAATTCAATTCAATTCAATAGAAGAATATTCTTAATTAAAAGTAAAATTTCAAATTTCTAGAGTACTAGAACTTATTATTAATAATACATGGAGAATAATCCAAAAACAGAAACTATGCCAATAATTTTTAGTTGAAAGAACTGAAATTTGAATTAAAATATTTTTGTTCATTCTTGTAGAAATATTTGAAACTCAGGCTACAAATGCTAATTATTCAATAATGTATTAATGTAGTAGGTATGCTGTCATAAATTAGTTTTCACGTTCTTGTTAGTTAACGTAAAATCTTCTATATTTTGAAATTTTTTCCAATTTTCTATTAATTCAATTAAAATTGTATAATTGAATAACTCAGCGTAAAGTAAGATCTTCTGACTCAAAAATTGCAACACTACATTTTTCAAATATAATTCAGTTTACGAATTTTAATTGTTGAATTGCTGAGTAATATAGTATTATTGATAGATGTAATTATAGGTAGATGAAATTGTAATTCGACTCCTTCGTAAGCTAAATTATCTTGACTTCGAAATTGTAGTAATACTGTATTATAGCAATACATTTTTCAGCCTTTGATTTGTAAGTGCTAAATTGTGTATTTATTCCGTACTACTAAAATTTTGAGGTCAGGCCAACTACTTTTATGTGCAAAACATTAAATTACTCATAACTATGTGTTTATATCTATACATATTTACATTATATTAAAAATTCATAAATTTATTTTTTAAATAAATGCTATATGAATGTAAATTTGAAAAAAAAAAACAAAAACAGAACTTATATATTATATAAATAATTGAAATTTAATTTTAAAAATTAAAATAATAGAAAACAAAGAAGAAACAATAATAAAAATACATAGAGACTGAAAGTAAATAATATACGGTGAGCATCAAAATCTTTTTTGAACAAAAAAAAATATTAATTAAATAAAAAAATAATAATATTTAATTAATAATAAAATAACAATTTACAAAATTATTTTCAATTACAATATTAAAATAAACTTTCATCTTAATAATGAATTTTTGCTATAAATATCACGTCAAATATTAAAAAAACAATGAAATTGCACCATTAACTATCAAAATTAGCACTGACCAAAAAAAAAAACAAAATTTTTATACCCAATAGTTTGATCCATAACATATATTGGATTAAAAGAATCCTTGTATATCACACCTCTTTTATATACACGCAAACACACACAAAAATATGAGCATTTTCTTCTATCAGTATAATACTAATCTAGCTGCTTATGCTAACTTGAAATTTCCATTGTGCATTTATTCTGTATTTCGAATATTTTCATTAAAACTTTAAAATCATTTGCATAACAACCTGCAAAAAAGACGCCTAAGCCAGAAATAGTAGCTGTCGGATTTGTCAATTTATTTTTATGTAGAGCATTTAGGGCTCAGACAGACATGCAATATTTAGTTTTATAATTGTAGATGTAATTGCTGCTTGATTGTAGAAATCTAAGCAACTAAAATATTACAAATTGTTTGATTGCTTAATTCCATGCGATCATACAGTTGCATGTGCGGGCGTGTAAAATCTTGAATAAAAATCTATGGAATACAAATTAGAGCAATCAAGTAGAAGCAAAACTAAAAATTTTATGTGTATCTGAGCTTTTTTGCTTGATTTTGAACGATTTGTTGTTTAATTTTTTACTTTATTAAGAAATTATGTTACTATGTTCTATAAGACTTATAATCAAATTTTCGAGATTATAGCATTTTTTTCTAAAAAAATACACTTAATAATTTTGTGACTTTAAATAATTTCAGAAATGAGTTTGCAAAAAAAAAGATTTTTGAACTATGACTTAGGGCACAGATTTTGTCACTACTATTTTTGAAGTTGTTGAAATTTTTTTTTCTAAAATTAGGCACCAATGAAATTTTACAACACCCTGCATTAAAAATGTATAAAAAATTAAAATTGAAGCGAAACATTTCGTAATATGAAAATCATTTGTTTTAGCTTACGAGTAATTTAAATCTCTAAATATTATTCAAGCTCATTCAGTAACTCAAAATCAACCCGAAGTTTATTATATTCAGCTTATACCATTTACTAGATTTGTAAAAAAATAATTCAAGAAATCTTGTTGCTTAAAATTTATTTTTTCTATATTTTTTTTTTTTTTTTATAAAATAATACCACCGCCACTTTACGCTTACCTCCACGCATGCAATACAAACAATATATGTATATAGTTTTTGAAAGGAAATTTTTAGGATATTTTTCATAAATAATTTCCTTTTAATAATTTACTTAGCTTCTCTTAATTTTGTTAGTAATTGATTCATTTTGTGCACCCCCGCCTATATAAAAAAAACCTATAATAAAACTTTATAACAAATCATTAATAATAAAGAATCCTTCCATATAAAACAAATAAAAATTAAAGCTCAATATTATAAAGTTAAAAACAACCATAATATAAAAAATTAATAAAATGATTTTTGATGCTTTATAAATAGTCTGCAAGTAAAATAATTAAAATGAAATAAAAAAAAATATTTTTGGATCTCTAAACCAGACACAAATTACATAAATTAAATTTATAATTGTGACAAAATAAGATAATAATTTATTCAAGAAAAAAATAAAAAATATTATTAAATATAAATATAGAAAGGCAGGTAAAAATAAATTCAGATAGAAAATAAAATGGAGACGAAAATTGTAATAAAAAATTAATTAATTAAATAAATTTAAAAAAATAAAATAAATAAATAAATTTTTCTACAATTAAACAAAAAAACCAAATCAAGTAAAAACTAAAATTAATAATAAAAATAAATTTAAAAAAAAAAGAAAAATTAAGGAAAACTTTTATACAGTATTAATGTTTAATGTTAATTAATTAAAATAAAAATAATGAGAATAAATGTATAAAAATTACATATTGTCGATAATAATTTTTACAAAATATAGAAAACATAGATAATCTTCATAAATTGTTTAGGTGTCTTCAATTTAAAAATAATTTCATTAAAAGTTTTTGAACAATTCAATCAGTATTTTTTGTTAAAATGTCGGTTCCATCTAGAAAAAATGAAAGAATTTAATGATAATGAAAATTTTATTTTAAATTTCTAAATCGTCACCATAATAATAATTTGATCCATAGTGCATTTTCTTGACTTTATGAAAAACGACATTGAAAAAAAGAAAAAACCTTCTGGGTTTCTGAATATCTAATAAATTTTAATAAAAAATAAATAAGAGCGCGTTTTATAATCCTCAAATGAAGTGTTAAATAATAAAGAGGGAGAGTGACGTATGGTTCAAAACATTTTTTAGGTGACGAAATTTTGAACTTGCTTATCAAAAATGACAATGGGGATAAGATAATCAAAAAGATATTAAAGAAATAATTAGAGTAATGTTGTTTATTTTATTAGTTCACAATGAGCCCTATCATGAATTCCAATATTAGATGCCAAATTCGGAAAATTATGAATACCATATCCTCAATTCCGAAATACTAAAATTCTACTACAAATATTCGTAATAGAATAATCATAAATTACGTTCATACTAAAAATAACCCTCAATAGTCTACGAAAGAAATATTCACACGTTGTTGTTTTAAAATTTTTTATTTAAATTTGAGTTCTTCCAAAACGTAGCTCCCATGAATTCACCATGAATTTTAAAAGATATTATTTAGCATGAAAATTTTCGTACTCAACTTGCAACAAAAAACATAAATAAACATTGGACAGTTGAAATATAATACTGATTTTGACACTCCGAAACATTGTGTTGCTATTTGTGATTCATAATCTCTATGAAAGGAATTTGTGACCATTTAAGCGTCGACGTCGTAGCTAAATTCGTAATTCGTAGATTTCTACGAGAGGAATTCATGATAGGGTTGAATAATTCGAATATATATGGGTAAATGTCGTCATTCCGTCATTTCGTAAATAACTTTAGGACATTAATTTAATATGTAATTTTTTTTCTGGAATTCTTCATTGTGTCCATGACAAAAACTCTTCATTTTTCCACTTTTGTACCATTCAAATATAATTTTATAAATTATTTTTCCTGATATTAAAACGAATGGAAACTTGAACGCCCCCTGCAAAATTTTAGCAAAATCAATACTTTTAATGAATTATTTAAATTTTATAAAGTTGATCTCCTGCATTCATTCATAATATTGTTATTCAAATACATAATTATAGTTATTATAAATTCCGGCTTCAAGTTTTTATTTGTAAATTAGTGATTTGTAAATTTGGACTTTCAAATTAAATTGTTGAATTTTATTTAATTGTAATTAATTATTATTAACATTTCTTATTTCATAGAAACTTTAATATTTATTGACTCCTATATATAATTAAAAGAAATCTCTGCATAATCAGTAATTAAAAATTGCAACTAAGGCAACAAAAATTTTATGTTTAATTATAATATTTAATTTATGTATACCTAGGTATACTGCTATTTATAAAATTGATAAAAATCTTAGAAAAATAAAAATTCGAACACATACTGCATTTACACTACATTTTAATGTTAAAATACCAAAAACTTTCGTGCAGATCCTATTTTCCTAGATATTTATTTATTAATTATTGCTGCAGTTGGCATTCTTAAAATATTAAAATAAATAAAAATTGTAAAAATATTAAAATATTTAAATTTCAAATTGAATTGCAAATTTTTTCCTTGTAAGATAATAAACCCATTAATATTAAATTTAAATTGAAAAGTAAAAAAAAAAACAATTCAATTTTTTTCTCTTATTTTTTAATTATTAAAACATACACACTTGGAATTAATTTCAGACTAATTCAAAAAAACAAAATGTTTTTATTAAGAATTAATCTGGCCCCTAGGAAATATAAGAAACCAATTTTATAACGAAAAATTTACAAAAAAATTAAATTTAAAAATGAAAAATAATTTTCATAAATAACAAGACAAATTTACTACCAGTGACTAATTTGTAATGATTTTTGTAAAAAATAAAATAAATATTGTAAATAAAAATACGAAAATTTAATTATATTTAAAAAAAAAGAATTAAAGTTAAAGAGGGGTTCAATTAAAATTAGACGTATATTAAAGATTATTATCAAATAAGGGCTACTTTATTTCAATGCAACTTTAATTGTGACAGTCATAAAATCAAAAAAACTCGTATAAAATGGCAATCATTTGCATTACTTTGTTATATATTTTTATTTGACATAACAGCATTACGAAGTGACATTTTATTTATAAATTGAATTATCAATAAATTTCATAAAAATATTAAAGTAAAAATTCCACGAGCTCTGAAAAATATTTTGGTTCAAAATGTATTGAATTAAAACTTCTAAAAGCTTGTAGTCTATACTAATATAAGAGTTAAATCAAATAATTTTAAACATAGGCATATTAATTGTGCTTGATTTTGAAATTAAAAAAGTCAAGAGAATTGAGGTAATCTAAAGCATTCGTTTTACAAGGACCTATAATTATTTTAAAAAATATTGAAAATAATTTCAAAATTTCCATTGAATACCCTCTCATATTTTATTCTGTTGAGCAATTACACAATGAATAAAGAAAACTAAATATAATGGCATAAAACAAGATATTTGAATAATTCCATAAATAAAAAATAATAAAATATTAAAAAAAATAATAATAAAATTTAAATTTTATTTTTACTATAAAAGTTCCTTTTGTTGTTTTAAAATATTTTTATATTTTATTTTTAAAAAACACAAAAAATAGTATGAAATTAAACACATAAATTTATATAAAATAATTATATTAGTTATTAAATTATCATAATTAATTAAAATTACATTATAAAAACAACAAAAAAAATATATTTTTTTCATAGCTTTTAAAATAGAAAAAATCATTGAACATAATTTTCCTTATTTTCTTTTTGTTTAGTACGAGTATATAGATTAAACTTTATAATAAGCAAACCCTTTATTATTATTTAATTAATTCTGGACATATGAAAAGAAAAAATCTAATAAAAAAAATTATAAAATATTAATTATAATTAAATTAATTATAAATAAATAAAAAATTTAAAAAAATATAAAAAAAATATATAAACAAATAATTTAGATTTTTATTAGTACATATTAAATTTAAGTTGTTAAATAATGTAATTATACTGTAAGGAAATTAATTAATTAATTAATATTAATTTAATAAAGAAATAGAATTGAAATTTATTGTTTAAATTTTGTGGTTTAAAAAAGATTTCTGAATAAAATATTAAAAATCATAAAATATAATTGATAGCAAAAACATTTTTATAATTGTATAATTATTTTTTAATAAAAACAATTTTTAAAAATAATTTTATTATTTGAAATTTTCTAAAATTATTTACAATCATATTTTGTAATATAAAATAATTTTTATTTTAATTGAAATTTAATGAAATTTTTATAATTTTCCTAATTATAATCTTAAAATTGTTATTTTGTTTTCTTTTAAAAATTGTTCAATTAGAATTATAGATGAATGCTGCACAAAATATCATTTGACTCCCTCTATGATGATCCTCCCAAAACGCTAACTAATTTCATATTTCATGACAAAGACAAGAAGTTGGTAAAATATTTATTAATTATTTAAAATAATTTTCGATAATATTAAAATTTTGAAAATTTTGCTGAAATGTTAAAAAAATCTTGAAATAGTTTCACAATAATAAACTGTTCTACATTTTATTATGCATCGGAATAAAAATTCCGTTTTTTTTTTTGGATTCAAATCTAAATCGGATTTAGATCTCTGAAATTTGATGACTCTTATATTTTTAATATTAAAAATTAAAATATAAGAGACATCTACCGATATAAATTTGCTTTACTATTTCTTTCAATTACACATTTATATACATAGGTTATTGTCATGTTGTTTGGAGTGTATATTAAACTTTTGCGCTAGTATTATTACACTACTACAAAATTTTTACTGCTCTACTAATAGGAACGCAGTTGATTTTTTTAAAAATTCTTCTGCTTGATAATAAAATTTCTGTGAATCATATTAAAATCTATTATGACTGTCGTCATTTAAAGGTCAAATTTGTAATACAATTTCCCTATATAATTTATATAAAAATTCGAATTTTTCACTTTTTTATTATACTAATTGATAGAATTTCAACTATTAAACTTGATTATTTTCTTATATAGTTTTACAATGAATCTTGTGAATTGTGAAGTTACTTGAAGTTTATGGAATAAAAGAAATGAGAGGAAGCATTCGGAAATAATTAAAATAATTTTTTTCTTTCCAAATTTTTATTAAATAATTGAAATAATAAAGTAAGAGCCGAAATCGTGATTAATATTCAAAACAAAATTAGAATTGGATACTGCAAAAATTTTGGATTTGTAATAGAGTTCCTGGGTTTTTTTTTTCAATTTTACCATTATTAAATTTATTTTTTTTTTTATTTTAATTACACAATAAATTAAACTCGCATTAGACTTATTGTAATTAATTATTATTCGAATATTAAATTTATTAATACAAATGCTATCAAGCTAATAATTTTATATACATATACATACATTCACCTATATATAGAAGTGTTACGTTCCATGATATAAATGATATTTGTATATATAAGTAATAAGCTGATATATACACATAAATATTATATAATTATTACAAGTATATAAAAGGATAGAAGATGAAATAAAAATAACAATAATTTAAAAAAAAAAAAAAACAATAAAATAAAAAAATTAATGCATTTAGAAAATAAGAATAATAAAAAAAAACAAAAATAATTTTATAAAAAAAAAAAACAAAAAATAATTTTGAAAATTTTAATTAAATATTTTATGATGGAATGTAATAATTATTTATACATATATATATATATATTACTTACTAATATATAAGTAAAAATTGTAATAAAAATTAAATTAAAATTAAAATAAATAAAATTATAAAAATTAAATTTTTAATAATTCTAATTAAATTTAAAAAAAAAAACAAAAACCTATATAAAATATAAAATTTAATTTATATATTAATTTTTAAAAAAATTTCAAATATTTAAAATGTAAAAAATGCAAATTTAATTAAAAAAAAAAACAAAACAAGAAAAAACATAAAAAAAAATTTTTTTCATTTTTATTTTATAAATAAAATTTTGTTTTTTCTTTTTCTTGTTTTTAAAAATTCTTATATAAATTCCTTTCATAATTTGTTGTATGTATTTAATAAATAAAATATTTATATACATTTATATACGCACATATTCTTGTTCTATATATATACATATATATATAATTTTATTATAATTATATATATATATATATAGATTTGTATCAAGAATGCGTGTGTGTACGTGTTTGTATATAATATATAACAATAATTATTCGTAATATGGCATCAATAAATTATTATTAATTATATTAATGCTTTATGTATACATATAAACACATATAATATGTATATTTATTTTATAGATATACATATTATGTATAATATTAAAATATTAATGTAAAAGCAAACTGATATACATATATATACTTACTTATTAATTTTAAAAATTTAAAAATTTAAAAATAAAAAATAAAACCATTGTAATATTAAAAGAATATATTATATATTAAATATATATATTATAATATACATATAAATTAATTATATATAAAAAAAATATATATACTTATATATATAATAAACCACCGCTTTATGTACTAAATAAATATTTGAAAAATTATTTTATTGTTTATTAATTTTATCAATTTATTTATTTCATATTTACTATGAGAAATTGCATTTTGGAAAATATATTAAAAATTCAAGTGGTAAGGATAAACTTTATCAATATGGAGATTTTGAAGCAAGAAAAAATAGCACTTGAACAAGTGATAATTTTGCTTTAAAGAAAAAATCGCTACCAGACAAAATTATATGATGCAATATAAAAAAAATTGCATACTTTTAGGATAATTAACACAACAAATAATTATAAGTGCAACAAATGTAATTGTATTGGACGATTGATTTGGTAATTAAATTGGTGAGTTAAAATAAATTTTTTATATATTTTGGTGAAAAGAAATTTACCGTAAGTTCTTTACTTTTATAGAAATTCGGAGTAAATTAAAATTTCGGAAAAATATAAAGCTGAAAATTGAAATTTTACTAAATTTGGATTACAATAACATGGAAGAGTAGGGATGTAGAAAAAATAATTTTATTCCGATGAAATAATTCTTTCGTTAATTTCATTAAAAAATTGGTAAAATCTTAGATTTTTATAATTTACAGTCAAACAGAAATGCAATATGAAAAATAGGAAAAAACAGATTTAAGGTAACGGTTAATTTCAACGAAATTTTTTCATAGTAATTTTTAGTATTATGTTGCAATATTCAAGCAATGTTTGTGGTTTCGATACGATAAATTGTCAAGAAATAGTATTTTCAAGCGTTTAAGGGTTAATCCTTATGAATTGGTAAAACTTTTCTTAGAGAGAGATTCTAATTTTGTTAGAAAACAGAAACATAGAAAAATTTGATATTCAATTTTATTGGGCATCAAAATTTATAAAATTTAATTTACTTTATCCCAAATTTTTCAAATTTGAATTCTAAAGAATTCAATGTGTATTCCACTGTAATATAATTAAATAGATTTCTCATTTATTTTCAAAGTTTTGAGGAGAAAGTATCAATTTTTTTCTGAAAATTTGTTCTCAACTTCAAACTAAACTGTTTCAGTCTTCATTTTATAATTATTTTAAAATTAATTCAAATTTGAATGCTTTATAACATAGTAAAACCTTTTTGCAAATTAAAAATTCTTAGTCATTTTACTCAGAAATCTAATTTTATACTGTTTTTTGTCATTTATACTCTAGTTATTTTCAATTTGAATAAAACATTTAAATCCAAAATTATAATATGCGGTCATGTAAATTAAAACAAGAAAATTTCAAATTGAATTTATTTTTATTAAGGTCCACATTATAAGATGTATATAAAATGTATATATGAAAAAGGATATTCTTATTAACATAAAACAGTTTTGTAATGATAACCATAAAATTTTCTAAAAACATTTCCTGTATTTTAAATTTTATATGAAAGGGTTTTTTTCTGGATTACATTGCTTTATTCATTAAAAAAATTTATTATACATTTTATCATCTTAAATATTTAAATATCTTTTCTAACTATTATTCAATTAACATTAAAATTATTGTATTATATTATATGTGTATAGGTAAAATGGGTTATTTGGACGCTTCTAAAACATGATTTTTTAAATATAGAATTAAATATTTTAATTATTTAATAAAGCAGCTAAAAATTAAATAACTAAATTAAATTTATATTGAAATTTAAAGTTTAAGAGAGAAATTTTACGTTACCAATAAGTTATATGCAATTGAATCAACAGTTCCCCTAAATATATGCAATTTTGATTCATATATAATATGATTATAGTAACTACTGTAGGTTCGTCACCTACTTAATAAAGAGCTCAATGAGGCAAGAAACTGATTCATGGTTATCTACAATATCATCATGTACGAAACCTATGATCCTCCCAAAAGCGAAGGAGGATAAAAACAAACATTATAGTATGGAACTCAATTCTCTACAACAGCCTGTATATTCTCGACTGGCCATTATTTGCACCCCTTCTTAATTGCAAAATATAATTTTTATTATCGTAAATTGCTCAATTATTGATTGAAAAAGTTATCATCGAAATTATTTTCGAATTTATTTCGAAACCGAATTTATATGCGAAATACCCTGCAAAATATGAAAACAATAACAAGACTCATTCCATTTTTGGAATCTCGATAAAATATGAAATCAAGTATCAGAGATACGATATGAAATCAAGAAGTTCATAGATCGAAAATATTTTTAACGAGTTGCAGGTTAAACATATTTTAACAGCTGTAATTAATTTGTCTATGAGAAAAAGACATACAAAGTTTACAACTTAATTGCCCAACATTCTAGGTTTTTGCACAAAATTTTGACATAATAATGATCTGTACAAAAATATGCTAAAATAATATTTAAATAAATCCGATTTTACCTTAAATGTAAAATTTCTAAAAGTATCAATTTTGTTTTTTCCCCCTCCCCCTTCTCCTTCTCTTCAGACAAACAAAACTACTTTTAAAGATTCTTTTTAGGATTTAATTAAAATTTTAGGATTAACAAATAAATTTGCGCAAAAAAAAAAATCCTCATAGTTCTACATATTTGGTAGATGGTAGATTCATCTGGTCCCAAATTGTTGAATATTAAGAATTCGGTAATTTACTTAAATTTACATTTAGATATCTACATACCTATACAAACACTTATATTACAATGTGTTATATAATTTAAAATAAAAAGAACAATTTTTTGTAGTTCATGTTTAAAACACCAGTTGTAATTTCTGACACATGTGAATAATGAAATATATGTAAGTACATAGAATCATTAAGCCAATAAAATTGAATAATTAAAGAAAATGTAATAAAATTATTTTTTTAATTATTCAATTAATCCAAAAACAAATATTTATCTTTGGGATGAAGCAAATGTAACTAATTTTAAATTGGACTTTTAATATGATTAACAGTTGTAATATTGACTAAAATAATTTGAATTCGATTTGATGTGTGTATTCTTCGGAAGAGTAGCTTGCTTGAAAATATACTCAAATGAGTATAGTGGGATGAAATTAGATAGAAGGAATGGCAGAGAGTTCTGGATATTATTCTGGCGGATCCTGATGCTATTTATGAGATAAATTGTATTATACGAAGATTAAGATAAAAAACAAATTATTTTAATCGGGGAAATAATATTCAATTTTCAATTAATCTTAAAATAAATTCGTCTAATTAACTGGCCATTTTTATCATTGTATTGGAAATCCGGAAAATTCTAAACAACATTTTTAGTTCGCGAATTAACGATGTGTTTTAAACCCCTTTATTAAAGATAAAGAATTATTAATGTTTTCACAATATCCAAACTTACATTCCTTACATTCTGTTATACTTTGAACGCATTAA
The DNA here is from genome assembly GCF_029603195.1 of Condylostylus longicornis. NCBI lineage: Eukaryota > Metazoa > Arthropoda > Insecta > Diptera > Dolichopodidae > Condylostylus > Condylostylus longicornis. Next base: position 8,450,390 of record NW_026578009.1, on the reverse strand, counting down.
TCACTGACTCATTTCCCAGCTCTATAAAACTTTAAGTTTACTCCGGCAGATTATAGCACTTCTCATTGCCCAAACATTTCATTGAAGGCGTTTACAAACTGAAATAAAAAACTTAAGAAAATATAAAAATAAAATTTAATAAAATCAAAAAATATTAAAATGCATTGCATTTAAAAATAAACTATAAAATTTTATTTCTTTTCATATGAAAACTAGAATAAAATCATCATTGTATATCTATATACATGTACATACACATATACAATATGATTTTTTTAAGCATAGCATACACATTTTTAAATAACAGGAAATAATAATAATCATAAAAGCGCAATCATAAAATTTTCTAAATAAACAACTGGAAGGCAAGCAGCATAAGCCTGTTTACACAATATTCTTTTAAGTAAAATGCATAAAATTCTGTGCACACAATATTTATATACAATATAAGAATATTATAATATTATATTCTTATACATAATGGTATACTCACATATACTTGTACAATAGCTCTGTCTACATAATATTTTCATACATAAAATATCCTTAAAAACTTTTTAACATATTTCTTGTTTCATTCTCATCCATCCAGTGTACATATATTAAAAATTCTATCTCTCTCTCTCTCTCTCTCTCTTTATATATATATACCTATTAATTCTAATTTTTAAAAACTTTTCTATACACACACAGAAACATACACAATAGATTTATGTATGAAAAACTTTCAACGTCGTATCAGTATTAAAAAGTTTTTATTAAAGAATAATTCTAAATGCTTACTTTTTTAGTATAAAAGCAAACAGAAACGTTTTTTTTGCTTTTTCGTACTGCTTTTAATTTTTTTCATAAACACATCAATGAGAAATTTACAAAAAATACACACATATACATGTATAATACGTAAAGTATGTATAATAATGTTTTGTAGCACTTAGTATTTTCTAGACACATAGATAAATAAAATGACAACATACGCATTAGAAATTTGTTGAAGAAAAAGTTTTGTAAAAGATAAGAAGAATGCAATTTAAATCTATAAATTATAATTTCTAACAAAAGCAGAATTGAAATGGTGTGCAGACTAATTGATCAGCTAAACTACGAATTTTTATTAAGGACTACGTAAGTTATTACTAAATGGCATTGGATTAATGCTAATACTAATTATAAAAATGTAACGTTATCAATAATTATGAAGTAAAATTTGCTTATCAAGACTATATAGAATCTATTCTAAAAAGGCAAGAAATGTTATTTATAAAAATTTTTATTAAAGAAGAAATAAATGTTAAATGCTTTCTAGTATGCATAAACTCTAACATGTTAAGAAAATCATACATTTTAAATTTTCAACATAGTTACTCAATAGTCAATTACAATTTTAATAGTGTACAAGTGTAAGTGTCTTACTTCCGTTATTGTCACTGAACACCTAATGAACGTTGTGTAATTTTAATTGAAATTTATATACAAATTTTTTCAGTTTTCAATTTTTACAAAGAATTTAATTAGCATTATAATTTTGTCAAAATAATTGTTTCTTTATAATAGAAAGCAACTGAAAACGTTCCTTTTTTTTATGAACTGTAATAATAATTTTTTAGTGTGTAGCACTTTAAAACATAATATTCTGGTTTGAACGCCAAATTTAATTGAAAGAATTACCAAAAAACGGGCGTCTTTCAATAAGATAGTAGAAATTGGTTCTAAAATTAATTATTGTGCATGTTATTTTAAATGTTTTTGAATATGAAAATGTTATTTGATTTCACTATCATATGGAACTGAAGGGGCACTATGCCATTATAAATATATCGGTTGACTAAGTTTCCGATTTTCACTCGAATTCGGACACAATACATTTTTATTGTGCTGCAATTTTGAATAAATTGAACAAAAAAAACTTTTTTTGCAGTGTGACTATACTAATAACTTTTACAGTGTACAATGCTGTAATGACAAACACTTTGGCTTCACAAAAAATAGTATACATAGTAGCACTTTGTCCACTATTTGAACAGACAATTTTATAAAATGTTATAGATATATTAATTATATCCGGAACTTCCAATTTTTCAAAATCCATACTCTCGATTTTTGCTTCGAAAATTTCTATTTCATCTCCCAGAATCTCCCAGATAAACAAAATAAATTTTTCATTTCAGCTTCATTTTCAAAAAAGAAAGGGAATTTTAGGACAACATTTGGATCCAAATTGTTAGCCTTCATATTAAATACGGGATAGGAATCAGACGAAACGATCGACACAAAATTAATTTTTTTTCAAAGATTTAAGTTTAATTCTTCATAGCTAATTTCGAAAAGTTTTTAAGATTCAAAATCGAATTTTCTTAAAAGTAGACATAGATTTACAATTAAAATGGTCATAAATAATTTTTGCAGAAAATAATTAGTACAAATTTTTTCAAGGATATTTTTTTGAGATTTTTATGTTATCACGTCAGAATGAAAAAATGTCCGAATGGAAGAAAATTTTGTTAGAATAATTGCTTATTTCAATCCGTATTGCCACAATACAATACAAAGATCTAATTTTCAAAATTCAATTTTACATTAAGCAAAAACAATAACTAGTAACAGTAACAATTTAAAACCATAAAATTTTAATATTTAATTGCGGTAATTAAAAAATCCGACTATTTAAACAATATCTCGATTTAACATTGCTAAAATATTAGCAACTTTAAACCAGGACCTCGTATTTCATTTTATTTATGCATGTTCAGCTATACCGGTATGTCTGTACGCATGTATGAACTGAATAATATTAATTTATTAATTTAAAACATTAAACCGTTTATACTCCTTTAAGCTCTAAGTATAGTGTTCACACGCTGTATAATAGTTGTTTTATGTACACATATATATATATATAGTTAAATGAAAACAATGTAAATATTAGAGTAGCTACCTTAAATCATTTTACATTTTATGTACATACAAGAATTCTTATTTCTACATATAAATACTTATGTACAGAGAAATACAAGAATCCAGAGAAACTGTAAATATGTATATGAGAATAAAATATGTACATTTATTATACGTAATATGAGAATATGTGCACATTATGCAATTCTTATATAGGGTACATACAATGCATATTATTATATTTTAGTTTACATATGCATGTCAAGTACATCGTCATTATGCTTATTATATAATACAAAGTTAATTCTAACAAACTTGATAACAAACAGTTTCTCTACAGAAAAGAGCACAATATATTATATAAAATAATGTTATCGTATTAATGTTATACTCGTATAAAAGCAATTAAAAGACTATTATATATAGAGTGGCTGCATTAAAAATGTTGAAAATAATTTCTTGACTTCATTTTTATAGTTGCCATAACAAAATTAAAATTAATAATATTAAATAACATTTAATATTTTGAGAGAATTAAGGACAAGGTTGAGAAATTTATTTTACCATTATAATTTAAATTAAATCGTATAAGTTGCAAAGTAATTTTCCAAAAAACCCCAAATTATAAATAAGGTATTTAAATAGGTATTCAAAAGAATTGCAATTAATAATTTGAAGTTTAAATAAATATTGCAGCACTTTAAGATGTTCTATCAAAAATTTCGTATGTATAACACTTATGTAAATTCTGCAATTTACTAAATCTTTTTTCCTTCTTGACTCCTAGGAGGAGCATAGGGCTAGTGCATTATATCATGCCCTAATTTCATAGCGTCATAGAGTTAACTAGGTAGGTGACTATTCTGCCGTAAAAATTTTCAACTTACTAATTGCTTATTTTAGAAATTTAATATATATTTTTAAAGCTTATAATTTCTCAATTTCTCTCTTATCTTAATTTCTAATATTAAATCAACAGTTAACTTATTCTAAAATATTAAAATTTAAATATATTTACATATACATACACACATAGAAGATGAAAAAGTTGAAGAAAATTTTCCATTTAGTTGGCATAGTTATTTTTCCTCAAGGGATACAGAAGCACGTATAAAGTTCAGGCAATTTAAGTATAAAGTTTTCTTCAGCTTCATTCTATATTATTAGAATTCATTGTTTAATTTCTGTTTTGCTTATTTTGTTTTTTTTTTTTTAATATCTCTTGAATTTCTTTTACTATTTTTTTTTGTTATTGTTTTTATTTTTCATATATGCGCTCTTCTATAAAAGCCACGGCGGCACGCTTTCGATTTTGCTTATTTTTTCTCATATTTTCATTTAATACACACAACAAACAAAACAACAACACAACATATTTAACAACATATTTAAAACACATACATGATTATAAACAAAAAAAAAAGCAATAGAATTATCCTGTTTCAAAGAAAGGATAATAAAAGAACAACATTATATAAAATTAGAAAAGCAAATATATTTGTACACAAAATAGAGAGAAAGAGAGGGAGAGGCAAAGAGAGAGGGAGAGTGTGTGTAAAAGAGAGAACAACTCCTTTTATTTTTGAAGAAGGATTTACAAAAAGAAAAGTTTTTTCCTGTTTCCTTATCATGTTTCGTAAGTTGAACTTGTTGTTTTCGTTTCTGTTTTTGTTTTGATTCTTCTTACTAGTTTGTTATTATAAAAATCTTGTCAACAATGTTTTTATAGGATAAGTGCAAAAACAAAATTTTTTAAATACTTTGCTTCAAGTTTTCCATTTTTTTTTATAGTTTTTAGCCATTAGCAAATAATTAAATTTTTTTAAGTACAATTTTTTAGTATCATTTTCATTATTTAATTACAGTACATTTTATTTTAATCTATTTTGTTCATTAAGATTTAGTACAATTAATTTTTATTAATATCCCGTTTTAAAATTGCAATGTCATATAAAATTTTATGATTTTGAATTTTGTCCAAACAAAAGTTTATCATGCGAATTGAATAATCAACCTTTAACATCATTTAAGAGAAACGACTAAGCGAAACGTGACGACTACGACTAAGCGAAAATTACGACTTCGCTTAGTTGTAAAATTTAAAATTCTAGTATTTCCGACGATAAAATGTTGTTAGAGTACTTACTTATGAAAACCCTTGAATCAAGGTAATTGTCAAATTAAATTTCAGAAATTAATCAGTTCAAATATTCTATAGAATCAAAATTTTTCGGCCCAAATAAAAATCCTTATTCTACAGATTGTAGAGAATATAGTATAGAATTACGCGTTTCTGGAGACAATAATTTTTAATTTAATTTTAAAAAAATTTAATTATTGCAGTAGAATATAAAGAAACGCAATAAAAATGAAAGAATAATTTTTGAATAACTAGTGCTATACAAATGCAAATATTTTTGATACCAAAAATTATTAAATACGAGTGGTTCAAAGCTCAATCTGCTCAATCAGATGTAACATAATGCTAAAAGTCGAGAATCAAGTTCCGTACAAGAAAAACATACATTTAAGGGCAGACATGAAATTTAAGAAGGTATGAAATAATTTTTTTAAATATAAATTAAATTTTTGTAAAATTTTTGAATTTTGTAGTTCTTATTAGAATTTGTGTACCCAATTCAAAGATGAATTGACGATACTTGGCCAGAATTCCAGTTGATACTAGTCGCCAAGTTCTCTGTTGTTCATTCACCCGATCGCCATTAGAGGAAGACTTTTTTGTTATAATGCACTTACAACCAATAAATCATTAAAATTCCCTTGCTAAATTGCTGAAATCCAAAAATTACAATAATTTTTATATAAAATTCTAGTAAAATCTTACTTTCTTATTTCTGCAGCTATTTTTAACATTTTGCAATTTTTTATATCCTTATGCTTTACTAAAAATATAACCTTTAAAATTATATTAAAGATTAAAAAAATAAAGAGTTTCGTCTTCGAACAAAAAAGGGAAATAGAAAAAAATCTCAAAACCCATTAATCCGGTAAAAATCTCTAAAATATTTCATAAAGTAATTGGAATTGCCAATAAAATAAAGACATTTCTTTCTGGTTTTAAGTATGCTTTTAGTTGATATACCTAGAAAAATGTAAATTTAGTTCTTAGCATAGAGATTCAATTTGTAAGAACCGATTACCCTGAAATGTTCATCAGTTAGTTCAGATAAACAAAACCCAAATATATTATTTTTGAAAATATTTGGTAAATTACTTTCCCATATAAAATCGGCACCTGGTGAATTTTCGATTTCTTTATAATCATAAAAATTGTAACGTTTACAACCACAATTAATATATTAAATTTCAAGGAAACGGGTTTTTTATTTCTCTGCATAGACGAAAAAATGTGAGATTGACACGAAGAAAAAGTCCAGTTGCTAAAACCTGAAAACCGCAAAAAAAAACCTTGAAACAAACGGTTTAATATTTCCATAAAAATTTTCAAAAATAGAAGAGTTGACCAGTTGTTTTTATATAATTAATAAAACCTAAATTCCCACAAGCTCATCAGTTGGCAGCATTGTCAAAATTAACTTTGATACGAGTATAAGCTTTCATTAAAATTTTCAGTTTATCCGAAATTTACACAAGTGTACAGAAAAAGCGAGTGACAAACAGACCGACATTTCACTTAAAATAACTTTATTTACACTTTTCTTCTGGGGATAAATGCACTCATATTTAATGCGGTTGCTGTAATAATAAACAGTAGGTGTAACGTTCACATTTTTGATGAAATAATTTTTTTTTTAATTTAGAAATCACTTGAAATTTTACACAATTTTTCTAAAACTTTTGTTAATATTCTTTCGTTTTCAAGCGGGAACAGTCTTGCAGTTACCACCAATAGCGTTTTGTGATCCAAATGATGATCATTCATTTTATCGCTTACAATGCGCATTACATATAGCCATACTAAGTAAAATTGAAAAACGGCTTCATTAAATTTTCTTTCCAATATCTTATGCAGCTGTAAAAGAAAATAATCCAATTTAAAAAAATATCTTTATAAAATATTTCAATAACCCATTTTATTAATTTTTATTATTTATAGAATATAAAAATCATAAAAAAATTTTGTTATGCTTTTAAACCTTTTATACGCTTTTATCTTTTAATCGTATTCACTTTTTTCCCATAATAATTTGGTTACCCTTTGTTTTTACTAAATGTTTAGTATGGGAATATTTTCCGTAAAAACAATAAATATTGGCAGTTATTCTGAAAAAATTGTCGAAATGTGATTGATGAACTCTCTATTACTGACGAAACGCCACTGTTGCCTTTGTAAATTATGATGCATCAATCCCTGCAATAGGCATTATTATTACCGGTAGGCATTAGAATTATAATCTCAAATTAAAGTTATTCACTTAATGATAGTCATACAATTAATATTTTCTTATATGAATGAAATAATCTTGGTTTAGTAATATTTATTTTGCTTTTAGTTAAAAATTCCCAGAATTTTTTTTTTTATACAGATATTAAAAATCATTGAAAGACGGACCCAATTTGTCATCAGACCTATCAATAGTGGCGGACTTTAACTCAACCTAAAACGTACTTGGATGATCATAAATTCCTAAAACTAGTCAAACTGACTGACTCATTAGTTTTGCTCGATCATGTTTTTGTGTCTATATACCGTGAAGGAAGGCACGCAAGTGCTGTCACACTCTAGGTCAATTCGAGAAGTTTCGTTCGCTTCAATTTTTTTTTTGTCCAAATCCTGCCCCCTATAAGTCAAATTCTCAGAATTAATAAATTTATTATATAATTTATTTTACTATAATATTCTTATTAAATTATAGTGTATTAGAAAATTAGAATTAAATTGTAGTGTATTTTGAAATGCTTAAAAAAATTATTGGAAAGTTCACTAGAATATTTTTAACTTTAACTTGTTACAAGGGAACTTTAATTAGTAAAACAATATTGCAATCAAAATATCATCAAATAAATTTTTAAATTTCAACAATTAAAATTAAATTTCTAACAAAATTGAATACATAACCAATTCTTTATATTGAGTTCCCTATAACTTATTCTTTAATCATTTTAACCAATGAAATCATAATTTCAATGGTTCTTCATGTAGTTATTTGCACAAATTTCGCTTAAAAAATTTGTCGTACGTGAAATTTACAATAATCTATAAAAAAATAAAAAAAAAAAAATAATATGTGGAATGACTTCACATCATTTTTATGTCATATGCATACAAAGGATACAAACACGCGCACACACTCACAATTATTATATAAAAATATTTTCCATAAAATTCGTTTTATTTATTTTTTTAATAATAATAAATTTTTATAAAAATTTGTTCTCTTCCTTTATTTTTTATATTTTTCTAGTTCTATTTCACTTTGCAATACAAAAGCAATCTCAGACCTAAATAACTTATCCAAATATTACATATGGGACATTTAAGAACAGATTATCCTTATAATGTTATTTTTCTTTAGCCCATATCATAAAAATGATTCCTATACTGGTATAGGTAAGACTAAATAGAAAGCAAGATGTCAGCAATATTCCTTTTTCCGTTATAATAATAAAAGTAAAATAGCATGTTGAATTAAAGTTGTAGATATGCGTGTATATGTGTGTGCATATATTATGTATACAATATAGTCTCAATTACATAATATTTTAAATGATATGCGATGCCAAAGAAATAATAAGAAGATGAGGACACACAAAAAGAAAAAAACTTCAAAGCTAATAAAATATCAAATTAAAGACCCACTTCTACCGACCTCCCGCCTCCCCCCCCCCCCCTCCCCCCTCATCAAGCGCACTAAGATTCTAAAATTTTCCCCAATTCTTTTTGTTGTGGGAATTTTTATTATATTTGAGAAAGAAATGAAAAACTACAAAAAAAAATTCCCAATATGGCTAACAACTTTATATTTGTGGACAATCTTTAAAAAGCTAGAAATTAAATTTTAGGGGGAAATTGAGATTATTTTGGAGATTTTGTTTTGGTTTATTTCGGTTGTTCTTTTCCTATTTAAATGTTCAATCAAATGTAAAACTAATATAATATTAAGGAATAAAAATAAATAAATAAATAATCGTAAGCGGTCAAGGAGAAAATAAAATTTTCTCTTTTATCACATGTGACTTAAATTTAGTGCCGCAGGGGTAAAAAGAAAACAAAAAGAGAACGAAATTTAAAGGGACCAAAAACAGAAAAAAGATTAAACTCAAAAGTTTTTCTATATTTAAATTTAAATTAGATTTTAATTTAAAACTCTTTTTTAACTATTTAAAAATAAGATAGAAAAATAAAATTTAAAAATATATTAAGTAGATCTTAGAGAGTAGTAGCTCTAATCTTAACTCTTTTAATGTGAGTGGGGAATATGTTTGTGAAATTTTAACAAGTCTTTAATACAAAAGCGATGGTAATTTAATTTTTCGAATTATTGCATATATTGAGGGGTTGAAAGAGCTGAAAATTCATTAGTTCAGGCCCAGAGTCCAAAAACAAGTAACCTTTAAAAATCGGGACTCTAATTTTAGAGAGGAAATGAGCAATTCTGGAAAAACAAAGCTGAGTTTTTTAAATTAAATGCCAAAGACGATTTTTTTTTAATTTTTTTCTTCTCTTTCATTTTGTATAAGTGAGAAAGGTTAAAAACGAAACTAACAGTAAAGCTAAGATATCGTATTCCTGCTACTAATCTCGAAAATTCAAACAATAAATTGAAAATAAAATAATTCAAGCTACTGTGCTGAAGCTGAACCCGAACTGTGTAACTCTTCTTATTGTCATTTTCATCCTTATAATCACTTTAGATTTTGAAGAGATTCAAAACAAATTAAAAAAAATTCATTAAATTTATTCATTCAAGTTTTATACTAATTTTATAGGTGTACCTATTTTCACCTTTCAAAATTAACATATCTTAAATTTTGAAAGATTTCCATTTAAATCTTATGTAATTCTAAAAATAACCACATTTTTTAATTTCACAAACTTATTCACAATATTAAAATTATTATTGAAAGAAAAAATATTTGAATTTTTTGGAAAACAAAATATTCAAACAACCTACACAGCCTTGTTTTTAATTATAAATAAAACCAAAATGAATTTTTAATTAACACACCGGTAATACATACATTTACACAAATATTATTCATTTACATTTTCAATTCATATTATCAAAAACACAAATATCATGTAAAATACAAAATTTTTCATTATAGCTGTCAATAAAGCCTTTATATTACTATATACGTCTAGCCACTATTAAATACGTGTATTATATAATACCTTGTATGTAAATATGCAAAAATTTATTTCACAACATGAAACATACACATATAATATACATAAATTTTGAAAATTCCCACATAACCATAATAGACGTACGTGCACTAACAACAAATATACTCGTAATATACATATTGTAAAATCACACTCATATACAATCATTTGAAATTTTCATCTCTATTTATATAGAAATTCTTAGCGCATATACTTAGCTAAATATTTAAAAAGGTATTTAAACTATAAAATTGTAGAGACCTCTATATTTCATATTCTTAAACGAAGAAATGTTCTCGTTTTGTAAATAAAAGCATTTTTTTTTAAGAATTTATCAATTTATAAAAATCGAACTATTAACTTAAATGTATGATTGACATATAAATTAACATTTGATTGATTGAATTGTCAAAATATATTTCAAAAACTTAATATTGTTTAGTGTCTTCTTGAAAACATTTCTATTTGTAACTTAAAATTATGTTACGAAAATATTGTTATAAAAAATATTTTATTCTGTTTCGACAGTGTTTGTTTGTTATACATCAACCTTAATATTGCATAGCACAAACCTATAGAAATTTAGAAGAATATTATGTTAAGAAAAATAATTTTGACATTTTTGACATTTATAACATAAAAAAAAAATTTTCATGTTTTTCTTTATCTTATTTTTCGAAAAGAAAACTTAATTCGACTTCCCTTGCAAAATATTTATAATAACAAGTAAAAACGTTTCAGTCGGTATAAACCGATTGAATTATACCCTGCACCTTTCGTTATTGTGTAGCAATTACTCGAACCTCTGAAATCATTCTATAGAAACTTCACGGACATGTCTGACCTATAATTGGACATCCGACTGCCAAGTTTCATGAATCTGACCTTATAATTTTTCCAAATATTTAAAATTAGCTTTTCGAGTTGTATGGTAAGTACCTGAACCTGCCAAGCAATTCCACTAAAACTTCACAAATATATCTGATCTATAATCGGACACACAACTGCCAAGTTTCATGAATCTGACTTTATTATTTTTCCAAATATGTAAAATAAGCTTTTGGAGTTGTATGGCAAGTACCCGAACCTGTCAAGCAATTCCACTAAAACTTCACAAATATATCTGATCTTTAATCGGACACACAACTGCCAAGTTTCATGAATCTGACTTTATTATTTTTCCAAATATTAAGAATAAGCTTTTAGACTTGTATGGGATCTACTCGAACCTGTTAAGCAATTCCACCAAAACTTCAGAAATATATGTGACCTATAACTCGACATACAACTGCCAAGTTTCATGAATCTGACTTTATTATTTTTCCAAATATGTAAAATAAGCTTTTGGAGTTATATGGCAAGTACCCGAACCTGTCAAGCAATTCCACTAAAACTTCACAAATATATCTGATCTATACTCGGACACACAACTGCAAGTTTCATGAATCTGACTTTATTATTTTTCCAAATATGTAAAATAAGCTTTTGGAGTTTTATGGCAGCTACCCGAACCTGCCAAGCAATTCCACTAAAACTTCACAAATATATCTGATCTATACTCGGACACACAACTGCCAAGTTCCATGAATCTGACTTTATTATTTTTCCAAATATGTAAAATAAGCTTTTGGAGTTTTATGGCAGCTACCTGAACCTGCCAAGCAATTCCACTAAAACTTCGCAAATATATCTGTTCTATAATCGGACACACAACTGCCAAGTTTCATGAATCTGACTTTATTATTTTTCCAAATATTAAGAATAAGCTTTTAGACTTGCATGGGAGCTACTCGAACCTGTCAAGCAATCGCACCAAAACTTTAGAAATATGTCTGACCCATAATTGGACACACGACTGCCAAGTCTCATGAATTTGACTTTATTATTTTTCCAAATATTTAAAATAAGCTTTTAGACTTGTATGGGAGCTACTCGAACCTGTCGAGCAATTCCACCAAAACTTCAGAAATATATTTGACCTATAATTGGACACATGACTGCCAAGTTTCATGAATCTGACTTTATTATTTTGCCGAATATAACAAATTTGCTATTGGAGTTGTATGGCAGCCACCCGAACCGGTGCAGCTATCCCATTATAATTTTTAGAGCATGTGTAGAATATAATTGGACACATGTATACAAAATTTTATATTTATACCTTTATTAGTTTTTGAAATATTTAAAATAAACTCTTGGAGTTGTATGGCAGCTACCCGAACCCGTTGCCCGACTTAGTCCAATAACAATAGGGTTCGTCCTTGGCACAAAAGAAAAAACTTGTGAAAGTTTGGTGCCGATTGCATTATTCGTTTTTGAGTTATCGTGCGATCGGACGGACGGACGGACGGACGGACGGACGGACGGACGGACGGACGGACGGACATGTCTAAATCGACGCAGAATTTTACGCTGAGCAAGAATATATATATATGTCCATACCGCAGATGACTCCTTCAAGTAGTTACAAACTCCATACCAAAGTTAATATACCCTTCACGAAGTGCAGGGTATAAAAACATCAAAATTAATTTTATCTATAATATTTTTTTTATAAAACATATATAGACCTTCTTAGAATAACATTTACACATGTATGATATACAAGAGGTCGTCAAGAAATTCTTTTCAAATGAATTTTATTTTTTAATTTTTCACATTTAAATCATTAATAAAATTTTCCATTAAATTTTCGAAATTAATAAACAAACACGTGTAAAATAACAATTTTTTTTTCAGACATGTTGGCATAATATGCCAAAAAGGATTTGTCGTTGTTAAAAGACACATGTCTTCTTATTGTTATACAGTTGGCTTAAATTTTCCAATAAGCAAAACCAACACAAATATTAAATTTTTTGAAAATTCTTAATTTCACTATTAATCTAATCTAATCTTATGAAATGTATAGTAAATGTACACGAATTGGTTTCTTACTATCTACTAAATGACGTACTTTCATATTAAATTAGGAACTTACGTCATTTAGTTCTAAAATGATAGAAAGTACTATAAAAAGTATATTTGCAACAAGTTTTTTCCCATATTAGCAAGATTTTATTTGAATCCAGTGAATTTTGCGATATTGAGGGATTTTTCGCATATTATGAGAATTCAAACAAAAAAAAAAATTGAAAAAGGAAATTTAACTGAATTTTGATGCTTTCATCGTTCCCACTACTGACGAGATAGATACGAAATATTTAGAATCGAACAAACTACAAAACAAAATTTTTCGGGAAATTTGGAAAACTAAATATCGCAACATTCAGCTAGAATAATACTAAAACGAGAAAAAATAGAGTTGGTTTTTTCAAACGTTGTACGAGATATTGAATTATTTTTGTTCCGACATCCAGAAGAATTTACTTTAATATGAATTGACATTGTTATCAGTACATGAGCCAACACCTATAAGAATATTTAATATTATTCAACAAGATACATTCAGCAAGTTAGATCTACATGATTTCATTCCTAAACATCGCAAATTAACATTTAATCTGCTTTTTTAGGCAACCTATTATTGACTTATGGCGAAAATACTTATTTATACTTAATTACTGTGAGTTATGAGAGATGAAACAAATTTTACCGATTTAATTGTGACAAAACAAAGCTCCTTGTTACCACAAGGACAACAAGCAGTTAATTACTAGTCCTCTATACGACAACAATTCTTCAATGGCTAAATTTTAATAAGTTTTCTGCAACAACCCCAATAAATATCCTCCTGTCCTCCATCAAAAAATCATCATCTTCCTTTTCCGGTCTAAAAGAAAATTTTAAATATAAAATTTTTAAAAAGGAAAAAATTTCATCCTTTTTACTTTTTGCTTTTCTTCCTTTTTTTGACTTTTTCGAAACTATCTATTTATAAACAGATGAAAAGTTAAGAAACTCTAAATTTAGGATACAAACTACAAAACGAATGAAAATAAAGTGAAAAATTAAGCGGAAAGGAAATAAAAAAAAAAGAGAGAGAGAGCTACTCCATCACTAGATTCAGGATCAATGTCCTTAAAGAAAATTTGTTTTTATCTTCTTCGACTTTGTTGTTGCTGCTTTAATTTTATTTCCTGGTTAAAAAAAAAACAAATATATTTTTTTTCTTCCTCGGCATTTTTTATAACAATTTTTTTTAAAAAAGGTATCATAAACTTAGAAGAGGATATCAAAAGCAAGAAATTGCCTTCGTCACCCCCATTTTGGAAAAAAAAAAAAAAAATTTATGCTTGAAAAATTTTTTACCCTCTATACGCAAGATAAAAATTTAAAAAAAAAATTTAACGTATGAGAAGCAAAAGCACACATGAAAAATTTACAAGACATGAGACATTTTTAACATTTTTACAAGGTTCCAATACTTTCGAATCTTATAAGTGTAACTGCACTTTTTATAATTCTTATTGCCCCGGAGCACCCCTTTGAAATATAAAATAAATCTAAACGAAATTCAAATCAAAAAATTTGGGTAAGATCTGGCAACAATACTCTCAAACATAATTATGTCTGAAATATCAACTGGACATGTTGGTTCTTGATAAAAGTTCGACTATATTAGTAGCCAAGAATTTTAGAAATTGAGACGGCGAGATTTCAATTTTCTCGAATAAGAATATGCACTTTTTTCTTGAAATTGTTTAGAATACCAATCAGCCTTAAGTAAAATCCTAAATCCAGCACAAATCCAAAAATAAAATTCTTTTAAAAATTTCCCCAAAAAGGCGTAACATTACAACATTAACCAAATAAACTGCTCATTGAGCAATATAAGAAACTAACTTCAAAAGTAAGTTTCCGCTTTAAGTTCTACTTTCCTCATTTTATAAATTATGGAGAGCTTGATTGTCTAACCAGACGATTGGTCAAACTATACCTCTTTCTCTTGTAAATATAATGAAAGTACGACAAATTTTTAAAAAACGAGAACGACCACATTGGACATACCCTTGTAAATATAAAGAAAACTTACAAATCTAATGCTTCTATTTTTGCCTAACGAGATTTAATTCGATTGTTACAATTCAACTTCTTATAATGCGTTCACTACTAATTCCATACCTCATTTAACAAGAAATGCAAGAGTCAATTTGACCATCTTTTTACCAAGAATATTTCAATTCATAATGACATTACAAAAAAGAAATTTTTTTTTATACAAATTGCAAGTATGTCCAATTCGTTTTTCAAAATCGCATCCTGTTACACACATTCATAAATTTATAGCTTTAGATTTTTATAGTAATGATTACCATTAGTGTTATCATTTTTTATGATTCAAATAAATGTGGGGAGAAAACTTTAAGTTCTACAATACATTATGTTAGTAGCATGACAGTAAAAGAAAAATGATTGAGACACTAAAAGCGAGACATTAAGAGAGAAATGAAAATCCGGCATAAATATATATGTAGAGATTTTGCTTGGACAACTTTAAAATATGTTTAAGAATTATTAAAGACAAGAGCATCATTTTACATTCAACTAAATGCGCTAAAATTGAATGATTTATGGAAAATTAGGTTACTTATAATCGATGAAATATACACAATCAAAATAGTTTCAACAATTCGGAGTGTATTATGGAACAATTGAAGTGGGAATTTAAAGTCTTATGATATGGGACTAATTCAACATATAAGGGCTAATTTATGATCAGCGAAGTTGTTCATAAAATTTATAACTATAGTCAACTTATATTATAACCACTTATTCGAATGTAACTAATCGAATCGAAACTCTATCTCTAGGAAAGTGAAAATCACCCTACACCAAAAATTTCTTCTTTTACAACTATTAGAAATTATGGAGAGTCAGATTCATAATGCCATTCGAAATTTTTATAAATTATAATTATATAACCCAAGAAAAAAAAACATATTCATACTCAGAGGACATTTCAGAGGATATACAGTTAACTTCCATTACAAGAATGTAATTTTAAACGAGGAAGCAACCTAAGCGACCAAACTTTTCTGTTGAAAATTAATGATCAAAAGAAAAAGAGATTTTTTAATAAAAAAAGATGGAACATAACCAGAACGAAATAAAATAAAAAAAAAAGGAAAATAATATCACAATCTGGCATTATAAAAAATAAACATATAAAAGTGACTCATACAATATTGATATGTCACAATTGATTTACATACAAGCAAGGTATCCTGTTAAGGATGTCACATTGAATGTTCTTTTTAAATTTTTCATTTTAATTCGCGATTTATATGGACAAGAAAGCTTGCTGGTCCATTATTACAAAACACGTACAGGTCACGTATACATTGTGCTATCCCATACCGAGATCTTATACATCTTATCTCATAAGCATATAAGATCTCAAATCTCCCACTTGTCGTAATGTAAATATTTTTAATATTAAGATGGATTTTCGGTTTTCAGAGTCTAGTGTGTCCAAGTTGATCGAGTACATAATGGGTCGCCACCTTATAATGATATCCTGCTGCTGATAAACTTGTGTTCCCTAGAACTGCATAGAGTGGTTTCTTATGTAACATTTATTACATTCCAAGTGTTGGTTCATGATTGCTCCTTTGTTCTATTGTGGGTAGATTGCGTTGGTTTGGGTTACGTTTGTCATTTTGTATTGGTGAAATTTTCTAGAATCATCGTTGTATTAGTGTGCTTTTAAATTTTATTTTATTAAGCATTTCATTAGATTAGTTGCCAAAACCAGTTTTTTTACATCATATCCTAATCATTGGACCAACTATTTGTAATAGCTTTTTCTCTTACTATAATTAAGGATACATCTTATTGCAATGCTTTCCTGCTTTTGCAATTACTGTTTTTACCTTACTCGACATATTACTAAGTGCTTAGATAAATCAATTAAATTGTCCAATTAACAAATTGCAATGATTTCTAACATTACCACATACTCAGTTAGGAAATTTACCAGCAAATATGTTAACTGAACTTACACAGGAAAGAAATCCTACACAGCTTTTCACTTGGCCACCTTATTGCATACTTATAGGTTTAATATCATAAAATACTATAAAAATAACAAAAGGATATTTCAGTTCTTATACAAAAAAAAAATCAACAAATTTTTTACAATACCTTTTGTGTTCATGTGCGGTGAATCCAAGAATCTTGAATAAAGAAAAATAAATAAGAAAGAAACAGGAATATTGTATAACAAATAATGACCATAATATAAGGATGAAATTTTACAATATTAAAATAAAGAGAAGAACAAAAAAAAGCACGTTAAAAAAAAAGGGACAAAACCGCTTTACTCTTATATAACAGGATATGAATCTTATCTTATAGGTCAGTTAATAAACGAAAACCAAAAACTATACAGGTACACAGCAGGTTCTTTTTATTTAATGAAATGCCGACAATAGATCAAATTTAAATTCTCACTTTTCTGTCCTTGTTTTTATTGTTTTCTGAATTTGTAGTCCTTGAAAGTCCTTTTTCTTTTATATTGTATAACTAAAATGTTATAAACTTTAAAAACTTTTAAATTAAGGCTTTAAGCAATAAGAGAAGAAATCTCTAGACCAAATTAAATAAATGTTTACATACTTATAAAATTATATGCTATACATACATATGGAATGTGGTAAATGCATATAATTGTATGCGGTCTTATATACACACCAAATTTTCCAGATTATTGAATTTATATAATTACATTTTAGAAATATGGAAAATTTTATTAAAAAATATGAAAATTATATTTGAAAGTTTTCTTTTGATTTTGCGGTTCAGAGCA
The DNA here is from genome assembly GCF_029603195.1 of Condylostylus longicornis. NCBI lineage: Eukaryota > Metazoa > Arthropoda > Insecta > Diptera > Dolichopodidae > Condylostylus > Condylostylus longicornis. The sequence goes on along the minus strand of NW_026578009.1, from coordinate 8,432,433 downwards.
CACCTTATGACATATAGACTATTTATTGTACATAAATACATACATATGTGCATACAAATTCAAATAATGTGGAGTGGATGGGGTATTTTATACCCCCTTTGATACTGAATATTACATACTTATGTTCTCCCTTCATTTTTCAAGTCATCTTCATAAAAGCTATAAATAGATATACGTACAATTTGTTGTAGATAAAAAAAATCATTTGGATACTTTGATGATTTTAATATTTACCGTTAAAAAGTTATTTAATAATTCTAATTAGTGCAATCATTGTAGTTACCAAAAAGCAATCCCTTAAAATTTTAAAAATTTAAAGGGCAATATAATAAATGTGTGTACATAGATTCGCAAAATTTCTTTATTTGATCAGACAACCTTAAGAAACCATTCTTTAATATTATTTCAGTAAGTTAAAATTTAAAGGTAATTTAAATAGCTGATAGCTTTCATATTGTTTAAGGAAACTGTCATTGCGTTCAAAACGGATTGATTTTGTGAAGAGCATGAAAGGATAATAGGAATAATTTAAGAACCTAAGTTACTTCATTATTACACATCTATATTATACGAACAATAATTTCCATTAAATGCGACCTTCCAATCTGCTACGAGTATGCTTTGCGAATTTATTTAAATACATTTGCATTCCAAACGGAAAATTGTAATATAAATTGAACGAAATATAATAAGAAACGATGCAAAATCGTAACAAGATTTATTTTCACAAGTTTCGGGAATTAAACGCATGTTCTTCATCACCAAACTTCAAAATTGCCTCAACTTTTATTTTACTTCATTATGCTACTGCTTCACTTTTTCATTTTAATTTTTATTTTCTGTTTTTTTCTCTTAATACTTATAAACCAATTTTTAACCACTTCAGTTTATTATCGACCCTCAACGTTCTCTCATTTATTACAAATTATATTTATAGGCAAAACCAAAAGGATAGAGAATTTTCTGTCAGCTTTTTTGATACTTTTACCAACTGGCCAATAAAATTTTTTATATAAACTTTTAATTTCTCAATATTACATAAGTACAATATTGCTTGCTTGTAAATAGGTACTTAGTATATAATGTTTATATACACCATTTACACATATTTATGCTTGTTCATAACAGCTATTAAAGTGAAATATTTTCCAGACCTTGCGTAAAATTTCAAGAATTTTAAAAAGTTTTAAAATTTTTTGTTTTATTATTGTTACTAGATTTCTACACAAAATCCTAGCACGTACTTGTACATACATATGCATTGATATATAATATTCAGAAAGGAATTGGTTTGCTTTTCTTTTGCAAGACGAAAATGTGGTAAATTTTAATTATCATTTTGTTTAAATTTTCTTTCCGCACAGCAGGAATAAAAATTATTTTACAAATTTTCTTAAGAATTTCCTCAAACAATTCTTCTTTCATTTTATACAGAAATACAATAAAAATACAACTAAAAGTTTACCAGACTTGCATATTCACTTCGATTAAATTAAAAATTTTCATTCAAAAAACAAAAAAGAATCTAGTCTATTTCAATCAAATGCTTGTCTTGCACAAGATGCCACTACTACATTTTTGGAAGTGGAAAAATACAAATCTTTTCAATAGGTACATGTTCTATAACGTAAATTATAAACTAATTATATCGAAAAATTAAAAAATTTGTGAAATTTCCCGCCCTAACTGCAAATATTTTCTTTAAGTCGATTAATTACGAAAATATATATTTTGAAATTTAAACTTTTACGTAACTTATTTTTGATAATTTAAAATTGAAAGTGTTAAGTTGAACGACAAATATATCCGACATTTTACAAAAAATAATTTTTTCCATCTATTTACACAAAGAACACAAAGCAGGCGGCTTAACCCTTTCGATCTGGCTATTACACATATGTACCAGTAAACTATTAAACTATTCGAAAACCGGGTCGAAAGGGATACGATTTGTTTTCCGATGCGGTCCAAATTTAGTTTTTGCTCTTTTGCATATTTTCAAGAAAATTGGTAAAAAATGTACTAATTATTTTCATTCAATCAGTTCGTCCCTCTGTCTCTTGCCATAATGGAACTTAAAATTTTATACACAAATATAGATTTTTTCCAGAAATCTATTTTTCTAGAAAAAAACTCCTAATTGCCTCGCTCCTTTCAAAGTTATGGCCACTTAGAGTCCTAAAAGTACTAAAAGATGATTATTTGAAAATTTGTGTCGCAATCATTTTAACTTTGCAAACGCACGAAAATAAGAACTCACCACGGAAATTTGCCACTTTCAAAACCATTCAATTAATTTGAATTTTTTAAACTAAAGAGTGAGAGCATTTCTAATTAGATTTAAAATTTTTATTTGACAATCCTGAAAAAATTCGAAATTTGTGAGAGTGAATAACTTTTATTTTTGGAAATATCCGCACACATATAATTGAAAAATGTTCTTCTCACTCGAAAATTAAATTACACAAATACCCAATTATTACTACACCACACTTAGTAAATAAAAGCATTGAAATATTTAGTGAAGTTTCAACACTAATGAAGTGATGAATTCACACACACTCTTAAATGCTTCAATTAAATTAATTTTATAAAATCAAATAATTTTATTTCACCCATAAAACTTAGTAATTTTTAAAAGAAAAAAACTTTGACTTGAAGAACAGACAAAATGTGGGAAATAAATGGGAGAAATTTTGCGAAAATTTCTTTTCTCTCGCCCTAAACCCTAATGTGATCTTTGTTTCGTAATTTCTGTCACATGCTGCAACTTTCAAATGTTTAAAAACAAAGAAAAAAAGACAAAGTTTTTTTGCAAAATGTTTTTTTTCCTTTCACGGCATATAAAAAATAAATATAAAAGTGAATTCGAATGACGTTTACAATTTTATTAATAAATTGGATTCCATATTCGAACTAGATTTTAAAAATTTCAACTAGAAGTTGTAGCAGTTCTTTTACAATTTTTTCTTCACTTGCCCTTATACATCTCAAATATATTTGTTAAAAAATTAATAAGTAGATGACACAGTAAGAGTTTTTCAAATACACCTTGTATTCTTCAGAACAGAAACTGAAAAGTATTCACGTCTACAAGTTAAACAAGATCCACGTCTACAAATTGGAGAAAATTTTTGCTTTGAAATTTATTTTAAAAACTTTTGCCGAATCTAGAATTTAACCAAATAAAACTGTATTTTATTGCTAGTTCCTTTATTTGTGCATTAGCAAAAGAAACATTATTCTCCATAATTTATGTAGCCTTATTTGAAATAAATAATATTTTTCAGCAGTTCAAGTTTTCAATGACAAGTGAAAATCAAAAATAATTAGCAAAATAGTAAAAAGAGAGAAAACTAAGTAAAATCATAGAATAGGTAACACTGCAAGAGAATTGCCATATATTATATCAACAATTCAATAATTCCCACATTAATTACCCCAGTTTTTCTGTATTTTACAAATTAAAAACTTACTAAAAACAAACTACTTACCGTAAAACTTACTTAAACTTTAAATGTAACATGTACTTGTTGAAGAACTAAAACATGCCTATAGCTAAAACCTTAATCAATGGATTATTCCCAAAATGACCACTCAATTCAAAATTTGATTATTACCACTTTTCCAAAAAGATTTTAGTTTTAGCTTTTTAGTTTTACTCTGTCCGTCCGTGTGTCCATGTGTTTGTTTACAAAACTTCTACATCCTTGTAGATAGAAAGCTGAAATTTCATACGTACACACATCTTTACTAGAAATTTATTTCCGTAGAAGAAAATTTTTTCCTATTTCCCCGCCCCCTGCAAAAGTTATAGCCCCTTAAAGACCTAAAACTGCCATTTTGTGAATACTTATTTCAACGAAAACATCCTAAACGTATGCAATTTTGAAATATATTCGTATATGAATGAAAATAATTTTAATAAGTACACGTAGGGTACTTTTAAGAGTATTATTTTCCCTTGCTGAAGGGAAAAGTGCTACAATACAAACCATTGGTTTGACCCAACTTTATTTTATAAACGATCTCACCGGATTTTTACTAATATAGTCGTGCTAAAAGAAAACGCAACATTCTTACTCTTAATAGTTTCCTCTTTAAATTTCATTCAAAATCCTTATGCTAAATACAGAAACCAAAAAATTTCTAAACTTTAAATACAAACCTTATAAATGCTATAGTCAATTAGAAATGATAGGGGACTAATATAAAAATATAACAGAATAATTAAAAAGAATGCAAAAAAAAAAAATTCTTCATTTTCTTGCACTACATTTTCTTTTCCGTTGTTTATTTTTTCTATTAAAAAAAAATTACTTCAAAAGGTTCTTTTGAGTAAAAAAGGAAAGAAAATTTGAAAGAAAAGCAGAAATTAGTTTATAATTTTTTTTTTCTTTTCTTTTCATTTTTTTACTATTGCCATTTAATTTTTCCATTTTCTGTTCTTTTCTTCTTCATCTTCTGCTCATTATAAGCTCTGTATTCGAGATATAATTTTCATTTTCCACTCTTGTTCATTTTCCTCAGTTGTGGTATATGGTTAAAATAAAAGTTAAAATATTTAAAAAAAAAAAAAAAAGAATTTATTTGTCGCTTTTCCACTTCCTTCAGAATGTGTGCTGTTCCTTGTTCTTATATTATTTATAAAAGAAGAAAAATTTTCCAGCTGCCTTAAGGGCAGACATAATTTTCCATCATACATGATGTACAAACAAAAGTTATCGCACAATATTCTTTACATTTTGTTTTTCTTAATTACTTGCATCGCTAAGTTTTTAATGAAAAAAAAAAATAAAATTTATATGTGCAGATCTATGTTTGAATGTAGGTATAAATTTGTTTTTCTTTAATTTCTCCCTCATTATACGCATCCTTTTTATCTTGAGGTTCATTGAGAAATTTTTTTTTGTATACAAAAAAAAATTTTTAATCTTATCAATTTTCTCTGTTATTTAAAAGAAAAATATTTTTATTATCGTTTAAAGGAATTGGTCAAACGACGGCAAATTGTACGTTTTCGATATTTTCTGCGTAGTCTGAAAATCTGATGAAGAATCAGAACGAAATCCACGATTAAATTTTGATTAATATATAATTAATTTCGAAGTTGCTCATATAATGAAATCAATATGAAGAACATTTTCAATACTTTGATTAATTGATCAAATAATTCTATATAATATAGAAATAGGATCTACTCAATTCAGGCATTGAAATAGGATCATGTTCAAACCGTAATTGTACATTTTTTTCACAAATGTTTTAAAAGTAAATATTGAGTTATGAAAGCACACGCCTTTTAAACGCAAAAAAAAAAAACACAAGCCAGTTATTAGACGATGATTGTCAAACCTACAGCAATTATGAATTAATTTCAAAGCTACTCGTATATATTCCGAAATTCGAAAATCCTAATTGGCAAATAAAAAACTTGCTACTCTTACGATAACTAAAAATGAAAATTCGCAAAGGATGAGTACCGCTGTCCCTCATGATAGAATCTATATCAGAAATTCGTAAATACACAGTTCCTATTTGTACATATAACAATTCAGATTGATTGGTTAAAAAGAAGGTTAATTATTCTTCGTTCTGCCTTTTTATTATAACACAGAACCGGTTTCAATGCATGGTATACGAAAAAAATGAAGAGATTTAATTTCATAATTACGATACGAATCGAATTTACGAATAAATCTCTACATGATTTAACATTGTCTTTTTGTATGAAATCAAGTCAACTTTAAATCACTATCATGAGCCTCAATATGAGCCCCATTGAATCACTACACGAAATCAAATAATATTTCCGTAAATTCCATAGTATCGCATTGTAAATTTAAATTTTTATCTATCAAAACTTCTTATGTACTTAAAAAGTCCAAATAAATTGTGGAAATTGAAAATATTTTCAATCTTTTACAATTATTTAAAATTATATTAAGCTCGATATTATCCCATATTATGAGATAAATTTTCCCGCGTTTATAAAGGTATACTTAAAATATTAAAAAACTTTAGAAAACCAAGACCCTAATAACCATGACTTCTTTTGAGAAACTTACAATAACCCAAATTATATATTTAAAAAGTGGTACGCACACTTTAAATGTTTCCCTTTTTTGTATCTCTTTTATTTCTACCCTACATACAAACACACATACATACATTAAGAGAAGTAAATAGGATGAAATTTGCCAGATTGCTTCTTCATTTCGATAAAATCTTTAAGATTTTCTTCCTTTGCATACCATAAAAAAAATCCTTCTTCTTATCGTTCTTTATATTTTCCGCCTTAGCATCTTAATTGAGAAAAAAATTTTGTTTTTTTTTTTCAAGAAAATTTTGTGGGGACATTCCTTAATTTTTCGTCTTTTAATTTGAATTTCTCCTTGTTTTTTTTTTTTATAATATTTTTTTTCTTAAATTTAGTTACATAATTCCAAAAAAAAAAGTTTCCATGAATAAGAATTTCTTTGAAGCTTTTTTTGTTTTCTCTTGTATAAAATGTGCATACCTAAAATATAAATTAAGGTCACTTGAAAATTTCAAGCGATTAAATTTTTGACAACAAATATTTGTAAAGCCAAAATGGAAGTGTGTTGGGGTAAAGGTTTTTGTATAATATAGTTGAAAGAAATTCTTAATTTTAATGAATTAGATGAATAAATTGTGATAAAAGAAAAAAACAATTCTTGTCTTTTACCTTTCAATTAAAAGAAATCTTAATGAGAGGCCCCTTCTTCTTCCCTTCCTCCTTCTCTACTGAGAAGAACAGTTGAAACAATTTAGAATGGTCATTTTAAATTAAAATTTATTGTTTGTAAAGTAAATAAATCTCTGATAAATATCTTTTCTAAATTTTCTTCATCTTACTTAACTCAATTTGGAAGTTTTCTCCAATACCGCACATAAACTTCCTTTTTCATTAAATAAAAGTAATAAAAAGCCATTAAATATTTATATAAGAGGGGAAAAAAGTTTATTTATACATTTAAATATTAAACATTTTGAATGAATTGAAATGGTGGATTAGGTAGTAAATTTTTGTTCCATTTTCACTAGATTTTCGCTTTAATCCATTCATCATTTTTAACTGGAATGATGAATAAACCAACTATAAATTCAAAATTTCAAAAATAAAATCCAAAATACATACAAAAAATTGTCTTTATTCATAAAAATTTTATATAACAATTAAAAATCAATTTTTTTCGAGACTTAACGGACTGCAATGGTGTATCGGTAAAAAACATAGGAAATTTATTTTAGCGAAAAACTCGAAAAACTGCAGCATATTACTGCAGTATTCCAAACGCTCCTGGAATTTCAACTAAAAAATCTATAAAGTTTGTTATACTCTTGTTAAAATACCTTATTGTTCCATTATTCTACAGCACAGCAAAAATTCTAGACTACTATCAATAAAATTAGCTAAAAAAGAATGTAATTGCATTTCAAAGCCTCTTGCTCCAGTTGAGCAGGGACTGTGTGTGTCATTACTCACTTATAAAATTTTTGAATTAGTTAGAATATTCTAGCTTTTCGTCTATAATTTAGCGCTATGATTAATTCTCGTAAAAATCGATTTGGTCGAACTTAAAGTATTTAAGGGCACAAGCAGACTGATATTTTTCCAAAAATAATTTATTTAGGATCGCCGAAGCATAGATAAATGTGATGCAAAATTTGATGCCATCATATAGTTCTCCTTATTTTACGAAGTGCGATTGGTAATCAAGTCCGATAAAACATATAATTTTTGTGTCTTGTAATCAAGAAGCACATATTGTTAAAAATCATTTTGTTTTAAAAAAAATAACTTAGAATTTTAAAATAAATTTTAAATCAAATTAAGATAATAAAAACTTCAACTTATTTTATATTGTTGTTATTATAGTTGGGCAGACAAAATTAAGGAAATTTAAATGGGAGAGCACCTATTACTATTGGTTTTAGAAAATCGATTTTTGAAAGTTCTTAAAGATAGATTTCATTTTTGTATATAAGTAGATTGTTAATTGTTTTAGTTGTCTGAATCTGTAATAAAATTTATTTCGAATTTCGAAAGAGACATATGCGTCCCTCCGAGAATTAGTCAATTAAATACAAAAAATGTCTTTTTAACATAGAATAAAGTATTGAAATAATAAGACAAATATTTTATTTTTCCAATAGAAAAATTATCTGCAAGAGCAGACGGTTTAGTTTGTCTGGTTAAACTTTTGTTATCGATTTCTTCTTTTAGAAAATATCTTTCAACACCCAATTTTTTTGTATAGTAATACGCTTCTCCGGATCGGAAAACGAAATAAATTTCAAACCATTGTGTTATACATACATAAGCAAGCTTTATTGGAAACTAAAGACAAAAGCGTGAAAGAAAAAAATTGAAACTGACTTTTAATCAAAACACTTTAAATTTATAATTGTTCCAGATGGGCCTGATTTAACAAAAATTCACATTGAACACATTGGTCCGTAGCTGCTGGATATAGCTGCATTATTCTCAAAGATAAGATTTAGATTAACAATAAATTAATCCATTACTTGGATTAGCTTAGTGTTTTAATTGGATTATCCCTAAGTCGCATTGTGTGAATCAAACTCTAAAATAATTTTTATTTTTTAATTCTCTTCTGTTAAGGTTCTAAAACATTTCCATTACTTTTTTCTTTTTTTTTGTAATTAAGTTCAACAAAATAAAAAAAACTTCCAAATTTTTTTATAACCTTAATGGATTGCATCTAAATCAACAAAAAAGTTTTAGTCCAGTTTCCTATTCTTTTCTGTACATATGAAAGATTTTATTCATCCGATTCATTAGATTTGAAGAATGATGCATTTATCCATCATGAGAGTTTTTATTTAAAGAAAATAATACATTTTAAAACAAAAAAAAATCCAGAAAAATTACTTTAGTTAAAGAAATAATTTATTTTTCAACTGTTCTATAAAAATTGAAATTATTCTACAGAAAACATTAACAATCAACCAAAAACATATAAAGACAGAGTTTTTCTATTGTTTATTAAACCCTTTTAAAGTTGTATTGATCTCTAAATTCACCCCTACACACTTACAAACTTACTATTATGAACCGAGTTTGAATAGAATAGAATAAAACCAGAAACCCATTTTCATATTCTCTTTATTCCCTTACTATGGGTTACGACGTTATTGTTAAATGAAATCGATACGTCGACATTTTATGAAATATTCAAAATAAATCTAAAATGAAAATCAAGAGAAGGTGAAAATAAAACGAAAAATAAAAATCTCCTATAAGTAGGCTAATGGAACTTTTTATACAAAAAACAAAGAAAAATGACAAAAAAAAAAATAGAGAAAATTTTTCTTTTGTTTTCATTTTCAAACAAATTTTGCTTACAATTTATTTTTTGTCAACAAAATAAAATTTTGAAAATTTTATTTTACATAGAACAAACGTGAAAAAATTTGTTAAAAAAACCAAAAACAAATGGGAAATTGAATACTAATTTATAGACAGTAACTTTAATTTATATAAGTAACATTCAAGTCTCAAACGTCAACTGTCAACTTTCATCTATCAGTTGTCAACTGTTACCTATCATCCGTCATCTGTCAACTGTAACCTGTCATCTATCAACTGTCAACTTTCATCCGTCAACTGTCAAGTGTTACTTGTCAAGTGTCACCTGTCAAACGTCATCTTTCAACTGTCACCCGTCATCTGCAGACTGTCACCTGTGACTGTCATCTGTCAACTTTCACCTGTCAAATTTCAACTGTCACCTGTAAGCTATTATCTGTCACCTGTTAAATGTCACCTACCAACTGTCATCTGTCACCTGTCAGCTGTCTCCTGTCAAATGTCACCTGTCAAATGTCAACTGTCAAATGTCCCCTGTCATCTTTCACTTTCATCTGTCAACTTTCATCTGTCAACTTTTAACTGTCACCTGTCAGCTATCATCTGTCACCTGTCAAATGTCACGAGTCAACTGTCATCTGTAACTTGTTGGCCGTTAACTGTCACCTGTCGTCAGTCAACTGTCACCTGTCTAATGTCATCTGGCACCTCCCGCCGGTAAACTGTCACCTGTCAACCTTCGTCTGTCACCCATAACGTGTCGCCTGTCATATGTCACTTGTCACCTGTCACTGTAATCTGTCGACTTTCATCCGTCAATTGTTAACCGTCACCTGTCAGCTATTATCTGTCACCTGTCAAATGTCACCTGTTATATCTATCGGCGGTCAACTATCTCCTATCAGCTGTCACCTGTCTTCGGTCAACTGTCACCGGCTACCTGTCACTTGTCACTTGTCAAGTGTCACCTGTCAACTATCATCTGTTACTTGTCGGCGGACAACTGTCACCTGTCACTTGTCGTCGGTCAACTGTCACCTGTCAACAGTCAGCTGTTCTTTGTCACCTGTCAATTGTCAATTGTCACTTATCACTGTCAGCTGTTTTCTGTCACCTTTCAAGTGTTACCTGTCAAATGTCAACTGTCATCTGTCAATTGTCACCTGTCAGCTCTCGGCGGTCAACTGTCACCTGTCATCTGTCACCTGTCAAGTATTATCTGTCAACTGTCAATTGTTAAATATCAGCTGTCACCTGTCAAGTGTTGCCTGTCAATTGTCAACTGTCACCTGTCACTGTCACCTGTCAGCTGTCGTCCGTCACCTGTCGGCGGTCAACTGTCACCTGTCATCTGTCACCTGTCAAGTATTATCTGTCAACTGTCACCTGTCAAATATCAGCTGTCACCTGTCACTGTCACCTGTCAGCTGTCTTCTGTCATCTGTCAGGTGAAACAATATTTATTGTGGAAAGCAGTTTACTTTTCAGGAACCGCTATTTTGCTAAAAAAACGAAATTTTGAGATTTTTATTGAAATATGTATGTATATAAATTCAAAAGGATATTTCTTATAATTTTACTTTTTTCCATGTTTTTTATATGTTTCTCAATTGTTCAAGCATTTCAAGGATTACAAGAAGCAAAATATTTTAAAAGAACTCAAACATACAGAACTTACTGACCATGAGGCTAGCCTCCAGAAAGAGTGAATGAGATGACAAATTTCAGTAGTCCGGCAATCTTCGGTTACTTGTGTTGACCGCAGCACCCCTGAAAAAGTGTGTTTATAGAGAAAAACTCCCAAAAAATTCAATAATAAAAATTTTCCTCTAAATTTTGAATTTCAATAAAAACTCAAAATTTTGTAGAAAATTTGTTGAAATTCCTGTATCTCGGAAACCGTTCAGTTTTGGTATCCAGTGTGAGATAAAAGTTTTACCTATTTTTGATCCTCTAATCACTGGCATAATATGTTGTCATATACTTTTCTGAATTACCCTGCATATAAATTATACAATTATATCAAGAAGGAAGTTTATTTTGTTCAATACATAAATCATTACCTTCTAGGTAAACAACAAACTACGTTATTCTGTTCTCCGAATAGTTCCAATCAAAAAAAATTGGTCCAGATTTATTGAGACAATGAAAAATCAAATCACAAAAATAAAAATTTTCATTTTCTTATTTCCAAAAGAAAATCAAATTATTGTTATATTCTGTATTGCTCCCATTTCAATTCCTTCGATTGGAAATTTTTGGATTTAATTTATGTAAGTGACTTTATAAATTTCTACTATGCTTCGTATAGATTGACAAATAGGTCATTTTTATATTATATTGCACATTGACTAGCACAAATATATAGTAGATACTCGTATGTGGAATTCTAAAGTTTGGTAGCAATTGTTGTGCTTTATTTTAAATGGGTTGATTTTAATGTAAAAATAATAATAAAAGATTTTCGCTTCAGAGTTCCTTTCTTTGTTCAACTCATTGAAAAATACAATTTCAGTTTTAAATGAATTTTGAATTTCTTAAAAATTTCATTAAAACTTTTTAATTATATAATTAAAAACTGTTTTTTCTTTTTGTTTTAACTTTTCTAACAGCCACTGAAACTTTATTTGTCCTGTTTGTTTCTGTTACGTTGTTTACTCTATTTGTGCCATCGTTCATATTCCTGAATTATATTATACGGTTGATACATTCTGAAAAATTCAAATATTCCCTTGGAAGATTGGATACATTTCTTGTTTCCTTACCATATTGTAACCAGTTGACTATCAACAAAATATACAGAACAAAAATTTCAAGAGTAGAAAATGTTGGAAATTCAACTAGTTTAATTTAAAATCATTGAGACAGTTGAGAAAGTAAACCAGCTTATACAAAAAGACGAAATCGATCCATAAAATAATTTCCTATCATATTTTATACTCAGATTTTTATAATTTATTCAAATTAGATATTAATAGTAGACAATAAAGCAAACGCCTATTTAAATCCGGAAAAAAAAAATTGAATAGAAATGTAAGAATTTTTATGAAATCTTAAAAATATAAAAATATTATAAAATTTGACAACATAGAAAAAATTGTCAATGCCTAACTTAATTAATATTTTCAACTATTTGCGTATTTAGTTTAATTTTCTCCAAACTTGGTTTGAGAAAGAAAGGCATTGTTTGTACAAATAGAATAGAAAAATCTGTATAAATCAAGAAAATTCAACAAATTAATCAAGAACATTTGGATATGAGGAATGATACAAAATTAACAAGCGGGAATTGTACACAATACGGAAACTAATCAATAAAGGTTTGATCTATTCCAAATATTTTTTGGAATATATGTATATATTCCAATTTATTATTTACTTCAAAGTCCGGATAAGAAGTTCGAATTTTTGTTGCAAATTCCCAAAATATAAGTTAATAGCTTAATCAATGTAACGTATCAATTAACTATTTAAAAACATTCCACATTTGCCGAAATATATGCAAAATTTCTAGTCAATTATAGGTTTTCGCATACAAATACGAATTACAATTAAATGTGGTTATCGTAACTTAGGTTTGAGTACAATTTTTCTTAATTTAAATAATTTTAAAGCAAATAAAAATGGTAATTAAATAAAGTAATTTAAAAAATGTTTTGTATTTCACGTAAATTACAAAATTATCTTATTAAAATTATCTTACGAGTATTCCAAAATTGGAAAAAATTTGAAAATCAGTAATTTAGAAAACACTATAAATTTAGGTTAAAAGCCAAAATTTCAGATCCCCAATAGCAAACATTCCCTGTATCAAAATTAATTCCAAGTATAGAATCCATATTTGAACTGAAACAGCTTCCTTTAAATTCTCCAGAACCACACACAAAATTGTTATAAATTCTGCCAAAAACAAAAAAAAATCAATTTACAAAATATCCTTTAATTCTAATTGAATATTTTATACCATAATTCTTTAATCAACATCCCATCTAAAAGGAATAATTCAGAATATCTAAAATCACTCCTTACCTATTTTAAAAATATTATACATAATGTACGTGTTGTATGTGTGTATATTGTTATCTCCTATCTAAAGTATGTATATCTAAATCAAATAGCAAATTAACATGTAAATGATTGAAAACATTTTATATCTCTTACAGTCTATATCGTTAACTAGTTCGTATTAAGACTAACACAAAAATTAATCATTTCTAATCAATCTTAATTAAAGCTTACATGAAGTACTCACCACATTCAATTTTTTTTTTCTTTTTTACTTTTTTTATTTTTGACTTTAATTACAATTTATTCAATGCTTCATAGAACTGCAAATGCAAAATATATTATTAAATAGTGTCTGCGTACAGGGTGATGAATGTTTATTATATTCAGAAAATAGGATTAAAATATCAACAATTCATATAGGATTTTGATCATTATTTGCCAATCATTCTTATTCGCCGATTTACTTTGAATACATATGCGATATTTATAGGGTGTTGCATATATTTCGAAGTTGTAAGTGCTAAGAAGCGAATTAGAGGAAAAAAGATGAAGCTATGGAGCTCGCGTCGAAGCCTTCGGCAAGCACCGGTGCTTTTGTGCAATTACGACGGGAAGCACCATAAGGCAATCATAAAGATGCCGCGGAATCATGTGAAAATTCTCACGGATTTCCTGACGGGACACTGCAAGTCTTGCAGATTTCGTAGTGAAGTGGAGGAAACTTCGGCGCGCTTTCTCAGTAAGTGTGGTGCGTTGGTCTATAAGAGAAAATCCAGTTTGAGCGGGCCCTTTCTGGTGGGCATGCCGTTGTGGGACATTCCCACGGAAAAGTACCTCGGATTCATTAGAAGTGCGGGTCTAGAGGGGGTACTCTAGGGGTGCACAATAGATCTTTTAGATCGCGGTGCATCATTACCCCATTCTGCAATCTACATCTTGGATGAAATTTCAATTTAGAATTGTAAGTTTCCTCCAATTTCTTCCAGTTTTTCAACTTACTAACAAGATTAACTTTTCACAGTATGTATTTGTTTTATACAGAATCTATATGTCGTAAATAAAAATCAAACTTTCAAATGTCGTAACCATACATATATATACATTCAATTTTAGAACGGCAGGTGGTTATATTAAGAGCAACATCTTGCAAGCGGCTCTTGAAAATTTTTCTAAATACTACTTCAAACATAAATTGTCAGCGTTTTCATTACATTCATCTAAAAATTAAACTTCTACAAGTAAATTTGCATGAAATTAACACGTGTCCTGAAATTAATAAAATAAAATTGAATAAAACGGAAAGCAAACAAAGAATTTGAGTTAGTTACTTGTACAGTGGGTTGTATGCTAAAATATTCTAATCTAATATTTTTGAGCAAACCAATTTAATATCTCTTTAACGTTGTGAATACTCTAATCAGCTTTCATTAATTTGGAGCCTCTATTATCAGTCTAATGAATTTTTTTAATATTAAGTAACTATTGTATATACTAACAGTTTAACAGTGACAAACATCTAATTTTACTGTTCCTGAAAATTCTAAAATGCTTACTTTCATAAAATTAAATTATATATTTTTTGAAATATAATTTACTTCTAAATGCATTTTAACATTTAAAAGAAATTTAAAAAATAATCGGATAATTATTGAATTATCGGTTTTCTTAATCAAATATTCATTCGGATTCCTCAACATAACGTGATTCTAATTGAATTTTCATTCATTCATCTGTCTTATTTAATAAACTACTTTATATTATGCTGAATACGGATAAAAACCAGGTTTTTATATAGTTGAAACTAGTGAATTTATAGTGTATATGATGAGGGAAGAAGTATTCTAACATTTCTGAGTAAAAGCCCTTTAAAATTTATGGAGAAGAAAAACATTTACTTTCCGTTTTACCTAAGAATCTTATTTAAATTTTAATATATCGTTATAAAGGCTATTTTTTCTCCTTCTTCACTGCTAGAAGGAGCATAGGACTAGTGCATGATATCATACCCTAGTTTCATATAGTCATAGAGCTATCTAGGTAGGTTACTAGCCTACCGTATATAAAGGCTATAGCGAGACAAAAATCTTGATTATTTGTTTCCATAAGCCCATTGCACTTTAATATTGAAAATATTTGGCTATAGGAAATTTAATCTAGGCATGTTACAATTCTTCAGATGCCTAATAATAAATCGGAACCCTGTGTTCACACATAACATAATATTCTCTTTATCACATATTAAAAAAAAAAAACAAAGTAAAAATCTTTAAAATGTTATCCTTATGGAATTTCTTTGCTATTTCTTGCTTTTTTTTTTGTTTTTTATTTATTTTCTTCTCTATATTATTTTTTCGTTTTTCGTAAATCTTTTAAAGCCTTTAAGAAACCAAAATAGCTTAAGGAAACAGGGAATTATCCTGTATTTTTTTTTATTTTTATATATTCTCAAATGACAAAATAAATATTCTCATTTTATGTTCTATACTCTTTATTTTGTGTAGGTCGAAAGAGCAAAGAACATGAAAAGTAATAAAGAGAGAAAAAAAATATGAAAAAATAACAACAAAAGAAGACAAAAAAAAAATGAAATAACAAACCAATATCTCATCCTTGATTACTTTTTAAGAAATCTCAAAAGGAGTTAAAAAACAAAAAACAACATCAATTCAGGGTAACAGCAGGAATAAAGTAACAAGATCCCTATTTAGATAGGTTAGGGATTTTATTTTTTTTTCTTGTTTTTTTATAAATAATATAGTGTTAAACACGTTCCTTTTTCTTATCGTACACATAGAGTCTTTGTTGTCTATATGTTTACAATGTGTGTTTACATACACAAACAATACATATGTGTACGTGAAATGCAAAATATTTTATGCTTAGAATTAAAATAGGGATATTTATATGCATAAAATAGAATTTTCTTTCAAACATTCTTATACACATATACATAAAAACCTTGATGAATTTACAAAGATAATTTACAATGTAAACATTTAAGCTTACATTTTTTTTTTTTTCAAAATATACAAAATTTAGAAAATAATGTATTTTAAAATAAATAAAAATTCACTGTACGTTTATGCATAAAATTTAATATTATTGGAAATCAGATTGATTCTCTTAAAATGCACACAATATGGAAATTTTTCTTAAATTAAAAACAATATGGTTGGTAGATCTAAATTTTAAAATTTATCACATCATTTCATATTTTTCTCATCTCATTTTAATCATTACTTTAAAATTTTGGAACATGGAAAAATTATTAAATGAAAAATTCATTGGTGAAATTTAATTTCAACTGAATTTAATCTCCAAATTAGAATTCCTTTATATTTGAAATAATTGAAAGTAATTGAATATCTTTATATTAGAGTTTCACATAATTAGTGGGAAAGTGAGATCATTATGGTTTTAAACTTAGATAAATTACGTTGGAAAAGCAATGAGAATTATTTTTTAAACTGTTCTATTTAACAGTCAAGTCGGTTAGTTTTCAACAAAAACACAATGTACGTAAACATTTTGTTAATTTAGAATAACAGGAACCTCTTCCTGACATATTTGATATGCAATTCGCAAATTGTATCAGCAATTTTTAATTTCATAAAAATTTTCGAATGTATTTAATCTCTGTTAATTTTGGAAATGAAGTTACGTTTTCTTAACAATTCGGAATTCTTAACAATAATTTTTATCTTCAAAGCTTCCATTGAATTTATTCTTTCATTTCAAATCAAATACTTTTAATAAGATGATTCATTTAATTGTGTTCAGCAATGATTCAAAAATAGAAACATTTTTTTTTTCGTAAACTTTCTCCTGTAACACATTTTCTATGTTACTGTGACAAATTAAATTGTTGATATGCAAAAAGTTCGGTGCACAATATTTTGTCCACCAAATTAATTGGTTAATGATTATGCACAATTGCATTTTGTTTAATAAATGAGTCATTATTTCCCGTAAATACATAACATTTCAAATTATGATTATACGCAGGACCGCAATTGTTATTCAATTTTTTATTTCCATTTTCAAATTAAAGTAGCATTTATAAAGTTTTTCTTCTTTCTGGAACTAAAAGGATCTCATCTCATTTTCATTATTCTACACAAATTGTGATAGTCACCCTATAAAATTCTCATTAAAATTTCACAAATCAATACTGCTTTGTATGGTTTAAATAAAAAAAAAAAACAAAACCATGAAATCCTTACAACAGAGAAAACCGATGATGGTACTTAAAATTGCACTGTTCATTTTTAGTAAATTATTATTTGTTTTTGTATCATTGGTATTTCATACAGAAATCCTTTGTTTCTTTTTCAATATTCTAAAATTATAATTATGAATTATTAATTACTCGCTTTCAAAATACTAAATCAATACTATTATAGCAAGTTGATATTAAATAAATTTTAATATGTGTAGAAAACTTTGAATATTGAAAGACCAGCATCAAATGTTTTGTGGTCTTTAATATATAGAGCAATAGATTTTATTTATATGCATACTCTGAATATTAATATTATGTTAGGTGATTTTTTTTTTAATTTACCAGGGTATTATACAGATGTAGGGCTTAGAATTAAGTATAAATAGTGTTATACAGAAGAAATTTTATTTAAAACTTTCAAAATAAATAGTGGAAAATTTGTAAAATTTAATCCACATAAAAATTTTAAGTACGAACAGTATAAGTAACAGTACGAACAGAGTGTAAAAAAATTTTGGAAAATGTGATATAGAAGCAAATGATATAAGCAAGTGGATGTGATATGCATAAAATATTTAATATTTTTATTAGTATTTTGAATTTGCGCACTTTAAAACACTATTTTTGCATTCGACCTATTAATATCGCCTATCACTAACGCGGAATCAATGCCGGTTCACAGTACTATGAAATTGTCAGAGCGAAACGAAATACGGTTACAAGAGTTAAGCTGTTGTTTTCGTCAGTCTCATAATTTAGTATCACAGTAGCAAGAACAGGTCTTCAATGCTGTTATAGCAAGCTGTAGTATTGACTTGTAATTAATTAATATTGTATATAGTTTACAACACACTACAAATGATTCCCTACTGTTCCTCGCTTACTTCCTTTAAAAGTTCCTTCCATCAATGAATAATTTATGTTTTGAAAACTTAATTCCAATTGATAAGATTTCAAATTTAATTCATACACAATTCTCAGTTGCAAATATCCAAGTATTCGAACTCAAGTATGCATTCAAATATTCCAACTCTGTTGATGGAGAATTCAAGAAGTTTTTTATTATTTAAACTCATTTACAATTATCAATTATCAGCAATTTCAAACGTTTAAATAACATGATTCATATCACCAACATTCTACATTAAAATTTATATTTTCATATGTTTAATTTTGTAATCAAGAAGCTTTCAAGGATTATAACACTTTATTTTATTAATATTTTAACACTGCTCTTAAATTAATCCTTAACATAGCAAACTCAATTTGCTCCCTTCCACTCTCACTCTCTCTCTTTCTCTTTCTCCCTGAAAAAGAAATCTGTGCTTTTAATAATAATGTTATAAAAAATGTAAAACAAAAAATAAGAAAAAAAAAATTAATATTTAATAAAATTATTCAATGTTTAATGTGCATGAATAACATGCGTTATAAAAAGTCCTTGAAAATTTTCCTATATAATTAGATTATAAACTTTAAATTTTAGTACTCTAATTATCATAAAGTATAGGAATATAAAAACAAAATCACATATAAGAATGCGTGCATGTACTTACACCTTTTGTATCACAGGCATTTCCAAGACGATTCCTGATTCTATCATACAAATTTAAGGAACAGTAAAGTTAATTTTAAATGGAATACAAAAGAAAGGAAATTGTGAAAATTAGGGTAAGAGTTTTCTACTAATTTTTGTATGTACAGCTACTTAAGAAATTTATTTGAAATTATGACGATTAATGAATATGTGCCACAAATAATGAAATAGCGTTAAAACATATGGGCATAAAAAGTTATAAAAGAATTTTCTGTAAAAGCCGTGTTTCTTAAATTCGAATCGGCAAGCTATAAAACTTAACAGGTTCGAAATCAGCTTTACTTCTTTTCAAACAGAAAATTCATTCCCAAATTCAGAATTTTTCGAATATTTCAATTCTATAAATTTTAAATAAAAAATCTCAAAAGTTTCGTGTGTCAAGTAGATCGAACTGGTAAGATTTTTAATTAAATTTCAAAGAAAATCTTAAAAATAATTTTTACATTATAAATAGTTGCGGTGTTGTCTTTGGAATACAACAATATTTTCAAGTATGAAAGTAGTCGTTTTGTTCTACACGATCAATTGGCAAAATAAAGACTTTACAATGATATTTTACAAGATTTTTGAGAAAATTGCAAATTTTTCAAAAAAAAATTTGTGAAGAGATTTCCGAGAAGACAAAATTAGTCAAATACAAAATTTTTCATTTTCACCAAAAATAATCGGAGGTTTTCCATATTATCTTTAATCTCCGAATTTTTTGGGAAATTCCACATTAGGAAAAAATTTCTAAAAAGGTGTACTCGTATTTTATACGATTCTCGATATTATGCTTCTTCATTTTTTACATGAGTCCTTCAAATTTACTTGTATACCGCAGTTTCAACAGAATTTTTGATATTAGTAAAAATTTAATTTTACTTATATAATATAAATTAAAAATTGTAATTGCTCTTAGACAATATTATACAAAAAATTCTAATTTAATTGCTTTTCTTTTCAATTAAAATTTTTCCTATGACTTCATTTTACAATTTTTTTCTTATTCTAAATAATAAGAGAGTTGTGCTGTTCATGATTTTATACAAATCCATTTACTTAAAATTCCAGCTTTATTGGATACGTTACGTACATTACATTAATATACGTTCATATATTAAAATAATAAAAATGAAAATCATTTTATGTCCTACGAAAATACGTGATGTCTTTAAAGCAAAACAAAAAAAAAAGCAAAAGCAAAATAGTAAGAGAAAAATCTTTTACGAAATAAAATTGTAAAACTCAACTATATAAAGAAAATTACACTAGTAATAACGACACTTTCTTTTATTTTCTCTCTCTCTCTCTCTCTCTCTCCTTTTCACAAGTAAAACGCACGCATATACCACAAAAAGAAGAAAGAAACAAACATAAAAATAAATACATAAAAAATCCAAAAAAAAACCGAAATGATCATTGTCTTAAGGACTTCTATATTTCTTCAATTACATTCATTTTTCTTTTTACCTTTCATTTTTGATCCTTTTCTTGAAATGTCCCATATTTTTTTATTTGATTTTTCCTCTACACTCCTTTATACATTCAGATATCCTATTCATATGCTTATAGACTTGAAAGGTAAAAAATATATTATGTTTGTTACCATTTTAGTAATTTCAAATAACCCATACTGAACATTATTAAGCCATATTAAAAAATATAAGATTTTATTTATAAGCATACAAACATACGTTTTTCAACGAGCCGGGTGTTTACAAAGTTCTCATTCTCCATGGTAGAAATTTTATACTAAATTTTTTACTCTCATTCATATTTCAATTGAATTCAAGGAGTAAGAAGTAGACTAACAAACAGTGATGCCGTTTTTGAAAGTTTGTTGCAATATCTTGAAGAATTTTTAAAAGTTCAGCTGCAAATTAAAAAGAATTTACTGAAAAATCTAGCGAATTTTTTCCTTAGTGTGTTAACGACAAAAAACTAATTAAGCTAGAAGAAAAATCAATAAATTTTTTGACTTTTTTGACAAATAACAGATTTTCTTGGTGGTAAAATATTCCTTAGCTTCTTCGACCAAAAAACAGTTTAGAATTTAAGAAAGGAATAACAC
This sequence comes from Condylostylus longicornis, assembly GCF_029603195.1. Classification (NCBI taxonomy): domain Eukaryota; kingdom Metazoa; phylum Arthropoda; class Insecta; order Diptera; family Dolichopodidae; genus Condylostylus; species Condylostylus longicornis. The sequence continues at coordinate 8,411,195 of NW_026578009.1, read as the reverse complement.
TTTTCAATTAAAACATGTTGATGAATTTGATTAAGTTGAATGTAAATATTGTGTTGTGTATAGAAGAGGGCCAGGAATATTTGATCACTAACAAGAAATCCAATCGGATTTAAAATATTAAAATATATTTGGTTGATTCTAGTCGATTTTCAATTTAAAAATTAACAGGAATACAAAAAGATTTCAGATGTCATTTGCCAATTTATTTTTCTGCGACGTTAACACTGCCAATAAACTACTATATGAAAAAGCGTTCACCTATAAAGAATCATCGAATTCTATATGAAGAGTACAACTAAATATAGACATATCTATAATCATAAGAATTTTTATTATATAACATTAAGAAATTCATAACGACCTACCTTTAAAAATTAGATGGATTTAACATAGAGAAAATTGATTTTTTATAAAAAAAAATATTGTGTATGTAGCATGACTATAAAAATGTTATGAATATAATGAAAAAACACCACAAACCTAAAGAGAAAAATAAAATACAATGGGGCAAACAATAATAAAGGACAAGAAAAGATCTTCATAATTTTCATCATTTTCTGTATTTCAATTCAATTGTAATAAGAGAAAATTTATTTGTTATTTTACTCTGCAGTCTACACTATAAAAAAATTCAATTAAAAACTCTTTAATTTGGACAATTTAAAAGTTTTATTAAACTTTTAAATAATTTTTTATTGTTTTCTATAAACAATTTAATTAAGAGAATCGGTACGCGGTTGAAAGTATTATAGAATTTTTCAATTATCTGAGTTCCAACTTTAACCTAATTTAATAAACCTGAGTTTTAACTTTAACATAATTATGTATTTCAAATTCAAAGATTTTTAAGTAGCAGAAGTAGCAGTATTCTTACTAAAAATATACTTCTTGTTGGTCTTTCTTTTCATTCAGTGTTTTCTTAACCAGCGCTGCCTGTGGAATATCATCACATAAAGAAAATTTACCGCATATTATAAAATAAATATTCTTATTCAAGAAAAATGATAAGTTTGAAATAATTTTCCATATTCTCTTGGACGTATGCCTAAAATTGATGTGATATTATTCAAAACGGTATCTAAAGCTCCAAACTAAAACTGTGTATACTTCTCATTATCTCAAGTTATGCCTTAAGCAAAATATGCACAAATATGGATTTTAAGACGTGTCTTACTTTACTAAATTAAACCAAAAAAATCACCTGTTCAAGAGTAAAGAGAAAGTTTTTAAAAATTATAATAGGGTTATTATGTATGGCAAATTCTCTATAACATATAGCGAATTTAAACTTTCCTTTTGCTAAATTTTCACACTGGTTACATCACATTTTCCTTAATTAGAAATCTTTGCAAAATTTGCAAAAAAATCTAGCGAATTCATCATACATAATTTCAAACTGTCACATTCTTACGCTTCACGATTCTTCGCGAATTCGAGAATACATATTTCGTTTCTACTGTATAATTGATTTCGAGAAGCTATACAGATCGAACGGAGAAATTCCAACTAAATCATTACTTTTATGGCAGTAAATTTCATGATTTTCGATTAGTGCCCCCTAAATTCTTAACTCCTACTTCATTCATTTTTGATTTCAAATTTTCACATAAATTTTCTCTTAGTTCTTAATAAGAAACAAAGTTCATTTACTTGAAAAATCCTGTACAAAATTAATTAGGCACTAGTTTCGAATTTAAATGCAATAATTGCAAGGTTACATAAGTTTTCATACTGGTAACTCCGTTGTATTTAAGTAAAAGAATCAATTGTTCTATAATGATTAAATTTCATAATTAAAATTTTATAATAATTGTCACATAAACAAGGTGTGTTTAATTATTTCACTTTAATAAAACGGTGAATATTTTCATGTCTGTATGATAAGGTAGCGCATATCATTTATACACTTATAATTTTAATCACAATACAATTTTATCGAAATTTCAACGCATAAAAATAAACCTACATTTTAATGCATTTATATTGAAATCCTTAATATTTTTTTCTTACTTAATGTAGATTCATAACAGCATTTTCTAGGGTGTATACACTTATGTATGTAAAGGTATGCAATATTGAACATGAAATGTCTGTAATATGAACAACAAAATATTTTGTTCTCTTATAATAATGATAATGATGATAGTAAGTATTTGTACACGACATACACAAGTGGTACAAACAGAAGAATGAATCTCACATATATATGAGTTTTTCTCTGTTTTCTTTTGTTTTTTTTATTATATTCTCGCACAAATACTGAATAAAAAGGAATGAAAAAAGGATTTTAGTAATGCTACGACACATTTTCTTTCCTTTTTACTTCATTTTCATTTCATTTCGTTTCTTCTTTTAATGATAAAATATTTTATATAAAAAAAAACAACATTGGGCTTTTACATATTATATTATGAGAATAATAAAATATACATAATGTATATAATATCCTTACAAATATCCTTAGAAATAATTTTAAATATATTAAACATAAATACACATAAAATGATGGTGCAAAAAAATGAGAATGAGAAAAAAATTGAGCATCAGCTGCATTGAAATTCTTATATATGAATGAAATTAGAGTAAAGGAAAAATCAAATATAAAGAAAAACGAAAAGAAAAACTAAAGAAAATGTAAAGTTTTTTTTTCGTTACCCAATTCGTAACTACGAGTATAAGGTTTTTCTCTTTTTGAATGATTAACAATAGAATTTTGAATTTTTAAAATTTTTAACCCTTACAAGTGGTGGAAACACTCAGCATTTTATCTTCACGCAGTGTTTTGTGGAAGTGATTTTTCTCTCATTTGAAATGTTTAGCTTAAATAAGCCATTTTTTCAATAATCTCCAATGAAAATGCAATCTACTTCAATGTTTCGTTTTCAAAATTTAATCTTCTTCATAAAACAATTTCAAACATTCTGGTATAAAATCGCCCGCCTACCCTGTTTAGTCTTTTGATCTTGATATTCCATTCATAAAATCTCGTTTTCAATTTCGGCTATATAATTCGACCATATAAACCCAGTAGCATTTCCATATATTTTTTTTTTCTTGAGATTTCACCAAATTTATCCGAATCATGAAATTGTGTTTTTTTTTGGGCTTGAAAATTTTTACTTAAAAATATAATTATTCGAGATGTAGAAAGCTGGTTTTTAAAAATTTTGTCGTGAAATCTTCATCCTGGGGCCTGGCTTGATTTAAAGAAAGCCTTGGTCTAAATTTTGCACCATAAACGTTTTTAACAATTTTACAATTTTACCCCTTGCCAATTAACTCTACAAACGGAAGCTTTACAATTTATTTTGTACATATACTTTTGCTACTTACCACTATACATTACAAACCTTTACTAAAATTTCGTATTACCGGTAAATTTTTGTTAAAAAAAAAAAAAAATTTTTTAAAATGTGGGAGAAAACTTTTATAATTTTTTTCATTTTCAGTTCAACTTTAACACAAATAAATATCGCACTATTCCGAATCCTTGATGTGTGCAATTTTTTCAATATAAAAAATCCATTCCATATCATATACGTGTACTACATACATACAAACATACATACATACATTTTATTCGTATAAGTGAATATGAAAAGAAATTATTAGAAAAAAAAATATAGAAAGAAGCTGACATGGAACGTTTGTAAATAATTGGAGTAAAAGTAAGAAAGGAAGAAAACAAAACAGAAAAAAAATAAAATTATAAAAAATTTATTTTTCCATTTGGATTTGTTTAAGATTAAAAGGGGTAACGAACCTTAATGGATTGTAATAAATTTTTTTCTTCAAAGTTTTCTAGTGTTCTAATAAAGAATTACGAGTATGCATGTGGGGTAACTATTTATAAATTCTTTTACAATTACATTTTTTTTTTTCATTTTAAATTTAAATAACGACGCATTTATAAATTTCTTTGATTAATAATTTCGAAAGTGTAGGTGAATATTAAGTAACATATATACTTACATATTTACAATTCTTTTATAAATTTATTATATAAAATTTTTTATAGAGGCTATTAATTAAACACTATGATTGAAAATGTAGATATTATTTTATTTAAACAAACATAGAATTTTCAAACATAAGTGTAGGAAAATACGAATTACAATATTAGTTGTGACTTATGACCTACACAAAATAGAAAATGACTAACTGCATTATTGAAAATTGCGAGTGTTAAAACTCTCAAGAGCATTTTTATGACATGGACTTTGATTGTAAAAATTAAGCAAGTTAGTAATATCTTTGTGAAGTTGAAGAGAAGCATATTTTTTCCAAATCACTAAAATAGTCGAAAAATATTTAGAAAACTTTAAAGACACTTTATGCAAAATGATCTGCCGGTATAATGAACGATCGTTTTCCATTATAAATAAACGTAAGTCTGTTGTTAAGTATACTTTTGCTTTTAGTTATAAGTAAAAGCAAAAGTATATACAAAAAGTAGGTTCAAGCATAGTTTCATACATATGTAAAAAGTCTTCGTTTTTAAAATAGAACCCAAAATTTTATATACAAATGAAGTTTGCTAAGAAATTTATTTTCCTAGAAAAATATGAATGACTATACCATTGGAATTTCCCGCTAACATAAACTTTATTTTTACCAAGACTCTCTAAAGCGATTAGGGGAATCAGAAATTTTCAAATCTTCCAGCTATATGTTTTAGAAAAAATTCATTTTGTTTGAAGAAAATTATTTCTCTGATTTGTTCTTGTGCCAACTAATAGCCATTTATTTGAAGCTATGTATAAGGATTGCCTAATTTCTGATCCGAAATTAAAATTAAATATTTTAAATAATCCAATTAATGATATATCATTTTACAAAAATTTGTTATGGATTCTTTAAGTGTTGTTCAAATCCTAAAGATATGCAATAATTATAAAATACCGGATCCGTTTAATATCACATGGAAATGAAATGATTTTATGAAAACAACAGATACTCAGATAAATTCACTTTATTAGAAAATTAGTAAGATTAAAATAAATTAAAATAATTTTTCGACGACGATTTCGAGAATAGAGGGATTTTAAAAAAGATTTTTCTTTAAGCGAGGATTCATTTATGCAAGTACGAATCGAGTTGTAGTATTAAGCAGGGCCGGGCCGATTGTTAATTTAATAGATTATAGTTTAACTTAAGTATAGTATACTTAAAAAAACTTCTTTTATATTACGACTTGTGCTTAATACTATGTGCTTTATTAAACATTTAAAATGTGGTTTACGAACCACATCAAAAGCTCCACTTTAAAATATTTATTTTATCAATTAAATGGGCTTTAACATGAAGATCAAAAACAGCTCAATTTTTGGGAGTACTTTAATTCTTAATCAAAATAATTATAATTGGTCAACTTTTTAATCATTTCTCGGACAATTTGACGATTAACATTTTGAAAATTTTCACATTCTTAGTCAATTGAAATAAAAGTTTACAATGTTGATAATTACTTTTTATATAAAATTATTTTAACATAATTAACTTTTCAAATTTGCCTAGATTAGCTATAAATTTAGAATTTATGAACGACTTTTATTCAAAATATTTCGGATGTACTTGAATTTTGTTAGACAATTTAGAAAATTACCTTTAACCTTTAAAAATTCCATATTGGAAAAGTATACGTTCATATTTGTAAGCCAAAAAATACACAAACAGCTAAAAATACAAATATACAAATAAATTATGATTAAATTGAAGATTAGTCGCTACTTGCATTTTATTCAAAATTAATAATAGTGTGGATGTTCTGTTATAAAAATAAGTAGTACAAATATTATTTTCATATTTATATTTCTACTCTAATTAGATACTAAATCAAAAACTTGGTTTTGAATTCAGAATTTCAGTAAACTGTTTAAAAAAAATTGCGGCTTCAGAAAAACTACAAAACTTGTGTGAAAACTTTTTGAAGCTTAGTAGCGCTTCTATTCTTTACAATTTGAGTACAACTTTATTTAAGCAATTTTTGCAATTAGAAACTTAAAATTCGGCCGAATTTGTTTTTGAATGTAATCGAATTTTTTATTATTTAACAATTTATACAAAAACACATTTAAAGATTTAAAAATTTTTATTAACACCAATATCTATGACGACAGATTTGATGATGTTCTTCTGACGCAACTTCATCTATGAAATTAAATCACTTTAAATCACTTAAATGTCATCTGCCAGCAAAAATGCAGTCTTACGTTCATGACATTTTTTGTAATCGGAAGAAATCTTAAAAAATCACGATAACACTAAGACTAAATAAGTTTAGTGTTAAACAACTTTCAAGGAAAAAGAAATTTAAAAACTTGAAAAATATTAAAGTTTCTCTGAAACTTTTAATAATCATTTTTAAAGATACCTTAAATAATCCTTAAGAATGAAACTTTTAATCCCAAATTCCAAAAAAGTAAGATTAAGTTTTTAGTTTATAATTTGAGTTCAGGTTTTTTTTTTTTTGTGTATACTATAAACTTACAAGTTAAATAATTCTGCAAACATACAAATGTACATATGTAGAATTCATGCAGAAAAACGAATATTACAATTTCGTCGTGTTTCCAAAAAAAAAACTTCTTGGAAACTTTTGAGAAAAAAATTACTTTTAAAATTATAATTTGGAACGTACCTGCATTCGTTCTAAAGAATGTGTACTACATACATTTATATGATATATGTACATACATTTAAAAGGACAAATGGCCCTCTTAAAGTGAATACTTGCAATAATGGAAACCTTTTATTAGTTATCACAATCTAGTGTCCAAATGTGTGCACTATATTTACTTTATGGTTCTTATTAAAACACGAATTGCAATATTTTGCTTTAAATTTGTAAAAATAATTTAGCAAATTAAAATATTCGATACATTGCTCTTCCTCTCATAGCTCCTTTTGATGAAAAAGGACTAAAAAAGTAATTAAGACTTTTTATTTTTAAGACTTTTATTAATTACTAGTATTTAAACACGATTTCAAGTAAAATTTAAAAAAAAAATAAGTTCGTGCCTCCGTTTCTATTCTTTCGTCTGCTTATAAAACTTTTACACACTTCAGCACAAAAACATAAATGGGTATATGGTATTTTTTTTCTGGAAGTTCCAGCCGATTCTTGTTCTTCCACTCTTCAAAATACTATTACGTCTCAAATACTGAAATATACTCATTACGATTTAATTGAGCCGATACCACAAACACTTTGAAAATTTGAAATATCCAAGATGATAACCTTTTTCTTTCGACACCTCTAAGTGGCATTGATAATTTTCACTTGTACAAAAATGATAATTGAAATTAACCATTATCCTGATATAGGTTTCTTTTTCCAAGTTTTTGGCACAATTATCTTTTAGGCTGAATTGATTGACTACTTTCGCTCAAAATTCAGCAGTCTGATTGAACTACAATATTAATGATTCTTCAATTTTTTCTTATACCCCTAGACATATGCAATATTATAATATTAAGCGAGTAATGCAAATAATGCTCTTAAAGAACTACATAAGGGAAAAATAAGTAGAATTTAAATTAGAGATAAAATATTTTCGGAACACCCCAGTTTCGAAAAGATTGCATTTAAAAGAATTCTTGCTGGTTATGCTTATTGCATTTATAATGTTCGTAATTCTCTTCTCATCACATTAAATTCGAAAAGTCATTACCAAAAATGTTTACTTACTCGTAACTAAAATTCTAAATTAAAAATATTTTAATTCGAAATTTCGAAATTGGTTCCAATAACCTTAATGTCCTTTGCAATTTATATAGCAAAGGAACAACAGAAAAAAAAAATTTCATTTGTGACCTTATTTAAGAAAAGAAAAAAACTATTTAAAAGAAAATTTGCGTTTAATAGTTTTCCGTGGTTTTCTTTTCTCCTACATAAAATAATTTAAAAAGAAAATTATCAACGTTAGAATCGAAAACGAGATAAGAAATCAAATTATTACAATACATTTCGATTCATTAAAAATTCCTTGTAATTTCCATTAATATTAAAGAAAAGGGAAAAAAAAAGTTTTACCACAATTTCCAATGCAACAAAGTTAAAGAATAAAATATAAGGGAGAATCAAAGAAAATTCAAAATTATACCAATGGATTTTAAAGGAGGTTTTCTGTATTCAAAAGTTCGATAGTCAAAGAGAATAATAAAAAGGAATTTTTCTTTTACTTTTCCATACTCATTCTTTATTCTCTTTGAATAAATTGCAAATTTTTCTCTTTGCAATTTCTTTTTGTTTTTTGTTTTTTTTTGTTATCACAACAGATTAAAATTTATTTATGCAAGTTTCCATTATGTTGCTCTATAACGTTCACAGAATTATTATAACACCTCTGACTAATCGAATTTCGAAATTTGTATACTTTGATTAACATTATATTTGGACTGCATTTAGAATTGCATTCTATAATAACTTATTCTTTGGCATACACATTTTTTCGATATAACATTTGGACTATACATTATTTGCACTTTTTGCCAAAATCTTTTCTTGAGTTCCACAAGGTAGAGCATTGGCAAATAATTTTTTTAGAAATTAAAAATATAGTATCAACCAAACAATTCAACTTTATGAAAAAAAAAGCGGCTATTACTTCTTAGTATGCTAGTCTCCAATTACAGACACCAAATATAGTTTCCAAACTAATTTCCTAGAAAGCCGAGTACGGGATTGCATTTTCTATTTCAAACAAGTAATTATAAAGTTTTTTCAAAACTTTTGTACCGTCTGAAGACAAAATATACAAAAGACCCTTTTGGAAAAACATTAAAATTCTGCCTTTAGATGACGACAAAAAAGGATACGGAGTTACAAAATAATAAGCAGGGTAACTTCCTTGCAAAGGTTCGTAAAGTATTTCTACGAAACGTTTTTATTTCATGGTCTGTTTCCTCCAATTCTTTGGAATCACAGATAATAAAAGGAGTTCCAAAAGGACTACAAATTGAAGAATGACATAATTGATTAACTTGCGTGTTTGGTTTGCAGCACGCTTTTTTTCAATATCTACCTCTGACCCTCACACAGACAACTAAATAATATGAACTCTATCTTAGCAAAAATGTCCAATCACAACTCCGATTTCTTAAAATGTCGCACCATTAATAAACTAAATATATGCGTTAAGTAAATTAAAATTATAATTGAACATACAAGTAAAAAAAAATACTTATATTTTTTGGGACTCTAATTTCGATTTTGGAACGCATAAATAAACTACTTTTAAAGAGATGTCGGTCGACCGGTTTGTCGATATTCCGGTCTTCGGCTGAACTGATTTTGATGAAATGTTTTATATAAGGATATATTAGACCTCAGGACTTTTTAACGTTTTACATTTTTGATCATTTTAAAGAAAATATTCAACAGATTTACTTAAAATTTCCTATATAAGCTTCATTCGATCGTACGCGAAACCTCCTAACTTTTGGAAAAAATGAGGTATGAGCAACTGGACGTTTACTACGTGTTAAATACACATTTTTGCGTTTACAAAGAAAAATAATCAGCCGATTTCATTGAAATTTAATATTTAAATTAGAGGTGTTAAAATTATCAGATCAGAGTTTGAGAGCTCGGAAACCGATCTTGGCGCCGATTTTACATTTCTTTCCATATTTACAGAACGAATTCATGGAAATTCTTAAAATTTAATATTTGAGTTCTGTTTGTTACCAAAAGTACGAACTTTTCGTAGATTTCGGCCGGCAAAAATAAAACTCTACTAAGAACCAAATTTACATTTTTCTAGGTATGTTATAGCTAAAAACTTGCTAACTTCCTTAAAATTGAAAAGAAATGTTCAAAATTCATTTTCGTAATATTCTCTAACACTTTTGCTAAGCTTGACAATACACATTGCAGTCGGATATATGCTGGCACCATCAGATCCTTTTTGTGTGGAAATGGCTTTATTCTTGAAAGAGGTTGTGAGATTTTGAATCTTGAAAGATGTTATATTTCTTGTTTGAATGAGAATTTTAATTGTACATGTAAAATTATTAATAGCTTTACCTACATTTTATGTATGATTGTTTATGTAGTTCTAATTTTAGCCGTTTTATTTTTTGATTTTCTTATCTCTGGATAAATTATTGACGTTATACCACTCCTGTTAAAGAAATCATTAATCAATGGAATATTTTATTTATACAACATAGCAAGAGAAATGAACATAGTTTCTAATTAATTGAGTTTAGAAATTATTGTAAATAAAATATTCTTTAAAATCTTATTTACTAAAATCTTATTTAAATTGTGTTACCCAAAATACATGAAACAAATAAATAAAATAGTTAAAATGTCAACTCAATTATATGGGAAAACCAATATTGAAACAACCAGATTTAATTGTGGCTCCTCCTATATACTTTAATTAATGCAGAGTAAATACTATGTAAATCTCTTATTTTTAATATAATTTTAATTGAAATGTCAAAAACATGAAAGAAAATAAATTTTATATACAAAACAGAAAAAACAAAATTGAAATAAAATAAAAAATAATCAAATCTTTGTTTAAGAAAATTTTTAAATTAAACTTATCCTTATTTAGTCCTTATATAGATGAGATCATTGCAAAACTATTGCATTTACTTTATTGTGGTTGATGTGGTGATGCTGGTTGTTCTCATTTCTCATAACAACTAAAATTCCAGTTGATAAAAATCTAGAAAAGTATAATTTTTTGTATGTATATGCTATTTTCCTTATTATATGGATTTCATTGATTCATTCATATTTTTTTAAAGCACATAATCTATAAGATTATCACTTCAATAACCATTTTCATATAGAAATAATATTCAACTATTCATAATAACAATGAACACCGGGTTCAATATTGGAAAAACTTTTCAATATTTCAACTTTTTTTCAACTTTTTAATAAATTTTCTTTTTTTTCTTTCAAAGATTCCACCTACAAGATGCCAGATGTGATCGCACTTTTATAGAAAACGAAAACAGAAAATATTAAAAAAATAAAAAAATAAAAATTATGACAAGAAACTTTAAGAAAATTATAATATAATAGATTTGAAAAATAAAATTAATTATTTAAATCTCGGTCAAATTACACAAAAAAAAAATGTAGGGTAAAAACTAAATTTTTTTTTCTTTTCAATACAGGAATTCTTAACTTTCTTCTTATTGGGATAACAATAACTAAGTAGAACAACTATAACTCGGTAGGTACCTACAAATAGAACAATAGAAAAAAATATAAATAGGATTTTCGATTTTAACTACATAATTATAACTTTAGTACATTTCTAAGAAAATTGAAAAAAATCTATTCAGTAGTTTCGCTTTGTCTGTTTGTCTGTCCGTCCCTCCATCCGGTAATTTACAAAACTTTTATCTCCTTTGAAATAGAAACCTGTGATATTACATACGCAAAGGGAGCTGGGTGGGAAACTTCCTTCTCTATAAGGACATTTTCATTATCCACCACAGTCCCTTTACCAGCAAAAGTTATGACCCATTTTTCAATTATTTATTGCCGTGAAACCATAAGCATTTTTCAAATTTCGCAAACGCAGAAACGCAGTTTCTTGCTTCTCCTATCACGACATACTATAGTTAAACTTAAAAAAAAAATGGCCGTTCAAATTGACCGTTATCTAAAATGCGTTTTTTCCAAATTTTTTATCTCGTTTTTCTTCTAGATCCCAGGCTCTAGGAGCCTGAAATTTTAGCAGCTTTTAGACACTAATAAATAGTCCATTTCATTAGAAGAAAAATATTTTCCATCTCCCCCCCTCTCAAGTTATCGCCTCTTGAAATTTCTAAGATTTGAATTTTTGACGCCTTATATTTCCGGGACCACAAGCTTTTCCAAATTTCTAAAAACGCAAAAGACTAACGGTAAATTCTATAACATTAAAAAATATAATTATTTTTCTTAGCTCACGCAATTAACCCTTAAAATCGAACATTATGTTAATCCTTCTTTAAATTAATTTTTGCTTTATTTCAAAGACTGCATCAATCGTTCATCCTAAATGTATGCAATCCTAGATATAGTTTCGATTATGAATAAAACTAATTTGAAGAGTGTAGCAGGTATATATAGACTGTATATACTATATATTGTTGAATTGAAAAATGCTATAATACAAACTGTTAGTTTGACCCAACTTTATTTAATTTTTGTTGTTTCGAAACCACTATATTGTACAAGTAAACATTAAAGTCTCACAATCGAATTTTTTAATTTTTGACGATGTAACTAAAATATCTTAGCATCTTTAAGATTGCTAGTTAATAAATAATACATTCTTCGATCCAGAGTTATCGCTTTAAAATATAAAGAAAATTTAAATTTTTTACAACTTCCTGAAATTAGTGAATATCTGCCTGAAATTAAAATTATAATTAATTTCTTTAATTCCAATTATTTTAGCCATTTTCTTCGGATTATTTCAATTCCATTACAAAAGTATAAATTGCTTAATATGGCATAATTATTGCAATCCATTTCGAAATGTGCTATTTTACAAACTTTTAATCTGTAGCAAATATTATTAAACATAATGTTAGACCCATACATACAAGAGAATTTTACTAATTCAAATAATTAAATAATTAAGATAGAATTAAAGAAAATAATCTGATAATATTAATCCTTAGTTACTGCATAATTAAATAAATGCAAATCAAAATAGAAAAAAATGGATTAAAATTTATGTTTCTTTTTTTTTTGCTTTAATCCCTTTCATTTTTTTAATAATTTTTATAATCCTTAAGAAATACTATTGTAAATAGCGCACAGAAATAAAAAGATGTATAATTAGTTATAAGTAAAAGACCTGAAAATTCACACAACTAAGGAAATTTTCTATAATAAATTTTTATATAATTTCTAGAGTTTTTTCGACAGAACTTTCTTTCAAAATATTATGAGAACATGAAAAATTTTAAACGGTGAAGTTCTTAGTATTTGATCTTCTATATATAAGCAAGAGATTGTGTTGAATATTGGGAAAAAAAATGGTTCTACACAATAACTGATTCGAACAATAATTTCCTAAGATTTCGTCTACGGTATTTTATGGTAGAAGAAGAGAACTGCTATCTTGTTTTGAGAAAGTCATGTCTTGTTACCGAAAAATTAGTGAATGTACGTGTATGGTAGTAATATACGGAGAAACGGTCACATGATTAACAAATTGTTGAAAAAATTTGCCCACATTTTTTAGTGTTTCTAAAAATTTCTCTAAAATTAATTTAAAATTTATAGAAAAGATGTTTGGAAAATAGTGATTTATCAAAAAAAAATTTGTTATGTTATTTACAAATTTAAAAACAATACCTTAAATAAAATGTTTTTTCTCTTGCACATCAAATAACAAGCCACTCATGAACTACATTTTCACATTACAGAAACCTAAGAGTTTTAATATCAGAGATAACTTTCAATTAATAAAATAAATAACAGATAAATTAAAAGAGAGTCTGTATAGAGAAGGCAAATCAAAACTTTCCTACCAATTCAAAAATCACTCACTCATAATAATTGCAAATTGTAAAAAAATACTCATTTAAAATTTTTGTAAAAGATTAAATTTTATTTTAATTTATTATTTAATTATTTTTTTCTGTAAATATTATCAATAATAAAATAATCATTATCGCATTCTACGATACTGAAAAAAAAATTATTTAAATTTTTATTTAAAATAAATAAAATTTTAAATTGAATTTTTGATTAAAATCAAAATGAGCAAAAATATAGGACGTTCGAGACCAAATAAATTTAGAACACATGACATAACAAACACACATACACAAATTAAAAAATCAATAATATTTTAATTATTCAATTAAAAACAAAAAGAAAAAATTCAATTTGAAATTTCACAATTAAAATAAATTCGATTTTAATAAAAATTGATTGCAACAGGTGAAAAAATTTTATTGTTTCTTTATTCTTTTTCTTTCTTTCTTTTTAATTAATATTCAAGTTATATATTGTCAAAGAATTAAACGAAAATCAGAAAATTAATTGTAAAATATTCGGTTAAGGACACTTGAATATTTTTAATTTTTTTTTTGTAATTTTTAGAGATTTAAAAAATGAACACATTACATAGCAACACTGATAATTTTATTTAAAAGAAAATATATTGACAAGTCAGGTGCCATTCAAGACGTTGACACTCACTTCCAAACATTCTAGCACAAAAAAAAATTAAAAATCTGAAATATATATTTTTTTAGCACTTTTAGCAAAAAGTGCTTATTAGTTTCATTCTTTCCGTCCGTGTGTAGAAGTTACAAAACCTATACATGTTGAATTTAAAAAAAAAAAAAATGGCCGTTTAAATTTACCGTTATTTAAAGTCAGTTTTTTTTTTTAATTTTTGATACCTTTTTTTTTAAGACGACAAGCTGTAGGAGTCTGAAATATTAACAGATTTTAGGTACTAACAAACAGATTATTTTGTTTGAAGAAAATTTTTTTCACCTTAATCTTATCTGCCTGGCTGCATCGAAGAAAATCAGCAAATATGCATAATATAGCCGAAGATAAAAAGTGTTGTCACATTATGTTAAGTGTTGTCACATGAAAAAATTAATTTTTTCTTAAACTTATTTTTATTCGAGAAAACCAAACACGTGACTTGAAAATGATATAATTGATGAATTTATTTCCTTGAAATTTTACCAAATCTTTATTTTCAAAAAGGCGATAACTGAAATCTTCAGTATAAAACGTACAACGCTCTTCTACTAAAGCCATTTCTAATACAGTAGGTTTGTTGAGATATGTGATAAATGTAATTTTGTTGATTGAACGCACTCTATATGACGTAATTTTATTCACTTAAATACTGTCATTATAGTCAGAATTTAATTATAATCGCAGTTTTGTGACTTGCTCAAATACGACTAAATTGTGACTGAATTTCGATTAAAATTAAGATAACTTGTATTGTTACTCAAAATGTCAAGCTGTTCATAATTATTCCCCAAATTTTTTGACTTTTTCACATTTTGGATATTTACAGATCAGTTTAATGTCATTCTCATACTGCAATGAACCAAGAACTGACTACAATATTCTTTCGTTTAAAAACAATTAAAGAAACATGTTGTAAATTATATTTAATGACAAAAACAAGAACCTTAGCAATTAAGAAGCGAAAAATCAAAGAGCACAATTGGTTTATGGCTTTTACAATTTTCCAAATCAGAAATTAATAAATTTTATATGATTCGGATAAAAATTCACAAAATTTTCATCATTTTTGGTACTTATGGTGTAAAGTAAAATGCCAACATTTTTTCATATGAAAATTGTCATTTTCATTTCAAAGTACGACCATGAACGTGAAATGAAAAAAATATGTCATGCATCTGATTAGATTCGGTAAAAAAAAATCTTGGGATTAGAATCTAAATATAGCTTCTACATAGTTTATTTTTATAAGAACCCTTTTTAGGAAAATATTAATTAAATTTAAAATTAAAATTATTTTTCAATATTCTTTATTCTATACGAAATATTTAAAAGTCTTAAATTAACATTCATCATTTATGCATTGAGCATGACCTGACCTACCTTATTGAAAGTTATACAGTTATCTGTACATTGTACAGTTCCAGTAACATATCATGAAATCTAAAATTTTTAATTTAGTATTATTAAAAAATTTGCCAATTAAATTTTATTGCAGGATTAATTTATTTTAAGAAAACCACCAAAATAACTAAAAAACACTTTCTAAAATTATTCTTTACTAAATAGAGAAATACATACTTGTAGTTTTTTTCAAATCTTTTACATTTGTTTGGAAAACAACAAAACAAAAAAAAAAACATTATAAAAAACAAACACATAAATTATTTAATTTAATGCCATCATGAATTTTGTAATGCTTGAGCGCTACATAATTAGAAATTTTGCCATTTTTAATATGAAATTATGAGTAAGAAATTATATTTGTTTGTATAAAAGATTTGTTGTTAAAATTACATTATGTATATTTGCTATATAATGAATTTGTAAGAAAATGTAATTTACTTTTCTATTCCTGAACATTAATATTTTCCGCTTGTATACGCAATTTTATTATTGCCTCAACTGTACTCTGTATAATACATTTTCATACATGTACTTTAATATATATTAAAGTATAATAATTAAATAATAAAGAAATGTTTGTGTTAATCCAAGTTGCAATTATCAATCTTGAGAATTTATAACACTCTAAACCTGGAAGATTTCTCATTATATAATTGTTTCTAAAACATCAGAAGCTAAAAAGAGTAATTACGTACACTTGTTCTGACTGAAAAAGAGACAAGAAGCAGTTTATTATGACAGATTTTCTAATTATGTGATAAGATGAATTTCCATGCAAAATAATCTTTCATTTGAGATCTATATTTTTATTAAAAATCTTGTAAACTATTCGACTACGTTATCAACTCGAACGTTTCAATGTTTCGACATCCTTGCAATAATTAATATACAAACAAGAGGTTTCACGCTCCTTCAAAGAAAATAATCTAGAGGTAGGAAACCATTTAAGTATACGAATATAATTATACATTTTACAACAATTATATAATGAGAATGTACAATTACAGGTTAAGTATATATTTTAAAATATAATTCTAACTTAAAATCCATTATTTTGTAAAATTTATAATTCAAATAAAATAACAAACATATACAAAATTGTCATGAAATTTTACATGACACGTTAGTTTATGATAATATGTATGCATGTATGACGTTAAGTGTATAAGACACGTGAAGGTAATTTGTTAAAATTAATTTCAAAAACCCTAATTCTATATATTTTCATAAAATACCTATTTAGATAATAATATTTAACATGAAAACAAATTATTAAATAAATACTGACAATTTAATCTATTCGGGCGCCTTATATATCGTGTACACACACACATATACACACGGGTATACAATTAAAACATACATTTATTATAATGGAATTTGCAGAAAACAACAAAAAAAAAAAATTAAAAAACTTCTAACATGTGAATAATTCCTTTACTTAAAAAAAAATAATAATAATTTCGAAATATTAGACGAAAATAAATTATTTTTTGATATTTTTAGTAATTAATTTTAATTTTTTAATTATTTTCTAATTTTAATAATTTAATTTTATGTATAAAATATGAAATATTTTATGTCGACAATATAAACAGGGTGTATTCTAAACAAAAATAATAAAATTTTAAAATTAGTACTGTAAATTGAAATATGACAGATTTTTACAAAATTTGTGACAAACAATAAAATGTGGCAAAACCTTTCGGATAAGAATGTGAAAAAGTTTAACAAATGATGTTTTACATTGTTACTGATCATTGGGAAGCCCCTTTTTTCCGTACGTTTTTTTTATATGGTCCCAAACATATCAAGCCGGAAACCAGAATATAAAAATTCGTTTTTTTGTTTTGCAAGCTGTTCACGCCACATTAAAGTGCCGCATTTTGAATTAATTCAGTTTTTGTCGGTTATTTTAGTAAATTGTCATTTCAAAAAATAAATATGTAGTTTTTAGTAATGAATTATAGCCTCATTTAAAATTTGCCTTATTTATAATATTGCCAATCACCAAAAAATCTCTGTCTTAGAGAATGGGCAATCTCATTTTATTTATTTACATTGTCTCAGTTGCAATTTTTAAGAGAATAAATTTTTACTCAATTAAAAATGAAGCATCCTGCCTACAATGTCTTTAAAGTATGCTATGAAAATAATTATTTAATTTGTTTTTTTTTTATATATATTAAAAGCATTTTAATTTTGTATGCTCCAAATAATTTGCAATTATAAAAATTTTTTCATTGACAATTTTAATTTAATTTATAACTCACTTTTCTTTCAGTATGCGCACAAGTTGTTCTTCAATGTTTCAAATGTAAATTTTAATGCTACAAAATATTTCAGTTTAAATTAAAAACAAAAATATTATAAAATATATTTTGAATGCACTTAGAATATTTTAATAAATAATAATTTTTCATATAGTATACCTACAGCAATCATCTTAAATAATGATTGCCAAGCCAAAATATAATAAAAAGGAAATTGAATAAATTATTACAAGGATGTGTCCATGTCATTAAAATTTTTTCTTTTTTTTTTTTCTCGTTTTAATTGTATTTAACTGTAATACAAAATATTAAATATGCAACCATGTACAAAAATAAAATAATTTATAATAATTTTTATGAAATTTATAAAAAAAATTTTCAATAAATTCTTAATTTTCTCATTTGTTTTTTTTGTCGCTAAATTAAAACAAAATCCATTTAATTCAAATAATTAATGTTAATTTATTGGAAAATCTTAAAATTGTATATGGTCTGCTGTGATGATTCATTCAAAATTATAATTGTATAATTAGCAAATAATAAAATCTATATAATTTGTTTTAAACATAATAATCGATTTTTGATATCGAAAGTATCGAAATATTAATTTCTAATACCAACTACAATTAAAGTTTCGAAATTAAATCAACAATATAGGAAATGTAAAAATCGAATTGGATCATTCATTCAGGATATATTTTTACTTATTTTGCTTTCATTCATTGGCTCACCGTAATGTCATATGTAAAAATTAATAGAAGCTAAATAATACAGGTGAATGTGCTATTTACTTGTCCTTAGCTGTAAATTGTAGGAAAATATCACCATTAGTTTCTCTTTTTATATTGTTGTGTCAAATTAAGAGGTTACAATATTCTCAAAATAAAATTCCTTTAATTGTAATTAATCAATTTCTGACATTGTATTTATAAAATATCATAATAATTTAATAGTACAACATGCTTGTCCCATTATATCGTAATTCACATATATATGGATAACGTAAACTGAACATTTATGAGTAATTAATGCCAAAAACCATATTCATAAAATATTAGATCATACGGGATCAAAAAGAAAATCTATTAGAAGAGAAATATTTTTTATTTTCCTCTTTCTTAATTCAATCCATTCATATTACTTTATGCTCCACTATAGAATACAATATGATGCAAATAATATAGAATGTTCGCTAGATACATAATATCCAGAAAATATTCGCATTTAATTATAATTATGTTAATTATAATCTCTTTAGAATTGCGTAAAAGGCAATTTATTAATTATATGTTTGGCTCATAGCCTAAAAAAATTTTTCCTTTTTTATTTTTTAAATAAGTAATTTTTTCTTTGGTTTTCCTCCCGCTTTGATTAAATCATCTTTAATATCATTATAATAATCATCATTATCAGCATCATCGTCATCATCGTTTATATCATTATCATTTCAATTACCGTCAACACTAATCTTTAAGTGTTCATTTGTGATATTTTGAGTTTACAAAATTTTATTACAAAATTTTATTTATGTGTGCACAACATTTTCAAAGAAACTCCTCTATTCTAATTTTTTTTTTTGTTTTTATATTTTTTTTTTAATATTTTTTAATACTTTAAAAATATTTACATCATACTTCAAGTAATGCTTGAATTTTTGGCAACATTGAAAATGGGCGCAATTCAACATGTTTTTTTTTTAATTTTAATTTTGTTTCAAGAAAAAAAAAAATTATTGTAAAATAATTAATAAAATGCATGTATATTTAATTTTTATTTAGCAGCATCGTCAGAACTACAAGATTTTTGGTTTTTGTGAATTATTTTGAAAACTACTTTTTCCCTTTATGACAATTAGAATAATAGACTAGATCAGTTGGAATGCTTTAGATCATTATAGAATATTCATTTGGAATACCAAATTCATTTTGAAAATTTGGAAATGTTTAGATATATGCGCTCATGACCAAAAACTTTACAACAATATCAACAAAATATTTTATACATACAATCGTACGCATATAAACTAGTAACTAGTATATTTATTCGTCATTTGCTTGCTTATAAACTTAACTGCAAACTAACATTTTTTATAAACACAAATAAATTTGTCGCATTTACCTCTTCTTCTTCTTTAGATCGACGTCGTTTTATGAGCAAAAAAAAATAATTCATACCGAAAAGTTTTCTTAATTTCAAAATTCAATTCTGACGTTACAATTGGCATTAATCATACAAGTTAAATCTCTCATATCTCTTTTAAATCTCTGCTAAGCTATAATTACACAAGCAGAAAACTCGCTTAAAGCCGAAATGTATGCAAAAAAACTCAATACAAGCAATGAAAATCGTTAAATTTCCTAGTGTATAAAGTTCTAATTAAATTTTCTATTTATTATAAAGAACAGATTATTGACTTAATATTGACTTGAACAACTTCTCAAGAATGGAAACACGCATATTAAATTCTTTGCAAATGAATGAAATAATTCAAATTTATTTCAAAAAAAAAAGTTATAAATTTTTCATTTACATTATTGTTCTTCTTTTAAATTTTTAAATTCATTCAGAAAAAAAAAATAATGTAATAAATGAAAATGCCACCTTAATCCAAATAATTACACACTCCAAGTATTTAAAAATTTCTATCATATTGTGCATAAGGAAATGAATTTATTAATAAAATATTTGATTGTTATGTATAAGAAAAAGAATTAATTAAATTTGATTAAATTGAGGATTTATGGAAAACCAAGATCATCATAGAGGATTTATAAGCAAAAGTAAGTTCTTCCTGTGCGACGTCATAACATTAATAATAAAGTTTTTAATTTAACTCTTTCACTAATGATTATTAAAGAATTTGAAATACTGGCTAGCTACAACTTTTGAATATAAATTAAGAATTCTATACGCGCAATAATCAAGCACTTGGGTACTTTTGTACACGGAGTTATCATTTGAATCCGATGAAAAACCATATTTATGTTGATGAGCAATGTAATGTACTTGCATTTTGTTCCCCCACCACCCTCCCCCCTTCCCAACATTATTGAAAGAAACAGTTTTCCATTCCAGTTTTTTTAACAAAACTAAATATTCATAAGATTTTCAAGTTTATGTTTTATATTTTAATGATTAAAATCGTAAAAATTGGCTACATTTTCTCCACAATTAACTCTCCACTATCTTCGATATATTCAATTCTGTTCATTTCAAGATTCCTGAAGGACATTTTTAATATGGTAATGGATTGTGGTATATTGTTATATGTACATAGGGCTAATAATTAATTTGTATGTTATGTTATCAAATTTTGCAATTGTATTTAAGGTATTCTGCTCTGAATGAAATTAAACCTATTGCAATCAGATACAAATACTTTTACGAGTATACATTTGAAGTCTAATTTAACTAAAATTACAAAATTTAGCCCCAGTTAAATCAGTCAAATTTTGTAAATAATAAAAATTTATTTCAATATTGAAAATATAATGTTTATATACACATTGTGTACGTGCATACAGCATGATATAGCTGAATGTACATTCTTATGTAATTAATTTTTATCTCATTAATTAAAATTATTGCTGTCATAATTAAATTTATTTCCTTACCATAGAAATGCAACAATGTGTGTCCATTTTTTTTTAATTTAAATCTTCGTTGAGTTGCGATTATTTGCAATGTAAGGTATAATTAAAAATTATTATAGTGTTAAATTGTATTGTCATAACATTGAAATATAAAAAACCATAATTTTAATAAATTAAAGAAAATTATTATGCCTAATTTTCTGTGATCTCAAAAAAAAAAATATTTACGTTTCGCGTTATTGATTTCAAATTTAATTAATTTTAATTTTGCAAGGCATAAAATTATGAAATTAGTATGTAGAGAAATTTATAAAATGTTATATATATATATATATAATTTATTTAAAAACGAGAAAAAATAGAGTTGACCATGTCAATTCTGTGATACCCGTACAAATTTGTGCTAGTAAATATGCCATAACTGACTATGGGACAGACTATAACTTTAAGTTGCCGTATTACTATATTAATTTATGCAAAATTTCAATAGTGTTTTCAATATTTTCTTAAAAATAGCCAAACTACTATTGAAGTTGTAAGGCAGCTACCAAAAAGAGCTAAGAAATTTCAACGATTTTTGTCAAACACATCGGCTCTACTTATATATTTACTTGTGCGAAATTTCAATATCACAGCTATTATAGTTTCTGAGATGTAGCCAAATAAATTTTGAAGTTGTATGACATCTACCTGAACCAGTGCCCCAATCATGTCCAATTTAAATAGGGTTCTGGCAGTTACTACAATAAATCATTTGTGAAAATTTGGTGAACTCACTTAGTTTTTGAATTATCGCTAGGACGGACGGACGGACGGACAGAATTCGACACTGATCAAAAACATACACTTGAGTCTATATCTCAGAGCATTATTTCTTAGCGTTACAAACGGTAAGGCAAATTTAGTACACCCTTCGAACATACGTTCGTACTTGTATAATAAATACCTTAAATACCTTTACAGTACTGTTATAACAAATGGATGACTGAAGTTTTCAAATTGAAAAAAGAAGTACAGAAGAATTGCAAATTTGTACATAATTTCATAATTCAATCATTACTTAAAATTTTAAAATTGATTATGAATACCCTTTAGAAGCTCCATTCGATTGATACAATTTTAACCCTTGTTTTTGCACACTTCAGTTGGAATATAATGCAGACATTTTACGTATGCCAAGTAAAATAGTAATAAAATAAGCCGTCAAATTTCATGATTTTAGCAAATACTGACGTTGTTTAGAACCTGAATGGAAAAGCAAAATGAGTCAAAATTAAGATATAAGATGGCAAAAAAAGTAAATATTATCATGGGATATCAAAAACCGAACAAGAAAAAATCATCAGTTAATAGAATGACCACCTTATAGATAGATGTTTTTAATTTTTTTGCTTTAATTCATTACCTTTTCCATTCCATGCTCTACAGTTGTATGAAAAAAATATCATTACTCAAAAATATCAAATTACTCTTCATCAATTCAAATATGATAAATTTATCAATTAAACAAGTATGACACAACAAACGCTACATTGGATATTTCATTAACAACTTTTAAGAAAAACTTTGTAACCACAACCTTTATAACATATTTTAACCACTTTTATAGTAAAATTTAATATTGGAACTTGTTGCACTAACAATAAATTGCAAAAATTCATTTTCTTACTTTTCAAATAACTTTTAAAATGATTTAGCATGTTTTCACTTACAATACAACAAAAAAACAAAATTAAGAGAAGAAAAAATTACTCTTACTTGCACATCCAATCACCTCCATTTTATTTTTGATTTAAAGAAAATTTCAAAATGGTGTACAAAAACAAATTTTTTTTTCGATTTTTTCTCTATTTAAATTGAAAATTTAATAAACAAAATATATTTCAAATATTTTGACAATTTTGATCTTTATAGAATTTACTAAAAAATCCTATTTAGGCCATTAAAATATTTCGGCCAAAAAATATATAAGATAATTGCTTTAAATTAAAACCAAAAAAAAATTCAGAAAAAAAAATTATTTTAAATCAATTTTAATTTTTGAAATTCTTGTTATTCAAGAAAAATCGATTTAATTAAATTAAGGAAGAAATGTAGCATTAAAATTCCATAATTGTACCATTGATCATCAATAATAATTCATTTTTAATATTAAGGGCATAAATAAATATATGGTACCTAATACCTTTGATCGTTTATACTTGTATAAGAAAGAAATTTCCCACAAACGCCTATACAAGAATACAAACAAAAAAGTAAAAACCAAAAATTTGCAAAAACGAGACAAGCAATTACACCAAGGAATAATAAAAATCACATTTCTTAATAAAATTTCAGAGTTATTGGCATTGGCCATCAAAATTTAAGAATAAAATGTGATGTATTTAACAC
This sequence comes from Condylostylus longicornis, assembly GCF_029603195.1. NCBI lineage: Eukaryota > Metazoa > Arthropoda > Insecta > Diptera > Dolichopodidae > Condylostylus > Condylostylus longicornis. The sequence goes on along the minus strand of NW_026578009.1, from coordinate 8,387,331 downwards.
ATAATATGTGTGATGTTATTTCTTCATAAAATGGGAAAGTACAAAATTCTCATAACCATCTTTACTGTATGCAATGCGGTCGTTAATAATGGGTGATAAATTTTATAAATCTTCATGTTTTCCAAAAAAAAATCAATTGTGATATTTAGCATTAAAGGAATTCAAATTTGCATTGATTTACAATTCAAGCATCTCGCTAATAAAATCATTTTTAATTCAGAATTTAATTTCCGATCGATTGCTTGTACCCCAGAGGCGGACGAATAAGGAACAATATTAAGCATATCAGAACAAAAAATGATCATGCTACTTGGTCCAGCCATTAATAAATACCAAAATTAAACTTGATTTTCTCATAAAATAAAAATGATTTACATAAGCTAATAATAAGTTAAAGTTACTTACATGCTCCTATATAAATCTAAAGAACGATTTCAAATCTTTAACGTTAATGAAACAAATTGCTTGAGTCTGCTTATTTCTACTTATTTCGATACATTTTGAAAAAGAATACTTGAGAGGGATAAATTAAAATTATTGAGTCTATTATTATTTTAAAATGCAATTGAAAATATGCCCTAAAAAATTGTTAGAAAAGGAGAGAATAAAATAATTTTTTTTGAAACGCACACACAAAAGCAAAAAATTCATATATAAAAAATTCGCTTTTGATCTGTGGAATTTTCATTTTCCTCAGGAGCCTTCACATATTAATTAAATTTTTATTTTTCATTTTATTTGCAATTTTTATGATTTTTTACTTGTTGTCGCCATAATCATCTAATTTTCTTCAGCTTTCTGTTTTTTTTTTCATTTTTCTTATTTTGGGTGTGATCGGCTTACTAGCATCTATATAAATAGGATGAAAACGTAAAATAGGATTTGCAGTTGCTTATTGGTAGTCGGCGGGCGCGTTTTTTTCTGTTTTGTATTTTTTTTATTTTTAATAAATTTTTTGCACTTAATTTTTTACCTTTTTTTTTTTTGCTATTCGTTCGTCCATTCCGACGATCTTGAATTAAATCAAAACGGAAAAACTAAATAATAAAAAAAAATTTTAAGTTTTACAAAAAATTCATTTTGTTTTTAACTTTAAAAAGCGTTTAAAGCCAGTTTCAGTTGTATTTGTTGTAAAAAATAAAAAAAAATTAAATAATTTTTAAGTGAACATTTTGCAATGGAACGTTGGGTTGAAAAAGTTGCAGTTGTTACCGGTGCTACTAGCGGTATCGGTTCAGCAATCGTTGTTGAATTAGTTAAAGCCGGCATGATAGTATGTGGCTTATCAAGAAGAAAGGATAAAGTTGAGGTTTGTGATTTTTTTAAAATAATAATTGTGTAAACCAAAGCTATTCAAAATTATAAAATGGATTATTATAAAAATATTAAAACTGTAGAAGAATGATAGAAATGGAGCCATAATAAAATTTTTAAAAAAAGTGGTAAAAATTACATACTGCAAAGTTATAAAATTTGTAAGTTAACATTGTCATAATGAGTATTGTATATAATTAATAGACGTAATGCTTTATAATGCTGAAAACTAGAATTTGCTAAAATGTGTAAAGAATATATAAATAACTTACAGTACAACTCAATATTTATAAGTTCCTAAAAACTTTCAACATTCCAGGCCCAAAAATTTTCGCAAATAGGAATGATATAATTGAAATATTTTTAAAATTAAAATATGAAGTCAAAAGTTGTCAAAGGCTCCCTTTTGTGTACGTGGCGTTTCTTTAAAAAATACAGACTCAAAATAATTGTTATAACAATAATTGTCACTTCCACATTTTTATTCTTAATATAATTATTTTTGTTTTTATATTTTGTAACTCTTCTTTCGGCAATAAATTTCTTGCAAAAACACTAGAGATTATTCAAACTAAACTGTTACTTAAAAATAGCTGCTGGCATTCTTCTTTTAAATTTCAAACTTTCGTCAGTAAAAAAATTTCGTAAATATTTTACGAAATTAAAATTTGAATTCAAATCATTTGTGAATTTAATTGAGTCTTAAGTATTTTAAATACCTAAAAAAAAGCCAGAGAAAAATTTCTCCTCAAGTTTCCAAAATCCTTGAGAAAGTAAGGTAACAGATGCCCCATATTTAATTTAAGAAACTGAGTTTTGAATATTACAAAAAGCGGTTACTGTTAAGCAGATACACCCATTTAATCTTAATCGTCTATATTATTATATGTATATAATAAATTAAAATCAGAGAATCTAAAACGTTGCCTCAATCTCCTATACCCGTAATCACATATTTATGCGGCTATTATGTTTAAAACATTTCATTTTTATTCCGGCTGGATTTTTATAAATCAAAAAAACTTTGAAAATTTAACACAAGTTTAAATCAAATTTTGACCAAATGTTGCTAATTTAAATTATGCACTCACGCTTTTAATTATAGACTTTTCAATTTTAAAATGAAATAAAAAAAAAATTTACTTGAATTTAAAACAATTTTCTGCTCTGTAATTTTGCAATTTCTTGCCAATTTCTTAATAAATTACACATAATAAAATTTATTAATTAGGTAATCATGCTAAATACATGCAGTCATTTAAGTGAATGATGTGACAAATCTATAAGAAAATCAAAAAAAAAAAAGATTACTTTTGTAAAGGGAAATTTGATTTTTTAATTGGCAATTTTCACGTTATACGCTCTCTGAAGACGCATAAATAATTATAGGAAAAAAATGAATCATTAGAAATAATTTATGATTGTAATTTAAAGGAAAATTTATTATTATAATTAAATTGTCAAATATTTTTCAATTATTTCTGTGGTGATAAGGCAAAATTTACTTAAAGCCGATTAAAGAGGCAAAATCTGCCTTCCGCAATCTTTTTATTACTAATATCAGAAAAATAATTTAATTGCGGCAATTCCAATTTGTTAAATTTTAAATGGCAAAAAATTTAAACAATTTCCCCATTTTTGGAAAAAGGTTGGTAAAATTCTAAAATGCAGTTTTAAAACGAAAATATTAGTCTAAATTAAAACAAAATTCGGAGCAAATGATTTTCTGTAAAAACTTTAAATCTTTTTCCGAAAACGACTTCAAATCTTAGCGTTCGCTTTAGTCGTAGCTAATAATTTTGTCATACATTATAAAACCATGTAAGTCTCCAAATACATATATGCGGTTTCTTGTTTCTAAAAGAGCCTAACTGATTTGCAATATTACTTTAAGATTCTTAAAAAGAATGCACATTCAGGTTAATGTTTTATAAAGCCAGAAATACGTGACAGTTTTAACTGAAATCGGAAAACCGAAATCATGAAAAAGTCATATATTCAACCTAATTTTGAAGTTCAATATTTTTACATAATACTTATAATATTTATGGAAAGCTTACAACATGAAAATTTTAAATTAAATATTTTTACACTATAGAAGAGTCAAAAATCATACACAAAATCGAATAATTGATTGATGACATTTATTTAATTTGACATTTATCTAATAAATTTAAATCATTATAAGCAAATTTCATTAGAAAAATTTAAATTTCCCACTCACAATTTGAGGATTATAATTTCTAGCACTAAAATTATTCCACTGAAAATTTTATTTTGTTCAATATTAAAATTTATTATTTTTTTTTTTTTGTGGAATATATTCAAAAATTAAATAGATTCTAATAATTTTGACAAGCTAATCATTTAACATTGATAAAAATAATTTTAATTTTAAAATTTTTTAAACAAAATAATCCCTTTATCCTTTTAATATAATCCTTTGTTTCTAATTTTTTTTTATTTTGTTTTCTTTTTCTAGCAATTACGTTGTAGTATAATTGGTGCACCCGGTCAATTGAATGCTGTTGAATGTGATATCACATCAGAACAATCAGTTACAGCAGCATTTAATTGGATTATAAAAACATTTGGTGGCGTTGATGTTCTTATTAATAATGCCGGTGTTACAAGTAAATATTTATTATTAGAAGACAATAATATTAAAGATTTTCGTACAATGTTGGAAACAAATTTAATTGGTTTAATAATATGTACAAAACAAGCCCTAAAATTGATGAAAGAACGTGAGGTGCAAGGTGTTATAGTCAATATAAATAGGTACGTTGTAATATAATTTTTTGGAAATTTATTTTATAAAACGCTTACATGCGTTAATTTATTTGTAATATTATATCATTAATAATTTCATAAAATTGAATTAATATTTTAGCATATTTACACAAAAAAAACGAAAACTTGTATAGGCTGGTTATTTGCGCTTCCGTTTGAATAACATTTTGAATAAACAGTTCAATATAAAAAGCTGAAATTTCGCAAGCAAACTGCTCTTACCAAGATAATTTCATCAATTACTAACGGAATTTTCATTAATTTTACCTTATTTTAAAATTATATTAAAAAATTTTTAAAATCTTATTGAAAATTGATTGGTCCAAGATTTAGTTTATCATAAGAAATTTTTAAATTCGACTTTCTTCCTTTATCTTAAATTGGAATATTTTAAAATCTCTAAAGAATTATAAGAAAATATTACGATGTCATATTATACCTTACCGGCTATTCTAAACATTCTAAAATCAACAAATTTCTAAAAAAATTCATGAATTTCTAAAAAATTCATAAAAATTCTAAAATCAACAAATAAGTGAAAAAACACACACATACTGTTGCTTAATGGGTAGACCGTCCGCCTATAAAGCAAGTTTTAATTTTTTCTGCCTTAACTCCTTTTTGGGCTACATCAATCATGTACTCTGCAGCTGTATGAAGGAATTTTAGTTTCATTAATAAATATTTCATTTTATTAGAGGAACATAATAGCTACTTAATTTCTTTCTCCTCTAAATAAACATTTTTCTGTGAAATTATTCGAAAACTTTATGTGGATTCCAGTATTCTACTTTTGGTTACAATATTACTAGTGTAATTTCCTATAAAAATGACTTAGAACATAATATTAATAATCAAGAGATTATTCTTATTCAATTTTGATGCAACGCAGCTCCTTTATGTGTTTAGTGTGCCAATTTTAAATAAAATTTAAATTTGCAAAAAAACAAAATTATTTTCATATTTCATTCAACTTTAAGCTATTTTTAAGTTTAAAAATTATATTAAAAATTACCATTCAAATATTTTGAACAAAACTCTTCGCATATATTAGTAACTTTAAAAAACTCCGACAAAATCACTTCATTCATTACAAACTTACATATGTAATGTAATTTAAAAATTGTAGCCTGTCTTTGTTTCTATTCCATTCAAACTAAAAAAATATCAAATAATATCGTAAAAAACAAAAAAACCGGAACTTTCAAATTAAAATCAAAAAAAAAAAGAATTAAAAATGGTTGGCTTAAAGCAACCGCCATCGTTAAAATAAATTGGTTTGATTTTCTATTTTTAGTTTTTTTTTTTTAACTCATCCTAATGGCAATTTTGCAAAATTAAAAAAAAAAATTTTTTTTTTTATACAATTTTTTTTATTTTTTTTATTGTTCTATGTTTTATGTAAAAAAAAAATTTTACAATTACAACGATGACATCGTGGTTGATGCTGTCGTACAATGATGGCGTTATTGGCTGCTTCTAATCAAAAAAACACAATTTAAAAATCAAAAACAAACAAAAAACAACAAAAAAAATTCATATGCACTTGCATTTGAAATTATTGCAGCATTTTAGGCCACAAAATAAATACCTGTGTACCAGGAACAAAGCCTGTTAATGGAATGTATCCGGCATGTAAATATGCTCTAACAGCATTAACAGAATGCCTTCGGCAGGAAATCATGTACTTTGAAATGAATGCCAAAGTAATGGTAAGTTTATCTAAATAAATATGAAAATTTTTTTTATTTACATTTAATTTATAAATGTACACAGCTTTACTCGTATACACATGTATTTTATACATATGTATATGTGTATGTGAACAGTTTTTTTTCTCTCACTTGGAATGATTTATTATGAAGCATCATTTTGGTTTGTAGTCATAAATATTAGTGACGATGTCATAAATCCTTTTTTTTTTCTTTCGTTTTAATTTATTATTTTTTTTCTTTTTTGGTAAATCATTGATTATAAGCTATCAAGGATATAAATGAAAGTATTTAATTAAAAGCATCAAAATTTAATAATAAAATTTAATATAATTTTATTGAGTTTACATAGTAATTAATTTGATATTTTAAATTTTTTAGATCAAAAATAATTTTATTTTAATACGAATTAATTTTCGCTGTTTTAATCATATTTCGCTCATTCTATGAAAATTTTACAATTAAATAAACCTTGAGTTTCGGAATATCGTAATATGATTCGTGACCCCAAGTTAAATTTTAATATAAGTTTCCGAATTTAAAATCCTGATTGCATGTAGCACTCTAGAGCACAATAAAAATGCATTAAAATTATGTGAGTTTCTCATAAAAGTCATCACACATTTCTTAAGCAACGCAAGAAGATTTTTAATCAAAAAATATGCACAAATAAATTTCTAAATTTTTAAAAATTTTTCTGATACAAAAATCAAGACATGCAATACGTTAACGAATGCAAAATGTATATAATTAGTACTAGTACCAATCAGCCTTTTATAGGTTTATAGGTCTTGTACCATTTTCTGGCTCTTTTCTACAGAATGCAAATTAAATGAAATTAAATTTTAGCATCAACAAATTAGTAATGAAATTTTATAAATTTATAGTTAAGTTAAATAAAAATTCGAGGCACTTTATTATAATAGCATTTGTCGATATTCCCTATATTTTTGCTAGCTCTACCTTTAACCAAAATAATGTAGTAACTAAAATAGTCAACAGAATTGTAAATTTAATTAAAAAGCATGTACAAATATCTTACACATCTCATTATAAATGACGTCTGAATATTTTGATAATACATCGAAAAATTTGTCACCACTCACCTAGAATAGAAAACTAGTATAACACAAAGGATTATCCCAAATATTAACTTTTATATAAAAATTTCCCTGTAAAACCAAATTGCATGTAAAATGATGTACGGTGATGTTCAATATTCCTTGTTTTTATATGTATGTGTATGTGTGTATGAATGTACACTTGCCCATATAAAAAAAAAAAGTAAATGATTTATGAAGAAAAATTGTGATTTAGTCGGTTAGGTAAACAACATTCAAAACATTTAAACAAAATACAAAGAAAAAAAATCTTTAATTAAAATTTATTTTTTATTTAATGGAATTTGGAATTAAATAATTTTTTTTAGAAAACAAAAAAAATTTATTATTGACTTCAAATTTTTTTTCAAATACTTTCAAAAATTTAGAGGACTTATCAATCACATTTGAAAGAAAAATTAAAATACTTTTTTTACTCCGTATTTTAATTTTTGAACTTTTAATACGAGTACAACTTTATAAATAAACATAGCAAAATTGTTCGTGCAATTTATTTGTAATCCTAGGATACTAAAAAAAAAAAATTAGAAATTTAATTCCCACTTAATTCAATCGTGGCCGTCATGAAGCAATAAAAATAGAAAAAGAGTAAAAATCTGATTTAAACTCTCTCATTTGGAACAATTTTTCGTCAAAGAGAAAAAATTATAATTGACGATGACAGGGATTCAAAAATTTTAATTCAACAATCTGCCAACCTAATTTTTAAATTCAGTATTTGAAATACCTTGAAATTGCTGGAGAAATAGATTTGTTTCAAATAGAGAAATTTGAACATTTTTACGAAAGATTTCAAAAAAAATATTGATGTTTAAAAGTAATTTGGAAGAAAGCAAAATAGGTACCCTATAGAGTTAAGTTAAATGTAAGATTGTGTTGGAAATTTTATGAATTCCAATAATATATCCAGTACCTTAGTTTTGTAAAAATTTGGATTATATGCTTTTAGTTCTCTTACCAAAATTCTATAATTTATTTGTAATACAACAAACAACTTGATTTATATTTAATGATTTAAGAAAAAAAATAAATGGAAGGTACTCGAATAAACTGAATCAATCACATCCAATTTAAATAGAGTTCTAGCATTACTATAATAAACTATTTGCGAAAATTTGGTGAGCTTGACTCAATTATTATAATTTAATGGAAATTTCTTCATGAAACTGCAGAACAGATGGATGACGTCATCAAAGGAACGAGTTAAAGGCAGAAAAATTAATTAAAAAATTTTTCTCCTAGAACTGGACTCGAACCAGTGACCTACCGCTTTCTAGGCGGACGCTCTACCAACTGAGCTAAAGAGGCATGAAGAACTTGCCGACGAAATGTTCTTTACATTTCTTTATACTGTAATCCACATGATTACTAAGTATTTGTTTACATTGACTGCTACATACAATCTACTATTCAATGACTGCTACATACAATCTACTTGACTCAATTAGTTTTTGGATTATTTGAACTGAAATGGTTAAATCTCAACAGAAAAGCAAATTTATAAAACCCTTCAAAAATACAGACGTAATTTTTATATAGACTTTTATATTCGTCCCGGACGGGCGAATATAAAAGTCAATCTCTGAATTATTTGGAGTATGGTTATCTTTGTAGCCATCAAACGTTTCACAAATTATTGGGAAAAAATTGTTAAAAATCTTTTGTGCAAGTAGTGCTTCCTTTCAGTAAATTCTTGATGCAAAATTGATAACAGTAAATCGTCCTCCTATTTTTAAACATTGTCGATTTTAATATATTCATTAATTAAAACTGTTTCATTGGCTTATGTGGATTAAATATTAATTCACATATTTCTTTTTTAAACCTTGTCTACACACAATAAAATTTTTTTCCATTGTAAAGTTGTTTATTTACATTAAAAGATATATTTTGTTATCGCATTAATTAAGGAATGCAATCTCTTTAATCTTCCGTTTCAAGACTTACACGTACAGCATATGTACATTATTCATTGATATTACTTGATTTATTTAAAATTTTATAAGAGTTTGATAGTAGAATTCAAAATCTATCATAATCAGCAAACAAAACCAATGAAGAATATTTGATACCTAAACGCCTCCCTACCTGCCTTCCAACGTTTTCTTCGTGGTTTGGTCATATTATAGCTTAATTTACCACTGTAACTTGATTGAACTTCAAAAAAATATAAATTTCAAATATTATTTTAATTACAAAAATCTTTAATTTCAAAAAACAACACACCATATTAATTTTGCAACACCATTATTAATTTAAAACACATTTTTTTTAGTTTTTATATTGCAATAAAATCAAAATATACAAAAATAAAATGATTTATGAATATTTACATATATGTACATATGTACGTGCGTATAAAAATTTGGCACAATTCAATGTTCAAATGTGAATATTAGGGCCACAAATATCTATACATTCATATACTCGTATAGTATCACACACACATAGTTAGTCCACTTATAAAGGCAAGTCTGTATTTCGTCATTTATGATGACATTGTGTACACACAAGTAAATAGAGCATTCTAATGGTATTGCAATTCTAGTGAAAATTTTAAATTACAATTTCAAAAACCGTATTTAAAAATTCTGTGGAATAGAAAAAAAAATACACATTTAATAGATTTTAAATAGCCATTACTAACAACTTGCATAAAAGGCATTTCACAGATCATCAAATAATTTATTTCTTCTACAGCATTTCAACAACATTCTACCGCATATCACATGCGACTTGCTAATCTTCTTCATAGTTGAATAAACATAAAAATATCTTGACAATTTTATTAGCAAAATATTTTGTTTTCTTTTGACTTTTTATAGCTCTCTTTTAAAAAAAAATTTACTGACAGATTTTATAATTTAATATGTCAAAAATGTCTTGTGTGACTACGTAATATTTTTTAATTTTTTGTTTGGTTTATTTTTTTTGTTTTGGGTTGTCTGTTCTTTATAATTTGAAATATTTACACAATTAAAAAATCATTACAATTTTTTATTAGTTCTTTTTTTTTAAGTTGATATTTTAGGGATTTACAAGCTGTTAAAAATTTAATTTAAATAATTTTTGCTCTTAATTTTATCAAAAATTTGTGTAGTGATTATTATTTGCTGATCATAGACTATAGAGAGAAATTAATTTACTCTAATTAATACTTTACCAGAAGCTATTTCGAATTATACAGATTATGATAAAAAGAGAATTATATAGAGCAGAAGTAAACGACATGCATTTATTTAAGACTCTGTTTTGCGGCTGCCACATTTTATATCTCTTAATATATAAAATGGTGTAGCACACGCTTGGAAACAAAAATTTCAAAAAACCCATATAACCGCATTTGGCAAATAGTTAGAAACGTCTGCAAACTCACAAAGCTTTTACATTTTTTGTAAAACTATTTTCTAATCCAGAATTGAATAATAAATTCATAAAACTTATTTGTCCCCTAGTTAATAGTTACAACAATTACTGATTCATGAAGAGCTTAAAGTAAAAAAGGAGAAACTTATGTATTTTATTCGCCACTGTTTATAGTTTTTGACAAATTTGTATTATTGAGGTTATTTTAGAAAAAGGGTGATTGTCTTCTACAAATTTCCTGTCTCAACTATGTACATATATGCACTATATTCAGTGTTTACACTTAAAGTAATCTAAAAAATATTCATGTACATATGTACATACATTTTTAATAAACTCAAATTGAAAAATTCATTACAATATTAGCAACTTAACAAAAACTATTTTGCATACATTTTTCTAATTCATTTTCTCTTATTTTGCAATAAAAATTTTCAAAATTAAAAACATGATGGCTATGATTAATGTTGAACATATAGTTGATAATAAATTAGAATGCAACAAATTCATATTTAAATTAAAATGCAAATGAAATTAAAAGTTTTAAAATCTAAAAATAATAATTATTTATAAAATATCCAATAGTTTCTCTTTATACTTTTAGAACAATACCGAAAATAATGGCACAAAATGTAAGAAAAATGCAACTGAATTTTGATGCAAATTTATTATTTACAATATTTTCCGTATTATCGTACATTCATTCGACCACAATTTGTTGCGTGGTCAACGTAAATTAAACATAAATTCAGACATCGATTTGTGCAAAAATCCCTCGTAAACGAATACTAGCACTACAGACTTTTATACTAAACAAGTTCTATGCTTAGAGCATACAAGATCACAAACCTTTCATGCACTCCATGATATTATGTTCATTTAACCTACATCATACTATTTAAATTTGACATTCACTGGCACGGTAAATGATCATTGTCTGACATTTACTTGCACGGTGAGTGTTTACTTTTACAGTAATATTGCAACAGTAATATTGCAACTTCAAGAATGAGACAGTTAGGAAATCGTCTAATATTATTTTTTTAATTCTAGTCTATTCTAATAATTCAAATTATAAATTTAATATCCAAATTATAAATTTAATAAAACAATGAGCAATACATAATAAAAGTTTTTTATTTTCTTTTGTTATTAATTTATTTAAGAATATCAGCCCTGGACTAGTGCAGAATGATATTTTGTCAACAGGAGGTGATAACGATTTAGTTAAACTTATGCCAACATTAGATCCAGTAGAAGTTGCTAGAGCTGTTATGTTCGCAATGTGCACTCCAGAGAATGTTCTGGTAAATTTTATATAATATTACAAAAAGAAATTTTAATATTCAAAAATATATTTTTTTTTTTAAATAGGTCCAGGATTTAGTTATTAAACCAGGTGGAGAATTCCTTTAATTATCTAATGTTCATTATATTATTATTACTATGTAGAGACTTCATTGTGAAATTCACAACATAAAATATCAAAAAAGTATTGGTTTTGCTCTTTCATTTATATTATTGTTTAATTTATTGTATAATAAAATAAAAAAATTTAATAAAATTATGAACTAAAAATAAATACATATGTAATTGGAAATTGCTTTCGTTCTCTGAAAAATTGAAATTTCATGCTCAAAATTCATAATTTTCCATTAGGTTTATATTATTGCATTAAGAAGAAATCGGCAAACAAACCAAAAAATATCTTTTTGTGTTCTTTGCGGACAGAAAGGGGTATTTTTCAAATGACTTCAAAAACGGCTGCCCCATTTCTCAAAATTCATCTCGTTCTTTTTGAAGTCGGTTAAAAAAAATAATTACTTGTATTCTCTGAGATGTACCGCCAAAAATTGACAACTAAGTCGGTTGACCAAATAATAAGATATAAAAAAATATTTCAAATAATTTTTTAAAACACCTAACTGCAAAATAGCTTCTTTATTAAAATAAATAATAACATTATAATAACAATATACCCATGACACCCAAATTATAAACTTGCACTAATATTAAAATTATTCGGCAAATTTTCTATCTTTCCTTCTTCATTAAGCGTTTTTGAAGCTGGATAAAAATATACTGGTCTATAAATTACAGGTAACTGTTGTGCGGGTTGTACTTGTTGCGGTGGTCTTTTCTTTCTCTTTTTCTTACCTGGTTTCTTTGTACTCAAAACGGGTACAACATAAACACCCTCTTCATCACTTTCATCCTCGTAATCATTTGATATGCTTTGATGGGATTGTTTATGATTTTCATAACCAATCGTTGAAGATGGTACATAATGATTTGACTGTGAAATATGATATTGTGAATTTTGATTTGGTTGATAATTATATTGATTATTTTTATTTCCATATGAATCAGAAACTGTGTAAATAGGTGGCTGAACTGAGGTTGATACAAAATTTTGTTGACCATTTAAACTTTGATGATAATGATGTTGATGTTGATTAAATTGTGAATTTTGTGTTGGACGTAAATTATAATTATTATCATTGTTATTCGATGGTATATAAAAATCAGAAAATACTGGTGGTCTAGTTGTACTTGAAGCAAAATTAAACTGATCAATTTCAGAATTGTGACCTATTATATGATATTGTGAGCTTGAACTTATTGGTGGCCTTACAGATGATGTTACATATACAGGTTGCGGTATATCATGTACTTGAGGAGCTTGAGTTACAAAAAAGGCGGAAGATGCAGGTGTCGAAGATATATAACCGGCAAATACTGGTTGTGGAGTTGATGATACAAAACTAGCTGAATTAAATTGATTTGGAAATTGATTTGGATTGCTACCAGGTTTCGGAGTAATAGCTATAAAATTATTATTTGATCCATAAGGATAAGAAAAACCACTTGCAGATATTAAACCTTGAGGTAAACTATCTGAATTCGATGGTACTGGAATCAAATTTGTATAATAAGGTTGTTTTCGTTGTGGTTGTAATTGTTGTTGTTGAAATTGATGTTGAGCAAAAAAATCTCCAAATTGTGCATTTTGAAAACTTGTAGCATCAAAACTATCTACTCTCATAGCTGGCATAGTAGTTGTTGTCGTTGTAGTTTTTGAACTAAATAATAAACTGGTTTTATTATAGAGAAAAGTGTTTGCTAATGAAGTTTTATTGAATAGAAATGATTGTGTCAATGTAGTTTTATTGAAAATTATGTTGGTAATATTCGAAAGATCAAAATTTGCTGAAATTATTTTTCCTTGAAACGGGAAAATTTCTGTTGTTTCCTCATTATTCTCATTATTTTCTGTATTATTTGTGGAGTTACTAAAACTTTGTTCTAGTATATTCGGATTGGTCGCTGTTGCCTCCTGAATACCATCAATGTTAACTGGATCTGTTTCATTATTTTGTCCTATTAAAAAAATGTGTTTTTAATAAAGAATTTGATAATTAATAAAGAAATTGCACAAATCACCGTTAGCACAAAGAATAAAGTTAAAGAGGTAATGAAAATTTTTATTTAAACAACATCCCCCATAGTTTATCTACAATTTATAGTATAATAATTTATACTATTACTCCTTGAATTTAATTAAACATTAAAAGTTATGACAGTTTAAAAAGTTTTTCTCAATTTTTCTTATAGCAAGGCACTCTCAAAATTACATTAAATAACAATTAACACCTTCAAAATAAATTATAAGAAAAAACAAAAATTTCAAAAAAATTTACCATAACAATTTTTATAATAAAGAATTCCAATAAACAAAAAATTAATTAAGAAATGTTTTAACATTGTCAAAAATTACAATTCAACTAACTAAGAAATTATTCCAATACCTTCTTTTATAAAATTTTGACAAAAATTGTTTAAATAAAATTTCTCCAATTTATTAAATATTAGAAAAGAAATTATTCAGAAATTAACATAATCAACGATAAAGGGGCAGCATTCAACTTTAATTTTGTATTTTTAATAATGAAAAATCACTTAAAACAAAAACTGTTAACAAAGATGACATTTTACATTTAAATGACATAAAATTCTAGTTCAATCTCTGATGTCATTTTAATTAAAAAATAATATTTTTCCAATATCAACAAATAATTTCAATAAATTAAAAATCGAATAAAAAAATATAAAAAATTTACCAAAATTGAATTGAGAACGTCAAAATAACTACAAAAATCACAAATATGAAGCATTTCATACTTGTAAGGTAAAATTGAATAAAATTCCAACTTGACAAATTCACATTTTGCCAATTATTTCGTTTTGAATTTAAACTGAATCCATTATTTCATAGCATCTTCAAAACTCTCCACAATTATGTTGAAATTGATTCAATTTTTTCCAGACACAAAAAAAAAACGCTGTGCAAAAAATGTAGAAAGCAAGAGAAAGTCAAGTTAAAAGATGAACTAATAAATCCGGTATTAAGGTAATCTTGTTAATTTAAAAATATGTTGACTCTTTGATAAAATTATCTAACAAATTTTATTTCAATGAAAGATCTAGAATTTTGATTAAATTCCTCTTTCAAAACGTTGTCAACACTGATAAAAAACAAAAATGTCCAATATTTTATTTATTGTAAATGCAATATGAAAGTATAATGAAAGTAAATCTTTTGGTTAACCATTATTAGATTTAACCAGAACATTTTTATTTACAAATTAATTATATTTCCATATACATATGTACATACATACATACATACATAATAATATTATATGTACATACAAAATCAAAATGAAATTTTCTTTTGATTTCTTGTAACTTTGCCTTTTTTTTTGTCAAAAATATTTTTGAAATTTAAAAATTTTTTGATTCAAAGAATAATAAAAGAAGTACTCCTGTTCATTAAAGCGAGAAACTATGAAATTTTAAGTGTAAGGTAAAATAAATATTTAAAATTTTTATGTCAAAACCAGAAAAAAAAGAAGATGTTGAAGAAATTTCTAAACTATTTTGTTATATATAAAAAATACAATATTTGTGTGTTTGTTTATGCATTTATTTATTACACATATGTATGTATGAAATATGACTGTGTGAGAATTATGGGATAGTAAGAAATTTGGTTTTACTCATTATTAAACTAGATACACACGTGACTTAACTGATCTGTAACGAATATTACTTTAGGTACACATAACAAGAAGCTCTTATCTTCTCCGAATTACAACAAATCTCTTGTTGAATTTACAACGTTTTTTAAAAAGTGGAAATTATTTGAATTCTAATAGGGGCTTCAATATGATTTCAATATGAACTTAACCGAAATAAGAAATATTAAAGCGAAATTGAAGCAATTAAATACCTGATTCTATATCTCACTGTTACAGTCAAGTTTTCCATTCACTATCAAATCAGGTAGAAGCTAAAAAAATCGGAAATTGAATTCTCATTTTTTCTAAAAATATCAACTGAGAACAAAGTGAATGAATGATTCCTAAATTTTCAATAATTTCCACATAAATTTGAAATTTATTTTTAATTTGCTCTCTGAGATTAATGGCCTGTAGATATATATGGCATTAGACAGATCAACGAAAATTATTAAATTCTAATTTGACATTTATTCATTATTATTATTATTTCGATTATTACATTATCGATTATTACATTTTGTCGATTATTATTATTTTGAAATTAATTTCAAATATTTTAAATACATGTAGATTATTATTTGTAGTGTTTCACACACTAGAATAAAATTTTTCAAAATATGCAAATCACACAATAAAAAATCTACTAGACCATATAACCAATAATAATTTTGTCTAGAATTATTATTGGTCTGCAGACTAACTCCAAATTTGTTTTTAATATGAAATCATAAAATGTTAACTGTAAATGATCATAATCTGCTCATCAATATCATTTCAATTTTTTTTCCACGCCCGCATTGCGCACAATAAGGGAGGTATTTTGAAAGTGCCAAATTTTACATATTTTAAACGAAAATGCATATTTCTTCGTGATAGAGAATTGTATAAATAAATCATACGTTTTGGAGATATGTGAATTTCTTTGCGTGTGCACTCGTGTTTCTAAATTTCGTTTGAACAAATTTTAATGAAAATTTACAAATGAGTTTATTTTAGAGAAAACATCAATTTGAATTTTTGAGGTGTGTTAGGGTTCAACACCTGGTAATTTTACTATACTGAACTTCCATCTTTAACCCTGGAGTTATAATTAGGCGATTTTCTTGAATTTTAATATTCTAATTCTGGTAGTTAAAACTATTAACTAATATCATTTTCCGGGTAATTTCGAAGTTTACAAACTGAACTCAGAGTTCATTTAACATTTTTAATCATATACATTAAGAACTGATGAACAGAATTTCTTAAAATTTAATATTTGAATCCTGATTATTGACAAACTTTTAAGGAAATCGGATCCCAGAAATTAAACTTCCACAAATAACCAATTTTATATTTTGCTACCATATGACTAAAAATGCTTTCTTTAACATTTTCATAATCCTTGCAACTTTTTCGCTAAATTAATAAAAACAGGTCTATTTGTGTTATAATGCGGTCGATTATGTGCTGATCACATCAGATTTTTTTTAATTGTAATTATAAAACAAAAACCGCAGTAAGAAATTTTAATATGAAAAAGGATTTTCTCTACATGTTTGTTTTTTTTAAATAGAAAAAGAGAAGATTAAAAATATTAATTATTATCAAAGTTATAGTATATATGTCTGCATGTATGTCTTAAACATGTAATCGGGACTTTAACTAAAATTCATTGACCTAATAATATATTTTTAACTATTGTATGAATGTAGGCATATGTATGTACGGGTATGCTTACAATTTTCTATTCTTATTTTTTTAATTTTTATTTTTATGATTTTTGTGTGTGACATTAATAACACAAATAATTTTATATCTTTCTACATGAGTAGAATATTTACAGTACAATAGCCTTTTCTATATAATATTTATAGATTTATTATAGTTATCAAATATTTTTCTTAAATATCCTTTATTTTAATTTTTATCTATCTATATACATTACTGGAAATACACTAAAGCTGTATATATACACACTTATATAGATTTGGTTATTTTTACTCATTTAATATAATAGAAAAGCCAGTTAATCCGCGCTATTATATAAATTTTTCTTTTTGAATTTCAGTTTTTTTCAATTCCATAGAAAATCTATTGTATGAAATTTTTCAGTAGAGCTCAATCATTTCAACTGGAATTAATGTTTGTATGTCCCAAATAAATCATTATTCATTATATATAGTGGGTGATTCAGAAAGGTATACAACAACATATACCAATGGTTACAGAATCCAAAATTGGTAAAACTTTTGTTCCGAGCTGGGTGCCAAATCTCAAGGGTTTCCGAGTTCCAGGAATTTTAACGAATTTTCACGAAATTTTTTCTTATTCAAGTTTTTTTGATTAAAACTTCCGTTCTGAAAAAGATAGGAACTTCAAACAAACAGTTTCTGAAAGGTCTCTGTTTCAACAATTTCTGGTAAAGGGCTTAAAATAACCATGTTACTTGATTGTATATTTTGTTGTATATCCTTCAGAATCACCCTGTATATGCATATATTATACCTATAAACATATGTATTTAACACACATAAAATTACACGATATAGTAAAAACTTACATAATGTAAGTAAATAATAGAAACACAGATTTCCAAAAAAAAATGAGAGAGAGTTATTTAGTAAACATAATTGCTTATAAGAATAATTGACGAGCAATAATAATTTAAATTTAGAGGAAAATTTAATTTTTAAATAGCCGCGAGAAACATCTCGCATTGCATCTTATAATATTTTGACGTCCCAAATTAGAATTTTTTTTTTACAAACAATTCAAAGCAAAAATACTTTATGTGGTTATGTACGAGTAGTTCTGATTTTCTCTTTATATTTCACAGTTACATATAGGTTTTAAGTTGTTGCATTTATGAGCAAATTTAAATTTACACTAAAGTATGAAATTCGTTTAAGCATGTGCCACTTAACTGTGTTTTATATACATATACAGACACTAGCACCAAAAGTAGGGTGATAGTCCATTTTCTATTCGTTCTGAAAAAAAAATAAAAATTTTTATAAAATTCAAAAAATTCAATAGTTTTACAATTATTGTTGGAAATTAAATATAAATAAAATCGTCCTCCACGCCTAATTACATCGGTCCAGTAGCAGAATTTCATTTTGTTAATTGCTCTTTTTATGTTAGTCAATTTACTTTAAAAAAATAGGTACAATTATTAAATAATTGGTAAAATTCTAAATTGCAAAAAGTTTTTGAGCAACTTTAAATTTTGAAAAATATTAGAAAAATTTGAATATAAATAACTAACACCTTTACAAATTACAAATAAATTTCAATTCTACTTTTTGAAAAAAATTATTTTCATTCTTCACTATTGGTGATAAATAATAATTTTTCGCGTTACAACACTCTATTCTCTCTGTTTTATTCTAAATCCTTTAATATTTTTCAAATAAAAATTTTCATAACATTTTTTATCAAAGTAAATATTCCATTTATGCACATACATACATACTAAATTCACATTTTTATGAAGTATACATAAAAATAAAATTCAACAAATTTTTAACACTATGAATTGCTTTGAATCTAAATTCATTTTATGTACCAATAAGAATAATTATAGTAGAAATGCATATTTCAATGATCTTTATCTCAAAAATAGCACATTTTCAATTCATATCCTTTCATTTTCCAAAATGAAATTCTAGCTAAATTTTTTCTACATTCATATATAGTAAATAAAATAAAAGTAAAATTAATAATCATAGTGATTTTTTACTTCAAATAACGTTTAGAATTTCATTTATGTTTTTTATTTTAAAGTAGAGAATTTGAAATAATGAAGTAGTAAAGTAGGTATAAGAATATTCTTATTCATAATAATTACATACTATACATACATCATGTACAAAAAATAGCAATCCATTCCTTAATGTTTACTCAAAAAAAAAATTACTAGCACATTCCAATATTTCAATCTTTCAATTTAAATTTATTAACAAAATTTTTGAACTTGGCTTTTAATAAGCATATTATTCAGAATAAAATACATTTATTATGTTTTCTGCTATATTACTATTTACATATTGTCATAATATACTAAATTCAAGAAAATTTCTGCATGCGTCCCATTTAATTTAAAAATGTGGCCAATCATATTGTTTGGATGAGAAAAATGTATATTTGAAATAAATTTTGGGAGCTCAATCATAGAAAATAGATAAAGGAACTCAAAATTCCATACAAATTTTTGTATTTGTCAAAATAAAAAAATCAATAATGTCAGTTGAAAATGTCATTTTTCTTGTAAGTAGATAATGTAAGAAACTCGAATGGCCCATTGCCATACTCACACAGTACATATTTGCCGATAACCCACAAAAGACACAATAATTATTCTGTATCTTATATTTGAATATATAAATTCCTTATATTTCTTATACCAGTACATATATACTAGTATAGATGTACACAAACCTAAGTGATATTTAATTTTTAAATAAAAAACAAAGAAACCTCCCTTGTCGTCCTACATATTTTTTGTGCACTAAATACCTTACCAAAGACGATTTTCTTTTATCGTCTTCGGGAAAAAAAAATTTAGACAATTTACAAATTTTGGGTATTAATATATTACTACCCTAGTTATTGCCATCAATTACAAGGGCAATGTTGATGTTATTAATGATTTGATTTCAAATTATAATAAATAAGAAATTAGAAAACACAAAAAAATTGCCTACGTATATATAATTTTGCCTATAATTTCCTATTTAATAACATAAATAGAAAATTATACAAAATATCGCCATACCAAGTATAGAGTTAGTCGAAAACCTCCAGATTCTATATACACCATGAATTAATTAACTCCATTTCTATTTAGATCAGAATAATAGACCAAATACAGAAAATCGCTTGAAATAACTAAATCTCTTTTAGTTTTACTTACAAAATTTAATTATGAATTTTTAAATATTTTTATAATTACATTGGAAGGTATTGCTCTACAAAATTAATAATTTCAATAGCCAATTTAATTCAATTTACTGAACTCCGGAGAAATTTTCAAAATTAAAACAATGTGTCCGATATTGTAAATTTACTGCCGAACAACAATTGTATATTATTCGTTCAAAACCGATCTACAATTAATCACATCTTACGAACGGTAAAATATTGTCGATCATTTCAACATTTTTTTATGTTACTCTTTTTATTCTTAGAGAACTTAAAAATTTTAAAAATTTTTGAGTTCTATAAGAATAAAAACTTATTATAGAACTTAACAATTTTAAAAATTGGCTCCAAACTGGAAACGAACTCTCACTACCTTTCTTACAAAATTGCAATACGAAACCACTGAGCTAGAGATTTGAATAGATATAACTATTTTGTGTTACATGAACAGGAAAAACTAACAAGTAAAAACAATCGTTGATTAAACGTCAACATAACTTTTAGAATTGTTGAATGGACTATTGTCAAATTAGGACTTTACATTTTACGAAATTGAACATACGGAAAAAAATTCCCGATCATGCACCAATTTTATTTAAACGGTGATTTACTTAACAATTTGATAATCTCAATTTAGTGTAGGACAACTTTAAGCAATATAATGAGAAAGGAAAAGGAAATTCACAATATAAAAAATTTAAATTTTTCTCTTTAATGTCAACAAAATTCTCATTTTTTTTTTCATATACATATTTATATACGACGACAACGTTATAAGTAAAGTAAAAAAACCTTTAGGCAGTAAAATTAAAAAGGAAAACCACAATATTCTACCATATCTTGGTTTTTGCCATTTTTTTTCCATAACTATTCTCTACATTACGGGTAAGTACATACAATTATAATTATTACATCCTTCTGTATGAATATTTTATCAATTTTATAATTATATATAATATGTAGATATAAGTGTATACTAGTATATAAAATGAAAAATGTATGCGAATAAGTTTGATGAATGCAATTTTTATTTTTTATCCCACAAACATTAAAATTATATAGGCAATGTGCGATAAATCAACTTTTATGTACAATTATTATATGTACAATGTATGTGTATTTATAAACATATTCTTATACGTACACATGTTATGGATATATTATTATATTTTAACAGGTTCCAACATTCTGATTGAGTAAAATCAAGTTAAAACAATATCCGTAACTGTCCCAAGTTTTCAATATTGAAGAAGTTTCTAAGCTTTCAGAAAAATTTAAATATATGGTATTTGTGGTTATATGGAATTAAGCGAGTATTATTTTTCATATAAAAACGTATTGTGTTTAAAATTGCATAACTTTAGGAGTAGCATATTTATGAAATTAGAATGAAAAATGAGAATTTTATGAGAGAAGAAATACTAAAAATAGACTTTATTTTTGGTAAGCAACACAGGTTTTCGCATTAAAACTCGGAAAATTTGAAGTCGATTTAATTTTTATAAGAATTTACAAAGAAGTTATCGTAATTTTTGATATTTTTTAATTGAAAAAAAAAAAGAGTCAGGTTTGCAGTTAAGGTAAGCCCATACATAAAATGTAAAATTAAAACGCAGCAATTAAATTTTTCAAATTAAAAATTTTAAACGTAGCAATTCGAAATTTCAATAAGTTTTCTTTTAAAGAAGATCACAAATAATTAATGGAGGCAAACATATAATAATTGAGTGTATATAAGTTAAGCAGCAATTGAATCACGTAAGTTATTTTTTTTTTTTTCAATATAGTCAAATCAATTGTTCAAATGCTAACAAAATGAAAAAAGAACACACTTAAATACAGTCAATTTTTAAAATCTCTCAAATTTCAAATCTTGTGTTGAAAATATGATATTACTTTCTAAATACTAAAAATCTACAGACATAAGGACTCAAAAAAAACCACCATCCAGATAAATTTCTATTATATTTCTAAATAGAATATCAGGAATAAACGAAACTCCTTATGTATCTAGACGCTCTATGTAACGATATTCTTTATATATTTACTTTATGTAAATCCGAATACAGACACAGAACTTTACTACAAGTTTATTATATTTTAATGTTGCATTCTTTTTTCTGTTACACACTTGTATGTCATATGCCATAAATATAGAAAATCGAATATAAAAGGATGATGGTATAAGATGAAAATTTTATTGGTTTACTTACTTACATATTTTATCCTCCAGATTTAATTTTTTTTTGTATATATACATATATTGTCCATTTAAAATTTATATTACATATAGATTTTTGCATTATAAACAAATCATGTACGATACTCTCATATTATATGAGAGTTATGATGTAAATAAATTATGTTACTGCTGCCACAATTGAAATGGGATGCTGCTGCTGCTTTTGCTGTTGCTATAATGCAGTTTATTGTAATATTTTTTTTTTGCTTTGTCTGTACAATATAAAACAGGGAAACAATATTATCCAATCCATCAACCTAGTTTTATTTTATTATATTAAAAATAAATTTTTATGTTATTATTTCTGGATAACGAAAGGATATTGCGTTGTGAAATGGATTTTGTTTTTTTTTTGTTCTTTTTTATTTAATAACAATGCACTCTACTGTTATATAATAGAAATATTTTATTTATATTGCAGTTTTTGACTGTCCAACTTTACATATTCAAATAAATTTTATTAAATTGTTTCTTTATTTTTATGGAATATTGAAAATTCAAATTTATATTTACATTTTTCTAATACTAAAGGAAGAGTATATCAATCTCAAGTTTAAGTGGTAAATTTATTCAACTTTATGTTTTGACTCTGTCAGCTTTTTGGTAACCGTGTCAACTCTGTGATAGTTACTCAAATGATAAATTGTATAAGTTGCACGAGTTTGCACCTTCAATATTTTTATTGTACTTGTTTTCAAATGGCCGTCTTATTTAGAAAATAGTTAATATTATGTTTGACTTAAATGCTTTCTAATATAATATGAGGAAATTACTACGCTCACATTACAATTTTATGGATACTGTTTTAAGCGCTTAGACAATTTTAACTTCGTTTTATTACGAATTCCTATTAGGAATGATATTGTACCTTTAAAATTGTACCTTTACCTTTTTAGAATTGTATAAGAACAACAAACTACCTTTTAAAAATTGTATAACAGCTCCACGAACTATACTTATTCGATTACACTTAATACAGTTTTTGGCAATTATTACCAGGAATTAATAAGTCAATCAATTTTAAGGTTTTCGCTAGAATAGATTCAGTAGACGACACAAAATAAAAATATACTCTTCAATATTTATATGCCTTAATTGCATATCTAATGTCGATTCAGAAACTATTTCAGCAATTGACGTTATATCATGCATTTAAGGTATCGCATACTATTCAGATATTTTATATCCACATTTTTTCTTTATCACATAGTGCTTAATATACGCAAATAAGGAATTTTCATACTTTGACTCCCATATTTTTAATTAATACTTGTTTAAAATATTAACAAAATCTTGCATTATTATACTTAAGTGCACTTATGCATGTTAAATGCTATCAAAATTAATGCCACAATAAAAATAACAAAAAAAATATCGCACATTTCATTATTCATTTTTGAATTAATTTTGTTAATTAAATTTAATATACTATGGCTTTAGAACATAAGGGTTAAGGTATTTTGTTAAAGGCATCGGGACTATATTTGAAATTCTATAAAATTATTCTTAAAAATCAAAGCTATCTGTATGTTCGATTTATTAAATTTCGATTACCATTTTTGTTCCCAGATTATTGGGAGTCCCATATTGTATCACTATTTTAACCATCTCACTTTTTTAGATTTTTTAAATGAAAATTATTCGTCCAGTAATTTAAAGCCTTTATTTTTTTCAACTTAAATTTTCTTAAATTTTTTCAATTTGATATTTCAATTTTTCTTTCTCTCAATATTTCGTACAAAAATTTTAAAATATTGGCTAAAATTTTCATCGTTCAAAATAAAGTGTGACTAAATTTTGTGAATCCCCTCCCCCATAATATTTTGCAAAAAACCGAGTTGCAAACAATACGAAAAACTTTCTTACCAGTTTAAAATTGCGTTGACACACTCTCTTCTTCTCATACCTTGTAAGCAATGAAAAATAATACAGAATGAAGCACTTAGTAGCAAAATACGCAACTAGTATTTTTTAAAATCCAAATTTTATGGGGTTTATAATATTAGTAATCCGAAATAAATCAAGAATAAGAAAAAAATTCTATATTTTTATCTGAATTTATATGAATAACTTTTTATTGAATTTTATTTTTGTTCTAGGATTTTAAAGATTTTCATACACACAACATGTAAATATGTAAAAAAAACAAAAATTTATTTTTATTTATTGGAAAACATTTTTTTTTTTGGTTGTTGTAGACGATTCAAGAATTTCTTATACATTAAACACAAAATGATGAATATGAAATTTTTTTAGATACTTTAACAATTTCACTTAAAATGCAGATGCCCCAATATAAATATTTTTTAATATAAATAAATATTTTATTAAAATATAATATTTTTTATTAAAACAAATTTAAAAATAACTTTGCAAATTTATGTGAACATTCTTATAGGAAAAAACAAACTACGTAAAATGATTTTTGTTAAATATAAGATCAGGATGAATTTGTAAAAGAATTTTTTATAGACGGTCTTCACAAAAATTCTCAACTTCATATAAAATTTTTAATTGAACAATTCCAAAGTATTTAATTGTTAATACTAAAAACTTCGCCAAAAAATTTTTGAAGAACCTTTTACTAAGAACAGAAAAGTTATCATTATAGCCTCATACATTCGTTCTTAAGCAACTGATGTACGTAAAGTCTGTGAATAAAATTTCATATTTTACAAAATGAAGTTGAGAAATTTTTCTAGAACAGTAAGGTTATATTTGTGGTATTTTCCCATAATCTGAGTAAATGCGTTTAGTTTAAATTTTTATCGCAAATTTTTCGCAATTCTCTTTCTCTTACTCATAATTTCTCTTCTGTCTTTCTCGTCTCAACTACTTTTGTAAGTAAGAGACATTTTTACTTGACAATTTTTTACTTTACAAGTAATTTTTTCATACATAATTAATTTATTTTTTTTTAACAAATTATTTTTACTAAATTAAACAACAACAACATGAATGAGGAATTCAAACTTAATTACAATAATTGACGTGGTTTGTAACGGAAGATAATAACCAGTCTATTTTACAATAATTGATATCTTATCTTTTACATACTACTTACATTCAATAGGAATAAAAAATTTTTAAAAGCTCATATTCTTATAGTATAAAAATTCATATATAAACAAAATCATATGTAAAAGATAAGAAGCAAACTGACTTCGACCCAGCAAATTAAAAGTAGAAGTCAATTACTTCAATTTACAAAAGTAACAACTTTAGCACATATGTATATGAATGTGATCAAATTATACCATTTTCTTGTAAGATTTGTGCCCGTCTTTTAATAGAAGTAACTTGCGCTTTCGTTTTGAAAACTTTGTCATTCATAAAATGACATCAAAGAATTTGTAGTTATTTGTAAAAGCCCAACTGTTTTATAAGAACTATAAAAAGTAAAAAATCAAAACATACATACATACAATGTATTTTATTTTACTTAGTTTTTTATCTTATACAATTAAATTTTACAATAGTTGTCTTACAGCACTATTTGACTCTTGTTATTGTCATCTCTGAAAAATTAGTAATATTCTCACTTTATAAACGTTCTCAAATTATTTAAAATCACCTTAAAATATCAGTGCTAAATCGCTTAAGCTTATTTAATCGAAAAATTGTGTTCAACAATTTTTTATTTTAACAGGTCTTTTAGTAAGTGAACAAGTGCATTTATTTAAACACATTTATTGCTGTTCAAACAAAATTATTATGTAAACATTGAAAAAAACCTGTTTTAGCCATTATGATTCATTCAATAATTATTCAAAACAGCAAACCTAATTGATCAAACTTAGTTGATTAATTTCAAGAATTTACTGATTAAATTACCAAAAAAAATATGTTTGTTGATTCCATAAACTAATTATCTCAGTGTGAATTAAGATTATACAAAAATAGACTGCTTTTAAAATACGTACCACTTGTCGTATATTAAAAAAAACGGGTTTTTATAATAGCAAAAAAAATTTATTTTGCATCGGCCGGGAATCGAACCCGGGCCGCCCGCGTGGCAGGCGAGCATTCTACCACTGAACCACCGATGCTTATACAATAAAAATTTGAAACTCTCATAATTTTTTTTCGATTTTGATAATATCGCAAGAAACTTTTTTCAATTAAGAAAATTAAAATATTTTTTCAACACCAAAACTTTAAATTTTGTACGAAATTTAATAAGAAGAAAATTAATCTTTTAAAATCATATCAAGGCGAATTATACACTATAGTGACTGGGTAACTAATGAAGCCATAAATTTCTACAATAAAAAATTTAATAATTAAAAATTCACTATTTAAAAAAAATTATTCTTAAAAAATCTTTAAAAATAAATTTTACTATTATTATCAAATTTCATATTCCAAGCAAATGTTGTACCAATAGCGTATAAATAAATAGAAAACACGTACACAATATTAAAAAATTTCGCCAAAATATATGCAATTTTTTAGAAAACAAATTAAATATCACCTACTTATACTGGAAATTTTTGGTTTCAATTTGACCACTCTTGTTAATGAACGACGTTTAAAGGTTACTAAAAATAAAAATGTATTTTTTGTTTTAATCACAACCAAAAATTCACAATTTTTTAATAGGAAAAATATCGGAAACACATTCCACGCTTTACATATGGAACATTTCTGAATATAAATCTATTTGTGATGTACTGAAACAAATCAGCAAAAAAAAATACTTCACTTACCATCCAAAACAAGATAAAAAAATATCAAAATTTTGAGAGATTTAATTAAAAATTATTCTGTAGATGAAATTTTAACTTTATTCAAAAATGTTGAAAATTGACATATGAAATTTGAGTAATTTACTAGGCTAATGAAAAAGAGATCAATACAAAATTGTGTTAATTACCAAAGCTTTATACAAAAAATGTGAAATAATCGTTTGAAAACAGGTAACATCCAACCACTACATGTAATCAGTTGTTCTCGTACTCTTGTGGGGTTCAACCGTACTGGACTTTTACTCTATTTAATTTGTAAATATTTTCAGGAATAAAAAAGTTTTTGTACTTATTCGCTGAATTAATTTGAGAAACATAATTATTTTGGATTTTACAATAATTTTTAAGTTTTGTTCTTTGTTAATTTTGTCCCATTATTTTTTCTCATCAGTTTTGTATTTTTGGTGCTTATACATTTTAATATAACGCGCGCTTTCTAACGTACACTACCATCATGCCAACAAACTAATTCTTTTGCAATAATAAAGTAGACAGAATGCAGCTTTCTATACAATGTAGTATATGTGTTAATTTAATACCGTGCCGAAATATCTACAACATAAGTTGACTATATGAAGTCTAACAAAGTCCCATTCAAATGCCACAATTGTAGTTAACATCAGAGGCTTAAAATGTATGTTCATAACTTACCCAGTTGAAATTTAATACCTATATAATATACGGTTAAAAAAAAAAGATGTTTAAAGAAATTAATTGGTGGCATCTACAAGATACATATTAAATATTTAAAATAACCTTACATAGCTAATCAAATACAATATGATTTTTACATCTCACTAGTATTAGGATAGTTTTAAGTTTTTTTATCTACTTTCGTTTTAAGATAGTAAAAGTCTTGTTATGACTCAACATGTGAATGAAGCTCGGACTTTTTTTCCGATTTAATTTTCCAAAATAAAAAAGTAATAATTTAAACAGATTTGTTTAAGTCATAAAAACTAATTTAAAACTAATTAAATTGAATTAATGACGTATTTCATGTTATAGTTCTAAAACTAGAGTATGGTTTACTGTTTATAAATCTTTTTTTTTGTGACAAACAAGAAAATTATGAATAATAAAGACAAAAAACAAAAGTTATATCAAAAAAATCTGATGTGATCAACACATAACCGACCACAAGGTGTTTTATCTAGTAACTAGTTTAGAACTTAAATATTATTTGCAAGAGACAGCCTCTAAGGTAAACTAAAAAATGTAAAACCGACTTCCAGAGAAAGTACAGTTTCCAAGATCTGATGTTCCCAAAAAATTTACTAACTCATTTTTTTCACATTCCGAGTGTTGAATTATTAAATTTCAAAGAAATTGATTATTTTTTTCTCTTTATGCTCCTAAAGTAAAAGTCGGCCTATAGTAAAAGTCCATTTGCTGATACCTGAATTCCTTGAATAGCTGAGTGACTAATAGCAATTGTCATAAAAAAATTATATATATATATATATATATAATGTTAAATTAAATAGGTTGAAAACTTTCTTAAAAATTATCGAAAATATAAAATCAGTCTTTAGTAAAGATCCAGTTCCCGACAGATACCTGACTTATCTCAAAAGAAAAGTTGATCAAAACGTAACATACTCAAAATAAATTCTAATGAAAATTTTCTACAGTGAGATACGAATCTGCGCCGACAACTCACCGGCAAACATTTCCCTCAAAATGCATTTCCACTAAAAACTCGTTTGTGCCAAATTTAGTGCCATTACATAACAACCCTTACAGTATGCAAAGCGGTCGGTGAAAAAGAAAAAAAAATACTGAAAATTTAGTTAAAAATGGAAAGATTAAATCAACTAAAATTTGTTTTATTGAAACAAGAATACCTTTGCAATCTCATATTATAATCTTAATCCAATCTTTCATAAACCGGTTTAAAAAAATCAAAAAATAAACACATTCTATTAATCGGAAACAGTAGTCTTTATTATTATTCCAAATTTACGACATCTATATTAATAAATGTTAATGATATACGAGTGTTATGTGTTCTTAAGCTCACATATTTGATTGGTAATATTCTTAATCCATAATGTACTCGTATAACGTTCACGTAATTATAAAGTAATATAAAATTATAAAAAACAAAAAAAAAGACATAAAAAAATCTCGTAAGGCCCAAGCAATTGTCACTCTATATTTGAAATTAGAGATAAGAATCTGCTCCCGGTGAGATATTACAACACCTATATACTTACATATGCATACATGCTTTTAAAATTCTTAATTTCTAACATTTCATCCTTTTACATTCCGTGTATTACATACGCCAAGCTTATACAATGCAGTATGAATATGTGTAATACAGTAGAAATTTAATTCTATATTAGTGACAATGATGATGCGATAATGAAATGTTTATCCGTTTTGCTTTTTCGTTTTTCTTCTTCCTCTTTTTTTTTTCTATTTGTTCTATTTTACCTTTAACACTTTAACTTACCTCTTCGACATTGTACGTATAAAAGTTTTTTCTATGTATACTATATGTACACGTGTGTACATACATGTGTGAAATAAAAATTTACACTTAAGTTGATGAGACTTTCCGTATTTTAAGTTGAATTTATAAGTGATAAAAAGGGATTTTTTAATAAAAAAGGAAAAAAAATACAGAAAAAAATATAAAGGTAAATTTCATAGAAATATACTTTTAATTTAAAGGTAACTGTGCCAGAATTTATATGCTTATCTATATATACATTTTTGTCGTACGTTACATATTAATATTTTATTAGAATGTATACTTTAATACAGGTTGTCTGCGACTCAATGATACTGCCGATGGCGGATAATATAGAGGAAACAGCCGAAAAAAATATAAAGGAGCACATTATACAATTAGGTTTGTTTTTACGCGATTCCAAAGTTCTCGAACAAAAATTTCTTTATACATATAGGATTGTTTGGGAAGCCCGTGTATTGCAACAGTCTTCAAAATTCGTTGGAAATTTAAAGCTCACTTCATTTGTTCCATTGGCATAAAATGTTTATCGATATAAAGGACAACTAGATTTCCTCTAATTCTTCATATCCATGTATCAGTGATTTATAGTCAGTGATTTTTAGTTAGAAGGTATAAAGTGAATCCTCGAATTGTATGAAATTAAAAGGTACAAACCAGAATTGCTTTAAAATTAATTAATTTTTTTCAAGCAGCATTTTGTTAATTTTTATGATAAGCGGCGAATTTAAATTTTTTCTGATTTCAAATTGCAAAAATGAGCAGGATATTTTGATTTCTTTTAAATAAAATTGAATGAATTAAGTTTGTGAATGCAAGATTATTTTAAAATTTTATATGAATTTTATGCATACATTCGAAATAATTTATAAAACAGCCTATTTCTTTTAATTTCTATAAACTTTTTTATGAAATTTTAAGTGAATTTTAACTTATGGTTTCGGTTTTATACAATTTTAGAACATTACAGAACATATACTAATTTTTCAAAAAATTTAGAGTTTCTGTTTCGTATATGCTATCGAAACATCGAAATATAATTACACGGGACTTTTAAGAAGTTCGATTTAATCAAAAACAAGTATACTTTTCAGGAAAATCAACCTTGAAGTCTAGTTACTCAAAAAAAGAGTTCCATTGTCCGGATCTGTGCTATCTGACTGCTTTAGAAGAACCACTACATATTGAGCACCCTGTACATTTTATTTATAATATCTATTTTATATCCTTATTATTAGATGTGAGCCTTATGTATATGCAATAATAATTACGATATATACAAGGAATAATTTCAATTCAGTATATTTTTTAAGAACTAGAGCGTACACAAGAATATAAACATACGTTACATACATGTATAAAATTTCTATCATTTAGGTTCACTTACACCTTAAAAATATAATAATATATAAAAAATAATTTTCTTTCTTGTTTTTATAATATCACTTGGAATCATCTAATGATGTGACCTGAAAATTTTAGTCCTTTTTCTTTTTTTCAAAAAAAAATAAATTTTGCTTTTACTACTGTATACTATATTGTTCTAGTTCAAAAAATAAGTATGTGTTTTTTTTGTTTTCTTCATCTTTGAATTCAATACCAAATGACACACAATATACTTTACGTAAGTAATTCGAATTAATCTAAGATTAAGAAGAATCTAAAGTTACTTTTACTTTTTTAATTACAACTTTTATTACTCAAGTCCGAATTTAGCACTTTTTAATTCGTTTTATATAATATGATATAAAAATAACGATGTAGCTACCGTAGCCCAAAAAATCAGAGTTTTATGGAAAAACAAGCACAAAATAAAAGTGATCTGTTCTCTTGTATAATTGCAGTTACTATAATTTGTTTAAAAGAAGCAGTGGTAAGGTGCTGTTATGGCAAAATCCGAAAGTTTTTTCAAAACCTAAACCAAATTATTTGATCACTATTAGGTGATCTTCAAAACAGTAAAATTTACCATGGCGTTAAATACCCAGTGAAGGTTTTCACAATATTTCTTCCAATCTTAATTTATATTTTTTTTTATCTCACAAGAGCTTTTGACACTTTCCAAATTAATTTATAGATAACATAAAATTTATAAACCCTGTGTCAAAATATCGAAAACAGCAGTATAGTTAAATTTAGTTTTACTTTTATTATTGGTTAACCCTTTTCGCCTTAAAATTTATTCTCATAACGTTCTTAATAAAATTACAATTTCACATAAATTAATTCACTTCCATATTTTTCAAATTTTTAAAGTCTTTAATTTTAAAAAATTCCAATCGACATAAAAAAAGTTCATTTACCTCATTTCTTATATACAATACTCAACGACGATACATCGAACTAAAAGTAATAAGTTTTAAATTAAACAAGACTAAATCATGGCAGCATTTAAAAGTAAATCCTAATCGCATACAATAAGTAAAACTATATATCCTTATAAATGTCCTTTCTGTAGCAATAACATTATTTTTCCTGTTTTTTTTTTGTTTTAGTTTTTTTTTTTAATAAAACGAGGATATCGTTTATGACCAAGGCAAATAAAAATTCTATTATATATGAAATGGAATCAAACAACAAACAACACTATAATCTGGCCATTGTACGTACAATACCCACACCTATTAAATGTCTGGTTAAGAAGACTGAAATTCATTCAATTTTTTCTCTTATTGACAAAGTTTGTAAAACTATTACCCATTTCAATAACTTTACTTACTTCCATTTTTTTTTTCAGAATTTTCTTCATCCTTTTATTATTATTATTTTTTTGTGTTTGTTTTTGTTATTATTTATAAAACATATTGCTCTTTTGCTTTCATTGGACGTGTGTTATCTACAGTGAATGCGTATTACTTCATATACATATTTAGTTTTAAATATATAGTAAATCTAAGAACAAATGAAAACAGTATTGCAATGTACACGTCTTTTAAAATTTTATAGAATTATATGAGTCGATTTCCTCAAATTGAGTATAAGTAGAAATCAATCAAATATGCGCTTTAAAGCGTAATTGTTTAGCACTCAATGCTAAACAATTACGCTATTATTTATACTGGTCTATTCGGCATCGAACCTTTCAAAAAATTATTGAATTTTTGAAACCTTCCCGGCTCACATATATATAATTTTATTCTTGCAATTATAGTCACCTCAAATAAAATTTTTCAATTTGCATTTAGACTCTCCTTTCGGAGATTTCATCATTGTATACAAAAAATTTGTTAAAAATATGTGCAAAAATTAAAAATCACTAAGTATCAATTTTGAAAATTCACATTACCGCTTTTTCGAATTTCACACATTTATTTTTCTACTCTCCAGTATCTATGGAGGAACTACTCTCCAATAATCATTCTATACATTTAAGTAATAGAAATGAATACTCGT
This sequence comes from Condylostylus longicornis, assembly GCF_029603195.1. NCBI lineage: Eukaryota > Metazoa > Arthropoda > Insecta > Diptera > Dolichopodidae > Condylostylus > Condylostylus longicornis. The sequence continues at coordinate 8,354,171 of NW_026578009.1, read as the reverse complement.
ACAAAGCGGATTTTATTCATTTTCGATGGATATGTATTTATTACAAATGTGAGTTTAATATTAGTTCGGAATAGTTGCCAAACTATGTTACGAAAAAGCCAGTTAAATTCCGAATTCTCAAATAAACTTCTAAACATTGTCATTCTTAATAAATCTCAAATTTATTCTTGCATAAATTCTATATTTTCCTCAATTAAAATCAATTGCGGACACTTATGAATTTCAAAATATTACACAAAATTTTGTTATGAAAAGAACGTTCTTAGTTTTGTGTATCCTTTATGTATATACACACAGCTACAAACTTTTATTTGTATTTCAATAAAACCAACAAGTATTTCAAACAATTTCATATAGTCACGAACAATATAGAACACGTGTAAGCTACACATGAAAAAATTTATGAATGTAATTTTTAAATTGAATGTATATTATGCACATACATACATACATAATTGTTTTTCTAAATATATACAAGGATTAAGAGAAACAAAGAAAAAATTATTGTACATCATATAAATTTTATTGTTGTATGCAAAAATTCAGGATATTTTTAATACTTCACTAAACTGAGACGAAAATTTTGAATTCTAATTCTTCCATTTTTGATTATTATTTTGTTTTTCTTTTGGTATAACGCAATTAAAGAGAAGAGAAATTAAAATTCATAGCACACAATGTTTTATTTCTGATCTACGCTAAATAATTTTATTATTTAAATCATGTTACAAGCAATTTGAAAAGCCCCTAAATATAAAACAGAAAAATAAATGTATGAAATTGAAATTTAATTAAAATTTTTTTTGTATGCCAAACATGAAAACAATCAATTAAGAATTGCTGCAAATTGATAAAATTATATTAGAGCATTTTGTAGTATCAAACTTCCGATACGATATATTAATAATTAAATCGAACTATTATTCATAAAGTTCTACATAAGTAAATATCGTCATAACATATACTTAGTTTAAACTTCCTCCCACATAAAATTTATTTTTTAGGAAAAAAAAATTTTCTTTTTTATAAGAAAAACCATACTTTTTAAAAAATATCATGTAGCCCTAGACTTATCAGCTACAGCAATATAAGTTAGCGTATAAAATTTCATTCAAACATTGTTCATAAATTTATAAATTTTGTTTGATTTGATTGTTTGTTTTTTAGGAAACCCCATCATATTTGCATCTAACCAAATCAAATTTGCCAATATTGTTATTCGATTTACGGCAACAATAAATGCACATTCTTGTATATGTATATATATATACTTAAATATTAAACACAAAATAACAAGTGATAAATAACTTTTGTTAAAATTTATAACAAATTTGAAAAAAATATTTATACGTATATGTATAATAAATAGGTGTAATGAAATTAACTTAATTTAATGAGGTTTACAAATAAATATTTTAAAACTAAATACCCAAATATTAATATCAAAATTTTTTTTTTAACATCACATAATTCTGAGAAGCTAATTGAAAATAAGCTGGTCTATAAAATGCAGGTAAATTTTGTATAGTTTTCTTTTTAACAATTGGTGACTCCTTTTTCTTTTCCGATTTCTTTGCATTTAATTCAGCTACAACAGAAACACCTCCTTCCCTAGTTTCATCTTCGTAATCATCAAAATAATTCAACTGATATTCTTGACAATCTTTCTTTCGATTTTGAGAATTTTTAGTTTGTTGAGAATCGTTTTGATTTTCGGCTACATTTTTATTCGATTCAGAAACCATTTCATATAAATTTGGTTGCAAATTGTTTTGGTTATTAGCTTGATTGAAGTAAATTATTGGTATTTGGTGAAAATTATTAGTGAATTATTGAAATTATTAGTGAAAATTATTGGTGAAATGTTCTATTATTGTTGATATTCATTGGTTGAGAAATATAATAAAATGGTTGGGAAACATGTGATTCATAAAATCCTGATGATGAAGGCATCGACGACGAATGACTTTGGAACGAAGGTTGTGATGAAGTAAGGGTAAAATGGGAATTCAAAAATTGATTTTGATTGATCCCAGGTCTGGGTATTAAAGCAATCAAATTGCTATTAGGATTATGAGGAAATGTAAAGCTATATCCGGGAATCAAACCTTGTGATGTGAAACGATTTCCAGTAATCAACCCTTGTGGTAAAGGGCCAGAATTTGATGGTATCTGAATTAAATCTGTATAATATGATGGATTTTGTTGTTGTGTATGTTGTTGTTGTTTTTGAGTAAAAAACTCACCGAGTTGTTGATTTTGAAAATTTAAAGAATTTATCTCATTGGATCTTATAGGAGATATAGTGGTTGATGTTAGTATATTATTGTTATTTAGTATCAAATTCGTTTTGTTATATGAAAATGTGTTAGTTTTATTAAATAGAAATGATTGAGTGACTGATGTTTTATTAAAAATAATATTTGTAACATTTGCAATAGAATATTTTGATGGAATGAATTTCCCTTTAAATGGAAAATTTTCGGTAATTATGTTCTTAACATTATTTTTTCTCTCTGAAGTTTCTGCTGAATTTGAATTATTTTGTATAAATTTTATTGTATAGATTTTTGTTGTTCCTTGAATACCGTCAACAATAGCAGAAGTTTTTTCACCCTTATATCCTGTAAGAATAATGGTTTGAATTGTTAGTTAATATGAGAAATGTAAAATATTTTTTATAGTTTTTGAAATTTTTAAAAACAATTCGAAATGGAAATAAAATCGAAAAACTAAAAGTAATACATATGAAAAAATGAAAGGTAAAAATTCTACGGGACTGATATTAGTATCATCCTATTGTTCTCCTACTAACACTTCGGTAAAGAACTAGAATTAAGGATTTGGCAGATAAGCGATTCCATGGTCTCTTAGAACATATTTCCTCATAGTTTTCCTTTTTTTTGTGTTCTGCAATTACTGACAAAGCACCAAATTCGTGTTTGTTTCAATATTTTTCTAAAAGATTTCTTCTTAGCATTAATTTTGAACAATAACACAAAAGCGAATAAAGTTAATCAAAAATAAATGCCATACCGTAAAATAAATAATTTATATAATACTATTATATTAAACTATTTTTTAACTTAGCACAATAACTTATTAATTACAGTATTAAATTATAATTTTCAATTGAGATTTCAATATCATAGGTTTTGCGCCAATACGTTCTCTTACAAGCGTTCCATTAATATTTCTATTTATAAATTAAAGCTTATAATAGGACAACATTAAGAAAAAAAATTCACAAATTTTACCATAGCAATTATTATAATAAAAAATTCCAATAATAAATATAAAATTAATTAAAAACCGTTTTAACATGGTCAAAGAAAAAATTCAGACTAACTAATAAATTATTTCAGTACAGTCTTTTATAAAATTTTATTAAAAATTTCAAATAGTTCGCATAAAATTTCTCTAAAAAATTCTGCAAAAAAAAATGAATGAAATTAATGAAAAAACGAGAAAAAATAGAGTTGACCGTGTCAACTCTGTGATACCCGTACGAAATTGTTATACTATGCGAGAATAAATATACCATAGCTGACTATATGCAACAGACTATGACTTTAAGTTGCCGTACTATATTCATTTATGCAAAATTTCAGTACTGTGTTTTCCATATTTTCTTAGATATGGCCAAACTATTGTTGAAGTTGTTTGGCAGCTAACAGAAGGAGCCAAGCTACTAATATATTCCCTTGTGTGAAATTCCGAACATACGTTATCCTTTTTATTCTGTTTCGATTTTTCAATTTTTCTAAAATTATTCTAATTAGGTTATCGTTATTAAATAGTCAAACTGAAAATAATTAAAACAGGAAAAATATAGCTAAAATTTTTCCCCAGATGTTTAAGTTAGTAATAACCTATAAAGTTAGTAATCTTACATACCTGTGTAGATACACAAAATAAAAAATCTGATGTGGTCAGCACATAACCGACCGCAATGTTAAGTGAAAGTGTTACAGAATATTTTAAAAATGACTATTAAATACTTCTTTCCAATTTTTAGGGCGTAAGTAAGCTTTTCGTTTACATACCTAGAAAAATGTAAATTTGGCTCTTAGTAGAGTTTCGTTTTGTGCTACCCGAGTTCCCTGAAATGCTCGCCAGTTAGTTTCGGTAAAAACCAGAACTTAAATATGAAATTTCAAGAAATTCCATCAATTCGTTCCGTAGATATGGTAAAAAATGATATGGTAAAAAATGTAAATAATAAATTTGATAATAAACGACATTAGTCAAAAACAGAAAAAAACATTAATTTTGCAATTAAAAAAAATGAAAGTCATTAATATAATTTCAATATAGTAATAAATTTCCGTTTGTATGAGTGACAGGAAGAACTATATGTGCATATAAATTGATCGTTTTAGATTATTTTTATTGATCTCAAAACAAGAAAAGAGATTTTTTTGCCCCAGCTGAGAGAAAATTTCCATATTTATTTAAAATTAATCATAATATGTAAGTATATATACAACCTTGTTTAAAAAACAATATATTCAAAGTGAAAGGAAATAAACTATCCAATATTATGTTTAGTGAGGATATATGATGTTTATTGACAATATATCAGTGTACAGAGTATATCATTAAAAACGAAAAAAATTCACATGTCAAATTTTCAACAGGAATGCATTACTCCGTGATAGAGAAACGTAATAAAATATTTTTAGAGAGAACTTGGAATTTCAATTTCGACTGTTTGACGAAGTTTGCAAAGTAATGCAAAACACACAAAGTGAACTTTAACAAAGAGCCAAATTTACAGTTTTCTAGTTAGGTTAACTAAATGCTAATTGTCTGTCTGAAATTCTTTCACTAAATCCAAAATAGACTTTGCGGTCTGTTGATTTATTTTTTAGCTTTCCATACTTAATACTCGTAGTATTATTGTTATTTTGATAACATTTATTTTAATAAATTTTTTTAACTGTTCAAAACAAAAAAAGTAATTACATATAAAACTTCTGAGAAACCAATAAGTAATATTTAAACACTGATATATACCTTATAAATAATTTATTTTATAATCATAAGATAAATTTAGGCAAATCATGAATTCCTAAAAATTATAATTTATTAATTGATTTTATCATTGTCAAATATTGTTAGCGCTACAAAAACATAAAATTTTATGTTTTAATTACTTTAATCGAATGTGTTAATTAATACCTTGATAAGTTGATAAAATGTGGTTGTGTCACTTACAAAAATAAATAAAAGATGAACAGCAAATTATGATACACTTGATGAATAGATCTCAAAAATATAAATTTTTCAATAAAACATTTGTGAGTTATATTTATGGCTATTTTTATAATGTTATAGACTTAAATTGCTACTCTTTAAAACAAAAAATTACTGCATCGGCCGGGAATCGAACCCGGGCCGCCCGCGTGGCAGGCGAGCATTCTACCACTGAACCACCGATGCTTATATCCCTAAAGATTTATAAACAAAAAATTATTTTTTTTGTTATCTTCACAATAAATTAAGCTTCAGAATTTTGTTCACAAAGTTACATAAAATTTTTGTAAATTATTTTCTATTTTATTAATATAAATACCGAATTAGATATGTACATCGAATTTATGATAAAGCAATTTATAACGACTCTGTAAAAGAAAATGTTACTTTCTAGCAGAGCCTTTAAATATAGTATCAATTTCCCAACTTTTGAACAACAACTCAATGTAGTTACTTCAACTGAATAACTATATCATAACTTCTATCATAAAAGATACGATATGTATTTTGTTCGTACTCTGTAAATAGTTAAACATACGAAGATAATTATAAATAAATTTAATTTTAAATAAATAAAAATTTTTAATTTTTAAGAGAAAGTTAAAAAGGTTTGATCAATATTTCCTATTTTTTTTAACATGCCAACTTTCCAATCTCACACAAAAGTTTTATGATAAAACTCAATTTCATTACAAAGTTGTTATAAATTTCTAAAGCCATTCTATTGGAGATATAAGAAATATTTTTAAAATTTTAAATACCAAATTCATAATCGTATATTAAATACATTACACTTAATTACTTAAGTGCTGCACCTACTGGTAAAAATAACGATTTTTTTTAAATGTATATTCCATTATTATAATAATCGTAAGTAGTCGTAGTCTTCCCAAAAATTACAAAATGTCAAATGTAATTTGTTATTTTAGCGACAAATAAAAAAAATGCCCTCCCCGGCGGGGAATCGAACCCCGGTCTCCCGCGTGACAGGCGGGGATACTGACCACTATACTACCGAGGACTTGTTTTTCTACTATATATTACTCTTACTTGATGCCCAATAAAAAGAAAATGATAAAAGATTGAAATAAAAAAGATTACATAGTGTTGCACACATAAAAAATTTGTAAAAAATTTGGCTTTCTTTGTCAAAAATAATAAAATTTATTTGATTTCAAATACAAATTTTCGAGATTGCATCAAGTTGACAGCAAAAAGTATAAATCAGCTGATTCTGGTCATATATGTACAACATCCGTCAAACATAAAAAAACATTACTTTTCCCTTCAAGTAAAATTAAGCACTTGAGAAGAATTAATACAAATCCGGTGTAGGAATTAATTTTCTACTTATATGAGTAGCAAAAGAACTATACTTATAACTACAAGATTTCTATCAGAAACCGGAATTCCTAATCGATGAGAAGAACCATACTTATAACTGTAAAATTTTTATAACAAACCGGCATTCTACACTAACATGAAATGAATGAATTTGAAATTTATATAGATTAATTTTATTCAAATTTTTATCGATATAAATACATACATAGAAATACAATATTTACTAATACCTATAACATTTTCTCAAATACTATTGTCTAATATCTCATAATTAATTGAATTTATAATCATAAAATGTATTAAGACAAAACATGAATACTTAAAAATTACAGTTTATTAATTGATTTTATCATTATCGGATGTGTTAATTAATACCAAGATGAGTTGATAAAATGTGATTTTGCCACTTACAAAAAGGAATAAAATATGAACAGCAGAATTTCATTAACTAATTTTAGACAATGAATAAAAAATAGGGCCATATGCATATACATATGTAAGTGTATGTTCGTGTAAACTTGTAAGACTTAGAAATATCTACACTCATCCCTCGCTTAACGTAAGCTCTCTATGTGGAATTTCGGTTTCACGGAATTCAAAAATTGGAAAATAGTCTCTTTTTACGGAAAAAAATTCGATTTACGGAAAATTTTTAAAATGCAAACAAAAAAAAAGTCTAAAAAATTACAATTTTTGTAAAAAAAAAATATATATCTAGAAATTTTTTTGTTTAAAAATACATACATATATGTACATATGTTAAATATTACCTAGCTCCGTAAAAACCATTGTGATTATGTATGTATATGTATACTGTAATGTTTTATATGAAACAGAGATCAGATCAAAATAATGCAAAGAATTTATGTATGTATGTACTCGTATATGTAATTGGTTTTTTTTCAAAGAATTAAAGTTTCTTTTTGATTCTTGTTGTCTAATGTTGTAATAATAATAAAATCCTAATATATTTTTTGCATATTAAAACAAAATATGTGTACCTATATAAATTTAGGTAAAAAATTATGTGATTGTAACGTAATGTAAGAAAAAAGATTCGATTTACGGAATTTCAATTTACGGACAACATTTCTGGAACATATTAGTTCCGTAATGCGAGGGATGAGTGTATTATAAATAATAAAAATAAAACTTTATTATAGTGCGCAAGCTAATTTTTTTATGTTATAGATTTAAATGCAATTTTTTCCAAAAAAAATAAGTGCTGCATCGGCCGGGAATCGAACCCGGGCCGCCCGCGTGGCAGGCGAGCATTCTACCACTGAACCACCGATGCTTATATCCCTAAGGATTTATAAGCAAAAAATTATTATTTTTGTTATCTTCACAATAAATTAAATTTTAGAATTTTGTTCACAAATTTATATAAATTTTTTTTCTATTTTCATTTCATAGCTTAATACTCGTATAAACACCGAACCAGATGTGAACCATATTTATGATGAAGAAATTAAACCGCTAAAAAAAGTTTCTTTCTAACAGCGTTTTAGAATATGGTATCAATTTTTCCTACTTCTCACAAATTTTACTCTACTTTGAATAGCTATTTATTTCTATTGAACATGGTTTACGCGTTTTGTTCATACTCTGAAAATAGTGTAACATGACTTTATTATATAAATAAATTTCACTAAATAAAAATTTTTCATTTTTGCGACAAAGTTAAAAAAATTTATTTTTAAGACAAAGTTAATTTTAAAATTTAAAATAAAAAATATTTCATACATTTTTTAAACATGCGAACTTTTCAATCTTACATAAAATTCAACTTCATAATAAAATTGTTAAGAGGTGTAATAAATACACGCATATATTATCGTATATTAATATGATAATCGATAATATGATAATTATAAAAATAACAAATACACAATCGTATATCAAATAACAACTTATGAAAATACATACAGATACAATATTTATTAGAGATAAATAAGCATTTCGACGATTATTGCAGTGCAAGATATCTGGTAATTCTATAAATATATTCATACATACATACATTTTTATGTTGAATTTCTTTTTATATTGAATTTTGATATAAATTTAGACCTAATGTTCACTGATTTTGTATTAATAACTTATGAAGTATAATTATTTCAGCTACTGAAAATAAGAAACACCAAATAAATATCGCCTAAACATATGCACAATATTTTAATCAAATATGATTAAATTTCATTACTATCATATTGAAAAAATATATAATTTCTTTTTCTGTTCAAATAAAAAAATATCCTCCCCGGCGGGGAATCGAACCCCGGTCTCCCGCGTGACAGGCGGGGATACTGACCACTATACTACCGAGGACTTGGTTTTAGTCATTTTTCTATATTATATCTATTTGCTATACTTGAGATCTAAAAAACTTCTTTGAACACAAGTTTCTAATTGAATAATATTGTAAGATTAAATTGTATTGTATTTTAAAAATAAATTAAATATGCATACACATAAGCAGCTCCTTATTACAGTATTATTTTCACGTTGTTTTTATTATTTCAATGATCTCAAAGCTTTTTTAATTAATTTCGAAAATGCTAATAATTCAACAGTTATAAATTTAATAAATAAAAAAAATAAAAATTTATAAAAAAAATTATTCTTATAAGTTTTGTAATTTTTTAAGTTAACATAAATAAATAGACTTCATTAAAAAGAATTGATTTTCAATTGTTAGTTGATGCATAATCTCGAAGAATGCAATAAGTAGTGCCAAAGTAAAGAAAAAACTTTGTGTGAAAGTTTTATATAGTTTGAGATAAGCCAGTATATGCTGTCAAAATTTCATTTTTTTACACTGGTTATCTATAACAAAAGTAGTAAATAAAATAAACGTGCACACATGATACAAAAACATTAAAATATTGAATGGCTTTTTCATTTTGTGTAAAATTTGTAAAATGTTCTTTGGTACATTTGTTTGTAAATTATTTAGTACATTTGGTTGTAAATGTTGACCGGAAAACAAATAATGAAGAAGAAATATAAATATCAAGTAGCGTAATTGCAAAAACGTAATCAAAACCGTTAACGACGACGACGTATGATTTCCGTCGTTAACCCAGAAAAAGCGGAACGGAAAAGACAATAATAGTATTTTGCATATAATGTTACACACACATGGAAACTATGTTTCCATGTGTAATAGGAATTAGGCTATTAGCGGTACAATAGGAATTTAAGCTAGTTCACCAAAGGCGGTTACATTCACACCAGTAGTTTTAATTGATCCTGGGCAGTCCCATTTAAAAATGTGTGTTCCATATAAATTCTAACATTTCGTTGCGAAAAGTCGCTCATTGTATGTTTTCAACTTAATTGAAACAATTGACTTAAAACCATTGAAAAGGTCTCGTAAATCGCTATTATTTAACGACTTTTTTAAAAATCGATCCTGCAAGATCTAAAATTCCAAAAAGTGAGGAAAAAGAGTTCTTGAGAAGCTCTATAACGTTAGAATGAGGAAAGTTCACTAAAACTTTATTACCCGCGTTTCAACTTTGGGAAAGACCAATGTTGATCTTTTGTCTTTTTCATATTTTATGTATACATGAATGTGGTATCTACAATATTTAAACAGTTTTTACTTTTTTACTTAAAGTTCATATAAAATATTGCTGTTTCTCAAAATCAAAAAAAATATTTCAAACTGTTAAGTATTGTTAAGTTCGCAATTGCAGTTGTAAATCAGAACTGCATAGAAAACCATTTTGTTATTGCATTGGACAAAACGGTGCGTTTTATTTTCTTGTTTGTTTATTTTTGTGTTAAGTATGAAATACAATTGTGACTTTACCAAAAATTATTTATTTTTACTTCGAAAAATTTTCGCTTGTTTGTTTTGACATTATTGTTGCCAAAGCATATCTATATAATATAATTATATATTAAATTAAACCAGTTTCATTGATTATTAATCAGAAATTATATCAATTTTTTTGACATACTTTTCAAATATTTAAAAACTGTCAAATGAAGAAAAGTCAAAAACGTTCAATCTTACGTTTAAAAAGAAGAAAACATTTCCACAAACATATAAAAAGTAACCATATAAATCTGATCAGCATGAAAATCAAAGTAAAAAAGAAATTTCATTCAGTTTACACTTTAGATGTTTTTGATAAATGAAAAAGTTAACTAAAATTGCTTTTTGTAAAACCAAATATATCTAAACAAAACTTTTGGTAAAATAGGATATAAAGCCTTCTGAAAATAAATAATGGCAATTGAAGTTTGAAAAAAATTACTTCATTCCTTCTTATATAAAAATTCTCAGATAAATTTCTAGTTATGGCAATACTAGTGCTGTATAAAATGCGCCGCTGCAAAATATTTAAGTACAATACGCCAAAAAATTGTTAAAAATAAACAAAAATTTTTGATTTTGACATTTTGACGTCAGTTCTTAATTGTCAGTTAAAATACAAAGAAGTTTTTGTTTTGTAAACTAATTGGTTTTAAAATGATTTTTTTTTGTAAAAATTAATAAAAATAAATAAAACAATGGATTTCTTATTTAAAAAAAATTAAATTTATTTTCATTAAACTATTTAATTGAAGTTTAATAGTATGCACTTAGAACTATCTTTTGCAAAATTCAACATTCCACAGACGCGAAAACAAGTTTTTTGCTAACATTTAAAACTTTACACGACTTCGAAATATTTTACATATTCCATTTATATCAAATAACTAAAAAATTATAATTTTAAACTAACAAGAATTGTTTGAAGTTTAATTCATGTTAAAATTATAACATGCATCACCATCATAGAAGACGAAAAAAACGTCCCAATTATAATACACGCACAGTTGAAGTGTCAAGAGGCTGTAATGGGTTTGGTTTCACCATATCTGGTAAGTGAAGAAAAAAAAGAGTGTAGCACCTACAGAAATTGTTAGGTTTCTTTTTCATTTATTTTTAAAAACTCAAATCAGACTCAAAACCAGTATTAAAACTTGAGAAAAATAACTTAACAACGACCTTGCTATGAAGTTTTTTAATGTATCTTAATATAAGTTCAAATCAATATCATATATGCTCATAAGACGCCTACACTATTAAGCTAAATTTTAAATAGTTATTACCCAAATGCCTTGGGCATGTGAGATCTGATCTTTTCATTTCATTTTCATATGTTGTACATACATAAATGTTTAAAGTAGATTTTAGATGTTTTTTTTTTAATTTTTAGGTCAGAAGCCTTGTATTTTGTCGTGTATTGTGGAAAATTCACCAGCTGATCAGGTAATATTATTTTTAAATAAATTAAAAAAAAAAACATGCATTAATGTGTATAAACCTAATACATATAAAATTTGTTAATATATGTTTTAATGAATTTCATTATTTTAGGCTGGGCTCAAAGCTGGAGATTTTTTAATATCAGTAAATGGTACTAATGTGTCTAAATTGCCGCATGAAGCAGTTGCACAAGCCATCGGAAATTCATTTGGAACAATTCGACTCCAAATAGCTGAAAACTATTTCTCAGACAGCTCAGAAGAAGAAATATCTATTGGGCATATAAATCGAGTAAAACCCAGATATATACAACACAGACATAAAATGAATCGAATAAAAAACGTGCCATCATCCCAAAAACCAAATTTATGGAGAGAAGAAACAAAAATTTTAAAACAAAATTACGCTGATGACAATTGTATACGGCAAAATCAAATTAATATGTCTGAAAATCAAGCTCCAGTCAATATTAATGTTGATATTATTAAAAAACATTCCAATGTAAAAAGTCCAGTGACATGTTTACTATCTCCCAAAGCTAGTACTTCAAAAGAACAAATTAATATAAACGCGGCTATTCGGAAAACTGTTGAATTTGAAAGTTCAAATATTTGTTTACAAGACGATAATGCAATATCACCTTTAGAGTACCGTGCAATCGTTGGATATATGGGAACTATAGAAATGCCTAGGCAAATAACTACTAGTACTAAATTACAAACTGTCCGAAGTTGTATAAGAAAACTTCAGCGTGAGAAGAGAAGTCCAAGTACTGTTCTTATGACAATATTACCAAATTGTCTAACATTGAAAAATTCTAACTCTGTAATATTGGCAGCGTTTCCAGCATCTCGGCTCACATATGTAACAAGCTCTTCAGAAAGCGAAAATCGATTTTTTGGTTTAGTCACAAGCGCATTCCATACTCACAATGAGAATGAAGATGAAGGTGCAGTCGGTGGTATAATCAATAATCAATTACAACCGAAAGAAATTACAATTTCTAACAGCTGCCATGTATTTGTCATTGATACAAAAATATGTGAACACAGTGTTCATGAACATAAAGCAATTGAATTTCAAATTGTATGTACGAAAGACCCTATATCAAACTTGTGCCTAGAATTTCCAAATAATTCAGAATATGTTGTAAATTTAATAAGAAGTATGTACACAATGAAAACGATGCCATTTCCCATACGTAATTTCCATTCACAAGGTATTAACGGTAACTCCGGTAAGCGTTTTAACCAAGAACCGTCAGCAAATTCTCCTCAACCAAGTAATCACAGCGAAGTAACCACTACATCATCAAATTCAGATTCTGGAATTGGTTTTCATAATGATTGCGCTAATATATCTGATAGAATTTTAGTAGTCGATTTTCCAAATATCATATTAAACAATAGAACGATTCCAGTTTTATCTAGGCCATCTGGTATTTGCCATAACATTGGTCAATGTAGCAGCGGCAGCAGTAGTTTGCAAACAAGTCCTGAAAAAATTCAATTACCACCAACATTCCCTAATACTAATCAATTACAATATAAGTTGAATGAATTTAGTAAACGTGTTAATATGCGACCCGATCAAAAAGTATTGTTGGCAGCATCAGTTCTTTCAGAAGCTTTAGCAAATGCTTCAATCTCAGCATCTAATAAAAATAAAAATAAATCCAAATTATTGACAACAAAATCATGTGATGATGTTTTATCGTCTATTGAACGTGATGAACCAGTTACATTTCAAAAGAAAAAAAACTTGCAAATGTCAATGGACGATATATCAATTTTATCGAGCAATAAGATTAAAGTCCAATTTCAAAGTCCGATTCAGAAAAAGAAAATTACCGAGCACGTATTTCTGCCACCGGGAAAACCAATAAGAAGAACTAGAAAAACTTCATATCCTGAAAATAACGAGAGTAAAACAAAAATAGAGAAAGATCCAAAATATATAAAAAATTCAGAAGCCAGAAAGAAGAATGAAAGAGAAAATTTTTCCGATTTTCAAAAAACTAGTGTAATAGATAATTTAATTAATTTCAGTAGAAAAAGTGGTAATGGAATTTCGAAACACGTTCAAGAAAGCTTTGAAATTTGGGGAAGCCTACAGGATATTAAAAAGGCAGTTGAAAATGATAAGTTTGAAAGCCATTTCATTGATGGAACTTACAGTGAACCAGATCTTCTAATGGTAAGTTATTTTAATATCAATACATTGACGAAAATTTATTAATTTTTTATTAAAGTATACATATATTATAGTAAACTTCTTCAAGATGGCTTACGTTATTTTTATCATTTCCTCTGTACATCTTCAGCTTATATTTCAGGGCATTAAATCAAACTTAATTATATGTTTTCATATATGCATCTTGTTCATAATTAGCATACAAAATTTCCAAATAAACAAAATTATCATTACAATTAACTATTAAATGTAAACTACGTTAACTTATACGTAACACGATTATCTGAATCAATTCACTCCAATATTTTGAGCAAAAGGTCAAACTTCTAAAACTAAACGTAAATAATTAACATACTATCTGTGTTTTGAGATATAAATGTGCTTTATTTATTAGTATTTCCTTTTATTTGTTTATAGTATACAAGAATATTAAAAAAATTTGAATTTGCTTTGAAATTCATGTTTTTTAGTTTAATTAATGAAACTTAATTTTCATTAAAAAAAAATCTTTTTTTTTTTCTAGTTGAACTTTAAAGATCAAAAATTACGTGATTCATAATTTGCATTTATTTGAAAAGAAAATAATTAAAATAGAAGACAAAATAAATTTTCCTAAATTAAATGTTAAGAACAACGTAACTTGAAATTACTAATCGTTAGAATTATCTAACTTTTGTTATTTAAAACATGCTATAAATGCTTTATTGAACCGCTTACCAAAAGTTAAAGATCATCAATTGGAATAAAAATTTTCAAGTATAAAAAAGGTTTACTAATTATTTTATGTCGACTTCGAAAATATTGTTTTACACTAGAGTAACTGATTCGTTAGCTGAATTTCTGTTTGTTGAGATAATGTCAAAATTTAAAGCATACTCAAGGAAATTCATAACATTTGTTATATATATCATAATTCTTATATTCCAAATAAAATGCATCATCACTGTTAAGAATGAATTTCACATTGAGTACATGGTTACACTGAGTATGCTACCCAATATTTATTTATTCTTTGGATAACTTTTGTTTTCACCATGACTCTAAATATGTAACTATGTATATAACTTTGATTTTAATTTTATTAATTTTTATGTTGCACTCTGCATTGCTTTTTCTTATACAAATGTTGAACCAAGTTGAAATATGTATGTATATTTTTATGGGGAGGGTATCAAATATGATATTTGAAAAGAATCATGCTCCAACTTCACAAACCCATAACCCATAACATGCGTACATTCATATATGTACATACGTACGTCTCTATGTATGTTAAAAAGTGAACCAAAAAAATAAAAAAAAAATTCTATTTTTATTGTCTTTAATTCATTTTTACTTCCATAACTTTTGACTAATTTAATTTATAGCAATTGATGCTTCACTAATTAAATTTTTTTTAATTTCATTACGGTTTTCAATTTTTTCATTCATTTGGTTTTTTTTTTTTTTGGTACATCTTTTCTATGAAATGTTTCAAATTTGCTGTAATGTCAATGGGCATGCATCAATGTATTGTTAGTTGTGAATTAAATAAAAACAAAAGCTAGGTTGGTTGAAAAATTACAGTTTTAATACACTTGAGACCATTAATAACAAAAAATATACTAATAACCGAAATTTTGTCAAATTAAATTTTATTAATTGCGGTAAATAATTAAAAAAAGAATTTGTAATCCTTTTTGAAACATAACCACGTTTAATTCTTTTAGCTCAAAGAAAACTTTCATAAAACGGGTAACTAATACTATTTTAAGAGCAATAGAAAAATCCATAATAGCGCAATACAATAATCGCATTTTTTATTTAAAAATTCAAATTGAAAGTAAAATAAATAACTAAATGAAATATGAATTACCGATATAGGCGACAACTTTTTCGGAATTATGCAATATTTTTCTAAGAAACAAATAATAAGAGTTTTTTTTTTTTCAAAAATTTATTTTTATAATAGAAATGTGAAAGTTTTCTAAAGGATAGGCAAAGTTTTTGCACGCACACGTATATTAAAACATTATTATTACTATTCCTAATTTTTTTACCTGAGAAATTTTCAGCTAGCCTATGTTTTATTATGTAGGTACATATAGTTCTGTACATATGCATAAATATTGAAATTGATGGTTTATTTTATCTTTTTTTTTACATTTTCTTCCTCTTTGTTAGTAAATAACAATTCATAATTCATAAGGCATTGTAAATTTGTAAATACATACACTGAATTGAATTGCTTTTCTAAAATATTTTTTTTTTGTACAAGAATGTGCAGATAATTTTAAAATTTAAATAAAAAAAAGCATAAACAAAGAATGTCGTTCAGATTAGCATTCCGAATAGTTCATGTTGTATGTATATAAAGACTTTTACTGCTTATAATCTTGAAATTTTTATAAAAACACAAAAATTTTAAGTAGAGTAAATAGAAAGAAACAGATAATGTTTTCATAAAACTGCAGAGTAAATGAATCGCGGACACAAAGTACCCCCAATTGAAACGGTCCAATAAATAGAACAAAGAAAATATGAGCAAATAATTAGCGATTTATGTATTTTCCCCATTGCATTTTATAACAATTATTAGAGTCAAAGCTGGTTAATTGTTTATAAAACCAACTTTCAAATTAATTTCAAAAATATAATTCTTATAGATGGCATGATCAAATTTCAATTTCCTCATTTTTTAAATGAATTCATCATTATTATCGTTATTATCATAATTTTTTGAGGGACTTTACAATGTTATTTTTATTTTTAATTTTTTTTAGTACATAGATACATCTATTGTTATAAACATATGTACTATTTTTATGTTATCAGGCCAGTTTCAAACCGTGAAGAAAATTTAAATATTTGTTTTGGATGTTATTCAAATGTATATCCATATATAAAAACATATATCAATACATGCACACATTTAAGTACATATTCCGTTTTTGTAGCACAAACACGCCATAAGTCATTCTTTTCTTTTTTTTATTATTATTTTTTAGTCTAATTCGAACATTTGCACATGTGATATCGTATCGAGTCTCGTCGTCGCATTCCTTGTATTGTTATTTTAGTCACTTTTGATTACTTTATTGTTTATTGTTATCTCCGCTGGCGGAAATTATTAAATAGTTTTGATCATTTTATTTATATAAATTATTATACTCAGTGTTTTTATCATTATTAATGTAATTATTATGCATAAAATAAAGCTTAAAAAATTTGTTCAATATTTGAAGTAAAAATTTAAATAATTAAAAATCAAAGAAAAATTTTTAAAATAGAATTTCAGAAAGTGCAATTGCAGTTATTTTGTTAAATGTTATACATACATAAGTATGTATGTTTTAAAAATAATTTAAAACAATTTTTTTTTGTTGAATTTTTATATTGAAAGTAAAAAACAACAATCAAATTAAAATCATGTCAAAAAATTCTGTTTTAGAACTTGTGTGTGGATTTTATTCTGAAGAAAATTTAGAGGTATGTACGTTGAATATCTTAATTCTTTGCAATTATTATTGTTATTTAGCATTATTAAATGATTATAAAGTTGTCATTGTAGTTGGACTACATTGTTTTACTTGAGTTTTTGTTCCTTTGCTAAATTTTTTTGCTTTAAGATATTCTAAATTCTTCTGTGATTGAAATATTAAATTATTTTGTATAATAATTAAACATTCGATTTGATAATTATTATTAAATAATTAAAGATTTTTTATAACATCCATCACTTATTATTACCGAAAAATTTATTATTGTCATTATTTACTACTTTATTACTACATTATTTATTCAAGAATTTTCTTTGAGGTTTTTCTTGAGACATGGCAGTTCACAAAGCTGGTTTTCGGGGAACTTTTCAAACGAATCTGTTTGTTTGAAAGATCTTTTCAAGATGTTTTTCAACAATGCCGTATAGCTATGTATATTGGGCGTCCTTCTATATTAACTAAAATCTTTAAAGGTTATTTTGAATTTGTTGATTTCTTAATATTGCATTTGATTAAAGTTTTCTAAAACTTTCCTTTAACCTTAAGCTAGAAACAGTTTCAATTTAATTGTAAATTTAATGTTAAGTTTCGCTATTATAAATATTTGACAGCAAGGAAACTGTATGTATTTGACTAATTTTACAATATTTCACAGTAGTATTTGACTAATTATACTTTAAATTAAGTAGCCATATTACATAATACTATAAAGTACTTATAGAGCGGAAAACAAATGCAATGATAATTATATTGCTGAATTCTAAACGAAATTAAACAGAAACGAACTCTACTGATCTCGCATTTGAAATTAATTGCTTTATGTTACGTGATGGCACTAAATCTTGAATGTCGAGTTTTCGGTTTGGGATCGATTTTACGTTTTTTACCATATCTACGGAACGGGTTGATGGAATTTGTTGATTTGATAAGTATTTGAGTTCTGGTTGTTACCGAACTTCTCAGGAAGCTCGAGTGGCACAAAGCGAAGCTCTACTAATAGCCAAATTTGAACTTTTCTAGATATGTTAGCTAAAAGCTTGCTAATTCCCTTAAAATTGAATGAAAGTGTTCAAAATGCATTTTCATAATCTTCTGTAACGTTTTCACTAAACTAGACGATATAGCGGTCGGTTATGCTCTGATCACATAAATTTTTTTTTTATTAATACTTGACATAAAAATATACATATGTATTATTTACATATGTATATATACATTTATAATGTTGACATTGACATATAAATATTTGTAAATAAATTGGCTATACGAGTAATATGTTTAGAAAAAAAATAACAATACAACAACATAATATAAAATATAAAATGCAAATTTTAATATTTATTCGCCTTATCACAAACAATTTTGTTGTGTGCTTTTTTTTTTTAAAGGGGAAAATGCTATGTCTACGTACACAAAATTCATACATAACATAAGAACGCGTCTTGTGTGTAAATTTTTTAAACATTAGAATAAAGTATATATGGTGCCAATTTTTACATATGTATTTAGTTTTAAGGAATGATCATTTTTGTAACAGAATGTGATATCTATATCTACATTTACATGTATGTATGTACATATATACGTGTTGTATTTAAGTACACCAACTTCGATTTTGATTAATAATTTTAATATGAAATGTGTGTAAATGAATCAAAATTTTGAACTACTCAATTGATGCCACCCAAATTTGATTTCCCGTAAAAAAAAATTGTCCTTTTTCTGAAAACCAGGAATTTTGAGGGAATTAAAAGTAGATCCAAACAAGATTTGCAAAATTTTTCCCATATGAATATTCCTTTTTATGTTTGTAATGCAATCACTAATTAATATTTCATTAAAATAATATTTTAAATGAAAATTCTTAAAATTGTCTCTCACAGACTTACGGTTCAAATATTTGCGATTCAAATCTAGTTTCTTAATACTGTGTCATCTTGAATTCAATTATGTTATGAGTATGTATATGTATATATTAAAATACTGCAAAGTCAAAAATAACGTATATGTAAAATAATAAAATATTCACTTTTTCTGCAAAGTCCAAAGTTCAAACCAGTTTGTTATCCTTATCAAATGTGCATATGATGAGTTTTCCGAACATTTCTTAATTTATACATGCTTAATTTGTTGCTTTTTACTAACACACACCCGATGTGACACTAACGTAATTATACAAAAGTAAAACAATTTGTCCAAAACACAATTTTTATTTGATAATTGAATTTAAAACTATTTCGCAGTCAGTTTTGCACCAGACTTTGTATTAAAAAAATTTAATGTCAAAATGCCGTTTTGTTATATCTAGACCGTTGTCGAACAATTATAACACATCAGTATATATTTGCAGAATTGAAGTGGAGGTACCCGAAATAAAGCTATTTTCTCGGTTTAAATAAACTGAATGATGTTGCATATTTACTCTAATGCAATTTTTCAATGTAATATTAATGCAATATTCTTGATTCGTTATGTAATATGACCATGCAACAATAACAATTTGTTCCATAAACTGTATTTGAAATAACTACCCATATTATAGACAAAGTCATCAAATTATTTAATAAATTGTTTTCTAATTACATAATATTAAATTCTTTAATATATAATCATAACATAGTGTGAAATTTAAACATAAAGTTAAATATTATTAAACTTGCATTTAAAATATCCTCTCCTATAGTCAATCTCTAATAATAATATTTATAATTATCACCTTAATGTAATAACTAAATACTTAACTATACGTTATCTAATATTTATTTAATATTACACAAAATACCGCATTGCGATATTCAAACAAAATGCCTAAAAAACATGCACGTTTTCGCATTATACTGCTTTATGAATTTTAATATTATGAATTAAGTTTTTGCGAAAATGTAGATAGTTGTGTAGATAACAATATTCTATATTGTGTAAATGTACAATAAAGATCGAAATGAATAATTTTATTTTAGTACTTATTGTGTAGATTCTAGTTATTTATTTGTTTATATAAAATATGTACATGGCAAAATGTACGTTTCGAGCATATTTTTAGATAAAATAAAAAATAATGAATATTTTACTTTTGGATGATATTTTTAATCACTTCATTAGTATATCTAATAACAAAGCGAGGACGATCTTCGGAATGTATAAAGTTATAAAACTTATTTTATAAATAGTTCTCACAAAAACTTTGAATCAAGAAATATAGCATGTGAGATTGAAAGTCTAACCGATAAGCGAAAATATTACAGAACCGATTGAGGTGAAATTTTGACATTATGTAAAGGTTTTAATTTAATAAATTAATATCAAAATGCAACCACATGTTCTATTGCAGTTTAAATATTGTTCAGTTATTTATTTATACTTCAGTAACGAAAATTTTCTTGTCATTGTTGTACTTATAAGTTCCAAAATATAAAATTCAATTAAGATTTTATACAATGTCATACACAAAATACAACGATATAAAAGCATTTTATCAGGAAATGTTTATTTTAAAATTAATTGCATGCATGTATAGAGAAGTTTGCATATACATTACAGTATATTAATGTAGAGCGTTAAAATAAAGTTTGAATAAACATAATTCAGTATTACTATCCCTGTTTCGTTACCAATTGCCGGTAACATTACAATTACTATTAATTTACAATTTAAAATCACTTTTACAAAAAATATATTGACGGACAAATATTTAAAGTTCATCATAGAATATATAATACATTTTCCATCTAATAAGTATCTATGTGTGCATGTACATAATATTACATATGTATAATAATTGATTTGCTAATTTACTTTATTTGTTAATAACCGCTGAGAAATTCTTAATGAAAGCTTCAATTATTCTTAATGAGAAATTTAAAAAAAAAAAATTTCTTAACTTTTATTAAAAAATAGTATTTAAAATTTTTATGAATATATACGTATATGTACATATGTATATACATATACATATATGTATATGTAAACCCACAATATTATTAATTTTTCTATTATGTACATTTTAGAGTACTTTCAAATTTTACTTACTCACATTCAAATTGTGGACAATGTTTATTATTATAACAAACTACAATACAAATTTTTTATATACATACATACATACAAATTACGTAGCATAAATAAATGATTTTAATTAAAAGTATGGAATTGAGTCATGAAATTTTAGCGTAAAAAAAATGAAGCTTATTGTTTTAAGGCACATCTCTTTTACACAATACATACTCTCAATATTTGAATTTTATAGCTTTGACTTTCATGTCAGTATTAAAAATATAATTTAAATGAAATATACGAAAAATATTTTTGAAAATTTGTCTGAATATTGTTTAAAAATTTTAAAATTTTCTAAAATAACAACGCGAGTAAAATCATCATTTTAAAATGATTTATTAAACAGAATTGATAGTTTTCAAATAAGAAGTAATTGGATACATGTACATATGTATGTACATAGGTAAACCAATGTAGTACATCAACAATTCTATTTGGAATATTCTAATTTAACTTACAAACAAACGTTTATGGTAATATAGAAAATAATCATCACTGAACTGAGCAATGGAAGAATACTTTTTTATATTTACATATGGTTTGACAATTTGCAATAAGGTTAGTGTCTTAGATAAAATTCCTAAAAATAATTTTTAGTTTAGTTTCAAACCATATTTTTGGTACAACAACGATATTGTTTGATCATAACACTATTATTATTGTTTGAAATTTAATTGAATAGCTATTAAAAATAAGTTGATGTTAGTTTTTGTATGTGCTTATGTAAGTGATATCTTAAAAGATTAATATAACAATAACGGAGTATATTGTAACTTCGTACAAATTAAGTGACATAGCTACGTTTAAACCGTAGTAAGGTAGAAAACAAGCAATAATGATAACTAGATCATTTTTAGAGCACATACTTTGTGTTTATACCAAAGATTAACTGAATTAATTAAGCAAAATATTAAATAACTAACTTTTAAAATTTTGAAAATGGCCGTGATATAATATAACTATGCTTTTTCAATAGAAATTTAACAGAATTTAAAAAATATTTAATTTTTCTCTCAATTTCTATAATAAAGCACAAATCTATTACTTTAATGCTAAAATATTTTAATGTAATAAAGTGTAAACTATTTATAAAATTTGAGAAGCAATAGTTAACATTTATATCGTCTATAATAGTTAACATTTATAACGTCTATTTTAGTTAATCTAAACGGAATAATTTTAGCTCAGTTTAATTATTTCGTTTAGTTTAGTTAGTTCATTGATCCCTTCATACTTTAAATGAAAATGATTAATTCGAGAAATGATATATGTATGTTCTATCATTCTAATATTAAAAATATGACAAAAATTTAGATCGGCACAGCGCACAACACATGTGCGTTTTTAAAAAGAACTACAAATATTGATTGTACTTTAGTTTTGTGTGTTGTGATGTCTTAGTTTACTTGTTCCAAGGCGTATTTAACGTTTGACAGTAAATTTTATTATAAATTAACATTTTTTGGATATTGAATTGAATGTAAGCTAAAATTTCCAATACTTACCAAAAGCAAAGGCAATAGGTATTTCTTACGAGAAGAAAATGAAAATGTTTAACATTTGAGTTTAAAACTGATAATCTAGTTTAATTTAATCAATTTAAGACAAAAACGTTATAAAGATGTTGTTCTATACAAAAAACTTTTGCAATTTTTAGAATTTCGCCCAAACTATGTATATTTTTCTAAAAATTATTCAACGCAAATGGAAAATTTAAAAATTCAAAAACAAAAGCCAAATCTTTATTTTAAAAGCTGGATGCAATTGTATTCGCCCATAATTTTTAAATTTTGTCCCTTATAAAATAAAAACTATAACATTTAACAAAAAAAAAAAAATTAAATTTAAAAAGTTAAAAATTCAAAGAAAAATTTCCGCCAAGTAAAAAACTAACGAACCGTTTACTTTTCTTTTACTACTATTACACTTGTTCTTTCAAATTATCTTGTATTTTATTAAAAATTTTACAGAAATTTAACCCTCAATCTTCAAAAACGTATATAAATGGTAATCAGAAAATATATATGTATATAAGTATATTTTTTTGTAAGAGTACATGTTTAAACTTTGTGTCACCTGTTTTTACCTGTTCAATTGAATTTAATTTTGATAGTGGCAAAATTAATTTCAACTCATTTCAAATACACACACAATAATACCGGCGTACCATCATATACGTATAATAGACCAATACATAAAAATTGAATGCATCGAAATGCATAAATTTCATTATTAAATAGAATTTAAACAAAAAATCGAAAAGTATAGAACAAGTATACATATAAAGTTTGCTTTTAACGTGAAATTAATTGCATCAAAGCATTGAATTGCATTAAAAAAAAAAAACAAAAATAATTTCAAATATCAATTTTCACACACATGTGTACATTAATGTGCAAGAGCATTGTAACAAAGAATAGTAATAATCTTTAGCACGCGGTTAAAATTTTCCTTTTTCCCTAAACATGACAGGTGTATAAAAATACATTTATAATATTAGGGCAATTCTTGTCATTTTTGTACACAACATTGTGCTTTCATATCGTTATTTCTTTATGTTTCTTGAGTTAATTTTAGTGACAATTGAGTGAAATAATTCAAAAGAATTTCAAAAAACAAAATTAAATTTTAGGCTTGTAAAATCTCATAAATAAAATAACAACCCATATTAAGTATGTAATTATTGTTATTTTCATGTAAGAAAAATTTTTTCCGCATTAGCCATTTTAATTTTTTCAAAAATTTGAGTTCCATTATACGAAATTCAATCATTATATGTAATTGTTCGATAACTAATATTAGTAGAATTTTAAAATTTTTACTTCTTATATTGAAAAAAAATACGAAATTTAATTGAAAAATTGGTAAATCTAATTAAAACAAAGAGAAAATGAAAATTCCGATACGCTATTTGCAAGACTATTTTAAAAAAATTCGATTTATGTGCGTACTTAGAATGAGTATATTATAAAAACTCGCACTTTTTTTTAAATAAAATTACTCAATTTTCTATTTGATCTTAAAAGTCTCTAAGTATCAATTTTTATATTCTGGTTTTCACAAAAAATTGTTATACTTATTTAGTTACTTTTTTCCTCACATGTTCAGTAAAAGAGTGCAATGGAGATTTGAGTCATTAAATCTTTTAGCAAATACTCATTCACCAATCACCTATAATATAGGAATCGCGCATCTATTCATATACGAAGGTCATACAATAATGAGTAATTGTAATTTTATTGTTTAAGAATTTGTTAGAATTTATCAGTAAACTATTGTTACTGTTATTAATTCTTCTACTCATATACATGTGCCAATAAAATTATTTAAATTTTAATATTAATTTGAATAAAAGTAACATTTTGTTTTACAACTTTTATTTTTTACTAATATCACGATTTCGCTTTCTACGGTTCTCTGAAAATTATTATTTTATATAAAAAAACAAATAATTAAAAAAATTCATCTTATAATTATTTACATACCCATTCACATACATACATACCTATATAGCCATCGGAATCAGAATATTATTACTTACTAAGTAGTTTAGCCGCTTAGATATTAATAAATTTTAAATTCCATCTCATCTCACTTAAGATATTGAACAAAGTTTGTACGTTGGAATGTCCGTTTTATTAACTCTCAATTTTATTTTATTATTTTTTTTTAATATTATACACATACATACCTACCTACATTCATGATAATGCTTATGTTAATATACATATGTAGAGTAGAGGGCAAAAGTCAACCATACATATATTTTATATAACAAAAATACCTGTAGCAAAATTCCTGTATACAAAGAAATGAGAAAAAATAAAACAAGAAAAAAAAAATGAATAATAATAAAAAATAGTTATTTTTTATTTTTGTAACTTTTTTTTTTCTTTTTATTTTTTTGTATCCCCCATATGACAATAACTCTCAGTTTTATTTTAACTTAGTAACGTATCGGTCACAATTCAATAATATTAAAGCAAAAATCAATAATTAATATTTGATTTATAAATTATAAAAAAAAAAAATTAATAATAAGATAAAATAAATAGAAAATCTCTCAGGTGAATCAGGTGTGAATTAATTAATTTGAAATTATTCAAAAAAATGTTGTCAATAAAAATTCATCAATACAAGAATATTTATACTTTTACAGTTATTCATTAAACTGATTAAATTATTAAAATATTCTGTGATTAGTCATTCATTTTAATTATTTAAAATGAGAAAAAAAGAGACAAATATATATATTAAATTTTATTTATTTATTTATACCTTTTATGTCTTTTTTTTGTTTGTTTTATTAAAATATTTATGAATAAAATTAATTTAATATACAATTTTAATAAAAAAAATACTAAATTTTATAAACTATACAATTTAAATAATGAACTATTTAAAAAAAAAGACTTAATCAATATATGAATTATAGTTATTAATTTACTTTAAATTAACCAAAAATAAACAGAAAATCCAAATATTAAATAAGAAAAAAAACAGCCGAGCGAATATTAAAATGATTAATTTGATTTATTAATTTTTTATCACCTTTATTAAATTCATATTACATAAATTATTAATGATATTCTGTGTTTCTATATACACACTTAATAAATGTTTAATAGGAAAAAAAAATTTTTGTACTGATAATTTTAATCCTTTAATATTATATTCTGTATAATATTTTATCTTGCAAATGAATAATAAATTAAATATGCACCCACACATAATAAAAAAATAAAAGTATAAGTTTTCATGTACTTTTAAAGTTCTCATATTATTTTAGTAGGTAAAGGCTTTAATTCCGTGTTTCTCAAACAAGAGCCTTCTGAAAAGTTGCCGCCAAAAGAATTGTTAGCACACAAATATTTTATTTGGCTATTTAATTTGAATATTGAAAATATGAAAATAAAAATATTATGTACGGTATAACAGTATGTATATGCATATCTTCTGAAGATACGGATCTGCAAATTAATGTTAATGGAAATATTTATTCTTAATTATGACCCATAAGAAAGGATTGTGCATTAAAAATAAATTCAAATTTTAGTAATATGATCCTTATTATACATTTTTAATTGCAAACTGCATGTCATTGTAATATTTCTTCCTCTAATTTTCTCTTGCCTCTGTTTTTTCCTTTGCTAGAAATGAGTTGAGAGTGTGTCTATCAAATATTTGACCTGATATTAAACACAGGAGTCATTCGCCATCAAATTTCTTATTAAAAATAAATTAATATAAAATGATTTGTGATACCATATTATATTTGATATAGTAAATGTATCGTAGTTTTATATATACTTATGCTGTAATACTCGTAATTAAAGCGTATTGAAATTTAAAAAATCATTTAATATGATAATATTTGCTACATACATGCTTCTTGACATACTACACATATGACCAAAACCAAAATAAATAAATAAATACATTTTTTATTAAAAGTATAAGGTGACGTTTCGAAGAATATATTAAGGTTTCGCGAACTGAAAAATTATGAGAACTATTATTTACTCTATTATGATAGAAAATTAATAAAAATTTCTTTTTAGTTTTCTAATTCAAAATCGAATTTTTATACGTAAACTATCAAAAATAATTCGATTTTTTTATACTTGCGGTTTTTATTAAATCTTATCTCTTTAAATTTAAATCACAAAGCGCTCTGATAATTCTAAATCTGATCCGATTGAACCTCTACTGAATTAAAAAATGAAAACACCTATAGAGTATTGTTATGTTCAAAGACTTTTGAATAAAATATTTTAATCCATCGATCTATTTAGTAATATTCGCAACATTATGTGTTCAATATTACAAAAGCTTTGCATAAGGTATTTTCCAACATAGTTTTTCTTATTTAAATTATATTAAATATTGTTTCATCATATATGAATAACCTCACATGAATAAATACTATATTACAGCTGTTGCCGCCTGTTTATTTTTAATTTATATATATATATATATAAAAGGTCTATATGTACTTATTCCATTTTTAATGATAACTTCTTTTTTTACTTTTTCATAGGTGATTTATTTTAGAAAATTTTATTTCATGTTGTCTTTTTCATTTTGATTTTAATTATTTATTATATTAAATATATTTTGTCGCATCCATACTGTGAATTTAGTAGTAAATACTAAAAATAAAAATTTAATTTAAATTTATATATTTCCTTTCCATTTAAACTTTATTGTTATAAAAAACATATGAGTATAAAAATTCTATATAAAACCTTGGAGAATTTTTATCATCATCAGGACTGTATGAAATGCAAGCTTGCGTAAAATAAAAAAATATTGTGTTACTACATTATAATTTTTCTTTTTTATAAATCAGATGAGACCATCATTTTGTAATATAAAATACAATTAACTTTTACGTTTGCTTCTTCAGAAACGTTTAGAGCAAACGAATAAATTTGTCTTAAACTATTATACTTGAAGAACAAAATATTAAAGAAAGAATTGTATTAACGTGTTGGATAAAGATATCATATAACTAAATTTATTACTGCCATACAAAATATTTAGAGTCTAGGTATGTTCATATGAAGGTTCGAAATCGATTTCGCTAGATTCATTTAAATTATGAACAAAATTCTCATAAAAAAATTTTTTTCATATAAGTACAGCTAATTTGGAAGATAAACTGTTGCTCTTCCATTTGATAATAGTTGATCTTTAAAATTTGAGTGATATGAGAAATATAAGCTTCCACAACGCTTCATTGCTGATTTTCAACACTGAGGGGTGAACAAAAGCTCTTTGCTCCATTCTAAACTTTGACATCACAAAATATAAATCGACTAGACAGTGTTAACAGCTTATACATATGTATGTGCTAACGTTTCCTATTAATGTAGTAACAGTAATATAAATATTTAATCACAAATTTTTTCTAACAATTTTAAATGCCTTCAAGTGTGTATGCATCAACATTCACATTTTAAACTATCTATACTTAAAAATTCAATTGCAAATAATGATAATTATAAACATGCCTACGCGCACATGTACTTAAAAACAAATTGAACAAATTTTATAACTAGGGCTATTATGAAATTCTGATTATTCTAATTTTACCATATTATTGGCATATTTTACGAATATTAACAACAATTCTACAATTTTAATTTTAATGTAGAAACCAAGATATGCAACATTTTTTTCATTTTACTCATTTTCAAATCGATTGAAATCTAAAAATTTTCAAAATAACTTAGCATATTATAATTCCATACATACATATTATGTACATACATACATATGGCCAGATGTATACTCATCACTGGGTGTGCTAATTGAAATTATCCAGAACCATTTAATTAATAGATTTCATAAAATATATACATATACTAACATATTATCTAAAAATAATACATATTTGATTCTTAATTTGGAAATTATTGAAATAATTTTGAAATGACGATGTTGAATTTGTTTTTTTTTTTCATTTTTTATTTAAATTTTTGACGGAATTAAATTAAATTTTTTTTTTTATGTCGATGGCATTGACGTAAAAATCTATGACGGCATTATTAATACGTAGTCTCTGTTCTAATGTACAATAAATTTTTTAACTAAACTCTAATTACATATTCAATGTAAATTTAGTGATTAAAAAAAACTGATAATAAAAGAACGGGCGGCAGGCAACAATAAAACTCTCTATAGAATATGAAATACACTTTATCTATTTATTGTACATACACATATTCATATTACGTACAATATGAAAAAGATACAAAAAAAATTTATTGTCTTTTTGTTTTTTCTTTAAATTAAAAATGCGTGATGATTATTTTGATGATGTGAATGATTCATTCCGTCATCATTAAATTTATATTTATTGTACATATGTATATATGGATGAATGTATTTTCATTGTAGAATAATATTTTAAGTGTAAATATTTTCCGTTTACGTATAGATATACGTTTATCCACCATGTGCATATTACAATAATGGCGCACCAATCAACTCTATAATTTTGATATTCTTTTATAATCGACCATTGAATTTTGTGATATATGGTTAATAAATATACCATACCGATTAAAAATCAGTATAAATGAATTATCAAACATTCATACACATGGTATTTTACATATAACATATGTACTTTTGTAGATATGTAGCTTTACGATACTATACAGTTAATAGACACGTATTAATTATACAGCCATACCTCGCACCATACACAAACTTTTAAAGAATAATGTAGACAATTAAATAACATAATGTTACTTTGATTAATCGAAATCGAAAGTTAGAAATCGAATTTTATTTCAGTCAAATACGGTATTGTTTACAATTTTGAATATTTGCCAATCTTTAAAAAGTATATCTTTTGTAATTAAATTGTTTTGCAATCTTTTTTTATGGAAAAACGGAAAAAAATTAGTATTTGATTTACATAATCAACTTTCATTTAATTCAAAAGAATATTTAGAAAGTTATAACGAGAATAAAATCAAATATGTATGTATGTATGCAATTATGAACCAAAAAAAGTAATTAACTATGAAGTTAAATTATAAAAGAAGCTTTTAATATTTTAAAATTAAATTCAACATTTATGAGAAAATGTTAATTTATGATTAAAATTGAAATTTCATTCAATCTGGCATAATAAAAATGTATGAAGCATTGAGATATTTTTTGGCATATCTGTCAAAAATTTTGACATTTAGGTAATCTGTGCTGGCTACAGAAAATTTTTGATTAAACAACTTAACAAGTTTGTTTATAATAATAACAATTAGTAAGTTTTTGGACTCTCATATAAACATATAATTCTCAGACATGATGCCATAAATGTGAATAATTCGTGATGTCAGAATATCGTGAAAATACTCAATAATTATTTCATATAATAAATATTTTATATATGAACATACATATGTACATAACTATATGCAAGTGAATCAATATATCTACTATGTACATGTATAAATATAGATGTTTGATTTATTAAAACAACAATATACAACAGATAATATACAAATCTATAATGTTTTGCAAAGAATATTTTTGAAAATATTAAAAAGCAAAAACATTTTTCAATAAAAAAATTTTAAAACGTTCCCGTAAGATTTTTAAACAAATTGTAAAAAATAAATTGAGATTTCAAAATCATGATGTACGGCTAATAATAATAGACCATAATGGGAGTCTAATACCAAATTTTGAAGATTGTAGCGTATAGGTAGATAGGCTTCATATTTTGTGACATTCTAGCCTATTACGAGGCAAAAAACTTTTGTTCAACCACTATTCGCTAAAATATCCTTAAAGAATTATAAAGGCATTCAAAGATAAAAATATTAAATTTTCTTGAAAGTGTACATATCTCTTGAACCAATGAAGCTTTCAAGGTAAATTAAAGATAAAATTAAAGGCTTGAAATTTATGTTTCATGTTGAATTTCAAATAATTTGACAACATCTATTAGACAGTTTTGAAGATTAACGGTTTCTTTTTTAGTTAGTAACAGTTTAACAGAATAGCTTTTAAATTTATTGGTTTCAACGTCTGAATAAATTTTTAATTATATTTGGTAGCCAGCAGTAGTAAGCTATGCAAATACGATAGGCCTTTTCATAAACGCAGTATATCGCAATATATAGCGAGAACTGCGCTATATTTGTGTTCATAAACAAATGTTGCTAATCAAGTTTATTCATAAACATTGTTAATCTGTCACAAAAATATTTAAATTATCATGGCTAGCGCAGTTAAATCAGCTGTACTTTTTTTTACTAGTTTTTGCAGTTTGGTTTAACATTTTTAATTGTTAATTGTTGTACCTACTTCAATATAACAAAATTTCTTTTTGTTTTTTCAGTTTTCTTTTTTTGTTTCCCTTAATTTTTATTTTTCCTGAAAAAGAATTTTTCACTATTTGGCCCATAATAAATAACTGTTTTTTTTTAACGACATTTTTTGTTCACGAACACAATACTGTAAATTCAAAATAGCAGAAGTTTTTATACAACTGTTAAAAATATATTGCGTATGTATCACATTATTGTTTTGCAGTATTGTGTTTATAAAAAAGTCTAATATTTCCGATTATATAGTGGTTACTTTAACACTAAACTAGATTCGTGCTTATAAATACTCGACTATGTGACATACATATGTAGAAATGATTATCAAATGAAAATTTTCGTTAGGGCTGTTAAATTTTTTTTGTGGGCAGGATAGGATGATAAGATAATTCCACAACGAATTTCCAATTGAGTTTATTGCATATAGAGATAATTACTTTTGACAATAATATGTTTTCTGAAATTGGTTTGTAAGTATTTTATTTCATACACAGTTACTGCAATTAATTATTTGCTTTCTAAATTGTTAATTATAAATCAAACACCTTGTTTTGATGTCTTTAGTACAGCAAATGCCATCGAATTTTTTAGTAGTGTTTCTCTTTCTGTTCCGTTACTTTTCACTATTATAAACTCATTCTAATTTAATGGAATTCATGCATTTTTTTTTTTGATTGACAAGTTATAAAAAACATTCAAATTTTTTTTATAAAATTTACTTTTTCAAAATGAATTCTAGATTTAATAAATATTCATTTGTTTCACTTTTTATCTCTTATTGTTGCTGGAATTTTAATGTTTAACAAACTTAACAAGTGAATATTTTTAAATTTAATAAATTAGAAGAAAAAAAAACAATGATTTCGTTTTTATAATAAAGTCATTTCTCTCAACTCAATTGACCTTAAAAAGGAATTTTTTTAATTGTTTACTAATGCGTTTTTTATTTTTTTTTACAAGTGGAAAATAAAATTCACTGAAATTTTAAAAAGTTTAAATATTTTTTTTAAATTTGTTTTTTAATTATAAATTAAATTGAATTTTTATTGTTAGAAATTAAAAAAAAAAAACAACGACAAAAGTAATATAAATAAAATTTTATTCATATTTTATAAATAAAAACCATGGAATTTAATTAAAACACTTTGTTAAAGCGAAAATAGCAAACAAACAAATGAAGTAAATGATCCAGTGATGTTTTGTAAATTTAAAGTGTATGTTTATTGACATTAAATTACCTGATTATTGACATTTAATTTGCCAATGAAAATTTTTGTGATTGTTTTTGCTATAAGTAAATAAAAAAAAAGGTGAAAATTTTTCTATTATTTTGTAGTGTCCTGCTTTGAAATAAATTTTGTTTTTATAAACAACACCATTACTATTATTTTCACTATTATTTATAAAGTACACACATTAATAATAGTGAATATATTCACACATAAGTAAAGATATAACTACGTAATATTATGTTAATATTTCATTTACGTTTGTTTGGCCATTTGTTTAAGAAATCCAAAAAATCTATTGCTTTTTTAATTTCACTCTTATTTACGTTATACTCGTAGAAATTTAACATTTTGCAGTAGAAGCCAAAATAAATAATTTTTTAAAAATTATGTGTACATTTTCAAGGGCAAATTAAATTAAAAGCAGCATATTTGTATTGTACATACATTTGCGTAAGTAAATATGAATGTTTGTAAATGGACATATTAATACGGAATTAATAAAATTCTTTAAAAATTAAAAAAACCGGATGATCTAAATAACTCAAGATACTAATTGAGCTAAATTTACCAAATTTTTACAATTAACTTAAAATGGTAAATTCTAGAACCCTATTTAAATTTAATGTGATCGAGGCAGCGGTTCGAGTAGCTGTCATACAACTTTCAAAGCTATTTGGCTATATACTTACTAAGTATAAAAGAATAGAAAGAATAGAAAGTATAAAAGCTGTGATATTGAAATTTTGCACAACCAAATATATCAGTAGGGCCAATATGTTTGATAAAAGTCGTTGAAATTGCTTGACTCCTTCTAGTAGATGCCATACAACTTCAACAGTAGTTTCGTCATATCTTAGAAAATATTGCAAATCATTGCAGTACTGAAATGTTGCATAAATTAATATGGTAATATGGCAACTTAAAGTCATAGTCTGTTCCATAGTCAGCTATGGCATATTTTTTGCCATATTGGATAACAAATTCGTAAGAGTATCACAGAGTTGACACGGTCAAGTCTAGTTTTTCTGGTTTTTTTTTTTTAATTTTTCTTTTAAAACACATTTTCACTAAAAATTCAGAAAGAAGTGTGATTTGTAAGCAAAGCAGTTCTCTTTTTTTTAATCTGATTTATTTTTTTCTTTTTTTTTTTGATTTCTATATAATAAGAACACACAGAGACCCAAAATGTTTACACAATTGAAATTTTATAAATATTTACTTAATGCCTATATTTTTACTTTGTTATAATTCTTAAGTATTTTCTAAAGAATTTCTTACAAATAAAATTATTTTAAATATTTGAACGCGAATTTCATATAAGTATGTACTCACTTACATATATATTTACATGTGTACATGCTAAATATTAATATTTAAATTGAATATTTTTATTTTTAAAATAAATTTCTCATAAAATGTATAAAAAGGAAAAATAAACGTTTTTATATTTATCTGTTTTCCATCTTAATTAATTACGATTATTATTTTTATAAATAAAATTTAAATTATGTGTTTAATATTTAATAGAAAAAGGGGAATGAAACATAAAATGTATATGAAATTTATGAAATACAATTAAATTTTTAATATCAAAACTCTTATAATTGTTCAAACAAACAAAAATTGAATTCGAGAAAACAAATTCAAAATTAGTGAAAATTTGCAAGTCACTATATACATAAGTAATATGTTTAGATTTGTGTATAAGAATGTTATACGCTAATTTTATAACGGAAAAAATTTCGATAATAGAGCTAACTAATAAAACTATTAAGCATTTACTGTAAAATAGTTTGATAATAATTGAAGACCTACTTTATATATACATACTTACATATGTACATATTCATACATAATCAGAATTAATGAAATTTTGTGTTATAGTAGCGTATATGTACATATATACTCTAAAATACATAAGCGGTTTCCACCAAAGCCATAGAAATGGTTCAAAATCCCAAGCGACATTGATAATCAGGACAGGCATGCAAATAGTAAAAAAATAGTACATACATTGAGATTTTGATAAATTTTGTAAAAAATTGTTTTATAACCATTTATGTTTAGATATTTGTTTTGTTTGTTCCGACGCCTAGAACTCTTCTTAATTTTTGAATGATGTTTTTAGGAAATCCCGGACATTTCAAGCGATTGTTTTTTTTTTTATATAACTTCAATACGAAATATGATTTTGAATCATCTGACAGGAATCTTCATAATTTGAATAAACCAGGTACTCTTTGAAAAGTTTTATCTATTCCCGAATCCATACATTCTTACTCACAACTATTACTTAAACACATATGCAACCAGATTGGCCAGAATAATATAAATCTATGAAACTTGTAAAACTATACATTATCGCATTTTTGACTATTTTCAAATTAATTACACATTTCATTACATTTTAAATCGTTTCGAGTGCAATATAATTTGATATAAAGAAATGTAGTTAGAGTACGGTTGCATATTTAATTCATATTTAATTCTTGCAGCCTTGTACATTTTAAATATTTATTCAAAATATCAAAAAATTAAAGATTAAGAAACTTAACGCGCAAATTTCTTTAACAAATTCCATGTGTTGAACATTTCATGTGAATCATATCAAATAATTTAACAGAAAAAATTGTATTAATGTCCTTGAAATATAAAAAATCAATAAAAAAAATATTAAAAGAAGAAAAAAATTCTCAAAAGTAAATAAACAATAAAAATGAATTTCTTTGATAAAAGAACGAAAAAAAAAAATATTTTTCTTTACTACAATTTAAACATTAATAAAATGACAAACTTTGACGAGGATATTATGTAAACAGCTATTAAAGCGTAGAAAATCATGCATACGCTTTCAGATATCTATATGGATAAATATTTATATAATATATGATGGACATGGGATACTTACGTCATCCTGAATTTGATATAATGTAAAAATAATAAGATAAAATTATTTTTGATGTCTTAAACAAAAGAAAAATCTCGGAACACCAAATTCTCATGAATAATTTTTAAAAATGATATTTTTTGTCTTTAAATATGTGAAAATAATCAATTGTTTCAATTTAAATTTACAATCACCATAAACATTGTATAGATTCCACCGCCTTCAATTTATTAAGAAATCAAAATATCCAAAATTACAAAATTAAAATTTAGGTTCATTTCTAGGAAATTCAAATATAACATCTCTGCGTTAATATACAATTAAATTGTTGAATTAGGAAAATATAACAATATAAAGTGTGTCAATGATAAAAATTTTAGAAAAATTCTATTTAGACAATTAAAACTATTATACAAATCAATTAAAAATTTGTTGAGAATAAAATTATTTTTAAATGTTTTATTAAACAGAATTGTGTTTTCAGAATCATATACGTAGACTTATATGTAAGTATGTGTGTTTCTATGTAGGCAACTGTCTGAATAAAATATAATTAGACATTTTCGCAATAATATTTTAAAAATAATTGTTAAAAAAATTAATAAGCAATTTATTTCATGTACAAAGCAATATTCGTATGTATGTACATACAGGCGCGGTTCTGATGTATTCGTCGCCCTAAGCGGTTCCTAAAAAGTGCGCCCCCCCCCCCCCTTCAACCTTTTCACCTATTTTATTACTGTGAACAAAATTTAATAGGCATTGCACATTGTGCATCATAAAGCAGTTTCTTGTAACCTTATTGTGCTGAATTATAGAATTAAAGTCTGGAACTAAACTTTCAATTTTTTGTTTTATAAATTCAAAAACAAGGTAATTTATTTAACTGTACGTTTTTTTATGAAGTTATGATCAGATTTATATCAATCACTTAAACTTGATTTTTTGATTTTAACAACCAAAAAATTTACTTTTTGACGTAAGTGAAACTTATTGTAAAAGGTTCTATGAAAATTATATCAAATGAACTTTTTCACAGCTTATTTGAATATGAAAAAAAGTAAAAAATTATTTTTATTTTTATTCGTAATTTTATTTTTATTTTTATAATTATTTTTATTTTTATTCGTAAAATTTGGCTTTTTATTTCACAAATCGCCTGAGAAATGAAGCAGCGTATAAAAAAAGTTTCGACTTGCATTCAAAAATTTAAGGAAAATCAAAGTTTCGTTCTAAAATTTGTGACTTAAAAACTAAGCTTTTCATGTACATAGCTATAAGCTTTTATACTGTTCATTATATTTTTTAGATTTTATTAAAATAAATGCATTTACTGGTATTTATAGGCTCGTGGTTTTGAAATTTCAGAATGTCGTTTTGCTTAACTGTTTTAATTTTGGAGATAAATGTGTGAAGCAAATTATGCGCCATTTCATTTTACTCTTATTTTTTGGATGACTTACACTACATCAATTCAGCATAAAAATTCTTAACATTCACTTGATTATTAAACAACATTTTTTCAATTCAATATAAGTAGTAGATTTTATCAATTAAAATTTAATTCTGTGATTGATAACAGTTTTTTCAAAAACGAAAGCAGAACATAGTAGTAGAAATTCATAACGATCATGTAATTTTAAAATTCATTCAAAATTTTTTGTTGTTAAACAAAAACAAAATATTGGTATACACAATCTCAATATCAAGCTATGCTTTCCATCATTTAAGAATATTGCTCTCATTCTCTTTTTCTAATTTCTTTCTATTCTCATTCTTAATTTGTGTTTTTTTTGTTTTGTTCTTGTTGTTTACTAATGCAATAGTATACAGAAAAGTAATACATTATAATAATGTGTTTGTTTGTTTGGTGAGTGGGCGCCAACTAAGCAAAAATAAAATTTTGCATGTATGAAACAATTTAAATATAATGTGTACGAACGAGTGTAGCCACTAAGCATAATAAAAACATTGCTTTGTGATATAATTATATGTGTACGAGCGAGTGTTGATAGGGAGCAATCTCAGCAAAATAAAAATTTTGCTTTATGAGATAATTATATGTGTACGCATGAGTGTTGATCTTATTCATATTAGACAATATAAATTATGTGTACATGTGTATTTTTGAATATTTTTATTTGTTGCGTACATTGCTTCTATATATGTATGTATATTATATGAGACGATTTCACTTGTATATATGAACGTTTGAATGTATACAGCTGTGTGAAATAATATTCTGTGTTTATAGGCATATACAGTACATAAAAAATAAGAATGAAAGAGTAGTGTAGAGTAAAGAAATGTATGAGTAATTTTAATTCTATGAACATTTTTTGTTATATGGTGCAAATAGAAAATATGTGTAGGAACAAAATATTATGTTTGCATGTAGGTAGATTTTATTAAGTTAATTTCGCTATAAATTGATGTATAAAAAAAAACTTGGAATCCTTTTTTTTGGGTGAAAATTTTTTTTTTTAAATTTAGGGGTTTTTTAAGTTTTCAATGGCGCCCCTATTTTTTATCGCCCACTGCAAATGCATACTTTGCATGTATGATAAATCCGGGGCTGTGTACATATGTATTCACAACGTAATACACGTTAGTCTTCTTCTTCTTCTTTGCCTTTTCCCACCTATCTGGGGTCGGCCAAATATATAAGAACTGAATAAAGTGTATTGTACATAAATTAAAATATTACATAAATCCAAAAGATTTTCCGTATTCACCGTTATTGATCTTACAAATCTAATTATCGTAAATATCCTCATACGTTCCCTTAGTTTTTGACAATATATTTGATTCATAGATCATTATTTAACCGGATAAATTTAAATTGAATTCTGGATAAATTTAAATTAGTACTCGTAACGTTGTTATTTATTTTGCCATTCCCGAAAAATACTTACAATTCATCTTCAAGGAAAATATGTTTGTTAAATAAAATTTTGTAATAAATTCATTACATCAAACCTTGATATGATAAGACTACGGTCCTGTAGAGTATAAATTAAGACGACAGTTGTTACATGAAAGTTAGACAAAACTTTTTTTTACAAGTTTTTTATCTCCTTATGATAAGTTTCTAAATAAAAAATTCGGCAAGTTTTGCGCTTTTTTTTTTTATTTTAGTTGAAGAAAATTTGTGTCTAAACTCTATAGAGCTTCGATTTTTCTGAAGTATTTGAGAATATTTCTGAAAATCTTCGAAAATTTTCGGATCGGAATGAATATTGCAATTTGCAATGCATAAAATCGAATATAGAACGATCGTTACCAGTCTTGTTATCATTATTTTGGTATGTTCTTAACAAGACAAATTCATAAGAATAGTGCATGTTTGTAAACAGGTTGGGTTTACAATTTATATTTCAATTTATAGTTAGATTTATGTATTTTTACTAACGCTATCTATAATTCAATCAATATTTTTGAATTAACTTTGTTATCTTAATTAATATATTTCAAATTAAAAAACTTTAACTTATTTATAACTTCAATAATTTAATTAAGAACTTTTTCAATTATTTTACAAGAAAATTACAGAAATTTTTACAAAAAAAAAAAATTTATTTTCTAAAAAGTCCTCGACCCACTTAATTTCCTTTTTAAATGCAATTTTTAAAAAGTGCCAACAAATAGAATAAGATAAAATAAAAATAATAAAATTTTTAAATTATTACTTCCGGTAGATCTGATTCTTACCTTTCTTTATATACTTTTTTGTAAAAAAGAAAAAGATTTTTTTTTTAGTTCAAATTTTAGCATTTTTGGCTTTTATTTTATATCCTTTCGTTCTTTG
This sequence comes from Condylostylus longicornis, assembly GCF_029603195.1. Lineage (NCBI taxonomy): Eukaryota > Metazoa > Arthropoda > Insecta > Diptera > Dolichopodidae > Condylostylus > Condylostylus longicornis. The sequence continues at coordinate 8,314,799 of NW_026578009.1, read as the reverse complement.
AATTCTCTCTCTCCTATAATAATTATAACTTCCTTTTCCTTGCACGTGTTCAAATTTTGTTGACAAAAACTTTCTTTTTTAAGTATGATCTCATTTTTCATTACTTCTATAATTTTCAAATAAATTTTCTAATTTTTAAGGTTTTACCTATATAACAAACAAAATATTTATGTTAATAAGTAACTATTGGGAGTTTTTTAAGGATCATCAAATTTTCAATTATTCACATGAATTATAAATCCTGTTTTTTTAAGAAACCGTTACTGAAATCTCGTTTTTATTTTAACAAAAGAAATTGAAGCAAAAAAAACAGGGCAGTCAGCTTTTACTTTGTGCTTTATACCTTCACTTGAATTCACCGATCATCTTAATATCTTCCATTGTCTAAAAAATGTAAAGTTTTATATACAACCATATTTTGTTAGTCGCATCACTCAAGGTGATGAAATATTATTGAATAGAATTTTGTTTTTCGGTATAGAATTTCGAATTTTTATAATTTACTTTAACCAAAGAATTACAAGTTTTCTCAAGAACAACCAAATCACGTCAAGTTATGCGACTAACATCATATGGGTAATAGTGTTATCTCTGAAGATCCTTTTGATCCTTTTGATATTACGTATAGATAAGAAAACTTTCTCACACCTTAAATACGAGTACATCACAAAACAAATATGAATCCGGTTGCCTCGCTCCAACCTTTTACACCTTGGAATACTATAAAACAAAAACATTTAAGTATTAGAAAAACTACATTCTAAATTTTTCATATTATTATTCTAAGTCATGAAATTTGATTTCAATTATTTGCTCGAATATTTCCATATCTACTGATATACCATATATCTATAGCTTCTTTAATACACACCCCATATATAGTTTGTACCATGTTTTATTTTTTAATTATTTTTCATATTGAAACAAAGACTTGAAGCACATTTGAATAACTATTGTGGCAACTTAAAATTCTGATCATAACGATTTTAAGTAATTGTGAATTCTTCTCACATGAAATTATTACGTTTTAGCCTATATATCTGAGAGAAAACAAAATACCGTGTGAATAATGATGATAAAATAAAATTATATGTATAAGTGCATATGTGGATATATACATATGTATACATGCAAATATTTGTAATTGATTATATGTATATTATTTATAATGAAATTATATTATTTACAATGAAATTATATAATTGAATTTTCAATAATCTATTATAAGTATTCTGAATTAAAAATAAGCTCTTATGTTAGAAATTAATTAAATTCTGGCTGTGCAATAGTAATCACACCCATATTATTTTATAAAGTATACATACATAAATACTTGAATTTAAGCATAATATTATTTAAAATCCCAGTTTTCCATTCATTTATATTTAGAATAGCACTATGAAAAAGGGGAGTGTTATACATATAATGTATATTGAAAATTCGAATTAAATTATGAACTAAGCTTAAAATTGTAAAGAACGCTGCTCGGCAAATGAGTTTATAATTTTAAAAATTATATATGTATAATCATTAAATTGTATTGCATTGTTCCAGTATTAACGATCTCAAATATATGAATTTAGTACTTCAATAGAAATTTTTGAAGTCGTTTTTCAAATTGTGTTAAACTATTTTCATTTCTAAATCTAGAATTATAATAGTATCCAAAGGTTACTCGTAAAACTGTTTTGAATATCTGATGATTGAACAATTAAATCTTAAATGAAGAAAGTGATTCATAAACTAAATTTCTTAATAAAAATTAATAGAAAATTAATTGCAATTTTTTTTTCGCAAAACATCCCATAAATAGAGGAATTCTGCTACAATAGCTATGGAATACTTTATTTTAAAAAAAAAATTTTATTATATAAATAATCTTTATGAGCAATCAAAATAAAAATAAAAAATAAAACAAAATTTTGATCATGACTTGAATCAATTATGCAATTAATTTGAATAAAAATGCATTTAAAAAAAAATTTGCTTTCACACGCTTTAAATAAATTTCATATAAATTTCAATTTTATATTTAAAGAAATGTCGAAAATAATACGAGATTTCTTTAATTCTAAAATGTTTTTAAGAATTATAATTAAAAATCAATAATATTGAGAAATTAATTTTAATAGCATAGCGTTAAAGCATTTTGGCTAACTTGATAGATTTGAATTTCAGTATAAAAAGCAAAAATTTGAGAAATTAATCGATTATAATTTAGCCATAGATTTATCAAAAGTATTAACAATATTAAACGTACCATATGTGTCTATGCGGATATAGAAATATTATATCTACAAGATCAATTAGATCTTAATTTGCTGCGTCACGAAAATGATCGTTTATAAATTTCATCCGTTATACAAAATATCTAAAAAAAAAATATATAATTTACACCAAAAATCAAAACAAAAATAAATTTTATTTTAATAGTTTCCAACTGAAGTCATACTCGTAAAAGAATTTGATAAAAATAAAATTTAAAAAAATGAAATGCGACTGTCAGACTTATCATGCTGAATAATCTTTTTAATGTCGTCATAATAGTTTTTAGTGCAATAATTAAATCGCAATTTTTATACCAACCCAAAGAGTTAGTTTGAATTATTGTATTTAGCAAAAAGCATTTTGGAAGTTTGAAAAAATTTCATGAGAAAAAGTAAAAAATAAATAAAAAATGAGGAGAATTGGAATTTTCCTAAAGTTCGAATGCTTGTATTTCCAAAAAAAACATGTTAAACCATATAATGTGCTACTCTATTTTTAAGCACATCCTCTAGCCGCCCTTTCTAAACCTGTTTTTTGAAGCTTTGAAAAAGAATTTATGCAAAAATTTTCTTAAATTTTACATAAATTTCTGTAGCTTGTAAACGGTTCCGATTTGATACTATGTTTTCAGCAAAAATTTTATTCATTTGCGACTGCCTACCCCATGAAATACGGCTCCGAATTTTTTTACAAAATCACCCTGTGTACATATATTTTTTCTGCAATAAACTAACTTCAATCACTTTAATGAAAGATCCTTTAAGCTTACAATTTGTGAAAAACAATATAATGTAAGTCTGTAGAATTTAAATATTCCCATTTTACATATATTCTATTTTACATACAAACTTTACGTTATATATGTAATATTTGCCATAAAATTATTTATTATTCGAATTTATTTTTAAAAAATTATCAAATTTACGTCAATATATCAAATATGGAATAAAATGAACAAAAGATTATCATATTCAATTATCTATTCAATTAAAGTATTTTTATATAAATTTCAATTGTGTAAAATAAGTATAAAAATAAAAATAATCCCTTTTTTTTCTCTCATCCAAATAAAAGAAAAATTATGACACCTTCCTCCTTTCTTCTCAAAAAAAAAAACAAAATTTATTTCCTCCTTTGTTTACATAATAGAAAATAATATACAAATGCATGTATTACGCACATAAATATATAGGTACATATGTACATACTATATAATTACGGATATACATGTATTTTTAGATACTAAACAAATTTAAAGAGTTTACACACCTGAATATATTTAAATCACGATATTCTTTATAATATAGGATGATTTTTTTAAACAAACAATTTAAAAATGTAAACTAAAGTACAAAAATATTGCAAATTTGCATGAATATTTTATATGTATTGATTTGTTACCCTTTACCCTTAATAAGAATTTCTTGTATAAACCTTTTTACATTCGATAAATTTTTATCGGTTACATTCGATTTTCGGTTATTTGATCGCATATTTCGATCAAAATAGCAAAATTTACACGTTAATTTTTGATTTCCCCAGTTACATACAATAAAAACAAGAAATTTAACGTACCGCCATATGTATTGATAACAGCCTATTAAAACGTCAATTAAATAATCTTGTTCTTAATTTATAACCTCAAAACGTAAAATGAATTGATGTTCAAATACTGGCCAGAAAAAATTTTAAAACGAAAACGTTTAAGAATTTTCTCGCAGAACGCAATTAATTTTGCATTTTCAATAATTTAATAATTTGGAAGCGGTGTTTGGGTTTCAGTTTCTGAATAGCTGAATCAGTAAGCAATACTGAATTTTGACGTTGACAGCTGTGACGAATCGCACTTGAAATGTCAAAAAGAAACACACAAAAAAACCAATCAGCAAATAAATCACCCATTATTTGTATACATATATGTTGATATGTACATATACAAATAATGGGTGATTATATGATACCCATGAATTTTTTTTCTAATATACTTACTATAACTTATCTAAATTTGAATATGTGTATGTACATATGTATATATAATCTAATTGTATAAGTATGTGCAATATTATAATTGGCATAATAAATTTTTAATTCTTTATAGATATCTTTAACACTTTTTTTTTTTTTGTTTTTTAATAATTTTCAATGAATCTTGTGGTCGTAAAATGATCTCAAATTTAAAGGAAACAAATATGTGTGTAGAAATTTCTACGTATGTTTATTGTACAAATAAAAATAAGGAAAAAAAAATTTTTTTTAATATTTGAAAAATTCAAAATTTTTATTTCAGTCTTACGCTGAATTTAATCAAATTAAAATCGTTTAAAAAAATATTCGCTCGTTGCTTTTTTTTTTAATACATTTATAATTAAAAAAAAACTTTTATTTAATATTAAGTGTAATTATGGGTATAAAATGAAAAATTAATTATTTTTGTTGTGTTTTTAGACATAGTGTTCAAAAAATAATTAAAAATTTAATTGAACATTTTATATGAGACTAAAACGTTTGCTGCTCAAAGCAAAACAATTCTGAAAAAAAAAACAAAATTAAATTAAAAATTTTAAGTGTAAATTTATTAAAATCTTAAATTATTGAAATAATATTGATTAAAAATAAAAATCAATAAAATCAAAAAACTTAGTTATCAATTATTGTTTGAAAATAGTATCAATATAAATTTTACAATATGGTCGAAAGATTTGTTGAATCTTTAGCAATTGCAAATGATTCAAGTACATTTGATACAAGTTTAGAAGTAAAACCATTAATAACACGTAAACGTAGTAAATGTATAACAGAATTGGATCGTGAAGAATTAGCACGTTTTGTAACAGAATTTAAACAACGTAATAATATTAATAACGATGATTATATTAAATCACCAGAATCATCAAATATTTCATTATCAAAATCATTTTTAATGCCAAAAAGTAATTATAATACACCGATGGCAACACCAAGACGTCGTAAAAGTTTAAATATCAGTTCAAATATATTATTAAAGCATAAAGTTTATGAAAATTCAATAATAGCTGCATCAACACCATTATATTTAACTGAAAAAGGACCATCAAAAGTTGAAATTGAAGGATCACCATTACCAATACGTAATCTTGTAAAAATTTTAGAAAATAGTCTACCAAAATTAATTATAAATCCACCAACACCAATTGGTTTAGAATCATCAGAATCAAAAAATAATTTTCCAACAACATCATCAGCAACATCAATTGATTATTCTAATCCGAAAAATTCATCATCATCATCATCATCAGCATATGACAATAATATGGATAATAAAAATTCTTTAATTAATTCATCAAATTCAATATCGGGTGGTGATACAATATCAACTGATTCCGATTTAGGTTATAGTGAACATGATTATTGTGATGATTATTATTATGATAATGATAATGATAATAATTCAACTGACAATGAATATTATGAGGAATTAGAAATTAATCATTTAAATGATGAAAATGATAATGATAAAATTATTAATGAATTACTAAAAACACCTAAAAATCATAATTCAAATCAAAATAGGAAATTAATCAAAAATCGAAATGATAATGAAAACCAAAATAGTTTTAAAAAACCATCGTCATCATTATCATGTTCAACATCAAAAGTTGATACTATTAGAAATTTTATAACATCAGCACATAAAAAAGTTAAAGATTTAAAAAATGGTGGCGGTAGTTCATCATCATGTAATAGTAGTAGAACATCATCACCAGTTTTATTACGTGCAAAAAATTTTCTTCATATGGGTGGCATACGTCCATTGAGTAAAATCAATAATAACAATAATATAATTAATAATAACTACAATAATAACAATAATAATTATCATAATAATAATAATGGTGATGGTACATCATGTGATTCAGATGCAGATGATGGTATATCAAGTACAAGTAGTCAAAATATATCAGCAAATTCATCATTTGAAATGCAACCACCGATTGTACCAGTTTTTAAAGTCACACCACCGTTATCATTCCGTCGTAGTAATCCAGCTTATGAATTAGCTCGTATATTACGTGGTTCTTTTCGTGGTTCCTTAAGAACGAAACGTGCATCAATTGCAACATTAAGAAGGTCATTATCCGATCCAGATCAATATCAATTGAATGATATATTAGCACAAGGTGCATGTGGATCTTTTGAACAAAAAACTGATATGGATAATTTGGAAAATGAAGAATTATTTGAAAATAAATCAGAAGATAATGTATATGAGGAGAAATTTTCTAAAGTTGATGGAAAAACTGAAAGATCAGGTCTTCGGGACACATTTATTAAAAATTTGGATAATATTCGTGTAAGTAGTTTTTGAAATTGTAAAATTTTTGAATGTGTTTTTGACTCTGTCTTTTTTGTGTAACTTAACCTATTAATTTCATTTAATTTCATAATGTAATTTTGTGAATAATTATTTAATTTAATGCGATTAATATATTGATTATTTTTAACTAACAAACAATTTTATGGCTTTTTATTCATTTTAAAAGGCAATCACATTAAAATGGGCTATAAAATTCACAAGAAATTTGCAAAAGAGAAAAAAGCTGTGTAAGAAAGGGTCTCTTGCTCTCCGTCTTCGATTACCTACACAAATTCGTAAGATTCTAAAGATATTACTTCCATTGTTCCATACTATGCTCAATTTATTATCAAAACTAATGAAAACTAAATTTGTTAATTATTGGAAAAGAGTATTATTAGTGATAAAACCTATGAATGACAGCATATGTATTTGAAACCTAATTGTATTAGATTTTAAACGAATATCAAATTTTATAGTCAAGACACAAATTCAAATGTGTATCAATCCATTTTTAAATTTTATACGAAGTGACTGAAGCCGACTTTAAAGTGACACCGAAAAACTTGCTTCAAAAATCAATTTCTTGTCACAATTAAAAGATTTTTTCAATATTGCGGTGCACTGAGAAAAAAAATTAAGTTAAAATTCTAATTAACTCATTAAATATTTTATCCAATTCATAAAATAAGTCATGATCCGTTGGAAAACCCGTCGAAAAATTAAAGAAGAGCAACTTATATAGAAATAATATTGTAAAAATTGAAAATTCTTATGTAAAGCAAAGCACCAACTGTTATACTATTCATTCAAAATTTTTTATGCCCCAATAATTGTTTTTTTTATAATGCAATAGTATTAAATATTTTATTGTGAAATAAAAATTTTAAAATTAGCTACCAAATTCTTTAAGAAAGCGAAATTTATAAAATTTTTATGTTAAATTAAAATTCATTGAAGAATTTTGAACAAAATTTTTTCACCACAATATTTGAATAAACTTTAAAAAGGATTTTATATGGAACTGTAGCGCTTGAAATTATTATAATGTTAATTGAATAGTTCTGAAAGGCAAAAAAAAAAAACAAAAAAAGAAAATTTGAAGACTAACGAAAAAGGATTTTAATTTTTAATTCAATAGAAAACAAAAATTTCATTCATTTGGTTTGGTTTGTACATTCATTCGTTGGGCGTTAATAATTTTTTTTGTAGAAAATCATGAACAAGAACATTTTCTTTTTAACCATGACCGGAAGTTTTAATTAAGAAAATTCATAGCAATTTCAATTATTTCATATTTTCTTATTTTCTTATTTTTCAATTCTGAAATTTAATTCTTTACTGCTTTTCTTATATGCTTCATTCAATTTATTTTTCCCCACGTTATTTTTCTTGCTCCACTTCAGCAGAATCTAAAGAATTTTAAGGGGAAAAAAATGTTAAAATATTTTGAAGTTGCTGGTTTTTTTTTCTATTTTTTTTTTCTTTGTATTATTCAATTATGAATGAAATTTCTGAAATGATTCACTTTTTTTTTGGCATCAATTGAAAATATGAATTACAATTTTTTTTTCATGTTTAAAAGCACACAAACGCATTCATAATTAATTTGTAAACAATATTCGTAAATGTGTAAACAGTGAATGTAGAAATTAATGAACGAATTTAATTAACGTAGAAGAATTTTTGGAAGTCAGCGATATTATGGTTACATAAAAATTGGAAAATTGAAAAACTTGAAAGTTAAGGAGTTTATAATCCATTGTTATTATTCGAAGAATTATAAGATGTTCTTAATTCCTTCGTTGATTTCAAATTTTGAAAATCTGGAAATTTTGTTACATTTCTCAAACATATGCAGTAAGATTTTCAAAATTATATTTTTGATGTTTATTTCTATTTCAATCGAATTTAGAACTTTTTTATTACGAATTTGGAAACAACATTATAATAAGAGTTGAAATTAGAACATGATTTTTGTTCTTTCTCTAAAGCTTGATATTGCAAGAAATTTTGATACCGCGATGGCATATCTTAAATATGAAATTTCTAAATACGAATTTTCAAAACTGCAATAGTATGTTACATGAGAGATTAGTGGTCCGTCATTTAGCAGAAGTATATACATATATGTATGAAGGAGTTAATTTGGCAGATGAAAGAATGATTAATACATAAAATCAGATTTTGTATTAATCTAATTGCTAATTTTCAATAATAAAAATCTCACACTAAAGAAAATTCCATCTACGTCACAAACAGAGCAATTTGACAGCATTGTCATTTAATATATAATACCGTAAAAATAGTACTTATCTTTTGCAGCCGTGGGATCATATATACAAAATTCGTAGTGCAATCGAAATAAAAATAAATCGAAATGAAAACGAAATATTGTCGGTTAAAAAGCAGAAAGCACTAAGTGCATTTTTTGGGAATTCGGATTTCATAGATGAATTAAATCAGAATAATATAATTTTTGTTGTGGCAAAAAATCATGCAAATCCAGAATGGAGTTTATAAATCCAGAAATTAAAGAGACCAATCCCATTGCACTAATTGATTACTTTTACAATTTTACGATTATTTCAAATTGAATTTACTCAAAACACAATTTCCTGACTTAATGCTTTCTGCTTTTTAACCGACGATATTTTGCTTTTCAAACTGTTCCCATAATTTTTTCATTCACTGTAATTATCTTCTTATTTAATAAAGTAAGAATTTTTTTTTTTAAATCTTTAAAATATGTTGTACATACAATTATAAAAACTTTAATAAATTTTAATTGACGGAACAATCAATTAGTGATACTTAAATTATTTTGAAAAGGAGGCCAACATTATGTTGTCTGCTTTTATAACTTTATTTTTTCTTCTTTTATATTGTGTTTTTATAAGTGTTTTTAATGAAAATCAGAATTACTTTCAAGATTTAAAAGATTCTTAACAATATTTCATTTTATACTCTGATAATCAATTCCTTATTTATAATTCATAGTGTATTTTTAATCTAATATTGCTTTATTACCCAATAACTACATTACAACTGCATATGTATGTGCATTATCTACGTAATCACAAATCTTTAAATTTTTGATGAAATTTTCTTATTCCTTGATTTTCAATAGTTAGAGCATTTTGTATCTTTTGCTTTCCTCATAAAATGAAAACCTTGTTGCCTAAACAACAATTAAGCTACAATTTTCTAATTTAAATAATCAATCAATTAAATTTGAAATTAAATAATTGGCGATGTTCCACACAAAAGCGTGTTATTTTAATTTTATCTGTTGTGAAATTTGTATTAAATTTATCATTACATAATCAAAATGACACTTGTGAAACCAAATGAAAAAATTTAATTTTACAATTCTTATATACATATGTATGTACATACATGTACACATTCTAGTTAAAATTTCAGAAATAAGTGTTAAATTTAATATTAAAAAAAATAAAAATTCTAGGAAATTTAAAACAAAATAGAACAAAATGTTCTTAATTTCATTTTTTTGAAATTAAAACTGAATAACCGCAAATATTTATTTTTAGCATATTTTGTTTTTCGGTTTTATTACTACATTACCAAAGCATGTGTACATATATATAACATATATGTATATGTAGGTATATGTGTTAGAATTAATTTCATATGAAATATAATGATTTACCAAAGTATCGAGTTTAAGAATAGAAAACGAAAAAATTTTTTATTTCATTTCTTAAATAAAAACGAAGACTACTCGAATTAAGATACCGCAAGCCAACATAATCATTCATAAATTTCAACTTGGATTCTAAAAATTTCAAAAGAAAAATTGATATTGTTAGGTGTTGTAATGTAGATAACAATTGAAACTGATCAATTACTGCTGTGGTTACATAAAATTTTTAATTATCGAAAAATAATATTTTAAAACAGAGTAAATTTATTTATATAATGTATAGTAATGAGTTTTTAAACACAAAATGATTTCGAACCACAAAAAATGTTATAAGATCATTGTTTTAAAAAAATAGGCATGAAAATTTCTCATTATATAAAATTCGTGACAAATTAAAAACTATACTCGCATACAGAATTTATATCACGAATATTTTATACAAGAATGAAATACTGCAAATATGACTGAAACGTGAGTACTTATGTATTTATAATTTAAATTGAAACAACGTTATATACAAAGAGCGAAAGAGCGTATTGCAAGCAAAAACTTTCAAAAAAAATTCTTCTACATTTCACTTTGCCTGTTTTCTAGAACCCAAACCTATAACGTATTTAAGTTAAGAGTTTATTGTGTTCAAACCATAAATATAGGTTTTTAGGTAGAATTTGTTATCATAAAGAAATTATATTTAAGATTTAAAACAATATCAAAAAAACGATAAATTCTAGACTTAACTTATTAATAGAGAATGTGCTTTTTCATACACACAAAAACAACAACAGATTTGAACCACTACTTTTACCAATTTTTCCTTATTCAACATGATCAAAAGAGCATAGTTTAATTATTAGGATAAAATAATTATACATGTAAGCTAAAGTTCTTGTGTCTTTTCATCTTCTACAGTCTTTTCATTTTAATTTAATTTCATTAGTATTTACGGTTCAGATAAATTGAAAAAAAAATTAAGTCAAAAACAAATCCAGGATACCTTAGAAATTAATTTACATTCGAACTAATTACGAAATACGGACAAATTTTTCTAATTTTTAATTATTTTGCTTAAATTATTGTATTATCACAGCAGCCAGATCTTATTAAATAATTGTATTTAATTTTTAGAAAAATTTATTTTACAAATATGTAGGTATATAGTTTCGTAAGGAATGCTATCTAGATACGTACAGACCATACGTATAACTCGTAACTCTATATTGAATAAATACGAGTATAAAAAATTTGAATACATTTGCAATTTTTTAATTTACTCATGCAAAATTTATCACCAAAGCAGTAATAAAAATTTTCCCATATTTTAATTTCATCATTCTTTTAAATCTTAACATAAAATTTCTTGTATCTTATAAGACTGAGTCATGCAAATAGACTCATTTTGCATATTGTTTCTTAATTTATTTAATTATTTTCTTATTTATTTTATTAAGTAGCAGTAAGTACCCCATATTGAGCTTTTGTTTATTATTCTTCTTATTTACTATGTAATTAAGCTTGCATATATTCGTATGTATAATGAGTTCATTCATATTTTTCAAATGAACTTTTACATTTTTATATTTATAACCCATATTTTCTTATATTTTTAATATTTAGTAACATAGTAATAATGATTCTGATAAAAATCATAATAACGATAATAATTATCATTATTATTCATTTATCAAAATGTTAAAATACCAAAATAAATAAAGAGTAGGGTGGAAAAAACAAAAAAAATAAAAATATTATCTGACCTCCTCTGTCTCTAGGGAAAGTGTGTGAATTGGAATAAAGCCGGAAAACAATAGTTTCCTCATGTTCATTACTATTCAGCGTGTTTTTTTTTCTACTTTATTATTCTCTATTTATTTATGATTATTGTGCTCGTCTACAGAGGGAGTTAAGGTATAATTTTTTCTTATGTTTCATATTTTTTTGTTTAATGCAAAGCTAATGATTTCAAAATATGTATGTATGTGTTTACAATTTGGAATGTGCAAGTAAGTATTATATTTGTTATAATTTTATAAAATTGAAAAAAACAACAAGTAAAACAAAAGTAGTAACACTGAAGCGTATTTTTTTTATAGTAGCAATTGTAGTAAATGCAGTTATTTTCAATCTTTAATTAAAAATTTAAGAATTTTAAAATTACAAAATTTTGGATTTGATTTAAATTTTTATTTCATATTTAGTAGTGTAGAAAGAATTAAAGCAAGTTAACAATTAAAATTAAGATTTTAACAATGAAATAAAATTTTCAAGAGAAATTCACCAGTCAATTTCGAAAATTTATTTTTAAATAATTTTTAATTAAAGCAAATGTTTACTAAATTAAATTCAAGAATAGAATTTATGAAAAATTTCGCAAATGTATAGCTATGTATATAACGTAGCCAAAAAATTTTTTAAATAGATCAAGATGCGATCCGGCCCCAGAAAAACAATTTCAGATATACATAAATCGATTTTGATAAGTGAATAGCTTTTGTATCATGCACTAGAACATTTATAAGCAACAATGTACTTTATTTAATAATGTTTCAGTGTTTCTATAATTTCTCGGGTTCAAGTCTTTACATATTTTATGAGCATTTCATATTTTTCAGTTCGGTAAGGGGTTTAAGAAATGAGTTTTAGTGTTGATATTTTGGCAGCTCAAAATCAGAGCAATCAGAGTAAAAGCATCTCATATTTTTACTCAGAACATCTCAGAGTAAAAATATTAACTAAATACTGATGAAATACATATTAACCGTAGACAAGTTGAAAAGTGAAAAAATTTAAAATTATCCAAATTAAAAGTTTTTTTATAAAGTGTTTAATTTTTTTCCTGCCCCAAATTATAAATAATATACAAAGTTTCTCGGAAATAACACAAAAAAAAATTAAAATTGAGTAGCACTGTTCTAAGGAAATCACATGGTTTAAATGTATAATAAATTTGCATAACTTTATTTAATTGAAAGTAAAATAGAATTACTAAAACAAAGTAAAAAATAAATTTAGGTCAAATTGATGTTAAAATATGCATGTGTAACAAAAAAAAATAAACAATCATACCAGCAAATACAAACAAATGACTATGCTTTATGCATTCACTTTTTTGTTTTTTGTCTAGCAATTTGCTGACACTACTCTGACATTAGCGCAATAACTATTTACTATATTAATCTAAATTCTTTAACTTTTCCCCATAATGTAATACAACATAAACACACATACTTACTAAAATTTACATAAAACTTTTACTCAATTTACTGAATGTATATGTATTAATAAAACCATTTAGGGAAGAATAAAATACTAGAAATTGTTTTCAATCTAAATGAATTTTGCATGAAAATTTTAAAGCATGCAATGAATAAGAAAAAAAAAGTGAAAATTAAATTTAAAAAAAAAATTTAAATTATTAAAATATTAAACAGATATTTATATATATGTGTATGTATGGTACAATATACGTACATGTTAGTGAGTTAAAAATTAAAATTAACTATCAGCAAAATTAACTGTTTTGACATAAATAGAAAAATTTTAAGTATAAAGTGTGTTCGAAATTTTTCAGAACTCTCGATGTAGCAGCACAACATGTGACTTAAAACGAACAAAAAACACCTAGAAACATATTGCTTTTTCGCCTCTCCGTCTCCATAGTTATGAAGAATCAAAGTTGGAATATCTGAAAACCGTTTAATTTTTACATTTCAATTGATTACTCGAAAAATATTACAGTTTAAACTGAACTTTGTATTTAGTAATTTTAAATTAAATTTCTCTTGTAACGGCGTATCACTGCGGTGTCAAAGACATTTTTAGTTTCGGAAATACTAAAAGTGCAAAATCAAAATATTTCAAAAACATTTTGAAATGAATCGTTATTTACTAATAATTGCAGCTCAATAATCTAACGTTACAGGATGTGGAACCTTGTATTCATTGTTTGATATAACATAATATTATAAAAATCTTGGGAATATCATGTCTATTAGGCTAAAAACTGGTGTTGAAACATTAAAAAAATAATTAAAACAAAATATTTTCAAAACAAAAACAAAATTTTTTAAGCCTTAATATTTAGAATTATGCGTTATTATACATTATAGTGACTTTTCTTTTCCAAAATGAAACATATTTAACCTCACCTTCACGTCACTACTAAGTATTTCCTAAAATTTCAGGGATATCCTACGTACGATCGAAATTTTAAGATCAAATTAAAAAATATACCTTTTCCACCAAAAATTAAGTAAATTCCTTCAAACTTTTATTATTGCACGTTTACTTTTAGTACATTAATTTTAAAAAATAATCGGTAAAAATTTGGCTTTTACAAATGTTTGATTTCAATTTCTGTAAAAAAAAAACTCTTGTAGATAGTCAATTTTTCTTTTATGCTAACACATAATGCATACATACATACAAGTAGATTAGATTTAAAAGAAATTTCTTCCTTTCATATTTTTTAATGAATCAGTCAATTAAATTTTCTTTCTTTTTAATATTTAAAGATTAACATTTGGCTTTTATTAAATATTTAAAAAAAAAAAATTTTTTTTTTCTATGTCTTGCAATTTACTCTTGATTTATTAATGAAATTAAAGATTAAAGAGATAAAGTCAATGAACTAATTGAATATTTATTTATAATCGAACAAGAATCTTACTCATCCCTTGAAACAAATGAATTTATTTTATACAATAAATTTATTAATGATGGTGATTCTTAATTTAAAATTTATAAAATAGAAAATTATAAATAAATTCCTTAATAATTCTAACTTAATACTGTTTTTATAAAAATAATTTTAATTCGATTTTGAAATTTAAACAAAATTTAAAATACATACTTAACATTTTATCAAAAATTCTTTAAATGTTCATATTTAATTACTTTTTCCATATTCAATATTTTATTTTAAAATTTTTAGGTTTATATTTGTGCAAACAACTCTGAAATTTAAATTTAAATCATAAAATTTTTCTCATTTAATATTGAAAGTATAAAAGAAAGAATTTCATTTTTATATTTTAAAGAAAAGTTATATTTTATAACTTTCTTATATAAATTAAAAAAAAACAAAAACAGGCGCAATGGTATATAAACTTGGGAATTATCAAAATTCCAATATAGCACTTTCTTGTGACATTTTTCTGATATATTTAAAAAAAAAGCTTTGATTCTTATTTTATATTTTTTTTTTACACAAAAAGCAAAATGCGTGTTATCATGGTACGATTTTAAGTAGAGAAAACCTTGCCAAGTTTTTCAAATCTAAAAAGAAAATTTAATATCGTTAAACCTAGTAGAGACTTCAAATTTTTAAAATAACATCATGGAAAACATATGTTTTGGAGCAATAAATTAGGTTTGAATGAATAAATTCGGAATATTATAGTACTGCAGATTTTTCTTATATTCTTCCTCCTTTATATCCTACAGCATCTCCTTTTATATTAAAATTCTCCAAACGTTATCATTACAGCGTTATGAAATAAGTAAACAACCCCTTAAATCGTATAATTTATTAATATTACATTCTTTGTTTTTACCTCTTGTTTTCGATTAACCTGAAAAGCAAGTATGCAATTTAATTAACGTAATTTAAGAATACATACTTTAAAAATAAGTTGCCAAAACTTTTCAGTTTACATAACATGAGGCGGCCCTAATTACTTACGTTAATATTGCCAAAAATAATTTATTACAGTCGAACTCGCTTAATTGCAACACGCATATAAGCAAAACTCCTTTATGCGCACAGCATATTTAGCCCACATGCAATTTCTATAATTCTTCATACTATTTATAACGCTTAACTGCAACTCGCTTAATAACACAAAACTCTTATAAGCATACAATTTTTTGACAGTTTTGTAATTTTTTCATACAAAAGTTTTCGCTTATAAGCACAAAATTTTTTTTTACAATTAAATAATAAAAAAATGTTGGTGTGAGCCATCTGGTGTAAGACATAGAAAATAAAGTTTAGTATTCAATATATCCCTAATACACTGTCATCCCTAGTACAAACTTGACATAAAAATTTAACTTTGAAATTTATTGAAGTGTCAAAAAGGCGGGTGAATACGGACGTAATATTTAAAATTTGTTCGGATTGAATTACATTTATGCATGATACAATGAAAGAAGTTGTAAACTCATTCAAAATCATTCAAAGTTATTTTAAAAACTGTAAAAATATTGTAACATGTGAAGGTATAGAAAATTTAGAAGATATTATTATTACAGAATATTTAAAAGGCAAAGAATTGAAACAGAAAAAAATATCTGATTATTGTTTAAGCCAAAATAATTAAAGAATTATTTTTATAAAATAATTGTGATATGTACATACTATACATGCACATGTGTACATGTATGTCTAAAGTAGTTCCAATGCAATTCTGTACGTACAATTCTGTTAGTCATTTTTACTTTTTTTTTTATAACACGTACAAAACGTAAACAGATCTATATGTTAACTATGCAATTCCTTAAAATGCTTTTTTTTACAAACAAATTTAATTTTTATTTTGTTTTATATTCAAACTAATGAAGTGTTAACCATTATAATTTTATTTTTTAATAAAACTTACAAATAGATTTACATAATACATACGTGTATTAATATGAATAAACAATTTTTATGTGGGACTAACAATTTTCGAAAAAAGGTTTAACGCATAATTGCAATTTTTTTGCATATAGCCGTCAAACGCATATATGCAATTTTTTTGCAATTAAGCGTGAAGTGGATAATTGCACAATATGGATATATGCACAAAAAAGTTTGCCAAAATGGGTGTGCATATAAGCGAGTTCGACTGTATCAGTATGCTGAAATTCTATTTAGGAACAAAATTTTTCACGCGAAATAAACACGCGGCAAATATTTTTTTTTAAAAACAAACTTCTGAAATGTCTTTAAAAACTACGAACATTATTATTTGTATTTGTTTACGTAAATGTTGTATTTAAGAAAAAAAAAATATAAAAAATGTACATATATATTAATAACAGTTCCTTAGTACCTACATTTACTATTTTTTTATGGCATTATTATTCCATATTTAATTTCTTACAATCATAATTCCATAATTTTAATGAAAAAAAAAAAATACAAACCAAATGAAAAAATAGTGCATTTTCATTTTGTAATTTATGTCATTCGCGTGACATAATAAAAAACTCAAAACTGAAAACTGTTGTATGCCCATTAAAATTAAAAATATGAGATGAAAAATTTTTCATAAGTGTAAAAATATTATGCAAAAGACATTTTTATGAATTTCTTTAAAAGTATAATTATAACTACCAACAACTACATGTATAAGTACCGCAACGCAATCTCATTAAAAGAGAACACATTTTATATTATGAAAAGAGAAAAAAATTCATTTTTCTTTTTTATAATTTATTTTATTTAATTAAAAAACACAATTTTAAAAACCAAATAATTAAACACATAGTTGTCTTACATAGAATTTAATCTCTTTGAAATTATTTAGCAATCAAAAGTCCATAAAAACGAAAGTTCAAAAATGGCTTTTATTTTGATTTGTATAAAAAAAGAAAACAAATTTACTATTTATTAAAATTTAACCTAAATTCTTGTTATTCCATTTACGAAATAAATACTCGTATTAAAAGAGTCAAAAATTGAACAATCCGGAAATATTTTTTTTTTATTATTCAAAATGATTTTTGTTTTTTTGTTTTACTAAATCTAATGAAAAAATTATCAGTCGAAAACGGGGAGAGGGGGGAGTAGCAGAAAACAAAAATTGTCTTTGTTTTTCATTTCTACATAATTATTAACAGCTAAACTGAACTCGTTACAGTTATTATTCTTGGAATTTATCGTTTTTTGTTTTTATTTCTATAATTTAAAATAAAAAAAAATCCTACTCTTCCAACAACAAACATACACGCTTGTACCCTTATTCATATTTTATATAATTTAATAAAAATATATTTTAGAAATTTAGACAGTCATGCTATTTAATACACATAGAATATTCGCATACTTTTCGAAAGTCAAACTGACACTTACTCCAAAATCTAGTTAAGTAAATTTTTTCAGTTTCTTGCGGTATTAAATCCAATAAATATGACTTCCAAATTCTTGACTATTCGTATAATGTTTGGAAACTTTTTTTAATATCAAGAAATTAAATTTTTCATTATTTTATAAGATAGCAGTCAAACTTATGACATTAATTTTTTCCCGTAATGTTTGTATAAGCATGATGATATATTAAATACATTGATTAAAAAATTGAATGTCGTAATAAATTCTGAAAGCCCTTCAAAAGAATTCAAAGAGTTATTATAGAAAAAGCAGTATTTAAAAATATTTATTGCTATAGATTTCGGCATGTCTTAGATATTTTGTTTTTTATTTAATCATTTTCAAAAATTTCGATTTAGTTGGATGAGTATAGAATAGACAGATCTCAATTCAAAGATATCTGTATAAAATTTTGCTCTTGTCTTCTTTTTTGCTTGCCCATAAATGGAAGTATGTATCTTCACATGTTTCCGGTACTTTATATAGAGGTAATATTTGTTGAAGTAATTCTAATCGTATACATACATATATAAGATGAAAAACTTGTTCCGCAATTGAAATTTCCGTTATGGTGAGTTTTTAGTATTTGAACAAGAAGTTAAACTCATATAATCAAATAATTTAAAATTTAAAATTTCTTAAACAAAAAACCATAAGGTGTATTCGAGCAGATGCACCTTTAGTTTTTCTCTCATCACAGAATCTTCTGCAATTCAGATTAGAAACCAATTAGTATTATTTTCAAACACGATATTTTTATCTAAAGCAAAAATTCAAAGATGTTTTAAAAAAAATGCTCCTCTCATTATCCTTTAATTTAATACGATTTCTATTAATCTACTTGTTTGTTTAATTACGGTTATGAAAAACAGCAGATTCTTAATAATAATTTCTTTAAATATTTTATTTTCATCTTGTTTTCTTTCCCATTCATTGAAATCAATCATAGAAAAAAACAAAACTGAAAAAATTAAATGGAAAACATGATGTTGTAATGCTAAGCATAAACTCATCATTGTTAACCTGCTTTATTTGCCTGATTTATTGTTAATTCGGTATCAGAATTAAATAATATATAAGTATGTATGTATATAAATGTACTTTTATATGTTTTAACATAAATACATAAGTTATTTAATAAAATTCTTTTGTATACTTATACACAAATAATACATACACAAATATACTTAGAAAGGTCTCTAATCAGAATGAAAAAAATCTGTAAAAATGTTGGGCCTCTTTGACCGTAGTTTACTTAAACAATAAACAAGGTTGAATAATGTTATCATGTTTTAAATAAGATCTTTACTTAACACAAAAAAAAAAAAAAGAAAAAAAATCCTGCAGTATATGAATAAAAACATCACGTTTCACGCGGTTGAATAACTCCTAACTGAAAAATTTCAATTTTTGGGTAGCGACATAAAACTTAATTTAATCACATTGTTACTGTAAATGACAATCCATTTTAAAAGGGAAGCATCTTTAACGTTTTTGATTTTCGTGAAACAAGCTTCTGCTTCAAAAAGTGATTGCCAAAAAGAAAAAGGTCGAAAGATTTTGTCGTATGAGAAAATGTTTGCATTTTTATTTCATAATTTGCATTTGAACTAAATCACTAACCCAATCTTATTTATTTCCACCTATAACGGCAACTCATTCTCATATTTTGCTTAGAAGACTAAACTTTCGAAAGATAAAAGAAATTTATCAATTTGAGTCAGATCTCAGTGGTTGATGTGAGTTTGTAGAAATTTCGGTACGTTTAATATGAGTGTTAAGGTATTGAAATGGTATTTGAACATAATTTAATAATTCGGTACTTCTTCAATAGCGCCTGCCTCTAAAGCTGAAACGGCCCTTATCGCTCATACATATTAAGTGAAGCTAACGTTTCCTTTGATAATTTAGTTGATTTATTAGTTTTTGACAATAAATGTTTTATATGTCAATGTAAGCATAAAGTTGGTAGAACAAAATTTGAATTTCAAATTTTTAGGCACGTTAATTAAGACTACAATAATATCCTATAAACATATAAATGGTAACACTGCTTTCAAAAAATCGTAATTTTGAAGTTAGAAAAACAAACTTTTCCAATTTGTTATACGCGTATAATGGAATTATAATATAAACAAATGTATTTTTAGTAAAAAGTAAATTCTAAACAAGAGCTAGAAAAACGAAAAAAAATTTTATTAATTTATTATGAAGTAGATATTTTTATATACATACGCATAAATAAGTACATATTTGTATGCCCATTGTATGAAACAGAACATCAGTCCATCACAAATATTTCAATAATATTAAACTTGTAATGAAATAGTAAATAAAAAAAAAATGGTAGCTAACTATAGGTGGCCATAAACAACTACTTACTTTTTATTAATAAAATTTATAGAACATAGGTAGTTAATGTTGTTAAAACTTTTGTTACCACTAGGTCATATAATAGACTAGCAGAGCCAAGCAATAAATTTATTTATTCTTCTAGTTCATTTGATTATTTACTTATTATTTATGTTATTACTAACATATAAAATAGTTATGTATTCACAAATTACAGTAAAATTCTTACGTATTTTACTTAATACCTATACATTTAATAAATATTTAAATAATTTTTACTTTGAAATTTGGCATAATGCCTGTATATGTTTATACTATGTTTATTAAATTATTGTGGTTTAAAAAATTATGTTGAATATAATTATACTTGTACGAACGTATGTATGTTCGAAGAGTCTGATAAATTTGCCATTTCATTTGTAGCATGTTTTTCATTCGAAACTGTGTGGTAATATTATCACACATCTCTTAAAATCATTCATTTGTAGAGGTGATTGCCATGGTCAACTCTACCCATTTCCGTTTTTAAATTTAAGACCACATTATATAGAAATGATTGATTTATTTTGGAATGATCTAAGACTTTTAGCAAAAGACTAGTTTCTGAAGTTAAAAAATATTTTTCGACGTATCAGTTACATACATATGTTTAATTTTCGACAACAGAGAAAATAATAAACAATTCCTGCTTTTATTTTCACTTATTTAAACAAAAATTGTATAAAGGCGCATGTATGTATATAAAAAGCGGCTTAGTTACGGCTCAGCTTTTCACCAAGTCTGATTATATTTTTCAGGAAAAGAAATTATGTGATAACATCAAATTTCGCATGTGAAATCTTCGATGGCAATGCATTTCTCGATGTTAGGGAAGCATAAATAAACTACATATTTTTAGAAATAAATCTATCTGTTTGTGTACTACCGTAGGCCAAATTTTGCAAAACCCAATTGCCAAACAAAATAAATTTTTTTAATTACAACTAACAAGATTAAGAAAAAATAATTTTTTGATCTTAAACAATCCTGTTATTATTTTTCAAATCAGAATCCCACATTATCTTACATTTTATACACATTATAGTTTTTAAGAAATTGTCACCGAGTAAGTCTTACACAAGTAACACCATTGAATTTTAAAAATACACACGTAGTCTTAAATCTAAAAAAACAAAGGTAAAAAATAAATTCTTTTTTTATTCAAATTTGAAACACCGGCTTAATAATTGTGAAAAAAGTGTAAATAAAAAATTCTTAATTTTTCATGTTCTTTGGTTTTTTTTTTATTTTTTTCTCTTGAACACACCTTGATTTTTGTTCCTTTTTTTTTAATCTTAAATTTTTTGTCATAATTAAATGTTATTCGCCTGTTATTTCTTTACATAATATGTGTATATATGTATATAAATGTATACATTATGTATGTATATGAAAATTTTTGATCTTTCAAAAAAAAAAATTCTTAAAATAACTGCAAATATTTTTTTAACCTTTAAGAACTTTATCCAAATATGTACATAAATACTTAAATATAATCAAATACAATAAATTTAGAATGCCCAAATGCTCTAATTAAAAAGCATAACATATCAGATCTTGTACTACTTAGATTAAGATTTCTTGTTTTTTTTTTTTTTTTTTACTCTTTCGGCAAATTTAATGTCGATAAATTTAAATTGACTCTCATTTTAAATTTCAATTTATTTGCGATTCTCCATATTTAATACTATAAATTTATTAACTTTAAATTATTATTAATTTGCCCACAAAATCATTTTTTTCACAGATAATTATTTTTCTCCTGGTGCTAAATGGTCACCTTTAATAATAATATTGATAATATTTAAATATTTTCATACTCACGATATGATATTAAAATTTTTGTTTAATCAAAAAAAAAAACATGTTAACATTGCGTTGTCTTATTCGTTTCAATGGTATCATAATGCATTTTGTATGCCATATCATAATATCATACGGTATGTTATACTAAAATATGTTCATAATGTGGTGACATGCATAATTTGAAATTATAAACAAAATAAATAAATAAATTCAGCAGTTTAATCCGCGTGTCTTTAATTAAACTTATACATATGTATGTATATATGTATAGCAAGTATATTTGTCGCCATATGAAAAAAAGAATGTTCTTACATTTCTTATTATTTTCCTTTTTATTTATTCTTTTATTCTTACATTATGTATTTCTCTTTTTAAATCTTGTAATATTTATCGCAATTTACATGAAAAAGAAAGAAAACAAACTCAAATGTACATAATAATGTTAATGACACCGCAATTTAATTTACTTTTTACTTATTATAACACAAACAAATATGACTTATACTTTAAATATAGTGTAAAATAAAAAAATTCAACACCTACATAATTGTGTTCACACCATTTGAGAATAATTTTTACTCCAATTTTAATTTTACTCCACATGCAAGTTTCTATTCTTTTGAATTCTATTGCTTGTTTAAACCAGTGATTCCCCAAGTTGTCTATATAAAACCCCAAGAGCCCATGAAGACGTGCTAGGGGTCTACAAAAAATATGAATTTAATTAAATAAGTATTAAGGGGGTCTATCAAAAATTCAAAAACACGACAAGGGGCCCTACGAGGGGGGGAAATTTGAGAACCTCTGGTTTAAACGCACAAGCAACTAAACAAATTTTTGACTACCACACTCTAAAATGGATTTTATGAGCATAACTTAAGCTTAAAAATTTTAACTTTATTTCGACACTGTAGAAATATTACCAACAAACTTAGAGGCTTAAAAAGTTCGATGTGTTTATGGCATATTCAAAAATGAAACCGCATTTAGCTTTATAAATTTAAATTAGCGTTATAAGGCAACAAAACGCATTGATTATATCTTAATTGCGTTTTAATAATTAAACTATTCATTTTGAATTGATAAGAATTGATAATAATATAATATTTATTAATTAATTATTTTGCATTTGCTCTTTTTAAGGTTATATAACATTTTAAGGTACCGCTCAACTAGTTAGGAATAATTTTGAAATAGAACGTTCTTTTACAATTATATTATGGAAATGCAGTTGTATTCAGGATTCAAAACTAGTATATGAATTCAATTAGCAATGATTGTTGAGAGTTAATGAGAGTTAATTTGAGATTAACTTCATGACATCAGACAAGAAAGGCAGGGTACAAAAACCATCTACCGGAATAAGTGTAAATAACTTCTCTTCTCAAATAACCTTTATATGGCGCACTCTCGTTTAGAATGTAATACACCCTTAGAAACGCACGAACTCTGTACTTAACTGCAATTTTTTTTAAGAATTTCCAAACCTTTAATTAATATACGATTTGATTAGAAAACATGTTGAGCTATATAAATAAATAAAAATAATTCGCTACATAGCAAAGAAGATAACACATTTATTGTTCCAATTAAAATTTTAAGTATTATTCATAATATGAAAAATTAATAATGTATTGAAATCAGATTGTCTCTAATTCATATCTTAATTTGAACGCCACTATGTTGAATTTTATATACGTTTTTTCGAAACAGTATGAGAAAATAACACTGAAATAAATTCCCGTCCACATGATAAACCCCTATGCTTACGTATCACATGCGTGTGTACATACATACACGCACATAATATAATGCATAACTCTTAAACTTTCAACTACTATTAATTTATATTATCATTTATGTATAGATTTGTATATATAACATTGCTCTATTTGAAATAATGTTGGGTATTTTCAATATTAAAGGTATTAGAAAGTATTTTTAAGGCATTAGGAATTTATGCACATTTCATTTCTTAGCTCTTTGTTTCCTTTTATTTTTTCTTGAGCTCTTTGAGTTTTTCTGAGTTTTCTTAGAAATTATAATTAAGCACGAATTTAACATAAGTGTATGTTTTTCATAATTCTTTCGATGGTAATAATATTTACTATCATTCGAATAAAGTAAAATATTCCTAATAGTAACACGATAAAAATTAAGTAATTTAGGTGTCTCATTTTATAAAACAAAGATGTAACTCAATATTTTCAGTTTAAGAGCCCAAACTAATTGAACAAAGTCATTTTAAAAAGAATTATGCGTATGGTACCTAACAAAACATCGATACACAGTTATGAACACACGAATAATCTGTGTACACTTTAAACACTTTTATTACATCTAAAATCTTCACTGCCATTATAACAATAGAAGAGAAAACAGCAAAATTTTAAATAAAAAAAAATTATGGTTATTTTTTATTTCAAATAAATTTTTATCCAATTTACTCTTTATTTAAAATCATTTTTATTTATAAGTAGTTGTGCTGGGTTATTATGATGATGGTGCTCAACTTAAATTAACTGAGAATAAACGCACCAATTTA
The DNA here is from genome assembly GCF_029603195.1 of Condylostylus longicornis. NCBI lineage: Eukaryota > Metazoa > Arthropoda > Insecta > Diptera > Dolichopodidae > Condylostylus > Condylostylus longicornis. Next base: position 8,289,715 of record NW_026578009.1, on the reverse strand, counting down.
AAATGAAATCCCAAAAGTATAATAATAAAAACAAAATAGTATCAGATAAATTACAGCAACAATAATAAAAATATTTTCATTTCTTTTACGAAATTGTTTTGTAAAAAAAAAGTACAAAAACGTTTTGTACTCATTCCTCCATAGCCGTACCCGTACCGTACTCTTCAAAAATAGTTGCACTATATAAAAAATATATGTATATAAGTATATGTCGTATTACGTTTGTATAAAAGAATGTTGGCATTTATACAGGGTATTTAGTTGAAACAGAACTACTGAAACAGTAGAATATTGAAAACAGTGTGTACTAAAACTGTAAAATAGAAATTGTGACTTGTTTTACGAAAACTTTACTACTACTTAAACCCTCCTGATATTTTGTTAGAATTTTTCTATTAAACTTAGTTGCTCTGTCTCTTATTAATTTTTAAAAGAAATTTGCTTAAAAAGGTATTCTGTCGTCTTGCCTGAAAATTTGTGCTCCAAATTATCTGGGAAAAATTTAAAAAGAAAAGTTAAAAGTTAAATCAGGTATATTAAATGATATAAAATTACGGCTGGACTAGATTTGTGGCCGACAATAAGATAAAACTGGCTAAGTCGACATTGAAATATCTCACAAATCGACAAAATTTTGTTCAATCAAAAAAATTCTTGAAACATCAAAAAGTTTTGAATAAGTTATTTATCCAAAAAAAAAAATGCAGTGGTTGCAGCCGGAACTCAAATTTCATTAATAAAAGTTATGAAATAATTATCAAACGAGGCTTGGCAATTCAGGGTTATGCTTACTTTTTAATTTATATTCATAAATTTTTTAAAACTTGTACAGTTTCAGAACTACTTGTAGAATGTATTAATCAAATTTTGATAATTTAAATTAAACCAAAAAGAATTTGTAATTTTAAAAACTGGCAACATTGTAATCATAAAATATTAAAATTTCAATAAATTTATTACATTCGCTTGGTCGGTAAGAGTATAAAATTCTTTTTCGTAAAAACAATTAAAATATTTTTATTCTTATATTATGCCTCAATACTTTTGATAAACTTCAATCAATAAATTATCAGTTAATTAGATACCATGGAATTTAACTGATAAGCACAATTCAGATTGTTTTTAAATCGTATTAAAAATTGAAATTAAAAAAAAATTCGTTTGTATAAAAAATTGTAAAAATAATGAAAGAACAGATTATCAATAAAGCTATAATAAACCCCCTGTATGGATTGTATCTACCTTCATATGAAAATACACACATATATTTTTATAGTCAGGCTTAAATGATATTCATAGAGGATCAGAAAATTTTTTGTATTTAATTTTTTTTAGTACACCTTCTATAGTCGAATTGATCACAACTATTGTGAATATTTTCTCGGACGACAATAAGAAAATTCGATAAAATAGTTAAAAGAGTGAAAAGAAGAAAAGTGACGGTTATTAAATAAAATTTTATTACTCTTTTTTCTTTTGCATTTTGCCTCCCCGTTTCATTATCTTTTTCTTGATTCGAGTTAAGTTTCAAATACATACGATCCCCATTTTAAATGAATTCTGCGAAATAATAAACCAACCGTCTGAGCTGATCGCGCAAAAAAAAAAAGCGTTTTTATTTTTCTTTTGTTTTGCGCGATTTTTTTATTTATTTTCGTTGTCACTTTTTTTTTCTGTGAATTTTTTTTATTTTTAACTTTATGTTTTGCTTAAATTTTATTTATAAAGTTGGATTGGAGTTCTTTTATTTTAATTTTTAATAATACACAAACATGTTGAATTGAACATTGTACTCTATGGATTACAACGCGACGACCGTAGCGAAGAGAAATAAAATTTCTCATACATAATAATCTTCAAATAGATACTTACATATACATATTTAAATTTGTATTGCATATAATTTTGAAATTTAGTAATTCATTCGCCCTCTTAGAGGGATTATTGATTTGTGTTGTTAAGTTGTTCCGTTCATTTATCGTTTTAAAGGGTTTGTATGCAGATATTTCGGGATATCAAGTTGATATTTAATTTTATGATTAAAATTTGATATAATGAATTGAAACAATATTAAAATGAAACAAATGCAAAATGCAAAGAATTTTAAAATGTTAATATTAAAATACATAAATACTTAAAAAATAGTAATTTAATGCTTGTTATTTTAAAAAAATAGTGGAAAATTATTAATGAATACATTATTATTCCCTTTAATTAAAGAAAATTCAAAATTTTTTTAAAATAAATTAAAAACAATAAAATCAAAATTATTCAATATTAAAAAAATAAATAAAATAATTTTTCTAAGTGTATAAAAAAATTTCCCATTCAAAATCAAAAGGCTATTTTTATTAATTTCGATTTTTCGAGTGTTCGGTTAAAATCGTTTTAGTTATTCGTTGCCATAGTATAGCCAACAATATTGTATTTTCAATTAAAAATTTAATGAACATCAATTTTTCATCTAAAGTACATATGTATGTACTTAAAATATCAATGTTAATGCAAAATACAGAAAAAAAATCTTTGCACATATAATTAACATACATATACATATATGTATGAGTTAACAAGGGTTAATTTTTTATTTAAATTTTATGTATTTACAAATTTAATATGCTTTAAATTTGAAGGTGATTTAAATATGATAAATGTTTGCTCTTAATAAAAAATTACATATGTATATACGCATATGTATTTGAGTAATAGCAGTGTGTGTGTGACAGAGTAAATTAAAAAATATATGTATGTGGAAAAGGTCATCGAAAAACAAAAAACAAATTGAAATTAATTAATAAAATAAAAAATACAATAAAATTAATTAATTTGAAATTTATGAGAAAAAAAAAATAAAAATAATAAGAAAAAATTTAAAGTGAAAATTAAAATTATGAGTTAGGTATAAATTTTTTTTTCTGTGAATTAATCATTTGAAAAAATATTTTTGTATTAATAACATAATTTTTTGTTTAAAAGAGAATAATTTCAATTCATAAATTTTAGTACACAAATTATGTTAAAAATAAATTATTAATAGTTTTAGTCATTTATGGCTTTAATAATTTTAGAATTTCATAAAATTAATACAAAAAATTCAAAATATAAAAAAAGCACAAAATAAATTTAATATATGTATAAATATTTGATTAATTATTTATTATGTTAGGTATTTAATATTACGTACATTAATATTAGGTATAAAGAGAATCAAATGCATTTTAGAAAATGTCGATGGTACAATAAAATTGCAAGTTAATGAAATTACTGAAAAGCACTTAATTGTCATTTAACCTACTTGCGCCTTTCATATCTGGGAAACTGTTTGCTGAAAGCCTGTGCAATCAGTTTATTCAAATTGAATTTATCGTATCCATTGACGGTATAGCCTCTTGAATTTTTGTGAAAAATTAAATGATTTAAGTAAAAAATATGTTTATTTACGGAGTTTTATACTATTTTTGATCTTTAATGATTTTCATTTTCAGAAACGCAATGGTTTGAGAAGAAATTTCAAAGTAAAAAAAATATTTTTTATTCTATATATTTTATTCTATAATTTTTAACTCTATATGTCCTTGTAATTAAATAACTATAAGAATACTTTTAAATTAATTGCATTGAACTAAAAATTTAAAAATTCATACGTTGTTGTAAAAGTACTCGATTCTATCTAAAATTTCTTCTACCTATAAAGGTAGAAGAAAATGTTATATGGGTTAACTTTTAGATCTCATCGTAGCGCATCGTAAAAACACAAAAAAAATAACAAAAAATTTCCCGAAATTTCGAGTTTTCAACAAAAAATTCCGACTTTGTCGAGCTGTATCTCGAAAACTATGGCTCAAATCAAATTAATGGTAAGGCCAAAAATAAAGAACAATCAAACGCCTGTAAAACAAATGATAACTCTATGTTGTATGGTTTCGAAGTTATAAGCATTTATTTGTATGTAGGAAAAGTCCGGTACCTTTTTTTTTCAACAGGCTATACCCCGGAAACGAGTATATCTGCACGCCCACCGGCCCACTCTCTTTAAAATATTTTGCTGGAAATTGATCGGAGAACCATCCCTGATTAATTATTTGCCACCTTATGCGAATCACTCTGTACACTAGTAAGTCAGCGTTCAGGAAGCATTCATAAATATTTAAGTATTTTGTATGATTTTTTTTCAGAACTGGTTCTTGTTCCTCCAGTTTTAAATTTTCCTATTAATTCACCTCATAATTTTTTACATTTTTAATAATTTAATGCTCTATTAATTTCTACAAAACAATCTTAATTTAATCTAATAAAATAAACAATTATTAGTCAAATATTATGACATTTAATAACTTTTTATATTTCTTGCCTATAATAATTTGATATAATAAAGAAGGTAATTAAATACGAATCTTAAAATGAATTAAATAAAAATCTTATATAATTGCACCAAGAGATTTACTTAATTTAAAAAAAAAATTATCTAATGGCACATAATAATATTTTAGAAACTAAAGTATATGCTTATGTAATTTAATAAATGTTAGTAAATAATTATTTGATATCACGCAGTGTTAAAAAATAATTTTCAAACCAAGCATGACTTCATAAAATGGTAAATCATAAATTTTAAGCTGGTATTAATATCAATTTACAACCAGAGGAAAAAATTATGCTTGAACTCTTTTTACACTAAACATGAAAAGTATTTTATTCCTCTTAATAAAATTTATGTACAAGTTTCAAATTTAACAGTTCCAAGAGTTTTCTTATTCAATATTTTAATCCATAGTATGTGAATACTTGGATATTTGTGTGAATACAAAATTGAATATTGCAATTACATATTATACCGTTTTCAAACAAAGTAAAAAAAAACTATTTACTTATTATTTTTCTTTTTAAAGTATTGAATAAAATCCAGATTTTCTAGATTTATTCACTTGTTAAAGCATACATTGTATAAATTCATAGGGTCATTTAAAGAGTAATGAATGACCATAATAGGAATTTTTATATTTGTTGTTTTGCATCATAATTAATGTTATTCAAATAATTACATGAAAATTTTTATATTAATGTGCTCTCAAAGCAATGACTTTATCTTAACTTTGAAACATGTTTATAGCATATAAGTAAAATATTTGAATACAATGTAGGCTTTCTATTTTGTTTTTGATTTTCTTAAACATTTCATTTCTAAATCGATGAAATTATTTGAAATCTTATTAAGGTAAAATCCAGTTAGTTTACACCTATGTTTGTTCCTAGTTTATCAGTATTTGTGTAAACTTAAGTTTTATTAAAAAATGTTCGCTGGAAAATCAATATCTTGAAATCTTGAAAATATAAGATTAAAAGTCAATAAAATTGAAATAAAATTGAAAGTCAAATATTTCATTAGACCTAATATTCTTTAAAAATGAGAAAGTTTACAAATTAAACTATATGTAAATTATGTATATAGTAAAAGACCATATTGTGTATAGTAATAGACATGTTGTTCCTTAAATACTTATGTAACTTACAATAATTTATTGCGGTTCATATTTTATTCGGTATTTTAATAAGACCCGTTGTTTTTTTCAAAAAAAAAAAATTTATTACAGATTTGTGATTAATATCTAATCGATCATTTATAGGTTTACTCGAATTTTACAAGCAATTCTAAAATTTCTAATCAAGAATCGTGAATTTTCGAACGTTGGAAAGTGTTCTATTAATTACACAAGTTTGTGGCATGTTTTTCGAAAAATTATATTAACGTACAACATTACTGTGTAGTATACTCATATTTCTCATTAAAGTTAAATATATTTATAAATAAGTATTAGAGCAAATGAAAAATTTTCACCAAAAATAAAAATTTCTTCATATAAGAAAATTTTGGTTTCAATCACAAATAGAATTTTGGCTCATTTCAGCCAAAAAAAGTTTCATTATACTCAAAAATAGTTTTATTGAACTAAAAAATGCTACAATAATCTGTTATACAAAACAGTAATAATTTTTGCTTATAATGTATGTATATGAGCAAATACAAAATCGTTTCCAAATGGTAAATTTGACTCCCATATAAACCGGCTTTGTATAAGATCACGAATTTTCAATGTTTTCTCTGGGTAAATTATTTAATTTGCTTTCTTTAATCGAGCAATATACAAAATTCTAACAAAATCAGTTAAAATTTACTTTGCTTCAGCGAGAGTTCTACAATAAATTTAGTCCTTCACTTTTAAGTTCATTTAATGTAACAACATCCCTTACATCCCTTTCGGCGTATTTTAAAGTTTCAAATTAAAAGTTTTGTCATTAATACTTACGTACATATGTTTATATTTAATAAAATAGTTTTCAATAAATTTTATAAAAATTTAAAGCACAACTAATGAAAACTAATTTACCAATAAATTTCAATGAAAATTATTTAACAAGTCATTTTTTAAGTATAAAGTTTTTTTAAAGCATTGCTTATACAATTAAAAAACATTATTAACCTAAATATTGTAACAACTATTTTAATCTTTTAAATTTCTCAAAGTTTTATTTTCCAAGTTTATACTTGAAAAATTTCGAATATAAGACGTCTTCAAAACTTTAAATAAAAATTTATTTAACAAAATTTTGCAATTTTACATTTTATGCTTCCTTTTCTTTTTATATATTCGCGTATAGTTATAAAAAAATTGTTGTAATAAAAAAATATGAACAATTTAAGTTTTAACATTTTACATATGGAAAAACTGTTAAGATAGAGAAATTATTTTGTTTTTTTTTTGTGTAGTTTCGCACTTACATTCTACCACACTGAAAACTAAATATGAAATGCATTAATATTCAGTTTTAATGACTTGCATGCTCACATATAACAGTAAAGTACTTCTACGAGTATAACATTTATGAATTTTCTTTAAAAAAAAAATAATAATCATTATACAAAATCCGGAAATGTATTTTAAAGTGTTGAAATGAAAAATTTATTCATGAGATTTTGTCTTAATCCCGAATTTCGAATATTGTGCTTATTGATTTAAAATCCTATGCACAATATTGCAGAAGTATGAAGATCAAACAGAACGTGTTTTTAAAGAAATTTTATTATAATATTCGTTAATCATTCAGAGAAGACTAAATTTAATTAAATTCTAATTTAAAATTTTACATTTATAATTAAGAAATAACTACGTGTATGTTCCCGGAATTAACAAGATTATCAGATTTTAAAGTTAAGATTTAACGCTTAAATTATCTGTGTGTTGAAAATTCATACATACATGTACGTAACTTAAAATTTCAATTATCTAGATTTCTGTGGCAAAAGAGAATTTGAAAAATTTTAATATACATTTATCAATTGTTACATCATTTTGTTAATCTGCAAAATTATTCATTTTTAACGAAAATTTTTCCAATTGCAAATATTATACATATCACTTATCACTTTCTTGCCCAAAATATTCTTATGTGTACGTATGTATGTACATAAACGTTATATATACATATCTATGTATGCAAATATTATTCAAATTTTCCAAAAAAAAAAAAAAACATTTATTAACCAATGGAAAAAAGAAAACCATCTAAAGCCAATTTTTTTATTTATTAATGTACAATAAAAGAAATAAAATAATAATGTACGTACAATAAGAAAATGAAATTTCATCTTTAAACGTAATCACGAATCTCATTAAAAACGAAAATTATTTTATAAAAATTTTCATATAACTGAAATTGGTTAATAAATTTTCCTAAAATATTTTTGTTTTTTGTTTTTCTACAATAAAAATATAAGTAATAAGTAATAAAATTAATATACATATTTGTGATAGCAACACATTATCGACGACTTTTTACATTCCTTGAATAATATTTACAAATCGAATCCTTGAGACCAAAGTATACTTAATAAAGAATACCATTGAGGTATGTATGGTTGCTTTAACTTGAATAAGTGGAAATACTGGTTTTTAGTACAATTATATTACATTATTTAAATTAATTTCAAAGATTGCATCCGTTTAGGATGAGCAAAAGAAAAACATTGAAAGAAGCGTTAATATAATGGTCGAATTTAAGAGTAAATTGCAGTTATCAGTTAAAACAAATAATTATTTTCTTCAATGTCATGAAATTTTCCATTAATTTTTTGCTTTTATAGAACTTTAGAGAACCTTGCACTTTTGAAAATATAAGGTGCTAATAATTCAGAATTGTACTAAAATTTACAAGAAATGTAAAATTTAAATCAATTTGCATGACATTATATAGAAAATCTATGGATATTGAAAACGCAATAAATGACTCACACACCTGAAATTTTAAATCAGTTTCAATACACATTTACTTATACACCCGATGAACAATTATATGTATTTAAATTGTTTTAATAAAAAATTTATTGTATTAAAATTGTTTAATGGATTTTGAAATTGCTTTTCCTTAAATTAGCACGTTGTTGTCTCTGGAGTGCGAAACATTTATTCATATTATACACTTGCATATTTTTTTGTATTAATCTGAGGGCTAAAAATGTGGTTTTTTATAAGCATTATTTTAAATTTCAATAAAACATATACATAACATTTATAAAGTACCCTCGATGATATTAAATTTGCCATTAGTAAACGGCCTGTTTCTGCCAAAGAACAAAAAATTTACAAAGGCGACAGATCGACAGATCGGTATCTGGTTCAAAAATGTTGTTTTCCACTTGTCCACGGCAAAAAAGTAGATTTACATAGAAAGCTCAAAAGCAATTTAATTTTGGTGTGATTACTATACCTCCCATATTGCATGCAGAGCTATATTGGTAAGAAAAAGAAAAGAAATTAGAAAGCGAATAAGATAAAATAATGTTTGTGTGGTTGTGGTTTATTATTAATTTTATTTTAAGGTTTTTTCTTTTTATTATTGTTACTATGATTATTTTTATGTTCATATATATATGTATAATAAATATCTCATCATTTATGTAAAACCAGAAATTTAAAAAAATACATAAAAATAAATTATAGAATAAACACACAACAATAACAGTTGGAAAAATTAATTTTCCGGGTAGAAATTTTCTTCATGCAATCACACAAATTTTAATATTTTCATATATAACAGCGAAAACAGAATCGGTTATTGAAAATATTTACACGTACAGGTAATAAGTATGTAATTTAATCGATAATGAAAAAGAGAGAGAAATAAATAATTTTTGTTTACAAATATTTTTTTTTCATCTTGCATTTATTTTTCTTAAATTTTAATTGATCTAATTGCGTATACAACGAATGTTGTGGCTTCCATATTGTACTCGCTCTATATGCAATAACCCAATATGTGTACATATGTATGTAGAAAAACAAAAAATTGAAAATAATAAGGAAAACTTGAACCTGAATTTCAACATTTTCCTCTTGCGTTTTTTATTGTTTTTATAATTTTTTTTCTTATTACTATTTTCCAGTTTTAAATTTTTTAATATTTTCTTTTTTTTTTTCGTTATTCGTGAGAAAAATTTTCACAATGTTGTTATTAATGTTTTTATTCACGAGCAGTTTACTTACATCGTAACACGAGTTTTGTTTGTATATATATTTTTGATGTATGTAATTCTAATTCGTTACCAATATTTTATGCAATCCAACAATGATTTAGTTTTAAAATATAAGATAGTACTTTAATACTTGCACCACATTGTACATATACACATTGTACACATATTATTAATATTTATTTAATACCATAATATATAAAGAACTACTAGGATTTATTCATAATATTGTGCCATAAAACTCTAACAGTATATTCTTGTTTTTAAAAAAAAATACATAATCCGGATAAAATCATGAATTGAAAATATAGATTTTAAATTGAAATTCCGAATTGAATATTGTGTACCGTCACCTGTTATATAAAATTTATTATTGTAATCTTTATGAGAAAATGAATACATCTTCATTTTTTTTTAAAAACCCTTTCATCCGGTTTTATATTCAATAATAGTCTAATACAATGCAGTGAATAAGTTTTTGTATAGCATATAAAAGTATATATAAATTTAGACCATGTATGTGTGTATACAGAGAATTTATATATCCATATAAAATGAGAACTGCAATATTAACATTTTACATAATATAAAAATAACTTATAGGATATACAATTTAGTACAATGCATAATACGGGCATTTTTTTTGTATAGGATGTCTCCATTTTAAATGCACTACTTACTATAAAGTACGTTACAGTTAAAAAGGTTTCGGAGTATACTGGACCTTTAATTTAATCTAGAACTTTATTTTTATTTTTATATTTTGAATTTAAAAAATTTGTAACTATGTTTCCTAATGTTCTTAATATTATCAATTCAAAATAATTGTAACGAGAACACTCTGTAAACATAGTAGTTTATACTGTTAATACAACAGGTGCATAATATTTATTTACAAGTAGAATATTGTGAATTATAAGAGCAATTGTCATTAACAATATGAAAATCTATTATAAAAATTTTTGCCATCTCTATAGTAAATACTGTGAAAAATTAAAATTTGCAAAAAGAAAACGTTTATTGTTTAAAATCTATTAACAAACAAACTACATAAATATTATCTTTTCCTACTTATAATAGAAAATTTTAGCATCTTGTTATTCACAATTAGTTTATCCCCAAAAAAAATCAATAAAAATCTTATTTTTATTTAAAAACAAATACACGATTTTTTTAGGCTCCTGAATAATTATGTAATTCATTTTGTTTTTTTTGCCATTAGAAAATATTTAAACTAGCTTCATCGGGTTTTGGCACAATAAACGTCTGATATGACGATTTGTAATCAACTTCTATTATTAATTAAAACTGGTCCAAAAATTTAATTATTAAGTATTGAAAAATTGTTACGCATTTTAATTATTACCTACATATACTCGTATTTATTAAAGAAGTAGATATACTTATATATACAAAAAAAAAATATGTGCGTATGTATTAGGTTATTTAGCTCGCTTTAATCCACATAGCTATTTACATGACTACATTTGCTTTATTAATACCGCTGGGCAATGTTATTTCACCTCATTGGGAGTATTTTTTGTTCTATTGTGAATATTTTGAAAAACATGAAAAATATTTTTATGGGATACCCTTTGAAAAATGTTCTTTTTTTTTTCAAATATTATTGAACTGCAAAATGTAATTATTGAGATCGAAAAAAAAAACTAATTTAATTCTCACTATAAATTATAAAAATGACAGGAATATACGCAACTTCGCAATATTTCGCGTTAAAAGAGCATATTGATGTGGTTACGAAATTCATTTTAATATAAAAAATTAGATGATAACGACAATATTTCCGGATTTTATTTTCTCATTTTAATTCATCAAATCCGAAAAAGAGGAAAAAATTCCATACCTTTAAATATAATTTGAAAATTAAATTACCTACACGATAATTTTCCATATTGTTTTTTGTTATTTTCATCTTTCAATTTGATTTAGCATAGCAATTTTCTGCTTTTTTTTTTGTTTTCTAAATAAAAATTGTTAAAAACGGAAATGTTGATTATTTCCACTTTTAAAATTTTGTATATAATAACAAAATATTCACAATAGATTATTTTAAATAACAAGTGAAATATAATATTAACCCTTTGCTGGTTTTTGTTATCACAACAATCAAATAAATCAAAATTAGTCATAGAACTTATAAATAAATTCGAATTTTAAAGATTTTTTTAGGAAACTAAAAACTAAATAGACATTCTTTCAAATGTCAAAATCAATTCAAAAATAACAATATTAATAATTGTTTTCGTGCAAATGAACTTAAGTATGGATTCGGGAAGAGTAGATTCTTGGCTTTAAAAATATCTCCTCAGTTCGTACCCAATCCGTACTACTGCGATATAAACTTTTGTTTTTAACTAATTTTGTAACCACTTCGCAAACAGTTTTTGTTAAATTTATTTTTTATTCATGCGCAAAAGGGTTAACTCTAAGTGTATATATATATGTGAATTTCTTTTTTGAATACGGTTTCCTGCTTTATATGAAAATATAGGAACTTCTATATATGAAATTAAATTATGAAATTATTATTAAATATTTCGGAGTTAGAACAAAAATATTATTTATAAATATTAGGCATTTTCATACTCCAAAATTACAACACTCCAAAACAATAATGTGATACATACGCAATATATTTCTGACAGTTGTATAAAAACTTGCTATTTTGAATTTGCAGTATTTTGTTTATGAACAAAAAATGTCATTAACAAAATAAATTTATTCTAGTAATTCTCTAAATAAATAAATTTATTGAAATGAAAATTTTATTGAAATTATGTTTTCTTACCTTAATTGACTATCAATCAGATCAGACTCAGACATTTTAAAAATGTGAAACCAAACTGCAAAAACTAGTAAAAACTAGTACAGATGATTTAACTGCGCTAGCCAAGATAATGTAAATATTTTTGTGATAGGTTAGCAATGTACATATATGAACAAACTTGATTAGCACATGATTGTTTATGAACACAAATATAGCGCAGTTCTCGCTGTATATCGCGATGTATTGCGTTTATGAAAAGGTCTATTCTTCCAAATTTACTTCTTACTAATTTACATAGGTTTACTTCGACTATATACACATTTACTTCGATATATGGTTTAACTGGTAAAATAAACGTCAAATTCTTAATATTTAAATTTATAAATTAGTTTTTACACTTGTATAACAGAATTTAAATACAAAACAGCTTAGCATTTATAAACTACTCCTAACTACTCCAGTGTTTTTTGAAGTGTTCCTCATTTTGTATATAAATATAAAATATTAAACTAAATATTTTCACATTTTAATAAATATGAGTACCTTTTCATTTGTAAGAAATTAGAGACTTATTTTTGTTTTTCTATAAGTACCCTACAGTGATAATATTGTTCCCATTATCATTAATTTATCGTGCTTATTTAATTTCCACTTCCGTATATTGTGGCATTGCTTAAATTTACGTCATTATGGAAGATGCATTAGGTACATATGGTAAAAAAACCCCAATAATTTTTATTAACAATTTGGCATAATGAATAGATGGTAATTAGTCGAATTGTGTAGTTGGTAGCAAAATAGTAATTTTAAATTTTAATTAACTGTTAAAACGGAGTTTTTTAAAGAAAATTTTTAAAATATTTTTTTCTCATTAGCAAGCAATTTTTTGATGACTGCATTTGATGATGATATTATTATTTTTTTTTTTCAAAGGTAAAAATTTTAAGAAATCGAAAAAATACCAGTTGTCTATGTAAATTGTATATACATATGTAATTGCTTGAATAATTGCTTGAATGTATGAGAAATATTAAAAGTCGTGTAAAAGCTTATCGTTAAATAAGATACAACACTAAGTTCCTTATATTGCTTCTATCTATGTATGTATATGTATTGCCTCTTTTATTAACGCAATTCGGATGAAGTTTAAGCATATTATTTACTTTGAATAATCCCTTAATTATGTTAAATTTGTGCTTCTTCAAATTTGTATGGCAGTTACTCAAATTGAAGCTTCAACCTCCTAAATTTATTTTAAACTATTTCAACCAATATTATTTGAACGATATTATTTCAAGAATTTCTGAAAATTTGGTCGAATTCATGTTCACGCTATCACTGGAACAGATTTTCACCACATGGCATTACAAAATAATGATGAATTCAGAACATGCTCATATACCTACCTAAATAATGATTTAAGTTACCATTACAACGAAAAAATATAAATTATTTATTTTTATTTTTGTTTCTCCCCCCTATATTATGCGATTTATCGGTCGTAAATTATACAACATTTTAAAATTGTGAAAATTATATGGCATTTTTCTCTTTCATTGCTGATAACATTTTTTAATTTTTAATTTCTTCCTACTATATAATTAAAGAATTTTTTATTATAATTTTTATAATAAAAACATGAAATTTCAAAAGGAATTTTGATATCGGGTCCTATATACTAAATTAATCAGTTTGAATTCGCAAAAAAGTAGAATGTCGCTTAAGATGAATCTCCACTCAGCGCTTCCATTTTTCTAAGTTAAAAGAATTTTAACATTTGATTGAAGACTGACGCAAAAGCATACAGAAAAATTGGATAGCGTAAATTCTTTGTAGAATTCTAGTAGAATTTTCTCAATTGTATAAAAAAAATATTGTCCAGACATTCGAGCATTGAATGGAAATCCACTAAGTTTATCAAAATGCCACGTTTATAGAACCACTGTATCACCAGTGAAAAAATCTAAAATATTAGCAAAGATTCGTGGTCACCCGTTAACAAACAAAAAATTTACGTTACGGGTTTAAGTAGAATTTTATATAGATTTCTTTACCAATAATAATGATTGTTCACTGATGAGCATGGAATTCAACGTGGTATGTAAGAATTTATGAACTATTCAACATTAAAAAAATGAAGTTAGCTACAAGCAACTTTAAAATATATTTTGATTTTTTTTTAGAAAATAATTAAGATTCTAAAATATTTGTGATTGTAATTAACAAAAGACGAGCCTAACCTCATAATAATTTAATTAAAAAGAAACCAAATATACATACATATATGTACTTGTATACTGTGTTTATGCGTACATATGCATATATGTTTAGAAATGTAACAATAGATTTAATTCAGCTAATGACGTAATTCCATATAGTACCTACATATGCATACATATATAAAAACAATTTTAACCTTAAAAATAACATTGTGTTGTTCTTAACGCAACGTTGAATTCAAAAACAGTTAATTACTTATACATAAAAAATAGTCTACAGAATTAAATAGATTTGAAGGTAAAATTAGCTCATAATAACTACCAGTGAATTTAAACATTGAATACATTCTAGAAAAGTTAAATGATGGCTTATTACTTAGAAAATTTGAAAATTATATCTTAATCACAACTCCAGTAACAAAGTGTACCCAGGAAGTTTTTATATTAAGATATTTATATCTAAATCTTTGTGCGCAGCCATTTCCAACTTAATTTAATAAAATCTACATAAGTATACACAGTTTTGAGGAGGTTGTAATTTTATTATTAATATAAATACTATATTAAATTTTAACTTGATTTATTGTATAGTTTAACAAGATCACTCTGCACCTATATGTATCACTTTTGACCTTTAAAATGAAATTTACTTAGAATTAAAAACTCATTAACATATGTAAATGTATACGGATGGATGGATGTGTACGTATGAATCTATCATAATACAGAAAACATTCATTCCCAAATTATCTTTATATAAAAGAGAACAAAGCCAAATTAAACAATAACTCTGTTTGAAGGGTCATTAACACATTAAAGGTTTTAAGTCAATCATTGTTGTAAAATTATTTATTTAGTTACTAACTAGTAGAGATAATAAAATTTATTTTTATTACTTGGGAAAATATGTACGTTCCTATGGGTTTACTTGTGTTATGTACAATCACATATTAATCTACATGTATGTACATAACTAAAATTATTTTCATAGTATAAATTCCATAAATTTTTGACATTTTCATAAACCCTTTTATGATAATCTCTTTTGTTTTAATAAAAATTAAGTGTTTAATTTTGTGATTTTCTTTTTTTGTTTTGGATTCCTTAATATACTTAAATTAAATTTTTAAATTAAACTTTAGAAAACTTTTAAATTCTATGATGTAAGCCTATCTGTTGATAAGATTCGGTTAGTGTGCTTTTTATATGTAAAATTCCGTACAAAATTTTTTAATGTCTAATGTAAGATTTAATATGAATTTACTCAATTTCTAAAAAGTATACTAACTTCAAATTTTTAATTTTACTATGCAATTAATATACTTAGAAAATTTGTATGGGGCTATTGTTGAAAACTGTCTCTTTTTATATATATTTATGATATTTTACGTCAATTATGCTTGCTCGTATATTTGATAAGCTTTATTAACTAGTCTACTCTTAAATGATGCAAATTACTTCTTGCAATATACCATTTGGACGAAAACTAATTATTTGAAAAAATTGAGAATAAATTGGTTTTAATTATGGTGAACAGGATATATGATAACTTAAATATATATATATACATACATATAATCTGGAACTGGACAGCTATACTTAATAACAAATTGAATAACAGCCAACTGAACGGCCGATAAATGGCTAATAATCACTTACATAAATAATCATTTTCACTTATCTGAATTCTTTTATAATTAGAATTTCATGTTTCCTTTCTTTTTTATTTATCATTATACTTTTTCTTTTCATTTATGATATTTGACAATGACCGCCAAAAGAGAAGGAACCCTTTAAATTGAAAATAATATTCCCTTATTTTTTTTTTAAGTAAAAGGCCCTTAAAAGTTTAACTTAATTCCAATTACACATTTCAATTTTTGAAACCATCATTCAAAGAATACATTCATGCATGTATATATATACATTTTTTCTTATTTCATAGCTTATCAAAAAAAAAACAGCATTTTTTTTCTTCTTATTTTAATTGCCTAACAATCAAAAAAAGAAAAAAATGTTTTAAAAATAACAAGAATCAATGTTGAGAGATAATCAACTTTGATCCCGAATTTACATCAACAAAAAATTACATACATATATGTATGTGTGCACAGCCTTACAAAAAGATGTATGTACATATAAATGTATGTATATTTTAAAAATGATAATTTCAAATATTTTAATGGGCGGGTGGAGCTTATAAAACTGTAATGCACCATATAAAACGTACATATAACACTTTAAGCGCCATATAAATTGTATAACATATAAAAAATACTACATGCAAGGAAAAATTAATTATATAGTAAATGTGATACATTAAGGATTTTAACATGATTTATAGCTCCATTGTTAGCATTTTTCTAATAAAATTGGGAAAAAAGCTTATTATTTTTATTCCGTTTGTTTGTTTGTCTATCCGTCCGTCTATCAGTTTACAAAACTTTTGCCATCTCCCTTCCAATAAAAATGATAGCCATTTTTTGTCCTATATACAATGTATCGAAACCACAATGGAATTTATTTTTTTTTTATTCCGTAAATGCTTTTTCTGTCGAGTACTAAATATTGTTCATTAGTCATTGTCTTTGTAGACATTACATTAACAAAATCGTCGTTAAAATTAACCGTTATTTAAGATTTTGACATTCTGTAGGAGTTTGAAATTTTAGCTGTTTAGACATTGATATTTTTCCTTATTTTATTTCTATCTTTTCTGATTTATTTCAGAACCTTTTGCTTATTTCCGAAACTGATATATCTATAAAAGAAAAAATGTAACGGTAAATCTCGTTCAGATGACTTTTTAAACCAAGTAAACAAATTTATTTTTAATTTAATTAATTACCGTAATAATATAAAAATTAATTAAATTATTTAATTTTTTCATAAAGTTACTGAAACCTCTGGATTATGCCCACGATTTTTGTAGAAATCATAGGAATACCTTTAACAAAACTTAATTGGAAATAAATCAAAAATGGTATCAACTCTGATACAAAATTACAAACATTTCACTATCACTGTTAAAATTCTCTGAAACTCAATTAAATGTTACTGCACTTTTTTTCTTCTATTTTAAAATCTGAGCTGAGGCCTGACTGAGATCATTAAAAAATCTCAATAAATCAGTTTTTTTTTTTCGTCTTATTATTTTTTAAAGTTTTTTTATTTTGTTTAACGTTACATAGAAACATTTTGTTAAATTTGATTTCGATAAGACAAAACAGACAAAATTGTAAAATTATGTTTTTCCAATCTGAACTCTGAGTTTTTTTTTTTGTATGTTGTGTTTGAAATCAAAATGAAAAATAAAAGAAAAGCTACACGCATTTTTTTATTATTTGATTTTTTTCTTTTTTTTTTTATGTTAGTTTTTTATGGATTATTTTTTAATTCTCATTCAATAGCAGCACTCAATTTCAGTATATTTTAAGCACTCGTTTGTGATAGTTTTGTAAAATAAGAAAACAAAAATTTTTTCTTTGATGAAAATAGAAAATTCTATAAAAATTATTCCATATTGCTTCAAGATAAAAAAAAATAAATTGAAAAAAAAAATAATTGTTTCGTCTACATTAAATATTTTTTAAAGAAATGTAACCATTTAAAAACATCATCAAACTCACATGGACATAGTGCTAAAGTCTAGTATATTCAAACTATAATTTGAAATTTCAATTTAAATTTTGAATTCTAAGTAAAACAAATTTCCCAAATTGGATCTTTAAATATTAAAAACAAACACGGAAAAATTATATTCACTTCATTTACCTTTTTTTACAGTTGGTAAGCATTCTTTAATACTTTCAATTCCATATTGCAATTATCTATGTTTTTTAAATGCAATTCATTCTTGAACATTTAATTTTTTGAATTCAATTCGACCTCAAATTTTTGATTAGAATTAAAAAAATCGTATTATTGCATTATGAAACTTAAGGCTAACGTGCGTTTAAATAAAGTTACAAG
Organism: Condylostylus longicornis; assembly: GCF_029603195.1. NCBI lineage: Eukaryota > Metazoa > Arthropoda > Insecta > Diptera > Dolichopodidae > Condylostylus > Condylostylus longicornis. The sequence continues at coordinate 8,271,210 of NW_026578009.1, read as the reverse complement.
CATCATAAATTAATTTCTAAACAGCAACATTAATCACAAAATTTCTGAGTTAAAAATTACATTATAAGGCTATTATTACACAATTCTGGTTTATTAACCATAACAATTTAAATTGTTGAATAAGTCAAATTGATGTTAGATCTGCATTTTTGGTGATATAGAACGTATTAATATACTATTACATCAATTTTGAATCAAGAACATTTAAACAACCAATAAAAGAAAATGCAATTTTCTTGAAATTTGTTAAAAATATTAATAATGCTTATGAATTAATTTAGTATTAGAAAAATAATAAGGCTTTTGTTACTTCTTTAATAAATTCAATAATTTTATTAAAATTTGAAAATTAACTTTAATAATTATTTATAAGAAAATTAAATTTAGCAACAATAAGACGTCAAATAGAGGCACTTTTCTCTTACAATATTTTAACTTTAACTATACAAGAATTTTTATACAGAAGTAATTTTTTTAATTTTTTTCTCAATTTTATCAGTAAACTATGGAATGAATTTTTCTTAACTAAGCAAAATGTCGAATATATTTAAAAATTAACAAATTTTATTTTTAATTCCCTTATTAAATTTATTTTTTTAGACTCCGAGCAACAACTTCATTTCTCATGAAAAAGTGAATTCTCCATTATTAATTTTAATGATATTACTTTTTTTCTAACACTCTGTATTTATTGTGTTTAGGCAATATTTTCAAATATTTCCTTTTTCAATCTTTTGAGTACAAAAAATTAAAAATTTATTATCAAATCAAAATATTTTCTATTTTGTTTTTTATTTATTAAATAAAATGCCGCAATCTATAAATAAATTCATGAAATTAAGTAAGTATTAAAAATATTTTTCTTTAACAATTTCAATATTTTTATGCTTTGGTAATATTGGTACAGTCAGTTACAATTTTATTTATTATTTATATGCTTGTATTCTAAAATGATTTATGTTTTCTATTTTATAAAGTATTTTTTTATTAATTTTTCTGAAAAATATTTATAATTTATATTTTTCAATATTCTTTGAAATTTTCTAATTCATAATCTTTGTATTCTAAAATGTGTACATTTGTGCTTATTAAACAAAGTAACATATTATGTTGTATGTAGGTAGGTACCCAGATACAAAAAATTTTAAATGATCCGGAAACTGTGTTACTTAGTAAAATAAATTTATATAAACTAGTAATTAATTGGTATTTTAATTTTCAATTAATAGAGTAAAATCTTGAATTCAAAATAGAAAATATCAAGAGATGTAATACATTATAAGTACATACATACACACATAGTGACTGATTAAATTGAAAAATTGAATTAATTTTTATGTTTCTCTCAAATCAAAAACGATTATTGAAAATTTCTATTTTGAATCGTAATCCATCAGCGTTACTACATTCCCTGCATCAGCTATTAAGACACATATTTTAATAAATTGAAAGTTATTAATTAGAATTGAAAGTCGAAAATTAAAAGTTACATCGTCAATATATTACCAGTATTGAGGCTATTAAAATTTCTTTGCGAATATTGAAACTTATGCGTAAGTTAATTTTGGACAGAACCGTTAGTGTTTTAATAGTTGTGTATGGGTCAAAAAAAAATGAATAAAATTTTTAAATTATGCTCATTTTTGATTAAAAATTATGACTTTTAAGTCAACTTCAACCATAATGATGTCAATCAACTTTTTACAATGAAAAAACACACCGCGAATTTTTTAAATAAAAAATTAGAAACATTACTCGGGGGGCTTTAGTTCTTCTATGGTTAAACTGTTAAATAAACTGATTGAATTTGAAGTTGACAATTTTAAAAAGTGTCAGCAAATCGGAAAATTTTATTTTATTAATTTATTTAAAAAATAGTTTGAATATACGATAAAGAAGCTTTAAATATACTTTTAAACTTTTATTGCAAGAATTCGAATTGCAATCCAAATTTTAATTTTGTTTTATTTATTTTAATTAATAAATTATAAAATGTTGAACATTTTATAAACCACTTCAGATTACATTAAGAAAATATAAAAATTTCCTCTTTAATATTATTAATTTCCCAAATATAAAAATGTAGAAATTTTGAAAATGATAACATAAAAAAAATGTGATATGCTTCCTAAATTGCTTTTCTGAATTGCCTTTCAAAATTCAATTTAATATTTAATTAAATTTATTTAAATATTTTTAAAATTCTCAGAAAGAGATTGAATATTATGCAATTACCCAGCCAACCAACCACTTATACCAAATTTAATGAAATAGAAAAAAATTTAAAAAAAAAAAGTTATGAAACACACCCGGAATTTTTTTATTTTATTTCATTTTTTTTTATTATATAAGTAAATAAATTAAAGCATTTTTTTACATTGTGAAAAATTTATTGTAAAATATTTTTACACTTTTATCATCATTTTTCAATTCGATATGCTTTTATTTATTTTTATATTTGAAAACAAAACACTGCGATCAACAGAAAATTTAATTTCCCATGGTGATTTTCTTTGTCTCGTACTGTAACCATTTTCAATCGATTTTAAAAGCATTGTATATGAGGTGAAATACATTGTACATATTATTGTAGCCGATAAGTTCATAAAGTTATTTAATTTAAAGTTAAATTATTTAAACAATAAAAATATATGAAAAAAAACAAGAAGAACACCAAGAGTGTTTGGGCTCGAATGCATTTATTATGGTTTGGTTTTCTAATTTTTTAAATTTTTGTTTGTTTCCTATAAAAGATGTCAAAGCTAAAAAAAATAATTTACTTAAAAAAAAAATGTTATCGTTTTTTACCGCTCTCAATACAAATTTATGTAACGCGCCTCTAATTTTTAATATTTTTTTTTGAAAATCATAAAATTTAAATTATGTATTAATTATATGTCCACATATATAAACTTCTGGAATACTGTTCCTCAAGGCTTTTGGTTTGCCTATAGAAATTTGTAATTGCTATAGGTCTTGTTTTGCCAAAGATATCATTTAATATTATCTCATATACTGTAAGAATGTGTGTTAAAAATTAACATGATTCCTAAACAAGAAAAATAATAAAGTACATTGATATTCAAATGAGTTCATTCCAAGCTACCAAAATTTTGCTATAGCTAGTTTCGGTCGTCTAAGTTTAAGACTAATAATAGGAATATTCACTGTACACTGTTTATCTTGATAGGATTGGCAAGTATTATAGTTGAACTTTCAATTTCTGTCTTTAGAATAACGAAATAAGGGAACAATTGAATGCGCCCAAACAGGAAATCTGCTAAAATCGAAAAATTTTAAAAATTAAAAGCAACAATATTAAATTTTATTAAGAGCATAGGAATTAGTTCAATGTAAATCACAAATAATTCTACGTATCGACCTATATAAAAGACTAATCTAATCCCGTGGTAATACTTCTACCAAAACAAGGATTGCAGACTAAAATTTACGATATTCTCTCTTGCTTATTGCATTTGATTTCAAAAGCTTTTGCATTACATGATCACACTTATTTTTTTATTGAATAAGAAAATTAGCTTAAAACAAAAATTTAAACTAGAAAAGTACATTTAAGAAAAAAAAAACTCCTGCAACTTCAGTGTAGAAAACTATTCTAGCCCTGAAGGTACACTGAAATTTATGTTACTTTTCAGTATTTAATTTTATAAACAATATAAATATGCAATTAAAACTGATCAAAATAATGTTGAAAGATCTGAGCTCAAACCATGCGTTCGTTACTCAATTCATTTTTATTTTCTAAATATATTTTGTGCTTTATGTTTTACATTTTGTAATTCTTTTTATATTTTTAACAGAAGTTTGTATAATAATTTTTCATATTTAATTTCATTTTATGATTGAATACATAGAAAATTGAAGTAAAAATAGGAAAAAACAAAAAAAAAAACATTAAATTCTGTTGATGTCCGAAGTATCGTAATCGTTTCTGAAAATGATTATTTTCTAAATTTAAATTACATTTTATTAATTGCTTAAAATTATTATTGCATAATAATAAACAATTTTTTTTATTATATTAAACATTTAAATAAAAATATAGAAAATAAAATATAACAAAATACTTAAAAAGTAATTAAAAATGTTATTAACATCAAACAATGACCTCAGCACTTCTGTTGCTCTTATGGGATTCATTAAAGAAGATGAAATCTTTTCAACAAATAACGAAAGTGTAAGAATAAAATTATTATTTTTTTAATATTTTTAATATATAAATAAAAAAACTCATATGAGCACAAATGCCCTGTCAAACTTATATATATATTTTAATAATAATTGTATAAAATGTACATGTATGTACTAAGAAACTCACTGGAACGTAAAACAATTTCATTAGCAAAAAAATTTAATTTTAACCCTATTGTTCTATTATAATTTATACATTGATGAATTTAAGTAACTGGACTTACTTTAAATTAAAACCAAACATAAAGTAAGGAAAAGTAAGGAAAAAAAATTATTATTTTATCTAAACATGTATAAGACAATTACGAACAATATTAAAATTAAATTCTAATACCTTGGATATTACAAATTCTTATATCTAGATTTAAAATTCTTAGATTTAAGTACTAATATTCTAATGTGTTAAGTCAACGATTCTTTGTCATTACAACTGTACAGAAACATTTTGCACATGCATCACATTTTAAATTTGAGGTATGAGGTATTTTTTTTTCATTCTGTACGGTTGTAACATCTCATTATTAAAAATCAATAATACAAGTATGATAATTTCCATAATAGAACAAAAATTTAGAATTCTAAAAATCTATTTCAAAATGTTCAAGAATTTTTGTAATTATTTCAAATTTTTTAATAAAATATAAAATTTAAAATCAAAATAAAGCATAAAATTTCATAATAACGTAAGTTCGTCAGCTTCCTGTCAAAGGTTATCAATCTGTATTAAAAATTTACAATTTGTTTGTATTCAAAAAAAAAAATAAAATTATGAATGGATTACTTACTTTGTTGAACCATCAATAATGTATTGTCGTACATATAAGAAAATTCACCAAAAATAAAACGCTTATTAGAATTTATTTAATTAAAAATTAAAATAAAAATATTTTTGTTTATTTCCAAAAATTCAATTTTTATGATAATTTTTGGGTACCAATGTACAAAATTTGAGATGACAGATCAATTAATAATTTACTTATATTAATGTAGTATAAATATTATTCAAATAAGATCGTAAAATCAAGATATTAAAGATAACATTGAAATTTAGTTTTCACTATATAAGTAATCTCAAAAAATTTCTTTATTACCAGTTCATTGTCTTCAATATTAATAATTTTGGAAACAACCAAATTTTAAATTTAAATCACTCATCACAATAATAAAATATCCAGTAATCGTTAAGCTACTTATTTCATTTTCCTCTGATTAAATCTTATCATTTTTTTTTTAATTGCAAAAAACAATTAATAAAAATTAATAAAGTAATTTGTAATTAAATTAAGAAAATTTATTAAATTATTTAAAATAAATAATTAAAATTGCAATTTTTTTTTTATATTTTTGCAATCATTAAAAATGGTAATTAATTTCATAATTTCGTGTCATTGTAAATATGATGTACTTAATGCTTACGACAAAAATTTTCAATTCATTAAAATAAAATTTCTGGTTATATAAAATTCGATTTATTTTTAAGAAATCTGCAAATCGATTCAAAAATGTGTAATTGTATCCCAATTTTAATTTTATAAGACTGTCAAATCATAGAATAACACATTATTGTTAAAGATAATTACTTACATATCTTACCAGCCAATTAACTGTTATTTAAATGACATTTCTTAAGTCTTCAAAATTTATTCAAGTCCGTTTAGAACAATATTATTTTACTATTAATAGTAAATATTGAAATTTTTGCTGCCCTATTTTGTATTTCATGCAATCAATAATTAAATGTATAATGTAAGTCTACTGCTCTTTGAATCTGTCGTGTTCTGAGATTGAAGTTAAATATTTTACTTTAACTGTCCCTCAAAATTTCATGTTGAATTTTTTTTATTCATTTTAATCTAAAGAAAAATTTATTTTCATAAATTTTAACAACACCACAATATCCAATTAATGTTAAATCGTAACAAAAAATTATTTATTACTTTTTTTTTTATTGATTTCTCTTTAATCCAAATACTTCCTGTTATCAAAATCATAATTACTTGGTAGTGAAATTTTTTAATATTTCTTGTTTCCGTCTCATATTAAATATATTTTGTATAAATTTGCAAAATGTAAAAAAAAAAAAATTAAACGTAATTTGCCTCCTTTATTTTATTCGTATTTATCATTTAAATTTGATAAGAACTTTTTTATTTTGAAATAATTTCTTTATCTTTTATAATTCATGTTTTTACCGACCGGATTGAATACAATAAGAGAGGTGATGTGATAACACCAAATTTCACATATCGAGTTTTCGGCGGAAATGCATGTCGTAATCAACCGTTATTGAACTATTTTTAGAGATCTCTTGTGCAGATCAGTATGTCAAGTTATTATAAAAATTTATATCTGAAATTACTTTGAGGATAAGACGGTTTGATCAACTTTTAAGGCAATTCTATTTTTCATAGAATTTGAAATAAATGTATTTAAAGTAATATTTCATAATCTTATGCAATACTTTAGCAATATGGTCGGTTATGTGCTGTTCACATCGGATTTTGTTTTTTTTTTTGTTTTCATAAAAGTTCCACCTTTTTATCCGTTCTTTTCTTCAATTTTTTTTTTTTTTTAATTTTATGGTTGCCATTTCTTGTCGCTCTCTCCTTGGTTTTGTTCAATGAAACGCGAAATTGATAGCAGATAAGGTGCATTATTAAAAAATGACTAATTGAAGTTGTAGCTAATTGAATTGCGCCACAAAACAAACCTATATTTTTTTTCAATTTTAGTATAATTTAGAAGCTTCAAAGCGAAATTAGTTCACAAAATCTATAGAATATTTAGAAAACAAAAAAAAATTTTTTTTTCTGTTCAATTGAAAATTTGATAAAAAATTTTTTTAGCAAATTAAATATTTTTATTTTCGCATTTGGTTTAAGATTAAATTGGATTAAGTTTTATAACCTATTTTCTTCGTTTCAAATATATTTGTTTACCTTATAATAAAAAATAATATAGTATTGCTCGTAATATAAAAAACGTATTACATATATGTTTACACATAAGTACATACATACATACATATATGTAAATAAATGTTATAAATAGTGTGTGTGCATGTAATATTCAAAATCGACTACGTCAGTATACCAATCGAATATTAGTTAATGAAATGCGCATTCAATTTAATGACGTAATTAAAAATAAGTTCGGAACAAGCGGATTCAAAATGGTTATTATATAATTTTTTTAGATTTTTTTTTTTTGAAAATATTTAACATTTAGACACCTTTTCACTTTAATCAAATTTTATAAAATATATTTTTTTAATCAACTGTCTATTCACAAAATTATTTTTTAATGACATTAGAAAATGACGTCTTCTTTAAATGACAAAATTTATTATTTTTGTTTATTTATTTTACCATTTTATTTTTCAATTCTAATTTTTAACTTTATGTAACAAAAAATCTGGAAATTCATTAAATATAATAAAGAGTCAATATTTTATTAAACGATGACGAAATTTTAACATTAAACAAATTTTTTTTTCATTTGAAACTTAAATATCAATTTTTTTTATCTTTAGGTAGAATTTAATCAATTTTCATGGCGCTACATAGCAAACAAACACTTAAAAATTATGATTAATAATTGAATAATTCAGTATGAAATTTATTTACTTTAATATTTAAAAAGACGAAAATATTAAACGCTAGTTTCCTTAAAATGTAATATATTTGGTGTGTATAGGCAATTTTACTTGAGTATTTGCAATTATATCTGTATAAGAAATAAACAAAAATAATGTAATGAGGAACATGAAAACAAAATAATTTTTTGACAATTATTATGAAATTAAAATTTATATAATAGTTTTAATCATGAAAATTGTACAAAATTTAAGCCATAATCTTAATAAATTCATTGATGTCTGTATCATGGATTGAAAAATTGACAAATATATGTACGTAATCTAATAAAACCTAAAATATGTGTATGTATATGCATGTACATACTTTTGCTGAATAATAATCGAATTTAAAATCGTTTGACATATAAAAATTACATAAGAATTACCTTACCTATATGAATATTTATTTTAATTTTCATTTTTCTTTTCTTATATTTTAGTCTCGAGCTTTACCATCAACAAATTCATCACCATTTCGCCGCTGGGGTCAATCATCATTTCGTACTGTACGTACAACACCAGATCAAAGACCAACAATATCTAGAAGACCATCATCGTTAGCTGCATCTGAAAATGATGTTTATACAAAATCAATGGATGATTTTATAAACGATGATGTCAATTCAATACATAGCCATAGTGATGGTGGTGCAGATATACAAATCGGACGTACTAAAGCATTAGCAATAAATTTTTTAAATGCAATCAATGCACAACAAAATAATAGTAATAATAATCATAACATACATTTACCAACAAATTCAAGTAATAAATTTTCATCAAATCATCGAGTTCAAATATGGGGCAATTCATTTGAAAAACTATTAGAAGATCCTGCCGGTTTACATACTTTTGCTGAATTTTTGAAAAAAGAATTTTCTGCTGAAAATATATATTTTTGGACTGCATGTGAACGTTACCATCATATAAATGATGATAATGAACGTGCACAAAAAGCAATTGAAATATACTCGAAACATTTGGGTACAGGTGCATGTGAACCAGTTAATGTTGATTCACAAGCAAGAAGTTTAGCTGAAGAGAAATTAGAATCTGCCGATAGAAATATATTTAATTATGCTCAAAAACAAATTTATAATTTAATGAAATTTGATAGCTATCAAAGATTTATTCGTTCTGATTTATATAAAAAATGTTTAGAAGCAGAGGCTAAAAATCAACCATTACCATATACCGGAGAAAATTTAAGTGATTCATTGAAAACTAGTAATATGTTGAACTCACCGGGCCCTTCAAAAGTAAGTCATTTAAATATTATCAATAATGTTATTAACTTAAATTGATTTTAAAGTAAAATTTGTTTTTCTTTTACATTTTAGTTGAAAAAATCGGCAAGTAATGCTGAAGATCGTCGACGTAAAAGTTTATTGCCATGGCATAGGAAAGTACGTTGTAAGTCCCGTGATCGAACAAATAATAATAATGATAACGGTGTGGCAGATAATAATTCTGAAATTAATCCTTTAAGTAAATCTCAATCATCTAGTGGCAATACTTTGAAATTACCGCATACAAATTCAACCAGCGATATACATAGTTCACGCAGCTCTCTATCTAGTTTTGATGCTAACACATGTTTGACATCAAACCCTAATACAGCTTTTAATAGCGGATCCGAAGAATCAAAAAGAAACTTTTGTCGTGTGATATTTTCCGATGGAGCTGCAACAGTTACATTAACGCGTCCAGATCAAACTGTACGACAGTTAATTGAACGTCTTTTGGAGAAACGTGGTTTTAAATATCAATTTTTTGATGTAATTTTAAGTCCAAATGGTAAAGCACTAGATTTAGATAGCTCCTCAAATATTTTAATGAGTAAAGAAGTTCAAGTTGAGCAACGTATTGCATTTAAATTGGATTTGCCAGATCCAAAAGTTATTTCTGTAAAAAGTAAACCCAAAAAAGCGTTATGTGATGTTTTGAAACCAATTTTGCAGAAGTATAATTATCGTTTCGAAGATGTACAAATCTTAATGCGAGATACTCATGAACAAATCGAATTATCGTTACCAGTAACCGCCATTGATGGTCAAAGATTAAGTGTTGTTTTGTTAAGAAATGGAAACAATTTATGGAAACAACAACAATTGCAAAAAAGAAATGGTTTGTTATTAACAACTTCAAGTTGCTCACCAATTGCAACAGCAGCAGTACCGGATACATATCAGCATAATTTAGGTGCAATCAGTAAAAGTTATTTACCATCAAATAAAAATAATTTGTTAAGTGTGCCGAAATCATTAGGCATTCAATCAAATCATCAAAGTACCTTAGACGAAATTACAAATAAAGTATTTACTGAAGTTCTTCAAGGAAAAGTGGATTCACAAGAAAACAATATGCCGAAATCTGTCGATCTCTGTTCATTGAGAGTAAGTTTAAAATAATTAAATTTCCTTTTTTCATATCATTCCATTTGATTTAAATGTTTTATTATGTGTTCAAATTTTCTTTGTGCTCTTTTAATTCACTAATTTCAATAAAATCGTTTTAGCATAATTTATTGTATTAGCTCTTATAAGTGTTATATAGAATTAATCAAATATAAATGTTCAATAATTAAGTTTTCAAATATTAAAAAAAGTTTAGCATAATATAAACTTTTTTAAATACTTTTTATCAAAACAGTCTGATGAATGTGCTTCAGAGTCATCTTCCATCTATGATCAGACAAAATTTCGTGATTTAAATGCAGCTACTGCTAAAAATTTTATTAAACCAAAGAAACCATTGACCATAAATACTACAAGTAAATTTAATGTAGAAAAAACCCAAACATCTAATTCAATTACTACACAAACGGATGAAAATCTCAATGTAAATAATAACAATAATAATAGTACCAATAATAACATGCAATCATCAAATTCAAATTTAACTGGTATAAAAAAGCCTTTAATTGCTAAATGGAAAACTGGTGTTAAACTGCAGGTAACAGCACGAGCTCATAATCAAGGTAGCTAGCTTCATTTGCTTTTTTTGTACTTTGTTAATTTTTTTATTCCTTTATTTTTTTCTTACGTATCTTTTAATTTTTTGTTGCATGCATATATGTGTGTTATCTTCATATTTATGTATGTTATTAAATGTAAATTTGTCTACTTTATAATTTCTTTCATTACCTATATCATTATGTAGTAATCAATTTTTTTATTTTATTTTGTAGAAGAATTCTTAGAAGGTTTAAAACGTGCCCAGAGAGCACGTCTTGAAGATCAACGTGGAACTGAAATAAACTTCGAATTACCAGATTTTTTAAAAGATAAAGCTAATTTAAGTGCAGCTAATAAATTAAGGAAAATTCGTGCAAATTTAAATCCAATAACAAATCATAATTCAAATATTATATCAGGTGGAAATTTAGTGAAAACCACATCAAATAATGGAAATGAAACTACAAATCGTAATAGTTTAGATTCATCAAAAGATCGCCCGCAACCAGCTCCAAGATTATCCATAACTAAAAGTGCCAGTTCAATCGCTATAACATCAAATCGTACACACTTTGGCGCTACCAATAACACAAAAAACAACAGCAATATTAATAGTGATAACAATGACAAAAACAACAATAGCAATACTAATACTAGTATTAGTTACAGCAACACCAAAACTGGCAATCAACAAAAAGATGATGAAAATATTATTGGTAATGATAATAGCAGTAGCAGCAACACTAGCAAAAGTATTGAAAATTTGAGTTCACCTAATAGTTCTATAGTAGATTTTAATGATGATGTTGACAATAATGATAATAATATTACAAACTTATTAAGAGGACCGCCACCCCTTCCACCAAAACCTAAGATATTACCCATCAAACCATCGAATTGGGGACAAAATGCCTCAAATCAAACAAATATTTTACAATTATCGCAATCAGCAACAACAATAGCCGATTTAATTCCCGCTAGAAGAGCGTTAAATAATAATGAAATATCTTCAGCTAAAAATGCTTATTTAGATCAGCCGAGTAGCAGTTTTGTTTAATTTTATACACACATACTCGTATTTTTTTCAATTACTATATGATATCTCAATCTAATCAAAAATTTTAATGAAAGTACTTTTCATGATCTTTGTCTTAAATCTAGTGTAATAAGGATCTAATCAAGAGTTTTTCGATTTTAATAATTTTATTCTTTGTAAGCTTTTTTTTTAAAACTTCATATGTAACATACATATTATAATATGGCTTTTCCTATTTAACTTTTTGATTTAAACATATAATGTGATTTGGATTTAAACAGGATTTCATAAGTTTATAAATATACAAAATCTATATTTATTTAATATTGTGTTACTCTAGATAATCTATCTTTAAGATATAAAATTTACTTTCAAATACTAGAATTTGTAAAATTAATTATAAAAAAAAAACAAGAAAAACAAATACAAATTCGAATATGCATAAATGTTTTAAAGAAAATTTCAATATATTAGAATTTAGTAAATAATTTATTTATTAATTTTTAGAAAGAATAGAAAGAAATGAATTTAAGAAAACTTCTTAGAAAGGTTAAGAAAATTAAAAATATATTCTATTTTAAAATTACACAAATTTTTGTAATTAATATTAATACTTTTTTTTATTAAAGGTCCTTCAAATATTTACCCTATTCGAATTCAAATATAATTAATAATTAATTCAAAATATTAATATTATTTAAAATGTATCAATTACCCATATCCTGTTTGTCGCATCTATTGACGTAATTGGTTGTTATTCAAAAAATTTGTGTTTTTCAGAATAAAATCAAATACAAAATTTTAAATTCTATATTGATAAAAAAAAAGTATTTTTCAATAATATCCCATCATCTCAAGTGATGTAACTTACAGAATATAGGTGAACTTTTTCCATTATTCATTACCATCAAAGTATTTTTGAATAAATTATCATCTAAATTGTACAACGGTCTTATGATTAATGTAAAATCTCTCCGTTTAGTGAATCCTTCGAAACAAGTATAATGGCGATAAATTTTATTGAAATGGCTCTTCCCTGGTTTTGCTAAAATAAAGTATAATGGACAAAAGGAGTTATTCATATATTTTTGTAATTAATACATGTTTCAAAGTTTCAGTTTTCGTTTAAATTGTAATATAAAATAAGGAAATTAACCACAAATAAATATGTAATCATTTTTTCAATATACTAAAAAAAGACGAAATCATGTAGGGCTTCAGAACAAGTATATTTTAATATGGGATTTAAATACAATTAAATTTAATGAGTTAATCGAGTTTTAAATTTGCATATTTCCATGAATTGAAAACACATTATTATTTCTGTTTTTATTAAATAGTCCTTTTGTTAAAACAAAGGACTAATTCTTATTTCAGAAACGAAATAAGAAATTTTATCAAAAATTAGAATTTTTACATTGTAAAAAACATTGTCTATTGAAAAAAACTAAATATGTAGGCGGTTTTGTTCCTTTATATAATATTATATTAAAGCAATGGGCTAATAAACGTAGGTATGTATATTTTGCATTAATATGCTTTTATCATTTACAAAAATAAATAATAATAAAGCGCAAAAAAGTTTAATTTTGTCAATCAGGATTGTGTTTTAACTGTTAACAATATAACAAATATGAACGAGGCCACTTTTACCCTGAGTGCTTTTTGCGGTTCCATTCCCAGTATAAAAATCAAAATTGGACTTGTTACCAGGTTATAAAAATTTGGATGTATGCATCATGATTAAATGAAATAAGCCAAAATATATGCAATTACTTTTTCGCAAGAACTGTAATTGACAACTATTCGAGAGTCGTTTTCATAACAAAAAAAAAAATCATAAACAGCTGATTTACGACATAACCTAATTTTTAAATTTTCATTCTACTTACATATGTACGTACCAATTATCAATAGTTGTTTTTATTTTCTTTTTTTTCTCATCACTTTTACAAAATAAATTAAATGGAACTGTTAAGAAATTCACAAAAAATTTGTTTAAATTTATACAAGGTAACTAACAAATTTCATTTATAGAGAGGTGAAACTATATAAAAAATAATTTTATTTTTGCAGTCAAACAGTTTTGTACCCTTAGCAATTCAATCTTGTAATCAATTTATTCAAGTTCGATATAGGAGAACCAAACACTACGACCCGAAGTTTAAACTTCTTCGCAAAAAGAAATTCGTTAAAGTTGAGTTGCCTAATTTTCAGGAGAAAAAAGATGACCTTACACCTGAAGAAATTCGCAGCAGATTAAAAGAAAGAGGATTATTACCTCCAAGGCCATGGATGGAACGTCCATTTCATATTAGTTGTACAGGTGGAATTTTCGAAGCGTACGTCCCACCTGAAGGTGATGGTAAGAAATCAATAATATCAAGTGGAGGTGCAAAACAAAAATTCGAGTTTCTGGAAAAAAAGTCAAAAAGTATGCTGGCAATTCGGAAAGTAAAAGGTTATGAAGACGATTTCGATACAGATCAGTTTGCCCAAAATGCGCAAGACATTTATATTAAAGCTCATACACATATGGCTAATAAAGAAAAATACGCATTGCGAGAGTATATAACTGAACGTGCCTACCCAGAAATGATGCATAATGTACGAGACAAAACAATACATTGGAAATTTTTACAATCACTAGAACCTCCAAGAGTAGTCCATGCAAGAGTTACTGATGTAATTTCTAAAGAAAATCTTTTCGCCCAAATTACAGTTCGGTTTCACACCCAACAATCGTTAGCCATTTACGACCGTTTCGGCCGTTTAATGCATGGTAGTGAGATTCTTGCTAAAGATGTTTTAGAATATGTCGTTTTCGAAAAACACATTTCCAACACTTACGGCATATGGAGATTACATGATAAAATTATTCCAGATTGGTTTCCACCTAAAGAACCTTCCCCAATAACGTATCGTGTGTACGACGAACCAGAAAAAGATGTGGAAAAAATTGATAGTGGAGTTGAAGCTCAAAATCAAAAAGAATTAGATGCCGGCATAAAAGAAGAAAAACCTAAAGAAATAGCAGCAGTGTAAAAAAAAAGTGAATGTAAATACATACTTATAAACATTTTATTAAAGAATGTTGCGTTTTATTTCAAACAAAAACAAATTTGAAAAGGAAAAACTACTTAATTTAGAAATAAATACATTCATGCAGACATATGTATACCTACATGCCTTAATCAAATTGAACTATCTATTAAAAAATAAAACCGTAAATCTCTTTGACAAAGAATCAATGTACAATTTTAAATTCTGTAAATTTAGTTTCATTTATTTCTTTAATCTCTGAAAAAACTGCTTTGTCAATACGACTTTGTGGACTTCCTGTTGTTTTTAACCAATGTTGCCTAATATTGAAAGATTAAAATATACATAGTTTATTACTAAATAAGTACTCATTTGTCCTTACATTTCTTTAATTTTGCTTGCTTCGCCTTCCATTTGCCCTTTAACCGTACCAGCTGATGTGTTCATGCAAATTAAATTATAAGTTTTTACTTTACACAAAAAAAATATTTTAAGATTTATAAAAGTTCTTTTTATTTCATTTATTAATTAATTACACTTTAATTTCCAATTCCAAACTTATTAAATTAAACTATAAGTTTTTACTTTACACAAAAAATATTTTAAGATTTATAAAAGTTCTTTTTATTTCATTTATTAATTAATTACACTTTAATTTCCAATTCCAAACTTATTAAATTAAACTATATTTTTAAATCTTTATTTTCTAAACGGCAAAACGATTTAATAACTAACGAGCTACTGAATTACCAACCAAGCAAAGCTGCTATTGAATTTACTCTATTTATAAGAAATAACTGTTTAGTAAGCAAAAAATTGTTTAGAATAATTCTCATGGGAAAGTTTTAATATTGTAATTTGAATATTTGGAACTTTGCTTTAGTTTTGTCTGTAAAAGTTCAATCACGTTGCAATTAAATGATTTCATATAGGAGTTTAATTGCAACGTTGAATTTTAATTTTAATTTAAAATAAATATTTTGTTTTTGTCAAATCACGTTGCGATTAAATGATTTAGAATAGGTTTAAGTAATAAAGTATGGAAATTTGATCGCAACGTTCGATTTAATTTTAGTTATAGTTAAATTTTATTTTTTGGTGTTCCGGGCGTAAGCGAATATATAACTCCCCCCTCGTTAAGCTGGAAGCTCTCCTGAGCTCCAGAGATTATATTTCCTTTACTATTATTTTCATTTGTATCGTTTGGCCGTTTTTTACATTTATAAAATTTTTTCATATAGTATTTTGTAATAAAAATTATTAAAAGCAATACAATAGAGATATTTGACAGTATTAAAATATAATGGTTTTTAATTTCAAATTTTACAAATTCTATTTCATTGTAATTTTCAATTTGCTTCAAATTAATATTTTCTAAATTTGGTATATAACTAACATTATAAGGTTCTAAATAGTTTGGTATTATTATGTGGTTGTTAATTTTTCTCTCTATGTTTTTGAATATTACGTCATCTATTTTTATAGTGCAATTATAATATGTAATTAAGTTAGTTTTAATTAGTTTGTATTGTATGTTATTACAAGTATTTTCTAACATTACATTATTTGCATTTTTTACTAAGATAATATTAGATGAAACTTCCACAATCTCAAAATTAATATTTTTCCTTTTTGTACAATTCTTAAAATTATTATTCATTAAATTTTTTATACAACCATTTATTACTTTTAGTTTATTTTCACAATTCTGTTTATTATTAAAGTAAATTTCATTTTTAAATTTCAATATATTAGTAGATTCAATGTTTATTTCCTCGAAATTTTTGTTAGGTACTGGAATAATTTTATATCCAACTGCAAGTTCCTTTGCAACGTTAGGAATCAAAATGGCAAAAATAATATTATTATCTAGACTAATAAGTGAACTTTTTATTTCTTTATATTTAAAAACATCGATTTCAAATTCATCAATTTCTTCATTGGATAAAATGGAGTGAGTCATGATACCATGTTTAGCGAAAAGAATGTTTTGTTGGACTTTGTCTATTTCTGAATTTAGTAAGTTAATATTTGTGTAACTAGAAAGAAACTGTAAACTTTTTATGCTTTTGCTAAAGGTGTTGTTTTGTTCTCTCAGTGTAATATTTAAAATTTCTTGGTTTTCGTTAATTCGTTTCTGTAGAATATTTAGGTTTTTCTGAAATTGGTCGTTTATTTTAATCTGTTTATTTATGGTCTGAATGGAGTTGTAATTTCCCTGTTCAATAAGTTTTATGTTTTCTACAATTTCAGTTTTGTCATCATCGTCTAAGTTTCCAAATAACCATTTTAAAATTTTGCCACCTAAATTAATGAGTCCTCGTTTTTGTCTGTGTGGTAGTAATGTTTTAATGTTATGTCGAGTTTTTTCGATTTGAATTTGTAATTGTTTTAATGTGGTATTGTCTTGGTTAAAAGTGTTGTAAATATTATTTTCAATTTGTGCTAAAGTATTTTCTAGTTCGCTAATATTTATAAAGTGAAGAATTTTAGAATAGTTTTGAATTATAGGAATTTCTTCCCGTTTGATTAGTTGGAATCCACCCCGATTTTCCAATACCCGAACGTCAATATTTGCAGAACAAGTATTTGAAGTGAGGAGTAAAATTAGTAGTGCTAATTTAAGTTTGTTGTGGTAGTGGTTGAGTGGAGTCCGTTTCTGGGTTACCTGAGGAAAATTTAAAATTTCTTTTTAATCTACTTGGGTGAATATTTCTATTCTGGTTATCTTTTAATTTACCGTTAATTAATTTAGATTTAATATACGTATATTTCCTTTTATGTTTATATCTTAGAGCTTCGGGATTTTTTACAAGAACTTTGTCTCCTTCTTTATAGTCAGGGTCTATCCTATCTTTGTTTAGTTTTCCAATCGTTTTAAGTTTATTTTCATCAATTAATTTTCTAATTTTTTCAATATCGGTTATTTCGTTATTTACAAAGTTTATAGGCTTAACTTTAGTTACAGAGTGAATGGAATTATTATATTTTTCGACTGCGAATAATATTTTTTCATACGGTGTTAAATGTGATTTTTGTGTATCTAAGATACGAAGGTGTTCGCTTAAAGTTCCGTGAGCTCGTTCGATTGTAGAATTTCCGGTATGGCTTCTGGGTGACGTAAAGTGAGCGTTTATATTTTCTGTTCTAAAGAAGTTTTTGATATTAAGACTATCGAACTCATTGTCGACAACGATTTTATCTGGCCTACCGAATAGTGCAAACCTGTTGCGAAGTGCTTGTATAATAGTAGTTGCATTTCGGTCATTAAGACGTTGGACCATTAAATGCCTTGAGAATTTGTCAATTATTGTAAGAAATATTTCCTTATAACAGAAAAATAAATCGACGTGTATTATTTTATTAGGAGAGCTCGGGGTTTCGGAAATTTCGAATCTATATTTATTTGGTTTGCGATCATATTTTGATTGATTACATATGTCGCAACTGTTTATATACTTATGAAATAGTTCCTTAAGTTTAGGGAAGAAAAACTCATCTTTCACTTCTGTATAATTTTCAACGATACCTCGATGGTTTGATTCTTTATGAATTTTTTCTATTAATTTTAAAGCCTCTTCTTCATTTTCTATGTCTATTGCTTTTTTAGTACATTTTATGAATTTCATTTTATTATTATTAGAAAAGAGTTCCGTGAGTTTCTGTTTTACTATATCAAATTTTTCATCATTTAATTCGGAATAGATAGCAGTTATTCCATTTCTAATGAATCGTCTAAGTATGTCATTTAAATAATGGCTATTATTGATTTCATTTTCACTAATAAAGATTTGTCTAAATTTTTTATATTTTATAATTATTTCCCTTTCTTTTTCTTTTGTCAAATAAAGCTGCGTCAAATATTTATTAATTATTATATCGGATGTTGGGAATTGATTTTCATGGCGACTATGGTTTGTTGTTATAACTGAATTATTAGAAGGTGTTTCGTTAGGGTCATCTATATGATTAATTTCATTATTTGTAGAATCCATTCTACTTAAAAAATCAGCAACACGATTTTCTCTTCCTTTTACATAGTCTATTTCGAAGTCGTATTCGTTTAATCTGATTCGCCATCTTTGTAGTTTGGCGTTCGGTTCTTTTAGTGAATGCAACCATTTTAAGGGTTGGTGGTCTGTTCTTATTAAAAATTTTGTACCATATAAGTATGGCCGAAAATATTTAGTGGCCCATACTATGGCAAGAAGTTCCTTCTCTATAGTAGAGTAATTGCATTCATGATTATTAAGGGTTCTGCTAGCGAAGCAGATTGGGTGGTTTTCTTGTGATAGGACCGCTCCAATTGCAAAGTTGGACGCGTCCGTTGTTAATACAAATTTCTTTTTAAAATCAGGGTAACGAAGTATAGGATAAGTTGTAATCAATTCTTTTAATTTTTGAAAGGAGTCTTTATATTGTATATCATTTTCATTGATTTTATTTCCCTTTTTCAAATATTTAGTCATAGGCTGAGCTACTTTCGCATAGTCCTTGATGAACTTGCGATAGTACCCCGTAATGCCTAGGAAACTTTTTATCTGCTTGGGAGTCTTAGGCAGTTTGATTTGTTTAATTACATTAATTTTATCTTCGTTTGGCTTTATTCCCTCTGGTGTTAATATGTGTCCTAAATACTCTGTCTCTTTAGAGAAAAATTTGCACTTATCCACTTGGATTTTTAGATTGAACTCTCTTAATTTTGAAAATATTTTATTAATAGCTGAGAGGTGTTCTTGTAGTGATGTAGAGAAAATAAGGATGTCATCTAGATAGACAACGCAAATTCGCCCGATAAAGTCCTTTAAAACGTAATTGATCATCCTTTGAAAAGTTGCCGGAGCATTCTTTAGTCCGAATGGCATCCGTACAAACTCAAAGTGACCTTGCGGTGTAGAAAACGCGGTCTTTAGACGATCTTTTTCATCCACCAATATCTGGCGAAACCCCTTTGCGAGGTCCAGAGTGGTGAAATATTGAGCCCGACCCAATTTATCAAATATAGAATCTATATTCGGTATCGGGAATTTGTCATCAACCGTAATTTCATTTAATTTACGGTAGTCGATGACAATGCGCCATTTTTGTTTCCCTGAGTAGTCCAATTTTTTGGGTACTACCCATATAGGGCTATTATAAGGGCTACTGGATGGTTGAATAATATTTTGCTCTAACATTTCCTGAACTTGCTTATTTACTTCCTCTTCATGTATTTTTGGAAACCGATATATTTTACTATAAATCGGTTGGGAAGTAGTTGTAATTATTTGATGTTTTACACTTCTGACACATGTTAATCGATCTCCTTCTTTATAGAAAAGATCCTTATTAGAGTTTAAAATATATTTTAATGATTTAGTTTCTTCTCTATTCATATTTTTATTTAATAATTTTTCAAATAATTCATTATGGTTGATTTGTAAAGGTTCTATTTGACAAGTGTTTTCAAAAGGACAAGCTGAATTAAATTTAATATTACGGTTGTTAATTTCTAACCGCTCCTTTGAAAGATTAATATTTGCTCCTATTGGTTTTAAAATATTTTGGCCTAAGAGAGCGTCAAAGTTTTTATTGCTAAGATCCATTACTTTCCAGGACATAGTTGAATTTTCATTGAACTCGTCAGGTACTTTTGTAGTTATTTCGTATTTAATGGCTTGGTTTCCTGCGAGTGTTTTTAATTGAATTGGATTTTCTAATTTGTTTTGTTTAGATCGATCAAAAATATTGCCGTTTATAATTGAAGTAACTGATCCTGTGTCGATCAGACAGGTCAGCCTTTTGCCTTCCATTGTTAAGTCTACTAAGGGTAATGTCGGATAGGGGGACCACAGTGAAAATTTTCTGTGGAACCCGAATCCACATCCATTGGAACTGGACTTGACCGATTTTCGTTATAAGATGGTCCTGGTAGATTATTACCTGTACCACCAAACTGTTGGTTGGGCCTAAAATTCCTAAACTTTTCGTTAGTAGTGTAGTTTCTGTCCATTGGTCTATTTGTGTAAGTGTTTCTTATGTTGTTATTGTAATTGTTATTGTTGAAAGTTCTATTTGCGTTTCTATAGTTATTTCTGGAATTTGTATTATTACTACTATGTCTAGAATTTATGTTATGGTTATTTCTGTAATTTGTATGATTATTGTTCCTATACTGAGAGTTGGTGTTTGGAACCTTGCTGTCGGATATATTGGTTTCTAATAAGCTTCTATAAGCGTCTTCTAATGTTGTTACATTTTTAGTTCTAAGGTACATTGAGTCTACTCTATTTAATTTATTCAAAAATTTTTCTAATATTGAATTTTCATTATTAATTGGATTAAATTCTGAAGATTTATTGTCATCCAAATCATATTTTAAATTTAACAAATTTAATATGGAATTTAATTTAACATAAAGATCACTTACATTTCTAAAAATTATACAGTCTGCTTCTTCTTTTAATTTCAAATAAGATTTCTGTACTCCGAAGGTAGCTTTCAGTTGTTGTTTTACTTCGTCCCAAGTTTTTTCCTGAATTCTCCGGATTGCTGCCGCTGCAGGACCCTGGATCTTGCTGTACAAAATTCTGTATAGATAGTTTTTTGCATCGGCATCCGCTGCTAAGGCAATTAAACTTTCGACTTCTTCGATGAAGGATTTTAGACTGTAGGCGTCTTGTCCAGTAAAAATTGGTACTGAACGAGCTTCGCCTATCAAGTCTTTTAATGTAATTGCAGCAAGTGACATGTTAAAATTTTTTTGTATATTTTTTAGATTATCAAAGTATTTTTCTTTTTCACTTTTCTTCATAAATGTTAAAAAAAAAAAAAAATATTTTGGTTTTTTTTTTTTTTTTTTTTTTTTTTTTTTTTTTTTTTTTTTTTTTTTTTTTTTTTTTTTTTATAATTTTTGTTTTATCAATTTAATTAGTTGTAAAATTTGATTTGATTAAAGATCTTTTAATAGATATTTTATTTGTGTTTTACTTATAATTTTTTGTTCGTTTATTTACCGAATTAACTTTTTGAAAAAAGTTCTCCGCCTTTACACAACTAAACTTTTATCACTCGGTTCACCACAAAATTTTTTTTTATTATTATTATTTAATTTTGCTTAATGGTTTGAGCATTACACTATTTTATTTTCTAGTTTTTTGTTCATTTAAATTGACTTAAGAAAAATGTTAGTGTTTTCTTTTTTTTTGTTTAGATTTTTTTTTTTTTGTTTTTATAGACGGAGTCGGTATCCTACCGACTGCGCCAATTAAATTATAAGTTTTTACTTTACACAAAAAAAATATTTTAAGATTTATAAAAGTTCTTTTTATTTCATTTATTAATTAATTACACTTTAATTTCCAATTCCAAACTTATTAAATTAAACTATAAGTTTTTACTTTACACAAAAAATATTTTAAGATTTATAAAAGTTCTTTTTATTTCATTTATTAATTAATTACACTTTAATTTCCAATTCCAAACTTATTAAATTAAACTATATTTTTAAATCTTTATTTTCTAAACGGCAAAACGATTTAATAACTAACGAGCTACTGAATTACCAACCAAGCAAAGCTGCTATTGAATTTACTCTATTTATAAGAAATAACTGTTTAGTAAGCAAAAAATTGTTTAGAATAATTCTCATGGGAAAGTTTTAATATTGTAATTTGAATATTTGGAACTTTGCTTTAGTTTTGTCTGTAAAAGTTCAATCACGTTGCAATTAAATGATTTCATATAGGAGTTTAATTGCAACGTTGAATTTTAATTTTAATTTAAAATAAATATTTTGTTTTTGTCAAATCACGTTGCGATTAAATGATTTAGAATAGGTTTAAGTAATAAAGTATGGAAATTTGATCGCAACGTTCGATTTAATTTTAGTTATAGTTAAATTTTATTTTTTGGTGTTCCGGGCGTAAGCGAATATATAACTTGCACCATCCCCTTAAATTAAATGTTTTGGCTGCTTCTTGAGTATACTGTTTAATTGTTTTTGTTATTGATTATTTAAAACTTCTTTTAAAAACCTATTTATTTATTGTAGTTCCTTACCTTTCTAAAAAACACTCCTTAAAAATATGTATTTATGTGCATAAAAAATATTTTAAAAATCTAAAATATTATTGAATTACCTTGAACTACCCCAAAAACTTCAAAATCACAGATGTAATTGGCCATCGCAGCTCCACCAGTTGAAAATTCTTGCGAATGAATAATTTTTGCAAGAAAAGTAAGCATAAGTGGAGTTCGTAAAAATAAATTTTTATTAACCATTGCTCATAGTTTATAAGTAAATAAAATACCACTTGCTTATGTAATTTGCATTTACCTATTTAAAATTTTAAAGAAACTGAAATGTTGCAGTACATAATAAATAGAAAACTCTCACAAAAATAATAATAATAGTAGTTCAACGATAATTGAGCTTTATGTATACATATGTATATATGTACATATCTACAAAGTATGTATTTTTCAAGGGTTATTTAATTGCAAAAACGATTCTCGGATAAATATTTGTCTTCCAGCTGAATTATTGTGCTAGTAATACATAAAGCTTTCACGCTTATATTTACAAATTTAATAAAATAATATTTATAAAATTAATTTGACATTAAAATCGAAAAACAATTTTTTGATTATCTGATGTTCAATTATTTATTTAAACTACAAAATCTCTGAAGTATTCTTAAGTGCTCATTACTTTTATACATGTAATTTATTTTCTAATAACAAAGTCTTTAAATTGTGAGTCGGACACACTTAACTCAGAGAATTCAGCTTTATGAATTACGCTCTTTGGACTTCCAACACTAGATAACCACTCTTGCCTAAAATAAATAGTATATATGGAAGTTTATATTTGCATATACATACATACATACATACATACATTTTTCTAATTTCTTGTTCGGGTCCCTCCAACTGTCCTTTAACAGTTTGATTTTCAGTATTCATGCACCATCCTCGTAATTTTAAAGCTTTTGCAGTTTTACATGTATACTGCTTGCAATACAAAATTTAAACAAATAACACTTACACAATATGTAGGTATGTATGTTTTACTTTCTTACCTTTCGGAAAAAGACTCCTAAAAAACACCGGTAATAAGAATAAATGTATGTATGTATGTATATATTTACCTGCATATGTTAACATTAAGGTACCATTAGATATATTTCTTATTACCTTGTACTTTTCCATGTACTTCAAAACTACAAATATAATTCATTCCTCCAGTTAGCTTTTTTAATTCCTTCTTCTTAAATAATTCGAGCACCGAATAGTCCTGCTAAGTCATATACAGATGTATTCCCAATTGCAGGAGCACCTAATCACTTCCAGATCTTTTGAATTCTAAATAGAAAAAAAATTTTAAAATATTCAATTTATAAAATATTTTGAAATATTTTTGAAAAATTTCTTTTAAATATTACAAAGCAAATTAATTTATTTCCATATTAATAGGTTTCTTAGGAAACTAAATAAAACTTAACCTATTTTAAAAACTAGGACTACTCGTATAATAATAAAAGTAAACACAATTGTTAAATAAATATATATGGGATTAGGCAATATAAATTATATGTATATACATATTTACAATTCGTACACGCATATGTATACTTTGTATAGTTACTTGACTATACAAAAATTATATTATATGGGTTTAAGGTAAACGAACCTTCGAGCAGCTGTTTTTGGAACGATTCTCGAAACAGATAAATGAGTTATAATAAATATACCGAGTATATTTTTATAGCCATAAGATTTTTGACTATTTAATTTTAATAGTTTAGTGAAAGCAAAAAAATTAAGAACTAAAGCTAAGGCTATAAGTAAATTTCGTTGATTTACTATCGTCTTATTAAATAGGGAATACCCTAACTGTCTATTTTTTATTAAATTAGTTACTCAGACTTTAAAACATTCTAAAATATTACTGTTATAAAAAGACAAGGAAATAAAATTAAAATTATAATATTATAAGCAATTAGAAATAGAATTTTCATTCATTTTTGTTTTACATGGTTGAACAAAATCAGTGAAAGCTTGTAAGCAAATAACTAGTACTTCGGAAATCTTTATTTAAAAAACTTAAAAAAAAATCTGTGCTTATTTAGTTTGGCAATTCTGCTGTTTACGACTTTTTTTACTCATGTGTTTTTGTTGTGATCGAGTCTTGTTTAAAAAAAAAAAATCAAACAAAAAGTGTAAAATCAACATCAAATATGACGTTCCTCTTGTCAAACTTTAAAGAAACTTTCTCTTATAAGATATTTAGGCGAATTAGTTTAGTTTTGATTTATTAAAATTTATTCAATAAAACTTTTTTTGAAAATGAATTCTATTAAAAAATAATAAAAAATTCGTGTTTGTAGTGATTTTAAACTAGTTAGAATAGTGAACTATTTGTTTTGCTATCAAATATTCTTGTGTTCCAAAAAGTTCTTATATTAAATAAGAAAAAAATACAAATTCAAGTGACTATACAGTGGAAGAAAAATAGAACTGAAAAATAGAAAAATGGACAGCTCAATGAGAAGATCGCAGCAAATATTGTTGCAAAGCGGATCTAACTCATTAAGTAATAACTCAAAAAAATCTTGGTCTGAATTAAAAGCAGTTGTAAGCGAACTACGTAAACAACTAGCGAATTTGTCGAGTATGGTACCGATGAATATCAGTTTCCGAACATTATCTGATGGACGCGTTAGAATATACTTTTTGAGTACCCCACCTAATGGTTGGGAAACAACTTTGTTATATACTGATGTTAATCCAAATGACACATCCCAACCCAAAAGGTTTTATTTTAACTAAATTTATCAATTCAATATTTAAAACTTTTCTTTAATTCTAGATTGCACTGGAATTTAGTATTAGAACCATCTATATCAAATGTTTCGAATAGTGTTTATTCCCGGGAAGTGCAATTACTATTAGAACGGAAACGTTTATCCACTTGGGGTATAACTTCCTATGAGTTACACAAACCAAGTGGTAAAATTGTTTTTCCTGCATCCAGTAATTTATATCAGTGTTTAGATCTAGGATATGAGGTTAAAAAATGTTTAAAAATTTAAATAGAATATTACTTAAAAATAAATTTTTGTAGAATGGACCCTTATTTCCAAGTCAATTACGAATTTGTACGAACTGGGCTGCTTTAGATCCTCAAATTTGTCCGCAAAATTCTGATTTAGTAGCATATGTAAGCGGAGGAGATATTTGGGTTACACATACTATGACTGGTCAAGACGACCGGTTGACATTAGCGCATGATGGCAGAAGAAATTTTGTTGATGATCCATTGAGTGCTGGTGTGCCATCTTATGTTATGCAAGAAGAATTTAGTCGATATCAAGGATACTGGTGGCAACCGTACAGCGAAGGTTATTAAAATTTTTAAATATTAATATTTTTTACACAAATGTTACATTTAGATCACGCAAAAGGGATATATAGAATAGTGTACGAAGAAGTTGACGAATCCGAAGTATGTTTGTTCACTTTTCCTTCATCGCAAAGTGGAGTAGGAGAATATGAAGAATATAGGTTTCCAAGAGCAGGAACACCCAATGCTAAGTCAAAACTTAAAATGGTTCAATTTAGATTAAATGAAAGATTAAAAATATCAGATATTTGTGTGAAAGATTTACCGTATTCATTGAGCGGGGTTTTTCCTTGGTTGGAATATATTGTTAGAGTAGGGTGGACACCAGATTCAAAAAAGTATTATTAATACTTATATAATTTTTGGAAATGTTAAATAATTTTTATATAAAAATAGTGTTTGGATACAAGGTCTCAACAGAAAGCAGCAACGTTTGGATATAATACTTATACCTGTCGACAATTTTTGCGACACTTATAATAGCACACCCTCATCCCCTGCTAGTGGAGACCATAGCTGGAAATCACCATATAACAAGATTATTAGTCCATTACAGGTAATTGAATAATTCATAATTATGGTTTTATTAAGTATTATTTATTATGTTTGTAGGTTATATATTCGCAAACATCTGATACGTGGATAAACATTCATGATACATTGAATTTTTTGGAAATTAATGAATCAACTTGTACTTTTATTTGGGCATCAGAAGAAACTGGTTTCCGTCATTTATATTTAATTACGTCTAGTCTGGCAGTCGCAAATGAAAGCAATTGTAGCCCTACACACAACTTAATTAAGACATTAAATGGTTGTTCTGAAACCTCAGTAAATAATGAAAATTCAGAAAATATTGATAGTGCTTCCCTAATACCGCGCATTGTAAACAAAGTAAAATTTTTATTATTTGTAATGTTTTTCAGTTTCATACACAAATTAAATTTAATTATAGGTTGCATTGACTTGTGGAGAATGGGAAGTTTTAGGTAGAAATATCTGGGTAGACAAGCCCAATCAATTAGTATATTTTTTAGGTTTAAAAGAAACGCCTTTAGAAAAACATTTATACGTTGTTAGTTTGCAAAGACCTGGATATATTCGTCTTCTAACTGAACCTGGATATTCATATTCTATTGAATTAAACGATGTTAGTAAATAATTTTTTTATATAAAAAAAAATAGAGATGTTATAATATATAACAACTTACAGGAATGTACTTTAATGTTGCAAGTTTATTGTAATATTCAACGTCTTCCATCGTGCAAAATTTTGAAAATACAACAAACTTGTCAAAATGGTGGAGTCGGTGGTATTACTTTATCATTAATGGGTTACTTATTGGAAGGTGGTGTTCCAGAATCGCAATATTGCCCGCAAATTTATCGACCGCAATTATCAACTGGTGATATTTTATATGCCATGGTTTTTAAACCTCATAATTTTCAACTAGGTACTAAGTATCCAACTGTGTTAAATGTATATGGTGGTCCTGAAGTTCAAACAGTTAATAACACTTTTAAGGTATAATATTTCATTTAATAAAATAAATAAAAAAAACAAATCTTATAATATTAATGAAATAGGGAATGCGGCAACTTCGAATGCATATGTTAGCCGCTCAAGGTTATTGCGTTGTTTGTGTTGATTCAAGAGGAAGTAGACACCGTGGAGTTAAATTTGAAAGTCATTTAAGATGTCGTATGGGTCAAGTGGAATTGCAAGATCAAGTTGAAGTTTTAAAAATTCTAGCAGATCAATTGGGTTATATTGATATCAATCGGGTTGCTATACACGGTTGGTCGTACGGTAAAAATTTGAATCTACTTTTTTATTTTATTTTAAAATAGACAAGAAATATTTCGGTATTTGTTTAAGGCGGCTATTTAAGTTTAATGGGACTAGTGCAACACTCTGATATTTTTAAAGTTGCGGTTGCTGGTGCTCCTGTTACTAATTGGGAATACTATGATACTGGTTATACAGAAAGATATATGGATTTACCCCAAAATAATCCACAAGGATATTTAGCTGGTTCGGTGCTTAATTATATACATAAATTTCCAGATGAGTAAGTCATTGATTAATTTTTTTTATTGAAACGAAGACTTCATATATGTTTATCTTTATTACAAATTAATTTTTTAGGGATAATCGATTGTTAATAATACACGGACTTATTGATGAAAATGTTCACTTTTATCATACTTCACAATTAATAACAGCATTGGTAAAAGCAAATAAACCATACCAATTACAAGTTTATCCAAATGAACGTCATTCATTACGTAATCTGGAAGCTAGTAAACATTATGAAACAAAATTATTATCATTTTTACAAAATAATTTATGAAAATCTTGAAGTCAACATTAAACTAAAAAAACAAAACAATTATTTTATTTCTAGTTATAAATTTTAGTCGTTTGTTACAAATTTTTAATTCTAAATGCAAAATAATTTAAAAATTTGGTTAACAATAAATTATATATATATATATAAATTTTTTTTGTTCCATTTAAAATTTGAGTCTTTATTTTTAATTAGAAATTTAAAAAAAATATAATTAAATTCTTAATAATTTATTAAAAGTCAAACAAACCGTACGTAATTTTGCATATTAAAATTAAAAACATTTTAATTTAAAAAAGTAAACAAAATACCTTCCATATTTTTTTTGCAATAATATTAGAATATGGAAGAAACATAAAAACTATAATGCAAATTTCACTTACAACTGCAAAATATTATAAATTTGTTTTTTAAAATTCTACTTTCTTAGTTTCTTAAATGTTACATAGTTTTACATTTTCATATTTGGTAAAAATTTGTTAATATCTTTTTATAGATTGTAATTACGTCTTTAAGTTTTTGCAATTTTGTTGTTGAAATTTTCTTTTGAAATTAAAATAACGAAGACACTATTATTTAGCTTAAAAAAAATCATTAAAAAACTAAAACGAATTATTATAGTATTAATGTAAATTAAAATACTTAAACAATAAATTTTGAACCTAAAAAGTTAAACAAATTTATTAATTTAAATTTCGTATAATAAATAGAAGACAAAAAAAAAATTATTAAAAATTTAAACTACATATTATAAAAAATTTAGTTGCAATATATATATACAGAAATATTTATATACATTTACAATTAATTTAATAATCTAAACTAGTTATTTTCGTTAGAAAATAAATATATACATACATAAACATATATACATAAAGAAAAAAGAAACTTAATTATTTTTTGAGCCATTTTTGCCATTTTTTTTTTTTTTAGTTTTTAATAAAAATTATAAAAATAATAAATTATTTTAAAAACAATTTTTAAATAAATATAAAATCCTTTATATTAACAATTGTACATTGAAAAAAGTAACTTAAAAAGTAATTAGATATTTTTAATGGAATGTAGTTTTTAAATTTATATTGAAATTTAGATAACACTAAAAAGAGAATGAAAAAAATAACTTTTCTTTATTGTTTGTTTAAGGATTGTTTAATTAAGTCTGTTCTTTATTTTTCCTAACTCGCTTTGTATTGTCCTGTTAAAAATTCAAATTATGTAAGGATAAAAATTAAACATTGCTTATAGACTGCTTTGAAAAGAAATTTCTGAAAAATAAAAATAAAAAAGTTACAATAATAATACTAATTATTAATTAAAAATAATTTACAGAATACAAAATAACTCACAAAAAGCAATTCAATAGTTTTTTTTTCCAATAAAATATTTTAGTGTTCAAGTACTATTGTATATTGTACATAAAAAGATTAAAAAAATTAAAAAAAAAACGATACTGTAATTGTAAATAATCAAAAACAAAAAACATTTTTTTTCTTTTCTTAATTCATATTTTTAATAAAAACATTCAATTACCTTGAATTCCACGTGCGCAATACAGCTTAAGAAATAAAACCAAATAAAATAGAAATTTAATTGCTATGACCAGTTTATAGATTTATCTTACTTGGAAATTCTACAAGGTTTCACCTTCTGGTTTAATTCTATTGAACCAGAATTCTCTGGTTGAATCCGCATTTTTTTGTACCTTTTATCTTCTTGATTAACTAAATGGATCTTGCGGTTAAATACGAACCAATTAATTTATTTGGAAGAGACCTTCATATTATAAACTTATAAATCACCGTAATTTAAATTAAAAACAATATTATGATAATAGCTATTCAAAAATTTATTAGTCCCCAAATTATAGTTGTGGTTGCATACTCTTATAGCATAAAATATACGTGCACGTATTTAAGAATAAAGTTGATTTGTAAAAACGTAAATCCTAATATGTACTTTACATAAAGGTACTTTTAGAATAATAATAGTATTCAGGTATTTTAAAAAACCCACAGGTATGAGCATTAATTGCGCTAATAAACTAAATGTTTTTTTTCAAATTTATAGATTAAAAAAAATACACTCAGTCAATTTTAGAAAGAAAAATTTATTTGTAACAGAATTAATTTTTTTATAGATAATCTTATTTTTGGTGATTAGAGTTAATGAAGAGTAAACAAAGTATTAATGCATTTTTTATGTATCCTTAGAAAAGCAAATGCTAAAAGTAAAAATATCAAATTTTATTTGCTTAAATAAACTTATATTAAATTTTCTTTTAATGATTTAAGAGCTTCCTGAATTTTTCGCTGCGCTTTGACGTTTTTTAACACCCCAGTTATAAACTCTAGCCATATTTACTTCAGTAGTAGTTAGCTGATCCCTAAAAAAATTAGAAAAAAAATGCAAATGTAATAGGAATGATAAAAATATGAAAAATATAAGTCACCGTAATACTATTTATTTAAAAAGTATTACTTTATTCAAGTGAACTGAAGAATAAAAGCAATAATCAAAAAATATATTTCACATTGATTTCAAAAACAAATTGATCTTCTACCTTAAAAAGTCTTGATCAAATTCTACGCTTTTTAAATTTGCAATAGCTGACTCCATATTTTGTTTCAATAAACTTTCTGCTTCATCTAACGGGTATTCGAGCATTACATTAGCACCCAACCACAAGCAGACGTTTTTAGTTGGTGGTAAAACTGTTTTAACAAAAACTTGATCACTTAACATAAAATGACTATCTTTATCTTCTTTTTGTTCTCGTAAAACTTTAATCATTTCTAATGATTTTAATAAATCTGGTATTTGCTGCTTTAACTTACGTCGACGAACATCTAAATTAAATTCCATAAATTTATACTTTCCATGTTGTTCATCTAACTTTTGCAAAACTTTTTCACAATTATTATCATTTTCTGATTGTGCCATAAATGCATCTATATCTTCCTAAAATGCAAGAAATGTGTTTATTTAGGTTGGTATTCAAATAATAAGAAAATAGCGTTCGAAATATTCGCAATTAAGTAAATCGAAGTAAATATTTTACGCAACTCATTTTGGACCTTAGAACTAAATAAATAATAAACCAATTAAAGTTTTAATATATGCTAAGGAAAGTTATTTGGATGCGAGTGGTTAAAAATATTGCACGTAGTATCTTTTTAATTTATCAGTTCTTTACTTAAATTCTCTTATTTTTAAAACTTCGTATGCATTACAATAAGCACGTTACGCGACACCAAACATGGTATGATCACGTACCCATATGAAAGTACCCATATGTATGATTGTGCATATGTATATCAAAATACAAACAAGTAAGCACATTTAAAATTCCGTATGACGATAAGAGAAAATTTACCTTATGGCAAAATATTATTGATTAGGACATTTTAGGAAGAAAAAAAATGGTAATGGTTTTAAGATAAAAGAACATAAGAGTTAAAAAAAAGTTCTATAATCCAAAACGATAACTTTTATGCATTTCAATGACCAAAACTCATTTTATACTTACAACGAAAATTGCTTCTGGTATTCCGGCAAATGATTTGTGATTTTCCGGTAATTTTGGCATTTCAACCGAATCCATTGCGCTAATCATTTTTTAGCAGATGTACTAAATATTAATTATCAGATATAAATTAATTTTCACAATTTTTATATTATCGTTAAGTTATAACTAATTTGTATTACTCAAGCTATACTAACTTAACCATACATAGTAACTTACATTATAATTTAATTTGACATTTTAGATTGTCATTTAAATATAACTTGATGGATTTTTTGACAATTTGAGTTGTCAAAATTATAGATTCTCCTCGCGGAATTTTCCAACATAATTTGTACTATTATGATATTGTAACCCAGCATTTACACGTACAAGTTACTTGCAAGAAAGTTGCAATACATACAAAAATTTTACTAACACATTGAAATATTTCTACTTGCTTGTTTACTTGCAGTTCAACTTGCAAGAAAATTTTGCTGCCAGTAATTTGAGCAAGTAATTTGACATATTGAGAAATTCACAAAAAAAAATTTGTTGTTTTGATTTTTTTTTTTTTAATTTAAAATTTTTGAATTTTGTTTTGAAAAAATTAAACTTAGCAAACTTATGGTTTCTAAAATTTATAAACAATTATATATATTGCTAGTTGTTTTCTTCTCAAAGACATTTTCAAAAATTAACTTGCTAAACGCCTACGTCATAATAGCAAGTAATTTGACATTTCGAAAAACTAATTGACAATTAATATTATACAAACTTGCTTGCAAGTAACTTGCATGTGTAAATGTTGGGTAACAACACAAAAGATCTAATATGAATTAATATCACAAGTTGTTCAATAAAACAGGTTTAATTTTAAAATAACTCGCACCAACTTCGAGCGAGTACATAATAATTACACTCAAATTTATCACGTTTCAAAGACTTTTTCGATAAAATTTTTTTGCAATTAGTGTCCATTAGGAAAAGAACATTAAAATTTTAAACGAATTCAATGACTAATAATTACTAATATAAAAATAACCGAAACAATACAAATTATATGTTATATTATCATGTGTGGATAGCCTAGAGAATGAAAACATAATTTAACACATTTTTCTGCAAATTGGCAAAAAGTTAATTTATATATTAATAAAACATTGAATAAATATATATTCACAACCTGTAGATATCGTTTACTAGATATATTCCCAAAAATATAATCGATTTATAGATACTTTCAGTATTTTAATTGTAAAAGTCAAAGATAACATCTAATTTCTACCCTATAAATCAAGACAACAAGATTTTAAATTCAAATCGAACAGAAAACTAAATTTATATCAATAGAGAAAAATATGAAAGATAAAATCGACGAATATCAGTAAAGACGTATCGATAGATATTTGAATTTTAAATATCGAGGAATTGGAATGTATTTCGATATTATCGTCCAATCCTAATTCGCATGTATGTACAATTTTAAATTTCACTTACTTTACAAACAAAGAAGCATTGAATCCAGCCTTTAGATTTAAGTATGTAACAAAAGGGAGGAAAAAGTTCTTATTAAAAGAAAATTATATTTTCCAATTGAATTTGAAAATGTTTGAAAAACTGAGAATAATCAATTACTATTCAAAACAAAAAAAAAATAATTTGATTGAGTTCCACTTTTAAAACGATAAAAGTTATATTTCTCTTTGTCTCTAAACTAACCTTTAAATCTTAATTGTGTCAAAGAATTGTACTCTTTGTCAAATATTTTAAACGTCAAATATAGAAAATAAATATTTAGCTTTGTGTATTTAAATTTGATTTCTTTCATATTTGTATTAAAAATTTTTTATGTTTTTTTTTTAAATTTAAAAGTTTTCTTTATTTCAAAATCATTCCAAAAATATTTCCTGCTTAAATTTGAAATAAAACAAAGCAATATTAATTGTTTTGGTATAGTTTAGTTTAAGACATTATTTTAATTAATAAAAACACTAAAGACAATAATTCTTTAAATTTGCACACACATACAATCTATGTGCCAAAATCTAGATTTAGAATATAAAAATGTATTAAGAAAAGAAAAGAATAGGCGAGTAAATTGTGCGTTTTGAAAAAATTCTTTTAAAAAATCATGAATAATTCCATTAATTAACTTTAGTATATATTGAGCGTTCGATTGATAATGTTGGATAATTATATAGAGACTAAAATATAAAAAGAAATCTGAAAATTAAATCAAAAAAATTTGCACTAATGGACTAATGGAGTTAAAGATTAGTGAAAAATAAAATACGTGTACAAAGAAGAATAAAAAAAGAAAAAACAAAAAAAAATTAAAAAATCTTTTATTAGAAATCTTTTGAATATACTAAAAGATTTAATATTAAAAAATTAAATTAAGTTTTTAATTCAATTTATATCCAAATTTTAATAAGTGATATTTAATATTAAGAGAATTAAAGAATAAAAATTATTAAATAAAAATGTCAAGTAAAGAAAGCCCTAGTAGAGAATCCACATCAAGTGGTGCAAGACTTAGTTTAATCGCACTTGATGAATCTTTATCAAGAGATTATAGTGTGGGTAGTTTAAATTCTGCTGTTAGTCAAGAGGAATTTTTTAGAAATCACGACCATGCTGAAAATATATTGAAAAGTATGCAAAATTATTTATATAATGAACAATTATGTGATGTCGTTTTAATAGCTGGAATTGATGGTAAAAGGTAAATTTAAATTCATATTTTTTGTTAATATGTAATATTGATAAATTTTTATACATATTTCAGTAGTGGGTAGTTACCCATTAGAATTTTTAAAAATTTGTTCAAATACTTTGCATACACTTTACTTAACATTTTAGTTAAAGGATTTGTTTTCATTGTTCTATATTTAGATCCTTGAGGAAAAAATTAAAACAAAATCCTTTGTTTTGAATATTGGTTGTAGCGTTAATAGTTTTTGAATAATAATTTTTAAATATTTAGATTATTTGTTTTTCTTATTTTTACATAAATAACACAAGTATGTATGTGTATAAATTATAAATAAAGTATGTATTCCTAAAACAAAGAAACTAATTTTATGTTTTCATTAAATATTTTTTACATTTGGTAAGACAGAAACGCCTCGAGCGTGTTTGTATATTCGCAGCAAATTTAACATTGTTCACTTAATTTAAATATACCTACTTATATTTTACATTTTAAATTTTGTGAGTCTATTCATAAAAAGAATCTAATTTACTAACTTGCCCGAGAACTTAGTAAAGAATTATTTTGCATAAAACAGTTTTAAATTTAATTTAATCAATATTTAAATTTTTAAAAGAGTATTTGAGCAAATAAAATATTTACTAGATAAGTATGTAGATAGCCTTGCTGTTAAATTTTTCATTCTTGAAAGGGTAAAAACTGGAAAATTTCACTTTTTATAAAAAGTCGCCAAAAAATGTTATTGACAAAAGTAAGACCGCGAGTCAAATTCATTCACAAAAAAAAAAATTCAAAAACTAAATTAATTTTACATTATTGTTGTGTCAACAAACTAAAATAAAAGCATGCTACGTCAGATTTCTAGTGCATACTTAAAATTACCGTTATATCTAAAAGACCTTGAGCTATAGTCTATTATCAATTAAAGTC
Source organism: Condylostylus longicornis (assembly GCF_029603195.1). NCBI lineage: Eukaryota > Metazoa > Arthropoda > Insecta > Diptera > Dolichopodidae > Condylostylus > Condylostylus longicornis. Next base: position 8,235,438 of record NW_026578009.1, on the reverse strand, counting down.
GGCAACAAAATTTTTTTGCGTTTAAGCTCCTATGTCTTAAACCGATTGTAGTAGAGGAATATTGTGCAACAATTACTAACAAAGATCTACATACTGGTACCTATACATACCAATGCATCATTATAAGAAAACACCCTGTATATATTATATACAGGGTGGTTATATTATACCTACCTTATTAATATTACCTACCTTAAATTAATATTAATTATTGTTCTTATTATGAAGAGATTATTTTATTTTTAAATTTTTATTTTAAGCTAATATTAATATGTGCTTGAATAAAATCTTGCCTTTTAAGAACATATTACTTGGTATCTTTCTATATACATCGATACAAACATATATGTATAATATAAAAATTTATGCATGCCTACAATTTGCGAATAAAAATAAATACTTATGTATTTAACCAAAAAAAAAAAGAAGAAAAACAAAACCAGACGTTATGGCAGCGCTGTTCAATTATAAAACGTACCTAGTACCGATGCATTTATTTCTTTTTCTGTTTGTGACCTTGTTGTACGAATCAATTTCGATATAATGAACGTAAACGAATTTATTTACATAAATAATTGTTTTTATAAATTTATTATTTTCTTTCATATATTTAAATTCAGTTTCTCGCTTTAAGTACATAAGCTAATATTAATTATAATTTAAATAAATATTTATTAAAAAAATAAATAATTTTTTTTTTTACTATTTGATTATTTCAAATTAAAATTTTGATTTACTTTATTGACTTACATTATACGTAAATAATTTAGGGTTCAATAAATTTTGTGTTACTTTTTGATTAAGTATTTCAACTTAAATACTAATAAATATAAAACACAAAGTATGTAAGTAATTAAAAAAGTTTAAGTGCATATATTAATGTTATGATAACTTATAAAATTGTGAACATAAATTAATAGTTGATTGGTTTATTTTGAAAGTGATTCGAAGTCCATTTACAATTTCAACACTTTTTTGTTTGCCAAGCAATGATAATGTCAATAGTTGGAATTGAAACTTATTAACGTATGTTGGATTGGGAATTAAATTATACTTATATTATTAAATTTTTGTTTACTTTAAACCAAAACGGAGCAATATTTCATTTTTATACGAAATTGTCTTAGGTCACTTTCAAAATAAACCATCAATTTGAATTTACATTCGTATTAAGGCAAAACTGGTAAAATTATAGATTCCAATAATTGTGCTTCATCAACACATTCTTATCCAGTTAATATTAAAATAAAAAGTTAAAATAAAATTTTTGGATGGCAAAAGTTCTTGATTTAATAATTACATATAAAAATTAATTTTTCTTTAAATTAAATATTATAGAAGAATAAAAGAAGTTTCAATGTCAGCAACCATCTTAATGACTCTATTATTATCTAAGTTTTAATAGAATTTTTTAAAAATGATTTTTTAAAAAAAAAAATCCGTTTACTTAATTACAAAAAGCTTTTGTTACAATTATAACACTTAACTTGATCTGAACTTGAACATTTTAAATGCTTACTTATTTTAAAAAAAAAAAAATAAGTTGAAAACATTAAAAAGGGTTTTTTACCTTGGTATTTGAATCTTCTTTCATTTTATATATACTTATTATGTATTTATGTAATTTAAATAACCTTATATGAAATATTATATACATGCACATAAGTATATAAGTAAGGTTTTTCGTTGTGAATTTTGTCATTGTTTTTAAAACAATAAGTATATTATGTTGTAGTGTGTAATAAAAATGTGTAATAACGATTAAAGTAAATAAATAAATGCATAAGTAATAACTTATAAGTTATGTCTGGTGCAATATCTAAATTTCTAATAAGTATATATATATATCATACATATATATATACTTATATATATATATAAGTAATTGTGTTACCTTGCATTCTTTGTATTTTTGTAAAATAATAAAAATTATCTATAATTTTATTTTTATAAACACTAGTTACATTTGTAATAATTTCTAATTTTGTAAATTTTTACAAGTATTTTAATTTGAAACCTATTTTCAAAATGATTCAAATATATAACATGTTATTATTTACTTATGGTACCTTCTTGTAGCTTACTTTGCACAATTCGTTTTTATAAATACATAATGTACTTAAATTGAATTTTTTTTCGATAGCTAATATTTTACTTTCAAATCTTATTTTAGCCTTCCAAGCTCATTTCGTTAACCATTTATTTAAAATAATTTAACCATTTAATTAATATTTATAAATTTGTCTAAAACTCTAAAAAATATTTTACCTATTAATTACCCATATTCAATGCAGATGAGTTTAAACAAATTTTTAACATTATTTTTTTTTTTTAGTCTAGTTTGTAATAACTTTTTATTACATTGGTAAAGTGTTGAAATAAGTTCTGAAATTATGCTTTTCCATTCATGTACCTTAATTTTTTATAGCTTATTCCATAATTAAACAATGAAATCTATTCTAATCTTATTTTTAATTTAATATTTAATTGAATAATACAAAATTACTTACATTAATAATATGTTTATATATATATCTTTATTATTTAACACAAAAATATAATTAATTACTATTATGCCATTTTATTTATTCATTACAACAATTGAATATTTTTAATAAATTTATAAATTTTTCAAAATTAATCAAAAAAAGAAAAATACATTATCTTTTTTATTAAGTTTTTCCATTTACACCTTTATTTGATTATAGAGACTTTCTGTCTAACTTTATGGATTTATAAGTAATATGTATTAATTTATTTGCAAATTAAATTACAAAAAATCTTCTATATACCTTACTCATTTCATATATACATAATATAAATGTATACATTATTTGGGAATACGGTATATACATAATAAATAAATATTTACATATATTAAATTGAAAAATATTTATATACATTTAAAAATAATGTATAAATAATTTTAATGTCAATTACAAATTTTCCTATTGTGTAGGTAGTTTCTGATAATTTAACTAAAGCTCTTAACATTTTAGGTTAAAAAAAATTGCATACAACTGAAGTCTGTGGAAATAAGACGAAATTGCTTAAGTTGATTTAGCACAAAATAAAGATTTTTACAATATGATAATTAAAATCTATAATTAAGCAAAATTTCATTCAATTCGGAAAATTTTAGAGCGGCAATATTTAAGTGAGAAAAATTCTCGTCAAAAAATTTGATTAAATTATTTTTTTATATAAATCGATCTTTATGATTTTAAAAATTTGGTGAAATTTAAAAATAATTTTTCAATAAAAACCCATTATACGTTAGACTTCCATAATGAAATATAAAACGAGAAGCCCGGTTTTTTAAAGTTCTTTCAACAATGACTTTAAATCATTGAAATCATTGTAGATATAGTCTCGAAAACATTAATTCTGATTAGGCAGTTTTGCATTATTGCCACAGATTTATACTCATATGCATAAGTATGCTTACTCAGTTATGCTTTTTCTTTTCTAATTATTTTAGATTTAAAAATAATATATGAAAATAATGACTCCAAAGCATAAAAGAAAAACTACAAACAATTGATTATTATGAGCTTTAAGTGCAAGTATTAAAACAATATTACTTTTATTTAAAGATTTTTTCAATGTAGTTATACCTCTTTTTGAAACGGGTCCCACATATTTTATGGTATTTATTAATTTGCAATAAATATATACGTATATGTACATATGTATAAAAAAAATTACAATATTTGTTATAATATTATGACTCATTTTATTTAAAAAATAGTTTAACTCTTAAAAATGAAAAATTATTGAAGCTGCAAATACTCATAAAAATATGATAAACTAGATTTTGCATCTATGTACATTTTTTAAAAAAATTATACCTAACCACATTTGAAAATATTGAAAATTAATTTTTTACTGCTTGCCCTACTATGTTTGACCAAAACCAATCTGTTTTCGAATGAAAAATTAATTTAACACATCGCTCAATAAATTCGTAGGATGACATACAGATGGCAATACAAATACGAAATCCATATGGCTTGTAGAAAGTACCAACCTTTAAACGATATCAAAGTTTTATGATATTCGGACCATAATTTACCAAATTAGTGTGTGAACAATTGAATTAACTTTTGTGAATTGAAAAAAACGTTACATACGTGTATTGAAACACGCCTTTGATTGTTCATTATTAATAATTGAATTGAAATATTTGCAACTTGATCGAAATGAATTTGAAAGCTATTGGAAATAAATTTGCATGCATATATTGTGGAATTAGTAATAAAATCTTCAAATTCTAATTGAAGACAGCAAAGTATAATAAAATAGAATAAATAATTTAAGTGAATACAATAGGGAATAAAAACTACGAAAAATTGCATTTTCGAATTCGAATTCAATTGGTGTTGACATTTACTTAGAACTTACCAGATATTGATTAGTTTAAGATGGTCGTATGCGTTTAAAATGATAATTAATCGTATCCAGAATATTTGAATACTTAAATTAGACCAAAATTGACTTAAAGCCTTAATGAATAAAAAAAATATGAACAGGTATGTTTCATTATTGAAAGAACATTAACAAAATACAAAATGTCTAATCAAATTACAATTTGGTTCTGTTCTTTGTTACAGCAAATAATGAAAATCAAAAAATAATTTAAAACAAAATTTTCTTCTCAATTAAATATTTTAATATTTTTAATTATGAATTTGATTAGTTTTTTTTTTAGATGAATACAATATTAATAACATTTTTTATTGAAAGTGACATTAAAATGTTTAGGATTACTCATCTTTTGTACTAATTTGATCATTCACCAGCCAACCAATCCCTTTGTTTGTTAAAACGCTTTTTTTTTTCTCCCTCTTTTGTTTCATTATTCCATTCTAGAGTTTAATGTATGGTAATAATTCAGCTGTGAAATATTTTTCAACCTACAACAAAACTAATCTTGAAAAGAATTTTTTTTATTATTCAATTTTATGTGAATAAAATATAAAAGAGCATTTTGTCAAGTTTAACTTTTTATAATTAAGTTACGTTTTCTTTTATAGGCAGTTTTGAATCCATTTTTACCCGAATAGAACAACTCGATGCATTTTTATTTCTTTTACCCTTCTATCTATAAGTAAGTCATTCGTATGTTTTTTTTTTATTAGAGTTCATTATATTTTATGTACAAAAAAAGAATGCAATTTTTAGAATAAAACAGAACCTTTCTTTGTGTTCTGTATTATTTAAAATACACATAAGCTAAAGAAATAATGAATCTATGAATCAAATCAAAGTCGATGCATGTATTTTTATTAATTGAACATTACTTTGTCTTAGTTTTTAGTACTTTTCTTGAAAAATTTGAAAAAAAAATGTACTTACTAGTTTAAATCTGTCCGTTTGTCCGTGGAAAGGTTTACAAAACTTCTACACCCTTGAAGATAAGAGGCTGAAATTTCATATTTACATATATCTTTATTAGAAACTTATTTCTGTAGAAGAAAATTTTTACCTATCCTCCTCCCTCTAAAAGTAATTGCCCCTCAAAACTTTTAAAATGCCATTTTTTGACTATTTATTTTAAAGAAACAATAAACATTTTTCAAATTTTGCAAATGCAGAAAAGTTTCGGCTGGCTTTTTTTTAAAAAAAGTTTTTTTTTTTATCGCAGCAAAGTGTAATTTAATTTGAAAAAGACAAAATGACTGCTAAAATTAACCATAATCTAAAACACGCTTTTTTTCAAATTTTTGATAAAATTTCTCTTCTATACAATTGGTTGTGGGACTTTGAAATTCCAGCAGCTTTTAGTTTATTTCGTTAGAAGAAAGTCATCACCTCTCGAAATTTTAGAAATTTGAATTTTTGGCATCTTATATTTCGGAAACTGTAAGCTTTTCCGACTATCTAAATGTAAGCAGCTAACGATAAATTCCATGCCATCAAAAAATATGCATAATTATTTTCTTAATTTACTCAATTAAACTATAAATTCGATTTGCTAACACTTCTTTTAATTTTTTTTTCATCCTAAATATATGCAATTTCTGAAACATTTCAGTATATGAATGAATAATTTAAAAAATGTAGAATATTCTTTTAAAAAGCAGCACTTTCTTTCACTTGTCGAAGGAAAAATTGCTAATTTACAAAGCATTGATTTGACTCAATTTTATTTTATTTTTGATTTTTATTAATTTTTCATTATTTTTTTATTCGTGTTCTTTATTCGATTTATATTGAAAAACAAACAAAATCAAATGATGCGCGAATAAATAAGGTTCTTTCTCTTAAGTTTCCTAATATGGAATAGTTTTGTATAAGAAAGAAAAAAATTTTGCTAAATGGAAAAAAAAACTGATTTATACGCATAAAATATTCGAATAGTTGAATGGACTAGCTACATACATATGTATATGAGAATAATTTGAAAAAACAAAATATCGGCATTAAGGGTTGTCATATTGCCCTTAAAATAACCGTGCTAAGGAAATATTCTTGAAAATGAAAATAATTTCTAAAAGGAGTCCGATGATCCAATGATTTGCAAAACAGTACATTGCCCTTAAATAATTAATAGGAATTTTCTCTACAAGAATTTTTTGTAGCTACATTGATCATGAAAATAAAATATATTAAATTTTTGCATTAAATTTGAAGAAATTGTAAATTTGATATTTTTTTTTGTAAATTACGCATCGAACCCGATATCTATATAGTAATGGTTGATATTAGATTTCTTACGATTTTCGGGTAATAGCCCTTAAAACATGAAATTTTGTGTTAGAAAGCAGAAAATTTGTCACAAAACGTTGATTGTCTCAAAAAGATTCATTTATTTTTCTATTCATGACTATTAAAATAATATTTACATATAAAAAAAAATTTAAGCCCTTGTTATGGAAATTTGTCAGAGAGAAATATTTCAATCAGTGATTTTCTTTAAATATCCGAACTAGCCCTGAACATACAAATTTAAAATTCCTTTATCATTTATATTTAAATGTAGTTTTAAATTTGTAAAATTTTTTATGCCAGCCCAATAATTTTATGTACATGTACATATATAACTATATATCTAATAATATTTTTTGTTCAATTAAAATTCTACAATTACTTATCGACAAAATTTTTAAAACTAATAAAAATGTTTGTTAGTTTTTTTTGGGTGTGTTTTTATTTAAAATTACGATAAATAAATTAAATATTTTAGTGAAGCGTAAAAAATATTAAATAAGTATTTGATTATATTGTGTTAGAAAAATGATTTGAAAAAAAATTTTTTGGAATTTTGAGCTCAGAATATTTTTAATTATTAATTAAATTTATAGTATAGTAATCACTATAGATACTACACATTTATAATGTGAAGCGTTTTACTATAGTGATTATAACAAATCTGTAAAATAGTAAGTATATTATAGCAAAACAAAAAAGACGAAATTGTGAAGTACATATGTAGTTACATTAAATGTATGATTTTAAAAATTATTTTAGATTATCAAAATAAAGAAACATGAATAGTATATTGTTATACCAGAGCAGTAAGTCTTTGCATATGTTTCATGTCTGTCCTGATTGCCATATTATATTTAAAACTACGACATTTACATTATATACAATAAAGAAGGGCATCAGGGCTGGATGTGATCAGAGCGGAGGTTAAACCCAAGATGTTTCGATTAAAACTACCGCTGTCATAACTACTGAACTAGTTGTCCGTGGTTATATTATAAAAATATTATTTAAATTTTTCAATACTTTTAATTTCAAAAATATTTTAATTATTTTTTAATAATTAGCAACATTTTTTTTTCTAATTCCACAAACGCATGTTTTACATACTCTATTCTTTAATACAATAATATCCCGATTTAATAAATTAAATTTATTTTTAATTATAAACATTTTCTTACAATTCCCATTAATTGTATAGGAAAAAGTTCAATTCTTTTGTCATAAGTATATAGAAAAAACATTAGCAATGCTCATTGCGCTACAAATATGTTTTTATATCTTTACTACTGTCTGTTTTTTTTTGTTTTAACTTAAGTGTACAAGAAATTATAGAGTCTCGTCTCGTATTAAATTCATACATTGATACATATTTTTATATTTCGTATCTATACTAGTTTATTGGAAAATTCCAAATTGAGTCTTATTATAGAATTAATCAAGGATGAATTTTCTTTTGAAATCTCTCCCCCCCCCCCCCCCCCATTCTATTATGTCTGGTCTGCATAATATGCAATTTGAAGTTCATACTAGAGATATAAGTAGGTATGTGTGTAATGTAAGTTTTAGCCATATTTTATAAAAAAAATACAAGAGAAATTCAACTGCAATCGAACTTTTAAACTTTATTTTACTTATTTATTATTGTTTTATTTTTGTTTTGTTTTTGTTCATTTTACATTTCAATAAACGTAGAATCACATATGTTTTTTCTCTTTTGGTTTTTCTTCTTCTTTATTTTTATTTTACGGAATTTACTTTTTTTTTCAATTTTGGATCTATGCCAATATAGAAAAGGAAAAAGAAAAAAAAAACAACAACAATTCACAATGATGTTTCAATTTAAATTCATTTATAATTTACGTTCTTATTTCTCTATTTTCTCTTATTATTATTATTACTACTTCCGAAATATTGTTATGGACTTTCATATTAACGTATTATTATTATCTTGTAGAGGTTAACACATTTAGCAAATAAGATGCATGCAAGTTAATGAATGCAAAATAATAAAAAACAAAATATGTATACATACATATATACATATATACACAATACATATGAATGTATGTATATATGTATAAAGAGTGAAGGGGTTTTGTTAATTTTATCAAATTATAAGAACAATCAAAAAGAAAAAAATTTAAAAAAGGTCAAATTAGGAAATGAGAAATTTTATAATAAGTAATTTTTTATTTTTCAACATTAAAATTAAGCACTTATTTTCATTTTTATTATGTTTTAAAATTAAAATTGATGAACTTGGGGATTATTGGCGTACAATCTTCCTATATTGTGCTCTGGAATACACCTATGAATATATTTTAGAGGTTATGTAAATTTATTTTCCATGTTTTTTCTCTTAATTTAAATAAAAATAGCGCAAAATGTTTTTGAACTTTTTCGTTTTAAAAAAAAACATAGCAAAAAATAAAATTACAAAAATATGATAAAAAGGAAAAAAATAATTGATAAATTTTTTAAAACGTAAAAATTTTTTTTTTTTGTTGTTTTACATATAAAGATGACCTTCAACAACAGGCTGTTTCAAAAAGTTAAAATTAATGAGAAATTAAATAAAATTAAAGAGAACGTTCTTAAACAATTTTAGAAAATTCCTTAGTAAATAATTTTAGTAACCGATTTTTGTAATGCTTCTCGCCCTTTCATCTGGTCGGGCTTATTAGCCGATATCATTGTAGATGCACAAATTCAATACAGATAAACATCCTGAATAAGATTTACAAATAAATATATATATATATATATACATATATATATTCATAAAAGAATCTGAATGGGTCTATAAAACTGAAAATTCTTTGTCAAATAACTAAATTTTTATAAACGATTGTTACTAATGTAAATCTTCTTCAAACGGTGTTCTAGATACATTCACAAATAAGCGAGTTAATATCAACATGATATTAATAAAATAAAGTTGTTTTCTTCGATTTAACAAACGGCATGTACATACATACATACATATATTTCTATACAGATTTTGCTAACAATCATATACAGAGTGTCTCGTAACAAAGTGCACTGCTATATGCCATTGTATAGGCCCTTATTAGTAGACAAAATTTTTGTATGGAGACAATGTTCACAACTCAACAAGTTCGAAGTTACAGGGCTTTAATCAAAATATATCATTATTCTTTTCGTCCGATTTATAAGAATAATGCAACGTGAATGCAATATTAGCTTCAAAAATTTGAAGTTTAACTTTTACTTATAATTTATTTTTACTGACTTTCGTTGGTCTATAAATCTTCAGCCATGTGACCAAATACACTAAATTTACATTTTTCTAGATATAGAGAAAAACAGAGAGTTACTATAGCTTTCTTAGAATTAGAAACAAGTATGTTTGAATGACATTTTCATTTGCTTGTGCAACACTTTTCCGAAACTAGGAAATACATTTTGCTGTTGATTATGTACTGAATACATCAGATTTCTTACTTTTCGAATTAATATTTAAAAATCGTACTTGATTTTTACGGATAAATGTCTAGGTCTATTCAGGCTGGTTCATTTATTGATTAGCCAGTTAATTTACAATTCAGTTATAGTTACTAGTTGTCCAAATAGTATAGTTCTGTGATCTAAAATCATTTCTTGGTAAACCACCGAAACCCTAGTCTAGAAGCAATGCAACAATATCAAAATATATGAAATCAACTTTAATTTAGTTTTTCTTTGTCTTTAGTATCATAACTCTTGTTTAAAACTTCGTTCACAATTTTTTAATAGTTAAACATCTTAAATTTTATTTCACATAATTTTTAATCAATTTGATTTTCTTTCTTCCTCCTTAATAGAGTTCCAGCACATAGATTAGTTTTGTCTGCATCTAGTGCTTACTTTGCAGCAATGTTTACTGGGTCACTGAGAGAAACTACAGAAGAAGAAGTAACATTAGGTGAAGTAAACGGTGATGCTCTACAAATTTTAATTCAATATTGCTATACAGGTAATGAAATCTATACATACCTACAACATAGAATTCATATTCACAATTTTCCTTTTATGTTTTTAGGTTTAATAGAATTACGTGAAGACACTGTCGAAACACTTTTGGCTACAGCCTGCCTTTTACAATTGAATTCGGTAGTGACAGCATGTTGTAATTTTTTGGCACGTCAATTACATCCTTCAAATTGTTTAGGATTTGCTTTCTTTGCCGAACAACAAAGCTGTCATACATTATTAAAATTAGCAAGTGCATATACATGTACACATTTTATGCAAGTTAGTATTACTGCAATTGTTTTTCTTTTTATATTACCTTGTTTATTGTGTAATTATTGCTTCCTTTTACTAATACTAAAAATATAATTGATAAATTAGGTTTGTAAAAATCAAGAATTCTTCCAATTGAATGCTGAACAATTAGCGAAATTATTATCAAGTGAAGATCTCAATGTACCTTCCGAACAGGATGTATTTCATGCCTTAATGTCTTGGATTAAACATGATCCAACTAATCGAGAAAAATGTTTTCCTGATTTATTAGCTTTAATAAGACTGCCACATATGCCACCATCGGTAAATATTAACCTTATGCAAAAAATATTATGACTGCATAATAGAAATTTAAAATATTGATAAACGTTTTTTAAATAGTTCATAGCTGACCATGTAGAGAGTCTTTGTGGTTCAATTGACTGCCAACAGTTAGTTATGGAAGCTTTGAAATGGCATTTATTACCTGAACGTAGATCGCTAATATCCACTGCCCGAACAAGACCAAGAAAATCAACTGTTGGTAAAGTTTTAGCTGTTGGGGGAATGGATGCCCACAAGGTATTTAATGATTCCTACTTATAATATTTATTCGGTTTTTACAATTATATAATTTTGAAAAATGTGGTTGTTACTTAATATAGGGTGCAATCAGTATAGAATCTTATTGTCCCAGATTAGATAAATGGAGTTTATTGAGGAATTTAGCAGCAAGAAGACTTCAATTTGGTGTAGCTGTCATAGATGATAAATTAATTATTGTTGGTGGAAGAGATGGTTTGAAAACTTTGAATACTGTTGAAAGTTTGGACTTAAATACAATGATATGGGCTCCATTGAATTCAATGGGTACTCATAGACATGGTTTAGGAGTTGCTGTTCTAGCGGGTCCATTATATGCTATAGGTGGCCATGATGGTTGGAGTTATTTAAATACTGTAGAAAGGCAAGAATAAAAGAATAAAATTAAATATATTTTAAAAATTAAAACTTGATTTTTTTTTCTTTAGATGGGATCCAATAGCACGTACTTGGAATTATGTTGCACCAATGAGCTCAATGCGTTCAACAGCTGGTGTAGCTGTACTTAATGAAAGACTGTATGTTGTGGGTGGTAGAGACGGTTCCGTATGTCACAGATCTGTGGAATGCTACGATCCACACACAAATAAGTGGACTCTCAAGGCACCTATGAACAAAAGAAGAGGTGGTGTTGGGGTAATACAAAAATCAAATCTATAATTTATATGAAATAACAATTTAAAAATAAATTTAAGGTTGCTGTTGCAAATGGATATCTATACGCTTTAGGGGGACATGATTGTCCAGCAAGTAATCCATCTGTATGCAGAACAGAGACTGTAGAACGTTATGATCCATCTACAGACTCTTGGACACTTGTAAGTTATTTTGCTTTTATTTTTGGGCTTGTGATACAATTATCCTTTAAAACAGCCTGTTTTCTTTAAATAAATACCTGACTTCTATATTAAGAATAAAGAACATAAAATGTATACTCGTAAGATATAATATGGAACAAAAAATATTGTTAGAGAAAATCGTACAGTTTGACATGATACAGAATGAAAAATAAAATGATTCTATATTCGAATTAAAACTATTTCAACAATTGTTCTGATGTAAATATTTTTTTTTTTAGATTGCTTCATTAAGTATTGGACGAGATGCAATTGGATGTACATTATTGGGAGATCGTTTATTGGCTGTTGGTGGTTATGATGGTAATCAGTATCTTAAAACAGTTGAAGAATATGATCCAGAAACAAACGAATGGACCTCATTGTCACAATTAAATTATAGTCGAGCTGGTGCTTGCGTTGTAACAATACCAAATGTTATACCACCGACACCACCATTAACTAGTTCAACGGTTTAATATAATTTTATTTTTATTATTTTTTTTTTTTTTTTGTTTTTTATTCTCGTTATGTCCTAGTTTGTTTTTACATATTAAATAATTTTTTTCTACTATGAGTTTACTAAACGCATGCTTATATAAATTTAAAAAAAAAATATTATTTCGGAATACTTTCCAAAATTTAAATATTCGGACACATAAGGAAGAAAAAACAAATGTGTGTGTGTTGCACTAATTTTAAATGCAGCGAAAATTTTTCTAAGATATTTTTATACAAACAATTTTTTTAAATAAGTTTAAGTATATAAAAATTATTCAATCAGTATTAAAAATTCAAAATTATTAAAAAACCATAAAAAAATTAGCTAATAAGAAATAAATAAAACACAAGAATTTGGTAGAGGCTGAGCTTTAAAAAAAAAAACTTTTTTCAATATTTTATTACAAAAAAAAAAGGAAAAAAAAAAACAAAAAAATATTTTAAAAAAATTATTTATATTAAAAATGGCTTTGTGTTAAAATACTGTTTATGTAAAAATTTTGCAGAAATTCACTAATACTAATATTAATTTTTAATTTAATTTTTAATTTTAATCGCTTTTCTTTTATTTTTTTCTTCATTTTAATCTTTTTTTGTAATTTACTGTAGAAGAAATGGAGGCCCGTGCGGATTAATCCATATTCATTTAGACGTAATGGAGATATTATTAGTAACTACAATTTATGATCAATGAATTTTAAATACGTATAATTTTATGAACACAAAATTTTTCTATTTAAATGTAAAATTTGAATTTTTTTATTTTTTTTTTTATATACAACTTAGAGTGAATTCAATACGAAACATGAAATACATTTACAGTCATTTGGATTGCATTTATTTGGAAAGTGAATAAAACAAATTTGTATTGATCGAAATTGTTTTTTTTTTTTCAATTATCAATTAAATCAAATTTTGTTACTTTCATAATTGTTTAATTTCTTTAAAATGAAGAAGCTAAACAAACAAAAGCATAAATCTATTGACTGTAACTAAAACTCGAATTAATTTAATTAATTTTAATTGTATGAAAATGTATTTTTTTTTTTTAATTTATAAGTGAAATTATTATTCAAATTATGTATTATTAAAATATATAATATAAATATATTTAAAAAAAAAAACATAAGTGATATTGAATTATCAAAGAATTAATTTACTAAATTAGTCCTAAAAGGGAAAAATTACTTTTAGAATAACTAAAAGATTTAATTAAAATTAATTGGTGAAATACACAAATTTAAATAATATTTAATACCTAATATCTATTTTAATATGATTTCTGTTTTTATATAATAAGCCTGAATATTTAACCCACAAATTTATTAAAAAATTAAATTCCATTTAATAAACTTTTATGCATATTTTTCATTTTTAATTTAGATTAGATTCACAGTATACTCTAAATAAAATGAATATGGTAGATTTAATTTGAAATTTAGGGAGATTACAAGATTAAAAACAAAAATTTATTTTAATTTATGTAATAACAAAGATAATAAAATAATGCCAATTAAGAGCTTTATTATCCCAAAAATTTCAGTAAAAGTAGCATTTTATAAAGTAATATATTCTTTTTAAAGAATTAAATCCATTTTATTAAATTTTTATGTAATATTACATTTGTTTATGGCAATTTAAAAACCTTTTTTTTTTTTATTGAGGTTGTCTATTTTGTTAATCACATGAAAATAAAATACTATTGTCGTTTTAAAGTTTAACAAATTTGAAAATTGTCATTTTTAAAATTGCATTTTATTTATTATTCAAAATAAAAAGAACACTATTTAATCTTTCTTTTTACAATTTTGTGCATTATGCAAAAAAATCATGTTTCTAATGCTGGAAAGAATCATTTTTCTATCATAAAAAAGGATTAAAATATTTCCGAAATTTTGATATAATTGTAGTTAAAAAAGAACAATCAATTTTAATGGCACAAAGTTAATAGGGATCTCATTAACCAAAAACTAAAATATCTTATCATTAGTTTTAAAATTTTTAATTACCATTCATTGATATTGGATATTTAATATAAGGTGGTAAATAATGAAAACTTAAATTGAATATGAAAGAGAAAACTAATATTAAATATTTAGCAAGTAGTCTCAAAAAATAGCATTTATCATTTTCGAAATTACAATTTTTCTAAAATTTTAAAATATAAAATAAATATTCAATATATATATATATTAACAAATAAAAATATAATTATTAGGTCTTCCCAAAACTACTGCAAATGAACTAAAATGTAATATTTTTAAACATATTAAAATTTATTTTATACGTATATTATGTATTATTTTACTAATAATGTTAAAAATGAAAATTAACTTAGAAAATGTGAAAAATAAAACATATTCCACTTATTAATAATAATTAAAGGAAAACTTTTAATTAAAATAAAAACATATTACATAATACAATATACGAAAGTATTTTTTCATGAAAATTTTAAAAGAAGTTTTATTTTTATATCAAGTGAACTACGGTCTATTTTTAATGCTTTTACTTTAAAATTGATTATTTTGTGTACAAAAGAGGAAATCAAAATTCTATTAAGCTAAAAATATTATAATTAATAATTAAATCCATAAACAAGATAAAAGAGAAAAGATTTTAGCCCAATTTTTATTTAATTGTGTGTTAACGTGTATTTTTGCCAAACTGAATTTTATAAAAATTTCTTTAAATATTTATAAAATTTTATTTTAACCATAGAATATGAAATGAGTTTTTGGAGTTGGAATGAATGATGATGGAATGATTCTTATTTATTGAAAAAAAAATCTAATTTAAGCTTTTGCCTAAAACATTTTAGGTACTTGAAGTACCACATACTCACAATTCTTTTATAATGTTTATAGATATTCTATTTCAAATAGAATTTTAGATCTAGTGATAAGCCTGAATTGAAAATTCTTTTAAAAACAGCATTCAAACAAAGTTTAAGAAAAAAATTACTTTAACCTTAAACTAGAACATAAGGCATGTATTAATTTCTTTTTGGTATTTTGGTTACAAAGCAATATTGTCCTTTAAAATATCCTACAATCATGTATACTAACATGAGTATGAGTCAATTAAATCTATAAATGTATATATTTCTTATAGAACATTTAACAGATGATAAAGAAATTATTTTTCCTTTAAAATATTTTTTTTCCCTGTTGTCTAATTTTAAAGAACTTAAAAGACTAAATAAGAATATACGAGTATATTTGTACTAAATCGTAAATTACGAATGGAAGTTAATTAGTTATTCAATTTCTATCGAAGTTCAAATCTAAATAATAAAAAAGAAATGACATTTTTATGAAAATTTACTGTCAACTTAAGCACTTAATGCATTTTAAGGAACCAGCTTTGTTTTTGAATGCAAAATATAACTCTGGCACAATTTTAATATTAAGACACATATCTGGTATTTGACTGTACCAATCTTTTTCGGATCTTGGTATTGGAATATAATTTTTGCACAACAGTGTTGAACACTGATTTTCCACACAAATTTTAATATGTTTGTAGCCAATTTTCAATTAATGATGTTGCATAAGTCAGTATGGGTTTTCTAAAGCAAAAATCGAGTTCTGTTTAAAATAAAAATTAAGCAGGATGTTAATAACAATTAGGCAATTGATTTGAAATTTTCATTTGCAAAAATGTTTTTACACAAACACATTTTTGTAGATAATATGGCGGATTTTCGAAAATTTAGATGTAAATCTTGAAATGATTTTTTTTTAATACTGCAAAAATATTTAAAATTTAAAAAAAAAGCACATAGAAAAATATAAGATATTAAAAATCTGAAAGCAAGTTAATTAGTTGCTGTAGATCTGTTAAGATACAAAAAAGATCTATGTTAGATATTTAAGTGCATGTCTAAATTATTTAAAATCCCGATGGATTTTTCCGTCAATTCTCGTACATTAAACAAATTATTGTCTTAAGGTTCAATGTTTTTATATTTACTTTTTTCCATAGTCATCCTGCTATGAAATAAGTATGTACGTTTACTGTTTTAGTACGTAATTATGGGAATCCCACCAAAAATTCTATGAAAACGAGATTGATGACAAATTGCTCATATATCATCTTATAATTAATTTATAACAAATTAGGTTAAATTAAAGATATTTTTAAAAGGAAGTACATAATTTAAGATACGAGTGATTGAAGTGTCATCTTCAATTTTTACGAAAATTGGTTTATTGCATAAATAAAAGTTTTCTATGTTTATCTTTCATATGAAAAAAATTCGGTTTTCCCAAAAAGGATTCAGTTTAAGAGATAGCTTGTCTCTAAAAGGTTCACACTTTTTAATTATTTTGCTTTGAAAGAAAGTTAATTTGTTCGAAAATTGTAGTTGACACCTTCATTCAGTAGTGTCTTCATGTCTGAAAGTATTGAAATAAAAAAAACAAGTAAATTTGTTTTAATTTTTATACTCAAAAAAAAATTTTTTTTTACAACTTACAAATAAATGAATGGTTTTTTTGAATTCAGTTAACGATTTATGTTTATTTTTTTTTTCAATGTAGGTATTAATTTTATTATGCTTTAAATTTTGTAACTAATGCTAAATTATAATTTCATATGAAATTTTTATTTTAATATTAATTTACTTAGTGAATTTGAATGATTTTTTATATATATATATAATATATGAATTTTTATAATGGTTCATACTTTTTTTTTTAAGTGAATAGACATGAAAAAATTTACAAATGCATTAAATTTTTAAATTTTTATTTGAAAATTAGTTTACTTATTTTAATTTTAAAATGATTTTCCTTATTTTTATTTTAATGGTACAAAAATTCCCTATAAAATATGATAGAATACGAGACACAAACATAGAAAACCATAAATTTACTAAGAAATTGTTTAACAATAATTAAGTATTTTAATCAAAGTAATATTTAATTATTATTATAATTTCATACATTTTGAATGAGACTAATTGTTTAAATTTACCAAAACAAAAATAATTCCACTTTTCTAAACCAAAAACAATAAAATTTTGTAAAACAAAAATTTTCAATCTTTAATTTTTTTCTTTAAACTAAAAATTTTCTTTTTCAAAATTAATGTATGTTTATTAAATAAATATGATATAATACGTTAAAAATAAAAGTTATTTTTTGTTTTGTTAAATGAAATATTAACCTTATAGAAAAAAAAAAAAATTCCTAAAGAACAAATGGGAAAAAAGATTCATTTTTCTAAATAAAAATTAAAGAAGCAAAAAATTAACTATAATTGAATAATTTCGGTGGAATAAAAATGAAAAAGAATTTATATGTATATTTTAATTTTATAATAAAATCATAAGCCTATAAATTATTATTACAGATTCTTATAGTTAAAGTCTTATATTTTTTTTTTTAATTAAAATAATTATTTAAAAAATATTTCTGAATCAATCTTTGAAAAGGCCCCTTGCTTTGGCAGTTATTTTTCTAACCCTACCACGACTGCTTATACTAACGGTGTGTTCTTCATTATCAGTATCATCATCTATGCTATTTGGATCAACATGATTGCTATTACTACTACTACTAGGTGCAGCTAAACGTTGTGCTCTGCTATTGTAACCAGAATTTGACTGAGGAGGTTGTGACACTATAGCAGATGGCGTTGCTGTTATGTTATTATTTACTATTGTCGTCCGTTTTTTAATTGCATTGTTTTCATTAGAATCATCGGAGTTTTCATTATAATGCGGCCTTTTCGCAGAATTACGTTGCCTCAAACCTAGAAAAAATAACAAAAAAAAAAGAGAAAAATTATTTTTAAATTCTTCTTGAAAAATTAGGTTAATTATTGCGATTTAAAATTAATTTAACAAAAAAACCTTCAAATACCTAATAATTGAGTTTGAGCATTACGCCTTAAGTTTACCAATGGGTCATTATCATCTATGTTGCCAAGATCTACATCATCGCTGTCTTCGTCAGAAATATTACGTCTTAGTCGTCTTTTTAATCCTGTTGAACTCATTACTGTAGAAGATCCCGTTGCTAAGTGATTGGAAGATGATGTTATAGCTGAAGCAGTGCTATTATTATTTATAATATTACTAACACCGTTTGCTACACTATTAATAGTTCCCCTTAGTCCTACGCGACGGGTTGTTGAATTAGCAGCTACAAATGTAAGAGGTTGATTATCCTCTGAATCAGTCTGTTCTTCTTGATTGTGATGCCTTCTTGTACTACTTGTCAAATTACTTGTACTATGGTTAATATTTCTATTCGATCTTCTTTCATTTACTTCATCCTCTTCAATGTCATCTCTATATCGCGGATGTGTTCTATTTTGTCGTAAATTACGTGATGTTATTGTAGGATTTATACTTGTGGATTGAGGAACTGCTGCAACAGTGTCACTATTAAGTAATGGTGTTGTGCTATTAACTCCACCGTTTCTTATTCTACGACGCGAATTGATGGTATTCGAGGAACCGCTTACAAAACTATTCATGTCAAGAGGATCAGCTTCGTCACCAGCTAAAGAATCTAATTCATCCGCATTTCTTTGATGCCTGGACAGCATTCGACGTGTATTTGCCCGCAGATTTGAGGAGCCTGGTTCTCCATAATTATGATCGTTGTGTATATGAGAATGCGCATTTCTTATTGTTGTTGTTGTTGTTGAGGATGACGCAGCCGCTGCTGTTATAGATGAGCTAGAAACTGTATCTAAATTCGAAGTTGAACGGGTGGCGTGATGATATAAAGAAGTAGAAGTACTCGGTATTGCATTTGCACTTCGACGATTAGCTATACTTGGATTACTTTGACGACTAAGATTTGTATTTGCATTTACTCTTATATCTCCATTTTGATTTGTTATATTACCTAATATAAGAAGTGAAAACATTTATTAAACTTAATTTTTATTTATAATGAATGAAATTGAAAATATTAGTACAGTTAGAGTAATATCTTACCAATATTACGAAGGTTTCGGGAACGCAAGGCTTGTTGACTTGATGCTAATGGTTCGTTATCGGAAGAAGAATTTGTTTCACTTGTATCTGGCATGACCCGACTGTTCCTATTTGTCCTAACAGTTCTTAGCGGAGCAGCGATATTGGGTAAATTTTGCCTCTGACCAACGGTTTGGAGCATATTTCTTCTACCTAATGCTGTAGTTGCTAATGGATCTTCCAAACTTTGCTCTGAATCACTTGTCTTTTTTCGACCTCGACTTTTAGTATTTTGCTAATATAAAATAATGGGAAAGGTTAAAAATAGAAACGTAACATTTTATTACACTACATGTAAAGGCCTTACATTTCCTTTCTGCCTTTGATTCCTAGAAGAAGGCAGTTCTAATATTTCCGGTTCATCTTGTCCATCATTTTCGTCATCGTCATCTTCATTACTACCACGAGCCCATTCCATTAATGCCTTTTTAGCACTTAAACGTGTGGGTCTCGAAGTCTGTTCCTCTGTGTCCGATTCGACAATAACTCTTCTGCTATTTCTAGCCCCAATATGATAACTGTGATCAGATTCAGCTCGAGAAGCACGGGCCCCGCCTCTTGTACCTCTGGACGTTGTTGGAATATCTGGCGATGGCGACAAGTTCAGATCATTTTCACTATTATCTTCACTTGCATTGCGCAATAATGCTATTTGTGAGTTTTTACTTGGTCTACCACGTTTTCTAGGAGTCGTTGTATTTTCATTCGTAGTTTGCGTTTGTAAACCTCTGGAAGAACTTCCCTCATTTTCTGAAGACATTACTTTTTTGCGCCCTCTTCTTCCTCGAGTTTTCTTTTCATAGCTGTTACGTTTTAACTTAGTTCTTTTTTCAATTTCAAAATCTTCATCGTCGTCTTCTTCATCTTCATTCTCTTCGCTTGTATGTGACATAACTCTTCTGCTCTTTTTGGGTGCTTTACGCGTCTTTTTGCCCTTTTTACGAGGTAATTCATCTGGCTTTTCTAACTTGCGTTTACGTTTTAAGGATTTCTTCTTTTTATACTGATATCTTGGGTTATAACTTTCTTCAGAATCGTCACCAGCTAACGCGCGCTTTTGTGCAGCAATTCGTTTTGCTCTTGCGCTGATTCCTAATTCGGAAACAGGTATTCCGCGACTTTCATCTGTTTCATCATCAGAATAAGACGTATCATCTGTTGAATTGGAATCTTGTGATCCAGTACCATTTGAATCATCTTCTTGACTATTTGGTCTTGAAATAACACGTCGCAAATTACGACTACTAGGTCCGGGTTGAGGTTCATTTTGCATTGTTGAAGAAACACCATTGGAATGAGAACTACTACCACTCGTAACACCACTTCGAACATTTTTATTATTTCTACGTAATTTACGCCGATTATGATCGCTATCATCATCATCATCGTCATCATCATCATCATCATCTTCATCGTCACGATTTCCCCCATATTCATCATCGTTATCGTCATCATCTTCTGATATATTCTTTCGACGTGAGTTGCCGTTAGATGTAACTTTTCGTGTTGAGGGACCAGGTTTATTTCTATCTGGTTTTTTCTTTGGACTTTTACTATTCTCTTTTCGCCTACATGATGCTTTCCAATTTAAAAGAATATCCTTTACATGGGTTTCAAACAAAGAACTTAATCTTAATGTCATTGAATAAATCTAAAAATAACAAAAAACATCAGAAAAACTCCGTGAGTGAAAAAATCATACATAAAATTTTTATTATTTATTAATTACTCGTATTATCAATAAATAATAATTTTTATATTCAAGAGAAAACAATAACTACACACTAAATGATTTACATAATGATGTTCGGCAAACCAAAATTACACGATATATGAGATTCAATTATCTTTTTAGAAAACAAAAAAGTGAAAAAGGAAAATCAAATAAAACAAATCAAAAGATGCCTTCCCAACCGTTTAAGATAAAAAATTTTTAAAATTCAAAAAAAAATTGTTCTTCTTTTTCAAAATATAAACACGAAATCAACTAAATTTGGGAAAGTTTATATACGGAAAAAAATAATATACAAAATTGGCAAAAAAATTACAAAATTAGTTTTATATAAAAATGAAAAAAAAAAAGAAAACTCTAAGAATAATAAATAGAAAAAATTTCCAAAAAAATCTTACCGATGATGCTATTGGATCCTATATTTTTTTTACGGTGGAGAAAGCATAATGATAAAGATGATTATTAATGAATAATTCGATATGAAGTGCAAAATTTTAATGAAAAATTAACAACATCTATTATTACTTTTTCAAATTATTTTATGTGAAATGTGGCACAAACTTAATGGTCAATAGCGTTATTCGATTCAACTCAAATAATTTGATATTTGTACCATCAAACCGAAATCGTTTCTAACTTTGTTAAAAAAAAGCAGCCTAACAAATAAGAATTTTGATATAATTCGACTTAAAGCTTGAGGAATAGTGAAATAATTTTATTTTCCACTTAAATAGTGTATTTCGAGAGTAAATTGTTTTCTAACAAAAACCAAAATCATAATCTGCACAATTAAATTGTGTCACTATTGACCACCATATTTGACACATCCTGTAAATTTTCTTAAATTCAAAATGAAGAAAATAATAAATTATACAAAAAAAAAACTAAAATAGCAAAAAAAATATACCTCTAATTTTATAAATTGACCTACAATCAAAATTGAATTTCGTTTGTTTTATCGAGTCAATTTTAATAAGATTTTTAAAATAGGAAAGTTAGGATAAATTAATTTTTAATTTAATTTTTAAAATTACTTGTGAAAATTAGATATGTGTGATTAACTATAATCAAAATGAAATTATTTTTTAAGATTAACAAAAAAGTTTAAATTTTGAACATTGAAGTATGTACACATAAAATTCTTGACACCAAATTTAAAAAGATTTCATAATAAATTGCAAAATTTCATTACGAAAAATATAAAACTTACGCGTGACCTCTTGTTGGTATTGTAATTTCGAGAATTAGAAAATATTAAACGAACATCTTTGACGAATTCCATTGGAGTTGAATAATTTTCTCCTATCAAATCTTCTTTAATTGTTCTTAAATCCATGGGTGTGTCAATTATTTGTAAATAATCTGGATGATCTAGTGTATCCACAGGCTCTCTAAAAGGCGTGGAATCATCACACTGCCATAATAAGTCTAATAGTTCGCGACATTGAACTTTCCAATCTGAGCTTGATCTTAGCCTTTTGGACCTGAAATAAATTATATTAATATAATTTATGTATTATTATAAAAGCTCTTAAAAATTCTAAGGGATCTGAAATATTTTTATTTCTGAACTTTACACTTTAAGGATATATAAAAAAAATTTATTTTTAGACATTTTATTTGCATAAGAAAAATTAACAATGAATTTTTACTGTTTTTAAAAAATGTAAAAATAGCATTTTATACATTTTACCAGTTTTCTTCAGAAAATCTATTTAAATAAGTTCAAGAATTTTTAAAAATACAAAAATCCATACCTTCTGGAACCATTAGTTTGTGTTATAGATGGTCTAGCTGTGCTTGTAGATGGTCCAGCTTCGTTATCATCCTCAGATTCTGAAGAGATATATGTGTCAACCAACTGATGGTAGACAGCGTTTACATCAACTTCCGTAGTTGCACTAAAATTTAAAGATTTTATTAATTGCATTAATTAATATTTTTTTCTTTGATAGATACCTTATAATTCTCAAACACAAATCTGTAATTATTCTTGCATTTCTAACGATTTTACTATGAGATTTATTGAATTTTTCAGCGTTTGTAGCTAAATATCTTACATCAAACTGAGCTGACGTTATCCGTCTATAAAAGTGGTTTTCAAATCTAGCTTTAATTGTAGTAAGATCAATTGGATATTCAACATCGTATGCATACGAAGGATATATGCTCAAATCAACAGGAGCCAAAAATGGATCTGCTATAGCTAAACCCATTACTTGTTCCAAGCCAGCTATAATTCTTCTACAGGAAGCTTCCCGATCTCCTCTAGGCCATTCTTCTGCTTTTGGTTGGTAAAGTGTTGATCTTAATTCTTCTGGCAAAACTTGTACTGCTCCGCCCATTTCGTCTGGTAAACGATCTTCATTTATTGGTTCCATATCCCAAGGACTCATATATTCATATTCACCGTTATCCCAACGCACACGGTAGCACATAAACCTTGAGTCTGGAAATTCGGGTGACAGTGCATGCCTCGATTCGATTTGACCCACCCACCAACAATCTTCAATCATGCACCTAAAACGATCACCTGGACTCCAATCTCGACGAACTGCGGTTTCGTACGTCTGCCTTAGCACCAAAAAATCAAGAACGTCAGGCATGTCATGATATTTAATTGTGAAAGTTTTTCCAGTCATATCGCCAGAAGTGTTTATCAATGCTAACTTTAAGCAACATAAACGTGGAGGCCGAATTTCATATTTTATACCAATAACACGAACTAGTTCATAATCTCGCAACTCTATATTATTCCAAGGCTCTGAACTCCGAGTTAAATTATAAACTTTCTTTTGTCGAACCGCATCCAAATATTTCGCATGACCTTGCCTAAAGTAAACTATTTCGTCACCCATTTGTGGATAATATGGAGCTTTACGTGGCACAACCTCTGATAGCCACTCTGGTGGCTTATAAGCTTCTGGAATTTCCCCATTTGGCGGAACTTGAATTTTTTGTTTTTTTCTCGGTCTAGGAGAATCGTTACTTCTACCACCTTTTGAAGCAGCTGATGTACTTGGACCTGCTTGTTGACAATTATCCTCGCTACTGCTGTCTGAATTACGTTGCATTCTTTTGCGTTTGGCTCGTTTTGGAGGTTCTAAATTTGGTCCGGGTTTATCTGCCACCCAGTCTGAATAATCTGAGCTTTCTGTTTCTGAACTACTAGATTGATTTAGAATTTCCTCATTAATATCGCTGCAATCTGACGAAGAAGAACTACTCTCGTCTTCTTCGTCATCCTCGATTCTAGCAGGACTTGGCTCGTTTTGCTCTTGTTCCCTCACAGCTCTTGTTCTGTAAGAAGCAGGTGCTCGTCTTTCATAATTTCTTCCTCGACCAGGACCTCTTCTTGCCATGCGACCTGTTAGAATTTGTAATGGTGTACTAGAACTTGCTGTATTAATCATAATTGGTCGTTTTCTCATTTCGCGTCTATATATCTCAAGTTCAACTTGACCAGCAGCATGAACTGTTTGTTTGATATTTTGCAAAATCGCATAGTTCATAGGCCTTACATAAATGCGTCGTATGTACTTAAAAGTTTCTCTTTGCCAATTTCCACTACTTTGCCGCACACCTTCAACATCTCCAGTTCGACGTGGTCCTGTTCTTTGAGTACTTCCAGCATTAGAACTGGATGCTCTTGGGGACCCATTTAATCTGTGACCCTGCCCATTATTTTGATTTAATATATTGTTAATGTTATTCATTGGGTTCTGATTGTTCTATAAATATACAAAAAAAAAAATTTTTTACTATGTACTTATTATATTAAAAATATTTTATAACTTACTCTGTCATTGTTTGAATCTGGCACATCTTGCCTATGACGATTTGCTAAAGCTTCAATAAGAATATCCAAATGAGAATAACTTGAACCATCAACAACTTCAACTCCTTCAGGCCCGATTGAAATATTTGGAACAAGCTGCTCTGAAGTACAATTCTCCCTGCCAGGCACAAGTTTCTGATATGCTGGAGGATAAGGATTTCCGTCTATATCCACCAAAAATGGAGGTGGCATCAAATGAGGCATAAGTTGCGTTTGTTCATCCATAACATGATGATTGCTATCACGCAATAACGGGCGATAATCCGTATGAAAGAATAATTCTTTAGGTATAGATTTAAACCTTTCATGCCCATCTCCAAAACCAAGCATCAAAATATGTCCGTGTGAATCGGTGGCTGCAATCATACTACCATCAGGTGACCACTTTGCATCAAATACGCCCCCGTGACCTTGTCCATCAATATTATTCACAAAATGTGCAATAGAAGTGCCAGCTACGATATCCCAAATAAAAAGCTGCCCATCGTGACCTGCTGACAAAAGAACGCTTTCATCAATTGGATGCGACTCTAAAACGTAAAGTTCATCTTTATGCCCTCGTAAAACTTTATGTAGTTTTCCGGTTTTAGCGTTCCAAATTTTTATCTGGAATTTCAACAAAAACAATTAATCTCAAAAATAAGAAATCGCTAAATGTAAACTTATTTACCGAAAAATCATTAACAGCAGTAATAACCCATTGATCAGAATAGTCCCACGAAACCATAGTCACTTTTATTTTTTTACCTTCCTCAAGTTCAGGGCAAGTCATTAATCGTTCATTCATATTTAATTTGAGAGATTTCCACTGCTGTGATTCAAATGTCCAAACATGAGCTGTTCCATCTTTACTACCTGAAACAAATCTCAAACCCTGGTGTGCCCATTGTATTGAATCAACAGCATCTGTATGCGCTTCCGTTTCAAGAATTCGTTTAGGGCCCTCCTCTTGCATAATATATACCCTAACGTGATGATCTGCGGAGCCGGCGGCTAAAAATATTCCCCCAGGAGAAAACGAAGCACAAATCATTTGTGCTTGTCCAGGTCTTAGCTTCTCATGATATTGAATTGGTTTTGGAGCAAATATTGTTTTTGCTCCTCTAGGTGTTGTATATTGCCAAAACGCAACTGAACCGTCTGTACTTGTAGTGACTAAATATTTCAGATCTCCCCGAGGTGATGGGCAAAAGTTTACTGATGTGATCATGCCAGTATGACCAGTTAAAACTGCTATTGGTGCAGTTGTTTGTAAATCCCAAACGCGTAAAATTCTATCTAATGAGCCTGCTGCTAACAATGTGTTATCTAAGTTTATTGCTATGTCCGTTATTTCCGCAGACGCTCCACGAAAAGTAGCCAAAAGACGACCGTCAACAGCACTCCATAATTTAACGAGCAAATCATCGGCGCCTGTTATTATATGTCTACCAGATCTATCAAATAAAACGCAATAAACAGCGGAGAGGTGACCTAAGGTCCGGCGTAACAGTTTTGTTTTACTATAAAAATTTGTTGGTATAATATGTTTTCGACGGATACATCCACCAGTTTCTCTGCCTATCAAAACTTTTACTAAAATTTAGAAATAAGTATATATATATAAGTTTTGTTAATCTTATATTAATTTAAGTTATTTCATTCTTACATAAATTATGTGTTGGCTTGCATACGACGGAATCAGGTAATGGCATCCCATGAATCCTTGTACAATAATCTAGCAGGGATCTTGGTCGACATACACTTTCTTTTGTTCGTAGCAAATTTTGCCTGCCACTTCCTAGCAATGAAGCAATTCCAGAAACACTTGGTGGAATTTCTTTGTCCAAAATTGGTCCAATCCGACTGCATATTTCTAATAAATGTTCGGCGCCAATATGAGGATATTTTCTTTCCTGTAAATGAAAATTAGATATTGACAACAAATTAACATGAAAACATACATACATATGTACATACTCGTATTATCGATTAAATAAAATTAGGTCTCTTCGCGAGATAAAAATTAAATTTTAGCCTAGTTATTTTACGACAATTTACAGATTTTTTTACCGTCTCTTTTTAATGCTGTGACGCATCTCAATCAAGCACGAAGTTTCAAACCAAGAAAAAGGCTTGCTACATACATATATGTATATAAAGTTCGCTACACTTTTTATACACGCAAATGTTCGACGTAGCTCGATTTTTCTTTTAAACTGTATGGCTTGCTTTTAAAATAACGCAAAAAAAAATAATTAATTTAAATATGAGAATCAAGAAATCAACGAACAACTGGTTTATTTTTTTAAATATTTTTTGAATTTATTTTTCTTTTTTACGAAGCAGTTTAATTATTAAAAATTAAGTTTACTGAGTTAAAATTTTATTTTTGTTTCGTGAACAACTATCCAAGTCGTCTCTAAAAACGAGTGTTATAGAAATGTTTAAAATTTTGAAAAACATTTGACAATCACTTTTATTTTTAAAAATAATTTTACACATCTATAGTCTACACGCATACATAAAATCTAGCTTTCGTGCTTTTTTCCCATTAAATGTTTTTAAACAGTTAGTTCACACAGTTTACAGATCTCCTCATATGTAAACGTTTAGTGACAAAAAAAAAACGGTAAAAAATATATAGTTAAATGTTTTTCGTAAGAAAAAACTGACATAAAAGCATCATATGTTTATTTTGAATAAACAGGTTTTATACGCGGTATGTTTCGCCAAATTCAATATATAAAGTAATTTAACACAAATTTTTATTGTGTTCAAATTTTATACTTTAAACATGTTTTTACTATTAACAAAATTTTAAAACTTAACAGACATAAATTTCAAAATTCATTAGTTCTGTATTTTTATATATTGTTCTACACGAACTTGCTAGTAAAAACTTTAAAACATATTCCTTATAAGAGTAATTTTAAATAACTTTCATCTTTCAATAAATGCACATTTCAAAAAGAAATTGTTATAATTTTTTGCAGACATTGCTTTTAAAATAACGCAAATAATAAAAATCAATATATCAATATTACATACTACATCAACATTGAGAATAAAATTAGGTGTGTACATACAAGTTTCTTTGATGCAGTTTAAACTAATTTTAAAAGAGAGGAATGACTATCTTATCTGTTTTGTAATTTTTACAATTATAAATTAACAGATAAATTCATTTGTCGATGCTAATATGATGCACAATTATGCTGAAAACATGATATTAAAAATGTTTAATGATGCATCATAATTGAAACATGTTTTTTAATTTTATGAATGTCACTGTACTAAAATTTAGGGATATAACACACTTTTTTTTGGTTACCGTTATTATTGATTATAGAAAACTCTTATAATTTGTATTGTGTGAACTCGTGTTTCATGTTGGTTACTTGTTCACGAGTACGCATGCCTACAGAAATAAGATATCTAAACATACACATTCTAATCAATATGTCTGTATAGATACGTGTCTCTATAAGTTTCCATTTAAGCATTTCAAAATCCATAATTCATTTACACTAAAAGAAAGAGAAAAACAATTTCTTTAAACGTGTGTTAGAACGCGAAATTTTAAGTACAGATCTGAAATTAATGCAATGTAAATGTATGTGTGCTATCTGCGGTTACAGAAACTTAAATGTGTGTGCGCTGTGTCTGAATCTTATGTAAAACAAAACAATGAACGGAATTCAAAATAGAACATGGCGAATTATAAAATTTTTTGAAAATTAAAATTCAAAATAAATTTAATTAAATAATTCTAACTTTTTGATTTTTTTTTTTAGTTTCAAAATTATACAAAGAAAAAAAAAATTTTTTTTTTTTTTTTAATTTTAATTTTTTTAAATTTTAAAATTTAAATCCCTTTTTTTAAATTTATTCAAAAATTAATTAAAATTAAAATTTAATAATTAAAATTCATAAACACTATTAAAATTAATAAATTTTAAAATCCTTTGTTTTTCTTACACTCAATTCAAAATGGCGTCGCGTCACCTTGCATAACAAAAAAAAATCACTAGCGAATTTTAAGTTCTATTATCTTTTTCAACTTTAGTTTCAATTTAATTTTATTTTCCAACAATTTTTCCAAAACTTCTCGCACATTTTTCTCTTAATATTATATCGTAATTACATATGTACAACACTTCAAAAAAAATTTAAATGCGCAATACTTCTTACTTTAATTAACATTAATTACTAATTAAAATATCTGGATTCATTCAATAATAAATAATTAAAATTGCTTACCAATTCATTATATGTTTGAAAATGTTCTCCTCCCAACCAATCAGTTCGTTTAGGGAATACCTGTAATGACGTAACATTTTACTTAATTAGTCATCAATAGTTTTTTAGTGCAATTTATTGAGACTTCATTATTTGTTCATCTCTTCACAAAGAGTGAACTGACCTAAAGATTATATTATTCGAATAACATAAGAATTTAAAATCCTTTACTTTCTATTGTATTTATGTCAGTTCATATTTTTTAAGGGTTGAATGACCGATTTCAATCAGACATACTTTGCATAGGATTCCCCATATAAAAGTGGTGTTATGACGGAGTAAATAATTACGGAGATTCCCAGTATAAAAATCGACGACCCAAATAATAACAAAAACAAACTTTTGTAGCCCGTCTCGACAAATAGCAGACAAAAATGTCAAAAACGTTTTGCTTCCAGCTGACGTAATAGTAAATTTTTGTATTTTTAATTTTTTGTTTTCTTTATTTTTTTTTGTTTTGGTTTTGAGAAACAACATACTGAAGTTCGACCAAAAAGCAAAGAATTTGTCTAGCCAAGTTCATTTTACAAAGAAAATTATATTATAATTTTGTACCAATGAGGCACGTGGAATAAACTATTAATTCGCAATTTTCAGTATATTTTCAACTTTTGTACTTTAAAGACGTGTTAGGTTCTATATTATGAAAAAAATTTGCGACAAATGAATTTTCAACAAAAAAAAATTTTATAAACAAAAACATTGAAACTTACCTTTTTCTCTTCTAATTCTTTGATGAGGACCTGGAAAAAAAATATGAAAATTGGGCGTTATTTGTTGTATTATAATTTCATTATTTAGTTAATTACCTTCGCGGTTTCTTTTAGTGGCCCATTAAATAAAAATTTTGATATTAAAAAGTATAATTCTGTAAAGAAATTTAAATTTTTTAGTAATGATCACTAATTTTTTACTTCACAAATTTCTTTGATTTGCACAATGCATATAGAATGAAATTTTTTTTTCACCCATTAGGGGCGACATAATTTTAATTTTATAATTTTCTTATATTAATATCACTTTTATACCTGATATTATTGCTGAATTATTTACTATATCTTCAGAGTTCATTTTAAAACTATTTTTTAATATTTTTTAAAAACATTAATACACTTTTTTTCACAAAAATTCACATCAAAAATTTCTTTGTAAATTGACTCAGTCAGCCATTGCTTACTTTTATGATTTTTTTTTTGCTCGAAATATGAAATTGATTCGGGTAGTTAGCGAACACATCTGCAAAGGTAAATGGTTTGGTAGTGTGAGTAAGAATTTTAAAAGTTTGAAAAAGCCTGTTACACATGAAATGTCAAAAAGATATTTTGAAGTTTGTTCGACGCTTTAAATTAATGCATTTTACATACATATCTTTGAACAAGCTTTAATTTTTAAATTTTATATATGCACATACATACTTACTAATTTAAATTTGTTCGATTTTTGAATTTTGACATACCAAATATAGGTGTTATCACACTTTTGTAATGTCAAAAATCTGATTAATTACTAGTAAGTTCACATTTGTTTTATTTATCTCACTTTCAATCCGAAACCAAGCCATGTGTGACTAGATTTATTTGGAAATTTGAAGATACCTGAGTTTACTTCATGGTCAATTTTTTACATATCGATTTAAAATATGTTAAATTTTGAAAGAATATACATATTTAAAAATTTAAATATGTAGTAAACAAAAATTAATTTTATAATAATTCTGCGTTAAATAATAATACTTTTATTAATCAATACAAAATTATTTCTCTTCATACGACGTATAATAATATGTGAGTAAAATTTATTCTAAATATAAATTAACTACTTTTTTAAAAATAACTATTTAAATTTCAATTAATTATGTATGTAGTCATATATTAAATATATAACTATAAAAGGTATTATTTACATTCTTAATTTAAAAAGTTACATAAAACAAATAAAATAAAAAAGAAACAATACGCATAACGCACAAAAGCAAAAATATGTTAAAAATATTTTAACTAAGTAAAAAACACTAGCAAGTTATAAAATATTTAAAATAAAATCCTTGAATTTTTTTTTTCAAAATTGGCAATGTCAAGTTTTGCTTATAATACATGTTCCAGTATGGCAATGTAAACTTGAGCTCATTCGAGCGTCAATTGAGCGCGTCAATTTGATTGATGATCAGCTGAAAACATTTTTGTTTTATCTCGATAGTTTTCTGAAAAAAAAAAGCCAACAACGAAAAAATTATAATTTTATAAAATTAGTTCTTTAGTTTATAAGAATACCATAATTACGTTGAGAATGTCCTTAAATATACTCTGTAAGAAACTGGGTTACTAATATACAAATAGTTTTAGGATGAAAACACATTGGTTTAAATTTCAATAAACATAAAAAGGTGAGCTTTAAAAGAAAGTTATTAATTTGATAAAGTTATTAATTTGATAGGTATATAAAAATGTCGATACTAAATAGTAACAAATGATACTCAATAATACAAAAGAATAGTGGATTAAATTTGATTGTTTATTTTTTAATAGTGAATAATTTGCTGCAACAATGAAATACAAAATACTAAGTTGGATATTGGCAATTGTTGCTGTGTTGACTCATGTTTTCGGTTTGTTTAACATAATCCTGTTTGTACTTCTTATTCTTTTATTTTTATTTGGGTAAGTGTTAAAAAAAAGAATGGTCATAACATTACAATAATTATCATTAATTTAATATCATTCCAATTTTAGCATGCTAATAATTTTGTATACTAATGGTGGTGATCCAGAATTATGGCAAAAAGAAATGCTTAAATTTTTAAAATATTCTGAAAAGTCTAGTAATCCATTGGAATCGACACCAGAAGGCCAACGACTTGGCCTGAACTTGGGTATTAATGCTTTTAAGATAATCTTTATTTCATTATAATTTTTTTTTACTAAACTCAATTCTTTGTTTGATAAGGTTTTTTTTTTTGTTTGCACAGTCTGTGAAATCCGAAGCAAATAGTCATACATGATATAGAATATACACTATAATCTGTGAATGTATATTTGGTTCATTATTATAATTATTTATTATCATTAAAAAATTTCTTAAACATAATTAAAAAATATTCATTAGACATTTAAGATGATATTTTAAATTTTTAAAGAAAGCAGATGAATATTTTTTAATTGTGATGACGTATTCTTATAATGTGATTGATAACTTGTCTATAACTAAATTTTCTGATAAATATTGTATAGAATTATAATACAAACACAAATTACGGACTATTCAATTGTACATAGTATGTATTATTATTCAAAAACAATTCAAATATTCAAAAGCAATTTAATATTCAATTTCAGTACGATTTGCTAACGATTTCTGTAACATTGTGCATACTCGTATTATGTAAAACAATTTTTTTTTATACATTTTAAAACACATTTTTAATTTATTTTCACGTTCAAATTGCATGCTGCTGTGTTTGCTGTATTTAAGTTATTCAATTATTAATCAAATTCGGCAATAACAAAATATCTATTTTCAGTTTTATAAACATACTACATATTATATTTAATTATTTAAATTTTTTTTTGCTTTACCAGTTCTTTTTAACAAAGTAAGATTTTTCTTTTTTTTATACATAGTTAATGTATTGTTTTTACTATTGCAAAATATTCATACATATATATATATATACATGCATTCATATAAGTAATTTATTTTTGTTGTAATAATTTTTATATCTAAATGAAATCCTTAAAATCTTTTTCAAAAACTATAAACAAAAAATATAATCCAAAGCTGGTGATCAGAAACAAATTTTATTAATCGCACCTAAAATTAAAATTCAAACTGAATCAAAAAAATCGTCAAAGAGTTCTGCACATAAGCAGCAGCAATTTATTCATCATCCATTGCTGTTTGGTAGTAGTCATCATCCATTGGAGATGACAACTACTACAGCATCACCATCGCCCTCCTCTGGTCATAAAAAAAGTTTCATAGATTCAGGGATTGAAATGTTATTTAAAAAGACTGGTAAAAGTTCTGCTATAAAAGAAGGTCATCATTTAAATTTAGAAAGTCAACATCCTAGTTCGAAATCGTCTGGAGCACATGCATGTGGGGGAGACACGGATAGAAAATGGAAACCATTTGAAACAATAAAAATTTATGGTGATAAAAAGTTTGGTGGAAGTCAAGAAAAAATTAACAAAGGTATGTTTTTCATTGACGAGATTAGGAGAGGATAAGGAATTATAAAAAAAATTCGCTGATATGTATATATTTTGTTGTTAATACTATTACTTAAATACTTTTCATTAAACATATATCTTCTAAAAGTTTTTTTATAAATAATTAGTATTAATTGAGTATTTTAATTTGCGAAAATTTGTAAATTGCTTAAAAATTTCTTACTGGTCCAATGTTAAAAATAAAAAAAAATTGTATATATGTATGTATATAAAGCGAACATAAGAAAATATTTATTTAAAAAATAATTTAATAATTTTATTACATATCTTAAAAACAAACAAAATTTAAACATTTACCAAATTTACAACAACAGTTAATGTTTTGAACAAATTAATATTCAATCACATATACCCCCAATTTGTGCTATTAGTCAACAAAAAAAATTGATTTATTTATTACTAACTTACTCATATGCAGTCACTCTTTAAACTATTTTGTAATTTACGAAAATTTAAGTTTCTTACTAAAAGAAAATGATAAAATAATACTGTCCACACTAAATTTGGTGTTTTTAATAATTATGTTTCTAGTCCTCCAAAAACTATAGTAAATAGTTTTAAATTTTTAACAATCTAATATATAAAAAATCACACATACATATTTACATATATCTAACGAAATATTAAATTATTGTAGAAAACATTCAATTTGGTGAAGATATAGCATCTGCCAGTTCCACACATTCCAGTTCTTCCAATTTATCTGGCATACAACCTTACAATTATACTATTACAATAGAAAGCGACGCACATTTATTAGATGAACATGGATCACCCAAAAAGAAATTTAAAGCTATGTTAACTGGAAATAAAAAAATTGATCAACTTTTACATACTATTATTGATTATATAATCCGGGATTTTATTGATTCATGGTTTTGTTCATTATCTGACAACAAAGAATTCGGTGACTTTCGTGTACGCAATTGTATAGAAGAAAGTGTAACAAATATTTGCAACCGTATTAAAAATGTAGAATGGATTCCTTTAATGACAACAAAGCTAATAGATGACATCGCAGTTCACACAAAATTCTACCGCTTGGCAAATCAAGCTATCAGATCTGAAGATAAGACGAGTGATTCATCTTTACCGCAAAGAAAAAGTAAAAAAAACCAACATAAAAGAAATAAAAGTGATACAGATCTCAATTGGCATTTCAGTAATTATAAATTTTTTTTTTCTGTCCTAACAATATTAATTTTTCAGCATTTTAATTAAAAAATTGTTTAAATGATTTATTAAAACACAGATCAGTCATCCGCAAGCCAAAAGAGTGTTGCTAATTCTAAATTTTACTTAGAAGTTCCAGACGAGAAAGTCCTTTTAGATCCAGAAGCAAATTTGCTAAATGCCTTTTTTAACCAATGTGATCAATTTAGAAAAGAATGTAGTGACGAAATAGCATTAGAAAGTAATTACAATTTCGTTAAATATATGTATATATTTGATTATTAAATTATAGTTTATAAAAATTGTTCTCAAACAACTACGATTGCGTCAAATTTAATGCTAATTCATTTTTTTTGTATTTTGTTTTTAGAGTATTTAACCCGTATAACAGAAACTATTTTGTACTTTACATTGCCAGAGGAAGATTTTGCATGTATTCCCTTAAGAACATTTTTAAGTACTTTATTAGCCAATGTTGTATTAAAACCCTTTTTAAAAATGGTATCAGATCCTGATTTTATTAATTTAGAAGTTGCCAAATTGGTAAGTCAAATTGAAATTTTTAACAAAAGAGCCTTTTAATTTGGAAAATTATTTTATTGATTCAGATTGCTAAAGACACATTACCTGTAGAATACTTCATTAAAGCGCTTCAACAAAGTAATGATCTTTCAGAATTACGTGCATGTAGGCAATTGATAACAAAAGAAATGAATGAGGTTAATAGAATTTTGCAATCAACATTATAATGTTTAACTAGTTAAAGTTTGCCATATTTTATTTCAGAAATCTAAGGAACCATTGAAGGCAAAGGATTCTTCAATTATGTCCGAAATAAATAGTTTACGAGAAGCTCAAAATATTATAGATAAAAGAATAACTCAACTACAAAAAAAAGATACATTAGCACACGATGAAGTCGATAGTGATATTGGGGCAAAAAAGTTGCCTATTTTAACATTGGATGAGCTTTTATTCAAGGAGTTAGCACGATCATATTTTTTAGATTATTTAAGTACTCTTAATTTGCAAAAATATGTGATATTTTATTTAAGAGCTGACGGTGAGTTTTATTTTTAAAATTTCAAACATAAAAAATTTTCAAATTTTACTTCTTATTTTGAAACATAGAATGGAAGTGCATTGCCAAACATTCAATAGTTGAATTACAAAGTAACCGTAGTAAAAGTTCAAAAGAAGAAATTTATTGTAATTTAAAGGAAAGAGCTCAAAACATTTATATAGAGGTGAAAAAATAAAGCAAAACATAAATAATTTTTATATATTTGATATTACACTTTTTAGTACCTGCAAGCTTCATCTAACAATTTCATACAAATAGACCAAGGATTAATAGAAGCACTTTCAATTAAGTTGAAAGATCCAACGATAGTTCCAGAGCCAGTGTGGTTTGATTCAATATGTAAATTTGTTTACGAAAAGTTAAAAAATGAAGAGATATTTTTGTCAAAATTTTATCAAAGCACATCTTATAAAAAATTGCTTCGTGAACTAGAAGTATGTGTTGATGACGTTAGTACTCATTCATCTCATGATATACTAGGAGGCTATTTAGACAATTATAGTGAATTTCCTGAACATTGTTTGGGAAACTTGGGCGGTGGAAGTGGTGGTAGTGATTCTAATTCTGGTGATATAAATTTTGATGATGATATGTTAGATTTAGTCGTTCATACAACAAGCGGTAGTGGTGGAACAGGTCCTCAAATGCAAATTCAAAATATCGATCCATTAAGAGCGGACCAAACTGATCAAAGCGTATTACCTTTCAAATCAAATAAATATCCGTCTGTTCAGATTCCTCCAGCAATGCCAAAGCCTTCAAAATTAGATGGAGCAAAAGTAATGACACCAGATTTGCTTGATATAACGTATAAACATTCCAGATCACATAGTGATTGTACTGGTATAAATCCATCAATGTTTTCTGATTTAAGTGATAGCGGTAGTTCAAATCAATCTTTAAGTCCTTATCATGGGCAACATTTACAATTATCAGAAGAGCAACAACAACGCGCAAAAAGTGCCCCCACACAAAGAAATCATGAACAATATTTGGCTAGCCGTCCAAAAATTGCTGCAAAAATTATTAATACTGCTATACTAAACGAAGGTCAATATGCAGTATATGCGGTCCACGTTACGGTAGTTGAAGACAAGGAAGAAAAAAGTTGGCACATTTACAGAAGATATTCTAAATTTTTAGAACTAAAAAAGATGCTGGTTAAAAAGTATCCACAAGTAGCTCGGTTACCTTTCCCAGCAAAAAAAGCTTTTCAAAATACACAAAGAGTCGTTTTAGAGCACAGAATGGTTTTGTTAAATGAATTTTTAAGATTTTTATGTGAATGGTCAGAGAACAATGCTGGCTTAATGAAAAATTTGCGAGATTTTCTGGAACCAGACACGGATGATCGGAAAATTCACGGTGGAGCTATGGAAAGAACTGTATTCACTTTTGAAATTTTTATAAACATCGTTTCATAAAGCTTGTCTATTTTTTTTAGATTGAAACACTAGTAAACCCTTTGAAAAGTGGAATGCGTACAATAAGAAGTATGCCAGATACATTAGTAGGTGGTTTCTCAAGAATGTTACTTGGAAAAGGCCCTCTAAAGGAACAAACTTTGCTTGAAATTAATATAGAGGTTTGGTTTTTATTTTGAAATTATTTGCATTTTATTTAATTATTATTAGTTTGTTTTGTCAATAATAAAGATTAAGTCAATGAGCAAATATAATTTTAAACAACACTTTTAGCAATCGGAATACCCGGCACTAAATTCGGCAATTCACTTACTAGATGAAGTATTTGATTTGCAAGCCAGATCACAGTGGTTACGTCGTGGTATAATTAATAGAGTGTTAGGAGCACCATGGGTTAGTCAAACAGCTAATAAAAAAATTGTCCACCACGCTAAATCCTTAATTGAATTAGAGAAAATTGAACAGTTGTTGGGAAGCGTAATGTAAATTTTTAGTTTTTATTTCGTAAAAATAGTAAATATTTATAATTTTTTTGATTCTTTCAGTAAAAGTATATGGCCGGATGGTAAATCATTTCGTAAGAATTCACCTCGTGACGATACTACAAAATTACGTACTAGAGTTGCAGCACAAATGTCATTATTCACTTTATTATTTGATGATTTAAAACGTGTAGTTGGCTCAGAAACTACACGTCACGGTCTTTTAAATTTATTTGAAATGTGGCAACATGGAAAACTTAATTTACGTTTAGCTTTGATATTATTAAATGATGTATTAACATGTGTGTATAAAGTTGAGAGTATGACTGCTCATGTCCAGAAGGATGAATATTAGAAATTTAGAACATTATTATAATTATAAGCATAAAGAAATTACTATATATTATACGATATTAAAATTAGATTAAAATATTTTTTTAAAAAATTGTAATTTATATGTATTTAGGATTGTGCAATTATTTAGCTGAAATTTTATTTTCAAATTGTATTGTATGTAAAATTGTAAGAATTTAATTTATTTAAATAAGTTAAGATATATTTGATAATTTTGATGTAGTAATTTTGCTAATTTAATAACAATTTATTTTTACCATTTTAAGTAATATATTTTAAAAAAGAATGTTTTGTATTAAAGTTTACAGGAAATATTTTTTTAAGTGCAATAGTGTTATACCGTTTATTATACAATATAGCAAAAAGTTCAATTGTAATAAATTTATTTGAAAACAAAAGAAAAGAATTTTCTTTGTAAATTAATCATGGCAAACGTTTTCATAATTAAATTTTAGTTTTGCTTTTCGTTTATTATACAGGGCCGGGAGGGCAATACTTGAATGTGTGAAAAAGGATACAAAACAAAAGAGGCTAAATGAAAATATCAAATAACATAATTTACATATATTTGTATATTTTTTAAATTTAAAAAAACTTAACGAAAATTATCAACTGAAATGCATACTATCCCCACCTCCACAGAAACCAAACAATATTTATTATAAAAATTATTTTACGATAATGTTTCATAAATTATTAAAATTATTTTTTTAATTATGATTTATAAAGTATTTGAAATAAGTTACTAAATTTTAACAAATTGAACAACATAATTCAAGGTAAATTAATATTTTAAATGTTAATAAAGATGAAGAAAATTTACTGAAAGGATTCGAATACTTTTAATGGATTGATTAACTTAAATCAATTCCATTATAAAACTCTTTTCAAACTAGAAATGCATATATTACATAATTAGTTATTAAGATCGTGATCGTGTAATCTCGCTTTTTTACTCAGCAAGTGAGAAGATGATAACTTACGATATGAGAAGATGACTTACAAAATGAGAAGAATTTTTCCGTACTGCGTATAATACAATGTATACATATTAAATTTAGGTAATCATTATTTATTCATTTTATTTTTGTAAGTGATAAGTTCAGTCGATATTTAAATTTGATAAATTCACGTGATAAATAATCGAATAAAAAAATTGCAAGAATCCAATTGTAAAAATATGTAAGAGATATACAATTATGCTGTAAAGCATTTTGTATGGGATACATACATTTTGACGACACAATGATAATATAAATTTAATTACATTACTTACCTATAGTATACCGACATATTCGTATTATTTATGTATTGTTATTAATTAAACATTTCAAAATTAAAGATTTCAATATATTATATTATAAACATAATTTAACTATTTTCGTTTTTTTTTAAACATTTTTAATTTAGATTTTGTGAATTTAAAAATAATATACAAATAAGAAGTAATTAAAATTTTCTAATTAATTTATATCAAACCTCTAATATTATCAATTATGATGATATAAATTTGAATAATTTAATCGAAAAAGAAAAAATTCATTAAAATTAAATTAGATTTCAATTTCTTTGCTTTATTGTAATATTGTATTAAAGAAAACAACATGAAATAAATTTATTTGTTATATATTATACTTTATTTTTATTTTAGCATCCAAATATTTAATGTATAAATCTATAGCGTATTTAAACTAGACTTATTAAAATTTAAAATCTAATAATTATATAAATATATTTATATATCTAATAAATATAAATATATTTAAATGTTTTGTTCTATTTTATTATTATTAACTTTTCTTTTTCTTTTTTTTTTGAATATTTAAATTAAATTTTAGTTTATAACCATTACTTGCCGATTCATGCAGGTTTTTCTTTTTTTAAAATAGTACATTTACTTATACTTGTGATAAATGATTTAAAAAATTGTGTTTTTATATCCAAAAAAATTTTTTTTTACATTAGTCTTAAATAATAATTTTTAATTTAAATAATTGTAATTATTTTAAAGAATTTTATATAAATGTATATATATATTTTTGTTTTTAAATAAAAATTAAGTGAAAATTATTATATAAAATTTTATTGGTATTTATTTTATTAAGTTTCATTCAAAATATTTTGATTTCATTAAATTGTGTAATTATAAATTTTCAATTTCTTTTTTTTTAAATATTAATATGTTTTCCATTTATTTCCAAAAAATTTATTTATTTGATGATATACAGATATGTTAAAGGAAATTAATTATTATATTAAATTCAAGACTAATAAAATAGTATTAAAAATTTCAAATATAAATTTTATTAATATGTCAAATATTGTAATTTTAAATCAAATTAATAATTCAAATACAATAATTCCAAAAATCAATTCGCTAAAATAATAGGGTACTAAACAAAATATAAACTGGGAGAAGTTTAAAGATAAAAATTTACAAAAATTTATAAATTTATTAAAAAAAAATTTTTAAAAAATAGTTTTTACGAAATATTTTTAATAATTAAATCCGATAGCAATGGTTAATAATAATTACAAAAATTTTATTAAAAATTAAATTTCATAGATTTTTGTATACAATGCGATTTTATTTGAAATTCCTTTTCTTATTTATAAGTATTTTCTTTATTTATATAATAATAATAATAATTTAATTAAAATATACATTTTTTTTTATTATATACATATTTTTTTTTTATATTTATAAATATATATATATATGTAAAAAGGTAGGTAAAAATATAAAACCAAACTTATAAATTTAAAAAAAAAAATTTTTTTTTATTTGTTTTTTTTTATTTTATGTCTACATTTATATTATGTAATTTTATTCATTTTTTTTTTATTTAAATTTCAAAAATTAAATTAAAAATAATTAAAATATGATTATTTATTCCTGCATACTTTTTCTTTTTCCTTTTAATTTAATTATTAAAATGTAAGAACGTCTACCATAATGCAAATTTAATGTCAACTTGATTTAATCAGAAATACTGTTTTATTAATAATGAATATGTCAATTTGACATTAGATCTGAAATTTGGTACACACCTTAATTTTCTTTAAAAATCTACAGTATTTATAATTTTTTTTTTAATCGCTCAACGAATTTAAAAATAAAAAAAATTTTAATTTAATTTAATTAATATAGTAATTTAAAATACAAAAAATTAAATGAAAATAATTAAGTTTTTGAGAAAAAAAATTTTTTTTGTAGCATCTTACATTACATTAACTTAGAGGTACGTAAAAATTATCATTATATTTCAGTAAACAAAAAAAAAAAAAACAAAGAAAAGAAATAATTTAAATTATTTAATTTTAAAAATAATTGCA
This sequence comes from Condylostylus longicornis, assembly GCF_029603195.1. Classification (NCBI taxonomy): domain Eukaryota; kingdom Metazoa; phylum Arthropoda; class Insecta; order Diptera; family Dolichopodidae; genus Condylostylus; species Condylostylus longicornis. Next base: position 8,193,627 of record NW_026578009.1, on the reverse strand, counting down.
ATTAAATTTAAAATAAGAAATTGATGTGAAATAAGCAATTCATCAACTACTGAAATATTTATTTTTCATGAATCATAGAGTAAGTGTTTATTCCTGTCTAAAAATGTTTTACATATTTCAAATGTACACTTTATAAATTGTTATTGATATGTTTTACATAATATTATATAAATATTTTTTATTTGTATTTATTAAAAACATAAAATTTAAATTTAATTAAGAAAATAATAAAAAGACATGTTAAAGATGAAATTGTAAAATTTTTTAATACACATGTAAATCATGCAATTTTTGAAAAAACAATAGCTAAATTAAATTGACCTCAATAAATTAAAATTGTCACCCCATATTCTTTTAGTCTTAAAAATTATTTTAGTTTTAATCATAGTATTTCAAATTTTTTGAATAACAATCCATAGTGTCAAGTGATGTCACTGACAGAATATGATGGGTGTACATATGTTTTTTCTTGTCATTAAATTTATGTGAACAGAAAAAAAATTTTTTTTTTGTACTTTTTAATTTTAGGATTTCAAAAATTTTGAGGGTTAAAAAAAAATTTCAATTTCTTGAATTTTCTTACTAATAAAACGAATCATTGTCTATATGTGTGATTCAGGAACATAAAAATAAAGATTAGTTTTTTTTTTTTTTTTGCTATAGATTTCTCGATATTGCTTCGTTTTTTTGCAAATTTAATAATTCTAATCGAATAATAAAAATACAGAAGAAAATTCAAGAATAATATTGAAACAGGCGTTCAACTTAAAATTATCGTAATTTTTGTGGGCTCAAAAAAAGAACAATGATTTCTTTGAATTTAGACTTTATAATTATTAGAAAAAAAATTTTTTATTTTTTTTTTTGTTTTATTATTTTTTGTGAATTCAAAAATACATTTTGTATATTATTCTTTTCTTCTTTTTTTTTTTTCATTCCTTGATTAATTAAAATTTATTTTAATTTTTTTTTGTTATTTTTGTCTTAATTTTAAATCTTAAACATTATTATTTTAAATACAAGTAGCTATATTTATAATGTTTACATAATTATTAAATATATTTTGTATATTTTTTTGAATTTTAATCATTGTACCTTTCAAAAATTTTAATTAAATTTAAGTGTTTTTTTTTTTTTCATTAATTTTTTTTTATTTTTTTGTAAGAAAAAATTTATTTATTTTATATTTACATACGTTACATACATACAAATTATGTATAATAATTACTAGATGAGTTTCCTTAAAATTATTAAAATTTATAATTAATATTAATGTAATTTTTAAATTTAAATAAATGAAAATTTTTTAATTAAATTTATTTGGATTACGCGCATTAAAAATAATATAAAAAAAATGATTGCTTTTCAATTGAAGACTTTTTTAGTTTTTTTTTTTTTGTGATTTTTACATTTTTTATTAAATTTTTTTTTACAAATAAAATTTTCACGTTTATTTTTATTTATTTCCTCCCCAAAAAAATTTTATGTAGTTTTGTTGTAATTTGTTTTTTGAAACATTAAAAATAAATATTTTTTGTTTCTTTATTACTCGTATATTCTTCAAAAATTTATTGAGAAAAACAACCACATACGAATAATATTTAATTAAAAAAACAATTGGCAATAATATTCTTGCATAATAATTTTTTTTTGTGTTATTTTGTAGTTCCAAAAGAATAGTTTAAAACTTAATATTCGAATTGAAGTGCCTGCCTTATTCTATTTTAAATAATTAATTTAACATGAAGAGATTTTATTTTATTATTTAATTTATTATGTATGTACATTATTTAAATAAACATTATTTATGTGGATCATTTAATTAAAAACACAAAAAATAATAAATTGGAAAAAAGAAAGCCTCATTTTTTTAATTTGTTATTTTTCAATATTTTTATATTTGATTTGATTTTAACAAATTTATCATAAAATTTTTGTATTCAATATTTAATTATTTAATTCAATAAAAAATTATATTAAAATTTTTGCAAAATTATTTATTAATTGTATACTATTGTTATTTTAACAAATTATTGAATTTGAAATTTTCTGAAAATTAATTGAAAAACGGAAATTATAAAATAATAAAACAAAAATAATATAAAATTTTCTTTCAATAGAAACGTTTTCAAAATTATATTTCATATACATATTATGTTTGTTTAATAGTATTAATTAAAAAAAAAAAATATTCTAATTACATTTTATATAGTATGTATTTAAAGAATTATAAGGAATAAAATGAAAGTCATTTAAATATAAAATTTAATGAAAAGTTTGTGAATTTCTTAAAAATTGTCAATTAAATAAAAATAAAATAAAATGTAATTATTTATTTTAAACAAAAATAATATTACATACATATTTATAAATTTAAATTTTAAAAATTTTTTTTTAAATTAAAAATTCTTTTATTGTAAATTCTATATAACATGAAATTATTAGTGTTGATACTCGTAACAGTATTTTCTTTGAAATCAGAATATTTACCAATATTGGACAAAAATGTTAAGGATATTGATGAATGTCACTTCTGATGATTTCATCATTAGAAACATATATGTATACCCGTCAAGAACATCTGTTACAATTATCAATATAAAACGAAATACATTGTATGTACAATCAAGCAGAATGGTAGTAAACAGTCAGGAGAAAGACAAATTTTTCGTACGATTTGTGGAAAAAAAAATACCAAATCTTTTAACTTAAGCAAATTAGATTCCTGATACATTTACAAAATCCAGATGATATTCAAATATAAGTACAACAATTCTTATCTGCTTGATAATATTTAATTTGATATTGATAATTATTATTAGTATTTGTATCACTGTAAACTGTGAAAGTTGAAAGAATAAGTTGGAATTACCTGATGCCGCAAAGAATATCATGTATTTGTAAGAAAAATTCTAATAGAATTTGATTAGTCTAAATATACCATTATGCCACATCAATTTATTTTGATAATGAAAGCATAGTTGCATTATTATTAAATAACACTAGTTATTTTAAACCAAACCTATACATACGAATGTCGATTCAATATCAATAAAGTAGAGAAAAACAAAATTAGAACTTCATAAAATTTTAGCTGACCAATCGTAAAATTTTTAAAAATATAATTATAAAAATTAAAGCACTAAATTTAAAGAATCTATTTTTTTTTTTTAAATTTTTGAAATCATATTCTACCAAAACTCAATAGAAAGCAATCTAATTTTCTATGGAAAATAAAAAATTGAATAACTGATGCTAGTTATAAAATTTAATTAAAGTGTGGAAGCTATTTGAGGAGAATTTTATCAATCTTACAAATCTAATAATTATTTATTCTTTTATTTTTTTTATTTTATTTCCTTTTTTTTTTTCTTTTTAATATTAATAGACTTATATCTAAATTAAAAATATGTTAAAATCTTAAAAAAAGAAATTAAATTACATTTTTGAAAATTTTTTGTTTTCAAATGTATAAGTTATATTTATATATATATATATATATGTATATATTATATTATATTTTAAAAAAAATAGTAATAAAATGAACTTATTCACAACGAAATTTTTGTATATTAATATTAATGTGTCTCAATTAATTAGTGTGCATTTTCATTTTTATATTTTTGTTTTTGTGTGTATATACGTGCATTTTAAATAAAATTAATAAAATTTTCTTTTATCATGTTTTTGTGTTAATGTCATCCTATTCTATTGTCCTTTATCTTTACCAGGTCCACCAACATTAATACCTAATAAATGTTCCCCAGCCATTAAACCAGCTGTTGTTGCACCAGGTTGATGAGCATAATTTCTAATTTGATGTAATGATATTAATTGATTTGGGAATGCATTTGCAGCGTTCTGATTTACAGCATTTTTTGTTTGAAATTGTAATGCATCATATAAATATGGACGTTGTGTCATTGGATGATGTCCTAAACCATTTATATGTGATGGTATTGTATTAATTGGTGTAAATGCTGAATTTGTTGTAGTTTTTGTAATACTACTAGCATCATAATTACCAGCAACAATTCCATTTACTTGAGCTTGTGCTGCAGCTGCAATAGCTGCTGCTGCAGCAGCCGAACTTACTACAACTGTTTGTGGTGAATTTTGTTGTTGACCTAAATGTTGTTGTACACCACCATTTGTACTTGAATTTTGTCTTAAATCTTCACCTTCTTCATTTGAATTAGAATTACCATTTGTATTTGGACCACTACTACTTCTTTGTTGTTCTAATAAACTACGATGATGAGCCTGTAATTCATTTTGTTGTTGTTGTTGCTGTTGCTGTTGTTGTTGTTGTTGTGCTGCTACTAATGCAAAATCATAACCATTTTGATGTTGTTGTTGCATTGCTTCTGCTAATGTTGCCGCTGCAGCACTATCAGTACTTACTTTTGGCCAATAACCTAAACCAGCAGCGGCCAGCGCTGCATTATTATTTATATTTATTGTACCAGTATTACCGTTAACAATATTTGAACTACCGCCAGCATTTGTGATATTATTATTATTGGAATTACGTGATTGTTTTTCAGCTTTTTCAATATGCTTCTGAACATGTTTCTGTAAATATGTTTCTTGTGTATAGCTTTTACCACAAAAACTGCATATATGCGTTTTTAAATGTTTTGAATCTTTATGTTTTGGTATATGATCTAAGAGAGCTGTTTCACTTTCAAAACATTTATAACATGAATTACATTTATATGGCTTATCACTAGCATGACAACGAGAATGTGATTGTAAATTTGATAATTGTGAAAAGGCTTTTTGACAGCCTGGATGTCTACATTTATATGGTTTGTCACCAGTATGTGTTCGGATATGTTGTTGTAAATGAGATAATTGGGTAAATTTTCTTTGACATATTTCACAACGATATGGTTTTATTCCCAAATGTATACGAGTATGTTGTGATAAATAACTGGAATTAGCAAATGATTTTGTACATTGTGTACATTTATATGGTTTTGATTCACCATGATTATTATTTCGATGATGATGATGACCACTACCACCTCCACCACTACCTTGATGACCACTACCCATTTCAGATTTTGGGGTAAACAACTAAAATTAGAAAAAAAAAATATGATAAGTTTATAGAAAAATTATTTTATTTTTTATGTTTATGGTATGTAGTATGTACTAAATATAAATTGAAATGAGTAAATTATGCTTGCTATCGGTTTAAAAATTTTCCTGTATAATAATTTAAATATTATTATACATACATACGTAGGTATTAATGTAACAAATTATGTGATATATGCAATTCTGAAATGTATACGATAAATGCAATTCCCGAATGTCAATAGAAAAGTTTAGAGTCAACATAGACTTAAACAAAAACATTCACCGCAATGAAAGTGGGATGGGACTGACATAACAAAAAAATAATTAATTTTTGGTCAATTCTTATTATTTAATCAATATTAAATTTCCTTTTAACCAACATTAAATTACTGTAGAGTGTTATAATCTGAGTTCTTTACCTCCTAGATTTAAAAAAAATTTTCTTATCAAAAATTTTTTGGATGATACAACCATTTATTAGCACCTACTAATATACATACATATTATACATACATATACATATCCATGAATGTCAAACACAAAAATAAGATTATAAAAAAAAATTTAACCGCAGTCGGTAAATTTAGTTACACCAAAACTAAATGAGGAAAAAAAAGGAACATAAGAAAGACTATTTAACTGTTTCAAAAGACATTCCATATAGCATTAGATTTATACCATAAGTACCAACAGTGTGGTGTGGTTGCCACCACACAAAATATAGAAATAACAAAAATGTAAAAAGTATGACAGCTCAGTAACATGAATAATTCCAAGGGGCAGAAGAATTCAAGTATGTATTTACATATACATATATGTATAGTTGTTATACTGTAGCACAATAATATAATATGTGCACAAAATTATCGAAAATAAAAACAATAAAAAAAAAATGTATAATGAAAACATTGTCTACATTCAACAACATGTAGTTAACATCACGATGTTACACAGAAAAAAAAAAAAACTATAGGAATAAAGTGTATATTATAAAGGTCCGAATCTATATGTTATAAAACAATATTATAAAGTAAAATTTCACATGTGCACATGCACGTATAAGAAGAATATACGGACATATATATCTTGATGTGTAATTTAGACGAAAAGAAATAAAAAGACATAAAAATTAAATAAGAGACTTTAGGTTACAAATAATTCGACCTTGACAGAGAAGAATAGTAAATATTGTAAAAAGTGTTAGCAGATTTCTTCTTTTAATGGTTATACTATTTTTTTTTTCTTTTGGTTTTTTTAGGTTAATTTTCAATATTCTTTCTACGACAGCTATGTATATATTTTGTATGTATATGCATTAATTTCCTTAGTTATTCTCATTTTTTTTTAACATTAAAATCAGCATAACTATTGAATGCTAAAGAAATAAACGTATCATTTTTTTAATAGTATAATAATAGTAAAAATATCTATTGTAACAGCATATAAGTGTCCTACATCTATGTCATAAATTATTAAATAAAAAAATGAGAATACAGTTCGCTTCAGTCTCCTAATAGTATGATTTATAGCAGCCTAATCGTGTATCTCGCTGTTTTTTACTAAGTATTTCATTTATCTAATAAGATTACTAATTTTTTTCAATTTAAGGGATTTTTCTCAATTTATGAACTGAATGTGCCTCAGTTTCAAAAACAAAGTGAATAAATATTTTGTATTCTTTTTAGAAAAAAGAAGAGAATAATTTTTCTCACTCGAAAATTACATAATAGTTACTAACTTGCTTCTCACTTCCCGAGGAAAACAGCGAAACAGACGATCAGGTCCTAAAAAAACTGAACGAAATTTGCACGATTGCTTCTCGACAATTTTAATTATATTGTGTATATTTTTTCATCTATTGATGTAAGTTTTTTTATTGCATGACAATTGAGGGTTAAAATACACAAAATACATTATATTTTCTACATATATGTAGGGTAAAATTGACTCTCCCAATCTCTAACTCTATTAATTCAATAATTTTGTTTTCTCTTAAACACAAATGCTCGTATAACATTTTATTTACTCACATAGAATAATTTAATTTTTTGTATTGTAACAATATTTAGTGTGTGGCAAGGGGTTATTAAATTTTAATTTTTCCGTTTTTATTTCAATGATTTAGCGTAAAATTATTCTATATGTACTCGTATTTAGTTGATTAGGATACATCGGTAAAATAGCTATTAAATGTATTTTTTGTAATATTTTTATTTCTAATTTGATATCTAATATAATTTTGCTATGTAATTAATCACATAATAATATACATATAATACACATATGTACGTACACATGTACAAATTGAATGTCAAATCATTAAAATATGCCTAGGTAGAATTTGAATGAGAATCTTAATTACAAATACAAAAATAGACAAGAAAGGTGTATTAAACGCAAAAAATTATGTAAAAAATATTAAGATGAATAAATTTCATTTAAAAAAATGTAATAAGACGTCTTTTTTATTTAATGTTTATGACATTAGAACAATTTCAAAATTTTTACATTCAGCGAATTAATGTTCTTTTTTAAACAATATCTGGCAACATTGAAAATATTATTATAAAATATCATTGAGAATTAATCAATCAATATCACTTATGATTTTCTAATATCCCAAAGATATGCAATTGAAATTTTCGTAAGTGCATACATACATATACATACATACTTGTATACGTCTTTAATAATAATTGCAATAATAAATAATTATTACATATGCATATACAATATACTTGCTATACTTATATGGTATACAGTTGCTTAATTCTTTAAAAGTATTTAGTCAATGTCTTAAAAACATTTGTTAATGTTTACTTAATTCAAGTAATTTTCAATTTGTATACATTAAAACACTTTTAAAGTTGCAAAAATTAGAACAAAAATTATGTGTATCTATTTTAACAAAAGTTAGCTTAAACAATTAAGTAATTTAAAGTGAATTACAGTTGAACCTAATTAGTTGCACCATTTAAAATGTCAGAAGAAAATAGAGAGAAAGTTCTAATACAACGGTAGCATTTATGTAAGTATTTTATGGCATTAAATTAATTAAAGCTCGATTTAATGAGAAATTGAAGTCATGTACATAGATACATTGAGAGTTTCTATATTTCTATATTTAAAGTTTTAAAGTAAATTTTCTCGAAAGCCCAAAATCAAGATATCAGAACGAAGGTAGAATATCGAATATTGCTTAAAGTACTATCCGATCATCATTCACATTTAATTTTAACCATTAATATACAATTTATTTTTAATTCTTTATTATTTTTATTCAATAATACGTTCAAATATTGCAACTTGAAACTTTAAAGCAGGCATGTCAAATTAATTTATGCTCATGGGCCATTTTAGTGTTACCATACATTGCTCCATGCCGCACCATAAAAAAATCACAAATTACATAAATATTAATATAAACACAATAAAAAAATACAAATATTAAAAACTGATACAAAATTATATATAAAAAAACTTTTCTTTAAAAAAGAATATTGGCTAAATTGACTAAATCTTCGAAATTAGAGTGAATTTTATTGACAGTTATAATTTTTATTGAACATGTTCTTAAACATGGTTCATGAATCTTTATTTTTCGGCGTTTTATTATTTTTTAATATCAAAAATAATTGTTCACACAAATATGTGCTTCCAAATATGTGCCTAGCCTATAAAATATTGAGAAATTTGTAGATTGATATTGGTAAATAACTCTAAAATTTTGATACTTCCAATTCCGCTTATTTTTATTTTAAGACAAAGTCGCACTGTATTCCGATAAGTTCCAATAATTGTCAATTTACATCAACTGCTTCAATATCGTTAGAAAAAAAAAACAGAACTTTGTGTTACAGGTGATAGTTTTTGATAATTTAATCTAATAAAAACATTCAGAAAATTTCAAATTCAGTGAAGTTTTTAGTAATTATTGACAACATTTTGACAAATCAATCAATTATTACTTTCAGGGATCTGAAAAAGAAGACCTCCTAAGAACCTTCACATCCGAACGCTGATTTAAACATTTTCTTACTGATCTAGAAGAATATTTGTAAAAATAAAATTTTATAATTTCCAAAAATCGTAACGGGCCGCAAGATTCAGAACCTGGGCTGCTTTTTTGATATGCCTGCTTTTACTATTCAAATAATTATTTTCATACACATATATACATATGTACTTACATAATATATACAATTATTTTATACAATTTATGTTTATATATGAGAAATATATATATTTTATATGTTTCCTCCCCTTTCATGTTGCACATGTTTTGATAAAAAATAATTTTTATTTTTTTTTTCTCTTTCGTTTTTTTTTTATTTATTTTTTAAGAAAAAATTCTTTTTTAATCAGATATTTTATTATACAATTCATGCTACTTGCGGTTTAAAATGAATTTTATTTTTTATTTGAAAAAAGACGGAAAAAAAATAGACGAAGAACAAATAAAAAATTGAATTTGAAAATTGTATTTTTCTTTAAAATGTTTAGATAAAAAAAAATTATTTTATATTCAAGCATGTTATTATTGTAACAAAAAAAAAAGAACGAAATTTACGCGCCACTACTATACGAAATTTTTCAAAATAATATGCATCATCTTAAATCATATGTTAGCGTATATGTTTTATGCCGTACAGCTAAATTCACATACGTTCACTCACATATGAGTTTGAGTATGTTTAATAACAAGTACACATATAATTTCAGATACAATAAGTACAGCGTGATGGTATTGAATTTAAACATACTATTATGAAGAATAAAATTTTTATAAAAGAGTGGACATATTATGAATATTATTTTTAGATTATGATACCATGGTATTACAAAAGTTAATAGTGTTAACAATTCATTAATGCTCAATTTTTCTAAAAGCAATTAAAAATTAATATTAATGTCAAAAAAATTTTCTCATATCAAATGTTTTTGCCTTATTTCTAAATAACTTTTGCCCGATTTTTTTTTGTAGTTTTACTTATTGACAGTAAATATATTCTTTAATACCTAGACCTTTATTTGTACATTTTCCATAATCTTAGATAAATACGAGTTAATTAATCAAACAAAAATTCTTGCCGCTCTTTAAATTTTAAATGCTTTTTTTTTGTCTTAGGTCTGAAAAGGTTAATTTATTATATAAGTATCAGGTTCAATTTTTAAGAAAATCGAATCGTAAAAAATCCCGACAATGCTATCCAAGACAAAATGGTCTCTCAAAAAAAAAAAAAAAATTTAAAATAAAAATGATTTTAAATTTTAAAACATTGAATTTTGTGATGATTTTCCGAGACATGATTGAATAATATTAAAAACGGTAAAGTACTCGTATTGCTACTGTCGAATCATAAAAATTAGTTTTCAACACTTTCTGGTTGGAACCATTACTATTGCTGAGACTTTGGTCCTTATCAACCAAACTAGATCAATTTGGTAATTTTAAATTTACCTTGTTCATTCCTTTGGTTTTTCCCAAACATACTCGTATTTGACTCTCTGTAAACAATTTTTAAACTTTATTTTCATAAATTTTACATTTTTTTTTTTGTTTAATTATAAAATATCTTAAAAGTGGTGTCCCTAATCGCTATTTCAAAATTTCTTTTATCCATTTATATTGAAAAAAATTGCTAGAAAAAATAATGCTTATGCAATATTTTGATCCTATGGTTGTATAGCAATTAAAATGTTATACATACTCTTTAAAAAAATTATACATACTCTTTAATTTTTTTATAACAGCTGGTAACTATTTAAATATAATATGTTATACAAATTCAACTATATACAGTTTATTTAATATTTATGTATATAAAATAGTGAAATTTAACAATTCATATCGAGATATCAGAATGAATCTACATTAGGCTAGCCAGGCTAGCTAACTAACAAGAAGCTAGTATGATTTTTTTTTATTATACGAAGAATTCTTTTAAAGAATTTTCTTTAGAAATAAAAAAATGTGGAAATGAAAATAAATAATTTTTTTTTTTATTATTTTTTCCCTTTTTTTTTGTACTATTTTATTATCTGTGTTAATTTATTACATAAACAAATAATAAAAAATTATATGAAAATCAAACATATGTACATACATACATATATAATTTTATATGAAAAATGAAATGAATTGTAATTTAAGTAAAAGAGCGAATTATAAAATGGATAAATACATACATACATACACATATTTGTTTATTGGATAATTAAAAAAGTTCGATATACAATGTGTACGAAAAAAAAGAACCATAACTTTAAAAATTGAATGTTTTTTGAATTAAATGTGTAATTAAAAAACAAAATGCGAGATTATTTACAAAATTCTATTATAGTTTATGCATTAAAAATCGATTTGTTTAAGAATTTAATTTTTATTTCTGTATAAAATAATGGCCGTTAATTCTCATTTAAATAACAAGTTAAAAACATAGCATAATAATATTTAACAGAGCTGCTGTTGTAAAATACTTTATTGTTGTAAATAATTACATAACATTATTGATAGAATGTAAATTGAATTACCAAAAAATTCGGCATAACAAACATTTTGGGTGTGTGTACATACATTTACATATGTTGTTCGAATAGGATACTAAATATTATAAGAAAAGTTTTTCTATTAAAAATTATGAAATTTTTTTTTAATTATCGTAAAATTGCGTTGATTTCATTCTAAGAATTATAATTAGTTTTTATAATTTCATTAGACTCATGTCATGCTTATCTAAAAAGTATTAATATTTCTAATAAAGTTCTGTTATTATACGCCTAAAAATTATACGAAAGATGTTTTTCCCTAGAGGAACTAGTAACAAATAAGAGTATTGATGGGCATAAATAAGAGTATTCGTGAATGACCAAGTTCGGTGAAGAAGCCCTATGCTCTTGAAAAGAGTGAAAGCAGGGGAGGAAAAAAACTGTTGTTTTATATATAAATATTATATGTGGCAGGCAGGCCACATATTATAAATGGCAGGCTTTCATAATTAATGTGCTTTAATTTAAATTTAAATTTAATTTTGGAATATTGAAGCAACTCAAATTAAAACAATGACATTGATTACGTAAGTGTTTTTGTGTCAGTTTTGATGATAGAAACTGAGGTAGAAATTACTTTTTCTCACGTATTTTTTTATAGTGTGTTTGTACTGTATGATTTTTTAATTACTCAAAATTTCAATTTAAATAAGAATGTTCTTAGAGCTTAAACTTTTAAGAAATTTTAATTGAATATTTTTTTCTTTTATAATTTTTATTGAATATTCTTAATTCTTTTTAAGTATTAAAATCTCCAAAATTTCTTCTTCTACATAAATATCTCATTGACATTGCCTTTCTTATTGATAAAGACAATAGTTGTGTTTAAAAACTAATATACTTCTAAATTTTCATGTATAGTTATATTATAAAATGAGAATTTTAATTACACATTTTTGGCTGAATTCTTGATTATTTGCAAAAAGAGTCTTTTAATAACGAATAACATAAAAATTTAATTATAATTACATTTTAAAATGAATTATGAATAAAATACCGGTTTTCAATTAAATATTCGGTAAAAATTAATTAAAATATCTTCTAAAAAAAAAAAAAATATTTTTTGTACCCAAAATAAATTTAATTTGCAATAAAATGAAATATAAACCATTTGCAGTATGAAAAAAAAAAAACTTACTTTGCAATTTAAAATTTTGCAAATATCACATAAAAATACTTTTTTATTATTATATCATTTAGCACATGTTTGAGTAAGTCTAAGTTATAAAAAAAAAAACAATGTAAAAAATAAAATTTCAATTAAATATTCATGATGAGGCAAAATAAAAGTCAGAGCTAGAATGCTCTTTTAAGCTTTTCTCTGAAATATCAAGTAAACAAATAAGTACCTATAATATTTAAATTACATAAATTAAATTTAAATAAGGCTTTAATTTTAATAGCTATAATATTTCTATTTTTCAAAAGTATTTCAAAAGTAAATTTAAAGCATAAAAAAGTATACGAGTAGTAACCAACAATACATTAGAAAATGAAGGGTTACACACCTCAAATAAATAACTAAAAATTTAATAATAAAGAAATTAAATTTAAATTTCAAAAATATCTATAATAATTTTTTAAATTTATTTACAATATTATTTAAATATATGTACATAGAACGTATACATATAATATGTATGTATAGTATTAGTTATTTTTTTCAATAAATTATGCGTATACTTTAAATAAACGTTAAAATTATGATTGTAATATTTTTCTATAATTTTGTTTTTTTTTTTAAATATTTTTAATATTTCTAATTTATGTATATCACGTAATAACCAGAATTTAATTAATCATAAAATTAAAGTCTTTTAATTAAACTTCCTCTCTAATTACATATTTTATTCACATATATCATAATTATATATTATTTATTATACACACACATATATATATATATACACATGTATATACAAGTATATATAGTATAACACATATATTTATTTATATATTTATATATTTATATATTTAGTATAACACATGTTATTTATGTGAATAATGAATATAAAAATAATATGTGTACGTATAACTTATGTACAACCATAATTACATAAATTTTTTTTTTATATAATTAATTCGGAATTTAGATTAAGAACAAAATAAGAAAATTTTAATATTGTTAAAATTAATGAATTAAAAATAATTTTCAATATTTTTAATTCATAAATAAAAAATAATAAAAAACTTCTCTTTGATCGATCTTACAGCACACCTGTATATTATCAGAAATCATTCCTGTGGCTCAATATCAGTAACCCTTTAATATTATTATTATTATCTATTTAATTCCAAATCATTTTTCACTCAAATTCATCGGGAATGCAATCGGGAAAATTGTTGACCATATTGATTGCAAAAGTAACTTGATCGGAAATTCAATAATCAGATATAATTTTTTAATTTGGAATAATGTTATGGTTGATAATTAAATAAATTTGAAATTAGTAATTTTTGCATAACAATTGAACTATAAATTTCTTTAGGTAAAGTCGTGAGCACTAACCAACGAAGACCCAGAAAGTACACAAATAAGAAGAAAAAAGTAGCATTACTATGGGTTGTTTACCCTACTATGGATTGTTTACCTTATAATTTTTATCAAAATCATATTTTGAAGGACATATTTTAAAATTTAATGAAAATATGCGTACTTCAGTTTCAAGCTCTCAACAAAAATAAGTTTGAATTTTAATATTAACTTTTAATTAATTTTTAGATGAAATTTCTTAAATTCCTTGAAGCTAAAATAATTTTTTCTTTTATTCATTAATTTTATATATTTATTAAATAGTTGATCTAAATATGACTACAAATTAAATACAAAAAAATAAAAAAAAATAATAAATTCTTATTTCATTTTATTGACTTTAATTTACTATAAGTAGTTTAGTTTTGAAAATAACAAAAATTGAAATAAAGTCAAAAATTTTACTTTTATTTGAAAAAAAAAAAGATAATAAATTAAATAGGTTTTTATCATTATGAATTTAAAATAAACCGTAGTTACACCATTTTACTTATTCTTCATTTGTAATTCTCTACAATTTAAAGTATAGGGTCGCATCTTAAAAATTGTTTTAAAAGAAAACATGCCAAATATTATTTTTTTTTTTTATTTTTTATTAAAAACATGTGCAGCTCATTACAATTATGTGTGAAAAACTATATCATTTAAATCTCATCATGAGCACATCTGCAGTCTATCATACAAAAATCAAAATTTTCAACGGTCTACTCACACATTTTCAAATGGAATGCGATAATTTCGTTCCAAATTTTGTGTTTTAGCTCTTTAATAAAAATAGTGAAAAATTAAATTTTTGCATATTTAATTTTAAAACAACATTTAGGTGCCATTTCTAAACTACCCTATACTTAATATTAAAACACCCTGTATTAGAGGCAGTTAAGATTAATAGAAAAATTTTTCTATACTTTATTTTTTTAAGAAATTTAAAATTTTTATATTTTTTATATTTATTACGAGTAAAAAAATTCTTAAATCCGTATAACATGGAAAGAGTTAAAAATTTATTGTATTCCTATATATTTAGGTACACATATATGTATGTATATGTATGTAAGTATATCTTCAAATTTAATGTGCACAGTTAGGTATAGGTAGCTAAATATTATAATAAATGTACATAACATGTAATACATAGTATGTAAATTTAATATTAAAACATTTTATACACTTGTGTAATGACTTGTGTGTAAAATATTTAAAGTTAAAATGAGAAAATAAAATGAGCGGATTGTAAAATTCACATTGTAATTTTTGTTTTTTGTTTTATTTTTTTTTATATTTTTTATGAGGATATAAAAATTTTCTTAATAGTCAATTTTAAGATATCATAAAAACTATAAGTTAACATTTTTTTTTTCATAATATGTACATACATATTTTCACATATATTATGTAACATGTATTTATACAACATATTTATGTAAATATGTATGTAGATAAATTTTATAGCATAATATAAGTATGTGTATGTACATATGTATAGTTCCTATATATAAAAAGTAATAAAAAAGAAAGAAATTCTAAATAATCCTACTTGTACATTTCATACTTACTATATACTTATGTAAGTATATGTATACATTATGTATATATTTATAATATTATGACACTATACATAAGAGATTTGTTTCTCTTTTAAAATTATATTTTAAACTAAAATTGTAGGTTTTTGTTTTCTTGTTTTAAATTTATAATGAAATTTTATACGAGAACTAAAAAAATAAATTAAGAAAAAAAAAAAACAAAAGAAGAATTAGGATAAATGAAAGAATACCGAAAATATAAGTATAAAATACAAAAAACAAATTAATAAAATAAAAAATAATTATGATTATTATACATACATCCATACATATATCTAACATAGCCAGCATATTTAAAAAAAATTTATAATAAAATCTGTGATAATAAATAAAAATAGTTTCAGTCAACTATAAGACTATTGCACAGTTGAGAGAGTGCAACTTTTAAATTCTTCATATTCAATTAGGAATTTTGAACTACTTCAAATTATTAAAATTTTAATATATAAATAATTTTATTAAATTAAATTTTAATTACTTATGTTTTTATTACTATACTATTAATTATGCAACTATTGCTTTAACGTGTAAAAACAATTCTGTAAACAATATACATATATGTATATGAATGTTTGTTTAATATTCAAATACACGCAATTACAAATTAATTTAACAATATTTAAATATTTTTTTCAAATTCGATATTTAAATTATGCTATGCCATTCATGAAATTCTAAAAAATTTAATATAATATAAATAATTACTTAGTATTGAGCAAAATTATGATTTTGATATAAAATTGTTACTAATTCACAATATTATTAATATTGAAATTTTTCATTCACAAAAGAAAAGAAATTGAATTTAATAATTATGAAATAATTTTAACTTGTCTAAATGGAAATATGTAGTAATTATGATGTTAGCTAATGTAATATATCTATGTAGTAATTGGAATACTAATGAATTTCTTTTTTCAAATTTTAAACAATTCTTGTTAATTTTACAAGAGCTAATAAAGGTAAAATACTATGCTAAAGATAACAACTTATATTTTGTGATTTTTAATAAAAATCTTCAAATTTTTAAGCATGCCGTATTTTTGTCAATCCTATAATAGACAACATAATTATTTAACTAAATAAGTAAAGAACAAATTTACGTAATGTAAGTTGGCTAGCATGCATTCACATTAAATAATGTGAAAATGATATTATGCCAATTGAAATAAATACAATTTGTAACAAAGTATTTATAAAAATTAGTTATTACAATATTTTTGGTTTTTATTTCAAAATGCTATACTTAATATAAAAATATACATTTATATTAATATGCACACACATAACATATACATAGGTAAATATATTTTTTTAGATATTTCATTGAAATATTTAATTAACGTTTATTTGATATTTTATTGATATTATTGGATTATTTTTATATACTAAAATAAAAATAAATTTTGCAATGGTTATTTAATTTTTTTTCTTTTTAATTTTTATTGATTTAAAATTGTACACTTTTAATTAAAATTATCATTATAATTATTGATCTGTTATTAAATTTAAAATGTATATTCAATACAAATACATACATACATATAAAATATACTTAATCACACTTATGTACAAATTATAAATATATTTTATATACATATACATATATGTACATACATATACATACATAGACTACATAGATCTTTAAAATATTCTTTTATTGATTTTTTTTTTTTCTTATTTTTTAGTTTTTCAAATTGTAGTATAAAACAAAAAAATTAATGGATGCTATATAAATAAAAAGTTATGAAATTTATAGAAGAAATTCTTCTATTATAAAAATTTAATTAAAATTGTAATTATGATTAAAAATTTTATTTTTTTTTTTTATGATAAAAAATTTTTTAATTATTACTCTATAAAAATTACAATTTATTCAAATGTTAAAAAACAAAAAAAAAATTAAAATTGATTAGAGAAAGTTTTTAGAATATTTTTAAAAACGGAATCTTTATTGTTTTTGTCTTTAATTTTTTCTTGGTTTAGTTTCCTGTGTATAGTTTTACGAAAATTTGTTGATGCTTTAATGACATGAATATTTAGATTAGTGTGATATTGAATGAAAAATCTCACAAAAAATTTAATAATACTTAAAAATACTTAAGTATTTGCGAATGAATAATATTTTGAAATATTAAATGATTTATAAAACAAATTAAGTGGATGAAAACGATTTATACATAATTGTTTTGAAAATTTTTAAAAAAAGTTGTTTATTGCTTACAGTATTCTCAAAGAAAGTTTGAAGAATCTGATAAAGTAAACAAACAACACAAAAAAGTAACGGCAACACAAAATAAACGTCAACCGACACTACAGAATATGAATTCCAATAATTTCAATAATGCTGTTGACAAAAAGGGAACAATAAACAATGTATTTTGTGTATTTCTTAAATAATAATTATTCGAGATTCTACTAATCAAGTACCTACTTCTTATAAAAAAATACTTTCAAAATTTTGAAATAGAAGACGCAACTTTACCGGCGAAATCCTTAATTCCGTAAATAATTTAGAGGAGAGATACACAAGTCTTTTTTTTTACAAATCTTCTTTAATACAAGAAATTTTAAAATTTTCCCCTCACAAACACATGTAAAAATTTTATTTGCAAAAATTTAAGAAGAGACCCGACTGCCTCTTTTCTACTTGTTTATTTATTTATTTATTTGCTATTTTCTTGTTAAATAAAACTTCCAAATTATTTCAGTAACAAAATGCTTACGACAAATAATGTCGCGACAACTTATCAATTAAATTTCCAAAAATTTAATGGACATTATTCATAAAAAAAATCAAAAATTTTGTAAAAGCATTTCAAATAATTTTTAAAATTAAAAAGCTTGAGTAAACTGCATACAAAAAATTTTATTTAAAACAGTGTCAAAAAATATTTGGAGAGTTAAGTAAGGCTTGTTATACTTGAATATTAAAATAGAGTAACCAACATAAAATAATTTTATAAAATATTTAATTTACTTAATTTTTTTGTAATCGAGAAAAATTCGCGCCATTTTCATTTCCTATATAATTTTCTCCTTTATTTTGCTTTTCCTATTCTTATCTATACCTAGAGGAGCTGCCCAATTGAATTATTTTTTTACAATAACAATGTTTTTCAAATAAAAAATTAAACAAATATTGTAAATACTCGTAAGAGTATGAAAATTATATAACATTCTTTACTTATTAAATAAATTATAAAATTTCAATATTTTTTTTTGATTTAATAAAAGAAAATAAAAGAACAACAAACAAAAATTTAATTATATTTTATATTCTAACTTCCTGTTGGTACTTTTAGATTAAAAAATTTTTAATATTATTTGTAAAGAATTTTCGATTTTAAAATAAAAAATTTTAATTATAGATCATAATTTGAAATTAAAATATAATTATTAAAAATTTTTGTTTTTGGTTTGTAAATTTTTATTTAATAAATAAAGTAAACCACAAAAATTATATTTAAGTACAGTAAAGGTAACAAAAAAAAATTAGTTGTTATAGTTATAAGTAAGATTACTTTGTTAAAACAAAAAAGTGGTAAAATTTGAATTGCTAGAAAATATGCATGAAGCCACTGCTACGTATACAGTCAGAAGAATGTCAAGAAATTATAAAATTACATTAAATTTCCTCATTTAATTAGTTAGAGCATTCTAACTATTATTAATAATAATTAATCATAGTTTTGAATGTTTTGAATGGTTATCATTAATTATTAATTAAATCACAACAAGTTCTTCGAAAACAGCATTTACGAGAATTAAAATTTAAAAATAAATATCCTAATTATTAATTTCTAATTCAAATTAATTATTTCAAAGTTTTGATTTTTCGGATAATTTAAGTTTGATTTCACAGAAATTGCTTTCAATTACATCATTTAAAAAAAAAATTTATTTTATTTTCTGTGTGATTTTTTTTTCCCACGAAATTTATATTTTTGCGTATTTAAAGGGAAATATTCAACCAATTTCTTTGAAATTTAATATTTGAATTCAGAGTGTCAAAACAATTAACTTTAAAATTTTTTTGGGGAATATCATTGCTCGGAAACTGAATTTTAACTAAAGGGCTGATGTTAAATTTTATTATCATATCTTAAAAATTAATTCAAGCAATTTCATGAAATTTAATTTTTGAATTCTGTTTGGTACCGGAAGTAAGTGACATTTTCAAAGAATTTGAATGGAATAAGTTGTACTTTTACTGAGAGCCAAAATTAGATTGTTCTTGGTATGTTAATCAAAAGCTTACTATAGCGTCGTTAAAATCTGGAACAATTTTAAATAATGCACTTTCATAATATTGTGTATAACAGTTTTGCTAGACAATACAACTTTCGGTCAGTTTTGTGCTAACCACATCAAAATTTTTTAGTTTGCTATCATTTTTGTGACCATCAATTTTACTTACTTATACAACAATGTAACACACCTTTAAACTAAACCACCTTATTATACCTTAAAAATCTTTTCTGTATTTATTTTTGTTTTTTAATTTTTCTTTTTCGTTGCGGTTTCTATTTTATTAATGATTCAAAATAATAATTACTTACAGAGTTATACTTATAAATTGATTATAGTTTTTCATTGTTACTTTTTATAAGTTTCGAAAAACCGAAATATTTAAGGAATTCTATGAAAAATTAACAAAAAAAAAGAAACAAACAAAATAAGGTAAAGTATGAAAATAAAAAAAAATTTAATACGCATAATTTTTTCATAAAGTGTAACTAATATTATTAAAAAAATATAAAAAAATATTATATTGTAGGGCTCAGAAATCAGTCAGTGTAAGTCAATAAGTGTTAGATTTAAAATAAATTGAAAAATACAAAAAATTCTTGTACCTTCCTATAGATAACAAGCGTTTTAGCACAGATTCTTTGTCAATCGTAAGATTTAAAACAAAAACATAATTTAACTCATATTTGCTTGAAAAGTGACTTATACCGATTGTATTCTAAGCCCTCCACAATATGTACTCGTACAAATGTAAGTAAAAAAAGAACATGATTTTACAATTAATATTGGGTTAAAAATAAAATAGAGAGAAAAAAAATTTAAGAGTTTTATTGAATGGTGGCTGGTGTGTAATTCCTTCTATATTGAATTAGTGATTCCGTAGTGGTTTTTTTTATTATTATTAAAGAACTTAACTTATTATTCAATTAGAACCCCATATAGAATTTGGAGAACGAACAGAACAAAAAAAAATACTTATAATAATAATAAATAAAATTTTTTTTTTTTTATAATAACCTTGAAAATAAATTTGAAACCAATCAATCTCAAGATTTTGGGGAGCTTTTTCTTTGTTGTTTTTTATATTGCTTTCTTTCATTTTTAGAATAAAAATTAAAATAATTCTCTTATTTTATTATTTTTGTTGTTCTGCTGGAGTAAAACATGTTGTTACTACAAGCAAAACAACAAAATACACAAAAATTTTCAAAAATGTTTTTTTTTTATCAACAAATTAAATCTAAAAAATAAAAAGTCTGTTCAAATGACCATGTAGTACGACGCAGTATGGGTAATAAATTTTATGGTTCTAATTGAATTGAAAATTTTGCAAAAATATGAATTTTCTTGTGAACTATTACTGTAAGGACCCGCAATTTTCTGAAAAATTATTTGTTCCGCAATGGTCTAATTACTTACTCATATCGTCGAGAAACTGCTACATATTTCTATCACCTTCTTTTTCAATTATTTTATGTACTCGAATAACAACATAATTTTCTAATATTCTTAAAAAAAATTTTTTTTCTGAAACACACTGTTAAGTTATAATTGTACATAAGTATTTAAAAAAATATATCATTGAAATTCTTTAAAAATAACTAGGTACAAGAAATTATTTTTGAATTAGAATAGCTTTATATAGAAGAATTGATGATATTAAATTATAAAATTTAAAAAAAAATTAATGAATTCTATACGTATATTTTATTAATATTGAATGTAGATGTGTGTAGAAGATTAGTGTAAAATGATTATGTAAGAACATAATGTACACTTATTTTTATAATCGATTAGAGTTACCAAATGTTATCGCTTCTTATATGATTAAGTTTAAAAAATTACCTTAATGAAAAATTGTCTTAGAGTCACAAAACATTTGTCAAATTTTTGTTTTTCAAAATGACATAATTAGGTGAATTTCAAACAGAATTAACTAAATGTCAACTTGACATTGACAATAATTATTGATAAATTCAAAAGTAAGCAATATTTTCATTGATTCTACATTATATATGAATGTTTTTTCAAAAATTTGTAATGGATAAAAAGAAGTACCGTAGAAATAGCTTCATCTATCAGCTTAGAAATCAGTTCAATTTCGCCATATTATTCCAACTACATAATCTGAACGTAAAAGCGTTACAGTAGACAGAACGATACTTAAATTATAAAGACATTATTTCAATCTAATCAAAAAAGTAAAGTCCAAAGTTCTGAATTGAATTTAAAATAAAATTTTAGTTTTTCACACTTTTATCCATAACTTGGGGATTACAATTAAGGTTTAATGATTAAATTTTTGACAGAACGTGACATAAACGATATAACAAGAAAATTAAGAGCTACTAAATTTAGTTTAAGCAGTTGTATCATGTAAACACAGAAATTGTTATATTTTAGAATTATTATAAAATAATACTTTTATAACCGGCAACACTAAATTTAAAAGTGCTAGCATTAGGTATAATTGAAATAAGCGTTCAAGCACATAATATAAAAGTTAAAAATATTATTTTAAATCACTGTAATTATTTTTATATGTTCTACAAACATATCCACATATATTTGTGTGTTAGAGTTAAGGAAATATTTTTTCATTATTTAAAATTCATTATCGTATCACTCATTCGTTTACAATGTATGAAAAGTTAAGAAGAAGCAAAACCTAAAATTCTAATATTAATTTTTTTTTTAAATAAATTTTTTAATTGTTACTCTTTACGTACATGTTTAACTTTTATTTCATAGCTCATCAAAAAAAAAAAAAAAATCAAATAAAAATATCAAATTAAAATAGCGAGTTCACACGTCTTAATATAAAAATTTCAAAAGTAATTTATGAAAAATTAATAATTTATAAAGGAAGTTAAGTATCATTTGCCAGTTAAGATATGAAATTGATTAAAAGATGTTAAGTAATCATTTTAAATGTTAATTGTATTTTTCGGTTAACTAATTGTTATAAAGAGATTAATAATAATAATTTTGATTTTTTGTTTTTTTGATTTGAGAAAAATTTGAAAAGATTGCGATGAATAAATATTTTAAATATATTTTATTACATAATTATTTTACCATTAACGCGAATATGATTAATCAAAAATTTTAACTGGTATACAATAATAAATGTAGATACTATAATTACAGAGCATTTACTTCAAAAATTTGAGATGATAATATTCGGGAAAAAAGAGCATCAATTGAATTCAAGAATTTTATAATTGAAAAAAATATTATTTAGAAAAATTGTACTTCTACGCTGAAACGACTAGGAAATAAGAGAAAATCCTTAATTATTTAAGTTATTTATGAATAGGTGCGATTCTTTGAATTCTTTAGCAAATAGATGCTTTTCATATGGAATAGATGGGATTCTTTGAATTTTTTAATATTTTGTTAAATTTAATTATGAATTGTTGAAAATTAAAATAATAAAATCGATTTTAAATTTCAATTTTAAATAAACCATGTCTGAACCTATTACACCTTTTATCTTGCAAAATGTCCCTTTATAATTGTTATACGTCTCACTTGGCTTTTATGGTAAATAGAAAATTCATTGTAAGTACAAAAGTTATTTTATTGATTCCGGAAATTTAAAAACACTCTACTAATCGAGTGATATGCTCTGAATTTGTATATAACAAATAATATAAAATTTCAATAGGAGTATGTCAAAGATTACATATTATATAATATAATATAAAAAATAAATAAAAAGCTCAAAATTTTTAATACAATTTTTAATGTCGGCTACTTATTACATTTAAATTTTACAAAATTTTATAAAATTTCAATAAATATTATAGATGCAAATTTATAACAAAAATAAAAATTTTGAGTATAAAGTATTATACTTATATTTATTTAAGAAAAAGAAAAACTGAAATCAAAAACGTGATTATTTAAATGAAAAAAAAAATTGTAGGTGTTACATTTTATGTAAGTATGATTTCTCAGTTTTATTCTATTTTGCATTTATAATAAATAATAACTTCCTTTCATAAGTTACTATTATTATTATTATTATTATTATTATTATTATTATTATTGTATGTTTGGTTAAAATAAAAGAACCGTCTTTTATTTTCTGCGTCTTTTTTCCCGAGAAATCAAAAAAGTGTCACAATTTCTGTTTAACAATATAATTGAACTATGAAGCGAAAAAAAAAAATAAACAGTGAAAATATATGTAACACGTATCAGCATTCCCATATTGCCAGATTTATCTCGTTTTTTAGATAATTAGATTTCTTACCCAAAATGCTAGATTTTCTGAACTATGTCAGATTTTTTTCATTCTTTGGCATTGAAAATAAAAAGTATTTAAATGTTAAAACAATTTTAATGGTTAAAATATTGTGACTTATTATACTTTACTGAAATGTTAAGACGTAAAGTATCTTCAATAATCAACAATAATAATCAAGTTCCTTAAAACGACTTAATACCTACAACAATGACGCTGCAGCTGGGTAGTAATTACATATTATTGTTACCTATATCAATTCACAATAATTATATATTATTGTGAATTGATTATGTAGAGGTGGCGGCTTATCCATTTTCTTGACTAACCGAATAATAGTTTTGGCATTTTGAAAAAAGTTTATAAAAATTTAACGAAACAACGATGCATCCCCGAATTTTTTTAATGTTACCAGATTTTTTTAATTTTTTGGGAAAATTTTCCAGATTTTCTGTTACATTAATATGGTAACGCTGGCTTAATATGTAGAATGCATACATGTTCATTATTTTCAATTTATAAATCAAAGAAACTTAAACGCTGCTAAAAAAAAAGAAAAATATAAAAGCACAAGAAAAAAGAAAGAGAAAAACCTCTTGAAACCACGAAAATGCCTTGAGGGAGAACAAGTATTTATTTATTTATTAAATCATTCCTTCATATTTTTATATATTGTACATACATACATATGTACACGTATATAAAATATACAGTGTATAACACTTTAAAATATGAGAAATCAGCATCCTACACAATTATTATTAAAAAAAAGAAAGAAATAAAAAAGAAATATTTTGTATTATTTTTGAATTTAAGAAAAAAAATCAAACCCACTTTTACTATTCTAGATTTATTATTTAAAAAATCCATTTTTTTAATACTTCAATATAATTTATTTATAAAAAAAATTATAATTCTTAATTAAACTTTTGTAAATTATGCATTCATCTTAGTTTAAACGTAAAAGTATAACACTTTTATTGATAATCGCGTAAAAACTTTCCAGACTGACATTTTTTTGGTACATTTACCATTTAAAGCTCATAATAGACTCTTTTCTTGGACTTCCTTTTGCCGAAATTAAAAAATGCAAACAAAAAATCTCGATTTTTTTTGTAATATTTAAAATGACACTTAATGATGTTGCCTTTGAACCGATGTAATTTTTTGGCAGACTGTTTTGAGAGAATATTGATTATGGTCATTTAATTCTTATAATATATTAGATGTAATATTTTGTTACACACGTAAAGTTTCTCATATTTATTAAAATTTTTAGAAATTCTCTTCTATATCACTTTACTTAATTAAAGTTCTATTCTTTACGAGTTTATTATTCTAACCAAATCATGTAATAAAAACAGAATGTAAGAACAAAATGAAGAGATTTGGAAAAAGAATAAGAGAAAAGTTATAAGTACAACTTCATGCTCCTTCAATCTCCTTTGAACAATCATCATTAGAAGTTCTTTTTAAAAACATAAAGAAAAAACTTATAGTCATTCATCTATAGTTTAAAGAACAACAATCAAATTTTATTTTTTTGAAGTTTTTGTAGAAAAAAAAATAAATCATTTTCATATTGCTACTTACTACCAAAAAAAAAAAAAATAAGTAAATAAAAACTCTCCACGCAAGTCATCCAAAATTACAAAAATTTTTTTAAAAAAATTAAAACGTGTACAATTTATTAATGTTAAGAGATCGATCCGAAAATACCATTATGATTTTCTAACATTTTAAAAATACAAATTTTTTTCTTTATTAAAATTTCATATTTGAATGTCAAATGTGTAACATATTGTTGAATTTGGAGTTGACTTCATAGAATTTTGTAAATTGTCTTGACTTTACTAAATTTTATTTTTAAAATTTTCTCACATAAATTTTTTGTTTAAAAAAAGTATATTTTTGGTATTGAATTTATGACCAAATTTGACAGTAAGTTTTTGACGTTTTGATTATGTGTAATATTTAAGAGTTAACACACTATGCAATGGAACAAAATATGACTTTTTTAAAATATGAATATGAATACGAATAAAAAGTGCTTAAATGGGTTTATATTTTTAGTTTTGCTAACGGTAAAACTGTTAATTAATTCCATATAAGAACATCATAGACAGTAGTGTCAATTTCCAACAAGTATTTTCGGTACTTTCTCTTAGCATAATTATTTTTTTTTTTATTTTAGGTGAGTAAATAAATACAATATACAGTCGGACCCGTATATAAGTAACACTTATAAAAACACTTATAAAATTTAAGCACACAAATGAAACTTGTACATTTTACTTTTTTTTTTGTTCCAATTTGTTTTTGTACAAGCAAACACAAAATGTAAAGAAGCAAAATTTTCGAATGTTCTAATTATACATTAAAAAATTTTAGCAAAATTTTTGGTTCCAATTTTTATTTACGAGGGGAGGGGCACCTGAAATTTATTTCTACCAAAATAAATTATTAGAAAATTGTGCTTATAACTTAACTGGATTAAATAAGGAAAACCAGGGATATTAGTAAGGAAAGTCTTTCAATTCTTTGATATGGTCCTAAACAGATTCGACTGTATAGTTTTTTTACATTAATGTTATGTATGTATGTATATGCATTACTTATTTGTATATTTTATTCAAATATTTTACCAAATACTTATTTATACACTACTTATACATAATTCTTTATAAAATTTTCAAAAACTGGTTTCAAGATTTAAATGTAATTTTTACTGATATCATAAAACATTTGAAAAAAAGAAAATGATAGTAACAAAATAATAAAAAAAAAATATAAAATTGTAAATTCAAAAATATCCTCCTCTTTCGTTCGTGTCCAAAATTTAAGGAGATTTTTTTTAAAGATTAAAATTAAAATTTTAAAATTATAATGTACACATTAGTATACACTTTATATCCATATATAGCTGTACATATAATTATACATGGTGGAGTAGTAAGTGTGCAATAATAAAAATTAAAAAAAAAAAAAGTTTTATGAATTTTATGGTAATAAGAATTTTTTAATGTTTCATTTTTTTTTAACGAAAAAAAACAAATTTAGATAAACATTAAAATGACCAAGAATGTGAAATTTTCCAAAGAAAATAGTTTATTGTAAGCACATTGAATAGTAATATGTAATTTATATCATTGTATGTAGTTCTTTGAAGAAAAAGAGAATAAACAAATTAGCATAGGTATAATGTGATATCATATATAATGTATATAACAATTAAATTTCTGGAATAAATATTAAAGATGGAATGTAGACGCACAGCTCTTAAATTTTCAGCTCAATCTATCTACATATTAAATATTACTAATTCGAAAAGTGTAATCGAACACGTTATGAGAATTACAACCTTATATTGCAAAACACGAATTTCTCTATATTGTGCATATAGCCATATAATTACTTATAAATTAATTTCTGCAAAATTATTGAGCATTTATGCAAAAATTGCTATACATTTCTATAGAATGGCAGTCATTTAATGTAATATCTTATTTTATCTACTTATACATACTGACAATTCAACCGTGCTACTTTGTAAACAATGAAAATTCAATTTTAATTTGATAAATATTGTTAATTTTAACAGAAACCAAGAAACCAAGGCACTTGACGATTAAGTACAACATTTCAATTTTTAAAAACGATCACAATATTCGAGAGTGTTATAAATGAAAAATTTGTTATATTACTAAATTTTTCTATATTAAACACATTACTATACACTATTAAAAAAATTAATATTTCACACTATACAAATATTTGCAACACTTTCAAATTCGAATTATTAATTATGTAATAATTTAAATATAAGTATGTATATGTGTACTTACATACATGACTAGTTTTTTTTTTCTCTTTTACAATATTCTAATAAATTTTTACAAATTTTATTTTTTTCTTTAATTAAAATTCAAAAACTACTTCAAGCAATTTAAATTGTCAAATTTTGATTTATAAGTAAATAACATAATATTATATGTAAATGTTATGTATGTATGTACATAATTATTTTGTAATTTCAATAATTTATACTCGCACATTGTAATTATAATAATTTGCCAACACATACATACTTCTTATACATACACTGATTATGACATGACGTACACACAATATAATTTATACATAATAATATGGATACACAAATGTATGTACACACATATATACATATAAACATACTTTTAAAATATATTATGTATATTTGTTTTTTACTTTAAAAAAAAATTTTTTAATTTATTATAATTAATTATGTAATATACAGTTGTCATCACAATTACTTGAACTACTTATATATTATAAATTGAGTTGAAATCATTTACATATATACTAGTATGAATTGTAATATACCTATGTATGTATTTATTAATGAAACTAAAAACTCTGAAATGAAATTTAAATTTCAATCGCACATTGTTCAAACTAATGTAATTCAATATAATAATTCAATTGCTTATATTATATGCTTAATGTGCTTTTGTGTAATACATGATTGGCCGTATCCTAAAACTATTAATTCATGGATAGTGTGCATTAATTGTACGAATGAATAATGACTCTGGTGACAAATATTTTATTTAAAATTAATGAAAATAGTTGAAATAATTGGAAAATTGTTAACACTGCAATTGTTAGACTTCAAGCCTTTCAAAAATTATAATAAAATTACAAAAATTACTTATTTTTTAACGAAGTCAAAAAATACTGTTAATTAAACTTTCAAACTTTCAAACTTTCTTAGAAGTGTGAGTTAAAAAAATTAAATTCGATTCTACATAGAAATTAATTACATTTTTTTTTTATTTTAATAAAATGTTCAAATATTTCAGTATGGTGGCAACATTTCGGAAACTTGAATTTTACAATTTTTCGAAAAGAAATTTGAAGCAAATTTTTTTCAAAGTATTAAAGTAAATTAATTGCATTGATGACTGTATATTCATTATAAATTACATGACGTATATTGTACTCGATATTGTATATAATTATTTACTCATATAAAAATGTACAATTGTATATATACATAAATGTACATATGTATTTACAGTGAATGTACAATAAAAATTAAGAAAATTTTTATTCTCAATTTTATATCCACATAATGTACATTCGTATAAATCTACACGTTGTTTTTAATACTCAAAAACGAGCGCAGATTTATGCATAAGTACATGATTGGTAATTCTGATTACAATACCAAAATTTATGATTTCAAATATCAAACAGGTGTTTCTTGTTTTTCTTACATTTTGTGTATCATAATAAAACATTTATATAGAAGACAGGTATTCTCATAATATTTATGTTTATGAATAAAATGTTTATGTATTTAAGTGTGTATACTCGTATTTGC
Organism: Condylostylus longicornis; assembly: GCF_029603195.1. Taxonomy (NCBI): domain Eukaryota; kingdom Metazoa; phylum Arthropoda; class Insecta; order Diptera; family Dolichopodidae; genus Condylostylus; species Condylostylus longicornis. The sequence goes on along the minus strand of NW_026578009.1, from coordinate 8,164,003 downwards.
AAAATCAAAAAAAAAAAATAAATGAAATGTAGAAAATGAATGCAATTATTTATAATAATTTATAGGGGTGTAATATGATTGTAATTTAAAAAAAAAATAGAGAGAAAGAGAGAAAAATAAAAGAGAATTACCAAATTTTTAATATTGATTAAAAGAAAATAACTGTTAATGTTTCATGTATGCCTGCAAAAACCAATAAATAAAAAGATTATAACAATAATTTAAAAAAAAAATAAATGAATTGTGAATAATTTTAATTTACATACATGACTCCATACTTATAAACAAATGATTTCTGTACATAACTACATACATAGTCGAAAACACTATTCTGCCTCTTACTTTTTCTTAAACAAAATGAATAATATAAAAATATTACACGTAAGAGTGTAGAAACAAGTTGTTAATAATGAAAAAAACCAAAAAATTAACTTATTTGCAAACATGTGGAGAATTTACAGTTATCCAAATATATATGTACATATAAAAGTGTACCTTCAATGTATTTATGTAGATATGCACTTTTCCTATCGCATCAGTCAAACTTATTCCTAATTAATTTATTATTTTAAGTAGTTCTATACTGAGTTTAAAAAATTTTGCACTTAAAAAATAATACATACTTGTAGGTTAAATTTTATTCGCGGAAGAAATTTAATAATATTAATTAATTTATATTTTAATTGATATTTTTAGTATTGATTGATTGATATACATACATGACTGTTCTCCGAAACACTGCATGAGAGCGAATCTGTTCGTTATAGTTTAAATTCAATGCTCGTCATAAGGCATATGTGTGTAGATATGTTCTATTGTCCAAGATAAATTATTAATATATGTATTAATATAATTATTAATATATTAATATTTATTAATTATAAATATTAATATATAGAAATTCCATAAAATTTATATTCAACCCTTATTTTACTATATAATTAATTAAATATCATAAGTATACATCAAGACACAATCGGACTTCATGACACAACTATGAATTCAAAATTGTAGCAAGAATTCATAAGATGAATTCCATATTAAGTTCATAATGCTGAAATTTGAATTTAGTAACTATTGTGCATATATTAGTCTTTTCGCAAATACAAAGATCAAAAACAATATTAACGAAAAACTAAAATTCTAAAGTTAAACCGATTAATTTATCATTCTAAACTGTGAACAAACATAATGACCTCTTTTTTTTTATATTAAAACATAAAATGTGAGTTAAATTGAAAATTTCGTGCTATTTTCTATTATAATATTAAATTTAAAATTATTCAAACTTGAAAATATTTATTTTTTTCATTTAATTTTCACATTTTCACATATTTGTTAATAAATATGCACAATGTGCTTAAATATCGAATGTAAGTAACTGAGAACAACAACAAAGTAAAGATAATTTTTTTTGTAATCAAAAGAAGTCTCTGTTGTACTTTACAATCAGACATTCCCCAATATTTTATATGCTAACCAGATTAACCGATAAAATTTTCATTATATTTTGTGGTTTTTTTTGTTATTTTTTTCTTCTTAATTTTTTTTATTATTTTTAGTGCAAATAAAGTGAAATCATTCATCAGATAGATTCGCTATTTTACTACATATACTTATACTACATACTTATATTAAATGTACACAAATTATTCAATGAATGTACTTTTATACAAATTGCAACAAATTTTTCTAAGAAGGTAATACAAAATGTACAAGATAATTTGTTCATATTGTAAATTGTACATATATGTATATACTTAACGTATAATGCTCATATAAATACATATATTATGTAAATAAGTAAGTAATACGGTATAACAGATATTTGTTAGTGCATACGAATTATTTTTTTTCTGTTATACACTCAAAATAAAATTTGATATTTTGAATGAGAAATTTTTTTGAAGTTTTTAATTGAAGTTTGTAATTTTTTGTCACTAACACGTACGAGTACATATGTACATTATATGCATATCGTAAAAAGATTATACAGAATTATTCAATTTTACGAAATTGTATATCAATATTATACGTACATATGTATATGTAAATATTTTGGATATTATTTTTTATAAAGTTCGTATTTTATTTTGGGTAACGAGTTCGAAACTTACAATTGCAATTTGATGTAAAATATTGTAAAGTATACTGTGTCTAACAGGATTTATTAAACACCAATTCAATAAAATTTAGTATATTTTCGAATTTAAAAAATAAAAACTAATTACTCAAGTAATTTTTATGAGTGTGGAACGAATTCAATTTTATATTTTTGTTTTTTACGATAAAATATCAAATAAACACAATTTTGATGTTGTAAATCGTAAGAAACGTGCAACAATAATTTTGGCATATAATCAAATATCAAAAACAAAAAACTATTAAAATAATGTTCTCAAAAATGTTCACTTAATGTTAAGCATTTTCTTATACATGCATATTACAGTTTACGTAAACGTTAAATTTTAATATGACATTTTGTATGTAAGTATGACATTTTGTAAGAAAATTCAAAATTATGTATTTCTCTTTTAAAATTTTTTAAGCTTATATTGTTACCATGTTTAAGGGCTAAATTATTACGGGAATTTACGAATTCATTGAAAATAAAAAATTTATTATAAATTTAAAAAAAATAATATAATTATTAAATTTTAAATAAAAATTTAATTTAATTGATTGACTTGAATGAAGTATAGTAGATTGTAGATTAGATTAGAAGTTTCTCTTAGATATTCTCACATTCATACTTAAAAATTCAAATATGACGTTATGACGAGTGTGTATAATTTCTTTGGTTTCCAAGATTTAAGAAATTTAAGGTAATACCAATTAAAACAGTCCAAAATACAAAAATTAGAATAGACATCGTATTTGCATTCTAATACAAGGATAAACTTGGAACATTTATATTTGAGCTAGATCAATTTGAAGTATTTGTCATATTTTTTCGATATTTTTATGTGAATACCAAAATATTAATGTGCTTTATCTTGAAAATTTATACTTTTGTATAATTTCAATTATATATATTTTTTACAGTAATTTTCTCTTATATGTCATATACTTATATATTTATTAAATGCACATAACCACTTTAATTTTGAATGAGTAAATTTAAATGATTTTCGAAAAATAATCAAAATAAAACTTTAACCGCTTCTTTGATTTACTTTTTGTAATAACATTAAATTGACATTTGCTTTCAAATAAGAAAATAAAACAATATTAATTTGTGTTTGTAAATTTATATATTAAGTAATGAAGTATGTGTGATTTTTAATTAATTGGTGTGAATAATTATAATGTTGACATGCTTTTGAACGTAAATGTTTTGAATTCTACTGTAATTCTGACACACATCCGATAACTATGTGTATGTATTATGTAAAACACAATGTTTCAGTTTGAAATCATTTTATAATAATTTTCATACATACGAGTATACACAAAATATATATGAATTGTTATATTTTAAGTAATGGAGAAATGACATTTTAAAACTTCATTAAAAAAAAATGTTTTTTTCATTTGAGTTTATGTTGCAAATAGATTACTCTATAAACAGAAGCTCAAAACAAGTATAACAATATTTTAAATTGTTCGAGTTTTTTGTATAACGAAATATCAAAAAAATAAACAAGATGTTGGAAAAAATTACAAAGTAATTAATAATAAAATAAATAGTGTTACCATTAAGCTATTATTTTTAAAAATTAATTTTCTCTTTTAATCAAAAAACTATTTGTTCTACATAAATTTATATTTTATAAAATAGAAACAAATTGACAATAAATTAAATTTTTTAGAATAACTATTTAAATTAAATTGAAAATTAACAAAATTTTAAGTGAACATGAGCTAAATTTCTAGTACAGACTGTAGTACATATAGTCATTATAAAATTTAAATATAACAAAGTAATGATTAAATATAAAAAAGGATACAAAAAATTAAAGACAACTATAAAAATATTGCTAAGATGTTTGTACATGCTAATCTAGTAATGAGTTTTATAAATTACTTTAACCTAAGAGTCTATACTTTTTTCATAATATTAATTTGCTAATATAATTGATTTTTTACGTGAATTTTACCAGGACAAAATATCTGAAAAATTGAGAATTAATAAAGGTATACTTTCCTGTTGGATAAAAAAAATATTTAGTTTTTAATTTCAGTTACTTAGATGTACAAAAACAATTACGAGGCCTACCCAGAAGAATTCCTAGCAACACGGACAAAAAAATCTATTATTTAACACGTTCCCTGTCCGCTGAGCCACATATGATTCAGGAAACGTGCGCTTGATAAGCACTGATACGTTCCTGAGCCATATGTGTGTCAGGGGGTATACGAAACTTCTAAAGCAAAATATTCGACTGGACGTAACGGAACTGTACAGCTTCTGCACTGGACGTGTTGGTACGATAATAAAGTAAAGAAAAACGCCGGGACATACGAAAAAATATTTTTTAAATTTTGCATTTTTGTATTGGAACAGGGAACCTGTTAATATAAGTGTTCGAAAGTATTAGAATTCGTAATAAATCGGCTGGAAGCATCGAACCCATTTTTGCAGATTAAAATCATCAGTATATTTATACATGGTGTAAGGAAGTATTATAAAAATTATTATTATTTTTCTATACAAATACAAGAAATCAATTACTTATAATAACTAGACATTAAAAATTTATGTAACATTAGATTAAAATCATCAATTATATTTTTATTATTTAGTATTTCATCTATTTACTTGAAAACTTTTCATGTTAGTTAAACAAACTAATTTCAAATTAAGCTTAAAATTGTTCCTAAACATTAAACTCCATCAAAATAATAAATTAAATTTAATTTTAATAGATTAGATTATTTTTCTACTTTTAAACTTTGCATTATAAAAATATTTTACCCAAGACTCACACCATTAAAATATCATAGAAACTAGAAAAAAAAAAAATGAAAAATGATTGAATGCTTAAAATGTCAACATTTTCCTTTTTATTCTTCTTTCTTTTATTGTTGAATCACCTATTCATTTGTTTTCTAAAAAGTGTTTTTTAAAGTTCAAGGTAACAAACAAAAAATTAAAACTGGAAATAAAAAAGAAAAATGAAAAACCTCCATAAAATACACGGTTGTCATTAACTATTATAACTAAAATTAATAAAAAAAAAAAAAAAAAAACGAAAAAATTATAGAGAAGACAAAAATTCCCAAAAAAAATTATTTTCAAGTTTAAGGTGGTTCTTTGAGGCGGATGAAAAAAAAAATATTAAATAAAATAATTTTGTTTTAAAAATAAAAAAGGCATTAAGGTGGAAAATATGAAAATGTTATTTAACTTCCCCATTTAAGTTAAAATATTTTTTTATAAAAAAAAATAAAAAAATTTTTACACTTAATATTAATTTATACTATTTATCTATGTATGTATATGTGTGTATGGTTTCGGTTTGTAGAAAATAATAGAAATAATAATACTAATATTAATCACGTGTACTTAAGAACAAAACAAAAATAAAAGAAAAATTATACACTGAGAAAAATTAAATACATAAAAAAGAGCATAAGAAAATTATGCTTCTTTATAAGACTCTGAAAGGGAAACTTACTGATATGACAACACTTTAATTTATAGTTGACATAATAACTAATGTCAACTATATTATGTACACATAAGTACATACAGGAATATTATGTAAGGTGTAAAATGAGCAATTTAAATAAATATAAGGGCACTATGTAATGCGTAGTTTTTTGAGTATTTTTTTATAAGATTGTAAGCTTAACAAAATATTTATAAAATTTTAATAATGAACATTTTATAAATTGATTGCATTGATCAGTTTAAAAATAACTTAAGTATAAAATATCCATACTTCTATATATGTATATATATACAAATCGATTCATTTCAAATCATTTCAATGCTTTATACATATAAGATACGTAACATGTGGATAAAATATTTAAGACGATAAACTAAAAAACAAGATTTGTAAAAAATAAAAATTTTTTAAAATTTAAAATTTAATAAAAGAAAATTCTGTATTTAAAACAAAATTTGTATGTATTACAAATTTTTTCTTACAGTGGATTTTTCTTTGTCTACTACATACATACTCAGTATAATTTTTATAAATAATATAAAAAGAACAACTATTTTATAATTTTTATACCGTATAGTGAAAGGTATAATAATTTCCATGTAGAGTTTTTAACGATTTTGAGAAATCTTCTGCAGTACATGAGAACATGTATGTTTATACATTTTTCTTCAGCATAAAATTCTGCTTCAATTTAAACTTGTCTACCATAGTCCGATCGAACAATTAATTAAAAATGCAAAATATAAACACTACGAAACTTTTAGAAACTGTTTCTTTTCTGACAAGAAGGGCTCCTATTGAATCAGTTCGAACAACGCGATCGACTAGTTGACATACAATGATTAAAGAATTTTAGGGGTTTGAATATTTGAGAAAAAAAAAATGCGCCCTTTTGTTATCTTTTGTCCATTTAGAACTCGGATATGACCTAGGATTTTTTTGTAAAATGATTTGTCAGGTTCGGATAGCTGCCATACAATCCTAAAACTATGTGATTAAAAATTATTTTCTTAAAGTTATAGATTTAATGATCAAATTTCCATATTGTAGATTATACCCTAAGTAGGTTTATGTTGACTAAAATGTTTTTACTTTCTATAATAGAAATTTAACTAGTTATACGTTTTAATATAACTAGTTAAAAATTTTATGTTTAAAACTTAAAATACTAGAGTAAAATATCAGTTTTTATACTTTTGCTATTATTGCAATATAATCAAGTACTTATTCATATATTTTATGTATTCCCCTATTTCTAACAATATAAGAATAGTACTTTTAAGATCTTAATCTCATTTCTTAGATTTCCTTTTCTCATTTTTATATATAAGTATACTATAAACATAAATTAATATACACATATTATACGTATACATCTTACACGGCACAATATATAAAAGTACTTTTATTTGGATTTGGAAATTTAAAGACTTTTTTTTAAAGTTTACACAACTTAATAATGTATGTAAGTATGTTTGTCAGTATATACATATGTACATGTTTGAAACTTCAGTTTTGAAAATAAATCATCTTTAAAAAATAATTATCATACTTAGTTTTTCAAAATAGTTAAAAAAAATTTCCAAAATTAAGTGGAAAATTTAAAATGTTACACAAGATATACCCGAAAATTAACCGACGCTTTTGGCTTATATGCTAAGAAATTATACAGCCGAATATTTATTTGGTAAATGCCTGTACATTATATAGAAACTTAGATACATATGTACTGTATATATGTGTGTATGAGCAATCCTTTGAAGAAAAAAAATATAAATTATTTTCGTGATCATATTTCTATATTGATAATGATGATTACGATTAGAATGATACATAATGATGATGATTATCATAATGATGATAATAAAGACGAATTTTTGTTGAATATGAGCTGAGGGTAAAATGTAATGATGCTTCAAAATTTCAATCAAATTACCAAAAAGAATTGTGTATGTGTACATGTGCGTCGTTATATCGCACATTCACGTACATACATACATACATAAGTTCATATTTAGAATTATTTTTTCATGGTTCTTTTCTAAAACTTCTCAATTTCCTATATTTAAATTTATGTTTATATTTTTTTTTATAATAATATACTTTGTATGTACCTACATATTACTATGAACTATATATATATTGTATGTATATGTATATAAATATGTACAAAAAAATAGTATATAGAGAATTTATGTATGATAGAAAATATACGAAGTTTTCGGTAAAAATTTCGGAAAACACAACGATAATAAGATTCTCAATAATTTTCAAAAACGTTTGCTTTATCGTAACATGTATGAACTTATTTTATTTCAGTTTTCAATTAAATTGTGAAGAGAAAAATATATTGGGCCCCATTAATGGTGATAAATTTTTGTGACAAAATCGTTGATATTTATTTTCATTTTATTCAAAATATTAAATAATTTTTTTGAATTTCCAAAAAAACTCGTATGTTATTATCAAAAGCTGGAATTAGATGATCTGTACTTTCTTGTTGAATTTAATTAACATTTTAAAATTATAATAAAATCAACAAAATCATTACCATTTGTGATTTACTTTAATTTCTATCTAGGTAATTGTTATTTCTTTACTAAAGACTTAAACACAAATATTGCCGTATGACTTTTCATACAATGTTAAACCCCTTATAACCTAATAATTATTACACTAAATTTTATTATAGTGGCATCTATGACTCTCTAGAGAAAACAAGAATATACTCAATTTCCAAAACTTTCAAATCAACCAACGTACATAATGTCTATTAAAAAAATATTATATGCATTTTAAGAATATGGAAGAGTTTAGAAAACCTTCAAGTGTCATCAATCATTCTTAGAAAATACTTATATAAGCACATTGTGTACTTTTATGTACATGTGGTACGATGAACAGACAAAAACGATATGAGTAGATGATGTTATGTAGATCGTATAGAGCGAAGAAGAAAACACTGTTTAAAATCTTTGAAATTTTTTTCTTCTTCTTCTCATTTTAGAAAAAAAAAAACTTTATTTTTTATTTTCATTATTATGTCTACATTCTAGTCTTACAAACATATATATATATGTATATGTACATATAAAGTAGAATATTTCTTTGCTATTCTGAGTTGTTTAATTTTATTTTTTATTTTTTTTTTGGGGGGAAAACTTACGCGCACGTTTTTATTTTCATTATTTATAAAGCAAAAGCTAAAAAAAAAAAATATTTTAATATTTTTTTTGGATATAAGTAAGTATAAACACATTTATGCCATATACACACATACATACATACACATGTATATATAAGCTGTGTAATATTATGTTGATATTTTTTAGGCATACCCAAAAATAAATTCTTTATTTTTGAAGCCTTAATATTAACCATGAAGCATAAAACTTAAAGCATATAATTCTTAATTATTGATTTGAGAAATAAAAATTTTCAATTTGATTTGTTACTTCTTCTTCTTCTTCTTTAATTTTATTTAAAAATAATGATTTAAGATTTTAATGTATAATACTTTAGTTTATTATATTAATAAATATTAATGGACCAAAGTAATACATTTGTAATATTTATGAGAAATTTTTTTTAGCTTACAATTTTTTGACAAATTAATGTTTAAGGGCTTCATAATCTCAAAGTTTTTAATATTGTACAACAATATAAATCTTAGAAAAATCTATGAAAATTTTAAGAATTGGGCCAATACATAGTTTCATTATACAATTGCAAATTAAATGACAATATAAAATTAAAATAATTTTGGCATTTAATTAAATACCGTGTCGTCATTTTATCAAAAATGAGGAAAATGTTTTAATAAGAATTTTTATTATGATCGATTTAGTTATAGATTTTACTCAAATCAAATTTTCTGGCGCGATGAATTTCTCGCGGGAGTAATTTTTAAATTTTAAAAAATTCCAAACATTGCTGAATAATATGAATTGAATTATCTAATTCGGTATTTCAAAATTTATATATATAAGATATCGAAATTAGAAGCTTTTCCTGGGTACCACTGAAATTGTATCTAGTTATCCAAATGTAAATGATCGTTAAAATATAGTTTCTAGTAAATTATCAGAGATGAGTACCCTAAAATATGCGTACGTATGTAGATCGATATACATATGTATGTATGCCTATGCATGTATGAAAATATGGTAATTTAATACAAAATAAGTTTAAATTAAAAAAAAAAGGAAAAAGAAAGTAACAATTTTAAAATGTCTAAAAATTAAAGAAACATACTACATACATAGAGGGATATATAAAATAAGATGAAGATTAAAAATTTATGTGAAGCCAATTTAAAAAAAAAAATTACTGATCCATTTAATTAATAATAATCTTAAAATTTAAAAATTGGTTCCTGAATACGCAATAAACTTTACAAAATTTTACAAAATTCGAACTTTAAATGGAAATTATTAAACATTTTCTTTTTTATTTTAATTTTGGATTTTAGATTTAAATATTCAAAAATTATTAAATTACGGTGAAGTCAAATGACTACTTAAAATTGTAGTTGTAATTTTCTAAGAGAACCGCATTTAGGATGCGCAGAAAGAAATTTGTTATTATAGTTTCTTCAGAAAATTTATGACGACTACAATTGTTCGTCTACTACTTAACCATCGTTTTAACATTAACCTGTTAAGAGATTATGGGAATTGACATATATATACTTCAATTCCCAAAAGTTCATTTTTTAGTTAATGGCGTACATATATGTGCGTCATGCCGAAAAAGAAAATTGCATTTGCTATGAAATTTAAAGTTAAGCAAAAATTTATTTTATTATTCCCTGTTAATAAAATTTCGTAAATACGCGTCTTTGCTTGAAATTAGTTCAGCACCGTAAATCGAGCTGTCTAAGAAAAATTAATCGCTTAACAGGTTAAGGCCCCCCAAAAGATTTATTTGAAAATTTAACTGTTTTGTAGTTGAAATTAGTATTTACCATAATTTTCTGATTGAATCACTTGTGAAAGCATTTTTTAAAATATTTGAGTAAAAATTACAAAATCGTCAATTTAACAAATAAATTGTTATACACATATTAAGTACGTTTCATAATTAATTTAAAATTTTATTAAAAATTAAGTTATTTAAAGTTTAGAATTAAAATAACAAAATTTTCATAATATTTGAATAATTTAATTAATTAATCAGTTATTTAATGTAATTTTCACCTTAACAAGTATAGAATTATTAAAAGTTTTGTAAAAATAAAATTAATTTTTAATTAAATAACATAAAAGAGAATTTCTTAACTATAAATATTAACGTTATTTAATTTAGTTTCATAATAACTAGCGCAAATCTTTTTTCTTTACCTCGTATATTTGCGCTTATTTTTCTGTCTTAAAACGGGATCGTGTCTATTAAAATTATTCCATATAATTTGATATAATTATAATAATTAAAAAAAAAAAATAAAGTAAAAAAAAATAATAATTTTTAATTAATAAAATTCCTCGTTCATTCAAATATTTTGCCAGTAACATTATTATTTTAAAAATTTGAAGTTAATTAACACATTCATTAAAGATTGCTATATTTAAAACACTTACTGGCTGACATACTAAAAACGCTTTAATAAATTTTCATAAATTTTGATTTTAATACTTATTAAATAATTTTTATTAAACTCATTCGAGTACGATGAATTTCAATTAAATTGTATTAATTATTACTGACTCTAATATTTTTGTTTTTTTTTTTAAATAAGTTTAAAGTTAACAAATCTCGTTTATAGTATTGAGATTTGTATAAAGAGTTACAGTAAGAGTATGTTACTTTAATTTTCATATATTAATTTCAATCAGGCATTTCAAATATTGTTTTCAAATTTGAGCAAGGTTTTAATTCCCACATATATCAGCAAATATAATTTGGCAATTATAGTTTCCTACAATATTCATTAATGTAATTTCAACTGGATTAAATAAAACTTTATCAAGCAGTATGACTCATTGTTGGATTCTCTGAAAATATGTTTTATCGGTACAATTTATTTTTCTCCTAACAAGTGATCAATAATTTTTATGTAAATACTTTTATGGTTATTAGTCATATTCAAATTGCATATACATTGTATGTATATAATTATAAGTTGAAATCATTGTTAATTTCATATTAAGATGAACTTATTAAACTATACAGTTTATGTAGCAAATCGTATAAATCTTATACTACAAGTTAACGTGTGCCAAATTTTACTCAGTTAATTCAAATTCCTGCATAATTGTAAATTCATTGCGGGCACATGTTACAAATTATTACAATTAATACAAATTGATTGTGTCAACTAAAATGTAAAACAAAATTACAAATTGTTTGATTCTTTGATTAGATACAATCATATATACAACATGTGTGCTATTTAATACAAAACTAAATGGACGCAAATAAATAATCAAATAATTGCAAAACTGAAAATTATATGTTTGTCCAATTATAAAATTTTAATACGTTTAAATATATTATTAAACTTATTTCGAAACTTCATTGTGATTTCTTATTGACAAATTGGCTATGACGTTCAATTATAAAATTTTATGTTCGGTAAGATCGATTATAAAATATTTATTTATTCTTAGTTTATTACAGTTTATTATAATTCTACTATATATTTTTTTTATGAAATTAAATCATTAAAAAGTTTATGTGCAATATACTTATATACTTTATAATTCGATTTTTAAACATTGTATCACATAATTTTTATAATATACATAGCGGTATATATAATATATATATGTTATAATATATAATTATGCAAGTAGTATACACTCTCATCAATATCAGATTTATTTAATGTACATGCTACATACATGTATGTATGTTATTCATTATTATAATTTTAATGCGATAAGTTTTATATATTTGTTGCAAAACGGATCTTGATGTGTTGCAAGACAAATTATGAATACATTATTAAAGGTAGCGATGAAATATTTTTTTATACATACATACATACATATTGGATAGGTGAACAATATATATAAATATGTATATATGGAAGCATATTATACATTGATATAGGGTGTTGTAATGAGCCTTCAATTTGAAATTGTAAATTTCAAATCGATTGTTTATTAAAAGGCTTTAATATGAATTTAGAAGTTTATATAAGCTTATAAAATTACCACCACTACCATTTTTACTGGTACTACTGTATGTTAAGAGAATAACAATTACAATGTTTATCTTCTTGTTAGACGTTAAAAGATGCTGATATATCATACAATACAATAAATGAAGGACTTAAAGTCTCACAAGAAAGCATTTATACGTGTATGAAATCTACCTACCCAACTAACTAATAAAATCTAACGAACTAAGAAGTCAATTGGCAGGTTCAGATTTCGAAAACTCTTGAAGCCGTTACATTTTCATTACAATATGTTGGGGATCAATCATTCTTGGCATTTGTTCACTCTAAGAGACTTTAGCTTTATTTTTGAAGAAATAATATTGGATTATGTCAGCGACTATATCAGTATGTAATAAATGTCAAATATGACATTTCGTATGACAGTTATCTTTTTCATAAGTCCTTTCGAAGTAAAATGAAACACCCTACATATTAAAAGCGCATATATTTTTTGTGTATAATATGTACAAACGAATGTGCATTAAAAAATTATAAACAAAATTTAATGCATGCCTTTATTGTATGCATAGTATAATGCAGTTATAATTTGTATATTTATACATGTATACATAATATATTTTATGGACTTACCCCGTGTATTTGACTTTTGCGTGATAAGATTGCGAGAGTAGAAAACTAAAAAATAATTTTTTTTTAAATTCTTGCATTTTATGATTAAAATATGGTAGTGTTATTTTTAAAGGAGAATTGAGTAAAATTTTTTTCTTTCTTATTTTTTAAACTAAATTTTAAAATCAGAATATAATTAATGGTATTTAATGAATAAATTGAAATAAAATTGAAATGATGAAGAATTATTTTCGTTTAAATACAATTTATACTTATATTTTTTTGTTATACGTATACTGTTATTATTATTTTTTATTACATGTATATGAGGTGCTTATGAATTAATAACAATTAATTTTCACACTATATTAAACAGATTTTTTTATTTTTTTTTTTTCGAAAAGCTGACTCAATTTTAAAATTGAGCAATTTATTTTTGTATATTTGTATGTAATTATAAAATTCTTCATCAATAATAAAATTATTTAAATATGGTTTTAATAAAATTGTTCTGAAAGATTACTGAAATTTTTAATTTTGGTGTCGTTAAAGTATAATACAGTAATGAGGTAATGAGATTGTGAACATTATTATATTTTGTATACATGCATTCATGTATGTACTATATAGACACATGACAATATTCAAAATTTGGGAATATTGGGAAATTATTTTTTTCCTAAAATTTAGCATAATTTCTCAATTTTTCATAATCAAAACAAAATAATCCAAGATTTTCACATTAAAAAAAATTAATAATTTTAAATTCAAATTTATATAAATTATTATTCAATGAAATTGTTTTGTAAAGTAAATTCGGATTTAATTAATAATTTAATTTTAAGAAAAAAGTAAATTACTCATTAAACACCTGCATTTATTGGACTACCTTAGTAGCTATTCACTTTAGCAATTATTTGGGAATCCCTTTATGAAATTTATGAATTCATTAATTCCGAACTTTATTCAAAAACATATTTTTTTATTTCGTAAGACATTAAAGATTCCAATTAAAAAATCTTTTATAAATTAAATATTCTTTTTAGTGTTGAACCTATTGAAAAATCATTGTTTTCCGATTAATTAAAATAAAAAGGTTCATGAATAATAAAAATAAATATTCCGACCTTTTTAACAAAAAAAAATTATAAATTCATGATTTTATAAATTTATTTAAATTTCAAATATAATTATTGCGTGATATCGGAAATCATTTCGAAAATTATGAATTTTTATAAATTTTAATAATTTTAGAAATTATTAATTTCTAATGTTTTTGTAAATGAAATTTAAATTATAAATACAATCTTATTTTACTATCTTCAGACTCCAGCACTGATGAATGAAAATTTGAACATGAGAGAATGGCTTAGAAATAATTTTTAAATTTAGATTAACCTTAAAAATATTTTAGAATCTTATCTAATCCTCTTGAATTCCGAGTTTACAGACCGACAAATTTTGTATTAATTGATCTACACAAATGGCCTTAATTTGATTTTCCGCTAATTATTTATTAATTTTTGTTATTTACATTCGAATTTTTAAATTAAATGGGTAAATACGCTAAATAAGCAACTAAAAATTAAATGTTTGCTCTTTCTTTCTAGTATCTGTTTTTGATAATATGTTCGAAAAGTTATTCTAAATTTGTTTAAAATTATTGAATATACCCAAGACAAGAAATAATAAAAAATTATTAGTTACGTTAAGCCTAGATGGAGGCTGATTTCAAGCGAAGACTTTTGAGGTGCAAATGTGCGACTAGATTTTAACAAAAGTTAAAATCATATTTAAATTTTTAACAATGTAAGTTTAGTGTACTAGATTATTGTAAGCACTAAAGTGAAGTCGATTATTTTTTATTTTAAAATATGTACTAATGACCTTGAAGTTCATACAACTCTAAAGTTTTAGAATAATAGCGAAAAGAGGAAAAATTATAAACAGAAATTTTAAATTAAATTTAAATATTGTTTAAAATAAACCATGATTTTTTTTTTTAAATATATTATAAAATAAATAAACTAGGAAAACCTAATAGGCACCAAATTGTTTTGAATTGTAAAATTTTTCCTTCTTTGTGCAAAATTTTTACTTTTTTTTTTTTTGATCATAATTTTCTGATAAAATTTTTTAATTGTATTTTTTCCTTAAATGATTTTTTTCTCCCATATATTTACAATATCTTGCACATACATATACAAACATATGCACATATTTTTCTACTCTTTATATAAAGTTATTTTTTACACAAGCTAATTCAGACGGTGGCAAAAAAAAAAAATATTGAAAATATTTATGTGAATTTAAAGAAAAAAAAACCTAGAAAAATAAAAAGTCGTGATGCTTATTAAGCATAAAAAATAAAAATAAGAAAAAAAAAAATTATTTTTTTCCCTGAGACAAAACAAAAATATACCTATGTACTCTTTTAGGCTCTTATACAAATAATAAGGTACATACCAGCCTACGATTACATTATACGTTTGCACGTACGCCTATAAAGAAACTTGAAAGAGTTTTCTCTAGAAAATCATTTCAATATAGAATACGAATAACTTGGAGAGGCCATTTTGAACTGCTCATTAAGAATAAGAATGCTTATCATAAAAGTTTTGAACATATTTGACTAAAAATTAAATCTTATTTTATATTTACGGTATCATTCAGGCATATGTATACGAGTATTAAAAATTAATCAGATTTTTTCATTAATTACTTTCCATTATAAGTAGTTATTTACAAACATTTTTGTAAATAACTACATATGTACTTATAATGGATTTATATATGTACAAAATATAAATTGTTGCAAAATGTTAACGAAATATTTGTAATATTTACATTCAATTTACTTTACAATTAAATTGATAAATCGTATTGAAAGAATGTCTAAGAATTTTTCTTAGCGTTTCATTGAATATAAAATGTGATAGACCAAAAGTCATGACAACTGTCACGAATGCAACAATACTCTTTTAAGCAGTAAAACTGAAAGGTTTTTAGAAAATTGGTATTGATTCAGGTCATTTCTAAAATAATATTCATTTGATACTTTTGAAGTTATTGTAGAGTCTAGTAAGTTTTCTTGAAATTTTGATATTTTTCCATTCATTTCAAATCTGATATTGATTTCCAATTGTTCTTAGTAATAACTAAGAAAACAAAATAATTCCCTATTCCAGTTAATAACCTTACACATATTATTATAGGAAAAAATTTTAAAAGTATGAATGGTTTTTCATCGTCACCGTTATCGTAAAAAGTAATGTTCACACAAATAAGCTGCTATATTTAAAAAACTCTTAAAAAAAAAAAAAATAATATATTCAAAGAAAAAATTAAAAAAATAATATTTTAAAAATAACTGAGGAAGAAAAAACTGCTTTGCCGAAATATTTAATAAAGTACAAAAAAAAAAAAAAAAAACAACAAAAAAAAAGGTAAACAATAATTCAATTTGATTTTTTTTTTATTTTCAGCTTCAAGTACCAACAACAACAATCACAAGAAAAATTGAAAATTTAATCAAAACAACAACAATAAAAATGGAAGAATAAAGAAAAAAAAAAAAGTACCGGCACGAAATCTAGTTTGAACTTTAAAAAGGAATCATAAAACACAAAAAAAAAAAAAAAAATACAAGCAAAAATCAAAGAAAAAAATATGCGCCCAAAAATCTGGAAAAAAAAATTTTTACTTTTTTATTTTATTTACCTAAATGTACAAAATTTGTGCACATACACATGGCATGATACAACACAGGTTAAATAATATTAATTACGCTCTGTAAATTAAAATTTAAAAAAAAAAATATATTTTTATAAATTAAATATTATTAAAATTGAAATACTCTAGACTTTAGAGTATATTTGCTAAGTAAGGTTCTAAATTGAACACGAAAATTCATTTGGTAAAAAAATATATTATGTACTGCTTTAGTGAAAGTATTTGTGTGAATAGACTTGATGGTATAACTGATTTTAAGAAATGCTGCAATAATTTATTTTACTATGGAGATCAGTTACATTAACTGCATTCATATGTATGTGTATGTATGTAGAAACAAATGTACATACCTATTTCTATTTTAAAATTCTGAATTGTTTAGTTACACAATGTTTTGATAATTGAAAAAAATTGCATTTGACATTTTGCATTTACTTGTTTGTGTCATAAAATGTCAACTCAAACACATTGTAGGCCACTCATTGAAATATCAAAAAACTATTTGCGACGAATTATTGCCAATGACGAATTATTGCTCTTCCTAAATTCTGAGTTTTTTTATAACATAATTTAAGACGTCATTGTACATATGTAATTATAAAACAAAAACAATTAATTATTTTGATATTTTATTAAAAAGCTGCACGTACGTAAATATTTATTATAAAATTTTGATTTCATTTCAGTTCATATCGTCGGCATTGTGGAAGAGTTACGAAACTGCTTTTTTTATGTTTCGAGAAAAACGCGTTGGAAAATACACAAAGTTTGCAGAAACTTGTAAAATTTACAACGTTATTATTCCGAAAATACTACCGTTAGACTTACTTTTATTTTTTATAAAATACATAACTCAAAACTCTTAAAAAAGCAGTTTCGTGACTCTTCCATAATACCGACAATATGTATAGGAGACTGATGAAAACTTTATTCAAAATTTTTAAAATTTTCAAATCAATTTTAGAAATTTCTAAAATCAATGAATATTGCTTACAATCACTCACAAACTAGAAAAAAAAGTTTTTATTTACTTTTGCAAAATGGGTTAACAGGAATATAATAACCGGGACCTTGTTAACGTGATAAGCATGACCAAAATTTTTTTAGAGAATTATCAAATTAATTGGATCAGAGAGATTTTCCTAATTAGTAGCCACTTCTAACAAAGCGTAATTTAAAAAACTGAAATGAAAACTATCAGTACCAAACAAACATACTTGCAAGTACAAGGGGGTTCCTCGCATAACGTGGTTAATTTCTTTCTTTGTTTAATTAAAACTAAATCAGATATATTAAATAATTTTTAACCCGTGTAACTTATTTGAAACAATCAAACAATTATCTAATATTTTCTCTTTGAATTTTTGATTTCTAACTTTAAAAAACAAATTCGAAATTAGCTAAAAATGTTTATTAAAATTGAAAAGTTTTAGTTTTTGTACCAAATTTTGAATTTTAATTATATTTTTAAAAATTAAGGAATAAAATAAGGGCTTTCTTATGATTCTTTTCAAATATGTATGTACGTACATTATGTATGTATTTTCATGAGCAAAGTATGTACATACATACATATATTGAATTTTCATTAAAAATCTTTTTATACAGGAACTTAACATACAACACAACACACACCTATCTACCAATGTGTACAATTTGAGATGCAATTTTTTTCTTCTTATTTTTTCTCATTTCTTTCTCTTATCAATTTTTTTTTTTATTCTTATTTTTGTATTTCATGTTGTCTCGAATTTCGTGGCCAGAACATGAAAAACCGGTTTTGATTTTTTTTCATGATTTTGATTTTTTGTTCTTTTTATCTTCAAAAATATGATAATATGTAGGTAGACATGTAAGTTTATAAACCATAATAAATGTAAATATATGTATATACACACATACACAGTACTTCCATATACAAATTATGTTTGTGTGTGTTTATTAATCTTAAAAACTTTAATATCCTACCGTGTGCTTAAAACCGAACTACTTAAAGATACTATTTTATGTATCTATCGCTGTTTTATGGCTTATGAAACTTCAGATCTCAAGTCACATGGTATGTACATACTTATGTACAACCATCGGACGTACTTATGTATGCATTATGTGAGCATATAAAAAATTTTAGGTATAAATTCAAAATTTACTAAGAATGAAAATACATAATATACATTATTTGTAAACTAAATTATTATTGTTTTTATATTTGTAAACATATACAAATATAAATTGTACGTACACTGAAAAAAATGATCACTATTTTCGTAGCCAAAAAACATAACTACAACTTTATATCTGAAGTTGCTAAAAAAAATAACAAAATTAACAATATTTCTGCCTCCATATGGAATACATATTTATTCTGTAGTGATATACATAGCTGATTTAAGACATGTAAAATGTAGCTAGATTTTATGACTACATTTTTAACTGCCCCTATGAAATTCTACATACAGTACATGACAAACAAAACATTTCTAAAATTACTGCGTTGTATTGAAAATTAAGCTAAATATTATGACTGTTTTTGCAATAGAACAGCTTCACTCACAACTCTCACTGTTTGTTTGTGCAGTAATACAAAATTGCTGTAATAGTTAAAATATATGCTGAGGATTAGGCCAATTATACAGCTATCTTTTTCTATATATAAAATCTACAAAGAGAATGCTATATTAAATTTGCAGTATTATTTATTAAAACATCTATTTTCTCATTTTACAAGACTGTTTTTGGATAACGGTAATATTAAAACTTTGATTTTTGAATATTGCGTCTGAATTATTATGCGTAAGAAATAGTTCAAATATTTCGATTGGACTATACGTAAGTTAAGTGTGAAAGTTAAGGTAAAAAAAAATTTAAAATAAAAAATTAAATGCAGTAAAAATGGATAATTTTGTAAAAAATATTTTGGAAGAATAGGGACTTACATAGCTCATTAAAACATATTTTTGAAGGTAAGTAAGTAAAATTTACAAATTTTAATTAAAAAAAAACATATCATTAATCAGAAGGTGAATATGAGTATGGAGTTATTAATTGAACATATATATGTATATGTAAGATATATGTATATATTATTATCATATCAGTATTTTATTTTGGCTGTTATGTCCATGTTTTTCTGCATCCTTACAAAAAAGCATATCTGCTTTAGCTATAAGAAATTGTGCTAAAATTAGTTTATTAATATTGCAACATTACATGTGTAACTAACAATATTACAGCTTTAATTATACGAGCTCATAGCTGTGACAGTTATATTTTTTGTGATGCTGTAAAAAACATCACCGTAAAGGCTAAAATAAAATGCTGGTAATACATTCGTTCATTACCTTTTGTTCTTTTATCAAATTCTCGAAATAAAACGTAACATTCCATTGCAGTGATAAACTTGACAGCAATTGTTTAAATTGTTGCAAATACAAGTAAATGTTAATAATCTATTTGTTTTTTATCCAAAAATATATAAAGGTTAGATCAGATTTTTAGTTTTTATAGAATCAGAAACATAAGCGGACACGTTTATAGTGCGCAATAATATTGTGCAATTAAAAAAGTGAATTACGTAATATGTTATTAATAATATTATTTCTTTTTCATAAAAGTGCTTCACGAAATTATTAGAAGAAGAGTTGAATCAAGAAGCTTTTGAGAGCTTGGAATATCAAGGAGTCTTAAATTTAATTAAAAACAAGGAATAAGAGCAATATTTTGGGATAAGTTCGTTAAAAAATATAAAAATATGCAGGTGAAAACAAATATTTTGTTAATTGAGTTAAATTTCTTCATCAGTAATTAATTTAAAATGTATATTATGTTTCAGTATTCAACGCCATCAGCAGGAAGTATTTCGGAAAATACTTACGCAACTGAAATCGTGGAAAGCGACAGCGTTACAATATCACATTTTGCATTGGAAAATAGTGGTAAAATACTTGTGTTATTGCAAGACAAATCAACGTCATCTTTGCCAATTTTGTATTTATCAAGCTCAGCGCTTTGCGAAAAGTTTTTAAAACACAAACGTTATTAAGCAAAACTCTCACTTAAATAGGTAATTCATATTTATAAGGATTATTGTTTAAGAAGAAAAAAATGTAAAACTTAGTATATGAAAAATATTAAACAACCAAATAATTTGATTATGTGAAATGTTTATTTTGTATATCAATAAAAATTTAATAATGAACCAAAAGTTAATGTTATAGTTTCACTTCTTTTAGTTATAACACATTTCAGAATAGTCCATTTTATTTAAGTAATGGAGTTATATTACATTGTTTTCATAGTGATAAATAATTGTAAAAGTAGTAAAAATTTAATTCTGTATTTGCAAAAATTCCCAATTGAAACAGACCTAATAGGTTGCTAAACGAGCCACCTTAGATTGGTATTATGATTTAAATATTTCTTAATACAATTAAATTTTAATGCTGCATTTGCAATAATCTCTAACAGCAGTATACATAATATATAGACACAGAGCCAAATTACATCGCTATCAATAAAATAAATAACTATAAGAACTGTAAAATTTTAATTATATATTTGCAAAATCACTGACTGTAACACTAATAATACATATCTGACAGAGTCAAGTTGCATAGTCTTGAGTGAAATAAATAAGTGCGAAAACAATAAAATTTTATGCTGTATCGACAATAATATATGGCTTTCAGTAACGAAAACGGCTTATATTTTTTAGCAGCATCAGATAAAAAAATATCAACTAATGTTAATAATTCAGTGCAATAAAACATGACAGAAAATGCTATTTTTTCGCACTATCCCGATTTCTACCAGTTTTTATAACTAGGAGCATGCAAAACTTTAGCAAATGTAGTAATATTTTTTTTTGAGTGTATAGGTCTCTGAATATGCATGCATTCATAACATTGTACACTATGTTAAAAAAATGTTTCTGTGTTAAAAAAAAAGGGAATATTAAAATAAAATTATATTTTTTAATTTTTATAAATGAGTACTACTCCGATCTTACATACACATACATTAAATTTTTATACACATACATTATGTACAAGTAATTATTTGAAAGTAAACAAAAATTTAAGTCCCAAATTAGGTAAGCATTTTGAACTAAAAGAGTGTTTCACAGTTAATAGCCCCCCACAGTTCACAGAAATAGAGTCGTTTTGCATTCAATACTGCACAATTCGTAAATTTTTCAAATGTTCAGAAAATATTACACAAACGAATTCTGAAAAGTACGCTAGAAATGCGGCATTGCAAGTGGCACGACAATCGTTCTTTTGCTTTGCCCTATTATATATTAGCTTTTCAGTAAGAAAATTCGAAAGTAAATTAAAAATTTTATTATTCTTGAAGACACTTACATCCTTACATACGTTTCTCCATATTTAAAAACTATATTTACTGAAAATTATTTTAGGGCTAATAGGCCAAATTGAATGAGTTTTTGCAAGAAACAGAAAATAAATTGCAGAAGATGGGAATTCTAATTTACTGAATTGACTTTATTTAATCTACTCCAATTTCAAATTTTTGGTAATTCTTATTATAAGATGCCCTATAAAATAATACGATTTTTTTTTTTTGAATAAGTTTTTGATAAAAGCATAAAAAAATATATATGTAAGTATATATAAGTGTTTTGGTAAGTATGTAAGTCAAAAAAAAAAGAGAAAAAAAAAACAAAAATTTTCTCTGTTCCTCATTCTTCCTTTAATGTTTTATTAAAAATTTTTATACAAATATTTTTTATTTCTTCTTGTTGCCAGATTTCAATAGAATCTTTTATAATTTTACCATATTTGGTGGACGAAATTTATTTTCTTCTCTATGGAATTATTATGACTTTTTTTTTGGTTTTCATTTTACGAAGGAGGGAGGGGGGCGGGCTCATTTCTCTTCTATGAATTTTCTGTACTCAAAGTTTAATAATACGTAGTAGGATTTAAGTACATTTTTTCAAAAAAATTTCAATCAACAATGAAAATTGCATTAAATTTTATTTATAAGGAAATTTCATAGATTTGTAACTGATATTTAACTTAAAATTTAAATTATACTCGTATAAAAAGTACACATTTATGAATAATAAATTTTATGCAAAATAGCTACGAATTTATTTGAAATTTTAAAAAAATATTTTATATATAAGATTATTTTCGTTGATACAGAGAGTGCAAACTTGTGCTTAATATCAACTAACCAAAAACAAGTAACTAAAATCAAGGAAAATTTTATTTAATAACTCCCACTATTAAGCGAATTCAAGTAAATTCAAGAAAATTTTAAATATATTGTGAATAAAAAACATTCATGCACCGCTGCAAAAGCATTTAATGAGAGTGCTTACAATACTGTTACAAGAATAAGTAATACTACAATAAAACTTTCACACAACTAAATAATGTAAAATGACCTTCTACAATTTAATGAACAATCACTGTGACTTCAAGAAATTTACAATTTTTTCGAATAAAAACGTTTCTAATATGACAAACTTTTTGCTTCCTTATAAGGAACATTTCCTTATAAACTCGAAGAAATTTAATTCAAAAATTTTTTTAGTAGCAAATCAAAATATTAATATCAATAATGAATTTGATGACATTAATTCCATACAATATAAGTAACGTGAAAAAGAACTTTTCTATATACTTATTATGACCAAAATATTTGGATTTAGGGGGTTTGTTATATGGAAGTTTTACTGTTTCATACTTAATACTGATTTTTTTAAGAGCAGCTACTGCTTTCGATAATATTTTCAATATAAGGAAGGTAAAGTTCAAGTTAAACTTCTTTTTATCTCTTAACAAACACTGATTATAGTTCTAGTAACTAAATTAGTATTTTTCAATTAGAGCAAGCGGAACTACATACATATTTGAAGAGAATAATTTCGAACCAATACTTAACATTATTATAGCTGATTAAGATGAATATGCAAGTTTGTATATGATTGTTGAATAAGGGTTCGTTCGATCACACTTACAGGTAATATTGGATCAAATCTTGGCTTGAAACACTTATGAATTCTTAAATAAACAAGAAATATGAATAATTTTTGAAAAAAAACATTGATTGAAATAAAAATGGTAAGGTAAAAAAATTTTTGTTTCTTTTTGCGATCAATACCAAATTTTTTAAACTATTCCCTTATGTTTACATAAGATTTATAGCTTAAATAAAATATGAATATTATTTATCTATGTATGAATGTATATGCAACAAAATGTACTACATACTGGTATTTGTTATATAAACTTATATATGTATATTGTATTTACATATAATTTTTATGAAAATTTGAATAAAACTTTAAGATATCAAAAAGAAAAATAGAATTAATTTTCTCTATTCAAAATGAAATTTTATAAAGAAATTCTTGAAAAGAACGAAAAAAAAAAATCTCTTTTTAAAGGTTTTTGTCCTATTAAAGAAAATAAATTCATGTGAAGAAAAATTAGCTGTATACTATATAAAAAAAAAACAAAACTGTTATAAAATATCGAATCTATTTAAAAATGTTCTTAAATTTTAAAGTTTAATTTTTTGATTAATAGCCCCCCATCAATTTGATTTAATACTCTTATATTCAAATTTATTTTCTATGTTTAAATTTTTACAATACGATATAAAAAGTTTATTATATTTAAAACAATTTAAAGTGTATTGATCCCATATACATATATATATGAATAATAAGCAAAAGATCAAAGGACATTGTTAGAATAATTATTTTTATAAGAGCTATAGGACTTCCTTATCACAAAATACTTTAAAAAAAACACATTGATTCATTTATTACGAGTATAAAGACTGAGAAAGATATTAAGAAACAACAAAATTCAGAGTTATTTAAATCTTAATATTAAATTTAATATTAATTAATCTGACTTTAAATTCTATCATAGACTTAAACTCCGAATATTCTTTTAATTAATCTAAAGACTTGAACATTTTTTGACCTACTGATTAAATAGATGTTTTAAATTATTACAAATTTAATTTTTATGGAAAAATATTTTCATAATTTGAGAAAATATTGAATTTTAGAGTTTGATTTTAGAGCTACATTTTCATTTACAGTGGAAAATTGCTATAAATAATTATACAAATTTGACAAACTTTCCATATAATACGTTCCTATTAAGTGTTTCCGATTCCAGTTCTTAAAATACAAATCTATAGAAATTGAAAATATATTAAATAATTATCAAAGAGTAGATTTGTATTATACCCGATATTTTGAAATATTAAATTAGATTTCTGATTTTCATAAAGAGTCCGAAGTTCGACAACAATTAAAAGTGAACGTTGAGGCGTGTATTTTATTTAAAATAAAATAAGAAACTCGACATTCTAATATTTAAATTACTTTCAATAGAATTTCAGAATCAAATCAATTACGTAAATTTAATTTTTTCATCAATTGAACAATAATCTTTAAAATTTTAAAAAATATTTTAATAATTTTAAAATATTTATTTCTACATATTTAAATTAATAATTAAAAACAAAATATTTTTGTTTTATTTGTTACTTTTTTTTAATTTAAATAAATGAAGCAAATAATTATTTCTAAATATCAAAATTAATTATTTATGGAATTTTATAATATTCGGGCACTAAAATAATGTGTTCATTGATTTGATTCAAATATATATTTTAATTATAATAAAAAAAAAACAATTTTCAATTATTGGACTAATTTTGTATATTAATCCTTTTTTTTTTTGTTATAAAAGAAGAAAATCAATTATTCACAGATTTTATTATTTAATAATTAATTGAATTAAATTCATTTACTTTTTACTGCAGTTTACATACATCTACATGCATATATAAGTACATGTTCTTATGTAATCACAATATGTTATTCTGTGGTCCACAATAAACACTACTTAAGTCATATTTAGGTATCCTTTAATTTTATTTTAAATTAAAGATTTTTTTAATATTTTAGTGTATTTACATAATATGTCAAATAATTCCAGAGTAAATATTAAATAATTTCGGAGTAATTCCGAAATTATTTCAATTGAAAAACCTTTTCATTTCCTTATAAAGAACGTTTCCTTATGAATTTGAAGGAATGTAATTGAAAGATTTTTTTTGTAGTAAATCGGAGTGATTCCCAAATTATTTCAGAAAGACGTCTATAAAATGTTATTTTTTGAAAAACTGTATTTAAATTTTAATATGATTATTTTTGATGAATCTAATTTTGAATGATGAAAAATCTGAAAGCAAAAAAATTGCAATTGATCGTTCGATTGCTGCAACAGTATGACATCATTAAAAAAATACGAATTTTTGAGTTATTTTCAAAAATAACATTTTTGAAAATTATCACTTACAATACCTTATAAAATAATGGTACTCGTATAGCGAGAAAAGTATATTAATCCCAAAAATTTAAAGTCTGCTTTCCCTAAATTTGCAAGTTCAAAGTTACGTTGATAATTAACCAAAAACAAACGTTATGTATAATTAAATATTGCACTCAAACATCTTGTAGAACGAAAAATAGTTAAAAATTTCTCCACTAGTCGCTGTACAATCTAATTCTTTCCGTTAAAACACAAGCCATAATATTTATAACATATGTACGTCGTATGAATGTAATTATTTGTGCGTAATTTGTCTAATTATGTATGTATAAATCAAATTTTACATAATAAATGTCCAGAATATATATTACAATAATTCCGGGAAATTTTAGATTACAAAAAAAAATTGCTATTATTAAGGTGTATATTATATAATCGCATTAATATTGAAGTTATAATTTATAAAAATATTTTAAAATTCAATACAAAAAACAATTTTTCTTTTTTGAATTTGTTTTTTTCTTTTATAATTTTTAAATATTTAATTAAATTAATTCTATATTCTATGTGTGGTGTTAAATAAAATATAGAAATAACAAAAATAAAAAAAAAAGTGATACATTGAAATATGGGTTGGGTATTATTGAATTTTTATGTCTTATCAACCCGCACACATTATTCAAAATTATGCTTATATGTAAGTATGTATATATGTACATACATATATATAATTGAACTGATGTACATATGTATGTAATTTTTTTTCTGAATGCTAATTTATATGTATAACATAAAGCATATAATAAATATAATAATGTATGTGTACATGTATGTATGCCATATATTTTTTAATGTGCGTAAATTTTTTTTTTATCTCTTTAGTATTTGTTCAATTTAAAATTAATTGAAAATCAATTTTAATATACACTTGTATGCACATAATTATTATATATATACTCACATATATATTTATATGCACATGTAAATATATACATATGTAGTTATACATATAAAAAAAAAAGTATTGAATTAAAATTAGATAAAAAAAAAATACTTTTTAGGGTAAATTTTTTTTTTGACATTTTGACATTTCTTTCTCTTTTTTTTTATTCTAATTATTATAAAACATGCGAATTTATTATAATTTTGTCTGTTCGTAACGTAAGGGCTAAACGAAATAGTTTAGCCCTTACTTATTTCATCACAATCACATAATGCTATAAACATGCTTACTTTTTCTAGTAAATTTTGAACTGAAGGAATAACTCATTGATAAATTATAAAATATTATGATTGATGAATTTAAAAATCTGTCATATTTAATGAAATTATACATATAAATTGATCGGAAATATTAAATTTATTTTATATTTAACACTAGACTTGGGTATCTAATACCCTAAACTGAATAAAAACTTGATGAAATTAAAATTTAAACATTTACAAATTTAATCCCGAACAGGGTTAATATGAAAAAATGAGTTATTGTGAAAGGCGTATTATATGTATAGTGTTGAATATGATCGATGAAGCAAAAAACTAAATTTTAAAACAAGTGTCATTTGTTTCCTATAGGCTTGTTAATTCTTCCGAATGATCTCGAATAATTCAGGTAAGTGTCCGATTTTTATTACTTAATTGAAATGCTTATCAAAATATGCTATAAAGGAATAGAAACAGGCGGGTATCCTTTTAATTTTCTACAGAAGGTAACCTAAACTAGTTTTATATACATATGTATATATTTCTATAACTCTTCTGTTTATATTCAAAAATATCTAAATTATAAAGCTACTATTGCACTTTATTTTAATTAGAATAGTATATATACACCCTAACCTCAAAATTTCTGATATATATTAAGGTATTAATGAACAATTCAGCAATTGCTACCGCAAGATTTTGTCAGTTTTGAATTTTTGTTTTTTAATTCTTTTATAGACTGCTGCGTTCTTATTGCATTCAAATATGTTCTTCATTTGCATATATGTATGTATGTATGACTGTCATTTGCAAATGAAAGTTATTGACGTGATTAAAATTAACGTTAGATTGATGACGTAATGGAAAAATGTCAGTGTTATAATTATGTAGAGTATAATTGCAGCAATGCTATACATAATTTAATCTCTGGATACAACTAATAAATAATCAGTTTAAATGAATATTTAAAAAAATATGCTAATAATGTAGGATAAAAATTATTAAATATTCACTATTCAAATAACGGTTTTTAATTTTTTAGCAATAGAAAGGAACACAAATGATTGGTTATTTAGATCATGATTGTTTTTGTTTTTTTTATGTTCAAAAATATAATGCAAAAACTAATAATTGCACATACATACATATGTATGTAACATGCATACTTTATAATTTTAAATATTATAAAAAAAAAATTAATTAAAAATTTAAATAAAATTTATTATCAATAAAAAACATTTATTCCATAATTATTACAAAAAAATTAAAAAAAATGTCTGATTTAAAAAAAAAAGTGCCTATTTAAGCCCTTTTATTTATTAATTTTTTTCCATTATTGTTACATTTTTTTTTTGTGTAAATCTAACTAATAAAAAAAATCTATCTATTTTGTAATTAATTTTAATGAATGGTGATAATTTATAGCACCAATATGTTTAAATACACGCATACATATGATACATACTTACATATTTTTTTAAAATATACAAAAATATTACAGAAATAAAACAAGAAAAAACAAAAATGTCAAAAACTTCTGACAAACAAAAATTGAATTTACTAAAATTTAAAACAAAAATGGTGTTTTTCACTCTAGTTTTTCTATAGTTTAGAATAGCTACACCATAATTGGCTAATACAGTTAGAGCCTGATCCTGTTTCTCGTTATTTTACTGGTCATTGCGATGAAAGTGAGTAACTATCATATATTCGCATAATGTAGATTTCAAGTTAGAAGAATTATTTCGTATCTCGTTTTTTTCTAAAATGTAAACAAAATTTATTCACTTTGTTTTTAAAAGTGAGACGTTCTGTCGTTAATTTTAGAAAAGTGCAAAAATTCAATTGAAAAAATTTTATTGGAAAAATGAAGTATGCATTAGAAAAACCGAGAATTCTGATTTGAAAGTGAATAAAAAGTGAGATTATTATGTATCTCGCTTTTTTATTCGTCGAGTGAGAAGCAAGTCATTCAAAATCATATGTTCGCATAATATAATTTTCGAGTTGAAGATTTTTTCCGCAATGGATATCTCGTTTTTTATTAAAATTTATCCAAAATTTAGTCAACATTCATTTCACTTTGGTTTTGAATGTTATAAGTTCAGTTGATATTTTGACATACAATGACATATTTAATTAAAGAAATTAGAATTCTAATTTGAAAGTTAATATAAACAGAAATATAAAATTAGAATTGTGAGTATAAGCTCTGCAAAATCTTAAATAAAATAAGCTTAATTGAATTTATGAAAAAGGCATTAAATTTTTGTCAAATATACATACATACATGTATGCTTTTACAAAAATCGTTTTAAGATTTTTAAAATAATGGAATGAACACAAATTTATTATTATTTAGTAATACATTGACAAGTCATAAACATGTTAAACTTTCTATAATATTATTATCCCTTTTGAAACTCGCATACGTACATATGTATGTATATAATGTATAATGTTATCTAAGATATTTGCCATAATTATTATAAAAGTTATTTTTTTAATTTGAATCTATGCTGATTATTTTAATTACGCGGATAAGGTTATATAGCGTTTATTTACAAAAAGATTTCTCCTTTTTATACCGAAATATTAAAGCACTCTATTGGGATAAATGCACTTCTTTCAGCTACCCCTTTATTTAGCTCTAATATTTCAGCTCTAAATAAAATAAATTTCAATAATAAAAATTCATTATTCCATCACTTTCTAATTACTGCATAAAAACAATTTTGATAATTAATTTCTTGTCTTATAAATGCTTTAATAATTGTGACGAAATTTAATTTAGGAAATTTTATATTCCCAAAGTAAATAAAGGTAATTTTCTCCTTCTTTATTACTTTTTGTTATTATTAGATGGCATTAAATTATTTTATTTTTATAGAATTTTATTATACTCAAATTATTATGCCATAATCATACTAAAAATATCTTTTATATTATATGAATTTAATATAATAATCATTAAATAATTTCCTTTCTGTGATTTACTATAATCTACTAATCCGAAATGCATTTGAATTGAAATTGATTTTTTTTTTCTAAATTAGTCACATTATTAATGATATTGAAGTTATGGCGGCTTTTTCTTTGTCAAATTTATATTAAGTAGTTGCTTATTATAATTTTCTTTCTTTCGACTTAATATGATTTTTTTTTTTGTTTTTATTGAGAACAATTGGTTAGCGCCCTTTTTAATTTAATTTCTTTTATTTTATTTCATTTGATTTTCGGTCCGGTTTTTCTGTTCTTTAGTTTGCAGAGAGCAGCTAAAAATATAAATGTGATGCGACTGACAAATGTTAACAATTCTTTAATACTCTTATACAGTCTTTTTTTAATTTTATATTAAATAAATTAAGTATGTGAAATAAAAAATTATAATTAAGTTATGTTTTTGATTTTTTTGTTTAAAAACTAAAAACAACTCTCAATTTCTGGTCTTGACTAACTACTTGCTACTTCATTTGACTAAGTAAGCGAATTTTAAAAATTTTTTATCCAAGTTAAGAGTTAATTGAAATTTTGATGAGCTCTAATAAAATTAAATTTAATGTGAATCAAACAAGCGATAATGTGGAATACAATAAAATGAGCGATTTTATTACTACAATTTTCAAAATTAAATTTACAATGTATGTATGCAAATAATGAATAAAATAGAAAAATGAATATGTAAATCAAATTTTGGTATTTTATTTATCTTTGACATTTTAAATAAATTTCCAATTGTCAAAAATTCAATGAAATTATTTTTCAAATTCATAAAAATTGAAATTTAACTGAGCGAAATTTCACTCATTTCTTTAAACCTAGCTTAAAAATAATTTTTGATGTCGATATTATGATGATGAAAAGTTTTGATAAAACACCACCGCCAATAATAATAATTGACCATTTCTTTAAATGAAAAATTTCTTTTGATTAATTAAAAATTTGTCTCGGTTCCGGTCAAAAACATATAAAATGATATTAATAAAAGATAGGAAAAGAAAGAGGCAAAGAAATTTAAAGAATTTAATATAAAAAAAATCTGATGTGAACAGCATATAACCGACCGCTTTTCTAAAGTGTTGTCTGTAGTGTTGTAAATTTTTAAAGTTTTTTTCAAATATTTATTTCAAATTCTATAAAAAAATAGAAAATAAGCTTTAGTTAATAACCTAGCAAAATGGAAATTTGATTCCTAATCGAAAATCGTTTTGATCGCTATCCGATTTTCCTGCAAAGTTTCACATTTAATTTCGACAGCAAACCGAACTCAAAAATTAAATTTCCATAAATTCCGTCTTTTACTTCCTCAAACATGGTCAAATATGTAAAACGAATCCTTAATGGAAGCTTTGTTTTTGATTTCTAATATTCGCATGAAAATTTACTGATTTTAATATTCAGATTTTAAATATGAATTTTGAGAAAATTGGTTGATCATTTCTCTTCATGTATATTATAAGAGCAAAAATGTAAATTCGGCCCGTAGTACAAGTGCGCTTCGAAACAAACTCAGATATTAAATTTTCTTGAAAATCGGTTCATTCGAACTTGGGATACTAATCTACACAGGCAGACAAACATCTGTCTTCAAATAGTTTATTTAAGCTTCTCTAGTATGGAGAGACGCATTTCTGTCAAAAATTCGACATACAAAATTTGGTGCCATCACATCATCTCCCTTATTGTTTGTAAAGCGATTATTAATTAAATAAGAATGTGTGCGTGAAATAGTATTATATTATGTTTAGATATATAAAAGTATATGCATATTAAAAGTTTGTACATATGTACATCTAATGCATATAAAAATAAAAGATTATAAATGTATTAAAAAGTTTTTCTTAATTAAATAATGAATTTTTAATTATGCATATATAGAATATTTAATTCGGTCAAATACAAAAAAAAAAACAACAAAATAAAATGAAATGTAGAATAACTTTTATTAATATAATTAAATTAAACAGTTATAAACATAATAATAATAATAATAATAAAATATTTAATAGAATTAAAAATAGATTCATTTTAATAAAAGAAATAAAAAGAAAATAATAAACACAAACAAAAAATACAAAATGTAATAAAAATCTACTTAAAATTTAAATTCCGAACGAGAAGATATTCTAATTTTTCTTCTCTCCTTATTTCCTCATACCTTCTCTCCAACTCATTCTTTTTCGTTTCTTTCATTTTAAATTATTAAAATTTTCATTTTCTTCAAAATTTTAAGCTACCAGAATATTAAATTTAAATAATATTTGTATTTAATTGTAAAACGGATGAAAAAGAAAATCTTTCTCCTCCTCCTTTATAATTTATTGATTACATAATTTTGAAAATAATCGATTCTAATATTATACATTTGTATAATAAATAATAAATTAAATAATGTCAATAAAATTGAATTAAAAATAAGTAGCATTGTCATAAATAAAAATAAATTTTTTTTTCTTTTAATTGTTATAATCACAATCTTTGACAAACAATCATTTACAATAATTTTTAAATATTTTCTTTATAAAGGTGCGAGTAATTCTTTAATTTAATAAGCATAAGTTATTGAATTTTTTCATGTTGGTATAAAATTTAAAGACAAAATTAAGCTAAAATTTAATAAGAAAAATTTCCTCTCTTATTGGTGTATGATTTGTTGAGAATTTGCAACAAATGTTAATAATTAATGTCATTACTCATTGCTTATGAGTCATAACCAATGGTGTTATATAAATATTTTTTGTATTTGATATTCGAAAATTTAAGATCTTTATTGAATTAATTACAAAATCAAAATGAATTTTCCTTCGATTTTATTATTATTATTCTTTGGAATAAAATTGTAGTTGAGTAGAGCTCTTATTTAACCGAAATCGAAAACACAACCAGGGCGTAGAACGAAAACCAACCAGAGCGTAGAACGAAAAACTACCAGGACGTAGAACGAAAACGGCAAACGATTTACGTTGTTAACCCAGAACAACAGCGCAACGACAAAATCAGCTGTTTAGTATTTTGCATTTATAATGTCCCAAACATATAAAGTATTAAATAACTTAAATTAAACGCTTAGGATCAGCCAATTATAAAATTTATTTGTCAAAAAATCCTATACAAATTTAAAAATACATACAAAATTCATAAGAAGATCGTTAAAATTCCTGATTTATAAGCATATATATATAAAACTTATTTATTATCTATTTTATTTTTTAAAATCATAAAAATAAATTATAAAAATTTAAATTTTTATTATAAAAAAAAGAAAATTATAGAACCAGAATGATTTTATGTTTAAATCAGGATTTTATAGGTTGTCTATATAAAATACCTTAATATTTTTGGGATTATATTAAATTGGTAATATGAGAAAAATAAATAACGCAGGTGAATTTCAGGTAACAAAATATCTTTATTACAATTTGATTATCCTTAATTTTTAAAGATTTTGTTTATTTTATGAAAAATAAATATTAAAACAGGTTTAATGTTTATTTTTTTGTGTAAGTTATATTGTTTGTTAGTGTTATACCCTAAGAAAAAGGAATTAAAACTTACATAATAGAAGCAAATTTTGAAGCGCATTGTTTCAACAGTTTAGTTTTAAATAAACCACACCTTCATTCATAACGTGTTTGATTTATTCTAAGTATTATATGTGAAAGATATTTGGATGGTGACATATAAAGGATCATAGAAAACATTTATACAATTACCTACATATTATATTTCTAAGTTCTTATTAAATGTTATTTACAGAAATATTTTATTTATATAAAATTAAGTATAAAATTATTTATTTAAATAAATTTATTAGTGCAGGAAAAGGGCTATGAAGTTCAGACGTGAATCACAATTGAAAAGAGAACAAGAAATCACTGTAAATGATTCATTACACTAAATTGTAAAGAAATTAAATGAAATGTCATAAAATTTTAAAATAAATATTTTATATTCAGATAGTAAAGTACTTGTACAACAATAGTTTAATAATTGTATTTCAATCACTTTCTTTCATTCTTAATTGATAATTTGAGTTTAAAGGCAGAGATGTACACTTGATTAGCTAGCAACCTGCAAAATTTTACTTGTGTGTTATAACAATGAAAAAAGCTCAGAAAATTTCCCTTTATTGAAAGGGAAATGCAATTTACTGAGATATTTTATAAATAATTACTTCCTAAACTTTTAGGTTATATGAAATAATTGTTAATATAAGTATACACTAACATTAACAAAATACGCATTTATTGAGCGCAAAAATCAAGCAAAAGAGTTTAAAGTCCGAAATATTTGTCCAAAATTAATTCGTTGAAATTTGACATTAATACAAGTTTTAGTTTATAACCTGTAATTACTAAATTGTGTATTAATAGCATGTAACATAATTTTGAAGTCTGGAAATTCTTGGAATTATTAACAATTGAACGATATTGTGGCAATAATTGTGTGTATTGTTTGGAAAATTTCAGTATAATAAAATTAAAATTTATTTTTTCCTCTTAAATTTTACATTTGACAGTTGATTAACTTTGTTACATAAAATTTGATTGCATTAAATTAAAATATAAGACAAGCTGTGATAAAAAAAAATTGTTAATAGAAAGCCACCTAACTTCGCTCCATGCATACAGATGGCATATGTGTGAGTACATCTATCGCTTATTTCAGCAAAATTAGTGGTGTAGTAAATTAGTGGCCCCATGAGTACGTATATGTTGCGTATATTATTAAATAACGAAGAAATAAATTATTAAAATTATTATTTTTCAAAAAACAAGAGAATTTTGTCAAGTTTTTAATCAAATCAAATCAATCACAATCAATAATAACTAAAATAAGTAAATAATTATTACTTGTTGAAGATTCCAAAAGTTTCAAATAGAAATTAATTTTTGAATAAAAAAAAAATAGAAATAACTACTATTAATTTACAAAAATTTTATTAATAACTTTAAAGTTAGTTTAACATGTTTGTGTATGATTAGGAAATAACGCGAAAAATAGCGAAAAAAAAAAAAGTTTAAAGTGACGGAAGTTTGTATTTTTAATTTCATTATTGCTGATTAATTTTTTAAAAATATAAAATGTGTTAAGGTAATTATTGTTAAAGTAATAAAAAAGGTCTTTTTAAAATTAGTAAGTATGAAAAAAAAAATTAAATTAAAATGAAATAATTTAAAAATTTATTATGCTTCGTTGCGTAGCCAGTACTTAGTTAAAATATTCGCAGAAAAAATTAATAATATACACAGTGTGTTTACAAAGTCACTGAAAAGAGATAGTAGGTAGCCTACGCCCTTAATATTAAACCTTTTGCATTCTTTCATCTACAATTTGAAATATTTTTAAAAATTTTTACTTTGGTAGTATAGTAGAATTTAATTTCAAAGAAATTGTAAAAATTCAAACACAATTCGAATTTTCTACAGAAAGACTTCCAAAATATTTATTTACTTTAAAAATATTATAAATCTAAAATAATTTGACAATTTGACAGTTATTTTGTGAGTGTAACACTACCCAATTTAATTTAATAATAAATTTTTTTTAACAACTTTTAAAATTGCATAATATGAAATACCGTTTCAGAAATTATTTTGGTATTTTTTTATAATAACATGTCAGATTATTTGATTAACGTACTTGATTACACTTAAATTTTCGAAACTAATTCAAATGAAAATTATACCCAATACCAATTAAGTAATAATTGCTAGTAATAGATTTAATTATAAACTACGTTCATAATGGACAAATGGCTAAACATTTTTGACAACATGTAAGAATTTAATTCATAGCTAATTGAAATAGCTCAACGTTCTTGGACATTGTGAAACAATATGTAATATGAAGTTTAGAAAATACAATGGAAATTAAAAATTATTTTGTTATTTCGATTAAAAATGTTATTTCTATTATTATCGATGTTATTTCGATTAAAAATACTATTATAGTTATTGTTGTAAAAATCACTTTATATAGTAAATTTATAATTTTAAATAGAAATTTTCGTAAATTATTTTTAATTTGTTTGACTTTAAATTAAAATACCAATTAATGTAATTAATATTAAATTGAATTAATCAGAGCGATTTTGATTTAACAATAAAGCAAGATAAACAAAATCTGAAAATTGTTTAACAACACTATGTACAAAACAAACTTATTGATATTAGTAAAGTAAGTAAGTAAGTATACTCGTATATACACAAATGTAAAATTAAATATTGCAAATTAAATTTTAGTAATGGTGTGATAATTTCTTTGTCCTTCACCTCACTAACTGCTCTTTAGTCTTTGTACATACATATATGAAAATATAAAACTCTTCAATATATTTTATGTATCCATATTATAATGTATGCATGTAAATGTATGTAATGTTATGATGATGATACATGATAATTTTGTAATATAACATAGTATGTAAATGGTATTTAAATATATAAGTATGAAATTATAATGAAATTATAATAATAAAATTTAATGATTCTTAAACATTGTGTAAATGTTTATGTATATATATGTATATGCATTTAAATATTATTTGCTTGTAATGAAGTGAACAATAATAAATTGTATGAAAACTAGATAATTAATTTCAATTGAATTAATATTTTGGAATTACTATATTAGTAAATTGATTTGGTGCTAATTTTACCTTTGCAAAAATTTAATACCCTTGTTTTCATATAGTTCTAAAAGTCATGGAATTGAATTGTAATTAGTTTCGAAACAAATTTAAATGAACTTAAAGAATGAACAATTTTTTTGTATTTAATTCAGAAAATTAATTGTTATAAAGACCCGAGATGTTAGAATATGAATTTCAATAATTTTCAATAATTTCGAATAATTGTAAAAATTATTCATTTAATTATCAAATTTTCCTCAATTTTTCAAATATTTAAAATAATAAACAAATTACAAAAAAAGTGTTCTTTTTGAAAAATATCACGGAAATAAAGGATTAAAAGGGCGTCCTTTTAAGCGTTGAAATTTTTTTTTTGTAGTTCTCATGATTTTTTGTTTTATTAATAAACTAATTAAATTGAAAAAAAATACACATGCGTACAAACATACATTTGTGTATTTTTAGAACTAATGAATACATTTTAATCTGTTAATTAAAAAAAATATATAAATTTATTTATGTGAATTATAAAAATGTGTACGTAATATGGCACATTTTTCTAATGTGGTGAAATGTATATACATATGTACCCCATGATTTGAATGCACATTAAACATACTTATATATATATGTTAATTTTGTCATCGCTCGATTATTGCAAAATTGTAACAACTCAAAAACGTGTCTGTTTCAAACACCAACCCTAATTTGAAAAAAAAAAGGCAGATAAAACTTTAAATTATCATTGTAAAAATTTGGAGATTTTCTATAATTCCAACATACTTACAAATTTGCAGAAACTGAATATTTTACTTTTGCAAAATTGTAACAAACTCGAGTAATTCTTCTTTATCCAACATTTTTTTCATTATGACCTTCTTCTAATTTGATATTTTTTTGCAGAAGTTGTAAAAAAACTTAAAAATTCCTTTAAAATTTTAAGCACAACTGTCGCTTTCAAACATTTTTGAAGATTTTGCATTGTGGATTTATCGAACTAGCTTTATATTAAAAACTAAGTTGGAAATGAACTATCAAAAATCTATTTTCGATAGTTCGACTATTTTGCAACAAATAACAGATATATATTCAGGGGCTCAGAAGTCAATCAATTGTGTAAGTCAGCGAATGTTAGTTTAAAAACTAAATAACTTATTTTTGATTAGAAAGTGAGTTACACCAATTGAATTCTGAGTTATACATGCACGTATACTTGTATAAATATTTGAATTTTTATAGTTATACAATATTTTATGTAAAATATATATTTAATCATTTATAAAAAGCTTTAAATTTTTGTACGAATATAGATAGTATAACCAGGTATGTACATATGTGTGTACACATGTATGTATATCCCATTACCATATTACACTTATTATACATTATGTATAAAAATGATAGAAATTTAATTGTATACAGAGTGTGCAGCAGGGTGTTATCAGGTAAACTAAATAGAGAAAAAATTTTAATTTTAAAAAAATTAAGTTTGAATTTCTAAAAAAAAAAAAATGGACTAAAAATTTTATTTAATGAAAAAAATTATATGTAATTTTTATTAATAAAATATAAAATGACATTGTTGCTCAGAACAAATTCCTTAAGTTCAATTAATAAATCTTAAAACAACTTGCTGTACAGTTATAAAAACTACATACATTAAAATTTTGAGAATTATATAAATTTGATCAGAATTCTTAGAATAATTTTTAGCTAAATTCGAAAAATATTCCTTGTCTATTTAAAAATTTAAAAATCACCTTGTAAGTACTTGTTAATTATTTAAATATGCTTAAAATAAAAATATTAAAATTATTGTTTGTACTTGTTCAGTTTGATTATATAAATAATTTTAGATAATAACAATAGTAAATGTACATTTTAATATTTTACAAAAAAAAAAAAATCATAAATAAAATAAAATATAAAATTTTTAATATAAGTTTTTTTTTCCTTTTTATATTTATTATATTTGGTCATAATATTTTTAAATAAATTTTGTACATAAATTAAAGTAAATATGTTTTACCTCAAAGGGGTTTATTTTTTCATATCTAAATTATATATGTAAATACATGCGTGCATACTTGTAGGAAAATACAAACTCTACACATTTTTTTGGTACTTATTATTGTAATTTTTTTTAGCCCGTAATAATCGATTTAGCCCGCAGAAAATATTAATTTTTTATATATTTATGCTCATGTACAAAAAAAATATTCAAATTTAATTAGTTGTATTTTATATAAACAAATCCATATATATATATATATATATATAAATTGATAGATATTAGAAAAGAAAAATAAAACAATAATAAAATATGTAATAATAATTTAAAAAAACAAAATGGCGATTTTAATTATGAATTTTTAATTTAATTTTATTTTTCCATTTATTTATTTATGTGTTATTTTTTTTTTATTATTTTATTATTTAATACAATTATCTATTATGTAATAAATAAATCCTGCGGTTAGAAATATATGTATATAAGTGTATATCTGTATTTACATTATTTGTATAAATGTATCATCCCCTACCATTATTAATTGGTCTATGAATTAGCTTTAATTACCCACTCTCCATCAATTGATAAATAAATTTATTTTTACCCTAAAAATTTATTATAATTAATAATAATCAATTTAATTATTTAAATATAATTTTATTTATTTTTAAAAAATAAAATTATATTTAATATAAAAATATTTTAAATAAATAATCATTAATAATTAACATAATATATATGTATAGTACATGTAATTTTGAAAGGTTTGCAATTATTTTTGCTATTATTCCTGTCAATTAAAAAATTCTTTGAAAATTAAGAAAACCTAACATTCTTTATAAATTCTCTAGAAGCAAAACACTAACATTTTCTAAATAGACTTCAATATTTCTTTATTTTGGTCCGAATTCGAAATTTCTGCAATTTGTTTAATATTCTGTCAAAATTTGATTAGTGTATTTATGTGTATTTCTCATTCACTTCCCATTCGTTCAGTTAGTTATGAATAAGAATATGAAAAGTTGCCAATATTGTTTTAAAAAAATTTAGTATCTATATTGTTATGATTATATATATATGTACATATCGAATTAAACACAAAAATATTTAAATATGAATGTGATTTTCCTGTTATGGCCGAATTAAGAGTGGTTAGGGTAGTATACTTAATTTGAGAATAATCAAATTATATTTTTAAATATGATTTCTTTATTTTAGGATGTACTTTGGTTATTAATAGTAAAATTATTCATAATTCTGAAGTTGGCCACTTTCCAAAAAAAAAAAAATTGAATAACATCAATAAAGGAAACTAGTAAAATTAATGAGTTTGTGACCTAATACGAAAAAAAATTATATAATTTTTATATAATTTAATTTAGAAATTTTTATAAAAAAAAAAAATAATTCTAAAAACTTAATGCAATCCTTGACTAGATATTGTTTATAATCATTTAAATATTAATTGAATTAATTGTCATAATTAAAATTTTTGGTAAAACTATGTTGTATTGCCCTCGAAAATAGTTATGAGATAATTATTGCCCTCGTTGATATTATGAAGTTTTTCTAGCATTTTAGCTTACAAATCCACAAGGGGTTTTATAATAATAATTATAAGACCTCTTGTGGAACACAAAACCATTTAATAAGCAATTTTGCATATCTTCTCTAAAAAATACCAGCCAACCTGAAAGTCAAAGGTGAAATCCTCTTGAAGACTCTCTGATGGAGAATTTTGTATTAAAAGACCTCTGTACAACCATTGCTTCATTAGCCAAATGTCCAAAATATCTATGCAGGTATTTAAATCACTTTTAAAGGTAAAATTAATTTTAAAGTACTACAATACAAAAATTTTTCATAAAAATATTAAAAAATTATTAAATTTTTATGTATAAAATTATGTTTCAACTTATGATATTTTCACATACACATACATACACGAATACCCACTAAAACTCACGACTATACCCCATTTTTATTAAAATTTATATTCAAATAAATTTAATTTCTCTATATAAAGTTATTTTTAACTAAAGATTTATTATATCTACATATATTTATTTCCTTTAAAGAATAAAAAAAATATTATGTCTGTTCTATTTTGAAATAAAATATAAAATGTTAAATATAAAATTTATTATAGAATTCATGTAATAAATATATATAAATAAAAAAAAACAAAAACATTTTGAAAATTCAATAATAATATATTGGTATATTTATTCATAACTTTACCAAAATAAATAAAAAAACAAGAACAAAATAAAGATTTTATTCAGATAATAACCCCATGCTAAGAGACAAGGTACAAAATTACGAATTTTTTTCCTCACAATAAAAAAAAATTAAAAATGTCGTCCACAAAGCATCCAAAAATATTTTATAATAAAATTTTCAAATGATAAAATATAAAAATAAAAGGAGAAACTATTAAGATTTATTGAAGCTTACTGCTTAATTTTTTAACAAACAGCTTTAACGAAGATACGAGGATATAGATGACCAAAGAATTACTACTCCTACCAATATCGAAAATTTCTTACTAATTCACAACGACCAATTATTGAATAATTATACTGGAATTTATGTCAAAAATATACATGTAGGGGTTTTAAGTCAATGCCGAAAATTGTTTGGCGAGTCAGGAAACAGGAAAATAAATTGTGTAAATTATTACACATTTAAATTTATATCAATTGTTTTACATATTATTTAAATTTAGGGACAGAATTATATTTATATTTATTTCTAACGGTTAAGTTTATGTCTTTAATTTATAAAATTTGTTTTTCTGGAAAATTGTTAAAATCTGATAGCCCACAATATTCCAATAGAATTTTTTAAAAACCATTACTTAGTACCTACTTTTGGCACCTTTTTCATATTATGCATGCATTAAATTCTTATTTTTAACAAAAATTGACCGAAAAATAAGATTATCGGACAAGTTTCTACAAATATTGTCAGGAAACTATTAGAATTAGAGTTATTATTTGGATTCAAGTTTAAATAAAAATTAATATCTACAAAAATTTAAAATAATTTTTAAAAATTTAATTACTGCTGTCTGTAATTCTGAAAATACAATGACCAAATTTAAGAATCAAAATAAAAAGTGTGCAAAAGAATTACGAATAAAATTGCCCGCCGAATATACGTATAGATATCCATATACGTATACGTGTTATAAATAAAGTGTTGTCGTGCTGTAACAATCACTGAATTTAAATTTGTTTTTTCGTATTGTTAAATATTTTTGAATAAGTTGGTAAAATTTCAAAATCCATTTATAATGTAACAAAAATCAGTACATTCTAAATATGAATGGTCGTATATAGAAAGCGAAAATTGAAGTAAATTTTTTAAAATTGAGGTGTCTAATATTTTACTATTTATACATTTATTTATAATCACACGATGACAACCTTGTTAAAATACCAAATTTATTAAAAAAAACAGAAAAACATGGCAATCTTTTTGAAGTTAATTTATAATGTTCTGTGAACATACACACAAATATAGAAACACATAATTTA
The DNA here is from genome assembly GCF_029603195.1 of Condylostylus longicornis. Classification (NCBI taxonomy): domain Eukaryota; kingdom Metazoa; phylum Arthropoda; class Insecta; order Diptera; family Dolichopodidae; genus Condylostylus; species Condylostylus longicornis. The sequence goes on along the minus strand of NW_026578009.1, from coordinate 8,121,196 downwards.
TATATTACAAATTTTTTTGTTTTTCTTATTTCAATCCTCTCATTCTCTCTTTCTCCCCTTCTCTCAAATAACATTAAATACACACATACATATATATATATATATATATATATATATCTGTACATGTTTTAAATAGTTCAATTTTAATTTAATAGTCAGATCAAAATTTATTATTATTACTTATTCTAATTTAATTTCAATAATAATTTAAAATTAAGAAGAAGTAACATGAATAATATACTAAAAAATATGAAACTGATTTTTTAACCTATGACGACGGCATGACAATTTTTATAATATTAAGTAGTAGTAGTGTCTTGTAAATAAAAAAATTTAATTATAAAGAAAAATAATCATTTTTAAATTAAACAAGTTTTACAAATAGAGTCCGGGAATGATATTAAACACAAGCTCTGTTTCTACTCACTTAGTTGCACCAAAATTTAAAATTATAATTGAATTCATTAAAAATTTTAAATTCATTAAAAAAAAGAAAAAAAAAGCTGAAATGTTATAGTCGTCATAAATGTTACAGTAAAATGTAAAGCAATATAATTTGTCAAGACTGATTATTGTTACTGGAAATTTGATTATTCGCCGCAATCTAATTGGAAGACAAGCAATAAAGGTGAAAATATATTTTCAAATGCAATAATATGTAAATTATAATACAAATTATTGTGTCCCTCGTCTTGATACTAGGCATTCCTTACAACATCTCCTCCACACTCAGAATGGCTAATGAATTCAAATAACTGAATATTGTCATGAGTGGGTGTGTAATTATTCAGCGTTCCCCTTCTCTTCTGAAACCAGAGTCCCGCAACACTTCCAAAGGTATACTGAATTCTGTTCCATATCTCTACACATACGAACTTAATCATAATTATAATTTGTAATAGAATAATACCTTAGTAAACTGTATTTACTATGAGTGCATGCAAGGGTTAATAATATTAACTGACAATTCTAAATCAGATCAATAAATTTTGTTTCTTTTACTTGTGTCGATGTTAGAAAATGTTTAAAAGTAATTTTGGCGATATAAATTAAATGTTAATTTTTGATTTTTTTTTTTTTTATGTTTGACCTATAATATCTACACAAAAGTTATACACATTAATATTGTACATACTTATGTACATATATTTTAACAATAAAGAATACTCATATAAGACGAACTCACAGTATGTATTTTTTTTTAAATTGATATTTTTCTTTTTTAATAAAAATCGGCACGAGATTTATTCACTCGAAAAAATAATAAACATTTTAAGAGAGCTCCATTTAAATTTTTGAATGAGAATTCTTAAAAAAATTCTATAGCTTTATACATATGTATATAATATTAAATGTACGTGTACAAATGTACTTTTATATTAAATTTATATTTGTATAGAAAAATATACGTATGTATACATATAGAAATTCTAATTTAATGTTACGTACATAATATGTATATACATACAGATATTAATATTGGTTCATATAATATTATAGTGTAAATCACACGTGATCTGTGTTCGCAAATTCTTTTGATGATATAGAAATAGAAATTTATAAAATTAATTCAACTGAAAACGATTCGAAATAAGTACTTATATACATATTTGAGGATAAAAATAATGGATATAAATGAAGTATACAAATGTATATGTGTATATCATGCTATTCGTATATATATATATATATATATATATATATAATTTATGCTAAGTAGTACATATAATTTTTAGTATTCATTCTTGTGCTAGCAGTTTATAAGTTTTTTTAGAATATATAGTGTTAGAAAAGTCTATTACATAAATTTGGAATTTTCGATTTAATTTTAATCAAAATGATTTCATAATTGACTTTTTTAAGCCAAATTGTGATTGTACGTGCAACGCTGTCGAAACATTTTAACAACCAACCATTTTTTTTTTTGCCAATTATTGGGTTAACCGAAAAGTTTGATTGGTAATTTCTGAGTAATGACTAACATCTTTAAATTTATACTCATATTTTTTCAACACAGTCCAAATATTTGACAAATAATTAAGCTGGATTCCCTTCTAAAATTTACCGATACTGTGAGGATCGCTTAATATCGTAGCGGTTTCTAGACCAAAATTTCCATTTTCGCCGAATTACAATATAATTTTTATAATCTTAATAATCTTATAAACAAGAACAGATATCCAATTTAGATTATGAGAATATATTTAATAATACACCACTTACAAGGAAAAGTCGATGTGGTCAATATTCGATTTGACAAAAATTCAGATTGGCTGTTAAATTGTTTCAGAAAAGTTGCTAATATTTATGTGACATTAATTCAATAAGATTATTTTTAATTTCAGTAAGATATTTATGTTTAATTTCTGACAGTAACATGAAATCTGCATAATATGTACGAGTAGAAATCAAATAGCATACCTCTTTCTCTTTTTGAAAATAATTCATTTTCTAATAGTTATAGCAAAATGTATACGATTGCGAACACTAACTATTTAAAACCTGTGCTACATTTTAATGTAATAATATAAATTTGTAACTGCATATAAATAAGTACATACATATGTATATAATATACATTATAAATTTAAACATACATTATAATATTACTTAATAAAACAATATGCTTGTTGCTGTCTCTATTTAAAATACTACTATTTTTACCATTATTTTTATTAAATTGTCAATTTGACAACTTACAATAATATTAAATTGTTATAATTTTGGATGAATTAAACAAAATGTCATCGTATTTTTACTTTAAGAGAAAAAGAGTAATGTAATTGCAAAGAGAGAAGAGAACGGGGGGGGGGGGGGGGGGGGGGGGGATTTAAAAATGAGTGAAAAACAAAAATAAGTAATATGAAATAAAAGATGTGCTTTTCAGCATTTTAATGTTCATTTTACTCTTTTATTTATTTTATTCAATGCACATTTGTATATACGTACACATACATACACAAATGTGCAAAGTCTAATTCTGAAAAAAAGAAATCGAATTTTAAAAACTCAATTAAATTATAAAATTCAATTTTATTTTTTTTTTTTTTATAAATGCGAAAAATTCAAAAAATTGTGGGCAATTTTTTTTTTATTTTTAAATTATTATTTTATAATAAAAAACAAAAAAATGAGGAAAAATGCAAACGATTTGCTTGTATTGCAAAAATAATTTGTTATAATTTGTGTTTAATATTGAATTTATTTGAGTTTCTTTGCAAACTTTTATAATTAAAATAAAAAAATAAAAATTTCGATAATTACTTGTCATCAATATTATTTTAAAATATTAACTTACATATTTAAAAAGTTTTAATTTAATTTTAGAATTTTAATTAAAAGAAAAATTTAAATTATATTTTTGCTAATTTAGGAAAAAAATTTTTTGAGCTAGTACAATTTAATATCCAATCGGAGTTTAACAATTTTTATTAAAATTTCAAATAAATATACAAAATACATTATTAAAATAATGTGACATTCTTTAGTTAACTTGTTCAACTTGTTTTAATAAAATCCAGAAAATATACAATACGAACGGGTCTTATCTGTTAACCACATCAGATTTTTGACCAAGTTATTTTCTTTTCGAATGCGCTACAATTAATTAAATTTTCGGCACGTTTATTTGGATTCTTACAACCTGAATGCGAATCTTAATTTTTCAATCATCATTGTTAATAATTTTTAAATCGAAATTCTTATATTTTCAATTAGAACAGTGATAAAATAAATTTTTCAATTGAATTTTCTCATGTTTTCTGAAAATATCGACTTAACTTGACAGCTTCTAAAAGAGTCTAAGTGAGTTTACTAATTTTGGTATAGGCGTTTAAAATTATACGCGCTTGAAAATAACATTCGTCGAACAAGTGAAAATCGTTCACTTTCATTTCACCCGGTGAGTTAAAACGACGAGATACACAATGATGCAACATTAATTATGGAAATAGGACAAAGTTTTGAGTTAGAAAATTACATATTTTTAAAAAGCTGTATACAGTAATAAAGCATAATTTAACAAAAATGATTTCAATATTTTTTTTTATATTTAAAATTTTGATTCTTAATTTCATATTGATTTTAAATTAAATGTTTTTAACTATCATTATAGAATTTCGTGCTAATTTACTTATATTATATGTACTCGTACGTCAACATATATTTGTACATACAATATTATAGTCAATATTAGTCTATTATAGCGTATTATGTCAATTTTTGGCATAAGTTGTTTAAGGTTAATTAAAATCAGTCCATCATTAAAAAGTCGACCACTTAAAAGTTATGTACAACCTCTCACGGAATTAAAAAATACTAATATTCACTGTCTCATACATCCAGATTCATGAAATACAACTCTTCTTAATAAAAAATTCTGTAATCTTTATTATGTCTCTGTATAATATTCCTCTATACATATGTATACAATTGGATTAAGCTCAACTTAAAACTAATATATACAAAAGATTGAATTTAAATAAAATATTTAATGCAGGATTTTAATATTTAATGTTTTTATACATATTTACAAACTATAGTTACAGCATAATGCACAGCATATACACACATTCAATTGTGAAATTTAATTGCAATCAAACCAAATATAGCAATTATAGGTACATACATATATCTAAGTACATATATTAAAAAAATTTATTATACTCCAATAATAAAAGATTGTAATACTCTTAGACTAAATATAAGTATATATCCACGTATGTATATAGAAAAACAAAAGAATTTGAATAAATCGTGACTGAAAATGTCTTCGTAAGATTCAATTAATAAACATAAATGATAACTTTATGTACATTATTTAAATAAAAATTATGTATGTATGTATAAGTAAAATACGATATTAATAATTTTTAAATTAAATAATTTTATTAACATATTTAATATTGATTAACATCAATGTTTAGATTTTATGCAATTTTGCATAACTTATTTAAATTTTATAGTAGGTCAAAAGTTGAACTTGGTTTTTTCCTGAATTTATGAATTTTTTTTTGAGATTTCAAAATTAGATTTCTAGAAATTCTTATTACAGATAATACTTTTATTTTATTCTGTGCAATTTTAAATTTCATGTATTCCCATGAAATTATTTTATTTTTAAAATATTAGAGAAACAATAGCGCATTCGAGAGTGTAAAACTTATTATAATGCATCAATATTTATTTGGAATCTAATTTTGTATATCACTTCTCATTCACCGGTTGGGAAGAAAGTTACAGAATGGATATTTTATAAACTTTTCACAGAATATACAATTTTATAGAAAAATTGAATTTTTTTGTATAATGTTAATATATCTTGTGTTTGTTCCAAAAATTTGTATGTGCTTTGTAAACGCATACAAAACGTTTGAAAATGAGAAATATTGCCGACGTTTTAAAATTTTTAGAACATTTTCTAACAAGAACAAATGAGAAATTCAAATTGATAATGGTGATGAAGAGATATAGAATTTTAATTAGGTAAATCACAAAAAATGTTATATACATATTTTGGCTTTTTTTTTTTGGCCTTTTTTTTCAAATATTTATGTTAAAAAACGAATTATGTTTTATTACGAACTATTGTTTTAAAGAACTCGAACCTTATATTAATAATTTTATTCTTATATATGAATAAAAATCAACAATTATTATGAGTTATTGCAACACATTATACTCGTATACAATCATATTGCAACAAAATATTTCTAAATTTAACTTATAAAATAATAATTTTTGTGATGTCATTCTTGCAGTCTTATTGATTTTCGACCCTATTGTTTGGTATTGAGTGTGAATTTGGGGATACCACCATTTAAAAAAGGTTGAGCACCACTGCTTTAACGATTTATTACTATTACTATGTAATGATATATTCACTGTCTCTGTACAAAAATAATAAGAGAATCACGTTTTTTTTTTCTAATTTTGGAAAGCCCCATTCAAATAGCAAATTTTAAAGTAAAAATTTTTAAAATGAAAAAAAAAATTTTGAACCTTGGAAATATTAAATTTTTAATTAATTTTAAAATTATTTAATTTTTAATTACTTAATTTGATTTTATTTTTAAGAATAATTATGGTGATTTTGATTATGAAGATGAGGAGGATGAGAAAAAAAAATTTATAATTTCATTGTTTTTCCCCTTCTTAACTTTTTATTATTATTATTTTTTTTTTTAAAGAAAATTAATATCCCATACTTTATCAATTTTTTAAAACAATAAATTAATAATTCTATAATAAAAAAATATATTAGAATAATTTATGCAAAACATTAAATAAATGGCTACTACATATATTTTATGTACATATGTATATTGTATGTACAAGTGTAAATATTTTTGAATGTATTTTTAATTATATTTTTGCATATAATTAAAATATATTTTAAACTATAAAAAAAAAACTAAATATTATAATTTTATAAAAGTCAAGGAACATTTTAAGAATAAGATTATTATTTTAATACATAGATAAGATGTTTACATGTACATCTACAAATTATATAAGTATGTATGTATGTATATACATATAATGAAAGAATGAGAGAATAATAAAGAATGTATAGAATTTAATTAATGATGATTTCTTTTTAGAGATTATTTGAATACTTTTTATTATTTTCTTTGTTTTTATCTAATTTTTTGGGCTTTTCTAAAAAAAAATTGAAAAAAGTACTTATTAGTTTTACTCTGGTCGTCAGTCCGTACGTCCGTTTGTGGAAATGTTTACAAAATAGAATCCTACACCTTGTAAAATAGAAAACTGAAATTTTATATGAAAGAGATCTTTACTAGAAACTTACTTACTATAGAAATAAATTTTTGACAGTTTTTTATAACGAAACCACAAACATTTAATAAATCCTGCAAAAGCAGAATAGTTGTCACCGGATTCTTCTACTACTGTATAATGTAGGTGAGCATTGATATAATAAAATGGTTGTTTCCATCTACACCCCCTCTCAACCTACTTCTTCTGGAAATTTGTAAAATCTGAATATTCGTTACCTTACATTTCTGAAATTGCACGGTTTTTCAATTTTCTACAAATGCAAAAAACTAACGGTAAACAACTTGTCATCAAAAAATAAAAATATTTATCTTAACTCACACAATTAACCATAGAATTCGAACATTATGTTATTTTCTCTTTCAATTATTACTCATCCTCAATGTATGCAATTTTTGAAATTTTTTCGTATAATAATGAAAGTAATTTAAATAATCTACAAATAAATTGTTTGTAAAAGCAGTATATTTTTAATTGTTCAAGGAAAAAGTGCTTCTTTAAAAATCGTTGATTTGATCCGATTTCATTTTTTATTGCTTAAGAGAAATTATTATAATAAAATTCGAAATTTGACTAGTAAATTCGTAATGTGAGTAATAAGATATTATAATAGTAAAGCTTTTTGAAAATATTCAATACTTTGACCTTGAAACCACCCTCATTTTCAAAAAAAAAAAATTTTTAATTCGATTTTTATACAGTAAAATTAGTTTTTATTGATTTTAGTCTATATTTATACACGAATATATAATAAAAATACGAATATATTTGTTATACTTCTTAATACAAGATTTTTATAATTTTTATATGAAAAACTTGTAATAATAATAATTTTTTTCTTTCTCATTTTTATAGTTTTAAGCCTATTAATATAGAGAGCTTTGAACTTTTAATTAACTATATACTGTGAATATGCAAAATATAAAAAAAAGTGTTACGTCTTATACTTTGTATACATGATTGTGTTTTCTACTGTTTTCTGGTTTTTTTTTTTTCATTACACTTTTTTGTTGTTTTATTTATAACAATTAACATAATAGTTTAGTTTATTATTAAATTAATTTTATAATAATTTAAAAGGAAAAATTTAAAAATGAAGAATTGCCAACAAGTATGCAACAATTTATAAGGTATTTATAATTGTATATAGTGAAATATTGTGACAAGTTTGAATTTAAACTCGTAATTCTATGTCTTATGTAAATTATATGAATTCCTTACTTCATTTCGATTTCTTTAGAGGCAGTCGTAAAAGAAATAGAAAAGTCAGGAAAAGATATTGAGTATTATTAGATGAAGGTGGTCCCAAATAGCATTATTAGATGAAGGTTACGTGAACTAATTCAGTGAAATAATTTTAATTGCTGCGTAAATATTATAATATGGATTGGGGATTTGTTAATTTTTTCATAAATATTTTGATGTTAAAATTGCAGTAATACATTTAAAGTAAGAATTACTGTGTTGTACTACACAAAATATCAATTAACATTTGCAAGCTTAATCGTATAATTACAAAGTTTTACCATATAATTTATACGAATACAGATTAGCTTACAAAAATGTAGTAATTGTTACTTATTTGTTTAATAACATAATTGTAATTTCGAAATTATGGGTAGAAAGAACACATCTACCTAAAGTATGAATTACACGAAAAAATATTCTCTTATATTATTCTCTAATATTCCTTAAATTCCAATCAAATCAATTAATAATTTGGCAAGTATTCGGCAAATCAATTAATAATTGTTATCATGAAACAAATATGTATTCAGAAAGACATTGATGATTTGTAAGTATTGGTAACACTGTTTTTCAATAAATTTTTCATTGTAATTTACATGTTTGCATCTTAAATATGATGTGTAGATATGTATGTAAAATAGATTATTTTAATAACTTCATACTAATAAAGAGAGACCGATATTAAGTACCGTTAATTTTAATAAAAATTTTATAAATTTATTAATAAATTTTTTTTATAATTTATTTTTAGATTTTTTCTTCTAAAATGAAAAAATTTATTTACTTCGCATTAAAATTAATATTTTTTGTTTTTTTCAAATAAAAAATTAGGAGATTATGAAGAAATTTTAAAACAGGAATTTTTTAAATTATTTTTAAATTTGATATTATTTTTTTAAATAATATTATATAATAAACAATAAAATAATAAATATATTTTTATTATTTGATTTTATAATATTGTACATATACAAAATATAACTGTAATATAATTTATAAATATATTCTTAATGTTCATATAAAATTAATTAATTACAAATAATTAAGAAAATGTCATTTGAACCGGTTTCACTGACACTTACTAATACAAAAGTAAATTTAAATTAGTGAATAAATTAATTTTAAATTAAGATTAAATGATACCGTATTTGATTATAACTGTATTATAAATTTTATTTCTTGTGATATACTTATCGGTAGCGGTATAAAGCTTATTATTTTTAAGAAAGAATATAAAAAAGGATCTACTTTATTTTTTACTTTTTTCTTGTAGAATTTTATAAACAGGTTTAATTTCTCTTGATTATTATTTCTTTTTTTTTCCAAATTATTTATAAAGATTTTTTTTGGGGAACAACCACTTTTAAATTTTCAAATTAATAATATTTTTTGTAAAAATAAATTATTGTATTTAAAAATAGAAAAATTTTGTGAAGAAAGTTAATTTATGACAAAAAAATATTCCGAAATTTTTATGAAAATATGGAGAATTTAAATCGTGAAGAATTTATCACTCATTCAAAACGTGTAAAATTAGAATCGGAGTAGAAAGTCATGCATGGTTTTATTTATCCTAATTATTTGCACACATTGCTGTACTCCAATTAATGGGGTGTACTATATAGTAGCTTGCTAACAATCCATATCAATCAGATGAAATTTGATGATTGAAGTAAATGAATACATAATAAATAATAATATTAGTATGTATTTATTATTATTATAAGTGAAATTGTTCATACAATAAAAATTAAATTTGTTCATACTTTTTGTTATAAATCTTGCAATAAAATAGAAATTGCAAATGATAAATTTTTTAGATTTTTAAAATGTTGGGGTCTCCAAATAGACATTATATATGGTACTTCTCATATATAACGATTTGACGATCGTATGTTGATGATTTTTGTTATTGATATCAGAATCGTCGATTGATCATTATAGGTCAAGATTCTTTAATTTCAGTGGAAGGAAGGATCGCAATTTTATCAATCTTTAAAAGATCTTAATTTGATTCGTGCATGTGTTATGAAACATTTGAAGTTCAAATTTTAAGAAATAAATTTTCAAAAAAAAATTTTTAAACATTTTTATTTACTAAAATAAATTATTAGAGCCTTAATTAACATGGTATCTTGAATTGTGAGTTATGAAATGACCGAAAATTGAAACATATATTGAGTGCATTCAGTGTTTTGCTACGATATTGCTATGATTGTTAAAACAGTGCAGAAAATAATATAATTTCAACTTCGAATATTAACGTTAATGTAAAACCATTTTTTGTAAACATCATAACAAATTTTAATTCAAAAATATTCAAAAATATTAAGAAATTGATAATATCTAAATGACGTCAAAAGAATATAAAAAAAAATGTAAATTATTAAAATATTAAGAAGAACGAAAAAAGAAACAAATCTATAATTTAAATAATCTATAATAAAAATAAAATTTTAAAAATATTGAATATTTAATTATGCAGATAAAATATTTTATAATAATAAAAAAAAAAAAAGAATCACAAATAAGAGAAAATTTATTAAATGATCTCATAACTTACTCATTTCTTTCTTAAATTAAAAAAATTAAATTTTGTTTTTCGTTTTTGAATAGCAAATTAAATTGTTGTATGTACATGAATTAAATGACTCACCTGAAATGAGAATATAAAAAAAGAATTATTAAATTTTTGTTTTTCTTATTTTTTTTTTCTTAAAATTCTTAAGAAAAAGAGAGAAATTTTTGTCAATATAAAAATTATTATTATCGTACTTAAGCCGTTATTATTAAGGTAGGGGTTTACACTATCAAATTTTGTTCATTTCATTTTATAGGGTTTAATAAAAATTTGATGCAAAATTTGTATGTCAACGTCATCCAATTCTCATCAAAAAACAATATCTATGAACAATATTTGATATTCGAGACCATGTTGTCTTTACATTTAAAAAATATTATAGGAAAAATTAAAAATTAATACTTAATTATAAAATTTTAAAAATAAATTCAATCAAATTTTAAAAACCAGTAAAATGAAGACGTACCAAAAATTCAATCAAAAAATAATTTGTTGCAATTTTTATTCAATAAAATATTTAAATTAAAATAATTAAATATAAATTGAAAAAATTTTTCTTATTTATTTCAATATACCCTCTCTTTCTTTGTAAATTCATTTATATTCTTGCCATATTTGACCGTAAAAAACTTCAAGAGAAAATAAAACAAAAATAAGTACCAAAAAATTTAAATGAAAAAAGTATTGATATAAATAAAAGTGAATAATTCAACTCTGAGGTAAGAAATCCTATTACGTTACATATCTAGATAAATATGGGGGTTAACCCACTAATCAGATTACTGCAGCAATAAAAACTTATTGCAATATTTCTCCAAACCATAGAACAGAACAGAACGGTGACCTATACAAAGCAAGGAATCGAACAAGTCAGATGGCTTGAGAGCGCCTCCATTTAAGTGAGAAAGCTGGTGAGAACGTCAACTGGCATTGAACCTTCCTCCAAAAAATTTCGCATTATACGGAAAATAGTGTGATTGTCAAATTAATTTCGAACACAAGTCCGCTATTATACACTCTCTGCGCTATAAACTCAAAGAATTAAAATGAACCTTTAAAGTATACATAGTTTATTTTTCAATTTTAATTGTTTTAAATTTAGGAGTTAAATTAAAATTAAAATTAGAACTTTGATAAATTCGGGCCTGTACTTAAGTGTTTGAAAAAAAAGTACAGGGTTTTGTTATTTAAATTTCGCCGATTTTGTTTTTTAATAGTCAAAATTCAAAATTGTATTAAATTTAGATATGAAGTCTTCTGAGTATGGAATTTTATTTAACTCCTTTAAAGATATATATAAAAAATAACATTAATGTTTGGGACAGTTTCGAAATTTGACGTTTATAGTCAAAATTACACAGTATTTAGCCCTTTTTTCCTGTATATTACGAACGAAATATCAAATTTAAGACGCTCTTCGAATACAGTTTGTATGGTAATAAAAAAGGAATGGACAGTAAAAGTTTTGTATACATATATATTCACGAAAGTATCAACATTGTATAGAAATAAATATTAAATGTGTATTCAATTTAAATATTTTAATTTGAAAAAATAAAAATTTAAAGTGTGAAGCTATTCCGCAGCTAAAAACTGTCATCATTGGAATACATTTATGAAGATTGTTAACTAATTTACCCTAAAACTGAAACAAGTTTAAAATCATTTCAAACCAAATTTGAGTTCAATTAAAATGTCAAATTCAAACTAAAATTCCAATAATTAAAAAATCTATATTATGTATAATTAATTTTGGCAAAAATACATCACTAGTTTTTGTATCAAAAACCTTCAAAATTCATAACAATTTCACTTTACTCCTTTATTGACATTTTATTGCATTTAGAATTGAATTTGTTGACAGTACTACCATACTTTCACAATCTTCATGGGTAAATATTCAAAAAAATAAAAATGTCAAAAAAATCGCAAATTTTATTCATTCAGCATAAAGTTTTTATTTTTTGGTTTTTATTGCTGTTGTAAGTGAAACATTATGCGAATAAAATACATAATAAAATAAAAAAAATTAAGTATAAAAAAAATAACATCTAAAAATACATGTATGACATGCATATAAACATACAAGAGCACAGTAATTCATACACGGTACACACATGTTAGAAGTCATAAAAAAAAACAAGTAATACACATAAGAATAAAAAAGATAAAAAGAAAAAAAGAATGTAAAATGAGTGCCGCAAAAAAGGAAAGAACAACTAAAATCGTCATTTTCATTTATTACACATCCATATATACATATACGCAAAAGCATAAGAACATTGACAGGCAATCACACATCTTGCCTGAGAACAATCGCATATTCTTGTAGATATTTATAGCTACATAGATTTTGTATATATGTATAAGATACGTAAGTAATATTAAATAATTTCATTGCCCCATTTATTTTGACTTGGACTTAATTTGAATTTTCAATTACAGATATAAGATTGCCATTCATGTCCAATAATAATTTCTCCTTATCTGAAATCAAAAAGGCAAACGATCTTTACAAACATAATTATGTAAGTTCGAAAAAATTTGAAATACACATTTCAAACATAATTAAATTGTCGATCATTTATTAATATAAACCATTCCAAAAGCAATTTTAGGAAACGTTCTTCAACTTTAAGGAATTTCAAGGAACTTATTCTAATACTTTTCAAGAGATTTTTGAACGACATTTCCTCTGAAGTTTTTCAAAGTCATTACCGTAATCAATTTTAATCATTGTTAATAATATTAATAATAAATGCTAAATTTTGTGTATCCAGTTCTCTCGATTTTCAAGAGAGTATTTTAATAACAGATAGAATAGACAGAGGGCCAAACATAACTAGATTGACCTAGAATTCGTTTCTGAGCAAGAATACAGATACTTTACGACTTCGAAAATACTTTCTATTGCTGCTGTGTACAAAAATACCAAAAGGGTACATACAATCATCTCGAAAATTATTTCGGCAAGTCTTTGAACATTCTATGTTAAAATTGCAAATAGGAAAATTTCCAGTAAATAACAAGAACCTAGTTCAATAATATAGTTATTTTTTTCTTCTTATTTTAATGTTTTACTTTATATTTTCGACTTCAATTGTCTTAGATGGCAATCCTGTTTAAAGACGAGGTAGATTCCATACAAACCTACACAAAATATTACTTTAGTGTTTTCGTATATGCAATAATAACATAGGGATATAATATGAGATATAGACTGTCATAATGATGAGCATCACCGCACACATCATTTTATTTTTTCCTTTTTGAATGGCTTTAATTTGTCTTTTTATTATCGTCGTGTGTAGAAAAGTGACACGAATTTTTTTCTTTTTAATTTTAATTCCTTTTCTTTCATATTTAAATTTTGATATTTTTTCTCTCATTTACACTTTAAGGGAGAGAGAATTTTCGTTTACCAGGAATCATAAATTTGTATACGAATACGAGGCAAAATAAAAAACACAGAAACCCCAAAAAACAAAAAAAAAAAGCGAAAAATTCACTAATGAATACGGAATTGCGATTTTATAATGTACATAAAAAGCAAACCCACTAAAAAAAAGTATGTGATAAATATGCATTTTTAGAGAATCTCTTTAAAATTTTTTACTAAATTTCTACAGTATGTATAAAAAGTATAAATACAAATTCATTATAAGGAACAAAATTATATTTAAGGCCCAGGTAGACATGCAATTTTCAGATTTTGAAATTGCTGCTTGATTGTAGAATCGTTATGAGCACATCTAAGCAACTAAACTATGCTGTCAATTGAAATCTATTGCGTTAAAAATTGCAATCAGTTTATAAAATATTTAAAAACTGTTTGATTGCTTTCGGAGACAATCATACAGTTGCATGCGTGTGCGTTTGAATTTACATTTATGGTGTATGATAAGCAATCAAGCAGTTGCAAAACTAAATTTCTTATTTGCCAGTGCCTTTAGTAATCATTAAAATTAAATTAAATTAGTAAATTTAGTTGTTGGTTGTGTTCTTAGACATTTTATTAGACAATTAAGACAAATTGTTTCAATAAAGGAAGGGAAGATCTTTTATGCTAATTTATTCTAGTAAATGGATGGCTTTATATATTTCAAAACTTTTGATATATAAAATTTATATTCGTAAGAGGATTTTTTTTTGTATAACACAATTTCCATACGGAAAAATGCTCTGATTGTAAAGTCTTATGGAAAGTTCTAGCTTTTTTTTCATTTCTCCTAGATTTTTTTAAATTTAATTGTTATGAACAACTTTCATCTATAACTGAAAATATTCCATGGCCTTTATCCGCCTTATATTATGCATTTTATGAGTTAATGTTTTAAGTTTAATCCGTTAATTACATAAGATTTTTAATCGAAAAAAATGCGATACATTTATGACACACTATGTTGCCTCTTCTTAAATGTAATAAACTTTTTAAAAAAAGAAATTGTTATTTTGACAGCATAAAAAACATATATTAAGATTGTAAGTAATGATAAAAAAAAAAAACAAAAAAATTCCAAAAAAAACGAATAAGATTTTTTTTTGGAGTAATAAAAAATAAAATTAATTTTTATACATTAACCATTAAAAAAGAGAACGTTTTCTTTAAGCGTATATCAAAATTTATGTGCTTTTTTTTAAACGTATGTGTACAAAAGTGTGGAACGACTGTACAACATGCATGAACACTAATACACTTAAGAAAATAAGTATGAGAAATAACAACATACAGGCGGGAGAAAAAAAGAAATTAAAAATTTCCATATTAGAATTGTAAAAATAAAAAACGATAAAACGAATTAAAAATTAAAATTTATTATAATTCAAAAATGTAAAGTGATAAGTTATTAAAACAAGAAAAAGAAAGAAAAAAAAATCATAATGAAAAATGATGAAGTTTTGGAGGTCATCTTTTTTTAAATAAAATTTGAACAAATGGAGTGCAATAATTATCTTTTTATTCTTTCTCTCTTAATTAAAAAAAGAATTTAATTCATTCTAATTTTTCAATAAAATTATTTTAAAAGTTGTAAAATTCAAAGTAAGAGCTATTAAATATTTTACTGAGTTAAAATAAGTTAAAAAATTTCAATTGGAAGTTTTTGGTATTTTTAATTAAAAAAATATTTTAAGGCAAATAATAAAGATCTAATTTTGTTTTATAAAAAACTCTCATTCACAAGAATGTATTGCAAAATATATCAGTTAAGTTGGCATCCTAAAGAAATACTAAGCTGACTGAAAATTGAAGTTATTTGGCAAATTTTGACGGATCACAATTTGAAAAAGAAAGGAGGCAGCAAGAAATTTTGTTTTAATAGAACGAAGTACTTATCAATATAGTTGTACAAGCGTTCACATTAATTAACCTTCAATAATTTGAACTATCAATTGACTTCGTAGTATATAGGCATCGATTGCTTGTGCTAAATTTCTTAAAACTTTTTTTTTTAATTATTTATAATTTATTATTAATTAGATAAACTAATTGCAATTTTTACCTTAATTTCATGGTAACCATAACTACTCCCCATACCTAAAAGATTTTATTTAAGGCAGGAAAGAAAGTCATTTTGACAATTTTTATTGTATGTAAATTTTGACAATTTTAAAATTTATGACTTTGCAATAGAATTATTTTTTAAAATAATACGAACAAATTAAATTGTGAAATGAAAGTGGTTCGAATCTTGAATAATTAACCATAATCTGGAACACATTCATAAAATGACCACTGCAAAAATTGAAAAGAAAACAAAATTTCTTTAAAATCTAATACACATATGCGTACATACATAAAAACAAATAAAAAAAGAATAAGTAATAATTTTTAATCATTTTCATTTTTAATCTCAAAAATCTCAATTTCATTTATTCAATTAACATTTTATATAAAATTTTATTTAAATTTAGCATTATTACGTTCAATTAATTATTGTTGAAATTTTAAATACAACAAAAATTTTATACTTTTAATTTATTAAATCCCCTTGATATGGAATATCAAATATCCGCTTTTAATATTGTATTTTACAATATTATTAAGCGTAGAACAGAACAAGAGAAACAATTAAAAAAGATTATTTTACTAAATTAGAAAAAAAAAATAAATACGTAATTAATAATCAAAAATTATTATGCTAGCGCGATTATCAATCAGAAAAATTTCATGAATTCATCCATAAAAACTTTTTTGTTTTTGTTCTAAAAATAAATACTTGAGATATCGCAGCACATATGAAGTGTACGTTCCAATCCAATCATTATGAAAACCTCATGGTTGGTTCTTTATATCAGAAAAAAAAATATAATAATAATTTATAATAATAAATAAAAATAACAATAATGATTAAAATAAAAATTAGAAAAAATATTTGGCGCGTTCCAAACAAAATAAAATAAAAAAAAAATGGCGCCATAATTTTTTTGGTTTTAGTTTCACTATTTCAAACTAAAACACGAAAAAAGCCCTATACTACGAATATTTCCCTTTCATTTCATATTCCAACTGTAACACTAGTGTTCCATTATTATTTTTTTATATATGTATGAAAATAATGGAACAGTAGTATTACAATTTATTTTAAGTTTGTATTTAGTAAACTCAACTATTTTCACAAGAAATAAACTGGTGGTGTTTACTTAAATGCAATGGCAAACTAGTATCATTTGTTGGGTAATTAATAATCTGTTTCCATTAATAAATAAATGACAAAATAAAATTTCTAGTTTTGACAACGTATGCTTGCCATTTGATATTCGAGTCCGTAATGTAGATACGCCAGCTACGTGACGTTTTTAAAAATGATAATTCAAAATTTTTTCATTAACACCATTAAGAAATAAGTGTAACTTTAGTTTATAGTAATTAACGTATGTTAAGAAAAATACCGCTAATAATATTTAACATAAAAAAATGCAGTAAATCGACTACATTTTAAATCGACTACACCCGATAAGTTTATAAAAGAAAATATATTAATAATTTTGATTATTCCACACTATTAAATAATGCAAATACATACATACTAATGCATTTCGGTAATAACATTAAAAAATTTATACATACTTATTATATATGTATGTGCATGTAAATATGTGCGTATATGTATGCATATTTAAACATACATACTTTTACAGTTATTCAAATAATGTACCATATTTTTATAATTGTATAGAAAAAAAAAATTGAGATAAGAAATATTTTTTATAAATAAATTCGAAAAAGCTCCTAAATATTGTTCAAAAATTCAAGATAATAATTTATAATTTTACCCAGGTAGACTTAAATAGCAAATATTTTTATTTACTTATTATTATTAAAGAATTTTTTCTTAATTTTAAATTAGATTTATGCGAATGAATTTTCAGTCAACATAGAATAGTTTTTTGAATAAATCCATTTCTATTATATGAAATTGTTATATAGATAAGTACTTAATTCAAGTATACCTAATTTGTAAGATTTAATTAGACAAATAAATTAATTTTTTAATATACCATAATTGTTATAAATTGTGCAATTTAGTGAAGCTTCAATTAATCATACTAACTGGAAAAAACTATAGAAAATTTTAAAAGCAAAATTTATTTTAGGTTTTTTTTTTTTTGGCAAATAGTGAGTGATCCTTAATGAAAGAAATCGGTCGAGTTAAAAATTAAAATTAAAAATCAATCAAGATGAAGAGAGAATAAAAAATAATTCCCTATAATGTCTAATATTTTGTCTTACTGGGCGACAAATTGTATGATTATCAAAAAATAAAATATAAAGTTTACTTATAAAATTTTTAAATGTTTAATGGCGTTATATAACTGTAAATATTTACATGCACACACAAATGCTTACATAAGTAAATGCTTATGCTGTATAGAATTAGATTTTATAATTATGTGTAAATGAAACGAATGAATGAATGTATGTATGTATTAAAATAAAATTGTTCGTCTGTTTCAAAAAAAATGTTTTTTTTTTTTGGCAAAATACGTTTCATTTAATTTTTCAATTCATTAAAATTATGACGGGCGGGATATCTACAATATTATTGTTGTAGGGTTGTCTGAAAGTTCATTTCTTATCTATTAAATATTATTCAAAAATTATGTATTTATTTACATATATACGTGTACACATTTAAATAAGTAGTTATATATTCATGTACATAAATAAGTAAATATGATTGTATATAAATTTTTATGGAAAAAGGAATTCTACAGATAATTTTCTGGATTTGAAATTTATGCTTTCTATTTCAAATGTTTTGCTTCTTCTTTTTTTTTGTAGAAATTTAATGCTTCAAAAACTCATAGGTCAATTTGAAAGGTGATGAAAAATTCAGCAAAGATTATTGGAAAAAAAATATGAGTTATAAATTTCTTTTAATGATTTCTTTTTTTTTTTTAATTTTAAAAATATTTTATGTTTTAATTCAAAAATTACGACTTAAAAATTAATTAATTAAAAGATATTTTTTTTTAATATAAAATTAAAATTTAATCTTATTAAATAAAATTTATTTATTCTTTATTTAGAGTTCCGTACATGCATTTTATTTCGAATTTTCCTATCTTGTTTAATCTAAGAATTTATGTGGAAAATTATTAACTTGCAAGATTTTTGTGTTTTTAAATGGTACAAAATTTAAAATTCTTTTTATATCGAATTATTTTTATTAATTTTTTCTCTATTCTGAATATTTTCTCTCTTCTTAATTTGTTCGAATTCGAATTTTCTCGTCTTTTGTGTTCGAACCAATTTTAGATATTTAAAGATGTCCGAGTTGTGCAAAAAGAGTCTTAATTTTTTTCTTATAGATTATGTCAAACTTACAGCATATATGTCACAAATTTTGTCAACTATACTGCCATATCTTTAACAGCAAATATTTCCCCTTTTTACTTCAAATTAGAATCAAATCCGGTCGATATTACATTAGCACGCATTCTAAATAGGGCTTAAATAAATAGGTTAAATATTTCGTTTTGGCCTTAATAAAATAGGCCAAAACAAAATTACCCCCCAATTGAGGCGTTTGCATAAATTAGAAAATTATTTCTTTTTTTTTTGTAAGGTTCTTGATTCAAATTTAATGAAGTCCCGCTAGTTTTACAGCAATTAATTTTTGTGTACCTAAACTAAAGCCCTAAAATCCAAAACCCCTTGATTTCTAACTAATAAATTTGCATTATTTCTATACTAACTTTGGAAACTGACTAAAATGAACAAATTTTTCTCTTAAAAAATTAAATTAAATTTTTTTTTATCAAAAATAATTCAATAAAATTTTTTAAAGTCATAAGGTTAAATACATTTTGCATTTTAAATGTAAACACAATTATTGTATAAAAGTATATGTTTTCATTTTATTTAATAATGTATGAATTTTTCAATTTTATTGCTTTAATAGCTTTTCATCCTGCCATTATCCTTTTAACATTATTCAATCCCTGAAAATAATAATCATCAAAATTACATGTTAAAGAGAATCAGTTTTTATTTTTATTTTTGTATACATATGTACATATATGTAAACTTTATTAATTTAAATGAAGTATGAAATTATGCCAAAAGATACATAAAGAAAAACAAAAAAAAAAAAACAATAATAATCAGAAAAAAACAAACACAAAAAAGACTCAATAAATGTCAAATTACTGGTGTTGGGCTGAAGTCTTTCATAATAAATTAATTTGCAATATTATTTCCGATTCCGATCCGATCCAAATATAACGTTACACGTTACGTTTATGTTATATTTGTTTTTCTTTTTTCTCTTTTTATTTTGCTTTGCTTACTTTTTTTTTTTTGTTATTTTTTATTTCTTTTGGTTACTTTTGTTTCTCTTGTATTTATGTTAAAATTTTTGTCTTCTTTTTGATGATTTTTTTTTTTATTGTTTTTCTCTTTTCTGGTTCTGGTTGCGGTTTTCTCATTATAGACAACCTGTTGAAATGCATTCCAAAATATGTTATGCACACATTGTAACATATGGGATACAATAATCAGCAAAAGTATAACATTTTAACAATACCAGAACAGAATATTATTATTATTATTTTGAAATGAATTAAATTTAATATTATAAATATACACACATGTATACAAATGAAAGAATAATATTTGAAATTGTTGCATTATTCGGTTTATTTTTGGTCCTTTACGATTTATTCTTTAAGAAAGATTTAATTTAATTATTTGGCGATTGTTTGTATATTTATTAATTGTATTGACAAATAAATAGTCGCCTGTTGTTTATAATCAAATAGATGTCCAATAAAAATAGGATATAGGGAATTTAAAATTTTACTTACAATATTAATGTAAAAATGTAATTTTATCTTACTAAAATTATAATCTCTGTTCAAAAATTACAATAACTGAAAATTCGGTCGCCAGTTGTCAAAATTCTAATATGAAAATTGTTTTAATATTTGATTTAGCACGTCATCCTCTCAAATTACATTATACAAATGCACAACACAAACATAATTATCACGTTCTCTCTAAGAGTATAAACATTTCCAATTCTACTTTTAATTACATATGCATACATACATCAAATTCAGTGAAATTGTGGTTTCAATTTATTCCAGTAGATGATTCCAATGTTTTTATAATACGATTTGAATTAGTTTTAGGATTTGAACATTAATAATTAAAATTCATTGAGTAGTTGCTAACAAAATTAGTGTTTCATTCAGCAACGAGTGTTAAAATTTTTGTGAAAAAATTTGAAAATATTGATTTTTAAAATTAACTATTATGTTCCCCCTATGTAGGGTAAACAGTACAAAAATTGTCTTGTACAAAATTTTTTCTAAAAGCAAATCACATAGAATGAATAAGTCAACATTGTATCATTACAAACTTACGAAGATTTTTTATAACATTATAAAACATACATTTTATTTTATGTTCTGACAGCTTTTTGTACCGTATGTGACAAAAATTTACACATCCATTTATGGATGTATACTTAGCTACTGTGATTGTGTAAACGTCAAGAATTTCATTTGAATTTTTATTATTCTTTTCTTTTTTTATTTAAGTTGTTAAATTCCAATAATCACATTTAATTTGTTGATTTCTATTTTTTTTTACGTTTACAATAACACGGCTAACGTAATTGTATGCAGTTTACATGTATAAATTATCTACATGTATACATACAAACGTGTATACATAAATTCACACAAATAATTGAAATCAATTACCTTCTTTTCAGCATTTATTTCAATTTTGTTCCAAATTAATTTGAAATAAATTACAAAATAACTTAAAGCAAATAAAATAATAAAAATGAAAATATAAAATAAATAGCAACACACAAGTTAACCGACACAAAAACACACAATTTTTAAGTGATAAAAATTAAAGAATTGAGAAAAATACAATGGTGATGCAAAAGTATATAAAAATAAAATAACAATAATAACAAACAATATATTATAAAAATTATGCAAAAAAAAAAAAAATGAAACAACAAATGTTTATAAACATTGTAGTCATGTATGCTAGCGCAATTATTATTGTTCTCAAGTGCTTCTTACATTAATTTTAAAAGTATTTTATTTTTGTGAGCTTGTTGAATTGCCGATGCATGCATGCATACAATATGAAATATTGTAAAATTCTTACTCGTGAACGAAACAACGAAAATAGCACATACATACATAATGTATATATTATATATGAATTGTATGTACATATTATGTACATGTGAATATATTTATGTATGGTACATACATAAGAATGTGAATTACATATATATAATTTTTACACGAATTTATAAGGAAAAAGAAAAATTATAATTCTTTTTTTTTGTTTTATTCTTTTTTTAGTGTTCATAAAGTCGAAAACAATCCAAATTACAGTCAATTACCCCTATTGGCAAAATATGTTAGTAATGAAAAACAATACCAATATGTGTACAGTGCAATGAATAAACATAAAACATTTTATAACGACATCTATAATGTATGACCCATAATATGTACATAATAAAGTGCATATTATATTGTTGCAATTTATTTAACAAAATTTGAGCGTTAACATGAACACATTCTATATTTTAATTCATATATAATTGCATAAATGTTACAATTATGTAGTGTTAAATATCATTATGAAAAATTTATTGAAGCCCTTAAATTGATAAACCCTTGGAAATTTGTTCTTATTAAATTTCATTTTTGATTCATTTCTTTAATTGCAATTAATTAAAATTTATTAAAGATGTTGTGTTATTGCATACAATTCAATAAATCATTGCAATAATTATTAGTGTAAATGTCGTATTTTGACAAAATACAATACGGAAAGAGAAAGAGAGGATTAAAAAACGGGAATAATTATAATACGCAATATAATCACACACAATACTAATTTTTTCCAAAAATATAACAAGTTTTTGACAATCCATACAATTTATGATACATGTAAGTGTGAATGATTAGTAATTATTAATAAATTTCCGTCCAATTAAATAGTTTACTATAATTCGGTAAAATTCATACAATAACCTGTTGTTGGAGTATTTCAAGATGCATATCAATGAGGTAAAAGTGTCATGAGCATGGTTAAAATGATGGAAAAACTAATAAAATGGAAAATCTTAAAAAATTAGAATTTCTTTTCAAATAACAATGGCGACACTTAATGAAACTAATATTTAATCTAAAATATTTTAAACTCAAAAATTATTATTATAAATTTATAATACGAAAACAAGGCAATTTTCAAAATTATTTCAAATTTCAGAATTACAGAATTAGATTTAAAATCGCAGAATCGGTTTTTCAAGGATTTCTAGTTAGCCAAAGTTCGAAATTGTGACAGGATTTAGACTGATAAGCTTAACAATTTTTATGTAAAATGCAAATTTTAAAATTACAGTCAAAATTATTGAGCCGAAATTTTACAATCAACTCAGCCGATATTAATCAGCCGAAATTTTACAAGATTGTAACAGTACTGTAAAATTCCATAATAATAAAAATCATAATTTCTGAATAGCTATGATTTGTCAGAAAGAATCAGTCATTAAGTCATTATTAGAGTCAAAAGTTTTAAATTATTTTGTTGGCAATATTTTTATAAAACTTATTAAAAATTTGCATTATATCACGTATTTTCTATTGCATGGAAATTGTCTTAATAATCTGTACTAAAACTATTTAATCACAGAATAATGAGAAAGCCCCTGCCAAATATTAGATAAAATTGAAATATATTTTTAAATAAACACTTAATTTCATTCTCATTTTTAAATAATAAAATTTTAAAAAATAACTATTAAGAATAATCTCTTGTAAATTTGGCGGTGTACTTGTGATACGAGTAATTTATTGCAAATAATCTTGTAAAATAAATTTTAATTTTAAATTAAAAAAAAATTAACTTTCACTTCTTAATGCTAGCTAAAAAAATATATACGCGATCCGATGATTTTATAATTTTAATAGTAAGTATATATAGTGCTCATAAATATATGGGTGAAAATCATTGTTTAAATTGTTTTAACAACTTCAAAAAAAAAATTAAAAATTTTTAAAATGTAATGATAAATCTTTGAAAATAAATACTTAAATTCCTCTATATTATTATTATCTATTCAAATATATATATATGCATGTACATATTATGAAAATAATGTAAAAAATGAATCCCGAAAAAGTAAACGTACAAACTAATTTTAACAATTTCTAATAATTCAACAGGTTTAAACTACAAATTTAAAATAGAAACAATAAATGCACAACATAACAAGAATATTGTAAAATATTTGGATATTTTACATACATAAAAACGTATAGAAAATAACATTAAATTTCGGTCAAACACCAAAAAGCATATTTCACATTTAAAACACTCTCCGAAGTCTGCACTCTGCTGAAATCATCGTATTTTCATTTTTTTTTTTATAATATCCTTAAATGGATTTTATCTCGCGTTATGTACATACATACGTACATACTCATACATTCAATTGTGTATATTTGTAAATAATTTGTGTGTTTAGTTACAGGTACGGCGTGTATATATTCGTACATACATATGTGGTATTTATTTTAAGTACCATACATTTCCTTCTTTTCAAAGACTCTTTTTGAAACTGAATTCCCATTTAAAATGCTTATAATAGCAATGAAATGTAAAACAACAACAACATATTTTTTTTTTTTTTTTGATGTTTTTTTTTTGTATACATTTGTACCATGTTGCAATATAAATTTACAATATAGTTAAAATATTTTCAATGAAAATTTGCACCTGTCTGTTAATTTAAATAATCAGTCCTGTTTTCTGTATTATTTTGATTTGTTGTTGTTGCTTGTTGTTGGTATTGTTCATAAAAAATGTCGGTGTTGTATCGGTTAATCTGTTTGGAACTTATGATAAGCTATAAGGAAAAGTATGTAAGTATTATGTATTTGTTGTTTTTTTTACTCTGGTGTCTGAATATAAAAAAAACAACAATAATAATATTTACTTATTTGAAAGCACATAATTTGTGGTAGCATAATCTAAAAGAGAAAGTTATAAAAGTGGTAAGCATAGAGGGTACCGTACATACACACTTATCAAATATAGGAAATTATTTTTTAATATAAAATCGAAAATTTATTACTTATTGTTTTTTTATTAAAATTTTCTCAATTATAATTTTTTAAATATTAAAAATTAAATTACTATATTTGAAAACAATACACTAATTATTAATGTTATAATTTTATTATACAAAAAAAATATCTTAGAATCAATGGATCCAAGAAACTCCTAAAATTTTTTGATTATTTAAAATGCAAATGTACAAACAAGTTTAATAATATTTTACAAATTTTTGAGTTTAATTGTAGTTCCTTACGAAAAGATTTTTGTTGATTTCTGTAAAAAAAAAAGGTGATCGTAGACCAAAAATTATAATAAATTCAATAACAATATGCCATTCTCTTTTCCAAATTTTGTAATTTTTTTTTGCAAGAGAAGGGTTCGTGCAAATTTCGATTTAAATTAGGCCAATAAATAGGACAAATAAATTCGAATGTAAATTTCTTTTGTACAGGAAACGACATGTGAAGGTTTGCTAGATTTTATTCCGGCGCCCCAAATTCTTAAATATTTGGGTTGACCAGAACTTATTATTTAATTGGAATTTAAAGAGATTGTCAAAACTGATATTTAGTCCAATAACAGACTCGTATTTGACGCAAAAACATTTTTTTCTCTATTAGTGCCATTTGTAAAAATTAATTTGAATTTATTAATTTGGGATCAAATCAAATTTTACAAATTTTCAGAAATTCAAGTTTTAAAATTGTATTTAAGAAATGTTGAACAATAATTTCAAAAAAATTTCTGTCTAAAATCTAATACTTCAGTAAACTTTATTAAATCTTTAAAAATTATAAATTATTATGTTTTTTTCTTAAAATAATTAATTTTTTTTTCACAATTAAAATGTTATTAAAAAGTGTTTGTAATAAAGTTATTTCTTTTAATTGAATTGGTCATCCATAGGTGTATAAATATATATATATACATTTTGTATTAAACAGATATGAAAAAAAAATTTAAAGATTGCCAAATTCTCTAAAATTACAAAATTACTAAAGACTAAATTCTAATTTTAAAAATACAAGCTAACAAATTTTTAAATTGTGAAAATTAAAGCTCATTATAATTTTATTGACGGGGAAGAGAAACAAATTATTTCACGATTTGTAGACCCTGCAATGGCAAAATTTTTCTGTCCAGTGTTCTTCATTGATAGTTATGTTGTTACAATTTCAAGTAAATTTCAAAGCAAAGTTATGCATTATCATATATATCACGGTTTACTATTTGGCAACCCTTTAAAATATTGCTATACTTAACTAACCGTATATATTTATATTTTCGTATATTTTTTATATTCAGTTTTCCCCTCATAATGCTAAGTTATTTAAAAAAAAAAAACTCTAATTTGTATTCACTTTTTCTTGAAAAAAATAAACGTGGCACCAGTTGTTAATAATTTTTAAACTATTTAATGTGCAATAGAAGTTAGCCATTAGCGAATGAGTAATTGATGTTATTATTGTTATTGTTATTATGCTAGCTAGCGTTATTCTTTATTCAATTTATAGTTGCAGTTGTTATTTTCTGTTCTTTCTCTATGTTGCTTTAAATTTGATGAACTTATTTATTCATATAAAATAACGCTCATAATAATATATTGTACATACATATTATATAAGTATGTGTATATGTAATAAAGCGTAGTGTATAAATTTCTACATTGTTTTAAAAAAGTTTTAGAACATTTACTCTAATTGAGTTGATATCACTAATTTGGTGATTTTACTTATAGAGTAAATAATTTTGAATCGAACCTTTTATTTTTCTTGCAAAATTTTATTATTTTGTCGGTCATAAACTTAACGAAATCATTTAACGCTCTTGACAAAAATAAAAGTTTGCGTTCAATTTTATTTACATAAATTAGATCAAAAATTCTATAAAAACTGAAATTAATATAGAAAATTTTAAATTTAAATAAAATTTCATTCATAAAATTCCAACTACTTAGTAAACACATTTATATTTCTCAAAATAGGTGACGGAACATCCACATTTTGATAAATTTGCGTCAAAATAACAAATGGCAAAAGGGGACAGTAAAAAAATTTGTTTAAATAAAATAATTAAATTGAATTGTAAAATTTGAAACTTCTCCGAGTTTTCGTGCAGGAGAGAAATATTAAATTAAAAGAGTTGAGAATGTTTAAAGTCTAACAATTGTATAACATTTATTTTTTAAGGTACCGAAAGTAACAAAATTTACCATTTTTATAAATTATCTGTTACACTGGCATCTGTTACAACTTACTGTTGCGTAAATTTTTTTCTCTCATTGTAAGTTCTTGCATACCAAAATCTTGAAAGGTGTAGAAATTTCGTAAATGGGCACAAGAAAATGAGAGTAGTCAAGCGCATTTTTTTCTATAAAAACTAATGAGTGAAATCAAAATCATGTCAAAATTATGCCGTTAATGTCTTATTTTAAAAAGAAGAATTAATATATAAATGCTTGTACAAAAACTTTCTGAAAGCACTGTATCTAAGAATGAATGAAAAAAAATTAATAAATATATTCATATGCAATTACATATTACAATATTAGAAATAAAAAAAAAAGGAAAAATAAAAGTTACACTTCATTATCAGCCCGCAGTTTTTACAATTTGAATACACACACAAACAAATTAATAATGTAAGTAAGTACATATGTATAGTTGTTACATACTCATTATATTTTATTTAGTAATTTTTTTTTTTAATCATTTATTGCAGTCATAAAATTTAGCATAAATTGTTAACGTTATGTGTACATAAACTAATGTTTTGAGAAAATATTATTTAAACACATTATACATACATACATTATCTATATAAAATATGCATATATGTATGTATGTATATACAAAAACAACATAATTATGGTATAGTTAACTATGCATGAACGTGGTTATACCATATATTCACATATACATATACATTTACCTTTTTATTCTTAGGTGAAATAAGTGAATTTTTCATTTAAAAAAAGAAAAAAAACTACTTTAGCGCTGAAATGAATAGAAAAAAAAAAATTAAATACACACATACATACATGCATATTAACGTATTTAGTGAATTTGAAACAATGTTTTGCGGTGCATAATGTTTACCATCAATTTGTGGTTGAGTAATAAGAGTAATAAATTTTTTTTTTAGAAAAAAATAAAAACTAAGTTGGTTATTATGTAGGTATAAAAAAAGATAATTTAAGTAATAAAATGAAATTAATTTTTGTAATACAGGCGAGTCATGATAAGTCGAACTTAAACACAAGAATATTTTCAAATTTAGTAATAAAAGTAAGCTACTAGGCTTGTTGCTCGGACTTCTTAAACTTATTTGATTATTTCCATTTAAGAATTACACACATTTACTCTGTATTATTGCTAAAATTTCAAAATTTTAGAATTTACTGATTAGGAATTTTATTAACCTTCACAAATTTTAAGATTAGGAATTTTATTAACCTATAAAATACTTGTGACCTAATCAGAAGTTCATAGAGACGATTGACGGCGTCTTATTGCAAACATAATATTAAAATTTTCTATAATACAAGTCTAAAGGCAAGTAGATAAAAAAAGAGCTCAATAGCTGGACAAATGAAAAAGGAAATTTGAAAGGCAGTGTGCTTTTTATTTTGTGTAAATTTTTCTACTCTTTTTATTTTATATTTTATATTAGAATAATTCTTATTTTTTATTTTAAATTAGAATATTATTGAAATAATATTTTTAATAACTTAGTGTAAGTAAGATTGTTGTATTTATAAATAATTAATTAAAATTCATGCTAGCTACATATATCACAAAGAAAATAATTTATAACAGCACATATGAATACTAAGACATGACAATATTACATTCCCATTTTTTCCCATTAGGACAGAGAAAATTCCGTTTTCTTCGGAAATTTCGTGCGCTACATACACACTTCATGAAAGTAGATTTTCTTCAAATAAAAAGCGAAAATTTAAAATTAAAACTAAAATTATTTAATGAGACTCAACTGTATTTTCAACATTAAATATAATATTTTAATATATTTAATAAATTTAAAATAGAACCTGTCGGTATTATTATTATAAAAATTTTATTTTTAAGTTATTAGTTAACATTTTTAATTTTTTTTTTTATAAACTTACTTAACTTAGTTAATTTTATTGGAATAAATTATCCAGGTTTAAAATGCAATACACCAAACTTTTCAACATGCATATGTATGTTTGCACATTAATATACATATTTCATACATACATGTGCACATGCATAAATCAATTATCTTTTAACGTGTATAATGCCTATATTTACTTGAATTTTCGAATATAATTTAAGTAACATGCATGTTTGTAAGAAAAATTCAATTGAATTTTCTTACAATATTTTTGTAATTACTTTTAATAATTTATATATATATATAAAAAAAAATTACCAACATTGTGGTATAATTGATTTACTATGAAATTATAAATTTTAATTTAATTTAATTATTTTTGTTGTAAGTTTACTTTTTAAAATAATAATAGCATAATTTATAAAATGTATTTAAGTATGTGAATACATTCAATTTACAGAGGGGAAAAAAATTAATTAAGTACTCACACGTATACATATAAGCTGAATAGAAGAAAAACGAGAAAAAAAGTAGAGTTGACCTTGTCAACTCTGTGATACCCGTACGAATTTGTTATCCTATGTACGAATAACTAATGTGCCATAACTAACTATGGGGCAGACTATAACTTTAAGTTGCCGTATTACCATATTAATTTATGCAAAATTTCAGTACTATGTGTTTTTCAAAATACTGGTTGTGCCAAACTACTATTGAAGTTGTATGGCAGCTACCAGAAAGAGCCAAGAAATTTTAGCGAATTTTATCAAGCACATCTGCCCTACTAATAAATTCACTTGTGTGAAATCTCAATATCACAGCTTTTATAGTTTCTGAGATATAGCCAAATAACTTTTGAAGTTGTATGGCAGGTACCAGAAGGAGCCAAGTAATTTCAACGACTTTTATGAGACACATTGGCCCTACTAATATATTCGTTTGTGTGAAATTTCAATACCATAGCTTTAATAGTTTCTGAAATATAGTCAAATAACTTTTGAAGTTGTATGGCAGGTACCAGAAGGAGCCAAGTAATTTCAACGACTTTTATGAGACACATTGGCCCTACTAATATATTCGTTTGTGTGAAATTTCAATACCACAACTTTTATAGTTTCTGAGATATAGCCAAATAAATTTTGAAGTTGTATGGCAGCTACCCGAACCGGTACCCCGATCATGTCCAATTTAAATAGGGTTCTGGCACTTACTACAATAAATCATTTGTGAAAATTTGGTGATTTTAGCTCAATTAGTTTTGGAGTTATCGTTCGGACGGACGGACGGACGGACGGACAGACAAAGCTAAATCAACTCAGAATTTGACGCTGATCAAAAACATACACTTGAGTCTATATCTAACACCGTTATTTCTTAGCGTTACAAACGGTAAGGTAAATTTAGTATACCCTTCGAACATACGTTCGTACGGGTATAAAAATAATGAGTAATTTATATTGCTATATGTACATATGTGTGAAAATGAAGTTTTTTTATATTTGTAAATAAAATTAACACAATGTTGTATAAAAAATTTTCGCGCCTAATATTCTTCTGCTGTCAAAAAAAATTGCTTTTTAATTTTTTTATCATGTACAGAACTAATAATCTATGACATAATAAGATAAAGATAGGGAATTATCTGAAATTTACTTAAAATTTATGGGTAACATATACTTACATTTAGAATCAATAAAGTTATTCTATTTATTTAATAAAATAGAAAATATAAAATTGTATATACAATATTGATATACCTACATATATTTTCCCTTACATTATCTGTATAAAATAATGGGTGTTTTTGTAAGTCCATTACAATTTGACATGTTATTTTTGAATTGCACATTCTATTTACATTTGTTAACACAAAAAATATGAGATTCTAAGGGTTAGTTTGTGTTACCTTACCAATGCATCAGAATGAATAAAAATAAATCCCTAATTTAGGATAGTTTTAAAGAAAATAACCGAAAATTTGTTAATTAGAGGACACTTGAAACTCAATTAAGAAATTATAGATCGAAATCTAGTTATTGTCAAATTTTTATTCGAATATTTCTAAAGTTATGTTTTTTATATACAACAAATTAAGTCCTCCTAACGAAACAATATGGCATTTGGATCAATTTCATTCATATTCCAAGAAATATAATGATCTGATATTTATGATCAAACTGAATTTGATATCTCATTTAACAGTTAAATTAGAATATTTATAATTAATGAAAGTAAAAACACCCTATATATGTATACAATTATATAAAATGAACTCGTTTTTATATAGTAACTAAGTATTTTAAGATTTTTTTTTATTTATTTATGATTTATTTACATAAAAATAATATTTAAGAAAAATAAAAAGAAAACGATTGATACCAAGACGGAAATGACCGATATTTTTTTTTTCGTATCTGTAAAATCAAATTGTTTTTTTTTTCTCTCTTACTATGTATTTAAAGGTGTAAAGAAATTGTAATAGCAGTCGCTGATTCGTTTCAGTTGGTAGGGAAGCAAATTATCTTTTATATTTAAATAATAATCCGCAGTAATGGTATTTAAATTTCTTTGAAATTTCATTGAAAATTTATGATATTTTTAATAAGTATATGTGTATGTATGTAATGTTTATTATGTATGTATTATAAAAATTCTCTAAATTATTAAAATATTTAAGAATATTTCTTTGATTATGAGCGAAACGTGGTTAAGTCGGATATTGCTAGTTTCGAAACATTGGAAAGCTGCAGAAAGTATATCTTTTTTTTTTAAATTGTACTTAAATTACAAATTTATTATTTAACCAAGAAAAAATATATACGAAATTTTTCGCAGACGAATTAATCATCATCAATTAAGAAATGAACAAGTTATAACTGCTATGGGGTTTTGCTACTATATTGCAAAATTTCTTAATTTTATTACTCTTTTTTCTAGAAATTCTCATAAATAAATTTAATATTGATATTTTGAAAATGAATAATGTTCATGTATTGTTATTGTTGCAAACAGAATGGAAAAAATCTGTCATACTTAATAAACGTAACCGTAAATTTATGAATATTACTTTAGAATAATTTAGGAAAAAAAAATTTGAGGGTACAAAAAAAAAAAAATGATTTTAAATTTTAAAATACACGTTTAAAGTAAAGAGAAAGATTGTTAAATATAAACTATAAATTTCATAATAACTGCGACTAAAAATTAAAAGACCTTATTACTTTATAAGAAGGTGCTTGATTATAGGATTTTCTACTTAAACGCATAAAATTAACTGCAAATAGGATGGTCTTCGCATACAAATATTCAAAAAGCAATTTGTTGGCTCGCTATCAGGCAAAATTAAGTTGAGTTTTGAGATATTAAAATATTTAAAATCTTTCTGTATTAAAATCTTTAATCTACAAAAAAATTTCTTTTAGATTTCGTTTAATTCAAAGATGCTTAAATTAAAATGATAAAAATTTAGATATTTAAATTATCTACGTTTTCTTAAAAGTTAACGAGTGGTTTTCTAAATCAAGGATAAACTGGAGCAGTTAATCAAAAATATTTAATCCAACCTCTAAAAATAAAAGCTGGCGTCCTATTGCATCAAACACTTTTTACTTTTTTAGTCAATTAATGCAAAAAC
This sequence comes from Condylostylus longicornis, assembly GCF_029603195.1. NCBI lineage: Eukaryota > Metazoa > Arthropoda > Insecta > Diptera > Dolichopodidae > Condylostylus > Condylostylus longicornis. The sequence continues at coordinate 8,088,220 of NW_026578009.1, read as the reverse complement.
TTGATGAATCTCTGTTTATCATTAAGAGTAGAAATACTAATTAACTATATGCACAAATAAAAATAATTTATAAGTAAAACTGTTTGGTGTAATAAGCCCTAGAAGTACCTTCCTGTAACAAACTTAATTTGAAATTAATTGTTCAAACAACGTTATATTCACAATCTTCCCGTGATTTTAATGTCAACTTTTCACATATTTACTAGTTTGCTTCTTCATGACAGTTTTATACAAAATGTCGAGTAAAAATTTCAGGAAAATCAAAAAAAAAAAATACACTTTAATGGATAAAAGAAAATCTTTTGGAGTCTACCAGGCAGAAAGGCCTTCTTTCTAAAAAAAAAAATGCCTTTGTCGGCCTTAAGTTATTAAACTTTCATAATTTCTTATTATAAATAATTTTTTTATTTTAAATATTCAAAAATTTGTAAAAAATTTCCCAATTTTAGAAAAAAATTTTTTTTATTTTTCTTTTTTTTAATTGAATGAAATTAAATATATTTTTCAAATAAAACATAAATTATATTTATTATTAATAAAAATATTTTCTCTTTTTGTTTTTTTTAGCAAATTCTCTCTTTTTTTTTCTGCATTGAATTTCCCTATTGTTCTCTTTTTATTGTGGATTTATAAAATGCCCAATTAAATTTTCCATATAAAGATGGACCAGGTGTTTTATTCCCTTTTTTAAATATTATAAAAAAAAATACCAAAGGCAAAAAAGTATGTAAAAATTCGGTTAATATATTTAAATATAATTGTATGCATATAATGATGATATATGGACATACAAATATGTTTGTATGTACACATGTGTTCGTTTATGTAGATTTTCATTATTTTTTTAAACAATCGCAAAATACCCTATTGGATATTTTTGAATACTTTGTTTTTTGTTTTTGCAATATTCGTAAGCATGTGTGTATATATAAGTATTTATCTCTTCGTAAATGAATCCAACATATGCATGTGGTTATAAATATATAGGAAATATTCAAATTTTTGTTGTATGTGTGATTTTATGATAGAGATTGTGTACGATACCAGCTACTGTACAAAAAAAAACTAATTCACATATTTAGAAATTATTTATGCTTTGACCAACTAGACAGACCATTTGTTCATTATTCTTGCTTTTATGTTCTTTCTACACATTATTTTTTCGCAACGAAAAAAGAATATGTAAAAAAAAAAAGGACAAAGTTTTTATAATTATTCAACGTATCGTTCTATGACGGAACTGACATAACTTGTCAGAAAAATTTGTACAGTCGTAAAACTCGCTCACAAATACTGTGATGGTGCTTCTTGTCGAGCTAGATTAATTTTAATTATTGTAAAATTGAAATACTTCAAATTTAATAAATTCTTTTTATTTAAGTGACATTTTTTATTCACAAATAGTGCTCATAAGTTATTTCAGGTTATTTGTTCAGAAATTATAATTGCCCAATTTGGTTTGAATTGAAAATTTTACAAATTTTTTCAAAGTGTACAAATACAGCAATATGTTTTTGAATAATATTGAAAAATTATTTTTGTTTTTTGAACTACGTCTTTGGAAGCTACTTCTTCTGAATCAATCAGTAATTTGTGAGCCAATATTTGGAAATTAGGAAAAAATAAGTTTAAAACCAATTGGTACAACAAAATTTAATTTAGTTAAATTTTTTTTTTTTTCAAATTTTTGAAATTTTTTATGAAATTTTAAATTACACTAAGCTGGAATTGTTGTTTTGCAAATTGCTCAAGAAGTTTGCAATTGCTTACACAGATTTCTTTATTTTACTAACAATTACCAATAAAACATGCAAAATATTAAAAAATCAAAAAAAAAATTAAAAATAAATTATTCTCAGATATTCTAGCAATTGTAAAAAAAACCAATGAAACCATTTAGACAAACCCTTCAGCTTTCTTCAATAGAGATCAAAATTTTTCTGGAAAAACTTAGAAATTCGATTAATTTACCAATTGGTTTCCATTTAATTATTAAATCATTAAATTCAAACACAAGAGAATAGCAGATCTAACTGAATAGTTGTGGTATTTTTAAAACAAACATAGCTTATGTATTTTAAAATATTGAGCTATACAATTGAAGCAATTGCTGTCAATGAATTATTTTCTTGTATTTCATGAAGGACGAATAATCAATTTTATTATTTGAATGCAATAAAATGATGGCATATTGTCAAAGGTCATTACAATTTGAATTAATAAAAAAAAAAAGAATTGTTCATAACAAAACTATTGTCAACTGTGTGTGAATCAAAAGAATTCGGAGTTTATTTCTCATTTACAAAACTGGGATAAAGAGAAAAAAATTAAAAATCAAATTAAAATCGAAATTTAAGAAATAACAGTATTAATAAATAGGGAAATAATTTTCTTAAGGTAATATTGTCCATTTTAAAATTCTGTCCAGATAAAAGAGGGGTTCCCATAAAGAGGGATTCTTTAAAATCAATGAATTTTATAACAAATCGAAAATCCTCTTCTTAAAGATATTGAAATATTGTACAAAAGCATATATATAATATGCATATTTGTATACTTATAAGGTTTATTAAATTTTAATATGAGCATTTGAAAAAATAAAATATGAAAATTTAAATTTTAAATATTTTAAGGTAAAGGAACCGAAAAATAAAATAATGATAAGATATGGGCATTTTTATATAAAACCATAAGAAAGAAACTCTAATGGATAAAGCAAAAAACACACACTTAAAACCAGAACACAATAGAAGATCTGAGTAATTCTTTTTTTTCTAAATATGCAGAAATAAGTGCATATTTTACAATTGATATTATATAAGTACACGTATATGTATGCAAAATTATATTATAAAAAGTATTCATAAATTATTTACGGCAGCTGCAACATAAAATTATTATGGAAATTTCAGCATATAAACGAATTTATTTTATGTAAGTAAGGAGAATAAAGGAGAAATCAGGAATTTTTTTTTTTTTTTTTTGTTTTAGGGAAAAATTCTAATGATGATTAGTGAATTTTATTATTTTAAATGACCATTTGAATATTATTTGACTTTTAAATATAGCACTAAATTCATAAATGACTTCTTTCAGTTTCATTCAGTTTTATTTTGTAAATTAATTTCCAACTCGTAAATCAACCACTTTGGTTTACAGTAAATGAAGTCAAGACAGTACGGCACATGACAGTACGGAATGAGCTCGAAAACTAACAAAAATATTGAATTGTATAGAGAATTTAATTTTGTATGATAAAAGTAAAATAAATTATAAATAAATTGTTAATAAAACTGTGAAATTTTTATTTTATTAAAAATCGTTTCCTTAGAAAAACAAAATCGAAATTCGAAATTACCATTTTATCGTACACATATAGATGCCCTAATCAAGCACTCACGCATATGGCATTTATGATTTAAAATAGTTGAGTTGAAAACTCGATGCATCATCTCAATGTCAAATATTTTCTTCTTTCTACTACATTAAAGATGATTTACCTAAAAATAACTATGTAAGTATGATCTTAATTTTCTAAAATATCTTGCTGTTTTGTTCAGGTTCTTAGAAATTACAAAAATATAAACAAATATTCAAAATTTTTAAGGAAAATTAAAATATTTCTTTAATATTTTAGTATTAATCCTAAATGAGTGGACTGGAATGAAATAATTCTAAAATTTCTTATACAATTTAAAATTTATTTAAGGATTTTTTTTGAATATTCTATTTCTAACATTTTTAATTGAAATCCTGTTGTGAATTTAATTATTATATTGGTTCCAAATTTTATGATTTTATACTATGTTGTTGTTTTATAAAAGGTCTTTGCTCTGTCTATTTTTATTAAAGTAATAAAATTTAAGACAATTCCAAAAATTTGTAATCTCTTTGTTAGAAATTTGAAAAATGACAGAAAAACAAAGAAAATTTAAGTGAAAATTTAACAAAAATTTAAAAGTACCTTAAGTACCTAAATAATTTAATAGAAACTATTAAAAAACAAAAATTATGTACTCATTCAAGTTAGAAGGATAACGAGAGTTGTTATTTTTTTTTTTCTTCGAACAAGAATGTCAAGTGATATTTCCTGCAGTGAATTTTTAATTGTATTCCTAAGGGTATCAAAATCAGTATTTACTTAGTTATTTTTTTTTTTCAGTTTTTCAATATATACACACATATATACAAACACATACAAACACAATGTTTACTTGTAAAAATTCTTGTTACATTTCCACATTTTTCAAGGATAATTTCAGTATGATAATACAAATTTACGCGAATATTATATTTACATACATTCATACAAGTATGTTGTTCGATTTGTTGGTTGTTTTAGCGAGAACCAGAAATAATATGAAATGTTTTACAAGTTTTTCTTGAATTTTTCATGAATTTTAAACATGATTTGTGATGTTTTACTCAATTTTTTTATATTTTTTTTTGAAAATATTAAAATAAATATTTATACATATGTATATGAGTGTATTTTAGAACAAATAGAGAATAAGTACGAACATTTGGTATTTGAGTGTAATTTCGGCCTTTGATAATTTGAATGGGGTTGCTTCAAGTCTCAGTTGTGAATAATATGAAAATCGTAAGCGAAACTGAAATAAAATTAGTTGAATTAGTTGTCAAGTACATTTTATAACCTAAACTATTCTTTTATAACGAATGAATAGTTGTATAAAATCAATCACTTGTAAAACAAGTCGACAATAGTTACTGTACGTCGCATGGTTCTGAAGTTATAAGCTTTTATTTATATGCAGGAAAAATCTGGTACTTTTTTCTTTAAAAGACTGTAGCTCGAAAATGAGAATATATGCACCCCCATTCCTCCCCACCCAAACAATTTTTTGCTGGAAATCAAAACACCGTGTTTTTAATATCCATATAGAATTTTTAGGTCAAATATAAGTTCAATTTTCGAACGTAAGTATAACAATAATGAATGATTTAGTGCTCTACAGTTTCCAATTGAAAATTCGAATTGAAACACGCAATTGCCACGTGCCTATTTCAGGAGCCCTCATACAAAATATACATATGCATGTATGTTCCAATATAAATTTTAATAAATAATTTTGCACTAAATCGTAAAAATTGTAAAGTAGTGCTTTTATATAATTGTAATTTAAGAATACTCAAACTAATATTTTTATAATGTTCGCTGAATTTATATTATTATTATTATAACGAAAAAGTGTTCAAGTAATGATAGCAAGAAAAATTATTTCTGATTGTTATAATTAGAGCATTTCCTATTACATAAACCACAAAAAAATAACAAAAAATATTATTTTTCTGTCAAATAATTTTCTGTACATTATCTGTCAAACAATTTTCTTTATTTGTCAATTTAATTGCTTCATTTACTCGCATTTGTTATCGTATTGCAATTTACAAACTAATAAAATTTATTTGCATGTAAAAATTTTCAATTCACATGAAGAATACTGTGCAGTTAATTCTTACGAAATCGCCTGAATAAATTTCAGAGAATTCGATAAATTTTGGGGTTTAATTAATGTTTAAATAAGCGTGATTAAATTAAAGTGTAAACATTGTCTTCCTTCAAAATTCTCAATTTTTATATAATTATTTTTTTGAATTTTTTGAATAACAAATAAATAAATATAATAATTCGTTAACAAAATCAATGACTCTACATGAAATGATTTTGAAAGGTACCGTCATTTTGAAAGTCCACATCGAAAATAAAATTCGAAATATAAAAATGTTAAATATCTGATCTTATAATTAGACAATCTACTCCAATAATTAATGAATAACGAGTCTAAAAGCAATTAAGTTGCTTTAATGAAGAAAAATAATGAATTTTAAAGCAATTAAATTGCAATTTTATACTTCAAATTTGAAAAATTCCGAAAATTATCAAAATTCTTCATAAATATTTATACAAGTATGTATTTAATAATCACAAAATAAGCAATAATTGCAACTTACTTAATAAACATACACACAATCAACAAATGCATAATGCATTGGAAGTAAGAAAACCATAATTAATTCATTAACTTAATGCTTTACCAATGCAAGCCCGGTTATTGAACGATAACTTGATTTATTCCTGTCCTAAAAATTTAAGATCGATTATCCAAAATTCCAAATATTTAATTGACAAATAAAATATTAAACAAAAAAAGAGAGAGAATCAAATAAAAAAAATTAAAGTTATGACAGAATCAAATAAAAAAGAAAAAATAAATTTAAAAAACAAAATAAAAGAAATGAAAAACAGCAAAAAAAAACTGCGACGAGGTGTAACATTGTTAAACCGTATTAAACGCGAATAACAAGATCGATAATACCATTTTTTTTTATTATGGTTTTTTTTCGATTTTTTTTATGGGCTTGTATTCAACCATTCTTCTGCCGTTTCTTCCGTCCCTGCGTTCTGTTATTAAAAAACATTTGTGCATTGAGAAAGAAAGAAGTGTGCGCTGAACCTTTTTTTTTACTGCCTCTCATTTCCACAAGACACAACGCAATACAAACATCAAGAATAAAAAGTAAAACAAAAAATTCAATTCCGAAAGGAAAAAAAATTGTTCGGTTTTTTTTTTTTTTTTTTTATGGTTAAAAAGTGTGGTAAAAAATAAAATATTGTAGAGAGAAAAAAATATGAAATTTAAAAAATAAATAAAAATAAATTTGTAATCGAAATAAGTATAAGGTTTTGATTGAAACACTAGCAAAACTTGTAAGATTTAGATGTATGTAAGACCATTTAGATGTAAAAGTGAATTGGAAACTAAGAAGGCAATCAACGTTTAAAATAAAATTAATTAAGTTGGTGTATAGAGTTTTAGAATATATTAAGAAAAGTTGATAAAAACTACTTTAGCTGACAATTCGGCATATAAAATTAGGTTTGAAACTCACAAATTAAGAAATATTTTATAGGTACAACCCTAAATTTTAATCAAACATGCTTTAGAATAAAGAAGTAGATTTTAAATTGCAAAGAAGGGGTAAGAGCGCACTACAAACTAGGTGCGGGACAAAGCCTTGCAACACCCTCTCGAGACCCACCCTGCTAATGAATTTGAGCTGACAGACAGCAGCTCCGTCGGCGTGAGCACGTACTTCCCCAGTACCTCCCTTCTAATGCGGGCGGTGACCCCGTATTCTCTCAGAAGGTGCGCCAAGAGCTCCTCATCCTGCCCGCAAAATCTACATACACTTCCCAGGCCAAGCCTTTTAAAGTGAGCCCTAAGGCGACAATGCCCCGTCAAGACCCCGGTGAGAATTCTCACCTGATTCCTGCCGAGTCCTATTATTATTTGTATCCAATGGTACTTTAAATGTCATTTATCAAATCATTAAATGTGACATTTTGTAATTTTGCCTTCTGTATGACATTTTTTTATATAAAAGACAGCAAATTATTTTTATTGACATTTAAAATACAGTGAATTTTCTCATTTTATGAGAACTTTCATACCAAAAAAAAAAAAAAAAGTTATTCACTCAGAAAAAATTAATATGTGAATTTGCACAAAATATTCTATTTTATGAAATCGACTTAGGTTATTGCCGACTTACCAAATGCAAATACAAGCTCACATAGATCTTGCATACATATATATATGTAACACACACACTTTTCACTCAATTTCAATTTTCGCAACATAAAATTCATAAACTGCTGCAAAATGCAGTTTAAAATGCCAGTATAATAAATTTGTCAGCATTTCATTGCAAATACAGAAAAGAAAAAAATTACTGAATAGCTTCTAAAAAAAAAAAACTAAAACCAAAAACGTAAACACAAAAATGACTTTAGAGCCAAAGTTCAGTAGACCCTTTCCTCTTCTTTTTTTTTCTTTTTAAATTTTTTTTTTTTTTGCTCTTCCTCATATTTTCATCGTTTATTGTTTTTAATGGTATTTCAATCACCTGGTTTACTTTGATCACGTGTAGTTTGACGTTTAGAAGAAAAAAAAGCAAAGCAAATTGTATGTGTGTGTGTGCCTGTCTTTTTTTTTCGTAACCTACGCGTTTTTTTTGGTTTTTTTGTTTTATTAGGTGTACAAGTTGTTTTCTTTTTTTTTATTTATTTATTTTTTGTTACATTTTTTTATTTCATTTCGTTTGAGTTTTGTTTTCGAACGAAAGAACCTTCATAACACCGGTTGTTAAAACAAAAAAAAAAACATTTAGAAGAAAAAAAATTGTTATTATCGTTTTTGTTTTTTATTTTTTTTTTTTTGCTTCTGAACCAATTTATAATGGAATCGTAAGAGTAGAAAAAAAAACTGAATGAAATTGAATTGTTTATTTGCTTTTTTTTTTGTGCCTCCTAATATCAAAGACACAGAGAAGAAAAAATAATAAGCAAAAAAACGTTCGAGTGTTTTTTACAATTTCAAATTGTTCACGTTTTGAACTTTTTGCTTTTTTTTTTCTTCTTTTTTTCTTTTTAACACAATTGTTTATATAGAAATCGCGAAAAAAAGTGGGAAAATGATAAAAAGAAAAAAAATAGGAAAAAAAAACACCGACCCGATGAAAAGACCATTAGAAATTTAGAGAAGAGAGAACGTGTGTGTGTTTTTCAATACATTCATACTGACAGATAAACTGTTGGGTGACTGTCAATTGAGTTTAACAATTCATTTATTTGTACAAAACTCACTTTATAAAGAGAGCAATTTAAGAATATTTTTGTTGTTTTTATAAAGCCTACGGAATTTATTATTATTTTTTAATTCTTTTAACAGAAGATAACATGAGTTTTGTAATTTAGATTTTAGATCAAAGATTAATAAGTTAATTACGAAGTCCAAAATTATCTATCGTTTAAAATATGCAACTGAACAGATGGTACACGTGGGCCATTTTCATGGTACATTGGTATATAAAATATTATTTGAAATCAATATAAATTTAATAGATAAGAACGAAATAGAAAGTAAGAAAATTTAAAAAAAATATTGTAGGAATATAAAAAGAAAATTGCAAGAACTCTCCTAGTCGAAAATAGAGTGAATTACAAAATAGATTATTAAGGTTATAAAGTACTACTGAATCTGGATAAGAAGGAACACTATTTTAAAAGTGAAAAAAAATTACAGAAGTGAATTAAATTGAAATATGGATTTGTTAGAATTTATACATAATTTATGAGACAACATTATAAACATTATAAAAAGAGTAAAGTAATTGTGAAGCAATTACATATAAAATAATAACTGTATATTATTGCAAATACATAAAGATATTGTATGATCATACCTATCATTATATAATGCAATTTCACAATAATACTAATATGTATAAAGAACATCGACAACTAATTAGAGTGGATCAAATAATAATTTTAACAGGATGTTCAGATTTCAATAATTAACTAAATATTTCTTTAAATTTTTCATTTTTTAATTTCACCAAAAAATAATGAACGAGCTCTACATAAATATCACCACGCTATTTATTAAAACAGACAACCTTTAAGTCATAAATGTCCACATTAATCCACTAAATTCTTTATATTCTGGAAACAATCTCGGTGTAATATAAGAATTTTCATAATAAGCATGTTCCAACTCTTTTCTTCCATTAGTGCATTATTCTGACGACTTACAAAAGAGATTCGTGTATCAAACGAAACGAAGATAAGTGAGCATTCAAAATTCTTCTTAACACTGATGACAATAATTTGATAAATTTAAATAAGAGTGATAACAGTAATATTTTTCATTATAAAATTCTTGTTTATTTACAAAAAGAAAAGCTCATGGATTAAAACTTGTAATTTGTTGTAAAATAAATTTATTTGTAATTTTTAATAAATAATTTTAAATTAATAAGGTTTGACAATACTAATTGTCACAAAGATTTCGAAATATTTAATTATAATTTATTTGATATCTTAAGTGTTTTAATTAAATTTTAAATAATCTTTACAATTATAAATTAACAATTTTACTAAAACTAGTTTGCACCATTAAACAACTTGCTCAAATCAAAATTGAAAAAAAAATTTTTGGTTCGTAAACAGTATAGCCAAACATAATCCTACAATAAATTCTAAATTACTAGAATATTTTAAATATTTTTGTTAAAAATATCACAAAATCAATCAATAATATTTAATTATAGAACTGAGTTGAAAAATAACATTTGCAAAAAAAAAAGATTTTATAAAATTTTTGAGATTGAATGACTAATTAATTGATCTATTTAAGCACAGCAGGAGATCCAATTATAATTTAAATTAAAAATAAATATTAAAAGAGAAATATAATGTGTAAAGGAATTGGTACTTAAAATCATAAAATCTAGTTATTCAAGTTTGTATATTAATACCTATGTGTTGAATTAACTGGAGTAGAAATTAAAGTTAAAATTCGAAAATGTTTGTTGATGTGATCAAGTTTAAAAAACTAAATTTATATTAGAAAACCATTTTTATGACAAACTTATAAAGTTTTTTTTTTGCGGCAAAAAAGTAAGTACGGAATAGGGGTCCAAAATTTCACATTTTTGACAACAGTATGGGTGAGAATCGAAAAAAATTGTGACGAACAAATATGAAAAAATTGTTACGAACAAAATTGAATAAAATTAATTTGTGGATCGGACCGACTCTTCAATTTTTCTTGCTTAATTGCAACAAAAAAAAAAAAAATCGATTTTAGATTTATAATGCTTTTCTACTTTAAAAGTAAGTAACGCTATTAACACTGAATATATCGTATTTGAACCATTTAATTAATAACTTAAATTACGCTAATAATATAAGTGATGAATTACATACAATTCAACACACACTAAAATGCTTGATAGTACAAATGCATTTCTTTCAATACATTCTGAAATTTTAAGGCTACGTACAAGCAATCAGGAGTATCAGATAGTACTTATAAAATAATCACTCATTATATTCATTTGCATAACAATAGTTTTCTTATGTGTGGCTTTGAAATTTTTCAGGTTAACTTCAAAATCTCTTCATTTGGAAAAGCATTAGAATGTATTGAGAATTTTTATATTAATAAACCTAAAATTTCGGAGTATTTATGAATTAAAATATGGTTTCGATCTAGATTAATTTTAGGTTTTAAGGAAAAACCCAGAGAATGGACTTGATGTTTAATCTATTACAATCGAAAACTTAAACATTTACAATATTTTATTAAAAAATTCAATAAATTTAATTAAAAAATAATTTCTTTTTTTAAATAAAGTTAATAAAGAAATAAAAGTTTTTCTTTGTTGATAATTCAAAAAAACTATTTAAATATTTTAATTTTTAAATTTAAATAAAAAACATAGGGTACACTTAAATTTCTTTTATAAAAATTAATTTTAATTATTAAGTAAAATTTTTATAAATAAAATAATAAAGAGAGAGAAGAGAGAGATTAATAATAAATTTTTCAATTGGTTTTAATTATTTACTTATTAAAATTATTTTTTAATTTTATCACATCCCCCGTTCTCTCTCTCTTATCTCCTCTCTCATTTTTTTTGTGCTAATCTAATTCTTATTTTTATTTTTTTTTTTCATTTTTCCTGTTTGATAATTCTCAAAAATAATTTACAATAAAAACTTTACCTATATTTATAAAGAAAAATTATTTTTTAATTTTAAATTTTTTTTTTTATATTTAATTATTAATTTTTTAATTATTACTTACTAAACTTTTGATTATTTAGTTTTCAAAACAAAAATATGAGCACCTATACCTATTCTTAACTGTATACTTATATGAAAGTATGTGTGTATAAATTTTTGTTTGTTGTTATTAAAAAAAAAAAAAGAGTTTTTATTATTTTTGTCCAAAAAAAAAATAAAAAAATTCCTTATTAGTAAACAAACTTTAGTGTGATGCTCTTTAAATGTTAATTTTAATTTTTCTTTTTTGCAATATTTTTAGTAACAAAAAATAAAAAGGACTTAAAAACAAAAATAATACTAGAGTTCGAATTGCGAATATTTACAAAAAAAAAAGGAAGACTTGCAAGATAGAGAGAAGAGAGAGAGAGAGAGAGTAATAACAATAGTAACCAGTGGTGGAATATTGTCATTTTTAATGTCAAATTTGGCATAATAGATTTAAGTTTTTGTTCTGAGATTATGCCAAATACATTTTTGATTAATAGAGTTTTAAAATATTATTGAAATATCTTTGGAAAAAGAATTGTGGTTGAAAAGGATGTAACAATCGAATACCGTTGTAAGTGATGTAATTATGTTCAATATTTATATCTTAAGTATTGAAATGAATACTTTCAAAATTGGTAAACAAAATAATTTTTTTATTTTGCTTTGATATTCCTATCTTGTAGCATGTATTCTTTGTATCTTGTTGTATTGAATGACAATATTTTTGTTTTTTATTTAATAATCTATTTCTTTCAATTGTCATTGATTCGAATTTTGTCAATTTATTATTTCTTATTCATATCAGGATTAAAATTTTGTTGTTAATTTTCTCAATTGACAACAATATTTATTTAATTAAAATAAAAATGTTTTTAGGTTTGACAACATTTTTAAATTTCCAAATGTTTTATACCATTTGGCATAAAATGGCATTGTATTTTGCCTAATCTAGCATATTATACTAGAAAAAATATCCCAACATTAAGTAGCAATATTATAAGAAGAAGAGAGGAGAGGACGAACGAAGGCAAAAAAAAAAAAATAAAAAAAAAAAAAAAGAGAATAACAAAACAATGAGAGAATGCTATTTTAGCAGCAGCAAGCCAGCAACAACAACAACTACAATTATAAAACGACAACAACAATTTTTTTTTATTAATATTTTTGCAAAATAATTTTTTTTTTTTTTAATATTTTTTTACTGTTACTTACAATTCCTTTAAGCATTAAACTTTTATACATGATATAGATTTTTTTTTTTCGTTTTGTTTTTGGTTTTTGATTTTTTTTTTGTGCAAATAATAATTTTTTGTTTTTTTTTTTTTTTTAAATCCCTTAAAGCATCCTGTTATAGAAAAAAAAATTTATTATATTTACATTTTACATATAATGCTTATATACATATATATAGTTGGTGTGTTTGTATATTAAACCACTTGTATTTAAAAAAAAAAAAAAATCTAAAATAATTTTTTTTTTCCTATTAAAATATTTTATATACGCACATACATGTGCACGTTTATATATATTAAAAAAAAAAAAATCCCTCCAACACTATATTTATCCTTGTGTTTTGGTTTTTTTTTTTTTTTATATACGTATGTAATTTTTCTGTTTTTTCGTTTTTATTTTTTTGCTAAATACAAAAAGTACAACAACACAAGAGAAGAGAATATTTTTTACTATATGAAAAATAATAATAAAAAAAACTTGGAACCCTTTAAAAAAGTCATCTCTTAAAAAAGTCAACATTTTTATAGGCTGACATGCGCACATACTCCTTATTCTTTTTTTTTTTTTTTAATTTTTTTGCTTTACATTTTTTATATAAAAATTTTGTTTTTTTTTTTTTATTATTAAATATTTTTTGGATAATATCATCAACCTTTTTATATTATTATAATTTTTTTCTTGTTTTTGTTATACACACATAACTATTATAATATTCTTGTATATATACACACACATTTCTAAATATACTTACATATTAATAATTATTTATTTTGAAAGGTATACATGTATACGTAAGTATAATTGAATGTGAATGGGGAGAAGGGAGCAGGGACGTGACTCTTTAAATTACAAATATAATTTTTCTTGTAAACCTTATTGTTAAATTACCGAATTAAAATTCGAAGAGTCAGTACCGAACAGTATTTTATAAAACCAAGTCTAAAAAACCTTAATTACAAAAAACAAATCAAAGAATCTTAATATAGAATCTTAATTTTACAGTAATTCCGAAAAATTCAATAAAAACAAGACAAATCCAATAAAAGGAAATAACACATTAAACGCATTTTCTGATTCGTTAATAGTATTGCACAAAATTATGAAAATATTTTTCAAAATACTTCATTCAAATTAAGAACGATGCTAGTAAGTTTTTAGTTAACAGACAAAGAAAAATATAACTTTTGGTTTTTTTTGGTTGAAATTTTCTAAAAATTTTGTCTGTTCGGTAAAACAAATATAAAACAAATATTAAATTTCAAGAAATTCCGTCAATTATTTCATTAGGTCTAAAAAAAAAAAAATGGTAAAAAATCTAAAGTGCGGGCTTTTGAGAAAGAGATATCCAAGCTGATATATAGGGCGACATTTAGTTAAAAATAGTAATACATACTGCTAAATAACGAAATACTGTTTTCGCCGCAATAGATAAGTACATCTTTGACGGAAATTCGATATGCGAAATTTGAATTCATCACATAACCTACAACATTTAATGCAATTCAATTAGCAAAAAATGTATAATACTTCATTAAAAATTCATCTTTTCTTAAAAAACTATTTGATCACGTTATTTACCATTTGGACTTGTGAAAAGAATTTTACTAATTTGATTCCTCTATTTGAATATCGTAATTTACAAAATTTCGGTTTTTTTTGTAATTCTCATCCCTTACAATTAAAATTAAGAAACAAGTTAATAGAAAGAAAGCACAATTTTCATTTTAATTTGAAATCTATTTAATTTAGTACATGAAATATTTGTTTTTTATTGAAAATTGTGCCTAAAATAACCGGTTTGTTTTCATTACGCCATCATAATTATTACGAATTAGAGTACAAAATGTTGTTATGTCGGAATTGGAAATACGTAAACCGCACAAAAACTTTCTATACGAAAATATATGTCAGTCCACAAATATAAAACTAACTTTCGTCATTATTGCTCTCCGAGAATTATTTCAACAAGTAACCGTTTAAAATTTAGTAATTTTATAGTAATTATAAAATTTAGTAACTTCTCTAAGTTAAAGTTCTGTATTAAATTGTTTTAATACAAAATCGCTCAACATTTTAACTGTAAATTTCCATCATGTGTCTCAATTTTTACATGTATTAAAATCTAAAAATCTTCTTTCAAATTCATGATTTTAAGAATTTATTCTAATTAGAATATTCGGAAAATTTCGAATTTACTTAACTGGTCTACTGTTTACAAATATAAGAAAGAAAGAAAGTAAAGCTAATTAAATATTTGATTTATAGAACTATCGCTTTCCACTTCTCGAAACAAGCTAACGTGAAAATTCAGTTTCGGCTGCATTCTACATACAATCGTTTTTTTTTTTTCGCATATGCATAAGTTTGGTTTTTGGATGTTTGAGAAACCTACACAGAACTTTCATTCTAGTTTCAACACTTTCTTACTGATCTAAATCAATATTTGTAATAAAAATATTAGAATTAAATTTCACAATTTTCAAAAATCGTAAAGGGACGTAGGATACGGAGCTGTGGGCCGCATTTTTGAAATACCTGCTTTAAAATATAAATAAAAAAAGGATAACCATTAACAATATTTTCAACGAAAAACAAAATATTTTTGAATGAGATAAAACGTCACTGATTTTAAATTATAGTAAGTATGTATGTAACTACATTGTATATTTTATATCCATCATATAAGGATATTATTATATCCTAAGGAAATATTATTCTATATGTTCAAGAAAATGTATATAAGTATCTATGCACATACTTATACCGATTTATTTCTTATACAATACTTAACATTATGTATATGTATGTATGTATATATTAGGCTTTAAGTTTCATTTATATAGATATGTATTAGAAATATGTATACATACATATTATTATGTATATATAGTATAAATAGGTAAGAAAATAAAATGTAAATAAATATGTACATATGTAAATACCTTCTTTCAATATAATAATCTTGTACAATATACGAGTACGTGCATATATAGCTCTATAGAAATGTAGATATCGTATAAAAAATATATTATTATATTTTTTTTTTTTTGCAAAACAAGGGTCGCTCTATAACACAATCCAATATAACACACATGATTATATTTCATTTTTATACACAATACTCAAACATTCATACATATAATATGTAGTTACAAATATAGATATATGTACGTTTTATACTTATTATTGTTGATATGTTGAAAATTTTTATTTAAGATTTTTGTATTAAAGAATTCTCTTAACGAACAAATAATAAAATAAAAAGCAAAAAAATAGAATTAATTTTTAACATACTTTCATACATTGCGTACAGATATATGCAAAATGATTACATATTTTTAAACATACAGACACACTATTCATATATATCGTATTCGTATATTATAATAGTCAATAATATGTAGCCCTATAATTATATACAAATAGCATATATATATATTATATACAAATAGCATATATATATATATATATATATCTTATATATAAACCGTTTGTATGTAAATTTTCAAAAATAATAAATCAACCTCATCAAAATCGATAAAAAATTACTTTTCTTTTTTTTTGCTTTTATTTTTTTTAATATTTTATTTAAATAAAATATTAATTTTCATTTGCATATGTGTGGGTGGGTGTATAACTTGATATTTTTTCTATTACTTACTTATGTTATGCTTATTATCTATCATGTTATACTTATACTCACTATAATTTTCAGTTCATTCCAGCATAGCTCTAAAGAGTATAGGTATACATAACAATGTATGTACATATACTTGTAATTATATTTTTTAAAGTATAGCAAACAAAACTAACACATTGGCAAAAAAAAAATTAAATATTGACAAAAAAAAACACATATTTCTACAAAATTGTAAAAAAAAAAAAAATGCGAAAAAAGAATGTTTTTCTTCTTCTAAATTTAGAAAATTTAAAATCGAAATAGAAAAGAAAAGAAAAGATAAAAAATGAAGAATTTTTTTCTTATTTTTATTTTTGTTGAGATTTTTTAGATTTTTTTTTTTTTTTGTTTTAATTAAATAACATGAAAGAATGCTAGTAATTACGAAATAAAGACAAGAAAAATTCTATATGTACTATTATACACTTTTCGATATATTATTTCGAATTCCGAATTTTGAATTTCGAAAATTGGAATGCAATCAAATACGTACATAAATATTTTGTTTTGAATTGGCATTGTTGCGTGTTGCCGAAATTCAAATTCTACAATTCGTATTTAGTTTCGGACATTATATCCAAACAAATCGGACAGCAAATTATTACCACAAATATCGGACAAAGGGTTTGAATATGTATTTCGAAATAGATTATATAGGAATGCTCGTTGAAATATCATTTACAATTAAAATTTTGATAACTTGTCTTAAAACTCTCAAACTTTAATTTCAATTTATGAAGAGAATAACAAAAATAAAAAGTCATAAATGAAGTTAGTTTTAGGCTGAAGAATAATAAAATGAATCAAATACACTAAAACCTTACCAGCATTGCATTCTTAAATTTTATATAAAGCATTGACTTTTTCTTTTTTTTTGACGTTCTTTGTCTTTTTTTTTCAGCGCATTCAAAACGTATTTGAAGCAACATGGATATATGAATTTGTTTATTTGCAAAAGTATTTTCAAATTGCAAATTTAATATTCAAATTGTTATATAAAAATTTTCCGAAACTTAAAATAATAGTAAAAACACAATTTTATTCAACCAAATATAATTTGAAGTAAATCAAATAATTATTTGCTGTTCAGATAACGGTATAAAATTTTCTTTTATTTGCAAATTTCGAACCGCACAGTATGTATTCGGTTCATATTTGTCTTTAAGTACTTAAATTTCAAATATTCCTTTTAATAGTAAGTAGTATAGGTCAATAAAAGAGTTAAAAATAAAAAATTTTTGTAAACGTGTAAACATTACGGAAACTTGTAATGCCATTTATAGTACCTTTACACTAAATTATAATATTTACATACATACATATATACATGCACATGTACATGTTAATTATCAAATTATAAAAATTTTTTAACCCTGAATAACTATGGTTAAAATAAATTCTAAAAACAATATGCTTCGTTCAGAAGATGTTGTAGAATTAATAAGGTATGTATATAAACATTCTACAGTCGAAAAATATAATTAATAATTGAGATTGATTATAAAATATTGTGATTATTAAGTCCATTTCAAACTTCGGCTTTGATTGAAATTTTGACACTGTGTATACTTGGTGTTTAACAACAAAAATCAGCAAAATCCAGAACCAAACTACCTGTTCGTACTGGGTATATGGCTAAAGTCGTTTTATTTTATTATTTTCATTCATACAAGCATAAACAACATTAAATGTAATAATCACACTGATAATTGGTTATTTTATAACATTTTTGCTCATTTGATATTGTATAATTTTTTTTTTATTTGCGTTGGAGGCGACGATGTCGGCTTTAATTTCACTAACAAATTTTCTTATTTAGTTTTTCGTTATTATTTATTTATTTATTTATTAATAAAGAAAAGAGAGAGAGAAAAAAACTTTTTTTATTTTTTCTTATTTTCAAAATTATTATATTGGAATGTCCAATTTAGAATTAAGAATTTATGAAAAAATAAGAAGACAAGCAGAAGTAAACGGAAAATAGCAATTTCTTTTTAAAAAAAAATTTTAACGTACAAAAATGTGTGTGCGTTTGTATGTACACCATGTATAAATTACATACATACTTATACCTACTACTATTTTGGCACGTGGGTCTAATTTTAAAACAAAAAAAAAAAATAAAAGTAAAGAGATAAAAAAAAATACTAAACAAATAAATAAAAGCAAAAAGATACAAAGTTAAAAAAAAAAAAGATTATTTTCTTTATAAAAAAAAAAGCAAAAACGATGAAAACAAAAGTAAGCAAAAAAAAAAAATAAACGCTCGATTACGAGGGAAAAATATTTTTTTTTCTTAACAAAAATTTTAGAATGAAAAATTCAAAAAATTCATTCCGTCTGACACAAAGTACAAAGTGATCGAAAAAAAAATTCAATTTTCAATATCACAGTAAAAACAGGGTGCATTTTTAAAAACAATCATGAGTGAAAGCGACAGGAGTTTCAATCTACGACAATTACGATAAAAATAAGATTTAAAAAAATCGGTCAAAGTCTTGTCAACACGCAACTACTCAAGCAACTTTGACAAATGGACACTATTGATATAAATTTTGAAACAGTTACCCATCTAAAAATTTACGTTAACGGTACTTTCCCAAACCTTAATAAATTTGATGATTATAGGAATAATGTCAATTACTTTCAATTGCAAATGGTGCAATATATTTTAAAAATTGTACCCTCAAAATGCAGTAGAGTAGCACACAAATGCTTCCGCAGGTTTTTGTAATTATAGTTAAATTTCTGACATTAGCTTCAAAAAATATTGGAATTCATGACTTTTGTCTTTGCTGAAGACATTCTGGGAAATTGCCAAATTTTTATTTATTACTGTCCAGAGTGTTGAATATAGTCTGTTAGTTTAAATTCATTACCGGATATTGTATAGAATCATATATAAACTTCTAAATATTTTGAGCTTTTCTTACAAATTTAAGTGTATTATAGGTAATGAGATGTTATTAAAGAAACAGAATAACAAATTTCATATAACGGGGAATCGAAAAACCATTTATTTATATGAAACAATTTAAAAAAAAATTTCCAAAAAATTAACGACAACCGAAAATCAGCTAATTTTTAATAAAGTAAATTTTAAATAAATTTAGTAGTAAAAAAAGCGGCTTTTTGACTTATTAATAATAAATTTAAAAATTTTATTTTTTTTTTATTTTATTACTTAAAATTTTTATTTAGACGATAAAGTTAAAAAAAAAAAAATGAAGACATTTCTTCGAAGATTTATTAATTTTTAATAGAATTTTTTTGATCTGAAGTAGTTATTTAGGATTCCAACAAACTGTAAACATGTCCACATATTTACGGCAAACAGATCTCGTGAACATGGCAATTGAATCAAAGCTTAATTTTTGTTCATAAATCAAAGTTCCGGTTAAAATTTTTAATGCATAAGAAATATGCTTATGCTGACATTAAATACGAGTCTCAAATTTAAGTATAAATGCACAAGACGAACTTCTACAAGCTTACAAATACTTACAAACACCCGTTTTAAGAATTTTAGCAAATATTTGAAAATTAAGGGTCCCAATTTGTTGAAATGGTAATGAAATGTAATTGAAAATAAAAATGTTCTATTTCAAGGGAGTGTTAAAGAAGTTATTTAAAAATCACATTTAGCTTAAATTGAAATTAAAATTTCTCTTCAATTTTTCTCAAAAAAATTATTCAAAAAAATATTATAAGTAACAATTTTAAAATTAAATATTTTTAAATTAAAAAAAAAATTTTTTTTTACCTTAGTATCTTGCATATGACCTTCTGATAATGGACTTGTTGGTGTCGATGGATTACTATATGATTGTTTCATATCTTGTTGCTGTTGTTGTTGTTGTTGAGATTGTTGTTGATCTTGTTCATTATTTTGTTGTTGTTGTTGTCCACCATTAATATTACCATTATGCTGTTGTTGTTGCTGCTGCTGCTGTTGTTGTTGTTGTTGCTGTTGCTGTTGACTAGCATTGCTATTTAAAATATGTCTATCTAAAACACTATTTTTAACAGCATAATCTAATCTTTCAACATTTTGTCTTAAATCAGTTATATTAAATGGTTTATAATCGTGTACTAATGTTGCACGTAAATCACTTGATGTTAAATGTCCTAATGGACCTAATACACCACGTTCATTCATTGATCTTAATTGATCAATTGAACGATGTAAATAATCACCACCTGGTATTTCAGCCATTAATGGAGAATTGTGATAATCCAGCCCACCACCGGGCCGGTATTCAATAGTACGACCTTCCAGTGTGATAATTTTTATAGAGTTTTTTTTTTATTAAAAAGGAAATTTTTTTTTTTTTAATTTTTCAAATTATATTTTTTTTTTTTTGTTAATTTTAAAATTCAGTTTGAATAAAATTGTTTGGGTTTAGAGCACAGAAAATTAAATTTATTTTTTTTTTTTTAAATAAAATGATGAAAATTATTTTTTTCTCCCGAAATATTTTAAAAATATTGTTTTTTTTTTTCTTTCTTGTTTTAAAAAATTTTATTTTAAACACCTTGCAAAATTTTTTTTAGCAATATGAGCTGAGTAATTTTCACTAAAAAAAATAAGTACACAGGAAAAAAATTAAAATTAAAAGCAAAAAAAAAAAAAAATAACAAAAATATTTTGTTATTTTTTTTTCTTGGAAAATAATAATAAAAAAAACAACAACAAAATAAGGCACTTTAATCCTTTATCCTTTGTTGAGGAGTTTTTCTCTCCTTGTAATTTTTTTTTTTTAATTTTTCTTTCTTTTTCTTTTACATACACTTTTGCTTGCTGTTGCTCAACTATTATGATTTTTTTTATTTAATTTTTTTTATATTTAAAAAATTTGGATAAGGCCACGCTATTTTTTTGTTTTATTATTTTTTTTTTAATTCAAAATTTTTTATTAGTAAAATTTTTTAATTTATGTTTTCAAACAGCTCAAAATTTCAATTTCACTCAGTTTGTTCCTTTTTTTTTAAAAATAAAACTCTGCTTCCTACTATTCACCATTAATGCTGTTATCCATTTGAAAAAACCAAAAAACAAAGAAAACAAAAAATATGATTTTAGTTTAAAAAATTTTGCTTCTTTTTTTTTTTTAATATTTTAGTAAAAAAAAAATCCTAAAAAATAAAATTAAAATTTACCAATCAAAATAGGAAAAAAAAATTTGTTGCATAAAAATTATTACCACAAAAACAACACAAAAAAAAAAGGAAATTTTTTTCTAATTTTTCTCTTCTTTCTCTTTTTTTTTCTCTGTGTTTTTTGGACAGTACATAATAAAAATCAATAAAAATTGTCACAATAAAGTAAAAAAGAGACACAAAATTTTTATTAAAAAAAAATCCAAATTAAAAAAAAAAAAAAGTAAAAGAGACAGAGACAGAAACAAAAAATAAAAATGTGCAAATATAGTCGAACAAAAAAAAAAAACGAGCCCAACAAACAGTTTCCTTATCAAACCCATATTATTATATAATATATTCAGATGTAAATGTGTGTATGGAACCGTTTATGATATGAAATGTAAATAACTTTCAACTCAAATAACATAGTTATATTAAGTATGTAAGTATGTAGCTACTAATGTAGGCATGTATGAACAGACATATTTACAAAAAAAAAAAGATTTCTATGTTTACTAATAAAAATGTATGGATGGGCAGGAATCTACCAAAAAAAAAATTTTTTTTTATTATAATGTTGTTGTTCACATACTACACGTCAAGGATTTTTTAAGAACACAAACAAAAAATCAACAAATAAAGGACTAATTATTAAGGATATTTTGTCTTCAATAGAAAAACAAAAAACAATCAAAACAAGTGGTTTTTCGTTTTTTTTGTATTACATTGGCCTCTAAAAATCATAATGTGCGTGTTAACCAACTTTTATTACAAAATTTCTCTAATCAAGAGATTGATTCGATTTGATCAAATCGAATACTGATATAGGTAGTACTTTCCGAATTTCTTTACCGACTTCGTTCATTCTATTTGTTTTTTGTGGCATATTAAGTCAAAAGAAGTTTGAAAATCTCTTGTACTAAAATTATCGGACTATGCAAATTGACAATTCGACATATCGTCGGCTTCAAGTTGATTGTATTTCAAATGGAGATTTTTTATAGTCAATGATGTTTTACAATAATAATAGCGCCGGCCATGTGTACTTACTACAATTGACTATGCATATACATATATACAAATTTTTCTTTCTCCAGAAAAGTGAATTCGATTAATATCTACAGTTTTTTCAATATGTAATAGCCTATTCCTGTTCATACAATACAGTACGAAATTGCAAAATAAAAAATTACAGATGATTGCAAATGTTAAGTGATCGCTACTAGATCAATTTTTCACTGTTCCGTGGAGGCCCTTTATGTGACAACTAATAAGATATAAAATTGTTCCATATGTTTTCATTACCAAATGAAATATTATTGTTTTTTGTCAAAACATCTATAAACTAATGGTTTAAAATCTACAAACTAATAAGCTTGGGACTAGTAGGTTTTCAAATTATTAGATAAATTCTCTACGATGAGGAAAATTCCGGCACTGGAAAATTAATTTTATTTTAAAAAATAACTCTTAACTCTAATACAATTTCTTTTAAATTAATTTTATTTGGTGACTTGTTAGGTGTTTCATAAATTGTAGCGCCTCATTAAAAAAAAAAAAATTATCTGAACCAGTTCACAACCCTTGCGTTGGGCGTGCGTTCTTCATATAGAATGATTAAAATAATTCAATATTTTTTTTAATAAGTGATAAATTCAATTATTATGTGAAAAATAAAATGAAAATTTAATTATTTAATTACCCAAAAGTTTTTGTTTTTTTTAAATTTAATTTTTAATTTTTATTTCTTTCTCACACATGACACAAACCAACATAACAGCAATCTAATACAAAAAAAAACCCAACTCCACCACTGGCATTTTTTTATGCTTTGGTTTTTTATAATAGATTATATTTTAAATAAAAAAAAAATGGAAAATCAAATAATATTAATAAATACGCACACACACACTATTGCACTTATGGCAAGTAAAAGTTGCACTTGCAAAAACACACAAAAAAAAAGGCGCGATACAAAAAAAAAAATTTTTTTTTATTTTCTTTTTCTACTTTTTTTGTTCCTACACACAATCAAATGCTAATGCTCCAAAAAAAAAAAAAATTTTTTTTTCTTCTCTCCAATGAACTCTATTATAAAGGTAACACACAAACACGTGAATAGCATTATAAAAAATTTTTTTTTTTTTTTTAATTTTCGGTCTAAATTTTGAAACGTCAGGATTTCAGGATTTTTTTTTAGTCTATCTATACCATACATTGTATTGTATGTATGTTTAGCAAAAAAAAAGGAAAAAAATAAAACTGGCATAGAAAGAGAAAACAACAATGTTATTATTTGAAAGTGTAAGAGAAAGACAAAAAGTAAATAAAGAAAAAAAAAATTAAAAATAAAAAAAAAAGTTTAAAAACTAAAACAATTTTTTTTTTATTGAACGGGGGTGGTTTGTGACTATGGAATTGTGTTTAAAAAATGCTGTAATTTTTTTTGTGTAGACATTGCCAGGTTTCTTTACTTTTTAAAAAATATTTTCTAGAATAAAGTGTTTGACATTAAAGAAGTAAAATAATACTCATATAATTTGAACAGTCTTATTTCTCACAATAAAGTCGAAGTGGGAGAAAGGTCCAAAAGACAGAAAAAAAAAAAAAAAAACAAAATTAAACAATTGACAACCCAAAAACAATAAAAATTTAGTTAAATTGAAAATGAAATTTAAATTATCGGCAATTTAAGTTGCTGATGAAAAGAGTAGGACTGGAATTTGGGTGATTATTATCATAAGAAAAGATTTCAAAATTTCTTCCCGAAGGCTGTCAAATTTATGGTAACTGACTAAAATAATTTATGAAAATATGGTTAGCGAATAACTTGTGTTTCACAGTATGATATAAAATGTAAACTTATATTAGATTTTATTCTTAATTTTTATTCTTAATTATTATTTCGCTGTTCCGCTAAAACTACAAAAAGGAGACAGTGAATATTTGAAGCAATAGCAGGCATAATCGTTTTATTGTTGGGCATAAGAAATCTGAATTTTATTAAATCTGAGCTATATCAGGGATTTATAATATTATGTATTAAGTAGAATGGTTTAATATGGAATATAGAATGATTGTTCTCCAATAAATTCTCTAAATCTTAGTAATTATAATATTGTAACTTTTACTGTGAAGTTGTGTGGTACAAGTAAGTATGTAAGTATATTTGGCAACATTACCTAAATAAATAATTTTTTTTTTGTTTTCTACAGTGTTTTGTGTTTTTTTTTTTTGTTCATTCTATCTCATTTGTGTGTATTTATGTGCAACTTATAAAATTATTATTACATATATTTTTTTTGTGAATTTTTTTTTGTATGAGAATAGGGCAAAAATTATTCAAAGTCAGTGCTTTTTTTCTCGTAATTTGTAGTTTTTTATTTTGTAAGTATAGATTTTTTTTTGTCGGGTATGTATTTGAAAACAAACTCAGTACTGCAGCGAATAGAAAAAAAAAAAAAATAAATAAAATTTTTTTATGCCTAAAAATTGCGCGGGTGATGTGCAAAATTCATGAATTTATGTTTTTTTTCCTCATTCTCTCTCTCTCTGTCTCTCTTTTGATGAAATTTAAGTATTGCACAATTATTTGTGATTTTCAAATAAAAAATGTTAAATAAGTAATTTTTTTTTTTTATAAAAAAGTGCAAATTATTTAAGAATTTATAAATTTTTTTTTTTTATTCTGAAGATTAAGGAAAATTGAAATAGCCAAGAGTCGATCTAGCAATACTTTTATTATCTTATTATTTTTTTAGCAAATATTTGTATGGAATGATGAAGAGTGCTGCTCAATACTTATTTAACTTATAAAATTATTTTAGCAATGTTGGGAGACCATTTTTTTAAGGGTTTTAAATAAGAGCTTGTTAGTCTGAAGGAATTATAATAGAACTCTAAATCTACTGCAGGGTATTCCGCGAAAAACATTCAACGAATCAATACCAGACGGAAATCCTAGTTAAATTAGTTTTTGGGGAAAAAATTTTTGGATTTCCTATATTTTTTCACTTTTGACTTAATCCATAATTTTATTTAAAGGAACAAGATAAAGACTCTTGGATATAGATTAAAATGACTTTGAATACTTGCCATTTGAAGTACAAAAATAATTAAAGATTGTAAATACATATATATTGTATATTTTGAACAAAATTCGCTTAAATCTCTAAATTGTTTTTATTTTTAAATAAATTTTCGAAAATGCACACGAAAACAAAATCGTCAGCATTATCGTTTCAATTGCCGCCGGTTCAAAAATATTATTTTAGCTCCAAAATATTTTAATAATTAATTTGGATAAAAATTTGTTTTACCTACGGAATCTTCTCATATGCCCTACCTTTTACATTACCACATTTCGAGTTCGACTTTTTATTTAATACCGTAAATTGCCAATACTAAAATTAATTCATTTTTAAATAGCAATATTGTAAAATATTTTATTGAAAAAACAACAAATGGGTACTTCTTGCATGTTATAAAAATTCAATTGTGCTGTTTTATTCGAATAAATTTTAATTGATTCTTCATGAAACAAATTCTATACGTTTACATTTTACACAAGAGCAAAGAATAATATGCATGCAAATTAATACAAAAATTTATTAATTTAAATATAATTGAGGTGTATAAAAATAAGAAGTAGTTGAATTGTAATTTATATTGTATAAGTATACTTATAACAAACGAATGAATTTTTTGAAAGAACTCTCTACTCGTATTCTGAAATTTTTTAAAATTTCAGCAAATTAAAATCAACTAAGTAAGTACTTTCTTTAATTTTTAAATTCAATTGATTGCTAAAAGCTGTTTTTTATAAAATCGGATTGCATTTGAATTTATGAACTGACTTTTTAAAAGGAAAGCAAAGCTATCGCTTTACGAAAGTGTTAGATATCAAACAAATTTTAAAGCAAAGACACACCTATTACTTAATATTTTTTATGCTTTTTTATTTAATTTCTATTCGAAATCTTGTCTTCCAAGTACGTTTATACAAGAATGTGCAAATATTTTTTACATCTCTTATGAATTTTTATTAAAATAAACTGAGTAAAGCAGAATGTTTTATTAAAAATTATAAAAATGTTTCATATTTTGCATATAATATTGGATCATACTATTTACGAGTAACCTTTAAGAACATTAAGCTCTAAACTTAATTTTTCAAAGGCAATAGTAGTTTTTTATATTCCAACTCTACTTTGCTATTTGTAAATAATGTACAGACATACGTAACGTATGTATATGTATTATGTTTTTGATTTTGGCCACCGTATAACTACAATACAATTCGTTTTTATTATAAAAAGACACAAATGACCGTGACATTAAACGTTTTTTTTTTTTTTTTTTTGTAAATTTTCTATTAATTTCTTTCGCGTTCATGTTCTTAATTATTACGGATTTGAATAAAGAAAATAACAAAACGAAGGCGCTATATTCCAAAAAAAAAAAAAGCAAAACAAATTACAATTAGGTTTTTCTACAGCCAGGAAGACTATATAATAAAAAAAATTTTAGGCTATGTATCATTTCTAGTATCGCAAATCCCGACAAATTCCCAAAAATGTTATCTAGTACGTAATAACTTTTATAATGCCATGCTGATATTATTATTATGTTATTATAATTAATATATAGCTAGATATTGTAAGTGTATTACTGTATTGTACATGAGTACATGCATATGTACATACATAATACACCTATTATAAATAAAAATTACAATGTATATTTTTAAATTGCGGTGCGGCGGTATACAAAGTTCGTATAATAAAATATATGTAAATGTAATTTTTTTTTTTAATTTCTTTTTTAGATGATAGTACATTTATATATATACATATATATGTAGCTATTTATAATATTTTATAATAAATATCAATATTAACATGATATTTTAGAGAGAGGTGTAGGAGAGTAGAATAAGAACAGTAAAATCAAAAATGAAGAAAAAAAAAAATTTACAGAAAAAATAAGTAATATAAAAATAAAGTATATTGTGGTGGTGTAGTTGTTGTTATATTATATACTTAGTTTAGAAATTGAGAGAAAATTTGAAAAATAAAAAATATTTTCGAGAGAATTTTTTTTTTTATTCCCTTTTACACAATAACAAAAACAGTACAGTACATATTTTACACACAATATTGGAGCATAATATTTACGAGTACCTTTAATATTTACAGTACACTAACAAAATATTATAATAATGTATAAAAAAAATTATATGAGTAAAAGAGAAAAAAATATAATGGGAAACAAAAAAATGCTGCCCTATGATTATTATTATTATATAATATAAATGTGTGTATACATATACATATATATAAATATAAAGTATTAAAAAAATATGAATTTAAATTGAACTATATTTATGATAAACGGATAAAGGGGCCAAGAGGAGTTCGAATCGAAAAGAACAGAGATAGAGAATATTGAAAGAAAAAAGAAAAATAAAAGACAAAAGGGGGCAACACTTTAGGATTTTTTTTTTTTTTGGTTCCATTATGTTGTATGCATGCTTTAAAAAAATATGCATACATACGTACGAACATACTTTTTATATTTTAATATTTATTTACTTTTATATACCCATGTAGCATTTTCATATATCTATATGTATATTATATTTAAAGTCATACATTTTTATTACATATTATATCGTATTTACAGTTTACACATTTTCATTAAAATATGTATGTATATATGTTCATAACCATATCAAATAAAATAATATGAATATGTGTACATATATACATAATTATAACAGGATATTTAAACATTTCATATTTTATATACAAATATACCTACTATTATACAATGTTTAAAATGATTACAAAAAACTTTTAGAAAAGCGATAGAAAATAAAAAAAAATATGGAGGAACAAAAAAAAAAAAAAACAAAATTAGTAATTTTTTTTCTCTCTATTTTAAAATTGTGGTAAAAATTTTCATGTCACTTTTTCTTTTCTCTCAAAATTTCATAAAAAATTGTGAATTTTTTTTTTTTTGTACAAAACTTTTGTATAATTAATTTTTGATCTTGTTTTATATTACCTTATGTATGTATGTATGTATGTTGTTAATTAATCCAATAAAATAATTATTGATAGGTAAATATTTTTAATAATTCTTCAAAATTTTAATTTATTTAAATTAGAATTAATACACGGAATAATAATCTTATTATTTGTTGGCAATAAAATTAAATAACCACGTTTTATTTTTAAAATTTCACTTGTATTTTTATTTTTAAATTTCATTGAATGGGAATCCGTAATTAATTACTGTTTTATTTATAAAATTTATTTTTAATTGAAATTATCGGTAAATTGAATTAAATTTCACATGAATTCGGTTTAGTACTCAGATTGAAATTTTTTTTTTTATTCCTTATTCAGAATTTTTGATAATTTTCTTTTTTTTTTTAAATTAAAAAAGGTGAATCAATTTTTAATACATTTTGTATTTTTAAAATTAGATTATAATTATTATTAAATAAATTTTTCGCATGCACTAATTTATTTACACACACCGGGCGGGCATTCTCACATAAAAAAATTCAACATGTGTAAATTATATTTTTTTTTGTAATTCAAAATATTTTGACAAATTATTTTTTTATTTTAATTATTTATAATATTATACATTGTTATACTTCAAAATTCCGATTATAATAGTTAAATTGTTTAATAAAAATTCAAAATTCAATAAAAATAATTAAAATAAAAAAACGAAATTCATTCAAAACACCACCTAAAATGTCACATTTATCCGACGGGGTGGTGCGCGTATGGTGAGTTTTATTTTTTTGTTTTCTTTCAATATGTTTTTACTCACTTTTTAAATACCGGTACTTTGCTTTTTTTTTTTGATTTTTTAATTCTTTTCGATTCGATTACAATATTATTGCCTTGTGCTTTGTTGTCCGTCATCCGGGAACACACAAAATTTTTCTAATTATGAACAACGTGGGTAAAAATAATTTTTATTTTTTTTTTTAATTTTAATATCTTAGTAGGTTTTTCGTGTTATAATTTATTTATTTTTAGGTAAATAACACAATAATTCTGATTTTAATTCAAAAAATTGTTTGAAAAAATTTTTTTTGTAGAACCGCAAATTGAAATTTAAAAGTTAATTCGAAAAACACCGATTTATTTTTTTTTTTACTTTCAAATTTTTGTTTATAATTTTTATTTTATATTTTGATTTTCCTTGTTTTTTTTTTCTTTTATTTATTTTTGAAATTTTTTCCATAAAAAACCAGAAAAAATTACCAAAGTAATGACAATAATAATTAAAGAATGCAGCAAAGGAAAAAAAAAGGCAAAAATATTTCCAACCTCTTCTCGTTTAAACGGCACTCTGTTTTTTTTATTTTTGTGTTTTTCTATTTTTTTATTAAATCAAAAGTTGTGTATATAAAAAAAAAACACTAATATGTATATTTATGACCACATCGCCATCAAAGCAAAAACTCGACTGGCTCTTAAATTGCACAAAAAAAAACTTCACTTCTTCTGTTTTGTGTTTTTTTTTCGGAAGATTTTTTTTTCTATTATAGTTTTCTTTTTTTTTATTTTCTCATTTTTCGGCCCTCCACCATTCAAAAATTTTTTCAATAAAAATTTTTTGGTATTAAAAAAAAAAGTAAATAAATTTTTTTTTTTATATTTTTTTTTTGTGTTTCTTCGATTTTGTTTGTGTTTGTTGTGCACACTCGTACGTATACCGTATAAAAATGAAAAAGAAAAAAAAAAACAAAATAATTTTTTTTTCTTTCAGTGTATTAATTTTTTTTTCCTTTTTTTTTATTATTTAAATTATATTATTATGTATTGTTGTTGCTGGTTTTTTATCTCATCATATCAAATAAAATTTTTTTTTTCTCTGCTTTTCTATATACATAATATATTATATTTACATTTACAGTACGGTATGTATTAAATTTGTATTGGGTTTGTGTGTGCCGCAAAAAAAGAAACCTGAAATAGAAATATAAAAAAATAAAAATTTCTTATGGAGGGAAAAAAGGAGAAGAAACATCTCTTCTCTTTACTATATTCTTTGCTCTTCTCTTCTCTTCTCTTATCATCTCTTATTAATATAAATATAAATATATGTAGTATGTTTAGTGTTGTGTAGCTGTAGACAGTAGAGTGCCTCTTACTTTTTTTTTCTGAAATTTAAAATCTAAACATAAACATCTATACATGTTATAAATAGAATATAAAAACTATACTTTGTATATTGTGTGTAGAAGAAACAATGTATAAAAATGGATCATATAAACTACATATTGATTACAATATAATAATAATGAGCAATAATAAATACGTAATAAAATACAGTACTGGCAAATAGTTTTTAATATACATTGTACTTTTATAATTTATGAATTGAAAATTTAAATTCTGTCACGACCTCATGCAATTTTTCTGTCACTATATATAAGGAAAATATATAATTAAAAATATATTAGCCGTAAATCTAATACGCTGGAATATTAGCCTTAAATCTAATACGCTGGAATATTAGCCTTAAATGTAAATCTAATTGTAAAATGAAAATTTTTAATTTTTAATTAAATTAGTATATATATACATATACATATATATATACTTATGTATATAATATTCGTTTGTCCCTAAAATATTCTTTTACATGTAAACTTAAAGGCATATAATTTATTTTGAGACCTTTTTTACCAGTTTTAATTTACGGTATTTATATTTAATGATAAGTACATAGTATTTAAATACAAAAATTGTCAAAATCATTTTTATAGTTAATGATGTGATGAAAAGTTATTGTAATTAAACAATATAGGCAAAAGTACATAAGTCAATAATTTTTGTTTTAATTCAATTTTTTTTTTAATTAAGTACACTAACAAATATTTTTTGCCTGGTTTCGTTGCGATTTTTCTTTTTTCTTTCATTTGTACACAATTTAACTATTAATTTTTGTCATTTAATACCGCAAATAATATTATATTTTCTAGTAGTGTGTGTAAATTATTATGAATCACATATACATACTTATATGTATTTATATATGGATATGTATAAGAAGGCGATATAATTATGAAATTCTCATGGCATTATAAAAATTAGGGTCTCGACATGAATTTTCTAAAAAATTTTGGCATTAGATTTTACAATTATTTTCGTTTTACATAAGTATTTTACAAAAATACTTTTATAAGAGTGGACCTCAATTATGCTTAAGCTTATTATATTCTAAAAAAAAGATATTTAGAAAAATTTGCATGCAATAATTCGCCTGATCAATTGCAAATTGAAATGTTAAATATGTTTGATTTTATATAATTGCATAATGTAAATATACTTTGACAGAAATATCTATTAAGAATGTAGATTTTTTCGTTCATTTTAATCTCTTCGTGACCGCATTAAATATTATTATAGCCAACGTATAATTATTTATGCCGAAAGGCATAATTTTTATGTATATAAATAATAATATGCTTTGGCTAAAAAATTTTTATGTACCAAAATTTGCAATATCTCTAATTTATATGCACATACATTTGGAATAATTCTTAAATTATAAAGTTAATTCAATAACATATTTATGTATACAGAAATAATTATTATTTTCTTCCCTTTATTACATTTTACTAACAAGTTGTAACCACAGGTCTATGTATATTCCATAGGACCATAGCATAGATAAGATCATTTTATTCCTTACTAAAAAATAAGATCATACTGATAAAAGATATGCAACTCGTTTGTGAACACAACGTGCTTCCAACATTTTCTTGTTTCCAACATCTTCTTGGTCTTTTGAAAACCCAGTAATTTACTCACAAAATTGCAATTTTATTGCAATTTAATTTTCCAATTAATTTTTTTTTTAATTTAATTCAAATCCTGTGCTTGCCTTACTATTTTTTTGTTACTCTCTCCTCTCTCAATGCTCTTGACAGTTTAATATAGTGAGGTCATGGTCCATTATTTTTCTTTAAGTTTCTTTTATTTAAGGTCCATTATTTTTATTCTTTTTAATATTCAGCAATATTTTTGAAATATTTTGTTGTTGCTTCTCATTTTAAAGTTTTTCTTTCTTATTAAATTGAAAAAAAATACCAAGTACATTTTTTTTCTAAATCAGTTTTTCTTCCTTTAAAAAATAACTGTGTTTATCATTTTAATATTACAATTAAATTAAATTGAAATTTTTATAGCAGGTCATCATTAGTGTAAAAATAAGAACATAAACTTATGTATAATGCTTAAATTGAAGCTGTTTCGAATTCAAATTCTTCATTTCTTTGCTTAATATTGTTCTTTGTGAAATCGTTTTGTATCGATATTGCAATGTAACTCCCATACTCGCACACTTCCTTAGTATGAGCAAATCTGATTTCACATCAAAAAAGTTTTGATGTTTAAATCAGCCTTAGATTCTACAGGAATATACAAAAAAAAACTCAATGGAAATGTTTATACGTCAAAAATTTAAGTGTGCTTTATTCCATTTCCATGTACACCTTTTAAAAAAATTCAAAATAATTCAAGAATTGTAAGAAAAAAAATAAAAAATGTAAACACTCCTCATTCATACTAAGAAATCTTAAAAAAAAAATCAATAGCAAAAAAAATTATTATTCCGTTTTTTTTTTATTTTGGAGTGAGTTTAAAAACGATTTTATTTTATTAATGCATTTTTTTTATCCACCCATAGAATTTTATTAATAAAAAACGCCACAAACAAAAAACAATTTATGTACACCCTGCCGGAATTTATTTTAACAACGTGTACAATACTAACGAAAAAAAAATCAATCATACGAAGAGAAAATTTGAGAAAAGATCAAGAGAAAAAAATGAAGAATGAGAATTTAAAGGAAAGTAAAAAATAATTTTGAGTAAGAGAGAGAAATACTTTCACTCTCATTTTCATATTTTTAATTCAACTACATCATTCTCTGTTATGTTATCGCTTATTTGTAAGTATACATTTTATATTATAAAAAAAAATGTCATATTAAATTTTGTTTTGTTGTTCACTGCTTTAAGGCAAGTATATACTCTTAATATATACTATGTATTATGTATGTATGTATGTAATATTGCAAATTTTAAAAATTCATTTACCGGCTTAAGCTAGTGTTACGACAGTATATGTACTTATTTCGAACTTGAAATTTTTTTTATTACATTTCAGGGCTTAGATATATCTCCAAATTCTCCACAATTTTGATTATAATGATTTCAATAAATTTTGTTGGAGGTGCACTTATTTTCCTAGCATGTAATTCTGAAAATGTACAAAATAATTTTGAATTTTGATGGATGTACTCAATTTTATCATCGTCACTCCATACTGTGCGATTATTTTTACTGGAGGGTTCAAAATAAACCGGTAAAAAGTACTTATTTTTTTTTCTTTGAAAAAAAACTGAACTATGAATAATGAAAATAATGAAAAAAAAAACTTCATTACGCATGCATCAATAATGCTATAAAGGTGACATATAAAGTAAATAAAACATTTGTTTACATTTATAGCGCAAAAGTTACATAAGTGAGATAGAAAGAAAGATGGGAAAAAAAAATTTAAAATAAGATTTTCATTTCTCAATTTTAGAGTGAAAGAAATTTTCAGAGGTTTCTTAGGAAAATGCAATGTGGGAAGGCAATGCATTCTTAGTTTTGGTAATGTTATCCTGGCAATGAAGAAGAAAATAAACAAAGTAGTATAGATTTTTGTATATTGATGTAGGGTTGTGAATTTTGACAAAAAAAAATGTATAAAAACTTGAATTTAGTAAAGGAATAATTTTTTTAACATAATCCGAAAAGCAAGAAATAAGAGATTTTTAATGAATTTAAACTAAGTACGTTTACATGTGTACGTACAAAGTATATAATTTTCTGTTGTCCGAGAATTTTTTCAGTTAGCAGAAATATGAGCTTTTGGCTTCAAATAACATACATAAATGTGTTGGTTGTGAATTTACTCACATATTCACATGTTGGTATGGAAGTACTTTAAATTTGAGCTTTTCCGGTATTATTTGAATTAAAACGCTATTTTAGTGATATTCGGCATCATTAAAATGAAAACCCTAATTTTAACTTCAAAATTAGTATCTTAAGCAAAAAAAAATGCTTCTTTCGTTCACCCCTCACTTTACGAAAAGTTTAAAAAACATAAACATTTTTGAGCCCCGGATAAATGTGGGTTTGCATCACAAATAGAATCATAGGAGAACATAAAAAAATACAAGTGAAAAATTTTTCAAATTTTTTAGTTTTTTTTTTTCATAAACAATTTTCTTAACAATTTCATATCGAAAAAAATAACAGGAGCTCATAAATGTTTATTTGTATGAGAAGAAAAATAAAAATAACATTGTTTACTTTAAATTACTCTGTAGTTAAAAAAAAATGTTCATTAGCAAAAATCTTTAAATTCTTCACTCAACAAAATGTTCTACTACGCTAAAAAGAGTAAAAAGTGTATGAGTATGCGGTAGTAGTAGGATGGTAGTGGTATGGCAATTGTATTTACTTTTATTTCTCTCTGGTTTTTATATGGTAAAATATACAGTTAATAGCAGAAATAAAACACAATCGCATGATAAAATTATTCGTATAGTTTCAATATCACTCATTTTCATATATTCTTATAAGTTTAAAAGAGATTTGAGTAAATTTTCTTTCAGCGTCTCTCTGAGAATTTATTTATGCATTTTACTTGCTTATTGCTTTATGTTTACAGAAAACGAAATCAACATACTATTCGGATTTCACATGTATTTTTTGGTTCGGTTTTCTTAACGATTTTATTATGGAATTTTCAAAAAAATATGGTAATGACATTTAGAGAGTTGAAATTTGTTATAACTTTTTGAGTTCAATTTGTTATAAAGTTTTGTAAAAATAATCATCTCACTCACATTTAACTTATTCCTATAGTGAGAAAGAGAGTTAAGTCTATTAAATATGAAAAAATTATGGTTACGAGTATTATATTTTTCGTTACGTAACGAAATTTATATAAAATACATGCTGTAGTGTTTTAATAGTGCGATATTATTAAAAAAGAATAAAAAAATATTTTATTCTTTGGAAGAAGCTTGCTGATGAAGACGGTTTATACATAAATAGCCCTATCATGAATTCCTCTCGTAGAACTTTTCGAATTACGAATTTAGCTACGACGTAAACTTTTAAATTATCATAAATTCCTATCGTAAAGATTATGAATCAGTGTTAAAATTAGTATTTTATTTCAACTGTCGAATGTTTATTTATGTTTTTTACAAAACTTTCTTAGAGAACGATATTTTTTAAAAACGGAGTTTTGCAGTTTTTTTAATTTTTCAGTTTTTTTGAAAAATAAATTTTTTTTTTTTAACATATATGAGTTCATTCCGTTTTATCGCAGCAGTTTTGGTAGAACTTAAATTCAAACAAGAAAATTGAAAATTTGAAAATATAAAACTACCTCTCTCTTTAAATTGCTTGTTACGTATGATTATTTTTTTCGTAGACTATTCAGGGTTATTTTTGCTACGAACGTAATTTATGATTACTATATTACGAATATATCATAGTAGAATTTTAGTAATTCGAAATTGAGAATATGAAATTCGTAATTTTCCGAATTTCGGAGCTCATGAAAGGGTTGAAAATTTCTAATTCTTGCAACTATTAAATTTGAAATTTTGTTTGCTTTTGTAACTGTGTAACTCAATATTTAAATTTTTAGACTTATGACGCTATTATTATAACTGTTCAAAATATAAATTAAGTATTAAGTACGTACATGTGAATTTTATGTATCTGCCTCTATAGAAATCACATTTAATAAAATGTATGCGCTTAATGTTATATAATTAAATATATTGGTAGGTTCATTATGCTATAGGCAACCCGGAAATACATAATATTTAATTATACCATATACCATACGATATATATGCGTGTATGTATTAGTATTTATAGGTAATATTACATATAAAATTATTGTGATTTATTATTTAAGAATGTTTCTGATTGGGAGATTTAATATTATAAATAGGGAATAGGGATTGGAAGGGTTCGTATATTAATTTTTACTGTTATTGTTATGTAAATTCTTTATATGCACATTTTGTTTTTGTATGAATTAATGTTTCTTTTTTGAAGGATCTTTTTGCGTATTTACAAGGAATATATTAATAATAAAGGATATAAAGGTAAAATTGTTAATAATTAAGGATAGTAGTAAATTATATTATAACCAATATAATCCTTGAA
Organism: Condylostylus longicornis; assembly: GCF_029603195.1. Taxonomy (NCBI): domain Eukaryota; kingdom Metazoa; phylum Arthropoda; class Insecta; order Diptera; family Dolichopodidae; genus Condylostylus; species Condylostylus longicornis. The sequence goes on along the minus strand of NW_026578009.1, from coordinate 8,051,226 downwards.
ATTACATTTTGCATGTATGCTCATTAATAGGGGCACCATGTATATGTATGTAATTCTAATACAATTAAAAAATTTCAATCGATGTTTAAATCTTGATATTTAGACAACTTCTAAATTTTTTAAAATAGAAAAAGAAAAACTCCAAAGACAGGATATGAAATTAATAGTGAAATGTCCATATATAGGTACATACATATAAATTATTATAATAATAGCCTTGATTATAATAATAGTTCTTCAAAGCCTTTATTATAACAATCAAATTCGAATTGCAAGTACCTATATACTCTAAAATTAAGAGCTATTTTCGTTAATTACAAATTGATAAAGAAATTGCAGAGCCATTCAATTTTAATATGTCTGAGCCAAAATGCGGCATGTTTGATATGCGCATGTGGTATTCACTTGGGAATTGATTGTCCTAAAAACTTTTCAATATCAATTATTCCTACACGAATTTGCAAAATTTTATGAAAACTTTAGAGAATTTTGATTTATATATGTAGATAGTTATAGTACGAATATTTATATCGATATACCGATAGTACGAATCATCGTACCACTGCAAAATTGTTGAAAATTGTCATGGTGTTATTACTTTTATACCATATACCATACATTTTCCATTTGGAAGTCTTACAATAACGGTTATTGGATTTAGTGGAATTCAATTGAGAATATTTTAATCAGGACGGTATATGTATATGTGATATGTGTTCTTCAACGATTTTTGATCTTAAATTAAGTATGTATTTTGAATTCTCGTATTGTACTAAATAAGCATCGTGATAGCTTTGGACTAAAGTAAAACAAATGGCTACAAATTTTTGTTTTTTACATTAAAACCCTTTAAAAACCGTTTAAGAGAATCATATAGCGTTATTTAAATGAGTTCAAAACGATTAACAGTTTCAGTCCGGAAACTAAATTGCTGTACCACGTACACTTTAATTACTTTAATTGAATTTCATTCTAATAATTAAAATCATATTTTAAAATTTTAAAAGTTTTCATAAAAATCATTTATTTTTTATTTTTAACTCTTGTTTAGGTGGAATTATTTAAAAAATTCGAATATATTTTAAATTTTTATTAATTATATAAGGCAAATACCGCATACGCCCATTGTTGTTTCTTTTTTTTTGAAAATTACACGACTAATTCTCTAATGTGTTAGAAATTAGTTTGAAACAATATATTATGTAAATTTCCTCCTGAAATCAAGTTGAGCACAATAATAATAAAACAATTTTCCTTAAATAGCAGATTTGCTCTAAATTAGTTTTATAAATTTTATTTTTTGATTGCTCATTCATTTTTAGAATCAATTAAGCATATTTTTCTAAATTTGTTATTTTCTAATTATAGAAAATTAATAATTTAATAATTTATATTAAAAAAAAAAAATATTTATGTATATGTGTTTATGTATGGTGGATTATGACAATTCCTTCGAATGAAATAAACGAATAAGTCAAATATTATTGAAATCAAGGTGAAGTGTAAAACATTCACTGTTATAACAACAATCGCAACTCTCGCCTAGTTACAAATTAATCTATGTGCTTAAGTGTTAAAATTTATTTGAAAGTTGTGTAAATAGTAAGCTGCTCTTTGCTCGGTCATATAGCAAATAGTCGAAAAAATAATGATTTTCACTCTATATTTCAATAAAATATTTTTAACTTTCAAGTTTTTGAATTAACTTGATAAGTTTTTTCTCAGGTACCGATTATTAAATAATTACCGATTCAGAAAAGAGTAAATTTTAATTTGCTTTTACAAAGTGTGTAAATTACAGATTCAATCAAAATTTACTCCCGAATTTTCTCAATAAGGTTTTATTTACTATTAAATGTCATTTGTAAAACTTTACTCAAATAATTAAAATATTACGTAGAATAAGTACTGTTGGATGTAGTTTTTATAACCTAAAATTTCTGAGGTCAAGCGAACTGATTTATAGCGAGAGTTACACCGAATTTCAATATTATAATTAGATTTTAGTTTTAGTTGCCCAAATGGACGATCTGGTCGAGAAAAAATATTAGTTCCATATACTTAAATATACACCAACGAATTCGCAGCACGATAATTGTAGGGAATTCGAATTTCAAATTGCAGGCATGCGTTATTAGAACTAAAAAAATTATTTTTATTGTTTTTGACATTTTATATAAATGTCAATAAAATTTTTATATAATTTTTTACTTATGTATGTATATAGCAATAAATAAAAAATGCCTTGCGATACAATGTCGGTTTGGCTACACTCATACCCCATGCCGCATTCATTTAGCTTCATCAATGATTCTTAAAAATTATTTTTATTAAAAGTTTTTAGGTAGGTAAAATATTCAATTTATTGAAAGTAGGTTACGTTAAGTTTGGATCACATAGGCCAACTAGACCTGTTGTGGTACCGCCAGATCTCTCCTTTTCTGCCTTTCATTCGCACCAGCCAGAGGTCCTCAAAAATCGGGAAATATTCCTATTTTTTCATTTGTTTTGTGACATATGCACTTTTATAATTGAATTCCTCTCATAAATTATAAAGTTCTTTACCCTCCCACATAAATTTGCGTATTTGTGTGCGTGAATAAATTAAATCTTAAATTTATTTTATGATTTTCATAATGGTGTTGTCAATTTTATTCAGTTTTTTTGTTTTTCGGCATTTTTTTTTTTCTAATAATTTTCACTAATTTTACTTGTAAATCTAACAAATCATTTTTAGAGCTTCTCAAATATCACAAAAACAAGAAGTAAAACAATAAAAGAAAAAATAAAAAATATAAAAGTCGTGATTAAATTAAAATTATCAAAAAAAAAAAACACATAAAGCAAATGCCCGAGAAAATGGAAGCATGAAAAAAAAAAGAAATTTTTTTGGAACATAAAAATATTTAAAAAACATTTTATTAAAAATCATCACCATCGAAAAATTAATGACTTAAAAATTAGATGATAGTTAAGATTTCTTGATACCTTTTAGTTACTGTTTATTATTACTAACTTGGATGCCAATATAATCGAACGTATATGGCCATATTTGACAAAAAAAAATATTTTGTAAACAAGAAAATTATTTTTCTATGATAGTTTTCTTAAAAATTCATTAATAATTTAATATTGTTAGTGGAATTAGTTGTTAGTAGAGGAAAAAATTATAATGTGATGAGCGTAATATTATAACTGTTACATATTATACAGTTATATCAGTTGATATACAACAATAAAAATAGAAATCAGAGATAGGCGCAGTATAACATTATTAAATTTAAATAAATTGAGTTGTAAAAGCGTAAAACTTTATATGTTTTAAAATAAGTTATTGGGGAAAATAATTCATTGCCATTTTCGACACAAAATTTCTTAATATTTAATTTGAATTTTATTTCCTAGATGACGTGTTATGCTTTTTATTTTATATTCCCTGTAGAACAGTATTTATTGTCAATTTGTTGAAATTATTTCAGTTTTCGCTTAATTTAAAAAGTCTGTTATTAGCTTATTTAAATTAACATTTATTTAAATTCAACGAGGTTTTCTTGAAAATCATATGTCCTTCCGAAAGATTTTTTGAATTATAAACTTTGAATGTATGAATACTCAGATGTGGTTATATGTCGATTAGCTATAAGTTCTAAATCTCGCAATTCTTCTAAGTCAATTTATATTATTTTTCCTTATTGCTCCGCAAATTATGTTTAGATTTATATGCAAAGTTAAGCATTATATTTTACAAACTACAATGCAACTATGATATAATTAAAATAAAATTTTGTGAAAAATAAAATTTCGATTAGTACTTAATATTGGCGGAAGTTTAAGTTTTCTCATACTGTCTCATATAAGACTTAATATTAAACAAATTTTAAATGTTATAGATTGTTATAGACTGTTGAATGTTATAGATTAGAAGCTAGTTTAAAATCTAATCTAGCTTGTTACAAATATAAAGTATTAATTGTTTGCAAGCAGTTATTAATTTAATCAATTTCGTACATATTTCAATTATACAATATACATACATAGACAAAATGTGTAATGCAATAAATTAACGTCCAAGAAATTGTTCGGTTTATATCAAAACTACGGATGTAATAAAATAGACTCAACGAAATCTCATCGAAACATTTTTCGATACATACCAAGTTTGCACATTTAAAATTTTTCAATTTAAATTCGATCAAATTCGTTTTAGAATAAGAAGAGCTAGACGTATACAGTCAATTTTAATTTGTTATTATATTTATAAGAATGTGAGTGCATTGGTTAGATTTTGATGAGATGTGAGTGTATTGATGAGTGTTTTGGTGAATAGCCTATATATATTTTGTCCCGCACACACTCTTTAACGAATTGGTCACATTGTTAACTTTTCTAATAAAACCATAATAAAATTTCAATATTTTTTTATAGAATAAAAAAAAAAAACAAAAAGTTGTTAAAAAATTAATTTCGAAACTAAACTTTAATGTCAATTTTTTTTTTTTGCCAACAATAAAAAAATTTTTTTTTTAATAACCACCATTGCTCTAAAAATTTACAAATTTTACAAATTTTAGTGCTTTTTTTTTAGCAAATCAACCAGTAGCAAAAATTTAAAAATAATTTCGAATTTTTTATTAGTTCAATCACTTTTTATTGAATTAAAATATTTTATTTTTTTTTTTCTATAAATTTTATTTAATAAAAATGGAAAATTATGTGTTTATTTTCTTTTTTTGTTTTTCTAATGCTGTTAAAAAATTAACTAACAGCTCTTTAGAGAGATCTAGCTATTGTAATTGTTTGTATGTGTGTGTGAGTTCGAAATAGCGTTTATCAAGGCTTCTTTTTTGGTTTTATTGATTTTAATTTCATGCAAATTACTATAATGGATATTTTGTGCATTGTTTGAATTAAGTGGATTCTACATGATGAAATTTTAAAGTTGATAATATAAGCGATTGAGCTGGTACTTGTTTTAAAAGTTTTAGTCCAAACTTGGCAACTTGAACCTGTTACTAATATTAATTTTTTAAAAAGCTAACTGAAATGCTGTGTGAGCTGCAATTTTTAAGGAATTTTTAATGGTTTCGCCTCGGAAGATCTTTTAATTTAGACAATCTAGTACTAAACGTTTCAACAAAAATGATTTAAAATCAATTTGTTCTCGGAAACATAATTTACATTTTTGTTTTTTTTTTAAATAATTTTTTTAACAAAAATACAGAAATATTTAATTAATCAAAATCTGCAAGCATAATATATGGTTTAAACATAAAATTGAAGTATTATGTAAAATAGTTTCTGTACGCTTGAAAAATTCTGTCAATTTTTTCAACGTTTATAAATTTGATTATGATTAAAAGGATTATTAAGAATGTTGAAATATCATTGAGATTATCGTTTCTTTCAAATTAATTGCTGGTAAATAGGATTTCCGGTTCAGTTGGCAAATCTTTTTAAAGACGTTCGGTTTAGACGCCGTTTGTATTAAATTTTTTTAAACTTTTTGCCATAGAAAATTTTCTAGTTTTTCGATTTTGCAATTGAAAAACTTGAAAATTTCGACAATCTTTGGGTTCGCAATCTAGCTTTTATGTATTCGCCCGTAATTCTGTGTATTATTTATGTTCGCTTTGTTATTTTTGAATAATTTCTTTCTTTAAAATTTAAAAATAACATTTACTGAAATTTTCACATTTGTTTATAGTAGTCAAAAATCGGTTGCAGTCATATAATAACTTGCCTTTTGACTTATGTAAATAACTTGTAAGCTGTTAAGGTGCAGAAGTTCTGAATGAAATACAACATATATTTTTATACACTACAATAACTATGTATAAAATAACGCGGGGAAATCAAATCGCTGATAATATTTTCATACCTATGCAGTTCAATCATAGGGTGGTTTTAAAAGAAATACTTTGATAAATCAAAAACTTGCTTTTCTTCATCATCTTCAGAACAGAATGGTTGAGATGACGAACATTGTTTTGTTTACAAATTGTTAAAAAATATTTTCCTCGTGTGCACCATGCTTAATTAACCACAGTGATTTTATTTTTTTTCTATTTTAAAACATTTTAAATAATATTTTATTAATGCAGAACATATTTATGTGTGCGTGTGTGTGTAGAGACAAAGAGAAAAACAAATATGTAAAAATATTATAAATAGATAAAATTTACCTTTTATTAAAAAAAAAAAATTATACTAAAAAAACAGGTGAATTTTTCTATCGGTTGCTATTGCTGTTGAGTTTATTCACCTCTTTAAAGCAAATTAAGAAATTTTCGTTGAATTTATTTTGTTGTTTTTTTGATTTTTGATTTCCAAAAACAAATTTCTTTAATTTTATTTGAAATTTCGTTATTTTTTATGTTATTTATTTATTATTTAAAACAAAATTTTTATGGGGAGTTGACAACTTTTGTGGAGATCAAAGCCACAACAACAACAAACAAAAAAATGTTATTTTATTTCAAAAAATTCAGTAGTCGTTAATTAATTAGATTTGTTTTTTTTTTCATCTTGATTATTCTTTTTTCATTTTTTTTTTTTGTAAATGGTGAAAACAAAAGATTTAATCAATTTGATTTGATTTTTACAGCCCTTTAAATTTATGGTATATGGAAGAGGAATAGGTATTTAGTAGTACAGGAGCAGGTATGTAAATGAGTTGTGTACAAATTATGCGGTATACAAAATTTCGACATACTGACATTATATGCATAAATGTGCATAATTATTGGATATATTTGATAAATTAATTATTGAAAACTGTAATAGTCGTAAGAGTAAGGTAAAAAAATATTTTCACTAAATTGTGTTACAAAATGAATTAAGCATATCTATTGAATTACGCGAATACGTGCCTTAATTATTACTCAATTTTATAAAATTATTTGCGCAGAATACACAAATAAATAAATTATTACAGTGAATTCGAAAATATAACTTGAGTTTTAAGATTGGGTATAGCTCTATTCAGTTCAAAAATTTACGTATGTATGTATATATATTTCCTTGAGTTGAAACTTGACTTAAATATGACTTAAATATTTTAAATTTTATGACATAAAACATTTTAATTTATTGACGAAAGAGAATTTGAAAAAGAGTGAATTTAATAGAAAATAGCAATACATAAAAAGTACGAGCGTAAATACTAACGTAATTCGCATACATAATTTACGAAATATGAAGTTCAATTGAAAATTTACAATCCGAACTTGAGAAATGCAACTAAAATATAAATCATTTGTTTTAAATCCATGAAACGGTACCAACCGGCATTTTCATATTGTAAAAATTTCGTTAAGTATGACAACGTGTCGCTTTCTTTATTGTTTGGGCAGAAATTTTGACAAGGCATTCCATTCCGTTTGAAAATCATTTTCAATGATTCGCGATTTAGGAGTGCATTTTGTATTTTTCAACCAGAAGCTACTTATTCTTGACTCTTTTTTTTTACTATTTTCTACATAATTTGTAATAAAGTTGCCAACTTAAATTTTTAAATAAAATTGACAACTTTAATTTCAAATTCCAAAATGCAAGTATAATATACCCGTACATTTTTGCTTATTAAGTGGAATTTAAATAAAAAGAAATAATAAAGTTTTGAGCGTTTTTCTTGTTAAAGAAAAGTGTTATTCGAAACAAGTGTTATTTTTTCGTTTTAGAAATATGAAATTTACAAAATTTAAACTGATCGTCTTAAGCTGAAAACCGATATTTTAGAGATGTATACGTTTAATATTTTACAATATTAATTATGGATCATGGCAATACCATTTTATTTGAACTTTTTGTTGTAACTCTAAATAAAGAAGCAAAATAACGAACCCTATATGCAATTTACATAATTAAAATTTTAATTATAAGTTCATTTACAAAATATTTACAGTTTTTGCATACAAACAATTTGATTTTAAACAGAATGTACGCGTCATTTTAGTAAAATTTTGAGAATAAAGAAATTAATTTTGAGTAACTTATAGCTTGTACTCGCTATAATTAATTTTTCTCAGTATATTTTTCTAATATTCAATACAAATCTTAAAATAATTTTCATTTCATTATTAAATTGGTTGTTAAAGAGTAAAAAAATTAATAATTTTTTTTTCTACCTTTAAAATCATAATTTTAATTAAAATGTTTTTTTTTTTTTGTTGCGGGAAACTTCATAAACAAGGAAGCATTTAAATTCAATTTTTGGTTTAAATGAAAAAAAAAATTCCCACTATCAAAAATTAAATACAAAAAAAAAAAAACTAAAAAGCGAAAATACTGAACAGCAAGTCAACAATTACAATTTAAAGCTGACAGCAGCCAAGCTACAACAAAAGTTGAGAAAAAAAAATTGAAAATTATGTTTTTTTTTACTTGGCATTTTTTGTGTATGTAAGTAAAATTAATCTTACAATAAAATTTCAAGGTCTCTCTAAATGATTCTAAGTTAAAATTGCTTTAAGAGAACGTGGTTATTCTTAAATGAAAAATAAATATGAAGATTAGAATAGAATTTGTAAGTATAAGCATTAGAGATTTTACTCAAGAGTTTTTTTTTTTAAATAATAACAGGAATGGCCATACTAGTTTTGTCACTCCAATAATATGACTGATAGAAATTAAGATGTTGCTGACATCCAAAATGCAGCAATGTTGTATACGCACTTATATGAAATAAATTGTTGACACAGTGTTGTCGGAATTTGGTTATCAGCATAACATTCAATTTAAGTTCAATGATGACTTTGTAGCGTCTTTTGTAGGATTCGGAAATTCACCATATTTAACAGCAACAGTTAGTGTAAACTAAATCCAAGGCAGTTTACACCTCAAGTTTTCGTTGTAGAAATGCTGCAAATTGGATACATTACGGTGATTATCACCGGGAGTCGTTTATTTCTGCTTTTGGATTTTTTTTTAACCCTAATCTTTTTAGCAATATTTTAATGCAAAAGATTTTGTTTAATTAATTATCCTAAAGTTAGCCGACCAACTACAAAAAAATGTCTACAGTATTTTTCTAAATTTTTTTTTTTGATTTGACGTCTATTATAATTATGATGTGTATTTTATACATATTATATATATACATACATGTAGTTATTAATGTAAAAACATTTTTACAATTAAAATCATAGTCATGTCATAAAGTCAAAACAAAACAATAGCTTAAAAAGAATAAATGATTTTAAAATGGCGATTTGTTATTTACGAACGAACGTTGCACGAATATATTCGCAGACTGCTGAATTTAAACGATATCAATAGTTAATACTCGTAATTTATTTTTTCTTTATTTTATGAATTTATTTTTGGAACAAAGACAAATATTATATAATTGTCATATAAGATGTAAAATTATATTGAAGTGTCAAAGCAGGACATTAACTGCGTAATTATTGGAAATCATCAGTAGGAGAGAGAAAAAATTAGAAGATCAAGTAAATTTGTAAAACTTTTAATTTGCTTGTAATTTTGTATTATTTGGCTATTTTGTGAAAAAACACATGGACTCAGGACAACACTGTTTTAATGTTGTTATACTAATGTTGTATTGCTGGATTCTGAGCTTTATGTTCAGAATACTCTCAAAATCCTATAGAAATTTCTTTCCCTCAACAAATAATTTATATTATACTCTAAATCGCAAGTTCAATAATAATTTTGGAAAGGCCGGCAACTCAAATATGAAATTAATTGAGAGAGAACTCTTTTATAGTTTTTATTTTTTCTTTGTACAAAGTAGATTATAAATTATTTAAGCTTATTGTGGTTTCTATTATTTTTTAATTCTAAATTAAGTTTAAAGTCATTAAAAACAAAAGTAATTTTTTGAAATATAAACGTTTGTGGTAAATTGGCACGTAGATGAACCGAAAACAAGTTTATTTTTTTTTTTTGATTTTTAGTTGTCTACATTTTGCTGCGGGTTTCAAAAAGATTTTGGATGGTACAGCTGTACTTATGCTTAGTTATGTATTGTAGTTGATTAACCATTTATAATTTCATTTTAAAAGTTCTCAATGTATTCTATATAAGACAAGTTTCCTTTGTAACGTGATCTACAGCAAGAAATATTCTATAAGAATATTGGAATATTTTGGAAAAAGATTTTAGTAAAAATTTTTTAAAGAAATTTTTGATTGATTTGATTAGAGAAAAGAGCAATCAAATGACTAATATTTTTTTTTTTTTTTGGGTAAAATAATTTTCATTTAATCATTCACTGGAACGCTAATTAAACTTTAAAATCTAAGTAGTTCTTTTCGAATAATCTTTTAAATTTTATATAGATTAGTTTTTGATTGACTGAAACTGATTTATCTTTTTATAATTTTCTATAAAGATTAAAAATTTATTTTCATAATTTTATTATTGTAAAATTTAGAAGACAAAAATTTGATTTTTTGTGAACTACACTGAAAAAAAAATTAAACAAAAATCTGAAATTTTCATTGAATAAGAACTCAAGTTAGTTCAGCCTTCGTTAGTTGCAAATCAACGTAAGCAAAGTGTTGACGGGCTGGTGTGAATTCATAGTATTACTATGAAGAAGTTATTAGGGGCGTATTCTTCTGACAGCGCTATTGATGTTTATGATTGAAATGGTTTTTGATTTTAATAGCCATAGATAAGGATTTCCGATCTGAAACCTTTCGATGAGCTTTATTTCTTCAGTAATGTTAGAGTTATATACCGCGTTGTAAACAAGACTGATTTCTAATGAACATCACAGAAAACAAGAAATTTCATCGTTGTAAAATGTTAATCCTTCGGTATGTTATTTCGGTATGTAAAGTGTCAATCGGAAAATTTCGATTGAGAAGTAAAAAATTTTCGATTAAAAAATAAATCAATTTTTTTTTTTCATTTAAAGTGTAGTTAATGAATATTGGATACAAACGACAAACCAGTTATTTTTGAGCAGGTGCGTTATTAGAATTTCAAAAAGATTTTTGAAATTTCATTTATGACATTTTTAGAACATTCCTAGTTGTTGTTACAGTATTACAGTTGAGCTGAGTTGTTACAGTAGAATTTATATAACTTTTTTTCCTTCGAGGTAAATTAAATATTCCAAAATCACACGATATTTTGTAATTTCCAAAATAAATAAATGCATAGCCAAAGGTTATATTCAGAGAGCCGGAAAAAAAGATGAATGCGATAATTTTATAATTAAATAAAAAATTCTTAAATTTCATAATGATTAAATTGTGTGTATTTGATGAAGGATTAATAATTGTTATATATATGTAAGTGTATAGGTATGTGTTAGTTTTCAGTAAAAATACTCTATATGATTTTGTTAGAAAATTGATAGAATTTTGATGGTTTTATGTAAAATTTAGAAAAAAATTGAAATGTAAGAAAATTTCGTATCTATATATTCAATGTAAACCGGAGTATCTTATGGAGATCAATCCTCCTTGATCAAGACTGGAAACTCTTGATTTAACTAATACTAGTGCCGCCATAACTTGAAACTGGATCAACTTTACACATTAGTGTAAACCAACCTTCAAGTTCAAAAAGGAATTGTAATTGGTTAATGTTATGAAAACATTAAAGGAATATGAACAAAAGGGCGTTCTTTTACTAACAAGTCTTGCTTAGTACAAAATTTTTAAATTGGTATTGCTTACTGGTATTTTTTCTGTTGAAAATTCAATGTCAATTTACACTACATATACATATATTATACATAATTTTTATCATAATGTGTAATGAAACTGTAATTTTATATAACAGTTTGAGTTCTTTATCACAATAGGTGAAAAGTTTACATCACAAAATTCATACAGAATTATGATTTTGAATTTTAAATTTCTATAATTTTATTTTGAGCTTGTCTAGTCTCCACATATCAATTAGAATTTCATATTCAGTACGATAAAACAAGTTTTAAGCGTATAAATTAAGGCACTACCTTTGTGATTAATATTATAGACGCACGATGTGATTAAAAATGTTTTATGTTTTCTTGATATATTCATGACGGTGTTATTTACGACATATACCCCTTTATACGGGAATTCTTTTATACATGAAATTATAAGAAAACAAAAGCAAATTCAGAGTTCTTTGCTGGTTCTTACAAATATTCTTCAATTATAATGAATAGGATTGGAAATTTTTTGTACATACTTACAAATATCATAAAATATAAAAATGAACTTCCAATTATTTTTAGAACTTATTATAACATTTATGATTACAACCTATATAATTAATCAAAATAACGCAATCAATTCTATTATATTTAATGTCTATCATAGTTAAACTACACGTATAAAAATTTTTTAATTTAATTAATTTTGAAAGACAAAAAAAAACATAGAAATGAAAATTAATTTTTTCTAAACATCTTTTACCTCTTTAGATACATACATAATATGTACATGTCCATAATAATATTAAAAGTGGAGGCCCCATCATGACGTTTTGATTGTCTTAATCAATTATAAAGAAATGATCTTTTGTTGTCGAGAATCGTCAGGAGTTACAATCTTTCAAAATTAATATCATTTCTCTATAGGTGTTCAATTTTCTATAGAAATTTTTAAGTAAATCAAAGTATCACGAAATTAATAATATTGTTAATTTTTTTTTATTGTTATATAAAATTATAAAAGAATTTCTAATAATTAGTAGGAATAAATTTAGTATTAAAGCTAGAACAATGCTAGTAAATTATTTTGGAATTGAAAAAATACCAATGGAGAATAAAATAAATTTGCCTCTCTGAATTTTAGACTTATTAATTATAGTATATGTAGCATATATAAGCATATACGTAAGTATATACAAACATATATATGTAATAGCTAATACAAACTAAAAAAAAATTTTGAATATGAAATTGTTATGTCACTGTCAAAATCATTTTTATTTTTATTTTATTAACATTTTAATCACTAAATTGACATTTTGAGTGATTAAAACTTATAATTTAAAATTTTAAAGTGTTCGCAAGAACAAATTATAAAATTTTTATATTATTTTATTTTTTAAATTTAGACATAAGTATGTATTGGTAAATATACACACATTTTATACCCTGCACCTTTGTGAATGGTATCGAGTTTGCAATCACTTGAGCCGTTTGCGGCATCAACATCTATATTCGTATGTAGATTCTTGCTCAGGAGCATAAAAAAAATTTGCGCCCATTCCATACTCTAAAGAATTTTCATAAAAATTTTCATAAAAACTCATACAATTACTGATTTTTTCAGCCATGACAAACATTTGATGAGATTTTCCTCATTTATAATGATAATGATTTTAAAATTTGTTTTTCAAATACCGTTGTAATTGGCGTAGATATGTAAATATTAATTAATTTTCATGGTCATCATCTCTGTCCAATTCGACCCTGTGATGATCCTGTCAAATTTAATTATGTAAGACTTCATTAAAGTAAGTGTATGGTAATATATAATTCACTATAATGATGTACTTATTAAAATTTAGTTAGATCAATTGTATTAGTTTTTGAGCTAATTTTTTGATATAAATATCGAAATCGATTATAAATTCGGTAAATTGTAAGGCTAGCAATATGATCAATATAGCAGAAAATCAATACAATAATTCTCTATAATGGTTTTACAATTGGACAATAGATGAATATATAAAAAATAAAAAATATTTTAAGAAATTTTGCAAATTTCCTGAAATATGTACATACTCATTAAAATATAGAACACAAAAAAAAAGAGTAAGAGACTAGATGTGGTAAAATAAAACAGATTCGTTTAATAACTAAAATAATTCTTTGTCTAATTCTAATTATGTTCTTTCAGCTCATCACATAAAGCTTAAGGAATCATTTATTTTTTACAATTGATTACTTTATGTTTTTTTTTGTGTAATTCGAACATTACGATGATTTCGAGAACAATATCGCGCTACAAAATAGCATAGTTTATGTAAGGAAAATCGTGAAGTTTATGAAAAAAAATTATTTCATACCAACATTATATTACATACAACAAAATAATTACATACATTGGTATATCATAAAATTTAATTACATACTTTTACAATAAAATTTATTATGATTAATAGTTATGAATTAATAATCACTGTGTTAATATTAATAATCTAGAAACACTGTAACAAAGAGTATAATTTAGGAGTAAGTCACGTATTTATGATTTAGCAAAAATTTAGCTAATAACAAAATTAAATATAGTAGACGGAATTAAAATTCTATTGTATTCAAAGCTAGAAGATTCAATTATTAAAAATTTGAGAATTTGACAAGAATTAGTTATACAACATTCACTGACTCAAAATAATTTTCAACCTAGTTACAATTGCACTATTTATATAGAGTAACTAGTGATATATTTGAATCTCAAATACAATATTGTATATAAACATTATATATTTAATATATATAATTAAATATATATTTTAATAAATTAAAAAATATTCAGTTTGACAATTTGATTAATTATAGAAAAAAACGTATAGGTACACACGTTTCTTTTGTTGTTTTTTTTTACTAAATTTAAATTAATTTTTTATTTTAATTTTTTTTTTATCAACTTTTCAACATTTTTGATTTATTTCATTATATTTTATTCAAATATTATAAGTAAATTAAATTTATTTATGCGTGATTATTAATTTTAAAAACGTGAAATTTTAAATCAACTACATATACATACATACATATTTAAATAGGCGGTGTTTTAAAATAGCACCTGTATTAATACGCACTTTTGACAAAATAAAACTAAAAAAAAAAATTAAAATAAATCATGATGACATTTTTGAAAAGTTTACAATATAAAAGCAAAGAGCGGAAAAATATATTGTTGTAGATTTGCAGAATTTTAAAATTATTGGTTAAATAAGGAAAAATTCAATTTTTTGTTTAGAATTAAAATTAGCGGCCTATATAGTGAAAAACGCCAAATTTTTAATAACGCCAAATTTAATATGAGTACGAATATTGTTCTACAACTCATAAACATAAGTGAACAAAAAAACAAAAACATAATTGCCCATCTGTTTGTTGTTTAAGCACCCATTCGAGAACAGGAAAGGTTTGAGATGTGAATTTTACAGTATTATGCAGATCGGCACCACAAATGAATAAGTATGGATCACTTTGTATGAAAAGATATTTTCTATACAAAGTTCTGATGAGGGCTTTGAAAAAATTCAGCAAATTACATTCGTAAGTTATACCGTTATAAAGGTCTTAGTTTGAAAATTGTTTCTGCAAAATCAAAAATGCCACTAATGTTCTGAAAACATTCTGTATCTCTTTTGATCCGATTGCTACACATATATATATATCAGTAAAGTCTAAACATCCCTAAAAGTTAATGTCATTGTATTTGGCTCTTTCTTGCCCCATTTCGTTTCATCATGATTTGGGTACGCTAAATTTTAATGCGAACAAACAGTTTGTTTTATAGATCCCACATGTGAAACATGTGTCAATTTGTACTATTCGAAAGCCGGATCGAAACTGTTATGTGGTAATCCTGCATCATAGAGTTTACAAAATTTCGTAAATCTAGTAAATGTTTGTCAGACAAAAGTTTTGGTCACGTAAAAAGCAATTCTGTAAAATCTAGAAAAAGACCTTCGGTACAGTGACTTCAAAAGCAGTTTAAAATAGTTTTTTTTTTCGGCATAATAATGTTCTTGTATAGCTCTTGAGTGGCTCAGCAATTTTTATTGAACATTCTAAATAGGACAACTCAGTTTTTGAAAAATATTTTTAATTTCTTTTACTTTCATTTTAAATATCTTAATAAAAAAAATGCCTACAAGATATACGTTATATCCGAGTATTTCGTGTAGCCTTTTTCTTCTATCCTTCAGCTTTGACATAGCCTAAAATTAAATTTTTCATTTGTGGTAAACTTGTGGATATGCTTATATTCTAATATCACATTATTGCCGGAAAATGTAAATGTAATAAATGTGTATGCAGTTTTTTAATTTATAAAATAATTTTAATATTTTCTATTATTTGTCATAGATTATAAATTAATTATTTTCCATAATTACACTTATATATTATGCAATTATAAATAATAAAATAAATTCTATATTTGAATCGGTGTTTTTTTATTGTAGGCTTATATTGTTTTTCGTTCCACAATATTATGCATAATGTTTAATATTTAATAAAAACTTTGTAGCACACTTTTCTTTTCTTTGAAAAACGTGCTTGCCAGTTTCACTGAGTCCGTCCGTCCGTTTGTCTCTGTACACCTTTTGAGATTTTAGATACACCTTTAGTTAAAATTTATTTCTGTGAAAAAAAAAATGTTTTTACCTATCTCCCCTCTCTAAAAGTTATAGCCCCTTATGTTACTAATTTTTGACCATTTTATTCTATCAAAACTACAAATATTATTTCAATTCCGCAATGTCTTTTTAAACGCAGAAGCATAGCTTAACAAGACAAATTAGCCGTTACTTAAAACAAATTTTTTTTTTCAAATTTTTAATTTTGTTTTGCCTTCTAGACGGCAACTTGTAGGAGCCTGAAATTTTAGCTACTTTTACACTCTAATAAATCATTTATAACGTTAGAAACACATTTCTTTTCAAGTTTAACTCGTCGAAAAGGTTGAATTACTGGCACCCTATGTTTCCATAACTACAAACTATCATGGCATGGCATTTACCATCACTAAGGTGATGGTAAATGCCATGCCTATAAAAAAATACAAATATTTTTCTTAATTTACAACCATACAGTATGTCCAATTTAACCATTATATTAACGCTTCTTTCAAATTTTTTTTTTGCCTCATCCCAAATGTATGCAATATTTGAAATATTTTGCTGTATGAACTAAAAATATAATTTTAAATAATGTTCTAGTTTGTGAATTGAAGAGTTAAGTTGACAAAGATGTTAACTTACATTTGCATTGTGACACATTTTTTCATTAACAAATTGTAAAACTATTAATTTTTTTCATACTTAGCTCCTATGTGCACTGTCAATCTCGTCTTCTATTAAGTTTCTAACTATAAGACTAATCACAGTTGAAAATATATGAAATTTAATGATGTTCTATTCGAAAAGCTCGATTTTTCATTATCAAAATGTTAGTTAACCCCTTTGTTCACTTACCTCTTCAATTGTGATTAAAACAGTATTTTCACATGCTCAAGGGAAAAATGCTTCTTAATAAACCTATGATTTGATTCAACATTATTTTTTTTTTTTAATTACACATTTATATTTTATTTTTATATATATGTTTGTATGTACATGTTTTTTTTTAATTTTTTATAATTTAAATTTCATTTTTAAGTGGTTGAAACGGTATTTTATATAAAAAAATCGAATTAATTTATTTATATATGTGCAGTTGAATTTTAAAATAAAAAATTTATTTTTTAATTTTTAAAAAATATTGTGATTAAAACCATAAACCTACATATATTTGTATATATATACAATGGGCTCTATTGGATTAGTTATATTTAATCGTTCCGCTTTTGATGATCTACAAAAGTCCAAAAAAAAAAAAATTTTAACCATTTTTTTTTATGTTGCGTTGTTTTCAAAAATTTTAAAGATTATGCACATTTATTTGATATATTAGATATTTAAGATTATTATAATCTGCAAAATTAACATCTTTTTTTTTTTTTTTAATCCAGTTAGCCTTATTGTCTATCTATGATGGCATTAAAATGAAAGTGTACATATTAAAGCTCTAAAAATATTAAATTAATGTTTTTAAATATTTATATACCTGATTATAATAAGGTTTGTTGTTTGTTGGGTTTTTAATAACTCTTACATAATTTGCATAGTATTTGAATAATAATTAAAAATATTTCTATGGTATGGGTTTGTGTGTATGTATGTATTAGAGGGGAAAAAAATTATAATAATAATGCCTAAGATTTGCTTTAATAAAAATTCGAAAACCGTGTTTTATTTTTTTTTTGTTTTAATTTTCAATTTTTAAATATTTAATTTCAAAAAATGACCGAAAATTAAATTGTAATTTGTCACTGTCTTTTAATTATATAGTCGATTTTTTTTTTGTTTTTTTTTTAATTTCTTTGACTCGTGTATGAATAAATAATAGCAAAAATGCAAATGAAGAATTTTTTTTTTTTATTTTTAATTTTGTTTCATTTCAGTGATTTAATATTGAAATTTTAAATTTTTCGATATAAATTTTTTTTTTGGGTATAATTAGGGCGTATTATATTTGCTAAGTAATTAAAAAATAAGTTTTTTTTTTTAATTTTCTAAAATAAAATTAATTATTTTGGATTTAAGATAGAAAAAATATTATTTAAGATGCTTCCTGTTCTCATTTCTCTCTCTGTATACACATTTATAAACATCTAAGGTACTCGTAATGTAACAAATTATTTGACATAATAATATTCAAAATTGTTGTAATTGTTGTAATATTAACCAATTCAGCTATTAGAACTCATAAGCTGAGCAGTTTATTTATACAATTTTAAATTGTGTATGCAAACATTATCCAACATTAATTTGACTTGTTCTGCAACTGGAATTATGTGACTAAGTATGTGTCTGTAATTCTATATGCATATTATGTATGAATGCCCGTTTGGTGCAACATTGACATAACCCAAAAAATGGGATTTCTGAGTTACTTATGTATATACGGAAAATAAGCAACTAAAACATTTTTGTTTTTGCAAAAACATTATTTCTCTAGCTGGAGAACGCTTCCAATGCATTACAAAATAAATTAACAACCCCAAGATTTTAAAATTCGCTTTTCTCAAAATTTCAAATTTTGAGTGATGTTATTGCTGCAGTAAACGAGCGATTTGCATACTTATATGCATGTATTTTAGTATTTTCAATGTGATGCTTGTTAATTTCTTTCCCATCTTAAGAAATATTTAATCTAGTTTCAGGTTTATAATCAAGATAAAATATTAAATATTAAAAAAAATTATTTCAACTTTTTAGAATTTTTAAGAAAGTCGTGATTATTAAGATAAAAATGAGCGTCGATTAGAATTTAGATTTAATGTCAATGTTGATCAATCAATTACAAATTTAATTGATTAAACAAAAGGTATTTATGTATACAATTGATCTAATATAACTTATTACGATTACGATAATAACGTTCAGTCGATTATATAATACGATTATAGCGTTCTGAGCAATGCTTTTTTGAAATGTATATACCACTTTTTAAAGAGAGCTGTCGCGATTTTCCCTGCACAATTTATAAAGCCATTACATTTTTATTATATTTGAAAAATTTTCGAAAATTCTTAAAAATTCCAATAAATTTTTAATTATTTTTATATATGAATTGTGGTTGTATCTATGTAGGTCCTTGTTACCTTTCCTTTAAAAAAAAAAACAAAAGTCTTTAAAAGTATCACATTGAAATTTTATTTATAAAATTTTTATAATGAAAAATATTTTAAATTTGCATAGTGACTTGAATATTTTATATATTTTAAAGATTTTACAGAGTATTTCATTTAATTGTGTTGTGAAAAAAATTTTGACAAAAAAGAAGTTCTTGGTTCTTTTTATCGCTTCAATAATATTACAGTTTAAAAAGTCCTAAAATATTTAATTATTGACCAAATATATTTTATCAGGCATTCGCTAATCTTGATGATAGTTTCTCTAAACGTTAAAAAATTTTTTTTTAATGACCGGACAAATTAAAAAATTTATAATGTGATTTTTTTTATGCTCGCCAAAAACATAGAGGGTATATACAATTTGTCACGACGCATGTAAGATTAAAAAGAAAATTTGAGGAGGATTAATGATTCCACCAAATATATACATTTAAATATTCTATATCATATAGAATAGTTCTAGGTCGATACAATCATGACTGACAGTGTGCTAATCCGTTTATTTGTTGTTAAAGCGCTCATTTGGGAATTAAAATAGAAGTACTCGTTGTTTGAAAATAGAAGTGCTCATTGTTTGAAAATAGGGTTATTGAAATGTTTGAGTACTCCCATATATTTAAAGGAGGAATTTCTTGAGAAGTTCTGAAGTTTTTGTCCAATGATATTTTCAAAAACTGATCCCATGCCATCTAATTTTCTTAAGACCTATTAAACACGACTAGTGTAGAAAAATTATTATAACATTTATTTCAAAATATTGGAAGTCTTTTGCGTTTGTACTGTATAGATTATAGGTAGCACAACTTTAGATTTACGTTTATAGTCCCCAATAATATACATACGATAAAATTTTTTTTCATCACTTCCTTAGCACCCTGTTAATGTATGATACCATAAAAATATATTATGAACCTAAATGTATGCATCATTTAAGATTTGCATAATTTTACAAAAACTTGATTCTAATCAAAGTTAATCACATCTAGTAAACTCGCTAATAAAATTTATATAAGAGGAAGAGTCCGCTATATATTAGAAGTTTTAAAAAGAAAAAATAAATAAAATGGACAAGAATTTTATTTTATTTTTATTTTTTTTAAATATTATTAATGTCGGATGATAAAATTTTTATTTTTCTGTATTTTAAAATTTATTAGCTTTTATATTGGCTTTTGATTTTTACGTATGTACATATTTTTTACACATAAGTATATATCGTATGGATGGTATATATGTAGTTAATCGTAAAGTAGTTTGGGGTTTAGAATTTGAGAAAATTTTTTAATATGCTTTCGGAAATCTTATATGTATATTATATAGGATTTTTGTTTATTTAAAAATTTTTAAGTTTTTAAATGTTAATTTTTATTTTTGTCCTAAATATTTCTGTTTTGGAAAAAAAAAGTTAAAAAATTGTTTGCAAACTAATGCGAAATTAGCAATTCATTAACCTTTCTAATGAAAAATATTTTATACTCTCATGTGTTTATTTATAAATGTTGTAAAATTTATATATTTTTTATTTAAATTTTTGGTATAGAAAAGAAAAATGAATATAGAAAATTAAAATATTAAGCGAAAATTAAGAAGAAATTTTTAAGAGATAAAAAAGAACCAAAAATATATAAAAATTTTTTTTGAATTTATGATTAGATACTTTTTAGCACTCTTCCAAAAATTTTTTGAAAAAATAGCTTATTAGTTTCACTCTGTCTAAATTTTTGAAATTTTTGATATCGTTTTTCTTCTAGAATGCAGGTTTAGATAATAATAAATAGTTTATTCCACCCCCTCTCAAGTTATTAACTTTCGAAATTTGTAATATTCGAATTTTCGGTGTCTTATATTTCCTAAATTGTATAAGCTTTTCCAAATTTCTATAAATGCAGAGAATTAACGGTAAATGTCATGTCAATAAAAAATACAATTATTTCTTTTAACTCACGTAATTAACCCTATTATTCGAGCATTATTTTTAAATTTTTTTTTTTATTTTATTTTAAAGATTGCATAAATAGGTCATCCTGAATATATGCAAACTTTAAAATATATTCATATATAAGAATTTTAAAAATGTAATAAATTGCTGTTAGATTGTTTTTAAAATTAGTATTTTCATTTATTGAAGGGAAAAGTGCTAGATAACAAACCATTGGTTTGATTGGACTAGATCCAACTTTATTATTTTACTACATTAATTATAATTAGATGTTAAATATTATGATTTTATACCAAAAAATTTGTTTTTTATAGCCTAACTTAATGATTTCTTAAATTTTTTTTTAAATTTATAATTTTTAAATAGAAAATAGATGTTTAAATAGAAAAACCCTATTGTTGAATTTTTTCAAAATTTTGAAATCAATTGCATCATGTTACATTACTCGTTTTTCTAGTTTTAGGAAAGCTGACAATCATGTTAAGTGAGATTTAATTTGGTACACGAGTCACCTTCCTGCCTGCAGTGGTTTAGTACTTATTTAGAAAAAGAAATTTAGTAACTGCAAATTTTTTTTAATATCAACATTTTGATTAGAAACCTGTATAAACATTGTCTTTTAAAATATATCACCTAAATAGGAGGCTACGTTTTCATTTAAAACAAAAGATTTGTTATTAAATTAAGGATGAAATCAAAAATTAATATTCATATACATATAAAAATCCTAAACCTTAAGCAAATTTGATCTCTAAGTTTGTAAGTATAGTAAAACGCAAGTTAGAAGCATGAGATGATTCCTAATTTCTGTTTTGTGTTGAAAAATTAACCCTTTCGCCAACATACAAGTAGAAGCATACAAGAATAGAACTTTAAAGCTACAACTAAAGACACGAAAGATCAATATAGGAAAGAAATAACGGAAAGGACGAAAATTCTTAATTAGGGTTCTGAGTTTTTCAAGTCTGTATTTTAAATTTTTTATTCCCAAATTTTAAATATCATTAATATGTCACGCTTTGTAATCTAAATAATAAAGTTTTCAATTATGCATCACTTTTTTGAAAAGTATCAATTAAAAAATTTATTTTACTTATTTAGTTATAAGAAAATTATAAATTAAATGTCGATTATAACAATAAATTCAATTATAAGTAAAATTACATACATACAT
The DNA here is from genome assembly GCF_029603195.1 of Condylostylus longicornis. Taxonomy (NCBI): domain Eukaryota; kingdom Metazoa; phylum Arthropoda; class Insecta; order Diptera; family Dolichopodidae; genus Condylostylus; species Condylostylus longicornis. Next base: position 8,028,719 of record NW_026578009.1, on the reverse strand, counting down.
ACACATATTTAAAATCAATTACGGTAGCTTTTCAGTAATAGAAATACAATAGCGTTTAAAAGAAAAAAATGATGGTTTCAAATTTTTTTTATTAATAAGAATGAGTTAACAACACCTTTTGAAATTTGAAAGAACAACATCCATACGTACATATTGTATACATACGTACGTATTATATATAATCTAAGAACAGGTACATAAGTATGTTTGTATGTATGTAAGTTTCCACTTCTAATTTAACAAAAAAAAAACGTGAGCCACTTCATTTCACCAACTATGTTAGTTCATGTAACTGCAAAATGAGGTATACATATTTTTGAAACTGTGTGCCAATTCATATGTACTTATTTCTAAATTGGTATATGTAGGTATTGAAAACTTTTTACAATGTTGCCAGAATAAAATTGTACTTTTAAGAGAAAAGAGAGTAAGAGTTACAAAATAATTAAATAGCCGTAAAGAATTTGCAATGTATAGTGTATGTAACCGTAAATGTTCCTGCTTAATATTCACATTTTTATTAGTTATTTATTCGAATGAGCTTCGCGTTATTCAAATTTTGTAGATATTTTATAGCAATATTTTGTTTGGATTTTTCTTTTTTTTTAAATCTAATAAAAAACTTAAAAATCATATAGTAACAATATGTGTACGTATAAAATTTCTGAATTCGCCACAAACAATTAGAGTTTTATAAAAGTTTTTTAATTTTTTTTTGGCACAAATTAAAATCGCCGAAAAATCTGGCTGTAAAATGCAAATATCTCGTAGTAAATACGTGAGTCTAGTACTTAACCTAACTTAACTAATCACTGCCTTTAGTAATTATTTAAAATCTAATTTCATTTCGTGTGAAAAATCTAATTTCATTCTAATTTTCGTGTGAAAAACACATAGAATTAATCAAGTTATTCAAGAAAATAATATTGTAGTGTCGGTGAGATACATACATACGTGACAGATTAGTTTCAGAATTTTTGAAATTTGTATTTTGTGATTTGCAAAATCTTCATCTGGCAATGCCGAAAAATGTACTATGTAGAATTTTATAATTTATTTTTTATAATAAATATATAATTTTAGTATATGAAGATTATCTTATTAGTAATTATAAAAATGAATATACTCACATATCTATTTTACGTTACAGCTACCACGTTACATTACATTTATGAATATAATATGTAAATATAAATGTACACACTTCGATTGTACTGTGATACTTACAAACACGATAAAAAAATTTTAAGCATTTAAACATAAAAATAACTATGCCAGTATATAGAATTAATTGCCATAAATAATACATAAAACATTAAGTACAATAGAAGCAGCAGCGGCAGCTGTCACTTTGCCACTGTGTTATGATCGATTTATTTTCTGACATGTTATTTTTTTTTTTTTGTTTTTTTTTTATGTTGAGTTTCACTGCAATAAGAGATAACAAAGAAAAAAGAATACTGACCAGACAATAGGTTTTTAAGGGAATTTTGAATAGTTAACTAATTCTGTTTTCCTTTTAATATTCATTTCCAAATCTGATCTGATCGCACTGCTTAACTAGTTTTACATACATATATGTACATAATGTATGTCGAAGGCATACAAAATATAAAAAAGATATCTGCGGGTTTTTTGTAGTATTTTTCGTATTTTTCTTTCTTGTACATAATGTACCTGTAGCCAAACGAAATTAATGTACATATGTATGTACGACATATAATGTTTTTGAATATTTTTTAAAAATCATTTACACACAGAGAGGATTGAATCCGATCTCAAATAATTGACAGTTTTAAGTTGATATGATATGAAACTTATTTTTAAAAAGAAAGTAATGTATGTAAGTATTTAGATACTATGTTCGATATCGCGTTTGTATAAAAAAACTAATCAATTCATTCTAAAAAGCATCGAGAAGCAAAATAGAGTATACGTAACCTTAAAAAAACTAACAATTAACCAGTCCACACGGTGCAATAAATTGATTTGAATAGTAAAAAAATCTATGTATGAATGTATGTATGTGTGGATGATCTACTTTTTTCTATTGTTGATTTAAGTTTTCAGAGGATTTTTCCATGGATTACGTTACATACTTTTTGCTTTAAATATTTTTTCTATATAAATTAAATTTCATGCATTTTTTTTACTTAATCTGTGCTTGAATAAATGTATGTATGTACATCATCGACAGTAAATGAACAATTTTTTTTACAAATCAGATACATGTAACTAACTGATTTTAATGTAATAGTATGACTTGCTGCGCAATTTCAAACTCCAATAATCCAACACCTTTTTAAGGTACATATATTCCACGAGTACTTGTTCCTACTTATCTGTTCCATCTTCTATGACTTACATATACATTAAGAAGAAGCTTATTACTTTTTAAAAAAAAATGTATCGCAAATTTTAGCAGAAGGTGGCTATCAGCAGTTGTAGGTTGAAATTTAAATATTAATCTTGCTCAGAAAATCATTTCACTTCTTATAACATAAGTTATATATTTTTACGGATATAGTAAAAAAAACTTATTTCATATCAAAACAGAACTGGAAATCCGAGAGGCCGTGAGGAGAGAAGCGAAACAAATTTTGAGTAATGCATGAATTCTTTCCAAACCTATAATTATAATTATTGATTAGAAACATTTATTTATGTGCACTTAAAATTGATTGAAAATGAAATAAATGTAATACTTATGGTTGTGTAAATTTATTTTAGTCGAAAACTTAGAACTTCAGTAAAATTCGTGACCAAGAGTTGTATTCTGCAGTAGCGATCTGTAGTAGTATATTTGCTACTTTCTCGTAAGGAAATATGCGATATTCGATTTAAATTCAGTCCTATTCTACCAGACGCGCGTCTCACTATTTGTCACAAAAAGCGTCATAAAGTTATTCGGCTAGCTAATTTTTTTGTTGACCGAGATATAAGTTGCTAAAAAGTAAAATTTAAAGGAAATGGAGAAGATATAAGTATAATTAGATATTTTAAAAGCAATATTGAGTAATTTTATTAAATCCAGAGTAAAAGTAACCAGTCAGTGGCAATTTCAAATTTCAATCGAGTTAATGGAAAATTCATATTCTCAATTTTCTTCATCGATTTAACATCACAAATTTTAACATCAAAACATTTCGAGTCTCGCTTCTTCTGTCACATCACAACTCGCGTCTAGTAGCATACAAAGATGCGACGCGTCTAGTAGAATAAAGCTGATAATGTCAAAATTTTAGATTCGAAAATTGTTTAAAAAAAAGTGTAGCTACATAGTAGGCCGCCTAAATTCTAGAAAAAATTTTTAATAAATTTTCATTTCATTTTTAAAAAATAATTTCTACAAATTTCATCAAAAAATTTTTATGGGTAATGAAGAATATAATTATGATTTAATTACGTATTTTATATTTCAATGTGCAGAGACTAGAGTTACACAGAACTAAGGAAAGGAAGTACAACAAAATGTAATGTAACGTAATGATAGGATTGAATCAGTTATTAATGGTGATTAAGTAAGTTTAAGAAATTAAATTACGTATGTATGTGTATACATACATACATATGAATGTAAGTATTTTTTGCTTGTAACTTGTAAAACAAATTTTATAGTGATGAATAAGCATTTTTTTAATTAAAATATTCAATAACTTACAAACTTTAAATTTTTAGATATGTACATACATATATTAAATAGAAGTTATCCTAAGGCTACATTTGAATACGTTGGTACATTCATACATACGTATATAATATAAACTAATTTAATGAATAAAATAGATATGTATACACATGCATATGTAGGTATGTATGAAAAAATATATTGAATAAAATAACAGTTTTGGTTAGTTGAATGAAAGTTAGATGAATCGGGTTTTCTTTAATAATAATTCTTCTACTTCATAGATATGATAATAATAATAGGGATAAAAAACATTTTTTTTGTATTTATACATACACCATTCGAAAATTTTAAGAATTTTTAAAATGGAATGCCTAAATTTGGTCTTGATAGCTTTTTTTCTGAAAAGTACATACAGTATGTAAATGTATGTGTAACATGTTTAGGTCTTCATTAGAGATTAAAAAGTGGCTGAGATTGTTTAAAACCTTAAAAGCGTTCGCATAATTTAGAAATTTTAATGCAGAATAATAATATTTTGCATTATTATGGACCTTTAATAGGTCAGAACAATTGCCCGAATAATTATTTTCTAAGTAGCATATTTTTCCTTTTTCCTATCTTAACATAACGCTTAAATTCTAAAAGGCATTTCAATATAAAGTGAAAATTCTTCAAGCCCTGAAATAATTAAAACTAGTTTATAGCTTAATATGGTGGTATTTTTTGGAAATATCTTTGCGTAAACGAAATAGTACCACTGAATAATGATGTATGGTCGTAAATATTGATTGTTCAATAACGTCAGAAAATATTATAAACCGGATTTAGAAAAAGAGGAAATCCTATTCCATTATTCCATTATTATGAAGTTTAATGACTTATAAAGATTAGTTTTCCGACCATAAGTTTTCACATCAGCAATATTTTCACATTGAATTTGTATTTTAGATTTGGCCACCACAATTTTTTTTTTTTTTTGCAAAATCCTTTTCATATTTTGTATTGGTAGCTCTTAACAATTTATACCGAGAAATTGTTCTCAGTGTTTTACTGAATTTTGTTATCCTTTTTTTCTGAAAAGAAAACAAATATGAAAAATTAAAACGAAAAGAACTACCCAATTTCTGATTAGATTATTTTTTGTTCACTTATTTTTTTTGCATTGCTATTGTTTAATTTCAGTTTAATATTTGTTGGTTTTTTTTTTTTTTCCTCGTGTTGAATGAAAGGTACAATTATTTGTGCTCTTGCCGCGATGCGGTGATGCCATCCTCGTATCATAATTTTTTTTTGTCAAAATTAAATACTACAAACATGTATTTTTGTATAAATGTGATGTGTTATAAATTTTTTTTTTTGTCTTTGTTGATTTTCAACTTGTTGCGGTGGCGCTTAGTGTGTTTTAACCATTTCTGAAAAGGTTTCAATAACGCAACAAAAAATGTGAAAAAAGAATGCATTTATATAAAACCAATAAAGTCATAAAAGGGGGCGATTCACTCTAGGGTTTCTTCTCAACCTAAAAATATTTTTTTTTACTGTTTTTTACGTTTTTTTGTCATCAACCAAAAAAAAAGTGTGTTTTTATTTTTAGGTAACTGATTTTTATTGTCGTTGTTTAGAAATTGATTTTTTTCCTTAATATGATGTTAACACTATAATTACCGAACATGTTGCATACAATAAGGGAGGTCATGTAATGACATCAAATTTCGAATGTCGAGATTTCCGTGGGAACGTACTTCTCCATAGTGGGGAAGCGTAAATAATACATTTTTATAGATCTATCTGTGTGTCTGTCAGTTTGTCTGTGGACGCGTGCCTTTCAAGTTCGGTTGAACCGATTTCGAAGATCAAGTGTTATATGTAAATTTTTTGGATATGTCATTGATTGATCAACTTTTGGTATCGGGAATTGAACTTTTTTGCGAGCCGATTAATTGAAAATTAATATTTAAATTTAGGATGATAAAACAATGGACCCGCAAAATTTGTGGAGGGATCAAAGGGACCGATTTTACATTTTTTACCATATCAACTGGAGTAGTGAAATTTCTTGAAATTTAATATTCGAGTTCTGGTTGTTACCAAAACTAACTATCGAACTTTTCAGGGAAAACGTATGGCACAAAGTGAAGCTTTATTAAGACCCAAACTTCCATTTTTCTAGGTATGTTAATTAGAAGCAAAGGTGCTTAAAATAAAAAAAAAATGTTTAAATGGTATTTTCATAATCTTCAGTAACACTTTGCCCAAATTACATATAGCGGCCGATTATGTGCTGACCCGAATTATTTTTTTTTATGTTGAAATTTTGAATCTCATATTTAGTAAAAACGAAAGTTTTTTTTAGAAGTGATAAAAATTACACACCTAAGATATTAATTGATGACTTGATTTTTTATAAAGGGAATTCACTTAATTGGATTTTGGCAAATTTAAGGAACAAATGAAATTTTTCAGATTATGTTGTGTTGTTTTTTTTATTGTTATAAAAGTGAGTTTATAATGCTAATAATTATTGGCCGCACTCCTTTATTGTGTGCAGTGTATTAAAATTTTGTAGCTCTTTTTTATGCTGGCATAAAAGTAATTACAACATGTTAATTTTTATTTTATGAAAATTAGTTTACATTTCATAAAATCCGATAACGTTCTTTAGTTTTCAGTGCAACTTCCTTACAATAAGGAGATACTATTTATTTTGCTATTTTCGAGTTAAAGGAGCACAGAATTAATTGTCTTTTGAAGTATAAAAGCAGTAGTATGAGAATTTTGAACAGGTTTTTAAAATTTTTGTGGTGTTTTTTTTCTTACTCCCCTTGGGAACGTAGAACTTCCACTTTACATCTCCTTCTGATTCTATTGTCGGACGCTAGACTTGAACACATTTCAGATCTGTACCTTCTAGCGCTGCTCTTACAGATCTGCGTCAAGTATTTCTGGGGCGACCAGTTTTTCTCGGCCCTTGTGGAATCTACTCTAAGAACATTCCTGGATATGTTATTCAGAGTTTTCCTTAGAGTTTGTCCGGTCCAACTCCACTTTGTTCTTTGTATTTGCTTTTTGGTAGGTTCCTGGTCTGTTATTATCCAGAGTTCCTCATTGCTAAGAGTTTTCGGTCTGAATATTCGGCGTATAATTTTGAGATATTTGTTGAGGAGATTTTGTAGCATGTGGCCTACAGCTTTTGTTGTTATCCAGGTCTCACTACCATATATCAAAATTTTTTTCACACATGATCGGAATATTCTGAGCTTAATTGCTCTGGATATTCGGCAGCTTTTCAATATAGACTGCAATCTGCCCAAAGCAGATATTCTGATGTTGCCCAAGTACCAGAAAATGTTGATCAGCTATTAGTAGTGTTATTTAGTATTACAAATTTCTTTAGTAAATTTGTTTGTAATTTAAAATATCATAAAAATTTACAATTAGAAAACGGGTTCTGAAATTTAAATCTTGCACAATTATAACAAAAAAAAAATTAAAATTCTCATCAAGTGCACTTAATTATACAATAAGAAAATTTTTCAAATTCAAAAGAAAATAAAATTCATTCACGCAATTTAATTCTCAATATTAAACTAAAATTTTTAAGGATTATTTAGGTTCATTATTATAAAACAGCTGCTTAGAAAAGTATGAGATAATTCGAAAAGATTATAAATATAAAATCTTCAATAAAATGACGGACAGATGTTGTGTACTTTAAAATAATTTCATCATTAATCAAAAATTAAATTTTTTTTTCTGAATAAAATCTCAATTGTGTGTATTCGAAAAATTTTGTACTTCACAGTGTGCATATTTTAGTAAGAAAATAAACGCGATCTGAATTAAACAATTATTTATATCAATTATGTAGATTAATAATCCTTTAAATCTATTCTTTTTCTAATAAGAGAAAAATCTTCACCTTTCTTTTTCACATTTTGATACCATTCAATATCTTGTGAAACAATTAATAAAATTTTTTGGGGAAAAGAAATTTAGAATTGCTTAGAATTTAAGAAAATTTTATTTACCTTTAATATTTGATTGAAAAGAAAATCAATTTAAGAGGACATTTTAAGAGTCCTTAAAATATTTGTTAAAAATAATAAAATTTTGCTTCTTTTAATAAATGAAAAATGCATTTTATTTTGTGTGCATTTCTTACAGTTAAATAAATTCGAATTAATGTATATAACTGTTATAAGTATAACAAAAGGGGTGGTAAACCTAAAAATTTCTTTCTATTTTTCATTATTAGCATTATATTAAGGATTTTTACTTATTATTCTGTTAAAGAATATTTTTTACTAAAGTGCAATTTATGCACTTTAGTAAAATTCAATTTGTGAATATAATAATGAACGTGATCTGTTTACTATTATAAAAAAAAATGTTATACTCGTACAAAAATAATGAATTGTTATATATGAAAAAAAATGGTGATAAGGGGTGAATTCTTTTTCCTTATATGCAAATTAAAGAGTCCTTAAAAATTTCTACATTATTTTAAATTTTTTTTTCTTATTTTACATGGCATCTATATATTTGTGGTAAGGATAAGGTTTACACATATACAGGATCACATGATCTTATAATTATTCATTCATCTATCACTCGAGGATATTTAGAAAAATTTCATATGCACATAATCTATAGTTTATTTCAATTCCAAAAATATTCACGATTTTATTGTAAAGAAATTTTAATATTCTAAACTTTTCTTAAACTTATTCAAGAAACGGATGCTGTTATAAATTGATAACATTGATATAAAGATTGAGAGACCGTTCTAAGTCACAAGTTGAGAAAAAAAAAATACAAGAAAATTGCACAAAATTAAGGATAATATAAAATAGCCTTAAGGTTAAAAATTATTTTACCTTCTTCTCACATTTTGAAAAATTATCTTCAACAAAAAATAAAAATAATCCGGATTCCACTTGAATCCTTAATTAGGATACGGAAATAAAATATAATTTTATAAATAAAGTGAATATAATTAATATTAAGTAAAATTAAGTGAAAAAATAGAGAGAGATATTCAAATTTCCGGATGCTTTTTATTTGATTAAGAATAAATTGTGATTGAGACTATTGAGAATTTAAAAAATTTTTTTAAATTTTTAGCATAATACTATGAGTTTAAAATTTCAATCTCAGAATATAGAAAAATATGCCTAAAGGTACACACATATTTATTTTGTAAAAAGGTACCAATTGGTATTGGAAAAAAAAAAAACTATAGTATGGTATATTAAAAATTATGTTAATTTAAAATAAATATAATTAAATATTATAAAATATTGGAAACGGAAATAAAATATTAAAGACCTTTAAAAATTGTAATTTGAATAAAATAAATAAAAATATTACGAGTACATAAATTAATTTATTTCATGTACCTACCTTTCTTTATTTCAGTTCGAATTATACATAATGAAGATCATCAAGAAATTTCGAATCGTTGCATTATTTTTCTAAAATTAACTAGAACTAAGTGTTCTGTTTTAATTATTAAAAAATATCAAAGCTCATCTTAATGAGTATTGTATTTACACCAGTACAAAGTTCGAAGAATGAAATAAATTCGTCATATCGTTTGTAATGCTAGAAATAATAGTCTGACATTTGGACTCAGGTATATGTTCTTGATCAGTGAGCATATTTATGTTAAACATATCTGTCCGACCGTTCGTGCGTCGCAACGGCAACTCCAAACCTAATAAAGCGAAGTTCATCAAATTTTCATTAATGATTTAATAGTAAATGCCAGAAACTCTCCTAGATTGCATCGACTTGGATGGTAACTACAATATACAAGGTTATTCTGGAATCACTGATCATCAATAATGGCATAAAAAATGAGTAAAATTTTTGCTCAGAACTAGGTGCCGAATCTCAACGGTTTCCAAAATATTTTTTTTTCAACCCGATCATTTCGTATGAAATTTTTTGAAACTTCAAAGTTTTTTTTTTTTTGAAAATTGAAGAAATTGTTTTTATTTTTGTGCCGAAATATTTTGGATTAAAAATATTGAAAGATATTTTTATTTTTAGGTTATTTAATGTCTCCTGGCCTGATGATGAAGTCAATAATAAATTAATTAGTTAACTGTTCAGATGTTCTTTGAATCGAGTAATTAATTGCGAGTGGAGAATTTATATATGCACACATGGAATTCAAGTAAGTCTTATTTTAATTTTTATGATATACTGTTACGTTTAACCTTCGATATGCTATTAAAAATGTATAATTAGTTTTTTTGAATGATTAGTTAATTTCTGCGTATATTATTTGAAGGAGTTATAAGAAATGAAAGAGTTCAGCAATATTTTCCAGATAAAATTAAATTTTTGCATTTAACCAACTTTGCTCAAATATTATTGTTTGTTTGTTTTTATGCTTTTTACACATTTTTTGGTTTTGAACGAAAATTACCACTTTATCTAAGTAATTGTTATATGAGAAAAATAATAGCCTGACCTCTTTCACAAAAATCATTTTTTGATTTTTACCATTGTTATTGGATTACAAATACAAACTCTTAAGACCGTAAATTTATGTAAATTTTAATGCCAAAAGCCATTTTAACTCGTTTATTTTTTAACGCGTTAAATAAATAAGTAGAAATATTTTATACATGATACAATAATTTTGCTTTTATCGGAATAAGTTCTGATAAGTGATAAAAGGAAATTTCACTTTTATTGCTAAATTGTCACTTTAAAAACCCCGCTCCCATAGGCCGTATAATTGTATGAACTGTATGTTGAGGCAAGAAATTTTTGTTCTACTTCTGCTAAATGTTTGTATATAATATTATTATTTATTTATTAAAAGACTTAATTGGCCTTTATAACCCTTTTGGATTTTATCAGGCCCTGTTTTATTTTTTAAAATAGTTGGTTTCTTTTAAGAATTCAAAAATATTGTTGTGACATATTTTGTCTTTAATTTTTAAGACTTGAATAATGTCTATTTTATATTTGGCTCTGTTACAATGTTTATATAATATTAAATTCGTATAAACATAGATAAAAATTTTGAAATATTTAGTGAAAAATCTATTAGTATGGCTTTTGATAATTTAAAATTTATCATTTATCACAAATTATTTGAAAGCCTAATTGAGTAATATGGAACGTTATATTATAGAATTCATTTCATGTATATTTTCTTATATAAAATCAATCGAATTCAACATCCGAAAGTCGAATTGAGTGTATAATTTATGAATTCAATCCTTTTATAATTAAATAAAAAGTAGATTATCATTGCATTCGGGAAAAGTTTAATCGGCCTTTAAGGTAATTTTTTGGAGCATTTCTTATCCCAATCACAACACAAAACAATTCTAAAATTCCTAAATTTCTTTATTAATTTAAAAGAAAACTTAATATTTATTTTACAAAATTTTCTCTTATTTTTAATAAATCGATAAAATTTGATATAGTCAAGCCTTCCCCCAATTTTTGTAATAAACTAAATGTATTATTTCCGGTGCATAAATTTATTTGAATTTTATTTAAACCTTTTTGGTAAATTTTAATATAATTTGAATTTTAAAATCTTCAATATTATATTAATATGCACAGACAAAATTATATATGTAATTTTTACTGCAGGTGACACAAAAGTTATTTCTCACTTATACATTTCGTGTACACATATTCGAAATGAAAATTTTTTCCACCTTCAATTGCAGTATCACTATGTTTCACTTACTCTACTTTAATCAATACATTCATATAACAATATTATTTTGTTCTGATGTTACAAATGCTCCACTAAAATGAAGATTCATATCAGTTTCATTTTTCCTTTGAAAATCAAAATATCTTGGACTTTAATTTTAAACAATGGTTAAACACAAATGCATTTTTATTTGAATTTGGTATCATCTAGATTAAATATAAAATTTATGCATCCGAAATCTGAGAAACTTTTAAGGCATTCTTAAAACGAAATAATGAAAACAAGAAAAAAAAAAATTTTTAAATTTAATTTTTATTATTTTATTTTATTTGTAAAAGATGTACGTACCACCATTTATGTATTCAGTCCTTTATATAGGCTTCCACAGTAAAACAATATACATACACCACCTGTTGTTTATATTTTGTGTCCGCATAAAGGTAACAATGTACGTATTTTTAATATAAACCCAAAAACATGTAAGTGAAAAATGATGATGAGAATTCTTAGAATATAAAAAAAAAGAGATGTAATGCTGTGTATAGCCATCTGCTTGTATGATTATACACATAAAATTGGATCAGGTTGAATCAAAATATTAAAAAAAAAAAAAAAACAAAATTAAATATTAAAATTATGGTGATGTTCAGTCAGGATATTACGAGTATAAATATTGAGTATAATAATAAAAAAAATCCTTTTATAATATTGAGAAAAAAAACCGTGTGTAAATGAGCGATATGAAATTGAAAGTTTTTGTGAAGTAATTTGAGTTACAATGAACCTTTTGGTTCTTCATCTGTTTTATTTTAGAATGAAATTGATGTGATCTAGTATGTTACTCGTATGTAGGTGAAATAAAATTTATGTGAGAAAATAGCCTAATTGCCTAAATATAAAATTATGTGTATAGGTAAAATATCCTTTTTTAATTTTTTATTTTATTTGTAGCATAGGTATTTGAAGTGATTTCATTAAAGGGCGAAAGGACAATTGACTATTATAAGTCAAAGGCCAAATAATAAAATTAAAAATTTCATTCCAATTAACGTCATTGCTTTTCACTCAATACACAAGGAAATTCAAAATTTAACCATTTTTTTTTTTTTTTTGGAAATTATTAAGCCTTATTTGCCTAGAGCCTTTGCCCTGAGAAGGTTAATTAGCACCTAAGTGCTTATATGGATAAAAAAAAATGAAATAAAGTGCTAATTAGTTTAACTCTGTCCGTCAATTCGTGTATCTGTTAACAAAACTTTTATCGTTTTTGATATAGAAGCTAAAATTTTATACACAAATAGATTTCGACTAAAAACTTATTTCTTTAAAAAAGAATTTTTACCTATATTTTTTTTTTTTTAGTAAGATCAGTCGGTTTGTCGGTCCGTGAGTGCACCCGTGTTTTCTTATTTATAAAAATTTCAAAAGGATGAGAGTCTATTATTTTTCAAAATATAATCAAGTAGAAGAGAGATGTTCTAAAAAAGTAATGAGTAACAAAAGTGGTGATAGTAATCCCATAGCGTATCTTAAACTGCAAAAATAGCATAACATTTTGCATTGAGTATACTTCAGCCTTCAATAACAATGATATACATAATATGAAGAAAATAACCGCAATTATTAATTTATATTATTTACATGGCGGTATTATTTTAAGTGTACAAGATCGATCGAAAAGGAAAAGGGGGTTTCAAACTGGGTTTTTTTGAATCAAAAATTTTTTTACATTAGGACATAAAACAATTTTAATATGTAACGCTTTTTATATTTAATTTCCCTGAGATTCCTGAAACTGAAAATTTACGATCGAGTTTCACAAATCTTGACAAGATATTAAGGTGAAGAGAAACGAATATTTAAAGTTTTTGCATTTCAAATGAAATTCTGATATGATTAAACATTATTCTTTAAAAATTAATACAAAAAATATTAATAGACTTTTAATGATGGTTTATATTAAAGTTTTGGTTACTGAGTCTATCTGCATAAAGATGGTTAATACATTGTTGTGAATTTTACATATAAATTGCAGAAAATTTGCAATATTTTCCAGCTTTTCATATTTCTCTGTCATTTAATATAGGTTACTATTAAATAAGGCGTTATAAGGCAATTCCTTTTTTAACCGGGAGTATAGTTCTAATTTCAAATTAATTACATTTCTTTTTTCTATTTCTTCTTTTATTGGAATAAAAGTCCCAAATTTAACATAAAATTTGCTTCAAGTTTTTGATTAATCTTGGAAACTGTTACTATAATTGAGGTTAACAATAATTGATAGCTGATAGTTGGTTATACATAGTTGAAGAATATTTTAATTTTAATTTTATATTTTAAAATTCTATAAAACCTAGCATGGGATACATAACTAATCAAATTAAATATTCCAATTTTTTAATATTAGTTTCAGGCTTCAGTTTTCTAGCATGTAATTTTATTTTGGAAAAATTTTCTCTAACTAACTACATAGTTACCAAACATTAATAATATTCGTAGGTATAGGTTACTTGTATGCCTATACTAAATGAAAATGACATTGAATATTTTTATTATTAAGTATTCAAAAGTAATTTTTTAAAGATTTTTAATGAAAGCGTTTCTAATACAATTATTAATTAAGCGATTAAAAATTTTATAAATATACCTTGAATTTTTTAACAAAATTAAAAAAAATATTTAATAAATATAGGTTGGCTATTGGGTTTTTTATTACCACTTTAACATTTAAAAATTTCTTAATTTGCGACTTTATTCTTAAGATGAAGGAAAGCAGAAATGAGTTTATGTTTTCTTTTCTTTGTTTTTTTTTTGTTTTTTAATTAAAAAATCACTTTTAGGTCATAAAGATAAAAATCTTTTTATTTAAATTTTTTTTGACAATGAAATATTAAAAAGCAAATGTAGAGAAATATTTAAGAAATAAGGCGCCTTTATTAATTATTGTAACTTTACATTTTAATATTTAATTTTAATGATCCAAAAGATTATGAGAGATTAATGGTCATAAAATGTACATAAAATGGTACATGTGATATGAAAATTTTGTATAGACCATAAGTTGGATAGAGGATGATGTAGCGTATCGAAAAAAAATAGAAACCTTTTTTGAGACATTTGAAGATTTCCAGAAAAATTTTTAGTCTATTTGGCTGAAAATTTTATGTTTAAACAATTATTATTCGAAAACAGTAACCCTGACATCAACCGGTGACGGTACCGTTATATAGGACTATTAATTGAGAAAAAAGTTGTGAACAGCACATTGCTCTGATTTAAACAGCTTCAAAGCTACTATAAATACTCGTCAGATAGATTTTTTTCAATCTGATTTATTTTAAATTTTGAAAAATACCCAAATACATTCAACAAATAACAAATTTTATTTTGACATCCAAACTACTACTGAAATATAATTTTAACTTAACTTCAATATTTCAGGTATCCCTAAAAATTTTGAGCTTCAGGCTACATTGATAGTACAGGTCCGTTCCTCAATACATTCACAGATGTACATGTAAAATAGTTTTAAAATGAAAAAAAATTAATTTTGAAATTTCTGTAATCAGATGTTCCAATTTCATAGAAGCAACAAAATAAAAAATAATTAATAAGCGTGCTCTTTAATGATTGAACAGATATTTCACATTAATTATGATAGAAGTTTTAAAGTCACATATTGTAAAGATACGGGCACTGCTAAAGATATTTGTAGTCTAGTAAAAGATTATGAGAATATAAATATATAGGTATGTTTGTTGTATTATGGGATAAAATATTGAAATAGTTTAACGCTAAAACGACTATAAGAGGTCAATTGCATAAATTTTAAGGGTTTAGAGAAATTGAATAAACACGTTTTTGAATTTACATGATTATATTTGGTATTTGTAAAAATAAGTTCAAACTAACACTTTATTTATTGATTTTGCTGTTAAAATTTTATTTTTAATATTATAAAATTTTTTTTGGTAAAGAAAATCTCTAAATAACCAGCCAGTTAACCCACTAGCTAATGAATTTGAAATATGGAATCTAATACGATTTCATGCAACAACCCCATATTTTCTTCTTAGGAGCGAAGAAGGAAAAAAAAATTTGATATAGTTGACAATACTTACGGTTAATTCAATTATTATTAAATTTTTTCTACCAAATTTAACTGATTAGTTCATATATTTTTTTAAATTTTTTAATCTGTATAACTCAATTGTGAGATTCCATATTAATTTTTCAACTCAAAGTACATAATTGAGCTTTCATTCAAGATAATGAATGCCTCTTTGACGTTTCTGTTAGAAAGGGATAAAGATAAAGCAAAGATTATACCGTTGATTAAGATTATTACTCAATCAACGATTATTATAATTACTTATTCTCCGTTTAAAAATTTCTCCGTTAAACGACTCGGTTATTAAACCGAAGAAGAGAAAAAAAATTGAATAAGTTGTTCTTTTTGACATTTTCTCAATTGTTTAAAAAATTGACATCAACATTCTTTTTTATTAAATTTGTAACAAATTTATTCTACTTAAAAAAAAAATGAAAAAAATTTATTGAAGAACAAAAAAAATCGATTAAAAATCGTGATTAATTTTTTTTTACTGATTCTTTAACATTTTCTCACTAAATTGATCATTAAAACTAATGAAGATAATTTATATTATAATTTATACCCGAAAGAAGAAATATTCGAAGGTTATTTTATATGTGCCACTTCGTTTATAATTCTAAAAAAAGAGGCCAATAAATAGAAATATAGGTGCATTATAAGGTGTTCTTTAGTTATAGCTCAAAAATGCATTGAATTATGTTAATGAACTTTTCGCGAAATACTTTTCACGAGTTGTGGTTTTCACGAATGTCAACCGCAAAAACCCCATATTCAATTTGGCTTCAATCAAAAAACTAGTTTGGGTAATTGCCATACGAGTACAACATAAAAAACTAAAATAAAAGCCACAGTGTTCGAGTTTTCGAAGAACAAGTTTGAAAATGGCGCACTTGGTACTTGATTAATTTTGGCCAAGGTTGTGTAAGAATATGTTCCGTGTAACTTCAAAAATAATTTTGTGAAAATTCAGTAACAGTGAAAATTAAGTAACGGAGTTCCGATTCTAAAAAAGAAATTGCCATGAATTTCATAAAATTGAGAGGATCAACCCTATTTTTTTTCATTTTTGATATTTCTCTCCAAATCCAAATCGTGGAACGGATGAAATATATCAATTAAAAATTTATAATTTTTTTTTTTGTAATTTGAAATTAAGATAATATATGAGTAATGCATATATACATATTGTGTCAGGTGGTATAGAGAGGTATTCAGTATTAAATTCTTAGAAAGAATTTTAACTATAATAATAATTTTGGGTCAATGCAAAGGGGGTAATTTGAAATTTGTATTAATATTAATGGTAAAGGAAGCTGATCATTTTAAAACAGTGTGCCTTTTAATAATTGAATATACTCGTAGTTTTGAATTAATCAATCAAAATAAATTGAAATTGAATGAAATTTATGAAAAGAACTCTTTCTTAATAAATTTAAGTGTAGGTCCATTTAGGAAATTCAAAAATGTGTTTATTTTGATGAGTAATAAATAATTCAACGTACAGAAAATTCAATAGCATAGTAATTTTTAAAAGTATCTGCAATGTATTACTAAGACCTGTTGCTGCTAGATTAAAAACGTTAAACTTTAACTGAGAAGAGAGCTAATTATTAATTAAAGAGTCATAATGATTTTATTTAATAATAATAATAGCGAATACGAAGCAGTTTGATTCGTATTTGCTATGATAAAATTTATTATATAAATTTTAGCATAACGAAAATTCAAATTTTCGGAAATAAACTCTTGTAAATCCCCTGTAAAATGAATCTCCTTTGTAAAATGTGACTGTACGGATTTTTAGCTATAAACGTTCCAGATTCAGATTGTTAATTTTATTACAATTGCATGTTAACTGGATTTCCTTATTGGCCCATTTTCGTTGAGGGTTGTTTTTGATAGCTCAGTAGCGAATCAGGTTTGAGCATCACGTAGATTTTTCGGCGAGCCATCCATTGTAGATTTGTAGATACAATATAGTCATTTATTCTACACACTGCTCATTAATTTATTTGTCTTATCATAAATATAAATAAATTTAGCAATGGCATTATATTAGTAAGTCTACAAAAATTAGACATAGCATAATAATTCTTTTAACTGCCTAAAATAAGACAAATGTAGAGATCGTGCTCTGAAAACTGATACGGAAATTATCGACCGTCATTTAAAATTGACGAAAAAGAAAATCTAGTCTTATCGCTTTACTAGAATGAATTCTGGCGAATCGAATATCGGTAAACAAATTTAATATTTGTCAATCTCTCCCATTTTGCTTTGAGGTTATTGAGACAATGGTATTAATTATGCATGGAAATGTACTGAAGAATGATGAATGTTTCTAGCATCTATGTCAAGGATTGATAGTTGCTAGAATTTTCCTATTAAAACGTCCAATATTTATTGTGTTTTGCTAACGGGAAATTTTTATAAATTTTATAAAATTATTCAAATTTCCCGTTTGTTTACTTTTTTTTTTTTGAAAATGAGAGAATTATTTCAAAAAATTTTATATTATTCTCATTCTTTTGGAAAATTTTTGTCAAAAATGTAAACAATTACAATTAATAAGTTCTCAAACTCTAGTGTAATAAGCACATTCTTATTAATTTCGCAACTATGATGTTGTATTAGTAAAATTCATAATCAAACTCAACATGAAATTTATCGCATTCAAATCAAAGTTTTTCTCCATTATTAATAAAAATTACTTGAAAAAAATTATTTTTCAGTTTTTAATTGTTAATGAGAAGGGCAATTTCAATTAAATTAAAAATACAAAACCCAAGAATTTTGTGTCTACTGTTGAATTGGTTATAACAAAACTCTCCATTTTATTTACACGATTTTAATTTTTAATTACCTTATGTGAACAACATTATTAACCAATTAAAACCAAAAGAAAGTGGGTTACTAACAATATTACATACTTGCCAATTTTCTTTTATTTTCTTTTTTTTTGAAAAAAGAGAAAAGGCGAAAGGTTTAAATTTTTTATACAAAAGAAATTTGACAATTAACCTCATCTCATTTCAATTGTGAATTGTAAAAACATTATAAAGAGAGTATAGGTATAATTGACATAAGATCGCTAAAAAGTCTTATTATATACTCTTAAGATTTATTAGATTTCAATAATTTGCAAGGCAGAGAAATGAAAAAAGAAAGGATTAAAAAAGGAGGGGTTGAGAAAAATAAAAATGCAAACAATTAATAATTTCTTTCCAAAAGGTTATTTAAAAAAAATTTTTTTATTTTTTTTTTTGCAAATACAATGAATATTTCGCATAATATTTTATGAAGGATATTCAAAGGATGTATATGAGAGAAGGGATAAAATTAAAAATATATTAAGAAAATTTTAGAAGAAAAAAGGATATTCTTTTATTTATTGCAGAACACCTCTCTGTTCCTTTATTATATTGTATATAGGCAATCAAAATCGGAAACTAAACTTAAATAATTATAGGGATTCAAATATGAGATAAAAATGTTTTACATTTTAACAAACAACACTAACAACACACAATATGTGGTGGCAGAATTTTTTTTTTTAAATAAAAGATTTTTGTTAATTTTTTCAATTATTTTTTCGGTAATGTGCAAAAATTTTTTTTTTATAGATGCCAAAAGGGTTGCATTTATACAATAATTTTCTATTATTATAAGAAGAACACTAACAATAAACGAAATAATAGATTTTTTTCTTATATGTATGTATATTGATTAAAAGGATATAAGAGATGATATAAAGGATATAAGTTGAAAGCAAAAAATTAATAGGTAGAATAATAGTAGAATAAAATGTTTGTGTTTACACAATGATAAAAGGATTTTATTGCAATATTTATATTGAAATTGGCAAAAGAATAAAGAAACCAGAACAAGGAGAAAAAAACTCTTTATAAATTTAATTGCTATATAGATTTTAATAAAAAGATTATAAAAGAATAGAAACCACTTGCGGATTTTATGGCACCTTGTTATTATTATTGAAAAATTGCATTATTTAAAATGAAAAAGGAAAAAACCAGGAGAATTTTTAACTTTTATACTTACGAGTATTGAAAAAAAATTATGATTGTTAATATTTTGTTGTTATTGTTATATAACAGTTAAAACTGATATATTGATAAATTAATTCTTTTCTTTTTGGAAATAATGCAAAAATAAAAAAAATTAATGGAAATAAAAAGTTAATCGGGGTGAAATATTTTTATTATCCTTTTTTTGTATTATGAAAATTTTCCTACAATTCTGTTGTAAAAAATATTCTAAATTGAAATGTAAATTATCATGTTTTATTTTTTAATTGTTTTTGCAATAATATTTTTATTGAAATATTTGCAAATTTGTTAAGAATAATAGACTTTGTTGCTTTGTTAGTCTAATGAGGATATAGTCTGCTATTAGAACGATTTTTTTGGATTCCTTTTATTTAAAAATAATGAAAGGAAGTAGGAGAAAGTTTTTCATTTTCACAAAAACTAATTTTTCGTTCAGAGTTTAAGCAGTAAAATTAGAGGCTAAGTAAAATTTGACTTATGTTGAAGATTAACTTTGATCCGCGCATAAATGCAGTTTCTATATTGGAGAGTAGTTTGTTATAATAAGAATTTTAAATAAAAATAACTATAAACATTTTTTTTGTTAAGGCTGAAATTAATTGACATTAATTTTCATGAGTAAAGCGGATAAATTTGAAAACCCCGGGGGGAATATAATAATTTCCATAATCATCCCTATTTTTAAAAAAGATTGGGATCGTTTAATCTTTTAAATTAGAACTAGTTAATAACTTAATTTATTCAAATAAACTTTAATTATTGAATTGAATTGATTGGCACTAAGGTCAATTCTCTATGTTGTATCTATATGACTATATTATCGGAAATGTAGATTGCATTCGGGTAAACAATCTTTACGGTATTGTAGATGTCATAGAGTCGTTTCATTGACTGACAAGTAAAATATATTTTTTGTTTATCAGCTACAAATTTTTATTGGATATTTTTAAACTGCCTTTTTTTGCATTAGATGTTTTTCTCTCAAAATTCATTACTATAATACAGATTATTGCAAAAAAAAAAATTTTTGATTAAAATTTTAAGAAATTTGAATTGTAATTTTAATTGCGGTTTGAGTTCGTAAGGCTACAACTAGATAATTCAAAAATTTTATATTTTTAGATAATTAAACTAGGCGTCATAAAATTAAATATGCTTTTTCATCTGCGACTAATATCTAGACTTAAAAGTATCTTAGTGACTCTAAATCAATAATTGCGAGTTATCTAGTTGTAGCATTCAAATCACGAGTCCATTATTAATAAGGTTTTAGTTAGAAGATCTAAACCATATACAAAAGTTTTTTTTTGCAAATTATAGTGTTTATTATGGCCATACATATTTAGGATATTAGAAATCGTGACATTAATGTCGTATAATGCCTCATTTTCATTAACTTTGAATCGTATTAAATTCTTTCATTAAAAATAATTTCTTAAAAATGATGATGACGTGATGATGGTTAAATGGCGATTAAAATTATATTTGATTGATTTTGTCTTATTGAATTTTTGTTGCATTACATTTAGTGCTTGTTGTTAAGTAATCATCTGTAATAAATTGATTTTGTTAAAGTGTCAGTTTTCATTTTTGTTTTGAAGAAATTTCGATAGTTGTCTGCAAGACGCCAAGAGTTTTTTCTGAAAAAATGTCTTAAACTTAAAACTGTAAATTATTGAAAACTGTGAAATTTAATTTCTTTCGTATCATTCAAAGTATAATTATCCTTTGTAACACAATGATTCTAGTATAACAGAAAACAGCTGCATAATAAAAATCAACAGCAATAACACACAAAAAAAAATGTTAAAATCAAATCTACATTATTAAAAAAAATTTTTTAAGCTGATAAAACGAATTAAAATTCGTTTATTTCCCAAACCAGAAAAATTAGAAAAAAGAAAAATGAATTTTATATGCAAATTTGAGCAGCTCAATCTTATCCCATCCATAGTGTCTTTTCCTTATTCTTTAAAAGAAATTTTGTGTGTCAAAATAATTTTTTTTTTTCTTTTCTATAACCAGGTATGTTTACAGAGAAAAAAAAATGCCAGGTAATGTTATATAACATAAACATTATAAAATGAATGAATCCTTTTATTATTATGTAACCTATGTAAATAACTGTGATATAGAGAATAAAAGAAATTTTAACATCTTCCTATTATTTTGTTCCTTTTTATCAAAAAATCTTTATTTCTAATTACTTATTATGCGATTCACAATTTATACAATAAAGAAAAAACAAAATTAGAATTTCACTTAACGATTTTCAGCTTGCATTATCCTTTTTTTTTATGATTTCGCGTTCGTGTGATACCTCTTTACAGTTCTTTTTTTTTATTTCTGTGATTTTTTTGGAGAGAGGAGACGACGGTGAAAAAAAAAAAATTCTCATACTTAAATATGCAAAGTTGAATTTTTTTTTTATTACATTTTTTTTTTTTTTAATTTTTAATTTATTCATACAACGATGAATCTTCCTTCCCTATTATCCTTGCACAATTGAATGGTCCTTAGTTTTAGCTTTGTATTTATTTTTATTGTTGAATATTAAAGAGTGTACATGTACCTATATAAAAAATTCACGTACAATATTATTGCATAAAAAAGAAGAAAAACAAATTTTTTTTTGGTAATCATGGTTTTGTTTTTTATTAAGCATCACCAAGGGCGAGGAAGAAATATAAATAAAAATTTTAGAAAATTTTATCGAGGAATAAAAAAAAAAAAGAGAAGAAAACGTGATCTACAGAGCATTAAAAAAAATTTTTTTTTTTAATTTTGAATAATGACCTTACCTGACATCCCTATAAGAAAAGCAAAAAGTAAAAAAAAAAATTAAATAAAAAAAAAATCTCCTGTTGATCATTTTTTAGGGTTACCATATTTACGCAGATACGCGTTTAGTAATTGAAATATTGCAATAGGGGCGCGTATTATAAAAAATAAATGGGAACACCTAATAAAGTTGAGTTCGAAATATTACAGAAGATGATAGAAGAAACAGATGATAGAAGAAGTAGAGTTAAAAAAGATTATATAAAACGAGCAAATTTACTCGTAAAAGTAACGATTTTTTGAACAAGTATGATTTTTAGAACTAGTATATTCTAGAAATAGTTCAACAATTCATACTTAATATTTGAAATTCTTAAATTCTACTTTAAAAGGCTTGTGTTTTGGATTCTTATCTAATTTAAATTCTTTAAAATTATTAATATTTCAAGCCAAATATTTTAAAATTATTTGGTTATATTTATTTGTTGAAGTCTCGATAGCCATTCATAATTTTTTTCCGGTATTCTGAGAATTCTTTGCAATAATATTATTTATTAGAAAATTTAAATAGTTTACTAATTCCAAAATATTTTTGTTTTAGAAAAACAACTGAGTATTAGACGCAATACAATTTCAAAGTACTATAATAAAATCTTTCAATACTATAATAAAAGATCGGAATTGAATCATATCTAGTAAAATAATTCGTCAATTGCTTTTTAATGTTATATGAGGTATTCTTATAAGACTAATTAAGCATTAATTATTAGTAAAATCTAATTAACTTGATTTGTGAAAACTTTCATTGAAATATCAAAAGTGTAACCTTCATAAAAATATTTATGTTATCACTTAATTACATTTCTATTTATTGTATTTAGTCTGAAATCCTTACCATAACAGTACTCTATATTGGAGTTCTTTTTGTGAAACTTTTCTAATTTTAATCTATAACAGAACTCAGTTCTTTTTCTTGAAAACAATCTTTAAAGTCAATAATATTTCTTAAAACTTTTAAACTAAAATTGATATTAAGGATTAAGTATTTTCAATTCAACATGAAATTGAGTTAACTATTGCTTAATAGATAGAAAAAAAACTGAGATATCAGAACAATTTCACAAAATTTGCGAGAAAACTTTCAAAAGTTTCTTATAAATTATTCGCAGGAAATTTTACGAGTATTATGAAGAGTTATGAAGAATTTTGCCAATTTTATTTCAGTCAAATTCCAATACGATCGGCAACCATCAATCGAACAATGAAATTTTTATTTAATAATCTGTTTTTTTTTTTTTTTGTTTTAAGAATTCCGAAAGAAGATGAAAACTGGTTCATTTATATACTTATGTAACATACCTATATGAATAATCTTATATAAGCAAAAAACATAAATTTGTTTGTTTGTGTATTCAAGTATTGTAGGTATCCTTTTTTTTCTCTTGTTAATTTAAATATTATGAGCATCCTATGGAATGAAAACAAAAGTTCTTTATGTACGTGAAGAAGTAAATTATCTTAAAATATATAGAAAAAGAAAATAAAACAAAAAATTAAAGAGGAAAAGAAAAGGAATTAAGACCGCCGCGATTTATTTTTAGTCTTGTGTTTTTTTTTTTTTTGTAGATTTTGATTTGTTTTTTATGTAAATTTTGTTGTAAAGGACAATTTTTTCTTGTTTTGTTGCTTGAGACACACAAACCCATCTTTCACAGAAAGAAAAAAAAACCGTTTTATTTTTTATTACCACTACCGTTTTTTTTTTTTTTTTGTATGTAGAGAAAATTTTTTTACCGGGTATAAAGGAATTTTTGATATGCAAATCGCGCGATTCACATATCAACTCGTATACAAACCCATGTATAAGCATTTAGGAGAGGTAATGTGTGTGTGAGTGTGTGTTTGTGTATGTTTTTTTTTATTCACCGTGTCATTATATGGAAATTGTTTTTTTTTCATTTCGATATTGTTTTTTTTTTTCTTTATTTTTAGATTTCTTCCTATTGTTCTGTTTAGGAGAATCCTTTTTTTTTTGTTTTTTTGCCTCTGTGAATTAATTTTTGTTTTTAGTTCTTCTTCTTTATATATTCTAAAGCACATATAATATAGAGAATTAAATTGTGAGAGTTAGGAAGAAGAAGAAGAAGAAAAAAAGGATAATAAAAGGATAATGATATGAATTGCTTATATTATTATAAAAAAAACACAATGAAAAATAATAGGAAGAAGAAAGGAAAGGATAGTTATGTTGTTTTTAATATAGCAATGTTATTTGTGTATGTACGTATGTTTGTTATAAGAAATTATGTATATACATACCGCGAATTTATCAGTTATGTTGTATTGTGTATTGTGTGTTCTGTATGAATAAGATATTAAAGATTTTGTGTGTGTAAGGACATGGAAAAAGGATAATAAAAAAATGTTGATGATGGTCGCGTATGAATTTTTTTTTTTTGTTTTTGCTTTGTCTGGTATTGTTTTGTACAATTTTTTTTTTAATAATATTCTAATATTTTGGATTTTTTTTGTGTTTGTCGTTAATATGTCTCAGGGTGAAAACTGTGAGAAAAAAAATTTTCCGAATCAAATAAAAAAATTAATAAGAAAAAAATGCTGTCAGTAAGTGAATTTTTAATGAGTTTGAGATGATGAGTAGAGGATTTTTTTTTTCTTTTCTTTGAATTTTTCTTATATATTTTTTTTTTTTATTTTTCTAAAACATTTTAAAGAATTTTGTTATTTAATTGCAAACTAGTTTTTTTGTGTCTCTTAAATAACCTTTGAAATATTAATCTGCTGTACAAATACATACATAGGAGAAATTAATTATATAAATTGCGCAGCGTGAGTTAGTTGTAGACTAATACATAAAAAATTATTAAGGAATTTTATGTATTTATGTGGAGGTTTTATGTGAAAAAGCCGTTTTATTCAACATTTCAAAATTTTTGAAATCATTTCATAAAAGACACTGTAAAATATCAGACTTGTTGAGCCATTTGGTTGATTTAAAATCATTTTCGAATTGATTTCGGACCAAATTTTCAAAACATTAGTTTTCATAAGTATTCACACATATTCCTTTTTGGATTTCGATCTGATTTGGACCAAAAGCAGTGAATTAGCAGATTATATTTTTATTGTATTAAAATATGAGGAAGAGACCATTTTTATTATACTCGTATAACTACATACCAATATATTATATAGTGCCAGTTATGTAATTTCTTATATTAATAAGAAGAGCAACGGCAATTTGATTTTCTTTTTATTGAACTCGAATATAAAAACTTATACTCTCTATAGGGTAACAGATCGAAAAGATCTTTAGAGATGTTTCTGTAGCTGAAAGCATTGTTTACCTAGACAAGTTATCATGAAATTGAGGGTTAAATGATTAACGAAAGTTGATTTAATAGAAATTGTTTTTGATTAATTATACAATTTTTTTCTTATTGAAAGTGTAATAAATGCCGAATAATGATGAAAGGATTTGCATATTTTTATTTTTTTGTTTCGGTTTGATCCGGTTCCAGTTCTAATTAAAAACTGGTTCCAAATTTTTGATTCAATTCATTTAAATAATACTAAATATATAATAATGTACCGTCCCCTTACTGTCCCATATGACAGTGCTACAAATTAATTTGTATCTCATGCTACATTTGTTCACTTGGCAATTTCATAAGATTTTAAACTACAAAATCCGAGGATAATTTAATTACAATTTTCAAAATTTAAACCGGAACTAAAAAAATCAAAAAACAATTCCCGGTCCGCTTTCGATTCAACGAAATAATAGCGATTCGGTTAATTTCTGATTCAATCACAAAATATAGATTTACTATGGTTTTCTTTCTCGGTTAATCTCGCTCAATATTTCTCATACAAACCAATTTAAAAAAGGTACCCTTCATTACCCGCAAAATACGCAGTTACCATTGCATTCTTCTGACATGAAATGGTACATAGCTATTGAAATATAGAAGTTCAGTGCTATCGTATAATACGCGGTTATATAACGCGGTTAAATAAACTTTTTCTTAAAATGCTAATCTCAATCCACTTGTGGAAGAGAATCAAGTGACCTCAATAGAATAATTTCGGAAAATAAATAAATACTGTGTACATAAATAAAGAATAGAGTAACTAATAAGAGTGACTCAAATTTCTATTTAAAAAAAAAGGAAGCATGCAAGAAACAATTTATTACAGTAGTGACGTAAATATGATTTTTGGTCACCTCCTGTTGTTCCGGTTTATAGAAAAAATAGAAACCATTTACCTTTATATTTTCTAGAAAGAAAAAAACAACAACAAATGAAAAAACAGAAGGGAATGAAGGATCACGCAAGGATATTTTACATGAATTTGATTATTATTTTCATTTACTTTTCATATGCATAAAATCAAATAAAAATTTTATTTGAAATTCGCGTCATATGGTCCTTTTTTCTTAAATTTTTGATATTCAATGTCCTTTTGTTATATTTTAAAAAATTGATACACCTTTAATTGAATCTTATAAAATTTCAAAAGCCGGAAATCGTAAAATTTTGAATACTTCACAACAATATTGTTTGAGTCGTATAAAGGCGATGTAATAAAGTTCTTTTTTCAATTGAATATAGTAATTTAATGTTTGTACGGGAATTGAGTACAGTAATTTCTGTTTCTGCTGTAATTTCTGACTCTTTAATAGGAGAGTGTGAGACAGAGAAAGGCTGCATTACAATACAACGGAATTAATGCAGGTCTTCATTTCAATATTTCTTAGAGTTACGTTCATTCATTTGATGGCCAAAGATGAGATAAAGTTCCTTGTTGAAATCTGTTGAAAACAAGATCTCAAAACGAATAATAAAAAATTATTATTATTTAATGGCAAAAGATATTGTAGCTTTCAGTTCAAAACTTACAATAAAGTTGAATTGATGTGAATAATGGACAAGTCTAAATCGAAAATTTATTGCTATTTATCTTTCAATTACAGTTTACTTTCTATTTCCATGAAAAAAATATCTGTGATTAGATTAGACTAGACCATAATCAGTTCAAAGTTTAATTATATTGCTGATAGTTGCTAAATTATGGTTTCTTTCTATATGTGTAATAAAGTAGGGGTAGCAAGGAAAAGGTTGTTGTCATCATTTAAGGAAAAAATTTTGAAATTGTCATAAAAATCGCAATAGTTGTAATTATCATAGTTATAAATTGGATTATTTAATTGAACCTTCACTATCAATGAAAATTCAATATAAAGAACCACATTTAAAAAATCATAAAGTGTTATAT
Organism: Condylostylus longicornis; assembly: GCF_029603195.1. Taxonomy (NCBI): domain Eukaryota; kingdom Metazoa; phylum Arthropoda; class Insecta; order Diptera; family Dolichopodidae; genus Condylostylus; species Condylostylus longicornis. The sequence goes on along the minus strand of NW_026578009.1, from coordinate 8,001,135 downwards.
GAAATATAAGTGTTATATGAATAAAAATTTTAATTTAAAGTGTAATTAGAATTCTAATATGCGCACACAATTCATTAGAAAAAATGCAGTTTGATATTGTATTTGGCAAAGAACCACTCGGATTGAGGCTTTTGAATTTTTGAATTCTATAATGCAAGCCATAATTTAGAAAAGATCGTCTTACCTCGTCTTCTCTACCGATTCTTATTTCATAAGAAAATTCAATTGTATAACTTTGTTTTGGTCATGAACGGCCTGAAAAGCAGGTTTTTTTCAAAATATTTGAATAAAATTTCTGGAACAATAGTGATTTTGCTGGTAAAGTAGCGATATTGGGATTCAATGTACCATATTTACCACTTATCTCACATAATTTGGGTAATGTAAAAATTTTAATTTCGCGCAAATCAATTTTTTTAGAATTAAAACAAAAAAAAAAACTATCAGTTTTTAATTAAAATTAAATTGTTACAATCTATGTCTTTTCAATAGTTTCCTTTATAAACGCATAACATTCCTCTCACAACTAATTCAATGAAGATTAATAGTTGAGAAAATTATTCAATATTCTTGTATAGCACTTCATATTTGAATTTATTGGTTAGAGCACAATTTTCAAACAGAGAAGCGTTCTTTAAATTTTTTCACAGAAATGAAACGTTAGTGGGATAATGGCGACTTCCCAATTAAATATTTGTGACAGGATCATTATGCTATAGTAATTGCGATTTTACAAAACTCTGGATCTGTGATGAATGGTAATTTTTCTATGAAATTTTTCGAAAGCTTTTTATTATATCGTAAGTCCTATACTTTATATTTATAGTGACATTTTCTGCTCATGCTCATATGTTTTATTAATTTGTGTCAGATTTTGTTTATATCAATGTTTGTGTGCATATGTCATATGATGTACTCGCACATAATATTACAATAGATGGAATGTTCTTAACTTTCGGTAATGACATTTTATTTTTAACTTTTCTTTTTAAAGATTAAAGAAAGATTCTATAGTTAAGATAAAAAACATTTCACTCATTTTTACATTCTTTACGATCATTGAAAGATTTTTGAATTCCGAGTAACTTTTCTAAATTATTTTCAAAGTGATTTGCTTTTTGTATAATGAAATAAAAATAAATGCAGTTGGATCCAACCAATGGTGAAGTAAAGAAGCGCTTTTCTCTTGTACAAGTGAAAATATGCCTTAATATCAATCTAAGACCTTATTTAAATAGCTTTAATTCGTATGCCAAAATATATTCGGTTCATTGCCTAAATTTACAAAAGAGAAAAAGTTAAAAAGCGTTGACATAATGGTTAAATTAGACGTTTCAATAAATGAGTTAAGATAAAAAATTCTATTTTTTGATGGCATGGTATTTATCGTTATCTGTTCGCTTTTATAGAAATTTTGAAAATCTTGTACTTTTGGAAATATAAAACGCCGAAAATTCAAATTTTACGAACTTTGGCTAGGATGTAGAAAAATATTTTCTTCTAATGAAATAAATTATAGTGTCTAAAAGTTATTAAATTTTAGACTCCTACAAGAGACAAGTTGCCCTCTACAAGAAAAACGATGTCTAAAAAGTGAGAAAAACGTGTTTTAGTTTACGGTTAATTTTAACGCCCTTTTGCCTTTTTAACGTTCCATTGTATTGTGTCACTGTGGAAGAAGTATATCGCGTTTTTCTTTCTGCATTTTAAAAAGCGTTTGTGTTTCGTTACTTTTAGAACTTTTAGAGAAGGGAGATAGGAAACAATTTTCTTTTACAAAAATAAGTTTTTACTAAAGATCTATTTTTCTATGAAATTTTAGCTTGCTATCGCAAAAGGTGTATAAGTTTGATTAAAAGAGACAAGGACAAACCGACAGATTGTCGGGCGAACGGACAAAGTGAAATTAGTTTACTACAACGTTTTGCAATTTCTTTTTGGAAAAGTGCTAAAAAGAAAAAATATTTTGTTAATGGAGTCGTTGACATATGGGTGGGTGTTTTTCATTTTTTTTTTTCTTTTCACAAATAAAATGATTAAATGTGCGATCGTTTTTGTTACAATAATAAAATTAAAAATTATTTTTATCTTTTATTTTTTGAATAGAATTTTCAAAATTAAAATTAAAAATTGAAATTACGTTGTGTTTTTTTCTTATTTTTTGTAATAAGATTACAAGTTACTTTTTTTTTGTTATTTTTTTCCAACAAATTCGGTATCAAATAATGTAATTATAAAATTTTTATTGTATGGTAGTGGGTGCACATAAGGCTGGCATATCATTCCAAAAAAAAAAAAATTCAATTATTTCTACATAATTTTTTATTTATAAGGTATGTAGCAATATAAACGTGTGTGTATATGAGTCCCTTTAGAAAATTTTAAACATTTCACTTAGTAAAACTTTAATTGTTACATAATGTGTTATAAGTAATTGTTTATTGTAATAATGATAATAAGATATTTTGTAATTTTAATAAATTATTTTGAGATATTTGCTGAAAAGCCATGTAATATTTGACCTGTATTGTGGTACGAGATTGTAGCTGAGAAAAATAAGGAAATGGTTTTTGGTACCCAAAGAACTTAAAAATATTAGAAATTAATGATATGTTTGAAATAGATAGCTTCTCGTAGTTTCGCGATGGATGTGATCAAATATTTTCGCTCAAAATTGCATTATTGTGTCGTACTGTTAATAGTTATTGTGTGGCATTGCTATACTTCGTCTAGGCAAGTCGATTGAACATGAAAGTTTTGACTCTATATAAAATTTTAAATTCGAAGAATTAATGAAAAACAGGTAGATTTTTTTGTGTTTGTTGACAACTGCGGAATGATGCGTTAAATAAAGCAAAGTTGCAATTTAGTTGCACAATAGTAAAAGTAATATTATATATTTGGAAGTGTTTAATTTTAAGTTTAAAAATTTCTGAAGAACAAACGCACAGAACCGGTAATTTGAGGAAAACTTGCAGACTTGAGATAAGCATTTGCTTTAAAGTAATTTATAAGTTTTTATACCCGTACGAACGTGTGTTCGAGGGGAATTCAGCATGGTCTGTCCGTCACAAAGATAACCCAAAAACTAATTGGGCTAAATTTACCAAATTTGCACAAATGATTTATTATGACAAATTCCAGAATCCTATTTAAATTGGATATGATAGAGGTACTGGTTTGGGTAGCTACCACACAACCTCAAAATTCCTTCGGCTGTATTTCAGAAATTTATTATACATAAAACTTGAAAAGTTGTTTGATATTATCTTAGAAATTATTTGGGCTATAATATATAAATTTCGGGAAAACAAGTGTATTATTAGGGCTATCATGTGTGATAAAAATCGTTGAAATTTTTTTGACTCCTTCAGGTAGCTGCTGTACAGTAGTTCAATAGTGATTTGGCCATATTTTAGAAAAATATTGAAAACACACTATTAAAATTTTGCATAAATTAATATGGTAATACGTCAACTTAAAGTCATAATTTATCCCATAGTCAGCATATTTACTCGCACATAGGATAACAACTTCGTACGGGTGTCACACAGTTTATAAATGCAATTTAGTAATTTCTTAATTTCTGTGTATAGATAAGTCAAAAAAGCAGTTTAGTGACTTTTCCATAATACCGCCGATATGTAATATGAAAAACGAATTTTATAAAATTTATTTAACGGTCTCTTATTCAAAGCAAAAGTTTCTCGGTGGTGGACACAATAGCATAAGACTTATAGGTATTTAATTTTGAATTAAATACATACGTTACAATCAATATTTTATAGTCAAAATATCTAATAATTTTGTTGAATTTTCATTCAAGTAAATCTAATAGAATCAATTAGAAAAGCTTTGCAATTATTTGGAATCCAGAACCTTTAATATGAAACTTCGAAAAATTTTATGTTGCTCAAATACAACCACTACCTAATTATAAAACTGTTTCATAATCTTCTTATCAATTTCCGGTTCAAAAAAAAAAAAATTAAATTAATTTTGAAATTAGCTTAAAAGTGATTAATCAATATTCATAGGTTAAAATTAAAGCTTAAAGTCAAATTAATATATGCAATTTTTTAAAATATTTAAATGCATTCAGATCTTTAACACAATATTATTTGTATATTTTTTCTATGTATCTATGTTTAAATTGTTTAAATTTGAAAAAATCTCATAAATCTTTTTATAATCATAAAAATTAAAATGTTATAAAAATATCTGAACTATACGCCATAATAACTTATGTGCGAGCTTATACTATATGTTTGTTTTATGTAGGTTATATTACTCACATAAAAACAAATTATTTCTTGAATAATAATATTAATTACAGGTGTATAGACAGAAATATATAAATTTGTGTATAATTCAGAAAAATTACATAATTATTGGATATTTTTAGTTATTTACATATATTCACTATATATCTGTATACAAAATGTAATCAATCATTTGATTTTGTGTAAAATTTCTGTGTTAAAATAATTTCCATATACTCATATATTCGGCACTATAATCAATATAATCGATAATATAATATATACAATGGAAAATCTTAAAAATTAAAACTACATTATTTTTTTCGTTCAGATAAATTTAAAGTTTGATTTAAGTAGCCTCGTTTTATCTATACCTTATAAATATTATAAGATTTGAATTTGAACATTCCAGGCGTCATATCTTTAAAAAATTTAAACTATGTTTCTTGTATAACAATTTCAATGAATGTAAAATTGCCAGGTTTAAATGGTAATCCCTCAGGATATTAAAATAATTCCAATATTTTCAATATTTTTATTTCCTAACGATCATAACAATTTAAAACTTTCATAAATGGCAATATCAACAAAGAAAAGAGTAAGATTTGACTCACCATTGAGAAATTTTGAGCATAAATTGAGCGAAAATCAAATTTTAAATTAAAATAACAGTGGAAATGACCGAACCGCTGACTATGCTAGAAAAGAGAGAAATATATAACATAGATTTAGACATTAGACATGGCGAGTTTAACTGCGGTATATAACAAGGTTTCTGTCGGATCTCGAAATATTTTCGTACCTATCTAAACAAAATAGAGAAACTGAGAATCCCATATAGTATGGACATTGTCACGAGTAATTTCTTAAATTAAATTTTTATTTTTTTTTAAACTATGTGAATTTCGGATTTCGGGCAAATTCGCACAATAATCTTTCTATTACTCTTTCGAAACTTGTGCGAAACCAACATGAGTATTCAAGGAAAACAAAATTTGCAGTTATTTAAAATAATTTTAAATAATTGTAAATAAAAAGTAGTTTCCTACTTTGGTCGTTCGTTTGCCATATCAGAAACAGGGGAACGACGGATTGCCTGTTCATATTCATATCTAAAATAACAGAAACGGGAATGTAAATTTTATAGTTAAAAAAAAAAATGTATTTTATGCTTGATTTTAATATATGCGTTTGTATATAAATTTCATAACATCAGGTGTTTACTATATGACATTTTAGTTTAATTTTTTTTTCCTTTTCTACACACTACACTCTTTTAACGATTCAGTCTAAATGTCAAAATGATTTTAAAAAATTCAATTTTATTTTAATTTTTATTTAAAATTTATAAATGGCGTTGACAAAATATTAAGTCACGTTTTTTTGTTATATTTTTTTGCAAATTCATATACCTACACATATAATTAAAGGAGGTTCAAAAATTAGACCTTAAAAAAAATGAAGAGTTTTAAGTAAGTTGAATATTGATCATTAAAAATATATAAAATATTTTTTAAGATTTTTTTGTCTTTAAAATCTATGACTAACAAAAAAAAGGTGCCACAAACTTTTAGTTATTTTTGAAGATCAAAATGAGATCGTGACCAATTTTGAAGATTGTGAATTTCAATAAATATCAAATTAAAATTTGCATTGAAAAATATATTGATGGCAAATACATTTATACATATGTAATGTCAGTATGTTGAAAGAATTAGTTTATATGTGGAGATTTTGTCGTCTATGCATATGATTTGAATTGGCACTCCAAATTTTGATATTTGAATTACGCTTTTTTTGTTTTTGAACTGAAATTCACAATATTTATGAAGCAAAGAGTAACTCTTTACATTTTAATTGTATGGGAAGGAGGAGGAGATAATAATATTATTTTATTGACTCACTTTTTGTGCCTCCTCGGTCAAATTTTGAAATCGCTATTTATCTGATTGAAATTTTTACATTCTAGTGACATGAGCTCATTTGGCATGAACTCGTGACATTAAATTTGGAAATTCCATATCAAACTTTAAGTTTTTCGAAAGTGTTAAAGAGCTACTTTTGTTCTGAGGTTTTGTTGAAAAATATAATCATTGGAGGTATAATTAGGAAGGTTGAAAGATTTCCTTTAATTATTCCGGGGATTTTGTTGTAAATTAACTCTGTGGCACACAATAAAATAAGTGAAATTATAAAGTTTTACCATGTTTTTTCTTAATTGTAAGTAAAAAATAAAATAAGTAATTTATTTCATCTAATTTACTTTTATCTTAAATGGTTATCTACTTACCAGTATTGAGTTTTTTTTAAATACTTAACCGATTAATATTGTGAATTGAAGTCCTAAAAACATTTTTGACTCCTTACCTTTAAAATTTAAAATACATATAAATCTATTTTTCTTATAGTGTGCTTGTTGAATTTCTGAAAGGATTTATAGAAAGTTGTGGTAATACTTGAATATGTCGGTCATATTGTCAAAATTATGAAGTCAAGATTATATAAATTTTAAAGACTTAAATCAAGTATACACTTATAAGTTTGTTCTTCCAAAACAAAAAAAAATTATTTAATTTTCTATTAATCCTCAATTGTCGCACTTTAAATTCCAATTTTTATTCATAATTTATTCTGTGTTATAATTATTTTATGGAGTCAATAACCTAACATTTTACACTTAAAAAGCAAAGAGTACATGTATGTTCTTACATATAGGTATAGCATGTCTATATCTTGATACCCAACTTTAAAAATTTTTATACCATATACGAATGTATATCTTAGAATTATATAACGAATGCGAAATGTTGACAACATACTTATATTGAAACGTTGTACAGTATTATTAGAAGTTGTGTTACAGGTTGAAATTATCTGCCTACACAATTAGTTTATCTTATATACGCGAGGTTTAGAAAAATCTTATCTTTAAATGAATCTTTGTGCTAAAAAGATAAAACATTTTTTTTTTCTTAAAATCATAAATAAAGAGTTAAAAAAATGGTATATTCTCGGTTTTGAAGAACATTAAATTATTTATATTATAGTATAACATGAAGTGTGTGCAGCATCAAATAACCAACAGTTTCCATATACATAATATGTGACGTGCTTATACAATAAAGGAAACCAAATTTTGTTAATAGTTCCCGCTATTGTAAACTTTATTTCAAGAAATGTTGAATTTTTGCTTCATTTTCTGAGCTATATTAATGCAAATTTCATTAATAATTTTCGATCCCTGTAAAGAGTTGCCAATAGGTCTGTAATTAAATAGGGTAGTGCAATTCCGAGTAGGATTTGAATATAAGGGTGTAATTTTTTTTAGCATTATTTTAGAAGCATGCGGCACTATAAGCATATTACGACCCATATAAACATTTTAAAACAATGCAACAAAGATGAAGTTGTTTTAGAAAAATTATTTTAATTCAGTTACATATTGTAGTTTAACGTCGGCTCGAAATTTACTTTCTTCAAATATTTCAGTATGTTTGTCGTATCTCTCTAAACGTTCGTATTATCTATTCAGTCGTGGAAAATTATGATTTCAGTCGTTTAAATTAAAGCCCAGATAAAAGTTCTTAATTCCTATATTTTTGCATTGAAGCATTGAATTTAAATATTAAATTGGTGTCATACTGGTGATATATATTGAATGTTGCAAATGGCATCTCTCTGAAATTGTGATAGCCTTTGATTGTAAATTTGACCTACCGATATCATGTGGATTTTGACGTAATACGCGTTGAACGGACATATGATTACAGCTCCTTATTTAAGTTGCAAAATGGTCCGCTAATTAATAACCTCAATACAATATAAATAGCTTGTACCTTTAAAAAAAACCGTAAATACATGCAATAATTGAAGAATATCTCTCCCATATAGAATATATCTAATCAAATAATTAAATGTATTCGAACTTGAATAAAAAGAAACCTATATATACTATTAAACTGTGAAACGCTGTTCAAAAGTTTAATAGCAAAAATATAAAAAGAAAACAAAATATTTAATTTCAAGATTGAAATCATTTTAAAATTTTAATATCTTTAAGCACTGTGTAAGGTAGGTGTGCACGTTGTTCACCCAGATACCAGTATAATATTCAATATCCTATATTATACGTAAAAATATTATGTGTATGCAAGTATGTATGTACTCGCAACATATTTAACCGCAATGTATAAAAAGCCTAGAAAATGTTAATCAATTCATCACTAAATAATTAAAAACAGTTTCCGATTAAAACTTTAAAATTAAACCAAAAAACTAGATTATGTAAAAAAAAAAAAACAAGAAAAAAATAAAAAAATTTCAAAATAAGGCCCCCATTTAAGATACATGAAACTGATAAGAAGGTAGTTAGTTATATAAGTATAAAATAAGTTTTATACTAGTTTAAATTGTTTATTCGAACGCTTTTATTCGAAATGCAAGAATTTTATAACTAGATTTTTGTTTTTTTCTTTTTCAAATGAATACATAATAATAAACACCTATACAGAGTGTATGATTAAACAGACTATTAATTCGCGAATGTTTAAATATGGTTGAATTCGCATTTGCAGTTCTGACTGCAAGAGGTATTAGTTAAAAATTCACTGCAATAGGGCTAATAAAGCAGCGCTGCCAACAAAAACTCTGGGGTCAAAAAATTTGATTTATATTCTCTACTACATAATTGAGTTCTCTGCTAATTAGGGTTATGAATGTAAAATTTTTATTATATCGATTTGACAGAAGATCTTTTGCAGTTCCATCCACAAAAACGGAATGATTTCCGGAGTAAATTACAAAAAAGTGCTTTCATTGCAAAGTTTTGCTAAGTTTGCAAAGTTCATTGCAACTTATTTTTGCATTAAATGAAGAAAGAATTTCATAAAGCACTTTTCTAGATGTTCTTAAAACTGAGAAATTTTTCCTTGAACTTCAGCTACTAAAATTAGATGAAATTAAATGAAAATTTGATATGTAAACGTTTGGGAACATTGTTTGATTATTTGAAAAAATGTTTGAGGTCAGAACCCTTTACAATTAAAAGTGACTTTTATAATTTGCATAAATTTAGGGTTGGAGTCTTAAAAGTAGTATGTCTTTTTTTAGTAGTGTGATGGTTTTGCGCAAGAAAGAATTTACATTTTCTAATAGAAACTTTGCGTTTTCTCCGTGATAAAAGTCAAATTAAAATTTCAATTTTTTTTTGTTCAAAACGTATAGGAATCAATATTAATTTACAGGTTTCATTTAATTTGAATTGTCATTCAGTATAATCAGCACACAAAATAAGGTGAACATTTGCAAATTAAATACTGTTTAATTAAACTAAATGGTTGATAAGGGTTACAACTTGTTATTAAATAGATCAACGTTTTTTAATACTTTATCGACCAGCAGCCTATTTATCGGCTTTTCGATTCCTTACGCTCATCGACCGGTAGCCTATTTATCGGATTTTCGACTGCCAGCGCTTATTGACGGGTAGCCTATTACTCGGCTTTAGGTTATCGACGGTTTTTGTCAGTGGGTTGCTCTTTTTATAATTTCGCACCGCCAACGTCGTTAATTATTTGCAGCTTTGTACTGACCTCTCAAATTTTTTATCAATTATAATAGGTTTTTTATCGTTTCTAATGGATAAAGAAAGTGCAAATGAAGAGTTTTGCTTAGATGCTTTGTCAGACTATAGCAATTATTCAGAAAGCGACAGTGATAGTTATAGCAGTGATGACGATGATGGTAGCAGTGATTCTTCTATCAACACTCGGAAGCCGCGAAAATTTTACTCGTATGTAAATTTTGTAATATTCCCTTACGTAAGGGAGACTGTTACGACAGATACCACACTCTAAATAGATATTAAAAAATTTAATTACTGTTACCTTGAATTTATTTCATGAATGTTAGTTAAACAGGTAATAAATTGTATAAAACAAATACAAAATAAAGTATAAATATCAATAAAATTCTATTACTTTAAAACAAGAGGAATAAGCACAACACAACGCATAGTGAAAATTTAACCGGTACTGGGAGTTAATTCGGGCGCGACAAACCCTTTATTTCTACTTTGTAAACTATTTTTGTATTGCGACATTCTTTTAAATAATTAACAGATTATTTTAATTTAGCATTTTTAGATTAACACTGAGACACCTCATGTTTCTGCATATTATAATTTCAGTACCTTTATAATGTATGAGCATTATGACAATGATGAAATCAACACAAAGCAATATGAATGAGCCTATAAACTTTTAATCTTAATGATCAGATCAGAAAAAAAAACCAAGTTATTATCAAAATCAATCTGACATAAAAGCTTTGTTTTTCTTTTTCTTTTTCATATAATAAAACTAAATATTGCCCCCAGCGGTTTCGTATATTGTCGGAAACGATATTCATATATTGATAGTCATTATTTTTATTGATCTTAACAAGTATATGTTTGTAGGTAGGCTAACGTTTATGTTTGAATATGCACATAGCTACATTTAAACAAGAATGTAGTGGCTTTTTTAAATGGTTTCAAATGGTGATGTTTATAATATGGTAGCTAAGATTTTTGTTAAATGTTATATAAAATAAGATGACTGAATTACTCTTATTTAATATTCGAAACAAAAAAAAAATAAACAAATTTTTCTCTTCTATTATTTGAGATTGTAAAATTGCGTTTAATGGCTATTTCAGATAAGAAATAAAAAATGTAGAAAAAATAAAATTACAATTTTTAAAGAGAACGGAAAACCTGTATGGCACTAAAATTGCTTATCATAATAATTTTATGTGCTCATACAAATATGCCGGTTTTTATTTTTAAGAAATTCATTAAAAACAAAACTTTTGGAGAGGAATTTTTAAAAAGAAAATTATTTGGAAAATGTTTATCTCACTTATTCATGAAATTTATTGTTGCAAAATTTAAATATAAAATTGTTACAGGTAATTTTAATAGTTTAAGTCTGATTTGACTATAAGTAGGTTAATAGTGTATGCATACTTTTAAGTATTTGTGTTGGCAAAATAGGATAAAAATAAAGTTACGAAATAAGTTTTTTTTTTAGGTTCAGTCATGTTTTATTGACTAGAATGAGGATTAGCGAACAGAACTACACTTGTCGTCATCCCATAAATATTACATCATAAAAGTCCTGCCATCATAAGGTCACAAATTCGATGAGAGATCAAATCTTCAACTTTGAAATTTGAATTGCATATAGTCTATGGCTATGCGAACGAAAATGATACTTTCTGGTACACATTCGGTGTTATAGGAAATATTCTCCGTCGTCTTATTTATTTTATAATAGAATATGTCTTCAATAAAATATGATCGTTCTAGTGGTGTTTATGCAGACATTTCCTCATGCAAACACCTTTACTGAATGATTTTTCGTACCAGATTAACAAAGTCTATAGTTTCTTAAATGGTGTATCGTTTCTTAAATTGTTTAGCAAATTTCAATCGACCGTACGTGGAACTTTCCAACTTTTGGAAGAAATCATGAGTCCATAGGAGCCCATAGTTCCTGGAGGTTTGCTATGGGCCAAATATACATTTTTGCGTATATAACGAAAAATAATCAATCGATTTTCTTGAAATTTAATATTTAAATTCTTCGTATTAAAACAATGAACATATAAATTTTTTGGAAAGATCAGGGCTGGGAAACTGATCTGAGGGCCAATTTTACATTTTTTACCATATCTACTGATCGAATTGATGTAATTTCTTGAAATTTGATATTAAAGTTCTAGTTGTTACCGAAACTAACTGGCGAGCATTCGAGGGAATTCAGGTAGCACAAAGCGAAACTCTACTAAGAGCCAAATTTTCATGTTTCTAAGTATGTTAACTATAAGCTTACTAATGTCCTAAAAATTGGAAAGAAGTATTTAACAGACATTTTTATAATATTCTATAACACTTTCACCTAACTAGACAATACATATTGCGGTCGGTTATGTGCTGATCACATCAGATTTTTTTTTAAATGTTGTTTAAAGTAAATTTTCCTCATAATGTGTATTATAAAAGTTATATATATTTTTAGTGTATGTATTAGAGATTTTCGTGGAAACAAGTACATATAGATATATACATATGTACGTAAACTTTGCTCTACCTCAACATTATTATATTGAATTTTATTCTTATTATATTAGGTGAGATTTTATTGCATATCTAATTATGGCCATTTTATAATGATTTAACTAAAACGGAATACCGACACCTCCTATAATACTCGTACATCTATAAAAATTTTATAAGAATTCAGAAGCTTTTCTAATTTTCTAAAATAATAAAGACTAAATAGTTGTGTTTGGTTCAAAATTGGAATTTTATTCTAGGGTATTTTCAATTAAGTACCAAAATAAAATGAAAAAAATTTAAAAATACAATAAAGATAAATATCAAATTATTTTAGTTATTCGAATTTATTTTAATACTTAAAATTTTATTATATATAGTAAAATCGTAAAAAAAACTGTTTTAATGAATGGTAATAAATTATTTTCTAATTTGTATAATAAAATTAAAAAGAAATGTTAATAAAAAAAATGGAATATGTTAAGAGTAGAGTTTAAAAGGTTATTTACTAAAATATTAATAAATTAATTTGAAAATCCGAGTCGTTCCAAATTGTCAAATTAAAAAACTAAAAATATTATCAATTTGAAAAATGGGAGAAAAGAGAAACTATTACGATCCAGTTAAGGCAAAAAACATGCAAATAAAAAGTCTGCTTTTGACAATGATTTAAAAATAAACATTAAGTAAAATTTTTTTTAACTCACAATTGCTATAGTTAATAAATTCATTTCACATTTATAATGCAGGAAATAAACGGGGTTTATTACATCATGGGATTCTTATTTCTTTCATGATAGCTTACAAATTCCTAGCAAGAAAAAAACAGTAATATTTGATTTTATTTCTGACTTGTCATTCGAAATTCGCTATAAATGTCAAAAAATTCATTATTAATATCAAATTCACGTCAAATCTAGTTTGCCATTTCACTGTGAAGAGAATGGCGTCAAGGCACCTCATTCAAATTCTCGAATTAATTAATTAATAATGATGAAATTTAATAATCTGTTTGAGATATTAACGAGAAAGGTTTTAAATTTCATATTTGCTGTTTGATTCCTAAATATCCCACTGTTGACACAAATCAATAGTTTTCCTTCAATAATATTTTGCGAAGATTATTAATATATTTTTATTTAAAAAAATTAATAGTTATGCAATAAATGATCACTTATCTTTAAATTAACTGTAAAAGCATTAAAAATTATTTGATTGATTGATTATTCAATTTGTTTCCAATAACATTTAAAAAAATTTGTTTTTAATATGCGTTTTATATATATTTTTTTTATAAGGTTAAATTTATATACAAAAGCAATAAATTTTGATTAATTTTTGGAATATTAATTTAATAATAATTATTGAAAAAAGTAAATAATATATTGCATAAAATTAAATTTTTATAGTCTATTTTTATGAGGTCTATTTCATATCGATTTCAGATTTTATATGGATAAAATTTAGAAAAAAAAATTATTATAAAATATAAAATAGTGAAATTGTGGATAAAATTATGAAAAAAAAATCGGATGTGGTTAGCCTATAACTGACCGCAGTGTATATTGTCTAGTTTACTGAGAGTGCTGTAGAAGATTATGAAAATGCATTTTTAACACCTCTTTACAATTTCAGGGGCACTTGTAAGCTTTTAGTTAACATTCCTCGAAAAATATAAATTTAGCTCTAAGTAGAGTTTCGTTTTGTGCCATCCGAATTCGCTAAAAAGTTTGCCAGTTGATTTATGGAACAACTAGAATTTAAATATTAAATTTCAAGAAATTCTATCAATTAGTTCAGTGGATATGTTAAAAAATGTAAAAAAAGCCTAGTTCGGTTCAAACTTGAGATACACATGTACACATACAGATCGACAGTCCAACAGCCCGAAAGACAGACAAAACGACATCGCTCTAACGATAGTTTATTTACGTTTCTCCTGTATGGAGAAATGTGTTCTCACCGAAATCTCGACATACGAAATTTAGAGCCATCATATAACCTTTATGCTTTATAACCGGTAAAACATAATGTAAAACTTGGAGAAATTAGTTGTGTTGCAATTTACGGATATTAATTGATATTTGGCACTTAAAACCATGCTATTAACAAAGATAATGTAAAAAGGATCTCTAAATTTCCGTACATCCTGGTTTTTCTGTTTTTCTAAAAGATATCGGGATTCAATAGCATTCACGAAACAGTATAAAAGAATAGATCCAGGTGAATAAAAAACACGAAAAATTTACTTTTTGTTTTGTATTCCTAAAATTATTGTGCCGCAAAATTAGTTATCCTTAAGACACCGGCTTTAGCCCTTCCTACAAGGTTAAGGTTCCTTCATAGTTCAGGTTGCCTTATAATAAGTAGTTCAGGAAGAATAGAAAAAGGACACTTAAGAAGAATACAAGAAATCACTTTTTTGAAAATGTGCCACTGAAATTAAAGGTTTTTGGTGTATTTAAATTTGAGGATTAGTATAAAATCCTCAAAGAATTTTGAAAATGTTTAAATTATTTTAAGAATAACATGTTGTTCACATGTTTTCATCATTTTCCATGGCTCTTTGCACAGAGTTGACAAGATCAACTCTATTTTTTCTCGTTTTAAACTGATAGCCACATTTTGTGCGTCTAAATGATGATTATTTTTGCTCTTTCATGCAATTTTAGTTTTGGTGATAATTGATGCTTGACGTAAGCAATTCATCTGATAATAATTAATTCAATTTAATTACATTATAGGCTCTTTAATAAATCATAAATGCAATATTCGCATAAACAACTGCAATACTTGTTTCATGCACTTGTAGTTGAAAGTAAATTGCCAGTAAAGTTACAGGAAATTACCTTCAAATATTTCAATTTCTTTTGTATTCTTTCCGTAATTCAACAATAAATATAGTTTTTAAGATAAAGACTGGTCCATATCCTCTCTTTTAAATTTCAATCTACATATATACATATATAATGTGAGCATAACTGTGTGATCAAAATATTTCGTTGTTAATGTAGAGATATATAATTTATTATTCGAATATTCACTTCCTCAAATGAATAAAGAAAACATAATATTAAATACAACCTACATTTTATATGAAAAGGACTTTTAAAATTCTCAAGTGTAACTCAATTATCATGTAGTCTAAAAATAGGTTTATAATGGCGTGTATATTTTGATATTTTGCTTGTGTATAATTTTGTATGTGAATAATTGAAGTGAATGAAAAGATGAATCGACAACAGGTGTTTACATTGGTAGGGAGAAATAAAATAATACTTTATTTTTTTCCCCCAAAATCTTTTGATCTTTGAATGCATAATGTATAAATTTTTGGTTTGCTTGTGTTTTTGATTAAATTATTTGGCGATACCTTAAGGTGTATATTGTAGGATGCGTATTAAATGGAGGAGAAATTGGGAATTCACTTTTTTCTTTGTAGGGAATATTTTCCTATAAGAATTGAAATTTATATTTTTTTCAGATTTTTTTTTATGTGCATAAAATATGAGACCATTTAAAGTATTCTTTATTTTGCATAATAATATTGAATGCAGAAAAGGTTTATCTCGATATTTATTTTGCATATCCAATTTAAGAAAAGAGATCGAACTTGACTCTTCGGTTTTAAAATATTCATATGGGAATCTATACATAAACTCTTAAAAGAAAGGAGTGTTCCAATAAAAATCTTATGCAAATAATGGTCCACAAAATTTCAAATCTACTTCTACCAATAACGCTAATTGAAGTTTCTTATGTAATTTTGTAGTTTTCTAACTACAATAGTATGAATCTATAATAGCATCTGAGGAGATCGAAAATTTATTCGGTTTTTTTAAAATTTTTGCAAATGTTCTGTGCAAATTCTTCTGTCCAAATTCTTCTGTCCAAATACTTTTGGTTAGTGACGAATTGTTTACATAAAATGTAGCTATAAAATATAGTTCTTATAAGATAATATGCTCAAGGAGCATATAGACATATGCAATTATACCTACATAGAAATCCATTCTTATGTAAGTATAAACTACAGAATTTGATGTTGATTTTATTGTACCATCCTGTATAGAAAATTTTGCAAATATTTCACATGAATAAAAGTGCAAATAAAGTTCTACTATTATTTTTGTTGTATTTTGTTTAAATGGTGAAAAGGTGTATTATTCGACACGAATGGATATATTTGTGATTTCCTGATTGCGAATAACAATAAAGAGTGAATGAAAAAGGGATGCGTGTATATTGTGATATAAGATTAAAAGTTTCGTATGTAATGACGGTAGAAGGAGAAGTTAATTTTCATATAAAAATAATATTGTAGTATTAAAAATGAATATTGCAGGTGCAAAATACATAAATGTTATTAATGCTGTAGAATCATTTATTTTACAACGGACTCACCTAATATGTATAGATATATTATTCCAGCCATTCTATTTTATAAATAATTAGAGTGTTGGTGTGTTATTATTAAATATTTAAATATTTTACTTTAGTCAATATAAACTAACTGTAAATTTACCACTTTCAGGGTAATTTATAATTTTAATACAAAAAATATAGATTAAAAGATTCCCACTGAACGTCAAAAAATTGTACTATGTATTACGATTCAAAATAATATTAATTACTCGTATAGTGAGGTATAACTTAGTTGGAGTTGGCAGATATTAAAAGTTCGGCCTTACCTTCTTTTGTTATTAATTAATTGTATATGTTATTAAATAATTTAAATGTCAACATTGCCACATTTAGGAGTAGATATTGAGCGAGGATATAAAGCGTTTTATTCAA
Organism: Condylostylus longicornis; assembly: GCF_029603195.1. Taxonomy (NCBI): domain Eukaryota; kingdom Metazoa; phylum Arthropoda; class Insecta; order Diptera; family Dolichopodidae; genus Condylostylus; species Condylostylus longicornis. The sequence continues at coordinate 7,983,978 of NW_026578009.1, read as the reverse complement.
ATTTCTCGAACTTTTAACAGTATCTTCACGTCTTTTATAAATTTCTGTTACACAGTTAAATGGTGTGTAATAAATAATGAGAATAGTGTTAATATCATTTCTTAAATAGTGAGAAGTAAATTGCTGTAATTAACAATAAGTTGAGTTTATCTGCTCTGTAAGCGAATAAAAATAAAACTATACTAATAGCACTGAAATTTCATTATGTAGGCCACTTAACATTATTCATTATATTCAGGCCATTTGTGAAACTCAAATCAGACAGAATTTACATTTATAAATTTAGTGACAGAATTTACATTTATCTATAAAAATAATGGTTGACTTTTCATATAAATGAAAAAAAAAATTGTTAAAACACCTTTTCTTAAAAATAAACAGGGTAATAGAAGTAAAAGATTTCACAAACTGGCACTCAAGGCACTCAATATGACTTTATTTTGTATTTTTGGCATTTTGGTTCTAAAATTATCTTAGAGTATTAAATGATGCCTGAATTCAGCAATAACAGAGAATTCGGGAAAATGGACGCATTGTAATATGGTTTATAATACTACGTTGTACGGAATTGAGGATTCTTTAAAAAACAACAACAAGTAAATAATATTTTAGCCTGTTTATTCGAATTCACACCTCCGCCTAATTTTATAAAAAAAGTCAAGCCGGAGATTTTACCGAATCATTAGTTAGCGAAAAGACTGTGCGGCTTTCCTTCAAAATCATATCAAAGCGATACGTAAATTTTTATATATAACTGGTTAAAATTAAATGTAAGTTTTCAAAAATTTTATTTTGGAAAAATTCTTTTCTTTCCCGTCCAGTTTCCATACGTCTATTAGCACATTTTTGTAGAAATTTTTCCAAACTTGATAATATAAATTTTGACCGAAGAAGAGAATCAAGTCCGAACTCTGTTTCTCAAATTTTTAAATAAACATACTGAATAACCATAAAATCGGGTTTTGTAGAATTGTTAAGCGATTTCCATCCGACCATTTTTAAAATACTAGAGAAACTAGAAGAAAAGAGAACCAATTATTGTCTATTGGTATACGTTTTTTCTGTTCCTTCTGTTATGACATAGTAATCACAATAAGAAATATTATACACTTTATTATTATTGATTCACATTATTTCCTTCTTATTTTTAAAAAATAATAATGCCCTTAATTTAATCCATATATCCGCTGAAAATTTCTTATTTTAATTCTTTATGGTTACGCGTTTATCAGTTATTATTTTTTTCTAATTGTTTGGCATTTTTAGGAAGATTTCTGTAGACGTGCATAACAATCTCTTTTGTGTGTGTTCGTGTAACTAAATACAATATTTGATTTCAAATATACTTACAATATATTTAATATCAAAAATACATTCTATCCTTTATTTTAAAATATTTTAAATGATTATTTTTAGGAAAAATTCGGTCGTTGAGGATGAATAAGAGATTCAATAAAATATCTCAGTTCTGTTATTGTGTTATGTGCTCAGTGTGTGTATGTGACCCAAGTTTCTTTAAAAAAATAGTTTTTGATAAAATTTATACCTGCGATACAGAAGGTTGTGTAACTTTAATTCCACTTCATTCTACGTCGTATATGAACTTGTTAATAAAATCTCATCCTTTCACATCTTTTGAAAATTGGGTAATCACTTTGATGATGATTTTAAACGCGGTATGTACATACCATAAAAGTATTCAAATTTTAAATTAAATATTATAAAATTGCTGTCTCTCAGTTTTATGGGGCATAAATGCATTCAAAATTATTAAAGCAAATTTATGATTTTTAACAATAGGTGGGGGGTCGTTTGTTAAATTTTCATGAAAGTGAAATTTGCTGCCGACGAACAAGTTAAAGTAGTCTCTCGTGTTTGTAGTTTATTATAGCGAATATTAGCGAAAAGACTTTAATTTTTCCTTGAATATTGAGTTTTTAAAAATTTGATCTGTCAAATAGAATAAGGAAGTGAAATAAGGAAGTATTCATTTAGTGTTTCTATCGTGATCAACTACTAACTGTAGTTTATGATCTGTTCCCAATTTTGTATATCAAAAGTTACATTCATTTTTATTTAGTTGAGTTCCTAACAGATTATACAATTTTCTGTATTGAGAAATTTTTGACATTCTGCTTCAAATTGTCTCAATTCACCGTTTATGAGCGTAATTTAATATGTCTTTGTTAAAAATATTAAATTTTTTGTGGTTTGGAATAAAAAATAACTAGGGCAGTACACAAAACAATGTTTATATTTGAAAAAAAGGGAGAGAAGAGCGCCTAATTTTAATAAATTTTAAGGTGTGAAGGTGCTTATGCAGCTGTTATAAACGCGTTTTTTTTTTCAATTGGAATTGTGACATAGACAAAATCTGTTTCTAAAAAAATGTTCTTATTATTTTCCAATATTCTACTTTTTCCCTGTATTCTCTTCCTTTTTTATACTTGTCTTATCGCTTTTTAAAGGAAAACAAAAAAACGTGAGAAAATATTTTTTTGTGAGTTCTATAAACAAAAACAAGAAAGAAAACGAAAACAATCAAACAACTAAGCACATCCTTATAGAGCCAGCCATCCAGACTGGTCCAGTCATCAAAATAAATTTTTTTTTTATTGTACTTGTAAAAATACAAGTTATGTAAGGTTTTTCTTGTGCTGTGTTACGTTAAAAAAAGGAGCGACGTTGATGTTCGACTGATGTTTGAACTTTAAGTAATCAAGTCGAGTATTTAATTTTGATAAATCGTTTTTTTTTTATTTTCGACCCCTACTCACTTGAGAAGAAGCGAACTAGAGAAAAAAAATCCTTAAAAAACTTATTCTTGTTTTTGAATATTAAAGGTCATGGTTTGGATTTCCGTTTCTTTTGTTTAAATCACAATAGGAACGAAATTATATCACAATTCATTAATCAGAATTTTGGAATCTGGTTATAATAAGATTGAAATGCTTTGAAATTATTTAACATAATATGTGATTTAAATTTTCAAAATGGAATTATTTCAGAATGCACAAAGAAAGAAGATGTGTTCACAAAATGATATGGAAACGTACACTATGCATAAGATGAGTGTTAAATTATTCAAGCACAATATTTGTAGAGGCAAATTTTGAGTACAAAAGAGTAGAACAGAGTTGTGAAAAAATTGAGGTATTGCAGGTTCTATTTCTGTATCTGCATTCAAAACCAATTAAAGTTGATTCACTTCAGCCAAACTCTAAGGAGGTCAAATTAAAGTATGCAAAATGCATACTTTTCTTACTAAATTCTATTGAATTGGCGAATCTGCAGTTTTTTTGCAAAATGACTTTAAACTTTCAAATTCAACCTTGCTTGCCTGAAGGTTGATATTCTAAAAAAGTCTTAAATGTAGAAGTGCATCTTCTACATTTAAGACTTTATTAGAAGTTCTTGTATCAGTCAGTTAATGAATTACAATTAAGGTTACCGCAATTTAAAAATATTGTGCAACAAATCATGTGTGCCCATTAAATAATTACGTCAGAAAAAGGTGCAGTCGAATGTATTGTATAAAGAATTAGCTTGTGGTAATGTAAAAGGGAAAATTGACAAAGAAGCTTATAGTAGACATTTTTAGAAACAAATTTTTAAGCTCCTTGTCCTAATTTCACTCACATTTTTTTAACGCTTTAAGAATTCGAATTAAAAACAATATTATTTGATCAAATTCGTAATACTTCAAATCAAATTTCACAGAAAATTTTTAATATATACCATGGAACACTTAAGGTGCCGGCTACTCAACCTCAAATGCCAAAGCCTTGTTTTGCTCAAGTTTAATAAAATTGTACATAATATTGTAAATTGCTTTATTGATTTGTATTTATTTTCTTTCAAAATCAGAATACTCACAATCAGAATATTAGCATTTGCATATTGCAAAAAATAGAAGTGATCTCCATTATTTTCTAGAAATTTCCAAACAACTATAAATCTTGCTTATTGAAATACCGGTTTGTCATAATTTGCGTATAAGTGCAAAAATCTTTGACCCCGAGGAATGGAACTTACTCGTTCTTGTTATCGTCTTCTTTTAAGGTTAAATTTAAAGGTCAAATGTAAACAGATTTGAATATTAAAGTAATTTACTATTTAACGTTTAAAAGGATTATTCAAAATATTCTTTAAGAAATAATTTTATTTAAAAAGAGTTCAATAAATTGTAGTGCATCATATTTCATTTTTAGCACTTTTCTGAAAATTTTTTGAAAAAAAGTGCTTATTAGTTTCACCCTGTGTCTGTTCAGGCAAAACTTCTGTCCGTGTGTCTGTTTACAAAACTTCTACACCCTTGAAGATAGAAAGCTGAAAGAAATAATACGTACATAGATCCTTACTAGAAACTTATTTCCGTAGAACAAAATTTTTACCTATTTCCCCCCCTCTAGAAGTTATACTCCCCAAAACCCTAAAAATGCTATTTTTTAACTATTTAGTGCAGTGAAACCATAAGCATTTTTCAAATTTTGCAAACGCAGAAAGGCAGTGTCTTGCTTCCCTTAGCGCGGAATTTATTTCAAAACCTTTATTTCAAAGGTTGCATAAATCGTCCATCCCAAATATATGAAACCCTAGAAATGGTTTCGTTTATGATTGCAAATTATATTAATAGTGTGGTGGATATACATATTACAGTTATACATATTACAGACTGTATTAGCAAAATTTTCACTTGTTGAAGGGAAAAGTGCTACAATACAAACCAGTGGTTTGACACAACTTTATTAATGATAATGAATATAAGAGACTCGTGCGAAATTTCTAATATTCTTAACCAAATTAATATTATATAAAAAACTTTTAAACACATGTTAAGAATAATAAATAAAAGTGAAAAATTCCCGTTAAAATTTACCTGTTGGTTAAACGATTCACAAAATAACTGTGATATTGAAACCTTATAAAAAATTAGAAGAGAAAAAAAATCATAAAAATCTCTTATTTTTTTTTTGGTTTTTTAGTTTTTTAAGAAGACCACCAAGATAAACGCTTCATGATATAAAATTTTGTAATTTGATATAGAGTGCACACGATTCTGCAATTTATAAATGAATATATTATATAGAGGTTAAATTGTTATTAATTGTTAAATATATAATGTAAGAATGTGTGTGTGTAAGTAACAACAGGTGACATTATTATGAATGTAATAAATATTTATTTTGAAAAATTTTTCATTGCATGTATTAACTTTCTTCTGTAAGAGTATGTGAGCAGTGAAAAATCACAATATTTTGTGTTAAATTTTCATTATTATTAAAGTGAATAATTATATATGAAAAATAAATGAAAGGATACTTGTAAGGATTCATAGTGGGTGGCCAATATTTTAATGGGGAATATTTTAAAATTGATTTAGTATTTGTTAAAGCAAATTATTGCAATAGTGATTATCCCAATTATGTTTACTGTATTTTACTATAATGTTAGCAAAAATTGTGGTCAGTATTGTGTACAACATGTCTGTTACTTATAGTAGTTGTTTATAGTGTACCACCATGATGTTCTTCATTAAATAATTGTTAAATATAGTGTTGCATATACATGATGGCACCAAGAGTGGTTGTCAAAAATATCTACAAGGTATTTTTGTGTAAATACAAAATAAGCAATGTAATTCTTAAAAATACTGCGATAAGTTGTATGTTTCACCTTTTTACCACAATGATCACCGTATAGACCCGCTTATAGGGCTTCTTACATGTTTGTTTCCATATTCCCATTGATTTGATTTGAATTTCTAAAATCTTAAAAACTAAGTATAATAATAAATAGGTTTAAAAAAAAAACTGAATCATGTTGGAATTCTGTTACCGAAATTTATTGAAAATATTGGAGTATGATACAATAAAGTTCGAGACTTATAGATTAAGTTGTTGGTTACTAGAACTGGAGTAGTTGAATTGGTTTGTTTTCCGGAAAGAAGGGATGGTAGACAAAAATAGTGCAAAATTGTGGATTAGTCTTGTAAATAGTCTTTTTACTCCATTCCCAATTCGATTTTGAAATTTTTTTTGGGAATTTTTTTTATAATTCACAAATTTCATGATTAATTTTATGTTTAGATGTCATAATCAATTATTTCAAAGGTCTAAAATTTTATCTTATTGTAAACTATTGATTTGTTCCTTATATCTAATTCGTACTCTTCTTTTCAATAATTTTGTTACGATATTCTTTTATTATCCTTTTCAATTTTTTCTCTCATTTTATATTGCCTTTATAATTTTTAATAACCTGAAAATTTCTTAACCCCTTAAAATTTTGTATTATTTTCATTTTTTTTATGATTCTGTTGTTAAAATTTTTTTTGTACACACTTTTACTTTTTGATTTGGGTTAATTGTTTCTTTTTGATTTTGAAATTTTTTATCCTATATTATTCGAATCGATATATTAATATGAAATCGATACGTTTTGTCTTGTTTTTTTTTTTTTTTCTGTTTCGTGGGCTATATACGAGAACCGCGTGCATACACGATTTGTGTATAAGTTTTTGATATATAAAAGAATAAATGTGACCTTTTTGTATTAATAATTTTTTTATTTTTCAATTCATATGTAAATTTTTTCTTTTTATATCCAAAAATATAAGAACTAAGGAGCTACGAGCGGATGTTGGTAATATACGAGAATCGAATATTGTAAATGTTGAATATTGTGTTTGTGTATATTTTGGACTGATGTGCGTAAAGTCATGTTAAAAATTAAGAGTCTATAACGTTTTTTGACTATAACAATTATTGTTTCTTCATCTATTCATACTTTTTTTTTTATTAATTTTCTTTATCAATAGCTTAGCTTTCTTTCGTTTCAAATCATTCAATCTTTTGTATCGAAAAATGTTTTCTTAAGTTAAATGTGGTTGTTTTTTTTTATTGATTTTATTATAATGTTATAATTTTCTCTTAATAATATTAAAAGAAATTTGTTTTTTGTTTCCTTTTCTTATTTTAATGAAATGTTTAGATTTTTTCTTACGTATATGGTGGTGATCGTAAAGTAATTATTAATAATTATAATAATAGCAACAATATAAAGAATAAAAATTTAAAGAAAAGAATTGTGCCAAGTATAGAATTTTTAACTAAAAATCTTAAAAAAATTTCAGGTTGAATTTTTAATTTTATTCTTTTGGTAGCTTCTATATTATTAAATTTTATGTATATATTTGATAGAAGCTGTAACCAGGTGTCAGTAATTATCTAGAAGAATGTTTGATTTAAGTTGGTCACAGACAAAAAAAAAAGTTGTGTGGGTAATTCAATCTCAATACGTTTTATATGATATTTTGTAGATCATAATTTTTAAATACGTACAGAATGATTATGATATTGTGATTACAGTAAAACTCCTTTTGAATTTTGATTGTATAAATACAAAATTTTGACTGCAATAAAGGACGGGGACTTTAACCCAACTTAAAATGCCGTCACTTTCTAAAACAACATAGTTAAAGTGATTAACAATTAGGTTTGCTCCATCGTGTTTTTGTTTTTATATTAAGTGAAGGAAATTATGTCTCACAGCACTTTAGGCTGAAGAATCGAGAGATTTTTTTCGTTTCAGTCTTTCTGCTGTAAACCTCTCCCCTATAATTCGAGAGGCCTCAATATTCACATACTGCTCTAAAAGCGTCTTGTGTTTCGTGGCACACTTCCTTATTTGATCACTTAGTTCGGGAATGCCAAAATTTCAATGAATGTCATGTTATTGCACACATAACAGGAAGCACTTGTTATATTACGAAGCACCTTGTTCTGAAAAGTTTGTATTTGCTTGATATTTCTTTGCTTGGCACAATCCCCTTAGCTGTATATGCCATGTCCATATAGTCTTCATTATTTTGTTACATATTAACTTTCTGTTGCATTTTTCGATTTTGGACATTTAAATAAAGATTATAAATTCATTTTTTATCGTAAATATCTTAATATCGTTTTCTGTCTTAATTTGTAAAAAATTTTTGTGTTTCATAAAATTGAGAGTGAAGGGCTGTTGATCGTATTATAGAATGGAAATCCAATTCGAAATAGGATAGCAAATGTTTTTATGTGCATCGAAAAATGCTAAGTTTCAAGATTTCAATCTTGATGTTCGAAATTAAATTTGAATTAAAATTGTATTATTTAATTTAATATCAACATATATTAATTATTCTTTAATTGATTTAGTAGCAATAGAAACTTAACCGCGCAACGACATCTATATAAGCAAGGATTATATAGATGTCGTTGCGCGGTGTTATTAATACTTGATTCGACTGTTTTTTTTTTTGGGATATGTCAATATTTTTAAAGTATCATATTAGTTCATTGTTTCCAAAATAATAAAATATTCGATAGCTAGGTGTAAAAAATATAAATTTTTTTAAAAATAACCAAAAAAGTAGATAAAAATTGAATAGAGAAAATAAAATAATTTTTAAAAAATTGGCATTTAATCTTTTGTTGTTCATTATTTTCTTTAGTGTCATTTTTATTAATATTTCTATTTCTTTTATTATTTTATTGTACATTATTTACAATGAATTGTGGATTTTTCAATCATTTTGGTTTTTATTACATTATTTTTGTTAGATATTCTTTTTTTTTTTTGTTATTCTATATTTTAATTGGGTTCACAATAGGAGAAAATTGATAATTTGGTTATAAAAAATGTTTTTTTTTTTTTGCTTTGTATGTAAGGTAATAAAAATTTTATTGAAAAAAGAAAAAGAAATAAAAGACAAAACGATTTTCAATTTAAAAAAATTTGATTTATTTTTGATTGATCGCCATCAAATGGTTGACCTGATCTTTTAATAACAGGTGGCATTTTAGTGGGATCGTGAAACAAGTGTACCCATACATTTATTTGTGCAAGTATAATTTGGATATTTTTATATTTTATTCATACCTCCATATAGGCCATAGGGTATGAATTAAAATTTTTTCAATTTGGAAATTTTTTGATTTTCAATTCTAATAAAAAATTTCTATACTGATTAATTTTAATAATTTTTAAAACCAATTTAATTTCTATAATTTAAAATTTTTAATAAAATTGTAGCTTATTACCTATAATAAAACAGAAAAAGAGCATTTCTCTGCGGTGAAATATTAGGACATATAGAATACACATGTATAAATGGGACAACCTGGATTGCGTTGAATGGGGCGAAATTACCGACGACGGTAAATTAGCCTAAAATCTTTTTTTATCACTGGCGTTTTTTCTTTGACATCATCTGTTTTCTTATGTGTGTTACATTTAGATGCAAAATACTGAACAGTTAATTTTGGTGTTCCGTTGTTTTTCTGTTATTCTGTGATTACAACGGAAGTCGTCCGCCGAAATAAAGATATTATTAGAAAATTGCATATTTTGTTTATATATATATGTACTTCTATATGGTTATTTTCTACATTACATATTATAAACAAATTCACATATTTTGCTTCTATGGTATTGCAAATTTTTAAAATTACAACGAAAATCTTTTAAAATAGGGCACATTTCGGGCGAATTTAAGTTTAGTTCTATAAACAATATTAGTATAAATAATTATTCCTCGTAAATTTTGATTGAATTTTTTTTTACACTGAATTCAATAAAATTAAGATAATTTTAGATTATTGCGTTTGTTTTAGCATTTTATTTTTAATCAATGAAGTAATTCTACTTGAATTCTACTTTGAATAAATATTAACCCTTAAATGTTTTTTGCTTTGAAAAAGTTGACATGTACTCGTATTTTTGCACCCTATTATTTGTCTGAAAATATAAAATGAATTAAAAATTTTTATAAATTAAAGAGTTTTAAATTAATAATATGTATAATATGCCGATATGGAAATTCCTGGTATTGTAATAATTATCCCGGTAGATGTCCGGAAATTACCCTTGTCCTAATAGTTTTTTACCTAAAATAAATTTGAAATTGTTGATACGCGATACAATTTTGTAAACTTATTTATAATTATTATAAAATATTCAATTTTATTAATTTATTTTAAAGGCGAGTAAAAAATAATGCGTTCTGTTTCCAGATTATTTTCAATTAGTTTACAATGGTTATGAGAGCAGGTTGCACTCACTATATTCGGAAATGATAAATTTAATTCTTTTTCCATCTGAATATAATATTTAATAGTTACCCTATTATACACCCCATCTTAATTATAGTATTTCTCTCTACCTTTTGATTTAGAAGTGAGATGAGTAGGGTAACACGTCGGATTTATATAAGAATTAAATTTATTATACAAATATGTTATTGACCTCCTTAAAATTACTGATTTACATCTATAAACGTTTCATTAGTTCTTCTATTTAATAAATTACTATAAATTATTTTAATTATTTCATATTTTGTAAATACAACAATTTATTCAATATAAAGTGGTATGCTTTCTTAATTAATATTCAAAAGAATTTTTCTATAAGTTTTTATCGCACAAATAATTTTAATAATAGAATTTTAAAATATTTATGAATTTAATATAAAAATGAATAATTTAAAATAAATTTATGACGTAAAAATTCATGCATATTTTTAAGTGACCATTAGTAAATCCGTTTTTATTGTCTATTAAAGAACTATGACCTCAACATAATGAAATTTAACTAGTAGCAAAAGATTAATTTTCGATATGATAACACAAAAAAACTACAAAATAATAAATTTACATTTATAATTATATTTACAAAAAATAAGAAGAAAAAAAAAATTAAAAAAAAAAAAATTAAATTTTTCTTTTTTTTTAAAAGGAACCGTCATAAATTTTTGCGAAAAAAAAATTTGCACAAAAATAGCATTTATTAAAATAATTAATTAAAAGAAATGAAAGGGGGGAAAAAATAGATAAGAAAATATTTTTAATTTGAGCCAATAATTCATACTTTCAAATCTCGATTTATCATCATTTTTGGATCTATTATTAAACATTTGTTTCATGTCTCTTGCTTACATAATTTAATATTAAAAATAAACATATAGAAGAGAAAGGAAATATTAATTTGCAAGCGTCACCATCGCATAATCAAAAGTCTATTCAAACACAATAACACTTCCAAAATTAAAAGTTGAAAAATAATTTTTGAAATTTGATTTTAAAATTCATATAATCACTTAGAAATTTTTATCAAAATTTTGATTAAAAGTATAAAGATTCTTTTATTTGACTTATTTGAGCTAATTTGGTATATAGTGTTGCCATAGTTTTAAGATTTCAAATGGATTTTATGTGTTTTAATATTAAAATTAAATTGTACTTGTTTGTTTCTAGCAAAATGAATTGTACTAATAATTTATTGACCAACTACAAAACATCTTAGAGATTTCTTGAATATTTTAATTGTTTAGTGGAATCTCATATATATAGAATGTTAAGTACCTAGTAATTTGTTTTTTTTCTTCTTCACTCCTAGGACTCCTACTAGGGCTAGCGCATGATATCATAGATAGTGATATCCCAGTTTCGTTGAGTCAGAATTTTAACTAGATAGGTGACTAGTCTGCCGTAGTTTTTTTCTTTTTATATTAAATTTTTAAGGTTATTAATATTTATTGTTTATTTTACTTAGTTCTTAATATCAAGTATTATGAATTAATGAAAATTAGTTGTATAATATTTATAAATATTGTATATTAAGTTTAGATTGAATGTACAATAATAACCCGAAAACCTTCAGAAAATAGTAATTTGTGTGGCAACAGATTTTTTATATAAGAAAATCCCTCTATATCATTCGTATAAAACCCATGAGTTGTACAAAGATGCATTTGATAGATTGAGTAAATTATAAATTAATTTTCACAGAATTTTCATAGAATTGATAGGATCGATAATAGTCATTATATTCTACTTGTCTACACTCTACTCTAGATTGTTTTCCAATATCCTGACGTATTTTGTATATGGAAAATGCTCTTTATTATAGAAATCCTGTTAAATATTAGTGATTTGACATTTAATTCTAGATAACAATATATTTTTTTAAGTTTAGTTACTCCTTTAAATAGAGTTTTTTAGTTCACAGTACACTTCTTACCACACGCTCTTAAATGGAACGCAAAGAGTAATTATATGTATTATGTATTTTAAAATGTTTTCACTTTGAAATTGATGAAAAAAATCAAATTATTCTGGCAACTTTATTTATTGTACAATATTAGAATTTTAAAAAAATTGTTTAAAAAATTTTAAACAATGCGTCTAGAGTTTTATTTTGCGAACAGAAAACATTTCTCCTGTCTTGTGTATTATTTGTGAAAGCTTTGTCATTATTATTTTTTCTGTAAATTTACATATTTGAGTAATGAATTTTAAGAAGATTATGTTTGTTTTGACACACATATTATATTTTAAAAGTTTGGTCGCTTAAAGTTAAAACAAAAATTAGTTTAACAAAAGAATAATATTAAATTTTCTTAATCCTTTTGCAAAATTTTTATATAAAATTCTTATTTTATAAAATTTTGTAAATTAATATATTTAATCTTGTATACGCGGCACAAAGCAACTAATTTTATTAATTCATATGATATGTTTTAAGATAAAAGAATATTTTAAGTGATTTTGTATTCAGTAATATGCTAAGAAGTTTTTACGTGAATCACTTTGTTTTAATTAATAAAATTAAACGCGGTTACTTCGATTAGGAGCTAAGCGAGGATAAGTAAGCTAAGCGGGGACAACTCATAAAATTTTGAATGTTGTTCAAATTTCATGTATATTTGTTATATTGTAAGAAATTATTTAGGCGTAGTTTTGCTCGAACATCAGAAAGCCTCCGAAAGTGCGTCAATCACTTAATCTGTATGTTTACGCAAAATTTATACTGCTGCTTTTTTTTACTTCCTTTTTTTTCTTAAATGGATATACTTACATATGAATTTATGCCATGTTATGTATTAGGCGAATTTAATCAACACTTCGACCATACAGGTTTTATGTGCATCCTCGCGCCAGATCAATAGAACTCAAAATTCAGGCTTCCGATAAATTTTAACAGGCCCGCCATGCACAACGGTTTATGAGAATCTAAATCCAAGGCCCCGCAAAATCTGTATCTAGAGCGGGCCAAGCCATCACACTCAAATAGGACATGAGCGAAGTTCTCCGTGTACATGTGAATTTACGAAGTGATTACTTTCGTATGAGAAAAGGACTTTTCAATTTCCTTATGGTACGCTAATTCGTGGGCTTTATATTAACGCTATGCAATTTAATTATTAAGTAGATGTAAAATAAATTGTACAATGCAAAGCTTGTACATTTTCAACTTAAAACTTGTTACTTTTTGTTTAAAATTCTGTTACAATGTCAGCACCAGGAAAGTCTTCTCATTATCTCTTTGGAATGGAAACATTTCCCCTTTAATTTTTTTTTTTTCCATTAAATCAATAATAATTGCGTCGTGTCAATCAACCACAATTGCTATATGTAGACCACAAAAATCCATAAAAAATATATTATTAACATATTTAATTGCACGTACATATATACATACATACTTGGAATCAACTAAAAAATAAATTATCACATCTCTAATGCTAGATATTGAAGAGGAAATTGACATAAAAATTAATAAAGAAAAAAAAATTTTTTTTTAACAAATTTACAAGTGATTTTTAAATTTAGGTGTTTAAGCAATTTTTTTTATTAGTTTATTGCTTCAAAATCACATAAAATTAATTAAGACCTGTTATTTTTTAACTGTTATAAATTTGTTACATATCCTACAATTTATAAATAAAGTTCAATAAGTATAAATGTATCATAACAATAACGGTAGACAACTATAATAGCTATGTACATATGTAGATGCATTCCCGTATATACGAGTACGTATATTTTGGTTTATTTTTAGTGTGTTTTCGAAAAAAAAAATTGAAAAAAATTTTGTGCTTATTAGTTTCACTTGGTCTATGTCGTGCGTGTGTTTGATAGAAGTTTTATACTATTTAAGATATAGAAAGAAAAAATTGTATTTACAAGTGAATGTGACTGAGAAACTTATTTGTGTATAAGAGAAACTTATTTATAAATATGAAATTGAGAAACTTATTTATCTATTCACCTACCCCTAAATTAGAGAAAATTCAAATTTTGGCTTCTTGTTTTTCTGATACTGTAAGTTATTCCAAATTTCTATTAAAGCAGGAGACTAACTAAAAAGACTAATATAATTATTCCACGTAACGTAGACCATTAAAATCAATCATTGTATTAAACCTCATTTTTTTTGTTTACCCCTAAAAGAATGCAATATTGCTTTAAATAATTTTGGTATAAGGTATTTTGGTATAACTGGGAGCCAGGTAGATGATTGCTTTTAAAAAAAAAAAAATTTTAAATTTTTTAAGGAAATGTGGTTCTTTACAAACCATTGGTTTGACCCGAATTTATTTATTACAACAAGAGATTTTGTTTTTTTTATAACCGACGATGACAATCTTTTTATTTGAATTTTTATAGCATCGAAAATTGCCTGCGGACCATTTGAATTTTCTTCTATATACCAACAATAATAAAAGTGATTTTAAAAAAATCATAACAAAATAGACAATAAGTATATTTCAATATAGAAAACAATCCGGGACAAACAGATAAACACTAAAACTATGCCCAAAAGAGAAAAAATAAATATTCATAATGAAGTATGTATGTATGTGCGTATCTACGTATGCGTTATAAATATTTACTGCAATATGGTATACGCAATAAATTTTGACAATATATAGAAGGAAAAAAATTAATATTAATAATAATAATATTGAATATTAATAGAATAGGTTTCCGATGGTCACTAAAATGGGTTACATTTATCTATGTACGTATATAGACGTATACATAGTCTATATTATTTGTATTATATATGTACATATATCAACATAGAGTGCCGCACTTGCTTATCTTTTATATTTTGCTGTTATTGTTATATAGTCAATAATAATATGCTTATATAATTAAGAAGATTAAATTATTATTTTTGATTATTATTTTATGATTTTGGAGAATTTTAATGTAGAAATTTTTATCTTAATTATTATAATAATTTAAATTAAAATTCATGTCATATTTGTTTTGTTTTCAGTTAGGTGAAATTGTAACAGCAAAACGAAAGAGTTTTTCAAACATTACACCGATTATTATTATGAACGAAATAGACCAGTTTGAAGTAGTACGGTTATACAATTTGAACCATTAGGACTTATTCTGAAAAACAAATATTTACGGGATAGTGATATTAATTGTAATGAGTTTGCACCTGCAATTTTTAATATTTTATTAGTTAGCGATTTGTCTTGTTTAGAATCAGCCCATTTAATTGCAGAACATTTTATTCTGCAAATGAGAATTCTCGCACACGAATTGTTATTTTTAAAACAAATATTATTAAAAATTGCAAAGAATTTTCTTATTAACAACAGATTACTAATTTAAAAGATAGTGTTTTGTCTTTTTACTTTACTGTGCTACATTTATGTTACAAAAATATCAAAGGAGTTCTAATGCCAGTTTCACGTAATTTCTTATAGTAATTTGATAATTTGTATAATGATTTGGCAATTCATATTTTATGCTCCCACTGGTAGCACACTCGTGTATGACTTCTTCATAATACAATGAATGGGATAATATAAAGAATATTTTATTAGAATTGTTATATGAGCAAAATCTCGACGCAACTTTAAAAAATAGTACTTTACCTTCATACATATATTTTAGCATAGATTAACAGTGCTTACAGTCGATATACAAGTGCAATATTTCTATTTTATAACTGAATGAGATTTCAAATTCCGAAAATAATTTTCACATTACAATAATTTGTCATTATTGTTACTGGAGTCATTTGAAGCTCTAAAACATTGCAATTCGCTTTCAAAATTTTTAAATTATAAAATAAAAGATCTCATATTCATACATTTATATTTCTTTACCAAAATTTTGGAATACTACCGAAATTAGAACTACCGAAAGACACAAATTCGTTCAATTTCTGCAATTTACTGGCAAACAAACATCTAAACAAGTGCTATTAAACCACAAATACTTTATAAAATTTAGTTTTTGCAACAAACGCCAGAAGTCAATTTATGTACATATTAAGATTTTTAAAAATTCATCAGTATGTAGATTGTTATTGTTATTTGAATTGTTTTTTTTTCAGCATAACACAGCGTGAGTCCTTAAAATAAAGAAACAAAAACAAAATTAAAATTATAATTTGAAAGAAATAAAAACAAACTTAAAGTTCAGTGGAAATTTGTTGGTTTTACAAGATTTTTTTTTATTATCAAACACTCAACATGGTCTTCTATATCTCTTGAATGAATTTCCGAAAAAAAAAATATAATTTAGATATTTTTTTTTTTGTTTGTTGTTTTCTTTCTTCTCTTATTTTACTTTTGATTGTTTCGTGCATTTTAAAAACATTTTTGAAAATTTGTGCTTTCCTCTTTTGTTTTTGTTTTGTGTTTTATTTGTATTTTTCTTTTATTTTAAGAGATTTATTAATTCGTGTCAAAGAATTGACATTTAAAATTTTCTGATTTTACTCATCCGGATGATAATGTTAATGTTAAATTAGGTGATTAGATGAGATGAGTTAAGAGAGTCTGAGATGAACTGAATAAAGACAGATCTAAATGAATGGTAAATTCGTGATGTGTCAGAATTAAAGTGACCATAAGTTTTTTTTTTTTTTTAAGAATTTTAAACTTAATTTTTATGCTTTTGTTTTGGTTATGGTCAAGAATTAATTGAATTGCCGTTTTAAATAAAAGTTTTGACAAAGAAATGTAAATATTTTTACAAGTTCATAATTTTTTTTGTGTAAAACCGGCATAAATTAATGAATCACGAAATGAAAATAAAATGATTGGTGTAAAAACATTTAAAATTATGAGTGAATTTAAACATGAAAATTATTTAATATTTTTTTTTTGTTAATTTTAAGTTTGATATCTTAATTTTGTATTTAAATTTTATGTATAAAGTTTTGTTCATTTGAGTGATTGTTTTTTAAGTATTTCAACTTTAAACAAGCATTAAATTGATTTTTTTTTTTATTCGTGAAAATTTTTTAGCATTTATTAGAAATGATAAACGTACACATACAGATGTAATTGAGGAGTAGTGAAGTGATTAATACTAAATCATCCTCCCATAGGACACCGTAACAATTGTGTTCTTTTGCTTAGTCTCTCGTTACTTTCCGGAGCACCACAACTCTGGTGAACTATAGAACGCCTATTCTTTATGAGAATGTTTTATAGTTTTCGTTTTAATTTTTAATGAAAAGGCAGCAAAGATAAAGAGGAGGAATGGACAAAAAATTAAAGAAAGTGATACGGCATGACTTCGATTCTTTTCGCTAGATTGTGTATTGCTTGATGTGAAGATAATTTCAACAATATGAACTAATCTATCAAATCGATAGATTAATTACTTTTAATTATTGTCATGCGATTGTTTAGATATATAACATTTAGTAGTATACCATAAGGTATAGGGTAAAAACTTTTGTTGAAACTAAATATTCTGCGTTGTAAATGGATTGATGTGCGAAAAAAGGTGTGTAGAATTGTGATATCAAAGATTTATTCAATGCAAAGTCTACATATATTTTTGGAATAGTTTCAGTTCAAGAAATATCCAAAAGATGGTGTTTTCCTCCCTTTTCAATATTTCAGTTTATATTTTGCTTTGTTACTTCTTCATTACATTTACCATTTCTTTATTTGTCAACAAGTTGATTGTAATTTTTTAAAAAGACAGAAGAATTGGAAGGGCACAAAGAGGGGTAATATCATTCGCCGACTCAATCAAATCGGTTCGCAAACTACTCTAATAACATCGAATGTTGTTAATATTGTCAATTTTAAATTACCTTCATACATACTTTTGTACTTACATAAAGGCAAATTTACTTATACAAAATTTCCTCATATTTTTCACATACTATTTATTGTACATACATATTTAGTTTTAAAAACCCGTATAATAATAGTGGTATATGCTATACAATTTTTAATTGTAATTCATATAAATCATATCGTCTTAGTGTCAAGTGGTCGAGTATAAGTAGTGAAACTTACGCTTAAAATTTATCTTTTCTAAAGCTTATCTTGAGTACTATTCATTTTTTTTTTATAAGCTACTGATTTTTATTTTACTCTTTAAAATTTTAGAAATATTAAAACAGAAAACAGAAAATAGGAGAAAGAAAAACAGAAATCAAAATATCTAAATCTTAATTACGATCTACAAAGCGGTCATCAAGAAATAAATTGTACCTATAGAAAAAAATATGACAAAATTTTCTTCGTAGCTCATAATCGTTTGTTATTTCGGTAGTTTTGTCACTTACATTTATTTTGTTTGGGGTTTTTGTTTCTTTGAATATCTCAAGAACTGATCAACCGTCTTAAAATGTCTTGTAACAAGAATAGTAGTTTTATTTTTTTACTATTTTTTTCTTTTTGATAATTTTATTTAAAAATCAAATTGACTTGGATTTGATCGGTTCTTTTTGAATAAATTTTTGTTATATCATAATAACATTTTAAAGCCGTAAATGTTACTCGCAAATAAACTTGTATATAACAACATTCAAACACAGAATATTTGGAATAAGAAAAGCTTTAAATATTTTCTTAAGATCAATCTATAAGAATTAACAATTGAATTTTTATAATTCTCGTGTACATTATTTATATTTATGAACATTAATTCATATATATATATAAATACATACATGTACTCGATTATGAGTATGCGACGAATGTTAGTTATGAAAAGTGACTATAAAATAATCGTGATTTGCTCATTCACTTTATAACTATAATGGTGACTGATTAATTTTTTTCAAACATCATTTATTACAAAAAAAAAAAAATTGGACACTATTTCTTTTTTTTTTTTTTTTCAAATTTAATTCTTATATTTTATGATAATAACTTTATATTTTGGTATATGGTTGCTATTGTTTCTTTTATAAATTTTGAATTTTTTGGTACTTGATTAAGCTGACACAACGATATGCTTGTTAAGATTAAATGACGCGACATCAATCATTCGCATTTTTAATAGACGATGATGATGATCTTCTAAATATATTGTTATTAATTTGTTACTACAATTCACACGGTATTAAAAGACTGTTGATTCGTTTGTTATAACAATTTTATAATAAATTCGGATGAATGTTAATTATTGCTCTACAATGACATGGAGATGAGCGCTAGCAAATACATAATATGAACTTTCAAATCACTCTTTTTCTAAAATTAAAAATAAAAACAAAATTTAGTCAACGTCATCTGTCAAAGTGTTTTTCTTGTATTTCAAATTATTCATCGGATTTTACCAATTGCTCACCGTTTGTCCGCTGACATGAAATTTTAAAGTTGTGCCATTACTATTACTAAGGTAGATTTTTGGTAATAATCTATAAGTTAAATTAAAAGACCTAAATTTCAAACAGTATTTATAAACTAAGAACTGTGATTAATAGTAAAATTATAATATTCTGAAAAATTGATTGTATGTTACTTAAAGATTTTCAGTAATTAAAACAAATTTGGTCAGCCATTTTTTAATGCTAACATAAACTGTATACGCAGTATTGACACGTTTTTCTGAAGACGAGTTAGATATCAATAGAATTGATGTACCGACATAAAATATTGGAATCGCTACCAGTGCGGTTAAGAATTTTAGGACATCTAATTATTCCAAATTTTTAATCAAATTGCCATTATTTCATGGCCACGCGAGAAGTGTTATTTATGTGGCTGAATAGCTCTATGTATAATATAGATCATAATAGTGGTAATAGTGTTTTTAGGGCTATCCGGTTGCAAAATTGTAATTGAGATAAAGAAAAATGTGTGTTAAATTAAACTATGTTAATAATAACGTCTAATTAATCTCCTGTGATCAATGATGATTTCCAACTAAAGAGACTTAAATAAGAGACTTAAATAATTTCGAGAATATTAAAATTTCTGGGGAATTATTTTCTTCGATATAATTTTAATGATTTAGTGATCCTAATATAATAAAATTCAAACACATGTACGTCCCACAGGTGTGCTGATTAACTATAATGTATCAGTACATATTTTTTTCTTATTTATTATTCTATTAATTTTCAGAGGATGAATATCCAAAAAGCAATGATTTCAAATTAGAGAAAAAGGGGCTTTTGAATAATATTTTTATTTCTTGGAATTATTATTTCTATTTTTTAATTGTTTATTCTTTTTTATTTTTTTTTATTTTTGTTTTTTTGCTCCAAACCCCCTTAATATCCACTTAGATACAATAAGTTATTATTGAGAGGACTTTGTACTAATGATATGAAAAAATAATTATTAAGAGTTCAGGTGGATTTTTAACAAATTTTTATAGCTTTAATGTTAAGATTTGTTATTTTATTGTAGACATAAGAGTCCATACAGATTTGGCTTGTTTTTTCTTTTTACGTGTCTCGCTAAAGTCCAGAAATAATATTAATAATTTTCAATAATGAAAATAAAAATAATAATAATGAAAAATATTGCCATCTGTAGATAAAATTTTGAAGTTTTATTAAAAAAAATTATGATTAACATCTTATGGCTGATAAAAAAAAAAATCTGTTATGATGTGATTATCTTTATTAGCTTTGAAATTTTCTGTAAAAATTAAAAAAAAAAAAATTATTTTTCTTTTTTGTTGCTAATTAAGATTTTTGTTTCCCCTGCACTTCGTCTCTCCTATTCTCTTTCGCTCTATTAAAATATTTCAATAAATACCTTAATTATGATTATTCAATAATGATTAATAATAGAAATGAAATAATAATGAATTGAATACTTGTACACATTTAATTATTATTATTTATTATATATATACTTACTTTGCACAAGCATACACACACTTCACTCGAATAATTATGCAAGTATTAAGTATATTCGGGAATAAAGTTGAACTTCTAGGAAATGTTTTGTGTAAACTGTTTTTGATATTATAGGGTTAAAAGTTGAATTTAAGAGAGAAAAAAAAGAGCTTTTAATATTTAAACTTACATTATTACCATTGTGAATGTTCAGGAAATAAATTGGATATGGTTATAAAGAATTTATAAATTAATTATTTAATAATTTAATTGAGTTTATGTCCAGATTAAAATTAATTGACTGGTATAGTTAATCACTATATAAAATTATTAATTTTTATTAAAAAAAGTGGATTTTTCTGTTATATTTAAAAAACAAAATTAGAATTATATTTTGTTCTACCAAGTTCATACATAAAAATGTGTTTATGACATTGTAACCACTGAATCTTTCACAAATATTCTTGTTTTACAGAGAGACGTATAAAGACTGGACTACCAGTATACAAAATATTTTTCGCCTAAAATTGAAAAACAGCTGAGCTTCCTATTTTAGATTCTCCTAGAATAATCGACCGTCGGAAGAAATTTTTGGCCCTAAAAAATTTACTATGATGAGTGAGAAAAGTAAGCAATATTTTGTTGATAACCATTTTTTTGTTGCGATTAAATATCGTTTGTTTTTAGAGAGAATACAAAAAATAAACTCAACTGTCAGTTCATAAATTCAGTACGGTATATGGTATGACTGAGAAAGTCAAATAAGAGAGGATTGCCATTTTATTTTAATATATAGCAATTTCGGTGCTCTATTATTGAATAAGTTTAAATTTAAAAATTACGGGTATGAAAGGCTCTTTACTCTAATACTTTTATAAGTAATATATTTATGAAAGGTAAATCTCTTCGCCAAACACTTGTAAAATATTCAACTAACTTGGGAGCATTTAATGGAATTCGGGTAGCACAAAGCGAAATTCTACTAAGGGTCAGATTTACATTTTTCTAGGTATGTTAACTTAAAGCTTACTAATGCTTTTACTAGAAAATACACATTGCGGTCGGTTATGTTCTGATCGCATCAGTGTTTTTTTTATTGAAAATCGGCTATTGTTATAAATTGCAACTTGGAATCATAATATTTTTTTTTAATAAGATCATAAAATTAATGCGGGATTTTTGAATAAAGGCGAGTTGGAAGCAAAACAATATCCTTTTATACGACTCTCAAAGAGAGTCTATTATTTGTTATATCAAAATATCTAAAGTATTACCATTTCCGGTGAAATCAATTTCGATTGAATATTGTAAAAATATAAAACAAATCCAAACTAAAATTTTTTTTCTGTTTTTCTGTAATGTAATTTCAGTTACAAATCTAAGAAACATATTGAATGCAATCATTCAAAAAGTTCTTAAAAGCAAATACCATAATAATAATATTTCCTTTTTTTTTAAATTAATTTCCATTTTGTTAGATTTAAAACAGGTTATAAGTACATAATACTGTATATTCGCGGTGTATATACCGCGAAATGAATTTAAATTCAAATGACATTGTCTGCGCTTGATTTAACATCAGTAAATGGTTAATAAATTAACTATAACAATTAGTCTGGAACATTACAAATCGGATGCAAAACTATGCTAATGCTAAATATATTTTAAATAATTTTTGAGAAAACTTTTTTTTAGAAAATCATACAAGCATGTTAAAAAAGAAGGAAAAAAGCAATAATGTATAAACTTTTAAAAGTACTTGTTAAAGAAGAAAAAAACAATAGGATTAGAAAACATATCGGGAAATTTTCGAGAATAAATTTTTGCAAATAAATTTCAAAGTGTTGAAAGGTAATTTGCTAATAACGTAATTGTAAAGTAAATCAAAATCAAATACACTTTGATTTTCAGTTTTGGTATATGGAACATTAATCATGACCCCCAATATTTCGAATGTCTCAGTTACGTGTTTATTAAAAATGTTACCATATTCTAGTTTTTTCTTAAAAAGTTTTTATAAAACTTTAAAAGTAATTTTAAACATAGGTTTTTTTAATCATAAAATTTAGGGGTTTGGGGGGTTCTTGCAAGAGAAACACATAATATTCTTCTAGGTTCAATATTCCATGGAAAAAAATCTTTTTTTCTTTTCTTCAGTATATGAATGCCATATAATAATCCAGGTTGTTATACAATAGACGAGTTACAGATTTGGAACAAATATAACTTTCGATAGAGTTTAATAAATAGAGTATCAATCAATTTGGCATTGAAACTATACATGGAATCCGAAACGCTTTTCGGTAATACTAGAAGTTTGCAAATGCATTATGGGTTACTGGCGAATAGTTAATGAAATGTTTAGCACATTTGTTCGAAAATTAGCCTAACGAGGATTACGTTCCAAAAAACAGAAATTTATAGACAAATTCAATATTAAAGATTTATGTAAGTTTTTCTTTGGAAAACCGGTGCCGCTAAGGTTCAGAAACCGAAAATTCCATAGTAAATATCTGATAAAAGTCATCGAATACGGCCTGTTAAAATTTTCTTTTTTATTCTTCTTAACAAAACCTTGTATTCTAATAGCTTCCCAATCGTCTTCGAGAGTTGAAGAATTTTATTTATTTTTAATTATTTTTATTGAAAAAAAAATACGTAATTTTTAAATTACACCAAAAATTTTTTACAACTGTACCATGTTGTGTTTGTGTGTTTTTTTTTGGTTTTTAATTGTTAAGAATTCAAATTATGCGCAATTTTTCTTTGTGTTGTGTTTTTTGTTTTTGCAAAGTAATGCTTCCTTAGTTACTAAATTTTAGATTTTTGTTTTTTTTTTTTTTTTTTTAATTATAATCAAGGTTAAGATTTCTATCTTTAATGATTCGCAAAATGAAACTTCTTATCGTAATTATGTGTATATAAGCCAGTATGTACATGTATACAATATCTCAGTCGTCATACACACATATACATAGTACTCAAATATTATAATGAATTTACAAATACCTTAAATTTTTATAGTAAAATAGAGAAAAAATTTAAAATTTTTAAAAAATAATTTTTAAATTTTTTTTTTTTTGGAAAAAATTAATGTGCGATTTATGATCTAAACTTTTGTATAGAAACGATTTTTTTTAAAGTTCTACTAAATTCTACTAGATTTACTTAGTATAGATATACCACCGGGCAATAATATGGTATAGTAATAATAATGGTTATTATTTTTGTGAGTAATTATAAAATAATATGGAAGTATCTATAAGCATCATGCTTGATTGATTAATTTTTGATGCTAGTTTATTATAAGTCGCTTAAAAAATAAACATGAAAGAAAAAAAAAATTAAATTAAAAAAATACTATTAAAATTAAGAAATACGTGCTGTATACGATCAGTTGTGCTCTATTCATTTGCGGCTAGACTAAATCATTAAAAGTTCAAGTGAGTACAAAAAAAAAAAGAGTGAAAAAATCGTTGTAATATTTAAGGTTATACGGTTGTGTATATAAAATATACATGTATACAAGTTGACATACATACATACAACGTGTATGCCTTAAATCTTATGTTGTATGTGTTTCTATTGTTAAACGGAAATGAAGAATTGTTTTGCGACGAATGAATCCCAAAATTTAAAAAAAAAAAAAAAAAATAGAAAACAACGTTTTAGAAGCTCAAAATTAACAACATATAGGCAGAGACAGCGAAAATAAATGTTTTTTTTTGTTGGGGTTTCAAGTCGTTTATCGTTCTTCAAGTCTATGCTATAATCAGCATATAATCACTAAACACCGTATAGATCAACTTATTATAGAAGTATTGAATAGTTCATTATGTTTTTATTTTAATTCTTTTGAAAAAGTTTATTGTCTTTTAAAGAACTTTTTGATGATTTTTTCTCTTAATGAAGATGATGATGGGGGTCATCATTTATCAATTATATTTGTAGATAATTTTTGTTCTTTCTTTCTAGTTCTTATTGTTTTTTTTTTTCTTTACACAGAAGATTTTAATTTAGAGAATATTTGAAAAACAAAATGCTAAAAACAAACATCTTGTATGGTAACAAAGAATATTCTTTGAAAAAAAAATTTACGATTTATGAGAAATAAATTAATAAAGAATTTTTCAAAATTAACTTCAGCTTTTGAAAATTGAGGAAAATTTTATCTCTCGTTCTTAGACGCAGATTTTTAATATATAGGAAGAGGGAGAGCAATCATATTTAATTTCTTATATAAGGATGCAATGTCAACAAAAATTGAGAAAATTTGTCAACGATCTTAAACGGCCGAAAATACAAATATAAAACTGTTTAAAGGAGGTACGTTTTTACTGATTAAGTCATTGATTACTGAATAAGTCGTTGATTGAAATAGGTGTTGGATCATTTCTATCATTATCCGTATTATGGAAATGTACATTAGAAAAAAACCATAATAGAGATCTGCTCTAAAAATAATGTTGAATTTCCCCGCAATATGTCGGAAAACAAAAATCTCACTGCAAAGGAGGGTGGAGTTTCTGATTCTATTAAGGCAACGTAATCTTAGATTAAATAAAACGATCAGATTAATCTTAGTTTTGCGATTCAAAACGAAGAAGTTTCTTTTCATCTAGCTCAATAGCACAAATAATATGGTACGTGGGATACACACACGTTTGTATAATTTTTGCAAAATATTTCAATATGTTTCTTTATCGTTTTTTGTTGTTTTCAAGTCATATTACGTTGTTTAGGAAATTGTATGAAAATCAAGCAAAAACACATACTGAGCTTGTAAATATTCTTCAAATTAGTTCCTTAAAAACATTTTTGGTGAAAAAAATAGTGATCAACAACATTGTGTAAGGTTATAAAATGCATACAAGTGCAATGTAGACAAACATAGCTTGTAACATCAAGCATTGTTCAATGGCTTTGGTTTGAATTTTATGTTCGTGAATCTCCTTTAATGGAGGTTTAATGAGATGATTAGTAGATGATCATTCAGTTCTCATCGAACAAAATCTGTGTTTGATCTTTAAAATCCATGCCTATGCGTATATAAATATCTTTAAATATAACTAGTTATTAGTTAAAAAGTAAAGTATATAACTGATTAAATTAAACCTAGAATAACTGTACACAAAAGCCAGTTTAATTCTTTCTTCTTCTTATGAATCTAAAAACATTTTAAGAAATTTTTAATTTCAATAACTTTATACATAATAGCTATGTAAAATTTACTCGCGAGTCGCGATCATATTATTAAACTAAACAAAAAAAAAAATTAATAATAAATTTTTTTCTCTTCTATAGCGCTTAAAATATGAAATAAAAATTTTTGTTTTCGTTTTAAGATGACATGCATCCATGACATTTTCAAGCTGTTAAACAGATGTCTTCTGTCTGATCACTGATCATCGTCATCATCAACATAATGTTTATTTGCTTCAGAAAAAAAAACCTTGGAGGGTAAACACACAATAATAAAAAACAACGAAAATGATCAACTTGCGTGCATTAAAGAATAAAAAAAAATCTTCCCACAAGTATCCAAAAACCCAATTTCTAAATCAAACAGCAAACCATAAAGTAAACAAAAGAATAAGAAGCAAAAAATAAAAGAAAAACGCTTAACCATGTTTATACAGGGATCAATTTTTTTTTTTTTACATAATCATTAGTTTTTTATCCTGACACAGAAGAATGTTGCGAGCGATCCTAAAAAATATAAAAGAAAAAAAAATGAAACCGAGATCCAAGTATAATAGTCGTCTCGGGTCCATTCAAAATATCCAAACAAGCGGAAATTTTTTTGATATTTAGAATTTCGTGAAATGCAGTTTGAGTTGAGGACAGTTGGTTATTAGGTTACTTTAAGAGTTTAGAAGATGAAAGTAAATAAAAAACAAAATACACGAAAATAATTTTTAATAAATAAATCTAGAATAAATTGATGGAACACCTTTTAATTAAGTGTTACACAAGAATTGGCATTTTTGTTGGATCAATAAAAAAATAATGTATGCATGAAGGTATGTATATATGCTAAAGGATGTATCCATATGTTATAGAATTTTAAAAGAATTATGAAATAAGCTATTAAGGAAATTGAATATTAATATGCAATTAATTTTAGAAATTTGTTTTAGAAAACGTTTTTCAGAAAACTCGAATAGCATAGAATAAAATATTAATTAAACTGTTCTATTGCAACAAAACTGAAATATAGTTTATACAATGTGCATATATATTTATTACTTATTTACGTGGAGATACATAATATATGGCATGGCATGAGTAATATAAAGTAAAATTTTTAAATCCGGTCTCTGTTATGGGCGATTATAGCGACTTTGAAAAGTTTTCAGTCTCTTGCGATTCCGCCTCTGATGGCTTTTACTGTAAGTAAGTACTGCGGCTACAAATCCTCAACAAGTGTGCCAATTAAATTAATATAAATCAAAAATGCTATTTACAAATGGCTGTGAAAGCAATTGGGAATGCAATCAACTATGTTTGCCAAATTCAAAATTTTTGCAAATGACGTTTCCGATATCGGTTTATATATAAAAATTTTCATTATATAAATTGGATAGAACAAAGACATACCTGGCATACGCACAGAACTAAAATTGAGGATTAAATAAGATCTGGGATCTTTATAGTAAGTCTATTACTTTGAACCGATTTGAGGCTTAGATCTGTTTTGTAAAATTTTCCAGTCGAAGGCAAAGAGTATTCTTCATTTAATTCTTCATACAAAATTAATTTAAAATATTCATAAAAACTATTATTAATTTTGTTTTTTTTTTTAGGCTGAATTAAAATGTGGATCAAATTACAATTGAATCACACGTAAAATTTTGGTAACGAGCAAGGTTGTTCACTCGTTGAGAATATGTCACATCTGATGTTTGGATTCTCTGAGGCATTGATGATTTTTGGACTTCTTCAGACAAAGTAAAGTTGCCTTATCTTTTATACTTGGCAATGAATACTGCTTCTTGAACACTCTTTTGAACCAGGCTTAATTGATTCCAATTACTCAAGAGCTTCGTGTCCAATTACTCAAGAGCTGGCTCAAGAGAATTGATTCCAATATGGATGGCAGTAAGTTTCACAACACTGTGCATTCGAATCTCTATTACCAAATCTTTTAGGCAAAGTTTGAATACTTCGTGCTAGTTTCGGAGATGGTTAAATAATTTTTTAGCAGCTATTACAAAACCTTTTATAATAATGCCCAAAATTTTTGAAAACAGCGAACCGGTTACTGAAGACTTATTACCTTCCAAGGTATGTATACCTAAATTACATTGAAGTTCTAATGCAGATATCGTAGCAGAAGAGCTTATATAAAAACAACCAAATATTTTGTGGACTATTACCAAATTCGTTTTCGCAAAATTTCGAGTTTCAAATTGGATCTATTTTTAGACTTTGCTTAAGTGCCATAATTCGGATTAATGTTCCAATCGAAATTAAATATGGTTCGTAATTAATTACTATCAAAAAATTTGTCAAATTTTGGTCAGGATAGCTCAATGTGTTGTTGAGCTATTATTGGGGCAGACGGGCGGACTAAACCGTCTCTTAAAAATATACTTATGTACATATATGAAACGTTTATTACTTGGCGTTACAAACATAATTTTTAATTTATAACTGAAACACTCATTCGTACAAGTATATATTTAATTTAGAATCACATGAACTTATAAATCGGGTATACATAAATTATTAATTATTAACAAAAATAATCAATTTATCTTCTGGGGTTAAAGTGTGTTAGATCATGTACGGAACCAAGACAGCATAAAACACAACGAAGGGACTTAATATTTTTAAAATGTTCTAGAGATTATAAGGTAATAATATCAACGTGGATATGGCGGCTAATACAGAGCGAGAGAGAGAGTGTTTCAGAAGAGTTTTTGTATGCTTTATTGTAAAAAGAATTTTTTAATATTATTTATTTTGTGTGAATATGCTAGAATATACGATATAAGCATATGTATATTGTTAAAGATTATAGAATGAATGAAATTTTTGATTTTATTCAATTTTCTACGATGAATTTAACACTCATATGACTAATCTTATATACTTCTTACTATTATTAATAACATCCTTTAGGAAAATAGTTTTTTTTTTATTGAAGAATTACAATTAATTGAAGGAGAATATTGAAAATGACCTTAAGGTAAAGTAAATTATCTTAAAAGGTAAAGAGACCATATGGATGAAAAAGGATTAAATGTTTTTTTTTATGCTGTTTAACATAATAATTTTTTTTTGTATAACATTATAAAGAGATCCTTTATTTGAAACTGACAATAGATTGGGAAAGTTGTAATAATGATGTTTTAAAAAAAAGAAAAGGATTCCCTTTCTAATTTTATAAATCCAGCTGACTTTCAAAGTGATTTTAATTTTTTGTTGTTGTTAAATTATATTTTAAAATGTTTAACCACAAATGTTCCAAATTTTATATTAAATGTTTTAAGATATTTCAAAAATTATACCCAATTTCTAATTTGATTCAAATATTTTATAGTTTATTCCTTACAATTAGACCTAAGGTTCTTAATAGTTTATCCTTTATGCATTTTCATTTGGTCATAATTCATAAAGTAAGAATATTATTGTGTAATATTAAAAATTGTTTATTAAAATATTTGAACGCATGTAAAAGAACTAAAAAATATCCATTTTGCAAGTTTAGAGCTGAAAGCAAAATCGGTAATATCTAAATTATCTAATATTTGTTTTGCACTATGCAAAATTTTGAATTTCTTAAGTATATATATGAAAAATACTATAAGATGTGGCACAGACGTACTATTTGAACGCTTAATGTGAAAACTGTTAATTTTCTTAATGTCACATAGAGATCTAAATGCGTGGATTCGAAATTCTATGCGATCTATATAATTGTATATTAAAAAACCTAAAAATTTCGATTGCTTGTTTCTAATTGTTTATTTCCAAACTTCGGTAATACAACATACCTACTATTTATAAACATATTAGTACGAGTATTGTAGTATACAGTTATTTAATCTGAAATTATATTTTTAAAAATTCTGATAATAATAAGACTTTTGTTAATTTAGGAAATATGCGCGTATTTTTCAAAATAATTTTAATCTTATCAACTTGGTTCCATTTGGATGACGTAACTCATGCCGAAAATACATTTTTTGAATGCAATTCAAATTAGGCAAATAAGTTTCTGGCTTATATTATATAATTAAAAAATCTGTAACTTATTTAGATAAACAATCTGGGCGGATGGCATTTGTGTAAAAAATAATCTTAAATAAAAAGTTTGCATAAAATTTTTATCCTATACTTTACAATTTGTGTTTCTTTATATCGCAAGCATAACAATTAAAAACAAAATTAATTTTTTTGGTGAAGTATGCAAATTTGTGCAGCAGTCTACCGTAGACTAAGATTCTCCTGACTGCAAAAGCAAAAGTTAAATGCTTTCTTTTATTTATGCTCTTGCCATATGCCAATTCTTTTGGTACTATCGAATCTGAAAACCTGAGGTTAATGAATTCTTAGTTATTACGATGTTTTAGTTTGGAAAAAAACCATTATTCGGGGGTTAGTAATTCAAATTATTCTATAGTAGAAAGATTAGGTGAACAATGGGTATTACAGCATAATAATAATATGTTCTTCTAAAGAGTATATCCGCTTATATTTACAACATTTTGAAATTTCTTTATTATTATCAGACTTTTTTATTTGAATTCACTAAATTTATTCCGAAAAAATTTAAAAACCAAAATCATATAATTATAATTTTTAATCCATTTAGCTAATGGTTGACTGCGTTTTCTTATATTTGCCTTACATTTGTTCTCTGAGAACTTTATTATAAAATTTACGTTCATATTTAGGGATTCTTCAAAAGCGGTGATTGTGTAACAAATAAAATTTAACAAAATTTCATCGAATAGCAATTAAATTTTCGATTCTCATTCAATACCAGACTCAATTGATTTTATTTTCTTCTGCTGTTCAATGTAAAGTTTAGAAAATTATAAGTACCGCATACAATTTTAATCCTTTACTGTTATTTAAAATATTAAATAAAAAATACCACCACAAATCTGCATAATTTGAATATTTTTTTTATTATTTTTCCATTCTCGTATGGTTTGACATCATCTTCTTATTTCTCAGAGATTAAGAATTGAATTTTTACTTCCTTAGCTGGCTTTCTTTAAATTTCGGAACCCTTTTAAAATATTGTGCTATAATTTGTTTTGTATGTGTTATGTAGGTACTTTATAATTAATTCCTAGTGGTTCTTTGTACTTATTGTGCAGACATCAGTGCTAAGAAACTGTTTTTTTTTTTTTTTTTGATTATATGGTAAGAAATTTCAGTACGTGTTTTTAGCTTGCCTATGTATAAAAAAATAGAAAAATAGTTTTTTTTTTTTATTAGAGATACTAAAAGGGTAAATCATACCGGAAGAAAAAAAAATTGCATGCCCTTTTAATGTCCTTGAAATTTTTCTCTTTCAATGCGTATTAAAAAATTTATGTGGTTGTCAAAAAATAAATATTTTTTTTTTTGACAAAATATCATTAATCATACAATTTAACTATTAAACACATCATGCATTTTTAAACAATTACAGTGTGTTCCGTAGTGCAGAAATCAAAATTGGCATATGAGGTAGCAATATAAAGGAAGTAAAGTTAACAAAAATATTTCTAGCTATATATAAGGAACTGAATATTTTGAGGTTTTCATTCAGATTTTGTATTTTGTTGAAACTATATTACAAATTTGATGAATTTTTCATAAATGTTTGAAATATATCAAAATTCTTTCCACAATGTAAATATATCAAAACCTGGCCCTTTCCCAATATGGCAAAGATTTGACGATCATGTCAATCACGTCAATCGCTTGATTTAGCAAATGACAATCACCTGTAATTTGGGCAATTTTCAAACAAATCACTTATGCATTAGCCTTTAAAAACATGCGAAAAAAAAACTAAAATGACAATCAATTGCGTTAGCAACATATGTATGTTGGGATTTATGACGCTAGCGTCATGTTGCCTTGTGATTCATGACTAACGTCAGTTGCATGCATTTGACATTACTTGGAAAGGCCCCCTTTTCATTTATTGTTTTAATCCAAGGTCCAAAATTGAAGGATCTTGAATAAAGATATATGGAGTAACCATTTTATAAAATTATATCTGAAGAAGCTACTTTATTCATACTGAAATCTAGTTAACCGAATTGACCAAATATGTAACGAATTTTGTTGAAAATTGTGAACGAAATTCAAATAAAGAGATTTTGAACTTGAATAATATTTTCAATGTTTGAATGCAAATATTTTCTGAAATTTGACTCTTACTATCAAATGCGAGAATTAATATGCGGAAACAGTTAAAATGTAGTAACAGTAAAATTTTTTACAACTTAGGAACGTATTTTCCGTATATACTCAAATAGAAGAGTTTCGTTCACATACTTATGCGACACTCTGTATCGAAAATAATGAATAAAATGGAAAGAAGAGGATATTTTCAATCAAAATCGAAAGAAATTTTGTATGCATTTTAATGAAATTCCATTGGGAATCGAAAGTATAGATTTTTTGATTGATTTGATGAAAGAAGAAATTTTCACTAAAAATTTATGCAACTATTCTGAAACGATATACGTTATATATGTAGATAATTTCTTTTTTTTAACCAGAACGTGATAAATTAAAAAAATTTGTTAATTATCCATTTAAAATGAAATTTGACAATAGAAAATCGTATATAAAAGAAATTCATTACTAATGATGGTTAATAATGATCTTTCTTGATGTTAAACGTGTGAGAAGTTTTGCTTAAATGAAAAAAGAAATTTAAATTTATGCCTAGATATTAAAAATGTAGTTTGAAATTCAATAAATGATTTTGAGAATTATTTAATTTTCATGTATAATAATTTTAAAGACTTTATTTTAGACCTATTTTCTTCTTTATGTAAATCACAACAGCTTAATGATTAATTTATTTTCACAATTTTTCACACATTAATGTTAAAAGACCTACTTAATATGCATTTAGTGGTGTTTCAGAATTTTCTTATTTTAATCTGAAATTAATCCTAAAAATTAATTTTTATAATATAAAAGAATTTCTCTATTTTGCATAAATTTGTTTAATAGTGACTATGAAGAATTTTTAATATTGATATAAAATGTTATTATGGGTAATGTTAGCCTATTATACTCAACATGAGTTACATAACTTTTCATATACATTATGTATGATTTAATGAAGACTAAAGGCCACTATATTTTGAATTTAAAATACGGTTTTCGTAATTATATCAATGCGTACACACTTTATGTTAAAGTATGAACTTATTTATGCGAAAACCAAACGATGTTGTTTTGAGAAATTGTGATTTTAATAAAATTTCCAAAAAAAAACGATTTACAAGAGTTTTCTAATATTAATTGTCGTATTTTTCTTATATTTATTAAGCAGAATTAAAATTTCATTCAATATTGCTCGATGATTGCAAACTGCAAATAAGTAGATTACTCATATTTCATTTTTATTTCAAAAAATAGTGTTAATCTATTATTATTATTAAATAACTATTATATTTAAGTATAATAGTTATTTTAATGAACGCAATGCTATAAAAAAAATAAATATGCAAAACTCAATATTCTCTATAAAACCAAAGCAGTTCCTATAATGTAACTGTGCTACTCATAACAATCTCATTATATTACTGTAATATAGTTTGATAGTGTTTATAAAAAAACTACATTTTTGTCATAAACAACATTTGTTTACCAATATAGTCTAGTTTTCTAATGTTCAATTGATTTTATCTTATTTTGATTATTCCTAATTGAATTTTTATATAATTCGCAATTTATTAAGGAAAAAATTTTATACCTTTACCAAAAATTGCGACTCACTTATTCCTAAAAAAAGAAAATTTGTGTACTTGGTTAGTGTAACTTTGAAAACGTTACTTCTTTCGAAAACATCGTCCGTTCAAAAAAGGGAAGGGGGTTTCAAAATAGCCATAGAGAGGAGTTTGTTCGTAAAAGTCTTGAATTATTTTACTTTTCTTTAGGTTTTCGTCCGACAATTTGGGTTAGATCGTTAGATTGATATAATTTTGCCCATTAAATTTACGCAAAAGATTTTCTCGTTTCTTGCTTTTGCGATACAGATGACATCAGTGAGCAACCATTACTGAACAATCACACTTTTCGTGAGAAAAGTCATCGTAGGCGTAAAGCTTATGCTTCATTTCAATTAAAATATGAACAATACTAGACTTAAAGAAATAATATTTAAAAAAATGCATTTAGGACCGAAAAAATTAGAAAACTTCATCTTTACAAAGCCACACCACAAAAGCAACAATATTTTCCCACTATTTCTTCTTTTTTTTTTTAATTCGTACCTACTTTAAAATAATTTAAAGTGAAGTTTATTTGATTTTGATTATTTGTCGCTATTGTACAAATTTTTTTGTCTCTTAATATAAAACAAACTTGTGCTAATAATGGTCAACGTCAGTAAGTAAATAAAATTTTTTTTAATTTTTAAAAAAAAAAAAAACCCACAAAGTGACTAACAACGTGTTTGCCACACTTCAAAACCATCTTTTTTTTATAAACCATTATCGGATCGGAATTGAAATAAAAAAAATTTAAAGAAAAACATTGTGTCTTTTTTTTGTAGTTTCAAATAAAAAACTAACCGAGCAGCAAAAAAAAAAATTTTTTCTCCAAAAATAAGTACAAAAAAAAACCTCAAAGGAAATTTTCAAAAAAAAAAAAATTAAAAATTTTTAATAAATATTTTTTTTCTTTTTTTAGGAAAAAACGGTAGCATTATGAGCCCAGAATTTAAAAAAAAAAAACCAACAAAGTCGATGGTATTACAAAATGCAATTTTAGTTTATGAGTTAAAGGTTAATTCGTGATATTGTGGAAGGAATTTAAATAAATAGCCACGGGTAGTTCACAACTATGTTTGAAGATTTCAAATAAGACAAATGAATAAGTATTGAGTCAAATTATAATCAGATGACAAGTGAAATTTTGCCGATTAAACTCAGAAAATACCATGTAGGTAGTAAAATATTTGTTAGAAGAGAAGTAATGAAACTGTTTGAGAAACACGGAATTCAAAAGTATTATATTTAAATTTGCACCAACATAACATCAACTAATTTTTAACTTTGAAAAAGCTTCTGTTTCTTTAAAATTTGTGAGAATTCGAAAACGTATTAGTGCGTAAACAAAAGAGTATTTTTACAACAAACGGTTTACAAATGAAAATTATAACTGACATACAGCAAATGATGCTCCAACTAATGGATAGAATGAAAGAAAGTCGATAGTACGAGAACAATTACATACATTTTAATCTCACAAGAGTTTTGGATGGATTGAAAAATAAATATTGCAAACTATTGTTAAAAAACCAAAGTTGATGAGAAGAAAACACTAAAAATTCAAAATTCATACCTAGTGTTGTGTTTTTTTTTTTTCTAAATATCGGCTCACATTTCATTTCAACACATTCGCTGAATTTCATTATATATAATTATAATAATGCTTTTGTTTAAACACTTTTTGCAAATTTTGCAATCACTTAAATCAATAATAATAAAAAGTCAATGAAAATTTAAATATTTAAATAATTTAATAAAATTAAAATATAAATAAATTTTTAAGTATCTTACCTTACTTATTTCCTCCGTTTAAAAAGTGATGATTGTTAAAATTAGAAAAAAAACTATTTTTTATAATTTACACAGGTGAATTTTTGATATCACATAAATATTTAACAACATTAAGTAAAAACATCTTAAGTGTATTATAAATTGGTTAAGTACGTTAAAATATTTGGTTAAGTCGGTGCAAAAAGTGAAGTAGAATAAAATAATTAGATAAATCTCTTATTGTAATTTGTTGCGATTTGAGTGACGAAAGTTTATCTGTGCTTAAATTTATGATTTGAAGATCTTTAACTAAAGAATCATTAGATTTATTTGAAAATAAATGTAATAGCCATGAAGGTTGCACTAATAATTATAATTTTTGGTATTAAATTATTTTCTAAATATGCCATAGACTAAAGCAACTGTTTTGCCTCTTTACCACACAATTTTGCTAATAAATAACATTATTTATAAAAAATATTTTTTAGAGACAATAATTTCTTTGAGAAAGATGGCCAAATTATGAAAGTCGCGGTATTATGAGCATATTCCCATTATAAAATATTATAAATATATTTGTATATAACTTTTCAAATCAAATTTTTCGAAATATTTGAACAATTGTTCAAATTCAATAATAATATTTGTATTTAATAATAATAATATTCAATCCATTCAATAATAATATTTTTTTTAAATATATTTTAAGTCAAAGAGGAAATTTCAAACGATTTCGGTATAAAAGAACTCTAGTTCTGAAATTATATTTTAGTTTCAATTAATATTCTTCACAATAATTCTTTTCTAGTCATCTCTTAAAATGAAATTAATATTTTCAATATTTTTGGTGTTTTGTTTCACTCAGGTATATTCATTTTAATAAGAATTCCTTCGTAGTAAAATGAAAACTGTGATAAAATGTTGCACTCGAACTCTGTTTCTAGGATTTTTTATTTCACTTCTTCTATAAAGAGAATATCTCGCAAATTTTCTTAAAGACATTCACTAATTTTTCGGATTTATTATTAAAATAACGTCGATATGTAGTTTAGTCTAATAATAATATAGGAAAATCCAGCAACCTAATGGTACAAGGATCACAGAACTGTAAAATTGAAAAGTTACATAACGCATTAAAATTATTACTGTTTTATAAAGCAAAACACTCCTGAATATAATGGCATTGGATAACTCAAATTAAAAAAATAGCGTCATGAATTAAAAAGCGTTAATTATGTATTAGCACGAACAGTCGATAAACATACATGCACTGCGATACGGAAAATTTTTCGTTGTCAAATTCAAAAACAATAGTGTCATTGAATATATTGTGCCCACTAACAGGAAGAATCAACATTTTCTAAAGTACCATTACAACTTGCATTCATGTTATTTAATTAGATTATAATGTCCAGAAAGCTATACTGTTAGGTTATGATTAATCCAGAGTTCATTTAAAATAAATTTGATAATATTCAAAACTTAATTAACTTTAAGTTTCAAGATGATTTTGGCATTTTTTTATTATTCATTTTTAAATTGTTCCAGAAAGCATTTTCGCAGTCTCAAAGTGCAATATTGGAAAAGAAGTTAAATAGTAGAACGAAGTCTTTCAATGAAGAAATTGAAGAATCGATTAGCGATTTAACTGATTTTTTATGTGAATTAGAGGTTTCATTTGATATATTCAATGGTACTAAAAGTAAGTCGAATATATTTTTTAATTTTAATTCGAAAACACAAACATTAAAATTCTATTTTGGTTACGTTTTTAGGTAAAGAGATGATTAAAGAGGTTATGAATGTATTTAAAGTATCAAATTTAATGAATATATGCGGTGATAAATCAACAATAAAGACAATTACAAATTTTGCCAACGAAGAATTATGTGAAGATCCATCTATAGCTGAAATTGCTTCAAAAGCTCTAGGACAAATTAGTCAATATAAAGATGATTTGATGTTTTATCAAAGAGATGCATTAAAAAAAGCACCTAAAGAAGCTGATAAAATTCAAAAACTTATTCATAAATATTTATCTGACGTATTTAAAAAAATTGTATCTAATTTCGGTGATAATTTACAGAAATGTGTTCTAGATAAAATTACAAATTCAAGATTTTCAAATATCATTGATTTAGCAGAGGAAACACTTGATATAAGTTTTCCGGGCATTCCAGTTGTAGATGACTTTGAAATAATATACAATATAATTGCAAAAATTAAATATTGGGCAGAAGAATTCGTAGAAGCTCGTAATGTATTATGTAAAGTAACAGATTATGCTGATAAAATACAAAGTGGTGTATGTGAGGTATATTCAGGAGCTAAAAAATTATATGCAGAAGGAAAAAGTGCTGTAGAAAAACGTGTGAGCAAATATGAAAAATATTTTGATTGTTTCTTAGATGATTTTAAAACTCATGATAAGTTTAAAGCTCAACATGCACAATTTGTGGATCGTCATCAACCTACTAAAGAATTTGGCAATATTATAGATAATTCAGTGTCTTTCTTAACAAATATTTTAGGTGAATTTAATCCAGAATGTGCTGATGTATTCAAAAACCCATTTAGTAGTATTGTTAAAACATTAGTACCATGCAAAGATGTTATTAGTGATGATACTATTCATTCCTTGAACGATTATTGTGATGGAAATAAACCAAGTTATTGGAATAAACATAAAATAGATATTGTTGATTCAAATTTTAAAAAATATGGTGAATATGAAAGTTATCATCCAATGTTACCACTGTTAAATCTTCATAATAGTTTTGTAAATAATATTGAAGTATTCCGTCAATGTATTGAAAATCCATTCCAATCTGTAGCAAGTGATTTGGTTGGATTTTGGCAAAATTGTGTTTAAATTATAATGTATTTTTCATCTTTTGCGAAGTGGAAATTATTTGTTTAATAATTTAAATAAATGAATGAAATAGAATAAAAATCTCTTAGGTTTTTTCGCTCAGTACAGCTGTACTTCAGTGAATTAGGTGATCAAATTGGCAACAATAATTTCACGAAATGGAATATGGAATGACCATTAAATAAATTTGTATTTAAATTTATATAAGTATAGATAATTTGATAAGGTTTGAATATTCAATTCTTCCTTAGTCGACGTTGCTAATAGCAATTGATCAATTCGTCTCATCCTCAAAGTAAACTAAGATATAAATTTTCGTAAAAATCGATTCGGTAGAACTTCAGATACGGATTTGATGTCTTCGTTTCATTCAGAAGCAAGTTGGACTCATAAAATTATTCTAAAAATTATTTTGTTTTCCATTTCAAAAACCTAAAATTGTTCCAATTTGTATCCTATACATTTGTTGACCAACTTTGTTTTGTTTCATTTGCTCTTTGTATGATTTTTCCTTAACATTTCGTTGTATTATCGTGTTTTTTTTTCCAAAAAACAAAAAACACAAAAAAGTGAAGATACTCTTTTCACCCGATTCATTTTGACACCTTTTTTTTGTTTGTTTTTTTTGTTCCTTTGCAGCAGTGAGATATGTTCGCCTTTGAAGATTTAAACATAAAAAAGACAAAGTGCCGATGAAATAAAAAAACTAAAACTGGAAATATAAAGGAAGGCAAGAAAAAAAGAACATTTTCTCACTAAATGTTACGACGAGTTGAATGAGCAAAATTTTGTAAGTGGATGAGTGTAAAGAAGTGCTGACAAAAAATGAGTTGTTTAAAACTGTTATTATTTTTTTTTCACCTTTTTTTATGTTGTTTAGGTTAACCATCAATTCCTGTATACGAGTATGTATTTCCAGAAAAAGAAATAAAAAAATTGAGCACTAATATGCCATTTTAACAGTTGCAGAATTTTCTTAGTTTTTTTTCCTGATTTAAATAATAAAGGCACGAGAGAAAAGAAAGGGACCAAATATTTTCAATGTTCATTTATAGATCCTCAAGCAAAATATGAGGTGTTACGTTGGTCAACATCAAATATAGCCATGCGTTTATGGTATAAGGAAGTAATCATTTTATATGTAAAGGAAAAAAAAATTAATGTAAAAGTTTTAAAATTGTTATTAACGGAGTGAATATTTTTAGGGATCAGAGGAATATTGGTTGAATACCCATATTTGGATTCATAGGTAAGATTGTATTCAGTTTTGTAATATAGTAGATCTAGTTTTTAAAATATGATAAACAAAGAGGGATTGAAACCTCAGTTTAGGGTCAAATGAAATTGATAAAAAGGCAATAAAATTGTGCAGAATCTTTGATTTGATAGTTTGAAAAAATTACTGATTATTTACTTTTAATTTGAGTTTTACTTTTCATACCAATAAAAAAATTGAGTTTTACTATTGTACTCATAATGAGCAAAGAGACTTTACATTTAATTATTTTCACAGTCTTTTAGTTACATACTTCTTTTGAATTACCATATTAAATCCTCATAATTTTCATAGTGTTATTTTTCAAAATTATCTTATATGTTATTTATTTTACCTTCGAATTATTCAATCAACGGTATATAAATTTTTTTGCTCAAATATAATTTAAAAAAATTTGGTAATTATAAAAATTATATTCTGTGAGAAAGTTTGATTCGAGTTCGAAATCTTGAGTGCAGTATATAGCTTGTGGTTGTTCAAAAAAAAGTTGATGTACACTGCCATAGAATGCATACCGAGTCCTTAGCGCTTCCCACTTATTTATGCGAGAATTTTAAAAATTTTTATACCTTGAAAATTTGAATTATACCAAGGTGTTGACATCATAATTGTAATCCATATATATATACATAAACGAAGTTATTGTTATATTATATAACTTCCAGCGCATTACATACACAGAAATATAACGTCTAACATGAAATAACTAAAAAAAAAAAAAAAACAAAATAACAAGGAGTACTTTTGTTTTGTAAAAAACCCTTCAGAAATGAATAGTTCCGCCTTATTCTTAAACCTCGAACTCATAGAAAGTAAAACGTAGTTAGTAATTATGTAATAGGATTGTTGTATGTAAAATATACAAATTAATGTATTCGTCCCATACAAGAATTAAAAAATGAATACAATTGTAAAATATTTTTCGAGGTGTCGCAGTGTTTTTCTATATTCGTGCATATGAAACCAATTCATTTATTGAGTTGCGTCCTCATAAGTCAGCAGGATATCTGAAATAAGACACAAACGTACTTATAATTTTAACAAATTGTAATTTATTCAAAATTATCTTATAAGCTGTAGTAGTATGGTGAGTTATGGTTTATGTTTTCAAATTGATTTAGTGATTATTTTCTTGTAGCTA
Organism: Condylostylus longicornis; assembly: GCF_029603195.1. Lineage (NCBI taxonomy): Eukaryota > Metazoa > Arthropoda > Insecta > Diptera > Dolichopodidae > Condylostylus > Condylostylus longicornis. The sequence goes on along the minus strand of NW_026578009.1, from coordinate 7,943,047 downwards.
ATCCCGAAAGTAGTTTGAGCGTAAATAACTTTTTGAAAAAAAAGTTATTTACGCGATATTTTTTATTTAAAATTAAAAAAAAAGAGAAAAAAAAATAAATAAAAGGACAGCATGATGACGTTCTTAAATTATAAATTTTTTTTAGTGGATTAATTAACAGGAAACTGGTTCTAATCTTTTCAGCTCATTTTTGTGATATTAAAGGAGTAATTTTGATATTGGGTAAAAAAAAATTCAAAAAATACAACTATAATATTTTAGAATTATGATAAAATTTGTTGTAAAGTTCAGCTATGAATCCAGATGTCAGAGAAAAATATTTTACTTAAATAGCAGAGTGTTTATGATACCCAGATTAATATTTACTTCGTTTACATGAAAGCTTTAAGCGTACTTAAATCAAATTTTATATGCACCTCAAAATAATTTGACATGAAGCCGAATTCACCCAAGTCAATCAAAAAAATTTTGCTTTCTTGCCTTGAAATTTTAATAATGACTTAAAAAACAGCTTAAGTTTCAAGATGAATTCAAGTCAGGTACGCAAGCTGTCATTTTAACGAGGTAATTGTTAATTTTAAAATTTTTTAAATAAAAAATTAGTATAAATTTAATTTTAAATAATGAGAGAATTCATAAAATTGAAAGAGTGCCTATTTTGTCTGACCGTCAGAGATCTAATAGAAATTGTTTTGACAATAATATTTAAGATCAATCGTTCTCTTCGAGTTAATCTAACTTTTGAGATTATTTTGTTAAAAATTAAAAATAATGCTCCTCTAATATTGTTGAGTGAAAATAATAGAGAGAGTGCAATAAAATTTATTCATAGTTTAAAAATAATAGAATAAAATAGGAAATTCGAGAAAAAGACTTTGAAAGAGATTTGAAATTTGTTTTTTTTTTTTTTAAATTTTTCTAGTAGAAGTTTTTTAAAAATAGGATAATCTACTATTAAGATTCTAACAGTGTTGCCTATTTAAGAGGATTATTGTTTTCGTTTCGTCGTCGTATTCGGAACAATTTTATTCGATCGTGTTATTTCGTATATTTAATAATTTTTTTTAATTTTTTATTTTTTTCGGGTTATTTTCTTGTTGTTGCTTTTAGTTATATTAAGTACAGTTACTTTTAGTAATAGTGAAAATAAATGTAACTAAGATTGTTATAAAGATTGAGCAAAAGTTCTTCATCCGAAATCTAGTGTATGAATTATACCTCTACCAAATATATTTTATTTAAACCATTCTTTAAACTAAAATGAAAATCTTGTAATTTTATTTTTGAATAGAAAAGAATATTGTTATGTTATAAAATATTATTGTACTTAATATGAAATAAATATAAAAAGTCATTGTATGTATAACATAAAAATTCAATAAATATTTCAACAAATTCGTTTGTTAGAAACTTAATATTAACAATATATTCAAAAGGTACACAAAATGTTATGCTTTGAAATTTATTTTCTTTAATCGGTTAATCTTAAGAAATTATAAATCAAAAATGTTTTATGAAAAAATGCTTTGTTTGCCTAGATACATTATTATAATATGATGGTGAATAAAATGGAAACAAAGTGTTCCTCATTAAATCAGATCCGTTTAAATATCGCATTATCTAAAATAAGAAATTTTGTTTTTTGTTTTTTTTGTTGGATACTGCTATTTCTAGGTTAATTTGAGTGTATTCTTTAGGGAAGAAGGAAGGAGTTAAATAAGAAAATGTAATTCAGAAGATATGGTATATAAGTAGAGTAGTGACACTCGCCTAAAATCTTTGCAATTGCTCAAATTCTATATATTTTTAAAAATGTTATCAAGAAAATATTGCTTTTTTGTTCTTTAATATTGGATTGAGCCTTTTCGTTCGTAATGAAGCTGATATTTGTTTTGATTTTAAAATTCCACTATTGTCATATTATATTTAATTCTAATTTGCTTAGGTAATTATTGTACAATAGTGGATGGCACGAGAAGAATAGAGAAGCATTTTTTTTTTGTTAAGTTAAATTAGAATTTACTTTTAATCTAAATATTTGAGATTTTCATAAACGCAACATAGTTCATATGATTAAACTGTTAATAAAAATCTCAATATATTGCTAATAATTTAGCAATGTTTACAAACAAAGCAGATTAACATCAATATTTGTTTATGAACACAAAAAAGTATAGAGCAATTTTAAATAAACACACGTTACGAGTATATCGTGTTTATGAAAAGGTCTATTATTTCCGTTTCCGTAGCGTATATAATATTTCGGACTGTCGGAGTAATACCTAACGCATATATTCGAAAAAATCCAAATTATCTATGTTAGCATAGTATTATAAATTTTAGTCAGTTTAAAATTTTGAAATTTAATACGTTCTCATTTTTATTTTCTTATCATTTCTGAGGTCATGTTTGTTATTTCGCACCTTCGTGTATCCACCGAAAAATTCAAAATTATAATCACTTTGATTCATTAACTTTTATAACAAATTATTGTCATAATATCTCCAACTCGTTTAGATGTAAGGTTATGTACTCAAATGTTTTTTTTTTTTTTTTTAGTTTTACACTTGTCTCAAGATTCTGTTTTGTATTCGGGTCATATCAGTCGGAGTAACTATGTAAGTAGCACATGAAATAAAAGCTAAAATAAAATTTTCTAAATTAAATTTAAAATTTAAACGAAAATTCAAATTTTGAATACCATATTTAATTTTTGCCCATCTTATAAAATTTTAATAAAATAATAAATCTATTAGATATTTGGTATATATATATATATGTATGTAGTTATGTATGTTGGTATATAAGGTACACAATATCTTATAGAATTTGTCATTTTCAAAATTTTAGTTAATAAATTAACTAAAATTCTTTCTTTTCTTTTATTGTTATATTAGGTTATATTATATGCATAGAAGAAGTATATTATGTAGACCCAGTCACACAAATAAAAACAACAAATTAAAAAAAAAAGATGAAATTAATTTTAACAGGTTGTATCTAATTTAATATCTCAGGTGAATAAAATATTATTATAAATCTCATATATATAAATGATTGTTTATTCAAAATATTCATAAAAAAATACAAAATATAAAAATGGGTGAAATGTGAACTTTCTAAAAAATTGAATTGAATTGAAATTAATAAAAAAATTAAAAAAAAAGACATTAAAAAATTTACAATTTTTGTGCTTGTTTTTTTTTTTGTCTAGATTTATTGGTTTAATATTCGGTTTTGTATTAAATGCGATGATAAAAATTTTCTAATAAATTTATTAATATTAATTTTCTGTTTTTGTTTTTTTTTTTCTGAGCTTGTGTGTTAATAGATGATAAATTAAATTGATTATGAAGACATTTTGGACAATGATGTCACCACTAATATGATATTGTAAATTTAATTGGATTTTTATTAATTTGATTTGATTTAATACTATTAAACCATAGCCTAAATACATACAAATTTACATACATAACATATACTTACAGTATTGTATAGTAGAAACAATATAGGATTAAAAACAAGAAAAAACATCAAATTTTTATTGTTCATTTTAAAAATTAGAATTTTTGATCAAAATTACCAAATTAAGAAATGTTTAAATCAAATTAATTTAAAATTTTATTAATAATAAAATAAATTGTATTTATTGTTGAAAAAAGCACTTAAATTAAATACAAATAAATCTATATGATTTGTATTTAATTGGTAATAAAACAAAACTAATCTTGAGATTTTATAATATAAATGAAAAAAAAAAAATTTTAGTAAAAATTTCTTTTGAGAAATGAAAATTGAAGTGAGTGAAAAAAAATTATATGGATCTAGTCGAAGAGATATTTATTATTAACTATGTGTTTTAAAATTTAACGTAAATAAATGAAAAATGAAATTAAATTTGCCTCAGTTTTCTTAATAATTATTAAGGGTTTTCATTTATTCTATTTTGGAATAGTTCTTACATGTAGTACGTTTGAAAATTGACGCTACACACACTAAAAATATAGATTGTTCGGAAATTACTGGCTGCAATAAAGTGCGTTCGGAAATTCAATCTGCAATAAAGAAATGTTAGAAATGTAGCGCAGACCTCTAGTATAAATTTTGTCGCTGCCTCATGAAATTTTTTTTTCTTTAATTTAAAATTCAAAAAAAAAATTTAAATTACAAAATGACAGATTCAGATATTGAAGGGTGTTTAAGTAAGTTTTCTTTAAGTCTTCAAATCTTGTTAAAGTTTCCTTATTTTGCAATGAATTGGAAGGCGATAAGTATTGGGATATAATTTTATAAACAATGCCATTTATATTATTTTCGAACGATAGATTATTTAGATGTTTCAAAATTTGTAGACTGCGTAAATAAAAAAAGCTTAGCTAAAGTTTTTGCATACTGTTTAAGGCTGCAACTTAGAAATTTTAGTTCTAATGTAGAAGTTTTAGCGCAGCGTGCATAAACGAAAACCCCCATTCTTTAATTCATATTGTTGAAAAGTGATTCATCTTAAATTTAAATTGTGCCATTCAACTATTAGTTCAAATATTTTTAGCTTTATGAATTTTTTCAAAGCTATTGCTAAATTAATGCAATTCTGCCGCTTTCCTAAATGAACAAGATACGTGTTAAGCAATACTGTCGCTTTAGAATATGTTATTTTAGTGAAAAATATATTGAAATTGCAGCACATATATTTTCATTTATAGGGTAATTCAGAAAGGTATGCAACAAGATATACTAGAGCAGAGGCTCCTGAACTTTTTCTCTCGTAGACCCCTTGTCGTGTTTTTCAATTTTTGATAGACCTCCTGCTACAAAGAAACACCTATCATGTGAGAAAGTTAAATAAAAAACTAATTTAATTAAATTCATATTTTTTCGTAGACCGCTAGCAGGTCTTCATGGACCCTTGGGTATTAATATAGACCAGTTTGGGAATCACTGTACTAGAGGATAAAAAATGGGTAAAACCGTTTTTGCGGACCAGGCACCAAATCTAACGAGTTTCAGAGTTACAGAGATTTTAACGAATTTTCATGAAATTTCTAGTTGTTTAAGATTTTTGTGCTTACTAAGTTCCATTCCGAAAAAATAGGGGATTAAAAAAAAAAACAGATTTTGAAAAGCGTAGTAAAGGGTTTAAAATCAATACGTTATTTGATTTTGTATTTTATGTACTTCGGAATACCAAGCTTTCCTTAAGCTAACTTAAGGAAAAATTAAATTTTGCTCTTTTATTTTTTTAGTTCCCTCTAACCCAATAATTTGCTATGACATTCTTTGAAACTTTTAACAAACGTTAAAAAATCTTTTATGGTACAAATGGTATAGCACAAAAACCATTTATATATATATTATAACCATTTATATTTACATATGTCAAGAATTTAAAGGTTTTAATAAAAATGTAAAAAATTAAAAACTTTTAACTATTTTTAATTTTTATTATATAAATTTTAGATCACAATAGTCTCTCGCTGTTGCCATTTTTAAAAACTGTTATAAAACGGAATTTTAAGATTTTTATTGTAATACAAGAAATTTTGAACGAGAATCTCTTGAAAGAGAAAATAGTTTTTCTTGTACTTTTAGTTGTGCCTTTACTCTCTCAACTTTCTTTAATTCAGGTCGCATATTCCAAATCGCATATCGCATATTCCAAATTTGAAGCATAAAATGTGAAAATTCTCCCATGTATTTTTCGTTTTTTTTTCTCATAAATATTTTTTTTTTAGAAATTAGATTTGTGCTAGGACCTCAAAGTGTTATAGGTTCCAATAACATTCGTGCCAAGTACTAATAGCCTTTTTCTTCCTTTTTTAAATTCAGTTATAGTTTCCAATTCCAAATTAATTTTTAAAATTTAATTTCTTTTAAACAACTTTTTAAAAATTGAGGACTAGAAATGGCTATATGAGAAATCTTCCTATTTTATAATACTTATGTGCATTACTTAAGAAAAAATTTCATGTTTAAAATAATTATTAAACTGTTATGTCACCTTATTTCTATATTCTAATAAATATATTGTACTTGCATTATTTAAGGATCATAAATCAAATATTTAATCAAAACTTTTATTTTATCATGGGAACAAAAAAAAAAAAAAAGAAAGAAAATCAAATGAAATCAAACCAAAAATATAATTTAAATAAAAATACGATTACAATATAAACAGCCGCCTATTTAACTATTCAATTTTATAAACTCACTCTGCATTAATTTCAAGTAAAAATTTCTTATATACAGCAAGGACACTAAAATGACAAGTAAAAGAAGAAGGTATATATACATGGAATAAAATCTCTGTACTTACAAGAGAAATAAGAAGTGACTGATCCTTCATTATAATAATTTCTATTATTATTAATAAAAATATATTTCAATAATATAATCAAAATTTTCTATACAATTTAAATAAAAATATTGATTAAATAAAAGACAAATGACCTTTCAAAATTTTAACTCCCTTTATTTTTTTTCTGTTGCAGCCTGTCTACAACAAAATACGCATTGTACAATGAAACCTTGTACAGAGTCTTATTATGCAGTTTAAAATAATCAATATAGTAAAATTTTATATAAGTATATAATAAAAGTTTGTTTTATCTTTCATTTTCTTACCTTATTATAAATTTCTTTTAATAGTATTTATAATGATCCTGTGATATTGAATATAAGATAGTCCTTTATACCTTATTTTAAAAGGAAGTTCCCTTTCACTATATTGTACTCGTATTTACCCTCTATGTTATGTGTCTTATGTTCTTATTAATATAAGAAATTATTATTATATGTACATATTATATTGGAGTTATGTAAATGTAGAGGTATAAGACTATGGATAAGGATACCCTTAAGAAATAAAATTTGCATATCATTCATTTCATGTACATCTTACATACGCATAGGTAATTTGTGTATATGTTGTTTACCGAACATAATATATTTGCATATTTTTTATATTGTCATATTATGAATTTAAATTTATACCTTTTATATGTAGGTAGAAGAGTTTAAAATTTATATTATTTTTTTATTTTAACAGGATACACTTCTTCCTTCCGTTGCTCTAGGGTCTTATATAATTTATATATTTAAGGAATATAAGGAATATTCGGAGGTATATACGATGATAAAAATTATATTAAAAGTGATATGGGAATTTTTTTTTTCAATATTTTCTCAATTTTATTTTTATATGCAAATCAATTGATCAATTATCGAATTCTTATTTAAATTTTGGTATGTGAGAAAAATAAACAAACATTAAGATCATTAAAACATTTGTGTTTTTCTCTTTATCATCTTTTCATAAACTCTCATTTATTTTATTATTTAAATTTAATATTTTTGAGAATAATTGAGAATCCATACGTAAATGTTTTTTTTTTTGGTTGTGTTTTTTTTATAATTTATTGTTAAAGGTGTTCGTTCAGTTCTGTAAAGAGAGAAGAATATTTCACTCTCTTATTGCATTTATTTCTGTAAGAATAATTTATTTATTCTTGTGGATTTTCTTTATCGTATTAAATGTTTTGTGGTGGTATTGAATCCTTATTATTGTAGAATTAAAAAAATAATAATTATAATTGTGTATTGGTAAATGAAAGAATTACTGCAGGAACACATTGTTTTCTTTAAAAATTACGTATCCTTATTTTTTTCTCTTACACAACACATGTAGTATACTAAAATCTTATTTTATTAATAATACGCAAATTATTTAAAGTAATTTATTATACCTATACATACTAACGTATATTTATAAATGTATTTTGTGTTTGGTTTTTTAAAACTAAGATATTTTTATAATTTCGAATTCATATTTAAATTCATATTATTTTTATTCAGCCCTATCATTAATTCCGTTCGTAAAATTCTACGAATAACGAATTTAGCTACGACGTAGACTTTTAAGTGATTACAAATTCTTTTCGTAGAGACTATGAATCAGCAATTGCAGCACAATTTTTCAGAGTGTCAAAATCAGAATTTTATTTTAACTGTCAAATTTTTATTTAGGTTTTTTGTTGCTATTTGAGTACACAACTTTGAAACTTGACACCAAAAACTTGAGTGTTTTTGAAAAGTGAAAAAATTTTTTTTTTAGCAAATATGAATTTATTTCCTTTCGTGGTAGCTGTGTTGGAAGAACTCAAATTCAAACAAAAAAATTTAAAACTTGGAAATTTAAAACATTCACTCTGCTTAAATTGTTTGTTACGTGTGATTATTTCTTTCGTAGACTTTTGAGGGTTATTTTTTCTACGATTGTAATTTATGATTACTCTATTACGAATTTATCATAGTAGAATTTTAGTAATTCGGAATTGAGAATATGAAATTCTACTATTCTACTAACACACATATAACGCAAATTTGTTCCAAATAAACTCGAAAAATAATTACAAGTCCATTAAACAAGTTTTCGATTACCTTCTCCATTCCACTTTCATATTTCTTGAAAATATCCGTTGCATTTTCTAATAAGAGAAACTCAAAATAATTTTCTTCAATTTTGAGTTCAAATTTTTTTTTATATATTTTAATTTTATAATTCTATTATTTAATTTTATTAAAAATACTAAAACACTTTCAAATAGCACACTAAAATTATTAAACTATTTTCTTACTAAAATAAAAATATTAAATGACAATGCTTTGTTGCTTCGTCGCATAAGAACAAACAAAATTTTTTAAAATTATTAAAAACAAAGCATAAAATTATCTCGTCTTAGTAGCATCCTTCATTCAATACCACTAAGATAATCAGCCCTATCATGAATTTCGTCCGTAGCTCAGAAATTCAGAAGTTAGTAGAATAGTAGTGTTAGTAATGCTAAATTAACATAAAACATAATAACTTAATTATTGAATCCTAGATGAATACGATTGATCGGATCAAGGAGATCGAAAATATTAAATTAAATATTTCTGTACTTATTGTGAAGACTTTTTTTTTGTATATTTGTAAGTCTGTGTGGATAAAATTGTGGGTATGTTTTTCCCTAAGCGTATTAGTCTGCGTTCTGTGCATTTTTCTATTTCAATTTCAGGTTAGCCAATTTTGCTGAAATTAATCAATTATAGTAGTGAATTCTATCTGAAAACGTTCGTGAACGGATTCTCTTCAAATTTTTCATTTCAGAATTCTTTTCTTTGGAAAAACAATATAACAACCTCTTCTGGGAAATCGAAGATGATCTTGGGTATTTTTGGTGATATTTTCAGTAATTGTGTGAACAGCCCCGGATTTATCATACATGCAAAGTATGCATTTGCAATGGGCGATAAAAAATAGGGGCGCCATTGAAAACTTAAAAAACCCCTAAATTTAAAAAAAAAAAATTTTCACCCAAAAAAAAGGATTCCAAGTTTTTTTTTATACATCAATTTATAGCGAAATTAAGTTAATAAAATCTACCTACATGCAAACATAATATTTTGTTCCTACACATATTTTCTATTTGCACCATATAACAAAAAATGTTCATAGAATTAAAATTACTCATACATTTCTTTACTCTACACTACTCTTTCATTCTTATTTTTTATGTACTGTATATGCCTATAAACACAGAATATTATTTCACACAGCTGTATACATTCAATCGTTCATATATATAAGTGAAATCGTCTCATATAATATACATACATATATAGAAGCAATGTACGCAACAAATAAAAATATTCAAAAATACACATGTACACATAATTTATATTGTCTAATATGAATAAGATCAACACTCATGCGTACACATATAATTATCTCATAAAGCAAAATTTTTATTTTGCTGAGATTGCTCCCTATCAACACTCGCTCGTACACATATGATTATATCACAAAGCAATGTTTTTATTATGCTTAGTGGCTACACTTGTTCGTACACATTATATTTAAATTGTTTCATACATGCAAAATTTTATTTTTGCTTAGTTGTCGCCCACTCACCAAACAAACAAACACATTAGTATAATGTATTACTTTTCTGTATACTATTGCATTAGTAAACAACAAGAACAAAACAAAAAAAACACAAATTAAGAATGAGAATAGAAAGAAATTAGAAAAAGAGAATGAGAGCAATATTCTTAAATGATAGAAAGCATAACTTGATATTGAGATTGTGTATACCAATATTTTGTTTTTGTTTAACAACAAAAAATTTTGGATGAATTTTAAAATTACATGATCGTTATGAATTTCTGCTACTATGTTCTGCTTTCGTTTTTGAAAAAACTGTTATCAATCACAGAATTAAATTTTAATTGATAAAATCTACTACTTATATTGAATTGAAAAAATGTTGTTTAATAATCAAGTGAATGTTAAGAATTTTTATGCTGAATTGATGTAGTGTAAGTCATCCAAAAAATAAGAGTAAAATGAAATGGCGCATAATTTGCTTCACACATTTATCTCCAAAATTAAAACAGTTAAGCAAAACGACATTCTGAAATTTCAAAACCACGAGCCTATAAATACCAGTAAATGCATTTATTTTAATAAAATCTAAAAAATATAATGAACAGTATAAAAGCTTGTACCAATGTTCATAAAAAGCTTAGTTTTCAAGTCATAAATTTTAGAACGAAACTTTGATTTTCCTTAAATTTTTGAATGCAAGTCGAAACTTTTTTTATACGCTGCTTCATTTCTCAGGCGATTTGTGAAATAAAAAGCCAAATTTTACGAATAAAAATAAAAATAATTATAAAAATAAAAATAAAATTACGAATAAAAATAAAAATAATTTTTTACTTTTTTTCATATTCAAATAAGCTTTGAAAAAGTTCATTTGATATAATTTTCATAGAACCTTTTACAATAAGTTTCACTTACGTCAAAAAGTAAATTTTTTGGTTGTTAAAATCAAAAAATCAAGTTTAAGTGATTGATATAAATCTGATCATAACTTCATAAAAAAACGTACAGTTAAATAAATTACCTTGTTTTTGAATTTATAAAACAAAAAATTGAAAGTTTAGTTCCAGACTTTAATTCTATAATTCAGCACAATAAGGTTACAAGAAACTGCTTTATGATGCACAATGTGCAATGCCTATTAAATTTTGTTCACAGTAATAAAACAGGTGAAAAGGTTGAAGGGGGGGGGGGGCGCACTTTTTAGGAACCGCTTAGGGCGACGAATACATCAGAACCGCGCCTGTGTGTGAAATATAAAAGAAAGTTTATACGAAAATTGTTTAACAAATTTTTTTAAATGAAAAAAATCAAAAAATTATTGTAAAAGTAAAAGGCGCCATCACAGACTTCAGTCTTAAATCTAGCTTATTTTTTTATTATAGTAATTTTATCAGTTAATTTTACTCTAATTTCACCAGTAATGTACAAATGGTGTAAAAAATAAAGATAATGAAATTAACGAGATTAGATTAACTGAAATTACCCTAGTTTACGTATCACAAAATTTATTTCAATTAGCGTTAAACACTATTAGTATGGTTTAGAAATAAATATTAACTCTTGTTAAACTATGTCGACTTAATGCTTAAGCTGATAAGAATTTTTATTCAAAAATTATTTCCTCCCATTATTTTAAATAGGTAGTATTAAACCTGACAACACGATTCTGTAAAACCCCTTGAGATTTATGTCTAAGTAGATTTTTTTAATATGTTTGTGCATTTAATGCATTATTATTTTGTTCATTAAAATTATTTCAACAAGAATAATAAAGTAAAAGGCCCAAATATGCCTAAATGTAACTATAATGAATATGAATATCTCAACTAAAACCAAAACATCTGTCCAAAAATTATTGCCTATAATAATTCTTCTTTAGTTTCGCTTTCAAAAAATCATAAATGAAAAAAAAACATAAAACAAATCTTATTTCATCGTCAGCATTTTTAGTGCATCATCAGCAGAAACGCAGTATATCAATGATTTTTTCTCTTTATAAAACTCATTCAACTCGCCTTCATTAATATGGTACACACAAACAACGCTTAAATGAATGGAAGTGAATTTAAATCGTTTTGTTGCACTAATTTTGATTTTGCGTTCTATGTTTTTTTATACCCTACTCCTTTTTATACCTATATGTGTATATATCGCTACTCAGTATTAAATTCTGCGTTAATTTGGACATGCTCGTTTGTTCGTCTGTCCAACCGCATGATTAAACAAAAACGATTAAAGCAAACACCACCAAACTTTCACAAATTGTTTCTTTTATTCTAAAGACAGTTGCTATTGCAATTAGGTCAATTCGAAAAATGGATTTGTTTAGCTGCCGAAAAACTCAAAGAGATTATTTTAAATGTTTCAAAAAATAGCAAAGATATTAAAATGGAATTTTGCAAACGTATTTTTATGGTTAGAATATCATGGTGGAGGTAGGGTATAATTTAGTCGATTCAGATCGAATAAAACGATTTCATTAGTTCTTTTTTTTTTAGTCATTTAAACATTTTTGTTGGCAGCAAAACTTTTCCCACGCGTAAAGTGTTTATATATGTTTGTGTTTATAGGGTAGATGTAAATATAATTTTTTTTTTCGGTTTAAAATGTAAATTTAACTTATGTAGTGCAACATTTTTAATAAAATTTATTAGAGTAAAATAACAACAATATTATAATTCATTTGAGATTTTGGTTTACAACTTGGAATTCATAATAATTACAATGCTACATTCATAAAACATATGTATATAAATATTTTATCCTTGTGTGTGTTAACTTAAAAAAATACAATTTTCTAGGTTTCAAGATTATTAAAATTTTAAAATCAGCTGTATGAGGTCATTCAATGTAGATTTGAAATTTGTGCACTTTAGAATGAAAACTGATTTGGAATTCAAGTTGTTCGAAAATAATTTTTTTTGAGTTAATAAAATTTTGTCGTTTTAAATATAACAAATAAGTTCTTTATAATGAATAAGAATACTTAAAAAAAATTTGTATAAAATTATTTTAGGATTTTTACTTCTATTACAATTTACTGACCGGCGCTTTCGTATATTAAGGGCGAATTCAAGTTTTGAGCCTTAAAAAGCATATAATGCCTTCTTTTTTATTGCTCTTTTTCAGTTTAAACATAAAAAAATTTCAGTTCTTGTGTATGTAATACATTACACCTCCTGTTGTCTCTAAATCATATTAATAATAATATGATGTTGTGGAAGATTATTTTTTAATGTTCTTGTTTTTTAATCACAATTCTATTATCTTTTTGAATATTTTCATCAAAACATACAACTACACAAGGAGGGACTGTTTAAGTTTTAAAATTTTTTAAATTTTTTGTTTTGGAATAATTTGATTGGTTTTATGGATGAAAAAAAAATTAATGGAATGTATATAAAGTACTTAAAAGATTTTTTATATTGTGAATTTTCAACATATGCAAGTATTTATTAAGGAATTAGTCGTTATGAAAGGTTCTGAGGAGAGAGATTAAGTGATAATCATATATGAAAGGATTTGAGGAGATAATCATATTTTGTTTGAAGAATTATAGAAGATTATGTTCTGGTGAAGATTACGCAACGATTAATTTATATTTAATCATATAGCTACAAGTTATATATTTATATTATGTATGTATAACATATTTATGTTTTTGTTTTTGGAAATATTTAGTAAAAACATTCAAGAATTGAATTTAGGCAAGGAAATGTTGAAATTTTCAATAAATTGTTTAAATATATTGAAATTTTATAATTACAATTAATAAACGTGCCAATTGAAACTTTCTATAGAAAAGTGAATATTAAAACTGAATTATTCATTTATTTTAAGTGCAATATTTTTGAAATTTTAATTGTAAAATTTTAATAAATTTTGACTGCAAATAATTTTATTTATATAATTTAAGTCAGGATGGAAGACCGCGTAAAATAAATTACAATTTTTTATTGTTTTACAGAATACAGCAGCCTATACAATATGAGTTGAAGGATTCAAAAATTGCTATAATGGAATATGGATTAGAACAGTGCAAATCATAAAATTACAAGTTCACGTTTAATTTATGCACCATACATTTGCTAGCTGAAACTTTAATATATATAAATTTTACTGTATAAGGTAGTATTTGATCGTTGTTATTTTCTGTTTTTGACAATTATCATTATGAAAATTGCAATATTATTGTGTATTAATTTTCTATTATTTTCCATACCTTTCTAGTAGTACAATGCGTCCGCTCACATTCATCTACTCTCAAAATATTTTTATTAATCCTGAACAGTGTTCCCAGTCAATAAAAACAAAATGTATCCAATTTCGAGAAAAAAATGTATCCAAAATGTATCCAGCCTCCTAAAGTAGAATTATTATACTAAATCGTCTTATTTTATACCAATAAACTCGTAAATAATATTAATTTGCTTTATTCAACAATGTCAGTTTCATTATTTGTAGTAAATTCTTTTAGAAATCACACGCAATTTCTATTACATTTTAAAATTTAAGGTCAGAAAATATATGTTCTGTAGCTATTGAACTATGCGGTAAAAACGATTCAGCATGAAAACGGGCAAATTTTATTTAGTCAGCAAATAAAATTTTTTGGAAGATTTTTCACTTAAAAGTTACAGCACTTTAAAAGTTTTCTAATATTTATTTAGTGTTCGAGAAAGAAATGTATCCATATTTCAGCAAAATTTTAAAATGTAGCCAATTTTGACATTTTAGCAGATTTGAGTATCTTTGTATCCAAGCTAAATTTTAAAGCAAAAATGTATCCAAATGGATACAATTGTATCCAAGTGGGAACGCTGATCCTGAAATATGATTTTACTCTCTGATGTCGCAAGTCACACAGAGTAATGGTAAATTCTTAAACGTCAAATTTTACAAAATCTGAGTTGTCTGAGTTTACGAATACTCTACTGCGTTTTTACTTTCAGTCAAAGTTTAAATTCTTAAACGTTTAAAAAAAGTCAATTAAGTGTCAAAATTGTAGATTTTTTTTTTTACATGCAGACAGTCTGACGTAGTAATTCAATAAATAAATTTGATGTATTGAGTGACTATCATTACGTTAAAAATAATATAAAAAATATTTTTTTTGTTAATTTTTAATATGTAAGTATAAAATTATTTTAAATCTAAAAAAAATTTTTTTTGTTTTGACGTTTACGGACATTTCTGTCCGTAAAAGTTTTATAGGTCAGACAGTTTGCAGACTGAAAACAAAAGTTTGACGTTAAAGAATTTGCGGTTACTATTTGGCTCTGACGGTCACATAGTCTCTTTGCCTTATGAGCCTTTAATGCATTCTACATACTAACATGCATATTTCCTCTAATCGTATATTTAAGATTTTAAATTGAAATTCAATTTTTATATATTCTAATTTATTCGTAGATTTTACAAAAAAAAAAAAATGAAATCAATGAAATGAGCAACAGTTTTCATAATTTTAAAATTAAACAAAAAAATAATAATGATTTGAAGGATTCATGCGTAACATAATTAAATCTAGTTTTTAAAAAAAAAAAAAAAAATTAACACATAGAGAAAAAAATCTTTGAAAATAATTTCCAGATTTTTTTTTTTTTTTCAAATATTTTTGGTTTTTTTTCCTTATGTAATCGCACCCTTTTTCATTAACAAGAAAAAAATGGTGTATCTGTTTTTTTATTTTACCAATTTTAATTTTATTTCTGCGTCATTTATATTAACACAAAAGTATTCATAAAAAAGAATAAAGCAAAAATAAATAGCAGTGCCCAAAATTTATTAAAAAAAAAAAAAAATTGTTTGAAATAGGAAAGAAAAAAGAATTTGGTGGTCTCTTAATTTCCAACTTACATTACATAAAAATTAATGAAAGTTTAATGAAAAATATTATACTGGACATGTTTCTAAATGTAAAATTGTCTGTACGTCTCATTATTAGAAAGTGATTACAAATTTGAATTGATAAAATGAGATTGATAGTATTTAAAAAATTGTGTCGTACAAGCTATTTTAAAAAATTATCACAAAAGAATCAACTTAAGAATTACTAACTCAAAATATATTTAAAGATATTCGATTTTTGCAATTTATCCCCGTCTATCAAAATAAAAGATCTACATTCAATTTGACGTTCTTATTTTTCGTATTTAAATTACACAGCTGACTAAACTAAAATTGCCAGTCTACATTATTATTATAACATTTAACAAAATGTTTAACAAAAAGTATAGATTGCATATAGTCTGCATAAAAATTTTGCAATTTTGGTAGATGCCCCTATGAAATAATTATTACTGAAACTCCAATTTGTAGAAAAACTTAAAAAAATCTATTATTTAATTAATTTTTAGGTGACTGTACAAGCGTACAACATTTTGACTGTTAACTGTACATGCCTACAACATTTTATGGTTCGTTATACAAGCATTCATTTGCTAAATTGTAACATTTAAGATTTGTAAAAAATAAATAATTTAATTTTACACACATATTTAGTTTCTACAATCCAGGACGTTCCTGCAGAAGTGTGAAACAAGTCTATAGTGGAGTTCTACATTTTTCATTGTATAAAAATTTGGTAAGCAATTTTGATTATTATAACTTATTTAAAACAGATTAACAGAACTTTATTGTGAAATTCCAAAGAAACTATAATAGTCCAGCTCTGTATCCCTTCAGTTGCTTTCAAATAAGGAATTCAGAATGAAATTTCTAACTTTTTCAATTGCTTTTCTAAATATGTCATATTAAAATTTTCATTTATCAACTAATTTTATCACCTTTTAAAACAAAGTCACTGATGAATGATGAATAAAAGGTTTGATCTTGTGATTTTTTTGGGAAAAATCGAAATAATTTCATAAGAGACAAAGTCTTTACAGTTAAAGCTTTCATAACAATATTCTTTTCTTCATACCAGATGGTTAAAAAGATGACTGTCTTCTCCTCATTAAATCAAAAAAAAGCTACCAAAATCAACACAATCAAAGTACGTGAGCAGAAAAACAGATTTATAACTCCCTTGTTGCATGATAAGTATATCAACATTCGAAATACCAATGTTATTTTTTTGACAATTCATTTAACGGTGTTCTGTTTATGTAAAATGTATTTTTTTTTTGTGTTTTTATGAATATTTTTAGGAATACATTAAAAAAAAATCGTTTATTACATTAAAGCAAAAAAAAAAAATGGTAGCAAAAAAAAAATGGAGTACAAAAAAATAATTTTTTTTTTTGCTTCTAACCCTTAATAATTTCTGGGTCTCATCATTTGACAGTACAGAGTCAGAATTTAATCAAAAATAAAAAAAAAACAGAACGCTTCTTTCGATCATTTAAACGATTAACGTATGCAGAAGAGCAAAAAAAAAAAATTTGGAAAAAAAAAAAAAAACTATTTTCCATATTTTCGTAACCCTTTTACAGTTATTGTTGTTGTTGTTTTGTTTTTTAATTTTCATTTTTAACTAGCATTATTTTTTAACCATTTTTATCTTGTTTCGTTTCATTTTAGCATTCTGGTACTATTTGGTGAAAATCTAATGTACCAAAAATGAAAATATGAAAAAAAATTAACGGGTTGAAATTTTTAAATTTTCCCGCGTTTTCAATCTCAATGCCAGTTTTTTATTTTTTTTTAATTTTTTCTTTGTTCTTTTAAAATGAAAATTAAATTTAAAAATAATTTTTTTTTCTGTGTATGTCTATTTTATGTTCGTTTTTTCTTCGTAAAGCATAAATCAGTGGGGAAGAAAGTAATATTAAAAAAAATATAACAGTTTTTTTTTCCTTACTTATTTTAAAGGATTGTCAGTTATTTTTTTTTTTTTTATTCAATTTTGAACCAGGAAGGATGTGTGAGGATGTTAAGTTTTTTTTTAATTTTAAATTTTTCTGGGTATGAGCATTTTGTTTTTTTTTGTAATTCTAAGATGCAAATGAATTTTTTTTAGGAGCTTTTTCCCAACGGTTCGAATGTTTTCTCAGTTTTTTTTTTTTTTAAATTATAAAATGAAAAAAAAAAATAACATATTGTTAATGAAGGGGTTGGTTGTCAGAATAAATAAAGCAAAACGAACAAATATAAAAAAAAAAATTTTTATTAAAAGAAATTTTAGAACGCAAAAAAAAAATTTAAATAGTACAACTAGAAATAGAAAAAAAAACATTTATGATAAAAAGTAGCGGTACAAAATGTCAAAAAATGAAATATTCCCGGTTATTATAGAAATTTTACTTTTATATAAATTACGAAGTTTTTGTTCAACGTTGAAAATAAGGTTCAAATCGTATAGATACTACAATATTTCAGTGCAACGAGTCAATAGTGCAATATAGGGAGGCTCAAATATTTATTTAAAGCTTCCATTATTTTTAACTGAAATAGAATTAAAGTAACCACTCTGGCAAAAATTGAAAGCGCTACTATAAATGCATACGAGTATATGTAGTAACAAAAGTGTCATATTTGTTGAAAAGTGCCATTGTTGAACCCTAGAAAATGAAAATGATTTTCAAAAATATTTATTAAATTTTTACAGTTCAAAAATATTCAATCATTTAGAATTATGGTAGAGTAGAATTCGTTATTTTGTGGCAAAATCTTTAAATTAAACAACCTATAATTTTCATATATTAGAAAAATGAAATAAAGCACTGTACCGATTTTTCGAAAAATTTAAGTGTCTATAGTAATATGTAAAGATTTGTCGGTTAAACTAAATGCCCAACTTATTGATGTCAGTGAATTTCTAAATCTCGAATTTGACTCGAGAGAACTTAAAATTCTAGAAAAGCCATTACAACTAGAATTCGAAACCGTTTATATGTCTCAAGAGAATTTCCCAGCAAGCCTAAAAAACAGAGTTATTAAATAATGACAAATTGTCAAAAAGTGGTTGAAAACCTCAATAAAAATGCCAAAAAATTTTAAAATACAAATTCTTTAGGGTCATTTCAGACGTTTAAAATTTATTTATGAAAAGTGTTGGTAAGGGACGCGATTTCTTTTACAAGAAAATGAGATATTTTAGAAATTTATCTTAGTGATATTTTGTACCTGATCCTTTTTCATATTAACTATTTTTTTTAATGAAAGACAATAGTTTATAACTAAAAGTTTTAATGAAGAACAAATTCATAATTTATGACTTCCTTTTAATCACGTTTTATAGGAACCAATATAATTTTTTATTTATTTAAATAAATTTTTTTTACTAAGTTTTAAAATGAAAATTTTAATGTTGATTTTTAATGTTTTGTAACAATAAATTTGTTTAATTTAAATTATTGGAATTTTTTTTTTTTGGTTTGATATTATAAAACAAAGCCTTTCCTATAGTTACTTTGAAGTATAGGTGAATATAGAATTTATTTGAAGAACGTTTTCTATGGCTGAGTATGCCCGTATATGCACTATCTATGAGAAAATTATGAGCACGAATGTTTTAAAAAAATACTAAGATTACCTTAAACTTGTTTCGGATCTCGACTCGTTTTTCGAACTATACTAGTTAACGGGGTGTAATTATATGTTGATAGACAAATAAGACCGAAAACGCATATATTGAGATTTATAAATAAGTTGCGTTTAATAAATTAATTTTCTTATCAAATATATTCTAATATTTCTTACAGAACCTTAGTCTAATGACGAATTTCAACTTTAGGTCTAACAATTTCATAAGAAAGATGAACATGACATAAGGGATGAGTGATTTTTTTTAAAAATATTTATGATTTTGCAGAAAATTGTTTTGCAGAAAATATTCTAAATGGTGTGAGGAAAACAAGCAACATGTTAGCATTTGTCATTGAAATACAAATATGTACGAATGCATGTGTGAATTTATATATATAATCCTATGGGGCCGAAAACTACCTAATTGCTTGATATCTTTTTCAATTGCTCTTTTCATAAGTAGCTTCTTTTTTCATAAAAATATTCTAAAATTGCGTGTTCAAAAAAATGTGATGATGTTATATTAGGAATCTGGTCCAATTGAAAGTTAATTGTTTTCTGAAATACATTTAATAAAAATGAAAGAGGAGTCGCTTACAGACTGACAATCTGCACTCAATAATAGCTGCAAGATAACTTTTAAACAATTATTTTGCTTGTGGTTGAAAATCCATGTGAAAAAATCAATTAATCAATATGAATCCACCACTTTTCTATGCCGGTCAACTCAAAATGTGAAATGAGAACTCGATCATGTTGTATGGTAATATAAGTGAAAATTTTCAGGAAATTTAAGTACTTTTATCTTTGTGTAACGTTATTGAGTAATAATTCATTCGCTTTGGTTTATATACAAAATTTTTAATTCAAAAGCTTTTCAAAATAGTTATTGAATGTATGTAAGTGTGTAACATAACTTGAATAATTTTATGTATGTATATGATTGAGCACATACGTATATGCATACATATAAAATTGCTGTTTAAAAATTATGTTACTCCATTTGATTTGATTTTTAGCATGATTTTTAAATTTCGAGACTACAAATTAATTGAAAATCGTCTGATTAATAAGACTGTAAAAATTAAGCCGTTGTTTCTTTTCCCCTCCCTTCTCTACTCTACATTTTATATGCAAAGCGTTTATGTTAAACAAAAGTACAAAAACATGCAAATATGTAAGACAAGTTTTTTTTTTTAACTGTTTTGTTTACCTTTATTAAAAATGTGAGGAGAAAATTAATTAAAAATTTAAATTTTATCTTATGTTGAAAATAAGATTAAACAATTTTTAAAATTAATTTTATAAATAATTTAATATGGGGATGTAGCTCAGTGGTAGAGCGTTCGCTTTGCATGTGAAAGGCCCCGGGTTCGATCCCCGGCATCTCCAATAATATTTTTTTATAAAATTGCTTTAGAAAAAAAATTGTTAAAATTTTATTTTTAGCTTTCGTTCTTATTTTAAGCAATGTAAAGTGAAATATGAGTAAATAAGAAAAGTATGAAAAATTTGTTGTTGTAAAGTTCTGCAATAGCGATTGTGTTCTTTATTCACTAAGATCAAGGCAAAAATCTGTAGATATTTTTGGAAATTTTTTATGTTTGTAAATGACCTTGTTTATGAATTCAAAATTGAATATTAATCGAAATTTTCTACTATCCTTAAGCTGATTGCAATCCAACAACGAGACGATGTAAAACTATTTCACGTCCCGTACTTTCTTATTGCGGCTAAAATGATTTTTGTGAATTACGCTACCAGCTTTAGTAATAGAGTTAAAATGAAGGGTTAAAATGTTTTTAGCTACTATTGTTTTCAGCTTTTCTTGTTCCGGTAAAGCGTTTCATTTCAGTAAACATAAATTATTGTTGCGGTTTACTTACGATATAACTTTATAGCAATTTGTGTAAATTTGATAGATTTTCTTAATTGCCATAACAATAACTTATTGAAATTGATCAAATTAGAACTTTTCACAATTAAAATACAGAAGTATACTTTTTAGTAAGTATTGTCAAAAAAAATTATTTAAAAATTAAACCTATTCTATGCGTTTGGGATTTTAACGAAATTCTCTCTAGTGTTTGAACTTGAATATAATGCTAATAAGCAGGTAGGGTTCAGTTTTATATGCGATACCAAATATTGTATAGTTGTCAAGTTCCACCAAATTTAAGGATTTTTTAGAAATCACTTGTTCTTTCGTATATTCCTCTGGGTATAAAAATAATTTCATTGCAAATAATTTTTGTCATAAAGAATTCTACTTTTGATGTTTGAGGAAGAGGCTTTGCTTACAAATGATTTTAATTATAATTTTAGTTCCTATAGAAAAAAGAATTCAAAATATTTTTTTTTATTTCTTGACAATAATAATAATTTGCGTGTAATAAACGGTTTTTTTTTAAATGAATTTTTAGATAAAAATGAGCAAACGATAACCTCTTATTGCATTTTCTTTAAGAAATTTTTTTCATAAATATTTTTATTACACTTTTTTGTTTTTTAAATGTCCCATGACTTCCATTTTTTATTTTTACCCCATTCTTATTTAAACTTTGTTTTTTATTTAAGAAAATAAAAAAAAAATCATATCTTGTAACTCATTTATTTTGGTTTTTTTTTAAATTCTTAATAAATTAAAAAAAATGTTTGTTTTTACATAAAACCGTCTAATAGATCAGGCAAAATTACAGGACTCGATAGTATAGTGGTGATTATATCCCAGCCCTATTACGGGTAACATCGAAATCTTTTGATTTCATATAATTTTTCAAATTAAAAAAAAGTAGACTGTGTTGTTTTTTATGTTCTTATTTATTCTATTTGAATATGTGTCCTAGTTGCTCAAAACGATCCTAAATCATACCTATAATAATAATTGTAAAAAATTCGTACAACATAAATCGGTTTAATCGCAATGGTATTTTGATAACAGCAGATTTCTAAACGCACTTGTAGGTGACGTAAAAGTTATGAAGTTAAAAATTAAAAAATAGGTTCTTTGGTATGAGATACGAAGCTAAGACTCAAAAATTTTCGTTTCTAAAATATTTTATTAAATTATTGATTTAAATTATTTATTTAAAGATCAAATTAACAAAATAATTTATTCTAATTTTGCGGTTAAATCACAGATATTTGTAAATATACCCTTGCAAATGCGCCTATGAAAATTAAATTATCACTTTAGCTAAATTAGTGCGAGTCACTGCACTAAAGTTTAACCGTTTAGTGTTAAATTTTATTCAATTTTGATATAAACGAAAATTAGCTTTAACTATTCTTCTATATAGTAGGAATCATTCCTTTCAAAGAGATTATTAAATTCGTTGAGTCTATTATAAGTATACCTTTCTGTCTCTTACAATTGCGTATGTTTACAGTCTGAAGAATCTTTCAGTAGTGTAGGCACATTATTTTAGTGCTAATTTGAATATTTAATCGATTAATGCTGTTGAACACTACTTCTAATACGTGAACTGTTTCAGTTTTGTAAGGTTAGTAGCATTCTTTGTCCATTTTATTTATTGTAAGATCGATAAACGAAAGATCAAATACGATATTTTAACAGTCATAATGTAAATACAGTAAGAAGAGTAATTTGATAACAAAAATCAAAATTTTGAATCCAAATATTACTCTTTTCCTTCATAATAAAAATATCCGCTATAAACAGTTTATAGGGATGAGTTTTTGAAGAAAGGTGATATCAATAGTAGGCAATTGACTTTACGATATTTTCGTTAACATCAGTATTTGCCCTTTTCACGTTTTTTTTTTTTTAGCCGCCTCGCATTTCTTAATTTTCACTAAAATTTTCATTAAAAAAATTTTATTTTTTTTTTTTTAAGAAAAATGAGATTTAATATTCGATTAAAAAAAAAAGTTGTTAAATTCTTTTTTTTTCGCGTTTATCAGTAATTCGGAATTTCATAAGGTGATTCCTTTAGTTGTGTAGACATGGGGGAATTTTCTTTTCATTTATTTTCCATTCAAAGGATAACAATACTTGATTGTGTGTGTGACGAAGAAATAAAAAAAAAACACACTTGGTAACATGATTTTTTAATGCATAATGGCGGTGGTTTGTTTTTCTATTTTTTGTTTTCTATTTGTTTCACGTCTTCCTACACCTTGGTCTTTAGTCTAGGACTGAAAAAAAGTTTTTTTTTTTTAAAAAAAGGGCATTTTAAAACTTTTTCATTTTTTATTTTAAATCTAATCAAAACAAAGTTTAAATTCAAAGCAAGTAAGTAAAAAAACAAAAATTGAAGTCCTTTCAAGTAAGGATGAAAAAAAAAGTTTGCTGCTCGTTTTTTTATTTTATTTTTTTCGTTTGAAGGGGGTGAGCACAAATTCTATAAGAAAAGTTATAAGAAAATATTAAAATAACAAGGATGGAAGAAAAAGGAGCAGGAAATTGATGGCTATAACAAATGAGATAAAGAAATATTATTAAGAATTCAAAGGATATTTGTTTTATCAGTACAGAAGAATTAATGAAGAATTGAAGGGATTGATACCGAAAATTTTAAGGTAATATTTTAAGATAAATTTTTGTTTTAATATTAGCAAGATCTGTATAGTGACCATAGCCATCAGACTCTTTCTATATTCTATTGTGATTTTAAAAATTGCACAACGAATTGGAAAATAATAAAGAAGTTTAATAATTTATTCCATAAAAACTTATAGAATTGTACAATTCTGGTCAAAACTGGAAGTTAGCTGTCTTGTCTGAAATATGAGTACTGTTTAAATGGTTTTGATGTTTTACCAAATCAAATTGTTTCTGATATCTCACAAAAAAATTATTTTGAACCGATTTACCGATCAAGATCAAATTAAATAATATTATTCTTGCTCTCGCTATTTTATGCAATTTCTAAAAAATTGAGTTGACTTATTGGAACTAATTCATATTCAAGATATTAATGAGGCAAACGAACAGACATGACGAAATCGAGTCAACACTCGACATTGAATAAATTTATGGATAATATTTTTGGTGCGAAGTAGCGACCAAAAGAAGGTAGACGCATGGTAGCAATGAAATTCTTATTCAATCAAGTGGGTTAAACCATTTTATAACAAGTCCGGTTTTTAATACAAAATTTTTATAAAATTTTGTAAGTAATTTCGACTTTAACAATTTAAAAGTGATAAAAAATCAAAACAAAATGATAATTCCGCACTACATACTATGTTTTAGCTATGGTTACACAGTAAACCAATTGCAATATCGTATGAAAGGCCGCATTTTAATAAAAATATTCGTGAGCTAATAGCAAAAACGTATTTTAATCAGAGTACTTCTACCTCAACTACAAAAAATTTGGATTAGAGCGCAGGCTGTCATTTATTATAATTTGTAAATGAAGTCTTAAAGTGGCTGTTCATTCAAAACATCCTTATTCCCCCATGGCAATTTGTTTTCTAAAACAAAAGTGAATTTTATAATACGTTAAAAATTTATATATTTTTTTTTGGTTTCTCATAAATTAAATAAAAAAATCAGCCATTTTTTTTTTTAAACAACGAAAAAAAAACTCTAATTGCCTATGAAAGTAAATTGTGGGTGTATTGTTATGTGCTCAAAAATAGGGGTAGGAATGAGACAGAAGTAGATAAATAAAAATCGTTTGCATTATGCATTATGTCGCATTTATTGAAGAAAAAATTAAAAAAAAAATATAGAGGGTGTTTGTTGTATGCAAATTTTGTAAATATTTTTCTTCCATTATTTTTACTTTTTCTACATATTTTTGAATGATTGACGGGATAAATTAATGTCAGGAATTATTTATTAAGAATATTCTTAAGAAAGTTTTCGATATTTTTATCCAATAATTTTATTACTTTCAGTCTAATAATTAAACATAAAATCTAATAAATTTATTTCGACATTTGAATACCAAGTACGAATAATGTTTTATTTTCGATTCTGTTCGCATTTGAATTATGCACAAACATATACAGGGTGATTCAGAAAGGTATACAACAACATATACCATTGGTTAGAGGGTCGAAAATGGGTAAAACTTTTGTTCCGGAGTAGGTGCGAAATCTCAAGGGTTTTCGAGATACAGGGATTTTAACGAATTTTCGCGAGATTTCTAGTTATCTAAGCTTTTTTGATTATAACTTTCGTTCCGAAAAAGATAGGGGCTTCAAACAAACAGTTCCTGAAAGGTCTAGTAAAGGGCTTAAAATAAACACCATACTCGATTATGTATTTTGTGTATTTTCGGAATACCAATCATTCGAACTTTAGGAAAAATCAAATTTTTCCCTTTTTTAATTTTTGCAGTTTTTTCTAACTAGGGAATTTCGTTTGAAATTTTTTGAAACTTTGAAATTTTTTTTTATAGAATTTTGACCACTGTCCCCAGCTTTAATTTAAGTCACTAAGTGTTGAAAAATTTTTCTGAATCACCCTGTATAAGCATGTATAGATGAAAAAAATTAAAAAAAAAATAATGAAGGAATATGGTGGACTTTGCTTGTGAATTAAAAAATTTAAATGTTATTTAAACCAAAATTAAAATTTTAAAATGTTTGAATAAAATCGGATTTAAAAAATGACAAAGCAATTAATTGAGTGTTTAAATATTATACTTACAATTAAAATTGCATATCGGGTCCAATTTTATAATATTCCAAGTTTTTGTTATTTATTTTATTACTAATTTTAAGAATGAACCGATTTAAATTATCCCTGAATATTTAAAACTGAGTACAACCTTATTTAAACCAAATTTATTGTGTAATATGTGTAATTATTAATGGCTAGTGTGTAATTGTAGCTTATAGCCAACCGCCGACAAACTTTTGTAGATTTAGCCAAATGTAAACTATGTGAATATGAGTATAGGCTACTCCAGTTTCTTATATTAATTACTTGCAAGAAGAAATTACATATTCAACTGATTGTTTTATTTTGACAAATAATAAATTTGTATGGAATTTTATGAACCTATATCTATGATTAAGTTCTTAAAATTTTTTTGAAAAATTTTAATAGTCGCAATCGAATATACGAGTATTTTTTTTGCAAACAGAATAATGGGCCGCATACTGCTTATGGATCGCACTTTACCGAAGACTGGTTTATTACCAACAATTATTTTAGTAAGTTTTAAAAAAATTTCTCATATTGCATCAATATAAGCAGCAGATTTTGATTTTCAATATGATAAGTGACAAAATAATTTAAAATACACCTAAACTCAATCAAAATCATGATTTATTTTGAAATACTTAAAAATAAACATTTTTTTGATGAAGTTGCCATTATAAATAATTATAATTTTAACGAAAACTGAGGTATAAATGTAAGTAGGTATAGTTTTTTAATACAAAGCTTTGTCTCATATCTAAGTTTTGATCGTACATGTATTTTAAATCAAGACTGGCTAAATTTATTATAATGCTTCTTTCAAATTACATAGTTGGCTTATATTTTAGTTGTATAACCTCTATATTGACGTTATATGTTTAAGTACAATATTCCCGCTTAAATAAACCTGTAAGCACATTTTCGAAGTAACTTAAAATTTGTGTTGAATTTTGCATCTTCTGATTTAAGTGTTGATACAGCATTCATTGAGTAAAGTACAAAAAATTTTAATAGCCAAAATTTTCGAAACATATTTAAAGTAAAAAATTTAAAACAAATAAATTATTAACAATTATACTTAACTGTTATACAAAATTATTAGACCTAGAGTTATACCCATATACTTAAATTAGAAAGTTTAATTTTGTTAGTTCAAATAGTTACTTAAAATAATTTCGTCCCCTATACTAGCTTTTAAATTGGGGAAAATAGAAAATTCCACTCTAATTTCTTGCAAAAATTGTTTGTATAACAGTTTATATTTTTTTTGTTTTTTTATTATCTTTGATTAAAATTGGTATTTCAACACAAGAAAATTGTTACAACTGTAATAGATTTATTAGTCAGCTTAAATTTGATATTTTTGCAATACAAAAATTTCGAACCTGATTAAATAATAGCAGCGTCGTAATGTAGCACCATACTGTTAACACCATACATTTTGTTAAAAATATAGGGTAAATCCTTTTTTAAGAAAACTGTTGACAAGACATTTACAAAACATGCGTTATTAATAATGAAAACATTTAAAAAACACAAAAAAACTTTCACTATTTGAACTACTTTTTTCATATTTGTAACAATACGAGTATCCGGCGTTTAAAATTATTTATCACACCTTTATTAATAGATTGAAGAAGGCAACACATATTTCATTTTAACACTTATATAAATATTTGTATATTATTTCATATTGTTAATCGTTATAATAGACAATATAATCTTTAATCTATAAGATATTTCTGAGAAGACTTCTATACGTGTACCATCTTCTATAATGCGTAATCCTTGCAAAACAAAGGTCTTTGTTAAATAAAAAGCAAAAACAATTTGCTAAAAAAAAATATCTAAATACTGCGATGATTTTATCCTTGTTAAATTCAATTTTCTCATCACTTTCTCCTCTTTCTTTCTTTTATTTTTTTCATTTTAAAATATTTTTTAAAATTGCAATCCTATAACTTAACAATATGAAGTTGGAACCGTGGTTTTAAACAATAATTATTATTATTGCCATTATTATTATTTTCACATAAATGTCCTTTTTATCATAAGTTACGAGACCCTTTATTATATAAAATTTAGCGAAATTCTTGTATACCTTTATTTTCTATAAGTTATGTGACATCTATTAAGAACTGAAAATCTTCTTTATATTTTCATTACTGCTTAACATTTCTTGAAAACTTGCGAATATTTCATAAAATTTCAAAAAGAAAGGTAGGGTGCAAACAAAGAAAAAATGTGCAATATACAAAAGAATGAAAACACCAGCGGGATAACTTTGTAAAACAGAAAAAAAAGCAAAAAAATTCAAAAGGATTTCGAAAGGATTCAATATATTTTGTGCTGTAATGAAAAGAAATTATTAAAATATCATAATTTCAAATAAAATGGCATGAAGATCGATTGTTATAACCAAAATCTTTTTGGTATTCTATCAATTGTTTTGCAATTCATTGTATTTTTTGTCGTAAAATTAAAAAATATACAGTTTTTAGTTAATTTGTTATGCAATATATATATGATGGGTGAAAAATATGCAATAGAGTGTAAACGAATACCACAAATCATAAAACAAAAACATGGAAAAAAGTTGGCATACAATTGAAAATTATTATGATCGGTTTTGTCGACAAAGTATTGAATATTTTTTTTTATAAATAAATCGGTGTACCAAAAAATATTCAAATCTAATTTCGATTAAACATGAATTAAATATTAAAACTTATTTTTGAAGAAATTTGACGAACTCAAATTACAAATTAAATTTAAAGAATTTAGATTTATATTTTTAATTAATTGCTTCAAATCTGGCTTGGCAAAGAAAGTCTTTTTATTAGCTCTTGTAGTTCGCGTTTTGTTTAATTAGTTTCGTCAAATTAAATAATATTGACCTTCAATTTTAAAAAATATAGTTGGTAATCGTTGAATATAATACAAACGAAATAGTTATTAGTTGTAACAGAAGTGATTAATGAAAATGTTACCCTATTTACGTCAATGAAAGTCACCTTATTTACTCGGACCCCGTTTTGCTACACACACAAAAGACATCCATTAATGTGGAGCAAAACTGGTAATTTGTTATTGTAAAAACTGCATAAACGTTATATGATTGAATCAACTATTTAGATTTCTAGAATCAGACATAGACCTGAAACTACATAAAGACGCGAGACCTATTTTTCTCCAAATTAAAAAAAATGTTGCTCATTATATCTGTACGAACGTATGTTAGAAGGGTATACTAAATTTGCCTTACCGTTTGTAACGCTAAGAAATAATGCTCTGAAATATAGACTCAAGTTTATGTTTTTGATCAGCGTCGAATTCTTAGTTGATTTAGTTTTGTATGTCCGTTTTTCCGTCCGTCCGTCCGTCCCAGCGATAACTCAAAAACTAATTGAGATAAGTTCACCAAATTTTTACAAATGATTTATTGTAGTAAGTGCCAGAACCCTATTTAAATTGGACATGATCGATGTACCGGTTCGAGTAGCTGCCATACAACTTCAAAAGTTATTTGGCTATATCTGAGAAACTATAAAAGCTATGGTATTGACATTTCACACAAACGAATAGATTAGTAGGGCCAATGTGTCACATAAAAGTAGTTGAAATTACTTGGCTCGTTCTTGTACCTGCCATACAACTTCAATAGTTGTTTGGCACACACAGTATTTTGAAAAACACTGTACTGAAATTTTGCATAAATTAATATGGTAATACGGAAATTTAAAGTCATAGTCTGTCCCATAGTCAGTTATAACATATTTATTCGCACATACGACAATTTGTACGGGTATCACAGAGTTACAAGGTCAACTCTATTTTTTCTCCTTTTTAATTTATTTTTAATAAATTTTCGTCTTAACTTGTTTTAAGCGACTGCAACAGCACCTGTATTGGATTATTAATTTTATTTCTTATTGATTGCTGTATAATTTCGTATATGATTTTCATATATGCAAATTTTTCTGCTAACATCTAAAACAAATCAATTTACACAATTTCAAAAATTGTGTATAGTGTAAATCTAAAACTTGAAAATCTAATCTAAATGTTAAACCTATATAATATGGTAAGAATGATTATTTAAAACTGTTCTTTCACCTATACATTCTTTCAATTACAAAAGTATTATATACGAGTACATAAAGAAAGTTGACATTGTCTATAGATCATTGTTCATATATACATATAATAAATATCCTTTCATTATCCTTTAAAACAAGAATTTTTTAAGGGGTTAAAAAGAATAAAAAACAAAAATTGCAATACAATGCAATTCAATGCAAAAATAAGAAAGCCTGAAAGGATTTTACATCCTCCTTTTTTTTTTTTGGCATAAGAATCTCGCATTCATTCCTTTATTTTTTTTTTTAAATATTTTATAATCTATTATCCTTGTTATTATTACATTTTAACTTCTTTCTAATATTGCAAAATAAACTTATGTTTTCTATTAACATTATAAATTACAATTGGTAGATTACCGTGTATATCGGAATTTTCTCTCACTCAAGAGTATTAAGATTAATAATTGCTATATAAGTTTCTTGTACAAAACAGGAAGAAAGGATTTTATGTTTTTTAAATACCCCTTTTTTTTTTTTTTGCAATATGTACCTACATTCAATTTATTATTTATCTTCGATTTGTGATTAAGATTATATAATATAAAAAAGGATAATACACAAAAGGATTGAAGTTTTAAATTCGTATACAAGGTTAAAAAAAAAAATTGTTTTCCGTTTATTATTTTTGTTTCTTGTTAGGAGGTGCATGTCCTTTATTATACGAGTAATATTATAACATTGTTAGCAGTACTATCAATATCTTTTTATGAGAAAGATAAATTTTTTGTTTACTTTTTAGATGATAAATTGGGGTTAAAGGCATATGATCGTGTGCCGATCGATTTTTATTTTTGTTTTTTTTTGGCTCTTATTTATTTTGTTGAAATTTTACTTTTGCCTAGATAAAAAAAAAAATGTAAACAAAATGATGAGAAGAACTGCTCAATATAAAAGGGATTGGGTTTTTGTTTTGCAGATTTTAATCGCAAAATCATAGACATTTTTGTTGGTTGGTTTTTCATTTTGTTGGTTTTTGTTATCTGTTACTTTAGATTACAAAATATAATATGTTTGAGTATTTCCTTGTCAGATTTTAAGGCTTAAGAAATATGACTTAGAATGCATTTTTTGTTTTGAAAGAAACTTTACGATTATTTTATTAATGCAGATGTTTAAGTTTTTTTTACGAATTTAAAGGATAAAGATATTTTTTAATATTAGAATGAGGTGGCAATTTGATATTTTGTCTGAAAAAAAAGACATTTTTTTTTAAGGATCGTTTTAGTGAATATGGTTTGTTTTAATGTTTTTGATGATCCGAACTTTTTTATTTGGATGATGGGATGATGATGAAGATGTCTTCTTTTTACCATCGATTTTAATGGATCAATTTAGAATTTTTCTTTTTTTAAAAAAAATTTATTTGTTATTGTGTTTTGTCAAGGACATGTGTGTGTGTGATTAATATTGGATAATAAAATTATTTTCATTTTATTTTTTTTGATTTTGCAATTTTTTCGATCTTGTCATCATGATTGATTACAATGATTAATGATATTTTTGCTTTTTAAATTGATTATTTATAGTTTTAATACTGCATGAAAATGAGGAAAAAGCTGTGTTTGTATTTTTAATTCAATTGAGTTCTGTGTTAATCATGACGGATATACGGTGAAGATTTTATTTTTAACATTAAATTCAAAAGAAATGTAAGTATATAGTTGATATTAATGCTTAAAAATTAGTTCTAAAGTTAATTTTTCAAGATTTTCAAAATTAAATTTAAGTTTAAAGTTAATTTATGCTTCAAAATTAGTTCTAAAGTTAATTTACTTGGTTTACTTATGGTTGAAAATAAGTTTTTAAATATGTTCTAAAAGTCGTGATGTACATAGGAGTCCTGGATTCAATGTGCAGGCTGGAAATAAATTGCAGGCGAAATTTTGACGCTGCTGAGTTAAAAGCGCAATATCATTTACAAAAAAGATGTATGTATGTCATTTACTACAAAAAATTGTGTTAATTTTTTTTTTACCTCAATTGTAATGTTTCATTTTAGTTAATGTATAAGACCCTGAGTGTATTACGCTGTCAATTGCACTATGCTATACAAACAGATAAATTAATGGAGAAGTTGTGAATAATTGTTCAGGGATCATTGCACCAACCACTTATTACTTTTCAACTTATAAAAAAATTTGCAAAATTTTCGTTGCACCAAAAGTGTAAATGACAAGTACTCAATAAGTTTAAAAAGAACTCACTTATAAGATTAGCGTTGCACCAAAAAAAAAAGAAGGTAAGTAATTCTTTGCTAAGTTATAAGCGATAAATTTATCAAATTAGCTAAAAATAAACATTTTTGGTTGCACCAAAAATTTTTACTTATTACTTTGCATTAAATTATTTGATAACTTATCGACTTTTTTGATTGGATGAATTTAGCTTTTCATATATTGCTATAAGTAAAACCTTTTTCTTGAATTTAAAGTAAAATAGAGAAAAGTGTATTGAATTTAATTACACAAATGTAAATTTATGCTTAAAACAAACATAAAATAACATAAATGTGCATTTATAAATGTGGCTTCAATTAATTATTATTCATAAAATCCGACTAAAATCATTGTGCACCACATTGCCCATAGCATGTATGTATGTATATATTTCACACGTATTTATGTATACACATATAATATGATATATGTACATTTTATATTATGAGGTTTAAGGCAAAGTTAAGCCAAGAATCACTCTTGATAGAGTACTTTAAAAATAAAAATTTATTGAGTTTCGAGTAAAGTTTAGAAATGTGTAAAACTTTATAATTAGATTAAAAAATTAATACGTTCGAAAGACTTTTTGAAGAAGAAGGTGTACAAGCATCAAAACGTAGAATACGACCAAGAATAAACTATGAACTTGATTGTAATACATTAAAAATTTTTGTTTATCACGTGTTACAATTGAGCATATTTAATTATTTCAAAAACGGCAAGTTTTTTACTTTTGAATTTGTTCGTTTCATTTTTTTTTTTTTTGGTTTTTAATACGAAATTAATATTAAATTATGATATTTAAATAGAACTAAATCCAATGAAAAATAAAACTGTAATGATAAGTTCTTATCAAATTATAAAAATTACGTAACGTTCGATAAGTTTGCAAGATTAGTGAGTGAAATCTATAAAACTTTGCTGCAACACTTACAAACTTATCTTTAAAAAAAAACTTATTTTGTAAGTTGATAAATGATAAGTGGTGTTGGTGCAATAGGACCCTGATAAATGAGTTAAAAATGGAATAGGATTCCTATGTACCAGGATTTTCATATAAGACACTTGTCCGTTTTACAAATCATGCAAATTACTCCTAACTGACTAGGTATACGAATACTTTCGAATTTCATATTTTTGAAATAGAAATGCACAAGAAATACATAAAATGAATTCAGCCATAAGGATATCTATATATGTATATATATATATCGAAACTGAGAACCGCTTCCGAATGGCTACTTTAAAAATTTTATTTTTTTTTTTAGTATTTATCTTTCAAATTCATTTAATTTTTGCTTAGTATGTACTTAGTAAATATCTCTGATTTTTAATGTTAGCTAACGAGTTAAAAAGCCATATTAAGTCGCAGTTAAAAACAAAACACGTACTGATGATACTTTTTTAAATCGTGCTTGACATGTTTATATTAAATGTAATAAGTATATAATTAATACGATATTGAATAGTATACAATACATACATACATAACTTACATAAACACAACATAATATTTTTCACTAAGTTTTAATTATTTATATATAATTTTCAACTTAACCAATATTTATTTGAAATATTTATAACCCAGCATTTCTGCCGGGTATTACAAAAATTTATTTTAGACTCATTTAAATTGCTCTTCTCCACGGAAATCTTTAGTAAAAGGCGAAAGATTTATTCGACAATTGAAGAAAAGCCAGAGTTAACAAAACCACCTTTTTCCAGATACTTTATATTATTTCTGATAAATTTCATCTGTGAGATATAATTCTCGAACAAAATTTTACGTTTGCGTTTATTGATTGTTATTTTTGTTCTACACAATAATACGATCGTGCATACGTAAACATTCAGCAATAAAAAATTTTCTTATAAAAGGTAGGTAGGTAGATAGCTATTAATTTTAATTTTAAGAATACAATTGTATGAATGTGTGTATATTTTTATGAACTTTATGTATAATAAAATGTATATTGGTGTGTATATGGGCATTTCATATAATGTTGTTTAGTAAATACGAAAAATTATTTTAGAAAGATAATGAAAAATGTAAATGATATGAATTTAAGGTAGATATGTATGTACATGATATATAATATGATAGTATATTAAAGTATATCATAGTAATGTAATTGGATTTAGTATTTTTCGGTGAAGGACTAACAATTTAATAAACTAATATTTTTAGTATTCATACAAAGAATATTATTGCATATGAACACAATTTTATATAGAAGATTTTTTGTATATTAAAGCTAATATTTTAAATATTAACATGGCCAATGGAAATGATCAAAAAGGCAAAATAAATTTCATGGAATACCTTAATGCTTTTTGTCACCAGTGCGTTCAAAAATTACATATGTATGTATGTACATACATAACGTAAGTACAGCAATCCCTCCTATAACGTAATGTATGTACTTGATATTTGCCTAAACTAGTAAGTTGTCTGTTGGTAAAGAAAGAAATTTAAATGAAAAAAAAAATAGATTATTGCATATTAAATTATTTTAAAATTACGTAAAACGAGGTAAAAATTACATTAAGTGAAAATAGGTAGGAAAAATAAAATTTACATACATATATCGAAATTATATAGTAAGAGGTTACGTTATAGGAGGGATTGCTGTACTTAATTTTATTATTTTTATACTTTGCACTTCGTGAAGGGTATATTTTCTTTGGTATGGAATTTGTAATTACTTGAAGGACTCGTCTCCGGTATAGACATATATATATAAAATTATATATATATAATATAATTTTACTCTCAGCGTAAAATTCTGCGTCGATTTAGAGATGCTCGTCCACGATAACTCAAAAACGAATAATGCAATCGGCACCAAATTTTCACAAGTTTTTTCTTTTGTGCTAACGGCGACTGCTATTGCAATTGGACCAATTTGGAAAACGGGTTCGGGTAGCTGCCATTCAACTCAAAGAGGTTTTTTTAAATATTTCAAAAAGTAATAGAGATATTAATATCAAAATTTGCAAATATGTGTCAAATTACACCTCACATATATTCTGATCAGGTAGCTGCAATACAGGTAGCTCCGAAAGTTTATTTTAATTATTTTAAAAACTATTAAGGCTAGATTCATGAAACTCGACAGTCGTGTGTCCAATTACAGGTCAGACATAATATCGGTGAAGTTAAGTGGTTTGACAGGTTCAAGCAATCAAAGTTATTTCTAAATATTTCAAAAACAAAGTTTTAAATTCAGATTGTAAAAGTGCATGGTGTTATTCAGTCGGTTTGTAGTTTGTACCGACTGAAACGTTTTTACTTGTTTAATTTTATTTAAAAATTTATGCTAGAGACTACAATAATTTTTGTACGAGAAATAAATTTTCAATTTGGTTATTTTTATACAAAAATTGCTTTCCTTACCGAATTTTTTTTCAAAAGATATACATACGTACACATGTTTATAAGTTACAAAGTTACTATGATAAGTTACAAAGTAAAATTTACCTACCTATAAAACAGGGTAAAAATAGGGTAAAAAATTGTTTTAAAATATGTATGTAGGGAAGGTACACATATTATTTTATCGCATCTTGTAAATTTCATTTAAATTTTATATTTCACAGAATAAAATTGCAAAAAACCATATATGAATGTCGTTTAAAAATGAGATTTTTAACTCTGGCTTTTCTTCAATTGTCGAATAAATCTTTCGCCTTTTACTAAAGATTTCCGTGGAGAAGAGCAATTTAAATGAGTCTAATATAAATTTTTGCAATACCCGGCAGAAATGCTGGGTTATAAATAATTCAAACAACATTTAAGCATATTACCAAATATATAATTATAATTTGCTAATTAGTCGCATTTCTCTAAAAAATATTGCGTAAAATCTTAAAATATTACCCTAATAATTTAATTGGGCACGACATGTTAGATGATGTATCACTAAATAACATCGGATTTTTAAAATTTGTCCACAACGGCGACTTCTATTTAATTTAACATTAAAATTAAACATGTATGTAGTTCTTGGGTCTTACCAAACCACAATATGAGATGTCAAACCAATTTACTAGAACGATATTATATCCCAAAGGGTCTTTTCTTCTTTTTTAAAAAGCAGTTTTTATAACAAAATGAAATGCAAATAGCAATTTTACAATATAGTCATTTTGAAATTTTTAATTTTTAAAAAAGAGCCTCAGTATTTTAGAAGATTTTTCTTATTACATATTTGTTTTTATCAATAGGACCACTTTGACTAGGCAATGCAGTAAAGATTTGATATTTTGCAATTGACTAAACTATTAATTATTTAAATACATAATTTATTGTAATTCTTAATCAAATTTTACCCAAAAATGATTTTACCAGCCCGAGTTTTGATAAATTTACATATATAAAATGAAGAATTTTTAAGATTTGATCGGAAGAGCATTACAGAACTGCACTACATTTTCAAAAAAAACTCAAAACTATAGCTTCGAAACAATATATTTGACGAGATTGAGTCTTTTGCTCTTCTTTTAATAATTTTAAAATATAAAGACTATATTTTTTTTATAAATAAAAATTTTACTGATTACACTTGTAAATTCATAAATAAGTCGTGAACCTCTTCATATTACAAAAATATGAAAAGTAATTTACAAAATCATTACAATTTTACATACATACATATAATTATTAAAATAAATTGTGGCATCTTGAATAATTTGGCTATTTAGTTCAAAAATTTAAAAATCAAAAAAAAAAAAATCGTTAAATACATTCGGTCGGTTCTTTATATAAATGACGCCTATTAAAGTTCAAAAAAGAAAAAATAAAGTCAAAGTTTTTTTGGGCATAGACTTTTTTTTTTAATTTGTAATCATTAAGAGTAATTTGCATACATTATAACTTAAAAAGTTTAAAATTAAAACGATTTTTATTTGCGTACCCCATCTATACGGGCAGCTGAAGCTTATAATGCTTATAGTGTCTATGTGTTCGTACACTAACATTCGTATATTTCGCGTATATTCATAGTACATGTTTACTAGTTTGTGTTGAAAAAATTTATGCAAATTAAATGAAATCAATCAAATTAATTTGACAATTTGTTGCTTGTTTTTCTACATCTGAACGTTATACGAGGTATGTAGGTACTCCATATTTCACCTTTTTTCACCTATACTTTTGCCTATTTAGATTAAAAATTAAACCGGAATTTTGGGTTCCATTTTTTTCTTTTTAATAGGTGATTTTATTTTATACAAAATTATTTATTTTGTAGATTTTAATGAAAGTAAATAAATAAAAAAAAAACAGGTGAATAATTGTGATAGTGGTGTAGGTAATCAGTTTTCACTCATATTGGATAATTTTAATTATATTTCGTAATTCAGTAGTTAATTTGAAATGTTTGAAAAAAAAATTGATGACAAATTATTGCAATAATATTAATAAACCTTTTTTTATTATTAAATATTAAAATTGGTTTAAATAATATGATATATATGTAATAAATTTTAAATATATTGGCTATTACAAAATGGGGTGGGTAGATAACTAACTGGTGTATACGAAAAAAATAAAATTTATTTTCTTGTATTGTTTTATTGCAATTATTTTGCCTTAGGTCTATTGTATAAACAAATAATAAGTGACCAAAGCTAATGAAACTAAGGTTGTCTATACGAAAAACCAGATTTAATGTCAACTTAATTTATTCAAAAATATTAATATTAATTAGATTGTAAATTAATTTCTATTTGGTTAAATTTGTATGAGATTGAAATTTTTCAAAAATTTTCAATTAAAACAACGAATATTGTTGAATTTATATTGTATATACAAAAATATATTTTTAAACATATTTAAGTATATGAAAATAACATTATAAAAATAAAACAATACCGTTTGGCCGAATAAAACTATATTCACCCCCGTTTAAATTCTCTAAATAAAACGATTTCTAAAACTTATGATACGGGAACTCTATAACACTGTAGCAACACATACTCGTATTACGGGAGGTAATTATTTAACACAACGTCTGCCAATTTCAAACGCACACATAAAATATTCAGGCTCTTATAGATAAAATAAATGAAAAATATTTAAAAAATTTCGAGTAAACCAAAAAAGGAAACATAATGTGTTTCGACTATTATACAAATGGTTCTAGCAAATAATTTTAATATTCGGTAATTCATTCTATTGTACAGTTGACTTTTCATAATCGATTTTATTACATACAACTCTCCCCAGAATCCAATAGCTCATAGAGCTTTTCAAAACTACATTGGATCTTTCTTAAACTTATCGATATTTTGAACTTATTTCTAACATTAATATTGATTCGACTTTTTGAGCTACATACGTTAAAGTTCTCCTACTATATTATAATGCTACAAAATAAAAGTTATAGTTCGGAAAAGACAATATTCCTAATTATTTAATAAACGGAAAAATTTTATAAACTGAATGAAAGATATTATAAATTTTCTGAGTTATTATTCCTGTTATTTAAAAGTGTTATATACACGTAAAAATCTTATACTGCTATAGAGTGTTATAATAACCGATTCGTTTTCTAAACTCGCTTACTAGTTCAGCAAATAAAGTTTGTAAATCAAATTTTTAACTGAAGAAAATTTTTAATTTTTGACTTAAAAAATTTGCCTATAAATTCGAAATTGCAATTAAGATGTACATAAAATAAATTTTTGACATTTCAGGTTGATTAAACTATGGTGTACGGGAACTCGAATTTTTATTAAAATAAAGAACCATTAAAGTGGTTGTAGCCAGCTGTTTCTTATAACCATTGATATTTTTATATACATAGGTATTTAATATTTTCGCTTCCGGTTTCGTATTGCAATTACAATGTTTCACACTACATACTCAAATAGCTCTTCATGTTGACTTACATATGTACATATATGGAGGTATATAGATATACATAAATATGCTTAAATTTTAACATTTTTATTATAATTTTATCATTAATCTTAAATCGGTTTTCTTTTTACTTGCTAAATTTTTTGTTTTCTAAATTTATTTTTAAAATAAAATAATTTTCATAGCAAATTTTTCAAATAAATTTTTTTTAATTAAAATAAAAGAGTAAAAGTAGATTATAAAAATTAGTTTTAAGAAATCTATGCAAATTTACAAAAAAAAATATTATTTTATGAAAGTGACATTTTTGGTTACTATTTTTGGCATTATAAATTATGCTAAAATTATGGTATTTTTCGCTATCAAATAAAAATATTAGCAAAAGTTAGTTTGCAAAAATTATGCAAATATATTTTTTATTTGATATTTTTTTGCTATTTTTGGCATTTTTACATAATTTTCTTTTATAATTAATTTTTTTCCCATTCCCACTTTTATGACAAATTTGTATATGTGTATATGTATGCAAGAAAAATATAGTTGCATACAAAGCGATTTTTCAACTTATGAAAACGGTTGAATTCATGTTAATGGTCTTAATCAACTCAAGGTTCATCAAGTACTTATTACAAAAACGTTTGGTTTCCTTAACTTTGCGCCAGAATTTTGGCAGAATTACGAACTGCTTGGTGCAGTATTATGACAAAAACAGGCTGTGATTGGAATTTCAACTCAGAACTACAAATACGAGTTCAACTTGCTTTACAGTAAAATGGACTAGTAGGTGTAACACAGATTTTTGCTTTTACTTGCAGTATTTTAATGTAATTGAGTGATTTTACGATTCAATTATTATGACTTCTTTAAAAATATTTTGTATAAGAATTTTTGAGAAAATTTCACGAAAATGTGCTTCATCTGAAGATGCCTAAATACCGTAAAACATTAGTCAAACCAAAATTTTTCAAACATGCTTAATATTCTATTTTGTGGCCATAATGAAGCAAATTATCTCATCGGTAAATTATGTCTATACAGGTCTGTAACCAAAAGCATAAAAAAGTTTAAGTTAATGTAAAACAGCACAAATTTGTTCTTTTTGGCAATAGCCATTTTGAAAACACTCTTTGGTCGGAAAGTCAAATGGCCAATTGCCTTAAAAATGATTTTCTTTTATTCTCACGAAGTCGTAAGAAGCTGGAACCCATATTTGTGTGCCTGATTTTGTTAGATCAGTTTTCTATCCAATTTGGCATTGGTTTTATTCGTTGATGATACATTTTTAGAAATTTTGTATCAAATGTAAGAAAAAAATAGATTCCGCGCTTAAGACATTGTGGTTTGGAAATACAAATACGTAACGTGTAGTACAGGTATGCGGGAAAGTTTAAATTAATTATTTTTTTATTTTTAAAATATTAAATTTTGTATTTAATATTAATAAAAATATTTTGCAAAATTTATTACTGAATTTAAAAAAAAAGAGAGAGATAAGGAATATTTAATTATTAAAGCATAACGAAAATAGTAATCTTATATGAAAAATGAGGGTTTCATCCAAAATTTTATGGAAATAATGAGGGCCTGATAATTTTTTTTTCTTTGTTTGTCAAATAAATTTAATATGATTTTATGTGTTTGTTATTATTATTAATATTTATTTACTTGGCAAATACCAATATATTGTAAATATTTAAGCGTCATACATAATTCACAAACATCCAAAGATGAGTTTGGTATTCCTAAATGTAGGAAAACAATAAATTTACATTATAAATTTTAAATTGGTATTAGTCTATAATCTATATACTATTTACAAATAGTATTAAAGAAAATTTTATTTCTAAAAATTTAGAGAAATCTCATTTTGCATAACAAACATATGTACACAAACTAAAATAAAATTACAAGTTTTAACATTTTTAAGTCATGCTCCAAATTGTTTTTTAGATTTAACGTTTTCCAATGATCGTTCTTGCATGTGCATCTTACACATCCTATCCTACTCCAATATATGTACATATTATCACATTGGTAATATAAGTTATTTGACCAGTTGTTATAGTTATTTATTAGAAAAATTTAATTGTTTTATTAAAAGTCAGAAGCAGCTAGGTCTTTGTAATTATCAGCATAAAGCATGATTGGTAAAAGGTTGTGCTTTTAAATTATTAAAACATGATATTCAACTATCACCATGTACAGCCACCTGAATTTAAAACTAGGCTGTTTTCGCAAGCAAACTGCAAGTAATAATTTCTATTTCTATGGGACTTCTTTAATCTTTTAATTGAGTTATGACAATTACAGAACTAAAAATGCGAATGTTGAGGAAAATTTAAAAAAAAATCTTCTGTATGCTGAAGTTTGATAACAGAATTTCTTTCGGATACGTACACATGCATAGAAAATTCTTGTCTTCTATAAAAGCAATATTATTGCGTTTATGACGAAGTTCTTACATTGTTTTGGTTCTTCTGGTCAGAAAAAAATTTCTCACTATTATTAAGCTGTTAAAAATATGCATATTTCTTTTTTTTATTGTAATTTCTTGTCCATTAAAACATGACAAGAAATTGTTTTTAGCAAACATTCCAATATTTTTATAATATTTAAGTCACATATAAGCGTACATAATCGTAATATTTGTATAAACATTCGGAAAAAAACAAAAGTTTTTATTATGTGATAATTAAAATATTCAAATCTTATCTTTTTCCACATACTTTGTGTTTTATATTTGAAAAATGTAAAAAAAAAATGCTATAATTTCTAAATAAGATGCTAAGTATAAAGTGTCTCCGATAGTACATATGTATGTACATTTCTAGCGAGTGCTTCAATACATATTATATGCCCGGATTTCAAATTATTGATGTGATCATAGAGTGACGGAAACATTGAAGTGACAGATTTTTGTAATTGTCAGTTTTACAATTACACCCTAGAGAGGTTTTACCAGCTACGCCTCAATAATGTTTACAAAATATTGAATGTACTTTACCAAATTAGTCCTAACTTATCTAGTCATCTGTTAATTTATTGTTGTAAAGAACGTTGTCTTGGAACGTTAATAAACAATATTTCGGGTATTATATATGCGACCAGGGCAGTCACTTAAAACAAAATATTCAATAAAAGTGCTGGTTTTGTTGTGGTGTGTGGCGTATACAGTGAGAGTAGAAACTGTTTTCCTAAATGGTATGATGTTTTCCTAAATGATATATATATTAATGCTAATGATTAATGTGAATTTTTTTAACGACTAATGTGAATGGTATATGAACTAAGTTATTTACCTGTATAAAGGAGACGTCCCGTCGTGCAATACAGCCGGTCTAAGAACAACTTTATTAATTGCGTGAAATGTTCTGTAAATTAAATATTTCATGAAATTTACTTTAAAGTGGACCACAGTATAAGTGACTTTTTGTGGAATTATAAAAATTATTGGTCTATAAAAACAGGGCTTTGTGAAGGCAAATATTCAACCAGGATTCATGAGATAGTGTCCAAATATTGTACAAAGAGACCGAATATTGGTTTAATTGAATTCGTTCCTCTCTTCAACTCCTTTTCTTCAACTCCTTTTACGTTATATTTGAACAACGAATTCGTATATTCTTATTGGACAACACTTTGTATACCCATATTTTTTGCCTCCTTATATTTTTTGAATATTAAAATTAATTTTTTTTTAAGTTTTATTTCATAAATTTATTATTAAAATATTCATAATGTTGCACATACACTCACACTAGTAGGTTACCGTATACCGTATATATAATATGTAAAATTTCGATATTGTGAACAAAAATAAAATCTATTTCTGTTTGCTTTTAGTCTAAAAAAAAAATAATAATTAACGGGTTCGTCGCATTACTGTTATTGATAGAAACGCTCTTAAAAAGTAGGAAAAAAAAGCAACATTTCTACCTCTTTTTTTTTCCTATCTTCAGCATAATTTAAATAACCAATCTGCTAAATATAATTTAATTACATATGCATAGATCGTATAAATATAGATAAATGCTAATAAGATTTATGAGTTCTCTAGAGGGCATAAAGTTTCTCTCTTAAATTAGTAGCAGCCGCATATTTTAATAAAAATCCAAAACGCACAACCTTAAAAAAAAAACTTTTCTTTTTTTCGTTTAATAAAAAAAAATTTTTTTTTTTAATTTCTAAAAAAAAAAAGCTAAAAATTTACAAAAAAGGAAAAATTTTATAATTTTATATTTTTTGTTGACCCCAAACACTTACGATGTTCCAAAAAAAAATAAAATTTTAGAATAAAATTTTCTTTTCACAACTTTAATTGATTGATAATTTCCCCATAAATTAAATCATTGTATTTATTGGGGCAGGATCGGGTTATCTATATAGATAATAATTGTCAGGAATCCTAGGCTAACGAATTCCTAGAATGAACAAAAATTTATATGACACCGTATAGCCATATAGGGTTTTTGTTACCTCTATATTTATGAAAAATCTACAGCGTATTTAAGTATTTTGAAATAATCTTGAGTTCCAATACAGATCTTTATAAATGCCTTGCGTCAAAATTTTGTGCAAAAGAGTCAAAAAATTTTTTAACCGTATAATTGGAAACATTTGAACCGTACAATTGGAAACCGTACAGCTGAAACAAAAATTTTTTTAATCGTCTTTGACACAATTGGAAGCGTTTGGAATTGTAGAAAATGATGAAACTTCAGACTTTGTTCAAAAATTGTTTTTTTTTTAGAATATAAAACGCCATATACAATTTGTGATAATTCAAAATTGATTATTGCCAAGATAGTAAGCAACTCTATAGCATTTCTAACTTTTAAAATAAGAATTGTTGGAATTCATAATGGTTTTTCTTCCTTCATCAGTTCATTTTACATTCTTTTAATGAACCTGTTCATTTTACGTTCTTTTAATGTAGCTGCAAAACCAGTTGATAGTCTATGTTGTCATTCGATTTAAAATATATCAAGCCAATCTTCAAATAA
Source organism: Condylostylus longicornis (assembly GCF_029603195.1). Lineage (NCBI taxonomy): Eukaryota > Metazoa > Arthropoda > Insecta > Diptera > Dolichopodidae > Condylostylus > Condylostylus longicornis. The sequence continues at coordinate 7,898,794 of NW_026578009.1, read as the reverse complement.
ATTTCGAAAAATTCATGTGCATTATTTTTTACTTTTATTCATGGTCATTCTATTTGCATTTAATATTTGGAATTAGAAATAATAGTAAAATCTAAATTTGGAATTTGATGACCGTTCCACACGGTTACTCTAGTAGTTTTCAGATTGAACCATTACCAATTGCCGGTTGCTTATTATAAGTACTTATTTTTTCATTAAGGTCCCTTGAAAAAACTCTTTATATCGGAATCGGAATTCAAATATTTTAAAAATTATAACTTTGGAATAAGTGTCCTATATTGGTTTTTTTAGCTGTTTAGTTATTTTATTTATTTCATTCCTATAATTAAAGAATGTATATATACTTTATTGCAAGTAATTCCAAATTAAGATCAAATTTTAATTTGCTTTTGATATTAAGGACACAATGTTTTTGTATCAAAAATGTTATGATTTTTTTTTCTCTTAAATTGTATTATCACTTGAAAATTCATTAGCCGCAAACCACACCACTATAAATCGAGTACTTCCCATATTTACAACACTTTGTATTTGTTATTCTATTTTTGTACTCTGTGTGCTTACCGCTGTAGCTTACGTACTATGTGTGTACTCAATTTCAAATTTTTCCTTTCTTCTTCTCTTAAGAGTTAAAAAACCAATAAAATAGCAAAAACAAAAATTAAAAAATTAATAAACAAAAAAATGATGGTAAGGCAAAAAAAGAAATACAAAAACACAGGTGGAATTCAGGTGAATTATGGGGGCATATTAACTGTCATAGAGTTTTTTTCTTCTCTTTTCTTCTTATTTTTTTTTTGTGAAAAGTTAAAACTTAATTGGTGTTTATGTTAATCGGAGACATTTATTGGTTTTCTATATTTTTTCCTACTGAATTTCAGGTATTTTAAATTCTTCCAAATGGAAATTAAAAAAAAAAAAACAAAAAAAAAAATTAATTCTTTTACCCAAAATTAAAAGTGTGCAGAGATTCATTTGATGACGATTCACGATAATATGGCAAAAAGAATAGAGAAATGGGTGAAATTTCTTCAAGAAGAAAAATTGAGAGCACGGAAAAGCTTATTAAACTAAAATTAAAATGGTCCACTAAACGATGTTTAAAATTTCTTTTTTATTTTCTGAACAGGAAGTTGAAATTATTTTTTTTTTTATTTGTTACCGTTCTATATTTGGTAAACGGAGAAAATCAAAATTTTTTTTTATATTAAGGAAATAATTTGTAATTTTTGATGCTTGTGTTATGTGCTGTGCTGTGCCGTGCTTAACCATTCAAAAATTTTTTCTAAATCTGTACTTGGTTTTTATTCAGATTTTATTTATGGTTTAATTATTGTTAAATCAATTATAAAATAGTGAGGATATTGTACAGAAAATATAAAGAACTTCATTTTACAAAGATTTTTTCGTATTTTAGAAATTAGAACCTTAATTTTATTCATAACCCGTGTAGCATAATTCTCTATATAAATGGATACTGTGCCATTATTATCTATAGATGTAATTCTCTTGAAAAATTAAATTTGATAGGGTTTTGGCATTTTTACGTAAAGTTATTTTTTATATGAAATATAAGGGGGTAACAGTATTATCAGGTATTATTATTATTATTTCGGACTCCACCTGCCAGGTCTCGCTTAGTCTCTTCGTTAACTGAATTTTCTTTTCCAAACTACTAAAAAAAATAAGTATGTTATACCTAGCTCAGTTGGTAAAGATCGCGCAGTTTAAAAGATCTTTAAATTCTTTGAATAGAGACAAAAGCGTATTTAAAAAACGAGTGAATTTTTTTTTCTTTTTGGAGGGAAGTCTTAATTTCAGTTTTTTAGATTATTGGTATATCATTTGGTATAAAAATGTACGATAGAAATTAAGTAACGATTTCACTATAAAAGCTAATAGTTAATCGAATGCGAAAATAACTTTCATCTTTCAGTAAGAAAAATCATCACTAAGTATCCTTTCCCCCATGAAGTGTATTTTGGTATGCGTGGTCTATTATTAATGACGAGGATAATGAGCCAAAAGACTAGAACCTGCTTTTACAATATAGGATGTTTGGAATTGTCGTCGATATTTGCTCTTCGTATTCTACCTCCCATATCATCTTTCAAAAATGGGCGGAGTTCTAGTATCTTGCTGTTAACAGGCAGTAACTTGTTTTTTATTAGGCAGCTAACTTCTGTGTTATATAGACAGTTTGTGTCAGTTGTTGTTAGTTTTCTAGTATTCTTCCTGTTTTGGTTTTCTGCATTATTAAAATTAATCTTTGAGAGAAGGCAATAGTTCTTTGTAGCCTTCTTAATGATGGAAATTTTTCAATGGAAAGAGTTTAAATTGGTGTTCTTGTTATCATCACTAAGAAAAATATAAATGAAAACATTGGTTACAATCATGATAATTTTAAAATTAAAATAAGTTACTTGAATTCTAGATTAATTTAAAGCTTATTCTACTTACTTACAGCAAGCATTCGTAGAATCAGTTTAAAATTGCAATTTAATTATTCTACAAATTTTTTACGCTTAAATATTTTAAAAATTTTTTTATTTTATTATTCAATGTAGTTAGGTACCTTGGTATGTCAATCAACCGTTATAGTTAAAGTACCAATTGTATCACAAATGCACATTTACCACAAAAGTAAATTTTTCAGATGCATGGAAATTTTTAAAGATAAAAATTAGTTATGAGATTGTGGAATCCAAATTTAACGATTGTTTTGGTTTGTGAACTCGATTAAATTTGATTTTTGAAAAATATTCACAATAATTTTTTTTTTTTTGTGTATGCAAGAATTTATTGTGAATGTGGAACCTTTTTCTTTAAATTGTAAATATTTTAATTCAGACACGAACCCTGTTAAATTTAAATATTTAAAAAATAAAAAAATTGAAATTTATATAGCAGAGACAAGATCCACAAAATGTTGAATAAATTTTTAATTTCGAATTTTAATAAAAAATTTCGATATTGAAAAATAGTTGAATAAAGAGCAAAAGGGGAAAAAAATAAATTACGAAAAATTATAATAAAAACAAAATTAATAAAAAAATGAAAATAAGAAACAAAAAAAAATATTTTTTATATTAAATGGGCGGGTTTTTTTCATCAATCAACGAGACGATTTCTTGCTTTTGTCTCATTTGTTTACGGTGTTTTTGTTGGTGTTTAGGTTTTTTTTTCGGGGATTTGTTGATTTTTGTTTTTATTTTTTTTTGTCACATTTTTCATTTGTCAACCAAAAAAACGTTTTGGGTTTTTTTTTCTGTTTTTCTTTCTATGAATTTTTTTTTTCTTTTTGTTTCGTTTTTTGCAAGGGTTGGCGCATTTAATATAATTTCAGTTGCAAAAAATAAGAAAAAAAAAATTCATTGGAACGATTTGATTACGAATATACTTACATACATACGTACATATTTGAGTACTCGCATATTTATAACGGTTTCAATGATTGCCGCTTTCTGATTTTTTTCAGGTTGTTTTTTCTATACGAAATTTTTCGCTTTCAATGAAATCTTTTATATTTTTTAATTATCATTTATTTAATCAAGATTTAAATTGTATTATACACGTGTTATGTATAAATTGTATGTAATGTCTGTTATGTCCTACATGTATGTACATACATATGTACTTTTGCGCTGTACTCACTCAATTTAAGTGTACTTACCCACTCGACAATGAAAAATGTAAAAAAATATTTCTCTATATAGTGTTGTTATTTGTAAATTGGGTCTCCCCCTAAATACCTTGTTTTTTTCAAATCACAGAGCCATTGAGGGCACATTTAAAAAGAAACTACATATGTATGTATGAATGTAGGTGAGTTTTTGAATAAATTCTTGATTTCCATAAATGTTTGTATGTTTACTTTTTGTTTTTGGAATTAAATTTGTTCTCCTATTCACCTGTAGAATAATTGTATTTACGTATGCATGTAGGTATAAAAGTTCCATATAGTATTTTAAACGATGTTTGTACCTACATACAAAGGTGTATGTAAGGAACGCTCATACAACATGGACGGCATTCTATAAATATTTAATAGTACACTATTACGGACTTTATATTTGGAAATGTTGTGGAAGTATTTATATATAAGTTCTGTATGTTTCATGAGGTAGGTATATGATTAATGAATAGAAAACTACTTGTAAGAAAGATCGATGATTTCTGCACATTTCCACATTTCATGATATTCACGGAATGTATATTCTGTTTTATTATTCAATTTTGAAAAATGTGTTCGACTACAAAAAATGGTATTAAACAGGCATTAGGCCAATGCTTATAGTTAAAAGATATAGATACTGTCGGGTTGCATGAACGATTAACAAGCAATTTAGTTATTAGATATGCCGCAGCTAGACGCATTGTCCTAATGTTTTTTGACATTAGTTTATTTTTTATGGTACTTGATTTTGAAATTTGGGATTTATTTGATTTGTAAGGTTGAACATTTTATACAGGGATGTAGTGTTAACATTCTTACATATTATACAAATAGTGTTTTAACAAAATCAACTATTCGAACATGGTAAGGAGAATGTCAAAGTGATCACATGCTAAATTTTCAAAAGAAATGCACTTTTAAATGGTGGAGAAACGCAAAAAATTAAGCGTGATTTTGACCAGATTGTTTTCTTCTAAACAAATGCAATTTCATACCATAAGCTTAAGAATTTGTTTTAATATCGGACAATAATTAATGAGCTTTTTCGAATTTTTATATGTCAGTTTTATTTGTTAAGAAAATTATTTGAAATAAACTCGAATTCTATATTTCAATCGTATGAGATTTTTTTTATACCTTAACTCCGGTTTAAATTTTTCGCATACATTATTCCATATGTTGTTACCTTATGGGCGAAATTTCTAAAGGAAATTTTTCTCAAATTGTTTGACCGTGTTTGATTTTTTGTCCGATTTTCAATTTTATAAATATGTATACGGTTCTTTTTTCCAATAATAAGAAATTTCTCTTGCCTCGAAAATGGTTTAATGAGTTAAAAAAAATTCTTTGTTTTTTTGAAAAAAAAAAAATTTTTAAGAAAATTGTGATGACTAGAAATTGTTATTGTTCTAGCATTGTGGCAAGTCATTCACTCATTCTAATCATTCTTACTAAATTGTGTACAATGTGTGTATTGTCGAATTTGCTCATTTCATAATTTAATGTACATATAATATGTACATACGCAAGTATATGTGGAAAAATATACAAAAGGCCAAAATTTGTAAGGAAATATTCATATGAATGACAAAGAATTCTCGGTTGATAAATAAAAAAATTCACTAAACTTATCATTCATGATCGCATTAACTATTAGAAACAAAAGGGTTAATCGCATATGAACTTAGAAATTTTCTGATATCATTACTTTTCGTAAGATGGCATTTACTGTCAAAAATTTTTTTCTATATTTTTGTCATTAATTTTTATTTGCTTTTTCTTTATTTTTCATTAGAGTTGACATCAGATTTTTCGGAAACAATACGAAATGAATTTTTTTTATTTTATTTTTATTTTTAAGAAAATTCTTTCGCCGATTTCTTTATTTTTTTTTTGTTTCTGCTAATATCCTTATGATTTTGAAAAAAAAAAATAGGAAAAATTAAAGGGTGAAAACGAAATTAGATAATAAAAAAATAAAGGAATTTGGCATTGTCTTTTCATTTTTCCTGCTCGGGATGACAATTTTTCCTACATTTTTTTCTTTCTTTTCATATTTAAAAGGATTTTAATTATAAAGCTACAGTGAGCGACATAATTAATCGTACGCATGATAAAAGCGCCCGATTTTGTATTTCTAAAACGTATACGAAAAAGAAATTTTGTAGGAACACTTGATTGAATATATGTTTGTGTTCAGCTACAAAAAATTGTGAGAAATGCGAATGAGTAATCCTCAAATTTGCACATTAGTTTTTTTCCTACTTATTTTTGCGACATATTTAATCGTACGATAAATTTAAGGTTATTTTTCTGATGAAAATTTTAGAATTTTATAAAAATTTTGAGTTGTTATCATTCTTAGAGGCAATTTTGAATGCAATGCGTTTATTTTTGTAGAAATTTTAATGGTCAGTATTTAATATTAGTTCGATATGGTTAACGATAAAGAATCCAGTATTGAGTTCAGAGAACTCGCAATAAAATACCACTCGGAAAGGGTTTTCTTTGGGTGAAATAGCTAAAATTCGAAAAGGGAGTAAATCAACTGTTAAAAATTTTAAGAAAACTGGTTCTGTTCGATACAGGAAAAAAACTGGGAGGCGTAGAAAATTGGACAAACGTGAAGAAAGACAAGTTTTAAAAAAAAAAAGGCAAAATCCTAAGTTAACTGGTATCAAAATAGCTAAATCAATTTCAGAAACCTATAAGAAAGATGTTTATAGTCGTACAATTCAAAGAATACGAGTATTAAACAGAAGTGGTTTTCGTGCCTAAGAATATTCCAAGAAAAAAAAAACCGTTTATATCAGATACTAATAAGAAAAAGCGAATGGAATTTGCTAAAAGTCATATTAATTCAGATTTATCTCATTGGAAAAGGGTAATTTTTTCTGACGAGAGTAAATTTAATATTTTTGGACATGATGGGCCATCTAAAATTTAGAGAAAACAAGAGGAGGCACTCAATACAAAAAATTTAGTATCCACTCTAAAACATGGTGGAGGCAATGTTATGGTTTGAGGATGTATATCTTGATACGGAGTTGGAAGTCTTGAATTTATTGATTGCAAAATGGATAAATTTCATTATTTAAATATTCTTAAGGGTAATTTAAAAGAATCGGCTCGAAAAATGTGTTATAAAAATGAATGGATTTTTCAACAGGAGAATGATCCTAAACGAACCTCAGGTATTGTAAAGGAGTGGCTTCTCTTTAATGTACCAAAGCAACCTCATTCCCCTCCAGAATCACCGTACCACAACGCTATAGAGCACATTTAAAATTTTTCAGAAAATCAACTTGGCAAACACAAGATAACTTCCAAGGATACCCTCAAAACTGCCATTAAACGAGAATGGGAGAATATACCAATTAAATATTTACAAACTTTAATTGAATCAAAGCCAAATAGATTGCAAGAGGTTCAAAAATGACGTGGTGGCAACACTAAATACTAAACAAGGAATTAGAATTGAAAGTCATTATAAATAATTTGGTTAAAATTATGTGTACGATTAAATATGTCGCGTTTTTAAATGAATTTTTTATGTTTTTTGTTATAATTTAAATTTTTTTTATAATTTTTGCAAAAATTTCAATTGAATTAATAAATTTATTTGTTTTAATTTTGTTTCTATTTGAAAATTGGGTTGGTTTATTTAATTTCGTTTTTTATTAAGGTTTTTTCATTCGTACGATTAATTATGTCGCTGACTGTATTTGCAAACCAAAATAAGTATTAAAAATTATATGCGAAATAATGTTGTATCATGTGCAGTAAAAATATATAAAAGAATTAAGAAGATAGAACAAAATTCTACATCATTGAAACTTCTGAGATTGGGGGTAGCAATTGCGCTCGAATATATAAAAATTTCTTTATACATTTATAAAAGCTGGAATTGAAAAACTCATCACTTTGAATAATAACTTTCGTACACAATGGTAAGTCATAATCGTTAATAATCTTGCAAAAATAAATTTTATATGGTACACTCTGTACATATGTAAATAATTAATTAAAAATAATTAATTTTAAAAATTTACTTTGAAATACAGTAACACTTTCGAATCTCTTTAGAGAGACATAATCTGAATTTATTATCTGAACAAATTTTTATCGTCCTGGAACTAAGCCGATTTTTATACCCGTACGAACGTATGTTCAAAGGGTATACTAAATTTGCCTTACCGTTTGTAACGCTAAGAAATAACGGTTTTAGATATAGGCTTAAGTGTATGTTATTGACAGGGTACCGGTTCGGGTAGCTGCCATACAGCTTCAAAATTTATTTGGCTATATCTCAGAAACTATAAAAGCTGTGGTATTGAAATTTCACACAATCGAATATATTAGTAGGGTCAATATGTTTGATAAAAGTCGTTGGAATTGCTTGGCTCCTTCTGGTAGCTGTCGTAAAACTTCAATAGTAGTTTGGCACACAAAATATTTGGAAAAACACATAGTACTGAAATTTTGTATAAATTAATATTGTAATACGGCAACTTAAAGCCATAGTCTGTCCCATATTCAGTTATGACATATTTATTCGCGCATAGGATAACAAATTCGTACGAGTATTACAGAGTTGACAAGGTCAATTTTATTTTTTCTCGTTCTTAGAAGAAATTATTTTTAATAGGACAATATTCGGTATTGTGACAATTATCTCCTGCCATTTGCATGTTAAAATTCATATTAAAATGAACTATTTACAAAAACTATGAAAAACAAGCTAACAAGCTTATTATAGAGGGACCGAAATATTTTTTTCCTATACGTGGATCTGTACATAGTGGCCATTTCCTTTCCGCCCTTGAGTGGTCACTTTATAGAGGTTCTAGTATATTCTTTAACTGTCTCGCAATTATAAGGTATGTTGATCATAAAATAAAAATTTAAATAAAGTCGACCAAGGAAATTTCAAAAATTTTTTCCTTTTTAATTTGACGAAAGTAAATTTTTATGCTTTTTAAAAAAAAAAAAAACTCGGTCAAAAATTTCTCTCCACAGAACATAGTAAAAAGAAATTTTTGCACACAAATGCAACCTTAATTGTTCTCTAATCCAACAAATAATATTATGTTTTTGTTCATTATATGCTATTATGCTTTAACAATAATACAGTCTTACGATATCCATTTAGTTCCATTTGGTCTCATTTATGAGGAGTTCAGGCAAATACAATTAATTTTCGACAAAAACCATTATCGACACATATGTATGTGCTCGACTGTTGCGTATGTACAAATTTTTTACAAATTATCATTTTAACATTTTTTCCAAAATTATGCAAAACCTGTTATACGGTATATGAAAAATCAGTTCTATACCATATACGGTAATTGGAGAGCTGATTTAATGTTAGTCATATATTGTAAAATTTGAATCTTGGGAATTTCTTTATGAAAGTAAATTTTGCTCAATAATATAAAATATTTATCGTCCATTGCAATATAAGAGAAAAAATTATTTTAAAATCTAAAGAAAAATAGGTTTAAGAAACCGGTCGATTTGGATATTTATACGACAATATTGTCGTGAAATAAAATATATAAAATTCAGCAAAATTCCAACTAAATTCTATAATTAAGCCACATTTTTTCTTAGTTCATTGTTAAACTAACTTATATTATAGTGTTATCATTTTAACACTTACTTAATTCGTTCAACGAAACAAATAGACTGCAGCACACTGTTTTTGCACGGTGCATTAATGTAATTCATACTTTAGTTCGTATTTTATTATTTGACCTATTTTTCTTTAAACATCCCTTTTTTACTATATTCAAAATATGACATTTTTATAAATTTTCAATTTTCTTATTGGTAAACTTCGTTTTATCTTTTATACTCTGGAATTTTGCTTTAATTTTTCAAATATTGTTTGTAATTCAATTCAGAAAATACAAGAATTAAGAGTTCTTTAAAGAGGACACTTTAAATTTTCCCTAATTTTAATAGTTTTTTCTATAAGAATAAAATAGAGTAATATAAAAAGAATCTTATTTAATTCATTAGCAATGACGACTGTTTAATTCCGTTCCAAATTTAATTTACATAAAAAATCAATCAATCAACGGGTATAAATCAAATCTTTAACGTTATATATACAAGCAAACAAACAATAAACAAAAATATTTTATATAAATAAACTTGTCGTCGTCATTTCCAAGCTCTTTGCATTTTGGTTAAATTCTCCCTAATTCTTATCTCTATTAGATTTCTTAAGAGAACACTACAATATCAAGTCTCTTTTATTTGTACCAAAATTTTATTTATTTATTGTTTTTTTTTTCTTCTTAAAATTCACTCCTTCTGTAGATGATTCTTTGTAACTTTATGACACCCTTCTGTAACAATAAATAGTAACTACTGTATATATAGTAGCCAGACTGAAGAAAAATTTCTCAGATGGGGAAAAAATAATAAATAACGGTAAATTAAAACATTTTCAATTGTTTCAAAATTATAAAAATACAAAGGAAAAAATAAGAAAATAAGAACAAAAAGAGAGGAAGTAGAGAAGAAATGGTGATAGACAATAATTCTTAAGAATGAGGAAGATAAAAATAAAATAATCATTTTTTTTTCTCTACTAAGATTCAAATGACATTGACGCATCAATACTTAAACTGGACAAACCCATGCATAAGCAGTTAATTCAATTTGATATTTTGGAAAAACAGAAAAAGGTATGTGAAGCGAAAACTGCAAAATAAAAAATAAAAACAATTAATTTAAAGGAAATTAGAAAAGGATATCGTACATAATTAAGGACATCATCGTTAAGTACCCGGAAAACTAATGATAGCTTTTTTGATGAAAATTTATTTAAATATTTTTATAAAATAAATTTTTATATATAAGTGAATGTATGCTTTGGCAAATATTTTAATTCTAATATAAGTTACTTTTAGTATCCGAAATAAAATTTCGCTGCATTTAAACAGGGCTAAAATTTAGTATAAGTTAACACTTAGATATTAAGTTAGCTTATAGTTAACAGTATAGTGTAATTCTACTGTCACAATATCACAAAAACCATTGCGGTTTTTCGAGTTTTATCATAGAAGCTCATAGGTTGTTCATCTTCTGTAAGAATAAAAAAACTTCATTCGACAAAACAGAGACGGACAGAGTTTCCGGAAAACTAAATTCTCATAACTAAAAAGTTGTGGTAAATCGCTTCTTTCAATTTGTATTTACTAGAATTTTATACGGGAATAAGTCTGGAGCGGGTTCTTTAATTTGATTTGAGTTCTTGAATGATTTAGTTCTTTTAATTTTGATACAATAGATCTATAGGTAATGAACATGACCGTGATCTATTCGGTAGTGACATTTTAGCCGGAATACTTGATTTGACAATGAAATGCAGTAGCATAATTAATTCAATTTTAGAATTTTGGGTCAATGGGTTGTAACTAAATTTACAAGTTTAAATATTATGTACTAGGAATTGATCCATAAATTTAATCAAAATTTAATTTTTAAGATTGGGAAAAAATGAATACCTTGTATTTCGAAATTTACAAGTAACAGGAAATGTTTCTTTGAATGGAGAAGTGTTCTTGTCATTTCATTTGTCACAAGACGTCGTTCTATTTGTTGACTTAAAATTTTCATTTAATAATCATCAATAAAAGTATATTGTGGTTTCCTTTATGGATTAGAGACGCTTTTGTTCAAGTTTTTCGAATATTATAGTTTTTTTTTTCGATTTTGATAACCAGTTGAGTCATTACCGTTTATATCGAGAATTTTGGGGTATTTACTACACTTTCAGTCTAAATGTTTGAATGAACTTTAGCTCGGGGCCTTATTTCTTATTTAATCTAGCTTATCATTATCACATTTATTGAAATATTTATAAAATCTTACAGGAGCACATTTGCTGAAGAAGTGATTTGAATTAAGGTTATGCCAATATGTTGCTGACCCACATATGAATAAATTTAAATAGTCCAAAAAAATCGAATACAAGACTTTTATTCTTTATTTAGGAATATCTTAATACAAGATTTTTTGTTCAAGGTAACGAAGATATTTCTACACTCACTGGAGTTCGATTTATTAGTAAAATTTTGTCGTTGCGGTCTAATTATATTTTAGTACTCACTACGAGAACACTGATTTAATAGTATAAGCGCTAAATATCCAAAATTTTGAAAAATAAATTCATAAAACATTTAAAATAATGACAAAGATGAGCTTTTAATAACGCGAGAGAAAATAATTGAATAACAGGCTATTGTTGTAGAGTGGGGTAATGTTGCTCTTTTTTTCTTTTTTATTTCTTTTCTTGTAACAACAATAACATTGTATCATTAACAGTAGCAATTCATGGTTTCTATCATTATGTTTTTGTCCAATGATATTTCCCTCGTTTTCTTAAACAACAAAACAATTAATAAAATCCTCCATCCTATTTCTTAAACATTTTTCATCGTGTTGTTTGTTTTCCAAAAGATGACGATTCAATTAGCTTTATCGTTAATTTTGTAAATGTATAATAGTAGGAGTGTTGTATGAGAAAAGAAAAGAATTTTAGTTTAAGTTTATTAGGTGGAAATTTTTCAACAACATCATGTAGATGATGATACACCACAGTCAACAAACAATGGCCTAATAAAACACTAATTTTTTTTTTCTATTTCTGAATAGAATTTTAGCTCTTTAAAGACTTAAATTACTTTGATATAAGAATTTATATAAAACAAAATATTTTCCTTAACAAAGCGATTATGATCAACTTCAATTTAATAATTTAAAGTGTAAGGATAATTGAAGAATTTAATTTAAGTAAAATATTGAAAGAATCTCTTCTGTGCTGTACTATTTTAGTGGATATAAACGAATGATGGAAATTTGCAAAATGACATTGGAATTCAAATCATTTTTCAAAATATGTTGAATTTAAGATTATCCTTTGATGAATTACTTATTTGCTGTTGTTCTTTAACATTTACGTTAAGTATTTAAGATTTACTGATAGTGTCAATATATATTGTAGAGAGAGAGAGAGAGAGAAGTGGTAGATTATAATGTTTTCGTCTAATATGGATTTGTTAAATATTTGACAGAAATTTTGTAAATAAATTTGCATACATAGTAGAAATTGAGAAAATTTGGGTGTTTGACACTTACAATTTATTGAAATGTATTTATATTTGACAGCTGCTGAAGTTTGAAACGAAAATATCAAAAACACATATACAGAAATAATTCAACATTAGCGTTCTAGAATCGAATGAGATTATTAGAGAAAATTTCGGCTCTTTTCGGTTTTTTTTTTCATTTCCTTTCTTTCTAGAGAAGATAGTATTCGTTGAAGAGGCAAACGTTTCTGAAGAAGAAGTAATCTTGTAAATAAAAACTGTTATACGCCAGTATGGTCCAATTAACTTTCTAATTAAAAATTTAATGCAAAGATAGTCGTTTAAAGGTCAGTAATGCAAAAATAGAAGCAGATTAAGCTTTAAAATATAAGAGTAATTGACATTAAATTCATCGAGATTAAGCTTTACGCAAAATTCATGTTGCAAATTTATTAACTCCCTAAGAGTCATACCACTTTCATCTCATATAGGTTCATATACTAATAATTGGTCACATAATAACAAATAACAAAAAGTTTTAATACAATTTTTATTTTTGGAATATGTTTAAATAAAATTTAGAGAACTAATAAGATAAAAATGAAGATCGCAAACACAAGCTAAGTTACCATGTTACTCCAAAAACTGGGCTGCTAATCTATTAACAAAAATTCATTCTTGATATATGACGGTAACAAGAGCTGTAATGTCATCATACAGAACGTAAAAATCTTTTTTGACTGGCTTCAATATAAGTAATATCCAAAACAAGATAAGACGTTCAAACTCAAAATACCCATTTTAAAGAAGTGCAATGTAACGTACGATTAATATAGGTGTCGAATAATAAGTACATCAATTCATAAGCTTCCTCGTTTTCTTATAATGAGAGTTTTAAATTGAAAGATTCATAAACTCATTATGAATTCAATAAGTTGCTAAATTTTTTTCGTGTTGTCGGTTTCGTCATTTTAGAACTTGGTAGCTTGTATAATGGTGAATGGATTTATTCGTCGATTATCTTTATGTGTAATGGTATTATTTTCTTTTGTCAAAGTAAACTTATACAACAAAATTTTTTATACTTTTACTAAATTCGCCTACTTGTCACATCATATTTTCATTTGCTAGATTTTTTGTTAAATTTCGAAAAAAATCTTACGAATTTGTCATACATTCACCATTTACAAAATTGTCACATTTGCCAGATTTCTTGGCCTATAAAATTCCCCTTTACAAAACTTGCTAGAATGAGTTATGGCATAATTTTAGTTTTCGTTTTCTTTATACTTAAAATTTCCATTAAATTACTTTAAATCGGGACTGTTATGCATATTGTGTAGGCTGAACACATTGTTCGAATTTATTAAAATGGAGGAGTGTCAAGTTATTGTATTAAATTTTCTTGGCAGTCTAATAATAGAATTCTTTATTTTTGAATTAAAATCCTTTAAACAGTTGAAATATTTTCATATTATTTTCGAATTTAAAATATTGCCAATTATTCTTATAATTTATTCACTTGGAAAATTTAAAATTTTTCATTAATTAGCTATTATTATTTTACTTTTCCTTAATTCTGAATTTAAAGGGGAACTTCTCATTATTCTTAACATTTATTTTTATTTTAATTGAAGTCCAATTAATTTATTTCAATATTGTTGTTATTTTTTTTTTGGCTCTTTTGTATAATTTAATTTTGTGGCGGAATAATATGCTAGTATGCTTTGCCTATATTAAAAATAATTGAATAATTGAAATTCGAAAACGCAGAGTATTCGTAAAACAGGTTACTTATTATCATTGTATAAATGAATAATAATAATTATTATTATTATTTTTGTAATAATAAAAAAAAATAATAATTATTATTTTAAAAACATCCGTTTTTAATTTTAATAAATTTATTTACTTTTTTTTTTTTGACTAAAACTTCTGTTCGTTTAGTTATGAAAATTATTTCTGACACAATAATATTTATTTGTAGGTAATTGAAAAGTAAAAAGGATACTATAATCTATCATAAATGGCATTACCCAACTATACGTATGTACCTATATTAAAAGCGGAAGGATATAAGAATAATTGAATCATTATTTTTGCAAAAATTATCCTTGTTTTTCTTTGATAATGCAAAAGGGATTTTATTTTTTATTTTTCTTTTTAGAATTTTATGGCTTAGTACATTCAAATATTATTTATGCGTTAATTTACCTTAAAAAAATAGCAATTCTGCTATAATGAACAGGTTCATCAACTTTAAGGAATAAATTTTTATATACATAGTTCAAAATAAGTTTTATATTCAATTATAATGTATAATAATTATGAAGAAATTACAAACGCTACACAAATTCTCTTTATTTACAGTGTTCCCAATAAACTAAAAGGTAGAGGATATAAAATTTGTGTATGAAATCCGAGTGCAATTATTTTAAAAGAGTTTGTGTTTAAAAAACAAAAAAAAATTTTTTTCTCGACAACTCAGTAGATCACAATTATAAATCAAAGGAAAAATTATTTAGAATTTTAGGGATTTTTACAGTAAATGTCAAATTTGGTCAATTTGGATGTTGTCAGTCCGAAATGCGAATTAAAATTCAAAATGTTGAAAATAAATTTTTAAATTGAAAAACTATAAAATCTAACAAAAGTCTAATATTCTCATAAGTTAAAACCACTGCTTGTTTATTTTATCCGTCACAAAGATGAATAAACGATAAACGGGGCACGATAGGATTTTTTTTTCGTAAATCATAGTTTTACATTCCTCTGCTTCTTAAAGCTTTGTGCCATTAATCATCTTAATTCAATTATAGTTTGTTTTCTTAATAGAGGTTTTGGTTTTTTAATTGTAAAATTTTGATTGTAATGGAAAAAGTGGTTGTAATTAAACCGGTAATAAGAAATGCAGTGGTAATTGTGTTGATTGCACTTAAGTATAAACTAACAATAGCAACGTCTTATTCTTTATTTTATTTTTAAAAATTAACTGCTGGACGAGGTATCTAACGGAACAAGTTATAGTAAGGGGAAAAGAAAAAGGTTTACGCAATTTTTCCAAGGTTCGGAAATTGTTGTATAAATAAAGTTGGGTCAAACCAATGGTTTGTATTGTAACACTTTTCCCTTCAACAAGTGAAAATTCTGCTTTAAATACAGTCTATCTTTACTTATTATACTATTAAAATTATTTTCATTCATATACAAAACTATTTCTAGGATTGCATATATTTGGGATGATGCATATATGCAGTCTTTGAAATAAAGCAAAAATTCATATAAAGTGGGGTTAACATTGTGTGAGTTAAGAAAAATAATTATATTTTTTAATGTCATGGAACTTACCGTTAGCTTTTCGTGTTTATAGAAATTTGAGAAAGCTTGCGGTTTCGGAAATATAAGGTGTCAAAAATTCAAATTTTACAAATTTCAAGAGGCGATAACTTGAGAGGGGACGGAGATGGAAAAAAATCGAACAAAACGAAATGAACTATTTGTTAATATCTAAAGGCCCCTAAAATTTCAAGCTTCTACAGGCTGGTGTCTAGAAGAAAAAGCAAATCAAAAATTTGGAAAAAAAGACTTTAGATAACGGTAAATTTGAACGGCCATTTTGTTTTTCTAAAGTTTAACTATAATATACCACGCTAGGGAAAGCAAGCTGCTGCCTTTCTGCGTTTGCAAAATTTCGAAAATGCTTGTGGTTTCATTGCAACAAATAGTTAAAAATTGCCATTTTTAGGGTTTTGGACAGGTATAACTTCTAGAGTAGAGGAGATAGATAAAAATTTTGTTCTACGGAAATAAGTTTCTAGTAAAGATCTATGTACATACAAAATTTCAGCTTTCTATCTTCAAGGGTGTAGAAGTTTCGTATACAGACACACGGGCAGACGGACGGACGGACGGACAGAGTGAAACTAATAAGCCCTTTTTTTCAAATTTTTTTTGGAAAAGTGCTAAAAACGAAAAATTACAGGCTCGAATTCACTTTGAGGAGAACATTTTCTTTTAACGCTTCTGCCTTGACTAGTTTCTTAGATACGTTATCCATCTGGTCTGCTATTGTATGAAAGATTATTTTTTAAATTTATTTTAATTACAATTGGCTTTTTAAAATTTCTTAAATTTTCCTATTACTTTTCTTATCTTGTGTTTGTGTATGACAAGCGGATAAGCAATTGTATAAGACAAATATTTGTCCATACAATTGAGTTGTATAATTGCACATGGTACAAGTATGATAATTATTACATTTAGGTATTTTTTATTGAATAATAAAAAATAATATTATTATCCTTATTACATTGTTTCTGTCATAAATAGAGGCTCCCGTCATTAAATTTATACATCTATATATAAATATGTATATATGTTAAGAATATGTAGAATGTTTAATAAAACCAATAAAAAAATGAAGCGGTTGCTACTGAATAAGGAACGTACGCTATACTTTGGTAATGTTAAAAGTAAAATAAAGTGGTAAAAATTAAAATTATTCAGCAAATAAAACAGAAAACTTTAAAAAAATGGTTGTATTTGAGTAAATTTTTTCCATTTTAGTTTCGAATTCAATTTAATGTTGATTTTTTTATAGGGGAGTGAATTTTAATAATAAAATTGTAGAGGGACCCCTTAAAGCAGTTCAAAGTTTTATTTCAATTCTTAAAACAAGTTATTATTTTAATATTGTGTAAACTGAGTTCAAGAAACAACAATATTTAATATCAGAGCTAGATTTTTGAGTGAGTGGAATAGTGATGGAATCATATACAAAAATAACACCTGCGATTATTTGTTCCGTCATGGTACTTTGAAATGTTTCATTTTTTTTTACAAGATAAGGCTTATTTGAGTGAATCACTTACAGGGGCTTCTTTGTTTCAATCTTTATTGGTTTTATACTTGTGCATCTAATGAGCAGGTTGCTTGGGCTGGAATAATGTAAAGCTTTGCATATTGAATTCTTAATCTATTTTAGATTTTAAATTCACTGCCATTGAATTATTGAGCCACTACAAAAACGTTGTGACATTGTATAGTATTTTTATGTTGCATATTAAGATTTTGTCCTATAGTGTAAAATTAATATGAGAGCTACATAAACCAATTTGTATATCAATTATTGTTGTATATTAACCCAATCAATACAAAATAATTTTGCAGGGTGAACGAATCAAATATTTTTCATGGACTTCTTGTAGAAGAAATCCAAGTAGTCTTTGTTTGAAATTTCGTTAATTTTGGTAAATTGGAACAAAAATTTCCTATTCCAAATGGAATAAAAACATATATAAGCATTTCGAAATCCTTTCTTTTACAGTTCACTACAATTAACTATCAAATGAGGCAAATTTAATTTAGCTAATCAAAATTCTGGCAAAGTCTTGAAATTTTTTTATTGCGCTATAACTTAGTATATAATCTGGAAATATTGGGTACAATAGAAGTACTTATTTTGAATTAGAAGAATTCAATTTAATTTAAAATTCAGCTATATAATATATACTAAGAATTTTTCCTAACTATTAAATCTAATCCCCATTACGTTAATATGAAACGTATGATAGATTCTAGTTTTAAAAAAACAAATTTTTAAGATAATGCTTACTTCGTTACTTCGCAACTAGTGACTAAAATGGTAAAGTACACATAAGAACGCCTTAAGTTTTAAAGTAGCTGAATTGCAGTTGCAAATAACAACGGCATTAGAGAATGAACGCTAAGCAATACTTTTATTAATGAGTTTCCGGAGTGCTTTTACTAAATTTTTTTTGAGTGCTTTATTCATTTAGAACTTTTACTTAAAATTTTTACAAATTTATGTATTTGTTTAGTTCTTTTTTTTTCTATTCAAATTTAATTCAATTTGCATCTGTTTAATTTTGGAATGCTTTCGCATCAACATGAATTAAATGTTAAACATTTGATTTATATTCTGTGAGAAATAAATGACGTTGTTGTTGTTTTGGCTTTGCTTTCATTTTTATTATTTATATGAGAAAATGTGTCAACTTTATATTTCGAAGGCAAAAAAATAAAAGAGAAAAAAAAATATATTAATTTTTTGCTTAATGTTGATTGAGGTTGGGGAAAATGTTTTTTGTCTTAATAATTTCGGAGTTTTAGCTTAGTTAATGCGTACTTGATTCTCCGTTTAATAATTTTACAATTTTTTAAAAATCCATTTCTTAAAGCAAATCTTTTATAAATAACACTTTTAAACAAAGTTTTTCAAAAATTTTAGTAGTATATTCAGTAACTGAATTAACGTTAATCATATCTTTGATTTTGTTATTTGTGATTAGAGTTCTTGAGAAGATAGAGTTCTAGATTTTTTAAACTAAGTTTTCTAAAAGTTACTTTGTTGAATAAACGTTTATCCAAGAACTTTTAAGATTCTTGCATTTATTGGTTTTATCAGAATCATTTCCGTATCTGTAATAGAAGAGACTTTATATTCAAGTGGTCATATTTGCAGCCGATAAATAAAGTTGTACGGAACTTTGTTATCAAATATCACACGAAACAAAAATGTTTAACGTTCGCATATAGCAGTATGATTAATCGTAATTATTAATTTTAATTAAGTAATTTGAGTAAATTGAGTAATAAAGTTGAAGTTCAAAATTTATGCAATGCAATAATTGGTGCTTTCAATACACTGAGTGAGGTGGTTTGTTTAATGCATTACAGTCAGTTTTCCCACTCGCTAAAAATAAAATGTATCCAATTTCAAGAAAAAAATGTGTCCAAAATGTATCCAACCTCTTAAAATAGAATTATTATACTAAGTCATCTTATTTTTTATAAATTAATACGTTCTGTTGTTGTTGAACTATGCGATAAAGACGATTTATCATGACGGACAAATTTTAAAAAATATGTGACAATTAGCTTACACCAAAATATTTCTAGTACGTTCTTGTCTAAATGTTCAAGATTTGAATACAGGAAGAGCCAGTACTCATTTAAAAAAGTGTCTTCTCTTATGTTATTCACATTCGGAAACCTCCTTAGAAAAGCCAGTAAATAACGTTTTTTGAATATAAAGCAAATTCGCGATTTAATATTAGCAGCATTTTAACTTTTTTGTAATATTTATTTACAAATGTATCCATATTTCAGCAAAATATTCAAATGTAGCCAATTTCGGCATTTTAGAAGATTTGAGTATCTTTGTAGCCAAGCTCAAATTTAAAGCAAAAATGTATCCAAATGGATACAATTGTGTCCAAGTGGGAACGTTGATTACAGTGTTTAAATTTTTCATTTATGTAAATTGCCTTCAGTGCACTAAAATCCAATGACATTTAATTTAAATGACAAGTGATACGGTTTTACGTTTGGCAAAACGATAAATGACTTGTCTTTGTTATCTTTATATAAAATGTGTTGCTATAGTGCATTAATGACAAAAATTTTATATTCTAATTTTTAACCATAACAATTCCAATTTCGTATATATATGTACTTATTGTATTCTGGATCAAATCTTTTTAAGTTTACGCAGGTTATTCTTATTCTCATGAATGTTCTCTTATGTTATTCACATTTGTACTTACGTTTATAGAATATTATGTTGTATATCAAAGAACCATAATTCATTCGATATAATAATAATATTTTGATTTATTTAAAAAGAAATAAAAAGAATCTTTTATCCCCAATTATATTTATTTTTTTTTTTTGATTTTTGGAGACTAATGTATATGGAATCCACTCTATATTATTCGTTATTGTTTTCTTGATGCTATGGTTTTTTTTTGTTTTCTTTATATCTACTCAAATAAAATTTATTGTGCGAAAGTTGTAGAATTTTTGTTGAATTGAAAAATTTTCTTGTCCTTTTTATGAGTTTTTGGGGAATAACAAAACAAGCTGACACTTTCAACAATGTTCATGTTATGTATGACTTTTTTTTTCATTTTGGTGTTCTGTTTTTCTTTTGAAATTGTGATATGATGGCAAAATAAGCATGTTTAATGTTTTAATATGTCGTATATCGTATATTACTTACTTATTATTTTATATTTATGTACATGATATGATAATTATTGTGTTCCATTAAAGGATGTATGGCAATCTACGCTACAACACTGCTATTACACAGTAATACTATATTATTAACATGGGAATTGTTGAGAGCGATAGTTAGGCATAGAAAACGGATGGCTTTACATTTTTAATTGAAAATAAACGTCAAATGCTCAATATTTAGTTATAGATTACTTTCACATAACAGGATTTTCATAGAAAACGGGGGTCCCGATAATATTTTACTGGCAACAAATCCAATAGAGTATTTTGGAATATTATGGTTTTTCAAAAGGAACTTATTCTGTGGTAATACAGTATAAGACATGAATTATGTAGATATTTAAAATTATATATATATATGCATATATATGTATTTATATTTTTGTGTCAAAATGGCAATTTAATATAGAAAAACAATATGCAACTGTATATGTGTATTTGTATTTAGATCAGAAAAATAATTTATGGAGTCAGCTTGTATTATCGAAAAGTTAAAAACCATTATCAGATTTTTCATATTTGTATGGATGTATGTAAATGTATGTAATGTGTATATATTATATATTATTCATATTCATTATATATGTATTTTTGGTGTACAACGTTCTGATAAAAATATCATATGTATTTTATTATGTTAACAGAATATAAAGTTTCCAAACTTCCAAAAAGAGTTCATTAATGAATAAACATTTTTTTCGGTTATTTTTAACTTATGTTGGCAATACTTTATACAGATATGAACTCAACCATTGTAGCTAAAGACAGTGGCTCAAGAAACAATAAAGTTAGGTTAAACCAATAGTTTGTATTGTAGCACTTTTCCCTCCAGCAAGTGAAAATACTGCTTTTAAGAACAATCTATGTATACCTACTACACTAATAAAATTATTTTCATTCATATACGAAACTACTTCTAGGATTGCATATATTTAGGATGAACAATTGATGCAGTCTTTGAAATAAAGCAAAAATTAATATAAAGAAGGGTTGACATAAAGCCCGATTTCAAGGGTTAATTACGTCAGTTAAGAAAAATAATTATATTTTTTAATGAAATGACTTTTATCGTTAGCTTCCAGCATTTAATAAAATTTGAAAAGTTTCGGAAATATAAGGTACCAAATATTCAAATTTTACAAATTTCGAGAGGCAATAACTTGAGAGGTGCGGCAAAAATGTTTCTAACGAAATTAACTATTTGCGAATATCTAAAATCTGTTAAAATTTCAAACTTTCGCAACTTGGAAAACTAGTATGCTGCTGTAGAAGAAATCGGCTACTATTTTTCTGCGTTTGCAGAATTTAAAAATTGCTTATGGTTTCGCTGCAATAAATAGTTAAAAAAATTGTATTTTTCGGTTTTAGGGCGGTATAATTTTTAGAGGAGGAGAGATAGAATTTTCTTCTATGGAAATAAGTTTCTAGTAAAGATCTATGTACATATAAAATTTTTTTAAAATTTAAGTTTTGTAAACATGATCACAGACGGACGGACAGGACAGAGTGAAACTAATAAGCACTTTTTTTCAAAATTTTTTTTTTGAAAAGTGCTAAAAGCTGCTATTCACAATAAATGCCGAATTCGAGAATTGCTCATACGAACAAGTTAAAGCTCATTGTGTCAAAGTAGACATAAACAAAGAATTTTGGTGCAGAATTTTCCCAGAATAACCAATTGAGACGGACTACTTTGTACAGTAAATTCTACAGACTGTTTTGTTCGACTTTTACTCGTTTTTGAACATAGAATTACAATCTTAAAATTAAATAGGATTTGGTAATCCAAAAATGACAACATAACTTACATTTAATTTATTAAAAATGAATGAAAACAAAAAGCTAGTGGTAAATATTTTCTTTCGAATGAATATTAAATAAATGCAGAATAATAGTCAATGAATAGGGAGTTATGATACTGTTCTTTTTTTGGAGAAATAAAAATCAAGAATAAGGGAAACAAGATGAGGAAGAAAAGGAATTTCAAAGTTTGTCACGCTTGTCTTATTGGTTTTTGTTACTTTCTTTTAAATATTTGCTCTTCTATTCATTTAACCTTATAATTTTATATGATTTTAATATATTAGAAATCTTCATACATACGTACATATGTACATATATGTATGTGTTCACTTGTGCTTTTATAACTACACTAATAGCAAGTACTTGACTAGAAATAATCAAAAGAATGTGCTTTATTTTTACTTCTTCTTATTTGTCTTGAAAATATGAAATTTTTTTTTTGCTTTACGTTTTGTTTTTGACTTTTTAAATTTTTCTTATTCTTATTTCTTAATATTTTATTAAATACTTTTCTATAATTTATTACCCACTCATTTCCAATTATATTATTTATAGCATTATAATGTTGTAAAGGAAATAAATAACATACAACAAACAAGTATAAAGATTAATTTCAGTGTACGTACAATATGGCAAAGTGTACGAGTTTAAGCTGAAGGTTCTCATTATAGGATATTGAAAGAAATAAGAATTAATTTACTGCATCCATTTTGAAGGCTGATAATTTTGAATCTTTAATGGTGTAGGTGTGTCTGATTGACTATTTTTAGTTGATGCTTAGGGGGTTTAGGAGCTTTAGAGTAATCAACTGTAGTCAATTGTAAGCTAGCGGATAAAATATGCAAATAATCAAAGATTTTATTAAATTTGCAGCATTTCGAAATTCTGCTAAAATATTAAATGAATAAATAACTACCGGCTTAATTATAAAATTAAAATAAAAATTATAATTTTCAAAAATTATGCATGTCAAAAAGTATTAACAGGAAATAAGAGCACAAAAGAATAACTTTTTTCTCTTTACTGAAAACAGAAAAATATCATCGTCATTCTTTACGTATGAACCTACTACATACCTGCATATGTATTAACTACATCATTTTTAGTTCTAATTTTGTATTAGAGAGGCGTAATAGGTTAATGAACAATGTGTATACGTCAAAATTTTCTAAAAACTAACTGTGTTGAAAAATCTATTATAGCGTATATAAAACATTATTATGATATTTTGTAATCATTTCGATTAAATCTTTATAAAAATGAGTAAATCGATTATATTTTGAATATAAGAGAGAGAATAATAGCGATGAAATGTGAGAGGAAGTACCATAGTAAATCATAATAGAAAACGCCACTTTTTGTTAGTTTCTACAATACATTATTTTGTTATATGTATATCACAAAGGAGGGGTGCGAGTATAGAAAAAATCGACATAGAAAAAATAGAAAAAAAAAAACTTTCATTAAGTATAAACTAAGATTTCACCGTTCTAATTAGCAGTGTGCTTTGTTATCGCTCTATATGACATTTTATAATTTGTTGTGTTAAGTAAAAGTGTTGCCGTTAAATTATTAATAATAATAGTAGCATAATTTCTTTCATACGAAAATTTTGAACTATCATAAATAGCAAGTTGTATAATATTATGTAATTTTACTATAAGACCAATTTTGGTGTTGCTTTTCTTAAATAAATTGTGATGTTTTCATTTTTCCCACTTTTATGAATTATATACTGTTGCAAATCAGCATAAAGAGACTCACACTTGAACAACTCTTTTAAATTTGTTTTAAATTAATAATTATCCAAATTAATTTTTAAAAGTTTTCTTCGATTCGCAAGATTTACAGGCAATTTTAATTAGCAATAATATTTTTAACCATTATATTCATTTATATCTCAAGGAGTAAAATGCATTAATTTAGAATGCCATTAGTCTTAAAAAGATTCTTCAAATTTTCACTTCCTTTAGAAAAATTCAATTTTTTGATGGGTTTTACAGACTGGTGACATTAACGTATCTTAATTCGTTTGAAGTCAAGGCAAACGCCTCATTGGTTGTGATCTATGTAATTTTTCAGCATGATTAATAATTTTTTTAAGTGAAAATTTCGAGGATATTGATCAGGACAAAATGTGGTATCAATAATATGATACTATCTGCCATAAGAAGACTGTTAGCATTGATTTATTAAAATCAAAATTTAGAGATAAGTTGTTTATAAAATAGAAAACCTTCTATTTGCTTATACGGTTGGATTATTTGCTACTTCCCAATTATTTCGTAAGGGGTTGCAGATAATATTTGAATTTAATATTATAATTTTATACAGTAAGAAAATTTAATGAATATTACACTCATTCGGCCAATAATCTTTTCTAAGGTAGATTCTCATCTACTGCTAATAATTCTACGACAACACTTTCAATGTCAATCAAAAATTTTTTCCTAATTCTCAAACATATTTTGAGTGAAATTAAAGTGAAATAGAAAATCGAATTAAAACAAAGATTAAATCAACAGACGTTCAAATAATTTTTCGAAAAAAAAAATTTTATTGAAAAGTGCTCCTTTTTTTTATAGGTTAGAATTTATTGTAAAATAGGTAGCCACAATAATATTTTATTTTCAATAGAAAAATGTTGAACGGTAGCTTATCAAAAATTATTAATCTTCATTGAAAAATTTTTTTTTCTAGCATGTTCAATTTTCTCATTTCTTTATTATTAATTGGCTTTTTAAAATATAATAAATCTGATATTACAAGAAAGCTACTTGTATTTTGTTATACAAAAAGAACGCTTTTCAAATTGATAATTTATTTCATCTTTTTGTGCTTACGAGAAGGTGATCTTTAAACTGAATATTCTCTCTATAGTACAAGTAGAGGAGTATGTGTTTTACAGAGCACTTTTGACATGGGTGCGTAAAATGTTATTCATTATTAATGTATGTTTATATGTACCTATAAACATTATTTTGAATAGACGTATTCAATATGGGTCTGCAATTGTCATAATCAAGATTATAGATCGAAAATTTTTAATAATATATTTTGATGGATCTTGTTAATCAGAAAAGTGTGTTTGGACGTTACAGGTATACATGCAAAGGCAGATACATATAGATAGATGATCTAACAATTTTTTTTTTATTTTAAGGTTAAAATTATAATTATAGAGCGGCGCCGTACATTTATTTAATAAGATTTTAAATTTTTGAGGAGGATTCATTTTGTATATAGTGTGCGTAAATGGAGCGTGCTATTTAGTAAATTTAAAAGTTTTTTTCTAGTGAAAATTTTTCATATGGATGTGTACGGTTTTTGAAATTTAATAAGAAATCATTAAGAATTAGTCAAATGTAATTGCGAGTGAATTAAATTTCATTTTCTAATGAAGGCAATCAAAAATTAAGTAATTTAGTTTAAGTTATGGTTTTAGAAAGATAAGAACAAATATTCACTATAGAGAAAGTTTTTTTCGTCGAAATATTAAAGAAAACGCAATTTGAAAATCGTCTTTATTGAAAGACTCTTAATATTTTTCAATTTATATATTTTCAAATTAAATTTTTTTATGAAAAATACGGGAAATTAGTTCAAGTTTTGTAGATAGCTGCACATAAAATTACCGATTGTATTAATTAAGGGGCTATTTTTATAAATGGTTTTTAATATTTCAAACTAAAATTTCACTTTATAATGAATATCCTTCTCGAACACGCTCGTGTGCAAAACCTTCAGCAGATATGTCGGAAACATCGAATTTTCTATTGAACCGGATGCTACAAAAGCCTTTAATTTTAGTAGTTTGTAGACGTCATTTTCCTAACTTTAAGTTTTAGATAATTTTTAAAAAGTCGAGGAAGCAGTGCTCAATGTACCCAAATCAAAAAATAATATAATTGCATATTTTAAATGTGTAATATGTGTAATTTAATTTTTGTACCCCTAAAGGTATGCGATTAATTAAGAGATTAATTTTTATATAAATACACAGGTTTATAATTAAAAGTTGTAAATTTTTTATTGAATTATATAGTATGCAGTATAGGGTTATTAATAGAATAGCATATGGGGTAAATGGCCTCCACGACTTTGCTATGCCTTTTGTTGAAACTTTCCATGAACCAATTCTATGCAACCAATTCTTAACACCAAAACGGGAAATTAGACGGTTAGGAAATGAATCGTGCAGTAATTGAATTGTTTCTCGGGCTGTATGCGTTTTGCTAAAATCATATACCGTTCACATCCATATCTTGCAATTCTGGCACAAAAAACTGGATTATAATGTCGTGACAGCAAGCAAGATTCACCGTTATTGTCTGCATTTTTGAAAAAGAATGGTCCGATTAAGCCCCCAACCCAAAATCCGAACCAAACAGTGATACGTTGTAAATGCATTTGTTTCTCAACAATCACTTGTGGATTTATTGAATGCTAAATGCGATAATTTTCTCGATTAATCCATTAAGATGAAAATGAGCCTCATTGCTGTATTTTTTTTTTTTTTTGGAATTTGAATAAAAAATTCACTAAAATAGAATTGCGGAAAATCGAGTGCAACATAAAACTATGCACAATTTTTTATTTTTTAATTTTCTTACTAAAGTTTAGGATATTTTTTATGAAATTTATTTGTAAAAAATTTTAACTAAGATTTTTCTTAAAGTATAATTTTAAAGTTTTTTAAAATTACACTCCTCTAAATCTTCATAAAACTACATATAAATATTAACAACTTTAATATTATTTGGAGATTGATTATAGATAGAAAAATTCAAGTCATGATTAACTTCATGTTACATAGTTTGTTTTCCCCAATGACAATCTGATTTTGTAACAGTTTGTAAAAATTGTTGTTATTCATGTGGAAAATATGTTTTAGTATCAATCTTGTTCCCATTGAGGATAGAAAGTTTTCATGTTTATTTTTCTCTTCAAAAAATTTTCTTCTAAAAACTTTACAAATAGATCGAATTCTTTGGTACGCAAGTATAAAATTTATATGTAATTTACAATATGTGAAAGAAACTTTTCTAATAAAATATTTTGGCACAATAAACATGTTAACACCATCGAGATTTTTTGATATTTTTGATATAGGAAAAAGTTTTGTAGAAATTTTTATAGTTTCTTATTATATATAATCATGATTATTATATGTGACCTAATATTAAATTGTTAAATAAGTGTTATACATTATATAAGATTTCACATATTATTAAGTTATTAAATAAAAGCAAATTCTATTTTTGAATATTTTTCGAACAGCTGCAGTAATGGCCAATTTTGTAAAATTTAGTAGAAAAAAATTCAAATTTCAATTTACAAAGAGTTGTGAATGAGATTAATAGATACCTTTGCAGACATAATAGCTGCTTACATTTTCTGAAAATTTCTTTTAAAATTCAAAACCTAAACTAGGATTTAATCTTCGATTGAGTTTACTTGAATGTTATAATATACCTGAGTAAGCCTGTTTAATATCACGTTTGTGTGTATTTATTTTAGGAAATATGAAATGTTTTTCAAACATTCTTCAAACCTTTAAACCTTGGTAGCTCCATTTTTTTTTAAGAGATATACCATTATTAATATGAAATTATACACTTGGAAGTCAAAATTTAAATGATTTGTGTGCTTCTATACATTTTTATATTCCAAAAACCGAAAAATTTTCCGCATTGGTAAGGCATTAAATCATTTAAATTTGGATAAAGTGTTTTGAATTCATTACATCTTTTATTAAGCAAATAGCACAAACAAAATGTCTGCGATTCATAAATTAATAATAAAAAGCCATCAGTTTCTCTTTTTACTTTTATACAAATTCCTACTTGTATTTTGAGAACCCTTTTATTAACTATAGTATAGTTTAAATAAGAAATATGCCTTAGAGATAGTTTAATGGTGCATCTTTTATATAGCCAACAATATTCTTTAAATACTTTTTGAGATTTTTATCATTATTTTTATAATCTTGGAATTTTTATTTTTGGTCTTTTATATTCCTAATTTCCATAAAATAATTATTAAAAGAAATTTTTATCTTAATGTTCTTGGAAAATAATTCACTTGGTTTAATTGCAGCAATATTGCAAATTATTCTATACAAAATTCTTAACTTGTTTAATAATATAAGAGTGCGGATTGTATAAAAAAGAATAAGAATTAACATAAATTATGTAGAAACTACAATGGATTGTTTTACACTTTTACTTTCTTTAAGAAAAAATTCTTTAAAATCTTTATCAATTTTTTATACACTCTATATTTGCAAATAAACAGAATGCGTACATAAAGCCACATATGTTTTAAACCCTTCCTAAATATTTTCAAAGTAAATTTTCATTAATTTGATTTTAGTAGAAGCATTCAGGTTGATTTTGGTTATATTTTCGGAATACGAAAGAGTGCCTTTAAAAGCCAGTTAAAGTCTTTTGCATGGTAACCATTTATAATTCTTCTTGATCATAGCTAGTTTGTGCAGAGATCACAAGACATTCTTTCTCTTTCTATGTCCTAACATGTCCTTGTAGGAGTAATAGTAGCACTGTGTCGAAGAGCCGCTTAGATTCATTTGAAATATAACTTATTCCAGGGGGTAGTAATTGATTTTGAATAGGAAAAAAATATTCTCTATCATATATTATGAGTTTTTATAATCATTATAATACTTGTAATCATTAAACGTTTCCTCAGGCTATAGGATGTTGTCATATTATTCAAATTAATGTTTTTTATCGTCAAATATTCTTTTATAATACATAACAATTGGGTTAACACTACAAGTATAACATTTATAGCATAAGATTTGGGATATCTTAGGAAGATATTCTACTTTTCTAAGGAAGACAACAACTTCTTTGAGGATATTACTGTGGAAATTATTTCATATTTATTTTAGAGAATTGATAAGAAATAAATCAACTCTCAAATTTCAATAATTTTGATAAAAATTTTAAACTGACCAACTTATTATCCGTCTGGATTTGGAATGATTAGAATATTGTATTTTGTTAACATTTTCTCTTCATACGTTCAATTTCAACACTTTCAAAATAACATTCCCATTTCCTTTTACTTTAATAAACCATAACTTTTTAAATTCTTCCCTTAATGAACTTATACTTGAATTCACTCTCATATACGTAAAAACCACATTATTTTAAATTTAATATGAAGTTATTAAATTAAATATTTTCTTCGTTTCAAATAATAAAATAAATGTAGCTTGAATATTGTTTAAAATTTACATTCCATTTCTCATTCCATACATCCTGTAACTCAAACCATCAACTCATAAATGCTCTGTTAGTCTTGTTTTCTTAGTATAAGGAATAGAGTTTTACAACATTAAATTTATGTAATCTCTCAATTTGTACGAATTTAAGAGATTTTCTAAATTTTTCTATATTTTATAGAGTAAGAGGTAAACATAAATAATGTGTTGAAAATTTTGTAGATTCCTTGCCAAACATTTTGTGTTCATGATGTCTCAAGGCTGAAAAATGAAAATCTTTTCTGCATTGTTTTTTTTTATTTGTAAAATTTATAATCCTTCTTTTAAAAAGATTTTAGGCATGGGAACCAGTAAAGAATTATAGATAGAGAAAAATAGAAAAGATTATTTTAAAATTTGTAGAGATTTTACACTTGTTTAAAACAAGCAAACAAATTATGAGAACAAAATGCGTTCGAATTACAACAAAAAAAAAAAACAAAAATTGAGTGAAAATGAAAATTTATTTTTCCTGTAAAGTAACCCTTTTTTATTTTCTCTTTTTATTCTTTTTTTGTTATAAAAGTAAAGGTTATAAAATAATCTGTATAAGGAGTTGTTTGTTACTTGCTTTTTTTGTTCTTTTATTAAGAAGATAAGGAAACGATTACAAGACATTAAAGGGTTGACTTAATTTCCTATTACAATAAAATACTCGTAGAATGTTGTACCAAAGTAAAATATTTGGCAAAATTCAGAGAAGGAATGGAAATTTAAACAGATTATGGAGGATTTCTTTAAGAGGAAATAAAAATTAACAATAAATACCATGTTGACATATTAAATTCACCTCATATTGTTAAGAAAAATTTAATTTATTTCAATTTAAGAATAAACTGTAAAAAAAATGAATGCATTCAATTGTATAAAATATTGTTTAATACAAAATGTTGCATACGTTTAGGAGGAATTAAAAAATTTAGAGAAAGGAAAATAATAATTGGGGAAAAAGTTCTACAAACAAAAAGATTGAATAAGATTGTTACTTAATCTACATAATTAAGATATCAGAGTATACTTTTGAATAAGAAGTTTATGGCTGTCGCATATATTAACTAAGATGCAGATTTTTCGAAGTTGAGGTCTATTTTGGTGGAATTTAACTATATTTTGTGATTTGATAATGATAATATGAGATCTGACATTTACTTGTGGCAGTATTCATCTCTAATTTAAAAATTAGAGGGGTAAAAGTTCAATTTTTTTGGAATTTTTTTATTTTTCATATAATAATAATATGTTATGTATTCAGATGTTTTTTTAGGTATCAGTAAACTCTAAAGTATATGAGCTATGCAATTAAAACTTTACATGAAATTCATTATGACCCTTTAATGAACTCATTAATAAAATCATATAGTCACCACTCTGTTTGTTTAGTATGAATCAAGTTCAATTTATAAGGAATCAAAGGATATATATTTTTATATTTTTTCTTATGGTATTTTCGAACAATCTTCCGTAAGTCAAATTTCATTGTCCTATCGTTATTCTGTATACAAGGGAAACATATAAACAATTTTAGCATTTAGTAGAAAATTTTCGAAACTCCTGTTTATGCAAATATTTTTACTATTTTAATACCATTAGTGAACGTCAATCAATCAAAATCATTTTACACTGAAAAGAAATGTCAGTGTAGAAAACAATGCTAGAATTGAGGTTACGCTGAATCCTGAAGTCAAATAAGTATAAAATCTCGAAAATCACCTATTCAATGACTTGTTTCTAAGAACAATGATTACATTTATGATATATCTTAATCAATTAATCAATAGTAAGCAAAATTAATTGTTTCAGATTTCAAATTTTGTGTCAAATATGTAATAAATTTGAAATTGAATTTTTCGACAATTTTTTCAACTCGTTTCTAGATTTGTTTTATAAAATATGGAATATTCCTTCCGTGCGATACGGGTAGTAGCTATTGTCACATAACTATAATTGAGAAGGAAGATGAGGCTCCATCTTGTAGTTCGCTTAAAATGCGGAAACCCACGGATTGTTTCAGAATTCGTCAAATTTAATTAAAATTTTAAAAATGTTAGCTGAAGCTGTATTCTTTAATAATTTTATTATAGGAAATTTAATTTAAAAAATTATTACAAATCTTATTCAGAAAATGTAAAATTCTTGTTCTGATATTATTTCTTCCTGGGACAATAAAAGTTGACATATACTTTGTAGAACAATTTGTTTAACAATTTTCATATATCATAGAAAAAATATAGAAATAATATTAATTTTTTTATTGAATTCTAGTTAATAATGAAAATTTCTCTTAAACCAAAAATAATATTAATAAAATTAAAATTTATTAATTTATTATTTTTTTTCCGATTTTCAATATAAAGTTACAGGAAAATTTTCTTCTCTTCATTAAAATGTTAAAAAGTATTTTAAAACAACTTTAAATTTTTATTTTATTTCAAAATCAACAAAAAAACTTTTCCAATTTTCACAAAAAATTTTCAAAACTATTCAAAAACTAAATGCCACTTAAATCAAAGTTCAATTAAACTTTTCTAAAAAGAATAAAAACTTTTTAAATTTATTTCTCTCAAACAAAATAAAATTAGGTTTATAGCAACTCCCAAATGAACATTAAAACTATTTGAAAAGAAATTTTGTATTAAGCGGAAAAGCATTGTCTTCTTTCTGAAATAGAAAATCTGGGAGAAAATAACGTTGGGTCAAACCAATGGTCTGTATTGTAGCACTTTTCCTTTCAACAAGTGAAAATACAGCTTTTAAATGCAGTCTAGTATAACTACTACACTAATAAAATTATTTTCACTCATATACGAAACTATTTCTAGGATTGCATATATTTAGGATGAATGATTTGGGAATTATTTGAAATAAAGTAAAAATTAATTTAAAGAGGGGTTAACATAATGCTCGATTTTAAGGGTTAATTGTGTGAATTAAGGAAAATCATTACATTTTTTAATGTTATAGAATTTACCGTTAGCTTTCTGCGTTTATAGAAATTTGAGAAGCTTGCGGTTTCGGAAATATAACGCACCAAAAATTAAAATTTTACAAATTTCAAGAGGCGATAACTTTAGAGGGGGTGGAAACGGAAACAAAATTTTCTTCTAACGAAATGAAGTATTTGTTAGTTTCTAAAAGCTGCTATTTCAGGCTCCTACAATCTCGGGTTTCGGCATTAAAAATTTGGAAAAAACAGATTTTGGATACCGGTAAATTTTAACAGTCATTATGTTTTTTTAAAGTTAAGCTAGAGTATACCGCGCTAGGGGAAGCAAGCTGCTGCCTTTCTGCGTTTGTAAAATTTCAAAAATGTTTATGGTTTCATTGGAACAAATAGTCAAAAAATGGCATTTTTAGGGTTCTGGGGGGTATAACTTCTAAAGCGAGGAAGATAGGTAAAAATTTTCTTCTACGGAAATAAGCTTTTAATAAAGATCTATGAACATATTAAATTTCAGTTTTCTATCTCCAAGGGTGTAGAAGTTTTGTAAACGTGTCCACGGACGGACGGAGTGAAATTAATAAGCACTTTTTTTCAAAAATTTTTTGAAAAAGTGCTAAAAAGAGAAAATTCCATTTAATAACAATTTTAAACATAAAAGTAATTTCTTTTATTGGTAAATTTTATTATCACTTCGGGGTGATAGAAAAATAAACTTATTAAAGTCTTTAATATCGATTATTTTTCTTGTACATACCATCGATTACGTTCTTGTACATTCAATTGAATTACAACTAAGTATATACATTATAGTTAACATAATGTACACTTATAATGTACATAATAGTTAAAGCTTTAAAAAATTTTATGAAAAATTGTTATTAATAACTATACACTATCAACGACAAAGGAATGAGTCGGAATGAATTTTTTTTCCTTTTCAACCCTTGTTTATTCTAATGATTATGGCATAATGCATATATCATTTTCCCTTAAATTTCATCCTTCATAGCTAATCAATATGCATATTCATCCCATTTATTATTGTTTTTATTTTAAGGATAGCAAAAAAAAAAATATAAAAAAAACACATGAGTTTGAGAGTATACAGCGTTATCCTCCGAATGATTTTCTGATTTTCCTTACATTTAAAATAGTCTGTGATGATGATTTTATTCGGTTTTTCTTCCATATGATGTGCATAACATTTGTATGTCTACATCTAATAGTAGCTGTTTGTAAACGATTTTTCTCTTACTCTAAATGTATAAATGTTTTATTATAAGTGAATTCAATTTAAAGGAATAAATATAATTAAATGTAAGGAAATAATGAAATTACGATATTATATACAAGATGATCAAATATAGGCAATATTTCAAACAAGTCAATAACTCACATAAAGACATTATGCTTGCCAAAACCCCACTTCCGAAAATAATAAGTTGTTAGGAACTCATAGTTATATAAACCAAATACAGTCTTACTGTCTTACTTCTGCAAAGAAAGGATTTCGCTTTTTACTAATGTTCTTTGAAAAATCTACACAAGTGGTCAGTACAATTCCAGTTTGTGTGTATGGTAATTGAGCTCGCACTTTTATGGTTTTTAAAACTTTTTTTCAAAATTTATGTGGGTTTCCCGTCTGATCGCCGTCTAATAGTTTCTTTGTACTTAGCATGTGTGATAAAGATTTTAGCCTGCTTCATACCACAAGTTCACAGTCAAAATACTTGAAATCTGGTAGCACTTGATATTGATGCGGACACAAAGAAATCTGCAGCCAGTCTGCCCTTTACGGTCACTTACATCCTTAATTATTGTGGAATATTTTGAAACACTCTGTCGTTTTGCAAAATTTATCTAGGAAGGTACTTTTATGTGATGTATAAGGAATTTTTAAACAGGAAAAAAAATGTATTTTTTTTCAGGTTTTTTTTTTTGTTTTCGTCAAGACAGACAAATTGACGTACATCCGGGTGATGATGGACGGCAGTTATATTTGTCTATTTATAGATTAAATTTGCTTAAGTTAATGTTGGCTGCGTTCCATATTATTATTTAATCTATGCGATAAACTATATGAAATATCATTATCCTGCGAATTGCTGTTTCTTATTATAATGAGACAATTTTCAAGTGTTTGTACGTACAATCGAAAGGTACAATCGGATGAGAAGGAGGATTCGAAAAAATGGAAATTAGAAGGAAAAAATGAAAAAAGAAAACCCAATATAAAGAAAAGAGGAAAGGAAAAAAATACAAAATGTAATGAGATTTTTCGTATATACTTTGAGTTTAAATGTATGCCTTGATTATCCTAAATAGTTGTGATTATTGCTCTGTTGTGTATGTGGGGATAGAAAGTTAATAGTAAAAAATGTGATCCCATATTTTTGTTTTTATTTATGTTATTGATAACCTTGAATATTTTTCTTTTCTTTTTTTTTTATTATTGTCTTATGAGCATAATTTTTTTATTTTATTGAAACTCATTTTTCTCTCTTATGATTATGTTATTAAGTGTGTGTATTTACAATGTAAGCAAACACGAAAATGGCATATGAGAAGAATGTTGGGAATGGATCATTTATGGGTCTGCCAGATACATTAAAGTAATTTTTAAAATTATAAAAAAAAATTTTTGAAATTTAGTTTTATGTGATGAAATAAATTTGAATAAATTTTTGCAAATTGCTCGAGTTTGGCTTTGGTAAATTGTGAGAAAATAAAAATATTTTAAGAATTTCTTAAGAATTTTAATTTGTTAATTTATATTGGTACAAGAAATATTTATAAGTAGTTTTTTAAAGTAATTTGTAAATATAAAAAAAAAAATTAAGCAAAATTATTTGTTAAGAGTAATAATAAATTTATTAAGAATAACAATTTTCTATTTATTTTGAATTAACTAAATATTAGCTCTCCACTGTTGGAAGTAGGACCCAATGAGCTGGGTTCCCAAGCAGACTTGAGTAATCGAAGAATAATTACCGAATTCCAGTTATTGAGTGAAATATTCTCGGAAAATGAAATAGATTCTAAAAAATTTAAGAATTAATAAGAGATTTTTTGCCGGCAACTAGAGGGTTTTTAAAAACTAGAAATATACAAAAATTATTTAATGAAATCTTGAAATAATGAGATTTAAAGGACAGTATAGAACGTCATCATTCAATGTTGGTATGAAATAATTTCCAAATTTTTATTTTTCAAAAAATTTAAACACATAGAAGGATTTTTTTGATTTTTGGGTATGCGATTAAAATATTTTTTTTTTGCTAAATTTTTCTTTTAAGTGCCCCTCAAAATTCATTATGTTCGTACTGGTAAATCTCCGACTCGTATAAGATAAAATGGCCAATTATACGAAGCAACTTAAGTGTGTCTCTTCTGTCGTTAGAAATAAAATAGTATACTTGTTTATTTCTTAATTTTAGACATGAGCTGGGAATCAGTGTAAAATATTAGTTATTGAGCTCCTCTAAGAAATATTTTTTGTCTTCTGAATAATTCACTTTCTCTTACTGTAGTGTTGATTAGGAAACGATATGCCAAAAACTTTTTAAAATTTTGAGTCATACATACATACATACATATTACACGGCATTTATCAAAGTATTTATTTTTCTTAAATTATTTTATAATTTTTCAATATTATTTCCTTTTATTTTGATTGTATGCGTTGTGAATTATAAAATTTTGGAATTGAAACTATTTTAAACTATTCCATTTTAATTGTAACTCAAAAAAATTTTATCAGTACACATTATGTGATTTGAATTTTTATTTCCTTCAGTAAAAATTAGGCACATACTCGTATGTATATATAAAAATTGAAAACTAATGAGATAAATAATTTTTTTATTCTTTTCTCCTACTTGTACATTGAATTTTTCTTAAATAAATATCTTTTTCTTATCATGATAAATCCAAAAATGACTAATGACAATGAAGTTCAATTTCAAATTCTTTGAATCATTATTCATTGTCTTCAGTTTTGGGAACATTATAACAGTTGATATAAAAATATTGTAATAAAATAAAATATTAAAGAAGTGATTTTTTTTTTGTTGATTCCATCAAGGACGAAAATAGTATAAAGAATTATTTTAATGTACCCTGCACCTTCGTGAATGATATATTTGCTTTGGTATGGAGTTGAGTTTGGATCATTTGAAATTTAAAATTTAAATCAATTGAAATTCAGCGTAAAATTCTGCGTTGATTAGCCCGGTCGTCCGTTCGTCCGATTGCCCGATCACACGATAACTCAATAACAAATAATGCAATCGAAACCAAACTTTCAAAAGTAGTTTCTTTTGTGCCAAGGACGGCTACTATTGTAATTGGGCCAATTTGGGCAACGGGTTTGAGTAGCTGCCATACAATTCAAAGAGGATAGGTCAGACATATCCGTGAAGTTTTGGAATTTGGATTTGGTATGGAAAGGTAATTGTTATACAACAATGAAATCTAATTCTATATTTAATTTTATATTTTATTTACTTATTATTTAACAAATTTTTAGACTCAGATTATCTAGGTGCAGGGTATAATTCGGTCGGTTTATACCGACTGAAACGTTTTCACTAGTTTTATATAGATATACAAAGATATTGCACACATTTATATATTTTAAATTTGTCACGTTCCGATATCTTAATTTTTTTGGTTTAAAATAAAATATTTATGATGTAAACTTTTGTATAAACAATATAGAGGAGATATGAAAGAAAAGCTCTGGCAAAAAGATCTACTAAATAAGTAGAATATTAATGAGAATCAAGTTCTCCCAAGAGATTATTAATATGTGAAAGTAAAAGAGTATATTTTTAAAATCGAGTGTGGTGAATATACTGATATATAAAATTGATTCGTATAAAATCGTTGGTGTTCGACTCTGTTTTGTATATACGAAATTGTGAATAAATTGTAAAGTTAGGAAGTGATACGAATGGTATGAAGAATAGTGTTGTGACAAATAGTAATGTTATTTATTTATAAAAAGGTGTTATTGTCTCCATATGAAAAATTTAAAGCTATTAAATTATTAAATGAGTATGCAATTTAAAATATAAATGACAAAGTTATTCACTCGGAATGTTAAGAATTTTTTTTACTTTTAATATTAAAAGTGCCTTATATTATGAAGAAAAGACGGCTAAGTAAGTCTTTACTAGTAAATCTCAAAATGATCAAATTCAATCAATGTTCCTATGAGTCATATTTCAAAAAAATTTGGATAAAATTTACTTGTAAATTTATTTCTGTGTGGCTGTCCATTTTTTCCTATGTATTTTTATAAAACTTACAAATATTCTTGAAATTTTTCGATATCGTAAACTGATAATATACTTTAATTTTTGAATACAATTTTTTTTCCATAACACGGCAACTCGAATATGTATCAAATTTAATAGTTTACAGTTTTTATAAAATATGTAAATTATTTTGTTTTATTCCTATGACTACTCTCCTTGTCTAGTCAAGCTATTACTTCTCCAGTTTTTCGAAATTTTATTTTTCGGTCAGTTTAAGGAAACTTTCATAAAGGCCTTATATATTATTTATTAAATGTTATTTTATTCTCTACATTAACATATCCAGGAAATGGAAATAATTTGTGTATGAAAATCATTTATAGACCTTAAGTTAAATTCGATTAAATTGCCCGCACCCTCCCCCCCGTCCCTGCACCAAGGGTTCACTTAGGCCACTTAGGCCTGTAATGGTACCACCGGATTTCTTTCTTTCCCCTCCAATAAAATCAACCGGAATTTCTCAGAAATATACTAAGGTCCCTAGCATTTACATTCGTTAAGTCCGTAGCTCGCTAAAAAAAAAATAAAACCCAAGAAACGTCTTGGAGTTCGCTGGCACCGGACACGAGCAAAGCAGGTGGTTTACCGTCTCCGACTTCTTCTTGTCCTCCCACTAAGACTTTAAACTATACAAAAATTAGTTGTTAAATTATATGGACAATATTAGTTGTTCAAATTAAAGTTGTTTGATGCATTGGTAGGCAAGCAGCTATGTTATTTTACATAAAATAAATTTGATTGACTGACTTGCTTTTTGATATCATTTCCAAATTTCCTATAATATGTTCGAAAGTAAAAGATAACTAGTTTTCAAAAAATTTAAAAAATATCCCAAAATTTTTAAAGAGAAAATTTTTAAAGATTTGATTTTGCCTAATTTTAACCTCTGATTTCAGTTTTGTTTTCCTTTTAAAGGCAAAATTCAAAAAAATCCTAACTAATTTACTTTTAATTTAATAAAGTTTTAAATTGAAAATTTAGTTTATTAATCTTATATTCATCATATAGCTAGTTTAAATTCCTGATTATTCAATTTAGTAATTTTTAAAACTTTTATATAAATCAGAGGTTTTTTTTTCCTGCAAAGTTGGCTAATTTTATGCCATTCTTTAAATTTTATATAAAAATATTTGAGGATTTTCATTTCTAAATAAACCAATTTTGCATTTTTTTTGGAAAAGTAAAAAAAAATTTATGTATATGTGAGTATGATGTTTGAATAATTTACATTAAAATATTTTTCCCTCATAAATTACATCCAATTTTTATATCTACCTTTTGTTTTACTTTAATATTATTATAGAAAATAAAATTTATTTTCTCTTCATATATTATTACCTTTGTTATTCATCCTTAAAATGACATTCTTTTTGACTCTTTCTATTTATGAATGTGTGTGCTAGACTTTCATTAAAGGTCCATGTTTATTCTTCTGACCCTTATGCTTATATACATATATGGGTTTATATTGTTAATCTTGGATATAAAAGTTTTTTTTTTTTCATATAATTTTGAATTGTTTTCTATGTTCTTAATCTTCTAAAATTAAAAATGAATTAAAATAATGTGCTTAATACTTTTAATGTATTAGATGGTCTGCTCAATAGCGGAAGAATATAGTTTTGAATGTAAAATATGAACTTATATTATACCATATTTTTCAAAAGTCGAATATGTAGAGAGTGTTACAATTATGCCGCCATATTAAATATCAGTATATCATAGAATTTCTTATCATATGATTTTGGACGAAGAGATTAAGAGAATGAAGACGAAAAGATTCCAAATTTGAAAAATGCTTGTGATCCCTGATTAAAATTGATCAACACCCTTCTTCATATCTTTAGTCGCATAGTTCCAATTAGAAGCTACAAATCAGCCTCTTCAATTTACTTTTATAAATCTACAAAATTGCTTTATTGAAAACCCCATCTATATTAAAACCTTGTGTTCAATTTTATTTTTCCTTTCAATTAGATAAAATAAAATTTCTCACCGTAAAATGGACAGATTCATTTTTCAAAAATAAATTTTTTGGTATGAAAGATGTTAAACCATTCCATATCCTTTAAGCCTATACAATATATTCAGTCTCTATATA
Source organism: Condylostylus longicornis (assembly GCF_029603195.1). Taxonomy (NCBI): domain Eukaryota; kingdom Metazoa; phylum Arthropoda; class Insecta; order Diptera; family Dolichopodidae; genus Condylostylus; species Condylostylus longicornis. The sequence goes on along the minus strand of NW_026578009.1, from coordinate 7,858,511 downwards.
CGAACTTGTTAAAATGCTAAATGACCCATATGTTTAGTTATAAAATCATGTTTTATTTTTATATATCCTTTATGTCTTTTTTACTAATCACTAGGATCATCATCATTACTATAATCAAGGTATAGGTTAATCTCTAGGATGAAGATGGTCAAATTAGATTTCACGGTTTTTGAATTTTTTTTTTCTTATTTATTTTTACCTTTTTTATGCTACCCTTGTATAAGACCAAATTTTTTTTTTCGGGTTTTTACGGTTTGTTTTCCACAAAGTTACAGTTATTTTTTCGGTTGACCAAATAATAACTGTTTACATAGGTGCGTAAAGGTTATTATATTTCGTTTTTATTTTTTATGATTTTGTTATTGAAAAGAGTATATGCAGAGTAAATGAGAACTTCAACCATATAAGGGCAATTATTATACATTGATCATTTAAATTTCCGTTTTATTTCCATTTTTATTTTTTGGAATACGTACTGAACAAAGTCAAATTTAGTTTCAAAAAATAGGAATGTTGTGTGATTAAAATATTCAAATATTGTGCACTTGTTAATGGAAAAAAAACAGAAATTTTCTAGACGGATTTCATGTTTAATTTTTAAAATGATCGTAATGTCATGTAAAAGGATTTTTGCTGTGAGAATATTAAAAAGTAACAAATATAATATGAAAAGGAATAGGTGAAATTTTAATTATTTGGAATATATGCAAATGTCAAGGTAGCATTTACAAAGGTTACATATTAAAAATTTGGAATTTGTGATAATTTTCTAATATTGTGACATTTTAAAGTTATTTTTTTTTCTTAATAGAATAAATAAACCTTGATAGAGTAATACCGGTTACTAGTAGTTAAAATGATGCAGAAGGATAAGTTAACAGATGGAGGCGATTAAAAGGTATAATGAGAAGCATAGGCGTTTAATACTAGAAAGTTAAATCGACATTTATTTTTAAAAACTTACTGCAAAACTATTAAAATTACTGTCATTTGCATTTCCGTCTTAACTCGTAAGCCAAACACTTGTAATCTGTCGAAAGATAAAAATATAGCAAAACAGTTTAGTTTTCATTAGAGCTGATGTTTGTTAGCGGCACAGGGAAATATATATGTGTATGGCCTCAGAAAAAGGAAACTAACATAAGTTTTATTCAATTATAAAATTTTCATTGAATAAGCCATAGTTATTTTTTTTTCCAAGTCCGGACTCTGAATTTTGGACCAGGATTTTCTATTACACTTTTGTGGAGAACCCGCTATATTAAATTACGTCTCTTTTATTGCTTTGCCAGCATTGTTAAATTTAATAAATTTTTTAATTGCTCTATAATATAACATAATTGTAGGAGGTATTTTACATTTTTCTAACAGGAAGGTCGAACAAACTAAAACTGATTCATTTCACAGTATATTAACGGACATTTTTTTTTTGAATTGTCTTAAATAGATTTTTTAAAGAAGGTGAATTTCTTTTTCGAATTGAACTCTTTGGGGTTCTGTACGGATACAGACCTATATTATTATGTATTTCTAATTTATTCTCAGGGTCTTAAAATTACCTAAATAAAATCTGATATAATTTCTACTTGTACTTAATTTACTTAAACATTTTTCGTACATATTTAAATTTATTTTTTGAAAATATGTGGTGAAATTCTTTAAATTTTATTTTATTCTCTTTCCTATCCTCTATGCATTCCTTTTGAAGCAGTATTCTAATACTGCTTTTATTTAACCGTTCCCATAAATTATTTAATCATTTTTTTAGTCCTTCTCATTTTTACATAAGAAAAAAAAAATTAGGGAAACAGATATGAAAAAAATAATAAAAAAAAAAAGGAAAAATGTGTTGTGAAGAAAACAATCTTTTATGTCCTTATGTCATACAAGATGATATGCTACTACCGTTCTATTATTGCGAAAATTTTTATATGGAAATGTATTTCCGCCAGATAAACTTTATTTTCTAATGTTACGACAGTAAATTATCCACAAGAATTTTTGTTTATGTTGTAAATTTTAACTTTTCTTTACATATTTTTCTTTTTTATATTTTTCTAATTTTGATTGTTTTTTTTTTTTATATTTATGGTTTTGATGCGTTCCCACATATACTTACAGGAATCGAAAAGGCAAAAGATAAATTCAGATTAAATTAATGGTTTGTAAAGAAGCACGTTTCTTTCTAATAAATGAGAATACAAAATATTTTGGTCTATGTTTGTATTTTCCTTAATATCGTAATATAAATTGTTTTATTGCATACTTTTAGGTAAGAATTTGAAAATGGAATTTTCAATTAATGAATATTGATGGAATTATGTTATGTGATTAAAATAGAAAAGAATGATTTCGGATAGAAGGTTACTGTTAACGCCTTTATGATAATTTGATTAAGCTTTTATAGTTTCAAAGAAGATTTGTAAGAGTTTGAGAACCCCTAATGTGTACTGACTGAAAAATTTTGCTCTTAAGGCAACACTCTAGAGAAATTGTGGAAAACTAATTCTTTTAGTAATATCTGGAATTATAATTTTTGAAAGAACGATTGGAAGGGAGGAGAGAAAGAGGGAAGTATAGCTCTTGTCAAGATCCATTTGTGTATAAAATTTCAATATTCCAATCTCAAAGAGTGTAGTAGAAATTTTGGAAAAAAAAAACATGACTCACGGGTAGTAAAAACATATAAGCTAATTTTTTTCCAAAAATTTATTGAAAATGTGCTTAAAAAAAAATAAAAACATAACATTATTATTACAAAAGCTAAGAAAGTTTTTATACCAAGGCAGTATATTATTGTATACATAATATGACAGTCAGTAAAAAAGAGATAGAGAACGTGGTTGGTGTGGTGAAATGTGTGACATAAATTTTTCTATTTACATAACGGAATGTTTGTATACTTCTGTGTCTTATATCAATACTATTATTATATAGTTACCATGATGGTAAATATTTATTAAGTAATGTAAGTACAACTACACATAATATGGGAGTTAAAAGTAAAAATCGCGAGACTATTATATCTAAAATTTTGAATTAAAATACATGTAAGAAGCATAATATTCCATATGTATATGTAACAAAGAAGGATATTTAAATAAAATAAAAATAAAATAAAAATAGCTATATATAATAAGGACATATGTAAGAGAATTATTTGATATATGATCAAGAACGTGTAAATATTTTGTATTTTCACTCTATGGAATATTTTTATTATTTTGTGTATTATTTTTTCAGTGTATTTAAGTTGACTTTACAACTTTTGTGGTCATATATCATTATTCTTGATTTTAAAGAATTTTCTATACAATAATTTCTTTTATTAAACATTGTGATAGATAATCAGTACCATTATATAATTTTGTATATAAACAAAACATAATAAATCGGGATAAAAGGAAATAAATTATATAAATATTTTTGTTCTGGTTTTCAGTAATTTCTTCTGTATAATGTCTTTGTCACAAGATAATTTCCTTTACAATAATAATTATCTAAGATATTTTAGTAATTTATTTAATAAAATAAAGTGTAAAATACGAAAAAGTATGCACATGTACTTAAGAGTTGTACACTCAAAAAAATTTCACTATTTTTTTAATAAATCGATTATTAAAAAGTTTGTTAAAAACCTTAACAGTAATTTTTATTAAAATAATATCGTTTATTATGAAAGTAATGTCATTTGTTATTATTTATACTGCAAAAGATTATCTTTTTTATAATCGCCCTGTTAAACTTACTTTTAAAAAACAAAATTTTCAAAATAATCGGCAAAACTTTTGAAATAAGAAGTGCTATTATTAAAACTATGTAAAAAATTGTCAAATTTAACAAAAATTTTACTTTTAAAATAATAACAAAAATTGTTAAAATTTGTTATTAAAAGGAAAATATTTGTTATTATTTTGATAACATGATTTGTGATTTCGAATGGAAATAATGAAATTAATAGTGGAAATTATCAATATAATGTAACACATTGTCAAAATTAGAATCGATTTTTAAAATAATAATCAATTTGTTCCTTTAATAATTTTTGCTATAAAATTTTCGAAATTTTTGAGAGTGAGAGAATAATGTAAATTATTAATAAGAGATCTTTTGAATGTTTTAAGCAATGTACATTTCAAGTCATTAAAATAATAACACCACTTATTATTTGAATAACAAATTTATTAGTTTCAATGAAATATTATTACTAAAATATTATTTCTTACAAAATTTTAAAATTTTTGAGAGTGGAGACAATCGTCTATATTTTTATAACGGATTTTGTTGAGATATAAATTTCAAGTTATTTAAATAAAAACAACGCTTATTATTCTAATAACAAATTTATTATTTTGATGATATATTATAACTTTAATAATAATATTTATTAAAGTAAAAATAGAGAGAGAATTTTGCAAATTTTTCATTTATTAATCATTTAGAAGGTAACAAATAACATATTACATCAAAGTATTGAAATAGTGTGAAATAGTGATTTAAGAATTCAAGAGCTATTGGAGGAACGCATTTTACTTTAGCAAAAAATTAAAAGTAAGTTTAAATTTTTTTTTTAGCCAAGGATAAATTAATTAGGAAAGTTATTTGTACTTTTAATTATTAAATTTAATTTCTAGATTATTAAAACTGTACTTATGCGAAAATACATAAGTGGAAATAACAGCATGCTTCCTTTGAATGAAATCAAAGAATCGTAGAAGAGTTTCTCAATAAATTCATGGAAATTAAGAAATTGAAAATTAAAGAGTCATCTTCCAAATCTATATTACACACGGTAAGTTATTTGCTTATGCCATAAGGTTATATTGTACAACTCAAACTTATAAATTATAAAATATAAACATAATTAAATTTATTTTTCTTTTACGTAGGTGGTTCTAACAAGATTTTTTTACTACAAAATGTGCTAGGAGGAAATCATCGTAAACGTCTGCTTTTGTTAATTACAGAAACTATAATTAAGTCTCAGCAATTTTTAAAGTAGATATTGTAATAGTTTATATTAATTTTTGTATGAAATTTTGATTCATTGTCGGAGTATTTGTATTTAAATAATATTATGCAAATGTAAGTCTTTTTATTAGTGTTACTTCCAAAAATCAAAGTGTAAAAAATAAAAATATGTTAACCCAAAATATTAATACCTAGATATATATATGTTTTATTTTCCAAATTAAAACGTTATTGTAAAATTATTTATTTAATAAGAGAAATTGTTACTGTAAAGTTAGTAATTCGATTATTATATTAACGATACTTATTATTTTCAAACTAAACTGTTGTTGTTCTTGGTAAACTTTTTTTATGGTAAGAAAGATTTTGCCAAGACAATAATTTGAAATTGGTAATTAAATCTTTTAAAATTAATTTATAACTTTCAAAATAATGTTTTAATTTTAAAATGTTTAATTATCAATTGAATTTGAAAATAATAAGTATCGTTAATATAATAACCGAATTATTAAATTAACAGTCTTAATTTCTCTTATTAAATCAATAGTTTTTACTATTAAAATTACCCAAACTTGTAATTAGTTTAATAGTAAGTTTTGTTAAATTAACAAACACTGCTGTTAAACAAATAATCTTTTTTTATTAAATTGAAAAATCGGCCGATCAATTTAATAAATTTCGTTATTGATGTTAGTAATCTTATTATTGAATCTATAATAGGTACTATTAAATAGACAGCATCAATTATCAAAAAAATTGTTTTTATTATTAAATTAAATAATATAAAGTATTAAAATAAAACTTTTATTCATTAAATTAATAATCATTGTAATTAATTTACAACAACAACTCTTAACTAAATTCTCTCTCATTTTTTATTCTCTCTTTTCTAAAATGTTATTATTTTAATAATTCGCTATTAATTTGATAGTTATTCATTATTGGATGTATTTTAATGACATTTTTATTAATTTGATATCAATTTTATTAAAATAATAGTGAAAATTTTTTCAGTGTATAGTTGAATTTTGTTTAGAAAATTTTGCATTAAAAAATTTGAGAATTTTAAATGTGGAAGTATTGAAATATTTATTATTAACTAGCTAACATATCGTGTGGGGGTTGCGAATTTAAGAGAAAATTTCCTCAATTTTTTTTGTAGTGATTTAACAAACTTCTCGAACATATTATGATGTTTCTTTTGGTATCTTCCATTACTTTACTAAAATTCTAACGCAATAATGGGTGAGATCTTGAACGAATAAGATTACCGCGAGGCCCAGCCCCCTTCCCCCCCTTCGTGATCTCGCGGGTACTTTTGATAATTTTACAAAAATTTATCATATATAAGTTATAAGAATACTATGTACTTTGAAAATTATCACTACCACACATGTTGTATTAATAATAAGAAATATCATAGGTGTACTACCTATTTATATGCTCTTGTGATTGTGTATTTCAAAAAGAAAATTGTAGGTAGCATCTCATGTAAACAATACTTAGTAATTGTGTAGATTATATAGTACAAAACAATGTGAAGAACAATTTTCCGTTAATTTTTTTATACCTCTGCAGCTCAGTTGGGAGAGCGTCCGTCTAAAATGCGATTAATCAATGGTTCGATTCCAGTTCAAGAACAAAGAAAAAAATTTTTTTAATAAATTTTTCTGCTTTGATTCTTTCCTTTGATTACGTCATCCAGATGTTGTACAGTTGTATGAAAAATTTTCCATTACTTAAGAGTATAATTTGATTACCAAAAATTTTTTCGGAAATTTTGCAGCAATAGTTGTAGGTCTGTCCGAGATCTTTCTAAAAATATAATCTGTGTGATCACATTTAATGATTTTTAATTTTAGTATAACGAACAAGACATAAAAAGATTGAAAAATCTATTTTTTCGTTAAAACTTCAAAACTCACAGAGTCAGTTTCATGGAAACACCGCTAAAAAATCATACATTCTTATTTAAACATTTTAGATTAGTAAAAAGTATTGATAAACATTTGTAGCTATGTTATTTTTGTACACCTCTTATCCAACTAAAATTCTGAACTCGTACCAAGAAAATATTTTAAAATTCTTATAATAATTAAAATTATATTACAAGTAGAATTTATGAAAACAGGATTAACAACAAGAATAATTAATCGACCCAACACAACAAATATCATATTTTATATATAAATTTCAAGTACAGTTAAATTGGGTCAACGTGATACAAAAATTTGGAATAATTTTATTAAATTAATTTTATACTATAGTTATTCATTATTCATTCAATAAAAATTATAATGATATTGAAAACCCAATAAATGAAAATTTAATCCCATACGATAAGAAAAAATATAATAATTCAAGTTGTCCTTGTCTGACTGACATTATTATAAAGATTTTCATTTCAGAATAAACAAAAGAAAAAGCAAAAAAATATTTTTTCCACTATAAAAAATGACTAATTATTTGTTGGTATTATCCTTTAAAAATATCCTTTTAAATTATTCAATTCATGTGCAAATAACATTTTCTATATTTTTGTCTATTTTCATTTCTTTTGTTATGGCATTATTCATTCGAAATACGCGTAAATCGTTTTTCATATTTGCCTTAAATTGAGAATAGTGTTATAAAATTATAAGAATTTTTTCTGATTTGTCACACTAAATTCTGGGATATTTTTATCAATAAAATTATGTGTTTGATGAAATTATATGAGAAAGACAGCTCCAGCTGATAAAAAAATTTACTGTTACAAGTTATACCGAAAAATTTATTCTATAATTATTATTATTCTGTAAAATTTCATTCGGCATTTCTAATTATAATTTATTTTATAATTAGAAATGCCGAAATATTTGTTGTTTAAATATATTTATATTAATTTAACTACTTGTACCGTTAATGTCAAACTAAGCTCACTAAAAAGTCAGTATCTTAAAAAGTCAGCAACGGCATTTTCGTTGCAGCTTAATAAGGGTATATTCTTTCCTTAGGCTTTATTTACGAGTACATATCAGCAGCAAGAATGAATTTTCTTTATCGCATTATTCAGTGGTCTGTATTATAAATGGAAAAATTATTTTTTTATACAATGGCAAATTAGAAGTGGCAAGTCAAATCAAAATACATAATAATAAAAATTAATAAAAAAAAAATGAAAAATAACAAACATAAATTTGTAAAGAGAAATTTTTGTATTATTTGTCCTATTATTCAAGCCTTCATTCACTTATATTTTATCCTGATAAAAGAATCAAAAATGAAAATATTTTATTGAAAATTTGTCACTGTCGAATATTGTCGACATCAAGTCGCCATACTGTTTCCGACATGTAAAAATAAATAGGAAAGAAAAATATGGCAAGAAATCATTTTCATTTTTCTTTTCAAATAAATTTTCCAAAATTTTCTTATACTAGGCTTACAATACAAACATGAACACAACAAAAAAAAAAATGAAAAAAAAAAAATGTTTGTTGAAAAATAATATTTTTGTATTTTTTTTTTTTTTTAGCAATTCACGTAATCAAAATGATTTTTCAAATTTTATATTGAAGATAATTTAATTTATTTTTTTGTATTTAATTTCAATAATTTTTAACAACACTATTCTGAATGGTTGTCTATTATTGAGCACTTATTTAATAAATTCAATTTCAAAATAGAAAATAACGCCATCTACCGAGTTTATATTGCAATTGACATATGCCTACTCGTTCTTATGTACTATACATACAAGTATTTTGTTCACTTATACAAAATATTCAGATTTTATTGGCTCTACTTGATGTAGGTCAATTTGGACCTTTTAGGAACATTTGATTATATGCTGTTACAATATTTAAAAGAGGATACTAGTTAAAATCTCTGCCTATTTGTGCTGTCATTGTGAATATAGTTTATGTGATGTAAGAACATAATATATAGAGGAATATTTCTGTGGAAATACACGTTTTCTATTTAATAACTTACGGTTATTACTGGTACAATATTTTTAGTGCAAAAAAGACTTTTAGAAAATTTAAGCTTTCTAGACTGGAAAAAAAAAAGATTTTTTTCAAAAATTCAACCTTTCTATAGACGCGGAAACTCTAACCGACTGAATTACGGCGTTATGAAAAAATTATCGGCAATTTGTTAGTTGTACGTTGGCACTATGGAAGGAATTTGTATATAAGGAAAAAATTACATAATCAATTTTTTTTTTCGATCATTATAAGAAAACGTAATTTACTTACCAGAGCACGTATAAATTAGAGTGGTAAATTGTACGATTATAAAGTGGCCCTTGATGTTCGCCATATGATTTAAAAGACCAATAATTGTTCTTTATCAAAACTGCTCACTTTCTTGCTTAAACTGTACACTTTTGCTTTTATGAATTCAAGGAACTTCTTATATAGAGTAACAATACTGCAACGAAAATATTTTAACAAGTTTCTTTTCTGTGTTAATCATACAGAACCAATAAAAATGATTAATTTCTTTGACAAATTTTATATGATGTTGCAGAAGCGCTGGTTATGAATCTGTTATCTATCTTATGATTGTTTTAAATTGCTTTTTGTCACAATTTCTCAAAAACTGGAAAGCTGGACATTTCATTCATCGATTCAGCTTTTCATTTTCAATTTCACTTTTTAGTTCTTCATGGGCACTGGTTCAGTTCAATCTTGCAGATTATTTCTCCTTGTTCATATTAGGTGAAAATTCAATATACGTACATACAACATACATACATATATGCACGAATTTTGTAAATGTAAGAAAAATCAAAAAAATATTTCTAATTAAAATTTTCATTCTTTTGCCCTTGAAATCAAAATTGTTATTGAAAAGCCTAGACTACTAGAATAAAGTTTTTAATATTTTTTAAATTTTTATTAAATTTTTAATCAATATTTTTTTAAATCTGGCACATGTTCAATGCTTAGTAGGCGAATGATTTTCTACAATAGTTAAGGCAAAAGTTTTAATAATTCTTCTCAACTTTTTACCCTCCAATTTCGAAATTAAAATAGTTAAAATTAATTAAAATTTAATTGATATTTCGTCAAAAGCAATTAAAAAGAATGAAAATTTCAACTTTACTTTTAAAAATAAATTAAAACAATCCAGATCTGGGGGAATAATTCCAGCAAATAATAAACACTAGCTAAAATGTCAATATTGTTAATTTCTTACAAAAAATTATGTTGGTTAACTCTGCTTGTCATCGTTAAACTGCAAATTTTCGATAATTTTAAAAAATAAATAAAAATCAACAAAAAAAAAGAGTAACTTGCTGCTTTAAAATGGAATATTTTTCCAATTCAAATTTTACTTTCGCTTTAACTCTTTAGAATTATCCTTGCATACTGTTTAATGACTTTTAATTTTTATGTACTTTGGTAGTGTAATGGGCTTAAATTTCCAAAAGGCAAAAATATTAAGTGCTGACTGCTGATGAAATTAAAAAAAAAAAAAAGTTAAATTGGATAATTTGAATCAATAATGAAATTTAACTTTTTAAACAATTTCAAATACGAGTCTAAGATCAACTTTAACCCCCTTTTTAATAACATGCTTTTGAAAATAAATTTAAGAGGGGCACTCTTACTCTGTGTTTGATTAAAGAAGCTCTTTAGTTTATTGCAATGTGCACTATATGTACATATATATTGCCTATATCATATTTGCATACGTTATTGGGATATTTAATTATGAATGTATGTATGTATGTGTTCAATTATGAATGTATGTATGTTTTGAACAAATAAGAATGTGTTTAATTTTAAATTCTCTTGCGTGTAGGTTTATTCATTTGGGAACAAGTATAATGCAAAACAGAGGGTATCACTTTACTAATCTCTGACACAGGAATAAGATAAAAATGTATTATTACTAAAATTGGTGTTGATGTCTACAAGTTTATAAAGATCATAATTAGTTTGAAACCAAATTGTTATACTTTTTGATACGATTGATATTTGCTAACTATAGAATTTGCAAGTTGATGCGTTTCAAGTGCCAGAATAGTAGCATAGTTTAAAACAAGTAATTTTCTTTAAGGAGAGAGCAGGTGTACATACAGTTTGAGAACAAGAAACTAATTCAAAAATGACTAGAGTGTGAATGTTCAGTGAATTATAGTGACACTTTCTAGAAAAATTTGGCCTATAATCCAGAAACTCCATTTTCGGTTGAAAGGAGGCTTGATTGTTAGTATTCAAATTACCATATATGTATTTAAAAATAGCAGTTCATGTGATATTGGATTTGAGTAAATTTTCACAGGTTTAAGCTGTAAAGCATTAGTTGTTGTAAATTGTAAAAAGAAATTTGTTTGCTAAACATGTTGTCAATTTCTCGTATAAAATTCTCGTATTCCTTGCCTACAGATACAACTGACTTTCTAAAATTTTAAGTATTGATTCTTCGATCGTTACCTTATCTGACACACCTTATGTAAGCAAATTATTGTATGTACTTATTGCATTGGAAAAATTTAATAACAGTGAAACTGTACAAGTTGTTATATCGTAGTTGGAGATATAATTAAGATGATATCCTCTTATATGAAGAATTATTTAAGAATATATACCTTGATATAAATTTCTCCAAATACGAATTCAAAAAGAAAACTCAGTGTTCAAGTGCGTTGTTCGCAAATTACTGCTGTAAATGTAGGCATACTATTATGATGATAATTAGTTCAACTTTATAATTTTTATGGGATTGAGTTAATGAAATTACGATTAAGTGTTATTATGACTGTGGCCAATTTTTATGTTAATAATTTTTTTCTTCTCACTTATGAATTGTGTTCAATTCTTTGTAGTATTAAAAATGTTCTTTTGATGAGTTAATTTGTTATGATCGTATTACTTAATGTGTGGTAATTGTTGGTTGATCTTCATATAGATTTTAGTTTTACTATATAATTTTGTTGAATTATCTTTAACAAATATTCTTAGTATAGTTCAGCGAAATTTTTCTTATACTAAATTGTGGTAGTGAATTAAAAAGTTTTAATTTGAAATTCTTGACAACAAGTGTGATTATAACAAAAGAGCTTGCCTCTATTAAATTGAAAATTAATTTCCTTTTTTGTGATGGCCAAGGGTTGAAAAATAATTTGAATTTTCACTTAAAGTTTATACTGTTAAATCTATGGCAACGAAAGAAAACTGCTTATAAGCCAAATTAGTATTTTTGAGTAATGTGAATAAAATTGAAATTTTCCTTGGTTTATTAAAATTTTTGAAAACTTACAAAGATTTCAAACTATTTACACTTCCTTTTAAATCAAAATAAAAGTCATCTATACTCTTTTAATCGGAATGGACATGGGAATCTTGCCTAATTACCAAATTAACCATATAACAAATAATATATTAAAAAAGTAAATCAGATTTAAAAATTTTAATCTAGATCATATATGTGTGGTCAATTTAAAATCATCTTTAAGTTATAAGTTCCACAAAAAGAAAACTTTATTTTGACTGACCAAATCTTTAACCATAAAATCCTTTTTTTAAAAGAAAAATTTCTTTATCCTTTTTAATATTTTATTAATGATCTTAAAATAAACTTCATAAATATTTTTTTTTTCCACACAATATGTACAATAATTGGATAAAGTATATGGACATGGGACATAATATTTAAGGTTTAATAAAAAATAAGGATTTTCACCTTTTCCTAAGTAAAAATTCTCTTTAATAGTTTTATTAAAGTTATTGTATAAGACAACAATATTCTTGTTTGTAAGTATATACCTTGTATTTAAAATAAATCCATGTAAGACCATAAAGGAAATTACCACATATGTAAGTAGCTCCGAGCTTTTCTTTAACAAATATCAGAGAAGAAAAAAAAAAGATAAAGAATCTTAATATTCTTTTTTTTTTTTTTAAAAAAAAAAGGACATTCAGTATTCTTGGAATTTGAACGCTTGCTTATACTTTTGGTTTACAAAATAATGAAAAAAAAAAATTTTCTTATAACATTCAGGTTTTCCTTAATTTCATCATCATTATCATAGCTACCATCATTTTCATATTCCATCACAATATTTTGAACTATGTTAGACTGTAAATTTGAGAGACTTAATAGTGTGTAGAATAATATGAGAATTTGAGTTTAATACAAGGGCGACAGCACACAGAATACAAGTTCAAGGATAATAAATCATTTTGAGTAGTCACTTTATATCATTATTTTTTGGTTGTTCTTCTTATGGAAAAATATTATTTGTAAGTATGTTGGAAGGGAAAATTTTCTGTTTTTGAAATTTTCAGTCTCCGCCTGTTTTTTTTGCTTTTCTATTTTTAAAGAAAATTTTTAAGATTTTCAAATTTTTCTCTATAATTCTGTTTATATTTTGTGGTGAGAAATTTATTTGAAGAATATATTTATATTTTATGTACAATGTGTGTATGTATGTTCGGGTATATATGGATGACATTTTTGAATTTAGAAATTTTATTTTTTTCTTTTTATAAAAATGTCATATATATGGAATAGATAATGGTATAAAAACATAGAATTCTAAATTGGAAGAATAGAAATGAAACAGGGAAGCTAAATTTGATGTTTTAATCACACTTCCATTCATCTTATTCTAGATAAATATTTGTATATTTATATGTGCATATACATATATATAGCAATTGTATAGTTTTATAATTTAATGGTGGGGAATTGTTCCACAGACAAAAATTGTGTTAAAGCGTCTATTTATACGCTTACATTTTGGTTGTCCTTTGCAAGTTTTTGTTAGTGATGTACATTCAGGGTCTTACATCTAGAGTATAGGGAAAGCTTTTGTATTAAGACAATTATTGACACAATTCACCATGTTTCAAGTTACAGGGTTTAAAAATTATTCTAGAACGATTCTCTTACTTTTAATTTAGAAATTTTTATCTCTATAAAGCCAAGGGGTCGGATGCGTGGATTGGATGCATGAGAGTTTACCATTGCCCATTTTATAATTCATGCATTTTACAAAGCATTTAATGTAAAAATACTTGCTTAAGCTGTTTTTAAGAAGAGTACTTTACTGCAATACCCTCCCACGATCAAGATCTATTAAGAACTTGCTATTAAAAACGAAGTTAAGGCCATATCAATGGAAAATGACATTTAATTAACTGCAGGCCCCTCAAGTTTCCCAAATGTTCGAGAAAAGTATTTTGTAGATTGTATACATTTAACAGCATAGCAGAAGGGAGACACCATTTAAAACAATGGTTATGGTAATTTTTTTATGTCATTAAACTACAATTTAAAATAATGTGAATGATATACGAAATTGAAGCTGACCTAACGTCGTTGCCATAGCTAAAATTAGAGAAATCATTAGAGTAGTGTTATGTCAAATAAAAAATTGATGTTTTCTGAAAACGAATAACTAAAAGTTCAAATTTTTCGAGCTTTAAAGGTATGTTATTCTATAATCTGGAAAAATTACTACTAATGTAGATTTTCACAAGAAAGCTCTTGTTTTGAGGGTATTATATAATATGTATAATCAAGTGCTTATTATGCCTGCAGACACACGAACGAAATTATACTTAAAATTTCAAAAGTAAAAGAAAAATAAGTTCCTGTAATTTAGAACATGTTGAGCTATGAACACTGTCTCCATACTAATCTTAATCTTAAACTTAATCTTAATCTTAATCTTAGTCTTAATCTTTATCTTTGTCTTTGTCTTTATCTTTATCTTTATCTTTATCTTTATCTTTATCTTTATCTTTATCTTTATCTTTATCTTTATCTTTATCTTTATCTTTATCTTAATCTTAATCTTTATCTTTATCTGTATCTTTATCTTTATCCTTATCTTTATCCTTATCTTTATCCTTATCTTTATCTTTATCTTAATCTTAATCTTAATCTTAATCTTAATCTTAGTCTTAATCTTAATCTTAATCTTAATCTTAATCTTAATCTTAATCTTAATCTTTATCTTAATCTTAATCTTAATCTAAATTTTAATTTTAATCTTAATCTTAATCTTAGTCTTAATCTTAATCTTTATCTTTATTTTATCTTAATCTTAATCTTTATCTTTATCTGTATCTTTATCTTTATCTTTATCTTTATCTTTATCTTTATCTTTATCTTTATCTTTATCTTTATCTTTATCTTTATCTTTATCTTTATCTTTATCTTTATCTTTATCTTTATCTTTATCTTTATCTTTATCTTTATCTTTATCTTTATCTTTATCTTTATCTTTATCTTTATCTTTATCTTTATCTTTATCTTTATCTTTATCTTTATCTTTATCTTTATCTTTATCTTTATCTTTATCTTTATCTTTATCTTTATCTTTATCTTTATCTTTATCTTTATCTTTATCTTTATCTTTATCTTTATCTTTATCTTTATCTTTATCTTTATCTTTATCTTTATCTTTATCTTTATCTTTATCTTTATCTTTATCTTTATCTTTGTCTTTATCTTTATCTTTATCTTTATCTTTATCTTTATCTTTATCTTTATCTTTATCTTTATCTTTATCTTTATCTTTATCTTTATCTTTATCTTTATCTTTATCTTTATCTTTATCTTTATCTTTATCTTTATCTTTATCTTTATCTTTATCTTTATCTTTATCTTTATCTTTATCTTTAATTTTATTATTATCTTTATCTTTATCTTTATCTTTATCTTTATCTTTATCTTTATCTTTATCTTTATCTTTATCTTTATCTTTATCTTTATCTTTATCTTTATCTTTATCTTTATCTTTATCTTTATCTTTATCTTTATCTTTATCTTTATCTTTATCTTTATCTTTATCTTTATCTTTATCTTTATCTTTATCTTTATCTTTATCTTTATCTTTATCTTTATCTTTATCTTTATCTTTATCTTTATCTTTATCTTTATCTTTATCTTTATCTTTATCTTTATCTTTATCTTTATCTTTATCTTTATCTTTATCTTTATCTTTATCTTTATCTTTATCTTTATCTTTATCTTTATCTTTATCTTTATCTTTATCTTAATCTTGATCTTGATCTTAATCTTGATCTTAATCTTAATCTTAATCTCAATTTTAATCTTAGTTTTAATCTTAATCTTAATCCTAATTTTAATCTTAATCTCAATCTTAATTTTTATCTTAATCTTAACCTTAATCTTAATATCAATCTTAATGTTAATCTTAATTTTTATCTTTATCTCTATCTTTATCTTTAGCTTTATCTTTGTCTTTATCTTTATCTTTATCTTTGACATTATCTTTATCTTTATCTTAATCTTAATCTTTATCTGTATCTCTATCTTTTCTTTATCTTAATCTTAATTTTAATCTTTATCTATATTTTTATCTTTATCTTTTCTTTATCTTAATCTTAATCTTAATTTTAATCTTTATCTTTATCTTTTCTTTATCTGTATCTTTATCCTTATCTTAATCTTAATCTTAATCTCAATTTTAATCTTAATGTTAATCTTAATCCTAATCTTATTCTTAATCTTAATCCTAATCTTAATCTTATTCTCAATCTTAATCTTAATCTTAAGCTTAATCTTAATCTTAATCTTAAGCTTAATCTTAATCTTAATCTTAATCTTAAGCTTAATCTTAATCTTAATCTTAATCTTAAGCTTAACCTTAATCTTAATCTTAATCTTAATTTTAATCTTAATCTTAATCTTAATCTTAATCTTAATCTTAATCTTAATCTTAATCTTAATCTTAATCTTAATCCTTATCTTAATCTTAATCTTAATCTTAATCTTAATCTTAATCTTAACCTTAATCTTAATCTTAATCTTAATCGTGAGCTTAATCTTAATCTTAATCTTAATCTTAATCTTAATTTAATCTTAATCCTAATCTTAATCTTAAACTTAATCTTAATCCTAAGCTTAATCTTAATCTTAAGCTTAATCTTAATCTTAAGCTTAATCTTAATCTTAAACTTAAGCTTGATATTAATCTTAATCTTAAGCTTAAGCTTGATATTAATCTTAATCTTAATCCTAAGCTTAATCTTAATCTTAATCCTAAGCTTAATCTTAATCTTAATCTTAATATTAAGCTTAATCTTAATCTTAAGCTTAACCTTAATCTTAATCTTAATCTTAATCTTATTCTTAAGCTTAATCTTAATCCTAAGCTTAATCTTAATCTTAATCTTAAGCTTAATCTTAATCTTAAGCTTAATCTTAATCTTAAGCTTAATCTTAATCCTAATCTTAATCTTAAACTTAATCTTAATTTTAATCCTAAGCTTAATCTTAATCTTAAGCTTAATCTTAATCTCAAGCTTAACCTTAATCTTAAGCTTAATCTTAATCTTAAGCTTAACCTTAATCTTAACCTTAACCTTAAGCTTAATCTTAATCTTAAGCTTAATCTTAAGCTTAAGCTTGATATTAATCTTAATCTTAAGCTTAACCTTAATCTTAATCTTAATCCTAAGCTTAATCTTAATCTTAAGCTTAATCTTAATCTTAAGCTTAATCTTAATCTTAATCTTAAGCTTAACCTTAATCTTAACCTTAACCTTAAGCTTAATCTTAATCTTAAGCTTAATCTTAAGCTTAAGCTTAAGCTTGATATTAATCTTAATCTTAAGCTTAACCTTAATCTTAATCTTAATCCTAAGCTTAATCTTAATCTTAAGCTTAATCTTAATCTTAAGCTTAATCTTAATCTTAATCTTAAGCTTAACCTTAATCTTAATCTTAAGCTTAATCTTAATCTTAAGCTTAACCTTTATCTTAATCTTAAGCTTAATCTTAATCTTAAGCTTAAGCTTGATATTAATCTTAATCTTAAGCTTAACCTTAATCTTAATCTTAATCCTAAGCTTAATCTTAATCTTAATCTTAATCTTAAGCTTAAGCTTGATCTTAATCTTAATCTAAAGCTTAACCTTAATCTTAATCTTATTCTTAAGCTTGATCTTAATCTTAATCTTAATCTTAAGCTTAAGCTTAATCTTAATCATAATCTTAATCTTAATCTTAATCTTAATCTTAAGCTTAACCTTAATCTTAATCTTAAGCTTAACCTTAATCTTAATCTTAATCCTAATCTTAAGATTAAGATTAAGCTTAAGATTAAGATTAAGGTTAAGCTTAAGATTAAGATTAAGATTAAGCTTAAGATTAAGATTAAGCTTAAGGTTAAGGTTAAGATTAAGGTTAAGCTTAAGATTAAGATTAAGCTTAAGATTAAGGTTAAGCTTGAGATTAAGATTAAACTTAAGATTAAGATTAAGCATAGGATTAAGATTAAGATTAATATCAAGCTTAAGATTAAGTTTAAGCTTAAGATTAAGCTTAAGATTAAGATTAAGGTTAAGCTTAAGATTAAGATTAAGCTTAAGATTAAGATTAAGATTAAGCTTAAGCTTAAGATTAAGATTAAGCTTAAGATTAACATTAAGCTTAGGATTAAGATTAAGATTAAGTTTAAGATTAAGATTAGGATTAAGATTAAGATTAAGATTAAGATTAAGATTAATATCAAGCTTAAGCTTAAGATTAAGATTAAGCTTAAGATTAAGATTAAGCTTAAGATTAAGGTTAAGCTTGAGATTAAGATTAAGCTTAAGATTAAGATTAAGCTTAGGATTAAAATTAAGATTAAGTTTAAGATTAAGATTAGGATTAAGATTAAGATTAAGCTTAAGATTAAGATTAAGCTTAAGATTAAGATTAAGGTTAAGCTTAAGATTAAGATTAAGATTAAGCTTAAGATTAAGCTTAAGATTAAGATTAAGCTTAGGATTAAGATTATGGTTAAGCTTAAGATTAAGATTAATATCAAGCTTAAGCTTAAGATTAAGCTTAAGATTAAGATTAAGCTTAAGGTTAAGGTTAAGATTAAGGTTAAGCTTAAGATTAAGATTAATCTCAAGCTTAAGCTTAAGATTAAGATTAAGCTTAAGATTAAGATTAAGCTTAAGATTAAGATTAGGATTGAGCTTAAGATTAGGATTAAGATTAAGATTAAGGTTAAGCTTAAGATTAAGATTAAGCTTAAGCTTAAGATTAAGATTAAGATTAAGATTAAGATTAAGATTAAGATTATGATTAAGATTAAGCTTAAGCTTAAGATTAAGATTAAGATTAAGATCAAGCTTAAGAATAAGATTAAGATTAAGATTAAGGTTAAGCTTTAGATTAAGATTAAGATCAAGCTTAAGCTTAAGATTAAGATTAAGATTAAGATTAAGCTTAGGATTAAGATTAAGATTAAGGTTAAGCTTAAGATTAAGATTAATATCAAGCTTAAGCTTAAGATTAAGATTAAGCTTAAGATTAAGATAAAGGTTAAGCTTAAGATTAAGATTAAGCTTAAGATTAAGATTAAGGTTAAGCTTAAGATTAAGATTAAGATTAAGCTTAAGATTAAGATTAAGCTTAAGATTAAGATTAAGCTTAGGATTAAGATTAAGATTAAGGTTAAGCTTAAGATTAAGATTAATATCAAGCTTAAGCTTAAGATTAAGCTTAAGATTAAGATTAAGCTTAAGGTTAAGGTTAAGATTAAGGTTAAGCTTAAGATTAAGATTAAGATTAAGCTTAAGATTAAGATTAAGCTTAAGATTAAGATTAAGCTTAGGATTAAGATTAAGATTAAGGTTAAGCTTAAGATTAAGGTTAATATCAAGCTTAAGCTTAAGATTAAGCTTAAGATTAAGATTAAGCTTAAGGTTAAGGTTAAGATTAAGGTTAAGCTTAAGATTAAGATTAAGCTTAAGATTAAGGTTAAGCTTGAGATTAAGATTAAGCTTAAGATTAAGATTAAGCTTAGGATTAAAATTAAGATTAAGTTTAAGATTAAGATTAGGATTAAGATTAAGCTTAAGAATAAGATTAAGCTTAAGATTAAGATTAAGCTTAAGATTAAGATTAAGATTAAGCTTAGGATTAAGATTAAGCTTAAGAATAAGATTAAGATTAAGATTAAGATTAAGGTTAAGCTTAAGATTAAGATTAAGCTTAAAATTAAGGTTAAGCTTGAGATTAAAATTAAGCTTAAGATTAAGATTAAGCTTAGGATTAAAATTAAGATTAAGTTTAAGATTAAGATTAGGATTAAGATTAAGATTAAGCTTAAGATTAAGATTAAGCTTAAGATTAAGATTAAGGTTAAGCTTAAGATTAAGATTAAGATTAAGCTTAAGATTAAGATTAAGCTTAAGATCAAGATTAAGCTTAGGATTAAGATTAAGGTTAAGCTTAAGATTAAGATTAATATCAAGCTTAAGCTTAAGATTAAGCTTAAGATTAAGATTAAGATTAAGGTTAAGCTTAAGATTAAGATTAATATCAAGCTTAAGCTTAAGATTAAGCTTAAGATTAAGATTAAGCTTAAGGTTAAGGTTAAGATTAAGGTTAAGCTTAAGATTAAGATTAAGATTAAGCTTAAGATTAAGATTAAGCTTAAGATTAAGATTAAGCTTAGGATTAAGATTATGATTAAGGTTAAGCTTAAGATTAATATTAATATCAAACTTAAGCTTAAGATTAAGCTTAAGATTAAGATTAAGCTTAAGGTTAAGGTTAAGATTAAGGTTAAGCTTAAGATTAAGATTAAGCTTAAGATTAAGGTTAAGCTTGAGATTAAGATTAAGCTTAAGATTAAGATTAAGCTTAGGATTAAAATTAAGATTAAGTTTAAGATTAAGATTAGGATTAAGATTAAGATTAAGCTTAAGATTAAGATTAAGCTTAAGATTAAGATTAAGCTTAAGATTAAGATTAAGATTAAGCTTAGGATTAAGATTAAGCTTAAGAATAAGATTAAGAATAAGATTAAGATTAAGGTTAAGCTTTAGATTAAGATTAAGATTAAGGTTAAGCTTAAGATTAAGATTAAGCTTAAGATTAAGGTTAAGCTTGAGATTAAGATTAAGCTTAAGATTAAGATTAAGCTTAGGATTAAAATTAAGATTAAGTTTAAGATTAAGATTAGGATTAACATTAAGATTAAGTTTAAGATTAAGATTAAGCTTAAGATTAAGATTAAGGTTAAGCTTAAGATTAAGATTAAGATTAAGCTTAAGATTAAGATTAAGCTTAAGATTAAGATTAAGCTTAGGATTAAGATTAAGCTTAAGATTAAGATTAAGCTTAAGATTAAGGTTAAGCTTGAGATTAAGATTAAGCTTAAGATTAAGATTAAGCTTAGGATTAAAATTAAGATTAAGTTTAAGCTTAAGATTAAGCTTAAGATTAAGATTAAGGTTAAGCTTAAGATTAAGATTAAGATTAAGCTTAAGCTTAAGATTAAGATTAAGCTTAAGATTAACATTAAGCTTAGGATTAAGATTAAGATTAAGTTTAAGATTAAGATTAGGATTAAGATTAAGATTAAGATTAAGATTAAGATTAATATCAAGCTTAAGCTTAAGATTAAGATTAAGCTTAAGATTAAGATTAAGCTTAAGATTAAGGTTAAGCTTGAGATTAAGATTAAGCTTAAGATTAAGATTAAGCTTAGGATTAAAATTAAGATTAAGTTTAAGATTAAGATTAGGATTAAGATTAAGATTAAGCTTAAGATTAAGATTAAGCTTAAGATTAAGATTAAGGTTAAGCTTAAGATTAAGATTAAGATTAAGCTTAAGATTAAGCTTAAGATTAAGATTAAGCTTAGGATTAAGATTAAGATTAAGGTTAAGCTTAAGATTAAGATTAATATCAAGCTTAAGCTTAAGATTAAGCTTAAGATTAAGATTAAGCTTAAGGTTAAGGTTAAGATTAAGGTTAAGCTTAAGATTGAGATTAATCTCAAGCTTAAGCTTAAGATTAAGATTAAGCTTAAGATTAAGATTAAGCTTAAGATTAAGATTAGGATTGAGCTTAAGATTAGGATTAAGATTAAGATTAAGGTTAAGCTTAAGATTAAGATTAAGGTTAAGCTTAAGATTAAGATTAAGATTAAGATTAAGATTATGATTAAGATTAAGCTTAAGCTTAAGATTAAGATTAAGATCAAGCTTAAGAATAAGATTAAGATTAAGATTAAGATTAAGCTTAAGATTAAGATTAAGCTTAAGATTAAGATTAAGGTTAAGCTTAAGATTAAGATTAAGATTAAGCTTAAGATTAAGATTAAGATTAAGATTAAGATTAAGATTAAGATTAAGGTTAAGCTTAAGATTAAGATTAAGATTAAGATTAAGATTAAGATTAAGATTAAGATTAAGATTAAGATTAAGATTAAGCTTAAGATTAAGGTTAAGCTTAGGATTAAGATTAAGGTTAAGCTTAAGATTAAGATTAAGCTTAGGATTAAGATTAAGATTAAGCTTAGGATTAAGATTAAGATTAAGCTTAAGATTGGGATTAAGATTAAGCTTAGGATTAAGATTAAGCTTAAGAATAAGATTAAGATTAAGATTAAGGTTAAGCTTTAGATTAAGATTAAGATCAAGCTTAAGCTTAAGATTAAGATTAAGATTAAGATTAAGCTTAGGATTAAGCTTAAGCTTAAGATTAAGATTAAGATTAAGATCAAGCTTAAGAATAAGATTAAGATTAAGATTAAGATTAAGCTTAAGATTAAGATTAAGCTTAAGATTAAGATTAAGGTTAAGCTTAAGATTAAGATTAAGATTAAGCTTAAGATTAAGATTAAGATTAAGATTAAGGTTAAGCTTAAGATTAAGATTAAGATTAAGATTAAGCTTAAGATTAAGATTAAGCTTAAGATTAAGATTAAGCTTAGGATTAAGATTAAGATTAAGGTTAAGCTTAAGATTAAGATTAAGATTAAGATTAAGCTTAAGATTAAGATTAAGCTTAAGGTTAAGGTTAAGATTAAGGTTAAGCTTAAGATTAAGATTAAGCTTAAGATTAAGGTTAAGCTTGAGATTAAGATTAAGCTTAAGATTAAGATTAAGCTTAGGATTAAGATTAAGATTAATATCAAGCTTAAGATTAAGTTTAAGCTTAAGATTAAGCTTAAGATTAAGATTAAGGTTAAGCTTAAGATTAAGATTAAGCTTAAGATTAAGATTAAGATTAAGCTTAAGCTTAAGATTAAGATTAAGCTTAAGATTAACATTAAGCTTAGGATTAAGATTAAGATTAAGTTTAAGATTAAGATTAGGATTAAGATTAAGATTAAGATTAAGATTAAGATTAATATCAAGCTTAAGCTTAAGATTAATATTAAGCTTAAGATTAAGATTAAGCTTAAGATTAAGGTTAAGCTTGAGATTAAGATTAAGCTTAAGATTAAGATTAAGCTTAGGATTAAAATTAAGATTAAGTTTAAGATTAAGATTAGGATTAAGATTAAGATTAAGCTTAATCTTAATCTTAAACTTAAGCTTGATATTAATCTTAATCTTAAGCTTAAGCTTGATATTAATCTTAATCTTAATCCTAAGCTTAATCTTAATCTTAATCCTAAGCTTAATCTTAATCTTAATCTTAAGCTTAATCTTAATCTTAAGCTTAACCTTAATCTTAATCTTAATCTTAATCTTAATCTTAATCTTATTCTTAAGCTTAATCTTAATCCTAAGCTTAATCTTAATCTTAATCTTAAGCTTAATCTTAATCTTAAGCTTAATCTTAATCTTAAGCTTAATCTTAATCCTAATCTTAATCTTAAACTTAATCTTAATTTTAATCCTAAGCTTAATCTTAATCTTAAGCTTAATCTTAATCTCAAGCTTAACCTTAATCTTAAGCTTAATCTTAATCTTAAGCTTAACCTTAATCTTAACCTTAACCTTAAGCTTAATCTTAATCTTAAGCTTAATCTTAAGCTTAAGCTTGATATTAATCTTAATCTTAAGCTTAACCTTAATCTTAATCTTAATCCTAAGCTTAATCTTAATCTTAAGCTTAATCTTAATCTTAAGCTTAATCTTAATCTTAATCTTAAGCTTAACCTTAATCTTAACCTTAACCTTAAGCTTAATCTTAATCTTAAGCTTAATCTTAAGCTTAAGCTTGATATTAATCTTAATCTTAAGCTTAACCTTAATCTTAATCTTAATCCTAAGCTTAATCTTAATCTTAAGCTTAATCTTAATCTTAAGCTTAATCTTAATCTTAATCTTAAGCTTAACCTTAATCTTAATCTTAAGCTTAACCTTAATCTTAATCTTAAGCTTAATCTTAATCTTAAGCTTAACCTTTATCTTAATCTTAAGCTTAATCTTAATCTTAAGCTTAAGCTTGATATTAATCTTAATCTTAAGCTTAACCTTAATCTTAATCTTAATCCTAAGCTTAATCTTAATCTTAATCTTAATCTTAATCTTAAGCTTAAGCTTGATCTTAATCTTAATCTAAAGCTTAACCTTAATCTTAATCTTAATCTTATTCTTAAGCTTGATCTTAATCTTAATCTTAATCTTAAGCTTAATCTTAATCATAATCTTAATCTTAATCTTAATCTTAATCTTAAGCTTAACCTTAATCTTAATCTTAAGCTTAACCTTAATCTTAATCTTAAGCTTAATCTTAATCTTAAGCTTAATCTTAATCTTAAGCTTAATCTTAATCCTAATCTTAATCTTAAACTTAATCTTAATTTTAATCCCAAGCTTAATCTTAATCTTAAGCTTAATCTTAATCTCAAGCTTAACCATAATCTTAAGCTTAATCTTAATCTTAAGCTTAACCTTAATCTTAATCTTAATCTTATTCTTAAGCTTGACCTTAATCTTAATCTTAATCTTAAGCTTAATCTTAATCATAATCTTAATCTTAATCTTAATCTTAATCTTAAGCTTAATCTTAATCTTAAGCTTAAGCTTGATATTAATCTTAATCTTAAGCTTAACCTTAATCTTAATCTTAATCCTAAGCTTAATCTTAATCTTAATCTTAATCTTAAGCTTAAGCTTGATCTTAATCTTAATCTAAAGCTTAACCTTAATCTTAATCTTAATCTTATTCTTAAGCTTGATCTTAATCTTAATCTTAATCTCAAGCTTAATCTTAATCATAATCTTAATCTTAATCTTAATCTTAATCTTAAGCTTAACCTTAATCTTAATCCTAAGCTTAATCTTAATCTTAATCTTAAGCTTAATCTTAATCTTAAGCTTAATCTTAATCTTAAGCTTAATCTTAATCCTAATCTTAATCTTAAACTTAATCTTAATTTTAATCCTAAGCTTAATCTTAATCTTAAGCTTAATCTTAATCTCAAGCTTAACCTTAATCTTAAGCTTAATCTTAATCTTAAGCTTAACCTTAATCTTAACCTTAACCTTAAGCTTAATCTTAATCTTAAGCTTAATCTTAAGCTTAAGCTTGATATTAATCTTAATCTTAAGCTTAACCTTAATCTTAATCTTAAGCTTAATCTTAATCTTAATCTTAAGCTTAACCTTAATCTTAATCTTAAGCTTAACCTTAATCTTAATCTTAAGCTTAATCTTAATCTTAAGCTTAACCTTTATCTTAATCTTAAGCTTAATCTTAATCTTAAGCTTAACCTTAATCTTAATCTTAATCCTAAGCTTAATCTTAATCTTAATCTTAATCTTAAGCTTAAGCTTGATCTTAATCTTAATCTAAAGCTTAACCTTAATCTTAATCTTAATCTTATTCTTAAGCTTGATCTTAATCTTAATCTTAATCTTAAGCTTAAGCTTAATCTTAATCATAATCTTAATCTTAATCTTAATCTTAATCTTAAGCTTAACCTTAATCTTAATCTTAAGCTTAACCTTAATCTTAATCTTAATCCTAATCTTAAGATTAAGATTAAGCTTAAGATTAAGATTAAGGTTAAGCTTAAGATTAAGATTAAGATTAAGCTTAAGATTAAGATTAAGCTTAAGGTTAAGGTTAAGATTAAGGTTAAGCTTAAGATTAAGATTAAGCTTAAGATTAAGGTTAAGCTTGAGATTAAGATTAAACTTAAGATTAAGATTAAGCATAGGATTAAGATTAAGATTAATATCAAGCTTAAGATTAAGTTTAAGCTTAAGATTAAGCTTAAGATTAAGATTAAGGTTAAGCTTAAGATTAAGATTAAGCTTAAGATTAAGATTAAGATTAAGCTTAAGCTTAAGATTAAGATTAAGCTTAAGATTAACATTAAGCTTAGGATTAAGATTAAGATTAAGTTTAAGATTAAGATTAGGATTAAGATTAAGATTAAGATTAAGATTAAGATTAATATCAAGCTTAAGCTTAAGATTAAGATTAAGCTTAAGATTAAGATTAAGCTTAAGATTAAGGTTAAGCTTGAGATTAAGATTAAGCTTAAGATTAAGATTAAGCTTAGGATTAAAATTAAGATTAAGTTTAAGATTAAGATTAGGATTAAGATTAAGATTAAGCTTAAGATTAAGATTAAGCTTAAGATTAAGATTAAGGTTAAGCTTAAGATTAAGATTAAGATTAAGCTTAAGATTAAGCTTAAGATTAAGATTAAGCTTAGGATTAAGATTATGGTTAAGCTTAAGATTAAGATTAATATCAAGCTTAAGCTTAAGATTAAGCTTAAGATTAAGATTAAGCTTAAGGTTAAGGTTAAGATTAAGGTTAAGCTTAAGATTAAGATTAATCTCAAGCTTAAGCTTAAGATTAAGATTAAGCTTAAGATTAAGATTAAGCTTAAGATTAAGATTAGGATTGAGCTTAAGATTAGGATTAAGATTAAGATTAAGGTTAAGCTTAAGATTAAGATTAAGCTTAAGCTTAAGATTAAGATTAAGATTAAGATTAAGATTAAGATTATGATTAAGATTAAGCTTAAGCTTAAGATTAAGATTAAGATTAAGATCAAGCTTAAGAATAAGATTAAGATTAAGATTAAGGTTAAGCTTTAGATTAAGATTAAGATCAAGCTTAAGCTTAAGATTAAGATTAAGATTAAGATTAAGCTTAGGATTAAGATTAAGATTAAGGTTAAGCTTAAGATTAAGATTAATATCAAGCTTAAGCTTAAGATTAAGATTAAGCTTAAGATTAAGATAAAGGTTAAGCTTAAGATTAAGATTAAGCTTAAGATTAAGATTAAGGTTAAGCTTAAGATTAAGATTAAGATTAAGCTTAAGATTAAGATTAAGCTTAAGATTAAGATTAAGCTTAGGATTAAGATTAAGATTAAGGTTAAGCTTAAGATTAAGATTAATATCAAGCTTAAGCTTAAGATTAAGCTTAAGATTAAGATTAAGCTTAAGGTTAAGGTTAAGATTAAGGTTAAGCTTAAGATTAAGATTAAGATTAAGCTTAAGATTAAGATTAGGATTAAGATTAAGATTAAGGTTAAGCTTAAGATTAAGATTAAGATTAAGATTAAGCTTAAGATTAAGATTAAGCTTAAGGTTAAGGTTAAGATTAAGGTTAAGCTTAAGATTAAGATTAAGCTTAAGATTAAGGTTAAGCTTGAGATTAAGATTAAGCTTAAGATTAAGATTAAGCTTAGGATTAAGATTAAGATTAATATCAAGCTTAAGATTAAGTTTAAGCTTAAGATTAAGCTTAAGATTAAGATTAAGGTTAAGCTTGAGATTAAGATTAAGCTTAAGATTAAGATTAAGCTTAGGATTAAGATTAAGATTAATATCAAGCTTAAGATTAAGTTTAAGCTTAAGATTAAGCTTAAGATTAAGATTAAGGTTAAGCTTAAGATTAAGATTAAGCTTAAGATTAAGATTAAGATTAAGCTTAAGCTTAAGATTAAGATTAAGCTTAAGATTAACATTAAGCTTAGGATTAAGATTAAGATTAAGTTTAAGATTAAGATTAGGATTAAGATTAAGATTAAGATTAAGATTAAGATTAATATCAAGCTTAAGCTTAAGATTAATATTAAGCTTAAGATTAAGATTAAGCTTAAGATTAAGGTTAAGCTTGAGATTAAGATTAAGCTTAAGATTAAGATTAAGCTTAGGATTAAAATTAAGATTAAGTTTAAGATTAAGATTAGGATTAAGATTAAGATTAAGCTTAATCTTAATCTTAAACTTAAGCTTGATATTAATCTTAATCTTAAGCTTAAGCTTGATATTAATCTTAATCTTAATCCTAAGCTTAATCTTAATCTTAATCCTAAGCTTAATCTTAATCTTAATCTTAAGCTTAATCTTAATCTTAAGCTTAACCTTAATCTTAATCTTAATCTTAATCTTAATCTTAATCTTATTCTTAAGCTTAATCTTAATCCTAAGCTTAATCTTAATCTTAATCTTAAGCTTAATCTTAATCTTAAGCTTAATCTTAATCTTAAGCTTAATCTTAATCCTAATCTTAATCTTAAACTTAATCTTAATTTTAATCCTAAGCTTAATCTTAATCTTAAGCTTAATCTTAATCTCAAGCTTAACCTTAATCTTAAGCTTAATCTTAATCTTAAGCTTAACCTTAATCTTAACCTTAACCTTAAGCTTAATCTTAATCTTAAGCTTAATCTTAAGCTTAAGCTTGATATTAATCTTAATCTTAAGCTTAACCTTAATCTTAATCTTAATCCTAAGCTTAATCTTAATCTTAAGCTTAATCTTAATCTTAAGCTTAATCTTAATCTTAATCTTAAGCTTAACCTTAATCTTAACCTTAACCTTAAGCTTAATCTTAATCTTAAGCTTAATCTTAAGCTTAAGCTTGATATTAATCTTAATCTTAAGCTTAACCTTAATCTTAATCTTAATCCTAAGCTTAATCTTAATCTTAAGCTTAATCTTAATCTTAAGCTTAATCTTAATCTTAATCTTAAGCTTAACCTTAATCTTAATCTTAAGCTTAACCTTAATCTTAATCTTAAGCTTAATCTTAATCTTAAGCTTAACCTTTATCTTAATCTTAAGCTTAATCTTAATCTTAAGCTTAAGCTTGATATTAATCTTAATCTTAAGCTTAACCTTAATCTTAATCTTAATCCTAAGCTTAATCTTAATCTTAATCTTAATCTTAATCTTAAGCTTAAGCTTGATCTTAATCTTAATCTAAAGCTTAACCTTAATCTTAATCTTAATCTTATTCTTAAGCTTGATCTTAATCTTAATCTTAATCTTAAGCTTAATCTTAATCATAATCTTAATCTTAATCTTAATCTTAATCTTAAGCTTAACCTTAATCTTAATCTTAAGCTTAACCTTAATCTTAATCTTAAGCTTAATCTTAATCTTAAGCTTAATCTTAATCTTAAGCTTAATCTTAATCCTAATCTTAATCTTAAACTTAATCTTAATTTTAATCCCAAGCTTAATCTTAATCTTAAGCTTAATCTTAATCTCAAGCTTAACCATAATCTTAAGCTTAATCTTAATCTTAAGCTTAACCTTAATCTTAATCTTAATCTTATTCTTAAGCTTGACCTTAATCTTAATCTTAATCTTAAGCTTAATCTTAATCATAATCTTAATCTTAATCTTAATCTTAATCTTAAGCTTAATCTTAATCTTAAGCTTAAGCTTGATATTAATCTTAATCTTAAGCTTAACCTTAATCTTAATCTTAATCCTAAGCTTAATCTTAATCTTAATCTTAATCTTAAGCTTAAGCTTGATCTTAATCTTAATCTAAAGCTTAACCTTAATCTTAATCTTAATCTTATTCTTAAGCTTGATCTTAATCTTAATCTTAATCTCAAGCTTAATCTTAATCATAATCTTAATCTTAATCTTAATCTTAATCTTAAGCTTAACCTTAATCTTAATCCTAAGCTTAATCTTAATCTTAATCTTAAGCTTAATCTTAATCTTAAGCTTAATCTTAATCTTAAGCTTAATCTTAATCCTAATCTTAATCTTAAACTTAATCTTAATTTTAATCCTAAGCTTAATCTTAATCTTAAGCTTAATCTTAATCTCAAGCTTAACCTTAATCTTAAGCTTAATCTTAATCTTAAGCTTAACCTTAATCTTAACCTTAACCTTAAGCTTAATCTTAATCTTAAGCTTAATCTTAAGCTTAAGCTTGATATTAATCTTAATCTTAAGCTTAACCTTAATCTTAATCTTAAGCTTAATCTTAATCTTAATCTTAAGCTTAACCTTAATCTTAATCTTAAGCTTAACCTTAATCTTAATCTTAAGCTTAATCTTAATCTTAAGCTTAACCTTTATCTTAATCTTAAGCTTAATCTTAATCTTAAGCTTAACCTTAATCTTAATCTTAATCCTAAGCTTAATCTTAATCTTAATCTTAATCTTAAGCTTAAGCTTGATCTTAATCTTAATCTAAAGCTTAACCTTAATCTTAATCTTAATCTTATTCTTAAGCTTGATCTTAATCTTAATCTTAATCTTAAGCTTAAGCTTAATCTTAATCATAATCTTAATCTTAATCTTAATCTTAATCTTAAGCTTAACCTTAATCTTAATCTTAAGCTTAACCTTAATCTTAATCTTAATCCTAATCTTAAGATTAAGATTAAGCTTAAGATTAAGATTAAGGTTAAGCTTAAGATTAAGATTAAGATTAAGCTTAAGATTAAGATTAAGCTTAAGGTTAAGGTTAAGATTAAGGTTAAGCTTAAGATTAAGATTAAGCTTAAGATTAAGGTTAAGCTTGAGATTAAGATTAAACTTAAGATTAAGATTAAGCATAGGATTAAGATTAAGATTAATATCAAGCTTAAGATTAAGTTTAAGCTTAAGATTAAGCTTAAGATTAAGATTAAGGTTAAGCTTAAGATTAAGATTAAGCTTAAGATTAAGATTAAGATTAAGCTTAAGCTTAAGATTAAGATTAAGCTTAAGATTAACATTAAGCTTAGGATTAAGATTAAGATTAAGTTTAAGATTAAGATTAGGATTAAGATTAAGATTAAGATTAAGATTAAGATTAATATCAAGCTTAAGCTTAAGATTAAGATTAAGCTTAAGATTAAGATTAAGCTTAAGATTAAGGTTAAGCTTGAGATTAAGATTAAGCTTAAGATTAAGATTAAGCTTAGGATTAAAATTAAGATTAAGTTTAAGATTAAGATTAGGATTAAGATTAAGATTAAGCTTAAGATTAAGATTAAGCTTAAGATTAAGATTAAGGTTAAGCTTAAGATTAAGATTAAGATTAAGCTTAAGATTAAGCTTAAGATTAAGATTAAGCTTAGGATTAAGATTATGGTTAAGCTTAAGATTAAGATTAATATCAAGCTTAAGCTTAAGATTAAGCTTAAGATTAAGATTAAGCTTAAGGTTAAGGTTAAGATTAAGGTTAAGCTTAAGATTAAGATTAATCTCAAGCTTAAGCTTAAGATTAAGATTAAGCTTAAGATTAAGATTAAGCTTAAGATTAAGATTAGGATTGAGCTTAAGATTAGGATTAAGATTAAGATTAAGGTTAAGCTTAAGATTAAGATTAAGCTTAAGCTTAAGATTAAGATTAAGATTAAGATTAAGATTAAGATTATGATTAAGATTAAGCTTAAGCTTAAGATTAAGATTAAGATTAAGATCAAGCTTAAGAATAAGATTAAGATTAAGATTAAGGTTAAGCTTTAGATTAAGATTAAGATCAAGCTTAAGCTTAAGATTAAGATTAAGATTAAGATTAAGCTTAGGATTAAGATTAAGATTAAGGTTAAGCTTAAGATTAAGATTAATATCAAGCTTAAGCTTAAGATTAAGATTAAGCTTAAGATTAAGATAAAGGTTAAGCTTAAGATTAAGATTAAGCTTAAGATTAAGATTAAGGTTAAGCTTAAGATTAAGATTAAGATTAAGCTTAAGATTAAGATTAAGCTTAAGATTAAGATTAAGCTTAGGATTAAGATTAAGATTAAGGTTAAGCTTAAGATTAAGATTAATATCAAGCTTAAGCTTAAGATTAAGCTTAAGATTAAGATTAAGCTTAAGGTTAAGGTTAAGATTAAGGTTAAGCTTAAGATTAAGATTAAGATTAAGCTTAAGATTAAGATTAAGCTTAAGATTAAGATTAAGCTTAGGATTAAGATTAAGATTAAGGTTAAGCTTAAGATTAAGATTAATATCAAGCTTAAGCTTAAGATTAAGCTTAAGATTAAGATTAAGCTTAAGGTTAAGGTTAAGATTAAGGTTAAGCTTAAGATTAAGATTAAGCTTAAGATTAAGGTTAAGCTTGAGATTAAGATTAAGCTTAAGATTAAGATTAAGCTTAGGATTAAAATTAAGATTAAGTTTAAGATTAAGATTAGGATTAAGATTAAGCTTAAGAATAAGATTAAGCTTAAGATTAAGATTAAGCTTAAGATTAAGATTAAGATTAAGCTTAGGATTAAGATTAAGCTTAAGAATAAGATTAAGATTAAGATTAAGATTAAGGTTAAGCTTAAGATTAAGATTAAGCTTAAAATTAAGGTTAAGCTTGAGATTAAAATTAAGCTTAAGATTAAGATTAAGCTTAGGATTAAAATTAAGATTAGGTTTAAGATTAAGATTAGGATTAAGATTAAGATTAAGCTTAAGATTAAGATTAAGCTTAAGATTAAGATTAAGGTTAAGCTTAAGATTAAGATTAAGATTAAGCTTAAGATTAAGATTAAGCTTAAGATCAAGATTAAGCTTAAGATTAAGGTTAAGCTTGAGATTAAGATTAAGCTTAAGATTAAGATTAAGCTTAGGATTAAAATTAAGATTAAGTTTAAGATTAAGATTAGGATTAAGATTAAGATTAAGCTTAAGATTAAGATTAAGCTTAAGATTAAGATTAAGGTTAAGCTTAAGATTAAGATTAAGATTAAGCTTAAGATTAAGCTTAAGATTAAGATTAAGCTTAGGATTAAGATTATGGTTAAGCTTAAGATTAAGATTAATATCAAGCTTAAGCTTAAGATTAAGCTTAAGATTAAGATTAAGCTTAAGGTTAAGGTTAAGATTAAGGTTAAGCTTAAGATTAAGATTAAGCTTAAGATTAAGGTTAAGCTTGAGATTAAGATTAAACTTAAGATTAAGATTAAGCATAGGATTAAGATTAAGATTAATATCAAGCTTAAGATTAAGTTTAAGCTTAAGATTAAGCTTAAGATTAAGATTAAGGTTAAGCTTAAGATTAAGATTAAGCTTAAGATTAAGATTAAGATTAAGCTTAAGCTTAAGATTAAGATTAAGCTTAAGATTAACATTAAGCTTAGGATTAAGATTAAGATTAAGTTTAAGATTAAGATTAGGATTAAGATTAAGATTAAGATTAAGATTAAGATTAATATCAAGCTTAAGCTTAAGATTAAGATTAAGCTTAAGATTAAGATTAAGCTTAAGATTAAGGTTAAGCTTGAGATTAAGATTAAGCTTAAGATTAAGATTAAGCTTAGGATTAAAATTAAGATTAAGTTTAAGATTAAGATTAGGATTAAGATTAAGATTAAGCTTAAGATTAAGATTAAGCTTAAGATTAAGATTAAGGTTAAGCTTAAGATTAAGATTAAGATTAAGCTTAAGATTAAGCTTAAGATTAAGATTAAGCTTAGGATTAAGATTATGGTTAAGCTTAAGATTAAGATTAATATCAAGCTTAAGCTTAAGATTAAGCTTAAGATTAAGATTAAGCTTAAGGTTAAGGTTAAGATTAAGGTTAAGCTTAAGATTAAGATTAATCTCAAGCTTAAGCTTAAGATTAAGATTAAGCTTAAGATTAAGATTAAGCTTAAGATTAAGATTAGGATTGAGCTTAAGATTAGGATTAAGATTAAGATTAAGGTTAAGCTTAAGATTAAGATTAAGCTTAAGCTTAAGATTAAGATTAAGATTAAGATTAAGATTAAGATTATGATTAAGATTAAGCTTAAGCTTAAGATTAAGATTAAGATTAAGATCAAGCTTAAGAATAAGATTAAGATTAAGATTAAGGTTAAGCTTTAGATTAAGATTAAGATCAAGCTTAAGCTTAAGATTAAGATTAAGATTAAGATTAAGCTTAGGATTAAGATTAAGATTAAGGTTAAGCTTAAGATTAAGATTAATATCAAGCTTAAGCTTAAGATTAAGATTAAGCTTAAGATTAAGATAAAGGTTAAGCTTAAGATTAAGATTAAGCTTAAGATTAAGATTAAGGTTAAGCTTAAGATTAAGATTAAGATTAAGCTTAAGATTAAGATTAAGCTTAAGATTAAGATTAAGCTTAGGATTAAGATTAAGATTAAGGTTAAGCTTAAGATTAAGATTAATATCAAGCTTAAGCTTAAGATTAAGCTTAAGATTAAGATTAAGCTTAAGGTTAAGGTTAAGATTAAGGTTAAGCTTAAGATTAAGATTAAGATTAAGCTTAAGATTAAGATTAAGCTTAAGATTAAGATTAAGCTTAGGATTAAGATTAAGATTAAGGTTAAGCTTAAGATTAAGATTAATATCAAGCTTAAGCTTAAGATTAAGCTTAAGATTAAGATTAAGCTTAAGGTTAAGGTTAAGATTAAGGTTAAGCTTAAGATTAAGATTAAGCTTAAGATTAAGGTTAAGCTAGAGATTAAGATTAAGCTTAAGATTAAGATTAAGCTTAGGATTAAAATTAAGATTAAGTTTAAGATTAAGATTAGGATTAAGATTAAGCTTAAGAATAAGATTAAGCTTAAGATTAAGATTAAGCTTAAGATTAAGATTAAGATTAAGCTTAGGATTAAGATTAAGCTTAAGAATAAGATTAAGATTAAGATTAAGATTAAGGTTAAGCTTAAGATTAAGATTAAGCTTAAAATTAAGGTTAAGCTTGAGATTAAAATTAAGCTTAAGATTAAGATTAAGCTTAGGATTAAAATTAAGATTAGGTTTAAGATTAAGATTAGGATTAAGATTAAGATTAAGCTTAAGATTAAGATTAAGCTTAAGATTAAGATTAAGGTTAAGCTTAAGATTAAGATTAAGATTAAGCTTAAGATTAAGATTAAGCTTAAGATCAAGATTAAGCTTAGGATTAAGATTAAGGTTAAGCTTAAGATTAAGATTATTATCAAGCTTAAGCTTAAGATTAAGCTTAAGATTAAGCTTAAGATTAAGATTAAGATTAAGCTTAAGATTAAGATTAAGCTTAAGATTAAGATTAAGCTTAGGATTAAGATTAAGATTAAGGTTAAGCTTAAGATTAAGATTAATATCAAGCTTAAGCTTAAGATTAAGCTTAAGATTAAGATTAAGCTTAAGGTTAAGGTTAAGATTAAGGTTAAGCTTAAGATTAAGATTAAGCTTAAGATTAAGGTTAAGCTTGAGATTAAGATTAAGCTTAAGATTAAGATTAAGCTTAGGATTAAAATTAAGATTAAGTTTAAGATTAAGATTAGGATTAAGATTAAGCTTAAGAATAAGATAAAGCTTAAGATTAAGATTAAGCTTAAGATTAAGATTAAGATTAAGCTTAGGATTAAGATTAAGCTTAAGAATAAGATTAAGATTAAGATTAAGATTAAGATTAAGCTTAGGATTAAGATTATGATTAAGGTTAAGCTTAAGATTAATATTAATATCAAACTTAAGCTTAAGATTAAGCTTAAGATTAAGATTAAGCTTAAGGTTAAGGTTAAGATTAAGGTTAAGCTTAAGATTAAGATTAAGCTTAAGATTAAGGTTAAGCTTGAGATTAAGATTAAGCTTAAGATTAAGATTAAGCTTAGGATTAAAATTAAGATTAAGTTTAAGATTAAGATTAGGATTAAGATTAAGATTAAGCTTAAGATTAAGATTAAGCTTAAGATTAAGATTAAGCTTAAGATTAAGATTAAGATTAAGCTTAGGATTAAGATTAAGCTTAAGAATAAGATTAAGAATAAGATTAAGATTAAGGTTAAGCTTTAGATTAAGATTAAGATTAAGGTTAAGCTTAAGATTAAGATTAAGCTTAAGATTAAGGTTAAGCTTGAGATTAAGATTAAGCTTAAGATTAAGATTAAGCTTAGGATTAAAATTAAGATTAAGTTTAAGATTAGGATTAACATTAAGATTAAGTTTAAGATTAAGATTAAGCTTAAGATTAAGATTAAGGTTAAGCTTAAGATTAAGATTAAGATTAAGCTTAAGATTAAGATTAAGCTTAAGATTAAGATTAAGCTTAGGATTAAGATTAAGCTTAAGATTAAGATTAAGCTTAAGATTAAGGTTAAGCTTGAGATTAAGATTAAGCTTAAGATTAAGATTAAGCTTAGGATTAAAATTAAGATTAAGTTTAAGCTTAAGATTAAGCTTAATCTTAATCTTAATCCTAATCTTAATCTTAAACTTAATCTTAATTTTAATCCTAAGCTTAATCTTAATCTTAAGCTTAATTTTAATCTCAAGCTTAACCTTAATCTTAAGCTTAATCTTAATCTTAAGCTTAACCTTAATCTTAATCTTAATCTAAAGCTTAACCTTAATCTTAATCTTAATCTTAATCTTATTCTTAAGCTTAATCTTAATCCTAAGCTTAATCTTAATCTTAATCTTAAGCTTAATCTTAATCTTAAGCTTTATCTTATTCTTAAGCTTAATCTTAATCCTAATCTTAATCTTAAACTTAATCTTAATTTTAATCCTAAGCTTAATCTTAATCTTAAGCTTAATCTTAATCTCAAGCTTAACCTTAATCTTAAGCTTAATCTTAATCTTAAGCTTAACCTTAATCTTAACCTTAACCTTAAGCTTAATCTTAATCTTAAGCTTAATCTTAAGCTTAAGCTTGATATTAATCTTAATCTTAAGCTTAACCTTAATCTTAATCTTAATCCTAAGCTTAATCTTAATCTTAAGCTTAATCTTAATCTTAAGCTTAATCTTAATCTTAATCTTAAGCTTAACCTTAATCTTAACCTTAACCTTAAGCTTAATCTTAATCTTAAGCTTAATCTTAAGCTTAAGCTTGATATTAATCTTAATCTTAAGCTTAACCTTAATCTTAATCTTAATCCTAAGCTTAATCTTAATCTTAAGCTTAATCTTAATCTTAAGCTTAATCTTAATCTTAATCTTAAGCTTAACCTTAATCTTAATCTTAAGCTTAATCTTAATCTTAAGCTTAACCTTTATCTTAATCTTAAGCTTAATCTTAATCTTAAGCTTAAGCTTGATATTAATCTTAATCTTAAGCTTAACCTTAATCTTAATCTTAATCCTAAGCTTAATCTTAATCTTAATCTTAATCTTAAGCTTAAGCTTGATCTTAATCTTAATCTAAAGCTTAACCTTAATCTTAATCTTAATCTTATTCTTAAGCTTGATCTTAATCTTAATCTTAATCTTAAGCTTAAGCTTAATCTTAATCATAATCTTAATCTTAAACTTAATTTTAATTTTAATCCTAAGCTTAATCTTAATCTTAAGCTTAATCTTAATCTCAAGCTTAACCTTAATCTTAAGCTTAATCTTAATCTTAAGCTTAACCTTAATCTTAACCTTAACCTTAAGCTTAATCTTAATCTTAAGCTTAATCTTAAGCTTAAGCTTGATATTAATCTTAATCTTAAGCTTAACCTTAATCATAATCTTAATCCTAAGCTTAATCTTAATCTTAAGCTTAATCTTAATCTTAAGCTTAATCTTAATCTTAATCTTAAGCTTAACCTTAATCTTAACCTTAACCTTAAGCTTAATCTTAATCTTAAGCTTAATCTTAAGCTTCGGCTTGATATTAATCTTAATCTTAAGCTTAACCTTAATCTTAATCTTAATCTTAAGCTTAATCTTAAGCTTAAGCTTGATATTAATCTTAATCTTAAGCTTAACCTTAATCTTAATCTTAATCCTAAGCTTAATCTTGATCTTAAGCTTAATCTTAATCTTAAGCTTAATCTTAATCTTAATCTTAAGCTTAACCTTAATCTTAATCTTAAGCTTAATCTTAATCTTAAGCTTAATCTTAATCTTAAGCTTAATCTTAATCTTAATCTTAAGCTTAACCTTAATCTTAACCTTAACCTTAAGCTTAATCTTAATCTTAAGCTTAATCTTAAGCTTAAGCTTGATATTAATCTTAATCTTAAGCTTAATCTTAAGCTTAAGCTTGATATTAATCTTAATCTTAAGCTTAACCTTAATCTTAATCTTAATCCTAAGCTTAATCTTAATCTTAAGCTTAATCTTAATCTTAAGCTTAATCTTAATCTTAATCTTAAGCTTAACCTTAATCTTAACCTTAACCTTAAGCTTAATCTTAATCTTAAGCTTAATCTTAAGCTTAAGCTTGATATTAATCTTAATGTTAAGCTTAACCTTAATCTTAATCTTAATCCTAAGCTTAATCTTAATCTTAAGCTTAATCTTAAGCTTAATCTTAATCTTAATCTTAAGCTTAACCTTAATCTTAATCTTAAGCTTAATCTTAATCTTAAGCTTAATCTTAATCTTAATCCTAATCTTAATCTTAAACTTAATCTTAATTTTAATCCTAAGCTTAATCTTAATCTTAAGCTTAATCTTAATCTTAAGCTTAATCTTAATCTTAAGCTTAATCTTAATCTTAATCTTAAGCTTAACCTTAATCTTAACCTTAACCTTAGGCTTAATCTTAATCTTAAGCTTAATCTTAAGCTTAAGCTTGATATTAATCTTAATCTTAAGCTTAACCTTAACCTTATGCTTAATCTTAATCTTAAGCTTAATCTTAAGCTTAAGCTTGATATTAATCTTAATCTTAAGCTTAACCTTAATCTTAATCTTAATCCTAAGCTTAATCTTGATCTTAAGCTTAATCTTAATCTTAAGCTTAACCTTAATCTTAATCTTAAGCTTAATCTTAAGCTTAAACTTAATCTTAAGCTTGATATTAATCTTAATCTTAATCCTAAGCTTAATCTTAATCTTAATCTTAATCTTAAGCTTAAGCTTGATCTTAATCTTAATCTAAAGCTTAACCTTAATCTTAATCTTAATCTTATTCTTAAGCTTAATCTTAATCCTAAGCTTAATCTTAAACCCAATCTTAAGCTTAATCTTAATCTTAATCCTAAGCTTAATCTTAATCTTAAGCTTAACCTTAATCTTAATCCTAAGCTTAACCTTAATCTTAAGCTTAATCTTAATCTTAATCTTAATCTTAATCTTAATCTTAAGCTTAAACTTAATCTTAATCTTAATCTTAATCTTAATCTTAATCTTAAGCTTAATCTTAATCTTAATCTTAAGGTTAACCTTAATCTTAATCTTAAGCTTAATCTTAATCTTAAGCTTAATCTTAATCTTAATCTTATTCTTAAGCTTGATCTTAATCTTAATCTTAATCTTAAGCTTAAGCTTAATCTTAATCATAATCTTAATCTTAATCTTAATCTTAATCTTAAGCTTAACCTTAATCTTAATCTTAAGCTTAACCTTAATCTTAATCTTAATCCTAATCTTAAGCTCAATCCTAATCTTAATCTTAAGCTTAATCTTAATCTTAAGCTTAATCTTAATCTTAAGCTTAAGCTTGAGATTAATTTCAATCTTAAGCTTAACCTTAATCTTAACCTTAACCTTAAGCTTAATCTTAATCTTAAGCTTAATCTTAAGCTTAAGCTTGATATTAATCTTAATGTTAAGCTTAACCTTAATCTTAATCTTAATCCTAAGCTTAATCTTAATCTTAAGCTTAATCTTAAGCTTAATCTTAATCTTAATCTTAAGCTTAACCTTAATCTTAATCTTAAGCTTAATCTTAATCTTAAGCTTAATCTTAATCTTAATCCTAATCTTAATCTTAAACTTAATCTTAATTTTAATCCTAAGCTTAATCTTAATCTTAAGCTTAATCTTAATCTCAAGCTTAACCTTGATCTTAAGCTTAATCTTAATCTTAAGCTTAATCTTAATCTTAAGCTTAAGCTTGATATTAATCTTAATCTTAATCTTAATCTTAATCTTAATCTTAATCTTAATCTTAATCTTAATCCTAATCTTAATCTTAAACTTAATCTTAATCTTAATCCTAAGCTTAATGTTAATCTTAAGCTTAATCTTAATCTTAAGCTTAAGCTTAATCTTAATCTTAATCTTAAGCTTAACCTTAATCTTAATCTTAAGCTTAATCTTAAGCTTAAACTTAATCTTAATATTAATCCTAAGCTTAATCTTAATCTTAAGCTTAATCTTAATCTCAAGCTTAACCTTAATCTTAAGCTTAATCTTAATCTTAAGCTTAATCTTAATCCTAAGCTTAATCTTAATCTTAAGCTTAATCTTAATCTTAAGCTTAATCTTAATCTTAATCTTAAGCTTAACCTTAATCTTAATCTTAAGCTTAATCTTAATCTTAAGCTTAATCTTAATGTTAATCCTAATCTTAATCTTAAACTTAATCTTAATTTTAATCCTAAGCTTAATCTTAATCTTAAGCTTAATCTTAATCTCAAGCTTAACCTTAATCTTAAGCTTAATCTTAATCTTAAGCTTAACCTTAATCTTAATCTTAATCTAAAGCTTAACCTTAATCTTAATCTTAATCTTAATCTTATTCTTAAGCTTAATCTTAATCCTAAGCTTAATCTTAATCTTAATCTTAAGCTTAATCTTAATCTTAAGCTTAATCTTAATCTTAAGCTTAATCTTAATCTTAATCCTAATCTTAATCTTAAACTTAATCTTAATTTTAATCCTAAGCTTAATCTTAATCTTAAGCTTAATCTTAATCTCAAGCTTAAACTTAATCTTAAGCTTAATCTTAATCTTAAGCTTAACCTTAATCTTAACCTTAACCTTAAGCTTAATCTTAATCTTAAGCTTAATCTTAAGCTTAAGCTTGATATTAATCTTAATCTTAAGCTTAACCTTAATCATAATCTTAATCCTAAGCTTAATCTTAATCTTAAGCTTAATCTTAATCTTAAGCTTAATCTTAATCTTAATCTTAAGCTTAACCTTAATCTTAACCTTAACCTTAAGCTTAATCTTAATCTTAAGCTTAATCTTAAGCTTAAGCTTGATATTAATCTTAATCTTAAGCTTAACCTTAATCTTAATCTTAATCTTAAGCTTAATCTTAAGCTTAAGCTTGATATTAATCTTAATCTTAAGCTTAACCTTAATCTTAATCTTAATCCTAAGCTTAATCTTGATCTTAAGCTTA
The DNA here is from genome assembly GCF_029603195.1 of Condylostylus longicornis. Lineage (NCBI taxonomy): Eukaryota > Metazoa > Arthropoda > Insecta > Diptera > Dolichopodidae > Condylostylus > Condylostylus longicornis. The sequence continues at coordinate 7,817,666 of NW_026578009.1, read as the reverse complement.
ATCTTAATCTTAAGCTTAATCTTAATCTTAATCTTAATCTTAAGCTTAACCTTAATCTTAATCTTAAGCTTAATCTTAATCTTAAGCTTAATCTTAATCTTAATCCTAATCTTAATCTTAAACTTAATCTTAATTTTAATCCTAAGCTTAATCTTAATCTTAAGCTTAATTTTAATCTCAAGCTTAACCTTAATCTTAAGCTTAATCTTAATCTTAAGCTTAACCTTAATCTTAATCTTAATCTAAAGCTTAACCTTAATCTTAATCTTAATCTTAATCTTATTCTTAAGCTTAATCTTAATCCTAAGCTTAATCTTAATCTTAATCTTAAGCTTAATCTTAATCTTAAGCTTTATCTTATTCTTAAGCTTAATCTTAATCCTAATCTTAATCTTAAACTTAATCTTAATTTTAATCCTAAGCTTAATCTTAATCTTAAGCTTAATCTTAATCTCAAGCTTAACCTTAATCTTAAGCTTAATCTTAATCTTAAGCTTAACCTTAATCTTAACCTTAACCTTAAGCTTAATCTTAATCTTAAGCTTAATCTTAAGCTTAAGCTTGATATTAATCTTAATCTTAAGCTTAACCTTAATCTTAATCTTAATCCTAAGCTTAATCTTAATCTTAAGCTTAATCTTAATCTTAAGCTTAATCTTAATCTTAATCTTAATCTTAAGCTTAACCTTAATCTTAACCTTAACCTTAAGCTTAATCTTAATCTTAAGCTTAATCTTAAGCTTAAGCTTGATATTAATCTTAATCTTAAGCTTAACCTTAATCTTTATCTTAATCCTAAGCTTAATCTTAATCTTAAGCTTAATCTTAATCTTAAGCTTAATCTTAATCTTAATCTTAAGCTTAACCTTAATCTTAATCTTAAGCTTAATCTTAATCTTAAGCTTAACCTTTATCTTAATCTTAAGCTTAATCTTAATCTTAAGCTTAAGCTTGATATTAATCTTAATCTTAAGCTTAACCTTAATCTTAATCTTAATCCTAAGCTTAATCTTAATCTTAATCTTAATCTTAAGCTTAAGCTTGATCTTAATCTTAATCTAAAGCTTAACCTTAATCTTAATCTTAATCTTATTCTTAAGCTTGATCTTAATCTTAATCTTAATCTTAAGCTTAAGCTTAATCTTAATCATAATCTTAATCTTAAACTTAATCTTAATTTTAATCCTAAGCTTAATCTTAATCTTAAGCTTAATCTTAATCTCAAGCTTAACCTTAATCTTAAGCTTAATCTTAATCTTAAGCTTAACCTTAATCTTAACCTTAACCTTAAGCTTAATCTTAATCTTAAGCTTAATCTTAAGCTTAAGCTTGATATTAATCTTAATCTTAAGCTTAACCTTAATCATAATCTTAATCCTAAGCTTAATCTTAATCTTAAGCTTAATCTTAATCTTAATCTTAAGCTTAATCTTAATCTTAATCTTAAGCTTAACCTTAATCTTAACCTTAACCTTAAGCTTAATCTTAATCTTAAGCTTAATCTTAAGCTTCGGCTTGATATTAATCTTAATCTTAAGCTTAACCTTAATCTTAATCTTAATCTTAAGCTTAATCTTAAGCTTAAGCTTGATATTAATCTTAATCTTAAGCTTAACCTTAATCTTAATCTTAATCCTAAGCTTAATCTTGATCTTAAGCTTAATCTTAATCTTAAGCTTAATCTTAATCTTAATCTTAAGCTTAACCTTAATCTTAATCTTAAGCTTAATCTTAATCTTAAGCTTAATCTTAATCTTAATCCTAATCTTAATCTTAAACTTAATCTTAATTTTAATCCTAAGCTTAATCTTAATCTTAAGCTTAATTTTAATCTCAAGCTTAACCTTAATCTTAAGCTTAATCTTAATCTTAAGCTTAACCTTAATCTTAATCTTAATCTAAAGCTTAACCTTAATCTTAATCTTTATAAGATTAAGGTTAAGCTTAAGATTAAGATTAAGCTTAAGATTAAGGTTAAGCTTGAGATTAAGATTAAGCTTAAGATTAAGATTAAGCTTAGGATTAAAATTAAGATTAAGTTTAAGATTAAGATTAGGATTAAGATTAAGATTAAGATTAAGATTAAGATTAATATCAAGCTTAAGCTTAAGATTAAGATTAAGCTTAAGATTAAGATTAAGGTTAAGCTTAAGATTAAGATTAAGATTAAGCTTAAGATTAAGATTAAGCTTAAGATTAAGATTAAGCTTAGGATTAAGATTAAGCTTAAGATTAAGATTAAGCTTAAGATTAAGGTTAAGCTTGAGATTAAGATTAAGCTTAAGATTAAGATTAAGCTTAGGATTAAAATTAAGATTAAGTTTAAGCTTAAGATTAAGCTTAAGATTAAGATTAAGGTTAAGCTTAAGATTAAGATTAAGCTTAAGATTAACATTAAGCTTAGGATTAAGATTAAGATTAAGTTTAAGATTAAGATTAGGATTAAGATTAAGATTAAGATTAAGATTAAGATTAATATCAAGCTTAAGCTTAAGATTAAGATTAAGCTTAAGATTAAGATTAAGCTTAAGATTAAGGTTAAGCTTGAGATTAAGATTAAGCTTAAGATTAAGATTAAGCTTAGGATTAAAATTAAGATTAAGTTTAAGATTAAGATTAGGATTAAGATTAAGATTAAGATTAAGCTTAAGATTAAGATTAAGCTTAAGATTAAGATTAAGCTTAGGATTAAGATTAAGATTAAGGTTAAGCTTAAGATTAAGATTAATATCAAGCTTAAGATTAAGCTTAAGATTAAGATTAAGCTTAAGGTTAAGGTTAAGATTAAGGTTAAGCTTAAGATTAAGATTAAGCTTAAGATTAAGGTTAAGCTTGAGATTAAGATTAAGCTTAAGATTAAGATTAAGCTTAGGATTAAGATTAAGATTAATATCAAGCTTAAGATTAAGTTTAAGCTTAAGATTAAGCTTAAGATTAAGATTAAGGTTAAGCTTAAGATTAAGATTAAGCTTAAGATTAAGATTAAGATTAAGCTTAAGCTTAAGATTAAGATTAAGCTTAAGATTAACATTAAGCTTAGGATTAAGATTAAGATTAAGTTTAAGATTAAGATTAGGATTAAGATTAAGATTAAGATTAAGATTAAGATTAAGATTAATATCAAGCTTAAGCTTAAGATTAAGATTAAGCTTAAGATTAAGATTAAGCTTAAGATTAAGGTTAAGCTTGAGATTAAGATTAAGCTTAAGATTAAGATTAAGCTTAGGATTAAAATTAAGATTAAGATTAAGATTAAGCTTAAGATTAAGATTAAGATTAAGCTTAGGATTAAGATTAAGCTTAAGAATAAGATTAAGAATAAGATTAAGATTAAGGTTAAGCTTTAGATTAAGATTAAGATTAAGGTTAAGCTTAAGATTAAGATTAAGCTTAAGATTAAGGTTAAGCTTGAGATTAAGATTAAGCTTAAGATTAAGATTAAGCTTAGGATTAAAATTAAGATTAAGTTTAAGATTAGGATTAACATTAAGATTAAGTTTAAGATTAAGATTAAGCTTAAGATTAAGATTAAGGTTAAGCTTAAGATTAAGATTAAGATTAAGCTTAAGATTAAGATTAAGCTTAAGATTAAGATTAAGCTTAGGATTAAGATTAAGCTTAAGATTAAGATTAAGCTTAAGATTAAGGTTAAGCTTGAGATTAAGATTAAGCTTAAGATTAAGATTAAGCTTAGGATTAAAATTAAGATTAAGTTTAAGCTTAAGATTAAGCTTAATCTTAATCTTAATCCTAATCTTAATCTTAAACTTAATCTTAATTTTAATCCTAAGCTTAATCTTAATCTTAAGCTTAATTTTAATCTCAAGCTTAACCTTAATCTTAAGCTTAATCTTAATCTTAAGCTTAACCTTAATCTTAATCTTAATCTAAAGCTTAACCTTAATCTTAATCTTAATCTTAATCTTATTCTTAAGCTTAATCTTAATCCTAAGCTTAATCTTAATCTTAATCTTAAGCTTAATCTTAATCTTAAGCTTTATCTTATTCTTAAGCTTAATCTTAATCCTAATCTTAATCTTAAACTTAATCTTAATTTTAATCCTAAGCTTAATCTTAATCTTAAGCTTAATCTTAATCTCAAGCTTAACCTTAATCTTAAGCTTAATCTTAATCTTAAGCTTAACCTTAATCTTAACCTTAACCTTAAGCTTAATCTTAATCTTAAGCTTAATCTTAAGCTTAAGCTTGATATTAATCTTAATCTTAAGCTTAACCTTAATCTTAATCTTAATCCTAAGCTTAATCTTAATCTTAAGCTTAATCTTAATCTTAAGCTTAATCTTAATCTTAATCTTAAGCTTAACCTTAATCTTAACCTTAACCTTAAGCTTAATCTTAATCTTAAGCTTAATCTTAAGCTTAAGCTTGATATTAATCTTAATCTTAAGCTTAACCTTAATCTTAATCTTAATCCTAAGCTTAATCTTAATCTTAAGCTTAATCTTAATCTTAAGCTTAATCTTAATCTTAATCTTAAGCTTAACCTTAATCTTAATCTTAAGCTTAATCTTAATCTTAAGCTTAACCTTTATCTTAATCTTAAGCTTAATCTTAATCTTAAGCTTAAGCTTGATATTAATCTTAATCTTAAGCTTAACCTTAATCTTAATCTTAATCCTAAGCTTAATCTTAATCTTAATCTTAATCTTAAGCTTAAGCTTGATCTTAATCTTAATCTAAAGCTTAACCTTAATCTTAATCTTAATCTTATTCTTAAGCTTGATCTTAATCTTAATCTTAATCTTAAGCTTAAGCTTAATCTTAATCATAATCTTAATCTTAAACTTAATCTTAATTTTAATCCTAAGCTTAATCTTAATCTTAAGCTTAATCTTAATCTCAAGCTTAACCTTAATCTTAAGCTTAATCTTAATCTTAAGCTTAACCTTAATCTTAACCTTAACCTTAAGCTTAATCTTAATCTTAAGCTTAATCTTAAGCTTAAGCTTGATATTAATCTTAATCTTAAGCTTAACCTTAATCATAATCTTAATCCTAAGCTTAATCTTAATCTTAAGCTTAATCTTAATCTTAAGCTTAATCTTAATCTTAATCTTAAGCTTAACCTTAATCTTAACCTTAACCTTAAGCTTAATCTTAATCTTAAGCTTAATCTTAAGCTTCGGCTTGATATTAATCTTAATCTTAAGCTTAACCTTAATCTTAATCTTAATCTTAAGCTTAATCTTAAGCTTAAGCTTGATATTAATCTTAATCTTAAGCTTAACCTTAATCTTAATCTTAATCCTAAGCTTAATCTTGATCTTAAGCTTAATCTTAATCTTAAGCTTAATCTTAATCTTAATCTTAAGCTTAACCTTAATCTTAATCTTAAGCTTAATCTTAATCTTAAGCTTAATCTTAATCTTAAGCTTAATCTTAATCTTAATCTTAAGCTTAACCTTAATCTTAACCTTAACCTTAAGCTTAATCTTAATCTTAAGCTTAATCTTAAGCTTAAGCTTGATATTAATCTTAATCTTAAGCTTAATCTTAAGCTTAAGCTTGATATTAATCTTAATCTTAAGCTTAACCTTAATCTTAATCTTAATCCTAAGCTTAATCTTAATCTTAAGCTTAATCTTAATCTTAAGCTTAATCTTAATCTTAATCTTAAGCTTAACCTTAATCTTAACCTTAACCTTAAGCTTAATCTTAATCTTAAGCTTAATCTTAAGCTTAAGCTTGATATTAATCTTAATGTTAAGCTTAACCTTAATCTTAATCTTAATCCTAAGCTTAATCTTAATCTTAAGCTTAATCTTAAGCTTAATCTTAATCTTAATCTTAAGCTTAACCTTAATCTTAATCTTAAGCTTAATCTTAATCTTAAGCTTAATCTTAATCTTAAGCTTAAGCTTGAGATTAATCTCAATCTTAAGCTTAACCTTAATCTTAACCTTAACCTTAAGCTTAATCTTAATCTTAAGCTTAATCTTAAGCTTAATCTTAATCTTAAGCTTAACCTTAATCTTAATCTTAAGCTTAATCTTAATCTTAAGCTTAATCTTAATCTTAATCTTATTCTTAAGCTTGATCTTAATCTTAATCTTAATCTTAAGCTTAAGCTTAATCTTAATCATAATCTTAATCTTAATCTTAATCTTAATCTTAAGCTTAACCTTAATCTTAATCTTAAGCTTAACCTTAACCTTATGCTTAATCTTAATCTTAAGCTTAATCTTAAGCTTAAGCTTGATATTAATCTTAATCTTAAGCTTAACCTTAATCTTAATCTTAATCCTAAGCTTAATCTTAATCTTAAGCTTAATCTTAATCTTAAGCTTAATCTTAATCTTAATCTTAAGCTTAACCTTAATCTTAACCTTAACCTTAAGCTTAATCTTAATCTTAAGCTTAATCTTAAGCTTAAGCTTGATATTAATCTTAATGTTAAGCTTAACCTTAATCTTAATCTTAATCCTAAGCTTAATCTTAATCTTAAGCTTAATCTTAAGCTTAATCTTAATCTTAATCTTAAGCTTAACCTTAATCTTAATCTTAAGCTTAATCTTAATCTTAATCTTAAGCTTAACCTTAATCTTAATCTTAAGCTTAACCTTAATCTTAATCTTAATCCTAATCTTAAGCTCAATCCTAATCTTAATCTTAAGCTTAATCTTAATCTTAAGCTTAATCTTAATCTTAAGCTTAAGCTTGAGATTAATCTCAATCTTAAGCTTAACCTTAATCTTAACCTTAACCTTAAGCTTAATCTTAATCTTAAGCTTAATCTTAAGCTTAAGCTTGATATTAATCTTAATGTTAAGCTTAACCTTAATCTTAATCTTAATCCTAAGCTTAATCTTAATCTTAAGCTTAATCTTAAGCTTAATCTTAATCTTAATCTTAAGCTTAACCTTAATCTTAATCTTAAGCTTAATCTTAATCTTAAGCTTAATCTTAATCTTAATCCTAATCTTAATCTTAAACTTAATCTTAATTTTAATCCTAAGCTTAATCTTAATCTTAAGCTTAATCTTAATCTTAAGCTTAATCTTAATCTTAAGCTTAATCTTAATCTTAATCTTAAGCTTAACCTTAATCTTAACCTTAACCTTAGGCTTAATCTTAATCTTAAGCTTAATCTTAAGCTTAAGCTTGATATTAATCTTAATCTTAAGCTTAACCTTAACCTTATGCTTAATCTTAATCTTAAGCTTAATCTTAAGCTTAAGCTTGATATTAATCTTAATCTTAAGCTTAACCTTAATCTTAATCTTAATCCTAAGCTTAATCTTGATCTTAAGCTTAATCTTAATCTTAAGCTTAACCTTAATCTTAATCTTAAGCTTAATCTTAAGCTTAAACTTAATCTTAAGCTTGATATTAATCTTAATCTTAATCCTAAGCTTAATCTTAATCTTAATCTTAATCTTAAGCTTAAGCTTGATCTTAATCTTAATCTAAAGCTTAACCTTAATCTTAATCTTAATCTTATTCTTAAGCTTAATCTTAATCCTAAGCTTAATCTTAATCCCAATCTTAAGCTTAATCTTAATCTTAATCCTAAGCTTAATCTTAATCTTAAGCTTAACCTTAATCTTAATCCTAAGCTTAACCTTAATCTTAAGCTTAATCTTAATCTTAATCTTAATCTTAATCTTAATCTTAAGCTTAACCTTAATCTTAATCTTAATCTTAATCTTAATCTTAATCTTAAGCTTAATCTTAATCTTAATCTTAAGGTTAACCTTAATCTTAATCTTAAGCTTAATCTTAATCTTAAGCTTAATCTTAATCTTAATCTTATTCTTAAGCTTGATCTTAATCTTAATCTTAATCTTAAGCTTAAGCTTAATCTTAATCATAATCTTAATCTTAATCTTAATCTTAATCTTAAGCTTAACCTTAATCTTAATCTTAAGCTTAACCTTAATCTTAATCTTAATCCTAATCTTAAGCTCAATCCTAATCTTAATCTTAAGCTTAATCTTAATCTTAAGCTTAATCTTAATCTTAAGCTTAAGCTTGAGATTAATTTCAATCTTAAGCTTAACCTTAATCTTAACCTTAACCTTAAGCTTAATCTTAATCTTAAGCTTAATCTTAAGCTTAAGCTTGATATTAATCTTAATGTTAAGCTTAACCTTAATCTTAATCTTAATCCTAAGCTTAATCTTAATCTTAAGCTTAATCTTAAGCTTAATCTTAATCTTAATCTTAAGCTTAACCTTAATCTTAATCTTAAGCTTAATCTTAATCTTAAGCTTAATCTTAATCTTAATCCTAATCTTAATCTTAAACTTAATCTTAATTTTAATCCTAAGCTTAATCTTAATCTTAAGCTTAATCTTAATCTCAAGCTTAACCTTGATCTTAAGCTTAATCTTAATCTTAAGCTTAATCTTAATCTTAAGCTTAAGCTTGATATTAATCTTAATCTTAATCTTAATCTTAATCTTAATCTTAATCTTAATCTTAATCCTAATCTTAATCTTAAACTTAATCTTAATCTTAATCCTAAGCTTAATGTTAATCTTAAGCTTAATCTTAATCTTAAGCTTAAGCTTAATCTTAATCTTAATCTTAAGCTTAACCTTAATCTTAATCTTAAGCTTAATCTTAAGCTTAAACTTAATCTTAATATTAATCCTAAGCTTAATCTTAATCTTAAGCTTAATCTTAATCTCAAGCTTAACCTTAATCTTAAGCTTAATCTTAATCTTAAGCTTAATCTTAATCCTAAGCTTAATCTTAATCTTAAGCTTAATCTTAATCTTAAGCTTAATCTTAATCTTAATCTTAAGCTTAACCTTAATCTTAATCTTAAGCTTAATCTTAATCTTAAGCTTAATCTTAATGTTAATCCTAATCTTAATCTTAAACTTAATCTTAATTTTAATCCTAAGCTTAATCTTAATCTTAAGCTTAATCTTAATCTCAAGCTTAACCTTAATCTTAAGCTTAATCTTAATCTTAAGCTTAACCTTAATCTTAATCTTAATCTAAAGCTTAACCTTAATCTTAATCTTAATCTTAATCTTATTCTTAAGCTTAATCTTAATCCTAAGCTTAATCTTAATCTTAATCTTAAGCTTAATCTTAATCTTAAGCTTAATCTTAATCTTAAGCTTAATCTTAATCTTAATCCTAATCTTAATCTTAAACTTAATCTTAATTTTAATCCTAAGCTTAATCTTAATCTTAAGCTTAATCTTAATCTCAAGCTTAAACTTAATCTTAAGCTTAATCTTAATCTTAAGCTTAACCTTAATCTTAACCTTAACCTTAAGCTTAATCTTAATCTTAAGCTTAATCTTAAGCTTAAGCTTGATATTAATCTTAATCTTAAGCTTAACCTTAATCATAATCTTAATCCTAAGCTTAATCTTAATCTTAAGCTTAATCTTAATCTTAAGCTTAATCTTAATCTTAATCTTAAGCTTAACCTTAATCTTAACCTTAACCTTAAGCTTAATCTTAATCTTAAGCTTAATCTTAAGCTTAAGCTTGATATTAATCTTAATCTTAAGCTTAACCTTAATCTTAATCTTAATCTTAAGCTTAATCTTAAGCTTAAGCTTGATATTAATCTTAATCTTAAGCTTAACCTTAATCTTAATCTTAATCCTAAGCTTAATCTTGATCTTAAGCTTAATCTTAATCTTAAGCTTAATCTTAATCTTAATCTTAATCTTAAGCTTAACCTTAATCTTAATCTTAAGCTTAATCTTAATCTTAAGCTTAATCTTAATCTTAATCCTAATCTTAATCTTAAACTTAATCTTAATTTTAATCCTAAGCTTAATCTTAATCTTAAGCTTAATTTTAATCTCAAGCTTAACCTTAATCTTAAGCTTAATCTTAATCTTAAGCTTAACCTTAATCTTAATCTTAATCTAAAGCTTAACCTTAATCTTAATCTTAATCTTAATCTTATTCTTAAGCTTAATCTTAATCCTAAGCTTAATCTTAATCTTAATCTTAAGCTTAATCTTAATCTTAAGCTTTATCTTATTCTTAAGCTTAATCTTAATCCTAATCTTAATCTTAAACTTAATCTTAATTTTAATCCTAAGCTTAATCTTAATCTTAAGCTTAATCTTAATCTCAAGCTTAACCTTAATCTTAAGCTTAATCTTAATCTTAAGCTTAACCTTAATCTTAACCTTAACCTTAAGCTTAATCTTAATCTTAAGCTTAATCTTAAGCTTAAGCTTGATATTAATCTTAATCTTAAGCTTAACCTTAATCTTAATCTTAATCCTAAGCTTAATCTTAATCTTAAGCTTAATCTTAATCTTAAGCTTAATCTTAATCTTAATCTTAATCTTAAGCTTAACCTTAATCTTAACCTTAACCTTAAGCTTAATCTTAATCTTAAGCTTAATCTTAAGCTTAAGCTTGATATTAATCTTAATCTTAAGCTTAACCTTAATCTTTATCTTAATCCTAAGCTTAATCTTAATCTTAAGCTTAATCTTAATCTTAAGCTTAATCTTAATCTTAATCTTAAGCTTAACCTTAATCTTAATCTTAAGCTTAATCTTAATCTTAAGCTTAACCTTTATCTTAATCTTAAGCTTAATCTTAATCTTAAGCTTAAGCTTGATATTAATCTTAATCTTAAGCTTAACCTTAATCTTAATCTTAATCCTAAGCTTAATCTTAATCTTAATCTTAATCTTAAGCTTAAGCTTGATCTTAATCTTAATCTAAAGCTTAACCTTAATCTTAATCTTAATCTTATTCTTAAGCTTGATCTTAATCTTAATCTTAATCTTAAGCTTAAGCTTAATCTTAATCATAATCTTAATCTTAAACTTAATCTTAATTTTAATCCTAAGCTTAATCTTAATCTTAAGCTTAATCTTAATCTCAAGCTTAACCTTAATCTTAAGCTTAATCTTAATCTTAAGCTTAACCTTAATCTTAACCTTAACCTTAAGCTTAATCTTAATCTTAAGCTTAATCTTAAGCTTAAGCTTGATATTAATCTTAATCTTAAGCTTAACCTTAATCATAATCTTAATCCTAAGCTTAATCTTAATCTTAAGCTTAATCTTAATCTTAAGCTTAATCTTAATCTTAATCTTAAGCTTAACCTTAATCTTAACCTTAACCTTAAGCTTAATCTTAATCTTAAGCTTAATCTTAAGCTTCGGCTTGATATTAATCTTAATCTTAAGCTTAACCTTAATCTTAATCTTAATCTTAAGCTTAATCTTAAGCTTAAGCTTGATATTAATCTTAATCTTAAGCTTAACCTTAATCTTAATCTTAATCCTAAGCTTAATCTTGATCTTAAGCTTAATCTTAATCTTAAGCTTAATCTTAATCTTAATCTTAAGCTTAACCTTAATCTTAATCTTAAGCTTAATCTTAATCTTAAGCTTAATCTTAATCTTAATCCTAATCTTAATCTTAAACTTAATCTTAATTTTAATCCTAAGCTTAATCTTAATCTTAAGCTTAATTTTAATCTCAAGCTTAACCTTAATCTTAAGCTTAATCTTAATCTTAAGCTTAACCTTAATCTTAATCTTAATCTAAAGCTTAACCTTAATCTTAATCTTTATAAGATTAAGATTAAGATTAAGCTTAAGATTAAGATTAAGCTTAGGATTAAGATTATGATTAAGGTTAATCTTTATAAGATTAAGGTTAAGCTTAAGATTAAGATTAAGCTTAAGATTAAGGTTAAGCTTGAGATTAAGATTAAGCTTAAGATTAAGATTAAGCTTAGGATTAAAATTAAGATTAAGTTTAAGATTAAGATTAGGATTAAGATTAAGATTAAGATTAAGATTAAGATTAATATCAAGCTTAAGCTTAAGATTAAGATTAAGCTTAAGATTAAGATTAAGGTTAAGCTTAAGATTAAGATTAAGATTAAGCTTAAGATTAAGATTAAGCTTAAGATTAAGATTAAGCTTAGGATTAAGATTAAGCTTAAGATTAAGATTAAGCTTAAGATTAAGGTTAAGCTTGAGATTAAGATTAAGCTTAAGATTAAGATTAAGCTTAGGATTAAAATTAAGATTAAGTTTAAGCTTAAGATTAAGCTTAAGATTAAGATTAAGGTTAAGCTTAAGATTAAGATTAAGCTTAAGATTAACATTAAGCTTAGGATTAAGATTAAGATTAAGTTTAAGATTAAGATTAGGATTAAGATTAAGATTAAGATTAAGATTAAGATTAATATCAAGCTTAAGCTTAAGATTAAGATTAAGCTTAAGATTAAGATTAAGCTTAAGATTAAGGTTAAGCTTGAGATTAAGATTAAGCTTAAGATTAAGATTAAGCTTAGGATTAAAATTAAGATTAAGTTTAAGATTAAGATTAGGATTAAGATTAAGATTAAGATTAAGCTTAAGATTAAGATTAAGCTTAAGATTAAGATTAAGCTTAGGATTAAGATTAAGATTAAGGTTAAGCTTAAGATTAAGATTAATATCAAGCTTAAGATTAAGCTTAAGATTAAGATTAAGCTTAAGGTTAAGGTTAAGATTAAGGTTAAGCTTAAGATTAAGATTAAGCTTAAGATTAAGGTTAAGCTTGAGATTAAGATTAAGCTTAAGATTAAGATTAAGCTTAGGATTAAGATTAAGATTAATATCAAGCTTAAGATTAAGTTTAAGCTTAAGATTAAGCTTAAGATTAAGATTAAGGTTAAGCTTAAGATTAAGATTAAGCTTAAGATTAAGATTAAGATTAAGCTTAAGCTTAAGATTAAGATTAAGCTTAAGATTAACATTAAGCTTAGGATTAAGATTAAGATTAAGTTTAAGATTAAGATTAGGATTAAGATTAAGATTAAGATTAAGATTAAGATTAAGATTAATATCAAGCTTAAGCTTAAGATTAAGATTAAGCTTAAGATTAAGATTAAGCTTAAGATTAAGGTTAAGCTTGAGATTAAGATTAAGCTTAAGATTAAGATTAAGCTTAGGATTAAAATTAAGATTAAGTTTAAGATTAAGATTAGGATTAAGATTAAGATTAAGCTTAATCTTAATCTTAAACTTAAGCTTGATATTAATCTTAATCTTAAGCTTAAGCTTGATATTAATCTTAATCTTAATCCTAAGCTTAATCTTAATCTTAATCCTAAGCTTAATCTTAATCTTAATCTTAAGCTTAATCTTAATCTTAAGCTTAACCTTAATCTTAATCTTAATCTTAATCTTAATCTTAATCTTAATCTTATTCTTAAGCTTAATCTTAATCCTAAGCTTAATCTTAATCTTAATCTTAAGCTTAATCTTAATCTTAAGCTTAATCTTAATCTTAAGCTTAATCTTAATCCTAATCTTAATCTTAAACTTAATCTTAATTTTAATCCTAAGCTTAATCTTAATCTTAAGCTTAATCTTAATCTCAAGCTTAACCTTAATCTTAAGCTTAATCTTAATCTTAAGCTTAACCTTAATCTTAACCTTAACCTTAAGCTTAATCTTAATCTTAAGCTTAATCTTAAGCTTAAGCTTGATATTAATCTTAATCTTAAGCTTAACCTTAATCTTAATCTTAATCCTAAGCTTAATCTTAATCTTAAGCTTAATCTTAATCTTAAGCTTAATCTTAATCTTAATCTTAAGCTTAACCTTAATCTTAACCTTAACCTTAACCTTAAGCTTAATCTTAATCTTAAGCTTAATCTTAAGCTTAAGCTTGATATTAATCTTAATCTTAAGCTTAACCTTAATCTTAATCTTAAGCTTAACCTTAATCTTAATCTTAATCCTAAGCTTAATCTTAATCTTAAGCTTAATCTTAATCTTAAGCTTAATCTTAATCTTAATCTTAAGCTTAACCTTAATCTTAATCTTAAGCTTAATCTTAATCTTAAGCTTAACCTTTATCTTAATCTTAAGCTTAATCTTAATCTTAAGCTTAAGCTTGATATTAATCTTAATCTTAAGCTTAACCTTAATCTTAATCTTAATCCTAAGCTTAATCTTAATCTTAATCTTAAGCTTAAGCTTGACCTTAATCTTAATCTAAAGCTTAACCTTAATCTTAATCTTATTCTTAAGCTTGATCTTAATCTTAATCTTAATCTTAAGCTTAATCTTAATCATAATCTTAATCTTAATCTTAATCTTAATCTTAAGCTTAACCTTAATCTTAATCTTAAGCTTAACCTTAATCTTAATCTTAATCCTAATCTTAAGATTAAGATTAAGCTTAAGATTAAGATTAAGGTTAAGCTTAAGATTAAGATTAAGATTAAGCTTAAGATTAAGATTAAGCTTAAGGTTAAGGTTAAGATTAAGGTTAAGCTTAAGATTAAGATTAAGCTTAAGATTAAGGTTAAGCTTGAGATTAAGATTAAACTTAAGATTAAGATTAAGCATAGGATTAAGATTAAGATTAATATCAAGCTTAAGATTAAGTTTAAGCTTAAGATTAAGCTTAAGATTAAGATTAAGGTTAAGCTTAAGATTAAGATTAAGCTTAAGATTAAGATTAAGATTAAGCTTAAGCTTAAGATTAAGATTAAGCTTAAGATTAACATTAAGCTTAGGATTAAGATTAAGATTAAGTTTAAGATTAAGATTAGGATTAAGATTAAGATTAAGATTAAGATTAAGATTAAGATTAATATCAAGCTTAAGCTTAAGATTAAGATTAAGCTTAAGATTAAGATTAAGCTTAAGATTAAGGTTAAGCTTGAGATTAAGATTAAGCTTAAGATTAAGATTAAGCTTAGGATTAAAATTAAGATTAAGTTTAAGATTAAGATTAGGATTAAGATTAAGATTAAGCTTAAGATTAAGATTAAGCTTAAGATTAAGATTAAGGTTAAGCTTAAGATTAAGATTAAGATTAAGCTTAAGATTAAGCTTAAGATTAAGATTAGGATTGAGCTTAAGATTAGGATTAAGATTAAGATTAAGGTTAAGCTTAAGATTAAGATTAAGGTTAAGCTTAAGATTAAGATTAAGATTAAGATTAAGATTAAGATTATGATTAAGATTAAGCTTAAGCTTAAGATTAAGATTAAGATTAAGATCAAGCTTAAGAATAAGATTAAGATTAAGATTAAGGTTAAGCTTTAGATTAAGATTAAGATCAAGCTTAAGCTTAAGATTAAGATTAAGATTAAGATTAAGCTTAGGATTAAGATTAAGATTAAGGTTAAGCTTAAGATTAAGATTAAGCTTAAGATTAAGATAAAGGTTAAGCTTAAGATTAAGATTAAGCTTAAGATTAAGATTAAGGTTAAGCTTAAGATTAAGATTAAGATTAAGCTTAAGATTAAGATTAAGCTTAAGATTAAGATTAAGCTTAGGATTAAGATTAAGATTAAGGTTAAGCTTAAGATTAAGATTAATATCAAGCTTAAGCTTAAGATTAAGCTTAAGATTAAGATTAAGCATAAGGTTAAGGTTAAGATTAAGGTTAAGCTTAAGATTAAGATTAAGATTAAGCTTAAGATTAAGATTAAGCTTAAGATTAAGATTAAGCTTAGGATTAAGATTAAGATTAAGGTTAAGCTTAAGATTAAGATTAATATCAAGCTTAAGCTTAAGATTAAGATTAAGCTTAAGATTAAGATTAAGCTTAAGGTTAAGGTTAAGATTAAGGTTAAGCTTAAGATTAAGATTAAGCTTAAGATTAAGGTTAAGCTTGAGATTAAGATTAAGCTTAAGATTAAGATTAAGCTTAGGATTAAAATTAAGATTAAGTTTAAGATTAAGATTAGGATTAAGATTAAGCTTAAGAATAAGATTAAGCTTAAGATTAAGATTAAGCTTAAGATTAAGATTAAGATTAAGCTTAGGATTAAGATTAAGCTTAAGAATAAGATTAAGATTAAGATTAAGATTAAGGTTAAGCTTTAGATTAAGATTAAGATTAAGGTTAAGCTTAAGATTAAGATTAAGCTTAAGATTAAGGTTAAGCTTGAGATTAAAATTAAGCTTAAGATTAAGATTAAGCTTAGGATTAAAATTAAGATTAAGTTTAAGATTAAGATTAGGATTAAGATTAAGATTAAGCTTAAGATTAAGATTAAGCTTAAGATTAAGATTAAGGTTAAGCTTAAGATTAAGATTAAGATTAAGCTTAAGATTAAGATTAAGCTTAAGATCAAGATTAAGCTTAGGATTAAGATTAAGATTAAGGTTAAGCTTAAGATTAAGATTAATATCAAGCTTAAGCTTAAGATTAAGCTTAAGATTAAGATTAAGATTAAGGTTAAGCTTAAGATTAAGATTAATATCAAGCTTAAGCTTAAGATTAAGCTTAAGATTAAGATTAAGCTTAAGGTTAAGGTTAAGATTAAGGTTAAGCTTAAGATTAAGATTAAGATTAAGCTTAAGATTAAGATTAAGCTTAAGATTAAGATTAAGCTTAGGATTAAGATTATGATTAAGGTTAAGCTTAAGATTAATATTAATATCAAGCTTAAGCTTAAGATTAAGCTTAAGATTAAGATTAAGCTTAAGGTTAAGGTTAAGATTAAGGTTAAGCTTAAGATTAAGATTAAGCTTAAGATTAAGGTTAAGCTTGAGATTAAGATTAAGCTTAAGATTAAGATTAAGCTTAGGATTAAAATTAAGATTAAGTTTAAGATTAAGATTAGGATTAAGATTAAGATTAAGCTTAAGATTAAGAATAAGCTTAAGATTAAGATTAAGCTTAAGATTAAGATTAAGATTAAGCTTAGGATTAAGATTAAGCTTAAGAATAAGATTAAGATTAAGATTAAGATTAAGGTTAAGCTTTAGATTAAGATTAAGATTAAGGTTAAGCTTAAGATTAAGATTAAGCTTAAGATTAAGGTTAAGCTTGAGATTAAGATTAAGCTTAAGATTAAGATTAAGCTTAGGATTAAAATTAAGATTAAGTTTAAGATTAAGATTAGGATTAACATTAAGATTAAGCTTAAGATTAAGATTAAGCTTAAGATTAAGATTAAGGTTAAGCTTAAGATTAAGATTAAGATTAAGCTTAAGATTAAGATTAAGCTTAAGATTAAGATTAAGCTTAGGATTAAGATTAAGCTTAAGATTAAGATTAAGCTTAAGATTAAGGTTAAGCTTGAGATTAAGATTAAGCTTAAGATTAAGCTTAGGATTAAAATTAAGATTAAGTTTAAGCTTAAGATTAAGCTTAAGATTAAGATTAAGGTTAAGCTTAAGATTAAGATTAAGATTAAGCTTAAGCTTAAGATTAAGATTAAGCTTAAGATTAACATTAAGCTTAGGATTAAGATTAAGATTAAGCTTAAGATTAAGATTAAGCTTAGGATTAAGATTAAGCTTAAGATTAAGATTAAGCTTAAGATTAAGGTTAAGCTTGAGATTAAGATTAAGCTTAAGATTAAGCTTAGGATTAAAATTAAGATTAAGTTTAAGCTTAAGATTAAGCTTAAGATTAACATTAAGCTTAGGATTAAGATTAAGATTAAGTTTAAGATTAAGATTAGGATTAAGATTAAGATTAAGATTAAGATTAAGATTAATATCAAGCTTAAGCTTAAGATTAAGATTAAGCTTAAGATTAAGATTAAGCTTAAGATTAAGGTTAAGCTTGAGATTAAGATTAAGCTTAAGATTAAGATTAAGCTTAGGATTAAAATTAAGATTAAGTTTAAGATTAAGATTAGGATTAAGATTAAGATTAAGCTTAATCTTAATCTTAAACTTAAGCTTGATATTAATCTTAATCTTAAGCTTAAGCTTGATATTAATCTTAATCTTAATCCTAAGCTTAATCTTAATCTTAATCCTAAGCTTAATCTTAATCTTAATCTTAAGCTTAATCTTAATCTTAAGCTTAACCTTAATCTTAATCTTAATCTTAATCTTAATCTTAATCTTAATCTTAATCTTATTCTTAAGCTTAATCTTAATCCTAAGCTTAATCTTAATCTTAATCTTAAGCTTAATCTTAATCTTAAGCTTAATCTTAATCTCAAGCTTAACCTTAATCTTAAGCTTAATCTTAATCTTAAGCTTAACCTTAATCTCAAGCTTAACCTTAATCTTAAGCTTAATCTTAATCTTAAGCTTAACCTTAATCTTAACCTTAACCTTAAGCTTAATCTTAATCTTAAGCTTAAGCTTAATCTTAAGCTTAATCTTAATCTTAAGCTTAACCTTAATCTTAACCTTAACCTTAAGCTTAATCTTAATCTTAAGCTTAATCTTAAGCTTAAGCTTGATATTAATCTTAATCTTAAGCTTAACCTTAATCATAATCTTAATCCTAAGCTTAATCTTAATCTTAAGCTTAATCTTAATCTTAAGCTTAATCTTAATCTTAATCTTAAGCTTAACCTTAATCTTAACCTTAACCTTAAGCTTAATCTTAATCTTAAGCTTAATCTTAAGCTTAAGCTTGATATTAATCTTAATCTTAAGCTTAACCTTAATCTTAATCTTAATCTTAAGCTTAATCTTAAGCTTAAGCTTGATATTAATCTTAATCTTAAGCTTAACCTTAATCTTAATCTTAATCCTAAGCTTAATCTTAATCTTAAGCTTAATCTTAATCTTAAGCTTAATCTTAATCTTAATCTTAAGCTTAACCTTAATCTTAACCTTAACCTTAAGCTTAATCTTAATCTTAAGCTTAATCTTAAGCTTAAGCTTGATATTAATCTTAATCTTAAGCTTAACCTTAATCTTAATCTTAATCTTAAGCTTAATCTTAAGCTTAAGCTTAACCTTAATCTTAACCTTAACCTTAAGCTTAATCTTAAGCTTAATCTTAATCTTAAGCTTAATCTTAATCTTAATCCTAATCTTAACCTTAACCTTAAGCTTAATCTTAATCTTAAGCTTAAGCTTAATCTTAAGCTTAATCTTAATCTTAAGCTTAACCTTAATCTTAACCTTAACCTTAAGCTTAATCTTAATCTTAAGCTTAATCTTAAGCTTAAGCTTGATATTAATCTTAATCTTAAGCTTAACCTTAATCATAATCTTAATCCTAAGCTTAATCTTAATCTTAAGCTTAATCTTAATCTTAAGCTTGATATTAATCTTAATCTTAAGCTTAACCTTAATCTTAATCTTAATCTTAAGCTTAATCTTAAGCTTAAGCTTGATATTAATCTTAATCTTAAGCTTAACCTTAATCTTAATCTTAATCCTAAGCTTAATCTTAATCTTAAGCTTAATCTTAATCTTAAGCTTAATCTTAATCTTAATCTTAAGCTTAACCTTAATCTTAACCTTAACCTTAAGCTTAATCTTAATCTTAAGCTTAATCTTAAGCTTAAGCTTGATATTAATCTTAATCTTAAGCTTAACCTTAATCTTAATCTTAATCTTAATCTTAATCCTAATCTTAATCTTAAACTTAATCTTAATTTTAATCCTAAGCTTAATCTTAATCTTAAGCTTAATCTTAATCTCAAGCTTAACCTTAATCTTAAGCTTAATCTTAATCTTAAGCTTAACCTTAATCTTAACCTTAACCTTAAGCTTAATCTTAATCTTAAGCTTAATCTTAAGCTTAAGCTTGATATTAATCTTAATCTTAAGCTTAACCTTAATCATAATCTTAATCCTAAGCTTAATCTTAATCTTAAGCTTAATCTTAATCTTAAGCTTAATCTTAATCTTAATCTTAAGCTTAACCTTAATCTTAACCTTAACCTTAAGCTTAATCTTAATCTTAAGCTTAATCTTAAGCTTAAGCTTGATATTAATCTTAATCTTAAGCTTAACCTTAATCTTAATCTTAATCTTAAGCTTAATCTTAAGCTTAAGCTTGATATTAATCTTAATCTTAAGCTTAACCTTAATCTTAATCTTAATCCTAAGCTTAATCTTGATCTTAAGCTTAATCTTAATCTTAAGCTTAATCTTAATCTTAATCTTAATCTTAAGCTTAACCTTAATCTTAATCTTAAGCTTAATCTTAATCTTAAGCTTAATCTTAATCTTAATCCTAATCTTAATCTTAAACTTAATCTTAATTTTAATCCTAAGCTTAATCTTAATCTTAAGCTTAATTTTAATCTCAAGCTTAACCTTAATCTTAAGCTTAATCTTAATCTTAAGCTTAACCTTAATCTTAATCTTAATCTAAAGCTTAACCTTAATCTTAATCTTAATCTTAATCTTATTCTTAAGCTTAATCTTAATCCTAAGCTTAATCTTAATCTTAATCTTAAGCTTAATCTTAATCTTAAGCTTTATCTTATTCTTAAGCTTAATCTTAATCCTAATCTTAATCTTAAACTTAATCTTAATTTTAATCCTAAGCTTAATCTTAATCTTAAGCTTAATCTTAATCTCAAGCTTAACCTTAATCTTAAGCTTAATCTTAATCTTAAGCTTAACCTTAATCTTAACCTTAACCTTAAGCTTGATCTTAATCTTAAGCTTAATCTTAAGCTTAAGCTTGATATTAATCTTAATCTTAAGCTTAACCTTAATCTTAATCTTAATCCTAAGCTTAATCTTAATCTTAAGCTTAATCTTAATCTTAAGCTTAATCTTAATCTTAATCTTAAGCTTAACCTTAATCTTAACCTTAACCTTAAGCTTAATCTTAATCTTAAGCTTAATCTTAAGCTTAAGCTTGATATTAATCTTAATCTTAAGCTTAACCTTAATCTTAATCTTAATCCTAAGCTTAATCTTAATCTTAAGCTTAATCTTAATCTTAAGCTTAATCTTAATCTTAATCTTAAGCTTAACCTTAATCTTAATCTTAAGCTTAATCTTAATCTTAAGCTTAACCTTTATCTTAATCTTAAGCTTAATCTTAATCTTAAGCTTAAGCTTGATATTAATCTTAATCTTAAGCTTAACCTTAATCTTAATCTTAATCCTAAGCTTAATCTTAATCTTAATCTTAATCTTAAGCTTAAGCTTGATCTTAATCTTAATCTAAAGCTTAACCTTAATCTTAATCTTAATCTTATTCTTAAGCTTGATCTTAATCTTAATCTTAATCTTAAGCTTAAGCTTAATCTTAATCATAATCTTAATCTTAAACTTAATCTTAATTTTAATCCTAAGCTTAATCTTAATCTTAAGCTTAATCTTAATCTCAAGCTTAACCTTAATCTTAAGCTTAATCTTAATCTTAAGCTTAACCTTAATCTTAACCTTAACCTTAAGCTTAATCTTAATCTTAAGCTTAATCTTAAGCTTAAGCTTGATATTAATCTTAATCTTAAGCTTAACCTTAATCATAATCTTAATCCTAAGCTTAATCTTAATCTTAAGCTTAATCTTAATCTTAAGCTTAATCTTAATCTTAATCTTAAGCTTAACCTTAATCTTAACCTTAACCTTAAGCTTAATCTTAATCTTAAGCTTAATCTTAAGCTTCGGCTTGATATTAATCTTAATCTTAAGCTTAACCTTAATCTTAATCTTAATCTTAAGCTTAATCTTAAGCTTAAGCTTGATATTAATCTTAATCTTAAGCTTAACCTTAATCTTAATCTTAATCCTAAGCTTAATCTTGATCTTAAGCTTAATCTTAATCCTAAGCTTAATCTTAATCTTAAGCTTAATCTTAATCTTAAGCTTAATCTTAATCTTAATCTTAAGCTTAACCTTAATCTTAATCTTAAGCTTAATCTTAATCTTAAGCTTAATCTTAATGTTAATCCTAATCTTAATCTTAAACTTAATCTTAATTTTAATCCTAAGCTTAACCTTAATCTTAAGCTTAATCTTAATCTTAAGCTTAACCTTAATCTTAATTAGATTAATCTTAATTAGCTTAAGATTAAGGTTAAGCTTGAGATTAAGATTAAGCTTAAGATTAAGATTAAGCTTAGGATTAAAATTAAGATTAAGTTTAAGATTAAGATTAGGATTAACATTAAGATTAAGCTTAAGATTAAGATTAAGCTTAAGATTAAGATTAAGGTTAAGCTTAAGATTAAGATTAAGATTAAGCTTAAGATTAAGATTAAGCTTAAGATTAAGATTAAGCTTAGGATTAAGATTAAGCTTAAGATTAAGATTAAGCTTAAGATTAAGGTTAAGCTTGAGATTAAGATTAAGCTTAAGATTAAGATTAAGCTTAGGATTAAAATTAAGATTAAGTTTAAGCTTAAGATTAAGCTTAAGATTAAGATTAAGGTTAAGCTTAAGATTAAGATTAAGCTTAAGATTAACATTAAGCTTAGGATTAAGATTAAGATTAAGTTTAAGATTAAGATTAGGATTAAGATTAAGATTAAGATTAAGATTAAGATTAATATCAAGCTTAAGATTAAGTTTAAGCTTAAGATTAAGCTTAAGATTAAGATTAAGGTTAAGCTTAAGATTAAGATTAAGCTTAAGATTAAGATTAAGATTAAGCTTAAGATTAAGATTAAGCTTAAGATTAAGGTTAAGCTTGAGATTAAGATTAAGCTTAAGATTAAGATTAAGCTTAGGATTAAAATTAAGATTAAGTTTAAGATTAAGATTAGGATTAAGATTAAGATTAAGATTAAGCTTAAGATTAAGATTAAGCTTAAGATTAAGATTAAGCTTAGGATTAAGATTAAGATTAAGGTTAAGCTTAAGATTAAGATTAATATCAAGCTTAAGATTAAGCTTAAGATTAAGATTAAGCTTAAGGTTAAGGTTAAGATTAAGGTTAAGCTTAAGATTAAGATTAAGCTTAAGATTAAGGTTAAGCTTGAGATTAAGATTAAGCTTAAGATTAAGATTAAGCTTAGGATTAAGATTAAGATTAATATCAAGCTTAAGATTAAGTTTAAGCTTAAGATTAAGCTTAAGATTAAGATTAAGGTTAAGCTTAAGATTAAGATTAAGCTTAAGATTAAGATTAAGATTAAGCTTAAGCTTAAGATTAAGATTAAGCTTAAGATTAACATTAAGCTTAGGATTAAGATTAAGATTAAGTTTAAGATTAAGATTAGGATTAAGATTAAGATTAAGATTAAGATTAAGATTAATATCAAGCTTAAGCTTAAGATTAAGATTAAGCTTAAGATTAAGATTAAGCTTAAGATTAAGGTTAAGCTTGAGATTAAGATTAAGCTTAAGATTAAGATTAAGCTTAGGATTAAAATTAAGATTAAGTTTAAGATTAAGATTAGGATTAAGATTAAGATTAAGCTTAATCTTAATCTTAAACTTAAGCTTGATATTAATCTTAATCTTAAGCTTAAGCTTGATATTAATCTTAATCTTAATCCTAAGCTTAATCTTAATCTTAATCCTAAGCTTAATCTTAATCTTAATCTTAAGCTTAATCTTAATCTTAAGCTTAACCTTAATCTTAATCTTAATCTTAATCTTAATCTTAATCTTAATCTTAATCTTATTCTTAAGCTTAATCTTAATCCTAAGCTTAATCTTAATCTTAATCTTAGGCTTAATCTTAATCTTAAGCTTAATCTTAATCTTAAGCTTAATCTTAATCCTAATCTTAATCTTAAACTTAATCTTAATTTTAATCCTAAGCTTAATCTTAATCTTAAGCTTAATCTCAATCTCAAGCTTAACCTTAATCTTAAGCTTAATCTTAATCTTAAGCTTAACCTTAATCTTAACCTTAACCTTAAGCTTAATCTTAATCTTAAGCTTAATCTTAAGCTTAAGCTTGATATTAATCTTAATCTTAAGCTTAACCTTAATCTTAATCTTAATCCTAAGCTTAATCTTAATCTTAAGCTTAATCTTAATCTTAAGCTTAATCTTAATCTTAAGCTTAACCTTAATCTTAACCTTAACCTTAACCTTAAGCTTAATCTTAATCTTAAGCTTAATCTTAAGCTTAAGCTTGATATTAATCTTAATCTTAAGCTTAACCTTAATCTTAATCTTAATCCTAAGCTTAATCTTAATCTTAAGCTTAATCTTAATCTTAAGCTTAATCTTAATCTTAATCTTAAGCTTAACCTTAATCTTAATCTTAAGCTTAATCTTAATCTTAAGCTTAACCTTTATCTTAATCTTAAGCTTAATCTTAATCTTAAGCTTAAGCTTGATATTAATCTTAATCTTAAGCTTAACCTTAATCTTAATCTTAATCCTAAGCTTAATCTTAATCTTAATCTTAAGCTTAAGCTTGACCTTAATCTTAATCTAAAGCTTAACCTTAATCTTAATCTTATTCTTAAGCTTGATCTTAATCTTAATCTTAATCTTAAGCTTAATCTTAATCATAATCTTAATCTTAATCTTAATCTTAATCTTAATCTTAAGCTTAACCTTAATCTTAATCTTAAGCTTAACCTTAATCTTAATCTTAATCCTAATCTTAAGATTAAGATTAAGCTTAAGATTAAGATTAAGGTTAAGCTTAAGATTAAGATTAAGATTAAGCTTAAGATTAAGCTTAAGGTTAAGGTTAAGATTAAGGTTAAGCTTAAGATTAAGATTAAGCTTAAGATTAAGGTTAAGCTTGAGATTAAGATTAAACTTAAGATTAAGATTAAGCATAGGATTAAGATTAAGATTAATATCAAGCTTAAGATTAAGTTTAAGCTTAAGATTAAGCTTAAGATTAAGATTAAGGTTAAGCTTAAGATTAAGATTAAGCTTAAGATTAAGATTAAGATTAAGCTTAAGCTTAAGATTAAGATTAAACTTAAGATTAACATTAAGCTTAGGATTAAGATTAAGATTAAGTTTAAGATTAAGATTAGGATTAAGATTAAGATTAAGATTAAGATTAAGATTAAGATTAATATCAAGCTTAAGCTTAAGATTAAGATTAAGCTTAAGATTAAGATTAAGCTTAAGATTAAGGTTAAGCTTGAGATTAAGATTAAGCTTAAGATTAAGATTAAGCTTAGGATTAAAATTAAGATTAAGTTTAAGATTAAGATTAGGATTAAGATTAAGATTAAGCTTAAGATTAAGATTAAGCTTAAGATTAAGATTAAGGTTAAGGTTAAGCTTAAGATTAAGATTAAGATTAAGCTTAAGATTAAGCTTAAGATTAAGATTAGGATTGAGCTTAAGATTAGGATTAAGATTAAGATTAAGGTTAAGCTTAAGATTAAGATTAAGGTTAAGCTTAAGATTAAGATTAAGATTAAGATTAAGATTATGATTAAGATTAAGCTTAAGCTTAAGATTAAGATTAAGATTAAGATCAAGCTTAAGAATAAGATTAAGATTAAGATTAAGGTTAAGCTTTAGATTAAGATTAAGATCAAGCTTAAGCTTAAGATTAAGATTAAGATTAAGATTAAGCTTAGGATTAAGATTAAGATTAAGGTTAAGCTTAAGATTAAGATTAATATCAAGCTTAAGCTTAAGATTAAGATTAAGCTTAAGATTAAGATAAAGGTTAAGCTTAAGATTAAGATTAAGCTTAAGATTAAGATTAAGGTTAAGCTTAAGATTAAGATTAAGATTAAGCTTAAGATTAAGATTAAGCTTAAGATTAAGATTAAGCTTAGGATTAAGATTAAGATTAAGGTTAAGCTTAAGATTAAGATTAATATCAAGCTTAAGCTTAAGATTAAGCTTAAGATTAAGATTAAGCATAAGGTTAAGGTTAAGATTAAGGTTAAGCTTAAGATTAAGATTAAGATTAAGCTTAAGATTAAGATTAAGCTTAAGATTAAGATTAAGCTTAGGATTAAGATTAAGATTAAGGTTAAGCTTAAGATTAAGATTAATATAAAGCTTAAGCTTAAGATTAAGCTTAAGATTAAGATTAAGCTTAAGGTTAAGGTTAAGATTAAGGTTAAGCTTAAGATTAAGATTAAGCTTAAGATTAAGGTTAAGCTTGAGATTAAGATTAAGCTTAAGATTAAGATTAAGCTTAGGATTAAAATTAAGATTAAGTTTAAGATTAAGATTAGGATTAAGATTAAGCTTAAGAATAAGATTAAGCTTAAGATTAAGATTAAGCTTAAGATTAAGATTAAGATTAAGCTTAGGATTAAGATTAAGCTTAAGAATAAGATTAAGATTAAGATTAAGATTAAGGTTAAGCTTTAGATTAAGATTAAGATTAAGGTTAAGCTTAAGATTAAGATTAAGCTTAAGATTAAGGTTAAGCTTGAGATTAAAATTAAGCTTAAGATTAAGATTAAGCTTAGGATTAAAATTAAGATTAAGTTTAAGATTAAGATTAGGATTAAGATTAAGATTAAGCTTAAGATTAAGATTAAGCTTAAGATTAAGATTAAGCTTAGGATTAAGATTAAGCTTAAGATTAAGATTAAGCTTAAGATTAAGGTTAAGCTTGAGATTAAGATTAAGCTTAAGATTAAGATTAAGCTTAGGATTAAAATTAAGATTAAGTTTAAGATTAAGATTAGGATTAACATTAAGATTAAGCTTAAGATTAAGATTAAGCTTAAGATTAAGATTAAGGTTAAGCTTAAGATTAAGATTAAGATTAAGCTTAAGATTAAGATTAAGCTTAAGATTAAGATTAAGCTTAGGATTAAGATTAAGCTTAAGATTAAGATTAAGCTTAAGATTAAGGTTAAGCTTGAGATTAAGATTAAGCTTAAGATTAAGATTAAGCTTAGGATTAAAATTAAGATTAAGTTTTAGCTTAAGATTAAGCTTAAGATTAAGATTAAGGTTAAGCTTAAGATTAAGATTAAGATTAAGCTTAAGCTTAAGATTAAGATTAAGCTTAAGATTAACATTAAGCTTAGGATTAAGATTAAGATTAAGTTTAAGATTAAGATTAGGATTAAGATTAAGATTAAGATTAAGATTAAGATTAATATCAAGCTTAAGCTTAAGATTAAGATTAAGCTTAAGATTAAGATTAAGCTTAAGATTAAGGTTAAGCTTGAGATTAAGATTAAGCTTAAGATTAAGATTAAGCTTAGGATTAAAATTAAGATTAAGTTTAAGATTAAGATTAGGATTAAGATTAAGATTAAGCTTAAGATTAAGATTAAGCTTAAGATTAAGATTAAGGTTAAGCTTAAGATTAAGATTAAGATTAAGCTTAAGATTAAGCTTAAGATTAAGATTAAGCTTAGGATTAAGATTAAGATTAAGGTTAAGCTTAAGATTAAGATTAATATCAAGCTTAAGCTTAAGATTAAGCTTAAGATTAAGATTAAGCTTAAGGTTAAGGTTAAGATTAAGGTTAAGCTTAAGATTGAGATTAATCTCAAGCTTAAGCTTAAGATTAAGATTAAGCTTAAGATTAAGATTAAGCTTAAGATTAAGATTAGGATTGAGCTTAAGATTAGGATTAAGATTAAGATTAAGGTTAAGCTTAAGATTAAGATTAAGGTAAAGCTTAAGATTAAGATTAAGATTATGATTAAAATTATGATTAAGATTAAGCTTAAGCTTAAGATTAAGATTAAGATTAAGATCAAGCTTAAGAATAAGATTAAGATTAAGATTAAGATTAAGCTTAAGATTAAGATTAAGGTTAAGCTTAAGATTAAGATTAAGATTAAGCTTAAGATTAAGATTAAGATTAAGATTAAGATTAAGATTAAGGTTAAGCTTAAGATTAAGATTAAGATTAAGATTAAGATTAAGATTAAGATTAAGATTAAGATTAAGCTTAAGATTAAGGTTAAGCTTAGGATTAAGATTAAGGTTAAGCTTAAGATTAAGATTAAGCTTAATCTTAATCTTAATCCTAATCTTAATCTTAAACTTAATCTTAATTTTAATCCTAAGCTTAATCTTAATCTTAAGCTTAATCTTAATCTCAAGCTTAACCTTAATCTTAAGCTTAATCTTAATCTTAAGCTTAACCTTAATCTTAACCTTAACCTTAAGCTTAATCTTAATCTTAAGCTTAATCTTAAGCTTAAGCTTGATATTAATCTTAATCTTAAGCTTAACCTTAATCATAATCTTAATCCTAAGCTTAATCTTAATCTTAAGCTTAATCTTAATCTTAATCTTAATCTTAAGCTTAATCTTAATCTTAATCTTAAGCTTAACCTTAATCTTAACCTTAACCTTAAGCTTAATCTTAATCTTAAGCTTAATCTTAAGCTTAAGCTTGATATTAATCTTAATCTTAAGCTTAACCTTAATCTTAATCTTAATCTTAAGCTTAATCTTAAGCTTAAGCTTGATATTAATCTTAATCTTAAGCTTAACCTTAATCTTAATCTTAATCCTAAGCTTAATCTTGATCTTAAGCTTAATCTTAATCTTAAGCTTAATCTTAATCTTAATCTTAATCTTAAGCTTAACCTTAATCTTAATCTTAAGCTTAATCTTAATCTTAAGCTTAATCTTAATCTTAATCCTAATCTTAATCTTAAACTTAATCTTAATTTTAATCCTAAGCTTAATCTTAATCTTAAGCTTAATTTTAATCTCAAGCTTAACCTTAATCTTAAGCTTAATCTTAATCTTAAGCTTAACCTTAATCTTAATCTTAATCTAAAGCTTAACCTTAATCTTAATCTTAATCTTAATCTTATTCTTAAGCTTAATCTTAATCCTAAGCTTAATCTTAATCTTAATCTTAAGCTTAATCTTAATCTTAAGCTTTATCTTATTCTTAAGCCTAATCTTAATCCTAATCTTAATCTTAAACTTAATCTTAATTTTAATCCTAAGCTTAATCTTAATCTTAAGCTTAATCTTAATCTCAAGCTTAACCTTAATCTTAAGCTTAATCTTAATCTTAAGCTTAACCTTAATCTTAACCTTAACCTTAAGCTTAATCTTAATCTTAAGCTTAATCTTAAGCTTAAGCTTGATATTAATCTTAATCTTAAGCTTAACCTTAATCTTAATCTTAATCCTAAGCTTAATCTTAATCTTAAGCTTAATCTTAATCTTAAGCTTAATCTTAATCTTAATCTTAAGCTTAACCTTAATCTTAACCTTAACCTTAAGCTTAATCTTAATCTTAAGCTTAATCTTAAGCTTAAGCTTGATATTAATCTTAATCTTAAGCTTAACCTTAATCTTAATCTTAATCCTAAGCTTAATCTTAATCTTAAGCTTAATCTTAATCTTAAGCTTAATCTTAATCTTAATCTTAAGCTTAACCTTAATCTTAATCTTAAGCTTAATCTTAATCTTAAGCTTAACCTTTATCTTAATCTTAAGCTTAATCTTAATCTTAAGCTTAAGCTTGATATTAATCTTAATCTTAAGCTTAACCTTAATCTTAATCTTAATCCTAAGCTTAATCTTAATCTTAATCTTAATCTTAAGCTTAAGCTTGATCTTAATCTTAATCTAAAGCTTAACCTTAATCTTAATCTTAATCTTATTCTTAAGCTTGATCTTAATCTTAATCTTAATCTTAAGCTTAAGCTTAATCTTAATCATAATCTTAATCTTAAACTTAATCTTAATTTTAATCCTAAGCTTAATCTTAATCTTAAGCTTAATCTTAATCTCAAGCTTAACCTTAATCTTAAGCTTAATCTTAAGCTTAACCTTAATCTTAACCTTAACCTTAAGCTTAATCTTAATCTTAAGCTTAATCTTAAGCTTAAGCTTGATATTAATCTTAATCTTAAGCTTAACCTTAATCATAATCTTAATCCTAAGCTTAATCTTAATCTTAAGCTTAATCTTAATCTTAAGCTTAATCTTAATCTTAATCTTAAGCTTAACCTTAATCTTAACCTTAACCTTAAGCTTAATCTTAATCTTAAGCTTAATCTTAAGCTTCGGCTTGATATTAATCTTAATCTTAAGCTTAACCTTAATCTTAATCTTAATCTTAAGCTTAATCTTAAGCTTAAGCTTGATATTAATCTTAATCTTAAGCTTAACCTTAATCTTAATCTTAATCCTAAGCTTAATCTTGATCTTAAGCTTAATCTTAATCTTAAGCTTAATCTTAATCTTAATCTTAAGCTTAACCTTAATCTTAATCTTAAGCTTAATCTTAATCTTAAGCTTAATCTTAATCTTAATCCTAATCTTAATCTTAAACTTAATCTTAATTTTAATCCTAAGCTTAATCTTAATCTTAAGCTTAATTTTAATCTCAAGCTTAACCTTAATCTTAAGCTTAATCTTAATCTTAAGGTTAAGCTTAAGATTAAGATTAAGATTAAGCTTAAGATTAAGATTAAGCTTAAGATTAAGATTAAGCTTAGGATTAAGATTAAGCTTAAGATTAAGATTAAGCTTAAGATTAAGGTTAAGCTTGAGATTAAGATTAAGCTTAAGATTAAGATTAAGCTTAGGATTAAAATTAAGATTAAGTTTAAGCTTAAGATTAAGCTTAAGATTAAGATTAAGGTTAAGCTTAAGATTAAGATTAAGCTTAAGATTAACATTAAGCTTAGGATTAAGATTAAGATTAAGTTTAAGATTAAGATTAGGATTAAGATTAAGATTAAGATTAAGATTAAGATTAATATCAAGCTTAAGCTTAAGATTAAGATTAAGCTTAAGATTAAGATTAAGCTTAAGCTTAATCTTAAGCTTAAGCTTGATATTAATCTTAATCTTAAGCTTAACCTTAATCTTAATCTTAATCCTAAGCTTAATCTTGATCTTAAGCTTAATCTTAATCTTAAGCTTAATCTTAATCTTAATCTTAAGCTTAACCTTAATCTTAATCTTAAGCTTAATCTTAATCTTAAGCTTAATCTTAATCTTAATCCTAATCTTAATCTTAAACTTAATCTTAATTTTAATCCTAAGCTTAATCTTAATCTTAAGCTTAATTTTAATCTCAAGCTTAACCTTAATCTTAAGCTTAATCTTAATCTTAAGGTTAAGCTTAAGATTAAGATTAAGATTAAGCTTAGGATTAAAATTAAGATTAAGTTTAAGCTTAAGATTAAGCTTAAGATTAAGATTAAGGTTAAGCTTAAGATTAAGATTAAGCTTAAGATTAACATTAAGCTTAGGATTAAGATTAAGATTAAGTTTAAGATTAAGCTTAAGATTAAGGTTAAGCTTGAGATTAAGATTAAGCTTAAGATTAAGATTAAGCTTAGGATTAAAATTAAGATTAAGTTTAAGCTTAAGATTAAGCTTAAGATTAAGATTAAGGTTAAGCTTAAGATTAAGATTAAGCTTAAGATTAACATTAAGCTTAGGATTAAGATTAAGATTAAGTTTAAGATTAAGATTAGGATTAAGATTAAGATTAAGATTAAGATTAAGATTAAGATTAATATCAAGCTTAAGCTTAATCTTAAGCTTAACCTTAATCTTAATCTTAATCTTAAGCTTAATCTTAAGCTTAAGCTTGATATTAATCTTAATCTTAAGCTTAACCTTAATCTTAATCTTAATCCTAAGCTTAATCTTGATCTTAAGCTTAATCTTAATCTTAAGCTTAATCTTAATCTTAATCTTAAGCTTAACCTTAATCTTAATCTTAAGCTTAATCTTAATCTTAAGCTTAATCTTAATCTTAATCCTAATCTTAATCTTAAACTTAATCTTAATTTTAATCCTAAGCTTAATCTTAATCTTAAGCTTAATTTTAATCTCAAGCTTAACCTTAATCTTAAGCTTAATCTTAATCTTAAGGTTAAGCTTAAGATTAAGATTAAGATTAAGCTTAAGATTAAGATTAAGCTTAAGATTAAGATTAAGCTTAGGATTAAGATTAAGCTTAAGATTAAGATTAAGCTTAAGATTAAGGTTAAGCTTGAGATTAAGATTAAGCTTAAGATTAAGATTAAGCTTAGGATTAAGATTAAGATTAATATCAAGCTTAAGATTAAGTTTAAGCTTAAGATTAAGCTTAAGATTAAGATTAAGGTTAAGCTTAAGATTAAGATTAAGCTTAAGATTAAGATTAAGATTAAGCTTAAGCTTAAGATTAAGATTAAGCTTAAGATTAACATTAAGCTTAGGATTAAGATTAAGATTAAGTTTAAGATTAAGATTAGGATTAAGATTAAGATTAAGATTAAGATTAAGATTAATATCAAGCTTAAGCTTAAGATTAAGATTAAGCTTAAGATTAAGATTAAGCTTAAGATTAAGGTTAAGCTTGAGATTAAGATTAAGCTTAAGATTAAGATTAAGCTTAGGATTAAAATTAAGATTAAGTTTAAGATTAAGATTAGGATTAAGATTAAGATTAAGCTTAATCTTAATCTTAAACTTAAGCTTGATATTAATCTTAATCTTAAGCTTAAGCTTGATATTAATCTTAATCTTAATCCTAAGCCTAATCTTAATCTTAATCCTAAGCTTAATCTTAATCTTAATCTTAAGCTTAATCTTAATCTTAAGCTTAACCTTAATCTTAATCTTAATCTTAATCTTAATCTTAATCTTAATCTTAATCTTATTCTTAAGCTTAATCTTAATCCTAAGCTTAATCTTAATCTTAATCTTAGGCTTAATCTTAATCTTAAGCTTAATCTTAATCTTAAGCTTAATCTTAATCCTAAGCTTAATCTTAATCTTAATCCTAAGCTTAATCTTAATCTTAATCTTAAGCTTAATCTTAATCTTAAGCTTAACCTTAATCTTAATCTTAATCTTAATCTTAATCTTAATCTTAATCTTAATCTTATTCTTAAGCTTAATCTTAATCCTAAGCTTAATCTTAATCTTAATCTTAGGCTTAATCTTAATCTTAAGCTTAATCTTAATCTTAAGCTTAATCTTAATCTTAAGCTTAACCTTAATCTTAATCTTAAGCTTAATCTTAATCTTAAGCTTAATCTTAATCTTAATCTTAAGCTTAATCTTAATCATAAGCTTAATCTTAATCTTAAGCTTAATCTTAATCTTAATCTTAATCTTAACCTTAATCTTAATCTTAATCTTAAGCTTAATCTTAATCTTAATCTTAAGCTTAATCTTAATCTTAAGCTTAATCTTAATCTTAAGCTTAACCTTAATCTTAACCTTAACCTTAAGCTTAATCTTAATCTTAAGCTTAATCTTAAGCTTAAGCTTGATATTAATCTTAATCTTAAGCTTAACCTTAATCTTAATCTTAATCTTAAGCTTAATCTTAAGCTTAAGCTTGATATTAATCTTAATCTTAAGCTTAACCTTAATCTTAATCTTAATCCTAAGCTTAATCTTGATCTTAAGCTTAATCTTAATCTTAAGCTTAATCTTAATCTTAATCTTAATCTTAAGCTTAACCTTAATCTTAATCTTAAGCTTAATCTTAATCTTAAGCTTAATCTTAATCTTAATCCTAATCTTAATCTTAAACTTAATCTTAATTTTAATCCTAAGCTTAATCTTAATCTTAAGCTTAATTTTAATCTCAAGCTTAACCTTAATCTTAAGCTTAATCTTAATCTTAAGCTTAACCTTAATCTTAATCTTAATCTAAAGCTTAACCTTAATCTTAATCTTAATCTTAATCTTATTCTTAAGCTTAATCTTAATCCTAAGCTTAATCTTAATCTTAATCTTAAGCTTAATCTTAATCTTAAGCTTTATCTTATTCTTAAGCCTAATCTTAATCCTAATCTTAATCTTAAACTTAATCTTAATTTTAATCCTAAGCTTAATCTTAATCTTAAGCTTAATCTTAATCTCAAGCTTAACCTTAATCTTAAGCTTAATCTTAATCTTAAGCTTAACCTTAATCTTAACCTTAACCTTAAGCTTAATCTTAATCTTAAGCTTAATCTTAAGCTTAAGCTTGATATTAATCTTAATCTTAAGCTTAACCTTAATCTTAATCTTAATCCTAAGCTTAATCTTAATCTTAAGCTTAATCTTAATCTTAAGCTTAATCTTAATCTTAATCTTAAGCTTAACCTTAATCTTAACCTTAACCTTAAGCTTAATCTTAATCTTAAGCTTAATCTTAAGCTTAAGCTTGATATTAATCTTAATCTTAAGCTTAACCTTAATCTTAATCTTAATCCTAAGCTTAATCTTAATCTTAAGCTTAATCTTAATCTTAAGCTTAATCTTAATCTTAATCTTAAGCTTAACCTTAATCTTAATCTTAAGCTTAATCTTAATCTTAAGCTTAACCTTTATCTTAATCTTAAGCTTAATCTTAATCTTAAGCTTAAGCTTGATATTAATCTTAATCTTAAGCTTAACCTTAATCTTAATCTTAATCCTAAGCTTAATCTTAATCTTAATCTTAATCTTAAGCTTAAGCTTGATCTTAATCTTAATCTAAAGCTTAACCTTAATCTTAATCTTAATCTTATTCTTAAGCTTGATCTTAATCTTAATCTTAATCTTAAGCTTAAGCTTAATCTTAATCATAATCTTAATCTTAAACTTAATCTTAATTTTAATCCTAAGCTTAATCTTAATCTTAAGCTTAATCTTAATCTCAAGCTTAACCTTAATCTTAAGCTTAATCTTAAGCTTAACCTTAATCTTAACCTTAACCTTAAGCTTAATCTTAATCTTAAGCTTAATCTTAAGCTTAAGCTTGATATTAATCTTAATCTTAAGCTTAACCTTAATCATAATCTTAATCCTAAGCTTAATCTTAATCTTAAGCTTAATCTTAATCTTAAGCTTAATCTTAATCTTAATCTTAAGCTTAACCTTAATCTTAACCTTAACCTTAAGCTTAATCTTAATCTTAAGCTTAATCTTAAGCTTCGGCTTGATATTAATCTTAATCTTAAGCTTAACCTTAATCTTAATCTTAATCTTAAGCTTAATCTTAAGCTTAAGCTTGATATTAATCTTAATCTTAAGCTTAACCTTAATCTTAATCTTAATCCTAAGCTTAATCTTGATCTTAAGCTTAATCTTAATCTTAAGCTTAATCTTAATCTTAATCTTAAGCTTAACCTTAATCTTAATCTTAAGCTTAATCTTAATCTTAAGCTTAATCTTAATCTTAATCCTAATCTTAATCTTAAACTTAATCTTAATTTTAATCCTAAGCTTAATCTTAATCTTAAGCTTAATTTTAATCTCAAGCTTAACCTTAATCTTAAGCTTAATCTTAATCTTAAGGTTAAGCTTAAGATTAAGATTAAGATTAAGCTTAAGATTAAGATTAAGCTTAAGATTAAGATTAAGCTTAGGATTAAGATTAAGCTTAAGATTAAGATTAAGCTTAAGATTAAGGTTAAGCTTGAGATTAAGATTAAGCTTAAGATTAAGATTAAGCTTAGGATTAAAATTAAGATTAAGTTTAAGCTTAAGATTAAGCTTAAGATTAAGATTAAGGTTAAGCTTAAGATTAAGATTAAGCTTAAGATTAACATTAAGCTTAGGATTAAGATTAAGATTAAGTTTAAGATTAAGATTAGGATTAAGATTAAGATTAAGATTAAGATTAAGATTAATATCAAGCTTAAGCTTAAGATTAAGATTAAGCTTAAGATTAAGATTAAGCTTAAGCTTAATCTTAAGCTTAAGCTTGATATTAATCTTAATCTTAAGCTTAACCTTAATCTTAATCTTAATCCTAAGCTTAATCTTGATCTTAAGCTTAATCTTAATCTTAAGCTTAATCTTAATCTTAATCTTAAGCTTAACCTTAATCTTAATCTTAAGCTTAATCTTAATCTTAAGCTTAATCTTAATCTTAATCCTAATCTTAATCTTAAACTTAATCTTAATTTTAATCCTAAGCTTAATCTTAATCTTAAGCTTAATTTTAATCTCAAGCTTAACCTTAATCTTAAGCTTAATCTTAATCTTAAGGTTAAGCTTAAGATTAAGATTAAGATTAAGCTTAGGATTAAAATTAAGATTAAGTTTAAGCTTAAGATTAAGCTTAAGATTAAGATTAAGGTTAAGCTTAAGATTAAGATTAAGCTTAAGATTAACATTAAGCTTAGGATTAAGATTAAGATTAAGTTTAAGATTAAGCTTAAGATTAAGGTTAAGCTTGAGATTAAGATTAAGCTTAAGATTAAGATTAAGCTTAGGATTAAAATTAAGATTAAGTTTAAGCTTAAGATTAAGCTTAAGATTAAGATTAAGGTTAAGCTTAAGATTAAGATTAAGCTTAAGATTAACATTAAGCTTAGGATTAAGATTAAGATTAAGTTTAAGATTAAGATTAGGATTAAGATTAAGATTAAGATTAAGATTAAGATTAAGATTAATATCAAGCTTAAGCTTAATCTTAAGCTTAACCTTAATCTTAATCTTAATCTTAAGCTTAATCTTAAGCTTAAGCTTGATATTAATCTTAATCTTAAGCTTAACCTTAATCTTAATCTTAATCCTAAGCTTAATCTTGATCTTAAGCTTAATCTTAATCTTAAGCTTAATCTTAATCTTAATCTTAAGCTTAA
The DNA here is from genome assembly GCF_029603195.1 of Condylostylus longicornis. Lineage (NCBI taxonomy): Eukaryota > Metazoa > Arthropoda > Insecta > Diptera > Dolichopodidae > Condylostylus > Condylostylus longicornis. The sequence goes on along the minus strand of NW_026578009.1, from coordinate 7,781,644 downwards.
CCTTAATCTTAATCTTAAGCTTAATCTTAATCTTAAGCTTAATCTTAATCTTAATCCTAATCTTAATCTTAAACTTAATCTTAATTTTAATCCTAAGCTTAATCTTAATCTTAAGCTTAATTTTAATCTCAAGCTTAACCTTAATCTTAAGCTTAATCTTAATCTTAAGGTTAAGCTTAAGATTAAGATTAAGATTAAGCTTAAGATTAAGATTAAGCTTAAGATTAAGATTAAGCTTAGGATTAAGATTAAGCTTAAGATTAAGATTAAGCTTAAGATTAAGGTTAAGCTTGAGATTAAGATTAAGCTTAAGATTAAGATTAAGCTTAGGATTAAGATTAAGATTAATATCAAGCTTAAGATTAAGTTTAAGCTTAAGATTAAGCTTAAGATTAAGATTAAGGTTAAGCTTAAGATTAAGATTAAGCTTAAGATTAAGATTAAGATTAAGCTTAAGCTTAAGATTAAGATTAAGCTTAAGATTAACATTAAGCTTAGGATTAAGATTAAGATTAAGTTTAAGATTAAGATTAGGATTAAGATTAAGATTAAGATTAAGATTAAGATTAATATCAAGCTTAAGCTTAAGATTAAGATTAAGCTTAAGATTAAGATTAAGCTTAAGATTAAGGTTAAGCTTGAGATTAAGATTAAGCTTAAGATTAAGATTAAGCTTAGGATTAAAATTAAGATTAAGTTTAAGATTAAGATTAGGATTAAGATTAAGATTAAGCTTAATCTTAATCTTAAACTTAAGCTTGATATTAATCTTAATCTTAAGCTTAAGCTTGATATTAATCTTAATCTTAATCCTAAGCTTAATCTTAATCTTAATCCTAAGCTTAATCTTAATCTTAATCTTAAGCTTAATCTTAATCTTAAGCTTAACCTTAATCTTAATCTTAATCTTAATCTTAATCTTAATCTTAATCTTAATCTTATTCTTAAGCTTAATCTTAATCCTAAGCTTAATCTTAATCTTAATCTTAGGCTTAATCTTAATCTTAAGCTTAATCTTAATCTTAAGCTTAATCTTAATCCTAATCTTAATCTTAAACTTAATCTTAATTTTAATCCTAAGCTTAATCTTAATCTTAAGCTTAATCTTAATCTCAAGCTTAACCTTAATCTTAAGCTTAATCTTAATCTTAAGCTTAACCTTAATCTTAACCTTAACCTTAAGCTTAATCTTAATCTTAAGCTTAATCTTAAGCTTAAGCTTGATATTAATCTTAATCTTAAGCTTAACCTTAATCTTAATCTTAATCCTAAGCTTAATCTTAATCTTAAGCTTAATCTTAATCTTAAGCTTAATCTTAATCTTAAGCTTAACCTTAATCTTAACCTTAACCTTAACCTTAAGCTTAATCTTAATCTTAAGCTTAATCTTAAGCTTAAGCTTGATATTAATCTTAATCTTAAGCTTAACCTTAATCTTAATCTTAATCCTAAGCTTAATCTTAATCTTAAGCTTAATCTTAATCTTAAGCTTAATCTTAATCTTAATCTTAAGCTTAACCTTAATCTTAATCTTAAGCTTAATCTTAATCTTAAGCTTAACCTTTATCTTAATCTTAAGCTTAATCTTAATCTTAAGCTTAAGCTTGATATTAATCTTAATCTTAAGCTTAACCTTAATCTTAATCTTAATCCTAAGCTTAATCTTAATCTTAATCTTAAGCTTAAGCTTGACCTTAATCTTAATCTAAAGCTTAACCTTAATCTTAATCTTATTCTTAAGCTTGATCTTAATCTTAATCTTAATCTTAAGCTTAATCTTAATCATAATCTTAATCTTAATCTTAATCTTAATCTTAATCTTAAGCTTAACCTTAATCTTAATCTTAAGCTTAACCTTAATCTTAATCTTAATCCTAATCTTAAGATTAAGATTAAGCTTAAGATTAAGATTAAGGTTAAGCTTAAGATTAAGATTAAGATTAAGCTTAAGATTAAGATTAAGCTTAAGGTTAAGGTTAAGATTAAGGTTAAGCTTAAGATTAAAATTAAGCTTAAGATTAAGGTTAAGCTTGAGATTAAGATTAAACTTAAGATTAAGATTAAGCATAGGATTAAGATTAAGATTAATATCAAGCTTAAGATTAAGTTTAAGCTTAAGATTAAGCTTAAGATTAAGATTAAGGTTAAGCTTAAGATTAAGATTAAGCTTAAGATTAAGATTAAGATTAAGCTTAAGCTTAAGATTAAGATTAAACTTAAGATTAACATTAAGCTTAGGATTAAGATTAAGATTAAGTTTAAGATTAAGATTAGGATTAAGATTAAGATTAAGATTAAGATTAAGATTAAGATTAATATCAAGCTTAAGCTTAAGATTAAGATTAAGCTTAAGATTAAGATTAAGCTTAAGATTAAGGTTAAGCTTGAGATTAAGATTAAGCTTAAGATTAAGATTAAGCTTAGGATTAAAATTAAGATTAAGTTTAAGATTAAGATTAGGATTAAGATTAAGATTAAGCTTAAGATTAAGATTAAGCTTAAGATTAAGATTAAGGTTAAGGTTAAGCTTAAGATTAAGATTAAGATTAAGCTTAAGATTAAGCTTAAGATTAAGATTAGGATTGAGCTTAAGATTAGGATTAAGATTAAGATTAAGGTTAAGCTCAAGATTAAGATTAAGGTTAAGCTTAAGATTAAGATTAAGATTAAGATTAAGATTATGATTAAGATTAAGCTTAAGCTTAAGATTAAGATTAAGATTAAGATCAAGCTTAAGAATAAGATTAAGATTAAGATTAAGGTTAAGCTTTAGATTAAGATTAAGATCAAGCTTAAGCTTAAGATTAAGATTAAGATTAAGATTAAGCTTAGGATTAAGATTAAGATTAAGGTTAAGCTTAAGATTAAGATTAATATCAAGCTTAAGCTTAAGATTAAGATTAAGCTTAAGATTAAGATAAAGGTTAAGCTTAAGATTAAGATTAAGCTTAAGATTAAGATTAAGGTTAAGCTTAAGATTAAGATTAAGATTAAGCTTAAGATTAAGATTAAGCTTAAGATTAAGATTAAGCTTAGGATTAAGATTAAGATTAAGGTTAAGCTTAAGATTAAGATTAATATCAAGCTTAAGCTTAAGATTAAGCTTAAGATTAAGATTAAGCATAAGGTTAAGGTTAAGATTAAGGTTAAGCTTAAGATTAAGATTAAGATTAAGCTTAAGATTAAGATTAAGCTTAAGATTAAGATTAAGCTTAGGATTAAGATTAAGATTAAGGTTAAGCTTAAGATTAAGATTAATATCAAGCTTAAGCTTAAGATTAAGCTTAAGATTAAGATTAAGCTTAAGGTTAAGGTTAAGATTAAGGTTAAGCTTAAGATTAAGATTAAGCTTAAGATTAAGGTTAAGCTTGAGATTAAGATTAAGCTTAAGATTAAGATTAAGCTTAGGATTAAAATTAAGATTAAGTTTAAGATTAAGATTAGGATTAAGATTAAGCTTAAGAATAAGATTAAGCTTAAGATTAAGATTAAGCTTAAGATTAAGATTAAGATTAAGCTTAGGATTAAGATTAAGCTTAAGAATAAGATTAAGATTAAGATTAAGATTAAGGTTAAGCTTTAGATTAAGATTAAGATTAAGGTTAAGCTTAAGATTAAGATTAAGCTTAAGATTAAGGTTAAGCTTGAGATTAAAATTAAGCTTAAGATTAAGATTAAGCTTAGGATTAAAATTAAGATTAAGTTTAAGATTAAGATTAGGATTAAGATTAAGATTAAGCTTAAGATTAAGATTAAGCTTAAGATTAAGATTAAGCTTAGGATTAAGATTAAGCTTAAGATTAAGATTAAGCTTAAGATTAAGGTTAAGCTTGAGATTAAGATTAAGCTTAAGATTAAGATTAAGCTTAGGATTAAAATTAAGATTAAGTTTAAGATTAAGATTAGGATTAACATTAAGATTAAGCTTAAGATTAAGATTAAGCTTAAGATTAAGATTAAGGTTAAGCTTAAGATTAAGATTAAGATTAAGCTTAAGATTAAGATTAAGCTTAAGATTAAGATTAAGCTTAGGATTAAGATTAAGCTTAAGATTAAGATTAAGCTTAAGATTAAGGTTAAGCTTGAGATTAAGATTAAGCTTAAGATTAAGATTAAGCTTAGGATTAAAATTAAGATTAAGTTTAAGCTTAAGATTAAGCTTAAGATTAAGATTAAGGTTAAGCTTAAGATTAAGATTAAGATTAAGCTTAAGCTTAAGATTAAGATTAAGCTTAAGATTAACATTAAGCTTAGGATTAAGATTAAGATTAAGTTTAAGATTAAGATTAGGATTAAGATTAAGATTAAGATTAAGATTAAGATTAATATCAAGCTTAAGCTTAAGATTAAGATTAAGCTTAAGATTAAGATTAAGCTTAAGATTAAGGTTAAGCTTGAGATTAAGATTAAGCTTAAGATTAAGATTAAGCTTAGGATTAAAATTAAGATTAAGTTTAAGATTAAGATTAGGATTAAGATTAAGATTAAGCTTAAGATTAAGATTAAGCTTAAGATTAAGATTAAGGTTAAGCTTAAGATTAAGATTAAGATTAAGCTTAAGATTAAGCTTAAGATTAAGATTAAGCTTAGGATTAAGATTAAGATTAAGGTTAAGCTTAAGATTAAGATTAATATCAAGCTTAAGCTTAAGATTAAGCTTAAGATTAAGATTAAGCTTAAGGTTAAGGTTAAGATTAAGGTTAAGCTTAAGATTGAGATTAATCTCAAGCTTAAGCTTAAGATTAAGATTAAGCTTAAGATTAAGATTAAGCTTAAGATTAAGATTAGGATTGAGTTTAAGATTAGGATTAAGATTAAGATTAAGGTTAAGCTTAAGATTAAGATTAAGGTAAAGCTTAAGATTAAGATTAAGATTATGATTAAAATTATGATTAAGATTAAGCTTAAGCTTAAGATTAAGATTAAGATTAAGATTAAGATCAAGCTTAAGAATAAGATTAAGATTAAGATTAAGATTAAGCTTAAGATTAAGATTAAGGTTAAGCTTAAGATTAAGATTAAGATTAAGCTTAAGATTAAGATTAAGATTAAGATTAAGATTAAGATTAAGGTTAAGCTTAAGATTAAGATTAAGATTAAGATTTAGATTAAGATTAAGATTAAGATTAAGATTAAGCTTAAGATTAAGGTTAAGCTTAGGATTAAGATTAAGGTTAAGCTTAAGATTAAGATTAAGCTTAATCTTAATCTTAATCCTAATCTTAATCTTAAACTTAATCTTAATTTTAATCCTAAGCTTAATCTTAATCTTAAGCTTAATCTTAATCTCAAGCTTAACCTTAATCTTAAGCTTAATCTTAATCTTAAGCTTAACCTTAATCTTAACCTTAACCTTAAGCTTAATCTTAATCTTAAGCTTAATCTTAAGCTTAAGCTTGATATTAATCTTAATCTTAAGCTTAACCTTAATCATAATCTTAATCCTAAGCTTAATCTTAATCTTAAGCTTAATCTTAATCTTAAGCTTAATCTTAATCTTAATCTTAAGCTTAACCTTAATCTTAACCTTAACCTTAAGCTTAATCTTAATCTTAAGCTTAATCTTAAGCTTAAGCTTGATATTAATCTTAATCTTAAGCTTAACCTTAATCTTAATCTTAATCTTAAGCTTAATCTTAAGCTTAAGCTTGATATTAATCTTAATCTTAAGCTTAACCTTAATCTTAATCTTAATCCTAAGCTTAATCTTGATCTTAAGCTTAATCTTAATCTTAAGCTTAATCTTAATCTTAATCTTAATCTTAAGCTTAACCTTAATCTTAATCTTAAGCTTAATCTTAATCTTAAGCTTAATTTTAATCTTAATCCTAATCTTAATCTTAAACTTAATCTTAATTTTAATCCTAAGCTTAATCTTAATCTTAAGCTTAATTTTAATCTCAAGCTTAACCTTAATCTTAAGCTTAATCTTAATCTTAAGCTTAACCTTAATCTTAATCTTAATCTAAAGCTTAACCTTAATCTTAATCTTAATCTTAATCTTATTCTTAAGCTTAATCTTAATCCTAAGCTTAATCTTAATCTTAATCTTAAGCTTAATCTTAATCTTAAGCTTTATCTTATTCTTAAGCCTAATCTTAATCCTAATCTTAATCTTAAACTTAATCTTAATTTTAATCCTAAGCTTAATCTTAATCTTAAGCTTAATCTTAATCTCAAGCTTAACCTTAATCTTAAGCTTAATCTTAATCTTAAGCTTAACCTTAATCTTAACCTTAACCTTAAGCTTAATCTTAATCTTAAGCTTAATCTTAAGCTTAAGCTTGATATTAATCTTAATCTTAAGCTTAACCTTAATCTTAATCTTAATCCTAAGCTTAATCTTAATCTTAAGCTTAATCTTAATCTTAAGCTTAATCTTAATCTTAATCTTAAGCTTAACCTTAATCTTAACCTTAACCTTAAGCTTAATCTTAATCTTAAGCTTAATCTTAAGCTTAAGCTTGATATTAATCTTAATCTTAAGCTTAACCTTAATCTTAATCTTAATCCTAAGCTTAATCTTAATCTTAAGCTTAATCTTAATCTTAAGCTTAATCTTAATCTTAATCTTAAGCTTAACCTTAATCTTAATCTTAAGCTTAATCTTAATCTTAAGCTTAACCTTTATCTTAATCTTAAGCTTAATCTTAATCTTAAGCTTAAGCTTGATATTAATCTTAATCTTAAGCTTAACCTTAATCTTAATCTTAATCCTAAGCTTAATCTTAATCTTAATCTTAATCTTAAGCTTAAGCTTGATCTTAATCTTAATCTAAAGCTTAACCTTAATCTTAATCTTAATCTTATTCTTAAGCTTGATCTTAATCTTAATCTTAATCTTAAGCTTAAGCTTAATCTTAATCATAATCTTAATCTTAAACTTAATCTTAATTTTAATCCTAAGCTTAATCTTAATCTTAAGCTTAATCTTAATCTCAAGCTTAACCTTAATCTTAAGCTTAATCTTAAGCTTAACCTTAATCTTAACCTTAACCTTAAGCTTAATCTTAATCTTAAGCTTAATCTTAAGCTTAAGCTTGATATTAATCTTAATCTTAAGCTTAACCTTAATCATAATCTTAATCCTAAGCTTAATCTTAATCTTAAGCTTAATCTTAATCTTAAGCTTAATCTTAATCTTAATCTTAAGCTTAACCTTAATCTTAACCTTAACCTTAAGCTTAATCTTAATCTTAAGCTTAATCTTAAGCTTCGGCTTGATATTAATCTTAATCTTAAGCTTAACCTTAATCTTAATCTTAATCTTAAGCTTAATCTTAAGCTTAAGCTTGATATTAATCTTAATCTTAAGCTTAACCTTAATCTTAATCTTAATCCTAAGCTTAATCTTGATCTTAAGCTTAATCTTAATCTTAAGCTTAATCTTAATCTTAATCTTAAGCTTAACCTTAATCTTAATCTTAAGCTTAATCTTAATCTTAAGCTTAATCTTAATCTTAATCCTAATCTTAATCTTAAACTTAATCTTAATTTTAATCCTAAGCTTAATCTTAATCTTAAGCTTAATTTTAATCTCAAGCTTAACCTTAATCTTAAGCTTAATCTTAATCTTAAGGTTAAGCTTAAGATTAAGATTAAGATTAAGCTTAAGATTAAGATTAAGCTTAAGATTAAGATTAAGCTTAGGATTAAGATTAAGCTTAAGATTAAGATTAAGCTTAAGATTAAGGTTAAGCTTGAGATTAAGATTAAGCTTAAGATTAAGATTAAGCTTAGGATTAAAATTAAGATTAAGTTTAAGCTTAAGATTAAGCTTAAGATTAAGATTAAGGTTAAGCTTAAGATTAAGATTAAGCTTAAGATTAACATTAAGCTTAGGATTAAGATTAAGATTAAGTTTAAGATTAAGATTAGGATTAAGATTAAGATTAAGATTAAGATTAAGATTAATATCAAGCTTAAGCTTAAGATTAAGATTAAGCTTAAGATTAAGATTAAGCTTAAGATTAAGGTTAAGCTTGAGATTAAGATTAAGCTTAAGATTAAGATTAAGCTTAGGATTAAAATTAAGATTAAGTTTAAGATTAAGATTAGGATTAAGATTAAGATTAAGATTAAGCTTAAGATTAAGATTAAGCTTAAGATTAAGATTAAGCTTAGGATTAAGATTAAGATTAAGGTTAAGCTTAAGATTAAGATTAATATCAAGCTTAAGATTAAGCTTAAGATTAAGATTAAGCTTAAGGTTAAGGTTAAGATTAAGGTTAAGCTTAAGATTAAGATTAAGCTTAAGATTAAGGTTAAGCTTGAGATTAAGATTAAGCTTAAGATTAAGATTAAGCTTAGGATTAAGATTAAGATTAATATCAAGCTTAAGATTAAGTTTAAGCTTAAGATTAAGCTTAAGATTAAGATTAAGGTTAAGCTTAAGATTAAGATTAAGCTTAAGATTAAGATTAAGATTAAGCTTAAGCTTAAGATTAAGATTAAGCTTAAGATTAACATTAAGCTTAGGATTAAGATTAAGATTAAGTTTAAGATTAAGATTAGGATTAAGATTAAGATTAAGATTAAGATTAAGATTAATATCAAGCTTAAGCTTAAGATTAAGATTAAGCTTAAGATTAAGATTAAGCTTAAGATTAAGGTTAAGCTTGAGATTAAGATTAAGCTTAAGATTAAGATTAAGCTTAGGATTAAAATTAAGATTAAGTTTAAGATTAAGATTAGGATTAAGATTAAGATTAAGCTTAATCTTAATCTTAAACTTAAGCTTGATATTAATCTTAATCTTAAGCTTAAGCTTGATATTAATCTTAATCTTAATCCTAAGCTTAATCTTAATCTTAATCGTAAGCTTAATCTTAATCTTAATCTTAAGCTTAATCTTAATCTTAAGCTTAACCTTAATCTTAATCTTAATCTTAATCTTAATCTTAATCTTAATCTTAATCTTAATCTTAATCTTATTCTTAAGCTTAATCTTAATCCTAAGCTTAATCTTAATCTTAATCTTAGGCTTAATCTTAATCTTAAGCTTAATCTTAATCTTAAGCTTAATCTTAATCCTAATCTTAATCTTAAACTTAATCTTAATTTTAATCCTAAGCTTAATCTTAATCTTAAGCTTAATCTTAATCTCAAGCTTAACCTTAATCTTAAGCTTAATCTTAATCTTAAGCTTAACCTTAATCTTAACCTTAACCTTAAGCTTAATCTTAATCTTAAGCTTAATCTTAAGCTTAAGCTTGATATTAATCTTAATCTTAAGCTTAACCTTAATCTTAATCTTAATCCTAAGCTTAATCTTAATCTTAAGCTTAATCTTAATCTTAATCTTAATCTTAATCTTAAGCTTAACCTTAATCTTAACCTTAACCTTAACCTTAAGCTTAATCTTAATCTTAAGCTTAATCTTAAGCTTAAGCTTGATATTAATCTTAATCTTAAGCTTAACCTTAATCTTAATCTTAATCCTAAGCTTAATCTTAATCTTAAGCTTAATGTTAATCTTAAGCTTAATCTTAATCTTAATCTTAAGCTTAACCTTAATCTTAATCTTAAGCTTAATCTTAATCTTAAGCTTAACCTTTATCTTAATCTTAAGCTTAATCTTAATCTTAAGCTTAAGCTTGATATTAATCTTAATCTTAAGCTTAACCTTAATCTTAATCTTAATCCTAAGCTTAATCTTAATCTTAATCTTAAGCTTAAGCTTGACCTTAATCTTAATCTAAAGCTTAACCTTAATCTTAATCTTATTCTTAAGCTTGATCTTAATCTTAATCTTAATCTTAAGCTTAATCTTAATCATAATCTTAATCTTAATCTTAATCTTAATCTTAAGCTTAACCTTAATCTTAATCTTAAGCTTAACCTTAATCTTAATCTTAATCCTAAGCTTAATCTTAATCTTAAGCTTAATGTTAATCTTAAGCTTAATCTTAATCTTAATCTAAAGCTTAACCTTAATCTTAATCTTATTCTTAAGCTTGATCTTAATCTTAATCTTAATCTTAATCTTAATCCTAATCTTAATCTTAAACTTAATCTTAATTTTAATCCTAAGCTTAATCTTAATCTTAAGCTTAATCTTAATCTCAAGCTTAACCTTAATCTTAAGCTTAATCTTAATCTTAAGCTTAATCTTAATCTTAAGCTTAAGCTTGATATTAATCTTAATCTTAATCTTAATCTTAATCTTAATCTTAATCCTAACCTTAATCTTAATCTTAATCCTAATCTTAAGATTAAGATTAAGCTTAAGATTAAGATTAAGGTTAAGCTTAAGATTAAGATTAAGATTAAGCTTAAGATTAAGATTAAGCTTAAGGTTAAGGTTAAGATTAAGGTTAAGCTTAAGATTAAGATTAAGCTTAAGATTAAGGTTAAGCTTGAGATTAAGATTAAACTTAAGATTAAGATTAAGCATAGGATTAAGATTAAGATTAATATCAAGCTTAAGATTAAGTTTAAGCTTAAGATTAAGCTTAAGATTAAGATTAAGGTTAAGCTTAAGATTAAGATTAAGCTTAAGATTAAGATTAAGATTAAGCTTAAGCTTAAGATTAAGATTAAGCTTAAGATTAACATTAAGCTTAGGATTAAGATTAAGATTAAGTTTAAGATTAAGATTAGGATTAAGATTAAGATTAAGATTAAGATTAAGATTAAGATTAATATCAAGCTTAAGCTTAAGATTAAGATTAAGCTTAAGATTAAGATTAAGCTTAAGATTAAGGTTAAGCTTGAGATTAAGATTAAGCTTAAGATTAAGATTAAGCTTAGGATTAAAATTAAGATTAAGTTTAAGATTAAGATTAGGATTAAGATTAAGATTAAGCTTAAGATTAAGATTAAGCTTAAGATTAAGATTAAGGTTAAGCTTAAGATTAAGATTAAGATTAAGCTTAAGATTAAGCTTAAGATTAAGATTAGGATTGAGCTTAAGATTAGGATTAAGATTAAGATTAAGGTTAAGCTTAAGATTAAGATTAAGGTTAAGCTTAAGATTAAGATTAAGATTAAGATTAAGATTATGATTAAGATTAAGCTTAAGCTTAAGATTAAGATTAAGATTAAGATCAAGCTTAAGAATAAGATTAAGATTAAGATTAAGGTTAAGCTTTAGATTAAGATTAAGATCAAGCTTAAGCTTAAGATTAAGATTAAGATTAAGATTAAGCTTAGGATTAAGATTAAGATTAAGGTTAAGCTTAAGATTAAGATTAAGCTTAAGATTAAGATTAAGATTAAGCTTAGGATTAAGATTAAGATTAAGCTTAGGATTAAGATTAAGATTAATATCAAGCTTAAGCTTAAGATTAAGATTAATATCAAGCTTAAGTTTAAGATTAAGATTAAGCTTAATCTTAATCTTAAGCTTAATCTTAATCTTAAGCTTAACCTTAATTTTAATCCTAAGCTTAATCTTAATCTTAAGCTTAATCTTAATCTCAAGCTTAACCTTAATCTTAAGCTTAATCTTAATCTTAAGCTTAATCTTAATCTTAAGCTTAAGCTTGATATTAATCTTAATCTTAATCTTAATCTTAATCTTAATCCTAATCTTAATCTTAAACTTAATCTTAATCTTAATCCTAAGCTTAATGTTAATCTTAAGCTTAATCTTAATCTTAAGCTTAAGCTTAATCTTAATCTTAATCTTAAGCTTAATCTTAATCTTAAGCTTAACCTTAATCTTAATCTTAAGCTTAATCTTAAGCTTAAACTTAATCTTAAGCTTGATATTAATCTTAATCTTAATCCTAAGCTTAATCTTAATCTTAAGCTTAATCTTAATCTCAAGCTTAACCTTAATCTTAAGCTTAATCTTAATCTTAATCTTAATCTCAAGCTTAACCTTAATCTTAAGCTTAATCTTAATCTTAAGCTTAATCTTAATCTTAAGCTTAAGCTTGATATTAATCTTAATCTTAATCTTAATCTTAATCTTAATCCTAATCTTAATCTTAAACTTAATCTTAATCTTAATCCTAAGCTTAATGTTAATCTTAAGCTTAATCTTAATCTTAAGCTTAAGCTTAATCTTAATCTTAATCTTAAGCTTAATCTTAATCTTAAGCTTAACCTTAATCTTAATCTTAAGCTTAATCTTAAGCTTAAACTTAATCTTAAGCTTGATATTAATCTTAATCTTAATCTTAATCTTAATCCTAATCTTAATCTTAAACTTAATCTTAATTTTAATCCTAAGCTTAATCTTAATCTTAAGCTTAATCTTAATCTCAAGCTTAACCTTAATCTTAAGCTTAATCTTAATCTTAAGCTTAATCTTAATCTTAAGCTTAAGCTTGATATTAATCTTAATCTTAATCTTAATCTTAATCTTAATCCTAATCTTAATCTTAAACTTAATCTTAATCTTAATCCTAAGCTTAATGTTAATCTTAAGCTTAATCTTAATCTTAAGCTTAAGCTTAATCTTAATCTTAATCTTAAGCTTAATCTTAATCTTAAGCTTAATCTTAATCTTAAGCTTAATCTTAATCTTAAGCTTAAGCTTGATATTAATCTTAATCTTAATCTTAATCTTAATCTTAATCCTAATCTTAATCTTAAACTTAATCTTAATCTTAATCCTAAGCTTAATGTTAATCTTAAGCTTAATCTTAATCTTAAGCTTAAGCTTAATCTTAATCTTAATCTTAAGCTTAATCTTAATCTTAAGCTTAACCTTAATCTTAATCTTAAGCTTAATCTTAAGCTTAAACTTAATCTTAAGCTTGATATTAATCTTAATCTTAATCCTAAGCTTAATCTTAATCTTAAGCTTAATCTTAATCTCAAGCTTAACCTTAATCTTAAGCTTAATCTTAATCTTAAGCTTAACCTTAATCTTAACCTTAACCTTAAGCTTAATCTTAATCCTAAGCTTAATCTTAATCTTAAGCTTAATCTTAATCTCAAGCTTAACCTTAATCTTAAGCTTAATCTTAATCTTAAGCTTAAACTTAATCTTAAGCTTGATATTAATCTTAATCTTAATCCTAAGCTTAATCTTAATCTTAAGCTTAATCTTAATCTCAAGCTTAACCTTAATCTTAAGCTTAATCTTAATCTTAAGCTTAATCTTAATCTTAAGCTTAAGCTTAATCTTAATCTTAATCTTAAGCTTAATCTTAATCTTAAGCTTAACCTTAATCTTAATCTTAAGCTTAATCTTAAGCTTAAACTTAATCTTAAGCTTGATATTAATCTTAATCTTAATCCTAAGCTTAATCTTAATCTTAAGCTTAATCTTAATCTCAAGCTTAACCTTAATCTTAAGCTTAATCTTAATCTTAAGCTTAACCTTAATCTTAACCTTAACCTTAAGCTTAATCTTAATCTTAAGCTTAATCTTAAGCTTGATATTAATCTTAATCTTAAGCTTAACCTTAATCTTAATCTTAATCCTAAGCTTAATCTTAATCTTAAGCTTAATCTTAATCTTAAGCTTAATCTTAATCTTAATCTTAATCCTAATCTTAATCTTAAACTTAATCTTAATTTTAATCCTAAGCTTAATCTTAATCTTAAGCTTAATCTTAATCTCAAGCTTAACCTTAATCTTAAGCTTAATCTTAATCTTAAGCTTAATCTTAATCTTAAGCTTAAGCTTGATATTAATCTTAATCTTAATCTTAATCTTAATCTTAATCCTAATCTTAATCTTAAACTTAATCTTAATCTTAATCCTAAGCTTAATGTTAATCTTAAGCTTAATCTTAATCTTGAGCTTAACCTTAATCTTAATCTTAAGCTTAATCTTAAGCTTAAACTTAATCTTAATTTTAATCCTAAGCTTAATCTTAATCTTAAGCTTAATCTTAATCTCAAGCTTAACCTTAATCTTAAGCTTAATCTTAATCTTAAGCTTAATCTTAATCCTAAGCTTAATCTTAATCTTAAGCTTAATCTTAATCTTAATCTTAATCTTAAGCTTAATCTTAAGCTTAAGCTTGATATTAATCTTAATCTTAAGCTTAACCTTAATCATAATCTTAATCCTAAGCTTAATCTTAATCTTAAGCTTAATCTTAATCTTAAGCTTAATCTTAATCTTAATCTTAAGCTTAACCTTAATCTTAACCTTAACCTTAAGCTTAATCTTAATCTTAAGCTTAATCTTAAGCTTCGGCTTGATATTAATCTTAATCTTAAGCTTAACCTTAATCTTAATCTTAATCTTAAGCTTAAGCTTGATATCTTAAGCTTAAGGTTAAGCTTAAGATTAAGATTAATATCAAGCTTAAGCTTAAGATTAAGCTTAAGATTAAGATTAAGCTTAAGATTAAGATAAAGGTTAAGCTTAAGATTAAGATTAAGCTTAAGATTAAGATTAAGGTTAAGCTTAAGATTAAGATTAAGATTAAGCTTAAGATTAAGATTAAGCTTAAGATTAAGATTAAGCTTAGGATTAAGATTAAGATTAAGGTTAAGCTTAAGATTAAGATTAATATCAAGCTTAAGCTTAAGATTAAGCTTAAGATTAAGATTAAGCATAAGGTTAAGGTTAAGATTAAGGTTAAGCTTAAGATTAAGATTAAGATTAAGCTTAAGATTAAGATTAAGCTTAAGATTAAGATTAAGCTTAGGATTAAGATTAAGATTAAGGTTAAGCTTAAGATTAAGATTAATATCAAGCTTAAGCTTAAGATTAAGCTTAAGATTAAGATTAAGCTTAAGGTTAAGGTTAAGATTAAGGTTAAGCTTAAGATTAAGATTAAGCTTAAGATTAAGGTTAAGCTTGAGATTAAGATTAAGCTTAAGATTAAGATTAAGCTTAGGATTAAAATTAAGATTAAGTTTAAGATTAAGATTAGGATTAAGATTAAGCTTAAGAATAAGATTAAGCTTAAGATTAAGATTAAGCTTAAGATTAAGATTAAGATTAAGCTTAGGATTAAGATTAAGCTTAAGAATAAGATTAAGATTAAGATTAAGATTAAGGTTAAGCTTTAGATTAAGATTAAGATTAAGGTTAAGCTTAAGATTAAGATTAAGCTTAAGATTAAGGTTAAGCTTGAGATTAAAATTAAGCTTAAGATTAAGATTAAGCTTAGGATTAAAATTAAGATTAAGTTTAAGATTAAGATTAGGATTAAGATTAAGATTAAGCTTAAGATTAAGATTAAGCTTAAGATTAAGATTAAGGTTAAGCTTAAGATTAAGATTAAGATTAAGCTTAAGATTAAGATTAAGCTTAAGATCAAGATTAAGCTTAGGATTAAGATTAAGATTAAGGTTAAGCTTAAGATTAAGATTAATATCAAGCTTAAGCTTAAGATTAAGCTTAAGATTAAGATTAAGATTAAGGTTAAGCTTAAGATTAAGATTAATATCAAGCTTAAGCTTAAGATTAAGCTTAAGATTAAGATTAAGCTTAAGCTTAAGGTTAAGGTTAAGATTAAGGTTAAGCTTAAGATTAAGATTAAGATTAAGCTTAAGATTAAGATTAAGCTTAAGATTAAGATTAAGCTTAGGATTAAGATTATGATTAAGGTTAAGCTTAAGATTAATATTAATATCAAGCTTAAGCTTAAGATTAAGCTTAAGATTAAGCTTAAGGTTAAGGTTAAGATTAAGGTTAAGCTTAAGATTAAGATTAAGCTTAAGATTAAGGTTAAGCTTGAGATTAAGATTAAGCTTAAGATTAAGATTAAGCTTAGGATTAAAATTAAGATTAAGTTTAAGATTAAGATTAGGATTAAGATTAAGATTAAGCTTAAGATTAAGATTAAGCTTAAGATTAAGATTAAGCTTAAGATTAAGATTAAGATTAAGCTTAGGATTAAGATTAAGCTTAAGAATAAGATTAAGATTAAGATTAAGATTAAGGTTAAGCTTTAGATTAAGATTAAGATTAAGGTTAAGCTTAAGATTAAGATTAAGCTTAAGATTAAGGTTAAGCTTGAGATTAAGATTAAGCTTAAGATTAAGATTAAGCTTAGGATTAAAATTAAGATTAAGTTTAAGATTAAGATTAGGATTAACATTAAGATTAAGCTTAAGATTAAGATTAAGCTTAAGATTAAGATTAAGGTTAAGCTTAAGATTAAGATTAAGCTTAAGATTAAGATTAAGCTTAAGATTAAGATTAAGCTTAGGATTAAGATTAAGCTTAAGATTAAGATTAAGCTTAAGATTAAGGTTAAGCTTGAGATTAAGATTAAGCTTAAGATTAAGATTAAGCTTAGGATTAAAATTAAGATTAAGTTTAAGCTTAAGATTAAGCTTAAGATTAAGATTAAGGTTAAGCTTAAGATTAAGATTAAGATTAAGCTTAAGCTTAAGATTAAGATTAAGCTTAAGATTAACATTAAGCTTAGGATTAAGATTAAGATTAAGTTTAAGATTAAGATTAGGATTAAGATTAAGATTAAGATTAAGATTAAGATTAATATCAAGCTTAAGCTTAAGATTAAGATTAAGCTTAAGATTAAGATTAAGCTTAAGATTAAGGTTAAGCTTGAGATTAAGATTAAGCTTAAGATTAAGATTAAGCTTAGGATTAAAATTAAGATTAAGTTTAAGATTAAGATTAGGATTAAGATTAAGATTAAGCTTAAGATTAAGATTAAGCTTAAGATTAAGATTAAGGTTAAGCTTAAGATTAAGATTAAGATTAAGCTTAAGATTAAGCTTAAGATTAAGATTAAGCTTAGGATTAAGATTAAGATTAAGGTTAAGCTTAAGATTAAGATTAATATCAAGCTTAAGCTTAAGATTAAGCTTAAGATTAAGATTAAGCTTAAGGTTAAGGTTAAGATTAAGGTTAAGCTTAAGATTGAGATTAATCTCAAGCTTAAGCTTAAGATTAAGATTAAGCTTAAGATTAAGATTAAGCTTAAGATTAAGATTAGGATTGAGCTTAAGATTAGGATTAAGATTAAGATTAAGGTTAAGCTTAAGATTAAGATTAAGGTAAAGCTTAAGATTAAGATTAAGATTATGATTAAAATTATGATTAAGATTAAGCTTAAGCTTAAGATTAAGATTAAGATTAAGATCAAGCTTAAGAATAAGATTAAGATTAAGATTAAGATTAAGATTAAGATTAAGCTTAAGATTAAGCTTAAGATTAAGATTAAGGTTAAGCTTAAGATTAAGATTAAGATTAAGCTTAAGATTAAGATTAAGATTAAGATTAAGATTAAGGTTAAGCTTAAGATTAAGATTAAGATTAAGATTAAGATTAAGATTAAGATTAAGATCAAGATTAAGATTAAGCTTAAGATTAAGGTTAAGCTTAGGATTAAGATTAAGGTTAAGCTTAAGATTAAGATTAAGCTTAGGATTAAGATTAAGATTAAGCTTAAGATTGGGATTAAGATTAAGCTTAGGATTAAGATTAAGCTTAAGAATAAGATTAAGATTAAGGTTAAGCTTTAGATTAAGATTAAGATCAAGCTTAAGCTTAAGATTAAGATTAAGATTAAGATTAAGCTTAGGATTAAGCTTAAGCTTAAGATTAAGATTAAGATTAAGATCAAGCTTAAGAATAAGATTAAGCTTATGATTAAGATTAAGCTTAAGATTAAGATTAAGCTTAAGATTAAGATTAAGATTAAGCTTAAGATTAAGATTAAGCTTAAGATTACGATTAAGGTTAAGCTTAAGATTAAGATTAAGCTTAAGATTAAGATTAAGATTAAGATTAAGCTTAAGCTTAAGATTAAGATTAAGCTTAAGATTAACATTATGCTTAGGATTAAGATTAAGATTAAGTTTAAGATTAAGATTAGGATTAAGATTAAGATTAAGATTAAGATTAAGATTAAGATTAAGATTAAGATTAAGATTAAGATTAAGATTAAGATTAATATCAAGCTTAAGCTTAAGATTAAGATTGAGCTTAAGATTAAGATTAAGCTTAAGATTAAGGTTAAGCTTGAGATTAAGATTAAGCTTAAGATTAAGATTAAGCTTAGGATTAAGTTTAAGATTAAGGTTAGGCTTAAGATTACGATTAAGGTTAAGCTTAAGATTAAGATTAAGCTTAAGATTAAGATTAAGATTAAGATTAAGCTTAAGCTTAAGATTAAGATTAAGGTTAAGCTTTAGATTAAGATTAAGCTTAAGATTAAGATTATGATTAAGCTTAAGATTAAGATTAAGATTAAGGTTAAGATTAAGATTAAGATTAAGCTTAAGATTAAGATTAAGCTTATGATTAAGATTAAGCTTAAGATTAAGATTAAGCTTAAGATTAAGATTAAGATTAAGCTTAAGATTAAGATTAAGCTTAAGATTACGATTAAGGTTAAGCTTAAGATTAAGATTAAGCTTAAGATTAAGATTAAGATTAAGATTAAGCTTAAGCTTAAGATTAAGATTAAGCTTAAGATTAACATTAAGCTTAGGATTAAGATTAAGATTAAGTTTAAGATTAAGATTAGGATTAAGATTAAGATTAAGATTAAGATTAAGATTAAGATTAAGATTAAGATTAAGATTAAGATTAAGATTAAGATTAATATCAAGCTTAAGCTTAAGATTAAGATTGAGCTTAAGATTAAGATTAAGCTTAAGATTAAGGTTAAGCTTGAGATTAAGATTAAGCTTAAGATTAAGATTAAGCTTAGGATTAAGTTTAAGATTAAGGTTAGGCTTAAGATTAAGATTAATATCAAGCTTAAGCTTAAGATTAAGATTAAGCTTAAGATTAAGATTAAGCTTAAGATTAAGGTTAAGCTTAAGATTAAGATTAAGCTTAAGATTAAGATTAAGCTTAAGATTAAGATTAAGCTTAAGATTAAGATTAAGCTTAAGAGTAAGATTAAGCTTATGATTAAGATTAAGCTTAAGATTAAGATTAAGATTAAGCTTAAGATTAAGATTAAGCTTAAGATTAAGATTAAGCTTAAGATTAAGGTTAAGCTTAGGATTAAGATTAAGGTTAAGCTTAAGATTAAGATTAAGCTTAGGATTAAGATTAAGATTAAGCTTAAGATTGGGATTAAGATTAAGCTTAGGATTAAGATTAAGCTTAAGAATAAGATTAAGATTAAGATTAAGATTAAGATTAAGCTTTAGATTAAGATTAAGATCAAGCTTAAGCTTAAGATTAAGATTAAGATTAAGATTAAGCTTAGGATTAAGATTAAGATTAAGGTTAAGCTTAAGATTAAGATTAATATCAAGCTTAAGCTTAAGATTAAGATTAAGCTTAAGATTAAGATAAAGGTTAAGCTTAAGATTAAGATTAAGCTTAAGATTAAGATTAAGGTTAAGCTTAAGATTAAGATTAAGATTAAGCTTAAGATTAAGATTAAGCTTAAGATTAAGATTAAGCTTAGGATTAAGTTTAAGATTAAGGTTAGGCTTAAGATTAAGATTAATATCAAGCTTAAGCTTAAGATTAAGATTAAGCTTAATCTTAATCTTAACCTTAATCTTAATCTTAATCTTAATCCTAATCTTAATCTTAAACTTAATCTTAATCTTAATCCTAAGCTTAATCTTAATCTTAAGCTTAATCTTAATATTAAGCTTAACCTTAATCTTAAGCTTAATCTTAATCTTAATCTTAAGCTTAAGCTTGATATTAATCTTAATCTTAAGCTTAACCTTAATCTTAATCTTAATCCTAAGCTTAATCTTAATCTTAAGCTTAATCTTAATCTTAAGCTTAATCTTAATCTTAAGCTTAACCTTAATCTTAATCTTAAGCTTAATCTTAATCTTAATCCTAAGCATAATCTTAATCTTAAGCTTAATCTTAATCTTAATCTTAAGCTTAATCTTAATTTTAAGCTTAACCTTAATCTTAATCTTAAGCTTAATCTTAATCTTAAGCTTAAGCTTGATACTAATCTTAATCTTAAGCTTAACCTTAATCTTAATCTTAAGCTTGATCTTAATCTTAATCTTAATCTTAAGCTTAAGCTTAAGCTTAATCTTAATCATAATCTTAATCTTAATCTTAATCTTAATTTTAATCTTAATCTTAATCCTAATTTTAACCTTAAGCTTAATCTTAATCTTAATCCTAAGCTTAATCTTAATCCTAATCTTATGCTTAATCTTAATCTTAATCCTAAGCTTAATCTTAATCTTAATCTTAATCTTAATCTTAAGCTTAATCTTAATCTTAAGCTTAACCTTAATCTTAATCCTAAGCTTAATCTTAATCTTAAGCTTAATCTTAATCTTAATCTTAAGCTTGATCTTAATCTTAATCTTAAGCTTAACCTTAATCTTAATCTTAATCCTAATCTTAAGCTTAATCTTAATCTTAATCTTAATCTTAATCTTAAGCTTAATCTTAATCTTAAGCTTAATCTTAATCTTAATCTTAAGCTTAACCTTAATCTTAAGCTTAATCTTAATCTTAAGCTTAATCTTAATCTTAAGCTTAAGCTTGAGAATAATCTTAATCTTAAGCTTAACCTTAATCGTAACCTTAACCTTAATCTTAATCTTAAGCTTAATCTTAATCTTAAGCTTAGTCTTAATCTTAATCTTAATCTTAATCTTAATCTTAACCTTAATCTTAATCTTAATCTTAATCCTAAGCTTAATCTTAATCTTAATCTTAAGCTTAACCTTAATCTTAATCTTAAGCTTAATCTTAATCTTAAGCTTAATCTTAATCTTAAGCTTAGTCTTAATCTTAATCTTAATCTTAACCTTAATCTTAATCTTAATCCTAAGCTTAATCATAATCTTAATCTTAATCTTAAGCTTAACCTTAATCTTAATCTTAAGCTTAATCTTAATCTTAAGCTTAATCTTAATCTTAAGCTTAGTCTTAATCTTAATCTTAATCCTAACCTTAATCTTAATCTTAATCCTAAGCTTAATCTTAATCTTAATCATAATCTTAATCTTAAGCTTAACCTTAATCTTAATCTTAAGCTTAATCTTAATCTTAAGCTTAACCTTAATCTTAAGCTTAATCTTAATCTTAGGCTTAAGCTTAATCTTAATCTTAAGCTTAAGCTTGAGATTAATCTTAATCTTAAGCTTAACCTTAATCTTAACCTTAAGCTTAATCTTAATCTTAAGCTTAATCTTAAGCTTGATACTAATCTTAATCTTAAGCTTAACCTTAATCTTAATCTTAACCCTAAGCTTAATCTTAATCTTAAGCTTAATCTTAATCTTAAGCTTAATCTTAATCTTAATCTTAAGCTTAACCTTAATCTTATTCTTAAGCTTAATCTTAATCTTAAGCTTAATCTTAATCTTAAGCTTAGTCTTAATTTTAATCCTAATCTTAATCTTAAACTTAATCTTAATTTTAATCCTAATCTTAACCTTAATCTTAATCTTAATCCTAAGCTTAATCTTAATCTTAATCATAATCTTAATCTTAAGCTTAACCTTAATCTTAATCTTAAGCTTAATCTTAATCTTAAGCTTAACCTTAATCTTAAGCTTAATCTTAATCTCAAGCTTAACCTTAATCTTAAGCTTAATCTTAATCTTAAGCTTAATCTTAATCTTAAGCTTAATCTTAATCTTAATCTTAAGCTTAACCTTAATCTTAATCTTAAGCTTAATCTTAATCTTAAGCTTAATCTTAATCTTAATCTTAAACTTAAGCTTAATCTTAATCTTAAGCTTAACCTTAATCTTAATCTTAAGCTTAACCTTAATCTTAATCTTAAGCTTAATCTTAATCTTAAGCTTAATCTTAATCTTAAGCTTAGTCTTAATCTTAATCTTAATCTTAACCTTAATCTTAATCTTAATCTTAATCCTAAGCTTAATCTTAATCTTAATCATAATCTTAATCTTAATCTTAATTTTAATCTTAATCTTAGTCTTAATCTTAATCTTAAGCTTAATCTTAATCTTAATCTTAAGCTTAACCTTAATCTTAATCTTAAGCTTGATACTAATCTTAATCTTAAGCTTAACCTTAATCTTAATCTTAACCCTAAGCTTAATCTTAATCTTAAGCTTAATCTTAATCTTAAGCTTAATCTTAATCTTAATCTTAAGCTTAACCTTAATCTTAATCTTAAGCTTAATCTTAATCTTAAGCTTAATCTTAATCTTAAGCTTAGTCTTAATCTTAATCTTAATCTTAACCTTAATCTTAATCTTAATCCTAAGCGTAATCTTAATCTTAATCATAATCTTAATCTTAATCTTAATTTTAATCTTAATCTTAGTCTTAATCTTAATCTTAAGCTTAATCTTAATCTTAATCTTAATCTTAAGCTTAACCTTAATCTTAATCTTAAGCTTAATCTTAATCTTAAGCTTAATCTTAATCTTAATCTTAAACTTAAGCTTAATCTTAATCTTAAGCTTAACCTTAATCTTAATCTTAATCTTATTCTTAATCTTAAACATAATCTTAATCTTAAGCTTAATCTTAATCTTAATCTTAAGCTTAATGTTAATCTTAATCTTAATCTTAATTTTAATCTTAATCTTAATCCTAATCTTAATCTTAATCTTAAGCTTAATGTTAATCTTAAGCTAAAGCTTGATCTTAATCTTAATCTTAAGCTTAACCTTAATCTTAATCTTAATCTTATTCTTAATCTTAATCTTAAGCTTAATCTTAATCTTATTCTTAATCTTAATCTTAAGCTTAATCTTAATCTTAATCTTAAGCTTAAGCTTAATCTTAATCTTAATCTTAATCTTAATCTTAATTTTAATCTTAATCTTAATCCTAATCTTCATCTTAAGCTTAATCTTAATCTTAATCCTAAGCTTAATCTTAATCTTAACCTTAACCTTAATCTTAATCTTAATCTTAACCTTAATCTTAATCTTAATCTTAATCTTAATCTTAATCTTAATCTTAATCTTATCTTTACCTTTATCTTTATCTTTATCTTTATCTTTATCTTTATCTTTATCTTTATCTTTATCTTTATCTTTATCTTTATCTTTATCTTTATCTTTATCTTTATCTTTATCTTTATCTTTATCTTTATCTTTATCTTTATCTTTATCTTTATCTTTATCTTTATCTTTATCTTTATCTTTATCTTTATCTTTATCTTTATCTTTATCTTTATCTTTATCTTTATCTTTATCTTTATCTTTATCTTTATCTTTATCTTTATCTTTATCTTTATCTTTATCTTTATCTTTATCTTTATCTTTATCTTTATCTTTATCTTTATCTTTATCTTTATCTTTATCTTTATCTTTATCTTTATCTTTATCTTTATCTTTATCTTTATCTTTATCTTTATCTTTATCTTTATCTTTATCTTTATCTTTATCTTTATCTTTATCTTTATCTTTATCTTTATCTTTATCTTTATCTTTATCTTTATCTTTATCTTTATCTTTATCTTTATCTTTATCTTTATCTTTATCTTTATCTTTATCTTTATCTTTATCTTTATCTTTATCTTTATCTTTATCTTTATCTTTATCTTTGTCTTTATCTTTATATTTATCTTTATCTTTATCTTTATCTTTATCTTTATCTTTATCTTTATCTTTATCTTTATCTTTATCTTTATTTTTATCTTTATCTTTATCTTTATCTTTATCTTTATCTTTATCTTTATCTTTATCTTTATCTTTATCTTTATCTTTATCTTTATCTTTATCTTTATCTTTATCTTTATCTTTATCTTTATCTTTATCTTTATCTTTATCTTTATCTTTATCTTTATCTTTATCTTTATCTTTATCTTTATCTTTATCTTTATCTTTATCTTTATCTTTATCTTTATCTTTATCTTTATCTTTATCTTTATCTTTATCTTTATCTTTATCTTTATCTTTATCTTTATCTTTATCTTTATCTTTATCTTTATCTTTATCTTTATCTTTATCTTTATCTTTATCTTTATCTTTATCATCTTTATCTTTATCTTTATCTTTATCATTATCATTATCTTTATCTTTATCTTATTTTACTTATGACGGTCTATACAATGCTATATAGCGTAGTATACTAAATTAGGAGGCACCATGTGTATATTCTAGTTAGTGTATTCAGAATTAATTTTTTAGTTCGACCGAATAAAAAATAATTATTTTAATTATACATTTTTCATTTTGTATACAAGTGGAATGAACTTACCTGTATTTCTTACAAACACCAAAAGTATTCTCGAAGTATAAGGATTTAAATTACAATACTAAATTCTTTTCTTGTTCCGTTTATTTTAATTGTATATCGAAGTAAGATTTTTTTTACGAATTTGAATACATAATTTTCTTCGACTATAACTTAGTCTATGTTATTTGACCGACTTAAGCCCCCATTTTCCTAAATTTTTTAGAACGCTTAGACTTAGAAATAGTTCATCTGTGTCAGATTGAATTATTGCATTTTTTTAAATTGTTAAATACTAAGTAACTACTTTGATTTTTATTTCTTAACATAGTCCCCTTTTAGTTCGATACACTTTTGCCAGCGGTGTTGAATTGGTTCGATACCATTTTTATACTAAGAACTGGGAAACTCTGCA
Organism: Condylostylus longicornis; assembly: GCF_029603195.1. Taxonomy (NCBI): domain Eukaryota; kingdom Metazoa; phylum Arthropoda; class Insecta; order Diptera; family Dolichopodidae; genus Condylostylus; species Condylostylus longicornis. The sequence continues at coordinate 7,757,270 of NW_026578009.1, read as the reverse complement.
AAATAGCCATCAACGCCAGACTCTACCTCTTCATTTGTAAAAAATCTTCTTCCACCAAGCCATTTTTTCAAGTTTGGTAGAAAGTAATCTGAGGGGGCTAAATCTGGTGAATAGGGTGCGTAAGGAAGCAGTTCAAACTTCAATTCATTAATTTTTGCCATGGCAACTGGTGCATTGTCTTGATGAAACAACACTTTTTTCTTCGACAAATGTGGACGTTTTACTTTGATTTCTGCACTCAAACGCTGCAATAAGTTTGCATAATACTGGCCGTTGATTATTTTTACCTTCTGAAGATAATCAATAAAAATTATCCCACGCGCATCCCATAAAACCGATGCCATAACTTTTCAAGCCGAAAAAGTTTTTTTTGCCTTCTTCGGAGCTTTTTCGACTGCTCTTTTGTTTCAGGAGTATTATGATGAACCCATGTATTTACAAGCTAACGAGAATGAACAATAGTTGAGTCTTTTCATTCAGAATTTTTCATCCTTTATACAAACTTTTCATATACCGGTCAAATATTTAATACTATAAGGTTCGGTTTACATATACAATCCTTAAAAAAAATTATGTCCTCCCCCATCCCCATCTCCCCCCCCCCCCCCTAAATATCAAACAAAAGAAGGAAACAAAAAATTTAACCCACTAAAGAAAAATTTATAAAAAAGAAACGAAAACAATTCCTTTTTTTTTAAAAAAAACCCTCGCAACAATAAAAGATAAAAATGACATGCATTTTTTATGTTCCATTTTTTTTAATCTTTTCAAATATATTTTTCGTCCTGTCAGAAAAGGACTAGTAAAATCTAAAGAATGGTAATGTATCACTATTTATGCTATCATCAGAAAAAATAACAAATGTTAAGAAATTAACTTACAGAAAAGAGCAAAAACCTAGCAGACACGATAATAATATTAAGAACAAATTCCCCCCACCCCATGCCTTATATACATACATATGGGACACCACTTATTTATTTGTGGTAAATTCACTAAAAAAAAAAAAACAAGTTTTTTGGGGAAAAATTTTTTAGATACTGTGCAGACCATTTTAAGAATATGAGGGATGAGAAATTTACACGGTCAGTTTAGTGATTTGTTTTAGCTTGGTTCCTCTTTTTATTATTATTTTTACTATAGTTAAGGAAATATTAAAAAAATAAAAGAGATTCGAGAAGCAAGGAAATAAAAAATTTTTCACATACATTAAATTTGAATTGGAAAATTTAACCTTGGAATGACATTTGGCCTAATTTCAAATTGGTTTCTAAAAGCTATTGAATTTAATTTAAAAATTTAATTGAAGAATTGTTCGGTGAGGAACGCGGGTTTTTTTTTTTTAAATTAATTTTTTATACATGGATTATCATTTTAAAGGACTTTGTTTTATTATATAACAAAGAGTTAAAATTTTTAAGTTATAAGCTCATCATGGTGCAGTTCATGTAAAGATTCCCGCGAATAAAGCGAGGAGAATAAATTTTTGTTTATTGAATAACCGTGAACAAAAAAATTCTTTTCTAATTTATAAAAAAAAAAATTTATTTTAATTATTTGAAATAAATTGTGGTGTTTCTGTCATGTATGTAATTTTCGATTGTTCTTAATCTTCAGGTGTAAGAATTTAAGAAAAATAGAAAGAGTTAAAAAAAAGTTAAGAAGTTTTTTCAAGTGTAACGAATTATTTACAAAAATAACCGAATTTATTTTTTGTTGCTATAAAGAAAAATTGAATTTTGTACGTGGTTCTCTTGAAAAATACTGCAATGTTCTTGAGTCTTGGTATATATATTTCCAACTGATCTACTGAAATGGTACAAGCTGAATTCTTTTCTGATTCAGTAATTTTTTTTTTAGAAAATGTAGGACAATGCATGGTTGTTGGAAATTATTTTCATTAATAACTTTGATGTCAAATTTAGCAATTAAAAACACTGGTGTTTGACTGGCGATTACATTGAGAGGGCATCACGAAAATTATAAAGGACGTCGAGTATACGCCGGCGTATATTGATTAGGTACTTTGTAGTGAAATTGTATGATTTATTATATGTAGATACGAAAAGGTACTCATATTATAAAACATTTTGAAAGTTTCGTTTTGAAAACCTTCGTTATATGATAATGTTTTGTGTTACTTGTTTCGTTTTGGACCATACTTCTTTTTCTATTGATGTACGTCATATTTCTTTAGGTCTTCCTGTTCTTCTATCAAGTTTGCGCACTTTTCTATAGTGTATCTCTCAGTAATTCCATCTGTGGTAACTATGTGTACTATCCAAATAGCAGAACTCGGAGTTTTATCTAAATTGTTACAAATTTTTCTTTAGAGGAGCAATGTTACTTGCATTTACTTTGAGGCATTTTGTCTAGTTTGCTAGCATGACAAAACGAAACTTTACAAGCTGGGTGATGTCATTTGGGTATGCTATATCTTTTAACTCATTTTTAATAGTTCATTTCCGTAGCTGTATTTGTTGCTTCTTTTATATAATAAAAAAGTTCTAGTTCGAAATTAATTTCAAATATTACAAATTAATAGCACAAATTCTTTGCGATCGTACAACGTTTTCGTTATATTATAGCAAAACAGCCGATGTTAATGTTGAAGTGTTTCAATGATTTCTCCCGTTTTAATGCATAAGATGAAAAAATAACTTTTTTTTTTAACAATTTTCACAGTAAATAGTCAAATACACATTTGAAATTCAAGCCTTTAAAGATGAACTCATTTGCTTCATTTGAAATTAACTGAAATTCAAGAATGAATTTAATAAATACTTACATACATAATATCAATAATACTACAATCATTCCATTATATCAAATTGTTGTAGTGTTTATATACGAATGCTGCTGATTCAAAAACTTTCATTAATGATTTTAATCCTTAACATTATTATTAAATTATTCTTGTGTAGGTAAAAATATGATACAAGTACATAAGTACATATAAGATATTCAGGCATCTTATAGTAAGTATATGGCATCATGCCAAGTTCGTGAGGTAATTTTCACCTGACCTCAGGTGTGATTATTCTTTATAGTTATATAGTATATAATAAGCATAGAAGTTTTATTTATATGCATTAGCAAATGTGTTCGTATAGTTTGAATTTATAATAATGATTATTATTAAAAATTTAATGCTGATGATGGTCTATTTGAATGTACCTTGTAAATAAATATGTAATGGCAGTATGTAATTATGTGTGTATAGAAAATATATTTTTGTAGGGTTACTAGTTTTAATAGTGATAATAATAGTACAAAATAATAATGATGATGGTACTTGAAGGAAAATGATGATTATTACCACCATAGGTAATAATGATAAAAATAATAAAAAAAATAATAATAAAAGAATAAAATGATGACGATGATTGCTTTAGGCTTTTTTAGTGTCTTTTTGGACTTTTCTTAAAACTGTTATTCATCATGCTAAATTGTACTTTATGCTCTGCTTGAAGTAAATCAAGTGCAATGATGATGCTACTGAGTTGAAAAATTTTCTGCTATTTTATTTTAGTTGTTTTTTGTTTGTCTTTTTTTCCAAACTAAACTATTTGAAATGCCGACAAAAGAAGGTTTTCCTTTTCTTATATAATATTTTTATTTTATGTTATTTCGTAATATAATAAATTGATTCAGGGTTCAAGCATCAGAAGCAGAGTGCGCATTTAATACAAAGTATATAAATATTATTGCAGTGCAATGAATGAATGGATTGCTGAAAAGATTGATGGGTAATTAAATTGTTATTCCTTTTATTATATTGTTGAGATATTTTAGTTTTCAGTCCAAATCTATATAGTGTTAAATATACCGTCGGAATCTTGATGACATGGAAATTGCTTGAAGATAATTGAAAGTTTTAGTATTATTTTTTTGTATTAGTTTAACAGAATAATTTTTTCATATGAGATGGTTCTTTTTATTTAAATTTTATAATATTTTGTGAAATTATAAAATATAATTTATAAATCATATTGAATTCAGCTTAATTTCAGATCACAATTTATTAAAATGAATTATTAGAAGGGTTCGAATGCAATTACAAACGGTAATTGTATTTGCTCAGCAATTGATTAAGCAACACTATAAAAAAATTTTCATTTAAATTTACTGCAATAATAAGACGATTCTATGAGTAACCTTTATAACAGCAGTAAAAAATCTGTCGATGAGAGTAGAAAATAGAACAAATTTTTTATGTTAATTCAAAATAAAAAAAAATCTGATATGATCAGCACAAAATCAACCGAAATATATATGTAGATTAGTAAAAGTATTCCAGAGGATGAAAATACTTTTTAAAAAATTCTTTACAATTTTAAGGGCACTAATAAGCTTTTAGTTAACATACCTAGAAAAATGTGAATTTGCCTCTTAGTAGAGTTTCATTTTGTGACGTCTGAATTAAACGAAAACTTCTGGTCAGTAACTTCTGGTAACAACCAGAACCTAAATCTTAAATTTCAAGAAATTTCATCAATTCGTTCTGTTGATATGGTAAGAAATGTAAAATTGGCCCCCAAATTAGTTTCCGAGCCCTTATCTTTCCAAAAAATTTATAGATTCATTGTTTTAACACCTCGAATTCGAATATTGAATTTCAATGAAATCGGATGATAATTTTCCTTTATATACGCAAAAATGTATATTGGGCCCGTAGTAAACGTCCAGTTGCTGACACCTGATTTCTTTCGAAAGTTAGGAGGTTTCGCAGGCGGACGGATTAATTTTTTCTTCAAAATGGTTAAAAATGTAAAACAGACCCTTTAAAAAGTCTAGTTCCTGAGGCCTGAGATATATCCCAAAAGTTGCTATAGTCGAAATAAACTTACATATAAAATTTCATTAATATCGGTTCCGCCGAACTTGAGATACAAGCGTGCACTCATGGGCAGGCTGGCTGACAGATCGCCAGCTTTCTTAAAATAGTTCATTTATGCTTCTCTACTATGTAGAAGTGCGTTCCCACCAAAAATTCGACATTCAAAATTTGTTGCCATCACATAATCTACCTTATTGTATACACAATGCGGTCGGTAATAAATTATTTCAATTTAAGTTACTCAACACGAGTGTAATATTGCGTTACAACCAAATAAAATTGCATCGCAGTTTGAACATCGATTTTATACATGATTTTAATCGTACCTATGAATATACATAGACAAATTTGATTGGTTCTCGGTAAATGGCCAATATTATTATTCGATTTTCCTAAATACTAGACATAAAAAAAATAGTAGTTCTATTATATGTTATATTTATCCAATATTACTTTTATAACGTTTAATACCGTAAACTGGAGTAATTTTGATTACTATCGCAATAAAACTATAGGCCCCTAATAACAGTTTTGCTTCCTTGTACTAATATAATCTTGCGAAGGCCAAGTATACTTAAGAAGAAATTCATTTTAATAATTCTATTCTTAATAATGATTTAGGACTGAATATTGGCTAGATATTGAATATAGATTCTAGACCTTAATCAGAAAACGTGTACCTGATTCGACACCTTATGAATATAGATTTTTATTATTAGATTTGAAAACGTTACGTTCTCGTATTTTGATTGCTAATATAATTTTTTTTATCAACTTTGTTAAGTTGACTTGAAATTTTATTGGTACTCTTGTGTAGTATTGTTATTGCTCTTGCGGTAACGAATTGAATTAACGATTGTAATTATAGTCTGGTTTAATTATAGTCTTCCCTTGGCATTTTTTATAACAACTTAAGTAGAACTACTAAAATAATTTATTAATTTGTGTCTATCGCTGCATACTAATTAATATCAGTTTTAATGATGGTTTATTAAAAATCTAGTTTTGTTATTAAATATTGGTTAATGATTTTCAATAAGGTTCAATATTCAGATAGTCTTTCTGGAATGTCGGTTTTTGCAAACAGTATTTTGTAATAATTCTATAAATATTGCTATAAACTTTTTCTTCAACTTTAAAACAATTAAAATAAAATATTCTAATTTGTAATTTTTTTTCAAATTAATTTGTAATGATGTGTACTTGGAAAATTGTCACTGCCAAAGTGTGTAGTTGTATGCATAAGTCCAATTTGTGTTATTATATTTCAATTATACTACATCTATAAATCATTCAGATAAACTTACAAAACAACACCAAAAGTCGACCATATTTGATCAGATTTCATTGTACTTTTGCAATATGCACGCAATCCCACTTTAATAAAGGTAAATAAAGTATTAAAATGCATTTTGTATATTATTGTAAACATACGTATGTACATATAGAGATTGGTAAATAATAAGAATTTTTAGTATGGTTGATTCCACTTTGAATTTTTTAATTTTAATTGTACAGGTTGCGTCACGGTAGTGTTAAGATTAGTTAAAGATATTAACTAATCTTAATTTAAGTATTGCGGTGTACATAAGTTATCTCTACTTCTTAGCAAAAATGCTGAAAGAAAAAAGCTCATTTGTTACAATATCAAAACGTTTTACAACGTTTAATTAAGGTCATGAAATATTTTCATTTAAATGAGCTCTTTAACCATGGAGCTGAAAATGTGATAGATATATATGCATATATAGGACTGAAGTAGTAAAACTAAATGAAATGTGCTTATTATATTTGCTCCCGTGTGTGTAGCGATTACCTCCATTTTCTTGAATATTTAGGCTATAGCAACTTTCTTAATGTTTTTTGAATTTCTTGAGGAAGCAACCTGTTTTTTGTTTAATCTATGTACACATATGTGTGTCTGTATTTGAATTCAATTTATTATTATACAGTTCATATATTATTATACAGTTCATGTACATTCTATGTATAAAAGTTAACGCCACAACTGAGGGTTTAAAATCGTAAAACAATTGTCATCTGATAAATTTTTACCGACTGCAATTGCATGCAATAAGGGAGGTTATGTGATGGCAACAAATTTTGCATATCGAGTTTTCGGTGGGAACGTACTTTTTCATAGTATAAAGAAGTGTAAATAAACTGTTAGAGAGGTGTCGATCTGTCGGTTTTCTCTGTGTGTCTCTGTGTGCACGCACTTCAAGTTCGGCTAAACCGAATTTCATGAAATTTTATATGTGAGTTTGTTTTGATAATGTCTCGGATTGATCAACTTTTGGGATATGTCAGACCTCGGCAACTGTACATTTTTGCGTGTCAATTTTACATTTCTGCGTGTATCAAGAGAAATAATCAACCAATTTTATTGAAATTTAATATTTAAATTTGGAGTGTTAAAACAAGGAATCTGTAAATTTTTTGGACTGATCAGGCCTTGGAAACCAAATTTGGGGGAGATTTTACATTTTTCATCATATCTAAGGAACTAAGTAATGGAGTTTCTTGAAATTTGATATTTGAGCTCTGGTTGTTACCGAAATTAACTGGCGAGCTTTTCAGGCAATCGGATGGCACAGAGCAAAATTCTACTAACAATTTATATTTTTTTAAGTATGTTAACTAAAACCTTTCTAACGCCCTAAAAATTGGGAAGAAGTGTTTAAAAGGCATTTTTATAATATTCTGTAACACTTTCGCTTAACTAGACAATACACATTGCGGTCGGTTATGTGCTGACCACATCAGTTTTTTTTTTTGCTGCAATAAAAAAAAATTAAAGAATTTAAAACAAGAAAATAATTTTTTTTTTATTTGCCATTTTTAAAATATTTTGTTAAGAAAGTAGATTTAAAGAAAAAACAAATGGAATTGATCTTATCGCTAAAATATCGCCGTCATTTTCACATGGCCGTCGTCTTTTTCAGTATGATATAGTGTTTGCAAGAAAATATGTATGTATGTTTGCATGTTAATTTATTAATGTATTGTTAATTGTATGTGTAAATTAGAGAATATGGTGTTCTATTTAAGTTTTGCATATGGATGGGGTTGTGAACTAAAGTGTCTGGAAACCTGTCAACATATTGTGGTGTTTAATTAATTTTATTACTTAGAAACCTTTTTTCATTATAAATGTAACCTTTTTATATTGATATACATAAATGTAAGTAGGTACGGCAGATAGTTGTGGTAATTAAATCAATTAATTAGATTAGTAAAAATGGTCAAAAATCAAATTGAATATATCGAATTGAATATTTAATGACATAATCCAAAAGTTTTTTGATTTCAATTGCCATTACCAGTATTAAATAAAAAAAATATCTCCTTTTGCGGGCGTATTTCAATACTTAACGGAGAATTGTGTACATTTTTTTTAATGGAGACAAGAACTTGGTATATAGAAACTTCTTCTATTAGAAAATTACTTACTTAGTAAGTGAAACTCAAGCATTTATTACTTCCTCTGTGAGCCTGTTTTCATTTTAAGGTTTTGTTTATTACAATTAAATTTATTTTCGATCCTAAAATTTTTCTCAACCAACAATTGCTTCATAATGATAAATGTAAGCTGATGTTCTGTAAAACCGATTATATTATCTGTGCATTTTAATTAGAATTGAATGAAACCATTCTTTTTTCATGCATTTAATAATATATTATGTACGTATACTTTCATTACAGCATAATTTATTGCCAGAAACAGTGTTAAGATATAGTTTTGTTTTAGTTTGAACAATTTTAACCGTATAAAATAAAGCTTGTGAGTAAATTAATATCCTATAGCTATATGTGAAAATTTTGTTTCAAAATTATTTCCTTCAAAAGTTACCATTTTGAATTAAAATATTTATTTTGCATGTATACTACAACTTATAGTTAAAATAATGTGAGTGTCATTAATTTCAATAGTAAATGGAATTTAATTATGAATTTATGTAAAATTAATTTTAAAAATAGTAAAATATTTTCTGTCAAATTCAAAATTCATAATAGTATTTTTCTATTGAAACAAAACAAGGCTGTATTAACAGACCTTACATTTTAATTCACATTTTTCTATTTGAGTTTTTCTTTCACTATTTTTTAAGTCTGTTTACATTATAAAAATTTGGTTTAAATGTTTAAGCAATGGGCATTTTTAAGCTGAACTCTGAATTAATATAGTGTTAATTACTGTTAAAACCCCTGACCGGGGTTTGAACCCGAGACCCTTCGGTAAAAGGACCGGTGCCATAACCACTGCACCAATGGTCAGGTTGTTTTTTAACTTTAGTTTTTTCTAATTTCACCAAAGGAAGAAAAAAAAAGGAATATTGATTTTTTTTTTATTTTATTGACTACAAACAGGGTTGTCAGAACAGTATTTTAATTGAATGTGACCGAGGCAGCATTTCGAGTGGCTGCCATACAAAAGTTATATGACTATATCTCAGGAATTATAGAGACTATACTCGTATAGTATTGAAATTACACGCAAGCAAAAATATTATTAGGGCTGTTATGCTTAATAAAAGTCGCTGAAATGAATGGTTCCATACAATTTCAAAAGTTCTTAAGTGATATTTTATTAAACAATCGAAACTGTAGTGTTGAAACTTTGCATATTCTACCTTTTCTCGTTTTAAATGAAATTTTTGCTAATTGTAATAAAACAAAAGGAAACATTACGGGGAAAGGGGAACTCTGTAACCAAACGAAAACAAAATTAACCAATTTTGAAGCGAAAGCACCAAAGCTGACAACCCTAGGTACAAATACTACAAATTTTACGATTTCCGATAAATCACAATAACATTCATAAACTCTAAAACTTTTCGTCAAATTTAAATTACCTGATCACGTACTCAGATTTCATCTCAGGTTTTATAAGGCATCGCTAGATTATGTTTTGACTTTTCATTTTGTTATACTTACCATACACAAGTTTTAATAATTCACCATACCTGTAAGACAAAAATACAATTTTTTCAATTAAAAATTTAAGCAATTTTTTTTTAAACTTTTAAGGAAACAACAAATTTAATTACTTTCAATTAACAAATTATTTAAGAAAAAAAAATTGCATTTGTATTTTTTTAATTATGATTCTTCATATTAAAGTTTTTACCACGCTAACCGCATTTTATTAACCACAATTATAATAAAACGAAAAGGAAAACAAACTTGCAATAAAAATGGGATAATCGTTCGTCATTAAAACAAAAAGTAAAAAAAAAGAAAACACAAAATAAAAAACAAAAATATGTAAAAAAAATTTTTTTTTGAACCCCATTTAATAATTTTATTTTTATAATTCACCACGCCCGACTCATTTTATTGAATTTCGAAAAAAATTAAAAGGACAAAACAAACAAAAAACAAGAACAAAATATCGTCTCGCAGAATTGCATAAATAATAAAAAAAAAGTCTACAAATGAACGGTGTAAGAATCAGGAATTAAAAAAAAAAAAAACAACGGCATTGTTGCATATAAAAAAAAAACGGACGTTATTTAAGGAATTTATTTTTGGTCTGGTTGGTTCGGTTTCTCTATTGTCTTAATTGTTGAAATATATTTGTATATTCGTTTAATTTTGTTGCACATTCGCATTTGGGTAGATTATGTCTATATTATGAGAGTGCTGTTCTAAACGGCCATTTTCGTTTTTATGGTTCACTAGCCCAAATTGAGTAAACTAGAGGTGCATCCCATTATTAAGACTTTATCATGCATACAACTGTATTGAGCTTGTATGATAAAGGTTGGTGTATTTGATGCCTTCGAAAGGCTAAAGTAGTCTTATTTTTGTCTGCTGTAATTGAACTATTAATCTATTAACTTTAAATACCTGTGTTACACCCCAATTTTTGATCTCCGCCAAAAGGTTAGTTGTTGATTCGTTTACCTGTTCTCTCTTATAAATTTTATTTATTTTATTTTTTACCGACCGTATTGTGTATACGTATACTATAGGTAGGTTATGTGATGGCAACAAATTTTGCATTTCGAGTTTTTACTGGCGAGCATTTCAGGCAATTCAGGTAGCACAAAGCGAAACTTTACTAAGAGCCAAATTTACATTTTTCTAGGTTAACTATAAGCTTAATAATGTCCTAAAAATTTGAAAGAAGTTGCTGACCACATCAGATTTTTTTCTTTTCACAGGCTGTACAGGGTAAGAACTTCCAATCGATTTTTAATCAATTTAGGTTCAAAAACATTAGAAGTTTTAGATTTAATTGTTACAAATTGAATACTGAAGCATGCCCTTTAGGAAATACGAAGTTAAAGAAGTCAAATAAAATATATTATGCGTCTAATATTTATATTGAACATTAATTAAAAGTTCTTTACCTTTATAATTCCTCGGATTTCAATGCTACTAAAACGCATGTTTGGCAGCTTATCTCAAAAGCTACAAGTGCAAAGGTAAAGTTATTGTTGTACTTGACTCAACTTACGGTTTTCTTTTATTTTGATTTTTTTTATTCCGAATTATGGTATAGTTAAGTATCAAATAAAAGTGAAAACACAAAATTTTTAATTGTATATTTTTTTTTATAATTTTCAAACAAAATTTTTGTAATTTTTACATGTAGCAGAAAAAGAATTTTTATTTTTTTTGCAGATGCAATTATTTTTTTAATTGATCCAATAGTAAGATTTATTAATTCGCTGTACAAATTGCGATTATTAAGTAGAGCTGAGGCAAGTTCAATTTTAATTTATATGAATGTCATATTATGAATTTTACTAATACAACATCATAGTTGTGAAATTAATAAGTAATGTGCTTATTACACTAATAATTTAACTTAATGGAAATTTCTTCATGCAACTGCAGAACAGATGGATGACGTAATCAAAGGAATATGAATGTCAATACTTTCATTTAGGTACTCCACCATTCGATTTCAGATGAAGGGAAGCGACATTTACCATATACAATATTTGTGGTGACACTGAGGCTTTGCTCACGAGTAGTCTCCAGATCATTTTTTTCCTTAAACCCACTGAAATTTATCAACTATCGAAATAAAAGTTGCAGAACTCACCAACACCTTCCCAACAATGCTCTGTAATATCGTCGTCTTTCAATTTTTCTTTTGTTACAGGAACATATTCCTCAATACGAGTTTCATCAAAATTTAATTGGTTGTCTTGGTGTTCAAAATGACTAAAGGTATACAAAAACTTTTTGTTACAGTAAAAATTGGCTTATGCCTTCAATCATTTATGCTTATAGTCTAATAGCTCATACATATTATGTGCTACTTTCGGTCAACAAAAATTGCATTTTGTCAACTGAAAGATAGACAATATTGCGGTTTAATCTGTTATATTGCTTCAATTATTTGAATTACACAAAAATATTTCACAAATTCATTATTATTTATACACAGTTAAACTGTATAAAAGAAATAAGAAGAGTAAAATCAAAATTAGAACAAAGCGCAAATACAACAATGAATACAACTGAAAAACATTTTTTTTGTTTTAAGGGTCGCGTGGTAATTCCAATTTCCAGCAGTTTTTTTCAATTTCCAAAACGAAAATCAGACTTTTTTTTGTATTAATTTCTAGGAGCTCATTTAAAATTCGTTGAACTTTAGCGTCGATATGTTATGCATGTAACATTTTCGCATACATATACCTACGCTGTGTTCATATAAGATTTTTTTAACTTTGTAGAAGAAGCAAAAAACCCTTTTGTAGCATAATATTTCAGAATTGTTTTTATGTAAAAATCTTATTGACCTTCACACTTTTTGTTAGAGGTTTTGTTGGAATCAAGTTTTGTTTTTTGTTAATTAAAATTAGAAGTTTTTATATGATTATGGCTAAAAGTGGGTTTTTATGCTCTTTTTTTCCCAATGCAATAAATTGGGATAATTTTAATTGATCCTTTTAGTATAGGCTTTTGTATATACTCATATAAGTCTTACACACATACATATTGTGTAAATAAGTGCAACAAGTGATTTGAAATAGAAAACAAAGCTTCTATTTATAGAATAAGCATTCGGTTATTTAATTAACGATTATATAAGAGAATCGTGATTTAGTGATATTAAAAATGTCAAAACCAAACCAAGCTGCTTATAAGCAATCCGAAACTTTCAGACAAATTCTATGCCGTGGTTAATTTCTTTTTCACATTTATTTTTATCAAAATCTTTGTTTGTGAATCCCTTGCTAGTATGTAAAAATTCTAGTAAAATGCTGAAATGCGTTCAAAATTTACAAACATTATATTATTATCATGACAATATAGGTATGATTCTTGCACTTTTCCAGAACGTCATTTGCACACAATTTGCAAAGTTCATTAGTATCAATATTTTCAACGCTAGCGTCATGAAATCAAGTTTTTCTCATTTATTCATATGTTACTGACCTGACTATATGTTTATAAAAACTAATTGTTAAAAATGAGAGAAATGAAATTAGGTGAGAAAAAAGAGATGAAAACCTTGAAATAGAAAAAAATAAGCTGACAAGAGTTGCTTTATTTGGATACAACAGTCATTTGCAAAAGGAAGTGACTGACGTAATTGATATGATCGTCAGATTGATGATGTTCTGGGAAAGTACCCAGAATGTAGAATCTGAACAGAATTATGGATATTAATTATCCCATTATGATTGAAACCAATTACATTGAGTTATGCAAGAATTGAGAGACGTACCCCGTAAGAAACAAAAATATCTCAAAGTAAAATATATGTATCTGCTACAAAATTATTTTTCATATTCTCATATGTTTGTTTGGCTTAATTATCAATTTTGTTTTCTTTTAAATTAAAGTATAAGTGTCGAATTTCAGACAATGCATAATATTGTACGATAAATTTTTATGAATAATTATAAAAATGCACACTGTTGAACAGCTTTTAACGCCTTTATACGCCATTTATAGAAATTCCTTTGACAGTTTCTACTTTCTCTTTGCAGCATCTGTGGAAAGAAGTACAGAGATTTCAGCATATTGTATTAGGATAAACATTCTAATCTTAATATCTATTTGTTGAAAAAATTTTAATGTTAATTAAAGTTCAAAAATCATATCGCTGGCAAAACTGTGATATCACGTAAGTGCAAATATTTCCAAAAGTACTTTACCAATTTTCTGTTTAGGAAATGTCAAACAATCCATCTTTTAAATTTATGAAAATATGAAAATTATTTAAAGAATATGTAATTATTTATTAGTTTTTACTCTTTCGTAAATTTTAAAGATGGACTGTTTGAGATTTCATAAACAGAAAATTGATAAAGTACTTTTGGAAATAGTTGTACTTACGTGGTATCACAGTTTTTCCGACGATATGGAATTGAAAACAACTAAATGTAATAACATTTTCATTCATTATTGTTCAGTTACTTCCAGAAACAATAAAATGTTGAAATTTAGGTGCATTTGAACTATAATTTGTGCAATTAAACTTTAAATAAGACCGGAAATTAACAAGTTACCATAGAACTTTATATAAATAAACGCACATTAAGATAAACATGTGAAATAATTGTTTCCTATATTTAAACGAAAAAAAGAAAATAAAATAAAATTTCGAAAAAATTCTAGCATAAAAGAAACCTAAATATTCATTTTATAAAGTGTCATAGAAAGTGTTAAAAAGTTGACAACTGGATGAACCGAATAATAACTGAAATTATATCTACAGATAACCAGTATGCAGTACCTACACATAATTATTAAATTAATAGAAAGAATTAAACTTTTGAGCACGTGCTATGATTAAATTTTTGTCATTCATAACAGGAAAAAAATGAGAAAAAAATGTAAAATAATTTTTATCCGCTATTTTATTCTCGCTGTTAAAGTCAAATACATTACCTTTTTTGTAAGCATTTAATGTCTACATACATGTATATGAACACTTAAACATTAACTAGCGGCAAGAATCATGTAAAATTATGATTTACCTACAGAGCAATTTCTAATATAAAAAAAAATATTATACAAAAGATTTTTGAACGCTCTATAATTTCTGATTTAAAACATTTTATGAATTGAAAAGAGTCAAACGTAATAATAAAAAGTAGAGACAAAAAAAATAATCGCTAAGTTGTCACATTCAGTATGTGTACCTAGTCGATCATGACGTTTATACGTGTACTTTTACTAAATGGATACATGACACAATAATAGAAGATTAACTGGGATTAAAAATTTTGTAATTTTGCTACTGTGAATTTATAATATTGTTACACGATTATTTAATGTATAAAGAAAAAAAAAATTATCAGAAGTATTCATCAATGGACACAAGAAACTTTTTCGTATTGGGAGGTTTTAACCGTTGAGGTTAAACAGTAAGATTTTTTAAATAATAGTTAGAAAGCTTTTAACAGAACTATTTTATTGCTTGTATTTGTTCAACTACTTCGATAATTCGAATTTTCCACATTTGGAAGCAATTTTTCACAATCTCAATTATAGTTTTAATTTTAATTACCGATAGCGTTAGAATGATTTGAAATTAATATCAAAATTTACAAATGTCGAGAATATTTTTCCTGTTACCTTAAGCTTATCTTAGTTTTCCATATATAAATTTAAAATTGTGCTTTTAAAGTTTACCTTACGAGCGTTTTGAATTGGTTGGCTTTCAAAACAATTTTGGTTCAAGAGCCTATAGTATACAATTTTGTATTTTCTTCCACATCTAATAAAATAATGTTATAAAAGTTCCACGTTTTGTTTCTGTCACTTTACTAAAGGCTGATTTTCCCATTTCTGATTGTATCCACACAAAATAAAGTTGGGTCAAACCAATGGTTTGTATTGTAGCACTTTTCCCTTCAACAACTGAAAATACAGCTTTTTAAATATAGTCTGTATATACCAACTACACTATACATTTTCATTCATATACGAAACTTTTTCTAGGATTGCATAAATTTAGGATGAATGATTTATGCAGTCTTTGATATAAAGCAGAAATTAATTTAAAGATTGATTAACATAATACTCGATTTTAAGGGTTAATTGCGTGAGTTAAGAAAAATAATTATATTTTTCAATGTCATGGAATTTACCGTTAGCTTTTTGTGTTTATAGAAATTTGAAAAAGCTTGCGGTTTCGGAAATATAAGGCGTCAAAAATTAAAATTTTACAAATTTCGTGATAACTTGAGAGGGGGTGCAGATAAGATAACTTGAGACGGGGAGACGGACAGAGTGAAACTAATAAGTACTTTTTTTCAAAAATTTTTTGGAAAAGTGCCAAAAATTAATGAATGTAAGTGAAATATTTGGGTTCCGTTTGTCAATGAAACTAACTATTGAAATTTAAAAAAATATCAATTTCAAGAATTTTTTAATCGCTGCTTAGAACAAAAATTAGTAGTTTTGCTGCTACATTAACTCCCTTAATCAAAAACTGTCTGTCAACTTAGCTATGTTGATTTGCATCTTGGATTTTAGGTAACATACAAAAATGATTTTATTATAGAGTTTTCTCTCCTACTTTTTTAATATAATTACATTTTAAAATGTAATTATAATTCCAAGAGTAGACATAAATCCGTGGTATATTTTACGAAGATAGTCAAAAAGTACTAAACATTTTTAGTTTTTGTATGATTTCATATGTTCTCCGAGAAAATATTAATTGACAATGACATTGTTTTTATTTTAATTTCAAGGTTTCTGGTTTAGTTTTAAAAAATTCAATTTTTGTCTTACATTTCAATTCAAAATATAACATTATAATTATGCATGACAATATTGTTTCTTAAATTTGGGGTAAAAGTTCAAATTTTAACAAAGCCTTGTGAATATTTTTAGATTAACAATTACCAGTAGAAATGTATATATATGAACATATATCACTTATTTATACTTACGTACACACACACTAATTTTTATAAAATATCTTAATATTTAATTCAGTTTCGAAATTTATAAGTTCCTGTATAAAAGAAAAAAATTATTAAAATGACAAAGAGAAGAAGAAAGCTGAAAAAAAAACATTGTGTTTTCGAGGCACCTGTAAGCAGAGTAATTTTTTGATAAAAGCATATGCAATGTTGGCAATCCCATTATCTATTCATGAATAATATAATCATTGCCATCAATTTATATATTTGCCGTTTTCATTTATTTTGGTTACAAGATTGTTTGCAGAGTGGCTAACTTTCGTTTATTTCAGTCATATCTACATGTATAGTAGGCATTTTCCTTTAACCTGATAAGTATACGGGTACCTACTGCTTGGATGATAGGGGTTTGATATTTTTCTTTATTCGTTTTTGAATGATTGATCCAAATGGCATAAATTTGAATTTTTAATTTGATTTCATCAATCCAATTCTCTTACAAGTTTACATGTTTAATTCTTTCACCATCAACATCTTTTGTATAAGAAATATTTATGTATTTTTAACCAAACCAAGTTGCACCTATTTTACAATCCACTTTGCAAAGAAGGGAGGAGTGTTTTCGTATATGCTGTTTGATGGTTTGTTTGTTTTATTTAAAATTTTTTAAAATATATTTCGTGCCTCTTTAAATTTTCTTGTTATTCACAATCGAAAATAATTGCATAAATTGAATATTTTTAAATAAAAAAAAAATAAATAAATAAATTACCTAATAAAATAATGAGTTGGAAAGAGAAAGAATAAAATAAAAGAACTAAATTGAATATCTGTCCGTCACTGCATAATATTTTGTGAATTGCTAATGTTTTTTTTTTTATTTTTTTTTGTTTCAGTCATTGTAGAGTTACAAGACATTCACGAATTCTTATACAAGTACATGTAGCTCAAGTCTGTATAGCTCATATTTTCAGCTGGAAATTGTGTTCATTAAAATTATGACCAAAGTTTAAAACAATTCAAAGCACAAAATGTCCTTAATACTCTACAAGATTTGGTGTTTTATAAAAGATTATTAAATTTATTAAAATTAATTATTTTATTGAGTTCTGTACACAGTGCGTTAAAAATGAAACTGCTTGAAGAAAGGTAAATGCCATTTCTTCCGTTCTCTTAAAGCAAATAAAATGGCATAATATATAATTGCAAAGTGCAACGTGCTATCATGTCTTGAAAGCCTAAAATATAACCCCAAAATTGTTTGTATTACGCTCTAGGTGATGTCTCGTATAAATATAGTTAACTTTGTAGTTGTGTGCACAGAAACTTTATTCTTGTGGGAAATTATTTCGCTTGACCGGGTAGATATTGCAGTTGTGGATAACTGATTGGACATTCATACCGGAGATGTAATCGATTTGTCGTACAAACAGGACACCTTAGATATAGATCTTACAGAATAGTACAAAACGATAATTAGATTTGACAAGATGGTGTCAGCGACGAAAATTCTAATTAGAGTTTCGATCAATTTGGATGGCTTCAATTAACCTACCTTTAATTATCAAAAATACTTCAATTATGCATGTGCTTCTTTCGCATAAAACGTTCAGGCACCTCAAAACGAAGTACCCATAAAAAATGAAATCCAAAATTTAAAAATTTCATTATTTCCGAATTTTACAATTCATAAAATTACACTGCAAGCATTTGACCCCTTTTAGTTAAGAATTTTTTGGTAAATCAATTGATCGATTGTTAAATTTATAGTTGTAAAAAAATGAATAAAATAAACAATCAACTAAAAAATAAAAAAAAAAAAGGTGATGTCTGTGTTTCCTTAATTTGTTGAATTTTGATTACAATCTGTCTGTTCGCTTGAGTTCTCGAAAACTTCTGATGATCTTTTAAAACCAAAAAAGAGAAATGATGAGCAACAGCATCACAAAAACAAAATAATATGAAAAAAAATGTAACTGAAATAAAAAATTTAAGTATAAAAATTGAATTAAATCAAGGTTATCAATATATATATATATATACGTACAAACTGGTATACGTATTACAGAAATAAACAAATGTACTTCAGTTGTGTTACAGGATATATAATCAAAGTTATTATTTAATCCAATACATGCAGAAAGGAGGGTATTGTGTTCAGAACAAATTTTGGACTTTCAGTGAGAATGCATTTCTTCATGTTTGAGAAGCCTCAAAAAAAACTATTTTTAAGGAGATAGTTGTCTTTACGCTGCCGAACTAAATTACGAAATAAATGACAAGTTTATTGTTTCATAAAAATTGAATTCTAGGAAGTGGAACTCTACTGCTAAATTCAAAATTTTGTAGATATGTGAACATTACTATTTTGCGTGAAATTGAGATGAGTGGCAAAATATAGAATGCGATCGATTATATGTTGATCGTACCAGATTCTTTTTCTCAAACAAGAATTTAATTGTAAAATTGTAGTTTTCTCAAGTTACAATAAACGATTTTAAAAACCAACAAAAATACATTTTGAAATTCGTGTATAGTTTTTCGATTTTGTAAATTTGTACACACTGATAAGCTTCATTTGCATTCAGGAAAAAAAAATCTTCTACATATATTTTATTTTGATCAATTTCTGAACTGTTTAGTACTCAATTTCTTAAAGATAAAAATCTTAAAAGAATATTGAAATCGTAATATAAGTAGAAGAAGAGAACTGGAAATTGTTAAATAAAATTTTATTTAAATCTATATACGAGATAATTGTATCTTATGTAATATTGTACAAATCAGATTATTTTTATGTAAAACACACAATAAAACATGAATAAATCAATTTGAAGAATCAAATTTAAAGGATCAATAACATTAAAATAAAAATTATTGTATTAAAGTCTGAATGGTTGTTGGTTCTCATCGGGTCTTAATATCCCGTAATCCAATTTTCAGATATCCATTACATTTGATCAAAGATGAAATTTTTTTTTTCATTTTGTACGAATGTACGAGTACCTATATAAATTAGTAACCAATATACATAAACATTCCAGGCTACTCTTAACATTATTAGGTTCTTTATGTGCCGTGAACGTTTAAGTAAATATTTAGAATTACATGCGAGATAAATTGATGACTTTAATTTTCCCTGTTGTAGTATAAAGATGTACCAAAACAGAAAAAGGGTACAAATTTTATTTTGAAATTTTATTTTGCTTGGAAAAATTCTGAATGCAATTGTGTATTAAAGAATGAGAGTTAAAGAAATCAAAGATAATTTTGTAAGATTTACTCGTGTTGCGATCAAAATTTTTTTGGTCAATTTTTTTGTGTAAAATTTGAATTTTTTATGGTACTGAATGTGTACATTATGAAACATTTAATATCATTGTAAATGAATGGTTTGAAAAGAAATTTTAAATACATTTTTGTAAAAATTTTATGGAATATGATTAATTGGGTGATTAATTGTGGAATTTTTTTCAGAATTGAATTTATATCCGAAAGATTAAGCTTTAATGCATTAAAATGTCTTATTAATGCAGGCAATATTCAGAGAGAATGAAATATGAAATTTGGTATAATTGGGGACTGGGCGTCTATATGGACACACCATATAGTAATTTCTGAATGAAGAATTTTGATAAAATTCTATTAATCAACTGCAGTAATATGAAAACCAATATAGACTGCCGAAACTTTAACAATGAATATCAATAGTCATATGAAGTCAATCGTCTTTCGTTACGTTTTAAAAATTGTTTGTAACTATATTTTCGAACAAAGACTCTATTCGGTTTTCTTCAAAATTTGCATATATTTATATATGTATATATATTTCCACATATTTTGCTATTTTGTACGTTTCGCCCATCTGTCTCTTACAACGCGATAACATAAAAATTCATTGAGCTGGGATCATCGAATTTTCATATGTTCACATATCAGAGGCTGGATAATATTGACTAGATTGAGATGAAAATTTGCTCGTAATAAACTTTTATTTCATTTTATAAAATTTTTAAGTTTCCAGTTGTTTTTTAGGAACTTTGAATTATTTCTTGAAATTTATGGTTTTTAATAAACACAAAACATTTTCAGTCTCTGATTTTTTTTTTAATTTTAATTACCAACAGAATGAAAATTATTATTTTTTTTTTTGCATTTTAATAAACAAAGTATGAATAAGCGCCACTATACACGAATATATGAAAATATAAAAAAACAATATTTTGAATACGAATAGGAGCGTCAAGTTCTTTTTCTTTCGTAAACAAATTAAGATTTTTTAATTCACAATCAAAAATACAAAAAAAAAAACAAATGTTAATTAAAAATTTCATTAATATTATTGTTGTTTATACATAAATATACATGTATATATTCTCTTAGTTATATAACCTTAGTTATAATCTATATAGCAGCTACCTGTACATTAATATTTTTCCCAGGTGGAACGCAGATAAAATAATTATTGTTTTAGAATTCGCTTAATCGCTTTAAAAAATTCTTTGAGTTTATTGCCGTTTATATAAAGGATTTAAAATTAGTAGCGTCTTTTAATTTTTTCTCAAATGAGTTATCAACTTTAAATATAAATAATGTGAAAGAAAAGTTACAGAAGCGTTGGAACAAGGCAAAATGTTATATGGAAAACATTAAATCTTAAAGATTAAAAGAATTTATACAAAGCCGTTTAAGTGTATTTTTGTATGCTTGTATTTTTCGTTTAACACATAAATGATGAAATGTTAAGATTTAAAAAAATATAATGCTAAAAGACAAAAACAAAAAAAAAAGAACCGAAGCACAAAAGATAAAAGTGAAAAGAAAAACCGAATCTTGAAGATTAATTACTGTAAATTTTTCTTTTCCATATCTTTTTATTGTAATTTCTGTTTTTTTTTTTTTTTTTTTTGTGTTAATTGTGTAAAAGTATTTAATGTCATTTGCTTCTGTTTTACCTTTAAAGTCTTCATTATTAAGTTAAAATGCAAAAATGTTTAAATTTTTTTTTCCATTTCATAAAAAGTGTACTATAGGCGTGGGCAAGCGTTCATAAAATTATGCAGAAAACTAAAGAGTGTTTATTAATAATTTAAATTCTTGTAAGTTATACGCATCTTTGAAGATCTTGAAAAGAATCTTAAATTACCCGTTTTATAAATAAAAATGGAGATCTGTGGCTAATATGACTTGAAAAACTTTAGTAACTTTAGCACTAATAAACTTTATTAACACTTAAAGAGTAATCTGTCATAAACATTAAATGTCAAACGGAAAATTTTGTCATTATGATTAAAATGTCATGTAAAGGAATGTACATATTCTCTTTCCTCTTCATAATTGACTATCGGTTAGTCAATTTGTATAAAGTTGGGTCGAATTATTGGTATAAATAGTACTTTTCCCTTCAACAAGTGAAAATACTGATTTTAAAAATAATCTGTAAAATTGCATACTTATGGGATGAAGCAAAAAAAAAATTGAAAGAAACGTTAACTAATCGTCGAATTCAAGGGATAATCATGACAAATAATAATATTTTTTGTTAGCTTTCTGCACTTGTAGAAATTTCAAAAATTTGCAGTTATTGGGAAATATATGATGACGAAATTCGATTTTTATACCCGTACGAACGTATGTTCGAAGGGTATACTAAATTTGCCTTACCGTTTGTAACGCTAAGAAATAACGGTGTTAGATATAGACTCAAGTGTATGTTTTTGATCAGCTTCAAATTCTGAGTTGATTTAGCTTTGTCTGTCCGTCCGTCCGTCCGTCCGAACGATAACTCAAAAACTAATTGAGCTAAGTTCACCAAATTTTCACAAATGATTTATTGTAGTAAGTGCCAGAACCCTATTTAAATTGGACATGATCAGGGTACCGGTTCGGGTAGCTGCCATACAACTTCAAAATTTATTTGGCTATATCTCAGAAACTATAAAAGTTGTGGTATTAAAATTTCACACAAACGAATATATTAGTAGGGCCAATGTGTCTCATAAAAGTCGTTGAAATTACTTGGCTCCTTCTGGTACCTGCCATACAACTTCAAAAGTTATTTGGCTATGTCTCAGAAACTATAAAAGCTGTGATATTGAGATTTCACACAAGTGAATATATTAGTAGGGCCGATGTGCTTGATAAAATTCGCTAAAATTTCTTGGCTCTTTCTGGTAGCTGCCATACAACTTCAATAGTAGTTTGGCACAACCAGTATTTTGAAAAACACATAGTACTGAAATTTTGCATAAATTAATATGGTAATACGGCAACTTAAAGTCATAGTCTGCCCCATAGTTAGTTATGGCACATTAGTTATTCGCACATACGATAACAAATTCGTACGGGTATCACAGAGTTGACAAGGTCAACTCTATTTTTTTTCTCGTTTTTAATCAAATTTCACGAAGTGATAAATTGAGAGGGGATTGAGATGGAAAATGCTAGCGAAATAATATATTTATTAGTATCTAAGACCCGCAAAAATTTGAGACTCCAGAAAAAAACGGGTTTTAGATAACGGTTTGCTTTAGCAGCCATTTTTTATTTTTAATATTCAATTATGCTGGGCCGTGTAAATAAGTGAAGAAATTGTAGTAAATAAAAATATTATGTCAGATGAAATTCAATTCGGAGGCTTTGCTTTCGAAACAGGAAGTTGATAGCCTATGCCAGCAGGTGACCATACGTGATTTTAATTTACTTTAATAGTATTTTAAATTTTTGGTCAAACCACATAATCAAAAAACAAAAAAAAAACCATCAAAAATTTACTGGGAGCTTGATTGTTGGAAACTTAATTCTGAGATATCTTACAATTTAAAGGTGCACATTACAAATCGAGCATTACTTTCATTGATTGCGCTGTTTAAGAAACAAACGGGTGGTTACTGAAACAGGAACCCAATCATAAGCACATGAACAACCTAAATCCATTATTTATACCTTGAATAGGAATGAAAATATACCCAAACCTTATATCAATTTCGTTTTCATGAATCAAGCGAGGAGAACTGGTTGACAGTTCTTCTTTCAAATGTTCTAACGAACTAATCTTTTTCGTTTATTAACAAAGTTCTTTAGAGATGAGAAAAGTACATTATGTACGTCATATCAAACGTCTTTAGTAATGTTACTGTAATTTGGAAAACACTTGCAAGCAAAATTGAAGTGTTATGGGATTTTTAATAAACAAATTTTAAGTTTGTACCACATTACCCGTCTCATTTTCTCTTATATTAAAATCTTTATTTTCCACGTGCCAAGTTTCTATTAAATATGGCAAAATGAATTTCATTTCAAATCATAAAGATAAAAATAAAATTAAAAAATGAAAATTTTTATTTTGTATTAGGAAGTTCGGTATTAACTATGTTCGGTGTTTTATAATTTTAGTATTTAAAACTAATTTTTCATTTAAATTAGATTTTATAAATTTGGTACCGTTGTGAATTGAAAAAGACTAAAAAAAAAAAATTGTTATTTTTTACCGTATAAAGCAAATCTTTTTTAATACCATAATGGTATTGGTAATACCAAATTGTATTGGAAAATTGCTTTATGCTGTAATTTCTTTTCAAAATAATGCTATGGTAAGTAACAAACGAAAATTTTCATTACAATATTGATATATTTCATTTAAATGTATATAAAATTATTTTTATACAATATGACTCTAAAGCAGAAATATTTTTATCGATGGTGCAAAGGCGAAAAATTATATTTCCGCTTTAATTTTATTTTTTCTACACAAGAAATATAAATTTCAAATAGATTTGTTTAATCATGGAACTTTTGATTTTAAGTTCTATAAGAAAACACCAATTAGTTAAATTTAAAAAAATAAAGTTGGGTCAAACCAATGGTTTAAGTATTGTAGCACTTTTCCCTTCAACAAGTGAAAATACTGCTTTTAAATACAGTCTATACCAACTACACTATACATTTTCATTCATATACAAAACTATTTCTAGGATTGCATATATTTAGGATGATGCATACTTGCAGTCTTTGAAATAAAGCAAAAATTAATTTAAAGAGGGGTTAACATAATGCTCGATTTTAAGGGTTAATTGTGTGAGTTAAGAAAAATAATTATATATTTTAATGTTATGGAATTTAGCTTGCTGTTCCGGAAATATAAAAATAAAAAAATTTTCTTCCAACTTCATTTACGGGTTTCTGTACTTATCGTTTTCCGTACAACTAGTTCGACAGATTTTCAACTAAGAAAATCACTTGTTCGTGCCATCTCCTGGTAATACAGGAAAAAAAAATTCTGTTAGTTTCGCTGCCATGAAAATTTTTATTGGAACTTCTCTTTGAACCCATTCCTAAGTACAACAATTGAAAAATTACTTAAAATGGTAATTTACTTTTAGGATCACCAATTTTTGATAAGCAACAACTTTTTTGTATTTTCAATTTCATAAAGTACTCGTACACCTTACCCATACATATGAATACTTAATTAAGTATGCATGTATAATTTTAGAAAAAAAAAGCATTCAAACACAAAGAAATTTTATGTTCGTCTACTCTAAAAAAAAAAAACCAATCTTAATTGATGGAAAGATAAAACTTTTTTTTAAAGAAAATGTTCAATTTTTGAAGTATAAAATTGAAAAAGTTCGGCTTTTACTCTATTGTACTACCATAAAAAATCAATAAATCATCACTTATAAAAGTAGTATATATAGGCTACTATATACTATTATTTTGTATGTTAGTATATTTGATTCGTCTTGTTCCTTACAATAATTACAAATTTTACTTTTATATTCACAGTGGTCGAAGTTAATAGCAAATTATAAAAGTTCACTTTTTAATGTTGGGTTAATTAATTTAAAGTATACGGCATACAGTTGATTTTATACTTTTATGTATCGTCAAACATTAAGTGCACAAGTGCAAGAGTACAAGTAAATGCCTATATATACATTTCTGTTATACAAATACATATACATACGTTTATTAATTCCTTAAATGTAATTTAATTTTATCTCACTTTCAAGATCAATTTATTATCATGTTTAATCGATCTTTTCAGTAATCGTTATGTTATTGATGATGAAAAGTAACTATTGGAAAATATAAAAATCTAAATATGGATCTTACATTCGATCTAAATGATGATTACATATATGGATTCTTTCAACAATAAAATATATGTGTACGCATTTGTGGTATACGCATGATGTATGTTTGTGTTTATATATATGATGATTGATAATTTTCATGTCAAATAAAATTACCTTAAACACAAAATTCAGTGGCTGACAGCTTGCCAAACGTATGTCTTCACAATTCAGTTGCATTCTTATATTCTTCTTCTACTTTTAGAATGTGTAGGTTTATATAAACTTTAAAATTGTGTGGATTTGTTCTTTATTTATTTTTCATATTTATTTTTATACAAAAATATCAGATTTTAGATGTTTTTATTATATTTCGTTATTATAACATTCATTGCGATATGCTATGGTCCAATAAACTTTAAATTTTATAAAAAATTTAAAGTTTATTGGACCATTTAATTTTTTTAGTTGAAATGATCTAAATAGGATTTAAATAGATTGTTTTAATTGGTAAATCGAATTTAGTAATATTATTAAGGTTTATTGTTAACACTGAAAGATTGGAAGCTATAAAAATTTTTCCTAGGGCAGTTAGTTTACTCTTGAGGCCTTTGCCTGCTTTAAACTATTATAGGATATGTTTTTAAGTCAACTTACCTCTTTGATGAAAGCTGTTTGAGTTTTGTGTCTCTGGCGATTATGTATAAGCTTCGAGTCGATTGACATAGTGGCCAATGGTCTGGGATTCAACACAATAATTTTACTTTCTCTCCAACAAAAGGGGATAATTAGGTTTTTATATTTTTTAACTTTTCTGTTTCCATCTAATGCCTGCATTAAAGATTTTTCTCTTAAATTAAATTCCAAAAAATTCAAAAGTTAATTAGCAATTCTGTTTAAAGTATTATATGTTTTAGTAATTTAAAAGATCAAACAACTGTTTCCAGTTTCTTACTCTACTATTAATTATTTTTGAATTTCAAATGTAACCATTTAACAACTGCATTTATGAATGTTCTTTATGTAGGCGCTAATGCAGTACTAATCATTTTGTTTTAAATTTCAACCATTACAGATTTGATACCATGGAGGTTGTTTCTTGAACACCAATATTAAATTTGCGTTTAACTTTTCCTGCAATTTATAAAAAATGTTAATCCGTTAAGGACAGAGTGGCTGGACCCTTTCTCAGTAAAGTGCATATTTATTTAATTAGAATGGGAAAATCAAATTAATATACAACAATGCCATAATTTTTTCTATTTATAATAATTATAAGTGTATTATAAATGGAAAATTAAATTTTGAAGTTAATAAACTATTTACGTAAATTGAGTAATAATTTTTCGTTCTCAACTTAAAAAATTTCAAAATATATGCTATATATTTATATGAGAAAAAGATTAAAACTAAATGTCAAGTGAAACTATTGGAATGGTGTCAAATATAAAATCATATTGATGAAGCATTGTGCATATCTGCCTATCATTGTCATTGTCATTAAGATAATTTTTATATTTCAGTTACTTTATGAATTTTAATAAAAATGCAATAAAAGTAAAAATTGTCAAAATGACTGTTAAGTTAGAAGATCTAGTTTTGAATCAATCATAGACATTCGTGTTTTTGCCTTGTGACAAGCCAAACAAGGTGAACCTTGTTTGGCTTGTTTTGATCTGAAGTTTTAATAGCGCATAAGAAGTTCAAACTTTTCAGTCAAAATGAATTCAACTCACGAACACATCAATCCAAAAATTATTGTTTTCTTAGTATGTGTATTCGGTTTCATTGAGTTTTATTTAAATTGCATTGTTTTGCAATTATGGAATTCACTCTGGACTACTTTGTATAATTTTATTTTAAGCATTGCTATTGATCTATTTTAAACATAGACAATATACATAATTGGTTCACATATTCAAGACAATGTGTTCCTACGGATGTTTTCGTGCTCAACTTAAAATTTTATAGGATTTTTTCTTGAACTTGTCTCCTTTATAGCATACATTTATAATAATTCAATAAGATGGCGAGTTAATACCATTAATTGTAAAATAACTATTAAAGCAACCAAGATATATTGCGCTTATAAATTAATAATTACCATATTAAATAAATTGTCGGAAATCATGTCTTGTGCTAGAAAAGTAGCATTTTTCGATTCCGAAATTAATGAACCAATGAACAACGATGAATTTAAAATTCATATGAAAAGTATGTTTCCGTACTTAAATTAATAATCTTTATTCAGATTGTTAATTCTAATTTATCTACGAAATAAGAAGTAAATATTCAATAACTTTTACATTTCCTTCATTGAATAATAAATATAATCTCACAGTAGAGTATTTGTTGACTCGAAATTTCGAAGTTCCGTCACCCGGGTTGACTATATGTAATTGAAATTTTGTATAAATTTTAAAGAAAATTTTTAATCCATTCCGTTTATATTTTTACGCGCAATCATAATTATAATTTCACTGGGAAATTAAAACTGTACCCAAGTCCGAAACAAATAATTTCCATAATTGAAGTTAAAGATAATTTCCTCTTTTTCATCTTTTTAATATTATTTATTATATACTTTGTTTGAGCTTCTGTACTTTTATTTTAAAAATCATCTCACAATATATGTAAGAAGTTTATAATATTTTAATATTTAATTAATTTCATAATAAATATACATTGAAATATTATTGGACATTTTTAGTCTAATCTATATTCTGGTCAGCTAATGCAAATCTTTTCAATTTTTTCTAATGAATAGTTACCATCGTCACGCAACATATTCTTTACTGCATATTTCCCTTGTATTTTAAATGATTTTGTTTTCATTATTATTCCATTATTATTAATTTTTTGCTGTTGTTTTTTTCTTTGTGTTCTTATTTATATTTTGAAAAATAAATTACCCTTAAGGCTTTTTATATCGACAAGTTGGTGGCTTCCAAAATGTAGTGATTAAATCGAATCACTAAAGTGTTTACATGAAATATTTGCTACTGATGATCGCATCTTAAATGAATCGGAATAGATCAAAAAAAAATTAAACGAAGATTAATTACTGATTAATAATTCTGGTTTACTCAAAGAAAGTCTCTGAATTTTTGTACTTGCAGAATTTTTGTAATTTTTATAATAGTTTTATCATTGAATGTAAGGAATGGCACAACATGAATTATGAAATCTATTATTTATCCAAATTTATTGACTTTTTATACTGGTGGTGACTTGTCTGCATTTTGAAAGAAAAATGAAGATATTAAATCAAAGGGCGTGCTATAAAGCAAGGCTTTCTCTGTTGTGAGCGGTTTGAGGAAAAACAATTCTTTGAATCGTTCGTATGAGGACCAAATATTTTATTGAACAAATTAGTGTTTTCCAAACTTAACAATATTTTCAAACAAGATAATATTTTGTAGTTTGATTAATTTTTGAAAATTCTTTGCAACATGTTCGAGGTAGTATGAGATTTTAAAAACTCTATAGCATAATTATTAAAAATTATATTATATAATAATTTTCTGAAAATTGCTCACAATCTTCATATTGAACTTTGTTTTTTGAAACATGTTGTGATTATCAATGGAAGAATATTTTTGAAATACCTTACAACCTAAAGTATATTGTCAAATACGATTTTGCATGATGGCTACTACATAATAAAAATTTCGTAAAATTTCTCTTCTTCATTTTTTCTTTAACAGAAATGAATAAAAACAAAAATTTGCAAATTGGCTAAGGACATGCAAATTGAAAATCATCGTTTTCATTATAAAATTAAAAAAAGAAAAAACAAGCAAAGTAGCAAATAAAATAAAAATATTTTTTTCACTTTTGTTAAAATTTGCAAAATGTTTTACAGCCTAAGCCAAACTGATATTTTACGTTTGAATTAAAACGCTGTTTGAACTCGATAGTTTGACGAATGATTTCTAAATCATATACTAATTTGCCATTTACATATATTATATAACAAAATTGTTTAGAACAATTTTAATTCAAGCGATACGCAGTTTCCTTGCATTTTTTTTCTGAATATTAAAAAAAATTTTATTAAAACGATCAATGATTATAACGGTATAATATTATGTATGTCAAAATATAAAATTTTTCATTTAATTTGAATCAAAATGTTGTGTAGACTTTTGGTATGATAGACAAGTTAGAAAAATAAATGAATTCTTAATAAGAAGCTATAGTTATTATTTTTGTTTAGAAGAATTTAAACTCGATTTCGTGATTTAGTTTAACATACTGATGATACGAGTAATGTCTGGCTATCAATATAGGTATATGTGTATATTTCATTGTGAAGCATAAATTTACATATCTATAATATAAATATTATTAATAAAGAATTGCCAAAAGCATTCAAATTTTCTTCTTTTTTTAATTTGCATTTTTTCTTTAATAATTTTAGAGCAGCTACTAAAATGAAGTTATGCATTTCAAATTGTTGGAAACGAAAAGGAAAAAAAAATATTTCCAATAATTTATTTAATTTTTCTAAGTTTTTAAAATATTTTAAACAGTGCAGTGATGATATTTAATTAAAAATAAAACGAAATCTTATAAAATTTTCAAAATTATGATTTTCCTTTAAAATACCTAAGAAAAATATTTTTTTAAAGTATTAGTTAAATTATATAATTCGTTTCATGGAATTTGTTTTTAAGGATCAACGATTTATTGATTATATAAATATACAGTTTTGAATATAATTTTTTAATAAACGTGTATGCAGTCCACATTTACGAATAATTTTTAAGATATTTTGAAGGCATCAGAGAATTTTTACAATTATTAAGATTTGGATTGCGTGTGTACTTTATTTCCAAACCAAGAATTTAAGATATTTTAAGATGAATAAATATTGAATACATAATTTAAATGATTTAAACACATATTTTGAAGATTGTCTTAATATTGTTTTGTTGGAACGTGCAAGTAAATTTGATTTAGTAATATTTTCGAAGGAACTTTTGAGGCCACAGAACTTCGAGCAATTGCTGTAGTGTATTCGTGCAACTGTGAGAGGCAAGAAGAAAATTATTTGTGAGTATGCGTGCTGTCTTCACGTGGTGACCACTGGCAATTTGAGGTCTTCCTGCTAAAGACGGGGAAAAAAAATATCTTATCAAAAATTAAATGATTTCTAGTATTGTTTGCAAATTAGTAAATTTTTTTATGAATATTCTGGAACAATTAAAAAGTAATTTCTCTGTAACTAGGACACTTGCGACTATGGTTGCCATGTTGACAAATAGCTTAGAATATGATTAATCCATTTTGGGGGAAAATTTCGGAAAGTGTTGTACAATCACATTAAACTGAAAAATATCCTTATTTGGAAGGAAAACGAAAAAATTTTCGAAAATTCATTTTTAAAACGATTGTGACATTTATTATTGGATAGCTTATTGCATTAGCGAATGTCTAAAAGTACCGTTATGTTCAACAAAACCAAAATTATAGCCTATTTTCGATAATGTTAGAAAAAAATACAAATGTTTTCCTTTTAGATGTCCTAGCCCCTAAACCGGTTCCGAGACAGGACTACTGTGAAATATTTTTTTTTACTTACACATAAAGATCTACACGCTGGAATATATCAATGTACTACTATATGAAACACCCTATATAATATTTCGACACAAACTTTAAGTTTCACCATAACCATATCATTAATTATCTTGTCTTTTTATTAAATACCTATACAGATTACAAAATTAATTCATTCGTATATACCCTAATATTAACAATTTACTTCAAAATAATTAAAGAAGAAATTTAATTCAGTTATTTATAAAAATAACTGTAATTTTAATAATGTAATAAACGTTAAAGCTAGTTTAAGTCCTACTCTTAGTACAACTCTATATGATGAATTACATACATAGATCTCACTCGAATCTTTATTTGGAATTTATAAATGTATGAATTTTTTTTCGTCACTTGTATTCAAAATATTTAAATGAAAGCTGTTTTAGCAATTTAATTTAAAAATATCGTATCGGTCAAATTTTTCACTTTCTAAAAGAGAGTGGTTGAGTTTCCTATATTTTCTCTAGTTTGCACTTTGCCATACAAAGAGAGAATTTATAATTTGATAAATGCTCATGTTTCTTCGATTTAGCGAGTATGATGTGATATTCACTTGTTTTCTTCATCCAACGAAAAAAAAATTGGGATATACAATGAGACTATTAATGTCAATTAAGATGAATTTTACTTAGTTACATTTTCTCTTTTCAAATTAAAATTCTAAACTCTTAGGCACGTAAAACGACGGTATATATTAACAATAAATGTTTATATGAATATATGCACACATACATCGCCTCTGTATTTTGTATTAAAGTGTATTTAACTTTTTTTTCTTAATAATCTTCAATATTTTATACATTTTATTGTTGCCCGTTTTAGAAAGAACACGGGGAACTATAAAAAAAAAATTATTTTACAAAAAATCTTTAAAAAAAAGTATAAAACACAAATTGTAATAAATAAGTCCTTTTTAACTATAATAATATGCCAAAATTATTTGGCATCTTTATAAAAATTTCATGGGCTCTACAGCATAGGCAGCAAATTTTAAACATAATATATTTGTAAATACTTACAGAAAAATTGTTATTTGAGCCATGGATGGTTTACTTATATTTTCAGTTTTTTTGGTTTTTTTTTTTTAACGTCATTCAACCAACTATCATTTCTCATTTATTAATGAGTTTCGGTCATAAAACATTAAACGCTTCTTCAATCATATAATGAGAACCACTAACAAAAAAAAAAATGTTCATCAATAAATTCTTTTTTTTTCATCCATTTATTTTTGAATAAAGATGAAATAAATTGAAGAATATGTTAGTGAATCTTAATATTAATATTTTTTAAGGTTGAAAACAATATCATTAAAATAAAACGTTGAAAAGGATCAATTTTAATAGCTCATGTACATGTTTGTGTGTGCGTATTGCATAATATATTCGCATTAACCATACCGATATTTAGTGACGTTAAGGACTTTTGGTAACTAAATTTATTGAAATGACTGTAATAATAAAATGTACAAAATATGTTAGAACAGAAGCTATCTGTTCTACCTTATTAAGTACCTACTGATTTTAATTTTTTTTAAGTATGCATTTAGTAAGAATAACATGTATTGTGATGACCGGTTGGACATCTTTTAAAAATAAAAATTTAAATGATAATTAAATATACGAGTAAGTCAAAAACGTTGATGATTATACCTTGAAATTTATGAGCAGTAGCATCCCGATTTTTTTGTCTACATAAACAGTAACTTTTGCTTTCATTAAATTAATAATAAAATATTTTTTATACCCGTACGAACGTATGTTCGAAGGGTATACTAAATTTGCCTTACCGTTTGTAACGCTAAGAAATAACGGTCTTAGATATAGACTCAAGTGTATGTTTTTGATCAGCGTCAAATTTTGAGTTGATTTAGCTTTGTCTGTCCGTCCGTCCGTCCGTCCGTCCGTCCGATAACTCAAAAACTAATTGAGCTAAGTTCATCAAATTTTCACAAATGATTCATTGCAGTAAGTGCCAGAACCCTATTTAAATTGGGCATGATCGGGGTACCGGTTCGGGTAGCTGCCATACAACTTCAAAATTTATTTGGCTATATCTCGGAAACTATAAAAGCTGTGGTAGTGAAATTTCACACAAACGAATATATTAGTAGGGCCAATGTATCTCATAAAAGTCGTTGAAATTACTTGGCTCCTTCTGGTACCTGCCATACAAGTTCAAAAGTTATTTGACTATAACTCAGAAACTATAAAAGCTATGGTATTGAAATTTCACACAAACGAATAAATTAGTAGGGCCAATATATTTCATAAAAGTCGTTGAAATTGCTTGGCTCCTTCTGGTACCTGCCATACAACTTCAAAAGTTATTTGGCTATATCTCAGAAACTATAAAAGCTATGGTATTGAAATTTCACACAAACGAATATTTTCGTAGGGCCAATGTGTTTGATAAAAGTCGTTGAAATTGCTTGGCTCCTTCTGGTAGCTGTCATACAACTTCCAAAGTTATTTGACTATATCTCAGAAACTATAAAAGCTGTGGTATTGAAAATTCACATAAGTAAATATATTAGTAGGGC
Source organism: Condylostylus longicornis (assembly GCF_029603195.1). Classification (NCBI taxonomy): domain Eukaryota; kingdom Metazoa; phylum Arthropoda; class Insecta; order Diptera; family Dolichopodidae; genus Condylostylus; species Condylostylus longicornis. The sequence goes on along the minus strand of NW_026578009.1, from coordinate 7,723,352 downwards.
CAATGTGCTTGATAAAATTCGTTAAAATTTCTTGGCTCTTTCTGGTAGCTGCCATACAACTTCAACAGTAGTTTAGCACACACAGTATTTTGAAAAACACATTGTACTGAAATTTTGCATAAATTAATATACAGCAACTTAAAGTCATCGTCTGTCCCATAGTCAGTTATGGCATCTTTATTCGCACATAGGATAACAAATTCGTACGGGTATCACAGAGTTGACAAGGTCAACTCTATTTTTTTCTCGTTTTATATTGCATTTAAAATTTAATAATTTCTTTTTTGATATTTTATTTATTGGCTAAAACAAATGGAAAAATATTGGCCGGAAAACAATTACTAAGTTTACAATTTTAGTAATTTGTTTTTTAATATGTAAGGCCTTTGTCTTAATAGAGCTGTGTGCTTATATTGTATGTGCGTTAATGCGAAGGTATACTTACATAAAATAAAATATCTGCTCTAAGCTTATTTGGTGTAGTAAGAAATTCTTTGCAAATGAAAAAGTTGCTCGATTTCGTTTATTTGGACTTGAACAAATTAAATTTTTGTGTAGGAATTATTAATGTGAAGAAATCTGGATAATCGTATTTTTACAAATCCTATAGCTTCAATATTTTTTAACATTTGAGAACTTAAATTAAAGCTTAAGCAGTTAGGAAATATTTCGTAAGAAAAATTCAAAAGTTTCAAAATATTTCGTACGGAATGATCGGGTTAGAGAACACTAAAAAAATTAAAAAAAAAAAGTGAAAAATTTGATTTTTCCTAAAGTCCGAATGTTTAGTTCTCCCGAAAATAAAAAAACAAAATCAAGTAACATGCTCTTTACCAGACCTTTTAATAAATGTTTGTTTGATGGCTCTATCTTTTCCCGAACGGAAGTTATAAACAAAAAAACTAAGAACAAGTAGAAATTTCGGGAAAATTCTTTAGAATTCCTGTAATTCTGAAACCCTTTGGTGTAATTCCTGTAAATCTGAAAGATTCAGTTTTTCCCATTTTTGACCCTCTAATCAATGGTATATGTTGCTGCATACCTTTCTAGATCACCCTTTTAGAAGAGCTTAGATTTCTGGTAAGCGAAGGACGGGAATAACTTGAAATTTCACGAACATAATAATATAAACGTTTTCAATATTTTAAATGTTCCACTAGTCGAACATCGAAGTTAAATAAAGAAAAAATGTGTAATATTAAATTTTTATTTTGCACATTTTATGCTCGTACTTTCTTTTCTGCTTTTCCAAATCACAAATCTAATAAATATCACTGGATCTAGATGTTAAATAAATATTGGGTGAAACTTCTTGACATCTCCTCGCTTTATGGAAGTCATTAACAATCTTTGTCATGAAAACTGTATTTAAAAACGCCACGCTTCAGCATACAAAATAAATCAATACATTTATACCCCTCACCCAGCTTAATCTTGTTACGATATTGGAACGGATACAAGATAATTTTTATTAATTACTTTCTAAATCAAAATTTTTTATATTCAAAATAAACAATTCGTTTTCCATTTAATTTTAGTTATGAATAAATGAAAAAAAAAATTCAATATTTTATTCAAAATTAATTAATTGCGAAAATTTTAGAAAACCGCCTATAAATCATAAAATTTTAATTTTTTTGTTATTTATTGTTACCAAATACTTATTTACCATTTTATCTTTTCTCTAATTTTGCAAGTTTTGTTATTTTCTTATAGTTATTAAATAAGTTTGGAAAGCGAAATATACTTAAGAAATTTTATAAGTTCATCTGTCAGGTGAACTGTTTTCATTAAGAAGTTCTTTAAGCTGCGCCCTATAATTTTTCGAGAAGATAAAGAAATATGTTACATTTGTCTACCAGGAGCTTTTCTTTCAATTAGGGACGACGAACTAGTCAGAATGCTCTATAATTTTTTGGCTGGGCTTTGCGAATATTGAAATCGAACGCGACATTTTAATTTAAAAATAAATCAGGTTGTTCTGATTGATAATGTTTTCGGTAGAATGACAGTAAGTTCGGTAGTTGTAAATAAATCGGAAAACAAGTTCGTGTACAGTGATTGTTATGGTAAACTTTCTTGAAATCATCGATTTTCATAGAACAGTTTTATCCTGCGTGCGGATCTCTGGTAATGTAGCATGTTTCTTTCATTTGGGCTAAACAAGAGTAAGATTTACTAGTTTATTTAATTACACATGATTAACACGAAATCTTTGAGTAGAAAGAATTTGTATTTTCCCAAAAAATCTGACAATTTATTTCTAACTTGTTTTAATTGTCATGTAGTTTGTTTCTATTCCAAATGTGTTCTTGATAGTTTTCAATATTACTTTAGAAAAAAAAAGGAAATGAGTTATTTCTATGGAAATTAGAATCTTAAAATAAATATCTGCATATTCAAATGTATAGCTATTAAGATATAAGCAATACAACTTATGGAATAGAATACAATAAATTTTAAGAAAACTGGACACCATTAGAATTTATAATTTATTGAAAAATATTTCTAATATTTTTAATTCAAAACCAAGATAAAAAGTAAAAGATTTATTTTTCTAAAGAGTTAAAAGATCTACATATATTTTTCATTTATGTGTTGTATTGAATATGTGTACATCATTGTGTACAATTATATTAGTTTTCATTCTGCATATATGAGTATATATGTGTGTGTATGTATGTTCATATGCTCGATACATTTTAAGATTAAAAATTTACAAAACTAAAATGATATAGTAAACATAAATTTAAAGGACATTAAATATGAATCAGAGAAAACTAATTACAATTAAATTATAAGAAATTTTAAAATTGTATAAAAGGGGGTAATAATAATTATGTGACATTTTAAAGAAGTTTTTTAGATAAAAGAGTTAGGATTACAGTAAGAATTATTTCTTAAGTAGTGATTGGTTAGAATGATTTTCTGCATTTTATTTGTACAATTTCCTAAGCACTCTGAATTTTAATTTATTCACCATAATTAGTTTTACTTCATATTACAACAAATATTACCTTTAGTAGTAACGCTATTTTAGGCTATTAATTCCAAATAACTTAAATTTCCATTAAGGCATTACAATTATTGATAAACATCACATTGGTTCGAATTTTCATAAAAGTTCAATTAGTTAAGGCATCATAGTTAAACTGAAAGTGCAATTGATGTTACTTCCTATATTTCTATTTTAAAATATCCACATATTCTATGTAGTTCCCCACATTTTCTTAAAAAAATATTAAAAAGTTTATACATATGTACATTTTTTGTGCAAATATTTTAGAAATCATAACAAATCAATGTACATGTAGCACATTTATACGTACACACATATGTGTATAGTTTGTTGAAGGAAAAAAATAAAAAATAGTTTTTCTTTTAACTGATTAAAAAACTTTTAAATTTTGACCCTTTTTTTTCACCTCACTTATATTTTAATGTTTAATTTTAATATCTAGAAAAAACTAAAGAGAAAATGAAATAATCGAAATTTGAGTATATACGGTTCTAACCACAACTAAATCGGAACGTTAACTTTTTTCATATATTACTGGTTGTGTCTTTGTGGGTATAGATGATACAAGTGCTTAGCTTTCATTTTGTGATGATTAATTTATAAATTTCTCCAAATGTGTTCTTTAATCAATTTTGTGTAATGTCAGTGTGCTCCGTTTTGGATTAAAGAAAAATTAATACAAATTAGAATTTGATTTTCATTTTCTATTAATTTGTTCAAACGCGCACAACACCGCTCCTTTTACTAGCTTTTATAGTTCTGGGGCTGCTCAATTATTATTCATGGTTAATGTTCGTTGTGACATTTTAAATAAATTTTTATCAAAAAAAAAAAAAGGAAACTAGTAATTTTGATAATTAAAATTTTTAATTATTTTGACATAATAGACTAAGGTACAGGGCTATAAAATATTTTTGTTCAAATTAAGAGTGTTTACAACTTGTATTCTATTTATTTGTATAAGTTTTATTTGAACAACATTATGAATACTTCACCATGATAATACAACGCAAATAGTGTGACGCTAGATTTTAGGATTATGTAAATGAAAATCTATTGAAACACATTGTATTATCAATATTTCAAAAACATGGGTCACAACTTTTATAATAAATATACTTGACCACAAAAATTATTAATTTCAAATTTTTTTTTTGTTTGTATAATATTGTAATGGTACTTAGTCTTATCAGGAAAAATTTAGTTTCTCAAGTACAAAATTCATTGCATAAAATATTTTTAATAAATAAATATAATAAATAGTTGCAAGAATATACATAGAGATATAACTTTTACTATAAGAAAAAAAAAGAGTATATATAAAGGACCCTGAAACGAATAAATAATTACATTATTGCTACCGTTCAACATTATCGTATTCATCTATATAGGCACATACATCTATAACAGTACTCAAAATTACCATAAGAGAGATCTGATTACTGTACTGTACATAATATACAATTTGTATGTATGTAATAGCATGCAAATTGTGTGTATATAACATGTATTTCAGGATAATAACAATAAGGATGTGGATATTTAGATTAATTTGCTTAATGGTTAAAATGTTCCAGTTTTTTTGGTTAAAAATATGATTTTTTTTTTGTAGTTAAATGAAAAAAAAAAAAAGAGTAAACTCTGACGACTTATCGGACAGTTGAAAAATCTTTAAAAAAATTTTTTTTACTTAACTCTTTTACGAAGGAAAAGAATCAATTTAAATGGGTATTCATAGTTTCAATGTCGGTTTATTAATTTCGTCAATAATTCGCAAAAATTATGCCAATGAAATAAAAGATTTCAGTTAGTATAGGACCATAAACGCTCTAAAAACTCAACTGGAAAGTCAGAATTTTTTCCGAGATTAAGAGTTAAAATCAAATAACCAATTTAAGTTTTTGAGGGTACATTGAGCAGAATAAATTTGTAACTTGGAATATAATTGCATTTATATAGCTATATTCGAAAGCAGTTACTTTCTTTGAAACATAATTATCCCGAAAATTCTTCATGTCACGAAATTACCTTAAAAATTAAAATTGAATGGTCTAACTACTCATACGCATGTAAATTTTTTTTAAACTTATAACATAAAAATTATAAGTTATGATGTTGGTTGGTTTTCCTTTTTGATAGTTCAATTAGGGTGATGATAATGCTACTTTGTTTTTTGTAAATTTTTTTTTTCGTCCCATTTTCACTTGTTTTTTCGTTTTTTTTTTGAGTTGACCATTCATTCTTTAAATAAATCTCGTAATGGGGTTTACACTTCGTTTTTCGTTTTTACCTTTTTATAGTTTTTAAATATGGTGATTAGGCTAAATACTTTTGAATAGTCTTTTGTGTTACATAAGGGCAATACTACACATTAACCCCCTTTCTTCCGTCCCGAACAATAATTAAAAAAAGCAATGACCGGTTATAACGGCATGTAATCACAATAATAAAGGAATAATATTGAATGTAATTTTTGGTGTAAAGAATTAAAATTAATTGCTGTCGTATGTAACGAAAAATTGAAAAAATGAAAAAAAAAAACGAAAAAGGACACTATAAGTAAACCTTTTTTTTTTCAATTGTTTTATGAATTCAGTTAGTTTTGAAACTTATCAAAAAAGTTTAAAATAAGAAAAATTGCTTAAAATTTTGCTCAAAGGCGTTTTGGACTTTGTTGGGGGGATGGGAAAGTGATAAGAAAAAAATAATTCATCATAGCTTTTTTTTCTTAAATACTAATTATATGTAACAATAGAGTGCACTTATTATTCAGATAAAATGTTCAAAGTGTCTCTATATATTTTCCTAAGTACAGTTACGAGATTTGAACAGCAAAACTTAGGTACAATATTAATTGCCGTCAATCAAATGCTAAAAATCTTAATCCAAAATTCATAAATATAACAAAATGTTAAATGGTTTGCGATATCAGATCTTATATTCTTCTTAGTAAATTATTGGGTCTTTCAGAAAGGGAAGTACATTGAATTCATTATAGTTTTCAAGTCCGAGAAGCAATCTTGGGTCGCGATGGAAAGTTTTTAAAAAGGGAAGGGAAGAGCCATCTCTTTTGAATGTTTTTATTTACAAACATGCAGTGTGCAAACAGACGTTTACAAAGGAAAAATCAATTTTTGTCGAAATTTGATGCCATTCTGAAAGACCCAATAATTTACTAAGAAGAATCTTCCTTGGTGTATGAGATGCGGTACGTGTATCTAGCCCTTATTTGTGTAGTAAGAAAACCTTTCTCGGAGATTTAAAATAAAATCGTATTTAATTATTATAATCATTGGTCTATCGTAAATATCAAAAAATGCAAAACAAAAAAAAGAAAGCAGAAATTAAGTTTAATCCTGATTATCTGTTATAGTTTTACACGAAATGTTCATTTATACAATAAATTTATCCAAACATATATAAGGAGATTCGCTAGGAATTACCAACATTGTAAACAGGAGATTCTTCGAACACCAACATTGTATTTTTTTTTTTTTTAAGTTTATACTCTATACTTTTACGGGATTGCCTTATATTGCTGTGGTGTAGGATTCGAATAAAGTTAAGCAGGCTCAGGGTTCATCCCCAGATGAGGCCTGCCGTAGTATATAATTCTTTTTCTAAACTTATCGTTCCTATTCAACACTTTATCATTCTAAACTCTTATGAACCGAATCAAAGTGCTATATGACTAGTGCCGATAATTATTTTGGCTGGAGGCAAGTAGTTAAGTCGTAAACAGAATATTCGAAAGGTTCCACAAGAACTCCAACTGGGACCAAAGTGCTGCTTAGCAGAAGGCAGACTGCTCAGAGCAATAAAAGAGCGTAAACGGTACGCGCGAATAGAGCAAATTAACCTGAGACGGGCAAATGGAATATTGAGCAACGCGGAAGGAAGTTGTAACCAAAACCAGGTTTATATTGCACAAGGATCTAACGTTCCTTCGATGGAGAGTAAAGTCAACGCTGTAATAAGAATTCTAGCTGTCGTATGTTCAATTTTAGCTCAGACATATCCTTGAAGTTTTTGTAAAATACCTTGAAAGGTTCGTTGCGATACAACACTCTAAGCTAATATTAAATATTTGAAAAAGTAATGAAGCTAGTTAAATGTGATTTGGCCGGCACGTGCCCAAATATAAGCTCAGATATATCCTTAAAATTTTTCATAAAATATGTTTGGATAGCTATCGTTTCAAAAGCATTTTTTCTTGTCAGATTGTGATGGTATAGGCTATAATTCCGTCGGTTAAGATCGACTGAAACATTTTTACTTGTTTAAACACTTTATTGGACCTTCAAATATAAAATAATGGTAGCCATATGTTGGAAATTCAATGGAAACAGAATATTTATTTTCCGCCTTAACACTTCGATGTTATTAACACTTTGATATTATTAACACTTTAATTTTATTAAAAAATTTCCATTTTTTTTTTCTTTTTGTAAAATTTTAGACTCAAATATTGTACTTCCTGTTTATAATTTTAGTAAATTATAGGTCATAATATAAACGTTATTACGGTGCCATCCTAATTTACATTATAAAAATATTAAAGCTGCTGTTAAGGAAATAAATTTATTAAATATAATTTGAAGCGCATTGAGAGTAACGAAGTTCTTCCATTTTTATTATTTTCACAGTATTGTGATAAAAGGGAATGAATATTTCATGTTATTCTCTTTACACTTAATAATAATTTGATTTTAATGATAAAAAAGAAAAATAATATGAAAAGGACTTGAATAAGGATAAATTTTCTTATAAAAATTTACGCCCATATTGACAGTTTACTTTTTCTTTTTTAATTTTATACTTTTTACTCTATATGATGTCGTCCTGAGACGATTTACAGTTGAGAAGTCATGAAGGTGTGAATAAAAATATTAAATTCGATAAAAAAAATTTATCTTCAGATTTTGGTTCTTTTTTTTTATAAGTTTGTACATAAATGTACTTTAAATTTTTTAAGAAATGAAATTTAATTTGAAGTTCTATATCATAAAATTAAATAAGGGTATTGTATTACCACTAAAGTTGACATACTAGTTTCGAATAAGAACTAGAATACTGTGCAGAATTACATGAGAAATGGCTGGCCTTTATACCACAGTGAAAGAAAAGCTGTAGAATTTTTCCGATTATTTCTGTCGATTATTTCTTCCAAATATTAAAATTTAAAGTAAGTTTTCGAAACTATTTAAAAATTTTACTAGCAAAATACAGAACCGTTGTTTGATTAATAAAACATTCTAATTACCACAAATCTCATAACTTTTACGAATTCTCCGTTGCGTTCCGAGTTTACGCACTCTTATTTTTTGAATTTTTTGCGGAGAACAACTTCTTACCAAAAACTCTAAAATTTTCATTTCCTCTTCCATATATTTTAGGGCATATTCAATTGAATTCTTAAATTTATGCTGACAAAATTTTATATTGGTCGAAGTAAAATTATATATTTCCTATATATGTATAAGCAACATTTTTTATACAAGGATGTTTCTTCAAATGATAGCTTGTTTTTTTGTCCATATTGAAATACGTTCCCAATATGTAGTATTTGAAAATATTAAAAATATTATATAGGATAAAAAATAACAAAAAATATAGGAAATCTAGTCACAGCATGTGGTCTGCGTAATCTGATACATTTTAAATTATATCATTTGATTGGATTTTTTTTCTGGATCCTTTTAGTATTGCCAATAAATTGGCGTATAGTAGTATATTTGGTAGTTCAATAAAAATTTGCTAATATTGCAATTTTTTCAACTTAAAATATGAAAAAAGTTGAATATATTGAAGATAATTTCGAAGTAAATTAAAATGACATTCCATATTTATTAAATAATACTTGCGATAGCATATTTGTTAAATAAAATGCAGTAAGTGCCAAAATTTTGCATGGAAAGAAGATTTTTAAAAGTTCTTGCTAAAAAAATTAAAAATTAACTAAAAAAATTTTAAAACCTGAAGCATCAGTTGCATTGAAATTTAACATATTTTGTGTAATGTCAGGACAAGGATTAGTAAGATGAATTATGTCTCTAACACAAAAGTAAATTTACAAAAAGCATATGTTACTTAATCAATTAAAATTTGAAATGAATGTAAAGGCAGAGTTAAAAATCTGATGTGGTCAGCATATAAACAACTGCAATGTATAATGTCTAAATTAATAAAAGTATTCCAGAAAATGATGAAAATGCGATTTAAACACTTCTTTACAATTTTAAGGACATTAATAAGCTTTTAGTTGATATGCCTAGAAAAATGTGAATTTGGCTCTTAGTAGAGTTTCATTTTGTGACGTCCAAATTGTACGAATAGTTGGTCAGTAACTTCTATTAACAATCAGAGCTCAAATATTAAATTTCAAGGAATATGGCAAAAAATGTAAAATCGGTCCTCAGATAAGTTTCCGAGCCCTGATGTTTCTAAAAAAATTATAGATTCACTGTACTTACATCTCTAACTTAAATATCAAATTTCAATGAAATCGGTTGATTGTTTTTCGTCATATACACAAAAAAGCATATTTGGCAGTAAAAGTCCAGTTGCTGACACCTGATTTCTTCTAAAGGTTAGCAGATTACGGGTACGGTCGAATGAAGTTTGTATATGAAATTTCAAGCAAATTTGTTGAATATTTTCTTCAAAATTATCAAAAATATAAAAGAGACCCGCTAAAAGAGCAGTTTCCGAAGCCTAATATATCTCAAAAGTTTATCAGTCTTTGTCATAGTCGAAATAAACTTACATATAATCATCAAAATCAGTTCAGCCGAGCTTGCGATGCACGCGCGCCTTTACAGACGGGCCTACCATGGAGAAGTGCGTCCCACCGTAAACTCAATATGCAAAATTTGTTGCCATCTCGTAACCTACCTTATGGAATATTGAGTGCTGTTCTCAATATTCTATAATTTCTGATAAGAAATTGAACAAATTCTATAAAGAAGAAACTTGTGACTAACGAACATAATTATATATGTATATATTTTTGCTCTGTACATATATATGTATGTATGTGTATACTTGCATATGTACATACATATTTCATATGGTTTCTATTTTAAATTTATTAATAATCTTCCAAAAAAAAATTTCGTAAAAAAAATTGTTCGTGCTGTAATAACACTAAATAATAATTGAAGTAGCTTTTGAATTGATTAGAATATTAACACTTAGTGTCGTTCTGTTTATATTATACTTACTAATTGAAAAGCTTTTTTCTTGCTATGATCTCATATTTAGTGTCTAATACACTTAGCAAAGTTTTAACAACAACATTTTAATTTCGTATATAATATATGAGTGCTTTGTTTAAATATTATATTTGGCAAAACATTTTTCATCCTCGGTAGTATAGTGGTCAGTATCCCCGCCTGTCACGCGGGAGACCGGGGTTCGATTCCCCGCCGGGGAGATTTTTTTTTTTATTATTTTTACGTAAGTTATTTTTTAAATAATTTTTGATTTTATAATATTTTTAATATTTAGAAAGACTTATACATAATATTTTTGAACATATTCCTACAACACATAAAATATTTAGAAGAGTCAATACTTTATTGTATTGAATCATGAATGTATGTAGATCTCGAAATTATACAGATATACAGGTAGTTTAAAAACATTAAAAAAAAATAAAAGCCTTATACTTCTTATTTTTATGTTTAATAAATCGAAAGAATATTCACAGCCATTCGAGTAATATTGCATACTCATTTGCCTTAAGAATCTATTCAAATTATTTGTAAAACAAAATAGTACTCACGTTTGTACAACATCTAGGTACATTTCCTTCATTACATACGAGTATATATTAGCTGTTCATTAATAATTTAAAATTTTATTTTACAAATCCATAAATTTTACTTGACGGGTTACAAAAACAAAATAACTTGTAAAACAAAGACCATATCATCCTATATAAAAAAGATCGTATACAAAGAATCACTGAAAAAGCATAAAACAAAAATTAAATGATTCTGTCACATTACCAACTTTTAATGATGATGGCATAACATTTTTTGACTGATTGCATTTTAACATTATTTTGCCCTAAAGTGATTATTGTAACTCCTTGAATTTATTTCCATATATATCTACTCGTACTGCACAAACATTAAATTAACTTTATGAACCAATGTTTATGATTAAAAGAATATTGCATTGGCTTGATTTTTTAAAAAATGATCATCGGAAAAAGTTGATAATAATAAAAGAAAATGAAAATTTGTATGTTTCCACACGGATTTTTAAGTTATTGTTGTAAGATCGAGATGCTAAAATATGTTATGTAGGTACTTAATATTATGAAGTGTACGCCATTGAATAATATGCACCTCTAAAAAATTTTAGTAAAAGATTATTTCCGTTTCATTTAAGGGAATATAGCATTGGAAATATATAGTACTCCAAATGTATGACACTCTCATTTCTACCAGCCTGTAAGAAGTAGTAAATGAGAAGTATAGGGTACAAATGTGATTCATTTAATAATAATAAAGTACAATTAATTGGTAATACATATTTAAATGTATATAAAAATATTCTATAAATAGAGATTAAGAAATAAGAGAATATTCATTCACAATGACTTTCTATTAATAAAAAAATTTTCTCTTTAAAAATCATTTTCTTAAATAAAACATAAACGTTGACTGACATTGTGAATGCAATTTTCATATTGTTTAAAATAAAATGTATAAGTACATACATGTTGATATTCATAAATTTTTTGCTACACATATACATACATACCTACATTCATAAATATTAACAATTTGTTAATGAATTCTTACATTAATTTGTTAATCTGAGAAAATTACAGGTTAGAGTTATGGGTAGCTTAATTGTTCATTCGGCTTAATTATGACAGAAATAATAAATATAAATATTTTTCCTTTTTTGTTTTACTCAATATTTTTTAAGTTATAGGCGGTAAATTCGAATAGGAACATTGAATTATATTGCATATGTATGTATGTGACTATATTATAGGTCCTTCTTCTTGATAGTTATAGTTTTTTTTTCTTTCATTTTAGAAAAGAGTTCATATTTAAAGATAAAAACCAATAAATATTTCTTTTTGTGTTTTAGTTAAATAAATTTATTATTTATGCACCATGTCTGCTATACAGTTTAATAATAAAAATTTAAATTATTATTAATCAGGCATGGATTCATAAAAATTAAAATTTCTACTAAGGATCTGCATGTAAATGGATAGTATTAAGGGTTGTTTAGTATAATTTTGGCTAATTGCTTGCATCACTTATTAAGGAAAACGAATTAAGTTTTGATAATTGATTCTTATTTGAATTTGGTATTCTGTGGGTAAATGTAAAATTGTTATATTAACGAGAAATGATTGTAATGACATTTCGTCGCGACTATTAAGAAAAAGAGATAAAGGTAGTCGTACTATTACACAGTTTTTTTATAAATTAATGTGTCTTTAATATCGAGAAAGCTATACTGTAGAGCTTTGTTAAATTTTGTTTAATAAAAATGCTTGAATTAAAATTTCTGTTATTGTAAAGCTTGAAGGATCTTCTTTCAGAAGAAATTATTCTGGAAGTTGTTCCGGCAACTGTACCTTCCTTGTGAAATATTGTTTCTTTACTTTTATTGTTATTTCATTGTATTCTATAGAAATTATAGATATAGATGATGCTAATTTAAAATTTAAATCGAAAGGGTACTGAATTACAGAGTAAAATTTTTGAATAAAAAATAGAATTTAAAAATGAATTGAAGTAAAAAGCAAAAAAATTATAATTGTATAATCTAGATGGCTAACTATACTAAATAAAATGAGATTCATAAAGAGTAATGAAAAATTTCAGAAAAAAAAATAGAAAAATATTTCAATCGTCATACTTCGAAAACATTAAGAATTGTTTCTGCAATTTCTTCCGAGTCAAAATTCCGAAAAAATATTTTCAGCTTGGAGGCCTAATAGTTACATAGGGCATTAGTTGAGCTAGACGTAAATAAATAAATTTATTTATTACTTAATCTTAGGCTGGCTGAACTAAATAAAATAGTCATGGTCCTCAGCACTTCGTCAGTAATTTTATTACAGCTTTACAAGTATCATCAAGTTGATGATTGCTTTCTCTAGGTGTTTCTATATATTGTAACTCAATCGAAAATTGGTAGGAATTTGTTAATCAATAACCAAATCACGGTAACCTGTACCACTCATAAAGCAGTAATAATGTTTTTCAAAATTCAAATTTTTGGCATTACAATTTCATACTAAACCATATTAAATTTCTTTTACATTGCTTTTTCTCTTCTTAAGTAAAAAAACGCCATCAAATTATTTTACAATATTTGCTCCATAATTACTCCATTTGAAATATCTTAATTTCGTAATGAAATAGTCTTTTTTTAAATAATTTTTCTCTATTTCAAATAATATTTAATATTTTTATGAAAATATGGTTATTAAAAATGCGATAACATGGGTAAATTTATTTTTTTCCGTCAAACAAAAACGCTACATTTTTTCACCAACTATTTTTTTATTCACAATCATCGTAATAATAATTAAGCATATTACAAACACATTTATTATGTACGCTTTGTAAATTTCCATATTATATATTCGTACATACGTACCTACATATATACATATTTACCTGTAAACTAATAATTTCTCCAATTTATGTTGAATTCAGAAGTCAAATCTATTAAAATTAGTAAGTTATAATCAACCGGTAGCAAATATGAATATTTTAAAATTAAATAATATTATGAGTTGTTTTTTTTTTTTTAATGTTATCAACTCTGAAAGCATGTAATTTTTAGCAATTAAGATTTCATATACATAATTAATATATTATGTGTGTGTAATATTGTAAATTTAAAAGAAATGAAAAAGTTTTTTATGCCTTCAATAATTTAAATGTTTTTTAGATATCATGTTTTACAATAAAGGAAAAAAACAAAACATATGAAGAAAAATATCAATTCATTAATTTACATAAAAAAATTTAACCCATAAGCATTTTGAATAATAATATTAACCCATTTATTCCGGAGTGCAATATAATATTGTAAGAAAAATATAAACTTAACAACCTACCAAACAAATTGTTTATAAATAAAATTTGATTAGTAATACTTAGTTTCCTGAGGTGGACATAAAAGTCGAAACTAGTCGGAACTAATATACTTAAATAATTTGTGTGAAATTTTAAGTAAATAAATACAATTATACAATTAATCATAATAAAAACTGTTTAATAATAAATTAATAAAATGTTTCACAATATAATAACGAGAATTTCTATAGAAATAATATAGATAATAGCCTCCAAACATTTTATTCTAATATTCTTTTTTAAATATTTTATTAAAAATGAATTTTGATAAAAAATATACTACATACAAATGAAATTTTAAATTATTTTTAAAAGTATTTTCGTATAAAATTCTTGGCATCGCCTTTTAAAAAAATGCCTTATAGAATATAAAATTCTAAACTGTTTTTGGTTTCTGTTCTACAAAATGAAAATTATGTTATACAAAAGAAAATATTTATTTATAAAACATGGAAACAACAATTTGACATATATTTTATTTGACTAACAAAATTATAAATAAAGTCTTCTATGGTAATAAGTGCTAGAAAATCTTCTTCAAACTATTCCTTTAATATAGGTGATTGTGTTTAAGAGTATATTATATAACATTGAAATGCCCATTCCGAACTATTTACTCATTTAAAATCAATCCGGTTTTCATTAAATTAAAGCAATATTATCCAGTATTCGGAGTACTTATTGCATATTAAATATTATATGTATTTTTAATTTGTCAAACAGATCCAACAATACGAATAACTTCTCATACATGTAACATGTAAATGTTATATTACGACACATATAATATCAATAATATAATATTAAAAGCAATATTAATTGAAGGAGTTCTTTTTAAAAAAACAAAGACAAGATTTGATCCTCCTGTATGCACTCCTGTACGGGTTCCTCCGGTTATGTTAAATTGAAAATTTTGTTAAATATAGAAAATTGACAAAACAAAGTAGAAGAAATTTTAAAATTTGATATTTATAGCGTTAATAAAGATCACTGGACGTTCTTAAATTTTTTATCAATTTTTTTTGCGATTATACGGTTATATTCCTATTAAATCTATATGGAAAATTTAGTAATTTTGCATTTGGTTTTGAAATCAATTAAAATTTTATTTTTGCAAAACTTTTACTAAATAAATTTAAATACATATGTATATAAAAAAGAAAGGGTTAATTTTGTCCAGATGAAAGATTATTGTCTCTATTATAGCTAAAATACCAAAATGACATTTCATTTATAAATTCTCATTCATAATTTCTTACCTAGTAGCCATCCATGTAAGGCATTCATATTTACTTCACATTATAACATCAAACAGCAATCAAATAAACAATGCGAAAAAAAAATATCATAAACGCTTACATTTTTCTAATAAAAGTAAAAAAATAGAAAAAAATCTAGCATTTTTTCGTCTGATTACAAATTTACAACAAAAAAAATTTTTAACATTATGTTAACAAACATTTGAACAAAAATAAAATGTCATAGAGAGAAAATCGATAATTAAATCCATTCATTATCTAATCTGATTGATCATAAATTTTCTTATTTTGATTTCATGGCTTCGGTAGCCTATCTTGATTAGAATAATTTTTCAAAAAAAAAAAAAAAAAAATATGTAGTAAAAATTTAATTCCATGTTGAGAGGTGCTCCATTGATCGATGTTGGTTTGGTTGGCTCCATCTTCTCTACAAATATTATAATAATTTTGTTGACTTTGTTTTTTTTTTTGGTCTGTTATTTGCTTTGATTTTTTTCTAATTTTTTTTTTTTGTTATCATTTAACTCACAACATGAATTAACGGGTGTGCTTAATCATGTGTTGCCATTAATGTGAACTTTTAAGCCATCATCATTATTATTTTTATGCTATATCTATGTACATATGTATATACACGTATACCATCAGAGTAACTTCAACTAGCTATACTAAAAAAATTATATTGAAAAAAAAAACAAAATGAAGTTTTTTTCTATAATCTTCAACTTCACTTAATATACACAAAATTAAAACAAAACACAAAATAAATTTTAAACAAAATCTTAGCAAAAAAAGAAGAAAAAATAAATAAACAAAAGTATAAGACTAATTCCTTTAAACGCTTACCAGAAGAATATTGGGGGGAAAAAAAACTAAAACCAGCAAAAAAATGGAAGTGGTGTAAGTAAGTAAGTAAATCAAAGCCATACTCCAATCAATATAAGGTATGTATACTACGTAATCTCTTCATCATCCGAATTTGTTTCAAATAATTCTCTCGCCAGGTAGCTAGGCTAGTAGCTACAGAATATTATGTTGATAAATGTTTAAATAATCAAAAATGACAAAAAACTATGTATGTATATATACATTAATATTTATGTATGTATACTTTGTGCATCTATCACATTATGATGTACATATACAATGTATAAATGTATATACGAAACGCAATGGAATGTCAATCGCGGAGCCTCATATAATTATTTTGCAGACTATATAAAATGATTGAATAGAAAAATTATTTGGAATTATATACAGGATGTTTCATTTAACTATGTACGAGTATAAGAAAAGGGAATTAGAAATAGATTTAACAGCGTCGCAATAAAAAAAAATCTGATGTGGTTAGCACATAACCGACCGCATTGTGTATTGTCTAGTTAGGTGAAAGTGTTACAGAATATTATAAAAATGTCTGTTAAATACTTCTTTCCAGTTTTTAGGACATTAGTAAGCTTAGAGTTAACATATCCAGAAAAATGTAAATTTGGCTCTTAATAGAGTTTCGCTTTGTGCTACCCGAATTCCCTGAAATGCTCGCCAGTTAGTTTCGGTAACAACCAGAACTGAAATATCAAATTTCAAGAAATTCCATCAATTCGTTCCGTAGATATGGTGAAAAATGTAAAATCGGCCCGCAAATCAGTCCAGTAAACGTCCAGTTGCTAATGCCTAATTTGTTCTAAAAGTTAGGAATTTTTGCGGACGGTCAAGCAAAGCTTATACATATATGAAATTTCAAGTAAATCGGTTGAATATTTTCTTCAAAATGGTGAAAAATGTAAAATCGGCCCGCAAATCAGTTTTCGAGCCCCGATCTTTCCAAAAAATTTATATGTTCATTGTTTTAATACGAGGATTTTATATATTAAATTTCAATGAAATCGGTTGATTATTTCTCTTTATATACACAAAAATGTATATTTGGCCCGTAGTAAACGTCCAGTTGCTGATGCCTGATTTCTTCCAAAAGTTAGGAATTTTTGCGGACGGTCGAGGAAAGCTTATATATGAAATTTCAAGTAAATCGGTTGAATACTTTCTTCAAAATGCTCAAGAATGTAAAACAGGCCCGCTAAAAAGTGCTGTTCCCGAGGCGTGATATATCCCCAAAGTTGATCAATCCGTGCCATGGTGGAAATAAACTTACATATAAAATTTCATCAAAATCGGTTCAGCAGAACTTGAGATACGTGTGCACACACAGACCGACAGACCGATATACCGACAGGTTGCTAAAAATAGTTTATTTACACTTCCCTACTATGGAGAAGTACGTTCCCACCGAAAACTCGATATGCAAAATTTGTTACCATCACATCACCTACCTATTGTATACACAATACGGTCGGTAATAAAGAATTATAGTATTTGATTGGTTTTTGAAACATGATTATTTGAGGTGTTTCAAACAAATCAGTAAATTTGTATTACTCCGAGAATATGGCGTACATTCTTGTAATTAAATAACAAATATGATGTCGCCTGTCGTGATTCATGAGTTGATAAAACCAAGTCGTGTTCTATCATACTGAAAGTTTCCCATTTTTCCAATTATGTGTGCATGTTTTGTAAATTTATTAAGTTGCTTTTATTTCAAATTTTCGTTTTGACAATGATTTTATTTGATTTTGCTGCCACTAACATCACACTTAGACGATCAAACTTGTTTTGGTCAATTCATTTTTTGTGTATAATATTATCGACATAGAATATTAAGTTACGTTTAATACTTAATTAGTTTTCAAATTATTTTTTAAAGCGATTTGGTTTGTCCAACAAATCTAATTGATGATTTTTACAAATCTATCTTAAACACTCTGTAAACGTCTTCATTATGTGCATTGGAATTTATCTTTCTGAAATCATTGAAAAATATTACAAAATTTGCCTTTTCATGTATGATCATCAAAAGGGACCCTCTAGATCATCAATACGGCTAAAAAACCGGCAATAAAAAAACGGGGAAAAAAATCAAGTAAGAGAAAAGAGCAAATGTAATCTAAAACAAAGGTTGAAAATATTTTTTTAAAATCAAAAAAAAAACACCGTTATTAGTTATTATATTGCTACTGGAATTCAAAAGTTAAAATATTCGTTATTTTTTTTTTGCGTTCTTTAACTAATTAAGGTTTCAGATAGAAGTTTTCTTTAAATGCTAAATTAAATAAACAAAATAAAAACACAATTATACAAAGTGCATAAATGAGAAAAAATGAAGAAGCGTTGAAATCATAAATAAAGCTGTAGATATTCTTATTATATGGTAAGTTCAAATTTTACAGGCGGATGGTACTAAAAAATAAAAAATTTTATTAAGATTTAAAAGTAAGTTGGTCGTCCTCCATGCATACGTAAAAAATATTTAAATTTTGACCATTATTTAATTAATTTTATAAATATTTAGTCGTTCTCTTGTACACATACGCTGTTCGGTTAATTTGTAATTCGAAATTGGTAAAATAATTTAAGCGGTCCGCTTTATATGGTGAAAATGCTTTTTGTGCACCTATTCCAAATTTTTGGAAAAAAACTTATGCATACATTATTGACCAAGCTGTATTTCTTTGTATTTTTCAGGCAACTCAAAAGCTCTAGTAAAAGAATGAATACATGCTTTATCCAAAAAGTGTGCTGATTTGTTTAAAGAGTTAACCGGACTATAATAACATAATTTTAAGCTATATCGTTTAATATGTGCCTTATTTATAGGAAAAATGATGAAGTAAATCATACTAACTGACAATCCTAAATTTACTGGCAAACTATCGCTGTACTTTATTGGTATATGAAATTTGATTTGAAAATTTCAACAGGATTGATTTCTTCTAATACCATACCTCTCTTATAAAATTGGATTAAGCTGGTAAACCGGATTTTCGTTTTGACTTCTGAAATCATTTTTATTTCAATACCTTATACAACTAAATAAAATTAAATTTAGCAAAGAAAAATTATGGTAATTTTTAAATTAAAGAATGAACAGAGCAAGTAAGTAAATATAAATTCCATAATAATACTAGGGTATTGAGCTCATATGAAATTGGAATTTTTACTATTTGAGTGTTCTCGGTGAGCGACTGATTAATGTCTTCAAAAACAATAAAAAGTAAATAATTTTTTGCTAAGATGTACATGAACACAACAAAAACAAAAAACCTGTACACAAAATGCTTAATGATTTAAGTTTTAATTTTATAAGTAATTAACTTGCAAAAATGAAAATCCTTGCAAAAGGATTTTATACTCGTATAATGTATACATATGCAATGTATTAACATATTATAAAACATGTTGAATGTGGCGCCTCAGAACAAAATTATTTTATCTTTAGAAATTCAAGAAGAAGGTATAATAATGATTAAAATGTCATTAGAGTAAATTAAGATTAACAAAATAAAACATAGTCTTTGAAAATATAAATGTTAATTTTCTTGAGAGTGCGTTAACAAAAAACATTACTTTAGTTGTGTCGGGTCCCCTTTGAAAAAAATAATAAAAATAAAACGTAATGCTATTGCTAATGATTATAATGGCAATTGTTTGAATATTATAAATAAAATAATAATTTACAATTTTAAATGTTAAATGTGTGAAAATAAAATAAGGTAGAACATTTATTCAATAAAGAATTTAAGAATTTTAACTGTAAAGTGATCTGAGAACAAAATTTTTAGATTCTATATGTCTACATAAATGGAATGATGTTCTTTTCGTGAATCAAAAAAAAATAAACGTAGACAAATATTTTATATAAAGGAGGCAGAATCATGTCCGAGCCTACTATGCGTAACCGCTCTCCTAAACATGTTTTCTAGATAACTAGGTTAATAAACAAGCAAAAAATTCAAAATTAACAGAACTGCAAAAAATTTTAAAAACAAGATTCAAACTGTTTCCTCCATTAAACTTCTTCTCAAAGAATAAAAATTAAATTTACGCTTATGTTCTAAGATTTAACCAATTGATTATATTTGGTATCGCTTCGGAATATTAGAACATGTTTGGTTATAGCAGTTTTGTACCAGAAAATTTCTTTATTTCGATAGAAATAATTTTATAAGAAACATTGATAGCGTTATTATTTTCCAGCATTCCAGTGGACGGTTACAGATTTATCAATTCAGTTTACCTTAAGTGACTATAAAATTAGAACGGAATAGTATTGAAATATCAATTTAAGGTGGGTATCTTGTTAAAGACACAATCTTGATTAGTAGTATTTGCAATTTTAAGTATAAACAATAATGAAATAGGAATGCAGTGGAACCCGCACATTTAAAACTCAATTTCAAAATAAATGAAATTTCAGAATTGAGTTGAGAATAAGAAAAGGACTTCATTAAGAAAACAAATTTATTTGTTTTTATAGGAGGAGTTTTGTTTTTATGCTCATGGGTTATTGCTTGGATTACAAATAATTGGGTTTGAAATTCAAATAATACCCAATAGAAATTTCTTATAATCATAATTATTTTCGATACAAACACCTGCATCCATATGTTTGTTTTGCTAAAATAATTATGACTATAATTAAAAAGAGAAAAAAAAATCGTGTTCTGAATTTATCATACAATAATTTTTAAATTTATCAAACCTTCTATTAATTGCAAGTACTCGAACGTGAACAAAATAATAATCTAGCTATAATAGAATGATTTGCATGAGGTGACATCGAACGCTCACGAAATACTTTTCATAATTTATAATCGATTATAAAAGTAAATGACCATGTGAATGAGAATTAGATCAACACTTTTTTTGTTCCAACGAATAATACAATAGCATATTGCGGCTTTCATATAATGTCATTCAACTTTTCAGTGTAAGCTGTTAATATGCAATTAGACAATATTTATTTTAATTTTTTTTTATCACTATTTATTTGAAATAATTTTTAATTTATAAAATATTTTTTATTTTGCCACAGATCATATGATATGGAGTATGATGTTGAATTATGCAAGAATGTATGTAATTAATAAGTAAAAATTTAGTGACGCATTGTTGTCTGGATATGATGAATTCAGTCTGGTGCGTAATTTTTCAAAAATTTTTATAAAATTTTTCTATAATGCTACAATTAAATGCAAATGCATATTATAACAAGACTGAAGAGGTAAATGAAAAGAACTGTAAAATATTTATAATTTTATTGTCCGTAGAGCAGTTTATCACTTTTATGTGGCGATAAACTGTTGACAAAAAATGAAGAGAAAAGTAAATAATTATTTTATAACGTTAATCAATTACAATAATTTAAGGAAAATTCATTTCTTATGTCATAATTACCAATGACTTATCATATCATTAAAATTGATTTTATTAAAATTTAGTTGAATCAAATTTTTTTAACTCATACTTTCCTAAGGGACCTGCATTAAAAAAAAAATTTAATTTGCATCAACAAATGGTTCTTGAAGCAATTTAATTCCATGAAACCTTAAACTGTGTGCAGATATACTCGGTGAATACGAGTTGATAATGGTACGATATATGACCGTCTTTTCTATTTATTACTACATTATTGTAATTTATATAGAATAATTCAGGGGTAATTGCAAATAAAAATATACAAATAATTCAAAAATTCTACAGTTGATGAATTTTCCTCTTGGATTACAGAAAACGGGATCCAACTACCATATACTATAAAATTTTCATATATAAAAAAAACTATCAGTTTCTAAAAGTCTTAAATTTTATTTTATATGTGAAATTTGGAATTAAGAGAAATTACTTAGAATTTTCGGGATAAAGTACATTTTACAAAAATTTTATTAATATTTTTCGAAAAATATACCAGACCATACGTGTTGAATTAGATGAAAATTCTTTGATCAGTCTTAGGACTGTTAGAGGAATAATTCAAAATTTCATCAATAGGAAATGAATTCACATCTGCCAGGCTACAGGTAGGTTTTACCATTACTCTGTATTTTATATGCAAAAGTAAATAAGAATGACAATATTTTTTTGAAAAATATTTATAATAAATAAACTAAAATATTGAAAAATATTAAATTTCATGATGGAAAACTTTCAGAGAAAACTAAAATCATTATTTAACACAGAATCATAAATTTTATTAAAATATTATTGAATGCGTTTGTTTTGAAACTGGAAATGAATGATCAGTATATGTACACATACATACATATATACAAACATAGTATACATGGGTATTAGAAAATTATTTAAATAAAATTTAGTAAATTACTGGAACAAAATAACAGTGTTTTTAATAATTTGATAAAAAAAAATTTTGAGCGGATGTAAAATTACAAACCAATTACAAAGTTGAGTACCATAAATATTTCTATTAAATTTAAAATTGTCATTTCAATATCTAATATAATAGAGTTGAAACACTTTGAAATTTATATATGTACATATGTATATACTTACATACATATGTAGAGAAAGTATAGAAATAATAAAAATTATTACACTTTTGAACACTGATAGTGACATGTGACTCAATTCATATAACATAATTATTATTAATAAATAGAGTTTATACGGATGAAGTATAATTAATTCGCGCAACTAGCCATAAAGGAAGTGATGTAATTTTAAAAAATTTTTCAATAAAAATGTTGCACACGCACATTTCTGTTCATTTATGCTTTAATAATATATTTTATTAATTTCACTTGTATATGTGAAAATATTAGAAAAATTATGAATTAAAATGTTATCTTGTGTGAATGATTGCAAATCCAAATGAAAGCAAAAAATTATGGCTATTGTGATTTAGCGGTGTAAAATAATAATTATTAAAATTATGAGCACGATGAGTTAAAATATTGTTTTGACAAATTTTTACCTTCTCGTTCCGGAACAAAATAATTTTTTTTTTGTCACGGTACCTACGAGTACTTCAACTTTTAAATGGTTTACTTGAATATGAAAAAGAAGGAAAAAATTTTAAATGAACATCAAGGTGATATTTACCACATGCCACAGCTTTAATATACAAAAGTTGAATATGAAACTTTTTGGAAAAGTATTTTGTAATATATTTGTGTACTTCAAAGAGTGGAGGTAACCGGTCATAATGTAATTGCTTTGCATAAAAAGAAATTAAGAGAAATTGAAGCAGAACCGGGTTCGAATTTCAAAATAAATATGTGATTAAATACAATTATAGTTGAACCTGGATAAGAGAGGGATTCGTCGTAGCTAGCTTATCTTTAGATCCTCGAATTTTGCAACTACTTTAAATAATTCTTTATCAAAAACGGGTTTGCTTTTTCCCCTTATATGTGCAAAAATTATATCCCTTTTCTCATTAATTTTGCTCTCAATAGAAAGTGAATTTTTAACGTATAACCATTAAAGTGAACTTTTTGGCGCAACCTTTTGAGTAAATAAGAAAATCCAGCCATTTACGATGAATATAATATTTTTACCCGTTTTAGTAAGTCGTGTACCCGTTTTAGTAAGTCGATTTTCATCATATATAATACCAGTGTAAAAGTTACATGCAATAAAAATTGCTATTTGTGTCGAGTTCCTAAGTTTTTCCTCTTTTCCTACTCACGATAGCGGATCAACAACATACAGATAGATGGATATAAGAAAATTGGCTTAGGATGCGATTCTATTTTCTAGGCTGGAAATGCTTATTTTTGATTGTTTTATTTGTGGCTACAAATTGAATATTAATTCATCTTCATCCGAAATTTATGTACATAATCTTACCTTTAGCAAGCAATTATCAAGTAAAATTTTATGAAAAATATTCTATGGCTATACATAAATCTTAAGTATATAATCGTTATTACCCCGCTCTAATAAAATGATTGTCTCTTATAAATTTATATCAATTTATATAATATTTAAAGAACATACGAACCGCCGCATATTGTCATATTAATGTCATCATCACTCTATATTCTTACTTACCATTAATCTAAATTAGAATCTTATATAATAATTTTGTTGGATATTTTATTAACACTGGAATTGTTTTAAATTTTTTCAAAATGGTCTAATTAAAATGAAATTTTTCTTCTTTCAAAAGGCTCAAAATTTATGATGAAAATTATTATCTAAGTGAAACCAACTGACATCCTGATGACATTTTAATTGATCCTTGGAAGGTTGTGTTTTTTATTTTACATGAAAATTTTTATTTTGAACAGAAGTTATTGCAATCATCAGCATGATGGTGTTTGCTCTGAATAGCATATTTTGTAATTTTCAGACGAAATTGCAAAAATTTTGAACATTTCGGTTTTAATGAATTTTTTTTAAAAACAAACCGCAAAGAAAAAGTAATTACTTTTTTTTCATTAAAGGAGGAAAATATAATTATGTAATTACATATGTATGTCGTTATATATGTACACTTATGCGCACATGATGTGCTAAGTGAAAATGAAATATTGATGACAAGTAGGGTTGGAGAGTATTTTGCAACAATTTACAAATATGGCTATAGTTATGTTAAATTAATAATTAAATTATCAACGGTAAATCTGTACCAAGGAGGATAAGACACATGCAAAGTGGTTTTAAAGTTTTTTTTTCTGTTTCTGAATCTTATTTAATGCTTACTATTTATTTATCTGTTCGAAACTAGATTTTTTTGAAATAAAATATTTTTATATAGGATGATTTAACAGATGAATGCTAATTTTTTGCACATTTAAAAATATTTTTTGAAAAATATATGAGCAGTATTGGTTGCTTGTGTTGTTTAGTTTGTTTGTGTAATTAGTTTATGGGCCAGTGAAAAAATTGAGTTATAAAGACGAAGAGTGACGTTTAGTCGTTTCGAACTTTCAATATTTAGAAATAAAGGAAACTAATCTCACGTTTTCTAACAGATTGTCGTATAAATTTTTTTAAATCATTAAGGGGAGAAAAATATTTGCGTTCTTTATTTTTCTGAATAACAGGCAGAAAGATGTTTGACATACCAAATGCTATATTTCTAGAAAAATTAAAATTTTTTTTTAAGTTTAAAGTCATAAGAAACCGAAAATTAAAAAAAATTATACCTAACACGTTCAAAATCTTATTAAACGTTTTGTACGCTAATTGGCTGTCGTTTGGTTAAATGTTATTCAAAATCAGTTTAAAAATAAAACCAAGAATTCGTTATTATTTCGCTAGATTAAAAGTACTTATAGTAGTTGGTAAGAAATTCATTAAAATTATAAATTTTTACAATTTCGAAAAAATTACAACCGCAGTACAAATAAATTCTATCGCTTGTTGCAATGTTTGTTCTACAATAAAGTAAGTAATACACAATTGAACCGAGCATATTAAATACAATTAACGGGTGTTATTAGACGGCACCAAATTGTTCATGTCGAGTTTTCAATGCAAACGCATTTCTTGTTGATAGAGAAAATAAAATATACTACTTTTGGGAAGATGTCGGTTTGTCTGTCTGTGTTTGACGAGCCGTCAATTATGATATCGGCTGGAACAATTTTGGTGAAAGTTTATATCTGAGTTTATTTTGCTCGTGTAGCAGATTGATTAAGTTTTTGGCATTAGAAACTGTACTTTAAATACGGGTACATTTTACATTTTTGAATGATTCACCTAGTCTTTGCTTATAAAATTCACTAAGACAATTAATTTAATATTTGCAGGAAATTAGAAGCCAGGAACTACTGTACTTTTGCTGCGTAGTTAATTCTCCTTTTTTTTCCCTCTCTCAATTTTCTCAATATAGGCAAATATTGAATCAATTTACAGTTGCTAAAAAATGAATAAATAAATTTTTCGGGAATATCATCTAACTACATTTTTACATTTAGTTAGGTGCTGACCACATCCCATTTTTTATAACTACGCTAAATATTCAAATTTAAATTTAAAGTATCAAAAAATCACTCGAATATTTGTAAAACCTTTTCGGTAAGTAAGTACGCATTTCGAGTCTATTTTAAAGCAATGATAAAATATTCGAAATTTATCTTATTGCTAATTTTTCTCTTTTTTTTATATCTCTTAAATAATAAATCAATGTCAAGTGCACTTCCGTAGTATTATTTAACCATAGTCTTTTTCCTTTCAATTTTACATAAATTTTGTATAGATTTTCTTTTTAGAATAAAAATTCTAAGATTATTTTCACATATACTTTTGAAAAATTTAGACCTTGTGCATAACTATAATGCCTTTATAAAAATGATGTTGGTTCAACTTATTGAACAAATTTACAAATCTAAGATTCTCTTCTACTGCTTGTATTCTTTACATCTACAGTGTAATTTCCTTGAAGTTGTTATTCTATATTGTAAATGTAGAACTAATATTAAAATGATTTTAGAAAAATTCAAAAATTTAAAAAAAAATAAATAAAACCAAAAAATAATCAGCATAAATAGCCCACCCTCAATGAAAATTTCACTTTAATTCAATTGAAAAGGAAAAGGCAATACTTTAGAGCATAGGAAAACACGCAAGTGAAAAAAAAAATCGTATTTCTCGTTTAGTGAAAAATTTGCATATCAACGACGACATATTCGCCTCTCGACTGTATTTTTTATAATGATGAATTCCATTCAAAATTATTGTTAATGTGAAATCTGAAATAAAAGCGAAATATAAAATGTATACAGCAAGTGCAGGGATTAATATGTGTCACAGTACGATACTAAATTTTTAATTACAGTTTACTTTACAGTATCATACCAATAATTTTGAAGTTTTCACTTCAAAACGCTTTCTTCTGTAAATTCTGAAAAAGAATAAGGGAGTAAAAATGGTGATTTTAAAATTGATAGCGGATAGATGCTATATCCGCAGCTGTTCAATGAAATATGATCTGCACAAACTTGGTAAATCTGATTTTCTTTACATTTTCACTTGCATATACATTTTGTATCTGCACTCATCTGAGTTTTGGTGAAGCTTTCTCAGTATTGAAGTGTTCATTCCCAATTTCTTGATGGATATTTCGGGGTATTTACTTGCAATTGGGATAGTATAAGAGGGGATATGGAGGGGATAAAAAGCTACTATAGTTGGGTGTGATGGTGGAGAGTAGAGATATTTCCTTGCCCATGTCTTTAATCTAGAGTCTGCTATCTACAAATATATTTAACATATGTGCATAAATTTTAAGCAATGCAAGTATGAAAAGTACAATTTTCAAAAATACCATCCCTGTTCGATTTTTGAATTATTGTGTCGTATGTTCATTTAAAAAAGAATAAATTGTGACTCAATATTTACAATTTAAAGACAACCTTAAGAAAAATGCGTATTGTTTTTTTAACTTTATTGAAAACTTTCAGAATTAATGTGAGCGAGGATTTTTAAGCGATTTAACAACTTTAATGTTTAGCATAATGATTCATTTTTTTTTTGTTGCATTTATCCTTGGTTTTTATTATTTTTGAATTACAAAAAAAAAGTGTGTGGTATACACAAAAAGGATGGCAATTTGTGAATTTCCAATGTTTCTGGGGATTTTTTTTGTTTCAATTTATTTTTATTGTTTTTATTCGATAAATTTTCTGTTGTTAATTGATACGCGAGATGATATGAATGAATACGAATGAATGAAAAATCATACAAAAGTAAAAAAGAAAAAAAAGAAGAAGCAAAAATTGTTAAAGATTTTCATGTAAATTTTTTTTTTTTTTGAGTTTTTGTGTGGCACCCAAATTACAGTTCATTTGTGATTCATTTTTTATGCTAATTAAAGACAATATTTAAATTTTTTTGAAAAAGCAAACAACTATTGAACTGCGTATGTAAATATGCATGTTGGGTAACAAATATTTCTATTCACGAGCAACATTCATTCATTCACATTTGTGTATGAAAGGATGCACAAATTCGGAAATTTTTTTTTAGTGTGTATTCAAAAAATTTGTTTGCAATCAAATTTAACATCCGTAAAGAATTAAATTTTATACTAATTTGGATCTTCCTTTTTAAAGTTTTTGCATTAACAATATTTTCTTTTAATTGAATTTTTTTTCTGCTCTGGCTTTATTCCATTTTTTGTTTTAATATTTGGGGTCATGTGCAATTTAAGATTTTTTTATTTGAAAAATTTCATTAATTTAGAATTGACATTGGTCAGTTTTGACCAATTTTCATTTCACTTTTTCTTGTTTTTTTTTTTTTTTACAGGATTTGTGAAGAAATTTTTGTATTTTCGTCGAAACCGGATATTTCACTTTCATAAAAGTGAAATTTTATTAATATTTTGTTTTAATATTTTTTGTTTTCTTGAGGAAATAGCAAATTAGTTGTGTGCTTATAAAATTGAAAATTTAAATAAAATTTGGTAAAAAAACGAAATTTATTGATAAAAAAAAATTCACTTTACGCAGTGGAATTTTTTTAATTTTTTTTTGTACCACACTGTGGTTATATTTAAAATTATTTCTCAATACTAAAGAAAGAAAATTATTTAAGCAAAAACAATTGTTCTCGGACGAGCAATTCAAAATTTTTTTAGGTGGAGGCTAAGCTACCAAGGCATAAGAAAATTATCAAAAATAATTCCATATTTTTCATAAATATTTTAAAACTTTTCTGAAATTATTTCAGTTTCGATGACTGATCACGTTTACCCGTACACGACTGTTGCACTCTCGAGGTACAGTTTCAGACACGATTTACAGAAGAGAGCCACCAATTTACGAACAGGTACGAAGATGATCTATATACCAAATTAAAGATCAGTAGAAAATGTTGCCAACGGTGCTCGGAGAAAGCTCTCATTTTACGTCATCTAGAAAATTAACTTTTTTTTTTTAAATTTAGTGTCATGGGATTTTGAAATCTAAACAGATTATAACTGATGTAGATATTCATATAAAAAAGCCCTTGTTCTTGGGTTTCCAAATTTTAAATAATAATGCGCCTGTGTTACACAGACACGGAATTATACTTAAAATTTCCAAAAGTAGAAAAATCGGTTGAAATTGATTTTAAGTCTTTTTAACACTGAACCTGTTGAGCTGTGAACATGGGTTCCTTACAAAAGTTTTGTCTACTAATGATACGAAAGACCCTGTGTATGGACATGACTGTTTCAATTTCAGAAGTGCTTTTCTAACATAAAAGCCATGTAATTATTTCTGAGGTCATTTTATTTTTTTTTTAATTTACTCCAAATTTTTTTTCGAAAACAACTCAATATAATAAAAACTTACTTTTACACTTAAATTTTAACGGTCAACTATTTCCCTCTCATCCTGTGAGATTTTTCTAATTTTCTAAAAAAATTCAAAATTTTTTCATCTTTTTCCATTTTAATCGAATTATTTGAAAATGTTTGCAATTTAACTAACTCTATAAATATTATTGGCATCTAAAGAACCATAAAATTAAATTTGTGAATCCTTTTTCCCCCTTCTTCTTATTTTTTTCAAATAATCCTTTTTCCGAAACGAAAACCAAATTAATCCAAATATGAACACTTATGCATTATATTCGAAAAGAGAACCGACAATTTTCTCCAATTCAATAGAAGAATTTCTAAAGAGAATATAATAAAATGTAAAGGACTATAAGAACAAAAAACTATATTTGACATTTAAGATTTAAATGGTTTCACAAATACAAAATGTTATACACATTATAATACATGACAGAACATATCCTTTTTCAGCTTATGCACACACTTTTCAATATTATGAAATACGAGAAAAAATAGAGTTGACCGTGTCAACTCTGGGATAACCCAAAGTTGTCATAGCTGACTATGGGACGGATTATGACTTTATTATGAATATATTAATTTATGCAAAATTTCAGTACTGTGTTTTTTTAAGATATGGCCAAAATACTATTGAGGTTGCATGGCTGTTACCAAAACGAGTCAAGAAATTTCAACGACTTTTATCACACATAACAACTATAATTATACATTTGTTTTCGCGGGATTTCTATATTACACTTATAATTTTAATATAGTCAAATAAATTTTGAAGTTGGACGGACGGACGGACGGACGGACGGACGGACTGACAGACAAAGGTAAATCGACTTAGAATTCGACACTGATCAAATACATTCACTTGAGTCTATATCTTAGACCATTATTTCTTGGCGTTACAAACGGTAAGTCAAATTTAGTATACCCTTGCAACATACGTTCGTTCGGGTATAAAAATAATGAATGACCGGTGGTTCGTGTTCAAATTAAATATGCAAAAAACACAAAATGTAAAATGATAATTTTAAAAAAAAGGAACAAAAAATCATTCTTAAATCTTATAATATTTGGCATTTTTAATTCTTAACTACATACATTGTATGTATATATACTCAAAATGTCCTGCCAAAAGTTTGGGTTCACGGAAAAAAAAATATTCGCGCAGAAAGAACAAATTCCCAGTTAAACGCAGTAAACTATTCAAGTTAATTGTATTTTTTTTTGCATTTACTGAACCGGTGCTCATATCTTAATGATATAAGCCGCATGACCATGGATTCTTTCCATTATTATATTTTAAAATTTATATTTATAGGTCTATAGACAAATAAAGAAATATTCTTTTTAAGATAATAAAGATGTTAAGGTTTTATTCAGTTAGGGAATAATCATGTTGAACTTTGAAAAGTGAAAAAGCAGAAAAAAAAACAGAAAGAAAAATGAAAAAGGACAATACATAAATATCCTTTTTTTTCGGTTTAAGAAATTTCTTGGACGAAGAATAAAAGTTTTGGTTTAATTTACTTTTGATTTCAAAATTTTTGGTTTTATTTTTCTTTTGTATTTCTTTTGCCTTTACAAAAATGCGCTGTTCTTACTAAATATTGAATTTGTTATATAGTATACTCTCTTTTATGTAAGGCAATTTAGTAAATTGGTTTTCAAAACTTGTCACATATACTAAATCTATTTCTCAGCCATTTTAAACGTAAATAAAGAAGGTCGGAATGACGCCATTTAACAAATGAAAAAATATTGAAGATTTTGTTAAATATTTTTATAAGGGAAATGAAAATTTAAGGTAGTTTTTGTACTGATATCTTGTTCAATAGTAATTTGGAAATAGAATCGATTTATTCGATTATTTCGTAGGTTAGCCTAGATTATAAAGGTATCGGATGGATACATTTAGGTTGCTTAAACTCTTATTCCAAACAAGCTAAATTTTCTAAAAGCCGAAGCTATACCTATCTAGCTCTTTGAAAAGAAATCTCCATTTAGAGTTCACTGGCACTGATAATGTGAGCATTGGAAGTGGATCACCTTGTTCTTCCTCTCCATGCTAAAGCAGATAATTTAATCTCCGATCAAATAAAGAACGCTTAGGATCTCTATTATAGCACCGATATTTTTTCTTATGAAAGGTACACGATCGAGATAGTTCATTTCAATACTTTATACAATAGAGAAACACTTAAGGACTTATGCTTTATTCCTTGCTTTAATAAAGGCAATTTAAATTTCATGGGTTTTGTAATTTTCGCTAATCACTTACAATTAGAATTTTTTTTTTTTCAAAAATGAAACATGTTCCTTTTTGTTATCCTTTTTAATGGATCCAAAAAATATGAATTATTTAACAGAGGAAAAAAAGAGAAAAAGACAACGATTTCTGCCTTCTTGATTGTTGTTTTTCAATATGATTGATAACATCTGCTCTCATATATTTCGGATTTGCTTTTATTTTAAAATTTATTAAATTTATTTTGTGGCATTAAGTCATATAATTCATTAATTTATGACACAATTTTTTTAAATAATCCGAACAAAAATATAATATTAATATAAGAGAGTGGGAACAATAATCATGCCTTTCTTGCAAAAATTTTGTCTAAGGTCAGTACCCTTAAAAATTTTATTCAATTTATAAGATTTTAATGTTTAATTTGCAATATTTGGTTCTTATATTTTGTAGATTCTATTATAATTTTGAATCCTGAATTCACATTTTACATTTGTATTGTAGGTACTTTTAGTTATTTTTAGGGCAATTCTATGCTTATATTCACTATGAAATTCGTTTTTGTTTCTGTGAATAAAAAAACCATATTCTTTTTTTAAATTGTACTCATAAAAGATAGGAAACAAAATGATTTTTGTTTAATGAGTAATGAGTTTGCTATCAAATTTCCATGTTACAGTACAACAATGCTATATGAGTTAAGAAGTTTGAAATGCCTTAAAAAATTTCAGCTTTTTTTATGAGGTTATATGAGGTGTTTGAAATTTTGCTAGTAAATAAATTATTTTCATAGCAATAGACTATGTTCAAGTTGAAACTAATGAGAATTGCCGAGTAAGAGCAAGATTTTACAAAAATTATTGGAAAAGACTGGCTTTAGATTGCGGTTAGTTAATTAAAGTGTTAATTCAACATACTCACCTCACCAATTGTGTATAATTTTTTACGGTAGAAGAAATTCGTTCTAATGTTTTGACTTTTAAATATCTAATTTACAAATTAGTTCTCAGCTTAGACCAAGTTGATTTTCAAATTGCATTTTCCTTAGTTTTAGAATTAGAACTACAGAGGTAGGGGTAAATATGTAAAAATTATGCTGGGTAGAATATTTTTTCCAGTAAGATCTATTTCTCTTATTTATCTATCTTAAATGTTATAGTAGTTTTCTAATCAAGCAGAAAGGCGGGCAGACAGACATGCAAATTTTTTTTTTTTTTTCCTCCACGGGGACCGAAGCCCCTAGGCCCTACTCACTTCGACCCATAGGATCTTTTGTGATTCCTATCCCCCTACATTAGCCCTATTCCTAGGCCCCTGACAAACCGCAGTATGGCAGCCACATCAAGCTGCGAGATCTCCCCTGGGTCACAAAGCCCCCCCCCCCCCCCCCCCCCCCCCAAATTTTAGGTTACCAAATCATTTTCTCATTCATAAATGTAAGTTATTTAAACTGTTATGGTATTAAATGTAATTCACGATAAAAGTATGACAACAAAATAATATATTTTACTTCTATATGTCAGTATGTATATGTCGTTGATATTAATCAACAAGAGTTGAAAATTTTAAGTCATAATTTTTCGGTAAGCTTTAATTGACCGGATGCTGAGTATATTTATCATGTTTACAGACATGCGTACACGAAAGAAATCACTGGAAAATAAAACTAAAGTAAAAAAAAATTGAAAAATCAAATATTTGATCAAGTTGTCAATTGCATTCATAGTACTTGTACACACTTATTTTAAACTCATGCTACAAAGTATAATACGAAAAATATCAAGAAATATTTAAGTCACTCAATCAGGTGAATTTTTCTATGTGAAATTATTATAAGAGTATATTAGATCAGAGTTTTAAACTACTAAACTTGTTTAATTTATTTGTTACAAAAATTATTTTTACAAAAGTCCATAAAATTAACCATAAAAATCGCTTTAAGACAGATTTCAATGATAAATTTATAATGAAAGGAAATGGAACATAGCGTGCGAGAGGGAGAGAGTAAAATGTACGTAAGTGAAAATTTTATGTGTTCATGTTTGTATATGTAACGAATGCATGCAATCAGTATTTGTTAAAAAATATTGAGTCATAGAAAAATTTACTTTTACAAAAATTTTATTATGTTTTAAATATCGAAGAAGTTTAGTCAATAAATATTAGCCAAACAAATACAGGACCATAATCAATTCAGTAGACTTTGACAATTGTACGAAATACGTTCACAGTATGTTTCATTTCAAACATTAAAAAAAAAAAAACAACAACTTTTAAATATTTTTAAAGCACTTAATATTTTTTCTATATTTAGTAAGATAAATAACTTGAAAAGAAGTTTTATTTGAACAATTTACATCCTAATCGGGTATAGCGCTTCTTCATCTCACTTTTTATTCACTTTAAAATCAGAATTCTCCGTTTTTCTAATCGGTACTTTATTTTTCCAATAAGATAACTCATTTTATCAATTTGATTTAGGCATTATTTTTCAAATTATAGACTGAATGCAATACGGAATATTTCTTCTTATTCAAAAATTACATTATACAAATATATGATAGTTACTCGTTTTCTTTTCACTTGGCGAGTAAACTAGCGAAAAACATGATCAGGCTCTTAATTTCGAATTTTGAAAGTTTTAGAAAGAAGCATTTTTCTTAATAAATTTGCTATATGTAATTGTATATTTCAAGACATTACTTACAAAATATGACGCGATATCGAACCTGTTTAAATACGGTTTTCTGCCCATTCGGTCCTATAAATCAATAAACTTTATTAAATTTTTTATTACAAAAATTATTGGCATTAGATACTAATTGTTCTATCAAAAGCTCTATAAAAAATAATTCCAATTTTGAAAATTATATTTTTAGAGAAGCCAAATATTACATAACTTTGTTTTACGTTTCAATTAAATTGGATCATCTAGGTGTCGAAAACTACTTGTAACAAACTAAAGTCGGAAAAGTTAAACAATAGAATTTTCTTTTACTTCTCGTTTGTTTAATAATCGGCAATAATGCTTGTTAGTTACTAATTTTACCAAAAAATAACTAACTAAAAGTAATTATTGCAATTGTCATTCATTTGAATTCCATATTTCCATTTTGGGAAATTATTGATCATACCATGTAAAAATAAAATATAAATTATGGATAGAAACTATTTCATTAGTTCAGTATTTGAAATTAAAACTTATTAAATTCAAGTTATTCAATGTTGCTCTAATTCATGCATAAATTACCATTATCTTTTATATTGAAATATATTTTGTTTCATGGATTAAATAAGAAAAGTGTAAAGAGACCGGATATTAAATAATTTATTGAAAAATTTTCAATATTTAAAAATGTAATATGATAATAAAGTATTGAAATTAAGTTTGAATAAAAATCAAACCATAATCATTACATTAGATCATTACAAAACAGTTTCATGTGATTATTTAATCTCAACTGATTTTGTTACTATGCATTTTTTAATTCAAAAACTTATCGGAACATGACGAAATCAAATGTACAAATTTCATACTTTTGTATCTTATACGTTATGAGAATATTGATCAGAGTATTTTTCCAGAAGTAATA
The DNA here is from genome assembly GCF_029603195.1 of Condylostylus longicornis. Lineage (NCBI taxonomy): Eukaryota > Metazoa > Arthropoda > Insecta > Diptera > Dolichopodidae > Condylostylus > Condylostylus longicornis. The sequence continues at coordinate 7,687,955 of NW_026578009.1, read as the reverse complement.
TAGATTATATTTGCCAGGAAAATGTATTCTTTGTCTAGACATTTTTTAAGTTTTTTAAATTTAGATTTGAATTTTTTTGAGAATGACATAAATCAGTACATAATAAGCGGACGCGTATATACTATTGCACATTATGTAAATTAAAAAAATTAAAGTTACAAAATAAATAAAATATAGTTGGATCAAACCAATGCTTTGTATTGTAGCATTTTTCCCTTCAACAAGTGAAAATACTGCTTCTAAAATCAATCTAGGTATGCCTACTATACTATTAATATTACTTTTGTTCGTATACGAAACTGTTTCATTAAGGATTGCATATATTTAGGATGAGAAATTTATGCAACTTTGAAATGAAGCAAAAAAAAATTTAAAGAGGTGTTAACATAATTTTCGATTTTAATAGTTAATTACGTGACCTAAGAAAAATAATTATATTTTGAATGATATGGAATTTACGAGTACTATTAATTTTATGCGTTTATAGAAATTTGAAAAAGCTTGCGGTTTCGGAAATATAAGTTACCAAAAATTCAAATTTTACAAATTTCGAGGGGCGATATCTTAAGAGGAGGTAGAGGTAGAAAAAAATTTTCTTCTATAGAAATGAACTATTTATTAGTGTCTAGAAAACGTTAAAATTTCACACTTCTAAAACATACGGTGTAAAAGAAAAATTGTATCAAAAATTTGGAAAAACCGAACTTTAGATAGCGGTAAATTTTAGCGGCCTTTTTGTTTTTTTAAAGTTTACGTATGGTATACCGCGATAAAAGAAGTCAGCCACTATTTTTCTACATTTACAAAATTTGAAAAATGCTTATGTTTTCATTGCAATGAGTAGTTAAAAATGGTGTTTTTACGGTTTCAAGGGGAAATAACTATTAGATAGGGGAGATAGGTAAAAATTTACTTCGACGGAAATAATTTTCTAGTAAAGATCCATGTACATATAAAATTTCAGCTTTCTATCTTCAATGATGTAGAAGTTTTGTAAACATGGCCACGGACAGACGGAAGGGCGGCCAGAGTGAAACTAATAAGCACTTTTTTCAAAATTTTTTTGGAAAAGTGTTAATAAAAGTAGTTTATTATTTTGCATATGGAAATTTTATGTCTTAGCTGTGTTAATTTAAGCTTAGAGATTTCAGTTTAAAAAATTTTTGGGATTGTTTGTATGTATCCTTAGCCATAACTTTTGGAATGAATGAAGTAATCAACTGTTTTAATGGAATTTTAGAAAGACGCAAATAAAAACAATAAGCAATTTTCGTACAAATTAACGAAGTCTCTCCTTATTAAATTTTTAACTTTAGCTCTTAGATGATTGTGATGCTTTCAGTGGCGGTTGAGTTTTTCAATGTTTCTAGTAAAGGTACTCTCAGATCCACACTTTTTGAATATTTCAAAGTTTAAGTGCAGAAAATTTGCATTTATTGTCTATAATTTCTTGTTAAAATTTTGTTTAAATATTAATATCGAGGTTAAATTTTTAAAGGGAAATTGCTCCGACTTTGCTTAGTAATTATTCGAATTTAGGCTTTGATCGCTATTTATAACCTTAAAATTAATTAAATCAACTTATAAAAATTATTGTAAGAAATATTTATAAAATAATTTTCTAAATTTTTTTTTTGAAATTAAAGTATGCCATCCAAAATAATATATTTTCAATAAAATTTTCTTCTTCAATTGAAATTAATAATTATTATAGAATTGTTCGAAAAATTTCTATGGAAGTTTAATAAAAATTTATAAATTATAAATTAAGACTTGAAATTCTAAAAATTGATGCCGGAAAGAAAACCAAATTTCTAGAAATATACATTTGGCGATATGTGAAAATAAGCTTTGAAAGATGCAGGAATTGCACGTCAACATACATACATACATACATATGTAAGTGTCCTATCTGCTATGCTTTGTGATCCAACAGAAGTTTGTACATATGTAAAAGTGAAGAAAAAACGAAAGAATCAAGTGTATTATTGGTTTCGGATACGATACAAGTGAATTCATATTGAGCCATGAAACCAAACCAAAATTGGGAGATATGAAGTCTGTATGCATTATGCTAAAAATTTTTAAGTATTTAGAGCGTAGACGACATACAAGTAAGTGTTATTCTAAACTTAATTGTTTTCTTACCAATTGTGAATATTTATAAAGAAATTAATTGGATTCCCTAAATACCTTTTTGCCTAGATGGAATGCTGAGCTTATGTGTTTATTTGTACACAATTAAAAGATTACATCAGGGTTAGGGTAATAAAATCATTAAACGATATGCAAGGAAATAACAATCAACTGTTTCATAAAATGTGCAAGACTACCTTTATTTCACTCATTTAAGCTCAAAACTATATGACGTCCGATTACTAACAAATTATTATCACTATATTTTTACAGTTCCATTTTTCAATTTATTCAAATTCAATATTCTTCTTGCTATAGATTAGAATTTTTCTTATTGCAATCGTTTATTCCGTGGTTAGCTGTCGAGGATGTTGAATGCTGCTGCAGTAGTTTTAAGTAGTATAAAGAAGTCAATTATGTGTTAAATACTAGTTTCAGACCAACAAAATAAATAATAGGAAAATTGAGTAGCTAAATTGAACGAATAATATAGCTTTGATCTGTTCGAAATGTTCAGATTGTAGAATTGCATTTTAGAAGATTCTAAGAATTTTTCAGTAGGTAATAAACTTTGGCTTAATATAATTACCATTTGCCTTAATCTCAGTAGCAATAAAATTAAGAATTAAACAAATTAGAATTTAGATTGTTGCTGTTTTAAACTGCGGAATAATTTTATAATGCTCTCATATTTTCCAAAGTTAAGATGAAATTAGTTAATAATTATTGCTAATAAAATTTAGTTTTGAAAATCAACCACATTTGTAGGTAACGTTGAATTTATAATAAGAGACGAAGTCTTTCTTAAAATTTGTTACTACTGTTTAAATTATTATATAAAACAAAAATGAGTTACTCAAGCAATTATTGGAACTCTAAAGTTACTTCCTAATGTAAAATGCTATTTATGAGGAGTGGTCATAATTTTAGTCTTGGAATTTTGTGACCTCCTAATACAAAGGAGTGAAATTATTGAATCTCAAATTCTCTACCTCAAGTTAATAATTTCTCGCAAAAATTATTTATTTTCAAGTTTATTATCCAAACCTTAAAACAATTAATTCATACATAAAACTTCAAATATTTCAGATCACGAAATATAAAAAAAAAAATTTTTTTTAAATCACTTTTCGTTTCCAAAAATTTTTGAAAATATTTTAGTCATTTTTAGACATCACAATATAATCAATAAAAATATTTTTGATTGGATCACTGAAGAACTTGAAGTTTTACTTGAAGATTTTCTCTATATTCCTTTTTAAATAAATTTTAATCATTTTGCATTTTTTCAATAAATTTATCGTAATAATTTGACATAAGAGAAACAAAATATTTACATTAAATTTTAGGATTATTTTCTTTTCTTTAATTTTAAGAATACCATCATTATTGACATAAAAGTCATGAACAGTGATGTTTAGTTGTTAAAGTTGAATTTGTATAAAATTTAAGGGAAAATTTAAGGTTTTTATAAAATTGAATATTTCCTGGTTTTTTCTTGATCTAAGCCATAGCAACATTAGTTTTTCGGAAGTTGTGTTAAAGTTTTTGTGTATCATCAAATAAAGGGATTGCATTCAAGACGCTAAGTATACAGGGTTGTTTTAGAAATAGAAATTCGATCTACTGGTAACCTACTAGATTTTTTGGAAATTATTGATTCAATGTCTTTTGCTATAAATGAAAAGAATCAGAGAGGACATTTACTCAATTTGAATGCTAAATGAAATTACTATATTATAATTAATGTCCTCCGGATTAATTAATAAAAATGGCCAAGCTTTTTAGAGTTCTGGTTGGTAGTTCGTTCAGTTTTTCCCAAAACTTAGAAAAATATATTATTTTTAGGGAATTTGAATATTTATTTTGAATTTCTTTTCAATAACATTTTACTTTGACTAGTTTTACCGAATTCGTTTCCTGTTTTTTAATTGAGAGGGTTGTGACATCATGATTTTTTAAAAATGTCACTCAATTTTTTGAAAATTGTAATATTAAAAATTTTATTGCCAGTTAAATTAACATCGTTCTTATTTATAAATTTATAAAATTTTATTAAAATTCAACCTGACAGACAAATTAACAATAAAGTAAGCATGTTTCAATTTGATTTGTTAAAAAAAATGAACTAAAAATATAACTATAATGTAAAAATGCATAAGAATAAAAAATAAGTGTAATGTAAAATGCAATAATTGAAAAACCAACAAATCATTAGTGGTTAAAATAAAAATTTTTAACCTTTTATAATGTGAACAAAAACGTGAAAAATTATTACTGTAACACGCTCTGTCATTTATATATATATATATGAAAACATTTTTTTTTGCCCGGACTGTTGTATATACAGTGCATTAAAATTGAATTATATGTTTGAAAGCATTTCTAACCCTGTGCTGGTTTCTTGAATTTTGAAGTTCATGTGCCAAAACCAATTTCAGAGCTGAAACAAAAACATTCGGAACATTCTTGAAAATTTGGATTTCCGTATGATAGCCTGCCAACGTGCTCATTTTGTAGATTTAGATGATCTTATTTTTCACATATACTTGTAATCAGCAATAATTTTAACAGAAATAGTGAAAAATTGAAAAATTTAAATGTGTGCTTGGTTTTAATTCAAAAACAAAATAAGTTTTAAAACTGTTTTATGCAAAAATTATTGCATACTTATAGGTGCAAAAAATAAAAATTAAAAGCATCGTTTATAACTGATAGAGAACTGTTGATTTCAACAGTTTTTATTATAGTGTTTAACTGTGCTGTTTCGCACTAGTAAAAGCAAGTTGTTACTCACTGTATATTCACTGCATTTTCCTCCTATATGGATTGTGTCGAATTAGAATACTTTTTCATGTATAAAGTATTTTTATAACGAATACTCGTGATGGTAACAAGCTGTACGTGAACTTAATTTTTTATAATGTTGATAGTTTTCGGAAAATTCAGAAAATTATTTTTATACCACATAATAAAATTGTGATAATATCGTTTTAAAAAATTGAAAAAAAAAAAAATAAATAAGAAGAAAGATAACAAGAAACGTAATATTTGAGAGAAAAAAAGTATGAATTTTTTTTTAATTTTACGAAAATTGTAAAAATATTTCTGTAATTTTTAAGCATCACTTATTTATGGTGTTGTAATCTTGATTATTTTTATTATTGCTCAGATTTTGAGGTTAAGGAAGTGGTTTAAAATTAAATTCTGCTTGCGATTGATCATAAGATAATTGAGTTTAGACAAAACAATTTTTGTTGTTTAAATGGAAATATTGAAAAATGAAATTGAAGTGAATTTCTTAATAGAAAAATTAAAATTTCCCAAAAATCTAACTGAAGCTGATATTGTAACTAAATTGTAATTATAAAAATACTTAATATTTAATCTTGAGCCAAAAAGAAATTATCGAAAACAGATTTAAAGGATTTTCATAATTATAAAAGAACAGGGTGCCTTAAATAAGCAATGGGATACAAAATTAAGCAGACGCCAAAGTCAAACTAATTTTAAGCATTAATTTAGGGAAGTATTAAGGCACCTACTATTGGATCTTTAGTAATAATATTTACCTTTGCAATTTTTATTCTTGAAGAGCTTTATAGAATAAAATATGGGGAAAAGAAGTCAAAAACTCATTTTTGTAATTTTTAAGGTTATAAATATGAAAAAATTCAGTCATACAAAAGTTTTTAATTTGAGTGCAAATTATATAGTCATAGTTAATTATACTCAATCAGTTTAATACTTAAATTATAGCTAGTCAGTTTGAGGGTCTTTACGATTCTACGTAGCAGAGATCCCAGCTAGTTTGTGTTCCTGTTTCGCAGTACTTTATTTCTGGAACCTGACCATATAATTATTTTACATAACGGTGTTTCTAATTTTAATGTTTTTGGATATATATTAGATAAATTTAATCTGTTGTATGAATGAATATTTGAATTAATTTGAAATTAATAAGCGCATTGTTATAACATGAAATCCCATTGTCCTCTTCAAATGTAAAAATCGGGGGACTTTCTCCTCTGAATCTAAAAAAAATATTGCAACAAAAAATGTTAATTCTATACCTATAGACTACAGTCTCCTTGATATGTAAAATTGGAGACGCTATAAATCAAATATCATGATAATTTTTTTGTTCTTTTTTTGTTTCTGAAATTAAGCTGCTCAAATATTGTTTTGTATGTCCTTTTATCTTATACACACGAGTCCATCATTTTTTTTTTAATTTAATAATTAATTCATTTGGCTATCAAGATTAAATATCTACCATTTAGCTTTTGTTTTCTTTGTTTTTTTTTTTGTTTCAAAAAGGGTATTAAAATGTGGTATATTGGAAAGCATTAATTTTTGGTAGATATTTTTCTGTTTATAATTATTGTTCATATAAAAAAGATCCATTGAGTTCTATGTTCTTCTGCTTGAAATTTCAAAAGGTAAAAAAAAAAAATTAAAAATTCTATTGGCGTTCTTTTTTAAATCTCAAAAATCAATAAACAGACATAGCAAAGCAATTATTATTCGTCGCTTTTTTGATTTTTAATTTCATCTCATTGTCTGAGACTCTTTTCGATTTCCTTTCTTAAACATCTATGTATGTAAGTGTTTATGTTTTTCTGTTATACTTTTACTTTAAATATGGCTTTTTGGAAAAATTAATTCTGAATCCTGTGGAGACAAAAATTTTTGTATTTCATTATCTCGATATTTTGATTTAAAAGAAACAAAAAATCAAAAAAAATATTTTATTTGTGACTAAATTGTGTACACCTTGCGATTTTATTTTTCATTATTGCATGATTTTCGCTTTTATCAAAACGCATTTTTAATCAATAAGCAATACTAAGTAGCACAATTCATTTTTTTTTTATAAATAAATAATAATGATAATAATAAAACATAATATTATAAAAAAAAGGAAAAACAACGAGATAAATAACAAATTTTTGGAGATATTTGGGAGATAGAGAAAAATATGTGCATCAAAGAACCAACAAATTATAGAACAAGAGGGTATAGTTGAAATTTTGAAAATACAATTCGAAAAACTCGCCATAGTATTTGTTTTAGCAGGCTAGATATGACATAGTATTTAATAAGAGACTAGATTTGCCGAAGCTTTGTCACTTAATTCTTGAAATAATTTTAACATTCTTAATATATAAAAATTATAGAAATGAAATTTTCTTAATTACAGGCGTTGTTCGGTATTAGAACTTCACATAGTTGACTCCCAAAATAACGAATAATAGTTGCAAATTTATTTCTTTAATATCCTTCAGTTTTCTTTCAACTGAATAAATTTTATATATTGCTCCGATTACTAAACAAGATTTGCAAATTCGTTAAAGCTTATACCATATTTTTTTTTCTGTTTTTCGTCCCTGGATGAGTATGCTCCAGTTTCATTATATCACGGAGTTTTTAACTAGGTAGGTGACTAGCTTGTCGTATATATTGAATATAATTTTATAGAGACCTGACCAGGGTTTGACCATTCGGTTAAAGGATTGGTGCCATAACCACTGCATACTATGCTTTAGAACTTTGTTATCCGCAATTCTCCTCAAAACCTGTTTTGGTTACCTTTGCGATTTTTATTCTTGAAGAGGTTTATTTTATTCTATGTCGAGAAGAAGCCTAAAACAAAGTCCGTTTCCAAAAAAAATTTTTGACAAAAGTTATTTAAATGCAAAGAAGATTTGAAAAATTTGTTAAATTTGGAACAGAAAAAACTTATTTCGAGTTAGTTTCGGGTTAAACGCTAATTTTCGATTGCTCTATATTTTGAATTCCACAACCTTTCATTTTATTAAAAACTACGTTTTTTTATAAAATTTGCAATAAAAATCGAAATATTCCACTTGAACAGAAAAATTTCCACTTAGCTTCAAAACTATCTTTACACAAAATAAGAAAAATTCTTAAATTATTATTATTATTCAGGATGTCTGGAAATCTGTGCCCATCCGCGTTTATAACTTATAAATTTTAATAAGAATTAATTCTTTTATACTTGAATTGCTGTTTTTTTTTTTCCATTATTATAAATTTTGTTGTTATTTTTTGAGATTCTAATAGGTTTATGAATCTTCTTTGTTATATAAAGAGCTGTACACACACACATATGGACATAAAGTTTGTTTTTTGAAAAGAAATTTAAAATTGCTACCAAAAAATATTGAAGAAATAAATATTTATTTTGGCTTTTTTTTTTTTTGTTTTGTGTGTTACCCTTTTCGTTTTCATTTTAGTATGGACTTTTAAAAAACTTTTTCAATATTAAATCATTCATCAATTTTGTCGACTTAGTGATGAAATGTCAAAGTCGGCCGACTTACCAAAAACTTTGAAAATTACTATTTGATGTTTTACCGCTTTAAATGAATTTATGTTTGATTGCTGTAATTTAATGTTTATGGTGCATTTTCAGTTATAATTAAAGTAAAGTTGAAATATTTAATCAGTGGCTTTCTATAATGTCGGCAACTATCCACCTGGGATATTTACCGACAATGCATAATCAGAGTGTTTTACGTCAATAAAATTAATAATTAAGATTTTTTCTTTTTTTAAGATTTTCTAGAATGATATACTCGTTTTGGAATTACAGTCTGTTGAAAACAAATCGGTCCCAGATTGTTTTTACTTGCAACTTCGGGGTTTTTGCGCATAGAGTAACTATTAGACACTTGCTTTAAAGATAATTGAGAGATTTTTATATTTGTCCTTACAATCAATTATATCTGATCTTAATTTTTCAAGAAAAGAGGTTTTTCTTTAAATTAACTTGAAAAGGAACATATCTGCTACCCCCCTCTCTTCCGAATGATTTTTCTGAATCATTCTGATGATTCACGCTGGGAATCATCCCTGAAGTTATTTGCAATCATGTGCAAAACACCCTGTATATGAAATTAATTTAATGGGCATTTTTAATGATTTGGTGAACAAACTAAAATATTGAAGTGTTTTTAACGTTTTGCGGAAAGATAAAAGATTCCCTAACAATAATCTGATTTTTCCATTAGAACTTATATAAATGTAAATAGGCAGAACTTATATAAATGTAAATGCATCTTAAAAATCCTTAAAAAAAATTTGAACCCTTTCTAAAATATATTTCACAAAACAAAAAAAAAAATTATATCATCAATGATATTTTATAGGTATCAATAAGACTAAAGAAATCAAAAAAGGATGAAATAAGCATCAAAAAGATGATCAGTGATACCCTCCAGTGGGGATTCTATAAAACTTTTCTTATATTTTTTATATATTAAACCTGCAATGTTATTGTTTGCCTATATACCATTTCTTATGTGAATGTGTTTATAATTATTGTTTTTTAAACATTGTACGAGTATAAAAAATAATTCCCGCGGTTTTCACCGATAATGTTTTGACATACAATTTAAAGCGTGGTTATTATTGTTCAAATCATCTGTGATGACAACAATCATAATGATAATCTCGTATAAATGAAGATTATCATCATTATATGGATAAAATAATAATAATGATATTGATATTGATTATACAATACATTAATTCCATTGCATATCCAAACGTATTTGTGATGAAATGATGAAAAATAGAAGAAAATTTTTAAAATAAAATCGTAAAAAATAATTATTATTTTTATAACTTTCTCGATTGGTGAAAATTTTTATTCGCTTTTGACGAAAATAATAATGTAAGCTACGATTTTTAGCAAACGTAAACCAAATCCATCTGACATTTTAATTTCATTCATTTGAATTTCTGAAATTAAAGTTCATTTTTTGATTTCTTTATTAATATAGCGAATTTCCCCGGAATTGACTATGCATTATAAAGAAGTTCAGTGTAGGATTACGTTCCCCTAAACCTCTTCTCCCTGATGAGTTAGCTTTAAATAATAATTTTCTTGTAACATTTTATGTTGTTCCATTTAATCATCTAATCTAATTAGTGTGCTTTATTGCCGCTTTGAATACCAATAATATATGCAGACTCAAAAGTAATTAAGATCGTCCTTTTAGGGTATCGTAATTATTATAATTTTAATCCTGAGGGCTCTTCTATGTCTTGTACCTGTTATGTTAACTGTATATGTTCGTCTGCCTTATCGTTTTCTGGGGCCAGGACGTGTTCCTAGCACCGTTTTGGAAACCATTGAATCACTCGCACATGTATAATACATATGTTGCTGTCTTAGTATTGTTGTACTATTCATATATAACCTTATAATAAGATCGAGAATATATCAGTATAAATTTTGTTTTAAAAATTAATTCCTAAACTGCAAAATATAAATGAAAGAAATGAAATAAATATTCGGATCAAAAAATATCTTTCACTAAAAATTGTTGACATATTTTTGAAGTTTTGCACCTTTTTATGTTCCGATTCAATTTTCAACATTTTCACTCAATATTCTTATATTATACAATATAATATTCCCTACATAGATTTGCTATATTAAGAGCACAACGTAAAATTAGAACATAAAAACATAAAAGAAATTGAAAATTTCAAAATATTTCTAGTCAAATTTTAGAAGATTTTTTCCAAATCTTGTTTAATGCAATGATAGCAGTTTATAAATGGTATTTGTGCTATTTTGGCCAATCGCAAGAACAAAAAAAAAACATTTACAAAAGCAAGAGTAGAACACAAATGCAGTTTTTAAAATTCACATTCCTTTGGACTCGGACTAAAATATTTTTGTCGTTTTTATTTTTGGTATTTTTTGGTCTTTAAACTTTTCGGATTTTGGAATATTTGTGTATTAACGAATTAGTTGCGATTATTAATGTTCAAAGGTAGAAATTTTATTTTTATTTTCTATTTTTTTTTTGTATTTAATTGTTCAACTTGGATTTTAAGTCTGGAATTTAAGATTGAAGGATTTTTATTATAAAAATTATTTAATGATTTGCTGAATATTTTTCAGTTTTTATTTTGATGAATTAAAGACCGGTGATTATCGATTTATATATATAATAAAATATTATTAAGAAAGAATTTGAAGAATTTATTTTTGCCAAAAATACAAAACGAAAAAAAAAAACATAATATTACTGTGATTGTCCTTTTTATAAATTCCAATAGAATCCAATAGAAATGAATTTTTAAAAGAAAAGGAATTGATTACGAAATATAAAAATTTTAAATCTTAAGAATTTTTAATAGTCGGAAGAATATTGTAAATTTAAAACATAATTTCGTTGCTTTAGAAACTATAACAAAACTAGAAGTGATCTGATCTGAACCCCAAAACATATCGTAAATTATTTTCCAGAAGGTTTCTTCTTCGAAGTTTAGGTGTTAGATTAGATATTTGTAAGGTTTTAATTGAATTTTCTGTATATAAATTGAATACCCAACTGAAAATGCCATTGAGCAAATTAAAAGCATCTCCAATTGGATTCAATGGAAAATATTCCATGTGGAATGGCAAATGTGTTGCATATTTTGGAGCAAAGTACATTTTTAAAAATTGTTTGGTACGCCTTTAATTAGTTGAAAATAAATTGGTACAATAAATATTTTATTTGGTCAAATGAGATTTAAAACTTGATTTATTGATGAAATTAACGTACAATATAATTGATAATTTCTTATCATAATACTATACATAATAATAATCTATAATTCTACTATTATGAATTCCATATATTAGAGAAATTTTTAGTAATATTAAAGAGGAATAAAGGTTCCACAATGGAATTATGTTATTACACCGTGTGCAATGGTGGCTCATATTTTAAGCTCATGTCAAGATTTGGGACGGGAAAGTCAGAGATTTTTTAGCTCGTATTTTTTTTTGTGTGTAACGGACCTGGCGAATATGTTTGCCAGTGATTTAAACTGGTTTATTAAAGGCTCGACCTGGTTCAAGTTAGGACGGGAATATGGAATCCAGCGGTATCACAACAGGTCCATCTGGTACATCTTTGAGAAATTTTATTTTTTATACAGATTTATATCAAATATTTTACTTAAAAGAGCTTTGCGGCGCAATATGGATCAAATTTTTTATATATTCATTTAATTTTATTCAAAATCAATTGCGAAATGATTATTTTTCAAAGAAGATAAAACATTTATCATAATCAAAATGTAAATTGTTATTTTAAACGAAATCGCAATAAATTTCTACACTAAATACAAAATATCTTACAGATACGAAACTCGAAATCAGAAAAGGGACTATCACTTAATTACCCTTACAAAAACCAAAACACGAAATAAAATAATGAAATAAAAATAGTAAATTATCCTATTCTTTCTTATCAGCTAACGATATTAATACAGATATACAGATATAGCTATATAAGAATAACTAATTCTAAGGGTTAACAACAATTGCCATTTTGCTGTCAGTCACTCACGTTAAACAAACGCGATTCATCTTTATATAATATTCCAGTCAAAAACTTCATTTATAAAAGTCTTTATTTAACCAGAGGATATGCTCTTTACATTTACCAAAAATTTACAAGCTTGATGAACAAAAAAATTAGCGAGAAGTGAGACAGAATATAAAAAGAAATAAAAAAATGACATTGAATAAAAATTTCATTTTATTTTTCATTCATACTTATATTGAAAATCCGACTTTAGTATTTGAAAGATTTTCATATTATGTACGAGAGGCAACAACAATAGCATTTCCGTTCAACTATTTTCTATTTTACTATATATATATAAAATTGATGTACATAGAAGAGACAAAATTTCACATCCACACCCATTTTAATCTAAAGAATAGATTTATATTACATCAGTATAGAACGACAATGTTAAAGTATGAATATGGAAAAATGACATTAACAGAATGATAGTAGCTTATCTAATGCTTTGTAAAATGTATGAAAATAAATTACACGAATAAAATTGTAATGCCAGCAGACTAAAGGAATAAGGATGAAGAATTTGTTATACAAATTATATATATGAGGTATTTATAAAAGCTTTCAAATGAGCTATTATATTGCATTCAATTTTCAACATTTATTACCGGTGTACCAGTATTAATTAAAAATTTTAGTTAGAGTGTCATTTTTTCAAAAAAAAAAGTGAAAATAAAAAATAATTTCTAAAGTAAAAAATGTTCTACGAAATCCTGGATTGTCAATTTTTTTTTGCAATTTCTTACACTACAGTTCCATTTTTCAACATGATTACAGTTATCCTGTGATTTCGCTTCTGTACAATCTAATTTTTATGATGTTATAAATGAAATATGGAAAATTTTCTATACTCTTACTCTTGTAATACTTCTCTTGAAATCTTGAAACTATGATGTATTTATGTATGTGAAATGTGTACACAGTCACAAAAATTTACAGCCATCATTTATACATAGTTGATGGGAATGAATCATTAAAGTATAAGCGAAAATGAATTCATCATTTTCGTGTTAGAAAATTTCCCCTTTCCCTCATTGATTCATGGACAAATATAATGTTTTTCAATCTGCCCACATAGAAGGAAAGTTTGCCATTCAAAGGAATGATGTATTTGTGAATTTTCCATAATGTACATGTATGTATGTACATAGGATTTAGGATATTTTTCATTAATATTTTCACTTTTGGTTATATTTGTATATTTACTAGAAAACATTATAATGATGAAATGCAGAATTGTTTTTAGGACATTATTCTAAGATATTTATAAGTTATCACTGTAACGTCTTTAAGATGCTGTACAGTTTAATATATTTAGAATAGAATGAATGATTTAAAAATTGTTATTGTTTCAAATAAATTCTATTTGAACATTATAGTAGCCGGCAAAAGAACAATACGGATACATAGGTATATGGTGTTTTGAAAATCTGTAGGATTGCAATAACAAGAACTTAATAATATTTTTGTATTCGATAATATTTTTGTTTTTCATTTAATTACAAGGTGATATCAATTTTATTATGTACTCTAATTTCTTTTTAAAATATTGAATGTGTGAAATGTTATCGTATATCGATGTTGTATAATGAAGAAAGAAATCACTTAATATTAAAAGCATTTAATCAATAGCCTCGCCTTTTTTTGAAAAATTATGTTCAAACATGATTTACGTGATTTGAAACCTCAACTCGTTTCGAGAAATATTACAACAATCCTTTATGAGGAGCACCAATCATAGAACCAAATTTAAGTTAAATCGTGAAAACAATTTTATTTTCGAATAATTGATTAATATCTTATTTAAATTTAATAGAATCGCAAATAATTTTTATTATGCGCGTCAGAGAAAGCCAGCTACTACTTTTACAGAATTTAAAAAACATTTGCGGTTTCGATGCAATGAACAGTCAAAAAGTGTCAATTTTAGTGGGTATAACTTTTAAAGGGGGAAGGGAATAGAGAATATTTTCTATGGAAATGAATTTTTATTAAAAATCTATTAGTGTATACAATTTCAGCTTTCTATCTTAAAGAGTGTAAAAGTTTTGTAAACACCTACACGGACTGACAAACGGACAAACAGAGTGAAAATAATAAGCACTTTTTTTTTCAATTTTGTTTTGGAAAAGTACTAAAAATTTTAAGCAACCATCTAATTTTTCGTAAACACTCTGTATCAATCTCATACAAATTAACGTATCGTCATCATCTTACTTATTTTGCTGATATTATTATCGTTACAATATTATCATTAGCAAAAATGTTTTGCTATACAATTATTATACGTTCGTAATTATATAGATATACACAATATCTACATGGGTATATAAGGATGTGCTAATGTGGAAAATTCATCAGTTAAGACAAATGATTTGAAACACAAGAAGATGGTGTGAACTTTCTTTGTCATTTCATTTTTTTTTTTTTTTAACTCTCAAGTTATTTTTCTCAGAAATTCAACTCAACTTTGAATGATTGATGATAAATATTGGCGATATATTTTAGTTGTTTAAATTTTTCATTCCTTTTTCATGAACCTTTGCTATTTTTATATTTAAATTTTATATTCTGATCCTGGAATATTCTTCCAGAAAACATTATAGTTATAAAACTTACTATAGAATACAATTAATTCTAAACCGAATTCGATTTCAAATTGCTTATTGTTCTTTTGAATAAATTTCTTTAAACCAAACTATTTGAATCCCATTTTGACTATGTTATGAATTATGCAGCAGACAATGCAATATTAATCTTTTAATCAATCTTGGTTTAAAAGCATTAATTAGTTAACAAGCACATGAGATTGAAGTTTAAAATTGAATCTTTTTAAAACAATTTTGAACACAAAGCTTTGGAATTGTCTGTGCTTACAATAGTTAACAAGATTAATTAGAACAATTGGTAGTTTTATACCAAAAGCTAAATGATAAGCTAAACTGTAGGAAATCTACTTTTAGTACAATCTTATTCTCAATGTGATCAAAATAGTTTATACAAAGTGCGCACATAATCAAATTAATATTAACAAATTATTGTCAATTGAGCTTAAAAATTTGTACATTAACCTTGATAAAATAATTGAATTTTTTTAAAGTTATATTATATACTTACATACATATATAGATACAATAATTATATTTCATTTGAAATTTTGGAATGTGCCAGCCAGCTAACAAAATATTGATAATTACAATGTTGAAGGTAAACCATCACTAATTCCTTTAAATTCAAAACAATTACTTTATAATTTTCTATGCTATCCTAGAGCAATCATATAATAAAATACACTGGCATTAACATTTTAAGATTTTCATTTGTTTTCCGCCGGTCTTTTTATAAAAAAAATATCGTAATTTTGTCGAAAACAGAGAGATAATGTGGACAAACAAAAAAAAAAAAATCCGTAATTTTAAGTTAATGATCCAATAAAAATTTTCAAAGAATATTTTTCTAACTTCCTTTTACTCTCAATTCTGCTACATATTATATATATTTTATTATCATATTAAATTTTCAAAAATATGATTAAAACTAAAACTCTTCTTGTTAACTATAAGTTATTTTAAAATTTCTAGCGCATTCCTATTTTATAATTTGTAATTTCGACAACAATTGTCACTAGTTAGTAGGTAATTAGAGAAAAAAATAATTTGGGTACGCAAATATTTTAATATAATTTTGATTTTTGATTGTATTTTTCTGAAAGAGTTAAAAAATTCTGTCAAAATAGCAATATGATAAAACTGGCTAATTGCCTCTTTGGAAATATCAAAAACAAAAATTTGGCAGAATGAAACTGCACGTGATCTTTTGTAATTTATGAAGTCGTGTGTTGATAAGATTTATTATTAGTTGCTTATTTCCCAAACTTCGTAAATAATTGTCATTGAAAACGGTTGGAGAATATTGGATGTGACACGAGGTTTGTTTAAAGTTTCAATAGCAGATTTATAGTTTTTCCATTATATACATATATCAATTCTCGACTCTAAAGATAATAATACAATTTAGGCAGTTACAGACCTTGCAGCCCACAGAATTAAATTAAAATATTTGTTATTCCATTCATTAAAAAACAAATAGGAAAACTATTTTTAATGAATGGAATAACAAATATATAACACGCCCATGTTAATAATTATCATGCAAGTTTATAACATTACTGTAATTTTCATTGTTGTTATTATCATTATTACTCGTATATTTATTTTTATTTCTTGTCGATAATAACAACATTCACGTCAATCTTTTCCTCACTGAATATGATCATTATTATGATTACGCGCATGTAATATTGCATCGCATTCATAAAATTCATTATAAAATTTAAAAAATTAATAAGTTTTTTAGTACATATTGTTACTTCCCTTCTATAAATACATATTTTATCTATCTTTATAATATATTGTATATAAATACTTAATACATATGCATTGTATGTATGTGTGTTTGTATTATTTTAATCGATTTTTAATCGTAGTTCCATCTGACACCAATTTTTATTGAATGAATGAACAAACTGAACCATTAATGGATGAATACAAAAAAGCGTGCTACTGACAAACACTTTATACAATATACTGTCATCAATGTTATTGTGTTATTATTTCATTATTATTATTATTATTATTGTTATTATTATTATTTTATACATTGTTATTTTTATTATTATTGTGCAGTTATTTTGTTAGGCAACTATTATTATTTTTATAATATTTAATTGTTCTTGAAATCAATTTTTGCTTCAAGGTATTTTTCTCTTTTCTAACAGTAATCAATTGCGATGATGAGTTCCTCTTTAATTTATTATTATAAATGTGTGTAGATGTGTTTAGTGGAATACGGTAGTTGTTAGCGGATAATTCTAACGAGCATTAACATCAAAAATTTGTTAACTTAAAAGTAAAAGCCAATTGTTTATTTGTTTATTAATACTCGTACCTATCTCATTTCAAATAAAAAAATTTTAATAGTTTCTTAACCTTTTGAGTGCACATATGTTCCACTTTTGTCCAGCAATATATTAAAAATTGTTTTTAAATTATCTAATTAGTTTACTTTCAACTCTCAATAGCGAATGCAAAAAATTTGGGAATAAAAGAGACTGTAAGTGTTTGTAATATCTCTGTGTAATAACAGAGATATTAAAAAATAAAAAATTTTAGCATTTTGTTTGCAAATTTAAGGACAAGAGACAAAAGTGGTAGATAGGTGCACTTAACGTCAATGGAGACAATGATCTATCTATTAAGAAAGGGCGGCGACAAGAACTTTTCGCTTTCATGTTCAAGCCAATTTTGAGCTAATAATTTAGATTTTATGATAACATTTTTGGAATAGATAAAATATTTTGTTCAATTGCAGTTTTTGCATCTAAATTCTATATAGAAAATTATACTTCTTCAGTATGATTCGTTAAAAGAATATTATTGTTTTGTGTAACAAATTAAATATTATTGTATAACAATCAAAAATGCATTATTAATAAAATTCTAAATTATAGAAAAAAATTTAATTTAATTGCAAACCCAATTATAATAACACAAATTTGAAAAATCGTAAAGAATCATCTTTTTATAATTTTCAATTAATATTCAAACCTTAGACTCAGAAACATAATATTATAGTATAATGGTACATTCGAATAAATTATTAAATAAAAACAACCTTTATTATAAATCACATTATTAATTCAAAAAAAATATTAAAGAAAATATTTATAAAAATAATTGAAAACATCTTTAAATTTTATACGATAATTGTATCTGTGGTACACGATTTATGTCCTTTCTATATATGGAATTTTCAGTGTCATCAAAATATAAATGAATGAATATAATCTTGTTTTACCGTCTACAATGGTAATGGAATCTTTAAGGTCTTATATATACAAACACACACTGTTAAGAAAAGAAATAATATTGAATTCACCCATAATAATTGTAATGTTTTTTTTGTTTGTTCTTTTAGTAATTTTAGGAAGAGACCCCTGCTGATTTTCAAGATATTACTATAAAAATTCTTGTTATATTAAATTTGAACTTTTCATAATTATATTATGTAATGGGATGAGTGTGCTTAAATGCACAAGTTTTCTAGTGTTTTCAAATTTAAATAAAATTTTATTTTATATATTAACCCTTACATAGATTCAGACATTGAAATAATAAATATGTACATAGTTACTTTATGTTTTTAGTTAAATCAAATTAAAGGTTCAATAAAATTTCTATACAATTTGAATTTGACCATTATGAAGAGTCAAGAAGAACGCTAACTGTTATAAGAGTTTGAATTAATACAGTATACACAATATTATGCAAAAGAGATTGTCTGAATATGAGGGAAATCAGTTCTGCCTATGTAATTAAGATGCATGTAAGACTTAATGGCGATAAATGAAAATGTTGTCAGCAAAAAACAAAATCAGTACATATTTTGACAATAAATTTGAAAACTCGAGGATTGGAATAAGTGGAATAGTTCCATGGTCACTCAAACAGTACAGTTTATTTTCATTAACGTTTAGGTTTATTTATTCATGGTTCTATTTGAAAAATTTTATTTAGAAGTTATATCAATTAATCGGGGCCGTATAAATGGAAGATGATATTTGATTCACATTAGGCTTTCAAATTTTGTAAATTTTAGAAAAAGTTAACTTGTTCTTGTTATTTGTGTAACAAGAAAGAACACCATTCTAGATACTTTTTGTAACATATGTTAAGTATTTAAAAAACTTCCAGATTATATCAAGATGATTGATCTACAAATTTAAAATTGTGTTTGCAGGGGTTTCGTTATATCAAAATCAAAGAAAACAGTTATGCCAAATAAACAATTAAAGTTATTAAAATCAAATTTTAAAGTCAAAAATTCAAAAGCGAAAGTTTATAAACTCAAATTTTATGAAATGCTGGATTTATTTAATTAATAATAAAAGAAATACCTTGTTCTAAGCTTTCCAAACCATATTAATCGTGAGTGATTGAAAAAGTAAAAAAAAATTCTTGAGATTGTCTTTAGACCCTCGAATCTCGAAACATATTGAGCTGTGAACATTTTATTTCCATACAAAAGAGTGCAATATAAAAGTAACTCTCTTGCAAATTCGACAGATGATAAAATTTGCCATTAAGAGTTCAAATTCCACAATATTGCACTGTTTAAGAAAAAAATGATCTTAAAAGTGCTTTTAAAAACCTATTACAATCAGGTTTTAGAATCTCTTCTTTTGTTTTGAAGCCATAATTTTTGAAATTTCATTAAAAATTTAGTGCGTTCAATCGAAAATTTTAATTTGTTAAAAAAGTTTTAGTCACTACATATACGAGTATATAGCCCCTATACACATTAATTATTGTTAAAAAATTTTTTTTTATTGTTTTTCAATTAAAAAACTTAAAAAAAAAATGAAAAACACAAAAAAATCTTTTTCAAAAAAATTTTATCAAGTCCTTTTTTTTATGGCTTCGTAAAGGCGTGGTTTTAATAACAGATGCAATAATTGCATAGCAAATTCTTGTAATGTGATGCAATAAAAAAAGAAAGAAAATGAAAAAATAAAATAAAAATATGCAGGAGTTGCGCTGTGTTTTAATTTTTACCTGTTGTAAAATTGGTGAAAATTAAAAAACAATTTTTAGTTCTGTCTTTGTCTTCAGTCCTTTTTTCCATATTTTTACAATGTTTTAAGAATTTTTAATTTTTTTTTTGTATTTTATCTTTCTTTTGTATGCATGCAATATACAAAAGAAAAAAAAATAACAAAATTCCGATATTGACACTTACATAATGGCATTTAATTTATGAATGCATGAAATATTTGAAATTTTTAATGAATGAACAAAATTTTTAACGCCCACAAAGCTCAATTCTTTTTTTCTTATTTTTTTTTTTTTAAAGATAATTGCGCGTTAATTTATAATTTTAATCACGACATAACTGTGCTTTGTACACGGTATAGCAAAAAAAAAAAACAAAACGTACATGTTTTGGACTTTAGAAATAATGGAAAAATAGGAAGTCCAGGAAGGCAAATTATTTAAAGTGGGGCAGAAAATATTGCAAACAAAAGGAAATATCGGGTTAGTTTGTCAAATTTTGATTTTTTGTTCCAAAATTTCCGATAACCTCTAAATTGAAAGCTCACTTTAATGGTTCGCAAGCCCTTATATTAACATGTTATAATTTTGTGAAAATGTCCCTGGCATCGGTATTGTAATAATACCGTAATGGTATACAATTCAAACTTAAATGGAGACGATATGTCTTTTTGTTTCAACGGTACGGTGAAAACAATGAAATTAGCTTTTTAATTTCAAAATCACACTATTGGATTTAGAAATAGAATCCGGTGTAGTTGCCGTGCGGCAATTTCAGTAGCATACATTTAAATATATAGAACTAATTTTTGAAAATTGCATGATGAATAGGATGTCCACTTGGAATTGACACTTATCATATCATGTTTTATATAAATAAATAACAAAAATATTCCTAAAACTATTGTGAATTAATTTTTTTCAACAAATTTTATAGTTATAGCATTAAGTAGGCATTAATTTCAAAATTTTCAATGTCTCATATGGTTTCAATTAATCTTAAATGCAGTTATAAGCTATATATCAAATATGACAGGCGTGTAAATCAATGCTACATTATATTTCACATAGCATAAGCGCTTTTAAATATTTAAAAAATAATATAAAAAAAATTGTAATGATCAAGCACTACTTGCCGTCGGTGGTTTAGTATTAAAAATTTTATTTCATTAACTTAATTATCAAGCACACAAGCAAATTTCTTTAGATTTCTTGATGGTTATTAAGATACTTAAGACTTTTGGTTATATTGCCTAGTTTTATATTTACTTAATAGTTTAAGTTAGTAATTATATTTGTAATTTTTAACACCTTATTTTAATTGCACAAAATAATTCCTTACATTTTCTCGCATGTAGCTATAAGTCCCTGAATTAATGGTGTAGGACTCACCAAATACATTTAATAAAATGAATACCTTGAGTTTCTACAAAATATACATACATCTTTGCATGTAGTGTGTGTATAACTATAATTTAATTTAATACGCAGAGAATTTTGGTCTTACTTTCATTGCGTTTTAATTTCAAGTAGATTTTTTTATAGAATTACCCCCATAATACCAAAAGAAAATTAAAAAAAAATTTTATTTGCCTAGAATAAATTGCAGAAAACGCCACATAATTGGTAATAAAACCGCTAAATATAATAATTGTGCATTATGTATAAGCAATTTCATGACCGGGTGCCGTAGATAGCAAAATTCTATATTTCAATTGTATAATAAATCGAATTTATATACAATTTCCTCTTGAATTTATTCAATCAATTTCTAATTTAACCAAGATTTTTCATGTTGTCAGTGGTTTTGTTTATTTGCCACTTTTAAATCAGGAATTTACCCAACTATTTTCAGCCATTTTAAACTGAAATTAAAAAAATATAAAAATAATAAATTTTTTTTTTATAGAAATCATTCTTCAAATTAAAATAAAATTATTTTCAGCTTGAATTGATTTTTCAATTTTATTTCTTTATCTTTATAGATTAAATTTCTTAATACTAGGCTTGCTTAAATTAAAATTTTAAAAGTATGAAGCATTCTTAACACACTTTAATTTTTTTTATTACTCTTCAGTTAACCACAAGTAAATATTTACTTTTTGATTCTCGGTTGACTTCTTTTCAGAATTAATTGTTGAGTGTTACAATTTTCTTGATAGTTTACGGAGAGGCGCTTTTTATTATTAAGAAATTTTGTAAAATCATTCTATCACCTTACGTTAAATTGGAAGCTCCCTTAAACATTATTATACATTACATGTGTGTGTGTATAAGTTAATCAAAGATTTTATTCAAAGAATAGGTATAAAAAGGTGCTGACATTCAATTGGGGGGAAAGATATAAAAACAAACAAAATTTCTTGTATAGCAATAAACGCTTAATTCAATTTTTGATTAATTTTTTCTTTTTAGCAGCAATCATCACTTCAAAAACATATATCTATACATTACTGTGGTTCCACGTGATGGAATTGAATTGAAGAAGAAATAAAAACGGAAAAACCTGAAAACTTAAAAGTAAACCATGACAATATGCGTGAAATAACACTTAAAATCGGATATGAACCAATTGAACCTAGTCTATGATGGAAGATTATATACGCAAGACATAGGGACTATATAATAACAAGTAGGTACATATTATTACAGTAGTTGAAATTGAATAATAAAATATTGTTTACGCATTGTAAAATGCCAAATATACAAGAATTAAATGGTTGCTATCAACACAATATACAAAAAGTCCATACTTATACAAAGTATAACAAAAATGTGAATAATTCTAATTTTGAGTTTTTCACACTTGCATCCCTAAATAACAACTGTTATTAACTTATATTCACATAACAACTTTAACTGATATAATTCATGTCTCAAAATGCGTTTTAGTTGAACAAGATCTAACTTAAATTTATTTCAAAAAAAAAAAAATTAGAATAAAATCGTTAGATGTCGTTATAGTTATTAATATAGATTTTTAGCGCTTTTTGGGAGGATATTGGTTCGACGGATTGGAGGAGCTCTCAGAAGTGTCTTTGAGTGATCTGCTGGGCTTTTTCAAGAGGCTTCAATAGATTTGGAGGGGCTGGTGTATGCTGTGGGGGGACGCCGATGGGCCTTCTGCTGGGTGGTAGCGCTGGGGCTGCCGCCTCCCCTCTCTAAACTAAACGAAACTAAACTAGAGAGACATCCGTTCCCATAAATCCATTGAAGTACCTTGAAAAAGTTCAGCAGATCACATACAGTCGGCCCCAAAAGCAAATCCGTTGAATCGATATCCTCCCAAGGATTATAGTTAAACTTACAGCTAAAATGATCAAACCGAGCTTCCACATATAAAATATGAATACAGGGATGAACAAATTTTAAATTTCAAATTATTTTTAATTTTTTATCTAGCATCCCTTGATTCTCTCACTTATACGAGTAGAAATAAATAAAACAAAAAACTTGACAATTTTTTTTTTAAACGAACCAATATAGAAAAATAATAAAGCCTATGGGCATTGGGCAAGGTACACAATTGAAAAATATAAAAAAGAACAAAAAAAATAATTTCATGTTTTGGAAAAATTGTTTTTTATCAAATTAAAATCAAATTGATAAAGAAGACAATAAAAAAAAACAAAGTGGGCTAAAATAAATGAAAATTTTATTGGAATAGGTATACATGATGCGATCCTTAACTTAGCTTCGGTTTCAATAAGCAAAAATTTTTAGCAATATTTTCATTTAATTTTTTTTTCTGTTCTTATTTTTCGTGCATTTTATTCTTTTCAAATTTTTCAATTGTTGACGTTTTATTTATTTTATTTTTGTTTGTTATTCTCATGTTATTTAGTGATGGCATTTAAAGTGCAAGATCGCACCATATAAAAATGATCAAATCGCATCCAAAATATAAGCACATTGTATATATAAAGAAATTAAATGAAACAAGAAAAAAATAAAACAACAAAAATCACGTTTTGTAATTTCCTTTTTTGCCTCAATCTAAAAAATTAAAGAATTGATACTCATGAAACTTTAAACAATTTTACAAATATTATGGTCAGATTTTTTTAATATTAAAAAAAAAAACTCAACTTACAAATTGCAAATGAAATGAATGCCCAAAAAAAAAAACAAAAGTATTGGTTACCATTATATGAAGAAATAACTATTAACTACTTTAATACGTTATTATTGTTGTTGTTGTTGTCGTCTTATTGCAAAAGAGAATTCGAATTTTTGATTACATTCTTAGTATTTTCGTATTTCTTTTACAAATCAATCAAGTGAATCTAAAAAAGATTCTTTAATTTTTACCTAACATTCAAATTATAAAAATTACAAAACTCACTAAAAGGTTTTGTTTTACTTGTGATTTTTATCTTACAATGGAATAATTTTTGTATTTGTTTAGCGTAATGTTGGGTAATTTTCCCGGCTTGTATACTCTTACTCTCTCTTTCGTCTACTTGTAAAAATTTAGATACATGCGTGGTACATAAGACTATTAATCACATTTAATTATTAAATTTCACACTTCTACAAATCACTAATTTTTTATATACTTTTAGAAGATAATCGGTTGGAAGGCGGTATGCTTTTATTCGATAAATTCAATAGAAATTATTAATTCTCATAAATTTTCGCATTTAACTTAATTTTGTTTTGATACTGTCGTAGATTTTGTTTATAAAATAAACCTAATGGTGTTAAAGTATTTCACGAAATTGTCAAAATATTGAAGGAATAATGAAAAAAAATATACATATTAAGTTAGTCTCGAAAAAATAGTAAATTCGAAGATTTTTTTATTTTAAATTAAAGACTATCGCCCCTAAATATTACAGGTTAAGAGGATTGTTTTATCCACAGCTCCTGTGATTAAACCTTCGCTTCTTTCTAAGTACAAGTTACATACCTCAGGTTCACTGCTTCATTTATCACTTTTTTCAAAAAAATATCACTGTCTTTTTTGGTAATTCTCTTATTATCTCAATAGGAATGAGATCAAAAGCTGCGACCTTATTTCGATTTTTAATAAAATATTTACATGTAACCGTACCATTCTTATATCAATTACTCAACGACATCTTATAGAATTCTAATGAATTTTTAGGCAGTTTTACTATATTAGTAATAGCAGTTTTAACTAAACACAGAATTATAAAAATTAGCTGTAGAATTAACAGAATTTCATTCTTTTAAAGTATTGAAAGCGTTCAGTAAAAAAGAAATTGTTCAATTTAAAACGAACGCTAGAACTACTTAAGATGAAGCAAATATATTTAATTTTTTATAAGTCTCACGCCCAGTGAGTACCGTCGATTACCGTAGATCCTAAATATTTCAATGTACTTTGATTTTAAAATAATAAACCATTGAATATGCAATCGTACACGGCATATAAGTTAATGAATTTTTTTGCAAAAATCGATTTTGTATGTCGTTTGTCGTTAATAACAAAATTTTCTTGACAAATATGCCGTACGTACAATTACAAATCAAATTATGTAAATATATTCTTTATCGCTTCCATTCCGAATAATATCGGGAATTTCATTAACCTAAACATCCAAATGTATGTGTGAAAACAAAACATGTTATTTCTTTTCTTTTGTAAAATTTGTTTTTTTTTTCTTCATTATTTAAATTATACCCCCTCATATGGAATTGGTAGGATGCATTTTGAGGTCATACTTTGGAAGTGAGCCTAGAATTTCTGATGCACGGAAATTCAAAAATTGAACAAAAAACTTTAAAAATAAAAATAATTATAGTAAAAGAGCACATCAACAATTGAAAACAATAAAAGAACCTAAAATAAAAAATTTAATGTAAATTAAAAAAAAAAAAATAAAATTACAGTATTGTTGTGGTATACCTGTAGGCATTCAACTTCTATACATGAACTTGTTTGTATATTTGTTGCATATATGCTTATTATTGCAAAAACAAACAAAATCAATAATAAATTTGTATAAAACTTTTAATTTAAAAAAGGTGTGATGAAAAGGTGGTACCTTGGCATATCATTAATGCATTCTTAATAGCCAGTAATTTAAGATCATTGTATATTTTTTTATTTCTTTTCTTCTTTTTTGTTATTTTTATTATTGCATTCATATTTGACACAACTCTGAAGTAGCATTTAATATGAAATAATTTAAGATAAGGTTAAATTGTTAATGTTTGCAAGCAATAGTTTGTTTTTAGTTTTTGAACTGAATGAAAATAATTAAAAGGGTTGAAAAAAATTCAATTTTAAAGAACCTAGAGGATACCAGTGGAGGGGATAACAGTGGAATATTTACAATAACGAACCCTGAAAATCTGATAAAATTTTTGTTCGTAATCCAGAGATTTTGAGAGAAAAACTTATAATTCTTTTGTTTAAAAGAAATTTTTGTTATAAAAAGTACTCCATGCATATAGAATGAATTCCACTGTTACAAGAAGCCGGAATTATATTATGTGATGGCATGACGTTTTTCATGAAAATTCATTAAGAAGTTTGTGGGAAATTATTGCGTTTATTATCAAATTCAATACAATTTCTGGTAATAGCAAAATTTTTTCACCAGTACGAGTACAATGAAAATTAAAGAAAAATTTAAAATTAATTCCAAAACTTAAATATTTTCCTTCAAATTCAGTTATGAAATTCCAATATTTTCCCTTCCCTTATGAAACTGGCATTCGATTTGGAATTAACGATGAGAATCGCTTTAATATTTTTTCATTTCGCACCCTTGTAACAAAAAACAAAACAATAACAATAAAAAATAACAAATTTCAAATCATATCAAAAATCCTTTTTCTTTTGCTCTCAAAAAACCAAAAATTTCTCCATAAATCATACCCAAATTTTTAATAACATTCGTTTTCAGTTTTATTTATTTGCGGTTTTCCCCAAAAATTATGAAAACTTATCAAATATCAAGCAACGTGTTACAATATGAATATATAGTAGAACTGGTCACATAAATTTTTGATATTGATTTAGATTTTATTAGAAGAAACAAGTACAATTATATTGTGTTTGTAGGAAATTATAAGGAAGAAAAGGTCTAGTCTTTTATCTAGCATACAATAAAATATTTTCGAATGATAGAATGAAAATATTTCTGGCCAAATCTAGGTGGTAATTGTTTTTATGTAATATACCCTATACGTTTTTTTGGCACGCTGAAAAAAGTTAGCGTATATACATGCAAATGGATAGAAAAAATAATAACGTCTTAAATACATCATAATTCGATAACGAATTTCCGGGCTTCGAATTGATTTTATAATAAATTTATTATTGAGTTCAAATTTAATTGTAGCTTTTCCAATAGAATAAAAAATAGCGTGAATTGTCTGAGTAGAAAATAAATACCATAAACTATAGTTTTAAGTTTACGACTATAGGCTTTGAATGCGGTCTAATTGAAAGACCAAATTTTGATCGGATTGTGATCGACTATTGGCTACCAGGCTTTATTGGCATTTTTTAAATAATGTTTATTTAGTTAAGAATAGTGTTTGATAGTAAAATTATTATTATTAAACACATTCATACACACCCATTAAAAGTGTATTACGAGTATTAAATGTGTTTAAAAAAAAAATTAAAGCATCTTAAATTTTTAAAAAATACAAATGTCTTGTATCTAATAAATGTAGATTTCAGGACTTTGTTATTAAATATTAAAAATTTGAAAACATTTGGGTTCTTTAACGTAATTTCAACCCATTCCTTCATCATTTATATCCATACATAAAAAATCGCCCAATTTACTCCTTTATTTTTGGTCGGTCAAAAAAATTATTCTATCATAGTATGAGGGCTAACATTCTTCTAACTTGCCATGTAAAATTTATAAAAGGAAAAAATCAAAAAGTCCTTATGAATATTAATATTAAAGAAAATTGTAACAGAGTGCAAAGAAGCATAAGCATCGCAACAGATCTGTTTTTTTTTTCTATTTATTTTTATTTTACCCTCCCAATACAGCCTTTCTTGTTTATTATTAACCACAGCCACGTATTTAATAATAACAATACAAAAGTAGTAAAAAATATTATGAAAAAAAGCACAAGACACAACAACAGTGTTTATATAAGCATTTGGTAACTTCTATTAAATCGGTTGATACCATTTCTATTTCGCAGCAGCAGCAAAAAAAAAAGTCTTATAAGAAATTTTAAGAGGCAACGCAAGAAAAAAAAAAGCAACGCTCTTCTTTTACTAATAGTTAGTGGTGGGACCGTAAAAATAGGAGACAAAAAATAAAAAAACTAAAAAGAAAAAAAAATTGATCCCATTTTTATTTCATCGTTACAATCGATTAGCTTTTCCAATTAGCTTTGGTTACCCACGAAGATTGATTGTAAGATTCGTTAATTTTTCTTTTTTGTTTTACTTGTTTTGTAACTCTTAACTATTATTTTGAAACTACTCGTGCTGTTTTAAAAATTTGTATTATGACACACAGGTGGAACCTTCATTTCGGTTACTTTAGATTTTGATATTTTATGTAAGATCATTTATATAGAAAAAAAAAAACACGTAAGAGAAATGATGACTTTTCAAATTAATGAACAAGAAAAACAAACGACCTAAGAGTCGTATAATTTTGAATAAAAAATTTATTAAAAGAAAAGGTGAATGCGATGACGACAATATCAATGAAAAATAAAATTAGATCATTTAAATTTCTTGTATTTAAATAAGCTAAAAATCACATATTTAACATGGAAATGCGTCTATTTGGTTAGGTGACTTTGAATTAAACGTAAAGAAAATATTTACAGAGTGCTTTGCTATTTGTCAACTAGTTTCATAATTAAATCTCACTCTTCTAAATTCTATAATTTTCAAATTTTGGATAAATGTGATTCTTAGGCGTTCACTTTCCGTTATCCGGCTTCCTTAATATTTTCCTTAAAATGATCCGAAATCTAAAATCGGCATGTATTCTGACAAATTTCAAAAATTGATCAATCTGTGACATAACCAAAATAAACTCTGAAATAAATATGCATTCAAATCAGTTTACCCGTAATAAAGATACACGAGTGAATACATAGACCGACATCTCTCTAAAAATAGATTAGTTGCTTCGGATTAGTTTTTTAGAAATTCGTAATAACACAAAACCAAAATAAAACTTCGTAAACTTTGAATATAGAAATCTTTGTGTTTTTGCCTCTTAAAGCTTTGAAATATTGGGAAAATGGTCCGTAATCAGTTACATTCCTTAAATTGTTTATAATTTAATTTAATTTTATTCATTTCAACTGTATAATTGTAGATGTAATATTTACTTTTACAACAATAAAAATCTGAAAGTTAAAAAATTTCAAATATTTGTTTGAGAATAGTATTGACACATTCGTCGAAATTTCGCTAATGTGGTAAAGAAAAATTTACTTTTCTACTATTAACTTAATGGAAATTTTTTCATATTATAGAAGGATGACGTAATCAAAGGAAAGAGTTAAAGGCAGACAAATTAAAAAATGTTTTCCTCGAACTGGATTCGAACCAGTGACCTTCCGCTTTCTAGGCGGACACTCTACCAACTGAGCTACTCAGGTATTAATAAATTGCCGACGAAATGTTCTTCACATTGCTTTATACTGTAATGAGACCCAGTAGCTCAGTTCTTATTATTTAAAGTAACAACACGTTGTATTATAGTAATTCAGTGTTCCTTTTCTACTATTTTTAGTCATGTTTCTTTGCGGCTGAATACTTGCACTGTCAATAATATTAAGAGCTCCATTTTTCCAAAAATTATTTTATTAAAACTGGTTATTTCAAACGGTCAAATGAAAAAATTACAAAATTAATCTAGAGATATTGAAACAATCTTCTATTAAATAATTTAATTCCCGGTGTACTCCCGGTACTTTTTTTAAAAAATATGAGGTAAATTGTCCATTCCATAATAACCTCTGCATGATACCACCTCAGGCCGTTAAGAAAATTCACGTGTAATGATGATATTTTACTTTCTTCAATATTTTTTTTGTTTTTTTTTTTAAATTTTCTCTTTTTGAAATTTTCTTATTTCCGTCGAAAACGTTCTACATTTTTTATATGTGTAGTTTTCAAAGAGTTTTACTTTACTTTTTTTTTATTTATATTTCATTTGTTCAAGTTATAGTTCATGGCATACGAAATTTTTTATAACTTTCTATATTTTTATGTTCTAGTATAATAGAAATTTAATTTTATTAAATGAAATTTTTGAAAAAAAATTTTTAGTTGCCCCGAAAAGTATGCAATATTGAATGATTATATTGAAAATTTTAAATTTGTTGATTTGCCGCCGTTTATTTAATTTTTAGACAATTTTTGACAAATTTAAACAAATTTAGAAATTTCTAACATTAACTAAAAAAGCATATTTATATGTATATTACGGGTGTGTTTTTGAAGAAGAAAAAAGTAAACTCAAATATGTACATCACACACAGAATGGAACACAGTTTCAAAACTACAGGCATAATACTTGCAAGGCTTGCAATGCAAGCACACACGACTACTTCAATATGGGGATTAACATATGCAAATTTTTTCGTTTTTTATTTTGAATATCTTAAAACCTTTAGAAAGAGAACACTGCAGTTTAGGAAAATCATTAATTAAATTCCAAAATTTTATCATATATATACATTTTAATTATTGTGCAAAATTTTAGGCAATGCCTTCCTCATAAAACAAAAAATTTAAAACTGCTGAATATTTGGAGAGATTCATAATTCAAAAAAAAATTATTATACTTTTAGTCTAAGAATTACACGCTGTTGCTTAAACGCTTTCTTGAGATCTGCTCTCAATATTTAAATACCATGTTATTGAGACAAAATTTTAAAAATGTTGGCTTATTCATTGTTTAATGAATAGATATGAAAACTTCTTATAAACTGATCTTAATATTAAAAAATGTTATACAAATGCCGTACAATAAAATATAAATTTAAATTTCAACTAAATTCGTATTGACTAAAAAAATAATTGCGAATTTGTAAATTTGGTAAAATTTCATGTTTAAAATCGGTAAAAAATTCTTAAACTCTCAGCATTTGTTATGAGCAACCAGTTAGCAACCAACTAAATATAATATGTTAATAAAGAATAATAAATTCCCGTCGGCAACGAAATAAAATTGAAATTATGCAAAAAATAAGAGCCAAATCAAAACTTATCAAATTCAATTTTAAAATAATTTTCAAAAATTTTCCAAATTATTTACAGTTCAATAAATAATTGGAACAAATTTATTGAAATCAAATTAAAAATACCATTTATCTTTTACTTTTAAATAACAAAAATCATAATGGGATCATTTGAATTAAAAATTGAAAGCAATTAACTAAAATTAACAACATTTTTAAATAACAAATAAATTAATTATGAAAACCATTTATAAATGACCCCGCAACAAAAAATTAAGTATTCAAAAATTTCCAAATTTTTTTTAACACTGAATTTTACCTTAAAAATTTTTTAAGAGAAAACAAAACCAATATTAATTTAATAACTACCTTGTTATGAGTAAAATTCATCAAAATGATTTGACCCACTTGGCTTTAAAAAAACTCATCACTTCTGTATAACTAAACAAAAAATTACTTAAAATATGCTTGGGTTGAGCTTTTTTCCATTCAACCAAATATGAAATTAAAAATCAAAACAATTTCAGTTGTCATTTTAAAATTTTATTATTTTTAGTCACTCTACTTACACAAAGATATTTTAGACGCTGTAGGAAGGGAAAAAAGAGGTTAAAATTTTCAAATACCTTCCTATAATTAATATTTTAAAGCTGGTCTGGTCTCTTCAATATTAATAATTCAAAATTATGTTACAAAACAAAAAATTGACAAACTGAACAATAAGTTCAACTTTTTTTTTATTATGTGAACATTCTGAGTTCAAATCATTTAATTAAATCTATAAAGGTATTCCATTAATCTAAAAATAAATTACAAAAGAAAAAAATTAATTTGCCGGATACAAAATTTTCACTATAGTTGGTATGTTTGTATAATTTTCTAGATTTCTATAGATACAGTTACAATATTTAAAATATTTACTATTTTATTTTTGATTGCTTGTATTTATGTGACAACATTGGTGTATTCTTAAAAAAATTTCCAAATATTCTTCTTTTTTTTTTACATTTAAAAATTGTTATTGTGCCTCGTATATAAAATAGGTAATCACTCATCCATAACATAAATTCCAATCAAAAAATTTTTTGTACATTCATATTTTTTCCACACATACATATACAAACATAATTATATGCTTTGAGTATTATTATAATTATATACATATATACATACATAATAACAATTAATATTAATAGGCTCATACATAAACTTACATACAATTTAAATTTATATTTTGAAGACACAATAAAAATATTTTTATGCACCTGTACGTTTTTCATGTGTTTATGTATATGTAAGTAATATAATGGTTATTGCTAATTCAACAAATTGTACAGGCCTACTTCATAACAACTAAAATTTATTGTTACCTAAATTTTATTACATACAATTATTGCTATTGTTATACCCAATAAAAATACTGTACAAATATTTTAATGAATGGAGACGAGATCGAAAACATTACGATACATTGCATAAATGGACGAGGAATCCGAAAACATTACGGATTTTTTCTATTTTTAGAAACCATGGTGTAACAAAAATTTCTTCCAATAAATTTGCAGGTAAAATATTATTCTTTTCTTTATACTCTTACTAAAACTCTTATAGGTAAACTTGATATTATTTTTCTAATTTTGAGATTTTTCAGCCACAAAAAGATTAAATCATTCAACAAATAATAGTGTTGTAGATTGTAGATTTCAAGGGAACCGAGTGGGACAGGAGTAACCCCCCAAGCCACCGCAGCCATTCTTGACTTATTGTAGCCTCCCGACGCTCCCATCTATAAATAATAATGTTAAATTTTTGTAAAATAGGTAAACAATGAAGTTCAATAAAATGTATTTTTGTCGATTTTGGGGGGTTGGGATCACTGAACCCTAATTATTGGAACGAAATAAACAATTCATTAAACGAATCTATTTTAGTGAAATTAGAAAAAGGATATTTGTAAATATAATATATTCCTGCTAAAGGGCCTTTAATCTGGGTCTATAAAACCTTAAAAGGTATAAAATAGCATTAAATGAGAATTTTTTTATTTTGGTTAATATTTACCGGTATTTTTGTCGTAAAAAATTCAACTCAAAGCTCTAAATTCGTTAATGAAAATAAAAATAACAAAAATAATTATTTCTGACAATATGACAAGTTGAAAATACTTGCAAAAATTCCGATATTTAACAATTCCGATATTTCCATTATAATTGTTTGGCTGGTAGATTTTCCGTATAGGAAAAACATTCGAATTGAAATCCAATTCGATTTTTTTTTTCTAAATTTAACCCTTAAAATTTCAATTCAATAATTCAATTTGTTTTCATAGTCATACTTGTACATTCCTTTTATAATATAATCTTTTCATGCTTCTTCTATTAATGAATTTTTCAATTATTAAATTAGAATTCAAAAAATTTATAAAAATTTTCTACTAAAAAAGTTTAATTTTATATAATTGCATATAATTATGAAAATATTATTTATATACATACAAAGAAATAAATTCTCTAATCATAAATTAAATTTAAAAAAATTTTTAAATGTTATGATTAAATTAATATCCTTTAACTTCCATTAAGTTATAATATGTAGAAATAGAATAATGTCCTATAAATCCATGAAAATTCACTATTATAGATGATTGAAACTAAGTAGAATGTTATCCGTCTGCTTACCATTGATCAAATAAAATTTAAGTAAATACATAGCTCTTTATACGTCATGTGTATGTGTATTATGGCTTTTCCATATTAACTTTTCTGTGTATTTTTCTCTCTACTCTTATACTATTGTATTATATTGCAATACAATGCAATGCGATTAAAGCTTATCTTTTACTCATCATCATCAGCGTGTTGCGGACGGTTAAATTTAAATGAACTTTTATTTATGTATAAAGGGGCACGTGAGAAACTCTTTTTCCCTCATATCCATATATATCTATATTATCTACCTATCTAAAAAGAAATGTTCTCTTCGAATATTTTAAGTTTGCTTTTCTTATATTGCTCCTCTTGAATTGTTCGTTTTGTCTTTCTTCTCTTTACTTTTTAACTTTATTTATTTGATATTGTTTTTTATTATTATTTTTTTTTACCTGTTATATTATTATTATTGTTGTTGGTTCTCTTAAAAATACATTTACAATATTTTAGTATACGAAAATACTATGACTATGTATACCTACATATATAAATATTTTGTATAACACATTATTATTATAGTATTTAATTTTATATTATAGAGGAGTTTTTAACCAATAAAAAGTTAGCTTAACACTTTCGCAACATTGTTTATAACTATATTTAGAATAGTATAACAGTTAGGTATAGTTGGGTAGATATTAATTTCTCTATATGTTACTATTGTCGATTTTATTTTTCTATATTATATTTTTTGATTTTTTAATAAATAGATAAAATTCTATAAAATAAATAAAAAAAAAACTGAAGATATTATTCAAGAAATTTTTATATAAAAGAAAAGAAAAAGAATAAAATTATAAAAAAAAAAACAACTACAACAAAAATATACGATAAAATAATTGTTTAAAAAGGCGGAGAACCTAAAACTAATAATACAAGCGTTTGCGCATTTAATAATGGAAAATAAATAGAAAAAGATGGAAAAAAAATAAAAATATTATTTTTAACCTTCTACTTTTTATTCTATTGTAGTTACATACATATATGTACGAATGTATGATTGTAAAACAAAAAATACTTAAAATACCTACCATGTTGCACATATTTTTAAATTTTACGAGCCTTACAATACGATATTATATTAAAATGAGTGTATGTTGCATTGCATTTAGGAGCAACATTAAGAGTTTTCCATGTTATAGCAATGAATAGAAATTATTTTTAATAGAAATTTTATCAAATTGAGAGCCATTCAATTTTTATGTTATTTATGTGAAGATACATTCTTAAAAGTGTATGTATGGTATTTTGTAGTATGCACATAAATTTCAAAAAAAAAATTTTTTTATTTAATCAATTTTATTTGATCGTTTCATCGTATTTGGTGTGTCTTTTTAATAAAATTAAAAAATTATAAAATTTTAATTTGCAAATTTTAAATTAAAAATTGATTTTTGGACGTACATCGCACAATATAGTAGGTCCACATACTTGTAAAATGTAATTGAAGGGGTTAATAAATAAAAAGGTTAGAAGAACTTTGTTTTCGATAAAAACTAGTTTTTATATTCTGATTTTTATGTAAGCTTTGGATTTTTTGTTAAAATACAAGTAACTTTGGCCAGAAAATGTTGAAGAAATGTTGAACAATTTTATGTTGGATGTTTAGTGTTTAATGAGACTGATGGTCTGAATATTAAATATTAGGAAAATATCTTATTTAAAACATAAAAAATAAGTATTTTTGTAAAATATTCTGAAAATTATTAAACGATTTTTTAAAGTTCTTTTATTTGTAAACAATTATTCATTAAAAAATTCAATAGTAAATTGAAAAGCTTCTTAATAAAAGCTTACTTAGTTTATGGTTTAATAAGAGTTAACACTATCTTGTGCATGCCATACACAGGGTGATTCAGAAAAATATACAACAACATAATACCATTGGTTAGAGAGTCAAAAATGGGTAACAATTTTGTTTTGAACTAGGTATACGAAATCACGAATTGTTATAAAATTTCTGCTTATCCAAGTTTTTTTGCTTATACCTTCCGTTCCGAAAAAGTAAGGGGCTTCAAAAAAATTGTTTTTAAAAGGTCTAGCAAAGGGTTTAAAATCAATATGTTACTTGATTTTGTATTTTATGTACTTTCGGAATAGTAAGCATTCGAACTTTCGGAATGATCAAATTTTCCACTTTTTTTTATATTTTCGTTTTCTCTAACCCTAAAATTTTCTATTAAATTTTCTTAATAGAATTTTTATTTCTTAATATTTTCTTAATAGAAAATTTAATAGAAAATTTTTACTTTCTTAAGTTTTAATTTAAGTACTCAAATGTTAAAAAATCTTGGTAGGAAATTTTAACATTTGAATTCAGAAAGCTATACATACAAAGGATCTCTAATATTTTTTATGACAATTGCTAGTGAAGAAACCAATCTGAACAAATAAACTACTAAATTTTATTTTTTTATACAAATTCTAAAATCAATCATACATTGTGAAAAATATTCTAAATTGTCAGTTATTATATTAAAGGCCTATGTATTCTCTATATTTATTGTAAAAAAAAAATATATTTTTTATGTATGTATATGTGCATTCATAAAAACTTTCTCTATATTACAAAAAAAACCAATTCTAATGCTTTATCTTTGTGTGTTAAAAAAATTTTCCATATTTATCTAAACAATTTTAAGGTTAACAATTTCCAAATGTGGGAAACATTATAAAATTTAATATAGATTTTAAACATATATATGAACATATAGATATATTTAAATCCCATAGTAATATTAAAAACTCATGAATAATTAATTTTTAATAGAAGATATAGAAACTATTTAATCTATAAATGGTTTTAGTATATTACTTAAAATCAGAAGGATCGCATATATTTATTCCTGAAACATTGTAATTATTCCTTTTGTGATGTAGCCATATTGCAATGAATCTGTATTAGAAAAACTATACTTTGTATTACTACTTTTTTCATTACTTTTACCATAGTATCTTTTACAGAACTATGTATAATAAATTATGTATGCGATTTCGTAAATATATTTATAAGTAAATGCTGTAAGGTTGTTGCTCACTAAACAGAGAGTAGAAATTGAGTAGAAATTAATGTTAATAATTGCTTGTTGTCAAATATTTTATGTTATAAATGAAAACCAGACATTAAAGCCACAGTTACCACATGAAATGTTTTTTAAGAGTTTTCGCTGAACATATTACTTAAGGTCGGATTGTGCCTTCTATTACGATATTTGCTCCTTAGTTCTACTTTAAATATTCTAGTTTTTTACTACTTTATACTTGCCTTATAATGGCCTAATGTGCAACTTAGAAGTCCCGATTATGTAAGTGTCTCATAAACAAAATCTTATTTAGTCTCTTGTTTCTCTTTCACTTGAAACTTATCTTCGTTCTCTTGTATTAAAATCACGTCTGCTTCTCGATATTACAAGTATTTATCTTGAGGCCTCCACACACTTTAAACAATATGTAGATAGATACACTAATATTTATTGCCGAACAAAAAACTGATTTGACTAAAAACATGTTTAAATTTAATATTAAGAATATAAATTTCGCTATTTTTCTGCATCTGTAACCTTTGCTGCAAATTTACTTCAATATTTGTATCTGTCTCCGTGATCGTTACTCCAATTTTACTTTCATATTAGGACCATTTGTATTCTTACTTCCGGTACTGCTCCAATTTACTGAGAATTTAATTGCGTTCTCTTTGTTTCTAGTGCTAGTAATTCAATTGATATTGCGTTTCTTTCATTCATTGAGATCGCCTGCGATAAAAGTACGAGACTAGTTAAGATCATCTGTGCTGTGGTCGATAACATTTCTTATGGAGAGCATTTGCTCACATCTCCAATCCTTAGAAAAAAGAAAAGTAACTTTTACAAGACCGTGAAGGCGTTCTCTTAATCTGTTTCTTGTTTTGTTTCTGTTAGCGCTTAACCCACTACTTTTATATAGATTGTTTG
The DNA here is from genome assembly GCF_029603195.1 of Condylostylus longicornis. Taxonomy (NCBI): domain Eukaryota; kingdom Metazoa; phylum Arthropoda; class Insecta; order Diptera; family Dolichopodidae; genus Condylostylus; species Condylostylus longicornis. The sequence continues at coordinate 7,649,982 of NW_026578009.1, read as the reverse complement.
GCATTCTTTTCCTAATAATTTTAATATCTTTCCTTAAACTGTACGGTACGTTTACGGAAACGATATTTTCTTTAAGGAATCGGTATTGGCGGTACAATTCTATTTAAGACTTACGAGTACTGTACAAGATATAAGGCAAACATCGATAATGCTTTGGTGAACAGTTTTATCTAAATTTAACTTAAAGTAAAAATTAAAAGGAGAACCAAAAATTAATCACGATATTAATAAATTTTAAATGATGCTAAGGCGTTGGTTACCATTATTATGATTATAATGCTGAAAAATTGGCGATAAAACCAATAATTTTACAAGCAATCAATGAAAACCTATAGAATAACCACTATAAAATAAATTTTTGCCCTGTTAAATTGAAAAATTCCATTTAAACTGAAAGACGGTAGATATGCTGATTAAAATCCAAGTTATATTTCAGTTAAGCAAAGTTGAATTGAGCAACATTTTAGTTTACAAATATTTTTATACAAAAAAAAAAACAAAAAAAAACTTAAAATTAATTACTTTTTTCTTGTTCAAAATTTTTGAAACAAAAATATTTTTATCCTTTTCAAAAATGGAAACTTATACTGCCATCATTGCATGCATACCAACTGATGCACCGTACTACATACAAAAATAAGTTACTTTTTATATTTCATATTGGTAGAATACGAGTAAAGCAGTTTGTGATCTTGTGCAAATTATTTTTAAATTTGTATTGTTGTCTTTTTTTTTATTTTGGTTTGTTCTTCAAATTCGAAATATAAAATGTAATGAAATTTTAAAAATAAAACAAAAATAAACAAAATGTAATTAAAATTTTTGGAATAACAACATCTTGCACACAGAACTGGTTTTCGGGGTATGTTTTACTTTTTTATAAAGAAAAAAAAAAACGACAACAATACATGACTGAATTTCAATGGTCTTACAATAGTCCTTAAAAATATTGAATGTGTGCTTGCTCATAAACATGATTTGAGGTCCATATTTGTATAGGTGTGCATGTAAAAGCTTATAAGAGTTTTTTTTTTCATTATTATGTTTTTGTTTATTATTAATTACGTATATCTAGTTTTTTTTTTCCTTTGTATACCAAATATATTATTATGCCTTTTCAATATTCAGGAGAGTATAAATGGCACTCCAATTACATGATGGAATCCTTTCTGACACCAAAGTGTCTGAGTATTTTTCTTTAATTTTTTTATCTTGTTTTTAGTTATTTCTTATTTTTTTTTTTCATTTTTTGTCTTACATATTTGATTTTTTTTTTTTTTTTGGTATTTATGACGTTCCAATCTTTCTCTGTTTATAGTTTTTCATATTATACTTACGTTATGGCTCAAAATGTAGAACGTAAAAAAGGTGTTAATGAAAATATGTGCCGTGATTAAGAGATTTTCACTTTTTGTTACCATTTTATACTTGAAATGAGTTTTTCATATTTGGATAAAATTGTATTGATAATTGAATGGCAAAAAAAAAAAAGAAATTATAAAAATTAAACAATACGAGGAGGTAATCAGAAATTATTTCAAGGAATTTCAAAAAAACTATAGAAGAAAAATAAAATTGGAAAAAAAATAAATCATAAGAAAAAAAAAATGTTTAACTTGGTTTTGTAAGGTTCAATATTTAGTACAGTGAGTTTTATTAGGCGAAGTCAAATTATATTTAGATTCATAATTGAAAACCAAAAACAAGTGTGTTAAGAGTGCAATTTTAAATTTAAGTTCAGTAGAATAATTATTGGAGTTGTTTTATTGTTGCGTTTGTAAATTCGGTTTGAAGAGGAAATATCAGGAAGACTATATTTTTTTGGTTGCGATTAGAATGCTTATAAAATTTCAATTTTTAAAACACTATCACTAAAGAACTAGCTGTAATAATTTGGCTAGTAAATTGTAGGTACCGTCTTAAAAAATTCAAGCTCTAAAAAAATTATAAATCTTAACCACCCTTAAAATTGAGGCGCTCATCACATTAGTGGCCTACTTGCAAAAATGACATTTCAATCATATTGCGATTAAAATATTTAAATATTTAATTTTTAAACAAATTTTTAAAAGGCAACAAAAGTATTTTGAAAATATAAAACAAATCTTTAGTCCATTACAGCTCTATTGACAATAAAAACTTATTTTTGCAAAAAATGTTTGATACGCCACTAATATGCTGAGCGCTTCAATTGTAATAAAAATACGATCAAAATATTATTTGTCATTAAAAATCATCTATAAATTTCAATGAAATATTAATATAATCAAATTGGTGATGTTATTTTGCTATAATATCATTAACACATTGGGAGCCCAAACCGGAGGGTTTTAGTTTTTTGTTCATTTATTGCTTGTGCATTGTCTCTACATACTTTATAATGGCTATAGAAGTGATAAGAAGAAAGAATTTTTAGCATAATAGCAATAATTTTTTGTATTTCAAAATAAACAATTTTATTAAAATGGCCATTAATAGATTAATTCTTATATAAATTTCTAAGTTTAAGTTTATTTACGAAATATTTTTGAAAATAATTTTTAGTTGGGAAAAATTAATAAAAATTGAATCTTATTTGTTCTATGAGTTCTACGAGTTGTTGTTTTCCATCATATTTGTTATCGTTAACGCATCCTATAAGAAACAAGGGTATAATGAGAATTTTTGTAAATATAAAGATATTTTGCATTATTGAAGACTTATTCAAACATTTTGCAATTAAAAATTAAAAATTCTGACATGACTTCTTCCTGCAATTTTTACAAAATCTAATTATGCTCCCATTATTATTTTTTATTTTCTTTACCTCTTATAAAATTCATATATAAAATATGAATTTTAAGTGTTAGCACACTTAAAATTCATATTTTTTCTTTAAAAATATAACAGAATTGAAAATTATTTTCATATTATGCGCATACTTCGCCATTTTTAAAATGTTAATTAATTTTAAGTTAATTCAAAAACAAATGATATTCAAAATTTTACACAAATTTTGTTTTTTTTTAGTAAACAAAATATCTAAAATAAAATTGATAATGTAAAGTTACCTTTGGTATATTTTAAAACAAATAGCAAAAAACATGGATTCTCAACCATGCGAAAAGGATAATATCGCGTTATTAAAATACAAAAAGATAAATGTATTCAGTCGTATACCTGACTTAATTTTAATATTACGACTTCATATTATACAATTCTTTGTTTTCGACTTATAACTTAATCTTAAATCTAAAATTTATTAACCCTTCTTTTGGCGTACAACACATAATGTATATTTTTATTAAGTATTATAAATGATTATGTCCTATAAGAGTTTTATTATCGAATAAGAAATTATATTGAATACGATTCGGTTTATGAAGTTTAATCTATATATAATCCAACTATTCTGGGAAGAGCTGGCAAATCCGGCAGAAACGACAATTTAATTTACACGGCAATTAAAATTTTATCAGGAAACTACATTATAACACTGGGTCTGGAATTATTGAAACATCATTTGATAACAGTTGAAATGGAGTTATTTTTAGGAATTTAAGTTTAAACCTATACATTAGAAAATATTCCAAAATATGGAAGCGCTTCGTTTGAAAGAAAAGTTTGAAATTAAATTAATTTTATCAAACGTGCATTTTTACATAGCCTATACATCAGAAAATATATATAGGTTGCAAGGGCCAGTTGACAAATTCTTTCATTATAATAATAAAATTTTTTTGACATGTTAAAAACAAGAATTTTGAATAGTTTCTTCCTTATACTCGTAATCATAATTTATTGGAAAAATTAATTTTTCAATGTGAAAATATCGGAAACTTTTGAAAAAATTGTTCTTAGTGACATAGCCGACATTGTAAATACATAAAATTGCATAATAGATTTAATGTAAATATAACTGAATGCAAATATTTACTGCTATCACAGTAAAAATAGTATAAAATATTCTCATAGCATTAATATTATTGTGGCACAAAGTAAACGAAAAGGAAAAAGAAAGTTTTAATATGAAAATGAATTTATTTTACATTTTTAACAATTCTTATGTTCTTTTCTTTGATGTACATATACATATGTACATAAGTACAATCTTGTAGGGCCATTTTGAAAAAGTAATTTACATATTATGGTTTCATAGCATAATTGTTCTTATATACTCACATTACTCACATACATACCATGTAAATATTTGTGTACCAGGTATACATACATTTTTCCTACAATTACACCATACATGAAATGCAAAAATTAATTTATTATATAGGGTCATAAATTCTTTATACATATTTATGTATACATTTTTCCTTTTCCAAGCAAATTTAATATTCATGATGGGTTGAGACTTCACATGATTTTTTCATATAGTAATGAAAGCATAGACTTGATGACTCCTTTATTATTTTATAATCTTTAATAATTTACTTTTCGTCGGGAAATTTTACAATGGCAAATAAATATATTGTTTTATGTATAGCGAACAAATAGAAAGAATGAAAAATTTAATTTTAAAAGTGGAAAAATTGTAATGAAAATCGTCATGAGAATTTAGGGTTTATTGTCATATTAAAAAAAAGAAAGGTTTATAAAGTACGAATAGTTCAGTCATTTTATAAAAAATTTTTTCAATATTAATATTTTGGAAGAATTTAATTTCAAAAACTTATAGGAACTTATTTTTAAAAAATTTATCGAATTCCTAATCAAATTCTAATTTTTTTTGGTTTCGCCGCTCTGAATTTCCAAAAACGAAAATATTTTAGAAAATTAATTTATGGAAATACAAAAACCTGAGATTTTTTCGTCCAAAATTTATGGTCTACCATAAAAATATAAATTAAATGTAATTGGAGTGAATGTAATTGCATACTTAACAGATTCCATGAAAAAAGAACAATATTCCATTAGACTAAACTAATATAGCAAATGAGATTATTGTAATTTATGAAGAAGATAGCCATGATCAACAATTGTATCTTAGTATCAATAAGTGCTCCATAACTTGCAATGTTCCAAAACATTTTCTCATTTAAACTTAACCAGCCAAAGTCCATTCTATATGCCATATAAGATAATCCCTTATCTTTTTATTCTACATATACAATGTGATCTATATTGTAGAATAAAAAAATTTTACAATGTAACAAGATCCAAATTGCTAAAAATGGGGTTTAACAAGGCATTAAGAATCCAAACAGTGGAGTGAAAAAATCTAGACTATAATGCAGTCGTTTTTGAAGTTTTGCTATGCTATTTATGCTGTAGTTTTTTTGCAGTAACACTTTTTCACTGCATTTTAGATGCCATGGAATATTTAAAAAAATTAACATTAATTAATTCTTGACTATTCCCTTCTGTAGATTTCCTATGCCTGCTACAATCAAAAAGTTTTTCGTTTAGGAAAAATCGTAACTCTGCTGGAGTATTATAGAATATAGCGGAATTTCATTATGCGAAAGTGCTTTTTTTCCATCATCCTTTGTCACTGTCCGCTTTTACATTTGAGATGACGTATGTTGCATATTTAATTCAACTCAAACGAGCTCTTTGTAAGAGAATACAATAGGTGACAAATGTCTAAAATGGGCAGCAATAGAATCATTAACTCGCTTATATCAATATACAAGGAATGGGAATATTTCGCGATCAATATGAAATGTTACCAATTTATTTATTTTATAAATTCGAAATTTATTAATTATTTTTCGTTTACTTTAGAATAGAAAGAATTTATTTGGAAAACCGACGGGACAACTTTTTATTTTAAAAAAATTTTTTATATAAATGACTGCCACTTAACTCGTCATCATAAATTCATCAAAATTCCTGTACTATTAATAAGTAATGAAACTCTTTCTTTCATGATCTGATCGTTTATTTCAGGGGCAAATATTATTTTAAAAAAAAAACATATACATATATATTTATATATACATACAATACATATGTAATAATATTTATGTAAAATTCATGTTTTTCCCACTGTACATGGTTTCTTCTTTTTATTTCATTTATTTTTTTTATTTATGAAAAATTAAGAAAAATATTTTATTTCACATGCGAAACACGTACAAAATATTGTTATAGTTACACACATACTTGTATAAACATACAAGAATTTTTCACATATTTATGTATGTATATGTATGTATGTGTATATTTTTTTTTTTGTTTGACATTTTGAAAACAGAAATTAAATACTTACTTCATATTTTACGCTATTTTACAACAAGCTCAATTCAAGTGTATGCAAGTGGGTGATGGTTCTTTTCTCATTTCAATTTCATATAAATTTAAAATATTTGCGAATTAATTATTTTATTTCAATACAATTGTTTTCTTTTCTTCTTTAAAATATTTTTATTACAATTTAATTAATTTTTATTGTTTTAAAAAGTATGTATGTAAAATTTTGAATTGAAATTGTAAAAAAAAATAAGAAATTATCATAACGATTGCAATCCATGTTATATTTCATACACATACCTATGTATATAGGTTAGGTTGTGCATGTGCATGTATAGGTATAAATATAGTTTTGAAAATTGTATAGGGAACCCTTATATTATTCTGGTATTTTTAATGGGTTTTCAATTTTAATGAAATGAAATTTTTTAAGTAAAATTTAAAAACAAAATTTGTCGAATTTCTAGTAGAATTTAGAGGGAAAACTATATTGAATAAATATATAGTACAAACTCTCTACACAATATAAGAAAAATAAATATTTTGCAATTAATAGAAGAAAACCTACAAAACTCATGTTAATAGTAATTTTGATTTGCAATATTTGGAAAATAAATCTTTCTTCTGCCTCGATATTAATTTGTTTGAATTCAATTAAATTTTAAAATTGATTCAATTAACTTTCAAGTTTGCCATGTATTTAAATAAATTTTAATTTAACCAAAAATTCTCAATTAAAATTGAATTTAATTCCAAGTAAATTCGATTATACACACATTTCAAATAGACAAGCTTGATCAAGATTTTCAAATAAATTTAATTAATTTTTTAAGTAAATCCCTTCATCTTATTCAAGTAAGTTCAAATTAAATTTCAAATTGACTCAATTTAATCTCAAATAATTTCAATTAAATTTCAAAAACATTTTTAATTACTTAATAAACAATTGATATATGTAGTTCAAAGTTCAGCGGAACTTTGTTCAAATGGAAAGTTATCCATCTTATATAATTAAGAAATTAAAATTCTTTTGGCAAATTTATTAATTAGTAACCGTAATTAGTAATATGCATGTAATAATTTCTCCCATTGAGGTTTTCTATGGTTATGACAGTTTTTATATTTTTACAAAACCATTTGAAAATTCATAACCCTATATACTGATGGTTTGCAAGTGTTACAATTTCGCAGTCAATACTCTTGCGAAATATTGCGCGAAAACAGAAAGAAATATTACTTTTTAAGCTAAACTTCAAAAGTACAAAGAGGGAATCTTTCAAATTTCAAAAAAAAGAAACGAAATTTTTATTTTAAAAAACGTCGCCTATATTTTATGTATAGTTAGGGTTTTTTGTTCTAACTTCTATTTTATTGTGTTATACTTATGTAGTTTCCACTATTCTTACATTATTTTCTAGTTAAGTAGGGTATACAATGTTAGTCACATGCGAGAATTGTTTTTTTTTCTTAAATGCATGATAAGTATGTCTTTGTGTGTAATTTCTTTTCATGCACCAGTCAAGAAACCAATATAATGTCGTACAAAAAAGAAAAATAATAAAAATAAAATTACGACTGAAAAAATTACTAATGTAGTAGGTAAGCCTGTTTTTCTTTCATTTTTTTTTTTAGTATGATTGTAGTTTTTTGCACATATATATACAATTTTTTTTTTAATTGAATTATTAAAAAAAAAAATTGAATATAAAAACGTTTTGTTTACATTTCATAAAGTAAAGTTTTTTTCTTCATTTTAAGTTCAACTATATGAGAAAAAAACGCGATTCTTTATATAAGTACGGTTTGCCATTTTTTTTTCTAGATTTATTCAAAACTTCCCGTTTAATAATTGTTATAATATAAAGTAAGTGGTGTATAATTGCCGGCATGGTATATATGTATTTAAGTGATCATCATTTATATTTCAATTCATAAAATCTTATTATTTTATTTGTCGCCGGTCAACAGAACACAAAAAAAGATTCAAATTAAAATATGTATATGTTCACCCAAATTATGAGTTTGTGTAGTATATAAATAGAAAATTTTTTTAAAATGAGAATTATTATTGGTATAGACCATATAGTAATCACTGTATGAAAACTTGATAAAAAAGAGCTTGCAGAATATTAGTTTGAAATCGATTTATTCACTAGATTGTTTACCTGAGCAAAAATACACCGGTTATATCGTATTTATCTAATCAGGCTAATCCACATTTAAAATTGACATAATATATATATTGACAAGTACAAAATATTTAATTATTTCAATTAAATTTTTTTATATACAAACAAATAATTCAAACAGTTAGGGGAAGTTATACTTTTGTTTAAGGAAGCCCACGAATTACGGTAACATTTTCAATATATTCGTTCGTATATGAGTGATAACTGGAAAAATAATTGAAATAAGTATACCAAATTAGGATAAGGAAGCATAAGAAAGGTAAACATCAGAACCTTATTTAATTTGAATGAAATCGATGATTGGGGTCTCGTATTACAAATTCAAAAATTATTTATTTATAATTGTTTAAATTCAAAAATTATTTATAACCAATTTACCTTAAGGGCGGTTATATTTCTGTTAAACATAGTGGAGATTACAGGAATTTTAACGGCATCTGCCATAAAAATTTAAATGTGGTTTAACCTTATCTCAGAAATCGCTCTACTTAAAAGGCTCAATTGCTTTACCAGAAGTAATTGCTATTGAATGAATTCTTATTAAATTGCTATATATGACTTCAAAAGTTATTCGGCCATATCTAGAAAACTATTAAAACAAATTTATAATAATAGGATCATTCTTAGAATTACATTCTGTGAAGCACACAAATTATACAATGCCAAAATTGACCGTTAACCGAATTTTTAATTTGTATAACAGAATTGATGCAGTCAACTATTCCTGTTCTCGTTTTTCTCAATATTGAAATTCAATCTAGTTTCTCTGAGGTTTATTTCAAAATGGTAAATTATGAGAGGCTAAGATATCTGCTTGGAAAAGTCTTAAATCAAAAATTTCAGTAAAAAATTTATTTAATTACTTTCTGGCTAACTTTTGTCAAAAAGTAAGTGATGGGGTAGGATGTCGAGGTGAATGTAAAATATTTCAGTAAAATAGTAAAATGTTTAATAAAGAAGATGAGCGATAAAACAAAAATTTTAAATTTCAAAGTAAGAATAAAAAATCACTAGATATTTTCACACTAGTTCGTTAAAATGCAAAAAATTATACGTTAAATGTCATACTTATTTTTTAAGTTAATAAATTTAAAATAAATTTTGAAATGTTCGACTCATATATGAGTTAATTGCAATCAGCTCTGAGTTTTTACTTAGAAAACAATTTTAAATTAAAATTTTTTTTAGGGAAATAATAAATAGGTTTCTACTCTTACCTATCACCATTAAAATTTTCAAATTATTATAAAATTGTCGCATGTATGTATGTATGTAGATATATAAATAAATAAAGTTGGGTCAAACCAATGGTTTGTATTGTAGCGCTTTTCCCTTCAACAAGTGAAAATTCTGCTTTTAAATACAATCTATGTATAGCTATCACACTATTAAAATTATTTTCATTCATATACAAAACTATTTCTAGGATTGCATATATTTAGGATGATGCATACACGCAGTCTTCGAAATAAAGCAAAAATTAATATAAAGAGGGGTTAACATAATGCTCGATTTTAAGGGTTAATTGTGTGAGTTAAGAAAAGTAATTATATTTTATAATTTCATGGAATTTACCGTTAGCTTTCTGCGTTTATAAAAATTTGAAAAAGCTTGCGGTTTCGGAAATATAAGGTGTCAAAAATTCAAATTTTACAAATTTCAAGATGCGATAACTTGAGAGGGGGTGGAGATGGAAAAAAATTTTCTTCTAACGAAATGAATTATTTGTTAATGTCTAAAAGCTCCTAAAATTTCAAGCTTCTACAGACTGGGGTCTAAATGAAAAACGAAATCAAAAATTTGGAATAAAAAACACTTTAGATAACGGTAAATTTAAACGGCCATTTTGTTTTTCTAAAGTTGAACTATAGTATACCGCGCTAGGGGAAGCAAGCCACTGCCTTTCTGCGTTTGCAAAACTTCAAAAATGCTTATGGATGGTTTCATTGCAACAAATATTTAAAAAAGGCCATTTTTAGGGTTTGGGCGGGGGTATAACTTCTAGAGGGGGGGAGATAGGTAAAAATTTTGTTCTACAGAAATAAGTTTCTAGTAAAGATCTATGAACGTATTAAATTTCACCTTTCTATCTTCAAGGGTGTAGAAGTTTTGTAAACAAAAAAAGTATCCACGGACGGACGGGCGGGCGGACGGACGGACAGAGTGAAACTAATAAACACTTTTTTTCAAAAATTTTTGGAAAAGTGCTAAAAATTCAAAAGTATATTTAGTAGATTAAAATTTTACCAGTTTTACCATATAAAATTATTTGAAAAATTTCTTTAATGATTACTCATTGTTTTAAAACCATCTGAAGAATACGTTTTATACGAGTAAAATATAAGCAAGTAAAAATCAATATCAAAAATAAAAATAATGCAAAAAACTATTATTAAAGCATTAGGATTAGTTTTTATAAGGTAATTGTGGAATATTTGAGCAAAAACAAAAATGGTTACTATTTTCTATATAAAAAAAAAAATTATTTATAGTCTTCAAACATTGAATTGTTTTTTGAAAGCGAAATAAGTTTGTATATACACAGAGATTATTTTATTGGGTGCGTACATGCAACATTGTTTTTAAATAACGTATATACTTTATTCTCTATTGTGAATTATAAGAAAACTAATTATGTAGGGACCTACCAAAGAATTTATTCACTAAAGCATATCCATATGATTTTAATTATTGAATCCAAATTAACATGAAACATGAAATTTAAAATAATTTGCAAATAATTATGTACTTTTAACAAAATTTTTGTATTTTATAGGTTTATATTAAAAAAATAAAATAAATGTAAAAAAAATATATAAAATTAATTGAGCTTGAAATAAATAGTTTATTCAAAAACAAAATGAAGTTAAACTAATTAAAGTAATAAAGTTTGGTCAAATCAATGGTTTGTAGTGTAGCACTTTTCCTCTTAAAAAATTTAAAATACTGCTTTTAAAGACAACATTATGTAGGATACTGCATTATTAAAATTACTTTCATTCATATACGAAAATATTTCTAAAATTGCCTACATTTAGGATGAACAATGAATGCAATCGTTGAAATATAACAAACAAAAAAAAAATTGAAGCCTTAAAATAATGGCCGAATCTAAGGCTTAATTGCGTGAATTAAGAAAAATAATAATATTTTTTAATAGCGTAAGATTTACTGGAACAGCTTGTAGTTTCGGAAGTATAACGTATATAGCTTGAGAAATATAGCTTGAGAGGGTTTGGAAAAAAACTTTCCTTTAATAAAATAAAAAATTTATTTCTGCCTAAAAGCTGTTAAAGTTTCAGACTCCTACAATCTAAGTTCTAAAAAAAAAACGATATTAAAAATTTTAACAGTCATTTTGTTTTTTTTTTAAGTTAAAATTTGGTATGCCGCAATAGAAGAAGCTAGCCATTACTTTTGTGCGCTTCCAGAATTTAAAAAATGTTTCTGGTCTTGCTACAATAACTACTTAAAAATGGAATTTTCAAAAAGTTTGAGGGGCTATAACTTTTTAAAAAGAGGGAAGAATTTTCTTCTACGAAAATAAATATTTGTACTGTTTTAAACCAAAAATCTTACTAGTAATGGGTGCTTTTTGTTATCACATTTTATGTGAGTTTAATTTTGACATTTCCTGCAATATTATTCAATAAAGTTGTGCAGCAAAAAAATAAATCTGAATATTTTGCCTTATAATGATTGATAGCCGAAGAAGGACTTTATGCTTGTAGGAAATATTAATTAAGACACGTACGGTTACCAAGGAATTTTACATTTTAAATTCTTTTCTTATATCAACCATCCGGTATACAGTCTTTATGAATAACCGCTTTCGATTTTAAAATATGCTAAAAAATATTTAAAAATTGAACTCTTTAAATGGACAATAGAACGTAATCGCTGGTATTAATAATCGTTTATAATGTATTTAATTTGTCTTAAAATATTTTAGAAATTATATTTAAACAAAATTGATTTTTTATTTTTTATAATTATCAAATTAAATTGAATTGAACTCAATGCCTTACTTTAGATGTCAAAGTAGGAAAGATTGAAATTAAAAATATTTAATGAAATAATTTATTAATTTAATAGCATTTAATATATATAACTTACTTTAAAATTATTCTATTTTCCCTATAATAGATTGGACAACAAAAAATAGAATTCACTTTCTCTTCAATTATTTTAATTTTGAATTTCAAAGTTAATGATTAATGCTTTTAAAATTGTAATTGTTTTAAAATGCTTATTAAATATTTAATATGAATTTTTTCATCTATCATATAGAACACATTAAGATTTTAATCGAAATTCTATTATTTTATTTTGATAATTTAATAAAACTAACATTTAAATGGTCATCAAAAAAGTATAAAAAGTATTTAAGCTTTTTTAATATCCAGATTATTATATATGCGTACGTATATTATATATATATAGGGTAATTATGTAAGATATAGGGAACTTCAATTTTAATTTTATAGCTCAGACCATTAATATTCTTAAATAACATTTATTAAAGGTATTAAAATATAAATTAGTTCTTCTTCTTCTTTGTTTTACAGCCTGGGTTGGGCCAATGCATCCTCTGCAATACTATGCCAATCGGATTTATTGTGAGCGGCCCGGGCGTATTGAACCACTTCCATTTTAACTAAATCTTGATCCACGGAGTTTAACCATCTTTTTGTCGCGCGTCAGGGTTTCTTCTTCCAATCGGATTATCTTTAAAGATCTTTTTGACGATTACTTCATCTGGCATCCTTATGACGTGTCCTAGGCATCTAATTCTTTGGGCTTTGACTAATCGTCTTATGTTACAGCCCTGGATTAGTTGATCAAGTTTGTGGTTAAATCTTATGCGATATGTTACACCATAGTCCGTATATTTTTCTTAAAATTGTTATCTTAAATAGGTTACGAGTTGATTAATTTTATTCGTTTTTAAAATCGAAATCTCACAACTAAAACTCAGTACGGTACTTATTATAGTTTTGTATAATCTCAAGTTCACATTTCTTGATTTGAGCAGTTTTATACTTGCGTATAAATCCCGGTTTGATGTCATAATTCTTTCTTATATTGCGACTTCTACGTCTTTGCATTTATCAATTTTTACGCCCAGGGAAGTGAAATTTTCAACTGACTGTGATATCGTTGTTACTGTGTATTATGGTGAATTTAAACTTGTTTAAATAAGTATTTGATTTTTCTTCGTTAATCGTCGGACCTATGTTTCATGACAAACCTTCCATGTGCACAAATATTTGCCTAAGATTGTTTACATTTCTGGCCAAAATTACGAAATCGTCTAAATATAATAGATTAAAAATGCCTTATTAAAACATAACCATACTTTTATGAGAAAAATGTCTGACAAAACAAATAATATTCTTTAAATTACTTATTTATTAGCTCCTTTAATAATAATAATGACAATATTTTAAATATAATAATGAATGTGCCAATATAAAATACCTATAATAACTTTAATATTAATTTAAATATTAAATTATCTTTTAAAATAACAATCTAAAACATCCGATAATATCGGGTATGAAGGGAACAATTTTTTAATAATATAGAAAGCAACAAATTTTCATTATGACGTATAAAATTCTCTTTTTATGTAATTTTTATTCTATTACAACTATAGCATTAAAATTTAATTAAACTAAAATATAGGGAAAAGAAAAATTATCAACCCTAGAATTGAAATAAAAAAAAAGAGCAATAAGAGTTAAAAATAAAATTTTTTTAGAGAAATCTAAAAATCAATAAAATAAATTTCTACTTAATACCCTCTGCACCATATACACCAAAACAAGAAACATTTTTATGATTTTTTTATTTATATATAATTTACTACTATAGATGGCCTCACAGTGTTTACTCCTATTCTATAAATGTACATTATTACATATCTCCATACACATCTAGGAACCTATGCATTCTGAATGCAAAAATTAAAATTAATGATAAAAAAAAGCAACAAAAAATGGAATAAAAACCAATATTACAACAGGCAAAAATAAAGAGTTAAAAATTATAAAAAACAAAATAAGAACACGTATGTTACCTATACCTCCCATAAAAAAAAACTACATAATCAAAAAATATTAAAATCCAATTGGATTGGCTAAAAAAAAAATTTCTCTACTAACACAAACAAATCGAAAAAAAAAACATGTTTGATAGTTTTTTTTATTTTTGTTTTCCTTATTTTTTTTTTATTATCACCAATTCCTAACCTACATGTTGTTTATTTTATCGTTTACAGTGTATTTTTTATATTTGTATTAAAATATTTGCGCAATATCCACAGATATTGTGATAAAAATATGAAAAAACATTGAATATGTATTTATGTTACTCTACACTCCGGTTACAAATACGAAATATGGAATGTGATGTAAATATTTATAACAGGCAATTCTAATAATTCGATACATACATGTAAATCTGTAAAAAAAAATTATATGTACTCTTCGAGTATTCATGTTATGTAATATTAATAAATAACATTTTCTTTGGAAGATTTTAACAATTTTCAATATTATGATTAATGTTATGTCAATATTCTGTTAAATGAAATGTTATGAGCATTGTTGATGTACGAATATATTTCTAATAAAAATGTACAATCTGGTTTATTTTATAACAGAATGTATTCGCTTTTAATCATGACATGGCTTGAACTACACAGTGCACAGTACCTTTGAGTGTTTTAAAATAACAGATTATTAGTATATGTTGCGACAAAAAATCATATCCGTAATTGTTATATTTAAAATAATCTACCTAATGACCCGACAGGTCATTAAATTAAAATATTTTTAGCGGAATGTCATTCTGTTGCGTTAATGTGTTCACTCATATATTTCAACTTCGGCTGAATTAATTTTGATGAAAATTAATGCCTAAACTTTTTATGGTCACGGACACGTGTTAAACAAAATAATATGGGATATGTTAGGTCTCAAGAACTGAACTTTTACTATGCGCTGATTTTATATGTTTTTGAATCAATTTAAAATAAATTTTCAAGGAAATCACCAACTGAACTTATTTTTCAAATTTTTGATATAGTTTTTCTCTTAACATACACAATAAGCTGTAGTAGTCTGAATATTTTGCGGCTATCAGATATTTTTTTCTACTTCCAACCCCCTCTCAAGTTGCCGGCTCTAGCAGTTTGTAAATTTTGAATTTCCGGCACCATATATTTCTGGAACTACAAGCTTTTCCAAATTTCTATAAATGCAGAAAGCTAAGCATTTATGCCATCAGCAAATATAATAATTTTTCTTAACTAATGCAAATAACCCTTAAATTTGATCAATATTTTAACATCTCTTTCAATTTTTTTTTTCTCAGCCAAAATATATGCAATTTTTTAAATATTTTGTTATACGATGAAACTAATTTAAATAGTGAAGTGGTTGTTTTTAAAACCAATATCTTCACTTCTTTAACGGAAAAGTGGTATAAACTTGTTTATTATTAAAAAATGTTTAAAAACCATTGGTTTGACCCAACTTTTTATTTAAATTTACGACTGTCGTTCAAATCTTGATTTCAATTCCGAGTCTGATACTGATTCATTATTTTCTTTCTTCACTTAGTACACATTCTTCTTTACAAGGAAATTCTTCTTTATTAACAAAAATTAACTAACCAATTTTTATACTAACCAACATTTTCTTGCTTTTACTCTACTTAAATACACCTGAACATCTAAACGTAGTAACATTTTTTTTAAACTATTATGCTTAGAATATTATTTAACCGCATGTTATGTTAGCGCTTATCATTTCATTTTTAACATTACATTTGGATTTTTATTCCAACTGTGAAATTTTATTTTACTTTTATTTTATTAATTTTTTAATAATGCATGTATTCTTTCTTATATTGAATTTTGAAATTTTTTGTGTTTTGCGCAAATTTGTTTCTTTAATAATATCATTTTTTTGAATGTATGTGTGTAGATTTAATGGTACTATTGAAATGTTTAAGTAAAATACAATTTTAAACATAACATGATGTTAATATTTTTATAATACTATTAAACTTGTAACAAAACTATCTGAAGTCTCTAAAAATAAAAATTACCACTTTAAATGTGGTACGGTTCGAATCTCGCTTTTCTCTTTTTCCTTTTGAACTCTTTTCCATGCTTATTAGTTTTGTTTTTTTTTGTTTTACAACATCGCATAATTTTTGTTTTTATTATTGTATTTCTATTTAGTCTTTTATCTCTTGGTTATTTTTTCGTTGATTGTAAATTATTATTTTTTTTTTTTTGGTTTACTTGTGTCGTCATTTTCTTTACATGCATACATTTATAATATTGTAAAAAATTTATTCACATTTTCTGGTTGGATATCGAGACTGTGTGTCTTTTATATTCGAAAGCTACTGTTGTTGGGTATATTTGATTTCTTTTTTTGTTATACTTAGAAATTGTTGCCGTTATTGCTACTGTTTCTGCTGCTGGTATTTGTTATAAATTTTCTTTTTTATTTTTTTTTTGTAATTTTCAATCCTTGCTTTTTGTTGCTGTTTGTTGGAGCAATCTTAGTATCTAATTTTTAATTTTATTTCGTTTTTTTTTTAGTATGAGTGAGTGTTTTTATTTTGAATTTATTTGGATATTGCCGTATTGTGCCAACTGTTATGTTAAATATTTTTTTTTCATCTTATTATGTTTACTATTTTTATGCTATTTTTTTCTGTTTACACGTATGTATGTATATGTTTGTTTGTATACATACCTACATTTATTTATATATACATATATTTGCTGAACATTGTTATTTAACTCGTTTTGTCTTGTGGCAGTTTAAATTTACTTTATTCATATGGAGTTTTTTCTCATGTTTCTCTCTTTTTTTTTCAAATTGTATTAAGTAGTTGTAATAGTATTTGTATTTTATGTTTCTTTTACATTAATAGTTTTTTTTATTTTGATAGTTTTTTTTTCATTACTGTTGTATTATTTCATATTTAACTTTAATACATAAAAATATATGTATATGTTTTTTCTGTATTGAAATCCTGGTTAGGGCCCCCAAGTATTAAAAATTTTTAAGAGTAAAATTTTTTTACTTTTTATAATATGAAAATTTTTTCCAACTTCTTCTTCAAGGTGGATTCATTCGCGCGTCTTGAATTGATGTGAACGGACGAAAAATTGTGTATTTTGTTTTTTTTTTTTGGTGTGTTGTGTATTTCGTTTCTTTAATGTTCTATATTAATGAAATGAACGCAATGAAACAAAAAAATCACAATGATAATAAAAGTATAATAAGAAATGAAAATAATTGTAATTGGAGAGAGACCCGTTTTTGGCGAGTGATAACCGAATAATAAAGAAAAAAAAAACAATACAAGAATAAAAAGTAATAATAAAAAAAAAACGATATATGTATAGGGTTCCCTGCAGTATTAAATAGAATTTTGTATAAGGAAAAATAAAAAAAAAAAAACACTTGTAACAATAATAATAAAAATAAAAATATTAAATTGTAAAAAAAATATAAACAATTTTGTTATAAAAACCTTTAGAATTTTTTCTTATTAATTTAAAAATAAATTTAACGGTGTCTTTTTTTTTAATGATAATTAATTTGATTTTTTAGTAGTACTCAAGGAATTTTGTGTTTTTTTTTTTATACAAATTTGTTGTTCTTACAAAAGTGTGAAATATTATAGAATAATAAAATTATAAAATAATTTAATAATAGAAAAAAAAAATTTAATTCAAAAATATTATAATTTAATCAGAAAGAAGGAAAATAATAAACCAATTATATTTAAAAGTGAATTAATAATCTTGAAAATAATTAAGAAGAAATTATATTTAATTTAATTAAGAATAATTACGAAAATAATAACGAGAATTTAATTTTCAATTAGAAAATATATTGACAAAAATATTTTTATTAATTAATTTTTAATTTATTAATTAAAATTTTCATACGAATAAGAAACCTGTGAATTTTAAATAATAATTAACAATAATAATTAAAAATAATGATTAAAATATAAATTATACAAGAATTGAAAGTGAAAATTAGTAAAGATCAAAGTGAAAATTAGCATAAAAAGTAAAAGGTTGCCCGTAATACCTTCGTTTTATAAAATATAAAGTAATAATTACAATATATTTGAACAATTATTATTAAAAAATCCTCATTTACATTTTATTTACAATAAACTCAATTTATTATCATTATATAAAAGTTTATACAACAGTTATATAAAATAACCTTTAATTTTACATAAATAACTTTTATACACTATTTTCAATTTGTTCCAAGATAGGTATAACAATACTAATTTCAATTATAATTATTACCATAATTGTGTTTATGACATACAACTAATAATATATTTTTAACTATAAAATTATTAATTATTTTGTTAAGTGTGAGAATTTGAGTTTTATTTGTAAGAATATTATTCTTATAATAAAAATTATGGATAAATGCTATTAAGTGATTGTAAGTTAAAGAAATTAATTGATTTAAGTAAAGTATTTGAGAATTAGTTTATTTTTTTTTTGAATTTCAGTAAAAGAAAAATAGTGTATTAAAACCATTTTTGAAATATATCTTTGAAAAATAATATTATTTGCCCTTTTGAAATTTAAAAATAAATATTTATTTTTTTTTTATATAAAAGTATTATATATAATTTAATTAGAATTAAAAGTAAAAAAATCGTAAAAAATAAAGAAAAAAAATTTTTTTTTTTTTGAAAAAAAAAAATACTTAGTGCTATAACGAAAAATTTTTTATTTGCGATTAATGTTTAAAAAATTATGTATCCTTGGTATAGAGACGGTCAAATAAGTGTTGGACAATTTTGTGATACATCATCAGCAGCAACAATTGTAGCAGCAGCTCCAGCAGCAGCTTTTATTAAAACAGAAAGTGGATATAATGATTGTATGTTAACAATTGATTATGGTGGTGGGCCAACATCAGTAACAGCGGTAACTGCTGAACAAAGTAAGGTAAATAATACAATTATTTCGTATCTATATACTTATTAGGTACAATAATTCTTTAAAGCTTTATTAAATTACTAGAAGTATGTAGTTAGCAATAAATATTAATTATTTGTTGGTATTAAGAAAAATTGTAAAATTTAATAATCGCGTTAGTAAAGGAAGTGTTATCATTTTGAATAAATTAACTTTTTATTAAAAATATTTGAATTCTTATAATTCAACTGTATATACGGTCAATGGATATTATTTCACACAATTATTTTATAATTTGGTTGTTTGCTATCAATATGACTGGCACAGTCAAGAAAATAATAAAGAACGAAAATTATTTTCGACAAATTCAGTTGTAACGTAGGTGAAAATAATTATGCGCTTTTTAAAACTCTTGGATGCGTAACCTATAATTTTAATGCTTTTAAAAATTTTGTGCTGCAAAAAAGTGTATTGTAGGATTTGTAATCAAGAAAATTTTGTGATTCCAATATTATGTTTATCAACAATATAAATCTAATGAAATCTAAATGAAGGGATTGATAAATATAAGTATATAGCTATTTAAAGTCTGGCATTTAAGGCAATTTGTAAATTATCTCTTAAATAACATTTTGGTATGTTATTTTTGTTTTTAGTTGAAATAAAGAGTTATCCATAAAAAATTAATTGTTATACGGGTAATTATTATACGGTAAAACTGATATTAAGTTCTTAAAATATAAGCAAAAATTTAAATTGAACACTAGGTAACACACAGACCCTAACAGTTTCACTTGTTCTCAAGCCATCTCTAAAGTTATTCTGGGAAACTTTAGTCGATATTGTACAAGTGTACCCATATACAAAAAAATATTATATTTTTGTGTATTTTATGGATGAATCATCCAAAATAATAAAGGCTTTATTCATTTAATAAACAATGAAAATTAATTAAAAATAATTAAATTCAGTAAAAATATTATTTTAAATTAATTTAATGTCTATAATGGAAGAAAAATTAAGATTCTCAAATAAAACCAAGAATCTTTTAAAAATACTCTGCTTATACTTTGTTATTTTTACTTATCTTCGCTTACTTCGCTAACTGAATAATCTCGCAACTACAAGCTATAAATTTATGCTTATACTACTTGTGAGTTTTAAGATTAAGTTTATATTCTGTAAACGAATTATGTGTATTTAATTACATTAAGCACCTGGTCTGATGGTCTTTCATTTTATTTTCATTTTATTTATGTACATACTAAAAGAATTTTATAATTTTCATTTACCTAAAATAAATTATAATTTGTTTCTCTCCGCGATATTATATACTTTGTTAGTTGGTCATTTTCCGTTTCGATTTATTCTTTGGATATTAAAAATTCTTTAATATACCTATGTTTATCAAGGCATCAATTATCTTTGAAAATAAGTATATTTTGTTTCTTGAAATGGTATATAAATCATTAAGTATTCGTGATTCGTATGTTCTGGTAATACCTCATTATGATTCCATTGAATTAATTAACATTATGAATTAAAGAAATTTATGATATTCTATACAAAATTACATCCATAGATATAGAAAATCAGCCAAATCCATTCCATATCATATACACAGGTTAGACAGGTTAGGCTTGAAGGAATTATTTATTTGGAGCTTGGATGAATATAATTAATTATTCATAGCTTCTTCAAGTTTATAGTAAATTAACAAAAGTAATTTTAATCTCGTTCAATTTATTCAATTTTTGGATGACATATTAAGTTTATATTGTAGGATTAAAAATTTTATTTATAATAAATTATAACATGGAGTTGTGAGTAAATTTCAAATTTCTTAATTTCTCATAAATTCTTTTTAGTAATGACTGTAATTATAAGTAAGTTAAGTTTTATATGCTCGCATAGGAATGGAGGTATTTTCAAAATAATTGTAATAACACTTTTATTCATTCTTAATATTACTTATTAAAATTTAAAAGGAAGTAGTACAAATGAAACGTCCGGTTTGTTTCAATGATTTTGTGATTTGCAGTTTATTTATTGATTTCTATAACTAGTTTGTGAGGTTTTATGAAATTTAAATTAATAGACTTAGTAAGAGTAATATTTCCAATACAATAATAATAAAATTCGTATAAATTTTAAAGTATGTACTATAGTTTAAGTGTTGGTAGCCATTTTGGTAACAATTTGAAAACTTCAACTGCCAACAAGGAGTTTTAAAAAATACAAAGCTTAAATTTTGATTGAGCTAACAAAGAGTACTTAAAATTCTTTTTAGGAGTATTTATTTTTTAAATTATGCTGTTTTTATTTTTTATACCCGTACGAACGTATATTCGAAGGGTATACTAAATTTGCCTTACCGTTTGAAACGCTAAGAAATAACTGTCTTAGATATAGACTCAAGTGTATGTTTTTGATCAGCGTCAAATTCTGAATTGATTTAGATTTGTCTATCCGTCCGTCACAACGATAACTCAAAAACTAATTGAGCTAAGTTCACCAAATTTTCATTGTTGTAAGTGCCAGAACCCTATTTAAATTGGATATCATCCGAGCATGGGTTCGGGTAGCTGCTATACAACTTCAAAATTTATTTGACTATATTTTAAAAACTATAAAAGTTGTGATATTGAAATTTCACCCGAGCTATTACTAGAAGGGCCAATGTATTTGATTAATATTAAATTAGTAGGGCCAATGTGTTTGATAAAAGCCATTGAAATTGCTTGGCTCCTTCTGGTAGCTGCCATGCAACTCCGAAAGTAGTTTGGCCATATTTTAGAAAATATTGAAAACAAAGAAATTATGCATAAATTAATATAGTAATATGGCAGCTTAAAGTCATAGTCTGTCCCACAGTCAGCTATGACATCTTTATTCGCACATAGGATAGTAAATTCGTAAGGGCATTTTTTCTCGTTTTTAAATAAAGCTTTAAAAACTAGTATGAATCGTTTTTGTCAGTCACCTTATATATCTTTAAAGCTTCCAGAAAGCTACGGAAGGCCTTAAGCATCTTGTTTCATACGATGGATAACGTGAAAAAAGGAACAAGACAAGACAAAAAATTAAAAAAAAAATATTTAATTAAACTAGACTCGAACCAAAAACGCAATGCTTTCTAGGTTGACGCTCCATTAACCGAGCTACAGACATATGCAGAAATCATGAGGAATATTTTCGCATATTTCTTGTTAAAATGAAATTAATTGTTTATCATTTACTTATGACGATATGTAATTTTCTTACTTTCACCCAAATATTTAAGAAAAAATTTCATTCATTTATAATACTTACATTTAATAGTATTTTTACTTGAAAATTTTTTAAAATCTCCTGCGATCATATTGCTTATATGTAAGTATTTGGCGGATGAAAACTAAAAATTTATAATAATGCACCGCCGACAGATAAATTTATTTCGCCAGGAACTTTCTAAAAAAAGAGGTTAAAAAATCAAAAATAAATTACAACGTTAATTGTCTACATAAAATTAAATTTGCAAGATTAGTAATTAAGTGAAAAATATTAATTATATTTCAGTCTGCGTGGTACATAAAGGCTGGAACAGATTTCTTATTCATTATCATATAATTTTAGAATACAGAATTTTCCCATTAATATAGCCATTGGATTTAATCTTTTTCATTTCGCATAAAAATATTACATAGTTTTACATAAATATCCTAACTATCTTTGAAATTCTTAATCAATTTCTTGGTACGCAGTAATTAATATGGAAATGAACCTGTATACATGTTGTACATATACAATGTATTTTAAAGTTCAAAAGGATTAAATAATTTTCGGGTAATTTTTATGCAATTTATGCTAAATTTAAAATAAGTTTAGTAAGAGCTAAAATTTTTATTCCAATTAGAAGTATTTTTACATCATGAATTGTGTTTACTTTATATAGGGTAATTTAATGGAAAACACGGAAAAAATGTATACTTTTAAATGAAAAAATGTATGTACACAATCTTTATCATGTATACTTTCAAATTCTATTATAGTAAATGTTGCTTTGGTGATTATTTTAATATTGGGTCACTTATTCGTACATTTCTACCGGAATTTTTGTAATTCAAAAACGCTTCATTTATCTTAAAACCATATGCAGGAACTAATGTTAAATACAGATTCATTACAGATCTTGTGATTTCAATAGTGCCAAACTTTTCTAAAAATTTAGGTTAATCCAGTTTTTATGCTTAGACACTGCAATAGAGAAAATATGATTGAGAAATATTAACTATTTTCTCAAAATCAACTTTTGTAATTAATGTCAGAATTATTGGATTTAATTCTTCTTATATAATTTGTGAAAGTTCCGTTTTATTTATAAAAAACAATGTTTTAAAATTTCAAGAATTTATTGCGAAATCCTCACATATATAAGCACATAATATATGCATGTATATACATAAACACTTCATTACTCAAAACCTACATTAAATGCAAAAGCAATAAATTTTTTTAGTCGGTTACATAAGAACACTATTAAATTAAAATGCTTTTAGAACTATAGTTGCTTATTAGTTGTAAACCGCACGCTTACGTGCAAGATAGTATATATTACAATTTCGCAATAAATAGTAATTGAAAATCTTGGTTTACGCATATATTTTGTATTTGATGAAGTTTGTAGAATTGCATCATTTCACTTTAAAATTTCAAAAATTCTTCATATTCTTTGAGGACTAAGTACTAGGTTATGAAGACAACAAAACCACTATATTAATTTATATTATTATTAAAATCTGTACGTGTATCCTGTTAAAGAAATAAAGCACATTGTGTTACCACAATTTGAATTACAAAAATATTAATGGTAGTAAAATATAATCTGATGTGATCAGCACATTATCGATAGCATTGTAAAAGTGTTGTATAGCACTAAGAAAATATTCTTTAAACATTTATTTCTAATTCAATGAAAGGTATTGACTGGCCTTAGTTATAAGCCTAGAAAAATGATGACCTTTTGTCGTATAATGTCCTTGCAAAGTTTCCCTATTATTTTCGTTATGTGCCTTAACTCAAATTTTAAATTAACTTTCTCGATTATTCCCTTAGATATTGCAATGAATGTTAAATTGGAACCTAGTGAAAGTTCTCTTTCCACTGAACCTCGAAATTCTTGAAAAAATTGCTGATTAGTTCTTTTAATAACTAAAGTGGAAATATTGAATTTCAAGAGAATTGGTTAATCATCTCTCTGCATATGAGAAAAATATATATTTGGCTCGTAGTAAACGTCTAATTTCTGAGACCTGACCTTTCCCAAAAGCTCATCTGCCATTGCATTCATAAAATAAACCGAGCTATAATTTTTTGTAAAAATTGGTTAAGAATAACTTTAGATACAGGAGGCAGACTGACAGACAGGCGTAAATTTTCTTAAAAATTTTTTATGTTTCTCTAGCATGCAGAAATGTATTTCTATGGAAAACTCGAAGTGCGAAACCCCCCCCCCCCCCTATTGTATGCAATGCAGTCTGTAATTAAAAAAACTATTGTGCTACTGGTTTTGTTACTAAACTTAAACTGAACAAATTCATGTTTATGAAAGTATTATGTTTAATATAATATTAAGTTTGGTTAAAGACAATAATTGGAATTTGAAAAAATGAATTTAAAATTAAAGAAAAATACCAGAGAAAACAAGAAATATCTGCTAAAAATAATGTGGAAGACTACATTTATGCGGTTCTTGTGGTACAACCAATTGTAAGTAGACCTTTAGTGTTATTTTTCTTTTTTTATAATTAAAAAATTAAATGACCAGGTTTAATAGTAGCAACCTCAAAAGAAACTTCATATTTATACCCGCTCGTAGTTGTTTATTTGATTGAATTTCTGTGAATTCTTTCTTTTATTATAAATTTTTAATATTGAGTATTGCATTGCATTCAAATTTTATTGATAAGTCCAAAATGTAATAGTTCTATGCATTTATTCAAAACTGCATATATTACTTGGCTATTTTCTAAGGGAGCAAAATTTCTTTCTAAGCGCCAGTTTTGCAGGCGGGTGTCAGGTACTCGGTGCCATGTACGAATAATTGAACTGCAGAAAATGGAAATATCTAAACTTATATACTATCTACAGTTTGGCTTCTGTACAGGGTGTCTCAGATTTGATGGTGCTCCCGAGTTATGGTGATAGAGTGCATCTAGCCAAAAAAAAACCCCTAGCGAAATTTTGTTTCCTCCTCGAGTTATGGCGCCTCAAAATTGAAATTTCTAAAAATTGTTGAATTTTTATATTATTAATATTAAATCGGGAAGAATTCTAACAGGTAAAATCAACTTAATTCTCAGTAGAATTTCATTAGCTTTAAAATGAGTACACTGTTTTGGTTTCCGCTGCTATATTTCTCGAGTTATCAGAAAAATGTAAGGATTGAACGGTTTTAAGTAGTTCCAGCCTTGAAGTCTCATAACTCGAAATGGAGAGTCCTAAAAAGCAAAACGTTACTATGTACCTTTTGTTAAAAAATTACTTAAATTTGAGTCATCTCAAATATAAGTGAGTAAAAATTATTGCTTTGACTATGTAAATTACGAGTATAATTCCGTGAAACTGTTAAAATCATTAATTATTCTGAGTCCAAATTCAGAAAATAAACATGTTTTCGAGGCAAAACCATCAAGTTTCCAGGGATGGCCTATAGAATCAGCTTCAAGCGAGAACTATTAGGGAATACTTTGCACTATAGATTGATTCTCAGGAATTATATGAAGTCATATGAGTATTTTGGAATTATTTAAAATAGTATTCCAATAAATATTTTGCGCTGGAAATATTTGTTATTTAACTGTGAAATATTTTAATTAGTTATTGTTTGCTTTGATAAAATTGGTCACTTTACCATTTTCCAACCTGATGGGGTGACCATTGATGGTTCGATTTTATTAAAAATAATTTAGAAAATAAAGTTCATAACTTAAATTCCTAATACTATTTAATCCCTAATACTACAAACATATTAATATTTTAACATATTCAAGTACTACAACAATTAAAGCTTTTCAAAAAACAAAATACTTGTAGCCATGATTCATTTCAAATATCATTTACATTTTGAACATTGTATTTTTTTTTCTTCAAATATGCAATGAAAAAAATTCTATACAATTTTGTTTTTATTAATTTAACAGCGTTGAATATTGCGATTCATTCATTGTTCAATTTATTATTGAAAAATATTACAAAATATGCAAATGTGAATTTAATATTGAAATTTTTTTCTAATTTTTTTTTGTACTATAATTTGTTTAATGTCATGCAATCATATAGAATTTAATAAGTATTTAACTTTTAACACTTAATTATAACGTAAAAAAGCTATTAAAAATAATTTACTGAAGATTAAAATTTTATATTTTAAAAGTAGCGCACGATAATAATGAAGATTAACTTGGCATTTATGAGAATGTGCACAACAAAACCAATTTTGTAACTATTTTGCTATAAAGTGCAATAATTATTGCAATAAGCGCTTAATTGGAAAATGTTGAAATAAATATTTTAAAAAGATTTTGTTCGCAATTAATAACATTTTGAAACACAAAGTACATGAACGCAAACGTCATGCCAGTTGACTTCATTATTAAAAATTAACGCAAAAGCATGGCAAATGAAAAAAAAATTTAAAAATTTTCTTAAAAATTCGGAATATTTTGTCTTAACTTCTTTTAATTAGTGTGTGTGAATAATAAAAATTTAAATAATTATTTAAAATAATAATATATATATATATATATATAATTAATATTTCATTACTGCTTTAATATTAATATTTTATTGCAATTATTAGCATTTTATCAAATCTAGTAACAAAATCTAAACTGAAAATCAAATGAAAATTGAAAATAAAAATTTTATTCATATTACAGTTGCATTCTCTTAATGTCCTGAATTCTGCGAAAATATGCATATATTTATATAACAGTTGCATAAAATAAGTATGTAAAAATCATTACGCGTACAATTTGTTTTGAATAGCTGTTCTAACAATTTCTGTATTACATTTCAAAAATTTTTTAAGAAAAAAATAAATTGCATATTTATCGGTGCATATAGGTATTTAATTTATTTAATATTCGACTTATTGCATACAATAAGGGAAGTTCACACCAATTTCGCAGATTTTATACCAAGTTTTCGGTGGAAACACACTTCTCCATGGTATAAAAGAAGCGTAAATAAATCATTTTTAGAGAGATGTTTGTCTGCCTATCTGTCGGTCTGTGTATGCACATGTATATCTCAAATTCGGCTGAACGAAAATATATGAGTTTATTTTGGCTATGAGATGAATTGCTCAACTTTTGGGATATGTTAGTCGTCGGAAACTATGGACCTTTTTACAGACCGGTTTTACATTTGTAATCATTTTTAAGAAAATATTCAAAAGATTAATTTGGAATTTTATATATAAGTTTCATCTAACAGTACGAGAAAAAACGCAAATTTTGGAAGAGATCAGGTACCAGTGACTTAACAATAACTACGGACCAAATTTACATTTTTGTTCATACAAAGGCTATTTTCTTTGAAATTTAATATATAAATTCATGGTGTTAAAATAATGAAGTTATAAATTTCTTGAGGAATATCAGAGCTCGGAAAAATTAACTTTTTTGTAGGTATATGTTAATTAAAAGCTTACTGGCATTTTTTAGATTTTAGATTTTGAAAAGCTTAGATTTTGTAACACATTTAAATTTCTATATCATATTGCTATAGCTCAAAACTGGAACGGAATTCAACCAAGTCATCGCGAATGGGCAATTAATTTATTTTAAAACATTGGACTCAACATTCGTCAAATACTAAAAATGATTAGAAAACGAAATTATATGTAAATTAAAATGTCAAAACCCGATAATCTCGCATTTTTTTTTCCAATTGAAGATTCTACCGAAACTTGATTGCAAATTAGAAAAGTTTTTATTGTGCCAAAACGCGAAGAAGAAATCAGAAGTGTTCTATATAAGAATTTGAAATTTTTTTTTAAACTTTCATATACAGGATTGTTATTTTCTCGTAAGGCATCGTGTTTTAGTAAATTTTTATTTAATTTCAATTATAATTAAGCTTTGTATTATCTAATTAATATTATTGTATTAAGAGCATTTGGTTGTACAATGAAATTATTTAAAACATGATCTGTAATTAATATTGAATGAATAAGTTTATTTTAATGTATTCAACTTTAACGATTTTCAAAAAAGGTCGTGAATATCATAAGTTATTCATTTATCGTTATTTTAATTTCTTAACATTCAAATTAATCACATGAAATCCTTTTGCTTCTCAATATATTTTAATTAAAGCCAGTCATTCAAATATAACAATACTGTTATAATATACTATAAATAAAAAAAAATCTAAATTTGGAGAAAAACGAAATAGTCATTAGTCCAAAGGTCTATATTAGTCCCTGTTAGCACACGCCTAACAATTATGTGTCTGACCTGATTTCAAAAATAAAACAATTAAATAATCGTTTTTTTCAAATGTAAATATTAAATCCATCCATATACATACATGTAGTTAATACATAGACACTTTCGGAATCTACTTATGCATATCTACACAACCACATATTAAAATTACCGTTTAAAATTAATGATGTCTTTTTAAAGAAAATTTTAGAAAAAAAAAAGTCTACAAAATTTCAAAAACAGAACAATACACTTAATAGAAAAAAAATTATAACAATAGTATGTAAGATATTATTAATTATATAGATGTGTTTGTGTGTCTAGAACAAAAATTTCTTTTAGTTTCCCTTCCTTTACTTAATGTAGAAGAAAAGCTTTTAAATATCTTGAAATTTTCTAATAAGACAATAAGTAATTGTGATTTTTATCGATTTTCTTTACACCATAGCCTATGTACATACAAAATCTAAATTTAGTATAAAAGGGAATAGATCATAATCACTTTAATAAAATTTAATTAATGTTGAATAGTTGAAAGTATACCCACATGTATTTTGTTTTAGACAACACAACTATATGCTTTTAATTTATATGATAGAGGAAAGTCATTACTAATGGAATAAATTTCATGTATATGAAATTAGAAAAGATCCGATATTCTATATAACAAAGGTGGATAGTATAGAATTTTTAATAAGCGTAATTTAGAATTTCACATATGGGAGTGAAAATTTCATTCGATATTAGATAATATGGCGAGTTGAAAAATTAAAAATTTGTTCATATTATTGAATTATTTCAATTTATGAATTTCTGGTATTTAATTAGGGCATTCAAGCTTCTACAATGTAATTCAAATAGTATCCTATTATTATTATTCACAGAATATAAAAAGTAAGAATTAATTAAATTCTAAAAATCTCCAAAGAAAATAAATATTGTGGCAAAATACATTAAGGCAAAAAATGTGAGAACTCTTAAATATTATCAATGTCGAAAAGGTCCCTGATGTAATGACTAGAATTTTTGATTTGTTTCGAAGCAAGGCCATTTTTACAGAGTTATAGTTTCATATTCTAAGAAACCAAATGGTCCCTTTCTTATCTCATGTTTTTTTTTTTTTAATAAAATTTTCTCGGTGTTTTTCTCAAGTGTATCAAGTAAGGAAGAACCTTTTAAATAATTATT
Organism: Condylostylus longicornis; assembly: GCF_029603195.1. Lineage (NCBI taxonomy): Eukaryota > Metazoa > Arthropoda > Insecta > Diptera > Dolichopodidae > Condylostylus > Condylostylus longicornis. Next base: position 7,619,953 of record NW_026578009.1, on the reverse strand, counting down.
ATTGCTAACAGATTTCTAATAATTTTTAGTGAAATTTTATTTAATTTTAAAAAAATATTTCATTTTTTGAAATTCAAATAAAAATTTTTGACAATATTTGTTAAGGTAAAACTGTGGTACACTAGCTATTTGGACATATCATTACAGTATTGTCTACAATATATTTACAAAAAAATTAGATTTACAAACACTGTTGATACAATAAAACTTCCTGAAAACAGTGGCTCTTATTGCCAGAAAAATTATTTTTCTTTTGGAAATGGGGGTGGAACTTCCCGTCAGAAGTGTTGATTATTTATAGTGAAAATTTGCTGCATAATAATAAATAGCAATTATGTTAAGTCACATGTAAAATTATTTGGCTCAAAATTGGAGCCAAATTTGGTGGAGGAGTCTTAATTTTAGACCTTAGTATATAACAGATTTTAGACCAAAACTTAACAAATTCCTATACCTATATCATTTCTTGAATTTTGATGAAAAAATTGTTTGTATATGAGAGTTAACATTTCCTTGTTTGTATCTTCGTAATATTTTTTCAACATACATAAGTATGTAAAATTAACAGTACCTTCAATATCATTAATAAATACCAACTTATTCTTTATTAAAACCGTTTATATTAAAAATTTTACACTCTCATTAAATTGCTTCCTGTGTAACCATGAACTTTCAATGTATTTTCAACAATTTACAATTACATTTAATGTTTCCCAATGCTTTCATTTGAAATGCTCAATGGGTAGTACTAGAGTGTATACCATTCAAGTTGAAAACCTATACAGTTATTTGATTCTCTGATGTACTTGTATGATTGTTTGTGTAAATAATAAGAAAATTGAGGTAAAAATCATTTTGACTTTAGGCTAAATTGCTTCGCAATTCCTAAACGGTGTCAAATTCCATTTCGTATTTTGTTTCCTATATATTTATACAAATAAATTTTTTTTTCCAATCAAATTCACATTTCTTCACATCACCAAAGTAAAGCGATGATTTCATTCCTCGAATTAGAAGAATTATACTTTAAAATATTAAAATAATTTCTATTAGCAATAATTTTAGCTGTACTACAAAACTCATCTACCATATAAACTCTTTACTCTTAATTCTTTTTCTATATAAAAATTAATGAAATAATTTCATAACGGAGATAAATTGTTATAAGAAAATTGTGAACGGATGTAAACACAGGAAGAATGTTAAATACCATTTAAACTCTATTTAATATTAAATGTTGCTCAACATTCTAAATAACAGCGCAACATTATTTTATTTAATTATTAAACACTGGTTTTAGGAAGGATATTTAAAACTCCACAGAAATCATGTTTGTAAATTTTCTTATCGCCAATTATACTATGATTATTAAACGCGAATAATATGAAAACAAAAAAGAACTTGTAACGTTGTTAAGGAAGCCTAAATGAATGGTTTTGTTCTAAACTATTAATTAGAATATTGTATAGTAAACGCTGTAAATCTAAAATTATATGTTGTAATTATGTGTGTAAGCAAGAATAAGAATGGTTCATTGATTGTTTACTAAATATGTATTAAGTTTGCAGTTTATGTAATCATTAAAAATTATTGATAGAAATCTTCAGCTGAATAAAGAATTTAAAATGACAATGCAAGTTAATTAATTATGGACTAAAGATTTTGTAATATAATAACCGTTTAGAGATCTAAAATTTATATAATTTAATGTAAATATAATGTGTTTACACATAGAAAGGGATTCGTATATATAAACAGGATATAGGATGAATGTTTAAAAAATAATTTTCTATTAAAATGTTTTAAAATTGAGAAACAGAAAAATTTTAAATTAACAGTTATGTATTATACACGTCACAGTTATAAGCGATGCGTATTTTATATAGGAAGTTAAGAATAATTCAAGGAAGTTGTCCCAATTATCTTCTTACAGTTTAAATTATCATTTGTATAATTATTCTAATTTGTTATATGAATGACTTTCATTAGTTTTTCACTTCATAATAACATTATGTTTTCATATATTTGATAACAATTGAGGTCAGGACAAATTTCGCAAAAAAATCACAATATAATGTTAATAGAAAATTTCGAATAAGCCACAGTTAAAGCAAAGGTTATTAGAAAAAATCCTTATATATACTTGGTAAAGTAAAAAAGATTTGAATCTCTGTGAAACTTGACTAGAATAAAAATTTTATAGGCGTTGAAATGGATTGACCAAGTTAAGTTTTACCCCCTACTGAAAACTCGAAAAGAATATTAAAAAAATAAAATTTTCTCTAATGCCTGTTAGAGTTGATTCCGTCAGTTTGGCTCGAAAACACAATTAAATTCCGGAAACCTGATTTAATTTTGTATTATTTTGTACGGTTGTAAGTTTAAGCAGCAAATTGCGATAAGAAACTGACAGAAAAATAAAAAAAAATTGACAATTTGGAAAGTGGCTTTAGTAAAATTTAAGCAAAAATTAAATATTTCACGGTTTGGGTTTACACAGTAAATAAAAATCTGCCTAGTAACTAAAAATTTGCTTTATACATATAGCGGTCTACTCAGTTTTTTGTTAACATTTTGGTAGAATGCTAGTCTTGTCGTTTTAGCCTTCAAAATTGTTTTTAGAGCTGTTTTGCAATTATGATAAGTACTTGCGCAATCTATTAGCAAACTTGCTCATCAAAACATTAAAACACTTTAGTCTTTAGTTTCCAATAAAATGACCAACAGCCATAATCAAATTTTGTAAAATTGTTGATCGTACAATCAAAACCGTTTCGTTTATGCAAAATTTAAAGTAACTATGCTTTGCGTATTTTGTAATATGCCTAAATTATTTTTGGGGTTGTATGGCAGCTACTTGAACTGATACTGCAATCGAACCGAAATTAAATAGGTTTTGTGCCATTTCCAAACATTTGACAACTTCAATGCGTGTTTATTTTCTAAAAATTATTTCCATACATTTTGCACAGGTATTAAATTTTCAATGCCCTAAACACAGCAAGCGGCATATTGTAGAAAATCTCTTGAAAAGTTTAAAAAAAATGAGTTAAAGCATAAAATTTTACAGAAGATCCAATTCTTATACGCGCGAGGAATACGAATAACTATTTGAAAGCTTGTAATACAGGCACACAATATACACAAGTTTGCGTTCAATAAAAATATCAAAAATTACTATTTAATCTTAGAATAATTAAAATTGATTTGTTTTACTACTTCATCTGATCTCATTTTTTATGAGACTTTGATTGTATATAAGCGAACTTGATTTAAATCCATCGAGCGTTCATATTATAATATGTACTATGTAATAATATTATAAAGTTCCATCTCCCGCAACGATCTTAAAATATTGAAACAGATTAATAAATTTGTAAATTAATTAAGCTTACTATAAAACCATTAAACGGTAGGCATATACTCGTACCAACTGCTGAGATTTATTGGTTTATTTATTATCATTTTATTAATGATGACCAAACTGTAGCCACTGTTTAAATGCACTCTACAAATTCTATAATTAAAACTGTATGAGAAAATTGTTTGTAAAATAATATTATGATTAATTTTAAATACTTTTTAAATGTAGAGTTTTCAAATCACTGATGGCAATAAGTTGATTATATTGTAAGCATAAATCAGAAAATAATTCCACATACTTAAAATACATACTCATATGGAGAAAACGTTTTGAAAAATTCCGCCGGATGAAGATCATTGGGGTCAACGGAATTTTAAATTTGTAGTGAAATTAATTATAAACAATATAATTATAAAGAATTTATAAGTCTTACAAATATGCTGAAAGTTAAAGTGTTGTGTCGCCTTTCTATTTTTCTACTTAATAAACTTCAATATATATAATCTATTAAAATATTAATAAAATTGGATTCGAAGTCTTTATAAAGGAATCATTAACGTGATAAGAAACCTTATTCATTGAAATGATTATGACTCCTCTTTATTTCGGTTACAGTAGTTGTACTAATTTCATTTTGATAGATTGTATAATTATGCCTTAAGAACAGGGTTTTTAGGGGATTGAAAATTCACTGTCTCGTTTTCAATGCTAACGGACATTGATTGACGATGTATGATATAAAACTCAAAAACTAATTTAGTTGCAGTTTGAATAGCTACTGTACAATCTCAAAAGCAATTTAGAGATGTGTAAAAAATTATTAATTATGCGGCATAGAAATTTTACATGAACGAACACAATAGTTATAGTTTTCGTTAAGCTTACATTAGTTAAAATTTTATCCAACACAGAAATGTTATTCAAAAGTTCTTTTGAAAATCTAGTTCAAATTATTTGAGTTTTATTTGTTGTATAGCTGCGATAAGTCTTTGATATTTTGATAATTTAATCATATCTCAAAAATACTAAAATTATACAAAGAGAATCAAATCCACAGGGCAGGCATAGAGTTAACAAGATTAACAGGTACTATTTTCCCTAAAAATATAAAAAACAAGTAAACACGTATTAGTATAAAGCAACTGATTTATACCCTACACTTTCACAATCTGAGCCTAAAAATTTGTTTTTGAAATATCTAGAATTAGCTTTCATTGTTGTATAATATTTACTCGAACCCTTCAAATTACTCTATACAAACTTCGCGGATATGGCTGACATATAATTGGACACGCGGCTGCCAAGTATATTTTTAAATATTTAAAATAAGCTTTTGGAGTTGTATGACAGTTACCCATACTAGTGCAGCCATTCCATTGAAATATTCGAATTTAAATGCACACAACTTTACAAAATTTGATATTAATGTTTCTAACAGTTTTTGTAATATTTATAAATTTTAATTTATTTAATAAATACTTGAAGCTGTATGGCAGCTACCCGAGCAAGAGACAACTCTTTCAAGTGGTTACAAACTCTACACCAAAGTTAATATAATTTTGACGAAGGTGCAGGGTATTAAAAACTTTTCAACCTGTGTCCGATTTTTTTTATTTAATCACACGATTATTTTTCTTTCATATTTTTCTTTCATAAAGAGAAACAACTCATATTGAGTGCTTTTAAAACTATTTAAAATCTACTTTGTTTTTCAGTTTCTTCTCCCATTGAGTAAATTAAAATTAATTTTATCAATGATTCAATAATAAATTTTATCTTTCCATAATCAATTAAAATATTTTTTACTTAATATCGCAAAATAAATGATAGTTTTAGATTTGGAATCTAATCTGATAATCTTATATTTGATAAATATTTTGAGTTATTAAGAAAGCAGTAGGAATCACCGGTAGCAATATGCATGATAAGGTCATAATAATTCCAAAAAAATGCTTGGAATGATTTAAAAATAAAAAGATTATGGTTATTAATTGAGCTAAATACAAAAAGTTATAATATTTTTTTTTGTAATTTGAATAATTTCACTTGAATATAACAGATTAAGGAAATGGTAATTAGCTAAATTAATTAAAATTTCAAGATATAATTTATCCAATACTGATTAATGAATGAAATCCTACATATACCTTATTGTAATTAAAGGTAATCCGGTTGCTTGCCTAAATGCAAAGTGAATTTTTCAATGTGTTCGACTCTGTTTCTTAACAAGGTTAACTTCAGTGTATAAATGCTTAATAATAAATTTCAAATATTAATAAATAAATAGGATTATAATATGTGAATGTTCATGTTGTATAAAAAGCGTTATAATATTATTTTCAGTGCAGAACCTACCATACCAGATAGAAGAACATTATTTTAATAATGTTTTGCAAATTCTTATTGATTTATTGAAATAGTTGAACAAGACCGAAGTGAATTCTTTTTTGCGCTTACCTCAAATATCCAGCCTAGTTCTTTTGGCTAAAAATGCAATTTTTTGAATATTCTATAAAAGAAAAACATAAAAATTTTGAACTAAAAAGAATTCCACATTTTTTGAACTCAAATTTTGTAAAGATTGTTATTTACTTTGGTTCACAATAAGCGGTCGAATATGAAATGTTGATGAAGGTTCGTCTTTTATTTGAACAGGCCTTTTGAAAGGGCAAATTTAACCGTTTTATAATGGCCTATTTTCTTTAGCTTCCCCCAAAGGTTTGTCATAGTTTGTTTTGTGAATTTAAACAACTTTTACCAAGATATTTAAAATAAAGTCTATTTCCATAATAAATTATTATTGAGTAAAAGTTAATTTAAAAAAAAATTGTGATTTAATAGTATTTTTTTGGAAATTACATCTGAGTATTGTGAATATCAAAAAAATTATAAAATTTTCAATGACACATTCTACGACAACACCTTTTAACGTTCACAAATTTGTAAAGCACTTAACATTTAAGTCAGCTTAAGAAATTGTTCTCATTTATAATAATTCCAAAAATTTAACAATCTATTACACTATGTATACTGCATATTATATACAATTTTCATTTATAGAATGGTAAAATATTCCTTCTACAGTAACATGTTAAAAAATAATTCAATATAATGAACTAGGTCGTCCTTTGCGAAAATCCTTGTTACATTAAATAATGCATGTAGTATATAAATTATATTTAGCACACATTATACACCGCTAATTTCCAGTTACACCTTAAAAATAATAATTTATAGCTATTATAAAATTTGCATTTATTATTTCATTAACAATTTTTCTATAAGTGTTTTTCAATTTAAGTTTTATAGGACTTTTATAGTGACATTATAATTTATTGATTCCTTGGTGTACAACATTTAATTTATATAATGTATATACGTATATATAAAATTATTATGATGGCATATTTTGCAGTGAGAATAAAACAGAAAATTTAATAATTATTTTTGTTGGTTTTTCACGGTCGTTTTATTAAAATATACACGAAAGGATATAATTTTGTAATAAAGGGTTTTTCAAAAAATTGTTTTCGAATTTGTTGTTGAAAAAAAACGCAGAACGAATTGACTAAGACACGAAACAAGTATTATGTATCGAACAGAATATCATTTAAATGAACTCCTAAACTTCACTTGTATTGGTAGATTACCTTATGCAATTACCAAATAATTAAGTAAATAGAACGCCGCGCCATACTCACTTCTGGCAATAACGGTTTCTCTTTTCTTGTTTAAGGAAATCAGTAATCTTTTAGTAATAAAACAGTTTCTTGAATAACGACAATCTTCTCTGTTGACAGTTCCATAGAGGTAATAATATTTAATATTGTAACAATTTATGGGCGGTCAACACATTAGTGGTCTATCTAACATTTTTGCAAAATGAGTTGTTATGCTCAATAGAGTTGTAATGGCCTGAAAAATTGGTTTATATTTTCAAAATATTTACTTTACTACTCTTTTCACTCTACCTTGACATAAGTTAGTTTGTGCCCTTTTAATTTTTTTTTTTAAAATTAAATATTTACTTAAAATTTCATTTTTTAAAATAGGCCGCAAATATTCTGAACGCCTCAATTGTGAGTGGGGAACTTATATAAATATATTTGACGATTGTAAAATAAAACCGAAAGTTAGACGATTCGTAAATATTGTTGAGACTTAGGTATATCCTTTTAATTACGAAATTGTAAATCTATTATTAAATAAAACTGACCTATTTGTTATTTTACATATATGGCCAAACTATTTATTTGAAATTCAGACATTACTATTGAAAAACCCTTTCAATACTTATGCTTTAAAACGCCTATTATAATACAGTAGAGTTATAATTTTCTCTACTAATTATAGTGTTACTTTTTAACAAAATGTGAACTCATCATTTTAACACTTTCAATTCAAAGTCATTTATACAGTGTATAGGTACTTGAATATATAATAAAAAGCATAGCATTGTCATGAAGCAAAATTCGATTACACCATTAATGAATTTTTTTTTCCTCTCATTTGTAGCTGTGACAATTAATGTTAATTGCTTTAAAATGTAAATATCAAAATAATTTCACATAAAATTATTTTCACTTTCTTATATACATATACTATGAACTGGACCTCATTAATTACCATGAGCGAAATAAATTCTCATGTCCACATTATAGTAAAAATTAAGGCATAAAATGACATTAAAAACCTAAATATGTATCAATAACATTGTAAATGCACATGCAACATGAAATTGATGTAAAATATTAAGAAAATGAAGTACTCATATAGCAAAAAATCCTTGATAAATTTAAAAAAAACAAAAAATAAACAAAAAGGCGTTTTAAATCCACCTTTTTCTTTTCTGTTTTCCTGCTCTTTTGAGAGATGTCATGTAATTGACACCAAATTATAGAAATTATAACACCCTCTTTTTTTTCTATATATTATAACCTCGTATAAAAAGGGTTTGTTGCTGCGCAACAATGACAACAAAAAACGAAGAAAAACAAAGGTCCTTTATATTTTTTTTTTAATTACAAATTGTATTTAAGACAAGAATCATGTAAAGGAATGCAACTTTCCCCTATATTAAAATATAAATGAAAAAAATTAATTTCATTGCCATTTTGTTCCTTCATTCAATAAAACTTATTGATGAATAGCAGAATGAGGACAACAACAAAAAAATTATAATTCGAAATTTTTTCTTTCCTTTTTTTCGAAAATAATGAAATAAAAATAATAAAAATAAAATTTCCCCTAATAATAAAAATAGAATTTGAAGGGTAAAAAAAGGATAACAGATTTCTAATTTTTTTTTTTCTTAAATTCACCCCTTTCGAAATTTCAATTTTTCTGAAAATAAAACCACAAAAAAAGTATTTTAATTTTTTATTCGTTTTTTTCGTTTTTGCTGATTTTCGTAAATAAGGTTTGTGTCTTTGCTATTTATTTTATTTTCATTCGATTCAAGAAAAATCAAAAAATTCAACTACCCAAAAATTTCATGAATTCAAAATATAAGAATTAGTAAATATTTTGTGGTAGCTATTTTGAATTTGTTTAAAAATGTGGAACGTATTCGTTCCAATTGTAATTGTGGATTGTGTTTACTAATTTTTAGAAAGGATAACCATTATAATATCCTTGTTCAAAAACCAATTTGTTTTCATTATTAGCAGAAAAATTTTTTTTTCTTTTTCTGTTTTTGTTGTTCGTTAATTTTGGTTTTAATATTTTTGTTTGTCGACTTGCAAATATAATTTTGTGTCGGTGGTTTTGTAATTAATTGGAGTTACTTTTGAAAAAAAAAAATTATATAATAATTAAGGTTATTGAAAAACAGTTTTGAATTACTTAATTTAAAAATATTAATTTTAATTTAATTTTAAAGTTTGTGAACTCAATTCAAATGAGAAATTATAAATTTTTTAAATATTGTGTAATTTAAATATTAGCATTAGTGAATAAAAAAATTTAAAATTTTTAATTTAAAATTTTAAAAAGTTATCATAACTTTTGATTATAACATTAGTGATTTGTTAGTCTATACATATACTTGTACTTTTAAGAATTGAGACCATGGAAGATTAAATTTAAGGAATCTAAATTTAGCAGAGAATAACATTCATTACTTCCTGTTAATTATTTTCGGGTGCTTTGACGGCAAGTATATTCATAACAAATTTGCAATTGCAGTTAAATAAATTCCAAAATTAAAATTAATTTACGTGATTATTATTACATATGTACTTACTATATACTATATCAACTCATTTCTAAGTTTCTATAAAACAAATTGAATTTAATTTTAATCATCATTTTTGTAATGGTTGTATCACTGCCCTGGTAAGTATTATTTTTTAAACGAAAAAATAATTTTAATAGAAAATAAATTAAGGAAAAACATACGATTTATATCGAAATTGACCCGATTGAAGCATTTCGGAAAATTTTTTTAATGTCAGGGCAGTGACTTTATATAAATCGAACAATATACATTTATGAATTTCAAATAGAATGAGTTCTTGTAGGTGTTTTTGTTGTCATGATTAAAAAAAATATTATATGAACAACAATAATAAGGTAATCAGATTTTGTGTAATGTTAGAATATCAAAAATATAGTATTAAATAATTTTGTTTTAAATATATTAATTTTATAATATAACTAGTACCAATTCGGAATCTGCTGTATACTCTATGTGATTTCGACTTATATTAGAAAATGTTATGAATTTTGAATTAGAAATTACTCTATTACTTTTAGTTCATTAAAATGAATTATTTTTTTACACGCAACATATTGAAAATATGCAATTAAAAATTAAATTACTTGTAGATTTAAATCTTATAAAATTTGGAAACGAATGCAATGGAATTTAAATAAAAATTTGGAAAATGTTCACAAATAATTGCTTAGTAAATTTCTTGGTTAAGTTTTGAATTTCCTATTTAAAATATTAGTGCTAGAAATTCTTTCCACTTACTATTTTTAGTTATTCTTAATTAACTAGAGCTTCTTGAATTTTCTTCATATTACAAAATTTTTATTTTATTTTTTAATAAAATTCCATGATGTAAATACAAAATCGCGTTTGCAAAATATATTCAACCGGTTATTTTAGAATATTTACATACATATTTACATATTTAATCAAAATACAAAAATTACAATTTTTAATCGAAAGATAAAGTTATTATTAATATGCATAATATTATTACCTTAATGGAAATTTCATCATACAACTGCAGAACAACTGATGGAAGACGCAATCAAAGGAACAAGTTAAAGGCAGAAAAATTGAATGTAGCGTCAGTATAAACCAATGTGAAGAACATTTCCTCGGCAATTTCTTCATACTTCTGTAGCTCAGTTGGTAGAGCATCAGCCTAGAAAGCGGTAGGTCACTGGTTCGAGTCCAGTTGGAGGAGGAAAAAATTTTTTAATTTTTCTGCCTTTAACTCGTTTTTTCTGATTACGTTATCCATCTGTTCTGCATTTGTATGAAGAAATTTCCTAATAAATTAATATTATTAGTGTAATAGGCACAATACTTATTAATCAAACAACTACACGTTGTATTAGTAATTCAATACATAATATTCATATACATGCCGGGTCTAAATTTTAACTGATTTCTTGAATTTTCTTACAAAAAATCTTAATTGTTGCTTTGTTATAAATTTTCGGCCATCAACGACATCAAATATTTGAAAAAAAAAAAAAACAAATTTTAGATAACGGTAAATTTGAACAGTAATTTTGTTTTTTTTTTTTAAGTTTAGCTATAGAATATCGCGATAGGAGAAGCAAGCCACTACCTTTCTGCGTTTGTAACTTTTGAAAAATGCTTATGGTTTCACTGCAATAAATAGTTAAAAAATGGCATTTTTAAGGTTTTGGGGGGGTATAACTTCTAGAGTGGGGGAGACAGGTAAAAATTTTCTTCTACGGAAATAAGATCTACGTACATATAAAATTTCAGCTTTCTATCTTCAAGGGTGTAGAAGTTTTGTAAACATGTTCACAGACGGACTGACAGAGTGAAACTAATAAGCACTTTTTTCAAAAAATTTTTGCAAAAGTGCTAAAAAATAATAATATTTTAAAATATATGCCTAAAAAGTGAATGCAGTTTTCATTTTTGGAACCCTCGTAATTTTCAAAAACAAAACAATTACTTTAAAGCAAGCTAAGTCGTACAATTTTTAAATACCCACGGAATTAAAATATTTTTGAACGAAAACTAAGTAACATACTATAACTAAGTGGTCATACATCTATGAAACACGAAGCGTTTATTTTGACCTACAATAACTTTCAATAGTTTTTATTCAACTTAAAGAAAAATCTGATGTGTTTATTACATTACGGATCGCTAAATATATTTTGGCGATGTGGAAAAATTTCACTTTCTAAGAAGTTCGTTTTCTAGTTAACGAAGCAAATAGAACTTAAATATTAAATTTTATGAAAAACTCTAAATTATTGTCTAAAATATTTCCAAGTCGAAATTTATATATATATATACATCTAACTAAAATTTAAAGATAATCTGTTTCATGGTTCCTGGTACAGGCTCAATTCCAGAAACATATCATATTTCAAAAGAAGATCAATCCGCAACATAAGCCAAAGCAAACTAATCTATAAATGTTCATAAAAACCATGTTTAAGCGAAACTGGAATACCAAAAAAGCATATGCAGACCTATATCTTTAAAAAAAATTTTTATTTATGTTTCCTTACCACCGAGAAATATATTTTCACCGAAAACTCGACATTAGTAAAACTTAGTAGTATCACGTAAAGTTTCTTAGTGTTGCTATTGCGTAGTTTAATTTAATTGTTGGTATTTCGTAAAAAAAAAATCATTGGCCAAAAAACAACATCCAATGTGTCAAAAATTACATACAAATGAAAATTTAATTTTCTTGAATCTTGATTAAATGATGAGAATGTTATAATGTAGTTAACAATTTTAGTACGAGATTCGATAAATAGGAAAAATCGCAAAACATTCTTTGTTAATTAAACTAAAATTTCCTTTCGAATTAAAATTTTTGCTCTTAGAACTTGTGTACGGCTAGGTGCACTCTTAAAATTTGTAATTCCAGGAAATTTCTGCCAAATATTTTATATGATGGCTATAGAATGGAATTGAGAATATCCAAAAATTTTGTATACAATTATGTTCAAATTCAATTGCTAAAGTTATACTAGCCGCATACATATAGGCATACATAGGTACATGATGTAATACTGTAAAATGGTAATACAACTTGTCAAAACTTCAACGAAAAGTTACATGAAATCTTTGAAAAGATATGGGCTTTTAAAGAGAGATTATTTTTTCGCAAATTTTTAATTTTTTTTTACTGCTCTTAACAAAATTTTTGACATAATCTTTTCTTTACTCCCATTTTTCTATTTTCCTTTTTGTTGGCATTTATTTAGTTTCATTATATTTTGATTTTATTCATTTATTGTACATAATGAAGTCCTAGAAATTTTTCACTTAAAAATGTTGCATTTAAAAAAATAAATTTATAGCAAATTTTTAATTTTTGATTTATTTTGTTGCTTTTTCTATTATTTTGAAGAAATAAAAAGGATAAGACATCAGGACAAAGTTTTTTTTTTTATTTTGTTGTCTTTTTTTGAACGGATTATGAATTATTGGTACCAGAAAATTTACTGTAGTTTAATCTGATGTGCATTCAAAAAGTTTAGAGATTTTCTGACGCCAAAAATATTTTCAGAATTTTTTTTATTTATCGCCCTTTTATTTTTCCTTTGATTCTCAAGGATTTTTCTTGTCATATTTACTGTTACAGATATAAAGTCATATATGAGTTTTAGAAAGGATAATTTTTAGATAATAAATTTCTTAAGAGCATATGTACATGTCGAGTTAGATATTGTTGGTGTTGTTGCATCCTAAACGAAATTTTATATGGTGTGTCAAAGAATTAATATTTTACTGGATGATTTATATGGGAAATTTTTTTTTTTGGTAAAATAGTTTACATTTGATAGAAAAATAACAGTGGTACTAGTTGTCTTTGAAGATAAAAGGAAATTTGTAGCTTTTTGGTAACGTTATTCAATAAATCGTATTCTGAAAGCAGCAAGCTATTTTTCATTACATTTTATCTTATGATTCACGAAATATTACAGAATAAACCAATTTGGTAAATATTAAGCTTATTAAAATTATATTTTTTTAAGGATGTGATCGTTAATTAATTTCTTGTCTTCTGCCAAATTATTATTATTATTCTGCAAATTTCAAGCCGTAATTAATTAATTATATAATATTTCTATGTAGAACACCCGTACGAACGAATATTCAAAAAACATTGTAAGTTTAACTAATCTGTCTGTTTCTCTAGCCATCCCACCGATAACTTAACTTAAGATGGCATTAAGATGCCTGGATAGCCAAATTTTCACAAACTATTTGTAGTAGTTAAGAAACGAATCCTATTTAATTCGGGTTTAATTAAGGTATAGCGATTCAAATAGCTTCCATGGAATTTATTGATATTAATTTATGAAAATCATTATAGTCATGTCTAAGAGACTGTTAAGCATAATATAGTTACTGAATTTTTTTTATAAACGAATTTGGTAAAGAATCTAATAATTTGATAAAATATAGTATCTAATGGTTTTGCAAGTGTATTCGTAATAGTTATCATAGAATTTCAATAATAATTTGGCTATATTTTAAAAACTTTTAAAATTTGTAGCTAAACATGAGAACAGGGTCACTACATGAGAACAGCCAAATAACTTCAAAAACAATTTACCGCCGCAAAAATTTTAAATCCATAATAGCCTTTAAATTTTACTAGAGCTGGTTTAGTAACTTCGAACTCGTTGATCTCTGAGATGTAACATAATTCTTATATCATACCTGGTCAACTACACTTTCTCTTGTTCCTATTCAATAATTTTTTGATTAAATTGAATTTGTTATTGGAAATGTTACTGGTACATAAATGTGCATATAGTTAAAGTTCCGGCTTATAAGGTTTTTAATAAAAAATTATAGAAATTTTCTTTTTATGTTAATTTTGATTTTTTGTTTTTCCATTTATTACGAGCTATGATCATATGGGTTTTCCGTTTCAGAAGTAATGATCTGCGATATAGATATTTGTACAACTATATCCCTTTTTTTGATAACCAAATCTTGAGCAAATTTGACAAATAACTCAATAATGAAAAAATAATTTCATTTCCACAAAAAACCTAGTTGTATAACTGCTTGTAGTCTATATATTTAACTGAAACGTGCCAGCACAGTTATTAATATTAAAAATATTGTGACCACAGCTCAAAAACTATTGAAGCTGAAACATTAGTTCCCACAACCAAAATTCTTGTGTAAACATATACATATGTCACCGTTTAAAAACAGAACAATATGGCATCACCATGACGCTATTATACTACTTCTGACGTAATTTATTCGCACGATACGGTTTTTTCTACATGTTAGTGATGTTTATTTGCCTAATTATAACTTTGTGTTCCACAAATATCTTAAATTGTCATTTATTCACTTATATTTCATGTTCTGCAGATAGATAACATTAATGGAACTAAAGTATTTTTTGACTTCAAGCTTTAAATTATATTTAGTATTTTATTTAAACGTACATTCTATAATAACACTCACTCACTCTGCGGTTTACAAAATTTAGGGGTAAGCAAAGTTTAGCAATTTTGTAGTTTACGAAAATTGCTTTACATAGCTTTGTTTTCGCATATTACTAGTATTTTATAATTAAATTTCGATTATTCAAAAACAAAAATGGCCTGAATGTATGCAATTTTTTTTTCTTCCATAACTTCCATGAATTGTTGGAATGGTTGATGCACAATAATTTAAAAATTTTTTTTGAAACAATATGAAAAATTTCTGAATTTTCAATTAGCAAGGCAAAAATAAAAAAAATCAAAAATTAAAGTAAAAGGAAAACATCTATATTTTTTCTAAAGGTCATTTGTATGTAAACAGACACAAAATTCCATTCAATTTATTGTGCACAAACACATACTCTGGTATTCCCATATATTTTTGCACATCCTTACACACTTATAATCAAGTAAATCACCTAACTATATGTAAAAAATTCAAAATCCTTTCATTCATCTTTTTAAAAGCAAAAAAAAAAAGTAAAGAAATGAGAAGATAAAGAGAAAAACTTTAATTTGCTTTTATTTTTATTCCATTACTTTTCTTTTTATCATTTTAATTTTCCATAACGGAACAAGATAGAAAATAAAAGGAAATTGTGTGATCTCTTATCATAAGAGTAAACAAAGTTCACTCATTTCTTCGAATCATTTCTTTCCTTCTAACAAATTAAAAAAAAAAAGAAATAAAATAAAAATCAAGAATAAATTTAAAAGAAGCGGGAGATGAAATTTTTTTTTGTATGTTGGTTTGATTGTTCATGTTTGCGATTCACATGTGCGGAATATTTTTTATGCAGTATAGTTTTTGTAGTAATTTCAATATAAAAGTGCAAATTATTGAAAGCATTCTGAATATCGAAATAGTTTCTTCAGTGTTGCTTCAAATTTTTCAGTTTAAATCTGTCTCTTATCTTTATCTTACCTTCGATTTTTAAAAAAAAAGTAACTTTGAGCGATTGAAAGGAATTGTTAGCAAACAATTCACCATATTCAAGCAACAAAAATTGAGGAAATCTTCTTCAGAACAATGGATGTCAAATCTCAACAGTTCCAAAGATTATTTCAAGAAGATTTCACAAATTTTGTAATTTGTTTTTTTTTTTTTCGTAACAACTAAGTTTAAAACTTTTAAACAAAAATCTTAGACACGGTTTGAAGAAGATCTCAAAACTGATATATTACCCTATTCTATATTATACATAAATTTGGAATGCCAAGCATTGTTAGAAAGTCTTGGTTATTACAGTGGAAAGAATATATGAATAAAGAATTACAAGATTTTACATTCCTTAAAGAAATTCAAACCTTATGGCGTTTTTCTTACCTCGTCTCACACCAAAAATAATAAATTGGAAAATAATTAAGGAAATTTTTAGTATAATATGGCGGAGACTTAAATAAGAGGTACGCAGCTATGTATATAAAATTTGGATCATAAAACGAAATTATTTTCCTAAGGTGATTAACAATTATTCGCCATATTTTCTCCTGAAAATCCTCTTATTTACATTCAATTTTGAAAAAATTTAAAATTTTCAAATAAAACACTGAACTTTCCATTTTAAAGATCTTTTAAACTTTCCAACATTCAAATATCCTATAGATGACATCATTTTTCGATAAATGCAATTTTTGTTTTTATTTTTCATCATTATTGTATTTTTTGGTATGCCTTAAGATGAACAGCGAAAACAAAAAATTAAAGAAAAAAAAACCAGACTGTTCGAGTTGAACGTGTCAACTCTGTGGTAGTAAATTTTAGTAAATAGCTTTTAATATTTGACCAAATAAATTTCGAAGTTGTATGGCTGCCATTCGAATCAATTCCTCACATCACATTCAATTCAAATACTTGAAATTCTGGCATTTACCTTTTAAATTACACGTGGAAATTTGGGGAATTTAATTTAACATGTTTGTGATTTATCGTTGGGACAGAAATTGCTAAATCGACTAAAAATTCGAGGCTGATTAAAAATTCAACATGTCATACAGTTATTTTTGAGCATTTCAAATGCACTGGAGAATTTATAACACCCTTCAAACCTATGTGAACGTATAAGTATAAGAAAAATTTTTTTATTATAAGGAAGGTGGATTCAAATTGGCATCAAAAAGTATAAGAAAAACAAAAAGAAAATTGCTAACAGAAACATGAAAAAAAAAAAACGTAAAATGCAAAAGGATAAGAAAAGGATATAAGGGAAAAAAAACGAGAAAACAGCGACCATGCATGTTGTGTTATGCTTAATGCATGTTGAAATTGCATTAGAAAAAAATGAAGAAAATCCATTTTTTTTCTCCTTTGTTTGTTTTTCTTCTTAGAGTACATTTTTCTTTCTTTATACGTTTTTTTCTCATAGCTCTTTTATGTTTCTTTTTTATTTCTTAAAATCGATATGAACGTGTGTGTGTATGTGCATATGTACAAATTTATAAAAGTATATTATAGTTTCCATCACATCTTTTTTTTTCCTTCCAATTTTCTTTTTAATACTTTTTTTATTTGCATTTTTTTTTCCTTCTCTTTTTGTTTTTTTTTTTTTCCTTGTATATTTTTGCATTATGCAGTGCTATAATATTGTATGTAAGTACGAAGCATTTTTTATGGTTTTTTTATATTTTATGTGTACATGTGTGATATTACATAAATACACAAACATGAAAACACATTTAATGTGTGTATAAGGGACAAAATTCAAATAGAAATCGTCTTCGTCTTAAATAAAAAAAAAAACAAGACAAAATAAAAAAAAAGAAACTGAAAATAGTAAAACTTAACTCGATTTGATCGTGAATAGTAGGGTTAAGTGCAGTTTTTCGAAAATAAATTATAGTACTCAATTTAATCTCGATTAAATTGTCCAATAGTAGCTAAGTCGAGAGCATTGAAGCAATTATCACACTCCAAGCATTCCGTTCGAATCTATTCTATCAATGAGTTTGAGTATTTTTTATATCAGATGGATATTTTGAGAAAATAGTGTACTTGTTTCTGCAAATACACCATATTTCCTGTAAATACACTTGTTCCTGTAAATACACCATCCTAGGCGGGCAATATCCCGTTAAGATAGTCTTGAGCTCATTTTTATACATAATTCCTATTATTTTATTAAAATAGCTCTAATTTACAATCACTTGGTCATTACAATGGATAAATTTTAAATAATTTTTAAGTTTGATATAATGTTTCAGTTTGACTCATAGCTGTACAAATATTTTAAATCGTGTGATCCCATCGGTATCATGTTAACCCTAAAAAAATGCATAGGTGTAATGAAAAGTTCTTGCGTTCTCTAGAACAAAACTGTATGATATTATGTTTTAAGCAGTTTTGTTTTAATACTATAAAAGATAATATCGTATAATATCGATATTTTAATTAATATAAGTATTTAATGACAGCTAAATAAATGTTAAAACCTCTTAATGCAATATTTATAAAAAAAATACGTGTAAAAGCAAAAAGCAACTATTTCAATAAATAACGGTAAAAGTAGTAAATTAGGAAAAAAATTTCCCAACATAATTTTTAAACACTAATAAAATTTTCTATTGTGAACTTGAAATTAAGTTTGACCTATTAAAATGTAAAACAAAAAAAAAAAAAACAAAATACACTCAAAAAAAATTTATGAAATTTTAACCAATTCGTTTTATCCTTACACCAGTCATAATATTTGTTCGTGTGTGCGTATGTGTTCTACATAACACTTTTTTTTTTAATGTTATTTTAAAAATTATTGTTCTAAATTAAATTTATAATTTGAAGTTTGTTGCGTTCGGGATCACTTGCAATATTTTTTTTTCTTTGTTTTTTAGTTCCGTACCTACTTTAAAAGTTGAAATTTGTATTTTATTTTTTTTTCTTTGTTTGTTTTGTTGATTTGTTGCTTCTTCATTTATTAGTTTAGGTTTTTTTTCTTCTTTCTTGTTGTATTTCTTTGTTGTTTTTTTTTTGTTGATTTCTAGGTTTTATTTTATTGTTTGAATGTTTGCCTTTTTCATTTTTTTTTCTTCTATTCTTTTTTTGTATTTTTTCATTATTGTAAATTTATTTATTTTCTTTCTATTTTATTCAGTTGTTTTTGTTTTCTTATTTTCTATTCTATTTTTCTATGCTTTTAAAGTTGTTTTTTTTTTTCATTATTCGATTTTTTTTTCCGAGCTTTGTTTTATTATCGTTGTGTGTTGTTTTGTTTGAGCTTGATGTGTTTTTCAATTTGTTTCTATTTTTTTTTTTCCTTTTTTTTAAATTTCGTCCTTATTTTGAATTCCTCTTCTATATATGTGCTGTATGCATATATAAAATATTCATCCTATATGTATGCAATTATTTTTTCTTATACCATGTTTTTTTTTCCTTTTTGGAATATTATGTACGGCGAGTTTCATATTATAACACGTGTATGAATGTATATACATATGTGTATGTATGCATGTACATATGTGTATATAAGTAATTCTGAAGAGAACTTCATATGAGATATTGAATGGTTGTGTGTTTTTATTTGTATGTTTTTTTTTTTGTTCTATTTTATCATTTTTTTTTTCTTTGCTGCACAGTGTTGTTCCCTTTCTAAATATGTGATAGGAACAAAAAATTAAAAAAAAATCAAAAAGTACTGGAAAAGAAATGAAAAAAAAATATTCACTTTTTTTTCTTCATAGGTAGTTTGTACTTTTTTTTTCACTTTAGTGTGTTTTTTGCCGTTATACATCTAGAAGCACAACAGCACAACAAGAATATTAAAAAAAAAAGGATTCGTTTTTCCAATGTTTTTCTATTTCAATGTTTTCTTTTTTTTTCTAAAAAAAAAGGGAAAAAAAACTCCTATTATTTCGTTTATTTTTTTTTCGTTATTATTTTCAATGTTCAGTACTCGCTTTGTCGACATTTGATGCACATACAAATCTACACAACACATATGCATATAAACCGTTATAACCAAATTGATCTATATGTTATCCTGTTATATTTTTTTTCCTATATTCTAGTTTTGTTTTGATGTTTCCATTTTTTTTTGTTTTGTGTTTTTGCTCTTCTTTTATTATTTCTTCCTGTTGTTGTTATGTGCATTTTCTACGACGACGACGACGACGTCGACTACGATGACTATACGGCCACCACAAGAGAATAAGAAATAATAAAAAAAAAACACACCATTTTTTTTTGCCATACTACTTTTTTTTTGTTTTCTTTTTACTATTTTTTTTTTATTTTTCTTTCAATGTTCTATAAGAAAAACATCCCCCATTGCATCGCAAAAAAAAAAGAAATGAAATAAAAAAAAATAAAACTAAAAAGAAAATAACATAGAAATACTAAAAAAAAATTACAAAAAAATAACAAAAAATAACAAAAATTGGTAACAAAAAAGCATAATAATAGAAAAAAAAATATCTATAAAGCTAACAACGTTAGCTATAACAACCCGAGAAAGAAATACACCACCAGAAGTATTTTACAGTTTTCGCGATTCGAACGTGGTGCAACAGCAAAGCAAAAGAAGCAGCAGTAGCAGCAGCAATAGCAATTGCAAATATCAATTTTATTATCCTTTCGTTTTGTTGTTGTTTTAAAATTTTTTTTTCATTATTATTATTATTATTACAAATCATTGTTTTTTTCTTTTCGGTATCATTCCTTTACGATTCAATTCTTCGGAAATTCAATTTCTTCGCCATAAATTACAAACGGAGAGAAGAAAAATCATAAATAGAAACAAAAATAATCGAAAACTTTAAAATATTTTGCTAATTACAATAAAAAATATAAAAAAATAATTAAAACATAAATAAATACTGTAAATGGAACAGTGGCAAAAATTAAAAATTGAAAATATGAAAAACAAATCGAAATATAATGGTATAATAGAAAAATTACATAATAAAAAAAATGACGGAATCAACGACAACAAAATATTTTTTATATAATTTAACATTGAACCTAAATAAGGTTCTTAATACGTTCCAATAAACGCATACCTTAATGAAGTACTCATACAATTTACTATTAATTCATGACAATGTACGATTACAGCTTTAAAAAATATGATAAACGGTCATAAATGTTAAATAACAGTTCGCGCGTTAATTAAACCTTTAAGTAAAACTTAACGAAACTTTTATTAGTGAATATTAACTCAAACTGTTATAATTAATATTAATAATAATAAAAAATTTTCAACAATTTTTTTAAAAATTAAAAAAAAAATCCTATTTTATATTGACATAAAACCATATAACCCGGTATAACGGTATTTTATAACGGTAAAACGATTAACGGTAAATTAAATAAATGAAAAATTTAACGGTAATTATTATGTATGCCAAAAAAAATGTCGGTAACATATAAATATTATTTGTAGCTTGTGAACTACGAGACCTATACACAAAGAAAAGTTAATATGAGTAATAAGAAGAATATAACGAAAACTCGTTAAAGTTAACGAAAAAAATCTTTATTAAAATGTGAATATCAATTAATAATAACAATAACATTATCATATAGCCTATTCGTTTAGAATAGGTACACAAATATATTGAAAATGTCTTTGTGTGCGTGTACTCATATTATATTAAAATTTATGTAATTACTTGTATAACAGTAATCGTCTTAAAAATATAGAATACATACGTAGTTATGTGTGAAGAACAAAAATATTATAATAATTAATAAAAAGTAAACAAATTTTAAAAAACGCGCGCGATTTTCATTACTTGCACAATTTAATTGTCGGATCATTTGTTTTTTTTTTTTTATTATTATACTTTTGTTACCTGAACTTTGAGGATTATAATTTTTTTTGTATAACATAAAAAATACTAATATTTTATGTGGTATATTAATTAATGTTACTCATGTAGTATATTAAAATGTATGCCAAATAGTGTTGACATAATGTATAAGTATTGAAATTAAAAATCTAGTATTTGTAAAAATTCAATAATAATAAAATTTTTACCGAAAATGGAAATTGTGCTAATTAATAATTGATTTTTTTTATTATTCTTATATAATTCAAATGTTCTTATATTAATTAATGTAGTTGTTAATTTCTCAGTATAAAATCAGCTGTGATTATTTTACAAAACAAATGTAGCTCATTATATATGTATAAGGAGCTACATTATATAATACATTGTATAATATTATTAAACATTTTTTGTTTACGAATATACGAATAAATGTATGGTATATTAAATATGTATAGTAATGTGTATAGGCATGTTCATAAAAAAATTAATTAGTGTATGTAATAACTCACATAATACTCATAAACTGTGGGTATACAAAATCATTTTAGTAATATTTTTGTTTTAAGTTGGTTGGCCATGTATAACAGTTAACAATTACGTTAAATATGGAAATTGGATATAAAACAACATATAGCTGCTTGTCTAAATTTTTTTATATAATGTTATTTTATGCAATTATATAATTTGAATTACATATTTAAAGGCGTTTAAAGGAATTAATTGTAATTCAAGTATTTTATATCGAATTTATAAAATTTTGGATACCTATCGAAAAATAATTTTTGTTTTTTAATAAAAAAATTTAATTTTTTAACAAATAATATAGAATAATTAATTCCATTTGGCTCTATAATGAAGTCAGATATATATAATCCAACCTATTGATAAAATTATTACAAACCACCATAATTAAACAACAATATATGTTACCAAATAAATGCAATTATGAATTGTTTAATTAACATTATGTTAAATTGTATTAGTAGATATTTTTTTTCCAAAAAGTTATTTTAAAAAAATAAAAATTCATTAAATTTCAGTGTATTCAGTAGGTTATAATTACTTAATAATTAATTGCCAATGTAATAATTATTTATGATTTTATTTTACTTAGAAAATTAATAATTTATTATATTGATCTGCATTAAATCGAATTTTAATTAATATAATAATAAATTATTATTACGACTATAAAACTAAACACCTCATTACAAGATATTTGTTCTACTTAATTAAGTTTCGGCATAATTAAATAATTCATACTTAAGTAAGAAATATGTAAAATAAAAAATACTTGACGAAAATATTTCACAAACATGTTGGAAAAATAGAGAAAATATGAGTTTAGGAGTTCGTATCAAATATTTGTGAATAAATTTTTCACGTAAGAATTTTACACGTGATTAAATGTAGTAAAAAATATTTATATAAAAATTATATAACACACAATATAAACCTTCAAAAATAATAAATGTATGCAAACACTCTAAATACACAAAATTTACCAATATTAATACCAAAATTACATACATAATATAATATAATATAACAGTAATTACAGAGAGAATTTCATGTATTTAAGAAAAAACATGTGACAAAATGCTCGCACATTTCTCTTTGTTTATCATTATTTTTTTTTGCTCATATGAGAATAAAGTGAAATTAGTATATTGTTATACAAATACAGAAATTATAACGTGAATGTATTATAATATAATGTGAAAAAAAATTGGCATTTAATAATTTAAATATATGTATATACAAAATTAATTAAAATAATATTTATTTAAAAATTATGTAGTATAAATAAGAAATAGTTATAAAATTATAACGAAAGTTCCTAAAATCTGTGCAATTATTATATATTACTTATAGTATTTATTATTAAATAAAAAGTAAATATTAAAATTAAATTAAAATTAAAATTTTTAAGAAATATATATATAGTATGTGATTTGTCATTTTTTAATGCAATTTGAAAGTTTTATATAATTTTAAACAAAATTTAGTAATAAAATCAATTAGTAACCTTCATGTAAAAAATATACACAAATAATAATAATAATTAATTAATTGTGATTTTCTAAAAGTTCCTATTTTAACAAAATTTCAAAAAAAAAAATATACAAAATTTTAAATTATAAAATAAATAACTAATTTTAAAGCTGAAATATTCACCTATTCAACAATATGAATTAGAAATATTCTAAATTATTATAGTAAATAGTTCGTTCATAAAGGAAATACTAACTTAATTATTAAGTTCAATTATTAGCAAGTAATTAATTTCTTAATAAAAAATATTTTAAAGAAATTGTTTTTAATCCTAAATAATTTTCACTCGTAATTGATTATAGTAAGTAAAATTATTATAATAATCTAGTGATAATTATAGAGTCATTAATAAGTAATAATTTATTACAAAAATAAAATAATTACAAATTTAATAATTAAATTATCATACAAAATTACAAAATTTTTTACTTATGTTTCACGATTAATTTGTTATACAACTTTGACTCTGTTCTATAATTTAGATTAATAATTAAAATTACAAATACTTAGATATTTTTAAAATATTTTCATAATATACACAAATTTGTGCATGTATATGTAAATATTGAACATAATAATGTAGTAATAATCTCCCTCTGACGTAATAAATTCAAAACTTTTATTTTGTGAATGAAAGTAAAAGGATTTTCCCTTAAAAATGAATGTTACATACATTTTTACTATTATATATTGTGATTATTGCTGTTGAAAAGTTATAAGTTTTTTATTGTGAAACAAGAAAAATAACAAAATAGTTATACAAAAAAAAAAAAAACTAAAAACTTTTTGTTTTGAAAAATTTTAAACATAAAAAAGTTTTTTTTTTTTAAATTTTAAATTCCTTGCAATAAGTGAAGATTTATTTCAAATTATTCTATAATAAGAAAAGAACAAAAAAATTCTTAGTTCTTGTATTTTGTGTACATTGAATACGTAATGTACTCGTTTCTAGTATTAGAGTTGGATTCGAGGGGAATAAGTTATGCATTGAATATAGCAATTGCACTGAGTTAATGAATTTTTAAAGGATCAATTGAGGAATAGTTTACAATCATTTACGGATGCAATACTATTTAAAACTACAATTCATTATCAAAGTTATTGAATTATAATAAAGAAATTCCGTAAAAATAAATTGAATTTCCAAATGACACATGACGGTTTAGATAAATTACAGAATCCTTCTGAAATTGATGAAGATATTAAACCAAATTTTTTGACTAATAAATATCGTCAACAAACATCATCTATAATTGAAACAACAATGTCAACTTTAACAACAACATTACCGAATTCAACGGTAGCAGTAGCAGCTGCAGTAGCTGCAGCAGCACATAATCATCATCATCATAATTTTTCAACGGCAGCAGTAGCTGCAGCTGCATTTCATGGATATCATCACCATCATCAACATCATCATCATCAGACATCAGGAGATTCTCAAAGTAATCATCTATCTAATAATAATGATCATAATAATCATCATCATAGTTATCATCCAGGTCATCATCATAATATAACAGGAAATAAAAATTCTCCATTTTTATTTCCAGCTGAAATATATAAAAGTTTATTTGCAAGTGCTGTTCTACAACAGCAACATCAACAACAACAACACTATATACAAGAGCAAAATCAACATTCCCCACCACCATCAATATCTAAAAATATAAATAATTTCATAAGTAATACAAGAAATAATGGCAACACTAGTGATCAAATAAATAGTAATTGTGATAATAAAAATTTAATTGATGATAGAAAAACTGAAATAACATTGAATAATAGTAATGATAATAATCGAATTCAATCACCAACAATAACAAATTATCAACATCAACAACCATTTCCAAGAAATTTATTGTTTTCTTGTACCGATAAAACTGATCATATGTCAGAGAATAGTTCGGATATTGTTGAAAATAAAGTAGAAGTTAGTATTAATGAAAAAGGAAATTTTAAAATTAATTTAATTTGCTAATTTGTTTCTGTAGCAGAATACTAAATGCCACCCACAATATTTAATATGTCTGTTATTTATGTAGAATGTTGGGTTCACAGCAGCGATTTTTGTATTTGAAACCTTCTATTTTAAATTTTGAAAATTGAAGAATTCAAAACATAAGCTAATCTAAAAGTTTCTTAATTCTCATCTAAAGTTTTTAAGCGGAATAATTTTATGTTTCACTAAAGGTCAACTCTCAACGTGTTCGAAATGCATCCGGATGCTAAGTGTCTTTATGTTGGGTAATAAAATGTGTACGAAAGTTATTAAGGCCTGCAGTTTATTTAGGCATAATTCACGTCATTCCACCCTGTGACAGTTTCCATATAAGTCTCTTCACCTACCTATATAACGTAAATTATTTTGGCGTGAATCCTATGCAAACCTTTTCCGAATGTGGAACAAATATGCGCTTCTTTATCAAGCTTAAAAATTTTTTTAAAATTTAATTTTCTTCTGAAATTTCCAAAATATCTCTACTTTTGTATAAATTTCAAAAGAAAAAAAACCAAGTTATTTTCTTAGATTAAATTCAAGACTGTTCAGGAAATACGTCCCTCGATTGGCACCCAAAATCCTGAGTTTAGAAAGTATTATGTATTGAATAAGAAATTTCATAAAAATTTTATAGAAATTGAAGTAAGAAATTAATTAATATTTTAAAAATAATGTCCTAATTAGACTTTACCAAGTTATAATTTTACATTAAAATCCATTTTCTCATATTGATTTCTTTACAGAAACCATTTGCATGGACCAGTGATGCAATTATTACATCGTCATCAAGTTTAGCCAATAATAATAATAATACTAGTTCAAATAATCGAAATACTACTAATAATAATAATTCAAGTAACAGTAATAATAATCAACCGAACAGTCCTTTAGATAATAATAGTGATACTATTTTAAGAACCGTTAGTTTAAGAAATTCATCAAATAGTATTAATTCAACATCAATCACAAATACAAATAATAATAATAGACAACAATCAGGTGAAGAAACACCAGTTTCTGGTTCTATAGAATCACCTATAACACAATCTACAGCAATTAGTCCATCACCAGTGATTGCACCATCTGCAGGTGAATAAATTTTCTCATCAAATTTCAAATAATTTTTGATTAAATTAAAATATTTTAATTTATATTATATTTTTTGAATAAATAGCTACAGCAATGCCTGTTCATCAAGGGCAAAATCCAACACAAGGATTGGTGCACTGGATGAGTGCAGTAATGGCCGAACATATACAAGGAAATACTCATCATGATCCAACTGTTGGAATGCATTATATGTGGAATGGTGGAGTTGATGTAAGTTAAAGATTTTAATTTTTACTATAATAGAAATTTTATTTCGTTTCCTAATCAATCTAAATAATAGAGCTGGAGCTAAGATAACTAAATGTGTTCATTCAAAAATTTCACCTAAATAATTCCTATTAAAAGACGGCGACTAATTTATTCAGCCGTATATCATTTATTTTATCATTTAAATCCAATTTTGTTGCACCTAACTGATCAGTGGCTACGACTTTAAATATTGATTAGTATTCAAATCAATCAATTCTAAATTTCAAAACCAGATTTTTTTTCAAATAAATGTATTCCTCATTTTAATATTCAAATATAAATTACAATATGTTATCTTATTGCACTGATTCTGAATTGAACGTCATACATACACACATTATAATAAAACAAAAAAAAATTCTGAAAATGCTAAATTCAATTTATTTGCTTTTTGTATTTTTAATTTAAAAAAAGAGTGGATGGCGGTGATGAAAAAATATATAGGAAAGTTTACCCATTTATGCACCATGTATAGAGTTGGTTATACATGTGGGTTAAATCGTTTTAATATACAGAATTTCTGATAGCAACATTACTCGCAGCATATGATTAAATATTTTTATATTATTACATTGTTAATTTAATGTTGCCAGAACGAAACCGGCAACAAATTGTATTTTCTAGATTAATTGCAGAAGATCGTGAAAGCACTTATGTTAAATTTTAAGAAAGCTAAGTAGCGTTCTATTTAATATACTTAGCTGATTTAATTCAAATATCACTAATTTAGTTCCGGTAACCTCAAATATTAAATTTCAAAACATTTCATTGACTAATTTCCTAGCTGGGTTCAGAAATATCAAATCAATTCGAAATGAAAGATTGGTTTCCCAGTACTAAAAGTAACGAAGAGATTCTTTTGAAATTTGGTGCCATCACAATACCTCACTTATTGTATGCCCTGTAAGAACTAGAAACGATATTATTGATTCACGTTGCATCCCATAGATATATGCAAGTAAAGTAGAATTATATCCAATGTACAATAAAATCTTTTCATATATAATATAAAAAAAATTTAAAAATGTCATATATACCCGTACTTATAATATATTGTATAACAATACAGAGTTTCCCGAGAATAGCAACATATTATTTTATTTAAAGAAAATCTAAACACTTAAAGATACAGAAAATCCAATAAGACAAAACAATTAGACAATTAGAATTAAAAAAGGATAACTATTTAGCCATGATGTAATATCTTTTAAGTTTGAAAACTTAATATCTTTAAAACTTGTCTGAGTTTGGATGAAATTGTACTACATTTCTCTTTTATTTTGCATACCTTTAGGGAACAAAATAGTGAAACTCTAAGATTATCCAGTTCTAATATTAAACTGCTGTTCAAGCGATAGCAAAAATTTAAATGTTGGTAATTTTAAGAGGTTATACAATATAGAAATGCTTGATATAAAAAATTTCAAGCATCGGAATCAAGATAATATTTCATTTGAATGACGATTTCGTTATTGTTTAATTGCCATTTTCTTTTGAAATAAATTCGGGATACCAAACCAATAATAGGGGTTTTTGTTTGTAACGACATTTCTAAACAAAAGCACTTAATAAATAAAATTCCATAATATATTTTCATTCTTCATTTAATTCTGAACACATAATTTTTATACTATCATATTACAATTGTTGCATACATTTAGGATGAGAAAGAATTATACGGTTAATTGGGTCATTTTAAATATTTGCTTATGTTAATACATAACCGTTGTTTATTCGCTTTTATAGAAATTTTCTGAACCTTATTGGTTCAGGATAGATCTCCGAATACTAAAATTTTGACTATTTCAATTCGGACAGACGAACAGAGTGAAAATAATTAATACATTCTTTCTCAATTTTCTTGAAAATGTGTTTAAGAGCATGTTTCTATTGTTTTGGGCTACAACTTTTTGGAAGATTTATATAGGTTTCAAATTCAAAACTCACCCCGTTGTAAACAGTAATTAAATCGTTTGCATCTCACTTAAGCTAATTTTTCAATTCTGAACGCAAATGATCGCAATGACGTTTCCGATTACATCTTCAATTAATGCTATTACTTGAATGGTACACATTCCAAAAAACAAAAACAAAAAATACATTCTAATATATTTTGCTAATGAACCCATTTTTATATTCACAAATGGGAAAAAAAGAAGAAACAAAAAAATAAAATAAAACACAACGTAATCGATTCTATATCCTTTTATACACCAACATACAATCACTTTCTCTTACCGCCTGGTTTCTATTGATTTCATGATTTTACTGTATTTCAAATATGCAAAAACAAAAAAAAAGCAACAACATAGGAAATTCTTCTTTTTCATGTTATTTAGTTCCTACTTACGGCGTTTTTATCCTTTCTAAGAACGACGACACAATTACGATGATAGCAAAATAACAAAATTCAAAAATAGAACAATCACCAACATAACACAAAAAAAAAATTAAACTAAATTGTACACTTTTAAGAAAAATAGAATTGCATGATTGAAAAATCAATAGAAGCAGACAGAATAAAAAAAATGTAATAGAAAAAAGGCGGTAAATAAAATCTGCAATGAGCATGGGGAAATTTTGCTTCAATCGGAAGGGAGAGAAGAGAGCAATGAAGTTCAAAACAAAAAAAACGTATAAGTGAACTGTGGTAGTCTGTGATAGACTAAAAACGGACAGAAAAAGCAGCAAATAAATGAGCCTGAACAGTACGTTTTCCCACATAGTAAAAATTTTTTTTCTATTTCATCATTGTTCTACCGTACACCATTTTAGTGTATTTGTACAATTTATATTAAGGATATGTTTTTTTTCTATAAAAATTTTTGTTTTCTATTTTGTGAACATTTCGCCAACCTGCTCCGCTTCCTCATTCTTCCCATCCTTTATATTTTTAAAGAAAAGAAAAAAGAATTTAGGAAAAAATATTTTAAAAAAAAAAAAATTCTTTCTCTTTTTTTTTCCATCTCGGTAAAATATGGTAAAAGGGATGAGATTTGGAAATATTATAAAATTTAACCGTTATGTACCGCTAGAAAAAAAAAGTATTTGTTGCTAGGATATTTCACTCCTATTACTTTTTAAAACGTGTTGTATGGCTGTGATAAAATTAAAGCTCTCAACAAGAACAACAGCATCAACAGTTTCCAATTGCATCCAATTCCTATTCAATACATTTTCTTTACCGTTATTCTCATTGAATATTTTCTTGGTATAATAATGAGAGAGTCAACAATAAATAAATAAATTAATTTGAAATCGTGTCTTTTTTTTCTTCTTCCTTAGTTAATATTTCTTTAATTTTTTTTTAATTACACAGAGAAAAAAATGCACTATCGAACTTAAAAAAAGAAATTGAAAATATTTGAAAATGACATCAGTTTCCACTACCACCTTAATATTTTCCGACCAAATTGAAAATCAGAATTAAGATGCGTAATAATAATAATTTACAGTTACAAAAGAGTCTATTTGTAAAGACACTTTTGTTACAAAAACTCAATGAGAACTGAATTGTAATTTTTACCCTTAAATTGAGCTTATTTTGTTGAAAGGTAGAATACACTTTTAGTAACGTAATTTTTAACGAATCTATTGCATTCAACAAGGGAGGTTATATGATGGCCACAAATTTTGAATGTCTCCTTTCCGGTGGGAGCCCATTTCTTCATAGTAACGAAGCGTAAGTAAATTATTTTAAGCAGGATATCGGTCTATTGTGTGTCTGTCTGTCTTTCCGTCTTTTTTCCGTCTTTTTTCCGGTTTGTGTGTGCATGCGTATATCTCGAGTTTGGCTGAACCGATTTTGATGAAATTGAAATTATATGTGAGTTCATTTTGGCTGTGTCATGGATATGTCTAATCTCGGGAACTGGACATTTTTGCGAAACAATTTTACCTTTTACGCTAATAAAGAGAAAAAATCACCCAATTTCTTGTAATTTAATTTTTGAGTTCTGGTGGTTACCGAAACTAACTGGCGAATTTTTCAGGGTTTAAAAAACTGTTTCGATTAATTTTTTCAGTGTGGAAAATTTTTGAACAACTCAATAGAAAGAAATAAATTCCAATGTGAAACATCGCGGACTCAAACATTTTTTTTTTCATTTATTTTCTTCATGTTATAGACTTCAACGTTTATCCTCGACAAGAGTAGTTGTTAGGATATATTTATTTTTTGTTTTTTTTTTCTTTTTTCTTTTTGCGTTACATTTTTCTTTTTTGAATACAGCAAAAAAGGATACAAAAGAATAAGTGAATGGTTGGCATTTCTATCAGATTTTTTGCTTTTTTTTATTTATTTTTTTTTTCAAAAGGTACGTTGAAAGAGTATTTTAAATATTCCTTTTTGTTTTCAAACGTAGTAGAAATAATATGATAAAATACGCGATATTCGTGCTTCGTTTTTAAATTCAGTCAGTCTCTTAGAGTACATGAGCTCTTAAGAACATTGCGAAATACAGTTAACGTTCAATTAAAGTTTAATTTTAATCAATTGAATTGGGAAAAGGGTAGCTGTTTTATAAGAGGTAGAATTTGTGGAAGAGCTAGTAACTACTATCTCAAAGAAAAATTTGTATATTTATTCAAATTTCAAAGTTTATTAACTCTACCTTTATAACCCTATGTATAACAAACGCTATAACCCATTTGGTGTAGTATACACACCAAATTTGTATATTCAGAACATTAAAATTTTCATTTCCAGCCAGAAAAATCTAATTTTTGTCGACTTACTCCATGAAAGTAACAAAAAAACAAAAACACAGTATTTGCGGGCATTTTAAGTTTTCCGAAGCTTTGATGTTTTTGCAACCGATATGCCAGCTTTTTAAACTTAAATATTATCGCGATGTAATATTAAATTG
Source organism: Condylostylus longicornis (assembly GCF_029603195.1). NCBI lineage: Eukaryota > Metazoa > Arthropoda > Insecta > Diptera > Dolichopodidae > Condylostylus > Condylostylus longicornis. The sequence goes on along the minus strand of NW_026578009.1, from coordinate 7,587,837 downwards.
AAATTATTGCCGTTCATATAAATTTCTATGATCAGTCGCATTCCCTCCTTATCATAGGCATAGTTTCATACATTTAATTTTATGCTCCACTTATATTTTTGGTGGTGCAAAAAATTAATTTTTTTCTTTTTTCTTCTTTGTTTAGCATTGTTTAAAGGATCATAGAATCCATAAATATAAAATGTAATCAGTGTTGTAAAACCAAAATTGAAGACGTATCGTAACATCGGCTAACGTTAAAATTAGCGATCTTCAGCTAACGTTAAAACTGACGAATTTTTCCCTACAAATATGATTTATGGGCCGACTAAAATAAGCCAAAAATTTTTACTATAATTACTATGCTATGCTTCTGAATTTGGGCGAAGAACGTAACTATGTTAATTAGAAAAATTGTTTACTTAGATGAGGTTATATTTCAAAATATTATGGAGCAAAAAATTTGTTGTTTGTGGGTCGTGTTTTAAAATAACATTGCCACTGTGATCTAAGTATGAATTAATTTTGTGTCACGTTCATAAAACACTTTAAAAACGTTTAACACCACTGAAAAACACACAAAATTTTTTTTTTTGTTTTTCTGAGTTAAAAATTATTCGAATGCTTTTTTAACTTTTTCATTAAAGTTTCAAAAAAAAAAAAAAAAATGTTTATTTTTCGTTTGTTCCTTTGAAAAATGCGGCGTATTTTTCACCATTATTAAAGTATCTTAATTTTGATTTTTTAACAATATTTTTTGAATTTATTGTTGAGCGAATATTAGCTAATCAGTTACTCAGTTTTAATTATAATTACCCTTTAATTGTATTTAATTGTAATTTAATTAATTGCATAAAGGCCAACATTTTAAATAAGGTCAAATAGAAAAATTTACTAAACAAAAAAATTCTGTACAAAATCGAAGGATTTCAGTTATCAACTGAATTTTGTCATCTTCATTTAAAACTGTACATTTAAGCCCTCATTTCTATTACTTTAAATAACATAATACTTTTAAATTATGAAATAAGCTTTATAGTGCAAGATTATGTATCGCATGTTTTTAAACAAAAAAATAAAGCCCATGTTGATCAGTAAATAATTTCCTTCGAAAATAATTTTCTTTGACTAACGCATTTAATCAACTTCAACCGTCAGAAGAATTTTATGCGGTAATTTCAGTATATGTGGGGTAATAGCAGTAAGTGAAATTTTGGTCGAGCCACTCTTCCGCTATCTGTGTATATAACGTACCAGTTTTACTTTACTTTCAATTTTAGAGTAAATCGCTATTCACGTTTTTACATGGCCGTCACAGAATTCCATGAAATATGATATGACAATATTATTGTGACATTAATTAGCTTTGAAAAGACTTCAATTCCTTTGAAATTTGAGAGAAAATGCATCGTTTAATATCTAATTCTAATGTTATGGATTTCTTATAATCCAAAGCGAATTTCTATACAAAATTGCTACACTATTTTTTTCTTTTTGAATACATGAATTTTTTTTATTACAAAGCTTCTGGGCCTTGTTAATCTTCATAATATGAGGTCAGTTCTATGAAAGCTCTTTGATAATTATTAATAGCGCTTTAAAATATAAGCACCCCCATTAACGAAATCTAACAATTTCAAAATTTACTAAAAAAATAATTGATCACAACTAAAGTGGAAAAACGGTAAAGTCCAGGATATTTTTTTCTTATTCGTAATTTTTTTTCTTGTTTTTCTCATTCCCGTATCCTAATAATATCTACCCTCTCTTAAATTTTCATGTTTATTTTTTTTATTATTATAATTTTCTCTTAATATATTAAATTTCTGTTGTAAAAAAAGTAAGAAAAAACAAATTATTTTATTTTTTATTTGTTACTATAAAAAAAAAATGCTTTTTATGTGTTTTTTTCCTGAGTTGCATTGGTAAAATTTCATTTTATAACCATATGAGAACAGCAGAAAAAAAAATAACAAAAATTTTTAGTTTGTTTCTTTTCTCATTTTTATTTTTTATTCTTATTTTGCTCACTATTACACTTTTTTCCAATTTTATTTCCTTGTTTCGTTTATTAAATAATAATTTTTTTTTCTACTCTTTAATTTTTTTGGTAAAATATCTACAACTACAAGAGAACATACATACAAACACGTGGAAATATCACAATATCGCAGTATTCGTATGGCTGAAAACATTAAAATCAAAATTGGAACAAGGATATAGGAGAAATTATTGGTCTTCTACTGACTTATTCTTGTTTTTTTTTTTTTGTTTTTATTAAAACGTAAAGGTTGTGTAGTTGTCACTTCGTTATTGTATGCATTCACTTCATATATGCGCGTATTTAACTTAAAATACAAAATCATGTATTTTCCCTAAGTCTGTCAAGTAGATTTTTCTATATTACATAATTTACGTTATGTTAAATGAAATTTTTCAAATAATTTCGCTTACCTTATAGGTACATCAAATGCCTATTTAGTGAATCAAACATAAATTTCATACTGACTTTCTATCAAACATCATAAAACAAAATATTTACATTTAACATGTTTGAGATATACTGAAACCGGTTCACTAATTAATATAACACACTGTGTGCATTTGTTTTTTGCATAAATGCAAGATTTAGAAATTATGCATTGTTCATAGAATTTTTTGATCAGCACATTTACTACTCAATCAATGCATTGAAACAAAATTATAGCTATAAGGAATAGCATTTTATGAAACTTGTTTGACGTTAATTCAAACTTGATGAAAATTAAAAAAAATATAAATGCGGTATCAATCACATAATTATCAGTTACAGCTAAATTTTTAATGTCAAATCTGAGAAAAAAGTATATTAGCATAATTTTCAAACCGAAAATTTGCAGGTCAAACTCTTAACAGATCAAACAAAATGTACACATTAATGCAAATTTCTCAAAACAAGAATTACTTGAGGTTCCTGTAAATTGCAAAAAATCACATTAGATTCTTTACTTGATAATTTCTGAAATTTAAACCAGCATTTTTATTGGCCGCATTGCATACAATAAATTATTGAGGTTATATGATGGCACCAAATTTCAGATGTTGAGTTTTCAGTTTCAATGCACTTTTTAATAATAAGAAAGCGTAAATCAACTATTTTTAGAGAGATGTCACGTTTGGCAGAATTGAATTTGATGAGATTTTATACGTGAGTTTATTTTGGTTTTGCCAAGGATTGTTTGTCAGCCCTCGGTAACTGGATCTTTTTCCGGACCGATTTTTACATTTTTTTGCATATAAAGAGAAATAATCAACCAATTTACAAATAACTTTGGAGTGTTAAAATAATGAACATATAAATTTTTGAAAAGATCAGGGATTGAAAACCGGGCTGATCTTACATTTTTTACCATATCTACAGAAATAATTAACGAAATTCCATAAAATGTAACATTTGAGTTCTGGTTGTTACTGAAACTCAGTGAATTCAGATGGTATAAAACGAAAATCTATTAAGAGATGAATTTTCAAGGAATATTAATTAAAAGCTCACTACAGTGCTCTTAAATTGTAAAGAAGTGTTTAAAACGTTTTTCGCTAAATTATATATTACACTTGTGGTCGGTTATGTGCTGATCATATCAGATTTGCTTTTCCTTCAAGAACCTTAAATTTATTAAAGTGCATCCTATATAAGGAGGAATCTCAACTATACGAAAAAAGAAATAAAACACAAAATTATAGCAGTTATTTTTTTTAACTACCCTCCAATAATTTTTTTTTATGAAATTTCATAAATATTATGAATACTTTTAATATAAAATTTGAACTATTGGTACACAACAAAATTTTAATTTTTTGGCAACTCTATTCTTTAAAGATGTTACGTAAAACTGATGTCGGTTATCGTTTACAACTTGTGCCACCAGTCGCCACCGCTACTCTTGATAAATATCCAGGTTTTATTTATTTTTTTTTTATACAGAGATATCCGAATAATACGGCATACACACATGAACGTAGGTAGACGTACGTTAGAGTTATTTTAAATGCATACAATTTTTATTGTATGCCATAAAACTTGTATGCATCGCGCTCTTTTTTTTGTCTTGTTGCTGTGAGGCTATTTTTTTTTCTTTTGGCGGAACATTCTATTTCTATATGTGATGGAAATTTTTTTTTTTAGATTCGCTTAAAAATTTGTTTCCTCTATTTTTTATTTTAGAGTAATTCGGTGTTTTTTTTTATTTTGTTCCTTCTATTTGTTATCCATATTCAAACCCATTTTATGAGTTCGAAGGGGGATTGATGCGATAAAAGATGGAATAACAGGACTAACTATTATTATTATTGCAGTTGGAGGAATGATATGAGGAGTTAAAGTAAAGGCTCTGGTGGTTATGTTATAAATGTAAAATGAATAAAAAAAAAGTAAAAATTAAATAATAAAATTAAGAGTGCAACATTCACATTCATGCACACATGCTATATGCATTCACAGATGTATGAGTTTGTGTTCATATGTATACGTATGGATGTATGTATTGTTGAAAAAAAAAAAACTATTTTTTTTTATTATTATTGCTTGTTGTTTCTTTTCATTTTATGTTTGAATTTTTTCATTTTTTTTTCCTTCTCATTTCTGGTTATTTTTGGTTTTTTTTTTTATTTATTTGTTCAATAAAAAATATAGTTAAAAATTTTTATGGGTCTATTTTTTTTAAATATATTTTTTATTACATTAGAAAACATTAATAATGGTTTAAGTACGATCTTATATCAGTCATGCTAAATTATGCCAAATTTGTAATTGTTATGTGATTGTTCTAGATAATTGATGGTGTCAGTACTTGTTAGTGATAGTATGTTTGAGGCAAACCAAGAGCTTTTAAATTGTTAATAGCTTGAAATGAAACTGTTAATAAAAATTTTTCGTTAAGTAATTGTAATTGAGTCTAATTGTTTAACCTCAAAATTATTGTTGAAATCGTTTATAAATTACAATTCGTAACTCTAAAATAAAAACGTTAGCAACAAATTGTCCACACAAGAACATGGTTTTAACAGGAGCTTTAACAGGAGCTTGCTTTTAAATAAATGTAAAACTGAAAATACAATTTTAAATTTTTGGAAACCTGTTTTTCTTTTTGATTTCTCTATGCCAATTTATTATTTTATTTTGATTAATGAATTTAATATTGAGTAAAAGGAAAGGATTTTTCCGTTTTTCAATTCGTCCTTTCGAAAAAATATATACAAAAATTTTATTTTAACCATTGCATTAGCTAAAAATGCAGCATTTACAGGTCATCAGGCAAAATACGTAGAGTCTATCTGTATTACTGAAAATTTTTCCAATTGCATAAATTCATTATCTCTAAAAGATTTGGTTCTGATTGCGAATTTTATACATAGCCCACCAAATTATTCTATTCACAACGTGCGATATACTACTTGTACTTGGGACTTATTATCAACTTCAAATAAAGGATGAAAATATTAGATGAACTTTAAATTAAAAAATAATTTTATATTGAAATAACATGTAGATAATGTCAATTTAAGTGCATGCTATGCTTCTCACAGGGACAAATTTGTCTGAAAAATATTATTGTCGATAATTTACAACATTTTGTATAAAAAAATAATTTCGTGCTCCTTGGAGTAGGTAATCCTATAACCGCACAACTAAAATTGCTTGATTACAATTCATTGGAATCTCCATTTTTGCCATTAATTAGTTTAATATTTTATTTTTTTTATTTTTGAATACGTGCTGGTATAGATTTCTGTTCTACTTCTAAATATCAAAATTAAACTATCGTATTTTGTACAAATTATATAACCATGTGTAAGTCAATATTGATAACTTATGTGAACGTAGGTGCTATTTTATAAATTAACAAAAGAAAAAGGACAAAATAAAAATTTATAAAGTTTCCGTGCAAAAACTATATTATGTACGCTTTTATGTATTATGCGAGCTTATTTTATTAAATTGAAATTTTTGGTAATAAAAAGAAAGCAGCAATGGAAGCAAAAAAAAAAAAAGCATAGAAATACAAATGCAAAGAAAAAAAAAATTAAATTAAATAAAAATGGCGGAGGAAATCACCGAAAATGCGTTCAATTGTAAGAAAATCTCATTCGATTTGATGGAGGAATCAATATTATTTAATCAATTTTAATTAAATTAATGCTTATTCCCCTTCACTCTGCGCTTTTTATTTTATTAAATTTCACACGGTTTCTTTAATCCCATTTTGTATATTTTTTTGTTCAAAACAAAAGCTGAGCGAATTGATGCATTGCAGAAAGCGCTTTAAATTTTTAATTTTTTATAATTTCATACAATCGCATTGAAAAAGTGTCTATTCGATGGTATTAGTCCACATTTTTTTTCATGTAATCTATTTTATAAAACAATTAACCTTATCAATAAAAATTTATACTTTAAAAATTAGAATTGGAATGAAATTACCAATAAAATTTACTGATATTTCCAGCTTCTTCTGTAAGATATCAATTAGTTTGGAATGTGTTACACAGTTTGTTTCCTACACAAATATTAAATCGATTTTATTTTAGAATTAACACAAAAATTCAACACAAAATGAAGTAAATTTAGCAATAAAGCAATTTTATAAGAATATGGCAAAGTTTTTTTAATTATTTAAGCTCGTGTTTCATAATCTGGGTGCTACAAGTGACTTAGTAAAATTGATATCAAAATGACTGCGAACTGAAATGTGTAGATATAGTTCATAGCTTGTAGAATGTTTTATTTAAAGCCGCAACTTGCATGTTGAGAAACAATACACCTACATTTAATTTTTTTCTTTAATTAACGCAATAAACCCTGATGTTTTTAAATTTACTAAAATTTTTGTTTAGTCATCTTTCTAAATTATTTTAGGGTATGGCTTGATTAATTTATATTTTCTGCCACTGTCTGAAAAAATTTGTACTCGTTATTTTATTTCTAATTAGATTTCTCTGATGCAGCATTTCAATTCAGTTCAATATTTTGAGAAACTTAAACTTCTAAACTCATAAATTGTTATTCAAAGATTTAAATCATAAAGATCATATTTTAAACAAGAGTGGAAGAATATGAGAATTTTCTCAAAAAATTTTAATTATAAAATTTTATTTTACACATTAAAGAATGTCCAGCGAAAAACGCTGAAAATTCTATTTAGTATGAACAAAAGGAGAAAAAGCCATCCAAAAAAAATTATTAAGGTTATTTTTTCTTTAATAGAAAATTGTGGTTTTATCTCAACTAAAACTTTTTTAATTAATCCATAAGGAATGAAAGACTTCAAAATTTGTTAAAAAAAAAGATGAGCAACTTGCTTGTCACCAGAAACCAAAATAATTTGTTATGAAACTTTTTATTAAAAAAATTTTAAAATTAAAAAAAAACAATAGAGGAAAAAGTTCTTTATACTAAATTTTCATTCTTGACAACCATAGGACACCTGTAATTATGGTACTAAAAATAGTCAAATTTGCAACTTCGTTTAAAATTCAGTATGTTTTTTCCCTCAAAAATGAAACGAAAATCGCTCAATTTATGAAACAATCATTTAAAAGTAAGACTATTAAAAATTAAATTAACAAAGTCAGTAATAGAACGCAACTTTCAATTAATTTAAGGATGACATCATTCAAATCAATCAAATTTAATTGATACAATTTAAAAGTTAGTTAATTCTAAAAACATTTTCAGATTTTTTTTGAAATACTAATTTTTTGGTCTGAATTTAGTGTACTTGTAAGAATGCACGATTTTTGCAAGATACTTGTCGGAATATGGGATGAATTTCTGATAGCACTTACATATGTATTAGGTTTTGAAAACATTTTCTTAACAAAATTAAGAACCAACTTGTATACCGTTCCATTGCAAAACAACGAAATTTAGAAGATGAGAAGAAATTATTGCATTTGAGCCCACAATGATCTATTAACAGAAAAATATCATCTTATTTTTAAGGAGTATACTAATTTTGAAGCCGGATTTTTTTGAGTTTCCCATTTGTATAAGAATACACTTTGAAAACATTAAAGTTGTAAATTACATTTTGTACCTTTGAATGAATACTAGTTTAACACAAATAATTTCGTCTTAATTCAATTGAATTAATTTGAATGGTAATTGGGTGGAAGTAAATTTCCAGTTACAAAAATATTAAATTACAAAAATATCCAAAATTTTCCTTTAAACCATAAATTTACGACCTTTTATAAAACTGTTTCAATATAAAATTTTATGGGTCATTTTTTGTTAACAAACGGCGAATGGTAAAAATCTCGAAATTATGAATTGCAGACTTAAGAATGAAGTAGAATCATTGTAGATTTTTTATCATTTAAAATGATGTTCTAATATTTCGAATCCTTTATTTTAAATGAAAAAGAACCATAAACGAAACAGCAAGTAAGCAAAGCAATATTTAGTATGTACATACATATAAAACTGCATAACTTAAACATCATAGCAAAAAATAGAATTTGAAAAAATTAAAAATTCTAAATTTATTAAAATTTTTATTTCTCTAAAGTCTTTTAAACTCTTCAAAACTGTTATAATGCATCATTCCATTTTTTTTCACATTCTAATTATATAAATTTTTCTATTTCCAGCAATGTGGTCAACACTCCAAGGATATTGATTATAGTGGATGGCCACCAGCGCCTAGAAATCACATGACCATGAAGCAAGGATATGAGGTATGTATTCATTACAGTCCTTGTTTACCAAGGAGTGTAATGCTTTACCAAGTATTTACATATTTAGTGTAGCTATATAAAATAAGCCAAGTTTTTGATAAATTTCAATTGAAATTTTGAATTTATACGATTTTCATTTTCCTATCAAATTTTCATTCGCATACAAATTAAAATTTAACTCATTTTTTTATTAGGATTCTCTCAAACACCCTCGGAATTTTGAAAATCTTATATTTAACAAAAATTCTTATAATTTATTTTAGAGACCCGTATGGTCTTCAATATTTCATTTCATAAATTGTGGAATTATGAAAACATTCTTCTGAAATCTTGTAATTTTTTTAACCTTTTTTAGTAAATTTTCCAATTAAAATTCTCATTTTCTCAAATAAATTTATTATATTTTTAATCAAAAAATGTACATGAAAAAAAAATGCAAATTTGTAATAGAAATCCTAATAATTTTGCAATACAAAACTTGCCCAAATTTCACTTATTTAAAAAAATCATTTTAAATATTTTGTTCACTTTAAAATATTGGAGATTAGAAGAAAACTTTCTACTCTATTGACTTATTTTCATTTTACTAAATCTATTAAAACACAGGAACTTATAAGGAAGACCTATGTATTTGAGCTCTTCTTTAAATTACGAGTTCCTACCCAAAAATATGAGTTAATTTTTCATTATACACTGACAAAAATTTAAATTTCAGTTTTAAAATTTTTAATATTGCATATTGCATTCCAAAACATAAAATTTACCAAAATTTTACAAATTTATTTCTAATTTTTAATAAATTCTATTTTTAATTTGCAGGCTAAGATGAACGATCATCATAATTTACAAAAAGGTTTGTGTATACATTTAAAAAATATTTGATTTATTACAAAATATTATTGGTAATTTCACCAAATTTTAGGGTAATTACAATTTATCAAAAATATGCAATTAGTATTATTAGTAGTAGAGTATTAGAGAAACTAAGACGAATTTTAAATATAATTTTACTACAATTCTTAATTGAATTAAATTCACTCTTTCTAAATATTACAAAATTACTTAAATTATTCTAAATATTACATATTAATGGAAGCTGATTTGCCAAAAAAAATTTAACCTATTTATGGAAAAATTGTGGCATACAAACCCTAATCACACGCTCAAAAACTCATATTACTCTTAGCTACAAACAGGAAACTGAATGAGTCGTGTAAATTATGGGTACATCTAATGTCATATATATCTTATATATATCATATTATATTAAAAATAATATTAAAGCAACAACAAGGAACTTCTCATAAATAAAATCATTTAATAAAATTTTTTATTTTACAAAACAAATTTAATGAGAAAAGCAAATAAACTCTTAAATTTCCATTTAAATTAAATTTAAACATTTCCAAAGTCATATAAGATCACTTTAAATCAATGCAAACCTTATATACAAAATTACAAATTAAAGATTATTTAAATTGACTTTATAAAGTAAAATGATAAAAAAGAACCCAAAAATTCATAAAAAAAAAATAATCAAATGTGTTACTCGTCCTTTTCGAGAAAAGCAACAGAAAAAATTCAATTATAATGAAAATTTATTTTCCAAATTAAAAAAATAAATAAACATAATAAGTGCAACCGCATTTACATATAAAATGCAACAAGTTAAATACCCACCCATTGCTATTATTATTGTTATTATCATTTTTATTATTTATCTTAATTAACTGCGTTAATATTAAATTTAACTGATTTTTTTCATTCGTTCCCCTTCTAGTGTCTGTGGAAAATTTAAATAATATTTCGTAAAAGCAAATAACAAGGAATAATATGGGAGAAATTAAATATGTGTAAAACTGACATTAAATACAGTATAACACTCTGATTTTTCTTTAAATTAACCACAAAAAAGCTGATTTCATTATAGAATTAAATTCATACATTTCCACCAGAATGTATAATATAGGTTCTATATTTGTATGTCATTTAAGTGTATGAATATATGAAAGTGTTAATATTTATGTTTATTATTTAAAAAAACAATATGATCGAATTTAAAGAGTGATTCATTATGTTAATTTAATTATCAAATTGAGTGTATTTGTGAGATTTCAGAATTTTTACTTGTCGGAATACCAAATGGAATTCGGAAGACACTTACACTTTTTTTTCAATTCATTTTGTTAAATTAATGAAAAAGACCAACTTGTCAACTGTTCCATTTAAAATACAGCAAGATCTAGAAGAAATTCTTGAATTTTAAATTACAATGTTCGATTATCATGAGAATATCATCTTATTCTAAAAGTTATAGTATTACCTTTAAATTTCCCAGCATTTACAAAATGAAAATGTAAAAATTTTTCCATTTTTGCACTTTTTCCTAAAAATTCTTTCCCAAAACCCAATATCTTCTTTTTTTCCTGGGTTTAGATAACTAAGAGTAGGAAATGGTGGGTAAACGTATCAAAATATGGAAAGCTTTTACAAAACTTTGAAAAGCATTACTATTGCTTGATTATATTGAAATGCTTTTACTTTATCTTAAATTGATAAAAATTTTAACTTATCTTACAATTAATCGTATAGACGTATATTCTATTTGATATTGCTATATAGTTGAAGAAGCTTAAAACACTTCACAATGACCCCATTGAATCCAAATAGTCAGCATGTGACAGCTTTTCGCGGACTAATATATTACAAATAAATAAGGTGTTAGAAAGTAGACATTATTTTTGACAAGATGGCTTGTTTTTGGCATCATAAAATTTGCATTTTTCTAAGAAGACGGCATTTTTCTCGAAATCGCAATAACTTTAAGAAAAAAATCATTTCCGATTTGTTATATTATGAAATACTACCTTAAATTGTAATTTAAGCATATTTTCTAATTTAAACTTAGGCTCAAATTTGACCTACACATTCGCTATAACTTAATTTTCTTACCAAGATTAGAGATTCTTCTTTGGTAATCACAAATCGATAATTAAAATAATCCAAAATTTTCTTATTAAAACAAAAATTTAATAATCTTTTACTTTTATATTGTCATATGTGTTACGAATATATAAATTAAAATATTATGTTAATATATGTATATGTATATATGTATGTGTATAAAACATGTTGACAAAATCACATTTCACTTGCACATTATCTTTAAATTATTAAAGAAATTCAAAAAAAAAAACAAAAATTCAATTTATTTAAGAATTGAGTTCAATTTATTTTTCAAGGGATAGCTATTATGATTCCGTGTGTTCCTGTTTCCATATCTCATTTGCTTTTACATAATTTTTAAGCAATTTTGCAAAAAAAATTTTGAAAAAAGTGCCTATTAGTTCCCTTCTGTCCGTCCCTCTGTCTGTCTGTCCGTCTGTCCGTCCGTCCGTCCGTTTGTCCGTCCGTCCCTCCGTCCGCCCATGGACATATTTACAGAACTTCTACACCATAGAAGATAGAAAACTCAAATTTACAGATCTTTAAACCAAACCCCTAAAAACTCCATTTTTCAACTATTTATAGTAGTAGAACCATATGCATTTTTTAAATTTTGCAAACACAGAAAAGCAATGGGTTGCTTCTTCTACCTCGGTATACTATACCTGTACTTTAAAAAAACAAAATGGCCGTTAAAATTTACCGTTACTCCGTTTTTTCCAAATTTTGTATGTGGTTTTTCTTCTAGACCACAGGTTGTAAAAGTCTGATATTTTAACAGCTTTTAGATACTAATAATGTACATAGATTTCCTTTAAAGGAAGGATTTTTACTTGTTGAAGGGAAAAGTTCTCCATCACAAACCAATTAGTTTGACCCAACTTTATTTTTAATGCATTTCATAGCAGTTAAATTGCACCGAACCAAATATAAGCTTTAAAAAAAAATTAAAGAATAAATTAAACCAAAAATTTGCCTGCCTATAATGTCTATAAATGTAATACGATTTTAATGTCAGAGTTATGTCAGGATTATTTACAACCGTTATGTAGTTGTTTTCACGTTATTATACAAAATTATATACACATATCAGAATTGCTAAAATTGTATGTAGAAGCCAAAAAATATTGCTTTTATCAACGCACTTTTATACAAAGTAAAAATAATAAGGGTAATTTCAAAATATACGCGTATATATGCATATGACATATATGCAGCCATATAGGTTAAATAATATCCATATAAAATATAAAAGTTAATATTTTACACGCTTCATAGGCTCATACTTAAAACAATTTTTTTAACATAATATGAATGAATAAGTACAAGTATATCTGGAAAATTAAAATAACCATGCAATTCTGAATATTAAAATTTTCATGTAAATAAATACAAAATGTATACGATGTTCCTATAAGTATGCATTAATATATATAATATTATTGTAAAGTGGACATCAAAAATATTGAAGAATTGGAGTATTACGATGAACAAACAATTGGAGTATTACGATGATAGCAATTGAATATGTCAGTAAATTTATTGAAAACAAACCGAAAAAAAATAAAAATAAAAACGTAGGGATGTTAATTAACGCATTATTTTGAGGTGTGAATTTATCAATGGAAATAAAGAAAAAAGTAATAAATACATAAATTCATATCCTTCCTTTAATATCATTTCAATTATTAAATATATTTTATATTCGATATAAAAAGTAATAAATAATCTTGGATTATTCCAATGGCTTGCAAAAGAGCAAATTTCCATACAACCATCTACATAGGCGTTTTAATAATATTGTTTTCTTAGGAAAAAAAGAATAATTACATATTTACATTATTCTCTATGTTAAAGTACTCCTATTATTGCATACTTTCAGGACAAGACCCGTAAATTAAGTTTTTCCATCAGTATTATGATAGTCAAATTCGAAGCCTAATTCGAAACAATCACATTTAACAAAAACAATCATATTTTTTAATCTTACAGTTTAAGCACAATAAGTGGACTAAATTTAAAATTTTGCTAAATCTGAAAATTAAATAAGACAAGAATAATATTGTCTCTTAAAACGATCCATTTTCATTTGAAATTTTTTATACCTTTAGGGTGTACGACTCTTGTTCACAGATGGAGAAACCGGACCGACAAAAGACATTTTTGCAAAATTAAATACATTTTTTTTTTCAATTTATAGAATTTGCTAAAAACAATATAATTTTTGATTTTTGGCACATTTCTGAAAATTTTGAGTAAAAATTTCACTCTATCTGTTCATCTGTCAGTTTGTTTTCAAAACTTCTAGTTTACAAACAAGATGGGAAGATGAACTTCATTAAATTTGAAAGTTTATTGAGTTCCATAAATATTTTATTTCACTAGTACAAAACTTTATTCTAACTCTCTTCTTCTATAGTATTTATACCATAAAATTCAGAACACATCAATTTTTACCTATTTCTTCGAAGCCCCGAACCCTATCGAACATTTATTGAAACAGAAATGTAACAGTAACCGTTCCCTTACCAAAAATATGACATTATGCTTGAAATAATTAGCAATAAAAATTTCACCTTAATATTTTGTAAAATTATTAATTTATTTTGTAGCTCTGGATTTTAGACCTTTTTTTTAAAGGGAAATGCACTATTTTAGAAAACGTGGATTTGACGATTGTATTTTTTATTACAATTTTCTGTTTATTTTTCAAACAATTTTCCCATTGCCTTTCGATCATCTTTTCTCCTTTTATTATCTACAGATAATATGTTCCATATGAGAGAGTATTAAAATATTCCTTAATTATTATTATTTTTATATTAATATTTAACCAAAAATTTTATTTTATGCTCCGAATGCATCGACTTTTACATGCTTCATATATTAAAATCAATATAAATGATATTGAATTGAGTATAAGAGCTTCTGTATACAAAAAGTAAGAGTTCACTTTGATATAATTGATTTAAGAGCCTTAAAATATAAACAAAGTAATACAGAAATAAAATAAAATAATATTTGTATTTATACAAAGTGAATTAAAATTATATTACATTTAAAAATAAAAGGACATTGCAAATTTTAATAGCATAATTGAAGGAAGAAAATTTAATTTAAAGGAAAAAACCAATCAAATAAAAGTATTTAAGTATTACAGAATAATAAAAAAGGAGAAGAATAATAAATTTCGGTAGTGAAAAACTCCTACTATTTTCAAATATAATTTAAGGGAAATTTTATTACTACATTTTGGGGGATCTATACGAGCATTAAAAGGTTACTTAGCTTTAAGAATGTACAAATAAAAATATTTAAATATAATTAAGCTGGTGTTTTTAGAAAGGGTCTCTCAACTCTCCTTTTTAAAAAGACTAAGTAAAAGATAATTATGATGAGCTATAGACATTTTCTCTCCACAGTTACAATCACAATTTCCATAGAGTTTTATTTACACATAAAATAAACAAATTATGTTATTATGACTTTAAATTGATTCAAACGCAAACCCTCAAATATCGCATAATATATGAAAAAATGCATTTACACCACTTTCTAAAAAACCAGCTCAATTATTAAATTTTAACATTTTCCAAAATTTAATAAAGCCTGGGTCAACTGAAATGTTCATTCTTGAGGGAAGAATTTTTGAAATAAGGAGAAAGAGACTTTTTGAAAAAATTTCAAAAATATTTTTCAGTTATTCAACTAAATTTCAATTTATTAAGGCGGAATTCTTTACGATTTTTTGAGAAATCTTATTTATTGAATTACTAATACAACGTGTAGTTGTTTAGTTAATAAGTAATGTGCCTATTACACTAAATCAATGTAAACAATACTTAGTAATCATGTGGATTACAGTATAAAGCAATTTAAAGAACATTTCTTCGGAAATTTCTTCATACCTCTGTAGCTCAGCTGGTAAAACGTCCGCCTAGAAAGCGGTAGGTCACTGGTTCGAGTCCAGTTCGAGTAGAAAAAAATTTTCAAATTTTTCTGCCCTGAACTCGTTCTTTTGATTACGTCATCCATCTGTTCTGCAATTGTATGAAGAAATTTCCATTAAGTTAATAAATCTTATTTGCTTAAATTAAAGAAAACGTGGCGATAGTTTTGTGACGCGATGGTAAGTGTACCATCTAATAAAAACCTTTACTTATAACACAATAAAACTAAAGAAAATCAAATTACAATGTACGATAATGGTAACATAATATATAGGGTGATGATACTAATAGATGACATGCCAATCCAATGAAATTATACCAATTTTGTTTAACCAATGTTTACTATAATATAAATTCTCTAATAATAAAATGAATTATATACATATTTCAACAATTTGGTGCTAAATAAGTTTTGAAAAATATTTATAAATTTCGTAAAATTTTTCCAGCAAGCTGCATTCGACAGAGATATAATATTTTCATATTTAATTTGTTCCTCATATAATTTTAATTTTCAACAGATATTTTGTTTTCATATCCTATTAATATATTTTAAACCTTTGCACTCGTATATCACACTGGAGCTGACCATACTAGTTTACTCTACAACTCGTATGTCACACTGAAGGTGACTAATTTACTACTCTATAATTTGTATGCTAAACTGGAGTGGGCAGTACTAATGTAATTCTATATAGATTTACATTAGTACTACTGCCTCCAGTTAATTATTCGAGATCTTAAACAAGTTGATACGCAACAAAGGTTAAATTGTTATGCATAATTTTAACTATTATACATAAATTTAAATGTCAAAGTACGAGATAATTTGCGAAGAACATCGATAAAAATAATCAGTTCACTTATTTTAAAATATTAGAAATTAAAATAATATTAAAGACTTAATACGTACCATTGTTATTGATAAAGAATAAAATTGTCATTGCTTCGTATTCAGAAAATATATATGTACATATGCTTGTGTTCTGTTGTATAAAACCCCTGGATATAATCTTATGTTGGATACACGAACTTATTTAATGATTATTTTGTCCCATTTTAATTTTACGTCATATTTATAGTTAAAATTTAAATATACGTACAACATTAAACTGATTTATTAAATATTATAAAAATATTTTTCAATATTTTACGGCCAATATATTCCAAAAATATGATTATTACTTATGTAATCGTATTAAACTCACTCTATAATTTATAGAGGAACACCATAAATTCGTAATACTTTAACATTACATACACATTTTAAAACCAGTAAACCAGAAATAATACAATATTAATTTTAATATTAATATTCACTATAAAGTTTGACGCGCCGACAACGCTATAATGGTGACAGGAAATACGATGTATGTATGTATATGTGTTGGAATAAAAATAATGTTGAACAATTCAGTAGCAATGTGTTTTTGTTTTCTTGTGTTTTTGGTTTGTTTTATTTAAGAATTTTAACAACGAACATATTTAATGTTGTTATATTAATGTTACCGCTGTTGGAACGCTACTGGATATACCTGAATCATATCATTACTTGTATTTTGTGATGGAAAAATGTTTAACAAGTTTACAGTACAAGAAAAAGTAAAAAGGAAACAATATTGAAAATTTTTTTTTCTTTAATTTTGTTGGAATGAAAGAAAATATTTTAACATATAAGTTGGGTTGCTTACTCGTACCTGATTTTTGTTTTTTTTTTATTGTTCAGCTCTTGTTTTTGTATTTGATCATGTAACCTATCTTATACTCAATGGATTTAATTTTCGAATTAAAAGATTCTTATCATTTTGTCTGATGAGATACATTTTTTATATAAATAAAGATTAATGTATAAATGTTGTGTATATAGTTGTGGACACATTGGCTCATATGTGCTTTGTTTTAAATATGTAGAGTGCTTGTATACAACATCATAGAACAAATAAATCTTGACAATATTCGAATAGAATTTTTATATTTTCTATATGTATTTTAAAAAACAAAAAAAAAACTTATTTTAAGAACATAAAAATGGCAAACATGGACAAGTATACACTACAAAACAACCATTTACCTTGTTATGTTAAAATAGATACCATTCAGATTAAATAAGTTACCAATATTCTTAGGCGATAGTAACGATATCGATTTTAAAATAAAGTCAATTAATTTATTTTTCCAATACTTCAATTGATTAAAAATTAAAATATTTCGAAAAATAATTTTGATTTCTTTAAACCATTAACTCCATCTATTAGTACTACTCTGCGATTATAATGACGGAAGAATAACATAAATTATTGCTCACTTTCTATTTAAAAGCATTAAAATTGGAATTTAATTGGCCTAAATTTGTGCTAGACACACAACATTTTTTTACCTTGCACCTTCGTCAAGAGCGTATTAATTTTGGTATGGAGCTTGTTACCACTTGAAAGAGTCATCTGCGGTATGCACATGTATTTATATTCTTGCTCAGCGTAATATTCTGCGTTGATTTAGATATGTCAATCGACACCAAACTTTCTCAAGTTGTTTCTTTTGTGCCAAGGACGAGCCTAATTGTAATTGAACCAATTCGGAGAACGGGTTCGGGTAGTTGCTGTACAACTCAAAGAGTTTATTTGAAATACATATCTGTTTCTATAGAATTGTTTCAGAGGTTCGAGTAACAGTACTGCTATACAACAGTGAAAGGTGCAGGATATAATTCTTCTCCTTCTACTGTGCAATAGTATATTCTTCTTATGATCCCTCTAATGTGTAATAGTATAGAGAAACATAGATATGATAAAACTTACTGTTAATCCTCAATTTTTTAATATAGTTTGGCAGACAGAAGAAATCTAAACCCTTCCAAACAATTGCTTGAAACAAATTCAAGTTTTTATGAAAATAAAAAACTAAAGGTAAATGTGTTAAATTAAAAAGTATAATAATTTTTTTTAACTCAACTAACCTAGTTGGCCAAATTCGACTTTCACATTAAAGTTTTCTTTAATTATTTGCGTTTATCCTAAGTATATGCAATAATTACGATATTCTTTTGGCATATAAGCGAGAATAATAATTATTTAAGTAGGAAAATATTATTTTCTAAAAAATAATTTTTAATTATTCAACATTCATGAAACATGTAGCACAATTCACTTAAAATATCCGTTCATATAATCATGATAGAAAGACTCAATAATTTTGGAATAACCTCAAATTAGAAAACTGCATAGGAAAAGCAACAAAGCCATTTCAAAATAATATGTGTACGTTTCAACTGATCGGCTAATTAATATTAAGGAAATTATGTAGCATGTTCAATATTATATGAAATCTCATTACTAATTTTTGTTTAATTTTTATAATAATGAGTTTCATGCCACAATCAAAATCGTTTAGGACGAAAAAAATAAAAAAAATAAAAAAAAAATCATTCTTGTTTCCATTCAATCTTCTCATATTAATGTAAACCAAGAGTTCAAAATACAAACGAGATAAATATCGCGAGAAAAGATTGAAAACCGTGTATCGCTGCAATATGTTCGTATAGATTTTATTTTTTCACTCATTATGTTGGCGGCGACATAAGACACCACAAAACACTTCCGAATTCGATTCTTTTGTTATTTAATTTTGTTAATTCTTGTTTTTTTTATATTCTTATTTTTTTTGTATAACATAATCATGTTTTTGTATATGTTTGTAATAGAAAACGTATTCTTTATGAAAAAAGTACTATCAGTAGTATCATGTTTGTACAACAATTCTAGCAGAGTACATTGAAAACTGAAAAGAATGATCCAATTTTAAAGAAGAGTTTAAAATCTAAATATAATTGTGTTATGGGATTTCCACTATTACTCCATATTTTGTTTTTATAAGTTTTTTAATGAAAATTAATAAACTAATAAACATAGCAACGCACAGAGACTATAATAAAAAGTACTTATGAATATAAAGTTCATATAAATATCTTCCATACATCATCAGCTCCTTACTTTTTATAGTTTCTTTTTGTTACAAACTATTTAGATCTTAGACATCCACAAGTTACAGCAGGAGAAAAGGGAATGATAACATTTTCCAAAAAACAACATTGAATTAAAATTTAAAAAAGAAAGAAATCTTTCTTTGCGGTCTTGACATAATTAGTTTTCGAAAACTGATTTATTTTTTTAATCGGAGGAGCTAACAGATTAATAGGGCTGTATATAGAGCAGATGCATCTAATAAACACACTTTTATTCAATGTGTTGAAAATGTGCTACAAGAAATTATGTTATATTTATTTGAAAAGAATAATGTTATAATTAATTAGTCAAAAATGATTTGATCAAATTATATGATACATGTAACACATGTGTCTGAAGAAACGAACATGATTGTCCATTTGAGGTTGAGAAAATTTCTCCATCATCTTATTAATGAAAAGTCGCTTGAAAAACAATTGGGGTTTATGTAGCTGATAGCAATGCAGCTGATAGAAACAATAAAGGAAAGATTTTATTTAGTTTAGAATTCTAATTTCTTGGAAAACTGCTCTTAAAAATATCGAAAAAAGTGCATGTGAAAATTTTATATGCATAGAATTTAAAAAACATTGAAAATATCACACACAATTTAAGTCCTCGTAATGTACCTATACAAAAAATTCTTGCTTCTTAACTTGCTCACACACCAATAGGTATTACAGCCAAATAACTGCAACGAAAAAGAAAGTGAACCCAATTCCTATTATAAGTTCAAATCGGAAATGAATTTGACTGGTCAATAGTTCACTTGATAAGTAAAAAATGTGATTGCCATTTTATTTCTATACCGCTCCATTCATCAGTTGGAAAGCAGATTAACATCAATGCTCCTCAGTTATATTTTTATAACATTTTCATATCAATATAGAAATTCGTAAATTGCAAAACAACTCAATTAATATTATTAAATGACTGGCACCGTAAACGTACTAAGAAATTATTTATCTAGCACTTTATTTTGTTAAAATAATTTCATCATTTTTCGCGTTCTCAAACATTTATCATAAAATAATGAAAATGTTGACAATATATAATATTCAATCTCGCTTCACAAAAGAAAGAAACAAAGAAGCTTGAAAAATAGCGAAGAAAACAAAATATTTAACAATTTTTTGGTATTGAGTTAAACACAAATTCTTTGGAATCGTTTTAATATTTCAAATTTTTATTACTTATATTTTTCTTCAGCCTATTTCTTTAGATTTAAAAATGAAGATGTAAAAGAAAGTACACCAGAAAACTTGTTATAAAGCACGTCAAAATATTTCAACTAAAAATTTTAGATTTTTTTTTTTTAAAAAGGTAGAAAAATGTAACGATTTTCTATTTTAGTTTAAATTGTAAGCATTTCGAGAATTTTATTGATGCGTGCACCTATTGTAATGCACCATAAACCTAATACACTATATGGCACAGAGTCTAGTACAATTTCCTTTACATATATGCCTTTGTATTATACAATATAAATATTGAAACTCGTCTATACAAAATAACAGGTTAACTAGCAGTTAAAATATTTTAAATAATTCATTAAGGCGCCAAGTTTTATTTCAATTTTTACGATGGTTATAATGAATTGTAACAAAGCCATTTTTAGAAAAAGAAATGCAATAATAATTTATCATTTCTATGTCTATCTTTATTTTATTTTTTAAATTTTAAATTGTATTTATTATTAGACAGAATTATTTTATTTCTCTTTAGAAAATGTGATTCTCAAATTCGAAATTATAATTGAATATATCTATATTCATACAGATAATAAAAGAGAACCGGCAAACTTTTCATCTCACCAATAAACCGTTCTTCCACTCATCATGAAATTTTGGAAAGTTGTTTAGAACAAATGGTTTACCATAAATAAAACGCTGGAAAACTTTTAAATATTTTTCTTTTTTAAGCAATGACACAAATAAAATGAAAATTTAAAAATGTGACAAAACGCGGCATTGTTGAAATGGTCCAAGGTCTCTATGAATGTATTCTGAAAAAAAACATATTAAAGTTTTATGCAAAATATTTATATTTTCTGCAATAGATATTTGACAGATTTTAG
Organism: Condylostylus longicornis; assembly: GCF_029603195.1. Classification (NCBI taxonomy): domain Eukaryota; kingdom Metazoa; phylum Arthropoda; class Insecta; order Diptera; family Dolichopodidae; genus Condylostylus; species Condylostylus longicornis. The sequence continues at coordinate 7,566,166 of NW_026578009.1, read as the reverse complement.
TGTTTAAGAAGAAATTTATAAAGAGGCCACGGGTGATTTAACTAAATATAATAAAACTTCAATGTTTGGCATCTGATTTCGCAGAAAACTTATAGGTTTGTCATATTCTACAGTTTCATTTGGCCCGTGATAAAGATTTAGGTCTAGTTGCTGAAACTTTACATACTCCAAAAGTTGATCAATTCATCATATCCCCAAAATAAACTCAGATATAAATTTTTCAGATAGATCGAAAATTCAGATAGACGAATCGCCAAATAGACGAATAGCCAATAGAGATGTAGGTATAGAAAATAATGCATTTCCGTTAAAAATTCACCATTTAAAATTTGGTGCCACCACAAATTTCATCCTTGTCATATATAATGCAATCGTTTTTCAGCGTCTCTTGACCACCCCAATTTCTTTTTAATAAAACGTATGTTATTATAAAGGAAGATTTTATAATAATTATATAATAAATGTTGCCGAACTATTCGAAAATTACTAAAATTTGAAAGCACTGTTTTATCTATTCCGGTACATATATGTAAGTATATACATGTATTATACATAATAATTTTAATCACCGTTTTAAATCAAATTAAATTAATACTCCATAACGAAACTCTCCCAATAACAAGAACCCAATACATGAATCAACTTAAATCTTAGTCATAGAAAATCCAGCTTTCAACAACTTGTATCTGAATCTTTTTATTATTCCAAGGTAAATTGGAAATGAGCAAAAAGCAAGATAATTCGGCTTTCTTTTTGTTTAGAATGTACACTGAATTATTTGATAATATTACTAACTTGGACAAAATTTAACTCACGGTTCATGTTAGTGTTCATTATTAAGTAATTGAAAATTAAAATCTCCAATGCATGTAAACCTCATTTATCCTTTAAATATACTCTAAAGATACTTGGAATATATTAGATAATCAATATGATCGTATGAAAATGAAAAGTTTGCAGACTCCTGCCGTGAACAAATTTATGTATACTTATCATAATATACTTAATTCTTATTATACTTGAAACGAAAAAATAAAAGATTTTCATTGCAAATATTAAGAATGTTAATGAAATTCCAGTCACGATCATTCTCTTTTGCACAATATTTTATTATTTAATTTTAATTGCTCAAAAAATTATTCTTTTGATTAGTATATAAGATTACAGCTAGTAAGTATCAGGATTGTTATGAAATTTCGAATAAATACTCGCCATATCAAAATTAAACCATTTACGTAAATTATTTTGGAATATTTCACATTACGTACAGCAGCATATAACTAAAGTAGATTAATATGGATAAAGAACTTAATATGGAAATGCAATGATAAGAAATCTCCATATTTCACTTTTGAAACAAGCAGAACATGCAGTGTTACTTACTTAAGCCTTGAAAATCAAATTTTCACATTGTTAAATTGTTATAGTTTTTCCACATATAATTAATCTAAATTACTGACTCATTAATTTTAAATAACTATGTATAAAATTAGATTCGTAAAAGAAGTTTCAGGTGAAAAAATTACTCCTTTATAAATTACTCCAAGCGAATTATACCAGTGGCTTCAGGAAGTTGTTTCTTCAATCGATTTTAAAAGTGACTTGCAGTAGATGAGTGCGCAATTAAATTCCACTAAAAAAATTATAAATATTAAGTTAAGCTTCATATTATTACATAAACTTCTACTCTAATTCTTTTAATATTGATCTAAGAATCATTTCAGAACAAATTTTTAATTAAATTTCCCGTATCTCTTACTAAGCGCTATTCGAATGAAAATTTTTTGATGCGCATGAATAATGAATTTTTTTTGCCGTTTATATTTCAAATACTTTTGTTATATTATGCCTAACCTTCCCATATTTGGACTGTATCAACATATTAAATAATATATTGTATAAGTAAATTAAATAGACCGCCAAGTTGCCCTATTAATTTACACCAAGCGCCATAAGTCATTTCGAAATAATTTCAATGCATTTAGATTATGTTAAAAAGAAAATCGGAAAAAAATCATAAGAAAAGTATATAAGAGAATGAGACCAATTTTCCTTATTTGAAAGAATTATTTTCCTTCTTTTTCTTATTTTATTTATTCTTTTTATTTCTCATCATCAGCGCTCAAATACCACTTGAATTGCGTATTGAAAAAAGAAATTGAATTTGAAAATAAAAGAATAAATTCCATTTTACTTAAAGATGTCGGTTATTGTTATGATTGTAACATGTTTGTATGTATACATGCATGCTTTTATTTTGTATAACGTTTCCATTAATAACCAACGGAGTTTAATCTTGATCAACCTTTTTTTAGTTTTCTTTCTCATTATTGATAGCAAGTAAATTCGAAATTATGACATTAAATTCTTAATGAAATTACAATTATTGCATAGAAAAAGCAATCAAAGCGGTAAATAATCCAAATGCCTTTTCATTAGTTACATATTCTACTTTTAAAGTCAAACTTCGGGGTAGTTAGAAAATTTCCATGCAACAGCTATTGCAATGCATATTATATGTAACAGAGTTCTAATAACTGTTTAAGAAGAGTTCTAAGAACTGTTTAAATTTTAGTAATTTTTATTATAAGAAAAATATTCTCTTAAAATTTATTAGTAACATAAATTAGTATTCTACCATTGCATATATTTAGGAGGCAAATAAAAAATATCTGATATGACGAGCACATAACCAGCATAGTAAAATCTTAGTTGCTGCACTTGATTTTCTGATAATGAAATTTTTATTTGTTCATTACATGGTTAAACAGAAATTATAAAATATCTTTTAAATAATTAAAAATGTAAAATCAATTCGAGGCAATATAGAGAAAATTATTGGCTCCTAGGTCGTAAATCCAGTTTGGCAATTGATTAGAAGATATTAATTTATGACTAAATCATTAAAGCAATATGACTATATGGCATTCAACTGTGGGGTTGTGCCAAGAAGACTCACATTAACAAAATTCAAACCTTCCAGAATAAAGTTCTACGGGGCATGGTAAATGCGCCATGGTACATACGTAACAGTGATATCCACATGGACTTAGAAATTCCTTTGGTTGTGGATGAAATTAGGAGTTGTGCTACAAGGCATAGGGCTCGTCTAGAACACCATGTAAATATGAAAGAAGCTCGGCTGCTAGGCAATGGCGTTATGACAGAAAGACTTAAACGAACAAGACCATTCGATTTAACACGAAATACCAATTTCCTTATGGAAAGTATTTAATTCCTGCACGGAAAAACCAAATTAGCGCGGATGTAATAGTTGGTCTTTAGGACCAGTTTTATCCGTTCACAGTTTAGATGATTTTTTAGGGTAGGAGTCAAGCTCCCCCACTGCCGGCGGAAAAAGGCTTTCTTCGTCTTTCAAGATTTTTTCACCTTGTAGAAAAAAAAAAAAACAAAAAAAAGAAAAAATTCAAGGCAAAGCTTCAGCTGCTACTATCTTACTTACGGCTTGACAAACACCAAGAATATATCATTTCTTCTTATCTTAAAAATAAACTCTAATATTCTTATCTTTTGTACCTTTCATATTCACAGACTAGTTAACTTGTTTTCTACAAATGAGTGACCGTGTTTTAAAATGATGAAACAACCAGTTTTCAAATTAAAATTGTAACATTTTTGAATTATTTTATTTATTTTATTATTAGTATTGCACATATTAATTATTATTCATTCGCGAGACTTTCAAGTATTACAAGCAAAGCAATACAGAGTTGAACTTAAGATCTTGTTATTGTTTTTTCTTCATTCTTTTTCAAATGATTTTCTTTATTCCCGCTTTTAATTTATACGATAATTTTGTGGAAAAATGTTAAACTTTTCTCTTTTTATATTTCTTTGTTCTCTTAAGAAAACTTTTCACCGAAATTGATTACCACTATAATAAAACTCTTATACAATGTTTAATGAACATATAAAATTTGTTTATCTAAAATGCTGAAAGTACGTTATTATACGAGAGCAAGTGATGCCGCTGCAAACTGAAATAATCAAGGAAAAAAAATCATTGATTCAATTGACGATTATTACGATATACAAGAAAGTTTTATTTAATTTTATCGTGTTTTAATTTAAAACAAAAAAAAGTATAATAGAAAAAATACCGACTAAAAGTTTTACCACCAACTTAGAATTTGTTGGAGTCAAATGAACGCGTGCGCTTTCATTATTTTATAAAAAAAGTTTAAAACAACAGCAAAAAGAAAAATTTATGTAACAAGATTGTTCTCAAAATTTTATTGTATTATTGTTTTATTTTTTGCAGTTAATGTCCTTGCAATTTTTTATTTATAGTTTCTTTAAAAGTATTTTAAATTCTGAATATTTTCATTAAAATCTTTTATTAAAAATAATTTTTTCAAATATGATCTCAATTTTACCAAGTGTACCTTACCTTAAATTCAACCTTACCAGAAATTGAAAAATGTTTGAAACTAATTTTAATAAATAGCGATATAGTTGACCGTTTCATCTCTGTGGTTACCGTATGAATAAATGATTTCAAATGTCGAAAATAATTGACATAGAGTTTTATACAACCTCTTGCTATTTTATACATATATGGCAGTTACGCATACAATCTAAAAGAATAAAGAAACATGATGGCCCCATTACCAAATTCCTTTGTTCAACATTCCAGCTTTATAGCTTCAATAATTTCTGGGCTATAAGCAAACAGTCTATGAAATTGCAAGGCAGCGACCAAAAGTAGTCGAGAAATTTCTATGACTTTTATCAAACATATCCGCCCTAACTATATATTTGCTTGCGTAAATTTTCAAAATTATACGCTAAATAGTTTCTGAGATATGGCCGAATAACTTTTAGAGTTGTATAGCAGCTCATGAGATCAGAAAAACTTTTAACGAATATAGTTGCCATTTTATCAAATTATGCTAAATTTCAGTACTGCAGCTTGAACAGTTTGTAAGATATAGCCCAATACCATTTTAGGTTGTATGGCAGCTACCAGAAGGAGCTAAGTAATTTCGACGACTTTTATCAAAAAAATAGTCCTTATAATATATTTGCTTGTGCGAAATTTCAATACCTTCTGTTATTTCTGAGATATAACCAAATAAATTTTGAAGTTTTGTGGCAGCTAAATATTTATTTAAGTAGAGTTCTGTCATTTACTTCTATAAATCATTTGTGGAAATTTGGTGAGCTTAGCTCAAATAATTATTGAATTATTGCTGAGACGGATTAACGGACGGACAGACGAACAAATATGGTCAAATCGAATTAGAAATCGATCAAAAACCCACACTTTTTTCTATATCTCAAACGATGAAAGATAAATTTAGTATACCCTTCGAACATACGTTCGTATAATTTTAATTTTTTTAACCGGGCTATAAATAAAATATTTTACGTATAAAAAGATGAAAAAATTTCATATTATTTTTAGGGATATTGAAACGACTGTTGTTATTTCCTTATTTCCATTTTTGTTAAATAACAATAATTAGTGTTAGCCTCTGTTTTCATTATGACAAAATGTCATAACAAATTGTAATTTAATGTATAGAATAAGGGAAGCTGCGAAATAAAGATTAAGGAAGCCTTGTTCTGGATTCTGGAAAAAAATTTTTAAAGTTTTCCAAAGAATCAAACAAAAATATAAAATCCCTAGGAATGTATAGGATTCTTAAGGAGATTTAAGTAATTATTTGATAGAATTTAAAATATTTTTTCGCTGTATTTTCTAATCTAGCAACCAATAATTTAAATTTATTTATTAATTTTTATAAAATAGAATAAATTAAACTTTTTCATTTTGTTTTCATTTTCATATAGGACACATTTTAGATGATGGCCGTTTAGATCATCATTCAGTTGCACAAGCAACTGGACATCAAATGGCTATTTATGGTGCAACTACAGCTGGTTTAAGACCAGCATCTTCAAGTAGTAGTTCACCTGGTGGAGGTGCTGGTGGTGGTGCTGGAGGTGGTGGTGGTCCAGGTGGTGGTCCCGGTGGTAATAGTACTAATCCTAATCCAATTGGTCATCATGGTCATCATAGTTCAAGTGCAGCAGCTGCACTATTAGTAGTACCACAACCTATTAATGCAACAAAAATAACAGCTGGATTAGCAAATGGTAGTGGCACTGGTCGAAAGTATCAATGCAAAATGTGCCCACAGGTAAGAAAAGTATGTTAATTACTAAAACAAAAAAAAATACTTTATAAGTGTTTGTGTGTCCACCTTTTTATTTCAATTTAATTAAATTTTTTTATTTGCTAATTTATTAAAGTAAAAGGTAAAATTGATATTCTTTTTATATTAATAGCCTTCATCTATAAAATTTTGATAGAAATTTATTAAAATCAGTTCTATCTTAAATGAATTCTAAAATTTTCTTGGTGGAAACCTATTTCGTTCTTTGTTGGTAGATGGTGAAATAAAGTAAATTTCACCTATAAGGTGATTGATATTAAGAACTTTGTTTAAATAATTTTTGCTCTACTATACAGGCCACGTTTTTCTTATATTATGTTATCTTATACAAAAATTAAAAAGTCCAGACTAAGAACGGGAACGCAACAGAACAGCTTTTAAATCTCTATTGACTTTTACCGAATTTCCTAAATTTCAAATTATGAAAAGTCTATAATTTGGTTTCCGTTCTTAATGTTCTTCTGAAAAATTTCTAAACTCAGAGGATGGCAAAAAAAATCCTATTTTCTGCATTAGTATACTCTAGAGTTTAGAAGACTTGAGACGTTAATCAAAGCCAAGCTAAAGATCAAAATATTAAATTAAATTCACATTATTTTGCAAATTTTTTTAAGATAAAAACTATTAAATTTGAGGTTTCAATAAAATAATTTTAAAATTCGTACTCTTTTAAAACTTTAAACTAAATCTTAAATAAATTAAATATCAATCTGAGGAATTTATTGATGCATTAAATAAGTTTAAAATATCATACTACTAATTTTACTTTACGTACACCTGTATTTTAATATTTTTTTTTTCAATAAACTTTTGCACTATACTCACACATTTTTTATGAAAATTTGTGATGAACACTCACAAAAAAAAATATATATAACACCTGCGGAATAATATTTAACAACAGATTTAAGAGGAGACAAGAATCACACATGTAAAGCACACAGATGTAAATCTTTTTGACCAATATTTCAACACTCCACTCAAAATTAAACACTGAAAAAACAAACCAAAACCCAAACATAAGAATTGATGAAAAAAAAAATAAAATTAACCAGATGAAAAAAAACATTGATTACTTAAAAAAACGAAAACCAACAGGTTATCAAAAATTCTAAAAAACTAAACACTAACAGGCATACCAAAAAACAACATGGGTAAAAAATGAATTTTAGTTATGCAAAAACCTTTATAGTGATATCAAAATCAAATTAGTGTTAGATTCAATGGCGATGACGATGACGGTAACATGGTGACCTATCAAAATTCAATTTTTTATGGGAACAGAGCAGAAAAAAAAATTGTGTGTGACAAAATATTATTTTTAAATTTTTTTTTTATTTATGGCGTCTGTTTTTGTTTTTTTTTCCAAATTCTTTAAAGTTAAAACACCTGTAGCCAAGTGTTTATTCTAAACGTGTGGGCGCCCCAAAAAAAAAAAAACTTTTGTTTTTTCTTTTATTTATTTTTGTTTTAAATCCAATATTCTTGTTCAATGCTTGCATACCATTGAGATTATTTCGGCTTTACAAATATTTTTTATTCCCCAATTTTACATTCTTCTTATTTGGTTCACTGGTCATTTTATTCTGATTACTTGTATAAGGCTTTTCGAATCTATAGTTTAGTGATACATTAAATGATCAGAGTAACTATTTATTAATTTAATTTTATCACTATAATGGAGAGATCAACTGTGTGCGGGATCGTATTGATTTCACATCAAATTTATATTGTATTGGTAAATAAAATAAAAAAAATTTGCTTTGATAGTTTTGTTTTGATTATTCTGTTTTTTTGACACTGTAACTCGATACCATTAAATTTTGAGTCATCAGCAGTTTACTTAAAATTTAAAAACAGAAATTAAGAAAAGATTAAAATTGTGTTTTAATTTACCCAAAATTATTAGCAAAAATTGTTGCTTTTCCTCAGGAGAGGAAAATTTGTAGAAGAATTTTAAAAAGTGGCTTAACAGTAGAAGTCTGGCAGGGATCTAAATAAAATTTAGTGCTAATTCAGAATTAGAGCTTTTATGAAAAATTAAAAAAGATATTACACTAGGTTTGTGTAACGTTGAGAAGTTGATGTAAACCTAGAGCATCTGAAAAAATTGCAGCATTTGGAAGCAAAGGAATTATGATTAAGCGACAGTTCTAACTCTATGTTTTTAGCATAAATATGCCAAAATACTTATTTGATATTGATTAATATCTAATATATAAGGAATTTATAAGTACTATTTTTTAATCAAAGCTTTCGAGTTACAAGGTTTTAAAAAGAGCCTTCCAGAGAGAAAATATTTTCTTCTTAAACGCATGTTAGGATTTAAACAAAAATTGAATAATACTTGTTATTCTCGTCCCTGATTCGATTTTGATGTACAGCCTAACTTCTCAATTTCGACTCCAAATCCGATTCCAACTCTGATTTCAACTCTTCAACTCCAATTTCTACTCTTAAAGTCTGACCCTAACTCCTCGAATCTAATTTCAACTCCGCTTTAAATTATATTACTCTATAATATAGGACCTATTATAACTTTTAAAAATTACAATTGTTGACATAAAATGCATTTCAAATATTTTCAACACAATGCATTTGATATTATCGAAATAACAATGTTGTATTGATGTTGCATGAATGTTCGATCGAGCAGAATTAATTCAATATACTTAATATTCTCAAAATTCATTATTTAATAGATATTCACGTTGATTGCCCAATAACTAATATGTATAATATTACAGTATTCATAGTAAAGTATAATGTGATGAGCCATGTTTGCTGCAGTACGCTCATACAGTATAATATTTTCTTACGCTTCATTTCAATTAATATGGGAGTATAAGTTTAAAGAAAATTTTCCAATAAAATCATAATATTACGGGAGTGCGTGGGAAAATATAAAATTTCTTAAACTTAAGTGTAGGTCCTTTTTAATTCTACCAAATTCAACCAAGTTTATATTATGTACATAAAGATATTTTGCGGAAGATATACAAACTATGATAAAATATTTATTACAACAATTGGGTCAGTTTTTTCATCTTAATTTTTTCTCATATTATAAGTATGTACACACAGTGTTGATTTTGATAAAAAGAATTAAAACATTTTTGTATTAAAGTTTTTATCTTATCTGTTCCTATATACTCCAACACATTATGTATATATATATTATATGTATAAATTAGAACAATCACTTCATGTTATGTGCATACATATAGACCATAATCATTACATTATAAGAAGCCCGCACAGGTTTTTTCTCTTTCGGAATATTTGTTATTATTTTTTATCTTCTTTGTTTTTTTTTTGTTATGGTTTTCTCTTGTTTATCTTGTATATTAATTTATCAGCTTGTCTTGTATACTAGTATATAGAGAGATATGTATAGAAAAATATTCTCAAAGACAAAAAAAATTTTCAAAATACAAAATTAAGAACATGCACTTGCTCTCTTATTACACTATAGTGATTTATGGTTTAAGAATAATAAAGGAGTTATATAATATTGTGTACAATAAAAATATATAAAATTAAAAGAACAGAAACAAACAAAAAAAAGAAACAGTATCTAAGAAAGTTAAGATAAAAGTTAAGTATGATCTTGAGTGCAATCAAGTACATGTAATTAAGTTAAAAAGCATGTACCTACATATTGTTGTTTTCGGTATAAAACAAGTCATTTAGAAAATGAATAACAAGCTAAAATGAACCCAAAGGTCTGATATACATATATGCATAATTCAATTCAAAACATTTTAATCTTATTCCATGATAATTTGATCTCCTCTTATTAAAGACTCTTATTTAAGAAACAAGAAAAAAAAACTATTAAAAATTTGTTTTAAGAATAAATCGCGGTATTTAAAAAATACTTTAGATGTCTTTTATTATTTTTACATTATTAATATGTTTTTAATAATTTAGATTATTAGATCAGATTATATTTCAATTACATAGTTGTATTACACATTCAATTTTATAATAATTAAATTTATTGCACATTTCTAGAAAATCTGCTTAAGACCAGAAAGTTCTTAAGAAGAAAATGGTGAAAAATTTATTTTTAAAGATCTTAATTCCTTCATAATACGTTCCATTGCCTTTTTCTTAATGTAACTCTTTAAAATGTTGAAACTGCAAGTTCCTTAAAACTTACCATGACGAAAGCATAAATATTGCACACAACATGACAACAACTTATTTCTGCTCTCGTAAAAAATTATAGTGCAGAAGCGGTAAGTGGACAAAGGGGTTTATTTACATTTGCGTTCTGACACATTTTTTTATTAACAAATTGTAAAACTATTATTTTTTTCATATTTAACTCCTTTGTGCTCTGTCAATCTTGTCTTCTGTTAAGTTTCTAGCTATAAGAGTAATCAGAGTTGAAAATATATGAAATTTCACGATATTCTATCCGAAAAGCTCGATTTTCGTCAAAATGTTAGTTAACCCCATTGTCCACTTACCTCTTTGAATGTCAAGAATGTAAATTAACTAATTTTTTATTTTACACGCCAACTCGTTTGGTTGTTTTAATTTCTTACTAATTTCTAATTTTATTGGCGTTCTGCCTCTGATAATGATTTTTTTGTTTGTTATTATTTTATGAACTAAAATTATCAAAATTCACTTTATTCTATTTACCATAAAGTTTTTCTAACAGGTCCAAATGACTTATTATTTTAAAAATTGCTTGAATAATTGTTTTCTTTTCTTTGTTTTAAATTGTAAATTGTAATCCTTGCCTTAAGGATTACACAAAATTGATTAATAAAAAAATATGACGTCCACCATCGAAAATTATTTATCAAAAATTCTTATTTTTTGAAAAACAAGTTATAAATCAAATAAAGGTTTAGTCAAATTTTTTTAGAAATTTTGCATATAGTTGATAATTTCCAATTTAAAACTCAGTTCTTGAAAACAATGTTACAGATTAAGTACTCTACTACATATAGTGCTTTCATATTACTTTTTTCTTCTCTTATAATTAGGCAAAATTGTATACAACACACAAATGATTTTGATTCATAATAATGTTTTTCAATTAAGATGCCCAATTTTATATTTTACAACTTTATTTCAGAAATAAGGAAAAATTGTATGATTTCTAAAATAATTTCACATTTAGTTGGATTTCTTGGATCGTCTAATCTCATAATTTCAAATATATCGAAATGAGTATGAAATAGTAAGGAAAATTGCAAAGATTCCAAGAAAATTCCAACAAAATCCAATGCAATTTTTTCGAATGCATGCGCTAAAACTGGACATTGACAGAATGCAAAAATATTTTTAATAAAGTTATAAATTTGTGTTTCCTTCTTTCTATAATAAAAAAAAAAGAAGTATAATTTGTATATGTAAAACAAAAAATAATAATTAAAATTCGTTTCTTTGCTATTTTTTTTCTTTTCTTTTCTTTTTTTAATTTAATTATATAGACACTTTATTTTCTTTTTTCTATTTAACATTGGAAAATAATAAGAGTAAACCCCTTCTTGTACATTTTTTTCTCTGTAATTTGACTAGGACTACTAGTTCATACTTTCTTTGCTCTTTCCATCTCTATATTTCCATTTGTCCCTTTCTACTTCCTTTATATTTAATTTTAATTTTTTAACTGACTTTTTTCCCTCATTTCTTTTAACTTGTTACTTCTATATGATCGTCATCACCATCATCCTCGTTATTATTTTATTAAAATTATCATCACAATCATTATTAATCATTTTACAACGAGGCTATTACTAAGGCCAAACGAACGATGAACATTTCGCTAAATATTGTAGTTATAAAAATTTTTTTTTACATAATATTTTGTTCTTCGAATACCAGCTATAAAAGGCGGGAACAATAAGAAAGCAACAAGAAAACAAAAATTGAGAAAACAAGAAAAAAATTTTTTTTTCAGTAATTCGTTTTTATAATATTAAATTAAAATTAATTAAAATTTTCTTCCTAGAAAAAAGCACGAAAAGGAAAAAATGAGAAAAAAGAGAGAAAAACTTACAAAAAGCTTATAGATTTTTTTCTCTAAAAAAAAGAATAAGACATTTTTTTTCTCTAGTCTTTATTTTTATTTTGAATATAAAAAAAATAACATGAAAAGTTTATTAATGTATGTGTGTGTATGTGTGAGTATAAAATTATTTTATATACGCATGCAATAAGACTTAAAATAGAAAAAGAATAACAACAGGAATAAAAAGAGTGAAAAAATTAGAATCTTTCATTTTCTCATTATAATCGGATGCCCATAGCATAAAGCATTACGAAAGCTACAAACCAGTACATTATAAGCAGTTGCCAAAAATTACTCATTATTGACTCAATTTTTGACTATTCATTATTTTTTCTCTTGTCGTCTTTTTTCTCGATTTTATACCCTACACAATTTTACTAATTTGTTTTGTCAAAGTAGAAGACTAGACCACAAACATTTTCTCTCCTGTTGCTCTTAATTAAACTTTTAATTTTTTCTTTTTTTGATTTTTTTTTCTGATCAAAAATAAAATTTTATGCTGGCCCATCTCTAATTTTTTAATTTTCTCTTTAAATTTTTTCTTCTTGCTCTTTTTGCTCTTGTCATTTTAAAAACGTAAAATACAAGTGACAACTCTATGAGAAAATCATCAACAGAAACTGAAGTATACCGTCCCCATTAACCTTAACATTTTAATTATTTTTTTGTTTTTCTTATTTTTATCATTTTATCTTAATAACAAAAACAAGTAAACGTATCCCAAAAACAAAAAAAAATATAGATATCAATCTTTTTAACTCTTTTTTTTGTATTTTTCCGAATTTTCATTGTCATAGTGCCCATATCGCTACCGCCGAATTTTCGCTCAAATATCTGTTTTTTTTCTCTCTCTAAAATATTCGAGCAGTATTGAATATGATGAAATTTTAAGTTAATCGGCCAACAAAACACAAAAAAAAAAGCAAAAACAAAATCAGTAAAAGAACAATAATAATAACGGTAAAGTGAAACAAGTAGAAGAATAAGAAAAATTAAAAAAAAAAACAAGAATGAAAAATTGTGCGAAAAACTAGTCAAATTCGGGAATTTTTTTGTGTTGGTGAGGCGCGCAGGACATAATTATGTCCGTTTTTTTTTGTCTTCATTTTTCCTTTCCGGATTTTTTTTTTTGTTTTTTTTGGTTTTGCTTAATTTTTATTTTTTTATTCAAACCTTTTTATAAAAAGAATTAAAAAAAAACTTTTTATTTTAGCTCTTTTGTTTCTTATTCCACCAAAAAAAAAAAGTTTCTTTTCTATTCTTTTTTATTTTTTTTTTTTTGTGTAATTTTTTGAAAGTTTCAGTTATACGATGAGGAATTTTCCGAAAAAATAAAAATGTAATAGAAAAATAGAAGAAGAAAGCACAAAATATTTTTGTTTGGAAAATCAACGAATAAAATTTCGATGCTTAATGAAAAATGACTGAGCTTTAAAAAATAAAAATTTACGCGGCACTTTATAATTTTTTTTTTTGATTTTTCATTGTTTTGGTTTTCTTGTTTTCTCAATTAATACTTTAAGTATTTTCAGTAAAGGTTATTTTGCATCCATGAAATGCTAATGCCAGCACTATCATTGTGTTGTGAATTCTATAATCGGTTCGAGAAATAATAATATTTAAATTCTATGATTTAAAATTTTTTAGTTCAGAAAAAATTGTTTCAATTTGAACGAACGCTATAATATGGTCAGAATAAAGCGAGGAAAACGCTGGAGTCTGTGAACGCTGTTCCAAAAATTTGACCAAATAATTTTTGTTCCAAATTTTTTAAAGCAAACTTAAAATATTTAATAATCCAATAAAAATATTATGATATTAACTCTAAAAATTCGATTTATAGTAACAAATTCTGGTTTAGAATAACGGTGAACAAGAATAATACATACAACATTTCACAAGTCATTAGATAAAAACTTACTGTACCGCAACTACTTATTTTAAATTCTAGCTCAGGCTTATATATTATTGTAGGAAATTGGACTACTTTCAGCACTTTTGGGAAAAAGTTTTTATTAGCTTCACTTCGTCCGTCAACATGTTTACAAAACTTTTACACACTTGAAGATAGAAAACTGAAATTTCATATGTAGATAGATCCTAACAGAGAAAATTATTTCCGCAGAAGGAAATTTTTGCTTATCTCCCACTTCCCAAAACTCGAAACATGCCATTTTTAAATCATTTATTGTAGCGAAACCAAAAATTTTTCAAAATTTTGAAAATGCAAAAAAGTATTAACAGGCATACAATATTTGAACTTTAAAAAAACCAAATGTCCGTTAAATTTTACCGTTATCTAAAATCTGGTTTTCCCGAATATTTGGTATCGTTTTTCTTCAAGAACGCAGATTATAGAATTCCGAAATTTTAACATATTTTAAATAGTAACAAAAAGTTTATTCCGTCATAGAAGGAAATTTTTTTCCACTTCGAACCCTCCTTGAGCTATCCCCCAACTAAATTTGTAAAATTTGAATTTTTGGCACTTTTCATATCCGAACCTGCAATTTCTTCCAAATTTCTATAAATGCAGAACTTTTATGCAGAGTCTAAACACACTCAATTAACCCTTAAATTCGAGAATTATTTAAGACAGCTTTAAATTTTTTTTGACTCATCTTGAATGTATGCAATCTTTAAAATATTTTCATATTGAATGAAAGTAATTTAAATAATGTAGTACATAGCTAAATTGTTAAAAATATTGCTTTCATCTGTTGAGGGGAAAAGTGCTTTACAAACCATTGGTTTGTTCCAAATTTTATTAACTTTACAATTGAGGTACTCAGCGCATTACTGGCTTATCCAACATTTTTGCAAAAATGAATTATTATGTTCAATAGATTAAAGATGGCCTAGATTTTGTAGATCTTGTAGATTTTAAGAGAACCGAGTGGGACAGAAGTAACCCCCCAAGCCACCGCAGCCATTCTTGACTTATTGTAGCCCCCCCCCCCCCCACGCTCCCGCCTATAATATCCCCGTCCCAACCACAAAGCCGGAGGTATCCCTAAGGGAGTTGGACAACAGTTCCCGAACACTTAGGGACCCATGTCCAAGACAATTGCGGCGCCGAACAGCCAGTGCCGGAGAGTCGCAAAGACTGTGCACGGCGGTCTCATCGCCACCCCCACAAAATCTGCACAGAGGGGAGCCCAACTTTTCCAGCCTATGCAGGTGGTACTTCACCGGGCGTTGCCCCGTGTAGAAATTCGCAATAGTGAGAACCCGGCTCCTGCTCATCCCCAGAAACTGCGGTGAATCCGCTGCGAAAGCGGCGGCGAAAGAAATACCTTCAAGGTAATGGCCTAAAGAATTGTTCTATATTTTCAAAATACTTAGTTTTCTCCTCTTTTTCAATCTGTTTTGAAATACGTCAGTATTTGGTTTTTAAAATTTTTTTTTAAAAATAAATTATCTACATTTCAATCGCAATTTACTCAAAATGTCACTTTTGTAATTAGGCCACTAATGCACTTAGCGTCTCCATTGAAAATTGCAAATTAAGAAATTTAAAACCTTAAAATTTCTTTAATTTTCTTGAATTTTTTATTCAATTTTAATTTTGAATGCGACCTCTGAAATTTTGACGCAAGATTTTACAATTGAATTCAGTCTGTTCATTAATAGGTTTTCAAAAAACCTATTAATTTATAAAATAATTTCAATAAAATAAAATTATGTAAAAAACTATGTAAATTATTGTAATAAAATTCGTCAGAAATATGGGAAGTAATTAAACTTATAGAATAAATTTTGCTAAATTTTAAGCATGGGAAAAAAATTTGCAAATTTCGAATCACTGTAAATTGCTAAAATTTGGTGAAAAAATAAATTTATAAATTTTCTATTGAGATCTAAAATTAAAATAAAAGTACAAAAAAATTTGTTACATTTTCTATGTACGATTTTTTTATATTTTTTTTACGATTTTTTCTAAAGCCGGTTTGAATTAGAAACACAAACCACAATTTAAATAATAATTTTTTTCTGTTCAATTTGGAATCAATTTTTTTTTGTTCTAAAATATTTCGTTAGTTTCTACTTTTTATGATGAAATCCTTTTATATTGATATTTTTCATTTTATTCATTCCTTTTCATTTACTCTCTAAATTATTCATTCTAAATTCTATCGTAAATTATGAAATCTAAAATTATGCTTTTATGAGTGTATACAATATTTTATTATTGATTTTGAAATTGCAATGTCAACACTATTATTATGTGATCATATTGCATTATTTCTAGAATTAAAAAATTATTTAGTAATTCCAAAATTGTGTAGTCGATATTTTATCTTATGATTCCATTGCCATTGTTTTAAAAATATAAGCTACACGAGATACTTGAAAAAAAAAAGCATCAGATTCGACATAAGATATAGAGATTGTATTTTATTTATTATTTGGATTTTATTGAAAATTTGATAAGAGAAAATTATGGAGCTGAATTATAATCAATAAGCTGTAATAAAAAATCTGGGCTCTGAAATTTTAATTATATTTACTTTATTTATATGGAGAACTCGTGTGGGTATTTGTGGGTAATAAGAATGAACTAATTTATTTAAAGATATGAAATAAAAAATTGTACTCAAATTTAAAATATTCCTAGACATCACTTTGACTTGGTTAATGAATATTACAAAATTTAGTTTAAGCAGAAAAACATTTGCGAATTATTTTTCTTTTTTGAAACCATAATATTTTTAATTTGAAGTGTTTTGAACAACTGTTTATAATATTTAAGCCTTGACAGAAAATTTCAACTTTGTTTTTGATTAACATTAAGTAAATTTTTGAAATTTTGTTGCATTTTTATGTAAACAGCCATTATTTTGAGGTGTGAGGGAATATATTAAAAAATTCATCATCATCGTCATTGTTGGCTCAGCGATCCATTTTGAATCTTGGCCTCCATTAAAAGATTGCCGCACTCATTTCTGCTTGCGGCTTTTTATTTTATTATTAATTCCTTAGATTTAATTTTTCAGCAATTCTTTCGATATTATCTAGTCAACGTAATTTTGGCCCACCGACATTTCTTCTACAAAAAAAAATTAATGCAAATAAATTTTTCATTAAAAATCATTTAAAAATAAAAGCTGCCAAAATTACTGAATTTTCATTCTATTTTGTGCTTCTTTTAATGTGAAACATATTGGAGTACACTCTCCCTGAATGTCAATTCGAAATTAGAATACATGGTAATTTTATTACCAGGTATTCAAATGTGTAAATAGAGCAATGTATGTGGAAATGGAGCTGGCCTAAAATTTTATTGCTGTCGACGGATAGTAGTTTAAATAGAACCTTCTTCACATATAGCTTCTATAAGAGCTAAACGTATAACTCTTATAATTATAGTTATTCCCTCTTAGACTTCAAACCTGTATCTCATTACATTTTATTATTTAAATGTAATTTTTAGAATATACGAAATTGAGCCGAATTTTTAATATTTCATAATTACGAATACTAAGTGTTAAATAGAAAATTAGATTGTTTGTTCACATTTTTAAATAAAAATCAATTTTACCAATATTTCTGACACTCCAAACTCATACTACCTATATGCATTAAATATTTGAGAAAAAAAAACTCCCCATTTTACAAAAATTTTATGATTTATTTGTTTGTCCCCCCACATAATGCAACATTAATGCTAAACGTGTACTATAAAAATGATAAACAAAACCGCAAATAAATGGCAAAAAAATGCATTCAATTTTTTTAGTTTTTTTTATTCTATTGTTCTTCTTTTTATTGCTCGTTTTTTCTAAAGTTTAAATTATATTTTTTGTCTCTTTCATATAATAGTTTTTTAGTTTTTTTTTTTTGAGAATTTTATTTTTATTTGAGCTTTGTATTGCTTATTTTTATTTACTACTTGTATTAAATATAACAAAATTATATTGAAAATTGAAAATTATTATTTTATTATTATATAAAATATCACAAATATTGAAAATTTTTTAGTTCAGCCCATTTTTTGGCTAGATAATAGATCAATAAATGAATCATAGTTTAGTAATAAATCTTCATTAATTTTATATTGCATATATCTACATTAAATATTTATGTATGTATGTTAAATATAACATTATAGGAGGATATGAGATTATGCTGTACACGATTATATACGTACATGTATGTACGTATATATTATGTGCATAATAATATTTTGTATGTAGTTGAAATTGAACATACCCACTTGTCTCAATATTTTAAAAATTAAGCAAAAATGTATAAAAAAATTTAAAAAAAAAATTTTAATATCCTCAACATTAAAATTTTCTGGTTTCTTTTTATTTTATTAAGCTAACTTGAAAATATTTGCTGCCAATTTTATGGTACTCTAAAATTTTGTGTTATGGTATGCTATGGCATTGCTAAAATAAATTATGAAAACAATTAATTTCGGATAACTTAAAATTTAGCGAGTTATGAAGCAACTCAAATTACCGTACTAAATGGATCTATTTTAATAACCTTCTAATTTTTTATTGATCTTAGGCAACATTCGCTCGTAAAAACTTTTCCAATTATTTTTTCTCAAGATGAACAATCCTGCGACCAGACTGTATTAACTAAAAAAAATTAATTTCTAAAAAATTGCAGAAAGTTACTGTTCCTATACTTAAATTACAAGGCAATGGTTCGAAAAATCTCATTTTTTTTTGTTAGTATTTTTTAAGACCATTTTAATAATCGAAAATTTTCCCATCTTGTTGACACAGATCATTCTTTACCTTGCCCATCCTTTTTAGATGTACCATGGTGAGACAATGTCCAGTGAACACCCAACGATATCAGCTGTCTCATCCTTACGCCCTCCTAGGAGACCCCACAAAATTCTTAGAGTGCGCTATTCCTGGGAAACGACTCCACAAGTCATTCATAGTCCAGCCCATCCAGCCATCAAGAGTCCGGAGGATCATGGTCCAAAAAATGGAGCCGCTGCCCCCTGCGATCTGGCTCACATCAGTGCGATCAAATCCTGTACCTGACCAAAGCAGAGAAATCCGATGCACTCTCGTATTATACTTGATGTTATCACATCGGATGGAAGGGCCTCTAGAACAGCTCTGTTGTTTGACAGAATATAGATCCTGCGTCTTCGGATACAAGCACATTCCTTCTGATACAAACCCATAACTCAATGGCGTAAAAGACCAATCTTAGTTTCATTTTAAAACAATTTGTTTATGAACAGTTCAAATTTCTATTTTAATGTTTAATAACAGTAAATTTTCTTTTCGAAAATTGGCAAGACATTTCTATGTTATGAACGAAATAAAAAATTTTAAAAACTAGTAGAATTTAATTTTACATACTTATAATGGGGGGGGGGGGGGGGGGGGGTGTTCAAAAACTTCATTCAGCCTCACCATCTATGTGAAGGTAGATAGATAGAAAATAATTTTTTTTTTAGCAAATATTGGCAACAACATCATAGTAAACATGTGATTTTTTGTTTTTGTTTTATCAAACAAATTTTTTATAATTTATTTTTAACTTTTTATTTTTTCTACTTTCCAAAAATATTTTTTGCTTATTTTCAAAAAAAAAAAATTCAACCAAATATTAAAAATAAACTAAAAAAAAAAATTTTTTTTTTTTATTGTGATGCGCAATTTTCATTTAGTTTTTTCCCTTTTTCTACTTTTTTCATTTTTAATTCTTAAATATGGGTGGAAACACTATATACTGCCTACATATTATAGAGAAATAAATAAAACAAAAAAAGTGTAATGACATGGTATTTCAAAGGATTCCCGTTCTCCTGTCCTTAACTTATGAGTGCATTTAGAATGCATACGCTCATATGACAAGCACAAACTGTTAGACAAAAATGTGAATTTCTAAAAAAAAAAAAATTGTGGGGAATAAAATTGCTGAAATCACAATTATTTTGCATTCAGAAAAAAAAAATTATAATATTTTACTTAGAATGCATGATAATTTTTGGGCGTTTATTTCAGAAAAACTACATACTTAGCTATGGCATTAGCAAAAGAATAATAAAAAAATATTTAAGGATTGTAAAATTATTGATTATTAAAAATATAATTAAAAATTAATGTAATTGAAAAATTGAGAAAATAAGATTTTTTTTTGAAATTTGTTAATAATATTTGAAAATAATTTTTATAATGGAATCTAGATATTTTTATCGAAATATAAACCGTTTTCCTATTATAAGAAAGATTTTTATACTAGTGATTCAAAATTGATGAAAAAACATTAAGAGAAAATTGCGAATTTCTTTTAAAACTATATTACAAACTACTAAAACTTTATCAGCAATCTCTATATATACTAAACCAGGTGTATGGTTTTTTTTTTTGCAAAATACATCCAAATATAGTTCGCCTATCATTCACAAATATGAAAAGCTTTAATTAGAAACAAAGATATTTTTAAAAAAATTTATTTAAATTCTTAAGTTCTAATAAATATACTTGAAACCCAAATATTCTCCTATACATCAACCCAACAATATTATTAATATTATAATGTCCCCAGCCACATCCACCAATTCAAATTTAAAAATCATTTTATTCTCATATTTTTCAAAATGCAATTTGCAAGTCAATAATGTTTATAATTCATTATAACCAATTTAGAAAATTATTATAATTTTAAAACATAATTACAAAACAAATTATTCATGAAATTATCATTTTGAAATCATTTGGAAATCCTTTAAAATTGTTGAAATCAAATAGAATGAATTCGGTTAAAAATCCAATAGCTTGTAAAGAATTATATCTACTTAATTTGGTTTGCGATCTTTTATTACATTAAAATTATAAGATGCATAGGATAATTGCATACTTTAAGGATAAGAACAAAATTGAAAAAATTTGTTGAAATAATTCAATGGATAGTCTGAGTTGTGTTAAACGATAAATAATTACATCTTTTGGTGACAAAATATTTACCGCTAATTTTTTAATTTTACAAAATTTCGACAAATCTTTAAGTTTCGAAAAAATTATAATTGAAAAATATTGACACTTTGCCAATTTTTGCTAATTTTAATTGTCAATATTTACTAACAATTAAATTCTTTGACTTTTACAACTTTGACAGTGCTTATTTGGTTATTAAATTTACTTTTTTTTTTATTTAATTCACAATAGTTAATTAAAAATAACAATACTGATGGTGCTAAACTGAAAAATATAGGACAATATTCTCTTTTTATATAATATACTTAATATGCTAATGCAAAAAAATTTCTTATATTCAAATATGGCACATCAAAGTTGATCCATATTTTAGATAATACACTTTTCCGCTACTTGTTAAATTACACTGTAAAAGAGTCAACTGTTTAATTGTACACAGTTCACAATAACGTAAACTCAAATTTCTATTCAAATTTAACTCATGGTATAAATGAAAGAGAACAGAAAAAAAATCTGATGTGATGAGCACATGATCGACCGCAATGTATATTGTCTAGATTAGTAAAAATATTCCAGAACGTTATGAGAATGCGTTCTAAACACTTCTTTACAATTTTAAGGACATTAATAAGCTTTTAGTTAATATACATAGAAAAATGTGAATTTGGTTTTTAGTAGAGTTTAATTTTGTGCCGTCCGAATTATACGAAAAGTTCATCAGTAACTTCTGGTAACAACCAGACCTCAAATATTAAATTTCAAGAAATTCAATCAATTCGTTTCGTAGATATGGTAAAAAAATCGGCCCTCAGATCAGTTTCAAAGGCCTGATCTTTCCAAAAAATGTACAGATTCATTGTTCTAACACCAGGAATTTAAATTATAAATTTCAATGAAATCTGTTGATTATTTCTCTTTATATACGCAAAAATGTATATTTGGCTCGTAGTAAATGTCAAGTTGCTGATACGTGGTTTCTTCCAAAAGTTCAGAGCTTCCGCGTACGGTCAAATGAAGCTTATATATAAAATTTTAAGTAAATCTGTTTAATATTTTCTCCAAAATGATCACAAATATAAAATATTCAACCCGCTAAAAAGTGCAGTTCTAATATTTCCCAAAAGTTAATCAATCCGTGCCATTGTCCAAATACATTTACATATAAAATTTAATTAACTTGAGATACCGAAATTGAGATACACGCGTGCATACACAAACCGACAGACCGACAGATTGCTGAATATATTTTATTTTCACTTCCCTACCATGAAGAAGTGCGTTCCCATAGAAAATTCGACTTGCAAAATTTGTTGCCATCACATAGCCTAACTCACTGCATGCACAATGCGGTCGGTAATTAATAAAAAAATTTAAATGGAAAATTTATCGTTTCATTATAGAATTATTTTTTTAATAAAATTTAAGATTTTGTCTTGAAAAATAGAACTTTTGGGCCTTGTATAACATAACTTGTTATTAGTGCCTTTATTATATCCCGAATCTCTCCTTTTGTTTTTCTCTTGAGTAATTTTAAATCACAAATTTCATTTCCAATCTTTCTTTTCTTTTTTTTAACATTTTTTCGCAAAAATCAAATTACACTTCATAAATACTGAAAAAAAATTTAAAATAATAATTTTTCGTCATAAAAATTGAAAAAAAAATTACAAATTCAAAACAAAAAATAGCAAAAAATTTTTCAAGGTCTTCAAATCAAACACTTCGCATACCACCATTTTAACACTTTTTTTTTATACTCTTCATGAATATTAAGTCAAATTTACGCTAGTATCTGCAAAAAGAGCACTAAAATAATAAAAAGAAAAAAATAATCAATTCATTCACCTGTTGTTAACTTTGTTTTTTTGTTTTTTAGCACCATACGAACGACACCTTCTAGAAATGAATTAGAGAAAAAAAAAGACAAATGCTTGCGAATTTTTTCCCCCCAATGTTATAGCAGAAAATGCAAACAAAAAAAAAAGTAGAAATTCTAAATCTAATGTACCAAAAGTTTTACTTTACTCTTGGTCTCGTTTTTGTTTTTTTTTTTAAATTTTAATTTTTTACATCAACTTTATTCAAGTGGATACAAACCCTTCCGGTTACCGTTACTTAAAAAATATATAGAGGATAACATCGATATTTTTAGTTCTTTAGGTGAAATAAAACTTCCGGAAAACATCCTGTTTTAAAAGGTCAATTTAATAATTACATAAAAACATGCTGTGATGCTGTAGGTATGAATTTAATCTAGACATGTCTAGTGAATTTTGGGCAAAAAAAAAACGTCTAACTCAATATACTTGTGAAAAGAGATCAAATTTGACAAGCTTTTACTATAAAAGAAAACAAAAGAATAAAAAAAAAAAAAACATTTATTTTTGCTGTTATTAGAATTTTTTTTTTTATTTTTTTTTTTTGTGACGTGATGCGAGAACAAATTATTCATTTTTCACAAAAAAAAAATTTTTCAAGGATATTGAGCAGGACTAGAACGAAAATATTAGAAATGTTTGTTTGTTACGTGCGTTTTATAGCTTATAGGAATCAAGGTTTGAAAAATTTTAAAAATGCCCTCCGCATTTGTTAATTTAAATGTAATGGCTTGTAGCGCGTGTTTTCATTACACGAAGCTTTGTTTTAGAATTTTAATTTTATTCATTTAATTCGTTTTTTAATTTTATAAAATAATTATGAAAAAAATTTCAATATTTTTCAAATTTAACATTACTTTGAACGAGTATTCACCGAAACTCCTAAGAGTATTTTAAATAAATTAGATCAATGCAGAGAATCAATGGGAATAAATTAAGATTCAAGAGAGTCAAATAAATTAAGATTCAAGGAAACTAAAATAAGTGAAAATTTTAGGTTCAGATCAGTATAGAGATCTAAATGATCTCAGAAGTAAAACACAAAAATTTCGCGAGTCTCACAGGATTTTTTGGAAATTGGTAAAGTTCTGGCCGAATAAACTAAATTTTTAGATGGGTAAATGATTCGGGCAGATTTCGGAGTCAGAATTAAAAATTTTTCATATGAAATATATTTTTGAAACCAGCTTTTCTCAGTTTTTTTAACTTGAAAACAGAAAAATCGGCAATTAAAAAGTGGGTAGAAAAGGTTTTCAAAATTGTATATAGTATGATTAATAACATTGTTTAAAAAATTTTGGCATAATACCATTCTGATAAGATCAGAACTGGCAATGAAAATTTAAAATTACCAAATTCGTTTTATTCGTTAAGCAATTGTTGCTCGAAACAAATAGAAATTATATAACATGTGCGATTACTTTACGAATTAGTGTGAACTAGTTATTTATAATCAAAAAGTGCTTTATTGCAAATGCCATTATATTAGAGAATGAAACTAAAGCTAGAAAGAAATATTTTTTTTCTCATGAAATGAAATTCTCTTGAAAATGCTCTCGAAGATAGAGGAAGTTTCAATAATTCTAGGCTAAAACTGTCATTAACCTCAATCAATGAGATAGAGTTTAGGTTAACTCAAACGGTTACAAAACCATTTTGTAATTTTGTTCTTATGTTACATATTTTTTTGATTTTGTACTCAAGTTCCATATTTAATATTTTTATATTTAGTGTGTGTTGTATAATAAAATTTTATTACTCCCATTTTCAATAATGCGTAAACACGGAAAATATTACCAAAAATATGCTCAAATATTTTGGCAATATTACAAAACAAAAATTTTTTTTTCTTAGACAAATTTTTATTTAGAAATATTTTACTTCTCAAATAAAAATATCCTGGCCATATTATCCTTTTGACCATATTATTATCCTTTTGAATATGAACGTACGTTCTTTCTATTTTTTACGTATTTTTGGCTTTATTTTTTTTTTCTTTTTTAACGGGTTTTCACTGCAACCAATTTTTTATTTTTATTTTTAATGTATAGAAGAAGAAAAAAAAATTCAAAGGGATGAATAAAAAAAAAAACCTTTTTCTATTTATATTTTTTCTCACTCTTACAAAATTTTTGCCTTTCTCTCTTTTAATGTAAGTAAATGAAATGTACATATTATTCAGGCTCTAAATCATGTCAGTGTGTATGTGGACCACAAATATACTAACGCAACAACAGCAAAAAAAAAGAATAGAAATTTTTTCTCCTTATCTCAAATAGAACAAAAACAAAAAAAAAAAAAAGAATTTTTTTCCACACAAACATTTTTAAATTTTACAAAAAAAAAATGTGAAACAGAAAAATATCGAAAAAACCAACAAATTTTAGTTACATAAAAATTTGTTGTTAGAGACAGGGTGATTAATACAATACATCAATTTTCTTAATATTCTAAAGCAATAAATATTCGGAAACAGTGCAAGTGCTGAGGATTTATAACCAACTTAGTAATTAAAATTTTGAATTTCGGGCTCAATATCAAAAAGACGTTGAAGATAACATTTTTATCTACACCAATGAATGATGTTAATTTGCAATGGCCTAACAATTTACAATGTTTGCTGGATAATCGAAAAAAATACAACGTAACGTAATTGGAGAGAATAAATGCAACGTAATTAGAGTAATACGACATAATTGGAGGGAAAAGAGACTCATTTTATTCCATATGAAATGTCTACCCAATGATGTCAGATTTCTTGAAAATGTGGTTTTTATTGAACTATCTAGTATATCTATGCTTGTTTCAGTAGAAAGCTTCATATTTTAAGATGAAAAACAAATCCCAAGTCCTGCAAATAAAAACTTTATTATTCAGATTTTACCC
This sequence comes from Condylostylus longicornis, assembly GCF_029603195.1. Lineage (NCBI taxonomy): Eukaryota > Metazoa > Arthropoda > Insecta > Diptera > Dolichopodidae > Condylostylus > Condylostylus longicornis. The sequence continues at coordinate 7,540,242 of NW_026578009.1, read as the reverse complement.
CTGTTAACCTAAATCTCAACACCTAATCTTAATATTATTAATTAAATCTACTTAATTTGGTAAAAACATTACTATTGTTATTCCTTCTAGTGATCTATCCTCGCAAACGTTAGCCCAATTAATTTACCGAAAACCATTTCTTCATTAGGGGTTATCCCTGATCAAAATTATATAAAGAGACAACTACACGTACTTCAATTTCTTTACAAATTTTTGTTACAATACTTCGTCACATCCTAAAATTGCCCTGTACTCGCGATGCTGCCAAAAAAAGAAAAAATTGTTAAACTAAAAAAAGTAAAACACATAATAATAAAAAATGCAAATTTTTTATGAAAAAAAAATTTTTTAAGCATTTTTTTACAAATTTTTTTTTTCCTTAAATTTTTTTAAAAATAAAATAGTATAGGTGAGTATATTGCGTATGTATGCTCGCTTTTTAGTTGTGTAAAATCAAATCCTTTCAAACAAAAAAAAAAACATACAAAAAAAAAATTAGTAAAAAAAAAAAAAACTTAAAGAGTTGAAAAAAATTTTTTTGGGGGGTGGAAAAAAAAATTTGTAAGCAGGCAATTGAAGAATTTTTCTTTTCTTTTCTCATATTTTTTTTCCGATGCAAAGTGAAATTGATTTCATTTTATTCCTATCTCCCTTTACCCTTTTTCTACTCTTTGTATACAATATTCTTCTCTCACACTTTATATTTTACATTAATATTTCTTTCTCTCTTGTTTTCTCATTTTCTCTTTCTCTCTCTATTTTAATTCTTAGTGTTGTTCGTTCAAATTTGGTTTTTACTATTTTATTCTACAATGAATTATCGTTAGCTTAGCAATGTTACCAAAATGCAAGAAAAATTTCCAAAAAAAAAAAAAAAATAATGACGCCATAGTAATAAACACTTAAAACTTTTGAAGTTTAGGCTTTCGGGCATAAATATAAAAAAATTAATAAATTGCAAACTATTTAATACAATTATTATGTTTATAGGCCAAATGCATCTAAATTAGAGTTTTTTTGAGTAATTCAAGTTCAGAAATTCGATTTTGACCATATTTTTGATAAACCATAATTAAAATCAAGTTGTTAAGCTATAATTTTATTTAGTTTTTCATTTTAATTATTCTTATTTTATAACTTTCTGTCATAAATTGGTGAAGTCAATTATAAGCCTTTATTTATTCTATTTTAAATTTTGTGAAATTTTCAGTATTATGGCAACACGTTTTCTTAAAAACAAATTCAACAAAATTTGAAGAATAGTGTTTTCTCAATTTTAATCTGACCGTCTCAGAATTGTCGAAATATTGAAATTTCTCGTCTTTATGCTAAGGCGATTTAGAGATTTTACGATAATAACAATCGAATTTTTTATATAATAGGGGTGTGTTCATGAAAACTCTTTATGTAACCTATTAATTTGCAAATTAATGTCAAATATTCTTTTATTTAATTTTTGTAATTTTTAAGAAAAACAAAAAAATCTAACAGAATTTTATACAAAATAATTTCGATAAATTGAAGAATTTCAATACTAGACTTGGCAATACTGCTTGTTAACATGTACATAATAATGTACAAAAATACATACAATATTATGGAAATGTGTAAAAAGTATATTGAAAAAATGGAAAATTAGGAATATGTATAAAGTAAAAGAAAAAAATTTTAAGAATTTTTGTCCTTTTGTGATTTGTAAACTTCCTAAATATTTGGAAAAATGAATAAATTTGATGATGATGTGGATGAATGAAGAAGAAGAAAATGAAAAAAAAAATTTTTTTTTGAAATTGAAATGATTTTAAATTGAAGTTGTCTTAATTGTGAGCTCAGAAAAAAAAAACAAGTTTCAGGGAAATAGATTTTTTTTATGTTTTTGCTAATATTTGATTTAAACAAAAAAAAATTTGTACCTTGCATAAAATGGCAAAAGATTTTACACTTTTTCTTTACTTTTGTTTTAAATCACGACTTTTGTTTTAAATAACTGAACAAATTTTTAAAGAATATTTCAGAAAATTCTAAATTAACTTTTTTTTCCTTTCATTCTATTTTTCCATTTTGTTCAAGTTTTAAATTTTTATTTAAAATTCTTATTACTTTAGAAGTCTTACAGAATGTTCTTAAAGATGATTTTCAAAAGTAAATTTAGAAATTGGGCTGCTCAAAATAAAATAAATAAATTTTATAAGAGTTGGCTCAAACCAATGGTTTGTAGTTTAACACTTTTCCTTTCATCAAGTAAAAATACTGCTTTTAAGAACAGTCTGGGCTATGTACTACGTTATTAAAACAAGTGTCATTAATATACGAATATATTTCAAAAAATTGCATACATTTAGGGTAAGCAACGTTAAATACATTGCAGTGCTCGAATTTAAAGATTAATTGCGTGAGTTAAGAAAAAAAAAATTATATTTTTTAATGCCACGAAATTTACCGTTTGCTTTCTGTATTTATAGAAATTTGAAAAAGTTTACAGTTTCGGAAATATAAGGTGCGAAAAATTCGAATTTTGCCAATTTCGAAAGGCGACAACTTGAGAAAGGATGGAGTGTCTTCTTGTGAAATGAACTAGTTATTAGTGTCTAAAAGTTGCTCAATTTGATGGGCTATAACTTTTGAAGCGGAGGGGAGATAGGTAAAAATGTTCTTTTACGAAAATAAGTTTTTAGTAAGAATCTAAATACGTATGTAATTTCACTTTCTATCTTCAAGGATGTAAAGTTTTGTAAACATGTCCACAGACGGATGGACGGACTGATAGACGGAGGAACGGAAGCACTAAAAATTCCGTTCTTAAACAGAAAATGCTTAAAAGAGTAGAAACTGCAAACACTACAGCCTCTTTTTCTTATTTACTTATTTTACAGTTCTAACTTTTAATTAGTATACCGTTTCCGCATTTAAAATAAATTCTAGTTGAAAAAATGGTAATTAAAATTATGTTCTATTATATTATGCAAAAATCTTCTTTATTTATTCAATATAAATTTTCGGGACGCAGTGCCCTTATAATGAATATATTGATTCTTGAATCTGTATTAAAATACTCATTATTTTCTTAATTTAACCCTTTGCTCTACGATGGTTTGTAAAATAATCGATAACTAAACCGATTTATATGATTAATTCTGTAAAAATTTTTGGGAGATCTTAGAATTTATTTCCAAAAACTTAAATTTTTGCTTGTCAAAAAATTGAATTATTCTTATATAAGACCAAAATTTACATTTTGCACATTCCATAGGGTTTTTCCTTAGAAGAGAGGAGTTTTAGTAAAATTCAATATTTATCAATATCTATATTATAAAAATTTGACTGCTTACGCAATACGAGACCCAAAGGATCTGCACGGTCGGAAATTTATCTCCGAAAATGAAAACCCGATTTAAAGTGAGGATTAATTTGAAAATTTAATTCATCAGCCTGATGAACAAACGGACACGTCTCTTAGTAAAACTATAACATTGAACATTGAGCATTCAGACAGATTAAGCGGCTAACAATCTCTCAACTATAGCTCAATTGTATTTTCTAATGCTGTTTGTTGTCTTTAACATTTTATTAAAAACTTTTATCTAAGTTCAATTTATTTTAAACGCGCTTAATGTAAACAAGCCCACTCTAATAATTTTCAGTCACATATAAACTCTCCATACAGAATTTCAATGAAATTACAGGGTTTTCATTTCCGCCCGTTTATAAAATTTCTACTAAAATTTAATCATAAAATTTATTATATTCTAAATGCATATAACAATTATTGTTGCTAATCTTTAAAACTAGCAAATAATAAACTTTCTCTTAATATCAAGTCTCCTCCTCTTACTCTATACTCCTTTTCAATTAAACTTTCACCTACAATATGCTTGGTTTTTACAATAATAAAAAAATTATCAATAGAAATCAACATTCACACTCATTCACAATAAGTTTTGTCTACATAGCAAGTAAAATATATAATTTGTAAAACACCAAGGGAAATGAATAGTTTTCTTCATACAGACGCAAACATGTATATAAAACAAGCTCTTGAATCCTTAGGATTGCATTTATTTTTTAAAAATATTTTACATTTAAACATAAAAGACAACTTGACGTTAAAGAAAAGTGAGGATAAGAAACGATTTACAACGAAATTTCTAATAGTTGTACCTTTTGCTAGTTCTCATTTTTAACAAAATATAGTAACAATTAAAATTCCATTTTTATCTTGTCAGTTCATCTGAAATCAATTCACACTGTACACCTGTTGTCATTACATTTTCATTAAATGAAACATTGTAAATGGAAAATTTACAATTTAAGAAAAAAATATTTAATTTTTGTATTTGTCGCAGACCCCTAGCGTGCATTTGTAATTTTGGTTTTAAAAATTAACAATATAATGATTTAAAAGCTTTACATTTTAAGATTTGAAGTCTTTCTGTAAAAGCTTTCTGTGACCAATAAAAATTCTTATAAACGTCTGCATTCCGCAGTTTTATTAGAAATTTTACATTTGATTACATTTGATTTTCCTATCATAGTCAATGATAAACAGAAATACTTGTGTATTGAAGCCACATTGAATAACATTTTCAACCTGATGAATAGCATAAATTGGAGGATATGACAGCTACAAAATTATAACTAAGCGACTATACTTGTAACTAGTACACGCAATTTCTAAACTATTTTACTCACTGTAGTGTAGACCATTAGAACTGCATTTTTCTCGTCAAACAAATATTATATTTAAAAAAGCTGTTGCTTTGGTAACACTTTACTCACCATTCACTATCACTTAATATATTGCTTTCTCTTTATTATCTATTTCAAAACAAAAAAAAACAGTTGCTTTTCTCGATTTACTTGGAGTGTTATAATGTTCTTTTACAATAACTGAAACGCTTAAATATCATAGTCTTTTACGTAAAATAAAAATATTTTATAATCCTAAAGACAAAATTCCAATAGTATAATGAAAATGAGCGTACCGTAATACCGTAAAAAATGTAGAAATGAACTTTGTAATAGTGATAATAGCTGATAGTGATGCCATGATGATTATGACAGTGAGATTATTGTTACAAGTGATTATAGAGATGATGATAATGATGATGGTAACAATGAATAAAGTCCTTTTCGTATTACAATTTATAAAAAAAAAAATCTGTATAAAAACACAGCGTAAATGTGACCATCAAATGTATTACATTTACACATACATATAAGTACAATAACATAAGGATGAGTAAGGATAAACTTTGACTTTAAATTTCTTTTGTTATTTACTTTCTTTTTTTTCCCCCTTTCATTCGCATTCGCCTCTAAGCAGATTCGAAACAGTTTACTTTTCCACTAAATGATCTTTCCATTATTTTTTCTTTTTTTCAATTCACTTTGTTGCTCCATTGTTTTTGTTTTTCTTTTTCATTTTTGTTTTGTATTTTGTTCATTTAGCTTTTTTTTTGTTTTCCATTCATTTGAAATTATTTCCATAAATTGCTTAGTCTAGTCGTTTTTATCATGAAAAATTGAACACAACAATTACAGGAAAAGCAAAAGAATGCACATACAAAATGAACAAATGGTAAAAAAAAATTAACAAAAATAATGGAAATAGAAAAGTGTTAAGAGCGAAAGGAAAATCTGTTTAGTCGATTGTCTCTTATACTTTGACAATATTATAAAAGAATGGAAAAGAAATCATTTCTTGCAAGGCAATTTTTTTTGTAATGGTGAACGATTTAAAGAGTTATTAACAAAATGGTATGTTTGATACGAAACTGCAACGACTTTTGCAGCAAATTCAATTAATTCCACTTTATTTGATTATAATTTGAATTATTGGAGCCGAAATTTCTTATGTAGAACATTCGGTCGCTTATGTCACTATAATGTATGTAAAGGGTATCATTTCATATTAATGCAAAGATAGGAGCACTATAGGAGCTTAACTGCTGTCCTTACTCACTAAATAATTTCTTTTAACTTTCTCTTAATTTAGTTTTTAGGACAATTTTTTTGTTATTAGTCATTCAAATTTATGTAGAACTGGTATCATTTTCGCACCATTTATAAAATTATTTTTTGTTGTTTACGAAATGCTGCCTTACTTTTTAACCACTTATTGCTTTAAACCACTATCTGAATGCAAATGCCCAGATGCAATAATGATGTAAATTCCAAAATTAATAATTCAAGTTTTCTTACACTTTAACCATTTGAATTTTCCTTACTTTTTTCAGTATAATGCAATCTTTGTAGAAATTACATATTGTATATAGATAATATAGGCATTTAGTATATAGGTATTCCAAATGATTTGTGTCCTTAACTGTGGCAATTGATTGCCTGAAATTGCAGTTCTGTAATTAGAATATTTAATTAGTAACTTCCTGTTTTCAACGCGAATAGTCAAAATTTTCGTAAATTTTATTTTATTAGAACAAAAAGACTGATACGAAAACGGAGACATTATTTATACTAGATACAACGATGTGAAATAATTATCTGGGTCTCAATCAACCATATCTATAAAGAACATATTATAAATTTTCAGTTTTTTGTTTGAATGAATAAAAGGACTGTGCAGATTCAATTCCTAAAATCATATTGTAAAAGATTAACAAACACAAAACAAGGTGTTTTTCTTTAATTTAATATTTAAATTGCATGGATTTTTTCCTTGTCCCTTTTTTTTGGAGAGTATTAATAATTTAACATTGAATTTTTTTCATTTTAAAACCATAAATATTTGATTATTTTTCAGTTTTCCTTGCAGAAATATTTTCGTCGAATGAATCGGCTTTAACGTTTAGGGGAAAAAAGGAAATTAAAAAATAAAAAATTTGCATCATATTTGAATTAAAAATTATTTATGAATTGTTGAACTTTTTAATTGTAATACTTTAAAGTATACAAGATTTAATTGTAATAAATAAAAGGGATAGAAAGGACTTTCATTCAAACTATTAGAAAAATCCAAAAATTTTAACTTGTTTACTTAGAGTTTATTTTTCTTTTATTATTTTCACTTTTCTGTGCGAAATTTTTATAATGGACAAGTTTTTAATATACCAAAATTTTTTCTGCCCCTTACCCCCTGAAAGTTATAAACTAACTTTTTTTTTTTAAAAGTCAATTACTATTTTTCGAAAAAAAAAAATTCCCCCCCCCCCCCCTAAAATTATGCTATTTTTTTTAATTGAACTTAAAGTATTGAAAAACTATGCAAGAAAAGTTTAACCACTAAAAACGCTTAAATTTTATTTTAAAAATTTTGAAAGTTTTATTTTTTGTTACCTTGTTAGAGATTTTTAGAAAAGTTTAAAAAAGCTAAAAAATTTTTTTTTCAGATATTTTGTTGCTATTTTTCCTTAATTTTATTATATTTGATCCTTTGAAATTTGAACAACTCAAAATGCAGGAATTTTAAATTTTTTTTTGGGTTTCGTTAAATTTTTTGTATTTTGAATAATGACCAATGGTTTAGAAATTATGTGAAGAATTAACAATAAATTTAGAAACTTCAAATACCAAATAATGCACAAATAAGAGCTCCTTACAAAATGATTTAAACCTGTTTGTTACAGGTTAACTTAAATAATGACTAAGTATTTTTAGTTGAATTGGTTTTTAAAAATGTTAACTGCTTTTAAGACTAGCTTTTTTATTCAAAAATGATAAAAGTTAACATTTGTGCTACTAGAAAATTAATATTAAAAATTAAGAATAGTCATAAATTTTTTAAGTTTCAACATATTTGTAAGGCATTTGAAAACGGGACATATAAAACATATAAATGGTTTTTGTGCTATATCTCCTGTATTATAAAAAAATATTTTAACGGCTAATAGCTTAAATTAAATCTTAAGCAGCTGGGAAATATTTTGTAAAGAGCATTTTGGAAGTTTCAAAAACATTTTCGGAACAAAAAAAGTAAAAAAATAAAAAATAAGTAAAATTTGAGTCCTAAAGTTCGAATGCTTGTATTTCCGAAAAAAAAACATGCAAAATCAATTGACCTTCTATTCTTTATTTAAAGCCTTCTTAAAGTATTAACTTAGTGAAAATTTCCTCATACAACTGCAGAACAGATGGATGACGTAGTCAAAGGAACGAATTAAAGGCAGAAAAAAAAAAATTTTCCCTCGAACTGGATTCGAACCAGTGACCTACCGCTTTCTAGCCGGACGTTCTACCAACTGAGCTACAGAGTTATGAAGAAATTACCGACGAAAAGTTCTTCACATAGCTTAATACTGTAATCCACATGATTACTAAGTATTATTTACATTGATATGCTACATGCAATTGAACAAAGCTTTTTCAAAAACTATTTGTTTGAAACTTTTATCTTTTTTGGAACGGAAGTTATATGCAAAGATACTTAAGTATGTTAAAATTTCGCCGATTCCGATTTAATACTATGTTCCGAACAAAAATTTTACTCATTTTCGACCCTCTACCCGGTAGTATATGGCTTCTAACTTATCGGTGATTCACCCTGTATAACGTAAAGAGTTAAGAGTGTATAAATCTGAGTAAGTGTTTTTTCTCTTGGGAGGAAAACGTGATAAAGTAAAAAAATGTAGAGTAATTGATGATCACACGAAATGTTGTTGAATTCTACTTTAGGGTCGTTGTTTTATCATTTTACTACGGGACATTTTTGGACAAGGACATTTATACCAGCTGTAGAAGTAAGATTTTTATGTAGGGAAATTTAATAATAGGAAATTAGCGATCTTTCGGCTAAGGACTACTAAGGTATGACAGAGAAGAGAATATGCATTACTACAAAAAACTTAACATAAGAAGGAAACTGCTCCGACTTCATTGATGAAATGTAATTCGAATTCTTATTATTAATTTTTTTAATTTTATCTGTCAATGATTCGCGATGATCGTTATAGTAAGCAAATCATTGTTTTGAAAAATTTTTTGAAAGTTCAAAAGCAAACATTGCTTTATCAGGTAGCAACAGCTTCATTTAAACTAGTGATTTTGATAAAAATATGAAAAATTATATTTGAAAATTATGAAAATTATTTAATAATATTAATTAAAAAATTTTCAGTTGGAGTGACTTTTGGTTCAAATTTGCTAATTAATATTAGAATTCTAATAAAATTAATTACAATAATTGTTAAATTTTAAGAATAACACTAATTTTAATAATAATTAAAAATTCCGCACTTTTTTATAATTTTCAACTGAATTCCATGCAATTTTATAAATTATAAAATTTAAAATAAAATTTCAAATTGTTTTTTTTTTTTCTATTCACAAAAATTATTAATATAAATTACTTTTTCAATTCTAAATTTAAAAAAAAATATATATATATAAATAACAAAAACAAAATGAAAAATCTGGAAAATCTAAATGAAAAACACATGCGTTATTATTTTTAATATTAAATGTACATGTCTTTGTGGTATCCTTTCATCTCATCTGCAATTCAAATCATCATTTCACTAATAATCAATATCATTTGTAGCCCAAATTATAATCATTATAATGAAAATCATTAAACATATCTATATAATAATAATAGCAATCATCATCACATTCAACAACAACACAATATCAACATCATCAATAATCATCATCATCACTAACATTAATAAAAGAATGAAAAGACATTTACTTCAATTTTACTTTTATTCGTGTATTCTAAAAAATATTTTTATGCATTTTATCCTTTTCCACCCAAAAAACTAAAAAAAATAAAGCTAAAAAATATTAAAATAAAAACTGTATTTAAAAAAAAGAAAAAACCTGCTTAACATTTTTACATACATACATACATCTATTTGCACGTACATAATATTATACTTACATACAAACATACAAAAAATATTCACCAAAGAAAAAATAAAATTTCCAAATACACAACAGAACAAAAATATAAGCATATCCTTGAACACCACTATCAAAAAAAAAAAAAAAATAGCGAAAAACAAAACAAATAAAATAAAAAAAAAATTAAAAGTCGATTTTTTTTTTCTCGGAAAAAAAATTTTTTTTTAAGTTAAAAAAAATTTCAAAAAAAATTTTTTTTTCAACTTTTGCATTTTTTATTATGAATTTTGTTTTCGTTGTTTTTTTTTTTTGCTTTTATCTATGTTTCACCTCCTATTTCATAGTGTTACCAAATTTTTTATCAAAACATCATTAAAATTTAATTCGCTGTTCCGCCGTATACCCCTTATAATAATGAATTGATATTTAATCAATTTTATTACAGAGAGACAGAGAGAGAGAGAGAGAGTGTGAGAGAGAAAGAGAGAAAGTACTTCAAAAATTTATAGAATTTTTAAATGAAAATTTGACTTGGATTAACATAAATACGAGAAACTTAATTTAAGACAAAAATTATAAGTTTGGAAAGTTTGAAGAGCGTTATGCGCATGTTACATTTAACTGAGTTTTCCTGAAAATGTGAAAAAGGAGAATTATTTAAGTTCAATAATGTGAAAACTAATATTGAAAAGCATAATATTTTAAGAAAATCTATATAGCATACGAATCTAGCAATTAGTAAGAGTCTATTTACTGATCTTTTATTTTCAATCAAAACTTATCGGTTTTTTGGTATTTTTCCAGAAATTTCTTTTTTTTTTCCAAAAAGTATAGATGTTCAAAAAGGTGCTGAATTTCACTTTATAAAATTCACATTCAGGTTTCACAGGTTTAACAAATTCATTGCATTCTGAGCAACCCTGATTCATTACCCTGAGCAACTTGATCTTCACTAAGAGACGATTTTACAATTTTGATCAATTGCAAAAGTCAAACTTTCTTGAAAATTCGTATATAAGCATAAGTAGGTTCCATTTGACAATATAAATAACCAACAAGTTTTTCGTCCAGCTAACCCTCTAGTAAAATTAAAATTTTTTATTGCAATATTTTTCCCAAATATTGGCAACATTCGCTTTTTCAAAAAGATTTTACATCAAAATATTCAATCAAAATACATGCATAATTACAAAAACTATACATACTAAATGTGGTTTTAATAATAAATACATGCACACACATCACATGTACTTATTTTAAAATTCATATTGCATTTAAAAATTTACGAAATTTTTTTTTATTATTATTATAAACGAACTTGAAATTATGTAGCATATGCACGCTAAAGAGTCGAATACTTTGTTATTTGAATACAAAAAAAAAAAATTAAACCAAAAAGAAGAAAACTTCAAAAAACACCACCAACATTAAAGGCAACAATAATTTCATTCAAACAAATATAAAAAAAAAATACTTAAAAATTAAAAAATATTTTCTAAAAAAGGAAAAGAAACTAACAATAAATGAAAATACAACAACAATAATTTAGTTATGTAGGTGTTGTTATGTGTTGTGAGTATGGTGTAGGTAAATGTGTTGTAGAAACATGTTTAAGTTTTCTTCTTTGTATTTTTTTTTTTTAATATTGCTCAGAGTTAAAAAAAATTATCAAAAAATTATTATCGACCGTTCCAGTATAATATTGCCACAATACTATAAATATCGTACCTACAAAATAGCTCTGTTGCAACACGAAATGCAAACTATGGGGAGATGGAAATATGCATGCTCCTATCTCTTCCATTTTGCGATAGTCGGGATGTTTTTACCATAATATTTAAAGATTTTATAGAATTTGATCTTCATGGAAACTTTGGGAAATTGTTTAGAAAACTCATGGTTTCTGAAAAAAAAAAAATTGAAAAGGGTTCGATTTTTTCAAGTTATAATAAGGTCTCGGCGAAATCGAAAATTTTGTTTTCGGAGACTTTTGTAAATTAAACCTGTTTAGCCCCAGTTCCTAAGCGAATCGCTTTTGCAATGATTATCTATTAAATACACGGAATAATGGTGTGAGGTAGATTTCGAAAATTCGTGCTGGCCACATCTCTATCTAAACATATTGGAAAGACTACACAACCTTGATGGATTTGCTAGTTTATTTTATATTTTAAAGTCAAAAACTTTGATTCTTTATTATATTTATTAAAATTGTACATATTTCGAATTTTAAATTTTAACAGAAAAAATTAAAATGTAACGCGGTAATTGAAATGATTTCAAGAACTTACAGTCTGGGTAATACTCTATAAAACCCTGTTACGAAGAATTTAAAATCAATCCGATTTCTAGTAACAAAATTAAGCTTCAGTGATACACAGATATCACATAATAAGAGCACATTTCAAGAGCACATTTCAAGAAATAAAAGATAAGGGCCAAATTTTAAGTCCTGCCTCTACCGAAAATTCAATTTCCCATGCCTGACATTTTCAAAGACTTTGATAATTTACTGTTTTAACAATCTCAATTGATATATTAAATTTTTAAGGATATTTATTGATTACAATTCTATGTGTAACTGGCAACCCATATAGTAAAGCTCCAAGTCCAAGTTCACATGACTGTACACACAGACCGGCTAACTGACCAACATCTTTCCAAAAAAGAAATTTATTTAAACTGAACATAAAAGAATACAATTCTAATGAAGACTTGACATGCTAAATTTGGTGCCATCTCAATAAACCATATAGAAAATTATTGTATTTCTGTTCGCTATTAAAATCTGTAAACTTTCACTTACTTCAATTTTCTTTGAATTTTATTAAATTACTTACAAATTTGAATTTATCTTATGATTCCTCCCAAATTGAAAATTACGGAGATCCTGTTCAAAAGGATTTTATAGATTGCTTTTGGTTTCATACACAAATGTTGTAATAGCTCTAAATCTTTGATGTTTAAGTACGAAGTACAGTTCAAATATAATGTATCTATAAGTTCAGAAGCCGAAGCATGAAATTTTGTCAAATTAAATAAGTTCAGTTAAATGCTAGTGTACATTTTGTTATGTTCTTTCTTAATTTTTTCGTTATTCACTTTTAGTGAAGTTTACGATACTCTTGATTCAAATGACCAATAGATAAATGTATACAACGAATATAGCAAACACCAGCAACAACAAAACAAAATTTTGTAGTAGAAAATAAAAAATGTAGTGTGAGCACAAAATGTAGTAAAAAATAAAGAAAATTATATTTAAAAATTTTAATAAATGGAGTATGAAGAACTCAAGGTGGCATAAAAACAGAAAATGATATACAAATCATTCAACATATAGGTACATACAACAAAATATATTTACATACTCATATTCATGCATATTTACTGCAATACAACAATATTTTAAAGAAAATTAAAAAAAAAATAAAGAAAAAAAATGAATATTTTTCCCCGTTCTTCAGCTATTTTGTTTTTACTTTCTTCTTCATTTTTTATTCATCTTATATTACAAATTTATCCTTATAGTCTATAACATTATTTCAATATAAAAATAGCATTAAAAATATGAAGAAGAAACAAAAAAAAAAAAAAAAAGAGTCCAATTTTTCACCGCCGTTCATTTTTTATTTCTGTTTTTTTTTTTTGTATTTTTCACATTTTACTACACTTTTGTTCTCTTACTGTTTTTGCATCTCTCTGTTTTATGATTTTCTATAATATATTTTTCATCTACATAAAAAAATTTTTTATATGCACATTCCCATATACCCGGATTATATTTTTTTTATATATAGATACTAAAGTATAAACGGTCCTTTTACCTTATACCCTACTAGACTTTTGTTTATTAGTAAAAATATAGATGAATATCTTATATAATATATGAATGAATGTATATGGTGTAATAATTTTCATATATTAATGTATATAACGGTAAATTTATATTTTAGTTAAAAGGCAAATACACACATAAAAGCCTTTATATTTTAGCCTTAGCATTTTTTTATTCTCCTAAAAATGAAAAAAAAAAAAATCTTCATTTTTTTTTCCTTTTAATTTCTCTTCTTTGAACATACCATTTTATGCTATTTTCCTATACTGACTACTGCCCTTTCCCGAAAATAAAAACCATAAATAAAAAACACAGCAGAAAAAGAAAACTTATGAAGAAGAGCAACAACAGAAAAAAAAAAAAATTTTTTTTTTATATTGTAGAAATCAACACCGCAGCAACATCAACAGCAAATATAGCAACAAAATAATTTTCATTTGTATTTGGGAAAATACAAGAAAAAAAAAAAACCAAAGGGATTTTCAAAAACAAAACAAAAAAAAAACTAAAAACGTCACAACAACAAAATAAAAATAGTCAAAAAAAAATTTTTTTTTTTTTTTAATATAACAGTAACAGAGAATATAACTGTAATAAATACAAAAAAAAAAGAAGAATTTTAAAATGGCAAAAAAAAATTTTTTTTGAAACAATCAAAAAAAAAAAAAAAATTACGAACTTGAACCCCTTCTATATTACGAGTAGAATGTGTTTTCCAGATTTTTATTATTTTTTTATTATTTTGTTGCCTATATTCCAGTCGAGTTTTACTAGATTTTGGTGATGGATCGTATTTTCTATTTAATTAATATTTAAAATAATTAACGATGACATTGACAATTGAGTTCAAATAATAATAATAATTATGAAAAAATGTGAAATGTATGATATGTGACGGTGACAAATGACAAATACGATGACGACAATAACTGTTTTGATAGTAATATTTCTCTCAATAAGAAAGTATTATGAGAAAATGTACCAATATAATTTGATAATAGTGATAAAAATTAAATAATTTTAATTAATTATTTTACCTGTACAAAGTGAAAAAAAAGAAAAATAAATTTAAAAAAAAAAATAAAAATAAAAAATAGTGCGAAAAGGATAGAAAATTTAATTACAAAAAATAATATAAATACAAATTTGTAAAACTGAACGTCAAGACTTCTTTTGAAAATTTCAAAATTTTTACTTGTCAGAATTCTAATTTCATTTTTTTTTTATTTACTATAATGTTTTCGAAATGGGAATTGGCAAAATAAAAAAAAACAACAAGTTTTAAAAGTGTAAGAACCATATATTGTGAGCGTCATCTATTTTTAAACACTATTACTAATATAATTGTTATTTTTTTATTTTTATGAAGTGACGTTGTGAATTTTGATTTAAAATTCTTAAGTTTTTAGTAAAATTTTAAAAAATAATCACAATAACACCAAAAAAAAAATTTCTGTGAAATTCAATTTCTAAAATGTAAACATGCCACGTGATGCCATTTTGTTTTTCTTGTTGGAATTTTTTTATTTTTTTTTTTGTAATACAAACACATAAATTCAAATTGAAATTGAATTTTTGAAAATTAAATAAAAAATTTTTTATTTTTGATAAAAAAAAATTTTATTTGAATTGAGTCAATCGAGTAATTTTCGAATTTATTTAATTAATTTATTAATTAAATAAAATTTGGATATATGCAGGGAATACAAATTAGGTTTCCCTGAGTCCAAAATTAATATTACTTTTAACAAATATATTCAAATATATTCACATATACTCCTATATTCTGCTAGAAGGTATTGTGTGCCGCTTACTACCTTCCGATTCTGTCAGATGTATAAATTGTTTATTAATTTTCAAATTTTCCCTATATGTATTGTTTGTCATCTTTTTTTTTTTTTTAATTTTTGTCATAAATTTTTTTTTTAAAGCGGCAACTCTTATAGGCTCGATAAGTCTTCAAAAACAACAACAGTAATTAAAAATGCGGATAATTATATTAATATCACTACAGTTCACGTGTCTTCATGAGGTATCTAGCAAATTTTGAATGACGGTATAAACATACAATCTACTAAATATTGTGTGATAGCTTTTATAATGATAAAAATTTATGCATATATTATGACAATAAAAGGTACTACATAATTGCTTTGAAAGTCAAATAATAATTCTTTGGTGTACTATCGCTTGGGTATAAAAGACAAATCGTATGAAATGATATTCAATTTAATGAATACTTTTTACTAAATTTATTAATTTTTATTCAACTGG
Organism: Condylostylus longicornis; assembly: GCF_029603195.1. NCBI lineage: Eukaryota > Metazoa > Arthropoda > Insecta > Diptera > Dolichopodidae > Condylostylus > Condylostylus longicornis. Next base: position 7,524,332 of record NW_026578009.1, on the reverse strand, counting down.
CTTCCGAACACAAATTCACGCGCTGTTTAATTATTTTCAAATCGGTCACCAATACAAATTCCATATATCATAATTGATCAACAGCATACCTACTAGTTTTCATAATAACTTCGAATTGCTTACAAGAAATTGTCTAGCAATTTTTTTCCTTTTTTTAAAATTAAAAACTCTGACACCTAACACCTAACTGAAAATGAAATTATATCTTAATATCTTTTTAATTGTATTTACGATAACATTAATAAGATCCTTCTAATACTCAAAAAAAAAAAAAAAATCAGCAAACCTCCACTTGTTTTTCTCTATAATCCACTTTGCAATACATAATGCTTGTATATTCCATGAATATAGAATACATAATTGATTAATCGATAAATTCGTAGTAGCTGCGAAATATCCTTTTCCAATTTTTTTCCTATAATGTTCCATTAACCTCAATTTCAACATGGATCAAGTCGTTTAAATTTTATACTAACCTAGTACACGAAATATTTTCTATATTCAAAATAAATTTCTAATCTTTTAAATGCATTTCCCTGCTGATACGTACACGCTGTACATACGTACACATTAGCCTCTCATGTTAATTTACTTGTTTATAGTCTCATTTTTTTTTTTTGATATTTCGCGGAAATTCAAATTATTCTAAGCCCACAAAAAGAAAAAAATATATGATATTTTTTTTACCTTTATTTTTTTCTTCCCAAACTTTCCTTATGTTTGAATACGAACTTAAAACTCAAACCATTTGCCTTTCAACCTATCATGCACATATTGAAAAATTGAATTTGAATTGAATAATTTTTTTTCTCGCAAAAAGAAAAACAAAACGAATTGAACCAAAGTATACCGTTAAAGTATGACTAGAAAATAGAAAAAAATCTTACGTCACTGAATTAAACGTCACAACGGGGGCTAAAGCAAGAACAGAAATACAAAAAATAAACATACAAAATGGGTAACAAAACAAGAAAAAAACCAACAAAAACCAGACGGCATAAAGAACAAAAAAAAAAATAAAAGAAAAACAGAAAAAAAATACAAACAAAGCATACTCGTGTTGTATTAGAAGAGGGAAAAATCACAGACTAAAAGGAGCTTTATAAAAGCGAAAGGCTATTTAGAGGGTGAAAAGAGAAAGTCATGATACAAACAAAAAAAAAGGGATGGCAAAGGGATGAAGCGGAAAGGTATAATAAAAGGGAGGCAGACAACGAGACAATTGTGTGTGCCAAGTAGTGTTCATCTTCTTGGACCATTTACCGTTACTTTTAGTTACGGTTTTTTCCCTATTTCTTTTGTTTATTTTCTTTCTTTCCTTCTTTGGTTTGTTTTGAATGTGGTATTTTTGTTTTGCATACGGTTGTTCGTTTGTTCATCCAATACAAAAAAAAATCTTAGCCAACTTATTTTTTGCCGTTCACCCATTATTCAAGCATTTTTTTTTCTTTTTTTCTTTTGCATTGCATACCCAATTTCGCTTTTGTTTTCCCTATCATTTCTTTTGCAAAACGCTTCGGTATTTTCTTTTTTATTCCATTTTTGAATATTGCATTTGCTTAGCGGTGTCCTATATCGATTTTAGACGATTAAAAATACCAGAAAAAAAATTTTGTTTTTCATTTTTGTTTCACCCATTTTTTTTTCCTTTTTTGTCTTCTGGCTGCCGATTTTTATTATTCTTTTTATTTTATTTGAAGTTTTATGTAAAAATTTTTTTTGTAAACACCTGGATACATTTGAATTTTAAAGGCCTGTTGATATTTTCTACCGACAGCATTACATATAGCACGGAAGGTATTGGGAACGTAACAGAATTTACAAGTCAAGTTTTATGCGTATGCCATAGAACAGCATAATAAAATTAATTTTGGCGAGATGTCATTCTATCGTTCTGTCATGGGCTTCTGTGTTCTCCTTGGTTGAATGAAAATAACTGACTTTAATGATAATGTATATTTAAGTTTTTCTTTATGGATGCTATGAACTTTTGTGCAAACAGCCCAATATGTCGACTGACGTTTTACAGTAAGAGATTTTTTTTATCTTCTTGAAAGTATTTTGAATAGGAGACTACGAATTGTGAATTCCATTCAAAATACGTTTACAAAAGTTCAGTTCAGTTCTTTAATAGACATACACCAGAATATATTTAAAATATCCGAGTGTAATGTATTATGCTGTTCACATCAGTAGCTTTTTTAAGAAACCATAATTTTGTGGAAATTTGCCAAAACAATTGGCCAATTTGGCCAACTTGAGTTAATGATAAAAATGAAATGCCTAAGAGTCAATCTTTGCTTTACCAGCATTCAATTAACAAATTAAGAAATAAAAATATTAATAGTTGTTGAAGCCATAACCAGATAATCCTAACTAATCAATTTTACAAAGTTGAAGAACACGATATTATCTTATCGGGTTATACAAATTTCCTGATATCAAGTTTTTGCTAATTCAACAAAATTATGCATTCATTAACATTGTGATAATGATTGTGATATTGAAAAGTAATGGCACATCATGAATTTAGTGAAATTGATGAAGGATGGCAGACTTTAATAACTGATACTGTAGAAATTCTGAAAATGTAGAAGCACGAATTCTTGTAGAGATATAGAATAACTTATTAATTGTTTTAATGTAAGAATTTTATTAAAGTATAACATTCTCGAATAATTCTTCTTGATATTTTAAATACATAACTACCGTCTTCGTATTTATATAACTATATATTCATGCACATAACACATATATACATAGAATGTGAACAAAACGATGAAAAATGAAATTTGAGATTATTTTTATTCTTCTTTGTATAATACTAAATTATGTACCCATACACTTACTTACAAAAATATTCTTAAATGATAAGATCTAATATAATATGAAGACATAATGTATATAGTGTAAAAAAAATAACAATAATGACATATGAGCATTTTTACCTTCACATAATTTTAAATTCACATATATGTATACCAGTTCTCATATAATATACTTGTGTGTTGAGGGGCTAATCGTATCTTTTTATAATTTAATAAAAGTTTTTTTCATAGCTAAGAATATGATTTTTAAACTGAAATATTTTTTACAAAATGTAGATATAAAATAATATTTAAATGTATTGTTTAAAAGTACACTCGTAATATTATATATAGTGAATCTTGTATTATACAGTAAAATCTCCATACATTTTCAACTGAGAATATCTTCATAATCCGCCCGAATTCAAGTTTCTCATAGAAAAATCCCAATTTAATAAGACCACCTTCATATTCCACATATCGATCACTGTCCGCTGTCCTAAACAAATTCTCCACTTAGACAATTAAAAAAAAATTTTATTTCATTATTGGTTATTGTCATCATTTGAATGAAGCAAAAAATGAAATTTTCCATTAAAATTTTGCAAACAATAAATTTTTTTAGTCACATTTCTTTTAATTTCCTATATATGCGAACCAATTCCATATATTGTAGATCATTTTTCTTTCGCCCTTGAGTATAGTCAACTTATCGAGGTTTTATTGTATTTTTTAACATTTTAAATATTTTACTTAATATATAAAATTACTCTCATAATATACGTACTTAAATTTTAATAAAAAATTGTCATATATAACATTGATTAAGGTGAATATCTCATATTATGTATAAGTAACAAGTTAATCTGTCTTATATTTAAGAAAATCTTTCAAGTATTGTATGCAGCAGTATATAGTAAAAAATGAAACTGAGAACGGAGAATACAGGCAAATATTGTTAACATAATATACTTCTCTTTTTTTTCAAGATCAATAAACGTATAGTTTCTTATTGCTACCTTACAATAAAAAATGTTATGTCCACTTATATAATATATTAATGTACATACATAATACGAGTATAAATATGCATTATAACATAATTTTTAAAATAATATTGAGAGTAGGTTGTACATATACTAACAGATCCCTATATAATTTACGTATGTATACACACGCATATTTTAAAAACTAATAGAGCATACAACTTGGGTTCATAATAATTGTACAGGATTTTTTATGAAAATTAATAATAATAATATAGGGGAACCAATAATAAAATATTTTGGAATATAATACAAATACCTACATAATTTCTATATACAAGATTTATAAAATCAAAATAAAATAAAAATTTGAAAACTCTTCAAAATTGATCAATAATAATTACTTATTGCATATCATAAGGACAATTTTGTTTTGAATTTATTCTTATTATTATTAATTTTTAATTTTCCTCCCACTCATATTTTTATTTATTATTTATTTATTATTTTTATTATTATTATTATTTTAAAATATAGAAATATTATGTTCATCCATCTCTTTCTTTTACATTATAGTTTTGATCTTGTTTTTTTTTTTGTTTGAAATTTTTTGACAGAAATTTGAGATAAACAAAAAAAAACACAAAAATTATTATAATTTTTTATTTTATTTTTTTTTTTTTTTGTATATTTTCTCTTTTATCATCCTTATTTTTTTATTAAGGATGTCCTTCTCATTCATTTATACAGAGTTAAAATATAATATAAGAGGAGTTAATAATTATAACAGTTTTAACCGTCGGTTAATCAGTCATTTAAAGATTCTGATCGTGTAATGTTCTCTTTACTTTTTCTTTTTTTTTTGGAATTAATTAATCAATTATTATTTAAATAATATAAATGAGAAAATTAATAATTGTGATTAAAAATATTAATAAAAATTTTAATTAAAAATTCAAGTTTTTGTAAATAACATGTTAGAACAAATTATTAGAGTAATATCAAAAATAATTTAAATAAAATATTTAAATAATTCGATGATTAATAAATTATTGAATTTTATATTAAATGATTTACTAATTAATGCTAAATTGTTGTTCATATTTAAATTATTATTAAAATTTATAAAGAATGCAGTTTTTGAACAATAAATAAACAATTTTTGAATTAAGTGAATTGCTAAATTAACTTTTATTTTAAAATTTTACATAAAACATTAATTATAATTGAAGTGAACTATAAGTGAACTAATAATTAAATGAATTTGTGTAAGATTATTATTGAAATTTTGAATTTGAATAAATAAAATGAAATTATAAATACAATCTTTATAATGACATCATAATTTAAAATTTTTATTTGTGAGTTCGTATAAATAATAACCATATTTATAATAAAAAAATTTTTAAGAAGAAGACAATTCAACATTAATTTAAATTTAAAATGATTGTTTTTTCAAAATTAAATAAAATTCAGTTTTAATATTTTGGATTTTAATAATTACAATAAAATAAATAATCTATTATAACAGTTTTTACCTTATAATTAAATTACATAATTAAGATGTGCAGTGAATTTTTTTTTTTTCATTAAATTCATTTCTCCTTGAACTATGCAAATAAATACAGAAATAATAGTGGAAAATTTTTCATATTTTTTATTAAATATAAAAATTTAAATTATTCAATATATCTTTAAATAATATTTATAAAAAAACTGTAATAAAATAAAACTAAAATTGATTAATAACGTTGAAAAATTTATACATGGAAAAGAGTAAGAGTATAAAACTAACAGTAGAATTATGTAAAAGTTATAGCTCAAAAAAAAACACATATCTTGTGAATAAAGTATATTTGAATTCCAATATCCAAATACAAAAATGAAATAAAAGAATAATATCAATTTTAATTAAAATGATTTTAATTAAATAATTTTTAATATTTAATTTTTCATAATAATAAAATATATGTAGGCATAACTGTTATTGTTGTTATTAATACAGTTATTGTTATGGCAATACGCATAAATATAAATAATTTAATATATCACATGTTTTCCGAAAAATTTAATTCAAAACAATTTATCTAAAAGTCATTCTTCGTAACACCATAACTTTTACCCTTATAGTTTTAAATTAGACCATTTTGTAATTTCTTTTTATTTTGTAATATGCTCATATTCTGTGATTTCAATATTTTTTATTAGTATATTTCATAAATATTTCAAAATTTTGAATAAAATTTAGCAATTCAGTAATTGGTAAATCTTAGCAATTGCGGTAGTCAATAGATGCAAATTTTTTGTTTTGATTTAATTAATTAAAATAAAAATTTTAGTTCTAAAGAAAATTGTTTTTAAAAGTATTCTTCTGTCCAAAAAAAATATGACCTTAGTATTTTCAAATTAATTATAAAATTTATTATTTTTATTAATTAATAGATTCAAAAAAAAAAAATAAAAATATAAAAATGGAAGAATTTTTGTAAAAACCTGTGTGTATTTTCTTGTGTCTTGTAACAATTAATTTTATATTGCCAAAATATAATTTTTGTATTCCATAAATTGTAATAATTATTGAATTCAATTAGTCTTATTCATAAATCAATTTAAATTTAATTTTTCATTTCCGATCTTAATTAATTCGGAATTTGTACCAAAAAGTTATTCACATAATCGCCAAAGCATTTTAAGAAATAAAAGCTTTTGTACTAAAAATAAAAATATACTGCAATAATAATAAAATAGAATTTTTTTTAATATGAAAAATTTTGCATATTATTAGGCTTAATAAAATTCTTTATATAGTAAATAGTTTCGAAAATATTCCAGAAAACTTGCGAAATTTGAAAATTTATTTTCTACTCGATTATAACCACATTCTTAGAATACTAAAAAATTTAGAAACTTTTATTTTTAGCCAGGAATGAATTTAAAAAGCTTGCAAAGAGCAAATATTTTAATAAAAAATCATAATAATTGTATTAATTACGATCGCAAATTCAATTACATAATATTCTCTTTTTTGATACTACTAAAATTTAATTTACCGAAACTAAAAAAATTGAAATTTTGATTGATCGTTTGGTTTATCGTAAAATATTTTTGAGATTTTTTCTAATTAAATTATTAACAATATAAAATTTAGTAGATTTTTGACACACTAATTCAAATGCTCTACAAATTCTGATGAGTCCATTGTAATAATGAAAAAAATTTTGTAAAGATTTCTTTTAAGCCACATAACTAAATAATGGACCGATGACCAACATAAAAACTTTGAACATTTTAGTATTTTTTCCAACATGGCGCATGTAATTTTGTTTCGATTCAGCGGCAAGCATGAGACTCAATTGTGATCAAAACTTTTGATCAAATATTTTGCATTTATTGTTTTTTCTTTTTAAAAATCAATCAATATAGAACTGTAAAATCATTAAATTTCGATTTTGTAAAAAAAAATTGCTTCGTCAAAAATTCCTTGCCACTTTTTCTTTTGCTATCTTGAAAATTAACATAAATAATTCAAAGAAATAACAAAACTTACTTTTAGTTACAAAACGTAGAAAAAATTGGCATTTTATGCACAGCCGCTATTTAATACAGTGTATAATACAAAAAATTGAATTACATATTGCTAAAAAAAACAAAGCCAAGAACAAAAAACAAGCAGACACATATTTCATAAAAAACTTGCAAATGTTTGTTAGAATCCAAAAGAGTCATTCTAGATTTTTCTTTAGGGTTAATAAAGAAAGTCATTGTAGAGTTCATTTTAAAGAATTTTAGGACGAATTTTTTTTATCATTCTAATCTACTATTTTAGCATTCTTTCAATAATGGTAATATTTTTTATTTTTTTTGCTATTTGTATGAAATTCTTACAAAAAAAATATTAGATTTTCAAATTTTAAGTGCTCTAATATACTAAGAAAATTTTTAAAATGCGTCTTATTTCTTCAAGTTTATTTTATTTTCCATTTAAGAGTAAAGTGATTTTAAAGAATTTACAGCGGAAATTATAAAATTTTTGTAAATCACTTTTAGAATATAATTTGAAGAAATTTTAAATTCCATTAAATATTTTGCTTTTTTCTAAATGAAATTAAAAGTAAGTAAGAGATTCTCCATTTCATACGGTACTTATAATAGTTTCTTAATTATAGAATAAATTATAGCAAATCTATATTTTTAAACATGAATCCAGGATTTTTGTTTTAAACAAAACTCAGTTAAGAAGAAAGAATTTTAATTTATTAAGCATGTATAACGATTTTATAGCCTACAAATTAAAATTATTCGCAGCGTTAGAATTTTTGCAAATTTTTCTTTTCTTAAATTGTGTTTTAAAACCAAATTTTTATTTGCATCATTATAGTGTGACAATGAATTGCTTTCTTCTAAGTATATGTAATATTTTCCTGTTTTCCACTCACTCAGGATCCCAAAAACCGAACCAAATTCATGTTAGTTTTTGAAATCAGTTTCCTAAAGATCTCATATTTAAATATTTATTTTAATTGTACAAATCATATGTGTTTTATTACTTCAATTTTGTGTATTATTATTTTTTATATAAAAAGCTTGTTCCACACTAAAACTGTTATAGCCTATAAAATGTACTTAAAATTTAACGTGTTCATTACATTTTTCGATATTCTTATATTTTCTTAATATTCATTTCTAATATAATCAACAACTTACAACTAATTTCTTCTATTTTCTTAATTTTATATTTTCAATAACAAAAACACATACACTGTAATAAACAGTACTGTCCAGTCACAGTTTACAAACAAAACTTATAAATACACAAAAACAAACAAAAAAATATTTTCAATTTTTCTTTTAAACCACATTCAATAACACTCAAGGCAAAAAATGAACACATGAGAATAAAAATCAACGGGAAAATTTTTTTTTTCAAAACGGGAAGGAAAAAAAATATAATGTGTGTGGAATTTTCTTTAAACCTGACCTATCTTAAAAATGTTTACATTAAACGTTACGACAATTATGTGTCCCGATTTCTTCTGTCCCCTCACTCTTCTCTCTGTTACTTATTATTTGATTGTTTGCTCTTCTTTGTTGCTCCCGCAACTCCCTACTACTCCCTCTTTGCGATTATTTAACTGTTTTCTCTTTTTTTTTGCATTCTATTTCCCCCCTATACCTATAGGAAATTCCTTAGAAATGCTCATAATATTTAAATAAATAAAACGTGTATTTAAATTGCAAAAAAAAAAAATAACTGTGAATAAAGAATAACAAAGAAATGAAAAATCCTCGGCCTAATATTCTCAATGTTAAGTAGGAAAAAAAAAGTCATTCACATTTTCGCAATCTTCTTAAAACCCCAACTGATTCATAAATATATACACGTTCGTTACCATTCTCATCGTACTCATATTCCACCCCACTGAGTATAATAGTGGCTGTTGACTTTCATAAGAAATGGAGGAAAACAAAAAACATGAATAAAAAATCAGGAAAAAAAATGTTGTTATCCGTTAAGACAATACAAATTTACTGTTACAACACACATACTTTTTGTTTTGCTTTCTTTCTTTCATTTTTGTTTTTTTTTTCTTCGTTCTCCCTCTGAATGCTTTCTAGTTTTTTCTCATAAGTTTTTTGTTTTATTTTTGTATTCCTTGTCTTTTTATTCCTTGGAATTTCTTTAACCTTCAACGTATCGTTTTTTTTTTGTTTTTGTTCTCCTGTCTCTGTTTGTTTGTTTCTCGTTTTTTTTTCCTAATTTTTCTTTTGAAATTTTTATTTTCTTCTTTCGTCATAGGTACTGCTATCAAACTGTTTTCCATTTCTTTTTATGCGATTTCATATGTTAGCTTATTTGTAATATAAGAAAAAGGAAAATTTAAGAAAATCTTTTGGAAATTTATTTTTACAAAAAGGGGGGAAAATAAATGTTAAAAGGATAGTAAAAAAATTTAACAGGATCTACTTATTGTCTAACAAGGAAATGAATTAAATCGTTTTGTTTTTATTTTATTTTTTTTTAATAAAATTGAATAAATTCTCAACTTGTAATTAACAATTTTTTATTCTTAACGCTTAAATAACTTGTAAAATTAAAATTTCTTGTCCTCGTTTTCAGAAAAGTAAACTTGTAATATTATTTATCAACGGTTCTGAAATATATTAAAATAAACCTATTTCTGGTAAGATTATGAGAGTAAATCTTACTCATCTCTTACGAAAACCAAAATATGTTCATCAACATCATCGTCACCATGACGGTATATTTAAATGACAAAATCAGCTTGTCGCGTTATTCATAATTAAATATACAAATATTTAATATATAAAACCTTGTACTCTTATATATCATACGGATGTATGATATATAAGAGTATGAATAAACCTTACAAATTAAGAAATAAGAAAAAGAAATTTTACAAACCTTTATCAACACCTACATAACCTCAAAATTAACTTAAGAAATAACAACAAAATTTTATATAAAGAATAAAGAAAATATTATGGAAAAATAAAAAGAATAGGAAAAAAAAAATAACAGGAAAAAATAATATTAAAGACGTCTTCTTCTCTATATGGTCCCCTATAAATAAAAATATAAAATTGTGAAAAAAAATTTAATAAAAGTATAAAAATTTATAGAAGAATCGCTATAAAGTAAAAAAAAAATTTTTCCATAATTTTTTCATGTATTGAGTAAGAAATCACCTTTTTCCCCCGAAATGAATAAAAAAATTCTTATTCCTTTTTCTTTTATAATATTTCTGTATTTTCTATGTATCCCCCCCATATTCTCTTTACTCAAATTAATTTGCATTGAAATCGCATATTCTTATTTTCAAAAATATTTTTTATTATGTTCACATGAAATAGTTTATTCAAAATCGAACTCGGAGCAATATTCGATTGAATGATTAATGCTATAATAGGCAAGATTTGCAATAATTACAGAATTTTTGTGCATATAAATTAGATACTCTTGATTAGAACGATTATAGAAAAAATTTCAAAATTACTTTATAGAAAAGAATTATGCATAATTTCATCTACTATTTAAACTCGTAAACATTAATCTCGTATAAATTCCATACAATTTTATTAATAAATATAATCAAGATTACGATATTGATTAACAAAAATTGGTTTTTGACAATTAAATTGCCATTTATATAGTATTCATTGTACTTATTTAAAATTATACTCATTATCTCGTAAGCTTTTGTATGTATTTGAAAGGGGTAGAACGTAGGCTTGTAGAGCCGAGATAATATTGCACCGCGATCACGTATAAGGATCTATTATGTTCCCTTTCTTAGTGCGAAACATGTCCTACAGCACTCGCTCATAACCAATCCTTCTATTGAATTCAAGCACCTTATGAGCCCCGCAAGACCATATCTCCGCCGCCGCGAGAGAAAAACACCCAAGTTGAGAAGGGTAACATTTAAGATTAATTTACAAACAATTGAAATTTATCGCAAAACACAAATATTTTGTATTACAAATCTCCCTTATAATTGCAACTTGCACGTAAGATTTCAAGCTAAATGAAGAATGACGATAGCAAATTATGATAGCAATTTTCAAATACTTGCATAAAGGTAACACTATTCTTTACCTATAGGTTAATGTCTTTATTAGTCAATTGAATTGAGGAAGGAGAAGGAAATAGAAATCGTGAATAAGTACTTCAAACGTTAAATAAATGCATTCGGTAGATTCATGTACACTATTTATTTCTTAACCGGGTTTGCACCATGTTTTCAAATATCAATAATTAATATACCATTTCAATATCGTATCATTGCCATTCGGAACATTGTATTCAGGATCAAAAAAAAAACATATGTAAACTTTCTTATTTCAACCACAATCTTTATTTTTTCAACAATCTCTCAAATTATCCAACATTAAAACATAATAAGTAAAAAACGACTAAGAAAATCATAAAAATTTAAGACGAAAAGACAAGAATCCTTTTTTTTTCCCAATTTCTCATTTCTTTATTTTTATTTCTTCGTATTTTGTCTCTATTATCCACTCTCCACCCCCTTTTCGAAAAAAGGGCGCAAAAATGAAGGAAAAAAAATCAAAACAAAACAATAACAAAAAAAAAAAGAAGAAATGAAACTGAAAAAAAAAATCCTTTTTGTTGTTTTTTTTTTTCTACGTGAAAAAAAATGATGAAAACATGGAAAAAAAATCTCAAACACATCGAGAATAAAAAAATCGGTGTTAGTGGTAGTTTTTTGTGTATAAAAATTTTTTCGAAGAAATTTTTTTTTATTTTTACTTTTTTCTTTTTCTCCTTTTCTTACTTTTTTATGAATTTTTTTTTTATGATTTTAGTTTCCTGAGTAAATGAATAAGGATACTTTAATGGTAAAGAAATAAAGTATCTATAATAATTTCGAATTCGTCTAAACCAAAATAAATTTAAACTGTTTGTAAAGATGAAGTGTACTTCACTCATTTAAAAATTTCAACATAAATCAAATTTAAAGAGATTTTCGAACAAAAATAACAAAATATTTAAAGAAGTGGTGGTTATTTTGCAAATGTTAGTAAAACTATTTAAAGGAAATTAATCTTACTTTTTTCATTTGTAACTTAGAGGGCATAGATTACTAGTAGTAATCATACTGAATGAACAGAATTTTTTTTGTTTTTGAAAGAAATCAAAATCAAACCTCGCTTTAAAATTTCATCAACTCGTTTAGGTTTTCTAAATTCAACAATTAAACAAGTAACAACTGTATTGAGTCGAATTTTAATAATTTTTTATTTTATTCCAAATTCAAATTCTTCTTGTAGTTCATTTACATTTTGTCAAAATATAGTTCAACTATCCGAAATAATTCAGAAGTGACCGAAAGAAAGAATTTTAACTTTACAATTATTGAATAAAAATTTTTAAATTATTATTTCTCCAAATCTTATGACAAATTAGCAAAAATAAATTTAAATTACAAAAACTAGAATTCTAAAAGTCTAAGCTAAAGATTCGATTTGAAATATATATTTATGGAACTAAACTTCAACAAAATGAATAGCTAGTTATCTTATTTAGATTAATGTTGAATTATCGATGATGGATGGATTAATTTCTAGAAATTTTTGATTTGAATAAATTGTTTTTATCTAATATTATGTTATCCGGTGATTTCAAAGAATTTTCTTTTAATTCTTAAAAAAGAAATGAAAGCTTCAAAGAATATCATGAATGAAAAAGAAGCTATAAACTGTTGCAATTTAATTTCATTGGCAACTTCGCATAACAATATTAAAATTCTTGTCAAAACTCAGCTCAAATAATATGCTTGAAGCCAAAAATTAACTGAAGAAGAGAAAAACGATTATGATGTCACTTAAATCACAAAATATATTGATCACTTATCCTTGTCAAAATCAATTCGGTTCAGCAAACCAAAATATTTAATTTTATGTGTTAAGTATTTTGATTTTACAAAATTTTCATAATTAATTTTATTCAAATAATTTTCTTTCTCTCATAAAAAGTTAACAGAACCCTACTATTACATTTTAATTCTATACATTTTTATTATTCATACTACAAGGTATCAAATTAAAACGATTACGTCCACGTTTATACGAGATAAAAACAATGATAACAAAGTTAAAGCGCAAGATTATCAATATTAGCACTATTTAAAAACATTCAATGCCGACAAAAAAAAAACAAAACACGCAACAATTTAAATCTCACTTTTAACACGACGTATTTAGAAAAAAAAAAGAAATCAAAAAAAATATCTAATAAATCAACAACCTCTAAAAATAACTAAAATCTAAATCAAATACCACTCTAGATCACAAAAACAAGAAGTACAAAAAAAAATTATTCACATAATCCACAACAAAAAAAAATGAAAATGGCAAAAAAAATAAAGGTGAATAGGGAAAAAATGCTTTAATAATTCTAAAACAAAAAACTGATCCTTAACCCCATGACATAATTCATCAATATCACCGTCATCGTCATCATTATCATCATCATCATCATCACCATCATAAAAATCACAAAATAAAAAAAGGCAAGGAATATAAAAACGAAAAAAAAAAATCGTATATAAACTCTTATACATTTTTTTTAATGTTTAATTTTTATTTTGTTTTTCTTCTTGTTTTTACTTTCTTCCATCATATTCTTTCAAGTTCTTGTACTTTTATATTATATTTGTATATAAAGTATAGAAGGAACTAAATAAAAAAAAAATATAAAAAATGGAAAAAAATTTTCTGAAAAAAAAATTCTAAAAAAAAAAAAACCCTCTAAGGTACTTTGTCTCTTTTACTACATCGTATATGCCACATATACTATAATCGGAATTGCCAGATTATGTAGATCTAATATCTAAACAGGAAATCCTATAATCTTTAATTTGCAAATTTTTATATATAAAAATTGTAACAATTTCAAATCAAACATGTGACTATTGTGTTGGGATGATCTCACAAATTCTTCTTATACATTATTTCATTCACCGCTATATACTTTACTGTCACTCATCTGCATGATTATTATTTCACCCACCATTATTTACTTTATTATCACTCGACTGCATTAAGATGGCTAATAAATAAATTTTAAGAGAGGAATTTTGAAATTTCAACAAAATTTTTGATAATTTTGAAGTTCAACACAATTATTTTTTTTTTTACAAAAAAAAAACATTGAATAGCAGAATTTTTCAAATTTTTAAAGTAATGCGCTCATACATCCATCTGTATGATAGCATCTAAATAAGCTATCAAACACTTAGCATTTTTTTTTAACAATAACAGTTTACAACTTTTAGTTGACACTATTGACTTAACATTGCTATCAGTTTACAAGAAAAAAATTCGAACTGTTTGATTACTTGCTTAAATACCAATATTAAGTTAGATGTGCGAAAACATTCACATTACATAAAATGAAAAGCAAGCAATCAATCAAATAGTTTTAATTATTAGAACTTTATTAAATAATTAATTACAAGTCAGAGTAGAAGCAATCGATTTGTGTTGCCTAACAATAATAGCTAGCAGTTTCCAAAAAAAAAATTAAAACTGGTTTAATCAATCAAACAAACAATCAAACCATTTTTAATCATTTAGTTGAATGCCTGTGCTTTCATACAAAAAAAAATTAACACAACAATTTTTTTTTTAAATTAAGACAAAAATAGCAAAATATTTTTTTTTACAGATTTGGCAATGCCGACTAGAAATAAAATTAAGAAAAAATGAAAAGAGAAAAAAAGAAAAAAAACAAAAATTCAAAACATTTTTTTCCTCCATTTTTTTTTCAAATTTTTTTCCATTTTCAATAAAAAAAAAAAAATACATAAAAAAAATGGAATTTTTTTCCGATTTTTTTTTTACTGGTTTTTTCTATTGGAAGAAGAGTAAACGAAAAAAAAAATGTAAAGCAGAAAAAAAATAACGGAGACTGCACTCAGTCTTTTTTTTTTCTTGTTTTTTTTTTCCTCTGAATAGTATTTAGTCGTCCTTCAGTATCGTTGTCGTATAAATAGTCGGTTGGCGGCATCGTTCATCGTTAACGCTTTAAGGATACAAGAACAAAAAAGAAAAAATCAATTTTTTTTTTATTTTTGCTTTCTTCCTTGTTGATACGATTTTCCTTTTTTTTTCCGTGTGTTGATCCTGTATTTTTATTTTGAATTTTTTTTTTTCAATTTCTTCGTGTCGTCCTCTAAGCGATTTCAGTTCAATTCCAATTCTTGATGTAAAAAAAAATAAAAGCTGTTTTAATACTTGTTGTACGGGGTATTTTTTTTTTTTTGCTCTCTATTATTTGACTTTTTGTTTTTTCTTATTATTTAGTTTTTTTTTTTACGACGTGCCCCCTATAAATACTTACTTACTTGTATACATATGACACATATATAGATTGGGGGCTATGTGTGTATAAAATTGTACATATCATCCGTCGTCGTCTTCGTCGTCGTCATTGCCGTCTTTACAAAGAATTTGTTTTTTTTTTTTTTGCATTCTTTTTTTGCTCTTTAATATGTCCTTTAAAGATATATGTGGCGGTGGTGGTTAAAATGTACAATAATAACAGATGAAAAAACAAAAAGAAAAAAAATATATAACAAATTTTATGGTATTTAGAAAACAAAACATAAAAAACAAAAAAAAAAGAAAATAAAATAAAAATTATTGTTTTTTTGCTTTTTTTTTTTCTATGGCACATATAACGGTCTTCTATTCCATATATCAAAAAATAAACATTGTTTAAAAAAACAAAAACAATTGAGAAAAAAAAATCGAATTTATAAAGAAAAAAAGCAATCAAAGTCGTAAAGAAAAGAAAAACAAAAAATAGAAAAAAAAGTGTAACGGTGAAGAAAATCGGAAACGGAAACATAGAAATCGAGTGTGTGTAAAAATGACAGGAAAAAATTTCATAATTTTTTTTTTTGTCTTTCAATTTAAAGAAAATAAACAATACTAAGACAAAAACAAAAAACACTTAATAATTACAAACCCACAAACAAAACAAAAGAAAAAAGAACAACTGTCGGAATTTGAAATTACAGTGGAACTTTTTTAAAACGAACCCAAAGCGTTGTATATCAAAGCATTAATTAAACCCAAGACAGTTTTTATGAAATTGGATTTTTTTTTTTCTACCATATTTTTTGTTCCTCAAATTCTTGAATTTTTTTTTGATCAAATATTAATATCGTATTCGAATTGTGTTGTCGTAATCGATATTTTGTTGTAAAAATTAAAAAAAAAAATTATTAAATTCGACCACACTTATATAAATAGTGTCAAACTTGTGTTCAACTTGACCTTTCATACACAAGTTGATTGAAAGTGTTAAAAGTATTGGTCAAAATAAATTCTGTATGCCTTCCATATTGCACATAAAGGAAGAGAATTGAAATAATTTTTACTCAAAAATTATAAGTGCTTTTTAATTGAATTTTACATTATTAATTGAAGAGGTAATTGGACAAGATTGGATCTCGTCTTCTATTAAGTTTCTAGCTATAATACTCTTATAGCTAGAAACTTAATAGAAGACGAGATTGACAGTGCATATAAGAGTAAAGTAATAAAAAAATTAATATTTTTATAATTTGTTAATGAAAAAAAAATGTTACGATGCAAATATAAGTTAACCAGTTTGTCCACTCACCGCTTCAATTGTCCTTTTCCCTTACAAAATTAAATTTCTATTCAAAATTGTAAAATCATAGAATATTTTTTTTAATATTCTAAGGAAATTTTTAAAATAATTTTAAATCCAAAATGCAAAAAACTTTCACAGAAACCTGTTAAAAAAAAAACTATAAATTTTTACGACAAATCAATATTTATTTAATAATTAATATAAATTAAAGTATTTCAATTAATCTAACATTAAAAAATTAAAATATTTTATAAACGGTAACTCAATTATTCAAGATTTTAATAAGAGTTTACAAAATTTGTTTAAAAATTAAAATTGTGATATTTTTGCTTTCAAAATGAAAAATTATAATTTTAGTACTTATTTTCGTTAATTATTAATACAATACAAAAGTCATGATAAAATTTCTGATTATTGACAAGGATATGTTGAACATATGCCTAATTTTTAAAAATACTTTTCCGACGGTACACTCTTCTTTGCACACAATCTTTAAAAATTATATGAATGTGAAAAATTTCAATGAAATCAAATAATTTAAACAATAATATTATGCAATTGTACTAAAAGTTTTTGAAAAGCCCAAAAATACTTTGAAATTCATTTTAGAGTTCAAGTACCACTATAAGTGTAAACGGAAATTTATTCAAAATTAGGAATGAATTTTTTTGAATTTGACTTGAGAAATGTTGAAATTTTATTGAATAGAATTTTTTTTTAGTTGAAAAAATCTGTTTTCTCGTGAAAATCATTTACAAAATTTTACAAAGAAAACACCTTCATAGGTTTAAGAGACACACGTGTTGAGATTTCTGTGTAAATTGATTTTAAAATTTAGATATTGTTTATAATTCTGGTGTTTTACCTTAATCCTATTTTGATAAGTTCTTGAATTAATTTTCTATAAAGAACAAATCAACGTTAAAACAGTTTTAGTTTATTAACTATAAAATATGTATTGTCACCAATGTATGGTGTTAAGAAGACAATATGTGTTAAGAAGACAATAATTTCTGTGATCCGATTTTTTAGTTAAATTCGTAGATAACAAGAGCTCAATTATTAAATTTCAAGAAATTCTGTTAATTACAGTTCCTCAGATATAGAAAATAATATTAATTGGGTTCGTAGTAAAACTTCAGGTGGTAGGATCCAATTTCCTCAAAAAATTAGGCGTCTTGTAGTATTTCTTTTTTTTTTCAAATAAATTTAGAAGTGTTCAGCTCCATAATATAACAATGAATTAATCAAATTTTCAAAAATATTTCAACTTTTTTAATTTAACCAAAAAAGGGTTATTATAAATAAATTCTATCGCCAGAGCGAAGCATTAAATATTTTACATTTCTTAATTATAAAAAATTTTTTGAAAATTATCAGTACCGATAAGAAATTTTTATTAAACCCATACGTTTCTGTTAACTGTTTCAAAACAAAGTAACTTTTACTATTTAATCAAACACAATAATTATCAGGCGAAATTTTTAATTTGTTGCGTTATCACACTACTTTCCTTTGTGCCCCCGAATATATTCTTCATGCTCATGCGAAATTCTTTATTAAAAATTATATACTTATATTATGTACATTATATAGAAGCTAAAGGCATATATGATACGTACATAATTCCAATGAATTTCACCTTATAATAAGGACCAGTTAATGGTCCTTAATATAAGGTGAAATTCGATTTATATAAAAAATATCCAATTTTTTTTTTTTTTTTTGGTATCATTAACACCATAATCGAAATTTATATATTGGAGGAAATTAACATAAACTCACTGTTAATACAATAATGGTACAATAACAAGTATATATACACAAACCACAAAGTAGAAAGGAATGTATTCATTCACTTTACAAAAATACCATAAGGCAATGCAACAATTGGTTTCCTTTAATCACACATAATAACATTATCATTTATTTTAAAAATGATTATATAAATCCAATCAATTTTTAATACCTTCATTATATTATAATTGTGATGAAATCAATTCACCGATTTATACTCAATTAAATTTTAAATATCATCAACATTGGAACTCAATGGTATGGTTGACTGAATGGTATGGTCATGACAGAATCAATTTTTAATTAATAAAAATTGTTGTCAATAAATTTATATTGACCTTCGATTGAAATGCACATTTCAATTCAAGTAATCTTTTGAATTAACAACATTTCAGTTAAAAAGCAGTTAAATTAAATAGGAGCTACTATGGTTGACAATTCCGCTCATTATATTATTGAACGATTAAAACCCGTGTGTTAATTAAAATTGAAAGGATTAATTACTTAAAAAGTTTTAAAATATTTTATTGTATTGCACAAATTTAAAATTAATTTTAATTTGACCTAATAAAATTAGAATATATTTAAGCTCTCATTAATTACAAAATTCGGCAATCGAAAATTTTAAACATTATTTAAACTCATATTACTAAATTATTGTATTTTAATATTTAATTCAAATATAGAAAATAATAAGTTCATTGAACGTAAACTCTATACTAGTAAATACTAATAAACTCATAAGCAATACTAAAAAAACTCTGACTCTCACTAACTCTCAGTTATCCTCCTTTTTCTATCTCATCAAATGATGACGATTTTGCTAGGCAATCTGATAGTCACATCTGATACTTGTGCGTCTAAGCGATAATTATTTCAACGTTTTCAGGTAATATTAATTTGCTTGGCAATTGATGCTGCGTCTAAGCAATCCGTCTGATATATAAAAAATATTTTTTATTTGAAACACACAATTGTAATACTGTACAATTTGTATGGTCGGCTAACTATAATTGTCATAAATATTATATTAATGCAATAGGAACAATGTGTTCTCAAGTGTTCTAAATAAAAATTAATATTGAAAATTTTATTAAAGCTTAAGAAATAGTCTTTTAAACCGCACTCAATTCACTAATAAATATTTTCATTACAGCCAAGCTATACCAGCTCTATTTCAGAGATATGAAAAAATTTTTAAGAAATACCTCCTTCTCTTTGATCTATTTACGGATGCAGGTACATTTTGCCTAGACAATTGTATGATAATCACAGCTATACAATAGAATAATAATAATAGAGTTAATATTGTCAAGTGAGTTCTATTGCCAAACATGCGCATATTTTTTTTATATTATAGAATTTATAATAAGAAGTTAATAGATAATACTTTACCATTGAGGCTCAGAAAGATAGTTAGGTCGTTATTATTTTAATCGGTTAAGCATATCGTCTTAAATCTGGGATATTTACTTAAAATTTCAAAACCGATATTATTTTTATTGTTTTAAAACGTGCTTTTCAACCCCCACTGTGGCGTAATAATACTATTGTGAATTATGTGAGCTTGATTCTGACCACCTCTTATAACTCATAGATCACATATTTAGGTACATGTTCTTATTAATATTTTAACAATCAATTAACGAACAAAACAATTTTATTAATAAGCATTGCTTTAGAGGACAATATGCTTAATCGTTTAGAATGAAACATGAAATTTTCTTTAAATTTTCCTCAACTAATTTTATTTTCATATTATTATTTCAAATTAAATTTAGTTTTACTGTTCAAGTTATAAAAACATTCAATTTACAAATAAAAAACAAAAACAAATCGGAGAAGACTAAATAGAAAAAAAAAATATTCTAAATTGCTAAATCACAGTGAAAAATGGGAAAACTAAACGAGAAGAAAGAAAACAAAAGAAAAACGTGGGAAAATTCTTTTTTCTTTTCTATTTTTGATTTGCCCCTCGTGTTCTTTAAGACTTCAAGACTTTTTTTATTTTTTCTTTCACTTTTCTTCTTTTTCTTATTTTGCTAATAATGTGTGTGGATAAATTGGAAAAATGAAAACAAATATAAAGAGAAAAAAGCATAAGAGAAAGAAAAACACATATTTTTTCTCTTTAATTTTGTTTTGTTTTGTTTTGTTGTTTTATTCCTTCTTTGTTTTTCTCAATGAAAATGTGTAAAAAAAAAATATTTTTTTCTTTATTTACAAGAAAAGAAAATTGCGAGTACAAACGAACTCAAAAGTCAACATTGTTTATGTTTGGTTTTTTGCTCAAACTTTTCTACTTTTTTTATGTTGGAAGGAAGAGACACGCTTAAAATGAGTAACCCATTGGTTTTAATATAAGAAAAAAGAGAATTGTTGCTTTCTTTTCGATTCATACAAGTGATTTATGATTCAGATTTAGACATTCAACATGTTTTTCTCGTTCTCATTTCTATTTTTTTTTTGCTAAAATGAATTATTTTAATATTATAGATGACGGCAATTAAAAATACAATTGAACAGTAATGAAAATAAGAGAAAATTATAATATAAAAGTTTGTCTATATGTTATTTATGACATTGGCATGAATTCCATTTGCAATAAGAAAGACCAAATTACACTCTTATGAAATTAGGCAATAGTGTCACCAACAATGTTGTGCTCTACATTTTGTTCCATACAACTCGTAGAAAAGATGTTAGAAAAGCTCTTGTAAGTTCAATATTCAATAAGGTTGAAAAAATTTTTTATATTAAAAATTATTATGTTATTAAAATTTATTTTAGAATGAAAATTTTACATTTTAGATTAAATTGCCATGAGCTATTAAAAAAAGAAATTTCCTTGATCTGTTATACGCTATTATAACTGAAGCAACTGTCTAATCATAAACCTGTGCATCATTAAGAATAGGTAAATGGAGAACAAATTCATGAATTTCCAAGGGCAAAAGTGAGAGGAATGATCGGGTAGTTGAAATGGTTATCGCCTTTAGAGGAATTAGATATATAAAAAGTGCCAAAATATAAGAAATTTTTTAGGTGATTCGGTTGTGCGGAAGTGATATAAGAAAGCATGCACATAAAATAGGATATAGAAAATATTTACCCTACTGAATATTTTGTCTTGGCAGTATTTTTGGTTAAGATGGCTAAAAGACTAAGTCTTAAGATGTTAAAAGTTTGTTAACGCCATAAAGATGTTGAGAAACTTGAGAACATGATCTATTACATTGGAGTTAAAGATTGTCAGCTTGAATATAGTCAATAAACTTTTCTAATAAATAAGATTTTATGTGATGTCTTTACTGGCTAAAAACCAAAATGAAGGACTCACATTAAAGCCTTAATTAGCAAAACAAAATTCAATACTATAATTTAATTTTAAAGCTAAAGCGTTAAAATTTTTACTTGTTATACTTGTATAAATATAATATATTAAAACAAAGCTGTACAGAACACATATTTCGTACTTATAAATCGTGCCAATTAGTATTTAATTTTTAATTTTTTAATTAAAATCATTCAATTTAGATTTATTACAAATATTATTCAAGTAATTTTTTATATACCATATGTCTAGCCAATTATACTATATAATCTGAACTTACATGAATAACAATTATAATAATACTAGCATAATTTCTTATATATATACAAAAATTCAACTATTAATATCACAACTATAATTTAATATGTCAATTAAAATTGATAGATTTATATATTTTTAACAATATTTCAAATATAATTTAATGTTTCACACATGTTCAATATGACAGTCGTAGAAATTAATATGATTTAAAGTTGTCAATTTTTGTTATACAGCCGATTAAAACAAAATTTTTATACATAATCGTAAATAACCAGCTACTTGATTACAAAGTTTAAAAATTTTAATTTTAAATTAAAATATTTGAAAAAGGAATTAAAATTAAATTGATTGATTATGATTGAATTGAAATCGAACATGTTTAATTATAAAAGAATTAAGAATTATAAATTTTTTAAAATAATTAAAAAGATAATTGAAAATATAGTAATAATTTCAATGATTAATTGTTTAAAATTAGTTTCTTAATTGGAAAATAAAATAAAAATTATTATTGCCTTAAGTATAAGTAAAAATCTTACAATATAAAGGAGAGGATTTTTTTCTTGTTTGGCTGTAAAATATTATTCTATTTTGATATACATTAAATGTGACTAAATATTGGCATCAAGTAGGCAATATTATTTATTTCGTAGGCAATATATTTGAATTTTAGAAATGAACTTCATTAAAAATTTGCATTAATCTATTGATACTAAAAGAGAATTAGATGTTCGACAAAACATCATCTTATACATAGAATGTGATTTCTGATATTATACAGTTAGTCTCATACTTTACATAAGCATTAATATAAATTTTTCCAAAATATTTTAATTTTTCTGATATATATCAGAAAAAGGTATAGCTTCCTCTTTTTTAATTTAAAACTTGCTAAAAATTTACGTGGTTCTTAATTGTGATTAGAATTGTGGTTGTGTCATGTGGCAATTGCTTGAAAACTATTTTTCTTAAATAAAGCATGCTACGCATTACCTATTGATTTTATTTTCTTCACAAACTATCCTAATTAGATGACATTCACATTATGAAATTAAGTGTAATTGAAATATTTGCCTCCTATTTGTACAAATAGATTTATTTTAGATAATTACCAAATTGACTGTGTAATTCAATCATTTTTTTCGGATTTGCGTAATATATTTTAAATTGATTCTTCTTATATTGCATCTAACTGTTAATGAATTTCAAAATTAAAATGGTATTGTTTAATGTACACCTTTATGTTACTAACAAAAATCAAATTCCCAGTTAAATGTCCATTAATCTAAAAGATAAAATTTTCGTTTTACCCCAGCAGTACCTAAAATTTTATATAAGATAAAATCAATATGAAAAATGCCTCTTTTTTCATATTTTTTAACTAGACTTCTTAATTTTTCTGAATTTTAATAATAAAAAAATTGCATATATTTGGGCGAATCTATGTTTGTTTCTTGAAAAATTTTAATTAAAAACTTTTTATTTATTGTGAATAATGAAATATTTTTAAGTCAATAAAATGTTTTAGAACTTAGAAATATTTGTAAAAATAATTAGTTATGGCCAATTAATAGAATTTTGTAGGAATTTACGAAAATTATTTTACGAAGCAAAATGAAACTATAAAAAGCAATTTTTATTAATTGCGCAGTGTATTACATTAAAAGATGCCAAAATTATGATAATAATTACTGGTCTTCACTTCTCTTGAAAACCAGAGAATACAAAATGAAAGTCTTAATTATATTTCATTGTGCCAATATTAATTTTGTTGTTATTCACAGGAATTTTCTTAGACCTAAAAACATTTTATGTAATATGAAATGAAATTTCCACATTACAACATTTTAGAATTGCCTAATATGATAAAAATCGAAGTAAAGGGACAGTCATTTTAATAATTAGTTTCGATATAATTTTAGAAAACAACAAAAACTATTAAAATTATTTGAACAAAAACACAACTATCAAAAGAAATTAAACTAATAAAGTAATTAACAACTTAGTGATTTAAATAATTTAAAAAGTGAATCAAAAAATAATAAAAACTAAAATACAAAAAAAATAAATTAAATTTCTAAAAACAAAAACATGGAAGGCCGTTTAATTGAATATCGGCCAATTGGTGGTGGTTTAGATTATCATCATAGTTCACCATTAATAGGTGAAATACCAAATGGTGAATATAGTCATGTTGTTCATCGTTCTATTGATCAATTACGTAACAGTATTAATGAACGTGTTACATTAGGACCATTAAGTGTATTTTCAACGACACCATCATCATCGGCAACAGCTGCAACAGTAGCAGCAGCTGGAACTGATTTAAGAACATCAGTGTTAACATATAATACAAATAATTTAAATCAAATAACAGTAACTCCAACAACAAATTTATTAAATGCTAATACAACGGATCATCAACATCAGCAGCAACAACAACAATATTTACATCAAAATGGAACAATTCCAAATAATACAAATGCATCAAATACAGGGAATAATACAAATAATTTAAATATTAATGATCATAAGACTTCAAATGGTAATTCTTGTTTAGTTCAAGAAACAATTAAAGGTACAGGAACAGGTTTAATACAAAATGATTTTATTACAATTAATACAACACAATTAACATCGGGACATGGTAATGGTATAGTAGCATCATCAACACGCTGTTCTAGTAGTGGTAGTGAAAGATCAAGAAAATCACGTTCATCATATCATCATCATAATCATCATCAACAACATAATCAACATAATACAACGACAGTAACAACAAATCCCCATCAACAACATAATCATCATCAACAGCAACAACAACAACAACAACAGCAACAACATCATCATCATCAACAAATTCATGATAATGGTATTGGTGGTGGTGATCCAAGTATTTCATCAACTACAAGTAGTGGTATTTTACAACATAATGAAAATTCTCTTTGTGATGATGAAGATATTAAAGATCCGAAGGTATTTTAATTCAAATATTATTAGTGACAGATGATAATATTATTAAAAATAATATTTTTAAATTATAAATTTATTTATAGTTATTTATTCATTTGACTATGTACAAAGTGAAACCATACGGTTTTTGACTATGTCATTAGCATAATATCAATTCATTGTAGATGATGTTAAATCAAGGATTTTTATGAAAATTGGATCCATTTTGGAAACCAGTAAATTTCATTATACTCAATCTAATCCTGCACCCGTACTTCCAGAGATTCCAGAGCGTTCAAAACCCTGCTTTCATTTTTTTCATTTTTTTTCTTAATACTTGTGAATTCTGATATGCAAATATTTTTTATATATTAATTTTAATTTCTGACTCTTAGAAAATAATTTGTATATAGACGAGTATAAAATCTAACCAAATTATATTTAAATTTTTGAAAATGGACTCAAGTGAATCAAAGAAATTTGTTTTCTCTTCTTGTCTTAAATTTCACTAGGAAAAAAACTAGCTTCCTTTTTTCCTCTCCTAAATTAAATATTTTACTCCATAAACTACTTAGTCTATACATTTTGATAAAAGACTTAAACAATGAGGAATAAAAAATTAAACAAAATTATTGCTTAAAGGAATTTGAATACATTGTATACATAGAAGGGCTGTACATTACTAAAGGGGTGGGTATAAATAAAAAAAAATTTTTTTTTTTTTGTTTTTTCGAAGGGCAAGCGCAAATTATATTAAAAAACAAAACTAAATATATAAAAATCCATTTTTATGTAGCTTTTAATGTGTACATTATCACGTACATACGTATATATTTATATAAATATAAAAGTATACAAAAATATAAAAATAAAAAAGTCCATTTTTTTTTAAATAAAATTTTTTTTTACGCGGGTAAAGTGTTCATTTGTATAATTTCTCTCTTTTCTCTTCTAGCCATTCACAATTTTTTTCTTTGTTTCTTCTCTTGTACACTCATCTTTTTTCACTAATTATTTATAACGGTATACTAATATTATAAAAATTTTCTACACAATACTTTTTTTTTTTAATTTACTAGTATTTTATAACATTTATATACATTTATAATATATGCATACGTACATAAATACATATGTACGTATGTATATACATGAATATTTAAAAAAATTTTTTAAATCTGTAAAAAAGAAATTTAAAGAAATTTGTCTCTGAGTTTCGATTAGTTAGATACTAGCCTCCAGTAGTTCAGTTATTGAAGTTAGTAACATAGTAAATTTTGCGAACAAGTGCCTTGCTCTGAAAAACGGGAGATGGCACTTTTTCCAAGATATCGATTCGATGAATTAGAGGAGCTCTCGGGGATCTGCTGAACTTTTTCAAAGCAAAGAGAAGTGTACCGCAGTGAGGATGCCGATGGGCCTACTATTGACCTATTGGTCATCTTCCCTCTCTAACTAACTAATTTAATAACTAACATAAAAAATTTCAAAACAAACTATTTTATAAAAAATAAATCTATTGAATAAGAATCTCTATTCACTCAAATATTAAAATTTAATAAACAATCTATAAAACAAATAAAATTTATATAGGGTAAGAGGTATCGTATTAGAAAATTATTTATAATTATTTTCAATCTATATTTGGGACGAAAAGCTATCTAATTAAAACTTCGTAAATCTACGCAGGATTCAGTAGAGCATAAGTGTTTTTTTTTTCACAAAATTTTCGGAAAATTAATCTATAGTTAATAAGTATTTTAGTATATAAACATATAAACATATTGAATTGCCGTATATACATGTCAATTTTGCATTTTCAACTTCAGGTTTCAAATAGTAAAAAATTGAATTTCAATCAATTTTTTCTTGGCAATAGACCTCTTTCACAATTTTTGAGATAAATAATATCAACCTTGCTGTAACTTATTTTACTTCTATACTATTTTTGTCAATATTATTTGTAAACTTCGAACTAATTTACACGAATTTCAAAATAATTGATATCAAAATGCCTAAATTATCCATACTTAGCCTCCCCTATTTTGAAAAATCCAAATAAATAATACCAAAAATATTTCACTCACTTAAATACTACATTATTCAAATACATGATTTTTACATTACTTTCTTTCACAGTCTGAGTAAAACGACATTGTACAAGAGTGAAACCTTTAATATTTCATTAATAAAACTCCTTAATATGAAGTTTAAATTTTTTCACTAGACTTCCAGCATACTGCTACAAAATGAAAAATTAAAAAACATAAAAATAAACGAAAAAGGACGTATAAGATCTCACAACAACAACAACAACAGTAACAAAAGCAAAAATAATTATCTATTGAAAAGATATAAAAATTATATACAAGCAAGAATCCTTCATGGAATTTAATTTTTTTTATATTTTTTTCTTTTGAGTCTTGTCCAGCTTTTAATTTTTTTTTTTGAATCGCCGCTTTTTTTTTTCTTTTATTTCTTTTTTTCGTCTAATTTTTCTTCTTTTAATGAATCTAGCAGTGTCAAGTTGCACGCAAAACTTATTTGCCTTTGAACAAAAATTTCTTCTCAATATACCTACCCTTTTTCTCAACCAAATTAATATTTAAAAAAAAAAAGAAGAAGAAAAACAGCGGTCATAATCAATGCTCACTCCAAGAAGGACACTTGAAAAAAATGTTTAAAAAAAATTTAATGTATCTTCGAGTTAAAGACAGAAAGAGAAAAAAAAACATAGCAACAAAAATAATTTGAATAAAACAAAAATGAAATAAAAGCGCGTAACTAATGGAAAAAATATAAAAGGGTTCAATCGATAAAAAAAAAAAAAACTTAAAAAAATTAAATTTAAATACATAATTATTATGTATATAGCGCTTTAATACTTATATACTTGGGCATAAGTATGTACAATATGTATATACAATATTACATTATTCAATCAACAACTACAAGTAAATTTGACGCTAAAAAAATATTACGCTAAACTATACGACTTTTGATATAGAACACAACAGCACAACAGTATAAGGGAAATACTAAAAAAAATTGAAGATTATTATTTGAGAGTTTAAGAGAATGAGAAAACAAAGAATTGTTGAAAAGGTTCTCTTCACTTATGATAATAATTATGATAAATTTTGCTCTCATTTTTAGTGCTTTAACAAATTTATGTTAAAATGAGTAAAGAATTAATTTCAAGAGTAGAAAGCTTCAACAAAATTATTTATATTTGAAATTTTTGTGCTCAAACTGGAACCATTGTAATTCTCCAGAGTAGGGCCTTACAATGTAATTCGATTTAAGTGAAACGATTTTTAAGTTTGGAAAAATACTAAGTGGTACATTAATATGTTCCAATTAATAATCAATTTTTTTGATAATATCATTCCATTTCGGCAAATACGATAATCGAATTACCCTTGTTTATTATTAAAAAATTTTTAAATTCAAATTTGTATAGACTATAATTTATAATAAATAATATTATAAGAATCATGTTGTTCCATTTTTAAATACGATTTTTGCATTTTTCTTAAGAAAATATTATTAATTTTTTACAAAATAAAAATTTAACTCGGAAATTCTTGCAGAAAATTAAAATTAAACCCGAAAGTATGATATTTGAAAAATCGATTTTGGTTACTAAGCAAAACCATTAAAAATCACATGGAAACTAATATAAATATTAAGAAACTAAATAAAATGACCGTAATTTAAATATCGTAAAATAAAATCAATTTAAATATATCAATTTTATAATTCCATTCTTCTTTAAACAAACATTTTAATGAGAAGGTTAAAACAACTTTTTATTATTTTATCTTTAAAAAACTCATATTCGGAAAACGCCAAATTCTCTTCAAAACCCTAACTCAAATCTGTTATACCTATTGAAAAATAAATTTTCAAACATCAATAGAATAAAATTACTAAAAGAAAAAAGTAAAAGTTTTAAAAAAAATTATGAAATTAAGGACCAGAATAAATAATAAATTTTTAGTGAAAAAAAAAACAGAAAAACTTCTCTTTCATTTCTATTGGAAGACATGAAAAGGAGAAAAAAAACCAACGTTCGCGAAGAAAACACAAATAAAAAATTGATTTAAAGTCAATTTTTAAATACTTGAATTTTTAAAAGGCACTATTAATATTGTCCAATAAAAAAAAATTGAATTTCTTTTAAGCATTCGCTTTTTTTATGAAAATGAAAATTAAAAATTAAATTGCTGTTGCCTCACTACAAAATTGAAAATTTCATTTTGAAATTTACGCCTTCTTATTTTTACAAATGAATTTTAAACGATTAATTCTATTAAATTTAAAAAAATTTTATTGAATTTCATTTAATTTTGCTATTTATGAAAGAAAATCTTAAACTTTTAACAAAGAGAGTTTAAATTGAATTTTATTTAAGAAAATTTAATTACTACGAGTATAGTTAGAATGTGAACAAGGATAATTTACTAAGCTGCTTATGAATGTAGAAATTTTTATGAATAAAAAACTTCATATTATTTAAATTCGATTGTCCAATCGTGGCATTTAGCCGCCAAAATAACCCAATTAGCAAAAATGTGCGGTTTTGCGTACGATTATAGGTGGCCTATCTAAGCCACCCGATTCTCTTGAGAAATCTATTTAAATCCCCGATACTAATATTCCATCTCTTGCCCAAGCCCGTCACACTTGCTCGGCCTCTCATGACCTGTTTGGCCCGGTCCAGACCCGAACTCTCTCATATAAACTCTATCACTTTTAGAAAAATTTAATTAAAAAAGAAAGATTTATAAAGTTTTCCCTTCACAATAATTATTAATTTTATAAAGCCCATATTTATATTTCTTATTTCCGAAGACCTATCGTACTATAAATCTAATTTCCTTTTCATGATTATCAATTATTAATTATAACATATAATGTACATTTCAATTTATATAGATTTGCAAAATATTGTCAATTTTCGTTTCCTGAAATGGCTAATTTTCCTATTCATCTCTTAATCTGTCAATTAGATAAATAATTTTAATTCTATACAAATTCCAGTATTCGGAGTGCCTTAAATATAATATAATTTTCCTAATATTTTAAATTACGTAGATTACATAGATTATTTTAGCCATTATACTTATACTTAAAAGTATTCCCTGAAATATTTTATAGGCACAATTAAAACTTACACCAAATACAAACGTATTAAAAATAAAAATTATTCGAAATTTTTAAAATAAGTTATACATTTTCAAGGAAAATCCAGAAATTCATTTAAAATAAAATTCTTTTGAACTTCGCATCGATTAATGAATAGTTGTTTGGCACGCTCTACATGAAGAAGCCCAATTTTATAGTTATTCAGTTCGACTATTTTATTGTCCATTTCTTGTATTCAAACGAAATTTTTGTCTTGTATCACACCTTTTGCGTTAATAAAATTTTTTGATTTTATAATGCTTTTTATTCCTTACGAATAATTTTTTAATATAAAATAAATTTCAATAATATTTTTACTAAAAACAAAAAACAAATTTTTTTTTTCTATTATAGATTTTTAGTTCTAAAGCTGATCTACAATTACATACACAAATTCATATGCGTGAAGCTAAAC
This sequence comes from Condylostylus longicornis, assembly GCF_029603195.1. NCBI lineage: Eukaryota > Metazoa > Arthropoda > Insecta > Diptera > Dolichopodidae > Condylostylus > Condylostylus longicornis. The sequence continues at coordinate 7,493,419 of NW_026578009.1, read as the reverse complement.
CATATAAATGTTCACAGTGCTCGAAAGCATTTGCAAATTCGTCCTATTTATCTCAACATACTCGCATACATTTGGGCATAAAACCATATCGTTGTGAAATTTGTCAACGTAAATTTACTCAGCTATCACATTTACAACAGCATATTCGTACACATACCGGTGATAAACCATATAAATGTCGACATCCTGGCTGTCAAAAGGCATTCTCTCAACTTTCAAATTTACAATCACATTCCAGATGCCATCAAACTGATAAACCATATAAATGTAATTCATGCTATAAATGTTTTACTGATGAACCATCATTATTGGAACATATACCGAAACATAAAGAATCAAAACATTTAAAAACTCATATATGCCAGTATTGCGGTAAAAGTTATACTCAAGAAACATATCTGACTAAACATATGCAAAAGCATTCAGAACGTACTGATAAACGTCCACCAATTGTTACTGGTAGTGGTGGAAATTCAACAACAGCTAATAATACCAGTAATGGAGGTAGTGGTTCAAATGGTAATACAACAACATCAAATTCAGCTGGTAATAATAATAGTGCTGGTAACGGTAGCAATAATACAACATCTACAAATAATAGTAATAATAATCCTAATGGAGGTAATAATAATATAATAAAATAAGTAATAATAATCCTATTTAATACTAATATTTTAGTTGGACAAGAACATTCATATTGGCCAAAAGTATCGCCCGATTCACAAGCAAATATAAATGATGTTATGCATCAACAGCAACAACAACAGCAACAGCAACAACATGTACAACAGCAGAATCATCATGATTTCCCACCGTTAAATTCTCAACATCAACAAAATGCTACTTTACAATCACATCATAATCCTGGCGATGGTAGTGGTAACCCTGGTACAGGACCTGTTCGTGATGAAGTCGGTAAGTTCAAACATATATAATTATTTAAACTCAAGAATAAATATTAAAAATTATTCAAAATTTTTCTTTATTAAAATTTTTAGGTCCAACACCAACCGGTTATGATACATCATCAATTACAAAAACATCAAGTAATTCAGCATTTACACCAATAACAAATTCAACTATGGTATCACCACATTTAGCTCATCATCCAATGGCACAACGTCCATATTTATATGATGCAATAAGTTTCCCAAATAAAAATGTCAATCAAAATACTGCAAATACATTCCCAAATCAATTAATTTCATTACATCAAATAAGAAATTATGCCCATCAGCCAGCTGGTTTAATGGCTGGTGAACATTTATTAGGAGTTAGTGTTGGTGCTGGTAAGGACAAAGGATAACTATATAATTTTTATAATTAAATTTAACAAAAAAAAAACAAAAACAAAATGTGAAAATAAAAAATTTTATATAATTTTGGGAAATATTAAAATATTTTTCTTAGAATATTATAAAATTTTCTGTTTTCACAATATAAAAAATTATTTTTAAGTATGTAATAATAATTTAGATTTTATATACACATTTAATTATACATTCATGTATTATACAAAATATATACATAACTTAAATATCAAATGTGTGAATATAGCTAAATTGCAGCATTTATTTTGAACACAAATCGTTTTTGTTTAAAAGAAAATATTTTTAGTTTTAAATATTTTGAAATTTAGTATCCCCAAGACCAAGAAGTGCTTGTTACATTAAAATTGCTAATTAAATTTCGAATTTTCCAATTCATTTAATTAATATAGTTAAATCAGAAATTTCAAATTTTTATAATTGACTTTAACCACTACCAATATACTCGTATAAATGGAAAATAATTTTCTTTTATAAAGTTTCGATGATCTTATTTGCTCTAACAGCACTCTTTTAAATTAAAAAACGTGTTGTAATTAATGACTTATTTAATAATTAATGTTGACAGACCCGTTTCATAAGGGATCCATGTCAAATACCATGTTAGTATAATCATTCATATAGCAACAAAATGTTGATTTAAAATCCCAGCAGCATAATAGCCACGTATTAGCTTTTATAAGAATACTTGAAAAAGTCCATAGCTCCTACTGATATTTTGTTAATATTATATTATACTGACATTATTTTCAAATTATAATTTTCTTTTTAATACATAATAATTCCATTTTAAATTTTCCTTTAAGCACCCTTCACCAAATACATAATTTATGTAAATATAAATATAAAATAATATTTTATATATGCAATAAATAATTATAATTTAGCGAAATGCTGTAAATTAATTTTCATATTCTATTAATTTTTATTAGTTATTATTTTAATATTAAAATTCTAATAATAAAAAATAGTATTTATAATTGTAAAATATTTATTGTAAATTAATTTATTATTTTTTTATATTTAAATCTTTAATAATTAATTAATTATTTTCGGCATATTTACATTCATACATATAGAGCATATGTCATTATTACCATAATTGAATTAATTTCAAATAAAATATATAAATATTTTAAATATATAATTTTGTATAATCTTTACATAAAAGTATTCTTAGATGTTATTAATTATTATTATAGCTATATTATATTATTATTATTATTACAACTATATTAATTATGAAAAGAAAATTTTAGTGTAAAAATTCATGAAAAAAAAGGCTTTTAATAATTATGTTAATTATTTTATTTAATTAATTAATTTATGTAATTAATTACTATATATAATTATAACCGTCCAATAATATTATGTGAATATTAATATTATATTATAAATAATAATTTATAATGATTTAAAAGGCTTTTTTCTACAATATATTAATATTATTAATTAAATACATAAATATATATATTTAGTTATTTAATATTTAAAATAATTAAAAAAAAAATTATTAATTAAAATGAATTATAAATAGCGATTAACATGCATACATATTTATAATTTAACATGATATTTATTGAATTAATTATTTTGAAAATGTTCAATGGATAATAAATTGTTAAGAAAATTTCGAAATGCACATTTTTGGCTAATTGAATATGTAAAATTAAATTTTTAAGAATGATTTGTTTGAACTCTTCTATATTCTTAAAATAATTTCGGAGTAATATCTGAAACACTTTTCATAATAACATAGAGTTTAAGGTGAATGTTATTATTATTCACAATAATGTTATAATAATGTTATTATTATTCACAATAACATTCACCTTAAATACAACCTGATTTCATGGTCAATTTTGTAAAAAAGATAGGGTATAATCGGAAAGTAATCGATGTAGCATCGATATGTAATCATGTAAGAATCATATACTAATATGCATCAATACGGTCATACTTTAAAGTTTGGTGTCTAAAAATTTTAAAAATACACATCATATTAAATCAGCATAAATTTTTTTTGTGATTTTGTATTGATGCAAAGTTTTTTTTAAATGGAAGGTGACGAGTAAATAATTTATTATTTTAACTCAAAAACTAATAAAGTTAATTATTTCTTTATGCACGCAATATTAATATTTGTAAATGTTTCTTTATATTAAAATCTCCAAAAACTTAATTGAAATCAAAAGAATTTTTTTAATAAATTTCCAGTTGTTAATAATTTTAATATTTTTACACAAAACCATTTCAAAATAAACACCAAAAAACATATAATTTCGAAAGGGTCCAAAAATGTCAAAATAATATTGCATCAGCAACACATCACATCGGTATAGCATCAGCAACTTTTTTTTTGCATCGACGCTACATTGATGCCCATTTTTATTATTTTCCCATTTACCCATGTTATTTTTCTTAAATACAATAACAGACTCTTTTTTGAATAACAAATTTATTGTAAATACAGTAATCCCTCGATGAAAGTTGTTTTTGGGACGAAATATATAATTTACGATTTTAAACCAAATAGGGTTATATATAATTTTTTTTTGCAACAAAAATTAATTTATAAAAACGAAATTTTAGGAATAGGGTGACTTAGTTATGAGTACAATACAACATATCATCGTCTCGAGAATCAAAAATTTTTAATTTTTTCCATGATTTGAGCTTTATGTATTTAAAATCATGAATTGTTGAAAATTTTTTTTGTGATGCAGGAGCTAAAGCAAAAAACCATTTATTAAAGTTCGCGATTTTAAAGACTTATTTTTACTTTTTATTAATTTTAGATGCTATAATTCTCAATTAACTATTATTAGTACTTTACGATCATGTTATTTTCATGAAAAGACTTAATTTTAATATTTTTATTTCAAATTCAATTAATTAATGTAAGACAAAAATTAATATGGTTTACTTGTTTCTAACTTTCATAATATTGTTAACTAAATCACCTCCCATAAAGGTACCATAGACATAATAGGCCAGTATTCAAACGCAAAGTAAAAAATTAAATATTGTATCAATAATTTTTGTCATATGAATAGTGGCCATGGATATATTACATCATATAGTGAGAATCACTACGAACATTATTACACTAACGTTTATACAATTAATAGACACTTTTGGAATTAATTGTTTTGGGTATTAATTAGTGTATGGTTTACTTGCACATTAATAAACAATAACTAGAAAATTCTGAAAATCTAAATATTTCTTGTCTCCTTCAATTTCATAATGTTTAATTGCCAAAATTCTTTGTATCCTATGATCCTTCTTATTCTAATAAAACATCTATAAGAAAAAAATTCTTCATATTAACTCAATCGGTGAATTAACTTCTGCGAAAAAACTAATTTAGGCATAATTCAAAAATTGTATATGCCTTAGTAGCAATTGTAAGAATACACTCTTCCTAAATATTTATGTATTAAAAGTACATCTAAACATCAAAATTAAATCCAAATATCGATAACTTTTAAATATTATTGCTCCACAACAACCTTCGGCAAAGTGCGGCCCATGAGCAGCATGCGGTCCCTTAAACTTCAAAATGCGACCCATAATTTTGCTTGCAAGGAAAAAATATATTCTATTGGGACTATTCAAAAAATTTTAAGAGCTCTCAATCATAGATGTAAATTTATAAAATTCCATACAAATTTATTATTTGTCAAAACAAAACAAATGATTTAGTCAGTTGAAAATGTCATTTCTTCTTGTAAGCAGGTAACGTACAAAATTCGAGTGGCCCATACTAATACTCACATATATTACATGTTTACCCATTAACACTATTAAAAATTTTTAAATAATTTCAAGCAGAATCAAAATATTTTTAAGTAATAATGTTCTTACCGACCTTATTGCTTGAAATAGGAGCAATATTGTGATCGAATCATATGTCGACTTCTAACCGATAATGTACGTCTATCTGGGCTAAGCCGCGATTTTCAAGAAATTTTTATTTAAATTAATTTTCGAGATACCACACTTTGACCAGTTGTTGGTATTACTTGGGTATTACTTTTAAGGTAAGAAACTAATTAACAGACTCTCATAACAGATAAAAATTTATACTGTTATCATATTTTTTGCATTACTTATATTATTATAAATTTGGCTATGCTACAACAAATTTCCATTGAACATTTTTAAAAAAAAACAATAAGTTGCAAAAATTTATTAAATATTTTTTTTACTATATTTGAAAACAAAATTTGTTCATATTTTTTTTTTTCTTTTTTTTTTTTAAATTTTCAGGTAAATAAATTTTTTTATAGTTACTCTGTAATCTATCTGTTATCTTATTTGTGTGTGTCTGTCTAAATGGAATGTTGTGATCTCGCAGAGCTCAAAAAAAAATAAAATTTAATATAATAATAAAAATTAAAATAATTTAAATAAAAATTTACAATTAATTAAATATTAATTATAAATAAAAAAATAATAATAACATTTTTTTTCTTTAGAGATAAAACTTTTAAAAAGTAAATAAAAAAGTAATATTTAAATATAAAATAAAAAGAAAATTCAATTTTGAAAAAAAAAATAATAATAATTATAATTATATAAATTAAGAAATTAATTAAAAAACAAAAGAAAAAAACATAAATTTAAAAATTAATTTTAATTAAATTAAAATTGCAAAATTAAAACAAAAAATAACGAAAATATTGAAAGATTCAAATAAAGATAAAGATTTAGTGAAGAACAGAACAATTTAATAAATATTTGTAAATTTAAGTATACATATTTATTATTATATAAAAATATCAAAACTAAAATTAGAAAATAAAAATTTATTGATTCAGAAAACAAAACAAAAAAAAATATAAAATTAAATTTAATTTTTTTTTTGTTATTTTTATCTTTTACTTTTACAGAAAATTTCTAACTAATTTAAAATGGTTTTTGTCCTTGCTTAAGGCTTAAGTGATCAATATAGCAGCATACTTAATCTCTTTATACCATGTTTAAGGTATAAAATATGAAAAAAAAATTTCAGTCGAACTTAATCACTTGAATTATACCATATATCCATATTATAATAATTAGCTTGCAAGGCTTTGTGGTAGCTCCTCGAACCTGTTAAACAATTGTACAAAAAGTTTATTAATGATGAAATAAACAAAATTAATGTCAATTTTATTTAGCTAATCTTATTGGTTTTACAATTTTCTAAAATTAGCTTTTTTTTGTTGTACAGCAATTATTCGAACCTGTTCTTCAAATTGAATGAATTGCAACCGCAGCTGTCCTGGGCAGAAAAAAATCATTCTTTGAATGTTTGATGGTGTTTGTAGATTTCGTCTCTAAATAATCAAGCGAACAGAAGAGTGAGCAGATGGACATTCCTCAATAAACGCATTTTTTACAATTAACAAGAATATATGTATATATATATATATTTTCATATCGCACACTTTCAAGTAGTTACAAACTTAATTCCAATGTTAATATACTCTTTACTTTAGGGTATAAAAAAATTTTACTCTGTAATAATCTGAGATAATTTAAAACACCAATATTTCAAAAATTCAATAATCAAAAGTTGTTCATGGACATTATTATATATCCAATGATATTGTTCAATTCCCCAAATATGCCCAACTTATATCCAATTTTCTCGAACAAAACTCAAAATGACTATTTCCAAATTACTAAAAAAAAAAAATGGCCAATGCCAGAATATCCGGATTTTGCCCGTGATTTTTTAAATAATATAACTATATATGTAAAATTTGTAACAGGGGGAAAAAAGTAGTAAACAAAAGGAAAGAGGTTAATATTTTCCTATACATTTTTAAAAAACAATATTAAAATAAATATAATGGCGTATTTGTTAAATTTTAATGTATATGATGCATTTAGTATAGTTAAAAAAGAATCTAGCAAATTAAGGATTTTACGAAAAATCAAACAAGTTAATTAAACATTTCGTTTTTTAAGACAAGTATAATAATTATATTTGTAATTTCCATTTGAGTCCGTAAATTTTATGTAAGTGAAAAATTCAAAAGTTGAAAAATTTTAAAAATTTGCATGTAATAATCATTTTCATATAACTTTCTCATACCAATAACATTGTTGTCAGATTAACTGACAAATTTAACTACTTAAAATTTTGCATAAATTCAGGCGAAGAAAATAATACTTGAAACAAAAATAATACCAACTGCTACATGAACTGTAGAAAATTTCTGCATGTGAATTTCCTTACCAATTTATATACGAAAACAACGACAGTGTAGACAATTATTAAAGGGAACTTTAGTTAAATATTTTGTTTTATATCCTCAAATTTTAAATATTTATTCTTCTAAACACAAAAGCAATGAAAGCATATTCATTTATACATAAATAATGCAATGATACATAAACCCTCTATGTTTTACAACAACGTTACTCTCGAAATTCATGTGGCATTTTACACACAATTTAATAATACGAAATTTTATGCACAATTGTTAATTTTATACAAAATAATCAAATCTTAAAATATTTCAAATTTCATTTTATAAGACAACCATGTTGTTTTATAATTCACTTAAGGTTGCAGTGTTTTTGGAATCCAACTCGAATGTAAAATTCGCAAAATAATGCAAATAAACGAAAAAAATATTTTGTTATATTACATTATCAGTTTGGAAAATTAGTAACTATCAAAAAACATAATATGATGATCAAGCCTCATTTAAACATTTTAACAGTTCCCCTTAGACTTTACATCAAGGTATAAAAGCAGAATCTTACATGACTTCAAAAGCAAAAAAAAAATTGTATGAGAACATTTTAATTTTTTTAAGAGGGTTCTTAAAATTGACCTAGAATACCAAATTAAAAATTATTTAATTTGAGTTTCTATTTTGCATGGAGTTATTTTAGAACTACGACAATTTTTAAAACAGTTGTTTCACATAAATATTGTTTAATTAGCAAATTTTAAATGAAAATAATTAAAACTATTCTAAAGAGTTCAAAAATTTAAAAACAAAAATCAAAAATAAAAAAAAACGAGAAAAAAATAGAGTTGACCTTGTCAACTCTGTGATACCCGTACGAATTTGTTATCCTATGTGCGAATAACTAATGTGCCATAACTAACTATGGGGCAGACTATGACTTTAAGTTGCCGTATTACCATATTAATTTATGCAAAATTTCAGTACTATGTGTTATTCAAAATACTGGTTGTGCCAAACTACTATTGATGTTGCATGGCAGCTACCAGAAAGAGCCAAGAAATTTTAGCGAATTTTATCAAGCACATCGGCCCTACTAATATACTCACTTGTGTGAAATCCCAATATCACAGCTTTTATAGTTTCTGAGATATAGTCAAATAACTTTTGAAGTTGTATGGCAGGTACCAGAAGGAGCCAAGTAATTTCAATGACTTTTATGAGACACATTGGCCCTACTAATATATTCGTTTGTGTGAAATTTCAATACCATAGCTTTAATAGTTTCTGAAATATAGTCAAATAACTTTTGAAGTTGTATGGCAGGTACCAGAAGGAGCCAAGTAATTTCAACGACTTTTACCAGACACATCGGCCCTACTAATATATTCACTTGTGTGAAATCTCAATATCACAGCTCTTATAGTTTCTGAGATATAGTTAAATAACTTTTGAAGTTGTATGGCAGGTACCAGAAGGAGCCAAGTAATTTCAACGACTTTTATGGGGCATAATGGCCCTACTAATATATTCGTTTGTGTGAAATTTCAATACCATAACTTTTATAGTTTCTGAGATATAGCCAAATAAATTTTGAAGTTGTATGGCAGCTACCCGAACCGGTACCCCGATCATGTCCAATTTAAATAGGGTTCTGGCACTTACTACAATAAATCATTTGTGAAAATTTGGTGAACTTAGCTCAATTAGTTTTTGAGTTATCGTTGGGACGGACGGACGGACGGACGGACGGACGGACGGACGGACAGACAAAGCTAAATCAACTCAGAATTTGACGCTGATCAAAAACATACACTTGAGTCTATATCTAACACCGTTATTTCTTAGCGTTACAAACGGTAAGGCAAATTTAGTATACCCTTCGAACATACGTTCGTACGGGTATAAAAACATTATCAATGCAAATTGTAATTGGCCTCAAATATTAAATTCAAAATTTTATTTTATGCCATACACAAGCACTAAAAGAAAAAAACAAAATTCAAAAATAGTTTCTGTTTATTTCAATATATGTGAAACAGCACCACCTATGAGTACAATATAAATATGTGAAATGACACCTACGCGGTCTTATTTAAATTAATGTGAAAGAAATGAAACTAATACTTTGAAAATATTTATGACCATCCGTTTATCAATTGGAAGAAGAAAAAAAATAAAGTTATATTAAATATATTTAATTAGAAATTGTTGCCAACAAAAATTTAAATATTTTTTAAAATAAAAACTTATAATATAAAATCGAATTGAAAACATAAGACACAAATATATTTTCTTTGCTCTATAGGTTTGTTGGTGTTCTTTTTGGCACCTACACCAATTTAACAAGGGGGTAATATGCGAATTCTGTTTAAGAAATTTACGGTTTTTGAATTTTTATAAAAATTATAAATTACAGCATCGGTTTTCCAAAAATTGAAGAATCTAAAGTTCGAAATGTCCAACGATATACCACACGATTATATTTAAAACCTCCTTTTTCAAGACACTTCCCATCTAACGTATTTCAATCCTTAAATAATTGCCGATACATAATGCAGTTTTCAAACAGAAATTAACACATATCAACGTATGCCACTATAGAATTTATTTAACACATCTGGTTTTTTTAGTATTTTTCCAAAAGAATATTTGAAAAAAATTGCTAATTAATTCCAATATGTCAGTCCGTCTATAGACTCCTTTGAAAAGCATCCACACTCTTTAAGATAGACAACTAAAATTTTACATATAAAAAGATCTTTAAAAGTTACTAGATCTAAAAATTACTAGTAGCTTATTCCCGTAGAAAAAAATTTTTATTTCTGCCCCCTCTTCAAAAAATTACACCTCCTCAGACTCCTAAAAATGTCAGTTTTTGCAAATACAGAAAAGAAATTATGCTGGTTTCTTCTATCGCTGCAAAGCATATAATTAAATATTAAAATGAAACAATGGCCGCTATTTAATACCAGTTTTTTTTTCAAATTTTTAATATCACTTTTCTTCTATGCAATAAGTTGCAACAGTCTGAAACCTTAACAGCTATTAGATATTATTAATAAATAGTTTATTTCGTTAAAAGAAAATTTTCTTTCCACCTCCTCAACAAATTAGTTATTAAATTCGTGCATTATGTTATTGCCTGTTCGGATTTTTTTTTTCATCCTAAATGTATGCAATTTTTGAAATATTTTTATATATGAATTAAAATGATTTTAAAAATGTAGTACATAGATTGCTTTTAAAAGCAGTATTTTGACTTGTTGAAAGGAAGAGTGTTTCTTCACAAACCATTATTTTGAGCCAACTTTATTAATCCATGAGTTCATATTTTTGACTTTGAATTTTAAGCATTTTATATTGTCGTGTTCAAATTCACAATGTACAAATGTAATACATCTTGTAGCTCCTTTACAAAACCCTTCTATAAATTGAAACAAAAAAAAATCAAAAATTTATGCATATGAAATGTTTGTGCTATTTGCATTATTTGATCAAGATTAACTCAAAAATAGTTCATTCAATAAATCATACGATATTTTAATTCTTTATGATTTTTATAAAGAAAAAGGTGTCCAACATGCTGAGTATGTTTGACACCTTCATGCATACTTTCCTTACATAATTTTTGACATTAACTGTAACAAAATGAAAAAATTGAATTTCTCAATATTTACAATTTTATGTTGCAATGTTTTGTTGGATTCAACAGAATAGATGAACAGTAGAACGTTAAACAAACTAAGAGACTTTATTTTATATAAATAAAAATTTATTATATATTTATTAAATATAACACCACCTCCATAAACACTGACATTAATATATTTTAAATCTACCTATTTCATGTTTAAGAAACTTTCAAAAATTTGGAAAACTCTGCAGTCATCTATTTTGTTTCTAACAGTTTAATTTAAAACACTGAGTTTATTAGAGAATTGTTTTATTTTTAACCCTAAAACTTCCAACATAATTTAACATGCTCTTAATTAATTAATTGATAAGCAATCAATTTATTTGAATAATTTAGCCAAATTTTAAATAATTTCCTTACAATATTTTTATAGTATAATAGTTAAAAAAATTCTTTCCATAATAATTTCATGTTATGCATATTGCTAGATTTGAATTCAGAATTGAATTTAGAAAAAATAGCAAAAAAAATTAAAAAGATGTCTACCTTGACCATAAATCACAAGAAACATTTTGATTTTCTTCTCTTTTTTTAATATACAAAAACAAAATTTCATTAAACGCTAATAATTCAATTGAACAATATTTAAACGCAATATTGTAGTACGTATATATCCACAATTGCATTGTGTATATATGCTTACTAACATACATTTATATACCCAATTCAAAATTAATAATTGAGCACCTTGATTTTTTATCCTAATTTGGTAACATTTTTTCAACATTACTTGAAAAAAACAAAAAGAAAACAAAACAGAAATATTAATTTTATTCTAATAAAATCTTTATGGATATTCACAAAGCAACAATCTCCTAGTTCAGCAATGATAAACCTTTTTTTTTCATAAACCAATGTTATGGGCTCTGACAGACATGCAATTCTTAGTTTTGCATGATTGCTTATTTGTATTCGAAAGGTTTATATTTCTAGCGCGCACACATACTTAACTGTATAATCGCATGTAAATAAGCAATCAAACAGTTTGTAATTTTTTACAAACTGATAGCAATTTAGTAATTTACAATGCACACAATTAATTTACGATCAAACTTTAGTTGCAAAACTAAAAACTGCATGTCTACTTGAGCTCTGGTTATTATTTATTATTGTGTGAAGTAAATTATTACACTCTATACATGTATGATTATTAGTAATTAATAATCATACTGTATGATGCATAATACATCATACAATTAGTTTCTGTTTTTTTTTCAGAAAATTTAATGTTCTATACTATCATTAACAGAAATAATTAAACCTAAGCATTTCAAAATTATGATAATATTATTTAGGAACACAAATCGGTAAATACGAATAAAGATACTTTTGCTAATTAACCAAACATTTTCGCATTTTCAATTGTTCCATAATATCGTTCGCATGCATTAATAATTAAGTGTGTTTTCTGTTGAACAATTAAAGCGCCAGGTTTTTTTTTCCAATTAAAAAAAAGAAAACATACTCATGTAAATCAATGTAATATCGTAACTAAGTTATAATATTTTTGTTAATTTAACTCCTAGGTTGACCAGCACTACTGTAGACAATAATTCAATAATTTTTTGATATGGCAAAAATATGTTCGCCATAAGGCAATAATATTTATACGTCGGGATATAAATTTATACTGTAATTAGTCTACAGAGTAATATAATAAATTCCAAATATTGCAAACCAAATTACGTTGCCTCATATTGTATAAGAGATTTGTTACAGAATTTAAAAGCCACACATGCACTTCATAATGTACAACTATAACTACAATATACACGTATAAACATACATGTATTATATAATATTCGTATATTATAAAAGTGGTATTTGAAAAAAATTTATGATTATGCATTTTAATAAAGTTTCGATTCTATAAAGAACATAGAAAATTAAAAAGAAAAATTAAATTTTTTTTTTTTTAAAAATCCTATTCGAAATTGATTGAGCGTCATTCTTTTTTTGGAATATTCACGAACAGCAGCGTTTTTTCTTATTTTCTTGATTGTTATTAAAATTTTTTTTAGAAAAGCATGTCTTTTTAAGTGACGTAAAATATACATATACGTACATATATATATATATATATATATATATATATATATATATATATATATATACGTATATTTTTATTTCTTCATGTTGCAATAAAATTTTTTAATTATTTAATTGAACTATTAACCTTGAAAATATTGTTCACTTTTAGCAAATTTCTAAAATATTTTTTAAAAAATATGCTTAATATTTTTACTTTGGCTGTTCACATGCATAGTTTTTGTTGAAACTTGGTAAAATATTAAAGAATAGCCTATGACAAATGTAATCCCAGTTTGATTGAAAATTATTCCTGGAAATCGCAAAATTATTTTTCTTTTATTAAACAATAAATGATTTCCTAAAGTATATGAATAATAGCATAATATTACAGCCCTATGTGTGTTCTATGGTTACTCTTAATTAATATTTTTTAAGTATTAATAATTTGGAAGTGTTCTTCTAGCGCAAGTTTCACCATGGTAAAAAGATAAAGTAAACTAAGTTCGTTTAACATTAACAATAGTGAAGAAGTACACGTAGATGCTATATGGCTAAATGAAAGCAGCATTCAACTTTCGATTATGAGAACGGAATTTCATGTACAATACCAACCGTGCTACAGTTTTCGTGCCACTCGGACATCGATTTTCAAAAAAATAAAATTGGATCGAACCAATGACTTTTAATAACAGTAAAATATTGCTTTTAATAACAGTCTACTACATTATGTCCATATATGAAATATACAAATTTATTGCATACATCTAGGGTGAGCAAAACAAAAAAGTTTAGAAAAATGTTAACATAATGAATTCAAGGATAAATTGCATGAGTTAAGATAAAATTTTATACTATTTGATGAAATGGCATTTACCGTTACCTTTTCACTTTTAAAGAACTTTGGGAAAACTTGCAGTTTCGGAAATATAAGGCGCCGAAAATTCAAATTTTAATTATAGAGGCGATAAGTTAGGAGAGGTGGAGGTTTGAAATAAAATCGTGTTTTTGGTAATTTTAATAGTCAATATATGCCTTCTTAATAATCAACTGTGCTTTGCTGCCATTAAATAAGTATGTCGCTACTTTTCTATGTGATCAAATTCTAGAAATATTTTGTTACAATAAATAATCGAAATATGGTATTTATAAGAACCCGTGATGTTATAACTTTTAGAGAAAAGAGATAGGTAAAAATTTTGACAGAGTGAAACTATAATAAGCAATTTTTTTCTCAATTTTTTATTTGTTGGAAAGTAATTAAAAACTACTTATGTTTATTGTCTCTACTGAAAATGAAGAACGAACCGATATCCGAACATTAATGGTGAAGGATACACTAAATCTCTGCATAATAAAATGGTAAACTGAACTGAGTCAATGTTACGTTCAATTACGTACAAAATTGTCAAATGTTTATATGTCAAATGTCTGAAGAATCAAAAATTTATCGTTTTAGACTTTAGACTTTTGTGATAAACAACCCAAATTATCCTAATTCCATAAAAAATGGTATTCCATCTCAGTTTATAAATTTTTAATAAAAATTTACAGTGGGAGCTCAACGTAAACAAACATTTTTAATTAATTTTTTGGAATTCAATACTAACTTTTCTAATTCCTATAAATTTTCGAGATCCAACATAATAATATAAGGACAGGTAAGTACAAAAACTATTTCTAAACATTTTGTTTTCTAATTAAAAGTAAGATTTTTTTCTGAATACCCCCCCTACACCACTCACATAGAATATTTCCTTTAAATTTTTCCATTACTGGTTCAAGCTAAATTTAGTTGCTCTCTATATATGTTCTCTGTACGACCCATTTTCAATATACAAAATTTTTATATTCGTCAATATGGTTCTGTCAATCATTAATTTGAAATACCTCTACATATACATATATGTCATTAACATTTTTGAAACACTTTTCAAGCCAATACCACCAAAAAAGTCTCCTTGCTTTTGTGTCTGTACACACATTCAAAACGTCTGAAATTCCAGAAAATGCAATCTATAGAGATCTATAGAAAAAAATCTTCGAAGTTCGTAATCATTTCGAAATGATAATGTTATCTCCAAATATTCAAATTATATTATCTACATATTTTAAAAACCATATACATAAAATAATTTTTCAGTATGTACGAATGATCTAAACTCTATCGTTAGAAATACCATTTAACCACCCACCCAACAAAACTAAATCTAAAAAATTTCTCTATTCCTATAATAAGTATATATACTCTATAAATTATATATCTATAAGATAAAAATGTACATTAACCAAGAGTTCTCCTAAGCAACAAGAAAAATTTTTGTTTTGCGCATAATTTTAGTGTGCGCAGAATCTCAAAATGTAGTTACTTAGTAAAAATACTAATGTAGCGATCTTTTTCTTTAGCGATAATTAAAAATGCAAAAATTTATTTTAATTTTTTTTTCCCTTTCTTTTTTGCGTTCTGTGATTTTTTCTTCCACTTGATCGTTTGGTACTGATATAGAGCAAATTATTAATCATACACAAATAATAATGAATATGTTATACATATTTATATTTAGTGGCAGCTTTAGCGTAAAATAATCTCAAAAAATACTGAAAGATATTTTTATCTTCTTAAAAGCATTTGTTATATTGTAAATATCATATAATACGGCCAGCAATACTTATAGATCCCCGCACACACTAATACATTTAAATAAACTTTTTTGCATTGTATAAAAGTGAATTTCGTCTCTCCAAATAATATGGAGAGAAAAGAAAACATAAAAATAAATTTCTACATTATTATTTAAAGTAGAAACATTGTGTAATGACTAATCAAAATAATTTAGTGATTATTATTTTCTAAGTCACATGGAGTATAATTGATACAAAATATCAAAATTAATCACATATTCGTAATTTTGAAAGCGAAAAGTGTTTTATAAGATGAAAAACAAAAGAAATTATATAATGATATAATACAGTGTGATTAAAGAAACAAGTGTAAACACTTTTGACCTAGACATTGGCACTTTTCGAACCCCAAAAAGCTCTTAGCGACTGATTTCTATCAAAATTGTCAAAAACAACAAATTTTGATATGAAAACACTTTATAAAATCGATTCTGCTACCAAGTATAGAAAGTTGTACTGAGAAGGCCAGTATAAATGAGCGGTAGAAGTGAACACCGAGAATATTTAAAATAACAGTATGCTTTCATTATTAATAGAAATATGATAGTATTGTCAAAAATCAAGTTTTAAAACCGGTTTTAAACAATATTCAAATCCAAAACCTATAATACATTAGTACTGCATTGTTAAACAAAAACAAAGTTTTTTGCTATATTGCGGCATACAACTTTTGATTCTTTGATGTTGACATTTGCGTTTAAATTTACATTTAAGTATTACTAACATCCAGCTTAAAACTTCCAGCCTTAAATAATGCATACAGGTAAGACTTATCTACAAAAGTTTACAAAAAGTATTCAAAGTTTAATTTAATGTACGATTTGCTTTTATTTGCGTTTCGACGTATTCCGTCCGAAATAAGCGTTCCAGATTGCGTTCATATAATTCGGAACACTTAATATTATGAAATATTTTTAATATTTAATACGAAACATAATACATGTATGTAGGTTTGTTGAAAAAATGTATGCTTAATTGATCGGAATTTATGGTTTGTATTAAATCAATGCATGTAAACAAATTATTTTTTCATTTGTTTCCATCAAAATTTTTTTCAAAAAAATTAAAGTTCCATCTCTACACCTTGCATGTTTAAACATTTTATATAAAGTATGTATGTACATAAAATCACCATAAAAATCAAAGCGTTAAAATGCAAAAATAACATGCTCTTTACTTCTTCTTTGATTAAAAAAAAAGAAAAACAAAAAATAATGCTATTCTAAAATTTCCTTTTTCACGGAGGAGAAACAATATTCAAGTGGGAAATTTTAAAATAGCAAACATACAGCAAATCATGCATACTACATTATTATATTACATACTTTCAGCTGATATACTGATATTATATGTATTTTACAAACAAGTGGGGTTATTTTGAGAAAATATCTTCAAAAATAATAAAAAAAACCGTAAAAAATTTAAACAAATGAGAGCAAATTTTATGGAGAGAATTTCAACACGCTATACATGAGAAGATTATACGTTTAAATAAAAATATATAAAAATAATTAATATAAAATAATAAAAAAAAATAAATATGAATACACTCTGTACCTGAAATGCATTATTGCATTAAGTGATCTTACAATTTCATGCTATTGACAGGATCATCATTGTATATTATTGACAAAAAAAGAGAAACTTATTCAAAAGAATAAATGCACTTTTTACAAAAAAAAAAAAAAAGAGAAAGAATTTCAATCACGGAACAACTTCATCTGCAATTTTGTTGTTCTGTTATTTATGTTTTTCTTTATTTTTTTTTTTTTTGCATTTCCATTTGACTTTCAAGAACACCAACAAGTTCTTAGAGCGAAAAGTAGTAAAAGAGAATACAAAACATACTGAGAATTTAATGAAAAAGCGTACACGCACAATACTATAGTGCAATTTTATATTCGTAAAAAATGTATGTACTAACCAATGCTCTGATATTAATATACATGACAAGCATATGTATATAGATTTTGTAACAAAATGCATCATTTGAGAACTCAATTCTTAAATAACTTTAAGTATAATGTAAAAGACGTACTGTTTATAATCCATTTATTACATTATTGTCTTAGAGATACGAGTATATCTAGAATTTCACAAGTTTTGAAAACAAATTTTTAAAAGAAAAACAAATTCTATTGTTAAATTTGTGGTTTGCTAAATGAAAATATTTTATATGAGTAGAGTATTTGAGAGTGAAATATTGCGCTGTACGCCTATGTGCATCTTATTTAGACAAAGTAATGGTATTTTTGAATTTTCAATAAATTGTTAAGTCATTCACTCAGTGGGAAAAGTGGGGCTACGTTTTTAGCATACCTACAGTTTTTTTTTTCTTCCCAATTTTCTTTCTACTGAATAAAGTATTGTCATTTAATCCAAATTATTGCAAATTTCTTTCGGCCCCTAAAAATATGCAAAATGTTTTCACTAATCAAAAATTTTTCAATATGCTTTATTGGACATTTTATTTTTTTTATTAAATAAAATTTACAGGCGACTTATTATACACGTTTCTTCAAAATTTAATCAAATCAAATAAATATCAATGAACATTTTTGATATATGTATATATCATGACTTGACTAAGACCTTGCAATGAAACTTAGTAATTATTTTAAAAAATTTTTTTTTTAATTATAATAAAAATTGATCTACTCAAAATGTTACAAATTCTTTAATTCTAGTCCAAACTAATCATGTCAACAAATTTGTGATTTCAAAATTTTATTAATTCTACATTGATACACAATTCATCAATTACAAACTATAAGCTGTATTAATATCGTATTTTACTGCAATTCAGAGCTAAGGTACCGTATTTTACTGCAATTCAATGATTGTGTATTAATATCGTATTTTGCTTCAATTCAGAGCTAAGATACCGTATGTTATTGCAATTCAAAGATTGTGTATTAATATCGTATTTTACTGCAATTCAGATATAAAATACCGTATTATTATTAATCATATAATAAAAACTATTAAAAACAAAACACAAAAAACCAAAATTTTATGTGTATACCGGCAGTAACGGCAAAACATTCTCACAATTTTTTTTTTTATCAAATTCCATTAACAATCATACATACATACATATGCATACTTAATATTATGCATATAGAATAATTCAATATTATTGCATTACATTATTATTAGCATTAAACAGGAAAATAAAAATTATTAAGGATTTATTTTAAAAAGAAATCAAAACCCAAAAAAAAAAAATGCATAAATAAAATAAAATCGATTCTCGAAAATTATCATATTAAATCAAAGAAACAGCAACAGTGCAGCAAAGTAAAACTTAAAAAAAAAAAAAAAAAAAAAAATTAAATAAAAAAATAAATAAAAATAAATGAGTGTACAAAATTAAAATTAAGAAAGAAAAAAAAAACAAGAACAAAAACAAAAAAATCTTATAAAACTTTAAAAATATCTGGCTAGATTCATTCGCATTTTCTGCTTTATGCTTTACTTTTTTTTTTTTTTTAAATAAAATTTTAAAAAATTAAAAATAAAAGAAAAATAATATAAAATATATAATAAGAAAATAATAATACACTAACATCTATACATATACATATATATCTAAATATATATTGTGTATGTATATATATGCATAAATATATTTTCTTTTCATTTTTGTTGTTATTTTTGTATCTTAAAAGCAGACGTCAGCAATATATTGAACCAAAAAATTAAATTCGCTTTTGCCCGTTTTTCAGTTGAACATCACAATCCGTTCAAGTCGCGGATAGGTTTATTGTAGAGTTTGTAAGTAGAAATAAAATAATAAAAAAAAAAATATAATATAATATAATCATATAATCATAATAACAATAACAATAACAGTAAGAGAAGAAGAAAATTAAGAAGCTACAAAAAAAAAAAAAGAAAAAAGATCATATAATAACAATA
This sequence comes from Condylostylus longicornis, assembly GCF_029603195.1. Classification (NCBI taxonomy): domain Eukaryota; kingdom Metazoa; phylum Arthropoda; class Insecta; order Diptera; family Dolichopodidae; genus Condylostylus; species Condylostylus longicornis. The sequence goes on along the minus strand of NW_026578009.1, from coordinate 7,473,566 downwards.
GTTATAACAATAATAATAAGAATATGAAATAATTTTCTTGATAATTCCTGATAAGAGATAAAAAAAAAAAAAAACGAAAACTTTTAAGATCAAATAACGAAATTTGAGTAAAAAAATACAAAAAGCTTAAGTATAATAATTATAATAAAATTATTTTAAAGAAATTTAATCAAAATAATTAAATAAATTTTTTAAATAGTAAAATTATGGAAATTTAAAATTTTATTTATAATGAATATGAACATTTTTTTCTAAAATATTTAATTATGTGTTCATAATTACGATCATTATGATCGTAAATTTTTTATTATATATACAATGGTCGTACAATTATCCGTTAGGTGTTAAGACTATATATGTATATCTGGTTGTCATTTGATTGGTTAGCCAAAGAAAAAAAATTTTGATTTGCATTTAAATATTTTCAACTCATATAAATAATTAATTATTATAAATAAATAATAAAATAAATTATATAAAAAAAAAGTGCTCTAATATTGTGTAAATGAAGAAAAAATAAATATAGAATGAAAATTCTTTGCATATATTTTTAATATTCCAAAATAAAAGAAAAAAAAAAATAATAAACATAAAAAAAAATATGAGAAAAATATTAAAGGCATAAACAAATAGTTTTATCATGTAGAGAGAACTAAAAAGTGTATATATAAGTAGAAAAATACATTTTATCTAGTATACATCTATAGTACATATATACATCTATATACTTATGTATATTAAAATATCGTACTCATATATAATATTGTAATCTTTATTTTATTATAAATAGAGAACAATATCATTAAGGAACATTTACATATTCCTGTATAACAAAATATAGCAATATTAAAAAATCTTATTATATAAGTATGATGAAAATCTTAAATTATTCATCATTAATGAAAATAATTGAAGAATTAAATAAATAAAATCTTCTCACAATTTTAATATCTTCAAATTAATTATAAATATTTAATTTCCAAAATTTTAAATTTGGAAATTAAATTTAATAGAATTTGAATTATTTTGTAATATGTTGAAATATTCAGTTTTGAAAATTGACTATTTTTTGCAATACTTTTATGAAAATTTGGAAATTTTATTCTAAATTCTTATTTAATTTTCTTAAACATTTCTACATTTATATTTCATTCAAATTCAATATTTTATTCTTATATCACACATATTATTTTATAAAAAAATATATATTTAGTAATGCCAAATTACATAATAAATTTTCGCATATTTTTGCTGCATATTTTATAAACTGATGAATTTTCTTTTTTAACATTTTTAGTTGTAATTAATTTTTTCTTATTTTTTTTTTTGCATTTATTCTTTTAAAATAAAGAAATTCAGAAAATAAATTAAATATCTCAGTATTTTTAATTCTATTTTTAATTTTTAAATATAAAAAAAACAAAAAAAAAAAAATTGTTTTTATTTTTACCAAAATAATTTTAAATAAACAGCGTACATACAATGTTACATAAACATATTATATGCATACTGTGTGTAAATTAAAATATTTTATATACTTACTCAACACACATTATCTATTTTTAATTTTGTATCACATATAAAAATATACTAACGCACATACTTATTATAATATGGGTATTAAATTGAATTAGTAAAATTGTGAACTGCTTAATTTTAAATATAAAATTTAAGTAAATTATTGTTATATTGGGTACTTGAAATAGAATTTCTAATAAACCTATTGATTTTTTAGTTTCCGGTATAGTTATAAAGATTCCAAATATATTTCTGTAATTAATATCTACTATTGTAAGTTAAAAAGATCTTTCTTAGGTTATTTTTTTTTTTTGTTAGCTCAAATTTCTATAAAATTCTAAGGATTTTAATAATTAAAAGATCGTGTTTTAATAATATGAAACATAATCTAAAACTAATGATGAAGTTTAGAGCACGATTGATGTGTTATATCCCGTCACTACAATATTTCTGTGCATAGCAATCTTTTCAAAAAATTAATATTGTCAACTTTATGTTAAAAAAAATTGAATATTTTTTTAACGAGATTTTCATCTATTTCAAAAAAAAATATTCAATCACATACACAACATTCCGAAAGCTTATAGAAAAAATGTCCTATACCATATTTTAAAATAACTTAGTAAAAAATCCTAAAATACTACTTCAGTACTAATCATTCTTAACTTACTACACAAATATGTAGACTGTAAATTTAAAAAACCATACTTTAATTACTAAAATGTAACAGTACAAAATACTGAACTTGATATAAATTTTTTCTATTAATTGTAAAATATTTTAAAATTTTTCTTATGTTGAATAGAAGGTTTTCACCATAAGCCATCTATTCCTTTAAAGAAGACATTTAATATCAAAAGCATCAGCACAAAATTAAAATTGCTGCGATCAAAAATTTTAATTTAAGTTAAATGTAAAAAAGAAATCGGATTCCTTGTAAAAATTTTATAATTAAACAAAGATCAAGAGAATTGAGAATTTTATAAATCGTAAATTATAGATGATGATTACAATAATACTTCTTTGCTTCATCAAATACTAAATAATAAGTACTTACGTTTTAAAACAAATTCGTATTCGATTACGAGATTTTATTGAATGTTCTTCAACTACCCTTTTCTATTATAATAACAAAAAAAAAAAAAAAGGAATTAAATCAAAATTTAACAAACATCTTTATAAATTAATTGTGAATTTTATTATTTTAATACGAGTATTACATGGATTATATTGAAAAAACAAAATAAATATAATTTAATGTATTAAATTTAATTTATTATCTGCGGATTTAATTTTTCATAATAATTCAAATGGAAGAAAACTATATATTAAATTACATTATATTTAATACGAAATTATATTTAAATTTTGTATATATACATATACGTATATAATATAGACACACATATATAATACAATAATGAAAAATAAAATTTAAATATGAATACATAATGTGTGTGTTTGTGTACCGGAATGAATTCATATTTACAAATTATCAGCTTTAAACATTACTAAAACACTATACAGTATAAATGAATACCAAATCACTGCTAGTAATTTTATAGTAAATTTAGTACATATAGGGTATAAATATAGTATATGTATACGGTTATAATCGAATTTTCTTGACATGATTTTTATCTTTAATAAATTATTAATTGGCAAATATCATCAATTAATATCAATTAACTTTTCAAATGAAAAATTATTATTATTAATTTGGATTAAGAAAATGAGATTCCTGAAAAATATTGAATTATCTACTATATGTTATAAATTCTTCTACTTTTTCTATATAACTACATAGGTACCTATATACATTTTGTTTATTTAAAATGTTTTTAATTTATTTTTAAATAATTTTTCATTTTCAAAAAAAAAAAAAAATAATATTATCTCCGATGCCCTCAATTCAGATGATATTCAGTATAATATAGAAGAGTGAAAAAAAAATCATTTTTTCTACAAAATTTCTAATTTTTTTTTTTTAAAGATTTTATTTTTAGAAATTTCTAGACTTTTCACATTTTCACATTGATTTTTTCGCATATTATATATTAAATTTACATATATATATATTTATATTAGTATACAAATATATTATTTATAAACAAAATTATGTTCAATTCAGACATAGTTGTTACTGTTATAGGTACACAGTAATAAAATTTTTATAAAAACATTTTTGTCTCAAAATACTTAATACAAATTCATTTAATTGAATTTTGTTTTTCATTGTTATATGTATTTAAAAATATACAGTTGCACTGTATACAATAAGATATGATTCTATATATTTATATGTATATATATATATGTATATGCAAATGTACATGTGGATTATATTGTATACATTTCTTAATTTTTTTTTTTTCTTTTCATAATTTTAATTTCATCTTTATACTCGTAAACCAAAATTATGCAATAAATATATTTTCATACATAATTTTTTACACACAAAAAAATCTTTCTCCTTAATACATTTCTATTTAAAATTATTTTGATTATAGGCTTGACGTTAATATAAATTTAACATCAACTTGAGTGACAAATAAGTCAAGTTGACGTTTGATTTACATTCAGGTGTTTCTCCATAATATATTTTCATACAAGGGAGTTTTCGTTCTTTAAAGCTTATTTTGATTAAATGCATAGTTTACAGAGTTACTCAGAGTATACAGTCTGACCAGATCGAAAAAATTTTGTAACCTTAAAGATCTGATTAAAAAAAAAAAATCTGATGTGGTTAGCACATAACCTACGTATTGTATACATAATACAATAAAAAGAAATTTAAAAATAGGCTTAGAGCTTAGTTTATCATTTAATGAATTTTCTAGTGAATTTTCCTAAAACTTTAAACACTCAATTGTTTAAGTAGGAAAAATTGAATTTTGCAAATTTACATTTGAATTCTTATGAAATGTCAATAAAATTGAATTAACACTAATATGATCTTGGTCTCTTACGTTATTCTGTTTTAGGTATGTCTCCTTAATATATTTTCAATTCTTATATAATATCTAAAATATTATACATACAATATTAAAAATTCAAAAATTGTCATTGAAATGAAATCCGAATTTCATTAATATTTCTATGGGTAAAGAAAATCAAACCAAATCAAATTTAGCTAAGTACCACTTTGGTATTGCAAATACAAAATTCAACATAAATTTCAAAAATTCAATATAATTTTTTCTCTGTGTACGCCCTTGTAATAAAATATATAAGAGGAAAAAACTAAAGATAATATTAATTTTCACCTGTATGAAAAAAAAAGTAAAAATAAATTGCATAAAAAATAAAATAAATTAAGAGGCAATTTTAATTCAAATTGATTTATTTACCATATACGAGTACTTACTATATTTTTTTGTAATTGATTTCAAATATTGCAATTTTATGTTTTATTTTTTTTTTTTTACAAAATACCAATATACTTACAAATAAAATGTTCAAAACCGCAAAATGAAAAAATTATTTTGGTTCTGCTTTTTTTTCTAGTTTTCTTTTTTTTTTTTTTCTTGCAATCACCCTTTTTTTTAATTCACAGTCTTATATACTATCTAATAAAAAAAATAGAAAAAGAAATTCAATACAAGAAAATAGGAGAAAAAAAAATTAATTGATTTTAAAATTTAGGTAGTTTACTATTGTATAGGTATGTAATTTACATTTGAATTCTTATGAAATTTTATTAATAATTAAAGTTAAAATTAATTTTATTACAAAATACAAATATATTTTCATTCATGTATACGCATTTCACATACGTATTTTGTACACAATAATTTTAAAATTGGTGGTTTTATTCAAAATGAATTTAACACGTTCACCACTGGTAGTATACACCACACTTTAATTTTCCCTTAATTTAAAAGTAGAGTAAAAATCTATACATACACTAACTAAAACTAAAATACGTATACGCCATTTACTTAAGTATACCAAATCACAGAAGAGTGTGCTGTGTCATAAATATCATCTATTTAAATTGGATAAATTTCACTCTTTCTCGTCTAATTTTCTCCAACGCGATAGTGCCGTGCTAGTTGAATTTGCATGTAAATGATTTCCCAGCTTTGGCCGCCACAAGAAATACTAGGGCTTTTTCATTATTGACCAAAAGCGTGATTTATCGATCTTGTTTATCATAGATGGTTGCGGTAGCCAGGAGAAAAGTTCATTTAATAAATAATATACACATACAAATTACGGCACACTGTGCAATGCTAAAATATTATTTACTTTAACTGGATAAATTTCACTTTTTCTCGCCTAACTTTCTCCAACGCGATAGTGCCGTGCTAGCTGAATACAATTTGCATATGAGTGATTTCACAGCTTTGGCAGCCGAAAGAAATATCAAGGTTATTTCATTATTGATAACAAGCGTGACTTATCGATCATGTTTATCATAGATGGTTGCGGTAGCCAGGAGAGAAGTTCATTTAATAAATACTATTCACATACTAATAAGTATTTACATATTTTATGTATAATCAATTAATTTAAGTTATTAATCAATATTATCTATAATACTAAGTAATATATAGCGGTATATACCTGTAATACTACTATATACTATTTAGTATATAGTAGTATTACACCTATTTACTACTTAATACTAAACACATAGTAGTATATCCTAAGTAATTAAGTTATTATTCATTTATTTACGATATTCGTACACGGAAAACGTCTACAAATCCAGATCTAAGATCAAATTGACATATTTTAATTGAAATCTGCATTCGATGTTTATATCCGTGATTACCACAATACACCTTCATTTTCATATTGCAGTAATACAGTTAGAAAATTCTATTAAAGCTTATTATAGCATTATACTGGAACTCAAGGTTATATTTTTATAATAGTGTGCGGAAAACTTTCACAGATTTGTTTTTCCAACAAAGAAAATTATGTTCGCATGAGACTAATAAAATTTTCTTTTTTGAATATTTGTTATAAGTGTGTTTGCAACATTTTAGAAAAAATTTTTACTTATCGCATGCTATATATTAAACATACATATATACTCGTATATAACTGAAATGATTAAATAAGCAATATCGTTGTATCTATTTTTAAAATAAAGCTGATATAAGGTTAAATTTCATTAAAATTTTTTTTTTTTTAATTTTAAGGAAGCGTTCTTGAATCGTGCTCTTGCAGAACAAACTAAATAGAAAATAAAAAAAAAAACAAAGCAAAATTACACAATATGTAGAGTAAAATTTATTTATAAAAATAACAAGAAAAAAACACAAAATATTTAATTTAAATAAAAAACGAAATACTTGTCTGTAACACTGTGAAAAATAAAAATTTTCTTTTAAAACAAATAAAGTGATTCAAGACCTTAGTTCTAAAAATATTTCAGTAAAAGGAGGGTAAAATTATAAATTTTTGGTTTCTTTAGTACAATTTTTTTTATTTTTTATTTTTTAGAAAAATTTGTGCGTAAATCGCCTTATTCTTTGACATTTAAATCATATTGAATTTAATCATATTGAATTATCAAATCTCTTAAACTTATGTAAACATTTTAAAAGTGTTATCCCCACAATATGTAGAATGTATAAAAAAAAGCATTTTATATGAACATAGAAAACAGCATAGCACAACTTGGTATATCATACATTCTTCGGGTATAAAAAACATATTTTTGATGTTTTATAAGACTAATATAAACTCTATAATACAAATATAAGCATATATAAGGTTAATCACACAATGCAAGCTTTCATTCTAGTACCTATTTCAAAAAAACTTTTAAAAAAATATTGTAATTTTGAATATATCAAACAATTGAGAGCTCATAAAGCTCATCCGCTTAAAAATATGTTCATTTACAAAATTGCATTTTTTGATGATATAAAAAGGAAAATTTATTATAAATATTTAATATAATCTAATGATATATAATAATATATAATGATATATAATGATATATAATCACATTTAGAAAAATATATTTGTAGGAATTGAAATATCTAAAATTTTAAACTTAAGTTATCTTATAAGTTCAAGGATATTCAACAAATTTTCCAACTACAACCTCCAATTGTAAAAGATTTTATAATCATATTCTATACAGATCCCTTAAACTAAATCTTTCCTATATACCGATTCAGCATTTTTGCTCATATACTGAACAGCAATTAACAAAATTTACTTAAAAGTTAATATAAATCATATCTGATTGTCAAAAAACTAATAAGTCCAGGATTCGGATACTGAATTTTCTCTCAAATCTTATTTGAACTTTTTTAAAGAATTTTTTTCAAAATTAATATTTAAGTTTTATTCGTCACTGAAACTAGCTCATGAACTTTTCATGAAAAACGCATCGCATCAGTACTTTTATCAAACCATAGAAAATACACCTTGCGTTTAAGTACTGATTGTAAGAAAACTTTTCCCTATCCCTTATTTTCCAAATGAATCATCAGTCTCCTTTATAATTTTTAAATAATTTTAATTTCTCTTATTTATTCGAGATTTATCGAAAATATGGCTTATACCTTAAAAGTTATATAATATTATTGTTGTATATTTATAATATTAAAAATATTTACCTATATACCGATAACTTACATTTATTTTTATATAAAAATATATAAAAATTGCAACTCTCTTACATACTGTATATCAATGCTCTTACAATATGTATTTGCATTCGCCTTTTTATCTTATTAATTAATCGAAATACGCTGCATATCGGCTCATTCATAATATACATGATAAAAATCCTTCCTCAATTAATTTTTACCAATTCTCGTATATTACACTATATATATTATATACTCGTTCACATAAATATACTATATGTATACGTAAATGTATACATTAATAAAGATATAAATTGAATCAAGGTCGTTATTGAAGTATATCTACATACTTGTTAAACAGAATTAATTTGTCATATTCAAAAATATTACAAACAAGGTTTTCTTTATTATAAAAACAAAATCTTTAATTTCTGTATACATCTTCTATATACATATAGACATTACAAAAAGGTTCATATATGCATATTATTTGTGTTTGTATATGTTTGGTATTTTGACTAAAAACAATATATTAATCTTAATATTTTTTATAAATACAAGATTCATACATAATCAAATTTTTAGTTTTTTTCTTAACAAACTTATATTATTATTAACAATGATGGTTTACCGTGTGTATGAGCTCATTTTCATACTCTTATACAATATTGTATACCGTACACCTTTATTGTATCCTTAAAAAATGACATAAAGATAAAACTTTCTACAAGAAAGAAACAACAAAAAAACTTCATACTCATACATTTTTCTCTATATTATTCATCATTTTGTTGAAAAATCTTGCAAATAAAAAAAAAAATATTTTTTTTTTGTTTTTACAAAATTTTACAAATATTTGCATATCATATACGTTCGTACATTAACTGACTCCCTCTCTATATAAATTATGGATATATCATTTAAAACATAAGTATAATATGCTTGTACGTGCAAGAAATTCATGTTAATATATATACATACATATATGCGTAATCAATGTTGATAGCATTTGAACAGGGTGACACATTTTATTATGAAAAATATTTAAAAATACACAATTTATTCAAAAAATTGTAAGTTCATTTCTATGTGTATTATTACATTTATACTACTTAGCACCTTTGTACACAAGTACAAACTAAATTGTCTTTCAACTAAAATTTGAACTTATTTCAAAGCTATTGTATTATTAGAAAAGTTAAGCAAACTGAAAATAAAACTCATATAAATTTTATAGAAACCAAAATAATAATTACATGTAATTAAGACTTACTAACATTATTTTTATTACAAAATAATTTGTATTTAAAATTTTTTCATATTACACAAATAGATTTGGGCACTTTAAAACAAGTATACATTATGACAATCTCCCAAAATATTTACATATAATAAGAGTATAGTGACTAAATTATTTAATATAATAACTAACAATTTTCCTGAATTTTAAATAAATCTTTTTAAGATCATCTAAACGTTTAAGTTCCATGTTTTCTCCAAAATACACCAGCCTCAATAAAGTAGTATAGTTGAGGAGATAAAAATATATATTTGTAATTTCAAAAATTAAACTCCAATTGCGGCTTTGATATATGTCACTCCAAATTATCTCGTCGTAATTTGGAATAATTTACAAATGAAACGCCGTTTTTTATGGAGTAAAACCTAACCTATGTATATAAAAATTTTAGTAATCTGGTAGTGAAAAAATTACCGGAATACATGATTAATAAAATGATTTATTTTGGAATATTTAAATGAATGAGAGTGTTACAAAATTGAAATGTTATATTTGCTTAACTGTAGCTGTTATAAATGTTTTTTTTTTATGAAATTATTGTAATTAGTAAAAGAAAATAATTAGATATTTGGCCAAAAGAATTTGATACTTATTTTCTATATAAAAATGTCGAGCCACTTACAATATGTCGTATATTATCCCAAATGTATAGAACATTCCAAACTCATTTACATATTAGGAATGTCATAATATCTTTAAAGTATATCAAAGCAAAATTCTTGAATTTTTAAAGTATTTAATGTTAAAAGTAAAGTTAACAGTTATATAACAATATAAAGTACAAATACCGATTATAAGGCATAGTAGTCTCCAAACGCTTCCACATACAAACTATAACTTTATTCTTATAACTTTATAAAGAGTGTTTTGAACTCTTTTCATTCTAATTCTCTCAATATTCTTTCAATTTCAACCGACAAACATTGCGCATACTTCAATTATTTCAAAATTCAATTTTTTTCTCAACACCCTGTAGGTACTTACTATACATATAGGTATTACGTTTACTTAAATATTAATGACAAAGTTTTTGTATATAGTTGCACTTATTTTTTAAAACCCTTAGTTTACAATGAATAAAAAAGTTATTGTTGGAAAAAAAAAATGAAAATAGAAACAAAAACAAAAAAAAAATTGTTATGCATTTTTTTAACTTATTTTCCATTTTTGTTATTAAAAATTTACCAAAAAAAAATATTAATAATACAACAAATAACTGGGGCATTAAAATATTTTTTAATAAAGCAACAAAACAAAAAAAAAACATTTTTTTTTTAATAAACAAAAAATTATAAAATCGACAAAATTTATTAAAGAATTTTCAGGGTAATTTTCATAACTATTTTTTTTTTTTGCTGAATCACTAAAAATTTTTGTGAAAATTTTACATTTAAATAAATCGCACATATTTTGAGTTCAATTTCATACCCAAATATTTTAATCACGTATTAGCCATTTAACTAGAACACGGCAGTCAGCTGAACAAAAAAAAAAAAAACAAAAAAATTGGTGTAATTATTATGCAAATAATATGTGACTTTGAAAATAAATAAACCACCAAAAAAAGAACAAAGGAATTAAAGAAATAAAAGCATCAATAATCAAAAAGAAAATAAAAATAAAAGAAAAGCGACACTTGAATAAGTAAAGCACAGTGCTGAGTAAAACACAGCGCACACAAAACACACCACACTTCCATTCCATACACTCATTTTCTAAAAAGAATGGATGAAAAACAAAATTGCAAAGTGGAATGGAAGACACAAAACTTTAAAAGTCGGGATCATTTCAATTTTAATATTTTTTTTTTGTTCTCTTTCTATTCAATTCTTTCTTACATTTTTTCGTTTATTCATTCATTCATTCCGTTGATTCATTCAATTAATAAGCGAGCGCATTTTTTCATTTATTTTTTTTTTTTTTTTTAATATTTCTATTTAATTTTTGATGCCTAAATTAAGTAAAATATTTTTTCTTATTGTATACTTGTACATAAAATACATTAAATTATTAAGCGTGATCTTTTAGATTTCTATACTTACTCTTGAAAATATTTGAAATTCTATATTAGAAAATTATAAAAACCAAAAAAAAAAAAAATCATACACGCAATTCAATTGCATACTTCTATAAAATTATATTGAATATTTTATAATAGAGATTTTAAAATATTAAAAAAATTTATTGAAAAACTACAATCGTAAAATAAGAGAAAATAATATAGAAAATATGTGATGTAGTCAGCATACTATCGTCCATCTTATGTATGCGTTACAAATTTTGATAAATTTATTCTTATATTATAAAGAAGTCTTATTGCTCTTATATAATCTAATGAAATAATTATAAAAGTGGAAAATACCTGTGACGTGGCTTCAAAATAACAGTAATATTGCAATAATATACAATTCGGCTTATGAATTGTGATTGCTGAATTTTGTATTTATAGATTGTTATAAAGATTTTTCAAATATTTTTTTTTAAAATAGCGGCTTATCATCACTAAGTTTAATTAATTATACCCTATTAACTAAGTTAATTAATAGGGTATAATTGCATTGAGGTAGATGTGCTTAAATACATAATTGTTTCAAATTAAAAAAATAAAAAGTTGATCAACCAAGTCCAATTTGGAAACAAATTTTAGAAATATAAGATTTTAATAGAATTAGTTAATTATTATTAGTCAAGTCACTTGAAATAATTTAATATTAGCTCTTAATGAAGAAAAACTTTCTAAAATTTTATTAATTCGTTTAACCGAAAAATAAAGCTGAATTATAATATTTTAAGAAAATCATTTTATTATTACCTTAAATTGTTAAAAATACGAAATGAATCCATATAGTAAGAAAGCAGTTGTTGTGATACGATGTGTCCCAAAAATTATACAAAACTGAAATTCACAGAATATTAATTTAAATTCTATTAATTCTGAAAATAATTTATTTATTCACGGATCACTAATGAGTGAAAAATTTAGCAGATTATAGTTATAGTATACATCCCTTATACTATGTATACAGACAAACTGGAAGTTATTGTTATTAAACTATGCCACTATACTACCTAATCGCTATTTATTATAAAATAGATTAATAATTTTCATTTCCACACCATTTTGTAGGCCCATTTCACCGAAATAATTTCAATTGACCAAACACTTAATTAAAATTATACTTAAAAACAAAGAATCGTATTTATCTTAATACTTTCCCGGCTAATTATTATCAACATATTTAAGACTAATAAACCATAATAACTTAAAATATAAAAAAAATCAAAACATAATTCAAAACTACATAAATTTAAAACATGTAAGAAATACATGAATCTATATCAAGGACTCCTTTCCCTATATAGTTTTTCTTAATATTGGCGACAAAGCAAAAAAACAAAAATTAAAAATGCAAAATTAATTTATTTATAACAAATAAAACACAAGCATATATTCTAAAATTTTGATGGCAACTTTGAAACATTATCTTAAAAAAATATCTAGTCGCATGTTATACAACCTATTTATAAATGACATGAAAACATTGTATATTAATTAAAAATATGTGTATATGTACATTATTAAACATACAATGCATAAACAAGAATACGTACATATGCAACTAAAAACATAAATATCTTTAAAAAAAAAAAATATTAATAAAAATTAAAAGCAAAGACACCAAGTTACCAAAAATGGTATTCAAAATAAACATTATTATTGAATTTATAATGGTAAAACCAAAAATAAATAATTTTAATAAACCAATAAGTTCATTCCATTTTAAAATATTGCAATAACAAAAATTTAAACATTTTTATATTGCATATTTATAGGGGCTAGCCAATCAAAAATGTTAAAAATTGCGAAGGAAAACACTTTGTGTTTTTTTTCGTTTCTTCTTTAATTGAAATTATGAAAAATAATTTTTAATATTTAAATTATTAATTTTTATTATATATAGTTGAATAACCAATTATTATTATAATCGTTACTTGTAATATAATTATAACTATTATTATTGTTATTATGATTACAATTTTGATTTCAATTAATTTCAATCAAAAAACAAACACTCATTATAGTTAATTTGTAAAACATTATTATACTTTTTAATTTATATATACTTTTTATTTTTTTTTTTTTTCGTACAGTTTTCTTTAAGTAATTGGAGTGTAAAACAAAAAAACCAACACCATGGATGCCATTAAGAAGAAAATGCAAGCGATGAAAATCGACAAAGATAATGCATTAGAACGGGCAACTCTTTGCGAACAACAAGCTCGTGATGCTAACTTGCGTGCAGAAAAGGTAAAAATATAACAAAAAATATTAAATAATCAATGAATTGTGATGTTAATAAAATAATATATACGATATAGTTAAAATAATGTTAAATTTAAATTATTTGAAAATGTATGTAATGAATATTTTACTCAAAATTACCGATTAATAAATTTTTTATAAAAATAAATTAGAAATGGTTTTAAGATAATATAAAGCTGCCGGCAAATTCATCTATTATGCCATAATATTGCTATTTAATTTTAATTTAAATTTTAGAAAGGCACATAATTAATATTGGACTTATATTAATTTCTGCACAACACGTGTAAATGATAATGAAGACCAACGACTTTTAACACATACCCAAAAAAAAGTTTTTAAAATTTACTAAAAATGTAGTATAATAACAAGGGCCCTGGCAGACATACTATTTTTAATTTTGCAACGGTTTGATTGATTATTTGTATTCCACTCAAACATACAACTGTATGATCACATGAAAATAAACAATCAAACGGTTTGTAATTTTTTACAAACTAATTGTAATTTAGTTATTGCAGCTGATTTTAATTGACGCAAAAGTTTCGTTGCATGTCTGTCTGACCCCTAAGACATAGAATAATGTAAATAATTTCAGATTAATTATTTATGTATGATAGCTATTAGCACATGCTATCATACTTAATCATACCTAACTATCATACTGAAAAAAAAAATGCAAAGCATTATTTGAGTTCGTATGTACTTAATTTTATGCAGAAACAATAACTTAAAGAATTCATTTGAAATTTATTAAAAATGAACTTATGTTTTGTCTTTAAATAGTAGAGGTACTCAAACTTGTCTTAAATAATGTCTTAAATAAACTTGAATTTGAAAATCTTAAAACTTTGTCTAATATGTTATACTCATATGCAATTTAAACAGAAATTAAATTTTAATTTGGTTTTTGTTTTCTATTATATAAAATAGGCTGAAGAAGAAGCTCGTAACCTACAAAAGAAAATCCAAACAGTTGAAAATGAATTGGATCAAACACAAGAAGCTCTTACACAAGTTATGACAAAATTAGAAGAGAAAAATAAGGCATTACAAAATGTAAGTTTTATCAAAATTTTATTCTTAAATTTTTTATAATATTTATAATAATATTTTTATTAAAATGATGAAGTTAAATTAAGAATGATAATGGGAAAAAATTTATAATATTGGGTATATTTATTGGGTATATTATTTTTTATAATACTTAAATAAAATGGAAAGTAAAAAAAAAAAATTTAATTGATTGAAAGCAATTGATAACAAACACGAAAAATATTTCTATATAATTTCAAATTCAAATTGAATTTGTAATTAAAATTCTTTATGTAAAAAAAATCTGTAAAATTCATAACTGAACGCAAAAATCATATTATTAACAGTTTAACAATAAAATTTCCAATTATTTAGAAAACACAAAAAAAAAAAAAAACAAATTGTTAAATTAAAAGTAAATTATTGTTGAATATTCAATTATATACGTAATTATTTCTCTATCTAAGATTTAAGTTCATTGGTATACAGAAAAGTTGAATGAAATCTTATTTGAGTTCAAAAGTAATTTAAATGAATTTCACGAATTTTTCAAAATATTTAATATTATATTTTAATTATGAATTAAAAAAAAATATGGATTTGTAGTTGAATGTTTCTGAAATTTGAAATAATTCTTAAACAACCCGAATATATGTAGTCATTTCAGCCAATTCGAATATTCGACTGAGACTCAATATTATGCGACATTATAAAACAAATCTCTTACAAGTAATGTTAAAAATTCATAATATTGTAAACGCGTTTACTTGAATTTTTTATTCAATCTGTACTGTCCCACATATGGCATTTTTTTAAAATTGCTTAATTGACAATGCTTCTATTTTATACACAGCAGGATCAGAATGCTCTGGCTATATATTATAATAAGTAACATTCTTTAAATTTTTAAAAGAATTCAAAATATATTCCAAAGGCATTAATGTAATAACCCAATTAAATTGCGATTTAATCTGTAGTATCTATAATGTGTCTATTTCCAAATTTTATAGAAATTCGGTAAGAAGTGCAGGTATGTTTAGGAAAAATAATGTTTAAGAAATTTTTATTTAAAATCCTATATCGATATCTTAAAACTGTTAAGCTTTGACATTTTTCCAAAATAACGAGAAAAATTAATCTGAATAATGAAGAAAAACCTCTTTTGATACTTAAGAGAAATAACCTTTTCCCAAAAATCTATTAGTACTCGTAATCAGTCACTTCATCCTTCAATTTGGAACGGCATAAAAGTTTTGTGAATTTACGATATAGTATAGTCAAAATTTGTCAATAACCTTAAAATAATAATAAGGAGTGTATAAATAAATGTCTATACCGAATTGCAGATTTGTAACAGCAAGTTGACTTATTCAGCAATAATAATTTTAATTGCTAGCTTTTCTTTATTATTTTATAAAATTTTCATTATACAAATTTTATTAATCTACAAATTCCACATTAAATATACATTTTTTTCTATTTTTTTAATTATATACATATACACACATATATATGTATATAAAAATATTAAAGATCTCATAGGACAATCTTGTATAAATATATTTTGCATATCATAAAATTTTTATTGAAATTTTTTCTCATATCAATTAAATTATATTATAAATATAATAATTAAAATATATATGTATGTATAACAGCTACAATTTAACTTGAGAGTATTTTGAAGTAAGCTACATTTGAAGTAATAAAAAATATACGAATGTATAGCAATTCTAATGTGAATATATAATATATATGGCATGTAGCATTAAATAATATAGAAACTAGGTAACTATGCTCTCTCAAAAAATTTCAGATATCAAATTTCAAATCATTCAAATCTCCAAAAATCCATTTTTAAGAAAACAATAATTATATGCGTGTGTAGTACACTCGTACATTAACATTCTCAATAATTTCTACGAGAAAATTCTACATTTTCTTGTATTGTACAAAAAAAAATATTCATAAAAAATATTTTTCAAAAAAAAATCTTAATGATGTATAACAGCTTATATGTATGTATTAAAAATATGAAAATTAATCAATGGAACAAAAACTTCATTAACAAAATGAGGATTAATTAAAAAAAAAAAGAGAAAAAGAAATAATTTGATAATTTGAAAATTTTATTTCTTAATGCAGTGTAGGATGTGAAAATTTACAGTAACAAAATGAAATCGCAATTTTATAAAATCTTCATTTATAATTTTGTAATTGATTTCTCTCATTTTTAACACAAATACATAAACTTATACACACATTGAATTTTTTTTATTGTTAAAAATTCCTTTATGTAAATTAACACCCTGGCCAAATACGGTTGGAATCTAAAGAAAATGCGATATGCGACGATCAAATCGGATATACGAATATTTTATTGTATTTTTTTCTTTTTTTTTTAATTTATTAGATTTAGAGTATGTGGCGCATGCTCCTATAATAGAATTTCATAAAAAATTTTCTTACACACACATTTTTCACATGTATATGTGAAATTGTATTTTGTTTTTTTTTTTTTTATAGTTTTTCACTGAAAATAAAAGTATATATTTTATTTTCTCTTGGGAAATTCAGAGCATAACATACATGTGCATATATAGTACATACATATACACATGGTGCGATGTGGAAATTCTCGTTGTTAAAAATGAAAATTTGGGAAATTTTTATTATTCTTCTTTTTTTTTTTTAGTTATTCTATTTGTCTTTTTTTTTTTTATTGTACCCTACATATACAAGCACGTTTTTTTTTTGTATACACGTACGCTAACAAAAAAATATAAGAATCTCCCTCTTCCACTCCCACTCCGCTTCTTTTTTTTTCCACGCGCAATAAATCCAAATTGGAAAATGAAAAATTTACAAAAAAAAATATGACGTAATTTTCTGGTCAAAATTTTCATAATTTTCACAATTTTTTGAAAAATCTTTTCAATTATTTTTTATGTATATGAAATTAATTTCAGAACAGAAGAATAATGTTCTAATTTAATTTTATTGAAATGCTCTAATTAAAAATATATGATCATTCATTAAATTTAGGTTTTTATTCGAATACCTCTTAAAAAAATTTAAGAAAGAGAAATGTTTTTGAATTAATTAAAAAAATTAATTGAATTCTCTGAAATAAATAAATAATTCAGAATATTTTAAAAAAAAAACTTTTATATTTTTTTCAAATTTTTTCAATATCTTTATTAATAAAATTTAAGTAAATAATTTTAAAGGTATAAGTATAACAATATATGTAAGATTGTTTAAATAACAAACATACGTATTCGGATACACAACCATTCTAGTACCTAACTAGAATCAATCAGACTTGTTATGTATAGATACTGCGAAAAATATTTTATTAAAAAATTGGTTCACCCTTTATTAATACCCTTGAAATTTTCTTATTTTTTAGAAAATTAAGCTATATAAAATAGGTATTATTTGATCTTGTTAGTATCGCCTTAATTAAATAAAATACATAATCATATTCCAAGTATAATACTTCGGAAACTCCATATGGAAGTCTTGTCAAATTCAAATGTCCAATTAATTGTATTAAGTTAATAGAATTTTAATTGCTGAATAAGTCAAAATGACATTAAATTATGTATGGTATAGTATACATGAAGGACACATTTATATATCGTTTATCCTAACCTAAGCTCAAGTTTGATTTACTTACATATATTTTTGGTAATTTTATTAAATATCTGTAACATGAATTTATAAAATTCTTTAAAATTTGCTGAATATATGTACATATATATACGTACAATCATTTATTACATGATTAATTTTAAATATTCTATAGACACTACACACCACCTATTTACTATATAAGATACTAACCACATTAAAAACAACTATCTAAATTTAAATTTATTAAAAAAAAAAATATTGAATTTCGAATATCGTAAAATTTGAAAACCATTTTAAAAATTAATAATATTCGAAATTGTAATATGTAAAAAAAAATGAAAGCATGAATTAGGATGGTTAATTTTCCAAAATTTTTGTTGGCCTACTTTTTCTAGAAAGTATGAATTTTAGTAGCGGAATAAAGGGAAATTGAGAAGGTTCCGATTTTACAAAAGATGTTTTTTTTTTTAAATTTTGTTTCAGGCCATCTTTTGGATAAAAATAAAAAGCTAAACTTTTATCGCTTTCAAAAAGTTAAACTACTGATCAATAGATGTCGCTTCAGACAATGTTAATTATATTATATAATATATTATTTAAATTATTTATATACATTATTCTTTTTAATTGAAATAAGAAAAATAATAATAACGGTAAGAGAAACAAAACAATAATTTATTACCTAATATAAGAAGAGAATAATATAAATTTTTAATCCACTATTAGTGATAATATTAATAAATTTTTGTAAAACTTTTAAAGAAAGAGCATTGCGTTTTAATAAAATGCAGATATGACTGGTAAGATGTAGATATTGTAAAGGAGCATTCCATAAAATAAATCCAGATGTCTTCTAAATTTCATACTTTTCCCCATTTCAATATAAAAAAGGTCAAACAAAAATATATGCGTATCTCTTATATAGAGAACTTTAGAAATCACTAGTTATTTCGTTTCGCCCCTATTCATACTCTATTAAAAATCTAAAATAAGCTAGCATGACATTAGCAAGAAATAACGTCATCATTTTTAAGATTTGTAATACACGTATATTCTGAGTTTATAATTTTAAGTGAATATATCATACGATATGTTTTGTTCTTACGTCATTACAATATAATTTTATCGCACAGATTGTGATATCAAAATGTTTTTTATTGTATTATGTAGGTAGATATGGAATATAAAATATGAATATCGTAATGTATAGTTATAACGTAAGAATAAAAATTTATTAAAACAAAAGAAAGCGTTTTTGTTTTTTCGATGTTAATTTGAAAATTAAAGAATTTCATTTTTTTCATATTTATAAACCTACATACTCAAAAATTTCGAATATATGTATGTAGAAATTCGCAATTTTCTTGTTATTTTATAAAATTTAGGAATTTATATTTGCAATTTTTTTTCAATTTCTCTTCTTTTTTTTTTTATTTTCATAAAATTTATTGAAATAGTTTGCAAATTTTTTGTTAAATCATTCCAAAAAATACATTTTTAGAACAAAAAAAAAAAAACTATGTGTATAAAACCACGTAGATTTTAACCTTCAAAATTTTTATTTTTAATAAATTATTTTCTCAGATCGTAATTTTCATGTATGTACAAACCTATATACATATGAATCTATTATCCTTAAAATTCTCTCAATAGTAAATTTTTTAGTTTGTGAAAAACTAATATGAAAAGCGGAAATATTTTCAATAACAGCATCACTTTCTATTTATACAGAAGAATTTTTACCGTTCAAAAATTTTTTTTTTCTCTCAATTCATCAACTACTGAAAAGTCAAGGCGTTGGTTGGAGTATAAGAATTGAAATTAATTAATCTCATAGGTTTTTATGACCCAAAAAAAAAGCAAAGAAAAAAATAATAAGAAAATTGTTTTCTGCCGCATAGTCGCCGTCATTCGTTGTGATGTGACTAATTTTCCCAAAAAAAAAAAAAAAACATAAATAAATAAAAAACAACAACAGAAAATAATCAAAAAAATTAAGAACATTCAAAGTCTAGGCAAAATTTTTATCAAATCCAAGTAAACTTAAAAAAGCATTTCTAAATGAATGAACACATCGTAATTACGTTAAAAAGAAGTTCATTCATTTTAATTCAGTATATAGTAGAACTCTAAATGCTTCTAAATTTATAACGTACAAATTATAGCAAATACAAAAAAATTAAATCAATAAAATTAATTAATCATTTTATTCTTTGCCAAGTTAATTAACTATAATCTGTTCGGAAAAATAAATATAAGAATTTTTTATTAAAGAAAAAAGTAAATGTTTATAAAAATTTCAAAGAAATATGGGTGGATACGGGGGTTATCAAACTCATACTAGCATCATATCGGCAACAGCACAAAAATATCTTCAAAAATTCCGTAATGAAAATAATAATAATTTAAATAAAACTAATATAAAAAATTTTAATAATAATAGTGGTTCAAATAACAACAATAATAATAATAATAATAAAACAGAAAATTATAATAAAAATACAAAAAAATTTCATCGTAAATCAAAATATTTAAAAGAAATTAATCAATTAAAACGTGCCAACCGCCATCTATTAAATAATTTTGGAAACAATGAATATAAAAAATTATTTTTCACTACATCTAAACGACGTAAAATTGTTGCTACAAATAGAACAACAAATATATCGCAATATAATACAAACCACAAATGTAGTAATCATAATAGAAACAATTCTGCCAACATAAAAACATTTAGAAAAAGAAAAAGAAATAGAAAATATATGTCAAAAATAACTACAACTACAAATATGCAGCTAACTACACCGATTGGTTATGTGTCGTTTTCGCTGTCAACTCAAGGTATTTTTACAGTAGTAGAAAAACAAGAACAAAGTACTAGTGAATGTGAATTATTTGTAGGTGAAGAAGAAAAAAAAGAAAATAACTTTACTGAATTTGAAATAATAAAAAAATTATCTAAAAAAAGAAAATCAAAAAATAAATTTAATAATAATGACGATTGTATTAAAAGTAGAACATTTTCGGTGACTTTACCAATATATTGTTCATCGAATTCATTATTATTTGATTTTTATTTTTTTAATGAATTTTATGCTGATGATGATACCTACGCTAATGCAAATGAATTTAAGGAAAATTTTTTATATGATATAAATAAATTATATTTTATTTGTGATAATTATAATAATTTGGCAATAATAATGAGTGATCATGCTAATACTGGTAATATGCCAGTTAAAAAACGAGGACATCAACATCATTTACGTTTTTCTGGCCAACGTCGTTCAAATGTACCAGTTGAAGAAGTATTAGAGGTATTACGTCGTGGTGGAACAATTGAATTAACAACAACAGCAGCACCAACATCATCAATATCAACAGAAGAAATAACAAAAACAACAACATCATCATCATCATTATCATCATCGTCAACATCATCATCATCATCGTCGACAACATCAACATCGTCAGCTGCTTCTGATAATAGTTTAGATACAACTATTAATCCTACTATAAATAACATTGAAAAAGTAAATGATGTAAATTCAACTAAAACAATTGATGATAGATTTAAGGTGGAGATAGGAAAAACTAGTGGAAATGTTATAAATAATTCAAATGAGAACACTAAAAATAAAACTTTAAATAAATCAAAAATAAATTTAGACGAAAAATCATCTGTTAATAAAGAAATAGAACAAGATAGTGCATCAATTAAAACAAAATTAATGAAAGATGTCAATCGCAATACCCTAAATGATATATCAAATAAAACTCGACCAAATAAATTACTGCCCGACGGACAGAACAATAGGGGTAAGAATACAAATATGGAAATTGACTTGAATATGAAAGTTATAGTTCCCAATGTTTAATAACAAAAAAAAGTAACTCCTGCGTCATCAATTCATAAAATGAACATAGGTTTTAGCATTCTATTTCCAATTAAAAGTTATTCCTTGTCAACTTAATTCAAGTTAATATTTCTTGATATTCACAGCAATTTAACACTTTTAAAAAATTTGATTTTTATTTTTCAATAAAATGAAATTTTTTAATAATAATCTTAGTGTACATTGATACGGTATTCAAATAATGGAACTATAATTTTGTATTCATATTTTCAAATATTTTTTTTTGCATATTCTGTTTAAGAATATTATCATAAATGCCAAATATTAATTTAGATTTGAAATCAATAACAACAGAGGTTGAGATAATAGATTTAACGAGATCAACAACACCAACAAGTGCCTTGCCAGCATCACCATTTGATGTCAAAACTAATTTAGATTCCCCATCATCTTCAGTTACTAATACATCTTGCCAGTTGCTATCACCAACATCAGCTAGTTGCAGTAGTCCAACACCAACTGATGATAGCAGTATTGCTGATGATACAGTTTTAATAAAATCTTCAGTCATTAAAACATCAAAATCGTCTACCAAATCTAAAACTAAATCTAGTAGTAAATCTGTAGATAATAGTAATATTAATAATAATAATAGTAATAATAATAATGGTAGCTCAAAACGTGATAAAACGTCCAAAGATTCCAATTCGAAATCAGATAAAAAACATAAACGACGACGTGATCAAAATATTATAAATAATAGTATTAATCAATATAGCAATAATGAACGAGCTCCAGGTGATGGTGCACCAGCCGATCCAGATATCGATAACATTGAAAATGATCCGGATGCAGCTGAATGGGCTAAAATGCGTTGTACTAGTGAATGTACTGAAATTGTTGCAGAACGTGAAGCACGTCGTAATAAAAATCGTTGTGCCGATTATCCAGGTCTTGCATTTGGGCGTTCAATATTTAGCTCTGATACTATGATGAAATTTAATATTATTCGTAATGAGTTGCATAATATTATGAAAACTCAACTTAAAAGGGTAAATTTTTCGATTAATCCTATACGACATTTTTTTTTTCTATTTTAGCATTTTGTGGCAATGAGTGAATGTGAAATTTAACAAACAACTGTGATAATGATTAACAAGTTTTGTGAGAATGATTTTTTTCTTATTTGACACAAATTATTTAAAAAACTTTTAATGTCAGTTTAAGTTTAATTTGGCTTGAATACGTTATCTAAAATAATATATTTAAAATTTAGAAAATACGGTTCACTGAAACAATTTTCTTGTTTACAAACGTATTTCTCTAAAAAAAATTCTCAAAATTATAAGTTTGAAGTGTAGATACAAATACTTGAAACCAGAAATTCATATATTTTGACTTTATACGCAATATAAACTTTCCCATGGAAAATTTTATTTTATTAAAACCCTCCCGCAACATACGAATTTGTTTAAAAAAAAATCATCACGTATGCAATAAATATACATGTAATATGTATGTATGCACGCTTATCTTGTGATCTGAAAAGAAAACGCGGAATATTTTCACCGCTTGAGTAATTATGTGTATATACATAATAGCTACAAGTAAAAAGTAAAAAGAAAAATAAATAAAAGCGATCACTTGACTCGTCATCATTATAAATATTTCCAAATTCATTTTTTTTTCCTTTCATTTTCAACAAGAAACAAAATTTTATTTAAAAATTAAAATAAGAAATTCATACATAAATATATTTTTTTCTAAAATTTTAGTTTATAATTTTTGGATGAATTTTTGTCTTTCTTAATAATGAAATATTTAAAATATGAGAGAGAACGAGGCAACGAGGATGAAATCAAAAAATATAACCTTGAAGATATTCGCGAAATCATTCAAAATTGATTACTGTTTTTTTATTGTTTTCTTTCATTTTATTAGATAGATGAAAAGAAAGCTTTTTCACAAAATTACATTTGAATTATTTTTGTCTTTAAATACAATAAACACTTACTGGATCTGTTTTTAGAAAATTAAAAAATTAAATTCAATGAACATAGTAAAATTTTATCGTGATGATTCATTAGTTAAATATTTTTTTGCTTTTTTAAATACTTCAATTATATTTTCATTTTTTATTTAATTCGTAATATAGCATATACATACATATGTATAGTTTTGTTTACTTTATAAATTTTTAAGATAATCTAATTTGATTAATAGGAACTTAAATATATACACTTAATTACTTATACATACCTTTTAAAAGTTTTTAAACAACTTTTTTTTGATTATTGTAAAGGCATCAAAAATTAAAATCTTGAAGGTTCTTTTTATTGACTCCAAGTTAAATAGACATGTATTTAGAGTTGTCTATTTAATTTTTTAATTATTGCTATTAGGAAAATCCATAAAAACTAAAAAAAAAAAGAATATAAATTGAAAAATTTTTCTATGAATTACAATTAAATCTTGAAATTTATTTACATTTCAAAACTTACATAAAATATTTTCTGATATAGTGAATGTTCTTTTGATATTTAATTGTATTTTCGATATATGTAATTATATAATATAACATATTTGTTTTTTGATTTTAAATATAATTATTTATTAATTGCTCTAATTCAATAACTAATAATAGTTCTTATCGACATATGTATATTTTTTTTCTAACCAAAAATCAAGAATTCTTACACTAGTTTCCATATGTAATTAATAGCTGTTAAGACCGTTTTGGTACATAGAAACCTATTGTCGAGGAAGTTATTGTAATTTTTGTTCTGTTGAACATTTCATTAGTCGATTTTGTAGATTATCGTCAAAATATGAATATAAAAATAGAAATAAAAATTTTTTTGATTCAAACTAAAACTCAGGAAATCAAGTACGGTAGTTCAATAAGTTATTAGATTTAATTTATATAATATTAGGAACGATTTATAAGTTTATAAATACAGTTAGTTAAGAGACTTGAATTAAAATTAAAAAAAAATATTTACTAAAATTTTATTGAAATAAATTTATATAACTAAGTGGGAAATTGAGATAAAGATATTCATAATTTTTTAAACCGTTATTAACTTTAATTTAGAAAATGATCCTAGTGACAAAATTTTAAAATATTGAAAATAGTTTATGCTATACATTCATACTTAAGTTACTCATTCATATAGATTTGATTATATAGATAAAAATTAAAAATAATTTATCACAACTTTTACAGCATATGTATTAAAAATTTTAAATAATTGAATTCATAATTAAAAAAGAAAAATATTTTCATAAAAATATATTTAATTTTCAAAATTTATTTAATTATAAAAACTCAAATAATAAGCATATTGTTAAAACTTTTAAATTTTGTCACCAGAGTTCATAGTTCGGTCAAACATAACATTATACAATATAGTAAAATCTTATCGAAATAATTAAAATATCGAGTTTACTCGTTTACTCGTTCATATAACTAAATAACTTTTTATCAATAAGTTTAAATCTTTTGAGAAATTATAAATTTCATTACATTTGTTTGTAACAATTCGATAATTATAGTATATATACATTTTACCTGTTGGATAAAAAGAAATAACAATAATAACGTTCTTCTTTAGACCAGTTTTGTTGTCATCACTCATCATATACAAACACAACATAACATATAATTATTTTTAAAAAGAAAAAAAAATAAAGCTCTGGTCTAAAGATGACGTTACTTTATTTCTATTTCATTCTCACTAATTTTCATGATATAGATATACTTTTTTCATTTCAACTTGTAACTTTTATGATATTTTCACAAATCCATTTTGCGTTTGACAGATATTTTGAAGTGGATTACAAAAAAGGATAGCATAAAATTATTTTCAAAAATAATATTGTTTTACTGCTTTTTCTCCTGTTAAGCATCGGATTTAATAAAAAGAAGAAAAAAAAAACTTGACTTGAAAATTGAAATTGAGTTCAGTTTGATTTTAGTACTAGGAAAAGATAGTGGAATTGGAAAATTTTCATATTAAAAAGTGTAGTGTGTTACGTGTAACAAAAAAAAAATAGTTTTTTTTTTTTTTTGTTGTTGGAATAAATTAAAAAATTAGAATTAAAAGCAAGTTATAGAAGGAAAATAGAAATATTAAAAAAAAAAAAATTTAAACCGTGTGTTTCGGATGAATAAATTTTACCCTAATTTTTTTTTATTTGTCACATTGATAAATTTTTAATATATTTTAAGTGCATCCATTGAAATTAAATTTTTTTTTTGCGTCAAGTGAATTGAAAAAAAAAAAAAAAAATGTTTTATTGAAATATTAGTCAGTCAGTTCGGTGGTTGATATTAACACACACACACACACAAGCAGAATGGCTAACAAATTTTTTTTTATACATACTTAATATTGCCTATTTTCTTCCATAATACTTTAATTTTATGTAGTGCTTATAGCAATAAAATTTAAAAATCAGTAAAAGCCGCTCCCAATTGATTTCATTTTTGTTATAATATGGCTAAATAAAACAAAAAATTCCAATTTTTTGTTTTCCTTCTTTTTTTTTATATAATTTTTATTAAAATATACTATAATATTGTTAATCAAGCCATTTTTAATAGAACAGAATTAAAATTATTTTAATTTTTCAGGTTAGAATATTATATATCTACCTATTTATATACATAATATGTACATATACGTATTAACTTGTACTAACTTCTTGTATGGTTTCAAAAATTTTATTCTACAAAATTTATACATAAGTACTTACATACTTAGTTCTTGTTTCAAAATTTAAATTATTTGATTAAAATTTAAAATTAATACTGTGTATCATCTACCTACCTACCTACCTTCATATGAAAGTTGTACAGTGATTATGATATAGATGTTAAATACTTATATACATACAAATACATTCAATTACTTCCTACCTACCTATTCCATATTTAAAAACACATCATGATTTTTTTTTTTCCATTTAATATGACCACCACTGACCATAGATTAATATTTAATTAAATCAAAAATATACTTCTATAACATCATATTTTAATAAATTACTTATATCTTAATTTTAGATTAAAAATATAAAAAAAAAAATTGATAAAAAAGTGAATTACCTACTTATACCTAATTACTTTATAAACTTGCTTACTTAAAATAAAATTTTTGTGAATATAAAATAATTATTGACCATAAATAATTAACAATTTTGTGCCTAAATTAATTTAAGATCTTAATTTTCTATTTTTAAAAATAAATTTTGGCTTAATATAAGCTTTTAATTAAAAATTATTTTAAAGTTTAGTAAAGAAAAACTTATTTAATTCATTTTGATTAATATATTTGAGAAATATCTATTTATCACACTATTTCTTTTTGTTTTTGGATTTATATTACATATATATATCCATACACATTTACATACTTATATATTTAATATATTATTACAATACTTCGTTAGAGAAAATATATATATATAAAAAATTAAAATAAAACTAACAAAATGACGGCAAATATTCAACAAGGTACACTCTTAGATGTTCTCAAAAAGAAAATGCGACAAACGAAAGAAGAAATGGAAAAATATAAAGATGAATGTGAAGAATATCATAAAAGATTACAAATGGAAATTATTAGGAGAGAAGAAGTGAGTTTTATTTAGTTCCATATGTAAAATTCATAATCAGTTAGGAGCCTACTTAATTCTATACTTATACCAACTTAGTTATATATTTTTGAATATTTATAAATTTAATTTATAAATATTCAATTATTTAGATTCTTAGTCAATATACTTAGAGTTAGGAAACTAAGTATTAATAAATTGATTACATTTATTTGAAGTTTAACTTTTTGTTAGGTAGAGGTTGTATGTACTCCATAGTTGCAATTATCACTCTGTCATAGTTTATTAAATATTAAATGAAAAACTTATACCTATATATCTATAAAAAAGTTGAAAGGATCTATGCAAAATAAGAAAATGTTCATATTAATAGAGACACAATATTTAAATGATTCTACTTCTCATTTTCAAAAAAGTATGAAATCCCTTTTTTAATTCATTAGTTTTTTAATTAAGTAATTAGGTTGTTAATTATTTATTTATATTATAATTATTAAATGTTCCAATCCGAATTAAATTTATTCTAATCTTATTAACAATATATTATGATTCTTTACTATTTTTTGTTGTACATTAATAACTAGGTGCCTACCTAATGTTGTTATTTAGTTGATGGGTAGGTGCATACATAATAAATTTAACTGATCTACGTAATTGCAATATCCAACCCCTATTATACAAAAAATTATTACAATAATTCCACTTTGTAATTCCCAAATTATGTACCTAACTATTCATATATGTAGGTACAAATAAAAAATTAAGTTATTAATCATAGCATAAGTAAATTTGAAAATGTCAGATTTTTTATTAAACTAAATTTTACAGGTTAGGTACAATAAACTTTTGAATTCTAATAAGCTAAAAGTTATTATACACATATATAAATATTTATACCTACCTACCTACCTGTTTTCATAAACTCTTGTTTTCGAAATTTCTAAAAAAAAATCAATTAAAAAAAAAAAAAGCAAAATGACAGAAAATATTATTTCCCCCCAAAAATGTTCTCTTTGTTTGTTTTTACGTTTTCTAAAAACAAAATAAAAATAAAAAATTGAAGAAATATAATACCTTTTCGTTCTCATTAACTAAAATAATATTTCACTTAATTATAGCGGGTGAATTTCTTGACTCTTACTCCCAACAATATAGCAAGTAATAATAGCATTGGTATAGTTAGATAGCTGATTTATATAGGCACTCGCATTTATACAAATCCATAAGAAAAAATGTTAATTTTGCACATTTAACAACTTAAAAAAAATAGTCAGTAAATTTTTTTATTTTCGTTTTGGAAAAAAGAAAAACGAAATATTCTTCAAAGTTATTCTCAACTTAATATCCAATTACTATAACACAAGTAAGACAACCAATACTTATTTTCTAAAATGTACAGACACACACACTTTATAGTAAACTTCCTTTCTATCTATAAGTTTGAAAGAATATGAATAGGTAGGTTTATTTCTCAAATATCTACGATTTTAGTGAGTAAGTAATGGAAAACAAAAAAAAAAGAATACAACAATAAAAGCAAGAAATACCTTATATTTTCTTTTTGTTCATTTTTTTTTCCTTTTTTCAAGTATAAAATTAAATAACTAAAAGTTTGTAATAGTTTGGTTGTATTTTTGTTTTACTATAGCGTTTGGTGACCTCATGACACTTGATGATAAGAATAATAAAATTTAACAAAAAGAAAACAAAAAAAAAAAAAAAGAAAATTAAAACTTAAACAGGTAAAATTCTGTTTTATTTTTATTTCAAATGAGAAAAAAAAGGGCAGACCACAAAAGCAGGTGAGGTGACAGGCAAACGCTAAAAAAACTTTAGGTCTACAGTCGCTTGTTCTTTTTTAATTTTTTTTTTTTTTTTTATGAATTGAAGGAAATTTGCTCATGCAATATTTTTGTTTTCGTTTTTTTTTTTTTTTCATTATTTTACTCAATCTTAAATTATAATTTAAGCATTTATGTACGTACTTATATGTTATATTTATTTAGGTTATGTTAGCTTTATTAGTACTGTTTAAACAGTAGGTTGCATTTAATTTTAAATTTTAGGGAGAAAATATTTCATCTATGTTTGTTTGGTATTTCTTATTTTTTTCATAATTTTGAATCAGAATTAAAATCATTTATTCAGTTTTATATTCCTTATAAATCTTTAGGGTTGACGATTTAAAAGTTTCGAATTCTTTTCTTGTTACTTAAATTAAGTAATTCTCGTCATTATTTTATTTGCCATTACTATTAAATTATTTTGTATACTTAGATTATTTTTTTAACAAAAAAATTTTTAATGTATTTAATGTGATTCATAAATGCCTTAAGCAGTTTAACTTAGGCAGGAGGTATGATTCTTAATTGAAATTAAAAACGAAATATTCGTCATTGGTTATTTAAAGTACATATACTAATGTTTAAGAATATTTTTGGTGTTTTACATTAAAAAGAAAAGTATGTTTTTTTTTTTTTTTTGTAAAAACAATTAAGTAAAAATTTAAAAAAAAAAAAATTTAATTGCAAATATATATAGGTACATCCGTAGCAATAGGTTTACATACATCAATTAATTTTTATGTTAATTAAACCTTTTAGAATTTGGTGTATAAGATATCGTACAATAATATTAAAATTTTACTTTTAATAATCATTCATTTGAAATGATTGCCTATACTTTATGTATGTTTTTATTATTTTAATTATATTATATACTTAAATGTATTTACATATTTACTTTGCAAAACAAAGTTAAAATTTCATCCACTTAAATATTTCATTGCAATGTCAAAATTGTCAATGTTTGTTATTTGATGGCCTTTTAAGAAATTCGAAATTTATATCAACGCATTCCATTTGTTTATTACATAAAATTATAAAATATAAATAATAAAAATTATAATTACATAATTATTTTTAATGAAAATAATGTTGTCTCGTCATTGCCGGTTCATACCTTTTATATTATAAAATAATTATACGAATAAAGTTATAAATACATAAATAACTAACAAATAAATTACGTAAATAATGACAAAAATAATAAAGACTTATATACCTGCGTACTACATGTGTTAAAAGCATGAAATTCTTTTTAAAAATGGCAACAAATAAAAAATGAAAAAATCATAATAAGAAAATTTCTTGGCTACCTTTTGAGTAACTTAATAAAAAACGAAATCAAAAATAAAAAAACGTTAAAAAAATTTTTTTTTTGTTAATATTCAATCGACTTATTTTTGTTTTTTAGTTTTTCATACCTACCATTTAAAAATATTTTATACTTATTTATAATGGTAATTTGAATTCACTTTTTCTTTCTTAAAGGTTATTTGGATTCGATTGTTTAATGCTCTTGTCTTATTTTCGACATTTTATGGTGTGCCGTTTGTATATAAATTGTAACTGTGTACTTATTAAGTGTTCTTTTAAGAATCAAATCAATATCACTTTTATATGAGTGAAAGTGTTATGAATTATTTCAAGATTTAAAATTAAAAATTGCAAATTAGTATTAAGTAAATGTAAAAATTAACTGCCGTCAATTTTAGAATTACATTAGAAACTTTGAAATCAAATAAAATATTAGTACAATATCAAAAGGCTCCCAAATCGAATATTCCATGTGATTTCTACAGAATTTGTCAACAGTTTATGAACGTAATGTATAATACGAATCAATTATTTTACAAATTAAATATTTTGGTATTAAATCAAATGCAAAATAATAAGCCTTACTAAAATTTACCCAAAATAAGTAACATTTAAATGTTAGACAAGTAAATTTTGTAATTCAGCATTACATGAATATGTCATATTTAATGTGAAACTTGAATAGGTCCAAATTCTAAATTTTCATTGTACTTACAATATCAAGGTAATTCATAAAATAAAATAATAATAAAAAACAAACCTTAGTAGTTAAGTATAAGCGATACGTAAACAAATTCAATGGATTGGAACATTTTTAAATATATATTTACTGTCATAATTGGGAAATAATAGAGCTAGTAGAATCATAATCAAAATAAAATTTCTTTTAAAATAAATGTTTGTGCATATAGCTAAACAGGCATATATTTCAATATACTTATAAGTATTTGAATATTTTGAATTCTAGCTAAATTTTCACCCAAAAATTAGTTAAAATAAAACATTTTGCTTTTCATTCTTTCTTATTTCTCATTAATAAAAAATTTAATAATATAACATTAATAAAAAAAAATAGTGCGTAACTATATAGAGTACAACCTAATTAGAATACATAATTGTTAAATCTTTATGCATGTTATGGTCAAGTTGATTTGAATAATATTAAAAAAAAAAAAAAACAGAGCACCTATTTGGTAAACGGAAATTGTTGCCAGTGAGTTTTTTTTAATATTATTTTCAAATATTTTCTAACCTAAAAATTTTAGGGTTATAACAAAATGAAGTATAAAAAAATTTTTTTTTTTCGGTTATTTAATATATGTCTATCTATTTAACTACCTGTTAAAGATATAAGTATAAAAAAAACTAAAAAGCACAAGGTATATTTGAAAAAGTAATCGGAATAAGTGATTACAGAAAGATTAAAGATTTTTATTATACGACAGGGTCTTTAAAACGATAAATAATTTTTAGTACTTGGTCTTTGCATGGCATAGATAACTTTTGCAATCCAAGACCTCCTGCTGTTTTTGGGGTATGGAAACTTTTTTCGATCCAGCATTTTAAATATTTACTCATAAGTTATTGACCATATATTTTTTATTAGGTCATATTTGAGTAGTTTATGAAATTGTAAAAGCAAGCTATAAAAATTTGCAAGTTGAACTTTTTGGAAATTTCACGATTTGCTACAATAAAATTTCATCTTTCGAGTTATTAAGTACTTTCTGACTATTTTATAAATACTTATACACGACAACAATTGGATCTTTTACCGTTTACATTTCTATCTCATCTTGTACATATTTCTGTACTTGTTGAAAATTTATGCTTACATAAACATCTTCTTTATTATACTTAATCATGAAATTTGAATTATGCAATAATACCATTAATTTTTGGTTTCTATATAAAGGAGGATTTTTAGGTTTTTTTTTTTAAAACTTTTCACTTTTTTACCATATTTACCTGAATTTTAGGTTAAACTTTTTTATTCTTAAAATATTAAAGTTTATTATTAAAAACTTCATCATTTTAATGAAATATAATTATTATATAAAAAGAAGAAAAAGAATCATAAAAAAAAAAAATTATGAAGGACATCTTTGTTATCCAAAAAAAAAACTTTTTTGTTTTCAATTAAATATAGGCTGAATCAGAAGTAGCTGCTTTGAATCGTCGTATTCAATTGCTTGAAGAAGATTTGGAACGTTCTGAAGAACGTCTTGCCTCAGCGTCAGCTAAACTTTCGGAAGCATCTCAAGCTGCTGATGAAAGTGAACGGTAAGTTTCAATATTAAAATTGTAATAAGAATTTTTTGTTTTATTGCTAAATTGTATTTATTTTTTATTTGTTGCTGAAAAAGTATGAAATTTTTCCACAAATTGATAATGATTTTTGTTTTTTATATCATGCTCTTAAATTAAAAATTATTGTTAACTGTGTTTTATAAACAAAATCTATTTTTAACTGTTTCAATACTTTAATTTTGTAATACAAATTAAGACGGTTATCGAGACCTGCTATAAAATCAAAAATTTTATAAAATATAAATACAAAGTGTTATCTCTGCATAACAATATCCTATTTAATATCGATTGACATACCAACATGGAACAAATTCAATTTTAAAAGAAAGACATGGGTTTCTCAAATTAATTTTGGTTTTTAATAACATTAAAAATTATGTATTTTTCGGAGATCAAATTAAGCGGTAACTGCTTATTGCATAATATTCAAATACCTCAAAGAAGTATTTATTTATTATTCAAAACTTTCAATCATTTTGAGTGGCTGATACTCTTTATATGAGATCTATGTTAAATAATTGGAAGCTTCAGTACTCTTCCCAAAATATATGTTTAAAATACGCCTGTTTTCAAAAAAATTCAAATGCAAATCTAATTTGTAATCAGTCAAGCATTCAAAATGCATACGCTACAAATTTTAATTTACTGAACTAATGAGATTTAAGAGCATGATATATGTAAAATAAAATATCGTTCAATAAATTTCAAATATACTTAATAAATTCTTCGAAATTTTTTTAAAATCAAAGAATTTACTCTTAATTATATATAATTGTTGTTATATTTATTTTATCAAATATTTCTTTTCATAAACGTATTAGAAAATAAAACGAAATTAAAAAAAAAAATAAAAAAAAGATTTCGAGTTCCCACGAATTTTCAATGTTAAATTTTATTAAAACTCCGATTTTAGCTTATTTAAAAATTACATTATTCTCTCTCTCTCTCCTACTTTAGTAGTTTATTCATTAAGTTTTTTTTTTATAAGTATTGACCTGAAATTCTAATAATACTATATTAGTACCTAATTTTTAAAATCAGGTTTCTATTAAAATTGACTAAAAGTAATGAACAATATTTGTTTTACCTTATAGTTGATAATTTTAGAGAATTATAAATACTTAATTATAAATAGAAAAATATTTTCTACTTTGAAATTGAATTAGACATAATTCTATACATACATATATGTTATATACATACATATTTATGTATATTTTTATGTGTAATAACTTGGGTTTTTTCCACACATACTTTTTATGAATCGTTTTTCTACTCTCATTTTTTGACCATATATTTCGCTATTATTTTTTAAAATTGAAATTAAAAACCAATTTTGAAATATTATCTCAAAAAAAAATACAATTTTTTCTATTATATACGAATAAATTATAAAAAAAAAAATAATGCAAAACAAAAATTAAAAAATAAAATAAAAAATCACAAGGATACGAAAAGCACTTGAAAATCGTACAAATATGGAAGATGACAGAGTAGCTATTTTGGAAGCACAATTAGCACAAGCAAAATTAATTGCTGAAGAAGCAGATAAAAAATATGAAGAGGTATAAATTTATAGAACGTTCTATTGATTTAATTGCAAAAAAAAAAAATGATAAATTCAAAGTCAGGTTTTAAATAGGACACGCTGAAAATGTTTTGAATTGCCATAAAAAAATTTTTTTTTTCTGTTAATTTTTATTTTGATAATTTTGAATTTCGTATTGTGATCTCATTTTGAAATCATTCAATTTGAATTAATTATTTTCTTTTGATATTGAAAAAATTTTGATTTGAATTTCGAATTTAATAAAATAAATTTTTTTTCTACTTGCCGAATTAATTTTGTTAAAAAATGTAATTAAAATTCGCAATCAATCAAAAAATTTAAAATTTCCAGTAACTTTTAATTTTTAAAATTTAAAAATATTGTTTTACTTCAGTAAAATTATCAATTTCCCATAAATTCAAGTACATATTCTAAATTTCCAAAATGAATAATTAGTTCAAATTCAAAACATTCAGCTTTTGTAGGGTATTAGGGAATTCTCTGTTCTATTTATTATACAAAATATTATTTAATGAGTTTTTCAGATTCAACAATTTTCTTATTTTTTTTTTATTTATTTTATTATTAAATTATTATTCAACTGGATCAATTTGTATAAATTATTTCTTATTTCTATAATATAAATTATTATTAAATTCAACGTATATAAAAAAAAATTAAAAGTCAACGTTAACTTTTCACCTGCTGCCGTCAGAAACCCAAAAAATACAAAAGAAAAAATTTTTGATTTTATTGAAGAAAAAACCAAAAATAATAATTTTTTCAGAGCACGTAAAACACTTGAAAATGGTATGTTATCACATGAAGAACGTATGGATTCATTAGAATCACAATTAAAAGAAGCATTATATCTTGCCGAAATTGCTGACAGAAAATATGATGAGGTTCTATTCTATTATATGTTTTTACCTTTTTTCGGTCCTTATTTTAAATATTATGAATTATAATATGTCTGTTAAATGTTTCATGTTTTAATTATATTCAATTTTCATTATAGATAAGAATTTATCGAAAAATGTTGTATTGAATTAATTTCGAAATATTTTCAAAATTTGTAAAATTATTTTATGATTGGAAATTATTTTGTTATTTTCCCTAACATTCGAATTGCAGTCTAGTACTATACTAATACTATTCAATTCAGTAATTAGAGGTTATAAGATGAATTTGTTAATTCATAAACTCTTCATCTTATAACTTGTAATAGCAAAATTATGTAGTAATATTACTGCAATTCGTATAAGTATGTCGGAGGTATATATGTGTCTTCTGAATCCTATTTTGTTCAACCAGCAGCTGTTAATTTATTTTAAAACTTTATTTATTTATTTTTTATGTGAATTTTATTTATTTGTTTAAAAATAATATTACTATATATTTGCCCATTTTGCAAATTTTCTATACAAATAGGTGGCGGAAACTTTTATAAAATGATTGATCGTTTTGTCCCGGCCTTGAATTAAAAAAAAAAATAAATTTTTTTTTTTAATTCAATAATAATTAATAATATTCTTAATAATTAAATTAATATTAATTTATTCTTAAATTAATTTTATTATGTATTATTCAGCGAACGTAAAAATCTTGAACTCAGTTCTCAAGAGGTTGAAGAACGTTTAGATGCACTTGAGCTTCAACTTAAAGAAGCTCGTTTTCTTGCTGAAGAAGCTGATAAAAAATATGATGAGGTCTTTAAATTCAAATTGATTTCAAATTTATTTAATATATTTTATATATATTATTTTTTTCATAATATATTAACTTTTGAATGTTAATACTTTCTCTTTGACAAAATAATTAAATTAAGATATGCTAACAAAACAAAAAAATTATTATTAAAACTGCAAAAATAATATGTAAATAATTTTTTAAATATTACTTATATTTTTTTTTTAAATAGGCAAACTTACAAACGAACTATAGATTTCTTAAAACTAAAAATAAAGTAAAAGAAAATATTTTTGTTCTTAAAACACAATACTCATTTTTTAAAATATCACAAATTTTATCAATAAAATTACAACACAAAAAATACTCTTTTACTATTTTTGCATAAATAGATGTGATATTTATTGTTCCCCCCTCTCCCATTTTTTTAAAAATTTCATATTAATAAATTATTTAAATGAAAAAAAAAATAATGAATACTGATTATTTTTTTTTATCAAAATGAAAAAAACATAAATAACTTTGAAAATTATTTAAAAATTATATTTAACGACCCCTCATCCTGTTTTTTGTACAAAAAATTTTTGATTTTGTCCCTGTGCCCGCCCCTGACCTTCGCCTCTTAAATAATTTTTTGATTGTTAAAAAGAATTTTTGTTTTAATTTGCAGTTTTTGCATCCGTTGTAATTAAACAAAAAAAAAAACATTTTTGAGTCATTTTCATTTTATTTTTTAATGTTAAATTTTATTTTTGAAAACCTACATAAAAGTGGGTTATAGGGAGCAAAATATTATATTAATAATATTAATTTTGTCCCTAAACTTGTTTTATTATTATTTATCACATTTTTTTTTTTGATTTTCTTCGAAAGTATTGTATTCAGCTAAGAAAAGGTAAAAAAAACAACTATTACGGTTTTTTCTTAATTTTGGAATATAGGACAAAAATAATCTTATAAAATGTTCAATATAAATTCATAAATAAGTATCTAAGGAATTTTAAAAGAAATATCTTCAAATCAAATAACATAATAAAATAAGTACACATATTTAACATTAATCACACACAAAAGTTATACATAAAAATATAAAATATTTATTTAATAATACTTAGACCTCAAAATCATACAAGCTCTTAATAAAAGAAAATTCGAAATTCTTAAGTAGAATAACAATTTGAAAAAAAAAATATTTATTTAATAATTAAGATTACATAATTATTTAGATTAAAAGGTTCAAATAACTTTAGTAATATTATGAATCAAACATGTATGATGTTCGTGATTCAATTCAATAAATTTATTTCTATCTATTGAGAATCGTAACTAAAATAATCGAACCAAATTAAGGAAAAAAGAATTCTTACTTAATATCCTATTTAATAATTATCCGTCTCCAATCTAATTTAAAGTCAAAATTTATTACATTATAAATTTCTATGCTTTACGTCTAATAAATTTTAATAATTAATTCGAGAATGAAATACTCAAACAAAACGTACTGTAAATTATACACAATAATTTAGTCACAATTGTGAACTATTATTATAGCATTTACGTTTGTTTTTTATACACATTATCTCCACTACATGATGTATAAAAAGTATTTAAACTTACAATTCAAAAAATATTCAATCAACCGAATACATACATGTTCATGTACTTGTGTTATTCCATTAAATATTCCTGATTTCGAAATTGTAATAATATTAATTTATTAAATAATTCAGCAACTACAAGTTATAAGCTGAATTTTGTATAAACACCTTTTTATTACAATTTTGAATTTTAGTGTATATTTTTATAATTTTCAATTCATTACCATTATTACATTCATTTTTTTTTGGTTTTTTTTTTTTAAATTATTCTTTTGATACATTTTATCATTATTTATACATACATACATTACAAAACCAAAGATCATTTGTAATAATTATTAAAAAAAAAAAAAAAAACAACAAAACACACACAAAAATAAAAATTGTTAAATAATCATCAATATTGGCAATTTATTTAATTAATTACAGTCAACGTATTTCACTTGAAGAACGCGCTCAAATTCTTGAAGAACGTGTTGATGCTATGGAGCTTCAAATTAAAGAAGCTCGTCTTTGCGCTGAAGAAGCTGATAAAAAATATGATGAGGTCTTTACACGAATAAATTTTACAAAAATTTTTTTTTTTTACCAATCAATTCAAAAATTAATAGAATTATTTTTTTTTTTTTTTTCTTGTAAATAACACAACAAATACTATACTTTATTTTTTTCTTATTTTTATTTTGAAAAAATATGCTAACACACACACATATATATACCTACATTCATCATAAATACATAAATAAATTATAAAAATACAAATGAACATTCCCCAACCACCCACATTGAATTGATTTTCAAAACATAAAAAGTTTAGAAACCTTTTACCCATACATAAACGTATTGGAGGGTTAAAATTTTTTTTTCTTTTCGAATTTTTTTTAAGTAGATTCTTAGGGGTTTTCTTTTTAGTTTTTAGTTTTTATTTTTTTAGTTTTTAATTTTTATGTATATTTAAATACGAATATATACATAAATTTTTTTCTTAATTTTGCTATACACTTTACTAACATTTACACACACAAATTAATACTTATTAAAAATTAAGATAAAAAATTACAATTTTAAGGTAAATTTTCTTTTAAATTCAGATAATTGCAAGATTTATTTTATTCCGTAATAATAAAATAAAGTTTTAATCTGAAATTCAAATAAGAGTAATTTTCTATTACTACTTAATTCAGAAACTTACTTTTATAAGCTGAATTGTGTAATATTAAAATATTATAGCAATGTCATAATTTTTATAAATTACTATAAAATATCATTTGCTGGGAAAAAAAAGTTCCTTTCTTGAATTTTAAAGGAAATTTACTTTAAATTAAAAAAAATTTTTTTTTAAATTTTTTACTTTTATATTTTATAAAATTTTATAAGTAAAATTAAAGCACTAATACACACAAATATATAAATAATATAAGAATATATACACATAAACAGTTGAGAAATTTCCAAAATTACACAAAATAATTAACTAATTATACCAATACATTTACATATTTATATGTTTATATAACACAAAATATTATAAATCTATAATAATTTAGAAAAAAAAATACATAATACAAATAACTTTTTGTTTTCTTACACATATATAAGTTTTAAGAACAAAATAAGAAAAATACTATAAGTAATTATAAATTTAATTAACTTTTATTAGGATACACAAATAATAATTGTTATACGTATAAACAATAACGTATAATTCTGCTATTCATGAATTATTCGATTATTACGATGAAAAGAATTTTTTTTTTTTGAAGAAAATTATTTCATTAATTGAGGGATGAGATAAAAATAGACCATTAACAAGAAACAATATATATTTATATCTAGGTATATCTTCCGTATTTCGTCATCGTGGAATTGCCATCATAGTAAATTAAGTTTTATAAGCAACACAATAATATTATTATCACATCTTGAAAAATGAATAAACTTAAGTATAAAATCACTTATTAAAAGTTTATTTTAACGTGCTCTTTTATATTTGGTGTTTTTAAATTATTATACACAATACAATGTTATATAAATAATATTGTTATACAAAAAAAATTTTTTATTTATATTTATTTTTAAAAACAATTTTTTATATACATATTTTCTAAAAAAATTTTTATAAAAATTATATTTATTTTATTATCACAACAAAAAAAAAATAATAAAACAAAATAACTTAGTGAACGCAAAATTCGTGAAAATAATGCATTGTCCACAGAAGAACGAGTGGAAGCATTAGAAAGTCAATTAAAAGAAGCTCGTTTCATGGCTGAAGAAGCTGATAAAAAATATGATGAGGTTCATTAATTTTTCTTCTTTTTTTGCCCTATTTATATTTTTTTTTTTCTAATTTCTATTTTATATTATAATTTCGCCTAAAAACAAAACAAAAAAAATAAATTTTTTAATTCCCTTTCAATAAAACTTTATTATTTTTATATTTATATACATAAATAAAAAGCAAGCGGAACGCATATGAATGAATGCTGGAACGAAAAATAAAAATATATTTTCTAACTTAATTCTAATATATGTACTTTTTTTTTATATAATTATTTTTGATTATTATATTCCGTTATTACTTAATTTAATTTAAATTTGTGTAACATTTTTTTGCAAGGAATGAATATGACATATGACTTAATCTATATACTTAATATTTAATTTTTAATAGACGTTCAAGCTTTTAAAAATTAATTATAAAACCACAAACAAAAGAAATACATAAACTTTAATCACTTGTAATCCCTGTTAAAAATCCCTTTGAAAATCATTTCCAATTTTCCTTCTGTTATACATAAACAATGTAAACCAATATAAATGTATAAGTTGTATTGTCAGTTATAAAAAATGGAAATTTTCTACCAAATTTTTTACCAATTTTACTTTTATAAGTGTATTTTATGAATATTTTGACATATTTCTATATTCTGTTATACTAGTATCACAGATAAGAAAAACTGTGAAAATGTTGCGTATAACAGTTTTTTTTTTTTAAAACGTATAACATTTTTTAACGAGCGTATAACAGTTTTAAAACTAATCAATTTTATATACATAAACAAATCGTTTTAATTAAGAGATTATAAAATATTAAAAATTATAGTTTCATGAATTAAATTTTTTAAGTATCTGTATATAAAACTTTTCTTTACCATAAAAAGTATCTGGTATTAAAAATTTTTCAGAAAATTTCCTGTAGATATTTAAATTTATTTAAATACAAGAATTCCATATACATACACATATACATAAAACATTTTATTATTATTTAGGTATTTACTTGTTAATAATGAAAATTCTTATAGTTCTTATTGAATTAGAATGACCATTATCTTAATAATTCAGGAATTTTCAATGTTAATATTATATATATATTTTTTTTATTAGTTAACCTCCTTGTTGTTGTAATACGAATACGTT
Organism: Condylostylus longicornis; assembly: GCF_029603195.1. NCBI lineage: Eukaryota > Metazoa > Arthropoda > Insecta > Diptera > Dolichopodidae > Condylostylus > Condylostylus longicornis. Next base: position 7,431,987 of record NW_026578009.1, on the reverse strand, counting down.
CGTAATTTTATTTTTTTATAGAAAAAAAAATACGATTTTTTACATATAATTTTTGTTTTTTAAACTTAAAAATTTTAAATAATAATTTCTAATGGATTTGAATATCGTACTGTGTATATATAGTAACCGCAAAAAAAATGAAACAATTGCATTAGCCGTTGAAGAACGTTTAGATGCTATGGAGCTTCAACTTAAAGAAGCTCGCTTGTGCGCTGAAGAAGCTGACAAAAGATACGATGAGGTTAAAAAAAAAAATTATTTTTTTTTTCTATTAATCTCTGTTTAAGTGTTATAATACAACAGAACTTCTATATTGATATCTTTTGCAAAATAATAATCAAAATTCTTCGTAATCTATAAATTATAATTTACCAATAATAAATTTATTTACTTTATTTAACAATGAAAAATTATATTGTTAAAATAAGATGTTGTGGTATTAATTATGGTAAACTAGAATTTAAGATGACGAGGAAAACGTTATTCTAAAAAAAAATTAAATATAAACGCTCTTCTGTTTTTTTTTTTATATATTAATTCAGCGCTATCTATATTTACAGTGTATAGTTTAAAAATTGTTTCGTATATGTCCAATTTATTATATAAGTATTTTATGCAAAATAAAATTCAATTGGGAACATTTCAAAATTTAATTGTTAAGCCTCTTGATGTTTAGAATTTTTTTTTTTAATAAAATTTATTCAAATTGCAATTGCAGTCTATAACAAAAGAGAAGAAAAAATTATGTCAAAAAAATAAAGATTTTTTTTTCTTATTCTTGCTAAAATTACTTTGAAAATTTATGGAACGCATTTAAAATGAAATAAAAAGAAATATTTTAGTAGATTAGTTTATAGAATTTTTTATCAACAAAATGCTATTAAAAAGTATTTATTAATTGTCTTTTCTATTTTTTATGACTATTTTTATTGTTAGTGATCATACAATAATTAGGTGAATAAAACTACTTTTTTTTTTTAATTTTTTTTAATTCTGAACTTTTATATGAAAATGGAAGGGATTATTTCACCCAAATTATTTAATAAAAAAAATTTTATTCCTATATTTCTTAAATACAATCAGTTGCTATTTTAATAAGGTATATAGAGTAAAATTTCGAGGAAGAGAAAATTCGAATGCAATATGTGAAACAAAAGGGTATTCAATTAATGTTGAGGAAAAATGAGTAGGAGATTAATATAAATAATCAAACTACAAAATTCAATAGATTACATAAATAATTTTAGCGTGATAAAAGTATTTTTATTTAACTTAATTATTTGATTAATAAAATTGAGCTTGAAATGCAAAATAAAATTCGGTAAAAATTTTAATAGTAAATATAACAGTTAATAAAATAGCATTTTGTTTTATTAAACATTAAAATTATAATCAACTCACCAACAAAAATTCTTCTTCTTTTTTTTTTACTTTTTTTTTTAATTGAAACATTCATAAAATATTACAAAAATAAAATATTTGTTAATAAAATATTCAAAAAACAAACTATAAATCAAAAATGAAATTTATAAAAAAAAAAAAAACAATAACACGTTCAAAATGCAGTGCTCGACAAATTCTTGAAAATCGTTCACTACAGGATGAAGAACGTATGGACGCACTTGAAAGTCAATTAAAAGAAGCTCGTTTCATGGCTGAAGAAGCTGATAAAAAATATGATGAGGTTTCTAATTCACATATTACTTGACTTTATTTTATTACCCGAAAATATAATTTTGCACATACACCAATATATGCATTAATTTGATTAATTAAAAAAAGAATGTGAGAAGATCAATATGAAAAAAAAATGATACAAATATAAACAGGAAATATTAGAAAAGAACGAGAGTGTTATAAAAAAAAATAATATAGCATTATAAAAGAAAAGAAAAGGAAATTTATAAATTTGACTTATGATATGAAAAATTTACGATAATATTTACTATACGACTTCTATTCATTTTATATACTACAATATAAAAAAAAAATTTATAAATAAATATACCTTTCAATCAAAATACATACATATAAAAGAAATTCAACTATTATTTGATTGATTGAGTTTTATTCTTTGAAAATAAATGATAAGATTTCTGATTTTTATCTTATCACCTTTATAATTACCATATCACTTTAACTTGGAAGAATAACAACGACTACCCCAATTTTTCCTTTAAAATACACTTTAAAGTTTATATAGAAGCTCATATAAACGAGGAAAACAAAAAGAAAACATTTGAAATAAAGGAAAGAATATAAAATTTAAAAAAAAATAATAATAAAGGACGAATCTTCAAAATTTAAAAAAATAAAAAAATTACGAAGAAAATTAATAACTCAAATTATTTATAAAATAATAAAATGTATAAAAGAAAAAAAGCAATAATATAACACAATGTTAATATTGTTAATTTTTATATGAGAAAATATTTATGAATAAATATAACTATTAGCTATGTATGTAATTTTGAGAACATAAATTTCAAATAGAATTTTTGGAAAGAAGAAAAATAATTTAAGTATGATTTAATTTTTTTTTTTAACAAAATCTTTAAATATTTAGTTTATTATACTCTCTTTTTGTTTATTATAATTTATTTGGTTTGATGTCTAGGCTAAAAATGAAATTTTTGTCATTAGGGGAGGGATTATGAGATAACAATTAAGTTCGATTAACTAAAATTTGAGTTATAATAAGTATAAAAGTAATGTTATGCTTATAATATATTGACTTATAAATATAACTCAATTTATTCAATTTAGAAAATACAGGATTAATATTTGATTACAAAATAGAGTGACTTATACATAATACATCAAATATAACAGTTTAGAACACATTATTTCTTAATATTCTTATTGGAAAAAAATTATAGTTTTATTTTTTTTTTTTACTGTCATTAGTACACATCAACGTCTCTCTGACATTGGGTGCAACTTGTCATCCACAATGATTATGTTGTTTAAACTGTTATACCGCAAAATACCACTCAAACTTGTTAAAACTCAACTTTAATACAAAAATCACTCTTATTTTGTAATATTTAACAAGCAAAATATAATCAAAACAAAACTGTTATACAAACTTCCTTTAATATCAATATTTAATTGTTGTTTTTTATGGTCTCCTCTAATGTTAAAATTTTCTTATTTCAAGTTTTTTTGTTCTAAAAACAAAAATTTATTTTGCTCTTATTTATTTGTTTATTTATTCAATTGTTTTCTTCACTACGTTTTTTTTTTTTGTATCCATAATTATAATATAGTTCTATAATTTGTTCAATTTTTAATTTATGTCATTATGTAAAAAGGTCAAATGTATATTGTTTGCCTTATGGAAGATATTAAAAAAAAAAAACAGTCAGTTCTTGTAATAAAAATATTGAACTTTAAAAAACAACTCAATAAACCAGTAACTGAGTCTCCAGTACATATGTAAATAACGGAGTCATTAATTTTGTTTTGAAATTTTAAATTACTTATATACCAACTTACGTTTACACGTTTTGTAACACATAGCTTTATTATAAATAAATCTGTGCTACAATTACACAATTATTATATTACTGGCATAAGCTGACTTATCTAAGTTCATCAAATCAATAAGAAAATTAATAACAAATAAAAAATTTCAAACTTTAAAATTTCCTTGTTTATCACTAATATTAAAGGCTCAAAAGTATTGTATTATATTTTAAAAAAAATATGTATAAGTTTTATTAATTACTTAGAAGAATTCTTTAATCGGAAAAGTATTGTATTATATAAGATAATTATATATTTTTGTATAATATAATTCTGTTATACAAATTATTATAATATGAAGATGATAAATTGATCTCAAAATATAATTTGTTTACCATATTGATTTGGAATCTTTTATATACATTATAAATTTTTATTAGTGATCTCAAGTTAAATTTTAAATTCAATTAATTAAAAAACTAACTATATATATGTATATATGTATATGGTTAAATTCTATACATATACACAAATATGTTCCAATGAAAAGGTGCAAATTGATAAAGATATGTTTTAGTAGAACAAGATACATAATATATTGTGCAGCTAACTCCATTTATTATGGTATAAAAACTCATTTGACAAAAATTATTGTCTTATAGGCTAGTATTTATACGAGTACCAATACTTCAAAGAGAAAATCTTAATTATGGAGCAATAAATTATACGAGTATATTTTGAAGTCACAAATTTTTATGATTCTAAAATATGACAATCTTAATTAGAGCTATTTTGTTTATTTATGAACGTCACAAATAGAGAGACAATCCGTATTTAACAGTGATATAAGAGGAGCTATTCTCTCGTGTCATATGAAACATTTGAACTCTTGTAAAATTTTTTCTCCAATTTACAGCTGAAATAAATGATTCTTGAATTTTTTTTCACAGCAAACAAATTTTTATTTTATATTTTTTGTTTTTTTATATGAATTACTATTGAATTTAATATGTTTAATTTTTTTTTAATAAACTTTCATATATGATATCGTCGGCAAAACTGTGATACCACGTAAGTGCAAATATTTCCAAAAGTACTTTACCAATTTTCTGTTTAGGAAATGTCAAACAATCCATCTTTTAAATTTATGAAAATATGAAAATTATTTAAAGAATATGTAATTATTTATTAGTTTTTACTGTTTCGTAAATTTTAAAGATTGACTGTTTGAGATTTCATAAACAGAAAATTGATAAAGTACTTTTGGAAATATTTGCACTTACGAGGTATCACAGTTTTGCCGACGATATACAAAAATGCATTTTACCTTTTTATATAATTATTTTTTTTTCATTTTAAATATTTATAATTAAATTATTCAATTAAAATTGTACTAATATCATCACTAATTATTATATTTTTAATAAATAAAAATTGTTGATAAATTAAAATTTAAAATAATTTAAAAAATGGGAAATCTATATTGTAATCTTATATAAAATATATATTAAACGAGAAATAAAAATGTGCTAATAAAAATACCTACCTATATAAATATATAAAAATGAACAGGATTAAAATATTGAAACTTTGTTTTTTTTTTTAAATTGGTTGTAAAAATTTTCGTTTTTATTTTAAATTTTAACAAAAATAATGATAAATATTGTATTGAAATATTTGAATATATATATATATATATGTACTAAATGTGTATTTATATCACATCGATGTATAAAATTTTAATGTTATTTTAAATAAAAAGAAAATGAATAAAAAAACAAACGATTTAATTTAATGTATAATTGTTATTTAAAAAAGAAGTGGGAAATTATTTTACTTGAAAAAAAATTGAACGAAAACTTATATAAATATATACAAATATATATTTAAGTATAATGAAGAATTTTATTTACAATATAACATTCAAAAATAAAACAAAGGCAAAATAAAAGAAAAAATTTTAATTTTTTTTACTCTTAAAATGCAAATTTTGTTTTTAGCTTATCTCAATGTTATTATGATAACTTCCTTAAAAGTATAAATGTTTAAATATAAAACTCAGTTCTAATAGAATTGTAGATTGTGCAGTAAATTTCAGAGACTCTGTGAATACTGCATTATATGTATAATAGAAGCCTACTCGAAAATTTACAAGCTTAAACCTATAAAAGTACAAAAAAAATTCAGTGTTTTGATTCGAATTTTTTAGAACTGCGATTAAGATTTGCAAAACTGCAACATATAAGAATAATTACAATGTATGTATTGTAAAACATTAAATATGAGCACATATTCTAATAATAGAAGTAAACGTGCAGACACTGCGTTTTCAAAAGTACTCTTTTTTTTTTTTCAATTACAAAATTTCGTCGAAATTTTTGACGTATAAAAATTTTTGAAAAAAAGTTCGAAAATAGAATTTTTACTTGAGAAATTAATGGCACAAAATAATTTAATTTGAATTTTTAAGACTTTAAAATAATAAATTTTAAATTAATAATGTTTTGGGACGAAGAAGTAAGGAACGTTTGAGAATTTTCCGAACAAAAATAAGGAAAATTTAACAATTTACCCTGAATAATTGACGAGTAAATTGATGAAACGATAAAATCATGAAACAATTTATTTGAATAACTGTACTTGCACAGGTTTCTAATCGAGAGAAAAAATTTGTAACAGTAAAAAGAAACAATGCCCATTATTTTAATTTATAAGAATTGTTTTTTTTTTTGTAAATTCTTAAAAGTTTTTATAGTTACTTATAAAAATTTCAATAACAAACATTTTGGTAACATTTTGATAAAAAAAATGAAACAGTTTTTTCTAACACGTGTTTTTTTGAAACTTCAATTGAAAGTACATATTAAATTTTTAATTAAATTTTTTTAAATATCTAATTTCAAATTGGTATTTTCGAGAGTGTTCCCAAATATCTCTGCATTCTTTATTTTTAGAGTATATTACATGATTACGTTTTTGACATACTAATATCTATGTAGTCTACAATCTATGCATAGAAATATGATATTAACAAGCTTGAATATTGGTTGGTAACAAATTTGACTTAATCATATAATTTATTCATTCGATTAATAATGAAATTAATATGAATCATTGTTTAAGCAAAAAAAGTTTTAATGACGAAATCTTCTTCATTTCTTTTTTTAAACCTTATGAAAATCAGTTAAAGAATGAGTGTTTTGAACACTGTATGATTCAAATTTTTCGCCATCGATATCAAAAATATGTCGCTTTGAGAAATTCAAAGAATGCAATTTTTTAACTTCATTTATTCATACAAGAGATACTTATGTATGTATATGAAAGTCACATGTTCATACCTATAATATTGTAAATGCCAATACATCCATACTAATAGAATATTGAATACATACTCAATAAAGAAAAATCAAAATTGTATGATTATGTATGTGTTTATAGTTTATATACATTTTTCGCGAATACCAATATACATAACACAAATTTATATACATTTCTCTTTAATATCATTAAAAATAAACTATTCACCTTTATTTTTCCATTTTTTTTTTTTCAATTTTACAATTTTTTTACTTCCATTTATAGTAATTTCGATAAATGAATTTCTTATCGTTAAATAATGTTTATTCACTTATCACAATATTTTTTAAACTATAGCTAGCTATCAGCTAAAAGATAAGAAAAATATACATAAAATAAGTAAGTAGTATTGATTCTTGATAGAGCCCAAAATCATGTAAAATTTAAATTAATTTATAATTTAAATTTCGTAATTAATTTTTCTATTTAAGTAAATAAAAAAATTTCGAAATTTGTGTCTTCTTTTGATTTAATCTTAATGCATATACAAAAATTAATTGTATAAAAAACTTCATATTCAAGAAAATTTTTCGAATATTTATTTAAAAAATCTTGTATTATAAGTAGATAATATTGGGTCATTTCAACTTTATATTCGAATTACAACATTTTTTTTGATAATTTCTACATATATAACAATATCCACATGGTTTATAATAATTATTATCATATGTGGTACATATATTTTGCAAAACTTGAATTGTATCAAGTATCTTTCTTACAAAAAAATAAAATAAAAAACAAGTCAGGAATGGCATATTTAAATATTCATGAATAAAATCTTATACAAGTGGATTACCCTAAATTTTTAAATATTAATCAGAAATATTGGTTTTTCAAATTATGTTCATGTTTCATAAAGCGTTCTTAATTTAATTCAAAATTCATTTAATTACTCATTTATTACAAATTCACTTTATTACCAACAACTATTGAAGGTATTGAATCCATGTATTTCATTTTGTTTTCAATTCTCTATAAATAAAAATTGAAATTTTTAATAAACTTATCCAACATAAATTATGAATGATAGAACAGAACTTTTTACATACATACATACTTAATATTGTCCTAATATTCAAATTACATTTTTATTTATTGAATAATATAGTAAAAATTAGAAATTATGAAATTTTCAATCTAGTTTTTATTCAAAAAACTATAAAAATCTAATGTACATATATTTATGTATAAACTATACTACTACAAACTGCTCATCTCATAATAAATTAGTGAATTTCAGAAAAACTAAAATATATACGTAAAAATACTACAACCATTATAATAACAGAATAAAAAAAAAATAAATAAAAAATTGAGAATAAAAACCCATACATTGTGCAACATAATAAACTCTTCAACCATGAAAATATTTCTATATTCACAGATGACGTCATTATGTTATATTAGTTAGCATAAATTAACCAAAAATGAACGAAAAAAAAAACCAACAAAACATAATAAAAAATTTTTTTTATGGCAATGATCAGTTTTGATTAAAAAAAATTTTTTTTTTTATTATAGTAACACAAAAATAATCGAGGCTCTCGCATTATAAAAAGAACAAAAATTTTGAGAAAAATAGAATTTTGTGCCTTTTTGCTTAAAAAAAAAAAACTCATTCAAATAACAAAAATGTTCTTGGCATACAAATTTTTTTTAATTTTTTAAATCTTTTGATTTTATTTTCTTCTTATTTTTTTTTTTTTGTCTCCTCATATAAAATATTTAGAATTTAAACATATTCTTAGTTTATGATTTGAAATTCTTTATATGTATACTACATATTTTACAATATTCACTTAATTGAGGATCATTGAAATGAATTTCACATTATTGGGGTATTCTAACGATTTTATATAGAATATTAAGTACAAAAATGAATTTATTTCTCAAATTTACCTATATAAATCGCTATACATATATACACATTTCTATAATATGCAAATAAATGATTTTATATAATAAGTAAAATATGGAATTTTTAGATTATTAATATTCTTTACCTGATATCAATTTCTAAAAGATACGCCAACCATTTAAAAATTTTAAATTAAATTACGCCATACAGACCCAATATTTAAAATAAAATTAAATAGAATTAATAAACCAAAACCTAGTTTAAGCGAATAATTTATAAAAATTTGCAAATTTCTTTTAAACGGTTTGGATGTTTCATACTTTCGTTGAATTTATTTTTGTAATATGTACTAATGTTGCATAGTTATAGGATGGACGGAGAACAGAAAAATAAGAGAAGAGCCAAATAAATACTTACTACTATACGAAATTTTTTTGACTGTATATTTAGATAAGAAAAAACTATAGAATCAACTGTTTGTGTTTTTATTTTATAAATGTTTTATAAAGTTTACCAGTTTTATAAATGAGAGAGACGGTAATTTCGGTGAGAGAAACACTAAAAGGCGAGATTTTATTAAATAATGTCTAAGAAACTTTTTCAGAATTTCATTATTTAGATGACTATTTATTGTCATCTAAGAAAAAAATTATATCATTAATGGTATTAAAAAAATGGTTTATATATAACAGTTGACTTTAAATTGATTTATTTCGTCTGTTCTTATTTCGACTTACATATGTAATATTCTCTTTTTACAAAACTTTCACCTTAATTAAATCATGTGATTTAATGAGAATTGAAAATATTTTTAGTAAAAGTTTTTTATAATTATTATTCCATATTTTCGATAAATATGAAAACCTTTTTTTCAGATAAGATTAGCCCTTGTAAAAGGAAAACAGTCGCAATTTTTCACTTATACTGTAAAACTTTTAAAAAATTTCTAAATTTTCAAAATTATTTTCTGAGTTATTTAAAACTACGAATAGTAATATAATATTGTACATGCTGGTTATTTGCAATGTTTCTTTCTTACTTTACTGCCAGTAAAGCTGCTTGATATATATACGGAATTGGAGATATGCATTTGTATATTTAATTCGAAATATGTATAATTAGCGATTCTAAATAATCATAAACATTAAATATACTTTATCGAGTCCAAAAATTTATCTGCGATAGAATAATATTAAATTCAGACTTAAATCCAACAAAATATAAATTAATTAAAATGAAATTGATTAAAGAGTACTATCGAAACCATAAATCTATCGTAATGTCTGGCATTTTTCGAATAATCGATATTTGAAACGTAAATAAGAAAACAAAATCTTTAGAAATCTTCGTTCAGAAAAACATTTGCAAACAATTTACATACTAAATCCCAATTTATTATAATATCTGTAATTACTACTAAACGGTTTTAAATAAAACCTAAATATATAAATATGTATGCAAATATGTACATATGTATATCATTATTATTTTATGTACTTAACATTTACTTACATATAGTAGATGTACATAAATTATTGCGAACCAAACCTAGATTTTATGTTTTTTTCTTTTACTTATTAATTCCAAAAAAGACAGCAAAATTATAAAAATAAATTAAAAAAATAAAAACGAAAATCAATTTGTTGACCTTTCACGGTTAGATTAACTCAAAAATTCAATAAATTCCATAAAAAAAAAAACACTTAAAAGCTGAGTCATTCACTTGCAAAAATACATACGGCAAGAAAAATAATTGATAAATTGATATGAAATAATAAACTCAATTTTATATGTTAACTTGTTGTCTAACTACCACAATTATAAAGAAAAACGCGTAAGACAAAATAATATAAAATTTCACACTTGTATATATATGTATAACTGTTATACAAAAACAAAAGATATTCACATATTATGCTATTCTTATACTTACATATATATGTATGTATTTTATTATATAAACAATGATGTTTTAAATGAAAAATACCTCATTTTATATAAAAAAACTTTTAACCCTGATTTTCTGTTAAAAATTATCCATATGAATTTTACGCAACTATTATAATTATGATGACAATTTGATATTTTGGTATCACCATTATTTTGGTTTGACCTAATGTTTAATACAATCCAGTAATTCTTTTATTTAAAAATCACAAACAATTAAATAAAATGTAATTCTCAAATATCAAAAATTTTTGAAAATTTATACATAAATACAACCTACATATTATTTACTTAAATAATTATATTATGTATAGGTATTCATTTGTATTTTATGTACTTTTATCTACTCATATACATAGATAAATCTTTTAATACACCTAACTGTTATCATTTTACAAAAATTTTCAAAACTATTTTTGAAATTAGATTACGTGAAACATGTAGCATATAATCAAAGTAAATACAAAACAGCATACAAAATATAATTACTTTTCGACAGTAATAAATAGTTACTAGGAATTTTACCGTACACAACTACATTATTTCATATTTTTTAAAGTTAACAAATTTTTTATGTTAAAAAGTAGGGTTAAATCAACTACATATTATTAAATAGAGACCATGTGATATTTATAATTCTAATTGAAATACATGTTTCAATGTTTCATACATACATACGCACAAAACCTATTACAATTACATATTCTGAATTATGAACACAGAGAAAAATAGTCATGACATTTTGTTAATACCATTACTAATTAATATTAGATTTGCTATGTTTTTGATTTGAAAAGATATTGTATAAATTTCTTTGTCATTTCAAATTAATTATCCCAATTTTATATCAAAAACTTATCAAAAAATGTTTTTCATTTGAAGTACAAAAGTGCGGCTATGCTCAAAATATAGGCCATGACAATTAAGTTATTTTTGTAACAATTAAGTCAACAATAATTAGTTAGATTAGTAAAAAAGTCAATAGTTAGTTTTGTGACAATTAAGTTATTTTTGGGAAAATAACTATTCAGCTTTAAAAATCTTAAATTCAAGACCTAAAGGAGGTAGAATTTTTATGCATATATTTATATTTACATATACATATGTACATATACATATGACAAATTAAAGTTGAGATTTCGAAGATGGCCTTTTATTTTAATACTATACCAAATTGAAATATGACGAATTTGAAATATCTAGATATTATAGAACATAAAGTAACCCAAATTGAGTGTATCTATATTCAATACTTATAATAAAGGGTTTTAAAAGCCTTTGTATTGCCAATTCTCAATTTCATTCGAATTTATTAAAAAAATTCAATTTTATGTTAAATATCTTATAAAAATCTTAAAACTTAATAAATATAATTTTATCTTTTTAAGCTTTGTTTTTGTCAAACATATTAGATAACCCGACCACATTTTGTTGACAGACATTTAAATTTTTTCATTTTACAAATATGAATATTTAACACAGCATACACAATATAAGAATTTCTGTCCATTATTTTGAATGATAAATGACATTAGAGATATTACTTAAATTTATCTACATATACTCTCGTACGTCCAATACACACATACAGAAGACTTATGTAAATATATGTACAGAATAAAATAATTTACATGTTGCCCGTTTGCATAAATAAACGAGAAATGTAATAAATATTTGAGTAATTTAAGCTTTTTAAAAATTTATAGTTTTTTTTTTCTTAATAATAATTAATTTGTATTTTTTTGAGTCATTAAATTGGCGCTATTACAAATTTACAACTGCAACTTTCTTACAATATTGTTGAAAATGAGTTAATGACAACACAACAAAAAGTAGTCTATAGACAAAAATAGCGATGCCATATGCATGTAAATATGAAACATACGTCGTAGTTACATTTATAAACTCGCGCATACGAAAATTGCGATGCATGAATATAAAAATGACATAAAAATCTCAATTATATTATATTTATGTTAAAGAATCTAATATAGCCAATAAAATTTAAAAAAAAAAAAAGAAAAAAGAAAGATGCGAATGAAAAAACTTGTTTTCTTACTTTTTCGCTAAAAAAAATTTCTAAACTATTTGTATATTAAATTTTGCCTTAAAATCTAGTAAAAAAAAAACAAAAGAAAAAATAAAACGCGACCATGTAAAATATGTACAGAAATGGACTGATGAACGCGCTCCATATAAGTACTTATGTACATTTATTTAAAAATAAAAAAAAAACAAAAAAAAATGAAAAAAAAAAGTGAAAAAGCAATGAAAAAGCTTACAAATGCCGGCCGGAATGCTTTATTTATTTTTCACACTATAGGTACACACATACAAATATACATATCTCAAGTTCTCTTTCCAACGTTATTTAATCACTCACTTAAAATCTAGTATTTTTGTTTTTTTCTTTTTTATTATTCTCAGTTTTTTTGTTTTAATGGAGTTTTCAGAAAAAAAACCGTTAAAAAGAATTTCAATTCTTTTTCATTTATAATTCTTTTTCTTTTTCTCTTTCTATTAATAATATTTTTAAGAAGTACATACATAGGTGAGTGTGAACGAGATATCTATATAAGATATGGGAATGCGTGGGTAGCGTACAAGTAAAATATTCAAATAATTATGCTTTTTAAAGTCGAAATGTCATTTATCTTTTTTTGGGAAAAAAAGATGAGTACGAGAATACAATCTGATATGGCCACAACATGACCGTCACAACGTAATACATTTTCCAATTATATGATAAACTCAATTAGAATTTCAAGATTGATATGATATTTTTGATAATACTTGCATAATAGTACCTTGGACTTGCCGAACAGCATCTTCGAAAACGGTGAAATTTGCCTTTAGTACACCTTCATAACCCGAAAAATTGATAATATTATCATGTATCTAAAAAGAAAATTTAAATACAAAACTTCATCAAAATCGTTTTAGACCAACATCGACGTCTATATTGTCGTCCGACATTTCACATTCGTTTCATATGTGCATAACATTTTACATATATGTATGTAAGTACATAATTAAATTTCCGCTATTCCTTTTTAAATTGAATACAAAAATAAAGATCAATTTATTGGTATCCTATAGTTTACCGTAAATATTTTATATTCCGTTATTCATTTATTCAAATTAAAAAACAAAAATTAGAATTAGAACCACAAACAAATTATTCTTAAATTATTTCCTTTTTTTTTTATTTCTAAAAATTTTTTTGAAATGAATTCATTTCTTTTGAGTAAGAAACCAACATACATTTATAGATATTTGTACATACATAAATATGTATGTATGTATGTTGCTAATTAGAAATGAAGATGAAAATATTTAAGCGTTTTTTTTTTAAATGTGGTTGTACATTGATCTTATTTTTGATTTAAAATAAACAAATTTAGGTGTTAATTGTAGTTTGAATACACGAATCTTTGTAATTTTTATTTTTATATTTGACTCCCCCCTTAAGAACACTTTAAATTTGTGTCTCTATGCAGTTTACTTAATATAACAAAAAAGAAACTCAAAAAAAATTATTCCATGAGCTAGCTTCATAATGAAAGATTACTGTTTTTAAATTCTGTTCTCAAATCTAAATTCGGCAAATTATTTCTTCTCTAAATCTAGATTTTAAAAATGTATTACTGCAAATATCTTAATAAAATAACTCCTAATTAATTGAGACATGAGAATTAATGCAACAATACTATCATATTACTATAAACGATTCAGCTTATAAATGATAATTCAAAATTTATTTCTAAATTGTGTAGGGATACAGTTTAATTGGAATTTCGATGCCAGTTTAGTCTATAAAAAAGTTGTAGTAATTTCCCAACAAATATGTATTGTCATAAATTGAAATTCAATTGTCATGACATGAAGTCTTGAAGACATTTCGAAAACTTAAAAACTTAAACAAATAATTAATGTTGATTTTAAAAATAAACCCTATATAAAAAATATTTGAATGTTATATGGTAAAATAAATAAATTTTGTTTTAATAATAAAATATAATATTATAATATATATTTTATAAAATATAAGTTATTCGTTAAATTATAATAACAAAATAAAAATTTTTACAATTACAAATTAATACAAAAACGTTAACTATTTTAATGATATAGAACTAAGTTAATTTATCAAGAATAGTTATAAAAAAATAATGCAGTACCAAAACAATTGTAAATAATTCATAATAAAAATTAGGAGTATTTAATCTCAACAAGACCTAGCCTGCATAAAGGCGGTCTTATGCATTTCCGAGTTAAAATTATAAGTATAAGAATTATACATTTGTAATAGTATAAAAAAATTAAAAATAAATAATTTATGTTCTCAAATTTGTATTAAAAAATATAAAATAAAAATAAATTAATTAAAATATAAATTTTATATTCTTTCCAATATTATCAAAAAACTGATCGACCCCTAATATAATAAAATAATAAAACTTTCAATATTATGTAGTTATACATTGTTGTGTCTATATACATAAGTATTTTCATCTAAAAATTTTAGTAAATTTTATATACTAAATATACCTATACGTAGTTCTAATATTGCTGATAAATTAAAAATACATATAGTTGTCTTACTACTATATCAAAAAGTACTACTATTTTTATAATTCATTCAAATTTCATACAATAATTACGTACCAAAATTTAATTAAAATATAATTTTTCCTTTAAGCGTTCCTCATAATTATAAAATAAATTTAAATAATAGTAATTAATAAGTAAAATTCTTTAATATTCTTAATATTACATAAATATTAAAAATCTAAATAAATACTCGTAATATATGTAGTCTTTAATATTAATGTATATATATAAAATTTTAAAAGTAGATAATTTATTGGTGGTATGTGCATAATATCGGAATGTTACTACTTATAATATTATAAAATCCCTGTAGTTTTTTTTTAGTTATTTTTTTTTTTAAATACTACATTTTATATATACCATATATATCACATAAAATTAAATAAATTATAATTTTTTTTTTTCATTTTTTTGATTTTGGATGCAAATTCCTCCAATACATGAATTAAAAAAATAAAATGCATTAGAATTCTGCAAAAAATAAAAATAAAAAGAATGTAGAAAATGAAAAGTGCTTGTGCCATACTGAAATTTTTTTATACATACATTATTTCTCCAAATATAGCTATACTTAGTTAGCAAAAATAATTATTTTGAAATATCCCCCAAAAATCCAGGAATTTGAAATTTATCGCATATAATTTTTTTTTTTTTGGATGTGTTGGTGAAGTTAAGCAATGAAGTTGATCCCAAAATAAAAAATAAAAAAACAAAACCTGCAAGAAAACATTAAGCATTATTTTATATAAAAATAATTTTTTTTTTTGAAAATTTTTTTAATTTTTTAAATTTTTTTTTTAATTAAAAACAAAAGTGTATATATATATAAATTTTTGAATAGAATAGAAAACAAAGTTAAAAAAAATGACACACAAACCCTTACCTAATCAGTAGTAAGTTTTTATAATTTTTAGTAGTTTTTTTTTTTTTTATTTAGAATTAGATTTTGTAATTTAGAATTTCACATAATCACAAATTCATTAAAAAAAAAATCCATTACAGTCAAACCAGACAAGAAAAAACACACTTTCTTTTTTTGAGTTTCAAAACCTTACAATTCCTTCCTCCTTTTTTTGTACACATTTTTTTTGAAAGAATGCAATAAATTTTGAAATATTTTTAAAATTTTTGATTTTTGTTAAAAAAATTAATTTTTTACCCATATTTTTGTCGAATTTTTTAAAACCAAAATTTTTTTAATACGCATCGTGATCATTATTCAAAGCCTTAAAACAAAAATGCATTTATAGCATTAGATTTACCAAAAAATAAAAAAAAATGTCATGAATAATTATTAATTAAATTATTTAAATATAAATCATTTCCACATTAGTGTCCCCATCCATAAATAAAGCATAAAACCAACAATAATAATATATAATTCCTCTTTAATCGCAACTGATGGTATGCAAACCTTTTTTTTTTGCATTTGTCTGTTATTTTATACCAATAAAATTATAATAATAAGTGAAATCAAGCATATTATATGAATAAAGGAATGAAAAGCAAAATAAAATTAGCTTTAAAAATTAAATTAAAAAAAAAATATTAGCATGATTATAAAAACATATAGGAATGATTATGACTGAATAGCTGAAAATTTAATAATAATAAATTAATTTTAATAAAAAATTAATCTGAAAAAAAAAATGAATATTTATTCAATACTAAGAATATGATTATTAAAATAATTCAATATTTTTAATTACAAAGATTTTTAGATTTTTTTTTTTTATTTTAATAGTAAGTAGTTAATTGTAGTTTTCATTCATGTAAAATTATTGCATTGATGTTATGATAATTTTATTGCAATTTCGAGCCAAAATTTTTTTTAAATTTATATAAATAATATTATCATCCATTTGCCTATATTTTTGTGCAATTTCCTAACAAAATTTATATGACTTGTTTCAAGAGAAAACAAAAATTTCTCTTATTATATATGGTAATGACCCTTATTACTATATACAATGCGGTTGGATAAAAAATATTAACAATGAATAGATTTCGTAAACTTCAAGAAAACAAAAAGAAATTGTACATATATAAAATTTTGATATTTTTATTTTACAAATAAAATAGAGAAAAAGAAGTATAAAAATGAATAAAAACTAGTGTACCTATATACACTTTTAAAAATAAGGTCAAGTTTTATATTATATATGTAACTACAATAGTCCTTTGTACAATAACAAAGAAGAGACACTCAATTTTTCAAGGCAATTTATATTTCTTTTATATTCATGTTACTTGTCTATTTATATAAATATTGCATATTGTCAATGACTTTATATTATTTATCCCACATTAAAAGTTTTTACGGATATTAAATTTAATATACATTGAAATATACGATCATATATTTCTGCATATCAAATACATACATCTATATTATTTATATGAGTACAGTAACAATATAAAAAATTTTCTCCTTGATCTTATTCTTTACTATTAAATATAAATATAACAATATGTTGAATTTTGTTATACTCATATTACCTACATATATTAAAGTACAAATTTCTTGATAATTAAATTTTTATTAATAATATAGATGAAGGAGTTAATAAAATAATATTAAAATATTTTTAATTAATTACATAAATTTCCGATTTTATATTGTATTCAAGAATTTCCCCACAAAAAAAAAAAACTCCGTAAAACTTAATTATAACATAACAGAACAGAATTATTTTAAATATTTTACTAGAATAAAAGTCATTAATTATATAGTATTTTGGGATATTCTTTATAATTTTATATTAAATCATATATTCAAATTGATTCCCAGGCAATTAGAGCAACATGTTCCACATAAATTTAGATTTAAACGGTTTTCTTTTTAAAAAAACAAAATAATTTTAATTTCTTTATGAAAAATGTGAAACTATCATTGTTATTTATAAACAATACACTTTAAGGACGTATTTTGGGAATTTTCTTTTGAAATTTTTAAATATAATCCTGAAAACCTATCCACTTTAATATGTTTTATCCAGGTCTTACAAAATCGAATTATTTAAAAAATATTCTAAATTGAATAATAATTAATAATTTAATGAAATTTTATAAAAATTATCATGACATTCAATGTACATATATACAATACATACATACATATATAAAATAATACAATAAGTACCATATGTATTGTAATTACACACATAGTAAACTATTATGTAATAGATACATTACATAACTTTTTATATAAAATGCAAGAAATTCAGCTAAAATAAATATAAAAAAAAACTATTTGAACTCATTTATAAATGGCTGAATACAAAAAAAAATGTTTTAGAACATCCATTTTTTTTATTTTCTTGATCAATTTCTTTAATTTATTTTTAATTTTAATTGTAATAGTAATTAATCTTTTTGAAAAGTTCTCAATTGGTAATTAAAAAAAAAAAAAAAAAGAAATAAAAATATTGTTTTGTAGAAAAATTTGTGTTTTGTAAATGTTTTGTTTGTTTGTTTTCTAAATGTTGTAAAAAATTTCGCTTTTCCTTTTTAATTAACTAATTTTTTAAGAAATATAAACGCTTTTCGATTCACAAATATTTTTTTTTTTCAAAAACTAATCCTTTAATTTCCTTTTCATAAAATTGTGTTTAGTTTTTCTGTGTTTTTTTTTTTTTTGCTTTTTTGCTTTTTGTTTTTGACTTTGTGTCATTCATTGTTGTTTATTTGTAAATGTTGTTCTCTAGTTTATGTGTGTTCGTATTATGTTTTATAAAAAAAAAAACCAAATACCAAATAAAAAAAACCATAAAATGCAGCAGCTGGTTTAAATTTAATTTTTCCTGTTTTTTTTTTCTCCTTCCTTCTCTCTACTTAGTATTTCTAAATCTGTTTCCTTTATTTTTGTATTTTTCTTTTTGAAAATTTAATTTTTTTTTTATATTATTTTAGTAATTGTATTTTATTTTTTCTTTTCATTTATTTTTTTTTTTATTCTCTTCGTATTTTTATTTAAAATAAAATTGAATTTCAATTTTTTTTTATTAAAAATTGAAAAAAAAAAAATCATCTTCTATAAATATTTTTGATTATTGAAATATCCTTGCCCGAAACATATTACGTTATATTGTCCTTTGAAAAATCTTAACAACAAAACAAAAAAAAAAAATCTCGACAAAAAAAAATGTATAGGTCGCTCGTAAATTGGCCATGGTTGAAGCTGATTTGGAAAGAGCAGAAGAACGTGCCGAACAAGGTGAAAAGTACGTTGAAAGAATAAATAAAAATTTATTTTTTATAAAAATGATTATTGATATTATATATAATATTGATGTTAATTAATGTTGATTTATTTTATTGATCCAAGTGTGTTCTAATTTTAGTTTTCAATTGATTGATTTTATGTTTTACATTAAATTATTATAATACTATATTGTTTTTGATTAATATTACAATAATTTTTATTAAATAATTATATAATATACATAAATATACATATATATTTTTTTAATTCTAATTATTGTTATTTTTGTTTTTTTTATTTAATTTTGTTAATGGACAATTATATTGAATTTACGGTCAAATATAATTCATTTTGCGTAATTTTGTTATTATTTTCGAAATTTCGAATATCAAATTAAAATTGCTAAATATAAATTTGATATTCGAAATTTCGAATATCAAATTTAAATATACAAAAATTGCTCTCACTTCTAAAAAAAATTAGTGAATTTACTTTACGATACGTATAACAAGTAATCGATTTAATTTAAATTGATTCTTTTATATCTAGCATTTCCTAAATTAATTATACTACTTAATTACTTTAAAAATTTTATTTTATTTGAAAACAGTCCATTAAACTAAATTAAATAAAAGAATTCTGAATTTTAATTTTTTTTAAAAAAAAAATTGACTAACTCTAATAAATAATATTTTATATTTCAGCATAAATTTAAATAAAAATTAATAAAAACTTTATTTTTTTTTATTTTTAAGTAGCTTTAGCTAGCTCGATTCTCGTTTTATATTGTTGAATAAACAAAAAAAAAAAACATTAATAATCTAACAAATATTTTTTTAAAATAATATTAATAATAATTTTTTTTTATTTTTTATTTTTGTATATTTTACGGCTTTCCCCCCACAAATCCGAACTAACAATAAAAACGAAAAAAAAAAAAAATTTTGTGTGTTGTGATTTTAAATATCGCCTTCAAAAACATTATGGCAAATTAACAATTGTTTTTTATTTTTTTGCAATAACAACGCTCTCCATATATACAATTAATTTTTGTTATAATAAAATCCAAATCCATCATTTACAAAAAAAAAAAAAATTGCAATTCCTTCATGGATTTTACTTCGAATGAAACAAAAAACAAAATTTGCAAAATTAAAAAAAAAAAAACCAAAAAAATTATAAAAGGTTGCTCGTAAACTAGTCCTTATGGAACAGGATTTGGAACGATCAGAAGAAAAAGTTGAACTTCTTGAAAGGTTTGTTTGGTTTTATCACAAAAATTAATTTAATAATCTTGAAAATGCACTTATGCTTTTTATATACCAATAAATATATATTAATAACATAAACATAATGTACATATATATATATATTTTTTGTATATTTGTTTAATTTAATAAAATGTATGTAGATTTACGTATAATATTTGTTCATTTTGTTTTTCTTTTTTTTTTATATTGAAATGCATGTATAAATAAATTATTTCAATATAAATAAAATAAGTTTTTTGAATTAATTATTAAATCTAATATAAAATTTCAATATAAAATATTTTAAATTGAAACATTAAAAAAAAAAAAATTTTAAAATATTTAATTGAAATCTTCAATATACAATTAAAATTTGTTGTAAGAATCATAATTTTAAATTCTAAATTTAATTAAATTCTTCTAAAACTAAATTATTTTTAATGTTTTTTAACATTATATTCCTATTTATATATTGTGTTACACATTCCGGTTCAAATTATACGAGTATTCAAATTTGATTTGAATGCAAAATTTAAATTGAATTCCGAATAAATTATTATGATAAAATTAGTTTAGTCGATATTGCTAAATATTTGAAGGTTTTAATGATATTAAAACCATTTTGCATTCGTTCAACTTTATACATTTTATGAGTAACGTAATGTCAAAATTTTCGTGAAAACAAATTTCGGTTTTCAATTTAATATCTTCAATAAAATTCCACTATTAATTAAAACAGAGCACTATTGTTTTAATAAATAAAATGAAAAAAACTGATGAAAAAATTTAATTATTTGCAATATTTTCAAAAACATTTTTTTATTTTATATTGAAAATAATTTATATTGATTTTTTTTTTATATATGACAATAATAATAATTATAATAATAAATAATGTACATACATATAAATATTCAAATATGAAAATTAAATTTATAAAATAATTTCTTTTTTTTTTTTGAAAATTTTCACAGTAAAATCGTTGAGCTTGAAGAAGAACTTCGTGTTGTAGGCAACAACTTGAAATCTCTTGAGGTTTCAGAAGAAAAGGTAAATTATACATATTATGGCAATTTTATTATAATAAAAAAATTATTTTTTACAATAATTTTCATATAAAAGATTGAAACTATATTTAAAATATAATTTATAAAATTTTAATTAATTTATTAGTTAAATTATATTAAAATATTCGGTGTAAGTTCAGAAATCATTATGAAGAATAGAAGTATATTTCAGAAAATCAAAAAATATATTTATAATATATATCTTCGTTCGCCCGCTGTTTAAAGTTAAAGTTAAAAAAACAATTTTGACAAATTTAGAATTTTTAATTATATAGTATATGTATACGATAATATTAATATTTAATTTAAATATTACATAATAAAAATATTCTAAAAAATAAATTTTGATTAGGCCAACCAACGTGAAGAAGAATACAAGAACCAAATCAAAACATTGAACACTCGTCTAAAGGAGGTACTTTTTTTTTTTGGGTTTAAATAGCTGCAAAAAAAAAAACCAATTTCTATAATTTTCAAAAGCGAATACAAGTAAAATATCTACTGAATCGAATATCTAAGAGTAATCTAGAATTCATCTGGCAATTCAGATAAAATTTTTGAAGTTCTTCAAAATAGCCTTTGCAGTAAATATAATCCGGCTTTAAAAACAAAAAAAAAAATTAAAATGTTTTCCAAATATTGTTTATTTTGATTTTGTTCCATTCTGTTTCTGTTTTTGTTTGATTTATATTTTCTTTTTTTTTTATGAAATGAGTTTTGAAAAAAAAAAAAAAATTGCTTTAAAATTATTTTCCAGCGTGGCGATCATTTAATTATTTTTTCTTTTTTTTTTTTATTTCTAATAATTTTTCTCTACATATATATTTTTTTTTAATAATATTTTTTTTTTACTGTTTGGTAAATAACCAAAAAAAAAAAAAACTAAAATAAATGAAATTTACATGTTAATTAGATAACAAAAGTTTTTTTTTTAATCTATTTTAAAGAAATTAATTTCAAAAGGGGGACCTGTTATACATACGGCTCTCAATACTTCATATATTCATAACAAATTCAAATTGCAATTTACAGCAAATTTAAAAGAAAAACTGTACAGATTTTAGCTGAGCATAAAAGACAGCTCAGTTTGCTAAATTTATTTTCAATGTTTTTTTTTTTTTTAATGTAAATGTAAATAGAAATTTGTAAGCAAAACAAAAAAAAAATTTAAAAGAGATTTTTAACATTTTCTCAATTTTCATATAAAAATGTTAGTCTAAAATTAAAATTTTGTTGTTAGAGTGGTCTTTGTTCAGTGATTCAATTAAATAAATGTACGGACGTATATAGAAAAATGCAGTTCTAACGACAAATTGACATATTCAGTAATTAAGACAGCATGGCTGAATAAGTTAAGTTGATCCGTATTTTTTGGTAAACGCATTATATATGAATGTATATAAGGCGTCCCATTCTTCTTATGAGATAAGAAGAAAATATTTAACTTAATTAAAAACATAACAGTAATGTTATGAGTGTGAATAATGAGAGAAAATTATATTAACAATTATTATGGAGGGTTTCCAATTTTCTTCTTGGACAAAAATACGAGTATTGTATTTAAAATTAAAATTTTCGAAAATAAACTTAAATAAAAGCAAAAAATGGGGCTTCTTATAAAAAATTGTGAAAAATCTCTTTTACAGATCAAAATTAAATAAAAAAAAAATTTTATTTACTAACTTAATTTCAATATATTTATTTTTTTATAATTTTTTATTATTTTTGTTTTTTTCTTGATTTTTAAATTCATTTTATTTTAAAGATTATCAGTTTTTTCATTATTGTACAAAAACAAAAAATTATTTTTTTTTTTTTTTAAATTTAGTGTGGATATTTTCGAAATTTTAATTTTAATTTAAAAAAAAACAAAAGACAAAAGATAATTTTTTTTTAATTTAAAATTTTAATTTAATATTCTTTATTTTTTTGTTTTTGAAAAATGAAAAACAAGCATTTATAAAAACGATAAAATATCTACCGAAAATCTCAGCGATTTCTAATAATTTTAAAAATTACTAAAAATTTTTGCATTTTACATTTATTACTAATTTTTCTAAAATAATTTCGTATTTTTAGTTGTTCTTTTAATTATAAAATTTAATATTAATTTATTTTTTAATTTTGTAATTATATTATTTATTTTTTATATTAATAATATTAATGAAATTTTTTTATTTTCTTTTTTATTTTCATGTATAAAATTTTGATATTTTTTATTTGATATGTTTGAATTTTTTTTTTGTGATTGGATTGAATGAAACAATTCCTGATTTTGAATTCTTTGATGCACTGCTGCTTTTATTAAAAAAAAAAAAAAAAATTTTTATGCTTCACGTGAATAATTTTGATTTTTTTTTTTAATGAATTTTGTATATTGTAATGAATTTTTTTGCAATGTTATATGTATCGTATTTATTAACATAAAAAAAAACATTATTTAAATTTGTAAAATTAAAAAAAAATTTTGTTCCTTGTATACTTGTACACACATTCCACCTGAATGCGAATTAATTTAAATACACGTGAATATTATAAAATTTTATTGTATATGGCATAAAAATAAATTTAGGCTACACAAAAAGAAGAAAGTTTTGAAAGTCAAATTAGATTATTGGATCAACAACTTAAGGAGGTATTTGAAAAATTTGATATTTATAGAGCCATTTTTTTTTTTTACTTTTTTTTATGGTAACTGGGTAAAATTAATTGTTTATTTTTAATAGAAATTTATGCAAGCACTTTTACAATCAAATAATTTTTCAATTTTGTTCAAAATAAAATTTGTAAAATTTAGTTAATATTAGTATATTGTAGATAATTTTATTTATATTTTTAATTTTCATTAAAAAATAAAATCATTTATTGGTTAATTTTTTTTTAATAAAATTTTCATTAAAATTTAAAATAAATTAATTATTTGAATAAAATCACGTAAATTATCATTCTGTTTATAAAATAATTTAATTAACATGAATGTATGTACAATAATTAATTATTAATTAATTTATCATTTCATGTAGAGTTTAATAATTTAACATTATTGTAATGAATAACATTAATTCTATAAATTCTGTCACGCATTAATAATTGCTTTAAATAATAAATTTAACTATAATATTAAATAAATAATTTGTTATAATTTATGTATATTTATTTATATTTCTAAATTTTTGACCTATTTTTTTTAAAGTATAAATTTGTGCTCTAAACTATATGTTATATACATATTTTAAAATATCTTTTAATTATTATAAATTTTAATTAAAAATTTTTTTTTAAATTATAATTAATTTTTTCTTCTTTAAAATTTATTCATGTAAATTTATTTATATATAAAATGTATGTATATTTAAATAATTTTATATGTATTCTTTTTTATTAATTTATTAAAATCGATTTTTTGTAAAAGACAAAGAAAAAATATTAATTGTAAACTTACAATATATTATTACTAAAATAAATAAAAATTATTAAATAAAATTGAATATATAATAAAATAAAATTCTGAAAAAAAAATGTAATTTGCAATATTGAGGCCTAAACATTTAAAAAAAAAAAATTGTATTTCAAAAAAAAATCAAAATTATTTTAATATTTTTTTTTAAGCTTGATATTCAATATTCAAAAAAATTTTACTAAAAGAAAGGAAAGTGGGACTTAAATATCATTATTTTATTTTGAATGTCATTTTGTATTTGTTTTTTTTTTTTTTCTTTTCTAGTGTAGTTAAAGTATATTTTGTATTAAATTCAAATTTCTTCAATATATTTCAATGAATATTTGCTATTATTTAAGAAATTATTTAAGAAAAATTTTAAAATTTCGGTAGAAATTTTATCGTCTTCCAAAAATTTTATTTATTTTTTTTTTTTTTGTTAATTTCTATTACGTTTTTGTATTTATTTTATATCTCTAATTATAATTATTATTACTATCATAATTATTGTTTTATATATTTATTTATTAATATTTGTATAAAATTGAAGTAATAAATATAAAATAAAAAAAAACGCATCATAATTTTAATGGTATTTATGTTCAGGCCTGTATAGATTGCAATATTGCTGAGGAGCAAAACCGAAATTTAAAGATACTATTAGATGCTGTAAGTTTATAATATAAATATTAACAAAAATTAAAAAACAAATAAATTTGTATATATATATACATATATATATATATATATATATATAGTTTATTTAATATAAAAACAAAATGTAATAAATTTGTTGCAATTATTTTAAAAATATAATGTTTAAAACAAAAAATCGATATATACCTTAATATTTTCTCTATATTTTTAATATTTAAATGATATATTAAAGTAATAATAATATTATTAAGCTTTGTCTTAATTTGTTTAATTATTTTCCCTATATACACATTTTTATATACAATTATTATTAATATAATAAAATTTATTATTAATTATTCTTTGATTTATATTTGTTTAATAAGATTGGTATATGGTTTCAGTTGAACATAATTATGTTATAAAAGAATTAGAAACTATTGAAAATATAATGTTATTAATTATTTTTCAATACTTTCTTTTAATCAAAATATAATATAAAATATTTTATTTTACTGGATCAAAAAATTTTACGTTTATTTAAAGCAGTACTAAGCAAGAAGCAGTTTATTTAAAAATCATATGGTTATTTTTTTTCTATAATTTTATAATTTTAATAATTTTTAAGAATAAAGCGTAATACCTAATAGATAATTTTAAAAAAAAATTTTTTTAGTTATTTACTAAATATAATATACAATATAAATATGTTGAAATTTTTTAATTTATGATTTTAAACATAGAGTTTATGACTGAATTTAATTATTAAAACAAAAACCAAAAAAAATTTTAAATTGTATAAATAAAAATTATGTTCAATTGAATTAATAATAAATGAATGTAGTAAACGAATGAAAACAGAAAAAAAACGATTATAAAATTAGCGATTTTCATAAACGCAATATTGCAAAATAATAACTATTCTATTAAATCAAAACAGTTCGTATGATTTAACTGCGCTACTCATACTTATTTCTCTATTTTGTTAAAAAAAAATTCGGTTAATAAAATTTGATTATAAACAGAAATGTAGCGAAATTTTCGCTATGTATCGTGATATATTGCGTTTATGAAAAGACCTATTATAATTAAATGTATTTCTTTTCTATGCACATATCCTCAAAAATCTAAATTTTTTTAAATACATGTTTTATTCTGTTTTTAGTTGTAATTATATTAAAATATTTTGCTAAATCCAAATTTAAAATTAAAACAAAAATAAAAAAATCCAAGATTCAAAAGTAGGTAACTATTGTAGTTAGGTTGATTTCAAATTTTCTAATCATTAATTGTAAAATTAACATTAATTAATTCATAAATATACCAATAATGTTTCATAAAAAAAAAAAACTAAACCTTACATTCATAAAAAATTCTTGCTATTTGGCTTAACTAATTTGGTTTGTTAGCTAATTTAGATTAACTGAATATTTAAATTTTAAATAAATTATAATTGTATTTTGTAGCTTGTAATCATTTGTTTTATGCTTTTGTATGTTTTATATTTTTTTAATTATTTAAAATTTTTTCATAATTTTTTCTTTGTTATAATTTTCTTTTTAAATTTGTAAATATAAACTTAAAATTATATTTTTAATTTTTTTTATTATTATATTAAACGCTGGATTGGTTATCAGCTTTTTGAATCCTTAAATAATTAAAACTCTAAAATAAGTACAAATAAATAAATATTATTATAAAAGTTTTAGATAAAAAAAATATAGTATTATAAATTGAAAAATTCGCTTTTGGAAAATTAAATGAAATATAAAACAAAAAAAAAATAGCGATTTAATTTGCAATTTGAAACTATCCTATTATTTAAAAAAATAAATTTGCAACTTAAAACGCTATTTCTTTAAAAAAAGAAAGTCAAATTATTAAAATTATATTTCTTATTTAATTTATATTTTAAATATTCTGTTAATATTCTGTAAAAACAAAAATATTAACAGAAGTAAATAAATCAGAAGAAATAATATTAATAAAAATGAAAATTTGACTTTCTTTTTTAATTTGCAAAAAAAAGAAAAAAAAAAAATGAATCTGATTAAAATAAAATAATATTAATTAAATTTCATTTTGTTTTTTTTTTATTCACTTATTAAATAATAATAACAATAGGCTGAAGCCCGTGCTGAATTCGCTGAGCGTTCAGTCCAAAAATTGCAAAAAGAAGTCGACAGACTCGAAGGTATGTATTAAAATTTTAATAATAATATTAATTATATTGAATTAATATTACATTTTTTATATATATATATATAAAATGTGATGAAATTTTTTTACTATTTATTTTATTATAAGTATACTAAATGAAATATTTGTAAAATAATTTCATATTGAAGAAAAAAATAAATAAATTGAAGATGTTTTTTTTTTTTTTTTTTGAAAAATTAATAATCAATAATTTTATTTGTAATTAAATCATACTAATAAAAGTTATTAAATTGCTTTGCATTATTAAAAATATTTTTTTGCAAAAATTTAATTCAATAGGAAATTAAAATTAATTTTAAATGATAATTTTTAAAGAAGCAATTTTAAAATATAATTAAATTTAAAGAACTTTGTTCTATTGTTATAATTTTTTAATTCAAGAATTCGCAATAAATTTTAATATTTTAATTTTTAAATGATTCTTTCGAAAATAATTAATTTGTTTAAAAACATCTTCAATTCTTTTTGTTTTGTTTTGTTATATAAATTTAATATTATTGTTAATTGTTTTTATTTTAATTAATATTTAAAATGTTTTTTTTTATTATGTTTTTTTAATAATTATAATTTGTTTTCTATATTTTTTTTTATTTTATTTTTATGTTTCCTTTTAATCCAATTATTACAAAAACTTTATATTGACAATCAACCGCACGCTCAAATAACCTCATAATGCTGTAACAAATATTTGATGTTAACTAAAAAAAAAAATGAAAATCCAAACAATTTTTTTGCATTTAAAATAAAATATTTTTAAAATTATATTTGCATTTATAATTTTTTTACTAAACTTAAAATTATAATAAAAAATATTTTGTTTTTTTCTGTTTTTGTTAAAATATACCCTTGTGTTTGTTATTTAAATGTTTTTGTTTTACTTTACTTAATTATTTTTATTATTATTATATAAAATTAAATTAAATTTATGTAAAATAATTGAAAAACAAAAAACGAATATTTAAAAAATGTTAAATATAAAATTAATTAAACAAAATTTGTGTAAAAATAAATGAAAAACACAAAACAAAAAATGTAAACAGATGATTTACTGAATGAACGTGAAAAGAAAAAATTACTTCAGGAGGAAATGGAAGCTACTCTACACGATATTCAAAATATGTAAAAACAAAAAAAAAATGATAAGAGCATAAACAAATAATCAATAATTATATTATTATATTATATTATTTAAAAAAAAAGAAAACAAAATAATTTCAAATACATTGCAAAAAAAAAAAACAAAGTTTACAAAAGACAGGCAAAAATAAAAACAAATGTTTCAAAGTAGAAAGAAACAAAGAAAAGATTTAGAATCAAAAAACAAAAAAAAAAAAGAAGAAAAGAAGCTCAAAATTTTATTTAAGAAAATTTAAAAATTCTGAAAAACTGTTTAAAATTCCAATTTTATTATTAAAAACGAAATAATTCAAAAAAATTTATTATTTTTAAAAAAAAAAAAAAACAATATTTTTCTAAATTTAACAACCACAACTTATAAGAAATTTTTCTTATAAAAAAACATTTATGTTTTTATTTTCTATTTTAAAAATAAAAAAATTATTTCAATACATTTTTATATAATTAAAAATTCAATAATAATGCATTTATTGATTTAAAATTATATTATTAAATTTCATATTAAAATGGGTATTATATTTTTTTCATTTTATTCAATATTCTGTAGTATTGTTAAAGGGATATTCAAAAAAAAAATTAAAAATATTGTAAAAACAAGCATTCATATATTTAATTAATATATATTATTTTTTTAATATAAAAGACAATGTAATAAAGAAAACATTCCAGAATATCATTCCAATATAATTTTGATTATTATAAGTATTGAAATAATTGTGTTTTTTTTTTTTCTCTTTTAATATGTTATTAGAAAAATATTGTTTAAAAAAATTGAAAACAAGAAATCCAGAAATTAAATGTTAACATATTTAAGTATTATGTTTGCATAACAAAATTACAAAAAAAAAACAATATCTTTATTGATCTTAAAAGCTTATCATATTTAATAATATAATAATCAACTACATTTAAAATTAAAAAACTATAAATTTAATTGAAGATTTCTGATATTCGTTTAATAAAATTCATCTTAAATTTTATTTTATTTAAAAATTTTCAATTTTATTGTACTTTATTCTCATGAAAACTTTCATAAATCTATGTATTATGTAATTTCTTTTCTTAAAGAAAGCTTAATTTCAATTTTTAAAGAATTTTTTATTAATTTTCTAAATTATTAATAAATATTAAAATTTTCTTTCATTTTAAATCTTTTAATTTGCAATATGCATTTAAAATTAAAAACAAAAAAATTTATATTGTAAAAATTAAATAATATCAATAATTTTTTTTCAATTATTGTTTTTTGCTATAAAACATATTTTAATATTTTAAATTTAACAAATATTGCAATTATTTTTATAAATATTTATAAAAACAAGATAAAATTAAAAAATCTGTAACTTTAATTTAAAATTAAAAATGAAAAGTTATAAAAAATATTAAGCAAACATAAAAAACATTCAAAATGATTACGTTTCGGATTCACTTTGTTTTTGAATTATTTTTTTTTTTAATTATTATATAAAAATTACATGATGAATTAAAAATATTGTGTTTTTTATTAAAAATAAAAATATATTTTGTGTTTTTATTATTTTAATTTTATTTTTATATATACATTCATATATATTTATAAGTATAATATAAAATATACATTCCAATATGTAATCTATGTGCTATTTTATGGTTCTTTGTATATTCTACATTTTTTTTTAAATACTAAAGTAATGTTTATTAATTTAAATATTAAAAAAAAAATATTTAAATTTTTGATACAAAATTTAATTATTTTTAATAAAATTTTTTAATTTTGATTTCATCATGTAATTTTTGTGTGTTCTCCATTATAAGATTCTCAAATAAATTTTGAGAAAAAATTTATTATTTCTTAATTACATTACTAAAAAATTCCTCGTTTGAACTTCAATTTTCTTCTTTTTTTTTTTTAATTAATAAAGAAAATTTGAAAAATAAGCAAATAAAAAAAACTTTTTTTATTATTTAATATTTAAAATTAAATATTAAATTCAAATTTAAATATTATTTAATATTTAAAATTAAAATTAAAGAGATACAAATTATAAATAAATTCCATATATAAAAAAAAACTTTATATACTTATATAATTAAAAACTATAATTCTGTTTTTTTTTTTTATTATAAAAAATTATATTAAAAATAATTTAATTAAATAAAAGCACAAACAAAAAAATCAAACAATTTTAAAATTGTTAAAAATTTTTTTTTTCTTTTTCGATTTTATTTGTACATTTATTTTTAGCAAGTAAATAATTCAAAAAAAAAAATGAAAAAAGGATATAAAATTCTTATGATAAATTTTCTTAAACAATTTTCTAATATAAATTCTAATATATAAATTATTTATATATTCAATTATTAAATTTATTATGGTAAATTTTTTTTTTCATCTACAAAGTAAAAAATTGAAAAACATATTTTTTAAAAAATCAATTAAAATTAATTAAATATGCAATAACGATTGAAATAATTTTTTTTTTATTATTCTTATGTAATTTGTTTTAAAAAATTTAGAAAATCTACATTGTTTCTTCTTAATTATTATTATTAATTTTGTTTTTGGATTATCATTTTTTTTTTAATTTAGCAGACACATGATAATTATCTAGAACTACTATTATATTCGTATATACTATACATTCTAAAATAATAAAACATTATATAATATATTTTTATTAAATAAAATTTAAATAAATTTTAATTTATATGCTATACGTTTAGAATAGATACATATATATATATATATATATATATATATATATATATACTTTTATTTAAATACATCTGTTATACTTTCATTTCTGTTTATCTTATTTTCTGTCAATCACATTCCAAATCTTTTATTGATTTAATAAAACAAATTTATATTAAATTACTTTTCATTAATTTATACACCCTGATTTCAATTGTGCAGATATATCGCAATAATACAAAGTCTAGATTTCAGCATTTTATATGCAATTAAAAAAAAATTTCTTTTATTTTTCTAAGATTAATTTGGAATCAAAATTTATTATTTAAATCAAAAAAAAATTCAGTCATTATTTTGTTAATCATGGCATCATTATTACTTTTCTTCTAATTTCTATTTATGAAATTTTAATTAACTAAAAAATTAATAAAAATGGAATAAAAATACAAAAAAAAATAATAAAATAAAATAAAATTTTTCAATTAAGACCAAATGCTGCCTTTATTATAAAAACAAAAAAATATTTTTCTATATAAAATAATTTTTTTACTTTTAATTTTAATAACAATAAAACAAAATAAAACTAAATGGTAAATATTAATAAAAGGAAAAATAATTATAATATTTATTTTTTTAATTCAATTTAATAAAATAGAAAATAAAATTGCTTATTTGATCTGTTTCATCATTTCATTCATTTTTTAAAATAATTAAGAAAACACAAAAAATATTTATGCTAAATAAATTCTGTTCACTCTGAAGTGAAAGAAACTTAGTGGAAACACTCATAGATTTTTGTAAAAAAAAATGTTGCAAATAAAAATAAAAAAAAAAAATTATTTTTTGGTGCAAGGTTGGGTCTATTATTCAGTTTTATATTTTTAAATTTTTTTTTTTTTTTGATTTTTTGCAATTATTTGCTTTTGTTTAAAGTTACATTTAAAATTTTGTAAACACGTCATGTTTTCGATGTTAATTATCCACAATTTCTGGAGATATTTTAATTTTTTTTTTTTAAATAAATAAATATTTAATATAATATAATTTTTTTTTTGTGTAATTAGAAATTTTAAAAAATTTGTCAATCATAATTAATTTGAATTCTAATTTTAAATCAAAAAAAAAAAAGAAAATGCATAAGAAAAGCGAAATATATAAAATTAAATTGTTAAAATAAAAAAAAAGCAAGAATACTTTTGTAAATTAAATTAAAAGAAAAAAATAAAGCAGATTTTTTTTTTTTTTGATAAAATTAATGAAATATATAAGAATAATGATTAATAAAAATTAAATATAATTTTTTTTTTTCAATAGTATTTAATTATATATCTACTGAAAATTATTTTTATACTTAAATTACTTTTAAATTCTATATGATTATAGGGAATTTTTGCGATAATTCAGACATGAACTGAAAGTTCTAAACTTAATTTTATAATTCTTTTAACAAATACTTGCAAATCTGCAGAAATTAAATATTTTACTTTTGCAGTTGTGTAGCATACTCGAGTAATTCTTCAATGTCCAACGTTTGTCTATTATGTTCTTCTAATTTATGATATTTTTGCAGTTTTTATAAAAAAAAAAAACTATAGAACTTTAAGCACAACATTCATTCTCAAACATGCATTTTTGGAAATTTTGTAGTTTTCTTCGAGCATATTAAGACCTAAGTTAAAAATGAAATATCGAAAATCCCCTATGTTCAAATTTTTATTAAAATTAATATTAAAGTATACATTTATTATAAAACATTAAAAAAAAACGAATGTTTTAAATTAAAATAAATTAATTCCATAAATTATGTTGAACGCAGAAAATCCTTAAAGATAATAAAAATATAATTTTATTTTCTATTTAATCGTCTTTTTTAATTTTTTTTCTTTTTAAATGTACTTCCATTTTTTTTTTAATGATTATTATTATTAATTTTTAATTATTATAATTATTTTTAATTTTAAGTATGTAAAACATACCAATATAAATTACTATAATACCAGAAAAACAAAAAAAATTTTAAAAGAACTAAAAAAAATTAAAAAAAAAAAGTATAAAACGAGAAAAAAAATTTTATTATTTTAATTTTTTAAAATTTATAACTATATATAATACTTTTATACAAATAGGTATATATTATACAAAATATATGATATAAAAAAAGAAACAAATAAAATATGCAATACAAAAAAAAAAGAATACTTGTGCCTAAAAATATGTAATAAAAATGTGTTTTTTTTTTATATATATTATTCATTGCTTTTATGTTTCATTATATTAATAAATATTAAGTACTTATGATATTAAAAAGTTAAAATTATAAAATTGAAAATCTATTAAAATTTATAAATTAAACACTAGGTCTGAAAATACAGTTTTAACTTAGTACTAATAGATTGTAGTGTGTATTTTTATTAAAAACTGCGTTAATTGTAAAGCAGTGCTTTTAAAAACGTAGATTTGGCAATAGGTCTTTTGAAAATTACAATTACAAGTAAGACATTTCAAAAATTTCAAGCGATTTCATTTCGATGGGTTAATTAATTATCAAATTAATTATTAAAGACATATGTATATATGTTACATATATGTAGTATATATAAGTTTTTTGATTTTCATATGTAAGACCAATACAATAATGACAATTTCAATTTAATACTAGAATTGCGTTTTCAAAAATAACATATTTAATTAAAATTCTGCTATCTAAAATCTTTTTGCTACTGCAAAACAAACAACATGTTTTTGAATTTGTCAATCATTGAAAAAACTTTTAGTTTTAAATTGGAAATGCGTACGCAGGCTACGGTTTCTTCAGAAGAACCTACTCTCACATTATTAAACGAATTAATGTTTAAAATATTTTTAATAATTTAAAACTCTTTTTAATTTAAGATTACTATATTTGTAACTTAAATACAAAAATTTTTAGTAAGCCGGATTGAAGTTGGCCTACATAATATTATTTATTTAATTTAAAAAAAATCTACTTTTTAAACTAGATTTCAAATATATAAATCTTTGTGTAGCATAGTTTGCCTTATATTTTTCATTAATATAAATTTACTAGTTTTATTATTATTTAAATATTAATTTTGTCATAAGTACTTATATTGAACAATATAATGTAAATTGATTAATAATAGATTATGTATTGTATGTTATGAACATGCCCATCGTCATCCTTTAAATATTTGTTAAATTTATCCTATTTATTATATTTAACAAATACTTTTTCTCTTTTTTCTCTCTATATTTAAATAAAAATAATAAAAAAACAAAATGTCTACAAAATGAATTTTTATAACAACAAAACAAAACTTCAAAATTCACCAATCAACATTATTACAACTTTTTTAAAACAAATATACAACAAAAATATTTAATAATATTAACAATAATCGTTATTTAAACAAACAACTTTACAATAATCGTCAATTGCCAACAATTAAAATAAAAACTTATAATATAAAAAAAAAATTTTGTTACACTTATCAGATGAATTAATATGTGAAAAAGAAAAATATTTCCTAATTGAAGATGATTTAGATGCAGCATTTTGTGATCTTATTCCTAGCTGTGCGCCTGGTTGGGGTATAGAACCTCCAAAAGAACCAACACCACCTCCAGCAGAAGAAACTGCTGAAGGTACAGCAGTTACTGAAGAAGAAGTGAAACCTGAAGCGGCAGAAGAAGCAGCACAAATACCTGAACCCGAGCCAGAACCAGAAGTACCAAAAGAACCTACACCACCACCTCCACCACCACCACCATTTGAATACGCAAAAGATTTACCACCAGAGGGTGCTGAAGTTCCATATGTTAAAAATTTTGAGCCTGGAGATGAAATTCCTGCTGAAGGAGAATCAGCCCCACAAACTGAAAACATACCAGCACCAGAAGGTGGTAGTGTTCCACCAGCTGAAGGTGCTCCTGCAACAACCGACGTTCCAACATCTACTGATGCTCCACCAGCAGAAGGAGCACCAGCTGGAGATAGTGTACAACCAACGGAAGGAGGCCAACCAACTGTTGAAAGTGCCCCAGCAGTTGTTGTGGAAGGACCTCCACCAGAAAATCCTGCAGCTCCAACAGAAACAGCACCAGTAACAGAAACAGCTTCATCATCATAAGAAATTGAATAACAAATAAAATATTGAGATCTAAAACAAAGTGTTAATTATCATAGATAATTTTTTTAAAAAATTTGTTGGCATTGACGTGTTATTAAATCATATAAAATAAATTTAATTTCACAATTTATATAAAATTTTTACATTATATTTTCAAAGTTTTACATTACATTCCAAATACGCAGAAGAAAACCACAAAGTCACCAGTCACATATTTTTAAGAAGGGTTTTTGGAAACCTTTAATACTTCCGACTCATTTTCATTTTGTAGCATTATTACACATTTTTTATTTAATTTTTATTTTATTTTCTTTTAACAATTTTTTCTTTTTTTTCGAAATTTTGACTTTAAAAATCTTTTGCTTACCCGCATCTCAAAAATCATTGCATTAAAATAACACGCATAAAATGATAAAATTGTCGAATTTGGAAACATTCGAACGAAAAAAAACGAAATAAAATAAAATCCTCGAATAAAAACATAAAAATCTTCGAAAATTTAGACGAACTGATCATTGAAAAAGAACGATATAAATTAGTAATGGGAGCTTTAGATGAAGCATTCGTAGAACTAATTCCAGGATTAAATGAAGCATATGATGAAAAGGGACAACCCAGACCAGCTGAAGCACCTAAACCACCAGAACCAGAACCAGCTGAAGGTGAAGCACCTGCAGGAGAAGGTGAAGCAGGAGCCGAGGGTGAAGCTGCTAAGGAAGGTGAAGCTCCAAAAGAAGGCGAAGAGCCTAAAGAAGGCGCTGAGGGTGCACCAGCAGAAGGAGGAGAAGCAAAACCAAAAGAACCAACGCCTCCACCAAAAGAGCCAACACCTCCTCCACCACCACCACCACCATTCGAATATGCTATAGATTTACCACCAGAGGGTGCTGAAGTTCCATACGTCAAAAACTACGACGGACCAGTGCCTACTGGTGAAACAATTACTGTTCCAACAGAAGGAGCTCCGGCAGAGGGAGCTGCTCCACCAGCTGAAGGAGCCCCACCAGCAGAGGGAGCTGCACCACCAGCCGAAGGAGCCGCACCCCCAGCTGAGGGAGCTGCACCACCTCCAGCTCCAGCCGAAGGTGCTGCTCCACCAGCCGAAGAAGCTGCTCCTCCAGCAGAAGGAGCTGCTCCGCCAGCCGATGGTGCTGCTCCACCAGCACCAGCGGAAGGAGCGCCTCCAGCCGCCCCTGCAGCAGATGCACCAGCCGAAGCACCAGCGCCGCCAGCAGATGCTCCACCTTCTTAAATTAATTTACCTATAAAAAAATTACAACAACTTTATCATATAATAATAATAGAATTTGCTATACGAAAAATGAAAAACAGAAAAAAAAAAGAAACACAAACAGTCCGTCTAATGAAACACCATTTTTTTAATTTTTTAATACGATCAATAAAAAAAAAAGAAAATAAAAAAAATTTTTTAATATTGGCATGTACATAATTTATTATATATTTACATACATAAGTATATTATATTTATATAAAATACTAGTTATAATATTTAATGTTTTCAGATGAAACATGAATTTTTTTTTTAATATCGATATAAAAAATTTCAAATTTGCTATTAACGAAACGTTTTTTTTTTTTTATTTATTTTTTTTAACCTTTGCAAATTTAATTTCTTTATTTATAGTTTAATTTCAAATCAAAAATAAATTATCATTGAGTATTTTTTAAAAAAGAAACTTACATTAAAAATGCCATAATCGAGAGCAAGTAATTTAAATTAGCTGTTGATCAGTTAATAGAAATGTGTAGAAAAGCCTTATTTCTTGATTATTAAAATTTTAAAATTATTAGATATTAAGAACCTGCAAATTAGAGAATAGATTTTAAAATATGATGTTAAGTGTGATCAAAAGAAACACACTCTTATTTAGTATAACAAAATCAAATTGGAAAACAATCCTTTTGAGCAGCATTTCCATGTAGTTGAACTTGTTAAAGGCTTCATTAATACTCAATTGAATTTAATTTTGTTTTTGAAATTTAATTTATTTTTTAGTTTTGGTATTTTTTTTTTTCCTTAATAATTTTAAAGAAGTGTGAATCGAGCCTGCAAAAAATGCAAAAATGAAATTTTGCCATTAAATATTAAAAATGCCGCTTTGCTAAAATAGTTTAAAAAAAAAAAACTTAATAGGTAATTATTTTTTACTTATTTTCTTTTAATATTTTTAATTAAATTTTATTTTAAATTTAAATTTAATTTTTTTTTTATTATTTCAAAATTTATTTATTTTATTATTTCTTTTCTTTATTTTCATTTATTTTTTTTTTGTGCCCGAAAACAAAAAAATCGATTATTTCAAAAAAATATGAAAATGATGTATATAGACGACCTCGTCTTGGAAAAGGAAAGATACAAGGATATTGGAGACGATCTCGATACCGCATTCGTCGAACTTATCCTCAAGGAATAAATTATTTTATAATGAACTTTTTGCAATTGCGCATAAATTTATAACAGTTTTTTTTATATGTATGAAATATTATAGTAAAATATTATTGTATTATTATAAAAAAAGAAAACAAGAACCTATTTATGTGGTTGTTTGACTCAAATATAAATGTAAATTTTCAATAAAAGTTTACTTTTATTTTAATTTAGAACAAAAAAAAAAAATTTGAAAAAAGGAAAAAACAAAACATCAAAAAAGGACTTTATTTTTTTTTTAATTATTTATTTATTTATTATTTATTTTTTTATTATTCAATTTTAGTTATTAATTATTTTTAAATTTAAAATTTTGTTCCATCACATATACAATTTATTTTTGCGCAAAAATAAAAAGTAAATAAAAACAAATTTCTAATTTAATACACCAATAAAAAATTTGCTGTTTTTATTATTTTGCTAATTTTCTTTCTTAAAATTTTATTCATATATGAAAACAAAAAACAGAGGACTACAACAAAGAGAAGGAAAAGTACAAAGAAATTTCACATCAATTGGATTTATCAATTGCGGACATGTACTAAAAATATTGAATATTAAAATAGGCCTTTTATTATAACCATATTTATTATTTCTTTAATTCTCTTTTAATTTATTTTCAAAAACCTTAATTACAAAAATATTTATAAAGATTAAATTCAATGATATTATTATACTGATTTCAAAAATATTATATTAATAAAATTATAAAATTTAATTTTCGAAAAAGACTTGTATAGAAAAAAATAAGAAAGAAAGGATATTGAATTTATATCCGTTTATGCAGACCAACTTCGAACGTGTATAAAAATAAAATGAAATTTTTTCAAATGTTTTTCCGCTCAATTTTATAAAAGGACTACTAAAAATGTTTAAAAGTTTCTAATATTTATATGAATATAGATTAATTTAATTGGTTTTTATATTTCAAACAAAAAAAAATTTTATTTAATTAAAAAATTCATTTAATTAAAAAATTTAAAATTCCATTTATGTACCTTCGGAATGTGTGTTGTTAGAAGGGAATTGATTATTAAATCGAGTTATTTATTGCCATTAAACAAAACAAAAATTTAAATTTCGTCTTTAGACCGGCATATCACAAGACAAGAACAAATTATTATAATAAAGGAAATATATATGTATATAAATATAGGCATATACAAGCAGGCAGACTTGATAGAAATAGTTTGTGAATATTATGAATGTGAAATTAATTAAAATATTTAATAATTTTCAAATCTTAACACTTTAATTAACAAAAAGATTATTAAGCATAATAAATTGATTTTATGATTCCTTATGATAGCTATTAATACTCCAAATATGTACACATGTAAGGAGACAATAATATTATATACATAATAGGTGTTCTTAATTAAATAATTATTAATAATTACTATTTCAAATAAATATTTAAAATAAGGTTTCACAAATTATAACTTTGTTTTAATCTTTTCAATATACTTTCACCTACTTATGCAATTACATATATACTTATACCACTTTGAATCCTATGCGTATCAGAAAAGTATTTCAGAACTTATCACCTCTTTTCAATAATATTTTAATTTTTTGTATAGAATTTTGAATTTCGAAATTTATTTACTAAATACCTTTTAAAAATCTTGAATAACAACCAACTGCGTTGAGTGATTCGAATAACAGAATATAAGTGAATAAGAATTTAATCTGAATAGGAGTGAACAAAACTTAATAAACTTGTATGGAACCACAAGCAAAATTAAATGTTCATTTAATAAAAAATTATGAAAATTCAATCAAAATATGAGTAAAATCTTGTTGCTTTTTGATTTTTTTATAAAAATCGCTTATACCCACCAATTATTATTATAGCTTATAAATTCATATGTGTACATGTATATATATATTTTCATTGTATGTATTATGTATATGTATATATTTAAATTATAAAATTAATTTAAATTTATTTGTTTTGTTTTTTCTAAACATTTTAAAATTCTAGAATAATATGCGATCTTAAGATGATGCGTGTGTACGATTAGCAAAATTTATTTAATTAATGGGCTAATAATGTATGTAATTCACAATATCAGGTGATGTGTTTTTTTTTTTTAAATTTTCTAGATATTAATTAACACTTACCCATTCTTCGCTGTAGTGAATAATATTCTAAAAAATTTAATTCTTATAAAGTAATTACTTTTAATTGCAACATGTTCATGCCGCCCAATGTATGTAATATTTCACAATTCAATCTGGTGATTCTATGGAAACATTTAATATTATTTGTAGGCTCTAATAATAGGGAGAATACCAAAAATAATATAGAAAAAATAAAATATTTATTATCACTATTGCTTATTCACATTCTAATAATAAAAATTTTTATATTAACTGTTAATATCGAATTTCAAAAATCAAGTAAAGAATCTTTTTAAACAATAAATAAATTAAATATTACAAAAAACAAAAATAAAATTGATCGAAAAAGTCATCTATGGAAATTTTTAATTATCTGTGTAAGTAACCACCGAAAAATTATATGTTATGTGCTTTTTTTAAGCTTAAAAGTGCTTCGTTTTCATTGTAATAAGGTAAACTCAATTCTATATAGGGTGTCCCTACACGTGATGGAACTCCTCAAGCAATATGATAGAATGTATTCAGACGAACAAAAAACATCTAGTGGCAAAAAAACATTTTGGAGGGCCCAAAAAAACAAAATGTCAGCAGGTGTTTTTTGTTAGTCTTGAGGCATTCTAATATATAATCCTAGTTCGCTAGCTCCATCAAGTTTCGGATATCCTGTTTATATATACAAGTCTTTTAATAAATCAATAATATGAATTTAAATACCAAGTATTAGAGAATGTTCTCATAATATAAGTACATTAATTTTTTTTTTTTTTAAAAAACAAATTGAAAAATATTTATTTAAAAAGAAGAAAAAAATGTACATGTGTATATGTATATGCAATTAATATATTTGTACAAAATATATTATATTTTTAAATTTTCAACTATAGAAAATGGAATGCAGTTCTGCACAATTTTTTTTCAATTTTACTATTAAACTCAAAATCATATTAAAGATTCAAGAATAATTTTACAAAATAATAGCAATTTGATTCATTTAATTTGTTATTGTAATTTAAATATATTAAGTTCAAAATATTACATAACTAGTAATCAAAGTGATTTCATCAAGTGTGATCCGCAAAATTCCATACAAATAATTTTTATATTAACGAAAACAGATCATAATAAAAGGAATTTGTTTAGGGTACTTTTATGGTGTAGTAGCTATGATTCAAAGTTCCTATACAAACAGAAATTGTCAAAAGAAGAAAAGTTGTCGAATAGCAAGTCAAGTAAATGTCAAATAAATTTCTTTAAACATTGATTTATAAGTATGTTAACATATAGTTAATATAAATTTAAATAAGGTAATTGATTTGTCTAATTATTTTTAATTCAAATATCTACATATACATACATATATTCGACTTTTATTATGAATATGAATTATAACTATTGTACTATAAATTTATTAAAGCATTCATTCTATTCTAAAAAAATCACATAAGGCAGTAAGTACATTCAAATATCAAAAAACTATTTTTTAACTTAAGAAACAACAACATAATAAGAACATTTTGATTTTATATTTTTATAAGATGATCCAGTAGTAAGTACAATATTATATACCATAATTTAGAGAATCAAAAAATGGGTAAAACTTTTGTTCAGAAATTGATTTAAAAACTCGATAGTTTTTGATTTACAGGAATTTTAAGAAAATTTGATAGAGATTTTCACTTGCTCGTATCATCCGGTCTCCAAATGGTATTAATTTTAAGTAAAGCGTTTCCGAAAGAATTCATTGAAACCTTTACGAAAATATATGGCTTAATTTCCTTGTAGATTCGGAATGGCAAACAAAATTAAATCTTGAACTCAATGAGCAATGAAATTCATAATATAATTAGTGTAATAGGCACAATCCTATAAATATATATATGTTCTTGTTATTGTGTGTTTCAATAGTAGATTGTATGTAGCAGTCAATGTAAACAAAAAAAATACTTAGTAATCATGTGGATTAAAGTATAAAGCAATGTAGAGAACATTTCGTCGGCAATTTCTTCATGCCTCTGTAGCTCAGTTGGTAGAGAGTCCGCCTAGAAAGCGGTAGGTCACTGGTTCGAGTCCAGTTCGAGGAGAAAAATTTTTTAATTAATTTTTCTGCCTTTAACTCGTTCCTTTGATTACGTCATCCATCTGTTCTGCAGTTGCATGAAGAAATATCCATTAAGTTAAACTCAATGAGCTTCTTCAAAAAGAAAGCTTTGCTTGCAGGCTCATATTTTTCGAAAACTTAATGATAAAGATCAAATAAAAATTTTACTAAGTTTTCTTAAAATTCTTATTTCTCGAAACAATTGAGTTTTTATAACAAAAATTTTAAACATGCAAACAATATAATTTATAAAATTTCACTAATTACTGAATCACCCTATCTATCCATTCGTAGATATATTCATTCAAAACTTAAATAATTTTTTAAATCTTAAATAAATTAATGCAGTTTAATACGAGTACTTTGTTACCAATATTTTGAAAGTCAGAGTATGTATTTAACTTTCTTTCGAATATTATAGTAAAACCAATTTAATAATGAAATAAGGCTCTGATCCGAAAAATCCGAAATTGGAAAAAAAAATATTTCGATGAACAATAAATTAAATGTATCGCACACTGTCAATAATATTATTTTATTAATCGAAAAATTTAATGATTTTCATTTTAAAAGTATTAAATCTGATTTCACAATTACATCAAAATTATATTACCATACAGTTTAGCAATTAAAACTCATCAACTGAATTGTTTATTTATACCGCCAATTATGGTAACTTTGAAATCAGGGATAATTTTAAATGTTAATTATCTAATTGTTATTCATTTGTTAACATTAATATATTAAAATGAATCAGATTTGCCGTTGATCAATGATTAAATTGATCAATCATTAACAAATTATATTCAAAGATTGATATTTAAAATCAAGCTATATTATTGCATATACCGCGGTCACAATAATGTTTAAATTGTTCTCAATTAACTTTGTTTAACGCGCACGCGGTGTGTTCATTCAATTGCTGAATAAAGTAAATTAACAACAATTGAACCATTTCTCAAAGCGGAGAAAATTAAAAATTTGAGAAATTACAAACTTATATTGATAAATATATACATATATTTACATTTTATACATTTAAAATTATATTATATAAAATAAGTAAAAACAAATTTATTATAGAAATTTTGAAATTAAATAGTAAAAAAATAAAGAAAAACATTTATTCTAAACTGCCATTCAAATCCATTCAAATATAGATTTAATTTTTAATTCAAAAGTATGAAATAATGAGTGCAAAATAAAAAT
This sequence comes from Condylostylus longicornis, assembly GCF_029603195.1. Classification (NCBI taxonomy): domain Eukaryota; kingdom Metazoa; phylum Arthropoda; class Insecta; order Diptera; family Dolichopodidae; genus Condylostylus; species Condylostylus longicornis. The sequence continues at coordinate 7,388,097 of NW_026578009.1, read as the reverse complement.
TTCATTTTTTTAATTGTAGGGATTGAGAATAAAAAGCAAATGTCCAATTTATGCATTTAATTCAAAAAAAATATATATATATATTATTTTTCAACATTAAATGTTTTTAAAAAAATTTTAATTAGTTGCTAGCTCAAGCTTTCAATATTTCTTATCATAATCATACTTAAATACATACATAAAAAAAAAATAACATAAATTAATTTTTCTAATTTTAGTTCTTAAGATACATTTACAAATTACAATCACCAAAAAAATAGAATTTAAAAAATATTTAATATTATAAAAAACAACAAGTTTTAAAAAATCTATTCATAATATTGAAAATAATAAAAAAAAAATTAATTTTTTATTTATACTTTTTTTTTTTTTATAAAAACATTTGAATTTTATGCATGTAAAATCAAAATAATGCAAATTTAATTGTAATAATCATAATTATTATAAATATATAGTTATTTGAAATTGAAATAAAAATTATATATTTAATAAAAAAAAAAATTAAAAGAGAAAAAATTGCAAAATATATGGGTTTTATTTAAAAATATGTGAATAGGTTAACTTGGTCAACGCTGTGATACCCGTACTAATGATTGATTTTAAGAATTGTATGATAATTTACGGCAGTATATGGAATACTCTCAAAAATTTTTACCGAAATTAATGGCCATATTACGAAATTCGTTTGTGTAAAATTTCAGGATTGTTTCAAACCACAGTTTCTAGGACATAACTAAATAACTTATAAAATTGTATGGCAGCTACCATAAGGAATTGATCAGTTTAAAAAGATCTTATCAAATATAATAACCCTAATAATATTTTTAACTGCGCGAATTTTCTAGGTTCTATAATTTCTGATAATAAAGCTAAGTAAAATTTGAAGTTGTATGGCAGGTAACCAAATCACAGCTTCCATCATATTCAATTCAAATTGAGTCCTGGCATTTACTATAATAAATCAACTGTGAAAATTTAGTAAATTTAACTTTCTTTTTGAGGACAAATAAACAGACATGGATAAATCAACTCATAATTCGACACTAATTAAAAACATATACTTGTGTCTATATCTTAGACAATTATTTTTTATTATTGCAAATGGAATGGCCAATTTATTATAACTTAACAATACACTTCAGTAAGAACATAAAAAAATATTCCTATATACTTATAATGTATATAATATGATATTTTCTTAAAAACGCTATTCAAATCTAATTTATCGAAAATTTAGTTCCATTTTTTTCAAATTGCGAAAATTTTTAACAATGTTTTTGCTTAATTTCTGAATTTTTTTTTTCCATTCTGCTAAATCTAAATATTTATGACTTTGAATAATTTATAGAATAGATGGGATTAAAAAAATTCAAAATTCTGTTTAAATTTTCTTTCGAATTAAATTTGTTTTCGAATGTAATTTGATTTTTCGAAAATTAAATTTCTTCGAAAAATCAAATTACAGAAAAATTTCGAATAAGACTCCTGCTTTAAACTTTGTATACTCGTATTATGAATTAGATGGGAAATAGATTTTCAGAACAATATTTTCGAGGTATTTATTAATCCTATGTTTTTTTTTCATCCAAATATATATGTATATATATATTTAGATTTATATATGTAGATCTAATTTTGTTTTAATCTCAAAATTAACATGGACAACCTAACATTGTTTTTTTTTCTATATTAACACTATTAAGAATAATACATATTGGATGGTTTACTTTAAAAGTGACCTAAATCTATTTGCGATTTTAAAACTCTCGTTTATTTCCAAAGCAATGATAATGACAATAATTAGAATTGCAACTTTTACTCAATCTATATCAAATATTTGGCTAATTCGAAACCCAAAAGAAGCTGAATTTTTGTATGAAATGGTATGGTACGATACAAACTATTTAATATTAATATGTTTGAAGAATTTAAAGAAAATTTGACGTAATACATCAATATAACAAATCAAAATCAATATTATGTTGGCAAACATAAATTCAAATACATGTAAGTATACTAGTATAAGGAGTGAAATTTAAATTAAATACAATTTATGAAAATGAAATTGCATAGGGCAAGCATAAACTATCATGCAAAATAACATTTCACGAAACATTAAAGAAATCATCAATTCGATGCACAAAATGCGGCTATCAGGTTTCCTAGCAAAATCGTTACCATTTAATGAACTATACGAGTATATATAACAAATTTCTTTCATATAACAAATGTTTTGAAATAATATTAATTTACCTCAAAAATTTATTCTAAGAACCCTAGAGCTGCTGCTGCGCAACGCGGCAGTGGAGCGCACCAACCTTAGATAAGCTAATGGAGCAACGTGTAATGCGACAAGGAATTTGTGGCCAAAACTGGATTTACGTCGCACAAGGAATCTGATCTCTCTCAGAAGAGAGGATATCAGTGCTGTGGTAGGGGTACTGACGGGCCGATTGTCTGATCGGCGAACATCAGCAAAGAGAATGGGCCGCCTTGCAAACGATCTTTGTAGGAGTTGCTGTGACGAGGGGGAGGAGGAAACGGTGACCCACCTTCTATACTCATGTCTGGCATTGGCGAACTCCAGGCAGAGATTCCTTCGGTCTTGCTTCTTCAGCCACGCTACGAACTTAGCGAATGTAAGCGTTAGGAATTTGAACCGATTTTTGAGGGGTTCAAGCTATTTCAGATAAGGAGCGCGAGGGAAGAGATCCGGCGGTACCTCAACGGGCCTAGTTGGCCTATGTGTAACATTCAGGGAGCCGCGACAACCTAACCTAACCTAACCTACCTCAAAAATAGAGTGTTATATAAAAAATGTATCTGTAGTAATATGCATTAGTGCTAAGAAATTTTGTACGAAAGGATTTCCTAATTTAAAAACCGATACATATCACCAAAATCATAAAACTTTAGATTTTGAAATATCAAAGATATATTTATACGTATGTATAAAATTCTTTATTATACAAGATCTAGTTATAAATAACAATTTTTCAAATAACAAAATTTGGAAAAGAAACATTTTCATGTTACTATTATAATTTATATATAGATTAAATCAAATAAATTTTTGGCCTTGTAATTATATCGAATCCATATGGTATAATATATTATAATTTTTATCTCAATTCCTTATATTTTGTACTTTAAGAAATTACTTATCTATTCCAGTACAAATATTTAAAAATTAAAATTTTGTTTTCGATTTTAAGTTTTTAAGTTTTTATAAGTTTTTAATACTTATACACAATAAGAATATAGAGTGTATATCTACATACATCCGCCTGTATAAATTGTGTACCACATAATATGCACATTATAATTATGGTGATACTACACAGACTCTTTGTTGCTAAAAAAATGCGAATACAATACTCGTATTTATATGTGTATATTTATATATATATATACTCTTACAGCGATATAGCAACACTACATTAATTTAATATAATATTATATTTAGCATCATTTGACCTCAATTTCAAAGTAAAAAAAAATTAATAGTTTTAAAAACAACAGAGAATTTTCAAAATTTTTTAAACTTTTATATATAAAAATATAAAAAAGAATAATTTCAACTTCAATTAATTTTCTTTGGATAAACATTTTTACGTGAAATGTAAAATTTTTAGATCTTAATAGTAATTATTATTGATCTATGTTCTATTAACACGCATTTGTTATACAGTTAGTTCTAGAATGAAGATTTAAATAGAATCTAATAAAATTTTGAATGAAATCATTTTTATAATATTAATAGAAAATTTTAATTAATTTTATTACGATAATTAAAAAAAAGAAATTAAAATTATTCATTATCTTATACAATATTTTTAAACAAACAAAAAAAAATTTTCTATTTTTAGGCCATTACCTCATATTTATTGTATATACAAAGGCGATATATTTACTATATACAATAATTTATTAATATATATATCACTCATGTCATAACTATTATTAATATTCTAATTCAATTTAACTTTTAGATTGCCAATATTTTAAATATTCTATATATATGTTTCTACATTATTAATTTTTATAAAAAAAAAATAATTAGAAAAAATGTTATATTTACATAAATTTAACAGGTGCATAATATGGAAAAAATCCTTATGTAACAATATGAAAGCCATGTGAATTTATATTTATTTATGTGTTTAATATTTTCGTACTAGATATACTAAACATATATATGTATGTGTATTATATATAGCAATATTAATATATTGTTTTAAATTAACCCTATTTGGAAGCATCAAGTTCGTATATAAATTTAAAATAGTTGATATACTTTGATCTTTATTATTTTACAAAAGACAATTTTATTGAATTATGAATATAAACAAATTCAAAATAATGTAATTATGCTTTTCAAACTAAATTAATATCTTCCCTTTGTATTTTTGTATTTAGCACCATTCTGCACATTAATAATTTCATATTTAAACCTGCTAAATAGCTATATATTTTTATATATACATGGATATATTGCATATAATCAGGGGTTTTGAAAAAAAAAAATTGCCGTGTCAATGTAAATATATCAGGAGCCGTGGGATTGTAATCAGTCAAATTTTTTTGAACATAGCAAAGGTTAGTTGTTGTCATAACAAAAGTTGAAAAACATTTTTGTCAAATTTTTAAGAACTTATATATTAAATAAATTGTGTCGAAATTTTAAATCCATTTTTTAGGGAGCCTAGCAATAATAACAATATCTATAATAATATAATATACATATTATGTTTAATAATATGAAGAGTCATTATAATCTTATTGATAATATCAGATCCCTAATATAAATTTTTATCTATATATAAACAAATAATCTGCAAATTCCGCTAGCAGATTTATTATTAAAAGATAGAAGAAAAATTGATTATAAAATTCCGCTTTAAAATCTTAATATTAAAATAATGAAATTAGAAACTATCCGGGTATATAATATAGTTAATGGAAATCGATTTTTTATTGGTTCTATACATTTTTGACCATATTAAGGAAATTATAATAACATTTTGTTTGTCAGCTAGAAAAATAATATTTAAAAATTTATTGTTACTTAGCTTTCTTTAAAATTTGAAATAAGTATAATATTCATAATATATGCAATGCAGTCGGTTATGTACTGGTGACCATATTAGAGTTATATTTTAAATAGTTGGATAGTTTTTTGGATAATTTGGGAATTTGTCGATTTCTAATTTAACACTTTATAAATTTACTCCAACTTCATTATGATTAGTGAAGTGAGTTATTTTATATAGAAAAACTTTTATTTTCATCATCACAGAACTTCATGTACATATTGGTACTACAATAGTTGTAAGTAGTAGTCATCATACCTCCAGTCTTATATTTAAATAAATTAAAAATAAATTTAAGTCTTGATCTCATTATAAATTAGTATTACTTTACAGTCTTAATAATTTGAATGTCAATTAACTAAAATTAATTAAATTAATTTGAATTAAACATTCTTAAAAATGATTTCTTAAAAAATATGTATCATATTTCAAATTTTCCTGTCTCACCAAATTAATCGTAAAAATTTTATTATGTACTACAAATAAATTGTAGTGTGTCTAGAATCGAATTTTAATGTTATACATTTTCTAATGAAAACGAATTTATCTGTTGTCCTTGAAGGATATACCACTTTCTTATTTCAAAATTTTTCAAAACAATTTATTTTAGAGATGCATAAACTGATTTTCATATTAAAATTAAATAATTTTTCATAATTGATTGCAGATTGTGATTAATTATAAAATCTACGTCGTTTACAAAAATTCAATTTTAATGAACATAAAATGAATGAATAATTTTTCTATTTTAAAAATTTGATTCCGATTTCTTTTCTTTTTTGTTTTTTATTAAAAATTTAATGAATTTCCTTTCTTTTAAACACCATAAATGTAATATACAATCTAGGCGTGTAGAGATCGCCACACAACATTCAAGCATATATGATATAATTTTTTTTTTTTTTGGTATATTTTCTCTAAACAATTTGTAAATAGTGTGAAATATTAAAGAAAAAATATTATTCTCCATTTATTCTAATTTTATATTCAAAATTTTTTTTCGTCTGAATATCATCTTTTTCATTTAATCATTTCTTTCATCATCATCAATATCAATAACACTATATTATCGTCTCTTAAATATTGAAAAATTTCAGAAAAATTGAACAAGTTGCCAATTGTGTGGGAAATCATCAAAATAACTTTCATAAAAGTTAAAAAACAAAAAAAAAAATAAGTTTAATTTTTGAAAATTTGCCAAAAATAAATAAAAAGAAAAAAAAATAATTTTTTTTTCTTTTGATATATATAATATGTATATATGTGTGTGTGCACATTCAAAATAAGAGCATTTATGCAAAAACAAGATATTGACAGGATTTAAAATATTTCCCAAAAGGAAATTTTTTTCAAACCACACAACTACATATCTTATAACAACAATATTAACTATTCATTAATATTCTTGAAAATCATATATATATTTTTTGAGGGGAAATAAGAAAAATTTATTTTTAGTAGCAATTCTCATCTCAGTGGAGATTTTCTAAGAGATCATTACATTTTTTATATGTGTGTAAATGAATGAAAATTATAGTATCATATGGTACAGTGAGTTTAAAAATTTTTTCAAAATGTTGAGAATAGAATTGAAGTATAAAAAAAAAATAAAGTAAATTTTTGAAATTAAAAATTACAATTTCAATACATACATGCATACATATAAATTTTCTGTTGCTCTATCATTTTATTATTGATAAAATAAGAAAATTTATAGGAATATTGTATTTGTATATATACATATGTATGAGAAATTTTCATTATACAGTTTAATATAAAAGTCATTATCATGCACAATACAAATACAAGCACAATACAAGTAATGTCGCATACAAATATTTGAAAATAAATTGAAAATTTAATTTAGTATAAAATTAAAATAATTATTACAATTATTGTTAATTTTATAAGATTATATTTTTTCAATGTGTATACAGAATAGCAAGTATGCGTTTATATTATATAGGATATAAAATCTAAGAATACTTTAATTTTTAGATTTTATTAAACATATATGTATATATTTAGGATATATAAATTAAAAGAAGGCCACACACTTTAAATTAAAATTTCTTATTAAAATTCATTGGTATATGTGTATGTGTCGACTGTAGAGATGTTAATATTTTTCTATTAAATTTATTTTATTGTTATATTAATTATTATTTATAAAAAAAATGCAAGATTTTTTATAAATTAACAAATTAAGATATTCATAATTGTATAAACTATATTTATAATGTTAATATTTCAAGAAAATATATATCCATACATATATATATATATATATTAGAAAACGTTTTAAAATTGTATTTGTTAAAAGGAGTGCGTGAGTGTTCGAACAAGAAAACACACATATTTATATATACATATGTAATTTTTAACATTAAGGTAGACTATAGAAACAATTTTGGGAAAAATATTCATATCTAAAAATTTTCCTGGTGAAAAAAAATTAAAACATAAAAAAAAAGAAAAACAAAATTTAAAACTAAGACACCTATAAAAGAAAAATTCTTTTTGCTTTTTGGGATACGAAACGATGAAAGAAGAAAAATATTTTAAAATAAAAATGAAAATTATTTTTTTTTTTTGTCTTTTTTCTCGTAAAATTTTCAACTACATGAAAAGTCAAGGGGCGTTAAGGGGCTAAATAATTTGGTCATCAGTGCTTTCGCGTATTTGGTAGCGCATAGTGTATATTCCAAGCGCTCAGGTTGGTTTTCATTTTAATATTCCGTTATATAGGAAAATCGAAAATATATATATAAAATTTTTTTTTTTTTTTTTGGATTTTGTTATAAAAATCTACCCGTTAATTGTTTATAAATCCAATTGAAAACTTATTATTATTATTTTAAAACTAGTTTTAATATTAAAATTTTTAATAACAGTAAATATTTAACAATTTTCTCTATAAAATTTTCAATTTTTTACACTTTTCATTTAAAAAAAAAATCATTCAGTTACAAAATAAGAAAAAAATAATCAGAGAAGAATAGTGATCTTATCTAAAAATAGATTTTTAATTAAAATACGAATAAAAAAATAATCAATTATTAATTTTCATAATAATTTATAATATTCTAAAAATAAAATTAACACTCTATATACTCATATATAGAGTGTATATTTAATTATAATTTGTGTGTGTGTATAATATAATAATTATAATAGTTTGTCACTTTCACGGTCTCAAAGGATTAAAGTAATTTCTTTCCCAATATTAAATTAGCGAGCCTTATCTAACCTATAAATGGATTAAATCATGGATACAAAAGCTACCTAATATTTTCATGGAGTAAATATAACTGACAAAGAATAATAAGAAAAGCATCTGGAATGTGTTACGTAAACTAAAAAATTATTTAAAATGGCTGGATAATGAAATTATTAATAAATATATTCAAATTAATTTAAACATAAATCCCTTAAAATCCGTAAAAATAAAAAAAACATATATAAAGAATTTAAAATTCAATTTATACGAAAAAATTTTTAAACAAAAATTAAAAATTAATTATTTTTAAAATTTTCAAATTTTTTCAAAATTTACTCAATTTTGTTTTTCTTATATGGTTTTTTTTTTTTTTGTTTTTTATTTTTTAATTTTAGTTTAAAATTAAAATTCATGACAAACATATAAGGAATTTGTAATTGAATATCATATTATTTCTTCACGTCAAAATATCTACATTAACACATATCCAAACATATACACACAATACAACAAATAATACAATATCTATACTCATTCATTTTGAATCATCTATACATACTTACATATATCAAACGAAATTTAAAATTAAAAGAAATTAAATTATCAATACAATAATAAAAATATTTTTATAGTATTGGTTAATTAATTTTTTCAGCGAAATACACACAATTACGCACATTTAAAGATATAAAAGAGAAATATGATTTTTAATTTATTATGACGTCAAAATAATCTCAAAACGTATAAATTCTCTTTCTCTTACAAATTCAATATTCGTGAATTCATACACACAAATATACGCATATTATATTATACACATACATTTATACATATTATATTACAAATATACAAAATAGAGAAATCGACTAAAAATTTAAATTTATTTAAAAAAAAATATAAAATAAAAATAATTGAATAAATTGAAATTTTTAAATTTAAATAATATAAAATTAAAATATTTTATCTTATTTTTCAAATTAATATTTTAATCTCTTTATATTTTTTATATTGATGTTATCAATTAAATACTTACAAAAACGTATGACACATCACAGCTTTTTATAACAAGTTTAAGCTTGAATCATAAAAATAAAAAATTTTATTACCAAATTCAATTATAATTAAAATTATTAGCAAAATATTCCCGTAATATGTTTAATTTCTAATAGAATTCGAGAATCAACAAGCGTATAACTAAATCTCATTTTATTGTAATAATTGAATCCAAGACAGGATACAAGCATCAAAAACTCTATTCACGCATTTTAAATTGATCAGCATTTTTGATATTTTCACATTTCTTTCAATTGAATCAAATTCGGCGACGTATATAGATTCAAATTTTTATCAAATTTTAATAAGATGAAAAAAACCTACACAGACCCACAATAAGAAACCAGACTAATGAAAATTAAAGATCAATTAACTTTAATTAATAATAACCGAATCGAAACTCTTAAAAGACATTCATTATTGAAAATAAAGTCTGATATTAAATTACTTTAAAATATTTTTAATTATTTTAAATTAAATAATTAAAAATATTAATAATAAATGTTTTAAATAAATAAAAATTAATTTAATTATTTACATTATTCCTAAGTACCTAAAGTTGTTATAAAATATTTTCCTATTGAATATTATTTATAACATACAGTCGAAGACAATTATATACACACCCTTTAGGGGAGAATTTTTTATGCATACAACCCTATTGTGGAGTTATACATTTCCTACTTAATTAAAAAAACCACATGTGTGGGCTAAAAATGCTTAAACGTATAAAAGAGTTTTGCTTATATGCGCGTTGCATATAAGCGTGTTCGACTGTGTTTGATTATTATAATATATTCTCATTATATTTTAATTTATAAATAGCTTTGCAGGTAAATATTTGAAAAAGAATAAAAATTTTGTTCTATTTAATGCTAAATGTCATAGGTACATACGAACATATATTTCAAATTGTATTTAATATGTAGGTGCATATATGTAAAAATTTCTATATTCTATATTGAGTTTCATGTTATACAGTATATATATATCAATTTTTATTTCGTATTATATACTCCAATACTATGCTTATATTTATTAATATACAATTTATATCTATGTAATATGAAAATCAAAATTAAATAAATATATAAATTCAATTGTTTATTAAAAAAAAAGAAAACAGAAAAGTAATTTTTCTAAATATCTAAAAATAAAAATTAATAAATTATTTGCATAGGCAAACGAAAATAGCACAAATATTTCACACACTATTGAAATATTTTTAAACGCATACATACTAACACATACTAAATATATATACATAAATGAATTAGTTACTACTACCTACACGGAATCAAATTTCTATTTTTAATTCACAGTTTATTATAATTATTTAGATTTGAAAAGAAAATTTAATTTTTTAAGAAAAATTCTATTAAAATATTAATAAAGCATGTATATACTTACTATGATTTTTCATGAGTTTTACACTATGTAGATAACACTATGCACATATAGGTATATTAATTAACTTGTAAGGTCAGTGTTACACATACGCTTTCATTTACACTCAAAAAATATAAATGCAATTTTAAAAAATTAAAATATATATGTGATAAAAAAAATAAAATGCAAATTTAAGCGTCAACTTCAGCAATATATTTTTAATTGCTGAATAATTCAAGGTGACGTTAAATCTGTACTTACTCTATTAGCATATGATCTTTATAGGAAAATTATACCCCCATACATATTACGTGTTTAATTTTCAAAACCATTAAAATAATTAATTTACATTATTTTATTATTTTAAATAGCAATAAATAAGAATACTTAAATTGCAAAATAAACAAATAAGGTTTAAAATCTGATATTTACATAAAATTTAAACTGTTTCTGCTGAATTCAGGACTTTATGTACATACCTGAATTAAATTAAATTTATTTAAAAATTTTATCTTTAATTTTGGTACCAACTCTGTCAGCGGAATTTTAATAATACCATATTGATGCACAATTCAGCAATTGGCATTTATAAGCTGAATTCTGCATTACAACAATATTAATACATTTCCAATCCCAGGAATAATTATTATCTTAATTTTTTTTTGAAAAATGTCAAAAATTTTTCAAATATCAAATCTCTTGCCAATGAATTTTCATTTCATATTCTATAAATTGACCAAATTTTATTAAGATACTTAATAATTTATTTATTTTTTATTTCATTTTAGGTTACTGTTCCACTTTTTTTTTCTTATTTCGTGTATATAAAAGTTAAAAACCCAAATTCAACATGGATGCCATTAAGAAGAAAATGCAAGCTATGAAGCTTGAAAAAGATAATGCCGTTGATAAAGCCGATGCATGTGAAGCTCAAGCTAGAGATGCAAATGCACGTGCTGATAAAATCAATGAAGAAGTATCTGATTTGGGTAAAAAATTAGTTCAAGTTGAAGCTGATTTAGTTTCATCTAAAGAGCAATTGGAAAATTCCAATAAAGAATTGGAAGAAAAAGAAAAATTATTAACTGCTACAGAATCTGAGGTAGCAACATTAAATCGTAAAGTCCAACAAATTGAAGAAGATTTAGAAAAATCTGAAGAACGTTCTGGTACAGCTACACAAAAATTATTGGAAGCTACACAAGCTGCTGATGAAAATAACCGTATGTGTAAAGTACTCGAAAATCGTTCACAACAAGATGAAGAACGTATGGAACAATTGTCAAATCAATTAAAGGAAGCACGTATGTTAGCTGAAGATGCTGATTCAAAATCTGATGAAGTATCACGTAAATTGGCCTTCGTTGAAGATGAACTTGAAGTAGCTGAAGATCGTGTAAGATCCGGTGAAGCAAAGATCATGGAACTTGAAGAAGAATTGAAAGTAAGTTTTGAAAATATATATATAACAATATTTTAAAATTTTTATATAATTTTTATTTTATATATTTTATGTATTTGCTATACGTTAATAATAATTTAACAATATATGTAGGTTGTAGGTAACTCTCTTAAATCTTTGGAAGTTTCAGAAGAAAAGGCCAACCAAAGAGTAGAAGAATTCAAACGTGAAATGAAGACATTGACTGTTAAATTGAAGGAAGCTGAAACTCGTGCCGAACACGCTGAAAAACAAGTCAAGAGGCTTCAAAAGGAGGTCGACAGGCTAGAAGGTAACAGATTAAATGAACCATTGTTTTATTATATTTATAATAAAAATAATATTATATTATATTGTATAAATAAATCATTTAAAATTAATATCATTTTATTTTCATAATTTATAATTTGTTAATATTAAATTTTTGTATAATTAAATGTTTTGCCATAATTATAAATTATAATATGCATAACAATTAAAAGTTGAAAAAATTTTCATATAAATTATATATATATATATATATGTTCATAAACATATTAATTATTATATTATAGTGTGTGATTGAATTATGATAACTAGAATAAATATTAGACAATATATATCTAATATTTTCTGTATATACATAAATTAAAGATTATAATAATAATTATATAATTATGTAAAATATTTTAAATTTTTGCCGATTAGTTTTTGTAAATATACATAATAAGTATGTAGCTGAAATACTTTGTAAATATACATGAAATGTTTTTACTATACATATACATTTTTTACATTATGTATGTAAATATTTAAATTAGGTAATGCAAGGATACATATTTAAAATGAACTTAGAATTTTAACAAAACTCTCATGCACAATATTTCTTATATTATTCCTATAGCGCAGAAGAATTCAGTGTTAATAAAATTGAAATAACCTTTTCGTTATCTTGAAAATTCTAGAACATTGTGCATAGTTTGTTGAAACTAATATTGCTATCTATATTTAAGATATCTTTAGTTACCTTCCACTATTTATTAAGAATATTCAAATTTTCATAATTTAATTAATAATATTCTTTAATAAGATTTTACTGGAAAAAAATCAATAAATTATCTACAACCTATATGTATACCTGTCTGTATTGTATGTATGCGCACATTCTACATATTATTTTACAAATAACATACATATATCACATTTCAAGTATACATACTTAGTTTATGCTGTAAAAATTTGAAAATTTTTTCTACTTTTATTTTTGCATTTATTTATAAATAATATTTTTTTTTTTTATATTTTAAATTAAATTATAAAACAGAAGTGTCAATATATCGCCAACTAATGCATTTTAATAATATAATTAAAAAAATTGTTTTTTTTTTGTTTTTTTGCTTAATAATAAAAATGGCTTCAATATTACAGACCGTTTGTTCCACGAAAAAGAAAAATACAAAGCAATCTGCGACGATTTGGATTCAACATTTGCCGAACTTACAGGATATTAAAAACTTTCAGTATATATATATATATATATATATATATATGTACTTGTATATATGTATATATATACATAATAATTACAACATCCCTTAATTCACCCATATACACATATATATAAATATATACATATATATATATATATGTTTATATTTATTTTCTAAATTAAATTTCTTTATCTCGGACGTATTATATGAAAAAAAAAAAGAAAAAACCAAAATAATAAAAATGAAATTATTTAAATTTTTTTATTGTAAATCTCATATTAAAAATTATTGATGTTTTTATCAATTTTAAAACATAACCACACACACACACACACAATTATACAAAAACACTATACTACCCAAAACAATCTCTTTCATATACATTTAACCTGCAATATCACTTTACATACTATATTCTTACATTATAAATAGTTCACTAATATTATATAGCGGTTATATTATATAATATTAGTAGAATTAAGATAATTTCGAATTATATATTTTCTTTATTTTTAATAAAATAGCGATTATATTTATATTATTTTTTTTCTTTTTAAATTATTAAATTTTTCAATTTAAATTATATATATATATAATATACATACATAGTTTGCGTGTTGTTGTGTGTAAATTTTTTTTCGAATTTATTTTAATTGCAATAAAAAAAAAATATTTTTTATCAGATCAAAAATAATTTTTATATATAGGAAAAATAAAACACTTATTTACAAAAAAAATTGTCACCTAAAATTCGTTTTGAGAATTTTTGACCATTTTATTTTTGTCAACATTTTTATAATATCATTTATAATTCTCTTTTCTTTCAATATATACCCGTATATAACATCATTATAATTTAAAATAATAAGGTATATAGAAAATATATACATTTTTTTCAATTAAAAAACCAAACAATCAATTTTGTAAATATTTATCATTAATTAAAAACTATTTAATTAAAACAAAAAAATAAATTATTAATTGTTAAAACATTAATAAAGAAAAGAAAACGTAGCTAAATAAAAATCACTCAAAATATTTCGTAAATCTTATTCTATATCGTTATTGTTCATAAAATCAAAAATTTATATAAGTAATTTATTATTAATATCAAATTAAGTCCCTTATACAGTAAAATTTTACATATATATATAAAAAATAAGAAAGTTTTTTTTCTTCCTGCGTTCTATTTATATATTTACACATATATATTTTTACAGATATACATATGAAAATATATGTATTAAATATTGTGTTTTTTTAATTTGTTTCAAATATTAAAAATTAATATTACTTGGAATCATGATATATATATATATTTATACGTATATATATATTTTGTCAATTTATTATTCTTTATTTCTTATTTACAAATATTAAAAAAAATCATTTTGTGTATAATATTACTCCTATATATATAATATACATATTAAATTAATATAAATTATAATTAATTGTTAAATTATTGTTTTCATTTTTTTTTTACCTAATTTATTAATATTTTTTATTGACATTATTAATTTATTATTAATAAATTATATATATTTTATAGGCCAAAATATTACTTTTTTTTTCATTTTATACACAAATATACAAATACATATACATGTACATATACATATACATACATATATCATTAATAACTTTTTTTAATATATAAAAATATTATAACAATTAAAATTAAAAAATATACATTAAATGCTTAACAAAACAATTATTAATAACATCAATAAAATGTATAATTGTATATTAAATAAAACTAAAAAAAAACAACTATTATGTGATGTATATTAAAAAAAAAAACAAACGAACAAGAATTTTTTTTTTATTTTTTATAAAAAAAATGCCTTCGCTTCGCTAAAATTAATTTATATAAAAAATATCTAATTAAAAAAAATATACATATAATAAAAATGTAATATAATTAAATTAATATTATGAACAACGCCGCCTATTTTGAGTATATATAAACTACTAATACAGCTTTAATAAATTATATACTACTTATATATAATATTTACTGGCCGATAAAACATAATATTTTTTTTTGGAAAAGGTGATTGTTTTTCTTTTATTTTAACACAATATTGTAAATATACTTTGTAAAAAAAAAAACAATAAGAATAAAAATTTTTTTTCTCTTTATTAATATATATTAAGAAGGTTGATAATTAATTAATTGGAATGCCTACATTATTTATATAATTAAATTATAATTATTTTTAATAAATTAGTTTTAATAATTCGACATTTTGGAATTTTAATTCAGATGTAAATATTTATTTTATCTTTAATGCATAATATGTAAAATATTTAATTTGTAAATATTGTACATACTTATATATTTAATTTATACTTAATTATAACTTATATTATACTGATTATAAAAAAAATTACACTAAATAGATTTTCGAAAGCTTAAATTCATGTTCAAGTAAACTCAAAAATTTTTGCTCCAATACGTACATTCCACTCATTTGCTTTCACAATCTAAAGGAGAAGAAAAAAAATCGTTTAAAAATTAAATGGTAATAAAAAATTTTATGTAAAATATTTACCATGAGTTCTAAAAGGCAGTAAGAAACAAACTACAAAACAGTTATTATAGTTAAATTTTGGGTCGCATTTAATGCGACAGTGAAAAATTAATATTTAATATAATATTTATATTGCTTGACAAAAAAGTACAAGCAAAATATTAAAGATTTTGTCAATTGAACTCTCTAGATTTCTATACGTATTAAATACTCCAACTATACATTTTACAAAATTCTTAAAAAATTTTGAATTAGCAGTTCATTGCAGTTTTATACTTTTATACTGCATTTTGAAAGTTGCATAATAACTTACAATAATTAGTTAGATTATTTTTTTTAATTTAAATCCATCTTTTATCAATAATAAAATTAAAAACACTATTACTATGTATATATACTTAGAAAAATTTTGGTTGTTCATAAAGTCAAATAAATTTACATCTATGTACATATATTTAAATGTTTACCCTATGATATTATACTTAAATATATATACTGTAGTACTGTTGCATTAAACAAAATAGTACTGCACAACAATAAATTAATATTTTTGATTTTCAATTACTTTGAAATAATTTGAAATAAATTCCAAAATGTATATTTTTTTCTACATGATTTTATATAA
Source organism: Condylostylus longicornis (assembly GCF_029603195.1). Classification (NCBI taxonomy): domain Eukaryota; kingdom Metazoa; phylum Arthropoda; class Insecta; order Diptera; family Dolichopodidae; genus Condylostylus; species Condylostylus longicornis. Next base: position 7,371,270 of record NW_026578009.1, on the reverse strand, counting down.
TGAAATTGCATTTGCTTGCTTTATCATAAAATGAAGTAAAAAAAAACAATTGCTAAATTAACAAAATTTTATAATAAAATTTAAATCAACCTTTTTTTTTTAAAAAAAACTGTAATAAGAAATAAAAAATTAAAGAAAAATTTATTAAATTGAATATATTTTTAATTAAAATTATATTTATTCAAAATTATAATTATTATTATAAAATTATAATTTCGAATTTTACTAAATTTATTTATTTATTTATTTGTTATAATTTTTATTTTTTTTTTTTTATTTTTTTATATTTCCATTTTACATAGACGAATTGGGCATCAACAAAGACAGATACAAGAGTCTTGCCGACGAAATGGATTCCACATTTGCCGAATTGGCCGGTTATTAGAAGAAAACAAGGAACAACAAAAAATTCGTTTATTCTTTTATCAGATATGTATATATATATATATATATATGTATCTATATATATATGTATGAATATATACAATAAAATATTAAATAATTAATATAGAACATCTAATATTTGTATTACATGTATATATGTATATACATATATATATATATTATATATATGCGAATATATATATATATCAGCAGTTTTATACTTCATATATATGAAAAATCAAATAAAAGGAAAAAATTAATGAATTCTATTTATTTAAATATTATTTGCAAAAGAATATTTGAAAATCAAAACAAAAAAAAAAAACAAACATTTTTAATTAATTTATAAATTTTTTTTTATTTTAAAAAACACACAACAAAACGCTCTTGGCGGATCGTTTTTCTAAAACAAAAAAAAAATTGTTGTTGTATCTTATATTATTCATCTTTTATTACAACCATTTTAAATATACACTCACACATTTGCATAAAGTATAAAATTATTTTTATTATTTTTTTAATTAAAATATTTAAAAAAAAAAAAAAACAAAAAAGAGAAAAAGAAAATTGAAAAAGTAATTTATTTTTTTTTTCTTGTGTAAAATTTTATTCTATATAATATATACTTACAATTTTATCTTAGTCCTCTTATCACATTATATCACAATGTTATGCAGCATCTTCAACCAAAGAAAAAATTCGATGCATATAATACATATATATATATATGTATGTATATGTATGTATATCATATATATTAATATATTTAAATTATATATGTATATTATGTTCATAACTGCGGGTACATCCATTGATTAGAGGAATTTAAGTAAATACTGTATATATAGATATGCAATATCTAATAGAAGAGCTTCCATTGTTTATCTTCACATAATATATAGTTATATAAAAAAAAACATAATAGACCTAATAGCCTAAAATCTTGAAAATTGCAAAGAAAAAGGTAATATTTAAAAAAAAAGAAAAAAACTTAAAACAAAAATTTAACAATATAATTTAATATAATAAAAATATAACTTTAAATCAAAACAATAAAGTAAAAGTTAAACTTTTATTATATATCCAACATTATATATACTTTATATAATATTATTTAATATTGTATAAAATATGTTTATATATTATAGTTGTCTTGTCAAAAGAGTTATATATTTATTTTTCATCAATATTTTTTTCTTTATAAAATAAAATATTTAAAAATCATAAAATAGTTAAATTGAAAATAATTTTTTTTTATATATATTAATAGATAATTTCACTTTCTATATATATATATACATATATAACTTGTGTAGGTTTAGGAAAATTTTTAGCAATTTTATATATTATATTATTTTTTGCTTATTTTTTAAATAAAATATTAATTTATATATTTGTATGAATAATCAATTACATATGTTGATATAGATATTATATATATATATATATATATATATATATATATATATATATATATATATATATATAAATATTATCAATCTATAAATATTATGTAATTTTTTACATTTATAAATTTTTAAAATTTTATGAACAACAAATAAATAGTGTGCGTTTTTTATATATTTGGAAATATTTTTTTTTAAGCAAAATTATATATGCATATTCTCATCTAAATATATAACACATATTTGTATAACATATTATAATAGTTTTTCTTAAATATACCAATTATACTTATTTATGAATGTATATATGTTATTCTTATATACATAAAGTTTCAAATTTATTCACGGGTTAACTTTTTGTTTACAAAAAAATATGGTTTTTGTTAAATATTTTAATTAAAATTTGTTTGTTATAATAACTAATATACGTATAATAGGAATATAATATATTCATATATAATATAAATATATATGCGTATGTATTTTGTTTTTTGTTTAACTATATTCATAATATGAATGTTATATTCTATTTGTTTTGTTATTTAATATCAACATTTTAACATTTTATAATATTAAGTACTTTTTTGTTAATTTTTTTTTTTTTATTTTTCATATATTTAACCACATTTTCTATATATTACCATTATATACATACATATTATTTACAAAAAAAACCTTATAATATTTATGTATATAATAATATAAACAAAACTTTAAAAAAAAATAATAATTTTACTAAATATATTAATTTAAAATATATTAATATAAATTTTTTTTTTAATTTAAGTATAACAATTTTTTCAAAAAAAAATGCTACTAACTTCTTATATATATTTAGATTTTTATTATTATAAACATATAATTTTATATATTTAAAAAGAAAAGAACAAAAGAAAAAAATTTGCAACAATATTCTTTAATAACAAAAAAAAAAAAAACAATTTAATAAAATAAAAATTAATATGGGGGGAAAATATAAAACTCAATTAATTTTTATTACAATAAGAAAAAATATTTAATTTAAAATTTGCTATAATAATCAATCAGAAAAATATAATTAAAAAAAAATTTTTAATTATATGTTATTAATTATACATATTTGTACATAAATATAGAATGTTTAATGTTACATAAATAATATTCTATATTTATTTATTAAAAAAAATTATTAAACATTATATAAACATCTTTAACATATATATAACGATTAAAATTTATATAAAAAATTCATTTTAATTATCTTATTTTTAATCATATTTAATTTCATATATATAGGGAAATAACGATTACACATATTGATTAAATTTTTATAAAAATAAATTTCAATTTGAATTTATTAAAAAACTAATATTAAAAATATTATTTATTTGTTTTATTATTAACTATTTTACTTATTTACTCAATTATTTATTATATAATGTATATATAATAAATAATATACATTAATTAATATTTTGTATATCAACATTTTATATATTCGGTATCAAAATAATTTATATATTAAACATTATTATGTGTTTTCTTTTATATTTTAAGTATGTTAAATTATAAGATTTGCTAAAATTATTTTTTTGTTTTGGCGTGTTAATATATTTTATACACATTTACATTAATTTTTTTTTTGATTCTATAAAATTAGATATAACAATTTTATTAATATTATTTGATATAAAATTTTTATCATATATAAATTTAATAATGAATATGAATTGATTTTGAATTCTATTAATTAACTATTAAATATATTTATATTAATATTTAATATTTAATAACAGTAAATATAATTAATAATGTTATATTAAAATTTAATATAACATTTATATATATATATATATATTAATATTTAACACTTATTTTATAATATTGTTTATATATTGTAAAATATTACTATTTATTTAGAATATATACTTAATATCAAAAAATATGTTATTATATTCTCTATAATACTATAATGTATAAATATTCATATATACTTGTGTTATATATGAATATATTTATGCTTAATATATCATTATTTATGATAAAGTTATCAAATACATTATCAAATTTTATGTATATATTATATTGTATAGCTTTATCAATTTTTTAACTAAATTTTTATATAATAACAAACAAATAAGCATATTCATATGTCGTATATTATATATCATAAATATTAATTATATTAATTGTCTTACAAAATGAAATTGAAAAAAAATTTAAGAAATTAAATAATTTAATGAAAAACAAAAATAAATATTATTAAAAAACATCTGGGCATAAAAAATAATTAAAAATTACAATAATTTTTTTAGGATATATAAACGATATATTAATATGAATTTATATAAAAAAAAAATTATTAAAACTTTATTGTAGTAGCTTACCTTAAAAATTGAAAAACTAACTAACGTAAACAAAAAATATAACAAAATCTTTAGTTTTAATTTTTTTTTCTACTTACTAATTTTTGTACTTTTATTAATTTTGTGTACTCTAAAATTAATTATTGAGTAATTTTAGTCTGCAAAAATAATCATTTTAAATTATATTAAAACCGTTTTATACTCTATTATAATATTATAATGCTATATACTTATATATATATATATATTTACATATATATCAATATGCACGCACCCTTATTAATGTATGAATTATATATTTTCATTATATATGTATGTTTCATACAAATATATTGTTATTTATTTTATTTTTTTTTTAAATATGAAGCATATAATTATTTTCTAAAATTATTTCGTTACAATATGGTTTAATATAATGGCAAAGTTATAAAAAACAATTAAAAGAATTTTTTTTCATGATATTTATGTATATATATATATATACCTATATATAAATATATATAAATATATATATATATAACTAAATTATTTAATATAATTCAACATCAAAATGTAAAAAAGGTTTTCGTTATAAATAAAATCTTGATATTGAAAAAAAGAAAGCAAAACAAAACAAAAGATAAAAAAACGAAAACTGGAAACAAAAAAAAATATTATTTTTTTTTTCATTTAAATTCTATTATTTAAATGAGTAATTTAATAATTTTTAAATATAAATATTTAAAAAATAATAATATTAATATGCAAATAATATGGTCTATGCGCGAGTAATTCAAAAATTTCTTAATATGACACTCACAAAAAAAAAATTAAATTAAATTACATCAGTCCCGTTATATTAATTAATTTTACTTTATAATTATTTAAATTTTGTTATTTTATAATTGAAAATTTTTCAAGTTCTACTTCAAGACCAATATTATATTAAAATCAGAATGGTATATGTGACTTATAAAAATTTTAATCCAAATTTATTTAGTTAAAACCCTATATTAATAAACGAGAAACCTCTTTCATATTTCATCAAGCGAAATTACTCTTCTTAAATTAAATTAGACATGATATTTTATGAATAAAATCGAAATTTGTGGCAAAAAAATTTTCTTTTAGAAATTTTAACATTATACAGAATAGATAAAGAATAGGTAGAGTTAACCGTATAAATTCAATGACACACGAATGAAGAATTCTAAATTTGTATGATATTGTCACACCGTTTTATACGGCCTCTTCTTTTTACAAATACCATATAGTGCCATATATAAAGTAGCAACTTTAAAGTCTATATAATATCAAAATTAGGTATTACGTTTCTAAACAACTTCTGAAGTTGTATGGCAGCTAATACAAGAAGTTAAACGATTTCAAAGAGTCTTATCAAACAAAATTACATATTTGTCCTCTAATATAACTTCTATAATATCTGAAATATAGCCAAATAACTTTTGAACTTGTATGACAGCTACCAGAACCGCTGCTTCGATCCAATCCATATGAAATAAGTTTCTGGCTATTTACTAAAATAAATCATTTGTGAAAATCTGGAAAATTTAACTAACTAAGTTTTTAAGTAATTATTGAGACAGACAGACGAACAAATATTGCTAATCAAAAATATATACTTGCGTATATACATACCTCAAATCGTTATTTCTAAGCATTACAAATGGAGTAGCAATATTAATACTCTCCGAGTATATGTTCGTTCGGATATAGACGAAAAAACTTCACTTTCTTTATTAGGTAAACCTAATGGAAAAAATTGTTCTATATTAGGCCTCTCTCGGGACCGCTTTAGGAGTCTGGAACTCCGAATGGAATTTTTTTTTTTTTGATATTGTCGAAAATAGGCTATAAATTTGTTTAATTATTGCAGAATATATCAATGAACTGCTGTAGAAAACGCCCTGTATAAATATTACGGTTTTATTCTTGTAAAATACTTGTATCATAAAAACTTGCTTTAAAAATCACATTAAGTTCCATCTCATTTCAACTTACATACATACATACAATCATATGATATTTTAAATTTTTCTACGACTCGAATATACGAGTATTGCAAAAAGAACAAAAATTAAAATTTTTATTTAATTGTTTTAAAGAATTGTTTACTAAAAATGAAAACGACGATTTGTTTACAAATAGTACATGCATATATAAATAAATTAGAAAAATTTAAGACCTATGTAGGTACACGAATTTGAAGTAAATAAGTTTTACTTATAACTTATATTAAAAGTTTTTGGACATTCAGTTTATTTTTAATTTATAGAGAGCATCATATCAAGAGGTGTGGGTTCTCTTTGATTAAACATTGGTTTATAATAAATTACTAAAACAAAAAAGAAGAAAGGTGTATAATGACTTGACATATTAGAATAGCATTTCGATTGCATATAGTAAGTAAGTATCCTTGTAATTATATATCTCGTTCGTGTACTTTCTAGAAAGTTAAATAGAATGTTAAATGTAAGTATTTATTATTTTTTTTCAAAAATTTTGAATATATGTATATGTATCTATTATATCTAGAAAAAAAACATGATATCCACTTTTGGTAAAATAATGAACGAAAATAAAGGAATTTTACGCAGCTCTTAAAGAATATTAAAATATTTATATTAAAAAACTAAAACTAATTAAATTCACTTATTTTTTGGTCAAAAATTATAACGAAAACAGGTTAATGATTATTATGGGCTACGTAACAGAATAAGAAACTTTAATTTTTATAAATGATTTCTATACTCTATCAAGTCTAAAATGCTATACGAATGAAATTAGTATAGAATATTACGAAATAAAATACAAATTTAATCGAAAATTAAAAATATTTTTCGCACCTGACCATGATATTTCTTCATAAAAGAACGAAAACATTGCCAATAAGCTATTTACAAACAGTAATTTTTCTCAATTGCAAGGCTATTTAAAATAAAAATTATCCTAAAAAAACTTTAATAACTTTACAACGTATTGATAGGTGAGTATAATGTTTGCTTATTAATTTCTTCAAACCAGAAGGTGTTTACGAAAAAGTAAGCTCTCAAGAAAATTTATGCAATGTGATACATGTAGTTTATATGCAATGGCTCTTATAGAAAAATTGCCTTATTTCGGTATATAAGGACTGACTCTCCGTCACTTCAGGGGTGTCACAACTCTGTATTTTATTAATACTGAAATTCACTGAAAGGACTTGAACGAAAAAAGATCCTATCTTGCGGATGGAAACAAGAACTGGAGCACTGGTTATCTTCAGAAAAAGATTCCTCTATTCCTAAACAGTATTAATGTATTGTACTAATGTATCATACTTATCAAACTATTACGTCCATCAAAGAAAATTTTTGAAGGATACTCATAAGTCATAAGACTTTCGGTGTATCCATAGTATAAATTTTGTAGCAACATCGCTTTTTTATAAAATGCTACAAAAAACTACACAAAAGCTTTTTAAAATATTTTTAAATAAAACAAATTGACACTGTCCACGAATTGTCGGAAACAAAAATTACACTAGTTGTATGAATTTATATAAGAAAATAAATGAAAAAAACCTATTGAATCTGAAAAACAATTAAAATAAAAAAAATAATGAAATATAAAACAACAAGCTTTTTTATTAGTTTTGTAAATTTGTGTATATTTCGTTATATTTGCAACGTAGACAAAATTGACAATGTTAACAACTTTTTAAAAACAATAATTAGTTCATGAAAAGTAAAAGAAAAAAAACATTACGACTCTTTTATATTTTGTTTACTTTTAAATATTTTATTAGAAGCAATATTCAAAATCATATAAAAAAAAAAGACAAATATTCGAATTAAAAATTTTTAAAAGCGAATGAAAATAATTTTTTTGTAATATTTTTTTTTTCATTTTTTTTTTTTACAAAATTCTAACGAACAACATAATATACATAAAAATATAAATTCAAATTCGTTAAAATGTTCTAAAATTTTGTTTTAATCACAATGTTAACTTTAAAAACAATTATATCCCATAAAATAATGTTTATTAGAATGTTTTAACAAAAAAATCTTAAAAATTATTGTAATTTTTAAAAGATAAATTTCATTCAGTTGTATTTGTAAATTTTTTAAATAATTTAATTCCACTTTTTATTACTATTACAGAAATAATTGGGAAGTAAAAATAAGTAATAAGTTCTTGTCAAAACATTCTTACATATACATATACTAAAAATTGTAATAATCAATTTGTTTTGTTAGCATTGTTTTTTTTTAAGTTTCTTAAACTTATCTCACATTTCTGTATAAAATTCACTTCAGCTAAATCATTACATAGTCTCAATTATATTTTGATTTTTCATAAAAAAAAAAATTCTGACTAATTTTAATTGATCTAAGAAAACATTAATTAGAATTTCTTTTGTTATTATCAAATAAAAATTCAATTTAAAAAAATCATTTCAGTTCACGTTATAAGTTTATTTTTAATATTAACATGTTCAATTCAAGGTACATAAGCAGTATATTTTATTAATATTTTTTGTTTATTTAAAAAAATAAAATAAAATAACATTTTCGTTTCGTTCTAATTCAATTTTAAATACAAGTTAGAATTTTAAATTACACTCATGTAGAATACGATAATGTCGACGTTGTTATATTTAATTTATAATAGCTTATAATGAAGCCTAAATGAAATTGAAATATTCTTAAATGCTTTAAAAAACCAGAAAATACAAAAATTCAAGCCTAAGTAAATATTTTTTCTGTATTTTGTTAACTTATGTAGCTCTGACTCTTCAAATTTCTTTCATATAATGAAATCAGATTATTTTCTTCAACCAAAATTTTTTCAAAATATTTTTTTAAATTTTTATAAATTTTTTAAATAAATACTTGGCAAATTTGAATATGATACATTTGGAAAATATATTATGCATAATTAATTTAATTATTATGTATTAGTTTGATTAGTTTATACACAAATCAAACCTTAAAAAATTGATTTGAAGATGAGAAAACTTAAAAAAATCTAAACTATTTGACATAATATTATAAACATAAAGTAAATCATTAAACAAATATTCAAGTAATAAGGGATTAAATTGAGGCACATTATAATTAGCAAAACATTTCATGTTATATTTCTTAATTAGAAAAATAATATAATTTTTGCGAAATTTCAGAATTTCAAGTATTCCGGATTATTATTGATGCATTGACCTTTATTCATTGTAATGAAAAATACAAAGATGATTGCACTGAATATATTGTTTTAATTTATTAATTAATATAATAAAATTAAGTTTTACTAATCATTAATTTTTTTATAAATATAGATTAAGAATAAAAAATCTTATTTCCATCATCCGAAAATGATTTTTCATTTTTAAAAAACAACACTTAAAATGTTTTTGATTCATGAATGGTCAATGGTCTTACATATTTTTACCATCTCAATGTTGATTCTAAAAAATATTAATAATTAATGAATTAATATAAAAATTGGGGTTTACTAAAGTTAATTCAAAGCCGTCCAGTGTAATTTATTAAAATAAGTAGAACTAAAATTTTATTTTTAATAAAATTAAAATAAATTAAAATATTTAAATAATTGACTTGAATTTGTTGGAGTATTTATATTGAGTAAATAATATATTATAGTGTCTAATATATTACTACTAACTATATAATATTATAGTTAATAGTTTAACATATTATAGTGTCTTCTGATAACAAGGTTCAAAATATAATTTTTCTTATACGCATTTAAAATTGCTTTATGTGCTATTAAAATTTTACGAAATTTTTTAATATTCATTAAATTTTTCACAATTAATTTTAAAATTAGGATATAACCAAATTCTGTCAGTATTATTACTTACGTATTCTTAAGCGTTAGTTTTCACCAAAAACATTTGTTCAATATAGCTATGGGTTTTAAAAGTATTAATCAAGTATTAAATTTTTTTTCCCTGTGCATACATATATCACATAGAAGTTAAATCTACGACCCCAATATAAATCCAGAATTAAATTAAACATTTTTAGATTGCAACAATGTTATGGTAAAATTAAAAAAAAAAAGTAAAAAATATTTATACCTAGAACAAAATATAAATATATATATTATAAATAATTGTGTATTTATGTAAATTTCTGTTTAATTTTTTAAATTAAAGCTAGAATAAAGATTGCAATGAAATTAAATAAATGTAACTTTAAATTTATGCACATAATTCATACACGGGTAAACATAAAATATGAATACAAAAGTTTTTAAGATATCCACTTCTATATTGATTATAAATATCTATTTACATAACATAATAACTTGCCATTTGTTTTAATTTATTATGAAAGTTTTTATTTTATTTGGCTTTAAATAAAATTGTACGTCATTTTCAATTTCAAAACATTCAACATTATAATGTTTCAACCTTAATTTATTTTTTTCTACCTACATTTTCTAACAACATTATTTTTTTAGACCGCAATATATGACCCAGTTTATCATAAAAAAAGTAAAAAAAAAAAAATAATGACGAGTAACTATAAATTTTAAAATTCAATATCAAAACTACCTAAAAGAAAATAAGGATATTACAATATTTGAATTTTCCGTAACCAAATCTATTATCTAACTGAATTCAATTACAATTCAGATAATTGTAAAAGATAGGTAAAGCGGGAAAACTGCCCATAAAAAGCTTGATAAATTTTCTGTCTGGAAAAACATACTATGATTTGAAAATCTAATTATTCTAATAATAACGATTAATTGTAAAAAATAAAGAACAAAAATATTGCAGTTATCATGTTATGTCTTCAAAAATATTTTCAATATTATACTAATGTATTCACAAATATAATACATACATTATTTTTTATTTGATTCCACAAAATATTTTATCATCCCATCAATATTCTATTTCTTCAAAACACTTCTGGTTTTTAATAAATACTAAAATATTTTTTTTTCGTACCAATTTTCTTCACACCCAGTTATTTGAAATTAAATTTTTTTGGCAATTCTGACAAAGAAAATATAAAATATTACGTAGTTGAATATTTATTTTATTTTATTTTATATTGTCTCGTCTGATGTAATGAAATTAAAACTTACGTTACTACTTAAAAACTTTAGTTCTGAATGTAAATAAAAATTTACTTTGGATAAAAAGAAATAAAAAAAATCATTTAATGAAGAACAACAGAAATTGAAATTTAAAAGTTTGGTTAAAAAGTTGATTTGTCTACTACATAAAATTTTTCGTTGGCAAAAACTAAATTAACTAGTGCGATATTCGTAAATTAGAAGAAATAGAATAAGCAGAACTTAATGAAAAGTTAGCGTATAAATAAATATATCAAAGATAATGCCTATGCATACAATACAATATTTACTTAACATAACATATCATAAAAAAGCGTTTCTTATTTTTGCTTTTAAATAAATCAAATTAAAATTTAATAATGTTTGCAAAAATGGATATTTATCTTCTTTTTTTTATAGTTCATGCTCCTAAAATATTTTTTCTATTTGAGTAAAAATAGTAAAATAGTATATTTTTTTTTCGTTTTTCGTTCTGATAATACACATAGTATATAATTTTTATTTATTTTTTTTTATAATAGTATAACAGATAATAGTAGTATTATTTGTTCTTGAAAGAAGTAATAAATTTTTTTTAAGTTTCAAAAGTTAGTGATTCATTTTCTAGTTTTTATTTTAATATTTATTGTTTTTATGATTTGTAGCTTTTCCTTTCCTAGTATGTATTTAAAAAAATTAGTATTTCTATTGGTTTTTTCCTTTTCGAAAATTTTACAATAATATACAAAAACATTTTTATTATTAATTTTAAAAACTAAGTTTGTTTTAAATAATATTAATATGAACATTTACATACATATGTTAATTATATTTCACTATGTTGTATTTTTAATTCGATTTTGCTGAATACGGACTTCCAACAGACGTCGGTGGAGTAGGTGTTGTGATATTTCTAATACCATCCCCTTCACATATATATTTACCTAAAAAGTTTTTATTTTATTTAATTTAGGTCCCATAATAATACATAATTCTCAAAATAAAGTAAAACTTACCAGCCACAAATCTTCTTTTAACTAATGATAACCTGTAACCAGTTCCTACCAATTCGAATTCGATACCAGATAAAGTTGTTCCTTCACAATTAAATTGCACAGTCAAAGTTGAAGGAGTTGAAGGACCATTACGAACTTCTAATCTTGCTCTTAACGTTCCAATACCGTTGCCTTCAGAATGTTGAGAAATATCTGTGAAATTCCAAACTAAACGATTGGATTCTCCAAGCCTTAAAAAATAAAAAAAAAAACAATTAATTAAAAGAAAGCAAACACAGCAGAAAAGTTTTTTTTTTAAAAAGGTACACACCAAACTGAATGAGGTTTTGATTGGACATTTTTAACATCACCATCAACCGGCACTGATATAATTAAGTTTAATAATGATGATGGAGATGCCATAGCATGGCTATTATATTTGTAATCAATTTTTAATGCTGTGTGAGTCGGTTCACATTTCCAATAACTAACTAATTGAAATGGACATGAAGATGCACCTAACTTAGATTTAATCATATATTTTAATATATCAACATTAAAATATGATGCATTCGGATTTTGTTCAGATTGGCGTCTCAATAATGCTGTTAACGCATTCATATCAAATTCTAACATTGTACTAAAACTAGTCGATTGCAATTTATCTCTAGAAAAAATAATACAAAAAACGATCATAATAAAAATAACTTTTTTTTTTATAAACTGTACTTACATTTGAACTAATTGCTTATTTGGAATTAAATTTTCAAGATTTTGTGTATGTTTAATTCGAAAACCTAATTTGGCTGGATTCGGATTGTTTGCTAGTATACTAACAATTCCCGCTGGAAATGATAACATCATATCACCAGACATTTTAACTTGACATCGAGATTCATCACTACCTCTACAATAATTAAAAATAAGTTAAATAATCGAATTTAATAAATAAAAAAACTTAAGGAATTGACTCTCAAACCTAAAGTAAGCATGAATTATTTCGTGAAAGGCAACAGCCAAAGGTATTGTATCAGTCATTCCAATTGTTAGTGGCGATGGACCACGCGATGATCCAATACCAACAGCAGTACGAAATTCCATGCTACCAACACTGTCAGCTCGTGACATTGAAGAAGGGCTAACACGGCCACGAATAGCCGCTTCAGACCTTCGTGAAGGTGGTCTAGGAATTGCTATACTGCTTGCAGATGTCGGGGTTGGTATTTGCCTACTGCTTGCTTTTGATAAAGTAGCCGAAGCTGGTGCTGACGCACTTATTTCTCCTATTTCAGTTGAAAATATGTCACCTAAGTCAGCATATCTAACATAATAAAATAAAATTTTTTAATCCTGTATATGAAAATACTACTAAATTTATATTGAATTCACCTGGAGTTATTGGATACTGATAAAGTTGGACTTTGTAAAGGTGCGTAAGGATGTACAGTTGTCGGTGTTGATGCATTTGATGCACCAGGACTTTGCTGTTGATATGAATTATTTGAATGGGTTGATTGTAAATGTTGACTATGCTGTTGATGAAATAAAGTTAGACCGAGTAAATCAATGCTCGGTTTTTCACCCAATTTTTGTGAAACAGATTGTGATCGTTTCATTTCGTGGTTGTCAGAAGTTGAACCACCACGATTCTTTTATATACATATAATTTTTTCGTTTTGTTATATATGATTTTTTTACATAATAGCATGCATTTAAATGATATGTAGCGGTAGAAATACATAATATATGATTTTATTTTGGTAGTGTATGTATGTATGTATGTATAAATAAAAGAGCCAAACAACAACACATAGCGATAGTAAACGTAAAGCCATTTTTATAGTAAAATAATTTTGTTGAGTTACATAAAAATAAGTTATAAATAAATATTAAATTTTAACTAAATATATTAAAAAAATAGCAGAAATGTTATAAAGAAAAATATGTTTTATATTAAATACAAAAATCTACTACGATGATCACCAACAACTTTAGAAGTTGAGAATTTTATAATTTTTTGTATAAATTTTTTTAATAGTTTTTAAAATTAAGATAACGATACAATTTCCTTTTTCTATTAGAAAAAAATAACTAATTAAAACAAAAATATTTAAAAATTTAACACAAACCCAATTTTAAGGTTTTTCATAATATTTAAAAAACCAAAAAGTTTGGAAAAAGATTAAAATTTCAACAAACATAAATTAAGCTCAAAGCATGTATCTATTAAACTAATATAGTTTTACTTAAATACGATGAAGTATTTTAATGTTCAATTCTAAAATCAAAGGTACTAAAAGCAATTCAACGCTATATTTAGATTTAATTGTATTGAGGCAGTTGAATCTGAAGTAACCAGAAATATTGTATTGTCTTAGACCCCAAAAATTATTAAAATGAATAAAAATATCTTTGGTGTACAATATTTTAAAAATATATTCACTGTCAATTAGAATAATATTATCAGGAATAGAGCACTCTAAATTTCAGTGCTATACATTATTTTCTTTGTGTTACTTCCAAGATTTTGAAATTATTTGCAAAGCTTAAAGCTATGAAAGCATTATGTAGAATAATTAACATTACTCAAATGTTTTTTGTTTAATGTTGAAAATAAACAACTGAAACGTTTTAAATATTTTGACAAAATCTTACAGAATCCTTTTTGAACGCATATAAAGTGTAAAATAATTATTATAATCAAATTATAAATTCTTTCAATTACAGAAATTAGATGGGAATAAAATAAACATATTACTTCTATTTCAATATAAAACAAAAATACCATAAATGATTTCAATTTACAATAAAAAACAACAACAACATTTAAAATATTTTTAATGAAAGTGTTTTGTTTCATAGATGAAAAGTCTGATCCAAAAACATAATTCTGAATAAGATTACTGTTTGAAATTTGTATATGTGATTGATTTCTTACCGAAAGAACTCCAATCGGTGATAAGGAAATATTTCCAACAGTAGCTCTTAATTCATCAACGCTAGCTGATATTGGTGCTGTACCATTATTTAATGGTTTGATTTCGACATGAATTTTTCGTTCAGGTTTGTCATTATCAGAATCAGAATCTGAACTTGAGTAAAAGTTACCTAAAAAATAGATTATGAATTATAAATTTTTTTTTTTCAATTAATTTATATTATTATTATAATTACCCTTCTCTCTTTCATCATTCCAGCTGGTTTCTTTATTTCTAGGTTTAATACTGTATCCATCTTCATCGACTTCGGGAGTTGCTGTAGGAGCTATTCCACTTGTTGCAGTATTTGAATTTGTAAAATTCACATTTGCTGTTGTTGTAGCCGGAGTTTGTACAGGACTATTTTCATTATTCTTTTGATCAGATTTCTCATCTCTAAGTGCATTTACAAAAAAATATTAATTAAAAAAATAAAAGAGAAAATTTATCGTTAAGCAATTATTATTATACAAACATTTATTATTATATTACATTTTGTTATTTTTATAATTTAACTCAGACACATATTTATTTTAATCTAATTTTATTCTTGAAACACCGCTTTTGTTACTATATTTTAGTTTCATTATTCTAAACGAGATTAGTGCTTAAAACATAAAATTATAAAAACTTTTTTCCAATTTTATTAATATTTTCGAAATATTTTCAATTTTCTCTTTACAATCATTGATATTCAAAATAATATAAACATCGTATCAATGTTTCAAGATAATTTTATTTCGAATATTGATTTTTAAAATAATACTTGTAACTTTGCATAATTACTTACATTATTATATTCTCATCTTTGTTACTCGATGTTTCAGTGTCTTTCTTTTTCTTGGATTTTTTTGTTTTAGCTTTATCTCTTCGGCTACGTAAAATTCCTGAAACTAAATTATCTGTATTAAGAAAAAAATAAATTCTAAATCAAAATGTTATACAGCAATTTTTTTTCAATTAAAAAAAATATCATTTTTAATTTATTACTTTTCTTCAATTATAAAAATATTTTTACTTTTCTTTAAATGATGCATTTCTAGTATATGTAAATCAAAAAATTAGAAATGAAACGTTGAAGAGAAAAAAAAAAAGGAAACTAAAAGTGTAAAAACAAATTATTAAAAAACAAATAAAAATGTTTAAGTATTAACAAAAACTATAATTATAATTATATATATAATTATATATATATACTTTTGTATATATTCCTAAAAACCAAAACCATTCTGGTTAGAACACAATTTTACTTTCTTATTTGAAATTAAAACTGTTTGTTAGAATAAAAATTCTTTATAATTTTGTTAATTGATAAAAATTAACACTATCAACTATGATATCATTTAAATGCACATATTCATTCTGAATTGTTATTATAATACAAACAATAAGTTTGCAAGGTTAAGAAGTTATTGCTGATTCATTTTGATTGACGATTTCAGAACTCTACATAGTTCCGAAAAATATGTAACTTTTATAAATTTATTATTGTAAATAATTAGCAAATCAATATCGAAGTTCGTATCAAACGCTCATAAATGTTGGCAAAAAATTGTAAGTATTGCGAATACTTATTTTGTAATTATTGATAAATCAACAGAGCATGTTATTTATTACATTAATCTATTTTATTACATTCTAACACATTTCATTAAAATATTTAATAATTTAAATTTTTTTTGAAATGTTAGTAATTAATGTTTCAAAGTTTATTGAAAAAACTTCCAATAATATACTTACAATCCATCTAAATTTACTACTCGTAATTAAAAAATTTTGTACAGTTTCACAAATTCACAATTAAAAATTTCAGATTACTAAAACAATATTTCGCATTTATATTTTCTTTTAAATAATTTTACTTTTAATAAACACAAACTCTTAAATATTGTACGAAGATATGATTTGAGTCAAATATCGCTAATTTAAAAAATAATAAGTGCAAAATCAGCCTATTAACTTTTTATTCTAATGTGATTAATTAATATGGAAAAATAAAGATTATGTTCAAAATTATATGTGATTTATAATTATGAGTCATAGGAAGAGAAACTCCTAACAAAAAAAGTATAATCATAAATTAATAATGTGAAAACACAAAAAATGCGGCCAGAATTTTTTTTATTACAGTGCAATACATGAAAAAAACGACGCATAATTTTAAAATGAAATTTAAAATTTATTAAAATTTAAGTTGAGTTTACAAATCTTCAAAACAGAATGGAAATTTTCTTTTTTTAAGACAATAATTCTATTTTTGTAAAAAAAATTGAGAAAAATTTTCAGTTATTCCGTTAAATTCATTATTTCTTGGCCTTACTCAAGAAGTTATTTAAGAATAAAATTAAGAAAAAATTAAGAAAATTAAAAAACTTTTTTAAAAAAAAAATTATAACGTGGAAAACAAAAAAAAAATACTTAATTGCCAAAAATTAAAATGCAATCATAAACATTTTGAGTTTAAAATGTAAAAAAAAGAAATTTTGTATAGAAGTTTTGTACAACAGCAACGTTTTTTATGAATTAACAAAGATTGTTGTTTAAAAAATATTCTTACTCAAGCTACTACACTGGCAGTATAAGGCCACAGGTAATATAAGGACACCGAGGGAGCGGTTCTCATTTTCTTCTTATGTTTTGTATTTTGTTAATAAAATTTTCACTGTCCTTTTCTATATTAAGGAATTTGCAAATACATAAATGTACATGCACAAAAATGTTAGAGTTTGATTTTGGTATTTGTAAAAGAAAAAATCAAAAAAAGGGAAGTTTTCATTAAAAAAAAATATATCCTTAAAAAGATTTTGTTTTTTTTGAACTGTTAAAACAAAAATTTTTCTTTTTAATTCCGTGTCGCCAATTCTTCCGTTTAGGAGAAATCAGCTTATGATTGCGTGGCTTTATACTATACCAGAGCAGTGCTCAAATAGAAGATAGCAACTTTTTTTACATTGTGCAATTATATGATTAATACTATAAAACGTCTTCTACATATGTATTAAAATTAAAAAATATTAAGGTAAGATATTTACTAAAGAAAAAAATAAGGAAAAAAGACATTTTTATTTACTTGGCTATTAAGATTTAATGATTATGGTTAAGTGCATGTTTATTAAATCAGTTCTCTTATACTTAGAACTACAGTGCGATATTTAAAAAAATAGTTCTGCCAATAGCAACGCCTGTTTGGAAGTCTAAGAGTGCTAAAACAAAAAATTACAAAAAAACAAGGTATTCTGTAGCAGAATTTCCCAAGAGTTACAAATTAAACTGGTCTATTTTTTGCTGTATAGTAACAAAAATGGGGTATGATTGTAATTCTAACTAAAATTTAGATCTAACTAAATTCTGTAATTCTAACTAAATTTTTTTTTGTTTTTGATTTCTTTAAATACCAAACAAAAATTCATAGTAATTTAAAATGCGAATTTATAATTTTTACACAGCATTATTAATTCATGTTTTATGAATTATTATAGAAAACTGACTGTTTTACAAAATATAATTTTAATCAACTTGAAGATTAAATTATGATACTATAATATTTTTATAGTATTATCATATAAACTCAAGAATTCATAAGAATTTTTTTTATAAAGTTTTTGGGCACATTAAAAGTCAAGCAATAATTGTTATTATTGTTTTATGCAATTCACATTAATTTTATAAAATTATTATTAAAAAAAAAAATAGAATAAATTAAATTAAAAAAAAAATTAAAAGCAAAGGAAAATAACTAATTAATAAGAAGGCAAAAGAGTACATTTATTTTTAATTGAAATAAGAAATTTAAACTTCAATTAAAAAGCTATTATAATATTTGAATATTATTATTAATCGATATAAATTTTATTTTCAAATTTAACTACTATCATCAAATATCAGATATTTTTTATTTTCCAAAATTTTAATATTTATTATTTATTTCGGATATATTTTATAATTAATATTAATAATAGTTAGCTTATCATCGGGATTTGTACTATTTATTTGATATATGAGGTTGTTTTTATATATGTATGTAAAAATTTATACTGGACCTTCCCGCCCACTTTCCTTCTCTGCTGAAATAGATTACAGGCAGGATAGGTATATATATATATATATATATACAGTAACAAAATTAAAAATAATAAAAAATTATAATTTAATTTATTTTAAGAAAATTGTTAGTATAGAAAATTATTAGCAGGTTATGAAAGTTAATAAGTTAAAAACAATAAATCAACTAAAACAAAAATAAACAAACAAACTAATAAAAATATTATTAATATGATTATTATCAATTTATATAAATATATAACCTTTTTAATAAACGAGTAGATATCTAACGTACAAAAAAATCAAAAACTCTTACTTTCAATATTTCTCATATGCGATCATGCAATAAAATTGTATAAATTTGTTTATAACTTTTAAAATTATCTATATGGCTTAATATTCTTTAAACTACAAAATATTTAAGATAATCAAAATTACATAATGTATATAAATTTGAGTAATTTTTATTTATTTAATTCGTATAAATAATTTAATTCTAATTGAAATACGAATAAATTGAATAAATTTAATCATCATATAAATTGTTTCGTGCATAAAATATAGAATTGTGCTAAATTTATTTAAGCATATATATTAAATTAAAATATTGAAATAATTTGAGATATTATTATAAATTAAGATTTTGTAAATATAAAATAAAAAAATTTTAAAGAAATCAAACTTTTTTATTAAATGTTTGAATAGCGATTTTTAGCTAAGAAGACAAAGAATAAAATAGGAAAATTAAATTTGTAGTAGCTAGTTGTTTATTAATTCAAATTTTATAAAAGTTGATTTAACTTGATTCAAATGAATATATAAATCATTAAGTGCAACAATGATTAAGTTGAAACACACTCTTAACTTTTTATTTTTTTTTTATATAATTAATATTATATATAACAAATTTTTAATATAAGAGCTCTTAAAAATTTTTTATATTTTTTATTAATTAATATTTTACTTTGCTGAATAATTAATATGTACATTTTTACATGAAAACTATATTATAATATTTATTGTACTCACTCATGCAATAATCTTAGATCTATATATACTTCAATACTAACTATATCAATCATCTTACAGTGTATAAAAGTGCAGCCAAATTAATTTACTTCTAATACTTATCAAAATTTACATATATAAAATACTAAACATTTTAAATACATACTAGGAATAAATAAGTGCAAAAAAATGTAGGGAAGTTTTCCAAGAATGAATAGAAATATTTTTTTTTTCTGTTTGTTTACAAAATCCACTAGATTTTCCTATTTTTCCTCAATTCAATTAAAGATTGAATTTAATCAGAATTTCTTAAATTAAAAAAGAAAATTTCAATTAAGAAAACGATAATTAATATTACAAATATTTTATTTGATGCAAAAAGGAAATTGTAATTAGCTTGTAGAATTTCATTTTTTAACAAAAATTTGCTGAAGAAAGGTAATAATTAAAAATATAAATTGGAATCATAGGTAATGAAAACAAATCGAATTCAAATTAAAAAAAGGAAAGTGTATTAATGCATGAGGAAAAATATTAAATGAAAAAAGCAAATCTGAAATAAAGAAGTACATACATGTCTTGTGTATGAAACAGAAGATTTTCGATAACTTAGTTCTAACTTGTATGTTGATATAAAACATATTCTGAAAATGAAAATTGTGCTTAAAGTTCTAAAGGAGTTTTTAAGTTTTTTTATAAGAACTGAAAAAATATTATAAATTAGAAGAACAGCATAATAGAACAATCTTGGATATTGAAAAATTACTCGAGCTTGGTACAAATCTGCAAAAGTAAAATACATATTCAGTTTCTGTAAACATGTAAGTATGTGTGAAAATATTTTCAAAATTTAATTTAAAACTTTAAATGCATGTTTGAATTATAGAAAATCCTAATCATTTTATTATAATTACAATAAATGCAATTCTAGTAAATATTCTACTGAAAATTCGTTGTGTATCACACCGTTAACAAAAAATCATTAAAGACTTCATTTTGTTTATTAAGTTACAAAATATAAATATTCATTCTTTCGTATGATTGCTTTTTAATAAAGTATTTGCTTAAGTACTTATTTACATATATAAAAAGAATTTTTTTATACTACCCAAAATAAATATTAAAACAGAGTTCTTTGAAATATAAGAAAAAAACAATAAAGGTGGTTTAAAAGCAAAATTATTATTTAATAAGCCTACAATATTTTAAAGTAAAATATAAGCCGTTTACGAAAATATTAATTTGAAATTATTTTTCAAAATTAAAATCAAATTTTGTGAGGAAATCAAAATTAAAAGAGAATCGTATTTCTTAATTTGAGAAAAAATAAATTAAAAAATAATAAAAGAAAAAAAAATCCAATTACATTTTGAACCTCTTAATAAAGGATTCCTTCCAATTTGTGAAATATTTTGATTGGACAAGCCTTGTTCATTCGGGCTCGTTGGAGCTGACAAGGCTTCAACCTGTTCACGGCTTTCCCGGCTTCCTGCAAAATATTTTTTTTTGTGGTTTCGTTTTTGTATTTTTTGTTTTTGTTTTTTTTTTCTTACTTCTGAACTATCATACATTTGATTTGATTTTATATGTATTTATATGTATATTATGTAATATTCTTTACAAATATGAGAAAACAAAACAATTAAATTTTACAATGAAATTAACAAAAAAACTAAATAAACAATTAAACAAAACTTAAAACTAAACGAGAAAACATACATACAGATAAAATGAGAAAATATCAGGAAAAACATTAAAAATTTTTTAGAAAAATAAGTTTTTAATAAAATAATAAGATTAAAAGGAATTTTAAAGGTCTTTTTTAAGGGAAGATTTTAAAAAAAAATCTTCATTACTACAAAACTGCACTTTTTTTTTATCAACAAACACAAATATTTTTTTTTTTAATTCGAGGATTTATATTTTGAAATAATGCCTTAAATTTTAAAATTTGTTTTATATTATGTCTTAAATTTTTTTTATTTACAGATCAGTGAATGAAATTAAAATTATACTTAAAAAAAGTTAATAAATTTGAAAATTGAATTTAAAATTATTCGCTAATTTTGTGAAACAAGTTAAATGTAATTAAAATATAAAACAATTCGATTAGATTAGATTTCATATCTTCATTAACAATATTTGTAACAAATTATTAACTACTAGTATGAAATAATCGTATAGATTTATTGGATTTAAAAATTTTTTATCATTTTTAGGTTACAAAGTAATGCAAAATTGTTACAACATAAAAGATTACGAATTTTTAGCTAAGCAACAGTTTCCATTTAAAAAATTAAATTATTCTAAATTGTAAATTACTAGTTTTAAATTTTAATAAGAAAATATGTATAACAAACTTTTAAGACCATATTTAACATTGCTAAATGAAAATTATATTTTGTAATTTACTAAATAGCAAGTTTTTGCAAATTATTGAATTTTTTTCTTTATCTAAATTAATAATTTTACATTTAATTAACAATTTTTTTGAAATAAATAGGTTATAATTTTAATTTCCTCAAGAGATCTGAAAATTTAAATAAAAGACATAAAATTTATAAAATATATCTTTTATGAAACAGAATTTTCGAAAGTAAAATACGATGGTACATAGTAACTAACTTACATAATTCTAATAATAATAATTGTTTTACTACAAAAAAAAAAAACATTTTTTCTTGCAAAGAACAAACATTTTATTTGATATTAAGCCTTTCTCTAACAAAATCATATAAGAAAAAGTTTAAAAAAATATTTAGGTGTCATGGAAAACTTTCAAGTTAATTGGAAGCAAACTGATACAAAGTTATGATGGAAAAAAAAAACAGAATAAATAAAAGTTTTTTCACTTAAAAGCGTGATCTTGCCGGTTGGACATTCATTTAAATTGTGCGAATAATGAAACAAAAAATGTATTGAATTATTATATGCTTTTGAATTGAATTTTAACTTGATGGGTTTTATAAAAATGCTCGTGCAATTTCAACTATATTATATAATATTATATTTATAGTAAAACTTTTACTTTCTTTTTAATTTTTCATTTTGTTTGTAATACTAATATAACTCATTATTAGAAATAACATATAAATTAAATTTTAATATAACATTAAAAATAATTTCGTTGATTTGATTAATTTTTTTTTTCTAGTTTTTGATACAATATTATTAAAAAGTGCAAATTACGGGGTATAAACACAAGTTATTGTTTTGTGTCTCTATTGAATCAGAGTTAGTTATTTTGCTGTTGAAAAGCAAAAAGCGCAAATGTAATATTTGTTTAAAAAGGCATTTATAATAATTTATGTAATAAAATAAAAAATACATTAAGAGGATATTTGTAAAATTTGAAATAAACAATAGTTAATTGAATTTAATTAAATAATTTAAAATTAATTATTATTGAAAAGGGAAAAAACACGGTATTTCTTATAACATTTTTTTATCTAGTCAATGTTTTAAACTTTATAAAAACTTTATATAAACTCAAAAATTCAAATTAATTCTATTTGACAAATATCCTAAATTAAAATAAAATTAAAACAATAAACAAAATTAAGAAAAAAGTGAATTAAACTTAAACTTAAACGTATGGAGCGCAATTAAAACAAGAATTAATAATTAGAAATGTTAAAATGGGGAAGTTACAAAAAAAAATAAGCATAATTATAAGTAAGTAAGGAATTAAAAATTAAGAAGTTAATGAAAATACAGGAAAAAAGTAAGTTATTTTAAAATAGTTTAAAAATATTTTGAACATTAACATAAAAAATGAATTTCTTTTTTATAAAAACGTATAATGAAAGTAGTATCTTCAAAATCAAAAGAAAAAAATTATTTAATTAATTGAAAATGAAAAAAAAAATGTGTCAACGAAAGTATGTTTGCAATCTGATTTTTAAAAATTTTTTAAGAAAACAAGAGCAGCGCATTTTATTATTTTGCAGCGGCACGCCAACAAAAGCAACTTTGTTAACATTCAAAATATTTTTCATAGTAAACTATTATTGTCTTTTATTTTTTTTTTTTGACTATTATAAGTGATGAATAGAACAGCAGAAAATTAAAGATTTTGAAAAATATTTTTTTCCTTTTGCAAAGCAAAATAAAAAAAATAATTTTGTGAAAAATTTGAAGATTTGCTTTTTTTCTTTTTGTGTTTTTTTTAAAAAAATTGTTTTTTTTTTTTTTTCATTATTGCAATTACCCTGGGAATTAGACATGAAGAGATTTAGAAGGGAAGTAGTACGGCGGGAAGATTTTGTTTGTTGTATTGGTTGCTGTACTTGTGGCGACGACGTTTGTTGCTGATGTTGGGTAGATTGTTGTTGTTGTTGATGTTGTTGATGAAGTTGCGATGAAACTTTTGATGTTTGCTGTTGCTGTTCATTTTGTTGTTGACCTTTTTCTAAATTTATATTTTTTTTTTAAATATTGATACATATTTGTATTTTCATATTTTTTAAAAACTTTGAAAAATTTATACTTTTCAAATTCGGAAAAAAAAAATCTTTAAAAAAAATCTTTTATTTTTCTTTGCTTTTAATTTTCGTGTGAAAGTAAATTAAGTACCAATTATTTTTTAAATTAAAAAATGTTAATTGGGATATTTCAAAATATTTAACACTAAATTGCAAAAAAAAAAACTAATATAATGTAAAATTTACATTGATTTTGTATAACTTTGGTTTTAGGTAGTTGATTTACTAATATTAGAAATTTTCAGAATTAAAATTAAAAAAAAAAAATATATCCAAAAATATTTAAATACCTATTTTTATATTAAAATACTTTAAAATACATGTGTATTTTCAAATTTTCAAATAAACCACAGATCAAAAATGTATTTATGTTTTGTAACAATCATTTAGTGTTAATTTTCCGAAAAATTATGCAACTATAAAACTATACCAATAGTAATCATAAAAAATTAATCCAAAAATTTAAATGATTCGTGGTTATCAATTTGAAATTTTTATACTTTGTCATACAAACATAATTGGAAACAAATTCATATCGTTCGGAAGTAATTTATTTTTTTATTGTGGAAAAAACTGATCTTATAAAAGTATATTAACTTTAAATAGTATTAACTTTCAGTCACAAAATATTTTAGATACGTCAACTTGTAAATATATGTATTTATTTGTCATATAATTAATATAACTGCGATTTTTTTAAATAAAATGGTAATTATAATAATCCATTTTAGAACAAAAACAGCTGCAATAGTGGTTATATATTCAGTATTGCTTATAATTCTGTATTTCTAATAATAGTTAAATTAAAAAACTATATTGCAAAAAATAATATACTATATCCAGAGACAAACGAATAATAAAGTAATTAATGAAATGACATAATATAATGCTTAAACACTATGAAATTACTTTATGGAAATAGACAGGTGGCAATACGCAAACAAAATGAAATAATTAAAATTTTTAAAAATGTATATTAAAAAAAAAAAATTATATTTAAACTGAAAATAGGAAATAGCAAAGAAACAATGTTGTTTTTAAAAAGAAAAACATACTTGGGACAGTATTTGTTGATGAAAATGAAATATTATGTTCAGACAATTGACTTAAAGCTGGTGAAATATACGAACTTTGTATTGTGTCCTGGTTTTGTTGTTGATTTGTATGCTGCTGCTGAAGCTGATTTGGGTTACCTTCTGAATTGAATGCTCCATTACCGCTTACATTTGAAGTTGTATTGTCTTGATTTAAATTTGTATTAGTTATCGCAGCGTTTGGTTTTTCGGAATGTTTAGATGGAATATTTGATGAAAACCAGTTTCTTAAATTTGCTCTTACTGTGCTTGTTACTGAGTTTGGTTCAGGTGATACACCTCTACTACCAGGACCGCCGCCCCCACTTGTACCTAAAACCTTTTGTTGAGATGTTACTGATGGCACTGGACTTACTAAGGCATTTGTCGCTCCTGATACAGAACCAGCTGCACCAGTGGAATGTACTGATTGATGTGATTGTTGTTGATGATGCAATTGATTCACTTGACTTAACTGATTTACAAAAGATGTATTGCTATGTGTTTGATTTGAAGAATGCAAAGATGAAACTACTGGAGTTGTGCTTGATGATGGCGCCGATGACAAGTTTATTAATTCAAGTTCAGTGATTTCTGATTAATATATATACATGTTTGTATTATATGTATATATATATATATATATACACATATGTATATTTTTTTGTTGTTGTATTTATGTTGTTTTTGGTCCATTGATTTTAACATTTATTTATTCACAGTTGTTTGTGTTAGGTTTTTTGTTGTGTTATTTATTTTTTATTTCAAACCAAAAAATATACACACAAAATCAAAAGAAAAAAGTATAAGTAATAAAACGTATATGTTATTCAAAATTAAAACATATAATATTTAGTAAAATTAAAATTAAAAACTATCTCTAGCATTTTTTATATTTTTTTAAAAGAATTTGTATGTACCATGCCTTGCATTTTTATTAAGAATTCTATTATGGCAAACAAAAATTTCTTATCCTAACAAGCAAATTTTTTCTAAAACATTAAACGAGCAAAAACATTAATATTATACAGCTAGAAATAATATCGGCACTCTAGTTTTTTATTAATTTTATGTCTTCGATAATTTTATGCCTTATAATTTTATGAAAAAAATGCATAGGCACACAGTATAAAGCAAATTATAAATTTTAAAATTTTTTTTAATACTTTTTTCTTTCTATTAATAAAACAAACTAACTGCTTACCTGGTTTTTCTAGACCAGTATATTTATTTAACACAAATTGTTCCAACAATTTATCAACACTCATATCAAGAAACTGTCTCTTGAATTCACTATGAACCTAAAAATAAAATAAAAGCAAATAGTAATCCTTCAAAACATTCATTATGTATCAAATCTCACCTGTCCAACCATATCGTGGTTGGTTTGTACAAGTTCTAAATATGTTGATAAAAACTCTCTCATTTGCCGTAAATGTGCTTCTTCGATTTCTTGGAATCTCTAAAATGTTAACGTAATTTTTATTTGTTAAGTATATTTTATAATGAATTATGTATGTCTGAGATATAATTTATTTTAAATTTTCTCCTTTATATGGTATAATAAATTTTTATAATTCTAAGAAGAACTGAAGTTCTAAAATAGCTATTTCGATTGGATCATGTTTTGGATTTAAATTTCTGGACAGTTTATTTAATCTATTTCATAAATTATCGACTTTAAAGACATTCAAAACTCTTTAAATAGAAAAATATTTTCCAAAAGAAATGTTTTAATTCTAAATTTCTATAGTTAAACAATGCAAAACACTTGCAAATATTTTTTTATGTAAGCATTTCATGATTCATTCCCCTTAAGTTGAATCACAAAATCAAATCGAAATATAATTTAAAACTTGCATTACATTAATTACAAAATAATTAATAAACCCGATTATAATTATATTATTAATTAAAAATTGTACTTATATTAAAATATTATTATTTAACTTTCAAATTGCATATGTAAAAAAATAATACTCACTCTACACGTTGCAGTCATTTTGTTTTCAAATTCTAGCTTAATAGGTGCATGTTTATCCATCAAATTTTTATAATCATCTTGTAATTTTTTCAATTTTGTTTCAACTTTTTCAATATCTTTCGAAGTACCATTTTCTTTTCGTAATTTTTCCAATTCTTGCATTTTATTTGTATATAAATCTTTTGATTTTTGAACAGCCTGTGTAGATGATTGCATTGCTTGAACAGCTTCTAATGTACTTGATTCTTCATCTTTGACTAATTTATGTTTTTTATGTAATTCATCAGCATATTTACTTATATCTTTAACTAATTCACTTAGTTTTTGTACCATTTGTAAATGCAAATTCGATAAACGTTCTGCTGAACTCTTTAATATACCCCATATTGGGGCAAACGTTCCATTTAGAGTACCAGAACCAGCTTTATGGGCTAATTTTGTCATCAATTTAGAATTTTGTTCCTCAACATTGGTTTTCTCTCGAAAAAAATCTGATAATTCTTTGCTAGCAACAAATCCAAATTTCATATTGTGATAAAGAACATCATAGCCATTGTTTTTTTCTCCCTAAAACAATTGATGAAATCTTATTAGTTTGATTATTTAAAAAATTAATTAACTTAATGAAAATTAAAATAAATATTAGATGTACCATATTTCACTTGTTTTATTTAAATAAGTTGAAAATAATTAATGTGTTCTCATGTATTGTTAGTTGTATTAAACAATTAACACTAACAATTGATGTGTGTTGAAAAATCGGAACTAAAATTCAAATAAATATACGCCCATAACTTATATACTTAAAAATTTACAGTTGAATTGCAAATTTATCATTATTTTATAATTTTATCTAGTGAAGTATTTGATTCTTTTTATTATTTTAAAAAAGTGTTAAATGATAATTTTTTAACTACTCTTATCTAACCTTTTACCAAAAAAGTTATAGAATTTTACAGTTCACTCCTTACATTGTAATTCAATTCTTTTCAATTTCTAATATTCAATATTTTTAAAATAATATAAAAATTTAAAGAAATTTAAAATGAATTACCATCCTTCCAAACATTCATAAAACGATCCTACTATATTAAAATCATGTACCGTTTGTAGGTTCCTATTAAAGAATATAAGCAAAGGTTTCTATCAAATAGAACATGCATACATAACAATATTATGGAAAGCATATAAACATATTGACAAAGTAATAATACTACTGCATGAAATAAAAACTATAGGGAATATATGTATATATTATTTACCTAACAACTGTTTTAAAGTTTCAATTGGTTTAAAAACCATGTTAGTGCAATTTAACTAAAGTTGCAGTTTGTATCAAGAAAAATGGGTACATTGATTTTAAAATTTTATTTTAAAATTTGTGCAATAAAAAAAATATTCGTTTTGTATACTCACCCAAAAATAATCATTAAAATCGACCGTCATCTTGAAAATATACAAAATTTTCTGTTTTCTTAATTTTCAGCGTAT
This sequence comes from Condylostylus longicornis, assembly GCF_029603195.1. Lineage (NCBI taxonomy): Eukaryota > Metazoa > Arthropoda > Insecta > Diptera > Dolichopodidae > Condylostylus > Condylostylus longicornis. The sequence goes on along the minus strand of NW_026578009.1, from coordinate 7,342,004 downwards.
AAGTTCTCAAATATCTTTTTGTTAAATCTTATTTTCAAGCTTCTACTTAATTTGCTCGTTAATTAATACAATTTCAAAAAAATCAATAAATATTACTTATAACAAACATCTAACTAATTAAATTTAAATTTGAAATAAATTTTAAATAAACATTTAAATTGAACATGACTTGTATCTTATATCTTTCAATAATGAAAACACAACGTTACAAAAACAATAAAAAATTAAAACTGCAGTTAGCGACCAATCTTAAAATTTTGAATATTCACGTCACATGCAGATTTTCTTTTTATAAAAGAACATTAGTAAAACAAAAAAAAAATAAATAATTTTATCAATATTTCTTCTTTTTTTTCTCTTTTTTTCAGATTTAAATTTTTTTGCTGGTATCGTATTTTAATTTTATTTTGTGATTGTTTCCATTTGAGGTGCAGGAAATAGTAATCTTACATCTTATTGTCGTTGAACAACAATGTCTTGAAATTAGTGTTTTTACAAGTAATTATAATATTCAACTGATACTTGGGTTTTTTCGCAATCTGAAAAATAAAATATCTGATATTGAAAATAATATTTAGTATACGATAAATTTAATATACATATGTAAGTAGGTATTCAAATTTCTAAAATATTAAAAATTTGTTTAGTTTTGTCATATACTTAATAATAAATTATATATATAAGTAGGCTACCTACCTTCTATGCCTACATAATATTGAAATTTGAATTGAATCAATAATATATAACTTGCTACAATTAAAATTATAAATTTATTTATTTCAATTAAAATTTAAAACTTACATGTATTACTACGTAGCTATAGCCAGGTATAATTTGTTATCTTGGTTTCATAAAATTATTAGAATATTTTGGACTCTAACTAGAAAAAAGGGGTTGTGTTTAAATTTCTCCCCTAGTTTTTTCTTAGTTTAAAACAAATTTAAATTTATATACTTAGGAATTATATAGGCAATTTATTGCAACTGAGGGTATAAAACTTATTTAAAACAATTCTAATGTTACCATATCTTTATTTGAATTGGGGAGCGATTATGGTTATACGCTCTTTCTAAGGTTCTAAGAGGAGTACTTATAATTTGATAGGTACATTGGTAAATACTTATAAATAGGTAAGTTTATCAAATTATATTATAATGAAACTATAAAGGATAAGCCGGCAGGCTAGTCACCTACCTAGTTAAACCTTATGACGCTATGAAACTAGTGCGTGAGAAATCATGCACTAGCCCTATGCTCCTTCTAGGAGTGAACAAAGGAAAAAAAAAAAAAAAAAAAAAAAAATAAAGGATAAGCCAAATTTTACTGAAATAAATGGACATACGACACCTGGCATCCTATCCAGAATATATTTCAAATTTAAAATTTTGATTTCTGGTAAATCATGAACTATAGATTGAATAGAGCATTGAATAAATAAATAACAATTCTAAATTAATAAATAAATCTAAAATAATAAATAAATCTCTAAATAAATAAATAACAACTTTATAATATCGGTGGTACTAATAAGTTAAATTCTTTTATTCTCAAACAAATAATATTCTTTATTCTAACAGAATCTTTTATTTCGTTGATTATAGAGCATATTTATGCAAAATACTTATCATAATATTGAAATTTATATACTATATAAGTAATTATAGACATATATATTTAGATAACTAAATTCTTATCAAATCTTTAAATAACAACAACATAATGTATTGCAAAATAAGAACCACCGTCACTAGTTAAAGTAAAACAAAAAAAATTGAATCACTGATAATAATAAGTGCCGCATAGGAGAAGCAAATAAGTATATTCAATTAATTTCAATGAATTACGAAGCTTCAATTGCATCCATTGACTTTATACAAGAAACATTTGACCTTTACAACATTGAATATAATATATGTATGATATCTTTCATAATATAAGTACAGATATGTATGTACAAAAAGAAAAAAACAAAAAGAAAATATTTTTCTCCCCACTATTGTAGTAGAAAATACTTTGCAATTCTTTTTGTATTATCATTATCAATGAAATTATAAAAAAACTACTAAATAATTAAAATTTTTAACTCAAAAGATTAGTGGCTAAATTAATTATATTTTTGGTTAATTTATTATCACATTTTGTTTGTTTACAGGAGATTTATAAAACGTTAGTGTAAATATGCACACTTACCTACCAACCTTAATTCTAAAATAAGATTTATTAAATTTTCTGATAGTCACAAGATCACATAAGCGAAAAAATTCTAAATATGTACATATATAAGTATGGAAGTATGAAAAATATAATGTTTTATTATTTTGTTTTTATAATTTATTGTATACTTCAAGTTACATACAATAAAGTGAACAAAAATTAACCAAACGAAGCAATTTTAATTATTTATTCTTTCTTCTCTTTTGATTAACCTTAAAAATGTAATTCAATTAAGTAGATAAAGGGACAGAATTTTTCAAATTTCTATTTTTTTAAAATTTCTAATAGTAAACTTTCTTTATAAACTTACTTTTTAATTACTTTTTAAAATGATTTCACTATGGCTACGTTTTTTTTTTTAAGAATAAAAAGATTGATTGTAATTTAAAATGACTTTTTTATTATTCGTTTCGTTCAGCAGCCCCTACTTTTAGTTAACAATTTTAAAAATGAATTTTGAACAAATTCAAAATGCCCAGTATTAGATCATCAATGAACAGTATTGTTTTTCATTTATATTTAAATTATGTTTTTTTATTCTATTATGTTTTTTAACTATTATATGTTTCTGTAATCTAAATTCTGAGGTTTCTTAAAAACCCATTGGATATGCTAAATATAATTACCTCAGAGTCTATGTGATTTAAACTTTTTACATTGATGAATGAACTACTTGTTAACATTAATTATGCACAAAAATTTATTTTTAATATATTTTAAAATAATTAGTTAATTATTTATAACAAGAATATAATAAAAATGGGTATTTTTTCGATACAAAAATTAAATCAATTTTCCTTCACCGAACCGAACTCATTTTTTCTGGCAATACTTCATATTTTCTGACAACAGCGACACTAGAAAAATTTAAAACATGACATATTAATTGTCAAAATATGTCTGCAAAATTCTATTTGGAACAATGCCATATTATATAAAAAAATCTTAAAATTATATTACAAGGCCATGATGTAAAAAGAACGAGATAAAAATCAAATATTAAAGGTAGATTTCCATTCAATCCGGACAATAACATTTTTATACAATAAAGAAAGTGCTGTTTATCCAACCAAAAACGTTGTACAAAAATATCGTTTTCTACTTATTCTGAAAATCTGACTTATCTCATTTTTTTTTATTAAACAAAACTTGTTAAACTTTTCAAATATTTGCACATATGTATCTGAGTATATTCGCTTCAGCTTTCAGTCAAAAATTATTTTTTTTAATTCAACCGAGTCGATTTTCCAATGAATCATTTTTAACCGGAAATTGATCTACAACTAAATTGGAGTATAATGAAAATCATATCAGATTTACTGTCAGATTTTTTAAATGTAAAATGCCGATAATTACTTTTTTGTGAAACTTTTAAACAGCGATAAATTTATTTTTATTTTGGTTACAATTTTCGTAGCAAATTATTTTAACCTAAAGTCGTCGTTATGTAAATATAATCATATGTTTTATCGTAGATTAAATCTAAGATTTTATCGTATATGTAAACCCATCTTTATCATCTTTCATTCAACCTCTTTCAAATCACTTGATTTTAATAATCTACTACATTTTGCACTAAGCGTTTTTTTATTTTTGACATTTTGCAGATTAGCCCAGCACAATGCACACGTTTCTGCATAATCAAAGTCAACAGTTCCTATTCAATTAAAAAGCCGGATCAAATGTTATTGTGGAAAAAATACCATACATTTTTGTTTTAATTTATTTGTAAAAAATTAAAATGCACACAAGTCATCAAACTACCCGACAATTTCTCCGGAAAACAAAACGCGGCAGCATATTGAAGGCATGATAGGTATAATTACTATTTAAACAAAAAACTAATCAATCGAAATTAAAGGTAGTTCGAGAGCATTATTTGCGTGACGACTTGAGTTGCGGTTCGAAGTTATGCAAAATTTGTTTCGAACTAGCAAGTGAAAGAAAGTTATCAAAGGATCCAAACATCCAAAGTACATTATTTCCATTTCCGCATTATTTGGTTTTGGACACTAACGTAGTTATTGATCAAATTGATGTTTTTGAAGAAAATATCATCTGCAATGTAATTATCCTGACAACTGTTTTAGATGAAGTGAAGAATAAAAGCAGTGCTATATACAAACGGTTTCGTGACATTATTAATTTCGACTCTAGAAATTTTTATGTGTTTGTAAATGAACACCACAAGTAAGTTTTCAAATGCATATATTTACATATAAACTTGTATAACTTTAATGTCTTTTTTTAACGTAGAGATACGTATGTTGAAAGAAAGAAAGGTGAAACTACTAATGACCGAAATGATAGAGCTATTAGAATTGCTACTAAGTGGTATGATAATCACTTAAAAGAATGCCAAAGTCATGAAGAAACTAAAAAAGTAACCAGAGTTGTTCTCTTAACTGATGACGCTGATAATCGTCGAAAAGCTGTAGAAGAAGGTATTTTAGTTGCTTCCGTCGAGGAGTATGTGCAATCGCTGACAGAACATCCAAATCTCCTGGATAAAATATCAAAAAAAAATTATGAATTTGAGAGCAGTAAGAAATCGCTTTTTCCACCTCATTTGACTGTTATGCAAATCCACAATGGTATAAAAAATTCAAAATTTTTACAAGGAGCTTTTATGGCTTCCAGAGAAAATTATCTAGAAGGACATGTAATGGTTGAAAAATTTGAAAAGCCGGTAAAATTTTTATATCAATTATTTTTTAATCAGAAACGTACTTAATTGAAAATTTTTCAATTAATCTTTTTTTAAATATAAGGTGCTCATACAAGGCAGAGAAAATTTGAATCGCGCTATTGATGGTGACACAGTTGCTATTGAAATATTACCCGAAGACGAGTGGTCTGCACCAAGTGAAATTGTACTTCAGGAAGATGAAAACGATCCTGGCGATATTTTAGAGGAAGAAGAAAATATTATTGATTCGCCTTCCAAAAAAATCGCAATTGAAAAATCACCTACAGGTCGTATAGTTGGTATTATTCGTCGAAAGTGGAGGCAATATTGTGGAATTCTTCAGAGCAATCCAATCGAAGGTTCAACAAAACATATTTTTGTACCAGCTGACAGGAAAATTCCTAAAGTGCGCGTTGAGACACGGCAAGCTCACAACTTGCTAATGCAAAGAATAATAGTAGCTGTAGACTCTTGGCCACGACACTCACGATACCCGCATGGGCACTTTGTCAGATCATTAGGTCCATTAGGCGACATTGAAACTGAAAATGAGGTCGTACTTTTAGAACATGATGTACCACATAGTAAATTTTCGGATGAAGTTTTAAGTTTTTTACCTCAGTTACCGTGGACTATAACCGAAGAAGTAAGATAAAAGAAATTTAATAAAAACTTAGAAATTTTAAGAATTAAATTTAAGTTGTTCGGGTTTTTCACATTGGAAAAACTAATATATTTTCCCAGAAAAACATTATGAATCTTAATTCAACTTCAAACCCAATTGCTATTAATTAAGTTGAAATATGATCTTATTCACCGTACTTTATCTTACTTTTGCTTCCCAGAAATTTATTAAAAAACAAATTTTTTTCATATCCTAAAGAACTTTTTAAAGTATTATATTTAATTCTGTATTTCGGATAATTTTAGGATTATGCAAAACGTGTTGACTTACGTGACCTTTATATATGTTCTGTTGATCCACCTGGATGTACTGATATTGATGATGCATTACATTGTCGTGAAATTTCACCAAATCTTTATGAAGTTGGAGTTCATATAGCCGACGTAAGCCACTTTATTAGACCAGGTAACGCTTTGGACCGAGAAGCAGCTCTACGAGGTACAACTGTTTATTTGGTGGGCAAAAGGATAGATATGGTTCCGGATTTACTTAGTTCAAATCTTTGTTCCTTACGCGGAAATGTTGAACGTTTTGCATTTTCCTGTATTTGGGAAATAGATGGCGATGCAAATATCATATCAAAAAGATATCATAAAAGTGTCATTAAATCTAAGGCAGCAATGACATATGAGCAAGCCCAAATAATTATAGATGATAAAAATCAAAATGACGACATTGCCAAATCTTTGCGTAATCTTAACAAGTTGGCAAAAATACTGAAAAAGAAGAGACTAGATAACGGGTAATAAATCAACAAAATAAATATTTAATTATCTTTCTGTATTCACCAAATGTTTTGATCAACAGTGCTTTAGTACTTGCATCGCCGGAAATTCGATTTCAAGTAGACAGTGAAACACATGATCCAATTGATGTGGAAGCAAAACAGATACGGGAAACAAATTCTATGGTAGAAGAATTTATGTTACTAGCAAATGTAACGGTGGCGGAACATATAGAAAGAGAATTTCCGGAGTGTGCTATGCTAAGACGTCATCCACGTCCATCTCAAAGTAATTTTGATCCACTTATTAAAGCAGGACGTAATCAAGGATTTGAAATTCATACGGAATCTGGTAAAGCTTTAGCAAATTCCTTAGACTTGGCCGTAAAAGAAGATAACCCCTATTTCAACACAATGTTGAGAATTCTGGCAACACGATGTATGATGCAAGCGCTATATTTTATAAGTGGTACGATTCAAAGAGAAGAATTTTTCCATTATGGCTTAGCTACTCCAATATATACACACTTTACATCTCCAATTAGAAGATATGCTGATATAATTGTGCACCGTTTGTTGGCAGCATCAATCGGAGCTGATAGCACATATGCAGAATTATTAGATAAAAAACAAAATGCGAACTTGTGTCAAAATTTGAATTATAGACATCGTATGGCACAATATGCAGGTCGTGCTTCTGTTGCCTTAAATACACATCTCTTCTTTCGTGGAAAAACACAGGAAGAGGAAGGGTGAGTAAAATTTTTTGATTTAATTTTCAATTTGTCGCTATTAATTATCATTTTATTATACTCTTTTTATCAATTTAGGTATGTTTTATTTGTACGTAAAAATGCTTTACAAATTCTTATACCGAAATTTGGGTTGGAAGGAACGATTTATTTAAATAAACCAAGTCAAGAAAAGGGATCTTTAAACGAAGTGAAGGCTTTGTTTGTTTATAATGAAGAAGTAAGTGCTTAGTTAAATTGAACACGAATTTATTTTTTTCTCTAGTTCTTACACATGAATTAGAATAGTTTCTAGTTATACGTGTACATTTTTTAATATTTGCAATTTAAGGAACACACGCAAACATGTGGAAATGTTACTTTCCACTCCTTCGATCCAGTTACTGTTAGGTTGAGTTTAGATTCGTCAAATGTTCAACACGAAAAATTAGTTTTTCAATTAGTTAAACCATACATTGAAGGTTTCAGTACCGTCCCAATAGATAGTGTAATGCCCGAAGGGGAATTACCAATTGAAGCAAATGTATCCACAGAAAAAACTCAAAAACAAGATGTCACCAAGAGGAAGAAAATGTCAAAACTAGTAGCAATGCAAACAGGAGAAAATGAAGAGCCTCGTAAAAAGAGTAAAAAAGGGAAATGAAATATTATTGAAATGAATTGATTAATTTAAAATTTTTAAATAAATATAAAAATTTTTCATAATTAAAAACTAATATTTTTTTCACATTGATCCTTTAAAAATTCAATATTTAACCAAAAAATTGAAAGATAGAAGCCAGATAATTGCCATCTTATAGATGGATAATTAATTGTGTGTTTGGTTCATACTTTTAGAACTCCAATTAGAATATATACAATTTATCGCTAAATAGGAGTGTGGTTCTTCTCGGAGGCAATAAATTTTTTTTCACTTATAAGTAAATTGTCAAATTTATAGTTTTGAAAAAACTCAAGACGGTTTGACTTTATTCCAAGCTCAAGACTTCTTTTTATCAAAAACTGTAGAAGGTGCATCATCGTTTAATTCAAAGAATGTATTTGATTTGCCTTTCTTAATTGCACTTGAATTTAAATTATGATAAAATTTATATATGTACACATATTTTGGTAAATAATAGTAACATGTTTATTTCTATTTCATCTGAATACTAAAATAATTTAAATATAATTTCTTAAAATTTAATCTAAAAAATAAAAGTGCAGAATTATAAGTAAATCATTCAGCTAATATTGGATTTGGAGCCGTCATAGCATACCCTAATTCTTGAAGAGCTCTTCTTATCTGCAAATTAAATCAAATTTAATTAAATAGAAATTAAAAAAAAAAGTCATTAAAGGTAATAAGAACATTGTAAATTTGGCTTCTTCAATCGTAGGTTTGGTAATTAAATTGACTAATAAACCTATACATGTATACTTATATGCTAAAATTTAACAAATTATAAGCAGCAAATCAAAACATACATACATCTGAAAATACGGTAGGGTCTTCTATTGTAGCTGGCAAAGTAACTTCTTCATTTTTGGCGAAATCGGCCATGGCTTTGCGCATTGTTTTACCTGATCTAGTTCTGGGTAAACCTTCAACTTTAGCAGCCAAACGAAAAGATGCGATTGGCCCAATTACATCACGTATTATTTTGATGATTTCTGATGAAATTTTTGTAGCTTCTTTTTTTGTTCCTAAACACATAAATAATTAAAGTTAGAAAATTTGTACGAACTTCTACTTTAGAATATGATTTAATGTAACCTTCTTTAACAACAAATAAACATAAGGGAACCTGACCTTTCGTAGGTTCAGGTACCCCAAATACTGCCGCATCTGCGATATCATGATGACGCAAAACTGCATCTTCCAAGCTTGAAGTTGCAATTCTATGTCCAGCTACATTAATCACATCATCATCTCTAGCAACAATGTAAACATAACCATTTTGGTCCTTATATCCAGCATCCATGGTATCATAGTAACCCTTAATAATTAAAAAACTAGGTTATTGGTTGTGTAAACATGTATGTATGAACATAAGCATTGCTACAATTTCTACATTTATTTGAAGTTATGTATGTATGTACTTATGCACTTACAGGAAACTTTTGGAAATAAATTTGCTTGAAAAGTTCATCGTTTTTATAAAGTGTTGACATGTTACCAGGTGGTAATGGTAATTTAATAACAATTCTTCCTAATTCTGCAGATTCAGTTTGCATACCATCTTGATTGAAAACTTCAACTGAAACGTAATAATGAACATACTAATTATATGTTTGCATTTACACTTGTTTTCAAAGCAAAATTTCTATTTAAACCTAAATATATATAGCTATTTGTTTATTATTATGTTCCATATCTTTATATATGTATGCATTTGTTTGTATTACTTTGATATCCCATAAAAGGTAAGCCGGTTGTGTATTTTGGTGGATACATGCTATGTCCAAAACCAACGCAACTCGCTGTTATTGCAGAGCCAGTTTCCGTTTGCCACCAATTATTTAAAGCAGGAACTTTAAATGTTCTTTCAATCCAATTTTTCGTTTCAATATCGCATTGTTCACCCGCAATAAAAATCGTTCGCAATGAATCTAAACAATATTTTTTGCCATATTTAACTTCTGGGTCTACTCGCCTTATAACCTAATGAAAAAATCGGGAAAGGAAAAATGTTTTCGTAAATATTTGGCAGGAATAAATTAACTTAAAGTATGTATAATGTATGCATGTGCATTGGGATAATTTAAATTGAGGACATGACTTACACGAAAAGCTGTTGGTACTGAAAATGCAGCTGAAACCTTATGTTGATCAATTATTCTAAAATATTGTCCTGGATCTGGTGTTCTGTCTGGTTTTCCTTCATACATTACAGATGTTGCTCCAATAAGTAAAGGTGCATAACAAATATATGAAAGACCAACTACCCATCCCAAATCTGAGGCTGTCCACCACACATCATTACTTGTAATACCATAAATCATTTTCATAGAATAAGATAATACAGCAAGATGACCGCCAATTGGTCTCTGAACACCTTTATATTACATTTTTAAAAATGTATGTTTCTTAATAATATAAAATTTTACCTTTAGGTTTGTCAGTCGTACCAGATGTATACAAAATGTATAACGGATCATTTGCTTCAACTGGAACACATTCACATCTCTCTGCTAAACTTCCTAATTGCAATACGGTATTCCATGAAACGTCTTTTTTACAATCTAAGCTTACACTTAAAACATTGTTCCGTTCAAAAATAACTCTACATACTGGTTTCCATGTAGACATTGCAATAGCACTATGCAACATATCTAAGTATTTGACAACTTTATTTGGTTCTACACCACAAGTGGCAGCAATTACAACTTTCGGTTTGGCATGTTCAATACGTGTACATAGTTCACTAGCAGCAAAACCTTTGAATTATTAATAAAAAATTAAACAAAACTATTTATGCTTTAAAACATGTAAATAATCAACGTCCATATACATATGTATATGTATGTATATGTATATGCACCTCCAAAAACAACAGAATGAATTCCACCAAGACGTGCTGTTGCTAGTACTGCCATAACTGCTTCCGGTATTAAAGGCATATAAATTATAACGCGATCACCTTTTTCAACACCAAGTTGCCTTAAGCCACCAGCTAACCGTGAAGTCTTAAGAGAAAATAATAGAATATTAAAAAAAAATAATAATTTACTTAATAGAAAATTTTGTTATACTTACAGTTTCATAAAGTTCATTATAAGTAACGTGTCTTATAGTATTTGTCAATGGACTATCATGAATTAAAGCTACTTTGTCTCCTTTGCCATTTAAAATATGCCTATCTATTGTATTATAACAAGCATTTAGATAGCCGCCAACATACCATTTTGTAAATGGTTCCATTGAGTTATCTAAAACTTTTTCCCATGTTTTATACCAATCAAGTGATTGTCCAACTTCACCCCAAAAATCTTCTGGTGTTTCAATTGATCGACGATAGGCGTCTAAATAAGTTGGGTTATCTATATTTGGAGGTTGTGTAGCACCTTAACATAAAAAAAAATTTATCTTTAACCTTTCGCTATATATGCAAACTTAATCAGCTATGTAAATGTACGGAAATATTTAATTTTTAAAAATTTACAAACAATTCTGTGGCTTAAAAGTTTTTAAATAAGAATCAAAAGTTGTGCAACTCTTCAAATAAGGAGCCAAATTAGCTGCCTAACCGAAAAAATTATTGGTTTATTATATATATTGAAAAACAGGAGAAAATATGCAGAAATTTTATTTATAGTTTTGTAATTTAATTTTTTCTAATATCAAAATTTTGTGAATTTTAATCTTTCGATCAGCTATTTATGCAACTTTCCAGGTCTATTAAATTTCTAATGAAGTGCGTTAACAGAAAATTGAATATCCTCATTGAAAATTAAGTTTTATGCAATAAAATTTGGTTATAAATTCAATAAAAATTATTAAAGTGTTCGTTTTTTTCTCAAATAACAAAAGGACTACTTTACAAACTACAATTGGTTAGATAAACTCCGAATTGCTTCACTTATGATTAATTAAATAGAAAATACTTTAACATGATTATTATAGTATTATCTAAGTATATACCTCTATGTATACTATACACAACAGGTGCTAAGTGTGCTATCTTAACACCTGTTGATGAATTCAAGAAAAACAAAAAGTACTTTGCATCGATTTATATATTAACCTTAAAATGAATTTTGTATAATATGTAAATTAAGCATAATTATAATAATTTTTTTGTCATTATAAAAGTTCGAAAGGTTATTAAAATGTTTAATATATATATACATATATATATAAATAATGTAAAGTAAACCTAAACATAATATGTATATGCATATAGGTACATATAAACATGCATACATACTTGAATTTAAAATATAAAGAAACAAATCTAAGCTCCGAATAAAAATATTTAAAACAAACAAAAAAAAAAATTTATTACAATGTGTAGAATAAATAATTCATAAATTAAACTAAGTAGCTAATATGTGCATTTTGCCACATATAAAAATATTTTATAGAACAAAATATAAGAATAATAATTATGTGTTTAATTAGACATTCATACGGACTTTTATTCGCACGCGTATACAATTATTTTAAACATTTGATGTTTAAAACACATTAATTTTAGAATATAAGAAACAGTATGACTTAAGGAATTTAATTATGACTTAAGAAATTTCCATTTAATTTAATTGCATACATTTATATAGCGTAATATGTATATAATATGCATGAATAAATTTAATTAAATAAGCGCTTGTTTAAAAATTTAACTTAAAAAAAAAAATAATCAATTATTTATGTAGATAGTTTCAACAGAAAAAAAAATATCCAAAACAAATTGGAAAAAATGCTTATCTATTAGTTTATTTCCATCCGTCTGTCCGTTTGCCTGTTTATAAGCTTTCTAAATTTTTTGATATATAAAAAAATATTCTTGTAGAAGAAAATTTTTACTATCTTCCCTACCTCTAAAAGTTTTCAAATCAAAGTCATTAAAATGTCATTTTTGACTATTCATTGAACCGAAACCACGAAAGATTTTTTTAAACTTTACTACAGCCTCCAGTTTATACCAGTACAGCCCAATTAAATACAAAATGGGTGGTAAAATAAAACATTTCCTAAATTACATTTGTTTCAAATTTTTGATATCGTTGTTCTCCTAAACAGAAATCTTAATTTTAAGAAATCTTTTTTGGACACTAATTAATTATTTAATTCATTAGAAGAAAATGTTTTCCAGCTCAACCCCTATAAAATCGACTCTACAATTTTGTAAAATTCAGCGCCTTATATTTCTGAAACAACACGCTCTTCCAAAATTTCTATAAAATCGAAAAGGTAACAGTAAATATCAAAAAGTATAATTATTTATCTTAACTCATTTACATAACTATTTCAGTTAAATCATTATGTTAACACTTCTTTCAATATTTCTCTTTTGGTCATCCTAATTATATGCAATAAATTGGAAATATTTTGGTACATGAATAAAAGTAATTTATTGAAATAATATTATTGTAGAAGATCGAATTTATTTAAAAACAGTATTTTCATTTCTTTAAGGGAAAAGTTCTTCTTTACAAACTGTTGGTTTGATTCAACTTTATTTAATTAATGTTTTAAATTGAAAAAACCTTAATTTTGATTTAAATCAAGTGTAAAATGAAAATTAATAATATAGTTTTTATATTTCATTTTGATCAATTATATAATATTATTTTATAAATGAAACAATATTAAGTACAGTACTTATAAATTATTTTGACCAATACGTGTATATGCATATTACATAACAAATTTTAATTTGGTCTTAAATTTCTTAGTTTTTCAAAATAACTTTTAAAGTAAATAAATTATTTTCTTTCATAGATTTAAATATATATTTATTGTATTAAATATAGATAAATGTATATGAATATAATTTACATATTTATGTTTCATTGCTTGCGCCTTCCTTTCAAGCACACATAAACTACAAATTTACTACTTTAACTAAACTACAAATATTCGCGGCTTTAACTATATTTTACATGAATACTACATATATTTTGCATATTATTTTCCAACTGTTATTGCAATTTAATATTTCTTTAAAATAAATTGAAAACATTGTGAATTTTTTGATTTATATTACTAATATTTAATCAATAACCCATTATGTAATTGGAGAACACAAATAAATACGATATATTCGTATTTATATTCGTATGTTCATGACAAACTTATTTTATTCACTTGATAAATTCAAAAGAAAAGTTTCATTATTTAAATATTGCTTATAAAATGTATTCCAAATAAAATTAAAAAAAAATTCGTTCAAGCATTGCCATTATTGTTTATTACGAAATTATATTAATAATCTTTATTACTGGTGTTATAATTCAATTTACTTGAAGTTACGCGTTTGCTTATAAGTTCGATATTTCGACAATGTAATTGAGAACATATAGGTGCAACGTTTTACAAAAACCCAAAAAAAAAAAATTAAAATTTATTTAAAATTTAATTTATTACACCGATTTTTAAAATAGAAAATTTATATTCACAACTATTGATTAATCAATAGCTGCAATCAATAGGAAACAAGCAACGGATTTAAGTGAAGAAGTTTTAAATATATGCAAAATTCTGAAAACATTCAACAATGATTAAGCAAAATTAATTTGATTGTCAAAAAAGTACAAATTTCAAAATTGCAAAACTATTTGCAAAACTTTTATATTTTTACTTATATAATTTTGTATTATATTTACAAACATTTTTATTGAATTTAGTATGAAGATTATGTTATTGTTAAACACTCTAATTTTATAGAAAAAAAAAATTTATATTTTATTATTTTCATTTTAAATTGTAAAGTGCATTGTATTGGTGTAAAATGTAAAATAAAAATTTATAAAAATAGTATATAATTTGTATATACAAGTCATTCATATTATATATATGTATATACGTTCTATTATGTACGATATATATGGGTCACATTTACATTATAATGCGCGATCTCGTCATTTTAATTTTATTATTATTTTTTAATTGTCATATTAATATTATTAATATATTGTTTTAATAATGACAACATATGATTATTTAAAAACAATAATAAACAAATTGTAAATATTGTATACCTTGAAGCTTTTCGTTGAGGTATATATACTCCATATATACTCTATATATATGTACATATATAAATATTTTGTTAACTGAATACACGAAAATATCAAATGACTTTAAATGAAATTTTTTTGTTTAATGCAAATAATGATATTTAAAAAAATTATATGAGCAATTTTAATTTTTAATAATTAAATTGTGTAAAATCGGTATAAATAATAATTTTTTAGTGTATTCGTATAGTGTGTATGTAGAATTAAATTTATTTATATATATTTATGAATTAAACTCTAACCAAAATCTTTATTTTTTAAGTTTAAAAAAGTTGCTCTATGGCCATTTAACGCAATATTGTTTTTCTTTTTCTATAAACCTTCATTCTTTTCATAATCTGCACTTCGTGAATGCAATTTGGAGAACGGGTTTGGGTACAACTCAAAGAACTTTTTCAAATATTTCAAAAACTAATAGAGGTATTAACATTTAATTTTGTTAAGATGTGTCCAATTATGTTCTACATAATATTCTGAAAATTTTAATATGGCACCGTTCCACTGGTTCGCGTAACTGCCATACAACTCCGAAAGTTAATTTTAAATATTTGGAAAAATATTAAGGCTAGATTCATGGCAGTTGTGTGTCCAATTTCAGGTCAAATATATTTTTGAAGTTTTGGTGGAATTTCTTAACAGGTTCAAGTAATATAGTTATTTCTAAATATTTCAAAAATAAATTTTTAAACTCAGATTGTCAAAGTTCAATCGGTTTTTAAACTCAAATTGTTATTATTTAATCGGTTTATACCGATTGAAACGTTTTTACTTATTATAAACTCTTATTCTTTCTATGCTCTTATTATGATTGCTCTTGTTTAGGATTGTTTATTTTGAAAGTGACTTAAAGTCCATTTGCAATTTCAAAACTCTTTTATATCCAAAATGCAATGACAATATCAATAGTTGAAATTGAAACTTATATTGTTGAATAGGAAAATAAATATTTTAAGAAGCAAGTAACCAATTAACCAAATTCTTGATTACTTTAAACTCAAACGGAGTAATATCTAATTTTTTCTTTAAAATGGACTTAGATCACTTTCTATCCTAATCATCCTAATAAGAGTTTATATAGTAAAAAAAATATTATATTTCATTTATTTTAAATGTTTGTACTTTTTCATAATTATTTTTTTTTTATTTATTGACGGGATATATGAAATTCAATTTGATGATAGAAAATTGGCTTTGTTTATGTAACCAAAAACAGAGTAATTAATATTTGAACCGATTTGAATTTTATATATTTTTATGAAAATTTATATTTTTTGAAATACGAAAATTTTCGATTAAAAAACTTTAATCTGATAAGTACGAAGATATAAAAGCATTTTAGGTATAATATTTAAAATTCTTATATATAGAACATGATGCTATTTTTTATAAAATATTTCTAGTAAATATTTTTTTTTTTTCAATGTAAGTAACAGTATATTGCTTGTTGGTCATAAATAATAATAAATTAATTGTTAAAATATGATTTATTCGAATAATATAAACACATTCAATTATTTACATTCAATTAAAAGCAAAAATTTAATATTCTTTACGTTTTATATTCGAAAAATTATTGGTAGAAATATTCTGGATATTCATTTATAATAATTAAATAGCTTAAAATTATTTATAACTTACAATTGTATTTCATATTTGAATTGCATACATTAAAGCGACTATTATGTCCTCCAGCCATAATTTTTTTTTTTAAATATATTATATTCAAATATATATAATAATTATGTATATAGTAAGTAAATATTATAGAATATTTTGAATAATTTCTTGTATTTCAATTTTTATTTTGTTAATTTTAATAATTTCACTTTCTTTTTCTTTTATATTTAAATTAATTATGTTTATTTATATAGTAGAATTTTTACACTATTAATTTTTTAAAAATTTTTTTTATTTTAATTCATATGTATTTAATAAAAAATATATATATATCTAAAATATTATTTAATATTTAATTTTAATAATTTTCAGAAAATTTTATTGTTTTTTTTTGATTATGATATTATAATCAAAAATGTATATAAAATAATAAGGTTATTTAAAATATTAAATTTTAAGAAAATTTTTAAATTTAAGTTTTATTCAATTAAATCAATATAGAATTTAATCCGGTTTTAAGGAGTGAAACCAATAAATATAAAATAGAAACTAAATTGACTTTCGATATTGAACAGTTCATACTTCCTGTCATTTAATTTTTAATGTACATATGTATATATATATATAAATTAAATAAATGTAAATTATTTATTCGTGTTAAAACAAAAAAAAATTTTTGTATATAGGTATTTATTTTAAATTATTTTAATTTAATTTTATTTATATATATATATATATATGCATATATGTACAAATAGAAAAAAACTTTTAATTTATTTATGATTTCATTTATTTTAATATTGTATTTAAAATAAGTTTATTTAAAAATTTTAAAGTCTAAACTGAAAGAATTTTATATTGTTGAACCGAAATTATTATTGCCCAAATACAATAATATATAAATATTTTGTAATTTGAGTTAAATAATTTATACTAATAATATATATAAATACATTCCATATATATGACATAGTCTTAATATCACGTAAAGCAGTAAACTTTCAAATAATTTTCCTGTTGTCAAAAATTATATTCATTTTGCTTTTAATTGAATTATTAAATGCTACTACCTCTTCCAATTACACTATACTATTAAATGGATTAATATAAATAATTATATTTTTTAATTGAACAGTTTCGAAACCAATAAAAAACTGAAAACTAAAATTTTGCATCAGGAAATCAAAAAATGACATTTTTAGGATTTTAAAGTGTTATAAGTTTTAGGGATGGAATTAACTAAATCGAAATTTCCTTCTGCAAAACTGATTTATCGAAAAAAACATTTTGTATATATATGTAATTTCACCTTTCGATAACTTAAAAGTTTTGTAATTAGACGGACAATTTGAAATTTTGACGGACAATTTGAAAATAGTAGCCATTATTAGTTTTCATTTTGTAGGAAATCGCTATAAAAAATAACTAGTAAATATTTAAAACATTTTATAATATTTGAATATACATATATGCACTGGTTGAGATTTGATTAAATATTTAAATTTAATAGTCACCTGAAACCAAATTGTTATAAAAGTTAAGACAATTAATTTTTTTAGCTTATTTTTCACTGTATATAGAAAAAATATTAATTTGTATTGAATGACAAGTACATAAGAAACAATTATTTTAAGAAAATAATACTTACATAAGCGTTTTATTCAATTTCCTCACAGTAGATATTTCGACCTCATGTCGCAATATTCTTTTAGTATACAATGGTTCATAAATGACATTATAGCTAACAATCTCTATAATAAAAAAAATAATCCCTATAATATGCACTGCTTACCAGTTTTTCATTTTTGTTGCATGTTTAATTGTAACATTATGTTTTTATTAAAAAATAATAGTGAAACTAACAGAACTGATTATGGTCAATTATATACAAGTATAACAATTTATGAAAGCTTATAGTAAAATTTAATAAATATTAAAAATTTTTGTTGTAACTAAATTTAATTGTACGAAATTTTTCATTCTTAAATTATTCATTTAAGTAATTAAATTCAAATGGAATTGTTAGACGAATAATTAAAACTTTTTAGGCAACTTTTAATTATATTAATTTATTTACATTAAACTAGGGCTTATGAATTACAATTAGGTATCCAAAATTTTATATATATTGTGAATGATTATGGATATTTTTATTATTATTTAGAATTAACGTTTCCCCAATTTTGAATTACATAAAGAAATAATTTTTTTTTGTATTAACAATTAGATACAATTATTAGATTTATTAGGTTAGCAAGCAATTCTCTAAAATACCTGAATTTCCAATTTTTGATAATTTTTTATAGCGAAATCGTAAACATTTTTCAAATTCGGCAGATAAATATTGGTTTTTGTTGTTCTACTGTAAAACAGGATAGTCAAGCATTGTAACGACGAAATGACGGTTGAAATTAAGCGTTATCTCAAATTTGTTTATTCTTGTAAAATTTTTTGATTTTGTTTTTCTGTTAGGCTGTATAAGTTGTAAGAATCTGAAATTTTGTAGCAGCTTCTAGAACAACTAATTTATTTCGTTTTTTCTACTTCGTTCCCTCCTTTTATCTTAACTCACCTAATTAATCTCCAAATTCGATGATATTTTATTAATGCTTTTTCTACATTTTGTTTTTTTTGCCCCGAAAAGTATGCAATAATTTTTAATAGCATAAATAATTTCGATATTACATATGTATGTGTGAAATTAGAATAATTCAAGGATTGATTTTGAAAGAAAAAATATTTGTACTCGTTCAAAGCAGAAGTAGCAGCTTACAAATCAAATTTATGGTTTGCTTGAATTTATATTTCGTAAATTTTTAATCCAATAAAGGACATTATTTACTCTTCTTTTAAGATGATAAAATCAAAAAAAAGTTATTTATTTGTATAAAGTAAAAATGAATGATTTAAGGTTATTTTGGAAAAAAAAAACACTCATTGAATTGAAAATTATCGTATATCAATGACATTTCAATGACGTATACAATTATAGTTATACCTTTCAGGTGTTAAATCACTACTACAAATTTAAATTATTTTGTATAGTATTTGTAGGTATAATATAAAAATAAATTGCAAAAGGAAATGAAAATATATTGGTAATTCTTCTAAAAATAAAGAAAATTCAAAAAATTTATTACGATTATTGAATCTTCTTTAGAATTTCATTATTTTATTTAGATGTAGTAAAAATC
This sequence comes from Condylostylus longicornis, assembly GCF_029603195.1. NCBI lineage: Eukaryota > Metazoa > Arthropoda > Insecta > Diptera > Dolichopodidae > Condylostylus > Condylostylus longicornis. Next base: position 7,322,404 of record NW_026578009.1, on the reverse strand, counting down.
CTTATAATAGAGCGAAAAAAACAAAACTAAAAATTACGATTCTTAACAAATATATACGCATTTTTGAAAGAAACAAGCAACAAACACTCGATGGAAATTTTTCTGGTAAATGAAGAAGAATTGGATTGGATTATAAAGAGTCTGAAAAATTTTTTATAGTTTTCGTTTATATATATATGTATATGTACATATATTTTTTTTTGCTTATTAACTCTAAATTTAAATAAAGCGTAGGTGCGTATTTTAAGGATTTAAAATAATGGATGATCTACATATACACGCACACACATATAATAACAAATAATGAGACTTTTCTTTAATTGAAGATTGAATATAGCATTTAAAGTTATTTAATGAAATTAAAAGAAAAGCACAAATACTTAAATCGATGTATTTCTTAAAAAAATAAAAGAGTAAAAAATTTTACCTCATATATGCATCTAAGTAAGTTTTACATTTAAAATTTAATAAGTTCTATATAAGAAAAAATAGGGAAACTCTCCATAACATTAATAAGTGGTATGTGGCCAGCAAATAACCGAGCGCAAGGCATTGTCTATTTTAGAGAACATGTGGTATATAATTGTGAAAATGACCTTGAATTAAATACTTCTTTCAAATAGAAAACGTAAATTTTAATTTTTTGAATTCCCTGAAAAGTTTATCAGTTAGTTCCAGAAGTAAACTGAACTCAAATATTAAATTTCAAGAAAATCCGTTAATTAGTTGCTTAAAAATGGTACAAAATATAAAATCGGCCCCCATTGAATGTTCAATTTTCAAGCCATGATGTTAATATATAACACCCTAAATTTAAAAAATTAATTTCAAAAAAAAAAAATTGGTTCAATTATTTCTTCGCTTATATGGAAAAAATATAAATTTGGCCCGTAGGAAAACACAAGTTGTTGACACCCTATATTCACAAAAATATAGTTGACTTCTCAACTTAGTTAGTTGACTAAGCATTTATATAAATGTTCAGGTTAATCTGTTGAATATTTTCTTACAAATGATAAAAAATGTAAATTCAACCGCAGTAGCAGAGATTCAGTCGTCGATCAAATCCTCGAAGTAAGCTTAGGATTAATTTTTGATGAAAATCGGTTCAGTCGCACTTGAAATATTGATCTGCACAAAAAAAAACTGACCGACAGGCCGATATCTCTCCAAAAAATAGTTTATTTACGCTTCTCCATTATAAAGAAGTGTGTTTCCACCAAAAACTTGACATACGGTATTTGGTGCCATCACATAATCTGCGTTATTGTATGCAATGCAGTCGGTAATACATCTTTTCAACAATATGTTTAAAGCTAAGAACAGATGACTCCAATATAACAGGTGATTCCAATAGAAGACAATGATATTAGAAATCATTCTACCATAGGGATCTATATTATTTTGGAATTTATTCATTTTTGTGTTTTATGTCTGTACTAGTGAATAGAGAAATATTTTACCACTGAGGCAAAATTTGATATCGAACAAGAATATATAGCTTAAATATCATTTGAACATACATCTTAGATCAATGTGTCATAGCGTTATGAACGAACATTTAAATTCGTAATGCCCTATAATTATTATTCATATACGAAAAGAATAATTTGTTATGTAATTTAAGTACTTTAAGTAATGTACTTTAAAATTCGAGGAATTTAATCTAAAAAGTATATGTATGCATGCCACTTAGTATTGCATAGTAGAAATAATTTTATATTTTGTATACTTTGTAATTAAAAATTTACAAAAAGAGCAATTGAATATACGATTAATGTGCTCCGATATCGTTCAATACATCATATTATAAAATGCGAAGGAAATTTTTTTTTTTGAAAATTTCAAATATTTCGTGGATTGGATGTAAATATAACATAGGATCAAAGTGACAATTCAATTTTATTAATATTTGTAATATATACGTACTGGTATTTCAATTTCATTATTATTCGTATATTGTGTCTTCATTGTTCGACTTCTGTAATATTTTCGCCTGTAATTATAAAACTTACTTGTAACTTTCACGTTCTTATTAATTTACTTGTATAGCATTCACGTTCAACTAGTCGTCTTTTATTCGTCTTTTATTCTAATTACGATTGGCAAGATGCTATAAATTATTTTCCTAAATCAAATTGTAATCTAAATTATTTATCACTTTATCATATTTTTTTTTATATTTTAAATAATGTATAAATGAATTGTATATAATAATCTATAATAAAAAGAAAGTTTTATTTCTATATGTATAGTATAAGTTTTAGTTACTTAGTACACAAAATAAGTACAACCCAGAAATCTACTACGTGAACAAGTTATATGTGTGTGTTGTGTGGGTTAATCAATCAAGAAAAAATTTGCATTTTCCATTAAAATTTTATAATGATTTTTTTTTTAATTTCCTTATTTTTTTTTTTATTTTTTTTTTAACTATATATTTAAATATTTATTATAATGGTTTAGTTGAATTTGAATAATTTGATTAAAAATCATTTTTAATATATGTAATGTAAATTTTAGTTAACGTAAAAATATATTCCTTTAACATTAACTAAAAATCATATTGAGAGGAAGAAAAAAATTACAAATTACATGGTGTTTGGTTCTAACTACCGATTTATATACGGACATGTTAAATAAATGTAAATTGTATGATATATTTGAGTTCTTAGTTATGAATCTTACAGAGTGGTTCACGTAGTAGTGCTTTAATATATTTACCCATTTTTAATCTATCTCTATATATCTATATCATAATATAGAGCATTAAATATGGATAAAATTTTTATTTAGAACTATAGGGGTAAAATTTCAAGGATTCCCAAAATATATAGGGATTGTAAAGAATTTTTAGAAAATTGATAATTTTCCTCAAGTTTTTTTGCTTAGCTAAAAACCATTTGTTTGAAGCATCTACCATTCCATTCCTGAAAAGATAGACATTTCAAATAAATAGTTTTTTTCATAGGGCTAGCCAATGGCTTGAAATCAAAATGTAATTTTATTTTGTATTTTATGTACTTTCGAAAACACAAACATTTAGAACTTTAGATAAAATCCAATTTTTGGATGTAATGTAAGTATTATAATTTTTAAATTGATGGTTGCCGATGGGCCTTGTTGTTGGCTTTAGTGCTATGTCCTCACGGAATTGACCAGCCGTGGCCTCCTTTCTCTTATTATTTAAGTATATATGTATGTCATTGCATTGCCCTACATGCACATCACAAATTATTAAATTTGTGAAGTGCATGTAGTGCAATTTACTTTTTTCAACGCAATTGAAAAAAGTAAAGAGAATTATTCTCTAATTTAAAACTTTGAAATTATTCACAATAGCTAATTATAATTGTTGTTGTTATGTTGTTTTCTGTGAATAATTTGACATTTTGTTCTCTCTTAATAACATTTTCAAATAATTATTTTTTTTATGTTTGACTTATTTCTTTAACAAATATTTAAGTGAACTTTATTAAGAAATAATAAAAATGATGTAGGTACTGCTCTATATTAATGTTTGTTTTTTAATTAATTTTTTACATCGATTTTTTTCAGAATGAAGTTCACATTTTTATTTGTTATTCCTGTATACCTACATACATGTATGACATACCTAAATTAAAACTTTTTTTTTGTATTCCTGTTATATAATTTAAAAATTTTATCTATTTCATTTAATTATATGTAATAACTTCTGATATACATGTACACATATACTTATACGTATATATAAGTACAAAAATCCACAGGATGCTTAAATTTATAAGGAAAACTATAAACTAATTATTAATTGTGTTTGATAGGTGTACTAGGTACACGAACATATTTAGTGAAAACAAGAGATAAATATCTTCAATATATACTCGTATACATATGTATGTATGTATCTTTCATATTTATAATTATTAATATTTTAATACATATATACCAATACAATATAGTAAGTTAATGAAATATTCTTTTGTTTGACTTTTTATTATAGAAGAGAGAAAAAAAAAAATCATTTTAATATCTGCGGTAAGGCATGGAAATAGGATTATTGTCATCAAATTGGTTTTTAAGACTATAAATACTTGCACAAATTACGATTATTAAATTTTTATACTTAATTTACGATGAAAAATTTTATTTAATTTTATTTAATATATGATTTCCATAGTATATTTAAGATATTTATACTAAAGGAGAGGTAATTAAGTTGTTTCTATAAAAATGGGGGATGATTTTTCAATACCCAATAAAATACTATATTTAATTTTAGGCCATTTTGGACTAATATTTTTTATACTGAACGAGGAAAACTATAGATTACTATAGAAAAAAAATATGCGATAAAGCTTTAAAATGTTTGGAAAACTAAACCTCAACATGTATATACATATATTGCATGATGAAGAGGCCGACAGAATTCTCTTATATATTTAAAAAAACATCGTTTTGTATTCTAAATTATTTTAATATAGAAAGTTCTCTTTCATTTTGATTTTTCATATATGTAAAAACGAATTTCCTTTCCGGACACCTCAATTAAAAAAATTTTTTATTAAAATCATTTTCTAACTATACTCAAAATGTTATAGACGAGCGTTTCTCAAAATCCATGGCAACGTGACTCGCACTTGTTTGATTTTCAAATTTTTGTATTAATATTTAGAAAAATGTTTTTTATATACAAACCAAATTCATTTTATGACAATGCTAATAATACATTTACATTTTATATTTAAATTTTAAATCTTAATAATGACTTTTATATTGTTCGTGCTCCTTAACCAACTTTTCTACTCTTCCTTTTTATCGAATTATACAAACAAAAAACTTATTAAATTTTTATTTTTCAATATCACGCGACCATTTTTATACAGTTCCCGATAAAACTTTTGGCGCGCGATCCCCTGTTTGAGAATCGCTCCAATATAGACAACGAAATATACATATATGAATTTCTCAAGTATTTTCATTTTATTTTTAAGGGCAAGAGCTTTTAAATTTTAAATATTCTTTTTATAACGAAATTAATGTGACAATATACCACCATATATCACATCTTATTAGACATACCTACATATAAAAAATCTATTCCGTATTTTACACCTAAAATCCATAATTTTTAATTTTGATCTGCTATGCAGGGCATAAAAAAGCGGATTGAAACTTTTTCCAAATTTTAGATCAAGATCTCAAAACTCATATAAAAGCAATTTTTTAATATACAAAGGACTTAATTGTAAAATATATTATGCTCTTATGGTTTAGGGGTGAAGATTTAAGTCTGAATGACAATAATTATTAAGATAAAAAATTTTAATAAATGAAATTTTCTTGAAAATTTGAGAAAAAACAAACTCGTTTTTAATACAAGCGTTTTCATTTCCTAGAATATTTAATTTTTTTTTGCTTAGGGTGGGTGAGATTAAAATTATAGAAGAATTTTAAAAAATGAGATTCAAATTTTATTATAAAAATTATAACTTTAATTAAAGTATGCTATATTCATAAGAGCTACAATTAGCGAGGACAGGGTTTCTTCAAATATAATTCTGTTCTAAATCAAATTAAATTTATACTTTCAAAACTTTTGCTTGCATATATGAGAAAATTTTTACTTCTTACATAATAATATTCACGACATATTCTTTCTTAATTTTATTTATTTTACTTACTTTCTACAAAATATCCAAATTATCTTTATTATTTACATTAAGTGTATAACTTAAAGTAAGAAATTGTAGGATTTCAATCAAAACATTTACAAATATAATAATAACAATGTATACAAATGAAAGGATAATTTATAAGATTATAATAATTATTTTATATGAAATTCTTTATACTTATCAAATTGTACTCCTTTTCATCTCATTATATGATGTAATTAAATTATGTTTGAAAAGAAAAAGGAAAAATGAATATCCCTGCTTTTTTATCAAGTATTGCAACATGTTAATTGAGTAATACATCAGAACATATGTGGTGTTAAAATTAATTTCATTAATTAAAAATACAAATTAATATTATTCATAATTATTTTCATCCTATATGTTATTTTAATATTTTCTATTTTTAGAAATTATGAATTAAAGTTTTGGTCTTCTTTCATGTTTTTTTTTGGATTGGATAAATACAATATTTTCCGCCCAGGAAGTGGTAGTTTGTGGGTTCGAGTCCAGTTCGAAAAGGAAAAATTTTTTAATTAATTTTTCTGTTTTGATTCGTACTCCTGAATTCGTTCTCCTGAATCAAAACAGAAAAATTAATCGATCTGTTCTGAAGATAAATGATTGATAACGAAAATTTTGCAAATAAATAATGATTATTTATTTACAATATTTTTATTATATTTTAGTCACTGCCCTAATTAATGACTAAATTAATCAAATAAATTAACTAAATTAATTAATTTTTAATGTGGCGGCCTTATACATTACCAGTGCTGTCTTTTATTAATTAATTTAAATAAAATTATTTTTAAACTGTGTATGAGTATAAACAACATAAATTCTAATTATAAGAAATTATAAATTTAGTTAAAATTTATATACATATGTATGTACATATACCATTTAATAAAACAAAAATTTTTATACAAACTTTAAAAATATTCTTAAAAAATTTTGTATACTCGTATTAAATCAATGATAATCGCATTTAAGAATTTTATTTTGTAACACAAAATCAAATAATTATAGCCTTCAATTGTAATAAATTAAAACCATTTTTCAAAAACACGGTATTACAATTACATTTTAATTTTAAATATTTTTCAAAATTTCATTATATCAAATCACAAATAGCTATTGAATTGACCATTAATCTCTTAAGGAATCACAAATATTATAGTGCCCATAGTAATTATAGTAAAGAACTAAAAACGTCAGCATTATGTTTTAATTACATTTACTTTTTTCTGGTATGTACGACTTTCAAAATTCCAAAAATATTTAAATAATATAAATTTAATATTACAAAAATAATGAACACCACATATTACTATACAAACAATTACTTTCTTTTACAATAAAAATTTTGTTATGTAAAATAAAAAAAAATTTCACATTATGCTTACAATATTTTTTAACCATATTTTTCTTTTTACCACTCATTACGAGTTCATATACATAAATACATATATATACACAAGTACACACCAATCTATATGCATATGAATATGAAAATTTTGATATTTATGATTTTTGATATGAAATGACAATATCGACAAGGACATTATTGTACAAAATATTATAATGGTAATGATGACGAAGTCTTTGATTTTTTTTTAAAGAAAAATTTTTTATAATATATTGTACATGCGCAATTTATTTAAAGAAAATTTATATACATATATTTAATATATATATAAGGGTATATATACATATATGTCATTTCTATAATGCACTACACAAATACATAAAAAAAATATAATTTTATATTATAACAAAATCACAATATTAAATGATAAAACTTACTATATCTATACATACACACATACATAGAAAAATAAAAAAAAAAATTCGAAGAAATTCTGACTATGATGTTCTCTTATTCCTATATAATAAGGATATTTTTCTAAATTTTCATCATAAGTACAACAGGTTTCAATTCATTCACAATAAGTGAAAAAAAGAAGCTATACTTAATTAAATATTTAAAAAATTAAATTAAATTTATTAAAAAAAAAAATTAATTTTCATTTCCCTAACAAATAGAGGAATTCTATATTAACATTAAAAGTATATTTTATAAATTTTGAATAAATATTAAATATAAAGTTATTTTGTACAAAACAATTCTTTTTTTCCACAAAAAAAAAACAATAAATCAAATAAATATTTTATACAGGTTTGTATTGTAAATATTTACATTATATATTAATTATTTAAAAATTAAATTAAAAAATTAAATTTTTAAAAATGCTTTTTTTTGTGTTAATATTTTCAAATTAATTAAATTTTTAATAGAAATTAAACTAAAAAAAAAAGAAATTATGGATTTTATTGCGGAATTAATTTTAAAAAAACTATAAAAAAATAAGTGATAAATTATTTAATATTTTAATTTATTTAAATAAATTATTAAAATTAATAATTTAAGTATTTTGTAAATAGCTTATACAAATTTACATTGATTTTCATAAATATATTTGTGCTTATTTATAAAACTTAATAAAATATATTACTATAATTTTAAGTAATATATAATTCGGACTAAATTTTGTTAATTTTCATTAATATAAAATTTACAATTAGTCACATTAATTAAATACACAAAAGTCCTCGAGATACGATATCTTTTAATACGATATTTCAAGCTACGACATGGTAAAAATTTGGACCATTTTCATTCGGCTTGCGACATTGTTTTGTTTCTGATACGACATTCATAATTTTTTAAATTTTTTTTTTGACAGATTTTACTGATTTTTGAATAAAAATCTATTTCGAATTTAGTTATAAAGCAAATCTAAAGCACATTCTTCAATAATGAACTCTTTCTGGTTAAAAATACTAGTCAGTATAGTTAAAAATACGAATTAAAGTGATATATATATATACATATCAACTTAATCTGATTTTATTTTATTTCTCTTTCTCACCAAATTAAATTTGTTTTGGTTTCGGAATTACATTTGGTTGTTTTTTTTTTTTGAAACTTTGTTACCTTTTTTTTAAAAAAAAACAGGTGAATATAGAATAGTTTGTCTAATTCAGTTAAAATTTCTTAAGTTGTAGAAATGAAAACTGCATAATCAAAAACTTTCATTATAATGAAATTTTCAATATATACATAATAAAGTTAAATTGGATTGCCGATGAGAAAGCGGCTAACTATAAAATTTATTATAATTTTTGTCAATTACTTATTTCAAACAAGGTTTTTAAACACAATATTGCAATTTAAGAAATCACCCTGAATTAATAAATTTGATTTTATACAGGGTCATTTGGTATACCAACAACAAAATGTACCATTTGCTAGATAATCAAAAACGGGGGTAAAATATTATTCCGTAGTGGAATTTCAGAGATAAAAGGATTTAAACGAATTTTCGCAAAATTTCTACTAGTTAAAATTTTTTTGTTCATGGCTTCCGATCCGAAAAAAATGGTAGCTTCAAATATGCAGTTTTCGAAAGGACTAGTAAAGAACTTAAAATCAAAATATAATTATCAAAATAATTTTTTTTGCATATTTTCGGAAACACAAGCGTTCGAACTTTAGTAAAATTTCAATTTTGTTAATTTTGTAATTTTTTAGTTTTCTTTATCCCGATAATTTCTTACGAAATTTTAAAAAATCTGAAAATTTTCTTTACATAATTTTCTCCAGTTCTTCAAGACACAATTTAAGTCATCAAACGTTAAAAAATCTTTTATAGTTCTGGGAATATAGCAAAAAAAAACCTTCTGATTTCTGATAAACTCAAATATTGGCCGCTATTTTTGCTTTTTATTAATTTTAACTGCTATAATTTTCAATTATTATTAATTTTTGATCAAACTAATCATTCTTAAAGAAGCTCATATTTTTGAGAACCGTTGTTTTGATAAAAAAATGAAATTTTAAAATTTTTATTAAAATAGAATAAGTTGCTATTTTAGAATTTTTTTTGGAATTTTTTTCTACAAATAAACTTTTAAATAATGTACTATCTATTTTTGATCGTCTAACCTGGCCGTGGGCAAAGTGCGGCACTAAAGTCATTTGTAAATTCTTATATTTCTTATAATGTAAGAAACTCGAGTGGCCCGTACTCATACTCATATTAGCTCATACACCACAAAAGTTTACCGATGATTGCTCTAACCAATGGTTTATACTGCCTTATATCTTTTCGAATCACCCTGTACAGTCCACAACTTATAAAAAATACTATTACTATATGTACATACTTTTAAGATATTTTTCGATTTATTATAGTGAGTTACAAATCTAATATTATTCGAGATTTATATTCTTAGTAAATTATCGTCCAATTTCTATCAATTTTGAATTTGACTTTGAATATTTTTTTATAGTTGAATTTAATTTCACTTTAATGTTTCAATTTTTAATTAGAACTGATAGTAAGTTGTCTATAAATAGAAATAATAAATCCAGCGATTTTAAAAAAAATTCATAAAGAACTGCAAATATTTTGCTTTATTTTGCTTTTAAGTAAATTTAATTCTACCTTGTAACAAGTGTATTTACACCAAATAACAACTAAAGTGAATCAAAATTTAAATATATTTATCGTACAAAATAAAATCTACTAAAGTTTATTTTTAAATTCGAAAAAAAATATTTAAATATTTTCCGACATTGTAACTTGATTACGCATATCATAATGTTATAATGAAAATAAATTGGGTTGAAAAGCAGTTTTTTTGGTTTACCTTCCTTTACCCTCTATAGATGAATATCATACATCTTTAATATATTACATTTTGAGATTTTGTGAAAAATTAAATTGCTAACGCAAAAATCTTGTTAAATAAAAATTTTATAGCAATTTTATGATATTGTTTGTTTTTCCCTGTTAAATGATAAGATTATGCATCTTCTATTAGAACTTTATTTTTTGTGTACATGTTTATACACATATACATAGTACATAAAATGTGAATTCTTATTATTTTAAATCATTGTATTGTAAGAGATCCTGTTAATTTTTGGAAACTAAATTTTTAAATTTTGCAAATATTCAAACTAGAAATTTTATTCATTAAACATAAAAAATTCACTAAACATATAAGCATTATCCGAATGTCATAAGAATTTCCATATTTACACGATTTACTTTCTATTCGAAACTCAAAATAAAATATTTTCCATTTTTAAATGTTTCTCAGTTCAGGAGATCTCTGAAGAGCTTGATTCCTTAATATTTCTATAATAGGATTTGAATATTTTTACATTATACATATTTCTAACTCATTACACTTACATGCGTATGTACATATATATTCAATTTATATGTATAGTGACTACAACCATACACAATGATATTAGAATAGATTTAAATTTTAAATAAAAATAAACTAGAAGTATATTGGCTGTTAAAATCGAATATAGCTTTACAAAAGCCCTCTTAGAAGTTATTTTTTAAAAAAACCTAAAATATCTTCTTACTTAAAATTAGTTTCAGCTTCCTTTATTTTGAATAAAAACATATTGGCGAATAATAATATAATAAAAATTTAAATGCAAAAGAACATCTTTCCAAAACACTCTTCTTTAAAATAGCAATATTATGTAGGAGATCTTATAATTAAGGATATAAAACAATAACTCACATAGTAACAAAATAATATAGTTCAATAGTTCAAATAAAATATAACTTGGGCAATCAAAATGAAAAAATTAATATGTACAACAAGTACATGCAATTTTTTAAACAAAATGTAATAAATTTTAATAAATATAAATTGATTTTATATTTCTATACATATAAAATACAAATTAGGAATAAAATATTATTAAGGAAAATGCATTCGTATATCGCATTTATTGTTTATACAGAATTCACCTGAAGAAAATACCTACAAGGACATAAGATTGAAAATCTAATATTTTGTATGTACGAGTATACTTGATTAATTGAATTTGAACGATTTCAGAATAAAAAAATAAGAATATTTATTTTGAGAAATAAACAAAACAATTTAAATTATATAATATAGTGATGTTCCTTGAAAAATGTTTTCAAGCATTTTCTTTATTATTTTCTCTTTTTCTAAAAGTGAAGAACTATACATTCATATACATAAATACCTACGCAGTTAACTATTTAACATTTATATGGAGAAAAATTTTCTGTAATATTATATTATACGGTTGTTACTTATGACCAATATTCCCAGTAGTATTCCATTTTTTCTTTAACATTACCATGGTGTATATAGTACATAAATGATTTCGAATATATGATTTATATGTTCAGGAAATCAAATCAGTAAGTTAATATTAAATTTCACGCATAAACTTTATTAAAAAAATAAATATATAGCATTAAAATTACGTACTTTTCATAATTTAATAATATTATTTTCAAAGAAGTTTTATTATGATTTATTTCAAAATCTTAACACACATTGCATATTGCATAGTGTAATATTACACTTATTTAGGCATAAAATTAAGTACATTTCCTTGAAAACATTTTATATAAATATAAGTAAGTTACTTGAAAATTTCTTTGAAAGTATTTAAAATTGTATTCCGTAAATTAATTAAAATATTAAAAAAACTTATATATATATTAAATTATTATGAAAATTGAAAGAGTGGGTTAGTTCTGCATTATAGAAATTTTGTTAATAGAAAAAATCTGAATATGCGGAAAATATTTTATGTCAACATTTATTTCTTTAACTTTCAAAATTATTGACCTATTAGTTATAGATTCGTACTTTTCAATCTAAATAATTATTATATTTTGAAAGAAACCATTTTCCAAACTTCTAATTATTGAGAATCTAAGAAAATGCAATTCTATTCCTTTAATTAAATAACAAAATTACTGAAAGTTTTAAGATCTAAAATTTTATGAATATTTTGACAATTTTCTTCAAAATTTTTTATTTTGACGCAAATTTTATATAACATGTTTTTTTTCCCCTATTACACTCCTTGAAGGATATAGGGCTGATACATGATATCATAAATAGATAGGCATGCTTCAGTTTAGTACACCATTGGGTTTTTACCATATGTACTATATGCGTTTAGTTATTCTTTATATTAAATATATTTAATGTATTTGATTATATAATGCTTTATTTTTGCTGGTATTTAATAACAAATATTAAGGAAATAGAGGTAACTAGTTTTATATTAATTTTTTTTGTAGTATATTGTATATTAAGCTCCTATATTGAATACATAATTTTTATAGTTTAGTTAGCATGGGTTTGAACTCAAAACCCTTCGGTTGAATGATCAGTTTTATAACCAGTTCAATTATTATAACATATATGTATATTGCATGTAACACAATGCAATTTACTAAATATAGGTTTATATATTTATATTTACCTTCATAAAATATGTATTCAAATGTGATAAAAATTTAATACATAGCTATAAAATATGAAGTATGACAAATGTCCAAATTTCCTGATTTATTTCCTATAATACTTAAATTGTATATAAGTTTAATATGAAAGATTAGAGAATATTCGCAAAATAAAATTAGCCCTATATTAATTAATTTGAGAAATTAGAGAAAATTTACCAAAATAACTTAAATTTCTTACATTATAATTTCATTGTATGTACTTACTTGTTTAATGTTGGCGTAAATATTTTTGGAGCTATATAAACATGTACATGTAAATAAATTTGAAAAATCTACATAATTAACAAAATTATATAAATTAATTATAAAATATTAAATAAGCTATAAATATTACGCAAGTTCATATAAAATTAATTTGGTATAAATTATAAATAAAATGTGCTTAAAGCACTACTTTAGAATGTCTAAGCATTCATCGTTTTATAAAAATAAAAAAAGTATAATCAAATTTAACTTTTAAAGTCAAAACACATGTACATACATATATAAAATTGATATACTTACGTATGCACAATATAATATATTTGAAGGATGATATGACGTTTAATATATTATAACAATTCTTTTAAAATTAAATCACTAAGCATAAAGATAATCTGAATGACATAAGGATTTGCATATACTTACACAATATTTAACACATCAATTATTTTTGTATTTCCTTGAATTCTTTTTCCTAAGGAGATTTTGTTTTTTAAATTAATTTGAATGAGGCTCAAATATACTATATATATATATATATATATATATATATATATATATATGTATGTACAAACAGGCATACGTACATGCTTATATTTTAATAACGCATTATCTCAAGAATAAAAGCTAATAATAAATATATTAAATTATATTTTGAAAATTATTATGTCACTCATGCGAAGGATAACGCTAAAAATTATAAAAATGTAAGATATTACGGATTATATAGTAGGTACATAAATATGTATGTATATATATAGCATTATATAAGTACATATGTCGATATTAATTTATTTTTTATAAAAATTACAATTTATAATTTCCATGTACATTATATTTGTAAACTTGAGTTTTAATTAAGCTTGAATATTAGACGTAATTCTCAATTAAATAAATAATATAGAAACAAAATTTAGCTTAACTATTCTTAAATCTATTAATAATTATTATGTTAATGCTCAAAAACAATATGAAGCATGGATGTATACATAATGTTAAAATTAATTTTATTAATAATTATTATTAATAATGTATAAAAAGAGTTCATTAACATTACGAACTCTTTAACTGCAATACTGTAGGAAAAAAATTGTAAAATTCTATTAAATTCAATTACAAAATTGGTTTGAATGAGCTATGTGAATAAAAGATGTTTCTCATAAGATGGCAAACAGTTTCAGGGATGATTCTTTGATCAATTTCTAGCACTGACAAAAATTCTGACTTTGACGAGTTGTATCTCGAAAGCTATAATAAATAATTTGTAAGATCAAAAATAAAGAACAATCAATCGTCCTAATGATAACACGATGTTGTATTGTTTCGAAGTTAGAAGCATTTGTTTATATGCAAGAAAAGTCCGGTACAGGCTGTAGCTCGAAAAAGAGTATATAAGCACTCCATCCCCCCATACGATTCTTTGTTGGAAATTGATCAAATAATTGTCTCTAAAATAATTTGCCACCTTATTCGAAACACCCTACCTATATGTACATATATGTATATGCATTTATTCAAAAATTACAGTTTTCCTTATAATACCTATAATGTAAAATAGATTTTTTCTATTATAGAATGCCATCACAAATTGGAACAACAATCTTTTTAGCTTTTATGCTTTTCGTTACAATTACTCAATCATACCAAGCAACTACACCAACATTATGTGAACCTGGTGTATTGGAAGAGGTAGCTAATTAAAAATTTAATTAAAAATCATTCATTTTTTAATAATCAACTTATCTTTTTTACATATAAATTATATGTATATGTATAGATGCCACAACATATTAAAAAAGTTTGCATTGCTTTAGAAAATTCCAATCAATTATCTAATGCATTAAATGCCTATATTAAAAATGAAGGTAAGTGTATGTGTATGAATATATTATAATTATATAAAGAAAATTAATTAAAATTTAATTTAAATAATTAATGCACAAATTATGGTTTTGAAATGTTATAACAATAAAGTAGCAAATTTTAAACATAAGTTTAAGTACTTTCGAAATTTCGTTACAACATTATGATTTTATCGATATTTTAGGAGTTAGAAAAGAAAATAAAAGTTCCTAACGTAAAAATTTTAAAGAATTTTAAAATATTATTTAATATTTTTAATTATATTTTGTAAATTATTTAAAATTGTTTTCAAAAAATAACAACTTAATTAGTATGTTTCATTCGTTACTAGTCTCAACTTCTCCTATATACTCCCAATTTTCAACAGAGACGTAAATATTAATAACGGAGAAGGGTAGTTAAAGAATTATTTAGATTTTTAATACTACATACTTTCAAAAGTTGCGTTGACTTATTAATTAATTATTATTGGTATTTCTTTTATTTCAAAATTAAATTTTTAAATTATATTTAATTATTAAACCATTTTTCTTCAATTTCCTATTTGTTGTTTTACAGCACTAATGTTAAAAAGTGACGATTTATTAACAGCAAACAATGGAAAGAGAACTGATGTTGATCACGTTTTCTTACGATTTGGTAGAAGACGTTAAAAATCTTCAATAAAATAAAAAAAAATTATGCTTAATTTGATTTAATCCTAATATCAATATGATTATTATTGTTTCTCTTTTTTTTAAATAGATTAAAAAAGTTTATATTTAGTTGTAAAAAACAAAATTTAATGAATTCAATAATTTATACCATCAACAAATTAAGTATTTGTTTAAAATCAACGAAACATCCTGTAATGTAATGTAATGTAACGTAATGTAATCTAATGTAATGTAATTTTTAACGCAAATATAAAAAATAATTCTGAGACCTTTTTTTATTATTTTTAATATTTGACAAAAGACTTATGTTTATGTAAAACATAAAAAAAATGTCAGTACATAATAATAATAATAATTAAAATGACTAAATAATATTGTATTTCTGTGCAGCGAAGTGTAATAAAGCATTTAATATATGTACATCTATAAAAAATATTCGTTATGTATAATAATATTATAAAATTAATATTTTAAATAAATACAGAAAGTTTTCCTCTCAATTGGTTGCATAAAATAATTTTATGGTTTTATTTCATGTCCATGTGCATTTGTTTTAATAATGAACCTACTAGATTTTAGATTTCTTATATTATCGATATCTTGATTTGAATGGTAAATATTTTAAATATTCGATGTGTTTTCTAATATTCCAAAATGGTAAGAAACGTACACTTAAATTTTTATATGAAATTCATATCTATACTTGGTAATGAAAATTCAACAAATATCAGTTTGAGATTAAACTCACAAAAAGAAAGCAAGTAAAAGAAAAATTAAATTCCTACGTTTTCGGAAGATATTACATTTTAGGAAAGTTTTAGGTTAACTGTATAGGTCTAGAAGTATTAAACATTAAATATTCTCGAAATTTTTATTTATTTATTATATTTTTTAAAAGCAAAAATATTTAATTTAGTTTTTTTAATTTTTTAAAGTACATGTTTTCTTTAATTGAAAATATTAACTAAAGTTTCTAATCATTATTTTTTTGATGAAAATAGGGCATCTTTAGCACTTTTCGCCAGATCTGAAATTGAATCTGAAATTTCTGATAAATTTGTTGGGAATTTCGGAAGTTTAATGGGTTCTACATCGTCTCCAGGCTTAATTCCAAAAACAAAATTATATCCTATATTTATTCCTTTTGCGGCTTCTTTTAATGCAACATCACCATATTTCGCAGCTTCGTCTGGATAACATATTGAAGCAATAGCGCCCGCGCCAATACCCGTATATAAAACTCTTTTGATGAAACCGCCACGCAAAGAAAATATTAAACCTGCTAAACCACCAACAGCAATAGCACCAACACGGGGCATTGTATTTTCTGGTTGATTTAAGTAATCCACAGTTGCTAAAAATTAATATTGTTAAAAATATTGTTATTACTTAGAGTTCTAGCGATAATCAAATATTATATTAAAAGTACATATTTATATATATATATATATATATACATGTATATATGTATTCAGAATCCTATTGCATAAAAGTATGCACATCCTATACTAATAAATCTATAATAATTTATACATTATTTTAATAGATACTAAATTAAAAAGTTAGATCACAAAATTTACTAATGCTACTAAATAGTATACTAAAATATTGTTACACATATATTGATATATATGTTGTAGCTACTAATGCCTTAGAAATATTATTATAATTGCACAAATTGGAAAATTTTCGGTTTTACATACATTTCGTATGAGCCTTTGCAGTTTCAATATAATCTGCAAAATGCTGCTTTTGTGAAGCAACCGCATTGCATGCTGACTTTATTTCAAGTCTTACGGCTCTGATCCCACTTTCTATAGCACCTGGTTCTTCCAGCTTATGATGTTCATCACTTTTCCTATAAAATTAAGTTTGAAATCAATGATAAAAAAAACGATAGTTTGGTAAGAAAATACTTGTTTTTAGCATGTAGAGGAACATATAAAGGTAAGTCTGATGGTTTGCATTTATAGTGAGCAAATTCATCCTCAACTTTTGGGGGAACTGGCTTTTCCTCGCTCTTCTTAACAGCAGTCGCAGAAATGTATAATGGGACAGAACTAATTACTACCTTCCGCAACATTTCTGAAAAAAAAAAAACAAACGAATTCGAAATCAAATTTATATCATGAGCGAATATTGAATCGCGATCACCATTCAATTTTATGTTAAACAACATTATAATTTACTTTATACCCACTTTTCGTTAATGTTTTCGTATTAAATCTATATGAATTTCCTTTTTAATATTTCAAAAAAATTTTCATCGGTCAATTTTTTTCATTGCGTAACTGTCAAAAGAACACGTCAAAAGTAATTTTACTTAAATCAATTTCATGTTTATATTTTTGAAGGCTAAAACTTTAACACTCTAATTCCATCAACTGCATGAATGTATCATATAAATGTACCGTATTGAATGAATTTGTTTACAAGTTTCTCTGAAAAAAAATTACATTTATTGAATACTACTTTATGGCTTTATAATAATAAAATTCACCAAAGTAATTTTTCGTTAAATTTAAATTGTATTATCGTTGGCTAAAATATAACAAAATATGAAATTCATTATTTGCGTTGTCTTCTTTAAATATTTTGGTGTAAAAAATTATATGTTTAAAGATTCCTCTTAACTATATGTTTAAAGATTTCTATTAATGATTCCCACATTAGTAGCTACTATTATATGTACAAAATTTATAAGACTATCCAAGGTTCGCACACGACATTAACGTTACTTAAAATTTTTAGCAACACGTAAAAGCCACACGTACACAGCATTGTATATTATTTAAGATATCAACACATTCATGGAAGTAATTATTTGACAGTATTGGGTAGTTTATTTGCCATTTTCCTATGTATTTTATAAAAACAGCTGTTCAGGCTTGCCACATTTTTTTCGATTTTTGTGATTAGTAATTTTAGTAAAACCAATTAAAAAACACGCAACCAATAAGTTCGCATACGGCATTAAAGTTGCTTAGCATTTTTAGCAACATGTTATTGTAACAGGAGAATACAGTAGCATTGTATATTAATTCCAAGAGATCAACACATCCATGGAAGTAATTATTTGACAGTATGGAGTAGTTTATTTGCCATTCTTCCTATTTTATAAAAACAGCTGTTCATGTTTTTTCACATTTTTCACGATTTTTGTTTTTCATCTACGAGTTGAATACTATTGTAAACTTCATTAGAAATTTTTGTGTTTAACAAAAGAAAAAGATATATTAAAAATAAAAATGTCTGATAAAACTTGCATAGAAGAAATATCGAATAATGAAGAGGTGTACCATGATGCTTTAAATAAATCAAATGAAGAAATTATTGATGAAATAGTAAAGAGTCAGGGAGAACTTAATTTATCTGATGAAATTGTTACTGACAAAAATGATGACAAAGAAGAACATGAATCACCTGAGGTATTTAAAGATTGTGAGGAAGAAATATATGATGAAGAAGCATTAAAAGAAATGGAAAAAGAAATGACTGATGAACAAAAAGCTACTAACAAAGAAAATGCAGATTTGCTTAAACAGGAAGGAAATGACTTATTCAAAAATTGCGATTATGAAAAATGTTTAGAAAAATATACAAAAGCATTGAATATAGCGCCTTCATGTTATCCTAAAGATAGAGCAGTTTTGTATGCAAACAGGGCAGCCGCGAAAATTAAATTAGATTCAAAAAAATCTGCTATAGATGACTGTACGAAAGCAATTAGTCTTAATGAAGAATATACGAAAGCATATTTGAGGTAATTAAATGTAATTTTAAAGTATCTTAATATCGCTGTTGTATTTTTTTAGGAGAGCGAAGCTTTATGAAGAAACTGAAAAATTAGATGAGAGTTTTGCTGATTTTAAAAAAGTTTTAGAGTTAGAACCGACATGCAAAGATGCGCAAGAAGCGGTTCAAAGATTACCCCCCCTCATTGAAGAACGAAACGAAAAGCTTAAAACAGAAATGATGGGAAAATTGAAAGAATTAGGGAATGCAATTTTGAGACCTTTTGGACTCTCTACAAACAATTTCCAGATGCAACAAGATCCGGCAACTGGATCATATTCTATCAATTTCAAACAATGATAAAAAATTTTTAGATATGCAATTAATAAATATTTAACTTAAATAATATTGAGTTATATCTACTTAAAAGTAGTTATTACCACCTAAATTCTCAATTTATTTAACGTTATAATTAATTATCGGTTTCAAAGCTAAGACCTTATTCTGGAATGTGAATTTTCAAAATTACATGTTGGGCCGAAGTTTGCAATCTATCATAAAACTTGAGATAAATCTTTCTAGAATTCAATTGAGAATATTTCTATTGCTGCTGGTGTATTATAAGTTAATTTTATAAAAGCTGAAAAATAAGTTAGTCGTTTCTATAAATTTAAATGTTATAACAATTTGCAACTTTTGTGACATTACATGGTACAATATTTGAAAATTTTAAAAGGAAAACATGAAGAACTTTTAAAAAAATTTACTGCCTTAAATGCTTTGTTTTTGTTCACTTTCATTTCAGTTCTTTCTCATAAGCTTGAAGTCATATGTATACGTACATATGTACATATGTAAATGCGTTCACGCATAATTGTAAAATTTGTTAAGGATTAGTGTACCTACTTCGTGGATTATAACACTTTCAAATGTATTTGACATATGTAACTGTTTATTTAAAAAAATGCTTCGCATGTTTATTTAACGGTTCTTTTCCTTTTTCAAAGACATTTGTTAAAAATTTACCTTATTTTTTTGTAATCCGATAAGTTTCAGAAGACTATTTATGTATGTTTGTACATACATATGTACATACATATGATAAATTCCAAATTATTTCTAGGATTTTCTTCTGTAAGATTCTTAAATATAAACATGTACGCGGGTACTTTTTAAAAATTGAAACATTATGTAGTTCTGTTTGGTGATTAACCGATATTTTGATGGTGTAGCAATACTTGTTTCACGCCAAGTTCTAGTATAGCTCTTGATTTCTTTAACTTTCATTTAAATTAATGTGCTTTCATTTCCCTGACTATTAATCGTCAAAGCCACTGGGTCTTCACCACCTTCATAAATATCATAATATGTATCAGTTAAGTCTTAAATCGAAACAAAGATATGAATATTGTAAAAAGTAAAAACAAAGAGAACGAACATTCATATAACGGGTAACATTTTGGCTTTTTAGTTTAGTGATTTTATTTTTGACACATCACATGTGATTGATTCGTTTTATTTTTCTGTTTACGAAAAATCAGTGTACATTTATGCTTGCTATTTCATCACGTAAATTAAAGGCAAATGCATTCACTTAAAAAATTGAAAAAATTATATTTGGTTCTTTTGAAAATTATTTTTTTTTTCTAAATTTTCCTAAATTGAATTTTAAATTTTTTAGAACAAAATGTCAAAAATTAAATTTCAGAACAAAATTTTTTCGATTTTCTTTTGACAATTTTTTAAGCATTTATTTATAAAATATAAAGCAACATAAGGGAAATATGTTTACATATGCATACAAACATAAATTATATTATTAAATTATGTATATTAAAATACGTTTTAACATATGCCTGTAAAAAAAAATTCTTATAAAAAATTCATTATCACATTTCTTTTAGAGAAAATATAAAACAATCTGGCAATATTTCACAGCTAAAAGCAAATTGAATAAGAATGAAGTAAAACGGAATAAAAGGTAAATTTTTGTAAAAATTTTGTTAGTCCGATTTAAAGAGTCGCTCTAGTTGTATGGTTTAAATTTTCTATTCTGTGCGATTAGAAATATTTTAATTCAAGTTAGTATATTTGCCGGTTCAAATAGCAGTCTTATAAATATTATATATCAAAAATGGCTTCATGGGTTGGAAAAAAATATAAATTAGAAAAGGTTAGTTTACAAACCATACTTGATATTATACTACTAGTCGAGAAAATTATCTATTTTAAATTTTTTCTATATTACAGTCAGATAACTTTGACAATTATATGAAAGCGCTTGGTAAGTACCTAAATTCTGTATACCTACTTATAAGAAAATAAATTTTCATGTGCTTTTAAATTTAACTGTAATAAGATAGAAAATTTATGTAAGATAACAAAATTTAAAAACAAGCATGTTTAAAAATAATATTTAATCCGCGTGTAGAAACCAATTAGGTACAGTGAACTATAGTGTCATTCATTAAATCATCATATTAAATCATAGAAAAAAACATACTAGTTTTAAAACTACTTGTTAAAAAAAAATGTAGATTTTTGACACGCGCATTTCCAAAAATAGAACACTAACAAATTTTTGTATTTGAAGGCAAAAATTAAATACGTTGCACGGAAAAGAATCAGTAGAGTATAAGAGTAATCTTATAAGAATTTTATAAAAATGATGCTCTTTTTTTTTTAATTAAAAAAGTTATACGCAAGACATTTTTTGCCGGCATTTTTTATGTACATATATATACATATGTACCTACTACATAAAATTATCTACCTGCCTATGAAAATGAAGAAGAAAAAAAACTTCCAACTATGTACATACTTATATAGTGTGAAGCATTTTAAAGTTATTTTAACTTAATTTCAAATTAGTATTTGTGCTCGAAAATTATTGTATTAACAATGAATAAGAATTTCTTTTGTATGTATAGATGATTCAATATTATTTTACTAGTTTAAAAGTATAATCACGCGATTTCCATTTTCCAGTATACTTTTTTTGTTTTGGCCAAATATATACATAAATAAATATCGGATGATAACCAGTCTATAGTGTATAAATATAGGATAAAATTGTAGTAGAATTAATTATGTATATGTATTACAACAGTACAGAGTGATGCTGAAAAAGTTATCACTTAAATTAATTGTTCCACCAGATTATTAGGAAAAACAAAAAAATATTACATATTCATACATACTTGTGTGTATGTATATGTTATAATGTCGACATAATTTATTTATAAATTTTTGTATTTATGAAATTTTCTTAAATATAATTTAAAAATAAAATGCGTTTGATTAAATGCAAAATTGTTTATCTTCTTTTATTGTACATACATACATAAGTATTATTAAGGTGAAGAAAATATTAATTATACAAAAGAAGCTGTAGAATTTGCAGTCTTAATTTTCTCACATGAGAAATACTTAGGCCAGTGTTTAAATTCAATTATTTTCAAAACAATTGACATTTTCAAATAATTTTAAGATATTAGATTTTACAAAACATGCATAATTATTAATTACATTACTTACATACTTAGTTTTTATACAAAATCTTTTAGTTCCTAATTGATATTAAGCGCCTGCATTTATGCAAATCTAAACCGAATGATATAAATTTTCATTAAGTTTAAGTAAACAAATTATGTATATATATTTAACATCTAATTATATATTTTGTGGAAGTTCATAATGATGATCATAAATATTTTAATATTTGAACCTTATTTATTATTAATTTATTCTAGTCATATTAATTAAGCGGAACATTTAGTATGCAACATCAAATAAAAATATGTACATACATATGAACCTCTGAAGTGTAGAAATATCAAGAAATTATTGTTTTATAATGATGTGCAACTATTGATTTCAAAGCTTGAATGAGATCTTGAATTTCAAATAATTTATATGTACATATACATATCTACATGTTTTTCTCCCTGTTTTACTATTATTTTTTAATTCTTCCTTCTACATTTATTGAAATTAAGATTTTTAAACGGTTCTCATATCCCTCAAAAAGCGTCCCTTTTTTGCTTTTAATTTGTTACCCATTTTGAGGGAAATTTCAATATTTATTTATTTCATACAGAATTATCCGGACTCAAACTACATTTAAACCTCAGAAATATTCATTTTTTATGTTTAAATTGCAAATCATGTATCACGAACTAAATAAATAAGCAAATAAACTTAGTGATGCATCAAATGCAAAATTTTAGTGTTTTCAGTAAGAAACTATTATTGCGTTAAAATTTTATACAAATTGGGTTTTAAATTAATTAGATATTATACGTGTTAGTTGTGAGGTTTGAAAATTACAAAAATAAAGTTAGTACATACATATATACATATATATTTATAGGTATATAAGAATTCTTACATATTTTTTTCTATTTTTATTTATAATTGATTCTTACTAATGAAATACAATAATTATTATGATGATTAAAGTTGAATTATCATTTAAAAATTTTATTAACTTGGTTCACATTTTATTAAAAAAATTTTCATTTTCAATAATATGATAAAGTATTAAAAGCTATTTTTATAAATTTCGAGTTAATTACAATAATTCAGTTATTTATACAAGTGATATTCAAGTATAATTACTTAGGTAATAATGAAAAATGGAACAAACATTATTATAAGGTTTTTTTTATTATGTATGTATAAAGAATAGGTAACTGGCAAATATAGCGTTCTTTTTCTAAAAATTTTGTGAAAATGTTGGAGTAAACACTGCAATTTTTTTATTTCAATTCGACATATTAATGTCATTGCAATTATTGCATTATTGTTAGACCTATTAAAATATTCTAAGTTAATAGATTTTTTCTGCTCCTGATAATTATTCACAGTATATAATCAAAATGAATGAGCCTTGTGTCCGCTCATGTGCCATCACTGTTTTTATTAACTAAATTTTTAATTGAGATCTTTATGTTAAATTTTAGCCCTATATTATTTTTTACTTATCAATATTTTATTTCTTATAAATAAGATTAAAGTTATTGTTTATTAATATAGTGGAAATAAAAATGTATTCCCGAATAATTTATTACTGGAACAAAAACGTCGCTTTTTAATATTAATTTAATCCCATATCTATTCAATATTTCTATATTTTACATTTCATTTAACATATATAATATGCATACAAGTGTTTACTTAATTTGATTCTAAAATATTTTATATTCAGTTGTAAAATACAGTCAAACACCTTTTACTCAAACTTCCTATAACTTATTTTGGTTGACTTTACGATCTCATATTATTTATTAATTGTATTTCTCTCATATTCAAGCTTTTCTATTTTTCACATTCAAATTGATTTGAATTTTTAAAAGCTCCACTCTGTTTTATTATTTTAGTTATACTTATTAAAGAAATTATTGCAATTATTTATAGCATGTTTAATTTAACTTTAATAGACTGATAAAAAAATTCTTTGATTTTTCAATAATGCAAATGAATTGCATTATTTTTGAACTTGGAACACATTTATAATTTTAACATTATTAGTATCATAAATTATTTTTGATATTGAATTATTAATATTTATATATTTTTTGATAAAATTTTTCGATTTAAATTAAAATTTTTACAGAATAAATCATTATGCAATTACTGTGTATATTCATCATAAAGTTATAAATTTGGTTAGAATGTTGCATATGTACAAGTACATGGTTGCTTAAATATATGAACAATTTTTAAAGTTTCACTTTTACAAAAATTTTATTGCTTTTAATAAAATTTAATAGCTTTGATTAATTTGAAAAGATAAAAATTATTCTTATCCTCAAATTATTCCTATGTACATCATATATGTATAAATATATTTACATAATTTTTATTAAGGGAAGATTATATTATGGTGTTTGACAACAAAAAAATTTTTAATCGATTAGAAAGTTTTTTTTGACATATTAGAGAATCTTTTGAATTAATTAATAATGCTGGTTTATTTAACATTGTTAATTCCATTAATTTAAAAAATCAATTATAATAGCTCATTCAAATCATAAAAATTCTCTGAAAACCGATTTAATTGTTTAAAATAAATATTTGCAATTTATAAGTAAGCGAATTTTTCTGCTTTACAACCTTAACAATAATTTATAAGTCATATCTAGAAACTGTTAAGTTTATATTCAATTTCAAAAATAATAACAGCAAAAGCACCACCATTACTGTTATAATTAAACTTGTACATCAATATTAAAAACTTGAGTACACGTTATGACGTAAATTGTTAAAAATTTTAAAGGGGAAAATTCCATTGAATTGATCATTATACTTTTGTGGTCAGTTTCGGCTCATATTTTTATTTATTTGAAAGAGAACAGCAACCTACCTTAAAGTTATTTCGAAAACTTTGAACATTTTTGTAATTTCATTATCATTTGCATATCACGTTTATAGTAGCAAATATTTTCACTTTTATTTACTTGTCTGTTTCATTTTACAATTTATGCAAATATGTATGTACATTCTATAAACTTGTGATTTCAGGTTCTATAGGTTTTAGCCCATAATTTTGGAACTTAGTAATGTACATGGACTTAAACAGATTATAGGGAATAATATTATTGGAATATCCAAATCTAGATCAAGCAGTATTGTTTACTAACATACAAGAATTTATGTACATTCTATAAACATTCTACATTTACATTTTACATGTACATTCTAAACATTAACTAAAGTTATAGAAACACTGAGTTTCTACGATTTTTACAAGTTTAGTCGAATTGTTTTTATTATAGTCTACAGCAGTATTTAAAATCATATTACATATTTATTTTAAAATATAACATACATATTAAAATACATACATACATATATATTTTCAATGAATTTTAAAATTAATTTTTTAAAATTTTTATAAAAGGAAAAATAGATCACGTATTAAATAACATATTATTTTTCTTTTTATTTTTTTGTAAAGTTTTTTTTTAATAAAATTTACATAACATTGTGGTTTTTACAAATATTTTTGAATTTGATACTGAAAATATGTTGGAATATGCTTATACTCGTATTTTAAAAATTATTCAAATTAAAACAATGTGATACTTTTCTTGATTATTTAAAGAAAAAAAATTTTTTTTTAAATCCGCACTGTTGGTATCTTCAAAGTATGTTTTTTTCATACAAACTTTGATCGAAATTTTTAGTGCAAGAAAAACATTCTGTTTTATTTCATCGTTGGAAGGTACTCTAAATCTTTATTACTACTTTCTTGGTATAACAAACAGGACAATTAATTTAAATAATTTTTATATTTTCAATTAAATTTTTAATTTTTTTGATGGTTATTTTAGCTAGGGTATTGGATTAATAGGGCTTAAGCTAGTGTAAGGGTTAATAAATGATTTAATAATTTTTGAAAGACTTATTGATTTATAAAGAAATTTATTTTTCATTTTATCAAATAATTATTTTAATTAAAAGCTGTCCCACTTTAAAAAGTCTGAATAATAACGCAAAAAAAAATCAGTAACAAAAATTTTTTTTGTTTGTTGCTTGCTTGATATATATGTATTCTTTAATTATGTTATATGAATATTAAATCAAGGTACAAATTAAATGCCAAGGAATTAAATTTTTATGTTTTTATATATATATTGATCTATTTTTTTCTTAATTTTATGTTTCGATTTTTTTAAGTGCATTACTTTATTGGATGCATTACTGTTTGTCATTGCAAATCGTAAAATACAAACTGTAATATATGCTGATTGCACAATTCAACTGAAATTTTATTTACAATTAATTGCACTTAACCAAGCTCATATGGTTATTCTTAAAAAAATTAAATGTTACCATTTCGAAAATAATCAATAATCTCTAATTTACGCTGAGCTGTTATGCTTCAAATTAAAATTCATGAATTAAAACTTCAAGTATGATGGGATAGAGCCTGTATTTTGGCATAAAATTTATTAAATTTTTAAAATGAATTTTTATATAATTGTAAATATATGATTTTGTTGTAAAACATATACTATTTTTAACATATAAATTAAATTTTTTTTTAGTTCAAGAATTGCTTTTTCATCTATAATATGTGTACATATAAATATATAAAATCAAATATGGAGCTGGCTAATAAAATGGCCATATAATATGTGTAATCATAATGATTGTATAATACATATCAAATTAGCGCTTAATTGAATTCAAGCTTATTAAACTTATTATTATATTGTTACTAAAGAGAATTTACTTTATAGCTTTACAATATATATAAGTGTTCATCTTAAAAATATATATTTAATATAAAAAATACTTATATATGTATTTGCCTATATCTCTCATCAAAATGTAAAAAGTTTTAAGTATCGCGTGTCTAGTCATCTAATTTTCATATTATTCTTTTATTTTTTTTTTGATTTACCAAAATTAATATAAATGATTTTCTATTCTTTGTGATATATGTATAAAAAGAGAAAAAAAATTTTTTAAATTTCGATAACAAGACAGAAACAGCCTATACTTTTTAAAGTACTCTAAATACAATATTGCCTTTAAAATATTATGTATGAATAGTAATTGTCACCCCTAAAATGAAAGAAAAGTTTACCATTCAAATAAAATTTCATTCCATAATTTTTTTTTTCTTTTTGATTATTCTTTTCTTAAATTTAAAATCATTTTCATCTTATAACAAAATATAGTCTCTTAATACTTATGTATACCTACATAATGTACATGCTATATACGAAAAATCTAAGATGATTCCTTTCAATCAACCAAAAATTTTAAAAAAAGAAAAAAACACATTTTTCAATATTTCAATAAAATTGTTTAAATTTATTTACTGAATTGAAGTTTAACATTACTACTTATAAACGTATACAAATCCTAATATAACTTTAAGTACATACATATAAAAGTATATCAACTACTTATGTCCATATTCATATTATATACATATATATATATATATATATTAAATATTAAGATAAATTCATATTTTTCCCACAAGATCGTATTAAATTATTTATTATTATTATTGAATTAAGATATTCTTTTTTTATTGAATTAGATCCAATTAAAATAATTTACCTACCCTCTTCTTTAAGAATATTTTATAATTGATTCAAGAATCATCTGAACTTGTAAAATTTATTTATTGTTATATATACAATTCGACTATATAGAATATGTACATTAAATCAATATATTGTTATATATACATTATCATACCTACATACATACTCGTATATACAAAATTTTTAATTTTTAAGTATTAAAAAAATTTTGTCTCCGTCTTTAATTTATATAATATAAATATGTATCTACATAATTACATATTTATACAATAATATATGTATATGTATATTAAAATGCAAACATACTAATTTAGTGGCACTATACATACTATGATTTTTCTTACAAAAGTAAAGAAATATGAAAAAAAAAAAAATAAATAAAAGAAAAATTTGATATGAGACAGCATATGCTCGATCACATTAAGTTATTACAATATGGGAGAAGCATAAAAGAAGTGTTGTGTATACGGTCAATGTAAACCGGCCCAATGTGCATACATTTATACATAAATGACTATATATTCGCTAAGAAAACTGCTCGTATAAGATAATTACCAAATATGTTTGACGCAAGGGTATGAATATTTTATAAAAGAAAATTAGTAAAGGACATTATTAAATTTGTGACTGCCCGTTTGTTTTAAACATTCCTTAGACATACGAAATTTTATATTCTCGAAAATTTTATCTTATTAATTACTGATTCGTTTAAGACAGAACTAACATATTAAATTTGATTAGAACTGCCAGTTAAATTGCCTTAGATATGGTCTTTTCTTATTTCTGGTTTTTGTAAAACTGAACAAATTAAAAATTTACTAAAGGTTATTCTACTCAAATATTAAATTTTATGTACAGTTTTTGTTTTTTTTTTTTGAGTCTTCACAAATCAATTTTTCGGAAATTAAGATACTCCTGACGTAGACAACTTTATATATAAAAAGGTCAACATTTTAGTCCAAATATTTCTTTGCTTTCTGAAAAGAGCATTTCCGCTACTAATTTCAACAAATGAAATTTGGGTGTGAAAACAATACCTTGCATTTTTGTACACGATTCGGTTGGTAAAAAAAAAAGCAAAATTTTTTTTTTAATTTAAGAAAAAAAAAATACAAAAGAATTCTTTGTAAAAAACGCTTTTTTCGTTTATTTATTTATTTTTTTTTTTTTTTCATTGATAAAATTTTTTTTTGCCCATTGATGTTTATTAAATTTTGTTTTTACATGTGTACACACATAATACGAGAAACATTAATAGTACAATGCGATGTACATATGTACCTACATACATACTTTTAAATAAAAATACTCGTATTTTGATGAAACATAGCTACTCATAATTTATTAAGAGCTTCAATTTATTATTGACAATTTAAGAGCAATGAATTAGGACAATCTTATTACATAAAGAAAAAAAAAAGTTGTTGGTAGGTATTACATGTTTGACCGCAGAGGGGTGGGTAGAAAAGAATTGGAGTGAAAAATTTCGTAATTGAGGAGAGAAATTTAATGCTATGTGATTTTAATAATAGAAATTTTGTCTCTTATTATAAAGAAAAATTTTGTTTTCAAAAATATTTTACATTTTTTTTTTTTTTTTATTTGTCACTCATCTTATATTTTGAGTTTCTTTTCTTATACAAATCATTACACTCTTACATTCTTTTCTTAAACTCATTTTTTGAATTGGATTTTTGTATTTTTTCTCAAGTTATCGACTGCATGTCTCACTTTCAAAAACAAAGTGAATAAATTTTGTATACATTTTAGAAAAAAAAAAACGAGATACGCAACACCCAATAATAATTCTAATTATTCGAAAATTACATTATTAAACATATAATAATTACTCATTTTCCTTCAACTTGCCAAATAAAATAGCCTAGATAGACTATCAGGTCCCTAATTCAATTGTATATGCATGCGTGGCTCTTCTTTATTCACATTTAAATCAACTTTATGTAAACTCAATATGTTTCTAAATACTTGTAGAACAAGCAATTAGAATACTGAAATATGTCTGTATCTACATAAATTTAGTTAGATATTGCAAAGCCGTATTAAAACAGCTCCTTACTCAATTATCAAATAAGTAAAAATTATAACACTTCCTTGCTAATATCAAAATTGATCAAAAATGTTATCATAATTAACTAATAATTTACATTATATACGTACATATGTACTATTTCCTCTTTATCATTTTACAATTAAAATTTAAAAATTAAAGGCGCCATCCATATTTAAGCTTTATATTTCATTGATAGTTTTAAGCTTATAATATTAATTAAAAGGTATTTACAGTTCACACATGTATTAAATTTTCACTGTAAACTTATACACGTAAGACGTATAATATAAAAATATTCTTAGGAAATCATACTAGTAAATATTGTATTCGACATGCAAATTATTCATAAAAAAAAGTATTGCTATGGAAATAATATGTACATATGTAAGTGTATTTGGGAAAACCTCGTATTCTTATACATATATATATATAGATATACAGTAGTATAGTGCATTATAAGAACTATTTCCGCGCTTTCTGTCTAGTAAATCACATTATTTACTATAATGTATAAAGATAAATAAAGCTATATACTTAAAAATTCGAAAATAATTGAAAAAAATTTATTACTCAAAAAGAAAATCAAAATGTCATTTTTTTATATTTGTATTTTAACTGATAAATTTCAACCATTTTATTTAAGTATACTTTCTTAAAACAAAATTTTTTTTGAATTTCTCTTTTCTCTTTGGAGTCCTACACAAATAAATAAAATAATGGTATTTAAACTTATTATTATAGAGGTCATATTTTAAAGAACTCATAATTCTCAAAATAATAATTTATCATTTTAACATTCTTCTCTCCATTACTTGATAATTCAAAAAAAAAAAAATCTTAAATTTTTAAATTTATGTCAGCCATCCCAAGTACGAGTACCGTATACGAAAATTCACAGTTTTATTATATCAAAAGATTTTTTTGTTTTATTTAATTCTTATAATGATTTGTGTTTTGTGCATAGGAGGAATATTGTAGCGCGCATTAAGAGCAAAAACAATGCTACTTCTTTATCTACACATAATTATATAATATTTAGAACAAAAATAAAAATAATTATGTGTATATTATGTAATATTATATGATTGAAAAAAATATAAACGAAGAATTTAAATGAGATCTAACGTTTAATCACTAAGAAATTTTGAATTATATACGGAATACTTGAACTGCTATTTTCTAAGATTTTATTATTTGGATTTAAACAACAAATTTATGCCCTTAAATGGTTGCATATTATTTTGTCTTTTGAACTACAAATAAACTGTATGAAAATATCTTGTGTTCTTTCAATCACAGCAAGTTTCACGATTCAATATCGAACATGATAGTGTACAACATAATTAATATTTTCAAAATAATAGTTAAGATACCAAAATGAGTTACCGTAACAAATGAATCAATTAATATATGTATGTATATATTAAATAAATAAATAATTAAATCGGTAATTAAAGGACTTCAGTAAATTTTGTATAAAATTTTGAATTTTTCTGTAAATTTAAATGTTAAAAAAACCAATTTCCAGTAAATTTATTGGACCAAAACTTGAAAATTAATTAAAAAAAAAGAAATTGAGTTTTGTAATTTTTTACTTATTTTCGCTAAAAAATTGGGTAGAACATGGCAATATTCCAAATTTCTAATCATGCAATTTGTAAAATAAAAAAACCAAACACAGCTTTCCGAATTATTGCTAAAATTGAGATCATTTTAAAAAACGTTAAGTTTCTATTCTTTTATCCATAATTTCAGAACTAATCATCGTAAGAAGTTATTAAATTCAGATTTTGCTTAACAACCATAAAATTATTAACTTATTAAAAATTAATAAAAAAATAAGTATATATAAATAAGTATTTATTTACAATAACAAGCCTTTAACAGAAAGTTATTTGACACTATTTTATGATTCATTTATGGTATAATAACAAAAATTTACTGTCATGTAAACGGGATATGTATCACTATGTAGGCATTGCCATTTTACATTGGCACTATTATCGCCATAAACTCAAAGAGAGATAAAAATTTTATGAGAAAGTGGGTGTGAAATGAAATGCACATAGATCTATACCTATATATATATATAAACCGGTGGAGTTATAAACTTTATTAAAAAATTTAAAATGTTATAAATATAATAAATGTTATACAAGAATAATTTTCTTTAAAACTTAAAAATTTTAATCTGAAAAAAATTTTCTTGGACTTTTTTAAATTAATTATAATTTTATGTAATATTATGTAAGTACTAATAATTAACTACTATTACACAAAATTAAAAAATTAATAAGCTAATTTATTTTAATTATACTTACTGTATAAAAAAA
Source organism: Condylostylus longicornis (assembly GCF_029603195.1). Classification (NCBI taxonomy): domain Eukaryota; kingdom Metazoa; phylum Arthropoda; class Insecta; order Diptera; family Dolichopodidae; genus Condylostylus; species Condylostylus longicornis. The sequence continues at coordinate 7,289,411 of NW_026578009.1, read as the reverse complement.
TTAAGAGTGCAATTTTTTAATAAAATTAAATTACTTCTGCATATCATTAATAATTGGTAAAATTGAACAGGTGAATTTTTTTTTAATTTTTTCTTCAATGTACAGGACCTTTAACTTTATGCCGAAACGATCCCTAAAAAACATATGTATGAGCAAAAATATTAAATAAAATCTTTTCAATATTTTGCCATTTAATGACATTTGATAGCATTCTTTTTCCTGGCCCTATATATTTTCTCGCCTATCTTGGAATTTTCAGGAGAAATCGGTTACAAAAAGCACCTCCTAAATTTATAATTACTTTTAAATTTTCAATAATATTGACGAAAAATATAATGAAATAAAATTGCTAAATAAACACTAACCTTCATGGTGAGTATAAATAATTGATTTATGTGTATATATATTATGTTATAGTTATACTCTTTATAAATCGACACGAATAATTAAATAACAATTTCATAAAAAATTAGACTAGATAATTGCAAAATGAAATTGTGATGAAAACACCCAAGCAGATATAAAATTAAAAAAAAAAATTACCGATAAATAGATATAGTTGACCATGTCAACTTTTTAATAATAAACTCACAAAACCAATCATTCATAGTCAACCTGTATGAATTAATAATTCATTTTATGAATCGCTTATATTTAATTTAGAAATAATGTTTTATCATTATTTTTGAAAAGTTTGTCTTAAACTGTACAATCTACCACAGCAATTTGAAGTTTTGATAATATCATTAAACACACTCTTTGAGAAAAATTTCATTATTGTAAATAACTCGATTGGAATTTTGTCGCTAAGCACAAAATATATCATGCCAAAATTTTATCAGTTTTACGAACGGAATAATAAATTTATAATATTCTAGAAACACAAATCGTACGATTACAAATAAAGCGACATTGCTCTTATTTTTAAAAGTTTTCATTTTCTTTATTATTTTTTTTTTATATATTTAGCGTTTTAATTACCAATCAATTAATTTATTTAAAATTTATATTTGAACTTAGCCGTACCTTTTTTTCTGTACTTTATATGATGAATACATGAATACACAATTTGTATGAAGGGAAATAATTGAAATTCAATCATTGAATACAATAAGTATAAGAGCAAAAAAAACACAATAATTTGCATGGAATTTTGCAGTCAATTACCGTTTTACTTATTTAATTTTAGAACTGTATTTTAAAATAATTGAAATTGCAACGTTTTTAAAATTATAATCTATTTTCAGTTTTTTAAAAATTTATTTTGAATTTGTAATCCAAAAAGAAATTACATACATACGTATGTACAAATGTATATATATTTTTTTTAATTAATTTTAAATGTTTGAATGGATGCGTTGATATTGGTTCTCTTAATATTATGTATTTGAAGGATAAGTTGTGTTCGAGTTCTATAGTTGATGACATGAAAGAGTAATTGCATATAAATTGCATACATGCGTTGACATTATTTACAAAAACATCAACTTATGTCCGAAGCAGTTTGGCATTTCTGCCGGAGCATTTACGTAACAGAAGTAGTTTGGATGTTCGTTTAAACATGTATCAAGTATCATGTATGAAGCATGAACAAATCATATTAAAATGCAATACATGTAAATTTTATACCAGATTACTAACACTCATAAATTTTACACAATACTAAAAATCACAGAAATTTTGTATTAGTTAATAATTCCCAAATTCCCTTTAAAGAGAGTTCGACTATATATATAAACAGATTGTCGCCATAAATATTTGATTTTAAGAATTTCGTATCAATTTTGACTTCCTAATTTGTTGTCTGAATCCTACGGTTTCTAATCATACATACATTATGTCAACATTAATAACATTATAAATATTATCATTTGTAACTTTATTTATACAAAAAATAGAATAAATATTTTTTTACCAAATTAATCTTACCAAAAATAATGCATGAAATGAACTTCATAATCAAAATCACTTGTTATGTTGCGCGTTATCAATATTTCATTTTTTAAAATTTTTCTTTTTCTTAATTTATTTCACGTCCAAAACAATAATGAATTTGAAATCAAAGAAATTCATTTCTAAATTTTTCAATTTGATAAAATTGAAAATATTTACCTTAGAAACAAAAATATTAAATAAATAACTGTTTAATTGATATTTACTTAAAATATGAAATAAAATTAAACTGATATTTTAAATAAATATAAATAAATAATTGAAATTTATTTATAAAATAATAAATAAAAAATAATAACTGAATATTAAGTGAAATTTTTAATAATGTAAATTAAGATTATCGCACATATTCGTATGACGTTAGTTGTTAAAAGTTAAATTGACGGCCTGAAATTTTCCTAATATTTTTTCTGCTACAAAATATGCATAATATAATTAGTATATGTATGTATGTAAGTCGCAAAATTACTTGTATCAGCAAAGGAACGCTGCTGAAAACTACTATTTTTAGGATATTGCATAAGTACGTGAATAAGTACGTGAATAAGTAAAATATATTGAACATTTTTATAAACGAAAGCACATTAAAACGGCACCGTTTGATAAGTATGAAGGTGCGTTTTTGTAAAGTTGACGGGACTGTTCACATTTAAAAAGGGACAGTTTTTCTTGGAATTCCGAAATTTTTTTTTTTTAACTTAACAGTTTTACAATTTTTATTTTCTAAAATTGTTGCAATTCTTATTAAATTTTTGATCAAAAGATAATTTGTATAGCAATTTGAAACGCAAATTATCATTTAAGTCAAATTCTATAAAATTTTGTTCTAAAAAATCGATTTGAATTTTAAAAAATTAAAAAGATAGAATAATTTTAATTTCCAATAATTTTAAAGTACATTTCTTGCTTCTAGCAAAAATCTCAAATAAACTTGATCATATAGAAGTCTTTCATTAATTTTTCATGTTTCTTTCTTCATTATCAGTATTATTCAGCAGTTATGTAAATACATACATACTTACATATATGAGGTGTGTAATGACCAGACTAATTTAATATTATGTAAAAATTTTATGATTTAATTTTTGATGATAACATTAAAATATTTTTTTTTTTTTTTGGTATTTTTTTTTTACAGAGAAATTGATTTTAATAAAATGTTTACAGTAGTATTAATAAGTACATTAAATACTCATTTATTTACTTTCTCAAATCAAATTATTATGACTATAAAAAAAATATTTTACTAATTCTTATCAATATTTTTGATAATAAAAAATAGTCAATAAACTTTAAAGTTTATTTAATATAAATAAACTTTTATAATACTTTTATAATAATGATTAATGAAATTATTATATTTATTTATACATAAACTAGCTTATCTCCTATATGACACATAGCTACGTACATATGACGTACATACTCACACTATAATGTGCATATAAATTATTTTATAATATTATTTATCAATCAAAATTAAATTGTAAAAATCTAATTTTGACGTTAATTTGTATTTATCTTAATACCTTAATTTAAATTTTATTTTAGATTATTTTATTAATTTTTAAAGTACCCACTTATTTTTTTAATGTAGATAAGTGATATTTTGTTTTTTTTTTTTTGCTTTATAAATTCAATTTTATTAATTAAAATTTCATAATGTGAAATGTTTCCATGTTAAATTTTAAATTATATATATGTATGTACATAAAATTCAAAATATACCGCAATAAATATTTTATAATTTTATAATAATTATTTAAAATAAAACAAAGTAGGATTTCATATTTATTTTCGTTATTAAATTAATAATTTTATAAGAAGTTTAAATTATTCATATCAAAAATTTAGGGTCACAGATATAAACACTATATTATGCAGACTCAAGGAATACGCAGTGTATATCGAATCCATCACTTCATAATCCATTTATCAGATTAAACAAATTTACAAGACAATACCATTTGTTTTTAATTAAAACTTTTATTTATTTAAAAAAAAAAGCATACTAAATAACTAAAATACTTATGAACATTGCCAACATTTCATAAACGAACTTTAGCCTTTCATCGACGAAAATTTCACTTCTAAAATCTATATGGAAAATGTGGGATGGTTTAAATAAAATATTTCCTATCGATAGTATATTGCTCAACCAAACTTTTAACAAAATCCGATTCATGAATTTTTCCAAAACACAATCAATTCTACTTATGTTTGTTCAACAATGCAATTCAGGATTACTAATATATTTAAAACTATTCTTAAGCCTAATAGTTTCTTAGACATTATTGTCCGCTCTGTTAATTACTTTTCTTAACCACCCTTGTATATTTCAAGACATACATTTGAAGAAAAAAAATGCAATTTAATTATGACTCAATAAACTTCAAATGATGAAAAGAAAATATTCTCATAAATTTTATTATAAAAAATAAAATTTTAATAAAATTTCTTTGCTTTGTGTTTTAAATTTTCGTCATTTAGAATTTTTTTTCAAAATTTTTTTAAAATTTTCATTTTCTTTAGGAAAGCGAAAATCGAAATAGCCTTCATTATGAGGTGACGGTCAAAGTTTCATTCTGATTATACTTTTTTTTTTTTTTATAAAACGAAAAAAAGAATTTTGTTATTTATTTTTTTTTGTCAAAGTGATGATAACTTTTTTGAAGGTGTTCAAAGATCATCGCAATATAAATTTTTATTTTTAATTCATAGATAAAAATCGCACAATTTGAGAAGAGAAAATTAAATAAAAAACAAAACAAAATAATGAAATTTTATTTTTATTTTTTTTTTTTTTAATGTCAATCGTATTGCTACAACAAATATGTATATTAAAATTTTCGTCGGCAATTATAATAAAAATAATTATTTGTGCACGGTCAAAACCTTAAATAGAGACCTATAAATTAACAGATTACAGGTCTATTAAATATAACATCACAATTAAGAATAATGTTAACAATTCACAATAGAGATGAGTATTTTTCGTAAATTGAATTCCTCTCTAATTTTCACAATAGAAATGTTAAATCACTCAAGAAAAACTTATATTCTACATTTTCTAGAAAATAATTGTCAATATTTCAATACGGTATCTAGTAGCGTTTCTTAAAATAAGTAATTAATTTTATTACTTTAAATTCTAAAATATTAAATTATTTATAAAGTTTTGAATTTAATAAAATAATTTTTCATAATGTTCATTTTTACAACTTGTAAATTTCGTGTACATATTAATTTTAAAATTCCTTTAAATTCAAATAATTAAAATTCCATTATTTTTAATTTACTTGTGTAAATTCTAAAATCACTTTAATATTCAATAAAAATAAATCTTATATACATACTTATATTATTGACAATATTTGTTTCGAATCACTATAATGATAAAATTATTATAATTATTTATTTCATTGCCAAATCAAATTTTATTCTCAGGTTTTTTTCAACAAAAAAGAAATTCCAAACAGTTAAATTTCACAAATAAAGGTCTTTAATTAAATTTATTTCGGCAATTTACTTTGATTTCAAATAAGATACATTATAAAACATGCATACAATAAATATATTGTAATGAATCAATTTTAAAATTTTTTCGCAAATATATTATGCATACAATATTATAAAAAATAATATAAGAATTCAGTTAAAATTAATAAATTTTAAATAAATAATGGAAAAAATTTTAGTCGTCCTCCACATACATAAATATAATACATTTTATTAGTCAATTCAGACGTAAGCATTAAATGCATATAGTCAATGACAAAAAGAAAAGAAATATTTTTCACATCCTGCAACAATAATAACAACGTCCGGTTGCATTTTATTCTTTTTAAATACAGAACAAAAAAAAAAATTTCTTCGTTGGACACTCAAATTTAAGAGCTAGTGTAAAAAATTTGAGACTCTTGAAAATAAGTTAAAATTAATTAAATAAGTTAGAACATTATTGTATAAATTAAATATGAATTAAAATCACAAATAATAACATTGTTAGTGAGGAGATTCGAATACAATTGTATCATTCAATATGATCAAAATTTCAAATATGCTTTCGAAAATTGTTCAAATTATAAAAAGTAAGAATCTGTATCGAATGGAATATTATATTTTAATAGAATATTTTTATTATTTTTCATAATAAACCTCTTGAAATTTTGAATTATCTTTCTTAAGTTCTATAAAATTCTGTATACTTTAGTATACTTAAAATAAATCTAATATAAATGCTACTAAAAATTATTTTAAAAATGTTTTTGTATTTAAAATTAAATAATGAATTAAAAACCCATGTCATTTTTTAAATTTAATTTTGTAATTCAAACATTTGAGACTAAATTTTTTAAAATAATTCAATTAATTAAAAGTTTTAATTGTAATTACATTCAATTGCCATTAAATCAATTTAAAAGCAATTAATTACAAAATCCAATTTCGAAATCAATAATTTTATTTTAATCTTGTAAAAAAAATTTACAATACAAACTTATATGATGTGCAATTTTTTCCATTGTTAATTGCGTTGAGGATATAGAAAAGCACGTGTCCAATAAACATAAAAAAAAAACCGCGAAAATAGATATTGGCATTTTAACAAAAAATGTTTTCAACGTTTCTCACATAAAAAAAGATTTTTAATTATTTTCAACAATACACAAAAGATATAAAAATATTTGAACTAGAAAAACTAACTATGGGAAGCAATTTTTTATTATTTTTCTGCTTTGTTTCATAGAAATGGAAATTAGAGTAAATAATATGTAAATATTTTTAACAAAATTAAAAAAGAAAATAATAAAATATAAGTACGATTCGTTTTACTAATTAGGTACTGATGTATACATGTATATAAATATACAAATGCTACAATTAATATAAAAAATAAACGCTTAGGTTGATATACACTACTCGTATGTACGTATAATAATGATGTATAACAAATAAATAGTTATGCAATCATAAAATATTTGATTTTTTAAATTTATTATTTTCCACTGACCTGCCTTTTAAAAAACAAATCAAACTCCTCAAATAATCATTTACATACCTAAATATATGTACATATTTTAATTTTATTCTTTACAAATTTACATAAATACTATAAAATAATAGAATTAAAAACAAATAGCCTTAATAAAATAAAAAACAAAGTAGCTGACAAAAAAATGAGTTGTTCGAAATTTCACAATTTTACAATTAATTTTCAATTCCGTAAAGAGTTTTCTTTAAAAATTCTTGCTATTTAAATTTAATATTTTTATTATAATAAATAATTTAAATAATTTGTTTAAATTGTCAATTATTACAAGTTGTTTTTTTAAATTTTGAAAAAAATATTCTTTTTAATTTTATTTTAAAATAAATGTGTAATTTCTATAAAGTAATTTTTTTTCCTTTTTCATTTATTTTTTTAAGGTGTTGGTATGGTCCTTCGCACCATTGGAAATAAAGCTAGTGCAACTGTGGATTTAGTTAAAGATGATGATGGTTCATACACCCTAACAACATCATCAACATTTAAAACAACTGTAATTAAATTTAAACCAGGAGAAGTTTTCGATGAAGAAACGATTGATGGACGTAAAGTAGAAAGCGTATGCACTTTTGAAAATGAAAATAAACTTGTCCATGAACAAAAAGGTGAAAAACCAACAACTATTATTCGTGAATTCAAAGATGACGAAATGGTTGCGGTAAGAATGTTTTTCAATAGTTTATTTAAATATTAATAAAAATTTAAAAAATTAAGTTTGCATTAATATTATTCAATAATCGTTCAATCTTATTCATATTTACATTTTTTGCTATTGTAGAAAGAGGCAATGTTTGATAAAATTGAAAATTTAGGATATTTTAAATTTCGAATTTTTGTTTGTAAATCTCTATAACCAAAGCGAATTATTTCAAATGAATGTCAATTTAAACAACTTGTATTCTTAAATTTAGTCAATTTGATAATAATCGAATCCAGAAATATGTATATATGTATGAAACCAAAACAGGAACATGCATATTAATTATTTCTAATATTAAAAAATTTAGTATATTTCAATTTTATTTCATATTAAACTAATTAATAGCTCCTGTAATTTAATTACATTTACCGGCGTACTACTCAAATGCCGTTATACAAATTTTAGATGTAATCTACGGCACTGTTAACGATTTCTTCAATTTCAGAGCTAAAATGTCGTCTATCGAATATTAATAATAATTCACTAAAAATAAAACAACAAAATTGTTGATTATTTAATTTAATAAAACTCTATTAGATTCATAAAATCCTGAAAAAATAATTAGACAGATAGATAGAAAAGTACTTAAAATTAAATATTTCTTTTTACTTAAATCTTACTCACTTAATTTTCATGACGGATGAATAATGTATCAAAAATTGTATTTTAAATATAAATTATAAATATAAATAAATATTAAGAAATGCGGAAATTTCCCTCTGGTTTGTCAAATTAAAAAAAAAATTGTGTATATATTATTGTATTTTATGTATATATGCATAGTTTTTTTTATATTTATGTATTAAAAAATATATTTTAAAAAGATTTTTTTTTATTTTTTAATATTATTTTTTATTTTCTTTTATTTTTAGACTCTAACTATCGGCGACGTTACATGCGTCCGAACATACAAGGCTGCCTAGATATTATATTGAAACAAATAAAAATACTATACTGACACCTACCTAAATTAATTAGGAAATTGATGTCCTCTAAAATTGTATTATTGTTCGACATCACAAAGCATTTTTATAATGTTAAAAAAAAATATATATATATAAATTAAAGATTTTTTTTTATTATTGTAAACTATAATAATAATCTAAAATATCAATAAGACTTTTATTGTCCTATTATTATTAATTAGATAGGGACATTTTCCAGGCTTTCTATAATATTATAAATTATAATTTTTTTTTTTTTGTAAGAATTAAAATTTTTGGATATTTGTATTAAAAATTTACAAGACAAAAAAAAACAAAACAAATTTCACTGATTGATTTTTTTTTAAATATTTCAACTAATAGATGTAAGCTTTGCATTTACATAAAAAAATATACATACGTATAGCATTTATAAAAGGAAATTAAAAAAATAAATATTGATAAAAACTAAATAAAATGGAATGAATAAAGTATAATTTGTTATATGAAGCTTAAATTAATGTTATTTCTAATTTTAAGACTAATTTCTAAAAGGTCTGAATTGAATATAAGGTATAAGGTATCACGGGATGATAATGCATCGCGACCCAAGATCATTTTGTGTGCCTAATGGTAAGTGCAATATATTCAGATAATTGAGAGCATTTCAGATAATCGCCCCATATTCTAAAAAGCTTTATTATAAAATTTATATAATTATATAGAAAATTTTATTTAAATTCTTAAATTTTTTAAATACGTATACTCTATTTTTCCAGTAAGAAATATAATATATTTTTCATAAGATTTAAGTTTGTAAATGTAAAAATAAGGTCCGCACACTAAACTGTTTTTATAACAATACATGTTGGCAATTGGTTTAAATTATAATCACCTTAGCTACAATTATTGTGTATAAATGAAAAAAAAACTCATAATTTTGCAAAAAAAACTTTGTATTAACTAATTTATTAATTTTACTATTCCATTGCTATTTTTACATATTAAATTAGCTTTTCTTGATTCAATCTCTGAAGAATTTACAAACTTGGTATGATTCGTCTTTTTCATTTCTAAATATTCTTCTCGTGTTAAATTCTTTTGGCAACTGGATGGTCCTGCAGCTTCTGATAAATATTTATCAAGATTAAAATCGTCATTTACTTTACTTATTTTTTTATTGTTTTCCTGACTTAAGGTAAAATAATCTGTATTAATAGGCCTACTTTCAGCATATTTTTCAATTAATGAATTAGTATATTTCAGCTCGTCTTCTTCTTCCACAACTTTTGCAATTTTACTTTTGATTTTCTGTCGCTTTAATCGTTTTAAGCGCTTTTTTTGTTGTTTCGATTTTCGTTTCTTTTCTAATAAAGTTTTTTCTTTTTTGTCTTTTTCATCTAAGGCTTTTTTGATTATTTTATCTCTATCATTACTAAAAGTTGATTTCTTTTTACATTTTCCCCAAGGTGGAAAACATCCTGGAATAATTTTTAATACATCGTGCACAACACGAATGCATAACGTGTTATCAATTGGAATAAAATTATTTTGTATTGTTAGGCCAACATTTTTATACAATGATTCAATTGAAATTGTTTTAGCATTTACTAAATTATTTTTGCCATACACAAAAAATTTACCATTGAATTTCGGACTGTATTTTAAAAAATAACTTCCATCAGGAAAATTTTTAAGCATGCGTACAAATTCTTGTAATTTACTTAATAACACTGAAATTTTCATATTGTACAACTCAAGTAAATCATCCGCAATCTCATTTTTCGTCACCTTCGATGAATCTACTACTTCGAAAGTGTCCGCATCTATACGATATCTTACAGTAGATGAATTTGGTATAAAATATGCTCTAATATATTCGGTTAATAATTCATTAGATGTCATTTTTTCAAATCCAAATTTTTTTTTATATTCTAATTTACAACTTAAATTAACAATTTTATTATTATCATCCAGATAACCCATGTTTTTGAAATCAATCAACACATTTACCGGTTCCGTATTCGATTCATTGAGAGTTATTTTAGAGGTTATATGATTCGACATAAAATCTTCAACATAACTTTTTTTTAAATACTTGTCTATAGGATGAAGTTTATAATTTTGAGCTAAATCAACTGCATCAATTACTTCTGTATTATTTGAGATTGTTAAATATGATCCATTTTCAAATTTTTTATAAGAGTTTTTATGTCTTTTATTAATAAAATTTCGGAGCAGAATATCAAAAACGAACGTATTGGTATTATTATTAAAATACCGGCTTGGAAGAGGTTGAAAAATTGTTATTTGACTATTCTTTATATCTATTGGTATTTCAATTTCATAGTCAGTTTCGTTAGATATTCCCATGATTAAGCTTAAAGCCTGTTCCGAAATTCTTAAATCGTACTCTGTATCTATGTGTTTAATATTATTTTTGAATGGATGAGATAGAAATTCATCTAAATTATTCAAATAACTTACTAAGTCTATCCTTATTTTATAAATATCAAAATATTTTTTTAAACTAGGAAAGAATCCTTGTATAGAAACTAACGTTTGGTTACATTCCCAGCTAACCTCATTCTTTGGTGTAATGTTACTTAAAATCGGCAATCCAGCTTCAAGACCAAAAACATCCGATAAATTTGTTTTTTCAAAATACTGTAAAATATTTCTATATAAAATTTCAAAATCTTTGAAAGACTTGTACGGATTTGCTAAAACGTAACTTCTTATAAAATCTGAATATATTTTGTACTCTGCTTCGCGTTTATCTTTAGTTTGTTCAAATGCTTTTACATCATCACCTTTAGGTTCTTTTTTTTGTTTTTTAGCTTTTAAGTACCGCAAGCAAGCAATATGCTCTTCCCTCGATAAGGTAGATACCTGTGGAAAATTTTTAAAAAAATTACTTCTTCTTTCGAAGCGGCATTTTTCTGAAAAATCATTTGTTAAGTTATGTATAATGTTGTTGTTCCGGGGGTCTATTATATGGTCAGATACCATTGCAGCACTCAAATTATCCAATTCTTCATTATCATCTAATAACATTGGATCAATTTCATTCAAATGACAAAACACAATATCTTTCGTTCCACAATCATTGAAAGAATAATAAAAATTTATTTTTTCGTCTGTAGCCACTGGGGTACTATTATAAAGCCATTTCAATTTTTCAAAGTTCTCCATAATTCAAAGATAATATTATAGTTGACAAATAAACTGTTCGAAATACTTATTTATTTAAATTACTAGATCCTTTTTGTATATTTTTTTTTATATTCTTTGTTGTCATAATTTAAACGTTTCCATTTACGTGTAACCTAAAAAAATTTATAAAAAATTATTCATAAAGAATATTTTACTGAAATTATGAAATTATATTACACTGTTTTAAAATAATTGCCTTCACAGTATATTTCACAGTTCAATTCTTAAAAGCAAAGATCAAATCAAATTTATTTTTAATAGGAACTAAAATTCGAAGAAAACAAAAACATAAATAACATTGGGCATTTGCTTCAATAATTGCAGGAAACTGACAGTCCGTCTGACTCAATAAAAATCGATACTCGAAAAATATAATATTTTAGAAGGGTTGAAATAGACACAATTGTACTTTTACAAAAAAAAAATTGATTTAAAAAACATTATTCAATAAGAGTGAATGATGTGATAACTTAGTACGAAATAGTAGATCCTAGGAAATATTTTTTAATATGTTAAAAATTGTTAATATGTCAATTTTTAATATGTAATGTTAAAGATTTACGTTTATGATATTGACGTTTAATTTAATGAAGAACAGTTAAATTGTACTCTACTAACGTACAATTTTAACATTAACATCAAATTAATACATATATGCACTACACCTTAGATTACAAATTATTAATAATAGTTTCCACTTATTACCGCCAGAGTAGCAAAAATAGTCATAGGTGTCTACTGTCTATAGAGTTAATTACTATATATTAATAATTAATATATTTTACGAAATATTTAAAATATAAAATAGTTACGGGATTTTTGTTAAAAAAAAGTATAAAATTAAAAATTATTATAGTGCATTAAATTAATATAGCATAAAAAATTTAAAATTATCAGATTGAAACATTTTAATAGCGCTTTAACATAAGAACCGTTATTTGTGTATACCTAATCAAAGTTACTGTGGCTTGTACTTTTAGTATTAATATATAATTTATTAATTACATTAAATATGTAATGCATTTTTCAAAAAAACTTTTCCAACTAACTTTCATTCGTGAAATTTATTAATTCATTGTAATAATTGGCAGTAGTTACTTTCCAGGTAAGTGCTTTAAAATATTTTTTATTTCTAGTATTTTTATGCATTTTCATTTCATAATTTTAAATACTTAAAACTCAAAATTTTAACTAATTCTCAAAATTTTATGGAATCTAAAGACATTATATTAGAATCTTAATTTTTTTTTGTTTTACGGGCAGCGTTAAATCATTATTTTATTGTAGACGCAGTCATTAATTTTATTGTAGTATATCTTTTAATCAGCACGTTTTAAAAACAAAAAATATTTTATTTCAACTTATTAGTAGGTACATATTTTAAAGATTTAAGTAAAATATAATAATATGTACCATATCTATATTATATTTAATATTTTAAGTAGAAAAAGCAAAATAAATATAAATATACACAAATATTTATATTTAAACACTAAAAATAAACGAAATTAATTTTGATGGCATTAATAAAAAACAAACAGCACTTATAAAAAAAATTAAATTTATTACAAAATGTTTTGCTATTCATATAAAATACATGTGCAACATTTCCCATAAAGAAATTTGCCTATGTACCTAACAAAAATTAAAAGCAATTCAAATTTAAAAATATATTTCAAAATAGTCTAATACAATGACATACATACTCCGAATTCATAAAACTCTATAATTTATATTTGAAGCCATAGCTTTTTTTTTTTTATTGAATACGTTTCAAAGATTTAATAAATACAATTTCCATTAAGAATATTTTTTTTTTATATATTGGACAATTTAAATTTTCTTATTTTATTGTAAAATATACGAAATGAGATTTTATAATCACCATGAACTGTCTTGACTTCCACCTAAATTACCGAAATCATTTTCAAAATTTGATGTTAACACCAAATTAACAGCATTTTCAACATTTCCTCCAGTTATACCTAAAACACTTGCATTTACTTCATCATTCTTCAAACCCATTTCTCTCATTTGACGCATTTGCTTTGCATATTGATGGTTACGATAGCGAGCTGGTAAATCATCTAAACTACTATCATCAACTATAACAGTTGGTGTTTCTTGTGTATCCATTGTTTCAACGTTTTCCGATTGAAGTTGAGTTGCAAGACCTCCAGGGTTGGAAGCAGATGGAGATGTTTGAGGAGAAACATTTGAGTTGTTACCTTCACTATTTAAGCCACGCATTAAGGCTCGCTGTAATGCGTTATTAAGATGAGATGAAGAAATTCTATTTATTGGGAAATTTCCTTGTGAATTAGATGGTCCTTGAGATTGTTGACTTCGTTGTTGTTCTTCAATCAAATTTGCATTTCTTTGGGCGATATTTGACAAAGAATTCCGAGATCCAGAACCCATATTGGATAATGCTGCTTGCAGTTGATCGTGAGTAATTCTTCTTATCATTCGTTGTTGATGATTTGCTCCATTACTCGAATTTTCTTCTTCAGAGCTACTGGATGTGTAATCAGAAAATACTTCTTCAGCTAAAAAAAAAATAATATTTACAAAGTTTTCCCTTGTTAAATTTTTTAAGAAAATCTGCGTAAAAAACAAAAACAAACTTCTTTTATTCTTATTTCAATTAATAATAAAACAACGCATATTACATATACCGTTTCTATTTTTAAAACAAAGGAAATCCTTGAACTTACTTATTGTATATGCGACATTATTTACATTTTTGGCTAATTCTTTTTTAGTTGTTTTAACAATAAATTCTGCCGCATCACAAATTATGCTATAGTTTTCTGCAACTTTCTCAATAACTTCCGGTTTATCCAATGAATGAAATAAAACTGAATCCCTTATTAAGGCTTGTGCACCTAAATTCCTACGAAACTCTGGATATTCTAAAAGAATTTTCGTCAAGATATTAATTCTAATCGCCACATTTATTTGAGTTCCAGTAACTGTTCCAAATAATTTAGCTAAAATTTATTAAATATTTGTTTAACAGCATCATTTTTACGTACACATCTAATTCAAATTACCAATTCTTTCACAGTCTGTTTTAGTATATGTTTTTGGTGTATAAGATGAGACTTTTGTTTTCTTTATTACTTGAACAATAGAATCAGGTAAAATGTCTAATGAACTATTGTCCTCTAACAATTTACCACGATAAAGAATTTCTAAAAATTCATATTAAAAATTAATAAATTATAGCTTTTTTATGGAAGTGCTTACCAATTTCGTTTTCATTTAAGTTTGCAGCTCTCGAAATTTTAGATTTTAATTTTTTTGTTGTAATATCCGTAGAATCGAATGCAATGGTCATTGGATTCTCTAAAGTATTTTCCGTTTTCGACACCCGTATTTGAGCATATAAATTCATGTTTTTTATTTATTTTTATAATAATTTGTTTTTACGAATAAGTTTTTTTTAATTTGAACGATTTGATTGTCTTACGACTTCGATGCGAAATGCGAAACGAATATTTTTAATTTCAATACATAGAAACTGTGTTGATAGACTTTGTGGAATTTTTGACAGGGAATATGCAAAATCAATCAACAATCAACATAGGAATCAGCTGAGAGTTGATAGAACAAAATATTTAAAGTTTAAATAGAACTGCCACATTCAACTTGGTAACACACAATATGGCTTTATCTCCAAACATATGGAACTTTTTTTGACATTAAAGGGGATATGTATGTATTATGACATTTTGACGAAAGAGTATATGTATGTATTATATACGCAAAACTTTCGGAAAGCCACAATGAGAAGTTTTATTAAAAAAAAAATTTACGTTTCATTTATTACGTGTTCCAACTACACGTAAGTAGCCAAAACTGAAATCTGTATATTATTTGTACAGTTATATTTTTTTCGATAGGTGGTAATACAATAGGTGGTCTACAATAGATGGATTTTGTGTTTTTGAATTTGGTATTTAATTTTGTATTTGAAATGATTCTTTTTTGATTAAATTTGATGATTAAAAAAAAAAAACTATATGAAAAAAAATTAAGGTTAAGTTTTACTTAGAATCCCAAAAAGATCGTTTCATTTACAAAATACCCATTTCTACTCAAGAGTTGTTTGATTACTATCAAATAATGATTACTTACACAACACTTGGGCTATGTGTATAATATAAGATACGTAAAATTTCATATGTAAAAAGAAACTGTTTTTCAACATATACTTTGACAACGTCAAAGTATATGTTAAAATTAACACGACTTGCCAAAAAATTAAATAATAATTTCTTATTGAAAAAAACACGTTGGCGAGACTAAGCTTATTATGTTTTAAAATGATTAACTTAGTTAAACTAATAAGGTCCGTAAAGAAATATTTTTGGCTTGTTACTTTTTAAATGGCTCTCGAAATTGTAACTTCTTGATTCACGATAGAGTTAAAATGAAAATCATGTGTTATTGACAGTAATTTTAATATTTAATTTTTGAATATTAAAAAATATTCAAAACCGAAGCAATCACGATTTTATTTAGGTTTCAAATTTAATCAATAATAAAACATTAAAAATTGAAATAACATGGTTTTACAAATGTTTTAAAATTTAAAAAAGAAAAACAAAGATTATTCATTTTTTGAGAAAATGAAGGCTATAATTCAACGTGTTACATCTGCCAAGGTAACTGGTAAGCAGTATGCTCCTTACAGTGTTTTTTTTTTTATAAATAAATTTTTTTTAATTTTAAGTGAATGAGGAGTTAATAAGCAGCATCGGAAGGGGATTGTGCGTATTAGTGGGAATATGCCAGGATGACACTGAAAAAGATGTAGATTTTATGTAGCTTTTAAAGATTTGAAAAAAGTCTAAATTATACTCAAAAGTATTTTTACTTTAAGGGTTCGAAAATTACTAAGCATACGTTTGTTTGAAGATCCTACCGGAAAACGGTGGCAAAAATGTGTTAAAGACGAAAATTTAGAAATTCTTTGTATAAGTCAATTTACCCTTTATCATAGATTGAAAGGTAATAAACCAGATTTTCACATGGCTATGCAAGGACCAGATGCCCAAAGCCTTTACAACAGCTTTTTAAGAAAATTGGGAACTAGCTATAATGTAGACAAAATCAAAGGTAATATTCAATATACAGACAAAATTCAATAGCGAATGTATTATAAATTGACTGAAATATTTTTATCGTACATAGATGGAAAATTCGGAGCTTATATGCAAGTTCACATACAAAACGATGGACCAGTTACGATAACATTAGATTCACCAAATAATGGAAATAATAAAACAGAAACAAATGAAGTAAAAAGTGAGAGTTAATCTTGTAATATTATTATGTATAAATAAAAAAGGCTAAATTATTGTAAGCTAAAATTTTTGCTCCGAAAATAAACCGATAATTTTTTTTTTAAACATTTTTGTATATTTTATTTAAAATATGTATGTAAACAAATTTTAATAGGACTAAGAGGTATTCACTTACACTTGTGTAAATATACAACAACAAAATATTGTCAGTTGATTTTTCTTGAACCTACCTTTAAGAAATTAATAGCTAGTATGCACTTTCGTTAGTTGTTTTTAGAAAATTAAAATTTTTATTTTAATTCTGAAACCAGAATTCATTCGTTGTCCCATCGTTTATAACAACACTTCATAGTAGTGGTTTAATATCATAATATTAACATAGAAATTAGAAGAAAGGCTCCAACATGTACAAAAAATAGTTAGGGGTTAATGTTTGTACACCTTATCTTATCCCATCAAAAGTGTTATACTTACGTAAGTACATACTGCATTGCAAAATCAATAAAATTGTAATTTTAATCGCCTAATTTTTATCAACATCAATTTTATTCTGGAAATAGTAATCTATTTGAACAATGTCCTAACACATCAGGTGTTTTACAAAATAAGGATAATATTTTCAGGTAAACAGTGTTAAATTTTTAATAAACTCTTCTTCCTAATAAACTACCTTTGCACACTGAAATTTTCTCAGTCGGTCTTGTCTGCTTAGACACATTATGCACATTATGGGAATTTTCGAAATTTCAAATTTAAGTTAGATCTTAATTTAAAACATGTTCGGTGAATCAAAACTACAAATGTAGCATTTTCGATAAATTTTTATTATAAAAGAAGCACAATGTACATTTGGACATCGTAGCATGTTTAAAATTAAAAAACTTTTTTTACTGCAATAATATTTTAAATTTAAAAGAAATATCACATAGTAAAAGTAAACCAGTTACTTCCAGTAGATCTAAAATGATGCAAAAACAGATTTCAAAGATTTAAGCTAGAAATTTAAGTGCAAGAATCTGAATTAGCGAAGATCCTTTATGAAATTTTTTCAACATTCAATAAAATAATACACATTATTTTCCAGTTTTTATTAAATATTTTTATTAGATTCTTAAAATTCTTTTTTTACATTATATGTAAATTTAAAATACAAAAAAAAAAAATGCCTACAAGAAGAAGAATATCTTGAATTAATTTATTTGTCGGTACATCAAAATTCTACTCTATATTGCTTAATTTTTCTCTCTACAATATGGGTTTTATCATTTTCACACGCCATGGCCAAAACAACATCACATCTATCTTATATAAATTCCACATGAAAATTTTTGTTCTACTCAGAAAACATTTTTCAATCATAATAATTGTTTTTTTTTTTTCGATAATATAATCTTCTTCCTGTTATCTTAAAAATTTAGATATTTATCAGAATTAAAGATTAAAAATAAAATCATGAAAATAATAATAATAATAATAATAATAGGAAATAATAAAAGAAATATTAATTAAACATAAGAACTTTTATTTAGAAAAAAAAAAAAAGGAAAAATTTTTTACTTAAATATTAAAAAATAAATTTTTTTATAAATTTTTGTATGCACGTATGTAAATGATTTTTAAATTATATAAGCTTGATTCAATTTTAATATCTATGTATATTTAAAAAAAAAATGATATATGTATGTATATTATATAATTTATAGTTCTTATTAATGTGTATAATACGTGTGTGTTTATGTATATAAATGTTATGTATAAAATGTTATGTATGTTTAAATTAAATTGATTATAATAATATGGAAAAAAAAAAACATATTTATTTTTGTGTATTTTTTTTTTTTACAAACTACCAAATTAATTCGAAATTATTTATAAATATATTTTATAATAAAATACGAGAGTAAAATTGAAAAAAAAAAATGGTTGATCGGGCAGATTTCTTAAATTATCACTTAATAAATTAATATGAAGAAATTATTATAAAAAGTAATTTTTAATTAAAATATAAATGATTTTTTTTTTTTATAATGTTTAACATTCTAAGTTGATTTCCATTAAATTCAATTTTGTTTGATCTTAATTTCAAATAAATCTATCTGAAGATGGTCATTATTTTAATATTGAACGATTATTTTATCTAATCTGTAATTTATGTTCAATGTACATAAAAAATATTAATTTATAATTTTATTGAATAATTTAATATAATATGTAGAAGAAATAAAATTTATTACAATTATTAATTATTTTTATCAAAATATAATAATCTTACATAAAATTTTTTTAGATATTTTTATTAAAAATTTATTTGCATACTTATTGCACATCAATCAATATTATGTATTTTAAGTTATTATTAGTTATTATAAAATACCAATTTTTATTTTGAAATAAAAAGGCACTTACAAATCTTTAAATATGTACACATATTTCATTATTTGAACATTTATATTTTATAAAAAAAATATTTATAAATGATATTGTAAAAATTACAAAATATAATTTTGGAATAAATTATAAATTTTGAAGAAATTTTAAAATATATTTTTACATAATTAAAAATTTAAAACCAAAATTCGAAAATTGCATATTATTTAAAAATGTATAAATTTATACTTGATAATATATTAATACTTATAAGTATGTGTATTGATTTCAAATTTTGTAATGAATTTTTATGTTTTCTCTTCCAATTTTTCAAAATTAAGAGAATTTTAAAATATTAGGTTCTTATTTAAAATCATCTCTTTATTTATTAATATTTCATATTTGTATAAATATGCGAAAATTTGACTCGTTCCACCACTTTTTGTCAAATTTAATGAGAAATCAACTTAAAATTAAATGAAAATTTCATTATTGTTAAACAAAATTAATTGTTGAGATTGTGAATCTGAAAACCGGGGAAATAGAATATAATAATTATTAGAAAGATTTTATAAAATAGTGATTTAAAGTATTTTTGTAGGGGACATAAAGGAGGAAATAAGTAAATGAAAAAAAAAAAAGTTCAGTCGTGCTATAAAACATTATTATATATTATTATTTATATTATATAATATTTTTTTTTTTTTATATTTTTGCATAATGTTTATTTTTTTCTCTTTTTATATATAAATTTTTATAATATTTCTAACGAATGGTTAATCATTTTATTGTTTCATTTTATTTTATTATTATTTTTTTTTCAATTTTTTTTTTTTATTTTAATTATATTTAGTTATAATTTAATATATGTGATTTGTGAATGAAAAATACAAAATACAATTAAAAAAAAAATGAAAAGTACAATGGTAGAAAAAGATTACATTACAAAAATAAAAAAAAAAAAGCTAAAAAAACAAAAAAAAAAAAAAAACTCGTGATTACACAAATAAAATTTTAATTTTTAATTTAAAACAAATTTGATTACGCATAATTTTTTTTTTTTTTTCAATTTTTCAGTTTATTTGCTTTATTTTAAATCATAATTTTTAATTATTTCTTGTATATAAATGAATTTATTTTTTTTTCTTATTAAATTAATTTTTTATTTTTCATTTAAATATAATTGAAATATATATTTTATATATATATATATATATATATAAATATATAAATAAAATGATGTTTTTCTACAAATTATGGAATAAAATGAAGAGTAAAAAAAATTTATGAAAAAACAAAAAAAATTTGTAATAAATTTTTAAAAAGAAATTAATAAAAATTTTAAAATATTTTTTAAATTTTAATTTTAAATTATTTAATTTTGTAGAATTCTTCCCTTTAATTGCTTCCGATCTGAATTGATTTCTGAATTATCGTAAATATTATAGATTTCCTATCCATATAGAGAACCGATTATAGTTTTATCAAAGAAATATGTTAGTGGGGTGATTTTTGTTTTCTCAAACTATATTCACTATACGTGTACGACGAAATTTTAATTTAAAAATTTTTAAAAATTAATTTAAAAAAAAAAATTAAACAAACAATTCAAATTTTTTTTTTTTATGTTAAATTTTTTTTATTTTATATTTTCATTTACAAGTATGAATATGTATTTTTTTTTTTTTTTAATTAATAGCAATTAAAGAGTGTAAAAAAAATATTTTATATTGAAATTAATGAAAAAATTTTATTGATAAAAAAAAAAAAACAAACAAACGTTTTATAATTTGTCCGATACATAAAAAGAATTGTGGGTATTTTTTTTAAAAAAAAAAAAGAAAAAGTTTTTCTCATAAAATAAAAAAAAAAAAATTAAATTATATTTTTAAATTATTTTTAATATTTATAAAAAAAAAAAAAATGGAGATGGAAAACAAAATTAAATTTTTATTAATAAATCTTTGCTGTTATTTTCTGCTTCATTTCTCAGCTTTTAAATCTTTTTTAAATAATAATTATTATACAATTTTAATATAATTTAAATTTCTGTGTGATATTTTTTTGTTTTTTATTTTTACTTCGTATTTTGCTTATAATTTTTTTTTTTTTTTTTTTGTAAATTACTAAAAGATTTTTTTCTTTTCATCTAATTTATTGTTTTATTTTTTTTCTTATTATCATTTTGTTGTTTGTGTGATTTTTTCTGGAAAAATTTTTAAATGCTTGTTGTTGTTCTATTTGTTTGTTTTTTTCCCCAAATTAAAGAAAGAAAGAAAAAGTTCTATGTACTTCGAAATTATTTCTAATTTGAAATTTTGAAGTAAACAATTTTTTTTTTTTGGTTTTTTTTTAACATTTTATTTTTAATTTATAATATTTTTTTACTATCGTAAAAATTTATAATATTATTTAAAATGTTCTTGTTCTTGTTGTTATAAAATTGCTTTTGTGTTTGTTTTTTGATAAAATTTCCTTTTTAATCAATAAATGATCCTTTAAATTACTTTTTTTTTCTTTTCAAATGTGTGTGTGTTGGTATTTATTGTAAAAATTAATTTGGAATCATTTGTATATATGCATTTTCTTATATGTATTATGTTAATTCTTCATTTTGGTAAAATTGGTAAATTCTTAATTTTTTGAAAATCACACAAATTTATTTGTTTTTCGATTCTCCATTTCTTTTTTTTTTTTTCGCGCGTGTTTTTTTGTTATTTTTCTTTTTTCAAAAAATTTTATTTTATGATTTTTTTTTCTTTTTTTTTTTCGCCCCTTGTTTTGTTTTCAAAAAAAGAATTTTCATATATGTATATATATATGTATATATAATAATTATTAAAGAAGATGAAAAACTTATTTTGTATCTACCACAGACCAGATGAATAACCACCTGGTGGGATACGATTTTTATTGATAACTTGATTGGCACCATTTAATGATGGAATTGATGTGTTTATTTCAGCACCTTTATAACCTTCACCGGTAACTGGATTGCCATCTAAAATGAAAAAAAAATAAAAAATAAAATGATTAGTTTAAAATTAAATTTTTTATTTTATTTTGTTTTCGATTAATATTGCGGTTTTTTTTTTTTAATCAAAAAAGGATATTTAATTCTAAAAATGATAAAAAATTTTTACATTAAAAGAAATAAGTATAGATATAACGGTATATAAAATACATTTAAAAAAAAAAATTATTACATAATATGAAATTTGAATGTTACATAACAAATTTTATTAAATTATTAAAATGAAATTAATTTTTAATAAAATGGCAACGATGGATTTTGTTGGGTGAATTTATGAAGCTAATTTTTAAATTAACTACTTGTTTTTTTTTTTTTTTTGTTTTAATATTAAAATATTGATTTTCTGTGTGTTTTCTATT
The DNA here is from genome assembly GCF_029603195.1 of Condylostylus longicornis. Taxonomy (NCBI): domain Eukaryota; kingdom Metazoa; phylum Arthropoda; class Insecta; order Diptera; family Dolichopodidae; genus Condylostylus; species Condylostylus longicornis. The sequence continues at coordinate 7,266,497 of NW_026578009.1, read as the reverse complement.
TATGTATTAAAAATATGAAAATTCACAGTTTCAGAAATAAGTACATACTTACTTTGTTATCAGAGAATGAATTTCGTTTTAATGGAAATAATGGCGATATTTTAAATATTTTTTAATTTTTATTAAATAAAAATTTAAAATATCCATATAAATCGAAACTTAAAACGTGTAATACAAAAAAATTTTCCCTTTGATTTTTTAAATTGAAAATTGTTTTGATTTTGTGTTTACATTTTTTTATATTTAAGTTTTATTAAAAATTATTCTTTAATTATGAAAATGTTCGGCTAAATCTGATTAAAGAGGCAATAGTAAACACCGTTGGAGAAACTAATCAACAACTAGAATAATTTATTCATTCATCTTTAGGACGAAGGTATGATAGTTGCAGTTCTAATTAGACTTCGTATGCAATTTGTATTAGATGTTCTCGATTACACATACATAGAGAAACAAAAATTTAGTTTATTCTCTTTTTGTAAGGAAAAAAAAAATAACAAATCTCTTTCTAAAATCTTAATGTGATTAAAATATTAAAGTTAAATTTAAAAAGTTAGATTTAAATTTCTTTGTGAAATTTGAAATTTTTTATTTTAAAATTTAAAATATTTTCTAAGTTTTTCCTTTAACGCGATTTTTTCCGAGTTTTTTTCCCTTTCGTTTTGCTCATTTGTTTATCAAACTCGTTTAATTTGCGTCCTTATAATTATAATATGAGTTTAATTCGAAAATCATACCTATAAGAACATAATATACCGAAATTACAAAATGTTCTAATATTTTTCATACTTACTCATGACAATTCGAAATTTTTGAATTAATTACTATAACGTTTCTATTTTTGATATTTATTTAATTGAATATAATCAATTAAATTTTAAATCTGCTAAAAATTGTATTAAGTGATATTATTTAAAAAAAAAATCTAAGTATTCTTTACGTATGTATATATGTGAAAAAAAGTTTGTTGTTTTATTTTTTTTTAAATAATGGGTGTTTGCTTGTTAAATTGTGAAAATATTGTGAAAAATACTATTTATTTTTCTTTTGTTATTTTTAATATCACCTGTATGTAAAATACGTCTATATCTAGTAAAATCAGGTTCCTTAATGCCAGTTCCAAGTATAACATTACGACTTAAATCAATTGTATGTATTGGTGATTTTTTATTTGCATTACACATATTAATAAGACCATATCTTGGTAATGTATAAAATTGTAAAACTTTTTTAGCTTTTGGTGGAGGAGATGCTGGTTCAGAACGATTTGTATCAATAATGCTAGTATCAGCATCACTATCATTATCCGCCGCCGTATTCTTAATATTTGTTGAATTTGTAGAAGTAGTAGAAGCAGATTGTAGTTGACGAGAAGAAATTTTTATTTCTTTATTGAAATCATCGTCACGATTTCGTTTAACTGCACTAGATGAAGGTGTAGTTTCATAACTTCTACTACCTTCATTAATGATTTCGTTCATAACACCTTTTTATTGTGTGTACAAAATAACATAACAATAATGTTGATTTTTATTTTGTTTTTATATTTTGAAAATAATTAAAATTAATATAATTAATATTAATTTTATAAAATTAAAAAATAATTTATTTAAATATAAATTTTATAAGAGTTTTTAGAAGCAGTGAAAAATATTTTCGTGATTAAAAAATTTTGTTTTGTAAAATTGTTGCGAATTCTATTGCTTTATTAAAATAATTGATTTTTTTAAATAAATTTGCTACTAACTATGATTTTTTTTTTATACCAATATTAGAAAAATTTTATTAATTTGTATTTATAAAATATATTAAATTTTTTTTTGTATTAAACAAAGGTAGTGCTTCTATGTCGCGTCGCTTTTCGTAAATATTTATTTTTAAAGCAAAATATTGAACTAAAATTAGTATTTTTGCATTTTTTCTTCATAATTAAAAGCCAAAAAAAAAAGTCGTGCTAGGTTAATTAAATGAACTCGTTGAAGTTACTAAATTTTTATTATTTTATTATGTCGTATATACATACATACGTTTATATACATAATTCCCTCAAGGAATTGCAAATAACTTAAATACATATATATACATATCATTATTACTAAATCACATAACGAAGATTGATTTCGAAATTCGAAGAAGGTTGTAGTTATACCTAACCTTAGATAAGTAAGATAGAACATAGATAATCGCAATCACAAATAGACCACAGTTGGATCCATAATTCATTAAGAATTTCTTTACTTTCTTTTTTTTAGTTAAAAGTAGTAGTATTCCATTTCCCAGTAGAACAAATCAATCAGAAAATTACTTGAACTAATAAGTTGGAACAAGTATAAAATTCTGATTTTTTATATAGTTTGAAATTTTATTATTAAGTTGTAAAAGTATTAAAAGAATTTTCACTGATGCTTTGGTTTACGTAAGAATTATATTTCTTTCCTAATTTATAAAACATGAGGCGGTAATATTTAGCAGAATAAATTTTAAAATTATGTTGGTAAGCTTGTTCTATAAAACTTAACAATTTATAATTGTTATTTGTTGCTTTTTAGTTTCTCAACAATACTGCTAATATTATTCTTTACCAACATTATTCTTAGTTGTTTAGATTTAGGGATCAGGATCGCTAATTGTCACCAAATAAATTTAATAAGGGAATTACTTTCCTAATTAAATTAAATTATTACTAAATTTAATTAAAAAAAAAAAAAACTAAAATTATCAACTACAATTTGCTTTTATACATGTTGCGTTCAATGAATTTGTGTTTAATGATTTATTTTTTAATGTATTGTGTACAAAATGAGCATGTAGAAGTCTTTACACATTATTAAAAAAAAATTTTAAATTTAAAAATTTAGGGACGCAAAAAATTCAATACAGAATACAAGATTTTTTTCATACAAATATTTTGAAAAACTAAAATTTGATTTAAGTAGAAAAATAAAATTCTTGAAATCAATGAGAAAAAATAAAACCCTTAAATAACGTGATAAATGAAATTTTGAAAAATTATTCTGAAATTTTATTACTGATTAAGAAAAGCAGTGTAAACTCTTGAAATTCAGAATTGTATTTGCACTTTTGAAGCTACCAATTGTACATGTTTTTTAAGGGTTATTTCAATTATATCTACAAGGTAAGAAATGATCTAACTAACTAATATCATTATGGGATTGAATAATAAATTTTCACTAAATTTGTGAATATATTTTAATAAAATAAATAAAAGAATTTTGAAATTTGTTTTTGTTTTGTTAACAAAAAGCAAAAGAACTTGAGTGAACAAAAAAAAAAAAAATTTTTTTTCACCTCTACGCACATTAGCACCACGTCTTATTCTTATATTAAGACCATCACCAAAACCAGTACCAGTAACTGGATTACGAATTGTATTAAAATCACGTCTTGGTGATTTAACATTTGCATTTGCAAAATTTATTAAACCATATGATGGTGTTGTGGCGGCAGAAGACGGATTTGTTGTTGTAGCTGATGAAACTGTTTTAGAATTATTTGAACTATCAATATCCATATTTCGTACAGAATTTATTGTTGATTCTGTATAATTTGATTTTTGTGATCGTAATTGTAATGATACTTGATCTTTTTCTTGTTTTCTCATATTTCTATTATTTTTATTATTATTATTATCAATGATACTTAATGTATCATCATCTTCTTTAATATTACTTAATTTATCGACATCATCACCATTTTGTAATAATATATCGCCATTGGGTTGACGTGATGATTTCATAATGGAATCATTGTCACCCATTTCTTCTTTTATTTGCCTTGGTGATAATGATGTCGTCGTTTTTTGTTGTCGATTATTTTCATCTTTTTCTACAATTTTCGAATTTGCTTTCGTTGTTGTTGTTCTATTTGAAGGTAAATTTGTACGTGATGTATCTATTTCAGGAGAAGAATCAGGAGTACAAATATTTTCATATGTTTTATCATTTTCATTATCAATTAAATCTAATTTTATATTATCAACAGCAACAGATAAATCGTATGTTGTTGATTTTATGTCATTTTCGTTATTATTTTTATTATTGGATACTAAATTTAAGTTAAAATTTTGATTTGATTCATTTGATTCATTAATTTGAAAATTATTATCATTTTCTATATCTAAAGGGATGAAGGTATTTGATTGTATTTGCATTTTTGTTTTTCGTTTTTAAAAAATAAATATATGAAAAAATGGACAGAAAATGTTCTAAAATAATATAGAATGCATCTACTTAAAATAAAATGTAATTGTTATTCATTTAAAGAAAAGAGAGCCTAATATAACGCTGTTCGTAAATAATTTGTGCTTTCTTTATTAATTACTGTCCTTTTAAATAGAACTATGAAATTGAATTTATACTTTTTGTAAAATTTCAAATCATAATTATTTTGAGGATTTTTCGAAATGCATAGACTATTCCTATTTACCTAATCTGCATATAAAATGTATATTGTATATGTGCACATTCATGATTTTCAAAACTGAAAAAGTTTTTATTTTAATCAAAGCCAGCCACTTACCTGTTTTTTCTTTAAAAGTTAAAATTTTTTATTTATTTATTCTACTTAAACGTTAATCTAAACCCTAGGGCTATATTAAGTAAATTTTGTAATAATCTACAACAAAATAAATTTAGCCACATATGTGTATGAAATTATGTTTTCATTTACATATTATTTCGTATATTCTAAAATCTATGACAGATAATGTTAGCTTACATCACTAATACTTTGTACACATATACATTTATTTAATATTCTAGTATCCGGTATACATAACAAGCTTAAAACCTATATCAATTATATAATTTATATTAAATAAATATCCTTAGAGCTAGTGTAATTGACCTAAGCGAATCAAATACTTATTTTAATTGATTATTTCTGAGCAAAATATTTTGCTCTGATCAAAACAAAAAGCTTTGAATTAAAATGCATGAAACTCTTATAGGAGTGCATACAACTCCCATATTTTTTATCTTGTATAAAGAATTCAAGTATTTTAGTATACTGTAAATTTCCTATACTATTCCAATTATATAATTCAAGTATCTAAAATAAGAACTATGAATAAAGTTGATTTTTTACAAATAAATAACACGTTTAGCAAAAATATATCTAAAATACAATTATACTCAGTAGCTATGTGTTTTGAATTATAAAAAAAAATAAATATTTAAAGAATTTAATTTAGCAAAGAAATATAAAATAAAATATTGAATGTCATTAATGATAGCAATTAGACCTAAAAATAAAAAATGTTCAGTTTCCAATTAATGTTGCCAATTCCTTCTTCTGATATTATTCCAAATGTTTAGCCATCTTTTTCAAATTTATTACTAAATTTTCTGTTTATATTTAATAATTTTAATTTTTAAATTTTAATTTAAAAAAAAAAGAGACAAAATAAATTTTCAATAAAATAATTATTACTTACTGCTCATTTTCCGATAATTATGAACTGATTTACGATTAAATATGCAAGCGTGTAAGAAATTTGGAAAATAATTATGTTTAATTTTAATAAAAAAAAAATTATTTTTCTTTTTGAAATATTTTCTTTTTCAAACAAATATGTAATGAAATTTTAAAATCAAATATAAAAATTTCAATAATAACTAAATTTCAATAATAATAAAATATGACAAATTTTGTAATGATAGAATTGAAAAAAAAATATTTAAATAAAATTAATATCCAAAAACGATTCGAATTTTCTGAATAAATTGGAAAAAACTAAGCACTTTGCTATAAATGTTTGCTTAATCCGTATTTTAATAAACATATTTTTTTCTATTAATTAAACAAATATTATTTTGACGCTAAATTTTGTTTTATAGAAATCCCAAAATAATAAATTTGCTTTTAAAATTATTTGTACATAAATTATTAAGAAAAAAAAGCTAGTAACTAAACATGCCATTTAAAAGGAAATTTAAAATGATTACCATAATATGTACAAATTTAATCAATAATGTCAAATGATTAATGGCCAAAATAGGCAAATGAATTTGAATAATTTATAGAGCTATTATGAAGGGCTAATTCGCCAACTTGTCGAATTAAGGTAAATTGACAATGACACAATGACAATATTTCAAAATAAAATATAATAATAAAATTCATTATACTTTTGACAAATTATCATACTTGTCACATCATATTCCAATTTGCCAAATTTCTTTGTGAATTTGACGAAAAAATGTGATGAATTCGGTATACATACGTAATACTAAACTTTCACATTAATTAGAATTCTTAGCGAATTCATTATACATAACAAGCCTAATAATTTTTTGTTATTTTACAAAATTAACATTATTTACGATGTAAATGCAGCAATTAAAAATCAATATCGTAAGTTTTTCGATATTTAATCGATAAAGTAGATTTTCGTTATCTGAAAATTTTATATCATGAAAATGAGATTGAAAATTTCAGAGTTCCAAATCTAAAACTAAAGTGTTTTTCAATACTTTGTTTTCAGCAAAATCTTTATAAATTTTAATTTTTAACGATTCGGTTGACTTGTTTTTAAGATTTTTTGTTTTGTTATTAAATCAGTTTTATACCTAACAAATAAGTATATTGAAAAATTTTTTATACGACGCCATTAACAATTTGTCATCTATCTTTGATTTGACATGTTACACTTTAATTTTTTTTAAAAAAAAATCTCATTTCTATACCAGTGTTTTTAAATCAGAAAAAGTAGTATATTGTTATAATATTAATAGTAAAATAGTAAATAGTTCCGAACTTTATTAAAAATATTAAAGTGGATTACACTGCTTTATTTAAAAAATATAATTTGATAATCAAAAAATTATAAAAATTTCAATATTACTAAAATTGTAACCTCAAAAATTTTAACACTTTTCGAGTTCTTGTAGAGCTATTTAAGATTTTACATATAAATAATTTTAAAAACATACTTTTTTTTCGAGATTCGATTGACTTTATTTTAACTGGATGGTAACACTAAAATATTATTTCTTATTCATTTAAGTTTATTTTATTTAGAAATATGTATATACATGTGTACATACTTATAAGGAAGCTAAACACAAAAGAATATTATTGTAATATTGGGGATGCGAAAATTTTGCTCAAAAAAAAATTTTTTTTTTAATATTTTTCTTGTTTTTTCACTTTAATATTGTTCTTAATCAAGCTTAACGGTTATCATTCATTTTCAATGGATTTATTCAAGGCCAAAATAATTTTTTGTACCTATTTGTTTTTTTTATTTTGTGGAAGAGACACAAACTTCGCATAATTTATGCTTTTAATATAAACGGGAAATAAACACAATAGAAGAAATTCGTAATATAATTTCGAAATTTGATATTATTGATATTATAATACAAAATGGTGGATATTAATAGCCATTTTACTCACTGTATTGTTGTGATTTTTGTTTCGTTAAATAATTATTGATATCTTTTAAAAAACTTTCATGTATCTTAGTCATCAATACCTTAACATTTTCACAATAATTATTATTATATTTGTAGGGGTGCCAAAATCCATGTTTTTTGAGAGGTAATCATAGCTTCATTTATGCTCTCATTTCTAAGAGACATATTTTCTACATGTCTTTGTTAAATTTTATAAAACATATAATGTATATATGGTTATGAATACAGTGAAAGCCTGAAAGAGTTGATCATATATTAGGTGAAAATTTAGATATACGTACGTACATATAAGTAGTAATTGACATAATATATATATCTTGATCCAACTGTTTTATGATTTCAACCAAAGATGACAATTTTCATTAAATTTGAATTAGCTAATCTAATAGAATATAACGAAGGGATTGACTAATTTTTAAAATATTAATAAAATCAAATGAAACGAGTATTTCAAAACACAATGTTATAACAAAGTCCTTTTGAAACTTGTGGAATCTTTGGGTAGTTATATTTGATATGAAAATTTTAAAATATGTTATTTAAATTCAGTGGGAAAATGATGATAATTTTAAGACATCTTAGTGAAATTTCAAAATTCGACTATAAAACGGGTCATATAAGTGGAATAATTTTGTTGAAAAAATTCTTATGTGTAGAGCAAAATTTTTTTGGGTAGCTAAAACATTTTTTTTAAAGCAACACCGGAAACGGCTCCAAAATTTTGTTCTAATTCTAATAAGTGAAATATTCATTACTAAATCAGCTTGATTGTCAATTAGTTTTTCCTCACGTTTTATTAACTTGTCAATTAGAATAAGTTATGAAGATTTTCTTTCTAAATTTTCACTCGATAATTTCTCGAAATACACAGGTTTATCACATAAAATGTATTCTTTATGATAAGAAATATTTACTTTCGTCTGAGCTTGTTGAATAAGTTGCAACTTATAACGTATTTATAAAATACAATAATATTAAAAAATATGTTTTATTATTATTAGTTTCAATTTTAATTTTGCTTACTTATACATAAATCTGCTTAAAACACATTAAAAAAAAAAATAAACTACATTTATGATAAAACAAGATTTTCTTTCTTGTTAAAATTTCCAAAGAAAAATCTGCAAAAAAATATTTGAATTACGAATACATAAAAAGAAAAACACCTTCATCTTAAAACACCCACTGTTAAATTGCTTAATAACAATATTATTATCGCAGTGTACGAAAGTATGTAATTTTCTTTTTTACTTTTTTTATTGTAAAATTAATATATGTGGCTATCTTTATCGTTATTATCATAATCTTTGGTAACAAACACATTATTCAATCTCTCTCTATATCTACATAAATAATTTTAATCTTATATTGATATTTATCTATTATTGCTGTTATTATTTAATTTTAATAAAATAACTCTTGTCTTATATTTTAATTTTAATTTGTAAGAAAGAGTAAAAGAGAATAAAAACATTAATACTACTCAGCTAGTAGTGGTTATTTTTTTTTTTACGGTTTAATAGCAATTAACGGAAAGACAGTAGTGGCAAATTATAAATTTTTATTGTTTATTATAATATAACCACAGAAATTATAATAACATCTACATGTTAAAATATTTTTTTTTACTAAGATGCCATCATAATTCGTATACTTGTATTTTCTTAGAGAGGCTGTTGCCTCAAGCAATGAATACAAAATTTACGTGCCAAATACTTTGTACTCGCATTTTAAAAAAAAATTGTTAAACTAATATAATTAGACAATCAATCAGTTTATAATATTGAAATAATTTTGGTATTCAACATATTGCGGCAATAAGAAGTTATAGGAAATCGATAAATAGTTGAATAATGTAAAATTGACTTAGAACAAATTGGAATTTAATTAGGTATATAGTTTTCTAAATATTTTCATCGTTTAATTGGATTTATTTGGAACTATATATACACTAATTTTAAGTTAAGTTATTTTTCCTTATTGCCACAGCATTGCTGTGACAAATTCGTTCAACTATTTTTTGGGTCAACATAATTCTAAAATTTATCAATTGTCGTTGCTATAAGCAATAGAAAAAATTTACTGTGTATAGAAAAATTTCTTAGGGAAAATATATAGGCTTTCAGGAATGTTTTGAATCGAAAAAATTTCATTCATTTGGAATTCAGTGTATGTCAATTAAAAATTCCACAAATCAATTTAAAGATATAGTTTTTAATAATAAAAAAATTATTTTTGTTCATCAGACTAAAAACAATTTTTAGAAAATAATTGAAAAGCCCAATAGTTGAACGGAACAAACTTTTTTTTTTCATTTTTTTCATATTTAATAACTCTTTTAACTTAACTTTTACTTACTAATTTCAATAGTGTTAACAACACTATCAATTTATCGTCATTTTTTTTTTGATTCTCTTTCATGATATTGTGTAGTGATCATTAAAAGTCAAGTCAAGTTGAATCAAAGTCAAATAATTTTGCTTGTTTTTCAAAAACAGTAAAAATTATAAAAAAAAATAAAAACAAAAAATGCAATTATTCATTTTCAGCTCAGTTTGCGTTTCGTTTATTACTAATTTTTTCCTCGGTTTTTTTTTACACATTTTGGATAGTTTTGAATTTTCCTTTTTCGTGTTAGAAATTTTTTTCCTTTTTTTTTTCTTTTCTCAGTAGTTAAGATAAAATAAATAAAAAAACATTGAAATTTATTAAGACGAAAAGAAAAAATTGCCTTTGATGTTAAATAGTTAATTTAGTAGAAGAAGAAAAAAAACACATAATATAAAAAAAATTTTCTTAAAAGCTTATAATCTTTTATCCAAAAAGTCGCTTAAAATCAGTCAGGTCTGACAAATGATTCAAAGCCAGCCAATTATACTATATTAAACAATTGACTGATTTTTCTATTTACGCTATACTTTTTTTTAGTCAAAAATAAAAAAAGTTATAAATTTTAAAGCCAGTTTATAATTCTCTAAAGAAGTAAGGAAAATGTAGATAATGAAGGGTACAGTGATGATTCTATTCATGAATAAACTCACACATGAACAGTGCTATAAGAAATATTCCAACTTTGGTTTAAATATTACAATTATTGTAGAATATAAAATCAGAGAATCATTTGAATAAACGTGTTCAGCAATAAGCTTCACATTCATCTTAATTGATTTGTTAATAAAGCAAAATATTAAAATGAAAGCAATTTGCAAAAGATTTCAACAAATCCATTACAAAAAAATTGCCTTTTCAATCGGTTAAGATACTGGTGACGATATCAGACTTTATTATTTTAAAAATGAGGCAAAAAATCGCCATTTATCATTTATAGAGCTCGACTACCATATTATATGATCGCAATGATTTCTTGTTTAAAAATATTGATGACATTAATTCGAACGAAATGCAATTTCAACAGAATCATTCAATTTAATTTGAATTTGTGTAATTATGTTACAAGTTTATTGTTTTAGAAAATTTGGAAAACAAACTTTTTAATCTTGCAATCACTGATATTTCGGACTAAATATCCTAAAGTTTTAAAGAAACACAAAATGGCTTTATAAGTATAAAATAAAATATTTAGTATAACAAAAAAAAATATTTTTTTTCATTTTTGAATTGTAAAAGATAAATCATTAAAGAAAAATACGAAAAAATTTCTAAATTGGGGGTTGGAACTAATATTCACTATGAAAGCTAATAATTTATTATAATTTTTAACAACGATTTAAAAATACAAATGAATAAATAAGTTTAATGTATAAGTAAGAAGGTGTTGTTGTTTTTGCTATTATTGCTGTTACTGTTACTGTTGTGCTGTTTTTTTTCCTTACGTTCAAAATATACTCATATTACAGAGTTTATATTATGGCGAAAGAAACTGTCAGTGTCAGTCAAATGCAATAAATAAACATGTTATACTTCTTTGTTTTTATTATACTATTTACCTACCTACCTACCTACCTAACAATGTCTGCAAATATATGGTTAATGAAGAATTGAAATGCTACTGACTTTTAAAATTGTAAAAAAAATTAAAAGTTAACAACATTCACACGCGAATTAATGTTTAATTTAACCATTTCTTTTTTTCGTTTTTAATGATTTTTTATGATTTTTTTGTTAAAGAGTGCGCAGTTTAAATCAATTTTTAGAAAAGAAAAAATTCATATAGAAAACCAACCTTTTAATAATTTTTCTTTCGAATATTAAAGTAAAAAAAAAAAATTCATAATTAAATTTTACTAACAATTTTCTTCTTTCTTTTATAATAAATTTTTGTATAACAAAAACAAAAAAAAAAAAAACAGAACTCGAAACTTTTGTTGAAAATTGAAATTGATAGCAGCAACTCAAGAGTTATGAGATTTGTTTTCTTTTTTGGTTATTAAATTTGATGTTTACACCGCCAATTAAAGTATGTATAGAGTTTTAATCGATTTTGAATTAAATGGTTGAAAATTTCCTTAAAAGGTCTTTTTGTTTTCCGTTTTACTTTGCTTCATATGTGCGCTTATAGAAAGTACTTGAAAAAAAAAACAATTATTAAAAATTAAATTTATTCAAAGTTTTATAAATTATGATCTATTTTAAAATTATAACTTATTTGATTTTAGAAAATAAGATTATTTGAAGCATGGGATAAAAGTAAAAATTAAATTTTTCTAAAATTTGACAAAGTATTTTAGAAAAAGTTATAATAATTATTAAATGAAATATTTAACTGTTAAGACTTTCTCTAACTGAAATTGATATTAAATGTTTCTTAATTTGCAGATGCACGTCACTGAAACGCAGTACGATTTTATCCCACAAAAATATGAAAATTAAATTTTTGTTTGATCGAGTATTTTAGAAAATTCAAAATTCAAATATTTGTATTTCTTATTTCGAAAATATATATTGAAAACAGCAAACAATCGAAAAAAAATTCGAAATTAGCAGCACTTTTTGTTTGCTAACGCATTCGGCAACAAAAGCCAAACTGACCTTCCCAATGAATATCTCATATTGTAGTTCTGTCATAGAGTGTTCTTACATAACTAATATGCTGATACAATGGTACTTGTACTTTTTCAAACACAAGTTTTTGATACTCGTAGCTTGAAAAGCATACTTTTAAACACAAAAGGTTTTGCATAAGCATTTTGTAATAAAAATATAATTCGGGCCTATATGAAGACTACGAATTCTAGAGGCATTTATTTTTAGTTTTACTGGGATCATCTTACAGGAAACATAACACCATTTTATTTATAAATGTATGTAGTTTTTGTGAAAAAAAATTATACTATTAAGTTTTTTCTTAAATAAACTCAGGTAAGTTAAAATTTAAATTAAATGAAATGAAAAATGGTTTTTGTTTAGACCGGTTTTGAAATTTTGTGCCTAAAATTATTATAAAATTACCTATTTTGCTGAAAAAGAGTTCCCAATTCGAATATGTCTTTTAAAAACGGATAAAAGAACTGGTAATTTTAATTTCGGATATAGACCGCTTAAAATCGTTCTTAAGTGTTTGCGAATATGATGCATTTATTTTAATACATGAATTGAAAACCGTTTCTCAAGGGTTAATAATATTTTAAAATTATATTTAGAAAAACAATTAAGTAGTTAAAGACTATCCTAAAAATTTTAATTTTTTATATTTTTTAGACTGTATTATATTTTCTCTTTTACTTTAATATTAAATAATAAGATTATCATCTTCTATAATATTTATTGTCACTCTTTAATTCAATTCTCCCTTATTATTAACCAGTTGATTATATCTACTTTATTTAATATTCTTTATATCTTTTAATATTTTTTAAAATAGATTTTATAATAGACTTTTAAAAGTAATGTTTTTAAAATTCTTACTCATTATTATAAATAAAAATTTCATTGTAAAACTATATATACTTTTTAAGTAGCATATTTAAGCATTGTTTCCTTAAGAATTTTGTTATTTCAATAACAAAATTAGTGTAAAACCGTAATAAGTGTAAAGGATGTACAACAATAATTAAAATTTAATAATGGCTAATTGAAAGCAACAGGAAAAATATTATAAAATATTCTTTAAAAATTGTAATTTACATTTTGTTATTAGTAAAGGGTTAATAGTGTACATTTTTAATATATTGATTTATTAAATTTTACATTAAAAATGTCATAGGTTTTTTAAGTACGTATTCAAATATTGATTAGTTTTGAAATACTACAAGATAAATTTATATTGAGTACACTCATAAATCAAGCTATACAAGTCAGCTCATAATTGTTCGGTATGTTATTAGGTTTAAATACCTACAAAGAAATTACAAAGAAATTATAATTATAATTCAACAATATTATTCTTTTCGAATGAAAAAAATTCAAGAAATTTCGCCTTATATAATTTATTAGAATAAGCTTAAATAACTAATGTTGTAGTATAATATAATAAAAATAATAATAAAATATTGTTATACAATAAGAGCACGGACTGAAAATACAATTTAGTTCTAAAAACATCTTTATAACATCCCCTAATCTTTATACCAAAAAAAACATTTTGGTATAAACTAAACTGAATTGTTTGTAAAATTGTTAATTATGTACGTTTAAGGGTGTAAATTAAATTTTTAATTGTTAAATCTTCATAGGAAATTCTTGAAATAAATATTAATTGTTCTACATATAAAGCTATTAATATTTTTAATTTAAAAAAAATTTATGTATATTTTTGCACATATTATATAACGTAAGTATAAAGAAAACTGAATATTTATAATAATTATTATAACCAATAAGAAGCCATTTTTATTCCAATATTATAACGAATAAATACTAAAAATTTTAATTGATTTTGACAGAACAGATTCATAATGTTGACTTTTATATAAAAAAAAAAACTTCATTAATTACAATTTATATTGGTGTGCGGCTAGCAATAACTTGTAAATTAATTTTTATTTCAAGAAAAATATATATTAAATTACAAGATTAAAATGTAAGAATTCTTTTAATACAAAAGTGTGGCTTATAAATGACATTTATTTAATTGTTAAATGTCATCAATTTGATTTCAATTTGATATACTTCAATTCTAACACAAGTGACAGATTTCAGTAGTTGCTATGTAAATAATTATATTATTATCATATTCGAATAACATGTAATATTACAGATGAAATAGTTCTGTTTAAACAAAATGTTATATACGTAGTACAATCTTCTCTAAAATTTTTCATTTTCAAGGAAATGTTAACAAAAACTTCCTATTGATTTCTCTTATATTTTAATTTAAGATACTCGCACATATTAAATGTCTAATAATTAAAATTAACAGATTCAAAGAGATTATGTTGATGATTCTCTCTTTTTCATTTATTTATTGAAAATTAATATTGTGAATTTTAAATTAACGAATATTGTGATTATTATTTTTTATAACATTAACACGTACGTTTATCGTAAAATGCGTGGTTAGTCGATCAAAAAGAAAAATATGTTGTTTAACCATATTATTTGACAGCAAAACAAAGAAGAAAAAAAAATTATAATAACGAGAAATTTTTCGTACACGTAATATTTTCTAAATAGTCGAAACGATACGTAATATTTTTTGAAATTTTTATGTCAGACAACTGGTTGGAAAGAATATTATTGAAGTGTATGTGAAAAAAGTTATTTAATAAAATAACAATTATGGTTGAGATTAGATTATTAATTATTACGAAATTTTACAATTTTTCTATACAATTTTGGAAAAATTAAGAAATTTATTGAGAAAAAAAGAAAATTTGAAAAATTTTTCAATATGTTTTATGGAATAAAAATAGGATTATTGTATGATTTTGAGAAGTAAAACATTATGTATTTTTTATTTTACGTGAGTTAATCTTATTAATATGTACAACATAGATATTCATACTTATATATATTGCAAATGGGAACCCATGTGAATTGGATTTTTTTTTTTATTTTAGAAATTGATTAAGCAAAAACCAATTTTATTTTCAAGGAGAAAAGCAAATCTTAATGATGAATTCGTAAATTCTAATTGAAAATGCTGTGAAATATAAGTTAAATAATAGAATTTGATTTTGAATATCTTAGACATAGACTGTTTCAAGCACTTCTTTATAGAAAATGTGAAAATGTCTTGTTGGTTTCAATATTTCTGTTTGTTTTCCCACATTAACTTTTACAAAACTTCTAATCTCCTTAAAGTAGAAAGCTGTAAATTATATACACAAATTGAAATTTCAATTTTTGACAATTCACTATACGAAAATCAAAAATATTTTTGAAATTTTAAAATTCCAGAAAGATGACGAGAAAATTTTGCTATCGTAATATTACACAGACAAACTACAATATACTCAAAATAGACTTTTTTTTGAATTAGATTTTTTTTCATGTTTCCGCATTATTTGTCATGTCTTTTTTATAAATAAAATAATATAAAATTTTTAATTTAATCATTATTTTTTAAGTATGTTTCTGCACATTGAGTTTTTTGTCATTTTCCTAGAAGTATGCAATAAAACAAAGAAGCACAATTTAACAGAAACCAAAATAAAATGTCATTTTTTAAAACAACAACTGCTTTATTTTTCAGTTTCTTGAAGAAAATATTGACTATTAGTTCAGTTAAATTTTATTTTTAAATGATTCATAGGAAATTTATTACAGAAATATTAAATATATCGGGAAATACACAAAATAAGGCAATATTATCGATGGTATTAAAGTCTAATTTAAATTAGACATAAATTTGTTATATAAATTTTAAAATTCTTAATAGAATTGAAAGCAATGTTGCGAACAATATTTGAGGTAATTTTTAAAATAATAAAGTAATTTAATTTAAGGGCAAAGTATCATACCAAAAATATAATAATTTTACTTTTAAAACAATTAATTTAGAAAAGAGATAAACAAATTTACAATTGAACAAAAAAGTGAACCTGAATAAAAATTCTGCAAAATTTTTTTCCCCAAAAATTCTCATAACTTCTTATTTTTCTGTATATTTTATTGCACAGAAAGAATAATAAGAAATTACAAAAGAAATAATCATATTTTTTAAGACTTTTCCGTGAAAAGTACACACCTTATAAAGCATATTATTGTTATCATTATCATTATAACAGTTAATATTAATTGCTATTAAAAAAATCAAAACACAAAAAATTAAAAACTGAAAAAAAAAAAAATCTATTACATTAAAAATAAAAATAAAAAAAACTGTACAGGTGTGCACAAATTACAGTTTTTCTTAATGCATTTTAAAAGCATATTGAGGCAACTCGCTTAGCCAATTCTCAACGGGACACAAAAAAATTTAAAAAAAAAACAAGAAAGAAAAATGGAATATTATTCGTTCTTTTTGATTAAGTAGTGATAAAATAAAAACAAACCATAAATATTAAAAAAACAAAAAACAAAATCATAAATTAAAATTTCATTTGAAGCAAAAAAAAAAAACAGAAAAATAAAAAAAAAAATAAAAAAGAATTAAATTAAATTCTCACCTGTTTTTGATACACCATTTTGATATTCAGATGACGTGCAGCTTGATGAACCACCACCATTTTCCATTTTACCATTTCTAGCTGAAGAAGAAGCTGATGATGATGTTATAGTACCATTACCATTTTGATGATGGTGTACACCATTACCATTTTTATGTCCATTTGTTTCTGTACCATTTGATGATGTTGATGATGATGATGTTGATGTACCACCAATTGGAATGCTGCTCTTCATATGATTTTTAGCTGGTGTATAATTACGTTCTGGTTCACCAAAAAGTCGGGTATATGAATCAATTTGCTTTTGACCACGACGAATACTATCACCTGTATATATATATTATACACGATACATATATGTATATATTAAGAGGAGATTTTATATATGTGAAGAATATTGTGTATATAGACAAGTTGTTTGTAATTTTTGTTATTGTTATTAAATATAATGTTAATAACAATTAACAATAATTTTTTTTTTGTATTTTTATTTTCGTGATTTATTCAGAAAAATTTTTATGGTGTTCATGTTGATGTTGTTGTTGTGGTTGGTGTTGTTGTTGTTGTTCATATGGTGTTTTGATCCCAATAGATAAATTGATTGTGTTTTGATTTTGTTTTTTTTTTTTTTGGTTATTTTACAAAGGCAAATAAACGAAAATAGGAAAAAAAAAACATAAAAAGAAAAAAAATTTAAAATTAATAAAATTAAATATTATTATAGTTTTATTATTTTAAATAATTATTAGATTCGAATTAATAAAAAAAAAATTAAATGAAAAATTGTAAAAGTAAAACTCTAAAATGCAATAACAATATTAAGAAAAGAAAATTTTTAAAAAACTATAGAATAACTTGCAAATATTTCAGTAAATAAAATTTTATTTTTTTTTTTAATATTTCTATATATATTTTGTATTTTAATTGTTAAATAAGAGTATTAGATTAAACTAAATCTTATATTGTTCGTTCATACTGTGATGGTATTGTTATCTTAACACTATAAAACTATTATAAGTGAAGAATTAGTGTTCAAAAAAATTTTATTTAAATTTATATTGTGTTATACAATGTATTAAATATTTGTATTTTAATATTGATTATTATTGATTAATTTTAATGTTTTAATATTGAAATATTTTTGCTTTAATTTTGAATTAGTTTGCGCTTACATTCTATTTATTAATAATTTTCAAGTTAATACGGATTTATTATCACATTTTTTTAAAACAAATATTTTGTGAATTGTTTTGCGGTAGATATAATTAATATCCTGATATATTTAGTCCCCAAATTATCAAACTAAAACCCTTTCTATAAAATTAATTTTTATTCTAATAATAATTAATATGTATGATAAATAATCGCCTGTTTTATTGACCGAAAGTTATCAATACAGGGAGTTTCAATGCTTATTTAAATTAGAAAATAATTAAATAATTCATATCGTACATTTTTAGAAAAAGTATATGGGTATTCACATTAAAACTCATTTAAGCTTAGTATAATCCATATTTTGAATCGAATTTTTTTGCTTTTTCAAATGATTTCCGGAACAATTTTTTTCGATATAACGATAAAAATTAAACTGTAATTGATACACTGAGAAAAATTTGGTTAAAGAAAATTAATTTTTTTTATAAATTAATAATGAATCCCTTTAGAATTATGAAATCTGTAATACTGAAATATTTTATCATATCTTTTTATAAGTATAATATTTTTTATGTTTCATGTTCATGCATCTATCAGCATAAAGAATATTACACAGAGAAAGAACATTTAAATAAATAATATATAATAGCACATATATGCATACATATATTTATGTATGTACGTAAAAATTTATATAAATGATAAAATAATTTTATAAAATCATGCAATAAAGTTGAAGAAGCGCAATTAAAAATCATAATAAAAAAAAAAAAAATTATAACTGAGTTTAAAATATTTGGTAACGTTGTTAAGCTTTATGTATATTGAAAATAGCCCCGAAAATTTAAAGAAAGGCAAAAAAAATGATGACAAAATTTGTGAATTTTTATTTTCCAAAAAAAGGCTTTTAAAATTTGAGTAAGTAAATTTTTTTTTTGTGTTTGTAGTCTCTTATTCGGTAAAAACTCGGAGAAATGTTTACAAACTTTAATTGAAGTTGAAAATGGCAAAATAGTAACGCTAACTATTTCAAAAAATATTTAAGATAAACAATTAAGCTATAATACCTCAGTATTCGCGTTTTGAAATACCTTTTATTTCAAAGTTTTGGTTACAAACCCAGACTAAATTGCAAGATAAAATTTAGGATATCGCAAGAATGTTATGGAAAAGTAGAATTTTTTTTTTGCAATTTTTGTCAAAACTTCTTAAAATCTATATATCTCTCGGAAATTATTAAGGTTTTGACATCTATTTTAAAGCGAAAATTTTACAACTTTCTTATTATCTAAAAAACTCTATCTAATTGCTCGCAATTCTTTATATAGAATACCGAAAACCTAAGACAAAAATAACAAAAAAATTTTGATTTATTTTAAATGAGCATGAAAATAATGAACAAAAAAAAAATTAAAAAATAAGGTTCTTTTGCTTTGTTTTTAATAAAAAATTTGATTTGATTTCGGTCCCTTTAGTTTGTTTCCCTTCTCGTAAAAAGAACAACTGGAATTAAATAAAATTTAGTTTCATTTGAACTTTTGCTTGCGAAGACTATTTTGATTTTTTTTTTTATTATTACAATAGAAATTAACTTCGATTATCTTGTCAGAATAAAATTTTTAAAACAGTTGCTACAATAGTAGTGGGTGGTCACTAAAAGGAAAAAAAATCATTTTTTTTTTTCTTCTCTTCCCGTTTATTACTTGTCATTTTACTCTGTACCATTATTTTAAATGTATTAACGGTAATTTACTAACATTTTGAATATTGCTGTTATTTTTTATTTTCAAAAATTAAAGTAAATTAAATTAATTTTTTGTTGTTTTTTTTATTATTTTCTTTTTTAATGGGTGTGCTCACTATACCTATCTCTGTTTCTCTTGTCTTATAATTTTTTCAAAAACCAATTACTTTTGACTTTTTTTTTTGGTTAAAATCTTCGAAGGTGCATGTTGAAAATCATATAGTTGGAAAATTGAAGTTTATTCTACATTCAATTCACAATTTCTATTTCAATTACAAATTCAAAAATGACATTCAAATTTAATGCAAACTGATTGGAAGATACGAAAAGACTTGAATGTCGACATAAAATTTTAAAATAAAGTTAATTGAATTTTAAAAATAATTAAATTTCTTTCCTCTTTCGTTTGCTATAGACATTTTGGAAAATATAAAATTTACTTTCGATTTTTTTTGCAAAGAATGACAATTATACAATTTGTAAAAGTGTTCTTCGAACAATTTCTGTGAAAAAGTTTTAAGGTTATAGTTATTAAGTTAATTCAGACTGTTGTTATACAGTTCCGAAATTAACAATTTGTTTCAAAGAATTTTCATTAAATTAATCAAAGTTATCAGTGCTTTGAAAGTTTAAATTACAAAAATTCAATACCCTATAATTGCTAGCTATTGCTAGCAATTGCTATTTATAGTGTTATAAACCCAATTTCAGAATCTATCAAAAATTTTTAAATGAAATCTCGAAGTACTTTTATTATGAAAACTTTATGTTTTTCTTCCTAAAGTGAAAAGGAAATTTCATTTTTAAGAACTATGTGGTGTTTCTGTATAGTGTTGATTCTTTAGCATCAAAATTTTAAAAATAAGTAATAGCCTTAGTGAAAACTCAAGTAGCTCAAAACCACTACCTTTTTTTAAGTTAAATTATAATTTGGAGGGTATTTGCCACTTATTCAATTGATACAATTCATGACTTTAATTTCCGATAAACTTTCTTAAAAATAATTTTAATATTTTCATTTTTTCGTAAGAAAAATTTTCATTTAACACACTAATCTTTATCTCGATAATTTTTTGAATCTACAATTTCTAATTAGATCCTTTTATTAATTAATTGCATTAATATGCAATGCACTAGTTTATTTAAATATTGTTTTTTCATTTTTCAAGTTTATTACTAATTAAAAAAATACTTAAAAAAATTGGGTCTAAAGTCTACAAATATACGCCAAAATAAATAAATTTATTTCAAGATTTTTATTGTATTAAAATTAAAAGCAATATTTTTGTTCTATTGAGACAATCATATTAGAAAGCTATATATAGAAACATGGTTTCAAAACCGACAATTTACTGTTTAGTCACACCTGTGGCATAAGACTTCAACGAGGCAATAAAATATCTGTATAAATAATAAAGACATTTTTTGGAATGCCATTTGATACTTTAAAAGATTTTCAACATTAAAATATTTATAAAGGTGGTAACCAAATAATGTACATACGATTTTAAAACACGTCAGATTAAGAAGAGATGATTATAAAAAAATCGAGGATATGCGATTACAATTTCGATGCAATCATTAAGAATTTATTATGAAAAAGTAAAAGGAAAATCATAATATTTAATCGTTTTCGTGAGTTTATCGTGGAAATTACAGAAAAACAAAAAAAATATATATTGGAAAGATTTCTCAGTTGGTACCATTTCACTTTTTCACAACAGTCCAATTTCTTATCTATATTTTTCATTTTTTCTTTTTCATAATATACACATACATTAAATATATTTATTATTTTTAATATTTTTATTATTATAAATATGATTTGAATCACGATTAAAATTATTGAAACATTTTGTTGCGGTTGTGTGGTTTTAATTAAATTTATTAATAATTTATATATATATATATATATATATATATATATATATATATATATATATATATATATATATATATAAAATATTTTACTGATAAATAAATTTCGAAGTGAAAATATCTAATATCGCGCGCTGGATAAATTATGAACAAAACGAAAAAATCATGATTTCAAAAAATTTTAATTCAATTATCAAAGTTGAAATTTTTTTTAAAAATTTTCGATTTTTATTTTTTTTTTATTTTATGGTGTAATATAAACCCCATCTGATCTTATTATTTTGTTTCTTAATTTATATAGATTATATAGCAAATATACGATACGAGTATTATGATAGTTCCAATTTCTAAACTGAAATTAAATAATTTAAGTATAAAAGTATTAAAATTTTTGATTGCAATTATAATTGCATGATTTTTAATACCTAAATATATAGTTAGAAAAATATAATGCTCAAAATATGTATATGTAGTTGTTTTTATAACTTTATTAATTTAATCAATGTGAAAGGATCTTGATATTTTCGTGGTATAATTATTGTTTTTTAAATTCTTTATTATGAAAAAAGCATGCATATGTACAATGCACTCATGTATAAGTAGTCTAGTAGATTTTTAATTATAGATACAAAATCATGTTGGAAATTGTTAAATTTTTCATGTGCTATATTTTAATAAAAATAGTTTAAGATTATTGGAAAATGAAAATTTCTTCGGGATTTTTTTTTATATAATTATTCTTAGATACATTAGATACATAGAGTAAAATTGTTCAAAATTGTAAACATGTATAGTTGCAAAAACAAAAACAAATTGATTTCATTGATTTAATAAAGTTATTAATTCAAAAAATTTCATTTACAGTGCAATATATATACATTATAATTTATGTATATATACTAAGTTACTTCTGTATATTGAAATTATGTGCAAAAAGAACTCAGAAAACTATTGCTAATAATATAATAAGGAGCTTGTGTAGAGATTGAACAATGCATATGCAATTTTTTGTGACCCGAAAGTGTTAACTGCAAGTTTATTAAAAAAAAATTAAAGAAAATTAAATCAGTTGGAGTTTGTTGGAAGATGAGAAGTGAATGCCAACCTTCAATATTTTCACTCACAATCAAATTGATATTAAAGTGGCAATTTTTTTTTTTAAATTTTAAACATTTTTCTTTTAAAATTTCTTTTTTCAAACAAGTTCACCTCCCTTAAGAATCACTCAAAATACAGGTTCTATTGGTCAATATTAAAATATGTATACAACAAGTTCTTGTTGCAAAATATGGAATACAATTTACAAAAATCTAATTATTAGGGTTATAACAAATTTAATATACAACGTAACATATGAATATGTTTGTCACTTTTAAGCATTATTGTTATAATAATAATTTTCACAATTATGGCCTTCACAATTAGAAAACAGTTAAACAGCGACAGAAAGCAGGGATGCCATCGAAAACTTTTAAAAATATAAAAATTCGATTTTTTTTTGCAAAGAATGACAATTACAATTAACTTTTTCCAATTTTTCGATCATGTATTTTACAAAAAAAAATGTTTCTTTGTACTTAGAGCGAAATTCACTTGATAACAAGGGTGGGGTGGGGCACAATTTTTTTAAAAACCTCGTAGGGCGGCGAATAACTGAGGAATTCCGGGCCTAAATATATTCAATACTGTAGTGTAGTTGTAGATAATACTGACATATAAAATTAAATTTTTCTTAACATATTATGTGTGAGTAATGCTCTCATATTTTTGGTTTTATACTAATATTACTTAAAAATAATAATAAATTTGAATAATATTTAGTAAATAATACTATTAATGTTAAAATATAGGCAATATATTATATAAGTTGCAATGCAAAACAAATAAGAATATGATTTTAATAAATTTTAATTTAAAATTAAAATGGTCGTTTTGAATTTTCAACTAAACATGTTCAATTTTTTTTTTTAAATTTCACATAAAATATAATAAACTAATAAAAGACAAGAGAGACACATTAAATATCAAATTTCGTCAGAATGTCACAAAAATTTGTTCGTTTTAAATGTATGTTTATAGCCAAGAGGACTTTCTTTTAAAATGTCAAGTAAAATAAAATGAATTAACCTCTGTGTAACATAAAAAACAAAAATTAACAAAAAATAAATAACATTATTTATACATATATGTATGTACATGTATGCGTGTTCATACTTTCTGACCTCCAATTAACTTTATATTTCATATATGTATGTATGTAATTGTATGATATCGTTCAAAACTTCACTGATCTTGTTGATCTTAGAGAAGTTTTTAAAATAAAATATTGTGTTGTGTATAAGCACAGCTGGCTATAAAATTTATTCATTTATTTTTTTTTTTTTTTACTTTTATAATGAATTACATATATTTATTATATGTTACATAAGAGGAAAATGTAATATATGTCAAGAGAAATGTATATACATGAATTATAAATTAAAAAAATAAAAAAAAAATAATTAAAAAAAATTTAAAAAATAATCTGCACACTAGTTTATTTATTATTTTTTATTATCTCTGATTCTTATTATAAAATAAATTTTATTTAATTAGAAATGAAAATTATGTCATACTTGTAATTAAACAAATATTGTTCCCGAATTACGAGTTAACACTTACAATTAAATTTCCGTATTCTCAAATATAGAAATTTAGCTTACTTTAGTGTATGACAAAATCTAAGATTTCATTTGATTCTAGAAAAAGTTGTATTCATATAACGTACAAACACTGTTTGTTATCAGGCTTTGTGTGACGACCAACAAATACCTTATTTTTTTCAGATTTACAGTCGAGTTTTTTAAATATAAAATTGTGATAATTCATTTTTTGATTGAGTTGTGATCAGCGATTAGCAATCAGCTAATTTTTATTTTGGAAATTTAGTTTTCGCGCTAAAATTTGAGTTCTCTAAGATAATTACAGTTTGATATGCAGATTTTATCTTAGATATAATTTTAGATGTTCATGTAAACTTGCATCTAACTTTCCGGTTTTCCGGTTTTCATAACATTTGCGGTACAAAAACATGCTATTTTAATAACGCATCGAAATTGAAAAAAAAATAAAATACTCATTCACATATCACGATAGCCTATAACGATATTGATTGTGATTCGTGAGTGAATAGGAAAACGAACAACTAAGTCGACTTATAACATAAAGATGAGTGATTATTTTGGAACTAAAATATAAATTTTTAATTACTTAGTGCAGGATTTTTTATGTGATAATAATATTCAAGGAATGAAGCATTCTTCAACTAAGCGAAATGTAGTAATCTTTCAACTAACTAAGTAAATAATAGAAAATAAATTCAGTTCCTTGTTTTACATCTTAAAATTAAAATTGATTTTCTTTGTTGTTCCCATCATTAGGTCTAATATATTGATTATTATCCAAATATTTTACAAATTAAAAACAATTTTATGCAGAATAAATTTTATTTTAATTAAAAAATAAAAAACACTTTTTATATACTTTCTTTTTTCGTACATTCATTTTAAATTTTCGGAAAATTTAAAATTTAAATTGAAGATCATTAAATTAAATTAAAAAAATAGTCTAACTTAAATAGCCTATTAAAAATACCTTTTCATTGCATTTGAAGTACAAAAATTGTAACGAAATTCAAAAAAAAAAATTTTTCATTTTTTTTTTTTTTTTTTTTTTTTACCATTGTTATGTGAAGCCTATCAATAAATTTTCGCGAATTTATCAAACTCTTTTTTATTTTTTTGTTTGTTTCTTCTTTATTATTACGCATCATTAAGAAACACACCTGAGGCATGCAGTTATAAATTTGTACTAGCTAGTTGCTAGTTTTAATAAACTGTTAGTTAAAATGAGTTCCTTTTCTTTTGAATTCTTTTTACCGATTTGTTAGTAGACAACATTCGGAACGCCATAAGAGAGGTATTATCATCTCAACAGATTTAACATTGTCCCATTTGCGTAAATGTATAAAGTTTTTTAAGTGAAAGGTAGAAAAGACTGTCTGTTCAGTTCTGTTACCGATTTTACAGAAAATTTGTATGTAAATTAACTGAAAGGATGTGATAAATTAATACTTCTAAGTTACGTCAAATTCTGGCAATTAAATCCCTATTAAAGAGACTAATGATCGGGTTTAAGAAAATAGTTAATTAAATTTTTTGCAATTTCATATATGTACATATAAATTCTGTATAACAATATTTACTGAGGGTCGATTCTACATATTATCGTACCTAAGGTATTAAATTAGCGAAATTTGTTATCCCTATTATTATTAAAATTTACTATACAATTTAGAAAACATACAGAACACAATCGGTTATTTGCAGACCATATCAGATTTTTTTTTCATCTGCTTTTTGTTTTCATTGCTCTTAATGAATTTTTAATATGCTACACTATAAATATTAGATCATTGCATTTTAATGTAAGTGTTTTTTTTACAAATTTTGTATATTTAATTCTTAAAA
This sequence comes from Condylostylus longicornis, assembly GCF_029603195.1. Classification (NCBI taxonomy): domain Eukaryota; kingdom Metazoa; phylum Arthropoda; class Insecta; order Diptera; family Dolichopodidae; genus Condylostylus; species Condylostylus longicornis. The sequence goes on along the minus strand of NW_026578009.1, from coordinate 7,240,264 downwards.
AGTGAAAGCCAAACAAAAAAAAATTTAAAATTTTTCCGTACACAAACAACAAAAATAAAACAATTGTATTTATTTTAGTTAACAAGATTTTGTTTATTGTTTTTTTTTTTTCATATATTTTCTGCAGATATGTGCTGCAATCATACAGGTTGGCTGATTGCATTTATAGGTTTTCTTATGGTTTTACATATTCGATCGAAAAGCTTTCATTTTATATTGTCACTTCAATAATGAAAAGAAAATTGAAATGAAAAATACGCGCCATCAAAATGAGTACATCTAGAGAGAGAGAGAGAGAGAAAAACAAAAACAAACCAACTCTGGAAAGTTCAAGTAGTAAAAAGAAGCAAAAAAAACAATCCCATGAGAACGAATCAAAATGTTCAAGTTTTTCTTTTTTGTCTTCCCTGTTATCTTTATTTTTTTTTCACCTGATCTCTTGGTACTTTCGACATTTTTTTTTTTTTTTCTTGTGTTTTTTTGCAATTTGTTTTAATGCATTTTTTTTAATTTAGTCGCGTTTTAAAAATTAAATTTTGTTTTTTGCAATTTATAATTTTAAATTTTAATACAATTGAATATTTGCACATTATTTTTCGTTAACATCATTGATTATTTTTTTTACATAGAATATAGCAGTGTTAGTTACACGACCTGTTGTCATCTTTTACGTTAGATTAATTGAGTGTATACACGGATTTACAAGAGTATAGTTATATAATTCCTAAAATTATAAAATCTTTTTAAATAAAAATTATGACGATTGATTTATTACGTCCCATATCGGATATCTTCAAAAAATTTTAGGCACCCTGAATTGTATAAGATACGTTTTGGAAATACATAGAATGCAATTCAAAAAATTCTGGAAGTTTTTCATAAAACTTTGTAATAAGTATTATCATTGTATGCTCTAATTAACATTTAAATTGACGTCGAATTTTGGTGTAAAAATTTGGCATTAGACTGCTAATTTTAAGCTCATGATAGTAATAAAGAGTTTTATCTACAAACGTCAACGTTAACTTTGTATTTCGAAATGTGAAAAATAAATCCTGTTTTTGTTTGATAATAAAGTATAGTTGTTAATTAGTTTTGGATTTAAATTCAGTTTCAAAACTTTGTTTTTGACAAGACGAAATACAACTGTACTTTCAATTTTGTTTTTGAATTAAGAAACAAAAATAACTTCAAATTTTAATTAATTTGAGAGAATGTTAATGAGAATTATAAGTATGAACAAATTTTAATTAAATTTATTCAACATTTTTATAATCAATATAAGTGAAGTTTTTATGTAGTTTAGTTGTATATATTTTACATTAATTATTAATATTATAAGAATTATATAAATATTAACTTTATTTAATAATATTAAATTGTTTTTAGAAATTATTTCAGTCAAAAAAGTATTCGTTTAGATGAACGTCTCAATTTTTGTATGAAAAAATTTTGAAATTAATTTTGTTTTCTTTTTTCTACTCGTTCATATATGCAATATTTTCGTATATTTTTACATTTGTATTGCACCCTGAAAGTGGTCAAGAACATGTCTTTATAATTTATTACAACAAAACAATTCAATTAATTTGTACATTCTTAGTATAGACGCAATCCATATCTAATGTCCAAAATTTAATTCGCAATAATATGTACATATTTTACATGCTAAATACAATATGTATCATACAACCTTCAATTGACTACAAATTTATAAAGAATATGAAATTTCAAATTATTGTGCAAAATGTAGTGACAGTTTATTTGCTAATTGAAAAATTGTAAATTTAAATTGAATTTTTTTTATTTTTCTTTTTAATGTTTACAAAATTTTTTACATTACATCCTTTTGTAATACAAAAAAAATTGCAATAAAAAGTAACAAAAAGTACGTATGTTGCAAAATGAATTTTTAATTTTGAACAATAATTGAAATGTCAGTACATTTTTATTATAATAATAATTATAAAAAATATTTATTAAACGTCAGCGTGACATACTAATAATAATAATAGGTAATCAGAAGCGTATCATAACAGTGAATAGTAGCCATATTAAATATATTATAAAGCCTTTGTTTTAAACCTTAGAAATTGATTATATGTGTATAGCCTTTTTCTGGCAAGAAAACATTTCTTATTTCATAAAATTGAAGTGAAAGTCTCAAGTTGGGTACTTAAAAACTTATGATAAATTAACTTGTAATGTCAATTTAAAAATTATATATATATATTTTTTTTTCTTTTTTAAATTATTAAATTTATTATATTAAAAAAAAAATACATGTATGTTTGTATATAACAGCATTTAAACAAGTTCATTCGAATAAAGAAAAGTTCCATAGTGTGAATGTGCAGCGAATTAATAATTTTATAATGTGCGAGACTCATGTTGGGATATAAAAAATACAAAAAATGAAAATTTAATCATAAAATAGATATTATAACATTAAATTTATATGATATCTTGTAAAATAATAATATTAAAAGTACACAACAGAAAAAAATAAAACATAAATCAACTATGACGCGCGCAATTATTATTATTAAGTATGTACATATAAATTACTTTATGAACAAATATAACAAGCCTATGGTAGTGAGCCAGAAAATAAAAATAAAGGTCAGAAATTTCAACAAAAAAAAAAATTATCAAAACATAACTGTAGAAATTACTACTATTTATGTTTAATAATTATTTTTTATTGCCTAAAATTTATGAATACATTGTGCATTTCTTGCAGTAAAATGCAATAAAATCAAATTAACTTACAAATTCAAATAATTTTGAAAATTTGTAACAAAGTATTAAAACAATGATTAAAATATATAACGGTGAGCTAATTGCCGTAAATAAACGTTTTATTGACCGTCTCCCTTCCTTTCCCAAATACAAATAATACTATACATATGTAAATTTATATATTTATATAAACCTGATTTAAAGGCAAGCTTAACTATAGTTGAGTATGTTTTTGAGTCCTTCAGTAACATTTTTAAGAAATTGTTTGATAATTCGAAAAATATTTCCGACCATCCGACCATGGTCGGAACTATTGCATTAATATTTCTTATATTAAATCAAATATTATTATATACAATTTTCATTCTGACCATCAATTATGTTCACAAAGATTTCAACTGTTCAAAAGAAGAATTACCAATTTTGTAAATATTTTGGCTAACTACAAAAACTTCAAGAAGATGAATAAAATAATGTACAAGTATTATGTAAATATTGCTTGGTTTTTAACAATATCTAAATAATATTTGCCGAAGAGCTTCATTAGCACAATACAGATTGTGCTAAAAATGTCTAGGATATTGCGAACCCGCAATTATAATTCCGATCATTTTGACCTTGGTAGTTGTATGGTTGTGTATACTTTCTAGAAATTCAAATTATTTTTAATTATGGGTAATATAACAGTAGTATTATAACTCAATTTATTTTTGATTTTTGTATTTTTGGTTTCCGTAGAAATTAAACTAAAAATTTTTGTGTCTCTCATATTAATAAACTTAAACCCTTACTAAACCCCCCACCATTCTCCTCTCCTTCGTCATTATATGATTAGGATTTTGCTTGGAAATTTAATAACTGCATTTTGTGATTCTAAATTATGATTATTTTAGCTCTTTCGCCTAAGTAATTCTTCTAGTAATAAAAAATCAGGTTTTCCTTCAAATTTGAAATTCGAATGAATTTCCAAATGAAAATGAAAATATAATTTCTTCAATTTAAGTACAAATTACACAAAATGTATAATTTTAATTTAAAATTTCCGGTAAAAAAAAAAAAAAGAAAAATTAACTTTTTCAATCAGATATATAAAATTTTTTTAATGTGTTACACCACAAGTTTATTTAAAATATGGCAGAGTATGCAATATATTTTATAAATGAATGACTATATAGATTTTTGATTATCAAAAAGAAATTGAATTAAATTTGTAGATAATAAAGAAAATTTAATAGTAGAAGAAAAATGTATAAGATTTTTTATTCTCTCTCTCAGTTATAACATATGAGAGCCATAACTGATGATCAGTGCGCACAAAATTTATATTTAACGATCATAATTTTTTTATTACTTTCTTTCTTATTGAAAATTTTCTTATTATAGTACTTTAGTATTGAAATTAATAATAATAAAAAAGTACATCATGCCGTGAATTAAATTACTTATGATATATATATGTATGTATATATAACATATATTTATGCATATTTACACTTGGAACATAAACTTCCAATATACTCGTATAATGTTACAAAAATAAATTATAATTTTTTAATATGCTTTAACCGCATTGATATTTAATTGTTGATCCTAAAATCGAATAAAAAAATTATACATAAATGTATATCGCGATGTACTAATAAAAAAAAAAACTATTTTAAATATGACACGTATCGGCATTTGTTGACTAATGACTGATTAATTGGTTCATGAAACTTGAAAATTGTTTTGAAAATATTTATATATAATTATATTCAATAAACTATATAGTTAGTATATATGCATACATATATACACAACTTAAATATTTGCACTCAATTACTCTTAAATAAGCGTCACGATCGCTCACTTTTTAAAGTAAAATTAAAATTTTTAAGATAACAGGCAGACGTAAAGTGATCAAACTACATCTTAAAAATGAGAATTATAAATTCAATAAAAAAGAAAAAAAAAAAAACAAATTGACATTTAAAGAGTGACATGATAAAAATTAATTTTCTCTCTCTCATTTTTCTTTTTTTTTTTATAAATATATTTTTGTATTTAAAAGGAAAAGGAATGCTTTACAGACACAGTAATCAACAAAGACAGGACATTGAATTTATTCGTGTTGCTTGATTATTATTTTTTTTTTTGTTGCATTTGTAACTTACACCCGGCAGATTATTTATATTTGTATGAAAGAAAAAAAAAAATTTTTTTTTTAGCATATCGATTACAAATGACGATAAAAATATGAACTGTAAAAAGTAAAAAAAAAAAAAGAAAACGTGATTTTTTCAATGAAATTTAAATTTTTTTTTTTCTTAAATTCTTTGAAATTATTTTTTATTTTTGCTTTATATTTAAAGATTTTACTGATATTAAAATGTTATGCACCAGAGTTATGCTGTTGTACAATATGTATACATTGGGATACTGTTATGTAAATTGTGTTTTAGTAGCACGCTTATAAAGGTAACAAAATTTATAAAGAGGTTATTACACTAAAACCATCACTTTTCCTCCCATTCTTTGATAAATTCTTAAATGTACATATTTTCTTAAATGTACGTATGTATGAGAGTATGTTGATGCTATCGTAAGTGAAAAATAACTTGTTATATATATATAAAAAGGATTGTAATCTTTGTAGTAGCTAAAATTTTTTAAAAATTTGATACTCAGCCGTATTTTTGTTACTTTTATTTTTTCCTCATTCAAAACAAAAACTGATGTATGACAAAAGGTACTTCCCTTTTGTCAATTAAAAATGTTTGCTTTTATTCCAAAAGAGATGTACTGAAAAGTGTTCTCTTATAAGAATCCTTGGGTTTATTTTTATTTTTATATAGATTTTCTTTTTATTTTTTTAACATAGATTTTGTCTTGATAACATTGTGCCAATATTGACAAGAATAATTATTATTTTTGACAATGACATCAATATTTCTTTTAATATTTTTTTATTCATATAAAGTGTTATTCTTAGAAACAAGTGTAGTTTTGTTTTACTACAACAGGATGTTATAAAAAGTATCTTGTATAAAAAGGTATTTTAATTGTTATTATATACGGAAACAAACACACAAATTTTACTTTTTCTTAAAATTATATCTTCTATTTTTTTGAAAATTATTAAAATGTTATAATTTTAATTATAGGGTTGCAATTTGAACGGGTTTGAAATACAAAAGAAGTCAGATTATGTAAATATGCAAATCAAGATAATATGTAAGTATATGTGAAATTTTTTAAGTAAATTTACATAAATTTTTGGTTAATATCTGATAGTTTATCTATATTAAATGGTAGTATGTAATTTATTTATAAAATATCAGTTCAAAAATGTATATAATCTTATATTTTTTCGAATTTCTCAAAATCTAATTATATTGAAATCATTGTACAATTTCTCAATAAAATTTTAAAAATTTTATTCTCATATCATTAAAATTGTGCTGTTATTTACAATAAGTGTACAGATGAAGAGCGAAAACAAAAAGAGAAAAGAAAGCTTTTCAAGACATTTCAAGTGACAATATTTATGATGTAACACATATGACGTAATTATGAGAATTTAGACAAAAGTGTAGAAATCCTTTAATAATTTAGTATATATAATAAATCATTAATAAAACAAAATAAGAGATTTGGAATTCCTTTTTGTCAATTATTTTCAGTGGAAAATATAAGATATTATTAAAGTTCCATATTTTTTGTATAAAAATATATGTCTAGTGTGAGAACATTGTGATTATGGCATAATGCAAATTATTTGTTAGCATTACGCCATTTAAAGAAAAAATAAAATAAAATTTTTGAAAATAAAGTCAAAGAAAAACCTTTGATTTTAATAAGGATCGAATGAGACAAAATTTATAAAAATTGTTTTAACAATTTTTTATACATACTTGTGCAGCAACAAATTTTGCAAACAGGCAGATGGTGTAATGATAACATTTTGTCTGTTATCATTACACCATCACAATTCATTTTATGATTTGTAAAGAAAGTCGATTAAGACAATTTTATTGGCTTATGAGCCTATAATTTGATGTGTTCTTCAATATCTAGCATGGTTTTATAAATGTGTACAATTATTTACATAACTATGGTAAAACAGTTAAATGGTATGACAAAACTATAGATATATAGTTCCTTAAATGTAAGCAAAAATCCTCGAAAATCTATTTGATATGTCTTTTTACAATTTGATTTTAAAATATTTTAAATCAAATAATTATAGTGACTAAGAAAAGGTGAAGATGTTAAGCTTAAGCGCTCATTAGTTTTAAATTTATTCAGAAAATTTTCCGTGAGATTTCCAATTATTTTCTATATATTCCATTATAGATATTCCATTATCCTATTTATTTTTTAAATTTCGTGATTTTATTTGAATATTAATTTTAAAATTGCTATAATTATTGTTGTGTTAAATATTAAATTTGCATTATAAAATTCAAAAATTTCACATTTTATGTACATTTTTTTAATTTTAAATTTATTTTGCAATTACGTATAATAAAAATTATTATTTTCATGTTATTTAACAGCATTCTAATTATTTAATTAATATTGCAGAAATTTATTTGTTTTAATTAATTTTATATTCTATGAAAAAAAAAATTATTTTGTTAAATTGGAACAAAAAAAAAATCTAGTCAAAGTGTGTTTTTCGTTCATTTAGAATTTTTCCTTTTTTGTTTAAAAATTGGAAAAAAAAATCAAAGGAAAATAAAAGTGAGGTTATTTACAAAAATAAATTGAATATTTTTTTGTTTCTTTTGTTTTTTTTTTAGTTTAAAGTACAAATTAAACAAAATTATCTTGCAAAATTAAGAAGAGTAAAAAACAAGATTTTGCTTTAAAATTGTTGAAATTGTTATTGAGTACGTATTTTTTCATGTAAATTGAAAAAAAAAACAATTATATTCAAAAATATCAAATTAAATACGTTTATTAAGAAAAATAAAAAAAAAATTAAATAAGAAAATATACGCCAACTGTTTGTTTGTTTTTTTAGTAAATAAATTTAACATTTTCGCTGCCAGAAAGGATAATCATTACAATATAATAAAAAAAAACATGAATTCTTTTGAAAACAATTCACTATTAAAAGGCATAGAATATCGGAATTCAATTTAGTGATTGCGTTTCACACCAATTTTTTATTTACATATGGAATAAATCGTTCCGAATTGCATTCACAAAAGCATGTAAGCAGTTTTACACGAAATAAAATGTATAATTTATTTATTTATTTACAATAAGATCTAAGAGGCCCAACTCCTTCTGGGTTTCCATGGGCTCAAAATGCACAATTAAATTGAATTGAAATGAATTTTCTACTCTTAAAAAATCATGCAAAAAATTTGCTATTAAATTTATGAAATTATATTTCAAATAATGTTAATAATGGCAGTTTTAATGTGAAAACGTAGCCCTTATAAAATAATATAATTTTAAAATTTAAGTAAGCAATTTTTAATTAACATTATTTTATAAGCATACATAAAAAAAATCTTTTGCGTGGAATTAATTTATTACATTTTTGGAAACAAGTTTCATTTCTTAAATTTTCTGAAACCAATAATTGAGTGATTTTCTCTTAATAACATTAATTTTATTTTAGTGATTGCCGATATTGCGACAATTATTTTGAGTACATATTTTAACATTCAATTATTAATTTAAAAAAATTTAAAAATTTTGCGATATTAATAATTTTTCATTAATGGATACCTTAATTTTCCCAATATGTACATTTAAAGAATTTGAAAATTCAATTTAGCCTGGGCATGAACCAATTGAAATATGAATTTTTTAAATTAATTTTGAAAAATGTGCTACAGGTGGTGCACTGTTAATATTTTTATTTCTTAAAATTTGACTTTTATTAGTAATGTTTAATTTATTGTTATATGTCCGATATTTAATTTGGAAAATCATTTAAAAGTAAAATATCGAGAATTTTTATTTTTCTAATTTAATTAAATATGGCAGCGAAAAAGTTAAACGAAAAAAGTATTGAATTATAAAAAAAAAATTGAAAAAAATGCAAATTCTATTTATTTGTTTTTTTTTTTTTTGGTTTAATTAATAATTAATTATTATTAAAAAAGGAAAACAAAAGTTGACAAAAAAAAAACAAGAATATTTTATATTTTGTTAAAAAAATATTAAATTTTGAAATATACCAATGAAATAGTATCTGTGTATCCCTTGCCGGACTGGAGGGTTTTATATGAATATTTTTTTTTTTTATTAAATACATGAAAATTTTAATTATTTTTATATTTTTGTAATTTTGTCCCAGTTTTATTTTTTTTTTAATAATTTTTTTTTTGTTTATATTTCATTTTTATAAAATAGAAAAAGAAAAAGATGAAAAAATTTTATAATTAATTTTTTTTTATATTTGTATAAAATTAAAAAAAAAACATAATTTATTTTTATAAATATTTTTTTTTCATATACTTATATGTAGAAACATTATAATAATATAATTATGATTTAAAAAAAAAATGGTGAAAATATTATAAATAAATTTATAAATTAAGAAAAATGAAAAAGTTAATTTAAAAAAAGAAAGCAATTGCATACTGTTAGGGGTCATTAATTTTGTTTATTTATCATTAATATAAATTATGATTTATTATTAATTAATTTTAAATTAATAATAAAAATAATTGAATTAGAATGGTAGTAACGTCACAGTTTATTCTTTGATTATTAAAATTTAATAAAATTAAAATTTTAACAAAATTCATTCTAATAAATCAATTAAAATTTAAGCATCCTTCTAGACCATAATTACTTATTTGTTCACATTGTAATTAAAACGCAAGCTTTTCCTCTATTGGTTATATTAAAAGTGGATTCTTGATTATAATAAAATGCTTAATTTATTTTAAACATTTAAATATAAAATTTTCAAAAATTGAAATTTTTATTGAAATTAATAATGAATAAAATTTTATTGAAGTTTTAATTACTACTCGTATATTGAATTGGTCTAGTATAATAACAACTATGTACTGGCGCCTGATTCTCGAAAATTTTCCAAATGAAATACAAAAAGGTTGATAATTGCAAACAAAAAAAAAGGCTATATTGCAATTTATCAAATAACGCATTTCTATTCAGATATACTTGGGACCTTTTTTTTTCTTATCTAACTTTTCCATTTTTCCATCTTTTTTTTTCTATATCAAAAAGAATAATTCATTTAAGCATTAAAAATAATTAATTTTTTTTTTATTTTTTATTAAACCTCAATCACTTAATTTAAAATAAAGCAATAATAATATTTGTAACTAGAAAAATGTAAATATTTAAAGGGAAAAGAAATAATAATTATAAGAAGAAAAAAAAAAAATAAATTAAAATTTAATGAAAAAAATTTTGTTTTACCATTTTGTTTAACGGAAGCATTCTGTTCGCTGCCAAAAATGTTTGACGCCATATGATTTTTAACTGAGCGTGGTGTTTGCGGCATATCGTCACCAAATAATTGGCTGTTTCCACCACCTGGTGGTCTCAAGACTCTGTAAGAATTAAAATAAAAAAATTATTAAATATAAAAAAAATAGAATACTAATTGTTTCCTATATTAAATATTTTGTACAGGATTAAAGAGTTAAATTTAATTTTGAAATATGTAGTAATTATAGAATTCTATAGATTGTTGTAGATATGAAAAGTTTTCATTGAATTTTCATTTATTTTTAGAATTTATTACGTATTTAGTTTAATTTTTTCTTCAAAGAATAATTAATTAAAAATATGTTTTAAAAATATATATACAAGTGCTTATTGCACTAAATTTTTTTTTATAAAGACCGACAAATAAAACTTTTAATTATTTTTAAATTTATTTAATTATTTTTAGAAATTTTATTGATTTTTTTTTTAATTTTATAAATTAAAATTATTGATTTTATTATATACTCGTATATGTATGTACATACGTTTAAAGATTAATTATAATTATAACATTTTTATATTAAAAAAATCTAATTGAGAAAAATATTAGGCATTTTTTTTTAAAGCAAAAGATATTTTTTGCATATTTCTCGGCAAGAGAGATAGCAAAATCGTTATAAACATTATCGACCAGTGTTCATATGTTTACGCATTATTTCTTTTGCATATTGATGCAGAAAGATATGATTTTGAAAAATATACCAACTTCATATATTAATAAAGGACAGACTAGAACAGTATAATTATATTTTAGGAATTATATTTTAGGAATTTTGTTTAAAAACAAATTGCATAATAAAATAATTTTAAATAATAAAATGTTATACATAGTAAATTTGCCGAGGGGACTAGTAAAATTTTCCATAATATATATTAATACCTTGATAGATGTAAAAAGGAGAAGACCGTTTCAAGCTCATAATACTTAATTCAGCTTGAAAAACCAATAAATTTTTTCTTGGAAATTTTTGTTCGGAAATATTAAATATATGTTAAAAATTTTGATTATAATTGTTAACGAATAAAAAATTTTACGAATTTAAATAAAAAAAATTATTTAATATTGATTGATTTTTGTAAGAATTTTATTAAAAAAATTATTAGAACCCAACAATAATTTTTATATGTTAAAATTTTTCAATTAATCTTTATAATTATTATCTTTCATTTCGAACATCTTTAAATTGTAGCAATTCAAGAGCAATTATTTTTATTCTATTATTAAATATTTTAAGGTAGTTATTGTTAAAAATCAACTACAATTTTTATAAACCATAATTATTTCAAAATAAAAGAAATGAAATTAAGGCATAAGAAAAAAACTGTATATGAAACAAGAATAAGGGGCGGAGGCACATAATCTAATTCCGAAATTCCATTGAAAATGTAATGATTACCAGATTTATAACAAAAAAAAAAAATCAACATTTATTTGTTAAGCTTTTCAATTCTTTTTGTAAACTTCTATATAATAGAAGGGTAACCTTCTTTTTACATTCTCCACTTGAACTTAAAAAAAAAACAACAATTCATCTAACGTTTTAGATTCTTACATTTCATTCATTGTAAAACTTGATGATAACTCCCTGTTTTTTCTCATTTTTTTATTGTTTTCATTAACTAAGTATAATGAGACAATAAAATATTTAAGGTGAACAAAAAATGTTACCCATATCAGGTGAGATAAAAATAAACTCAAAATAATGAAAATTGAAATGTTTTTGATTACCATAATTTTTTCCTCTTCTTTTTCTGTTTTTTGCAGTTATAGTTGAAAATATCTCTTTTTTTTTTGGTCAATATTTTTCTTGTATTATTCTTCTATTTCAATTCGTTATTCTGATTATTTTGTAATTTTTGTTATAACATCGTTTTTTGTTATCAGATAATGTTGTATAAGAGGATTGAGACGGATCGAATCGGATCATATTATACAGATGAATCTTTTGAAAAGATACAATAAAAGGCAAAAGAAAATTATGAAGATATCGTGATCCTATTGTTTTATGGGGAAAAAAGAGTTAGTAAAAGCATAAGACGACTTTTAATATTAAGAATTAATCGAAATATTTGAGGTTTTCGAAGATTAACTAAGAAAATATTGTTATACATTTTGAGTAACATGTTGTAGTTGGAATTAATTCAAAAGTAAGAAATTATTTTGAATACAAAAATATGCAGCGTTCTCTACCGGAACTGGCCGTGATCGTCTAGTGTTTACGACCCTACGTTGTATACCTACCGGAATAAATTTGCATAACTCCAAATGATTCTTTGCATAAGCTGTTGTTAAAAATGTTAAATAATTTGAGACTTATGTATGCACATTCTAGTATTATTTGAAATTATGCTAAATATGCGAACGCTTCGAATGTCGGATATCGAACAGAAGAAATTTACTTTAAATGGGGAATGAACTATTTAATTACAATCAACATAATTGCATTGTATTTGTTCATATACCTTTTTTTTTATCTAACTCCTTTTATTGTTACCTTGTAGCGGTATCTTTATTAAATTTTCTACATGTATTAAGAAATTAATTTTTTAATGTTCTTAAGAATTTGAACCCACTTTAAAAAAATAATTGATTTTTTTTTACCTTAAAATACTCTACATTTTTTTTTAACAAAAAACGCTTTTAATATTTTGTCTTAGATGCTTATAAAATAAGTTGAACTTTAGTATACAGTGAAACTCTCACAAATTGCCTTATTTTGTAAAGAAAATTTTATATGCGTATTCATCTTAAAAAAATTTTCTAATATATTACATAGAATTATTATTCTAGAAAATTATTATAAGCCTTTCTTTATGTCAAGGAAATTCAGGTATTTATATTTCTTAAATTCAATATTAATTATGAATATCTGGCGTTGCAAATTTCATAAAATTTTTTTACTTAAATTATTTACACGAAAACCTTATACCGTGCATTGTTAAACTTTCTTTAAAATTCCTCTTTAACTTAGATATTTACCGTATCAATAATGTATTAGAACAATAACTTGAAAATTCTTCTCAAATATCTGCTCAAATTTTTGAATCAATAGAACTTAGTTGAAGTTTCAGTAAACGTTGTACTGTATGTTTATTACGTATAGCACGGTGCCACTTCAATTGCAATAATAAAAGGTGATCATATAAAAAGAAAAAAAAAAGAAATATAAACGAAGATGATCCAAAAATGAAGAAGGAACAAAAAAAATTTTAAATTATAATGGACATTTTCTTCTTGAATGCAAATAAAAAACATTATGGGAGTAAAAATCATGACTTACAGATCAACGCACAGCCATATGAAAAATTTTATTGTTAAAAATTTAAAAATGATAAAATAAGGCAAAAGGTTAATACTGGATTTTTCATATTTTCCTTTAATATTTTTTTTCCGTTTTTTCTTTTATTAATTTTTAAAATTAATCTTGGTCATTTACATTTTATATAAAATTTAAAAAGGCATTCATCATTTCCAAACAAAATCAACAAAGAAAATAAAGACTTAAGAAATTAAATTGAGATTGTGAACTCAAATTGTGAAAAATTGTATACTTAATGGCAACCGTAACAAGTAATAAAAAAGAAAAAATTAATTTGAATTTTTCATAATAAGAATTAAGTTTTTGTAATTTGAAGATGAATTGAAAATTTTAGTCCAATACTCACGAATAAAATATTATTCAAATTTACTTAAAAATCACTTATCATCTCCCAACTTATAGGTAATTTTGTTACTTAATTCATAATTTTTTTAATTTATTAATATCAATGCCTTTAATTATAGGTTTTTCATATTAAAACAAATAAATCGGCTTATTTCAAATATTGTTTCATATGTATTACAATAAGTTGAATAACAAATTTTAGCTTTGATTGGGTCTAAATTGAATTTTTAATTATGTGTTTAGTCAAATTTAATATATGCAGTATAAGTTATAAAGTAGAAACAAAAAATTTGAAGTTGTAGAATAATTAAACTCAACCTTCAAAATTTATGTTAAAATGATAATGGAAGATTTGACTAGGCCAGCCAATGTGATACTTTTACGAATGAATGATGCAGTTTAAATTGCTGCAAGCAAAATATCATAAGGATTCATATTTCCTGAAATACTCTTTGTTTTATTAGTATAGATGGTATTAAAATGATTTGTACTAAATTTGATAACTGTATTATTTTGAAATTTATATATGTCAACATCTCTCAGACCCTCAGATAGTTTTATAAAATAAATGAGTGATTTTATTCCGTAAGGTTACGATAAGCATTCGATATTATAAGTAAGTAAAGAATTTGCAATTTTATTGGTATTGCAGTCATACTATAGGATAGATTATAAACAGGACATAAAAAATTATTTTGTAAAAATTATTTTGCTGTCCGAAGGAATTTTACGAAACTTACCTTTTAATTGCAATAAGAACGATTTTTTTTTTATTCATGTAATCGTAAAGTAAGTTTAATGAAAATCGAATACAATTTATTATCTTATCAAATAATGAGGAGAAATGGGAAATCGAGAATTTATTTTAAGCTTTAAAGAGTGAAAGAGTAATTAAATTCGAAGCAAAAGAATCTCTTTCATTTTGATAACATGACTAATTTATATTTAAAAAAAAAAATATTTCTTTTTTATTTTGCTTTTGAAATCAAGTGGAGGGTTTATGTCTCCTCAATTACATAATTTCTTAATTCTGATAACCACGCAACGCAATTTATTTCAATATCATTTTTTTTTTATCTCGTAAAATACTTTCTTAAAATAAAATAATAAAAATCAAAAGAAGACAAAATCATATTATCAAGAAAATAAGCCAACGCAAAAAATATTTAATAAAAGCAAATGTATAAAAGAAACAGAAGAAGACGAAGAAGACAAAAATATACTTTAGAATTCATTATTATTCGGTACATACAAGTTGTTATGCTGGTCCTGAAGGCTTTTCAAAAGGATATATTTCAGATGGTTTACTACTACACTTACTACCCACGTTTAATATTCCAATTAAATTTTTTTTTTTAATTTTAATTTTTAATTTTAACTTAATTACATTAAGAATATCTCGGCTTTAAAAAAAAAAAATCATATCTGTATTGCCTTGATCGTTTCTAAAAAAAAAAAAATTTTTTTTTTTTAATTTCTATAAGGAGGTCAAGTTTTTTAATGTTTTGTTTTTATATAACAATGTTTTTTATTTTGTATAACATTAACATTAATTTACTTGACTAACGCCAACGTACATGAAATTAAGGTTCAATTTGATTTATAGTTAAATTTATATTGTAATTTAGTTACTATAATTTACTGATAAAATGTGATAAAACAAGATTGAATGCATACAAGAAGATGAAAGTTAACTGAACTGGGCATGCAACATTGAGAAGAATTATTGAATATAAGACAAGTATATCCAATAAAATGAATTTTAAATATATTTTGCAGCATAATATATGCATAATATTATATATAGAAAAAGTCATCAAATTTAAATCTTGTTTTAAAGTTTAGTTACTCATTTAAATCAATATAAAGTAACCATATGTACTGTATTAATATTAAGGATATTTTAATATAGGGAACAAAATTTTATCTTACTGAATTTATTATAATTACTTTAATTTATTTACTATTATTTATAAACTAAAATTTTTTATTGTAAATCTTGTAATTTTTTCGACGTATTTTCACTTCATGCTAAACCAAAAATGTCTAAAGTATCACCTAGTAGAGCAAGAGTAATTTGATAGTTCCTATTATACAGAGGCATAAGAATGATATTCTGTCGGGTGTCTGTCACAACATATAATTGATAAATTATTAAATCGTGATAGTAATACAAAGTAAATAACAATATTAGATTTTAAATTTTAATTAGTTTTGTATTTTATTTCAATTAAATTTTAGGCTATAAATTTTAGGCTGACCCTGCTTATATCAATAACTTTTTTAATATAAATATTTAATAGGATGTTATATTTTTAACTGTAATTACTCAGTGTAAGCAATACATCACTGCCAATGTAAAAGCCACGAATTTTGGACAATTAAAGTATTTTTATTATTTAATATCAATACACAAAAGTATTATAAATTTCATAGTAAGAGTATTCGAGAAACAATGCAAATTCCAATTTTTTACTTAGCACGTCACATGCTTATTTTGGTTTTAAACAATTATTATGTACAGAGAGAGAAATATTGAAATTTTATTACCGTATGCATTGAAAATGATGAATGTAAATATTACAAAACGCATACGTTTTCCATAGATTGTTTTAAAAAAATGTTTTGTTTTAAAAAAAATTGCATTTTTACGTATATATTTAAGCAATAAAGAATTGTTTTGAAAATAAACTTGGTAGGTGCATCAGATTGCATACAAAACTAAATCAAGTTATTCAATAATAAAATAATGGGACTTAAAAACAAAAAACAAAAGCAATTTGTTCACTTTAAATGGCAACAAAAAAAAAAAACAAAACAAAAACAAAAACTGGGAGCCTTACAGAATGATATTGTCATACCATATAATTATAATCAAAAATAATAATAATAATAGCAACAATAAATAATAACAATTAAGTGATTTCGTCACACTTGATTTATTTATTTCATGTCCATGTTTCATGAAAGAAAATTTCCTCATATTCAATGGTATATTAAATGAATACACACAATATACATGAACGTACACATAAAATAATGAGCACAAACTTAAAACGAATATATATAAAATTATAAAATAAAATTTCCCACCTTTTAATATATAATTTCCTTTTATTTCAATATATGTACGTATATGTCTATATATATATATTCGCTATAACAAACATAATATACGTAACAATGTAAGTTTAAGTACATTTTAATTTTATTCCTTCCTTCGTTCCACAACTAATTTATCAAATTTACCATAAACCGTGTTGAATTTAAATATTCACAGAGAAATAAAATAATTGTTATACTAGTATAATACATATATATGATATGTATATAAATTGATAGTATATATCTTACATTTGCATACACATAAAATTATATATTATTGTACCTGTATAATAAAAATGATTTGCAAGAAGAAATTTTAGCATTAAATTTTCACGTACGATCTAACAAGATCTATTAAAAATTTCACATAAAACATACATATTATATGTATATACAAATGCACATATTATATATATTTAAATAAGTCGAACAAAACTACAAGTATCATATTGAATATTTTATTATATATAAATGCGTTTTATAACATCAGTTCCACATGATTCAACTTAGTTCCGAAATCATTAAAAAGACTCATTGATAAGCACATCGAATTAATTTGCCTTTCTTTTCTTTTTTTTTAACAAAAGGAGGGCCTCTCTCTTTTTTTTTTTAAATTTCCCGAGATTTATATTGTATATGCATTTAAACATACTATTGTTGTGTGGTGATATTGTTAAAAAAAAAAAACAGATTTTAAAATAAAATGTAGGTAGGTCCAGATTACAGTCTTACAACACAGAATAAGAAAATGTAAAGTATAAAGCTTAAAAATCTTCATATTGCTAATTTTTAATACATTAATCAGAAAGTGGATAAAAAAATCTATATTTTTGGGAGAAACAAAAAAAAAGACCTTAATATTCAAAAAAAAAACAAGAGAAAATTCTCTCTTTCACTTCTCTACATAAATTTTATATTCACAATTTCTGATATAGTTAATCAAGAAATCAGTTAATCAAGCGTAAAGGGAATAGAAAAAAAAAAACAATAAGAAGAAAAATACTTTGAAAGCAGGTAAAAATTTGATTAAAAATTAATTTGAAAAATTTTAAAGAAAAGAGAAAAATCGGAACTATGGTTTATTATTTTCACTCATTCACAATAAAGTTATATTTATACTTTTATATTAAATTAGGGGAAATTTATTTAATATTTTTTTTTGTTAGATGGAATTACTCTACCTTGGAATTACTCGACCGCCTTAAAATACTCTTTATTATATCGATTTTGGTTATTTTGTTCCATTATTGCCATTCAGTGCCAATATAAAAAAATATTTGTTAAATCTATGCATGAAAAATTGGGAGTATTTGAAAAAATATTTCGATTTGTTGTGCAAGACAAAAATTTAATATAAATCCAATTATGAAAAATTGTGATCTCTGTAACTCTGTAAAAGGATGACATTACCACAAAAGAATGTAAATCTTCTGCAGCAATAATAAATATGCTTCTTAATAATATTGTTGTCTATCATAAAATTTTAATATCCAGTATAAAAACAAAAGAATATCTTTATTTTGAATTTGCGCCAATAAAACCGTTGCTACTGATTTCTTATGATTTAATATAAATCATATAAAAAAAATATTTAATTTAAGTATTTTTAAAAACTATTAAATAAAGGAATGAAAACAATCAAAAATGAAAAAAAAAACTGATCAAGTGATCGGATCAATAGAGGCGCAAAAATTTTGTATTTTCATAATTTTGATGTAAGACACAATACACGCTCAAAATTGTCTTACGAAAATGTCTTTATGAACTGGTAATTGACCTGTTATTACATTGCCCATGAACTTAAGATTTATCCTAACCTATCATATTAAATTAGATTTAAAACTTGTTTTTTAAACTAAAGATTACCTCAGATCAAATTTCTCCCGATTTTCCAATTCAATATTGTAAATAAGGCTCTTAACATGTATGTACGAATATTCTGTATGATTTTGTTTAATTATTGAAATAAATTAAATTATATTTCTGAAAACAATATTATGTCGATCCTTGTTATCATGTTCAACATTTCTGACTAAAATATAAATACTAACTAGTATTTATAATAATAAAAAATAATTTCTTAATTTTTCCGTTTCACAAAATCTTAAAATTTATGTCATGTTTTCATTTTACTAACGATATTTGTATTGAACATTACAATTTGTTCCCCTAATTTTCCATTGAAAACTCTTTAAACCCCATATTTAATATTTTATAGCGATTTAGATGAGTTTTTAATACAACAACGCTTTTTTTTTAAATAATTATTGATTCGTTTTACAAACTCTTAATAATAAAAAAAAATAGAAACATCCATTAAAGAGGTTTTCTTGATCCTCCTTCTTCAAAATTACATGAAAAGATTTCTCAATTTTTTTTTTCTTCTTATTTTCTATTAGCTGTAAAATTGTATATAATTATATATTTTGTAGTGCGGTTTTCTTTCTACATCAATATATAATGTGTTAAATGAATACCTATAATTAAAGTGTATAGAATAAACTTTTCAGGTATGAAAATTCGTTACGCATTTTATTTTACAAAAAAATTTTTTTTTCTCTCTGTGTGTGAGGTGCCATTCAAATGTGTTGCCATTACATTATTATGTTTTCTTAATTATCTTATCCCTTTACCTATAATTTAAGCCTATAATTTAAGAATATTATTAATTCAGCATTTTTCGTGATGGAATACTATTTTGCAACAAATTTCATCATTTTAAAAAGTAAAAAGAATATACAATGATGGCAGAGATACATGGTGGATGATATAGGATTTTTATTGTTTTAATGTGAAATTAGATCAAATATTTTATTATTAAAAATTACCTAACTTTTGTATTAGTTTTTTTAGCATATTTTTCTAAATAATTTTAAAAATGTGCTTATTATCTTGAATTTTTTTAATTTGTACGTCATTTACAAATGTTTGATATAAAATATTGCAATTTAAAAATCCAAGTTTTGGTCAACTTATCATAACCGAAAGTTATTAGAAAATTGTGACTTAGTTTTTCTTATATCCCAAATATCTTCAAATAATTAGTAAATTACAAATAAAAAATTAAGTCTAATATAGGTGTCAGGATTTAAAACAATTTTATTGGGTTTCTGACACGTTTTGTTTTGTGAACGGCAAATGTTTGAAATTAAAATATATTCAATTATATAAATAAATATTTGACTTTATTATACTAAAAGTTTTCTTTATTCCCTTCATTATATATAATTGAAAACTCACAGTTAAATTTAACCGACATCTCATTCTAGATCAAATACGATTTCAAAACTATTAGCTTTGTTGAACATTAAAAAATAGTTTTACATTGAAAATTAAGATTACAGTTGCCAAATAAATTAAGCACCATCTTATAATACTTTAATTCCTTTAATTTTTTAAAGAGGTCTCATACTTCCCCTAAAAGTATGCAACCAGATATAATTCCTCTGATTTTTTTTCCCGATTCAACTCTTATTGACAATTAAATCATGTAATTTACAAGTCAAATTCTCAAAATAAAAATGTGCTACTTTAGAAACCATTGATTTTATCAAGTTCTTTTAGTTTTATTTCTCAATTTGTTTGAGACACTTTCTTAAAAATTTTTATAATCACCATTTTACAATAAATTATAAATTTTGAAATTATATTAAATTAACACGTGATTAGTAAAGTACATTTCAAAAATTTTGTATTAATGTTATAGTTAAGTACAAATTACAAAATCTAAGACAAAAAATGAAAATTAAAAATTTAACTTTTAAACATTGAATTTTTTATAAAAAACTTTCACTTTAAATAGCAAAAAAAGAGGCGGACAAGGTATTTATTAGCATTTCATTTTCTTGACATACATTAACTAAAGGTTTTCAATTTTTTTTTTTGCTTTTTTAATTTCTTGTAAGTAGTCTGATAATTGTATAGTTTTTAATGAAAATCGGAAAAAAAAAAATTAAAAACATTTCTAGGTTAGTCTAATACAAAGCATATATGAACTGAAAATCTTTTTTTTATGAAAAATACATACTTGAGATTCGATATGGCAATTACACAATGCATATGTGCTTTAAGAAGTATCTTAAAGATTAAAATAAAAATTGTATTTCAGAAATTGTAAAAAAGAAAATGTCTTCAAAACACGTAGTTAATGCAATGCGTGCATGTCAATTGATAGCAGTATAGTCTTTATGAATGCAGAGTAATTTAATTTTATGTTACAAATATTCAAGGTGGTCCTAATTTTGAATTTAATACCATTACTGGTTTTAATTAAATTTAATTTACAATTAATTAACTAATTTAATTTTGTTATCCTTGTAATTTTTATATATAAAGAATTTATATAGTTAATTTAATAAACATGATTGAGCTCTTTGCGATACCAATATTATTACAATTTTAATCAGTTTTCCAAATTTATTTAAGAATTTCATTACAAATATTATTTTGTAAGGGCTCAATGGAATTAATTGCTTATTATTATCCATATCGTGTATACAAATAGAGAAAGCTGAAAATAATATCCTAATAAGGGTCAATTAAATTTAAATTTTATTTTTATAAAATTATGATTTCTAGTGTTTTTATTCACAATTTCAGAGAACAATAAGTGAGTTACACTGATTAAATTTAAAGAGAATATTAATAAAATGATTTAGAATTGAAACTTGTAATGTTTAGAACAATTTAAAACAGAAACTATCAAATAGGATTTAGTAATTAAATATTAAATTCAAAACTAATTTTTAAGAAAAAACTAGAACTTTTGAATTTTTATTTTCAACTAATTAATAAGATGCATGCATATACTCGTATTAAACAAATTTCGACAGAATTTAATAAAAAATTTAAAATTATCAAAAACTCAACTTAAAAAGTTCTTAATGACAATCATTTACACTTACTGGATTAACCATACAATCCAGCAAAATAAAATAAAAAATGGGGCTTCTAAGTTTGGATTTTATTCATACTCGTATTTATGAATTTTCACATGGAAATATACAATCAATTTTATAAGACCAATAATACATTAAAAATTCTTTTACTGAATCCAAATTCGAAATTTAAATGAATATTTTTTTAAGAAGACTTAAAACTTATTGCATCGATTTTTATTTTGTAAGTAAACGAAAACTAATAAACAGCAACTACTCTAATTTAAAAATAAAAAGCAAAACTTTTGAATAATAATAAACCTTTCTAATAAATCTTTTTAATTACTTCAAAACTTTGAAAATTAAAATATTTTATTTATATTTTTGTGATTATGATTTTTTTGTTGTAGTTTTACCACAAAAAAAAAAGTAAGCCCTTGCGATAGAACAATTTGTTGTTTTCCAATATAATCGTATTAATTTTAGAAAATATTTGCAATATTTAGAATATGTAAAAAAATATGAAAAGAAATCGGTACCATTTGGATCCAAATCCTGTATAAAATTTTTTTAGTCAATAATTTCAAACGAAAATAAAGTTCTTTTTTTTCCATTTTGTTTTATTTATATAAAAAATATTAAAATAATAAAAATGACGTAAAAATATATTATAGAAGAATGTACTTACATATTTACGTATACGTATGTGTGTGGTAATGAGAAAAAACTGTATAAGTCATAAATTATTGAATCCAAATAAATCTTGTTTAAAGATTTAATATTATTTTAGAAAAAAATTTCGAAAATTTAGAGAATTTTAAAATATGTACCAGATAATTGTGACCAAGACTAGATGGAAATGCCTTGGGTAATTTTTCTTTTTGCGAAATATTGACCGGGCGAATGTAAATACCAGGGACTTCATAGTCCCTGGTTGTTAGGGTTGGTTCCAAGTTAGGGTTGGTTCAAATACCAAGTTAGGGTTGGTTCTTGTGAATTCTTCAGTGATATCACAACTGGTCTATCTGACTTATGTGTACCTTATGGCAGTAGCGTTAACTTAACCTAATCTGACCTTGTTTTAAAAAGTTTTTTTTTTTATATTTTTCCAGTCATAATAAAATTTTCGAACTCATACTATTTAAAAAACAAAAATTTTTCAGTTGACAATGGACATTTCTCTCATTTTTATTTGTTTTTGCATTATAATAATTTTATAAGATTAAATTTATGCTAAATCGACTTACATCATTTTCATCTTTTGCAACTGACATTTATTTATTGTATATATATATATATATATATATATATATATATATATATATATATATATTTATATGTATATATACACTAAACATATACATACGAATAAAATCAAAATAATCCTTTTGTAATATTTTTTTGCGTGTTTATACTTAATTTCTCTCCCCCCCCTTAATCCTTACAAATTCTAGGTCAAAAATTTCTAAAAATGATGAAAAAATAAAATGTAGGTAATGATTTTTTTTATTATTTTTTGTTTTGTACGATAATACTCGTATGTAAGAATTTAAGGTTTTCGTTTAACAAAGTATACAATTTTATATACACGCTAATTATATATTTAAGAAAAAAATTACGTCTGTTACAGTTGCAAGCAATTCTTCAAGATTTTCTGTCAAAAAATTATTGTACATAATTGGAAGACAATGTAAAACATAATGTAATAGTAAATTAAAATTTATTACATATTTATTGACTTTGACATTAGTAAATAAATTTTTTTTTTATTTATATAAAATATTGCTTGTATACTTTGAAAAATATTGAATTCAAAATCAAAATGTCTGATATTATTATATTAGGAGAGGGTTTTTTTTGTTAAATGTGTTTGTAAATATATATATACATGAACTTGTAATTTTATTATGAAAAAATGCGTGTACAAAATTATTATACAAAGGGAAATAAAATTTAGGTTAAGTTTTATGTTTGTTTCATTTCGATTATGTTGAAAACAATTTCATTTATTTTAAGCTTATTTAGAAATATATTGAAATTTATATAAAAAAGTTAAAATATTTTTCATGTTGTACTCAAATATTAAGGTGTAGAGTTTATATTGGTCCTTACTTAACCCAATTATTATTTAGTATAAATAATTATTTTCCAAATGAAATCCCTTACGATTTGCATTTTTCGCAAGTAGTGTGGAAAAGGATTAAAAAATTTGTTTAATGAATAAAATTCTGTTTGATACTAATAAAATAATAATTTAGAGCAATGTTTTATTGGAAATAGATCAATAGAAATTTTGAATAATTGCTAACAACATTTGAAAACTTTTTGAAAAAAAAAAATACCTTATCTACTCCTTCCATTATAATGTAGTACAAGATTTGTATGGAAACACAAGGGGTGATGTATGTGATATTGTATGTGAGTGTTTAACAAAGGTATAATTCCGTAAAATTGAAAAAAAGAGCCCAGAACAACTGGCCAACTAAGCTTTGATTTGATGATCAATAAGTTATTGTTTATTACATAAGCTGTTATGTAAAAATGTACAGATTTGTTTTAGAGGAATTGGCTTAAGCTATAATATATCAATATCTATGTTATAATTTTAATATTAAATTTCAGAAAACTTACCCTTTGAAACGTATTATTCAATATTTTTTAATAATGCATACAATAGACAGGGTTAAAAAAACCAGTATTTGAGCAAAAATGTTAAAAAAAACTGTTAAAATTAATGCTTTTTTTTGTAGTATAATTAGTTATTAAAGCAATATTTAGTGCTAAATGAAAGTGAAGTAAAAAAAAAAATTTATGCAATCAAGAAAAAATAAAATAAACATTCATTTTTTTTTTTCAACTTTCTTAAAAATAATTTTTTAAGTTAAAAAATTCATAAGATCATCATTTCTACATAGTAGGTATTTATCAATTCGTGCTGCGATTTCTGACAACAAAACTTCATAAGAAAAAATCTTAATGAATATTTATTAAATTTTTACGCTGATTAAAGACATCTAAAAAAGTTGAAAAAAAAAAAATAGTAAGAAAAAAATCAAAAATTATGTGCATAATATGAAAATTGAAAAAAAAAATAACTTTTTTTTTTCTCTCCAAAACGCAAATATTTTCTCAAGCGTTAAATTTTTCTGTCATAACACATATATTATAGTTATATCATTATAAGTATCTAGTAGCATCAAAACATAAATACGATATTTTCACTCATTTCACCATCTTTGCAATTGAAAAATATTATAAAATATTTTATTTCCCTTTAGTATAACTTAATTATTTCTATATATCAACATAAATATATGGTTAATATAACCATATATGTACATACAAATATACATAATATCCATAACCATATAATAAACATCGAAAAATGACATATTCGTTTTATCTCTTCAAAAATGCTATCATACTCATTAATCATATCATAAAATTAATATATGAATGTATTTATACATAGTATATAAGTAAATATATATATGTATTCAATATTATATAAAATCAATTTAATCTTTTCTTTATCTCATCTCATATACAACGTGTTAAATGACGTATGTATAGATTAAGAAAAGAAAATTTCCTTATTTTTAAATTTTTTTTTTACTTTTCTTCAATTTCTTTTTGTTCGTCTTTCTAACTCTTCTGTCTTTATTGTTTTATAAATTTTTAAAAGAGTTGATTATTCGTCAACTAAATATAGACATAATAAGTCAATGTCAAATTAATTTCATCATTATTAACTATTATTATATAGGAGCACATAATATACCTATTATATATATGTATTATACATATACATGTATAAAGAATTCGACATGTGGGATGAAATGAATTTTGGTTTTAGTTTTCGTCATCATTAACTCTATTGAAAATCATTAACTATCTTCATCAATCGGTTATCTTTATTTTTTTTTTAATAATTAATAAATTTTGATAGATTTATTAGTAAACTTTTACTGTCATTGCTTCTCATTTTTTTTCTTCTCTTTTTTTATTTCTATTAATTTTTTCATGTATTGTGAATAGTGTACATCGAATATACTTATATACTGTAAATAATTCCAATAATATGAAATTCAAGTCTTTTAAACATAATATAACATTTATGAAAAAATTTTGTAATTAATGTCGGTATATAGTTGAAAAAACAAAACAATTTAACTACGTATATGCATACATATACGTATATTAGATGTCAAAAATGTAAAATTACTAAATTAGCTACTATTATTTTTTTTTAAATAAGTATATATAGAAAAATATCAGAGAAAATTGAAATTAATATCGCTTTACTATTATGCATTCACTTTAATTTGAAAGAAGATATACCGATAAATTATCAAGTTAAATTTAATATTCAATAAGTGTTAAGTTTATGTTAAGGTATATACTACATAATAATATTGCATATTACTTATAAGACTTGTTAATTAACTTGTGAGAAATTCCAAAATAACTTCCGAAATTCCATATAAACACATCACATTTTTTTTTATCACATTTCAATTTATATGTTTTTTTATGTGTATACATAAGTTTTCGAATATTTTTTGTACTCCAAAAATTTCTATTTTATTATTTTCAACATTTTCTGTAATAATAGTATCGGCATTAATAAAAAAAAATTAAATTCTTTAACTCTAACATTAACAATAAAATATTTCAAAATTAAATAATATTTTTGTTAAAAAAAAATTATCGGTCTCGGTGATAAAATATACCGCTAAAATAATAATTAATGTGGTCTATTAATACATTATGTACAATATGTATGTGTGTATGTATAAAGTAATCAACATGAATTTATCACATCAGATTTTACAAAATGAATTTTCTGCCTTCTGTTATTTGCTATTTTTGTTTTTGTTGTTACAATAATAATTAAATAACATTTGAAGCATTTTACTTATTAACAAGCTTAATATGCGGTTTACTTTAATGTTTAAACATAACTTAATAATTAGCCTCAATATATGTATGTACATATATGAAATTTTTATACAAACATTATATTACTCATATGTATAACATGTTTAATAGCATAAATACTTAACATAACTATTATACTCTTTAATATTTTTATATAGGAAAAAAATTGATGGAAATGTGAAAGCAAAAAATGAAGTAGTAAAAAAATTTTTCAAATTGAAAATATTATAAGAAATTAGCAGAAGGAATGGATTAATTATTTTATAATAGAAATTTAAAAAACAAAAAAACATAAACCAAAATAATTTAATTTAACTCTTTAACTAAAATGAACATTTCATAGTTCTGAGTAGCGTAAAATCTAGATCACATAATAAAAACAAAAAGAAACCAAATATTTAATGTTTAATTTAAAATTATTTTGTATGTAAGAGTGTTCTTTCTCAATTCATTTATTTTTCAGCCTATTTAATTAGATTTCAACAATTTATTATAATCAAATTACGACCGATTTATTTTCTTCCTCAATAAAACACAAGAATTTAAAATGATCTAAAATTATACTTATGGCATATATTTTTAAATTAACCCGTCTGTATGTATATGTGCATATATGATGTGAAAATTGCAATTAATGACATTTAAAATAATTTCTATTATTTTATAGTTTTAATTTATATTAAATTGAAATGAAAATTAAAATTGTATGTGACTTTCACATATTGTGTTAACAACAATTTAAAATCAAAACAATAACAAAAAACTTTTTTAAAAATAAAAAAAAATTTAATTAAAATTAATTTTAATGTTTCAATTCATATGAATTTTATGTTATTTATTAAAATGAAAGTCTTATTTAAAAATATCTATGCATTTTTTAATTTTTTAGTTCATAAAAAATATGAAAATTCTAATAAAAAACACATGTGTAGCCTCTTATGTATGCTTGTGTGAGAACAGTATGTGTGTAAATTTAGTATTTGTCATATAAATGAAGAAATTTAATTATTATACACAAAAACTTTGTATATTCACTAATTATTTAATAACAAAAATTATAAAATATTGTCTATTAAATTAGGAAATTCTTATTTCTTCTTACAATGTAATAAATATTAAAGTATTAAAATATTTTGTGAAATGTAATAAGAATTTATGAATACTCGTATTATGAAATGATGTCAAATAATTTTTTAAAATTATTTTATTGCCTTAACTTGTTGAATTAATTCCAAGATCTTTTATAAATAAATGATATAAGAAATTTTACAGTATAACTATTAAAATTTCCTATTCCCAATTTGTTGAGAGAATGTACATATATTGCAACATATAAAATGTAATATTTAAAAACATTCTTTATTTTTTTAAATATATCACAATAATTTCCTAAAAAGAACATATGTAAATGTAATACTGTTGATATTATTATTATCAAATTGAAGAAGTCTTAAGCTTTTTACTTGACATTGATATTGTATTCTTGCAAGCAATTAAAAATAGAGAAAACTAAGGAATGTTTAATACTTTTTTTTAATTCAAAATGAGCGTAAGAATTTTTAACAATATATTTTCTCGTAATTTAAAAATTTATCGGACAGAGTAATTGTAATTTTTTTATCCAAAAAACTATTTTCTAAAAAACTATTTTCTATCGTACGTGTACTCGGTAACGAAAAGAAGATAGCAATTCACAATTGAGATAGAAATTTGAATATATTAAAGAAAATACATAACAATATTAGAGTTTGTATTATGCCAATTCACTTGCATAACAGTAGCATTCTTGCGGGTAGATTATTATGTGAATTCAACAATGAGATTTAATTAATAAAAGTGAGTATATAGTTAAATTTTTGTGAGTATACTGTTCTTTATAAACTATGAGTTTTTAATAATATTATTTTCAAAATTTTAAAAATATAATAACATATATATTAACTATATAAGCTTAATAATTTAATTATTTTTAGTTATTTTAAAATAAGTTAGTAATGAGTAATTTAGTTAGTTAATCAGTAACTATCAGTAAATTTCCTATTCATTTAGCGAAAATATTAATAAAAATTATACGAACAATATAAATTAAATACAAAACTATTTTGAATCCTTTTAAAAATTCTATTTGTTTTGGTTCGATAATCTGCATTCTAAAATTAAAATGGTCATTATTATTTAAATAAAATGGAATCGTTATCAAAACGCAAATCAATTTTGCATTTTTACATTACATTACAGACATTACTAATAATTTTTTAAATGTTAATTGATCACAGAAAAAAAGAAACAAATTATTGAAATGTAGTGTAACAATAAATAATGTTAATAGTAACAAAAATGTTGTTAAATAAGTAATTATTTATCATTTTCACATTTTAATAAAAAATTCCGTGACATTGAAATTAACAAAATAACATTAAAATGAAAAATAATAATAAAAAGCAAAATTTTTTGATTTGCATGAAAAAATGTGTAAATTGAAATTTAAGTATGCGTTCATCTGTATATGCTTTTACATAAAATGTAAGTAAATTTATATATGTACGTACGTGAAATGCAGGTTTTTTTTCGAAAAGAAGTCATTAAAAATTCAACATTTTAAAAATATGCTCGTATATTCTTTAAAACGAATGAGTAAACTATTTAAAAAATTTAAGAAAAACGAAAAGAAAAGAAAAATTTAAAAATCTTGTTCACCGAATTAATCTGCAATGGTGGAAAAAAAAATAAAGTGGTGAAAGTTATTTTAATTCAGACATTTTAGTGATAAAGGTTTACACGAAATTAATTTTTTTTTTGTCTTGTAACACACAAATCAATAACATAATTAATTAATTAAAAATATTTAAAAATTTTACACGCTTATATTTATAAAGATAAAAAATTTTTTTTCTGGTAGATTTTTGAAATTAATAGGGTGTAAACAAAATAAATTATTAATTTAATTAATGTGAACATATTTATTAATATAAATGGATAGGGGGACGGATTTATTAATTTTAATTTGGATTTTTTTTTTAAATCTTAATAATTAATTATAATATTTCAAATATTTCAGTGCCGCCTTTGTATAAAAATCAAAATTAATGAAATTTTATACGGAATTTGTAAAAAAATAACAATTTTAATCAAATAGATTTTGTGTTATAACAACAATTAATTTCAAGAGATAATTTAATTGTTTAATTTTAAGTAATTGAAAATTAAATTGAATACAAATGTATTTGCATTTTATTATTTCCTAATAATTATTATTAAAATATAATTATTATATAAACATTATGTTAGTAGCATAAATCAATGTATGCTTACTAATTTTCCGTAAAAATTTTCAATATATTAAAATTCGATATTCACAATATGAATAAATAAATAAATTACTAAAGCGCAATATGATGAGCGTAAGTACTATATTTAAAATTTTCTTATTTATTTTGCATATAATTTTGAAATTTTTATATGCAAAATTTTTCCTTACATAATTATTTTACAACGAAATTTGTAAGACATTATTATGCTTAGATAGGAAATTAATGTATTTAATTAAAAAATTTTATATGTATAATTAATCAGGATGTTGTTGCTTAAATTTTATCAATTTTACATAATATTCGGAAATTGAATTTTATTTTTAAAGAAAAAATCAATAAAATATATAAAATATTTATATCTATGTGTAAAAGTGCCAATCAATCAATTTAATTAAAATTTATTTGCGCAATAAAATTTATTTTTCAACTATAAATTAAAATTTAATGCAAATGAAATTTTAAATAATTAATTTCTGGATAATCAATGATATATTAACTTTTGAATAATAGTTTACACAAATATACTTAATACTTTGGTAATTTATAATAAAAAATTAGAAATATGCATGTTCCCTTTTCTTTATCTGAAAATACATATATGAATAGATAATTTTATACGTGATCGTATAAATCTCACATCTATTCCTATTGTACATAGTTTTATGTGAGATTTATACGATCTATTAAATATATTGTACATAGTTTATATGGCATGGTATATTTTGATGGAACTTAATACGTAATCGAACTGCAATAGATTTGAAAAGTTTATCATAAGAAGCTTAATTTCTTATATATTTCATGTGTACTCATTATTAGTCCTACCTTATATTAGCCGAAATTCATTACCACATTATTAAAAATATTGCAATAAAATCTTGTATAAAAATCTTGTTAAAATCTAGGCATTTGTTCCAGAATAACTGTTATTTTTTTTTTTAAATTAACTATATTTACTTCGGAAGTTTGACATTTAATTATTGGCCAGTATCCTACCAACACCAAAATTGTGGTTGTAACACAATTTCAAATAAAAATTTAAATTTCTTTTCTAATTACGAAAAATTAATTGTTGTACTAAATTAATTATAGACCAATATTTAAAAATTTTATCAATTTTATTGGATAAGTGCATTTTAATTTGCTTAAAATTCTGAATTTGATAATTTTTCTTAAAAATTTTAAAAATAAATGGATATGCCCCCAGAGGTATGCAATAAAATATTTCATATACTGCAAAATATTATATATGTAAAAAATAAATGTACATAAGTACACCGGTAAATTTTAATTTGCAATTATTAAAAAAAAAAAAATTATTTTGTTTGATTTTAAGAAAAATTTTTTTAATTAACAATAAATTATGTGTGCAAAGCATTAAAAACATTAGTCAATAAACCTGTTCCTTAAAAGACATTATGGATTTATTCTACAATTATATATTTTTTTACAATTTTTGTGTAACTTGAATTAATAATGTATATTTTTAACTGCATCTTAACTGAATCAAATCCGATCACATCTACATATCCGATCATATATACAATTATAGCTATACTAAAATTTTAATGTTATCCGAAAATGTTTTTAATTGAATTTACATGAATGAGTTCAAATGTTAAAATCATTACGATATTCCTAATATTTATGATTATCTATATGTACACTTCATTATAATTCATTATTTATTTTCCGTTTTTGTACAGGAAATCAAATTTAAACAAAAATTTGTACTTGAATGTATGTGCATTCATCTACCTTAGATGTTCAATTCATAAAAATAAAAAAATAATGACATGCAAGAACCTTTACACAAATAATATGGTAATTATATATAAAAAAAAAAAATTCAATGAATTTCAGTATATTTTTTAATTACAATAGGCTGTAAAATAAACTATAATTATTAGGGGTATTGAAGTACACACGCACGTCATATAAACATGATAAAAATATTGTATTTTTATAACATTTTGTGTTTAAATGCACTCTGTATAAAAATTTACAATGCATTTTGTGTCATACTATGTGTATGGTTGAAGTTTAATGTTAAAATTAATTAACTTTATAATATAAGCGATTTTTATCACTCTTATCACTCTATGCTATTGGATTAATTTGTCATCTGAAATTTTTGGAGATTTTGTAATATACTTGAATTTTAATAGCGGCTCTCAGTTAACATAGAGTTTTGATGGAAGCGATTTTTATCACTCTTATCACTCTATTCTATTAATTTGTCATCTGAAATTTTTGGAGATTTTGTAATATACTTGAATTTTAATAGCGGCTCTCAACAAAAATTTCAAATTTTTCACCCCGTAACTATAGCAATGATATAGATAATCATAAATCAAGGACTAATCATAATTAATTATAAACATATATGTATATATATATATGTTTATACATAATTAATAAAAATTTCAATTTCACTATATTTCATAATAGCATTGCATTGAAACTTGTGAATATTTTAATTAAAATGAAAATTTTTTTCACATCATAATCATTAAAGAATGTACCTACATATGTCTAGAGTGCAAAAGCCTGAGAAGATTTTTTTCATTTTCTCAAATATTAAAGCACTTGCATTAAAGCACTTTAAGCATATTGTATTTTCAGTCATCAAATTAACAATGAAATAACTTGCAATTTTTATTACTTTTAATTTTAGATTTTATAAATTTTTTTTTTTATTTTTAATATAGATAGGTGAGAAAAATTTATAAAAAAAAAATTCTATTTTTATATTATAAAAAACACTAAGAAATATTTTTATTATTTTTAACAAAAACCATACATGTGACATAACATTGGCAACATTAGTTTAATTAACGAAGCACATACATACGTATATTGTATACAGCAAAAATAACATAACATGTGAGCATGTAACATTCTTCATTTTGTATAACAATTAAAGTTAAAGTTCAAATATAGTTTTTTATTATTTGCATAAAAAAAGGGTAATTTTTTATTTTTTTAAATATTTTTATGTCAACACTTATGTAAATGCCCTAAATGTGAATATAATTAAATTTTGTTTTTTTGTTAATTCTCTAGTAACTAGTTGTTTTCCTTAACATTAATGCTCGAACGAAGTTAATTTTATTTTTTGTTTTGCTATTCAAACTTAATGTAATTTTAATTACGTTCAAAAATGCTATTGTAATTTTGATTTTATTTTTCTTTTTTCTTAAATTCTATATTGTAAAAGAAGTTTTTAAACAATTGAGATCATAATTATTTAATTTTGAATACGAATTACATTACACATATTAAATTTTTTCAATAACTGTGTACAAGCCAGTACTAAATCTGAATGATACCATAGAGTTTTCAATTAAAAATTTTATCAAATTTTTGTAAAATATTGTTGAAAGTCTGTAAATTTTAAATTTTAAAATGTCAATTGTCATATATTTGTATAAGTTGCATTAAGTTTTCGGACTGTTGTTAAAATCTTTTTGAATTCTTGCTCTAAAAATTTAAATTCTAATATTTAAGCAATGACTTGAACATCTAATAGTTTTTATCTTACTAAATTTTCTCTGTTTTATAAATTGTAATTTTCTAATGTAAAAAAGAGCCTTGCTTCTAATGCCAAAAATTCGAAAAAATTTATTTAATTTTTCTATTTTTCTAAAACTTTTAAAATCTTAATATAGCAAAATATTGTTTATTGCAAATTTCAAAACCAAAATTGTAGGCCAATAATGAAAAATTTTCATTTTTAAAACATAGAGTAGTTTCGATATTGAAATGAAACCGCCACAGTTTCATGGTTAATATACATAATACATATGCCGCCTGTAAGAGATTTTTCTTCTTTAAGCAAAAAATTTTATATGAGTTAAAATACACATGTAAAAATAATGTAAGAATTTGAAGTGTTAAGTAAAATTTTCATTTTAATTTTACAAATTTAAGTATTTGAATTTTGTAAACCAAAAAATATTATTGAATTTGTAATATTATAAGTATATTTAGGCACAATACCCTACATATATATATAATATGTTCTTGTGATTGTGTGCTTCGAATAGAAGATTGAATGTGGCAATTTCATGTTAACAATATTTCGAAATCATTTAGGTTATTATGTATAAAGCAATGTAAAGAACGATTTGCCGGTAATTTTTTTATACTTCTGAAACTCAGTTGGAATAGCGTCCGCCTAGAAAGCAGTAGGTCATTGGTTCGAATTCGCAGTTCGAAAAGAACAACAATTTTTTTTTTATTTTTCTGCCATGAATTGTTCCTTTGATTACGTGATCCCCGCCTCTGTTCTGCAGTTGTATAAAGGAATTTCCATTAAATTATTCTCATAAAAAAATAATAATAACAACAAACAACTACACGTTGTATTATATTATTTTGTAATATTAAAGAAAAAGTTTTATAAATATTTTTGTTTATTTTAATAAAACAGAATATGCAAAATTTTGATTTTTCGATCAAGACGTACTCACTTAACAATCTCATTTGTTAATCTCTTCAATTTCAATCAAATTTCAGATTTTTTTAAAAAAAGTGGATTTAATCGTATTGTGAACTGAACAGCACAATATCTAAAGAGATGCTATATTAAAATAATGTTTTTTTAATTACAATCAAATTCAATTAACTATGCACAATATTATTTACAAATGTGATTTTGAATGCGTGTTCAAACTATGCTTCAATTTTTTGTATAAAGGGAAAAATTATTTACGAATTACACGCGTTGATATAAAAATTTTTAATTGTAAAATTTTTATTCATTTTCCCTTTAAATACAAAAAAAAAATTTCTGAATTTTTATGTCAATTTTTTTTTTATTTATAATATATTATTCCATCACGTGTTACGACGATCTTATCACATCAAGTTAATCAAATAAAAAAAAAAAAAACCGTAACATCACACATAAGTAGAAATGATATGCCGCTATCGCATTATCATCATTCCCATACTAACATTCCTGTTCAAAACGCACATTGAATGATTATTCAAAAAAAAAAAAAATAAGGGAACACAA
This sequence comes from Condylostylus longicornis, assembly GCF_029603195.1. NCBI lineage: Eukaryota > Metazoa > Arthropoda > Insecta > Diptera > Dolichopodidae > Condylostylus > Condylostylus longicornis. Next base: position 7,205,130 of record NW_026578009.1, on the reverse strand, counting down.
TACAATAATGAAGTTCAGAGTGAAAGAACTGCAACCAAACTTAATAAATTATTTATTCGTTCATTTAAAAAAAAAAAATGCCTTATTACTGTCATTTGTGAAAAGTGTAGTGAAAACTATTTTGGTATTTCAATTTTAAATTTTTATTCAATTTGGAATTTTTGAAATTTTCAACCTTATTTTTTTTTTTGAAAAATCATTGCAACTAAAATAAAATTAAATCTGTCATAAAGTCAGCAATTTAAATTCATTGTTTCTCATACATATTTTTTTTTCATATAAATAATTTTAAGTTTAATTTTGAGAGCAAGCACACCATAAAATTTCTTTTGTAGGTATTGTTTTTAAAGGCTTTTTAAGTATTCTAAAGTTGTTATGGTCGGCCGGCCATTTACCATACATAATTAGCGATATCATTGTTTTTGATTAGAATCACATAAATTATAATTTTGCTTGCAGATGATGACTATAATGATGATGATGATGGAATTTTGTCGATACAAAAATTATTTATATATTCCGAATCATAAAAGAAAAAAAAAAAATATTTTCTTTTCAATAAACAGTTAAAAAAAAAAAGTAAGCGAAACGTGTACTTTTGGAAATGAATTTTTTTATTTTTCTAAAATGGAAATGTGAAAATACACACAAGAATAATACAATTGAATTACGAAAAAAAACAAAAAATATAAGGGTTTGCCAAGTGCATATGAAAGCAGTTGTAATGTTGAATAAATGTGTTCATTGCTTCATTTTACCTTTTATTGTCTTAAACTATACATACTTATTAGGTATACAGGTATAGGTGATAATGTAAAAGAAAATATTACAGCAAAGGTATTTGACTTCATTCATAATAATAATCAGATTAAAATTTACATTATTGTATTTGTACATTGTTGTGCGTCATACTATAATTTTTATGAATATTTAAATTTGCTTTCTATATCCAAAAAGTTCTAACCATCAATTTCTCTAAAATTCACATTAAAGTTTTATAGTTTTTAAAATTAATTTTTTAATTTCTTTATATTTTCAGTTTTAATCTTTTGATTATAAATGTCCAAGAAAATATGTAAATATTTCAGGTGAGTAAACACCATATACCTTGCAAAAGCATTTAATTGATCTTAATTTGACTTTGATAAATGTAATTGTTTAAGATATGAATATTCATTTAATTGAATGTTAAGTGAACAGTAGTGTTAACACATACGAATACAGCTGCATAGTAAGAGAATCATTCTCGACTGCAACCTATAATTTTTTGTTACGTACACTCAACTCAGTACCGACTCTACCTTAATTATATGCAAAGTAAGCATTTGCAATGCGCCAAGGAAATGACGGCGACATTGAAAACTTAAAAAACTAATTTTTGGAAAATAAAAATTTTTTTCCATTTTTGTCTAATTCTGTGACTAATCTTGCATTCAGCATGATAAAGTTACAAGAAACTGATTCATTATGCGTAATAGATAATGTTTTTTGCATATTTGGAAACCGCATAGGGCGCTGAACAAATCAGATCCCTACCCTAGGTATATACTTAAATTATCAATTAAAAAAATTTGCCCTTAATCGAGAACATTTCTTCATTTAAGTGAAATATTTTCAATTTAATCTTGAAAATTTACATTAACAATATGTGCACATATGTATGTATTTAAATTTTAAATTTTTTACAAAAATTGATTAATTATTTGTAAAATTTAATTTAATTATTGCTACTTAATTTTATAACAATTTCCTTAAAGTTTCACACAGTCTGCTTATGATATTTTGCAATTACTTTTTTAAATCCATTCGGTAATCATCTTTTTACAATTTATTCTTACACTGATAAAAATATATTAATTAAACGAATAAAATGCACATGTAACAATTCAAAGAACTGATTTTATTTTAAGAATTAAACTATATAAATAAAGGTTTACTATAAATGTAAGTAAAAATTCCAAGTTACTTGATTTTCTTAATTCTTTTATAGTGTACTGCTTAGTATATTCCAAATATATAACAGATTGTTGATTGTAGATTGTACAGGCGGGGTAACAGTATACCGCGGCCAGCATATAAGGATCTATTGTGTTAAAGAGGTCTAGCGAGATAGAAGTATATTAAGTATATTAAAAGGTTACAAACCGAAGCGAAAATATATCAAATATTCTGAAATTTATAGATTAAAATCTATTTTATTTAATTTAATTTTGATGCTTCAATAAAAAGCGAATATACTTAACAAAAAAAAAAAAATTGTATGTGTTATGAAAAGCACATTTTTTTTTCTTTTTCTGAATCAGAAGAACTGAATACATTTTCGTAATGTGGGAGTAATTAAGGTAAATCTAATTAGCATTTAAGAAGCAATACCATTTATTTTTTTTTTTGTTTCTATTTTCTTAAAGTGTGCAACTTTCACGCGTATAATCTTTGACCTCTTATTTTTTACGAAAAAAAAAAAGTACATAATAAAATGTAAGAACATTATAATTTGAAAGAATAAAAAAAAAACAAAAACTAAAAAAGTAATAGACCGAAAGGAAAAGATAATAAACTTAAGTGTTTGTTACCTACACAGGTAGGGGAATATTTATGAGAAAATGGAAAATATTATTATGGAAATGCGATTAAAATTGAGTAATAAAAATTTTCAATAGCTTCTGACAATTTTATTATTTTGCTATTTTTTTTTGTTACCTTTTGAAATTTTGATTGATTACTTCAACGGGTAACAGGTTTAAAAGTGAATTTCAAATTTTCAGCAAAAAATAATTTTAATAATTTTATAAGCTAAGAAATTTATAGTATGTAAATTGTCTACCATTACCTAGGTCAAAGTTTCTTTCATATATTATGTAATTGTTAAAACGGGTATCTCTTCTCTCATGAATATGTACACGATTTCTGATAAATGCCAATATTATATAATAATTTTTTTACATATATACATTGATATGCAATTTTGTAAGAAACGATAAAATGTTGAAGTTATTTTAAATAGTTCCTTTCTCTCACTAATCCCTCACAACATAACAATAACATATAACAGCTGTTAATTAGTATAATTGTGTAGATAGTTTTAAAACCACTGTTATAAATTTTAAAAGTTTCTAATATATTTCATAATTATTAATTTTATAATAAATAAATCTGTATGCTCTTCAAATTTTTCTTTTTGCTCTCTGAAAATTATGGTTTTTGAAATACATAATTTACAAATGAATACTCGTATGAGTGAGTATTTGGAGTAGATTTTTAAAATCTCAAGTTAATTTAGGAGAATTTTTGTCATAAAATGAATATTTTACGAAGAATGAACGCATATACTTGGATTTTGCTATATAAATATTTAATTAATAATTGCACGGTTAATAGAACAAATTAACAGAAAGCAATTATGTGATTTTTTTTTATTTTTTTTGTTTTTTGAACTTCACAGATTTTTTAATAATCAATTAATTTAACATAAGAGCTCTTATATTAGTTAAAAATTAAGGGTCATTTAAGAAAATTCAAATACCAATGTATGTAGATTCAATGTATGTATGTACACGTGTATAAAATTATGAGAAAAATTAAATTATAAATCATTTTTTTTGGTAAATAAGCATTTTTATTATAAATTGCAAGTAAATTTTCCAAATGATATTATAAAATTTTTTCATTCACCCAAAATAATTTTTTATTTTAAACACAAGATTCCTATATTATACATACTAATTGAAAATTATATTGGAAATAATCAATCATTACAGAAGTTTCTATTTATTATCCTACTAATATTGAATTAACACATATACTACTCTTAAATACATATTTATGTGTCCATATATTGCATATACACTATAGAATTTGTCACAATTAATTAGAAATCACTAGATTATCATTTAAGATAATGACAATTTTATTTTAATGACTCAACTATATTATTCAATATTCTATCATTTTTGTTGTATAAGCATAAAACTGAATCTCTTTTTATTGATTTTTATAATTTTACTAATTTGTTGCTGCATTTCATTAAAGCTTAAACAGCATCAATGAATTAATTTACAAATAAAACACCAAATTTCTTAGTTATCTAGTTAAACAAATTATAGTGATCAAGTTAACTAATTGATTGTTAATTAATCTTTTAATTTAAGCCTACTATATCAGCCATAATAGGAACAAATAGGAAAAAAAAAAGAAAATTTGCCTACCAAAATGGCCTCTAACTTTTTTTTTAAATCTACAAATAAAATTAATTGATTTTATTTTTTTCTTTAATTCACTTTTAAAATTTTTAACTATCACTTTGAAATTGTGAAAAAAAAATTTCAGTAACGGTACATAATTAAATAACTTTCTTTAATCTTTTCGAATAATTTTTTTTTTTTGCCTACATTTGTATTTGTTTCCGCAAAATTTATAGCAATATGTTAACCCATATAAACCTCAATGCAATTAATTACTTCTGAAATATTAAAAAAAAAAACTATGATGGCAATTAATGAATGAGAAGAAAGGAAGACAAAAAAAAAACAAATTCAATGATTGCGTAAAGTTAAAAGAAGACGGACGAGATTGTGAAGAAGAAAAATTACATACTTTAGGGCAAAAAACAAATTCATTCATTGTACATGCATTTGCATTATTTTTTTTCGCATTTTAATCTTATTTTATTCAAATTAATACAAAAAATTTTAAACGGGGGAAAAAAAAACTGCAATCTCTTTCCTAATAACATAACCATCATTAATTTTAAAGTCTATATTTTTGCGCAATATAACAATATAATCTACATTTTTTTTTCTCTCTTGAAAAAATTTCGTATGTCGCTTATTTGAATTTTATAAGATGGAAAAGATCGTCTTTATATGCACAAGCACACATCTATTACATACCATATATGAATACTATTATAATAATGTAAGTACATATATAAATTTTCAACTAAATTATTATATAAAATAGGAAAAAAAGAAGCAATTTTCTTAACAATATAAAAAAAAAAAAACTTTGTATGCAAATTTAAAAAAAAAAAAAAACTGGGGGAAAAAACAAACATATGCACTGAAAATATGTTGCAAATGCACTGCTTAAACTGTACTATCACACTTATTACATGGGCAATAAACAGCGAAACAATGCAAGTAGAAATAAATAAGAGAAAAGAGAGAAGAGAAGATCTTCTTTTAATCAAAATTATTAGAAAATATAAGGAAGACCACTATTAATACAAACGCCCTCTCACTTTTGATTCTTTTTTTTCTTTTTGCTGCTGTCCTGACAATATTTTTTCTTTTTATTTGCATCTATTCTTGTTAATTTTATCGCAATACCATTTAAAAAGAGAAGAAAAAAAAAAAGAAACCAGAAAATAAGTGCAAGTGTTGCCGAAAGCTATTGTTAAATTTTTTTTTTCTCTCGTTTTTATTATTATACTAAAATTAACGTTATTGGAAATTGAGCATCAAAATAATCTTCTTCTTTTCTTTAATATAAAATTTTTTCAGTTTCACGTTTCTATGTAATAAAAATTATAAAGATGTATAGATAAACTTGCACTGTTAATAATAATGCAGTATATTAACTATATATAAGGTTTAGTATATTATTTGCGTTCCATATTTAAGAAAGTATTTATTAACTAATTAGCAGTAGTTGAGAGTAATTTACAAATGTGACATTATTTTTTTATTGTAAACTCTGTTAATTGAGATTAAAAATCCATCTGCCGGAATAAAATGCGCAATTATTTCTCTTAATTACTCTCTCATACATAAATTGTTGTAGTTGAGAATGTCATGCGTTTGAGTTTTCATTTTTAATTTATTCTCCCTTATTGTTTAATCTCACTTGTAGCACTGAAATTGAGAGAAATTATGAATTTCATATTATGAATTCCGAAGTAGTATAGAATTGTATTTCGAAATTCGTAATAGAGTAAATATGAATTACAGTCGCAATGAAAATAAATGTCAAAATTCTACTAATGATATTTTTATAACTAGAAGGCCGGTATTCAAGAGTGGTCGGTTAATTTTCTTAAGTTTTTGTTTATTTGTTAAATTCTTTCTATGTAAAAGAGGAAAATGCAAGTATTTAGTAGAATTTAAACTTTTTTTTTGATTGTCTATTCTTTTTGGAAATATTTACTATGAAATTTGAAAAATTTTAATATTAACACATGGCAGCTGCAATAAAATGTTGATTTTGACGCTCCGAAAAATAATGTTGCCATTGAAGTTTTATAATATCTACGACTGAGATTTATAATTACTCAAAAATCTACTTGCGTAACTTAATTTTAAATTCTTGCAATTCTACGAGTGAGATCCACAGTAATGGTGTTTATTTGAACAGTTTTAAAAACTGAAATGTACATACTAATAGGAAAACTTTTTAATTTGCAATTTGTAAAAAACAAAATTTACGCATTTGCAAAATTAAAATTGCATAAAATTCCACTCAAATTCTTTATAGTTGCAGTTTACATTTGTAATTTTCAAGAAAACTGAAAAATTAATTCAACATTTTCGAGCATACTGTTAACAATAGTTCATCAAATGTACTGCGAATTTAGTACTATATTACACTTGAAATATTTGCAATAAAAACTTTCATATAAAACTATGCAAGTCGTTATAAGATAAGTAGAATTATTGGAAAACAGGAAAAGTAAACAAAAAGTATTTGAACGCTTTAATCCCAGTAAAAAATTTAATTATAATCCGACAGTTTTAACATTTAAAACAAAAATGATTAAATTAATTGAATTCTTCTATTATACATACACAATACCACAATCTTTTATACTGAATATAGACAATTGTTATATTATGTGTAACTATAATTATACTACAATTTTTGTTATACCATTTGCAACACTATTTCACTAAATTTTAATGCCATGTATGCAGACACTAAAATTAAGTTTTTTTTTCCTTTTAATATTAAAACGCTAATTTTATGCAATATTATAAATTATGTATTTTCATTTTCTTTTATTTAACATCATAGTATACACACATATGTATTTGTACACAAAAACGAGTAGAGATTATGTATATTATGCATCTTAAATGTAAAATTAACTATACAGTTATAATATTTAACATGATTGTTATATGTAACATATTGATTACATGAATTTATATTGTTGCAAGTCGCAACAAACAAAAAAATGCAAAACATGAGTATATTAAACGCAACCCTATTACATTTGCGTTAAAAAACAAAAATTGCATTAGAAACGAAAAGAAGAAGAAAAAAAAATCATAAATGTTATAAAACGTTTGTAAAATTAAAACATCATAAAGTGAAATGAAGACATCTATCGTGTTTTTCTATAACATCAAAAGAAAACGCCATAATAAATAAAATAATTATTATTTTACAAAAGCAGAAAAAAAATTTTAAAAGATTTTTTAAATTAACTAACAAATTTAAGAGTGATGCAGTCAGTACGTTTCTATCATAACTTAAACGTTTCTGTATAAATTTGATGTCTTTATTCTTTCTCTTTCACAAGAATCTTGTATAACGTTAAAAATATCGATATTATTTATGTGGAATTAGTTTGAACGAATTGAATTCTTTTAGGCAAATGTTAGCTTTGAAATATGGGCGCGAAGAATACTGAACTGTTATACATATTAACTGTTATACATATTATACTGTTATACTCCTAGAAAAACGGGTATGCTTTGAGATTTAACGCAAGTATTTATTCTGATATTATAGCTGACAATGAGGACATGACCTAATTCCTTTGAACATCTAAAAATTACAATCTGTGTTATAAGGAAATTCAACAAAAGAAAAGCTAGTAAAATTTAACCGATAATTTTAATTGTAATCGATTACATTAACTCTAACATCAACTACATATAAAAAATTATACAAAATTACAATAAACGTTTTCAGTTCTAAATCTGAATGTATGCAGAGTCTTTAGGCGGATACGTTATAGCAGCAAAAAAGTTATGAGAAATCGATATCCTTTATCAAGAAAGCGAGAGTTTTAAGCGCAATTAGGACATGAAAGACACAATAGATCCAAAATTAAAATAGTCTGAATTATAAAATGATTAAATTTAATCATTAAAATTACAGTAACATTACAGTTAATTGATAATAGCCAGTTTAGTTGCTGTAGTTACTGCAAATACTATGGCGTTAAAATACGGAAATTTTAAGAAATATTTTAAATAATATCTGATAAATAGTGTAAATAGACGAATTACATGAAAATATTAATTTCATGTAATGATAGTATTAATGGCACTGAGCTATATGCAAAACTTATCGGGAATATTGTCTTCTAATATTTAGCCTATAATATTATACAAAAATAACGAATCATTGCAATGTAACAAACTGAAAATTTTAATCTAAATAAACTAACAGAATAATATAAAATTAAAGTGCATCAATATAACATAAATTGCATCTTTTTGTATTCACCTATTCACATAATATTCATAATGGTAATAAAAAATATTCTTTCTTCATAATGGTAATAAAATAAATTCCTTCACCTGTGTGATTTTTCGCGATTTTTTCTGCATACTCTATTATTTTTTTTTTCTACATATGCTTTATTTTATGTGTGTTTGTATGTATATAATTGTGTATTGTTACTATTTAAATCTAAAGAATGTATCTAATGTAAGCATATATTCATAGATGAACTATACAGATTAATAAATAAAATGTTAAAATGTATGTAAGAATTGCGTAAAAATTTCAAACTGCATTTTTTTGTTGACTTTAAAAAAAAAAACTTGTAAAATAACTGGATAAACTTTTAATGTTAAAATTTTTTTTTTGTTTTTTTTTTTTGTTTATTTTATTCTTTGTGTTTTTAGTAACTTGAGATTGAATTTTACTTTGATTCCCATATGATAGTGTGATAAAATTATGTAGGTACATACGTTATGTACATAGAAAAACATACAAAGAAAATTTTTTTTAATTTCTGTTCATATATTAAACAGGGTGGTTAAAAATTCTTGATACTATATTTCAAAACATGATAAAATTAATCAATAAGAACACAAGATATTTGAGAATATTTTCTTTACTACACAATACTTTTCGAGTTATTTAGCTTCAAAGTTGTCCTTCCTATAGAATTTTTTTTTTTTTTTTTAGATTTTGCCTTTATGTACTGTTAATTTTCCTCTTCCGTTACAACTTAAGAAATATTACAAATACGGTGAACTTGTTAAACCTGATTTTTAGCGATGTGCTAATGAGATTCCAGAAATTTGGTCTTTTCTAATTACGAAATATTTAAGTGATTTTCAATTTTTTAAGAATTTTGCCCTCAATTGTTCTTTAATCAAAATTATACGTTATTAACATTTTAATTTTGTACTCAGAGTTTTTTACGTGAACTAAGAGCACACTATATGATTGCTATATGACACCCTGTACATAATTTTCATTACAAAAACAGCGGGGTGCCCAATTGCAATTATTAAAAATTAAAAATATAGTAAAAGAATAATATAAGAAAAAAAAAGTATTTTTTCTCATGGATATTAAATACAATTGAAACATAAACACAATAAATTAAAAGAGAAAAATACTCAGATATGAATGTACATATGTATATGGTGATGGTCTACGATGATGAAAATTATTATGATAAAATTTCTTACCAATACTAAAAATATTTATAGGCGAATTTCATAACAGTACCTACCATTATCGATACATCATCATATTTTTACCGATATTTATAATAAAATGTTAAAAGGTGGATCGTAGAGAAATGAGAACATTGGAGAATATTATAGGATTAAAAAGTATAATGTTTAATTTGAAATTTAACATTGATTTTGTGTGTCTTATTAACTTAAGAATGAAGGAGTAAAAAATAAAAAATATTGATTTTAATATTTAATTAAGCATGTAATCGATTTTGTTAATTTATTTATAGATTTTTTTTAAATGAACCACCCATTTAAAATGTTTCATGTTTTTTTGGGTGTAAAGAAAGTTTTGGTAAAGTGCGTATAATTATTTTCTTTCTATCATTGGGTATTTTATTGCAAATTATGTATGCCTCACGGAACGCAAGATTTCTATTTTATAAATGAAGGGAAAGAAAATTTTGTAAATCAAAGTTCATGTCATTCGATATATGTAGTCGAATAGGAAGCAAATTATTCCATTGAGATTTGAGTAAAATAAAAATTGCAATGATAAGATTTTCGAATACAAAATTTAAATTTAGTTTATACGAGTTTTAATTATGATTTCTGTAACAATAAATTATTACAAAGTATGTAATGTCATGGCAAAATTATTGCAATAAAATTCACAAGTCGATATTATATAATCAGGTTAACAAAGATAATGAATTCAAAAAAATGTGATCTATATATAGTATAGTTTCATAAAAAATTTTAAATAAAATTAAATCTATATTAGTTTTTGATATTCACCCAAAATTTTCCAGTTCATTTTATAAAAGCAGACTAATTACAACAATTTTTACCGTATACGCAATGCGACCGTATTGCGTATACAATAAGGTAGGTTATGTGATGGAAACAAATTTGGGATGTTGTGTTTTTGAATGTTGAACGCATTTCTCCATAGTAGGGAAGCGTAAATAAACTACTTTTAGAGAGATCTCGGTTTATCGTTTTGTTTGTGCACGCGTATATCTCAAGTTGGGCTAGACCGATTTATACATATGTAAGTTTATTTCGGCTATGGCACGTGTTGATCAATTTATAGAATATATCAGGCCTCGGGAACTGGATCTTTTAACGGATCCGTTTTACTTTTTGATCATTTTGAAGAAAATATTGAACAGATTTACTTGAAATTTAATATACATATAAGCTTCACTCAAAAGAAATCAGGCTTCAGCAAATGCATTTAAATTCGAGGTGTTAAAACAATGAATCTATAAATTTTTTGGAAAGATCAGGGCTTGGAAACAATTTTTCATTTTTTAACATATTCGGACCCGATGTTCTGGTTGTTACCAGAAGTTACTGATGAATTTTTCGTATAATTCGGACAGCACAAAATGAAACTCTACTAAGAGGCAAATTCACATTTTTCTAGGTATGTCAACTAAAAGCTTATAAGTGTCCATAAAATTGTATAGAAGTGTTTAAAACGCATTTTTATAATCTTCTGGAATACTTTTACTGTGGTGACCACATCAGGTTTTTTTATTTATTAATATATAGACTTATTATGAATAACAAGTTAGCTAAGATAACTGGTGAGTTTTACAGTTTAGCGTGTAAATTATAATTGCAATTTAGAATTCACTTTGAAATTGCAATTTGGGATTTTTTTTTTTTATTATTTAAAATTAAAACTGAATTTCATATTTTCTGTTAAATCACATTATAAATTAAATCAAATTTTTTAAATTAGGGAAATTTTTTTTATTTATTTTCTTATCATTATTTAAAAAAATTAATTATTTTTAATTATCATTATGGTATGGCAGTTAGTTTTTTTCAAATCTCACAAGAAAAATGCACTTTTATTTTAAAAAAATTTTAAAATATTCAGAAATTTTTCATTTTTGTTAAATTGTGTGTACATTATGTGAATAACTCTTTTACTCTTCTTCTTCTTACATACATAAATTTTTTAACATTTTGGAAAATATTTTTTTTTCTTTTTAATTCAAAAATGATTTATTTTTAATTCGCATATATAAAAAATATTTTATTAACTTTCTCTGTTAATATGCAATGAAAACAAACTGAGAGAAAAAATACAAAAACAAATTCAAATGAAAATGTTAATTAGAATAAAAATTTTCTTTTTACCTTATAAAAAAATTTTCATATAAAATTGGAAAATGTCTCATAATTGAATTCACAAGAATTTCATTTATTTGAATAATTTTTTTTTTTTTGTAATGTGTTCGCAATTCTTTTAATTTAATTTATTTAGCAATATGGAATTCACAAAAATAAATTAAGGAAAAAATTCGCGAATTCAAATGCATAAAATATAAAAAGTTTTACGAGGGAAAGTTGCCTTATTAAACGACTGAATTTATTAAATTAAAGCACAAATATTTGAATTTGCCTCAACATAGAAGTTTTATTGAATATTTTAAATAAAATTCTTGCAGATTTTAAACATAAGTCATTTGTGAAGAAAAATTACCTTTTACTAATTTTATTATATGAATACAAAAAAATATCAAAATTTTTAACACTAGACTAAAACTGAATAGAGTAATAGATTATAGAAATAGAATAAAACTGAAAACCGCTAATTTATATTGTGTTGTTCGTAAAGTGCTCATGCTAATTATGTTGCATGTTCATAAAGTACTCGAAATTAAGAATTTCCTATTCATATTACATAACACGTTAAAAATATTACACGAATTGATGCTATAAAGATGTAAATTTATTTTGAGCTATACAAAATTCCCATTGATTGCTGTAAAACAAATAATATGGAAATAAATCAAAAAATTTCAATCACTTTTAGAACTAAAATGAACTTTCAGTGTACTTTCACAATTTAAGACGTCATTTCAACAAAATTCCAACAAAATTTCTGCAAAATTACTTTTTGTTTATGCTTTTCTTTTGAGTATCCATATACGTTATTATGATGAACAATGCCATTTTTGAACTATAACTTGAAAACATAAAGGAGAATAAGGTCTTTACTTATAGTTTTTCACTTGAACGATTAACAATATCATTTTACAATGTAATAACATTACATCCAATTACTGTATATAGAATTAACAGATTCTATTACTTCCCATTTTACTCTAGTATAATTTCTTTACCCCATTTTACATTGACATCAATCATAGCTTAATAATGATGAACTGTGACTTACCTGAAAGAAAAGAAAAATTTAAAATAAATAATTAGAATTTTTTTAGCAATAAAATTTTAAAATTATTTAAAAAATTTGCAATTGTAAATTTCTGGTAAGAAAATTAATTAAGTAACATTTTTATTAAATATTAAAACAGGATCAATTGTGAAGGTAAATGATTAAAAGTAATGGTAAATACAGCAAAATTCGTGAATTCTAGAAATCTAAAGAAAAGATTTTTTTTCCAGCTTAAACAATTTTCCAGAATGTACAAGTTGACAAATAATTATTCTTGTTTAATGGTTAAATTTTTAATTCTTTTATATTAGTGGCCTATCCAACATTTTTGCACTAATGAGTTATTATATTTAATAGAGCTGTAATAGCTTAAAGAATTGAAATTCAATATTAAATTTTTCTATGGCGTTTTCTTACTTTTATTTTTTTATTTTTTCAAATATTTCAATAAATAATATGGTAAATTTCATAGGTTTTAGGGTTTGTTAACACTTTTATGACTTCCTTGAAATTTGAAGATAATACACATACATATATGTATGTATGTATGTATGTCTGTATATGAAGAATGTCAGAGAGTGCAAAGTATTTTTCAAATTCTTGACAATATGATGGCAATTATTAATTACGGTTGTTCATATTATGCCTTATATACTAAGTTACATAGTATAATATTTGATGTATAACTCACATATATTTTATTTTTGAATGATTAAGTACAAATTATGCAAATAAATATGACAGTTTGCAAATTAACCTCTTGTGTAATGTATATACATAATAATAATAATAATAATATACTGGACTTGCAATAATATACATGATTTATTTTAAAAGAAGAAAAGAGAAAACAACCAACAAATCAAATAATTTATGAGACTATTTAAAATTGACTGATACAAAATATTTTGTTCAATAAAAATTTAATATTATTTTATTAAAGGTAGTAATCAATAATCAATGATCAATAATCATTAATAAATTAAAAATTATATTGTGGTGTTTAAGAAATTCTATATTTTTCATTTGGAATTTTTCATCTGTAATTTTTTCACACTAAAGCATTTAATAAAAATTAAGATTAATTTAAAAATTTTGAACTCTTTTTTTTTTTTTTTTTGGATTCAAATAAAATTTTTGGAAGAAATTATGTAAAACTGATGTAATGCCTCGGATTCTAACTCTGGTCAGATCGTTATAATAATTATACTTAATATTATACATATAGCTTAATATACGATATTATAAAATAAAATATTCATATAAAAGTAATTACTCATATTTTCACAGTATTCGATATTGCATACTAACAGAAATAAACAATAAGTGGATTAATAACCTTTCTCCGCCTATTTAACTCAATGAGCTACAAAACTGATGCTTGACTCTAAAATCAAGTGAAAATTTCTAATGCTCCCGAGTAAAGGAAAAAAATACAGATTTTATAAATTAAATATATTTAATTGATTTCAATACTCTTAAAATTAATAATTAAAGGTTATGAATTTAGATTGTGTTTCAATTTCAATATGAGTACTGAGCAGATAAACTAAATTTTTTTTGAAACAAATAAAATGAGATTAACAGTATAACAAAAATTACTTTAAAAACAAATAAATTTTATACGTGAGTAATTACGTGAATATTTATTATTTCTCTTCTGTTTCACTCTCTTTCATTTTGAGTGCTATAAATGAATAACAGAGTACACAAAGCACATGAATAATAATCTGTTATTGAAAAAAAAATTATTTACAAATTTTCATTAAATCCAGGTTCAAAAAATAAGTGTTAACTATAATAATTTATTTATTTTAATAATAAGAAATGAAAAAAAAAAATAAAATCTTATTTTTGAAGCCTAGTTTAACATCGTGCTGTTATTGAATTTTAAATTTAAGGTCGAAGGTTTTTCTAAAATATTATTTTGTAATTTTATTTTAATGGTGGAGGTTAAATATGACATTGCACTTTTTCTTTTTTTCAAATAACACTTGAAAAACATATTTGAAATAATTTTAATTTCCTTATTTTATTTTTCCGAAAAATTTTCAACGATAAATCAATAAAAAATATAGGTGAGTAAATGAAAAATATTTTTAAAAAATTATTTATCTTATTTGATCATCAGTACAAAACAAATTTTTGAAAATAAATTTTCAATTATTTTTTTTGGTATAGTTGAAGCCAAAAGAAAAAAAAAATAGAAATTCCGGAAAAAACGCATATGCTAGAAACAACAACATAAGAAGGAAGTAAGGCGTAAGAAAAAATGCTAAAAACGAATATTTTTCTCTCTTGTTATTTTTATTGTTGTTTTATAAAATTGAAATTAGAACAATATAAAATATGAGCTTAGTTGTTATACTATGTGAAAAAGGAAAAACACAATTTATCTTTCAAAACAAAACATCGTAAATTTTGTAAACTGTGGCAAATTTCGTTGCCAAATGTGTGACATTTATAAAAAAAAAAAATGAAATTTTAATTAAATGCATTATATGTACAGGCAAGTAGTTTACACGCGAATTGTTCATTTAAAATGAACAATTTGATCATGTCAAAATTTGAAATGTTTTAAAAATTAAACCGAAATTCGTATAACAGATTGCTGTTAAAAGTTGCTTAATTAAACTTCAGCTTTATAAACTAAAATTCCATTTACGATAATACGTTACAAAAATTTGACATCTTTTAAAATTATATTTGTTTCTGACAAATATTTATTTGACAGAAAATATTTAGAATTTTTTTAGATTATAATAAAAATAATAAAATTTATGAAATTTACAATAATTTTAAGACTCTTTAAAACTACCCGCTCAAACTGCTGAAAATCCTAACGTCTTTTAATTTTTTTTCCAGGAAGAAAGGAGTATAGTAAAATTTAGCAACTTAGATGGAAATTTAAAATTAAAAAGTTTATTTAACACTCTACGATATTGATGTGAGGTGATAAATTAAAAAAAAAAATAAAAAATTTTAAAGGTTAAAAATCATGAATCAATAACGAAAGTCAATTATTTTTTTTTCTACTCTTTTTCATTTTACTTCAATTTCAAATTTTCTTAAAATGAAATTTTACATTTTTGCTTTTAAATTTTTTTTTATATAGGAATGACCCTGAATTATTTTTAATATTTTTTTTTTTTTTCATACTGAAAACCAATAGATTTTTGCTTTTAATATTTATTTTTTATTTGATTTGAAAAGATATAAAAATTAAAATTCGTGCTAAAATTTTGCAACTGTAAATCACGACAATCTTGATGAGTTTTTTTCTTATATTTTTGTTTTAAGAAGAATTACAGATTTACCAATTTCAGAATAATATTTTTCTCTTTTTTCAAATTTTTCTTATTTTTTTTTATTAGAAATGAGAATTTTCATAATTTTGCAAGAAATTCATAATAAATTCGATTAATCGAAATATTGATGTTGAATATTAAAATTCGGCATTATAATAAAAGCTACTTGCTGGTAATTGAAACGTGCTTAAATTAAAATTTTGAATGGTTTATAAAATGAATTTTGTAATCATACCATAAAACCATTGTGAATAGGATTTTTATTAAAGATTTCTTTTTTTTTTTTCCTTTCTTTTATTCAATAATTTCAATAATAAAAATTCGATTATGATTTGGATTCACACATTTTATACGTTATTAAATTAGGAAATAATTTAAATGTCCTAGATATTTTCAAAAATTTAATGAAAGAGAAATTATCGAGAATGCTAATATATTTTTTTTTTCATATTCAGTAGATTATTTAAATAAAATTTTAAAGAATAAATAATAAAAAATAAATTACTGTGCCATTTTTCATGAAAGGGAATTCATAAAATAAATTAGGGAAAAAATGATACAACAAAACAACATGATTTAATACTCGTATAATTTACGATATAACTAATTTTTCTATTTGTATATTGTGCAAAACACGTAAAATATTAAAAAAAAAAAATAATAGGTCACGTGTATATCTATGCTATTTTAGAATTATCAAGCGGGTTTGATATTCGTTTAGCCTCTACTGTAAATGTTTGGATCGTATATCTTAAACTAGCTAAACAATCTAAATGTTTTAAGTGGTAACTAAATGTATAGCAATACTAAAACGGCAGCAGCTTGAATGTGAAAAACTTTCCTTAGTATAGGTAAAATTCTTAAGGCTCTATAGATTTTAAATTTTTAAGTAATTCGATTGATATTTTCTGCATAAGAAATTGTATCGAAGTTATTTGGATATTCAAGTACTGTTAATAGATTTAGTATTTCCTGATAAGAACACAAAACTAAACTATACATAATAATGTTAATTATGATTCAAATATCGCGAACTCAATTTCAGATGGAATAGAGAAATAATTTTTTGAAAATAAGGGGACATTGATCAATATACCAAATGCGCTAATTAATTTTTTGTGCTCATTTTCACATGGCGTAATGCATATGTGATATTAATAAGATTCTCTAGTATGTCAATTGCAAAAATTGTTTAATTGCAGGTGATTTTTAGAAAATCTAACCAATTGACACGATTGACATAATAACCAGTCATACTGGGAAAAGACTTGTTTACTTCATTAAAGTTTTAAACTGAGATTATGATTTTAGGTTTTGGGAAAAATGTTGGGGTACGAGCGTAGTATTTTGTATAGTGAATTAAGTGCGAAACCATAAATGAATGTAGTGAAGAAAAGATTCGGCAAATATGAAAAAAAAAATAATTAAATGGTTCCGATAATGCGGCTTCTTAAAATGGTATTTCCTTTATCTTAGTAAAATTGCAAATTCAGTTTTTTAAATTTTTTTCAACAAAACAAAACATTCATTTCAAACCCATAACAAATGTATGTGAATTATATTATAAATCAACATTAAATTCATGACTAAATATGGCATTAAAAGTTAATTATGTCAAATTTGTTATTCTAATTTTCTAAGACAAATACAAATAAGAAATGAAAATTATAAAAACCAAAAATTCCGAAACAAAATTTTTATAAGCAAATCGCTAATTACGCCAAGATTTAAATAATTCTTATCTGTTCACATTAAATTTTATGTACTATAATTTTTGCCTTAAACCATTTTTTTTTCCTAATTTATTTAACTATACATTTTTTTTCTCTTTCCCTCCAATTCTATATATAAATATATTAAAATTGTAATTGTCCAATTTAAGTCATTCGTTTTCATTAATTTATTTAAAAATTTAAATTGCATATAATTTAAATTTTTTTACCATTTCTATTTAAATAATGTTGTTTTTTTATTACTTTTACGTTCATATTAACAAATATGTATGAATGTACGTACGTACATGTATATATGTAAAAACAAAACTAGTAGAAAAGGAAAAATATTTAGTAAAAAAATTAACATTCCAAAAATGTTGAA
Source organism: Condylostylus longicornis (assembly GCF_029603195.1). NCBI lineage: Eukaryota > Metazoa > Arthropoda > Insecta > Diptera > Dolichopodidae > Condylostylus > Condylostylus longicornis. The sequence continues at coordinate 7,186,879 of NW_026578009.1, read as the reverse complement.
TTTATTGTAGTAAAAAATTTTCAAACCAAAAATATGGACCAAAATGATGGGAACGAAAAAAATTAAGTAGCCTTATGATGAGGTAATAGAAATGAAATCAACGATTTCTTTAGTATAAAGTGTTAACAGTTCTTGGAGATGTGAATTTCGTAAAAAAACTCACACACTTAAAATTTGTATTGAAGACAATTTGACATCACACCTATAGATGAAATTTTTCGGGAAACGTATTTCTAGCAGCAAAATCACTTAGTTACAGCAATACATTTCTGAATTTTATAATGTCTAACGTGAAGTCCTCCCATGTAGCTTTATATAGAGCAATAACATTTTTTAAAAAAAAAAACTGTTCGTCAAATTCCTATAAAACGAGAAATTAATTAAATGACAATTATAATAATTTGACAGTTGCAAATGGGTAATAATGACATACGCGAAATGTAACTTGACAGATGTATAGGAATTTGGCAGACACTTCAGTATTTTGACAATTCATTTTAATACAATACAATAATATGTACGAGTATAACAGAAGTTGTATTATAGAAATCCCTAAAATCGCAAAGCATGTCAGGCACAGGCACATACATTAATATTAAAATCTCGAATATCAAAATCAAATTTTAAATTTTAAGTCGGCATAAGTTCCAACAGCATTGGATACACTTACATATCTTGTAAGAGTCAATTTATGTGATTCTAATAAAAATACAAAAAAAAAAAAAAAAATATTAAAAAAATGTTTAAAAATTCAAAATATGTGAAAAATAGAAAAAAATGTTAATTTTTTTTTCTTGTAATAAATTTTCTTTTAACAATTTAGAAAGAGACGGAGACTTACGAATACGTGCACATGTAACATTTTTTTTTTGTCTTCTTAAAACAAAAATTAAACATCTAACAACAGTAACTTGTATAACATAAAAAATTGCGGTTGTATTCTGATTGATATAGTAGTTAGTTAGTAAGTTGGAAAAAAAAAAAACAAATAACAGCAGTAAGAAAAAGGATTTTTAATTATAATTATAGAAGAATTGTTAGGGGGTATTACAAAATTACTAATAAGATTTGTAACATTTTAATAACTTTTTAAATTTGTAAGATGTGAATATTGTTCATATAGAATTTTTAATATTTCCAGTAGTATACATATTATGTATGAAAATATTATGTAAATGTTATGTAAGAAAACATTTAATAACTTCTGACAGAATCATAATTGAGCTTTGTATCGAAATTTTATAGGTTTCTAAATCTATCATAGTTCTATATGCATTAAGTAGAATTTTGAGTGAATTATGAGTGAATGGGGGATGCAGTATTTACTATTTTAAATTATGCTTAATGAAAAATAATAAAGAAACAGAATAATCATCCTTAAATACTTCTCAGAGGGAAGTGAATACTAGAGTGAATAAAATATTTTGCATTTTTAATTAAAGTTATTTATAAAACGCTAAATATTTTAGTTTGGCCGAAAATTAGAAAAAGTTATAGAATGTTAAAGTACTTTATAGTTTAATGTAGTAGAAGCAATTCATTTAATTTATCAATATCCCATAATTAGATTGGATAACTCTAAGACTTAAAATATGTTTTCGGTTTTTATTTGTTTCTTATTTTTAAAATCATTACAAAATAATATGTTTTATCTTTTTTTTTTTTTTGCAATTTGAATATTCATTTGATTTGATCAATTAGTATACCAATATTTTATATTGGAATAACATCGTAATTATTTAAAAATACTATATTGGAATATAATATACGTTAAACAGTAGCAACAACTTTGAAAAAAAAAAATTAAATGGGACGGTTTTTTTGTTTTTGGTGTTCCATATAATTTTTATTTTTGTATATTATTTTGTATAACACTCACTCTCACATATATAATTTTAATTGTTAGTGATTTTTAAATGGCAATAATATAATTTTTATTTAATTTGTAACATGTTGATTTTTTCTTATATCGTAAATGTTATATTATTTTAACATTGATGTAAATTGTGGCTTTCTTACACTATACAATATGTAAACAATCTGCTATACTATTGATATTATACACATTATACAGTTACTGTTTGTACATGTAAATTACTCTTATTTTATTTCGCATTAATAAATGTAATATAACATTTTCTTCTTTACCATATAATGAATATATGTAATATAATAATTTTTTTCCTATCTTTCTTTTAAGCAATTATTTACAATTACTTAAAACCTAATTTGATTTAAGATTTAAAGAAATACATACAAATTAAATTAATTATAGAGAGTTGAAAAGTAAAATCGCCTAAAGAATAGTTTAGTAATAAATAAAATATATTTGAGAGCATGATAGTTTGTGTATCTTTATACATAAGTATGTATGTACGTTAAATATATGTATGGAGTTTTAACAATATCATATTGATTGAAAAGGGTATACACACGTATAATGAAATTAAAATTTATGTTCGTCTGTTATTGAAATGTTAAATGAAAATATTATAAATTGTTTAATATATAGATGTATGTATATTTAATATTGTAAATATATATTTAAATTTTATTAGATTTTTAATGGTGTCCTGTGGCGGTAAAAAAAAAATTGTTAAAATTTTGTTAATTAAAGATTAAAAGAGTTTTTAATGAATGGGAGGGTAAAAGAAATTTTTTCAATTTTTTTTTTGTTTTTGAAATTATTTTTGATTAAAATGAATATGGAAATTTTAGTGAAATTTAATTTTGAAATTTTTGTATTTCGTTTATTTAAAAAAATTAATATTAGATATGGTTATTGTGATTTTATTTTGTGTCTCGCTTAAAAATTCACAAAGCAAATTTTTTGCTTCCACATTGCAAATTTTAGTGAATTTCAACAATTTTTTTGTAAATTAACAATTTATTTATTTGTATTATTTCTTTTAATTTGCAAATTGAATGTATTTAGTATTTTAATAATCGGTAATTATGCTAATGATTTTCTTAACAATCCTAGGAGAGAAAAACCAAATTTTGAAAGTGAACAAATTCTCGTTAATTGAAAAATTTTACAGATTAATTTTTTTTTAAAGATTGGCAATGAATTTTATTATTTTTCTAAGCGGAGTTTCAGTATTGTTTTATTTAAAGATCGAAGTGGATGATGACATAAAACTCATCAATTTCCATTCTTGTAACCACACCATTAGGATAATAAAATCACATACAATTGTTTAATTATGCAGTCATTATCATCAAATCACGCAAAGTTTTTTAATTTAAATGATAAGTTTTGAGATTAATAATATTGTTTATTCGAAATTATTAGAAAATCATAGATTGCACTTATTGTAATAATAAGAAATCGCGGATTTTATTTTACAAAATATTCCAGGCAGAAACAAATTTATATTGTTTATAAGTCTGTTTTAAATGTGATTATTTTACATTATCTTGAAAAGTTCAACTTTCGATTAATTCTATAATAGCTTACACTTTTAAAAAGAGGAAAAGTTTTAAAAAAGAACTAATGTTAGGGCTCAAGTAAATATGCAATTTTTATTTTTGCAAATAATGCTTTTAATTTTGCAACTAAACTATTATGCGTCAATTCAAATCGATTGTTTTTAACTAAAAAATGTAATCACTTTATTAAAAAATTACAAACTGTTTGATTGCTTAATTGTATGCGATCATACAGTTGTATATAAACCTATGGAATGTAAATATGCAATCGAAGAATTGCAAAACTAAAAATTGCATGTCTGCCTGCACTCTTATATGCAACATATTTTAACAAAAAACGGCTACATAAACTTCGGGTATTAATTAACGACCACAGTGTTTTACCAACATCCACAGTCCAACATTTTTCTCAATTCTCAATTATTTCATACCATAATGATAAACTTAAGAGGTGATCTTGTTTTTCAATTTTATATTAAAAATTTTAATCGATAAACTATTAAAAGATTAAACTATGAAAATAAATAATCATAAAATCAACAATAAATAAAATTACTAACAAAATTTGTACTTGTTTCAACAAAAAAAAATCTTGCAAGAAAATAAAAATTATAACAGGAATCGCGAGGAAAATATTTTAAATTTTTATTCGAAAACAGCATAAGACGTGTGTACGAGAATATTAAATGTATAGAAGTAAGAGACGACAATGTTCTCAATATTTTTCATAACTAAGATTATAAATTTTTTATTTACAACATAAAGATTTTTCCACGCATGAACCGATAATTTTCATTGAATTAATAGATTCATTTTAATAAATTACTTAAACATAGAGAAAAATAGAAGATACGAAGAAAATTAAGTGAAATATATTGCAGTATAAAAAAATTTTTTTATGAAATAGAAAATTCAAGAAAATGAGTTCTTGTGTTGATGTATGCCATGTTATATGTTGCTATATACACACAATATTACATGCAAATTTTACTTTACATATTTATTAATACAAAGTATATTTTCTCAGTTAAATAACTTTAATATTGTGCATATATTCTGTATTATATCAATTATATAATGGCAGTAATAGACCAAACACAAAAAAAATAATAAATAGTAGAAAAAATTTCATAAATTACCGATATGAAAATATTTTAACACTTCTTCTCAATTCATACATGGATGCTGTATTATACAATTATTTGGATGTAAGACGTGCTCCTCTCAATATTGATTGGTAAATTTTTTGGTTTTTCTGTTAATTTACAATTACAATGTTGTTGGATTTTTTTTAATGAACGCTCTCTTCAAGCTATAATACATAACATGAAGTAAAATGCAACATATGGACGTATATACCCGTATAGGAAAACCGCTAAATTGTAATAAAATAAAGTTAAGAATTAATAGATCATTTTAAATTAATTAATTATTACTATAAAGATTACATAATAATCTTATTCGATTTATTTTACTATTTTATACTAGGCACAATTTATTTTTTCTGTTAGATATTAAATAGCGTGTATTTTTAACAGTTAAAATTTAAATGACTTACAAAATGGTATTGCGATATTTTTTAAATATTATTGAGTTTTTAAGAAATAATTGGCATTTTAAAATTAAAATCTTGTATCTCGCCTTTTTCTTAATATTAAGAGCCTAAGATCACCTATCTAGATATTTTACTAGGCAAGCGAGAAGAAAATGAATAACTATTATATATTTGTATAATTTAATTTTCGTCTGAGAAGAACAATTCGGTATTGCGAAATTTATTCACTTTGTTTTTGAAAGTGACACGTTCAGTTGATAATTTTCAGAAAAAATGTAAAAATTTAATTGAAAAATTGAGTGAATGAGATACTCATTAAAAAAACGGAGAATTCTGGTGAGTTAAAAAGTGAGTTAAATTCTGGTTAATAAAAAGTGAGATACACGATTACGCTGAAAGGATCTATGCAAAGATATAAATATATGCAGCTCAATACGATAATTCAATAAAGTTATCAATATTTTTAAAAATTGAAGAGAAATGCAAAATTTGATTTAATATTAAAAAATTTACTGTTTTGCATTTTGTTTCGTATACAAAAAATGTTGACAATTTCTCACCACCACATTTTGATTTAATTCGAAATGTGAGCCACTATAATTGAATAATAATTAGTGATATTGTAAAAATTTTAAATATTTTATTATAGACACGAACCATTTTTTCTTTAATTAACTGGTTTGCGTATACAATAATGATCTCTGTTACGAGCAATAATGATTTTTATTACAATTATATTACGATAGATACACGGTCTTATCGAAACACTTTATGGTGTAAAAATAGCTTTGCAAGCCTGTACTATTATGATACAATAGCTCTATTGGCTATCGTATATCGTTTATCGAATTTTTTCCATAATAAGCGCTAATATCATATCTAACTTTTTAACTCCTTAATAACTTTGAGATTTCCTTCAGTGAAATGTCACAATTCATATAGAGTACAAATATATTTAAATGGGACTACCCAGAATCAAGCAAAATTACCGTCCCGAATTTACACCTAAATTCCTATTTTACCGCTGATATAGTTTTTTTTTGAACATCATCTGTTTCCAAATGTGTGTGATATTATAAGCAAAATACTGTTCAATTGATTTTGCCTTTCTACTCTTGTTCTGGATTTATAACGAAAATCATCCGCCGTTACCGGTTAACACTCTCTAGTTCTGTTTTCAACAGTAAACCGATTTGTTTTTCGAATAATCCTCATGACTTTTATATAATGATCATTTTATCAAAAGCAAACAAAATTCATTTATATCTAAAATTTTTGATTTACATCTTTAATTTCGGATTAGACAAGTTGACAATTATATATTATATGTTATTCTGACCTCAGGTGTTTATAAAACAAAATATATATATATATATTTTTTTGTGTTTTTATAAAAATAATTGAATTAAAATTTATTACCAATTATTTGTTGTTCACGCAAACATAAAATGAATCAAATAATGTAATTCAAAAAAAAAATTCATGAACATTGGTGCCGCCTAAACGCATGGCGCATACGTGATAATTTATGAATATTATATTCTTACTTTCATTCTTCATTTTTGAGTTGCGTTTTACAATGATTTTTTTTTCTCTATATTTTATTTAGATAATCTTCAGGTGATTTTGATGATCAAAAATTTCTCTGTTTTAATATTTTGTTTTATTTTGTAAATTATTTTTTTCGTTATTGCCCTAAAAGTTATCGTTTTTAGATTGCATGTGTCTATACGGTATAATGAATACTTTCATATCAGTATAGATAAAGGTAAATAAAATACAATTTATGATTTTAAATACAAATTAATTTTAATTTTATTAGTGCCTACATTTACATATGTTTGGATATGTATGTATGTATATGCATGTTATTTTACACTAGTTAACGCAGTTTGTTTTGACAATTTCACACAAAGTGCGCGAATTACTATTTTGCATCATACACGCTTCTCTTAAAGATGGCATATGTTTATATACCGACATACATAGGTATGATAAGTGTTATAAATGGTATGTGGTGTTATCTGTATAGCAGAATCTATAAAAATTTAATACAAATATTTATTTTTTTTTTATTTAATTTATTCACGATTATTATTATTATTTTTATTATGATTATGTTTTCATATATGTTGGGAACCCCGAAGGCTTTTAAATTGAATTTGTTTTGTTTTGCACTTTGAAAAATCTCATATCAATTTTTTACTTTTATTATATAATTTAAACATATACAAATATAGTGATGCTAATAAATTTTTAATCTAATTTTATTTGTAGAAAAGAAAGAAAGGGAAAAAATTTAAAACCTACATGTAGTCTGAGTGCCCATATACTTTGTTTTGGTGTTGTTTTTTTTTTAGGTGAAATTCAATTTTATGTTCTGTTTTCATTTGCATATTTTTATATTAGATATTATAGGCAGCTGTAATAAAAATTAATTAAAAGATGTTAGAGAACTAAGGATTTCTTTATATTTTATTGAGTTTTTTTTTTTGCAATTCAATCCGGATGTGATACATAATTTGTTGTAAATGCATTTTAATACAAAAACAATGTTTTAAATTTAAAATATGTATGTATAAAAAAGTATGTTAATTATATTATATAGGTATAATAATATTTTTTTTTTTTTTTTTTTTTTTTTTTTTTTTTTTTTTTTTTTCATTTCATTTCATTTATTTCAAACCAAAGTAAAAATTTTACAATTCAATAGCTAATTATTTACTTAAAAATAGTTGGAAATAAAGAAGTAAATTAACCATTTGTACTAAACAAGTGTTGGTTAATCCCTACCATAGTTTTATATACTTATAATATATTTACAAAGATTATTTTATCTTATTTTATTTTATTTGGGGTTCCAAAAAAGTAAAAGCATTTTAAAATTAAAGAAGAGAAAAGTGACACAAAGTCAAGAAGTTCATAAAAAAAAAATAGAATAATATCGAATAATAATACAAAATATAGAATTTTTAAAATTAAAAGAAAATTATACAAAATTAAGAAAAAGAAAAAAAGTAATAAACCTAAATTAAAATTAAATTAAATTAAATTACACCAAAACACGTAGAAGATCTTCAGTTTCATTGTAATTTAAATTAGAAAGCCAGAACCTTGTTTGTTTGTCAAATCTAGATCTAGAATTGATAAAACTAGTTTCAGCTGGTAGTGTATTAAATATTTTCGGTGCAGTATAACTGAAAGATTGAGTGAAATGAATATTGCGAAAACTAGGAACATGAAAAAGTCTGGCATAGTTTGATTAAGATTTAGAATTAATTTTACTTGCATAGATTAAGTGCGAGAACTAAATTATTAAAATTTTATTAAAATTTTGAAAAACCGGCCACGTTTTCATTTTACTTTTAAAAACATGTTACAGAAAATTTTTCAAACTTGCTTACTATTGAAATTAACCCCCAAAATTGTCTCATAATACGCATACATACAATAAATTCGTGCAATGAATTGTGTTTTAAAATAACAAAAGTAATAATTATAACTTTAATCATTACATTATCATACCATAACAGTCAGATGACACCATAACAGAAAATTTCATAGTTTCAGGAAACACTGAAAATTTTTGAAATAAATGAATGAAAATTTACTAAATACTTAATTGAAATAATTACGTAATTTGGATGAATCACTTACTGTTTGTTGTGTTGTTATACAGAATGTTTGAAATATATTGTATACTTAAAAATGTTACAGGATTGTTATACAGTATATAAGAATAAAATTCACTTTTAGATATTGTTATATAAGATAATTGAAACCTAATCGGATTTTTGTCATCTTTAAAAACGAAGTGAATAAATGGTAACTTAATTTTGATTTCATTTTAGAAACAAACAGCGGCACGCTATACAAAAAATTGCTCTCATTCGAAAATTACACATACAAACACACGCTTGTTTCTTCCTCGGTGAATAAAACGATGAATAAAAGATACACGATTAAGCCTGTTATACGACACAATTATTACTCGTATAAAAAAATATGCAAACTATAAAATTACAATTCTTCCGCTAGAAAGTAACTGAGATTATCTGTTTGTCATTTTTGGCTCAACTTATCTCCAATTTAATCAAATATTTAAAGAACATGACAAAGTCTACGAATACTTTTTTACCTTGGCTCACACATAATTGACGTCAATTGTGCACCATGTATAATAAAATTTTTTAAATCAATTGAAAACCAAGTTCAAGGGAACTCATATGGAAAACCTTGAGGATTCTTGACAACTTCACCTAATTCCGTATCAAAATATTCGTAAAATTAAAGTAAATCGATATATGTACTTCATATATACTAAAACCATTCAAAGAAGATTTTTAATTTTTACTAATAAAATATGACTTTTTATCTAAAAAATTTTGTATTTGCCACAAGTTAAATGGAATTTATTATTTCATATTGCAATATAACTGTTTTATAAACTGTATAAGAAACAGTAAAAGTATAGAAAATTTAATGCATATATTAAAAGGTTTACTGTCATAAATATATAAGAGCCTCATATCAAAAATTTCATATTTTTTTGAATTATTTTTTTACATAAATAATATCTGATCTTTGTTTTGTGTAACATAAAATCCATACATAATACATGCATTACATTATATATTTATGAACGTAATACATGCTTGTGGTGCATGTGTGAATAGATAAATTCAGAACATTGACCAAGAATGAATATATTCTCTAAAATCCGAAATGAATTAATTTTCCGCTTTAATATATAAAATTTTCTTGCTTTAATGTTCAATCTCTATATATAAATTAAGAGTACATAAGGTACACACAAATTATTAGAACATACATTGTAATTTATTGTAGACAATGAATTTTTTTTTTTAAATTTAATTGAAGAAATTATTTTATTACATTCATTTTAAAAAATAAAAATTACCATTAATTTTCTTCTATAATAACGTTTCTTGTTTTTCTCTATACTACATAATTCATAAATAATTTGATTGAGCACATTATTGAGTGGATATTGTGTGCAATGTGCGATATGTTCTGTTGCACACATGCAAAATAATAATAATTGTAAATTAATTAATGGCTATATAAAAAGAAGAGTGAGCGAGAGAGAAAGAGAAACGCTTTAAGATCAAAAGCAAAAATTATATTATTTTTATCTTTGTTTTTATTAATAATTAATGGTTATAAACAGTTGGAACAATAAAAGAATAATTTTTTGATATTTAGTGCATAAATGCAAAATGCTAAAATAATTAAAATTTTATTATATGAATATATAGATAACATTTAAGAAACCTGCGATAAACAAAAGGTAAAGAGAATAATAAAAAATGCAAATAAAAAAAAAATAATTTTCCACCTTAATTTTATGCTTATGCTTTATGAATTTTAACGTTTTATAAGAATTTGATGCGGATGATAGCATAAAAATGCATTTAAAATTTTTTTAATATTATAGAAAAGTTTAAAATATTTCCGTATGAGCATATGTGTTTATAGTCGAGATTTTATGGAATTTTTTTCGAAGAAATTCTTTATTTTATTATAAAAATAATTATTAAAAAAAAAATTTGTTATTTTCCATTTTGTTTAAAGAAACCAGGAAAGAAAATCTAAAATAAGTGAAGATAATTTTTATTCTTGTTTCGTGTTAATTGGATTAAATAAAATAAAAAAAATTTCTATAACTTTTATGTGCCATCCCGCCACCCTCTTTTACTCCTAATAAATATTTCATGATCATATTCAGTGGTGTGCATTTTTATCTTTTCATTTCTAACATACCTCAAAATATAATTACATATTTATATATATAAAGATGAATGGATCGATGCACATTTTAAATATCACAAATAAAGTATTCATAAATGATTTTCTTTTTTAATGATAATCTTGTCTATATATAACAATTTATTTTTAACATGAAAATATTTATAGAATAAAAATTGTTTTTAATTTTTTTCAAAATTTTTTTTTTTTACTGAGAGACCAATATAATTTCAAATGGTGTACGTACCACTCATGTATAATAATTGAGAGAGAATGAACAATATTGGAAATGATTAACAAGTCGATTAATTTATTTTTTTAGTTCCAATAATAGTTGGAAATTATGAAAATGTAATTGAACTACATATAAGTATATAAATTTAATTTATATACGGCAATTACATTGTAAGATAGAGCGTATGATTAATACTTATAAATAAGGTGTAAAATTTATAATTTTCATTTAATTATAATTATTGAATGAATTTCTTTATATATGAATTAAAATTGCATGTGAAAAATATTCTGTGTTGTTATAGAAACTGGTAAGGCTTTACTTAAAAAATTTTATTTTGATAAAATGAAAATAGGGGGTGAAGTATGCAAAATGTCTAGTCTAGATTTTTCAATTACAGAACAGAAGAACTTCAATTTGGGAGATCCTACAATTTCGATATTTTTGTTACATAATTTACAAATTTTATATGAAGAAATTTTAAATTTTAACATTAATTCGATTTACAGGAAATTCTTGTAAAATTATTACTAAAATTGCATTAAACAAAATTATACTATCGATCGTAATTGTTATATGTATTTAAAAAACCTACATTTAATAATATTGTAAAAAGATTTACTTGCATGCTATAGAGATAGTCAATATTTACGAGACACAAAAATTCTATATAGACTACTGATATCAAGAAATTTAATGAGAACATAATGTTTGTGTTGTGTTGGTTTTTCTTCCAAATGCATAAGACGAAAATAAAAACAAAAATTTTATAATAGAAAAATATTTTTCTCGACTCAAATTACAAAAGAATAGCAACGGGTACCTTGTTAAGAAGAGATTTACTATAGAAAAATTTTATGTTATTTAAGATTTAATAAATCATTTTTAATTTTTTTTTTTATATAATTAATAAATTTATGAAGTTATAACAAAAAAAAAGAATCATTTTCTGTTTTTATACAATAATAAATGAGCACGAAACACTCATATATTCTGTCAATTTTTAGAACCCTTCTAATTTTAAAAAAGAAATCATAAATTTCTAAAAAGGTAATTCCCTTTTGTTTCTTTCTTTTTTTTTGTTTTAAAATTAGAAGAAAATTCGGTAGCCATTTCTTTTTGGAAAAATTTTAATAAAAATTTGAAAAAAATTCTTAATTAAATTTTTCTCAATGATGAATGATGGAAGCAGGAATATTAAAACTAAATATACGTATATACTTTAAAAAGTGTATAGGTGTTAAAAGAATAAAAAATAATTAAGTAAAATTAGTCTTTGTAAAAAAAAAACTTTATTAGAAATTTCGAGAATCACAGAATTCATACAATTAGGAATGAGGTCGTTATATAATAAATTTAAAAAAAAATTGTAAATTTTAGACCAATTTTAATCTTGTATAAAGGAATTATTCAGCTGTATTAATATATCTTTAGAATAATTCAAAATTAGAAATTATTCGTGTAGGACTCATGTTTCGTATACTAAATAAGTTTAAAAAAGAATAAATACTAAATTATAATAATAAAAAACACGGTATTTTAATTTTAATATTTAACATAAAGAATCGAAAATTAAATCTCGAAACTGTTATAATTGTTCGTATTAATGCTAAAGTACAAGTCGAAAATCTGAAGAAAATTATTAAAATTTATGTGAGAAGGCTAAAATTGGTGGTCAGTTTTCAAGGATAATATAAATTTTAAAAATAAACATATAGTCGAAACTCGAAATCAAAATCTCCTTCCTGAACACCTTGAAATTGTAAAATTTTAGAAATAATTATACAGCTATGTTTTACAGAATTCTATAGCTGTTTCATATAACAGTATTGAACATTATAAGAAAATTTCATAATTTTACAACTATACACATATTTTGTTTAATATATTCTAACATAAACTCAATTTAATTGTAAATTATGCATTAATTAACAGTCAATTTACGCGTTATAATATATTAGACTATTACATTATAATTAAAAGAAATTCTATTTAACGCGAAATTAAATAGAATTGATTAGAAACCTTAAAGAAATATTCAACAATTTAAATTTATTTTCATATTATAAACACACAATTTATTCAAATATAATTAACTTACATAACATTGTTATACTTGCATGACAATACACAATATAAAACCAAAAGAATTAAGACACAAAATCTGATTTGATTCAATATGCATGCTAATAGAGGTATATTGAATGACACAAAATTCGATCTCTTTTGATTAATTTTATTGAAGAATCATTACCACAATTTTCAATGCAATTTCAAATTAAATCTTATTAAAATTACAAAGAGTTGGAGAGAAAAAGGTTATAAAAAAAACAATTTTTTTTTGATCTACATATTTAATTTTTAACACCATTTTTTGCTCGCTTTTTTTCGTTATCATCAAATTCTATCACCTAATTTTTAAATTTATTTATTTTCAAAATTTACTTTTAATTCATTTTCTCACGAATTGTTAGCGAAAGAAAAACTCAATTACATTTTTTTTTCTTTTTTTGCTTTTCTCACTAAATTTGTTACAATTTCCATTGAGTTTTTAAATTAATTTTCTTTAATAGCATTAAGGAAACAAGCAAATTAGAAAGAAATTAACGATTAGACGAAAAAACAATTACAAAAGAATTCGAATTAAAAATTTTCATTCAATTTCGATTTGGTCCGATTTCTAAATTGAGAGAAAAAAAAAAATAATTATACAATTTTCACACGGTTCTTTTTTCTCTCTTTTGCGCGGCGCAGTCTGCTTCGTTTTTAGCACTTTTCTTGTCTTTCTTTTCCTTTTTTTTTCTTGAGACTAATAGATAAGCAATTAGAGAAGTGATCTTAAATACAAATAAAAAAAAAAAAGGAGAAAATAACAACAAAAAGTTGTGTGAACAAGTGATGAACATTTGAAATAGATAAATAAATAGCAGTAATTCATGTCAACTATAAGATCCAAAGTTAATAGATTTAAGAATAATTACTATTGAGAAATGTACTTGAAAGAAATAGTGTGATAATTACAAAATTTTTTGTTATATTAAGAGAAAATCGATATTAGAATGGCACAATATGCGTCATTAAAATATTTGTCTAATAGTCTGTAAGTCCCAGGCTCTTATTTTAATATTAATATTTACGAGTAAACAAATTTATTTTATTTTTTAAATATGTTTGTTATCATAAATACAATTTCTTTCAGTAATTTAACTCATATAACAGTTTCTTAATGATTATTAATAACGTTATAAAAAGTATTAGGGTTTTCACTGTATTTTTGATGTTTCGACGTACTTAATGAGAGCATGTCATCCAAAATTACTTTCAAAAAATACAATACGACAATATTGAATATGTGAAATGTTTATATACAATGCATGTAAAATGTATGTATTTTCTGTTTATTAAAAATTCTTAAAAAATAATTTTTTAATTCCTACTATCAAATCAACATGTACCTATATAAATATGCAATATTTTGTGTAATCGTTTTTTAAAAATGTCTGAAATATAAAAAAATTGTCATCGTCTATCCCCTGGCGGCCAGGGGCTGGCCTAATAAACAATGATGAAATATTTGGAAATAACAAAAGTTATACCAATTTTTAAAATTCATTCATATGTACTTGTTATGTACAATTTCGTAACCACATAGTACTTTATTTCTTAATTATATCTACCTTTTAAAAATAAATCAGAAAAACAAAATCGGGCTTCTATCATTATCGTACATTATTTTTTTGTCTACACGTTACTTAAAGGCCAACAAAAAAAAAACAAAGCCGGTAAAATAAAATCACATAAAAAAAAAAACATACAAAAATTAGCGGCCGGTAAAGAATGAAAGCCAACAAAAAACAGAAAAATAAATAAAACAAAACACATGTTGCTAGCAACACTATCAAACAAAATTATTTTCTCGAGATAATCAACAAAAAAATGGGAAAAAAAAAACACAAGTCAATGAACTAATGACCAAGTTTTATTAAAAAAAAACAAAAGCACTAAACGATTTGCACTCTTTTTTGTTTTTTATTGTGTTTTTATATTTTATACACAATTATGTAGTTAAAGTTCCGATTATAAAACAATATTAGAGTCACATACTTACTTACATACATACATACTGATATTACGTTAATGAGATCTTGGTGAGAACGAAATATTATTATTTTTTTTTTTTAATTTTGTAAATAATAATTTTAATTGCCCTTGAATTTTATTTAATATTAATATTTATGTAAATAAATAAATATATTGGACTTACGTAAATTTCAAATTGAAAAAACAAAATGAGAACATTAAATTATGTCTTTAGTATTATCGTATAATATTATACATATAGTAATTTGGAAAAGACATGTTATGAAAAAATATAACAGTAACATAATTTGTACGCTCAACAAAATATTTCAGCCCCGCTCCCATTACGAAACAATCGTTTCAAGATCAAGTCAATTAAATATATAAAATTTACAATATTCTCAATAATTTTATTATTCTAGGTTGAGCTAACTTCTAGGTAACTGTACTGAAGTAACTAAACTTATATTCAGTACAGTTCAGAAGAGCAACATTTTATATCCGAATTAAAAACTATTGCACATACTTGAATTATTGAATTTGAGTATTTTGCCTTAATGAGAAAAATATATAACATTATGTATTTATGTTTTAAAATTTCAAATTACTCATTATTCTTAAATATCGTTTATTAATATCGTAATGTTAATGCTACAACTAGATTAAGTCGCGAATTATTAATTTAGAGATTTTTTTTTTTCCTTCTTCACTCCTATAAGGAGTACAGGGCTAGTGCATGATATCTATCATGTCCTAGTTTCTATAGTCATAGAGAGTTAGCTAGGTAGGTGACTAGCCTACCGTAGTTTTTATTTATATTAAATATTTCCGTTTATTAATATTTTACTGCTTATTTTCCTTAGTCTTTTTTTTTAGTATCGCATATTATGAATATTTGAAAATTACTTGTATAATTTTATTAACATTGCATATTAAGTTATATAATTAATATTGAATATAATTTTTATAGTGACCTGACCGATTTAGAGATATTGACTTTTAAAGATACAAAATTTAGCAATAACAAAATAATTTATTATGAAGATGTCTATAGTTTTGGCATTATCATTTTCAGATGTACACTTTTAAGCTTAAATATTGGTCACAAATGAAAGAGTATTCGATTTTATAACGCCTACGTTAATTATTAAATAATATAAAATTTTCGAATTATCTAGTTGTTGTATTAACCTCACGATATGAAATATTCATAAGAGTTGCAATGTAAATGTTGGAGTTTTGTACTGAATAGGTAAAAGTCAATATCAAGTAGGGAGTAGTGAACAAAAATTTGAGTATTTCAATTCAAGAATTATTGTCAAATTGTATTAATACTCGTATGTATAAAGAGCACAATTTAAAATTTTTAATAACCGTCCGTATCTTAATTGCCCGAGAGCTAGATCAAGAACAAGGTGAGTTGACAATGTAGAAAATGATGCCAGAAAGCTGGGAGTCTTAAATTGGAAAACATCAGCGAAAGAGAGGGCAACTTGGAGGCAAATTGTACAGAAAGCTAAAGCCTATCCCGGTCTATACTGTCAAATTATAATGATGATATTAATATGTTTTTAAAGTATATATTTAGTAAGAAATTGAATTTGACGAGAAGACGAACGCATATAATAGAGAAGGGAATACAGTATAACAAATCGAATCTTAGTTGTATATATTTTTGATCTGTAACAATTTTATTTAGGTATGTATGAATTGTGAATATTAACAAAATCGCAAAAAAAAAAACAAACATTAAGTCCTCTATATAACATTAAATTTTATAACAGAAAGATAATAAAAAACTCTATACCTGAAAACAATTTGTGTAAATAATTGAATCGCGAAAGCGCGAAAATTACTTTTTTTTTTGTTTTTATTTTTTTATTAAATTGTCACACTTTTTTCCGTTATGTATACAAAAATATAAATAGAAAAACATTTTAAAATAATTCAATTCGTCAATGTTTTTTTTATTTTGTGATTTTTTCTATTTTATTCAATATATTGTTGGTGGTGCGCGTTTTTTCTTAAAATCATCAACGATAAAAGTAATGTTGTTTTTTTTAATGTGAAATTGAATTGAATTGAATCAAAAAACAAAAAAAAAACAAACTAGTTAATAGAAAAAATCAAGCATAAGTGTAACTGAAATTGTATAACAGATTTTCATGAAAAACCTAATTATTATTTACTTTATTTATTTTTTTTTTGTATTATTATTATTATTGGATTTAATTATATTCTATATAAAGTGATTTTAAATCACTTTTATTCCAAAACAATCACAACTAATAATAGAGAGGTGAGAAAAATAAAATTATAAAAAAGTGTACATATAAAGTAGTTTTTTTTTTTTTGTGTTTGCTCAAAAACAAATAATGGCAGTAATTGTATGTTATTAAGAAGTGTTAAAAGATTAAATGTGGAATTGTTGCTTATAATTTTAACACTTTCTTTTATTTATTTTGAATTTTTTTTTTTTGTCCCTGCAATATTGTTATAATTTTTCATGTTTGAAAGCTTTCATGTTTGAAAAATTGAAATTTCCTTTAATATAGTTACTTATTTGGTTTTGTCTTCGCCTTTTTTGTAAATTTCGGAGAAAATGGTACCAGATAATATATATATATATTAATATATAAAATGTACTGAATTTTACTGCTTTGTAATGGAATTAAATTTAATAAAAAAAAATTTGTATTAGAAAATATTGTATTTATTCTGATTAAATTTTAAAAATTTAGACAAGTTTAAAATACAATATTAGAATAAAAGGACTAAATCACAATTCCAATATAATTCCAATTCTAATATACTTTGTTCTGGACTTCTAATATAATTTATTAATAATTATAAAATTTTTTATAAAATGATCATTCGTAATTTCAAAATTTCTTTAATTACTATAAGTTTTTCCAAATAAAAACTTGTTCTTACTTTATGAATGCGAAATTATTGAAAAAGCTCTAGTACACAAAAATTATTCGATAAATGATTTTGTATAAAAATAATTTTTCATTTAGTAAAATGTAATCTTAAAGTGAGTATACAACAAGTGATATTAAAATTCACTTTGGACATGCAAAAAAATCAGAATTAATACAAAAATATTTTTGCATAGATTACAAAATCAATTTCCGCTAAAAAAAATCAATTTACCATAGTAACAACAGACTCGTTCCTAATAAAATTTTTTCGATTTTAAGAACCAACTTCATATTTAATCTTAAATTTAGATTTGGAAATAAAGGAAAAAATTAATTGACCAAATATTCTTGTCATATAAGTAATTGAGTCATTACAGTTTTATTCTACATTATATAGATAGGTTCTACAATTAAGTTATTTTTTAATTTAACATGGATTTGGATCATTAAAGATGAACGTATTAAAAATTTGAACTTTAATATTAAGAGCAAACCATCACACAAAATTTTTTCATTTAAAATTTGAACAAAATTTCAAAAAAATTTCATTCAGTTTACTCTCAGTGTTCAAAGCACATTTTATTTTGAGAATTAAAAATTTTTACGATAAAAATTTTAAATAAAAACGAGAAAAAAAATAGAGTTGACCTTGTCAACTCTGTGATACCCGTACAAATTTGTTATCCTATGAGCAAATAAAGATGCCATAACTGACTAAGGGACACATTAATTTATGCAAAATTTCAATACTGTCTGTTTTTCAAAATACTGTGTGTGCCAAACTACTATTTAAGTTGTATGGCAGCTACCAGAAAAAGCTAAGAAATTTTAACAAATTTTATCAAAAACATTGGCCCTAGTAATATATTCGCTTGTGTGAAATTTCAATACCATAGCTTTTATAGTTTCTGAGATATAGCCAAATAACTTTTGAAGTTGTATGGCAGGTACCAGAAGGAGCCAAGTAATTTCAACGACTTTTATCATACACATTGGCCCTACTAATATATTCGTTTGTGTGAAATTTCAATACCACAACTTTTATAGTTTCTGAGATATAGCCAAATAAATTTTGAAGTTGTATGGCAGCTACCCGAACCGGTACCCCGATCATGTCCAATTTAAATAGGGTTCTGGCACTTACTACAATAAATCATTTGTGAAAATTTGGTGAACTTAGCTCAATTAGTTTTTGAGTTATCGTGGGGACGGACGGACGGACGGACGGACAGACAAAGCTAAATCAACTCAGAATTTGACGCTGATCAAAAACATACACTTGAGTCTATATCTAAGACCGTTATTTCTTAGCGTTACAAACGGTAAGGCAAATTTAGTATACCCTTCGAACATACGTTCGTACGGGTATAAAAAAACAACTGTTCTAACTAATTTACCATATAAAATCATTTTTTTTTTCTTGGTTAATTTCCAAAAAAAAAATTTAAAATACAAAAATTTACAATTTCAGTGTAGGTAATAAAAGTTAAAAATTAATTTTTTTTTTTCGTTCTTTCCTTACATAAAATCGCGATATTCCGTTTTTGTTTTTTTCTTTTTTTTTAATAAAAATTATCACACCGGAAAAATTAACATTTTGTACTTTTCGTGTAACATTTATTACTTTAAGAATAAGAAAAAAAAATTATACTTTTACACTTATAGTTTTGCTAAATTTTTATCTGCTATTACCGTTAACAAAAAAAAAAAATTCCCCCAAAATTACGGTAATTTCATGAATGTTGATTTTCCATGACTTGCTGATAAAAAAAACACACACTTGTATAATAACACAGATAAATTTTTCTTTTGCAGAAAAGCGTAGCCAAAAAGCTACACATGCGGATACAACAATAAAAGAACAAAAAAATCTCAGGGAAAAAATGACAAAAAGAGTAAGTGAATGACAGACAAGTCAGTCAAGTGTTTCCAGATGTCTTTAACTTGCAATGTGATTTTCGATTTTGTTTATTTTATAACAGAGAAAAAAAAATTTTCAATTTTTCCATTCAATGATTTTTCTTCAACAACTGCGGAATTCTTCAATTTTATTAACTCAATATGGCATATAATTTAACACAAAGTTGGATGTCGAACAACGGAGGTAAGTAGTATATTATTGCAATATATTTTGTATTGCTCTCAATTAATTACAATTTATAGTAGACTTGTTCAAGTTTCTCACATTTAAGATTCAGAGATGTAAGCACATTTAATTTCAACTGTCAATCAATTCTTTTTTTTTTAGTCAATTTCAAAATTATAAAAAAAATATAGCTTTAACAAATGGGTTTGCCACTGAATTTCTTCAAAATTAGGATTAGATTTAAGATTATATAAAACTTATCTTTAATTTTTGACTAATATTATAAAAACCATATCTAGCAAATCAGGTTCTGCGCGATACGTGCAAGTATATAACCCAGTAAAAATAAATAGCAAATATTTAATTGAAAATTAAATAAAATGAAAGATACGCCATCTATTCTATGCGAGTACTTTCAATCAAAAAATAATATGCCCACAAGAGAAACAGACGGATGTCTCTGGTATAACTAAAATCACATAAAATAATTTATATTTTTGTCATTATAATTAAGAAGAAACTATGAAAATTTTTTAAAAATTACCAAAGAAATTTTAGATTACCCACTTCCAAAAATCGTATAACAATTAACTGATTAAATAGCTCTGATCAACAATAGTTTTAAATTTTCATGTACAATATTGTCGCACTAATAACAGAACAAACAGTAGATATTTATAAATATATGCATCTGTCATTCAAAATTCCAAAGATATTAATTTAATAATGGACATTGCTATTGTTTCTTAGTTGTTTTCAAAATTCCCAGAATTCTACACATATTTGTATTCATGTCGTCGGCAACTAAAAACTATAATACATAATACGCAGTTGTAACAATGTATTTTACTACTCGTATATAGTTGTTGTATCCAAGTGAATATTATAAAAAAAAAATTAATTTCCGGTATTCACAATTAAAAACAAAAAAAAATACCATCATTTGAACCACTTAAATTTAATAACAATAATTAAATTTCCATTGGAATGAATTATGAAAATAAACAAAGAAAAACGTATATGATGCATTTTAGTATAATTAATTTTTGTAATTATTTTAAAATTATAAAATTAAATTTTTAAATTTAAACAATTTTAAAAATTTTGCATCTGATTTTGACATAAAAATTTTGAATTCTTTAACACTAACTGCAAGAGAAAGGATTTATATGAATAAGTGCTTTGAAAGAATATAACAATTGCAAACATATTGCAATACAGAATGGACTGTGATTCTAAAACTTATATACGAGTACTAACACAAATAATTTAACAAAATCAATCAAAACTAGTCAAATTAAAAGAAAAAAGCATAACATTAAAGCGATAATTACTAAAATTAGGTTTTTTCTAGAAAAGAACAAAAAAGAAGGTTAAAAATGCAAAAACAGTTAAGAAAAAAAGTAATTGGTTGGATTTGAACCTGATTCTCATGTTCCCATAATAATAGTATGTAAGACTATGGGCATGGTTCATAACGTGGATAAATTCTAAACTCATACAACACGAGTATGAAAAAAGTAAGGAAAAACTAAGAAATTAATTTAAATTTTTTGTTACTAATTTTCTTTTTATTATCTGAGTGAGCGCTTCTTTAATTTTATAATAGAATCAAATCAATTTATTGTTTCTATCACAAAGATCTACTATTCTATAATATGTGATGCTATCTAATATAATAAGTAAGACAAAGTTTATTAAAAGAATTATGCACATACTTGTACATCTCTAAAATCAACTGGTCTCATATTCTAAACTCTATACAATAAATTAATAATAGTAAAATAATAATTGAAGCGCATAATAATTTTTATTACAGTCGAGCGCATTTAAAATGAACTTATAGTTGAGAATTACTCTATTATAATTTGGTAACTATAAATTAATTGTTTGTGATAAAAAATTCTAATAAATCACAAAAGATTCTAGATCAGGGGCCTCGGTTCAAATACAAGAAAAATAATGCTTCAATTGTAATAATATAGAGAAATTGAGTGTTGCCACTGCTATAGCTAATTAAGAAAATTTTGATTCTGCTGCCAATTTTTTGGAGGATAATACGCGTTTTATTGTTGACAGTGTTTAAATTTCAACACGAATTCTTGTTTAATTCAATTTCAACAAAAAAGCTATAGTCGTTTGTTTTTTGATATATTAATATAACAAAAACATTGGCTAGAATGTTTTTGGGCTCAGCTGAATATTCAACTTTTAATTTTGTAATCATTTAATTACTTATTTGTTTGCTATAGGTTTATATTCAAACACGCGCACATGCAACTGTATATGATCGCATGCAATTAACTAATCAAAAGGTTTGTAAATTTTTACAATTTGAGCGCAATTTTTGTTTAATGCATTCGATTTGAATTGATGCAATAGTTTTGTTGGTACGCGCAACAATTCTACAATCAAGCAGTAATTAGAAAATTGAAAATTGCATGTCTGTTTGAGCCCTAAGAAACATTAATTTTTTTTTATTAAATTTCAAAAGTTCCAATATTAATGTACTGTACTGTATATTTTATATGTTGTACCTTATATATATGAGAATTTATATTGGAATACAGTTATTAACCGAACCGTTGGAAATTTTATTAAAAGAAAAAACAAAAAATATAGAAATTATAAAGATCATAAAATTATTCAACCATTTCTAAAACGATAATTACATCCTGAATTTCTCATATAGGAAAAGAAAAATTACATAGGGAGCTAAAATAACTTTACTTATAATTTGTTTACAAAATTCTTATTTTAATTTAACTACATATATATTTGATTATGTGCAACAATGTGGACTGACTAACTACTAAACCACTTTGACCACAGTAAATGCATTTCACTTATTTAATGGTATGGAAAACAAAAACAACGAAAAATAAGAAAATAAATAAAATTTTTTTTATTAAAATATTGACCATTATTGGTTAACCATTTTTATATTAGTCAAAACTTGGTGCATAATATTTGATTAAATGGTATAAGATTAACTTAATTTGATATCATTATGAAAAATTTAGCAATTCTAATTTCCACAGTAGAAAACAAAAAAAAAAGGAAAATTATGGTAATCCCAAAGGCATTTTCACAAGTTATAAAATGTGGTGTATACATTTTTTACCCTAAATAGAAAAAAATACAAAATCTCTTCCTCTGGGGGATAAAATTAAATATATTATTATAATAATTTCAGTTTCCTTTTTTGATATCTGGTAGTGGCGCACTATTTTCTAGAGGATTATATTAAGTAATGAGAATGGAAAAAAAAAATTGCATATTAAATAAAATTGAATCTTTAAAATATTTATGATAATTTTTGTTAATTGTATTTTTAAAACAGAATGTTGTTAAAAACGATATTAAAAATAAAGAAAGTTTTAAATAAAAATTAAAAGTAATTTATAATGCCACACCCGTAAGCTGCTGGACAAAGTACAAAAACGAATAAAAAAATATTTTATTACAATGTTAAAATGAATTTGAAAGGAATTTCAGATCCTAAGGAATGAAATTTTGGTAAATTTAAGAGCTGATAAAGCATATAAATATAAATTCAAATATTTTGCATACTTATGGGGGCAGAAAATGTTGTTTTTGTTTGAAAAGTAATTCTTTTCTTTTCCATGAAAATTAGTTTTCCCAATGAAATAGTTGCAGTCCAAATTATTTTAAGATTTCATTTTAGAATTTCATTTAGATTGTTAATACTATTTAGATTATTTTTCATGAAAATCATCTTCCAACTTCTTTTCCCACAGTAGCTCATTCTACATGCATTGCCATACAAATACAATACAATAAACAGGAAGAGAAAATCAGAAACTAGACCCATGAACAAGTTGGCTGCATGGACAAAGTATAAAAGAAAATGAAGCCGAGACTACCTTAATGTTAATAACAACTGAATAAGTTTGAAAATATTGTAATTTCCTTTAAATGACTGCTTTTAAAAATCATTTTTAATATAGAAATATTATAATTTTTTAAACAAAATTCATAAGAATTCCAATTAAATACTTAATTCTCAAATTCTTTTAATTCAAATTCCATTCCCCTTCAATGGAATGGTTAATGTGAAGTTAACTTTGCAATCATTTTTCAATTTTCAAAATAACAAAACTTTTTGTAAAGTAAAATTAAGGAAAACGAAATCTAATATAAAAAAAAAAACACCTTTACTAAATGAAATTTTTCTCTTCTCTTCTTCTACTTGTTTTTTTTATACCCGCACGAACGTATGTTCGAAGGGTATATTAAATTTGCCTTTCCGTTTGTAACGTTAAGAAATAATGGTCTAAAATATAGACTCAAGTATATGTTTTTGAACAGCGCCGAATTCTGAGGCGATTTAGCTTTGTCTGTCCGTTTGCCCGTCCGTCCGTCCCAACAATAAGTCAAAAACTAATTGAACCAAGTTCAGCAAATTTTCACAAAAAACTTATTAGAGGAAATGCCAGAATCATATTTAAATTGAATATGATCGAGATACTGGTTAGGGTTTCCAGCTTCCATACAACTACAAAATTTGGCATTATCCCAAAAATTATTGGAGCTATAATATAGAAATTTCGTGAAAACGAATGTATTATTAGGGTTTTTATGTGTGATCAAAATCGTTGCAGTATCTTGACTCTTTGTGGTAGTTGCCATACAACTTCAGTAGTAGTTTGGCCAATAATGGCAAATGAATATCACAATACGGCAACTTAAAGTCATAGTCTGTCCCATAGTCAGATATGGCAAATTTATTCGCACATAGGGTAACAAATTCGTATGGGTATCACAGAGTTGATATGGCCAATTCTATTTCCTTTCGTTTTTTTTTTGTTTTTATCCTCATTGGTGTGGTTACTTAAAGTTTTATACTACAAGAGCACAGCAACCGTTAACAAAAAAATAACAAAACAAAGGAAACGCGGTTAATAACTACATTATTAACTTTAACATTTTTACAACATAACATGAATGTCAAGAGTTTTTATTATTAAAATCGTTTATATTTTCATTAATAAAAAAAACAACAAAAACAAGAACAAGTAAAACACAAAATTAAAAAAAGAAAAATATTAAATTAAATTTTTGTTTTTGCTGCTTTTTAAAATTTATTTACTACCTGTGTGCTATCAATGATATTGTATAAAAAAAATTTAAACTAAAAATAAGTAAGTAAAGTAAGTATAAACTTGCTACTGTTTTTATTTTATTAAAATCTACTTAATATCCAAATTACCATTTTTTTATTTTTTCGTTGATTTATTAACACTATATACATAGCCATACAGTATAAAATAATATTGAGAGCATAAAAAAATCTGATGTGATCAGCACATAACCGACCGCAATTTGTTTTTCCAAGTTAAGTGTAAGTATTACAGAAGATTGTAAAAATGACATTTAAACACTTCTTTCCAATACTTAGGTCGTTAGTAAGCTTTTAGTTAACATATCTAGAAAAATGTAAATTTGGCTCTTAGTACAGTTTCGCTTTGAGCCTTCCGAATTCCCTGAAAAATTCGCTAGTCAGTTTCGGTAACAATCCACAGCTCAAATGTAAAATTTCAAGAAATTTCATCACCGATATGCAAAATATGTTGCCATCACATTATCTCCCTTATTGTATGCAATGCGATCGGTAAATATAAAAACTAAACATAAGAATAACTGACATTTTAATAATGAAATGAAATGAAACGAAACGAGAAGAAAAAAAAAATCAGAAAATATTAAAAATGAAAATGCCAATGGCAATGACAATGATAGCAGTAATAGTCTAGTAAATACCATATAGTTATTATGATTATTATTGTTATTGTTGTATTATTACTTCTCTTATTATTATTTAAAATTGAAAACATTATTTTAAATCAACTATCATGATAGTAAAAATTATGGTATAGGTACCTAATAAAATAAAACACATTGATGTCTTTTTTTTTTTTTGGATAATGGCTATTGCTGCTCTTCTATTACAGTAAGAAAAATTTTGATGAATCAGTAATGAGAGAATCAAAAATGTTCATTCTTCCCTTCATAACCCTTTCAATTTCTCTCTCTCTCTCTCTTATATTTTATAGCATGCCAATGAATTCAATAATATGAAAATTATATAGTTTTTTTTAATTTTCTCTATATACGAAAGATTGGGTATTTTTAAGTTTGGAATTGCCAATAAAAATCAACTAATTGTAATCAAAAAATTTTATTACTTATGTTTTTGATAGTAATTTTTTCTCTTTATTTTCTTTGTTCTCAACCGATATATTATTTTGATTTTCTGTTTTTTTAATCTCTCTGATGGTAAAAATTGTAAGAATGTTGTAAAAAAAATTTATTTCTATAATTTAAATTTATAAAGGTAAGTGATATGATTTAATTTTATTTTAATGTTTTGCATCAATAAACTACAAAATGCAAAGCAACAGATTCGTTATTTCTCTTCCGCTCTGCTCTTTCAATGTTTTAAATGAAATCAAATGGAAAAAAAATATGAAAAATGCAAAAGGCTCGTGCATTACACGAGTTTTGTTTTGGAAAAAAAAAAAAACAGATTTAAAAGGCAAGATAATAAAAATGAGAAAAATAATAATGGAGAAAATAGAAATGTTAAAAGGTATTTTATTATTATTACAAAAAACAAAATCAAAAATCAAAAATCTAATGAACATTAAGGCAATACAAAAAAAAATCAATGACATGTAACGAAGTAAAACCAACAACAACAGTAACAACAACAGCAGCAGTAGTAATAACAACAATTACAGAAGGAAAAAGGCAGAGTACATAAAAATTAAATTCAGTTATATTGACAGGTACCTTTTGATCAAACAGGTGAACTCTTTTTTTTTTATTTTGTTCTATTTTTTACATGTTTTTTTTTTTCTTTTTTGGTGAATTTCCGGTTTTCTATTTTAATATGATTTTAAACAAAAGGTGAAATATGTTCGTATTTATTGTTCTGTTCTTTTTATTTTTCTTTTTTTTTCTATCTTAATTGACTCAATGACATAGCATTTTTCATTTTTTGTTGTTGTCATTGTATTTTATTTTATGAAAGGTAAGTTAGTATTTTTTTTTTGTGTACTTTTTATCTTCTATATCTTCTTATAACTGATGCTATTATATTTTTACGATCAAATGAACGTTAACATAGACTTACTTCTAATTCAAATCGAGTTTTATTTTGGTTCTTTTGTACTCAATTATTTTTATGCTCTTAATAATGAATTGGAATTGTAAATCTTCAATTGTATTCTATGAAAATAATTAAAAGGTACTTAATGTGAATTAAAGTAAAATTGAATTTTCAAAATTTTTTTTGAGGTTAATTAGGATTTAATCACCAAAATCGCTGATATATCTCCGAAATTCTTGTTAATGAAGATTCGAAATTTTTGCAATGTTGTTCAAAAAGTTTAATTAAATAATTAAATGAAATTAATTTTACAAAAAAAAGAACAAAAGTTGAAAGAAGAAACATAAAAAAACTCTGAAGCCCACCTGATCTAATCTGTAGATGTAATATTATTTGTAACTTCAATATTCTTAATTTTTAATTCATATTATTTAACAAAACTTCCCCAATATAGTAATTATTTATAGAATTTGCAAAAATTTGAATCTCTTGAGGAGTAAATAGAATTAAAATTTTATTGAAATTCTTACGATTAACTATCAAAATTATATTTATTAGCTATTAATAATTAATAAATGTTTAAAATTTTCTATTCCTTTCATGATATTTGTAGGTAATGAAAAAAATGCTAATTGAAAATCGCATTCACCTGAGCTTTTTTATGAAATGCAGAAAAATATTAAATATTATCATCTAATACGAGTAGTGTGTAGAAACTTTAGTATTTTTTTAAGTTGAAATATTTCAAATGAATTAATGTTGGTGTTATTAAATAAAATGACGGAGCAAATGAAATTTTAAAAAAATTTAAGATGCTAAGAAATTTTTTATAAAAGGTATGAGGAAATTGAATTTCCGAAAAATATTTCAAAACGACAAATTTTTATATTTTAAAAATCTATAAAATATTCGATTGCATAAAAAAAAAGAAAAATACAAAGTTTTTGTGTAATTTCCGATGACAATATTTCATTCATATTCATTTGTATGTATTCTGTTAATTATTTTATATAAAAATGAAAAAAAAATAGAGTTCACCATATCAACTCTTTGATACCCGTACGAATTTGTTATTTCATGTGCAAGTAAATATACCATGGCTACCTATGGTACAGACTATGACTTTAAGTTGCCGTATTATCATAATTTATGTAGAATTTCAATACGGTGTTTTCAATATTTTCTAAGATATGGCCAAACTACTATTGAAGTTTTATGGCAGCAACCAGAAGGAATCAAGCAATTTCTCCTATACTTTTTTGTATTATAATTTTTGATAAATTATGAATAAAATCTCAATATAAAATTAGATTTATTTAAAAATAATTAAATAAAACTTGTAAGTCGTTTTAATTCTCTTCCCAAGAAAAAATTTAAATTAAATTATGTTTAATATGTACATAACATTTATGTTATGTTTTACATGTTAAATTTAACATGATACAAAAAAAAAAAGAGATTATTATTTTAATTTACTATGACTAAAAATAAAAGAGACATTTTATATACCTCTTTATTGAAAATGGACTCTCTATTAAATTAAAGAGTACAATACGAATGACAACATCAATGTTATTCAACTTCATATGTATATACAAATGTTTAAATGAGTAAAAAATTAAATTTTATAATTGAATGAACATGTCGATTTTGAACTATACTTGTGTGTTTTTCATTTTCTTTGTACATGTAAAACATATAAGAGAAAACTTCATTTTTTGAATTTTCGGTAATTATTTCCGGTAACAGGATATGAAAATTTAAAATACAAATATTATGTACATACACATGCATGATATTTAAATAATTTTCAATTATAAAAAAAAAAACATATTTTATTATTTAATTTCAAATCATGACAATGTTTTTTAATTAAGAAAGTAAATTTAATATTATTTCAATATGTAAATCATTTATGCATTTATACAGAAATTCATGTTGAATTTTCAGAGTTACAAAGTGTTAAATTTTCTGAGATTTCTATATATAGCTAATAAATATTAATTGTAACTGTTGCATGTTATGTTTTGTAACATGTTAAAATATATTTGCATGGTTTTCAATACTTGCATTTTATTCAATTAAACTCGTTTAAATTGTATGATTGTACACATTTATGATATCGTAAATACTTTAAATAAAATATTATATATTAATTCTTAAGAAATTTTTAATAATAAGCAATATTATATTAAAAATCGTATTGTTTTCAAATTTTGTGTCCGTCATCGAACTTAAAAATTACAGACAAAACTCTATAATACAAACTTCCGTAAAAATGTAATTGTACTCAACAAAAATTCTTTTGTTTGCATTTTGTACATCATATTTTTTATATTTTCATTTTTCATGAATTCATGAAAGCGCAAATTCTAATACGAACTAATTTTGTTGAAAAATTAATGATTCGTATTATGATGGTTCAACTGTAATTAAAATATTTCTGAATATAGCGCAAATCAATGAAAATGCAATTTATATTGCAGTCTGTGCCCTATGGTGTAGTCTAAATCTAATGATGTATTAACGTTTCATTGTAATTTGATATTTGAGTTCTGGTTGTTACCGAAACTAATTGGTGAGCATTTCATGGAATTCGAGTAGCTCAAAGCGAAACTCTACTAAGAGCCAAATTTACATTTTTCTAGGTATGTTAACTATAAGCGTACTAATGTTCTAAAAATTGGAAAGAAGTATTCAATAGGAATTTTTATAATCTTCTGTAATACTTACATTTAACTTGGAAATACACATTGCAGTCGGTTATGTGCTGATCACATCAGATTTTTTTTATTCAATTATACAAAAAAAAACTAAGTGAATGGAAAATCATTGTATTGAAGTATCGAAAAATATTGACGAGCTCATGATTTTCTTCTAAGGAACATTTGTTTTTTTTTTATTTTTAATATCTAATTTAAAGTCACCTTTCAATTTTTTAAGCATTTTATTGAAAAAAAACTGACTCTTTTTTTTTTTTTTTTTTTTTTTTTTGTCTATCATTACCATTATTTGTAATGATGTTAAAACAAAATCAACGTCATATAATTTACTTGTGTGTTGTAATTTTTGTTAATTGAATTTTCGAATTCAATTTAAGAAATTTAATTTTTTTTCCTATTTGCTGTTTCTGTTCCTTTCTTGTGTATTTTTTGTTTTTTATTGGAAACCACAAGATCATTAGCGTTTTTATTCAATATCAAAATAAAATTAAAAGATGTTAGGAAAAAAAAGGAAAGACCCATAATTTTAATTAACTATTGTAAAAAAAAAAAAAATACCGAAAAAAAACCAAATTAAAAATTATGTTCGACTCTTGTTTAATCGTATAAATTTTTCTGATCGAACAAGAGTTAAACGTATGTGTGAGTGAGTAGCAGTTTACAATGCAATTTATTTTATATTTTTTATAAAAGTGAGTACATAATAATAAATGGGTTCATTTTGTTTTTAATTTTAATTTAACAATGATTTCGAATTATTTTTTTTTCTTTGTTTTGCAATAAAGCAAAAAATTATGTGGAATAAATAACTTTCACTTAGGTGTCATTAAAATTTTAATCATAAATTTGTAGAAAATAAGGTAAATTTTTTGTTTAGAAAAAAAAAAAAACAATTATAAATTAGATTTTGTTGAAAAGCTGTTCGCTTTAAAAATTCAAGAAACCAAAAACTATATTAAAAAAAAATTCAACAGATGAAATAAGCGTAAAAGTTTGTATTGTAACAAGAAAAAAACAGGAATTTTTTTTTTTTTTCATTATTTTGATAATCATTATTAATTTTGCTATTTTATTGCCAAAAAAATTTCGCCCCTTTGTTAATATTATAAAAGAAAATTAATATTTTCTTGAAATTTTAAGAAATTTTTTCAATAATTAATTAAAATTTTTATTATATTTGTTTAATTTTTGCAAAAGAATTTCCAGTTGAGTTCAAATTTTATTTATGACTTTAATTTTTAATTTAATAATTGTAATTTATAAATTCAATAGACAAACGTTTTAAAAATTTCATTCTCATTATAAAAAAAATTGAAGCGATCTATTTAAATAAATATTGTCAACTCCTCACTACTCAAAATACAATAACTTTAATTTGAAAATGTTGTGCTACTATGAAATTTTAATTAAAATTTTTCCAAAATTTGGGACCTTATTCAATAATTTTTGCAAAATCATACAAGAAAATATATTTATACAGTTATTAGAATTTGAACAGTTATTAGAAACTGTTCCATACGGAAATAGAAATTCTGTTACATAAATAAAATCAAACCTTTAATTTAATTAAATTGCAATTATTTTCCACTTCCATAAATCAAAATAAACTTGTGTACAACTACTCCTTTTATAATTACCTTTTTACTTGTATACCATTAACTATTTGTTTGCAGTTGAAAATAATTACTAATTAGTAATCTTAACGTTATTACTAATTAGAAGAAGCACAACCAATGCGCTAGTTCCTGTTAAATGTTTTTTATACACTTTTGTATTTTGAGCCAGGCGAACTTCAACAATAGGCGTAATTAAAGGAGTAATTGAGAATATTTACTTCCATATAGATTTATTTTTAAAGTTGTTATACGATTTTTTTGATTTATTTATTTTTTTACAATTAAAATTAAAATATTTCAAAATTGCTCATAAAAGAAAACAATCTCTAAGAATATTTGACAAATCTCTAATAATATTTTAATTTTTTCTTGTAAAAAATCAGTGCATAAATTTTTTGCCTAGTAGGTACTCTTGTTTCTCAACGAGTAAAGCCCAGTTAATTTCTATGAATTTAATGATATTTTTTTTCATGTTTAAATTAAATTTTAATGACATAATAAAAGTAACTGTATACAAACAACACCCACAAAAATAACATTGGATTTTAATTTATATAGGAAAATTTTTTTTTCCAAAACGTGTTTTTATGAGAAAATAATTTCTATATTATTGTAGAATATAATATTTCTATCTATATATATATATATATAGGGTAAAATTAATGAATTTTCTATTTTCTTTTACTGTTATTTATTCACATAACATGTATACATACATACATGTGTATATGTAGTATGTGAAATATTCTAATAAAAATTTTTTTTTTTCTAATACTAGAAAAACTACATTTGCGTAACACAATTTTGTTTTTACTAAAACTGAATATTCATGACAAGCTTTTAATTGTGACATCTGCGCATAACAACAAATAAGTAAGATGTATATGAAAAAAAAAATAATAATTAAAATTTAAGATGATAAGGGTTGTTTTAGCTTGGACAAGATTGCAACAATGTGCAATTTATAAGTACAGAGAATTTTTTGTATATACACGGGCATAAGTTGGTTGTTATAAGCACATCATTATTTATGATTTTATTTTTATTCTAGAATGTAGATAAAATTATTTTATTTTTAACTATGTTTGTATGTAAATTTCATTATTAATTTTTGCAATTATTACGAATTCATTGAAAATAACGTCAACTATGAAAATTATTATAAAAAATTGGATGGAAAAGGCAACTTGAAAAATTTTCATTTAATATGGGCAGCAACTATAAAATTTGATTGGAAAATTTGAAATACTAACAATTAGTTCTTTATAAGAACAGGAATTTTTCTATTATAAGAAAAGATTTCAACAGCAGATGAGAAATGAAAATATGGAGACGATATAGAACTGATATATAATCGAAAACAAGAAATCGTTGTTAATGATCTTTTTTTTTCCCCCTTGATCGCTTCTAGAATAGAAGCATAGGGCTAGGTGCATGCTATCATACTCATGCCTCAGTTTCATTGCATCGTAGATATTTTAACTAGATGGGTGACTACAGCAGGTTAGTTTTTCCTTTTATATTAAATATTTAGGGTTATAATTTATTTTATCGAGTATTATGGATATATGAAAATTGTATATACAATTTATAAAAATACTTATAGTAATTACTATATTAAAATATATTGTATATTAAGCAATAATAATATTGACCAGGGTTTGAACCCGAGACTCTTCGATCAGGGTTTGAACCCGAGATCAATGATCAGGTCTCTTGATAATCTAAAAGCAATATAATTCTCAAAAATTAAAATAATTGGATGATAAAACAATCCTAATTGATTTTATTTATTATAAAAGAATTATAGAAAATATATCGGAAGTTTAATATCGAAAAATTTGATTTACGATAATGCAAATTCAAAATAAAGAATTTTCTATTATTTTATAGCTTGAAAATTTTCATGATCAAATTACGAACATTTTAAATAATTTAAATATGAAAAATTTTATTTGTTTTTTTTTGCTAAATATCAAAAATTACAGAAAACACAAACAAAAAAATCAAAAGTTTTTATCTTTAATTGCTGCAGTCAAATTTTATCAGATATTTAAAGCAAAACAGTAAACTAAAAATTTGGGATCTAAATATGCTATTATTCACATATATATGGAAATTTTGTAATACTCTACTATTGGACAAGGATACTCCTAAGGATAACAAGTGCTTGAAATTTTGTAATATGTTACAATTCTTATAATAAATCAATTACATACATGTATGTATGTGTGCCTCCTTTTTTATATATTTTTGCTACTTGTTTAATAAAATTTAAATGTTTTTGAATTGCATGATTATTTAAAATAAAATTAAATTTATTTAAACAATTGAATTTCAAACTTTATTAAATCAATTTTAAAAATATGTATAACATAAACCATTGGTGTCTAGTATATGTGGTATAAATTTTTAAAACGACAACAAGCTACACAATTCAGAATTTAACATGAGTGTTTGACTAGTAATAAATATTTTTATTTTTTAATTTAATTTATATAATCTGTTTGTGTTTTCATATTCTAAAATTTTTAATAATGTAAATATTTGTTCAATTAGTTTGTTTAAGCGCCACAATCAAAGCAACAAAAAATAATTCTATAATTTACGATAAGCAAGTATGAGTTTATACGAGTACTTCTGTTTTAGAACTATAAACACGTGACACAAAAAGTGGACGCTAGCCTTTTTAAATTATTTTTACAAGACTACAAACATTTCAAATTCGGAATTGTTGCGGAAATTTTGTATTTAACTAAACATCGGTTCAAAAAATTTATTCTGTTGTTCTACTTTATTCGAATCTCCTCACATATCTCTTCCGTAGTAATATATTAAATGGCATTACTATTTATAAAACATCATTAAAACACCCCTAAAATATCTTGGCCTACATAACATCAAAACTATTAAAATTATTTTTTTTTTATATACGAATAACAAATACTTTAGGGTTTTCTTTTAATTTTTATTTTCTGTGTCATTTAAGTTATGAATAAAAGCAAGAAAAAAGAGAAACTTTTCATTTTACCAAATCATAATCCTTTTATCGTTATCCTGAATGAATATAATGTATGTATGTAGAACGTATATGTACATTTAAGAATCATAAAAGTTAAAAGAAACTTTTCTCTATTAATAATTTTTGTTTCTGTAAGAAAATATACACAATGATTACATATACAGGACGACATCTAAATTTTGAGACTAAATTTATTAATTCGACAATTGGAATGACTTTTGGTTACTTAAATTTTTTCACAGCCGCACGAATTTTTTTAATACTATAAAATTCAATCAACAAAGTACGCCCTTTCAACACTATTTTCATTAATGTGAAAGTGTAAATTTTATATTTTGTTTAAAAAATAAGGGGAATATGATTGTATTATTGTGCAATAGAAAATTTTTTTTTTTGTAAAAAATTCTCGGGCATAAACTAATCGAACTGCAGTTTTGAAAAATTTGTATAACCATTTCATTCATGGCAAAAGAATTATCAAAATTACTTCAAACGACAATTTTATTGCCGCATTCTGTATATTCATACATAGCATGTATTCATGTGTGCGCCTAATTTTTGAAACCCTACCCTTATTGTGCATATGAAAATTCATTCCGTACAGCTTATGTACATGCACTTTAATTTTATCTTTTCACTCACTCATGCATACATATATATACGATATCCTTTTCAGAACTTCAACCTTGTCAACATTTTCTTTGTTTTTCCGAAGAGAGAAAAAAAAAAAAACAAGAATAACATAAAGAAAATTGTAGGGGAAATAAAGTAAAATTTTAAAGGGAAATTTTTTTTTGATTTATTTTTTCATGTCTTTGTTCCCTGAAATTTTTGTTAGTAGTTTCATTTTTTTAAATCACTAGGTTTTTTGTACACTACAAAATTAACAAAAAAGATCAAAAGAATCCTTTTTTGATAATTTCCTTTTTTTTTTTGTAAATTATTTAAAATCATTGCACAAATATATATATTTTTTTTTCAGCATACTAGGCACTTTTCTGTTTAAACTTTGTTACATTTTTATATGATTGTATATGTTTACAGTGCTGAACAACTGTAAATATTGCATAATTGTGTGGTAAATTTATTAAAGTAGAATTTTGCATTTAAAATGCGAGAAACCGTCAAATATAATTAAAATGACAATCAACTCAGTTCCGGAGTTAATTATAATAAAATTATGCTTTACATTAACGTTATACTTGCATTAGTTGCGTTCAATTAGCCTAACTAATTTAGTATAAAGCAGTAGCGTTTATTCAAACGTTATACATAATTAAATTGTACTTTATTTAATCGTCTAAAGCTCTTAAATCCATTAAATTTTACAATTGAATAATATATTTAACAAAATAATTAAAAAAATTGAAATTTGTTTGAATTGAAAATCTATAAATTTGACAAAACAGTTGACATATACTTATGTTCATTATTGTAATCACTGCATAATTTTTATGCAGTATATTTTATACTTTAAACAAATTTTGATTTTACATATGCCATGCATTAATGTAAATATTTTGTAGAAGGCAATAAAATGCTTGATTAAACATTTAGTTTTTTTTTTATATTATTAATCTATATAAATCGGAATACTTCCCTATTATATAGGGCACAATTATATGCTTTGAATCTTAATAATTCCCATATATTCCAAAAGAATGCAAGGAAAATTTCTAACTTAAATATTAAATATTTATACATTATATTTAAACATATGCATATGTATATATTAAAAATATTTGTTTTATTATAAATATTTATATACATACATACATAATTGTATATGCCTTATGTATAGGCAATCATTTGATGTCTACCTGCAATTTAATTTTTTATGTGCAGTACATTTATTATTAAAACTTATAAACATTTACAAACAAATATATTGAAGAAGACCTACATATATACATATTTAATGTAAATATACATACATACATGATATATATTTGTATACAGAAATTTAACTGCAAAAATAAATAGTTTGCAAAGTGCAATGGAGAGGTAAAAAGGAATTTATTAAAGAAAATTGAAAATTTAAACATAAAATTCATAAAAAAGGTAATTTTCATTTATGTCTATAGATTTTCATAATATACATATACCTACATGCAATTTATGGATATATATATATTATATCAGTTGCATGAATGTGTATTACATGTAGTGTTAATGATAATCAGATAAAAAAATATAGAATAATAAAAAAAAACAATTATAAATAATAAATATATGGAACAAAAAAAAATTTACACTATATAGAGAGATAGAAGGTGGGGCTGAAGGAAAAGACACAAAATTATATGAGCAGTAAATGTAGAGACAAGGCAACATACTCATTATTTTGTTATACAAAAAAAAAATGTAGGAGTGGGCCAGAATATTCTTCTTTTCTAATCGGAATTTAATCTTTTTACAATTTTCTTTCTTGGTCTTTTATTTAAGAATTTATGATAAGAAAATTAAATGAATAATAAAAGTAATAAAATTTATCATTAATTTTTTATAGTTGATAGCTATTATAAAAAACGAACCGATTTTTTATTGCTTAAAAATTTCTATAAATAATTGATAAAACTGAAAATAGACAAAGAAAAATTGGAAAAATTTCTGTTTTCAAAATATCAAAACTGATTTATTTTGTTTCGTTATTTATTATTTATTACATGAACATACACATATTATGTACGTATATGAGGAAATCAAGAAATTTTATAAACACTCTTAAAATATTATAAATCTGAATAAACATATTTTGCGTAAATTCCTGAATTTGAGTAAAAAAACACAAAAATTATTACATTTTAATTGAAGAGTTTTGCAATACATATTAAGAGTAAATTCATACTTTTAGAATATACTAAAAGTGATACCACTGCGTAAAACAATTTCATTTAAAATTATTTCTATAGTTAAAATAATTTTAATTCTTAGTATTGTAATTAGAGTTGTAAAAACGCTCGACTATAGACTTAAGATTTTACTCAATTAAATTTTAGGGTAAATAAATGAAAAAAGCTCAGTTTTTCAATGAAAATTACGACTTTAAACAGTGAAAATAATAAAATATAAAAAATGAGAATTTCCAAAATCACATCGATAGAATCTATTTCTCTCTCAGTTAATGTGTTAATATATATGTATACTGTTCTTTTTCTGTTTGGAAGAAATTACATAATGTATTGTTCCCCGATTTATCGTAAATTTATTCCCTGCATCTACAACATCTTACCAAATCAAATTATATTCGTCCTGTGAAATTTCATAGCGAAAATATAAATAACTTCATTTGTTATAAATATTATCAAACAATATTTTAAAGTGCAGAGAAAAGGACAATTACATAAAAGCATTTGTTAACAGCCATTTTCGTTAATTTAATGGTAAGTTTGTAGTCTACTCTACAATCACTATTTTGTGATTATTTGTGATTATTGGTAACAAAATCATTTGAAGATAATGTAACACAAAATATAAATCAGCCTCTAATTACTTAAATTTTTTAATCTATGTAAGTATGTAAGAACAATCATCATCACTGATTACTTGAATTAGTGTAATATTCTAATAATAATTAACAAAATTGTAAGGAACATTATGAAACAAAGGGCGAAACTAACTAACTAAAAGATGTGTAGATTTATTTTTTCAAAGAATTAACAAATTCAGTTTCTATTTTATAATTTTTATAAATCAATTTAAAATACTGATTAAAGCTGAATACAATACATAAATAATAAATACTATTATTGACTATTAAATTCATCAAACAAAAAATAAAAAATTTTTTATTCAAAAATTACGGATATAATCTCGTATTTCTTCTTCTCATAATCCTAATAATGTTCATTAAAATCCAAATATTTTGATCGTAATCAATCAAAATTCAATAAATCCTTTACCGTTAACATTTGACATTACCGTTAATATTTTGACATATTACTTATAATTTAATTTAATTAAAATGTAAAAAAAAAACAAACTATACAATAGTTTTTATTGTTGAATAAAGAAAATGAGAATTAGAGAGAGAGAGAAACATAAATGTGAAAAAAATGAAAGAGAAGAAATAAAAAAAAAATGTTTTATAAAAGTTCATTTACTCTAATATGAGAGAAAAGCAAATGACAAAAACACGAAAAGAAGAAATAAAAATTTTAATCTGTCAAAAATTAATTTCGTATCTGTCAAAAGTTGTTTTCATTTTATTTCTTTAAATTTTAATTTCTCAATTATTATTATTTTATTCTCTAAAATCAATCATCAATTTAAAATTCATTTATGATTCCATTATGATTCCGGAGATTAACAAAAGATTAAAGTCAAAATAATGATATTAAACCACATTTTTAACTGTAGTTAACTGCGATAAAATATAGCAGTCGTAATAAAAATGACAAACCAAATGATTTTGAAAATTTTAAGTCAACAATAATGAAAAAAATTCCAGTTTCTTTTTTTATTTTATTTCAAAAACTTTTATTTTCACACTATTAAAAATAAAATTTAATAAAGGCAAAACACTAAAAAATTCTACTTATTTTCTCATGTTATTTTTTTTGTAAATTTCTTTTATATGTCAACCTCTTTAAAATTTTTAATGTACTTAATTCCATCAATTAAATTATCTTATGATATTTGTGATATAAACACCAGTTATTTATAAGCTCATTATAAAATGACTTTTATTATAGCTTTCTACCTGCAACACTATATTTTTACCCTAACTATATTATATTTTATACTCGTACTCTATAACATTTTAATAAAAGTAATGAAATAGTTAAATAATAAAAAAAAATAGAAAAGAAAATCAAAATGAGGTTGTCAATCATTTGAAATTGACTATGTTATTAAATTTATGTCAAAATAAAAATAAGACAATAATAAAGAGAGAGACTCAAAAAAAAAGAGCAACACCAAAAAGAGCCACTGTGTATTTTAGTGTATTTATAAAAATATTAACACGGTGATTTTAAAACTTTTTCATTTTGACATCTAATATTTTTAATATAAAAAATAATTTATACTATATAATTTTTTATATAAATTGTGATTATATTATAAATTATAAATTTGAAAGTATATTTTTAATGGTTTTCACGTTTATATATTGAATTCAAGTTTATGTTTTATTTTGCAGTGCTAAATTAATAAAGTGATTTTATTATATTAAGAAAGAGAAGAGCATAAAATGTATAAAACCAGTATCTATAAAAATGGCGACCTCTATTTATAATTTTAGTCTTTTACAAATTATAATAAAAAAATCTGATGTGATCAGCACATAACCGACCGCAATGTATATTGTCTAGATTAAAACACCTATTAAACACTCTGGTTTTAAACACTTCTTTACAATTTTAAGGACATTAATAAGCTTTTAGTTAACAAACCTAGAAAAATGTGAATTTGGCTCTTATGAGAATCTTATTTTATGTCCTCCGAATTACACGAAAAGTTCGTCAGTAACTTCTGGTAACAAACAGAGTTCGTGTATTAAATTTCAAGAAATTCCATCAGTTCATTTCGTATATATGGTAAAAAATGTAAAATCGGCCTGCAAATCAGTTTCCGAGCCCTGATTATTTCCTGATCTTTCCAAAAAATTTATAAATTCATTGTTTAAACACCACGAATTTAAATTTAATGAAATTGGTTGATTATTTTTCGAAATGTATACAAAAATGTATATTTGGCCCGTAGTAAACATCTACTTGCTGATTTCTTCCAAAGCTTAGAAATATTCGCGTACGGTCGAATGAAGCTTATTTATGAAATTTTAAGTAAATCTGTTGAATATTTTCTTTAAAATGATCAAAAAGGTAAAACAGGCCCGCTAAAAAGTCAAGTTCCCGAGGCCTGATATATCCCAAAAGTTGATCAATCTGTGCCATAGTCAAAATAAACTTGCATATAAAATTTCATCATAATCTAGCCGAACTTAAGATACACACGTCCACACACAGACCGACAAGTTGCTAAAAATATTTTATTTACACTTCCCTACCATGGAGAAATGCATTCCCATCGAAAACTCGAAATACAAAATTTGTTGCCATCACATAACCTACCTACTGTATACACAATTCGGTCGGTAAAAAATATAGAAACCAATTAGAAAATTATTAAATTTAATATTATTTTTTTCGACAATTCTTATTCGTATGCAATTAAAATAAATAATTTTCGAAGTGAAATGTTTGAATTCATTTCTAGAATATATGTGCGTGATTGAGAGGAAATATAATTTTCATATTAAAAAAAACAAAATTATTGTGTAAAGAGAGAGATTTATGGATATTATTCAAGAGAGTGAGAATTATGTTAAGTATTTCCTATATCTTGTAATGTTGCGATTTGCAAGTGAATACTGAACTGAATTCGTATTATCACATGAATGGAGAAAAATTTTAAATTTTAAATTGTCTTTTTTTATCAAAAACATGATTTACTTTAAGATCTTGCATATGTACTGACATCACATGACATGCTCAATTTATAATATGAGAAATTTTAATGAGCGCGAATAAACTCTAACTTGATATTTCTCCTCAATTGAGAACAACAAGAACAATCGAATG
The DNA here is from genome assembly GCF_029603195.1 of Condylostylus longicornis. Lineage (NCBI taxonomy): Eukaryota > Metazoa > Arthropoda > Insecta > Diptera > Dolichopodidae > Condylostylus > Condylostylus longicornis. The sequence goes on along the minus strand of NW_026578009.1, from coordinate 7,145,718 downwards.
AAGTTTTAAAATTTAATAAACATGTAAAATAAAAATATAAAAATTGAAATAAAATTTCGTATATTATTAAGAAAATATTTGAAAAAATATATAAATGTTTAGTCGAACTACTACAGTAGAGTCTCGGTAACATTACAAATCTAACATTACAAATTTATGTTAAAAAAATTTTTAATAATGAGAAATTTTTGTTAGATTACGGTGCTGCTATTATATAACATAATGTGTCAAACTATAAATAGAATTAAATTGACATTCAATAAAGTAGTTCGGTCCGGAATTCAGAAATCAAAAGATTACAAAAATATTTTTTAATTTTGATTTCTTGATTACAAAATTTAATTATGCAAATCCAATATTTGTTTAAAAATTTTCAATTTAAAAGCATCCTTTAAAAAACTTTGGTAAACACTTTTTTATTTCACAAAATTTAAATTCAAATTTTTTGCTCCATTTTTCTTAATTTTTTTGTCTTTTTCATAGAATTAAAATATAATAACAATAGAATTAAAAAAAAATCAAAAACAAAAAAAAAACAAAAACCAAAGACAAAAAAAAAGGTTCTTTTTGGTTTCATTATAAATGGGTTTTACATTTAAAAAGTACATTGAAAATATTTTTATAAGAAAATTTTATGTATCGGGGGTCTTTTTCTGTTATGTTAAAATGAATAATAAAAGTAGATAAAGCAAAAAAATTAAATGGAATGAAATTGGAATTAAAAAGTAAGTAAATAAGTTCTAAATATTAATGCCATTCCAATATTATAATACGAGTATACGTAGGTAATACCGCATAAACTGGGGGGGAAAAACATATATATATGGATGTGTGTGTTCATTTATAATGAGAAAACCATCAATGAAGAAAGAAAAACAATAAAGACCCCCATTTTTAAAAAAGTGGAGCGCGTTTAATTTTTTTTTCTTCTTCATTTTTGTTTTTTTTTTTTACTTTATTATCACAAGTTAAAAAAGAGGCAAAGAAATTAAGAGATTTGAAAAGTCATTCAAGTGCAAATTCAAGAAAAATCCAACTTGGTATAGAGAAAAAAAACAAAACCAACTGAATTTAAGTTAATCCCGATCAAATATGTAGGTTAACAAAATAATAAAAGAAAACCACAAGGCAAAAGAAAATGCCATCACTTTTTTGTATAAGTTTTTAATAATTTTTTTTTTTTGGTTTTTCGTTTTTGAAGACAATATCAAATTGAAAAAGTTTTCGAGCATAAAAAAAAAAAATACAGAAACTAAAATATTAGAATAAATAAAAAAATTCATTATTCAAAATTTAATAAAAGCTAATCAATCACAATAAACCACCCATCATGATCTGATCTGAATAACAAAGAAATTATACAAGTATATACGTAGGTACTACTGGAATGAAAAAATTTTCTTCAGGAAATAGTCAATGTATAACGAAAATCAAAACAAAAAAAAAGGAAGACTCAGGATATCAACACAATGATAACAAGAATTTTTTTAATGCGTAACAAAAATGAAATTTTTTTTACAATAAAATATTTTCAAATGAAAGTCAAATTTCTAATATAATTTGATCTTATAGTTGTGTGAATCGTACAGATTTAAAAAAAAAACAAGCGCTAAAAATTGCAGTAATACAAAACTGTACAATTCAGCAATTACAACTTATAAGCTGAATTTTCAGTTTCTGATCACGACAACTAAAACATTAATGAATTGCAAAGTTTAACATCCCCCATAAAGCTTTTGACTGAGCTGAGTATCTCGCATAGTTGCGAAACATTCAACGGATGTTTAATCAAATTTCAAAATCTTATGCTGAAAATTGCCTAATGCTACAACTTTATTTCTTTCCCAAAAAAAAAACTGAATTCCAATTATTTTCGATTCGACTGTTTTTTTCATTTTCAGAGTATGAAAAACCGGAAGGGTACAAAAAAAGAATTTTTTTGCCTTTTAATTTTGCTCCTAAAATAAATTTACTTTGAAAGAGAGAGAGAAAAAAAAATAAATCAAAAAAAATTTTCAGCTGTTTTAGGGAGTGAAAATTTTCCTTATTATATAAAAAAAAAAGCAATGTAATTATTCTAAACTAAATAGAGGTGGGACACATGGTGGAAAGGGTGATTTCTTTTCAATGTTTTATTATTTTTGTTATACTGTTAGTTTTGTTATACTGTTTTCTTTACTAAAAAGAAAACGAAGAATAAAAAAAATTCTAATTTTTTTTTTTCATTTTTTCTGATTTTAATCAGACAATGACTTTTTGATATGAAAATTTTGTATAACAATTGAACAAAAATAGTAAAAATTAAAAACTAGAAAAAATGTTATAATGGTATATGTGTGTATAGAAGATATAAAATATGTATATAAAAGATATAAATGAATGTATATACAAATATATATATAGAAGTCCGAATAGAAGAAAAAAATATCCTGATTTTCATAATTTTTCATTTATTTTAATTTTTCTTAAAGTTTTTGTTTTTTTTTTTTTGTTATAATAAACTTCCTGTGTAAACATAGACAATTTGGCACACACCCACGAAAAAAATAATAGATATTTTTCGGTTCAGTTTTAATATTTTGAGAACTTCTTTCTTTGTTAATGTAATAGAAATATGCTTCATTTTTCAGAAATTTCGTTAAGTAATACGAAAATTTCAAGCTGGTTATTATAATTTCCTACAGTCTAGTCTTATTTTTTGTTCTAAAATGAATGAAAATTTTGATCAGCTTTATCAAATTCGAAATTTTTGTCGAATATTTGTGATAACATTAATACTAATTGTAAATGACACAAGATAATCAAGAGTTGGATATTGAAAATATTAAAATGTAAAAATTTAGGCTATAAACCTTGTTAATCGTTTGCTATCCACGATGCAATATGTCTTCCTATTTAGTTCCCGTGAACGTGCCCGATTCTGATATTATAAATTTTGGTTCGTAAATATATTAATTAAATTTTATACATAATTAATTGAATCATTGAAATGGGACGTTAATGGGTTAATGAAATTTACAATAGTTAACTTAAACAATCTTACATAAAACGATATACTATATCATTTCAATTCTAAATTAATTCTATATAACAGTACACGTTATATATGTAGTTTATATATTGCAAAAAAAATATTTTCAGTGATTCAAAACAATTTAATTTTATTTCATTTATAATATCATTCTAATATAATATAAATATATCGATTAATATATACATGTTTTAACCATATACATACACATATAGAGTAAGTGTACTGTTAAATAAAAAACCTCATCGTCATTATCATTATCGTCATTGTAAAAATTTACTCGGAAATAAATTATAATGGTGGCAAAGTTACTGTGTATGTATAGATATTTACATGCTATTACACGATATATATGTATATATAGAAAACCGTATAACAATAATCGGGTAGACTTTTACTCTTTAATTCTTTTATACACATTCTTATTCTTTGGTTTTTTTCTTCCGTCCATATGATATGACTTGTTAAAAAAAAGTGTTTGTTTTTTTTTTTTTTATAGAATAAAATAGAAAAAAGAAAAATAAGAATGGAAATGGGAAAAATTGTGTGCTTCTCTGTTTTCTTTCCATTTATTTTTTTTTTATTTTTTTTTTGCAATACAACTTAAAAGGGCATTAGCCGGCTTTTCAAACTTTTCTATTTTATACTTTACACGTTATGAATTTCTTTTTTCTTTTTCGTGATTCTTCTATTCGTAATCTAAAAAGTAAACTCGTGCCAAGTTTTCTTCATATTTTGTTGTTGTTGTTGTTGTAATAGTAAATCCTTTTTTACTTGCATGCTTATAATACTATGACGAAAGTATAACAGTAGCTGTTTATATTTAATATTTATAATATAAAATATATAAGGATTTTACTGTTATATGAATGTATAAGAGTGAGTGTAGTTTTATTCTATATAAGGAAACCTTTTGTATATTGAAAAGAGGACTAATGATAAATTAACTTTAATTTACACTTTAATTAGAAAGTTACGATAACAAAATTGTTGTTATATTTTTTAGGAGAAAGGATTTGTTTTTTCTTCTCTGTATTTTTGCAAAACATTTTTAATAAAATGAAAAGCAAAAAAAAAATTATAACTCTTCCTTGCCAAAAAAAAAAAAACTAAAATTGTGTCATTTGGTCTTTGTAGCAAAAAAACAAAAACTCCATTTTCTTTATTTTAATACCAAAATTTTATTCGAAATTATTTTAAGATATTTGCATATACTTTAAGTTATATTGTAACTATTTCGTTTTTCTTTTGGAATTAAAAGAAAGCTTTAAATTGGATTTTATTAACGTCCTTGTAGTATTCAAAAAAATTTTTCACTAAAATAATGAAAATAAAGAAATGAATTTTGTATGACACGAATTTTTATTTAATATTTGAGTATAGGGTAAAAGGTAATTGCGTATTTCTGTATAGAGTATAGAACAATTTTTAAGGAATGAATGTGAAGAATAATGAAAAATTTGAGTACTATTGGATTTCCATATGATTTTAACAATAGATGGCGCTCTTAATATTTTTTGCTTATCGAAAACATTAAAGTTTACAATTAAAAATTACATTTGTGTCGGTTCGCAGTAGCCTTTCAACAAAATAATATTAAAACAGAAGCCGAAAATTATAAATCGATTCGGTCGGACAATTATTTTTCTACGATTGCAAACAAAATTTATATGTATACGAATTTCGAAATATCTCGCAATTTCGAAAATTAAAGTAGTAAATAGGAACTGTAGTTGTTTTTTGATGTAGATACCAAAAGTTTTATAAAAATTCACAAATTTTATTAAATTACAGTTTCTTAGTGTAATTAATTAACGCAATTAATAATTAATAATTTCTTACCAGATTAAAACGATTTTGATTTCAAAAGAAAAGTGGCGCAAAGCTTTTATAAATGTTGAAGAAACTTACCTAGAAAAGAAAAATATAAAATTTAGAATTAATAAAATTGTTAAATTTTGATTTATTCATAAAAAATTAATTTATATTTTAAATAAAATTTTCTGGCTATAGGATGCACGCTAACAAGAAAATTACTGTATTACTTAATTATTTATTGAAATAAAAGTTTTAAGTGTTATCACTAATTAAATTGAATTCTGAATTGTAATTAGTTTTTTTTTTTTGTAGTTTAATTTTAAAATTTAATTTATATTCAAAATTTTAGGCAAGATAATGTTAATGTTATATGAATTGATTTTACTGAATATTAACAGATTTTGAAACGGGAAATGCAAGAATTTCAAAAATTCTCAAATATTTTTTAGAGTAATTATATCCTCTCACTTGTAGAGATTTTCTATGTTATAAAATTTCAATATGTTTTGAATAATTCTAAAATTGAATGAATTGTACAATGTATACATGCAATTTTAAAAATCATCCACGTATAACGTCCAGGCATATAAAATTTACAAACTTTTTAAATTTTTGAGACCATTGTTTTTTTGTAATTTCTACAAATTTTGCTAATATTAAAATATAGGTTAATTTTTTTGTGATTTTTTATTTTTCATATCGATTTTCATTATATTAAAAGAAAGAAAAATAGAATAATGTCATGAGAACAGAATTCATAAAAGAATAATGTTTTTCGCCTATAAATAGGCAATGGTTAATAAATTTCAAATACATTAATGTTTTTTTTTTCCTAAAATATCATAATTTTGGAATTCTATTCAATTGGAATAACATTCTAAAAATTTATTCATGCAAACTTTTATATTGATTTATTAAAATTATTTTTGTTTTTGATCTTATTTTGATCTACTTCAATAAAATTAATGTAATCTAGTTCTCTATGCCTTATTCATTTTATTAAATTACATTACTATTGTTGTTGCTTTTATAAAATATTAAAATGTATTAATTTTCAATATTTTATTTTACATTTTCTATTTAAATCAGAATGAGAATGACATATAATATATAAATTGCATAAATTTTTAAAACTTCATAACTTATATTGACAATAAAGTAAAAATACAAGAGAAGAGCGAAGTTTATTCATTCATAGTGGTAGTAAGGGACAGTGAATTTAATGTTTATACTTTATAAATCACAATTGTAACACAAAATTTTTAAAATATTGAGAATTGCTGTTGACACAGTAAAATCGATACAAATACAAAGTCTCTCTTCAGTTTCTCTTTTTCTTCTATTCTGCAATATTTCTTTCAGTAATTTGATATTTAATAAATACCCGTAATACAAATTCAATTACTTCATTATAGATTACAGTGTTACATTTATACGATAATAACACACATTTTCGTTACAGTATTAAACAGAAATATTTTGTACTGTTCAGTAAGTTGCTTTATGCGTAAATAAGTGAATGAAAATGAGAGTATGAGCTAATAAGTTGCATATTTTTTTTTGAAAAGAGAGAATGTATGTGTTTGATTTTTAATTTTTTAATTTTACGCCTACGAAACGGAATTCACAATTATTCTGTAATTTAAAGATATGGTGAATTCTTTAATTAAAATTAGGATGAAAATAAATTCAAAATTTGCTAACAAAATATTAAGATATTTGTGCTTGCAGGAAGAAATCTAACATTGTAGACTTAAATATCTAATATTTAATTCTAGACTAAAATATTTAATAAAAACTAAAATCACATTAAATAAAAAAATATGGAAAAAATTATTAAAATCAGTACAAATTTAAAAGAATCGCAAATATTTTTACTGAAAACAAAACAATAAAAAAATAAATGCAAAAAAAAAAAACAATTTGGTACCAGTTACCATTTTCTTTTAACCAAAAAATATCAACTATTTAAACAAATATCAAAATACCTACACACCAATGAACCGAAAAATAAAAAAAATAAGTCAACAATGATGGTTACTAAACAAATGTTAGCGCGTTTTTGTATTCTAAAAAAAATTTTCTATATTTTTATAAGAATCCTTGAGTCACAAAAATACAGTATATAAAAAAATATTCGGTTTCTTATTTAAATAGGAGAGTCATAAAAAGCAAGAAAACAGAAAAATAATGAAAGACTAAGAAACAACGTTACGTGAATTTCTCGATTATTTCACATACTTTGTTGACTTGTTACAGTTAAACAAAAATTCTTGACTGACTAATTTTCTTTAATTAGCCAGTCAGACTTTAAAATAACATGAAATTTAAAAGTAAAAAATTCAAATATTTACATGTAAGCCACGAAAATGCCAAACAATATTTGAATGCCGATTCTAATGTCAATTTTATTTATTGAGCAATTAAAATTGTATTTGATATTGGGCGTTTTAATAAACCGTTTTAGTTCTTTTGCTCTTTGGTTTGTTACCGCAAAAAGCAACAAAAAGTAAAAAATTTTAAATTTTCCTACATTTGTAATTCAAATTATAAATTATGTTTCTCATTACCGGCTGTGAATTCAAAAATATTACAGTTTTGGATTGTCATTTTAAAGTGACTAATATTGCCATTTTAAGTGAAAACTCGCGACAATCACCTTTACTTATGTATATGTATGTAATATGACGACAACTGGCACTATCAATTAGTGAATAATAATTGTGTGTATATGTAAATAATAATTATGATTTGAGGATTTTATAAATTATCCAGTAATTTAGTATATCAAGATTTTTTAAGATTTTTTGTGCATTGCAATATTTTAAGGAAATTTTCTCGGGAAAATAGTAAAATACGATATTGAACCGAAAAAAAGTAAGCAATATATTTTTTTCCCATAGAGGAGATCCTCCCAAAATTTTATACAAAAATATTTTATTAGCATACTTCCATATACATAAATATATATGTATGTATTCATATACATTTATTATAAGGATATGTGGTGCATTGAAGAATATTCCAGCCATAAAAACATATTTAAAAAAAAATATTTTTACTTTTTGTATTTTTACTCCTACTTTTTTTTTATTTATTATTATTTTGTCTTTTTGTTTTTTTTTTGCCTATATAGAATAAAAATTATTTTGTTAAATCAATTTTCTCTTCATGTCAAGGGAAATAATAATATTTTGTGTATTCTATCTATGCAAAACACACATATAAAGTTATTATAAACTGTTATCTAAATTTTACTTATATAATTTCAGTATACTATAGGCATACATATAGATTACGAGTATTAAATAATATGGGAAATAAATTGAAATATAGAATAAAATTAAATAACAATTTTATTTTTTTGAAATTCGATATATGTGACAACAATGGTTTTTCTATATTTCTTAAAAATTAAGAAGCCGAAAAAGCAAACAGAAAATATAGATAAAATTTTTAAAAATTCTTACTTATTTAATTCTGCTTTAACTAACACATATGATTTATGTGAATGAGTAAAGGACCAAATACAATTTTTTAAGAAATGCATGAATTGCTTGTAATGAGAATTAATAATGTATAGACCATAGAATAAATTAAAGACTATTTAAAATTATAAGATCTAGATGACACTTATTGAAAAATATTACTGTAAATGAGCAAGCTAATATAATTCGGTTCCAATTTTACATCAGCAGGGCCCTAATTATGTATTTCGATTTTCGAGAGAGATTTTCTTATTTGCAGAAATGGAATGGTAGTACAATACAAATTGATTGGTGCCACCATATTATTTCTGCAAATACGAAAATCGTTTTACGAAAATCGAATTACATAATAAAAGACCAGGTATTCAAAAATTTCGGAAAAATATTTTTAATTTTTAAATTTAAAGACATATGTAGATGACACATTTTATCTTTAAAACTAACTATTTTCGAATTAAATTAAGTATTTTCAAGACGTAGAAAACAAGAGAAATTTTCCTCATTTCATATTTTTAATTGGGCATATTTAGTTTCCCTATTAATTTTAACTTGCGTTTTCAATTACAAATAATTAGCTTCTAAGAACATAAATTTTTTGCCTCAAGAATTAATCTTGAAAAAAAATCTTCTATAATTTCATTAAAAATCATTCTTTTTAGTTTCAGTCAAATTTTAAGAATTAAAATAATAAATTTCTAATAAGACATTAAAATATCAAATCCTCTTATAATATAATCAAAAAAAATATCCTATTTAGAGCGTGTATATATATTTTTTTACTCATATTTAGTTTAATATTTTTCACAAATTGGCAAAATTAAAATTTTGCCTGCTTTTAGCGGCTTCTATTCCCTGTTTTGCTCATTACTGCTATAATGTTATTAAATTTAAAAAGTGATTTGTTACACAATGTTGTATTGTTTGTCTTACTATATAGAATTTCACCATATTGGAATGAGAAGAAGAATAAAGCAAATTGAAATTGATTTATTCACAAAATCCTTGAGATTTTCTTTTCATAACGCAAAAAAAAAAAAACAAACCTTCTCTATGGTGTACAAATAAAATTAAATTGTAATAAAAGAAGAAAATAAGTGAAGAAAAAAAGAATAAGAAGAAAATGAGAATAAATGAACAAAAAAAAAAAATACAAAAGAAATATGATTGATTATCCTTATTATCCTTAATGTAAAAATGTTTTATATGTTTTGGAATAGTTTGCAGCTATTTTTCTACCGAACTTTTTCAGTATTTTTTGTTTCTTTTTCACCAACTGCATTGCATAAAATAAGGAAGGTTAAGGGATGGCATAAAATTTCATATATCGAGTCTTACACAGAACCATTCCTGAATGGTAGGGAATTATAAATAAACCAGACATATAGTTTTCTTACTATTCGAAAAAATCTTGGGTAGATCTTCCTCTAAACTAGTGAACACATTTAGCGATCGGCTATGTGTTGACCATTACCAAGCATTTTTTTTTTTTGATTATATTTTCTTACCTCTTTTTTGTTTTTCCAACATTGTAGAGTTCTACATGCTTAAATGCTGCATAAGTTGCCATCTTTTTGCTTCCAATTTTGTTGCCTTTTTACTTCCTTTCTTGGTTTTTATAAACTTTTTTTGATTTTATTTTTGCACTTTTTGTTCTTTTTGCTTTTTTTTTTTTTTATTTTTTATTTAAGAAAATTTTCTTTTTCAAAAATTTTCAAACAAAAATTAAAAAGGATTATTTTTATTTTTATTCCAAATTTCCTTTAAATTTCACACAAAAAAATTGTGAAAAAATATTCCGACAAGAAGCGTAAGAAAAAGACTATATTTCAACTGTACACACAATTTGATATAATCTGGAAATATTCCCGAAACTTTTTGGTATCCTATATATAGATATTTTGTAGAATATGTTAAATGATATTCTGTGAATACAAAAAGAAAATGACGGAATTGATAATGAAAATGTTTTCATATTCTAAATTGAGAGATTAAAAGTGATAATTGTTTAGATTCAAATTTAATGCCCAGCTTTTACTCAAATTAAATTAGTTAAATTATTTTCAGAGAATTATTTAAAATATATTCCAAAGAAATGAGATTAACGGGGAACTGATTAACTACAAATCAACTTGAATTTTGTGAAAATCACTATGCTACCATTAACATTAATGTTCACTGAAAAAAAATTCATACTGCGATAATCAAAATGCACATTTCTGAAGGCAATTTTTTTTAATTTGAAATTTAAGGGAAGAATTATTATTCATTTTAAAATTCTATTTTAGCCATATTTTTGAAAAAAGATTAAAATTGATGGAAGAGTGTTGTCTGTATAACATAAATTTTCTGAATTACAAATTCCCGAAAGAATATGAGATGGTTATAACAGTCTGGCGTACTTCTAATATAACCACATTTCTATTGACAGTAATAGATATTTTTTATCCTCATACACTGTTGTGCTATATGAAAAATCAAAATTCAAAAATTTTAATGAAAGCTGTGCCTATAAAAAACTTTTGAATTATAAAAATTTCAATTGAATTTCCTCAAATTAGTTAAGATCTTTATTAATTATAATTAAAAGTTAAAATTCAGACTTAACTGAAGTGTGGACAACAACCAGATATTTATTTTTTTTTTTAATTTAGCCTTCAATAAAATGGACACGATTCCTATATTATAATAACGTTCTCATTAATTTTCTAATTCCTCGTTTAAATTTTAAAGATGTACATGAATATTATTGCACTCTCAAAGTAACTTCATTATGATTACACCACCTACATACTAATTTAAAATCTTAATTTGGAACCTCATAATCGAATTGAAATTATAAAATTTTCATATTTAAACAATTATCACTTTTAATCCTTTTGATTCTGTTTTTTTTTTCTTTTCCACACGTGATGGTTTTTCATCTTATATTCAAAAATTATTTTGAATTCATTTTTAATAATTTGTGTATATTGCAAAAAAAAAAATAATAAAATCCTACATTTGCAAATCACATTTAAATACCAAAGGACATAGACGAAAACATACACACGCATTCAAGCATGAATGCGCATTTATATACACTAATGTGTATGCATATGTGTGTATTTAATTATTGTAATAAATTTTAATTATAATAAAAGTGCCATTTTTATTTATACATGAAAAGTCAAATAGTAAGAGTTTCTGCATTATGATGGTCATTAAAAAAATAAAATCATGCATAAAAGAGAAAAATTATTTATTTTTTGTTTATTTACACTTTATTTATTTAAAATTGAAGTTCAAGGATCACATATATTTCACACATATACACACACACTCACTCGTATATAATCGAAACAACATGAGCATCAAAAGAAAAAAAATATTCTTATTTATTTAAATTTTTTTATTTAAATTATAAAAGTGCATAACTAAACAGATTTCGAAGAATAAAATGAGCAAAAAAAAAACTAATAAAATTGACCATTATAATTAGGAAAAGAAAATTGAAAATGCAAATAAAATCAAACAAATACACAGAGAGAAAAATTTAATATTATTGACAATGTTGAATTAAGAAGCAGTTAGACAGACATTCGTATATGAAAAAATTTGTTTGTACATATAAATGTTATTGTGCTAAAATTGTTATAATATATTTCAAATTTGTATAACACATAATTCTTACAAAATAGTCAAAAATTTTGTAATTATAAATGTCAAATCAACGGTTGCGAAGCAAAAAATAATGCCTGAATCAGATTTTGTAGCTCTTAATTTTATTTCATATTATAATTTTTAACATTTTATTCTGGTATAATTAGTGTATTCCCAGTCTATTTTGTGGAACTATCGTATATTGTAGGAAAACTATATGAGGCTAGAATTTCTTTTAAAAAATTAATTTTCTTTTACAAATTAATTGGAAGACTAAATACATGTACCTTAAATAATTACCGAAAATTTATCGAACACATTTACAAAATCAAATATTTTTTCTGAATTATTATAGATCAAAATATTGACTTTAAATTATACTTGAGACACAAGTCTTTCTTTATTAAAACCCCAAAAAAATATTTTATTTTAAATTTAATAGAATGAAATTTATTTTGTTAAAAATCACACGTGTATTATTTGATTTTATTTGAAAATTTGTATAGGTATATGTAAAATCTGTTTCCAAGATTAATATTGAACTGTCATGTTCCTCAGAATTCAATAATAAATTAGAACAAATTTTTTTGGTTCTAAATGAATTAAATGAATTAAATAATAATTTTTTTAATAGTGTATTGTTATAAATTTTTAATTGTATATATAAAATTTTGCTTTTGTGGTTATAATTGTAAGTTGTGTCACGATTAAATTATTGATAATTTATTGAATTTTGCGGTTAAAATTCTATGCTATTGTAGAACAGTACCAAAATATATAAAATATTTTTTGTGAAGAAATTACAAGATAAAGAGGATATGAAATCGATTTTTAATTAAAATATAAAATGAGGGATAGTGTAAATATGCCAACAAAAATAAAGAATACCAAAATTTGATTTTGTTTCATATATTCGTGCCTCTCTGAGACAGCACTTCCGTGCCTTCGTTCACGCAATATAGACAAAGAAACACGATAGAGTAAAACTTATGATTATAGTCAGTTTGATTAGTTTTAGGAGTTTATGATTATTCAGGTGCATTTCCAGTTTTTAACCCAACCTATTTATAGGTTAATCCCATTATTAACAGGTCTGACGACAGTTTGGGTCCGTTAATTTTTGTCTCTCGATGATTTTTACAACATGTGTTAAAAATGTATTAAACAACTGGGGACAAATTTTTTTTGTCCCATGATTCATTTCATTAAAAAGCCTGGAAATTTTAATTTTTACAGCAAAAATTTTTCCTTTTCTTATTTTATTAACCAAGTTTCCTTAGATTTTAATAGGCGAAATCTTCCCTCTAGTATTCTTTAAAGTACTGAAATCTTTAAAGAACCAATAAGAGAATGAGGATATTCTTTAATTTTCTTAAATTTAAAATCAAATGGAAATTCTGTTTTGGATACCATGCTAGTAGTTTTATCTTGATACAAAAATATCAAATTCTGGCAATTCCCCAATTTTATAAACAATGAGAAAATTTTATATTTTTATAAAAACCTCTTCCGTACAATAAAAAAACAAACCAGAAACATTGAAAATAAATTTTAATAAGAACAAGGAATTTAAAAAAAAAATTTAAAAAGAAAAATTTTAAAAATAATTGTAACACATACTGTAATACATACATACATTCTTGAGCATGGTACAAAAAAAATAGAAAGAAAAGCTTCTATTATAGAAAAATCATAAATTCATTTAAAAAAAAAATACGCACCTAAATTTTAAAATTCTATTGTTTTTTATAATATAAAATTTTCATATATGAAAAAAAAAAAAAAATGAAAAATGAAAAACAATGCCATATTGTTTTCATATTTCTAAAACGAAAAAAAAAAAATTCTATAAAACACAGTAAAAAAATTTATAATTAAATTTTCAGAATAATTTCATATTTTTAATTGTTTTCCCGTAAAACAAAAAGTTTTTCAATTCAAAAATTCAATTATGAAATTTAATATTTTTTTTTATTAAACAGTGTTGCTCGATTCACCAAAAAATCCTCGGCAATTTAACAAAAGTTGATTAATATCTACAAAATTAATAAAAAAAAAAATTTGATCAATTCTAAAAATAAATGTTCTCATTCAATGTTAAATTTAATATTGTATTCAAAACTAATTTTAACTGCACTTTTTATATATACGAATTGTATAACAGTTTTGATTTATAAAATCAATAAAATTAAAAATAATCGATTATGTCAATTTATTAATTCTATTTTTGAAAGCGATAATTAAAATTCGTGTTTTGAAATGCTCATTTCTAATCTTTTTGCAAGATTTGTTTATTCCTTATCAGAAACCTAAAATTCAGAGAGGCCACAATGCCATCTGTAATAATTTGATTGCATTAAATCTCTGATATCTTTTAAAATTTAAAAATTTATTCATTAATGCTGCTAACTGCATTATTATTTCAAAAGTGAAAATGTTGCCAATATTGTTGATGACACCACTATTGGGGATCCTCTTAATTTATATATGCAGCAAACAATTGATATAATTAATCTTATATTAATTGCCACAGATTTAATACCATTTATTTTGTTTTCCTTTGGTGGCATTACTGTAATTATACTGTTGTACTAAACAGTCCTAATCTACATTATTTTATAATTGTTCACATACTTATGTACATAGTTCAATTTTGATTTAAAGATTTTGATTTTACTCCTGAAATTATGCAATCTTTTTATATTAAATAAACCACAGGGATTAATGAAAATTCTGAACATTCAATTTAAACGTGACAAATTGTAAAATAGGCGAATGTTATTTTTCATCGAGATGCAATTTCTACATCGATACTAATTTGAATTTATAAATAAATTGAAATTAACAAGTACAGATGAAATTCAGTAGAGATGAATGTATTTTATTGATATTAAATCGCGATGTAACAATTTGAGAGCATTTCAAAGTGATTTCAGTTGCCAACAATTAGAAATCCAACTTGATTATATTAACGTTAACCCATATTTCTATGTAAATTTCTTAATTTTGTTATTTTAAACCCTTACCAATTTGGGTCTAATTATAATTAACTTAAAAAAAGTGAGTTAACAATAATGTATACTTTGTACATTTTTAAATACCGCAATCTTGTTAATAATTCCATTACTATGAAAAATATGTATTTTGTATATCCGAAATTTAATTAAAAAAAAAATTCCAGATATAAGGATGAAAAAAAAGTACTAAAACATTCATGAACGCGGTTTATAAAAAATTTTTTTTTTGTTTTTTGCTCAAAAAATTTAAGAAAATTTTTAATAATTAATTAGGAAACGAAAATTTTGTATTAATCCTGATTAAAAATTTAATATAAATAAATGATTAAAATTAAAGCACAAACTCAGCGACATGAGACTAAAAACTGCGACTCTATGTATAAAGTGAAACCCAGTAACTTTAATTATAATTTATTTTTAGTTTGTAACAAAATTGAACAGTAACAAAAAAAAAAAAATATAATAATAATAAAACGTCCTTTTAAAATTCAGAAACCTTCAAAATCGTTCATTCTTCCAATTCTATGTATGGATATAGAGAAGTATGTGAGTGTGTGTATTTGTACTGAATGGATGATAGAAATGATGAAAGTTAACATTCAATGTACTTCATCTCGTTTCTGAATAATTTATTACGTTATATATATATATATATATATACACATATGGAATATGTACATATACATTATTACATAAATATTTTATATTTCAATGTTGATTTTCAATTAACATACATACAAACACATACATATATGTATATGCAATTTTTACATTTAGCATCCTTGAAATTAGCAGAATATAGCCTTGAAAATTGAGTAACGAAAAAAAAAATAAAAAAAATATTTCTTTTATTTTGCAATCACAACTTGTAAGGATTTTTCTTTCATTAAAAAAAAAAACAAAAAACAAAAAATACAAACAATTTTTTGTTTTTATTTTAAACAAAGCTTTCATTTTTCATTTTGTCCTTCCCTTTTTTTTTTATTTTTTTAAGTAGTGCTTTAGGACATTTCAATTTCAGGTTGATAACGGTATATAATAGTAATGGTGGCGTTGGTAAGGTAGTAGAAAATATTTCGTTTCCGTTTTTTTTTAACTTAATTTTACCAAATTTAATTAAAATACAAGGAGTAACAGTATGTTGCCGATCCGGACAAGGTAACATGTGTAGAAATTCATGTAAAATAGTAAAATATGTAGAGATGTATGTGATATAGTAACTTAATATTTCTATATAAATGTTGTGGGTAATCAGGTGGACAAAGATATTCTATAATTTGTGAAAATAAAAGAGTCTATGTTGACTTAGAACAAAACTGCAAAACATTTACGAATTTCCGATAAATTAGGTTAAATAATTTAATGTTTGGAATAATACAAACTTAAGAGTCTACAAACCTTCGAAATTTGAAGGAAATATTAAAAAAAGCAAAAAATTTTGGCTTTAATTCTAGCTTTTCGGAAAATTATTTAAAATTTTTAAATACATTAATATTTCTGATTTATAAAGTTTGGCCTTATGGCAACATGCGAAAATTATAAATATTATGTGTTTTTAAAAAATTTTAATCCCTTTATGATATCCTTTAGCTCCATTACCTATCCTGAAATTGAGAACATTTATTTTTAAAGACAAAAAGCTATACAATTAAATTTATAAATCTCTAAACTTGTTATACATGTTATTTCGTATCTTTTCGCACAAAATCATCTCAACTCTTTTAAAATAAAGTAAAAAAAAATTCGATAATTTCCAACATCACAATTTTTGTCATATTTTATGTTACAACAGTTTTCTATTATAGATGCGCAATTTATAATATTTTTAATTATATTTTTTCTGCTATCATACACACACAACTATTTTATGTAAATATTATTATAAAAGTTGAACAATTAATTAATTAGTACAAGTATTACTGAAATTATATTTACTCGAAGGATTTACATTGAATAATTATGTGTATAACCTTTTACACATGAACAAAATAAATGAAATTTTATAAAACAAATTAGGTACCATAACAGTGCTCTTTCGAAAGAGAAAAATACCTTCATGACAACACCTAAAATGTAAAAACACTACAAAAGAGTTTAAGAATTTTATTTTGAGACTTGTGAATAGACTTTGTTATTATAGAGAAACTGTACCAGAGCAATGTTGATGGTATTATATGAAAAATTATGTGAATAAAAGGATTAAATTATTATCTTTATTTTATTATACATAAAATAAGTTTTTATTTTAATGGAAACTAGTAAATTTTTCTTGAAAATAAAATAATGTTCGCTTATGCATACACATATATATATAACATTAAGGAACATATCCAGGATACATTAAATGTAGTTATGCAAAATTGTATATATAAAAAGGTACCTGCACAAAATTATATTGTATAACAATATTATATTATAGGAATAAAAAAAATTTCCATTTGAAAAAGCGAAAAGCTTTTTTAATATATGCGCCAAAACAAATCATTGTATAACAGTATTTACATAACATAACAAAGCAAGGAATATTATCTATATATAATACTCGTGTATAGGCACGTAATATTCGTATAACATATATAGAGTAAAATTTGCACTGTAAAAAATGCCGGCTCACGTTTTGTTCTACAATATAAAAGATAATAAGAGGAAAAGCATTCTTAGGGCATTACTTAAAATTTATTGTACATTGTCATTCAATTGTATACCGAAAATGTGCATTTTATATATATATATACATATTTCATACAATAAAATTGTTAACTAAAATATTAAAATTATTTAAAAATGTTGAAAAAATAAATGTAAAATAAATTTTTTTAACTACCATTTTCCTTTTTTTTTTTTTAATTAAAAATATTAAATAAAATGCTCTATTTAATTCAAAAAAATGAATTTAATGAAAATATAATATGTGTGTGCGTTTGACATTTTATATACATACATTTATATTCAAACAATGCCACTCTCTAAATATAGTTAACCCTCAACTGCCTGTATCTCATCTCCCCACCCGCTTCATTATTCTGAAACATAGCATCATTTTAATTTTAAAGCATAATTATACACGTGAATAAATAAGAAAAAAAGGAAAGGGTATAAAATTAAAAATTAAAAAGAAAATAAAAAAAAACAAGAATGGTAAAAGGATTGTGAAAAGGATTGTGTTTAATTTTTTAGCATCCTTTTTTTACCATTTTACAAGTATACATTTATACTCAAGGTAAATATAGGTATAGGTACATAAAAAAAAATATATCCAAAGGCAAAATGCACACATTTTAGAAATTCTATAGAAAAAAATAAATTAAAAAAAAAAATTCCAAAAAAAAAAGTATGAAAGGTAAAAAAATAAAGGTAGGGTAATTTTAATCAATATATTTTTTTTTTTGATATAACATCGTAAATATCATTTAATATATATATATATATACCGTAAAAATTATTAATGTCGTATAATAAACTTAAATAATATTTTTATATAACGGTAAGTTGATGACAATCAATACAGTTTTACGTATTATAAATTATGCATGTATGTATATGTATTGTAATGTCATGGTATACAGGATGAGAGAGGAAGGAAGAGAGAATATTTAAATATAAATAAGATTTTTAATATTTAATGTAGATATATATATAAAGATAAAATATGTACATACATACAGTTTGACAATGTATGTCAGTGTTTTAAAATTTAAAAAAAAAAACAGTAATTTTTTTAATTATTTATTAATTTTAGTATACCTCAAATATTTATGTGCTCTAAACGTACTATTTTTAACTAACAATAATAGCATATTGATTTTCCGCTCTTAATACAAAAAAAATTCTATTAACTCAAAATATGCTATTTTTTCAGTTTTCTATTAATTCTATTATTTGTATAGAAAAAAAATTGTTCAAAAATATTTCAACCCATTTTATTATTCCACGTTTTTTTTTTCAGCTTCCTTGAAATCGATTGATTTTTGAGTTAAAACAATTTTGTTCTTAACGTAAATTATACGTTAACATTTTTTTAACCTGTGTCCTTTAACATTTTTCATTTAAATAAGAAGTATTGGCTATAATAAAATAAAATTAAATTTTTTTTATATGACCTAGTAATAGTAGATACCCACAACTTATCAGAATGGTATTTATAACATCGAAATATTCAAAGAAAATTTGATTTGGTTGTCAATTTGTGACGTCTCAAAATTTCTTTATTCCTATGCAGATATTTAATAATAGACTAGACAGACATATGAGTAATATTATTTTATTTACTTGTTTCTTTTAGAAAATCAAAATTTTTGTATATGGAATATAGAAAATGAATTTTCATTTTTATATAAATTAAGTGAGTTAAAAAAGGACGACATACGAGTATTATTCCGAATATATTAAAAAATATTGTGATCTAGTAAAATATCAAAATATTGCATTAACAATTTCTAAATATTTTCATTAACAATGTTATATAATTTGATTCGCAAATGAAAATTTTAAAATAATAAGTGAAAATGAAAATATTTCTTTAATTTATAGAATATTTTTAATATAAAATTTTTTTGTATTATATTAAATAATTGAAAATGGCAATTATTTTTTAAAAAATTATTGACTATTGTCGTTTCAGATTATAAAAAAAATTAATATAATAAAATAGAACAAAATCACATATTACGATTCTTATAACATGAAGTTCAGAAAAGAAGCAGCTCTCATTGTTTCCCATATACATGCAATACCATACATCTTTCTATAAATTATGTTAAAATTACGTTAAAATTCATGTGTAATTTACAAGTGTAAATTCATAATTTATTAACTATATAAAAAACAACTCGCAAATTTTCTCAATTTCTTTATTAATTTATGAGCCATTAAGTGAAAATAATTCAAGATAATAAATACCATACTCGTATTAATTTAAAAGAAAAAATTTATAATCTCAAAATCCAAAATATCAAATAATTGAAATTATAGGAAAAAAAAAAAATTCATTGCTTTCATAAAATTTTGCTGCACAAAAAAAAATTAAATTTTTTTTCCCGTCATCAATATTTTAATTTTACCCACAGACTATGTAATAAAATTTAATTTTATTATGTAAAATATAGAAAATATACGTTAATTGAATTTTTAATTGCAAATCACGTAAAATTTCATCTTTAAAATAAAAAATATAAAAGAAATCATAAACTAAGCATTTATGCATTTAATTTTTATCGTTTAATAATGAGAAAAATCAGTAAAATTTCAATATAAATTTTATGACCTTAAAAAAACAATTATGAATATTAAATTCGATTCTTCTCAATTATTTATAAATCCAATTAGTAAGCTAGTATTTAGCATAGTAAAATATTTAATAAGTAAGAAATAATGAATTATTAGGTGTTCATACATAAATTATATTTAATAAAATCCGAGTGAAATTTAAAAAAAAAATATCCTTTTCTAATAGCTCATATTAAAATATATTTGAAAATTCAATTAAAAATTTCAATTATAATTTTAAACAGAATAAAAAATTTAATAAATACTTATTGCTCTTAAATTAAAGTAATTATTACAATATATAATTAAATATAAAAAATATTAATTTTATTAATGAAATTTTTATTAATTCCCATAATATTTTTTTTTAAATAAAATCAAATATGCAATACGAATGCAATTAATTGAATATTAATAATTAAAAAATCAAAATTAAATATAAATATTTTAAAATTTTTATGTTATATAATGCAAAAATAAATTTCGGAAAAAAAAATTCTATATATTATAAATAAAATTTTATTTTTGCAAATTTTCAGAATATTTTTAAAAATTTACAAGAAATCTTTATAAAATAAAATTCATTTATATTTTATATACCCTTTATAATTAGTGCATAAAATAAGTATCTCGTTTATAGAATATGTAAGTATATATACTACGCACTATGTGCAAATAACGAGATTTCGTGTAGAGCAAAAAAAAAATAAACATAAAAAAATAAAAGCTTCTTTAAATGCAGTTTACAATAAAGCATCCTTCACCACAGACTCTATTATTTTTTTTGTTTTTTTTTTTTTCTTAATTAAATTTTTTACTTCTACACATATGCATACAATTTGTTTTTTTGTTTTAAAAAAAAATATTATTTTTTATCCAAGCTTGTTAGGTATAAGGTTTTGTGTCGTACTTTTTCTCGTCTTTGTATCGTATATAATTCTAAAATTTTCAAATATTCTATATAAAATACATAATATATAATATTATACACCAATACATAATTCCTTATTCAATTATAAATTTAAAACTTTAAAATAATGTATACAAATCCTTCAGGATGTTTATACATATATGCTTGTTTCAAAAACAGAAAATTAAATTGAAACAAAAAAGTTTTAAATTAAATTGAGTAGCATATTTTTTTCTTCTATATTTATACGAAATTTAAATTCTAAATATTATTTAAATTGTATTGCATATAGTATACACTATAAAATTCTGTTATATAAAATTTTCATAAAAAGAATTTTCTATATACCACCAGGTATGTAGAAATTTATGTAAATAAAAATTATATTTCAATTGTAGGTATACAATGAAAAAATAAATGAATGTGTACTTGATGCAGAAAAAGATCAATATTTTTTCACAGGATAAAATCAACAATAACAATAACATTCACTATAAAAACAAAAACAGCATTCACACAGCAAAGTAAAAATGAAAAAAAAAATGAGAAAAATAAAGCTTTTTAATATCCTTGTTTTCTCTATTATCCTTTCATTTTTTCCTTTTTTTTTCCTTTCGTTTTATTCCAGAGAACAATAAAGAATCGAAAAATTTTTCTATATTATAGAGAATATGCAAAAATTAGGAATATGAAAAAAAAAAAACGTCCTTATTTCTTCTTTGAGAAAAAAGAAAATTAAATTTATTTTTTTTTTTTAAATGTGATTGCAAATTTTTAAATTAAATTTTAATTTTTAATAAAATATGCAATTTCTTTAATTTTATTTTTAATTTTAGTTTATTCTCACTAATTAATTGCACTTTTTATTACAAAAACTTTGCTTTCATTATCCTTAGATTTTTTTCGAATTTTAATATTCTTAAAATATTTGAAATAATTTTTTTTTTTTTTGCAACATACACACAATTCTTAAAGTTCTTAAAATGTTAAAATTTTTATTTTTTTTACTTATTTTTTTCTTCTTTTTTAAAATTACTTTTGTTAGAAAATTCGTTTTTTTTTTTGCTTTCTTCCTTCCAAAACTTTAATTTTATTAATTAAAAATTAAATTAACAGAAATGTTTTTTTTTTATATTTTATTTTTCTTCTGGTTTAAAATAAAACTGTGATTTTTTATTCTTTATTTAAAAAAATTTTCTCTATTGTAACAATTTTCCTTTAAAATATTTTATTTTATATTATTTTTTCTTTTCTTAAATCTTTTCGATTCGGCAATGAGCTTTCAACTGAATTTCCATATGATTGTAACAAAGATTTTATATCGATTCCATAAAAAATTATATGAAAATAAAGTGAAAAATTTTATACAAAAAAAAAAAAAAAAAATGTAAAGAGAAACGAAAAGAAAAGCATAAGAAATAAATAAAATAAAAAACTCATCCAACCAAGAAGTATAGCACTGCTTTAACAGCAAATATAATGATATACAAACAAACATTAATATTATTTCGGTGCGCATTTAGAGAATTTTCCTACTACTCAAAAAAAAAATTATTACATTACTTGAAGTTTAAACAGAGATGTAAGAGAAAGAGAGTGCAGAAGAAAATAAAATAATATAAAATGTATATGCAATGTAGGTACTTTTAATATTTTATTATGTACATAACATATTAAGGTGAAAAGATAACAGTTATATGTACTCAACAGTTTACAGTGTCTGTAATAGAAAATAAAAACAACATTACGGAATGAACTTTGTACATTCATTTGTTAAATTCAGCATGAAAATTATTGGAGTAAAGAAAAAAGAAATTTTTTTTTGTTGTTGTGCAGAAGTAAAAGCACTCTCTTTCTCTCTCTGTTTTCTCTGTTACGAAAAAGAGTAAAATTAAGTGGTTTATGATAATGTAGTACTATAGTATACATTTTTGTAAGGAAATATACTACGGTGGTAATAAAATCATATGTATGTTTGATATAATATAGGTATACATAAAAAGCTGTATGAAAATTCTAAACATAAAATATGTTGAGGTTTTTCATTTCAGCAATAACTACCAATAAGAAACAAAATGCATGAAGTTTAGGAGGATTATTATGATTTGCGAGTTAGTTTTATACTCTCTCTCTCTCTCTCTCTCATTTTAACCGTTTTATTTCAGTAGTTCACATTTTAGTATTCTTTTATATTATTTTTGTTCTTTATTAAGTAAAAAAATTAAATTAAATGTACCCAAATTTTTATTTTAAAATTACAATATTTTTTTCCTTGATTTAGTAAGTTTTTAATTTTTATACAAATTTTTACTTATATTCAATAGTTTCTTTTCTTCAATTAACATTATTGCATATGTTTTCTATAAGTAAAGAGTAAATTATAAAACTACTTTTCTTTGCTCTCTTAATGTCATAGTTTGAATTATTTTAATGTTGAGGGATGAAGAAATTGTACATGGTGTGGTATATATGCATTACACTGCGCATATAATTTCGTATAATTTTATCAACCATAAACTTTTTGGTATGTATAACAATTACCCGTGAACCGTGTACTATTTAAAAAAAAAGTGTGTTATGCGTATATAGTAACAGATTTTTTATTGAATTGCAGTATTAAATTTTAAGAGTATAGAATGGAAATGGAATTTATTTAGAATAGAGAACGAAAATGGAAAAAGGCAATAGTTAAAATATAAAGTCGAATTAAATAAAAATTTATACAATTTTTTATTCTTTTAAAATTATGTAGAAAATTCCATGAATAATATGTTATTAGTGCCCATATATATATATATATGTATAATATACAATTCTAATAACAGTGATAAATGCGATAATGTTTTGCTTTTAGGATTTTAAAAATTAATAAATTAAATTCGCTTATTTTCTATTATATTTTACTCCTGCTAATAAAGAGAATAAATGTGCAATTCCAGGCCAGTTTCTAGAACAACATGAAATAGAATAACAAAAAATTTAATTTCTCTATTTTTGATTCCAAAATTTATGTGAACAGTTTACTACATTTACAAATAAAAACAATAAAAACAAAATTCTCAGCTGATTTTATTGTTGGAATTTTTATTCTCTCATTTTATACAATTTTTTTCTTTACTTCTTCTTTTATTATTTTATCGCTTATTACTTTTTATTATGGTTCGCTAAACTTCAATGAACTCAAATTTATATACTAATTTAACATTCAATTCTCTAAATCCCTACTAGTATACAAAAATGTATAACATTAATTGAGAAAATAAATGAAACTGTTATATTTAATATAAGAAAACTAAAATAAACAAATACCATGAAATAATGTAAAAGAACAATCGTAAACACAAACATATTAGAAGTGCTCACAGAAATGCAGTGATTTT
The DNA here is from genome assembly GCF_029603195.1 of Condylostylus longicornis. Classification (NCBI taxonomy): domain Eukaryota; kingdom Metazoa; phylum Arthropoda; class Insecta; order Diptera; family Dolichopodidae; genus Condylostylus; species Condylostylus longicornis. Next base: position 7,121,170 of record NW_026578009.1, on the reverse strand, counting down.
TTTTTTTTGCAGATAAAAGGCAATACACACAATGCAATCGAATGAAAGATATTTACAGATCAGAATATGTACATAATATGTCGTATGAAAATCTTTTCTGGGCGTGGGAATATTAAAAAATTAAAAGAATAATTGTATTCAATTAAAATATATTTTTGCTCATTTAATTGTTGAAAGAAATTTTCTATAGAAATGAATTTATCCCTTCAAATTACGAATGGACAACTATATAGATTTATTTTATTGGCTTCTATAACTTGTATTTAATTTGTAATTTAAAGAATTATTACATAGTTCTTAGTTATTGGATGGAGAGAGCCTCATATCATTATCGCCTTAATTTAAATGTTACTGCAGATTTTGATTGAAAATTATTAAATCTTATTGAATTTTTTAAAAATTTAAAAATATTAACACCACCATTAAGATGGTCTGTTTCCGTTTTACATTATATTCTGTTTAGGGGCCTGTAAAATATATATTTTACGCTTATTATTTAAAAAAAATTAACTGGTTTTTCTTCACGTATATTAAACACTGTGGCCGTACTTTAAAATTTGCAGGAATTCTACACAGTTTGAAATTTCTGTTATACGAAATGTAAACGAACATAAAATGAAGTAATTTGAATTACATTCCAAATATTCATAGTGCCGAATAAATGTAATCATGAAATCTGGAAACCAAACCATTGAATTTTGCTTTACAATTCAATTTAAGAATTTTTTCTGTAACAGAGAATTTAAACATTAAACTAAGTGCTTTAAAATAATATTGTATAACAAATACACCATACTGGAATTAAAATAATTCAAAACGACAAAAAAAAAATGAAAAGAGACAAAAAAAGCAACAAAAGTGTAACACAGTTTTTTTTTTATTTTCTATAATTTTCTATAATTTTCGCATGACTTTTTTTTAAACGTTGTAATTTTTCATTGTGAATTCATTATTTGACTTCTTCCTTGTTCTAAAATAAACACAAACATTTGTGCATGTGTATGTATGTTGATACAAAAAATTAAAAGAAATAAGAAATTGCAAACATGGTGCAAAAAAAAAAAACTAAATATTTTTTTATCTTTTTTGCAATTTTCTCACTTCTTTTTTGCTTCTTTTTTTTACCTTTCGCATTTTTCCATTCTTGGATCTCTTCTTCATTTATCTTTGAAATAGTATGTAATCGTATATACTATGTGTAATGTCTGTGTGTGTACTACAAATATAAGAACTTCAATGTTAATATGAAAGAAAAGAAAAAAGTCGGGTGTCGACACATGTACTTAATATAGAACAGCACACGCCAAGGAACTACTTTAGTTTTATAATTTTCAAAGTAAATTTTTTTTATTATTACTTCTTTGAATTTTAAATTTTATAATAAATATGTATGTACGTTTTTTCCCCCAAAAACCTCTTTCAACAATATTCTTTATAGAAAAAAATAAAAAAGAGGAGAAAATGAAAAAAAAAGAAAGGTGAAAGAAAATAAAATCACAGTATTGGCACCGCACCATCGTCATTCTATAGCTCTTGACATACAGTTAGTCATTTTTATATTGTACATACACACATACATATGTACACATTTACATATAGGAATATGTTTTATCTCTTAAGTAAAATAATTATTTAATTCTCATTGTATGTATTCGATCTATTTCAAATAAGTTGTATTAAATACATACATATGTATGTATATTCAGTTATTATCTATATATTGTTGATTTTAAGCAATAAATGAGATTTATGTTTGTATTTATATATAAACGAAATGTAATTTAGTTTTGAAAATGAGATGATTGCCAGTTTCGCAAAACATAATTAATTTTTATGTACATTTCAATTTAATTTTATTTGCGTCTGTATATTATACGGAATTATATTCTATGTATACAAAATTGCCAGATATAATTTGGTTATAAGAACATTTAGAAATAAATTCGGGCTGAAACAATGATTTGAACTTACCATGTTTCCCTTAATGAAGATAAAAATAATCTATTTAAATTATACTCAGATATATATGAAAAATATTTTATGCAAATAAATTGCATACTTTCAGGATTATCGTATTAGAAAAACAAAGATTAGCGTATTGCATAGGTTTAGGTTAGGTTTAGGTTGATGCGACTATGGGCAGATACACTTAAGCCATGTAGACCCGTTGTGATACCGCTGAATCCCAATATCTCCACACTCACGTATGAACCAGTCCGAGTCTATAAACTGGTTTAGGTACCCGAATTTTACATTCGCCAAATCTGTTACTCGCAAAAGAAAATCCGATCCAAGGAACCTCCACCTTCTGCATGTCAAAGCTGGGCATTAGCACAGAAAATGAGCCGTTGTCCCTACCTACTCCTCATCACACCTGCTCTTGCAGCTAATGGTAATATATTAACATAAGTGGGTTAAAATAAATAATTTATTGAATAATAAATATAATTTCGAAAAAAATTTAGAAGCCGAATAGTTTATTTTAAATTTTAAGTTTTAAATTAACCTAACAGCTTCCTAAAGTTAAAAAGAAAATGTATTGTTCCGCAGAAATTATTTCGTTTATTGTGTTTTGTAGCATACCTTTAGGGAACATTTTTTGTGAGTAAATTTTTATAAAGTTTTAGGCCAGTACTTGATTTTGTCGAAACATATAATTTAAGTGAGGTCAGGGGTTTTGTGTTTCCTCCTGCTTTCTCAACAGTTGAAGATGAATGATCATATGAAGAAATAATAAATAGCCTTAAAGTAGCCTAAATAATCGTATTACGAGTCGTAATTGAATTTTGGTTCTCCGGAGATTTAATACTTAAGTAAATTTCGGAAACTGAAGATGTTTTTATTATTATATAATTGAAAAAATAAAATTCTCTTTCATGTACAAAAAAATATTTAACATACAAAGCTGGCAATCTAAAATTTTATTTATTTGAAAACCAAAAACAAAAATAGAAAATTCTCGATTATCTATAGTAGAATATCAAATTTAAAACAGAAAATTTAGAATATAGAAAAACATTTTTTTAAGATTAAGAATACAAAACTGCCTTACTTAACTTTTATAACACAATTTCTTTTCAAAAGATTTTCAACATATTACTGTTAGATACATTCATATAAATTTAAGTACATACATATACAAGATATATATGTGCTTATACATATAGACTTTTCAAGTGTAATATTATGTTGTTCAAGGAGTTTCCTCAAAGATGATCCACATACAAACCAATGACAAAACCAAAAATAAGATTGAATATCGGTGAAAAGAGAAGAATAAAAATACAAAAAAAAAAAAACCTACTCCACTTGTAAATGCATTCCTTTCATTTATAATATCACTGGCATGGCACAGGGTTTTCTTTCAAAATTTTACTGTGTTTTCTTTTCTTATTATTATCACTTTTATATTTATTTTTACATCTTCCTAAATTGCATTATGAGAGAAAAAGTTCATATATCGTATTTACGAGTATAATAACAAAATATGTTTGTGTGTATGGTTAACAAATAAAAACAAAAAACTAATAAAAAAAGAAAATTGTGTATATAAAATTACTCTGATAAGCATGTGAGGTCGCATCGCGCAGGGTGAACAAAATTGAATACGTTGCACAAATCTCACATATATAAGAACGCATATGCATACGTATACATACATATGCATAATGTATATATAATAGGTATGAGAAAAAAATTAATAAAGAGATATTTCGCTATGTAGGTGTTTATGTGTGCCAGAATATTTGTGTTAATTTATATATGCAGCACGTAGTTCACGTAATTGAAGAAAATCTCTATTCAATATATAGGGAAATGAAAAATATAGCAGTTTGGCACTTATAAAGATTTTTAATTTTTTTATGCTGCTTTGGTTTTTTTTTTTCTTAACGCTTCTCAAGAAGATGCTCCCATGATATTTTTTTTTTCTTTGTATTACTATAAAAAAAAAAATTTCTTTAGCTGATAAGTCACCGACCGATAAATCAACCAAAAAAAAAAAACTATATACACACTCATATACATGCAATATCTCTATACATATGTAGGTATACATACACACACATGTGTTTAGAGAAAAAGAAAGATTATTTTAGGCGGTAAAATTTTAAATATACAAGATGAGAAAATAAGGAAAAATTAAAATAAATTATTTTTAGATAGTTTTGAAAAGTGAAGATTTTTTTTAATGTTTCTTCTTCTTCATCTTGCCATCATATAGTTTTTTTTTTTGATATTAGACAAATGGATTATAATATTTATGTTAAATTTGAAGATTCATGGCATTTTAGTGTAGATATATTGTTATGAAAATTGTATGAGTATACAGTGTGCTTCAATTTTGTTGTGAAATATTTTCAATTATAACGAATGTAGCCTTTAAACTTTAAAAATAGCGCAGCCGAGCCTAAATGTCGTTTATTAAATTTCAAAAATTTCAAAGATCAAATTGCATTTCAGAAAATTCTAATTGCCTTCCATTAACAAATTATAAATAAATATTTGAACTAATTTTGAAAATGGTATAAGTTCATTTTTTCATATATTGAAAAATTTAAGGGTTTGCGTTTGAATCAATTTAAAAATATTGGTCATAATAACATAATTTGTTACTGGCCTTAATGGAACTCTATTAAAATTGTGATTGTAACTGTGGAGAGAATGTGTCAATAACTAATCAAAATTACCATTAACGTAATCTTTTTATAAATAATGGACTTATACCACTTTCAAAAAAACCCGGTTAATTTTATAAAAACACAATTTATAGTCTTGGATTTTTTTTCTCTTGTACAAAAAACTTGGACTTTTTTCTCTTGTTTTCATTTAATAGCAAATCAATTTATTGGACACTCATCTACTAGAACACTCATTAGTTGCATATTATGTCTATGTAAAGTACATACTGTAATAAACATTTTGTATATATATACAATGAATATTAAAAGTATAATAGACGGATATTTAAAATAATTATTTGTTGAAATTTTTTGTAATTAATTTCTAATTTTGAATAAAAAAAAATTATATAAAATAAAATTTAAAGAAATTTAACATTTGGTTTTTTTTGTTAAATACAGTGTCTATCTGCAATGTAAATGAAAAAGTTTCAAGAAATTTTATAATATTATATAGAATGTTTTGTTTTTCTATTGTATAAAATTTAAAATTTACAATGTAACACTAGCTTAATTAAAATATTTATAATTTTTTATTTATTAATTGAGTACAACTAGCCATAAATTGTTAAAGAATAAAATTCTTAATTTGTATAACAAAAATCTTATTATAGACAAATAAATTTTCTCGAAAATAATAATTTCCTCTTAATGACACAGATTTTAATATATGCATGTAAGTAGAACCTAAATTTTAATATGTTTATAAAATGCTTGTAGTCTGGATACAAGGGGTTAATAATTTTTAAAATTTTAATTAGACAGCAATGTAAATTAAGAAAATTTGATATAAATACAATATTGCTAAATTTAAATAATTAAAATACTATATCAACTATTAAATATTTTAAATGAAAATATTAATTTAATTGAAAATTACATTCTCACAAAATATGATTAGAAATTAATTTTTTAAATGAGTACGTATTTAAAATGATCAAATCAGTAGACGTATTCTTAAAAAACAGCGATGAAATCCGAAATAATATTAAATGAGAATAATGTATAATTAAATTTTACATTCTTATAATATTTTCCTCTTTTATTTGTTTTAATAGAATATTTTAATTACTTACATGTAATAGTAAATTTTAATATTTTGCTAGTATTGAAATATACTGTATCATCATAGCAAAAATAAAGCTAAAAATTTTAAAACAAATTATTAACTAAATTTGGAACTACATAGTTCTCTTTTGCATTTTATAAATAGCATTTTAATTTAAAGAGTTGATACCCTAAATACTAATGCAATTCAGCTTCGTATATCACAAATTTCTTGAAATAACTTTGAATTCACATTTATTGTGTAAACAACAGGTAGGTTATGTGATGGCAACAAATTTTGCATATCGAGTTTTCGATGGGAACGCACTTCTCCATGGTACGAAAGTGTAAATAAACTATTTTTAGCAACCTGTCGGTCTGCTTAACCGATGTTGATGAAATTTTATATATAAGTTTATTTCGACTATGGCACGGATTGACCAACTTTTGCGATATATCAGGCCTCGGGAACAGTACTTTTTAGCTGTTAGGCCTGTTTTACATTTTTGATCATTATGAAAAAAATATTCAACAGATTTACTTGAAATTTCAAATATCAGCTTCGTTCAACCGTCCGCAAAACCTTCTAACTTTTGGAAGAAATCAGGTGTATCAAGCAACTGCAGGTTTATTACGAGCCAAATATACATTTTTACGTATATAAAGAGAAATAATCAACTGATTTCATTCAAATTTATTTAAATTCTTCATATTGAAACAATAAACACATAAATTTTTTGGAAAGATCAGGGTTCGGAAACTGATAGAAAATATTATATATAATATTGCATATATAGAAAATATTACTACGAAAATCTTAGTTGGTGGTTAATTTTAATTTAAATGTAAAAATATCATTTTTTTAATAAAACTAAAATCGTATTATATTTTATTTTGAATTCATTTTCACTATTAATATTTTATTTCAAATGTTTTTGCTTTTGTATTTTAAATTACAGTGAAGGGTTATTGATTATTTGCGTGACTTCTGTGCTTTACAATAAATTGTATTGCAAAATTTCTCTGAAATATTTGCCGAATATATTTTCATGTATACGAGAAATATTTTTATTGTATGATATTTTAAAAATATTAAAATTAAATCTTCTCAGAAGATTAGATTGTAAAATTAAAATTTAGATTGAAAATCATAAAAATATTTAAATAATTTTGAGACATTATGTAGTTGCTAGTGAAAAAATTGTGATTACAAACACATATGAAACAAAGAAGGGAATTTCAATTTATTACCATCTTATTAACTATTTATTATAAGAAATAAATAAATAAAAAAATAATAAAACGACAAACGAATTTATAAAATCTTATTGAATTTGAATAAAAAAAAAATATTGACTAGCAAACAAATTGTTACACAATTATTATAAAAAAAAAAAAAAAGAATGATTGAAAAAAAACAAAAGTAAATTGAAATTGAAAGTTAATTTCAAAATGAAGACATGACTAAAGTGATTTTTTTTTTTGGGACGCGGCAGTTCATGGTGTTATACTGTAATCAGTTACTATGTATTACAATTATTTTTTTGTTCCCTTTATTTTGAGATTTTTTCAAGATGAGAAAGAGCCAAACCTTAAATATGAAGGCATCACAATATTCAATTAATAAAATACAAAAAAAAATTTTTTTTGTGAAAAATCCGTAAAAAAATTTCCCGAAATTTGATTATTTTATATTTTTTTTAAATTGTTTTTAATTGCAAGTCATTAAAAATTACTTGTACTTTTGATTTTTTATTATCTAGATTCACTTACAATTTTATTTCTTGAGAAATGATACCGCAGTACCATCGTGTTTTAAAAAAACAATCACACACATTTTTTTTTTTTTTTTGGAAATTCATAATTTTTCCATCAGATCAGGTAATAAAATCGTAATTTCAGTTGTCTATCGCTCATTTTTTTTTCTGTTTTTGTTATTTTGGTATTAAAAATGCAAAAAAAAAATTATTTTTTTTCAAAGTTATTTAATTTAGTAAAATAAGCAAACGATAGGCGATTTTTTTTTAACATAACATTTAACATAACATATTTTGTTGTTGTTTTAATTTTTGTTTTTCGAAATAAGTGTTTTAATTTTAATTTTTTTTTTTGTGTAAAATGGTTGAAATTTTACAAATAGCAAACAAGCCAAAAAAACACAATCTACTATCAAAACACTTTCAATTAAAAATAAAAAATATAAAAAACTAGAAATAAATGAAATGAAAACCTCATTTCCTGTTCATGAAAAATTTCATTTCACCTTATTATTTTACCAAAATAATAATAACAAAATAATAAGAAAAAACCGAATATTTTGGATCGAAATTAAATCAAAATTTTATTGATCATTTACAAGAAGGAGAGAGAGAGAGAGAGAGAGAAAGATTAAATTTAATCTTATTAAAAATTGCAATTTATTAAAATAAAGAAAACAGAAAATCCTTGAATTTCCTCGAAAATTAACATTTGATTGAGAATATTGATCAAAGTAATAAAATTTTTTTTAGTCTAAGAAATTAAAGCGATTATTTAGCGCAGTGATTCTCAAAGGGGTTTATGAAGACCTGCTAGGGGTCTACGAAAAAATATGAATTAATTCTTCCTCACATCATAGATGTACCTTGCTACTGTTAGAAATTTAAATCTATCAAAGAAATTAGCAGGGGGTCTATCAAAAATTGAAAACCACAACAAGGAGTCTACGAGAGAAATAAGTTTGGGAGCCTCTGATTTAGCATCAACACAAAATTTGTTAACAGAAATGAAAAAAAAAAAAAATATTTTTCAACATAAAAATATTTTAATTGGAATTCTAGAACTGAAGGCAAAATTTTTAAATTTAGTAGCAGTTTTAAGGGCATAAAACACTCATTATTTCAAATGTTCGGGTATTCATATTACATGGGTGCATTTTCATGATATTTTGTATGATATAAGGAGTAGGAATGCCAATCTATAATACATCTATAGTCGAAAATATAAATTGTATATTCGCCGGATTGAACAATAGCAATGGACTGATTTTAAGAATGACATTTTCGTTTACCAGCAAGAAACAAAATTTTTTCACTTTTTATACTCTATATTTAACTTCGTGTAGGATGTATTATACAAAAATTAAATGCCGTAAATTCATGCAAGTTGGTAAGAAAGTATTAAATTATAGTCATAAGCACATTGAAAAGGTATAGTACAATTTGTTCACTAGTTCCTTGTGATTTCCGTACAATTGTGTATGGAAACTAATTGTGTCAAATTATATACATACGTTATTTATAATCGAACTGGCATATGCTGTATAGGACTATAGGGTATGATTCAGTCGGTGAAGATTGGCAAAAACGTTTTTCTCGTTTTCGAGCTACAGCCTGTTGAAAAAAAAGGTATCGGACTTTTCCTGCATATAAATAAATGCTTATAACTTCGGAACCATATAACATAGACTTATCATTGGGAGCTAGTTTTACAGGCGATTGATCGTTCTTTATTTCTGATCTTACAATCAATTTGATTTGAACTATACTTTTTGAGATACAGCTCATCAAAGTCAGAATTTATGTTTTTTTTATTGAAATTTTTTTTAAATAACTCGAAATTTCTTGAAAATTTTTGTTTACAATTTTTTTTTCGACGCACTTCGATGACATCTAATAGTTAACCCATATAACATTTTTCTCTATCTCATAGTTTTCGCATTAAAACTTGTTAAGAATGTGTTCTCTTTTACGATTTACAAATAGAAAATATCCTTTTCATTTCGCTATTTTTATTCAGTTCTAATTGTTTGAAAAGTGCTTGCTGGCAATGGCGCATAAAACAAAAAAAACAATTTTTTCTATAAAATTTCATTAAAGCTTACAAAATAATATTTTTTACACATCGAGAAATTTCAATAGAAATTAATTTTACTTATTACTTATAATTTCAAAGAGTTACCACCGTTTCTATCATAACACTTTCAAGAATCAATCAAAAATTTGTTAATAACTCAAAGAAAAAGAAAAAAAAAAGTAAAAATTCAATTTCATCTAGATTTTAAATTAACAATAAGAATTTAAATTTACGAACTTAATATTCTTGTATCTAGTTTGTTGCTATAAAAAAATTTGTAATCTCTATGTTTTGGTTATAATTTTCCTCTCTAATTTTCCTAAACGATATTAAAAATTTAAGTTTGAGAATTTAGCAATAATAACAAAGCGATAACATTACAACTACACTTAACAACTTCTCGTTCACAGCATAGTAATTGAGTAAGAATGTGCATAATTTCAGCATTTTCCCTTATTCTTTTATAACTCTTTTTCTTTTATTAAAAACTTATAATTTTCTGTAATATATTAGAAAAGAAAATCATGCCATACTGTTAAATATTTATTTTCACCTTAAATCATTATCACAATGTATAACAAATTTTACGTTTAAGAAGTAAAAATCGAAAAAAAACAAGAAAAAATAGAGTTGATCTTGTCAACTTCTGTGATACCCGTACGAATTTGTTATTCTATGTGCGAATAAAGATGACATAACTGACTATGGGACAGACTATGACTTTAAGTTGCCGTATTACTATATTAATTTATGCAAAATTTCAGTACTGTGTTTTTCAAAATACTGTTTGTGCCAAACTACTATTGAAGTCGTATGGCAGCTACCCGAACCAGTACCCCGATCATGTCTAATTTAAATAGGGTTCTAGCACTTACTGCAATAAATCATTTGTGAAAATTTTGTGAACTTAACTCAATTAGTTTTTGAGTTATCGCTGGGACGGACGGATGGACGGATAGACAAAGCTAAATCAACTCAGAATTCGACGCTGATCAAAAACATACACTTGAGTCTATATTTCAGAGCATTATTTCTTAGCGTTTTAAACGGTAAGGCAAATTTAGTATACTCTTCAAACGTACGTTCGTACGGGTATAAGCAGCGGAATATAGTTACTTTATTCCTACATAGGTATATAAATAGGTAGGTACTGTATAGACAGAGGATATTCGCGCATATTTTCACGTTCATTTGTATTTCATTTTTCTTCTTCTTTCTTAAAACCATTAACTATTTTTATATCATAAGTTTTAATATTATATAAAAAGTTAAAATAGACACAATCAATTTATTACACAAGTTAGTGGCTTAAAAATCATTCAGATGTTAAAATAGAAAAAAAAATGATTTCTTAAATTACAATAAGAAAACAAAAAAAAACAATTACCCATCAACTTCTGGACGGAAGAAAATTTTGAAACAAAAGCAACAAGTTTTCAAACAACCAAAATAATAAAGAATTTTCTAGTATATTGGGATGATGCACTGGCACAGAGCGACTTGTGTGCTATTCACCGGTGCACAATGGATCATAAAAAAAATGAGAACGTAATGCAACTTTTTTTTTGGTTTTTATTATTTTTTTCTATATTCATTTTAATATAAAAATATTTTAATGGTTTTTCGAGGAAAAATATAAGTGTGTATAGTTTAATCATAGTTAAAAAATCATTCTTTCGGAATTTATAATGCATAATTGTAGCAAAGTATAGAATATAAAAACAAGTTGAACAAAATGTTTAAATACAAAATAAATCAAAATGAACATTGCAAGCGGTTGTACCGTAATCAGAAGTTGAAAAAATGAAAATGTTTTGGAAAATATGTCGTTTTTGACTATAGACGATAATTTGATGAAAGTTGTTAATAATTAAAGGGATCCTATAACTTAAACATTATTATAAATTAAAATTAAAAGGAAAACTAAAGATACTTTTTTTATTTACAACTCTATTTTTCATAGGACATTGTAAGTTTTTCTTAAAATAGTGTTTTCATGGGGCTAATAAATATTAAAATGGTTTTCTTTGAAAAATTTGAAGGTGGAAATACGAAAATTATGAAAATATGGTTTTGTTTTCGACAAACTCTTATTTTATTGTTGGGAAAATATGTTCGAAAAGACTCACAACTTCCTTCCTATCTTTATACTCAAAATATTATTGTGATTTTAAATATGGTTACAGTTCATACTTAAACAGATTGTATTAAGGAAAAGCTTAAGAAATTATTTTAATTCCAAAAAAAAATTTAAAATTCACATTTTCTAAGAGAATGTTTAATAATTATTTTATACATTATGGCAACAATAATTAACATTTAATTAACAACAATATCGAGAATAATTAAATTAATTACTTAATAACAAGAAATAATTATATTTAATTAGAACTTTCTTTTTTTCACATTTCTCTTAATGAAGCATCCATCTTAACAAAATAATATAAGAAAATATCAATTATCTATAAAAATTTAATAGAAAATGTCAAAATAATTTAATTGAGTTTAAATTGCAAAAAAAAAAAATAAAATATTGTTTTATATTATGATCAATAAAAATGTAATCCGTTTCTGACATGACAGCCTAGTTATCAAAGAGAAAGAGAAAAAAAAAAATGAGAATTTTAATAACATTTTTAAAATAGTTTAAAAATTGTGATCCTATACTGTATATGCATTATTTACACATAAACGCTTATGTGAATTTCTCAATGTTACAATAAAATTTCAGCAAACTTTCCAAATCGTTAACATAGAAAAAATATTACTAATTACACTTGTACAAAAGTACATTTAAAGTGTTTTATAAATTTTCGACTCCGTTTGTAACGCTACTAAGAAATGACGTTTTAGAGATATAGACATGTGAGTATATGCATTTTTTGATCAGCATTTCTGGTGAGTATAGTTGCAATATAAATTAACAAATTATTTTATCATATGCTAGAAACAATTCAAGTTACATAATTGAAATTCCCTACGAACAGATGTGGTAATATAACCTTCAATTTAGATGAAAACTGTTAAGATCGTGTGTGTATGAATTTTTAAGGTAGCCATGTACAATAGGTAGAAACAAATAAAATTTCAAAAATTTTTTAATAATATTAAAAAAATTCTCATACAACAGAGCTAAAATTGAGTAAGAATAGGAAAACAACTACATATATGAGAAATATGATAAGCGTGTGCCAATTATCATACAACTCTCAGTATCATTCATTTGTGAAACTATTATAGTATATTGACATGGTAATAACTTTACCTATTCTCGTTTTGATATATTTGAAATTAAAGTTTCACATTATATTGCTCCCTGTTTTAGTGCTCCATATTTCTGAGAGCAATTCTGATTTTCTGAAACTGGAAATTTGATAGAGAGACACGAAAATTAAGTAAAAAATCATTTCTAAGTAAAATGACAGTTTCTAAGTGAAATAAAAGAAGAGACATGTGTTTGATGTACTTCATTGTCACCAGATGGCTTTAAATTAAAATATCATTAATATTATTGTGAAATTGCGGGATTTTAAATATATTTTTTTTAATTTTCCTATAAGAACTTGAACAAACTTTAAAACATAAAAGAAAATCGAATTTTAAGTATGACCAAAAAACAACTTATAACAACACTAACAACTTATCTTTCAAGAAATCATTAATTTATACCTTTATAATTCGTTCTTTATTAACTGAATTTCTCCAAAAGAATAAAAATTCTAAAACAAAAATCAAAAAAATTTAAAACCATTAACTAAATTTTAAGACTAGGAAAATTTTTTTTACAGTTTTGTAAAACTTAACAACAAAATAACCACAGACTTTTTTCTTTTCTAGCATAATTTTAGATTCTTTAGAAAAATTAAAATTCTCAAGTATGAAAAGTAAAATTGTAGATAAAGTTCAGTAGTTTGTCACTCAGTCCAGTCAATCAGTCAACAGTTTTAACTATATATACAATTTGCTTATTGTTGAGTTTTTGAATAAAGAAAGAAAGCAGTATAATACTTATTTAGTACGATTATAAATTATGATTATGAAGATCATTATGACAGTGATTAGAACATGGTGATGACAAATATAATAAATTTTGATTTTTGTTCTTTTTAAAGAAGATGACCTTTTTATAGGGTTTTATATGAACACTCAAATTTATTCGTTGGAAAAATGTTTTTTTTTTTTATAAATTTTAAGAAAAATGATAAGATGAATAAAAAAAAAAAAGTTTCATATTCACTGGGAAAAGAAAACCTTTAAGAAGGTCAGAAGAATATATTTTTTATTTTCTTTAAAAAAAAATTTAACGTTTCATTTTAAAATTTGTCACGTTTCTATGTACACTTTATAATAAAATTCATGTAAAGTAAAATAAGGGGGAGAAAACCAGTTGAAATTTATGAGAAAATTTTCATGTTTTCTGTTATTTCTTCTATATAAAAATGCTTATTCCGAAATTAAAAAATTATAAAATCAAAAAAAAATTGCCATACGAGTATAATACGAGTAATATTTAAAATGAATCAATCATTTTTTGTTCGAAATTAGCAATGAAATATTTCAAATCTTACAAAATTTAGAGATCAACTAATTTTGTATGACTCTCATAATAAATTATAATTACAAATTGATTCTTTGTTGATAACCACACAGGATCGATTACGTTATGCAAAATTCAACTACATATACGCATGAACAAGGTAAAATAAAAATAAGGACATTATGCTTAAACATGAATGTAACAATATAAAATTGTAATTCAATTGAAGTATAATTAATATATAGAATAAAAAAAATATAAAGAAATGAACACTTAAAGCATTTCCCTATATAATTATGTTCGAAATTATCGAATTATTATAAAAGTATTGAAATGAACATGCAATTTCCTATATTGCTTCTTCAACACTTTCTCATATTCTTCTTTTATAACAAACAATTTGTATTATACCAATAATTTTTTTATAGATCATTGACATTTATAATATTATTATGTAGGTATTTAATTATTAGAGTATAGCACAATTATTTGAAATGAATAGATGCAATAATAAAGTGACAATGCCTAGAAATGTACCTGATGATGGTATAAGAGAATAAAATAAAAAAATCAAAAATGTTAAAATATCATACTTCATAAATTCTGTTATAAAATTATATAACACTATAAAATTATATAAGAAATAATTAACAAAGAGTAAATGTATAAAGTGAATATGATATCGGTGTAAGAGAGTAAATGGCAATTAGAAATTCACAAGATGAGTTTTAATAATGTTGACATAAAATTGAAAGGATATAAAATATACATTTTGGTATTTCAAATTAAGAGTTACAATTTAGTAAGGGATGGATTGAAAAAAGATTCATTCTATTACTGGCTTCTTCACTTGGCATTACCAAATCAAACTCGCTTTTGTGTAGATTCTGCCGGGACGATGAGAAGAACGCTTTATATACATTCTGTGTTACTGTTCTGCTGAACGTCAGGAAGTGCAAATCATATGGGTGAAAGCTTTCTTGCTATTGGACACTTTTATTTACGACCGGAATAGTATGATTTTAATATGAGAGGGCTACAATTCCAAGATTGCCTGCCGTGGTCGGAGAAATATTCTAACTTTGCTCATATTTATCCTTAATAATCCAATAATTCAACTAACAACGACCCCGGTGACAAGTGAGTGTTGAATATATTTATGTCCACATTTCCAATATTACACGGTTGCTTGCAAAGTTTCTTTACTAATAAAAATAAAAAGAAATGTGAATAATACATTTTTCGATTATTGAGGCTTGATGGGAACAGATGAGTTGATTTACATGAGAATGAAGTAATGACATGTCATTGCACACATAGATTGACATTTTTTTTTTTTTTAGTTTTTTTTTCTAATTTCTAATTTTTTCTATAGCAGCCATTTATTCAATCACGCCTTTAACTAGAATCACTTACGTCAACATTGAGAGGGCATTTTGAAAATATTGAAAATATGTACGTCACTAAAGAGAATATTTTAACCGGCTCGCATTATACATGACTCTTTAAGAGCTGTACTGTATTCTCTCCTGTATCTTTTTCAATTCAGAAAAATTAGGTATTATTTCTAGATTGGAAGAGGGAAAAACAAAAGACCTCTACTGTTTTAAATTAACAATTTTCAAATAATTTTCCTTTTATTATTAAATTTCGATTAAAATAAATTTTACATTGATTTTCTACAAATCTACACAAAAAAAAAAACAAAATTATGATAAAATTTTTATGGATTTATTAACAAAATGAAATTTTCATCCAAAACAATGAAAATTAATGAAGAAAATTTTTTAATTATTAATTTTTTTTTATTAATTTTTTTTTAAATGTTTTCACATTTTTTGTTTTTGTTCATTAACGTTAATATTGGACATATTTTATGACTTCTCTACTATCGTAAACAAAAGAAAAATTCATAAAATATTGAATAATTAAAAGAAAAATAAAAAATTAAAAACAATAAAAAAATCTACTAAAATTTTAAAGTTTTTTTTCAACAAGGTGAATTAATTGGGAAAATATTTGATCGATTCCGCGCGATTCAAAACAACATAAGCCATAAGGTATCGATGCATTCGGATTGATTGTCGTCACTTCATTTAAAAAAAAAATGCCGAAGATATAAAAAGATTTATTCAAAATTTTGATGATTACTAATTTGTCATATTAGAAAACTTTTTTTTTTTTTGTTTTGAAATATAATTTATTACTCTTTAATGTTTTTTATTTCGCTTTCGATCGGTACACTAATGGAATATTGTGATTTTCTCAATAAATTTTTTATTTTACGATGATTTCAAAGAAAATTTGTGTTTTTTTTTTTTATAGCCCTTAAAAAAATTTGTTAACATTAAAAGATTGCCATTCATGACAAATTTCAATAATTAATATTCAAATTTATTGAAATATTATATTATGGTCTAAGCATAATAGGATTAAATTAAAAAGAAATTGCTATGAAATTGAAAAATTAAAATTTTTATTTATTAAAATAATTGTAAAACTTGATCAAATTAAATAATTTCTTCGGAACATATATAGACAATTCATTGATAATTGATTGCAAATGGATAAGAAAAGGGCTAAAATTTTAGATAACTTAATGCTCTCTTATAAAGGCAAATTTTCATTAAGTTTATATAGAAACATACATAGTATACCTTTTAGTTGCATACAATCAAGACACTTAATGTGTCAATCAGAAATAATCTGTCCATATGGCATTAATTTTTAAAAATTAGAAGATAATAATGACATTTTTATTTTTTGAATAAAATTAGAAAATTAATCTTTGTTTTGAATTTAAAAGGTTTATTTTCCGTAAAGCATTTTTTATACAAAAGAAATGGGAAAAATATTTACTGTAATAGCGTTTAAATATCGCTAACTGGAAATCTGCAGTACTTACAATTGTATGGTTTGAAATAGAAGAATTTTGTAAAGACATTGTACTCGGCTTTTATTTTTACTATTTGGAAGACATTTTTTAAGTAATAAAATTGGGTCAAATCAATGGTTTGTAAAGTAGCACTTTTTAAAGATTGCATACCATTTGGGATGAAGCATAGAAAAAATTGAAAGAAAAATAATGAATTTTTATCATAAAGAACATTATAAAAAATAATTGTATGCGGCAGCATATTTTATATTGAAATTTGAGAAAACTTGCAGTTTCGAATTTTAAAAATTCGAAAATTCGAATTTTATAAATTTCGAGAGGCGATAAGCTGAGTTAAAAAAAATTTTCTTCTAACGAAATAAACTATTTATTAATAACAAACAGCTGCTAAAATTTGAGATTCCTACAACTTAAAATGATGTCAAACATTTGGCAAAAACGGGTTGTAGATAACGGTATATTTTAACGACCATTTTGTTTTTCTAAAGATAGAAGAAAGTCACCACTACTTTTCTGCATATTTAAGTTTTTGAAGGGTTATAACTTTTAGAGGGGGAAGAAAATAATTGAAAATTTTCATATATAGAAAAAAGTTTCTATGAAAAACCTATTTGCATATGATATTTTAGTTTTCAATTTTCAAAAATGTACAAAGTTTGTAAATGAGTCCACGGACGAACGAACGAACGGACAGAGTGAAACTAACAAGCTTCTTGTTTCAAAATTTTTTTGGCAATATTCCTAAAAATATAATTTTGCATGAAATATTTTAAGTCTAATTTGTATAAAACAAAAAATTTAATATAGATAATTTTAAAACTTAATAAAAATAAAGTTCCTTGATAATAATTTTACTTGTTTACTTCCCCGCAAATCATCAACAATAATTATTTAAAACGTAATAATTTTGTAACAAATTTAAAGTTCAGCTCACGATTCATTATGATTCAGTAATTCATTGTGAATATCGAAAATAAAACAACCTAAATTATATTTATTACTTAATTATTAAGATGAACAATTCATAAAAATTATAACAAAATATTCAAATTATATAAAATAAAATGCACGGGTTCAAAAATGATTTAAGACCCCAAAATATTAAGCGATCAAATTTTTTTATTCAAATTAAAGAAATTAATCGAAATTTAATTAAGTAGTTCACAATAAAATATAAAATTCAAATTTACTTGTTCATAATAAAACAGACTAAGACAATTTTTTGATTTTAGTTTTGTGAAATCTCTATTAAAGTATTATAAGTAATACCTTGTAGTTTTAAATCTTTTCTAAATATTTAAAATGAAAATAGCACCTTTACTATCATTAAAGTATCATGTTAAATCTAAATTTATGTCATAAACAAATAAAAATGTCATCATTTTACTCTGTTATCTAAACTTTATTTTTTTTTTACTTCTCAACAAAATTTCTAACTCATTTTAAATGAGACTATTCAAATTTTTTTTTCTCCTCTTTCTCTCGTCATTTTTAAATCGCGTTTTATATTCGAAGAAGATTAAAGCAAAATTAACTTTTTCTTGTTTTTTGTCAATTCCCTAATCCCCAACTCATAGTCAAATCTTTTCATTCGTGCAGTTAATTTTCACTTTTCAAACGTAATAATGCCGTCATCATCACTTTTATACAATATATTAGAGCTGTTATTAAATATTATAACAGTTATATTACATAAGTGTAGCTAAAATGGTTAATATTTTTTTTTTATCTTTCCAACATTTTTTATTGAAAAATAAAAAAAATGATAATTTGAAAAAAATATAAAAATTTGAATAAAAATGAATGAATTTTTCACGATTAAAAAGAAAAACAAAAATTTCTTATTTTTTTTTTTATTTTTTTGTCTAACACCATACCATCATGATATTCACAATAATTATTATAAGATACTACTATCATCACTGCCATTGACACATAACTCTAAGTCTATACCATTCATAAATTTGTTATAGAGAAAATAAAAAAAAATAAAAACAGAAGAGAAAAATGTAAATGAACGATTTAAATTTTATGACCATTCAATAACCATCTTCAACATTTTAAAAAGAATTACCATGACAAAAACGAGAAAAATGCTGTTGTAAGGTGAGAAATATTAAAAAACGTAGAAAATTTTATTAATGAAAAAATTCAACTATCGTAACAGTCCCCAATCAACACTCAATAAAAGTTATTATTGTTATGATGAAGAGAGGAAATAATTTTAGAACAAAACAATATTATTTTAAAATGCGGTTTAAGGGTGTATTATGTAATTATATTACATAATAGTTTTATATTTATGTAATGATGATAATCATAATTTGAAATAGGCGTAAACTATTTATTAAAAATTTTAGATGCAGTTAAAATTACATTGATGCTACTATATATAATTACTATTATTTACTATTGTTAATATATGGGCGGATATACTATAATATGCATATACTCGTACTAATGAGATTGAGTAGCAATTCAAGTATTAATTATTGTTATTATCCTTTTATAAGCATTTCTTAAGCAATGACAATAGAAATACGATTCGAAAAATCTTTATGAATACTTTTAATTAAAATATTTCATTTATTTCTTGGTCAATTATATTTGAATAATTTTTTCTTTTTTATGATAAATTTATAGTTGATGCGGCATTATTATTACTATTGTATATATATTCTCTCTTTTTTTTGGAATAGTGATAGGTAGTAGATTAGTAATTATAAGTATTTCAGTTACATTAAGTAAAATGGAAAGCAAAATGCGATGTTTAATTCTTATTGTAAGGAGAGTTTTATTATCTAGTAAAAAAAACAGTAAATTTTGTTTTTAGCTTTTCGATTCTATACAATTTTTGAAGTAAAATAGAGAAATCAGAATATCAAAAAGCAAATATATTAAAATTTTATAACTGGACTAGACTTCTATTATATTTTGCTCTCTATACTCACTTTTAGTATAGATATTCATGAAATGTGATTAATAGAAACAGGCAAATGCATAATATACCGAAAGCGTTATATAAGAAAATTTTTATTTGTCATAACAGAGTGTAGCAGAAAATTTCAAATGAGCTACTTTCTTAAAATGTGTTTAATAATTTTGTGTATCTGCTAACGAAAATCATCAGAAAAGTAAGTGAGGTTTTTAATTTTTAGAATAAAACCACTTTCATAATTCGGTCATAATTAATTTCAAAACTGCATAATTATAGCTTTTATATTATTTATTGCGTTTTGAAATCAGTTTGTCAACTCGTAACATTTTAAATACCTTGTAACATTTGATTGAAAATTTAATGGAAACTGTGGTCTCAGTTTAGTTTTTGTAACATTTTTGTTAACATCTTTTAAGGAATGTGCAATTGAACACTTCCTTAGAATTTCTTTATAAACAATATCGAAAATGAAACTTCGCCAGAGTTTACCCAGTTTTTAAAATACGAAAAAATCATCATCAATTTTTAAGTTCTTCAATTCTTAAAGAAAATTTAATTTTAATTTTGAAAAAAAATTTCACTAAAAAAATATATTTTATTGCTTTTCTTTTTTTTTGAAAAAAAAATTCACAATTTTTCTATTTGTGGAATAAAAATTTTTCAATTATTTTTATAAACAAGAAAATCTTTAAAATGTGTTTTCCCTACATTATACCTTTACATTTTATTTTATTTTTGTTTTTATGGTTCTTTTGTTCTATGAATGTGATGACATAACTCTTAAGTTACACTAATTCAAATATATGAAGTAGGAAACGAAGAATGCCCAGAATTTCAAAGCAACAATAAAATATTATGTAAAAAATTTGTGTAGAAATTTATGCGGTATACTTATAAATAAGTGTGTATGTAGATGTGTATATAATATTACATAAATTTGAAATTCATTTATAAATAGTTATAAATTTTCATGAGTCTCATAAATAGATGTTAACATAAGAATCAAAACATGAAATAAAAAAAACAAGAAATAAAAAATTACATTAACAAGTGAAGAGCTGCGATTTTGGAAATGTCCAAAAAAGATATTTTTAAAAATAGTTCTAAGACGAATGAGTGAAGTAAGAGGCTCTATGGGCGCGAGCAGAAGAAAAATTTTAATGTTTTCTTTTTTACTTATTTGTTAGGTTTATGCAATTATGGCAATTTTAAATGATACTTGAATAATACAGATGGCCAATGCAATAGGAATATAAAATTGCTGCCGGCCGCCGCCAGTATACACAATCAAATAATCTTCTTTATCACTTTATTAGGTATATGTATACCTTTTTTTTGAAATTATACAACAAATATTAAGATAAGAATTAATTTTAATATTAAAAAATGAAAATCACTTGAATATTTTTAAAGATTAGAAAAATTATATCATGTGAACCATATCTAGAAGTATGTATATTTACGACATACAGTATATTTAGGGAACGTACAATTGTATATAAGCGATATTAGATATTCTTGTTGTTGATATACACGCGATAATTTTATGATTATCATAGTGTATGTACTCCTCGAATTCTATATACAATATTTACCACACAATTTATTTCAGTCAAGTATATTAAGTAGTTTTGCACGACTGATGATATTATATAAGAGTATTACATATAGTGTAAAATATATGTAGTTTGTGTATGTGATTCAAAAATATTATTCAAATTGCATTGGTTTTTTTCCATGTTTTTATTTTGTCGTTTTTGTTTTTCTTCTTTTACTTAAATAATGCCACTCTATAATAATGTAATTTTTTGTATTATACTCTTATGCACATACTATGTGTATGTAAATGTATGCAATGTTTTCATAATTTTTTTTTATTTTAAAAATTTAATTTTCATGAGTTAGATGGCCTCTTTTTAGGGCAAAAGTACCAAATATAGATACCATAAAAAAAAAGCACAAAAAAAACAACAAAAATAATAATAAACAAACAATTTTCGTATATATTTATATACATACATTGAAATTTTATACTTATATACAATTACATTATATAATAAATTGTTAATTAATGCTTATATGAAATTTACACAAAAATAAAAATTAAAAATTTTTGTGGAAAACTTTTAAAATAATGCTGACTAATTTAGTTATAGTTGAATTGTTGTTTAATTCTACTATTCGAAACAGTAAATGTGAGAATTTATTAAAAAATTTAAATTATATAAAATTTTAGATTAAATTCATTCTGCATAATAATACTCGTATGGCAGGACAAATTTTTCATAATTAAAATTCAATAATTTTAATTATAGTTCTATACCCCTGTGTCAAAAATATATTAATTGAAAGGCGATTTCTCGAGTTCTGAGGCAATTAAATAAAAACTTCAAACATTTATCTGTTAACAGTAAAACAAGTGTTGACAAAAACTTCCATCGTATAGGCTATATTAAAAAAAAAAACGGTCGTTTAATTTTTAATATTAACATCTAAATTTGATGAGCACAATATTAAGGTCCTTATTATGATCGGCGAAGCGGATGAAATTTTTGGCGAATATGAATTTTTGGTAATATAATTAGCGAATTCGCCTACATTTTAGCTGTCAAATCTGTCCTATAAAAATTCTGTGTGACAATCTTGGCGAATGAAACCAAAAATCAAAATAATACATGTGTTTTTTTTTATTTGATATATTAATGGAAAAATCTAAACTATCTGTAAAGTAAGTTTATAAAACTCTAAAAATTATTGTAAAAAATATTAAGTTTAACATCAAAAAAACGAACCAAAAAAAATTCGAGCATTAATTAATAGAGAACAAACCCGACATTACTAAAGGGATAGGAAAATTCAATTGTTTTACAAAGCAAAAACAATGTAAATATGTGTGGTGTTGACCTCATCATTTTCGGTGGGTTTTTTGATGTCTTGCAGTAACAACATTTTGGATTTGGCGAATGAAACCATTCGTCGATTATAATTTAAAATGTCATTCGATTAGCCTAGTCCATTTGACTCGCCTAGCTATTCGCTTCGCCGATCATAATAAGGGTATAAAATGATTAATTAAATGGCAAATACAGAACTATTTACAGTATTTTTACATCAAAAAATGGTTTTAACTGTTATTCCAAATAAATGTCATTCTAACACTTTCACTCTCCGATAAATTATTAGCGAGAATTAATTTATTTATTAAAAAGTAGATTAAGAGAATTTGAAGTGATTAATGACAAAATTATGAAATAATTTAGTAATAATAATGACAGAAAATGGAAAGCATTAAAGAACAATGTTGAGGAGAGAATATTACTTTGCCATGGAAATGTTATATATGTACATATAATAATGTAGTAGCTATTTTGTTAATCTTTGAAATAATTTGTTAAAAATTATTTGATGTGCTTATTTGACACAAAACACAAGCATAAAATTTTATTGAATTGTTTAGGTAAGTATTCATGTATGAAATATTTAAGAGTCAATATAAATTTTCTAATGTAAAATTGATAAATCATCAATTAAAATATGTAATTGCAAAATAAAATTTTAAGAAGAACATTACTGATGATATCAAGTTAACATATACGTATTATATGTGTATTATGCGGTAGCGAAATAATTATGACAAAATTGACAGATAATATTTTCGTATAATGTACTGAAAAACTAAAAGATGATAAATTTCTTTAATAAATCGAGCAGTCAATTGATTGCATCTCATTTTACTTTGTAAATTCCAAAAATTTAATAAATTTGAATATTTTTTCTCCAAATTACATTCGGGGCACACTACACATCCAATGATTTCTATTATTAAACCGCAATGTTTAAATTTGTAAACCACAAATAGCTCAATTTCAAAGCAATAAAAAGTTAGCAGATTTTTTCATATACATACATACTTCTTTTAGTGTTCATTACTTAATGAATTCTAAAATAATGATGAACATTAGATGCGTATATTATTATGCAATACACATTATTTATTAGGGAAACTTTAAAATTGTAAAATGTATTTATGTTGCATTTAATGATGCACGCAAATTTAAACATTGTTTTGATATAAAAATTTAGAAAATTTATGATATTTTTTTTTTTATTACTTTCATTATTCAACAGCTGACATTTCATTTTGTTTACAAAAATTATGTTCTAGATTCAATAGAATAGGAAAGATTTCAAAATGAATATGCCATTCAAAAAAAAAAATTTACTTGCAATTATATACAAAAATTACTTCCGCGTCATAACTAAAAAAAAAATGTTTAATGAATTATGATTAAAATGTTAAGGAGGGAAAATAAAATGGTCATAATTTCAATGGTTTATTCGTGATAACTTTAGCAAAAAGAGGAAATATGTAATGAATTTGTGGTGGTGCATTAATGTGCAATTCAAATAATTTTTTATAGAAATAAATTATTAAAAAGATATTATCTCCCTTTTTTTTTTTAATTAAATCTGACAATTTTGTAAAAAATAAAGGAGTACTTTTTAATTAGTTTAATAATGAAGAATTTAAGAATTTTTAATTGACATTTGAATATAATGGAATCGAGATAGTGCTATACTATTAAGATTTGAGCCATAATACTGTTATAAATAATTATGCATATAAATCATTTCAATATTTGTGAAATATACTTAAGAAATTAATCATAAATTATAATTCATACTATTTTTGAACGAAAATATTATTTTATTTCTAAATGAAATTTATCTTTAAATTTATGAGATCTTCGAGTTTTTAACATATAAAAATCTTATTACTAGTTTAAAGAGAAAAAAATTTCCGGTTGGAACTTTCGGTGACCGATAGTAAATAATAGACAAAATTGATAAGTGTCGAGTAAAGAAAAAAATTATGTTAATTGAGAATACAAATAGAAATTGTTTATAAAAGGGTGTCCCAAAATTCACGCAAAAAGTAATTTTTCTAAAAAAACAGGTTTATAATTAAAAATTGTAAATTTTTTATTGATTTATATAATATGCAGTTATATAGGGTTATGTATGGAAAAGCATATCGTGTAAATGACCTCCACGACTTTGCTACGCCACATATACGCTTTTTTGTTCAAATTTTTCATGATTGTTTTGCATAAATGTAGCTGAATTTCGTTAATACGGCGCTTAATTTCCTCTTGACAGAAACCTTAGATTTCAAAAAACCCTAAAGAAAAAAATTCAACGGCGTTACATAGCTTGATCTGGGTGGCCAATTCTGAATCACCAAAACGGGAAATTACACGACCAAGATATTATTCATGCTGTAATTGAATTGTTTCTCGGGCTGAATGGCGCATGTTGCACGATCTTGTTGAAACCATATGCTGTTCATATCAATATCTTGCAATTTTGACACAAAAACCTGGATAAGCATGCCGATTTAGCGAACATAATTAACCGTTACCGTGTGGCCAGCTGCATTTTTATTTTGCAGATCAATTTCAATTTTTGATGTTTCAATTTTTTATGTATAGTAGTTTTTTATTCTCTTCCTTAAAAATATGTTTACATATACGTTTATATAAAGGAGATACGATTTCAATAATAAGATTTTTATTGTAATTTAATTGATTTCTGCTCTAATATGCAGTAATTTCTTTCTAAATATACCAGTATAACAAATAAATTTGTAATATTCTTATGGACTCATATAATTGTCATATAATATAACAATAAATTATTTGCATACATTATACAAGTAGGTGCTCTTTTCTCTGATAATTGTTAAGTTTAAAGAAATAACAATTCACTGTCTTGCTGGTTATTTAATATTTTATAAAAATACAACAACAACAACAGCAACAACAAGAATACTCGTAAATAACAAAACATTTACAAATCACAACAAAATTCATTTTATTCAATCATTAATCCTTTCTAATTCACAGTCTTTTAAATTTTACTTATGATTGAGATTAATCATTTTGAATTATGTTAATCTTCCACCTGTTAATCTATAAAATAAAGAAACAGAAATTAAAAAAAAAATAAAAATGACAGAAACGAAACCAAGCACAGATTGACTTTTTGTGCTTTATAAAAATCAAAATTAATTTATTCGTAATTTTTATTTTTCTTTTTAATTATATTGCAAAATTTCAACAGTAATGTTGCACTAAATGACATTATCTTTCAACATTTCACAAAAATAAAAACAAAAATAATAACAAAAAAAAAAAATGTAACAAAACGATGATGGCAGTTCAACAAAGCAATGATACTAAAATGACATTGACAAAACAGTATTCAATCCCTTTCGAACCAAAATAAAAAATACAAGAAACAAGCCAAATATTAAGAGAACGGTTAAACGGAAGATTATCTCGAAAGAAAATAAGAAAAATACAAAAAAAAAAAAAAGAAATTTCGAAAAGACATAAGATTTATCTCTATTTCGGTTAAATACACTACCTGTTAGCAGACCTTAGGCAATTCCGCGGAATTAATTCTTATTTTTCTTATTTTTTTTTTTGCAATTTGAAGTTAACAATATTTCTCAAATGAAAAATGTATTTTGTTTTTTTGAAAGAAAGCAAAATAGAAAAAAGGCGCGAAGGGAAGAACTGCAACAACTACAAGTTCGTATATGCCACAGGGTTTGCATTTTTTTTTTTTTTTCAAATATTTCTTCTATAAACTTTAAAAAAAAAAGAGATCTATTCAAGTCAATTTTGTAATCATTTATTAGATTTGAAAATGCTTATATAGCACCGAACAGATATTTATAGCTATACATATAAACATACATATATGCAATGTAATAAATTCAAAGTCATATAAAAGTGCAGTTAGTTCAAAAAAAAAAAATCAAAGTAAAAAATGCAGGTGAAATTATCAAGAAATCTAAAAGACTTATACATTAAATGCTTTAAAATAGAAATAGATTTATAATTTAAAATTAAGCAAGTTAGCATTAAAATCAAAGATTTCATTAAAACCTAATTTCACTTTCGGAAAATGTGCAAATTTTGAACAAATAATTTTGGATTATTGTGAATAGATTACGGAAAATATTTCAAATATGTTCAGTAATTAAAATAATTTGCCACAAATAAGGAAATTGAAAAATTTATTCTTTAAAATATTAAAAAAAAATTCTTATATAAAATATTGAGCATGAGTTGGGGACTTTTAAAATTTGGGCATTTTAATTCTAGCATAATTTTTTATTATTATTGCATACTTTTAGGGATCACATTCCCTACAATATTATAATTTAATATTAAATTTTAAATTGTATGCATTTAATATTAAAAAATAATTTTATTTGAAAAATTACAATCTGATATACTTACACCACAAGTGCCCTTATCTAAAATATGAACACGTATAATTATAAATGCCTAGGCGTTAGTATTGAATTTAAAATTAGTTTAACTCTGCCTTCAACCAACAATAATTAAAATAACAAAATTGATTGAAATTGAGAAACAATTAATTTTTTCAAATTTTAAGAACCCTATTTAATAGAATAACAATTATTAAGTTTAAAAAACTGTTATACAATTTCAAAAACAATTTTACATTTACATTTAATGAAACTGTTCACCTAGCAATACAAAATATTTCTCCTAAATGTAAGTGGAAATTATATTTGATTGTGTAGTTTTTCTTCTGTCGAAATTTTCGAGTTTATTTAACATTTAGAATGGTTCAAATTAAAGAAATTGTACCTTATTTGCCTTTTTGAATAAGACGAACAGATTTGAATTTACAAAACCTTTTCCTTTTTATTTTTATAATAAAAAAGTTTTTTCCTCTAAAATCATTAAACTATTCGATATGATTTTTTTTTTATTTGACATTTTCGGAATTGATTTTCGAATTTTATTTCCTGTAAATTTGACAATTATTTGAAAATTTAAAATGTACTTAAAAAATTTAATGAATTTGAGTGCTCTTAATGGATTTTATTAATTATAAGAATTAATTTTAATTATTTTGCTTTTAATTAAAATGCTGTTATGGTATAGTTGTCTTCTTTTATTATTTTTCTTTCGACATTGTTATTTTAAATAGAATTTGTTTTTCTTAAAGAAATGACTTAAACTTTTATTTTTTTACCTTGCGAATAAAAATCTATTGTGTATTTATAAAATTGTAACATTAATGATGACAATTAAAGAAATGAATTTCAAAATATCAGTCAAATCGATGATAAATCAAAAATGATCTTAGATTTTTAAAAGATTTGAATTAAAAAAAAATAAAAAGTCGTGGTAATTATTCGAAAATCAACGGTAAATTGGAATTGTATTTGAAAGCTTTAAGGGCTAAGTTTAAGAGCGATCAAAAAGAAAAATAAATTTTTTGAATTAAAAAAAAATTAAATGATATTAAGGAATTGAGGGATTGAGGATAAAACGTGATTGATTTTTTTTCAATATAACGTAAATGTCAGTGCAATTTTAATTGAAGCGTTGACAATATTTAAAACGACTTTATAAAAATATCCTAAAGGAAAACTTTAATATTTTATAATAATTAAAATATATCACGTCAATAATTAAAATACCTGTCAAAAATTTAGAATTCCTGCCTTGACAATTTAATTTACGGACGATAGCAATGAAAATATATTGCAAAACGAGAAAATATGACACTGACCTTTTCAAATGATTTACGTATAATAAATATAATCGTCATAATATAAAATATTATGATGATTCCTTTGAAATTTTGACAAATACTACACAGAAAAAAATGAATTAGGTTTTTCAACTAATCGTAATTAGCTGGTTTCAAATTAGGTGCTTTTTATAAACAATTAGAAGTATTGACAACTTCTTTAGCTGTTTTAAAATTCACTATTAGCTGGCTCAACTATTTGGAATTAGTTGAATGCAATATTTAAAAGATTAGGTGATTTGTCTACTCATTTAGATGTATTATCTAAAATAAATAGTTGAAAAAGTTCAACTAATTTAATTAGATATTTCATCTAAACATTTAGTTATTTTAGAAAAGAAAACAAAAAAATAAGTTTACAGTTTTTATGTAAATTCCTAATCAATGACTACATTTTTAAATATTTTGACTACAACTTTAGTTGATTCAGCTATTTCATTTTATTGCCAAAAATTGACTAAAACATTAGTTGAACTACTGAAAACATTGGTTGAGTTATCAAAAGATCAAATGTTTTACTTAGAAATAAATACCGTTACTTTTTTCTTCAATGACTACTTTTCTAGATATTTTAACTATTACCTTAGTTAATTCAGCCACTTTATTTTACTCAAAAAAGAATTAACTAAAACACTAGTTGAAATATCGAAAAAATTAGCTAAATTTAGAAAAAAAACACTTGTTTTATCAAGAAAAAATTCAAAATACCGCTACTTTTTTTGTATTCTAATTTTTGAAGTTTTTGAACAGAAATTAGTACATGTTGAATATTGGCGTAGTAAATAAGCATAGTTTTATTATTGTAAAATAAATTTTTCGTGATTGAAATTAACTTAAAAATAATTATTATTATTTTAAAAAAAAATTAAAAATAATATTCAAAAAATTTACATATTGGACTAAATAAAAAAAGTGATAATCGTGTTAATAGTAATAAAAACAGCTTCTTACTTTCGAAGATATAGTTCTAGTATGATGTAGAAGTTTTGAAAAGTCAATCATTACATTTGCAGCCTGAAGGTAATTTTAATTTTATATAAATTTTATAATAATTATAACTTTAATATTAATTTCAAGTTTTAATTCCCAGTTTAAGAAAAAGGAGACTGAAACTTAAAGCAATGTAATTTGGCTCAAAAATAATATTAATCCTGAATAAATCGTAATTATATAATTAAAATATAAATTTTAGAAACCACAAACCATAAAGTCTTACATGTGACGAAAAAAACAATGGAAACCTTCAAATTTAGATGTTTTGCATTACACCTTACGGTATTACAATACTTTGAATTTTTTTTTACTCTATTATTAACGATATTAAAACTTATAAAATATTTTAAGTACACATCGTTCATCAAATTACAACTCAATGTTATAAAGGAGGAATATTAACTTGTCAATAATTTTAAAAATACAAAACCCATCATCATTGTTGTTGAGTATTGCTTAGAAAAACTTTCGTGTTTTTACATTTAACATAATGTGACATTAACTGAAAAAATATTGGATAAAATAAAATTAAACGAAACAAAACTTAATTTTTAATTTATAGTACCTTTTTATTTTCAGGATTAAACCTAAATAAATTTAGAAACGAGCCTAATTTATTTAGATACTTTTTCTAATATAATAGGTAAAAACCCTATTATAATTAACTAAAAAATAGTTGTATTTTCTATTTTCTAACTAAATAATTAGGTATATTATCTATTGTTGAGAGTATTTTTTAACTAGTTATTTAGGTGAAATTCCTATTTCTTTAGTTAAATTTCAAAAAGGTTTTAAAATAAATCAACTAAATGATTAGGTGAACCGACTATTTGCTTAGTTCTAATCCACCTAAATTTTTAGGTATTTTAGCTAATATTGTAGATAAATCAGCAAATTTATTTGGTTAATTTTCCTAATTATTAAAAAGTAAATTCAGCTAATTTAAATTAGGCAATGTAGCTAAATAGTTTAGGAGGCTGAAAATCAAGCATTTCATTAGGTGATTTATACTATTGTTTTAGCTAAATGTTCTACTCTTTTTTTTCTGTGTACAATTTATGGGCCAAAAAGAAAGGAATGTTTTTACTTATCACATTCCACACAACAACAACATGTGATGGCACCAGATTTTGAATGTAAAGTTTTCGGTGGGAACGCACTTCTCTATGGTATGGAAGCTTAAATAAACTATTTTTAAAGAGACGTCGATCTGTCGTTCTGTGCGTATGCAAGCGTATATCTCAAGTTCGGCTCAATCAATTTTAATGAAATTTTATATATGAGTTAATTTCGAATAGTTTGAATTTTATTATGTCATGGATTATCAACTTTTGCGATATATTAGCCTCGGGAATTTGATTTTTTTGCGGGTGGATTTTCCTTTTTTGTTAGCATCCTTAAAATCTTCTGTTACACTTTCGCTAAACTAAACAATACACATTGCGGTCTGTTATGGGCTAACCACATCAGATTTTATAGTTTACAATTTATATTGCAAATTCTTCTACTATATTTATAATTGTAAAAACAAAATCATCAAGAATTCTATACTTATAAAAATCAAATAATTATTTTTTCGTTTTAGCTTTTTTTTTACAGATTTCCTCGTCTTTATTTAAGCTTTTCAACAATATTCTATTCTTACCAATAAATTGTTCACCAATTTTGTTAGAGTCGATTCCAAATACATTGCAAATGCAATATTAATAATATAACATTATGATAATATATGGAATTGATAAAATATAGATCATGTCACTTACCTGTAAAGAAAAATAAAAATATTTATTGAGTTTATTGAATTTTGAATGTATTGGTAAGTCTATATATACATTAATTATATTTTATTACAATAATTAAAATTGGAAAAACTAATTTCAATTTTAAATAATACATTTCATTTATATAGTAAAAGAGATTCCTAGTATAACAGAACTGTGTCATATTTGAAAGTGAATTTAGCAGTCATTCTTAAATTAAAAAAAAATATATATTTATTTCTTTCGTACTTGAAATTTATTAACAGGTACTTATATATTTCAATAACAGACAAGACACCAATATTTAATTGCACCAGACCTTAATTCTTTGTCTCATATTTAAGTATAGAAAGAATGAAATTCCAGCAAAATCCTTAAAATCAGATTCTGAAAAATGTCATTTTCAACTTACAACATTGTAGAAATAGAAGGTGTATGTAATTTTAGCTTATTGTTTACATTGTGCTGAATTAAATTCAAATTTTATTTAATTTTATGAACAAAATATTTTGTTATTTTATAGAAAACTAAATCTACTCAAATTTATGGCATTTAAGCTTTGAATAATAATTTAATTCAAGTGAATATTAATAATCAATAATATGAAAACACAAGCAAATTAAAAATTTTATCAAATTTTTTTTTCAATATCAAAAAATAAATTTTTAATGTGTGGTTCATTAAACTATTTATCATCCAATATATTCAAATATCATAAATTAAATATCTTTGAACTATGAATTAACAATGTTATTGGGTTGTTAATTAATTCAAAAGAAAGTGTAATCCTATAAATTGTTAATGACTTTTAATGTTCCAATTATTCATGTAGTGTGAGCTTCGTTTTTTATAAGCAAAGATTAAAAATTGAATGATTCAAATTTTAATTTGATTACTTCATTTTCTAGTTACGACTGTGTGTTTTTTTATGTTCAATAAAATATTTTACTAATTTTACGGAATCATTCAACTAATTTGAAAAAGTAAAAAACCAATTATGACCAATTTAGAGTGAAAATCACATCTTTCTGATTTTCTATTTCTGCAACAAATGAAAAAAAAAACAGAAATACCAAACAAGAAAACATAAATGAAAATCTAAAAATTTTTTAAAATATTAAATTGAATATATGAGAAATGCAAAAGGAAGTTAAAGTTGGCATTTTAAAAAGTGCAATGTTTCTTCATCTTTTCGTGTTTTTTTTCCTTTTAAAATATGGAGAAAAAAAAACCTTCGAAATATTTTGTCCACTTGCATTAACCATAAATTTGGCTAATGCTTGGTTGGGCTATAAATATAAGAGTACAAAAAAAAATTAAAAAAAAATATTGAAACATGACATAAAATTTTAAATAAGTGAAATAATCCAACTAAGCAACATAATATTATAATAGTATTAGTGTTGTCATAGTAGCATGCTAAAAATAAATTAAAAACAGAAACAAAAATCCATAATGAATTGGATATACGAGTATAGAGATGAAGTATTTCGAAAAAATTTGGCAGAGTTTTTTTTTTCAATTTATTCAAATTGGACATGAACAGAATTTAAAAAACTTTACATATTTTCGATAGGGCACCCATATTGAATTAAATTGTAATTTACTATAATAGTGTATACATAGGTAAATGCGTGTATATAAATATATATGTATGTACGTATAATATACTCATGTATGGTAATTAAAATATTACAATACAATACACCGTAACGTGGCATTGATTAATGTAATTTTTAATTGTTCCGTAAATATTTAAATAAATGATCAAAAATTACATACATATATATGCATATACAGCTGCGGTCAATGAAATGAGGGTTACACGAGGAAAATAGAATTTCGAAATAAACATAATTTCGAAGTTAGCCGCAACTTCTGAGCACAACTAAAAAACTCCAACTCCAAAAAAGTGAGCACAATTGAAAAAATTCCAACTTTAAAGCGGTCAATAATACAGCAGTATTAATTTTTATTTAAATATTTTTTTTAATTCAACTTAAATATTTTAATCTTAAAATGTTGTGCTCCAAGAGGAAAATTTAATATTTGGTTGTAAATCCTTTGTTCTTTACATTAATTTTTCACTTAAGCGGCTTACATTAAGGCTTTACTTATAGTTTACATTTATTATGCACAAATTTTTTACAAGATTAGGATCTGAGGAATACTCGTGTAATGCGTATAAAGAGTAAAATTAATTTGCTTCTTTCCACAGGCTAACAAGAATACAATGTACCCTTTTTAATGAAAGTAGTACTAGGAACTAACAAGCTACTCAAATCGTATCTTAAATTAGATTTTCAAATTTGAGCTCAAATTTCAATTTTACTCTTTAAAAAAATTCCGTTTAATTTCTATGTTAATTCCTGAATATTAATAACTTATTAAATTGAATGATCAAATAAAAAATCATAATTTTATTTAATTAAATCATTATTAAATTTCTTTTCCTGTAAATTAATATTTAATTAAAAATAAATAATAAATTTTGAATTTTAAAATTTTTAAATTAATAAACTTAAAAATTAACCAATTATAGTTTTCACAATTAATTTTTGTTCTCATAACAGTAGCGATTTTTATTAAATGTATACTTTTACACACGAGAATATTATTTGACCGGATAAGGTCAGAATTTTGTTTAAATTTTCAATTAAATAAAATGATTACCAAATAAAGATTTAATTTTTCTTCATTAAAATGTTAAATATATGGTCAATTTGTATTAATAAATTAATAAAACCCCAAAAAAATTAAAGTTCATATATTAGAAAATTGAAAATATTTTATATACATAATTAATTTGTTGATTGGGAAGTTTTCGACTTCAAAATGAATACGCAGCAACCCTAACCCAATTTTATTTGTGTAGTGATACTTTAATTAACAAAATTTTGTTTAAAAATGAAAATTGTTAACCCGTTAAGGCATAAAATAAAATAAAACTTTTTTTAGTTTAATTTTTAAGACTAAATTGTTAAATTTATTACTCTGCAGGTAATTTAAATCAAAAAGTGATGTGTTTTTTAAAAAATATTGAAAACACGGAGTCCACATTGAATGCGCATGCGGAATTAGTTATTTTAAAAAAAAAATAAAATTAAAAAACAATATTGTTAAATTGATGTTTTTTTTTATCCTACTTCACTTTTAGCAGGAGCATAGGGCTGGTGCATAATTATTGTAAATTAACCATGAACCAGTTTCTGATGTCATTAAGTTTACTATAGGTAGGTGACGAACCTACCGTAGTTTTTTTAAAATATTGGATATTCTTGAAATATGGTAATAATATTGAACATAATTTTTATAATAATCTGACCAGACTTTGAATCCCAGACCCTTCAGTTAAAGGACCAGTCCAATAACCACTGCATCATTGGTCAGAGGTCAAATTAATGTGGCTACCATTAACTGTATAGTATATTAATCATAAATTTTCACCCAAATTCTCTCAGTTTTATCACTTGAGCTAACGGGAAATTATAACAATTTTGTTTTTCAGTATTGAATTTCAAATTTGAGAATTGATTTTAATTAGAAAATTACAAAATTTTTGAATAACCACCCATCATGTCAAGTGATACGATTAACAGAATATGGGTATTATTTCTAATTTTAATACCTCTACTGTTTAATTTAGATTTTGTTAATATATACAATAATATTGTTAATATATACATAGCAATAAATAAAAATTTTTTTCGGGAAATTATGAATTTCAATTTTAAATATTGAATTTAAGTTTCAAATACAATACTTAAGTTTGAAATAATTATTTTAAAAAATAATATTTCCAAATGTTTTCTTATAATTGCAGCATATATTGCGAGAATTTTTTTAATAAATACGACCTAATTAATTCGGCATTTAAGAGTTTTGTAAAAAAAAAACAAAAAAACATTTTAGCCTGAAATTACAGGGGTTAATTTTCACTGAACTGAATCCGCTTTAATTGAACAAAAATATACAAATAATTTCAATTTAAACAACTCCCCCTCTAACTGTAATATAGTTTACATGATGAAAAAATATTACAATTTAATTTTCGAATAATTATTGAAAATGCACTTTAATTTATATATATAAAATATTGCATTTAATTGGAACGAATTGTCTTTAAAATAAAGTAGGTTTATTTATATTAAAGCGCATTTATACCAAATTTATAAGAGTTGAATTTGATCTTTAGATATTTTTTTTTTTTTGAAATTATAATTGAAATCATTATCATTAACCTAAAACTTGACTTTTGTTCCATTCATTAAAGTAATCGCTCTTCAATTAATTTGAGCTTTTTATTATTATACTGTTATTGTTATATTTTATTGAATACTCTCGTCTAATATTGCCTCTATACTATTTTTATCATACCATCGACATTATCAAAAATAAAGAACTATTTAGTATAACAATACTATTCAGCTTACTATTATAACACATATATAAATGTTTTATATGAGAGAATTAGGAAATTAATAAAAAAATTCAATAATTTTATACAATAAAAAAAAATTCAAAGCCCACAACCGAAAATTTAAAGAATATAAGAGACAATTATTATCACTTTTTATGTCATGATTATATTTTTAATAGCAGCCATTTATTTTTTCTTTATTATTACTTTATGAACAGTAGTAAAATGCCGGTAAAACTTTTATAAATACATAAAGATCATATTACTTGCATTTTATTTCAAATATATATTTTGACACTCATAAGAGAAAATTTTAAATTTTTTGAAGAGTATTCACTCTTCACTCTTCGTACGTTTAATAATAGCAAAGATGTTTTACTCGTAGTATGGATAATAGTAATGGTGCTAATAATAGTGCTAGGGAGATATTTGAATTTAATTCTTTATTATAATATGTGACTTTTATGTACAACAAAATTTAAAAAAAAAATGAAATAAAACAAAAAAAAAAATTGAAATATTCTAGATTATAAAAATGTTATTAAAGTCATTTTGATTCTGAACTTATCTTAATCTTGAATTTTATGTATAATGTTCATATACATTATACATACAATACACAATTGAGTGCTAGAATATAGAAAAGTAATCTTGAGAATTTTTCTTTAAAATTGCGATAACATTTTGTATGATTTTCGTATTAATTTATTATATAATGTGCACATGTTCAGAAATTGACTCTAATTTTCCCGATATTACACAGAAAAAAGGAAAGTGTTTGGGCTAAAATCAAAAGAACTAAGACTTAATTATGGAATTCGAAAATAATTAACTAATTTAATTATTAATAAGTCGGCTCAAAAAAATCATACTGTTTTATTATGGACAAAGACTTTGCACAATAAATTTGTACATAACTTAGTACAATACGCTCAATAAATTGTAATTCTATCGCAACAATGTTGACTTTCAAAGTAGATAATAAATATATATATATTGTGTAACAAGTCACTGAAATAAAAATCCCTAACAGTCATTATTCGTATCGAATTCAATTTATTTGAAAAAATTTCTTAATTAAGACTTCAAATTGAATTTTCCTATATACATACTACTATAGTTTGAAATAAGAATTTTATTATAAATATTACCCATTCGACTAATTTTGTAAAATTTTTTAATAATTTCAAAATCGGACCGACGTCAGGCTTCTGGACTATATGTTATATAAAGGAGAATTGAATGAGAAAGTTTAAAGTTTTAAGTTAAATTAAAATATTTGAAGTTCAGAGAGAGCTGAGAATATCGGAATATAATTAATACGAAATTAATATGGAATAAGAAATCTTTTAACACAAATCATATACTAAATATAGACTATAAGTTTTGTTAGCCATTCGTGGCGTAGCATAGGTGATGCAACAAAATATGTATGTAGAACCAATTTTGAGTTTAAAGAATATATAGATAATATTCCGTTTAGCTGCAATTCCAGAGTTAAAAAAATTTTGCTTCGATTTATTTTGCTTATGTCTACACTCTAATTAACATTAAAGTAATCGGGAAATTTACGCGCTGCCGTTTGATTTTCGAAATTGAAAAAAAAAATAGATACAGATAAATTCTTTTTTTACTTGAGAAGTTTTTTTGTTTTAAAGTTTTTGTTTTTTAAGGATTTTAAAATCTAAGAGATAATGCGGGTCTTTTTTCTTCTTTTATATTAAAAAGTTTTAAATCATTTTATTGTTGAAAAGATTCGAGTAGAGAGAATTTTTCCATCAAATATTTTTTATTACATATTCATACATTTTATTATCATTATAATTTAGTGGTTTCTATACTTTCATGAAAAATATTGTTTTTTAATGCTACACTTTAATTCTTGGCTCTTGTTGTTTTTACTGTTGTGAGAATATTTTAAATTTTGGTAAAGATAAAATTTCATTTTTGAAAGAATTTATTTTTAATTTATTTACTTTTAATTTATTAAGTAGAAAGATTCAAAGTTTTAGACGAAAAAAATAAATTAAAATTGAATAAATAAATTCATAAAATTAAAGTAAAATTTATTTGATTAGATTTTGTTTTTTATGTATTTTTTTGTCATCTTAGTAGAATTTTGACATTAGCACACCACAAATATTATGAGATTATTATGATATATGAAGACATGAGTTCAAAATTAATTTGAAATAAAACTCTCATGTTTACTTCTTCTTCTTAAATTTAGAAAATAATACAGTTAATTAAGAAAAGCACATTTCTCTTTAACAATTTAAGTTTGAAGCTTCTTTTTGTAATGAAAACAATTTATTGAAATTGTTTCCATATTAAAATCAAATTTTAAATAAATATCTTCGGTTTGGTTAAAAGTTTACATTTTAAGGTTTTGAAGTAATTTAACCAGGAGATGAAGGAAGATACAGAAAATATTTAGTTCTAGAGAAATAATACTATCACTAAGATCTTGTATGTGTGTACAATATTTTTTATTCTTTTATCTTGAATTGTGCAGATTAATCGTCGGCAAAGTGCAGCCCATTCAACTTCAATCAAAAATGTGGCCCACACTGCTTGCAACAGAAAAATATATTCAAATACCACTATTAAAATATTTCAAAAAAATTTTGAGAATTCAATTATAGATTATAGATGCAGGAACATAAATTTCTATAAATTTATCAAAACCAAACAATCAATAAAGTCAGTTGAGAATATCATTTTTCTTGTAAGTAGATGATGTAAGAAACTCAAGTAACCCATACTCATATTCACGTAGTACATATTTGCCAATAACGCATAAAAGTTTGTCGACGTCTGGTGTAGATAGTTTACAAAAACAGAGGGGAAGACGGGCAGAGTGCAACTAATAAGAACATCTCCGCCAATTTTTTTTTAAAAATGTGCTGAATATGATTTAATTTATAAATTAAATAATAAATAAAACTAAAAATTAGTAGTTAAAATAAAAGAAACGTTTCTTATTTATTGAAAATTTCTTAAGAGAATTGTTTAGTTAAAATAAAAATAAATTTAAAGATAATGAAGTTTCGGCTTAAAGAACAGATACAGGTTAAGTGACATTTGATGTAACATTTTTTAAATACCTAATATTACAGAAATCAGATGCGTTGGATTATTGATTAAGAGGGTTTTTTATTTATTTGTAAATTGTTTTTACCTTTTATTCTAAATTCATAGTTAAACATATAGGGAAAGATTTTTAAATTAATTGTTTAACAACTTATCGAAACTTAGTTCTCATAATTTATTTTTTTTATTACGGTAATTTTCAATTAAAACGAAAAAAAAATCATATGTTCATATGGATTTGCTTATGTGGTACTTTTGTTATGTAGATGTCTAAAGGTTTATGACATTTTGAAATAGAATTAAGAAATTTAGCATGAAAAATAGACATTTTGTTTAACTTATTTTTAATAGATTCTGTATATTGTTGTGCTAAAGAGTCTCAACCCACGAAATGCATTTTAAAATTTTTATTTTTATTTCTTTTAACTATGTATTTGCACAAAATTTATAATTCCCAAAAAAAATAAAACTTAGATTGTTCTTGACCCAAGTCAAGAACTGAGATCTTTATTTACTACAATGGTATAATAACAGCATAAACGGACTATGATACCATGATAAAATTCGTAGGCCTTGTTGCATGAAAACTTTACGAAAATTGTGATGCTTTGCAAAAACTTTTCTATGAAAATCTATTCAACATTTGAAATATGACAGTCGCGGAAGTCCCACAAGAAGGAAAAAACTTTCAAAAATTCTGTTAGTTTGGAAGTTAGTCCGTAAATTTCAAAAAAAATTTTGTGGATATCGGCATGTAACAAGTGTCAGGAAAAGATTTTTTTTTTGCAAATGGTACAATTGTGTTTGATTGAATTTTTTTTGGAAAATCTTTCTTAACCTCGAGAAAAACATATTTGAGAAGTATCTACCAAAGGTATAATTGATTGAATCAAATAATGTAAAATTAGTTCCCATTCAAAATGCTATACATATCTATCAGGCCTCCAAGCTGAAAATATTTTCCGAAATTTTGAATCGGAAAAAAATACAAAAACAATTCTTAATGTTTTATGTTTTCGAAGTATGCCGATTGAAATATATTTTTTTATTTTTTTTTGTGAAATTTTTGTGTATTCTTTATGAATCCCATTTTAATTAGTACAGTTTTAAAACCCTTCTAGTTTTTAATTATTATATTTTTGGTTTTTCCTTCAATTTATTTTTAAATTCTATTTCTTATTCAAAAATTTTACTCTATAATTCAGTACCCTTGCATTTGAAAGACCAGAAAGGTTGTCTGCGTTAAAAATTGCAATTTGTTTTTTAAATGTATTTTTCAGATGGAATTTTTCAGGTGGTGAATGGCATTAATAATAACTTTATCAATTCAATATTAATTTACTTAATAAAATCAATCGGAATAAACTCGAATATTAGCTTTTAATATAGAAATTATCTGAAATTTGAAAACTTTCAAAAATAAATTATACAATAATTTTTTTTTTAATTACAGCAAGTTTACTAATTCCATACAATTATTATTGAAAAAAAAATTTTTTTTAATTTTCATTTTCAAAAATTTTCTATATACTCAAATCTGTTCAAATTGCTATACTAAAAAAATTAAAGTGCAAACCTTTTTACAAAATAAAGAAATCTTTAAAAGCATATAATTAATTTTATATGTATGTACATAAAATAATTACAATCGACATACAAACATAAAAACAGCAACATTTATAACAAATGCGATTAACCATAACTATAAAATTATACCAGAAAAAAAAAATTTTTTTTTTATATTTCACTATTTTTAACATTAAAAATTAAAAAGCATATAATTTTTCTAATCTAAAATTATTAACCATATCCTACAAAAAATATGCGTATATACAAACATACATAGTCGTACAATAAGTATGTAGGTATATTGTAAATGAATTCAACTAAAAAAATTGTAATGTTTAAATTAAAATTTTATATTGGTATAAGAAATACACACTGGACGGAAAATAGGTTATGTATGTACCCTGTAATTAGACTGTACATATAAAAAAATTTTTGGAAATTATTATTGTCAAACTTTTTTCATTTCAAATTTCTTCTTTCAATTTAACAAAACGGACTTTCAATTTAATTTAACAAATATGGACGACGAGTGACGACGAAATCTGACGACGACGACAACAACGATTCATCATTAATAATTAGAAAATTTCTCTCTCTTATATATTCGATACATCATCATTAAACATTTTTAAGCAAAGATTTTGTAGCAGCTACCAAAAAAATGAATAAAATAATAAAAATCGTATATCTATAAATTTAAAGAATATACCGTAAAAATATGATTACCTACAATTGTGTGTCAAAGGTTATTGCCCAAAATTTAACACGGTAATATGAACACAATTAAATAAATAAAAATTACATACATAAATTATACTACATACATAAAAATATATGTATATAAACTAATTATAATTAATATATTTTTACATACAATTTACACATGCATAGATCTACATACATATACATACACTTATACAAAATGTATGTACATTTTTCATTATAATTATGTACATATTATGTATGTATATGGAAATCGAATTATTAAATTAATATATTGCCATCTATGGTAAATTTGAGAAGTAGAATAAAATTAAAATATTCGAAAAACTTTCAAATTCAATTTTTACACTATGAATAATCGTAGTTGGGTTCCGTGTACTTTAATATAACTAATAATATAACTATATATATATATATATATATATATATATATATATATATATATGTATGTACATAAATAAACAATATACAAATACACAAGAATATTACCCACAAAATTCGAAAAAGATTCTCTGATTCATTTAAAAAGTTCTGATTCATTTTAATTACGGGATCACACAACTACTTGTTGCTTTTAACATTATGTGGCGTTTACAAATTTTACAAAAAAAAAAAAAACAAAATAAATTCAGAATTAAAATTTAATTTTCATTCGAAATAATGATGATTTTTATAAAGTGCGGTAGCAAAAAATTACGAATTGAAAAATTTGGAAAAAAAAAATTTTTGCATGTGTGAGTGTGTTAAAATATGTAACAAAGAATATGATGATAAAAAAATACCAAAGAAAATTCAAGACAATTGACGTTGAAAAGTAATTGCGAAAAATTTCGCCAAAAAAAAAAAAGAAATTGAAAAAAAAGGTAGATATGTAGGTAGGTTCATTTCCTTTTTCATCTTTTTTGGTTCTTTTTAAAAAAGGAAGAATCACAAAAAGAATAATTTGACGGTCAAAAATGAAAACAACAAAAAGCACAATTAAAGTAGCTGATTACTCCAATATGTACGTACAAATATACATGGGTTATAATTATTGTTACTCATTTTGTTTATAGTGTTGCCATTGTTTTTCCTGCAGTTTACAGTAGAATTTAATTGGAACATAAAAAATTAATGGGAAATATTATTTGAATACTAATTTATTTGGGAACTGCATTGGTTTCCCGCATCATATCGTTCAACGAAAATCTCAGTTTTACATCCACTTACATATCTACAAATTAACTGTTATACATTAATGTTTTTTTTATGGCACATAAAGTAGTATGTGTCTTACTATGTAATTCGATTTTATTGAAACTATTTTCGTATTTGAAGAAAGGTAAAGGTAGTACCAATTAATTTGCATGCTATATCCATTTCTGTTAATACGAAAATTGAATTACATGGTAAGACTCCTGTATAGTTTAAACATCACAGGAAAATATTGTATCTGATAATAATTTATACATAGACTTTTATCGAAAAA
The DNA here is from genome assembly GCF_029603195.1 of Condylostylus longicornis. Classification (NCBI taxonomy): domain Eukaryota; kingdom Metazoa; phylum Arthropoda; class Insecta; order Diptera; family Dolichopodidae; genus Condylostylus; species Condylostylus longicornis. Next base: position 7,078,567 of record NW_026578009.1, on the reverse strand, counting down.
CCGGGTTTTTGATATAAAAATTTATAAAAACTTAAATATTTAATTTATATAATATAATCCAAAAAAATTAAGAAGTATTGGCGAGAAAATATGTGAGAATACATAAATTTTAATTTTTAAATTTGAGAGATTCAGTAGCAGGTTCGGAGTGTTGAATCGGCATTTTTTTTTTAATATAGATACAAAATGTTAAAAAAGAAGACATATGTATTTTAATTAACGAAAAAGTTTGTTTTTACATATTTTTACAAAATAGTGAAATATTTTTCTATTCAACATGATAACTATTCCAAATTAAGTACTTACTCTTTCTTCTACTACCTCTTGTTTATAGTTTATTTACTGCGATTGTGACATAACACACAAAATAAAATTTCTGGGTTATTTTTACAGATAAAAGCAACTAAAACATTTCTTTTTTGTGCAAAAACACAATTTTTCTAGCTTAAAAATTGTTGCTTACAGTAAAATATAAAGTAATACTGTAACTCTAGCACTTTCGGATCCGTTTGCCTTAAATGTTAAAATTTTGAGTTATGTCAGTATTGTAGCAAACGAGCAATTATAGAATTTTATTTATTTATTTATTTATAGAAAAGTTTGCCAAACGACAAGTTTTTACTGTGAGTGATGAAATTTAAATTTTCATTAAGTTCAGCAATTCTAATTCAAATAATTAGGCAACTCTCTTCGTTTTTAATACGGTTTGTATTTTTGTATCTATTTTTTTTTTATTATTCACTTAAATTGTTTAACAAAAACTTATGGTAATAATTAAGCAGTAAAAAAAAAATATTTTTTGTTTTTGACTTTTTTTTACTCTTTTTTTGTCAGGTAGCAAGTAGTATATACCGATATCAAAGGTAAATTAAATGGTTGATCCAATCTGATTGTTTAAAATTGATAATGAAAGAAAGTTGTTGCGGTTGTTTCTGTATTGCAGCTTGATGGTCTTCAAAAATAAATTTAGAACAAAGTAAATTGCTATGATTTGGAAGAAATTTTAAGATTTATTTTTAATTTTCTGTGGTACAATTTTCGGACTTTAACTCAGAGAATTTTTACTTTTCTTTAAAGATGTAAAGAAATAAAAAAGATCAGAAATTTTATAGAAAATATGAGTGTACTTAATTATGTACATACATACATATACTATGTATGATAAATATCGCAACTGAACGAACCCCAAAAATTACAGTTACTGTTAATTGAGTAAAATAAGTGTGTGTACATAACAAAAAAAAAAAAGCAAAAAGAAAGAGTAAAATATTTTAATTTTGATATAAGTTCCAATTTTATTTGTGGCTAAAATTTTAAAATGAAGATAACAATATCATGTATGATTCATTCTAGTGAAATGCAACTTCTTTGCATTGCATGTTCTTAAAGGGATAAAAACAGAAATTTTTTCTTTTCATGTAAAAATTTAATTAAGAAAGATTACGATGGTGGTAAAAATTTTAATATTATTCAGAAAATTATAAACCTTGTCTAATAAAATTTTTGCTTATTTGATTTCGAATTTCTCAACAAAATAAAACTACGACCGATCAGCAACTTTATTTTTTCTTACCTATTTTTGAAGCAATTCTGTTCTATGAAGTCTTAAATTTTGCTTCAATACTATGTTATATGATAAATTGTATGAAGAGGGAGTTAAGAAAATATTATCTAAATACCACAAATGCCAGTTAAATCAACACTCTATTTTAACAAAGAAAAAAAAAACATTTAAATGGCACTTTAACGTAAAATTTACGAAATGGAATGTTAATTGCCGCTATGAAATAATGCAATACACTGCAAATCAAATATGAATCGTGTTTTGTGCAAATAATCAGAGCCGAAATCGGATTAAAAATATAGTGAATGTGAAAATATTAAAAACTCTTAACTTTGTCTGGGCCAAAAACTAATTTGTCCTCATTAAATGTCAATTACTCTCAGTTTTTATACTAAATGAGATCGAAATAATTATTTTAAATTAATTTGAATTTCTCTTGTCGAATACAGTATACAATTAAGTTTGTAATTTTAACATTCACTTATTACACTTTTGAAAAGGAAGTGCTGCCTATTGTCCATTTGTCATTATTAAATTGAAATTGTACTTTTGTTCTCCGTTAATAATTATCACACATTAAAAATGTTTTTCTTACAATTGATGTCTTTTGTTTTGCAACACTTTTAATTTAATTTGGAAAGAAAAAAATATTTTAGAAAATTTTCACTCTTTTACTAATTTTTTATCAATTTTTTCGTTTTCTTTTAACTTAAAATTAGATCAAAAATGAAAGAAAAGAAATTAAATCGGAAAAAATTATTAATTTCTCTTATTATTATGAAAAAAAAAAATAAATTAATTCTCATCGTAATTTTGTGTTCCATTATAATTTAAAATAATTTCCTTTCTGATTTAAATTACCTTTTAAATCAAAAATTACCTTTTACTCTAGAAAATTCTCCTTTTTTTTTTATTTTTTTTTTTGTGAATAAGCATTTCGTTTCGATATAATTATCATATTAGATCAAATTATAACCGAAAAGTGATTAAAGTTTTTTTGCGGTAAGGGGTGGAAGAGATAGAAGTAGGAACTGCTATATTTTTGAAACACAAACAGGGACAAAAAAAAACTAAATTTGAAACGGAAACTGTGAGTGTTTTCAATTTTGTTTTCGTAAAAATTATAACAAATTTTCAGGAAATTTTAAATTTGCACTTGCGATTTTCTACAATAACATTTCAAATATGAACAATTGAACATAATCTCTGCCAAAAATTATTTGTTTTCTTATAAAACTACTTTGAAATTTATGAACAAATTTAAAGTCTAAAGCTTGTTGGTTTTGAGCCAGTGAGATAAATAAAACTGATATTAGAAATACGGAAGTAGAATTAAAAATTGTGGAAACTAGTACTATACTTAAACCAATATTTTAATACAAAAAGAATGGCAAATGTAGAAATTCTTTTATTTTTAGTATGAAGAACATTCACAATTTAGATTAAATCATTGAAAGTTTCGTCGATTTTCGTACCAAATACATTGATCGAGAACAAAAACAGTTTTGTTTAAAATGTTTATCTGAATTTTAATTTTCAGAATCTAGATATTTGAATAACCTCTTTTGCTAAAAATACTAAAAATGCTAATAATGACTAATAAAGGAAAAGATTAAGAAACAACGACTTAAAGAACATATTTCACATTACCAGTTTAGAACGAGATGAAGGCATATCTCATTATAAATTACTGTACTTTTATTACCGATCATTTACAAAGAAGACTAACTTACTTATCAACCTACATACATTGAACTGATTCTCAATAATTCAAAGAAGTCAAAGAAGTTACAAGAAATAATTAATCGAAAATAGTCTAACTGCAATTGCGGCTGTATTCCGAGGTGAAATTGTAGTGATATTACTCAACGAGTTCCTTCATTTTTCCGATGTAACAAGTTAAAATTTTTATCTCCAGTAATTTTAATAATGTTTAAATAAAATTTATTAATGCGTATTTAGAAAAAAAAAATTCAAATTAAATTAAAAATAAAGTGAAAATTTTCTTTGAATTTTGAATGATTGTTTTGACTGACTTTATAAAGTATGACTTAAAATATTAGAAAGTTTATAAAAAAAAAAACTCAATAATGTTCCAATAAATTCTTAATATTTTTTTAATTTTTTAAGTAAATAGATTTTAGAAATAATTGAATAGATATTCGAAACAAAGAAACAATAGTAAAGCTTAAAAGAATTTGAAAAAGTATAAAAAAAAAATTTGAGTTTTTGTTTTTCATTAGATTTCTTTAATCAATCAATTGGAACGTATTCAACGTCTTATGTTGTCCATTAAATTCCAAACTAAGATCGATCAAGTACAATATGGTATTTATTGAATATCAAAAACCAATTCATCCAAAACAATAATTAATACACAACAGATTATTTTGAAAATATTTGTAAATGGCGTCAGATTTCAAAAATAAATTTATGACATGACAACATAGCGTAATAAGAAGAATAAAAGAAATAAAATTTTAAAAAATTTTTACCTTTAACCTTTAATTAGACTAAATACAAAGCTTTAGAAAATTTAATCGTAAATAAATTTGACACATTATATAGGCAATATGGGTTTGTGTATACTTGGTATGATGGATAATCTGCATGTTCTAAAAAAAGCAGAAGGTAAATGTTTATGGGTGTTTGTGTATAATTGCTTAAATGCAGTCCGAAGATTTCACGGAACAATAATATTTTGGCTTATAAATTCTTAATACAGTAAATTTTTTACAGCAGACATACTCAATAATTTCATATTTATAATGAATTATTGATTTTTTTTTTTTAAATTTTAAACTTTCTTTATGATTTGTTTTCTTATTCCAACTCATGTTTTTGATGTGCAATGATATGTAAAAAAATACTTAACTGTTTTAAAAATTCACAATTTTATGCTCTACTTGCAAACTTCGAAGCCTAATTGTTTAATTATTAACAAGAAGGTGAAATAGAAGACATATTTTATTAAATGACAAACAAATCGTTAAAGATAACAGAAGAACTAATTTATAATATGTATGAGAAAGAACAAATGTGACAGATGAAAGAAGGATTTTGACATATCACCAAGGAAGTAATTTGACAACTCTATATTAAACACTCACATAAAAGAAAAATTGTGTTGTGGAGTCTTGTCATAAAGTTCTGCTTCAAGAATTAAGGAAATTAAAAAAAAACTGTAAAACGAAATTTAATTCAAACTAAATTTTATAATTTCCCTTTACAAACGCAGAGTCGGAAGGGAATGAAATTTTGGAAATGGAAAATTCAACCAAAAATGTACTGGGTGAGTAAGAAGCATTTTTTTTATGTAAGTATTAAATTTGTAAATTGATTGCTCTGTAAAAATTGCAATTTAATGATAAAAAGTCTTTGACATTTGCATCAAGGTTATAAATTTTCTTTTCTTTCTTCAAATCAAAACATTGAAGAAAATTTTAATTTGTTTTTATTGAACTCTGAAATAGTTTCTCTCAAAAAATTTTTCTTCCCTCTGATCATTTTTAAATTCTGCAAAATTTATCACGATATCAAAATTCAAGTATTGTACATTAGAAAATTTTTTATTTTAAAATTAAAATGTTTAATTTCAGTTATCATGTTAAAATTATTTAGCCTAGAAATTAGGATTGAACGATTGAGCGATTAAAACAAAAGACTGAAAGCGTTAAAAAACAACAAAATAAAAGAAGAGAAAAAAAATCATAATTTCTATGAAGCGTGTCGTTTGCAACTTTTTAACTGTATTTTTTTTTATTGGCATTTTGGAAAAATTTATAATGTACTTTTTGCCCACTGCACAATGATTGTGTTTTTTTTTTTGCTTTCTTCTCTATTTGTACCTCTTTTCCTCTTTTTCTCTTTTTTTTTTATACCCATACGAAAGTATGTTCGAAGGGTATACTAAATTTGCCTTACCGTGTGTAACGGTAAGAAATAATGGTCTGAGATATAGTATGATTTTGATTAGCGTCGAATTCTGAGTCGATTTAGCTTTGTATGTCTGTCCGCCCGTTACAACAATAAATCAAAAACTAATTAAGCAAAGTTCACTAAATTTTCACAAATGATTTATTATAGTAAATTCCAGAACCTTATTCAAATTGGATATGATCGGGATAACGGTTCGGGTAGCTGGCATACAACTTCAAAATTTATTTGGCTATATCTTAAAAACTGTAAAAGTTGTGGTATTGAAATTTCGCACAAGTAAATATATAAGTAGGGCCAACGTGTTTGACAAAATTCGTTGAAATTGCTTGGCTCCTTCTGGTAGCTGCCATACAACTTCAATAGTAGTTTGGCAAATATTTTTTGAATTATATTGAAAACACAGTACTGAAATTTTACATAAATCAATAGGATAATATAGCAACTTAAAGTCATAGTCTGTCCCACAGTCAGCTATGACATATTTATTCACACATACGATAACAAATTCGTACGGGTATCACAGAGTTGACAAGATCAACTCTATTTTTTCTTGTTTTTAAATAATTTTGAAAAGTGTTTTTAAGGTGTTGGCTTTTAAACATTATTTGCAATGAATTGATTTTTCTTTTTTTTCACGGCATATATACAAATTACGTTATTGATTAAAATGACAAGTTCAGCATACAAAATGAGTTTTTGATTAATGGAAAAATTATGAAAAAAAAAACAGAACATAAAAGAAAAAAATGTTATCTTAATTTTTAGATCAAAAATGTCAACAAAATTGTTGTTGAACTAAAGAAATAAATTTTAAAAGAAAATACCAAAGTCAGGTTCACATATGTAATTAAAATGTGCAATACGAAACGTTTAATATGAAAAATATTTATTAAATGTACTCGTAGTATACAACCACATAAGATACAAAAGTGCAAAGAGGAAATTTTCTAATATAGATATTTGTATGCAGTCATAAATTTTATTACAATTTACAGTAAAATCATAATATCTTACTGAAACTTGCATTATAACAGTAAGATAAATAATAAAATTTTAAATGGATTAATGATCGTAAAGAATAACCAATTAAAATGAAATAAAAAATGAAATGTGATGACGGCAATAATTATAGTGATTTCTTGTCAGTGCGAAATACTGACCATCTGTTGCAATAGAAAATTGTCTAATCTAACAAAAATTATAGGTATTAAAATATTTGAATTTTTTGTATTTCAATCTATAATGCAACAAATTTATTTCTGTCTACGAACAATTCCAACAAGAAAAGTTATTGTGAAAAGCGAAATTAAATACCAAATTCTTAATTTTAACCAAATAATAATGCCAGTTCCAGAATTTATTATAATAAACATGTTATTTCTTATTAATATACTCTGTTTATTAATAAGAATAAATTTTTAGAATAGAGATTAAAGGATGAAGTATTTTTTCAAAAAAAATAAAATTTCAAATTAGATGTTGTCATACATGATTCTAGGATTTTCTTACAGCATTATGATTCAAAATCATTATCTTAGTTATCGTTATTTTAGTTATTCCAAAATCAGGTATTCCAAAATTTTAAATGACAAAAATTGGATGCAGGTCATTTCATTGTTATTTCAAGAAAAAAATTAATTTTATTAGAAACGAGTTATTCTCTTTGAGAATTTTAAAAATGTCTCCAAAATGAAGGCAATAAAAATCACAAAAAGTACTCAACTCAATTCCATTAATTTTAATGGGGTTATAATTGGGTTTATTCTGTTAATGAAAACATCGTAAAAATTTCGAAATCAATCTAATTCATATATGGAAATGGTTTGTGTCTATAACAAATTTGTTAAGATTTTTTAGAGAAATTAAGCTTGAATATTTCCTAAAATTTATGTTACTCTTAAAGAAATCAAATGAAATTTAGAAATTCTTGTGTAACTTTCTATAAAAAGTGTGGTTTATCCCAATTAAGTTTAACTATTCTTAAGAACTCTGATTTATTTGTGATTTTCATAATTCTAGTTAACAACAAAATCGTAAATAAAATTCGTATTCACTTAATTATTTGATTGGTTTTCATTTAAAATAATTGAAATTTTGTAGAAATATTTTTTACCCTCTAGAAAATTTTTTATTGATTTTAATCGATTTGCACATTCTTTATACTGATTGATCCTCTTATAGAGCATTAGTTTCATTTTCATAATAATCATTGACTTGACTGTATTTTTAGTATAAAACTTTAAAAGAAAATGAACAATTTTTCATTTATGTAGGAAAAAAAGAAGAGATAAAAATTACATAAAATCAAAGGAAATTTTTTTTTAATTTTTCTTTTTAAATCTGACAATAAGTGTTGTCATTTATTTTTTACTTTTATTTTTTTTTAAAGTGATAATAAAATGTTTGCACAAAAAAGCAAACGACTTAAAGCCTGCTGCTGATGTATAAAATATAAAAAGGGAATTCCGGAGAGATTAATCGAAATAAAACAGTAAAAAACAGCAAACTAAAAAAAAAAAAAAAAACAAGAAAAAATAATAACAAACTGAAAGCATCTGAAGTAGTTTTCTGATCATCGGCTATGGTTTAAGAGAGTGTGCAAAGGAAAAAACAAAAATAAATACAAATAATATAAAAAACTTACAATGAAAATTTGCGGTAGACATAAAAATAAAACACAAAAAAAAAATGTAAAAAAAAGAAAAGAAAAAAAAAACGTGCCTAAAGTCATCGCTAAATTGATTTCGAATTAATTTTTTTTTTATTTTACTCGTTTAAATTCAATTGGTATTGATTAATTCAAATTCTATTTGTAATTCAAAATAATTTCAAATATCAAAAAATCTTAGTTATACTATAAACTTTGTAGAAATTTCCCAAAATTCGGTATTATGCAACGAATCTGAAAGCTTAGAAAAATTGGCTAAAAATATCCACAAAATTATAAATTATCATAGCATATGAGTATCATATTTTTTTAACCAATGATACGCACATATATTAAATCTGTTATTACAAAGAAAATGAAAAGGGAAAATAATGTCGAACTTGTCTATAAGCTTTGAAACTTTCTAATCCTATCTAAAATTAGAATGGCAGAATTTTAAAATATTGTTTTATAAATTTTTTTTCTTTGTAAAGAATTGATTGTATTTGACAAATCCCATATAGTCTCATCAGTATTTTGGAATAACTTTAGAAAAAATATTTTCCTAACAAATCTGTCGATTATACCAAACCGCAGCTCAACGTATTTAATTCTAAATTGATAAAATTTCAAGTCACATGTAAATGCATTCCATTGTTTATTTTATATACTTTAATTTTATTTAGAGTTGACAAGATTACCTAATAATGCAATAAAATTTTGTTTTTTCCCTCTTTGTTTTAAAGCTTAAATAAAAACTTAAAAGATTAGGATGATACAGGGCACGACCGTAGGCAACTAAAAAATTTAAGAGAAAAAAAAGATGATATTTCCTTATAATGTGAAATGTTTGTTTTTTCTTCTTTAATAGCAATTTCAAGCCGAAACAAAAAATTAAACGACAACAGGTGAATTTTACTCTTATTTTTGTCATTTTAATAATTGTAAAGGATGTTACTACATTTTTACTCTAAAGAAATTAAAAAAAAAAAAAGGTAAATAACCAAGATTCATTGAATATTATTGGGGCGGATAAAAAAAAAAAGAAAAATTTTAACATTGCAATGGTTTTTTATTTTATATTTAAGATTTTCATTAAAATTTCTTTTAAAATTAAACAACAATATTTCAAATAAATATTATGAATTAAATAACAACGCTATTGAATTTTGTTGTAAATTAAAAAAAAAGGAATGCATTTTAAAAACAATATCGAATTTCTTTGAATAAAAATCAAATAGCACGAGTGAAATCGAAATCACATTTTATATTTAATATTACTCAATAATAAATCTTCACCTCTTTAAATAAGGCTTGTGGGCAGAGTGAAAAGCACATACCCAGTTTTTATATGTTTAAAAACAATCAAAAAATATTCTTTAATTTTGAAAACTTTGCCTGAATTATATCATAAAATTTGAATCATGAATAATTCGAGCACAACGAATCCCCAACTATATTATATTAAGTAGATGGGACGGTATACCTTACATAAACTTCAAATGGATTCACAAGCGCCACCGCTTAATACCATAAGGAATTTTTCCATATAAGAATGAAGCCAAGAAGCGTTTGGCCTTCAGATGTAAAGTTGTTAGAGGTGATAAATTTTTTTTTTTTTCAAAGATTGTTGCTCGAATAAATAATTGTATCTCAAACTCTAATTAAATAAAAAATTATTTAACTAAAATTTGAAGTTTCTTAATCAAATTTCAAATTCAATTTACAACATTTTTTTCAAATCTCAAATTCTTCTGAAAATTATTGCTCAAATCTTAGGTGTTATCCCAAACACTAAAAATTAAATTATTCAAAACATGATTACTTCATTACTTAGCTCTCAAGTTTTTCCAAATTTAAAACTAATAAACACTTAAAATATTTTGAACTCGATTAGTCTAAAAATGGATTTTTAATATTTTATAAAGTTAGTATACAAGTTATTATTTAAATATTATTTATTAATAATTAATTTATTATAAAATAAATTAAATAAAACAGGATTCTTATCAAAATTTTGTATAATAAAATGTGATATTTTGCAAAAATACACAAAACTTGTTCAATTTTATTTTAAAAATTGAAATTTTCAGTGACATTTTTTTTGTATTTTATTTAATATTTTTAAGTGTACTAGTTTTATAAGCCTGAAGACATCCTCTAAAAATTAATAAATGCATAAATGAAATCAATTATACAATAAATGCAAATAATCTTCAATTCTAAGGATATCCTGTAGTAGAATTCAAATTGCATGCAATAAAATTAATAAATTATGCAAAATATTTTGTCTATATAAATTAATAAATAAATATATAAAATTTGTCGTTTAAATGCAAAATTTATGGTGTCACTAGTTGGATGTAATGAAAATTTAGGAGTTTAATAAAATATTTCAGGTTACATAAAATATGACTCCATAATTTTTTTTTGAATTTATTACTTGAAATTGTGATTTTTTTCAGACTAGTTTATAAGAATAAATTGTATTGGATTATAGTAAAATAATAAAAATTATATAGTATAGTACAGTAAACATATAAGTATAGTAAACAAAAAGTATATCATGCACGTACAATTCGCTCACATATTACGCTTGTTTTTAGTGTTGAAATTTTTATGTTTTATAAACTTAACATATTTAATGCTAATAAATATTTTAATAATTATAATTTAATTAATTTAACTTGAATGCTTTGGTGAATGAATTTCTTGATTCGGAAAATTAATTTTAATATTTTATACTTTTAAATTGAATATAACTACATAATTACTTCTAATCTTTAATTTCAACGCTTTACAAGAAAATTTTAAATTCGTTTTCATCATCAAGTATGGGTAAAAATGACAATAATCTGATGTGACAGCAAATAATCAACTGCAATAGGTACTTTTGTAATAGTATAAGTTCTAATAAATCTGTTTTTATTATAGTTAAGCGCAAATGTAGCACAAATTCTAAAAAAAAAAAATTAAATTTTAAGAGTATACCCACAAAAGTGTAATTTTGGTTCTCAGTAAATGCTCACTTTGTGGGATCTAATTTCCTTTGATATTTTTCAGCTACTTAAAATGTTAAATTCAAGAAATCTATATTCTTAGTTCCACAATTCCCTTATAGACATGGTCTAAAATAAAAATTCGGGATACTAGCTCTGATATATATTCTTAAGAACTTGGTATAGCTTAGTGTTTAACCAGCAAAAGTTGAAATAATGAATATAAATAAATAATTTGTTTTGTACCTATAATTTCTATGAAAAGTCTGGTAAGTCGGCATTGTGAGACGGAGCTTATTTATAATATTATAAGAAAACAATTTTTAATACTTTCTTGAGTATGATTTAAAATAATGAAAAAATAAAACTAAAGTCGATTATATAAATTTTCATTAAAATCGCAATTTAGCCGAAATTCGAATATACTTCAGTGAACAGACAGACTGACATTTTGCTAAAAATATTTAATTCCCTATTTCCACGTAATAGAGAAATATGAGTAATTTATTGGCATCATTCCATTAATGCATACAATGCGATTAGTAATTATTCATGATTTATTAATGAAGAAACATCAAATTACACTAGCTGGACTTAATACAATCTTGTTTTGAATGATAAATTGCATATTACTAGTATTCGTAAAGCGTTAAGACCTCAAACTCATAACATAAATTATTAAATATGTAATTTATAAAATTAAAATATCATCCTTCACAATTACATACCTTCGAAATCAGTACGTAAACTTTTGTAAAATATTAATTGTTTTCAAAAAGAAAGAAAAATATGAATATGAGGAAAGTATAGAAGAACCTTATACTTCCTGTGATTACTTTTACCTACATATATAAATTTACTGTTATACTTTTACCTACATATATAAATTGTGATTATAATCAGAAAAACATCATTAATCCATCAAATCTTCAAAAGATCAGTCGTTTTTATTTTTCTTTTTCTGTTCTTGTGTTGACAAATTGCTCTAATCTTATTTCCTGATCTGCTAAATTATTCAATATAAAAATAATATCAAAGAATAAAGGTTAAATTTTTGCTAATTTAATTTTTCAAAAATAAAAAAACAAATGAAAATTGCATAAAATATTACTTTCAATTAAATCGGATAAATATAAAAAAAAAATATCTAAAAGGAAATTTAATTTCACGATATTTTAGAACATTCAGTTTGAAAGTACAACAGTTTGTCTGACCATAAATAAATCATTTGAAATTACTAAAATGTTTCTATTTTTTTTTTTATTTTTTACTTTGTTTTTTACAATTAAATTAATCGATTATCATTAATCAATATTATTTATAAGACAACATAGTAGTAAAGTTCTTTTACTTCTTAAAATTTATTAATATTGCATTTTTACTGCATTTGATTAGTGCAATTTTATCTTTATATAGTTAAAAGGTTTGCTTTTGGCAAATAGTTTTTAAATTAAAATCAATTAATCTCAATTTTCCCTAGAGTTAAACAAAATTGTTATATAGTCAAGTAGCTACTATTAATAAAAAAAATTATTTGACATTGATTATATGTACACATTTTATTATTACGTAAAATATTGTGTACGCCTGAAAGTATGCAATCGAGAAAAAAATTTAAACTATTAAAATTAGCTTAAACTAAAAAAGAATAAAACAACGTTAGGACAATAGTAGAAAAATTTATGTAAATTACAATTATAAGCTTCAATAAACGTAGAGACAAAAAATCTCAAATTATACGTCTCAAATTATACGAAGCAGTAAATTTTATCCAGTAATTTTACAGCAAAAAAGATGTTTAAATCGCCTTCGCAGAATAAATTTTAATCGAACTACTTAATTTTTTTTGTATTTGACAACTTTCAAGCCACTTTTTACTCAAATGTGTTAAAATCAAGTTCTAGAATAAAACCAATAAAAATCAATATTAACAAATACGTTTAACTTACATGGATCCTTTTTGTAGAAAATTTGTTGAACGTAAACATGGAATTGGTGATTGTGAAATACTCAGTGTGCCAATAAGGTACCAATTGTGGTGTATTGAGTAGAATTAGGTTAAAAAGAACGATTTCTCACTATGGTCCCGGTATATGAAATCTTTAAGGTTGTTCCATTAAATTTTTCAAAAGAAAAGAAAATTACTCCTGATTGGTCTTAAAAGGTTAGATAATTTTTTTTCATACCACACTATCAATTTTATAATATTTTTAACGAATTTTTTGAATGAGCAAAGTAAATCGTGTGATATTCTTTCATAAACTGTTAAAGTGAACAGCTTTTACGTATGCCATTTTTATAAGGAATGACACATATTTCCAAATAATTTTAACACATTTTAACTCTTTTGTTTTATTTCTAATACATCATTGTTAATTAGTTAAGAGTAAAGAAAATTTTTACTTTTATATTCAATAAACTAAAATTTTTCTTACAATTCACATTTCCCTATCAATTTTCACCATTCTTTTCCCACTAAATATACATACATACACGAAGTTTTATAGGAAATTAAAATTTTACAATTCAACCTAAATATGTACACTAAAAACAATTTTTACCTTATAAAGAATTGCAATTTTTGTTACAAAATAAATGATAATTTCAAGTTACAAGTACAAGTACAAATGTTTTCGGTCAAAGGATCACAAATTTCTTTTCTTTTCCTTTGCCAAGAAAATTGTATGATTTTTTTTTGTTTTTTCTTAATCATTCACATATTTCTTTTTATATATATATATATATATATATATATATAATAAAAATGTATCATGTAAGAAAATATTGTACAATCTTACCATATTGTATTTGAAAATCAGATTTTTTCATTGGAAAAAAATTTGTACCAAAAATACATAAATGACAATTTAACTATAAACTTGAGGAATCGAAATTGTTAAAGTTTTTAAGAGAATATTTCAATTTCAATTAAAAATCATATATAAATTGAGCTAAATGTAAAACAAGTTGAACTTATTAGATGTTTGTGACGCCTACTTATATGCAAATTTCATAAATTCAAGATATACAAATAAACCTCGGTTAGTAGGGCAATTCTAGCTTTCGGATAATAGTCCCGAAATATAGAAATACCAAATTACAAATTCAACAGCAAAACTGTGAACTGAACTTAGCAAGATATTATTATAGAAATAACGTGAAAAGGTTTATAATTTAAAGAGATTTTGCATGTTAAATGTGTAAGCAAGGCCAACTCAATTATAAGTTTACAAATTTTATTAATTATCGTACCTGATTTCAATGTGATTGCACGTTAACTTTCGCTTTAAATGTACTAATCTAAGAGATCAAAGAAACGTAGCAAAATATTGTAATCATAACATTACAAATCTATAATTAAATTTATAATACATAATATAAATAATTTAGAAATTACAAAATACTAAACATAAGTAAAAACTAAAAGTGGTAAAAATTTTTTTTTCTCCAGAAAAACATTTTAACTTTTAAGGTTAAAAACGACATCTGGAAGAATGGTTATAAATTTGTTTGAATGAAAGGAATATATTCATCCCGTATACGAGTATGTTAAATATGCATGCATGTATGAATTCACATGTATACTTACATATACATATGTACGTAATATAAAAAAATTCAGTGACATTTAATGTTATTGATAGAAAATTTTTTAAATTAGATTTGATTTCACTATACATGTTGCTAAATAATGTTATTTCTCTCTGTTGACTTCAATTTTATAACTGCGAGAATTGAAATGAAAGAAGTCATTTCTTTTACGATTAACATAATACCGTAAAACATTAATAAATTATTTAACAAGATTTTGGTGAATTTCATTAAATTGATGATCATTTGATCAAATTGATTATATGTCAAATATATTTAGGAAATTTACAATGTTGCATATTATATAAGCATGATTAAGCAGAAAACTGATGATGATTTTCGAATTGTTTGAAATACATAATATTATGTACGAGTTTTAGATGAAGATTCTTAAGCTGCTCTTTTACTTGAAATAAATCAATTATCACCTACAAGTATTGCTCATACGAAAATGAAAATTAACCATAGGAAGGCCTAAGCATTAGAAGAGTATTAGAGAATACAAAGTTAAAAAATTTCATATGGTCACCGTTTAAAAATATGAGTCCGTCTTACTAATACGTTGGGAGTAAAAACTCAACTTTTATATAAGGTTCATTTTCATTTTTTGAAAGCAAAATCTTTTAGCAAATAGAAGAATTTGTAAGCGCGAATAAAAGATTATAAAAACAAGAGAAAATAATTTATATATGATAAAATGCTACTCGTAAGCGTATAGTTCGACTCAGGAGGTTTTTAAACGTGTAGTGCAAAGTTAAAACGTTTTTAAACGAGTAGGTCATCTGATTAGAATGGCACAGCAAACTCCGCAGCTAAACAGATTTTTACCGCTGAACCAATGCATATAAGCGCAGAAAAAGTGCTGCGCTAAACCGTGACCTTTGGCGATCTTCTATAAATTCGGCGCTAATTCAATGAATTGTCTCGCCACTAAATGATGATGAATGAGTGAGAAGCTAAACGTGAATACGATATGTGAAAAGAGTATAAGCAAACACAATATAGGTAAAATTCGATAAAATTATAATATAATTTTATCGAATATAAAATATAATTCGATAATGATAGAGATTTCCACAATCGAAACATTTTTCCATATGGGAAAGAGTCGTCTCATTTATAGAAAAGTTTGCGATATAGTCCTATTCAGACACCTATTCAATCTTCAGTATTTAAAATAAAACTGTTTTTGAAGTTAGTACATTAACCAGCTCCTACATAAGTATTTGTAGTTGTGTGTACTCAAAAATAAGTGGGCTAATTTTGTTTTTATGAAAATTTTTAAGGAAAAGAAGAATAATTTTTTTTGTTTTCAGCATCAACCTACAAAAAAAAATTAGATTTTGTAAACAGAATGATTGTTTTAGAAATTGTGTACCAAACTTTCATTTCAAAACAAAGTAAAGAAATTATTGTAAAATAATAAAAACAAAAAAAAAATTCAAGCTCTTGGAATACCGAAAATATTTACGAGTTTAAAGGATGAAAATTTTCTCATTCACCAAAATCGATTTTGTGTAATTCTTGCTTTCATTTTAACAATATAAAACGCGATTTATTCGACTGCAATACTTTTAGAAATCTTGAATTTTTTTTTTTTAAATTAATGGAATTGAATCGGAGAAAAAAAAAATAAAAACAAAAAGTCAGAAAAAAACATTTCTCTCTTATCCAATTATTTTTCCTCACGAACTTTACATTTTGTGTGTGTACCTTCCGCCCCAAAATGAAATTCAATAATTACAAAACCAAAAAACTGAAATCATTTCAAATAATTCTTCTTCATTTCAGATTTTTAATTGTCTACTAAATAATAATTTTTTTTTTGTTCCTTTTTTGAAAATTAGTCACACGAAACTCTTCTTCTTCTTCTATACTTTCTTTATTTGAACCGTACTTGAATTATGCGAAATGCATTTTTTCTTATTATTCCTTTTGTATTAAGTTACAATAATTTTGGAAGGTAGAAATTACACCTATAAAAAGTAAAAAAAATAAGAAACAGCTTAACTACACTTTCACACTTACTTAACAAATGAAAAAAAAATTAAAATCAGTTTAAAATAAAAAAAAAACGAGAAGCTAATAAACGGTATTCGTTATATTTGTAAAAAATAAAAATGAGAGAATTAAATAAGAAGCACAGCGCGGCAGAAGTCTTTTTTAAATCTAATAATGAATTTTCGGATTGGAAGTATGGTAATACTGATCATTTAAAGTGCACGAGTTGAATTAGAGAAAATTTAATGAAATATTTCAAAAACGTGTGTGAATTCGAAGAAATAGTTTGCCTAACCAGCTATTTTTAAAATGAGTAATGGTAACTTGTCAAATTCTCTCTAAAATAAAGAAAATTGAAGTTTGTAATTTATTTTCCTTAAGAGAAATACCCAAAATTAAAAGCGATTTTTGTTAACTGAGAGAATAGCGAGGAGAGAATATTTTTACAAGTAATTTTTTTGTCCAAAATTGTCAAATTTTGTTTAAAATTCTAGAGAGTTTTTAACCTTTTATACAAATGCTTTCAAATTTGTAATCCGATTTTGCATTTACCGAGTGATAAAAGATTATTCAATTGGATTTCCAATTTTGGTAATAGAATTTCTAAATTTTTTTCAATATATGAATATGTGAATATAAGAAAATTTCGGTTAAATTTTCTCAGTCTTTAAACAAAAAGACAAAATTTTGCATTTGTTTATTTAAACAATTTCTGGAAAGAGAGTGAATTTAAATGAAATACGGAAAACATTCTTCTCAGTTAAAGACAGTTCATGATGAGAAAAATTATTAATTCGTATATTCTATCGTAAAATCATTCATATTTCATATTATGAAATAATTTTTTGGTTTTTAAAATTCTTAGGATATACTGAAGAGAATATAAAACGAAATGAGACGACACACCTCCCACTTATACGAATAAATACGAATGAATACGAAACATTGATTAGTTAAAAAATTAAAAGTGTCAGAGATTTTGCTATTAAACGTACACAAAACAAACTTGATATTAAAATTTTTCTAATATTATAAATTTTAATATTACTTATAAAATTTTAAAATTTCTTTTAGAGTTACGACTTATAGTCTCAAAGTAAGGACTTGTTCTAAGGGTAAAGTACATATTATATACAAATATTATAGAAAAGCTCTTTTATAGTAGCATGATATTGGAATAGCGAACTGAGATAGAGTTATAGTACTTGTCCAACTTTCTTCATTTAGTTTCTAAACAATATTGTTAAATTCCAGTAGTAAAATCAAGTGATATTGCAACTCAGATTATATGATTTTCTCTTGAAATCGAATATCGGAATCAAACAGAATGAATACCATTATAAATTTTTAAATAATTGGACAGTGGAACAACTACACAACATTTTTTTTTTATTTATTGACTTTTGGTACAAATAACCACATTACACAATATAAAGAAAACATTAAAATTATTAATCCTATAAAAATGAACAAACAAAAAAATAATATTTTTGTTTTTGTTTTTATATAAATTTAATTCACAAACGTTTAACCTGTGAACCCGCCACCATAGCGCGTAATAATAATATTTATCTTATATATACTTTGCTCTTTTAAGTATACAAAAAAAAAAATAGCAAAAACAAAGATAAAAAAAAGAATTGAGATGAGAAAATAAGATCAATTGTAAGTAAAATAAAAAAAAATTTAATGTACATGGGCACATGTACACATAAAATCACACATTCTACCACACATACATACATACTCGTGCATTCAAAAGTCAAATGAACATTTTTATTTAATTTTAATTTTCTCAACCTAGATTAGGTTTTTATTTACAGAAAAAAAAAAAGTTAAGTGAAAAATAAGGTACGTACACTTTATCTGAGATTACTGCCTTTTTTTTTTTTGATCGTTGCTTTCCACATAAAAGAATAACTAGGTTACGATAAAATATAGGAAGTAGAAACAGAAAAAAAAATTTATTTTTCCAGAACCGCGAACTTTTTTTTCTTTTAAACCAAAAAACAAAAATATTCGAATTGAAAAATTCCTGTAAATTAAAAAATTCTGATTTTATTTTCAACTGTACTTTAGTTTTCTTTTTCTGACATTTCTAATTTTATAATACTAAAGATTTGTATAACAAAAAATCAAGGAAAATCTAGAAATCTAAATAAATTGACTTTTTATACCTTAAAAGTGATAATGACACTTTTACAACGCGTATACACGTACCAATATCGGAACATGAAATAAAACACCTGGAATTGAAATTTGTGTAGTTGAGTTTAGAATTTTTTTTTTGTTTTTTATTTTCACGAAAAATTTTAAATGTCGTTTATCTTCTTTTAATTTTCTAATAATAAAGGGAAAAATCTGTGTATTCCAAGTAATTTAAATAGAAAAAAAATTTTTAAATTTATAAAGAATTTTCCAATTTGTACGATTTTATAAATTTTAATTATATAATTGAGGCACCATAAGAAACGATTTATTAGATCAGAATGCAGTTACATTAGTTAAGGACTATGAGTTCAAAATAAAAGAAATGTAATTTAAATCAACATCAAGACAAACTTACTACACTTCTAATGAAAAATTTCACTGCCCAAACAATTTCTACTCTTAATAATTTCCTTGTTAACATAAACATATAGAAATACTGAGGATTCACTTTTTTGTGGTTGGCCATTTTTGGTGTAGTTTTAAAACGAAAAATTAGCGCAGCAAAACACAATTCCAGCCACAAAATTAAGATAAAATATTAACATCAGACATCATAAACTTTGCTCTTCCTAAAATTCCTTATTTATCAACAATATAATAAGTTACTTAAAAATTTGTTACAAACGAAGTTTATACTACAGGAAGGAAACGTAACATAACCGTAAATGTGATACTCGTATTACAAACAAGGTGTGAAGACACCGCGCAACAAAATCTAAACTGTTATTCAGGCTAAGATGAAACTTTCAAGTAATAATGGAAAATTGATCAAATTCATAATACAAATAAGTTAAAATTTTCACTAGAAATCGTAAATAACATACTAAACTCCCAAATATTTACAATTCCTCTTAATGAATCACCTTGTATATTATATTAGACAATCATTTTCCATAGAATTTATTGTTAAAAAAAAAATAAAAAGAGCAACATAAAAGGCCGACAAAAAAAATTTAATGAAGGTAAAATTTATTTTTTTCTTTGAACAGAACATAAAAAACAAAACATGCACAAAAACTTATGTGCATAGAAAACCCAGCCATATAGCATAGCTGCATCACAAAAACAAACACTCATAGACATTGGAAAAGAAAAATAATTTCTTTTCAAAATATTTACATTTGACATGCTTCTTTCTGTTTATTTTACACTCCTGTTTATAAATGGGATTGTGAAAGTACCGTTTACTCCAATTTAAATAAGGGGGTAAAAGGAATTACAATACCCTTAAAATAATAAATTGATTTTCTTCTCGCACTTAAAAGAGGGGGGCTCCTCTTCATTATCACACATACACTTTGTTTATTATTTTAACGCATGAGAAAAACCAAAAAACAAATATTTTTATTTTTAAAACTTCGGTTTTCCGCTTTCTTTAAAATCATTAAAATAAAAAATGAAGGTATAGAACTTTCTCAAGGTGTTAATTGTTATTAATATTCTAAAGGTAATCAATTAAATCTTGGATTTCTTTTTCTAATTTTAATAATTAGAGATTCTCCATATTTTTATGGTTGAATTATTGCATTCCATGAAGCTGTTTGGCATGAAATTTCATATAAAATTGTTAAAGTTATTAAGTTAGAAAATTATAAAAAGCTTCAGATCACAAAATAATAACAAAATGATTTTTTTCCATGAACATTGCTTCAAGTTGCAGTTATTTCTATTCAAACTTTAATAATGTGATATAATGGACTTGGTGGCGATTTGCAGGTCACACTTATATATGTATATATGCCAACTTGCTACTGTATGTGAGAATTCACAATATTTTAGCTACCAAATGTAAATTAAAAATGTTCGCTGTATGCTCATTGCGAAGGTTTTATTCTCATATGAAGACAGGACTTTCTTACTGGATAATAAAACTCTTAAAGCTTTGTGTAAGATAGCTGAATTCATAAAAAAATTGAATAAAGCCTTGAATTGAAAAGCAAATGAAAAATTTTTTCTCAGTTAAAAATAAATTAAAATTTTAAGGACAAAATCAAGTCAAAAACTTCAATATGTTTTCTTCAGATTCAAGTTCAGACTTCTTTAATTATTCTTTGCGAAATAATTCAAAAATATATGTGACTTTTGTTCAATATCAGTCTAGGTTGTCGAGCTATGAATACTATTACACATCATTATATTATACGCTATAAAATAAGACACTTCTTCCTAATAGAAAATAAGTTTATTTACACAAATTAGCACCCTTGTATTAATATGACACTACATACTTGAAATACAAGAATCAGCAGTTTTACACCATTTATCCAATGCTAAATAGGTAAATTACGTTTGTACACGAATATTACTATGTTCATGTATCAAATGTGCTACATGAACAATGTATGTGAATAACAAATTATTTCAAAAATAACCGTTATAAAAAAAGCTCCAAAGCTTTTTTGCAACACACCAACATCTTATATATCATGTCTGCAATAACAACACAAGTTAAACATATTTAATTTTTCAACAATTTTTTGTTTGTTTCATTTTCAAAAGAAACGAATGAAATGAATTTGTATCACAGACACAAACCGCGTTGAAAAATTTTTTTAAAATTATTCAACAACATTTCGTTATGAAACAAATTTGGTTTTTGTCATTGATAATGGAAATATATATTTATTAGCGAATATTAACTCGCACGGCGTCCTATGTGGCGCAACGCAATTATTGAAGAAAAAAGAAGCTTAATCGTTAATCAACATTTCAATGTTGCTGAATATTGTTGAAACATCTTGTCTGAATAAAATCGTCGTTAAATATTTGAAAATTACAAATAAAAACTTTACCATTTAATTAAAAATTTTTAAAAGTTAAAGCGACTTAAAATATGATTAGATTTTGTGTTTAATTCAAATATAATTTTAAATTTCTGTAAAATGTTATTGATTTTTTTTACAACTTATAACGAAAGCGGTGTATGTACACATACAATGCATAAAAGAGCATTTGATTTGGTTTTGCAGTTTATAATAGGTTTATAACACCAATAAAATAAAATTCAATTCCTACTTCTTATTAATATTTAAGTAAATATCTTAATATTTACATAATAAAAATTTCCTACAGGGACATTATTTTTAAAAATCATATCAATAAAAATAACAATGAAATTTTTAGCTAAATTATGGTATTTCTTAATGTTTACAAATATCTGGATCTAAAAATTTTATCCCTGTCCAAACTATCAATAATGCACAGTAATGAGTTAAAGGTGCAGTAGCACAACAAAATATTTAAAAATCTGTAAGAAATTTCAAACTGAAGCCCAATTTAATTAAAAATAATAATGCCACTTTTAGATTTTATAAGTAGTTAATAAAATAATTTTTGCACGTTTCCATTTTTATATGTCAAAATTCACAATATGTCAAGTTCAAAAGTTCAAAATGCTTTCTATCAACATTTTCTGAATATTTTTTAATTAGGTTTTCTAAATCATTTTAATATTTTTATGGAGCATATTTCCAAAACTAATTGGTAAATTTACACATCGATTTAAAATTTTTTTCACTAAATTAATAAATAACCTGAATATGTTCAGTTTGCCCAAGCTTGTGAAATTTTAACCTGGCTTACATTTTGATAAAAACTGCACCTGTTCTCTTTAAAACTCATTTTACATCCAAGTACATTTTAAAATAAAATGTGGCCGATTTGTTTTGACATTCATATTAATATCTTTATAGCAACAGAATGAAGAATATTTTATTTATTTTAACATAAAATGACACTTACATTAATCCTATTTTCAACTATTATAACAAAAATGTTTGAATAAATCTCAAAAATTTGAATTTATTCTACCTGTTTCATAACCTTGACTCATATTTCTTTTTCTCCCAGCATAATTTAAATGATAAAACTTACCTGAAAAGAAAAGAAGTAAAACATTATTAAACAAACAATTCAATAAATATTTGATCAAAAAAAAAATAAAAATTTAAATATTTACACTTTTTGAATATTAAAAGTACAATTAAATACAAAATAAATGAGACAAATTAAAATAGACACTAGATCATTATTAAAATTAAAAGAGAGAATGTTCTGCTTTTTTGTATTCGCCAATAAAACGTGCGGCAAATTATAAATACTGCATAACAGATGTTTTTCAATCTAAATATTATACAAGAAACAAAAAAAAAATAAATATACCGTCTATATACCGCAACTTATTCGCGATTGCATTAACATGCACTGTTTATTTAATTCGTTAAAAAAAACTATTTCTGGAATGAGTCCAAAATAAGTTTATATGTTTTACAATTTGCAAGTATGTATGTACATAAAAATTGTATTTTACAATTTGCAAGTATGTATGTACATAAAAATTGTATTTCTTTTCACAACATTGTCATTGAACTTGAAAACAAAAACAATATAACAAGAGCCAATGAACTTGTATCGGAAAAATAAATAAAAAATTTACTTTTTTTTTAAGGGATCTTCTTCTTCCTATTAAAACAAATCTATTGCAAAAAAAAATTAAAAAAATCAAAATTTATCTTTGAATTTTCAGAAAAAAATATAAAGTCTATTTAAATTCATTATATAAATAGAAAATTTCTATTTGAATTGAAAAAGAAAACAGAAAAGCGGATGACACAAAACAAAGTTATATCCAAAATCTGTATAATGTTTCTATTGTATTGAAGAATAAAAATTTTGGCAATAACATTAATTTTATAGGGACACTAGAGACATGCCATAAAATTTTTGCAAATTTTTAATAAATAATTTGATGGAGGCAATAATATTGTTAGGTTTTCCAAACTAAAAAGAATTTAAATAAATAAATTATAAGGCTATACAAGTCATGAGGAAACTTCAGCTTCCTTCTCTATGTGTCTTGTAGGTACATAAAATAATTATTAAAATTATTAACAGTGATGATAAAATAATTACCGGATATTAAGTTAACATAATGAAGATATACTGTATATAATGTTGTATGTTGCTATATTCTCCTTCCGATATTATTAAAAATGTTTAAAGAACAGTTTGAAAATTTAAAGTACATACTTGATTGTATACAGTTCCGGTCTTCTCAAAAGGAATATGTATAGTATACAAAAAAAAAAGTATAGGAAGAAAGTGAGTATACATTTATAATTTACATATCTTGTGTAATTTGCAATAATTTACATACATTTTTTACCACTTTTCAACCGCAAAAATTTCAAGAATTTAATAATTTGTGTTGATTTCCAAGAAAATAAAAAAATAGTGGTTAATTATATCAAAATTATTGTGATTATTGAAGTGAAAATATTCAAAATTACATAAATTTCAAATTTTCTAAAAGAAAAAAAAAATATGGGGTCTACATTTTGTAGCTTATACAAAATATTATTAACGGTAATTAAAAATTATGAAAAAATTTTCAATTTTAACTCAAATTTTTATTAAAATTTGAGCGAATATTGAATTTAATTATACTCTAATAATATTTTTAAATATTTATATGCAATTAAAATGCAATCCGGAAAATTTAACTTAATAATCGTATCGTACTAGATATTTACCTTACAATAAATAAATTGACCCTGCCTTCCAAAATTTTTTTCACAAAAACACTTTCTGACACCGAAATAATTTGACATTTAAATATAACAGAAACTCAAAGAGAAGAGAAATGGGTGACATGACAAAGGAGCTTGTTTCTCTTTTTATAAATAATTGTAAATTGGAATTATTATTTTTATTAAAATCTTTTAAATTTTTGCATAAGTAATAAAATCAACTCATATCATAGAGCAAAGAGTTGTATATATCTGATTTATGCTCAAACACATAAAATGTTTTGTATTCAAACTTTTCAATTTAGACAAACTAATTGTAATTTTTGACAAATAATATCTGAATAATATTTTGTAAAAATTAGAGTTATTGTTTTGAGCGAAATAAATTCACAGCTCCAAAGAAGTCATCATATACTTGCACAATAATTTCAATTCGACAATGTTTAAATTATTAGAATATGTATAATAAATTTACTTTATTAAAATTAGAAACCTACTCATATCACAATTTTGAATTTTGTAAATTTATGTTTGACAACTAACGATTTGTCGTTATATTAACTACATTCAATATTTTCAAAGGTGACGGCTCTTTGTAATAATTGTCCTCTCTCTATTATTCTTTATTTTTTTTGAAAATTTCTATATTTACGTAACATTTCATTTTTACGCCTATATATTGTACATTAATTTTATATTTTAATACATAATTTTTACTGTCACCTACTTGTTTACTTCCACACACAATATTTTCTTCTTTTTAATATATTTTATGATTACTTTGCGGAAACTCACCGGATACTTAATAAAATAGCGCGAAAAATCCATTAATAATTTAACATTAAATACGGAAAAATATAATTGCTATAATAAATAAAATAAGAAAATAGACCTAGATTTATTCATTTTATTCAAGTCGTAATGTTTATGTCATATTGCATAATGTCAAATTATTAAAAGCACGCAAAATTATTTGTGTATGTTTGTATATATAAACATAATATTATTAAATATAAAATATGAAAAAAATAAAAATAAAAATAATAATACAATTATTCAGTTTTAAGTTGAATTCATGTTTTCTTCTAAAACTTACATAATTTAGAGTAAGAAAATGTACAAATATGGTAACTCTTTAAATTTACAAGAAAAATAAAAATAACTTATGGGCTTACATAAAATTTTTAATTTATAATTTCCCTTTGCTTTCTAATTTTTCTGTTTGCTTTTTTTGAATTTTGTCACTCTTTATTATTTTATGTAGAAAATCTAGATGTCGCTTCAAATTGTGATTATCGACTTCTCTTTCGTCTATTACTTTGTTTATATAGAGTAGTAAATTTTAAATCAAAATCAGTACTAATTATTACCGCTGTTCTTTAAGTGTAATCAACTATTAAAACTACATACTATAAGGTATTATAGAGGGTATAATGTAATGTATACATACCAGTTTATCCAGTATATGTGCAGTATAGAAACCGTTTAAATGCTTATATTCAAATTTATGAGAATTAATAAAATTGTGTGAAAAATAATTGATTCACCTCAATAAAATTATAATTTGAACCTAATAAAGAATTCCGAAATTCAATCAATATTGCATATAATAAGTTATATTATTGTTATATAATATGTTGTTATATAATAAATTATACAAAATTTCGGGTGTGGAGTATTTGGTGGGAACGCACTTCTCCATAGTAAGGACCCGCAAGCAAATTATTTTTAAAGAGATGTCTGTCGCTCTTTCTGTCTGTCTATCAATATGTCGGCCTGTGTGTGTACGCGTGATATCTCCAGTTCGGCTGAACTGATTTTGATGTCAATTATGTTTACTATGTCACGGATTGATTAGTTTTTGGAATTATATCAGGCCTTGGGAACTGGACCTTTTTTAATTTCACATTTTTTCGCATATAAAAAGAAATAATGAACCAATCTCCTTGAAATTTAATGTTTATATTTGGAGTGTATAACTCAACTTATAAATTTTTTGAAAAGATCAGAATTCGAAAACCGAACTAGAGGCCGATTTTACATTTTTTACCGTATCTACCGAATTGATTACCCAAATTAACATTTTCCGAGGAATGTTAAATAAAACTTTAAAAAGGATTTTGTAACCTAGAAAATACACATTGCGGTCTCTTATATGCATCAAAAATCTGGCCACAACAGTTTTTTTTAATTTTATGCATGCAATTTCTTTAGAATTACAGTACAATTTTGTTATATTATATAATGGAAAAATTAATTTGAACTAATTTATATAGGTTTTCTTATTTAGTGATAACGCAGCTAATATTTTTATTTTTACTCGGTTAGAAATTCTGAAAATAATACTGATTTTCTTTAAATATTCTTAAAAATAGCAAATTACATGCTTTTGCAATTGTGTTTTAATACAAATGTAAGCTCTATTTTGAAAATTAATCAAACTCCAGTATATTACTAAATAATCATAATATTCTAGAATTAATGGATTCCCCCCTTTTTTCTCGCCTTTTCAATCATCAAAATTAATATAATTTGTATGTGACAACTATAGAACGCAAATACATTTCAATTGTACTACACACTATACAGTTAAAAGAGGCAATCAAGTTCAACCACCTCCTTTTACACTTGCATTGATTACAAAAACAGTAAAAAAACAAGAAGAAAAAATTTTTTATTCAAATATAATGTAAATTGCCACAAAAAAATTACACTCGTATTGTAATAAAAATTCATTGTAAATTATTGAAATTTTTTATTCTAGAATTAATTAACAATGAAAAGTGAAAGCAAAATATGAGAATAGAAAAAATAAAATTTCTATTTTATTTGACCATTTAGTTATCATTACAAGGGAATTATTGTTGAAGTCGAAAAGGTAGGAACAATGTAAGTATTAAAAGTTGTTACAACAAATCGATTAGTTATTTACTTAGAAAATGAGGTTAAAAAAATTCTTAAAAATAAAAAAAAATTATGATTGATGCGATTGACCCGAAAAATTATAAAAGATAATATCAAATTTTATAGAAAAATTTCGTTAATGCTTTTATTTTAGATCAAGTCTTCGAACTTTTAATGAAAATAATTTATTCTTTATAATTAGAAATAATTTTAATGTATTAAATGCTAAAAAATTACTTTGATGAATTGTTGACTTTTTATTAACAACAATTAATCATAAATAATTTTTTAATTATTTTTAAATTTAATTTATAGAACATAAAATTTTTTGCCCGAATCAAAATTCGAGAAGTAAAATTAGTTGCTTTCGTTCATTACATTTCAGTATTTTCTTTACATATTTTTCATTAGACTTTCAATCTCAATTAATGAGAGAATTTGTATTCTATGAATGTGAAATTTAAACTTATATTAGTACTCCTTCCAATAATATATGCCATATTATTCCTTCCTATTAACTTCCTCCTATGTAATCAACTGACATTTTAGGTCTAATTGAACGCAATTCGTTGGAATAGAAATTACACAGCGTATACCATGCAGAAATTAATACGAGTATGTTTTTAATTAATGTACGTGGAGACCTCTGGTACTGAAGCTGTTACAATTTGTAAGTATTTACAGGATAAGTTTTCTTTCTCAAAACTGAACCAAAATGAATTCTTCACATCATACTGCGCGAACTACCGATGACTATTTTTCAATATTATAAAATTCTATATGATAATTTGAAATAATCAAAAACCCAAGCCCATTTTTTCTACTCAATGATATTTTCAATAAACATAATAATAAAGAAAATAAAAAATGACACACAAAAACCTTTTATATTTTGATTTGAAAACTAGTTAATTTGTCAAATCATTTATGTTTAAAACAACATTTTAATTATGATAACAGAGAAAGAAGTCAAATAAATTTATTTATTTTATAACATTTTCGATCTTGTATGTGTTTTGATTTACAAAAAAAAAAAAGACAAAAAAAAAAAAAAAACATTTTTTCCACTTCTTTTAATTTTTGGGCAAATAATAGGGGACCTGTCTCTAGTTCAGTAGCAAAGCAATAAAAAATTAGAGGTCTTATCAAATTTTCTATATCTTAATCACATACGTACACTGAATGTAATTTTTTCAATAAAACATATAAATTAAATTAAAAAATTGATTTTTCTCAAATCAAAGTTATCGGAATGAGGTTAAAGTCCTAAAAACGTATTACATGGTAAAACGGAACCGTAGTAATCAAGAAGTACTCATGATGATTATTAGATTGTAGCACATTTATAAGGGGAAATAACAATTAAGCAGTGACGATTCACAAAATTATTTTAAAATAATGAGTTCAAATATAAACATGTAATATTTATCAGGTCATTTGAAATAATTTACACTGATTAGTTCCCTGGTTGTGAAAAAAAATAAATAATAAATTAAAAATTATTTTTGTAATTTATTGAAATTACACATTTGTTTTTCAAATCTTAAAAGAATAGTCACTTTTAAAAGAGCATAATTTTTTTTAAATTTCAAATAAAGGAAAGTTTTGTATCAAAATAAATTTTTTATTTACGTTTTGATTTTTATGAGTTGTTTTGAGTTTTGGAGTTGTAAAATTTGTAAATATATAATTGTAGCGATTACCACAACAACAATAATGGCAAAAATAAGAAATGTAGTAAAATTTAAATTGTTATTATTAAATTAAATGGAATTCATTACGCAGGCAAAAATATATCGAAAGCAAAGGGCTAGTCAAATATTGCGTTACGAAATTATTTGTCCTTTAGTTTTTTTAAACATTATGTATGCAATATAATATTTCGGTGTTTTCTAATAACAATTAAATTGCTTTTTTTTAGTAGTAAACAAGCTAATTGTAATAAATTTTCCAAAGTTCGAGTCAAAGCGCTAAATAATTAAACAGCTACTGCAATCTAGACTCATAATTTTAATAAATTATAATTCTTAACAACAAATATTTTATATATACTTACGGTAAAAAAGAAACTAACAAAATATGTGACAGTGTTTCTAATATCTTAAAAATATTAGTCAACTTTTAAATCAAATTTGCCATAATGGCTAATGATACTATTATTTTAGAAATACAATAGTTCTGTCAGTAATTGTTATAAATGCGATAAGTAACTGTTGTACAAATTATCACAATTTTTTTTTCCAACCCTAAAATTATTGTAAATCTATGATTCGTCACTGTTTAAAAGAATTTAAATTTACATTATGTATACATTTTAGGAATAAAGCCACAAACCAACCAAAAAAGTAAAAAAATAAAATATGTACCTATAGATAAGTATGTAAGTATGTTTATAGCGTATAAAAATAAAAAAATCGAATTTTGATAAAGATAATAATAACAATAATAGTAATAACAACAAAAGTAAATTGGTTTAATTGTATCGCAATCAAAGTTCAATGAACCATTACCAACATATTTGGGTTAACAAAAATATAAATTAACCGTTATTTTATTACATATACGGAAATATTCATATTTTGTTTTTTTTTTTATATTTCAGTAGCCATGAAACTATCGTTTCTAACTAATGGGAAAATAAACATTGGAAAGTACGATGGATGATGAATAATGACTATTAAATTATTTTACTTTTTCGGGCTACAAACATTCATACATATATACATATAAGAATATAGAATTTGTAAAAATGTATGTACATACATATTATATATGTATGCATTATACAAGTTATACTGTACTATTACTATACTGTACTATATTACTGTACTGTTACTATGAATAAAAAAAAACGCGAGCATGCGAGTACTTTCCAAAAATATAATAGTAGAAAATGTATAACATATGTATATGTATGTATAAATTTGAGAAATATAACCATGAACATACATATCATATAAGTATAGTTTTGTTATAATATCTATGAGTAATATATTCGGCATTCATCGGATACATTGCAAATCAAAACCGCATGGGAGAGGGAAGCGCAATAAAAAATATGAAATTGAAATTTTTAATACTTTTTGTATTTAAAAAAAAAAATTTTTTTTATTTTATTTTATTATCTCTATCGTTGTGTCATTGTGTGTTTCGTGTTGTCTCCGTCATGTTACATTATTCATTATGTTATCAAATTTGTAATGCGATCGAAAAATTATAATAGTAAAATAGTAAAACGGAACGTAATCAAAAAAGAACAGAAAAAAATAATATTTGAGTTTGGAGAATTTGGAGAATGAACGGGTATTTTATGTATTGGTCTGTGAATGAGAAATCAAAGAATAAAAATAAATCGCGCACAAGTGTTTCTTTAATATTTTTACATTTTTCTACTTCCTGCTGATTATTTCTAATTTTGTTTTTTTGTCTTTTTTAAACTTTTGTTTTTTTACATTTATTTTTTAGATTTTCTTTTCATTGTTATTTGTATTTTGTAAAATATTGAATTTTAACAGTAGAATCATATTTAATTAAACCATATTTGTTTATATATAAATTTTTCAAAGTGCGCCAAGGATGTTCGAAATTATTGCAAAAATTGCAGCTTTAACAATCTTAACAATTAAATAAATTATGCCAAAAATAGAATTTCATTTTAGATTTCCTAATTTTTCATAAATTTTTTTTTAGAAATTTTTCTTTCCTCTCTATTCCTCTAGGGAACAAAGCGCTGCCACATATACCCTCGCAAATTCTATCTATTTTGTGCTATTCTTTTAACTCACATTCTACCCTCACGGTTCTTCTTAAAATTAATCTTGGCCTACCAAAGCTTCTTTTTCCTTATGTATTCCACTGAAGGACTTGGCGTGTCTATAATTGTGGATTCCTTATCTGATTCTTCGAAACTGGTTCTTGCTTTGTTATTACCCCTAATTTTTCATTAATTATTCTTCTGGACCAGAAGATGCGGCATATAATTATGAGATACTTGTTCAGGAACACTTATAATTTTTTTCAAATTCAATTTAACGATTAAAAAATAATACATTGGGAAATATCAAAAAAAATTTTTGAAGTATTTTAAAAATGAGGGTGGAAGAAAGATGAGTAGTGGGAAGTGAGGTGGAAAAAAATGTAAAACAGAGATTTGTTAAAATTCTAAACTCAATCCTCAATCCGACCCCTAAACTCTGACTTTATGACTAAAAATTTTACTCGTCAATTTTAAATACAATTACAAGTTTATAAACGCAATACACCTTTTTTGTTAAAACTATTTAAATGTCCCGGCTTTATTAACAAACTATTGTAAAATATTATTGATTTTGCTTAGTGAAGTCTAAAATTCGTATACATATATATAGCGTATATCTGTAACATCTGAAACACAAATCTGTAACATAAAGTTTCATTTCCGAAACGCATTTATTTTGTAAACCAGAACAATGTAACAACTTTTGAAATTCATAAAACTTAAGACTGATAAAAATTCTAAAATATATGCATTCTTGTTTAATAAAATATTTAAAAAACATTAAAGTAAATAGTTTTTTTTTATAGATTTGAACATGGATTCTTTTTTTCTTGAAATGTAGAGATTTGTATAGCATTCTCGTTGAATCTTCTAATTAAATGAAGCCTTAGTGAATATTTCTATAATATCAAATTTCAAAACAAAACTAAAAATACAATTTTTTTTTTTAAGTTTTTTTAAACAATTGAATTCATTGAAATTTCTTTTTATATTCAAAGAATAAGGTTCAATTCAATTGGGCCTCCATTAAAAAAAAATGCACCAAACAAGTAGTCTTGTTAAAAATTTTTTATAAATCATTTTTAAATAAATAAAAAAAAATTACATCTTAATTGTGTAATTAATGCCTTACATTCATACATATATTACAATTAACGCGCAAAATTACGCATCTGCGTTTGTAATTTTAAAGCAAAGCGCAGTCTATAAATTTAAAATGTTCTTGATTATATAATATTCTTTTATAATACTGATATCATGTTAATTGACTTTATTTTTTATATTTTATTTTAATTCCAATTTTGATTATTTTCTTTTTTTTGTTTTCATTTCATTTTACAGATCTAATATCAGAAGATTATGAAACAAAGAATGATTTAAAAAAATTTTTTTTTTATTTTGTAATCTTTTTCGATAATTAAGATGAAAACAGAACAAAAAAAAGAGAAAAAAACTGCGAACAATTCAAACACAAAAAAAAAATATGGTCGTTTCTCTAAATTGTATAATATCGTAAATTTTCATAATTAATGTGAAATGCATATAATAAGCGCAATTGTAATGTGATTTTAAAATTGAAATTTTAAAGGAGCGAGAAGAAAAAGAAAACAACCAACATCTTTAACTTATTTATCTTTCTTTGTTCTATCAAATGTCTGGGCTATAAAGAAGGAAGTAAAAAAACAAGAAAAATGTAAGAAGAACAACAGATGAAGAACTTGATATTAATTTCAATTAAAATAAAAATAAAGTTGAATTAAATCAATGGTTTGTAAAGTAGCACATTTCCGTTAACCAAGTGAAAATATTTAATTTTAAAACTTTTTTAATTTTTATACAAAAATTATATTATGCAACAAAATAATAATCATTGCATACTTTAGGGATGAGAGTAAAAATTAAAAAAAAGCTTCATAAAATATCCGACGATAAATTAGAAAACTTGCAATAAGTAAGCTTTTACGGAAATCTGCAAAAGTTTGCATTTCCGGAAATACAAGAAGTCGAAAATTCAAGTTCGGATAATTTTGAAAGAACGATACCTTGAAAGAGGAGAGAAAATCTAAAAAATGGCAAGCAATTATAAATTTTTAAAATTTTAGATTTCTATTTTTCTAGAAAAATGATTAAGTAAAGATCTATTTGTGTACAGAATTTCATCTTTCTATATTAAAGCCGTAGAAGTTTTTCAACTACATCCACGGATGTGCGGACGAATAGACTGAATCTGATATAAGAATTCATATTTTTCAATTCTATTAAAATACTAAAAAAACAAAAAATGACGCATAAAATACCACGACAAGAGTAAATTAAAACTGATAAAGAGCAAGACACAGACATAACTTGTGCTTCAACAAGTTAATCAGATAGGTCAACTCTTTAATTTTTTTCTTAAATACATACATACGTATTTGAAACATGTGAAGTTACAAGAATTATTGGTTCTCTTGATTTTAAGGTTTTTTTTTACGCTTACATTCAATCAATTACTATAAAAGAAAGTTTTCTATTAAAAAAGAATTGAATTGAAAATCAAATATGATTTTTTTTATTTTTTGAAATTGAGATTGATTGATTGATATGTACATTTTTTGTTAAACATATAGTATAACTATATTAAACGATGATAATTAATTATAAATTGGCCTAATTATTTAAAATATGTTAATTGATGTTTAAATATAAATTAAATTTCCAGACGTATAAGATATTATCATTTAAAAATTAAGATGCGCTTAGTGAGGTTTGTGCCACAAAAGAATTAAACTTAACAGGATATGCTTGCAATTAAAGAAGAATAATCGTTATACGGCTGTATAAATTAAGTAAATTGAGATTATTGGTTAGCAATTCACCATTAAATGATTTTTATTTTACAATATGAAAAAATTATTCTAAATCGTGTTGCAGTCTTTATTTTAACATTTGTTCTTCATTGGACACTTTAGCTGTTAAGAATACAGGAATACACATATATAATTGTTAATTTTATGTTATAATGCAATGCATTGCATTAAAAATGAATCTGCTTACTGAACACACCTTATAATAATTAATGTTGGTAAGGGTTAAATCATTTTAAGATAAATTCGCTCAAAGCTAATTTGAGTATTCGCTCATAGAGTATTATTCTATACTAATTTCAACTATACCGCAGTTTTTTCCATATTGAAAATTATTTAGTACATTGTGGAAGATTTTTGAAATACTAGCAGATTTTTTTTAAATACTAGAAAACACTATTCAAGCTTATTTTGAATTAATAATTTTATTGTATTTTAATGTTTGAAATTCTGAAACAGTTTTTCTGAAACAAATTTTCATACATTGCTAATTAGTCCTTTTAAAAATTTACACTGGCGTTAACTACTCGAGCACTCTAAATTGTTATCGATTACAAATATTTTGATTATATAGGGTATTAGTAAAGTAATACCCTATTTATGTATGTCATCAACCTCGTTTGAATGTTTCCATTTATTGAAATAAATTCATATTTCACTTTTTTCTTATGGGAGGATAACAAATATTGTTTCTAAAACAAAAACAAAAACAAAATACAAATCAAAAAAGAAAAAGTGAAAGTGAAATTTAAATCAAAATAATTTTTTTTTTGTCTTCAACAAATGAAAATAAAATGTGTTCAAATTATGCAATTCTACACTGAAAAAAACTTTATACATAAAAAAAGACAACAATGTCCTATTAAATTTTCTTTCGTTTTTTTGCTCTTTAAAAAAATTTTTAAAGGTAAAAATAGAAACAAAAACATTTTAAATGAAAAGTGAATTTAATTAGAAAAAAAAAAATAAAAATATTGAAGCAAAAAACACAGAACACCAAAAAAGTGTATATAAACATTAATAAAATATCACATGGAGTGCAATAAAATTAATGTTTAAACTTAGGCTTAATGTTATAATAGTAATTATAATCAGACATCAGCAACATGTATGATTCATTCAGTATTAGTACAAGGGGACTCTCAGAATTTGAAAATTTAATAAACTTTGTTAAAACTTTTCATCAAATTTCAATATTCACATGTATGTATGTGTTTGTAAAATTGATTGCGTTTATGATGGTGACTTCAAATTCAATTAACTGCCAATTATCATTAGTATTATCACATGGTTCTTAACAATTTGTCATATTTTAATAAATAAATTAGTATGTGAGAATTGAACAATGTAGCGCTTTTTTGAAAAACAAATTTTAAATTAATTTTGCTTTAAAATTTGAATAAGATAAAATAAAACTTTAACTCTGACTTTTCCTTTTATTAAAATCAACGTCGAACTCAACTTACATATACATTTAAATTTTCGACCACAATTCGTTCAAATTTAAAATTTTCCAATTACGATCTTGATTCCGTCTCTGTAGTTTTGATTTAAATGAAAAGTTTAACATTGTTGTTTTATATTTTGAAAATAAATTTATAAACTTTGTTTCATTCTTATTATTTCTGAATTAAAATTTAAATTTTAGAACATAAAATTTAAGAATAAAATTTTCAATAAAATTTGCTTAAATTAAATGACTTGTCCTATGATACTCGTTCCGACGAGTTTTGTTATTTTTATTGGCAACTCATTTAAAATCGAGGACTGCTATTTGAAAATTTTCTGAATTACATTGCAATATGAAATTATACTTTTGAAATTGTATTGGAAATATCATATAAGAACTCATACAGTCACGAATATATTTTACGAAAATGATAGTTGAAATGGTTGATAATCCGGGAAATTAGCACTAGTAGTTAGACTAATAATTAGTTCTTAAAATATGCCTAAATAACTTAAAATATAATAATACTTTTTTGAAACACTATCCCGATCTTTTCCAAAAATCTCTTACTCATACCTTAATTAACTTTTAAGTTACTACAGAAAAGAGTAAAAGAACAAACGGTAATTTTTACTTGTTTTTTATTGGAATAAAGCTATAATTAAACCAGAAAACACCCTATATAAAATATTAATAAGATAAAAATTATTATAATTTTCTTCAATTTATACGTAGTAGTAGTAGTATAGCAGAGTCTTGTCATTTCTATATTTGTTAATGTTAACGTTAATTTTCTTCTTTTTTTGTTTCTGAAATTGCAATTCTTATTATGGAAATTTAATGAAATGATTCTGTTTTTTTTTTTCTCTTCAAATTTTTTTTTTTAATATTTTATTTTAGTTTTGTATTTAAAATTTATATATACTAAGTTACTAAATTGAAAATTTTATTGCTATAAAATTTATTGTTGGCAATGATTTATTTTAACAGAAATATACAAATAATTTATTCCTTATAAAATGTACGAAATTAAAAATTAAAATAAAAATATAAGAAGATAATTTGTTTTTATTCGTTATACTTATAATGGTTAAGTGCAACGCCGACGTCGCCAATTTTTTTTTTGTAACGTAATACATGCATACACGCTGTACTCTACCTATATACAATATCTTACGAGTAATATGAAAAAAAAAATAATACTTCTTAAAACTTGGTAAGATATTGGATCCAAAATAGTCGCATAAACAAATCGTAAATTCTACCAAGGATAACAGGAAAATTAAAAATGGTCATATACGTATGCAAAAAAAAGTAAACCTACAGCAATATATGAGTACAGTATATATGTGGAGTTGAAGTCATATTGTAGTAGCAACGGTAGTAATTGTTGTTATTGTAAAAATAGTATCCAACTCATTTCGATAATTTTTCTACAATATTGCAATACAAGAAATTTGTAAAAGTTGTATACACATACATACATTTAACATAAGAAAAAGAATATTATTGTTCTAGATAGCGCCATTTAGTTTTAGGTTAATGTGTACAATGCTTACGTACACGTAAAATTAAAAGTAAAACAAAAAGTAGTAAGAAACCGCATAATATTGCAAATAAGTGAATTAAACTTTTGTTTGATTAGTCACTGAATAAAATATTTTTTTATAAACAGAATTACAAAAAATTAATATTAAAAATGTATGTAAATTAATAAAAGGCGTTCATATTATTCATAAGTTGTTTTACAGTGCATAATACAGAATTATTTGCAAATAAAAAGTATTGTACCTTCCATAAACGAATATAATTAATTCTCAGATCCAAATGTTGCAAAAGGGGGCACATATTTCCATACATATATGCATATTTTAAGAGTGTGTAATTGTAATCATTAAGAAAGCAAGGTAAGACTATTGAGTCGTTTTCCCAAATTTTTTGATATCAATCCAAATCGAATCGAATATTTTCGGTTTTTGGAACCAGCCATGTGTTTCTTTACATATTGTAATAATTTTATGAATTTATCTTTTCCGAACTTCATCTTGACCACGGCACGGACTCTGAATCCCTGTAATAAAGTACATAGATATCAAAATACTGCATGAACTGTAAACTGAAATATGGTTCCTAAGTAATAATTCAATGCTGTTTTTATCAGTTTTTTATCATTTAATTACCTATAATATAGTTGAAAAATCTTACCATGAGTGCTTAAATAATGCAAGAAAATTAGTTCTTTTTAGCAATGTACTTCAAAATTTAAAAATTTGAAAGCATTTCTGCTTTTCTTACTTAACGTTAAATTAATTTTTAATTCATTAGAGTCAGGATCGCCATATTCTATCC
The DNA here is from genome assembly GCF_029603195.1 of Condylostylus longicornis. Lineage (NCBI taxonomy): Eukaryota > Metazoa > Arthropoda > Insecta > Diptera > Dolichopodidae > Condylostylus > Condylostylus longicornis. Next base: position 7,040,781 of record NW_026578009.1, on the reverse strand, counting down.
TGATTTCAAAGACGAAAAGAAGCATATCAATGCTACACAATTTGTATATGAAATTAAATGGGACAATTGGTGGACATGTTTACTCAAAATAATGTCATGTAAAAAATTATTTTATTATTTTTTTAAATAAAATTCTAAAAACTCTTTATAATGATTTATTTTTCTAACTAAAAATCTTTTTAATAACTTTAAATAATCACTTAAATTGCAATTTCTATGTGTATTTAAAGTGTTCATTTTCATCCTTAAACCATGATTTATTAAAATACACCATTCAATATTTTTTCTATCCATAACCTCAAGGGAAATTATCAACATTCATGATGTACGATTAATAAACATATAGCGCGGATATTTCAAATAAAAGTTTTATAACATGCAATTCAGTAAAATTACTTTAAGCAAATTTACAAAAAAAAATGAAAATACATAGTAGAAAAACAAAAGGTAATTAATTAAACACATTGAACAGTTAGCCTAATCATACACCTATGTATTTAAAAAATTTCCTTATTTAAAATGAGAATATTATGCACGAAATGGCACAACTTATAAAGTTTTCACATTATTCTCTGTAGAAAATTTTTGATATAAAATACCTAAATTCTTGCTATATACGTACAATTACAATTTGTCGTATCAATCCAAGGTGTACCACACAATTTTCCACAGAGTGCATTAATAAAGTTTTTTATCAGGAACTTTACGAAAAATGTACTAAAACCTTGTACCAAAAATTTCACACAATTTCCATTCGAAATTTTTGTACAATTTATAGCATAATTAGAAAAAAAGTGACCAGTTCATTTCTAGAATGATACCAATTACAATGTGACCAATTATTCTAGAATGATTTAATTTTATTCGTAACAAAAATAAATCAATGTTTTTTCTACAAAGAAGCAAAAAATTTTTGCATATTTCCATTATAAATGAAGTAACAAATTAATAATGCCTCCAATCCAAATTATAGTTAAAAGAAGTGATTTAATGTCCCACAAACACAATAGATATTATGCTACATAAGTAGATGCATGTTAATAGGTACTTGAACACACACATATAATTATTTGCATTATATAAAAATCGCACATATCTACATCAGATTTGTGTTCGTTCATTTGTCCAATAAAATAATTTTTCTCTCATTTTTTTTTTCATTTATTTTCACAAGCAAAAGGTAATCTGATCTAATTTAAGTAATTTGTGGTTGGAAGTTTTGTTTGATATTTTAAAATGTTAAGATCCTTCAGATTTAATAATAATTTTTCTCATATCATTCTTAAGTATATATGAATGTTTTTATATACCTATGCTTTATTGCATATAAAAGTATGCGTTTACACAAAATGAAATACAAGTTTTAATCAAAAGGTTTTTATAAAATAAAAATTATTTTAACCAATGATTAAATTGTTGTCATGCAGTGTGACGGATATTTTTGCAGACATTTTGTAAACTGTTTCATTCCTTTTCATTTTGTTGAGTTAACCCTATACTCATTTTTCAACTTTCAAATTTCATATTTTGCATTTTTCATATTTTGCATTTCATTCTGAAAAGTTCACCGAAGCGGAACCTAGGTTGCGGTCAAAGGACCTTATTACCGCATTACAATAAATTATTTTTTGTTTGAAATTTGGAAAATGCAACATTAACAATGAAACTGTTTTAATCAAAAAATCACCACTACATGCAATTTCAACAAATTTACTAATGAATTGGCCTCAGAGCTCCTATCAAATTATACCTCTTGATTACTTCCTGTAGGTACACGTTCAATCATTGTTTTAAACAGCTGTTTAATGAACCAAAAACCTTTGAATCAATTTGCACAATATTCAAACGATGGTAACACTTACAATTTAATAATAAGAAAATTTTGTGGTTAAGTCTCGTATACGAATGCAAAAGTTTTAGAAAAAATGGTATAAGTAGAATTGCAAAGAAAAACGACATTCTTCAAAATTGTTTGTCGTTTGGTCAACAACGATGTAATATTTTTTATGGACATTGAGCGATTTATTAAGTTACTTCATAAATTATATACACAAACATAATATACATATATATGCATGTTTGTTTGAAAGTATAAGATAAAATCATTTTGCATACTTTATGATAGTAAACCGATTTGCTTTTTTTCTTTTTCATATTTTTATTTCCCCTTTTCATTTTAATATTCGGTTGAATGCAATTTAAAACCATCAAAATGCTCTAATATATAAAAATGTACTAAATATAATATAAAAGAAAAATTTAATATATATGTATACATAAGTATGTAACACGAATGCTTATACAAAGTTTTAAAGTTTTAAGACATATGTGCATAGAATTTTCAATTTTTACACGTCCGATACTTTCAACTCATACATATATGTATATATGAATGTACACGATACTTAGATTAGGCAGACACACTTAGATTATAGGTAGTTATTGGTAAAGCATGAATACACGCGACTTTTCAACATACTTGAATGTAGAAATTTATTATTAAATCAAATGGGAAGTTCAAGGAAAAAAGAAATATTTTTTTTTTTTTTCCAACTTATTGGAAAATGAAATTTGAGAATTTTGCACTAAAAAAATTAAGATAATAAAACACAAAATTTAAATGAATAGAAAAAAAAGAGCAGTAATATTTTAGACATGCTCACACTAAATACACGCATATTGGGTAGAAGTCGAAGCTAGTATTTTATAATTTTTTTTTAATCTGCTTTTAATTTTTATCTTTTTATAATTATTTTAAAAGAAAATTTGATTAATTATTTACAAAGTTTTAAAAAACTTCATATAAAATATATGACCAAGAAAAAAGAGTTTTCTAAGTTAAATAAGACTGGACTGATTATATAAGATGATTATTTAACCCTTAAACACTTACTTACATGTAGTGATTTCAATTATGGAAATTTGATTTGTAGATTGAATTTGCACTCTTTTTAAAAAGTATTCAAATGCCTATTTCGTTTGATTTTCTCTCCGAACCCAAATTCCGTTTTCTAATTAAAATTTTGTGAAAAGAAATTAAACTTCAAAAACTTTTCTTCAATTTTTCTCTTAAAAATAGTACAATATTTTAATACGTACAATGATATGTGCATACTGGGTATAAGAATAATAGTTATGAGAATAATATAATTTCACATACGACAAAGCCATATATATTAAAATCTTGAAAGAACTCGAAATAAAATAAAATTTCTTATTCAACTGATAATCTTGTCTTAAATATTATTAAAATTAAGTCGATTCATTTCATATTTTACAACCATTACAGATTTTTCCTTAATTTGCTATTAAAAAAAATTCGTCCTTCTCCTTATTTTGATTTTTCAACGAAGTACCTACCTATTTACAAAGAAGATTTGGTTTAAAAGCAATAAAAATAGTCTCCAATTTATATAGTTACAATTTTAGAGTTTAGTATGAAGAAATAATTTCCATAAAACACAGTAAAGGGTTAATGATCATGTAATCACATATAGAATAATTTATAAGAGATGTGAAAAAATACAAATTATAATTGCACACGAATGCCTCCTTTCTAAATATAAAATACGCCCATAAATTTATTGTTTCCTTTATATAAAAAAATATTAATAACAGTTAACCGACCCAATTGACTTTTTATCTATATGAAGAAAATTTTATTTTATTTAATATTGTAAGATAAAGATTATTTTTGACTGCGGTATAGAAAAATTAATAATTTTGTATGTGGTAAAATAAAAGTGACTCTCTTCTTGTAAGAAATTGCGAAATTACTATTCAACAAAAAAAAAAAAAAAATATCGGAAATATTAACACCTGGACGATTATGGTAAATGATTTGAATTTAACAAATCAAACAGCAATTTATCAATATCAAAGAAAATTGTCTTTTTTTTTTTGTTTTTTTGAAAATTTGCCCATCATTGTTGAGGTTTGAATAATTTTTTTAGACGAAATGAATATGTTAAAATTATATTTTCAATTTTTTTTTATAATTTGTGTTATATTTAATCTACTTATAATAAGATTTTGAGAACGGATGCTGTTCATTGCCCACGCTTTTGAATAAATAAAGGAAAAATATATATGTATATATGTTAATTATTAACACACGTGTTCACATGCATATACATATTTATTAATAAAATATATTATTAACAATATATTTAAATTATCATTATCGTAATAGGATATCGAGAAGTAACAATTCAATTCACCTCATGATAATTATTGTACTAATAGTTCAAGTAAACAATTATGAGTTTATTTACCCTAATACAAAATGGTACATTGTGTATCCAATATGTACTAGAACTAGAGAATTGAATACTTTTTATATTAATTGAAAATAGTAAAATAAGTAATTCAAATTGACCATAAAAACTTCGTCCTGATAAACTCCGACTAAAAATTTCATCCTCAGACGCCCTACGTCAACATTTTGTTTAATTCTATTCATCTACATTAATGAATATAATTTTCTAACAAATACAATTATTCTTTCTTAAATTTATTGAACTTACTCCCATTCAGATTAGAAACCGACACGTTTTGAAATACTAAAATTCAGGTGCTAAGAGAAGATACACATATTTTTTTATATATAAGATTTCTTACCCTGTACTGATTAATTTTTCAATAAAATAGTGAAGGTAATGGCATGTTCGTAGTTGTATTGGTTGTGAAACTAATTACCTTAAAGTAGTAAATAAGCTCACAGTCACTCGATGAACGCGTAAATATGAGTAATGGCTTACAAGCCTGTAAATGGGAAATACAAATACATTTTACTCTACACTCATTTCTGTAGAAACACTCCGTTCTTTTTTCTCAATCATTTGATGATAAGAGAATGTGTTAATTATCTCAATTATATCAAATTAAAAGTGACACTGATCCAATATCTTTGCATCTACAACATATTATTAATAAATTACATTTAAAAAACAATTAAAAAATATTACAGAATAAAATTAATTTTAAAGTTCTCATTAAAATTTATACTTAATCATTGCATTTCTCTATTTTATTGTAATTTTAAAATTTTATCGTTTTTTCATTGGAATATTTTTTAATTTTTTCATTTATCACACTATATGCACAAATGCACAAACATGATATACTGAACTGCCGTTCAATATGAATCACGAACTGCGCAAATAATTTAATTGTTTTATCAGGAGTAATCAGTTAAAATGAAAATAAGTGTGTAATTTAAATTGCATTTTTCATGGCGGGAATATTGAATATGAAAATTATTGCATTTATGGCGGTTATATTGAATATGAAACTTATAATTAAATATTCTATTGACGATTTCATAAACCCGAGAACTATTATAAATGAGAATTTTTTAAATGCCCTTAAAAGTACAGCCACTACAAAAAGAGTTTATAAGGAAAAAAAAACCTTATTGTAATTTGGTTTTACATGAAAATAAATTTTTGTATATTCACACACACTTTATGATTATGAAAAGAATACATGTGTGTTCATGGACAGTGTACAACTTTTGTATGAAACAAAATAATCGAATTAATGGTTAAAATTATTTACATGTACATGAATGTAGATGTACATAGTTATTAAATATTGACTAAGCATATGTAAATAATTGAAATACAAATAATGATTGTAATAAATATGCGAAGAGAAATAATTTAAAATAAATAAATAAAAAAATCATGTAGTACAAGAATGATTTCAAGATTTGAATTAGATTCAAAACATATGCGAATTAGTTATTAACACTGGTACCACATTATGTGCAATTCACTTTGATGAAACTTGACTTTGTTTTATTAAATTACATTCATATTATATGTATAAGCATATTATGTTATTGTTCAACATTTTTGAAAGCCATACTTGAAATTCGACACACTTGAGATTAAATTCCTTATATTTAAATGATTTGATTTCGAAATGATTACATATATTTTAATACATTTTCAAAAAATTTAGGAAAAATGTTTTAATAATTATAATTTAAATAATTATAAATTAAAATCATTTAAATGCCATATTTTCACAACTACTTTGTTTAAATCAAAAACAATATTGGAATTCATAGAGAAATAAGTTAGATCAGATTAGGTCGACACGGCTACCGCAAGGTATACATAGGCCAGTAAGGCTCCGGTTGTGATACCGCTGGATTCACAAAATCCTCCACCCTCACGAGAACCTGCCCGAGCTTTTCAGAAACCGGCTAAGGCCTCTAGAATTTACACCTACCAGATCCGTAGTCCGCGAGACAGAGAAATATATACAGACATATTTACTATTCGGTACAGCAAGTGCTCAATTTGACTTGAATTTTAAAAGTGAAATTAAATTCAATTTCTTTTTTTGTATCATAGCTGTCGTAATTAGCAATATTTGTAAAAATCTGGAAATTTTAGAAGTTTGTAACTATAATGAAAAATATCTAAGTCTAACCAAATTTCTACAAAATCGAAAAAGTACTGTAAATGCATTATCTTAAATCAAGATTAGCTTAGTCACTCGTGTAATCTATAAACAATATTATAATAGAAATATTTTTTTGTTTTCCTTCTAACGATATGCAACAACAAATAATTTTAATAGAATTTACTCGAATTAATTGTACACGGGGGTAAAACAGAATTGAATTGTCATACCAAAACACTGATTTTATTCAACACTTTAATTCTGCGGTTTTAGGTCGCAAAAAAAAGCTGTTTTTCTGAGAAAAAAAAATTGAAATTTGGTGTTTTATTAGTTATAACTTCGGAATTAAAAAATGTAACAAATAGAGTAATTTCTAACTATTCACTGCATTGTTAGTGACTTATTAATTACGGTTCACACAATTCATGCAGACAAAATTTACTTTGACTTATGTGTATATATATATTATATACTTACTATATTATCAATTTATTTGAATATATGCAATATGTCTATTGAACATCTTCGTTAGGAGCAACTTAAAATTCCCTTATTTGGTTTTGTTCTAATTACAAAAAAAATTTCACTTTCTTTTCATCTACACGGCCTTTTTTTTTTGTTTATTTAATTTCTCTGGAGTTAATTACCATGACAAGCTATATATTTTTAACCCGATTATCATAAAACAAAAAATTTAAAATTAATTAATTTTGTTTTTTGTTTCAATTACATTGTTTAATTTTATTAAATTTACATATTTTACTGAATTTCCTTAGGGGTATAAAACAAAAATACTTTCATTTTTTTTTATGTGTAAATAAAATTAATAATTTACAATATGATGACTATATTCAGTTTGTTCCAACAAAATGCAAACTACTTACATATGATATTGATTACCAAATGATTTGGTTAAGTTTCTGATTGAATGTTAATCAGAAAAGGTTCAATCCTACATCATTCATTACAAAATACATTTATCGCTTAGCGTACATATGTATATTGTAGAAGAGTACGGTAAGGCATTATGGTACTGAAATGAACCATTCATTTTTTTCCTTTCATTGTCAGATTTTGTTTTAATTTTAAATGGTTGCTTCATTACTGAATTCCATATTTGGATTGTAATTATTGTGAAAGTTCCAGTTTGAAATTAACAAAAAAAATGAATTATTTTTTTTAATTTTTTTTGTTTCAACAATATTTAAGTGGAGGTGTCAGTGTTATCGCTCAAAAAAAAAAAAATTCAATATTATAAATTTTTTTTAACTAATCAAATATATCACTTTCTTTAAAATAATCATAATGAATACCATATGAAAATGAATCAAAAATTAAAAAAAAAAAATCCCATCAGTATATTTGAATGTGTACGCAATTCTATAAATGAGTAATGATGAATTTTCTAGTATTTAAGATGATTAATAGCTTCAGGATGAATAAAAATAAAATAATCAAAAAATAAATATTTAACTGTCATAAATTACATACATAGGTATTCGTATTTACTACATTTTTTGCTAAAGTATCGTATGAGATCTCAGTTATTTCAGAAAATAATATTCGTTCGTTAGCGTTAATCAGTAATGATTAAAATAATAACAATGATTGTTAAAATTAGATTGAAATTAAATAAAATAATGAAGCAAATGCAATGCGCGTATGTGATTTTATGTATGCGTAAACGAAATGACAATAATTGTGTTGGTATGTCACAAGCAATTTTGACAATTGATTTCAATAATTTCTCTGCAGTTTTATGGTTTTTCTTTTCTTTTCAATTGCGTTTTAGATGATAGCATAGTTAATAATCTTAACCATTATTAATGTGTCGATTTTAATTTAAATAAGTGTTATATATGTAAGTAGGTCTGTTTATGCACGTAATACATGAGGCGCTCAATGCATTAGTGGCCTATTCAACATTTTCGCAAAAATGAAATTCTATTGAACATAAAAGCTGTTATGGCCTAAAGAATTGTTTTCAAAATACTTAATTTACTCCTCTTTTCATTCTATTTTGACATAAGTTTGTTTTTGAATTTAAAAATTTTCTTAAAAATTGAAGATTTAACTTTTAAATCGCAATTACCCGAAATGTTATTTTTGCAAGTAGACCACTAATGCGCTGCGCTGACATTGGAAAGGTTCAATATAGTTAAAGAAATTATTAGGTTACTGAAAATTATTCAAAATTTCATTAATGACAGTATATTTTTGGCGCCTTTCTTACTGCTTCCATCATGAAGTATGCTCCAGCAACCATTCTTTGTCATATTATGGACTATGACATCACAATGGATCAATTCACTTTGTGAGATCAAGCAACCTCTTTTAATATGAAAAAATTACTTGAGCTTTTATGTTTTTTTTTTCTTTTATCATTTAATTTTAGTTTTTTTTTTTCGTATCTTTTAAATTTTCGCTTCGTAACTTTTTTTAAGCGAAAAAAAATTTTTTTCTACCATTTCCATATTTTTTTTCGTTTTATTTTGATTTCTTTTTAAGACGATTATTCATCACCAAATTAGGCAAGTTAAGAAAAAAAAAAGAAGCTGAATGACCGCCGTATCTATCCATATTTGTCAGAAACTATAAAACTATAAGACGTCTGATGTCTGATTATTACTGTAAAATGTGTAGAACAATAACAAAAATAAAACGCGTCATAGCGAACTTTAAAAAAAATTTTTAATTGGATTTTTTTTTTTATATATAATTTTGCTTTTAAATTGAAGGCTTTTAAGAGTGGTTGTGATTGTAATTTGTTTTTTATATTTTGCTTTCTTCTTTATTTGAGCGATAAAAAAGAAATTTATGATTTGTTTTTATTATTAAATTCCTTAATATTCTAAAGAAACTCTACAACTAATGTTTGAAACGCATTCCAGTATATCAAAAAAAGCTTATTGGAAAGTAAAATTTTGACACAGTCAACTTTATAATGAGTTTAAGACGTGTGAAACAATTTAAGATTAAAATTTTTTTTTTGGTTTTCTTTTCAAATTAATTTTGATGCCATAAAATAAATGGCTAAATTTAGAAAAATTGGTATTAGCCATAAAATATAGAATGAGCATTGTATTCCACACTTCTCTAAATTTGGTAAAATTTTAATTAAAAAATTTAGGAATAGAACATGAATTGTACAGAATATTTTGGATGTGTGCCGTAAGCTTTGTGTGCTCTGAGCTGCCTAATTGCAATAACAATAAAAACTCTTGTTATTCCTAATTTATTTTTAATACTTATACCTTAATACTTATAATAAATACATATATGTAAGTGTTCGGAGAAAAACTCAGCGAAACAGAGAGAATTATAATCGTAAAGTACATTAGTCGGCGAATTCAAAACGCAGAGTTTTTGCGAGTATAAATCCCGCTTCAATTGTTTTATATTGCCATAAAAATGCTAACCACTGTATATTTTTCATATATTTTTTTTTCCAAAAAAAAAAGACAAAAAAAATGCTGATTTTATTAAATTGGCTCATATCGATGGTCAAAGATACTTACATTTGGAAAAATTTAATTCGAATTATTCATTTTTTTAAGTGGAAATTATAAGCTCAAGTATAAATGGTAAATTGATGAATAATGAATTAAGATGATCTTGATCACGAGAATTGTAATAAAGATCGTGATTAAAATGAAATGAAAACAATGACACTTGTTGTTGTGATCGTTGAACATTTCATTTTTTCCCCCAGTTGCCGTACTAGTAACAATCTTATATTTTTATAGCATTAATTTTCGTGATTTAGATCAACATCCTTATATAAAATTTTTTCTTTCCTTTTGAAATTATTTGAAATGAAATTGAAAGTAAATAAAATTTTTTATTTTTTTTAAGATTTTGTTTTCTTTTATTAAAAATTTAAAAATTCCTATCTGAATATGGTTGCTTTTTAAGTATGGCACGAGTGAATTTATTATTTTTTTAGGACAATTTTAAATAAAATTGGTAAACAATTGTAATTTGTAAGAAATAGTTAGTCATTTTTTTGTTTATAAAATAGTTTAGTACAACAATTCTGGTATAGTATATACTTTTTTATGTATGTACTATGTATGCATGAATGTACTTTAAAAGAAATACTTATGTACATATGAAATAAGAAATGATTTTCTCTCTATGTCTAGTGAATATTACATTAAGATTTAATGGTTCTTACATTAAGATTTAATGGTTGACCATTAAACTGGCTGCTTATTGGATCAGATCTCAAATTTTGAATTTCGCAAAATTTATTAAGAGATTTCTGATGTTAAAAAACAAAAACTGTAACAATAAATTTGACTATTACCTTTTATAAAAATAAGTAAAATAGTTATCTGCCGGTTGTTTTCTGATAAATTTTGTAAAGTCAACATGGGGGAAGAAAAATATGCGAATGTCGTTATTTATCAACGATAGGCAACGATGTAGACATCGATATTTAATAAAATTAATTACTGAGATTGTCATAGAAAAAGGGTTTCCGTTATTTTAAGTAATCTTTTGCTACAATCGAAGAATAATGCTTAAATAACCTTAAATTAATTTGGAATCCTTTCTAATTTCACAATTTATTTGAATTAAAAATTCTACAATTCAAATCAAAAGTAACTATATAGTATTAATATTAAATTTCGAAAGCAAAAGTTTGAAATAATTTAATCTCAAATATGCATAGAAAAAATGAATTTTTTTTTAGAAAGGTGTAGTGAAACTTTCTTTCAAAAATATTTTCAAATATTAATCCTCTTATTACAAAAAAAAAATTAACAAGCAGAGAAAATATCACAAAACCAAAAGAGAAATTCTATAGAAAAATGCACTTATGTTTGTTGCTTTATTTAATCAGCTTAAAAATTTTGAATTTCCCAATGCATTTATCAAAATGCAAATATAACTTCAAATTGCATATTGAAAATGTTGATGCTCCAAAAATTATAACTTTTTAGAATAGGTCAAAATTAATAATAGTCTAACTAATAATTAATAATTAAGTTAATAGTAGAGTACTTTCAGGTTAATTTCAAGGAGTTTTAAATCTGAGTGATAGTATGTGTTTTATAAACTGTATTATTGCCATAATTATATGAATTTTATTTCCAAATTTAATTTTAAAATAATAATTGTAAAATATGTTTGAAGATAATATTTGATATAGTAAAATTTGATATTGAGTAAAAATATTACTACACTTGAAATGCTCAAATTACGGTAAACAAATTTATTTTCGGCAATAGAAAAAATATTCCCAAATTAAACACGGCAAAAATACAAAACAGATTACATTCTACTTGAATTATTTTTTATACAAACATTTTGTATTTGAATTTGATCTCGTATATTTCAAGGCGTTGTTTATCTACACGGATAAAAATTTTGATTGAATTTTAGTACTGATTTTTAAATTAAAATATAATAATGGCGATGTTTTTTGTTATAGGACCATAAAACAATGCTAAATGTATCGGTCTAATATAAATTATCTGAGGCTCACTCTCAAGGTAGAATTCAAGTAATAAACTTTAACTTTACAAGATACGAGAATAATAGAGTAAAGATATAAACTTTTTAAGGATGTTTAATCTTTAATCATATGAACTGATATACCTACATGCGTTAAATAAAAATAAATTGAATTTATTTAAATCTAATAATATTTGAAATTTTAATTGTTAATTAAATCAATTTGAATTTGAATAAAAGTTAGAAATCTGAGGATCATGTGGTGTTCGGAAATTCATTTAAAATATTAATGGGATTTGTTATATACATAATATCTATATATGTATATGTGTAATAGTTTGCAGCAATATATGGGTTCATATATGAATTTATTACCATACATACCTACATATTTTAAATTAATTTTTAATTATTTTAACATAGGGGCGCTATTTTATTGATAAATCTATTCATTCCAGATCATAATATAAAAATGTGTATATATTCGAATTAACACACACCAACTCTTCTTAATATTAATTTAAATAAAAAAATTTTTTTTAAAGATTATACGAAATTATAAACCATGAAAATATTAAAATAAAAATACAATAAAACTAATTAAAGATCGTGACAATATCGTTAACAAGAAATTGAGGAAAATTTTAAAAAATTTTATTTTGTTCCACTTATTATTATTGGTGATTGTTTTTATATGTAAATATCTAATAATTTTCATCTGAATATGCATGGGTTTAAATTTATTTCCAAAAAAAAATGTCATCTTTTTATTGATCCAATATACACTCATTCTTTTATAAACCCCCGATGTAAGTTCCATAATGTAATGTATGTAAATGATGTGACAATATAATATAGATTAAGATAAAGGGTATATTATGTAAAAGAAACAAAGAAACAGAAGAACCAGAAGACAAAAAACAAAAAAATGTTCTCACTTAATTCACACTAGGAGGCGAAGTTCATTACTTCACTTTTTTTTATTGTTATTTTTTTGTTCTTCTTTGCCCTCTTTTATTTTCCTAGTACCGAATTTTTTTTTTTAATCATTGTCACGTGGAATTATGGTTAATGCTTTTTCGCTGTATAAAAATTGGAAAAACAAAAAGAAATATGAAGTTTGAACTGTCATTTCAGATTTCTTCTACTTCTCACACTTTTTGGTGTTGTACTCTTGTATATTAAAGTATTCAAAACAACTGTCACAAAATTAAAAAAACAAAAAAAAATTGAATCACCACGAAATCTCAATTTCTGTTTTCTTCCTTTTGTTTTGAGTTTGTCATTTTCTTATTGTATTCAAATTTTCACACCGTCAGCGTCGTCTTCTTTTCGCTTTTGTCATCTAATTGTTTTCTTTTTTAATTTCTTTATTTTTGTTTTCTTAACTATAAATTCTTGGCCTCACGCATTTTTTTCATAAGTGCATCATCTTTGCATCAAAAACTCATTGACAATATAAGACCTTAGAAAAACTTAAAAAAAATGCGTCTCTCTTTTTTTTTTCATTCTGGTTGTTTCATCTCTGATTTAAACAACCACACAATTTATGCAGAATGAATTGCATTATGCATCCAACACAAATTATGGAAATTAAATAAATTTATACAGAGTACAATAAAAATATTATCATAAGTTGGAAAAGGAAAAGAACAATAGATTAATGCCTTTTAAATATTATAAATTGGTACTGAAGTAGTGTTACCACATTTCCCCAAAAATTTTAAATTTAATAAAATAAGAAAATTTATATGCATGATTATTATAGCACGATTATTACAATGTTGCATTCATGTTAAAAAATAATTTAGTTTTATTTGTTTTGATAACCCCATTGTAACAAGCAACACAACTGTCTAAATCGCGTTCGGTAGTATAAGAAGAAATTCGACTTCTTCATTTTTAAATATTGGGGCTTATTTTAAGTACCGAATCACTAAGTGATTGTGATACTTGCCGTAAAAATTTCAAAAACTTTATTATAAACACGAATCATATATGTATGTATGAATTAATTTGCGTTTACAATAATAATATCGAACTTTTTACGATAATTATCACTCTCACTTAATGATTCGATACTCCGAATGAACCACCCCATTATATATTTTGTCAAATATTTGACTAATACAAGCACAGTTACTTTCAAAGTAATAAGTAAAAAAAATGTTAAATGTTAAATGATTTTGTATGCTCCCAAAATCGCCCATATAAATCAGAGAAAAAATTAACCGATTTGAAATTCAATACTTTAATTATTGATTGGTAAAATTAATGGTTGGTAAAACAATAAACCAACAAATGTTTTGGATATTTCAAAACTCGGAAACTTTTGAAGCGACTTTGAAATTTTATGGTATTAAATCAATAAATCTTTAAAATTAAATCTGATAAATAATGCAGATTTTACAGGAAAGTCATAATTCGTTCTTTTTTTATAAATTTGAGAGATTTATTAAATTAGTTCGGAAAATTTTTTACATAAGACTTATGAGGAAAAATACATTGCATTTTAGACTTGAATTTTTTATAGTGCATAGATGATTTTTCTTTGAAAATTAACTTGAAATTTTATTTAATATAAAACTGCACATAAAAACTATTCCAATATTTTTATTGGAATACTATGCTTTAAATTTAATTTACAAGAAAGTTTGCAAAGATCACGTTAAAAATCAATTCAAAACGATGAAAAAATTTAGTATTCTATACGATTTTGTATATAGAAAGTAAGTTTGTTTATTAATTAGCATAGCTAATGGATTTAATTAACAGTATATGAATACAATACATATACATAAATATATAGTTGCTATACTTATAGGAAGCTTAGTATACCCACTTTCTATGTGGGTATACATGTATCTTTGTATAAAGAATTGCACTTTAAATGAAAAACTTGAATAGTAACTAGTTTTAATTATCGTTCTCAACAGATCATTAAACTAGATGATTATAAACTTATTCAATATCTAAATTAATCTTTTAACTAAATTATAAATTTGATGTACTTGTACAAGTAACATAATACGAATACGAACGCAAAAAAATGCATAATAATAAAAAAAAAAACTTTCTTGTTGGTAACCCTTTGGAACAAAAACTTTAATTTAACGAGGCTTACAAATAAACCCATTATGATTACGATTAAAAAAAAATTATAGAAATATTTTATTTAATTTCCTCTCAATGTAAATTTAATACATACACGAAGAATTCGATTTTTAGAAAAAAAAAATTCAAAATAAAATAAAAGAGAAAATCTAGGTGTGCTTTTAATTTATATATAGATAACAATAATATTACATAGGTAAAAAACTAGACAACATAAGATTACAAAAAATTATAAAAATCAATGAAAATGCATTTCTCAAAAAGTTAAGGAAGGATGAACTCTGAAAATTATATATAAAAATCTTAAAGTAGACTTTGTTCACTTGAGGTCAATTTTTAAATGACAGCTCATTAATCGCTAATTCCAATCATGGCAAACAAATATCCGGTCAATCACTTATGTTTGCTTGCATTTAAAATAAAATTTTATTATACAAATGGACCTACATATACACATTTATATGTTACAAATTTTAAGTAAAATGAAGATGGAAAAAAATTTTATATTAATTTTTTTTTTTGTACAGGATGGGTGGTTATTTCCTGAGTCAAATTAAATTAATATATGAATAGATGAAATTATATATGCAGTCTTCAATCAGGCCTTTATAAATTTTTATAAGAGCCTCATAAAGAATATTTTGTAAAAATTAATCGCAAGTTAATTTAATCGGATAAGTTAATTAAATTTTTATATAATTGCCAAATGATATTATAATCTAATTAGGTGAACAAATTTGAATTGAATACAGATTTTATAAATATACATATATTTTTATTTAATTAGCATTAAAATGAATTTTAACAAGCACGACTAATGAAAATAAGCGTTTTATTATAAATTATTGGGGGATTAATTACATTTTTCAAGATAACGTCCATGAAATGATCAATTGTCTCATTTCTTGTACTCTACGGTTTAGTGCATTTATAGTTTGACAAAGATAATTGTAAATTAATCCTAAACAAAATTCTAAAATCATAAAACATTGTCTGGGATATAATAACCTTGCCACATTATAAAACATTTTAATATAATGGGGGTTTATTTTACATTACTTTCCAAAAGAAACCAGTGTTTTGTATGAAATACTAACAAAATTCCTAACATTTCCTACTACAAATTTAAATTAGTCAATTTAATTCGACATTTTTCTTCAATACCAATATAAATTTGCATATCTATACTCGTTTCAGTTTTATTATGTAAGTGCAATTGGCAGTATCGTTAAAAGCATGAAGGGCTTATATGTCCTTTTGAACGAATAAGAAATTATGGTTGAACTAAAACTAATCACCAAGCAGTGGCTAACCTCCTTTTTTTGCAGAAAATTGTAACTATAAAACAGAATTAGAGCAATATTTTTACATTCTTAAGGCGACACAAATACTAGGCATTAGGAAAAGACAAAAGAAAATTCAAGATTAAGGAATTAAAATTTGGAACTGCTGTTTGCGAGTTTTCATTTAAGTAAAACAAGTGGAACATGTTGTCAGCTGTTTTAATGAGAAAGTTCCATTAAAAATTGAAAATTAAATTTTTTAGCTTTCTTTAAAAATATTTTCGAAAAATTTCAAATATTTACCCTAAAAAACTCAATTAAAATTCTTTCAAAATATTAATTACCTATAATTATCACAGTAATAAAAAAAACCCACTAATTTAGTAGTCAGTTTAAAAGCTCAGTTTTTGTGAAATAAGTAATCAAATTTACAAAGTTGGTTGTGATGTTAATTAAGCAATAAACAAAGTAAATATAAAAAAAATGGAATATAATACAAAGACTGTAAATTTCACAAAAATAGCTTGCAATTTTTAACAGTATTCAAACCTTTTTGGGGGAAAACTCTTTTTGGGTAATGTAACTATTGGTATTATGGGAACTATATACAGTACTGTCCAACAAATTTCGTATATCGTTTCTGATGCATAAAAAATAATTTCATAAATAAAGTTCAAAAAGCTAGAAGGGCACTTAAAATCTAGCAAATTCTCAAAATTTTTTGATTGAAAATCTAATTGAAAAATTTTTATGTACCAGAAGAAATTCATATGGAACTATTACTAATGTTTTGCAAAACACTGTATGTATACTTATGTAGATATGGGTATGTGTATATCAAAATTAACATATGAAACTTTTTATGATATATTTTTTTTTTTGCGATTATTTGAAAATTACTATTTAGAGATCAATATAATTATTGAAACAAGGACTGTTGATGAGGTTAATTACTGCTTTTTTAATTAAACAAAATTATTAATGAGAATATAAATAATTCCTCTCGTCTATAAGTAAATAAAAATTTTTGACGCTTAAAAACTGAATAGTATGTGGAAAACAAGAAAAGTATTGGTAAGAAATCGATAAAAACAAGAATGTTGAGTACACATAACGTCATACTCTTAATTTTTCCTGCAACTTATAAAATATGTAAAAGGATTTATTTCAATACATACTTACTTACATACTTATACATATAAAAATATTTAATTTGTTGACACACTTTTCATATAAAATAATTTTAAATTTATTTTAAATTTTTTAAACAAATTTTTTTTTGTTCCAGTTAAATAAAATATTCATAACATTAAAAATAAAATTTACTCTAAATACCTTCGAGAAAAACAAAAAAATTTCTGATTCATTTTAAATTTTATTTGATAGAATGATGACAACACATGAAAAATAACATTAAAAATTCAGGAAATTCCTTAAATCGATTTATAAATCAATGTATGTATGTATGTATGTACATAATATGTATACATATATGGGAACATAACAATCCAAAAAAAACCGGTTATTAAGGTAGAAATTTCCTTGAACTCTTCAACTATATCTATACATTTCATTTTAATAATTGGGGCTTTACTTTCCAAAAAAAAAAATCAAATAAAAGAAATTCAGAAAATTTTAAAAATTTTAGAAATGCTTTTACACAATTTTGTACCTATAGAAAATTTAATGTTAAAAAATCAATTGTTATACAAAATTTGTATAACAAAATTTTTACTTTGAAAAAGAACAAAAACAAGAAGAATGAGTCATTAAAAAAGAATAAAAAAAATTGAAAGATAAACTTTTGGAAGAATGAAAAAAAACTTCAACAAAATCAGACAACGAAAATAACACTAATTAATGGTTTGAGGGCTTTCATTGACCTTTTTATTTTTTCGGTTGATTTTCAACTTTAAATTTTTAACTTGTTTTTCTTTTTTTTTTTTGTATTCTCTAATTTTTGTATAAGAACGTCGGAAATAATATTGAATCCTCTCATGAATTGTGTTTCCCTTTTAAATTTCATGTTTGATTTTTTTCTACTTTTTCACCGTAAATTACTTTGAACTCAATAAATATTCCGGTTTTTTAAGAAATACATAAATAAATGCATAAAATGAAATCAAAAAAAAAAAAAAATTGAAACAGAAACCAAAAAAGAAAAACAGAAAAATTTTTTGAAATCCCTCAAAAACATGTTTCTCATATGGAAACCATCAATAACCAACAATAACTATTTCAAAAGGAATTCGTCCTACTAATATAACCTCAAAAAAACAAAAACAAAAATTAAAAATAACAAAACACACCGTGAAACAAAAATAATACAAAAAAAAAAAAGAAACCATGTTTTTTTTTTCTTACTGATATAAGAAGCACCTACTCATTACACCTTTCCTATTTCCTTGCTTTTTTCTTTTCTGTTTTCTTTTTATTTTTTGTGTTTTTATTCTTAATTCTTGGAGAATTCCATTAACCCTTTTCATTTGTTCTCATTCTCTTGATTTATTTTTCATTTAAGGGTATTTGTGATTGGTAAAATCGCATAAATATTATTATGGTATAATTTTGTATTAGGGTTACCATATAATCATAATTTATTTTTCATACTAATAATTAGTAACATAATTTAATGAAGAAAATTTTGAACAACCTATTTGAATTATATAAGCTTCCGTAGTAAGCTTTTATAATTCGCTAGCTTTTTAAGTAGAGGTGTAAAATTTTCTAATTAATAACGAAATATAAAAAATTAATATGTTATGCGTTTAATTTCGTATTTTCACATTTCTATGATCATTTCATTTTGCACGACCGATTTTTTCAATGTGAGTTAGATTTCAAATAGTTATTATACACTATTAAAAAGTGCTCCTTAAACTCATAAGAAATAATACCAAGCTCTATATTTTCTCCAAATTTTGGAAAATTGATTAAAATATTAAAAATACTAAAATTGCAACAAATTAAACTTAAATTAGATATATTAAATTAAAAAATTTTGAAAAAAATTATGTTAATTGAATAATAAACAGAATTAATTACAAGACTTTAGTTATTTCAAGTCTAATTGATTTTTCTCAAAAATGTTCACTTCATATTGTCAAAAATACACTGAAATAAAAATTTTAACTCAGTCGTACAAAATAGTTTATCAGAAAGTTAAATATACGTTTCTGTTTTATATTTCAAATTCATATGGATTCTGCTCAACTAAAGTTGAAATTGAGTAGAGAAATTAATTCATAAGACGGAAAAAAATCTATAGAGCACTGAATTAAATTTATTGAGTAAGGAATGTAAGGAGTAAATTATTAATCTATGGTTACATGAAACTAAAAAATATTGGTGAAAAAAAATTTATACAACTGGTAACCCAAAAGGAAGCTTAAAAATATATTTTTTGTTATAAAAATTTTTAACCGGTCTGTGAACTTTTAAGGTCTCTAAAGTAGTATGATTACAAACAGCCTGTCTGGAAATATTTTTTGAAATATCATATCACGATATTCCACAAACTCTTTAAAAAAAAATTTTTTTTTTTTTTTAAAGTCATGTTACTCGTGAAGTATTTTATTGATTTTTGAGTCCTTACAAATAAGTAATAATGGTAATTCATATGTGAAAAACAATAATGTTAAAATTTTTCATGTTATGCTTTATGAGTATGAGGTTTAATTGTTTCTTTTCTACAGCTAAAAAAAAAAAAATTCTAGAATAACTTGATTGAAATGGTGAGAAAGAAGACAACGATTTAATTAAAAAAAAAAATAAAAATAGCAACAAAAGTTAATTTAACAGATTAACATGTTTGTGAGTGTAAGTAATTACATAAAAATACATACAAACATATGTACATATATTTTTGATTTTAATCTTACAATTCATATTCAGTGTGCAAAAATGTTGAGTTTTAATATAGACGTCTTGTTTACGAATTAATATTATAATAGGTAATTAAAATGAAATATTTAAAAAAGAAGGAAGGACCCTATTGTTGAATTTAATTAATTTTGCAAAATTTAATTTATCTTAAAGCCTACACATTAATATAAAGAAAACGTCAAGATAATTTTGGCTTACTTATACGAGTACCTACTTACTATTTTTTTCATGTAGGATTATTAAAAAATTAAAATTGTCGTTGCAAATCAGGATGACTACATATTAATTATAAAAGAATTTAATGCAAGAGAACTTATAACAATAAAAGAAAATATAGACACCAGTGTACTTCAAGTTAAAGGTACTAGACAAACAAAATAAAAAAAAAATGCATACAACGCTTTGATTTATAAGTAAAATTGCTTACTCATCTTTTTAAATGTACCTTGAAATAATTTTTGACTTTGACCTTTAGGAAGATTGCGATTATACTGGATAGGAGTCAAATAGTCTGATAATATTAATATAAAATGAATCATCTGTTTCGTTAATAGAATCTTCTATAGGGTTTTAATTTGCACCACCACTTATATTTTGATTACAATAGATATTTTCTTTTACTAAAAACTAAATATTAAGACGCATGTCGTTTAAACGTCATGTGACTCAAAAGGGCAGTTAAGGCAGGGTATGATTACTTAGAAAACTAAGAACTTAAATTAGACGATAGAAATACGAAGGTGCAAAAACTACAGATTTGACGTTAGCATAAAAAGTTTTTCTAGTTGTAGAAGTCTAAGATAGTTGAGAATTATAGGACACATTTAGCACTAAGTTAGAACTGAATTATCAAAAACGCAGGTAACTTAAAATTAATGCTTTTAAGCGCAAAAGGGTGTTTGAATTCCTGAAAGGAAATAGTTTCGGACTTTTTGATTTTTGCGACGAACTAAATGTAACATTTTTATTTTTATAACTTTCTCCAGTTAACGAATAGCTTTATATTTGAAGTCTCCTTAAATTATGTATTAATTTGATTCGTTCAAGAAAAGTTGTGTGGTTATAGGTGAGATATTTTGATCCGATATACATACATAAATCCCTACTTTTAAACAATCACATATTTAAAACAGTATTGACCCCTTTAGAAAAAATTTTATTTACAAGTTTAAATGATTCATATAGCACTATGTGAGAGAGCACAAATCATGCTTTTCTCTGCGTATCTTTAATATGTTTTATGCTTATGTTAAATTAGTAAGATTAAATTATATTATATGTGCATAGATTCTTTGATATAATTTAATCTCCTAATTTAATCATAATTTTAATACATTTACATATGCATATACCGTATACCGATTTATTGAATTAAAATTATGATTGATTACAATAATTTTATTCAATTTCATTTTCAATTAATTAAAAACATAATTTAAAATACGAAATCCAAAACGAATAAAGTCTTCATTTATCATTTTGAATATTTTTTAAATTTTTTTTCTACCTTTTCAATAGAAAAAGGCACTCCGACACACGTTCCCATTCAAAATTATTAATTTTCATAATCAATCGTAGTCACCTAAATATAAACATTTTTTTTCTTAAGAAAAATTTTAAAAATTAAAGAAATTATTGCTTAAAATTTTAATGAAAACGAAAAAAAAAAAAAAGAAAAATAAAATGCGAATTTTGCCGGCCGGCTGGTTGGCAAAAAATTTCATAATAATAAATCATTAACCCGTGACTGGGTTTGCTAAAAAGCTTCTACAACAAAATATCTACATACAATGCTTATGAATTTTATACATAAATACCTTTATATACATATGCTTGTACAATATGGGAGTATAGCATACAAGCGGAAATGAAAAAGAAACAAAAATTATAAAAATGTTATTTGCATCGTTAACCGTCATTCTTTCTTGAAATAATAAATTTTTAGAGTATTCGTAAAAATATAAAAATAAAATATGGATCTATATACATATGTATTTACATACATACATACATATGTATACAGATCGAAAACGAAGAATTTTAACAAAAATAAATCTTTAAATTTTTAGGGAACAATGGAGAAACTTTCTTTCTTTTTCAGAATTTTATTAAGAAAAGAATTGCAAACTAAATATACAGGTCATATATTTAACTGGAAAAATATAATAAATAAAATAAAAATGAAAATTTTTTAATTAAAATAAAAAACCATTTGAAAATTAAGTCTGAAAGTTCTCGTTTATGGCGAAAACAATAAATATAAAACGTGCCAAAAACGTGCAAACTTTGGCAGTAAAATAAATAATATATGCAACGTATGTACGTATGTGTGTAGATATATACAAGCATAATATTAAGGAGACAATATTATTATCAAAACTTTAAAATTTTTTTTGAAATTAACATTTAAAATGGTGTGTGTATATTAGATTGTAGTCGCAAATATATTTGTACACTGAGAAAAAATTATTACATGAATTTATATTTTCACGATATTAAAATTACATCGAATACAATGGTTTAATTCATCTTAAAAGTTCGACACAATATGGACACACTCGAAAAAAATTTATTAATATGGTTGAATTCGCGTTTGCAGTTCTGACTTCTAACTGCGAGAGATCTTACTAGATGAAACTGCACTGTAATAGAACTACTAATAAAGCTCTGCCAACAATAACGATGGTGTCAAAAAACTTGATTTATGTTTTCTACTAGCTGAGTTCTCTACTAATATGGGTTATGAATATATGTATGTATAAACAAAAAAAAAATACAATTTATGCTGCCGATTTGGTAGAAGATCTTTTGCAGTTTTACCAAAAAAACGAAATACTTTATGCAGTAAACTACAAATACATGCTACTATTACAGAATTTTTTTAGAATGGCAAACGGGCATTCGACCTATGTTACCTTTTTGATTTAAAAAAAAATGTTTCAGCGAGAAACGTTAATGTATAACAAAAATGTTTTATGTGTTAAATGTACATATTTTTTGATGTATTTGATTATGTTGTTAAATTCACAGATAATACAAACCGTGAGTTAGCATCCATTTGATAATTAATAACAATTCATTTACAATTCACCTTCTTGATAACAAATTTTTCATTAAAATTCCAAATAATCAGCTTATATTTTAATTAAAAGAAGACACTTACCTAAAAAGAAATAAGAAAACAAAATTATATTAGAATTTTTTTGTAATGCTTAAAATTGAATATAAATAATTTAAAAATATTAAAATATTAATAAAGAAAAGTAATTACTTTAATTATGCATTAAATATGTTAAGACATTGAAAAATATTTCATACAAGAGTCTATATGTGTAGCTATAAACTATAATTTAACCAAGCCCATCCAAAGCAACTTCTTGTTTATCTTTTAATCCCACATTTATAAAATCAACCTACACAATGTAAATTATCTTTTGTTCCCTAAAAGTAGAACCACAAAATTTATTTCTCTCTGTGTACTAATGTTTTTTTTTTCTCTCTCTTTTTAAAATAAATGTATAATAATTATACTATTTTACATACAGTAGATTACACATGTACATAAACGTATGTTTTTGAAAATGTGCAAATATGATTTTTTTTTTTTAATTTTTTTTTTCATTTAAAAATCATTCATGCCATATAATTTGTAAACAAGGTAATGAATAAAATATTAAATGAAAAAAAGGAAAAAAAATAGAAATAAGTAGTTAAAAGAAATAAAATACAAAGTCACAAAGAATCTTAATAACCATAACCGTGTAGTTACCGCTGCTGCTCCCGCTATACGCATTTCCATATTCTCATATAAAAATCCATTTATAAATCTGTGGTGGCAAGCGTTAAATATATAAGTCGAATTTGGTAGTTTCTAATATGTTACAATTCAAAAATTCCAACTCATCAAGTATATCAAAGTCTGGCAACAAATGATCACCATAAAAGTTGAAGAGTTATTAAGTCTGCCAGGGTTAAATATTAAAACCAATAATAGCTTGTGAAGCGAAATATTACTCTATTTTAATAGAAAATACATGCTGTGTACATTTTCAAAAATATTTTAAACAAAAGAAATTTAGAAAAATATTTTAAACAAAAGAAAATTTTGCGTTCGATTTTACAACATTTTTTTGAGCTCATCTACATTCAATAAAAGCTTCGTTTTAATTTTTCTAGCAAATTTTATTCTGCGATTTGCTACTTTGTTGTGATTTATGTACATCGAATATATTTTAGGGCTCAATAAACTGTATGTAAACACAGATTAAAATTTATTTGTCGTTTATTTATGAACAGTCTTGTAAAAGTAAAAGCCGATACTGAATTCCGTCGAGCGGAAGTCGGTACTTAGCAATTTCCATCTTATATAAAATAATATAAAGTGATACAATTTTTTTAATAAGTGTTCACTTTTCTCTTACTTTACTTGAAACCAATTTTCATTTTCCCACTTAACAGGATTTCCCTTAAAACCACAGAAATATGTAACAAAATTACTATGATCAATGACAGGTAGTATTATGATTCATTAGCGTTTTAAAAATATTTGTTGTTACAACGAAATACAAATTATTATTCGAATAAAGTAAGTAAATAAATGCAAAAACAAAAAAAAAATGCCGGTTATAAACAAAATAAACAAAAAATTAACAACAAAATAGCTATAAAGAGTTTGTAATTTAAATAATCATTTTAAGGTTTTTAAAAAGTAAATTAATTCCAGAGAATGTGATAAGAATGAAAGGTAGTATTAGTTATTACTCTTTGTCTTATTTTTCTTCTGTTTGGCATTGAAATTACAGCTTTAGAAAGAACATACTCGTATCTTAGTGACTCGTACAAATTCTATACTTAATCCCTTGAAATTGTGAAATTTCACGTTCTAATCTAAAATAATAAGATATTAAAAAACTTTACTTTTTTAATACGTACTTAATGAATTAGACAATATTAACGGAATAATTCTAAGTCAATTATAGTACACCAAAATACTGAGGAATGGAAATAAAAAATTAAGCGTTTATTTCCATTGGAATGATACACAAAAAATTGGTAAGTACATTCATGTTTGAATAATATATTATTGGTTTTTGGTCATATGGACGATGTAGCTGCAATTGAATGCATTTTGAATTTATTTTTATGGAATAAGGGCACTTAATGATTTTGATTGCCATCCAATTAAAGTAATAATAAGTAAATAAATAAACTATAAAAATAATAGAGCTTTTATAGATCTATTTGAGAAGCAACTTAAATACATTTAAAACTGCACCTTAGACCTTTTATTTGATATTATTAGTTTTATCGAACTACCATAAAAGCCCAATTTAATAATCATCCTCTTATATCGAAAATTATGCCTTATTAAACTGATTATCAATTGAATTCAAATCTTATAATAATTGAGTATAGCAATAATTAAAACTCTTAAATTTCTCCTAAATTTATGCAAAAGTTTGATTCTCACGAGCGCGACATTCAAATTTTACAAAAATTTAAAAGGGGTCTAATAAGTTATTTGCTTACAACTTCATAATATTGCTTATATAATTTTCCTTTACCATGCTAATAAATACTCCATTATTCTTGAATTAAATTTAATGTTGAATATGTTGGAGTTTTTACATTCTGTTATAAGCTACACTGTATACGCTACATGAAATTCTTTTAAAATAATAAATGTATACATATTTAAATAGAAAGTAATTAAAATTCATTAAAAAAGAAGTCTGGTTTTTTTTTCTCTTTTTACTGTCATAAAAGTTGATTAACCACAAATAAAATGTTAAAAAAATAAAATTATTTAAAAAATGTTGCAATAAATTTAAGTAATTATAATTTTTTTTTCATCTGAATATTATACGGTAACTCAACAGTTACTTAATATTAAAATGTAGTTAATTAAAATGATTATTAACGTATAAGTTGAATATTTTGAATTTACTGTTTTAGTAAAAAATGAACGCCTGCCTGAATTGCTTTCTTATTCAATTTTAAAAATAAATAAAAATTGAACACAATTTTCTTTACTCTTTAATTTACTCTTATGGCTTACAGAACGCCGTTATTACTTTTATACTCACACAGTTTTACTTTTACATGGATAGATACCTATTATTAAGAAATACAGCGTCCATTAGTATAAGAATTTTGATATAAATGTCATATATAAAGAATTATGTGGCAATCACACAGAACATTACAAATTAGAGTAAACCTGCAATTTTTCAGTAAATAAAATTTTTTGAAAAAATTTTAGGCCTCTAATAAAAATACTTTGTTTTAATAATTACATTTTTTGCTTAATTGCCTGAATTAAGACTAAATTTTGCTAGATTATAAATTTTAATCTGGAAATTTCAAATATATTCGAATAGTTATTTCAACTTTGCGCTAGGTTGACATAGACTGCTTTGTATTACTGCCGCATATTTTATCATAACTTGTATATTTTGTAGATAAGAACATTGCATAAAATGTATACATTATAAGAATTTTATGTACTTACGTAAAATGATAGACACTTCTAAGCAATATTATGTAAGAAAATTTTTTAATTCATCTATCGGTTTTTATTTTCAGAACAAGTTTTGATCTGGGTATCTGGAATATGTACATATGTATATACTAAAATATTTGAATAAGAAAAGACAATCAACCGGCAATAGAAAACCTACTGTAGAAGAAACATCCAAAAGATCAAAGTAATTTGTAATAATGTTAATCTTGTTATATAACTGTTTATGACACGTGAACGATGTGTCAAGGTTTATTTTCTCTCATGTGAAAAGGATGATAAATTTTTTTTTTTGTTTATTTTGTTTTAAACGCTTGAATAATGTTGCGCGCGGTTTTAATTATAACTGGTATAACATTTTTTTTTTCTTCTTTATA
This sequence comes from Condylostylus longicornis, assembly GCF_029603195.1. Classification (NCBI taxonomy): domain Eukaryota; kingdom Metazoa; phylum Arthropoda; class Insecta; order Diptera; family Dolichopodidae; genus Condylostylus; species Condylostylus longicornis. The sequence continues at coordinate 7,013,722 of NW_026578009.1, read as the reverse complement.
ATAGTAACAAATATAAAATTTTCACATTGTATCAGAACGCATTGCATTGTAAAATACTAAAATAACATAAAAGTTATGATTTTTTCAAATATTTTCATGAAATTTTTTTTTTTTATATACCTAAGTTTTACTTCATTTAATTTTTTTTTGCAAAAATTTTGCTTTAATCGTAGACCAATTTTTGCTACATTGTATTGTATTAACACTTGCTGAATTTCTTACATATGCTATCAAAATGAATTCGAAGTCGAAAGAACGGTTTTCGCAGTAATATTCATACACGATTTACATCCGATATTTAAAAAATATTTTTAATAACGTATCAACTTTTTACAGATTCAAATGTTAAAAATTAAAATGTGTAAATGTACAAGCTCGGATTTAACGATATTTTTTGCACAATTAGAAATTTCAAACTATAAAAATTGAAAAAGTACAATAGTGCTAGAACTTACAGTGGGATAACTTACGCAGCAGTACACTCTGATATTACATCGGAATATTCGAACTTTTCAGTTTCTTAAAATCGTTTTCTAGAAAGCAGTCAATTCTTAAATTCACTGTCAATTTATTAAGATAAACAATATATTTATGTGGGACCAAATAGCGTGAGCCTGTTTCATTTTAAACAACTTTTTAAACTTATAATTTTAGGGAGTCCCAGCGATCTTTATGAGAAATTGGGATAACTAACTGTAAAATAACAAATGAAAATTTTATTTTCAAGAATTCCCTCAGAGAAATTTCTATTTAAATTTGCTCTCTAAATAATTGAAAGCTTTTGGTTAATGAAATCTTGATATCAGTTTCAAAGGGATTTTTTATTTTAAATTTACTACCATTTTCTAAAAATTTGAAATTAAAAAAGTTTGGTTATTAGGGTAAAAGCACTAGTGGCCGAACAGTTAACACATTTTCTAACTTTAACTTTATATTATTTTTTAACTACGAGAAATAAGGCAAATATTTAAATTGTTTCTAAAAGCGGAAAGAATTCTTAATAGCATTAAATATGTCAAAAAATTGTTGAAATTATATTTATAATAAATAATTAAATTTTTGTAAAAAGTATCACTTTTTCTAGTATCCGAACACCAAAATTTAGTTGCCGAACACTTTTATTCTAGTATCCGAACATACAAATTTTCTTGATATATAGGTGCTTTTCTATTAAAAAATTAACTAATTAAATAAATTAAGGTTTTATTTTAATATAAGTTTAATTTTTAAATATGTTAACCAAGTTTATAATGAAAAAACTTTAAATATGCAAGTAGGTACAGTTTTTTCACATGATACTTCACCGTTAAATCCAAAAAAGGAATAGAACTTAAATTGAACTTCAAGAATGAAAACTAAAATAACGAATAACGAATTTTAAGAAACTTTTTGGTTTTTTTTATTCTTTCCTCTCTTCATTTTTTAATTGATTTAGCCTTTTTCTGCTTTTATTTTTCTTTTATGTCATAAATTTGCTAGTTTCATCGCCATTTAGTTTTGAAGGGTTGTTTAAAGGGTCTTCTCGATTGTTAAACCATTTCAGTATGCTCTCCTCAGTGTCTGCCGCCTTTGATAATATTTTCAGCTTCTCTGAATTTATAGGATTTCGTTTCATAAAGAAACGCATCCATAACTTTCCTATCATCATCATTATGTAGATCATTTTTAAAAGGTGTTTTTCCTTTACTGTCTTGAATGCTGTACAAAGTATTTAGGAGATTGTCTGTTTTCAAAAGGAAGCCACATTTGCATAAGTTAATACATCATTGTGCTTCCTCGTCAGGTGTTAAATATGGATTTGGACCAATTTTGGTTGATTGTTCTCTAATTAACCTCTTACCCATTAATCGATCGAGTAGTGTTTTCGTCGTAATTCTTATTTGGCAGCTGATTTTCGAATACTTAAGTTATTATTACGGATTTTTATTTAAACAAGAACAAGGGGATATAGAAATTGATAAATTGATAAATTAAATTAATAAATTTCAGCAAAAAAAATGTTTTGTATTAACGGAATTGTAAAAATAAAACAGATTATATATATAAAAATTCCAAAATAATACTTTTTTTTAGGCTAAAAAGTTTATGATTCGTAATACGGTGGTTTAAATTTAAGACTTAAATTTAAGACTAAATGTATGGGCAATTGTTTAAGAAAATTTTTTAATAATTAGTTTCAGTAGGTCTTTACAATTCGCCCAATTTCACATAAGTACAAATTTTGCATAAAATAGTAAATAGTAAAAATTTTTCTTTAAAAAATTGCCACTTCTACATGCAATATTTTAATTATTTTAAATATTGTTTATAAATATTATGTTTATAGTAAAAATAGATATTCTGATAATTAAATTTATTTACTTAATGTATTAATAATTAATTTATGTTCCTACTATAACCTTTGTAAAAAATTAATTATATACAAATTTGGTTGTTCGGATACTAAAATATGCATCTTTTTCATATCTTCAGAATCCGAACCCACTGTTCGGAAACTGAAAATATAAAAAAATGTCGGCACCAATAGGCGAACTGCAAATATTTAGTTAAAAATTACTTTTTTGTTAACGTTTTATGATTTTTTTAACAAAATTAAGTAAATTCCAATGAAAATATATACTTATCACTAAATAAACCTTAAAATATACCAAAAAAAGACTTACTTTCCACACACAGTTCCACTATTTTTTTTACAAAAAAAACGCCAAATCAAACGCTTTTCACAAACCACTAACATAAACTGACTTATAATTCAAAGAGCATAAAAGTAATTTATTTGAAATTTTACAAGCACTAGCCCAAAACATAAACATTTTTTTTTGCGTTTTTGGTTTGAACGATTTCTTGGGAAAATTTCTTATTTTAAATAAAAAACCAACGAAGTGTTCGGATACTGCAACTGTTCGGAAACTAGTGCCTCTACCCTATAAATTTCAAAGTTATTAAATTATTATTAGCCTTGTGACAACATTCCTCATCATACCGTATTAACATTGTATAAGGGTTTAAAATCTTTGCCTAATTAAATATAATATATACGTATACGTATTTCAAATTAATCAATGGTAGACAATGAATACAAAATTTAGATAATGTAGACTAGATTTATAGTGGGATTAATAACAATCTTAGAAAAAAAAATCATTCAAAGGGAAATGTCAATCTTTTCAAAGTAAAAGGATTAGAATTTCATATTACAAATGATTTTTGCTACCTAAATGTTATATACTTCAATATAACACATAACATGGTTAAAAGTACAATAACAGCTATTCAATTCAAAACATGTACAATCAACCAATATGCCAATTTCTTATTAAAAAATTACACTCTTTTTTTTTTTAGTTCTTTTTAATAAAAACGCCCATATTATTTGCAACAATTAGATTATTTATCAACTCCTTTATATCAAATTGAAATCAATAAATAAGAAAAAAAAAACAAGCGAGAAAATCGTAATAATAGTAGTAAATTTGTTAAGTTTTCTAACATTCAGCAGTTATTGTTAGTTTACCTACATAATAAAAGTAAAATTTAAAATTGTTATTTAAAATGACATGCGGTACATAATTTGTACATTGCACTCCCAAAGGAAAATGAAGTACTTTTCATAAGAAAAGAATTGTGTCGCCAATTTTCTCATTCATTTTTTAATCATTTCATACTTAAATAATAGTTGACAATCAATTTATTAATTAGAAATCACACTTAAAATAAGATTTAATGTTAACATTTATAGTTCATATTCTCGTTGTATTCTGTACAGTATTCCTGTATTCCCGTCAATGCACACAGAAAATATTTTATTTGAAAATTCAAAGTGCACATTGAATATTGAATATTTCGAAAGGTATGTATGTGATATGAGGACGTGATGAGACAACAATTTAATTTGATTTTCAACCTTATAATTTTGCTACTACTTTGTTTTCCCATTAAATTTCATATATACATACACTGACTTTTATAAGTCAAGTAAGTACTTATTATGTTAGTATTGTTCGTATTTAATGTGATTATAAACTAACAGTAAAGTCCGCTTAATTGCATTTTTATTATTTGTAAGAAAATTTATGAAAATACACTGGAAAAAAAGGGTAAAAAATGCGAACCGTTCGTGTACAATTTGAAAATGTAATGCGACAATAAAAGAAAAATTGGCAGTCTTGACAAAGAAACGGACGGCAGTTATTGGACGATAACTTAACACTTGAAAGCTTAAAAATTAGAAAAAAAAATTTTATTCAATTTTTTTCGATTTGATTCGAAATTTTGTATACAATTAATTTTGTTGGTTTAAAAAATAATTATTCCCGAAAAAATTTGATCTCTTCTCGAATTTTTCCGGATTCCATTTATAAAAGTACACTTAAAGCGGAAATTTTTTTAAACAATCACAAGAAGAGTTTGGGGATCAAAAATTCAAAGGTTTGTAATGGCAAACGCAATGTATTTTTATCTGGACTTTACTGTCTTTATGTTAAAATTCAGTTTGTATTTTGTGTATTTCGTTGAATTGTATATATTAATTTTAGCAACAATATTTCTGGCAATATTGCAAAACTTATTCATAAATAAAAATAAGCAATTCTGCAATGAGTAAGAAGAAGCGTGATTATTATGTAAACCATGCAAACCATTCAATAACATTTTATGGCTTTTTTGTCCTTTATAAAAATTTTTCTTTGTTTTCCTTTTCAAAATTTTCTTTATATTTTTTTTTTTTTTTTGCGTTTTTTAGTTTTGTGTAATGATTGTAGGCGAAAAGAAACAACTTCATTTCTTATCTAATTAGGAAAAAAGATATAAAAAAAAAGAGTTAAGAATATATGAGTGTGTTTGTGTGTATGTGTTTCTGTGCATATAAGAGGATAATACAAATCTATCGCTTCGAGACATCTTAAGTAACAATTGAATTGATAATTTTCTTTTCTTTTTCAATTTTTCTATTTTTTGATTTTTTTTCTATATTGTAATACCAAAAATGGTAAAATGGAATTGAGTCTTTAAAAAAAAATATATATGTATATAGCTAAATTTTTTTTTTAATTTAAAAATTTAAATAAGAAAAAAAAATGGAAAAGAAGAAAGAATTCAAGTTGTTTTATTGAGGAAAAATTTAACAATAAAAATAGCCTCAAGTTATTCAAATAATATGCGAAATATCCCAAAAAATAAAATCGAGTACAGATAAGTAACTAGATTTTAGCAATTGCTTTAATGTAATTTACATATAAATATATGTATATTAAATTGTATGTATACATAAATTATCTATATGAGGAAAAAATTTACAAAGGAATCATTAAAATGAATTAAAATAATAATAAATAAGTATATGAGTACATTTATAACTAGCATTTTAAGTATATTATAAAATAGCCAATTTTTCCAAACAATAAATGTAATCATTTTTATCGTATGGGTTCCTTTATTTCGTTATTAAATTTTATAATCAAATTTTAATGATGTTAAAATAATTTTTTTTAAAAAAGGTAATAACAAGCCTTTTTTCCCAATTTTTAGTTTTTTTTTCTTTTTATGTAAATATTCATTTAAATTTGTAAATTTCATTGTAACTATTTGCCATAACTGATTAAATTTAACGCACCTGTTTTCTATTTTTTTTTGTTTGTTAGATGATAAAAGCAACAAAAAGAAATTATTTTGCAAAATAATTTACTAATAAGCATTAGTTTATTATGGCATTTAAACCACTCATTAATTCGTAACAAGTATAAGAAGAAAAAATGTTACTTTGTAAGAATTTCCTAAGAGTAAAATAAGATTTGGGTTATTGTAAATAAAATTTGGATTTATTTTAATTAAACAATATTTATGAACTTAAGCCACAAATTATTTCATATGTGACAAGCACTAGTAAATTTGCATTATTTTAGTTTTGATTTCCAAGATTTTAAATTAGTAAAGTACGAAAAATTTCGTACATTCATGTATTTCAAAGCTTTGTTTATATTTGGGAATTTAGAGAAATAGCAGGGCAACGAAGCAATTAATAGTATCTTCAAATACAAAAATTTTGTAATAATACAATTAACACCTTGCCGTGTTTTCCAAAATACCTTAATTTTTCCATTGTTTTTCACGTTATTTTCTTACTTATGTATATGTAAAAACAAAAACCTATACATATTTTCTTAAATCTGTTAATAAAACTTTAATAATTTCATTTTTTAAATGGCCTCGAGAACGCATGTATAAGTATAATAGATGCATTGAATATGAAAAAACAATAATGTTTTAGAAAAGAATAATTTTTATTTTTTATTGCATTATTCTTGAAATAATATTCTACCTTCAAGGTAAATATAAAATAATAATAAAATTTTTAAAATGAATAAAATAAAATAATAAAGTTGTTAAAACAATGAATGTTAATTAACCCTTTTTTGCAAATTTAATCAATATAAACCAATTTGTAATAGAACAAAAATACAAGCTAATGATAAATTGATAAAAATTTTAATTTTATTTTGAAATTTTTACAAAAATTTTTAGATTTAGAGGCAAAAGTATTTGAGCCCTTGTGATTCCTTCAATTCAATGTCTTATGATTACGTAAATTGATGGGTCATATTGACCCCAATGTACTTTATTTTCAAATTCTTACGAAACTATATACACAAATGTACACTATAATTAGCAATTATTTTGTGTGACAAAACGGGAAATTTCTTTTATAGGAATAAATGGAATGTACATATATTATTTTGCAATCCCTTTCACATTTTAATTAATTTGTTTATTAGGAATAAAATTCCAGATTGTGCATAAGGGTTAAAAAAAAATCACAATAAAAATGCATTAAGAACTTAACAGAAAAATCTCATTAAGAAAAATTTCATACTAAAATAAAATTTTAATTAGAATTTTAAAATAACATGAACTAAATTAAATACAAAATTAAAGTATATAGAATATATAAAAAGAATAATGAAATAGGTGTGTAATTCAAATGCAAATCAATAAACTATTCAAAGATTTTATCACTTTCTGCTTAAAATGTACAAATATTAAAAGTTACCGAGCCCTACAGCCTTTTTATGCAATAAGTTTATTATAAAAATTTATCCTGAATGCTCATGAGTTCTTACCCCTAAGTAATAAATTGAAAATAATTTTATTTTATTATTTTGTTAAAGGAAATATTTTTCAAATTTTCAATATTCGATAAACTGACCGAAACGTTTAATTTAATCTTAGATATTAATGAATAAATATTTAACAAAATCTAATTAGAATCAAATAATTGAGTTCCTTTCTCTTTTGATCAAAGTTTAGAACGGTTTTAGTATCATTTATTACAAAGCTGTAATTAGTTTAGTAAAAATGTATCATGTATTTTTATTTCCAGAAAGGAAGACATTTACGGTTCTAGAAATTTTGTAGCAATAAACTGCAAAAAATTTTGATACGCAATTCAGACGGACATAATTAAATTAAATAAGGAATACAAGTTTTTGCTATCCCATAGTAATATTTTTATTTTTGTACATTTTTTTTTCTATTTTACAAATAAGATTAATTAATTTTAGCGTAGTTTGTAATTGGGCAATATTTCAGTGCTATACTTGACTTATTATACAATATGTATGTACTTGAAACTATGCAAAATGTAAACCCATAAAAATTCTTATTGAAAATAATAACCCGTAAAAATTATTAATTTTCTTTAATAAGCTGTCTGCGAGTTCTTATAATGGCTTTAAATTGTAAGTATATAAAAAACATTTAAGTACACACAAACATAATATTGTATGGCAATTTTTTTTTTTAAATATCTTTTAACAAAACAAAAATTTTAAAATAAAATTTTTTAATAATTATACAAAAATATTTTCATTTTATATTATTCTTGCTCCATTAAGATCTACATATATTAAAACCTCAAAGTATTTCCAAAGAATTATATACATACATACATAATTACACATTAAAATAACATACGAGTACAATTAAATACAGTTTGTTTATGAATGTGTAAAATACTTGCATGTACAAAAAAAAGATTCATATAATATGCATTTAATAATTATTTACTGTTGAAATAACAAAAAATTTTTGTTAAATTATTAATTTTAATTTATTTTTTTTTACTTTTTCTCCTTAAAATTAAGGTAATTATTTCAGATTTATCTTTTGTTTTATTTTTTTTGAACGAACAGTTAAATTATTTAAATGATGAAGAGAATTACTTGGAAAAGAAAACAAAATAGCAAATTAGAATGCATCTTATGAAAGGCAGTCGCTCTTTTTTCTCAAAATATAACACAGTCGGTCGAAAATTGAATTCTCTTTGGCTTATTGAGTTGTTTCATTTCACTTATGGCGAAAATGTAAAATGGCGATTTAAAATTTAAGCACAAATTTTAAAAACGATCAGAAATTTTTTGATTTAAAAAAAAAATCATGAATTAACCAAAATACCTAAATATATTCACAAAATTGAATATCTATAATTGACGCAAAGAAAAATAAATTTTTAAGTGGATTTCAAAAATTCGAAGTTTCACCAATTGTACGGCAATTTTATAAATAACGGAACTATAGTACATTAAAAAAATAACATTTGTAATTTACTTCGAAATTTTAATTAATAAAGTTTTTTTAATTCTCGTTTCGATGAAGTAAAAAAAATTCAGAAAATCACATATCTCACGAACAACTTCGGACACAAAAAAATTCTGATGTGAACATCATCTAAACGACAGTATGGTGTATTTTCAGTGTGATATCAACTAACAGAGTTATACTATTTTGAGTCTAGCAAAGCAGTTATGTTCGTGAAAATGTCTGCTATAAACTAGTTCCAAATTCAAAATAAGTCAATAGAAAATTTAGCTGAGATATCTTTAAAAGTACACTATTGCTTGTTCGTAGTGACAAGTGTAAGAAACTTTTCTTTTGCAAATTCTGTTAGATTATTCTATTATTAATATATAAAAATTAAAGCATAAAATTACAAGAAACCCTATTAACACATTATGAGCGGACGGCCTAGCATGGGCAACAAATTTGCGTAGCGGGCGGGTATACAATGTATACATCTGGATACATACATAAAAAGTTTTAGGGCCCTATTAATCAAAAAATAACAAGTTTTTGAAAAAAATATAACAATATAAAGAAAGTTAACGAAATAAGAAAAACACATAATGAAATGTACCCGGCCCGCTTATAAGTGACAATCCACACAAGCGGGTACTAGTACCCGACCCGCTCATAATGTGTTAATTGATTATCGACTATTTAAATTCAAAATATGTGTACAAAAATTTTTTGAAGAATGGAAATGCAGAAGAGTAGAAATCTCGCTAAAAATAGTTTATTTGGCATCTCTTAACCATGGAATAATGCACTTTCATCGAAACTTGAAATATAAAATTTGTGAGGTACTACAATACCTCACTTATTGTATGCAATGCAATCGGCATAATAAACTAAGATTAATTTAGTATTTTACAAAACGAAGAAAAAAGTTCACATAAGAAAAATAAAACAAAAAAAAAAATAATGAAAAAAACTAAAAATAATTTAGAATGGGAAACAAAAAGCAATGCAAGTGGATTTAAAATTGCAGGTGTGCATAAGAGCTTTTCAAAACAGAAAAAAAAATATAAATTTTTTTCTGTTAAAATCAAATAAGACAATAAAAAAACCTTAAAGAACTTTCAATAAAAATAAATAAATACAAAACAAAAAAAAGAAAACAACAAAAAAAACATTAGTAAACTTTGCGCTTTATCACAGCTTCTAGCAGTCATGCACTTTTAATGCCACCTTTATTTTGTATTTCTTTTGTAAGCAGAAAAAAAAACTCATACACAATCAACCATTCTTCGATTTATAATTTTCTTAACAATTTTTTTTTTATTTAACCGTTCCGCTCACATTCCTCTTAAGTCATGAATTGAACACTTTCAATTTATTGCAACATTTAAAAAAAAAATTTTTGTTTTTTCAAAACTTATGGCTTATTTTTTTCCCTTATTTTTATTATTTTTGCATTTCTAACTTGGTTAATTTCTGTGAAAATTTAAAAATATTCCCTTTAAAATGCTATTTAATTTTGTAAAATTTTAATGCCATTTCCGAAAATAAAAAAGAAAAATAAAAGAAAATACATGGGTTTAAAAAAACAAAAAAATTAACCTTTTGTTTGTGAAAAAAAGGAAAAAAAAAATTTGTAATATAGAAGTAGAGAAATACTCAAAAAAATTCTTATACGGCTTTGAATATGGAATTCGCAAATTTATATCGTAAACGCTTTCTTATTTACGATATTCCTTTCGAAATTCGGTACTTTTCGAAAAATATCGATATGAACCAATTTGTGTTGATTGTTACAACATAAAATCTTAATTTTGCAATCAGTACATCAACGGTATCACTAATCTGACCTGCGGTACCACTTTATTATGGCGTGGTTACGAAGTATGTAATGTATATAACAAAAGGTTTTAAACTATTTCAAATACTGCAAATATTGCAAAACATATACCGTATTTCTATGATTTATTTAATAATATCAAGTATAGTTATATACCTGCTTTTTTTGAACTGTAAGTTGACATGATAGTTAATGTATGGCATTATAAAGTCAACTTTCAATACTAAATTATTTTATTAGTAAATTAGGAGGGGCAAAAACACGTACGCTGAAAATACATGCTAAAAAATAGTATTTTACGGTTCTAGAAAATAAAAAAAGTTTCAAGAGTAAATGTAAAAATTATTCTTCTAATATTAAAGTCGGTTAATTTCTCGGAAACAAATTAGTCAAATTAAAGTTAGGAGTACGAAATATTTTTTTCTTTTGCGAAAATCAGGAGAAAATCAAACATTTTGTTTTGTTCAAAATGAACTTTATTTCGAATTATATGAATAATGTAAATCGGAACTATCAACTTGGAATGCTCTACATACATACATATATGCATATAATTTCCAAAAATATAATTATTATTGAATGCATAAATAAATTTTAGTAAATATACAAACATACATAAATATCTTTATTGCCAAATTTTCTAAAATTGAAATATTTCAAAAATTCGATTTTCGAATTCTTTTGATTTTGTAAACATTTTACACTCACTATACAATTTTATTGTTTCGAAATTCTAGTGGTTGGTATTTAACAACTCGAAATAATTGTTTTTTTCTTTTTTGTAATTTGAAATGAAAAATTTTTTAAAACAACCTTAAATTACATATAAATATATATATGTGTTATATTACATACATATATGCAAATAAGACAATAATAATTTACAAACATTCTATTTAAAAATTAAAGCAAACAATAAAAAAAAATCAAAGTAATTTATGTATGTAGACACAAAAAAAGAATACAAGTGCAAAATATGTTTCGTCTTTTTTTTTAGGTTTATGACCTACTATTAAAATTTACTCCTCTTCTACACTCATTAATACTCAATTTTTTTTTACATTTATCTTTTATTCTAAAATCTAAATTATGTAAAGGGAAGAATAAAATGAAAATGGTGCCTACTTTTTTTTTTTTGCGTTTCTTTATTGAAGATTTCAATTATTAACCTATGTGTACTATGATTAGCATATGCAAATTATTTAAATAACATAAAAAAACATTTTTTTTTTTAGATTTTCACAATATTATAAATGCTCCATTAAAAAGAGCAGATAATAAAATAAAATTAACAATTACATATAAGCTTGTTTTTATAACACAGAGATATTAAGTGTGAGAAATTTTTAAAAGAGAAATCAAAATACAAAATTTTGATATTTCTGACAATTTACACTGTTCGACGTGTTGATTTGAAACTTTAACACTTCATTTTATAATCTCTTTCACGTCAAACTCAAAAACAGATTTAAAGGATAGGGTCTGAAAATGAGTTTCAAGGTTTTAGGTCACTGAACATTTTTCAAGATCAGTTTAAATGAACTGAACAAATAAAAGAAATTTTTATAAATGCAGTATTGCAAAAATAATAACAGCGAAACAGAATACTGCAAAAATTTACCATGATGAATATGCAAAATATTTTTAATTATTCCACAAAATCAAAACAGTTTAAGTGCCCTACTCACTAACAATTAAACAAAATCAGAAATATTTTGTTTGTGAAAATAAATATAGCGCAGTTTTTTGTACTATATATCGCGATATACTGTGCTTATGAAAAATCCCAATATTATATAATGGGTATTAAATTAATTCGATTACTTTTAAAGTATTAATTTATTTCAAATTTCTGTATATACTTTGTAAATTAAAAAAAAATATTATATATGCATAATTAAAAATTATTGTTATAAATTTGATGATGCATGTTACTTGATGTACTTGCCATATTGGCATTTAAATAAAATGTGTTGCAAAATTCACGCAAGATTTGAATTTGTGCGCAAAAAAGTGTTGCCAACCAAAAAAAAAAAATACAGCGTGACAGGGCTATTAAAATTGGAGCGATACACAAAAGAACAAAGGATTCTTATTGCTGAGCAATATTTTGTAAATAAATCGAACAAAAGCTTCTTCAGTGATGAGGCTCATTTTCATCTTGATGACCTTATTAACAGACAAAATTTATGCTATGCAAATCAATAAAAAATTTATAATTTTTAATTATAAACCAGTGTTTTCTATCAAAATTACTTCTTGCGTGAATTTTGGGACACCTTTTATTAATTATCAATTCTATACTATCAATAAAATGCGAAATGTTTGGCTGAATTACTTTAAGTCAAATTAATTTTTTATATTTTTATGTAAATTTTTTTCTTAAGTTAAAAATATGTTGCATTTCTAGAACGATTTAGATTATGCACATGTTTTTGTTTTAAAAATTAACATTAGTGAATTCAACTCATATCACTTATAACTTCCAACTTAAGCCTATATGATATTATAAAATAGAATAAATAATTCTTTAATGTCCAATATTAATTTATTTAAATTTCATTAAAAATAGAATGTTATAAATTTATTAAATTAAAATTAAAATTAATATAAATTGATAACTAATTTTAAATGAACAAAATAACTTGGTGCAATTAATTAAAATAGAATATATTATTCAATTGTAAAACAAAAATCTTGAAATATTTAAGCTATTTATTAAGTTAATAATAAAATTTTATTGAATTAATTAGTATATGAAAACTATTTTATTCTGTTTTGTACATAACTATACAATTTTAACACATGTTTTATACAACGCAACACAATTTACATAATCATTGATTAAGGTGTGGAAATATGAAATTTAAAGAATTTTTTCATTTTTTTTTTTCAAATTCAATTTTAATTTAATATTTGTTTATTTATAATTTTATATTTTATAAAATTAACCGAATGCACATTATTGTTGACAAGCCTTCCACAGGTAGTTACATAAATTCAGGGTTAAATTGTTAAAAAATCTTGATGAATTACATAGGGCTCTTTTATCATATTCTGTTACAAGTGGCACTATTTTTATTATTTAACATTTTTGAGTAATTCATAATTTTCAATTGCAAGAATTCAAGTGTTAATCGAAAATTGTGGCTCTAAGAAAAAAGTTGAATACAGAATATTTTACAAATTTGAACTTCACATTAATTATAACTAAAATAAGTATTAAGTCAAAATCTAACTTTGACCAAAATATATCTTATCTAGAATCAAAGCCAAAATTTATTTAACATTAATTCAAATTTTTAGTTAAAGTCTTCTCTTAAAAATGCATTGACTTCAAAGTAAATAACTTTCAATAGACTATTGAACTAACATATGCGCGTAACAACTAATCCATTTGAATCCATAGTGTTTTAAGTTCAAGTTCTTTAAAAGCTTTGCAAATTACAATATACCATATTTAGTGGTTTGAATACAACAATAAGTTCAATAATAAATGTTTCTTTCAGCTTTTATACCATATATATCGGATGTGGAAATAGAAAATATAAAAAGTAAAACAATAAAAAGTGGAAACATTTTAAGTCTACTTTGCATAAATTACGCGATTTTTTTTTTGTGTTGTTTCTGCTATTGTTTTTCTTTACAAGATTTTTTAGTTTCTACCTTTTCCTTGTGTTTGTTCTTTTCATTTCTAAATTTATAGTTGTTATTGTTATTTCTATAAAGACCAATTGTGTTTTACTAAATACCAATTCCTTGTTGTAACAAAAAAAAAATGGGGAGAACACTTTCTTCAATTTTACCTTTCCAAATGTCCTCCCACCCATCTCATTCTTTGTCTTTTAACTTAAATTTCATATATGCGACAATATATTTCAGCTATGAATAAAAGCCTCATGGTTTCGACAAAAATATCGAAATCGAAACTTACAATTTGAGTTCAAATGCTGCCACAAAAAATTTTTCCCGAACCAATAAACCACCAGATCTGATCGTGTAGTTTCTATATAGTTATGTACAATCCAAAGCTTGCGTTACATAATTTTTAATACTTCTATTTCTTTAGTTTGTATTAAAGAAACAGAATTTGAAGCCCCAAGTTTCTGAAATATTTTGAAATCTCTACATAGGGAACATTCTGTTCAGTATTACAAAAATCTTTATTTAGCGGGCAATTTGTTTTTCATTAACATTTTTATTTTATGATTTGCTGACCATGAGATTTTGGATTCTCTTCCTACACTATTGAATGTTGTCCCGATCCTATTCTAAAAATTATAATATATGTATATAACAATTCTACGCACTTCGAGTGTGCTATGGAGTCGACCTACGTTTGTAACAACATGTGCAATTTAAGGTCCAATATTTAAAAAATCTGTAAAGATCTTGTAATTCAGTAGATCAACTACCTTTTTCTAACATTTCTTACTTTTATATTCATTTTATTTTCTTTTTGTAAAAATTCACCTGAATAGAAACAGGCGAAAGTATGAAATAAATGAAAAACTTCAAGATTTTTCTTTTGTTTTTTTTTGTTCTGCTTTAAAAGCAATAAAAAATTCTTTTACAAAAATACCGCTCTTAATCATTTGTTACATAAAGACAGTTTGAAAGAAAGAATAAAGCAAAAACAAATGTTAAAATACAAGAGAGAAATAGAAAATTGAACTTGACAAAAGTTAAAGAGAAAAAAAAAATTATAAGAAAAATGTAGGGGAAAATAAATGAATGTGGTTTACAAACAAATTGGAAAATGTGAACATTTTAAGTAACAAGTTTAAAGATCTTATATTTCAAATCTTAATTCAAGTGCTACAACAGCTTATATAGTGAAAAATACTATTGAGACAAATAGTGAGAAAGAGAGGAAAATATTTAAAATGTTATTATATAAGTAAGTAGAAAGATCTTATGAGAAAAAAGAATGTCAGTTATTTCTTTTTTTTTTTTTTTTTTCGCTTTTTATTTTTATTTCATTTTGATTCCATTAAATATGAAAAATTTCTTGTAATAATATTATAGACAAGAACGACACACGGGGGTATGATAAGATGCAGGTAGGTAGATAGGTAGATATAAGTAGGTGCTTTTTGTTTTTTATTTATTTTTTGTTATACCACATAGAAATCTGAACTTTTCAAATATATTTTAATGTATATGTATATAGAAATATGTTTTATAAAGAAAAAAGTAACTACATACTTCAAATAATAAAAAATATGAAAAAAAAACTTGTTATAAATTGCGGTTAAAAGTTCTTGCAACATAGAAGCAAAAAAATAACAATATAAAAGCCAATATATTGAAGGAAAGGTAGGTTAATAACGCTAAATATTTATGATCCAAAAAAATTACATTAATTCATACTATAATAAGATATTGGATGATGTTAAAATGTATTTGAACTGGGACCTAAATTCAAATATACAAAAGTTGAAAAATGCAAAAATTTGACTTTTTTTTTTTCGAAAGTATCAAATTCTAAATCTAAATGTGCTCTAACTAGACACAATTGATATTTGATAATTTTTACAGTTTCTATAGCCACAAATAAAACTATTATGTATTCGCGAGAATCAAATTGAAAAACTGAATTATGAGTTGCCTTTGTTCAGAAGGAACAAGTTTTTTCTACACAATAGAGGGAGCAATCAAATTAAAGATAATGAATGTGTTATATATGGATCTAATGAAGAAATATTTCAATATTTAAAAGTGCAGTACATAGAATTGCTACAACGGGGCATAATTCTAATTAGCCGAACATAGACACAAGAATGGAACAAATTTTTGATGATCTTTAGAGAGGCTACTCGTAATTTTAGAGAGGACAAAAGTGTGATAAACATTTTCACTGAATGCCTATTCTTTCAGTTTCTGTGAGTTTGAGACGAAACAAATTGGGTTTAAAAAAAAATACTGGTTGGTTTAAATAAAACTTGGGATGCGAGCATTAATCTAAAAAGACCTATTATGATCAATAGACCTATTATAATCTAAATACGTTAATTTTCACTCAAAATTTCATAACAAAATTTTTATATTTTTGTCACTTAAATTAAAATTTATAAAAATAAAATTAATATTTTAAATGTCTTTTACTTCCAATCACTGCTCTTTAAAAAGTTTTTCACTTAAGTCTTTTGATTTAGTTTATTAAATGCATGTTACTTAGGATATTTTCTTAGAGAATACCCAAATATAATAAAGAATTAACAGTTTTGTACAGAAACATTACATCACACGTAAGCGGAAACTAAAATTATTTTACATTGAATTCAACATTGTGAAAATGGTAATAGTTATGAACACAATGCTATTTTAAATTTATAATATATTAAAAATAAATTTCTAATTTTCGTATCAAAAGAATAAAAAAAAAATAATTTCTTTTATATCCGATAACGTAACAAATAGAAAATAAAAATTTCAATCTGCCATTGAATATTTCAAATACAATCAAAGTAAATAACAAAAAGAAGGAAAAACAAAAATTGAATTGATTGCATAACTGCTTCTATAAATGTAAATTCCTCCAACACAAAAACATTCTCAGAAAGATTAACAGAATTCCTTAAATTTTTCCATCAAGAATTCAGCAGAGTTTTTTTTTTTCTAAACAGAAAGTTGTCTAAAGACATTGTATAATTGTCATTAATTTTATTTAATATAAAATATGTATGTATGTAAGAAAAAAAACATTTTTTGATATCATACATTTGTACGTATAGAAAATTTCGATTCAGTTTTCGAATTCTTAGAAGAATACGGTTTGGAATTTTTTACAAAAGGCAAAATTTATTAGCATATCAACACAGAAACTATAAGGAAATGAGTAATTGAAATACGAAAGAAAAAAAGTGCATAAAAAATATAGCTTTCACAAGAGTTTCCCTAAAACATTTTACAATAGAAAACAAAATACCTTTATAATTAAATGATTTGTTCCTGTTAATCAATTGATACCTTGCAATGTCGTATATATATAATGGAGTAAGAAACTGTTCTAGTATTTTCTAAAAGAAACACCTTTAAAGATAAAATTTTCAAAGACAAATTATCTCTTTTGAATTATGGAAATGTTGAAGGTCAACTGAAGATCAAATTTTATATGGATTTGGAGTATGTTATTATCAAAAGTAACGTTATTGAAACATAGTTTTTTTAATTTATTTGAATAGTCTTATTTCTCACAAGCAATTTCTTCTGGTCTGGGTAATACTTTGCCAAATAGTAGGACAAAAGATTGTTGTTTCCATGACCGGATATGGATGGTATCGAAAAGTATAAAGAAATTCGCGAAGATAGTTTTCGGAATTGAAGAAATTTTTGTGCAAAATTTTTTTATTCTATTTTTTTTATATTTTTCTATAAACATTCCATAAGAACTTAGTAAATTTATAATGTGAACTGGTTTTTTTGAAAGTGGTATAAGTCCACTTTTTAAAAAGGCTAAGTTAATGGTAATTTTACTGAGTTTTAGACATCTTCTCTCCACTATTTACAATCACAATTTGAACAGAGTTCTCTGTAGACATAAAAGAAACAAATTATGTTATTATGACCAATATTTTTAAATGGATTCAAACGCAAGCCGCTAAATATATGAATATATAAAGAAATGGACTTATAACACTTTCAAAAAAACCAGCTCATATGTTAGTAAAATTTTTGTTTACTAATGAACTATTTCATTGAATTGATCTGCATTAGTTGAGTTTCGAGGATTGTCTGTTTTCGATATTCTTGATTTTGCTTTTAATTTTTACGTTTTAGATTGAGATTTATTCTTGTATAGTTAAATAAAGTAGCAAAAATTTTATTTTATAAACATAAAACTCAAATTAATTTAAGACTTTCCATAGATTAAGATTTTATAAACTCAATTCCCACCATAAATTATGCAATAAAATTATTCATAATTAAAGTCAAATTAAGTATAAAATTTGTGTTTGTTATTTGAATCAAATTTTTTTCCTAATTTAATAAGGTGCTAAAATTTTTGCTTAAAGCTTTTAAATTGAATAAATGAAAAATTTATGACCTATTTACATACTTATGCACATATACCATCTTGGGTCCTTAATACAATACATACTTATCTATACATTTACACAAATAAAGAATGGAATATCAAATTCTATGATAAAATTTTTAAATACCCTAGCTCACAAATAAATAGAATTTTATTTTGAATATTTTTAAATAGAAAATGTTATTGAAATAGAAAAAATCAGTCAATTGAAACAAAATATGGAATTGTATATTTATTAAGAATGTATACGAAAAATTGGCATTCAGTCATATATTGTAGCAGTTAGTCATCATCATATAACCGCCTGTCATATTGGGCTAGATATTCTTATAAGAACGTTTAATCAATAATATAAATTCAAACTCATTAATAAAAAAGAAAATAATAATTTTTTATTGTTCTTATTAAGTACTCTATGATTTAAAACTCAAAAAAAAAAAAAAATTTTTTTTAATATAAACGTGAAATATTCATAATTGGAACCCAATTCAATTCCTTTTATGTACATAATTCCGTCCCATATAGAAATGAGTGCTACTATTATGAACAGACGTCGAATTTATTATTATTTTTTTCTGTTTTGGCTTTCTTTTTTTTTTCTTTTTCTTTAAGTTAAATATGGGTCGAAAATTGATTAGTTTTTCATTTCTCGTCAATATTTTAAGCATTTTATTTTAAATGAATTTTAAAAAATAATCTAAAAATTTTATAATAAGTTGTTCGACTAAAAATATTATGCAGAATTCAGTGACAATTAAAAAAATTTTTTTATATTAAGATTGCGATTTCGTTTCTTGTTTCTATAACCTTAATGAAAAATAGTGAATCTATGTATTTTGCTTGTCCAAATTAGGTTCTTTTATACTCGGAGAAAATAAATGAGCCTAAACGTGAAACTCGCTTTTTTGTCTCACTTTCAAGTTAGAATTCCCTTTTTTTCTAATGAATGTTTCATTTCCTCTAGGGGATTACTTATTTTTGTATACATTTTAGAAAAAATCCAAGATTCGCAATAAGGAAAAACTTTTCTTTTTTGAAAATTACACAAATATATGGTAGTTATTAACCTTGTTCTCATTTGGCTAGCAAAATATCGAGATACACTATCACGCCCTAAATGGTGTAAACTAAGAATTAATAATGTAAATTTTAGCTTACAATATTTTTAAGTAGAAACTTTTAACCCTTTTAGCGTTAACTTTTAAGCTCTAGGTATAATGATTTTCATTCTTAATTTCCAAATTTACATGCTTTTTAAAACCTCAAATTTCTACTTTTCTCTTTATCTGATTGTGGAACCAGTTATACTCATCATAGATTTCAATTTTTTCGATAAACTGCAATTTAAATACGATAAGGCAAACTTTGAACACCAAAATATTGCTCATGCATTTCTTTTATGAAAATTGGATGACGTTCTATTTATTTGGCCAAACAATATTCACCAATATTTATACTTCAAATTTAAATCAAGTTGAACGAAATTCATGACTAAGAACACTAACTAAAATGTCAATACTAAAAGCGGTAAAATTTTTCATATTATTTTTATTTTTTTATTATTCTTCATTTATTATACATTTAATTCTATTTTATTTAAACATTTGTGTGTATTTGTAAATTGATCTCTTTATCTTGTTTCTTTTTGACTTCTTTGTCATTTCATTTCAAAATAAATCCGTAGAGAACTTTGATATCATTTTTCATTTATTTACAATCATAATATTATACAATTACATACTATATAGAGATTTGTATATTAAATTTGGATTGAAAATGGAACAAATTTTTAAAACAATTCTATCATAAAGAGCTCTACATACACATACTATAGTGTTAACAAACATACTCGAATAAAAACAATTAGTTATACTGTGTTTTATC
The DNA here is from genome assembly GCF_029603195.1 of Condylostylus longicornis. Lineage (NCBI taxonomy): Eukaryota > Metazoa > Arthropoda > Insecta > Diptera > Dolichopodidae > Condylostylus > Condylostylus longicornis. Next base: position 6,993,386 of record NW_026578009.1, on the reverse strand, counting down.
TTTATATCCGTAGAGAGAATTATTGACATAAAAGTAATATTTTTTTTTTATATAGATATGGTCATTACTTCGTGCCGCCGCCGTGATCTTAGACAACTCAATAAAAACAATAAAGAAAAATTGATGTTCAGAATTTTAAAGGAGAGAAATTTATTTCTATACACAATTGAAAGCTCTAAACGTAAGTATTTGTTGTGTGCGAAAACAAAATACTTTGTACAATGTTATTTTTTCAATTATTTGCTACTACAAATGTTTTTAATATTTTATATGTACATATAATGTATTGTGTATACTTACATACATGTTATTATAATTATTGATTTCGATTTCAATGGTTTCAAAGAATATGAATGATTGACTGATCGATTCAATGATCTAGAAATGTCAATTTAAAAGATGACACATAAATGAGAAAGAAAAATTGGAAGAATTTACATAAAGATGACGGAAAGTGAAAAAAAAGATAGTGTAATTTGTCTTAAAAAAATAAATGATAGAAGAATGCATATTATTGAGGAGCCAATATTAGTGAATTTGATAAGGTTATCAAAACCAAGAAACAACATCTACTATTTAAATAAATATTCAGAGATAATTTTTAAAAATTTTCTTAATAATTTGTAATCGCAAGAACAGAAATTTTGAGAATAATCTCAACCATGTATGAAAATAAGGGCAAATTTGAGATTTAACTTCAAAAGTACTCCGTTTTTTAAAAACAAATTGACATGATTTTAATAGTTATTAACATGCTTTAAATTGTTATGGGAAGACATGTTCGCGTAGCTTATTTAAACCTTAATCATTTTCAAAAAGTTATTTATTCCCATAATGTGTGTCTTATGCAAGTTAAAATGCAAACAAATCTCGTTTATCCCCATAGAAAATTCTGTTCATCTGCGAAACACTTCCATTATTTCATTTTATTAAATAAATTGCAATATTATTTTTACCAATTTATTCATCGGTCTCGTTTTCATTTAACGGCTTAAACTCTCTAAATTCATTAGTTTTAATTAGTTTATTAGATAATAATTAAAATTTATATAAATTAAATTTTTATATAATTTTGAAACCTTATACTAAATAAAATAATTTGGAACAAATCGACTATTAATAATATTAATGTTAATAATTCCTATATAAATATATTATTCTAAATAACTAAATCTTACTGATTTTAAAAATAATATTAAAGATTAATAAATAAAACAGTTGGATATTAATATTACATAAAATCATATTTCAAATTAATAAACTAAAAATAAAAATGGAGTGCCAATCATTAATTTATCATAATATGTAAAAATATTAATTATAAAGTCAATGACAAAACTTTTTGTAAACTCTCCTCTTTATTATTATATTTTGGTTTTCTGTTGCATATCTAGATACATGTTGGACAGTAAGTGTTAATTACAATTAATGAACTTTTCAAAAAGACCTTGCATTAGTTTACTAATTGCATTTTATTTAAGAAATAAATGAAATTTGTATTTATTGAACTGAAATGTATGTAGATACTTTATATGTTATGTAATTAACTGAAATATTTTTGTACAAGCAGTTTATTTTGTATGTGTCAACTCTGACAAATTACAGTGTGATTAAGATCAATCTAAAATCAAGGCAAATAAAATTAAATATTTAAAAATTAATGATTTTCATAAAATGTGATGAAGTAATTGAAAAGTGTTATTTTAAAAAAAATTATTTTCTTAATTAATCACTAACTCAATTTATTGATAATTCTATTTGACAAAAATTACATTATGTTAAGTAGACATTTGGGAAATTTCAATGGGAAAATAAATCATTTCACTATTATTTTAAATTAACCGGAATTTAACAAATATCTAGAGATTTACAATCAAATTCTTATTTCATTGCTTTGTTCAAAAATTCAAACCTTTCAAAATAAAATTTTATGGGGCATGGTAGATGCGCTGAAAAGCATAGGGTTCGTCTAGAACCGCATGTAAATATTGAAGTAGCTCAGCTGCTAGGTAATGACGTTTTGACAGAAAGACCTCTCGATTTAACACAAAATACCAATTTGTTTATGGAAGGTATTTAATTCCTGTACGGAAAAGAAAAGTTAGAGCGGAGGTTAGAGCAAGTAGGACCTGTTCTATCCGTTCAGAGTTTAGATGATTTTTTAGGGTAGGAGTCACGCTTCCCCACTGTCGGAGAAAAAAGGCAGTTAGCACCGTCCTTCTTCGTCTTTGGAAATTTTTTTTCCAACCATCCTTTGTTTTAATTGTACCCCTTCGCAAAAAAAATTCTCAAAATCTGATGGTTTTCTTTGATCTCGAATTTTAAGTATAAAATTAAAATTACTTATGCGCATTTCATTTTTCGTACTAACATTTGTTAAATTAAAAAATTCTCATATTGTACAATAAAATTATTATTTTTTTACTTATTTTGTATTTTAAATAATAAAATCAATATTTTTTACATTAATATTCATAATAGCGTATTTATGTATGTTTTAAGTAATTTTGCGTACGTGTAGGCAAAAATTTATTAAGTAAAGAATTGCAAGAGTGCATAATATTAACAAAATGCAAGAGTGCATTCGTATTTTACAATATAAAGAGAACCAACGTCTTTTCGGTATTTATTTTTCCTTTTTAAAGGAGATATTTTTTTATTTTACTAAAAAAAATATATGTAAGTAATATTTAAGTGCATATCATGTACAGAATATTATGAATTTTTATCAATGCATTTCATTTCCAAACAAGGAATCAAATTTCAGCTTAAATAGAAATTCATTGAAATAGCGTGAAATGTGCAATGAATTTTACTTACTTACGAATACCTCTTGTTTTTTTGAAGGAGAACCAAATTATTCCTATTAATTTTTATAATAATTGTTTTTTATCATTTTGTTTTATTTGCGTTATAATTCAATTATTCAATTAAGGGGTTATTATTTTCCATATTTTGTGCATATTTATTTTTTTTTTCAATTTTATGCTATTTTACAATGATGAGTGATCATATTTCTTGCTTAAAATATTCTTGTACATTTACAGTGTAAGTTCAGCAATAATTACTCACACGATTACAAGAAATTTTCAGTGAAAGCAATAAATGGGAATATTTTCCGTTGTTCAGCGTAATTGAAATGCATGGACCCTTGGTGGTTTATTATGGATATATGGAGTTTTATGGATATATTTGCAGTTGAAATACAGAACTCTAATATTGAATTTTGAAAGTTACATTTAGTAACACTTTTTTTATTTCATTTTATAAATACGAATTTTTAAGTTAAATTTTATATGTATAATTAATTAGGGGCTACGAAGAGAAAACGTTAATTGAAATTTTTGTCAAAAATTGTTTTTTTGTATTATCGATGTTGACGACCAAAATGAAATGTAGCTTTGGTAATGGCATTTTCTACAACATTTTGCCTTTTCATGAAATTGAACAGTTGAATTTTCGGCTGTATAGAACCGCAAATTTAATTGTAAAAATTGGAAGTCTTCATGAAAACTTAACTGATTTCTTCTTCCACCCTTCAAATACTATAAATTTCATGCACAATTATATGTCAACTACTATCACATACTGTTTGTTACCTTAAGGGATTAAGAAAAATTAAAGTAAATAGAATTTTTGATGAAAAGAACTTCACTTCTCATATTTCTCCAGTTATCAATAAAAATTTAGGAATTAGACGGTTTTTAGAAATTTCAATTTTAAGGCCTCATAATTCGATTTTTCGATAATCCAAAAAGCTAAATATTTTTAGGTGTTTTACGTTCATTCGGAAGCATTTTATCACTCGGAAACCATTTATGTGTAAGCCAAATCAAAATAATTTTACTGACAAATTAATAAAAATAATTACCAAAGATTATTTATTAATTATAAAATATAGTCACAAAATTCTAGGTTATACTGTAATTTTAGATTTTAAAGTCATAAAATATGAATAATGCATAAGTGCATAAAATAGAATACAGATAAAAATTTCAAAGTTTTGATAGCGTATTGTTTATTTCATATTTTAAATATAATAAAAAATAAATTCATATGAATTTATTGTACACACACACAAACACATATGTGCATATTACATACGTATATGTTTGTGAACATAGAAGAAAATGAATTTGTTTATTATTATAATTAAAAATAAGTAATAAAAATATTTTACAAAGAAAAAAAAATGTTATGATAATATTAAATTGCAATTTAAAACAAAATAAAAAATATAAGAATAGAAATTCTTTGAATTAATTCTTTTTTTTTATTTTAAAGTTATTGAACTTTAAAGTGGAAACATTTCCATAGATATTTGTTCGTTTCTTTGTGTTTATGTGTTATAGAGTTTAAGTGATGTTACCTGAAAAAATGATTAGTATGCTAAGTTCTAAGTAACTAAGACAAAATTAACCAGATAATTAAGACGTTCCCATATTTTCTTTGTTGATTCATAACCAAAAGGTTTGTTTAATGAATGAGAAATTTTGTTTTACTGATAAATGGTTAAAAATAGATTTTTTAAAGAAGTTAAAAAATTATGAGAATTTTTGTATAATAAACACAATTTCAATAAATTTATTGTTAGAATTTGTTGATTTGGTACGAGTAATCGCTGTTTTTAAACAACAATTACCATGGAAATTAATATTGCACGAAAGAGCCAAAACAATTATCATTTAGAACGCACAAAATGTAACTATCCGATTACCTAGCAAAATCTACGTCATTTGAGGAAGGAAAAGGAAATAGTAGGCAGTTAGTAAGCTTTTTTAATTTATTAATGAGACACAAAAATGTTTGGAAAGAAAAAAAAAATAGCAAAAACGTAGTTAAATTGCAATTTAAATTCCTAGAAAATGGAGACCTCAGAGCACTCCTACCAATTCCAAGATCAAAATAAATATAGTTAGAATTGACACGCAACATCCTACTGTTGTTACTGTGATAACGAACATTGAAAAACTCTACCAAACTCAAGCCAAACTTTGAGGGTCAGACCAACATAGAAAAAATCCGGTCCTAGAAATACCAATAAAACGACAAGACGCCCAAACCTGATACGTGCACTCCAAAATGAGTCCAACATATGACAAATAAAGATGCTCCCCAAAGTAAAATTCAACAGAGTCAAATTCAACAAAAGCCTAAAAAACATTAATTTGTAAAAATTTACAAATTAATGTTTTTTAGGCTTTGGGCTTTTTTAAAATAAATAAATAAATAAAATTTATTAAAAAAAAAAAACAATTTGTTTAAAAATTAAAATTATTACTACAATAATTGAAGTTGCAATTAAATTTCAATAATACTCGTATTTCTATAAGATTCGCAATATTTTTCAGTTCAATTACTTTATTAGCTTTAAAAAGTTATTTGATTGTTGCATTATAAAAACTTAGTTAAGTAAGATTCAAATACCTTGTCAATGTATTGAGAACAGTTTTGTAATATTAATTCTAGTTATTTTAAGCAGAACTTTTCGTCAAAATAAATTTAAATTTACATTTTTATTAAAATATGACTGTGTCCACTCAAATATTAAATATTAATATAAAAATATTTTAAGGATTAAACAAAATATATTCATAGTGGACAATTAATATGCAATAAACGTTACTATTATAGCGCTTATATGTAACATTTTCATGAAATATACTTCTATGTCTATTTTATATTATGATGGTGTCACATTAAGTGAAATCTCATAAAGAAACAATAACTCAGATCCGTAAAATAATTTAAAAAATACCTAAATCAATTTTAATATTTAAATTCAATTCTTAATTTGAATATCGTGACATTCAATAATTTTTTTAAGCGCTGATAATTAAAAATTATTCAATTCTTAATTTGAATATCGTGACATTCAATAATTTTTTTAAGCGCTGATAATTAAAAATTAAATTTAAAAAGTTAAATTAAAAAAATCATTATCGACAGCATTGTATACAACGAGGTAAATTATGTGATGGCAGCTAATTTTTCTCCATAGTAGGGAAGCCCAAATAAACTACTTTCAGAGAGTTGTCGGTTTGTGTGTGCACTCGTGTATCTCAAATTCGGGAGTTTATTTTGGCTATGGCAGGGATTAGTAAACTTTTTAAGATTTATCAAACCTCTGCAACTGAACCTTTTTGCGGGTCAATTTTACATTTTTGCGTAGAAATAATCAACCAACTTCCATGAAATTTACTATTTAAATTCGGGGTGATTGTTTTAACTCCTATAATTTTTTTTGAAAAGACCAGGGCTCGGAAATCGGAATATCTACGCAACGGATTGATAGAATTTCTTGAAATTTGAAATTTGAATTCTAGTTGTTACCGAAACTAAGTAATGAACTTTTCAGGGAATTCGGGTAGCACAATGCGAAATTTTACAAAGAGCCAGTTTTACAGTTTTCTAGATATGTTAGATAAAAGCTGATGCATTTTCATAACCTTCTGTAACACTATCACTAAACTAGACAACATACAATGCGGTAGGTTATGTGCTGATCACGTCAAATTTTTTTTATTAATATAAAGCAATTCAAACAATATTCTTAATCAACAGAAATTTATGCTTTGCATTAAAAATGTTACAGAAAAATATTAAAATGTGAAATTATTTAAATCTCATATTACTATTTTATTCGATTTTCAGAAAATTATCAAGAATAACTGCAATAGCGCTGCAACGGAAAACTAGGGCAGCGCAAGAGGAGTACAAGGCAAAGAGGAGGGAAGAGAAAAAGGTCCTGAGGAGGAAAAAACGTGACCATGCTAAATCCCAGCTCTTGGATATCGAGAAACATCGAGACAGAGGCGAAGTAAGAAGCTTTTACAGAAAAGTTAAGCAGCTTTCGGCTGGATTTAAGCCTTACACATATGCGCTGAACGATGGTGACGGAAATATGGTGACCGATGCAGAAGGGATATTACAGACGTGGAAACAGCACTTCGAACAGCTGTTAAATAGGGATATCACCGAAGACGATGCAACAACATCGAACACTCCGGTTAACAACGAAGAGGTATTACCACCTAGCCTCGAAGAAGTTAACAACGCCATTCAAAAGCTGAAGAACAACAAGGCGGCTGGCTCTGATGGTCTGCCAGCGGAGTTGTTCAAGGCTGGAGGTGAGATATTGGTAGGGAGCATGCACCAGATCATCGGCCGCATTTGGATGGAGGAATGTATGCCCGATGAATGGAGTGTTAGCATCATACAGCCCATCCATAAGAAAGGTGATACCACGTCCTGCAACAATTATCGTGGAATATCCTTAATAAATGTTGCTTATAAGATCCTATCCAGCATATTGTGCGAACGGCTGAAACCACTCTGCAATAACATCATAGGAAACTACCAGTGTGGTTTTAGACCAGGGAAATCTACCACGGACCAGATTTTCGCACTCCGCCAGATCCTGGAGAAGACCCACGAATTTCAAATCGACACACACCATTTATTCATCGATTTTAAATCTGCCTATGACAGCATACATCGCACCGCATTATATGAGGCGATGATAGATTATGGGTTCCCGAGCAAACTTATTCGATTATCACGGATGACGCTAGAAAACACCAGATGTGCGGTGGTAGTTGGAAAAAATACGTCTGAGGTTTTTCGAACGCGTACCGGGTTTCGGCAGGGGGACGCGCTGTCATGCGACTTTTTCAATCTTGTTCTGGAGCAAGTAGTGCGCCGCGCGGGTGTTAACACAGAAGGCACTATCTTCTTTAAATCCGTTCAGCTGTTGGGTTTCGCTGACGACATCGACATTATCGCTCGTTCGCGGCGAGCGGTCATCGAAGCCTTTACACAGATTGATCAAGAAGCAAAAAAGGTGGGTCTAAATGTGAACGAGGACAAAACAAAATATATGCTGTCGACAAACAGGCCGGCGGCGGCCCATCATATTGGCCAAAACATCACCATTGGCTCATATAACTTTGAGGTAGTTAAGGAGTTCATCTACCTGGGCACAAACGTAAATTCCACGAACGACATCAGTGTGGAAGTGAGACGCAGGATTACCCTGGCAAACCGCTGCTACTTCGGTTTGCAAAAACAGCTGGGTTCAAAACTCCTGTCCAGAAACACTAAGTTGCAACAGTACAAAATGCTTATTCTTCCGGTTCTGCTCTATGGCTCGGAAGCTTGGACATTGTCTGGGACAAGTGAGCAATGCCTTAGTGTTTTTGAGCGAAAGATTCTTCGTCGCATTCTTGGTCCTGTGAATGAGGGGGGGGTCTGGAGGAGAAGATATAACGCCGAACTCTACGAGCTGTACAGCGACATAGACGTGGTTAGCAAAATTAAAATCAAAAGGCTACACTGGCTAGGTCATGTGGCGCGAATGTCTGAAAGCGCACCAGTAAGGAGAGTATTCGACTCTAGACCCGAGGGAACAAGACGTCGAGGTAGACCGCATCTTCGCTGGGGAGACGAAACATCGGCGGATTTAAAAAGGCTTCGTGTCTCCAACTGGAGGAGAGTCGCCCAGGACCGAGGAGAGTGGAAGAAAATGCTGAGTCAGGCGCAGGACCTTCATGGTCTGTAGGGCCTAGCAAAGAAGAAGAAGAACTGCAATACGAGAAATTAATTTTTGATTTATCTTTGAATTAATTTAATTCCCGATATTTAGAATTTTTAAATGCATAAGTATACAAATGAATAAGTTTTGTATGTATCAGCGAAAAATTTCTGATTCGTTTAAGTTTAATTCGTTTAGATCAGATCAGCACAAATTTCAAAACTTTTAAATTTTTCTCGTAATTTTGCAATAATTTTCAATTATTTTGTGATTATTTGATTATACAAAAATAATTTTCCAATTAAATTTTTTCTTAAATACTTGATTTTTTAATCAAAAATATTAAAATTTAAGTGTTTAATTATTGAATTATAAGTGATAATTTAAAGATTTAATTAAAAATTAAATAATTATAATGAATTTTTACTAATTCTGCTGACTTCTTCTGATTAAAAGATGTGTTAGTTTCATTAAAACTGAATGAATTTTCTTGAACAGTCTGAATTAATTTTTTAATCAAAAAATGAAATAGAGGTCAATGCTACCGGTTTAAAATTATTGCGCTCGATGATTTTCAAAAATCAAGATATTGAACCGTGATATCATGAAGAATAAGTACATACGTTAAAATATTCTGCTTGTATATGAGTGAACCTTTTTCTTTTTCTTAAATTAATATCACGTTTTTTTTTTTAATAACGGAATTAATTTTTCCTGTTCTACACGCTAATATAATTATAATTAAATTAATAAAAAGAAAAGAAAAAAAAAACGGAAATTTTATTTTATTTCCCCAAAAAAAAATTAAAATACTTTTCGTATTTTCTTTTACTTTCATCAAAATAAAGTTTTTTTTTTTTTTTGGAATGAACTTATCACGCGAATAGCGCAAAATTTCTTCTTTGCTTAAATAAATTACTGTATTTTTTTTATATATAATTGTAAAGTGCTTATGTACATGTAAATCACACGGAAATTGTGGTACAAAACACATTCAGGAACAAGAAAAAAAAATATAAGATATGAATAAGGTATTCAAAAAACTTTTATATTTGGCAAATAGAACAAAAGAATCGAGAGAGTCTAAAAAGAGATCGATTGGAAGTTTTGATTCGAAAACAAATAAATTTTGTTAGAATTGACAAGCTTTTTTAAACCCGATAGAATTTTAAATTGGAATAGAAATAACACAAAATATTCTATATTAAAAAATTATTTCAGGAATATAGCGGCTGTTCTCGATAAAGCATATTCTGGACGTACAGTTCTGAGTCACTTTTTAAAGCAGCTCTAACGGATGAAAACACGAACATTTTTGCTTCCAAGATTATGGTTATTGTTTATTGACAAAATATAATTTTTCAAAATGCATTATCTTGAATTGATTTTGCAATTCAGTCTGTAAGATCTTTTGTTAATTTCATTAATACGGGAAAAATGTGTCGAAAATAGATCGAACACAATTTTAAATTAAAACAAGACTTATAGGTAACGCCAATCTATGTTTAATTTTCAAAATAAATAAGCCGGAGTATAATGTGATATTATGAGATTAATAATAAAAATGTAGTGCGCATATATGCTATTTTGACAGTTAACTTTTTCGAAAGCTCCATATTACGAAACACGAATATAATTTGTTGGTGTAAAATATTATAATTTGGCAATATTTTATTTGAATTCATTCAAAATCAAAGCAAATGTCAAAGAAATTATTTAGGTGTAATTAAAAAACAATGTTTTCTATTTGAATTTGGATTTACAAAATATATTTTTTATGATATTCATGTACTCATGCACAGATGAACTGCCCTTAAACTAATTTTTTTATACTTTCTTATTTATAGCATTTTAAGTGAATTATGATAATACAAAAATTTTATTGAAATTTTTCCTATAATATTTTTTATTTCTTTGTTCCTAATAAAATTTTTACATGAAATTTTAAACATTATAACATTAGATTTAAAATAATAATTATGATTACATGTAATACTCGTAGTAATGATGATGATGACTATCGTAATTTTTTGTTAACATACTCATATTATGTATATTTTTTACAAGTTTTTCATACTTTTTTATTATTAATAAATAATGGTCTTGAAATGTTATGAACTTATATGATGACCGCAATAATAATTATAACAATAATAATCATAATAATAATGAACGTATGTAACTATAATAAAAATGGTGTTAAATTTGATCACGATCCATTTTACAAGAATAAAAAATTGTTTCTCTTCTTTAATCTATAAAGCTAAACGATTTATTATTTATTTTTTTTTTACTGCGATTTTATTTGAAACAAAAAACAAGATTAAAAAAATATTGATTAAAATTTATTTATAGGAATAAGTAAAAAAGATTTCAATCTCAGAATTTTTTGCTTTTTATAATAGTTAAGGTAAAAAACATATGTTTAAGGCCTTTAAGGAAAATATGCTGCTAGCGAATGTAATTGAAAATTAATTATTTAGTAATAATTTTTTGAGATTAATACGAAATGGATTTGTGGAACGAAATGAGATAGAGTACATTGCTCTTGAATGAAAGTGAATGTTTTAAAGTTTAAATTAAAAGTTTAATGTTAATTTTCATTACATTTTAGTGTTTAGCTGCTCCTATGATGTGTAAATTCGATTTACAAAGTTATATGGTAATTTTTTGAACTAATTATGACTAAAATTACCAAATGTAAATTGTTTTGATTTAATATTACTGTTATGCAAGTTATTGTGATGCTATTAGTTAAAGCAGTGGTTCTCAACTTCGTTTAGACTAGAGAATTTGTTAATTTTTTTTTGAGAAATTTGAGAGAGCACTTATAAAATAAAATATTACGTGCTGATACACGTAAAGAATTTAGAAGTATTGTATACTTAAATGTTCTTGGATGTTTTTTCGTCTGCTATTACAAATGTATAATTGACATTTGCATAAAAGGTCAAAAATCAAAAAGAAAATTTTATTTTAACTTTCTAATTCCTAAAATGCAATGCATTGAATATTTTATTACTTTCATTTCGTTATAGTTGCAGCGCTATTGTCAAGTGATTGTTAATATAATTTTTTTTTTTTAAATGGCACATCGCATTCATTTAGTGGTAGCCCTCAATAAAATATTTTCAAAATTAATTCTTTGACTTACATGAATATAGGTATCTGTCAACCCTAATACTTGCTTTTCAATTCAACTTACACTGAATACTTTCACACTTATTTAAATAAATCGCAAATAAAGTTGGGTCAAACCAATGGTTTGTATTGTAGCACTTTCTTTTCAACAAGTGAAAATATTGCTTTAAAAAAACAATCTATGTATACCTACCACACTATTAAAATTATTTTCATTCATACATGAAATTATTTTTAGGATTGCATATATTTAGGATGAACGATTTATACAGTCTTTGAAATAAAGCAAAAATTAATTTAAAGAGGTGTTAACAAAATGCTCGATTTTAAGGGTTAATTGTGTGAGTTAAGAAAAATAATTATATTTTTTAATTTCATGGAATTTACTGTTAACTTTTTGCGTTTATAGAAATTTGAAAAAACTTGCGGTTTCAGAAATATAAGGTGTCAAAAATGCATATTTCACAAATTTCAAGAGGCCATAACTTGAGAGGGGGTGGAAATGGAAAAAAATTTTCTTTTAACGAAATGAACTATTTCTTAATGCCTAAAAGCTACTAAAATTTCAATTTCCCATAACCTGGGGTCTAGAAGAAAAACAACATCAAAAATTTGAAAAAAAAAAAAACGGATTTTATATAACGGTAAACTTTAACCTCCATTTTGTTTTTTTTAAAGTTCAAGTATAGTATGCCGTGATAGAAGAAGCAACCCACTGCTTTTTTGCGTTTGTAAAATTTGAAAAATGCATATGGTTCCACTACAATAATTAGTTAAAAATGCAATTTGTGGGGTTTTAGTGGGGTATAATTTTTATAGGCGGGGAGATATGTAAAAATTATGTTCTACGGAAATTAGTTTTCGGTAAAGATCTATGTACATATAAAATTTCGTGTTTCTATCAGACACACGGACAGACGGAAGGACCGACGGATGGATGGGTGGATGGATGTACTGACGGACAGTGTGAAACTAATAAGTATTTTTTTTTCAAAAATTTTTTGGAAAAGTGCTAAAAACTACAAAACTGCGGTCAGTTTTAAAATTTACCTTTTATGTTTTTGAAAGATTACAATACAAGTATGTTGACGAGAACACAATAAGAGATTTTGGATGATTTGGATGATTTTGATAATTTCTTTTTTGATATGAATGAAAGAGTTTGGCTTACAATTTTAATAACAATATTGATAAAATCAAACATAAAAATAAAAAAAAAATTTAATTCTTTGTTAAATTTGATCTAAACAAATATCTTGTTATTTTGTGTGTTAAATATGAAAGATCACAAAAATGGATGAACAATTATAATAAAAAGAAAGTCAATGAAGTTTTTAGTCTTTTGATAATTTTTAATGAGTTTTCTTATACAGTTACCTTTCAGTTTGTTCCTAAAAGCAAATTAATAACATTAAAAAAAAAAGCATAAGTGTAAACGGTCTTCTTAGATTTTTCTTTAATATTAATAATTCAAATAGCTTAACAATTGGATCTTATCAACTTTTGTTAGAAGTGTTCATGTTGAAAAGTTTACTTTTTTTATATAAATTTTTTTTTTTACTTTCGAAATATATAAAACGTATTCTAAATTTTCTAAGTTTATTATTCTTTATGGTCGTATACATATGAAATTTTGTTTACTCATCACCTTTATGAAATTTCACCATTCTAAATTAATATAAGCTTAGATTATGTATTTCAATTATGGTGGATACCTCCATTTAATTCAATAATACTAAATAAGTAATAGACTTATTGAATAGCACCAGTGTAGAGTTCAGATATTTTTATTGTTTCTAGCATTTTAAAAACTTTTTTTTTTAACAAATTTGCAAAGTAATTTCAAAATGTTCTAATAAAATATTGGGCAAAGTTATATTAAATAATTAATTGATTTTTGATTAGAAAAATCTAACAACTTTTCCAACGAAATTGAAGAGTAAATGCACAAGGGTATTCAAATAATAACGAGGAAATTTCCGAAATATTGTAACAGAATTTAATCTAAAATTAGAACGGACAAAAATTAACAGGTAATCTTCGTTAATTAATATAGAGGAATAAATTTCTATTAGAAATGAGTCATAATGGGGAACATGAAATTTAAAACGTTATCATATGTTTTGGAATAGACGGTAATTATTAGACAGTGAGGAGACATCAAAATTTGTACATGTTATGTATTTAATTTGATGAATATTAAAAGATGTTCGATTTTTTATGAATAAACCCAAATATGATTAAGCGGATAAGTCAAACAAAATCTATGAATTCAATTCTGATTTTATAATGAAATCTATCTAAAATATTAATGGTTTTTCAAATCATAATTTCGCTTAATAACAATATTAACAAAAATTGAAATTATATGCTTAAAATTAATGCTCTTAATTCAAATTCAAATAAACTTGCATTCTTTGTATTCATTTTTTCTTATTGTAATTTTAAATTGATTTAAATTAAAAATCTAATTAGGCTTCTTAATCTTAGGAATTAAGGTATCAATATAAGACAAAATCAAAAATAATAATAATAATGTTGTTCATTTTGACATCAAAACATTGTTAATTAAAAGCTTTTCATTGAAAACGGTAGGAGGCTATTTTAAATTTTTTACAAAATATTTTTTTTTTCTTTTCCAAACCTTAAAAAATTTTGAACCCTAAATAAAATATTAAACTTAATTTAATTCTTTAATTTAAAATATTTACAAGATCAAAAATTTTCATATTAATAAAAATTTTTTACAAAATTTCAAAACATTAAATTAAGTTGTCAAAAGTGTATACTAAAATAAATTAAAATTGAATTTTGTATTAGGCTACCACTACTATTGGGTATAATTAAATTTAACACTTAATTTATAGATAAGAGAAATTTCATTTCTTTTCTCTTTGAATTTAAAATTTAACAAAATCAATATCGAAAATAATTTTATACTTATATAGAGTCTTAATTGAACAAAACAAAAATAGTTTTTAATCAGTTTTTTTAATAAAATAAAAAATTTTGAATAATATAAAAATAAATAAGCACAGTGTAAGTGGGTTAATCGGAAATTTATTATTATCTAAATAATAACGAAGTTTATTTAAAAAAAAAAATCTTCTTTTTGGAAAATATTTTAATCAGTTTATAATAAAAATGTATTTGAATTATCATTTTTATTTTCTAAATCTAAAAGGTGTGTTATTTTATTTGAAATTTATAGAAATTAAGATGAGATGTTTTTGTGGGAATCATTTGAAATTATGTAATTTATATAATAAGAAGGAAATTTTCATAATTAGAAGGAAGTTTAAAGCATAAATATATACAAGAGAAATTTAGATCGAAACTAATCAAATTTGAAAAAAAATACAATTTAATAGCTATTTATTATATTGATTTAATGAAATTAAATTTAGAAAATTCATGCAATTTAAAAGCGATTTTATGTAAAATATTGTTTTACATATACACAAATTCTATTGAGAAGTTTATGATTAAGCTGAACTTAGGAATTCACTTTTAATAAGAATTAGATTTGAAAACGTGAATACGGAACTCAAGGATTCTCAAAATTAAAATTTAATGAAGGTATACAAGAAAATTAAGAAATATTAAAAAATAATTTTGAATTCAATTTAAAAATCGATAAAATTCGGATAATTAACTCTTAAAAATTCTAAGTTTTTTCTGGAAAACTCAAATCTTTGTTGAGAAAAAATATTAAATACTCGTATTTTGTTAATTTCCAAAAAAATAACATCATAATATTTGAAAATCAAATGGAATCAGTTTAATTGTTCAAATTAGAGGATGAGAATTTTTAAATATTTTTGAAACACTATAATTAGCATACGAAATATGTACTAAGTTTCGCGAATATTTTAAGAAAACAGAATTCTTGTACGAGAGTATAAAATCAAGTATGCAGTACTTTAAAGGATAGACAGAATTATGAATTAGATAGACAGAAAAATTCGGAAAATTGTGATCGGAGTGTTGTAATTTTTATTGCAATTGGATCAATTACATAGATGTTTGTTAAAAATTAATTGACGAATTCGTTATAAATGGGTTATGGTACGAGTATTAGACACAATGCTGAAGAAAGAAAAGGAATAATAATTTAATATAATAATTAATCAAGCATGATTAATGCTTCTTATTCTTTAAAATTCTTTTTTTATTTGTAAATGATTTTATAAAATATTATTTCTTAAAACTGAGCATTATCAATTTCATTCGCAATCGAAATTCTTGTTTATGGCGTATAACACGACACACGATTTCGTTATGAGCTGTCTGACACATTTATATGGGAACTGAAAAACTCATCCATTTTTTGACATGACATTATTCCAATATATAAAACATTTTCGAAATTTGCAATTAGTTCTTAGAATTAATTTCCATGTCATAATTATTTTGATTTTAGGCAGTCATATTTTGTGGGATTAAAAATTGTACTTATATGTACAAACAATTTTGCCACAAATATATCAAACTGGGACTTAATTGGGTGATGTTTTAAGTCATATTTCTTAAAATATAACTAATTCAGTTTTATTGCTAATATTATGTACGCAATATGTAATACAATGTTATATCTTGAATTTAATAAAGAAATTAGCTTAAACAAATTAATTACTGTAAAAGTAAAATTCGAAAAAAAGTCATCAATTATATGCAAAAACGGAAAAATATCTTGGATGCTCTTTCAAAATATGAATCATTCATCTTAAAAAAAAATATATAAGATTTTGTTGATTTAAATTAACAATTCAATTTGCATATTATTTATACATATACAAACACAAACAAACATGGTATTATAAAAATGCATTTAATTTGTGTATGTGCATTGCTTTTAAAATAAATTTTATTTTTCTTGAACTTCATAATTTCTTTTCACCTATATAAAATATTGTATGCATATTGTGTTTACTCTAAAAATATTACTTGAAAAAGTTATTTTATGAATCCATTAAAATACCAAATCGAATTTTAAATAAACAGAACTTAAATGATTGGCATATACTTAAGAGCATGGCATAGCAACCAAGAAAATCAAAAAGAAAAGAAAAGCAATGTAAACTTATCGTGAATTTTTTATTCCTTTTCATTTCTTTTAAGCAGCACAAAAAAAAAATTAAAAGGAAATGAAGAGAAACAAACCTTTTATAATTTTGTAACCTCAACATTTTATTGAAAAAGAAAGCCATTAATCAATTTTGTTAAAAAAAAAAAATAATCATATGATTTTTGTAAATTAAAAAAAATTAAAAAAGTATTCTTGAAAATTATAAAAAACATAAAATAATAAAATTTTGTTAAATAAATACTACAATATAGCGATTAGCAATTATTGCAATTTAAGAAAAAAAAAATAACAAAAGGAAAAAACTTTCTTCTTGATTAAGTTGAACAACTTAATAAAAATATAACAGATACCATCGAAATTTTAAAATATTTGCAGATTATAACAAAAACCGTATGCAAAAAAGAAAAAACTACGAGTACAATAAATTTTTCATTTATGAAAATTATAATCTTTCTTAAGTGACTGTCTGCTATTAAGATTGCTAAAAAAAAAAATAAGAGTATGAGTACAACATACGTACAACAAGCCATCTTACAGTAACAAACAACAGTCTACAGTCTACAAAATGTCAAATATGCTGAACACATCACATGTACACTTACATCTAAATATATTTACATACATATAATAGATACCGAATGTCAATCAAAAATAAAAGGAAAACAGTGTTTTCGTTTTCGAATTTTTTTTGTTTTTATTTTATTTTCATGTGAAGGGGGAACCCATCGTTTTCGATTCACTTGATATTTAACTTAAGATCAACTAACCAATCAACTATTTTTTTTATTATCCGAAAACTATAATCTATTTGATTTATTTATTTTTTTTTTTAATTTTTCATGAATAGATATATATACGAGTACATGCACATACATACAATATATTTATATATTTAATTAAATATTTTGAGAAAAAAAAGCGATGGAAAGGCATCAAGATGATGGTTTCAAAGAGGTTAAGTACCATGAATAAAGTAAAAATAAATAAATAAGTAAGGCAGACATAGAAGAAAAACAAAAAAGAAAAAAAAAAGTTACTTAAAGAAAAATTTTAAGTATAAAAAAGTTTCCTTGCAAAAATACATGGAGATGTATGAGAACTGATACAGAGTAGTAATTGAACGTTCCTACCATTAATGAAAATTAGAATTGAAGTTTTTGATGATTTTAAAAAGAAGAAAATAAATTTTTTTTTATTTGTTTGCCAAGTTAACCGAAACCAACTGAGTATAATTTGCAAATGTGGATATAAAGTTAATTTTCCCATAATACACATTTGTATATATACATACGTACATATGTAAGTATAATTGTTAATACTAATTTAAATATTTAAATAATAATTATCCATAAAATAAAGAATAATAAAGGAAATTTTTGTTGGGTTTTGTTTTTTTTTTTAATTTTTAAGTAAAAAAAATCGTTCAGATATTTTTTTTAAATGTATTTGTTTATGTTTTTATGTATTAATGTGGTTCTGGGATTGAAAACATATGGCACCAGAAAAAAAAAGTTTTAGTGGCGCGTTTTAAAATTATTAAAATTAAGCATTTTTCATGTAAAAAAAAACGTAGGGGAATGCTAATAGATAATTCAGGAATGGCCAATAAATTTGACCAATATGACATTTTCGTATAATACACGGCGAATTAGCCAGATTTCTTTATTAGCCAAGATATTTCAATAATAAGCCTATAACCAATAAAATGTGGCTAAGAAAATTTTGGTAAATTATAGAATTAAAATTTTGTACGATTTTTTGAATTAATAATTCGTTCTGAACTTAAGTGTTGCAGTATACCAATGTCGTATTCAATCGAAATTTCGTCGGAATTATAATATAATATTCGCCGGGAATCCGAAGTAGCAACGATACGTAAATTATTTGGAATGTTTTTCTTTTATTTCCGGGATATAAACAAAGTAAAATAATTGAATTTCTACACAAAACATTAATGAAGCTTCAAATTTCTGAAAATTGGTCTTTACAAACCACTTACATTCAAGAAAATAAATAATAAAGAAACTTATATACATATATGTACAGTGTAAATTATTATTTCTATAAGAAAGAAGTACTTGCTACTCTGTATTGTTTTCCTTCTGCCCAAATAATTGAATTCAACTTAAAAACAAACGTCAATAATTTAATACAGATTTTTGTGGTACATTTACTAATAATAAAAAAGATTCGCAATCCCTGTGAAATTTTCAATATTTGTAATGAATATTAACAAAATACAAAAAAAATTTTACACACATAGGCGAATACATACATATGCAGTATATATGTGTTTACTTAACTATACAGTTGTGTATAGTTAAGGATATCACAATTAAAATTGAAAAAAGAATCGCATATTAGGGGTAAAATTAATGAAAATAAAATTGTTTTTTTTCTTCACCCATTACAATTTACATATTGAATGTGAAGGACACACAAGACACTTGTAATATGGCTTAAATCAAAAACATTTAAATTATTGTGAATAATTTTTAGTCTAATGATTTTCTTTTTTTCTGAATATCTCAAGATTGTCTGAATATCTTATTAAAATAAATATTAATACAAGTGATTAAATGAAAATTAATTTAATGAGAATCAATTGAATTGCGTTTTGATTTCAAAAAACATTTTTTGCAATTAATTGAATGTAATATAAAGCATGAGCATCTTTTCTTATTATAAACATCGGATCTCATCCGATCCGATTTTTCGATTGGTCGGATTTTTCAATGTCGAAAAATTTGGTGTTTTTTTGGAAATATTGAGGTAGCACAATTTTTCTCGAAGGAATTAAAATTAAATGGTTGTGTAAACGATATCAAGATAAAAGTTTGGTTAATTTTATTAAAATATTAAAATTCCGAAAAAAATAATGCTAAGAATAATAAAAATAATTGAAATTTTAAAGGAAAATTAAATAAGTTACGATAAGGCGAAACTGCCTCAATCAAAATTAAAAGTTGCTCGTAAATAAAATTCAAAGATGACGTCCAATCGCGGTTCATAACGGTTATCGCAATATTTTCATTTAATTTTTTTATTTTTAACTTGAATTACTGAAATTTTATTAATCGACTTTATTAAATGTTTTTTTAAAACAATAAGACAATTGAATTAGATTATTCTAAGGTGGTCAATATAACAATTTAGTGGATTATATAATGCAATATCTTGGTTTTGGACCAAGTCGATTTAGATAATTTCAACTCATTGGCACACTATGTTTTCCAAATGTATGATCAATTACTAATAAAACCTTTAACCTTTAAGAGTTTTAATAAACTCCTTACTTTATGAGTAAATTTATAAAATCGATTTTACACTACATATGTACTATTTTAAAATATTTATTCATTTGATTTACAAAAAAAAAAAAAACTTTTTTTTTTCAACCTTTAAATTAAAAATTGATGAGAAAATTGAAACAAAATTATTAGTTATTTGACGTTTATTTTAAAAATAACAATATTAATATTTGAAATAAAACACCTGCTATTCACATGATATTCACCCATCAATTTTTTTACCCTTTCCGTTTTAACAAATTCCAAATATATACAAACGTGCATATTATATACTTATTATGTATGAGTGTAGGTATATAATAATGTAAATTTTTTATTTGCATAGACAGGATATTTTTTTTTTCAAAATTATAAGAACTGCGTAAAAAGCAAATTTTAAATCTAAACAAATGTCATACTTAAACTAAACAATAGTCTGAAATATAAATTTTTCTTTTGTTTCGTTCTTCACTCCATTTTATAGATACACAAGATTACTTATTTAGTTTCAAATTATTAATGAATTGAAAATTGTGTCTATGTATTAAGTGTATATAGGAATAAATTTATGTATGTACGAATGTATATGTAAATATATGCACGATTTGTTTATTTACTTTCAATTTTTGGTGAACATTCTTAGATTGTGAATCATAATAATAAAAAGATTAGTTGTGTTTAATTTTGAAATGAGTTGGTGATCGCTTCCATTTCTGTAAATCAATTCTAAAGATATTTGAAACAAAAAACAAATAAAACACAGTGTCAAAGGGGAGAAACAAAAAGAGCAAACAAACAATTTTGCAATAGTTGAAGAACTTTTGAATATAGCACTGTAGAATTGTAATATTTGTGAAAGAATAATCCAAATTTCTATCACATAGAGCCTGTTACAATTTGAATTTTTCTTTAAATCGAATTTATTTTTTTTTTTTTAGCTTGTACAGTCATATTTTCAATATTTTGCAATGCTGGCGCTCGAATCGGGAAACATGAAACAAAAATTTAAAATATTTATTTTGTAGAGAAATTCAGAGTCGAATCATGCCCGTTCGTAAATTAATATTTATAAAAAATAAACCAAAAAATATTAGGCTTGAAGTCAGGGAATGAATTTCAAAATATTGGCACCGGTTGTGGCCAAATTTTCTTTATATCGAACGTATATTTTAAAATTTACGGGAATTCAAATTATATAAAAAAAAGTTTTATTCTACATTAAATTGAAAATTTCCTCATAACTAATATTTTACTTTCACTTTACAATTTTATATTTTCCTTGAATAGATTTATAATACATAATTCTTATCTAGAGAACTCAATGATGTATGAAAACTGGTTCCATTATAAAAAAAAAAATATTAATTTTAAATAAAAAACCATATTAGATTTATTGATAAGGGGTGAATAGACAATAGAATGAATATTATATAATAAAATGTTAAGGCCATTGCAAAAATTAATAAATGAAATCCAATTAATTTCAAGACAAACAAAGAAAAATTGATCATCTCAGTAGTTATCTCTGATTTGGGGTTTTTTTTTGAGAACAATTACATTTTAACTAATAAAATGTTGACAAGTAGGTTTTAATAAATTCAAGTTATATAAACGCATGTAAAAACTAAAATATTTCCTTACTATGAATAATCTACTAAAAATCTTTAGTTCTACAATGTACATAGCAAACCCTAAATAGTATTTTATTAAAACACCACTGATTATACAAATACTAATGGACATAACATATTCATATATACTCATTCAAGCACATATGAATATACAAATATAATATAAAAATTTAACGTGTTAATTTAATGAATCAACTTATCATTAAGTATCGACAATCCCATCATCCATATGTACATATATATACAATCAAAAATGCATAAATACAAGAGTATATACATATATATTATGTATGTAAATATTCCTTAGGGAAATGCACATGTAAAATAAATAAGGAAAAGGAATAAAACAAAAAAAAAAATATCATTCATTTCGAAATCATACAAGCGTCATATGGTTTCTAGTATTGTTGGGCAAAATCCCTGTTTCCCTTTTTTTTTTCCTTATATTATTACTATGTATTCTCTGCCTTCCTCTTTCATTTCATTCCATTTTATTTTTTTTTCGCATTTTTAATAAATTTATACAATTTCTAATGTAAATGTTTTTTCTTCTTCGTCCCCATAAAACACAAAATAAAAAAAAAAACACCAAAAATCCTTATATAAAAAAAAATAAAAATAACAAAAAAAAAAAATTCATTAACAAAAGGATTTTTTTTTTTGTTTTTGTTTTTCATGTCTACTAATACAATAATAATAAGATTTTTTACAACAAGCCCACATACAAACAAATATTTATAATATTTCTGACTGAGTATTTTTCAATTTCCTGCATTTTCTTTATAGTTAAATTTTTTGTATAAAAAAAATAATAAAAAAAAATTTTTTTTTTTTTTCAAATCCTTTTGTTTTTAAAGGATTTCTGTTGTTTTGTTTTTGTTTTCATTTTTTTTACAGTTTTGGTCTCAAGTATGCCTATTAAGTATGATTTTTTTTTTTTTTTTTGAATAAACCTGTCGATACTGTTATACAAAGTAAAGTTGAAAAAAAAATGAAGTATTCCCAGAACAAATCGTCATTTACTCTCGTACATCTACTCTTACAACTCTAGCCTCATAGTGCAGCACACTCTTTTATAACATGGAAAAAAAATCATGTTTATTTCAAGGCTAAAAATTACAAAACAAAATGAAAAATGCAAAAAATTTTCTTTAATACTTTTTTTTGTTTTCTTTTTGTATTTTTTTTTTTTTTTTTCAAAATAATGAGTGAAATAAAAAGTGATTTTGAATGTTTTCCCCACAGTTATTTTCTCTCTTATTTTTGCTATTTTTTTTATTTTTCTTCATTTTAATATAGAAAAAAATTATAATGACTGAGTAAACTGCAAAGTTGGAGTAAAAAATAAAAAAAAAAAATTTTTTTCCGACAAAAACCACTTCAATATTTGTTCGCTTTTTTTTCTGTTGTTTTATGCATATTTTTTTTTTTTTAGAAAAATTTTTGTATATTTAATAATATAAAACAAAAATATTAAATTGTATTTTATGAATATTATGACATTTTTGGATTCCATCATTAATTTTTTTTACATTTTTATTATATTTTTTGTTTTTACATACATTTTTCTGTGTAGTATTGGATTTCCACTTGACTTTTGCATAAATAACATATAAAAAAAAAAATTAAAGTGTAATACAAGTGTTTACAATGCCGAATTTGCATAATTATTAAAAAATATTGGGATTGCCAATTTATAATTATTAAAAAAGAAAATCAATTTCGTATATGAAAATCGAATATCAAATTAGTTTTGAAATTCATTGAAAGGTTGGAAAAAAACCCGAAATTTTTCAATGCTACCCATTCAAAATTGAAATAAAAAATTACTAATAATCTCGATGATTAATTTCTTTTTAAAATAAATTCCGAATTTTTTTCGAAATTATCTTAATTTTAGGAAAATTTAAAAAATTATTATTTAAAATTTTTTTTGAAATATTTTAGCATCATCATAAATAAAATTTACATCAAGAAATAAATTTTATTGGAGGCGACGGTAGCACAGGTCTCATAACACAACATTATATAATGTGTGAGATGAGAAATTTGTTATTCTACCACACATGCGCTTCACTTTTTGTCACAAAAAGCGTTCTGAATGTTACTTTTACTAGAAGTAGACCCCTTCTTGTAAAATGTCTAATTATTTTTGTCACATTTAGTCGGGCATAGAGATATAAAAGTGGCTTTAAAACAGAAATTGAAAATAATGGAGAAAAGATGTATTTTTAATGATGGAGAATTAGATATTTTTATAGCAATATTAATTAATTTTGTTAATAAGTGCTCTTGTTGCTACTCTTCTTGCAGCACTAAATTTGTTAAAAGCATACGTTAAAGCTCCTTTATTCAATCTAAAATTTTGAATATAAGTATGTATTTCAAAAAAATGTAAATTGATTAAAATGAATTGGAGTTAAGTAAAAACAAATTACTTTGGATCTGAAAAATCCAAATACATATTGGGTTCTATATTTATCTTCTAAATACGCTTACAGTTTATTGGGTTTTTTGGTTCATTTTCTTCATCAGTTTCATTCAGTCACTAGTTTACTTGCAAAAAAATTTTAATCTTTAGTCTTTTTAACTTAAAAAAATTTCGCATCTCGCTTCTTCTTTCACCTTAGAGTTCGCGTCTAGTTGAATACAAAAACAAAAATGCGCCGTGACAAAAAAAAAAAAAATTAATATTCTCATTTGCAACTGCAACTAAGGGGTTAATGTTACACAAAAAGCAAATCAAAAAATTATAAATAAGGTATATAAAAGTAATTAAATAAATATTATAATTTTAACCTCTACTCTGCCTAGGAGTAAACAGTAAATAATAAGCTTCACCCTCTTTATTAAATCTTTATATACTTTCATAATATAAAAACTCAATAAAATAAGTAAATTAGATTTTAGGATAATTTTTCTTGCACAGATTTTCTACCCATGCAATTGTATATGGGCATGTTTTCAAATTAAAAATTACAGGACCTTATATAGATTTGATCTAATTTTTTGATTAAAATTAAAATTGAATATATTTTTCAAAACACAATCAAATTATTAATTGTGTCAAATATAAACACAAAGTTATCTTATTTCTAATTATAAATTATAACTGAAATATTTTTGGTTATTCATCTTGTTACAAATAAATAAATGTAAGAAGTCAACAAACAAAAATTTTTTTTTCTATTGTTGGGGAATCTTTATACATTATATTACATGTGGGGTAACAATGTACCGCGACCCAAGAAGCTGATATCTGTTGTACCCATCCTTATACATAATAAATTAAGTGTGTTTTATAATTTAAAAAGGAAAAATAACTCTTCTTAATTTCCAAGAACACGTACCCACTTATATAAATTTACAATAATATATATACATATATATATATAAGAGACTGAAGTGAGTATACTTAACAAGTAGAACTCAAATACCATAATTATCTTGAAATCGCTAACATAGCTACATATAACATATAGATTGTATAAACACAGATCTAATGTACATTACTACATACGTGTATTAGAAATATGAATATGAACGGCATTAAATTTAATGTAAAAAAAAAAATGATGGAATATCGAAATTTCTAGATTTTTAAATGCCTCATCTTCTTCATTTTTTTATTGTTAATATGGTTTATGTATGGTATTATTTTATAATTACATAAATCACAGGATTTCATCATTTAATATATGTAAAATATAATACGCTTCTAAATTTCAGTTTCCATTTGAATAATCAGATAATAATCTCCTTCTTCTTACTTTCATTTTTATTATTCTCGTATTTATTTTCCCTTGATCACAATTATAACCTCTTCTTTCCATTTTCATATTTATAAACATACATAAATGTATATATACGAGTATATGAGTGCATTTGAAATATAAGAAAAAAATAATCTAAAACACCAGAAAGTAAAGTAACCCTGATATCCAAGTTATTGTTCCTTTTTTTTACAATTTCAATGCATCAGACCTTTGTATCACGTATATATCTTACATACCTACATACATATCACATGCATTTTGTATATAAAATATTTTTTTCATCTCTCTTTGGAGATTATAAAGAGTTTTTGGTAAGTAGAGCAATCAGTCGACCATATTATATACTTTTATATTTGCTGCAATCTCATAAATTGATCAGTGACGGATAAGAGATTTTTGTACTGTACTTTTTCTTTATTTATTTAATTTTTTTTCCATTTATATCATTATTTAATTAGAATTGATATGAGTATTTATTATTCAAATGTTTGATTTTTTTTATAAAAAAGAGAGGTATTGTTTTCAGAATGAATTTAATTAGTAGAAAAGCGCGAATAACCGTAAATCCAGGACCCGTTACCATGGACAATAATATATGCCGACGATATTGCAATTATTGCCGAATCTCTGGAAGGGCTGCAAACCAAAGTCGAGCAGTGGGCTGACGCGCTGGAAAAGAATGGTCTAAAAATAAGTCGAACGAAAACAGAATATATGCACTTGTCATTCTCGAACGAATCTTTTATAGGCCCGACGAATACAATTAAAATAAAAAGTGTACCAATACCGATAACGAATGCTTTCAAATATCTTGGTTCAACTATAACATCTAAAGGCAAAATCGATGATGACGTCACAAGTCGTGTAAATGCTGGCTGGCTAAAGTGGAGGTCGCTAACAGGAGTCTTATGCGACAAAAAGTTTCCAGTCAAATTAAAAGGAAAAAAATTTATAAGACGGCAGTTAGACCGGCTCTTATGTATGGAACAGAGTGTTGGGCGGCAAATAAGAAACACGAACAAAAATTACATGTCGCCGAAATGCGAATGTTAAGGTGGTCCGCGGGCGTGACGAAATTAGATAAAATAAGAAATGAGTATCTCAGAGGCACATTTAAGGTAGCCGACATTAAAGAAAAATTAGCCGAAAAACGACTGAGATGGTATGGTCACGTCATGCGTAGAGACGAGGAGCACCCTGTTAGAAAAGCACTTAACTTGCCAATACCTAAGAGAGGACCAGGTAGGCCACCATCAACATGGCTTGGCACAATCAACAAAGATATGAGTAAAGCAGGATTGAACGCGGAGACAACCCAAGACAGGAGTTCTTGGCGCCTCAGATCAAGGAGGGCCGACCCCAAATAAGGGAAAAGGTCATGAAGAAGAAGAAGAGAAAAGCTCGAATAAGAGAAATGATCAGGAGAGTTCTGTCCACTGAAAACACTTCAATAAAATACAAGACTTAAATAATTATTGATATAAACTGGTTTGTAAAGATTTGTTACCATAAAAAAAATTGATATTTGTTTGAGTGAAAATATTGTCTGTCAGTCATTGTTTAGTATTTAAATGAATAATAATGGAAAAATGTCAAAATATTTTTGTTGTGAGACTTTCAGTTTATACACTTTATATGGCAATAATTGTTAGGTGATAATTGGGTTCAGTGATAATTGGAAAATGTGATTTTGAAAAATTTAAAGGTTCGTACAATTTCTTTGTTTCAGGCGTTTCAGTAAATTTATTATTTTATATGTAAATAATTAAAATTTTAATTGTCAGGAACTATATCTCTTCTTCTCGACTTTTACTAATTTATTTCTGTTTTTTATTGCAGTACTTTTAATTTGTGTTTTTTTTATTTTTCGTTCTATTTGATCTAATTTTATATTTTTTATTTTTTCCTATTTAATTTTCTTTATTTTGAGCACCAATAATTTGTTTCGTTAAATTTTGGGGCAATGGGACTGTGGCAGCAATAACTTATATTTGGTAATTACTAAAAAAAACATTAAACATTTTATTCTTATTTATAAAACTTAATTAATATTCAAGAAATAATAAAATTCAATAGTTCCATATATTTTCGAAATTATTTCGGAAAATCTTACTATAATAGTAGAATAAAAATTTATTAGTAACAATAAGTGGAGAAAAATGTAAAACATTTCCCAGAAAGTTTTTATTTTAATTAAATTGAATTATTTTCAAAATTTGAAATTACAATAATAAAATGAAAATTTTTTTTATATATAAGAAAAATTTCAAATAAATCAATTTTATGTTATTTCACGTGTGTCATGTTAAAAATGTATCTATTAATGTATAAGTTTTTGTATAATAATATAAAATAAATATTTTTATATTATTAACCAGGTGATTTACAATTACTATGGCTGCAAAATTATAATACAATTTTCCACTAAAAATATTTTTATTGAAAATATCATATTTTATGATAATGTATATGAGGGTGTTGAAATTCGAAAAATAAAAGTTGAAACGATGTGAATAAAGAATTCAGAAAAGGTCATTATGAAAAAAAAAAAATACAACATAAATAAATAAAAGTAAGAATAATAGAAATAAAAGAATGAATTTCATATTTTTTTTTTATATTACACTAGTTAAAATTTCTTATATGATTGTGTTTTGCTACGTATTTGCATTTTATACAGTGAAACCTCGTTAAAATAACCAAGTTAATTGAAGTTTTTTTAATTTAAACATGGTTGTGTAGATTCTTCTGAAAATTCTATATAGAAATCAAATCACATGGAAATGAGTGAAATGATATACATATAGCACCTATTTTTACACATTTTACTCCATACTCACGTTTTATGAAAACACCTCCGGTTTTATAACTCATACAAAATTTTAATGTGAAATAAAAAGCAATTTAAATCTATTTTCAAAATGAGTATTTTTTATTAAATTTACAATGCAAAGATGGTAAATTTTTTACACAAATTAAGAACATTTGAGTACTAATTATCTTCTAATATATGAAGCGTTGTGGAACTGAAGATTAACCTTTAAAATCTATCATGTGTTGAATCGGTTTACAGTAAAAGCGCATATATAAGAATATTTCGATGTCAATCTTGTAATTAAAAAAAAAAAACAAAAATTGCCGCTCAAATTCGACTTAAATTGAAAAAAAGGAGTACTTCTGATTAGTTTTCGTTGAAATTTTAAAAAATCACATTTAAGTAAATTTTGATGAGAATTAATAAATTAATATTCACAAGGGAATTTGTTTGTTGTTGCACTGAATTGGTCCTTCACATATTTCCGTTATAGAGAGATCTCACTGTATAAGTATTTTATATTACTTTGTATTTTACTGTAAATGTATTTGTGCATTAATGATATGTTATAAGGTTTATGTATATTCGAAATTTCATTTTTTAAATTACATACATTTAAAAAGAAAAAAAATTAGGGTGGTTTTTTTTTGTTGTCTTGTGCACGCGACTTTATGCACTAAAAATGCAATAATGAAATGACATATGCGTACATTTTTAATTTTTTTTTTCTTTTATATTCATTTCATCAATGAATTATTTAAATAAAATCGATAATAATAATAAAGACCATTTTGTAAATTATTATATATTTTTTAATGGAAACTTTGAAATTTCAATTTTTATGTTTTACATTTTAGAAAACTGAAACGATTTTAGGGTTTTTATAATTAAACTAGCCAATTAGCCATCAATGGCGTTTATTAATAATACCATATAAGAAGGCTGATATATCTAAGAACCTATTTAATTCCAAATCAAATTTAATTACTGTATGTATTAACGTAGTGTGCGCTTGCTAAATTGTTCGCTTGTTATATGGAGTGCAACTGGATTCCAAATTGTAAGCTCTATTATATTATTTAATAGGTGTATATAAAATATGTGCATATCGTATACGATGTAGACCAATACTTGTTTTTGCTGCAGAACAATACAGAATAGGATATTCTTCCTACTCTAAATCGGAAATTATAATATCCACAATTAAAATTCTAAAAACCCTAAATTATAAATTTAAAACATGACAACACATATTTTATAGTGCAAAATGTATAGTAATTAATCCATTGTATATAATTAAATGAGTAAGTCTAAATAGAGAGACAAATTGGAAAATAAATATCATCAAATGTCGCATGTCTATATCCTCCACATTTTATATTTTATGAACAAAATTTCATAAATTATATAGAAACTTCATGTTATTTCAAGAGAAAAACAACAGAAAAGCAAACAAATAAAAAAAGGAACACAAGAAAGGGTAAATAAAATATCTTAGTTCTCATAAATACCTTGACAATTTAATTAAATTTAAACGCCTCCGTAAATGTTTAACTTTGACAGTTAATATCATTTAATAGTTTAAAGTTACAACAAATAAAAGATTTCCTTATCAAAAAATTTTTTTTTTTGAATTTCGCCAGTTAAATTCTAATTTTTGTTTTTTTTTTTTATTTTAATTTAATAGTGGAGGCTCATTATTATGCAGTAGACGACAATTCATAAATCATTAATACTTCAAAATACAAGAAAAAAATAAAAACAATAATTTTATTTATCTTTGTTGTCTTGCTTTTTACTTGTGTAGTCAAGTCAATTGAACGTATGGAGACATGGAAGATATCCTACACTCCTCTTCATAATTTTATAGAAAAAAAAACTCTGTTTTCATCTTATTGTTAATACACAATATTTCATCTGAAATCTTTAATTAAATCAAGCAACTTCGTCAAAGCAACAAAAAGAAAAAAAATTGAAGTTCAACCTCTGCATTTTCTGATTCTTATTTGATTTTTTATTTACCATTTATAAATTACATTCTTAATATTATGAGTTACGACTAGATCAGTTTTTTTTATACAGACGTGCATTTTATTATGAAAACCTTAATTACAAAAAAAAATTTCTATGTCATGTAAAATATTTAATCCTTTTAAAGTAACGTCTTATATAAATAAATTATATACACCTAATAAATAAAAATTTTTAGGCTTGACATCAATTATTGTTTCCCTACAGTTTCATTAACAGTTACATGTATAAAATTATTTAAACAAAAAGTAAAGCGTTACAAGATTACCTTCCAATATTTTTATCCTTTTATAGGTACCTACCTGTAAATCGTTATATTTTGTGCGTTAAAACTGATTATTGCATTAAAAATATGCGAGTATAACACTGCCACAACATAAAGTATGACAAAAATGAAATTGAAATTGTTAATACGAAATGGCAACATAAAATCAGTATCGCGCGTTTTTTGATTTACTTTTAAAGATTTTAGAAAAGATTTCAAGATTTTATAATCTTCGTCTAATATCTGAGAATATTAGTAAGTATTTCTAGAAGTATTTTTTTGTAATTTCGTCGAAATATTAATAAATTTTGTAAACCTTACAAAATTTGTTAAAAATTTTTATTTACAAAATGTTCACTTTGAATATGAACAATATTCCAAATATAGAATTTAATTGAAGGTACTAAAAATTTTGAAGTCATTATGATGTTAATATAAATTCTAAATAATCTATATTTAAGAATAAATAATCTATATTTCTATATCTATAAAAGTATAGATCTGAATAATGTGAAACAAAACAAAATTTTCAGTTTGATTGCTAAAATTGATTAACATTTGCAATTTATGAAAATTTTTAACTTCTATTTCGTTTAGTATATTCAAATACACCCTATATTACAAAACATATGCGTAATTATGTAATTATATGAGAATATTTAAATTTACTACATTAATAATAATTTTAATGATTGTTTGTAATCCAAGCTCTTTATTTAGGAAGTAAATACATATACATTTTTTATATATATATTTAATTCTTAAATAAATATTTTTGTTTTAAATATTAAACAATATTAATTTGCAACCAATTAATTTAAACCATTTTGAGGATGTTGGTATCCAAATAATCAATATAAATAACAACAAATACCATATTGTGTAACCGGAAACTGATAGCATCTTATCTCCGAAAAGAAAATAGGAAATATGAGAATTTTATTTTAAATTGAAATTGGTAAGATTTGCACATGTAAGTAATGTAATTAGTCCTTAAAATTAGTAAGAGTTTTACTTATAAAATTATGCAAATAAATTTAATTCTATCTCATCTATTTTTTAAATTAATATCTAACTGATTTACTACTTTTGATTCTTGTGCCTTAAATGTTACATAAACATTGTTTAATTTTGTTAACCTTTTGTGAGCTTTTTGATCTCAGATTACCTCAATATTGTTGAAGGTAATATAATAAGAGATAATGTATATAATCTCTTTTATTAATCTTTTATTCATTCCGGAGGAAGAAAATAGGGCTCCTTGAGTATGGTTCGCCGCCATATATTACGGGGCCTACCCACTTTTCTTTTTCGCTGCGAATTTCAATCTAAGCCCTTCCTGGCTATTGTATTATTTGGTTTCCACAGCGTATGTCCCAACCATCTCCATTTTCTTTTTTTTTATGGCCACATTTGTAGGATTCTAGTTCGTTGTCGCCCACAGATCATTGTTCATAATCGTTTTGGGCCAAAATATTCTACATATTACTCTTAGAATAATGTCAAGTGAGACAATTTCTACACGTACCATAGCCGGTCAAAGGCCACCCTCGCTTTCGACAGTCTCTGATCGATGTCTTGTTTTGATATAATAATATAATCAAACACAATTTAAACAAAATGAGAATTAGCATTATAATATCAGTAATACTAGTAAATACCAATAATTACAAACATTTTTATGTTGCATAAAAAAAATATGGGTGAAACTGTTTTATTCAACACGATCATAAAATCTGTTCTAATATTACCACATTGGGAAAAAAAACATTTTATTCTATAATTTCTTATTCTGAATTCTTTTGCATATAAAGATGAATAGTATTGTTGAATGCCAATTATATTAGATTTATATTAGAAATCCTGAAAATGGTATAATTTAATTGAAGTCGAATATGTTCGCTATTTTTAAATAATTTCAATAATAATTATTCTATACTCGTTTCTTATAAACATTACATATACAAATCATACTAATATATTTAATATTAATATTATTATATATTTAAATATCCATAAATAATATTAATGAAAATTAAAACAAAATTAAAGTCAATAATTTAGTTTCTAGCAATAAACTTAGTTAGATGCATATAACGAAGATTTCCAACATAAAGAGTAAGTTCTGCTAGACCTATATCTATATTTATTTCTATGGATATGTGATTCGATTGAATGCTCTTTTTCAGTTTCAATATTTTTATTTTTTTTACACAAAATCTATGTTGAAATAGTTATACTCTAATATAACAGTCTGTATAAATATATTATATAAATTCAATTGAATTTTGAAAATAAATATAAATCAGAAATTAAAAAAGAACAAGAACTTTTTTTTGTATTACGTTAAATCAAAATTGTTGTTCAAGTTAATTGGATGATTTTATACGTATTTGAATATATATATATATATGTATATATATATATAGATATATATATGTACATGCAATATATTTGATCATTGATGGCTGACTCTGATGAAAGATTAAAAGATGGATTGAAAATGAATAAATAAATTTATAGTATAAAAGTAACATAAAACTGGGTGTGTTTTACTTTGCATCCTCTTTTCAATATCCCCAACACAATAAAAACTTAATAATATAATGAAATGAACACACAACAAAAAAAAACATTTTTAATATTATGCGAATGCAGCGCAGATCCATATCAAACTCGAAACGACATAGTCAAGGTATATATTGTATGTATGCATGTGTTTATATAAAAATTAAAATAAAATTTAATTTTATTTAATTCTCATCTTTCTAAGAATCAAAATAAAAAAAATTCAGTCTTTTAAAAATTAAAACAGAAAATAATAAGAGGCAATAATTTTAAGATATTTTCATAGTTAGGGTAGGTTGTTGTTATTGTTCGAATTAAAGTCATTGGATTTATGATTAGATTTATAACTATGTATATTTATAGATTTTTCTAGGCAAGTCTAAGAGTTATGCAAAAAAAAAAACCAATTCAAGAATAAATAAAAGTGATTTTATTAAAATTGCTTCTTTTTTTTTTAATTTTTCTTTTATTTTCGAAACATCTTCGTTATAATGTTTTGCTTTCCAAATCAAATTTCAAAAAAAATATACAAGTTACATTAAAAATGTAAAATTAAAAAATTACATAGAAAAATTTTATAATCGATTTGTTTTCTTCTTTTTTTTTTTGTTTGTCTTGACTTTAGGTGTGGAATGAGTGTCTTCATTGAGTTCATTTAGATTTAACAAGTTTACCAATTCAGCGACAAACATAAAGCGAACAAATTAAAGAACTTATTATGTTAAATATTTTGACATTTATTGAGAAACTTATTAAGTTTAGATATTCAACAAGACAAAAACAAAAAAGAACCTATTTTAATGAATCAGGAAATCGAAAGAATAAATGAGACTATCCAAAAAGATATCAAAACCACTCCTTGCTTTTTTTTCTACTTTTCTTTCTAAATTTCTTAAATTGTAAGAATGACAAAACGAAAATTAATTGAAGAAAATAGAAATTTCAAAAAAATTTCAATAATTTTTCAAATTATTTTTCTATAAGCATTTAAGTATGTAATAAAGATAATGACTTTCTAATTAGAAAAAAAAAAATTATAACTGTATGTGATTAATTTAATAAAAAACGGTTCTATCCATAAAATGTGTAATTTAGTGCTTTAATATTGTGAACAAGATTTTTAATATTATAAATGCGACAATAATTTAAAATTTAGGTAGGCATATAAATTGTATTTTGAATACATATAGAAAGAATTAGGGAATACCCTAAAATCCTTGTGATCTAAAATTCAGTAATTTGATCTTTAGTTCTTTCGCGTTCAATTATTCGTAAATGAAGGGATTAATAAATATTAATTATTTTTTATCAAATATACTTAATGTATGGGCAGCAGCCCTTTAAAATCGACCAGAATAAAATTTCTTAAAAAAGCAATTGTTCAATTTAACCTAACATTATAGGCTTTTCATGAAAAGCAGTATATCGCGATAACAATAGCGAGAATTGCGCATTTTGCAAATGTACCGCATTTATAAACATTGCTAATCTATCACAAAAATATTTAGATTACGAGTGCCACGGCTAGCGGAGTTGTACTTCTTTTTTTACTAGTTTTTGCAGTTTTTTTTGGAATTCGTCTGTTAATTGTCGTACTTAAAAATAACAAAATTTCTTTTTGTTTCAGTTTTCTTTTTTTTTTGTTTTTCTTAAATTTTATTTTTCTTGAAATAGAATTTTCCACTATTTGGCCGAAAATAAATAAAATTTTTTTTTTATTAACGACATTTTTTGTTCATGAACACAATACTGCTAATTTAAAATAGCAAAAGTTTTTATAAAAATGTTAAAAATATATTGTGTATGTGTCACGTTATTACTTTGTAGTACTCGTATGTATTGCATTTATGAAAATGCCTTATATGTCATAGGGAAAGAATGGTTAAAGTGATTTTAATAGAAATTTACATAATGAATTTCCGAATTTGCAATTTCCCAAAAAATTCTCTAATTTAGCAAAGTGTCTTTATCGAGGTTTAAGGTTTAAGTGATATTTTGGTCAAAAATCAGATTTTTACCCCACTTATCTTATTAAGACTTTTCGAATTGAATACGCAGATTGCTCTCTTTAGATCAATATGCGAAAAAAATCACAGTTCATCGCTGGACTATGAATCACTTTTCATATCATCTATATACATTTTCAAATATTTAGAAATTCTGGGAACGGGAAATTTTTTATATTTATATCGCTGTATTGCTATGGAACCTTAACTAACAAAACCATAATCAAATACATATGCATACTCGTATGTATGCATACAAGAACTTTTGAATAAGGGATCAGATTACTAAGTTTTGTCTTATATTTTTAATACCAAATTTTTTTTTTGATATTGTTTAATTCGAGTTTTTTTTGAAAAAATTAACTTTAAAATATTGTGTTAGAGAAAAAATTATTTAAAGGACAACGATGCTTAAGTTTAAAGGTTTAATAAAATTAATAAAAAATTAAAAAATATTGACACTTTTTCTCAAACTTCTTCAAATATATTTTCAGATAATAATTTAAATATCTCATAACTTTATATAATTTCCAAGTCTACTAAATTTTATAAGAGCCGTTTTCCTCAAAAATAATTATATACATACATATATATGTTATGTACATATGTATGTATATGTAAGTTCCAGAATCTTTCCAGACTATTATTGTATATGCAAGCATACACAAACTTACTACATAAATCACTTTTTACCATTATAAACACAAAAACGCTACTATTAAAGAATTTATTTTAACAAAAACATAACCGTTTCAACAACACAAACTGAGTAAAGGATGAATATGAACATAAACATAATATCAGTTAGAGAAAATGAAATTCCCAGATTTGAATATGTGCCAAAACATTTTTGCATTATATCTATACATAAGTTAATATGTATGTTTATGTATAACGTAGATAGAGTAGTAATTTTCATTTTTGTGTAATTTTTTGTGGTATTTTAAAAATACATTTGTAAATTGAATTGCTTGTTAATACCTAGAAATATTTCTAAAATTATAAAAACTTGAATTCTAGAATTTAATTTAATTATCGAAATGGAGTTTATAACTTCTAATTCAAAACAGTTCAAAAATTTTACTAATTATTAAATTTATAAGTAGTTTTAATATTTTTTTTTTTAATTTTCTCAAAATTTTTACCCAAAACATCTTCATTTTTTCTAAAACTATTTACGAATTTAAAGCACATATTCGGCAAATTTGAAAGTGCAATTTTTAACAATTAACAATTTTACACTTGCAATTCCTCTTAGTTCCGATTGGAATTCATTTAATTCCAAAATTGAATTTCACTCGCTTTCAATTCTATGGTTTTTAATGGAATTGAATTTGATTGAATTTGCTATATAGTTCGATATTTGGATACATTTAATTTTATTTTAACTAGTCCATTCTACAAAAAAAAAAACTATAGTCAAACATGATAATATATTTCTAGAACCGAGAAGATTCAAGACTCTTAATTTCTGGAGTAAATCTAAATAATACCAAATCCGGGTAGAAGTTGCATATAAAAAGAAAAATTAGATCGAATTTGTAGTAGGACTTTTATAATTTGTGAATCTACTTCGAAATTCTTATTTTTAGACATTCAAATATTAGAGTATATGAAAACGCTTAGTTACAAACTTTCAAATGTATAGCTAACTGTCTATTTGCATACATATTTCTTTTGTCGTGTACGTAATTTTATATTGCTTATTTTTTTTTTATTTCAAGAGATTTCAAATAAATACTAATTAAAAATATGTTTACGCTTCAAGAAAATTAACAAATGTCCGAAAGCTTTTGATACTGACTGTATTTCTTGTAATGAATTATAATACGAAATGTAAAATAAAAGCTTATTGATAACCGATAATGTAATTTTTACCTCTTTAACTAATCTAATTCTTTACCGATATGCTCACGTAATAAAACTGAGTATGTATTTCAATTACAATTCTCAGTTTGTTTCAAGAATGACTAACATGTTAATAAACCATAAACGCTTCTGTTATCTTTTTATTTGTTTGCACATAATATTTAAATTTGGGTTAGAGTTCTAATTTTTTTTATTTATTTTTTATTTAACTTAAATATAGTAATTTCTTATGAATTTAATTATCGTAATTTATTAAAAGAACTATAAATTTTTGAAATAATAAATGAAGAAAATTAAAATTGCAAATTAATTGTACTTATTGAAAGAAATTTTCAATTTTTTTAAGGTGAAAAGATTTTTTAAACTAAAAATTAAATTAATTTTGTGACTAAGTACTAGGTGTACTGAGCACGAATCACAATAATGTATGTAGATAGGTAGGTACATTTCGGAATCAAATGCAGTTTGCAAGACGATAATTTAGTTTTGAAATACAAAGGGTTTGACTGTATATAAAATTGCCCATTTGAATCTAAATCAAAGAAAGATGCAAGACTCAAAAAACCCGACTATAATTTGTATTCAAAAATTTATTTGAAAATTTTTGATTATCACACTTATTTTATCAATTACATGTCTTCTCATTTCTTATGAACATTTAAATTAATTCTAAAATTTAATGGTCGGAAAATGAATAATAAGTGCATTGCTCTTAAAAAATATAAGAAATTTAATTTCTTTAGTTATCAATATTGAAATTTTGTATTTCCTTTTCTATATGATAATTAAATTAAATTGCTATATGTGGATTAGCAAGTGATAAATTTTTTTTTTCTTTTCCAGTTAATATTTTAAATTTCAACAATTCATCTTAAGCATTTAAAGCTTATTAAAAATTCAGCGATAATGTGTAAATAAAGCAATTTTTTTTATGTTTCTTGTTACCTTTTCTTTCTGTACATATGTACATATGTAGATATTATGTATTTGTATATTGGTTTGTATAGATCTTGGAAAATGAGGCTGTGGTATTTATATATAAGTATATAGGTAGGTACGGTACACATCAGTACATTTACGGATGCAATATTATAAAAAAAAAATAATTAATTAGAAGAAGCTTTCAACGATTTTCCATTATCTTCAAATAGTGATCTTTAAATATTATTTATAATTTAAATAATAATAATTATTAAGAATATGTGGAGATTCCTTTTTCATTTATAATAATAATATAAAAAAAATTTTAGTTTTTTATTTGAAAACTGCGGTTATATCGAATATAATAAAATAATTTGTTAACATACTCCACTAAAATAACTATTTAATCAGTTTTTTTTACAATATTAAAATTATTAAATTAATCTGTGTAACAGTAATAAACACCAACCTCCCTAAACTATTTTATTTCAAGAAGATCGTGATTATTGAGCATAGGTAGGTATTCCTGTTAACCCATTCAATATAAAAACAAAATTTATAGACACCAAACAAAAAGTTGGTGTCTATAAATAAGTAATTTTGGTCAGCAAATTTCTAAATCAATAGTTATGTATATAGATAGGTAGGTTCTAAGTGAACTTAGAAGTACATACTTAGTTTACATAAATCTACATACCCATATATTATCTAGATAATATGAACATGTAGGTAATATAGGTAAAATTCATTACCTAGTACCTTCTATTGTCTATATAAGATTTGTTAATTTTAATAAATCAATAAAACTTTGATTAATTTTCGAATAAGCTAAGCCATTAAAATTCTAATTAAAAATGTTAACATACAAAAATTTATTTTAATATCACAAATTATATTCTGATCTCGGAAAAGCCATTTAAATATAATGTAAGATCCTCGACTATTGTAGAATTTCACAACTGGTCGCTATAATCGCTATATGCATGTTTGTATGTACATATGTGAATAATTATCGTAGCAACATAAGTTAGTTAGGTCCTTCAACCCTCGATAAATTATTTAATACAAAATTCAAAATGGTTTCATTTCAATTTCATCACGAATTAAATCTTATTTTGCAGACTTTGCATAAGCATATTTTTTTTTTCTTGCGGGAACTTAAGTAATCTAGAACATTTCACTTTTCTTTAAAATCAATGTTTTAAAATGTGCACATACATACAGACATATGCACATTCAAAAATTAAATAACTTAAAAAAGTAAAAAGTACTTACTTGCTTGATGGTTTAGCATTATCTCCCAATCCACTGATAAAATTTGTTGAAGACATTATTTTTTTTTTCTTTATTTTAATCCGTCAAAAAAGTAAAATCAATTATTTATTAAAAGCGGTAAATTTTGTAACGATTTCTATTAAAAAATTTTTAATGCACGATCTCGAAAATTTTCTTATTCTTTTTTAACTTTTTAAGAACACACGAGGATCAATTAAAAATGTCCTTTTCTTGTCACGATTTTGCAGTTAGTTATACAAAGAAAATTTAACACCAGAAATTTTTTCCTTTTATAAAATATAAAAATTCAAATTGAAATTGAAATATAAGCAAAATATAATTTGATTTACAAAGATTTAGAAAATTGAAAAAAACGAACACGAAATTTTAATTATTATTTTGTAAGAAAATAAAATTTCTTCTTAATTAAAATAAAAAATTAATTTTTAAGACAAATTAAATTGACAACAAAGAACAAACACACCGTTTCGAACGAACGACACAAAACGATTGATAAATTTGAAAATTCCGCCTGTTTCATATGCTTTTTTGAATTTGCCGGAGACTTGGAAATTTGGAATAACTGCAAAATATTAAACCATATATATGTCTCTTTTTAGCCACGTCGTTTCAAACGAGTTAAAAGAGATAACTATATAAATTAAAACAAAAAAAACTAAATAAATGTGGAAATTGTGGAACGAAAACTGCAAAGAAAGAACACAAAAGAGAAATTTGTAAATGGTATGAATCAATTTTGGGATCAAACCAAAATTAAACCAAAAAAATATTTTATTATTCTACATAAATTATATGGAATATGGCGTGTTTCCATTGTAAATTACAATTTTTATGGATTTTAGAAATTATAAAAATTTAAATATAAATATTTAAGTCTAAAATTAGGAAAAAATTACAAAATTTATTGAGATGTAAACTTTAGTATGAACCAATTTCTAAACGCTCATTAATATCTCGACACATAAACTTTCCACGCTTATCTACCCTCCTCCATCCCCCCTAAAACATTATTCAAACAACACATTAAAAACAAAAAACGTACGTAATAAAAAAGAAAATTAGAAAAATAATAAAAACGAAAACGTCAAATGAGCTTGGGTTTTGGAAATTTTGGTCTTTGGATAACATTTTAAGGTTTAAAGTATTTTTTTTGTGCAAATCAATTATAAGAATTTTTATAATAAAAGAAGATATGATATTTTAAATTTATTTAAATTTAAAAGAAACAGAGTATTATAAAAAAAAATGTTAAATCAAATATCTGCTGAAGCTTTATATTCAGCAACTTTTGTAGAAAATTATATGGACTGCGTTGAAAATCTTCCAGATGATGTACAAAGGCATTTATCTAGGATACGTGATATTGATGTTCAAGTACGAAGTAAGTTAAAAAAAATTTAAATATTTGTCTTAATTTAAGAATTTTGAAAAACACAAAAAAAAAATTACATGAATATTAAATATAACCTCAATTATTTTTTGTGTACAAAATTTTTTTTCTAATAAGCAATACAATAATATATGTACACCTATTATAAACTTATTTATTTACTTATAATTAAGAACAATCCGTTTTTTTTTATTCCTTTTTAATTTAAAAGATTATTTACGCGATGTCGAAAATTATTATGATCAATGGGTTAGACTTACAAGTTCAACGAATGAAAGTGACATACAAAAACGTAGTAAATTAATGGCTAAAATACAAAAATCCTTTATAAACGCTCAAGAATTGGGTGATGAGAAGATGCAAACTGTAAATCAATTACAAGAGTTAATTGATCAAAAGACAAGGCAAGTTGATTTAGATTATAAAAATTTGGATTATGGTAAAGAAGATCAATTAATGGATACGAGTCCAATTGGTGTTTCAACTAGTGGTATTGGTAGTACGAGTGGTACATCAAATATAAATATTCAATCTGGTAATAATAATATACAAAAAACTCCAAGACCACATAGCCCGATATCATCTCAATTATTACCAACATCGGCAATTAAAGTTGAATCAACACAACAAAATGTTAATTATTCTATAGCTCAAACTATAACAACCATTATGAGTGGTGGTAATACACCATCTCAACGTGGTAATACACCTACAATATCAGAGAAGAATAATTCTAATAATAATAATAATAATAACAGCAACAATAATAATAATAATAACAGTAATAATAGTGGAAATAACAACAATAATAGCAATCCTATTGAACAACGAACAACAAGTAAAAGATCGCGAAGACCTAGAAATGAAAATAATTCAAATGTTAATGAAACTGGTGGAAATGAATCTAATAATTCTGCTAATGAAAGTGGTAATAACAGAAATTCTACACAATCAAATGCAATATCAGGTAGTAATTCTGGTAACAATAATAATGCAAACAATTCCAATTCTGGAAATTCTAAAAAAACTGGTGGGCAAGGTGGTGCTGGTGGTAAGAAAAAGAAACGTAAAACTCGTGGTCAAAATAATCAAAATCAAAAAGATCAAAGAGATGAAACACCACCACCAGATCCAATAGATCCAGATGAACCCACTTATTGTTTATGTGATCAGGTTTGTATTTTTTTTTTAAATTCATCATTTCTTACTATATTTAAAAAATTTGTTTTTCTATTTAAGATATCATTTGGCGAAATGATTTTATGTGATAATGATTTGTGTCCCATTGAATGGTTCCACTTTTCTTGCGTATCACTTATGTCAAAACCAAAAGGTAAATGGTTTTGTCCAAATTGTCGTGGCGATCGTCCTAATGTTATGAAACCGAAAGCTCAATTTTTGAAAGAACTGGAACGTTATAACAAAGAGAAGGAGGAGAAAACTTAAATTTTAATTTTATTTTAATTCAATTAAATGCATACATACTTTTAATTTTCAGACTAAAATTGAAACTTATAATTTTAAAAGATTAAAATTTCATAATTGCAAAATGTTTATTTAAGTTAAGTTGATTAAAATTAATAAGATTATATTTTTGTTGTTTGTAAAATACATATTATATACATAGGTTTATTTTGTGCTTTTGAATTTTAAATTTAAACTTTCGAAAATTATATTTTTCAATATAGAACTAAAATATTGTATAAAAATTTCTTATTAATTCGAAAGAAATAAATGTAATTTTTTTAAAAATTGAAGTACTTTTACATTCATCCCATAATATCCTATCGTTTCAAGGTGTGCGTCTATTGAATGAACATATATAGGTGCTCTGTTTCCACTTTTGAGTACCGCCATCCCAAAGCTGAAACAGTAAACAATTATTTTTGATATTGGTGTATGAACTGATATTGTTTGTTTCAAATATCAACGCGAAAGTACTGTCCATTTTCTTTTTGATCAATAGCCCA
Organism: Condylostylus longicornis; assembly: GCF_029603195.1. NCBI lineage: Eukaryota > Metazoa > Arthropoda > Insecta > Diptera > Dolichopodidae > Condylostylus > Condylostylus longicornis. Next base: position 6,950,795 of record NW_026578009.1, on the reverse strand, counting down.
GCTTTCTGTTTTTTACCTTGCTCCATAGCCTATACATATGGAGATTCATAAATGTACTTACAGAGCAAAATGGAACTCACAAGTGAATGCCAAATTTATTTATGCTTAAAACGTAGCTGATTGATGTTCAACTAATTTCATTAAAGGTTCAACAGCTCCGTTTGGGGAAAAAGATTGCACGACACTAGCAAAAAGAGAATTAGAAGAATAGAAAAATTTGATCTTCTTTTCCTGAAAAGTATTTTGGGTTTGAACAATGTTGAAATGAAATTTACTTACGATATGGCATTAAAAAGGACGTTCATCTATATTTGGAGGTAGGTGATATACCATTATTATAGTGGAAAGGAATAAAAATCCAAAATTATTGTTATAATTAGAATTATTTATTATGAAAAGAAATACCATTAGTTATACGCAAAAATATTTCATCAGATACAGAACGAAATTTAAAAATAAGAATAGATGAGATGTGTGTGTTTTGCTTCGTAACTTTTAGTAAAAAATGCATACTTCAATGAGTTTGTGTAAATTTTTTTTTTTAAGTTAACCCAAAAACATACAATTTCAAATATATGTATTTGAAATATATTAGGGGATTATTCTTGGGCGGCCATTTGACTTGGTGTTGGAGCTTCATTATTACCATCTTTTTTCTTAGATCCAGATACAATATCATCAATTCTAAGTAATAAAATAGCTGTCTCAACTGCAGTTTTATACACTTGTAATTTTACAGATAATGGTTCCCAAATACCACGTACATTCATATCAACGATTTCCCCAGATTCACCATCAATACCCCAGGCACATACAGTATCACCAGAATGCGAAGCATGTTTTGCTCTAAGCATTGTTAGAGATCTGATTGTATTAGCACCACAATTCTGTGCTAAAGTTCTTGGAATAATTTCTAATGCTTGAGCTACAGCACTATATGGTCCTTTGACTTGACGTTTAGTCAACATTTGCGATATAGCCATTTCAATAGCACCACCACCTGGAACTAATCTTGGTTCCAAAACTAAATTACGAGCAACATGTAAAGCATCTTGTAAATTACGTTCAGTTTCATTTAAAATATCTTTTGATGGACCACGTAACAAAATTGTACAAGCTTTTGGATCCTGGCATTTTGTAACAAAAGTAAAATATTCATCTCCAATTTTTTTTATTTCAAAAAGGCCAGCTCTTGTACCAACATCTTTTTCAGTAAGCTCTTCAGTACGATTAACAATTGTTGCACCACAAGCTCTAGCAATTCTCAAATTATCAGTTTTTCGTAGACGACGAATTGCAGTGATACCAGCTTTTAATAAGTAATGTTGGGCTAAATCGGATACACCTTTTTCAGTGAAAACAACATTTGGTTTAAGAGCAATTATATCGGCACAAATTCTTTCAACATGTTCTTCTTCAATTTGAAGCATTCTTGTAAAATCTTGCTCGCCAACAATTTCCACATTAGTTTGACTTTCACCTAAAATTTGGAAATTTGTAAGATTTAAAATAAATATTTACTTTCTATACAATCTCATACCCTTTTTGTATTCTAAAGGACAATCTAGTAAAATTATTCTTGGGTTTTCAATATAACGACACATTTTTGGATGTGTTACATCTTTGTTAATCATAACCCCACTTAACACACATGATTCACTGATTGATCCTCCAGGAATTTTTTCAACTTTTGCATAACGTTTTATGTCCACATCTATCTTTCCATTTTCACTCATGGCAACCGTATCAACAGCATCTAAAGCAATTTTCACAGCTAAATCAGACCACCTATTAATGAATTTGGTGCCAATGCAAGACTTAACAACTTTAGCCATTTCTTCTCGATTGTTTCTATCTAAGGGAACTGATAGATCACTGTTTAAATGTTTTATAATGTCTTCGAGAGCTTCTCTGTATGCTCGAATAATCATAGTTGGATGCCATTGTTGTTGTAAAAATGGCTCTGCAACCGCCAACATTTCTCCAGCTAATACAATTACTGATGTTGTGCCGTCACCTACTTCCTCATCTTGTGTTCTAGCAATTTCGATCATACTTTTTGCTGCTGGATGTTGGACAGTGATTTCTCGAAGAATAGCATTTCCATCATTTGTCATAACTATTCCTCCCATTGGATCCATTAACATTTTTAACATTGCTTGAGGCCCCAAACATGTTCTAATAACATCAGCAATAGCCTATAATTTATTAGAAGTTAAAAATTAGGTTAAAATTTTCATTATTGTTTTTATGTTAACAACCATAATATTGCTCACTCTTATGCTAAATTTAACAGTAAGTTCAACTAATATAGTATGATAGAGAATGATGTAAGTTAAATTTTTCCATAAATCAAAAAATTCGTTTATAAAATCGAAATTTATTTTAAAAATTTAACCTATGAGTGAGTCATTTGATAAAAAAAAAATGTTACCTTCCCAGCGGTAATGTTTTCCAGCTGAACTTTTCTACCGGAATTTCTTTTTGTATTTTGACCTACGAATAATTATAATATAATAAAATTGCGTATATTAATTTAAATAATACGTTACTTAAAACCAAAATCGGCTGAGCTCCACCAAACATTTTGTTATTTTAAATTAATTCTTTAGGAAAAAATAAATTACTTAGGAAAACTCGTGCTTTATTGCTAAAAATGAAAACTGCGGAGGTTATGTCAAGTTTATTTGTCACTACTCTTGACAACCTACAAGAATATTTGGTTAGGTGAAATCTACAGAAAAATAATTTAGAATCCAAATTTGACAGTAAATAAGGGTTTGTGCACAAAATAAGAATTTTAAAAATATTTTCATTCACCAAAAAATTTTTTTTATTTTTGACAATTGTTTTTTATTCTTTAAATTGTCATTCTTTTTTATATATTTGAACTAATAATCGCAAATTAAATTGTTTGACACATAATTGTATTTAAAGTAAAAGGAGTAAAGTTCTTTTCTTTTTTACATAATTTGTGATTGAACACAATAATTTTTAATTTATCGAACCCAAATTGTTATCAAAAATTTTATTGGTTTTAAATTTTGCTATATATTTGGAGTTGTATTTTATTCCACCACACTTCGTATTGTTCATACGCTCTAAAAATTTCTCACAAGATGGCAGTAAATTCATTAGAAATATATAATGAAACAAAATGGCTTTATTATAATTGGCAGTAAATTCAATAGAAAGATAGTATTATTATAGATGACAGTAAATTCATTAGAAATAATTTGTTAAGAACCGGCTTTATTATTCCAGTACCGAAAATTAAGTTTCCAGCTGTAATTCCAGAAAACATAAAAATGCCCAACAGCTGATTGTCAAAAAACAATGATTCGGTAATACAAAGCTAAAAAATTTTTTGTCATAAAGTTTATTGATAATTTGATACTCTTTGTTTTAAGTTGTTTTAAAGAAAAAAGATAGTTTGTGAAGAAAGAAAAAAATATTAAAAATTATTTCATCTGTAAAATTAATTATTTAAAAATTGATATTTTGAACATTATTTTTTAAAATGTTAAAATATTTTATATTTGCATTTTGCCTACCAGTATTATTAAATGCGGAATTAGTCAGGTAAGCAAATTAAATTACAAATATATGTATATATGTTTGTACACATAAGTTAAATTTTGAATATATATATATATAAAAATAGATATAAAGGTACATACCTAGTTGTAATTGTTTGAAACACTATATGAGTCATTATTTATCAACAGATTATTTAATTATATACACACAAACATACTGCACAAAAATTAAGCAAAGAAACCTTACATTTTCTTACATACATAAATACATAGGTGCGGAAGTCACCTTCAGTAATATCACTAAAAAATTAGAGTCAGATTAAACTGTGTACATACGTACATACGTAATTTATAGACCATTTTTGTTAGTAGTCCTGTTTATAATAAATATATGTATGTAAATATGTATTAAATAAAAATATATAAGATGTTTGTACAAGAACATGCTCTTTTTAAAACGCATTAAAATTTTATGATGAAGTTGGCAAACAATCATTTAATTTTTTGTCTAATATCTAATTCTATGCGTAGCAATATAAAATTGCCATCATGTCACAATCTTTGGTAAACATTTTATTGTAGTCTTATTCCATTTTAAATTTCAGGTATACCCACATAGATGGGTAGTAGATATTGCAAGTTTGTACAAGGAAGAAAATTGAATAAGAAAACTTGAATGCGAGAGTGTATGCATGTTTATATTAACTTGCCGGTTTCAAAATTAGTAGTCAATTGTGCTATGAAGCTAGCAACAAAATCTTAACGGGTAGGATAATAAACTACTGACATGCATTTTTACCAATTATAAAACTAATTATGTAAAGTTATATGTGTATATTTTGGAATTTACTTTATTAAAAAGTCAAGAAGCAAAAGTAAAATTTGATTTGAAACAATTGGGCACTAGTATCTACGTACATCTTACAGGTTCAAATTTCAATATAACTTATAAATTATGGATGCCTTACAGGAGCATACCAATATTAATATTTTTCTATTTAATATTTAAAAATCTTTCGAAGAAAACAGAGAAATATTTTTCCAAAATTCTCGAGATTTTATTATTGTAAATAATTTTATAAAATCGCAAATGTTATTTTAGGTTAAAGTTTATTAAATAGGCTTATCTACACAAATTATTACAAGTTTAAAAAAAAACTTATCAATAATGGAATAAGAAAATAAATATTACCAGACAAAATGTTCAATAATTTACACAAAACAAGATTACTTTTAATTAACGGGGATTTTGTACTTTATATGTGTAGTCACATCTGTATGTACATCCATATATATATATATATATATTATGTATATATATATATACATACATATTGATGTATCTATTTATCAGTAAACAAAGTTGAAAGGGTCATTAATCTGACCACCGATTTCATATTATTTTTCTCAGCTTAGTACCTATACTTTGTTATATTTATTTGATAACAGATGAGAGAAAATAATTAATAATTTAAAATATTGTTATTATTTTGCAGAGTCAAATTAGAACGTGCAGAAAATGTTCGCAATCATTTCAGAAGAGTTGGTACAGAATTACAACAATTACGATTAAAATATGTTGAAGGTCCTACACCAGAACCTCTATCAAATTATATGGATGTAAATATTATTTCTATATTAAAGTATTTTTAAACCTTACATCTTTTTCTTATTTTAGGCTCAATATTTTGGAGTAATTTCGATTGGAACACCACCTCAAAGCTTTAAGGTTGTATTTGATACTGGTTCATCAAATTTATGGGTCCCCTCAAAACAATGTCATATTACAAATATAGCATGTTGTATGTTGAATACCTATATTAAATTTTATTTTATTTTTTTCAAATACAAATAATATGTTTTATTTTTAGTACTTCACAATAAATATGATGCAAATAAATCAAAAACCTTTGTTAAGAATGGTACCGAATTTGCTATTCATTATGGTACTGGTAGCTTATCTGGTTATTTATCCCAAGATACAGTCAATGTAAGATTTTTTTAAATAAGAAAAAAATGTTTAAATGCTAAAAATAATTTTTGTATTTTTCATTTACATAGATAGGAGGAATAGACATAAAAGATCAAATATTTGCAGAAGCTATCAGTGAACCAGGACTTGTATTTGTTGCAGCTAGATTTGATGGAATTCTCGGTTTAGCATATAAATCAATTGCAGTTGATGGTGTACAACCACCATTTTATAATATGTATAATCAAGGATCTGTACAATCTCCAGTATTTTCATTTTATTTGAATCGTGACCCTTCAGCACCCGAAGGTGGAGAAATCATGTTCGGTGGATCTGATCCTGCTAAATATAAAGGTAAAAAAATATAAAACTAATTATGATATACGTGGATATAAATTCTACTTAAAAAACTTTTTCAGGCGATTTTACTTATGTACCAGTAACACGGAAAGCCTATTGGCAATTTAAAATGGATTCAGGTACAGTCGGTAATACAGAATTTTGTAAAAATGGTTGTGAAGCAATCGCTGATACCGGAACTAGTTTAATTGCTGGACCAGTTGGTGAAATTTCTGAAGTTAATAAAGCAATAGGTGCAACACCAATAATGGGCGGTGAATCAATGGTTGATTGCTCTTTAATACCAAAAATGCCAAATGTTAAATTTGTTATTGGTGGAAAATCTTTTGAATTAGAACCCAAAGATTATGTTTTAAGAGTAATATTATAATTAGATTTAACGATTTCTAAATTTTTTAAACGTCAATATTTTTAGGTATCTCAGTTTGGCAAAACTATGTGTATTTCTGGATTTATGGGACTAGATATTCCACCTCCAAACGGACCATTATGGATTTTAGGTGATGTTTTCATTGGAAAATATTATACAGAATTTGATGTTGGTAATGACAGAATAGGATTTGCTGAGGCAGCTTAATTTTCTTTGAAAAACATACAAAATTTTAAATACCAAAAATATATTTTACATGCCTTAGAACAAAGAAGCAAAAGTTTAAAAATTCAGTTTTGAACTAATTTAGTAATGTAATTGAATTCGAACAAATAAAGATATTAATCATTGAAGACTTATTACTATATAAAAAAAAGAATAAGGGTACTATTTAGTCCAACAGGTGTTTTAACATTGCTCATGTGAATATATTCGTACGTTATTTTAAGATTTAATAAACAATTCAAATTATGAGTTCTTATGGCTGAATTGTCTAGCAACACATTTTTACTGAATTTTGAAGTTACGATAAATTAATATAAATTTATTAACATTTTTACATTGTATAAGCGGTAAATACTTTAATAGCTGAATTCATGGAATCAAATTCTAACCTTGTGAAGTTTTTTGAAAAATTATTGTTTATATATATGTATATTGTTTATATATTTGAAAAATTATATTGTTTATATACATTTTCTCAAATATTTGACCATCATTAACTTCAAAATTCAGTAATATTTTTAATATTACATAATCCAGCATCTACGCATTACTACAATTTTGAAGTCATTTGAATTAATGCCAAGATTACTTAAGTTTAACATCAGAAATAATGAGCGCTTTCCCTAATAGTCTTCGAAGTATTTAATATTTTATTAATCTTAATTTTTAAAAAATCTTGACTTCAAAATATCAGTTAGAGGATATTAATACAAAATTCAGTCTATGGGTTGTTATTGTGTATTTGAAGTCGTGAATGCTCTAAACAAGCAAGTCCAGAAAATGCAAGTTAGATTTAGCAGTCTTCAATGCAGTAACCGTATGATTCTGTGTAAATTAATATGTATGCTGACTTCAAAATTATAGTAAAATTATGTTTTACAAATCTTACTTATGAGTTTTAAATGTTGAATTACCAAGGAATTACAATATTTTGGGTAAGCTCTTACATATAATTCCAAATTATTTTGTAATTTAATAAAGATAACCCTTATTTTCATTATGTCTTTTTTTAATAATAAACTGAATATTTGTTGTTATGGAAATCAAAATAAAATATTGTTTTACTTTTTAATTTCATTTTGAATAAAAATTATTATTAAGGAGGTAATATACAATCAAAGTCAATGTAAACCAGCTTAAATAATTAAAAACAATATAATTTATCCAGAAATTTTTAATAAAAATGGAAAGAAAACAAGGCTTTTTAAAGTAATATTTTTTGTTCAAATTTTATTTTATTGTAAAAGTTCAAACGTATTCTTCTAATTTAATTTTGAAGATGGTCACATCATATCACGTATACCGAACCAACTTTTATTAAAGAAAAAATTTTTGCTTACCATTGTGATGACACTATTACATTTTTTGATCTTGCAACTAAACAACAAACATTTTATTATGCATTCGGAGGTGATTCAGGTGATGGAGTATCATGTATAACTGGTCATAATAATTATTTTATGTTTGCATTTGCTGAATTGAAATATAAACCAAATATTTATATGGTGCTATATCCAAATATGCAAATAACTAAAATATTACCTTGTAAGCTAAATATATATGTAAATTTTTTTCAAAGTTAATTATTAATAAAAAAAAAAATTTTAATTTTAGCAAATCATATCACAAAATATATTGATATTAGATTTACAGATTCGGAATATATTATTGGTTTAACAGGTTATCCTTTATTTGCAATTGCTATTTGGAATTACAGAAAAGGTATTATAATGGGTGAATATCGCACTGAAATTATGATTGAAAAACAAAAATTAATATGTGGATCAACTGGAAATATATGTGCTCAATATTGTTCAATTACCAGAGAAATTAATATTTGGGAAATAAATTCGATTAGTGAAAAAGTTTTCCTTATTAAAAAGAATATAAAATTAACATCAATTAAAAGTGAAATTGATATTGATTTAACATTTGGTCTCGATGGTAACTTATATTTAATTGATTCTGGTGGAATATTTTATATGGTAAGATATTTAAATCGTTAATACTTTAATAAATAAATACCTTGCTCATGTAATTGTAAAATAATTCAAAACTTACCCACATATACACATGTATGTTTAGACTGCACTACTATTGTAGTTTGGTTTTCTTATTGATGAATTGCCGTGAATGTTGACGTTAAAATCTAACTTAATCTAACTTGACTGATTCAGCAATATGATTTTAATTTAAATTTTTGCATTAACGTTTTTTAAATTTTTTTTTTAATTATTAGAAATTATAAATACATATACATATGTACTTTATTTGAGAATGGTCACTGCATCTTCTATTTTGAAACCCTGGGGTCTTATCACGTAATTCGATTTTTTTGAAACGATTTTCATATTTGCAGAAAGGGAAAGGTTGTACTATACAAATTGATTGGTACTACCTTATCTTATTTCCGAATATGAAAATCGTTTCACGAAAATCGAATTACATAGTAAGGTCCCAAGTTTTTTTCTTTTGCTTGCTTATTCTAGCAAACTTCAAAGATAAGTTTTCTGTTTTGAACTTTTGGTTGTTATTTTAGAGCTTATTGATTTCGACTATATTTTCCGAATAGTCTCAATTTCAAAATTAGTTTTCATTTACATATTTTAAAAAATCGAAATTTTTTGAATCGATTTTTTTAAATCTATAAATACTATCGATAAATTCGATTCAACTAAGCAATGAATAGCTGAACTAACTCTAAATTTTTAACTTTAAGCAATTATTATGAATACATAAATTTATTTTTTAAAGATTCAAGGTACAAACTGTATTTTAAAAAAACTTTGGATTTGGGACGACAAAATTGAATCAAATGCTGAAGGTTCATGGTTTATTGAAACTCATAAAGGTGGTTTCTTAATATTAAGCTGTAACAATTACCTAAAATTTCTAAAAAAGGATAAAACTTGGAATGTTATTTTTACAATTGAGTTAACCGAATCAATTAATTGGCTTAAATCAATAAATAATTTTGAAAAAACTTATTTCTTAACAAAGGATTGGAAAATTCAAATTTTACTAGATAATTCAGAAAAATCTGGATTGGAAGAAATTGGTGAAATTGGACCATTTATAAAACAATTTGCTTTAATTCAACCTTATGCAAAAAATGTTGCACTTTTACTTAAATCAAACCAAATAAGAATTTCTGATATTGTTACTGGAACAGTTCTTTCAAAAATACAAGTAAATGAGGCGATCTATTTTAAATCGTATCCTACGTTACCAGTATTAATTGTTGGTCATTCAGATGGTACAATAACTTTAATTTCATGTTATGAATTAAAAAATCCAAAAATTCTTACAAATTTCAAATTAAATAATTTTCCAGTCAAGGATATTTTAAATACAGAAGATTATATGGTAACATTTGATTGTAGTAAAACATTTTTTATTATCAAAGGGAAAATTGGTGGTTCATTAGAAGTTGTGAAGTATTTTCAAATAAAATACGATATATATAAAATGGTGGCCATAGAAGATAGTGAATCATCTTTGAAGTTGATCATAATTCCATGGAAAAATTATGAATTTCAAATGGAACTAATAGTTTTAATATATGAAAATGATAAAATAACAGAAAAAATTTATAAATTAAAGTTTAATTTAGTTGACATTATAACAATTGAAAAGCGTTTACTGGGATCAGCTTTTAAATCAAATGAAATTTATGAATTAAATTTGGATAATGAAAATATAATTGATAATTTATGGCAGAAATCAATTCATCATATTAAATACACTAGATTGTATGGAATTCAAAATACAATAATGACATGGGGACTTGATGGAATCGTGAGTTTCTATGATTTTAGTAAAAAATCTTTGAATTATGCATTTTCTGTACAAAACCGAAGAAATGAAATGGATTATATAATATCTGCGCAATGTACACCAAACCAAAAGTAAATATTATTTATTTGTTTTATTAAATTTGCACAATAATTTCAATTCATTACTAATTTTAGACACTGTTTCATTCTAACAAAAAAAGGAACCCTTAAATGTTTTACAACCAAAGAGAAAATTCCTGATTTTGTTATAAATATTCAATTAGAAAATTATTTCATTAATGCAACAACTTTCCCATATAATATGGAATCGGGTGAGATGATTATAATGATTTTTATTCTACACTTAATCTCTATAGTATTGCGTTGTTACAATCTCTATAAAATTTCTATAGTATTGCGTTAAAAACAAAAATTCTTTTTATATATTTTAGGAAGATCATGGATTGAAGAAATGTCATTTGATAAATTTGAGAAAGAAAAAATAAAATTTGCTAGCAAGAGAGAAAAAATTATGGATGATTTACAAAAAATTAGAGAAAAAGTACAAGCTTTAGTTGATGAAAATGAAGCACTTGAAGATCCAGATGATCGTGTTCCTCTGAGTAGCTTGAATGTAGCTAAAGAATATGCTCAACGTATTATCGATAAAGCAAAAAAGAATCGTGAAGCTGAAGATAAAATATTAAAAGAATTTATAGCACATCAAAATCGTATTACATCTCTTATTCTTAGTCAAACATGGAGTCATATGTTAAAGAAAAATCAAAAAGTTTTTGGTATTTTTACACATTTAGAATGTGAAAATTATGCTTTGTCACATTTCGATTTGAAAAAATTTGAAAATATTGAAGAGAAAATAAATTTACATCGAAATAAAGAAATTTCATCAGATATTTGGTATGCATTTCTACCACCATGGCAAAAAAAAATTTATGATCCTGAAAAACGAAAATCAATAGAAATTCTTCAAACTGACGTTAGTGAATCAATTGTTGGATCACAAAAACAAATAATAGAAAGAAATCAACAATTTGCTCTTTCTGGGACTGCAACACATATTTTTATTGATCCTCATCCAGCTCAATATCATCAATTCGAAACAACAACCTTTAATCAAATGTACATTCAGGAGTTTTTGGTTGAGGTACATATATTGTTTCTGGATAATGTTTTTAAGAAAATCATATTAAAATTTTTTTTTTGCTAGTTTGATGTTAGAAAATTAAAACAAAGCTTTAACAAAATTTTTGAAAAAATGATTCAGACAAAAGAAGATACCTTGAAATACGTTAGAGAAAGAAATGACCGCTTTAGAGTTATTCAAACTGAACAGAATGCTTTGGCTCTTTTAAGAGGTGCTGATCCAAATTTTACCCGATATATTGAAGATCCTGAAGTAGCACCAGAGGAAACTCCTGAATCAGTAACGAAAGTAAGTTGCTTGGAAGCTTGGAAAATAAGAATTCCAGAATTCAACTAGATATGTTTATTTGAGATTTTCTGAAATACAAAATCAAAATTTCTATAACTATATCAATATATTTTTTAGGTTGAAGAAACAGAAATTAAAGTAAAACCTTATATATCTCCAACTGAACAACGATTAATGGAAGAACTGGCACAAAAAGAGGAATTAAGACGTTTAGCTTTATTAGCAGATGATTTTCGTGAAAGAGCATTAACTGTAATGATGGATGGTGTATTGGAAAAACGTTGGGAAGATGAAATCAAAAAAGATGTCCCAAAACCTCAATGTTTACTTAAGGATAAAGATCCTAACGATTATACAAAAGATGATCATAGAGCATTAAAAGAATATGAAGAAAAAGTTGAATTTATTTGTTCAGAACGTGAACGTTATCGAGTGATGTTAGATGAAGAAGACAAAAGACTGCAAATAATACAAGATGAAAATATTTTAAAATTTAATCAGAAATGTGGTGAATTATTTTTACAAAAATTGCAATACGATGCAGCTGTTAAACAGGAAGAATTGAAATTATTAAGAACATCTTCCTTTAATTATCAACGAATAAAATTTAAACAAAAAGAAGTTACTTTAATGTAATTTTATTTTTAAATTCAACAATGCTAATTTAGTAACTAAAATATCTTTTTAGTAATAATTTGACTGAAAAACGAAAAAAAGTTGATGAATTAACAGCAGTTATTGCAGAAATTGAGAAAAAATTTCAAGAGTATCAACAAAAATATGAGCAATTACAAAATCGTGATAAAGGAATGGAAAAAGGTTTTAAGTCTCAGTATGCCGAAAGTGCACCAGCTTTTGTTTTAGATACAGCATATAAATCATTTAAACGTAGACCTAAATGGCAACAAAAAGCTTCGGCAACAGCAACTATTTACAATGAATTGGCAAATATCATTATAAGTAAAAGTTCATTAAAAGATACTTTTCCATTACCTCCCGACTGTTATGAGTACTTAAATTTATTGGAAAATAATGATCATTTTAGTCAAGCGCCCAGTATAATCGATCAAAAATTATGGGAAATATTATGCCGTTTAAGAAGAGCAAAAATTGATAGTGAATTTAGAGTAAGTATTAGAGGATGTTTAATTGTTGAACTCAACTTATTCAGCAATATAATTTTAATTGCTGAATAAGCGAAATTATTGTAAGATCTGCATTTATGCGCTTGCTCTTTATAAAATTGATTTAACAATGAAAATAATGAAAATATAATTTGAATTTTTTTTATATAAAGTTAAAAGCTCTTGGTTTGCAACTAGCAGAAATAGAAGCCACTCTTAATTTATTTATAAAAGAAGTTTCTACTACAAAATCAATGAATTCTTCATTGGAAAAGGATTTGCGAGATTTGAATTTTGCTTATGTATGTATAAAATTTCATATTTCATAAATTTCTATATAGTAATTATGATTCTTATTTTAAAATTTTTAGCAAGATTTTGTAAGAAACAGAACAGTTCAAATTGTTATGCCAATGGGTCTGGTAGAAGTTCCATTAACTGGCAAAATGTCTGATTTTCAAGGAAGTCTTTTATTGAGTAGAGCTGATATTGACGACATAAATACTATTATTAAGGTTAGTTAGTTTTTTTTGTTTATTTCGTGAGCCTTGCAATCTTGCATAGTAAGTTGAGTACAACTAGACATTTTGAAGTTATGGAGTATTATAGTTATTCGGATAATAAGGAATGGCTGTAATTGAAAATGTCTTTTGCACATTTTTTTTCTAAATTTTAGTTGTAATTTTATAAAGAATTGCATAAAAATTTCTTTGTTTTAGAAAACTGGACAGAAAAAATTAAAAACCATGTACAGACTGGCTGTATTCCGACGAAAAGTTTTAATGAAAGAATGGGAGCATACTGCTTTACAGATGTCAGTTCAAGATTTAAAAGATTTTCTTAATGTGGTTGAACATACAAATGTTACATTCGAAATGAGACAATGGTTAAGAGAAAAATCTGAAAATCGTCTTATTGAAGTTACGAATAGTTATTTGAGACGAAAAGTTGAAGCTAAATTACAATACTTAAATAGATCTATTAAGGAAAGGTAAGTACCTATTATAAGTACATGTGCACATTAATATATGAAAATTATTTTTTGCTAATATTTTTGGCTTATTATCTCGTAAAACTAGAAAAGTCGACATATTTGTATCTATCATAGAATACCTAATTGCGGGGGTGCATGAAATAGATTGTATTGCATTTCACATCTCAATCTGAGCACAGATTTCAATAGTTTACTAATATATATGTACATATTTTGCAACTTATGTTCGAAATTGCTCCGCGTTCGGTATGATAACATGAAAAGTATGAAAAGAAAGCCATTGTTGTATAGAAAATTTCGTCGGTCAATGCACTTTCGCTTCAAATATCGATAAAAATGTGCTCGAAATTTGATAACAGAGAAATTTTATATTTTGTAAGAAAACAGTTGAAATTTTACCACGTTTCCTACAATCCGTTGGAAACTTCTGAACGATTTGCAAGATAAAGCAAAATGCGAACTGTGACTTTTCTTTCTTACGTAAATGCTAAATTTTTTATGTTTAAATATTTGAATCTGACGAACGGTACAAGATAGGGCCGATGATTACATTCAAAGGAGCTAATTTTGAAAACCCATAGTACTACCGCAGCGTAAATTTTTTTGAAAAATGGCATTTGTTGCCGCAAAGTATTCATCTGATAGTTTGTTGATTTTCGCTTTCCGGTAAATGCTTTTAAAGCCATTATATTGTTCATTTGTTTTAATTTTGTATATAAAAACTAATTTTATTTTTTATAAACTTCTTCAAACTCTAAATAAATTTTGTTTTAATTTTTCATTCTTATTTAAAATTTAATATTTTAGCAATGACAAAATTGATGAGTGTATTACAAAAATTAAAGAACAAAAAATTGAAAATTCTAAACTGGATAGAGCTATTAAACTATTAAATATTGATGTAACTGAAAAGAATTTAAATCGTGATTTAGTTTTTGAGGAAAAACAAATAAGAGAACAAAGAGAAAGGTGCATATAAATACATACAACCATTTATTTATATTTTATTGCATACATAAAATAATTTTTTTTTTCATTTTAGAATGGTTATCTGTATGGAACGAAGTAGATTAATTAGAAAAGTTCAAGCTGGTCATTTGCAAATATTGGAATTGGCAACATTATTAGAACTTCAAAAATTAAAAACATATCCGACATTAAATCCTTTAATGAAAAATTTATCTACTATTTCAAATACTCAATAGAATATTTTTTATATTAAGATATTTTTATATTGAACCAAAAGATTTCATTGTGAAATTAAATTAAAATCGAAAATGTGTGGAAAAAATAAGGTTTCCGTGAAAATTTTTAAGATTTTTCAATTATAACCATATTTTATAATTCAAAATTGAGTTATAAAATATGGTTATAGTTAGATCTAGTGAAATCTGGTTGTAAATTTATAATTTTTTTTTTCTTTTGAAATTTCAGATGAAAAATTATGAATTTATGATTTTCTTAAAGTTTTTGTCTTTAAAAATTTGGGAAAGTAATTATTGTTTCATGACTAATTCCAAACCAAAAAAAACGCCATTTTTATTATATAGCTTACTCTTAGGACATACAAGCGGACATTAAAACTCAAAGACATTATTAAATAATTTGAAATTCTTAACTTTCAAATTTTGCTATTGTAAATTCAAATATTTTTCTTAGCATTTCCTTCGCATTAGCTGCATTTCGTATTCACATTATTTGCATTTCATGCATTTAATTTAATATTAATTTTACGATTTGAATAGCACATAAACCAGTTGAAACTTAATCCAAATAAATAAATCTTTATTAATATTCTAAAATTGTTAGGAACACTTGATTTGAGAAAATTATTTTAGATCATTTTTTAATTCATTTATACAAGTTATTATAAAAATAGAAATTTCATTTATGTACGCTTACGAATTACGGATTATGTAACTGAAGCAAGCACGATACATTTTATTTTTCTTTCAAATTCAATACATTAAAATTTATTCTATATTATTATTAATATTAGCTGTACATTTTTGCATTCTTGCAAAAAAATATACTTGTAAGATTGCATTACAGTTATTTAATTAATTTAACCGGAACGGTTTGTGGTGATTTTTTTTATTCATGCAAATGTATTATGGCGGTTCTTTGTATACCTACACCTAATATGCAGCACTATAATAGTGTTAAGTAATTTCAAAATAACTTTTGCTTTATGTATTTTCGATTCATAATTAGTATAGCTTTATATATAAATTTAAGCTTAATAGAGTATTTCTTTAGGGTATTAAGTACAAATGACATTTGATTTAACTGATCACAATCAAAATCAATTGATATTATAAATTATAGATAGTAAAAATGGAGTAAGAGTGTTCCTTAATCATCGTATTTCTCTACGTGCATAGCAAAATAAAAACTTATCGATTTATTTTTTGAAAATCTGTTACTAACTCATCTTCTAGAGGGGAAAGGTGATTTGCTCGTCATTTTACGAGTAATATATTAGTTTGCAACATTATATCAAAGATTGTTTTTAAAATATCCCATGTAAAGATGTAAAGTGTCGAATATTAAAATTTCTGGAATTGCAACTACATAATTTAAGATTATCGATTTTTATTGAGGTTCAGAACGTCATATACACTTGAAGGATCGGTTATGGTTACGTTCCTTTAAAAAATTCTATTCTTATTTTAGGAAAATTAAGTTTTTATTTAGAAAAAATTTAATAAAAATGTTAGAACCTTCAGTCTTTATTTTCCTATTTCTGACTTTAAGGGAGGTCAAGCAAAATGTATTTCCATTCTCATAAAGAAAAGACGACCCCGTAAAATGTAGATCTAACGTAAACTTATTCAACATTACAAATAATCGCTCAATAAAAGTAAATTGTTTTGGATAACTTCTCCAAGTTTTTATTGAAGAACTTCTTATGACGGATAACTTTTATAATTTCTATATAATTTGCATACTGAAACAGTTTTTCGGAATCTCATTTCTTTATTAAGCTTTAAAAACTTTTTTATTTTTAAATTGTACATATAAAGTATTTTTCGCTTTTTCGAGATTTGAATTGTAAGAATTCAAATTTCGAGAAACTGCAAAAATTAAAAAATTGTCTTGGCCGGATTCTGTAGGATGTTTGTATTTGTTCATTTATTGCAAGAATTTGAATGCACTGCTGTCTGCATTAACTATTTTGTTTCCTTGTAAGGTACAAAAATACAATAGGGAACGTCTAAGAGTTTTTCTTATATAGTAAACTCAATTAAATGAGCTCATCTTTGCCCTCATTTTATTTGATAATAATTGCATTGCAAAAAAGAAAATACGTTGCGTATTGTAACAAAATAAAAGTCTTTTGTGTCATCATTATGAATAATTTCAAAAAAAAAAAAAATTTCTTTGATAAAAAAAATGCCTTTCAAATATAGTTTAGTGATCTGTAAAGAGCACTTAAATTTTACTGAAATAAATTAATAAAAATTAAAGAAGTGAATTGAAAAAAGAAAATGCCCTGTGGGAAGTCTTCATATTCAAATTTTCTTATTCTATTGTTGCTTTGAGTTTATAATAAACGTATATGACTGCATCAATATTTTATGAATTGTTACCTAATTTTTCTATGTGCTATATTTTCATTCAGTAATTGAAAATTATATTAATTTTTATTTAAAGTTTATAGAGGGAGTTAATTTAAATCATATAGTTTAGATAAAATCGGGTTCAGTACGCTTTTTCGGACTAAATCTAGCCACATCCTTTGAATACAACCGAAAAATAAAAATGATAACTTTACTGGATGATATTTATGAATTTTTCGAAAGCGAATTTATAATATAGAAATTTAGTTATTCAAGTTAGCATGAAATAAATTTTTTTATACAGGGTGTAGTTCTTAAAGCTTGTTGTTATACGCTTTTAAATTCGATTGTTATACATATTTATATATGTATGTAGTATTATAAAAACAAATGAACCATGTGTAATATTAATAAAAATGAAAATATTTTTTATAGTAAGTTCTTTGAAGATTGAATTGTAGCTAGAAAATTATTGCATTTTACATTTTATTTTTTTACTTAATTTATTTTACGTATAGGAAGTATCATATTACTATATACTTGTAAAATTAGATTTTTTAAAAATATTAATTAAATACTTTTAGAATATCAAATTTCTTGTATAACTTGCTTTAATTTATTTATAATAAAAATAATTATTTATTCTAGAATTATTACTATTTGAATAACAATAAAATAATAAATATTAT
Organism: Condylostylus longicornis; assembly: GCF_029603195.1. NCBI lineage: Eukaryota > Metazoa > Arthropoda > Insecta > Diptera > Dolichopodidae > Condylostylus > Condylostylus longicornis. The sequence goes on along the minus strand of NW_026578009.1, from coordinate 6,932,730 downwards.
TGCCGGGCCACCCACGGGCAGGTCCCATTAGAACTTATAATTCTTCAGAAAGATTCTAGCTAGATATTTTAAAAGTGTAGCTTAAATGTGCTAAAAATAATGCTCTCAAATGCTCCCTTCACTATTAAAGCAACTTCAGTGGAAAAGAAATATGTTTTTCGGCTGCACATAATTATAGGGAAATAAAAACGTCGATTAATGGTCTATTCTTCTTTGATTGCATCATTTATAGTGATGCAATGTAAGGTGTATAAAATATATGTAACTAAATCAAAATGAAGCTCTAATCTATTATTTTTTAGGTCTCTATTCTCCATTAGGTCTCTAAAACTCTGATTTTCCACAGAAATCTCGGAAATGTTACCATAATTCTCTCGTTTCTTGGGAATTATTTTTTGACGAGAAAGTAGAAACTATTTTATAATAGTCAGTATGCGTATTTTCATAGTAGTTATAACAGTATAACCAAAGAATACTCCAAATTTTGGTACAATTATAAAATATTTGTGTGGATAAATTTAATTTACTAGTTAAAAATTTGATTTAAAAAAAAAAATTTAATATAACACAAATTATGTTTTTTTTTGTGTACATACCTTACATAATTTGGAATTTTCATAATATAAGATGGGTGGCGGATTCCTAAATTTGAGTCTTTTAAAAAATATTATATATAAATTAGGCATGTTTGTGTTAGTGTTTTCAATCACCTTTATGTATAAAATAATTAAACAAATTAATTTTTATGCTAATTTTTGGTTCAATGTTTCAGATACGTGTTTAGGGAGTAATAACAATAAATTTAGTTTGGAAAAAAAAAATCACTGAAAACATTTAAAATGGTTGATCAAAATAAATTATAGCAATATTAACTATTAAATAGATCCAATAGCATCTTTCCTTTTTAATTTTTTTACCTCTTAATTTAATAATATTCGCATTATTACATTACTCTCGGATCATATATTCCGAATTTTATTGGTTTTTTCCGCGCGTGAAGGGATACTATACCTAGAACTTCAGTCATGTTAAGGTGCAAGATTTATTGTACGACAGTATTGTTCTAATTAGTATAATTCAAAGCCATACTCATTGGCTTAATTTAGTGCTAATTTAAGGCCTGGGCTTCATCTTTCTTCTAATTCATACTTAACTATCTTATGTATACATTTTTCGTTCTATTTCCCACCTAAAAATAATTTCTAGTAGGTTATTAATTTTAATAATGAACAATTTATGAATTATTTTAGAATACTGATGATGAAAAATTAATAATTTCTTTTGAAATAAGTAATTGAAACTAATGATTTTTTTTTTAATTTCTTAGTTATTTATATCAAACCAATTTAGAAGCAATATTAATTTGATTCATAAATGAAATTATTTTAAAACAAAATTCAACCCTGGCAAAAATACAAAAATTTTTCTCCCCTTCCAATTTTTATTGGTAGGTTTTATATGATTTTTCCTTTAAAAATCTTATTGCATATTTATTAACTTCTGCTCCACTGGATATTTATATATATTTTACGTATACTTTAATACATCACAATGTTTATTACACTGTAAAAAATTTTGCAATAAAATAATTATAAATTATAATAATTGAGGAAATTTTAAACACATTAATATATCTGCAAATAATTGAAGTAAAAAATTTTTTGACTGGTTTTTTTACGATATGATGCAGTAAATTTAGTGCAGCCCAGTGGAGTATCACCTGTTGAGATTCAGACTTATTCAGATTTTGTGGGGACGATGACGAAACTCCCGAGTATATTCTTTGCGACTGCTCGGCACGGGCTATCCGGCGACGCAATTGTTTTGGACAGGTTTCCTAAGCGCTCGGGAACTGCTGTCCAACTTCCTTGAGAATATCTCCAGTTTTATACTTGGGATTGGGATATTATAGGTGGAAACGTTGGGAGGCTACAATAAGTAAGGAGTGGCTTGGGGGGCCCACTCGATTCCTTAAAATTTACAATCTACAAGCAGTAAATTAACTACAAACCTTTGAAAGCTATAAAATCACATTATGTAGATTCGCATAACTCGCAAACGAATAGGATAATCGAGTAAAGTCTTGGTAAAGTCTTCAATATCTCAATCGTAAATGTACCACTTAATATAGAGTAAACTGATTAATGAGAATTTTGTAATCTTACAGTGCACGTATAATGTAAATTAATTCATTTATTGTAGACATTATCACCCAAATATTTTTCAGTGTAAGTATGTACTTGTAGTATTATGGAATGTTTGTATGTACCTACATACATGGCAAGTGGATCTTTAATAAACGCTTTCGTAGATATCATTATTATTTTTTTTTGTTAAATACACAACTACCAACATAAATGTAGCATGGCAAAAGTTTATACAAAAAGAATCATAAAACCGTATAGGAAAAATAGTTGTTATGTTATAAGAGTTCCCTTCATAAAAACTAAACAAAAATAAGATAAAAAATAAAACATACTATACAGCTATGTACAACCGATGGGTGATGGGTCCGTAAAGCGTGACCGCATGAATTCACAGTAAACAAATTTTTTTTTCAAAATATCTACAATAAATATTTATGCATGTATGCGTGTATATTATAAACTATTCGTGTAATAAACTCACTTGTTGTATTTTAATATCTAGCTATTGCATTATATTCGAATTTATTTGATGGTGAATTCTTTGTTTTTTATTTTTAATCTACTTTTACAAATAAATAGATACAATTCACTGTTAGTTGGCGAAAAAATAAAAAGAATAAATAACAAAAATACAAAATAATTTTGTATAAGAAATTTTGTAAAAGTGACTGTAGTAGCGGCTATCAGGCTAGCAAGTGTTCCGTAAAGTAAGAATAAAATATTTTTTTAATGTGAATCAGTTAATTTTTCACCTGAAAACGGATCGGTCTAAATTTTATTCCAATTAGAATTTTTTTGTTTTTCAAATGTGTAGAGATAGAAAATCGTTTTGTTATTGTTTTTAATTTTATTCTGAACTGGTGGTTCTATAAAATTAATTGTGTAAATTTTGATAGGGGGTTCAAAAAATTTTTATAAAACAAAGAAAATGTACACAGATTTAATAACGGAAATGACGTTCTTTTTTATATCATAAAAAAAAAAACAAAAAATTTGTTAAAAGTTTGGTGGGTTGTGAATGTGAAAAAAAAATAAAACAAAAATAACAAAGTTTCTGGCTATTTGGGAAAATTATTTAAATTCATGAAATTTTAAAAAAAATCCAAAAAAATTAATTCAATTTTATTATGAAAATTTTAAAAAATTAAAGTGAAAGGTGGTTAACATTAACAGTGGGATTATATGGTGGTGTAAAATAATATTATTTAATTTTTGAAAAGATCTTACTTAAAATATTTTCTGTCTTTGGTAAAAATGAGATTAAAATATGAAAATTTAGAAAAAAATAAAATAACGATTGAAATTCGGTCTCTTTAGATCCTATTGATCCTATAACACAGTTCGGCTCACCCTTTTTAATAGGCCCAGTTATCATCAGTAAATGAATCAAATTAGTAAGTGAAATTCCCTAAAAAACATAAAACTTACAAATGTATATCGGCTTATATATACACATATAACGAAATATAATGTGAATTTTCAGTATTAAATTAAAAACAATTAAAAAATTAATAATTAAAAATTTAATATTTAAAATTTAAACGAAAAAAAAATTGAAAAAGAAATACTGACTTTCATGAAATTCAAACAATGTGCAATATATAAAAAATTCAAATCTCTTATAAGGCTATGAAGAAGATCGTGAATAAAATTTTGGGGCAGTTAAAGGATAAAAAAGAAAATCTATTGGTAGTTAAGAAAGAACGAATTTCAATTGAATTTTCTCTTTTTTTTATGAAACCTATCCGAACAAATTTTTGTCTTCCACAAATTCAAATATTTAAAATTATAATTCAAACAAACGTTAGTAAATTTAATGTACTTAGTAATTATATTATTTAAATATTGTGCTTATAATAATAAAATTCTTATTTATATGTAAGAATATGATGACTTGAAAAGCACAGAACTCAGAAGATTTTAAGTTTTGAATAAATATTAAGCAACAATAATTTGAGATTCATCATATTATTTCGAGGTAGTTATTAAAAAATTTTGGCATAACAAACGTACCGCCGAGTAAAGAATCATTTTTATTTTCATAAGAACTTGTTCGTTTTCAATAAAAAGATAAAAATTTCATATAAAATAGTAATTACCATAAACTCTTCTTTACATTGTTTTCATCTTCATTTTTTGTCTTATCAAAATTTTGATCATATCTTAAAACAACCTTCAATTATTTTACGGAAAATTTAGAATATCTGCTTAGTTTTATAAATACATCATGTATATAAGAAGATATTTTAAAATTTTCATATAACACTTTTTTTTAAGAAATTTTGATCTATTAAACAGATTTCTTAGGCACTTCTTACAGGAATTCAGTGAGATCACACTGAACATGGGAAACAGAAAATTTTGTACTCTGTAAAGCATACAGTTTCTTATTGTTATAAAATTAAAAATATTTGTAATTTCTTATACTTAATGTAATTTTGATAGATTGTACGTAATTGTAAAATAGTTCAACTTTTACATTTTTATTTTGAAAGTTAAAGCTCTATGAACTTACTTAAATAATACAAAATATCTAAAAGAAATACCCCGTAAAGTATGCAACGTTTATTTAATTTGTAAATTTCTTTGAAATTTTTCTGTTGTTTCCATTAATGTTGGTGGTTTAATTAGCTTAACTTTCTTCTTAATTTTTGTCTACTAATATTTTCCAAAAAAAATTTTAAATAATTCAAATTACTTATATAATAAATTCCATCTAGTGTACATATAAATCCTAAATATGCAATTATATAAGCATGAACTTTCAAAAATTTTAAATTAAAAATTTTTTTTTAAGTCAAAGAAAAGCTTGAATAATTTTCTAGGTCAAGATGAAGTTTAATAGTTTTTTTTTTTCAAAATCATTAACTATATATAAGATGTGTAATTGTCATTTATATGTGTACGAAATAATAATTATGTACATACAAGTTATATAATTTATAGATTACATGTAATTGAGATAAATGAAAATTTTAGAAAATTATATTACAGCTAGATATTATTGTTTGTTGAGAAATAAAACAGTGTATGATCCATATACTTTGTACACATTATACGCTCTTTCATTTCTTAACAGATGTTATTAGTCATTTGATTAGATATTGAAATTTTCGGACTAAAATAATAAAAATAGATTTGTTGCAATAAAAACGGTGGCCTTTACAATATACTACAAGTAATATAAAAAGAACAATTACAAAGCAAATTATTTTATGTAATATTTTTCTCATAATATATCTAATTAGGGATAGCTGCTTAAATTCTACTGAAAAGTAGAAGGTATCACGTATACATTTATACATAAAATATAATTAGTTTAACTCAAGAATTAGGCATAAGTTCCATATCATTCATTATTCCAATTATTCCAATATATTTCATTATTTATTATTTCCCTATGTATTCTTGATCTTAAGCAAGAAGCAAATATATAGATACTTCTTATATGTATATGCGAATAATTGTGCATTATTTACATACCAAATTTAACTAAACTATTTAAAAATTTATGAAATCATATGAAAGTATATCACATTCAATAAAATAAAACAATAATATGAAAGGAAGTGAATAATTTAAATATTTTTCGTCACTTTGGAGTTTCCGTTTAAAATACTCAGATTATTTTCTTTTTTTACGTTCAAGTGCAGATATTTCAAATTTTATAATAATGTGCACATTTTGAGTACAACTATTTGCATTTATATCGTCTCAACATCATTCTATAATACCAATATATGTATATACAGGGTGATTCAGAAAGGTATACAACAACATATACCATTGGTTAAACAGTCGAAAATGTGTAAAACTTTTGTTTCGGAGTAGATGGGAAATCTGAAGGGTTTTCGAAATACAGGGATTTTAACGAATTTTCACGAAAAATTAAAAAAGAGGAAAAATTTGATTTTTCCTAAAGTTCGAATGATTGGTATTCCGAAAGTATACCAAATACATAATCAAGGTCGGTGTTTATTTTAAGCCTTTTATAAGGCCTTTTAGAAACTGTTTGTTTGAAGGCCCTATCTTTTTCGGAACGGAAGTTATAAACAAAAAAGCTTAGATAACTAGAAATTTCGTGAAAATTCGTTAAAATCCCTGTATTTGGAAAACCCTTGAGATTTCCCACCTACTTCGGAACAAAAGTTTTACCCATTTTCGACGCTTTAACCAATGGGATATGTTGTTGTATACCTTTCTGAATCACCCTGTATATACATATATATATAATTATATTATGCAAATTTGTAAAACTGAAAAATAAACCGTGTCAAGAAATTTAATTCTCTACAAATCGTATATACTGGTAAATTTATCAATCTAACAAAATTTCGTTTTAGAAGATGAATTTTTCTTAAATTTCATAAAAACGTCGTATTCAATAAAGAAATAATTTTTATTTGTCTTTTTGTATTCTCCCTAGTAGGAATGTTTTCCGATTTGCAATTGGATGAATATAATATCATAGGGCAGAAATTAAAAACCCTTACGTGTAATCAGTGGCAAAACTCACTGAAAACGGAATTTATTGTAAACAGATAATTAAGAAATCTTAAAAATTTGTACCTAAAATTTGCTGAAAAATATTTATTTTTGATCCTGATTCTGATTGATAACAAAATATGTAACCTAAAAATAAGGTAAAAATTCACGTATGCAGGGTTCCGCCTATAGGTAGGACAATAGATTGGGTCTAGATGACCAATAACTAATAAGGGGTTTTTTTTCTTATTTTGTATATTAATTTAGTTTTAATGTAGAATTTAATAAACCACCATTTCAACACAAGATACCCAAAAGATTAGGATCATGAGCGGTAAATTATATATTTAAATTTTGAAGATCATAAAAATTAAATTTCCATATTTATATACGTACATTATTTCCGAAGAAATTACATATTTAAATATTTTCTAATAAAATCATTTAAATTGAAAATTCCCCCTAAAAACTTTTTTAAAATATTAGAAATATCGTATTCGAATAAATTTCTTCAAAAAATTTCTTTTATGAAGATTTCACATACTAGTGATACAAGATCATATATACATACATACATATGTGGCTAATTGATATTTCCAAAGAAAATTAAATTATAAAAAAAAAATCGCTTTTATGAAGATGGCATGGCTTAAGCTTTTACTTAATTACTTGTTTAATTAAAGATCTTCATGACAGAATATTGCAAAATTTATTAAAAATTAAGTAACAAGTTGTAATTGAATACAATAGGAATTGAAATTTTCAGTATACTTATTTTATTATATCAATCCGTTTTGTAATATTTTCGGTTAAGTTATATATATAACACTTATTCAAATCTGTATATTATATTTGTAATTATTGGATGAGATAAATAAATGATATAAACATAGTTGCAATTTTAAAGTAGAAAAGCTTTTAAAGGCATATTTCAAAAATTTATGATAAAGATGCATGTAAAAACTTAAAATAGAAAATATTTGCAATTATTTTCTTTATTTACAGATTGTTATACACTATAATTTTGGCTTATCAATATAAGTACAATAAATTATTTTTACAGTTGGAAAATTTATATCGCCTGTATTATAAACTCTCAAATTCATTAAGAATATGATCATTTTATCATATGAGTACATTGAAAAATTCAATAAAAATTCTTCTTTACAGTGAGCTCTTCCTTTAAATTTTGATTAAAAATATTAATTCTAAATATTCAACTTTGTTCATAAATTTTATTTCGAGTACTTGAGAGCATAAACGATAATGTTTTCAATGTTTCAAACTTGTTCTCCAATATCTAAAGTAATTTAATTCGTACTCAATTTATAAATCCAAAACACATAAATAAAATTATATGTCATTGCATATAGAACTATTTTTTTTTTGAGCGGCGATGTTTTGAATTATAAAACTTAACACTCATTGGCGCTTCTCAAAAAACAGGTTCGTTGTGTAATTACAAAAATTGTCTCATATATTTATCCTAACTTTACCGCTTAATTTAATTATTTTAGAAACAAAAAGTTGGAATGCAACTAATGAAATCCGCAATGTCCTCAAATTATAGTATAGAGTGTTAAGATTGTAATTCTTTCCTATATTTAGAGCTATTGTTTAGGAATATTGTATAAGTACTGTTTATTAATAAGTTTTCTTGATATTCTACTGTGTTCTTGTTTCATTCAAGGAATTGCAAAGTTCAGTGAAATTTAATAACCTTATAAATATTCTTATAAAATTTTTTTTACACATTATTTTTTAAAAGAAAAATTTAAATATTTCCGTTTAATAATTAAATTTTAAGTTTTATATAGTCCAAGTGTGACAATAATGATATTTTTGTTCGATAACAGAAATTATAAGAAAATTTTTTTTTATATAAAAATACGCGTATATAAAACATGCCTCTATTGTTCTAAGAAAAAATTTTATGTCAAATGAAAAATTAAGAAAAATTTATAAATTTGTATGTATGTATGTATTTTGTATCAATTTATTTATTATTTTAAGAAAAAATTATTTTTGATCGTTTATTCAACATAACTTCCTAGTATTTATTTTATAACCAGAAGATGAACCACTTATAATAAACTTTATAGTTGATCAATCCGTTCAGTTGCCCTATTTTTAAAATTTTGTTTACACTAGAAGCATAGTATTAAAAAAATAAGCAAAATATATTGTTTTTTTATAAAATTTTTTCTATTTATATTTTTATTTATTTTTTTTAATATAAAATACAAAATGAAATATATAAATAAAATGTTATAAACATAACGGTATACGATTAAAAAACAACAATTTATATACGACGAGAATAAATTCGAAATGTCATTTTAAATGACGTTTAATTTGTTAATTTAAATATTTGTTCGAAAAAGCTTTTTATAAATTCAAAAATTTCATCCTAGGTGGAGTGTTTTTTTGTTCTTGGCTTGGCCATTTATTTTTATAAATTTTCTTTGTACAGTGCAATTTTGAACACAAACAATAATATTAAAAAATAATTTTTATTTTATAACAAAATACTTTAGCTACTGAAGAAAACTGTTATACAACAAGGATTTTGAATTGAAAAGTCATATAAAAACAAAAAAAAAAAACAGAAAAAAAAAATACTATAATGTCGAATTGGGGTGAAAATAGTAGTAATAAAAGGTCTTCGCGGTCAAAAACACGCATTCAATATTTAAAAGAAAATTATAATAAAAAAGAAAATTATGAATCAATACCATTATATCAATCAAAAAATCAAAATATTAATAATAGTGAAAGAAATGAATTAAATTTTAATGAGAAATTATTAAGAAAAAATATTAAAAGTAGTGATTTAAATTCAAAAACAAATACAACAAAATATTCAAAAATACGTGAAAGATTAAAAGATCTTAAGCGTTTAACAAATTTTTCTAATTATAATATACAAAATAATCAATTATTAAATAATATTACGAGTAGTATAACAAATAATGATAATAATAAAAGTAATACAATTGAAATCAATGAAAATTCATTAGACAATAAAATTAATCAAACTCCGTCTTCATTATTGCCAACAACAACAGCAACAGCGATAGCAACAACAGCAATTGCTAAAGAAAAGGATAACAATTATGTTCGTATCCAAGTGAAATACGATGACATTGAGAAAACAAATAATTTGGAAATTTTTGAAAATTTTAATTCTAATATAAATAATATTATTACTAATCCAACAAATTTAAATTGTAATATTAATGAATCATTAATAATCGAAAATAATGAAAATTTTCATGAACAAGCAATCGATTGTCCCGATGAATTTTTAGAACAACAGAAATTAAAAAAATTAAAAATTAAGAATAAAAATTATAAGGATAAAATCAGGGATTTTTTAAGGGTAAGTTTTATTTAATAGAAACAATGTATGTAGCTATATATAATTTGTTATACATAATAAATGTTAAACGTAATTATAAATAAACATTTTGAATGCTATTATTTGCGTGACATAAGGTCATATTTTTTTTTTTACCAAATTACAACTATATACATATACATACAAGTGTTTACATAATTCATTCATTTGGTTATTAGATTTAGTTCTCAAAGACAGCCGGCCGACATGTTATAATAATGACGATTATTATTGTAATAGAAACAAATGTGAGGCATTAGGTTTTCGATTGTATATATATTATTTTGACAGTTCTTGAATTATTTATGTATACATAATGTATGTAAAGCATATGTTCAGACACATTACAGTATAATATGAATTGATTTTCTTACACTTATAATATATAAGTATATATGTATATAATATGTTCTAAACTTTATAATTAGAAAACAGTTTTTGACTCATACTCATAGGAAATTTAATTCAGAAAATTTGCCAAAAACAAATTCATTAATTAAATTTTAGGTAATGACTAATTGATTAATAAATAACGCCATATTATAATTTTCATATTTTAATAAAAAAAATTTTTTGCATTTATGTCGAAAAGATTTATTAGCGAATTCAGTTGAAAATTTTCTCTTTCTTATATGTAGAAGAATAATGGATTATATTTATTAAAATTGTTAAACCAATTTTTAATTAAATCTTTTCGAATTTAGTAATTTTTTCATTAAAACAAGTATTTAGGGGAGTGTAATATTAGATTTTGTTTCTCTGACGTTCTAGTACAATGAGAACTTCATTAGGTTAATCAATCCCTCAGCGGAGTTCAATTGTTTAACTTTAAAATATTGCTGAATTAGACATAAAAATTATGAATTTCAATGAAATGAAAATTAAAATGAATCTTCTACATTCGATTTTCAGCAATATTATTAAAAGGGTGCATATATGCGGCGCGATTTTTTGTTTTGTTATTAGAAAATATGTTTGCTTTTTTGATTCTGTACATGAAATTACTCTTAAATTATATTTTAATTTTAAAGGAATCTAGCACTTCCTTCTACTCTCTGAATTATAAGTATACGTATTAAATTTTATTACTTATACTATATATGAAGCAATTATCCAGCATACATAATAGGTTATTGAAATTATTAGAAAATAACCAATTTGGTTTACGTTATATTTGTTCTTATTAAGTGTGGAAAACGAGCCCAGCACTATTATAGCGAAAAGTAGCTTATTGGGATTACCTTAAAATATAACAACTAAATGATGATACAAAATAATTTTATTTGGAGTATTTTCAAAATTTTTTAATTTTTACAAAATTAAAACTGCTCCAGTTTTGCGGCATTTTTAATAAATTATATAATTTATCTAGTATTTTCTCTGTAAAACAATAAAAGATTTTTTTTATATGAGAATTATTTTTTAAAAATAAGAAAATTTTTATTAAGATTTTTTAATGCACTCAATTCAAAAATATATACCTGCGATGCTATAAAGAAGCAAATCAATTAAAATTGTTCAATTAAAGAAAGTTTTGTTTTTTTCGCAATAAATTTATTTATTGATATTATGAGATAAAATGTGACGCAAACGAGGTTCTGTTCTTGAGGCAATTAAAAAAGATCAGCAATCTATTTAAAAAAAAATATTTAAAATTAATTGATTTGTTTTTTTTTCTTTTATTTTTCGCTACTATTTTTATATTAGGTTGCCTTGTCGTATTATATACATATGTAGCTATTATGTAGAGCAAGTGCATTACGCCTGTAAATTTTTTTAAATTAATTTTATTGACACAGTTTCTATGCTACAATTTACAATATATGTATTAATATCGAAAGTATGTGTAATTTTTTGCAAATATTTATTATTTATATAATTCTCTATTGATATTACAAGAGAATAACATGTTATACTCTTCGATTAGCATGTTATAAAAAATTGGATTTAAATTACATAACCTCTTTTCTTTCCTTATTTTGTTTGATATTTTGTTTATTTAAAAATTTTATAAAAAGATTTTTGTATTTTGTATTTATGTCATTTTTGTATTTTGAAATATTTTCGGGTTTTAACTTATTAAAAATTATTATGCATTTAAATAATACCATATATATCTATCAGGCCATCAGGCTCAGAGAGCAAATCAAAAATAAATTCCAAATTTAAATGGAGTTTAAATGGAAGATTTGTCGGAATTTATTTGTGTAAAGGAAATTGATCAATATTTTGGCTCTACTGATTTAAATTTAAAACTGAAATTTCAATAAAAACGGGTGGTAAATTCCATCTGAAAAATGCATTTAAAAAAAAAATTGCAATTTTTAGCGCAGAACACCTTTCTTGTCTTCCAAATGGCAGGGTACTGATTACAGAGTAAAATTTTTGAATAAAAAATGGAATTTAAAAATAAATTGAAGAAAAAAGCATCCCAAAAATAAATCATTCACAAACATGTTACCCACGAAAACATGTTTTACTTTGATAGATTTTTTCTATGTAAAATTTGTAGTTAAACACTATGTGTAAGATGTTAATCGAGAATTCATTGTAGCCCGAATAGGATACAAGCGATGTAAACAAATGTTCAAAATAATTTCCTTAAAAAATTATTTTTCCACATTTTCTTCAAGTAAAATTTTAGTGCAGAATTCAAATTTGTATACCTTAACTATAACATCCAAATTCTCAAACTGATAAACTTAATTAAAACAAAGATTTTCTTAAATTAAATTTTAGGAAATGGAGAAAATGCGGGGAAAAAATATTGTTTTTCTGTCAAAAATTTAAGTATTTTCTTAATTTTCCCTAAATATCTATACATTTCAATTGTCCACTTGCCTTTATTGCTACAGTTTTCTATTTTGGCTCTTGTTTATTTTTCGCTTTTATATTTATGAAGTTTTTCAAACAGACGGCGGAGTAAACAGACCTTTAAACGTAAATATAAAATCATAAAATTAATACTGCTACGTTTTTCAATTTTTTTTTGATAATTTTCTAAATAAGAATATTCTTTTTCAGTAATATTCAATAGTGCCATTGCTACCAAAATCTCAATTATTTTTGGGAAACTTGTCATATGGAAACATTTGGGAAGCAATGAAAAATAATAATAATTTGTAAATTAATTCTGCAATAAAGAAGTTTTACTTTTTTATTTGATCATCGAATGATCTTGGTGTTATAAGCAGTTTAAGAAAATAGAGGTTCATAAAATATATACGTTTATTATCTTTGTATAGATCCTTTTAAAATGATAAAATAAAGTTCTGCCATGTCACATTGTAATCTTCATATCACATTGTAATTTTCCAAACCTCTATATTCAAACCTATAATATAGCTTGTAGTTCAAACATGAAGGTTTGATGTTAACGTATTAAATTTTGGCATTCATATTGCTCAATTTATTGAATAATATTGAATACATTGTAATTAATAATATGAAAACTTTATTGAAAATTCTTCAATAATCGTTTGTTTATCATATTTTTCTATTTACTATAACAAAAAATACTATTATTAAGTGAGATTACAATTACATGACTTTGAATTTACCCGAACATAAATAATTATTATTTATTATAATATTTGGTACATAATTTTAAAGTACACAACTATTTATACATTAAAACATAAATTACATTGTATATACTGTAATTGTCTAATAAAAAATAAATTTTTTTGACCTTCTACATTGTATAAAAATCAGATAAGTTACTGATTTTTTATATCTTTTTAACATAATCCAGATTTCGTGAATTTTAAATTAAAATCTTCATTGCATATAAAATTTGTTTAAATATGTGTATATGTAGATTCTCATTATTATATAAATAGAATATATTTTCTTTATTCAAAAATTAAAAATAATGTCTTTAAAATTCCTAAATATTACGAAAAATCTTCATAAATAAATTTCGTGAATTTTCAATATGTTTACAAACAAGTAATTTTTTTTTTTTAATTATTTTTTTAAATTTCACTTATTTTCTTTTTGATCATGTATTCCAAACAGGAAGATTGGATTCAAACAGCGAACAATTCAAATGATCTTTCAATATCACTGACGTCATATGACCAAAAACATACAAAATTTCCATCGAATTTACAAAAATCTAAAAAATATTTCAATGAGAAAATTTTTACAAATGAAAAGAAAAATTTAAATAAAATGGGAACAGCGTGTTCAACTCATTTACAAAATCATGTGCTTCCCGTAACAGAAATTAATCATAATGAAGTTGATAGTAATGGTGGTGGTGGTCGTTACAGTAGTAAAAATGAAAATTTTTCGTCATCATTAACTAAACATAATAAAAAAGCTGTTCAACCTGATCATATTATTCAAGTAATTAGTGTTAATGACGACGATAATAAAAACAAAAATATATTATTTTTAAAAAAGGAAACAACATTAAAAAATGAGAATTCTCACTTATCAAATAATTTCGGCACAAAAACTAGATCATCATTTACACAAACTGATTCACCAACGGAATTAATACAATCAAAACAATTAGATAGCACTAATACTAGATACAGCAATAATAATAATAATAATAACAGTAATTGTAATAATATTCAACAACAACAACAAGAATATCAAGCTGAACAACATTCTACAATTGTTAATTTACTTAAAAATGATTTAGAGCAATCATGTTCAATTGAAACAGATAATATATTACATCGAAATAATAGTGCTTTTAGTAATGATTCAACTGTAGATGATACAAATTCATTAAATGCTGATAGTTCTACCGATAAATATTCAGTATCAAATAAAATTAAAAATAAATATTATAAAAAAGATAGTAATGAAAAAAATATGTTTTATGATGGTGGTACTTCATTAAAATCAATGCCAAGTACAATTACAACAACGGCAACACCAAAAAATAATATAAATTCAAAACGTAATTCCACACCAAATTCTTTTATTAGTAGTGGTAGTACTAGTAATAATTTTTTCAAAAATTTAAGTGGTAGTGTTCAAAATTTAGTATATGGTAGTCATTATGGTAAAATAAATCGAACAAAAAGTTTTAGTGAAAATAATTTAACAAAATTTTTTAATAAAAAATCTCTCTATAATTCAAATAATAGTGATAAAAATAAGGATAAGTATTTAAGTAATTCAAAAATTGATTATTGTCCATCAGTTTTATATAATCGTAAACAAATAGCTGAAAATAAAGCGATTAGAGAATCACGTAAAATCAATTTAAAAAATATTAAAAAAATGTTCTCACATAATTTACCAGGATTAAGAAATTCAAAGGATAAAACGAATAACAAGTAAGTGATAATTTTTATAATTGAAAGCATAATTTAATTGTAGAAAATTATATAATATTAATTGAAAAGTAAAATCTCTGGTTTCCCTTAAAATTAACTGCTTAATATTGCCATGTTATATTGATTAATTATACATTCTAGTTATTAAAATAATTCTTCAAAAAATAACATTTTAAATGTTACGTCAATATTTATTATTATTGTATATTAAATTTGTTTATTTCATATGTATTTGTATTTACACACATACCTTTAAAATATACTGTTATATTTGTGTTTACATTTAGGATATTCGAAAGTTCACAATTTGATTCATATTTTAAGGAGAAAGCTTCGTTTCTAAAAAGAAATTGAATTTATTAAACTTCAAAATAATTTAATTTTTAGTGTGGGTATAGGTCAGGTTATAAACTCCTTTTCCATATATCACAATAAAACTCTTGTATAGGTTAGGATATCGCGTAGTATATCATATATCGTATAACATTTCCAAACATAGATCTAGGGATGTATTTGTGTTCAAATATATCTATTTGTGTTGGTGTAATATTTTAAAAAAAAATCTTTGCATGTGATTCGTGAAAGCGCGTAAATATGAATTTGATTTATTTTGGTTCCACATATAAAAAAGAATTGTGTACAGTTCTTCAGTTTCAAAATAAAATATAAAAAAGAGCATAATAGTATAATGTCCTTGAAAAGGATTTGCGTTTAAAAAAAGAAAATATAGCTATGATATTATTGTAAACGTTATTAACATTAAGTATTTTTTTTTTAAATAAAAGAATACATTCGTTACATTCGTTTAATTTTTATGCTAAATATTTGAAAGTTTGTTTTAATTGTGTATTTGTATATTTTATTAGCTATTTTAGAAATACATTTAAAAAGAAACAACATATACGTTACTATAGATAACAAGAACCAAATGTGCGTAATATTTCAGAAAAATTATTTCGAGGGAAAATAGTTGCTCTAACTCTAACATATTTCGAGGGAAAATAGTTGCTATAAATGCTCTAACCGTCGGCAAACTTTTGTGAGGTGTGGGCAATAATATATGTGAGTATGAGCGTGGGCCACTCCAGTCTCGTACATTACTCACTTACAAGAAGAAATGATCTTTTTAACTGACTTTATTGATCGTTTTGTTTTGAAAAATAATAAATTTGTATAAAATTTTATGTATCTATTATGTATACTCGTATACATATATTATTAATGATTGAGTTCATAAAATTTTTTGAAAAATTTTAATAGTCGCAATCGAATATATATTTTTTTTCTTGCTATAGCTTAATGATGCGCCGCATTTTTGAGTTAAATGGGCCGCACTTTGCCGAAGGCTACTCTAAAATAGCATTAACAGTCAGACTACAAGTTCAAAAACCGAATGTGAAGCTAATAAATTTTTATTAAGGCTTCGAATTTTTCCTTGAATAATCAAACAAAGAAAGTATTTTTCGAATTTAGAAACTGTGTTTTGCCTAGTTTTAACCTTGCGTTTTTTTAACATATATTTGAATTATGAAAATGTAATTTATAATCGATTTCCATCCCCAAGAATATAACTGAGGAGTCTTCAAAATATACCCCTAGTTTCAATCGTTTCTCTGCAGAATTGCATTTAGAGAAATACAATTTAAATTTTGTTTTGTAGTAGCTAACTATTATAAGTTAGCAAATCGGTTTTGGTCTTAACAACTTACTTGAGTAATAAAAGTTGGAAAGCTTATGGACACTCCGGTCTTGATGTACATATTTCTATAATCGAAATGGATTATTTTTATTTCAAAAATGAAATTGTGCAATTACAATTTACAAGTGCCATTAGTAAGTATTTTGATTAGACGTGTGATAAATGATGCCGATTTCGAGTATAGTGTGAATCATAAAGTCTCAATATATAAAAGTGTACAAACATCCAAATTAAAAATGTCATACAAACATTACTAAATTGGATAATTAACATAAAAATAAAACAAATAAAGTTTATAAATCTAAAAATTTTTTTTTTTAAATTAAAGAATGAAATCTAAACAATATTATCGCACGAGCTTTATTTTTATCACAGCATGATATACAAATGTACACAAATATAAATTTTAAAAAATTTAAATAGCAACAGAAAATTTCGCCTCATGTTTTAGTGGTTATTTTGTCGGTGATCCATATTATGAACTATTTTGGAATGACATTATAAATTTTACACATTATTTCTAATGCTTATGCGAATTTTAAATTATAAGGAAATATTTATTACGATTTGAATTTTCTGTTGACCCAGATGTACTTCAATATTTTAGTTTGTTTTAGCGATAACTTTAAAATAATAAATTTACACGAAGCACGCTGAAATGCATATGCAGATTAGGAACCAGTTTAAGTAAGCATATTAATTCAGGTCGCTTGAATTGGAACATTTAAGTATTATTTAAAAATTATTGTGTGAGTTTATTAGTAGCCAAAAATTCTCCTGTTAGAGATATGATGAAGTTGGCGAACATATCCTAGAGTTGATTTTATTATCTATTTGACTGAGCTTTTGCTTTCAAATTGGGTTTTTGGAATTGTAAATAAGAAAATTCAGAAATATTTAGAATTCATAAATCACAAGTCAACAAGTGAACTTTATAACTCTTTTATTTAGCTGACTAATATACTCTTGAAAATTATTTTAGCATATCGTTGTACTTATGCAATGATTTTATTAATAGTATGTTTTATCTCGGAAAAAAATTTTCAACAAAGTTAATTTCAATTCATTTCTAAATTTTCTGAAATATTAAAGAAGACTCAAAATTTGACTTATTAAAAATTAAGAATTTTTTTATAGGATATACTTAGATTTAACTATTTATAGAATTTAAATAAGAATCGCCAAACTCGATTAAGGCTATCTTTAGATCTAACACAAGAATAATAAAAATGCAATCAAATTGAAATTATTTCATAGAAAATAGGTTATAGCTACGATTGTGTCAGTTATATAACAGCCTTACTTTTAGAAATGCACTATAGAAAGATAGTAAAAAAGGCTATATTTAACAAGTAAACAACGAACCTCATAGCACTTATTGAGCTACATAGTCTATGTAGCTCAATCGTTAAAAAAATGAATTTTTTAAAATGTGTTTTCGTTATTTTTGAATAACGGTATCTTTTTCGATGACGTAATGTGGTATACCTGTCCAAAATTTTTCAATAGATTCTGAAAGCCTGCCTTGTGCCCTTTAATTTTTTCTATAACACGTTTTAGTGAAGAATGAATACTTATGACAAACAATTGAATCAAACAAATAAAATTTTAGAAAACATTAACAATAGTCCCGACCCCCTATAGAATATACATACTTATAAACATACTTATATGTATACTTATGTGCTTATAATTAGAATCTTGGCTCCTTTCATAATAAGACGTAAGAAGTTTAGAAATTTAATTGAATTTGAGTTATTGAATCAATTAAAACAATTATTATTTGTTTTTTGTATTAAAATAAGAATTTTTCAAATGAAATAAGTAATTTTAATTTGTTATGGTTTTTTATTTCACAGAATAAGTTACTCCTGATTATATTATTAGTATTTGTGTAAAATATTTAATAAAAATTCTATTGTTAGATCATAGAAATCGTATGAACGTAAAACGGAGTTTTTGTTTAGTACTTTGTGATTGCAAGAGGCGTTCACAGTTATAAAAATTGTTGTAACATAAAATAATCTAACCAATACTCGTATGACTGTATTTTCACTTTTATGTTCAAAATTAATAATTATTCAAATTTAACAGAATAGTCTAATGGATTATTTTTCTGAATTTTAGAACAATGACACCCCTCCCCAACCCCTTCTTTTTAATAGACTCATTATATAAGTATATCGAAATCTCCTTCCATGAGAAAATAATGAAAATTTGTCAAAAATTTCTCAGTTTTCATATATTAGAAAACAATTCCAAAGCATTTCAATGAAAACTAATTCAAAGCACATTTTAAAAACCCATCAAACTTTATTAACATTAATTTGAATACAGATCATACCGCATAATCTTAAAAAAAAATTAGTATATGTATTTACAGGCAAAAATTGATTTAAAATATTTTAGTAAATCATTATAATATTCAAGATGATTTCAAATCTGGAATTCCGCCTAATTTAACAAAAAATAATTTGAATAGACCTCCCTTACTCTTATAAAACTCCCAATAAATGTAAAATTTATTTACGCAGTGAACTTTAAACAAAGTCTTTTGATTTTACAACATTTTTTGTATGTATATTATTAGGTAGAATTAAATAGGTTAAAAATTACATTAAACAGGTTACTTTGTGCTCCCCCTAACACGTTGTAATAAAAAGTAAAATTTGTTTTGTAAAAAAGAAAGCGTGAGTAAAAATAAAATTTTAACATTGAATAAAGTTTTATTGTTTTGTAAATGCCTTTGTCAAGTAGCATAAATATGAGCAAAGGTATAATGTACGTATGCATGTAACATTACATATTATGTATAGGTACATAATATCATAATTATACGTGTATGCTAATGCATTTAATGCTAAAGTAAATGCAATTACATTTTAAAAGGGCTAACTTTCTACATAAATGATTGAATTAATTATAGTTTGTACTTTTATATACGAGGCTAACCAATCTATAATAATTCATTTTTGATTTCCACAAGTCACGTTTTGTAATAAAATGTGTTTGAACCACAATTGGAAAACTACACTATAAATAAATTCTGAATTTTAAATAACACATTTAAATTTTAAGAACTTTAATTGATTTTGAAATTTTAATTTATATATTTGTAGGGCTATTTTGTTTTTTAAAATGAAAAGTAATTTAATCGATCTATTTATCAAAGTTTTTAATATTCAGGTTTTTTGACTTGAATTTAATTGGATGATTCCTTAGCTAAACTGTGATTAATGAAAGAACTATGAAGCAATCGTTATTTAAATCAAAAAATAGTATCAATAGTGTTCCGTCTGATATTCGACACTTGAAAGAATTATGCGATACAGTAGAGCAAACATGCTGAAGACTTCAACTACAGGTCAAATTACCATTTTTGCGCATATGCGGAGAAATAATCAACCAATTTTTAGGAAATCTAATATTTAAATTCAATGTGTTAAAACAACGAACTTACAGGTTTTTTTTAAGTTCTGTTTTCTACTGGAACTAAGTGGCAAACTTTTCAACTTTTCATTCGGAATGAGCTTCTACTAAGAGCCAAAATAACATTTATCCAGATACGTTAACTAAAAGCCTACTATAGCGCCCTCAGAATTTGACAGAAGTGTTCCAATCGAATTTTCTATTCTAAATGAAACATTTTCGCTAAATTAGACAATATATACTTTGCGGTCGGTTTTATTCTGGCATTATGTTATATTATGCATTACATGTTTTATACAGATTACATTATAAATTTTCACTTTTTGTATTCATATAACAACTGAGCATTTGATTACATGAGTGTTAATATACATTGCGTTGCAATGCGAGCCTACTGTGTACTGTACTTTTTAATGCATAGTGTAGAGCATAATTATGGCTAAATACCGCATGTGCTTCACTTTATATGATTATATACATAAGTACATATTATAATATGTTTGCATTCATTTTACTTATTTTTGTGCCACCAATATTGTCATCTAATAAAAGTTTAGAAATTAATTTGATTTTATTAAATAATTCTTCAAAAATCTTGTACAAAAGAGAAGTACATGTGGGTGTTTCGTATAAAGAATTACAATAAGTGCATGAATATAATATAAATGTTTTTCTTCTTTTGTTTTTTGGTCACCCATTCTAACCTTAATTATAGTCTTTCAATATTAATTCATTAAAAAATTCATTACGAAATTTATTAAGAAATTCTTTTGAAATTCTTACACAGATATGGTCGTACGTAATTTAAACAAATACTAGCTCACATAATGTAAATATCATTTAAGTTTTATATTGTAAAATCTAAAAATAGTTTAATTATTTTAAACATTAAGAATCTTGTAATATTCTAAAAATGGATTAAAGAATGTGGCACGAATATTAATTAGCTTAACCCAAAGTGTAAGTAATATTTGTAATTTTATTATTTTGTCTACAAAATTTATTTTTTTTATTTTAATATTCGTAAACCTTATTTATTTTAATATTTATACCTATTTAAAAATTTCTCAATGACATCATCATTGTGTATAATAATTCCATAAACCGTACATACATATGTATGTACATATGTATTCTATTATTAATTTTAAAGTAATTATGCTGTTTGTCACCTGGCTCATCTGTGGTTTTAATGTGTCATGTATAATTAAATATTTAAGGAAATACCTGTACAAGGTACTTACCATGTTTTTCATAATTTGGTATTTTACAGAAAAAAAAAGTGAATCAAAGTTTTGTTTACTTACACGTTTTTTTCTCTCAGTTTCTCTTAAAAATAATATTTGAGTATTGCCATACAGTTTTAAAATTTTAATATTAAATGTTATGTGGCACAAGTGTGAAAATTTCTAACAACATACTACTAACATAACGTCATGATGATACAAAGAAAAAGCAACTGTATGTAGTAACACTCTTGTATCGCTCTTTACAACTATTACTAAACTATTGAGTCCCAGATCTCCGTGAATAACTTTATTATCAATCAACGTACCATGAAGCATTAACTATATTTCTCAGAACTTTGTTTTGGCATTGTTGAATTATTTCTATGGTACTTTTGGAAGCTCATCTCCAAAGTTGAATTCTATTTTTCAGGTCAAAATTATTATTAATTTTGAAGTTATATGTTTTCATTATATTATATAACTTATATATATATTTTTTTTAATACTAACATAATAATGGTGGAGTAATTCGACAGTTCGATCCTAACTTACGCATATTATAGACGTCAAAGCAACTAATTAATTATATGATACAACAATAAAACAATAAGTCCGCAACAAATACAACTAAAAAAGTAATTTAACTAATAATCCATCATCTGAGCTAAAAAATGTCAAAAACATGGCAACAATAATAAGAGTTAATATAACAATTCATCTTTGTTTATCTATAAAGCAAAAAGCGCATATTATTTCAATTTTATTTCCATTTCATGTACAATTTCGTAGTCTCTTTTGCTCTTCTTTTGTAAAGATACTATATGTGAGAGGATATTTCAATTATATAATGCATGTTCACTATTGGATATAATTTTGTTCTTTATTATGACTTAATTTTTCAAATGCTATGGTAGTATCGTAAAAAATAGAATATGTTGATATAAAAGTTAAGTTTGTAGGATATGAAATGAAATAAATATAAAATTTAAAATTCGATATTTTAAATATTACGAGAATAAATTGTAATCTACGTGAATGTATCGTGCTTAACTGTCATTTAGGTAGTTGTCTCTTGTTAATTGAAGTATTCTGATTTTTAGAATAAAAGTAATAATTTTAATTTTTTCGCAGCGCGCAGTATAAGCAAATATTTTGTTTTTTTTTCTAGCTCCAGAAAAAGCCCTTCTAATATACTTAAAGCATGCACATAAATTGTAAATACAGTCCTGACTTGCGTTTTAATTTATCATGTACATACATATGTATAAAATAAGCAGACTTAAACTATACTAGATTTTTTTATAACACATTCCACTGACATATACATTTTAAATTGTAAAATTTTTATAACTATTGGAGAATAATTTACTCTACTTATTATATTTTATGCTGAACATTCAAAAAATTTCGTATTTTTAATAACAAACGAAATAAAAATTGCATAATACACCAAAAAATACCAAGTTGAAACTTTTATATTATATGAGTGTGTAAAAATGTTTTCATATTATACAATTAAATTATATTTTAATTTTAATTTTAATCGGCTGTTCAGTCGGCTTTTTCATTTGGTTGTGAGTTCATCTCTTCTCTTTTTTTTTGACTTTAAAAGTCTAACAGTCTGATGTTTTTTTTTTGTTTTGTGTTTTAAATTAAAATAGAAGGGAAATCTTGTACTTTTGATAACTTTTTTTTTTGTGTTGATTTTGTATTTTTACAATATTATAAAAAATTGATGACGTAAAAATTTCGAAAGCTTTCAACATTATTATAATAAAAGCTTGAGATTTTATATTTGCGGTGAGATAATAATTTGAATGACTAAGAGTATTGATGTTAAATGCTAAGGAAGGTTAAGTTTTTGCTCAAGTATGTGCTTTCCCCTCTGTACTTGTCATCAGTAATAGCAGTAAGACTATTGTATCGAGGTCATTTAGAAAAGTGATTTTATTTTTTTGTCTAGTATTTCAAATATAATAGTGAATTAATAAATCAGTACGCATTAAAACCTGTTTTAAGTGTTTAAAAAATTAAGAAAAAAAATTTATTTTTTTCATTACCTGCTTAAATTTAACATTGCTATTGTTATTGTTGTAATATTTTTTTTTTTTTGTTTTTACAAGAAACACATGATTTGTGATTTTTAGTGCTTAAATATAGCTTAAACATAGCCGTGCCGTCGTAACTTAAATTTATTTTTGGAATTAAACTGTGAAATATTTTTTTTTTCTTTACAATTTGTTTCTAGTATCGGAAATTTTTTTCTTCAAATTCAAAAACAAAATATACTTAGAATCTCTTTTATCTTATTAAAATTAAGTATTTATTTTGAAAAATTTGAAAAGCATAGTCGTATTTATTAAAAAAAAATGGATCCGGAAGAGGCAATGTGGAAAAGTTTCTATGAGAAACTTCAAGAAGCAAAATCTAATCCACCAACTGAACATGAGTCACAGTAAGTATCAAATTATGATATTGATTGCAATATTGTGATCATTTAATAGATTTCTTTTAAAGTGAGTAAATAGTGTTCACAATTATTTTAAAAGATTTCATTAGATTTTTAAGTCCACCATTCAAATCGATCCTTGAGCGATTAACAAGACACCTAGATAGTTAGTTTATAACTTACATACACTTTTTCTGTTTGTAATTGGATAAATAGAAATTTCCAAATTTTAATCTTAATATTTCGAGAATTGAATTTCTATTAAAATTCTTTCAATACTTATAGTTTGGACAAATGCCACTACAAAATGTTTTAAATTCTTATCTCAACAGGGCTTTCTAAAAGGCCCATCGGCATTACAACTCATATAAGAATTCAAAAGATTTGTCATACGGCTTGCCTTAGTTTGTTATCTCAATAAATCCCATTCTATATTCGATTATGACCTCTAGAAAAAGGTTAAAAAATATTTTGTGCTCTTGTTTCCCGGAATAAATCATCAAAAGTTTATTTTGATAATATTAAATTATTTATTACTTTCAATAATCGAAAAAATGCACTTTAATTAAATTGCGCATTTTACTTGAATAATCGTAATCAGTCTTGTTTAATGAATCTTTAAATTTAATGGCAACCAGACATTAAAGTTCACTTGGTTAAGTATTGCACTTACTTATATATGTATATATGAATGCATTTATAGGTTATGTGATAAGTATAAGAGTTATGAAAGAGATTCTTAAATTGTGTATGGAGTGATTATTGAGTCTGTCCCGGAAATAAACTCTGCGTTAATAAGAATAACTAGTTTTCTTAATATTGAAGATTATAAAAATGGTTTTGGAGATTAAACAGTGACAAACCTTTTTTTTGTTGAACAACCTGTTTGACAAACAAACTTATGAACTAAATCTGTAATGCTCCGTTGATAATAATATTTGTTGTTTCAAAATTTCTAAAATTAATAATTTTTATTAATTTTTAAGAGTTATTTCAATTTGTGCAGCCTAGTTTTCATGCAAAGCCCTTTTCATATAATTAATCTCGCAAAATAAAGCCTGAATGCGTGTTTTTTAAAAAACCAGGAAAACATCTGAGAATATAGATTGAAAAAATTTACTTAAATGTTGTTTAATATAAAATTTTACCCATCACTATTTTCAGATTCTATTTTGGGAAATTAAATATTTAAAGAGCACAAGCTATTTATTATTGATCATCTGCTTTTATGGTGCAAAATAATTTTTTTTATGTTTTTTTTGTGTTCATTAAATTTCAAGATGAAGATTTTTTTTATATAAAATTATAAGTACTTAAAAGTTTGAATTTAATTTCTGAAGAAAAAACTTGAGTTTAGTATGGGCTCAAATTTTTATTCAAAATAAAATAAATACACAGTAAGTGAAAACAAGGGACTGTTGAAAATGGTCAGTTGTACCAATTCTTCAGTTGGTCCTATTACCTAAATTTCATTTTGATAGGAATTGATGCGTTGTATTATTTGTAAATCGACGGATTCAACAATACTTTATTGATATAACAAAATTAAAAATTTTTAGCCTCCTTTTTCTTGAGGTATAATTCTTAGCATCTTCTTCGTGAGGGACGTAGCGAGCGGTTTATGCCTATTATTTTGACTTGCTGAATTATTTATTTAAAAATACGTGGTAGTTATCCAAAACTCCTGCAAGTATGTAATTATTTCTGTGGCTAGTATGTATGGTAAAACCATCTTTATCTTATAGATTCATGAGTTAATTTTTCGAATTTTGAAATTTCGTCAGTAATCTTATAAAAATAATTATGACCGAATCTATGTGGTTCTAGTGTCAAGCTTTAAATTCAATTTAATATTCTTTAAAAGTAATTATCATATTTATGTATACATATATAAATATATCACATCATGTGCACTCAAGTAGTAATTTAAATTTTTCGTGCTAGTTAAAACAATTTCAAATTAATTTTTTTCCTTAAAATTATTTGGAAATAATGAATTGCTCTTTTTGATTTTAATTTAAAATCACGGGTATTTTTCTTTTTTGTACACCTATGGTTTAATTCAATTCATGAATCACCGTAGCGCCTACAATTATTTTTTAGTTAAATAAAAGTATTTACCTTTTTAATATGAGATTTTATTGTTTGAAATATATTCTCGCCATTTGCATTACTTGAAAGTTGATTACTAATATTTATTTTAAAAGGTATGAATTACAAATTGTACTTATATTTGTTTAAGATATTTGATCACCTCTGTGTTCATTATTAAATCAATTCTTTTCTACTAAATGAATATTTAAGAAAAATTATTTGTTTAATGATAGTATGATGCTTTGATTCACAATAAATTGCTCTGGATGATTGAAAAATATTGTGTACTGTAGTTAGGTTTTCTAATTCGTTAACGCTTCTTATGGTTATTGAAATTTTATCATATTTAATAATTTGTAAATAATTTTAAAACTAATTTTTATAGATGATATTATTTTTCACCTAGTGTTGGACTTAAATATATATAGTACACGTTAACGGTTATCGCTAAATTTAATATAATGTCGCTAAATTTAATATAAGGAATTTAATATAATTCATATTCTTGAGGCAAGAAAAAGTAAGCTGAAGCTTTATGAAACTTTTGCTAATTCGTTTAATTTTCTTTTATCGGATTAAATGACTCTGACAGTAATATGTTATATATATATATGTATATGTAGCAGTTTAGAATGTTCTGATAATTATACTCAGTCTTTATAAGTTGGAATAATTCATAGAATTCCTCAGACATGCACAAAAACATTTATAAAGAAATGTAATGAATCTAATATAAATTTTAATATACATGTAAACTAACGTATATGTTCGCATGTACATACGTACATACACATATGAATTTTCTATCTTTTATGGTTTTAATTTTAACAATTAACTTTATTGTATTAAAAAAATGATTTTGTATTTTCTATTTAGCGAATAATATAAATCGTTATTACAATCTATTAAGAAGTATTTACCAGAAATTTTGTAAAAATTGCTAAAAAAATTTTACTAAATAGTGCAAATAATTAAAGTACTAAAATATTATTTAGAGAAGAGCATCAATTTTTGTTCTAATTCTAATCGAAATTGAAGAATTTATTTTAATATTCCAAAATTGTTTATCAAATTATTAGTAGAAAAGTATTTTACTATAATTTGAATCAAAAATCAATTATATTAGATTAATTTCATTAAATTTTTAGGAAAAAGTACTATAATTCTACTTGCAGACCGATTTATCAGAGCACATACCTGATTTTTATCTACATACTTGTATGTATCCGTGTATGTTCTTAGATTTATAATAAACATGTCTATATTAAGTAACATTTTTCATCTTAAATTTCACATTCAATCACTAGGTTGTCTGTTCTGAAATACAAATAGAAATATTTGCAATTTTTTTATTGTATTCAATAATATTCCGATTTTATAAAAAAAATATGTGGTTGTAAGAATGAGAAAGTTTTTAGAATAATCAACTTATTATTTTTTTTATGAAAATAATTAGCACTTGTATGGTTTTATCTTCTATATTTGTAATATTATTCATTTTTATTTATTTATGTATATGTTCATGTGTTGTTTTTTTTAATAACCTGTTTTGAGAAATTATTATTCGAAAAGCAAACATCTGGTAGAATTTTGCAGTATATTTTTCTGAATTGTGGATTTTGCGATTACTGTACAATTAATGATTTTATTTTAATGTAGAATTTCAAAGTTCAAAAATAAGTTTGACGAATACCTATAATATTATACTATAATTTAATTAAATTTTAATTATAATTTGTTAATAATTAAATACATAAAGACAACACTTGCCATATGTTTATAGATTATTTAGAATATAATGTATGGTTTGCCGGCATACGACCTCGATTATGTTGGCTTACCTTGAAACTGTACTGGTTACTGCACATGCAAATATAATTAAAATATCAATTGAATATGTCGATTACTTACATCGTTTTTTATAACTAAAAAAAAATTTTATCAATATTTTTGTAAGATCAAACATAAATTTCATACATTTGAAATTTATAATGGCCTAAACAAAAATCTCAAAAAAAATTTTTGATTTCTTATGGAACTATCCAATTGGTAACGTCATCTTAAAAAAAAATGTGATTGCATTCAGGCATACACACATACTTAGTACATTGAACCCAGAAATCAATTGATGTGATCAAATATGCAGATTTTATTTTCAAGTTATTATAGAGAGAAGAACAAAGAAAATTGTAAAAGAAAGAGCCAAAGAAAAATTGTCAAACACATCCAAGTAGGTGGTAAAATTGTGACTGGTAATAAATTTCCAGAACCACTTTTAGATTACACAGGTAAATGTTCAACTTTCGCAAATAATCTCTTTTAATATTTTGGACTCTTTTGTCGTATTTCTCAAGAATAAAAATTGTTATTAATGAAGTTCTTAAGTTTGTTTTAATTAGTACTTAAGCCATGTACATAAAGTGGGTAAAAGTAGTTAAAACATTTTACTAGAAAAGAAATGTCTTTTAGCCTTAAAATTTTTGCATAAAAAGTTGTCAACTTTCCTAAGCTGCTCATTTATAAAAATTGTTTACATAATATGCGCACACTTGCAAAACAAATTTAGGTCAAAATTATAAAAGCAGAACTTTTTTATTAAGATTTTTGAATTTATTTTTGGTAATAAGAAATTTTGTTGAAAAATTCCAATTCATATTTTGTATAACCAGTTTAATTGTACACCCAACTTATGTAAGAAAACCAGTTATATTTATAATTATTCTATAAAATTATTAAGCTTTTTGGAAGAAATTAAAAAAAAATTATTTCACTTTTTATTTAATTAATGTATAACCAGTATAATTTTAACATAAGCAATAAATTAAGAATAATTTTTTCCAAAATTTTATTTTTGTCAACTTGTGAGTTCACAGAACTTTTACATTTAAAAAGTTATGATGTGAATAAAATGATTTTCTTGCTTCCTATGTAGGTACCTGTAGAATTTTATTTTTTGTATTAAGTATTTAAATTTTAATGTTATACATACTTGTATAACAATAAATTATTTAAATTTCGAAATATAAAAAATATTATACTTAAAGTTTAAAAAAATGTTAGGAAGTTTTTTTGGCAATTAAAATTAATTGATAATTGAAATTAATAAAATTGACAAAATGGATAGAATTTATTAATATTGTTGTCGTAATAGTTTAACAAATACTAAGTGCTGAAAAACTCATAACTTTTTTTTTCATTTCCGATAGACGTTTTTATTCTATTTTATTTTGATGAGCAAACATTCATATTTTTACACGTAAATATATGACGTTTAATTGTTGTTAGTTGCTGAAATTCTGGCGTTTCATACGTCTACAAGAAGAAGTAACTGCTTTTCTAAATTTGCTTCTTACTGCATTTCCTGTATGATTCATATACTAAACCTATATTGAATTTAACAATTCATTAATTTAAAATTTTCACAATATCTTCTTCAATCTCTTGATTTGTTAGATTTGTGCTTTTTGTCCGCACAAAAAGGTTTCAAAAGAATTATTACCAACTTTCGACATTTCTCTTTTATTTCTTACTTTTCCTAATAGCTAAAACAAATTAGAAACAATGGATTTGTGTAATTAAAAATAATGGAAATTGGAGGATTGGTGCGATTTTAAAAACGTAATAATAACAAAATTTTATGTCAATTGGTTTAATAATCTCTATATCTACACAAAATTACAAACCTGATCACCAAAAAAATATACCCGGAAGAAGGTAAAAACCTTTTAAAAATAAGAGCGTCAATTCTCACTATTAATTCTCAATCATAAATTTTTGTTGCTTGAAGAACATAACCAACTATATGTTGTTATTTTCATTTCCATACCGCAATGAATAATGTAGCGTATATTTAACCTATTGATATTTTAATACCATATCCAAAAACATGTTTATCAAAAATTTCCTATCAAACGTGTCATATTCAATAAACATATAGTAATTTTGATTGATTTCTTATCGCAGTATTTCTAAAACTCAAATTGCAAATTTTTCAATGAACAACAAAAAAAAAAAACAATTTCAATGTACCCAAAAATTTTTAAGCACACAAGCTTAAAAGTTGATAAAATTTAGAATTTTTAAAATTTAATTTCCTCTAAGGCTTGTTTGTAGTTAAATAAGAACTGAGATTAACTGGATTTCATTCTAATTATTTTTAAAATCTACGTACTAAGAATTTAAAATCTAAGTACTGAGGTAGATTTTAGTGTAAGTACGTATGTATTTCGAATAAATAACATTAACATTTCTATATGATCTACTAGATAAATTTCATTCTTCGACTCTTATCTCTTTTAAGTTATAATCCCGTAAAGACTTAAAAATGTCTGTTAAATGTCACAGCTTATTGTGTTCAAATTATAAGGAATGTCGAATTAACTTTTCAAGCTAAATGGCAAGAAAAAATTTCAATCAACTTTATAAAAGTTTATAACTTTATAATAATTATGATCGAAGTTTTACTAAAATAAAAACGCAAGAAAAATCGTGTCTAATCGAAAATTAAACTAACAATTTTTTTATGTTCTTATTTCTAATTTGTACAAGATTATAAATAAAAAATTTAAATATTTATTTATTATTTTTTTTCTGATGGGCCCTTAAGGTTCCTAAAGTGTTAATCTATCATTTATATTGCGAAAGTGAAATTTTGCGCTTCTTAAACTTGGTTTTAATCGATATTCTTTTTCGAAAATATTAATGTGCATAAATTTAATGTGATTTTAAATAAATTCACCAAAAAAAAAACCATTTTGAATAATTTACCAAAATATCACCGTTATTTTATGATGGAAATTCCAAATTCCGTATTTCTTTCAATGATAATAATTTCATTCATCACGAATATAATGAAAATATTGACGTCACTTGATCGTGTATTTAAAATCCATGTTAACAGATGCTTACTATATAAGTATTTATAAATTCTCTTATGTTTAAATCACGTATTTCATTCTTAAAACTACAATTTTATAGATATATATGTTGATGCATTACTCTCAACATGTAAACAAAAATAAGCTTTTAAAACCTACACATATATATTAATGTATTTTTTAAATGTATTAGCATATTATTCAGCAATTTACCACTGGTCATTTTTATTATACTTGATATATGTATGTAAATAACTTGATCAAGCTTTTCTCACATTGGGTTTTCCCTTAAATTTAATTTTATTACACGTACGTTTGGAAGTGAATCAAAAAATTATAGTACTCTTATGTGGATACAGGTATGTATTAAGCAGTAGAGCTATATGTAACGTATATACAAACACGTTATATTATAACAATATTGTTGGAAAAGCTTTGTTGTGTAAATAAATTGACCCATGTTTTATGTTGTCAGTTTAATCTTTATTTATACGAGCTCAATATAGGATTTCCTCTCAATTCTATATTAAATTTTATTGAGTACGATCAGACGGTGAAAACTTTATCAATCGATTTTTCCGATTATTTTTTTGTCATTATTTTGAAAGGATTATTTGGCTTGTATTGAGAATTGCTTATACTGAAACAGTATTATTTTTAGTAGAAAATAAGTTAATGGATATAAGAAAAATTTTTTTATTGTGATATTGTGTCTTATATGTATATGTAGTTAATTTGTGATCTTATTTCAAAATAAAGAAAAAAACATAATGAATTTAAAAAAATTGATTTTTAGAAAAAGAAGAGAGAAAATTATAAGGTAAAATTAATTGCTCTTTTTTAATATTTAATATTGAAAATAGTGTACTATGAAGTTCGCATTGTCATATTGCACCAAAGTTTTCCATAAATTCATGAGCAAAATTTAATTTTCATATACATAAAAGTAAAATGCATTTAATTGGATATTTGGAATATAATATTTATTTAAATTAAAAGTAAGAGATTTTTTATACCTATTAATAAGTTTTTAACTTCACAAATTACATAATTTTTATTTTATGCGTGTTCACTGATATTACGCAAAGAAATTTTCTTGCATTGAAATTAACACTGAAGTGATAAGTAACTTGTAATTTCAATAATTGAATTTAAGCTTAAAATTATTGAATTTATAAACTGTAATAAAATTCACCTCATAATAGAGCCCATTCAATTTATTTTCAAACGAATAGAAGTGACAATATTCTCAAACTCCTCTCAACACCTATATATATTTAAAATCATCACTGCAATGTTCCTGATATTTTCTGATTTTTTCAAAATTATATTGCAATTCTGTTGATCATTATGTATTCATCAAACTCATAATACTTAAGCATGTATATGTACGAATTTTGTATATAATTTTAATATATATATGCACATTCTAGCTGCTTTTTATAATTTGTATTATTTTAACTTACTATTGTGAATATAAAATATATATTTATTATATAATTAAATTTAATTTTTTCTATAGCTTTTTATTATTTTAAATATTTCTGTTTATATTGTGATTTTAATTTAATTCAGTAAAATTTTTGTAACTATATAAAAATTCTACATACAATGATTGAGAAACAATCTTCTAATTATTTAATATATTCCTTATGTTTATAATTATATTTAATTGAATAATTCAGTTTAATTGTATTATAAAATGTTTCCTACTTAACGTATAAAACAAATAGTATAATCCAACAGTATAGACCAATGTATTGTACTATCTGAACCGATCTAACTACTATCTATCTAATATTATAAAATATAGAATTATAAAATTATAGAATTTTCTATGAATTTCGTAATATTTTGTAGCAATACCAATAGAATCAATGCAGAAACGGGATCAGCCAAAAAATTTGTCTAATTAAGACAATATTCATATATATGTATTTGGCTTCGAAGTTCAATATGTTAAGATTCAATTTTATGAATAAGTAGAGATTACTTTTATCAATGCGTAAACTTAAATTGATTTCAAATAAATCAATTGATGTATGTGTAATACGTTCCGAATCTGCAGTTTATAGTGAAAAAAATTATACTTAAATACTTATACCTCTTGAACTCGCAATTAAAAATAAAATTATTGGAAACATAACGATTTCTCTAATGAAATTTCGAATACGTCCTAATACGACTATAAAACACCGATTTCCATTTTTCGCCTTTTCATCGCAAAGAATTAATCGTAGAACACTATTAACTGCTTTAAGATGTTTTACATACATATTTCTCTTCTTTTATAACACATGGGGCAGTTTTATCGCCGTAAATATATGCAATGTGTGTAATAATTCAAAAAAAACTATCATAAAATTGAAAAATAAAACATTCTTCGAAGATCTGAAATATTTTAATAATTCTCTCTAATTGATATTATTTCAAAACTTATTGTTTTCATACTTTGGAATTTAAATTATTCAGTAATCCATAAGTTATTAGTTGTTACGTAACAGGATATTCATATTGTAGTTCAAATCACTCCATTATTCGAATTAATTTTCAAATTTAATTTAACGAATTTTCATCAATTCTAATTTGACCAAAAGAATAAATAAAATCTATTCTAATTTCAACAGAAACTATGTATACATAGTTGAACCCATTCCGTAATATTAACAAAGTTTTTTAGTTGAGTGCAATGTCTACCTACAATAATTTGAAAATTAAAATATTCCAGTCTAGTTTACGTTCATTCTATTTTCATAGATTAATAGACTTTCATAAGTTTCAATTTACTAATTAAATAAATTGAAAATAGTTCTAAGAAATTTATTACAAAAATATTTCATATTTTAAGTTTATTTTTAATTTTGATAAGATCTCTCTAAGTGAATTCATAATTTCTTTTAAATTAATTAGATTTAATTTAATTTTTTTTTATTAAATTAAATTATTAGCATTAAAAGTTAAATGAGATTTATAAACGATAAGAAAAATATTCATTTTACCATATAGAAATGACAAAAATTTTAAATTTAAATAAAATTTATTTAATATTTACTCGTCTAAAGATAACAAAGAAATTATTGTTTCATGAAAAGATCTACAAAGTACAAAAATTTAGAAAAAAATGAGAATATGTTGATCGTGTCAACTGTGTGCCCCTACGAATGAATTATTTTAAGAGTTGTATGATAATTGTAATGCTACTGTATATCGACCTCTTGTTTTTTATATGGAAGCCCACACAACCTAAAGAGTTTTTGAAAATAATACTCATTTTGTCATATTTGTTTGTGTACAATTGCAGCATTAAGTTTCCACTACTTAGTTTATACAAATATATAACCATAATAATTTTCAATTATTTGGTCGATACATAAAACAACTAATATATAACCAAATAAATTCAAAGTTGTATGGCACTTACCACAACGAACCATGTAATTTCAACGCATTTTATTACACATTAGAGCTTTAATAATATATTTGCTAGTGCCACTTTTCAATACCATAGCCTCAATAATTTGTGAAAAATAGCCCATTTAGTTTTGAAGTTGTATGGCGGATCATATCCAATTCAAATAGCGTTTTGGCATTTATGAACAAATCATTTTCATTTAGTTTTTGGATTATTACCTCTTGGACGGGGACTGATAGATAAACATTGCTAAATCAACCTCAAAATTCGACACTGATCAAAAACATATGTATATTTGCATTTTTATCTCAGATCCGTATTTCTTAGCTTTACAAACGGAGTGACAAATTTATAACAGCCTTTGAAAATGTATTAGTACGGGTATAATAAAAAAATAAAATAAACAAAAAAGTTTTGTATCACAATAAAAATATTTTGTTTATTAAATTATAAAGAAATTCTTTAAGAACCTGGAATAACAAAAAATATTATAAAATTTTTATAATAGACATATTTATTTAGACATTTTAGGTTCAGCGGGAAAAATTTCTGTGATCAAAAACTTAAATTTAAAAGTTTTTTGAAATTACTAGTTGAGTTACGGTTGCAACATTAAGATTATAAAACTAAAATTCAATGTTTTCATCTTTGTTTTTGTAAAATTGAGTATTTTAGAGAAAATGCCTTCATCTAGCTTCCAGAACGCGCTCAATCAATAATTGATTTAAAATTTTATACTTAATCACTTCAGGATTAAGTTTTGGTAGTATAATATAAACTTGACAATACATAATAGGTTTCCAACGATAAACAGAAATTTGACAAAAAGTGACTTAGCACCTTCTAAAAGATAATACAAATTGTCTTCCACGTTGAAAGTATTTATACCCGTACGAACGTATGTTCGAAGGGTATACTAAATTTGCCTTACCATTTGTATCGCTAAGAAATAATGGTCTGAGATATAAACTCAAGTGTATGTTTTTGATCAGCGTCGAATTCCGAGTCGATTTAGCTTTGTCTACCAGCCGTCCGTCCCAGCGATAACTCAAAAACTAATTGAGCTAAGTTCACCAAATTTTCACAAATGATTTATTGTAGTAAGTGCCAGAATCCTTTTTAAATTGGACATAATTGGGGCACTAGTTCGGGTAGCTGCCATACAACTTCAAAATTTATTTGGCTATATCTCAGAAACTATAAAAGCTGTGATCTTGAAATTTCGTACAAGTAAATATATAAGTAGGGCCGATGTGTTTGACAAAAGTCGCTGAAATTTCTTAGCTCTTTCTGGTAGCTGCCATACAACTTTAATAGTGGTTTGGCCAATATTTTTTGAATTATAAAACACAGTACTGAAATTTTACATAAATCAATATGGTAATATGCCAACTTAAAGTCATAGTCTGTCCCACAGTCAGCTATGACATATTTATTCACACATACGATAACAAATTAGTTTTTTGAATTTTATATACTTAAAGTTTATTTAGAATTAAGATCACTATATGTAATCCTCCTTATACCTCAATTATGTATCTCGATAAATCAATCTTTCTGAAAATATGAAAAACGAAAATTTAGTACACAATCTCTGGTTTTAGATGGTAATTACTTCACTATTTTTATGAAAATTGAGAAAGTGAGGAAAAAAATTATTCTCAACCTTTGTATAAGAGAAGATACTCTCTTTTACAGATAGTTAGCAGATACTTTCTTTAATTACTATTTAGCTACTCAAATATTTACAAATTTTACTTATATTACAAATTAATATTTCTAACAATAAATTCAATTACGTACTTATATTTGCTTTAAATTATTTATTCAATCATTTAGCACTTTTCTCTTTGTATGAGTGTGATAAGTATACACGTAAGTGCATAACTTAAGTTTATTGTTTTAAATATGAAAAATTTTCAAATATTTTAAAATATTTTATATGGTAAATCTATTACGTATATTTTAAAGTATGAATTAAATTCTTAATAAGTGAGAAAAATGTCAATCCCATTAATCATCTTAGAACGATTCTCTTTATAATTCTTCAAATTTATTTCGCTTGATCATATTAAAGCTTATGGTGACATTTTTTTTTGTGAAATTTTCATAATAAAAAATAAGTAGTTTATAAATGACTCAATTTATCCATTGTCAAATTATTTTGCATTTTTTTTCAATTTCAAATTTGTAAAACAACGCTTATCTAATGAATTATTTATTATTATGGCTATTAAAATGAATGCAAACAAATTATTTGAAAATAAATGTTTTTCTTTATTTTAAAAATTACAATAAACTATTCCTAAAAAAAATGAAAATTTTAAATATAAGTAAAATAAAATTTTGTTTTGCAAAATATTTGCACAATGCAACGAAAACATAAAAAAAAAAAACAGAAATTCACAAATTTATGCAAAAAATTAAAGTTTATTACATGGTCTATAGCTTTCTGTACAAGCACAACAATGTATAGGGTGTTCAATTTTTCCGATTCACTTATAGAAGAGGCAACTTGCCTGTGTATAAGATTATAAAGAATTCTGGTGCAAAAATACGTAATTAATTCTCTCAACTACCTCTCTTATACTCCCAGGTTTATTATAAATGCATTAAATACGTTTCCTATTTAAATAAAAAAACGTAAATTATGTACCTGTCCGCCGTACCTTCTTGAAATTAAATAATATGTAAAATTCATATTCGATCGGACGGAAAATAGGTTTTCTCGATTTTTAAAAGATTCTATTTAAAGGAGTTAAAAAAACTTAATCACTTACTTCTCTCAACTACACTCCTTTACACTGAGTTTATGAGTATTATGATTTTGCAATGTTATTTTAAATTCTCAACATTATATTATAAAATATTTGAAATGTATTTGATACCCATTTAATATTTTTCATAGATAGAGTGAATGGTTGGCTTGCTTTGGTTTTGAATTTATGTAACATAATAATATAAAGCAAAATAAAGACTTCTAATGGAGTTGAAATGGAATTAAATTAAAAAATGAATAAAAATTCCAATGATTTTAAATAATTGCACTTTTATATTCAATTAATAATACATTATAAAATATAAAAAATATATTTTATAGAAATATAATTATAAATAAAATTAGATAATAATTAATTACCGAATTGCTCTCATTTCTTAATTTGTTATGCAACAATCTCGGAATTTTATACAAAAAGATCTTTAAAAGTGTATGGCTTTTAAGAAAAACTATATGAAAAACTAATTATCTTTCATTTTATTTATGACATTTAATTTTGATACTAATTAAATTGAGTTGTCAAAATTAATTATGGAGCAAAGAATTTATAGTTATTCAGCAGTCAGCAGTCAGCACAATCATAAAATTCAGTTGAGCATTTTGAATACACTGCATTTAGATTTCTGTGATCTAATTATTTATTTATTTTCTGTTTATAATAATATATTTTTCATATTTTTTTTTCAAAATCTAATTATTGATTCAATATTAAAAATAAAAAAAAAAAATTCTTCCTAATTAAGTAATCGAAAAGCTTTTTCAAAATAAAGTGCAACATTCATTGTGTGACAGAAAAATATTGATGCTGACTTTATTTTTAAATGTAGAGAGAAAATAAAGAGAAAAATACAATGACGCCATTTTAAAATATTATGATGAATTGTACCTAAGTATGTATGTATAAGTACATAGGAATATGATGCAGTTAAATAATGTATAATATAGTGATTTGAATTAAAAGATATTGCTATTCCAAATTAAATTGAAATTAAAGCAAAGTTTGCAAAATTCAATTAAAAACGAGAAGAGATATAGTTGATCGTGTCAACTCGGTGATACTTGTACGAATATTTTTCAAGAGTTATTTAGCTGCCATACATAAGGATGTATTGCTAAGATGCTCTGCTATTAAAATTGGTCTCGTAAAATTCGAGTATTCAACTAATATTAAATTTCATTGGTATCGTGGCTATAAAGGCAGCCATTTGAATACAGTAAAATTAAATCAAAAAAATATCAAATTAGATATTATTTAGATATTAAAATCAAATTTTAC
The DNA here is from genome assembly GCF_029603195.1 of Condylostylus longicornis. NCBI lineage: Eukaryota > Metazoa > Arthropoda > Insecta > Diptera > Dolichopodidae > Condylostylus > Condylostylus longicornis. The sequence goes on along the minus strand of NW_026578009.1, from coordinate 6,894,151 downwards.
GAAATAAAATTTGGACTCTCAAAATTTTTTTACTGTAAACTTGATATTTTCTTAGAGGTGCTTTTAGAATTGTATGGCAGTATTTTATGTTTACCACCGGAATCAATGCCTCGATCAAAACCAAATTAAAAAGAGCTCCTAATAATGAAAATTCGGTTAGCCCAGGTCGAATTTGTTTTTAATTTATCGCTGGAACGGGCAGATGGATGAAGAGACAAGTAGACAATCGATTCAAAATTTGACGCTGATCAAATACATATAATTTTGTCTACATCTAAGGCGTCTACTTCTTAGCGTTACAAACGAAATAATAAACTTTTTATAAACTTCGAACATTGGTAGGTGCTGATGAAATCAGCCTTTTTCGTTTCATTACAAGAGGATACGTTAAATAATATCTTTATATTTCAATTATTAAATAAACTTTAGGAACCATAAAAAATATTTCCGTAATTTTAAATAAAATTTTATTATTTAAGATTTATTTACTATTTACAAGATAAATTTTACAATTATTAAAAATAACTTCCGTTCTAATGTCTTGTAATCTTCAACAAATGCACAAATTTCAGTTCAAATGGAATTATTTGGCATTATAATTGGAGATTATTACTTGTACAGGCGCAATTTTACGATATTGCAATTCAAATGATATAACTACGTTATAAAAACCTTAGATTTAGTCTGTAAATATTGTATACAATAAAAGGTAGAAATCATCATCTCACATATATAATTCACGTTCCGTGTTGTCTTGCATTTTTCCAACCGGATTAAATAAACAATTGTTTTTTTTTAAATAAATTATTATGAGAAATATTTCTGTAATATTTTGTAATTATGTTCAAACAATATTATTTAAAGCATTTTATTAGCGAAATTTTTTATTAAAATTTCATTTAAATCATTATTTTGTAATATCTTTTCAATAATCATTTTGGCATAGGGTAAAGTAATTGAAAATGTTCTGCCTCAGTGATTATATTCAGTAACATATGGAAAAATAACAATATACCCTCATATAGTTGAACTTTATATGATTCATAAAACATTATGATCATCATAATCGCATGATTCATTATAGTGATGATTTTAAAAAAAAAAATTTGTGATCTATAATAAGATTTTCACACTTAGGATCAATGCCATTAGATAATTTAAAATTTTGAAGTAATAAGGAGATTTATCAATTATATATGTAGCTTGAATACTTGAGCAACTCAAAATTCCTTAATTATAGAGCAATAAATAAATTTTCTATAATATGAGGTAAAACTAAATTATGTAATCCATTTAGAATCTCAAAATCTATTATCATTAATGCTAGTGAATAGTTAATCATTATCAATCCGGTGTTAGTAATAGTTGTGGATTAGAGATATCGAAATTTCATCAATAATGGCCAGTTTCTTATATATATAAAAATGTTAATTTCTACTTTAATAATACTTTAATTGTTTCTCTGAAAGAATTCTCATAATAAAAATTCCTTCTTGATTTTAACTTAACGCAGTTCCATACAAAATAATTCAATTTTTAGCCGATTTATATGAATCTTTTCTTTGCCCTTAAAAAAAGTCTAACAAATGTTGAGATTACCAACCAAATTCGCTTTAAATTTTCAAGAATCTTGGCGGTCATTTTTATATCTAATGTAATACCTTTCGCATTATAAAATCTTGTCAAATCTATTTGAGAAAAATATAAAAGAAAAATTTCAAATCCATTATGTCGAGCCATGTTGTACTGCTAGTTTAAGATTTATATTTTGCTTTCAGTCCTTCGAATTGTGTCATTCATTACAAGATACCACAAAAAATGTTATAAACTATTTTCGCACATTTCCAAAAAAAAGTTTTAATAAAAATATTCTTATACTATAGCTTTAAGTTCTAATACTATAGCTGTGCCTCAGTCCGTCCGTCTAATTGGAAAACTTCTGGAATTTTTAAGAAAAAAAAATATGAAATTTCCTATGCAAATAGATCTTAGTGGAGGCATTATTATTTCTTTTGAATAAAATATTTTTTTTTCACTCTCCCCCTACATCCATAACAGCTCTTAAAAATCATCTATAAACAATAATATATAAAATTTGTAAACAGCTTTTAGGTTTGCAACTAATGAAATTTGCGGATAAAAAAATTTATTATTAAATATTAACATTGTCTAAAAATATCACAATATTATTGACAACTTCATTATTAAAGGTGCCGAATCAGAAATTGCTTTGAAATTTTTTTTCTCAACTACAACTACAAAACAATATTTGTTATTATTTTATTTATTTATTTATTTATTTCATTGTATTTTCATATCATTATTACTCGTATTATCGTAATTTAATAAGCTAACGAATAATGTTACAAACAGCCCTATTACAATGATCCAGAGATTTTTCATTGTGGGGTTTTTCATTTCACTTTGTTTTTAATTCAATTCGATTCTCTTATAAAAACAATAGAGAAAAACTTGCATTAAATACTAAAATAATTTATAATTAAATAAAGATATTATAATTATAAGTTTATGCTTAAATGTAATTGACATGAAAAATGAATAACTAAGCTAATATAAAAGTTCAAAACTTGAAAGGTTTAATAAAATCTGTATCGAATCAATTTGATTGTAAGTTGAATGTTTTTTTTTTTTTTACAAGTTGAATACGACAATTTGGTATAGAAACAAAAATTCTGTTTGTTTTTAGTTTTTTATTCAAGTTTTTTATGGCATCTAAATTAATTTCTTTTTCAAATTTTTAAAGCTTTAGTATATCGCGAGACTTGATAAACTTAACATAATCTATTGGCGCAATGTTAATAACTTAATAAGATTTTAATTTTATAATTTTTTTTACCGGATTTTGATTAGAAAATTGTGCCTATATGTGTAACAAAGGTTGCCTTTAAATAAAAAATTCATATTATTATTTTTGTAATACCACCACCATTCAGTAAATAAGACACTTACAAACGCATTAAATGTATACAATTTAAAAATTAATTAGAATTTTGCTCGGAAGAAAATTATTGAGAATTTATCAATATGAAAATGAAATTTAAAAAGTAAGTAAAGTTGTGCTAAACTTGATTTATTAATAATTAGAATTTAAAAATTATTTTTTATAAAAGTGTTTTTAGTAATTCAGATGAAATATTAAGTACAAATAATTAAGTGGACTATACACAAAGGGCGTATACAGTATCAGAGAAAATTTAAGAATTAAATTTATTGAAAATTAAAATTTCAAACATTGCAAATATAATTTAATTTTTCATATTGAAAAAATTTCTTAAATATTAATAGAAAATGTAAAAAGAGAAAATTATAAAGAGAAAGCTTACGATTTTTAAAAATTAGAAAGTAAAAAATTATAAAAGTGAGATGACAAAAGTGTTATGTTTAGAATTAGATATGGGAGATGAATCTACTATTCTACTAAATATAAATTTAACTTTTATTGATTTATAAATATGAAAATTTTGGTTAATCACGTTCATTATAAGAAGATTAAGGTCTAGATAATTAAAAAATGTAAAAGTAAATTTTATTTAAGTAAAAAACCAAGCAAGAGATTCATAATGTCATTTACAAATACTGTAATTTAATTTAAGAAAGTTTAACATTTCGTATCCTAAGCCGTTTTTTGTTAATTTATTCTTTGTATTAAATTTTTCGGAAATTACTAAAAATTACTGGTATATTTAATCTGTAATTTTAAAATATTCAAATTTAAATTCAAATACATATATAGGGATTTTGTGTTAGATATTTTACTGAGTACAAAGCCATTTTGACATTTAAAAATTTTTTAATATTACCAATTTCAAATTATAAATAGTACGCTACTATATTCAATATAAAACTTAAGCCCTTAGTTCTTATACTCGTAATTTTTGCTTACAGAAAGAGTTTATAATGTGTAAACGGCATTTGTAATAAAATTCTTGTTATAAAAATAAGAATTTATTTTATTACAAAAAAGCTTGTAATAAAATAAGTTTGAGATTATCAAATTGAATAATTAGCAAGCAAGATAAGTAAGATAAAGAAAGACACAGGGGTTTCAAATGTTTTTTTTTTTATAAATGATAAACATGTGTTAGTATAGAAAAGTGTTGGCAAACATGTGCTTATTATCAGGTTAAAAACAATAAAATAAAAATTGCTTTGAATCTGAAACATTTCAATTGATTGGCAAGAGAAGATTAAAAAAAAAATAATTTTAGGTATAAAAAATTTATTATTTGTACACAATGATAAATATTGTAATCGAACGAAATCTTTCATGTTATTAGAAACATAAAAGGGCTATTGTCACATTTCATAGGTAAACCTTTTACTTAACACATGACTAAAACTAAATTTTTTAAAAATTTTCTAACCTTCTAAAAATATTGTATTGTTTATATTAAATAGCATTGATTATAATGGAATGCAATAATTATACGTAATAGATAATTAATTAAGATTCAATTCCATGATTCTTAGCATGAAATAAAATTTATAATTTGGGCTTTAGCTAGGGTGCATTATATAAGGTGTTTTTTAAGCCCAAATTAATCTTGAAATTGTAAAGAATAAAACAAAAAAATCAATTTAAAAGAACCTGTTTCCCGAAATCTATTTATTGTCAAGCCTTAATATCAAACTATTTCAATTTTTCACAAAGCTGTTAAAGTAAAAATTTAGGTCACATTATTAAACACAATTTTGTGATAAAACCAAACTAATCGTGTTGTCAGTCGATAACTAATGTTTGTAGGAAGTTTGGACCTAGAATGTTATTTAAAAGTAACTCTATTCTTTCTGATTTGCTGCAATCTAAAATTTTATGGAAAATTTGCATTTAACTGACCTCAAATGTTTTTGTAAGGAAAGCGTATTATGGCAGCTGGTTCGAACAATTATTATTAACACTTTCGTAAATTTTATTTAAGCAAAAAAACACCCTTTATCAAGTACGGATACTAAGAACTAATTAAAATTAATTAAAACTTATTGTAAATACATACGTAAGTGACCATGCAATTAAAATAATTATTTGTAAACTAAGGGAAAAATTCACTTATTTATAAGAAAGCAACCCATAATTTTTATATACAATATTAAAACTGAACTCAAATTTCAACTAAGATTTTTATATAAAAATTTTAATTAGTGTTGAAAGTAAAATACTAGAAATAATATTTAAACATGAGCTCTATAATAGAGTAATCATACAAATATGTCGTTATCTATAAATAAAATAAATATTCATGGAATTGTTTGTTGCAACGTTTACTTTAAATCTTAAAATATGTTGTTCCAAGACTTTTATTTCAAAAATATCATTTTCATATTCATATAGATATTCGATTTTTAATCTATTATATAGACATTTCGACTATTACAGACGGTTGAACGAGATTTAGGACAAAACTGTAAAAAATAAGTTGTTTATCAAAGCGAAATGGAATGAAACAAATTTGTTTTTCTAAAGATTAGAAATTTTATTGTGGCGAAAATTTGCGATTTAAAATTTTTAAACGATTTATTGCACTGATAAAAATAATTATGATAATCTAATTACAAAATAAAATTAATTATATTGCTCTACTATTTATAGTTTTATGAATTCGAAGGTCTAAATTGGCTAACAACCAGTTTTTGCGATTTTGATTTTTTGATATAAATTTGTATAGGTATTCAGATAATACCCAGATTTTAGTATTCACATATAGGGAATAAAAGAGCTGAAATGAATGATCAACTTCGAATGTTTACATATCCATTTTGGATATCACATATAAAGAGTAATTTTGACAACCTACGATAAGTATTCCTCCCTTAAAATCGAATAGTCGGTAGCTTTATTACGTCTTTAAAAGGTATGTATAAATAAACTTGGAAATCTAACTAAAATAGTTTTTACAATACCTGAGATTCTAAAAAAAGAAACCTTGTAAATTTTTTTAATGCAAATTTGAACTTATGATTTTTAGTTTACCGAACTGAATGCAGGAACTACGAAAGATATTTTAAGTTCGAATTTTCACAATTGAACAAATTTAATTTTTCTTCAGTTCTTACAATTTGTTTTTTAATAAAAACTCTTCCCGTACTAAAATTATTCAATTTTCAAAAAATTAGAGAATCATATTTACCTACATGGCTTCAAAAACTAATAAAATTTATTTTTTTGTATTACAGAATTCAAGACACAGATGGAGGCTTTTTCGAAAAATTTGGTTCATTATTACGTCAAAAATCATTAATAGAAGAAACAAATTTATCAACTCCATTGGCAGTATTAACAGAAGAAACTTTCGATGAAAAAGAAATACAAAATGAAAGTGAAGTAGGAGAAGAAGAAGAAGAAGAAGAAGGAAATGAAGAAGAAACTAGACAAAAATTATTTGGTAAAACTATGCGTGCTTTAAGTGGGGAAAATGAAAATGATAGTGGAACAGAAACTTTACCAGACTCGGATAGTGATATTGAAGATCCGGAAGCAAAAAAACAACAACTCATAGAAAGTTGTGACATGAATGTAAGTTAAAAAAATTATTCAATTAATCTCATCCAACAATTAAAATCTCATATTATTGATATCTACCTATACATAGGTATGTATAACAAATCTAGCCATAGAACAAATGATTTTGATTGTTCATGTAAAATTTTCCGTAAACTAAATTTCAAACGCGTAGGTTTAAATATTTTTCGAATCAAAAGCTTTATGCTCTCATTCTACAAATTTTTATTCTATATATTGGTGCATAAATGTTATGAATATCAAGGACAGAATTTGACATAATTTTCAACATTTATTTTTCATATTTTGTTTTGTAAACTTTTATTTTCTTCTTTCTTACTCATTATTTAATTTTTTGTTTTTTTTTTCTGACTTAATTAACTCATTATGCAATTAAAATTAAACAAATAAGAAGTTTAAAAAACAAAAATAAAAAATAATTTGTAAGCATAAAATTTTCACTGACAGTTTGATGAACTTGCCCCAGACATCGTTTTTGGCATATCTATTTTTAGTATTCTGACTCTTTTAATTTGTCTCTAATGAGACAAATTTTTAAAAATACATGAGAATAATTTGTTTCGGAGAATCTATACTCTCTGATGTTTTTTCTGTATTTCAGTGTTTTAATAGTTCTTATTTTCATTTTCCGTTTTGGAATTTTAGTAAAAATTTTACTTATATTTATACGCAGTACTAAAATCGGATGTGGTGTACTTAGAAAGTGTTACTTACATTTCATGTAAATGAAAAATATGATTAAAATTCGACTGATGTGAATTCTTTAGAATTAAAATTTTAAAGGGCGGTTTTTTATTGAATACTCTTTCGTTAAATTCCACAAATTTCTTACCATAACTGATTTTATTGAGACATTAAATTAGGCTTATACCCCTAATTTTCACTGAACTCAATTATTAAGAATTATAACAATGAATACTTTTAGTAGTGATTAAGAAATTGTTTTCATCTGCCATAATCAAGTATTCTATACAGTCAAAACACATATGCATATTATGTACGTGTGGAAAAATTGTGGCTGCCGTCAAATTTATAACTTGAACTTCTCTTTAAATCTAACTGATCTTTATTCGCTCAATGTTCTTCAATATTTGATCATATTGTGTAATTCTTGCTTTCGAACTTCTTACATCTAATTCAAACTTGTGACGTTGAGCACATTTGCAGTTATGCAATTTAATATTATAGACAACTTATTCTAAAAAAAACTGTAATGATTTTATGATTGTGAATTTGTTTATTAGAAAGTAATTAATTACATTGTACTTTGCCTACGTCTTATGGTGATATTTTGTTATTTCATACAATGTTCGAACATGTTGTAAGCAATGTTCAAACAACATTGTGTTAATTGTAGTGAGAAGTAAGAAATTTTTATTTTACAAGTCTTACTATGCTTATTAATCGATTTTTTTTTTTGTAAATCTTTATTCAAATTACACACAACATAATTTTTAAAATATAAAATTCTTATTTTTTCACATATATACGTCAATCATATAATACATATAGAATCTATTAAAAAATTATTATTTTTTTACCAATTATACTTGATTACATAATAAGAGAAACGATAATAAAAATATGAAAATAATTATTTTAAAAAGAGCCTATTTAATTCTTTTAAATTTTTAATATTTGAGTACATATAAAATACAAACTGATTTCAATACTACTAATAAATATCACGATTCCATTAATTTGCTGTACTTGTTCTTAGTAATATATGTATATACATTTACAATTTTAAGATCTAACAAATAAACTTTTTTGTAAATATTTGGGTTTTCATTCTGTATTAAAATGTTTTAGAATCGAACAAAATTTTCAAATAATCAAAAAATTTCAATTTTTCAATATACAAGGTGTGCAAAACGTGGCGGACATTTCTTTTATTTTTTAAATAACAGTTAGTTCCACTTTTTCAACTGATACTGTCGACTTTGAAAATTTTCGGTCAAAACCTTCTTTATTGAATTTTGTAAAATATTCGTTTGTGAATACATCAATTTCAAATTTTGTTATTTGATACTTTAATTACCGAAAAAGTGAAAGTTTGTTGTCGATTCATCCTATATAAGTAACATAACATTACCTTCATCCAAGCGCAGTAATCATAAAGATTACAACAGTTGCGTTTTTTTTATTTTAAATCTTTACCCACATGCATTTAAACTCATTAAACTCAAAGCCCTGTTGAAAAGAAATGTTCAAAATATGAAAATTTAGCAAGAGGCTTAAGCTCATTAATTAATTGCGGAAATATAAAACCACTGCAATGGAATCAAACTATTATTATTTGCTTCTTCTTTTTTATTTGTTTATTGATCATTTTTTTGTTTAAATCCTCTTTCATTCACTTGCTTTTCCGTTCTCCAAGATCTGGTCACCTTGGCGAATTTGAATTTCTAAGTAATTTTAAAGTACTTATTTTTAAAAAAATTTTAAACAAATTTTTATTTTTTTGTAATATTTAAAAAAATCTTTTATTACATGGTCTAAACTATACAGTAAATATTTTAAATAAATAGCTATTGAAATTCCATGAAAAATAATATTTTTTTGAAAAAAAAAAAAATAACAAAAAATTTCTAAAAAAATCTCCTTTTTACTTTTAACGTCATTAGGCACTACAAAGCAATTCACACGTTTCATTTATAAATTTTAGAGTTTAGAAAAAAAAAATCTATCAAAAGTCAAAAGCAGAGTGATTTTTCTTTTCAATTCAATTGAAATTTTCAATTAAATCTGTACACTTCCTGGTCCAGAAGAAGAATATTTCCACAAAAGCGGCACAATTTTTTGCGGTTGGTGGTCAAACACTTTTTGAACATTTTATATAATACATACATACATATACATTTGTATATATATTTCTACCTATTGATTATACAAATTAAAATTACGAAACAAAATAATTTATTGCTTTAATTTAAAATTTATTGAATATTACAATATATTTTTTTTCTTTCAATTATAATAAATTAGAAATCTTAGATTTTTTTTTATGTATCATGTATAGAAGGGATTAAAATATATTTAAAGTAAAAAACCATTAGCCCACTTTTACAAAATGTTACATTGACGTGTACGTAATGTAATAATAATTCTGTAATGACTTAAAATACTTAGAATGTAATAAATTTTATTTTAATGTAAAAAGCGAAATTTCAAGTAAATTACAGAAAATAATATCGCAGTAATGATTGCCTATATACAATGTGAAACTATCTATAGAAACAGAAAATCTGCTAATGTTTTTTTAATGTTTTAATTCTATTTGCATTAAATCATACAAGTCTTCTTAAATACCTACGGGATGGAAACAAAATTTTTAAAAATTGAAAAATTTAAAAAACTATAATTCAAGGAATTGACTCTAGACTCGTATCCTCAAATAGGGCTGATAAAACGCACCCATATTCTACTCTGTTTCAAATATACCATCCAGTCTCTTAGGAACGCTTTATTATGTAGTTGAAATGGCCCTTCATTCAGGTAGTAGTGTTAAAACTCTTCTGTTCTTATTCTGAACTGCAAATTTTAACTCATATCAACTTCAATTCACAAAATTTCTTTAGTTCTATATATGGAGAAAACTCAATTCCATAGTGTGTTTTACTCGTATAGGTCAAATAATATTTCCTGTCATAATGACAGTCACTGTCTAATTGCTGTTATCAATTAAACATTTTCATTACTTATATAAAAATACTAAAAAAAATCAGAGATTTAGTGTCTTTGGTAAATTACACTGGGCCACACATTAATACTGTATTAATAGGTAACCATTAAAAATAAAGATACGTTGGATGGTCATTATAAATTTTCTTTAAAACCTGATTCACAGCTCGCAAACATTTCAAGAATTTAAAGATGTGCTAGTCCTATAACGTAAAATATCCACAAAATATAAATCTCTTATTTTCAACAATACCTCATACAATCGTTCTTGTGGACCTTCGATTGTAACATTTCAAAATCAGTTTGTTTTAGGACTCTGGCTCTTTTTCATAATTAGAAAATCATAATTGGAATCGGATACAAAAATCATGTTTAAAAATCATAGGAAAAAAATTTACTGAAATTTTGAAAATTTTTTTTCTATTACTCAAAAATTTTTGTATTTGCACAACTGCATATACGAAAGTGTGAAAACACTTCTTTTTCATTTGAAAAAATCAAAAGGAAAAACAGAAATTAAAAGAAAATGTCCTCGAATAACGAATTTTTTTCTCTCATTCTTCTTATAGAGATTTTTTATTTCAAAGCGAGATAAACCAAAAAAAAACAAAAATCAAAAAATATAAAATTTATAAAAATAAAATATAATTTTCTTTTGAATTAGTTTATTTGAGCGTATTTATTATTGTATACTGTAGTATCAAAATAAAAGCGGACGAGAAATGATTCGGCGCTACTATAAAATAAAGATCAAACGATGATTATTATCGGGTGAGAAAATTCCGTGAGAAAAATTTTTTCGAAAAATAAAATAAATTTTTTTTTTTCTTGACAATTTTTTTTTTTTTTTGTTAATTTCAAAAGTGATATGATTTTAAGAATTTCAAGTTTTTTACTTATTTTTGAAATATTAAAAATAAAATGCTAATTAATTAAAAAATTATTAAAATTTGCAATCAATGATTTAAATTTTCCAATTATGGATTAAATACAGTAAATATTTTCATCCTTGCATTTATTATTTCGAAAAAATTAAATCTTATTTGGTTAACCGTTCCATAGCCCGAATATTTATTCATAGTTTAATCTTCGTAGAACACATAATTATTGTCTCTTATGCGAAATTCCGGACGAAATAAATTGAACGGAAGTCGAATACATACCCGTATATTCAGGTATATACGCACAGTATATACATATATATAATATATTTGGTGACATATATGCATATATATATGTGTTAAATATATAAATAATATTAAATTTTGACAATTCAAATCTCTTGTTACGTCATTAATAAAATTAAATTTAAAACAAATTTTAATAAAAAATTTTACAAAAAGATTATAATTGCTTAAAATTAATAAAATAAAATATTTTTACATAAAATAATATAGAAAAATATTATTATGGTTCATTTAGAAAATTATTTATAAATTTTTTTCTATATTCTACTTACATATAAAGTGAATCAAAATATTATTAATAAAATTAAAAATAATAAAATATAAATTATAAAATAAAAAAAAAAAAAAACCTAAAAAATTAAAAAGTCGAGCAAGGTTTCTAAATATTTTCTTAATTTAAATAAAAATAAAATTTTGTGCAACAATTATAAATTAAAATAAACACCTTTAAAATAAAATAATATTTAAACATAAAAATAATATACATATAAAATTTTTATAAAATATATTTAATTAAAAAAAAAACATATACATTTGAATAAAAAATCTATATATACATAAATAAAGAAAAAAATATATTAAAGAAATCATTATGAGTTCATTATCATTGCCACGTCTTATAAATGGTGGCAGTGCATATAATAAAAATACTGCACCAGTCAATTATAAATATTTAAGTTTAAATAATCGAAATACTCGACAAAGTTCAAGATTAGAATCAGAAATTATTAAACGTCGACGAACATTTAATCGTAATGGTAGCATATCAAAAATTTGTTTTCGTGGTATACATAAAGATGTCTTAGATACTCAAACAAAATTAATATGTCATACTATGACGGTAAGTTTATATATACATAATATAAACAAATTAATTATAGAAATTAATAACTGTCACTGTAAAAAAAACTTTGTTAGGCCATCTATCAAAATGCCGATCTAAAGAAAAATCGATTTATTTAGCAACTTAAATAGTGAAAATAAATCAAATTGTCATTATGTATGTATGCATTTTGGTAAATGTCCTTAATTGAAGTGTTTATTGTTTCCTTCAATTATTATTCCTATTATTCTACACGAAAATTGTAATTGAAATGGAAAAACCATTATTAAAATAGCAAAAATCCAAAAAACGGAAGTAAATAATTTCTTAAATATCAAGAAAATTTATTTCAAAATTTATTTTTACCAGTTAAACTTGCTTCTACGAAGAGCAATATTACTCTATATAAGAATGAGAAAAGTAAATTTTACTTAATTTTCCAGAATTCTCCTTTTTTCTAATGGATACTTCATTTTTCCAATTAAGTTACTAAATTTTTCAATTGGATTTTAGTATTTTTTCTCAAATTACCGACTGAACATTTTCAAAAACAAAGTGATCAAATTTTGTATACATTTTATTAAAAAGCGAAATACGCAATACCAAATAATTCTTCTCACTCGAAAATTGCATTATACAAATATATGGTAGTTACTCACTTTCTTCTCACTTGCCTACTAAAATAGCGAGATAGGCGATCTTAGGCTCTTAATAATTAATTTTTTTTTGGGCCAAAATTGATATTTATGATTTCTGTTTGATTCTCCAGTAATTTTACCATTCCATTGCTTAGCTTGTTCTTACAATATTTTAAACGCATTTTTTTACAGTGATTGGTAAATAAGAAATTTTATTATTTTTGCTATGACGATAAAAATTATTTTATTATGATTATTGTATATGCAATGATTTAATAATGAAATAAATTGAGATTTATTTTACTCGTAATTTTAAATATAAAAACGTTTCATTTTTATTTTAATACGTAATAAAAAAAATTTTAATAAAATTTGTAGACAACTTTGCATTACAGTTAATTTGGTATTAGAAAAATCATAAAATATATTTTCTAGAAAACAAAATAAAAGTATAGATAATTTATTCTAACAATAATAATAACAATAATTTAATAATCTCTAATAATAACAGAAATCAATCACGTGCAATATATTTTCATCATTTGAGAGACTGTGAAAAATATTGGGCATTGTATAACATTTTATATTTAAGTTGACTAGTTATTCTCAGCTAAAATAGACTTTTTTTCTTAATTTATATTGTACTTAATGAAAATAATTTATTTCCAATCTAGAAGAACCATTGGAAACTAATTACATGTCTAAATCGGCGGTTGTAATATTGTGATAAATTTTATTGAATTTATACTGTTATGTATATTAATTTAATATATTATAAATAATATTTATACTGTCAATACTCTCACGGGCATTCCTTGTATAGGTATATAATATTATATGCTTCTATTATTAGATCTACACAGTAGATCAAATTTTGTTCCAATTTTGCTCAATTTTGCTCACAATATTTGACGTCAATATTGTTATTAAAATTTATTTGTGAAAATCTAATTTCATTTTTTAAAATTTTATTATATACGTACGAGTACAAAATTATATACGTATATGGAAACAAAAAATTGAATTTTTAAAATTAAAAGTAAATTTTAAACAATTGGCAACCCTGTTATTAGCTATATCTAATAAATGTTTAAGATCATTAAGGAAGGTCGAATCGAATATTTTAAATTTAAGTATGAGAACTAAGTAATCCAATCGAGAAATATTTCCGCTTTCTCCTCTTATTTGCTCTGTTTTTTTTTTTTTTATTTTTTTATTTTGTTTTTTTGTTTTAATCTGTTTAGTTTTGTGCTCAAAATATGCGTTTTTCTTCTAATTTTCTCTTGGATTCTCTCTCAGGTGGGCGGCAGGTTGACGTTTTTCATTCTCTTTAAAAAGGTTTTTTTTTTTTCTTCAAATTTTTTTAAAATTAAATTCAAATTTTTTTTTTTGGCAATAAAAGTTGACTGACACATGCAAAATTAAATATAATGGTAATGACACTATTATTCTATATTATTTAGTTTTTGTTGTTTTTTTTCTGAATTGAAGATGAAAAGAATATATATTTTTGCTTATAATTATCCGTCATATTCTGAGCATTAATTAGTTGAGCGTGATTAAAAGTCAATAATTTATCTTTGAAATTATTGTAACCTAAAATTTTTTGAGTTGTTTATGATAAAGTTTTGAGCAGCTATGCTATAATTATTACATTGAAAATTAATTAATCAAAGTAATAATTAAATTTATTCTTGAAATGTTGCTTGATAATAATTAAGTGTACATTTATTCTGATGGTGTGGTCATTAATTAATATGTAATTGTATATTGTAGGATGTAAAAACCTAATAGCATCTATAAATAATATTAATGTTATTTATAACTGTTCTTAAATTTGTAGTTAGAAGAGCATTTTGTGAGGTATTGAGCTTAAATTGTGGTTCTTTTTATGTAATATAAACTTATATGCAAGACAGCATCAATAGCGGATGTTGTTTTCCTTTTTTTAAGAGTAGTCTAAATTATAGTGACCGTGATATTCAAATTGCAGTATTATTACTGCACTTACGTGCATTATTATTCGTGATATTCAAATTTGCAGAATTATAAATACAGTAATCACTACAGATGTAAATAATAAATTATGTAGAATAACATACATGTAGAAAATATGTTTCCGCTCCTCTACATATGCAAATGGTAATTGAGTCCAGAATAAATTCAGAACTATGTTTTTCGAATTAAAATCTGTATTCCTTTTTCTTTCGTTGCTTTTAAAAATTTCGTTTGGGATATTAAATCTGAAGTATAAATTTACTGAAATGTATGATTGTCTAAAATGTGTTTCAAAACGTGAAATCTCTTTTTTTGGCACTTTTGAGATAGAAGAAAATTTTTACCAATTTCGCCTTATATAAAAAAGGTGTAGCCCTAGAAAGCTTAAAAATACCATTTTTCGACAATTTCTTGTGCCAAAACCAAAACCATTTTTCAATTCCGCAAAAGCAGAAAGGTATAGCGGGATGCTTCTTCTATCACGGCACAGTATAATTGAATATTAAAAAAACGAAATGGCTGTCAAAATTAACCGTTACCTAAAGCACGTTTTTGTTTCAAATTTTTCAGAACGTTTTTTTTTTTTCAAATTTTTGAGAGGAAAGAGTCTGAAAATTTAATAGCTTTTAGGCATTAACAAAAAATTTATATACCTAAAAGAAAAATTTTTTTCTATCTGTAACCTCTCATAAGTTATTGTCTCTCAAAATTTGTAAAATTCGAATTAGCTGCGCCTTATATTTCCGAAGCTGCACACTTTTTCAGATTTCTCTAAAAACAAAAAGGTAACGGTGAATATCATGCCACTCACCGACTTAATCGTCCAATTCAATCACAACCCTTCTGTCAACTCTTCTCTTCTCCTCAACCTAAAAGTATGCAATAACTTTATATATTTTTGTAATTGAATAAAAGTAATTTAAATAAGACAGTCTGCTACGGTCAATTACAATTAAATAAGACAACCTGCTACGGTTAAAGCAATATTTACGCTTTTTCAAAGGAAAAGTACTTTTTTTTTACAAAAAATTGGTTTAATGAAACTTTATTTGACCATAATCTAAGGAAATATTGTAGAATTAATAAAAACTAAAATCTAATAAAAAATTTTTTTTTTGTCATTTTTAAAAAGTCAAATACATATTTGACTATTTTTAGTTTACATGTTAAAATTGTCACTTCCTAATTCTTTGCACAATTTCTCACTTTGTGTAAAAAATTTTTTTATTTTTATTTTCCTTCCATATTTAAAATAAACAAACGAAAAACGAAAATAAAATCGAATTATTCACTTTGATTGCTATTAAATCCAATGTGAATTATCTGCATTATTCTGAACGGCGGCATGGTATGGCAAACAAAAGATTGCGGCAGCGATTATTTTTCAAATAATTGCGATAAAATTCCAGTTTAAAATTGCATTAAAAATTTCTATTTTTATTTAAATTTTATACGAAAATTCAATTTTATTAATGGGTAAACAAAATTAAATTTTCTCAATAATTTTTATTGAACATTATAAATATAAAATAGCCGCATTATAATTAATTTTAATAGAATTAAAATTTTAAAATTTTTTTGGTATACTTACACAAAAATTGACGTATCACTTGAAAGTATCAAAAATCGATATAAATTATAACATTGAAATTCATTACCAAAGATAGATCAATATTCCGAAAATCGAAATTAATTATAAATTAAAATTATTGTATTTTATATTTTTTAGATTGAAGAATTATATGAGGAAGTCCTTCACGAGATTTTACATAATATTGGCTGTGAAACATCAGATGATGTTTGCCAAACGGCTTTATTGGAATATGTTCAAGATGCTTTTAAAATTCCAAATGATGTTCATGAAAGAATACTCACATCAGCAGAAACAAAACAACCATCTGAAATTAGATTAAATGTTGAAATAATAAAAGCTGAAAATTTAATGCCAAAAGATTCAAATGGCTTATCTGATCCATTTGTGACAATGTATTTGGAATCATTTTCAACACATCGTTATAATACCTCAGTCAAGTCAGCCACATTAAATCCAGTATGGGAAGAACATTTTTCACTGTAAGATTTTTCATATTTTTTCGTTTAGTCAAAAAATTATCATTTTTTTTTTCAAATTTCAGACCAATTTCAGACAATCCAAATAGTGAAGTTCTAGTTTTAGAAGTTTGGTAAGCCTATTGTATAATACATTTCAAAATTGTTGCATTTTAATGTTGATTTTTGTTTTACAATATTTTAGGGATTTTGATGCTGCAGAAACAGTAGGAGAAAAAATGAATAAAGTTTTTGAAGTTAAAGGAATCAAAGGTTTTAGAAAATTGATGAAGGAAATAGCTGTGACAGCTTCGACGGGTAAACATGATAACGAACTAATTGGAAGAACATCAATACCACTTAAAGTATGCAATCCCTATACCAAAAATAACATAAACAAAATTAAATGAATGATAATTTTTTTTTAATTTTTTAGTCGATTCCAGCTTCAGGTATTAGAGTTTGGTATAGTTTAGATAAAAATGGAAAAAACTCAAAAAATAGTCGCGGTTCCGTTTTAATACATATGAGTTTTAGTGCAGAAAAGAATAATCGTGTTGCGGCACAAGAACATCGTCATCTTTTAAAAATTTTATTAATGCATGAATTAGAAACATCACAAGTAGCACAATATTGGTGGAGAGGAAAATTTTGTACACAAGGTGAAGCAATATTAACACAACATTCTGCACAAAGTGGACTTTCTGTAACGGATTGTGCTATGGCACAATGGTCTGTATTTGCACAAATCAATCAAAAGCATCATTTATCATTTTCGTTATTTAATTCATTATTGGATAAAATTATTCCAACATTACAAACATTACCAAATGATGATGATGAAGTGAAATTATTTTGGGAAGGTGCAAAACGTTTATTACCATCATGTTTTTCAATAATACGTAAAGTTAGACAAAAACTATTTGGTGATAAACATGGTCTTAAAATTTTAAATGAAGTTTTGGATATTATGTCAAAAATAGCAATGTTAGAACCGCCACCAGGTACTGATCTATTACCAAAAAATATTTATGGATGGATTGTACGTGATTCAGATGATTCCAGTCCTAATTTTGATATAAGGGGTGCATTACGTGATTCAGTAAAATCAGGTGCTTTAGAATGGTTTGAGCACATTAATGAAGTTAGTAACTTTACTAAGGGAAATGAAGAGGACCAATTGCAACACTTAATTAAACTTACTCAACTTGTTAGGACTGATTTACAACAAGCAATTGAATATTATGATAAAATATTTAAACAGTAAGTTTGCACACAGTCATGTACATATATTTTCTATTTACCCTAAAATTTACTTTGAAATTTTTTAAATATTTTTAGAAAAATGCATTTCAACTATGCGCAAACACTCTATTTATTTTATGAAAAGAAATTAGCTGAATACGCTCAGCCAATTGTTGAAGAAGTTTGTAGAAATATTAAGAGATTAAATGTATCAGAAGATAGATGGGAAAAGTTACCAGAGAATGAAGAAATCAATATGGGAACAACTTTGTTTGAATTGTACTTAGTACTCAAACGATTCACAACTTTAGGCTCAGCAATGTGCCCAGGACATGATAATTTATCTATTAATAAGTATCACGATTGGTTTACAACTGGAGTTTCACATTGGCTAGATATTTCAGTATATAAAGCTTTAACTAGAATTGAAAAAGCAATAGATCTGGATAAATTAGTGCCTGTTGATGAAACTGTAAAATATAGTTCATCAGCTGTTGATACATTAGCAATTTTTTATCAAATAAAAATTTTTTGGCAACAACTTGGTTGGCCAGATGCTGAAGGAGCTTATATATTTGTTTCAAAAATTGTCGATGTAAGTTTTATTTATTTATTTTAAAAAAATTAACTGGAACTATGTCGTGAGTGAACCATAAAGTTTTATGTATGCACGTATATCATTTTAAAAACATTTCACTTTTAGGACATCTGCAGATGCTGTGTGTTCTATGCTGACAGAATGTCCAAGAGAGTTGAAGAAATTGACTTCCACATCAATAATAGAGATAAATTTGAAGTAACTAGAGAATGGTGTTTAGCTATAAATAATATTGATTATATTAGACAAAGTTTGAATCCTTTTATTAAAGTAAGTCAGCTTTTCTCCCAGTGCAACATTAACATAGATAAATCTAACATTTTATATGCGTTTTTTTAGGAATTAGGTGCCGATGAAATTATTGTGAAAATCGGTGAATATCGGAGTGATTTAGAAGCACAACGTTGTTCTGCCACTATAAAAAATGTTATTGAAAATGCTATTGATACTGAAAGAAATAAAATTATTGAATTAATTGAAGAAGTTGCACGTAAAATGTCACCTGCTATGAGAAGATTTTTAACAGAAGGAGCTGAAATTTTACATCAAGATTCAAATTCAATGGATCGTATTATGATGTATTTAGAAAATGCATTATCAACATTAAATGCTGAATTAAATGAAGTTAATTTTGAAAGAATTTTGGAAGCAATATGGTGTGAAATTTCTGTTATTTTATTTGAATTAGTTCAAGCAAATTTAGAAAAACGTCGTCCACCATCATTCTTTTCAAATTTACGTGATACATTGCATGTAATGGTAAATAGTTTTAAGATATCAAATAGTTGTACAACATCAGATAAAGAAACATTGGAAAATATTGAAAGATTATTAGAATTACATGCTTTTGAAACAGCAGAATTAATTCATCAGTATTACCTACTAAGACTGGAAGACCAAAGAAAAATGCAAGAATATCCATATGGACAATTAACAGTACGAGGACGTTTTGTATCAAATGTTTTACATTTGGAAATAATGAATGCAAGAAATTTAGTACCGATGGATTCAGATGGATCATGTGATTCATTTGTTAAAGTGCATTTTATGCCATCTGATAAATTTTTAGGAGTATCTACACCAAAAACATCAACACAAAATAAAACATTATATCCTTTATATGATGAAAAGTTTACAATGTTAGTTAATTTTACAATTACTTTTAATATTTTATAAAATTTTTAAATTATAAAGATTAATTTTTTAAGTTTTGTTTTTAAATCATGAATCAAATGCTCATTGAATTTTTATTTATTCGTAAATATATATTCCCAATTAGCATGTTGGAAGCAGTGTTAGATTATCAGTTTTTTACTGGCCAGAGAGCAAGCTAATCTGAATCAGTATTACATTGAAAACTGTAACTAATAGTGCTTCAACTGTAATAAATAAAAATTCAAAAAAAGCAATCCGTGAAAAAATCAGCCCTTATTGGTGCTTGACCTTATTGGACTCAGTGAATGGTAATCAAACTTATCGCCTTATTATTTGCAATTTCGATTTAATACATGCGACAATTTTTTTTTTCACAACCGCAACCCGCATATCACGTCCACTTCGGTTTAGCGCTTAAAAAGAAAACATTTAAAGATTTTTTTAATATTAAAATGCAAAATTTTTATTGATGTCATTACTTATTTATTAAATTTTTATTTTTAGAGTTCTTTCTGATGAACAACGCAAAATGAGCAATGCTATAATGGTATTTAGTATTAAGGATAAAGATTTATTTGGAATGTCTAATCAGTATATTGCGGAAGCTTATTTAACATTTGCAGATTTTGAAACTACTCCCGATGAACAAATTCACTTAGGTCTTAGCAGACCTGAATATAAAGGTAAACATAAAAAGAACAAATCTACATAACATAATATGTGACTACACTTATATTATGCTCTTATGTATATGCATATATGCCTATATATATCCATAATATTAGTGTAGACTAAATAAAACCATCTAAATGAATAATGAATTGACTACATTTGTTCAATTTTTTTCTTTCTTTCAATTTTAGATACAGACTGCTTACGTGCCTTAGAACATCGTCAAGGAGATAAACAAGCAAGAGATTTCTTAAAGAAGCTTAAACAAAAAGCTTATTAGAAATGTTAATATTTTTTTTATATTTTGTTAATATTTATACAATAATGAATACACACAGATATATTTTTTTTATGAAGCAATAATGTAAATGTAATGTTAATTTAGAGAAACAAAATGTAAAATTCACAATTAATCTCAAGAATCCATCCGCGAGTCGAAAATGCTTTTTCTGCTTATAATTGTATTAATTAACATTTTAAAATTTAGAGAGATTTAAAAAAAAAAGCAATAATTTTTTTTCTAAATTTTAATTTTATATAGAATGAAAAACAAAAACACACATTTGTATGTACATATCTTAAAAAATGATATGTAAATTTTATTTTATAACGTTTTTGTACACACATTTTGTAAAATGTACCTAAAAACAAAATTGCATAATTATATTGTAAAATGAAAAAAAAAAAGAAAAAAACAAATTGCGGAATCATAATTTTCATTCATGTTAAATAAAATTTGATGAAAAGCCTTAAAGTGACTGAAAAATATAACGAAATTATATTGAAATAAAAGTTAATTTTGTAGTAAAAGTTGTGTGCTTTTATTAAAATATTTATTTAAATTAGGTTGATTTACTAAAATAGATTTAAAAATTTATCAAAAAATGGATTATAAACAAATTAAAGAATATTTTGTAAAAAATCTTGGGTTTTTTTGAAGAAGCGGAAATAATTTAAATGGTAAAAGCTTTAGGTGCTTCACGTACCAATTGAATGTAAAGATGTTTTATTTTTCCAGTTATAACCTTAAGATTTGCTTTTTCAGTTGAACGGATTTTGTCTAAACTGCTTCTTATTGTCTAAGAAATCCTATTTGTCCTTTTAACTCCCAAAAATTATTATTTTTTGTCGTTTCGGAGCAATGAGTTTGAATCGAAATTATTTTGAATGTTTCGTGATTTTAACAAATAAGCTGAAAATATCCTTTTCTTAAAAAAGCAGTAAATTTAAAATAGTCATTCGAAAATATTTTATAATAAAAATCTACCACATAGACTCACATTCTGTATGTTTTTTTTTCTTTACGTTTTTTAATAAAAGTTTTAGAAAAATAAATTAAATTATTTGCCTTGACGTATGTACATTTAAATGTTAGGCAAAGCGCAAAATTTTGTATCAGGCTAGTCGATGTTGCATTAAATTGAAAACATTCATGTCCTTTTGAACCAATAAAATTTTAGTTTGTATAAAATTATGTACCAGTATATCTATTCAATATTTATAGATTCGTATCACAGATATTTTCTTTAACTGAAATTTATCTTAAGTGTTTGACTACAAACCATATATGAATCTTGAATCAAAATTTCTGGTAATTAATATACTCACAATTTAATTCCAAAAGGGCCAATGTACATTTTTCATTCCTAATTTGGATGAACAAATTTAAAATATCGTAAGTAACCCTTTGCCATTAAATTATTTGTAATGATACTACGTAAAATTGTTTATGTATATACTAAATATATGTATGTGTATACTAAATGTATATATTTATTTATAGTATGTATATATGTATATACTCTGTATAACTGTATGTATATGCTTGTATGTAAATACTCTGCATGTAAATTTATTACAAATATTATTGGCATTCCAACATAAAACAATTTTAATAATTTTTAAAAATAATATTCTCAATTTATTATGTTTTTACAATTTCACCCACCTTAAAATAAAAATTGTCTTTATATTTTATTTACATTCATTCTGTGAAAATTTAAATTCTAAAGCATCCATAAGATGGGTGCGTGTTAAAATTAAGCCTACATTTTAATATAGGTAAAGTCAAGAGAAAGTAAAAATTGTTTTTCTTTACCGCATATTTAATATTCGTAGGGCATGTGCATACACGAATATAAGAACAAATACATATTTTGTACGTGCCTTTAAAAGTTGTCTGCCCGAATTATTTTATTGTTGCTGGTAGATATATTTTCAATGACGCAATAAAAACTGCTTTAAAAAAAACAAATCTACTATGTTTTAATTTTGCATTTTTTTTTATTTATGAAAAGATATATAGGGGCTTATAAGATTTTATTCGATTTTTTTTTATCAATATTAAAAAATGTTCAATATATGTGTGATTTTCGAAGTCATTGACTTAATGCTATATATTAGTTTCATATACTATCTCAAGCGCACTTGAGTTTCAGAAGTTTGAGAAAAAAAACTAGCATTATATCAGTAATAAAACCGAATTCACGTTGAAATTGTCAGACACATATTTGATACGATCATTTCTACATGGTTCTTTTTATTACTGCATTACATTTAACGCAATAAATTAGTAATAAATATTTTGTAAGTTTATTTCCTCTTAAATAATTAGAAAACTGTGAAGGGTTACACGTCTTAATAATTTAAATTTCCAACAGATAAGCAGAATTTTATATTAAATTTTCGTTTGATTTTGTTTGAAGTTAAAGAAATTACTAAAGGCGTTAATCTCTTTAATTTGCACAGAAATTTTCTGTGCTGGCAACGATCTAGCAATATAAAAATTTATCAATATTTTCTAAGTACAGTTCTTACAATTATATTACATTTTTAATTCTAGTTCACAATTTTTCTGAATAAAATTCTAGTCCCACTTCAATTCTAGCTGAATCCGAGAAACGGATGTTACGCATTCTTCACATTCTTAATATTTAACTATAGGAAAGTATTTTTTTGTAAAATTATATAACAAATTAACTAAAATTATTTAAATAAGCGAGCATATAATCAAAATATTAAAAATTTTGATATTATCTATTTAAAATTACCAATTTATTTTTTCTTTTTTTTTTATGTTTTCCTTATTTCCTTACATTATGTAAACAACTTGCTCTTCAAGATGATATCAACTGGCATTTTTTAGTAATTTCCTACACACCTATATTGTATGCTAAAAATGCAAGTTAAAATACCCATATAAAAATATCTTAAATATTTTAATTAATTTTATAGGACAAGTTTAAAGCATCACGTCCATCATTATTTTAAATCGAGAAACACTTTCCATTTTCTTACTACTTATACTAACTATTTTATACCGGTTAAAACTTTCCATTTAATAAATTTCAATGTATAACAGAAATTTTTTTTTGTTTTTACAATAGAACAATATTATTGTTGGCAAACATATCAACGAAAAACTTATACGGAATCTAAAATAAAATACGCAAATGTATAACAACATCCTCATGTGTTTAAATTTGGAAGAAGTGTCACGTTTTTATAAGCAAATAAAATCGGCATATGTTACATACATAAGCAGTATGTATAGTTTATAATTTAATTTTAAAAAGCCTAGAAATCCCATACAACAATTTTTAGATGCATTTTGGTTTTAATAAAAAAATATTTTTGGGAATATAATAAAATTTAGTGTTTGAAGATTTTTCACTCTGGTTAATAGCCCGATATTTATTAATTTATAATATAAAAGTAAGAGCTAATTTTTTTTAACAATTCAATTAACAATAAATTTAAAATGCCACTCGCCACTATGGCTACATGGATTGGAGCTCGATTCGAACGCATAAGAAAATTGTATTAGATTTAGATAATTAACAACGAACAGCATCTTCTATCAAATTTTCATAACTCTATGACACCTTCCTCACAATGCAAGACGCCATTTCCATAACAAGACTTATTTTTAATTAAATTTTCCAAAAATGTCAGCATTTTGCAATAAATATATTTAATCTAAGCTATTTTTCTCTAAAAAATAAAATATGTATTTATAAAAGTGTTTGGTATGAAGAGCAATTAGGATTGCATATATTTAGGGGAACAAATATATTTACTGAAATGATGTGAAAATTGTACAGAAATCGAAATACTAATTTTTTTTTTCTTTCTGAACTAGAAAATATTACTAGCTAACTTTTATAAAAATAAGTCAAATGTTATTTTTAGAATATTGATTAATTCCGTCCCATAAGACAAGTATAATAAAATATTCAATTGGCAACTAATCCCAATTCCAGTTAAATACAATATTTTAATTTCTATGCAATTAATTTTAATTTAATTATAAATTTCCCTTCGAAAACACTCTTACATTAAATGTCATTCTTAATTATTGACAATTCGAATTTCAATTGACAAAATAATATGTATGCAAGTAAATTGTTACAGTCAATTATATATTGACTTATTTGACATTTTGATAGTATGAACTTAAAACTGTTATAAGGGAATTTATTTAAGTTTACCGCCATCAAATTAATAATGACCTAACAAATGTACTTTATGTATATAAACTGAAGTAATTACGAAAAAACAAAAAAAGCAAAAAAAAAGTGCATATAACAATACAAAATGAGTGTTCAAATAACTTGTAATCATCTTTATAAATTCATGTATCACAGATGAAATTTGCATAAATCAAAAAATTATCCAAAAAAAAAACCTAAAATTATAAAAACAAAAAAATTTATTATTCCATTCATTAAATGAATTTTACTAAAACTATGAAGTTATATAAAAAAAAAATTTTCAAAAACTGTCATACACCGATAATAATTGTATCAAAAAAAGAAAAAGCATAAAAACAAAAATTTTATGTCATCTTAAATGTTTCTATTTTGCAAAAAAATTGAAAAAAAACCAACGGAAGCAAAATCAGGTATAATAAATTTTTTTATTAATAAAAATAAAAATTTAATTACCGCCTATATCAGAGAAATTATAAGGCTTGCATTAAAGAATGTTAAAAATGTTTTAATAAAAGAGTCATTCTCTTTAACACTTTGGCAAGTATTTCAACAAAACTGTCAACCATCATAGTTAATTTTTTATATGTATACATACGTACATATGAATTTTTTTTATTATACTTGAAAACTATTAAAAAGAATATTTCATTCAAATCACGTAATTTTCGTACTTTATTCAACATTTTATTATATATAAATGTATGTGTATAAGTAACGCATATAATTATACATACATACATATGTTTACATACAACATTTGAATATATATAGGGTGTCCCGTCATAATACTAAAAATTTTGATACGGCGTCAGTGCTTAACGTAATATACGCATTAGATAATACAATAAAATAAATGAAGAGAACAAAACAAAATTGTGCTTGACACAGATGCATATGTGTTTTATATCTAGAATTATACTTCACAGATAATTTGTATAACTTATGATGATTTCAAATTATATTTACTTATCCTGTTCTATACTGTAATGATAAATTACCAACAAAAACATTAGAGCCTATTCGATATTGTAATTGAAAACACAAATCAATTCATACAAAGTTTTTGAAACTTTTATGATAAACATTAAGAATTTGAAATTAATTTTTCACATAATAATATACATATAGAGCCATTTATTGGAATAAGTGCACGCACATCTTATGAATTAAATTTGTTATATACAAGATTTTTATATGAAAAATTGAGAAATTTAACACTTTAATCGCCGTGTCACTCATATGTGTTCGACGCTAATAAGTTCTACATGACCCATGTCAAACATATATGTCTGATGTATGCGATTTGGTAGAAGGCCAGGTCAATCACAGATGTCCGACGCAAACGATACATTTGCATTATATTTCTTGTGTCTTGTCGTATTTTGTTTGGATGCGTCAAACATATAAGACAGACACATCTTGTCAAGAAAAAAAAAAATTTAATATATAGGGCCATGTCAGTCATATATGTGTTACATAAAAAATAGTGTTTTTCTAGGAATTTTGGGAAAACTAAGTCACAAATTTGGAACAACTGCTAAAATTAGTTTATTAAATTGTTAAGAAAGCGATAATGGTCTGTGACTAATGTGATTAATAATTTATCTATAATGAATTAAAAATTTTACATATCTCAAAAATCAAAATTCATAACTCTGTTACACACTGTACACGCGCTATATTCTCATATATCTTCTTCTGATTTTCCTAATACAAGTGGATAATAACGAAGATACTGACTGCCGGAACAGAAGTTATTTTAAATAAATATTACACATTTACACACGCATATTACTAGCATGTAATTTACAAAATATAAACTGTTATAATGACAAATAAATGAGTAAAGTACGTAAGTAAATCTGTCACATAAGTACAATTCATCATCAAAAAAAAAAGAAATATAATTGTTAATAATAAAAAAGAAAAATTAAAAGAAAAATAATAATTAAGTGATGAATAAACCCTGCTTTAACAATAAAAATAAAAAAAAAAGTAAGTGCGCGCAGGCTAATTTATTTTAATCTATTGTATTGGAAAAGTTACGCGAAAAACGCGCTTCATTAAAAAAAAAAAACAAAATTACATACCAACATATATGTAAATATTGGTTTACAACCATATTTAAATAAACAAACGGAAAATTATAACAGAAAATTCCGATTTCCGAAATACTTTTAAATACCGTTGACAAATTTTTTAAGCGATTAGTTAACGTTATCAATTCCGGTGGTAAACTTCATTTTATTTATTTTTAACAAAATTCATTCGTAATTAAAAGAAAAAAATAAGAAAAAGTATTAAAATAAATAAAAAATAAATAAAAAAATAAAAATGTTAAAAATAGTGAATTTTATTTACCTCTGTACAATTTTAACTATTGTTAGCAGTGAAGTTTCAAATCAGGATTCATATTTGAACGCATTGCAAAATTCGCATCAGAGCAATAATAATGGCGGTGCGTTGTTAAAATTTTGTTTTAATTGTTTTATTTTATTTTTAAGAATTTTTAATTAAAATTAATGGGCATTTTTATATGTAAAGGATTCAAATATTTAGCCAAAAAGGATTTTCATTTAATTAATACAAAATATTGCATATTTTTCTTTTAATTAGTGTTAATGTTGAGGCTGCAGAATGAGCTCAAAAAAAGTGAAATGAAAAAAATTTATTTGTAAAAACAAGTTTTAAATTTAAAATAACTCCGAAATTTTTCTACTAAATAATCATTAAGTATTTTAAAATTTTAATTCGAGCATTTTCTCCTAATTATAAAAAAAGGACATTTTTTAATACGTTTGTGTATAAATTATTTTGGGGTCTTTGTCAAATAAGTGTTACATAGAAGTATAAATGCAGATGAGGAACTGCTTCTTAAAAGCCATAAAAATCAAAGATATGAAGAATGAAGGTGTAGATTTTATAATTTGACATTTTGACTTTTGAATTTTTAAAATCAATTGTAAAGGAAACTTATGGAAAACATGAATTATTAATTGAAAAAAAAAAAACAATTTAAGCCTCAGGAAGGAGAAAGATCCGAGAAAATTTAGAAAATTAACTGAGTAACAATAGCCTGTTGAATTGCATTCAAAATGGAAGTAAAAACGCTAATCCAGGTTGCGTTCCTACATTAGAATTGGTTTATGTTATCTTAAATAACATTAATCGCAAATATTCGCAATAATTATAAAATTACATTGTATTTTAAATTTCAATTTACAGCTATCGGGTACAGAAATTGATTCGATGAATATTCAAAATTTCGGAATTTTTTTTTCAATTGGTGTTCCCTTGAAATCTTTATAGTAAAATTTACCTTGAAATTTATTAGAAAATTACT
Source organism: Condylostylus longicornis (assembly GCF_029603195.1). Classification (NCBI taxonomy): domain Eukaryota; kingdom Metazoa; phylum Arthropoda; class Insecta; order Diptera; family Dolichopodidae; genus Condylostylus; species Condylostylus longicornis. The sequence goes on along the minus strand of NW_026578009.1, from coordinate 6,865,728 downwards.
TAGAATTACTTAGAAGAGTAGTTGATGACTTCCTAAAAACTGGTTAAGGAAAGTTATTACGTAATAGGAAAAAATTCGGAAAATATGCAATTTGTGAATTTTTACTCTTCTTATTCTGATTAATGGATAAAAACCTCTTCCTTAAGCAAAAGTCTTGTTAAAAATAAAAAATGATTTGAAAATTTTGTTAAAAATTTTCTTAAATTGAAAGAGAATGCATTTTTTATTCCTTCAAATGGGCAAAATATTATCTTAATTATTTTATATGAATTTCTTTTACAAATTTTTTATACATATACAAAATTTTCATTTTATAGCATCAGAACGTGTAGCTGATGTTAGTTTTCATGCTAGTTCCGGTTATGAATATCCACCGGTACCAGAATATGGACCACCACCAGCACCAGTATATGGTCCACCAGCACCAAAACCAATATATGGTCCACCACCACATCCATCACATATATATATTAATCATCCTCCACCATTTTTCCATCATCATCATCATCCACGTGAAGAGACTTGGTTAGATAAATTAAAACTTAAAATTGATTTATTTACAATTGGGAAACTTCTTTTAAAATTAATAATTTTTAAAAAAATTGTTAAATTTTTCGCAATGATTTGTTTATTATTATTCTTGCCAAAATTAAAAAATTTATTTAGTGAAGATATGATGGAAGATGCATCATCAGCTGAATCAAGAGATTTTGGAACTGATAAAGGTAAAACAAATATATTAATATACATACATACAGATTTAGTTAAAATAATTAAATTATTGATTTTTTCCAATTCAATTAATTCTAATTAAATATTCAATTTAATTTTATATAGAAAAATTAAATGAAACAATAAATGAAGTAACAAAATTTGCAAAAACTGCAATGGAAACTTTCTCTCGCAAATATGAAGGTTGTGAACGTGATCAAATTTGGTGTCGTTTTCAACGAACTGTCGATGTGATTGATAAGAAGTACCCTTATGAAAAGTAAGTATCACACATACCATTCACATATTTATAGTTGTGGTATTTAACATTTATTTATTTTTTTTTTATTTTTTTCTTTTCAATTGTCTCTTATTATTGATAATAACAGAATTGTTCAACTCTATTCACCTAAAAGAGAAGTTAAAGCCTAATATACCTATTGTCATTTATTTAAAATATAACAAATGAGGTTAAATTTTTTATTTAAAAATGGCCGTAACAATCAATTCAATTTAACTATTGATACCATCATTGGAAGTAACAAATACAAAAATTTAATACCGTTAAAATGAATACGTTCCGGCAAACAAAACAAAAAAAACCAAAAGAAAACCAAAAAAAAAGAAAAGCATTCAGTAAAAGTCAAAATAGGGATGCCGTTCAGAATTTTAATAGTTTTTCGAATTCAACTTTTCAAATTCTCTTATTGTCATTTATTGTCGTTTATTTTATTCCAATTCATTACCAAATGCGTGATCTTTAATTTGACCGCACAATTCAAATTGGAATTTTGCTTTCATTTTAATTATTTTCTTTTAAATTTTCTATTAAATTTTCTTCTTTTTTGTTTTATTTATTTATTTATTTTATTTCATTTTTTGTTTTCGTTTAGTTTGCATTATAAATTATTTTTATATACATACATATAAATTTATATATTTACTTATTTATTTAAATTATTTAAAATTCAAAATGTGTTTTAACACGTTTTAAAAATTGTATTATGTACATACATACATACATATATATATATATATATATATATATACGCTATTTATATAATATTATAATTAGTGTTAAAAATTAATTAGGATATTGTAAAATTGTTAAAAATTTATAAAATATGAGTGTGTCTAATAAATTTATGGAATTTGATGTTAACCATAATGTCATAAACGGATTCCATTAATTGAGTGATTGTATACAATAATTGTAAGCTTAAGTAACAAAAAAGGTAACAAAACACAAAAAATAAAGTAATAAAAATTGTTAAATCAACATAACATTTGGCTTATAATTTCTTTTTATAAAAATTTTGCAGTCACACAATTTTAAAATTCAATACAATTAAAGAGTTGAACAGTAATTGAACAGTACGTTTTCTGACTAAAATATCTACTTTTACACGATCTTTGTCGAAAATTTTACTGCTTATGTCGTTCCTTCGCGGTAGTATAACTAAAATTACGTAACTAAGAGATTTTAAGAAGAGATTGGTGATTTATTTAACTTTTAATGCGAAAATTGCATATAACATATTCAGTGTTAATTTTTCTCAAACACAAGCTTATATACAATTGTGTTAGACAATGATGCAGAATTGAAATTTCATATACAAACATAGATATTCAATAGAAACGTATTTCACTATATAAACGAATATTTACGTCTATCTCCCCTCTTCTAAAAGTAGCAACTTCTTCAAATTCTAAAAATATCATACAATATCATTAACACAGTGGCAAAATGGGTGGATGAAATTATCGTCGCAAAAACTATTTGTTTTTTGAATTTTGAAAAACAAATAGACGCCAAGCCATAGTGCTATAAAACTTTATCATGTTCTAAACGTTGAGAATGAAAGCATTTCTTTTCCATTTTCCTGCAACCTCATGTGATGGTCCATTCAAATTAACAAAATTTAAATTTTAGCTAAAAATTTCGAATTACAATTAAATAAAATTAAATGTCTTGTAAATTCTTATGAAATTCGATTTTTATAAGCGTTAGTGTAATACTTTTAATTGTTACTCTTAATTTGCTACTGATTCCCCTAAAACTATGCAATAGTTTTTTAAAGCATAAAATAATGTTTGGTTAATTAGTGATAACAATCAATTGAAGATCTGTCTATTGTTTTAAATAAAAATTTTCACTTATTCAAGGAAAAAGCGTTACTTTACACAAGCCATTGATTTGATCCGTGGTTAATGTATTAAAATCCAGAATATTAAAGAATTTATTCAATTTTTCATTACAAATTTTAGGGTTCTAAAAGTAAGCTCAAAATTATTTATTGTACATACGTATATAATATACAATGATAGTCTTTTTCAATTTGTTTAATAATTCTAATCAAATTTTAGATACATGTATATGTCGAATATTGAGTGTTGAATAGCTATAATACGAAAATTATCAAATTATTTTATAAATGACCAAAATTTTGATTGTCCTAAAATAAGCAAATTTAAAAATATGCAACTGCAAATGCCATTACAGTTGCATACTTCAGCACAAGCTTCGTCAATTGTTTAACATCAATTATTTAACATTGCCGTAATAATTGTTATAAGCTTACATTATGTTACTATCTTGCAAAAGCACAATGAATTTATACTAAATTTCCTACAATCAAATTAAATTTAAATAAATTTATTATCAAAAGTATAATTAAAATTAAAGCTAATTAAATAATATAATCTTGTTACATATACATCTAACATTTGTTCTATTCATTAATATAAATTATAAACATTCCTGGTTATTAAAAATACACCTGTTACTTTCACTGCTATAATTCTGTTGTCTCTAATCTTTTAATTAACATTTGAGCATTATTTGTTAATTTATTAATTTGGTTATAAGAATTTGAAGTTCGATTCAAATCATTTGTACCATCAAACATTTTTGGCGGTTTTAATGTAATAGCAGCTGCAAGTATATTTTCATCAAAAGAATCAGAATTTTTATATTGATCATCATCATTTTTAAACCATTCATTTTCATAACCCTTTAACCAAATTGGATTTGATCCTTCAATACTATGTTTATTTGTGTTTGGTACTCTAGTATTTGATTCACGCGGTGCTGTTTCATATGATGTTTGATCTACAATAAAAAAAAATCATTTTATTAGCATATTTTTTAAATTATATTTTGAAAATGAAATTATCATTTACGTACTATATATATTAACTTTAGCAGCTCTTAGTTGCCTCTTGTAACTCCTCCTTTGTGAAGCACATAAAATAAGTACAATAACTAAGAAAGTGGCAATAAATATATTTGAAAATATTAGCCATATATACATTGGTCCTTTACTAATACTTGCAACTAATAATTCAGTTTCAGCAGCTTGTGTATCAAGAACATTAAATTCTTTGAATAGATCGTCAAGTTTTTCTACATTTTTATCTATTAAATTTAGAACATCATCCACTTCATAAATCGAATTATCCTCCTTATCAACTAAGTGCATATATAAATCAGTCTTTGTTTTATCAACAGAACCATCCTTATTTTCATGCACCTTAAATTCATCTATGTTTACTATAGCTCCACTAACGTTACTTAAAGCACTGAAATAGACAAAAATTATTGAAATAATTTTTACTAAATTTTATAAATAAATATTTTTCAACTTACTCTCTAAATCTATGAATTTTATTTCTCAAAAATTGTGGATGCTGTCTAAAAACAAATTTTACTTTTTGATCATCTCTTAGTAAATAAATGAACACGTGAGCGGTATCCTTTAAACCACCAGTATCATTGACTAAAACCATAAAATCAAAGTAACCTTTCATACCCTTTTGGGGATCAAAATTTAATTGAATGTCTCCAGTTATTTGATCGACTAAAAATGGTGTATTTTCAACATTTTCTAAGCCTTCGGTAAGTGTTTGTCGAATTTCTCCAACTTGGTAATAATTTAATAAAGCATTTGGAATATCATCTGCATCATAAGCTTCAACTTTCATAAATTTTGTTCCAAAATCGGCTGTAGTAGTGAATCCGCCAGTAAAAATTTTTGATATAAATCTTGGTTGATTATCGTTTATGTCAAGCACTTTAATAAAAACTCTGACAACAGTTCCATCAGACATTAAACTTTCATCCGTCATTGTTAAAGGTAATGAAACGTTGCTATTTTCTAATAAACTTCGAAGCTTCCGTGATTGTTTATATCTATTGAAATAGTTATGGAATCGATTTGAATTTATTTTCCGGTAATTTGTTGACAAACGAAGTGGAAATATTTCCACAGCCTCTTTAGAATTTTTTGATTCTTCTCGTAATAATAGTTCTTCTTGCTGATTACCAGTTGGACTTGAACAACTTTCAGTAGCTTTAATATATAAAGTATGATTTGATTTCACTTCTCTATCCAACTCTTTAACAACTGATAAAATGTGGGTCTCTTGGTCCAAAGCGAATAAATTTTCTTCATTTCCTTGTATTATAAAATAACAAACTGTACTTGGAGGGTCATCTAAATCATCGATTTCATCTCGTTCTATTGTATCTGGTAATTTTATTTTTTCATAGCCAGGTTCTGTGTGCTCTGTAAAATTTACTGATATTTGTTCGACAAGAAATTGTGGCTCATAGTCATTAACATTTCTAACATATATGGCAAGATCTAAATCAGAACTTAGTGATGTCGGCACACCTTGATCATATGCTTCAATTCTTATCTAAAATATTAAATAAAACGTAAGTGAGTTCATCTCGTTCTTCTAAGAAATATATTTTCAAAAAATTACCTCATAAATTTTTTGTTTCATTCGATCTAGCTTTTCCTTTAAAAATAGCATTCCTGTTTCGGAATCAATTTCAAAACTTCTATAATTTCCTAAAGGATCGGATTTTAATTTATATCTAACAAGCGCATTTAATCCAACATCTTCGTCTGTTGCATAAACTTGTATTATTAACGATCCAATTGTAGCATTCTAATTTAGTAAAAACATTATGTTTAAAACCAAAATAAAGAATTTTAATTTAAACAGTTATTACCTCTGGTACACGAATCGTAGTATTTTGTGCTGGAGAAATAAATACTGGTGGATGATCATTGAAATCAGAAACACAAATGTCTAGTGATTTCTTTACGACATTAGATGGAGTTCCCAAATCTCTTGCCGATATTGTAAGAGAATGATTACCATATTTATTCTTTAAAGATTTTCTTGCGTATAATTGACCCGTCCATGCATCAGATTGAGTTAATTGAAATAGGCCTGGAAAAAATTGAAAGAAAAAAATTTTAACTACATATTTTTTGATAGTTTGTGAAAAACTTATACTTTCTTCGTTTCCTTTTATTATAGTCATTTCAATTCTGCCATTCAATAATTGGGGATCGTCTGCATCTTTACCTCTTATGGTCGCAATTACTTCTTTGGTATCATGGTATTCTGTAATTTGAACACAACCTATTGGTAACGAAAGCTCCGGTGGAGAATCATTCTCATCTAAGACGTTAACACTAAGAATAATTTAAATAGAACTTTTCTCATTTTAAAAATTTTACACAAAACCAAATATTACAATATTTGTTTGAAAGTATTTCGACTTTCTCCAGCTGCATAACCAAATTGATAGTTATCCCAAGCTTCTACAACAAGAACATAAAAATCTTTTGTTTCTCTATCAATTTTGTCGGCAGTAGTCAAAACTCCAGTATCGGCATCAATTGTAAATTTTCCCTTCGAATACAAAGTTTATAATTATAAGCAATGACAAGAATTGTGAATTTTTGATTGTGATATAAAAAATATCATACTTGCGAACTAATACGATCCATGAGAAAAGTTATTTTACCGTAATCACCAGAATCAGAATCTGCTGCTTGAATTGTAGCTATTCTAGTGCCAATTGGAGAATTTTCAAGAATAGTAAAATTTTTTGTTGTTGTAATGAAATAAGGATTATTGTCGTTTTCATCTAAAACAGAAACAAAAACGTCAACTAAAGATGATCTTGGCGGGTATCCAGAATCTGTAGCCCTCACAGTAAAATTAAGCCATTGATGTTCTTCATGGTCTATCTTATTTGCTACAACAACTTCACCAGTTTCTGGATCTAAATGTAATAAGCCTGTCACTCGAGGATCACCTTAAAAATTTTTAAAATTATAAAATCTTCCTAATTTAATCAAGTTTTTCAGTGAACCTTCTAAGAAATATGTGATAGTGCGATTTTTATCAAGATCAAACGCAACAACATTCCCAATCGTTACTCCATTCATGCTATTTTCTGGTACTGATCTCTTATAAAATGGTAATTTGAATTTGGGGTTATTGTCATTTTCGTCTTCTATTTGTATTGTAAGCAAAGCTGAAGAAAAAAAATATAGAATAGTTAAATAAAATAAAAGTAAAATTAATTGAGCTAAACCTAGAAAATTTTTGTATGATTTTTATATTCATAAATTTACATTCTCTTAGTTGTGGTCCCGTAGCTGAAGCTAAATCTTCTACAACAATTGCTAATTTAATTTGTTCAACTTTTTCTCTGTCGATCAGTTTTGCAACCTTTGAATTATAGAAACCAAAAACAATATCAAAATTCGAAAAATTTTTTTATTTTCTTCTTTGATATTTTATACCTTAAGCAGTCCCGTAACAGAATTTAATTCAAAAGCACTAACAAAATCATATTCACTTAATTTTACAAAAATCCCTTCATCAGTTCGAGCTTCAGAATTTTTTTTATTAATTCGATATCTTAGTATCGGTGATTCATCTAAATCTGTGGCAATTATTCTGTAAACAACAGTACCAACCGGGGTGTTTTCCTTTATTTTGAGGGTTAGAAATTCAGTGAAAACCGGAATTTTATTATTAACATCTTTGATTGTAATATTAACGAATGTTGTAGAACTTAGCTGAGAATCTCCAAGTCCACCATCTAAAGCTACCTAATTACGAAAATTGTATGAGTAATAATAAAATAATACTTAATGTTTTGTTTAAAATTCAGTTGAATATTCGAGAAACTTACGACAACCAATGAATATGAAACCTTTCTTGGACTTGTGAAATCTGGATCTAAATTGGCACCATCTGCTGTATAAATTACTCCTGTATCAGCATTAATTATAAATTTATCTGCTGCTCCTGATTGTATTCTGTAAACAATCAGATTATTTGGTTTTGATCCATCCCTATCTAAAGCATTAATTGCTAAAATAGAACTACCAGCTGGCAAATCTTCAGGAATTACTTTAGAATAATAATTTTTTTCAAATATTGGTGTATTATCATTTATGTCTTGAATGTATATCGTAACATTAATATCAGACCATAAAATTGGCATTCCTGAATCTCTAGCCCTTACTGTCAAATTTATAGCTTGAATATTGTCATATCCTAATTGTAAATCTTCAAAATCAATGGGAGTTTTCGGTTTAAGTTGTCCTGTTTTGGGATCAATTGTAAAATTCTTTGTGAGTAAGCCACCAACTATTTCAAACGTTATATCACTATTTTCTGTTCCATTCAAATCATTATCTCTAGCTTCAAGATATAATGGAATTTCAAAATTTAAATTATTTTCAAGTAATTTAGCTTCGTATTTTTGTTGAAAAAAGGTTGGAACATTATCGTTAACATCTTCAATGTTAATTATTAACTGTGCAGTATTTTGATTTCCACGACCCAAATTATCCCGGGCTTCTATTGTTAAATAATGTCGCAAATTCATTTCCCTATCGAAGGCATTACCATCATTTGCCTGAATTGATATTAATCCGGTGATTGGATCCAAATTGAGTCTGAAAACGAAAGTCAAATTTATTCATAAATGGGCATTAGTAAATACAATTATGAAATTTTTACAAATGAGATATTCCCCCTCTCAGATGAGTAAATCTAATTCCAGTTGTTCCATAATCACCAGAGTCCTTATCAATTGCTCGTATTTGTGCTATTGCAGTGCCTGGTTCTATATTTTCCAAAATGGAGATTTCATATGGTGCTCCCAAAAATTCCGGAAAATTATCATTTAAATCTCTAATAAAAAGTTGAATTTCAGCTGTACTAAAAAAGAGGAAAAAATTTAACATTCTTATATTATTAGAAAAACTAAGAAATTTAAATTTAATTATGGTGAATGAAAAGTCAAGATTAGCTTATTTAATAATGACTAATGAGTTATAAATTAGCTATTAAATACTACAATATATTTCAAAAAAACTATTTAATTCTGTTGTTCTTATTACCTCCATTTTCGTTCTGGAGCAAGTTCTTCAGCAACAATTGTAAAATTCAATTCATTTACATTTTCATAATCTAATAAATCGGGATTCTTAACGGTTATTAAAAAACTAGCTTCATTAACAGCTAGTTCTGGTGTTATTTTAAAAATATCGTTGTCAGGATCTATAAATAATCTAAAAGTTCCATTATTGCCAACATCATGATCAAAAACTTCGTTTTTGGCATTATTTAAAAAATGTACAGGTGAATTTAATTGTGCGTTTTCATTGATTTCACAACTATAAGTACTTTCTTTGAAAGTAGGTTTCTCATCGTTGATATCGGTTATTATAATTGTAATTTCGGTACGAACATATGGCGGTGGCTGAAATTAATATTAAACATTTTATTGAATTGTAATTTAAATTGAAACTTTATTGATTTTCTTGCGACTTACACTCTGTTTTGTAACTTCTACCGCTAATACTTTTAAAATATAAGCTCCATTAAATACTTGATCATTTTCACGATCTAAATTCGTTGTGGTAAATATGACACCAGTATCTTCTTCGATGTTGAAAATATTATTTTTTTCGATTGAATATTTAATTTTATTATTAACACCTCGATCCCCATCGATTGCTTTAACTTGCAATACTTTTGTTCCAGGTGCAGCATCTTCTGATATTCTAGCTACTGATTGTGTATGAATGAATTCTGGCGGTTGATCTTCAATATCTTTAACTTTGACTAGAATTGCTGCAGTACCTGTATTAACTCGACCTTGATTTGCTCTATCAATTGCTAAAATACGAAGTTGATAAAGACTTTTTCGTTCATAATCCAAATTTCCAACTAGACGTAAAATTCCCTTTCCTTGATAAGTTGCAATCGAAAATATTTCATTATCTCCGTCAAGTTCTTGCAAATAATAAACTACTTGTCCATAGGCACCTTCATCTCGATCAGTTGCTTCTAATGCAGTTATTATACCAGTTGGACTATTTTCTGGAATTTCAACAGCTGTCTGATATGGACGAAATATTGGTTCGTTGTCATTAATATCTTCGACTAGTAATAAAAAACTTTGCGTTACATAATTATCTTCACCAAAATGATTATCGGTTAATGTTAAAACAATTGAATATTCATCTTTGGTCTAAAAACAAAAATTAAAAAAAATAATTTGATTATTTTGCAATATTTTTAATAAAAATAATGCCATCTAACCTCTCGATCTAATTCCTTGGCTAAATAAATATTTGCTTCATTTTTTCCTGAATTTTCAATTTTAATAACATCACTGTCTTGTGAAGGTTTCACACCAAATGTTAAAACATCATTGTCAGGATCATATCCTCTAACGTGATAGATAAGTGTTCCTACATATAAATTTAATAAATTTAATTTCAATTCTAAATAATTATAATAAGAATTATAAAAATAGTTTGACTATTACTTACCTACTGGAGTTTCAGGTGATTCTTTTAATCTTAATACAATTTCGGTTTGGCCTCTAATTACAAATCGAGGCGGACGATTGGCATTAGCTAAACTTATATTTATAAATAATATTAAAAGTACACTTAACACATAGGAGGCATAATATGCTTTGGATTTTAATTTGACTTTTTTATAATTTTTATAATTTTTCTGCATTCTTGTAAAATTTTTAAATTTTCCCATCTCAAATACGAATCTGTTCTAGATTTGTACATAATCATTCTAGTATAATTCAAATAATTTTTATAAATTAAACAATAATTTGAAAATCTTTCATGTCATCAATCTGTAATAAAATAAAAAAAATTATTATTTGAGTTAAGTTCAAAAAATAATTGTCAAATTAATTTCATTTTGAAATTTAAAAGTTTTAAAACAAAAATTAATTTCTGCTACATAATTTTAGAAAGTTGTAAAAGTTTTAACAGTCCTCTTAACACTTTTGTTTGGGCAGCGACTATTTCCCATGCCTCCCCTCTTTATGCCTTTGTTTCTATACCAAAATACTCCTTTCACAGCTTCTTTAAAGTAAACTTCAAAACAACTGACAAAATATTATAAGAGTGGAAAAATAGAAGGCCATCTACACTGCTACAAATGAACCGACGTTCAATGTGAGTTTAGGAAAAAAGGGAAAAAAAATATTTTTTAGTACAATCTTAAATTTTCAAAGAAGAAACTAAATTTTTCTTATATTTACTCTAATATTTCTAAAAGATGGCATTACATTAATTGTTTTAAACAAAAGAAACGTGTTGCCTCCTATTTGGAGTCAGTCAAATATTATGGACCGAAGTATGATTAAAATTAATTAATTTTATTTATTTAAAATTTTAGTGAGATAAACTAGGACATATCTTAAAATAATTTTTTAGATTATATGACCATTTCAGAAAATATCTATATATTGACCATTTTGAAAAATTAACTAAGAGAAAGTGTTTGTGATTATGAAAAAGATTCATTTACGCTGCTGTTCCAGGATATGCGAATTTTGTAATAACAAAGGAATAACCGTTAGTACTTTAATATTAACAACAAATTACGCTAATAAAATGAAAAAGAAAATTTTTAGCACATTACCAAGAAAAGTGGGAAAAAAATGTGCTTATTAATTTTACTCACTTCTTTCGTCCATTCATGCGTTCTTCATAATCTTTTTCAGATTGTACACTCTTTGAAATAGAAATTTAATATTTTACACCGAAATGGATCTTTTATATAGAAACGTATTTTCCAGTGAAAGTTATGACCCTACGACTTTTAGAAATTTTATACATTATGCCAAAATTTTCAATGCCTAAAATTTCGCAAACGAAGATAAATAATTATGTACTTATATGTTAACGTTTCGAAATGCCAAAATAACCGCTGAGACTAACCGTAAGGACTCGTTAAAATATTTTTTAACTTTGAACATAGTTATGCTCTTCATAGACAGTAAAATCTAAGAATCTGAAGTTTTAGGAGCTTTTAGACATTGATGAAAAATTAATTAAATTAGAAATTGGTTTTATTCTCATCTTCCTTCGCTCTTCGAGAATTTCGAATAATCCAATTTGCGACTCCTCATTTTTTCGTTAGTGTAAGCTTTTCTAAATTTCTATGAAAGCATAAAAATAACATAAAATGTTTTACCAAAAACTACTACGACCCTAACTCACAAAATTTAGCCGTCGAATTCGATCATTTTGTTATTTTTTCTTGTAATTTTTATTCTTCTCCCAAATGTATGCAATATACATGAATTTTAATGAAGTCGATGAAGAATAAAATGTTTAACACCACTGCGTAAAACTTAAAGTATTAGTGTAATTTAAAAAAAACTTCCAAAACTCGGACTAAATTTTAAACTAATACATAAAATTTAAATTGAAAAATTAAAATTTAATTAAAATAAAAAGTACACAGCAAGTATGTCTGTATGTGATCTATACTTGATTGTTTGAATAGAAAGTCTTAAAGATTAAATTACAAAAATTTTTAACTGAATTTCATAATTTAATAAATAAAAATATTTTTCCCATTTTTTTTTTTTTGCAAAAACAGAGAATAAAAGCTTTAGTACCTTAGCATTTTTAACGTATTGTGTACGTTTAGGTCGTTTAGGTTTTATAACCGTGTCAAGTAACTTTGTTTTCTGGTTTAGTAGTTAAGTAGTTTATCAAAATTTTGTGGAAATTATTTTTTATATTTTTATTATTTTTCTTTATAATTGGTACTGTTTTTTGTATTTAATTTATTTTATTTTATTTTTTTTTTTGTGAAAAATTAACCTACATAATCCAATAAAAAATGTACTATACTAGTGATTATAATTTTTAATATTTCAAGAAATTTGTTGTTTTTGTAAGTTCAGTTCGGTCTATTCAGAACAGATTGTGCCTTTTTAAATTCTCATTTAAAATAATTTTATGATTCAATTATTTTACATTGTTCTGCAGAGTATTCCACTTTTACGAAGCATTATGAAATTACTAATTTTTGTTTAGGGTTGTCATACCTTCCATAAATAAAGTAAACAATATTACAATAAAAATGTATGCTTATTTTTTTTTTTGTATTCAATTTAAAATATTTTTTATTTTTAATTTAAAAGATTAAATTTGTTTGCTTATTCGTGTAAATTTTTTTGCTTTATTAATTTGTAATTATGATTGAACATGTAAAATTAGCAATTATATGTAAAAGTGAGTATTAATTAGAAAATTATGTATTTACGAAAGCAATTACAGCTCGAAATAATTATGTAATTGTCTTGAATTTGTTGAGTTTTTCACAAAAGGAATTAATTATGTAGGAATATTTAGATTGATTGTAATATCTAAAAAATTAATAATCTTAAAATTATTGAAAAAATTTATTAAGAAAAATTAAAAAAACTTTAATATTTTTTAAGAACCTTTTTACAAAATATCATCTATTTGCAAAAATACAAGTTTAATGGGAAAACAAAAAATTTACGAAATCAAATTATAGTTCTTCTGAATTCTAAAAATGGCCTCAAAATATATTATTAATATTTTTATAGTCATCTATTAGGGGTTGTTCGAAACTAGTGTAAAAGCTCACGGTTAGTGATTTCTTGGAAATTTTGACGAAATGAAAATGTTTATGTGAGGGTTAAGAGTACTCTAGGGTTAAAGAAAACTAAATTGAAAAAATTCTGTCAATAATCCACAACTGATTCAAAGCTTTTGAAGCTAGAGCGCTGTGTTGTTCGCGAATTTTTTCTCAATTAATAGACTTACATACCAATTAGATGTCAGAAATTAATATCAGGCTTATCATTTTTGAGCAATAACTGAACAAAGATGAAATTTTCAATTACGAAACTTTAAATTTTTCAAAAAACTTAAAAATCTTAAAAAAGCTGCCTAATTTTTGTTTTGTTTTTAATTCCACTCATAATAATTTCCACATGTTCCAAGTACCTTTAGTCAGATAAATTGATAACTTTTCAGGTAAATTTTAATAAATTAATTTTATTATAATTTTTGTTTTTTGTTTCTACTTTCATTGCGAAATTCAAGCCCTAATTACAAAATTCAAAATTTTACTCGTATTTTTCTTTAGAACCGTAATTATTTCACAGACCTCTAAAAAATTTCTTACATTGCGATATTGCTTGGCTTTTATAAGAACAAAAGAATTTCGAAATTTAACCGTAAATTCTTATTATCTACGCAATAAAAAGAAATGTTTAAATATTTCATAAAAGTTTTTTAAAACAATAAATCAAAAAAATGTTGCTCAACAGAACCTGCTTTCATTTTGGAATACCAAAAAAAATTATTTTGAAACACACTTTTCCGTACACACATGTATTTAAATTTATTGAAGTAAAACGAAAATGTGAACTTTTTGCCATAATGTCCCATATTTTGTCAAAAGAAACTAAAGTAGGTAATAACTTGTAGTAAATAAGGAAAATAAAGTGATTTTTTTTTTATTTTAAAAAAATTAATATTTGTAAGACTTCTTGGACCAAAAACAGAAAACAGAAATGTAATAACGGTATAATTTTAAATTGAATTATAATATATGTGGAGTTTAAGATAAGACTTGCCATATAATACTAAAAAGTACTTTCACTTGTATAATTATTTATTATATTTAATCAAAAGAATTGTGAATAAAATTTATTTACGAAATTACTACTTAAAATTAATATTTGAAAACCATTTCATCATAAAATAACATTTCAAAATAACATCTATCAATTAAATAAACTGTGTTTAACACAAAAATAATATTGTTATACGTTAGCAATTCAATATAAATTCAAGTTGCGTTATATACCGACATATTTTTGCATTTTACTGCGTTTCCATGTAAAATACGTTCTAGACATGTTTTTTTTTTAATTCACAAATTTTATTGCCTATTATTATTATTAGAAAAATGTCATTATTCTTGAAGTAAAAAAAATGTCAATATCATCATCCTTACAACGGTACACTATAAAAAATTTTAAAGAATTACTTTATTTTATTAGTTTATAACACGATGTAAACTTAAGCCAATTCGGGACTTTCTTAGTGACCTGAATATTGTAGATTGTAGATTGTAGATTCTAAGGGAACCGAGTGGGAGAGAAGTAACCCACCAAAGCCAACGCAGCCATTTTTTGACTTATTGTAGCCCTCCCACGCTCCCGCCTATAATATCCCCATCCCAACCACAACAACAACAGTTGGACAACAATTCCCGAACACTTAGGGACCCATGTCCAAGACAATTGCGGCGCCGAACAGCCAGTGCCGGACAGTCGCAGAGAATGTGCACGGCGGTCTCATCGCCACCCCCACAAAATCTGCACAGGGGGGAGCCCGATATACCCCCTTTCTAAATTGATTCTCAGACAGATCTCTATGGCATGTATTTCGGCCTGGAACACTGTGCAATACGGGTCAAGTGTTGCATATACACGCGTGTCCGGGCGGAAACCGTATACGCCCGGACACGCGTGTATATGCAACTCTTGTTTTATTTTTAAATAAAACTTTACTTTCGAATATTCTTCTTATCCTTTTATCAGCTTTATCAACTAAAATGGTAGAAAATTAAGCTTTCTACAATATGACAGACTGCATAAATTATGAATACAAAGACAATATAAATTTTTTCTAAGTTTAAGAAATAATTTGTATTAACCAATCATAGTCACGCCATTACATTGCTTATAAAATGCTAATTCAATACTCGAATGCTTAAAAAATTATCCAGAACCAAACATCGATTAATGATATAGTTACTCGTATTATAAAAATATTACTAGCTAGGTAATAATTATCTCTGATGTTTAAGCAAAACCAGATGATCGGCAAACAGAATACAATAATTTTTCTCACATAAAGTGACCTCGATATAAAAAAATACAGTCCTCGATACAGGTCTCTAAAATTTTTAACACCATCGCCTCGATTTGAGTCATTTTGCTTAAAGTCGTCAATTCTCGTTCTCGAAAACTACTTTAAACTGCGGGATTACTGCGTTTTATTAAAAATTTAATATTGACGGAAAATTTGACACCAAAATATCAAAATTTTAATCAATATTTTATAATCTACTATCACAATAGATAAAAGCGGTATAAACTATTTTATTTCTTTAGATATTATGAAACGCAATTAATATAATAATTATTTTTATGACATTTTTTATTAAATTGATTAAACGATAATAAAAAAAAAAGATAAAAAGAAATTTATTCATTGAATTGAAAAAGTTCATTGGCATCTTACGAAATAAATGGAAAATTTTTGCAAAATTTTTTTTTGTTTTTTAAAAAATTATGTAAAAATATTGAAAAATCAATTTTTTTCTTGGAATACCGTAAATTTTTTAATTTCTTTATATTCTCTCTTATTATTACAGAAGATAAAAACTGATAAAGGCAACCTTCACTTCTGCAATTACACCTTGCTGTTCATTAGAAAAACAAAAATCCTTCAATATTTTTTTTAAGATAAATTTAATCTCAGAAAAGTTACTGAACTTTGCAAAACAATCAATTTAAATAAGCATTCTTTATTTCTATGCGACAAATAATTTATTTTAGGTGCAAACACCCATAGTCTTGTACACCATTTATTTAAGTACGAACATAATCTCCACATATATATTTTGGTAATATATTAAATTGACCTTTGAAGCCGAGAAAATGTAAAAAAAAAATTGCATATGGTTATAGAAATATTCAAATAATATCGAAAATGCACCTCACCCAAACAATAAAAAAAACAAATGGGAAAATACAAAAAATATCATAAAATCGGGATTCCATAAGAAAAGTGAAATGATGCTCTTGAACTCAAATGCATTTAATATAGAAACAAAAATGAAAAGAAAACTTTTTGTTACTGCTTTTTCGTAATGCTTTAATCTTCCAAAACAGTGTTCAAATTGCTGCTTTATACCAAACCTCTATAGTTAACTAGTTAACGTTATAAAATGAAAGGTGAAGATGCACATGTTGCATAGAATCTAACCGAATTGCAATAGTACAATGAAAAACATTAAAACAAAAAATAAACAAATAAAAATGAAAATGTGAATGAACATTTTTACAAATTTTACGGTTCCATTGAAAGCACGAATTGCATGTCAACTATCGTACTCGTATACAATGATGCGAAAAATATTTTTGTGTTTTCGCTCTTACTTGTTATAATTGTTATTATTTTTGTTTAAAATGTATGTACATATTATTATGTATAGTGTATATATTCATACAATTTATTTATTAATATTATTTTCAAAAATATTGTATATGAATAAATTTTTTAAAGGTTTAAGAAGATGAATTTAAGGAGATATGAGAAGCTGAAGTATGAACATAAATTTTGTTAGTGTATAACTGAAAATTTAATTAAAAATAAATTGTCAATGGGTAAATAACCTGAAAACTTTTTTACCACCTAACAATTAATGCATAAGTTAAGTTTTTGAAAATTACCATAATTTATTGAATCAATTGCTTTTCTGATGGGTGTATAAGAAGATGCATTAGAAATAAATTATTAAAGGAAAAATTTTTATAAAATTTGATACAAGAATATTAAACGAAAATTAGGAGTTTCAAATTATCTATATTCTAGTAAATCTAGTGAATCTAGAATCTGTTAATAATCTGGAAGTACACCAATTTAGAATATTAATATGTAGAATAAGAAAACCAATCGGGCACTAAATCTAGCTGTTTTCCAAAACTCAAACTATAATCCTTACATTAAATTTATTGTAAAGTTTAAATGTTAATTTTCTGACTACAATTTCTTTGGAACTCGAATATAGATATTGATTGCAAATATAACATACATATATACATTTTATTCTAGTACATTCTAATCTAGAAATTAAAGGTACCAAAAAATATTTTTTGATATATTGTTGATATATTTTGCAAAATATATCATAACGTATATAATATTATAATGTAAAATTGAAGATAGTATATCAAAGGGAGAGCCAAAATAACCTGAGGAAGAAAGAAAAATATTGCATATGCAAACTGCAACTGCAATTAATTTGCAGTTGTCGATTTTAGTATCATAAATTTTAAGTCAAACCAATGGTAGAGGAAGAGGGTATGCAAAACTGTAATAAGAAGAAAAAAAAAAACTCTGAGCCATTCACGATACCAATAATTTCGGATGAAGCCAATGGCTTGTAAGGAAGCATTCCTCCCAAAATTAAGTAAAAATAGATTTTTTTTAAATCTACAAATCAAATTTTAAATCAAATGATTGCATACAATTAGGATGAGGGAAAAAAAATTTAAAGAAGCACTAATATGTTTAACGGTCAACTTGACAATTACTATTTTAGTTACAACTTGACACTAGCTTTACTATTTTTCTGGAAATTTGAAAAGATTTCGCTTTTACGTAAATTTTAAGAGGCGATATTCAAGCGTTGTCTTCTAATAACAAAATAAATTATTTATTAACGTTTAACAGCTATACTAAAATTTTCCTCCTTAAAGGGTTTTGAAATTTTATTAATGACGACAGGGGACGGTAGAGAACGGCACAGTAAAACTAATAAGAAAAAATGCTGAAGAAAAACAGGGATATAAATTTCGCCAAAAAGCAAATAGGAAAATCAATTTTAAATGCAGCTGACAAACAAAGAAACAAACTTGAACATGTGTTCTGAATCTTCAACAAAATAGCATTAATTAAAGTAATTAACTGTAAAAGTTTTTTCCAAATAAATTTCCTTTTTCTTATACTTAAAATCCAAGCTAAAATTTAATTTGAAAAACAAATATTTTTTATAGTTAGTGGACACACCATTTTCTACTCTATTTTAATTAAAATTTTTAATTTCAATAAAATATTAAAATATTAGAAATAAATTTAATATTACTTGTTAAAAAAAAACAAATACCCGAAGGAAAAATCTCGCTATACACAATTTCACCTTATACACAATTCCAATAAATTGCCAAAATAAATCTCTTAAAATTGCAAAAATCATAAATTTTAAAATGTAAATACAAAAGCTACATTATACCCTCATGTTTTTTAAAATATAATTTGAAAATGTCTTTTTTAACTTTCTTTACTGTAAATCAAAATTTTTTTTTTTTTAATAAATTTTCACAAAATAGGCGTTAAATTTAACAATGCATACAAAACTTAGAGCATCTTAGCGCGATTTTCGTCTTTATACCTTGTTAAATGAGCATATATCGTATACGATACAAGTGTTTATGTACATTTATAATTATATAGTTATAATACTAACTTAGTTTATCTTATTTTAGCTAAAACGTGCAAAAAATAGAAAAAAAAAAAACATTCATTCAAATGCAATGAAGGTGCATTGCGCTCAGGTACATTCGCTATTGAAATTGGTTTCATTATTATTACGCGATATCATAAAGATTCCCAAAACATTATGTTTGTTTTTGCATTTTTTTTTCTCTTCTCATTTCCATTGTTTATATATGATTAGAAGATGCTGCCAAAGATGCTTAAATATTGTTGCAATATAATTTTATTACGCTATGGGAATAAAAATGTTCACTAAAATATTTTTAAGTTTCACTTTTATTTTGTACTTGTTTCGACTTTATATAATGGTGCAACTATTAGTAATACCTATAAGATATTTATATGCATATACATAAATTTGCATTTTGAACAAAAATATACTGAAATATAGCTCACACCTATCTGTATATCATTATAAAGTGTATATGTATAATTAAATCTAATTGAATTAATAAATTACAACAGCTTAGGAGTGTAAATGAAATAAGTTCATTGAATTAAGTAACACTTTTATAATTATAACATATGAAACATAATCAGTAAGTAATTATTCAGCAAATCATGGAATCGATTTGGATTTTACTTAACTCATGGATTTTCTACGTTAAGTAAAATTACGCTAAAAGAGGTTCTAGACTACAGAAAAAAAGGAGAACTTTTTTAATGTGTTACTTAGGAGAACAAACGTAAATTGAGGAAAATATATATTCATTAAGGAAACAGTAAGTATGGCGGACATTGGCTGTATGACATGTCTGACACCCAAGCAAAGAAAGAAACTACGTCAGAAATAATGTTTTAGAAAAAATGGTTACAGGAATGTTCTCTTTCTGTATAACATTTTATAAATAATATTCTGATTGAGTCCTTTTGTGTCTAGGCAAAAATTTTGTAAATCTGTATGATAACTTAAGTTGGTTACAATAGAATCAAAAAGAACTTTTTAAAAAATATCTTTTTTAAATGGTGTTTAAAATTGAAATAATACAAACTATTATTAGTAGCATACCTTCAACGATTGCGAACATTCATAACGGTAATTTATGAAACTTTGTTTTCCAACAAAATCACATGTAAATAAAAAGTCGTATTTTTGATTCTAAACAAAGAATTGTTGTGTGAAGACTTTGAAGTTGCAATCAATAATAATTTTACTTAAAGTGATATCAAAAGCCTATGTGCAACTCAGAACACTTATCGAATTAAATTTTAATGACAGTTTAAGTGTAAGACAACACTTGTAAATAACACTTGTGACGAAAGCTTGTCCGCGTTTAATAAATAAGTGCATACTTTAAGTAAGAATTTTAAGTAACAATGGATTTTCAAAATATTATGACAACCATTGTTCAATTTTGCTGTTCTTTTAGAAATTTTTGAATAATCTTCTTCTTCTGCCCTCCGTAAATTTAAAACCTTAACCAACTTTATTTATATACCGCTACACCGGGCATATTGAAGTTATCACATATTATCACCATTCTTTAAAATTTTTTATATATTCAAAATTTTAAATCATTTATCATATCTCCTTGCTTACCCAAAAAAACAATTGTAATTTTAACTTTTGTAATAATATGGCAAAAATAAACCACTCTTGTGTAAGAATAATTTTGCATTCATTGAAACTTATTATAAGCGGGAGATCCAAAAAAAAAATTCAGAAATATTTTCTATATTTATATAGTTAAAATTAATCATTTAACTTACAACATCACATCCCGCACATCACAGTATAGTAAACAATATGCTTAGCACATATTATAAAATATACTAGTGCTTACAGAATATTATTTAAATTTCATCCATTTGGAAAGGGTCTCTTATCAAAGATTCATAAGCATCTGAAATTTTATAAAACAAAAAAATTACTAGACTTGTAATATTCCTGCTTGAGTTGTTCTCTTTCAGACCTATTCAAAATAATCTAATATATTAAATATATACTTTTTATAAAAATTTCAAGTGAAAAGATTATAAGTATAATATACACATATTTAGATATGTACTACAAATATATATATATATATATATATATATATATATATATATATATATAGGGGATTTATGAGGAAAAAAACAACAATACCTAATAACTGCCGTCACGGTGAGATAACTTCTTCCGTCATAGATCGTGAAATATGTTACTGAACTACAACAAGTTGTTACTTACTTGCTTATAATATTTTATATTGAAAAATAAAAAAACACCTGATGAAAAACTCAAGTGAGACATTGAACTTTACTTCGCACATCAAAAAAAAAAAAAAACGACAATAATGATAACAATAAAGTCAGCATACAATTTAGTGTCAAATTATGATTTCATTTTTTAATATACCGTTCTTTTATATTATTATTATTCTTTTTGTTTTTCTCTGTGTATTATTTGACATTCAAAATTTCATTTACAATAAACAAAATTTTGTTATACGTGAACAAATTCATTAATTTACATTGAAATTTTAACATACATGTAAGTACCCATGAGTTCAACTTTTAAATTCAGGAACTCAGCTTCCTTTGTAAATATAAAATTATAAAAAAAAATCTATTCATAATATTTCATAGAATCAACAATGTACGAAAAAAAACCCTCAAAAACTAAAAATTTATACAAAGAGAAAAAAAAAGTAATTATTGCAAAATAATTTTATTTTGTTAAACATTAAAATTATTTAGCCAACAAAAGCTTGCAGTTTGAGTTTATTCAAAAAAATATTAAGCAAACGAGATAAGATTATGATCATAGTATTTTGTAATTATTTGGAAGATTAGGCCCATATTTATTACAGATATGTGAAGTGGTAGTAAAAATATAAAGAATTTCTTAGCAATTTTCGGTATAATTATGCTAAATTTGCATAATATTAATAATAAAAATTAAATAAATTGCTTGCAACAACAAAAACTATGTGCGATTAAGTATAATATATAGAAAATTTTATGTAAATGTAATATGGTGAACTCACAATAAATAAACGTAGCGTAACATCAATCAAAAAAAAATTTTCGAGCGCAAGCATTATTTTGGTGGCAAATTCCTAACTTGCGAAACATCTCAAACCCATTTTAAAATTTTTAAAATCTTCTAATTAACAAGATAGAATCCGTTGCCTATCATAAATCAATTTTGATTCACTTAAAATCTTGAAATTTAAATAATATCCAATTGATCTTTATTTGCTTCTTTCAAATTCGATTTAATCTATACCCACATAATATAATTTTCGGCTACTAATTTCTTAGAAATATTTTGTATCCCGTTTATTATTATTAAAATCTCTAAATTTTTAATATTATCCTAAAAGTATGCAATAATTCCCATATAATATCATTTTGATATATTAATAAGAACAATATTATTTAAACAAAAGATTATTGTTTTTTAAAAAAAATTATTTTTATTTTTGAAAGGAATTGTGCTAATTTACAAACCATTGATTTGATCCAAATTTATTAAGCTATATAAGTATCACTATATCATTATCGTATTGAGTTTCTCACAATAAGTCCTAATATGTCAATTTCACCGATATTATTAATGGAATAACAAATCTTTAACAATAATTTGGAAAAGGAACGCACGAATTTTCTAAACTGTGAATTCTAACATAACAGACTCCCATTTATTATTACATGAAACCCTATTACAAAAACTTAAAATTTGCACTCAACATTATTCCTGAGTCAGCCCAAAAAAAAACGAATCTGTTATACATAATATTAAAATTTAAATACAGGTAACAAAAAACACAAATTAAATAAATATAATGTTGAAGTTGACATTTTAACTAGTTCAAAATATTAAAATACAAAAAACTAAGCAAAAATCTAATTAAAATGAAATTTATGATATTAAAGTGTAATTTAATAGATCACCTTCATTATTTTTGTCATTTTGTTTCCAAAAAAAAACAAAAACAATATTTTCATTTTTTGTGAAATGGAAATTGAATAAGAGAATTTGAGGAAATTTCAATGCTTAAGTTTTTTTAATATAAATATTTTTTTTTTGCTTGTGAAATTCCAAAGTTTCGGATTCCCTTTAAAATACCAATTTTTTCATTTAATTAAATCGCAAACATATGCAAATTTTGATTAAAATGACAAAGTATTCGCTTTATTTTTACTTTTTTAAAGAAAAATTTAATTATAGACGAGTTACTCAACAGAACTTTTAAACTGATAAGCAGAAAATTATGTTATAATTTGGTTAAACCTTTCAATTATAGATTTTTAATTTCTAATTAAGTCAAAAATTCTTAATTTATTCATCAGCATTCTCAATATCATATTTTTTAAAATCGTACATGTTGGGAGTTTCACCTTTTCGCAATATTGGAGAAGTGTACATTTTGAGCGCTTGCTAGTTCAAAAATTCTGTGGGTAATATAAGGTTCATCACAAAACGGAAAATAATAACAACTTTTATAATATTTCATACTTAGGATTATTTAGATTTATGTTGGAGCTTCCTTTACTCATTTTACACGTTCATAGTAGGAAGGTTTCAATATAACGATGTTAAAATCAGAGATCTTTAAATTTCTAGAAAATCTATTAATTTTAAATTTAGAAACAGGTAGAAAAAGAAATGGGAAATTTTTAATGGGAGTATTTATTTCTTTGGAGTCTTGTTGCAATTGTGAACACAAAAATTTAAAATTTTTAAATTTTTTGTCAATATCAGCTAAAATTAAATGTAATTTTAAATATTTGACATAATAATTTAGACAATTTTGACAAGTGAAGTTACTCATTTGACTCTTTTGAATAAATATATACGTAAAATATGTATACTCTTTTATAACTCGCATGTGAAACCTAATTGTATTTGAAAAAAATAAAAATTTTGCAGGAATAGTAAAACCCTGAATAAATAGATAAAATGATATGTCACGGATTGATCAACTTTTAGGATCATCTTCGTCAGGCCTCCGAAACAACTGAACATTTTCCCGGGTCGATTTTAGATTTTTGCTCATATAAATTAATATTTAAATTCGGGTATTAAGGCAATGAACCTATTAAATTTTTGAAAAAATGAGTGCTTCGAAATCAAACTAGGATTAATTAAGGGAATCTAATTTAGCATTAATTAGTGGAATGATTAGCACTAATTAATAGAATTTCTTGAACATTAACATTTGAGTCCAGGCAATTACCACTGACAGTGGGACCTTTATAACTCGAAGTCGGGCGGCAACACTAAAGCAGTTCAAGTTATGGAGATTTCGAATTGAGGAGAAAAAAAAAGTTATGACAATGTTCAAGAGAACTCATATTGCTTCGAGGTAAGAAGATTTTTAAGTTGAAGAAGTTCGAGGGCGGCTTGACTTTATTTATATTTCTATAAAAAATTTTCGAAATTTGAATATTCTTGGCTTACTTACTTACTTTTTTGCTTTTCAATTAATTTAATATTCCATTTCCGCTTTAGTCATATTGACAGAGAAATTATTGTTGTCACTTTTTTTTGATTTTAAATAATAATTGTACAATAATTTTTTATTTTTAATCACCACACTCAAAAAAAAAAAATTTGTAAATAATTAAAAGAACACTCAAATTCTAAAGTGTGTACCAATATCCTTAAATTTCAAATTCTTATATTAAAAATGTTAAAATTTTTTTAAATATTTTTACAATTTTATAATTTTTATTTATTTTAACAGTTAAAGATCACTTTTGCTATATTGTACACAAAAAACTGTTACAAATTATTTGTTTTTTTTTATTAAAAATATTCTTCAGAACCTCTTCAGTACAAGTTCTTTAATAAAATAAATTCACTTTTTTAGTCCATGTTTTCATAATATATTTTTCTAGATATAGCGCTTGTATAATTGCACACCCTTAACAGTAATGTTCTTTAGAGAAATTCACATTTTATTTGGGAAGAACGAAAAAAAATTTACTGAACCGTAACACCGGTAAAGAATATCCATTAGGTAACATCCAAAAGGTCAGAAAATTTTCTTAAGTTTATGTGGTAAAAATACCACATTTAATTAAAAACTGTATCATTTACATATTCGAAAGTAACAAAACATACAACAAAAACGAAAACAAAATTGGAGCGTCACTGATGCGTAAAGTCATCGTCGTCTTGTTGTTTTTTTTTATTTTGGAATAAGTGTTACACTAAGATTATTAATTTAAGAATTTTACATTTTGCATATATAAAAATAAAATTCCAGGTGAACTATGCAGGTGAGAATATCTTCTTTAAAAAACACTTCTTCTATATTGTTTTTATTATAAAAATTTTCTATTATCCTTTTTTTATTATTTAATTTTTTAACCGCGAAAAAAATCCTTCAAAATTCACACATTTATAATTTTGTTTTTTCTTACAGCTGCTTATTAAACCTACTCTGTGAATGTTTCAATTAAAACTAAAACTTTAAAAATTATTACTTAGTGATAGAAGTCACCGTTAACTGGTAATTTCTGTAAAGGTAAACGAAAATAAACAAAAAATGCAAATGAAAAACAATGTAAAAAAAATAAAAATAAAAACAAAATTCACTGAATGAACGATATGTGGCTATGATTGTTGCTGACTTCATGAAATAAATACATACATACATTCGTACATATAAGATAATGTTTTGCCACTGTTTTCTTGTGTGCTATGGATACTTGAAATTATATTATTGTTTGAATTTCATATTCGTTGTCTATGGTTGAACGTTTATGCTTTATACTTTGTGTAAAAATATTGTTATAGTAAAAAAATTTTCCTAAATTTCAATTGTATAAGTGTAAGAAAAAAAGAATTATTAAAGAAAAATTATGTGCTCGTACTTCAATTTAAAGATTCAAATGCAAATACAATATAGATAGTATTTGTATAGATATATGTAGTAAACAATATTATACTATGGGAAATCATCGATCCGTAGCCATTTAATATAATAAAGTATTAAAATTAGCAGCTTTTAAAATTGCATACACATTATGTACAAGTCCCATATTATAATTGTTTGTCGTAATATATTAAGGTTTAACATTACACCAAACTAGTCCTGTTTAAGAGTTATAGGCTTCTACATACGCAATCACTTTCTATCAACAAGAGATTCATATTCCTATGCGACAGTTCCAAATTGAAACTGAATTATTTATTTTAAAAATTCCAAATATTTTAAATGATTGTTTCATTTACAGACGAGGCAAGACAAATTTTTATTAACGTCCTTGTATTCACATTTCGAAAGTCGATTTTCATCCGATATTATAATTGATTGTTATGTACTGGTACTTGTTGTTCACACCGTATCATGATTATTTTTTTCTTTTTAAAAATAATTGCGCTTAATCAGAATCCACTTGCTATAAAAGTAAGAAATAAAACAAAATTTTCTCGAAGATGCTCGAATTGATATGACTTAGACTAGTACGTATGTTTAGTTATTTTATTGTACACACATTATATGTATATGCATTATTCTTCATTCAAAAAATTTTTAATTCAATAAAAGTTACAATACTAATTCACAAATTTTATAGTTCATATATAAATTACTATAAGATCATATTGCAGTACAATTCATATTACAATTTTTATATATGAAAATTCTTAATCCTGACCTTTATATTATCTCTGATGAAAACTGATATGATACGATATTCAAAAATCTAGATTATGTTATTTAATTCTTGTCTTTTATTGTGTAAGTAAGTAGTGTTTACCTTTAATAATTTTAGATGTTACTCTAATTTTTTGTTTCATATTTAATTATATAATTATATATCTATACATATATCATTTGCATAATATGCAAATCTCATAATCTCATTTTATATATTGCAATATATAATATTGTAGTATTACAAAGGTATACATAATACATATAATAATAAAACACATCATATGGGTTTATTTAGCAACAATTTCAAGTTAGTAATCTTAAACAAAATATGCTTATAAATTATTTGCTCTATTAATTTGATAATTTTTGAAATTCAATGAGAATAAATTCCTCTTCTTTCACATCTGATAACTAAAATTTTGAAATATTTTGATAATTAATTATAATTTAATAAATATTTTGAGTTTATCGGTAATAATCATAGAAAATGGTATATAAATGATTTTAAGATAATAAGCTATAATTATAGCTTTTAAGATATGTGAAGCATTTGCAGTAATTAAAATTTTCATAGCAATATTTTGTTTAAGAAGTTTTAAAAAATTATTTGCTCTCTATAAGAAATATCCTTTAATTTTAACATTAAGAAATTTCAAATGAAATTCATATAATAAAATTGAATTATTCATAAAATTGAATAATGTTGAATTTTAAATCATAAATTAAGAATTCATCTACTTACATAATAATCTCGCCTTTTGATGAATTGAAAAAAACTAATTCATTTCTATAAATTAAAGGTTTTCAATTAGGCTTAAGTAAGTCAATACTAAATTATGAGTAGAATTTAAAAACACTAAGAAAAAACTAGAAAAATAAAAATTTTATTCTTAGTAGACATTCCTTTTCAGTTAATCTCTATGGAACTCATTTCAAGCAGTAATTTTTATTTTATCCCTAGAGACGTTTCAGTTATCTGGTATTAAAAGCATAAGTCCAAACACTCGCGAACGCTTTACATAATATGATAAATGTAAAAAAATCATTTGTTGATACAAAAAATCTAAAAAATTTTATTTTCTGATAGAACAAAAATTTCATTTCTGCTTTCAATTTATATTAGATTAAACATTTGTATAAAATTAAATTATCCTTACATTAAGATTAAGATCAATAATTGGGCCATTAATGTTATTATTCTTAATTATTATTATAATTATTATTATTACTTTTATTTTGAATTTCAGCTTTTTAAGCTACAGTTTACTTGTTTAGTTCCACCCCTTGAAATGTAATCACTGTAACAATGTTCATTAACCTTATATGCACTACAAAATTTTTTCCTGAATTTGATTGAGAAATTTTCTAATATTCAATAACCTGCAGTGCGAGCCGTACCTATTTAATTCATTAAATTAAATTTATTTTAAATTCAAGCGGTTCGTTTGCATCTCCTCAATAAGTCAATGTAATTCTAAATTGAACGAATATATTCATTGAACTATGAACAAGTAAGTTTATCTACATTAAGATTGAAATATGAGTAAACAGCACAGTTCGAAAACAAAAAAAAAATAAAACGTGTCAAAAGTATTGTTTGCGAGATTTATGAACTTCTAACAATTTTGTTTCTAAAAACATTTTTTTTAAATATTTTTAATATTGTTGAAATCAATTTTATGTTTTAATAAACTTAGTTTACAGCTTACTTATCAAACACAAAACATTTTTTCATTTATAAATTTCTCTAAAATGTACAAAATTTTTGATA
This sequence comes from Condylostylus longicornis, assembly GCF_029603195.1. NCBI lineage: Eukaryota > Metazoa > Arthropoda > Insecta > Diptera > Dolichopodidae > Condylostylus > Condylostylus longicornis. Next base: position 6,837,148 of record NW_026578009.1, on the reverse strand, counting down.
TAATTAAATTCAATTTTTTTTTGCATTGTATACTAATATAGAAATTAATATTTTTAATTACGATTAAAACAGAAGAAAATATGTAAAAAGAAAAACGCCCGTTCCACTAAATTAGTTTCAGTTTACTTGATCTTATAGTTCACAAACCATTTCATGCAAATTTTTACTCAGTTTTCACTATTTTTATACACTCTTCAAGAATCGGTAATTATTTAAAAAAACAAATGAAGTAAGTAAAAGTTTTTCACTTAAAAAATTGAAAGCAATGTTAATAATCTCGTTTTTAGTTTACCAGGCTCGAACAATTTGCCGAAATTGCATAAAAAACATTTTGAATTAATCTGTAACATAACGTTATTATAATACAAATATGATGAATTTTTAGACTTAATGGTATTCCGAGTTAAATTTTCGGTATAATTGCTTCTTAATTATCGACTTAATATCAATGTGAACATGTACGACAAAATCTAAGATCAAATCTATAATAGAGTCTGGTGACTGTTTACATATCAGACCGAAATTATTTGATGGAGCTTATAACTTAAGTCAAACTTTGACAATTTGCTATGAAAATTATACCTATAATAAAAATCAGTTGATCGCTGCTCAAAACTTTGACAAAAAATTAATTGTAAAGGAATAGAGTAATTTCTATTAATTGCCGTTGCCAGTCAGACAAACAGATCTTATATCAAACAGAGTTAACATATATACGACTTTCATCAGACTCATCATATTAAATCATAGAAAAGACAAGTTTTAGCAATTTTTAAGAAGAATTGAGTGTATTTTACTTCTTGTATTTTTGCTTTTTAGTTTTTTTTTATTTTAAAATTTGACATTTGAGAAAACGAAGAAAAAAAGGCAAAATTATTCCGACATTTGGAGAGTAAAGTAAGCACTTCTACAAAATTTTAAAAATTTTCATGAAAGTCGACATTACTTTTCTCTGTCTGCAAGTCAAAATTTGCAGAATTCGAAAAATATCAACAAAAGCAGCAGTTACAGCAATAAACGTCAATAAATTTCATTAATGTCAACAATAATAAACGTAACTAAATTTTAAATCTTTCTCTAATAAAGCAATTTTCATTAATTTTTATTTACATAGTTTTCTTTTCCTATTTTTTGATCTTCTTGTTAAAAAAAGTTTAAATTTTTGCCAGCCATAAAATATTTCATTATTTTTGTTTGACAAACGTTTAGATCTTTTAGAGTTTTATTTTAAAAATACTCCAGTAAAGCAATCTTATTGTTGGCATTTTAAATTTAATAAAAATATGTGTATAGTATGCATTTGTTCTACATGGCATAGATCACTTTCTTTTACAAATTTACTTACAATATTTTATGTTCATCATCATCATTATAATTTTTTATTTACATACTTATACAAATTGTAATTTTTGTTTTTTAACTTGTTCTTTAATAAAGTATTGAAAAACTTAGACAATCTTAAATTGATAATGATCTGGTCTATTAATTTTAATTTCCCTGGTATACAAAATTACAATTTAAATCTGAATATTATAGCAGTCTAGCTATAATATTAAAAATTGTCTAATTGAATTATTAATTTGTTTTTAATTATATAAGCAAAATGAAAAGTTATATTTCATGCTTAGGATGAGGCTAATATTTTGTCTCTTTTCAATTTTTCGAAATAATAACTTTTAGATATTTCCTGGCTTCAAAATTACTTAATAATATAGTTTTAAATATAGAATTTAGCAATTAGAACTTGTAAGCCAAAATTTGTACAAATATCTCGTATCATTGGAATTTTAAACTAAGAAATTATTCAAGTGAAGATATTTCTAACAATGTATTATTTGTTTAATTCATCATGAACTTAAAGTTTATGAAGAATATATAACATGTAGACTGTATCAATGGATAATTTAAGGAATTGATTAAAGTTGATTACAACCCTATAAAAGTTTGCTTACAAGCCTGGAATTAATTGTATTATAAATTGCTTTTATTTTCATTCAATTTTTTTTCAGAAGATTAAGAAGATTGTATTACTCTGCCTTTTGTAAATATCGCATACTACTATCTTAATTCAATAAACTGATATTTTTAAAAAAAAAATTTCAACTATTCAGAATAAAAATACAATTTTACATACTAATTTACAATTTTTATGTAAACTACAGAAATTAACACTGTTGATGCGATGATGAAATGACCTTCCGCATTTTTAATTTATTGTAATTAAGAATTCAACGAACAAATTTAATTATTACTAACGATTAAATGAATATATTCCGCTTTTTTGTGCTTTTATAATAACGCCAACAATGGAAACGAAAATTTTTATGTAAAATAAAACAAAATAATGTTATAATTTTTACTATATACTTTTACATTCATACACATTAATACATTATACGTATATTGTTATACTATAAATTATTTACTCTTTAATTCGGACACAGAACCCTCAAATATTTCAGAATAAATTTTATACTACTTGCATTTTTAATAAATAATTTAGTTGGCGGAAATTAACCAAGTAATTGCGCAATTCATCCGGCTACTTATAGGCACATTTTACATAATTATATCATTGTGATGAAATGAATAAAATAATAATTAAAACTCAAGAAAATAAAATTATATTTATAGATTTTAATCATTCTAATTCTGATTTTTAATGTACCTTCTGTTGATAAATATTTTTATATCAATTATGTATATACAGTTCCGATAAAAAAATTTCAAGCCATTGTAATTTTGTTATCTGAAAAGCGAAAAAAAAATTTTTGAATATTTTCTTTAAAAATTTTTAAAGTTTTAAATCATTTTTATTAGACTAGAAAATATAAAGATTATTTTTCATAAATTGCTTAATAAAAATGCAAAAATTTGAATTCGAGCCAAAGTGAAAATTGAGTTACTAGCTTCATAAGGCTAAATGGTTCGGATCGTAATAAAAATTTTGCTGGAGCTTAATATATCAACAAAGTAATCATTCTGTTGATGAATTTTCTTTAAAATCGACTCTCCTGAAATTGAAATACACTTATTCACAGGGCCACATTTCATTTAAAATAGTTTATCCAAATTTTTCTATCACACAGATATGGGTGTATGGATACATTATATCCTCCGCTCTTATTGTAATTAGGTCGACTAAATTTATGGCAATATTATTTAAATTGGGGCTAAATTCCCCAAAATTTTATAGCTGTATAGTTTTTATATAATACATATTAGTTATATACAAGTACGTAAACTAAAATTGATTTTGTTTTCAATTAACCTAGGTTTTAAAATAACAATCTTCTTTTGTTTACATAGTGTATATTTCTTATAAAATTTTCATGTAAATTTAACAATGTAAACTTTAAGAAAGATGGAATAAGTCACCGGTTATCTTGGAAATCTTGAATTAGCGTACAGTTTAAGGTCGGAACGAAGGTAATTTTTTTGATGATATCATTGCAAAATTAAAGGTTACTCTATTACAACAAAAAAAACAATTGTTACAATATAATACACAACGTTATTAAGCTTGTGATGTAAATCAAGAAAATTTAAAATTCTTAATTATTGTCAATATCAAATTAAAAAAATTATTTTTAATTTAGAACTTTGTTGAAATTTTAAAATTTATGATTTTTATCTACTTATTTTATTTTGTGCAAAACATAGAACGTGTGAATTAAAAAAAAATATTTTATATATTTTGTTAATCGTTATTCTTTGGTAATTATGTTAGTTTTTGAAGAATACAAAATAATTAATCAAGCTTGTATAGAATATTGCCTAAATATATAAAAAAAAATTAGTTCTATTGAAGATGAAAACGAAAATAATGGCAGTTCAAATGAAAATAAATACAGAATTATTCGTTTAATCTTTTATTGAACTATGGGTATTTTAGAAAATTCACTTCTAATTTGCAAAGTAGTTTTAAACTATACACTGCTTATTTTATAATTTTATAAATTATTGAAAATTCAGTTCTGCAAGGAAGCGGAGTTCGGAAATTTAATCTAGCATAAACCTAAAATTTTAATTTTTGTGACCAATTTTTTTAAAGAACACAAGTCTGTTAAAGTACTATATAAACTTTGTTTGTGAAATGTGATTATACATTTATAATATTTTTGCATATACATGAAGTCTTGTATAAACAATAGAGTCATTATGCAAAATTTCTTGTTAAATATTCCGTACAAATATCATCGCAGAAAATTAATAAAATTTAAAAATTAACAATAAAAATAAGGGAATAAACTTAAGTATTTAAATCAAAATATAGTTTTTGGTGTTTATTGAAAAAAAAAATCTTTAATATTTTAAAATTCGTTCCAAATTTTTGATTACAATTAAACATTTACATTATTAATTAAATTTTAAATTCATGAGGTCGTGATTAAATTTAAATATATATTTTATAATGTATAATTAGAATATAAAATAAATGATAATAAATATTTTTGTGATGAAAATTCTATATCTAAAAAAATATATTTTGGAAAATTCTTGTACAATAATCTTAATCTAAAATAAAAATTTATTTAATTATTAAACTTAGTGTTCTATAAATCTTAAAAGAAAAAAATTAACTATTATAACAAAATGTGTAAATAATATTTATGTATGCTTTATATTTCATTGTAATGTGTTTTTCTTAAATATTAATGTAATTATGTTCATCATTTTCATTATTACTATTAATGCTATTATTATTTGTATTATTTAAACTATCGCTGTTATTATTATTACTTGAACTACTCGAACAACTATTTTTTCTAATCAAATTTATTTCATCAAATTCTGAAGAACCTTCTTGAACACATTTTTTGGTATTATTATTTTCTTTTTCCTCAGTTAAACTATTGATATTTTGATAAACTTCATTCATTTCTTTTTTAACATCAATAATAACAGAAGTTTTTTCGTTTTCTTGAGTTTCAATAATATTTTGAGGTTGTGGATTTGTTGGTGATTTAAAACTGGTTAATAAATCTTTGGAATTTTGTTTAGTTAATTTACCATAAATAATATTTTTTTCTTGTAGAAATTTTAATTTTATTGGTGTTGGAATAGCAACGTTATGCTGATGAATTTGATGGCGATGATTTTCATTTGGCATTTCTTTGGCTTCGATGATTGTATTAAGTGAACTAGTTTGATTTTCTTGGAATACAGGTATATTTGATGGAAAAATAATATAATGTTCAGCACTATTATTTAGAACACCCATTGGACTCGTCGGTGTATTTAATGAACGAAATCCTGTCGAAAATGTTATACGGTCTTTATCGTCACATGATGTTGAAATTGGTGTTAGCACAGGTCTGGGTGGTGGTGGTATTAAATAGTTTTCTACAAGACTACCAGGTGAACCAATACGACAATTCGATGAGAAAATTTGATGTCGTAAACGGTCATCGTGATCAGAATGTGTTCCACTATCGCCAAGACTTGCACCACTACATGCACTACCAGTACTCATACGTCCCGAAGATGATGATGAAGAAACACTTTGTGTACTTAAACTACTGATTGGCCTTTGGCTTGATGATTGCGATGATCGAACAGACAATTTAGTTTCGTCTAAGTCATCATGTTGATTATGATGACTGATAGCATTTGTTTCAATTTTATGATTAGATTTACTACGTGAAAACAATTTTTTTACACGTTCGAATGGTGTTGGACGTTTCATTTTTTCTTTCATTTTCTCTTGAATCTTTTCATATTCTTCGCGTAATTTTTCAATTTGCTCTTGCTTTTCTATGAAACTTTGTTTAACATCATTTCTGTTTTTCCATTTTTCAACTAATTGTTCGACTTCTTTAATAGAAAGAACATTATTTTTAAAATCATTCATGATTTCAGCTAACTCATCATCAACATTTCCTTTATTATTTGATACATCACTATGACTTCTTTTCAATGTTCCACCACCAGATGACGATGTTGAGGATGATTTCTTTTTTTCAAAAACCATTTTAACATGTGAATCTGTAAAACTGTTACCGTTACTAGTTATATGGTCTGCACTTCTGAAAGCTGTTACTAGTTCATTAACAGGTCTGTTTGATGGTTGAGTCAAATAATCGCCATTTAAATTTATTGGAACATTGGAAGGTTGAAGCAAATATTCTGATTGACTAGATATACTGCAATTTTCTAAAACATTTGAACATTCTTGACTAAATTGATCCGCAGATCCTGAACGACTTTCGTTACCATTACAATTATTTTTATTATTTCTTTCATTTGACTGATAATATGGCGGTTCGTTGATTTTTAATTCGTTAGTAATTTCGTTGCTACTTGAATTGTTACTTAAATTAATTCTATCCAACGCTCCATCTATTTCATCAACTGTTTTGTCATCTGAATTTTCTACTTTAATATAATTTAAATTTGCAACTGCTACCGATTTCATTTCAGTTTTTTCATTTTCACTACCACTGCTCATTTCCATATATTCTAATTGAGTCTTTGTACTATTATTCGGTTTTAAAACTTTTTGATTCGATGAAAATTTCTTGTCGAAATGTTTGGGTAGGGATGAGGTTTTAATATTATAAAAATTATCGAAATTTCTGGTATCGATCACAACTTTTGATTCATTTGAAGAATCCGTGATGCCTTTGAAATAGTGGTACATTGTAGAAAATTCGTGCATTTGCTAAAATACAAAATACAAATTAAAAATCACTTACTAATAAAACGAAATAAGTCACTCTACACTTACAGAAAAACTTTTTAAACTATTTGCTAATTTTTGGAATCCTTCTTGCTCTGCAATATCCGATGGGGTCTTTCCAATATAGTTTCGAACTTCACAAGCGCTGTCACCACCGGGACATTCTAATAGTTGCATGGACAATTGTTCTAATCCGTATTTGGCTGCAAAATGTAATAAAGTAGGAAATTCCTCAGGATGCTTATCTTTCATAGCAAAAAGTTGTTTTTCTGATGGGCCGACTAACAGATGAAAATTTGGCGGCATATTTTTGTGAAAACATTTCAATAAGTGATCATCCAAGCCAGTACGATCAGTTGCACCAATTCCTAGAGAGGTACACATGAATTCAATTGGATTGTCTTGCGTTCTTAACAATAATTCCATTTCACGTAATCTACTTTCGCATTTTACTGGACGACTTCCTAGGTTTTTCCCACTTTTCTCAATCTGAACTTCTATCATTGTAGAAATTTCCATACATATTTCTGTAAAATTGAAATCGCAATAATAAAAGCGATAAAGTTTTAAACGTACATGTTTACAATTTGTTACCTGGAATATTAAATTGAATAGTAAAAGGATTTCGTTGTTTAAAATTTTTTATTTCGATCATTTCTCCTGATTTATCAATTGTTATTCGAATGTAATCATCAACTGATAAAGGTTCATTTAAGAGAGCTAAGATTTTATTTTGTCCAATTCTAACCTTTTTCGGTACAACAGTAAATGCTTCAGAAGGTGTTTTAATTGGCCCGTTTATTTCATGACATGGTGGACGATGACATAAAGCTCTTCCCAAAATATCAGTTGCAACTCCAAGTATATTACCTATAGCTGATTGATCATTTTGATAAATATAACATTTCTTCCATGTTTTATAATAAGGAAGAGCTAAAATTAAATTTTTAATTAGAAAATCAAATATATTGTATCCAAAAATTCTCATATCTAGAAAATATTTACCTGTTTTATGTATTTCTAATAATTTCTTTTCTTCAACTTCAAGCAACACTGCCAAAACTTTATCATGATTTAAAATTGATGAGAATTGTGTTATCAATTGCTGTTGTGGTAATGCTAATACCGCTGGACAAAATATTAAAATTTGTAATGCAGTAGTTTGACATTTCTTTACTAAATCTGTAGAAAAATATCCATCGTCTATTTTAAGATGCAGAAAACTGAAAATTAAATATAAAATATATTAAAAAACAATAATAGTAAATTAAAGAAAAATTATTGAAATTTTTCTTACTTGAATGGTTTTCTTCCTCTCTGTTTTGTAATTTTATCAAAACGAGCTCTTAAAAAGCTAGCCCAAGTGAAAGCACGCTCGCTATTTTTAGCTGTTAAAATTAAAATATCATCCATACTAGCACCTTCAGGACAAAAATCTGTAAAAAAAAAGAATAAAATGTAAGATATTATTAATTATTCACGCATTGTTCGAAAATTATGTAACTAAACAAATATAACTAACATGACACGTATCTACAACTACAAGCCGATTAATATTAACAAAAATTGAGGGGAATATTGTAAAATTCTCTTTTTCTGAATTTCTTACGGCATTTAAATAAACGTCACAGAATCAAAGACCAACAATTTTCAAAATATTAATTGAAAGTTATTACAAGTAGACATTTGTAATTACAACGAGTTAATGAAAACTTAAATAGATGCTGCTAAAGGTGTACTTAATTTAACAGTTCTGGAAAAATCAGAACTATTACAAGTAAAATTAATAAAATTTTAAATTTATTTATTTGTTAATTTAAATTTATTTATAATTTTTAAATTTATTTATTTAAATTTTAAGATTGCAAAATCTTATAATTTAATTTTAGTTTAAATTGCCTAGAGAAACTTCGTTTTATAAGCACGATGTTAATACTGGCAAGTACTCTAAATAAATCCAAATTTTGTAAAATCTGAAATGAAATTGGTTTTGTAAACAAAAAACAAGTCTACCCTCTTCATTTTTGTTACTCGTTCGCAAGATCAGATTTTTTTTAAATACTTTGCTAATAAATTTGCATTTTAAATAGTGACTTTTAAAAATTAAGTAATACACTGAGCAAATTTTTGAATATCACTACTTTAATAATTAAATATTATTTTTAATAATTAAATTTATTATTAAATTTTCTATATGAGTTTTTTTATACTCGTATATAATGAAAATTATTTACCCATATTTAATGTGATTTTTAACAAAATTTAATATTGAAAATTTCTTTACAATTGATTTTAAGCACTTTGCATAGGCACTTGTTTCTTTATACTCTTTAAATTTCAATATGTTTTGATGAGATAATTTAGTGAAAAATGAAACTAAGCATTTTCTTTGGTTATTCTATTTTTTTTTTTTCATTTTAATAAAATTTAATTTTAATTTTTATCCTAAAACTGTACGATACAATTAAAAACTACTTTAGATATATGAACGTGTATAAATTGAGATCAGGCTTAGAATATTAATTTTATTTTATTTTTTATTTTTGTGACTAATTCATTTAAAAACTGTGGCGTAAATGAAATTTTTGTGTCTACGACAATCATTACATTTCTGTTTTGTTTATTTTTTGTTTTTGATTCTTGAATTTTTAGTCTACAATTTGTATACCAGCATAACAAGAGTGGCGGCAGCATATTCGCATATTTTATCTTTTTATGTTGAATTTTTTTTTTCTGTGATCTGGGCTTCTTTTTTTTTAACTGTTCTGTTTTTACTCGTATACACATATGATGTATGCATGTACTCATATTCACTCCTCTAATTCTGGTTTTATTGTCATCATGATTATAAAAAGAAGATTAAGAAATAAATAAAACATAATTTACATTTTTTTTTGTTGTATTACGAAAATTGGATCATTCTATAATCGTTTGAGAAACATACAAAATCAGCGCTTTCAACCATTAAGTATATGCCCATTAAGAGGACTCGAAAATTCATTCAGGATTCGGAGTTTTTGTTACGGGAAAAGGAAATATATTTAATTGAAATGCTTTACAAATGGGCGGGGGGCAGGTGGAGGGAGGAGGGAAAGGTTAAAAGCACCAAATTTGATAATCAATTAAAAAAAATCGAAATCAAAAGACAGCATAATTTCACATTTAGCGATCTATGTGTGAGCTTTCTAAAAACTTTATCAAAGAGAAAATTAAAATGTCTTTAATGTTAAAAAGAAAATTAAAATTCCTGTGTGTTAAACCTCTCTAATCCATTTTTGACAATACACCCTTGTTGCCACAAGGTAATTAAATAATTATAGGTTTTCAATTGCTTTCTGAACGTGTTTGATGGGAAAAAATGCATTTATATTTTTTTAATTTTTATTCACTTGACAAATGCAATAAAATGAATTATACAATTTCATAAGAATAAATTCAAAGAATGCATCTTGTCAAAAAGCAAATTATTTAACATACTCGTAATGATTTCACAGTTAAAAAAATCTCTAAAAACAACTCCTTTTTGCGTTCCGGTACAAATAGGTTTGAAATTACTGTTAAAAATTTTTGACAAGTTTTAAAATGATACAATTTTTATGTTGATTAGTGCGGTAGCGTTAGCACATTTTCATTTAATAAACACCAGCTTCGCGTATAATAAAATAATAAAAAACAGACAAATATAAAATAAAAGAAAATTATACGCAAATATTAATTCAAGATTATTTTATCACATACAAAATAGCGCTTTTCTCTTTGTTTTCTAAATATTTTTTTTTATTTTTTTATAATTTCAGCTGTTGGATCTTGTTTCAAGAAGCTAATGAAAATTATACTTAAAAAAAAATTAAAATTTTTCAGTATTGTGATAATAAAAAAAAAAATTTATTTATAACGATTCAAATGACGCCTTAAAAATGAACGATCAATTGTAATTTTAAGCATGTAAAAAGCGTATATAAAAAGTGAATATAAAAATTAATCATACTATAAAACCCATAAAAACACAAAATATGCACTAAATGTAAATTTTTAAGTGTAAAATTGCAATTTCAATTTGAAATCATAGAACTTGTAGAATATGAGAAAATATTGTGAATGAAAGTAAATGAACTCAAATTGTTAAAAGAAATATCAATTTCTTCTGTATATCCTTCTGTCTATAGGATACTTAAAAAAAAGTTTACGTGAATAAGTTGATGAAATTAACTATAGATAGGGATATCTATAGTTAAATCACCGTCGTTCCTAAGGTGGAGATTTAAATTTTGTATGGGAGTTTAGATATATGTAGTAGTTTTTATGTTTTGTATATGAAATTACAATGAAATTAAACCGTTAAGTAAATTTTTAATATTATACACAAGCTTTTGTTAAAGTCTCGGAACATAATACGAATGTAAAGTTCGCATATATAAGTTCCAGAACAAACTGAGTACACTATAGAGTAATAATAAATTTGTCAAAATTTGACAGATATTTTATTGTAAACGCAAAATTATTTTTGTAATACGAGTATGTTAACAAAATGAAAGTTTATTTCAACCAATTAAGAGAGGTTTTTGTTTTTTATTAATCTTTTTAAGACAATTATCACAACTTTTTGACCGCATTTAACACAGTTTTTGTTTTTGACTTTGTTTACAAGAATTTACAATAATTTTTTTTAATTTGTGCAAATAAATGCTTTTCCGCAAATATTTTTTTTTTTTGCTCGAACTTTCCACGTTTATGCAGTTTTGTTTTGTATGTAGTTATGAAATTTTATTAAAGTATACAGATATTTTAATTGTGAGTAATTGTAAACTCAATTCGTACTTGTTACATCAGATTTAACAGTGCATTTTTTTGTAAGAATTGAAAGAATTGAATATCTTTTTAATTTTTGGTTTTTACACACATACATCATATTTGCTTTTGTAAAAATTTATTTATTTTATATGTATGTATGTATATGCAAATGTTTTCATAATTCTTTTAAAGTAGTGCCAAATTCCTAATATCACAATATTTTACACAAATGCTTTAAAGAGAAAAAAAACTATTTTGATATCAAATAAAGTTGAATGAAACCAATGGAAGAAGCACTTTTCCATATAACGAGAGAAAATACAACTTTTAAATAAAATACCAATATCATTAATATATCAATTAATATACCAAATATTTCGATATTTATTGCATACATTTAGGATGAAATTTTATGATTCCATGGCATTTAACGTTACCTTTTCGATTTCATAGAAACTTACAAAGCTTCCAGAATATATGGCACCGAAAATTCAGATTTTACTTTTTAATTATTAATTAAAAAGTGTTTGTGGTTTCGTTACAGTAAATTGTCGAAAAATAGTATGTTTAGGATTTTGAGGGGTAATAACTTTTACAGATAGTGAGATAAGTAAAAATTTTCTTCTATAGAAATAACTTCTTACTAAAAATCTATTAGTCTATAAAATTTCATCTTTCAATTTCGAAGTGTGTACAAATTTTATAACAAACACACGCCTGACAGACGTAGGGCCCGTACGTCTATAAAATTTCATCTTTCTATTTCGAAGTGTGTATAAATTTCATTTTATTTCTACTTTTTTTATAACAAACACACGCCTGACACGCCCGTACGTCTGTCAGGCTCGTACGTCTGTCAGGCGTATTTGTTATAGAATTTGTCACAGAGTCAAACTAATAATGAAAACACGTAATGGCTTTGTGAAGTATAATTATACATTGAGACGTGTAACGGACTATAAACCAATCAATAACCTTACAATTGAAATTGTGCGATAGGATTAGTGTGCGCCTTAAAGTGAAAAATTGACAGATCTTGGAATTATATATGTAAGTTCCTATTAAAGGAAGCCTATAATTGTCAAAATTAAAATAAGGAATTTGTTTAATTTCCTTTTTTTTGACAAAATGTCAGAATGTCTTGAAAGTAAAAATGTTATGAAAACATTTTAATTATTTTTATGCCTTAAACAAAGAAATTTACCAATAATTTCTTTTATTTTTTTTTTATTTTTCAATTGAATTCATTATTTTTTTTTTAATTTTAATGTTTTCTCAATAAATCTAAATGTAAATTAAAAAATAAATTTTTTTTCTAAAATAGGAATAAAAATTTGTAATAAAAATATAGAAATATACAATAAATTCTGACATGCGAGTGTTTTAATAAGAATAAAGTAAAATAACAAGCCAATTTTAAAATTAATTTTTTAAACAAAAAATGAATGATGCACGCATAAAAAATGGCAATAATTTTGTTCCTTTTTTTGTTTTTGCAAATGCAATTCCTACATTTTATTGTTTACACTTTTAGATTTTTTACATCTTTCTAAACAATAAATTAATAGAATCTAAGCTTTAAAAATTAATTTTTATTACACGTTGTTTTTAAAATTTCATATTTCCTCCCTTAAATATAAATTTTTTTGTTTAAATAGAATGAGCAGCATTTTGAGAATTCAACTTTTTTTTTTTTTAAAAAAATACATAAGGCGGCTGCTACTGTAAAAATTGATTCAATATTAAAATTTATAGTTCTTCGATATCTTCATTTTATGTTCTCATTCCAAACTAATTATTGAGAATATTTTAAAAAATTACTCTCCGTTTGTAATGTATACGAAATAAAAAAAATTTTGTGATCTTTAAATAACCTAGGTGTCGCATTGAATCAAATTCTAGGAGATTCATCCTTAAGAAACAGAGCACATTTTGTATAAACTTAATTTGTTTGAAAGCAACTTAGATAATATAAGTTTCAATTTTGTAAAAATAACTGACATTCGTTTTTTGTTAATCTTTAATCGTTTTCTGTTATCATTAAAATTAAAAATTATGTTAAGAAAGACAAGTTTTCAATACAACAGCAGGTAATGAAATGAATTTAAAAGTCGAAAAATTAATGAATTTGAAACTGAAGGAGCATGGTTGAAATCAAGTATTTTATCTAAACTTTTATTGAAACAACATTCTGCTTTAGACCATATTTTCGAATTAATTGAGCGAACCTTGTAATAAAATATTATCGTAATAAAAGACGCCGAATAAATTAATATTAAAATTTTTACAGAGTCTTATACATAATACAACTCCTATTTTCTAAAAATTCTTATTGCCAATTTAATCAACTATTACCGATAAAAGATCTTTTAGCTAAAGCTCAATTAAACTTAAAACAAAAATATAAAATAAATAATCTCAATAACAGTTCTCTCTTCTCTTTTCTCATTTAAAAATCTCTTACTTTACATATGCTACTTTGTTCTTATAGTTGACTTGTTCAACTATATTTAATTTACTTTTACTTCTTTGTATAAATATAAGTTTTGTTTTTATTATTATTCTGACAATTTCCGTTTCAAAATAAAAAAATAAAAAACAAAAAACTAAAAGAAAGAAACACGAAGGAAAATCATTTTTTCTCCCTCAATAGAAAAATCTAAAAATACAAAAAAAAAAATTTTTATTTTTTAATTTCTCGTTTTTTTATTTTTATTTTCTATATTTTAATTTACGATGATTTTAAATGCAGTACTAATGCATTTATATTGAAATCTTACAGTATGTATGTACATGCACATATGTATATATGTATGTATGTATTGAATATTGACATGATATTGTTCATTTTTAGTACAAAAATATCAACAATGCATTCTTGGAATTGTTTAAATTATTTCGAATCCAATATGGAAATTTAAATGTAAATAATTAAATTTTTTTTTAAAATAAAAAAAATAACATTAGTTTGTTCCTGAACTAAAAGAAAACAATGGAATATTTATGGAAATATTGTATGTTTTTCAAAATAAAACTATAGTTTTCAATAATTTTTTAAAAAAATACTAAAGTACAGGGTTTTGTACTCAAAACACTGTTTACACAACAGATCCACTGCTCCCAAGATTAATTATTTCTTTTTTTCGATTTACTAAATTTCATTTAATTATTAAAATAAATCGCCACATTCACTTGTTTTTAAAAATCATAAAAAATAAAAGCACTTGTCTAATGTTATCTTAAATGTCAGGAATAAATAAGAGTTTTTAAAACTTGCAATATACGAAACATATTTTGAATGTTTTACTGCTAACGAAATAACTTCAATTTAAAGAAAATTCTAAATTACATAAGAACAAGAAGGCTAAAGCCCAATGAGAATCATCATGGTTCTTTTAACAATTAAACATTGCCGTCTCAAGAAACGAAACGCCTTCGGCACCTTTCTATCAGAATGCTGAAGGGATCTCGCTTAACCTTTTGGGAAAATTTGCAGCTTTAATACACAAATGAAAAAGTTTTTCGATACGCGACATTTTCGCTTACTAAAATGTATATCATCGCGAGATTTTAAAACACTGCTTTAAGATAATTGTCTTATATTCAGTGCGATATTTATTGAAAATTAAACAAGAAATTCACATTTTCCACTTAACTATTATTCGATTTTTAAGGTGCTACAAAATGAACACAGATCAGGTATATTTGTTAAATTATCATTGCAGTAAAATAAACAATAATAATAGCAGGTTGATCAAAGCAAATTGCCCTAGAAGAGGAAGGAAAATTCTATAGCAATTAACACAAAAGATTAAAAATTAACTATGTAAGTTTTTCATTTAGAATTTTAATTAATTTATAGTAGCCTTGAAAATAATATAAAATTTCTCCAATTACTCGCTACTAATCACAATTATATTAATTTCAATAACAAAATATAAAACATTTGTTTTGTGTTTAGTTGTGAGTTAGACGAAATTCGGGATATTCAATTATCCATATAGTAAAAACGTGGCTCTTCATATATTTGGAATAATTTATAGCAAATTTTTTTTTTTGGTAATTTGATCGCAGTTCTTCGAATGAAGGACATTTTTTAATTTTTTTCTGCATTTTATCTAAATTTTTTTGCTGTGTTTAATGCTTCCATTTCAATTTTAAACACAAATTAGACACATGTTTCTCTTCAAAATTTTAATTTTTTTTTTTAGTTTATGTGTCGAATATAAATCATTTGTTTAAAAAAATATGTGTAGTTTTTTTTTTATTATAAAACCATTATACCCAAAATTTCGTATACCCAACTTGTTTATGGCTATGTATTTGTATAACAGTAAGAATAAAATCCATAACTCACACAAATGCATACAAAACAATCTAAAAATAAAAATAAAAGTATATTTCTATTTTTATAATTTTTTAATTTTTAAATAAAAGCATATTAAATGCCATTTGAAAAACAAAAATATTTATGTATTTTTAAAGGTGCGTTATTGAAATGTTAACCAAAAAAAATTTTAGAAATTTATTTCGAATAAATGAAATTTATATAAAGGAGATCAATTTAAAAAATCCCAATAATCCTGAGAACGAAAATGAAAAAATTTTAAAAACGAAATAGCTACTTATATACTCTACAATAAAACTCTAAATTATGAAAATTAAAATACCGTGGGAGTTCTCACGTTCGTAATGTTTTGAGAGGGATTAATAAAAAAATAAGTATATTTAAAATATTCAGGATGCGTCTTTTAAAGTGTCTATAACTTGAGTATATGCTAAATTTTTATATTATGAAACTCATTTTCTTGTTATATAAAATTATTGTGATTTAATTGTAAAAACAGTGACGGTTCATTTAATTTACTGCTTAAGACACTTCTATTGAAATATTTAAAAATAATTTACATTACGACATTTAGATTAAGAATTGTGAATTAAGAGACGAATATGATCAGTGTCTTGGCCATTTAAGAAATTGGCCATATTCTCGAATTTGTATATCTACAACCACATGAGTTTGCTCCCCCAGTCTTTGAAAAAATTACAGAATATACTACTTATGAATACGAAAAGAGAGAGGGTGCTGCAAATCCATTTCAAAAATTTATTTCTAACGTAAATTCAGTCGTTTACTAAAGGAATAAGTTTATACCATTAAAAAGAAATAAAAATTCACCCAAACTATAACGAATATGGTCATATGTATAGTGTACCGCGCCAGATTTAACATACGTTATGAGCTAGTAAAATTAACTGGAAAAAACAAACATTTTTTTAGAAATGTTTCTAAAAAATTCCATAATTATAAATTATCTCTGATAGCTTTAATGAGTTTAAAAATTTGAAATTTTAAAGATTGCATAAAACGTGGCCATTCCGTCCTTTTAGAACACCTCTATCCACTTTTAAGTTTTACAATTTAAAAATTTAGTTATATTTTATGTAGATTAGTGTTAGAAAAGTCCCGGCATGGAATATAATTAAATAACTGAATTGAAAAAGTTAATTATAATGGTAACTTTAAAGATATCACAAAGTGTAATAACTACTGCAAGATTAAAAACTTATTAAAATTAACAGTTCAAAGCCTGTTTAACTTACATATGTAAATACAAACAAATCTGTGGAGTAAATAAAGAAATTTGGTTGGGTTTTAATCAAAAATCTCAATACACATGATGCACTGTAAAAAAAAAAAAACTTACATTATTTTAAAAATTTTAAGCCCGATTATTTAAAAAAGTGTCCAACCCTGCTCTTCAGTAAAAAGATCATTTTTCACTATTAAATTTATTATTTAAAATAAGACTTTAATAGAATTGAAAAGCATATAACTTTAGTTAATGAAGGTAAAAACCAAATATTTTATGGAGAAAGTATCCTTTTTGAATATAAAAATTATATTAAGATTTAAAATACGTAGAGGCAGAAAAAAAAAATAAAAAAAAAAAAACAAAAAGAAAACATTGTCCAACTTGAAGAACTGAATGAGACTTGAATAACAATTTTTCACTTAAGTAAATTTAAAAAAAAAAAAAATAAGTAAAAAAAAAAAACAAATCGTTAAAATTCATTTCAAAAGTGACAAAATCTCGTCAAACAAAAAATGCCGCCAAATATAAAAGAAAACTATGAAAAAATAAAAAACGGTAAAAGAACTTACACTTTAGTTAAGAGGTTTTCAATTATATATAAGGAAGAAGAAAGTAAACCGATGTAATTTTTTAAAATAATTTTTTTAGTTGCAATCACAAAACTCTATAAAATCTTCATTATAATACTTATGATTGAGAAAAAAAGCCAAACCGGAAATACTTTAGAAAATCAGCCAGTTTTTGTTCTTTTTCTCATAATTTCTTTAATTTTAAAGATAAAGTTTTTTTTATAAAATTTGAAAATTTTTAAATACTCAATAAAATAATTTATGGAAATTTAAGAAAATGTAAACGGATTTATTACAAACTGTTTTATTCAGCAATTAAAATTTTATTGCTGACTTAGTCAAGTTGACATTTTTTATTGTAGGTATCCTCTAAATCGAATACATCTGAAAATTTCGAAGAATTTGTTTTATGTTAATCAAATTTATAGCAATACCTTACAATTCAGCTCATGAGATATTAATTGCTGAATTGTTTATTAATACAGTATTATTGCAATTTTTAAGTCAGGATTAATTATTAAGGTTTTTAATAGATCCCTTCATGAGTCCGAATTAAATTTAGGCTTATTAATCTTAAAACAATAAGTTTTATCTCGTAAACGTGATTTTCTTTCCACCAAAAATTATTAATTAATATTTTGACAAATTTTATTAATTTAAACATATACTTTGACGTTGTCTAAAAATAACCCTATTATGTTTTAATCAAGTTATTTGAAAACTTGCCTATTATAGGCCAGTTTTCAAATAGGTTTCGAGACCTATTATTTTTCAAAATTTAGGTGAATTATTTTTTTAATTTTTGTCTTGTGTAGGGCTGTAATATGTAGGTATATACAAGAATTATATCGTTTAAAAATTAAGTCATTATGTCAATACGTCAAAATTTTGCGTCAGTGCAAGAAATGAATTTATAAAACGCTTACCAAAACAGAAGACATCATCCATTTTGAAAACAATATATTTTTTTTTCATAAAATTAGAAAATTTTTAAAATTTATAATTTTCATTTAATTTTTCATTAAAATATATTATTCAATTATTCAAATAGCAAAACTTATTTTATGCTAAATGGTTTGTTTTTTCAATTATAATTTTTTTATTTTTAAATTTCACTTTCATAATTTTCTCTAATTTCATTTCCTTTTTCTGATATCCTTTTTATAATCAATAATTGTTTAAGTTTAAGACACTTTGATTTTTAATATTAATAATTAAAATTAAAAATTTTTATATTTTGTTTTTTTTTTTTTATTTCCTCTCTCTAATATCTTTTTGTATATTATAAAATAATCAAATGTTAATCTTAATCTAACCAGTTAAATTGCAATAATCAAACTGAATTCAAGAAATATAATTTTTTTTTTTTTGAATTTCATCTCTCCCTCTAGACTTTTGAATAAAAAGAAAGAAAAAAAAAAGAATTAAAACAACGGAAAAGAAAATCATAAAAAACACATCAACACATATGTACATATAATTATATAAAATAAATAAATAAAATAAATAAAAGTATGAAATGACAAAATATATAAGAAAAATTGCAAGAAAATAAAATTTTATTTTATTCTATTTATTTTTAATATTTATTTTCTTCATTAAGTATGCAAACATTGAACTTGATATCTACCATTTTTTTTTTATCTGACAACGCGATATATTCAAATAGCGCAATAATATTCGCGCATATGGTACAAAAAAAAAAACAAAATAACAAATTTGAAATAAAGAAAATAAAAATGAAGAAATAAACACTATCAGAAGAACATAACCTTTAAGAAAACAAAAAAAAAAAAAGGTACCCAACATTTAAGCATACAAAACGCACATGCTATGTATCAACCCCAAAGTATTATAAAAAAAATATTATTTTATATAAATTTTCATCTTTAATAGAAGAAGAGGACCACATAACTTTTACATTATGTCTGCACATGCCATTTTTGCTTTTTAATTTACGGAATGTTTCTGAAACTGTTAAAAAATCGTATAGATGTCACTGTTGTAAAATTTTATGCATTTTAAGAAGAAAAATACAAAACTTTCAAACTCGAATTGTGTTGTTTCAATTTTTGATAAAAATATTATGCCATACAAAAGCACCAAATTATTATTGAATTTTTAGAATTAAAGCTGAAACGCAATGATTTCGTAAACTATCTAATCTTTGGAGTCATACACGAGTTAGAACTACTTCAACAATTTCACTGTGGTCCTCTGATATTCGACATGTATAGCAAAAAATACAATGAAGTCGACTATTGGTGTTGATATATGAAGCAAATATATATGATTTTCCATTACCGTTACTATTTATAAATGTTAAAAATATATGAATAAATGTTAAAAATATATGAATGTACTTGATCGATTTCAATTTGATTAAAGCTAGCTGAAATACTATGTACATATATGCTATTTACTTGAACAGTTTAATCCAAACACATTTAGTACATATAGTATTGAATATGATGAAGGATGATTGCTGAAAAACACAGAGAGCTTTATTGCTGTGGTTCCATGATGTTATCCATGTAGCAAATTTCACATTATAATTAATTGCGATTAAAATATTGTTCTATTAAAAATCTTATAACCTTAATTTTTACCCGAACTATTTCCATGCCATAAAAAACGGCATATGAAAACGCTATGTTAGAAATTCATAATTTAAAGGAAGCAACAATAAAAGTAATAAGTAAAAATGTCAATGAACACAAAAGGTTTGAAAAAACCAAACTACGTACATAAATATAACACAATAAAATGTGACATACACAAACTTCTAAAGTCCAAAGATATGTTTCAAAACAAAAGAACAACAAAAAAATAAATAAAAAAAAAAGGCATAAAAATTAAGAAATTAGCAAAAATAAACAACCTAAAATGTAATATTAAAACTAAAAATAGCGGTCAGAATAACCAACATTAGCATAATGTACATAAAATATGCATAAATATCAACACATACATAATACACAAAACTGCTGAAACGATTGTATACATTATGTATGTAATGTATGTATTAAATAAAAACACATACATATTTGCATTTGTAAACACAAATGCCAAAGTCAAAATAACAATATTTTCTGTTATCAACTTCAATATTTAACACTGCACACATAATCTGACAATCATTTACTATGACTATACGTAAAATATTTTGATCGATTGATTGATCACAGTAAAAATCAACTTATGCCCATTAGAATAGTATAAGACCATAAAATCTATATACATAAGCACCATTTTCCTTTTACAAATTGTATTCGGATATGATATTGTTGCGTTGCATGGAAAAATAAAAGGAAAACAATTCAAACATAAAGAAGAAGGGAAAAAAAGGCAATACGACGTGACAAACTGTACAAATTCGATTGCATACTATACAAATAAGTTCGTACTACCGTGCACATTTATACTCACATAATAAAAAATTTGTGTGTATTCAAGAAGAAAAAAAAAATTTTTTATTTTCTTACGATAATTTATAACCGTTTTTATATTCCTTTATATGTAGAAATTTTATTTTGCGCAAATATTTTTGTCAAATCGATCTTCAAAGGGACCAAAAAAAAAATTTTTTTTTTTTTGTATATACAATAACCCATTAAATTCTAAAATAAGTATAATATAAGTTCCTAAATTCAAGAATATAAGCAAATTGATTTATAAATCACACCACACCGGCACTAAATTATGGAACGAATAGTAAAAATTCAATTAATTCTATTGTAATAGGAGATTTTTTTGGTGACAACTTTTTAAATTTAACAAAAAAGAAACGGAGAAATATTACAATTCTGTATGTAAATTTTACTGAAATCGATGAACTTTTTGTTGCCATTAACTTTTAAAAATATTTTTGTGTAAATATCGGTAGCAATTTTGCGATTGAGGTGTTCCATTCGAAACATACAATTTCGGACCATCTTCTCATATATTTCGACCAAAATATCTTCAATTTGATATTATTTTTTAAAATTGCAATCATTTCCTGATGGTCGGTATAAACAAAAAATTTCACATAAGCCCAGGTGCAAGAATGTGGAACCGTGAAGTTAACAAAATTAATATTTTCAAAACATGAAATCAATTGCTCATTGAACGTATTCTTAATTAACAAATAAATATTGTAACTTAACAAGTAAATAGTTCCAAAAAGTTTCTCGGGCATCAATCTTTATATTATATTTATCTAGGTTTGATGATAAAAAAAACTAAGCTGGTTTTACCTTGTCACCTGTAAAATATTATGTATACGTGAAATGTGGGAAATTATTTGTGGAAAAATCAAACAATAAAAAAATCACCCTTTATCTTCATAAATTTGTGTACAAATATTTAACATAAATTAAAGCTCTTTAAAGAAGGTGGCAATTATTAACTACGTACATACATATTATTTATTAGATTATCACAAAAAATATTATCCTTTTAAAAGACAAAAGATTACTAGGTGGTCAGAGACATTTAAATTTTTTATTTTTTTAACTATTTCAGATATATTTATTTATTTTAACTTGGCGTTTGATTATATTTACAATATAAATTTGTACATGGCATATAAATAATTCAGGATTAATGGTAAATTTTTGTTAGCGCCAATTTAGCACATTTAAAGTATCACATCTAAATGTACATGTACCTTTTTATAAGTTTGGAGACTCACAAATAAATTTTAATTTTAAACGAATTCGACATTAAAAAGAGTGATCAAAAAATTTGGTACTGGTACGGAGTTCCTTAAATACGCGATTCACCGAAATTTTTATTTTGCCGACATTACTCTTTAAACATTTTTTCTGTTTATTTTTGTTCACCGTAAAATCTAAATCTTTAATTGTAAAGGAATTTAAAAAAAATATATGTAAGTATATGTTATGAAATTTCTCAAAATTTTGTCTAGTTCGAGCTTTGCAAGGAAGTAACTATATAAATTTTAACAACATTTTCTTTTATATTCAAACACTTTGTTTCGAAAATTCATCCAATTTTTACAATACAATTTCACAATTAATTAAAGTTAGTAGTACTAAATAATCTTTTACAGAATTGTCTAGAAAAACAAAACGTGATTTCCGATCAAAATAAATAGAATTGAGGAAAAAAACAATAAAAACAAAAGCAATTCTTCCAGTTATTTTTACAAAATAGGAAAACCTTAATTATGCAATATTCAAAGAGGTATTCAGCTCCAAAAGTGTATATAAACAGTTTTTTTTTACAAACCTACTTTAACAATATGGGGTTAAAAATTCAGGCTTAAAAGAAAAAATAAAATAAATTGCGGAAGTTTTTGTATTCTTTTTGAATTTTTGATAAATCGCGTATAGCACGCGAGTATTTACTTCAAAAAAAATATTTTTTTTTATAATTTACGAGTACTTGCATCTATAATGAATACTTGCAATAACCACACTTATACATATACACATGTATTTTTAAATAGTTTATCTTATATTTTATTAAAATTTTTATTTAAAATTAATTTAGTTTCAGGGCAGTAAATTCCGATTTCTCAAATTTATCTTATTTTACCTAATAAACCGAAATCAATGTATAATTTATTAAAACGTCCTGGGTCTAATAACTGGAATATTGCCGAATTACTAGCTCGAAATTAATTTCAATTTTGAATTAGACTTGTACTTACAGAAATTTTATTGATGCAGATTCTGAAATACAGAGAATGATGCAGTGCTTAAACTTGAAAACTAAAATTGTATCGAAATATTTATGAATAGGTGCTTCAATTCATCTCCACTTTCTTTGAGGAAACAAGGGAAACAGTAAACTCTTTTTCTATGGGAGTTATTATAATTGACGAAATTGGTAATAATGCTAGCCAGTATTGAGACCTGCTCACAATCCAAAACATACATCGAATTTTCTATATTAATGAAATAAAATAACTTTTATATTTGTAATACGAAAGGAACTGTATTAGATAGAGCGTAAAATAATTAATATACAATCGTCCTTATTATTTTACATACAAATATTTTTTCTACAACATTGCAACAGGCACATAAATTTTTGTATTCATTTATATGTGTGTGATGTGTGTATACATACATTTACTTCTTTTCAATAAAATCATAACTATAAGGATATTGATCTCTCCTGGTGTCCATAACATTGTATTCATTTATAAAAATCTTATGTTACAAAAAAGATTTTCTAAAAATTTCTCATATAGGTACTTGTTATTCTTGAAGTCCCTTAAAAATTTTTTGAATATAATTTAAATAAATTTTTTAACATTAAATATTCTGTACAGGTTCTTTTCTGTATATGTACGATCAAATTAAAAATTATAAATTTTATGTAATGTTAATTATGTTGGAACTTGGAAATACCACACAAAAGAGAATTTTTTTATTAAATATTTATGCATTGGCATAAGTAATAAAAAATAGAATAATTTTAAAAGTTGCCAATAAAATTATAATAAAAAATTATAATAATGATAATAAAAATAAAAAATCAGGGTTAAAAAATATTTAGATTTCTCGATTAGAATAATATAAGATGAATTAAACATAAGATTTAATCAAGATTTTGTAGAGAAAGAACAACTTGAATTTTAATATTCTTAATAATTTTAACATTTTAATGAAAAATGTTTGTTACTGTTCTGTACGATTGCACACATATGTACTTACATATTATTTTACAAAATATTATACAAAAATTATTTGCATTTGAACAAATGTTTTGGAGAATTCATTAAGACACCATACACGCGTACACTTATGACTTACGTATACATATCTCCCAACATGCTGTAGTTATAAACATTCTTTTGCGATCAGATTTCCACTTGTATGATTACATACAAGTAATTACATAGTGTCGAAATACTACCCGCGTAAATATTAGTTTTCAATTTGTTGAGAGTAAAAAATTTTTGCGGGAGTCGAAAATCTTTGTTTTAGTTTTATCAATGACTATGCTGAGTTACAATTATTTTAAAAAAGAAAATTTTTGTATGATAATTATGCAACTGTTTTTAAGGGTAACAAAAAAGTGGGTTAGGGAATGAGAAAGGTCTAACAAACAATTCGCCAATCTTATGTAAAAACAGGTAAAAGTCACAATTCACACGTAAATATCAATATTAGAATTTTCGAACATCTCAGAAAATCAAAATGAAACCCAATTCTTAACTTAAAGTACTAAGAAAGAAGAACTAACCGTATGTATGATGAAATTAATTAGTAAAAAAAATTTTGAAAAAAATTTTGTTAATTTCAAACAAGAATGAAATTACATGACATAAATGTCAAATAAAAATAAAGGTACCAAAAACATAGCCCAATTTTTGTTACAAATTTCAAATTAAATTCATTTTTGTACATAAATTTAAATTGTTTTCCATAAATTGTTCAAAAATTATGGCGCTTAAATATTTATCAAAAAAAAAATGTTAATAAATATGTTCAGCAGCAACTTACAATATATTCGTATACATATGTATATGTACGTATGTATATGTACTTAATTTAATTAAGATTGTATTTTACCAAATTAAAGTAAAAGCAAAACAATGTAAGAATATTAAAAATTCAAAAAAAAAAAGCTCCGAAAATAAAAATGTACAAAATTCATCAAATTTTTATAGAAATTATTGGACGATTAGAAAAATTTAATTACATTTATGCTAATCTAAATACACAAATATACACACATTAATAAACATTTAGAATGTTTTTGTTCTTTTTTTTTTTTAAATTAAATTTAATTCAAATTTTCTTTTCTCTTGCCAAAAAACTTAATTAAGAAATTTTTATTTTGACACACATTAATCAAAATCACTTTTAAATATCAACACAAAAAATCACACAAAATATTAAAATCGTTTTAATAAAATATGAAACGTTTAACACTTCTATAGGATATTTTAGAATATTATCAATAAGTTGAAGATTTTTAGCTTTTTCCTGCTTCATATTCTTGAATGCAATTAATTTAACCTCAATATCTACAATATATTCACTAGAAAATGTCAACCATGTGAAACATTGAATATATGCACATGTTAAATATATTTTTGTTGCATAATATAAAATGTCGAGGACATGTTGGAGTTTAACTTCAAAAGTGGAGTTTTGATTAAGAAAAATAAGAAGAACAATTATTCTAAAAGTTTATCAAGTTTCACCTTTTAGGTTTCAACGCAAGAAACAATCTAAACTCTCCTATTCCATAAAATTTAAATTCTTTTAATATATTCATCCTGGAATTATGCAATTTAAACCACAGAAATACGCTGCTAAATGAAAAAAATTCTATAAAATCCCACTTTAACGTTACTGCGTATAGAGAAAACTTTCCTATTAATAGTTGTTGGTATTTGCTTCAAATTTTATTAGAAATATTTTAACAAGCCTTATATTTTAAATTAAAATTTTAATTCAATGAGAAAAAATAAAATTCAAATATCACATTTTAATTTTTTGAAATATCCTCGTAATTTAAAAATTGATTTACAGAATATGTGAAGAATTAATGCAAATAAATAAAATATTTAAAATTTACTTGACTATTAACAAATTACTAGTTAAAATCAAACTGTTTTTAACCAACTTGTTAATAAAATTTCCAATAAAATTTTAATATTACAAACATATGTAGATATGTATGTAACATTGTTCATGCTATCAACTATGGACTAAGAATATTATTGAAAATCCTCAAAATAACTTTCATTCTTTATCAATATTCATGTCAAGTAAAGAACATTTTTACTTTTTAAATATTGAAATTAAATTTGAAAATATTACGAATGGAATGTCTATTACAGCATATACATTTGTAATTAAACTACACAACTAAATTTGAGGCAAAAATAATTTTTTATTTAAAATTTTTCACTGATAATTTAAGTTTTCAAGCAATATTACAATAATTTAATAAAGCAGCGAAAATAAATAAATCTGATGTTATTAAATAATTGCATATAATAATATTTTCATTTCAACAACGGCTGTATGTAATTGGCAATGAATTGGCACAATTCAAAATTATTATTGTTATTACAAGCAATTTGCCTATTATTTATTTTACAAGATTGATAGTTTACTTACGCTCACATACACATCTAAACACATTCACCAATATTAATCAAACAAGGCTTATTTTATACTTTTAATAAGGTGCGCTATGTTTCGAAACACATTCTTTAAAATTCTTATAGCGAAACGTACAAAAAATGTAAAAATGGAATTATTATTTTATTAATTGTTTTCCTGTCTAGGACCCTGTTCCTTAATAAGGATGCCAAACAAGTACCGAATTCTGAATTACGTACATCCTTAAATGAAAATAAATCAATATATCGTTTTATATATGTATATATTTTACAATATAATTAATTTATATTTTTAATATTTTATATGTTTGAAAAAAATTTAATTGTTTAGAGCTGAGAACAATTGATCTAGAGCTATATCCATAAACAATTAAATGAAAATACAATTCTTATACAATTGCTTACATTTTATAATTTGCGACTAATACTCAAATTGGAATTGTAGTTATTATATTTCTGATATATTTTTTTGGAATTCCTCTTACACTATTACTGTGATTTCAATTTCATGGAAATCATGTAATAAATTGTATAATTACAAATAAGAATTAATAAGAGTGAGAGACATTATTGTCATTCGTACACGTGTACCCTTTAATTTAATAAAAATTACCAAGTTTCTAAGAATTAACTGAATTTTAAAAAGTTTTTGTTTATTAGAATAAGAACGTAAAAATACTTCCTGAGTTCATAGACACTTAAATTGATTTTGTAAAACGAAATGTAGGTAAATTAATGAATTTTATTGTGTAATTCATTAATCAAAATCAATTCGAAAAACAAACTAAATTAAAATAAATGCATACAATAAAACAATGCTAATTTATAAAATTTTAAAATTATATGAATGAAATTAATATAAATTCAAGGAACTTGTAATTTAAAATATTTTTAAATTGTTTTTTTTTTTTTTCTAATAAATTTATTTTCTAATTCTATTTCTTTAAAATTTTTATATTTGTCTTCTAACATAATTTTTTTTTAATTTAAAGCATTATATATAATGATACTCGTACGAGTATTTTTATGAAAACTATGGACACCTCTGAGTCTAAATTATGCAAAATGTAGATGTACTTGGATTAATAAGGAACAATCTATCCACATAATATGTATGTACATAAATAATAAAAATCAAGATGTGAAATTTTATAAACTGGGCTAGCAGCATCTAAATAATAAATAAATAAATTATAATAATATTGTACATATGTATATACATTATGTGAGTATACACTCAATTCATAGACACATTGATAAAATTTACTGCGTGAGTTATTATCCAATATTTATGAATTGTCATATTTTACTACTTAAATTATGATTGATGTTACAAGACACTTTGCCTTCATTGCAAAATTTT
The DNA here is from genome assembly GCF_029603195.1 of Condylostylus longicornis. NCBI lineage: Eukaryota > Metazoa > Arthropoda > Insecta > Diptera > Dolichopodidae > Condylostylus > Condylostylus longicornis. The sequence goes on along the minus strand of NW_026578009.1, from coordinate 6,809,046 downwards.
TTTATCTTTCATTTAGTTTAGTGTAATATTTCTTCAGATTATTTTCTATAGAAGATACCGCACACAAAATACCTACACTTATAACATAAGATTCAACCAGATTCTTTAATTTTTTTTGATGACATTTTGATTTCTCAACGAAACAAACAAAGAAAGAAAAAAACGAGACAATCAAATGTGCATTCAAATTTGGAGGATGAAAAAAAAAAACAATCTGTACAAGTAAGTACTTAATATTATTGTTGTAAAGTATATTATACCTACATATTGTTTTAGACCGACAAAATAATTTTGAATAAATAGAAGAAAATTATAAATTATAAGAATATTATTTTACACTATATACACACTTTACACATAAATTCGTTTTGTATTAAAAAAAATTTTATAATTTTAAATTGGTTGATTTCGCAATCATTTCTTATTTGAACATTGTTTTATAAGAAACGGTTTTTAAAAGCAGAATGTTGCTTATAAAACATAAATTTTATAACATTTTTTACGTCATAATGTATGAACACAATAATTGGGCATACCAAATCTGTGGTAAAAACAAGAAGCAATTTAATAAAGTTAATATTATTATTTTGGAAACTTTCAGCATAAGTGAGGACATATTGCTCAAAGGGTCATTAATCTATTATTCTCACCTATTCAATAATCTAAAATTTTCATAAACTTCAGAAACCGTGGAAAAATTAACATTTTGCTTAAAGGGTCATTAACCTCTATACAGAATCAATTTTCATTTTAATTTCTTTAAGTTCATACGGAGTTACGTAAGTGCCTTCAATCAAATTTTCTAAAATTTCTGATATTTGACGACATTTATCCGAAATATAAAAATTCCTAGATTAAATAAATCAAAAATCTTTTTCTGTCCCAATTCCAGATTAAGATTTCAGGCCCAATGCTTCAAATATTATTGATGAGATTGTACTTGAAACGAATTGGTATACAAAATTTGAAGGTGGAATTATTTGTATGTGTCAACAAAATTGAAATATAAATGAAATTGCAATTGGTTTTTCCAAAATAAATAAACGATCGAAATGTTTCAAGAAAAAAAAAAAATTACCTATGCCCGAAGCAATATCTTAATATATATTTAAAATCGGGTTATAAAGTGAGTTGATGCATACGAGTATATCTAATAATTTTTTCGCGAAATTTTACAAAATTAGGAAAAATAATGTACGTAGGCAGAAAAACAATAATTTTAAGGAATTTTTCCAAAAAACTATGTATACATATAGATCACTTTTTATGTCTGTTTTATAGCATTCACTTTTGACTACTTGTCCCTTCTTACCCAGGCATTAGGATCTGTAAACGGTAAATTTATTAGTTTTTCAATTTCTTGTTTAAGTTCTCATCCCATTTTTTAACTTTATACAATGTTGTTTATTAGTATATATGTATCTAAAATTTAACTGTCGTAAATCTTGAAGTATTAGATTATTTTTTATCTGTGTTAATTTAGGTAATTCTCCCTTATACCACACACACATGTATAAATCGATTGCAAAATGTGCAAACAGAATAATTCTTAATGTACTCATAAATCCACATATACATACGTACATAAATATACATTTTTATTTCCATATCTTTTACAATGCATTTTTTCTTATATATACGTGTGTAATTATGTATATCGCACATATGTACACACGCTATCATAATATATTAAGAATTATGGGTTCAGGAAGTTTTTAAATGATTTGATTACTATTATCTTTAAGTAAATTAAATTTTTTATGAAATTAAAGTGTTGAAATGACACTTTTCTTTTATAGTTTTCTGTCTCATAATATAAATTAATATCTTTTTTATTTCTTACTCTAAAAATTAATATATTGCAAAGTCTAGCATAATTTGCAATAAAATGAAATATTTTATCTAATATGAAATACAAAATATTTTTAATTGAAATTTAAATGCATCAATGGACAAAAAAATTTTAAATTGAATTTCTTTTATATTATAAAAAAATTTTAAAATATGAAAGATTGGTTTAATATTCAAATTTTTGTATTGGAATCAGACGGTATACTTGAAAGATATTTAATGGATACTAACAATCCAATTACTCTAGTTTATATAAAAGAGTAATAGAAAGGAGTTACGGTTATTTATTCCGGTAGATGGGTTCACATTTTAATTTGGAAAATAAACGTAAAGTCTTACTAACTAAGTTCAAATCTTTCTAACTAACCTAATATTCGTTTTTACTCCAATATCACACCAATTTCATACAAATCAGGGTTCTATTTAGAAATTACTCCCGACTACTGCTTTGGATCAGTTCAGTTCAACGTTTTGTAAAAATATTTAGCAATTTGATTAAGTGGAGGAATAAATGTCAAATGTGTAAAATTTAAATTTTATAGTTTAAATTTTCTAATCGCTAGTTGAATTCGAACAATATTTTTGAAACACACAAGCAGACCCAGTTCTGCTTGTTCGATGCCCAGACGGATTTCCTAAAATGTTCCACTTCACATTTACACATTGTTAATAATAAATATAAAACATTGTACGTATTAAATCACATTCTTGTAACTTTATCATGCTTAGTGCAGAACTAGTTATAGAACTAAAGCCTGGAATTAAATTCTCAGCTTTCTTTTTGTTTCTAATGTACGTACTGAAAAAAGTTGGAAAAATTTTTATTTCTTAAAATTTGATTTTTTTTATATTTTAAATGGCACCTTTTGCAAATGCTTACTATGCATATATGGTAGATCCGTCACTGCACACAAGTGTTTTTGATTAGCACCTAATTCTAAGTCGAGTTAGTCTTTTGTCCCCCTTCGTTCGTACCTGTATGCTCAAAATGCAATTGAACAACGTTTACCAAATTTTCATGAATGGTTTATTATAATTCAGTTAAACGTGATGTAGAAGCAATTTAAAAGGTTATAAATGAAAAACTAGACTATGATATTGAATTGAAATTTTGCAAAGATAAATATTAATAATTTATTGCTCTTAATATTACCAAAATGTGGTTTTTGAAATTAATTAATTCTATATGTTTCCACAAAATGTCACCCAACAAACTATCACTTACACTAAAAGCAGATTAATTAAGAAATTCTGTCATAGTGCTTTCACGTGTGATCGCGGAGTAAGATAGATAACAAAACTATGTGGAATTCTAATTTTGATTACAATATAACCGCATTTAAATTTTTTAAGATTTCTGCTGCTGATAAATATTTTATAATAACACGTACCTACTTAACAAATATAATATGAAAAAATTTTAAGGCATAAGGTGTCTTTATATTTTATATTTTAATAAAAAATTTATTTTAACGTACCTTTACGCTTATTAGGACGATATTTAATTGGTGATATAACTGGTGGTTTTGGTGCAATCATTCTAGGAACTTCATCAGAAAGCGAAGCACATCTTTGTCTATGTGTAAAATTTCCAATGGAATGTCTCCGATTTCCATCTGAATTTATCGGTAATGTATTACATCCGTTTGTCCTGCATACAAATTTTTTTAATTTTAAAAATTTCATTGATAATTTTATATGCTTACATTGAAGCATATTGAACACAATTTCATATACAATGTTTTAAAAATATTCGAGAAATATCTAAAAATATTTATCTACCTTGTTTGTAACAAAAACACATCGTCTATATTATCGTTATGAATATGATGATGATGATGATTCGCAAATGATGATTCGTTATATGAACCAAGACGTTCTCTATATTTATCTTTAATACTCGATTGCCTGTAAATTGTTTGGTTACCATTTTGAAATTCAAAAACCTTAGAAATAAAATAGAAATTATATTTTAAATTTAATTTAAATTCACTATTAGTCGACAAATATACTAAATTTAATAAAAAAATACCTGCGGATATGATCCTAATGAACCAAAACTTCCTCTGGGACTACCAAGAGATGTATTGGCATCATGGCCAAGTGTTGCAGAATTAATTGATCTATTGCATTGTACTGTTGATGATGAAATAATTGACTGTTGTGAATTACTATTGCTGTTACTTTTAGAACTTTTTCGACGAAAGAATGAAAATCCTTTACTGCTAGATTCCGGGGTTTTTGGAGACTTATTATTATTATTAAAATAATATGGATTTTCTGAAATACAAAATAAAAATTTTTTTTGTAATTATTTGACAACAATATTTTGAACACAATGTCGATTTGATTTTTTTTTTTTTTAATAATTTACGGAAAATAACCAAAGTATTACAAGTAATTAAAGCTTTATTTATGTGTTACAAGTCCGTATTAAATCCTATAAACTTTTCTTTGTGATTCAATAGAACTTGCCGATGAATTATTTATAAAACGGTCCACACTTTTTGGTATTGGTAGCCAGTATCTTAAAAGTCACTTTTCCATTTTAATCTCATTACTTTATCCTAAAATTCTTCTTACCGGCTAGAGTAGTTTATGACTTAAAGGGCTTATTAACAAAATTCTCGCAAATGAAGAGAGACTAATCCACGATTCTGTATTATATCCAAAAAAATATACAGTTTGGTAACTAAAGATCTTAGTCTTCAAAAAGTTTTATGTTCCAAAATGGAACCAAAGTTCTAAACGAATAGTTACAACGGAAAATAAAAAACATACTTAAAGGTGTCCTCACCTCGGGATAAGCTAAAATAACTGACTTATAATTAATCAGCAAAAGTACACATATGGCCACCAGGGATCAAAAACCAGAATAGATATCGAATTGTCGATATGTGCTCCTTTTAGAACAACTGTTTTGATTATATTAGACCTCGGATTTCTTTATATTAAGTCACTTTCGCTTAAAATTTAATATCTTATGTTATTTTTTGTGCAGTTTCAAGGTCTATCACGCTTATATAAGCAACTAAAAGTTTATTAATTATTTAAGCATGCACAATATTTCATATACATACAGTAACTTTGCAAAAAAACGTATCTTTACTATCCTACTCTATTCAGAAAATCCCAATATCAATTTTTATGAAAAATTCGTACAAGTAAAAGAAAATTTTTTTTCAGATTCCGATGTTATTATTAACCTTGAACCTGAAATCTTATTAAATAATTATTTAAAATTTAAGTGAACCTCAACGACAATAGAATAATAGAATCGATTTGCAAAATAATATTACGAATTTTATTTTTATTACCTATCATTTTTTTTTTGAAATTTGTTCAAAAAAAAAAAAACATAAAAACTTTTCATAGTCTTAAAAGCTAAGTCATTTGCCAAGTGGTAAAAATTTTAAATATTTTGCAAAGGCGTTTATATTATATAGATATTTGACATGATTAAAATTTTCCTATTAATTATATACATATGTGTATACATATTTACACCGATGTGTGGTGTCCTCATACAAAGTATTGTGTTCTCGTACAAATTCTAAAAGTAATATACTCAAGAGGAATTTATTGTTGAAGTATGGCGTAAATTGCCACCTTTTCTGGTAAAGGCATATTAGATTACATGGTATATACCGAATAATGATAAACCTCACACAAAATTTTATTTTTAACGAGAAAAGGTTGATTTCTACTTTTGAGCTATGCTAAATTTTTTTAGATTACAACATGATCAGAAATTCCTTAACATTTTATAACATAGATAATATAATTTATTGAATATTAAAAATTGATTTCTAAAAATATGTAAATTTTTTTATGATGTTTACATTTGCGTGTACACTCTGTATTTTTTTGAATAAATTTTTTCAAACTTAATCATTTAAAAATTAGGAAATTAGAATTTTTCTAAAAATTATAAATTTATATATTTATATAACAAAAAATTACTTCATAATTTCGAAATATACTTATTTTTAAAATTAGAAATTTCGAAATTTTAAAATGAGCAAGAAAACAATTACCCCATTTTATTATTGTATGATTGACAATTATAATATGTTAGATATATGCATGTTTTCTAATTTTAGTTACCTGCAGTGCTATTTTCAAAAACGCTTTTAAATATTTTGCGTATACGAAATAAATGTTAAAATGAAAATATTAAAATTCTAAAATATTTAAACAGCCGAAAATTGAATTGTTTTAAATATAATCGATGTGGCAGAGAAACGATGTTAACATTAATATAAAAAAGGAATCCTTGAAAAAGGATCTTTGAACATTATTTTCACATATAATGTGTATAATGGAAATAAAAATTCAAAGTTCAAATAACGCAACAAACATTTTACATTTATTTCAATCTTGCACATTCATAATATATTTATATATGTTGAAACATCTTGAATACTTTTTTTAATAATCCTTTACAATATTATGAATATATGAGAAAAGCGCGACCAAATTAGTGGCAACAGATAATTGAGTACTTTTATATTCATACACATGCACATATACCGCAGCATAACATATATGACAACTATTCAAACCACTACAGCCCAAATTAAAAAGCGATTGTACAATAACTACTCTAAGAAATTACATACAACTTTTAACATAATGTTCGTATGCGTATAATTGATCCACTTTAAACAATTTCTCATAAATGAGAAAAACGTTCAAATTGTTTGAATCATTAAATTAGAACAAGTTTTGGAAAATCAGAGACGAAACAAAATTTCTTATTTGACTTTATTTATTGCGCTTATAAATAGCATTTATTACGTATTGGCTCAATACAAAATGAGCTTGTTACTCATCACTTATTTTACATTTTACATATTAACGCATAACATAGAGGTTTTGTGAACTAATCCTCAATTAAACAATTTTAAAAAGTAATAACATATATAATACCATGCATATATTGTGTTCTGAAATCAGTTCCTACAAAGAAGAATCTAAAAAAGTTTTTAGCAATTTCTTTATAGAAAAATTATTCATGACTATTATTGCTATGAGTATCGCAACTCTGACATTAAATTTCTAAGCAAATTTAATTATTTTTTGCTGTTCATAAGCTCTTCACTTTGCCAAAATTTTCTCTATTTAAAAGCTTTTCAGAGAATTTTTGAAAAAAAGAAATAAATAAAGAGATTTAATTAGTTGAGTTTTTTCACCCAATAATATAATTGTTTATATAATTGTTAAATTGCCCTCAAAAAAAAAACGTACGCTTTTCTGCATATCGCACTTGTATGTTTATGTTAATATAATGTTATAAATCAGATATATAATTGCAAATGTGTTTATGTATGATTGTTTGGTATCATAAACATTTTTCTTTAAAAAATTAAAACTAATATAAAATTTATTTCATATGAATCATAATTTAAAAAGAAAGATTCTATCACTTGTGTATGAATAAATATTGAAATTGTGTAAAATTACTACATAAATAATGACCAGAACATATTGGACTACTCCACTTTCATATATAAATATTATGTCTACACATTTTTTGACTCATTTCGAAAATTTATGATAAAAACTCATTTTATAAACTGTTCGTTTATAAAAATTTTTAAATAAAATTACTTACTCGCAATAAAACTCATTTAAAAAAAAAATTTTAACCTACACAAGCATGTCTTTGCTTCCTCAAATCACACTTTTCAAATTAACCATTAATTTTTCCGGAAATTTTAAATATTTTATTTTATTAAAATCACTCCAATTTAAATAATACTTTTGAAAACAGCTGTATTTGCGCCGTTTTTAAATCATTTAAAAAAATTTAAGTTAAAAATTATTAATTTGCATAAGAACCTTTTTTGTATATACTTTCGGACTTAATTCGTTATTGGCGGTCAACATCCTATTTTTTTTTTTAATTACACACATGAATATTTAACATCAATATAAAGCAAAGATTATTTATCCATTATTAATTTAGTACTTTTTGAAAATATTTCGTATGTTACGATCGTGATTTTCTTCGATAATTTTTAATTCTAAGATTTTTTTCGAAGATCGTCTAATGGGCTAATTTATTTTTTTTTTTTTCATAATTTAAATGAAAAATTAAATTTTATTATAACTAATACACAATTTACTATTATTAACAAGAATTGTGTCGTTAGCAAGATATCATTATTATCATATAATGTTGTATTGCTTCGAACAATAATTTACGACATGTTCGATCGAACATAAATGCGTGTGTAGTGTAAATTTATTTCGGTTATTTTAAAATATAAGTAAATAGTTCGTACTCCAAATTAACAATTATTCTAAAACAAATCATGTATGTATTTCCACCACAAATTTGTAGGACAAGGAGAAATGTTTGTTATCATAATTATTAATGAAATTCTAGTAATAATGAACACTGTATTAAAAAATTATATACTTTTTATATTATGAACTTTTATTATTGATTTTTAAATTGTTGTAATTTATGATTTTTCTCATACTAATCGGAATAAAATTTCAAAATTTGTTGAAAATAATAAAATTGCCTTAAGACTTTAGCGATTTAGCGATAGGTTAAGGAAACATATTGATCTATTCTTAATGAATGTATAAAAATATTATAATTGAAATTAAAAAGTTTTTATTAAAATAGTTTTACTAATTTGAAATAAAAAAATTATTAAAATCCAATTTTTCAATTAGATCAAATATACAAAAGATCAAAAAGCTTTATGAATTTTTATCAAATATGGTCCGAGATAAATGGCACATTTTATACGCACTTATGCAGCATAGCATACTTATTTTAATTTCAAGGATATTTTAATTAAATTAATAAATTATTTTAAAAAATTACCAGATACGAATGATGTGTTATCCAAAATATTAGCATACATTTTGCTCTCTTTTTTTTTTTTTGTGTTTATTTTTGGGTCACCACTATACTTTCCGTTTACTTTTTTATATTAAAATTTATCTTTTATAATTTTACATACGCACATACATAAATTTATATTTTTTTTAAATTAATATTTATTTATGTTATAAATTCTTATTCTCCCTTTCTTAAAATTTAAATTTTTCATTGCATTTTGAATTCTTTTTATTTTTTTTTTCTTATTTATATAAAATTATAATGTATTTTTTTTCTCATGCATTTTTTTTTTTAAATATTTTTTTATCAATTTTCACTGTAAAAATTTTTTGTACATTTGCCGGCTCTTTATAATATTTTAAGAATTTTGATCCTTTTCTATTGCTAATCTAATCTTGACTGATTTACCAAAAAAATAAAAACACCAACAAAACTGTTAGTTTCAAAAAAAAACTCAAATAAACAAAACAACATCCAAAAGCAACAAATAAAAAAAAAAAGAGAACGATGCATCAAAACATCCATAAGTGAATAAAAATGAAAATTATTAAGAACAAAACAACAAAATTGAAAACAGAATCTAACGAAACTCGCATAACAAATTATTTCCTATACATAAAATGTGTAAGTATGCGTACAGTAAGTATATAATTCATAAAATTTTGTATACACATCACACATGTTTAGGGTTTATTTTCAAATATCATATACCTACATACCGACCTACCAATTTATTTATATTTCATCTAAATATTAAATATCAAATTGTATAATTTGTACATGTGTAGCTAGTATGTGCAATTAGAAAATGCATGCATGAAAAGATACAATATGACATAAAACAGCGAAAATAAACGAAGAAATGAAACAACAAAAAAAAAAAAGTCAAAACATAATCGACAAAGTTAATTTTGACAACAATAAGATATTCCATTCGTAATTTTTAAGCCTTATATGTAATTAAAGCTAGTTCATACGAAAAAATCTAATGGGATCAAAACAAAACTATGTAATTAAAGCTAGTTCATACGAAAAAATCTAATGGGATCAAAACAAAACTGACTAAACCAGACTACATTGTAAATATTGTGAATGATTTTTATATACACATTCGAATTTCAATAAATTTCCATTCAGAACTGATTGTACTTACATAAAAATGCCTTGCCAACACTTATATCTGACCTTCAGAAGATACTTAAGAATCTAGCCGATAAATATCAGAAAAATTAAAAATATTATTCTTATAACAGAAGTTCGTTTTCGGAGTTTGATTTTCCCTGTAATAGTTTGTTAATTCGTTGAAAAACCGAATTGCAATGTGCAAAATTTGAAAAACATCTGATATTTTGAAAAATATAAAATTGATGTGTAGTAAGAATTCCGTTTCTATACTCTTTTATAATATTTAAAAATTTTGTTTGTTAATTCTATTGGCAGGATCAATTAAAATGCGTATAAAAATTTGATTTAGTTATTTTTTTTTTTTAAATAATCAAAATTGAATAATTATGAGTAGTGAATAATTATCGATCACTTGATGCGACCCAAAAATTTATCACATCGTCACGCCTACAAAGAAAACTTAAATACTATGAGTTTTGTTGAAAATTGCAGTTTATCCCAATTTGGAAACACAGGAATATATAATACGTCGGTAAGAATTTATGACCTTCCATATTAAAAAAAAACACCCGAATTTATCCAGTCTCTAAAAACAGTAATAAATTATAGTTTCAAAAGAATATGAATGTAGTTTAGGTGTACTCGAAATTATTTTAATATTTATTACGATATGATATTAAAATTCGAATTTATTTAACCCTCATTTCTCACTTTAATTTCATATTAATTGACTTATACGCATTATACGTACATATTATATATTACTTAAGGATATACAAATTTTCAATACCCTTAAAACATAATTTGCGTATTGTACATAAAAAGAAAAAATATCGTACAGATCAGTGAACATTTTCAATGTAAACATTACCGTTTACTCGCACTTATCATATGAGCATAATATTTTTAAATTCGTACCAATGTGTATCTACACTTTATTCTCTTATTCCCCATATTAATTATGTATTTTCTATATAAAGTATAAATTATTGTAATTATATTATGTAAACGCACAAAATTTATATGTATGTATTTACCCACACATTTCAATTTTTATCATTCAATTGTAAAATGAAAAAAAAATATATTGGTATAGTTGTTCTTCCTATTACATGGGATAAATTCGATTACATTCCTATTATATGGGATACTTTTGTGCTAAAATTATTTTTCGAACATGGGGAAAATAATGTCTATCCACAATCTTATATACTTGCTTATGAAATTAAGGGAGCAATAAAAGGAGCTGGGGAGTAAAATAAGTTGGCTATGAGAAGTAATTATAGAGTTTCGGCCAATAATATTTAATATTTAATTTAGAGGATGTTTGAGCCTAAAAAAATAAGCATATTAGTGCGCAAGGAATTCTATCGAGTAAAAAAAAAGAAAAGAATATTTTTTGCTATAAGAAGACAACGATGGAAGCTGAAACAGCACACAAGTTTTTTTTTTTGTTAAAATAGCAAAATGTTCAATTATTCAACATTAATAAAAACTGCAGGAAATGAAAGGAAAACATGTCATTGCTTGGTACCACAACTATCCTAAGTCCCATTTCAAAAAAAAAAAAATCAGAAGAGTAATATAGCCAAAAAAATATAACATCTATACAATTTTAAAAGCTAAAGAGAGAAGGACCACTATAGCTTTCTTTGTTGAGAAATCGTTTTTTCAGCTTCAACATCTAGAACTGAGTTCTTTGGCCTATACCGCCTTGCATACAAAATTTAACCGTTCATCATAACAAGGCTTTTTATTTCATATCCAATATCATTCCTTATACATATTTTCCCTAATTTTTCAATTAAATTTAAATAATAACAACAAACAGCTCACAAACAAAACAAAAAATAAACAGAAAAGAAAATCTTTATACAAGAAGAGTATTCAAGACTATATTTACATTGATGAATAAAACAGCTATACGAGATTTTACATGTGTGCATATTTGAAGTAGATATGTAATTAATATACATAAATTTATATAAAACAAAAACTAATAAACAAAAAATTTTCCGCTTTATTTTCAATAAAGAATCTAGTATAAGCAAAATATTAAATAAACTATACAGAATATTGTTGTGTGTACAATTTACATGTTCTACACTAGTATCCGGTCCTTCACAGTTATTACGATATAAAAATTTTATGTTTATATTTTTCTCTTTACTTCATATAGTATGTACATGCTATAGGGGAGAAGATCTTTTTTCTTTTCTTTTTCAATATTTTTAAAAGTTTATTATACTTAATATATAAAAATTTAATTTAATTTTAATATATAAGATTGCGATATTGAACTCACAAACAATTGTGATTATAGGGAAATAGTTAATTTAAGAAAATTCTCCGGATCTTGAATAACAGTTCGGTAAGTTATTTCGCGCTAAATATAAGCAAATATAAAAATTATTTTGTATATATACATACATATATGTATTATAAACTATAATAAAAGTTTCAAAACTAAAATATATGTTTATTTTCTAAGTTTCTATTAATTTCATATTTTACATATTATCCACAGATATTTCCGTGCCTCACAAAAAATACCGCACGAATCTGGCGACTAGCATAAGTTTGAAATCAAGAATCAATAATCGTCGGCTTGCTTTGCTGTATACATAAAACCTAACACGGACGCTGCGACAACAGCGAAACCTTTAAATAATATGGGAAGAATGATGGAAAACAAAAAAATACATAACTCGGTGTTGTTCAGAAAGAGGGAACTAAAATATGTAGTACGCTCTTCCTGAGGGAAAATACTATCCTTATTTTTACCACATTCTCTCGATTTCTTACATTTTTCACTTCTTCATCACTCTTCATGAAAATTCAAGTTTGTTCATCCCAAATTTGTTCCTAGTAGATTCTGAAACCCTGAAAAGATCAAGTTTCATACCCGGTCACAGTGAAAGAACTTTTACCGCCAAATTTTGCGAATTTGTTTCGTACAAAGATAAATTTTAGTTTTACGAACTGTTATTTTTTTCATTCGATAAGTACTACATGTACGTAAACAATTTAACGATTTGTACGTTTTGCATGTGTATAGATAATTTTTGCTCATAATTTCTCAGTTCCGTTAATGCACCCCTTTCAACAAATACATATGAAATTTTTATTTTAACCACATTTAAAAAATTTAATATACATAAAATGTAAACAATTTTATAGGAGAAGAAAAATAAAAATAATAAAAGAGAAAACATGACAACAATAATTTTAATGTTTTGGTCTGATACGCATAAAATTTCATTTAAGCAATAACTAACGTCAACAACCATAAACTTTAGATATGTGAGCATTATGATCATCATTCATCAATATCAACAACTCCACAAACAATACATATATCTGAACATGCATCTATACAAATTATAATATTTGATTGCGAGTGCAAAAGGAAGTGCATTTAATGTGCATTCATTATACTCAAACTTTCTTTGACAAAATAACAAAAATACTATAAAAGTAAAAAATACACAAGGAGAAAAACACATGTAACATATAAATAGCAGCAACCGTTCTATTCACCATATATATACAATGTTGTAAATATTTAAGTAAGGAACATAACATTAAAAATCACGACAGTTCTGAAATTTTTACTACAAAAATGTAAAGTACTCGTATATTGTATCTAAAGGTTTCAGTTTAGCCCATTTTGTTGTTCATCAACAAATTTTTATTCCCTTCCCGTAAGATTTTATTGTTTTACTATTTTTATATTCAATTGAGAGGTATGAGGGTACATTCAATTTCATAAAAGAATAAAAGATAAAAAAAAAATAATAAAGTGCGCATCCATTCAGAAACTCAACAAAATTAAAAAGTAAAATAAAAAACAAATGATCATAGTGTAGCACAATATAAAAAATTTAATATACATATAGGGTTTAGGAGAACCAACTTAAAATGCAAAGGATATGAAGGGTGAAGAGCGAAATAAATGCGTTCTGAATTCTTAATATAAAGTAACAACGTTTTACTATGCTTGTTGTAAAAAATTGTAGAAATTTATCGCGTGTAATATAAATACAGTACACCCCTAGAAATCGAAAAAATTAGAAATCTAAAAATTTCACTTTATTTCTCAAGTATGTGTGTATATAACATGAGCTTCATTGCAAAAGAGGGAAAGCCTCGAAAATTAATTATTTACCTGGAGAAATAAATAGTTTTTCTTGTTATTATTTTACATTTAAAGGCAATCATTATGACGCAGACAGCTAGCTATAAAAATATATGTAGAATTAAAAAAAGCGCTAATATTTTACTATCAGCAACAGCATATTACAAACGTTTGAATTTTTAATATTATTAAATTTTATTTATTTAAATACACATTGTAAGGACAAGTGAATAAATTCATCCGGAAAGATCAACCTCGCAAGTTCAAACTCCCTATTATTTTAATGAAATTATGAAATTTCTTAATTTCATAATGTTTTATTGGACAAAAATTTTTTTTATTAAATTATTCTCCGTCCGTTCCTTCCGATTTCATTCCATTAGCAAGAAAATTATTAAAATAAATATAAATATTTTTCTTAAATCTGCACAATCATGAGAAATCCTGAGAAATTTAAAATTTCAAACATCTTTTATCTTTTGACTGGCGGCTGTCTCTTAAAAATTAGCAAATGTATTGTCAAGCCTTACCTCAAACTAATTTAATTAACACATTTATTAACACCAGAATGCTTGTATTTAAATTTTTTCCTTTATATTATGCATTTTTTAAAAAATATTCTTCCTCCTAAATGTATGCAACAGAAAATATGGTAAAAATATTCGTAAAAAATTTTTTAAATTTTTCAGATGCCAGATTTTATAAAAATATCAATTAATGATCAAGTTATTCAATTGAAATGGGCAGTTTTAAATAAACCTATAGTTTGATAGATAAAGAAATAATACCAAAGTAATATCTATAACATTTTAATTGCAAAATAATAATGAATAAGTTTTGCTCCTAAAATTCCACTGTTATACTATTAATTATTAACTTTACTAAATCTTGTTCAATTAAAAATGTTATTGAAAAATTTTAAATTATCAAAATACTTATAGTTGACGATAATTAATTTAGAGTACACAACTTATTTTAACAATTACAACAAAAGTATAGGTACTTCATACATATATTCTCAATTATGTTAACCCTGGTTAAACTTCAATCTAAAATCTAGATACATGAATTTTCATTCTATTTTTAAATGTAGTTGATGGTCTGTTCAATTTTGAAAATAGCCAAAAAAAACAAAAACTCTTTCAACCCATAAAATTAACCACCTACATTTATAAAAATTTCAAAATATTCCTAATTAAATATTCATGTCCACATATTTTTACACATATATGTACATAGACACCATAATATGGCTACAATATTATATAATAAAATTATGTTATTCATACATATGTGGCGCTTCATCCGTGAGAAAAATTGAATTTAATCAAGGTCAAAAATAAGGGATGACCCGTCTAATTGATAACAATGAAAAAGATAAAGTGAAAACATAGATGTTTGTGCAAGTATGTATATTAACAAAAGTAAAAATCAAATTATACACACATTATTATGATGAATTTTGTGTATATAATCATTGCATCCTAGAATAAATATTTAATTTAAAATCATAATATTCCTACGCACATATGGATATGGTACGTATTCAGACATGGTATGTCTGAAATTTAAGACCACCAACGACTTCATTAATGAAAACATGATGTTTCTCAATAAAATAATGAATTATTTAAGGATTTAAATATTTGTTTTTTTTTTTTTGGAAAAATTTAAATTCAAGTATGAGATTTAAATTGATTTTTGGTTCTTTTCAATTCGGATGACACCTACTTTTACCGATATCAAATAAATATTTATTCACAATTACAACAATTACAGCAACTTTATTCTCTTCTTCCTAAACATATACTTTAAAATTCCTAGACCGATACAAAATTGATGTGAATTAAAAGGCAATAATTTAAAAAAAAAAACAATTCAATTTATTAAATTATGTGGAACATTTCTTAATTTGAAATTTCTAATTAAATAATCAAGTCAAGGCTTCTATTTTTTGCAAATAAAAATTACAATTAAAAAATGATCGTCAATAAATAATTAATATCTACATATATATTTCAAAAATTTGCGCTTACTGTTATTGGATATTAATTAATTGCATAATATACAACATGCATAATATATAACTATGTCAAATATACCTATGTATGTATATATATATATAACAATCAATTGATTGATTGATTGCAATTATTTAATATCCATAGCAGTTATAGTAGGTGTTGAACTATTTCTTGGACTTTGTTCTGAATTCTATTAACTATAAATGAGTATAAAATATAAATTTTCTATTTGTTATCTTATATTTTAAATCTAAACTTCCTAGATTCATATTAAAGATAAAAATCAATAAAACTTGAATTGCACATAATGCACATTATTTGCCACAGGTATAATAAAAAGTAAATGTAAAATATTAAGTGATGTAGTTCTTTCAATTTGTAAAAGGAGTAGAAATTATAAAAATTTTGTTATTTATAATATTGTTATATTGTACGAGTAGTTGAAAAATTTAGAGAATGAGCTAACTGGCATTCTTAACTTTCAAATAAAAATTTTTAAATTATTGTAAATTATTGTATATATTTTTATTGTATTATTAAATTGCTAAAATCAAAAACTTGTCCGTATTCGCAAAATTGACATTTATTAATTACTGTCAGTTAACAAGAAATGCGCTAAAACTTTTGATATGGTGAAAACCGTCTTTTCAACAAAAAAAATAATACACTATAGATTCTACATTGTAATCCTCAAAACTAATAATGCAGAACTCTAGAAATTGTGTTTGACTTAACAAAATTTGTTAATTTTTAAAATTTTAAAAAGGTACTGGGACTTTTAGGGTTTTTGAAAATCTTTGCGATAAGTCGCATTACTGTATTGTGGACAAGAGCTTAAAAATTCTGAATTATAGATGAAATTACGATTAGAAAAGTTAGTCTGGAATCGGAAAGTGTTAAAAGTTCTTTAAACCCCATCACCAAGTTCTAATCAATGTGCTTTGTTTCAGCTCATTTAAAACGTAAAAAATAATTTCATAAGTACATAGATGAGGAAAGTTCAAAAATTGAATGCTTTCAGAAAGATAAACTTTGATAAGTCAAGGAGAACGACGGAAAAAGAAAGAGTTGTCTATTATTTTTCGTTCATCAGACATTATTTTCCCATGTTTTTGTAAGAGCATTATCAAGCGTTGGACAACTTTTATATAGAAGAGGTATAAGGTTTACCGCTTATTCAAGGCTTAAAATAATTTAATTTAAATTTGCGTTATTGTAATCTAAAAGAATACCTTCAAAAAGAATTTGGATAAAAATTCTCTTTGAAAGTATTCTTTTAGATTTGAACAAACGCAAAGAATAACAAGCGTCAGGAGAGAAACTCATGTAAACTAAATTAATAAATTTTTGATTAAAAATTCTTTCGTTTTTCTCTTGGAGTTGGTAAAACTCAAATGGTATCAAATATTTTAAAGAAGTTCAACTATAAAGAATATAAAATTATTGATATCAATTTTCATAACTCTCACATCGTAGTTATTAAAAAAATAAAACGGTAACACTGGCTAACATTTAATAAGCTATAGGTGAATATAGAAATAAAAATAATATTAAAAGAAAAGAAAAAGGTACTTACCAGCAGAGAACATTTTTGGATTTTATTTCTTTCTTTTTTTTAATTTGAATTTCAATTGTACAGTTGTTTCACATCTATTTAGGCCTTCTTCATTGGCTCTCCCTCCCCCGTTCTTTTTCGTTTTTCTGTTTAATTTAAAATATAAAAATTAAATTGAAACGTTTTTGAACTGTAATCTTGTATTATTGTTGTACTGTACTTATTGTTTTCGATAGGTTGATAGTTGCCTAAAAAGGGTCTACCGTTGTTCTTTTAATTGTTACTTCCGCCGGATAAAGAATAGTTCCGTGTAAAGATTTCTTAATTTATTTCTTTTTCATTCATTTTTCTTTTCCCCTAAAATTGAAAATAAAGTAAAAAAAAAAACAAAAATAAATTTTTTTTTATAAACTAAAAATTTATTCGAATATGCGAGCGTATATAAAAATATGAGTGTATGTATATATAAATACATATTATGTATGTATGCATATGTATACACATAATTATATTTACCATGTGACATACTTGTATGTCTGAATTAAAATTGAATTTTTTAAGAAATGGAGAAAAAACTCAATTATAAATTTTATTTTTTCACAATAACTCAATAATATTTAAGCATGATTGTAAGTACGTACTTGTGAACATAGTTTTGTAGGGCTATATCTTCATTTCTTTGCTTTATGATAATATTTTTGTATATTTGTAGTCATAAATGGATAATAGGTATAAAAATGTACGATACACCCTTATGCATAAACGCAATATCCCAATATGAATGAATGGGCATAATGAAATTTTAAAGTATCTCTTTTATTGTGAATGTATCATCTTTAAGGAAATTGGAAATGAAATTGTCATCAAGTGTGAGAAAAATTAAAATTTATTTATTTCCATATTACATATTGTATGCTATATTATGTAAGAGTATTAGGTGACATATGAATATAAGGAAATTGAATTAAATATTTTTATGAGGAATTATACAATATCAACGTAAAGTAAGCATACGATATTGTCGTATTGCATTTTCAATATAAAAGAAAAAATACGAATTTTAATTATTGATAGAACGTTTTCTGTCATTGATTATTAATTAAAAAAAATGATTATTAAGACTGTTTTCCAATATAATTGTATGTGTTAAGTATTTGAAGCTACACAAATATAATAAACAATTTTCACCAGGTGCAAAATGCCTTGACTTCAAAAATGCAAGAAATTTGTATATGTCAATACATACATAATTTTGCTTAAGACTTTTAATTACTAAATTATGTGTATCAACACATTAATATAAAATCTGTTAAAACAACGAAAATTGCAATGCAGGAATTAACACCAACTTGACTTATTTACGTAGCAATAAACTTTAATTACTGAAAAATAGCGTTAGATAATATCTAATGTTTTAGATCGGTCTGTGTTGAACTGCCAAATATTTGTAGGAACGAAAATTTCCACAATAGAAATTAAAAGTAGCTATTGTTAGTACAAATATTTCCTGGTATTAAAAATTCTGCCCTATTTACTGAGAAAAAGGACAAAGTCAATTTTTTTTAAAATATAAATTAAAAACTTCTTGAAAGAGACCATCTCTAAAACTCGAGAAAAATATAGTTGAAAAATAAAATACTAGTGTCAGTGAATTTTCTGTCTTCATTTATCCTTTGCTCTTATTTAATAATTTATTTTTGTTAGGTAAAGTTTTTGTCCTATGATTCTATGATTTTTGGATTATAGAAATGAAGTAACGTCGTCAAGGAACGGAACAATTGAACGTTAATAAAGCTTATTATTTGTATATAAAATTATTTAGGATCGCAAATTAAAAGCAAATTACCAAGAGATTACATTATTTTATTAATTCCTTAAATAAGCCCTTATTATTTGTTTAATATCTTAGCCAAAGATTAGTGAATATCACAGGAAAATTAGTACGCAATCATTTAAAAATTTTAAAGCCCTTATACCGTTTCATTACATACAATTTAGAACTATAACCTCAATTTCGATCATTTTAATTCTGATAAGATACTTTACTTGTACATACATATACATATATGTATAAATTGAATGGAATTTTTCCGAATAGAGTTACATGTAATTAAGCACAATTTCATGCACAATATTAATAAATATATGTATTTGTACTTATATATATGTAATGTATTGCAAACTTTTAAAACTTAGGAAGATTTTCACATTAATAATGACATTGTTGGCAGTAAAGAGAATTCTGCTTTTAGTACCTGAATGAAATATGCTGAAAGAAATTTTCTATTAATCTGTGATCAATTTTTCAACGCGAACTCTAAAATCTCTTAGCAAATGTTATATATAGTATTTAATTTGCATATATAAAGTTTTTTAATTTTTTTTTTGAAAATTTGCCAAAAATATTCGAAATCTAAATAATTTAGAACAATTTCCTAAAACGATTTCAACAATAATTGCATTTCTTTTTTTGTATTTTTCTAAAATATCACACCTGTCCTATGATTAACATTAATACAATCCTACATTTTGAATTACAAAATTAAATTAAAATACGGTACAATTCAACTATTGTAAATCAAAATTTAGGTCAAAATTACATTTTTTATATAAGTACTCTGAAACAATGCAAACACCTTTTGATATTTATAATTAAAAGTTTAAACGCATTATTATAAATATTCCAAATTTGAAGAAGCAAATTACTTATTGCAAATCTATACTTATATTATGAGTAATAATATAATTACAAACTGTTCAAGTATTTTGGATACAAATCATAAAGAAGAATGTACAATGTGTTTCAATTTATCATACGAGTAATAACACCAACAACAACAACAATTAATAATAATTTTATAATTATAATATAAAAAAAGAAATTTCTATATGTATATGTATGTATATATGTACGTATGTATATGAAATCAAAAAATAAATAATTACAAATTAAGTTTGCATTCTCATTTATTTAATAATTTTGTAACAAATTGGGTATGTATTATAAAATTTATGATTCTGTGGTAAAAAGGAATAACCACCAAAAAATTGATGAAAGTAAAAATTAAAATTTGCATAATTTTTATGTCCTCCTTTTTCGATTTCTACTAATTGATAGCAAAATTAAGATTGAAAAGTTCTTCATTGGATTGTAAATTTTACTTCTACATTTTATACAATTTAAGAGACTTTAGCCTTTTTTTCCAAATTTCCATTTTTAATCATTTAAAAAGAAATTTCATTTTGTTGCTTTTTCCAATTTACTTTTCCCAAACAAATTTTAAACATTAAAATTTATTTCAAAAATTTTTTTAACAAATTTGTATTGTAAGTTAAGCTTAAGTAATTATTGTTCATTATTTTTGGAACATGTAAGTAGAATTTGAATAAAATTTAATTTTGGAATAAACGTTTAAAGTAAGTTTAACTATTTTGGGTAATAAATTTATATTTTAGCAGTAAATCCATATACATATTTTGGTTTAATCGTTTCAAATTTTAGCGATTAGAAAATATTTCTGTAGTAACTTAGATATAAATGATAAGTACACCAAAACATTTTTCGGATATTAATTTGATTATTGAAAACATTTAATAAGCTTAGTTGATTAATTTTTTGCCAAAATCGATTTAAGCGATTATTTCTTTTTGCCACAGAATTGTATATAAATATAAATTAAATTTATGTTTCAGAAAATTTCAAATTTATCATTTAATATGAGAAACTTTTTTAATATGTACAAATAATAAGTGTACGTACATGTATGTACACATTAATTTAAGTTGTATATAATTACAAGTTAATTATTCATTTTGTTGTACGTACAAATTATTTTTTTTTTCTATTTAAATATAAATAAATGTAGAATAGAATTTTCTAGGTCACATTCAAAATTTAAATAATGAAATAATTAAATATTTTATTTTATTAACATTTAAAATGTACATTTTTAAATATTTTATTAATTGATTTTCAAGAATCTTTATATTATTCACTATACTGTCAATTACAAAATAAAACCCATAATATTAATTTTAAAAGACAAAAATTTCATTTCTTCACTATTTTTTTCATTTAATTTTATTATTTAAATAAATGGTTTTTTTTTCTTTTTTCACTTGGCACATTTTATTTTTTCAAATTTCTATTTAATTTTATATAATAAACTATGCAATAAAGATATTTATTATAAATAAATGTGTATGTCTGTGGTATATAGAAAAATCTGTTTTCTCGACAATTTCTTTTATTATTGCAAAATATTTCTTCTTTAAAAATATTTTATAATTATTATATATGAAAAGAAAAACTAAGAAACACAAATAATAAATCACAATTAATTTCAAATTAATAAAACATTTTTAATATTTAAATTATTTAATTTATTCATATTTTATTATTATTATTTAATTTTTTCTTATATATTTTCAATTTTAGTCTCTTCTTCATATTTTTCTTATTTTTTTTTTAATTTTGTACAATCACAAAAGCCGCGAAATTAATAACTAAATATAAAGAAACGGAAAAAAAAAATAATCAAAAAAAAATTTATTTCATATATAAAATAAAAAAAAAACAAAAATTATGTATGTACTTATCAATCCAATAGTTTCGCAAATAGGTACTTAACATATGGAGAACAAATAATACAGAAAAAAAAAACAAAAATAAAATAAAATAAAATTCAAAATACACAATAATTTAGAATATCTTCTATATATATATATAGGCAAATAAGAAAAATTTCGTTGAAACCGTTTAATGGGAGGCATGCTACTATAATTAAAAAACACTTTAATCTTGAAATTCAAATTTTTGGATGCTACCTGGGGAAATGAAATATAAAATATTCTATCAAATTAAATTTTTTTTTTTTGGTGTCACACTAAAACCTTGTTATCAGGCACATCAGATACAATAAGAGTTATGCGATTGAATCAAATTTTACATGCTGACTTTTCAAATAAGAATGTAATTCTCAATAATAGAAAAATTTAAAATAAACTATTTTTGGCGAATTACCCGCCTGCCTTTCGGTTTAATAAGCAATTGAATGTCAAATAACAATTTGTATTACAATTAATGACAAAGTCGGTTTAGACTAGCTGTTTTTTATATATATCAAAACGGCCGTCCAACATTTTCATTGCTGCATAAAAGTAAATTGAATTGTAAATTATCCGCATATGCTTAAGTTTAACTAAGAATGTAAACTGAAATGCACTGTTATCATTTTAGTAATTCAAGTTGTATAAGGCAAATTGACATTAGATCTGCATTTAGATTGATGTCAAATTGGCAAACAAAAGTTTTATCTACGTTATAACTAAAATAATTTTATCTACTATTTCAGTGAACTTTTTTTATTTTAAATTTTTAAAATGATTATATTTTGTTTATCATAATGTAAGTTCATCATTGTGTATATTTAAAATACATGTATATATACATATTAATAAACGAAACACGCACATACCTACTTATATACATAAAGTATATAATATATTTGTATTTTATGTTCAAAATTATGTTTCATTCAAAAAATTTTACGTCAAATTTATGTGAACTAAATTTAGAAAATAAAATATATTGTTCAAGAAATATGTAATATTCTTTTGTTATTTATTTGAAAAATAAATTTATACTGCATAAACATAACATAAATATTAAAATATATATATATATATATTTATAATTTAAAATACAACTATATTAATAATATGTTTGTATATAAGAATATTTAAATATTTTATAAAAAAGTTGATTTTTGAAGTAAAATGTTTTGAAAATTTTAACGTTATCAAAATTAATAAAATACTTATATATGTATGTACATATAAGTAGTTTGTATGTACGTAAATCGTAAATATTGATCACGCATATTTTGTAATAATCGAGCTATAGAATATTTAATTTTGAAACTAAATTTAATTAAATATGTACTCTGTTCGGCACAAATGTAACTTTAAGAGGCAGTAATTTTTGGAAAAAATTAGCTTTAATTATCGTGCCCGAAAATTATCAAAAAAGAAAGTTTGTTACAGCTCTTATTATCGTTTTCGAAAATCTATGTAGTTTTTCCAAAAAATATAATTAAATAAAATTTTTTTGCGGGTCGTTGTTTTAACAGCTTTACTTTATTTTTCATCATCTAGCTTTGTTTTATTTGATTACATGAAAATTATATAAAATTCAAATATTGTTATATTTTAATTTTTTGTTAAATTAACTTTAACGATTTTTCTTGACTTTCACATTACTTCAATGAGATGATAAACATTTTGTTCATCGGCCTCGAGATGTTAAAAATGTGAGTTAAAGTTAATGACAGTCAAGTTATCGTTACTTAAAATATATTATAAAACTAAGAAAACGGTAAGTAATTTTGAAAAAACTTGCTTTTATACAAATTAATGTTTGTTTTTTTTTTTTTTAAACAAGTCCAAACTTATGAACAATATTAATTTCATTGTCGTATCACCATTAAATATCGTTAACGTTAAAAGTTAAATTTTAAAATCCAAATATAGTTATGTAAGTAGTAGAAGAAGTATACATCAAGAAGTATACATACAAATAACGTTCGTAAATAAATGTGAATTGAAGGAAAAATTCATTTGATTTGATTTATTCTTTTCTTATAAGTAGATAACTATGTATACCTATATATATTATCGTATTATTATAATATTATGTTAAATATATAAATAGATGTACATATAATAATACTAAACATACATTATTATTTTAATTTCGAGAAATACAGTGTCTTTAAATGGAATATTAAATAATCGGACAATAATGATTAAAACTACTACAAACAAGGTTTATTGTGTATATTTTATTTACAAAAAAAAAAAAAAATCCGCGAGAGCATAAACACACAATGAATTCTAAATTTGCAAAAAAAAAAAACATAAATAAAAAATCAAAAAAAAATACAAAACAAATTAAGGAGATATAAAAATAAAAATATTGTATACACATTATTTATGTATGTATATATAAATGTAAATAAAACAAAAACATATTTTAATAAGAAAGAAGAATATATATGTATACATGTATACATATATATTTTTTTTATTTACTAGTTTCTTTATTGAAAAAGTTTGGCTTTATTGGCATCCATAACAAAAAAAAACAAAAAACATATCGATCAATTGAACAACAAATATTTCAACAATGAGCGTACATACATTTTATGTATAGGTACGTACATCAAAATGTCACAATTTATAAAACATACACACTACATAAAGTGACTTATATATTTATAGTTTTTATATTTATAAGATCAAAATAAAATTCTTTTAATCTACGCCATCGGAACTTTAAATATAAAATCTTCAATCTACATAATCACTTGTATATTTCACTTGTATATTATTTATAAAAAAAAAAAAATTTTTTTTTTATTATACATTCTATACAGTCTGTACGAAGATATTTATAATAAAATATTTTTATAACGTACCTATATTTTTTAACTGAACAACGTTCTTCTATCCGAACAATAATAAATTTATAAAGTTAATCTTTAAGTAGTCGCCAGAGAACAGCAAATAACAAAATAACGTGAATTAATTCGAACACAAATAACTTAAATCTCAATTTGTATATCGTGTTTAGCGTACTAATTATGGTGCAAAAGATATTTAAATTCTAAATTTTTTTTTTTCTTTTTTAATTTTATTTCTCTTTTATTATTGTTTTCTAAATAGATATTTGTTTTTTACATTTAAACTAATGAATTTTTCTGTACTTATTTGAGATGACATAAAATTCAACTTGTACTTATAATTCTGAAATATTCACTATACTTATGAATACACTCATATTTGTATATCACTCTAAATAGTTATTAATTATTTTATTTAATGTTTAAAATTAAAAATCAAAAACATTTCTTTTAAATTTGATTAAATTTTATTTTGTAATTTACAAAAAAAAAATTAATTTTTTATTCAATTACTTGCATTAAAATTAAATTTTATTAAAGTTATTTGTATTAATAAATACAAATAGCTATTTTCCTTTTGTTTTTTTTAACAATTCATCATAATTATTTAAAATTTCTTAAAATTTTTCAAAATTTAATTTTTATTTTTAATTTTCTCATAATACAACAACGTACAATACAAAAAAATTAAAATTATATATGTAGATATTAAAATATAAATTAGTTAATTTTTTTCTTCTATTTAGTACGAAAGATCTTTAAATACTAAGAATTTGGAAAAGAAAATAATAAAAAATTTCAAAAAAAGAAAAAAAAATAATAATATTATTTCGTTAAAATAATAATGTATATTACTTTTAGTAACAGTACTGTAAAAGATTTTCATAACATTTTTTAAATAATTTAAATTATATAGTAAGAAATGAAAAGGTGAATTTATAAAGTATGAACTTTTAATTGCATCTATAAAATTTTAAAACAAGATTCAAGATTCGATTTTATATTTCATTGAATTTTGTATTTTTATATGCATAGTTAACATTTATAGCTTGAGTATTGATACTTGTACAACTTCTTAAAATTTAAACTATTCTTGGAAATCGAATTTTAATTCATTCGAATTTTAATTTTCTCAAAATTTTCATTATATTTTCATATTATCGAACTCCTTTATCGAATATTTTCATATTATCGATTTCGAATTTATTTCTAACATTATTATCCGTATAATTAATAGCTTTAAAACAAATAAATTTTATATAAATATCATTGAATTTTAATTAAATTTTTATGCAATAAGTATATTTTAAAATATTAAACAGATACCTATAAATTAAAGGACACTGAAAGAATACAAGAATAATAACCTTTCACAATCTTTCAATATTATAAGTGCATATATATCAAAAACTCTTATATTCAATTTGATTTATTATTTAATATCATTATCCACTGTAATGGGAAAGTACTGTATTTTTCACTTTATATTTTAGTGGAAATGATCTAAAAGCATTAGCATTTTTTAAGATCTTTTAGAGCGCTTTAGCCACCCTCATATCATTTGAGAAAAATCATTTTTTTGTTTTCATCTCAAAATATAAAAGAAAACGTAATATATAGAGTAATTTTTGTTTTTATACATAATATAATAACGTAAAATGAATATATCTATGTATATAAAATTTTGTAGAATTTCCTACAAATACAATTATAATTCTTTTTTTTTTTTTGAATTAATACACTTGCACAACAAAGAAAATACAATTATGCATTACTAAAATGTTTTTCATATTAATTTTCTCTTTCACATTTTGTACGGAACTCACATGTTTCTTGCCCATTGGGATCCGTTCCATTTAAATCTGAAGTATTCTTAAATATTTTCAAATTAAAAGCATACATATGTATAGAAGTGTATTACTTGTATGTACACCATATCTCCTTCGTATTTATAAACATATTTACATATTTGAATTTGTAAATTATTTTAGATGCTTCTCTGAATTTTCTCCCATTTTACAAGACGTACATATGTATAGTAAGTATATTATTATGTTTATAAATATTTTGAAGATTAAAATTTTATTCATTGAGCAAATGAAAATTAGGAAACAAAACATTTTAGAAAACTTTCATTTACATATGCATGTATGTATGTATTTTCATTTGAATAAACTTAAAGTTTAAAAAATATAAAATTATAGCAGTTTGTGCGTAGCATATACATAATGCTTAAATTAATATGCATAAGTATATTCAATTTAAAATCTAACATTATCAGGAATAATTTCTTTTAAGAATGATTTGAACACTTTGTACTTACCTCTCTAACTTTACTAATATTATGTTATTAATATTTTGCATTTGCCAGCATTAAGCGCAGTCTATTTCTGTAACATTCAAAATTTAATTTCATTTTTTCTATTACAAAATCAAAAATTAGTAGATTATAACTAAACAAAACAAAAAACAACATTATTAAAAAATTATTGCTATAATTTAGATGAGTGCAAATAAAACAACTTAGATAGTCTGCACATTGATTTCTCTGCAGAATCTATTTAATATCATTCTCATTTTCTTACATAATTTTTTAATGTTTCTTTCCAAACTTGAAGCTTGTTGAAAGCAATAAACTTTCTTAAAATAGGCAAACCTTTTTAAATTAAAAAATCCGAACAAAATAATTTTAAAGCTAAAACATAATATGTGGAAAAAGGTTTTGAAAATAGTTAATAAAGTTTTTAATTAAATTTAGTTCCTTTAATAAAAAAAGGAAACTTAAAAACTTCGAAAATATTTATAGAGAAGTAATTATGGTAGCTCTGAAAAAATTGATATATTGTTTGATCACTTTGCACAATTAATATTTTGTCAAGTAATCTACTTAGTTGCTTATTTTTTTGCAGGATCGCATCTCTATAAGTTTCGTAAAACATAGCAACATTGATTTGTTATTAAATTTTAGAAAGTAAGCTTAAAACATAATTGTGTTAAAGAATTTAAAATGTATTTTGAATTTAATATGGGGCTACTTTTTAAAATTAAACTAAATATTTTTTTCGCATTGTTTAATTTATTTTCAGCATAAAAAATCATAATTAAATATTAGATGTGTGTAGATGTATTTTTAATCATATAAATTCGTTTCATACTTTTCCTTTTCTTTATTTTTTTTTTCCTTCAGTTTCTTTGCTTTCTATTTTATACGCACTTTAAACTTAACATAATGTTTTTAATATAAAGAACTTCTTAAAAAAATTGAATACAAATATCACATGATACTAAACATTTTGAAGATTTTTAACATTCTCAGCAAGATTATGTGGTGAAAAAACTCCGTGCTCAGTGATAATACCTTTAATTAATGATGCAGGTGTCACATCAAAAGCTGGATTCCAACATTTAATACCTTAAAAAATGTTACAATAATTCATTTTTAAATTTGAAAAATTATAAAATAAATTTAAGAAATTCAGAATCAATCATTTTAGCTGAATTTTAAAGAACAAATTATTATGTTTAAGAGATATTATCATTATTGTTAATATAAAATATAGTTGTTGCAAAAGAACAAATAAACCGCGAATTTTAAAAAGTTTACACGTACCAGGAGCAGCTATTCTATGTTCACCTACATGAGTCATCTCTCTGTCAGGTCTCTCCTCAATTATAATGCAATCACCATTAGCTATATTGATATCGATTGATGTCAAAGGTGCAGCAACATAAAATGGAATATTATGATGTTTAGCTACAACAGCAATTTGATAAGTTCCAATTTTATTAGCTGTGTCTCCATTAGCAGCAACCTGAAAATAATTTAAATTATTATTTTTCAACTTTATTCTGTTTTAATTACAGCATATAATATTTTTTACTCTGTCTGCTCCTACAACGACTGCTGCAATATTTTTAGATCGCATCAAAGCTGCAACCATACTGTCCACAATCAATGTAGCTGGTAGCTTATCATGAACTAATTCAAAAGCAGTTAATCTAGCACCTTGATTATATGGACGTGTTTCTGTGCAAAAAACGTGTTCTGAAATAACAAAGTAATTGTAGATCCGCTACTACACTATTTTATTCAATTCTATGCACACTATTTTTATTCCATTTAAAAAATTTAATTTTATCTTACCTAATTTTCCCATTTCTTTTAGTTTTCGAACTACACCTAAAGCTGTCCCATAGCTATTGAATAAGAAAAATAAGTTCAGACTAAGAATTTACCGAAATTTTCATTATAGTAATATCTAAGAATTTTTAAGAAAGAAAATTTCAATTAATGAAAATGAAAATAATTGAAGGCTAAATAATTTAAAAAAAAAAATTGCCGCTGAAAAGTATCAATTATAAAAATCCCAAAATGAATTACAATTTAAATTATTTAACGCTTAAAAAATAAACACTGTACATAATTACCCAGCTGTTGCTAATGATCCAGTATTACAATGTGTTAATACCTTAACAGGACTATCTTTTCCATAACTTTGTAATATAGCTTCGGCACCAAATTTCCCAATTGCCTTATTATCAGAAATGTCTTTTTCTAACATTGCTTCAGTCGTTTCTAAAAACCTCAAATGAAAATCAAATTATTTGTGAATACAATTTTATAGCAAAAGTTACTTTGATTTCATTTCATTAACACTACAGTTTTCATCTTTTGTTAATTCGTTTGCTAGATTTATTAATTCATCAGCAGCTATTTTCATATTAACGGCAGTTGGTCTTGCTGACACTAAATAATTTAATTTTCCTTCAATTTCTTGCCGCATCGTCTTTTTACTATCGAAATTTTCATTGTATAATTCAACAGCCAAAGATAAGCAACCAACAATAGCAATAGCTGGTGCACCTCTCACCTAAAACAAAATATAAATTAATTTTTGTTAATATTTTTTCAAAATACATAAACTATGTTTTCTTTCTTCGCTCCATAAAATATAATTAATATAATAATAAATTTTTTTATTTTCTATTCAAGTCATAAACTGTTCTGCAAATCACAATCGAAAACTTACAATTTTCTCTAAATTTTGAACAAGAAAATAGTAATAATTTAATATTATTAAATTTAGAAAAATGTTGTATGATATTTCCAATACATAAATATTTTACTACATTTCATAAACCATTTAAAATATACATATATAAACATTTACACCAGATATTTTTTTAAGATGTTAGAAAGTGAAATTTTTATGGTTTATTTTAAAAATAAAAAAAAAAAATTTTATGGTGTAGATGATGGAAGCTCTTAAAATAATTTGGTCTTTGAATCAATAAAATCAAATGACTCGATCGAAATCGGCCATTCATTCGAAAATAAATTAAGTAATGTTATTGATACTATAAATACCAAAAATTTTATAGCCCAATTTTCACATTAAGTATTTTAAAGTTTCTTCATGGTAAAAATTATAGTGTTATGTGTTATCTTAACGTAGATAGATAGAATTTATCAATCTTAAAAGAAAAATTTTAAAATAAATGTAGCTAAAATTATTATCATAAGCTTTGATGTACCTGAGTACAAATAATTAAGAACAATGTCTGGTTGTTTGTTATTTTAAAAAATTTCTTAATGAAATAAGCTGAACTTAATTCATATTGGCACAAATTGTAAAGAACAAGAGTAACATGAAATCGTTACTGAACTTAGGCCTTACTATGTAATCCGAATTTCGTAAAATAATTTTCGTATTTGCAGAAATGAAAAACTGCTACCTTACCATTTTTCCGAATACGAAAATCGTTTCACGAAATTCGAATTAGATAGTAAGGTCTAAGAGTTTAGTAATGATTTCATGCTACTCTTGTTCGTTACAATTCGTTACAATATAGTAGAGCTATTTATGTCTAAAAGTCAATATTAAAAATAAATAAAAAATTTTGGTCTTTAAATTGAAATTCCAGTCAATTTAAAATAAATTCTGTTTATAGAAATAATTAAGTAAAACGAACAAATTTTTTTCTGTGATTTTCCAATTTTTTTTAACGTTATGAGAACAAACTTAGGCTATTTTCAGAACTTTTTTGGGTCTTAGAGCCTTGCAAGAGTGATTTTCAAAAAAGCCATCGAACAAGTTCTAGATTCAATCAAGTACTTGAAAACGAAATATCTGGTCAAACACACAAAAGGCAGAATCAAATTAACTACTCAATTTAGTTTCGTATATGTCGAATTTACCGCAAGAACATTTTTTCCTGTAAAAAATAAAAACAATAGGATACTAATTAATAATGGTGCCATAAGTTAACTCTAAAATTTTTACATTGTTATTATTATTTAGATCTCATATTTCTCGTATCAATAAAACAGAATACACATATAAAATAGCCAAAATCTTAAATACCTTAAAATTTTAAGAATTGAAACAATTCAATTAATTTCTTCCAGTTTCGTGTTACACAAAAGCAAATTAATAATTTTATTTATTTATTAAAATATTATTTGTAGCATGCCCACGTAGTTAAAAATTTAAATGCATAATTCTAAAAATAAAACAATAAATTGAAATTTCTATTTCAAAAATAAATATGGATGTACAATACATACTTATGTATGTATGCATATAGGTTACAATGTGTCTCTCACGTGTTTATTTCAATATAAAATTTATTATTTCACTCTTAATTTTTATTTTTTAAATTAAAAGATTTTGTTAAATCAATTGCACCACCTGTCACAAATAAAAATATCATTAGATGAATATTTAATAAAATACAAAGATGGTCGAACGCCCTTGAATTTAGTTAAAATTAATAGTTTGAAATTAAAATTGATTTGAAAACCTAAAATTGATATATATTTTTTTTATATTTAGACTGAGTAAATTTTTTGAATTGCAGAGTCGAAGCGACATCAAAAAAATGTTAAAGTTCAATTCAGTTTGATGTTTGTTCTCATCAAGAATAAGAGATTTCAGGAAATGAAGTTTGATTTACAAATAGGTAGCAAATGAAACAGAAGTTATGAATCATTGGTAAACTCAACAAGAACATAATCAAAAAATTATATTATTAATTTATAACATTTTAAAACAAAAAAATAAGAAAGCTTACACAAGTCAGTTCAAACTAGACTTTTTTAAGTAAGTTTTGTCACTTAAAATACAAACTTTGTTTTTGAAAATTGTCTTAATAATTTCAATCAATTGAATCTAATTAACACGATCAAAAATTTAAAAATCAAGATATATTAAATTTGAGAGTTTGAATAGCAAGCCCTATCACATTTGAATTGGCAATATACTGAAAAGCAAATATACGAGTATGCTAAGTTACTCAGTGACAGACAACTTGTAAAATCAGTTCCAGTGTATAAATCAATAGTGGAAAACCATAACAATCATTCTATTATCTAAATATAAAACATAAAAATCATCAGAATATGACATACTTATATATATAATATTACTCGGGTAAATTCGCAACAATTAATTTATTAGTAAATTTAGTTAGTCATATTTTATTATAAAACATTTTCACGTTAATCAAATACGTATAACTACGTACTACTCATGTACGCGAAGTACATATTTTTTATTTTATTATGTATATATGAAGATGTGCATAATATTGTGATCATTCTAAATAGGCAGACACATTATATGCGGGATATGAAAAAAAAATTCATTTTCAATTCGTATAAGTGGATGTTTTTTAATATTCTTATCTTCTCTGCCTCACTCTCATAAAAAAAAAAATTTTCTTTTAATTTCCACACCTCGAAATAAATTAAATGTTGAAAACCAAATTACATAATATATTTTTAAATAATTAGAGAAAATCTATCATAAAACAAAATAATTTTAGTTATATGAAAATGAAATGGTACCCACAAATCACAATAATTTTTCAACTTTTTTTTTCTTCCTTTTCATTTTGTTGTTTTACGAACAAAATTAGTATTGAATATTCAAATTAAATATATGTACATATGTAGATAGTTTATGAAATTTTGTTGTAAATTTTAATTGTAAAAATAATTTTTATAATTTGTCTTAAAAAATAATTTATGTACTAGAAAACCCTGAACTTTAATTTGACCTTCCTTCTTAATACAAAAATGAAAAGTTCAATTTTATTTCTATTCAATCAAGAATGCCTATCAAATAAGTCAAAACATATTAAAAAATTAAATTTGCTTTATTAATACATAAACAATTAGGTCATTATTTCCGAGCGCTAAATAATATTTAACTCAGAAAGAAAAAAATATTAAAAAGCTGACTGTAACTGTTAGATTTTTATATCAGATGACCAGCATAAACGAGAGAGCTGTTATGAATTTTTACATAGTAAACTTGCATACATACATACATATATAAGAAATTATAAGCAATTCTATGAAAAAACTTTTTAAATAAAAGAAATTTTTTTAATTTACAATTGAATAGAAAATTTTAATAGGTAATTTAAATTTTGGTTTTTCATTTTAGATGACGAAAAATAAAATTTAATTTCTACACTTGTTTTACTTAAAAAAGTGTATCGAATTTACAACAGAAGAAATACTTTAAACTCAATTAGAAAATTAATCATTAAACAAAAAGTAAATTCAAGCTTTACATTTTGGTCACATTAAACCTTTTGTAGTTACGGTAAGCTCATCACCTGCCTAGTAAACTCAATGAAGTAAGAAACTGGTTCATGGTTATCTACAATATCATGCACCAGCAGTATGCTAATCCCAGGAGCGAAGTAGAACCAAAAAAAAAACCTTTTGTAGTATGAAACCTTTTATTGGTTTACATTTGGATTCCGTGTGTATCGATCACTAATCGCGACTTATTAATTCTTTATATATTTTTCCATATCAAGTTTAATTACCCAATTTTCCCTGAATTATTATTAATCGTACACATCTAAATACATAATATAAAATAGAACCTTAATTTGTATTAAATCTTAATCTGGGAATCTTATTTATTTAAAACATTATTTTATTTAAATTGAAATCAAAACCAAAAAATTAAACTATAGGATAATTATCAATTAAAAATTCAAACATACTTCGTGCATATTCTTTATGCCATTAATTAATTTTAAGGGGGCTAACTAGAATGACACCACAAAATACATATACAAAATCAAAACTATTATAATTGCTATTATAATCTTGTCTATAATCCCTATTATCTTTCTGATTTAAAACAAAGATATTATGAAAATTTTTAAGTTAAGCAAAAAAATCTACAACGCAAACATTACGTTTGTGAATAAATAATAATATTATTACTTAATTTTCATATATTCCCTTTTCTTTTCTTGTTTAAGATTTAGCCTATAATTATTTACTCAATAAACAAAAAAACGAAAAATAGAAACTGATAATGTCAAAATTCTTTAAATAAATATTATGGATTTTCATATAAATCCTGTTTTGTCGTCAAAACATTTACATTATGCAATACACAATTTTGTTGTTTCAAATATTATACATGTATCTATATAGGTATGGTACTTATGAACAAGAAAAATATCACTGGAATTCTATAAATATTTAAAAGGAATAATGAAATTAAATTAGAATAATAAAATTAATTATTAATTAAACCTACCTGCATTCGATTAATAACTTTCCATCCATCTTCAACACCTTTTACATCAATATATTTTGAATTTAGCGGCAGCAAAAGTTGATCTAAAATTTCTAATTTTCCTTGAACATATTTTATAGACTGAAGGCTCATTTCTTATAAATAAATGTTGATCTTACTTTAAGAACAGTTGGTATCAAAATAGCGATCGTAAAGAAAAAGATTTTCTTTTTGTTCGATAATTAAAATTAACCTTAAATTATTACTATTGGATTTTCTTTTTATAATGTCTTTAAATGATCTGTAATGAAATAACGTGTTTATAAGACTAAAATTAAACAAAATTTTTCAGTATAAAATTTTTTATTTAAATATAAAAAAAAAGAAAAAGCTTTGAGAGCACATAGTAAATAAAATCATAACACGAGATAACGATGAATTTTCGTTTCCTTTTGCTTTGATTTAATCAAATGAAAATAGAACTTAAAGAGACATAATAATATGTACATATTATGTAGGTATATCTAAGTACGTACATAAATCAGAACTTTTGAATTTATAATAGTCGAGTCCAATATTGTAAACGTTTAATTAAAAAGTGAAACTAAAATACAATAGGAAAGAAAAGTTCAATGTTAGATAGGTACGGAATCTATAACAGTTTAACTTAATTAATTTTTATTTGTTTTATTTTTTTTCTCTACATGAAAATTTTATTAAGAAAAATAAAGTTTATATGTAATTTGAATTTTATATATTAAAATAATTAAAGAAAAGTAATAAAATATCTATATAATTACAAATTATGTATGTATATATGTACATATTTTTAAAATTTTGAAATTTATAATTATTTGCAAATTTCTCAGATTGGTATTCATTCAATCGTGAGCCAATGTGTTTTTTAGTAAAGCAAAACCTAAATATGAATTAGCAATAAATAAGTAGATAATGTTATGTAGATACTTTAGTTAGAGTAAGCAAAACCAAAAAATTTTGAATTAGGTAATCAAAGTTAAAAAATGTTTTTACAGCAATTCTATATCTGGAACGATTGCTTGGTTATGTCATTTTCATATTTTATCACAAATAGAAAATGTTTTTGTTTCTTAAAAAATATTTAAGCAATCGCTGTAATTATTATTTTAAGCATTCCAATAATAAAAACTCAACCAGCGAGATAGAAACGTACGTAATTTGGTAGAAAAGCTAGGTACCCACGAAATAAAGATTTTAAATATTCAATGAAACCTATACCTATATATAACATAGGAAAATATAGCTGATAACACCTGAAATTCGTTTAATTACTAATATTCATAGTATATCTAAACAAATAAGGTTGAAATCTAATTTTTCATAAATTTTTCCCAAATATTAATATTATAGGGTAATAATTGAAAATCCCAAACATGGAATATAATATCTATATGGTATGTATGCGTAAACACCTACTCACCTTTTATTTTAAATTTAGAACCACATTTTATTTAAAAATTAATGAACGAATTTTCGCACTAGTAAGAACTTATACTAGTAAAAGTAGATACCGGCAAATACTGTTCAAGTTAGTAGAAACGTCTCTGTTTGATTGAATAAATTCCTAGCTAGTACATGCATAAAGATTTATATTTAATTTATGTAGGTACACTTTAGGAGTATAGGTGAGTAGATAATGAAAATAATATGAAAAAATATTTGTGATTTTAAAATGTTTTACATACAAAAAAAAGAAATGTATCTTGTACATTTCATGTGTTCAATGTAGTACAAAAGCCAATTTTTAAATTTCTCCCATCCTATGCACATATTTATAAAATAAAATATATAAAAATTCCAACAGACTACGGGTTATTTAAGCCATACTTTTTAATTACAGAATTTTTTATTTAATTAATGTAGCAGTGTCAAAAATTTCATATTTAGAATATTTAAGATACTCTGAAAATCTGCAAACTAGACATAAACACAATGTAAAATTTATGTAGACAAAATTTTTGCATTTACACTTCTATATACATACATACATACATACATATTGTACCTTATGTACTTTATTGCCGGTTAATCGGCTTTAATTTTTTATTTAAAACTTCCTATTTGTGAAATAGTTTTTCGATATTGTGATAAAATTTTATTCAACAAATCATTAAATTATTTTCATTTAAGAATTTGCACACTATTTGCTTAGTTTTATGACATAGCGTTGACCACACTTTTAGATTATAACCATACTTCGAAAGTCTAGCGAAACTTAATGTTTACATAGGCGCCGGCCACTCACCAATATAATTTTTTAGGCTTGAAAAACTGTATTATTTACAAATAGTGCAATTCAGATTGAATAAAAATTAAAATTATGATTTTGTATAAAAAAATTCACTTACTTTTTCTTGTAAATAATTTCGTTTTCTTGTATAAAAAAAAATTTTTAACTGGAATTACTTTGGAATTGAAGGAAATTTAAAAAAATCAAAAATCTAAATGTCACTGACGTCACAGATATATATCAAACTCAGTTGACATTTCAATCAAAATTTGTTTCAACAAGTCAATGAATTCAAAATATTAATGAATATAGAGGATACACAAATGGACATACAAATTGTAGCAAAAATTTGAGAAACTTTACTTTTTAACACTTCGTAAAATTTTAGAATTAATATATAATATATATTATGTAGTAATATTCATAATTTATTATGTACTTCATTTGTACTATTATTGTAAATTTTAATAATGTTAATTGCATATTAAAGTTTTTCCTCCAAATTTTTCCAATCATATACTTAAGAAAATGTAGACATACGAGCATAAATAAAATTTCTTACCTGTTTAAGAATGCAGAATATATACATATATAGTTCATTTTAGTTTTTCGAAATATCCTTTAATTGAAAAAAAAAAATGATCTTTTGCTGAAATAATAAAAAAAAAATTTAATTTTAAATAAATCCAACTTCAACTTTCAAAATTTTAGAGCACCAATATTATAAATGAATACATGGCTCACCTTATTTTAAACTCAATCCAGTCAGGTCTTTTGTGCAGTTATTAAATTAAAGCGCAAGTAAATGTATTTTACAGAGAAACTTCTTTAATCTGAAAATAGAATATATCTCTTAAGTTTCTTTAAGGTATAGATGATGGAATTTTTCACACAACCATGGAATACAATATCTTATTTCGTTTTTATATATACGTTATTGTGATTACTATTCTTTAAGTACCTGTTATAGATATTAAAGCATATATTTTCGTATACTATTTTGAAACTTAAAATATTATTAAGCGACAGAATAAACTCGGTCACGTCCGTTTTTAAAATCGGAGCTCTTTACACTAACTTCCAATCAATTCCTAGATGTACAGAGAAATTAAGTAATCAACCAGAATGTTTAATATTACTACATAAAGGCAAAATTAAAATGTCTGTCCAGTTTGTTTTTCCACCTTTTCGATTTAAAAAAAGTTTAAAAGTTTAACTTTTGGCTGAAGCGTGACAACACATACAAACATTTAATATATATCTGTCAACCGTTTCTGTTAAAAAATAAAATAAAAAAACTAAAAATGTCAGTTGTTCATCATCAGTGAGAATGGTTTGCATATTTTAGTATTTTCTTAAGTGTGTTCGCTATGGATATTAAGTGGAAATTAACGAAATATAAAAAATATCAATGTTAAGTTTACGTTATTCTCCTTTTAATATCTGCCTATAAACAAAATGAAGAAATCTTGTCTGTTATAAACAGAATAAACGTAGCTAATAAGTTGCACTCAGGGATTGAAGGGGTTTACGTAGAGAACATTGAATATGTCAATATCATTTTAGTTTTATTGTAACTTGATTGACATTTGACAATACAAATGGTAAGGCTATGAAAGCTTCGTGACAGCAAAATAAAATAAATCATGTCGAAATATAAATAAATAAAAAATTAGAATATTAAAATATATTGTCAAATAATATTACTAGTTGGTTAAAATAATTTGCAATGCACTCAAATAATAATCCAGATTTAAGTAAAATATGCCGCTTATGTCTAGGTGAACTTGTTGATAAATTTTACATATTTAAGTCTGAGTTTTGCATTCCATTGCGAATAAGTAAGTTTTTGTTTTCATAAGAAAACTTAATTTTATATTTAAATAAACTTCAAATCTTTAAGATTTTTTATCTCAATTCAGCACATTATCAAAAAGCGCGCCAATATTATTAGTCTTTTATTATATTTTAAATGAATTTTTGCATAAGTCTAATAAGAATTGTCATGTTTAAATATTGAGCAAACTTACGCTAATATTAATTCTTGATATGTACCTATTTAATTTATTGCAATAATCTGTTGAATTGATTTAAAAATGTGCACATATTCGTTCACCTATTCTCTTTTGACCAGCTTCGTATTAACAATTTAAATTTTTTTTTTAAAGTTATATAATTTTTGTTCGGAATTTTAGTGGCTTGCACTACATTAGAAGTTAAGGAATCCGACAATCTTCCATCAGCTATTTGCAAATTTTGTAGAATACAATTAGAAAAATTTTATTTATTTCGAAAAAAATGTCAAATTTCGGATGTAAAATTAAGGAAGCATGTGCGTTATATCTCTTCAGGGAAAGTCTCTAAAGTTTTTAGCCAGTCAAATGACGATGATGAAGATGATTACGATGAAGACTTTATTAATTCACAAAAGTTTATTGCGACCTTTGAAAATGAGGAGAAGACGTTAGTCAAACAAAATGAAGAAAACTTAGTAAAGTGTGATAAATGCACACAAACATATGATATAGAAGTAAAAATACCTGAATCTAATATTAAAAACAAAAAATTGATAGAGAATTTCATAAATAACCGAAATGATAATTGTATTAATATTCAAAATGATGTTGAAGTTAATAACAAAAGCAAGACGTCTCTAGGAAAAGAAAGTGAACGTGATGGTATTGTGTATGTGATACAAAGTGAATGTTCAGAGACAGAATATGGGAATCGTCAAGAAGTACGAATATTTGTGGAAGAGGAAGATGAATCATTTTATTCTATAGAAAACGAATCAACTGAATCTAAAACCCAGATTGTTGACGAAAATGATGATAGCACAAGTAATTCGAATTGTATCATAACTGCAAAATAGACATATTAACATAAATACTTTCAGCTTTTATTGATGGATCTTGCATATTATTAGATGAGGAAGAAAACTCGGTTTATTTTTTTTTTTCTCAAAAAATTATCAAAATTAATAGTGTTGTATTTTAGAACAAAGCTTTTGATGAAGACTCCACCGACACAAAATATGAAAGAATGGTCACAGAAGAAAATAAGCAAAGTATTAATGAAGATGAAAAAAATACACGCGATACTAAAATTTTCGAAAACAAAGATATTAAATTATTTAAATGTCATATATGTCCACAATCATTTTCAAGAATGTTTTTACTTGATAAGCACTTGCATCTACATAAAAAAGGCAAAAGTCATATTTGCAACATCTGTAAAAAACATTTTGCAGCCAAAAGTTCTTTAGACAGGTATTTAAATATTACCAATTTGTATATATATGTAATTATTATTTTAGTTTTTTTCATACTCACATAACTGATTTTCAGGCATTCTAGAATTCATAATGGGGAAAAACCTTATAAGTGTGATGTTTGTGGAAAAGCTTTTATACAGGTAAAATATATCGCAGCTTATATTTGATTAATTTTATTAGATGTCTATTTATTTAATTGAATTACTTTATCTTGAAAGAATGAAGTTTTAAAAAGACACCGATATTTGCATCTCGATAAAAAACCTTTTGAGTGCAGTCACTGCAGTCAAGCTTTTATTCAAAAGAATTTATTACAGCATCACATGACGGTCAAACATTCTAATAAGCCAATCCCAAAATTATTTAATTGCGATATTTGCCCGAAAGTAAATTTATTTTTTCGTTTATTTACGTATAAATTTTTTAAATAATTTCTTAATTACAATAACTTTAAGGCGTTCGTGCATTCATCTGGACTAAGTCGTCATCTTATTTTACATTCAGGAATTTCATATGATTGCGAACATTGTAGCAAAAAATTTACTGACAAAAGTGCACTTAAGCGACACACAGAAATCCACTCAAGAAAAAAATTACGACTCAAATATATTAGTAAAAATCCATTAGTCTTTTGACTTAAAATATATTAAATACTTCTTTTCTCTTCTAGGTGACAAAACTGGACAAAAACTAAGTGAATGATGCCCTTTTCAAATTTTAGTTAATTGTTTCTTTAAATAATTCTAATAAAACAAAATACTGATATTGATGAAATTCATCATGACAAAGGACAAACAACTTTTTGGTTGCATTTTATTGTAGATACAATACATAGTATTTATAAATTATATGTGCTTTAACTTTTGTAATAAATAAAAAATATAAGAAAAATGTGGCTTAAGATATGAAAAATAAAAGAAATTGAGCCATGATTTGTTAAATTCAAATCACTTTATTAATATAAATACAATAAAATTTAAGAAAATGTATAACTGTAAATTGTTTTAACTTTTTCAATATTAACTACATAATTCAAAAAATTTTGTAAAGTGCATTTAACAAGACAACATAAATTTTAATATTGGTATATAATATATACATATGTATGCACTATTTGATATAAATATAAATTGTATTGTAATAATTATAATTAAAGAGTTTTCTTTTAATTAAGTCATTATTAATTTTTTTGTTTTACAAAATGAGAACAAATGGTCGCCTTCAGATAAAACATAAATTTAAATTGTTTATGATAGAAATTTTGCTTAAAATTCTAAGACATGGATAAAATAGAATATAAATGATTCTAATATAACTCAAGATTTATAGAAAAGCAAAAAAAAACATGTATGTATAAAGAAAAAAAATTAAAAGGAGATTTCACACGGAAAACTGAAGTGCGCTTATTCGAACATTACAGCAATTGGTAGAAAAATCAATATTTTAAAAACTAAATAAATTTATTCTTTATCTTCAGTTTCGTTTCTTGAAGGAGAGGCATTTTCATTCCTATTTCGTAAAAGTCTAGGTTGACTTGATGCGAAATTAGAGAAGTCTTTCATAACATCTTTATAAGTCTCATCCTCACCATTTCCTTCATCATTAACACCGATTTCTTCATTTAATCTAGTAAGCCTTAACCTAAAATATAAAGAGAAAA
This sequence comes from Condylostylus longicornis, assembly GCF_029603195.1. Lineage (NCBI taxonomy): Eukaryota > Metazoa > Arthropoda > Insecta > Diptera > Dolichopodidae > Condylostylus > Condylostylus longicornis. Next base: position 6,767,268 of record NW_026578009.1, on the reverse strand, counting down.
ATTAATAAGAAGGATATTCACCGTTAGAATTTTTAATATTACAATGTAACAATATCAGCATTCCGTTTATCAACTGCAATGTCAATTGGTTTTTTACCATCTTTAGCTTCTGAATCGTACTGTGCTTTATGTTTAAGAAGTAAATATGTTTGAGCAATGCATCCTTTTTGCGTTGCTAAATGCAAAGGTGTATATCCTAAAAAAATTATAAAAAATAAATTTTATGTAAAAAATGTTAAATAAATATATATTCGTTACCCAGATCATCAGCCGTATTAATTGGAACTCCATTTAATAATAAATATTCACATGCCATTACCGATCCCTTAGGAAAAAATTGAAATTGTACTAACTTTTTGTAAAAAGGTTTATTTTTGAAACTTACAGATAACACAGCTTGATGTAGAGGAGTTCGATTTAAATCTTCAGAGTTCTTCCATAACTTATCGGCACCTAAAGCAAATGCCATACTCATTACAGGCAAATTATGAACTGCTGATGCTTTATACAATAACAAATTCGAATTAAATGTAGCAAGTGATCCCTCTTCAATTATATTGTCTTCGCCTTCAGTCGATTCTTGATCAGAACCTAAAATACCACGATTGTCACATTGTACAGTAGAGTTGTTTAAGTTTTCTCCAACAAGTAACAAATGTTCTCGCGATAAATTTAAATTCATCGATGGGAAATTTATTGAATCGTCATCAGATTTGGAACTTGAATCTTTCCTATGACGTCTACGAAATTTTTTAACGCCCCATTTTTTGCTTTCATCCGATTGGTCATTTTCAGAATTTCCACCTTCAGCATTAAGTCCCATCTCAATAGCTACGGAATCTATTTGGCACACAAATTTTTTTTCAATATATTTTGCCTTTATATAAGCTTCCCTTATAGCATTCTCACAATTTTCGGTAGCTTGTAAAATACCACTTTCTTCAGTATAGTTAGCTTCATATATTTTATTAATGATATCATTTCCTAACTCCATCATAACTTTTACATTTTCAGGCTCCCATGCATCAAGAGTTAATGAACGTACTTTGCTGTAATGCACACCTAAACTTCTGTGAACCCCTGAACAGGCAATACAAAGCGTTATACCCAAATTAATCGATGCCCAACGAGGTTCGGAACCTTTACAGTCACAACATGTTGAATTTCCAGGTATTTTAAGAAACTGTTCCCAATGTCTAAGTTTTTAATAAAAATTAAAATTTCAATAGAACTTTATTAATAGACTAGGAAACCTTACATTTTTTTTTTACTGCTACCGATATTTGATGAAGGTGATGATGAAGAGGGTCTCCTTGTTTGCGGCTCTATATGAAAAAAAACCTGCATTAGTATTTGAAGAAAAATAAAATTTAGATATATAAACTAAAAATTACTACTTTTTTTATTATAGAAGTCAATAAACTATAGAAAATTATTCTTGAAAATGATGCAATCATAAAATTTTACCAAATTGAAGAGCAGCTCCAATACTTTTCTGTAACGCATTTATCCATGCACTTAACATATCAGCAGAATCAGCTTGCAAGATATGTGATCTAAAATATAATTAGTAAATCTTCAAAATTTTGCGATTAACAATGTAAAATTTTATTTACTTTGTTGGCGAGATAACTTCAAAGCAAAATCTTCTATCATTATCATTGAAAGGTCGAACAGTACAAATTCTTAAATCTTCTTCCATAACTGTGTAAGATTCTTCATGTGAGCGTTTTCTATAACGAACAATATTCTTTTCAGTTTTCTAGCATATATGAAAGTTTAACGTAAATATGGTTTATTTCACAGTAATATGAATATTTTCCAAATAAAAACATAACTGGAATATGTTCCTATTGGGAATAATTACCTATAAACTAATTGATTATCGCATAAGTAAAACCATCTGCGACACCATGTTTTGAATCCTTTAGACTTTCTTTTAAACAAATCTAAAAAAATAAAAAAGGTAAGTATAAATAATTTATATATGTATATGCTTTATAATAAACAAGGCTTACATCCTTCTATTCTATTTACAGACTGATTTATATTGTTTTCAGTGTAGTCATTTACACTAGTATGTCGATTCTGCATTGACTTTTCTAATTGATGATAGCTGGAACGCATTGAATTCACCTCGTCGGATACACTTTTAAAAAATTCATCGAAATCATTACACAAATCCGAACCTTGGTGAAAATATGTCCCACATGCTTGATAGTAATCTAGTAACTATTTCAATCAAATAAATAACTAATTTTAAACTCAAAATTTATGACTAGGTATACCGTTGAAAGGATCGCAGGTATTTTCCTTGATTGAAGCAGTGTTATATAATTAACATAATCCAAAGCAGTATGTTGAAAACAAGATTTAGTTCTAAAATGGTTTAGATAATTGTAGTCTAAAAAAATTTAGCAAATTTTAAAAATTCTTACGCAGCTAAAATATTTACAGCTTCTTGTACTTCTTGTGGGCGATTTTTGCTAGCCTATAAAGAAAATGATTTCATAAACTTGGAAATATTTTAATCATTCTTTAACTTTTTTAACTTACTTGCGCATTTTTAATTAATGCGTTATCTAAACTTTCGGAGACTTTTGTAAAATGATTTTTATAATCTTTTACTTGATTTATGTCATCTTTAACAAAGACACTTAAGTTTTTTAGAACAGTCCTACTGGCTTGATCTAACAAAATTGTATGATATTTATTCATTTCCTGAAATGTGTTAAAAAAATATGTAGTTTTTCCAATTTAAAATATACGAAAAGATTTATGTACTTGAAAGCAATGAATTACTTTTCCTAACGCATTATGCGCGTTTTTATCATTTGAAAAATGCTTTTGGAGATCCCAAAGAGATGTGGCAAATGCACTGTAATGACATTAATGTATATATATAATTGCACATATTTAATATAAACAATATGAAAAAAATTGCCAGTATTTATTACAATTCAAAAAAAATTAAATGGCTAAATACCCTATTTTATTATACCTTTGATTTTTTATATAATCCTTTCCTGAATCAACAGCTACGGTGCACATTTTAATAATTCTCTCTAATCTTTGTTCTAAATGCTCAATATCATTTTCTTCTTTGCTTAAATATTGCCTTAAAAAAGTAAAAGTTGGCTAGTTAATGCATAAATGTTAATAAATTTTGCAAATGTAAAATGGTGACTCAGTGTTAAGCTATTCTTGTAATTATATGTAAAGACCGACCTAAATTTTGGTGTGTCTTTTAAGCACTCTTCGAATTCGATTTTCATTTTGACTATTTATTTTGTATGACTTTATTTAATTAGATTAACATTACTATTTTTATTTTTAAATAATGTGAGACACTTAACAAAAAAAAAACATACAAACTTTAAATAATACAATTTTTTAAAAAAACTATCATTTACAACAAATTAAAAATCATATACGGAAAATAAACAAGATAATGACTCTCTTTGCAAAACATTTTTGAAGGGAATTTGTTGTCCGATTTCTATTTGAATGATATTCCAACATTCTCCCATATTCACAATAATATTTTTATGTATATGTCAATAGGTTTGTTCAACATATTCAATTTAATTATATTTGGTGTGCTACAAGTTAATTCACAATATTAATTTGTTATTCCGCAACAGAAGTACATAGATAAAAATCAATTAATACAAAAACGCAACTTTTTGATGTTTCATTCATTGCTTGAAATTTCTTCAACAGCAATTATTTATACTTGCTCACTTCCTGAAAGGAATCCAAGATGTTAATAAATTTCTCATGAAAGTAGACTAAATGCACAAAGTTAACTAAGCTTATAAAACATGCGAAATCGCAAAACGCCCATTTTTCATGTCAATACTCTGCTTTTCAAGCTTTGTAAAGCGGGGTATTGACAAGTTTTGTTAAGTAAAATTGACAGTTCTTTTTGTAATTCTGCAAAAATTTTAAAAATCATAGGATGAAATCGAAAAAAATAATTATTTGGATCGGAACAAAAACACAGTCACAGTTGTGAAAGCGCTCAAATAAAGTTCCCATTAGCCCTATGATTATTTTACTTACTATGCTTAAAAAAACTTTATAAGTAAAGCAAACGAGGTTATCATTGGACTAGTAACTTAAAAATTTAAAAAGTTAATTTTATGTATGTATGTCAAAAATTTTTAATACTTAAATCACAAGCAAAGAAGTTCGTATTTGTGAAAGGAAAAATATTTTTTCAATAAATGAGGTAAGTAGTTTTTTTAAAACAAACATTTGATTTATACATAACATTTGCAACATATGGTAACATTTGCAATAATTTATATAATATTTGCTATATTGTGGTTTATGAAGCGTTGAAGCTTACATTTTTGAAGTTTTAATTTTTTGCCGTGAGGCATTCCCAATGTGTTTGACATATTGGAAGTTTTTAGCCAAAAAAGTTTCATATAAAATTATATTCATTAATTAAATTTAGAACTATTAATAAAATCCTTAAATAAAACGTTTTTACTAAACCTAAATTAATATCTTTAGGTTTCAGTTGGTTAAATAGTTTTTCGAAATTGTAATTATGTAAGTATGCGTAGTAAAAATTAATTTTTAACTAACAATTTTAAATTCAATAATTTTGAATACGTTAATAGCTAGTTCTATTCATACATACATATGTACATATTTTTATATAAAAATTACTGATCCTAAAATAAAATGTTATCCTTGAAATTATTTTCTATATATGTATATACATAACTCATTCTTTTATATTTGTATCCATATGCACGGAGCCATTTATGATTCTTTTTTCCATTATTTTTACCAAATTAATAATTTTTTCTATTTCATTTCGGAAATTTAATTATTATATGTACAACTCATATAATTATGTAACTACATACATATTTCTATGAGTATTTCTATATGTATTTTCTACATATTTTCTAATTTCTAAGTAAATACTACAGATCTATATTTAAAGAAATAAAACAAAAGGCCTATTTTAGTTAAAATTAAAATAATATTTTTAAGATCATGCGAAAACTTATTGATAAAACATAAAGGAAACTAATTGAAAATGTAAAATTAGTGGTTTTCTTCTATGTAGGCACCTACATATGTTACGTTATACTTAACTTACACACATATGTACATATGTACACATCAGCTACATAGTTATAAGTCTATCTATAATTGCACACAAAAGGAAAACCGTTCCACCTTATAAATTGATCATTATAAAGTTAAAAAGAATTTACTTGCTTGCAATTTTAGTTTGAAAAGCAAAATGATTTGCTATTTTTAATAGTATAGGATAATGGTATGGGGCATAAAGTAGGATAAATTAAAGAGTACTCAAATTAAATACTCAAACCAGACTCATCAAATCAAATACTTCAAGATTACAAAAAATTTTTGAAAATTTTGCAAACATCTAATCTGGATTATAGTGGTAAAAGTCTATTTAATTTTAATTGAAAAATTGAAAACTACAGTACCATCCAATAGAAGAGTTCAATGTTATTGACTATTGCGTGGGTTCACATATGTGAGTATATTATATATGCAACAAGTTTTCGAGTGCATAGTAAGTATGTATCAAAAAATAATGTCTATAAAATATTTGTATTATTTAAATATTTTTTAACCATACCATTGTTCAATTTTACCATACCTGTCGAAATTTCATTTCAACTTAAGGTAGAAAAAAAATGTTTGCAAAAATTCCAAAACATTTCATGAGAAATGCCAATATCCTTAAATTAATATAAATTTATTCCATTGTGGATTTCATATGACAACATAATTTTTTCATGTTCTCTTTTTTATACTTTTGTGGATATTTCCGTGAAAGTGTTATTATTTAATGTAGTACTTATATTTATTTCGTTCACATATTAATAAAAATGTGTATGTATGTATATGTATATATCTAAAAATAATAGTATACTCGTAGTAAACGTGATATTGAAAATTATTTTAAGAAACACATAATACGCAAACTTTTCTATTCACCTTTTTTTTTTTCTAAAAATATTGACATATAGTTAATGTTATTGTTAAGGTTCTTTTTATTAATGTTTTTCAAAATTATAACCAAAATATAATTTCAATATGTAAAATAAACTAAAATGTAACAAAAACCTCTTAATTCTAAAGTTATTTATGTCTTATTCGTTCTTAAACATTGTTTATTTCTCGTTCTAAATTTAGATATCATGAATTTTTCTTAAATTAGATACAATTTCATTTTTAGATATATTTGTAATACATAACTAATATTTTTTTTTGAATGAAACTTTTTTGTCAAATTCGATCCATTGTAGATTTTCCAATTTATATTGGGGCTGTATCGTGAAAAATGTATCACTAAGAGATACTTATTTTTATTGTAAAAAAATTACAAAATTTTATTACAAACAAAACCCATTTCCTAAAAGTCATTGGTGTCGACAATAAACTTTAAAGATGATTGCATTATCATTTAGTTTTTGTACGATGTACATCACTTTAACGAAGTTATGACTTGGGTCTGATCGTCTATCTCGCTATTTTACTCAGCAGTTGAGTAACTATCTTATATGTTAATTTGTACAATCTAATATTCGAATGAAAATAATTCGGAATTGCGTATCTCGTTTTTTCTATTATGTATACAAAATTTATTCAATTTGTTTAATGAAAGTGAAACGTTCACTCGATAATTTGAGAAAAAATGCAAAAATTCAATTAAAAAAACGAGTAATGTTATTGGAAAAATGAAATACCAATTAGAAAAAACATAGAATTCTGATTTGAAAGAGAATAAAAAATCGGGATACACAATTAGGCTGTTAACATAAAGAGTCAATTATAATAATTTAATACTTTATTGGTAAACCTGCATAACTACAGATTTCTTTTTATATGTATACCATGCAAAATTGAATACCGTTATATATTCTTATAATATATATATTACTCTTTTTTGCTGTACTTAGGCTTTCAATTTCCACTTAAGCTATAGATTCACTACTTCATGTTTTCATGATTGTGTTTCAGTTGAACCTAAAATTTTAAGAACAAGTTAACATTCACTGTATTTGACATTTAACTAGAGTGCAGTTGAATAAAAATAAGTTTTTGCCATGTTACGCGGTCGTTTAGAAAACTTTTTGAAATTTTTGAATTTCAAAGTTCCGCTTAATTAATTAATAGTTTCTATCAATGTCTACACGTTTTTATATAATCTTTACTACAATATATAAGAAGAAGCATATTTAAATAAGAATTAAGGTAAGAAAATAATTGTTTATTGAAAATGAAAAAAAAAAAATTTTTAGAATCAATTATGAATTGACATATGGTCGATTTTTTATTAGCTATTACTTTTTTCTCTATATATTATTTTGCATGAGAAGCATATTTGAATATCCAGGAGTATGATAATTGCCATAACTTACGGTAACTGTATAATATATATTATATAAGTATGTAAGTGAATATTTAAGATACTTTTAAAATGAAACTAAACTAAATCGTATGGTGATCGATTTCATTTATTTTTTTTTATAATTAATTTTGCTTTCATTACAAAATTTCTTAGAAACTTTCCAGTCGTTAGCATTTTATATAACACATTTCACTCAATATTCAAAAACATACTCATTTGAACCTGAAAAAAAAATTGAGTTAAAATATTGCTTAAATTTCATTTTTCTCTTAATTCCTTAACTTTTCTGAGAGAAATTTTTATAAGCAGTGTTTCCGTTTAAAGAAACAAATTGCGAGTAAAAATTGCTTTTTAAAGATTGGATTTTTATAGTTACGGAACCAATTATGTAATTTTGTAGGGTTTCTCTTTAAAAAAAAGAAGGTATACGGTAAGAAAAAAGAAAGTTATAAGGTAATAAAGAAAGTTATCGGCAATAAAAGACAAAATAAAAAATAATTATTTTAACCCTTTGAGTGACTAACTTAAAAATTAAAACTGCTATTGTAATAAAAATATAATTTTAAATTAGAGTTTATTTAATCACTTATATTAAATTAAAATACGTTTTAAGATTAAGTTAAAATAAATTTTTGAACTTTTATGACTTTTGAACAAAAAACTCTTTGCTTTTAGTGTTCGTACTCTTAATATTTTGAAGACATTCCATTTTATGTAATTCGATATATTAAAATTTTAACAATATGCGAATGCGTTGAATATGAAATTTTAAATCACGAAAATTGTTTTTAATTTTAAATATCATAAAAACATACTTTATATATGGACCTATTTATAAATAGGTTCATTATCAAATTAGACCACTTTGTACTGAATAAAATAACTCAACAACATGGGTACAAAAGCTTTATTCAAAATACACTCAAAATCAATAAAATGAGTTGATTTCTTCATTATACAATAAATTAAGTAAAAGCATAAAAATCGAAATCACTCAAAAAGAGAGATAGGAAAAGAGAGCAAAACAAAAAAAATTAATGAAAAATTTCATCTTTAACATAAATTTATACACACAATAACTTTATATAACTACATAATATTTACATTAGAATAAAATGTTATGTTGAATGTGTACACAATATAGAAAGCATAAAAGAACGTATAAATAAGGTATGTGTATATATGTTATGTATGTACAAAAAAAAAATTCTATATTTATATTAGCATAGGTATAAACTATAAAAATAAAGTTGTACTGTAGAGACCGGTAAAAAATTGTTTGAAGGCGAAATGTTATAAAAAGCGAGAAAAATTCAGTATTTCTTTCAGTCCAACTCCACATTTGTTGCATTGCGGACAAATATACGGATATAACATTTTTAAATACATACCTACATATATATATATATTTTTTTTTCAAAAATCAACAGAAATAAAAGTTGTGTTTTAAGTATTTTATAATTGAATAATAAAGGAAATTTTTTTTTTGTTTTAACATAATAAAAATTTTTACTGCAATTTAAAATCGGTGTACTTACAGTTTTTTTGCTGTTCAATTAAAATTTCTTATATTTTATATAATAAAAGTTTAATAAACCTTACCCATTCATCATGGTAAGTAATACAAATACATTTACACACACACATCTACATATTTGTTTTTTTTTTTACTTTATTGCAATTTTAAAAATTAAATATTAAAAAAAAATAAATGCATTCTGTATTATTTGATTTAAAACTATGTATAAAAGTAAATTAATAATGTTATACTCGTTAATTATAATTATTAGAATACATAATATGCAAGAGTTGTGATTAAAGTCTGAATTATATCCAAGATATGTGTATAATTTGAAATTTTTTATAATTAATTAATGAAACAATTTCAAAAGTTTAAAATTTTGAAGATGATTTCAATTAATCATAATTAACAGTTATAGATAGTATCTTAATTTTTGAAAAATAAAGAAAAAATCTCAAAATAATTTTTTCGTTTGAAATATTTGAAAAATCCAAAATTATTACAAGACTATTAATTTCTATTATATATATGTCCTGTCTTCAGATGATTCAATTCCCTTTTATAACCAACTCCCAAAAAATAAAAAAAAAAATATAAAAGAAAAAAATTCGAAACATGATGATGATGTCATCTGTGGTTGGTAATATAATACCCATACGAGGTAAGAGTAATTGAAAAGGGAATGAAATTGAAAAAGAAGGAACAAAAAAAAATTCACAAAGAAAAATCTGTTTATATAAAATGTTGTTGTTTGTAAAACATACATACATACATACATATATACAATATTTGTTCATGCTATATTAATTTAAAAATTTTATTCTTCATCGTTTTTTTTCATGATATTGCCCAAAATACATAATTTTATATAAAGGATTATAATACAGACTTGAATATGTGTTTGTTTTATAAATTCGCTTATTTTATATATTTTCCTTTATTTCTCCTATAATGGCATGCAGTATGATATAGTTTACATTGAATCATTCTTTTTTATACATTTATAAAATAAGAGGAAAAAAATATTGTAAACATCGAGTATATTAAATTTATAATGAGAATTTATAATACATTACATAAAATTATGTCATATGTATACAGTAGAATCTATACATAACAAACTAAATACATAACGCACACTGCACATAACGGTAATTTCTGCATCGAATACAATTTATATTATTGAATAAATTGAACTTGTTTAGCGATATCATTGATTATTTTTGTCTTATACAGACTCTATGTATCATGGAAATTTTTCTTTCTATTTCGGACTATAAGGTTTATTGAATTTTCGGTGTTGGATATGTATTGATTACACTGTACTTGTAGATAAGTATATGCATTAAATGTACTTACATGCAAATTAATATTGTATAATTTATATAAATTATTTCGATAAGGATCAGTTTTTTTAACTGATTAGTGACCCATGATTAAAAAATTTATTTTTTTGTTCAATTTTTTTTGCTTTTATTCTTTTATTCTGGTAATAAGAAAACTCTTGTATATGAGCAGAATATTTTGCATTATTATTATTTTTCTTAAAGGTATGACCAATATGACTTCTTGGTTGTATATTTATGCTATTTTTAATATATAATAAATTATGTACGTGCAAGGATTAAGGACCTTCATTTATATAAAAATTAAAATTTACATTTGAACGTGTGCGTGCACATAGGTCGGTCACACAAAAGTTTTTTTTGCATGTTAGTCTTATATAATTAAAGTTAAATATTGAATGAATGAATAAAAAATAATAAAATAACAAAAAAAAAAGAGAATAAAATAAACGGTAAAAGGAGTAAATTAATTATAAAAAATAACTGTCACTCGATAACAAACACAAAAGAATTAAGGAAAAGAATGTAAAATGCTTAAATCTAAGGTTCTTTGTGCAATAGTCAGAACATTAAATGGCACACCTTTTGAATTTAACTAGAATTTCTTTTATCTTATACTTAACTTTTATTTTTATTTTCTGGGTGTTTCTCTAATTTTTCTCTTTCAAATTTTTTCTTTGCAATTTTTATACAGTAAAAAAATGGTATTAAATTAACACGAAATGTAAATTTGATTAGGACTATACCTATGTGTTAATTTTATATACTTAGCGATTAAGGAATGATTATATTTTAACAGTTTATAACAAAAGATTTTCTTTTGAAAACTTGAGAAATGCAAAATTTTCTTAAAAAATAATTTAGTAAATGTATGAAATTTTCCAGCACAATAATAGTTCCTTAATTATGATTAGAATTTTAGAAAAGTTAAAATTTTTCATTTAAGTTTTTGTCTTATTTTTAACCAAAAAGCTTTAAATAAGTTAAAGTATTGCGTTTCTTAAATTAGAGTGAAATTAAAGAAAGAACGTAATTGACCAAACTAAAATCAATAATTTCGAAATTATAGCGAAAATTTTTCGCTTATTTTATAATTTCGCTTATTTTAAAATAAATCCAATTAAAATATTTTTATTTATGCAATGAATTTGCAAAAAATTTATACATATTTAAAAGTACTTACAAATTAATTTAAAATTTTTATTATCAATGGTTGTATAATTTAAAGCCCGTCTGACGTCATATTGCTTTATATTTAACACATAATATTTTGGTACTTATTTGCAATTTTAATTGCCTAAAGTTAAGCTGGTGTTAGATCAACAATAACACAGATGCCTCTCTTATTTATTTTTTAATAACTACGAATTTAGAAAAGCATAAAATTCAAAACTACTGTAAAATTGATTCGAACTATAAAATTGGTGTAATAAATCTGCTTTTTTCAAATTTATTCTTGCAAAAATAATAATTGCGCAAAAGAATTTTTTAACAATATTTTTTTCATTTTTTGCATTTTTAATAAACTCTACTCGTATCAAAAATATTTCAAAATCAGATGAAGTGAATGCATTTATATTATATATATATATATATATATATTGTGCATTAACCTAAATGAAATTGTGAAAAGAATAAAATTTCAATTTGATTATTGTTTTCTTCTTAATCTCTTCTGCGAATTCGTGTATAAGATCGAGAAAAAAGAAAGACCGGAAATAATTATTAAATTGTATTATTTTTTTTTTATTATATAAAATTATAAAACTAATTATAAAAGGCAATTTAATTTGAAGAATTAAAAAAATGTCTATTTATATACCTACAGTATATTATATACTTAATATATTTGAGAAATGCACGCATTGTCTTGTGGACCAGAAAAATATAATTAAGAGCAGAATAAATTTTTTATGAAAAATTAAATTACTCAAAATAAATTAAAATTGTTGTAATTTTACAGTTAAGTTTAATTATAAAATATATATAAAAATTGTAAATTTAGCTCAAAAAAAAAATTTAATTTAATTTTCAGAAAGCGATTTTGTAAGAAAAAAACTGACTAGTTTTTATAACTACTTTTTGAATACATTGCTCATTAGATGATATCTTGGAAATTATTGTTGATAAATAACGATTTTGTCTTACTTACACTCTACATTTGAATCTCTACAATACTTACATCTTACATTTGAATTTTAATTTAACATATATATAGTGCGAACCTGTGACATCGGTTTTATCTTTATAAGAGTTTACAGCTAAAAATTTTTGTTTAGAGGAAAAAAAATTTTTAAATAACTTTGAAAAAATTAGAAAATTGAATACAAGTCTACAGTTTTTGTAGAGTTCAATATATCAAACAGATTGCTTGTGTAGACTCGATTTTTGCAAATACAACTTTTAAACAAACGATCTTACTGCGATTATACTTTTAACTATACATGATTTAAAGCAAATTCAAATTGAGTATAGCTCCCAACCCTATACGAAATATATAGAGCTGTGTTCTTTATGTCATTGTATAGTTTGATTAATTGTCAAATTTTTTCCTTCATCTATATTGTTGGTTTCATTTAGTACATAGGCTTCTATATTTTATGCCTGCCATACTTGGCTTACCTTTATATGTAAGCATATTTGTATATTGGGAAAAATATCAATGTACAATTATGAAAAATGGCAATTACATATAATTTTTTGCTTGTGTCACCTTCTGGTTATTAAAAATTGTAAAGAAAAATTTTTTTTTGTGATTTGAATTGTCTACATTGTATACAATAAGAAAAAAAATATTATTAATGTCATTGAAATTATTGATTTGGAAAATTTATTATCTATTCTTTTCAATTATCCTATCAAAAAAATTTCAATTTTTTTTTTTTCAATGGTTTAATAAATCAATTTCTTCAATTTGATTTATTAAACCATTTTCTTTAATAAACAATAACTAATATAATAAGTAATTATAGAAGAAAATATTTTTTTTCTATTTTAAATACATGCCTAGATAATTTCTTTTTTCTTTGTAATAATTATTACTTTATTTTCCATATTCTTTTAACTTTAAATTAAAAATGTAAAGCTTATATATGTATATATACATATATATATATGCACATTTTAAGTACATGGGTACAAAATATTATTATTGTGTAAAAATGAGTTCATTTAACTGGTATGACCTTAATAATTTTTCTTTAACCCTCTTTTTATATATTAACAATAAAGTAACAAAATTTTTATATATTAATAATAATGTAAAGTTATACAAAATATATTTTTGTTTATAAATATATTAATATTTATAGAAAAAAGATAATCGTTATTAATTTTACTTAACATTAAAGTTCCGAACTTAAAAAATGTTCAATCAACAAGATTTTAACAAAATAAAAAAATAACCAGAACAATTAAATGCGAGAAACGAATTTGTTTAGACCATAACTATTAAAACATATCTGGAAAGAAGTGAAAAAAGTGATCTATATAAATTCTAAAACACACACACAAAATATAAATTTTATTTTTTTTTTTGGCTTTCATAAGATCTGAACCCAATGCCTATCTGTTTTAAATCAATTCTTCGAGAATATAATTTCAGAACATACAAAAAACCAAATTCCATTTAATTTTCTTAAATCACTTCAACTTCGTGTTAAATTAACAGTAATGTAAAGTGTAAAATTTTCTTAATAATTTCCAATAGTACTTTTGTACAATATTTTAACTAAAAATATGAATTTATGCGATCGATTGAATTTACAAAAAGAAAAAATTAAAATAAATCTTTATCTACTCATTCCTCTTTCATATATTTTTTTTAATATTTCTGACCATTTTTTTTTCCAATAAATTTTAAATTTTTTTCCCTATATAAACCTTTTTCCTATATATTAAATAAACATTTTAAAATATTGTAGTAAGTTTTTATAGATTTTCTTTAGATATACATACATAAATATCTAGTTATTGTACATAGATTTTTGAGTAAAAGTAAAACAGAAGGGGGTCTGACAACGTCAAATTTAATAGAGTAATGGACGACGTATAACATGAAAGGTTTTATATTTTTTTTTTATATAAGCTTTCTTGTACTTTCTATCTACATCAAAATTGTTTTTTACTATAGTCTAAATCAGATTAACATTCATTATATAGAGAGTTTCTTTCACTTTAACAAAATTTTTTTTTTATTTTCTACCTATTTTACTAAGAAAATTACATAAAACAGATTTTCGGAAAAAAAAATAATTGAGTGTAAACTACTTATTATTAATCCCTCTTTTTTTTTTAATGTTTTTCACTTAAATGTAAGTTGGGTTTAAAAATTTTTTGATGAAAAGATTGAAAGTTGATTAAAGAAATTTTAAAATCATGTAATCATTTTTTTTTTATTGAAAAATCTTTAGAAAATTTTCTTCGCAAACACTTAATTTTTAATACTATACACGATTTAGCAATTTGGTATTCTTGACTTTCAAATTACAGTATAATACGATATTAATATATAATTCAGCAATTAGAATTCTTAAGCTGAATTGTATATTAATATCGTTTTACTGCAATTTCCAAGTGACTTGTGTTGTCTATACACATAAGCTGAATATACATTATTGATAAAGTAATGCAATATTATTTTAATTCACATGTTAGGGATAGTGCATGCATTATTATAACACACACATGATGCATCTCATCTACTGGATATACTTAATTTTAATTTTAATTAATCTAATGTTGATCTGACAATAAATTGAGAACGGTAACTCTTATAGAAGTTAATATATTATTAAATTAGTAATTTCATTAAGGAAGATTATCAAAAAAATGTACTTCTAATGAGAAAAATAATATTTGATTATTCATTTACAAAATATAAAGAAACAAATACAAACCATGTAATTAAAATCGATTCTAAACGGTGAACATACTTACATACAAATACTAAGCTTATCAAGTGTGATGGGAAAAGGAATTGACGTTGTAATTTTAATTTATTTGCTTGCTGAAAATCGGATTTATTTTTCATTACCCTTGAGCCATTTTTTACAGGACAAACATGAGATTCTATACTTATAATTAAACTTCTTCCCAATGATATTCAACCTTTTCTTTTATATTTAATTTTAATTTATTGTACAAAAAAATTTTCCAAAAATTCATTTTATGTCAGTGTTATTTGAAAATTAAAATTAAAAATTAATTTAATAACTATATACATACATATGTATTTATTAAATTTAAGGATTTAAATTACCTATATATATATATATACATACACATACATTTAATTTTTCATTAAAAATTTTGTGCTGAATAATGTAAAATTCTCAAAACACATAGTCAGCATTAAATATTTTTTCTCTCTCTTTTATTTTATGATCACAATAAGTATAGTTAATTTCACCATCCTAGAAAATTTAAAAAGTTTTCTTTCTCATTAAAATTGACAGGAGAACAAACTATAATTATTACTTTTTTAGTTACTCTTTCTCTTTTTATACAATTTTTAGTAAAGTTTCTTTAGTTTTATGTTTTGTTAAAATATTGACTTTTAGTAAACGAAAAATTTGTCAAGACGTATAGGCAATAAAAATCGATAAAATATTTTTTTTTTCAATATTGTCTATAAGCATTCGATTTAGGGTTGGGTTGGGTTTAAATAATATTTTTATTTTTCAAAATTTATGATTATTATTCGGTTTTTATTTAAATAAGTTGATTAATTTTGTTTTCAATATGAAATACACTATAATAAATATTGTGTATTTCAAAATTAAGAATGGTATAAGTTAAGCGACTGTCTAATTACTTAATTGTTTGCTTTTAAAACGAACAAAATTTGTCATAGAGGAGGTGCACACTACACACATAAAATTTATTGGGTTTACATAATTCTTTTTGACTGATATTATTGGAATTTTATAAAATGACATTTTGCCGGTAAGATGATTTCATATTTTTAATTTTTAATAAAGTTTTTCAATTATATATGTATGTGTATATCAAAAAAATTTCAACGTCTTATACCTGTATCTTATAAAACTACAATCAATCCAATCAAAAATGAGTACAAAAACATTATTTAATTTTTCATGAGAAAATGACAGGTAGTAAAATCAATTGAAAAAAAAAAATTTTTTTTTGATTAAGCGTCAATTTGTAAACTATGTGGAACACACTTTGGATTTTGTATTTCATTTTACCCGTACAAGCAAATGCTCGAATATTATTATAAATTTATCACTCCGTTTATAACAATATAAGAAATGGCAATTTGAGATACATAAACAATTATATACTTATCGTCAAATTTTGAGTCAATTTTCTTATTGTCCATGTACTTGAATGCCTGTCCGTCTAGGCGACGAGTCAAAAACTAATTGACTTAAGTTTTGGTGAACTATTGTTTCAAATGATTTTTTATTGTAAATGACAAAACTTAATTTAAATCGGATTTTAATAGAGACAATAGATCTGCTTAGTGATCATACAACTTTAAAAATTATTGATTTATATCTCGGAAAATTTTGAAGATATACAGAATCGCACAAGAGAATATATGATAAAATTTCCTAATATATGCATTTAATAAAATCCGTTGATATTGCACGAGTCCTTATGGTTGCCGTTGTACAATTTTGAAAAGCTATTTAATCATATTAAAAAAAATATTCGAAATACATTATCAAAATATAAGATAAAAAATAAAATATTGTATAGAGTAGTCTGGAAATTCTTATTAAACTTTTGGAATCATTCATTCGTACACCTATATCACAATCAACTACCTATAACGGTTGACACGATCAACTCTTCCTATAATTCTCGTTAATTCTTAAAATTTGTTTTATTATGCCGGTATGTATCTAATTATGAACACAACTACTCATATAATTTATAATCAATCAATTTATTTTATTGTATAATTCAATTCCCAAAATATATCAAGTCGGTACCATAATATGCTCTCAAACAATTTTAATGTTAGCTTTATACACTTGGCGCTGTTGTTCAAAGTTTTTGTTTTAATAAGCGGCACACAATCATTTTTATTTTTATAATTGATCGAACTTAATATTATTTATATAGCGCATTTAAATTGAAATTTAATATTAAAATTATAAACTCATCATATAATTTTACAATTATGATTCATTATGCATTTTTCTTATCTTTTAAATTATAAATATAACAGATAAATTATGCATGTATATGAATATAGAGTGAATTTATGATAAAAAAATTATAAAATTTCAATTGAAATTCATTTTGTAATTAAATTCATTTACTGTGCGAATCATTCTTTTAACTTGAATTGAGATAAAAAAAAAAACAGTCTTTGCCTTAAATTTATCATCCTTATACATATATAAAAAAAAACAGAATAAAAATTTTAAGTAAATCCGAAAGAAATCTTTGTCTACTTCACATTACAAATATGTGTACATTATGTAAGTACATGTATATTAAATGTATGAAAATATTAAAATTTAAATATTTAATAAAAAAAATAATCATAGCATATTTACCAAGTGTATTGCATAAAATAAGAGAAATATTGTGTTCGTACTAAATTTCACAATACACAGTTTCAAATGAAAATGTATCTCTTCATAATAGAGAGAAAGCAATAAGCTATTCTCAAAGAGATGGCACCTCATATGTGAGTTTTATCTGTTCTGTCTGTTTATGCATTTCTGTAAATAAATTTTGAATGAACCAATTTAAATGAATTAATTAATTTATATTTCGGTTTACTGTAGCTGTTAAAAGATTTATTTAACTTTATGATATAATATATTCCACGGGACAGCGACACGTAACATATTACGGGCCGATTTCAGATTTTTACCGTTTAAATAATAATATTTGTTGACATTCCAGAAAATTAAATTCTACTATGAATCAAATTTATATTTATTGAAAAAAATAAACCACAAGACTACCAGTTTTCTGAAAAATTTGAAATATATGTGCCAAAGACCTAATCCTTTCCAAACTTGGGGATAGATCAATAAGAGTACATTTATTGTAATTTCGAAATATTGTTCAAAAAACAAATAACCGACCGGATCTAACCATTTTATAGAATGTGGTCCGTTATATGCTGACCACATTAACTTTATATTATATTGTGAATATGAATTGAATCATAAGTGGAATATACAAGAATTCTACAAATTTATTTAAATTCAATATAGTATCATTCCGAATTCATTGTTGAAAACCAGCTGTGATAGTTTGTTTTTTTTTTTATATATATGTATTAACAAACAAATTATAATATGTAAATTTTAATAAAATGCTACTTTCTGAAAATATGAAAGTACATACTTACACATACATATATATAATTCAACTTAACATTATGAGTTTCACATAGAAAATTTTTTATATACTCGTACGAGATTTTAATTTATTTACGACGGGCTTTACTTTTGTACTTTTATACACTTTTATATTTCAATATAGTTTAAGAGAAAATGTATGGTGAGAAGTGTAAAGTGTTAACCTTAAAGTAGGTTATATGTATATATATAATAATATTGGTAGATATCTACATACGTTATGTATATATGTGTTTCATTCTTTGTTTTATCATACAATTAAAGTTTTACAATAGAAGCTGAAATATAAAAATAAATATTTTAAAGATTTGAAATATATTCTAAAATCTCTTTTTCAATAAGTTTCCTTTCTCCACATTATATAGTACTGGTGAATGTATATTCATATATGCATGTCTGCCTTTGTTACTGGCAAAATATTGTGTTTGAGTAATTATACAAACACATATTTATAGTTAGAACGTGATATTGAAAAGTGATTACAGATATTTTCATTAATTTGAAGGAGAATTATCTTGATTTAGCTAGGTCTAACTAGATTTAGCTAGATTTTGTATAACACAATGGGCGTTTGAACAATGTTAATGAATATATTGCCAATCACATTTAAGTCAAAAAAAAATTAAAAATCTATAAGCTCTTAGATAACCAAAAGGAATCGGCAATACATAAAATGAAGCAAATCGAATTTATTTTAGACAAAAGCGATTTCATTTCCATTCGTTTCCACAAAATCGTATACGGTATGCCAGCCACATTTTATACAAAATTTGAGTTTAAAGTTGTCTATGATTATGCCTTAAGATTTATTTTTTAAAGTCATCGTTATTACTTTAGTCTCTGTTATGTGCTTTACTTGTACACATTTCTTATTTCATCTAAATTCATTTTGTATTTTCTTATATACAAAATTAAAGAAATTTCTTATTGTATATGGTAAGTTGATTTTTAGTTTCTAAATAGGTTTTTTTTTATTCGGATTTATTCTTTTGAATGCTCATTATTTTATGTATAAAAAGAAATATAATGAGGAAAAGAAAAAGCAACAAAAGTGCCGGCTATAAAATAATTCTTATACATGTATGTATATGGATAGCATTATGTATGAAATGAGGCGACTAACTTTCATATTATTTCTTATAAACGTAAAACATACACAGTATATACGTAAAAACCTATATGAAGTTAGACGTATATAAGAGGCAAAATCATTCATAAAAGAAATAATTGTACAATAAAAATTGCTTATACCTTAAACTTTATGACTTTTCTAAATTATTTTGTACATAAATTTGAAAGTACGAGAGAACAAAAATAAGGTTTTTATATATAATGTATGGCTTATGTGGTATGGTGTATATTCAATTAGTTTTTTCTTGTGATATGCAAGTAGTTAGAGCGAACTTCCTATAACGGAAATTATAAATTCTTTTAATATGAAAAGTTCTTTTGAAAATTTGAAAGGATTCTTAGGCGCTTGTACATTTTACTAAAAAAAAATATGACCATTTAAATTATGAGGTTTCAAAAAATAAAAAAAACAAAATTAAATTTTTTTTTAAACAGCTCAACATTATCAGCGAAATTTGAGTTGTACAACTTAATTACACAATTCATTAATTAAACTTGAAATTTTTCAGAGCAGTTTGTGAACTAAAGCTCTGCACATAAATTTACTGTTGTTTAGCAAAATATTGCTAATTTTTACGGTAATTAATTTACCACGAAAAGTAAATGAAGCATATACATATTGTATAATATTCCAGGAATGTATATACCTGCCCTCCAAAATACAGCGGCTATACAACGAAATCCGATCAAAGAAGTAGTGAAGAGAATTTGTAAAGTTTACATAATCTGGTAGGCAAGCTTTGTTTTTACAATTATTTATTGGAACTCTGAATATATTTACAATCAGAGGAAGTTTTTTATTTTTTTTTTTGCCCCTATAAGTATGTAATAAGAATATTTTACGCAAAAAAAGCTTTTGTAACATTTTACATTTAGAAAATTGCACTCCCAATTTCATTTCAGGAGTTTAGTGAATTATTACATCTTAAATACAAAATGCTCATTCCAAACTGTGGTTAAATATTTTTGTAAAACATACAAAAATGCATACTTTTAGGGGTTTTCTTCTAAATAAACGAACTATAAATTTTTAAATATTTGTTAAAATCTAATAATAATTTATTTATCATAGGTTTTTGTATGAGCGGATGTGTCTACAAAAATTGTATATGTACAAAAGTATTCCTATATAAATTCTATATTAAAGTATATTTTAGGTTCCCTTAAATCTTTTAAATAAGTTCCGTATTATGTCGAATAAATTTATGGATTTATTTGACAATTAAGTATAACCTCAGACCTCCAATTTCTATAATATTAAAATTATAAAAGTACAAAACTGTAATATTGATCGAAATATTATAATTGTACCCGTATGTATAAAATTAAATCGAAATATTTCGGAATATTTAATTAGAAAATATTAATTTATATAGCTATGTATATACAAATGTCCATGACAGTTAAAATCAAAAAATTACGTAGTTATTCAAATATAGATTCATACTTAAGTAGATATTTTAATCAAAACTGCCACATATATAGGTACGTTACATACATAAATATAAAAGGTCGATTTTTTATTTATTTCCACTTTTTTCTATAAATTTTTGCTATGATATTTTAACTGCGATTTCAAAGAATGTGTAGAAGAACATTTTTTTTTAACATCTTATTCTTGAAATTTTTTTTTGTTTTCTTTCAATTTACATAGAAATTCCACACAATTAGTATACGGTGGTGTAGTTAACCCAGACAGGATGTTCCCGCTATTTAACGTTTTATTATTTAATATTAGAATTTTTGTGTTAAAAAATAATAGTCTATTTAGTTCAGCTTTCAATATCAAAAAATTTTGCTGAATTCTTTTAATTGAACTAAATTCGAATTTATTCCATGTTTAATTTTAAAATTTTGTTCTCTTTTGAATTACAACTACTGAATCACCCTGTATGAAACAAAAAACGTGTAACTTAAAAATCACATTTTTTTCTTTGTAAATCATTTAAAGAGTTGTGTTCTGTTTTCTGAATTGCAAAAAAATATTTGCTAAAATTTTGCAAAATAATGACTAATAATATTAACATTGAATATAGGTATAGATATTGTAGAAATGACTACCTCTAATATTCATTCATCAAGAACCATGAGTACTACATTAACACATGTACGTACCTATTTATACGTAAGTACACAAAATATACAAGATTAAGCGTGTACACGGATAATACCTACTTGAGCTTGAAAATTTTATTAAACATAACATTTGTGTGTATAGTTGAATATTTCAAACTCCCTTTCACTTACTCTTAAAACACATAAAGTAATTGTTTTTTTTTTCTTTTTCTCTTATAAGCTAACAAAAAAAAGAGAGGGTTAACGACTTTTTATATTAATGAAGAATAAAATAATAAAATTTAGAATAATAAGAAAAAAGAAACAAGAAAAAAGAAACATAAAAATGACCATTGATTTTTCGTTCAGTGTTTACCAAATAGAATTTTTTTTTATGTTTGCCATCAATGATATGTTCTAAATACATGTACAAACACAGTGTTATAACATAATATACATTTTAACATATATTTTTTAAAATAAATAAAACAGTAGAAATATATAAGTGTGTGTATATATGACAATTTTCAACAAAAACCCTAGCTGTCAAAGGTAACTCTAAATGAAAATCACATGCTTACATTTTATTGACAGACCCATAATGAAGACAAATTAGGTATTTAAAACTGGCGTATCTTATGCTACAACTAAAAATTCTTTAACATTTGATTTTCGATATTCCTAAACTTAAGTTCAAAAAAAGTTTAAAATAACAAAATAAGAAATGTGAAGTGATTGACACATAACTGATTACACGTATTGTCAATTTCCTGCGTGATATTAACAAATTCCAAATTTTGTATGCATGTACGTATGTATGTAAGCAATTGTTAAGAATTAACATAAGATAAA
Source organism: Condylostylus longicornis (assembly GCF_029603195.1). Classification (NCBI taxonomy): domain Eukaryota; kingdom Metazoa; phylum Arthropoda; class Insecta; order Diptera; family Dolichopodidae; genus Condylostylus; species Condylostylus longicornis. The sequence continues at coordinate 6,744,591 of NW_026578009.1, read as the reverse complement.
GTTTAATTTCTGTGACAAAATTTCACTCACTTTTTCAGTTTATTTAATTAACCAACACACCGACATTAGAAAGCCGTTATTTATATTCTTATACGCCACAAGTGAAAATTTAATTTTAATAGGCCCCAATTTATGCCAATAGGTTCAGTATATTCGCAAGGCAAATTAAAATCTAAGAAATTTAAGAAATATTCGCTTCAGTTAATTGAATTTAATTTCTATATGAGTCCAGAAATGGAGAACTTTGCATGCCATCAAAAAGTGAGCATATTCAGGAATCTTTCAGTCTATATTCAACTGAATCAATATTTGGGCATAAATAATATTTAAAATTGCAAATTACTATAAAATTTACACACAAAAGAAAATGTTCGCTAATATAAAAAATGTTTTAAAATCCTGAAAAATAATTTTCTTTTCTTTTTTTGCATAGGAAGGTAGTTATTTATAATTTACGTAGTTGTTTGATTTATCTAGATACATATATATACATATACATATTTAAGGTACACAATAATGGTATTCATACAACGTTCTTTTATTTGAAGAGGAGTTGAGTCAAACAAGAAAATTTTACATATATGCATAATATATATATAAAGTATCTGTCTATATATACATAAAATATATTTATCGAAAACCTTTCCATATATACGTACGTTACCCATTACAATTTTTTTTTTTTTAAATTTTATTGATCATTAAAATCAAATGCCTACATTACATACCAACATGATATATTACTTGGAAAAAAATGTCTAACCCAGCGATTTATGAATGATTTTATCGTATAAAAAGTAATCCATAAAAAGTACTTGATAAATATATAAAATTACATACACACATGTGTACTTGTTCACAATGTATTTCCGTTCTTTTTCTTTTATTTTTCAAAATTTATTGTATTATAAAAAAATTTTGTGATTAAAAAAATGCATTAAAAAATAAAATAATAGATTGGTTTCAATTAATTTATGGTCCTCTTTAATTTTAACTAGTATACAATTATCGATTACCAGTTATATAATCAATTAATTTGGAATCGTATATAAAAAAAATTTAACATTCAATTTACCTAAAAACTAAATTGCTTATACTCTGTAATTTCTTATTTAACTACAATTCTGATTAAATAATTAAATTTTAAAGTATAAAATCAAGTCATTGCACTCGCATTTTTCCAAAAAATTCTCATTTTCTTAGATGGTACCCAGTAATTGCATATTTCGATTACTTTTTGACAACTATAACATGAATTTGTTTAAACATGTTAAATACATGTGTAAGAATAAACCCATCAGTCCTGTAATTATTAGATTGTGTTGGAACCCCCAATAAATTTTAAAATATTAAAATAATCAAAATTGAATATGTTATAAGTATGTTAAGTCGCGTGCCCATATTTCTTTTGATATTAATCTCAGTATGTAATTAATTCAATAGAAAATTTTAATACTATATGATTATATTAGTAAGAATGATTTGTATATGAAATGATTGCGTATAAAATTAGGGTGATTCTTTTATAAAACAGGCGTTTACATTTTATTATTACGAAAAAAAATACGCAAGTTGCATACATTTACATCATTTTGTGTACCGAGTAGCCACTCGTTCGTATGTGAGTAATATTATTCTTTTAGATTTTAATCTGTCTGTATTAATAATATCAATTACACATGCACATATAGCCAGATTTTTCGGCATATGGAGGTTTTTATTGAAAATGCTATTATTTTGTATAACTACTTTAAAAAAGTTCATTTTTGAAATAATATTTTTGATTTTGCAACTAATTTTCGTCTTTCATTAAAAGCGATTATATACCCTAATTTTACAACTTAAAAATCTTCCCAAATTTTTAAAATGAATGGATTCTACTGCGTAATATAAGTTTAAATCTAAATGAAAGGTGCGAGAATTAGAAGAGACCTTCAATTTATGAAATTATTTTCTAATTTCTTAAATTTCATTTCAAATTTATGCTTGTACAAGCGAAACTTCTGTGCAATCTACAAGGTAATCTAATTTTATGATTTTTAATCTCAAACTAAGAACGTATACCTATTTTTCGGCCCATGTAGCCGGAATATTTTATAGAACTACATCAATGAATGTAATTACTTCTTATTTGGCATAAGGTTTAATAATAATTTTCTAGTTTTTTTTTTTTGCATTATAGTTGAGAAGTGCCTATATGGGTTTAACACAAAACTCGTCCCTTGATCATCATTTTTGTTCTAATCATAAACAAATTAATTAATTAAAATCAAAATAACTAGGAATTTTAATTGCAATAAAACAAACATTATTAATATGTGCTCGAGGAAACAAATATTCCACATACATTAACATTATCTTTTATTTAAAATCTTCCTCGCGTTATCAATATTCATTGCTTGACCATATTAAAATGTAAACGACCAAATAGTAACAACTAACAAATTATGACTCATACTTATCTACATTAAATAATCAATTCAATTTTTTCTATTCTCCCTTTACACTCTCTATATAGAATATAAAAAAGTTTTCCTAAGAATATTTCATACTTTAATCGCTTAGAATTTTTGAAATTTTATTACATAGGGCACATGAAAATATGTAAGTGAATTTTTAGCAAATTTTTACAGATAAATTTAAAACAATAAGCTTATTAGTTTTAACTAATTTGTTCGTCTTTTTGTTGTTTTTAAAAAAAAAAATTGAATTCCTTAAATTTTGAGAATATTAACTTACATCTTCAATACCTTTACATCTAATGGCCCCATTGAATTTCTATAAATACAAAACATAACAGTAATAGTCTTCTTATTCAAAAATTTGTCCTAATTTTACTGCTAGTTAATAAAACACCATTCTAAAGAAATGGAAAACATAAATTCGGACAAAGTTGAAAATTTAAGCAAAAAATAAGCGAGCAGACTCTTTCTATGCGTTAGCTTATAATTAATATTCTAACCAGTATTGTCATAGTCTTAAACTTAATTATTAATATTTAGTAAATAAATTAATAAGTAGTAAAATTCAATTTTCGTGCTATTTAATATTTAAAATTTCGCCTAAATCTATGCAAAATTATGTGCTTAAAGAGAATTATTCTAATAGAAAATTATTATTAATTAGGACTAAAACAGGATATTTGACATTATACGCGTCATCTAGATTCAATTTTTTAAAAGGAAATGTGCTTTCTTACAAATCATTGATTTTATTGTCTAGATTTTTATTATTCATATCACTTTAGTATAGGGAATTTATTTCTTTGAAATATAATAATATGTTTCCATACTTATATGTAATTATTTTTCATATATAGTCATTATAATTCTGATTGTGGTTTTAAAAAAAAGCTATTTGTTCAGAATAACCTTAAAAAGTAATAATAAAATTATTATTTTACTTATTTAAATTGAATATTAAATTTGTCTTTTTTTCACAAGAAAATGAATAGAATGAGTACTTAAATTATTGATATAGTTTGCTATATGGTCAAATTAATATAGATTAGCTTATATTATTAGCTTATAAACTATTAATGAAAATTTATTTTAAATATGTAACAATATTAACATTTAACGCCCATACAAATTAATTTTGATTGAAAATTAAAAATGTTTCAAGGGAGAAAAATTGATGACCCTATAGTTAATTTTCGTAAAAATGACAACTTACAATGTATAAATCAATAATAAATGTGAGAACTTTTCCAAACCTTAAGTCCAAATTCTACAATTTATCGAATATAATCATATATATATAAATTAAAATGCGTGTTCATATTACTTATACAATATGAATTTATTGTTTTAACGAGAAATTTCGATTTGAAAATTAAATATGGAAGAAAAAAAAAAAATCTTAACATCCCACATATGGGAATTTTCAAAAATGTTTTCATGTTCAAAAAACTCATCTAGTATATATAAAATTATTATTTAAAGATATTAATTAATTAAAAACTTCCCATGATATCAAAAAAAAAAAAAATTAATTTTGACATTAAATTTTACTATACGTATATAATATGTGTGAACATGAATATTTATGTATATAATCTGTATATACAAAAGCATATAGTCATGAACTCAAATTTAATAACAACAATTTTTTTTTGTTTAATTAAATAAGTAGAGCAATTAAAATTAAATGAGAATAAGCCTTTATATGCTAAATTATATAGTACTCAAAATGTATAATAGAAAGGTACACGCATAAATATACTCATGTATGTATTTTTGTATGTATATGTCCATCAACATAAGACTCAATTACTGTACTTAAAAAAAATTAAATAAAATTTAAGAATAACAATTTATTTTAAGTTTAATTTTATTTATTTTCTATCTACGGTCAAGAATGGATAATTGGGATTCTTCGGAACCCAAAAGAATTTATGACATTCTTATACTATTCTCATAAACTGAAAAGATTTCTAAATTTTTCTAAAATTTACTTCAAATTTTGAGTATTTTATAATTATTTTACAGTCTTGCATCATTTCTACTGCAGAAATTTTTAAGAGTAAATTAGCACATGCACCGAACACCAAACTTTTTTTTCTAATTTTCTTTTTCCAATTACTTAAATCAGGGCATAGAGTTTTTGTTATTAAATTTAAAGTACACAATTATTAATTTCGTATAATACTCGTAATTAGTATACAAGATTTCTAATATAAAAAGCCTGTAATTAAGGAAAAATATTTCTTTCATTTTACAACTGCCATACAAGCCATAATTTTTCTTGGGAAGACCTGGAAGAAATAAATACTCATATAGGAACAGAAATATTAATTTTTATTTTCTAAACAAAATTTCCTAAAAAGCTGAACCAGTTCCTACCAAAGTCTATATTTATTATACAAATTTATAAACAAATACATTTATCATTTCATTATAACTTGTCTAATTTAATATTATTGTTATATTTGTTAAAGAATGCCTACCAAACTGGTTACCAACATCCTTAGAACCTATTATATAAATATTTCATAAAAATGCAATATACCCACAATATTTTCTATTTAATTACTATAATTAATTATTATAAATAATTAGTCTCATGTAAACTGTTTTGGGAACAGTAATAATAAAAATATATAGAAAGTTTATGAAGGAACTTTTTTAATTTTATGTATGTACATAGGCACACATAAACTTTCTTAAATAAATAAAATGCAAAATCAAATTTAACTTTCATTTTAAAACTTTCAAAAGAAGCCAAAAATAAATATTACAATTGTAATTACAATTTGTATGTAATTTGTATGTAAAAATAAGTTTTTTAGCGTAAGTAAGTATGGGTAAAAATATTTTTTTTTTGATTTAATGCACGACATCCGAATGAATCCTATAAGAATTTTTTCATTCTAAATTTTTTTTGTCATATTCAAACCTGTGCAAAATGGAATTCTAAATGTAAAACAATTTTTTATTTTTTTTTTGGGAAACTTTCTCATTTACTTATCATTAAATTTTTTGATGAAAAAATCAAGAATAACAAACAGAAATGCTCTAGTTTGCTGTATAAAGTACATTTAGAAATTAATATTAAAAAGACCAAGAATGTAAATTAATGTTAAAATATTCAAGGAATTTATTGTATAAAAAATAAAAGTTTCCCATCATGGAAAAAAAGAAGAATATTTGGCATACCCAAATATTGCGTGAGTTTAACATAAAAATTTCATTTTCATTATTAATTATAATTAAAAAACAACAGAGTAGAAGAGAAAACAAATTATTAAAATTATTACATTTGCGTGGTATTTCCGCCATGCCATTCATTACACTCTTTAATATAAATGCTAAACATTTTAAATCAAAAGCTAATATTTTTTTTTTTTCTAACTTCTAAAATCTTTTATTTTTAAAAGACACACTCCTATTAAAATTTAATCTCTGCTTCGCTCTTCTACTATAGTGTATTCGAAAAACAAAAATAATGCTGTTGACAGGAAATCAGCATTGATAATAAATTTAAATTATGTAAGTGGAATTCTTATTGGAATAAATATACATAATTAATATACATACATACATCGTGTAATATAACAGAATCTCTTAGAAATATTTTTTATAGAGCACAAATATTTTGTATAGAAATCTTTGAAGAAGAAAATAAAATCTTGTATATATATTTTGTTACTCGATTTCTAAATTTATTTTCATTTACATAATAATGATATATTTAAAATTCAAACTATTATATACAACTATTATAGTTTATTATATACAATTTAACATAATACACGTATGTGTTATATTATTCAATTTAATATAACAATAAAGTAATTTAATTTTTATATTTTTATTTGGAAATTCAAGTTTATATACAAAAAAACACAAAAATTTTATATTTTCTGTTATATAATATAATATAATAAAATATAACTCGAATAAAATGTCTTATACATATAATATTTATTATTAAATAAATGTAGACAATTCATTAAATTTTCTTCGCCTTATTTAAAAAGAAACTGAAGGAATGTTAATTTAGTTTTTAAATTTTTTTGATTAGTAAACTTGTATATAAGATACCTAAAGATCTAAACATCAGTGACATTTGGTGTTTACTTATATAATTTTATTTTCACAATCAAATAATGTTATTAATTATATATGTATGTATACTAAAACTTCTTTGGTCAAATTAGTTAGCCTTGATTCTAACTAATTGTGTTAACACTCCACTTTCTTACTTTTATTCAATTGTCATTTTATTCAATGCTCAAATCAAAATGCTTATTATTACGACTAAATACAAAAACAGGAAAATGTATAAAAATTATTATTTAATTTAAATTTATTTGTTCAAATACAATTTGTTGATTTAATAATTAAAATTTTCTTAAATTATCATTGACTTGGTATAACAATACCATATACAACATAAATATACGATAATATACAATGTATAAAATCAAAATTGTGTCAATAATATTTGTATATGTACATATATATGTATATATTATAGAAATTTACCTTCCCATATTATTCTAATTTTACATATGTATAACAATTTTCAATTACATATTCATTTGTTATACAAATATTTGATATTAAAAGAAAATTTGTCAGAAATACAGAATTACCACAATTTTAATTAAAAAAATTTTCATAAAATGCATAAAATTGTTTACATATACACATACATACATACTGCATATATAGAATTTTAATTTATTTTAATAAAAAATTAATATTTTAATGATTACATTTATTTCATTGCAGAATTATTCGTTTCCGCTGTTCTTATTTGACTTTAAATTATGTATTTTGTTCTAAACATGCAATTTTCACTATTGAATATAAGATTATAAATAAATTATAAAAAATATTTGAAAATTTTTATCTTATTCAAAGTCAACCCTTTGTAAAAATATTAAATTTCTAATTTATCAAAAATTTTTTAAAATAAAAATCAAAAATTTTTTGACCCTATTGATAGCCTCTGCTCCACAAAGGCTTATATTTCACCAGTTTCCGAATTGAACTCACATATTACAATATTGAATTTTTCAGGTTATAAATTATGATTGCGCTTTCACATTCTAAAGACGCATTTCTTTTAAATCTTTGTATTTATTTTATATTTCCGGTGTTCTATTCGTTCGAAAAATGCGGTAGGTTATCCAAATTCAAAAATTTATCAAAAATATATTTTATTGAATAATTACAGATCAGTTTAAGGCACAGTTCTTAGATTAAATTTTTATTTTGCCATTCCCCAAAAATGTTCAATGAAGCTGAAAAATTTTTTAAACTTAATTAAATTTTATTTTTTCTTCATTATCTCTAATTTTTTTTATTCTTTTAATTCTTAGTTTAAAATCTATGTACTTGTATTGTGTACTCATAAGAATGTCTAAAGAACAATTTAAGTGACTTATGTAAGTTTTCTGTTTCTATATATATCAAGAAATTTGGAACGTTCTGGAGCATTTGCTAAGATATTTTATGAACCATGACTCTTTAAATTTTTCTTTTTTAATATTTTGCAAGTTTTTTTTCTCATATTTAATCATTTACTTTGTAATATCTAACCAGACGAAATTCATTGTACTTTTCGAATAGAAAGAAAAATAGGAAAAGGAAGAAATGAAACCACTAAAATCAAATCTTCTATATAAAGGAAATTGAATTTTCCATATTGAGAGCAATGCGAGCTTACACAAATGATTTTATCGTCTCTTTTTAGTATCATCGTATCAGTGATCTTATATAATATGCTATGGCCTATGATTCACAATATAAATGTTACCAATGAATGATAATGATGATGATTTTGATGATTATGATGATGATGACGCTATTGTTTAATATTTTATGATCATATTTAGAATACCATAATTTTTTTTTTGTGTACTTCATCCGAAACATAATTAGAAAAATTTATATAGAATTAAGTTGTGGGATTGTCATGTCACTATTTTAATAGTGTATGCGTGCGTTTAGAGAATAAAGTGATAGTAATGATAATAGTTGATTGATATTTTAGGAAACATTATTATTTTTTGTTTCTTTTTTTAAATTTATTCTTAATTTTGATGAGGTAAACTTCCCTTTTTTGGTACTATGTGTATGTGGTTAAATTGTAACTTTTATTGTGTACACTCTTTATGTTAGAGTTTATTATGTTGCCTAATGGTGCGTGTACACTATACTTGAATATTTTTTAAAATATTAACTTTATCATAATTTATGTAACAATTATGTTCTACTATTATTATATTTTTTGCCTTTAATTTTCACTTATATAAAAGGTCTATTATAAAATTAAGTGTAGGTGTTCAAAATACATTTGAAAAGTCTTTTAATTTAAGAGCAAAATTTTTTTTAATACGAGTAAGACTAATTTTTTTGTGTCATGACCAAAATCATTTATTAAATTATGCGCATAAATAAAGTGAATTTTTAATTATGTATTTCCAATTTTTTTTTTATGAAATTCTAAATTTTATTCTGAACTTTATTCATAGATACTAAAGAAAATTGGATTTTTTTTGTTGCATTTTAAATTATTTATTAAGGAAGCAAAAAATTAATGTACAAAATTTAAATTTTTGTTAACTTAAGAAGAGTATTTTCTTAATTTATAGGCAATTTAAAAATTCCTTAAATTTAAAATATTAAAAATTTGCAAATCACAATGAAAAAATTAAGATTAAGACTTAAATTATTTTGAATTTTTGGATTTCATTTTCATGTTTTTAATCTTGCACAAGTTCATCTCAAATTATACTCAATTTAAAATAATTTAAATAGTACAAACATAAAATTATTTTAAGAAATGCAAAACTATGGCAACATTAAAATCGACCCCATATATGTATACCGTGTAATTATGCATTATAATAATATTTTAATAAAATTCAATAAAGGAGAATTCTTTTAAAAACTTATTAGGTATGATACATTAATTCAGATCAGCGCGTTATTTTAATTAGACTTTCGTTCAGGAAAAAAAAACATTTAAGAGAAGAATTGAAATTTCTTTTAATTTTTTAAAATATATGACAAACTATCAAATTTATTACAATACGAGTATTTTCTGAGATAATCACATTGGAAAATGGAAAAAAAATATACCGGTAATTTTAACAATCTAGTAATTATTACCAAAAAAGAAGGGTCCGGTCCAAGTGCTAAAACTCTCGATAGTGATTTGTTGGAGTTTTTTTAGGAAAAAAATTGTGTGGGTGTAGGAAGGGGCGCATCGAAAAAAATAGCAAATTTTTTTGACTTTTTTGACAGTCTGACACCTATCATCGGTATACTGTTATGTAGATCTATCAATTGACAATACGGTTTCTGAACGCAATTTTGCTCTATCATAATTTATTTTCCATGCACATTTTCTACTACAAAGAGAAACACCCTCCGTGCTTAAGTTTAGTTGAAATTTTAGATTTTTTTCTTTGAATTTTAAATTTGAACTAAGAATATTAGCCAATGTTGAATTTTCAATATTAATTCTATATATGCAAACATATTAAAAGTGGAAACAATAAATTTTCGTAAAATGACCAATTTTTTGCTTATATTTTTTACCGAGAAGCAACTCTTTTTAAACTATACTACGATTTGAATTTCGCATGCAATGTGAACTAAAAATTTAAGTTCATAGCTACTTAAAATAATAAGCCAATAATAAAAATTTTAATTTAAAATTAATTTCTCAATATTACTTAAATTCACTCCCAATTTAATCTTATTAACAATGTTTTATTGAACTCAATTTAAAATTATTTTCATTAAATAAGAATTCAAAACCAAACAAAAATTTATTTCAATAAAATTTTTTTGTTTTCATATACGAGTATAGAGTTTTTAAAATTTTATAAAAAATAAAATTAATAAATTGCATTGTGTACTTGTCATTTCCAATAAAAATTAATATAAAAACAAAAATAAATAATTTTTTAAAAAGAAACCCTCAAGAATCGTTGAACAAATTCTTAGAGCATATTATGTGTAAAATAATTTTAATTAAAAATTATTATAATCTTGACGACGCGTTCTCAAATTGACTTAACAATTAGTTGAATTTATTTTAAAACTAATTGAAAAAGTAATTTATGAAAAAAAAATTTAATTAAATTTTTATAAGAATAAAATAATGAAATATTTAAACATACAAACATGTTATGCATATTCGGTTCAGATATGCGATTGAATTTGCAGCTTAACATATGTATATAGAGTCATAAAGCAATTTTTGTCTTTTGATCACGCACACTCTTTTTAATATATTATTAAGAAAATGTATAAAATGAGTAATATTTCACGTATAAATGTGCTTAAATGTGTATGTGTTCTTACAAATATTCAAGAGCAGCAACACTTAAAATTGCTAATGCATTATTATTGGTACAAACATGCATACATCCAGGAGTACAATTTAACATCAATTATGTGCAAAAGAAGAACAAAGAAATTTATTTATTGTTTCAATATTGCAATACGATAATTACTTGAATAAAATAAAAAAAAATGAATAAACCTACAATTATAGACCCAATCTGAGGATGTGAAATTTTGTTGTTTCTTTGTTATTTTTGTTTTTTTTTTAGTTTTTCTTCTTAAAAACAATGTTTCAATTTTCAATATCGTGAATTTTTTTTTTTTTGAAAATTTTCTATTCTTCTTCTTGAAGAAAAATCATTATTAAGTCTATAGAGTCTAGACCATTACAAAATCCACTTAAATTGCAATTTTCTTTTAAAATGAAAACGGTTCTCACTTATAGATTTATTGTTGTTTTTCATTTTTTTTTTATTTATTTTTATATTATATAAAAAACCATACCGCATATATTTTTCATTATATACTAAAATTGTATTTAAGATATTTTCTTTTTCTTTTTCTCCAATGCACAACGGTTGATATGCCATCATGAACATGCCTATCCATCATGTTTATGCAGAAAATCTGAAATAAAAGAAGCATTTAAGAAGAAAAACAAAAAGAAATTTTAATATTTTTATTCTGTTTTTTTTTTTTGCTTTCTTTTTTGTTGTTTGCTTTCTATTAATAAATTTCATCATGTAAAAGTCATCGACCACAAGTGCATTATGCCTACTCTATAATGTTATGCATTTTGATATGCATACATTCATGTATACATACATACAAAAATATTAACAGTAACTTCTCGATATTATTTCGATTAATTTTTGGATAGAAATAGGTATACAATTACAATGTAATATAAATCTGTTCAAGCAATGTTGGCAATACTGAATAAATACTATTTTTCGAATTTTTGTTAACAAAGTTACAATATGTAAATTTTTTTACTTTATGCCAAATTAATGTAAAAAATATTACAAGAATATTCAAATAATTTGCTGCTTCAGGAATAGTTTTAAATGGAAAGCAGTTTATATTATATTAGAACAGTTTAGGATAAGAAAGAATTATAATTCAAAATTAAGATTGGCTGAATGACAAAACGACCATCAGACACTAAAATTACGGCTATGGGATTGCAAAATAAGTACGTCTTTATTTAAAAAAAGAGAGAAAAGGAATAATGATGAGCAAGAGGAAATTAAATTATGTAATTAGTTGTTGGGCTAATCATTATTTTTTAGAAACTAATGACGACAGGACCTATTTATTTATAAGTTGCAGCCAATTTGCACGTCTTTGAAACTACCCGAAAGTCCAAACCTACGAAATACTTTATTTAATTTTAGACAAAAATTAGTAAGTTTATATGAGTGGCTAGAATTTTTATATTTATATTATAGCAGTTTATACAAGCGAACAAGGCGATGCACATAGAAATCTTATACTTTTTGAGTATCTTTTAAATATGCAATGTTATTCCTATATTTTCTCTTGAGACTTGATAAGTGGTAAATTTTTTGAAAACTCTGAGCAGATCTAATTTAACGTAGTTTTTAATGACCAAACTATAAGAAATATTTAAGCAGATATGTATATGTATACTTATATAGTTTTTTTTTTAAATTTACTATACAAAATTTTGTATACTAAAGGAATTGACATTCAAGACTCCTTTCGTTTAAAGTTTCACTTTTTGTAATTCCTGTTGTAAACGTGATATAAACACAAGTTACAGAATTACTTCATAATTCTATTTTCTGGAAATCAACTGCACATAATCGTATATTTTCAATATTAAAACTCAAATTTTCAATCCAGAAACTTTATCGTATTGATAATCATCTAAAAATAAAATTCTACGCTATTAAATAAATTACTCTCGAAATATAGAGATTGTCACTTGTACAAAATGTTTGTTATGGACGGATCCTACTGTAAAACTTAATTTTCGTATGTGATACATCAAAAATTAAAAAATATTTTATATTCTTAAAAAGTTATGGACATTCATCAACTAATTTAAAGACTTGAAACTAAAATATAAAAGATTTAAAAAAAAAAAAAGCAGAGTTGAGAGAAACGTCCACTTTTATTACTTTTATAATGCAATGTAGTGTATGGAAGAGGCAATAAATTTTTTCAGTTCATGTAAATTTCTTAATATATCAAGTAGCATCCAGAGTCTTTATGTATAAGTGTGTATGTACACGTATGTAAAATTTAATAATAATAACAAAGATAAGAGAAGATTTTAATTCTCATTTACTTTTAAATTAAAATTTAAAGGAGTATTTATTTATAAATTTAAATTTAAATAATTTGAATTCACACACAGACGCACATATATTTAAATATAAATTTATTCCTCATCTATACCTTTTTGTTTTTTCTTCAAAATCACTTCTTCATTACTCTGGAGAACTATACGGGCGATAAGTTTTCAAGTAAAATTCTAAAAATATTTTCGAATTCATTTTTATTTCGAAAAAAAAAAATTCTTGCTGAAATTCAGGATTTTTTTTTAAGATTTTTGTGAAAAACTAAAACACAAAATAAAAATTTTATAAAAAATTTTTTGATTTTTTATCTCTCTGCCTCTTCCACAGAGGAAGCAAACCGATTCATGCCTAGAATTTAGAAGAAATTCAAAAATAAAATTGTAAAATTATACACACACTCATTTCCAAATTTCTACAAAAAAAAAAAGAAAAAAATTCATAACATTTTTTTTCTATATTTGGAATAGAAAAAATGCATCATTTTTTTTTTTCATTTCCATGTTAAATGACAAATTTTAAATTTTTTAGAATAAGAAGAGACTTAAAAAAATTTTAAATGACTACACAACCCTATAGACCATAAATGTTATTTGAGAAATTTATTATTATGTAAATGTCAAAAAGTATCAAATTTATGTAGTGTATGCAGAATTTTTTCATAATAGACACACACACATGCACAAATAAATTTTTTATTTATAAATTATAATATTAATTATTTTATTTTTATTTTTTTGTTATTTTACAGAGAGAATGTATTTCAGTTCATATTGGCCAAGCTGGTGTTCAAATTGGTAATGCCTGTTGGGAATTATATTGTCTTGAACATGGTATTCAACCAGATGGTCAAATGCCATCTGATAAAACAATTGGTGGCGGTGATGATTCATTTAATACATTCTTTAGTGAAACTGGTTCCGGTAAACATGTACCAAGAGCTGTATTCGTTGATTTAGAACCTACTGTTGTCGGTAATTTAATCTTTATTTTATTTTTAGAATTACATTTACAAAAAAAATTATTTTTTTTATTTTAACCGTTTGTCAATTTACTTGCCCGTGTTTATATAAACTTTTCCAAGATAGAAGGCTTGGAAAATTCTTAGAGAAAAAATTATTTTAATAGAACAAAATTTTTAAGTTAAGTCAATGCTCTTTATAATGGTAAAAATTGAAATTACAAATCATTGGTCATCTTATTCTTGCATTGTCGGAGATTATTCCGCATTTGTTGTTACAGCAAGAAATAAGGATATTAAATTTGTTAGCTCCCCCTGCTAATAGATTTTTTTTTTCATTCAATTTCTATCATCTGTTTTTTTGACCAGTACCCGTCAATATATGTGAAAAATAATATTTAATAAAATTGAATTAGCCATCATACTCTAGATTTCTAAAATATCAAATTTTCCTTTAGCAATTTAGTGCAGGGCTCATATTTTTATAACTTTAAGCTGAAGTAAATAAAACCGATGTGTTGAAATAATTTCCTCATTTTCATATAATTTTGCATATATTCCGGAGAAATCTTGAATTTTATTGCTAATTAATTAGCATAAGGGTATTTTTTTTGCTAATTAATTAAGCATACTTTTTTGGGTAACAGGATTTTGCTTTTATAGAAAATAGGCAGAGCTAACATTTTCAAAGAAATGAGGAACCGAAAATTTTCATTTTGAACTCACGAGAAGGAAAAGTCACAAAAATATTTTATTCTTGTAAATTAAAATATTTATCGATAACTATAAATTATTCTTAAATTGAGATTAATCCGAGATCGCGTGTATTTAGAAAATTACTTGAAAAATTTGAGATAGACTCTTCATAAATAACAATTGATTTATACAGAATCAAGTCTATAGCCTGACATTTGTTTTTATAATTTTTTATGAAAGAAAAATCCTTCCACCTTGTACAGCTTAAAAATTTTGTAAACAGAATATATGAACGGGTGGGCAGAAGGACAAACTGAAGAATAGAATGAAATTAACAATACTGGTTAATAATTAACCACTATTAAGAATAATAAATAATTATTATGAATAATTATTAAGAATAATACATAATTTCCTGGAAAATTTCTAAATTGCATTCAAATTTTTATTATTTACAATTTAGATCCAAAACTCTACACAAATACAATAACAAATTTCAAAACTATTTATTAAATGGGAAAGTGTTATTTTATAAACCACGGCTCTGATCGCCTCGTTATTATTTTTTTATAATTGCCACATATTAAGTTTCAGAGGAAATTTTAAAAATCTTAAAAATTTAAGTTATTCTTTACAATTTGAAAAAATCATATTTTCCTAAAATATGCCAGAAAAACTGACGAAGGGGTTACTTATTTAAAAGAAGTTTTTTTTATTAACTTTGAGTTAATTTCTATTATAAATTGTGTACTACATAAATATAATATTATTTCAGATGAGGTTCGTACCGGTACATACCGTCAACTTTTCCATCCAGAACAATTAATTACTGGAAAAGAGGATGCTGCTAATAATTATGCCCGTGGTCATTATACAATTGGCAAGGAAATTGTTGATCTTGTATTAGATCGTATTCGTAAATTAGCTGATCAATGTACTGGTCTTCAAGGATTTTTGGTATTCCATTCATTTGGTGGTGGTACCGGAAGTGGTTTTACATCATTATTAATGGAACGTTTATCAGTCGATTATGGCAAAAAATCTAAATTAGAATTTTCAATTTATCCAGCTCCTCAGGTAAATTTATTACATAATTTTATTTATAGTGCTACGTGTTTTATACAATTTTAAGAGTAGCAATATTAATTTATAATTTAAATTTATCATATAGAATGAAGCTCATAAATGAAGGCGGTTCGCGCACATATCAAAAATGTTAAAATCACATAATTTTTTTTTGTTAAGTAGAAATTTCTTTGTGGAAAAGAAAATTCCTCGGAAAATAATCAATTCTTTTTTGTAGTTTTCTTATATTTTTCTCTCGCTCTCTCTATCTTTTATCCGGATTATAATCCATTCAAGAACGAAACTATGCCATATACCATTATTATACTTTTATTAAGGTATCTATAGTTTTTTTTGTAAATTTTTATTTTTACTCACGCAATACTAAAATAATGGTTTACCATTATAAATATGGTTTGGTTATGTAAAAGGGGAGTAGGTACAATAGAAAAATTTTTTTAAAGAACTTCTTTTACCAGTTGTTAAACATTAAACGGGAATTATTTTTTGATATATATATATATATATATATATATATATATGATTTAATATAAAATTTCAAACACTCAGAAAAAAAGCAACTGAAAAAATTGTAGAATTTTACTAAATTCTTATTCTTATAAATTTTTTTAAATGTTGGATTAATAATAATGTAAATTTAAAATTCGATTTAAAATAAATAAAACCAATAAATAGAATAAATTCACAAAATTGGCGAACAAATTTACAATGTTCGAATACATTTGATAAATTTTGCATAGTTCTAGGATTACGAGCTTTGATGCAAATTTTCACCCGAATAAATTAAGCACAGCTGGTCCTTAATATACATATAATATAATTTATTTTTTCTTGATAAATTGTTCATACTATGTTGAGTGTAGACAAAAGGATATTATGGAATAAGTAGAATCGAAAATAGCGATAGTGAATAAATAAAAGTACACATGTGAAAGAAGAGCTAATCTAAATGAAAAAATAAAAATCAGTAGATGACAATAGTTGTCAAATTTGAAAGATTTAATATTTTAATGCAAAAATATTTCAATTCTAATTTTCTTTGCGTGTAACAATAATTATAAGCCCATATACATTTATGCTTTGTTGTATTCTAAACAAAATCCAAAATAAAACAGAAAAATTACAATAAAATTAAGTTAGCCCAAAACTACAAAAAAACGCAAAAACAAAAATAGAGCTGAATAAAACTAAAGGTTTGTAAAGAAGCTCATTTGCCTTAAACAAATGAAAGTTCTGCTATTAAAAATAATCTACATATTACATTTTTAATATGTCATACATGTTAAACATAGGATGAGACAATAAAAATTAAAAGAGACATTGCCACAATGTTCGAATTTAGGGGTGAATGGCATATTTTGATGGTACCATTAGCTTTTAGCGTTTATAGAAATTTAGAAAAGCTTGAAATTTCGGGAATAAAATTTAATTTTACGAATTTCGAACGGTTATAGCTTGAGAGGGGATGGATGTGTAAAAAAACGTTCTTCTAACAAAATAAATTATTAATTTATATGTTAAAAAATTTGAAAAAAACCTATTTTAGATAACGTTTAATTTCAATGGCCATTTTGTCATTTCCATGCTTAACTATTGCTATGCCGCGGGCCAAATAATCCAACCACTAATTTTCTGTGTTTGCAAAATTAAAAAAAAAAATATTTGTAATTTTTTTGCAATAAATAATCAAAAAATGGTATTTTTAAGGATTTTCAGGAGCTATAACATCAGACTTACGATGTGAAAGGGGGGGGGGGATAGAAAAAAATTTTCTTCTGCGGAAATAAGTTTCTAACTTATTAAAAATCGATCTATATGTAAAATTTCATTTGCCTATCTTAAAGGGTATAAAAGTTTTGTAAAAAGGTTCTCGGACGGACGGACGGACGGACGGCCCAACAAGATTTGTTTTTGAAAAATTTTTTTTTTTGGAAAAGTGCTAAAAAGTAAAAAAAAATCTACTTACTCCTATTTATATTTTTGTTTTTTTATTATTTAATAGTGCACTATAATTTTTTTAGAACAACTCGTTAGATTCTTTTTTAAAGATAAATCAAGACAAATAAGTTTTCCCCATTTAAAATTTACAACTAGTAGTTACTTATATTAATAGTTAAACTATATGGTACTTATACCTAATTTATATATACATATAATATGTAAGTATGTATGTATATATAAATCATAGTATAAAAGTTAAATAGTCAGGAGGAATTATAAAACTTTTGAAAAGTTTTTTATGTTGGGTATGTGTTGAGAAGTGAAAAAAATCAGTTGGTCAATCACCTCAATAAAATGTTAAAAGTAAAAAAGAGAAACAAAAAAATTTTTAAAGAATAAAGGAATGAAAAAAAAGCGATTTAAAAAATTAACTAGGAAAAAGAAAAAAAAGAAAGAAATTGTAGAAAAAAACCAAACGGTTACGATCCAAAACCGAGTCAAATTGTAGAAATGTTGAAAAATTTGATTTTTTCACTTCTGTTTGGTGAAAATTAAAGCAAAAATTTTCTTCTATTTCTTTGTTTTTTTTCTTTTTTGTTGCGATTTTCTAATTGAGGGCAAAATAATAACAATAACAATAAAAATGTGAGTAATTGTTTGTAACAATTTACGTTTTTTTTTTTTTTTTTGTTCAGAAATGATTAATGAAATTAAAATCATCCTATATAAAATTTTATTATACTAGTTAACATGCTTTTAAATATCAAAACCATAAAAATTGAATTTATGTTTAACACTTTTTTCCTCATTATTAAAGTCTAATTTTTCATTTATTCTCAAAAGCAATCAAACTTTAACAGTAATTATGGCACAGAGATGGGGGTATAAAATTAAAGTTGTTGACAATTTATTTAATTTGTTTTCAAATAATTTGAGAAATATTTTAATAAATTTAATATTCTTTGAAATGACGAAAAGCTTTAGAACGAACAAACGTAAGAGCGCACATAGCTGGGAAACTTAAGAGCTAATATAATATTCAAGAAGCACAACGATTAACAAAAACTGAATTTGGTGAGGAAGAGGTCCTTTCTTAGATATTGTAAATATTTATAAGTATAACCAAAAATTTTTAATACAGTAACTTTACTGTGCACAATTAAAAGACAACTCTAAATTCTTAACAAATCAAAATTAAATAAACGTAAATAGTGGCCAGACAATTTTAAAGGATAATCTGACTAATAAGCAAAGTTTTAAACCAAAATACATTTTATGACAACAAAAATTTGAACTTGTTCAACTTTAATTGAAGTAAATATGAAATATGTACATTGACGTCATCCGAAAGAATAAATATAATATTAATTAAGCTGAAAATACCCTTTCGCTCTTATATAATTATTGTAACATACAAAATGTCTACAGACAACTTGGTTCAATTCAATGATAATTGAAAATTTATTTTGTCTTTAAAATGTTAAGGAAAAATGAATACAATTTTAATTTTTTGCAATTTAGCCAATTAAAATTTTTTCACAATTTACAAAATAACCTTTTTTTTTTTATTATTATATTATTTTAGGTATCAACTGCTGTTGTAGAACCATATAATTCAATTTTAACAACCCACACAACATTAGAACATTCTGATTGTGCCTTTATGGTAGATAATGAAGCTATTTATGATATTTGCCGTCGTAATTTGGATATTGAAAGACCAACATATACCAATTTGAATCGTTTAATTGGACAAATTGTATCATCAATAACAGCTTCATTACGTTTCGATGGTGCATTAAATGTTGATTTAACTGAATTTCAAACAAATCTTGTACCATATCCACGTATTCATTTCCCATTGGCAACATATGCTCCAGTTATATCAGCTGAAAAAGCATATCATGAACAATTAACTGTAGCTGAAATAACAAATGCATGCTTTGAACCAGCTAATCAAATGGTTAAATGTGATCCAAGACATGGTAAATATATGGCATGCTGTATGTTATATCGTGGTGATGTTGTACCAAAAGATGTTAATGCTGCAATTGCAACAATTAAAACAAAACGTTCAATACAATTTGTTGATTGGTGTCCAACTGGTTTTAAAGTTGGTATTAATTATCAGCCACCAACTGTTGTACCAGGTGGTGATTTGGCAAAAGTTCAAAGAGCTGTTTGTATGTTATCAAATACAACAGCTATTGCTGAAGCCTGGGCACGTCTTGATCATAAATTTGATTTAATGTATGCAAAACGTGCTTTCGTACATTGGTATGTTGGTGAAGGTATGGAAGAAGGTGAATTCTCTGAAGCACGTGAAGATTTGGCTGCATTGGAAAAAGATTATGAAGAAGTTGGTGTTGACTCAACAGAAGAAGTTGGAGAAGGTGATGAATATTAAACGAACCCAACAAAAAAAAAAAAACAGAACAATTTACATAAAAACGAAATAAAAAGAAAAGTAGAATAAGAACAAAATGACAGCGCATTAAAATTAAAGCTTACAAAAATGACAACAAATCGATTTTGTTCTTAATTTGCAATAAAAATCTTAAATTTTCTTTTTATAATATTTAATTTTAAAAAAAAAGAACTAAAAAATCAAATATTACATTAATTAATAGTAGGTATTTATTATTTCTCATTTTGATTCACATTTGCAATTTTTATTTTAATTAAAAGCTTTTTAAGAGGGTTTTTTTGTATTTTTAATATTTTGAAAAATACTAATAAAAACACGAAAAAAAATATTTCAAACTGTTTCAATATATTTCTTTTAATAATTCAAGTATAAAAATTAATTAAATGTACTACCTTGAATTCGACAATCAAGTCTAGATTTCAACAACCAATTCATTCACAAAATGCTGCTGCGAACCTTTAAAATTAAATCCAAATATATTGAAAACATCAATACTTTCAGCGGGGTTCCAAATATTTACCAAAATTACACTTAATTATAGGAAATAACTCGTTACTTCACAGATATGTACACACCTCCAATTATTTATACAGGTTCTGCTTTCTATAGCGATATCCACACAAAGTTCAAAAAAAATTTAACGAATTTCAAATTTCTGCTCTTTCAAGTATTTAAAATTTCTATTAAATCTATTAATCGAAATGTGTTAAATCGAATGCTAACAAAAAATAAGCAATAAAAATCAATAACCTTCAGTATTTAATATAAATAAAAAACTACAGCAATCACCGCTGATTTATTTCATAGACTTATAAAACTGATACTTGACTTTAAATTCTAGAAAAAGATCCTAATGCTCTTAAGTGGAGTGAGAAAAAAAAATGTTGTTTTAAAAGTATGAGCAAAAATGTAAAATATGCAGGCTCTATAAAGATAATGAAACTATAGGTATTCATAAAGACACAAATAATCAATTTATTGTGTTCATAAAGCAAATTAAAATATGCATACACACACACACTTCATTTATACATGGCGGATCGAGTACTTGTCTTGAAATTGCAATCTACGTATGTATGTATACACAATACAAATTAAAATAATATTACTTGAAATCGACTTGAGTTTATATTAATTTGTCAAGTTAATATTAATTTATAATTTTCAATCTTACAATCCCCTCATTATGCAGTCGAAGCTTATAATTTCATCGAATCGACTTCATTTGAAAATTTCAAGTCAAGTTGCATTTATATGAGCTAAAAATCTGTTTGAAATGAGTTTGAAGCTGCATATAAACTTGGTAACATATTATATTTTCATTAAAATCGAATAAGAGTGAATGAAGATACAAGAGTGCAGAGATGGGCTAATGAACTGACATTCTGATATTTTGTAAGTGTAAAATTAATACCCAGTCCATTTATATAGTAATATTACTGTAAATTTTCTCCATCTAAATCTCAATACATCTTATGTTTGTACATACATACATACCTGCTTTTTTCTATAAAATTTTAAAAATTTTTTAAATTAAATTTAAATTTTGCTGTCAACTTGACATACAAAAATGTCATTATCATTGTTTAATATTTTTTTAAAAATATTTTACTTTAGTTGTTAATTGGAATTTGGCATCGTATACGTATAAACTTCTACATCAAAAATTGTGTGACCCTACTTCCTTGAAAAATGTAATTGTGTCATCAAGTGCATCTGCATACGCATGCAAATAATATTGAAATTATCTTTACAAGTATTCAGAAAAAAATAGAATTAATATCAGAAAAATTGGTTTCGAATGCATAGGTTCAGGTAAGCTTTTTTTGAACCGGCTTTATTCCACATTTATTACTAAAAGATGATTGTGAAATCTAAAATATTTTATTTTATTTAAAAAAAAACGTAAATTTATTTTAAAATGAAAAAATTTTTCACTGTTTACAATTTTTTTTGTATAATTATAACATTTAGGTTATAAGGTTCTTTGATACATATATACTCGTATCACATATAACATTTTTTGATGTACCAAGATTTGCAAAGATATAATTTTGTTAATGCTTTATCCATAATTGAATGATTTATTTTGAAAGTGACCTAAACTCATTTTAATCAAAAATGAAATATTTGGGTCCGTTTGGGTCTAGAGCAACAAACAATTCTGTTATTTATTTTATAGTATGTATGTATATATTTATTTCCCTATCTGACTATAAATTTCAATTCCAACTACTGACATTATCATTGCTTTGGAAATAAAAGAATTTTAAAATTACAAATGGGCTTCATTAGGGAAATGGGTCAATTTCAAAATTAATGAAATGGGTCAGTTTCAAAATTAATCATACAATTTTGTTTTAAAAAGATCGCGAAAAAAAACAAAAGCATTGAATCGCTCTCTAATATTTAAATTTTAATTTCTCTAATATTGAAACATAATAGAAAACAGCAAAGCGAATGGCTAACCAATTCGAATGAATTTCCAGAATTCAGCATTGGCACTTGATTTCATTTGCCAGGTTATAAATATTGGTGCTTCAAGACATCTAAAAATATGTTGTTCTAACCTAAAAATCTGGTTCACTTAATCTTAAACATTTTGTTTTCATTCAACAAATTTGTCACATATTTTAATCTGATAAGGCTCCTACTATAAAGATAATGATATTTCAAAATTTAAAATTTGAATTCTAATCTCATTTATTTAAAGTTAAACAAACAAAATATAAGGAGTTGATCCTAAAACTAAAAATACTATGAATTGGTTTTGTAGATTTTATTTCATCTAAAAATTACACAAAAAAAATTATGAATATCTTTTAACAAATTTTATACAAATCTAAAGTAAATTTTTTACTTAATTTTACTTTTTATTCTTATTAACTGTTATTACACAATTTTGTAATTTTATCCCTTTTATAAAAGAGTGAGTTTTCTTTTTTAATATTAATATGTATATATTATGTATATATATATACATATATATATACGTAACATAAAACATGTACTAATTATTTTATTTTTACAAAATCAAATAAAAATAAAAACAAATATTTTAATAATAAATTGAATTTTTCAATTAAATTTTAACCCATAAATTTATTTTCATCTTTATTCATTGTCTTTAGGAAATTATCTAACCATTTTTCAATAATTGGTAAATTTTCATCACTCCATTTTGTTTCTTCTTTGATATTACGTAATGATTTTTCAATAATGTGTTCAGCACTACCAAATTCACCTTGTTTTTGAACATATAAATTCGATACCATATCGTAACCTTCTTGTGTTGTAAATACTCCAGTAGCAGCACTGATTAGATTATCCCAAAGATTTGTTTTATTCTCAAATCTAAAATATAAAGAATTTTTTAATTCAAATATCATTAAAAGTTTTTCAAAACTAGAACTGCAATAATTTAAAATTAAGGTTGAAGATCACAAAGCTTATGAAGTTCTTAAAATTAAAAGATGAATTTTCCAACAAGTTTATGTATGTGCACTGACTTGTGCGATATTACTTAAGAAACTAAATATAATACCTTTCACGAATAACATCCCAATTATTTTGTAGGAAATTGAATAAAGTTGTATAACCGCTTGAACCACCAGTGAGCATACTAAATATTAATACTATATCATTTTCTGTGAAATTTCCATTCTCTTCTAATATAGTTAAATTCAAAAGTCTTTCAATTTTTTCTGGTTGTACTGGGCATCCAGCTAATGTTTTCAATAGATAAGTTCTTTCACTTTGAATACGTGATGCTGGGAAATTTATAACTCTTTGTAAACCAAATTCCCATTCTTTTTGTGTTCCCCATTTGAAAACCGGACAAATATATTGATTTGGTACACTATAATCAAAAAAGAAATATTTTAATGAATTTTAAATATGTTTATTGATTACAGATTTATTTTTACGGGTTTCCTTCATCTGGATTTTCACTTTCCATCCATTTTCTATAAGCAGTTTGTGCTTCTTCAATACATGGACGATAACCAGCTCTACATAAGAAAGTTTTTGCTAATGCTCTTAAATCAGTTTTCCAAGTTTCTTCACCTTCTTGTTGAACTCCAAGCTCTTCATATAATGGTGTAAGTAATATTCTTACATATGTCTATATGGTACGTTCAAGAATTTCAAATAAAATTAAATAATTTAAGGAGAGAAATTCTTAATGAATTTGAATTCTTTGTGTCATGTTATAATTACCTCGAATTTTTTATGTACAGCTGACATATCAATGTGACGTCCAATATGGTCAATAAATGTAAAAACAGGATTCCAAGCTAAATGATCTCTTTCCGATAGCATAAATAAAGTCATATTGAAAGCAGTTGCAAAACTTAAGTCTCCAGCATAAGCTAGATTCCAAGCATCGTGTAATAATTTCGCTCTTAAAAAAATAAATTATTTTTAAAATTGAAATTATTTTATTGTGAATAGGCTACAAACCTTGTATAAATTGGTATTTTAGTTCTTCCTTCATTTGTTTGCAAATATTGAGCTAATAAATTCCAATTTTTCTCATCATAATTAACTGGGAATGGCCCAATCTCTTCAGGATTTACAATAACAAATTTCTCTGCTTCTGGTAAATTATTTATTGTAATTTCTCTTACTTTTTCCATCCATAATTTTGGTGTTGAATTTGTAAAATTAAGTTTATCCTGTTCAACAATAACTAATGGTATCCACCATAACATTTTATCTTGTTCTGGTACATCATGTGGTCTTTCACGTAAATAAACTTTTTGTGTAACTTTAGCTGTTTTATCTGCATAATTTCTTTGAACATTAACAACTGGTAAACGATCTTTTGTTATCCATGATCCAGCAATTTCATTTATTGTATATTTATTTGCTAATTTATGATCTTCGTGAGCTTGTTTAGTAAGTGCATCCCATAAATCATCACCAAAGAATGTACTAAAATGACGATTTGCTATGAATTTTCTTAAACCAGTTTTGAATGTTTCACTACCCAAAGTATAATTTAACATTCTCATAACTAGTTCTGTTTTAAATGATGTTGTTTCTTGTTTCATTGCTGTTATTCTTGAATGAGGATATCTTTTACTAAATTCATAATATAACGAGTATAGCACAGTCATTGGATATTTTCCATTGAATTCAACTCCGTTATCAATCTAATTAAATCAAAACAACAAAATAAGTGAAATAGGAACCAACTGAATCAAAAATTTATATTACCTCAATAACATTATAGGAAGCTAAAAAGCTAGCCAAAGCCTTATTAACATGAGCATCACTCCACCAATATGGTGTTACCCATGAACCTAACCACTGATAAATTAATTCTTGTGATAATCCGTAGTATCCCTTTTTCAACAGTTCACTTTCCCTTTAAAAATTAATTAAAAGAGAAAATTTTATTAAATTGAACAAAAAATTCTAATTCATTTTTTAAATATTTCTTACTTGAATAAAATGAGACCCCAATTGTCAGCTGGTCGAACTACTGACATTCCAGGTACAGCAACAACATCTATTTTCGTTAGAGGTACTTGAGCATCGAAATATTTCTCTAATGTATTATAAACTTGTTCAACTTTTTCGAACATTTCCTTTACAATTCCAAAAAAAAACCAAAAATAAATGAATACCAAATACAGATATATATTGACAAAATATACGGGACAAAATATATTTGTCTTACCGACATTTCTTCATGAACATCTGGTCTTGCCCATATTTTAATTGCAGGTTTTTTTGATTCTCCAGCAGCTTTTGCGCTAGTAACTGGAACTTCTTGAAGTTGTGATATGAGAAAACCAAAAGTAAATGTTGACATTGGTGGTGTTGGAACAAAATAATCGACAACATAATTTTTAAGTTTCTCGTCATTTCTAAAATATTTAAAAGTTTATAAGAAATCAATTATATTTTAAGATTATGCATACAATTCCACGGAACGTTCCACTGGTGTATTAAATAATGTTACGAAACTTTTCGGTCTTGAAATACTAACATTAAATGGTACCTAGAAATAAAAGAAATTTTATTAAAAGAAATATTTTATTTTCACATGTAAACAAAGTAACCTTAAATCCAGGCTCATCAAAACAAGGGAATAAACGTCTAGCGTTATGTGGTCTCATGTATGTTGCATAATATTGATGTTTGTCACCTTTTAAGTCCATATATGATCCTTGGAATAATCCTTCAGTTGTTTCCCAAATTTTACCACTAAATTTCAATTCTAATTCACATTCACTACCTTGTGGTATGGGTTCAGTCAAATGAATAACATATACGGTTTTTTTGACAACTCTATCAGCTCTTTGGATTCCAATATATTCTTCTTTATCGTCGGACTCATTTTGATTGCTTAGAAAAACAAATTTCAAATATAATTTTTTTCAAATTTTTTTTTTTTTTTTAATTAAATTTGACTTACTCATTTGATTTTCGTTTTAGCTTTCTAATCTTAATGTCTTTTTCATTAATTTCTAAATCGAAATGAGCATGAAGTGAAATTTTTTTCGTTTCATCATTCCAACTTAAATTCATTTTTATATCGCCCATAAAAGTTCCATCATCTAAATTTGGTCGAATATTAACAACATAACTGGTTGGAATCACATCTTTCGATAATCTAGCGTCCGGAATTAGTGCATGAGATGCTGATAAATCTATACTTCTTTTTTGCCGAGTCTATATATAAAATATTTTTATGAATGAAAAAATGCAAAAAAAATTCATTTAAAAAATCTTACATCAATTATAAAAGCATTTGCTAACGACTGAATTATTCCTACGGCCAGTAGAAGTATTAGAAACTTCATGATGTTAAACAACGGTCTGAAAATGCAAAAGTTTTATAAAGTATATTAGTTCGTCGTGTGATTACAAACTGTAGGTTCCTAAAAAATATTTAATTACAAATATATGTATAACAGTTTTCCTTGAAGGAAGCAAAATTATAAGCGTCCAACACGAACGGTAAATTAAATATTGCGAGAGGTTATTCATTTTAAAAACACAAAAATTTGCCTATATTTGGGCGAATTCTTTTCAAAGAAAAATTAATTGCATATATATAGTTACCATTAAACATTTTTTAATTTCTTGAATGATGATAAAACTTTCGAAAAATACAACAATTGTAAACAATGTATAATAAGTGTGTGTATGTATATAAGAGTTTTGTAAAAATATCAAATTGCAATATACATACATACGTATATGTTGCCTGACTTCAATTGTGCAGATATGGCGCACTATTACAAAGTCTAGTGTTCAATATTTTATGTATGCCCGAAAATTTTCAAAGTCCAAAATTCAATGTAGTTTGTTATACGCTTATAAAATGTGCACATATGTATAATGAGTATTTGGGGCATAGCAAAATTTATACATGATTAATTTTGACTTAATCACAACTGATGTGACAGTAACGTAAATATACAAAAATTTAAAAAAAAATTAGTAAAAAATTACAATAAATATAAAATATTAAATGGTGGCAAATGTCATTTTATTCTTGTGTTAACACCGCAATTCATGAACTTTATATGCAATGTCAATAAATGCAATGCATATCACATTATAAACGTATAGTAGTGTTGCACTTATAGCGCATATATCTGCCTAATTGAAGTTGCGGAAACTAACTTACCAAAAATTGCTTAATTCCAAATTACTTAATTAATTTTGAAGTTAAAATCTAGTTTTTGAGGTTCTTAAAACAAAATTTTACAGGGCAAAGATTAAATTATGTATATCTACATACAATAAAACAATATACCCAAATTTGTTGTATTAGAATTGTGTTCGAGGCTTAAAAATATATTCGAATCCTATAAGAGTAAAACGAAAAACCTAAAGGTCCCAATTCAAGTAAGGTAATAAAAATAATTTAATATTTTGTCAATAATTCAAAATAAAAAAGATGATTATCTAAGCGAGATTTAAACTACAAAACTGTTTGTGCATCAAATCAAAAATTCTTATAATTTTATAATTTTTCTTATAATTTTATATTTACTACTATTCTTGTAAGTTTTATATTTCATCAGTTTATTTCCTGTTAAAACTAGATTTATTCAATAACTAATTTTTAGATAATCGAGCATTCGCATCATCAAAATGGAGCTGCGTTTCGATATTTGTAAATCTAAAGGAAATTTTTTTCTAAATTTCCTTATCGAAAATCTAAATTCAAAATAATATTTTTATAAATGCGTTTTAATTGATTCAAAATATTTTATAATACAATTCCAATTTAAAATATAAATAAATTAATTTTAAAATTTCGCTGATAATTTAATTAAAAAATATTTATAATCTTATAAACTACATATCCATACATTTATATAATTAAATAATTTAAAATATTTATGTACACATTTAAATTTTATATAATAAATTAAGGATTTTGCTTTGATTTTCTAAAATTACCAATATCATTTATATAACTAATCCATAATTTTCTAGTTACCGGATCTAATATTACAAAATATATAAATAAAACAAATCCTTGTGATGTTGCTGTTAAACAAAATAAATATGAAAATACTAAACCAAATCGCATTGTTGATAAAAATCCAAATATCCATGTTAATCCCAATAAAAAGAATAATAATATTAATAATCTTAATTGTGACATTGCTATTTTCTTTTCCGTATGTCGTAAATTAACACCATTGCCACGTAATAAATTAATGAAAATAATAAAAAATATTATAAAATTAGCTGATACAACAATTGCTATCGGTAATAATGTTCCATAATAAAGTGCTGCTCCAGTTGGATAACATATTTTTGATTTATCAACTGGAATATATGCATCACGATCAATTAAAATTATTAATAGTACCGGTATTGTTGGTACAATCCAACCAAATAAAAATGATTTTAATAGGAAACGATTTGGTCTTTTATTACCTAATACTTGAACATAACGTTTATATTGTAAATATGCTATAATAAACATCCAAGAGAATTGAACTAAAATTGAAAAATGCATTAGAGCACCTAAAATTATACAACTTGAAAATATTCTCATTTCAATTAAATGTGATGCTAATACTTCAGTATTAATAAAACAAAATAAAATCATTTGTAACATAATTGCAATTGATAATTGTAATAGGATTTTTGTTGATGCTTTTTCTCGCCATGATTTAAATACTAAAGCTGTCATAAATATACCAATTACACCGATTATTGATAAAGAACATCCTAATAATGTAATAATATCTAAAGCTTCTTCATGAATTGGTGTAATTGTAACATCATCTGTTGAAACTGATAAATTATATGTTCCACCAACTAAAAATGCAAACGGTGTTAAATGTAATGTTCCACATTCCATTATTATTGTTTCATTAGCAATATTATGATGGGTCTTTCTAACAAATCGTATACCATCATTTTCCCAATTTCCATAATTCCAATAATGACAATGTTTTGTATTCTTACCAGTTTCATTATTAATATCTTCATATTGATAATCTCTCATAAAAATCGGTAAAGTATCTGGTAGTTTATTTGAGTAGCCTGGTATTGAAATACTTATAATTTTACTATTAACTTTAAAATTTGTAATTTCACGATTTTCTATGAAAAGTGCATCATTACGATATATTTTTATTACAATTTTTGGTCTTATACTTTCAATTACTCTTGTATTATTCGCTAAATAATCGATTTCTCCTATTCGATTCCAAAGTGATTCTGGGAAAAATGAAGCCACCTCTAATCGTTCATTTTCTAAAAGTTCTTCTTTAGATTGATTTTTATATAAAAAATCGTATTCATAATTAAGAAATGTTATGTTTTGATTAAATGTATTTAAATCTGAATAAATTACAATTCCAGTAATATTAGCAATAATTGGATCAATTGTAAAAATCATAACATTTGAATAGATTTGTAAGAAAACTCCTAAATCTGAATAACTTTTATTGGTTTGATCAAATAATAAAATATCGGTAAAATTATTAATCGAATTTTCAAATGTTTCATTCAAATAATTATTTTGAATTGTTGATATTGAATCGATTATACTTTCAAATGAATCTAAAATTGTATTTGTAGAATTTAATTTGACTGATAAAATCATTGTTGTCTTATTAAAATCCATTAAATAATCAAAAATCTCATTGAATTCAACAACATGTTTAATAAATTCTTGTGTAAATTGTATTCGAGTAGCTTTTCTTGCTGAACTTTTCAAATCTATTTGGTGATTGGTTTCATTTTGTGATGATTCAATTGATCTACTAGTTTTTATAATTTCATTTTTAAGTTTTTGAAATATTTGTCCTAAATAATAAATATCTGCTGCTATTATTGTTATATTTTTTTGATTTTGAATATTTTTTAAAGTTTGATGAACACTACTTAAAACTTTTGATGGTAAATCTTTTGCTGGATCAAATTTTTCAATTTCATACAGTTTTTTCGTTATTAAAGAATATAATTTTTGTTTTATACAAACATCATTTTGTTGTGTTAGATTTTGCCATGTTGCACCATATATAAAATCTCCAATACAATTTCTTATTTTAAGTAAACCATTTTTCAAAATACAAAGTTCATGTGTTGTTGCCATTTTACCACGTTCAACAGTTTTCCATTGATTGCCGGAAATATCACCCAAACAATAATCTGTACTATTCACTTGAAAACTTTGATTATTATTTGGAATATTATTTAATATTTCAATTAAATAATCTCGCATCCGAATTCTTGTATAAGTTCTATGATCCATGTTAGGATGATATGTTAAAATTTCTTCACTACTCTCTTCAGAACTGTCATCATGAAATAAAAATTTATCTGAAACAACAGCATGACATATAAATTTTATAATTCCATTCGGTAGGATTTCTTCGATTCCCATTATTTTGACACTTTCGATATCATATGGTTTAAATAAATTTTTAATAAATTGCTTAAAATTTCTTGCAGATTTTATAGTTTTTTCAATTTTTTTTGAATTTTCTTTCATATTAAATAAGATTTCATTACATTCAATGATATTGCATGGCATTTGCATAAAAAATGCAAAATTATTACCTTTAATTTTTTTAGTAGCAATCACTTTTGTACTTTCAATTAATTGAAAATCATAAATTGTATGAGCTTCACACCAATATACGCCGGGACCTTTACCATATAATTTCAATTCAAATAACGATTCCGTTTTCATTTCATTTTCCCATATTAAATCTTTTATTTCGACACGTTTTATTAAATCATGATCGGAATTTGTAAAACAACTAATACCAATTTCATCCGAATCTGGACTTGAATCTTCATCATTTTCAATTGAATTTAATCTAAAAATATATTTTCGATTGTATACAGTCAATATTAATTTTTTATTAATTTCATAAAATTCTAATTTCATTGAAACTTTATGAATTTGTTTTAAATTGATTATATTTAAATTAAAATAATTAAATTGTTTTAAATTCATATCTGATTCAATTTTTATAGTACCATCTTGTGTTATTAATAAATTTTGTGAATTATTTTCTCCATTTTTATCATTAATTATAAAACGTTTTAAAAATATTTTACTATCTCTTAATTTATACTTTCTAAATAAATAATTTACAATTGGTTTATTTTTAAGAAAAAAATCATATGAATTTTCATTATGCTTAATATCAACATTGTAGGATCCAATACCAAAACAAATATTCGGTTTATCTAAACGAATATAAGGTGTAGATTCTGGACACCATGATACTTTTGTAATTATTTTATCAAATATACATAAATTATATTTCATCTTATCTGTTGTACAATTAGTCATACTAACTGAGATTATATTTGTATGATTAAAATTCAAGACCAAACATTCATTATAAGATAAGTGATCATAATAATGTTTTTTAAATAAATGTCCCCAATTTTCACCGGGTAATCTCCATAAAATTGGAAAAAATTTATTAAAATTTTCTGAATAATTATAACGTTTTACTGGTAACCAAAATTCATTTGTTTTTAATTTATCAATAAAATATTTGAATAGAATTGATTGTTCATTTGATTTTAAATCAAATATTGATTTATCAGAACCATAACATAATTTATCATTCCATATTTCTTTAAATTTTGATATTTTTAAACATAATAAACCATATTTGGTTGAAAATTCATGAAAATCATCGGGACAAAATAAATTTTTATATAAAAAATTGCATGTGTTTGAATCAAAATTTGTTTTCCATCCATTTAATGTACATTCACGAATTATTAATGATTTATTAATTTGATGAAAACATGGTGGCTCTGATATTGTATATCGTTTTCTAGTTTCTGGCCATATTATTTGTGTATCATTGATTTGATGAATTTCCATTTTACATAATGGTGTTATTCTAAAGCCCGTCTAAAACAAATGGTATTTTTTTTTTTCAATCTCAAATATATTTGTTATATAAGACAATTAATTTGCGTTGTATATACTTACGGTATTTACAATTTTTAATCCATTCTCATAACTTTCAACAGATCCACAAGAAAATTCGGCAATTAATAAAGCTATAATATGGCTAAGTGTAAATAACAATTTTTGGAAAGCCATTAAAATTTTTTTTTTTTTGATTTTTTTTATAGCAATTACAAAATTAAAATCAAATTTACAAATAATTTAAAAAAATATTTTCTTTTTTTGTTTTTTTCTATTTTAACTTTACTTTAATAGAAATTTTTTTCCGAAATAACAACAGAACAAATAAACTCTGGAAGAGCTTCATTTACTAACTAATCTTAAAATTTACCTTGGATCAGTGATCTCACGGATTTTTTTTTCTTGATTTAATAAAACTAAAGAGTTTTTTTTTTTGCTCTTATCACTAATTAAATACAAATCTGAGCTTCTCTCTCTCTCAGTTATCTGAATAAAATGAAAATCATAATTTATCCCGTCCATTAAGTATAATATAACATGTTGTTGCAAAATGTTCTAATGAAATAGAGACCAAATTTATAAAAAATTGTGATTGTTCAGAAATAAGCAATTAAAATTGTATTGTTGAAAATTTGAATTTGAAATCTTTGAATATTATTTGATTTGAAACGACATGGTAAATGACATAAATCTTTTATCATTATTGTCATTATTGTCAATATGACATAATGTTTGTTCTTTTTGATAATTTTAAGTCAATTTATTCAATATGAACTTTAGCTATTTTATAATAACTATTCAACAATTTTACCGAATTTTATTAATTTAAATGATTTCTTGCAAAGGCATACTATATTTCCAAGTTTTGTTTTCGAAATTCCAGGATTCAATTCTACATAATATTAATCTGATTTCAAATCTACTTTAAAAGATTTAAAGCCCATTTTTATTAACATAATTATGTAATAAAGCCTGTTTAAATTAAAAAAAATTCACAATTATCTAAAGAGCACATCCAAATTATTTATCTAACTAAACAGATAAATATTTTTTCTTCATTTTCTCACGTACATTACGTGCACTTAAATTGACAAATTGATATTATTTATTTACATATAATGTAAAAATTCATTTAATTAATTGGCGATTGTGTTGTTTTGTGTACAAAAATATTTGAAAAAATAGTTAAATACTAACATAATCGACTAAAATTCAAATTATAATCTCTTCACAATTTTACAAAATTTACACAAAACTTACACACAATTGAATTTTAATTAATTATTTTTATTATTATAACTATACAAATACGATAAATGACACAAGATTAAAATTTATTATTTTAATTTTAAAATATTTATTAATCTATGTGTATATAGTATTGTAATTTTACACGCATTTCTAAATTAATATTCTAGTTAATTGTTTTGAGATGAAATGAGAAGATTGTATACTGCAATATTACAGTTTTATAATTGCATTAAATTTTAATTGAGACTTGATTTATTAAATAAATTAAAAGAATTTTATTTAAATTTAAATAAATTTTATTATTATGTTTTTATTTTCGTAAAATAAGCTTTCTTCATAATTATAATTACATAAATTTAAATTTTCATATAAGCATAACCAAAGCTTTATTATTCCTATAAGATTAACTTAGTTCTGCTAGTTGTAAAGTACATAATATAAGTGTACCTTTATATATAAGAATAAATGTACATTAATTAATTTTATTAATTGCAAAGCAATAATCATACTGAATAAACTAAACTTTAATATAATTATACTTAATATTCAAACTATGTACATTATATGTATAATATAAGATTATTATTTGATCTCCCTCATATATATATTTAATGAATCATAAAACGAAGATGTTGTTAGTCTCTCAGTTGCACATAATATACTTATAAAGTATAATTACTATACATCAAACATTAACTTCCAATGAAATAATTTCCAAAATTAAAAAAAATAAAAAGTTCATATTACAAGGTAAAACAGCGCCGGTCCAGAACAAAAATATTCTAAAACACAATTCAGAAATTTTTTAGGATAACAAATTATTGGTCGAAATTTATTTGTCATTATAGTTCTTGTAAGAGATTTTTTGTATACATTCGTTTTAAATAAAATTTTTTAAAAAATATTAATAATGTGATGAGCGAAAAGATTTTAATAAAAATTTTGAAATTTGGAAATTCTTTACATTTCATTTACGCGGAGCGATAGTACAAAAAAACGTATACACTCTGGCGTTCAATATGTTCTATCGATATAGGATATGGCTATTTGCCTGTTAATAATAAAAAAATTATTAACAGGCAAATAGACTTAAAAAAGTGTTGCTTTAGACAGTCAATTTGTTATAACATCTAAAATATTTTTTTTTGCCAATTCCTTGGTAGATCAAGTAAAATTTTTGTTTCCAAACTCATTAAGAAATTAAATTTTTCAATAGTATATTTCCAATTTCCGTATTATTATGTAAGTTTAAATTATATAAAAAAAGATAAATAAAAAACATTCTTGCTCACAAATTTTTCAATTTTTTTCCTTTTTATAGCGAAAACAATTTAAAAAACAAAAAACTATTCTGTTTTAAGAAATTGTAATCCAAGTGCTAGAAGAATTTTTATTTACACCAAATTATGTAGTACAAAAAAAAAAGAATTGATTGATTCATTTTTTTCTTATATACACTTAAAATTATAATGTGATCAGTCCATGACCGAAACCATAAGATAAGAGTTAGAAATAACATATTTAACTTATTTCAAATATTCCTGAAATTTATATTTTCATTCAAGAACTCGATTTTCATCAAATTCCTATCATACACACTTAATAGAGCTAAACACAATGTGACGCAAGTGTTTGCAAAATTATTACGTATGTTTATAAAATAAAATACATACGTACAGTAAAAATAAATTTCTTAGACTATAATTTACTGAAACAAGTCTAAAATATTATATAAAAATATTTATTACAAATTTAGTAAACTTTAATTTAGAATATAATATTATACAATTTATGTCACTTACAATGAGCGTTTTATATTCAAACTGTTTAAGACGCCAAGAGCAGGCGTCGCGTCTCTTAAAATTTGATGCGATCACAATACCTTCTTTTTTATATGCAACAAAATCGATAAAAATTGTTTAATTAACAATTTTCATAACTTTTAAAACCTATACAGGCACAAAATAAGTCTTCTATAATTTGAAATTTAAAGTTTTTGGTTAAAGTGACTATAAAATTATTAAAATCTCGCATCTCGTCATCTAATTATTTTTCTATTATATCTAAGAACTGGAAATTTATTGTTTTCACAGGTTTTGACAACACTCAAAAAGTTTTCTTTTTTCTCATTAGAAGAATTAAAAGAAAATTATACCAATACGGTTAATGAGAAACTATGTTGCGCCGCATGCGATACCCCACAATAATTAGGATTGATTGAAAAATCACTTTTGAAAATCATGCTATTTAAAATAGATCATGGGGTATTTTGGATTCACAAAAGTGAATTTTGAAAACCATGCTAGTTATTAAAACAGAATCTAAAGAGTGAAAATATTTTTAGTATCAAAAAATTAGTGAGATCGCTCTAAGTGGCAGTGATCACCATTTTCGTAAAACAATGATAAAATAAACGAAATTTATATACCTATATTTGATAAAATTAATGTTAAGAGACTGTTTTTAATATTTTTTGAAAATTTTATAAATAGTGAGCAATGTATGAACCATGACAAATTAATAATTTGACTTGCTAAACAATAAAATGTTAGAAACAAATAGTAAGCATATTATTTAACACTTTTAAATTATTAGTTAAATACAAATTTCGATTATTCAATTTTAGGAAAAGCCTGTATGAGAATTTAATGTATATATTAAGTTTTAATATTTCATTCAGGCGAAGCGAAATCACTTTAAAAAGTTAAACAAATTAATGATTTCTAATATGTATACTATTAGAAGTACATTTATTTCGAATTTATTCTCAAGAACATTTGTATATGTAGATGTATATTAAAATTCATAAATAATATTATATTGTACGAAATTTACCATAAGAAAAAGTTCAATTATACTAAACAAAATTATAAAAAACAATAATAACAGGAAAAAGCTACAAAATAACAACACCCCTAGTGAGCACATTTAGTAACTTATCATAATTTCCACTTTACATAAATAGTATTTACGTGTATACCTATTTAAGGTATATATATGAAATTTTATAGAATTATAAAACATTAATATTTTTATTATTATAATGTAAGCAATCGTTTCTAAAATGCTATGCCAATTTAATTAATACAAATAAAAGTAAAACACAAAATGATTAATTAAGGATACTCAAATTCAAAATAATGAGAAATGAAATTCAACAAAACTGAGAGAGAAAAATTCAAAGTTCTCCGTTACTCTCATTTTAAAATTATTTAAACTTAACTTACCCGTTGCCACTCAGAGCATTTGAAATTAACTTAAACACCACTAAAGGCATCCAACAATGCTTATGTCGTAGATTATTAGATCCTTTGTATTATGTATTTATTAAAAAAATACTAGATTCAAAGATAAACTTACTTTGGCTATAATTTTACATATATATGTATGTGTAACCACGAACTTTTAGCATTTATCGAAATGAAAAATAGGGTTTTTTCG
Source organism: Condylostylus longicornis (assembly GCF_029603195.1). Taxonomy (NCBI): domain Eukaryota; kingdom Metazoa; phylum Arthropoda; class Insecta; order Diptera; family Dolichopodidae; genus Condylostylus; species Condylostylus longicornis. Next base: position 6,707,249 of record NW_026578009.1, on the reverse strand, counting down.
GTATTGCCTAATGCACTGCAAGTTCTTAATTAGAAATTCTTTATTGCAATATTTGAAGTAATACAAAGATTGGCGTAAAACGCAATTATTTCAGGAATGAAATAATTAAGTAAATGAAAAAAAAAGACAAATTTAAAATTGACTTAAAAATTTAAACAATTTACTTTAGTAAATCTTCAATGTCCGACATTTTTATGTCAAGAATCACTTTTGCAATGAAATTTTTTAAACTGCTTAAATATGGTAAAGCTTTTTTAAAATTTTACTTGCACCATATTCATGAACATGCTACAAAACAATACTTCAAAATCGAACACTACAAGTTTGTAGTTCTTCAATAAAAAATATACTGAATGCAAATCTAATCAATAAATGAAATACCGTAAAAGTACATAATCTTGAGTCTATTATTGAGAAATTAATAAAACCAGTGAATACTCCAGCAAATTTCGTTAAAAAATCTCCTTCATTTTTTGAAATTCGCAAGTGATTATGCATCTGTAAATCAATCACTAAGTTAGTCAACAAAATTGTAATAAAAAGTGTTTGCATTTATTTTATTTTTTTTGTGAAGGATATTTTTTAACTAAGACACCTCTCCATAAAATTTTTCAAATTTATTCAATTTTTGCATTTTTCAGAAAAATATTTTAAAATATTGTCATATTTGTAGAAAACTGATCTTTTAAAAATTATTATTTAATACTCAGCTTTAAATTTTTTTACGTCTAGTAGCATTTATAGCTCACATATTCACAAAAAATTTTTTTAATTAAGAAAAATGTGCAAACTTGCTACTTGAATAGGAAGAACAATAAAATTTTAAAAGGACTTTTAAGGAACAAAATTGCAAAATTTTTAATTAAACTAATTAAAATTTAAGCAGAATTAATTACATAACACATAATAATTACATAAAATATCATAATAAAAATATTTAAATTAAAAATTAAAATTTCAAGTAATTTTTTTTTAATTATTAAAAATCAAATTAAAAATAAACTTTCAGTCTTTAAAATATGATTTTTGTGATTTATCAAAGTAATTATTAGAATTACATAAAATTAATTTTGAAGTGATTAAAAAATTAAATTAATTATTTTTTTTATAATAAAATCAAATACAAAAACTTTCGAGATTTGCTTTTCCAAAAATAAATATTATAGAATCGATTCAAGAAGATTTTGTAATTTGGAAATTATTTTAATATGTTGCACTTGTAAAATTTAAGATAAAAATTTTAAAATTTTAATTAACACTTAATTAAATTTTAAATAATTAATTTTTATATAATTTTATATAATAATTTTTTTTTATATAAAAATATAAATTCACTTTTATAATTTTCATTCTGATAGAAAAATTTCGAAAATTATTTTCAGACTTTCTGGAACTAATAAATTTTTAATTAGAATTTCAATTAAATATTTATACAAATACACTAATAAGTTCAAAATACAACAATCCAAAAAAAAAAATAATTAAATTTCATATATAATTATTTGCACTACCTTTATTAATAATTCAATTATAATTATAATTGCATATATTTTATTCAAAATTTTATATAAATATCCAAAATATTCCGATCCGATATATTTTCCCTTTTCTTTTTTTATTAATTTTTCACTTCTTGACAAAACGACCGTCCTAATAAAACTGAATTGAAATTTATTCTAGATCACTAAAGTTACAATTTAATGTTACTAAATCATCACTTAAACTATATATTTTAATTTAATCTGTGCCTGTTCGTACTTAGTTTAGGCTTAATAAGGAATGATTTAACTCAGATAAAAGCCTCTTAAATATCATTACTCTATAAAAAAAAACACAAAAAATAATAATAAATATTATATTATAATAAAATATTATATTTATATATATATACATATATATAAATATTTTTAAAGAGTCCCCATAATATTAAATAAATTTAATCAAATAAAATTGGCTCACAAATTATTTAATAAAAAAATACAATATGTACCTATACTATAGAGAAGAAGAAAAACAACGCAACTAAATCATAATATGTACGTATTATGAAAATATTAAAAGAAGCAATTTGAAAATATTGTAATATGAATAAGTTAGTTTCCTACAAAAAACAAAAATATTATTTCGAGAATTTTTAAAAAAAAAAAATAATTTATTTAAAATTTTTTATTTTACTCTAATACTTACCTAAATACCTGCCATGCGATTTAAATGCAGGCGTTTATCACAATTCATAATATAATATTAATCCAGATCTAATATCCACTATAAATTCAGCAATATAATTCCAATTGCTGAATAAATAAAAATTGACATTAGAATTTGCATATACAAAATTTGACAAAATATCAGGACACAAATCGTATTTTAGCTCAATTAATGAATGGATGTACATACTAAAATTTTAATTCTAGATTATTTTAAAATTTTTATGAATTTTTATGAAAAGTATTATATAAAATCTGAATTTAAAAATTTTAAAATCAACCGTCTACTAAATTACATTTGTACATACGTACGTATGTGGTTTAGAAAATATTTTGTAATTTATTGTAAAAAAATTTTTCGCATATAATCAACAGCATACAGAGCACATATTTGTATGGCTAGTTATAGATATGCTGATTTTTATCATTAATAAATTTATTTTATTATTATGAGAAAACAAGAGCCTCCTTACCAGTGTTCCCACTTGGATACAATTGTATCCATTTGGATACATTTTTTGCTTTAAATTTAGCTTGGATACAGAGATACTCAAATCTGATAAAATGCCGAAATTGGCTACATTTCAAAATTTGGCTGAAATATGGATACATTTATTGTCTAAACACTAAATAAATGTTACAAAACTGTTAAAATGCTGCTAATATTAAAACGCGTAATTGCTTTATCTTTCAAAAGTGTTATTTGCTGGCATTTCTAAGCAGATTTCCGAGTTTACTAGAAGAAAGTAAGAAATCTGCTTTATTAAATGAGTGCTGCCTCTTCCTGTATTCAAATCTAGAACATTTAGACAAGAACGTACCAGAAATATTTTGGAGTAAGCTAGTTGTAATAGAAAATGCATTGGCTGTACATATTTTTTAAAATTTTTCCGTTTTAATGGTGAATTGTCTTTAGCACATAGTGCAACAACATACATACATATATGCATTTGTTTTTTCTGACCTTAACTTTTAACACATTTAAAATATAATAGAAGTTGTATGTGATTTCTTAAAGAATTTACTATAAATAAAAAAACCAACAATAGGACGGCTTGGTATAAAAATTCTGCTTTATGAGGTTGGATACATTTTGGATACATTTTTTCCTCGAAATTGGATACATTTTGTTTTTACCAAGTGGGAACACTGCTCCTTACAATAAACAAATTAATTTTAATACTTTTTTTTTTTTGTAACTTAACGAATATCGTCATAAAAATTATTTGACGTAGATATTTATGATAACAAAACAGAAAATGAATTCAAAAAAATTGTTGTAATTGTATAAAAGACGATTAATTATTATGGTTAAATATTCGAGGATGCAAAATATCAGGACGGAAATCAATATTATAATGTTTCGAATTATTTGTATGAATTTCTAAAATTTATAAAAATATTATTTATTATAGAAAATTCTAACTCTATTGAATGGTACTTTAACGATATTCTTATAATTTTGAATACCATTAATCAACCTAATCAATTGATAATTTCCTTTTTTTACTATTTTATTTGTTTTGGAAATACTCAATTTCCGTCTTTACGTTTGTCTATTCCTTTAAAAAAACTTTTATTTCCTTTCAACAAGAAAGCTGAAATTGTAAAAGTAAATTTTAGTATATTGGAAAAATTATTTCTATAGAAAACAAAATATTTACCCATTATTCCGATTGAAATTATAGGCGTTGAGACACAAAATTCGATTTTTCAACCAAAACCATAAATAATTTATTTCTAAGAGGTCGAAATTGCAATATTTGAAAAATTTTGCATTTTCCAGGGTTTTAAAATTATGCGTAGTAGGCTTGAATACGTTAGTTTACTATTAATTTTGCGTAAAAAATTATAAAGGCGACGAATTATATCCTTTATCTTAAAATATTATTGGTACATATAACACGCAAAATTTGCTATAAATTAATAGAATTATGTACTTATTTTTGAAGCGAATTATTCAATGAATTAAAATTGGAATACATATACATATAAAAAACTATATATAGATTATCTATAGTTTTTTATGTTTAGTTTTATATATTTGATTTTTACCTTCTTACTTTATCATCATTTTCCTATGGGTTTAAATATTTGATAAAGCTTAGTCCACTTAGAAATATGGTTTGTGTACCGACGAAACATATAAGAAAATTTCATTTATTCAAGTTAACAACCATACCAAATCAAATAATTTTTTTAGCCTATGTGGTGAATAAAATACATATTTTTATTAGGCTTACAACACCATAATTAGAAAAACCAAGGTTCTCAGGATGGATTACGCAAATTTTGATATCGTTTAATTTATTAGCAATTTGCAAATCTGCAGGAGTTTATTTTACTTTTTCAGATTTGTGATATCTTACATTTTTCTATGCGATTTTTTTCAAAATTAAAAGTATTTTTGCAAAAGAATGAGAATATAAACGTCTACATTAAAACAAAAACACATTCATCAATATTTTACTCGTATATAACTTATCACTTGAAATGATGAATTATTATTCAAAGTATGTACCTATTAAAATTCTTGATATACAATTTAGAAACTCGAAATTGATTTAATTCTGGAAAATTCAAAAATTTGAATAATACCCCATTACCATAGATAACGTAACTTAGAAAATATGGGAGATTTATTTGACAAAAATTAAATTTAAAAAAAATAGCATTAACAAAGCATTGAGAAATCTTTCACAATGCAAAGATATTTGCGATACTTTCATTACTATTCATTAAGGTTTTTTGTGCAATTACAGAAAAATCCAGTGTACATAACTTTCTTCTTACAGTATCGTAAATGAAGTACATACATACATACTATAAAAATGTGATACATATCATATTTAATTTAATTTTAGTAATTTCCAATTTTATTGCCTGATATTTCAATATATGAGCCGTACAAGAAACCCACATATGAAAATATAAAACAAAACACTGATAAAATTCGATTTTGTCTTAATGTTTATATATATATATTTTTGATCATGTAGATATTTAACGAGTAAACACAAACTCATTTACTATCTTTTTGTATAAAATACATTTTTTAAATTTTTGTTGGAAATATGAAAATATTATTCAAATTTCTGTTAAGAAATAATATTTTCTCTTGACATAATAAATAATACTATAAGATCTACATTGTTGTTTCCTTTTTTTTTTTGTTTTGTTTTTACCTTAAATTAATCCATACGTACTTTCTTATATTTAATATATTTTCATTTTATATATAGATTTAATCAGAGCCAGATTCATTTTCATCATTTCCTTCAGTATCATCATTTTCTTCATTCTCTTCTTCAGTTGAATCTTCTTTTTTCTTAGCAGGACGTCCTCTTCCACCACCCTTACCAGCTGATGCCGCTTTTTTTACAGGTTTTTTTACACTTCCATTTCTTTTAGTTGAACCTTTCGGTCTTCCTCTTCCTCTTTTAGCTACAGTTTCTCCGTCAGTAACCGCTTGTTTTTCTTCTTTTTTCGAGGCAGCACGCTAAAACATTGAGGATTATTTATTTTATATATTTCTTTTTACATTGTTCTACTTACTTTGTCACCAGCTGCTACTCGCCCTCGCTTCTTTGTTTCAACGTTCTCAGAATCAGACATTTTTAACGTAAGCCTTAGTTAACAGTTAAATCTGTAAAAAAAATATATAAACGTGAATCAAAATTATACTTGGATATTAATGTAGGTACATTTAAGTACAACGATTTTTAAATCTTTGTTTTGGCAATATACGTTAGAAAGGTATGTTCTTGTATGAATGTGCATACATACATAATATGTATTAATGTATGTATGCACATATAATACTAGAAGAGTCAATGAAATAATTAATTTGTAACAATCTCTAAAAAATAAAACTAAAAATGGGTTGTGTCAAGTTTATTAACTATCAAATATATATTTATGTACGTATGTACATACATATGTATATACATATACAATGTATGTATATTATTTTTTGCTGAAAAAGTGCTTGGCTTTAATTTTGTAAACGTTGACTTTAGGGTAGTTTATAAATTTTATAATTTCATAAGTTATTGCAAGATTAATAATTGTGGGTGGAGGTAAAGAATTAATAGAGAAAATCTCAATTAACATAATTAATAATAGGCAAATAATTCAATTTTTATGGTTATTACTAAACCGCAACTCTTAATTTTGCATTTAACTACCAACATTATGTATGTTCATATGCATATACTTATGTGTGTGTATATAATCTTTATTCTTAGAACAAATTTTTAACGGTTTTTATTTTCAAATTTAAATCAAATAAAAAGCTTTCAAACGTTTTACCACTGCACATACACACATAAATTTAAACACTATCAGACGAACAAATTTGTACAAAAAAACAAATTTGGTTTTTTTTCTAGAAAATTACTTAAAATCTTTTTTATTTGCAAATATTTAAAATCACAACGAAAAAAAGGCAAATAATTTTCTTACCTACAAGCTTCAAACAATTTTGTATATCCTGCCAAAATTTTTAATAGCGCCAAATATCTAATTCTCTATAATACTTTTCCCACCTTTAATTTTCTTTGTAAATTTGTATTGGAGACGATGAGATCAATAATAATGTTGGTTTCGAATAAAGGAAGTCTTTTACAACAATGTAATTTTTAAGAAAACATACAAACAATTTATTTTTAAATAAAATATCAACACATAAAACTTTTTAATAAATTTTTATATAGAAATTAAACTGTAAAACTTATTCTACCTCCGATGCTTTACTTTAATTGCTTTGCTTTGCTTTAATTAATGCACTCAAAAAATATTTCCTAAAATCACTCAATCGTCTAAACAAAATCACACTCAATTTCAAAAGTCAGATTTTGTTACAGCATTGCCACTAATTTCAGGTTTTTGTCAATATAAATGTCAACAACTGAAGAATATTCGGTTATACCCTATAACATTGAAAAAATGTGTTGTACTATTTTGTTGTGCATATTTCTAATAAGTACGTTATATTCAGAGCGTACGTTATAATACAAGAGTAATATATATATGTACTATAATACGTATATTAACAATAAAATGAATTACAAATATTACACCCTCAATAATTGTAATATGTAAAGAAGATTATATGTTTTTCCCTATTGAAATGGCATAGATCATAATATTGTCACATAGTTAAATGTTGCATACTCAATTTTATTTTTACTTTGTCACACTTATAGTTATGTCACGTTATTGTTGTGAATAGTCATGGTAAAACATATTTTTAAATGACAGTTTATACTGCAAACACGTAAAAAATGGAAGAATTTCTATTGAAATATTTTATCTTTGTTTAGAAGTAAAATTTATTTGTAGGCATACAGAAAAAGGAAAAACATTAAGTAAACATGTGTTATATTGCTAACTTTAGACACAAGAGAACTAATCTCAAAGATTGTTTGTAGCAATATTTCTGTTTTTTAAAACTTATTTTGGAACATTTTTCGTCTCAAACGTTTTATGCTTAACAGCATCTGAATTTTTTTTTGTTTCGCATGATTTTTTTCATTCAATATGGCAATGCTGAAATATGATTTTGTGTTTGACATTAAGAGTTAGAGTTTTTCTTTGAGTGATTTTGTTTTTATTTAAATTATAAATTATAAACTCATTTTACTCCCGCTACATTCATTTTGTTTTGTTTAAAATGCGAAAATCCGCTCTTTTTGAGTCTTTCCTTTATACAACAAGAGCTAGTTAAAATGACAACATCATACTCATATTGTAATCATTTCATAATACAAGTATTGAGTAATTATAATATTCCTATATAATGTATGCAATATCATCCTTTAATCAAATTCGCAGTATTTATGTATATTGATTCTTGACATAACAAAAATTTATAAATGGTGCAAAGTAACAACTTAGTTAAAAAATTTTGACAGCTAATATTCGCTGATTGAATTTGATTTTTATATTTTAAAATTTTTTATATTAATAAGCCATAAACAACCTTAAATAATACATATGTATTATGTTACATTGTCGAATAGAATTGTAGCACCAATTTAGATACACACTATTGAATCGCAAGAATTCTGGTTTTGTTTTACTATTAAATAAAGTATGTAATTGAATAGAATTGGTTGAAATTTTTAATTGAAACATTTCAATATTTCCAATGAGTTCATACACTATATGTACATTGAATTCACGTTGGTCACCCTAACCTACCTAAAGACATTATAATGTTATAACTTCCTGAAGCTAACATTACTTAGTATTTGTGTAAGTCTGTATACAACTTAAACTAAGAATTTTATATAGAAGTTTACATTAAGTACATTACAGAAATATCAACATTATTTTTAGTTCTAATTAAATAAATACGACAAACAAGTGACAACTTAAGAAATTTTAATCCTATATAGTATATGTACAAAGTTCTTTATAGAATTTGAAATAAATATACAATAGAATTTTGTGTCATATATATACTACATATGTACATAGTTTGTCATTTTATTTAATTGCAGTTACTTAAGGCTTATAACTAATTTAACTGTTACTTATAAATTTTTTTTATACAAGCGTCTAGAAGCATTTTTAAAATATTATAGAAAAACAAAACCATCTTCGAAAAATATTTAATAACAAAATTATAAATTGGATATTAAATTATTGGACTAATTATTATTAAATTAATTGATATAACTTTGTAGCTGGCAGCTCTGAATATTCAATTTCTTAAAAAGAAAAAAAATTTAAAATTATCCCAAATTCTTCTACAAATTTTTAATCGTATTTCTGTTTTTAGCGCGGGTGATAACAAATTTTTTTATATACGATAATGGCATCCCATGCATACTTATGTATATGTAATTATATAAATACATATGTGTATATGTTTGTATCGCATGATATTTTTTCAGTAAATCTTGTCAATTTATTTGGTATAAACATCATGTAAACATGTTAAAATAATATTAAAATTATCACATTATACATATATGTATGTATGTAAACATATTGTGCTTATTTTAAAAATTTCAATTACCTACTCGTATATGTATCTTACAATTTTTTTAAAAATTCGACAAATAAAGTTGTAATCAATTAAATTAAAATCATACAAACATACAAATGTTTTTGCATTGTTAATGCATATTGTACGGGCAATATTTATACAATCTATCCTTACATACGCATGTATATATGTATGTATATACTTCTGCAAAGTAATAATAAATGCACACATTATGTACAAAAAAATATACACATATGTATGTATAATACATATATATATAATTAATAATCTGAGTAATGTGGTTGACTTTAATGCGAAAGTATATACACATATTCATATGTATATACATACACACACATATTTATGCAAACAGAACGCTTATAGTAATATTATGTGTGTTCTTATCTTACCGGCATAAATTTTAAAAATTTAATTAAAGAAAATTGAAAATATTTATAATTACTTTTGAAAATTTTAATAACCAAGCGGACTTTTCTAGAAAGACTTTCTAAATGAGTCTATTTAATATTAAAATTAAAAAAAAAAAAATCACATTAGCGCCATTTTCAAAGGTCATTCACAGATTTAAAATTTTTTTTTTTATTATTTTTTTTTTTTGAATATCGAATTTTTTCAAGTTTACTAATTTTTAATTTTATTTTTTCCTTTGTATTTCTTATAAACTAAATAAATATTTTGCTTTAAATTACAAATTTATTATTTTCACATAAACCAAAAATTTTATTTTATAATTTTTAGAAACTTGTAATTTGAGAAAAAAAAATCACTTACAAAAAATATTCGCTATTTTTTGTTTCCCCAAAAATCGCGAGGATGAGTTGATTCAAGAACAAGATACTATAAACTGTATACTAAAAAGGATTTAACGCGTACAGCGTCGTATCAGAATATTCAGAATACCTTCAGTTTATTTCAAATATACTTATTACAATTATATGTATGAACAAATATATATACGTATATGAAGGTACATATATGCATAAACACATACATTATGCTAAAATATATTTTGTTTTTTCATCTTTTTCTATATCATTGAACAGAAATACCGAAATTCGTTGTCCTTTTTCTTGTATTTTTTTTGTTTTAAACACATTCTTTTTTTTTTCGTTCTCTTAATCGTATTGTATTTGTACATTTGTGCTGTTTACCGTCGTCGTATACTTCTACTTTTGTACTTCATTTCTAAAAACAAAAAAAAAAAAACGCAACAAAAAAAATATCGCAATAAAAAAAAATGTATACTAAAAAGAGGGAAAAAAATAATAAATTTTTCTTGTGTGTTATCACCATCGAAGAATCAATGATGCCAGGTTGAAAGGATTTGCTTAAATTTTAAACATTCTATATCCTAGTATGGAATTTTCAAAAAGGATATTTTGCTTACATAACTAGTGATTCTTTTGCTGCTTTACTTATCGTGTTTGTATTTTTAATACTTCACCACAATTCGCTACAGTGTTGCCAACGTCAATTCTATTCTATAACCATAGAGAGATTGACATACATATATTGAAACAAAACGTTTGCAAATTATACTACTATTTAAATAACTAAATAATTGAAGGTTTCCTGAGTAATTGAATATCACGTTTTGGACCTGGAAATTGAAACAGTTTTACAACTGCAATCAAATTTTACCTGACTTTTTCATTGCTACATTTAGTAAATTCAATTTTCAATTTTCTTTAACTGTATTATGCAATATATTGTTCACCTACATATAATAAACCTACATATGCACATATTTGTATAAACATACATACATATACATAATTAATTATTGTATACCATTACTGTGTTGTAAAGTAAATAATATATAAACTTAATCAATTATTATTATTTAAAATTTTTACATAAATATTGTAATTAATAATTCATATATCTACATCTAAATATGTATACGTATGTACAGAAATTTCTCCCACTACAAAACATATAAAAATTATTGTTATTAAAAGCACATGTTTAAGGTTTAAATTCTTTTTTAAAAATTTCTCGTTTCTTGTGGCGCATACTCTTTATCAAATTTCAAAAATAAATTACAATTTTAGTAGCCATTCCATATGAAGTTTTAATTCAATGTACACAAATAATATATGTTATTCATACATACATATATCATTGAAGAAAATTCTAATAATTTGGTAAAATTTTACTGTTTCATCCATATCTGAACAGAAGTAAAATGTCCGAAGCGAGGGATAAAATGGAATATGAGAAGAAAAAATACGAGTATAGTCAAAAAGTATAGTCAAAAAAAAAAATAAAAAACCTTTAGTTTTTATATACATATAAACAAACATACATTTAATTCGCATACATACGTACATAAATATTTACAAGCATGTACATATATTCATATATAATGTCGTCTATCACCAGTCCACTATCCGCTTTATCAGGACTTGATTCAGCTTAACGGCACTCACAAACTGTTTTGATTAAGATTTTTTTCCCTACTATTTAATTTTTATTTTCATATTATTCGAAACAACTTTCAGAGTGTTAGTAAAATCTGTAAAAAAAAATTGTAATCACTTTTTTTTTTATTATTTTTTAGTTATTTTTTTTTTTATATTTATATGGTTTATTCACCACACTATCGCAAAAGTATTATATTTATGTATGAACATATTATGTTACATATATACCTAAATGTACAAAAAGAAAAACTATATATGCTAAAGCTCTTCCATTCACGTTTCCTAAAAGAAAACAGTAAAAAAAAAATTAAAAAATAAAATAAAAACTGAAAACACCATTCTTAATAAAACAAACAAAATTAAATGTTACCAGATTGTTCGTACTTTTCTTCTCGAAATATTTTAGCTTGATAAAAATTTATGATCAGTTTTAAATCTGACGCAAAATAATTTAAATTTTAATTTATTAAAGTAAGCATGAAAAATGTTTCTATGCATAATTTTTAACAATTAATAGAATTATTCTCCAATTCAAGTTAACAAACTATTACATATGATGTACAAACATATACACGAGATACCCTTAATAACACGAAACTGACACTCTGCACAGGGTCTGTTCCTGTAAACTGATTACCAAGAAAAATTATTACACGATTTTCCCTGAGTAACTGAAATAAAATATTTCAGGAAAATCTGTTGTTTATTGTCTCTTATTTATGTATGTATTATTGGAATGAGATGAAAAAATTTAAACTAGCTAGTATGATATGGTATATTTGTTAATAAATCTGAAAGTATGCACTTAACCTAAAAATATGCAAAAATATTATAATTTGTAAATTTTTGGTTTTAAGGTGTAATAATCAAAAATACATTTGTTTGTGTAATTTACTGTGTAAATAATTTTGTTTGTTTGTGTAATTTGTTTGTGTAAATAATTTGTTTGTGTAAAAATACATTTGTTTGTAATATATGTATGCATATTAATAAATAAATATTATGTTTAAATTATTTAATCACTTAACACAAAAATTTCAGTACCGTTTAAGATAAGAAGCTGAAATTCAAAATTGTGGACTCTAAAATTCTCAAAAATTTTATTATCTTTTTTTTTGCAATTTGCAACCTTACATAAATACTTACATTCCGTAATTTAACTTTTTAAATAATGTCATTTATACATATGTTTAATTAATTAACAAATAGTTTAATTCGTTTGAGCAGAATCATTTTCTTTCTATTCTCTATTTAAACAAGGCAATAATTGTAACTTTTAACTGCTCTAAAAGGCCATCCTCCATATAATCAATATGTTAATACAGCTTTTAATTCTTGTTCTCCTCCTATGTGTATGCAATAAGAAGATAAATTTACATAAAATGAAAATGCTCATAAATAACAATCAAATAAAATAACTTTGTTGAAATTGGTATTTTTCAACATTTTAAATTTTTTTAAAAAAAATTTGTTACATCACAAATCATTTATTTCTGCAAAGGCCCGTTTCCTAAAACTTCATTAATTTAACGTACAAATTTAATAATTAATTTATGATTGAAGAAAAACTTAACCAAATTATACTTACATTTATTCACTTAATAAATGACTCGGAATTTATAGTTAACTGCGTAATTCTTATTATTTTTATAATTTTTTTTTTTCATTAATAAATAAATTTGAAATTCTTTAACAATTTTTTTATTATTTACACAACAATTCTTATATGCTTTCATTTTTCTTTAAATAAAAATGTCAAGTGTACATAGACATAAAATTGATCGATTATTCGATTTCCTTTAAAAAAAAAAACTTTCTAACCAATATGAAAAAACTATAATATGCTGTTGTTTCACGGACCGAATTGCATACAATAATATGGAGGTATTGTAATGGAACCATAAAAATTTTATATAATGGAATAAATTATTTAAGTCAATTATTTTTTTGCGAAATGTCGGTCTGTTGTAAAGATTATGTCGGTCTAATATTTAGTGAAAATTTGTGTCTGAACTAACTTTAAAAGTATGATGAGTTGATAACCTTTTAGATTATTTCATATCTAAGGAATTAGTTAAGGGAATTTCTTAGTATTTAATATTTTGTGTCCATTTATCAAAGAAAATTAGAAATCGCACAGAAAAATCGGATTATAAAAAGTGATTCTGTCCCAAGTTCCAAATTTTAATTTGGAGATCTAATAATAAAACTTCAAGTAAATTTAAAAATATATAACAAGTCTTAATTTTTGGAGATAACTTAAAGATTTATGCGCTTATTAAAATTTGTAATATTTAATTAGAATGCATATAGAATTTTGCCAGTAATATGCTGACCACATTTACAGAATATCTTAATACCATCCAAATAAAATGTTATTCTTTATACTAATTGTACATACACTATAAATATGTATAAAATATATATAAATATTTGATATTTTAAAGCACCCTATTATTATTGTTATTGTTATTTTATTATTAATCAGAATAAATAAATAAAATTGTAAGTTATTATTATTTTTAGAAAAAAAAAATTAAAGTAAAAAGTAAAAGTTATACTTAAAAAATTATTAAAAAAGATAACAAACAAAATAAATATTTTTCCAGTCAAAAACAATAATTATTACATATTGGTTATAAATTTTAATATCGCGGGAAAGTTTATACGAAGAATCGGATGCATCGGCTAATAAAAATCATATATTAAAATGAATTCTTTTATAATTATAAAGAAAATACATAAATTAAAACAAATATATCAATATAATATGTAAATATAATATATACATACATTTATATACTTTATTATGCATGTGATTATTAAAAATTTAAATTAAAAATGAGGCCCAGCAATCATTTGTATATACGTGCATATAAAGTGCATACAATCAATGTATGTATAGATGTATAGCTCAGTGTTTTATTGTTTTATGCTAATAATATTTAAAATTTTTCACAAAAAAAAATGAAAAAAAAAATTTCACTTTCAAAATTTCATTCAAGTGACAAAAATTTTTACACTAAAATTTTCATTTTACTTTAATTTTTTTGTTTTTTATCATTTTTTATTCACTTTTATTTAAATTTTTTTTTTTTAAATAAAAGAAAACAAAAATTATAATAATAATAAAGTAAAAAATTTAAGGTTCATTAATTAAGACTGCAATCTGGCGGTGCAACAAATTTAAGGTTATAAATTTTAAAAATTTATTGTGAAAAAAAGAAAACGAAACACTTAAATAAAAAATTGTAAAGAAAAAGGTAAGATTTAAAAGAAAACAAAAGTTTTAATTTTTTTTTGTATTTTACCTTTTCGATTTTTCTATACCATTTTACGATGCCCTTTAAATCAACCAATTTCAATTTTTTTCAATTCTAATCTTAAAATATTCGTTTATTATTTTGTCAGTATACTGCAAAAATCGCTTAAATCCATAATGTAACACAAGGCAATAAAAATGTTTTCGTACTGAACACTATAAAGCATTTTGAACTTAAAGGGAAAAATAAGAAAAATTAAGTAATAGGGAAAGTAATTTGTTAGGTGAGGGCAAACCTAGGTTGGCGCCCTATGCGATTTCCAAAAATTGTGCCTTCCTCTCGCTTTGAAAGTTTCACTATTTAACTTTCTTATCTCTCACTTATAAATATAAATCACTTTCTTATTTAACTTTATCATGCTTAACACATAGAATTAAAGCCTGAAATTAAACTTTCAGTTTTTCCTTTTACAATATTTGTATATAGATAATGTCTGTAAATAGAAAAAAAAAATTATTTTTCGATAATGGAAAAATTTAAAAAAAAAATTATTTTTTAAAATTTAACTTTTTTTTAAGTTTTCAATGAAGCCCCTGTTTTCCGGCGCCCATTGCAAATGCTTACTTTGCATATAAATGTTAATCCGACGCTGTATAAGAGAATGTAATTGTTTTATAATATAACAAACTAGATTTCGAAAAATTTGACTTAAGTGATTTACGTCGTACACCGGCATTAATGTGTTGAAAACTTTGAAGCATATTTTTTGTATATTTAACAATATTTATATGTAAAATGTCTTATATCCCATTAAATATGCACTTTTGAAAATGAAAATATAAATGTTTGCGGAAATATTTAAAAAGACGAAAAAAAAATATTCAAGAATTGAAAATGAAAAATAAATAAAATCAAAAATAAAAATTTTTAACTTTAATTTACATTATAATGGTATAACAAAAAAAGAATTAAAATAATGATGGTAAAAGAAAACTTCGTATAGGTTTAGATATTAGAAATTGTAAATTTTGTAAAATGATCGGTCTTCAGACTATTTTCCCAAAATGTTGGTCATTTTATTTTATTTTCATTCATTTTTTTTTTTGTGTTAATCTATTTCAAGATATCGAAAGTTAATTTTCTTTTTGATAATTCTTTCTCTATATATACTATAGTATTTATATTGTTATATTGTTATATTGTACTAGATATTGTGTTTTTAAAAAAAACAAAACAAAAAAACCGGTCTATAGGGCTTAAAATGACGGCTCTTCTTAATCATTAATATTATGTTTTTGTACTGATACTTACGCACATACATAACGTACATATATGCATATATGTAAATATGCATTTATTAATTTAGGAAATGGAAAGTTTTATTTTTATTTTGTCAAATATTTTAAATAACACAATATTATTTTAAATTAGTATAACAATAATATAACGATAAAAATAAAAGTTTTTTTTAAAAAGAAATTCTTTATATGAATTGAAAATAATTTTAAACAAATTATTTTGAAAATCTATAGGTACTGTTATTATTTAAATCGAATATTTTTGTTAAAATACTGCATGGGAAAAAATTTTTTATATATCAAAAAAAAAAAAATCGTGATTTAAATTTTCCTTACCACATCCATTGTCATACTAGTAGATGCCATTATCTATCCATTTACATCATAATTATCGTCATAAAAGCCAGTTGTCATTCATACAAAAGGGAAGATTTTGCCGTTATAATGAATTGTAAAAATTTTGATATACATATAACATTTCTGAATAAATTAAAATTAGAAGTAGCACTGAGATAAACAGAATTTGTTAAATAGAATTCGACGTTGAATAAAAATTAGTAGATTTGTGTAACCGGGGTAACATTGCACTGCAAGCACGTATAAGGATTTATTGTGCCTCTCATCTGAGTACGGGGCATGCATTGCAATACCCGCTCGGGTCCTACCCCACGTATGAGCTCGAGCACACTCCGCCGATGTGAGAGAAAAACCTCCTAGTAATTTCCTTCTCCTATGGGTGAGAGCATCACGCACTCTAACGCAAGGTGTCATGAGGTCGCCTCCAAGTTTTGAAAGAAAATTTTAATATGAATATAAAATATATGTTTATTAATTAAACACATTTGTACATTTCTCTTATTAAATATTTTTTAAATCAATAACGATAAAAACAAATTAAAAAAGCAATTTTTATTAAGTTCATTAACCGAAAGGTTATCTTAAAAAAACAGGTATAGGTATTAAAATATCAGTTATCATTTTATGTATACAAAAGAAAATAGATCACTTTTTAATGTATAGAGTATAGAAAGATTTACATTTATATGTCCATTTGGTATTAAGTATTTAAAATTATATGATAAAATAATTTTTTCAGTTGCAATGATCGAATATCAAGTTTTAATTTAAGTCTTCATACCTTTTACGATAAAAAAAAACTTGTGTCGAAAATAAAATTGAACAAGAAGATTTTTTATAGGTTAAGGATGCATTTGAGAATAAAATTTAGTTTCGATATGGTTGTTTCTCGAAATATTCTCAAAGGGTTCTGCTTTCAAAAATAAGAATTTGCCATGTTCTTTTTTCTTTTACTTAATTTATTAATGATTTTTATCTGGGACTTTGTAATTGACAAAAAATAATAATTTTTTTTTTGGATTCGTCATCGTCTGTTAACAGTTAATTTATTACCAAATGTATTACTAACGATCAAGATAAGCTTTATGTTAGTTACTTTTTATTCAAATAAACTTGGTTTTTACATTTACGTATTCCTTAAAATGCTTCAATATTATGCCTTTTTCAGAACCTTTTTCGAGACCCAAGAACTTACACGAACAATTTTTTTATATAATCCCTGAATAACACTTATAACGTATGGAACTGTTGAAAATGTTTTCTACAATATGCTTCATGAATGTAATAGATACATTTCTTTTAAACCTTTTGTTAGGACCTTTGCATCCTTTAGGTGTTTTAGGATATTTGAAGGGTTCTTAGGATTAGATTTACATGTTACTCCGCTTCTGAGATTTATTTCAGAGCCTGAGCCCTAACAGATATGATTTTTAGAAAAGTCTCCAAACAAAAGTAACAGAGCTCTTCATTACCCTTTCAATAGTACCACATTTAACAGAAAATTTCCATTTTGGGAAGCTGTTAAGATTTCATATCAATTACCATTTGCCATTTAACAGAAATTCAACAAAGTTAATTTGAACTTAATTGGATGAATAAACCCATATTTTGATATTAACGATTATAAGCTAATATTAGGAATTCAAAAACTTATTTCAATAAGAATATAAAGGAACTGAAGTTAATAAATATAATAACTTATTTTATTGATCAAAAATGTATAAGTGTGGTGGTGTCATAAATCAATTCAAATTCCTGTCCATTACCTAAAAACCCTTTAAGATAATCAAAAAAATTTGTTTTTCGTTAATTAAAACGTTATTACATTAGAAGGCTAATTTTTGATAAACCGTATCGATCTGTGTCACGAAATAACACTATTCATATTTGATTGAAAAACAAAAATAATCTAATGTGTTATAAATGCCCATATGTTATGTGCACGTGTGTGTATAGTAAGCCCCTAACAGATGGATGTTATGTGAATACTTTTTTTTTTTCATGAATATCGAAAAACAAATAAAAATAAAAGTTAATTAAAATTTGTAAAAAGTGACCTGTTCAATTTTTTATGCTTCTAAAAATAATTTTTTTATCACGTGTGTCTACAAAAAAAAAATTAATTTTTTATTAGACACTTTTTTTGTATTTTATTACAAAATTAGTTTTTAGTTTTTATGTATTTAGACAAAAATTTAATTTTTAAAATTAAAAAAGATTATTTTCCCATCAGTAAAAGAAAATTCTGACTTTGACATTATGTAATTTAAATTAGTTTTGAAAAATGATTTTGGATAATGTAAGAAGATCAGTAAAAGAAAATTCTGACTTTGACATTATGTAATTTAAATTAGTTTTGAAAAATGATTTTGGATAATGTAAGAAGATTACTAGACGTTTGTTTTCTAAAAAAAAAGGTTTTCCGCAGTTTTCCAATTCTTAACTTGCACTGCACCACAATTTATTTAAATGGAATCGATACAATATGATAATAAAACTTAATCAAAAAATTGGATAAGTTCCATCGATAAATAAAAATAAAAAATTATTGCATATATTTAGGATGAAAAAAAAAATTAAGAAAGTGTTAAAAGCTTACAGTTTTAGAATGAAAAGCGCCGATAAAGTAAATTTTAAGAAATTCGATAGGCGATAGCTTGAACAAATACACACTCGGGCGAACGAAGTTATATACTAATAACTACTTTTTCCCAATTTTTTGAAAAAGTGCTAAAACTTAGATTCTATTTTATTAGAAATTCATTTAAATTGGCTTTTAACATAACTTACTCTTTTTTCATGCACTTAGTCATTAATAAGAAAAATTTGTAAATTGGTTTAATTCTATGATACAGTTTACAGTTTTTTCAAATCCAACTTGTCGAAAACACAATATTAAGATATCAATTTCATACCCCCATCCATCTGCCGTGGAAAATTATTAGATTGACAGTTTAATGTGTTTTTACTAAATTCTTACAGAGTTTCATCAGGAGAAGCATATTTCAATTTTTGGTCCTGTAATAGTAGTTTACATATTAAGACATTAAAACGTTCTTTAAATCTAAACGTGGGAGTGGAAAATTTCCTTGTAAATATTACTTATTTGGGTGTACAGTACTCGAAATATTATGCCATATTAAATTAGTTCTATGTATACGCACGTATTTACATTAAGAATATGAATTTTGCAGCTTACATATTTTCTTTTCTTAAAGTTTTTTTAAGTTAAAATTATTTTTTAAATTCAATACCAAATTATAATAGCATAAAAATTTTATAAAAATATACATTGATTAACTCAGTTAAGAACTTTTACGTATACTCTTCTCATTATTGATGTGAAAATTTTAATTTTATAAATTTGAAAAATTTTTATCAGCTTATTTAATTATTATGATTGATCGTATTGAAAGTAAACCATTCTTAACCCATTTCTTTTTTTTTTTTATCGTAAAAATAAATATTTAAAATCTTTAAAAATATCAGTAAAGTAGATTTTATAATTTTAACCTATCAATTTTCTATTAAATGATTAAATGAAATCAACTCACTTTACTCAATACGTTTACTCACTATATATTTAATACTAGTATATATATTTTATATAAGAATCTTATACTAGTTTTAATATAAAACGTAATTTTTGATTAAGTAAAACTAGAATCGATCTTTTGTATTTTATCCCATAATCTATTTTTAATGCTTACATGTGTATTACATCTACATGTATACATATGTACGTATATATATCTATATTCCAATAATAACAAAAACTTGTTTATTTCAAACCATCATATTCAGCAGTTAATGATTTAGATATTTATTTCATATTATTTTGAAATAGAAATATTTTGTAGTAGCCACCAAAACAGAAATTGAAAACCTAATTACTTATACTCTGTTAATGTTATATATATTAACATACATATACTCGTATAATGTAGTTAGACATAAAAGATATAGATAATATGCAAGTAAATACATACATAATTATATAAAATATTAATTATAATAATCCGGTTAAATTATTTACTTTTGAATTTCGACACAATCTGTGTAATTTAATGAATTCGCCTCTATAAGTAGGAAATGAATCTTTTCAATACTTTTACATTTAAAAAACGAATTCGGAACCAAATTAAATCAAAGGGTAGTTTGTTCCTATGTTTGTGTACAGTTTACATATAAGCAAGAATTTGTCGTATTTTAACAATCTTAAGAGCTAAGGAACTATATAGAAGCTGAAACGATTCCATTACGTTTCGAAATGTAAAATTTATTTTCGCATAAGCAAAGATTATCACTTATATCATCAAAAATATCTTTGACTAATTTACATACACATATTAAATTTTTTTTTAAAAGCAGAAAATTGTATTAGAATCGCGACCAAATTCCTTGTTGCGAGAACAACGCCTTGTACTCAGTATGCGTAGGTTATGCATTGCTATAAGAGTTTCTAAAATATTCTAATTTTAACTATTTATTCAAATGATTTGATATAACTGAATGATTGTGTCAATATCTGACTTTAAGATAGATAAAAAAAAATTAAATTGCATTTTAATTTTATAATTTTTTTTCCCATATATTATATTTTTTTTTACTTTAAAAAAAAAATCCTTCAGAAATGCTTGAAATTCTTTTAAATTGATTTAAACTCCATTTAATTTTCTTAGTTTCAATCAGTTGCAAAGCAATTTGGAAATATTTATATGCACTTGTATGCAAGCAAGCATACACTGAAAGAAATATTTCAGTTATTATAAAAATTTTAATAGAAACAGAAGAAATTATATTATTGAAAAATCTGATGAAAATTAGTAAAACTGTTTGGTGAAAAAATGTATTGTTTGCAAAGAATATTTTACCGAAATTTATAAAAAATGAATTAAAAAAATTTAATAGTGCTAATTAAACTGTTACAGTTCAAAATGATCCTTTTATATGTGCAATTTCAAATTGTGCGGGCAATGGAAATGCTTACTTAAATATGTAAGTTCTATTTTATATATTTTTTAATCGTTGTGTAAGACTTTGGTAAAAAATTCATTTTCGCCATTTTACTTTCGAAAAATCGGACAGTAAATCTGCGAAGAGAATAATTTCTATTGCCTACCACAACTGTAAACAAAGCTTTTTTTTTATTTTTTTTTTTGCCCGCAACGATTTTTTTCCGTGTAATTTTAAATATGTAAAACAAGGTGTTTCTTAAATTTAAAAGAAAAAAATTCTAACAATAAATCTAAAAAGTTTACACATAAATTATTAATCTGTTAATTTATTTATAAAATATAAGTTCGACAAATTCAGAAAATTTACAAATTTGTTGAACTCAGTGTATTTCTTGTATTTTAATTTTAAATAAAATAATACTTAAGTAAGTAAAAAGCACGACAGAAGTTAGCTATTTATTTTAAAATGTAATTTGAAATTTATTACGGAGGCTAGCCAAGGAAGGGGTTAATATAGAATGAGCTCAAGCAAATAGTGAAATAAGATTAAAAATAAATAATCGGCGAAATTTGATTCCCAATCTTCTTTCTCGAGTAATTGAACTCAGATATTCGGTTCGTAAATATAGTTACTGCTGAAATTTTGGCATTTCAAATGAAAGCCTATAATATCATAGTCACTATATAATCCTAGAAATTTTATTTAACATATTTATGTGTATGTTTAATAATTGAACGAATTATAGGTTTTTCATTTAGCAGCGTAAATGACCACTGATTTTGATAACAAGTGGTAAAAATTTCTAATAAATTTTTTTAAGAAAATTATTGAAAATAATCTGAAGAAAACTGTTTGGTGCAGAAAATTGTAAACTGGTCAACTGATCAAATCCAAAAACGCGTGAAAATCGTCATTGAGTAAAATTTTCCATCTAATTTTTGATATGACTTCACATTATTATTTAATAATTATTGGATATGCAATCGAAATTTTTTTATAACACCCTGCATTAAAAATATTTAGAATTTTATTTATTGGTATTTTAAATTACAATTAATATGTGTATTTATTCATATATGTACATAAGTATGTGTATTTAACTAGTAATATATATAAATATAATATATGTATGTATGTACATATGGAATAAATTTTTACATATTTTTCTTAATATGTACATACATCCAACAATTATTCAATTCACTAATTCATAAACCATAAAGTAATTTAAAAGAAAAAGAAATATAAAAAATAAATAAAAATAAAAGTATGTAAACTAGAATCTAGTTTGTTATTATGTATATTCATCAGTATATATACCTATATAATAAAATACCTTTTATAAAATCATACCAAAACATTTGAAACCCCATAATGAATAATGGTAACAAAAACAGTAATAACAACAATAATAATAAGTGATAAAAATTGTAATTGGTATGACTCTTAACTTAAAATTAACTCTTATTAACATAGACTACTTTGTTATACATAGATAACATTATTCTAATATAACAATAGGTAAATAAATGGCATATATTACAATGCAATAAGATATCCCACATAAAGACGCTGGTGTACATTTTATAAAACATTGAAAAACAAATTGAATAAATTGTATATAGTTATGAGTTCTAAAACTGGGTTGCATATTATATCTGTTAGCATAAGCACAGATATGAATTCATATAATAGTAAAATAACAATTGTACATACTGCATAATATTTTAATATTCATTTTACTATATCGTAAGATTAATAAATTCTCAACATTATAGAATACTAAAAACAATAAATTGTGTGACTGTTTAAAATTATTTTTTTTCTATCTCGTTTTCTTTTTTACTTCTTATTTTTATTTTTCTATTTTTAATCTATTGTTTGTGTCACGGATCCAATCACCTGTACAATATTAATTTCATGTTTAGATTGAAAGCGAGGAAGTCACTATCAATTATGAGAAAAACGATTAGAATATTCTCAAATTAAATACGAGAATAAAGAAAAAATAAATTATTGTAAATTTTGTATAATAAATTAATGTAAAAATATAAGTATATAATTTTAATTTTTTTAATAATATTTCATTTTTTTTTAGTATAGTTGTACAACATTTGACATATTTTTACTGTCAAGTACAAAGTCTTTTATATTATTTGACATAAAGGTTCAGCCATTATTGACCGCGTTGCATAAAATAATAAAGGTATTGTAATCTTATCAAATTTGGCATGCAGAATTCACGACAGAAATGTATTGCCTTACAGAATAGTAGGAATGCAGCACAATTAATCCTAGCAGGATTGCCTGACAGTTTATTAATTTGCCGGTCTTTGCTACTATTGCCGAATTGATTGTCGCGAAAGTTTATATCTAATTTATTTCTGTGTGTGACAATATGTGATTAACGAATTACGCCAGATCTATTCAAGTAAAAATTTACTAGAGGTCGACTTAAAATTTCAAATAATTTTTATTAATAGAATAATTAATAGATTTGTTGGATATTTTATGTGTTTACAAGGAATGGTCAGCGGTAACAGCAACTGAAACTTTTTATTAAAATTATTTAACGCGTTTACATTATTACCTACACAATTATAAGAAAATAATAAACGAATTTTATAATTCAATTCTGGTAGCCAAAATAACTGAAATCTTGCTATAGAGAATCAGAACAATATTGAATATATTTTAATTTCTCATTTTCTGTTTGCCAAGGAAACTATGCATCTATATCCTCTAGTAAGTCAGTATGTACTAAGAATCAAATTTACACTATTTGAGGTGCTTTATAACTAGAAGGTCATTAGTTTTCTTAAAATTTTAAAGAAATCCATAAAATATATTTTTATTATCGTTTGCATTCCCATAGGCTATATCTTATGAAAGTGAAAATAGGTTCAATGAAATTCCAGAGTTAAATTGGCTAAGGCAGTTCGATCGATCATTTGATGACCACTACAGGTTTTTTTTGTATAGTAGATAACATAAATTTACTAATAGTATGTATGTATATAAGTATGAACGTATAATTTTGGTTAATTATAGGCACTTGAAAAATTTCAAATTGAATATCATATACACGAACCATATTTACATAAAATAACCTCATATCATATTGAGTAATTATTGTTTATGTATGTTAATAGCTATTTTACAACAAGAAATTAAATATCAAAAATACCAATAATGTACCAAAATATAAAATTTAATTGCCCATCATATACGTACATATATGTACATGAGTATACATATTGATGTGCATACATTTGTTGATTTGTAAATATTCTTACTAATATATCACATTTCCATAATTATTTTTTACTTATTAGAAATTTTACAATTTTTATTTCTATTTAATAATTTTCACGAGCCAAAATTAGAAAATTTTTAACCAGATTTGGATATACTCGTACAAATAAATTTAAAATATGTATGTAAATATATATGTAAATATATATGACACATTCGAATAGTATATTATAATAATTATAATATTATATTGTATTTATAAATTATTTATATACATAAAATATAATATTGTTCAAGAGTAATGCATAAAAAAAAAATAATAAACATAAGGCGTATATAGCAATATGATCACGCGTATAGCAAACTTCATTTTAGTACTTAACTTTTTTATTTTTCTAATTTGGTGTTTATAACATTTTTTTCCATTTATATACAGAACTTGTTTTAAGTTAAGGTATTTTACTATATTTTTTTTTCTTTATTTATTCTGAAATGTAATATCAATAACATACATTATGTATTTATAGTTATATATAAACAAGTGCATATTGTTATACTCATACATGTACATACATATAATTTTTGTATAACAATATAGTAATATATATATTTACATAGTCTACGGTTCTCTTATCTTAAATTCCCTTTGCTCATTTACTCTTCAAATATAATTCAATAAGTATGTAAGTATGTATATACATAATTTAAAAAAAAAACAACATTTAGAAATAAAATATAAAACAAGTTTTCATTACAGCTCAAACTGGTATATTAAAAATTTCACCTATATAATATAAAAGTTTTTGGTGTTATGATCAAAATGAAGAAAATTAAAAATTTCGAATTATAACAAACATTTTATTTATTATGCGTTAATTATAATAAAACAGCTACAACTTTTTTGGAGAAATCCCAAACACTTATTATTTTTTAAATATGTGTATATGTACATATATACCAGGAAATACTTTATTTTATTAAATTAAAAAATTTCTTACTTACGTTCTCCACTTATTAACACTCAAAATTCGTATATCATATTAAATTGTTAATCACGTCCATACTTTTTCAAAACTATATATGTAAGAACTTAATTAAATTTCTCTAAAAACAATAATTTTAATACAACCAATAAATTTACTGTTATACCTTATTAAAAATAATAAACAATCTAATTTAATATTAAAATGCTAATGCCTATATACAACTTATTTTAAAATTATTTCTCCTAAACATATGCAAAATCAAAGCTGGGGATTACTAAATGAATAAGTTAATTGAAATTTGTTTCAAAAGTTGTCTTTCATTAGTCTTCTGCAAATCCTATGTGTCTTTTCAATCAAAAGAGTTTTATACAAAACATAATGCATTGGGATTTGGAATGTATTATATAACGTATATTCAAAACTGCTCTGTATTTATTAATATTCATTAAGAAATTTTGCGAGTTTTTTTTGTATATATAACAATTTTTAACTTACAATAATGTAGTGAAATTCTCATGAAGAGCAAACTTAACCCATCTGTACTGACACACATTTACTATATCACATTACCGTTTTGCTATATATATTGAACTTATGAAAATCTCTAATATATCACGTTTCTTTTTTTGATATATGCAACATAATTTTTGAATCCCTTCAATCTAATACTTCAATAAAACAACCCTAAAATTCAATTAGTTTACATTTTATTTTAAATTGATAAAGGAATAATGCACAATTTTATTATATAATCATGACTTTAATCGGCTATGTTTGCTACTGAATGAAAAATTTAAGTATGAAGTTAATATTTTGTTTCCAATTTAAGGAATTTAAATTGTTTCTAAAATTTCACCAAATATTAAACAATTATAATTATCAGGCACCTTACCCGCACTGTAACATATTTGTGTGAAAAACTTACCCCGACTTTTTTACCACAAAGTTGACAGTAAATAAAATTCTTACAAAAAATTTGTATATAAGTATATTAAATTTCTATTTCTATTAATTTTCTACTTTTTCAATTAATATAAAATTTTATGATACCAATTTTATTATAGCTCAGTATTTATAATACATTATTTTATTTAAATAATATTATACGAGTAATATACATATATATCGGTATTTATACACAAACCTTACACATAAATGTATTCTATACAAAATAACTTCACTCTCACTGAAATTAAAATAAAGTATATACATAATATAAGTATGTATGAACGTATATAATGATAATAATGTAGTATTCAACAAGTTGTATTTATTTTTTTAAAGATCACCAGTACTACAGTCAAGTATTTACTATTGTACACCCATAATAAAAACAAAAAATAAGAATAATATAAAAAATACATGTAGAAAAGAAAAAAACAAAAAATAAAATACCTATGTGTACATTCATACATACATACGTACATATTTTTTTATATTACAAGATTTTTTTCTTTTTTGATACACACTAGAGCTATTTGACTCTCAGATCTTTTTAATTCAGTCAGTCATAATTTAAAGCTCGAGATCGATTGACCAAAACGAATATTGTGTGTGTCATGATAAATCGGTATACAAGTGTATACTACGGCAAATACGGAATTTAAAAACAAAAATATATATACATTACATATGTACATACATGTATACACTTATTTATAAAATTCATGTGCATTTATAGGTATATAAGTATATTATATGATTAAATTAAGTGCATAAATCTATTATAGAATAAAATAATTGATAATATTTTGTAAATACAATTATTTAATACGAAAAAATTATCAATCAATATTAAAATTAATTTACTGTTTATTAAAAAGAATTTGAAGAAAATTAAATTAAAAAAAGAAAATTAATAAATTCGAAAATAATTTTTTTGAAATTTTTAATTTTGTATGTTTTTTCGTGTAAAATACGCGTTTCGATTGTATGTGAATGTTTGTTTTGTGTATGTTTATTAATAATTTGTTTAGAAGTTATTAAGGAATTTTAAAATATAATATACAGAAAAATTAAAAGAAATTTTTTAAAAATTAAATCACGTCTTATGTACACATACTTACATACATATTCTAAGTTCAACTTTTTACTTGTTTTTTTTTTTATATTCACGGTTAACACGGTATTCGCACAATATAATCACAATGCTAAAATCCATTAACCATTTATCACCCAGTTGAATTAGTTGAGTAAAACTGGCGACATATTAAACGGTTATAGCTTTTACGGAAAATAAAAAAAATAAAAATATTTTTTAATAATACAAAATAAGAAAATTTATACAAATTATTCACAAAAAAAAATAAAAAAAAAAAAATGAAATAATCAATAATAATATAATAGCATAGTACATAAATTCAAAACAAAAAAAAATTTTTTCTGAAAAGAATATTAAAACAATAAGATGAATAAATCGTAATATTAAGAAAATAACAATAAGATAAAAAAAAAATTCAGAAAAAAATAACTACCATTGAGGTGAAATCAAGATTTATTTTTTTACTGATTTTGTCATTTCAAAAAATAAGCTTTGAATTTTTCAATTCCATTCAATCAGAATTGATTTTGTATAAATTATTCTGAATTTACATATGTATGTATATATTTTTGATAGTTATCGTAAAATTTAAAGCTGCAAACAGAATGAATTCGTTCCGTTACGACATTTTAAGGTGATAACAATCAATACTGCTTAATATTCTTAAACACGTACATTTATACACATATAAAATATAAAATATAAGTGTGAATTGTGATATAAAGCAAAAATACTGCACCGTATATCGAACATATTTGACATAATAATAATGTTATAATATAAATAAATCAACAATTATATTATTTACGTTAAATTCAATTATTTTAAACTTTTAATATGTCAACTCTCATACATATATTACTTCAAAGACAAACGCTATATGAGTTAGTTTATGCTATAAAAATATCAAAATATTGATTTTACTAAATTCTAGCGAAGTTTCTCATTTAGAGTATAGTTGATCTTAATTTTTCGGCCCTAATGATTACTTATATTTTTAATTTTTTTATTGAAATTTCTTAAATAAAACATTGATTTTCTTATTTTAGTAGTGAAAAATGTATACATATATGTAAATATCATTCTAAATTATGCAAGTGTCATTTTAAATTGCCTTTATACAGTAACTAATATCTATTTTTAATTTTATTATCAAACGGAATAATAAGTAATATCTATTTCTGGTTCGGATTGTTTATTTTATATAAAAAATCTGATGCTATAAATTTGATGTTTTTTTGATTATTTTAAAAGGTTCTAAAATTTAAAAACATTAATTTTTATTTTGAAATTTTAATAAAATTTTAAAAAAAAGTATAGATTCGATCGGATTAAATTAGACATAGTGTAAAAATGCACCGCGACTCAAGTAGTGGATTTGTTGCGGGCCCCCCTCGTTCCACCTACTCGTATTACGCCTAAAGTACTACCTCGAGATGTGTCCTTTTAACAAATTCGAGTATCTTATAAGAATCGATTTCTCGTAGCTACCTTGCTCAATAGGACTTAACCACCTATAAAAATGTATATATATATATATATATATTATATACAAAAATTTTGTTTATTTTGAAATTATTGTCAAATTGGACTTTAAACAAATTTTCGTATTAGTTTTAGCTCTATCTGTGTATTCATATTTCAAAAAAATTAGAAAAATTTCTAATCATTTGAATAATTGCTGAATAAAGCATTTAAATTATTAATTTTTGACTAAAATATACGTGTTTAAAATATATGAATGTACACATTATAACCTGCATGAAATAGAAAGTTTTAAATAATTTTCATAAATCTTTACCTATACACAAATGTACAAAAAATAAGAGTCTTAAGTCTAATATTTGAAAATTTCAAATCTTATTTTAATGATTTTGTATATATTATAATCTTCGAAATTCGAAATAATATTATTACGAATTAATTGAAATTTAAAAGAGTAGCCATTTAATTTGTAATTATTAAAATACTTAGATACATAGGTAGTAATGTATGAAGTTATTAATTCCTGAAAGCTTGCAAAGTGGCTGCTATTAAATTTAATTTGAAATTCGAATTTCTATTATTGTTATTGTTACGGTATAATTCCGTCGATTTGATCATCATTGCGTTTGTTATAATTTTGTTTTGTTGACGATCGTTTTACAAAAGGCGTAATGTGATGATAAATTTCGGTATTATTTGTTTTTTTTTTCTTGTTTTTATAATTTTTGCAGTATTCTTCGATCATCAATTGATTTTTTTATTATTTTTTTTTTTAAATTGATTTTTTTCTTTCGTTTGCTCAATTTGTGATTTAATTTTTGTTTTTTTTTTATTTTTCTACGATTTTCATTTAAAATATTTTCAATTGATATACGAATTAAAATTCAAAAAAAAAAATAAAAATTAAAAATTTTGAAATTTTTCTCAAAAATTTTTTGTTTTTTTATTGAAATTTTACTAAACACCACAATTTATTTAAAAAATTTTATGGATTTTTTTTCTTTTTATTATTATTATTATTTATTAGTTTCTTATGGTGTACACAAACAAACATACGTATAGCATACACATACAATCAAATATTAAATTTTAATATTTTTTTCTTCATTTGTTTATTTTTTCAAATAAAATTCCAATTTGTATTTTAAGAGGGTCATTCTAAACGCAAATTATTCGAATTTCATTTTGCACAAAATATTTTTTCTTATTCATAAACTTTTCTTAACAAAATTATTTTGTATATGTAGATTAAATAATAAAAAAGTTTTATTGTGAAAAGTGCAATTTTTTTAAATAAATAAACTTTATTGTTAAATGAGTAAAAACAAAATTTTATAAAATTATTAAAAAATTTTAAAAAATCAATGATTAATGTTATACGTATAATTAATTACAATTATACCACTTTAATGTGGATGTCTCTAAATTCTTTGTTTTTTTTTTATAAGTAAAAGTGCAATTTTAAAAAATCTATGTTTTTTTTATTATAACTTTAATATTTATTTAGAAAAGTTTTGTAATAAACATACTACATACTACATACATATATAGAGGAAAATATATTTTCGCTGTTAAAGGTAAGATTTTTTTGAAATATTATAAAAAATATTTAAGATTTTAATAATATTTATATATTTTAAATTTATTTTATATTTGAAATCGTTTGACTCGATTGTGTCAAAATCGAATGAACATATAAAAATAAACACCTAAATACACCAAATTTTATGGGTATAATATGGACGTAATGGGGTTTGGCGTGAAATTTCTCTCTACTTAATTTCACAAACCAATTTCTATATTTTTTAATATTAACCGGTTTAGCAGTCATAATAATGTTCGATGGCAATCTAATTATTGTTAAATCTATTTAAGAAGATTAAAGAAAATGTTTAATTTATAAGATTTTAGAATAAAACTCAATTTTATAGAAAAAATTTAAACGAATACATTAGGAGAAATTTAGTTCTAAAAGTGAAAATGCATTGTCCATCTCATTTTGGGCGAAATTATGCGTTAACAATTTTTATATAAATAGAACAGCTTTTTATATAAATCGAATAAAATAGAATAGCTGTTTATTAAAGACACTGTTAATTTGATAATAAGTACCCAAAAATATTGGAGCAACTTTTTGAAAAACAATTCATTTAAAATGTCAGTTGCATACTTTTAGGAACAATTTCTTAAAAAAATTTAGTTAAAAATTTTTACTTAAAAATACGAGAATTGAGAATGAGAATTTTGAATTTTGATGGTAACCATAGTCTTAAAATATACGATATTCTTTTATAAGCTATTGCGAATTGTTTTAAATGAGTTTAATGAAATCATTTTGAAAGAAAAACAAATATAGAAAGTTTAATGAACTTTCGAATTGAATGCTCATTAAACTTCTTTTTTTTTCTCTTAAATGGAATAGAATTCACTTTTGTAACTCAAATTTCATATTGTTATATAACGCTTTTAAATACTCTAATATTGACGTTTTTCATTTCCTATTGAAATTTTGGTATTTAAATTGAATACCTTTATATATTTATATAAAATTTTATTCAAATTTTCTATTGATGATAACGGTATATCATAGAAATTTAAGTACCTTAAATTTTAACATTTAAAATCTTTATGATATGCAGGTACTTGAAAATATTTCGAACCTATTTCGGATATGAACACATATGTAATAAAAATATAAATTAACACATTTTAATAAATATTGTAGTTGCCTATCAATTGTTAATAACACTATGAATTTTGATTTGAAATTCATTGTATAAAGAAGAATTTAATTATCTAATTTGATCGATCAACAATAAAATATGTGAGAATAAAAAGATCTTAAATACTTAAAATATTATTTTATTTATTCAAAATTTGATGGACAGAATTTTTTTAAAAAACATTTTTAAATTACTAATCAATGTATATGAATGTGTTTCTATGTACACGCTATGTAGAGCAATAATTTCAATTTTAATGAATATAAAAGAAAAGATTGCTTGTTTTATAAAAGCAATTGCCTGAAGGCATTTTTAATAGAATATAGAGGTATAAGAGTTAAAATACCCAAAATTCATTAACATACAGTTTTTACATAAACATATGATTACATGTATGTATATGTATATAAATATATGTTTTAAATATTAAAGTGAACGTCATTAAAAATTGAAAATATTAAAAAAATATATGATAATTAAATATAAGTACCTTATTCATTTTATTTTATTTAACAATATAAAGAAAATTTTTAAATTATAAACAAAAAAAAAAGTGGTATACAAAAATCTTAATAATATTATTTTTCAAAAAAAAAAAAATACCAAAAAAAAATTTAATTGAGTTCATTAAATAATTGAGATTGTATGCGTTCTTTGATTCTTTACCTTTGCTCTTTTGAAACTTTTGAACTTAGGCTCATTATTATACCCTGCACTTCGTGAAGGGTATATTAACTTTGGTATGGAGTTTGTAACTACTTGAAGGAGTCATCTGCGGTATGGACATATATATATATTCTTGCTCAGCGTAAAATTCTGCGTCGATTTAGACATGTCCGTCTGTCCGTCCGTCCGTCCGTCCGTCCGTCCGTCCGTCCGTCCGTCCGTCCGTCCGTTCGCACGATAACTTAAAAACGAATAATGCAATCGACACCAAACTTTCACAAGTTTTTTCTTTTGTGCCAAGGACGAGCCCTATTGTTATTGGACTAATTCGGACAACGGGTTCGGGTAGCTGCCATACAACTCAAAGAGTTTATTTTAAATATTTCAAAAACTAATAAAGCTATAAATATAAAACTTTGTATACATGTGTCCAATTATATTCTACACATGCTCTAAAAATTATAATGGGATAGCTGCACCGGTTCGGGTGGCTGCCATACAACTCCAACAGCAAATTTTTTATATTCGGCAAAATAATAAAGTCATATTCATGAAACTTGGCAGTCATGTGTCCAATTATAGGTCAAATATACTTCTGAAGTTTTAGAGGAATTGCTTTACAGGTTCGGGTACCTGCCATACAACTCCAGAAGCTAATTTTAAATATTTGGAAAAATAATATAGTCAGATTCATGAAACTTGGCAGTTGGATGTCCGATTATAGATCAGATATATTTATGAAGTTTTAGAGGAATTGCTTGACAGGTTCGGGTACCTGCCATACAACTCCAGAAGCTACTTTTAAATATTTGGAAAAATAATAAAGTCAGATTGATGAAACTTGGCAGTTGTGTGTCCAATTATAGGTCAGACATATTTCTAAAGTTTTAATAGGATTGCTTGACAGGTTCGAGTAGCTCCCATACAAGTCTTAAAGCTTATTCTTAATATTTGGAAAAATAATAAAGTCAGATCCATGAAACTTGGCAGTTGTGTGTCCGATTATAGATCATATATATTTGTGAAGTTTTAGTGGAATTGCTTGACAGGTTCGGGGACTTGCCAAACAACTCCAAAAGCATATTTTAAATATTTGGAAAAATAATAAAGTCAGATTCATGATACTTGGCAGTTGTGTGTCCGATTGTAGATCAGATATATTTGTGAAGTTTTAGTGTAATTGCTTGACAGGTTCGGGGACTTGCCAAACAACTCCAAAAGCTAATTTTAAATATTTGGAAAAATTATAAAGTCAGATTCATGAAACTTGGCAGTCGGATGTCCAATTATAGGTCAGACATATCCATGAAGTTTCTATAGAATTACTTCACAGGTTCGAGTAATTGCTACACAATAACGAAAGGTGCAGGGTATTATTCAATCGGTTTATACCGACTGAAACGTTTTTACTTGTTTTTAATTATATTTTGGGTACAGATTTATAAATTTGTGCATACATACATACATGTGTTCTAAATTTAAAACATCATATAATAAAATCTTGTGAAAGGGCTCTTTGTTAAAGTGTATTTCTTTAAAATTAGGCTGTTAATTCTTAAATTTATTTAATTAATTACAGAACTGAATTCTTTCACACAAAGAGTCTCCTCTAATATTCAATACTTATGCATCTATTCAATTATTAATTTATTATTTCAAATGACTTGCAAATATCGGATCTTTAGTCTGTGCATTATATGTGAAGCTTAATGGTAATAAAAAAGCTATAAGAAGGTCGAGAATAACGTATATATAATTTAAGAATATAGAATAATTTAGAAATAAAAAAATAAAAAAATAGGAAATTCGAAATTAATAACCAACAAAAAATACTGATATTTTTTTTTAAATTAAAGGAAAACTTTAATTTTAGTGCTATAATTTATAAATAATTTATTAAGGTGAGAAAAAAATAACAATTAAGAGTCCACAACATTCTTACTGAGTGATCCTTGAATGAAAAAATATTGTTTGCATACCCTGTAACGCTGACAACCGTCTCATGGCTGGTAAAGACATTAAGACAAGAACAAAATACCCTAATAAATCCAGAATATTATATATGTATGTTTTTTCTATATCTATTCAATATAGATCTAGGGATCTGCAAAATGGGAAATTGATTCTTAAATAATCAAAAAATAATAAAAATAATCAAAAGAGCAGACTTTATTCAGCAAAATCCTTTAGTTAAATATTTTGTAAATTTTTTCTTCTTTTTGGTACTATTCTTTCATATTTAGTCTAGATACTAATTTATTTAAAAAATATACTATTTAACTCATCAACGAATATGCTATATTTTAATAAGAATACAAATATTTCTCTGAAACACAAAAATTATATTGATCAAATCAAATAACAATTTGGCAAGTCAAAGATAAATTAAATTAAATATCTTTATTCTATAATCTAACTAATTAGAATTTATTTCTCAGCATGTTTTCTATAAATATGAGAGCATCAATAAAGTTAATTTTCAATTTAAGAAAAATTTCAATTGAATAAAAAAAGAAATCTAGACCACCATCATGTTGACTTTTTTATCAAATTCAATTTGATTTTTGTCATTTAACTAGAGATTTCTGATGTCAATATTCATCAATTTTAATAAAATTTTATATTAAGCATATTATATATAAAAAAATAAGTATTGAATAATAAGAAAATCTAATTTAACATATAAACTAAATTTAGAATCTAGATCTTTAATATTATTATAATAAAATTTAAAAATATTTTTAAGTTTTTCCAATAAAATTCTTTAATATTTCAATAATATAAATTTATATACGCAGTATGTGGTTTCTTCTATATTTTTATATGTATATTTTATCTAATTCTATATGTAGTCCAATTTAAATTCTTATTTATAGTATATAAGGTTAATGAATCTACTGTTTTAATTCTAATCATAAAATACTTGTATTTTATACGGAAGTTATATTTTTTATTTTGGTTTTTTGTTATACCCCGGTAAAATAGAATATATGGAATACAGGGTGATTACATGTAAAGAGTACAACATTCTATATATACGTAAGTACGAAAGATGTCAAAGCGCAACAGTTTCCCAAATAACAGGAAATTCAAGAAAAATTCGCAATATTTCTTGTTTGCATTTCTTCAATTAATCTATACATTCCCGACAGAATCGAACTTTCAAATATGAAAAAAATTCGAAAACAGTAATTAAGGTTTTGAACATTATGTTTTTGTCTTACGCACTTTCTTGTAAGCTTTCCCACTTATAGAAAAAAATTCAGAACCATTTTCCGTTCTTAATCCAAACGATGTTACATGTTGATGATTCTTCGGGTGTGTCAAAGACTTAACGAATGCAATAGAATGTTAGGGATTTTAGACAATTTTTGAGGAGTTCGGGGTAATTTAAATGTCGGGCGGTAAAAGGGCGATCCATCGGTACCACAACAGTCCTAAATGATCTAAGTGTAAATATCTATATATATTACGAGTAATGATATTGATTTTTTATATAAAATCAGCCTGTAGATGTATTTATGCATTTATAAGACATATCTTTAAATTCATATAATTTATAGTACACTTTTCTAAATGCCAGACTATTTTATGAGTCTCATGTAAATTACAAAAAAAAAACACGCTATTATATTATTATTATTGCTGTCTTGAAAGGAAGGAATCAACTTAATAAATTTTAATATTTAAGATGGAAATAAATTAAAATATCAACATGACATGAAAATAAAATTTAAATATCTTGTTAAATGTTATTTTAAGTTTTTTATTGTTTAATAACAAAAGAAGATAAGTACGCTACATACGTATGCATCTGCATACATACTTTAATAAGAATGCTGACACACCGGAATTGCCTTTATTATTGGATGTTGGAAAGGAAATGCATTGAACTTTAATTTGATGAAGCACACAGAGTGTTGAAAATTTGTGTACATATATTTATCCCTGTTTTCCTATCTAAATACACACACATTTAAAATCAATGATATCGAAAGATCTCTGTGCGTTTTAGTTATTCATTCAAGAATCATGTTAATACTTAAGAACTTACCATCATAGCTGTTATGATTTTTTTTAACTAAACAGATTTCAAAGATAATGTCAGACAACTTTGAAATAATTATTACTTGGAAATATTTTATATTTGTGCTTATAGTAAATATTTTGTTCATTTTTTCGGAATTTACTTTAAGTTTTTTCTGCAATTTGTTGTAAGTTCCAGAAAAACTTACAGTTAAAAGTTTTCATTATTTTTCCTAAAGTACTTATAAATTTTATTTTTTGTTATCATTTGTATGGGCTTTTACTCACTGCTACATCTATTTATATTAAGATTGTCTATACAGGAAGAAATCGAAAATAACCATTATCGTTGGTATTATTTTGAATCTGAAGATTTATCGTGAATTTCATCTCGTAGATTTCTACAAATACATGAAAAAAGAAATTTGTTGGTGAAGTATTGAAAACTATTTTCTCAAGTACATCATTGATTAAAATTACAAATTGTACTTGCTTAGAAAAAATTACTTAATTTTTGTAATATCTCTAAATTTTAGCGCATACGAGTACATACGACTTCTTACTATCGAAATAATGTTGAACATATGTATATTGAAAAAATTGAAAAAATTTACACATTTGCTTGTCGCATTTCTAATCTTTTACATTATAGATGGAATAATACTTATATAATTAATTTTTTCTTTTCCATATTGCTGTCACACACTGAATCAAACTAATAATTAAAGCTACAAATACTTAAGTATTTTAAATATTTTTGAGATTGGTATGGTAAATTAAGAATTTCCTCTACTTTCTTTTAAATGCTTCTCTTAAATCAGAAGATTCTCTATTTGTGGGCTATAGTATACATCAAAAATATCTAAGTTTGAATACATAAGTTGCAATGAAAATGTAGTTAGTATATAGTTAGTATTATAATCAGTAAAAGAAATGAATTCTATAAAAGAATTCCATAACTAAATAACAACGAAATAAAATATGCAAAATATTTCTATTGTACATTTAGAAGAACCATAGAGGCAGATGTAGTATAATTATTTCGAAAATTATTTTTACAAATTTTATTATTATATTTAGAAATTTCAAATAAATTTAAAATACAAATAAATAAAAGATTTTTCTAATGATAAAATCAAATTTGTTAAACGATTCAAATAAATAGAAATTTATAAAAATTGTTTACTTTAAATTGACGCTCAAAAACAAATTTTTCAAATTATTTTATTTTTATTTTAAAATTATCTTTAATACAATTACGACTATTATTTTAGTTTGACTATGTATGATTGACCCTGACAATGACTATAATATGTGAAAACATAAATTTAATAAATTTTAATTTTTAATAAAAATTTATATTAATAGAAAATTTCACATGAAAACATGAACCCCATCTATTTATCTGAAATAATAAATCAAAATAAATTCAAAACTAAAATTTAGTGCTTATTTCGAGCCTACATATGTGTGTATAAGTAAGTACTGATTGCACATATTCGAACAAAAACAAATGTTTCTATTGTTTTTAGTATTCATTTGTGGACAATTGAATTTTTTATAGCTTCACATAAATTTAGCAACTAGAAAGATATACGCATTCAAGTATAAAAAATTGAGAAGTAAGAAGATTCAAAATAAACATACGTAAATATTACACTCACCATTCTTTAGTATTTTTTCAAAAAACCTATATGGTCATTGAATTTAGTACACAATTTCCTATATTGTTAAAATTTAAAAGATTTTTCTGGACTAAAATAATAATTTTTAAAAGACGCACGAAAATTTAAAAAAAAACCTTGAAAAACATCTTGAACTTAATTATTCAATTTAAGAAAGTGTTTACAAACATTTATATTTATTTTTTTTTGGT
Organism: Condylostylus longicornis; assembly: GCF_029603195.1. Taxonomy (NCBI): domain Eukaryota; kingdom Metazoa; phylum Arthropoda; class Insecta; order Diptera; family Dolichopodidae; genus Condylostylus; species Condylostylus longicornis. The sequence goes on along the minus strand of NW_026578009.1, from coordinate 6,668,663 downwards.
TCGATTAGGTGATTGTGTTTTAAACTAACTTAAAGTTCTTATAATTACTGAAGTTTTTAATTAATTTTTCGAGTACTTTCATATATATAATAAAATGCGAAGTTCCAAATCTCATTAAAATTAAAATTTCGCCCAGGAAAGGCCCCTTATGGATGTATTATGAAACTACTAGAATAATTGATTAATAAATTGTTCGAGCAATTTATTATTTAAAAAACGTTTAAAAATTTGATATATATTGCGGCTCAATAAGCTTTTTAATTATTATTCAGAAGAAAGAAACTAAGGAGTTTTAAGCTACATAGATCAGCTCAGTCAGTCTAGTTGAGCTCAATACACATCACAACTCGATGATAGATCAGTCTAGTTAAGCTCAAAACTCATTGAACTGATTGTGCTGATCTATGCAGTGCAAAACTCATTACTTAAATCATCAGTTATATAAAATATATCAGCAGCGGTATGAAATGATGAGAATTCATAATACATTGCAAACATAGTTCGTCCAAACAGAAAAACCTACGCGAATTCGTTACTCTGATACTCAGCCTATACCAAGACCTTTACAGCCACTTTTTTTTCTTATTATTATTATCTAAAGTTAAAGAACCCATTCCAACGTCTCCCAAGTTATCGCCTCTAGAAATTCGTAAAATTTCAATTTTCAATGCCTTATATTTCCGAAATCATAAAGTTTTCCAAATTTTTTCAAAAGCTTTATCTTTTCAAAATATTTTTCGTTACTCACTAAGTTAACCGTTCAATTCAACCATTATTTTAATGCTTTTTTCCATTTTTTTCCTTTTGCTTACCCCTAAATGTATGCAATATATCGGTATATTTTGGTATATAAATAAAAGCAATAATATAATAAATAACGCTGTAGGGCGTAGATTGTTTTTAAAAGCAGTGTTTTTCTTGTTCAAGGGAAATAATTTGTATATGTACGTATACTTACGCGTTAAATTTAAAGGAATTTTCTATTTCATCTGTGTATCACAATGAACATAGAGATTAAAAAGTAATATAAAATAACCTTGAATCTAAAATAAAAATATGAACTTAAAAATTATAAATTTGTTAATGTACTTCATTATACTAATTTGAAATCTTATCAGGAATCCGAAAATTAAATACTAATATTAGCATATATGTGTTTACGCACATGCATATCTATATAAATGTGTATGTTTACTATCAAAACAAAAATATTATGCAGCGTTTTTGTTAGTGAAAGTAATTATAATACATATTATATAGTAGTATATATATATATATATTTAGTATGTATGTATATAAAAGTATAATAAAAATTAGCATATACAAATGATTAATTAATAAACAAACATATGTATGTACATAAGTGGAAAACACTTTGTTTATTATAAGGAAAACATTGATTTTGTCTATCTGATTATACAAATATGTACATTACATCAATAATTAAATAAATTTACGATTTCTGTACAAATAAAATCAAAACAAAAATGTCCACATGTTTCTGTGTAAATCTATGCTTCAAATAATTAGTGAGTTCGAATCCAAATGCGATATTAGGGCATTGATATTCTTTATTAGAAATTACCAGTTTTTTGGCAGACAAATCAAATTCTATAATTTACGTGGTAACAACCCAAATGATTGGGAAAAAAGACGAATCAATCCATGAGCATACACTTTACTTTGGCTCCAATTGCAGTATTTTTACGACTGATGTTATTTTTAAATAATGTTGCCGATGTTGCAATTAAATTTGCTAATTTAAATTCATAATAATGACAAAAGGCTTAATAAAAGTACACATGTATGCAAAATTCTTAGGTAATGTTATAGGTGTGCATTAAAATAAACGTTCTTTAAATAAATATCTTGCAAAATAGAAATTGAATAAATTCTAAAATATTCTTGGCTTTATAATATATAAGAAATTATTGCAAAATAAAAACATTGCCATTTAAATAGTAATTACTTTTACAGTTATCGACACCCACTATTTATTTAATTTTTATAATTTCGATTGTTATTCTAAATTGTGCAATTAAAAACAAAATCAAAAATTATAACATTTTATTCTGGTATATTTGTGAATTGTGACCTACTAATTAATTTAATTATATTGCTTATATATCTACCTATTTACTTATATTATGTGTTGTGTATGTCATACATGTATCTGCCCATTTTTAAATAATTCAATATAAATGAGTACACATACGTGCAATTTGAAATTTTAATATTAAACTTCCGTAAAAAGTCAATCCATTTTTAGAAAAACCTAATAAAAAATATTAAAATTTATAGGAAATTTGATCGAATTTAATTCTTGCATTGTCTTTATTATTATAATAATAATGTAGTAGGTAACCTCCAATTTAAAAGAAAAAAATAAGGAAAAATACTCCCACAAAAGTACAGTTTTAAAAACTAAATACAAAATTTATTTTTTTTTTTTTTTTCAGTTGCACATAAATTTTTGCAAATTATCAATCCAAAGCTTAATTCTCTTTTTATTTCTCATTTTTATACCCTGCACTTCGTGAAGGGTATATTAACTTTGGTATGGAGTTTGTAACTACTTGAAGGAGTCATCTGCGGTATGGACATATATATATATTCTTGCTCAGCGTAAAATTCTGCGTCGATTTAGACATGTCCGTCTGTCCGTCCGTCCGTCCGTCCGTCCGTCCGTCCGTCCGTCCGTCCGTCCGTTCGCACGATAACTTAAAAACGAATAATGCAATCGACACCAAACTTTCACAAGTTTTTTCTTTTGTGCCAAGGACGAGCCCTATTGTTATTGGACTAATTCGGACAACGGGTTCGGGTAGCTGCCATACAACTCAAAGAGTTTATTTTAAATATTTCAAAAACTAATAAAGCTATAAATATAAAACTTTGTATACATGTGTCCAATTATATTCTACACATGCTCTAAAAATTATAATGGGATAGCTGCACCGGTTCGGGTGGCTGCCATACAACTCCAACAGCAAATTTTTTATATTCGGCAAAATAATAAAGTCATATTCATGAAACTTGGCAGTCATGTGTCCAATTATAGGTCAAATATACTTCTGAAGTTTTAGAGGAATTGCTTTACAGGTTCGGGTACCTGCCATACAACTCCAGAAGCTAATTTTAAATATTTGGAAAAATAATATAGTCAGATTCATGAAACTTGGCAGTTGGATGTCCGATTATAGATCAGATATATTTATGAAGTTTTAGAGGAATTGCTTGACAGGTTCGGGTACCTGCCATACAACTCCAGAAGCTACTTTTAAATATTTGGAAAAATAATAAAGTCAGATTGATGAAACTTGGCAGTTGTGTGTCCAATTATAGGTCAGACATATTTCTAAAGTTTTAATAGGATTGCTTGACAGGTTCGAGTAGCTCCCATACAAGTCTTAAAGCTTATTCTTAATATTTGGAAAAATAATAAAGTCAGATCCATGAAACTTGGCAGTTGTGTGTCCGATTATAGATCATATATATTTGTGAAGTTTTAGTGGAATTGCTTGACAGGTTCGGGGACTTGCCAAACAACTCCAAAAGCATATTTTAAATATTTGGAAAAATAATAAAGTCAGATTCATGATACTTGGCAGTTGTGTGTCCGATTGTAGATCAGATATATTTGTGAAGTTTTAGTGTAATTGCTTGACAGGTTCGGGGACTTGCCAAACAACTCCAAAAGCTAATTTTAAATATTTGGAAAAATTATAAAGTCAGATTCATGAAACTTGGCAGTCGGATGTCCAATTATAGGTCAGACATATCCATGAAGTTTCTATAGAATTACTTCACAGGTTCGAGTAATTGCTACACAATAACGAAAGGTGCAGGGTATTATTCAATCGGTTTATACCGACTGAAACGTTTTTACTTGTTATTTTTAATTCTTAATAACGGATCCATATTAGAATTGCTGTTTTTTATTGTGAAATAAATGCATATACGTATTGGATGCTTTGTAAATAAAATGTGTATACGTAATGACGTAATACGCGTATCCGAAAAAAGTTTCCTATCAATTCAAAAACCAGTTATTGCCTCAATAACATAATTTATAGCGATCACTTTGAAGGCCCTTCTAAACGTATGGCACTCTGAGTTAGTATACCTATACATAGTAACGTAGGTACATACATTTATTTCGTCAAATTTGGCTTCATATTTATGTAAAATAGACATTTAATCTTTAATATTCAATTTTTTAGGTTAGTTTTACTCCTGGTGTAATTTTCATTCATCGGAATATCCATTCATTTCATTAGCACCAAGATTGCATCAGCAGCATGAAAGAATCATAAACTTTTGTAGCGATACGTTGTTACTGTCGCAAAATTTCACATTTTATAACTTCCCCAATATTAAAAACTTCGCATTATCTCGATAATTATGTCATTTACGAGATTTTCCTGTATTCTCTAATAAGAAAATAATATTTCTGAAATATTCATTTTTACTGTTTTGTTCGCTTTTTTTGAAATTATAGTTGAAATCTTATCTTAAATTTCAAAAGGATTTGATTACGAGAAGAAAAACGCTCTACTCTTTAAACAAATTAATTAACGCTTACAAAGCAAATTAAGAAAGTTTCTGAAAAGGATTCGAGAATTGGAATGTCTCCCAACTTCTTGCAAAAATTTTTAACTTGTGCTATTTTTAAGATGTGACATATATATGTGTGTATGTTTTATTTTTGAATACTTATGTATATACATAAGTATTCAAAAATAAAAAAAAAGAGATCAGTGAAAATTTTTAGCAATAGCTTTCCCACATATGCTCGTGAAATGCCATTTTGTAAACGACGTACAAACGAACGGACAAAATTTGTGTAAAACCTCAAAATTAATACAATTTATAATACATAAATCTTAGTTTGAACTAGTCATATAAAATTAAAATTTCTTATTTGACATTTTAATAATGTTCTCACTATATGAAAAAATATCTAAAAAATTAAAATTGCAAGGTTAACTTTTGATTAGAATTAATGAAGAATTAAAAAATCGGATTATTTTCTTCTATCTGATTTTCTTGAAATCTACAAAATTATTTAAAAATTAAAAACTGCTTTTTCTTAACAAAAAAATCTGTTATATTGTTCATCAAACTTTGTATATATGTATGTACGTATACATATGTTAATTTTTAAAATATCAATCATAAATGTAGTGAAACTACAGTTTGCCGTTTACCCTGAGATTTCAAAAAGATGAAAAAGCTATTGAGCCATATTGCATGTATTTTGTCATTATATGTGATTATATAATAGAATATTAAATTTTATTCATTGTTTTATTAGTTGTTTTCTATTTCTGTATGTGAATAATAAAAGTTAATGAGTTAAACATGATGTTACATTATTATTTAAAAAGTATTTTTGTGAAATATTAAAATTTACAGAATACTAAATAAACAATTCATTAATAATTGTAAAAATATAATAAGAAAAACAATAAGATCGTTAATAAATTTCAAGTAAACTTTAAGATTGAATTTAAGAATTACCAGATTGTTTTAATTTTAAGATCAGAAACATGATACTAGATCGATTAGAAATATTATAAAAATTAAAAAATTCTGATTTTTTACTTGCTAGTATTGCTTTTAAAAATCGAATGTTACAAATCAAGTTCTAAAAATATTTTAAAAAAACATATACTTTCGTCTTTAAACATACTTACTTATTATTAATTACTGAGTTACTAATACACATTGTATTAATAAGTATTGTGCCTATTACACTAACAATATTAACTCAATGAAAATTTCTTCATATGACTGCAGAGCTTATAGTTGACGTAATCAAAGGAACGAGTTAAAGGCAAAAAAATTAAAAAAATTTTTCTCCTCGAACTGGACTCGAACCAATAACCTACCGATTTCTAGGCGGACGCTCTACCAACTGAGCTACAGAGGTATAAAGAAATTGTCGACATAATAATTATTCTTTACATTGCTTTATACAGTAATCCACATGATTACCAAGTATTGTTTATATTGATGTGGCAGATGCAATCTTTTATTCGAAACTCACAATCAAAAGAACATATTAATAAGTAATGTGCCTTTTACATTAATAACAAAACTGAATTACGTGTAGCTGTTTAAGTCATAAGTATTGTGCCTATTAGAAAACCGCAGGTCACTTCTAGCGTTCGCCTAGATAGCGCTAAAGAACATTCAAATATTTGACGACTTCATATATGGGACAGACATATAAATTCTAATTTTCTGAGGTAAATAATATAGCATTTGTGAGTAAAACATTAATACCTAATATTTCAAAATAATATAATTACTAAAATATTACGCACATACAATCATTTCTCATCCGATGAACAAAATGTTAAAGTTATTTGATTAAATTTTAAGTTGTGATTTTTATTACATCGGATCAGGGTTTTAGTGAACTCTGTATTCGTCTGTACTCGTCTGTGATTTATTATTAATTTAGTGTATTTATTATTCAATAAATTTCACAATACATGTAAACTACTCCGGACAATTCTGTGCCCAGCATTGAAACAATACTACTTTCGTTTTAATCCAAAATATGATGAATCACTTGCAATAAACTTCATAACATTTATTTATTGCAATCGAAATTTTCTGTTTTCAAAGTATATAGGCTGATCATCATTTTTAGATCCAATATTATTAATTCTTTAATGCTGGATAACTCACAAACATGTCATTGGAATCAAAATTTTTAATTTCTACATATACATACTAACAAATTTTTAACTAAGACTAGTTTATATCAAGTTTATATGTGTATTTATAAATGTAGGTAAATTCTTATTTTGGAAATCTGATTTTGGTTAAACAACTTTAAAAAAAAAAAGTTGTACCAAAGATATAAAATTTAGATTTGCTGACAGAAATGGTTTCAAATATGATTTAGACTGACTAATTCTAAAATTAACTTATTTTAAAAATCAATTCGCACATGTATATGTATAATTATTAATTATATGTATGTAGATGTACATTAAATACTTTAACATTTTCAAATGTACATTGACTTAGAGAATTATAAATCAAAATTTAAAACAGTCGTGTATAAACGGTCTTAACAAAATGTCGTCATCAGACAAAATAAATAATTTCTTCATTTTGAAATTCAATTTAATCTATATATATATATATATAACTAAATATACGTATATCTACACGTATTAAAAATGAAATTTCGTAATTTTTAACCTTTGCAAGGATAACACTAATTTTCGTCATCTTCACTTATACTCTTATAGATTAGATTAATTCAATAATATTTTTGATTAAACCAAAATGAGAACTGCCTGCGTTAATGAATAAAATGTCTTTAAAAAATTATCATTTTTTAAATTAAATAATTTCTATAAGTTTTATTTTTAAAAACTTTCATACTTATAAGTATACTATGAATGCGATAAATACCAAATTTTTTATTATAAAATTAAAAAAATATTTTTAATTCTTAGTTTTGGGTCATATTAATAAAAAAGCAACTAAATAATTTCAAAATTTTTATAACTATCACTCAAAAATTATCTCAAGGTCACTGAAATGTTATGAAATTAAACAGAATGAAAATAAAAATCAAATCGGAAAGTAATGTCATGGTTCACAAATTCTATATATAAATTGTATAAAATGTTAATTTTATTGTTATACTTATAGTAAATTTACAATGTAACACAAATACATCAACATTAAAATTTTTGTAATTTCATTCAATTGTTTCTTTTTTTGTAAATTCATTAATTGTACATGTGTAAAGTTTCAATTGTTTGAAATTTTCACACGTAATATTGTCACACAAATTTCCATATATCGATAACGTTGTCATAAAACTCATAGTTGATTGTCAATTCAAAACATTAATAAATGTTTGGGCATTTCCATTATTCACCTTAACTGCGTTCAAAACTAAAAATTTATGTTTTTTTTTTATGTCAGACTCAGAACGAGCTCTGTGTGCTCTCGAAAAAAATTCTCAGATTTCACAAATTTTGACACTTTAAACTTGAAAAACTATTAAATGATAGAACTATTGTGTTCGATTTTAATACCAAAGTTTTCAAATTAAACAAAATTTTCGTTTGATCAGAAAATGCTTTCACAACTCAGAATCTGATCGTACTAAACCTCTGAACTAAAGAATTACTTTTAACGTTGATTCCGCGTAGAGTTTAAGAATTTCAAAATTTCTGCCTTTTTTTGAACAAAATTATTATTAATAATTATTTTTTACTTCTTCGAAAGATGCACTTATACCACGTAGGCCAATTATATGCTAACGATATTTTTTTTTTCTCACATAGCCCAAATTTTGCTCAAATCTAATCGAATTTTTCTCAAATCAATTCGAATTTTTCTCAAATCAATTCGAATTTTTAAAAAATCACAAAAATCGTTTCCAGATAAACCATTCTTCTTGTAATTTTCGTCATTCACATAATGTTTCAAATGTTTCCTTAGTATACAATTCCCTATTATAAATCTCATTTAACAAAATTTAACTTGGAAATCATTTGCATTTACTTTTTATGCGTAAAAACATACTTTTTATCGTCATTCTCTCAGTTTTTATTAAATTTTTCGAAAATTTGATAGTACTTTACTATATAACAACTCGAATAAAAGTTCGAATTTTAATTGACAAATCGGTATATTGAGTGAAACTTTTGATTTTATAACCGGTTTGTCAATTATTTTCTGATGTGTACAATCATAATATATAGCAAAAAGAATAAATGAGTACTTTTTCAGCTAAACACATACTATTACATATGTGTAACTAATTTTATTGAAATGCCGGTAATCGGATCAATGAATTGAATATATCAAGTACATTTATGGTAATGCAAAATTATTTAATTTTATTTTGATATTTTATTTAATGGTTATAATTGCAAAATATATTAAAATTTATAATAAATTATTTAATATGACGTACCATAACGTTTTCATTTTGAAAATTCCAAAACGTTTCTTGCTTATCCTATTTTTTCTTTTTTTTTTTTTTTTGGACAAATAGAGAAAAATGGCAATTTTGAATAAATTATAAAAATTTAAAAACATTTGGCAGTGTTTTGCCAATTTTGTATTTTTATATATTTGGATTTAAACTCAATACGATTTAAATTATTATGAAGACATTATTAACTTTAAAACTTACAAATTAAATTGCGTATTTAATAATAAATAAAAAAAAAACGAAAAAGAAAAGCATTTTAAGATCTTTATGTTTAATTTCATGTTGTTAAAAATAAATAAAAAATTAAAGTCTTGTCATATACACAAAACCATTACAATTGATTCATTGCTCATGTATAGCTTATAGGTTTTTCTTCTTTTATTCTTTTTTCATATTTTAATTTCAATGTTGAACAAAATTTTTTTTTTTTTTTGGATGAAAAATGATGAAGTTATAAATAATGCTGTCTAATATTGAATGGATTCACACCTGAAAATTTATTTTGAATTTTGAATTGTGTCACTGAACAAATTTAGTCTTATTATAGTTTAAAAGATTGCAACATTTTAAAGCATTTATAAGTAAATAAGTAAAATTGTTGTTTCCGATAAGCTTGTTATAAAATATTTATTTATATGCAGCTATATAATATCGTATTATACATATAATGAATTAATATAAAAATAAATTATGTTATGTTAAGTAAGTCATCGTAATACTTTTAGATATTCATTTAATTGGATATTCATTGAGTTAAATATGGGTTGAAGATGTTACTCAAGGTTTTGTTTAAAAAAAAATACTACAATTTTATGTTATCTTACTAAGAATGGTTTATCTGGAAACGATATTTGCGATTTTTTTTTTAAATTTTAGTTAATTTCATGCTATTCCCTAAAAACGATCAGTAAACACTTGTGCAGGATTTATTAAGGCCTATTTATTACTACTCTCTTGATTTTTGTATAACGTTAAGCTTTACTCATTTTTATTATACGAGTACATAGTATAACAAAATAATATATAAAACACAATGTTACATATATAAAACACAATGTTCGCGTTCATTTTCATAGGAATTCATAGAGTTAACGGTACACTGATTTGTTTAGAAATTCGATTAAACAGGAGTTCATACATATATAAATTCAAATTGTGACGATATGTGCATTTCATATAGTCATAAAAAAAATTATAGCTTCCAAAATTTCACATTCGAAAAATATATAGATTTACAAATGCTAAAAAGTATATCTTTTTATGTAACATTCTAAACACGGTTTTAACAATAAGAAGAAATTCAGCTTTGATAAAGTGCGTACGAGTATGTAGCGCGCGAAATATATTAGCGAAAAATAAAAAGTATTTTATTCCGAATAAAAGGAAGTTTTCTTTTTACACCAATAAAAAAAAAAAAAAAAAACGGTTTTAACAATTAAAAATTTTGAAAAATGTACCCACATTCTAAAAGCCGAAGCAAGTTAACAACCTAAGCAGTTAAAATCAGAAATAATTCAAAAATTTCTTATTATTTCAAATAAGATGTAAGTACAAAGTTAGGTATTTCAACTCCACCCTAAAGCTGAAGTATATATACGCAAGTTTTAATAATAACACAAAATAGAGTGTGTGTATGTATTAAACACTAAAATATCTTGTATATTGTGCAGTTTTAAACACACTCATATTTTCCCAAAATTAGAATTTCAAACTGCTTTTTGAATTTCGTAAGTGCATGAGCCTATATACTTATAAGAATTTGTAATTTTTCGTAGATTTCTACAATTTCATACATACTTTTGATAAATTCCGATTAATAAAATGTAATCTTTATTATATAATATAAGTAAATTATGTAAAAATAATATTTAACATGTAAATTATAATTATGTATATTCGTATGTGTAATTTTCATATCAAGATTTCTCAAGTCATTGTTCTTTTTAATAAAACATTCAAATAAAGTGCCTCTTATCAAAAATCTTTGAAAAATTTCAAAATAAAATCAAGTATATTCATATTCCTTACTATGTATACAGGTATGTACACATATATGCATGTATATAAGGAAAACTTACAAAAGTTACTATTGAGTTCATTGACAAATAAGGGATCTTCGTTTGATGTCATGGAATGCAATATAAAAAATTGTTATGGTAAGGTACGAGACTTTTTTTTTTTGTTATTTAAAAATAAACAATTCGTTTCGTTACCTTATTCAAAATTTTTTTCTTTATACGAAATTTATAGGTAATTGTAAATAATTTTATCATAAAGAATTTTTATATTTAACCATGAGTGTATTGTGTGTTTTGTATAAGTAAGTACAGTTAAGGCTGTATTAGAGGAACCCGAATAAAATGGGGGCCTTATTTAGTGAATTTTTCGGTGTTATTTTAATTTTTATTCATCTTAAGATAAATTTTAAGGTAAATCATATTATGAGAGAAATTTCAAATAAGGTTTATTTAAAAACTATCCCCAATCACATAAAATTGCAATTACATTAGAAAATTTGACAAGAAAAATTATCTTTAAACAGATGAAAAGCCGAATAATTTATTTTTTAATAAAATATTTTTCTCTCGTACGGTATATGCAATAATAGCATGCATCATACTATGCGGCAATAATAAATTTCGTAAATTTAACACTCTAATTTAATATAGTAAGGTAATTACAATTATAAATCACCCAGTACACGTACCACGACAAATTTTATCTTAATATAAGTAAAAATTTTTGTATAGACAACCTCAAACAATTCAATTCAGTTTTTATTTAAATTTATCATAATTATGGTATAACAATATTTTCTAACAAATATAATAATATTAAAATTATACACAAAACTAAAACCCTGTAAGTGTGATACCTTTATTGCTCGAAAAGAAAATAAATTAAAACAAATTGGTCTTTTAACGTTCCTCTTATCCAGATTCAACTGTAGATATTTATAATAAGTGCACATTATGTACGTATGTATATATTGAAAAATTTTCACATAAAAATTATAAAGATAAGCTTATATATTAATACGCTCTGACTTTTTGGAAAACAATCCGGTAATTCTACCATAATCGACTCTATTCAAATGATTATGTATTCGGGATGAAAAAAAAATAATTCTTTAAAAAAAATAACCATTGAATACAAAATTTTGAATATATTGTACTCGTTTGAACAATCGAAACTTTAAAATTAATTGTTAAAAAACGAATTCAATTGAAAAGAAAAATTTATAATGTAATCGATTGAATAAAAAATAAATCCTTTCCGAATATGTGAAAATTTTATATAATTTATTCGAGCTATTTTTGATTTTATAATAAATTTTATGAATATAATTTTGTTTTAGAGGAAATTCATCCACATTTGCAAACTTTTTGCAATTTATTTTTGAATCTTGTGCTTAAAAATTCTTTAATAACCAGTACAAGCACATTTCCATCCAGAATTTTAATGTTTATTATTTGCTACGTTAAAATATCACCGAATTATTACAAATAAAATCTGAATTAAAAAAAAATTTAAAATCATTGTAAAATTAAAAAAATTTAAAACTCCTGCTGATTAAAATAATGCAATTAATACAAAACATAATTAGAAAAATTGTAAATTTAAAAAAAAAATTACCGAAAATCATTTTAGCTTCTCTCTTGTTTTTAGAAATGAAGGTTAATGTTAATTAAAAAAATTGTTATTTATGCGCATTTTTTTTTAAATTAATAAAATGTGAAAAAAATGCGATCATGAGTCTGAAATTTTAAAAAATAGAATTTTTGTAAATTAAGCAAAAGTCAAAAACAGAGCCAATGTTTAAATAATATTGGTGAATTATTAAATTTAAAATTGCATATATTGTAGAATTGAATCATAAGTGGTGCCAGTGCCCTATAGTAAACAAAATTTCATAATTTTTTTCTTTTTTAGCTAATGCAATGTAGTAGCCATTTATTACAGTTAAAATTTATTTTGTTAGAACCCAAGATATAACAGAACTTATCGAACGTAAAACTTTTGTGTACATTACAAAATTAGTGTAAAATTGAAATTCGCTTATATTCAAATAAAATTAAATTGCTTCGAAACTCATATGTGATGAATTTTTTCATAAATTGGTTTTTAAATACAACAAAGTTTGAGAATAATTCTAAAAATATCAATAAGTACGATTTTTAACATATCCTCAAAAAAATAATTGAAAATAATACCAAATTGTATTTAAATCCAACTAAGCTGTTCAAAATGCTATGGTTATAAGGCTATAATAAAAAGCTCTTAAAAAGGTATAGTTTGCAGATCCTGCAACACCGTTGATCAACTACCTCAAGCCTAATGGCGATAGATAGACTATTCCAAAGCGAAGCAAAGAAAGAAAGACAAATACCTATTGCGACCTAAGTGGCTAGGAATCTCAACCATTGGCGACCTAAAAAACCCATCCCTAATAATTTTATCCTTGAGATAATCAAAAATCCCCATCGATTATTCTTTTAAAGAATCTGATATAGTGGTAGTTAAGGAACTCATCAAAAGAACAGCCCAGAAAAAGTTTTCACTTGTTAGCAATGCCACCAAAATCCCTCTTTTCAGCTGCAAACCTAGTATAGGCATTGAAGATTTTTCTAAGCTTCATCAGTCCGGTAACACACATAGAAGAAAGCACAATATCACAATATACAATAGAAGGAAGCACCAGCGAGTTCACCAATCTGACCTGGCACGCTCAGTTAGAAAATCAGAAAATATCCAACAGACACGCAGACCAATAAAAACCTTTGAAGCCACTTTGAATATTAATTATCAAAGGACCTATTCGAGATAATCATTACCTGAGATTTCTCCTGATTTGAAAATTATATCCATCTAGTTTGTTTAAATAAACTAGATATGCTAAGATTAGCTATGTTTAACATAAAAATTTTTCATATTTCCTCCCCCCTCCCTCATTGTAAGCAAAATATTTGAGAAAATTTATTCTAGCATTATTTTTTAAAATCTATAAATTATAAATCTCTATATGCATTTTTGCATATTTACATATTGACGTAAATTAACATATAAGTATAAAAAATTGTTAATTATTTTTCAAATAATATTACAATATTCTAATTTCCTTCAAAAAATATTAAACAATGCTTGAGTGCGAAGAATCACCCACTTAAAATTTTGTTTTATGTAATACACAAGTATGGTTTTGTGAGTATAGAAATTGTCGATCAGACATCCAACTTTTACACTTCAATATAGAATCATTAAAATAACAAGACAATACAAAAATTAAGTGAAAAAAATAACAATGAAAATAAAATAAGAAAAAGTATAAGAATAATTTCCAGCATGGACGATTAACACACACATTAAGGTACCTTTACAAAAAAAATTGTATTTTTTTTGGGATTGGTTGCATTTGAATTTCTTAAAAAACATAAAAAAAAAAATTAAAAAATTTTTAATACCTTACCTTTAAAAAAAAATTATTTTTTTTTTTTTTGGTTTTACTTGCTTTTATTTTTAAAATATTGGCGTAGGTCTTTCTAAATATCACAAAACAAATACCATTTGGAAATGCGACTTTCAAATAAAAATCACACAAATATTTTTTAAAATAAAAACTTTTTATAATGATGCAATAAAGAAGGAAAGGTGCTCTTTTTATTGATTTTATTATTTTTCATTATTCTTATGTTTCACTCGAAATTTATTCACGCCTCAAAAAAAAAATCATATCAAATATTCATCACAATTCATTATTTACCAATTTTTATCTTAACTCTTAATGTATGTATGTATGTTTGTATGTATATAAGCTATATTATATCGTAATAATATTAAAGTAAATGCACTCAATGTCTTTTTAAGGAGTTTCGGAACCTGAATTTTTATTTTATATAATTTTTTATCTTACACTTATTATACGCGTCTATATAATAAACGGAATACAAAATAATTGTTGCTCTTAAAGAATAATATTATGCGATAAAAACTATTATTAGCGTAGGTTACCTTGAATTAATAATTATTACCGCATTAATTTAAAATTTAAGCATTTATACAATATATACAGACATTCTTAAGTCATGAATGAACATTTACATAAATGCATACATTAGGTTTATTATACTTTTGAATATTATTAATAAAGATTTTTTTAATGATTTTATGTGCTATATCGTAATTTTGTCTGAAATATTATAATTTATTCAACTATAATAACAATAATTGCAACTCTTATGACATTATACGATTGCATTTGCAATTCGTACCGTAAGCAACGGGTAGGTTCTTTAAAGCGCATACGCACACGTATATAGCACATAAAAGATTAAGGATAAAGATGGGCGCATCATATTAAATTTTAAAAAAATTTTTTATAACCCTACAATTAATATTATTTTAAAAAATTATTATACAAGTCATTACTAATTTTAAAATTAAGAATTTTTTAAAATATTACCGATATTATGTGTGTGTATTTAAGAATATATTTTAAGTAAATGGTATTTATTTTATATATTAACATTTTTATTTAAAATTATTAAAAAAATATTATTATTAAAATTATTGAATTAAAAAACTTTAAAACATAACTAGTTTTATTCAGATTTTTAATATTATTCCATCAGAATTTTTTCGTATATTTTCATTAAAATAACCTGTTTGAATTTTAATTAAATTATAGTATATATAATTATGATTAAAATGTAAATTATTAATTATTTTTTTAACACTGTTGCGTTTATTAAAATTCCAAATTAAAAAAAAAAAATTATGATTATCAAAATTACAAACAGGATGAAATTTTCTTAACCTATACCATAAACATACACTTGTATATAATATGAATTTATTTGAATATTAACCCATTCATTCTTATAATTATAGTTTCTGATAATGTCATAAAATTTTAAATTCAATACAAAAATAAAGTTTAATAAAAGTGAATTATTGATATAGATTAAGTCCTCGTGAATTTTTTTAATAAATTGCAATTATTCATAAATCATAATTATTGAAATTATTTAGAGTAATTAGAACTTGTATTCTAAACTATTGTCATTGTTATTCGTCTCAAATGGTGAATCTTAGTATAGTCGCGTAAAATATTTAACTATTCGCATTTAGAACGATTTAAATTTTAACTTTTATTATTACTATTATTTTTCTTGTTTTATTTTACTTTAAAAGCACTAGAAATTCTTGAAATTGTTAAATTTCGGCAATTTATTTTTCTTAAAATTTTAAGCAATTCTTAAATTTCGTTAAAGCAGAAAAGTAAGGACTTGCATCTTGTTGTGTTAAGCAGTTAATTTTTAAAAGTACGATGGCAAAATGACATTTGAAATTACTCAAACGGTAAAATGCAAACGTTTGAAATTCTGTCTGTTTTAAGGCGTTAGCAAATGATTTATTTCCTCATTTTTGGAATCCACCTTTCACTCTTCCAATTTTTGCCTCCTAAAAGGTGCAGAATTTCAATTTCCGGCAAAATTTTATTTTGAATGACCAACTTCATTCATTCAATTTCATTTTCACTTCCTTTAATTTTGTTCTCATCCGGAAAGTATGCAATTTTTATAACAATGTTACTGTGATAATAGTAGCAAAATGTTAATGCAAAGAACCATTTTTAAAATAGTTTAACTTGGAAATTTCTTACTTAATACAAATACCAATGTTTTAATTCAAATTTATTTGTGCACGTTCTCTATATGTATCTATTTTCATATACATGCGGTTAAACTTTTGCCGAATTTCTTTTGCTAAATAGGAAATAAAAAAAATTAGACCATACCAGACTGTAAGATGCATTAATTATTTCATCGCCCACTACATGTTAATTTATAATTATATGTTTGTATGTATATGTACGAATATAACGTAATTAAGTCTTAATGTCTTTAAAATCTTTTCAAATATATTATTTTATACTGACGATGATAGTAATTTTGTGATTATTATTATATTGCGATTATTGTGAATTGAATCTGATGAATTGATAGATTATTCGAAAAAATCAAACTACATTATAAAACCATTACAATGTTACAATAATAGAAGCTTTCTCTAATTCTATATCATAGCAGTGTGTTTACGTATGTTTATAACTTTATAAAATCATTAGTACATTTCACGCATAATTTTCTATATATGAACGCTATATATATATATAAATATGAATGTGAATACGATATAGTAATATAGCCACAATAATGAAGATATTTTATTGTATTAATGCCAATAAATACGATCACAATTTCTACTTATAATTTCGAATAGCAATGAAAACTACTTTTTCTTTAATTTCACTGCTTTGGTTATACATTGAATTTTTTCTTTTTAACACTTTCAATTGAAACATTTTTATTTTTATTTAATTGTTATATTGGTCTTAATTAACCGTATCTGGGAACAAATATAAATGTTTCACAATATTTAAAAAAAAAAGAACCTGTACACATGTACAAATATTTTGAGTTGATCTTATGCTTATTTTTACTTATGTATGTGTGTTATGTGTATGTACGTATGAACAGACATTACTTGAAGAAGATGTTTCATTCATAAATACACATGCATATATGTATGTATGTTGCTTACATGTTTTCGAACGCTAGTAGTATTTTCTATACCGTTTGAGAAAAGAAATTTAGTTTATTACGTTTAAGTATCTAATTCACGCATTTTAGATATAGTTTAATAAAATTTAAAAAAAAAAGTGTATAAAATTTAAAATTTGAAAATAAAAACAATGTTTTTGGGTTTCTACAACTGTAAAATTTAAAAAATTTTATAGAAATTTAATAACTTTTCTCTCTTTTTACTTATTTTTTGTTGTTTTTCAGTTTGAATCTCTTAAATTTTACAAAATCTTTAATGAAGTCACAACGTTTTGTGGTCAAAGACATTTCTGAGAGCACGCTTGAGTAGATTGCGGAAGTACACAACCTTCTAGAATTGTCCGACGTCCAAAACAGTTGATATATGCTTAAACATTCATATTTTGTTATTTTGTTCAAGAATAAGCAGAATCTTAAAAAGTTTTCTCCCAGAACATTATTGCATTTATAAAATAGATGGTGCAAATAAGTTAAAAAAATCTTAATCAATTTGCCTCATTACTCAATTTGCCGGCAATTTCTTCATTCCTCTGTAGCTCAGTTAATAGAGCGTCCACCTAGAAAACGGTAGATCGCTGGTTCGAGTCCTGTTCGAGAAGAGAAGTTTTTTAATAAACTTTTCTACCTTGACTTATTCCTTTGATTATGTTATCCATCTCAATCTCACAATAAATATACGAACTATATACATTTGAATAATGCTAAACCTCAGAATATATGCAGTTAAGCTTATTTCCATACTAATTTACCAATAGAAAACATAATGAAGATGTACTTTGGATTGTAAATTATGTCATATTTAAATACAAAAACCCATAACATTTAATTAATATTTCTTGTGATTCATTTATATAGTCAGTGAAATAGTTAATGTAAGCCTAACACATTGTAAATAACTTTTGAACGCAAATAATTCAATCATACCATATTTTTAAGTTAATTATTTATAATAAATGTGAAAACCACAAAATTAACATATAAGTTGCTCTAAATTATTGTCACATATATGAAGTGTAAAATACGACCGTAAAAAATACAATCTTAATTTGTTATGTATATGATGTATGTAATAAATTATGGTATATTACAATTTTACGCAAATGTGTCTAATCCTAATGCATTTAAATTATATTATTTAAAATATTACAGTACCAAAATAGCTAAAGAGATATGACTAGCTATATGAATAGCTAGGTTTATATTGTATATATGTTTATATTGTATACAGAGTGAAACTAGTTGTCTAATCTCAACGCTTTCCGAAATACACAGGGATTTTAAAAATTTTCACGAAATTTCTGCTTGTCCAAGTTTTTTTCCTATAGCTTTCTTTCCGAAAAAAGTAGACAGTTTATACAAACTGTTTTTGAAAGGACTAGTAAAGGCCTTGAAAGTAAAATGTTACTTGATTACGTATTTGATGTACTTTCGGAATACAAAGCATTCGAACTTTAGAAAAATCTCAAATTTTTCCATTTTGCATTTTTTTAGCTTTCTTTATCCCAATAATTTCGTATGAAATTTTTTTGAAACTTTAAAAATTTTTTTTACAGAACTTTAGCCACCGTTACAAAAATTTTATCCATTTTGATGCCCTAAATAATGATATATAATATTATAACCCTTACTGAGAATCGCCCTATATGTTTATTCACAATATTTCCAACATTTTCTTTAAACATATACAAAGTTAAATAATTCACAATATACAAACTCTATAATTTCCATATGTAAATGTAAAAAATATAAAATATTGCGATTTGAAATGACAACTTTATTTAAATTATACAAATTGAATAAAGATAATTTAAATTATTACCTATAATTATAATAAAAAAATATGTAATTTTAATTGCCGTCTAAATAAATACTGAAATAAATCATTCAAAAATTCAAAGTAAATTATGCATATGACTTTAAATTTATTAAATTAAAAGTTTAGTTTAAAATATAATGACAGTAATAAACTCACATAGGTGTTGTTCCGCATATGCAGAAAACTTCTTAAATAATAATAAGTAATAAAATCCTTACGACGACGTACATATGCATGTAGACAAAATATTTCTAGTTCAGAACGTCTCTTTTAACACTAAACTACGAAATTATTATTATTTGCACGCAATTGTATATAAGCTTACCAATCATACATAAACCGGCGAGAAAAATATATTAACTCAAAAATGAGTTTTCTTATATTTAAAGATCTTAAAAACTTAAAATATTTATCTACGGTAAAGTAAGTTTAAAACTCACCAATGTTAATTGATAACAATTTTTCACTGTTTTTTCAAAATTTAATTTTTTTGAGTTAACACCTTTTTACTATCGATGTTGCCGATATATAAATCAATATAATTCCTTTTTTTTTTATTTTTCTTCGGTTTTACCCTTTCAGAACAAAGCATCCAATTTTCGTCTGATTTACAAGTATCACACATAAACATTAATATATGAGTGCATATAAAAGACCCGGCAACTAAAAAATAAATAAAATTTCAAATGAAATTTAACTAAATTATTGAAGTTAAAAGAAATTCATTTAAAAAAAATATTAACATAATTGAAGCTGATTACAATTTCAAAATTATTGACATTAATAATAGGTTTGCATGAAATAATGATCAAAGTTGAAATGGACCAATGTCGGAAAAATTACGTTTAATAATTTTCTTACCATGAAATTCAATACTGTTAAAAGGCAAATATTTTAGAATTTACTTGCGTGCATGCATATTTTAATTACCATTCATCCACAAGTAATAATTTGTTTTCCATATTTTAAAAATTTAAAATTCTAAGAAAAATAAATCGTTTTGGTTTTCTTCTCAAAATATGCAAAGATTTACCATGCGTTATTACAATTAATTGTACCCGTATACTATAGGTATATGTTAAATGTTAAAAATTTATATTAATATTATTTAATAATAGTTATTCAAAATAATGATACTAAATTCTGCTATTCTAAAATTAATGCACATTCTAAAATTAATGCACAGAATCAAAACTATTTGAAGCGAATTTCAGAAAACAGTATAGTTTCTGTGCAAAAATCGAATGATATATTGTGGAATGTATTTTCTTATTATAGCTTTAATTTCCCTAAAATTAGCAACATACAAGTTTTTTTTAGAAAAATCAATTTGAATTAAAATTTAAATAGCTGTCGACATGAAATGCTCACTCTAAAGGAATGGTACCTATAGTTAAATATAAGGACTTTAAATAAAATTCTGGCATTGCGATATAATAATATTTTTAACAAAATATAGTTTTACCTTATAATGAACCTGTGGCGTGCATAAATCTAAAATTTTTATATAAATTATGCAAGAAATTCTAATAAAATTATAAAAGTACCAATCGATTTTTGCGTTTAAGCAAAGACAATATAATTATTTTTAAAGTCTTTGGTTTAAGTCTTAACTATAAAAGTCAAATTTCGAAATTTCTCAATTTTTTACAATAAAAATTTAATGAAGATTGGGCACAACTCATATTTGATGTAATTGTAAGTCAAATTTTTGCTTTAGTATAATAAGCAAATTTTGCTTCACTACACATCAATAAATTTTTTGCATATTTTTTAAATAAATATTTGAAATCATTGTGTAATCAAATAAATATTATTGAAAATTAATTTCAATTATAATAATCAAATATTTTATTATTTATTTTTAAAATTAATAATAATAATTTTTATGGTTAATATTCGTAGTTACTAGTTTATGTTAATAAAATTTATTTGTAAATTCAATTATAAAATTTAAATTTACACTCATTTTATATTAAAATATTAAATTTGTGTAAGCAGCAAAAAAAACATTATTCTTAACAAATATGCATTTAGAAATTATTTGAGTTCAAGTGCAAATTATTTGAATTGAATGTTAAATTGATTGAAGTGCAGTAAATATTAAATACAAGATAGGAAGTCGAATGCAAACATGCACAATAATTTAGAAAGTATTTTTGATAAACTGAGACTCAATTATGTATACATGCAGTAATAAGCAGTAATAATAAAACGGAAAAACATGTAATAAGTTTTATACTTACTTAATAAAATCAACTGATTAAAACAGATATATTTAAAATGTAGAACAAATCTAATTTTGTAATATTATCGTCGCTAGTGACTGTTTTGGTTCATCAGTTGATGAACTTTGATATTTGAAATCGATTACTCAGCCACCTGAGTTGAGGGCTTTTCAAAGGAGGGAAAATATTTACACTTCCATACTGTATTCACTTGGTTTAACAATCTTTTAAACAAAATGATGAAAGCTTAATTCAAAGCCTTATAAGGCTCTGACAAATCTTGCATTCAGCATGAAAAAGTTACAAGAAAATGTTTTATTATAAACAATATGAAATGTTTATTGTATCCTGTTTATTACTTTGAAAACGGGAGAATATAACCGGGAGATAAGTCAGAATCGGGCCTATTTATGGCAATATTTTCTTATGCTTTACTAAAACGTACCTGTTTCATTTGCACAAATGTGAAATTAGTACATTTTATAAGTATGTGCAAATAAATTATCATCATTCAATTATAGGAACGCTCAATCTGTCTATATTATTTTTAATATTATAACAATATATACATATGTATATCTATTTGTCATTAATTTTCACATATTAAAATCAAATATTTTAAAATAGAAAAATAAATTCAAATGTGTACAATAAACTGATATATTATATTTAAAGATTTTATTACCAAATTAAATCACACTGTTCACACATTGTATAACAAATTATTTCATATATAATTAATTATAACATTAATTAACATCAAATGCAAAGGTCAAATAAAATTTCACAAGCACTCACTTATTATAATATTGAATTGATTGACACTTGACTATTATAAATTTAATCAGATTTTATGACGTAATAATCTGTCATTAAATATTTTTAATGAATTTTAAAATTAAATTTGTATCTATTTTTGCAGAATTTCAAATTTAATTTAATTTCCTGATTATAAAATTCAGATATTGTCACTTTTTAAGTGCATGCATATTACATTAGATCCACACACATGTGGTATATTAGTGTAATTTAGTACCTTAGTTAAATAATAATATTATTGTTTATTATAAAAAAAAATCACTGAAAAATATAAAATCCAATTTGTGTGGGTTAAAAGTGAAATTTAAGTATCTGGCGACAAAATAAATTTAATTTTTATTTAACGTGCCAAAATTAAAATTAATGTGCTATTAAAAGTAACACACTATTATTTTAAAATAATAAATCTTTTTTAGAAAATAAAAAACCAGAAATGAAAAACCCATTTGTCAGATTTTACTTCAAATTAATTTTAAATGATACGATTAACTTTCTAAATTGTGGTAAATTTAATTAAGAAAATTAAATTAAATATGCATTATAGCTACTACCTATCGGCCTGATTCCTATATAAGTTGATTCCTTATATTTTGGGAACTGAAAAATTTTAATTATTATAGTCTATATGAAGATTATCAAAATTTACATACGATTTAGATTTAAGTAATAAAATATTGCATCTAATAAAATAATTATTTCTCATTATTACATAACTTTGCATAAATTAAGTAGAAATCCTAAAGTAATAACTAGACATAGTACAAAATCTTAAGTAATTAATCATGGCATATCCGTGTATATTTTTGCGTTATAGAGATCAATTATTGTAGCATTTGTACTGCTATGTAGCCTCACAAATGTAAGGACGAAGAATTAAGGAAAAGAAATAACTCAAGAGTGGAAGAAGTTTCAAAGAAATTTAGTTTTAATATAATCAAACGATATCCATAAACTGTTAAAATTTGAAATTAATCCAAGTTGCCGTGTAAAATAAAAATTGTTTGAAAATTTTTTAGAACACTGGTTTGAGATAACATGTGAATGTGAAGAGTCAATTCGACAACTAATTCCTTGTTTACAGAACTGCGTTTACAGAATTTACAAAATGTTTTACATAATTATTTACTTCTTTAAAATATTTTCATATTTTAGATAATTAAAATTAATTTAAAAATGCTTGTGCTTTAGAGTATATTTTCCAATTGTTCCGATTTTTAAAATACAATCTAGTTAAATAATCTACAATAATTTTGATATTAAAATTTTAATATACCACATAAGCATTTTTAATTAATTAGTTAGTTAGAGAGTGGAGATGGCACCCTCAACGATGCCATATTTAACACTAGGCCAATAGAAGACCTATTGCCATGCCTCTACAATATACCTCTCGCCGCTAAATGCACTCAAAAACCTTGACAAAACAATTTTAGTCATCATTATAAACTACTTGATAATTTTTTTTTATATTATATTAAAAATATTAAAATACTTCCGTGTTTTCCCGCTATAAAATAATTAAACAAAAAAAAATAGTATAAAATGTGTACCTACATAAAATTGAAAGAAAAATTAAAAGAAATGTGAAAAAAATTTCTACAAATATTAGACAAGAAAAAAAATTGTTTTTTTAACGTACAATTTATGTTTATTAATTACGACGATCATCTATAAAAAAAAAATTTACTTAAATTAACTTAAGTTTATTTTTAAAATTTATATGTGAAGGCATAAGCATATTTGTGAATATAAACGTACAATATGTGAATACATACACATTCAATACATAAAAAACGAAAATTTCTAATGTTAGTCCAAGTTAAGGTAAGAAATTAAATGTAATCAGCAACTTTTTTTTTGTGATTTTTTTAATTTTCTAATATTTTCCTACAAAAGAAGATGAATTTGTTTGATTGTAATAAAAATGCATAAGATCTGAAAGTAAAATTTCGAAAAATAAAAAAAAAAAACAAGACGGTCTTCTATTATGCTACATGGTCCATCGCTACGCTACGCCATATCCCATGTTTTTGTAAACACAACAATACAAACGTCATTTTTTCTGATCTATTCACAATTTTTTTTTCTTTTGTTGATTATTATTGTTGTTGTTTCTTTATTTTCTTCCTCTTTTTCAATACACCAACAACGTGTCAACGATAACAACAAATCATTTTTAAGAAAATTTTTTTTTCTTCATTTAATATTTTATATGAAATTATACACATATACCTACTTACACATGTACCTACTTATACCTAACCTTAAAGGTATTCTTGTATATATAGAGTTTATTTCACCTGTCAGTTGGAAAAAAAGTGGGTCATATCGTGTATTTTTTATTATTTATCTTTTTAAAAAATAAGTATTTTTTACATACATACAACATAAATTTTTATTAAAGATCACGTATGTATACATTTAACAAACATATATATATATATATACATGTATGTATATATACGAATGTTTGTAACGTATAACTATGGAAAATGAAAAAAAAAATTTTAAAGATTCGCTTTCGCTCAGAATTCAAAAGTAGAAAATAAATAATAAAAATATACAACGGAAGTAATGGAATGATGTACAAATAGCGTCGCCTAATAAAACAAGTCACCAAAGTTATAAATGAGAAAAAAAAATAGAATAAAAAGTACAAATTAAAGATTTCATCTCTTGAATGGACCACCACCACCGCCACCGCCAGTTTATCTGTCCTATAGTGTTCGTCATCAACATCGGTAAATATCAAGTTTTCCTTTTTATTTTCTTACATTTATATGTGCACATGTATGTACAGAGAAATGTACATATACATAGTTATGTGCTATATTTCATTTTATTTCTTTTGAGAGAGAGGCCCGGTTTTAATTCATTCTTTATAAATTTCTTTTAGTTTTGATATTTTGGTTTTTATTTTTTTTTTTTGTAGGTAAGATCGAACCATATATCGGAATTAAATAGGTAAACAGAAATAAAAAAAAGCGGTATGACTAAACAGAAATTATAAATTTGTATTAACAAAAATAAAAACCAAGAATAGTTGAACTTACTAACTTTAGGATATTATTATAAGAAGTAGGTATCCAAAATATTGAAAACAAATGACAAAGTAAAATATAATTAAGAACAGTTTTTGTATCAGCTTAAAAATTCAATACAGAACAATAATTATGCAACAGCTCCATTCAGCACAGTCAAACCACGAGCACTAGTAGATATGTATGTATGTATACCTATACTTTCCGGGGGTATTGTAATTTGCGTTATTGTTCAAGCTTAAGTCTATTTAAAATGATTTAACACAATAATATTTATTAATCATCTATATAGTGTCACAAAACGAGTACAGTATGACAGTACATTTGACAGTTACTTATATCGTAAATGTATAAATTAATATACTGTAAATAATAAATAAAATGACTGATATGAACAAATTTCAAATATTTGCAGTTGCCATAAAATGTACGAGTACATTCAAACTGGAGCCATCGGCAAAAGTGAATTAAATAAAAAAAAAAAATAATTTCGAGGGAATTCGGCTTCAATCAATAAAATAAAATAAAATGAGGAGTTTTAAACGTACATTAAATACCTTCATTAACATACATAGGTGACAGATGGATATTTAAAAGTTCAAAGCCTGTCGATTTAAAATTAACGTACAGCAATTTTATTTACAATAACTTTTCATCAAGTCTAGAATACCCATAAAATTTTATCGTGTTTTCGATAAACCAAATTTTTCTATACTCTTTGGCTTATTTTTTAATTAATAAATTATAGAAAAATAATCAATGACCGTGATTCATTAAAGCAAATGGTTAAAAAATTTTCTTTTTTTTTTTTAGCCGATTTCTCATTTATAAAAATGAAAATTAAAATTTTAGATAAATGTAGGTGTCAAACATGAGGTAATGAATTTTTTTATTGTAATGTCATACAATAAAAATCAAAATTTGTTTTTAATTTGAGAAAATAATAAGAAAAAAATAACAAAAATTTCGCCTTAACTAATTTTAAATTTTAATTTTAGTCAGTAAACTTTGATTTTCATTGTCACCACCAATATTGAAAAATATCATCGCACATTATTTTGAAATTAACATTTGAATCGAATTTTTTTTAAGTCATGCACCGTAATAATAATCGCATTTTATGATTCTAAATGCGAATTTATCTTAGAAATGCAACCTTCAATTTTAATTTAAAAACTAAGTCGGTTAAATTTCATTGTAGGAGTCGGTCTATTGATTGTACACACAGAATTTTTAATGTATATTTATTTTTTTCTTTTATTTACTTTAAAATATCTACACTTTAAAAAAATTTAAAGTTTTTAATAAGAAAACATTAAGCAATATGTACATGCATGCAAATTAAATTTCGTGATAAAATTAAAAACAAAAAAACGCATTAAAATTGAAGAAAAAATCAAAAATAAATGAAAATACAAAAAGTCCAATTTATTGTATAGATTTAATGACCAGAAAGGATTGTTTTTATCAGTTGCTTATAACTTGAATTTAAACGGTGATATAGAATTAAACAGAAGTGTAACGTAAACACTTATCTGCATAATAGCTTTTCATAAACATAGTGTATATGTACATATATGAATTGTAAAATAAAGAGAAGTTAAGTCACATTTTGGGTCCTACATGAAATTCAAATTGAAGCAGAGCAAATTCTAGGAATATGTAAAAATGATGTAGTGCACGTGATGGGCCATAAGACTATGTTTAAATAAATTACCGAAATAAACATGAACTAAATCAAATACATAAGAGCGACAAAAAAGCGAAAAATTTTTTCAATTTAGTTTGTTAATTTAACAAATTTATTAATTAAGATCCTCATTGAGTGTCTTCCGCTTTTAGCAAGTTTTTTTCTCCACACTTTTCATATTTTTAATTTGACTTTCCTCGATAAAATTTCTTCATTCTATCTTCAATACAAATATTCACCAAAAATTTTGAAAATAGATGCCCAAATTGTCACTTTCTCTCAAATCCTACAGCAATACAAATGCAATTTTTTAGCGATTTTTCAACTTTTCTTGCGAAGTCAGTGAGTCAGTGAAATAATGAGAAATAGAATGAAACCATATATGTAGAGTATATAGTACAAATTAATGGTGAAGCTCACAGATATGCTAAGTAGCAAATTTAAAATTTTATAGTGGAAGCGTTTTGAAAGTTTGCAAATTTATGAAAAGAAACCAGTTAATTAGAATAACGCTGTATAGTAAAATTTTTTTTCTTATTGTTTTTTCTAATTATGCTACTTAAATAAGTTTTTTTTTAATAAAATTTAAATTTTTGCCCAAAAGGTTGTGCTTCATAAATACGTATATCAGTTTTTATAAAAGAAACATTCCAAGACAACTATTTTTCGTTACTTAATCTATTTGTACCACACCGATCTCGAAAGCTAATAAACGTCATTGAACTAGTATCACAGAAAGAGGGCAGTCCGAAATTAGTATTGGTGAAAAACAAAACGCATTTTGAAAAATTTGCTACATGGCATATCTGTGCACTTTACCATCAAAATATTTTTTGTATACAAATTTTTTTTAAAAGAAGAAATAACAAAAAAAAAACAACACTGACAGAAATAAGGTTGTACAGGACCTAAAAGTTAAATAATCTCGTTGCTCTCGTTGGTGTTTAATCATTACTTCAAAAACTTTCACACAAAATTAATCAAATGTTTATTAAAACCGCGGTTGCGATAACGTGAAAATTCCATGTCCTTCATTACAATTTTTTTTTTTAACTTTTCCGTATTCTTCTTATTTGTACAATAGAAGTAATAATATATAGATTTTGTTTCGTATTCAAAGATCAAATTAACATTAACGTACACAAACAATTGGTATATAAAATAGATGCATGTTTATTTTACTAATTACAATTTTCAATGTTTATTTAAAGATGGAACTCGTACCAATAACTCTAGACTTTAATGTATGTTTGTATTATATACTCTTTCTCTATTAAAACCATTAAATTATCTTTTATTTGTTCCACAAACAATTAAGTTACAAAACTGTGTAATTTTTACACTATATAGTTATTAGATTAAAAAAAAAAAAGAAGGTGTTGAAATCATATACAAAAATGAAAACCTATAACTATTAAAAAATTCTTACCTTAAGGCCAGCATTTTTATTATTATTTTTTTTCACATTTTTCTTATTGTGTACAGAGTATGTATATTCATGGGTTTAAGTTTTTGATTTCTAAGTACATTTCCAAAAAAAAATTTTTCAAAAATGTACTTAATTTTTTCTTAATACGCCCATCTAGATGTCCATTCACAGATTTTTGAAATAAATTACTGAAATTTTACAAGCAAATAGATTTTACTTAGGAATTTTTTTCTCCAGAATGAAATTTTCATTTATGTCTACTCTTTAGTAAGTTAGAGTATGTTGAAATCCTAAATTTATAGTTTACTTACCCTCTCATTAATCATTTTAGAACACAAGATGAAAATATTCGCCGATTAACTGACTTTGGCATTACTTAACTTTATTAGACTGAAATTTTTTTATACCTTCTCCTCTTTTAAGTTCTCATTCTTCTTCCTTTTTAATCGCCTCTCAAATTTGACAAAATATCAATTTCCTGTCGGTTTTTTCATTCAAATTATTAAAATGAAATGTGCTACTTTACACAACCCGTTAACTTGATCGACTGTGGTTTTTCGTTTTTTGTTTTGTGTTAATACTGTTAATTCATTTATGTTCAAGTATCATCATCACACTCTACATACAAGTAATTACATACATACATATCTTGATGGCATTAAAATTATCGTATAAAATAATCATTACAATTCAATATTATTGTATTAAAACCATTTGCCTTTCTATATGATATTGTACTATTAGAAACAATATAAGCATTCATAAAAGAGGAAAAATAGAAAAAAAAATATTTTGTATTTTTTAGTTTTTCTTTCATTGCAATTGTACTTTTTAACAATACCATAAGCTTTTATGCAATAATATAATTTATTGTTTCTTTTCATACTCATATTCACCTATTAACTTTTCTTTCCCTTACTCAAATCTACACCACCTGATCTTAATTCCGTGTTTTATTAAAGGGGGGGTGTAAGAAAGTAATTGAAAACAAAATTGATCTTAGTAAAAAAAAACACAATACCACAAAAATACTTTGTAAAAATAATTGTTGCACGTTTTATTACTTCATAATTATATTATTGCATATTTCTATATAAACTACATGCATATACCGCGAAAAATGTAATCAAATCAGTAATCGACATAATCAGTTCTATTGAAATTTCTATATGGTTTAATTTGTGATGATTTTGCCAAAAAAATAACAATAATAATAAAATTATTAGATTCAGCGCGGTTTATAAATTGAACGTGCGAATCTGATTGCGTCTACATGATTCTATTTAATATTTCCTTTTAATTTCGAATATATTTGTGTATTATTATTGTAGGAGTTATTTAATAAAATAATGAAATTTTAAATAGAATTATAAAAATTGTTTCTCCATTCGTAAAACATTTATAAAATCAAAAATTGAAAATATAAAATGTTAACTTAACTTCGAATTTTTAAATCGAAATTTTTATACAATAATGATAAGATTTTCGATAGATAAAAAGAATTTTGTCAAATTCTTAAAAATATCTTTAAAATTCAGAAAATTAGAGTGAATTTAAGTAGCCCCCCCTTCCTTGAAATATATCGCAATTATTTTTTGTTCAATATTAAAGTGGTTGAATCGGAAATCATTAACGAAGATGCCATCATCAACATACAAGTTCAAATTCTATCCAAAACGAATTGGAAATTTAAAAATCCATCTAACTTATGTACATTCGAATAGTTTAAGCTAATTAACCATATGCCAGAAATTACATATAAATAATAAATCCTGAAAATAAATTAATCTTGAAAAATAGTATAATTTACTTTATTCTTTCAAGTCACAATCTTTAGGAACCAAATCTGTTATATAGATTGAATATTGTTAGAAAGCAGTTTTTAAAGCGATGATCATATTAACATTTATTATTCTGCAAATATTTAATTTTTTTTAATGTTTGATAGCATAAAAATTTTGAAATTTATTTAATAGGGTTAAAGAGTTGTATAATACATTTTCTAGAAATTGTTAATGAGGATTATAATACGAACGTGGTCAATAAAGTAAAAATTTTCGAATATATAACTGTACACAAATATCATACCTGTGTTTTCCATCAGAATGACATTTTCGTACAATTTAATTAGCAAAAAGTTGCATTTTTATATAAATACGAGAAAAAATAGAGTTAAACTTGTCAACTCTGTGACACCCTTACGAATTAGTTGCCATAACTGGCTATGGAACAGACTGCGATTTCAAGTTGCCATATTACCATATTAATTTATGCAAAATTTCAGTACTGAGCAAAATTTTCAATATTTTCTAAGATATGCCAAACTACTATTGTAGTTGTACGGCAGCTACCAGAAGGTGCCAAGCAATTTCAACGTCTTTTATAAAACACATTGGCCCTACTAATATATTCGCTTGTGTGAAATTTCAATCCCATAGCTTTTATAGTTTCTGAAATATAGCCAAATAACTTTTGAATTGGAAGGCAGGTACCCGAACCAGTACCCGAACCAGTACCTCGATCATGTCCAATTTAAATAGGGTTCTGGCACTTACTACAATAAATCATTTGTGAAAATTTGATGAACTTAGCTGAACTAGTTTTTGAGTTATCGCTGGAACGGACGGACGGACGGAAGGACAGACAAAGCTAAATCAACTCAGAATTCGACGCTGATCAAAAATATACACTTTAGTACACTCTTCAAACATACGTTCGTACGGGTATAAAAACCAAGATTTTTAAAAAAGGGGTAAAAAAATACAATACGTCTGATCATAAAATCACCCGCGACACAGCTGTTACACGATTAAACCAGACTTTCCCTTGAACTAAGTGATAAACAACTTTAAAAAAAAAAACCATTCTACTATATTATTTAAATTATTTTTATTCATATACTTCAATATATTAATTAATTGCATACTTTTGGGATAAGCAAAGGAAAAAAATTAAAAAAGAAACCTTAACATAATGGTTAAATTGCACGATTAAGTAAGTGAGTTAAGATAAATATTTATGAATTTCAATATGGCATCATGGCTTTCGCTTTTATAAAAATTTGGAAAATCTTGTAATTTTGGAAATATCAGTAACCGAAGATTCAAATTTTACGATTTTTACGAATTTACCTAGGTGCGATAACTTGAAATAAATTATTTATTAATGCCTAAAACTTGTTCCATTTGAAAAGTTTTAGATTCCTATAAGTTGTCGTCTATAGAAGAAAAATAATTGATGAAATTGGTTTAGGGTAACGGTTAATTTTAATGGCCATTTTACATTTATAATATTCAATTGTGCTGCGCGGCGGTAGGAAGAGTTTATCGGTACCTTTCTGGGTTTTCGGAATATAAAAAATACTTGTGGCCTCGTTACAATTAATACTCAAAAAATTAGTACTCTTGGGTCTTTTTATAACTTTAACTTCTGCTTATAACTTTAATTTCTACTAAAGATTTATTTGTGTAGTATGGACAAAGTGAATTTAAAAAGTACTTTTTTTAAATTTTTGGAAAAGTGCTAAAAACAATAAAATCAGTTTGTTCGTAAAAAATAAATATTATTGAAAAAATCATTACCGTCACTTTATTTCTATTTTATTGTCATTTTAAGAAACGAAAGTTAAATTTAATTTCTTTTCTTTTCTTTTAAATTTGCATAAGTAAACTAAGAAAATCATTACGACTTTCTATTACTAATATGCGAATATTGTATATAATACTTACTTATTACAAATATAAATAATAATATTTCTTCACAATTTTTTAAAATTATTTTAAATTTCGTTTTAATGATGGTAGTTACCGAAGTTAACAATAATGTGTACGCTTATTACTTATACGTCAATTCTATTGTGAGTATCGATTGCTGCATTCAAAATTTACTAGAATCTCTATTATAATTCATTTGATTAATAAAATATATTAGACGTCTACCAAAATGCAGATCTAATATTAATTCGACTCATTCAGCAATTCTGTCATTTATTAGAGATTAATTTCAATTTATGAAGATAATCGTTCCATTATTTTTCTTCCAATAAATTATTGTAAATTTTTGTAAAATAAAATTTTTTTAGTATTTTCTAGATCAAAATAAAAGTAAACTTATTTTCATAAATTTAGAGTAAAGAAACTATAATGCACACATACATTAGGTAATTGAAATTTAAAAAAAAAATATTAAATATACAATTAATTTATATTTTTAATAAATTTTCACTTATAATATTTAAATTTATCGTGATTGAAATTTTAACACCAAAGTGCAAATTTCTATTTATTTTTTAAAATCTATACTTGTATCTGAGATATTATTTTTCATTAAGAATAATAATTTATTATTATTATTGAAAGCTTTTAAATAAAATTATTTATAAATAGCTAGCTTATAATAGTTTTTAGATCTCACGCCATTCAAAATATTAAGTACGTCTACAATTGGGTATAAAATGAAATTTACCCAATTAATTATTAATTTTAAAATTAACTAATAATTTTCTATTCAGATTTACATATTTTTATTTATTTTAAAAAATTAATGATGTTTTAGTTTTCAAGAACTCATGCATTATTATTTTTCAATAATAAACACGTATACAATAATTCTCGACAAAATTAAATTTTCTTTACCCATATTTTCGTTATATAAGAGTATTATGTTCCAGAACGTTTATGGTTTCAAATTAAACTAGAATTAATAAAATTTCGCAATAACTTAAAAAATTTCTGATTTATAACATTATACAAGTATCGCGGCAGACCGAGGCGCTATGGCCCTTCCCACCTCGACCTTAGGTGATTCACTGTTCATTTACATGAGCATCTTTTCTAGGCCCTTGATGAATCTTAGTATTATGTCCGTTTAGGTATTCCCTTAAGTGGGCCACAACCTCACATTCGCACAGCAAATATTTTGTCGCTTCATTCTCTATACCAATCAGTTTTAAAAAGCAGCACTTTCCACTTTAATCATTCTTTTTAGGTGAACATAACGTTTAAGAAAATTGTGTTTCCGAAACTATAACTTATGTTCCAGAATATCAATTAAAAATAATTTTTAAGGTAATGAAAATTTAACAAATTGGCATCCTATTTACACACATTCAGATATTCACACATGCAAAGATCTCACATCGTATATAGTTAACATTGAGCTATAAATTTCCCTAATACGAGCTTAAAACTATGCTTATTTTCGATTTTCAGCTAAAACGCATACCTATTTTTAATTTAGATTTTAAATATCTATTATAAGGCATCAATAAGTTTAAAAATATTAAAAAAATGCTCTGAATAAGTCTATTGCCTATATAGCTGAATGATTTTATAATGAATGGTATATGCAAAATATACGGGTATCAACCATACAATTTGCTTACGAACTAAGCAATACAACGAAATATAGAATTTGTATACGTCCAGTACAAAAAAAATCACGGGATATAATGCAATCAATACTTGTTAATCAAATTGTTGGAACTACTCGTATAAGAAAAATGTATGGGAAACCAATTTGTCTCTCGTTTATTACCACATAGAATGTAGATTTATATATTTACTTACCCATATAAATTGAAATATTTCAAGTAATTAATTCATTAATTCTATATTAGAAATTAAAATAAAATTATATTATATGTACACATATACATACATACTCGTATATTAATGAATAAGCTTTTTATTGCAGAGATTTATACACTAAAAGTGCAATATACCAATCATCCTTGACCATAATTTTCTCATATGAATATTTTTTTTTGAATAAATCTTGTTTTATATTTTAATCTTTTGCACCGTTATACCTTAGAGAGGTTAATATATATATATATATATATATATATATATATATAGTTATATTGAATCATATTCAAATTAGTTATTTAAATATGTGTATTTGAAGACATACAAAACATATTTTTATTTATAATTATATTTAAAGTAATTAAGGTTAATTTGCTCACTGTATATATAGTATATATAGTGTTTTGACTTTTGACATTATGCTTTATATATGTACATCTTCATATACATATTCATTTTATAAGTGAATAGCAAATTGTATATACAAGATTTTTAACATAATCTCAAAAGAATTCAATAATATTATATATTATAATTGCACCAACTCTTGAAATTTTTAATCCCTAGCTCTTAAAAATGATTCCCTGAACAGCATTACATTAGAAATAAAGTGACCACTCTAAAAATTAGAACTCTTTTAATTTGCAAAAACGATTCGAACAAAATTCAAATGCAAAATTATTAATTTAATTTTTAACTCGTTTATTTTAAAAAAAACACTGGGGTTTATTGTGATTATGCACCTTTAAGTAATAATGATACTTATCTTTAGTAAAGTTTCTAAAGCTTTATTATAGACACGAATCATTTGTATTACTTGCTTTGTATTCACATTAATAATATCGAACTTTTTACGATATTTATCATTATCACTTAGTGATTCGATTCTGAGATTAAACCCCATTCTTATAAACAGAAAATCTTAACGGGGAAATGTTCTTTTAATCTTAACTGGAAATGTTTGACAAACAATTGTATAATTGAAGCATAAGTCAATCAAATTTCGTTCCATTGAGTTTTTTTTCCAGTCTAAAACGCAGACTTAATTGCAAACTGAATTTTAATTTTGCAAACTGAAAACTCGGAAAATATATTCGGGAATATTTCAAAATATAAGTATGCACATGTACTAGATTGCCAAATTTATATAGAATTTCCAGATTTTTGGACTTTTGAGAAGATTTTTGACAGATGAAAATTTTTTTTTTATAATTCCAATTATATACTCGTACAAGTTGAAAATTAGATAACAATTAATGTACTTATATATTAGCTTTAATTTCTCAGATTTTGCCAAATTTTTCGCAAGGATAATGAAGATTTTCAGTCAATCTCGTCTAGCATCAATGATGTACATAGATAATATATGATATTGTAATTTCTCAAATGAATTTAAAGGCATGGACAAAGTTAATATGGTATAGAAGAGAACTGAAATCTTCCTAATCGGAATATACTTACATGTCTATATATTTAGATCACATAAGCCGACTAAAGTTAATTGACATTATTCTTACATGCCGATTATATACCAAATTCTGAAAATTATATTTTAATATTTAAATTCATTCATTCTTATTATTATTATGAATGAATACTTTAAATAATTTGTATTCACTGCAAGTTTTGTTATTAAAAGATTTTATGGTATAATAGGTATAAAAAAAAAATTAAATCTGAAATGATGAAAGTTAAATATTAGTCACACGTTGCTATAGAAAACTTGAAAGTTAATAGTTGACGTAATCATAAGTTTCTAAGGTACAAATAAATCTCTCATCATTTGAATTTCAATTCATTTAAATACGAAAATATTGCAATTCATATTTAAAATTTTAATAAGTAAAAAAAAAAATATTTTTAATTTTCAATTAAAGTTTGCTTTAAAATTTGATGATTCATAATTAAAGTTTTCTGATAAATTCCCATATACCAATTAATTATTAATAATTTTAATTTTTCTTTTACAGATGGGAAACGTTTTGTGCAAAAATCGTGCAAATCGATCTGGTAATAATAACACATCTAATGGAAAAAATCCTGTTGATCGGGTTATTGGAGAATGTATGCAGGTATGCATGTAGTTTTTCGGTAATTAGCACAAAAAAAAACAAAAGAGTTCTTCATCATATTATATAAAGCTTATTTATAACAAGAATATTAAAGAGAAATGGTAGATCTTGGAGATTAGTACATTATGTGTATGTTCGTATATAATTCGGTTTGAGTTCGTACTACCGACCATCTAATGTTTATAAAGAATATCATTAAGAAATACTTGAGGACATAATGCAAACTTCGAAATCATATTTTTGTTAAATTTTAAATTTATCATTCTTTTCTATAATAAAAATAAAACTACTGTTATTCTGGCCCACTTGAATATTAAAAACAGTGGTTTGAAGGGAGGGGCGGGGGGGGGGGGGGGGGGGGGGTGAAGATACACTATATTTAAAAAAAAAAACAATTATTTTATTTTTATAATTAAATTGTTTTTCAAAAAATTCATTCAGTCATTTATTTCACAAACGTTAACAGCTACATCAAAAAATGTTATTGAAAATTATTATTATACCGAAAAAAATACCGTGATTAAAAAATTTTTAAAAATTAATTTTTTTAAATAGTGGCAATGTTTGCCGCAAAAGTACCTTGAAGATCGTTATGTACTTGTTAAATATAATCTGCTTAATCTAATTCCATATTTTAATCGCCTTTTCATAGCGTATATCTAAAAGTTCCGATATATACTTAACATAGTCAAAGTTTTGGCCAACTTTCAAAAAAGTCAGTCAAAAAGAAAAAGAATTTTACTTCTAAAAACCCGTTTCTACTAAAGCAGTTGCGATAGAGATCAATGCACCGTCGCAAAGAACAACTTGCATATACTTAAGCTATTTATTCTAACAAAATCTTGTATATACAGTTCTCCCCGGTTAAATGCACCACGCTTAATTGATTTTCCCCTTTTATTGAACGAAAAACTAAGGCAACTTTAAATCCCTATTAAAATATACATGAATAACATCGTTTAATTGAGTCCCGTTTAATTGAACAACTCGCTTAAATGAATCTCTTTTTTTGGTATTACCTTATAAAAACTGTGAAAAATTCCCCTGTTTATTGACCTGTTTATTCTATTTGTTGTTGTTAAACTAGCAATAGTAAATTTATTGAAAAATTAGATATAACGTATGAAATATTTTGTTTTCTTTGTAATATGAAATATTTATTTTTAATTTTTGTTATGTTATGTGATATAAAAATATTATGGTTTACATATTTTGAATTTGAATTCACAGTTACATTACTTAGATGGATTTAAAATGATGAAAAATTTAAGTTTTAAAATTTTGAAATAAAGAAAAATTTAAGTTTTTAAATTTTGAAATAAAAAAAAATTTGAGTTTTAGTATTTCATTAGTGTATCCCCTATTTTAAATATAGCTTTTTACCTAGGATATTTTGATAAGTATATGTAATAGGATATGCTTCCTATTGTTTTTATTAATTTTATGCAGTAGCAGGATCAAATTCGTTTTTGCGCCTGATCTTCAATAGCGAGTATTCGTTTTCATGCGTAAACGATTCAGTTAAAAAAATTCGTTTTATTGCACCAATTGTTCAATTAAACGGGATTTTTTTAATTGATTTACCCGCTTAATTGATACAAAAAGTGTGCAACTTTTCTCGGTTCAATTAACCGGGGAGAACTGTACATGTTTCTTAAACGAATTTGTTTAAAATATTTACATACATACATATGTATGTTTTTATCACAAAAAGTGTAAAAATTTTGTAAGCAAACACACACG
Organism: Condylostylus longicornis; assembly: GCF_029603195.1. NCBI lineage: Eukaryota > Metazoa > Arthropoda > Insecta > Diptera > Dolichopodidae > Condylostylus > Condylostylus longicornis. Next base: position 6,630,630 of record NW_026578009.1, on the reverse strand, counting down.
AAAAGAAAGAGGTATGGGCAAAATAAAATTATTGAGTGCATGTTTTTCCAATATAACAAATTATTTCATAAACAATCCAGACTTATAATTCCTTTACATTAGTAACAATATAAATCGCATAAAATACAGCGGATTTAATTCTCAGCCTTCTTAAACTAATATGGTGTGAAAACAAAATTTTGGTTTTAACATTAAGATGTTTAAGTATAATTTAGAAACCGGCTATTCTCGACTTTTCTTAAGTATTAATTTGAAAGTACATTTTGATCTCACTATTTTGCAAATTTACGGTGTAAGCCATTTCTTAAGAATATATTTTATTGTAGTACATGGTTTTTTTTAACTAAAAATTTGTTAAAACTTAAACTTTTACACTGTTTAATACTTAAAATTTGAGTAGGTCAATTTGGTCACATTATTGTGGGAGTATTCATTTAAAAAATATATTTTTCTTATAATATTTATTCAAATTCAGAATATTATAAATCAAAAATAAATATGATGCCTACGTATAAAATTTATGTACAATATAAAAACGCTTTAAAATATTTTTTATACGGCGTAAAATCTAGAAATATAAACCTCTTTTTTTTTATTTTTTTTTTTTAATTATACATAAGTATATACTTATTCATAATACAACACAAATACTCGCATATATACATAACAAATATTTACTTGAAAATTTTAATTTTCCATTTACAGATTTGTCCAAATGGAATCAGAAAGAAGAAGCATTTTTGGGAAAAGCAAGTGTAAGTATATTAAACGTATGTACATATACGATTATATAAAAATATACAAATATTGTATTTGGAAATAAATTTACATTAAACACATATAGTAAGGTAAAGTAATGATTCACTTAAAAAAAAAAAGCATAACATAAACCATTTAAAAACGACTTACTAAAACACTTAAGTTGAGTAAAAAAAAAAAACTTTTACTTTTAAAACTTTGTAACCTACCCATAACACATGGGTAAGCTAAAATTTCTAAATAAATAAAATTCATATAGCAATATATGTATATGTAATTATGTTATACCTTTAATGACTTGAAAACAAGCTACACATTCATATTCCTATATATACATATATATGATAAAAATTAAATTAAATTAGGTGTGAAATTAAGATAACAAGATCTTCTTCTTAATACTCATTAAATTAAGCTGTTTCACCTAAAGTAAAAATAATAATTATTTACATAATTTCCATATATACATATATATATATACTGAAAATGGAATATATACCATAAGTATGTACAGAAATAAATATAAAATAAAAATTTAGTTACTATATATGTGTACATATAAATATACTACTGTATGTACCTATTTATTGTACATGTTCATACATACATAATTAATTTGCTGTACAAGCTGGACTAGGAATAGCAAATATATTACAAGGGGAGTTTTCGTTGGTTGAACCAAAAATTCGAATTTATTTTAGGAATCGATTCCGGATGCTATTAGAGGATTATCAGGCTTTCAAAATATTTTAAACGCTTACATGAGTATAGTGATCTTCAGCTTTACAATTAATTACAATTACAACTAATTTATTTGAAAAATAATTCCAGGCTTTGATACAAATAAAATTTTTCTCTCTATATAGAATCCTGAATGTTAAAGGTCTAGAATGGGAAAATAAAAATGTTTTTTTAATTTTTTCAAATTAACCCATTTTGTCAGCAATATAAAATCTGTGTAAATAAATTTTTGTAACTAAATAATTAAAACAATTCTATTATTCTATTAATAAATTAATAAAACGTCAAAATTTTCTCTTCTCAGCGTTTCCCATCTATCTTGAAGAGAAATTTCAAAATTGAGTTTTATTTTTCAAATCGTCAAATTTTAATCTAAAATTCCAAACGTATTTTGGAACGAATCGCGTTTGACATAATGCACGTTTGGATCATTAGTTCACGTTCGGTCAGATTAATGCACTTGTAATTTTTCAACTGAAAAAAAATCTTTTCTTGCTCAAAATGGTTTATTTTATCTTTATTTTATAATTAAAAATATTTTGTATTTTTGTTTTTTTTTTTGTAAAAACTTTGATTAATTTGTACTTTTTTTTATAGATTTGAAACAGCACCACCATCCGAACCATTACAAGAACAACCAAAATCTCAACAAAAAAATGGTTGGCAAAATGCAAGTTTAACAGTTCCAGATCATCCAGTTGCTCCACCAAGAAAGAAAAGAACATTACAAAGGAATACTGATCCATCTGAAAAAAATGCTTTTGAAGAAATTAATTTGAATGGAGAAATACCAGAAAAATATAACGAAAGGTCTGTTGATCGAGAAGAATACAACGAAAGATCTGTGGATCCACCAGAACCATTAACAACAACGACATCAACTAACGTTAAAACTAATCAATTGAGTCTAACTAATAGTACTAAAAATGATGTGCCACAAAAAGTAACAAGAACAGTATCAAAAGTCGGTAATAAAAAGTCTGACAAATTTTTTGGTGAAAGTTTATCAGATTTATCGAATGATTACGAAAATGATAAAAAATTGGAAACAACAACAACTACTACAACAACAGTAACAAAAACTGAATCGACAAAAAATGACAATGATCAAATTCAAAAATCTGAAAGTCAAAATAAAAAAATTGAAGAAAATTTTACTAAAAATAAAAATAATGAGGAAATTAAATTAAAAACACAAAATTCAACTGATAAAATTGTTCAAGAAAAAGATTCAATTTCTGCTGAATTAGCTAGAGAATCAGTTATAGATTTAGTTGAAGATATAGAAGAAGAATTAAATAGAAAAATTACTAAAGAGCGTGGAAATTTATTGTTTGCAATTGAAAAACATTTAAAAGAAGAAAAACCAACAGAAGATGACTTAGAACGTTTTAAAGATGAAAAACCGTGTGTCGAAGAAGTCATTGTACCAGTAAGACGTTTAGTTAAACGTCATATATGTGACGATGATGATAAAATTAAGGAGTTTATTGGAGATAATCCAACAAGAAAACAACAATCTCAATCACAACTCGAAAATGATATTGAGAATCAAAAAAATTCATTAGATCCAAATGCACCTAAGAAACCACAAAGGGATTTTGCTAAATATAGAAAATCATTAAATGGTGATGAATTCGATATTAGTCAAATTATTGAAGCAGTTAATCTAAATGAAGAAGATAAATCAAAAGAAAAGAAAATAGAAAGTTCAACTCAAACTACTGGTAAAATAGCAGTTCGTGAAAAAGCTCATCATGCAAAACAAGAAGCTGAAAATATTTCTAAAAATGTTAAATTATTATTGGATAATTCCATTAATAAAGAACAAATAAATAGTCATAATAAAATAACACAAGAAACATCTAAATCACCAATTCCAATTGTAGAAAAAACATCATCCACAAATGTTAAAGCTGAAATGAAAAATTTCTTAGATAATATTGGTAAACTTAAAGCTGAAATTAATAAAAATGCAGAAAAACAAAATGATGAAATTGAAAATGTGGCAAAAGATTTAGTAGATAATGTACTTGATACAGCACAAGATTGTATTAAATCGGGTAAACTACAATCAGAATTCAATTCATCTGATAATGTAGAAGATACTGTAAAAATAAAAAATCAAAAGAATGAACTTTATAAATTAAATGATAAAATACAAAATAAAGAAAAAATTGAAACCAACAATAGTCAGAATGTTAAATTTGAAATTGAACCACAAACAAAAATGGAAGAAGTTGTTAAAAAAGGTAAATCAAAAATTATAAATTTTAAATTTATAAAACAAAAAAAAATTTTTTTTTTAAATTTTATATTTTTAAATACAGAATTCTCCGTCAATAACGCAAATGTATAACTAAATTCAGATGGTGAAAAGTATGTGTGTGTTAAATTGTGGAACCTCTTACATATCAACGCTAATATTCTTCAAGTTTTTTTTCCTTCTTTTTAAACAAAAAAAAAAAATTTTTTATATAAAATTTTCTAAATGTTTTCATTTTAACATTTTCATTCATTTAATGACATTTTAATGCAATAATTTAATTTTAATATTATCCTTTATGTATCCTTTTCTAAATTTATTTTTTTTTTCTTCTTGTATGTTATTTTTGGAAAAATGTTATTCTGGCTTTGTATATAAAAACTGTTCTACTATATATTTTTCATATAAACTGCTTTATATTGTATATATATTTTGTATGTGAGCTATTTTAAATAATTTTCATATTATATTTTGTTCTGAAATGCATTCCGAAGCTATCTTTCATGCAGTCCAACTCTGCAATTCACTATGTGTTTAGCCTCCTGTATTTGTATATAATATTATTGAATAAATCTATTTTATACAAGATCAGATTTTGGTACTTGTCTTGGGACAAAGGTTGCTAAAAAAAAATATTTTAATAATACAAAAAAAAAAAAGCTTGAGTCTTTTAAATGTTAATGTATTGACGTACTTACCTATCTTCTATGGATATACTCTAACAAAATAATAAATTCTAGATAGTTTTTTAATTAAATATGCAAATTAAAGAAAAAGGTGGACAAAACCAACTTCAAAAATTTATTTAGCTTCTTCTTTTTAAAAATATTTTATATAAAGAGAACAAACCTATTTAAAAAATGCCCAAAATATTTGAAGTCGTTGACAAATTCTTTAATGGTTATAACCCAAAACCGTTTTACCGAGTATTTAAAATTAAATTTGGGTTCTTTGATATTTTAAAAATTTATTATCATATCAAAATAAAATTAAAGTTTTCAAAAATTATTCATTAATTAAGGTAGTTCAAAATACTTTCAGTAAATTGTATAACAATTATTAAAATAATTTTGACGCTCCAATTATACAAGAATCAAAATATTTGTAGTCAAGTGAATTTTATTTATAAATTAACATTTACGCGCAATACAAAAAGTACGCATATTACAAAATTTATTTTTCTACGATTTTGATTAGCGTAAACCCCGTTTAATAACCTTTGATTCAATAACCGTTTTAATAAGTTATCCGTTTTAATATGTAATGTTAAAATATCGTCGGCATAAACATTAGCTAATGATTAATAAAAATCCAACGATTTACACTCATGGTAAATAATTGTAAAATGAACGAGGTCAACACAAGCAAAAATATTGTATTTAATCGTTCACTATTAACTAAGAAAAGCTAAATATAATAAAAACCTAAATGTAATCAAATTTTTTCGTATGTACGGTATATACCTACATACTTTGAAATATTGATTTCGTTCAATTAATTCACATATAACATAATCTTAACTTAAAAATCTTTCTTGGACTACAAAACAATAAATTTTCGCAGCTTAATTAATAACTAAAAAGGCTATAATAACTTTTTCAAGTAAAACAAAAAAAGGTGGCTTATTAATATTATTTAAAATCGAAAAAGAAACTGCAAATCTTCCTTTGAAAATAATCCAGATAATAGTATATGCTTATATTTAATAATCCTTTTTACAATGACATTAGGTTTAGTTTTCGTAATATGCCAGAATTATTTTTTAATTAATATTTAAAAATTTAATCAATCAATTCTACATTATGCAAAAACAATTTTTTTCAACAAATTGGACACATTTTGTTAGATAGATACACATATCATATTTCATAAAACATTTTATATACCTTTCGTGAGCCACCATCAATTGGAATACTTTAATTAAAAAAAATCTCCATTTAAATTTTATTTTTACGAGAGAACATTCATTTAGTAATTGAAGATGCGTTAGTAAGTGATCTTACATATCATGACATTACCTATAGATTCATAACTTCAAACATTGTACATAATTTCATGTTTTATTTTTAGATTATCTTCAAGAAATCATTACTGCTCCAATTCTAAAATTATCCGATAAAACAACAGCTGCATTAAAAGAAGCCCAGGCTTTAAAAGAAGAACTCAATTCCTCAATGCTAATTGAATCAAACATTTTAAAACATACTGATAAACCTTCCAACATTTTATCTGAAAATTTAGAAAATGATACATCAGAAGTTCGGAACGAAGTACAATATATAGAAGATGAAAAAAATCATGAAAAACATTTAAAAAAAGAAAAATCTGTTGAAGATTGTATAGATTGTATGAAAAATGATGCTTCGGAAATTATCAAAGAAGTTGTGGAATATGCTGAGCAAGTGGTTAACGATCCAAATATTCTAAAAGAAAATATAAAAAATAATTTTTCAACAGAAAACGCAACAAACAGAAATTTAGATGAAAATGAAAAAATTAAAAAATTGATGAAAAAGCCTTCAATAACTTTATTTGAAGAAAACGGTACAGAAAATTTTATTATCGAATTGAAAAAAGAAGCAACTCAAACGGTCAAAGATGTATGTGAATATGCGCAAAAGACAATTAATAAGAATTCAGATGAACCATTTCAATTAGCTCCAAAAAATGATAAAAATATAAATGGAGTTAATCTGGAAACTGAAGAAATTTCACGAGAATTCGAAACTAATTTATCAGCAATAAAAACTCCTCAAAAGAATAGTTTAAATATTCGACCAAATAGAATTTCAGAAATAACACCTCCAACTCAACTACAACAACATGTATATAGACGAGCGTTTAGTACTCAATCGGTTGAAAATGATGCAGAAGAAAATCAAGAATCAAATAATGATAAAGTTTTTAATGAAATATTTTCAGCAGTTCAAGTTGCCCAAGAAAAATCAAAATCAACGGATAACATATTAGAAAACGATAAAATAAATCATGGACTACCCCCAAGGCCATCCAGAAACTCTGAAATCAATAAACCAAGTTTAATAAACTCTGAAAAAATTTTACGTCGCTGCTTAAGCACTCAATCATATCTAACCCCCAACTTAATTGAAAAAATTGCATTACAAGCTAATATTTTATCGATGCCAGACCCAGAAGATATGGGAACAAACGATGGAAGCTCTTTGGTTTCACCAAATTATCGTCTTGATTCAAAAAGGTCTGTTATAAATTCACAATCATCTTTGAACAGTGAAAAGTCAACTGATTCTGATATAAAAAATATGAAAAGTACTCCTGTTCCACCATTGCCACCGAAAAAACCAGTTAAAGAAGAAATTAATAGAGTAATGAATGAGGAAAACAAATTTTTAATTGCACCACAAATTAATCAAAAAAGTACTAAAATGGAAATATCAACATTACCTTTACAAACAAAGGAACAAAAAATCACTGCTCCTGCAATTGTTGTAAGATCACCAATAACAACAAGATCACCTAGTCCAGCAAGGCCATCAAGAATTCCTGAATTGCCAAAAAGTAAATTAACTAAGAGATTAAGTCGTTCCACATCAAAGCAATCTAATCCAGATTTAACAGACATTAAAAAATCTCAAGAGTTATCTGAAACCTTGAAAAAATTTTTAAATGAAAAAGATTTAAAACCACAAGAAATTTTAGATTTAATTGAATTTGAATTTGGTGACGATATGTTTTTTGAACTTCTATCAGACAATGATAAGAAAATTATTAACGAACTTAAAAAATCGGTTCAAAAACAACAAATACAAAAATCGTCACCACCACCTTCATATAATGCTAAACCACCGCAAAAATCACCCCCATCAAGATCTGCCTCACGAGAACAACTTATTAGACAAAACTCTCAAAGTAGTGATTCATCATCTTCAAAAAAATCACCAGATCGTTTAAAATCATCAAGAATCCCAATTCTTAAAAATAATAAAATAAATGAATTACAAAATAATAATTCAGAATTTCGTCGCCATAGTATTGATGATTTAGATTCATGGTTTAATCCAATAAAAAATAATTTATCTCGAAAACGTGATAATAGTTTGCAATATGATTACAATTTCGATGAAAATTCAATGAACTCTTCGTTAACTGAACAAAATATTGCCATAAAACAATTTTTAGATAAAAAAACTAAATCTTCTAATGATTTAAGCAAATCTTCAATTCCATATAAAATGACCGCGATAAATTTTGACCAGCCTCAACAAAATGAACAATTTATTGAACAGAATGATCATTCCGCTTTATTAAAATATTTAGAAAATAAAAACTAGAATTAATTATATTAATTTTAATAATTGTTTGCAAAAAAAAAAAAAAAACACTATAATAATGTTAATAAGAAATATTAAAATTTTTTTTTTTATGTAAAAATGTTAAATTTGTTACATAATATATAACTAAAATACTTAATAAAAACGTAATTATATAGAATAAAATTATTTTAGAAACATATATCTACATGGTATATAAAATGTAGGAAAATATATGTAAGAGTTTTGTTAAATTAATTAAAATTGTTAAATTTAGTAAAATAATCTTTAATTTCAAGGTGCTTAAATATCCATACAAAAATATACATATACAATATATTTATACTTTACAAAAAAAAAAATTTGCTTTTTAATTTAGATAAAAGCACTCAGTTTCCACTCTAATTAAAAGATGAATTGTGTAGAAAACAATATTAGTGTATTGTGATCTAGAAATGATATGTAAATGTTATTTAAGAAAACAAAATTGGCATTGAGCAAATTCTTTGTTAATTTATGAATGATTAGTAAAACCTAATTAATCATAACCAAAATTGCAATAATCAGTTTTAGTCACTGGTTTGATAATTATCACTTATGATACTGCGATTTTGAAGTGAATTCAATTTTTAACTCTTAATATAATCTTAGCAAACTATAAAAACTTTGTAACGAATTTGCAATCACATATTGAGCCAATTAAGTTGACTAACAAAACATATCGGAAAAAGATTTTTAAAAAATTTTACAAAGTTTGTATGTATTACATAAAATTAAATGGAAAAAACACAATTAGACTGTTCAAAAAGAGGAAAACACAAATTTCTTGCACATTTCATCTTTTTTAATTACTTTTTTTTGGTCAGGGAACTCATCAGTGGATGATACACCCATAACCCCCATATTGAGCCAGAAAACCCCCAAGAAATTGAGCCAAGTTGCAATACTTATAAATAAAAAAAAAAAACTTTTTTTTGTAAGATCTATAAAATATTATTTCAAAAGTTATAAAGAAAAATACGCGTAATAAGCAAAAAAATTAATTCTTTATGTCTTCTTACTTTTCTCAGTTCTCAGTATTTTTTTTTTAATTTATCCATTACGAATATGGGAAAAAATAGTAGAGCAACTAACTTGTTTTGAGTCAATGAGTCATTGAAAGATTGTAAATTAAATTTAAGCAAAAACTTTAAATATTTTTATACATAAAAACGAATGGTAAGAAATATGAGTTTGAAAATAAAAATAATTATTAATATTTTGCATTTGTTTACTTATGAAGATTAAGTTTATTAAAAAAATTATATTATTATAATTTGTTTTCAATGGAAAATAAAAATGTAAACAATTGGTTTTACTTTTTAATTTGTTTAACTAGCGCTAACATACATTGGTAAAGTAAAAAGTTTCTTAATTAAATCACGATCAAATTAATTTCTTGTTTATCTATAATTTTCCGTATAATAACCTCTATACAATTTGAAAACGTTTAAAATACACACATGTAACTTTTTTGTCCTAGTCTCGGGTTAACTTTAGCACTAATTCATTTATTTTTAATTTCATTTGTTTAACGCCACCATCCTTCGCCTGCATTTTCATAATTTTGTCCGTTTTCACGTTCACGATCTCTTTCAATTTCAGTTGGTCTATATTTTTCTTCATCTTCATTTTCATATTTGATAGAAGTTTGTTGATAATTAATTTGCGCCGAATAATCAGGATAATCTAAAAATATATTAAAATTTGAAAAATATAGTAATGTTAGATAATACGATATAATAAGATTATAAATCTTTCAATTAACAAATTTAATTGAGAAAATTAAATGTTTGAGTTGTATACTACCACATAAAAGGTATTTGTAAATAGTGGTCCTGTGAACTCTATTTAAAAATAAATGATATAGCGATTTCTTTTTAATAAAATTTGAATAAAATTTTGCTTCAAACTATACAGAAATTGTATATAACATGTAACTTATATATTTTTAAAAAATCTATCGCATTTTAAAATAGTATTTAAAAAAAATTAAAAATTACATACCGTCAATTGGTTCTTCTTTAATTTTAATATCACCCTCACGGAATTCTGGTTTTCTTTCTTTCTTTTCCCGATCTCTGTCTCCACGATCTCTATCACGTTTTTCACGTTTCTTTTCAGAACGGTCGCGATCTCTATCGCGATCTCTCTCACGTGATTTAGAACGTTTCTTTTTCTTGTCCTTTTCTCTTTCACGTTCTCGTCTTTCTCTCCTTTCATAGTCTTCATCCCGATCTCTGCTTCTTCGTTTTATTCTTCTCTCTCTTGATCTACTTCGATGACGAGATCTTTCACGTTCTCTTCGATCAATTCTATCCCTGGATCTTGATCTACGCCGTTCAAATCCTTATGAAGGCATGAATGAAATAAAAAATATAAGATGACTATATTTAAAAAAAATATTCATAAACACTTACTGTCACGATCTCTCTCTCTTCTATCTTCCCGTTCTCTTTCGAGGCGATATCTTTCACGTTCCCTTTCGTTGTCTTCTCTACCAGAGTGTTTAATATTCACGTCAGCACCACCTCTACGTGTACCACCAAGTCCACCACCTAAATTAATAAAACATGTTTTTAAAAATGTTAATGTATTATTACGTATGCATGTTCGTTTACCTAATCTGCGAGGGAGCCAACCTTTAACTGTACGAGCTCTTTCAACATCAACCAAAACACGTTTACCATCAATTTTTTTGCCATCTGCATGTTTATAAGCAGCTGAAAAATTATACATAAAAATCAAGCATAATTAAAATATATTGACTATTTTGTCTATTAATAATATAACCGACAGAATAATTTTTATGGAAGAGCAAATAGCAATCAAAATTTTGAGTCTCATAATTCAAATCTTTTCAAGATTTCTTGGCAGTGAGATTCAAAAAAAAAAATTGTTTTGTTATGACAGCTTATCTAGAATCACTAAAATTTTTTTTAGTAAATTTTAAATAAAAAGGTATTACACTGGAAAATCCAAAAAGCTCGATGTATTATTAAGTTAAATAAGAAAACAGAGCTCTTCAAGTATTATGTGACATGAATACATGATTAAGTAAAATACATAATTGTATTGGAAATAAATATTCTCATTGAATTCTCACATATAAAGTAACGTTCATACATTGGGATATCTTCATAAATAAATTTTTTCATTTGATTGCTATTATTTTTAAAAATAAAAGAAATCCTATGGATTCAAAAACAAAAGGAAAATTGCTATTTCACATTCCAGTAAGCCCACTACTGTAGTAACTTCTTCCGAACCGATATTTTAACAAAAAAAAGATTGTTTGTATTAAAAATATAAAAATATACCTACGCTTTCACCAATTCAATGGCAGTTTAAAAAAAGAAAACATTATACCTACCCCGATCTTACTTACGGGAGAAGGCACTGACAACAATGTTTAAAAATTGAACTTATTTTGTTATATGTATATTTTCCTCCAATTAGTTAAGTGAAGGGAAGCCAAAATTTTATATTAAATTTTTATGTACATTTTCACATTGAAACTCTTTCAGGACATTACCTGGTGCGCTTTAATACTTACGTATATGCGCAAAAAATACCATTATTTACAAAATAAGTAACCAAAAAAATATATTATATATTCTTTTAAATTAAACTTACAGAATACCTTCAAATACCTTTTCGATTCCATTAGATTTTTATAATTAATAGCTATTACATATTTCAAATATGAATCAATTAAATTTTACCCTTTTCATCGAAATTTTATTTCAAAATTACCAAATATTATATTATGTTAAATTAAAACCTCAGAGGGTCGAAAATATTGTATTATTACCATTTATACTTATGTACCCGCAATCAAGTTTTTCATTAAATACCACTTCTACTTAATAAACATATAAAGTTTAAAACCTAATGTTATTAATATTTTATGTAAGTATAACCACTTGTATGTATGGTGTTTCTTACCAAACACATACAAACCTATTGAACCTTTTTCAACTGAATTACCCTTTTCAATAATTTTTATATACCTATTTACTTTTATAGCAAAACATCTGGGATTTTAATGATTTTGATACTATTTAGAAGCAACAACAGTTGATTTTTTGGCAGGTTTATCATTCAGTTGTGGCAAAATACTGTATTGGAACAAGAACAGAAACGCGAATTAGTGTAATATAAAGTACCAATATTAAATTAACTTATAATTTTTTAATTTCAACTTAATTAAAATAAAATGTTACTTTAATTTTAAACAAAATCTGAAAAATACAAAGTTACGTTGTACCATTTATTTAATAAAATTGTTCAAGGATTGTTTGAATATGTATGTATATGTAATTGCAATTTAATATTTAATCATTTTTACGTTTGATTTATAAAATATATGTAGCACGTAATAACAAAAAAACTAAAATTTCTTAAAATAAAATTCCTACTTGAACAATTTTATTATGAATTCTCAAACATTCTTGAACATAGATCAGATTTTGCTCTTAAATTATTAATACTTACAATGCATGTCCCTTTCATGTTCATATTCGATAAAAGCGTAACCTCTTGGTTTTCCAGTTTCAGAATTTTGAATCATAATAATCTAAAAGTTACAAAAAAAAAATAAAAAGACCACGATCACGATCGAATAATTCAACTGCAACATATTTTGTATTTTTCAAGTGAAAGTAAGTACAAATCATATAGCGAAGAAAATTATTGAACATTATGAACTTTTCAAAAATATGCTTGCTTACCTTTTTAATAGGTCCATATACTTCGAATTCACGACGTAATTTTGATTCAGATGTGTCATAATTCTGCAAAATAACGAAACATAGAACAAAAAAAAAGTAAGCCATTTTGATACACGACCGGTTTCCATTTAAAAAGACTTACAATTCTAGCAACAAATAAGGTTTTAAAAGGATCTTCTGTTGCTTCTCCAACTTGATTTGGATCCCACATTGCAATTTCTCGTTCAAGCTTATATGCTACCTGTTCGGCTTTTTCTCTACGCCTCCTTTCCAAACGCTCTTCTCGAGTTTCGACCCTCGTCGGAGGAGGGGTATCTTTGGGATCCTAAATTTTCATTTAATTCAAATTTTTTATAAAAAATTATTCACTTATTACCTCAAATTCATTTGCAAACGCTCCGATACCTATATATCCACGAGACTTTTTTTCATGAGGTAATTTATCTGTTGGTGGCAAGTAAGGAATTGGATCCCTAGGTGCAAAAAGTGCCAATAAATTCGGCGGAAGATATTGAGTCATATTTAAAAAACTAATTTAATTTGAATTAAGTCTTTCTACTTTTTTAAAATTTCAATATTGCCTTTAATTAATATATTTTTTATTCTTTAGCCTTCATGGCGTCAAGCCCAAATGACAATTGGCAAATGACAATGACATTAGCTTATTCTTATGCAGGAAAGTAGGGGTTTACCATTTTGTTTTGACAACACGGTAATACAATGTATCCATCTGAATATTACATATAATATTCGAAAAGTAAAATACGATGGCGTTTGAATCGATAATGTTAATATGAATTAAGAAATTTTAAGCAGTACTATAATTTTCTTGTTAATTGAGTAGAAAATTATAAAAAAAAAAAAAAATTTATTTCACGTATGTATTCAAATGTACACCATAACCACCCCTCGGCAACAGCACTAGATATTAATTTCCAATTCCAACCATACGATATTGCAAGTAAAAAATTAATTTAATTGTTTTACCTTGTATAAAACAAGTCTCAATTACAATTTTATGACAATAAATAGAGATATAATTTTGATTACGGCTTCCATGTAAGTCTGCACTTTAAATTTCTAAGAACTGTCAATTATGTAACATAAAAATTTGATAGCAAAATGGGAAAGTTGGAAGAGTAATAATATGCAACAACATCATATCTGCTAAAAGTACCGTACTTGTACCCAGTTTCGATGTTAAAGTCTAAAAACATTATCAATGCGATGAACGGTAATAGCAGCCGGCAAAATAAACTATTCAGTATTTTGCCTATAATGCACACACGTGGGAACATATGATTTAAAAAAAACCGCTAGCTTAAATAGCATTACGTTATTTTACAGGCGTCGGTTAAATTCGCATTAGTAATTTTGCTTTAATCCGGTCAGTTTTATTTTTATTATTATGTGCATTCTATATGAATTTTGATATTAATTCTGTTTTTACCCCAAAGTTGGACATAGAACAAGACGATTTTCGCAACGAAACGACAAAATGCATATAGAAAAGAATGCACGTGTTAAAATAGGACTAGTAAGAATTAAGTGAAATTAGCGCTACTACGGTGAAATAGCTTAAATTTCTATTTTACCACTGGCGGTATTTTTTAGCGTTATTTATTTTCATTTATGTACGACATTTTTCTCAAAATATGTTTCAATTTATTTTGCCGTTCCGATCTTGTTATTAACAACGTTCTCTGTTTGTTTTCACGGTAACTGTGTTGAATTTTTCACTTTTAATAATAAAAGTATTCAATTTAGACTGGCAGCAAAAAAAACTTTCAACACAAAAACGAAAAATTCTTGAGTTCCCACTTTTACTTGCTTCGCCATCACTTTATCTTCAAAAGATATTTTTCCTAAAGTAAGTACCATCCTGCAGTTTTCCTTTTGTGTTGATTCTTCTGGAACTATATATTTGATTTATTAAAAAGTTTTAATCAGCTCCAAATTTTCATGTTATATCGTAACATTCTTTTAAGGAATGTGTTCTAACAATAGTTAGAACTGTAAAATAATGTAGTTTTTAAAACCATATAAATTCCCAAATCGTAACTTTTTACGGAAATTTCATGAGAGATAAAAGGAAAGGTAGACTCAACTGCCAATCTTAATCCACTAAATTTTCACCTTTCATAATCTTTACTCGGCAGGGTTGAAAGTTTATAGGTTTTTAGATTTTGAAGTTTTTCAATAAAAATGTCATTTAGAAAATCAAAAACACAAAATATAAATGTCATTGTAATGTCATATTAGTAGTTAGTTAATTGAGTGTGGCTGCGAATTTTTTCCTAATCGAGTCGTTTTTATAAAAATAAATCCGCGTTTCTACTTTTTTCTATTTACAAAAATATTTTTAGGGATATTTTTTGATTCAGGGACAATTTTATTTTATTTTGATTCGTTTTTAATTTTGTTAGATTTTAATTTTAATTTTTAATAGGGTTTCTTTTCTTGTTTTTGTATTATGATTGAATCGATTTAATTTTTTCTTTCAAAATGTCTGCCATGTGAATTAACTTCGGATAATTTTAAAAAATATAAAAATTTAAATTAAAACAAAAATATTATCCAAAATGAATATACAGACTATAAGTGATGTTTCTGATTGTATTCCACTTTATTTGCCACATAGCTTGTGAGTATAATATTTGAAATGTTAATAAATAGGTATAAAGAAGTAAAAAAAATCATTTTGTACATACCTATAGATATCTTAAGCCTGTGGCAAAATTTAAAGTATCAGTGTCATTACCTAATAATAAGCTAGGAAAAACAATTTCAAATTATGATATAATGGATAAATTAAATAGTGCTATCAAACCGGACAAGTTCCTCGTTCTCAAAGTAAGTTAAATATTGTATGTAGATATACACACACGTAACACATAAATGTATTCAAATAGAAATGTTTGCTAAAAAAATAAATGTTTTTATAAAAATAATGCATTCAGCTAAAATACTTCTTAATTTATTTTAAGGTTTCCAAAAGCACGATTGAATTTATACGCTTTGAGGGGGAGCTTGAAAATTTACAAAAATTAAGAAAAGTACTCACTCGCTTGGACGGACTTTCTTTTAGATTAAATGGTTTTTCGGAATCATTCAAAGTGCGTGCAAGCGAATGTAAAGATGATTTTCCTAGTCGCCATGACTGGGATTCTTTTTTTCGAGATGCTCGAAATATGGATGAAATGAAGGCCGGAGAAAGGCCTGATACTATACACATTACAAACCTACCTATTAGATGGTTTTGTCCTAGACATTTAGAAAATGATGACAACGTAAAACCAAGTGAAAATATTTTTAAGAGGATATTTGAAAAATTTGGTAGTGTGCGATGTGTTGATATTCCAATTTGTGATCCATATCGATCAAAAATGAAAACGGAAATAACAGGAATGAAAACATTCAGTTTTGATAATGAAGTTATGTTTGAAGGGTATGTTGCATTTAAGAACAAAAACAATATCAACTATATAAAATTGAACTATTCAAACTTAACACTATATTTATTTATAGTTATGTACAATTCAGCGAGTACGTCGGCTTTGTTAAAACAATGGACGAGTTTCGAGGAATGAAACTTGTAAAAAAATGTGGCGATAAAAACCAAGCTGTTAATATTTTAGTTAACTTTGACAAAACCAAACATTTAAGCGATGCAAGCATTAAACGAAGAACTATAGTTAGAGATCGATTAATGGCTAAGGAACGTGCTAAGCAAGAAGACGACATAAAAAGAAAAAAAGAGGAGGAGGCTAGAGCTGAAAGGGAAAGGTTTGATTTTCACAAATTTTTAATGGTTTTATGCGCAATTTTATAGAAGTTATAAAATTTCGCATAAAACAAAATTTTGATATCCAAATAATTTTATACCGACCATTTTGCAAAATTCGGTTTGTATAATGAAATTTATTTAAATAACCCATTCGAAGAGATAGCGATATATTTTAGGAAAAGACAAGAAGAATTAAAATTACAAGAACTTGAAAAACAACGGGAAAGAGAAGAAAAACGTAAACAGAAGCATTTAAAAAAATTACAAGAGAAAGGAAACATTGAAATCAATCATAAAATAAAAATGGAAGAAAGAAAATTAATGATAGCTCAAAGAAAGTTGGAAAGTATTAGAATATTAGAAGCTTTATTTGAAAGAATAAAGGTAATCCAATTCCCTCTTTTTATACTATTTCTATAAAAAATTAAAAAATTTAATATTTCAGTTAAAAGAATCACTAAACAGTAAAACACTTAAGAGCAAAAGCCAAGTAAAAAAAAATAATAAAAATTTGGAAACTATTGATTTACGTAATAAGTTAATAAATCGATATAAATCTGCTCATGAAGAAATTATAGAGAAACAAAAATCTAAACTTGCTCAAGTAAAAGGAAGAACTGGACTTCTTGCGCTATTAAAAGAACAAAACAAATCTCGATCTCCAAGTGTAAATTCAATCAGTTCAGATGACTTGAGTGATATTTTAAGTGACTCCAACATAAGTGAAAGTCAAAGAAAGAAGAAACTGAAAAAAAGAAAAAAGAAAGGTGGAGATTCTTCCACGGAATTATCGTTAGATGAAGAAAACACTGAAGAGCAAGTGGCAACAACAAATCAGTTTGGTGCTGCAATGTATAACTCTGAAATAATACCCGAATGGTTTCAAATGGGATTTTACCCATATGGAGCACCCATGTTTCCTGGAATTGCTCCGCAGTTGAGGCCAAATTATGCCGGACCCATGAACAACTATAACAGAGGGTTTATTAGAGGAAGGGCAAGAGGGCGTGGACTGCGTGGTACTCGTGGTAGAGGTCATTATAATAATTCATACAATACCCACAATAGTGAAAAATATAATCATAAATATGCTGACGCCGAATATGAGGAAGATGAACACTATCAAGATGAACGGAAAAGAAGTTCTAGGTCATACTCTCGTGCACGTTCGAGGTTTGTCAGCATAATCTAGTTTAAAATTAGAATTAATTGATTTTCTTTTATCAGGAGTCGTTCCAAATCATATCATAAACATTCAAGATCCAGGCGATCCCGTTCAAGAAGAAGTCGTACGAGAACGCGAAGCAGGTCTCGCTCCTCTCACCACAGATCAAGGCGACGTGGACGTTCTCGAACTCGTTCAAGGTCCCGCTCTCGATCTCGTTCAAGATCGTACTCGAAACATAAATCTAAGAAACTAGTATCGACTCGTCGCTCCAAATCTATATCATCATCTACTGATCGTTCTCGTTCAAGATCTAGGAGCAGAAATAGACATCGCCGGTCATGGTCAAGACGATCAAGTAGGAGTAGGGTTGATGATGTCTTAAAAACTGTTGCAGGCATGGTAGTTGAAAAAGCCGAAAGTTCAAGAAGTCCGGAAGACTTTTTGCAACCAGAGAAGCTTACTCTTTCAGCTAAAGAAATACAAAGAACTGTCCAACAGAAATTACAAGAACGTCTTGAAATGGAGGAAAGGAAACGTAAACTCTCAATTGAAGGAAATGATTCTTCCACTAACGGACATTTAATCAAAGAACATGTTAAAGAGAACTCCACTCGAAGATCTCGTAGCCGTAGTAATAGAGATGATCGAAATGAAAATTCAGTCTCACCTTCAAGAAATTCTAGTAAAAGAGGGTCACCTCCTAGCAGAAATAATTTATCACCCCAAAGCACAGCATCTTCCACAAAAAAATCGCCTAATCGTTCAGAAAAAGATGATGATTATGAAAATTAGTAAATTCTACAAATTTTATGTTTTGCAATTAAGTATAACAGATTTGTAAATTAATAAATTAATAATATCAATTATATAAGATCAATATTTTGATGTAATAAAATCATTATTAGGTAATAGAATAAGAGCATTTCCTTCACGATCCAAGTAAAATTATCAAAAAAAAAAATTAGCTTTAGAGATGAATTTTTTTAAATAGATCTATGAAATAAATTATTTCGTACCTTTACAAATGCGCTGAAAACATAAATTTTGCAAAATATCACATTCAAAAAAATTTGATAAAAGCTGTTCACATTGTACACTGCTAAAAACTTTTGCTAGACGTAGTGGATACATAAAATGAAAGTAAGTAAGTTAGGTAGCGAAAAAACTAAGCATAAAAAATTTCTGTTTTTTCCACAACTGAACATAAACATGATTATGCACATTATGTATTTTTAAAATATCTATGTTTAAATATTGTAAAAACTTTATTTTAAAACATGGCAATTAGATCATATTTATTATTCAAATAGAATCAGATTTATTACATACTAAAAAATCTAAATACTTTTTACAAATTTATCGGCTACTTAACTCTTGCAATATAGTTATTTTCCAACGCAACGGAACGGAATTAATAATCTAAGCACTTTTTGGTTTCATATAGAGTTAGGAACCTTGAGGCGAGTTTTATTAAAATTTAACATTTGTGTCTATTAAAATTATTAAATACTTGAAAGATGGTGGATATCGAATCTTGTTATTTGGACACTCAAATACATATATTAATACTTTAATATAAAGTTTGAAAATCTACATTATGTATTTTCAAATATTCTGAATAACATTGGCATTTATAACAACGAAGAGAAAACTTGTAATAATGCTTATAATTACCAAGTTTAACTAAAATTTCTGTGTCAGAGAATAGAGGATAAATCAGCCGTTATTAGATAGAAATTTTTTTTTTGTGGACATTTATAGGTTATACAAACTAAATTATTTACCGACTGTATATTAGTTTTTTAGTTATGAAGAGTGCTTCACTACCTTAAAAGAAAGCATTGGTAGGTAATGGTAAATTCTTAAACGTCAAATTTTACAAAATCTGAGTTGTCTGAGTTTACGGATACTCTACTACGTTTTTACTCTCAGTCAAAGTTTAAATTCTTAAACGTTTAAAAAAAGTCAATTAAGCGTCAAAATTGTAGATTTTTTTTTTTACATGCAGACAGTCTGACGTAGTAATTCAGGAAATAAATTTGATGTGTTGAGTGACTTTTATTACGTTAAAAATAATATAAAAAATATTTTTATTGTTAATTTTTAATATGTAAATATAAAATTATTTTAAATCTAAAAAATTTTTTTTTGTTTTGACGTTTACGGATGATCAAAATTCAAAGTCAATTACGGGTAAAAAGTTTACTAGATTTCTGTCCGTAAAAGTTTTAGTTTCAGACAGTTTGCAGACTAAAATCAAAATTTTGACGTTAAAGAATTTGCGGTAACATGACGAACACAAAGAACGTACTAAGGTTATTTGAGTGAAGTCAACTCAGTTTTCTAACAATTCTCAATAGGCTCACCGAAATGGCACTTATTAGTCCTTCGAGCACGTAAAGAAAAACTTTCTTTAAACACGTTTCTCCTTCACCAAATCTGTGTATTACGTTAACATACAGGTGACAAACTGTACTACTATTGACAATTTCTACCAGAAAACTTCAATCAAATAGTATTTAAAATATTATCATAGTAAAATTGGTAACATTCACCCAGCCTTGCTTTAGTTTAAATATTCTTTTATATATGTATACCAAATAATAATTTTAACTAATAACTTTACTATATTTTTTTTTTTATTATGAATAACTTTATTATAATTTTATTATAAACATTTCGGCTTTTCCATTTTTTTTTCTTATATTATTTAATTCATAACTTAATAAAAGTTTCTATTTTAAATGTTTGCAACACGTTCTCAAAATGTATGACTATTTGAAATTCACCTAAAGCAAAGTAAATTGTAAAATAAAATACGAAATTATTTAAAATTATAATATTAATTTTTATAAAATAAAACATTTATATTTTCTTTTAATATAATAGTAGTATGTGAGTAGAATTTATTTATAAAATATATTTATAAAATTTTGAGAATGCATATTTAAAAATTTAAAGTATCCGGACAAATGCCTATAGCTATATGGCATTAATTAAGACTTTAAAATTTTTAATAAAGAGTTCGAATGCTTCAACAAAAAATCATATTGAAAAATTCTGAATATAACAAATTGTAAAAGTTAAGGGTAAAAAAATTTGAATTAAATATTCGTACATTAAAATGAATATTTTTTGAAAAAAAAAAAATGTAAAATTTGAGCAAATTTAGAGGGTAGCTTTTGTAACATTGTTTATTATATTATTTTCTAATTGACTACATAAATACATATTAAAATTTAGTTTAATAAATTAAATTTGATTTTTAAGAAACATAATTTTATAACATTTAATTGAGTTGTTAAAAAAAATATTGTCTTTAGGTTTAAAATATCTAGACGGATTATTTTCTTCTTTTTTTTCAATTATTTTTATATTATTATCATTTTATTTCTACTTTAAATTTTAAATGAAGTTACATGCTTTTGTATACATTGATATTAATAATATATATAAATATGTATATATTTTTCATCAGATATTATTAATACCACAAATTTTTAAAATAGATTCAATTTTCTTCATAGTTTATAACAATACATATTTGGTGTATTTTATATAAATATATAATTAATTAATATAATATTTTTATGTATACAATATTATAAAAAATACTTTTTATATATAAAATTATTGACAATTTTTTCACCCTTAAAAAATTTTTCATAAATATTCAGTTAGGGAAGAAAAAATTGTATTTAATAACATTGCTTTATTAAAATTAATAATATATTTTAAAAATTCTTGCACTAAAATACTCTCATTTTTGTATATATATTTTTAAAATTTAAATTTTTGTTATATTCGCTAAAAAGCAAAATATTCTTAACTAAACATTTAAGTAAGAAACTGAATTAAAATTTTTAGTTTTTATGCTTTCACTTTAATCAAAATTTGCATTAAAAAAAGTAATCATAGTTTTTATAATTTATTCATTGGAATTTTTGCAGCGAATAAATTATAATGGAGAGTTCAAATTTTATTTAGGTTTTCCAAATGTTTTTAATTAAATCAATTTTAACAAAACAAAAAAAAAAAAATATGTAAAAATTTTTCATAGAAACCTTGAAGACATTATTTTTTTATTAAATGTATTTCTAGAATACCAATAGGTACAAAATATACTAATTTTTTTTTTTGGTTTCTGGACAAATAGGATGAAGAAAACAGAGATGAAGTGAACGTAAATGTAAAGAATTCATTCATCAATTCGTAAAGTTGTAATAATAGTTTAAAAACTGTTCATATTTCTTTTTTCGTTTAATATCATATTGTTTTAAATATTTTTTATTGCCTTATTTCATATTTTACATAATATTTTGTATATATATACTAATTATTTATGTACTAATATAAAATATATGCATGTATCTATAAGAATTTAAATTCTTGATTTTAAAGAATTTTTTAAAAGTCCAATAATTTATTTTACTTTTCTCATGCTTTATTCAAAAAAATATATCCTAAAACATAATTATATATGGTAGTAATTATTATAAATTAATTTAATTATATCATTTGCTTTAATTTATATTGTCCATAAAATCATATAAAAAAATCTTTAAATACTCGTAACAATAAAATAAAAATATTAAATAATATTAATCATCAATTAGTATAATTTTCGATCAAAATTCTCTCTTTAAGAAAAATTACTAAAATCTGTTTTTAATTTGATTGTTGGTTTTAATTGCAAATTCGAGGGTTGTCTTGTTCCACTGTTCTGGCCATCATTATTGTTTCGATTATTTAAGTTTGTGGTGAATTGTTGATTATGACGTATAGCTGTTTCCAATTTTATTCTTAATTCTGGTGTTTGACCAATTAAACTCTTAAATTGTTGTGGATATTTTGGTCCAATTTTCATTAGCCAACCCAATGATTGATCGTGTAATTGACGAATTGGTTTCGATAAAGTTTTCAATTTCGTTGGATCCGAAAGAAAATTTATTAAGACTGGAACTAGAAGTGTCAACATTTGTATACCTATAAAATAAATAAATACAATAAAATCAATGCCAGATCATGAAATAAAATTTTAATTGGAAAACATTTTGAATAATTATGATCTTTTAATAAAGCTTAGTATGTAAAAAATAAAAAAATCTCAATTTATTTCATTATTTATAATAAAATTAATTTTAAAAAAATTAATACTAGCTACTCGAATTTAATCTTGATATATTTATGTTTCTAAATACAAATATGGTGCAATTAAATAAAAAAATCTTCTATACCTTGCATTAAGTTTCCTTCAATCACAAATTGAAAGCATTAAAATTTAAAAATATTTATATAATTAGCGAGATATTTCAACGTTTGCTAAATAGTAACTAATTTACAAAAAGGGTAAAATAATACTAACGATTTTGTGGTTCAGCTAATTCGATTAGAGTTTCGACGGTGTTGATTCTTTCCAATGTAATAGATAAATCTAAATCACTTTTTGGTTGTCTTGCTGTTTCAATATACAATCCTTCAATAATTCTTGGCGCTAAAGCGTGTATGTAAGGTGTTGAAACTTTTAAGTCCGAATTTGAAAATATCGAACGAATTGTTTGTATACATTTTAATTTTACTGTTGGATTTTCAATTTGCAAATATTGTCGAAACAGATTTATGCATGGATACTGTAATGATGGTACTGATACTACATTTGATCCTGCATGCAACAAAAATACAGCTATGGATAACATCATAGTAACTTCATCAATTTTTGTATCTTCTTGGCCAGTTTTTGTTAAATCTATAACACTTGCAAGAGTGCTTTGAAGATACTTTTTCCAGACTTCCTCAGATCTCTCATCACTTGCATATCTATCTATGCAAATTGTTTTTAAACAATGTAAAGATGCTTGAACGGAACCACTATTTGCTAAAATATTTTGATCTTTTACAGTTTTAATAGCAACTTCTTTCATTATGTTTGTATTCATGAAAAGAATAGTAGGTAGAATTGCTAATGCTCCTAAAATTATTAAAATATAGTTTGCTATTGTAATTTTTTACTCTAAATGATGAACAAAAGATTAAATTTTTTTTTGAAATTACCTTTCGGAGAACAAAGTTGAGTTAATGACTCAACACACTGTAGTCCACTTGCTATTAAAGTACCCTTGTCTTCTCCTACATTTATTATACCCAAAGAACATTTTTTCTTTGCAATTTCTTTCTTCAAATATTCTGTTGTTAGCTTAGTTGAACTGCTTGGGTTTATGGTTGGAAGTTGCCTAACAAATAAACATAAACATACTTCAAGCACAGCGTACACATGAGATTTTCCAGGAACAATTTCACCATCTTCGCCTCCTTCGCCTAAATAATCCAATTCCCTCATAAAATCACTTTTCATTTCGTTATCTGGATTTTCATGATTATTAAAATCGTTTATTCTCTTTGATCTTTCTGTCTCCAAACATAGTTTGGCAGCACTTATTGTTTGTTTTAAAATTTCCATGCATAGTAACTGAATAAACAAATTATCTTTTGTTAAAATTTGTCGATGGAGCACGTTACAGAGTTCTATGGTTAAAGATTTGTCTTTTATAAGCATTTTCCTTGACCATTCTGAATCGAATATAGTATATAAAGATTGTAAACAACTTATTGAACTTTTTGTATCATCATTAGTTCTTATATTACACAAAGCTTCCATGCATATTCCGAAAATCATGTGAAAACGATCAGCACTTATACTGCCATGAGTTACAGTATTATTATTTTCATGATGTAAGTTTGAATTGTCATTATCATTTAGGTCTTCTGTAATGTCGAAACCACCATTATTTAACCAAAGTGATGCTGCATATAATATTGGCGGCCACGAAGCCAAGTAATGTGGTTTTGATGAGTTTATTGTATCTGTAGTGTAAAATGCTCCACCATCGTGAGGTAATTGACTTTGAAACTCTTGAGGTAACAGCAACAATGCATGATCTTTTAAAGCAGCTAGCCAGTGTTCCGATAAATTATCTAATTCAGGCTTAACTAATGATAATAAACTTTCACCACGCGATTCGAATTGTCCAAACTCATTATCGTCAACGGAATCTCCTGTTTGGTTGCTATACTCATTGTTATTGTTAATTTTATCGCTGTTACCGTTATTGTTGGCACTTGCAGCTGATAAAGAAATTTGATTTGATGAAAGCTTTTTTTGTAATAAACTTGCAGGAGCAGACCCATTGTCTATCATAGCAACAATATAAACTTCAGCCCAAGCTTTCAGTATGCTTAATTTTTCCAATGTCGCCATGCTTTCATTGTAAAGTTGAGTGCTATTTGTTTTAGTATGTAATTTAGATAAACTTGAGACAAGCAATTGATGTACCCGACGGAGGTCATTTAAATCGCGAGCTACACCAGATCCTATCCATGCTGAACAAACTTTACATGCGGCTGCAGTAACATGACTTGGAGTTTCAGGAGAAAAGGCTGGCCGAAGGGCGGCCCCGACCTAAAACAATTATTTCTAATATGAATCAATTATTCTTACAAAACTTTGTAAATTTGAGAAATTATGCAATATTTAGCTGATACCTGAGCTTGATACTGTTCCAAGAGTAAATGACCTGGAAATTCAGGTTCCGGGACACCAGCGAATTTTTCGATTATTTCTTGTAGAGTTTTCAGTCCTTCAAGTCTTAATTGATCTGAGTCACTTGTTGCAGCCATAAAAGACATTCTTATTAAATCCGATAGATGCAAAATCAAATAATCGCCAGAATTTCTTGTCATCTGCATTTCTTTTGCTTGCATCAAATCAAAATGTATAGAATTAGAGGTTTCACACGCGGAAATTATTTTCCGAACACATTCTGCAGCAAAGACTCTCGTAGGCCAACGGGGCTGTACTGCGGGATGTGTAGATATATTTTCTTCAGCATGATACTCTGTTATATCATCATCATTTTCTATTTCATCGTCATTATCTGTTAAGTTCTTCTTAGAAGAATCGTCATTAGTTGCAGTGTCTACCGTTATTGTTAAAACATTCTTACACATGCCCAACCAATGAGTCAAATTTTCGGAAGCCAACATTTGCAACATTGATGTCAAGGTGTCATGAATATTTTTTATCATTTCGTTATCGGTCTCAGTGTCTAACATGCTAAACAATATGCCAGGCAGTCCAAAGTCCGTTAAACTTAGATCAGAACATTCTTCCGTAGGAATTGATAAAGCATGTTCACATATTTCTTTTGCTTCTCGTTGCGCTAATTGTCGTAAACAAGAAACTGCTGACTTGCGCAACATTAAATAATTACTTGACAAGGTTTTTAATAAAGTTGGTACTAATGTTGAAAGATTAACATGGCGGCAAAAAAGATGAAGTTTTTGAAGGCAATTAATAGCTTCAGCTTTTACCAATGGATCTGAATGTGCTTGCATTATTGCAGTTGAACATAGAAAAGATGAACGCATCGCGCTTACAGAAGGTGTATTAGATTGCAATTCTGGACCTATTGTAGTTATTAATGCATTTAAAACGCGTCCTATACATTGATGAACATCAACATTTGAATGAGGTACTGACAGTAATAGTTTTAAACAGAGTGACAATGTTGCTTCTACAAATCCTCTAAACATAGGGCCCCCTGAGTCAGCAATCAAAGAAAGCGCATATAAAGACCACACTTGAACTGCAGGCGAACTTGTATCTTGAGCTAAAGCTAATAGAATGGAAACACTTGTGTTTAAATGCTGTGAGGAGCCCATTCCACCAACATAACGATGAAGGCATCCTAAAGCCAACGAATGCCCTGTTCTAGAAACTACATCTCTCGCTAAAACATATTATACAATATTTTTATAAAAACATAATGCTTTATGTAATACTGTAATGTTACCAGATTTTAATTTATCAAAACTAGTTTGAGCCAATTCAGCAGTAAATCTTGAATCTCCCACAACTTGTGCTATACGCCCTAAAGCTTCACCAGCAGCACACCGTAATGTTGAATTGTTACTAATTAATGCTGCTATTATAAGATTTGTTGCGCTTTTTTTAACTTCTTCTTGTCCAATTCCACTTTTACTTTCCGTTAAACCTTTTAAACCACTTAAAAGTGCCGTAAAAATATTCATTTGTACGGCTTCTTGTCTTGAGCTTTTGGCTTGCTTAATACATTCAACAAAATGTTCTAGCATTTGAAGGCGATGTTTATTAGCAACTCTGGGAAAAATTAAACCATACAAAATAACAGACATATCAATTACAGCCACTCCTAAAGGAAGAGGTCCCGGACATTGTTCATTCTTTGGCAATGATCTATATAAACAACATGGATCATGTTCTAATGCTCCTGATCCTGCTGCACTATTAGGTTGTAACTAGAATAAAAATTTTTTTTTACAATGCTATTAATTTTTCAAATAATTTTCTTCTTTTTTCCTATCTTAAAATTAAAAATTAATATCCATGCTGAAATAACACCTAATAACACTCAAATATGCTAAATGTTCAAAATTAAAAATTTATGTATGTATATCAATTAAAAAAATACTTTTCGTATCAAACTGTTACTAAATTAAGCATTTTAAATTAACTTGCTTTTTGTTTTAAACACAAGTTTTTCTTTCCAAGTCTGTGCTAACCTATTAAAATCCAACATATTCTATTCTCATATGAAGTACACGACCTTCTTGAAACACAATTGTAGATATGAACAGGAAAAATTTGAAAGTTCAAAAAATTTTTTATATTTAATTTTGATTGAATTTTTGTTAGAAAATGTAATCGTGATAGATATAGAATTAAGTTAAAATTCTTACTTAATGGAAAGAAAAAGTGCATAATTTGCAAATTGTAATACGCATACATACATATCTATGTACACTAGAGATAAAACTTTAGGGTTTAATTGAATGAATGTACTAGAAAACATTCTTATCATAAAAACAAAACAAAAAGTTTTTGCAATTTGAAATCATTATATGCTCCAATATCTACAATAAAAGACCTAATTTGCAAAGAAACTGTTAACGTAGTCTTTTTTAAAAACAAACTAAAACAATCAGTTCGGCTTTGTAATTTTAAAAAATAGTTAAATAAAACCAAAACAAACACAAATAAAAAATAATTTTGAAACCAGCTACAGTTTTATTCTGAACTTACATGTTCTCCATCAGATTTTCGGTTAGGTTCCATCTTAGCAATAAACAAAATGAAATAGTTTGTTTCATTTTCAGACAATTTTCAATACAGATTATTTTAAATTATATTTTGTACAAATTGCAATTTACCTGATCTTCAATTGTTCTATGATCTGTCTCTTGCAGCCATGTGCCTAAAATAACTGAATCATCTCCATGACAAAGTGTTCTTAACAGAGAATTTGTCGTATTTGCAGGATTATCAGATAAAGTGAACTCCGAAACAAGCATTCGTAGTAAATGTGTATACGAAGATTCTAAAGCATTTGGCGGTAGTAACGTAAGTGTTTCGTATAATCTCAGACGAACCATAGCTGCAGGAGCTTTCAAATGTTGACCGTAATTTTTTAAAACCGAAGTAATGCTACAATATCAAAAAATTTATATCAATGAATTTTCACTATTTCATAATTTGTAAAACTTACTTAACCAACATTGCAAGAGCACTTTCAATTGGAGTTAATAGTCTTCTTGTCAAATCTTCAGTAACTAAATCATTGCAATGTAATAAAAAGCTATGCATAACTGACAGAGCTCCGGCACGACCTTCTAATGTAACTTGCCATGTAAACGAATCACCCCTGGCTTTCTCTGATTCAAGTTCTTTAGCCGATCTAGGAAATGAATTGCGCCATAATAAAAGCATTCGTGGTAATAAACCTTTAACTACTGAAGAACCAAGTGTCATTATTGCTCCAATTAATAGCCAACCGGCTTGGGTACGATTCAAAGAAAGTCTACTATTTTGACTTGCAGATCTTAAAAGCTCTTCTCCGGTATTAAATACTACTTTTCCTTTAGTGTGAGGTATGCCCAATGGAGAAAACCTTACACTTCCTAAAACTGCAGCAAGAGCACTACTATAACCAGAAATTGCTTCGGGAGAAGATCTCATTTGTTCTATTGCTTCAATAAAGCGATCAATCAGTGGAGTTATCTGACTTGGTACAGCAAAACAAACACATCTCA
This sequence comes from Condylostylus longicornis, assembly GCF_029603195.1. Classification (NCBI taxonomy): domain Eukaryota; kingdom Metazoa; phylum Arthropoda; class Insecta; order Diptera; family Dolichopodidae; genus Condylostylus; species Condylostylus longicornis. The sequence continues at coordinate 6,601,724 of NW_026578009.1, read as the reverse complement.
GACACCAGGCACTAGCTAATCTTGCTGCTGCGCAAGGGTGTAATAGAACTGCACAAACAGCATCAATAAAATTTAAAGAGGGGTCGCTTAATAATATATGAGCTGTAGTTCCTAAACCAGACACTAGGCTTCCAAGTTCTTGTAATGCACAAACGAGTAAATGTTGACTAAATAATGTTTCTTGATTTGATTCTTTTGCATTTTCTGGGTTAAAATCAATGGAATTCATTTGCTTGGCTATAATATGAATTAACTCTTTACAAGCTGACGTTTGTGCTTTTTCTCCTAACATCTTTCCAGTAATAGATCTTAATATAAAGTTTATGCACTTCCGAGAATATACAGCATCAACATGTGATGAAGCAGCTTTCGGATTTGCCACTAAATCCAAAACATGAATTAAAAACGTTTGTAAATTTCTTTCTAACCAAACGCTTCCCATATAATGAACAAATATTACATAAGCATGTGTAACACCAACACGAACTTCTCGATTAATTCCCGATGTACCTTTTATAATTTCACCAGTGCCTTTTAAAAACGAGACCCCACCTCTAAGAAAACCTGACATCAAAATTCCAAAAACTTCATCAAGTGAAATTGTTTTTATTTGTTGATGTTTCGATTGGGCAGATCGAATTTTTTTTCCGTTTTTTGGAGATTCTTGTTGCTGTGTAAAAGCTAAAAGCGTTCCTAAAAGTTTTGCAACAGCACATCGAACTTCATAATTGCTACCATCAAATGCTCGAAAACACAAAGTAGCAAGACTTTCAAGTTCAGTTGTATATAGAAATGGCGCATGATTAATCATTTCCAATAAACATTTCGCAGATGAAACACGAACAGCCATAACTCGATCAGTTAAGCAATGTTTTGTAGCTTTATATATATCTTTGTGAACATTTGATATTGCAGATCCCATTCCTGCACAAACTTTTTCTAAAGTTTTCATTATTTCTATACGTGTTTGAGACTCTGCACTTCGAAGAGATCGCAATAAAATTTGAACGGTCTCTTCATATGAACGACCCATCATTCTTCCTAGTTTCTCATACATGCTTCCTAGTACACATATAGCCGCCCTATAAATAAAAAAATCTTGCTTCACTCTTTTTTATTTTTTTTTCTATTTGTATATAATAACTTACAACTTTGTTGGCAAAAAACTTGGTGAATCATCTTTATTTTTCAAAATGTCATTACAGGTATTTACTGTGTCGAATAATAAAAATGTATCGCCAACTGAAAATAAAGTAGCTAAACAGTCAGCTATCAGTTTTCGTGTCGGAGGTCCCGGTGAACCTTGAATATGTGTAGTTAATTGCTGCACTAATTTTTTTTGGCATCCTTTAATATCAGACTTTTGTGCTGCAACTAAAACTTTACTCAGAAATCTTAACCATTCAAATATAAAAACTGGACGTTTTTGTTCTGGTATCTGAGCAAGAGCCTCTTCATTAAGAATTAGGCTATGAGAAAACTCTTCCATCCCTAAAAAATAAAATATAATATTCAGTATTTAGAATTAACGTAGAACGTAAATTGAAAACATAAATCGTCTTTCCTTCACATTTAAGTTAATTTTAACAATAATACAACAGAGAAGTACATTTAGTAAACAATTTCATTAGTATGAACTATGTACAAATGTACGTAACAATTAATTTGGATACTTTTTCAATGTAGGTACGTACATACTTATTGTTGTACAACAAATTGCAGCAGAGAAAGTTGAATCACATAACTACTTGGTATGAATATGTTGGTAAAATACAAATAACGTAATAAAATTAAGTGGGAATATATAGGTTAAACTAATGAAAAAATCAAAGTTACATTTAGTACAATATTACTATTAGAGTCGTTTGAATTAAGTACAATTATTGTGTAACAAGATATTATTTTGAATTTAATATATGGGAACAAAAATGAATAAATTTGTTTTTTATATACTTATAATTGGAATCATTACAATAATTCAAATGAATAATTTTGTATTTGCTTTAAAACCACGGGGTCAAAATTTTCAATATTTTGAAAGACCATCATATCGTTACCCATATTATGACGAAAATGGACGTGGAAAACTTCTTTATGGTTATGGAGGACCTGATTTATATACGTATAAAGCCTATACTCCGTTAGAAGGAATTCATTAGCAATGCATTAATTTATTAATTTTGCTTTTTGGTAGTAGAAATTAATTAACTATGCGTACATACATACATAAGAAAATATTTTGCAAATTAAGTTTCAAAATATGTCAAGTAGTTTGTAATTTAATGACACGCTTTTTATTGGTACAATTTATTTTGTAAAGTGTAAATTATAAAAAATATTCTATAAAAATTTGCAGTTTAGTGGAAACTTTTAATTAATCGATTATTTATAGTTCACCTAATTTATGATTCATTAAAAATCAATATCATTTTTAAAATTTCGATTTTCAAATTTAAAAATTGCATAAAGAAAATAAAATTTAAGAAGAATTTCTTTAGTTTTGTTTTTAGTTTTACAGATTTGGAATTTTTTTTTCATTTGCTATAAATTTTATACCGATTAATATTGAAAATCGATAAATTTTTACTTACTTTATAAGGTTATGATATCAAATCTCTGTTACTAAAATAAATTTTTAAATAACAATATTTAAGAGTTTTTTCTTTATTTTGTTTAAATTATTTCAAAACATTTTTTATTTTAAACTTAAAAATTTCTGACGAAAAAGAATATTCTGATAATTTTCCTTTTGACATTTAATGAATAATGTGACACTTTAATCTTATTGACGTTTTCCATTATCTTTTAGCAACCAACTAAATGTATAAAAGACAAATTAAATGTAGATTGGCAAAAATAAACAAAATCTTCGAACTAAATTCAAAACAGCTGAGTTCCCACATTTTCAATCTCCTAGAAACTTCAAAACTAAAAGAAATTTTTTCGTTGAACAATTTTATATTTATATTATAACTAAATAAACTAAGTTAACTATGAACTTAAGTTGAATAATTTTACGTTCTTCAAAATGCTGAGTAATGTAAATTAAATAAATGAAAAATCAACTGAATGTCAAAAATAAAATATAACTGAGTTATTTTTTAACTTTTATCTCGTTAATAGACTAATATTATAATTTTGCTCATGCTCCATCTTTACACATAACGATTTAAATTAAACAGAACTACAAAAATGTTTCTAAAATATTAATTGAGGGAAAATAAAATCAATTAAAATAAAATTGTTTTTTACATTAGAGAATAAAATCAAACTGTCAGTTGCAGGAAAACCTTTTAACGAAGAACGATTAGCTAAGCAATTGATTCAACTTCTTTTCCGTGCAAATCTAGCTTTATGTAAATTTTAGTAAAATGACAATTGACAATCATATGTGGAAAATATTTTGTATATGTTTGTTGAAGGGTGCCCCTCACGGCTAATATTTTTGTTGTGTTAAGGAAGATATTACTTGTAATTTAATAGTAAAATTATAAATCTTTGAAATAAAAAACAAGTTTAACTAAAAATATGTCTTTACCGCCAGCTCTTTTAAAAAAATTAGCTAACCGCGGTCTTGTATCAGTCAATAATAAAGGTTCAGAAGACCAAAAGGCTAAATCTATACACCAAGTATATTTCTGTTTAATTTATTTGTGTTAAGAAAAATGTTTTCTTAATTTTTTAAGAATTTTTATTAAAAAAAATTCTCAAAAAATTTAAAAAACATTCTAAATTTTTCTTTTTTATTAAGAAGAACTTTTTCATAACAGAATGAAGAAATTATTGCTGAAGACTATGATGAAGTGGAGGATCCATCTCAATATGACTATGAACCAGCAAAAAAACCAGAAGAAAATTTTTGGAAAGAACGGATGAAACGTCGTATAGCGGAAGGCAACAACACAGGATACAAAGGATGTCCAAACAAGTACAACATATACCACAAATGCACTTTATACTGCGTTACTAGATGGATGGATGGTATAGTCGATCCAGATAGAGAATATTTAAAGAGAAAGGATCGATTGTTAAAAAAATATCCATTACCCAAGCATTGGGTCGAAGTGTACGAGTTTGGTTTAGGAATTCATTATTACTGGAACAAAAACGATGATATGTAAGTTCGAACATTAATTAAACTCGGAAAACACATTTTGATACCTGATACTTGACTTCTTTAGAGTGTCTTGGCTTCCTCCAAATCACCCAAAAGCAATATTATCAAAAAGTGCTGCTTCTTTAAGAAAAGAACTTGAAGAAATTCAACCTCAAAACATTGAAGAAGTTGAAAGTGAATTCAAAGAATTAACCGATGAAGATATTGAAAGAATTTTAAATTCCCCTATGCCTCCAATTCCAAAGGTAAGAGTAAAAAAAAAAGTGTTCGAAAATGGGATCACTACTTATATTAATTTTATTTTATATTCAGCGCGCAGAATCACCGAGTCGATATGAAAGACATCATCAATCATCACCGGTACCATTAAAAAAACCCAAATCTCGTGATTTAGATAAAACTTTGAGACAAAAAGCACAAAGATTTAGAGGTTCGCAACGCGATGACTATCGCACTTCAAGACGAGATGATTTTCGGGATCGGGAAAGATCTGAACGCGTTGAAAGAAGAGAAAATGAAAAGAGTAGAAATTCTAACGACAACCCTTTAGATCCCATGGATCCTGCAGCTTATTCTGATATTCCGAGAGGTAAATGGTCCGATGGACTGGCAAATGAAGGTGGTTCACAAAAATCTGGAGCTGCCGATCCTACAGTTTCCGGTACTGCATATCAGCAAAGACCTTATCCTAGCCCAGGAGCTGTACTACAGGCAAATTCTACATCAGATAGAAAAAGAAAAGAAAATGATGGAATTAATTCTGCACTTGACATCAAAAATAAAGAAGAAGATTATGTAGAGGAATACTATTAGAATTAGTATTTAATCTATAGTAGATAATGTTAAAAATATATATTCTAAATACGTATAGCATATTATGTTGAAAGAAAAAATAAACCTGATCATAAGTATGTATACCGTTTTACTTTCCGATTAAGAAATTTGTTGTCCCCAAGTCGTAAATCGAACATGCCGATAGAGTACTAGATCGTATAATATCTAGTTAGAAAAAAAACTTTGAATTTTCTTTAAATTTCCATTAAAATAATTTTATGAATGGTCTAATCTAAGGTACTAGTATTAGAAAGTAAAGTAGAGTATTTGAGGATAAAAGACTAAACCCTTAACATAACAGCGGGTAATAGGTTATTAAAAATTTAAATTTCAGGTCTATTTTTTATGTAAATATGTATTTAAACCATAATATTAATAACATCTGGACATTATTCTTTTTTTGCATTCTTGTTTTTTATCTTAACCGAAGTTTAGCTCGAATATTCTTTACGAAATACTAACTTGAATGATTCTTGTGGAGTTATTTTGAAATATAAAAAAATATAATTTAAAATTTTCATCTCTGTGACTAAATATCTTGCGCCGCAACATTATCCATCCTTGTGAAATTTTGCAGTTTTCATTTTAAAAATTACAAACTTTAATTTAAAATTATTAAATTTTATTTTTAACTTAATAATAATAATTCAATTTGAATTTTTAAAAATCGATAAATATATGTATGCAAGTATACAAAATAAATAGTAATGTAAGGTATGGATGCTTTAAAGTTGTATTCATAATAATTAATAACACATCAATATTACGCTACTACATATAACTCAGATATAAAAAACTAAATAATAATTCAGATATCAAAAAATATCTTTATTAAAATTAAAAAAAAAATATCCAATTAAGTTATGTACCTAAAACATATATAGATTTTTTAATGTTTTAATTAAAATAGTTAGGAATAATGAAGATTTTATCTTAAATTATTAGATAACATAATTATTTGAAAAAAATTAAAGCGCATGCGACCATAAATTAAATTTTTTCAAATTTATTGAAAATAATTTTCTTGCAATTAATATGAATATTTAAAAAAAAACAAAAAGATTTCAAAATTCCCTATTATTTTTACAATATTTTGTTATTTATTATTTAAAAATCTCAATAATATTTTATTCACATTATTTTTTCTCATTCTTAAACACAAATTTTATAATTACTTTTGATCAAACAGATGCAACATAGTTTGATTAAGTTTTAAATATTTTTTTTATAATGAAAAATATAAATTAAATATAAATTTAATGAGAATATTTTTATTTTTAATATTTTACAAATAGGCTCTTCAACAATAAATTTTTAGTGATTATAAATTTTTTTTTCTCTATTATTATAATTAGTATTATTACAATTTTGATTTGAGAAGCTTTTAATATAATGTTAATAGTATTTAATTTCATAAAATATTTTTTTTTTATTTTTTTAAATTTTTTTATAATATATTCATTTATGATTGATGAGGAACGGACAAAGTTTGGCTTTATGCATTACCTTGCAAATTTAAATTTTGAAATTAAAAATTTGTTTTAGTAAAAGCCTCTTCTATTAAGTTGAAAAAAAAAAAATTACTAATAATAAAATTAAATGAAAAATTTTAAACAATAATAATAATAGTTTATACTCAGCCTGCAGTTTCAGTATACTTACTAAAATATATGTAATTATAAAATTCGAAACAGAAATTTTTATTGATTCTAAAGGATTTATTTTCGGATTTATGTACATTTAAATAGTCTTGTTAACTTTTTTTTTTTTTTTAATTTCTTATTTAATTAATTTCATATTTTTAAATTATCTAATACATTTTTATAAATGTTAATTGAATTTTTTTTTTGATTTTAATATTTATATTTGTACATATTTTATAATTTTGATAAATATTGCATATAAAATACATATAGAAATTGTTATTAAACAAAATATATAAATAAATGAATACTATAATCTACATAGAACCCAAAAATAAAAAAAAATTCATTTCAATATTGTACGTATATTCGTCAATTTAATAGCAATCAATATCATATTCCGAAAAATTAAAATTTCAAAAGTGAAAATATGTAAGTAAATATTGCTTTTGATTTCAAACGAATATAAAAGGAAGAAAAAAATTAATAATTATTGTAATTGAATTTATCTTAATATTCCCATATATTTTTGAAAAAATATTTTACTACATATACAATTTATATAAATTTTATATATGTAATTTTATACATTTTTTTTAAACTCAAACATTCTAGATTTTCCGTGCATCTTTCCAAATTCTTATATATTATGAAAATTTTATAATATTTACATATATGTACATATTATAAAATTTTAAAAAGTGCAACTTTTTAAAAAATATTTATATAATTAAATATAAGGCAATGAATATTTTATTAATTTCGAAAAAAAATTAAAACAAAAACAAATATTATTTCGAAATTCTATGCACCAATGTATTGTAAACGTAAAATTTTAAAGTTCATATCAAAATACTATGCAAATTTTTTTCTCTCTTAATTCTAATTAAAATTTTCATTTCTTTGTAAAATTCATAATAAATTTTCTTTTCATATACAATTTATTTAATATATAATATATATAAATAATAACGTATGCTTATTTGATATTTTTTGCACCATCGAATAGTTTTTGAATTTTTTTTTTTTTGCATTTTTTTAACAATTAATTTCTAAAACTCTATTTATATTTTAAATCCATATTAAATATTTTAATTAACAATGATTTTTACAAATTTTTAATATAAATCAAATAAAATCTATTTACTATAATTTTTGTTTAAAATTTCTTTAAATATTTACAAAAATATACTTTTTTCTATAATAACAATTAGTTTTAAATGTTAGATACTTTAGTAAAATCTAGTTAAGAAACCTCCTGGAAATTACTATATAAAAATAAAAAATTAATAAAGTAGAATAACTGAATTTTAATAATTTTTGTTAATTGATTGAATAATAAGTTGAAAACATTTAAATTTTTTTGAAAATCAAAATTATTCTTTTTTTTTATATTTTATCTTTTTTGTTGTTTTTTTTTTTATATTTCTAACATTATTTGGTAGAAAAATGTAATATTAACATGCATTTAAATGTCTCAGAATTATTTACTTTTAGTTTAAGATCATGAAAACACGATCGAATTTATTTTTACCAAAACAAAAAGTAAATTATTTAAAATACGATTTTAATACAAAACTGTTTTTGTAGATTATGGATTTTTGGAAACAGTATGGTGGGTGACAAGAAAGTTTTTCCCCCCAAACCACCTCAACTTTTCGCAATTTATTGTAAACCCCTTCACGCTCCGACCTACTGCTATTTGTGTAATCAATTAATTACCGGTTGATTAAATTTTCCATGAATTTTCCAAAATGAACAATAAACTCAAAAAATTTTATATAGTTCCTTATGTAATTATAATTAATTTTATATAATTTCAACATGATTAATATCCACTGTTCAAAGTAACGCAACCAACAAAAATTAGATTCCTTAAGAAAAAAATTACATTTTTTTCAATTTTTACAACTGTTATTAATTACAATTACAAATAAGTATAATTAATTATATAGTATTATAAAAATGTATTAGTAAATTATTTTTTTTTCTATTTCTAAACTACAAAATGTTATTATTCAAATATTTATTATAATATGGCCGAATTGTGATTAATCTATGTTCGGAATCTCTCTAATCTACAGGTACTTGTTAACGAGTGTTATTAAACAAAATCATAATTATAATAAACTTTGAATTAATATTAATATTATTAAAATTAAATTGAGAATATTGATGAATTTTTTGTTGCATATTTATTATTTAATATATGGTATTTATTTTTACTGGAGGATATTTTATATTATGATTTTTTATTATTAATTTTTTTAGTCAAGGTAATTTTCTCTAAATAAATTTTAATATCCCTAATTAACTGATGTAAAATGCATTTCAATTTAATTGAAAAATATGTAAATGATTTGAAAAAATACCTGTATTTTTTTATTACATGTTTTGTTTTTAACGCAAACGCATATAATACGTCATATTTAAATTATAAAATAGTTAAAATTAACTATTTTCTGTAAAAAATATTCCAGTTTGATTTTGTCTCCGATATTTTTTTTTTGGGTTTTATGTAGCTATTGACAATTTTTAAACTATTTCTTTAATTATTATATTAATTTTTAGAAGGTGGTTCGATTTTGGGCTGAAGTAATTGAATTTGCGTTCTCTGGATGTCAGATGCCGATTTTCTAGTATTTTTTTTACCTCTACCTTTTTCAGTTGGCATTTTCTGCCCAGAACTTCTCCTACTAATCGACGAAGGGGCAGAATTTTGTTTTCGTGTATTAAATGGATTTAAGAGAATTTTAGTGGTGTTATCGTAGACCCTGTTATTTTTTTTAGTACTATTTTCACTTGCTAAAGATTTTTGTTTCTCTAAAGAATCTCGTTGCTTTCTCTCAACTCCAAAATATAATTTCTTTTTCATTTCTTCTCGAGATACCTTACCTTTTGGTGGGGCCTTAAATTAAAAAAAAAATTTTATAGAATTAGAATAAATTTTGTTATAGATTTATCACAATTGTATGTATACCATATCAATTTTTAAACCCGATAAAGTAGTCTCAAGACAGTTTTTCAATACCCTTCTAGTTTTTAGTTGACTACCCAGTCTCTTTTGAGCAATTTTCTTTCTAGTGATTTCTGCAGGACTTAAAGATTTTTTTTCTTGTTGGTCATTTTTTGTTTTATCATTACTCTTATCTATGTTAACATTGGTTTTACGTTTATTTCTGTTTTGTGATGTACCAAAAGATATTGATGATCCACTTGATAATTGCATAACATCACTGATATTAGCAGTATTATTATTAGTACTGACGTTATGATAAGATTCTACTTCACTTGACGGTGTCAAAGTATTTATACTATATCCATTTAAATAAACCATTGATGACGTTGAATTATTTAGTTGTGTTCTATTACCAGTATTTATAATATTTTCTGTTGAAATTGAAGATTCTGTTAGAGGACCATCTCTAGTATTTTCAATAACGCTATCGGATAAGTCATCCACAAGTATGTCATTATCAGGCTCTGTTTTAACAATTATTGGCATAATTGGAAAACTGTTTGTTACCCTACGAACTGTCGGAGATATTGGAGTACTATTTGATGCTGTGAAGTTGCTGCTTCGAACACTTGCTGTTTCAACATTTGTTGTTGAGATATTAGTATTATGACGATTATTGATACTTTCCGTATTATTGTTACTACTTGAAGTGGGATTTTTCAAATTTGAATTATTTGGTATTTCACTGTTTGGAACCGAATAATGAGAGGTGATTCCATGTTCAATGAAATATTGTCGAAGTTTAGTATCATTTTCCACAGCTTGACGCTTAAAATTGTAGGCAACATTTAATTGCACAATGCAGAGATCACATATTAATCTAGGTAAATCATCGTTTTCCTCTATCTACAATCAACAATATTAAATTAAATAAAATAATAAAATGAATATGAAAAATTGCAAGAACGATTAATTTTTAATCTTAAAACTATTTCCACTGTTGGGATTATCAGTAGTCTACCTATTTTATTTTTTTTTTAAGAGAAATACAATTATCGAATTTTAAGAATGGAATTACTAATAATAAATTCAAAATGTTATTGTAAAACAATATGAAGTCATTATAAGAAATTCGCAATGTTGAAAAACCTAAGTCCACTTAATTTCCATTTACATATTTTTAAATAAAATTAAATTGATGATAATCCCTGGCTGTTAACCTTGCAAACAGAAGGACTTTACGCACCACTTTCCCAAACAGAATCTAATAACTTGAATAACAATTTTTTAACTGATTCTCTTTATTTCGTTTTATCATGTGTATTACTTACACATTATTTATTTGCCTTTTACTAAATATGTATGTAAACAAATATTTATTTCTAATTCCTTTTTGATCTTGGTCAATTTTTCTAAAATAAGAACAAAAATAAATATCAGAAATACAAATGTACATACAGATTTATAATATATGAATGTATCATTCATACATACAATATATGTAATCATAGTGTAAAAAAGAACTGTAATCTTTCACTAAAAAAAATATAGTTCACATAATATGTACACATGTATGTCATAAATAGAATTTCTTATACACCCTTGATGCAATAGCAGATTGCATTTTTATTGTTGCATAAGGATTCAACCATTTGTTTACTAAGATTCTTTCACACTTTCTTTTACTTCTAATTCGTTCTTGCAATTTTTTTTCTTTTTTTACACATAACACTATCATATGGAAATACCTTCATCATAGTGACATATCGCATTTTTTCTAAAAGCCTTTCGAGTGGACTGTTTGGATCTATATTAGATCGATGAAATATATCACGACTTCCACTAGACATACAAATCCTACAAATTTTACTATAATCATGCATTTTTTTCTTAATTTCTTTATTATCACAATTCTTCAAATAAATATATAATTATTTTTATTTTATTTTAGCACTTGATAGATACTTTCTCGTAAAAGTGCGCAAAAATACACATCATAAGAAATTACCAACAATGAGAAATTTTGGCATTTTTGTTAATTCAATAGACTAAATTTTCCTTAAATTTCCTTTCTCTCATATTAACAATTTAGTTGTCAAAGTTCTCTTTTTGAGATGTTCACAATAATAAATTTTTTAGTACAGAATATCGTTAATTTTCAATACCTGTGTTTACACGACGTCTTCTGCATCAATGTCTGACAAACATTTCATTCCCACATTACGACAAAGGTTATGTTTGAATATACAACAAAATCAAAGACAACATCTACGATTAAGTTTGCAAACTATAAAGCAGAAAAAAAATATCTGATATAGCTTACATTTTACCTAAAAATCTTTGTTCAAGAAAATAAAAAAACTGACATCAAAGTTGTTGAACGAATGTACGTGTAAAAGGATATTTATTTGCCTTAATATAAATTTTAAAATACGTAATTACGATTTCGATATAATGACAATAATGAGTCTAAAAAAATAATATAAATTTATTGATTGCCATTTTGAAAAAAGAAAATGTAATTGCTTTTAATAATACTAAGTTTTCAGTTTTTTCACTGAAACTTCAAATAGTTTATTTAAACAAGACTGGTAGTTTTTTCCACCAAAAAAAGAGGAAATGAAATATTAACGGCGAAGGCTTATTTGTATTAAATTCAAAAATTTCAAATGAATTTTATGACTGCAGGAAATATATTACACATTTCGAAATTCAATTTTTTCAAATAAAAACTCAAAATTGACAATAAATATTTTTAATTAATATTATGGTTTCAGATGCCTTTTTAATCTTATGTACTAAAGTAAAAAGTACTTCAATTATTATAAATCTGGCAGGACTTTATTTTATGTGAGACAAATATATAAGTTGAAAAACGATATTTTAAAAGAGATAGATAGAATGTTAAAATTTAAATTGTCACTTTAGTGGACCTTTGTGAAAATAGAGGTTTTTTTTTGCTTAGAAAATTTTAAATCAGTGATTTTGTAAAACATTTTTATATTTACTATACCAAAAAGTATTTTTAAATAATTAACTAATTGTTGTAAAAAAGGATGAGTGGTAAGTTAAAATATTAATATTTTGAATATAGAGTATTTTTTTAATTGAAATGATAAAAAAGTATGGTTATGTTTAAAATTTTGAATGCCTTATATCTTGTCAAAACGGGATGGGTTACAAAATAAATTTGAATAATATTTTTTTTCTTTTAAAGAGCACAAATTTTAATTCAATATTATTAGAGAATTTTTAAATGGTGACTAAGATAATTAATTTTTTTTGAAAATAAAATAATTTTTAAAAAAGTTTTTCATTAAATATTTTAGTAAAATCTTATCAAAATTTCTGAACAAAATAACTGTGAATAAATACGCAAAAAGAGGTCCCCCATTCGATAAAAGAAATGACGGTGCATAGCATAGCTATAATGGCCAGTCAATGTACTTTAAAAAATTCAAATACATTAATGAAATTTTGTTTAGAGTTCTTACCATAAAAAAAATGTATAAAATTTAATTATTATTTGTTTGTAAAATGAATTTACTTAAAATTTTCATATATAAATGCGTATATTAAAAATAAATTAGATTTAGGGAAAAAAAATATATGGATGGATGTATGTATATATCTACATACATACTCTGTATATATAATATGTAATGTAGATGAATATGTATGTATGTATAATTATATATGTACATACATATGTATATAATAGTACACTTTTCCAAATCCAATTTTGACAGCATATTTTTTTGGCATATTAATGTTAAAAATATAAGTTTTTTAGATTTTTAAGGAAATCATTTGTGTTATTTATGATAATTTCTATTTTCTTTGTTGATTTTTTGCTGTTAGTTCAAAAGCAAAATGAATGTTTTTTTTCTACATTGATCAAACTACTTTGTTGTTAGAAAATAAACAAAGAAGAACGAACATGAAACATTTTTCTGTTTTCTTTTTTTTTTTTTGTTAAATTGTTTATTGAATGAACTTCCATTTTATTAAGATATAATTCTCGCGTCTTAGATGTAGCTATTTCTAATTAACTGTTTCAAAACATATTGTATATGTGTGCATGTAGGTACATAATTAATATTTTATAACTACATTAATTTACATTGTTTCAAAGAAAACCTGGATGTCTCAAAAATTTTTGAGATTGAAATAATTAAAAATTTAAGAGATTTTTAGTTTATTTAAGATCTAAGATGTGATTCATAAAAAAAAAAAAAAAATTATTTTGCTTTGATAGTTGAAATTTGTAACCTACATGTAATACATCCGTAAATTAGTACATATGTATGTATATCTACCTATGTACGTTTGTGAATATACTTATATAACTCTATATGTACATAATATATGCATAAGCATTTACGTTTGTAAGCATTAACAGTTTTCTGAAATTTTTTTTACGAGATCTTGTTAATTTGCTTTACTTTAATAATATCAATAATTTTTATAAAATATATGTATTTTTATTTTACATATTTTAGATTTCTCGTTAAACGTATTATATATATTTCGTGCTGTACATATATGTAACAGTTAAATTGCTACATTATCAAAATAAAATAGATCGAGAATCCGCAGAAACCCAAAACTAATACATAATTGTAATAGCATGACGTACCATACACACATAATGTATGTAAGTTAATTTTTGTCTCAGACACCAATAATAAAGTAAACGTCATAATTTTAATTAGTAGGTCTATTAGTATAGGGTTGTGACATAATGCGTAACATACAGACAATATGTAAATATGTAGAGTTCAATTTTCTGCATAATATAAACATCTACAATTACACTATTTAATAATTTTATTTCAAGGAGCTATTATTAAGATAAATAATAGTAATTTATTTCGAAGTTGCAACCTTGAACGATTCAAAAAGATTTGCTCTTCTTGTCTCAGAAGTAACAAAATCAATCTCTTGCGAACAGAGGGAAGGATGTGATACAATTTCTATTTTTCAATTTTTTATTACGAGTTAATATTTATTTTTAGATTTTAAGTTTCCCATTAAGATTACAAACACCAAAATTTTATAGATATGTATGTGATGTATATATATATACAGATTTCCTTTATAAAATCGGATTCGTTTCAAATTTTTTTTTTTAATTTTTCAAACAAATCGCAGCCTTATTAAAAATATTATACTCTATATTATTTAAAATAAAATTGAAATATTTTTTTGAATGTGCTCTTCTGTATTTTTATTACTTTCAATAATAGAATATTATTTTAAAACGAAAAGTTCTTCATTTCAATACAAAATAAAAAGGAGATACTATTTTATTCATTTTACTGATAAATCTTATGGTGTAAGGACGGAAGAAGGACAAATTATTATTGCTTCCTTTCTATTTTTTTTCGGAAATTTTAATTTTGTTATAGTATTCATCGTTTTAAGAAAATTTTCAATTTAACGTTAGCAGAGACATCTTTTTTGTTTTATTATAGACTTTCTTTAAAAAAAAAACATGTGCTTTTTAATTTGAAAATTATAAAGAGAATAAAATATTTATTAAGAGAATTTAATTCATAAATATCAATCCTATATCCCGACGTAAGAAAAAAAAGATTCTTGGACATTGAGAGAGCAAGTGAGCGATTAAATACTGATTTTATGATTGCGCATAAGATTCCTTTTTACCTCAAAAATATCAAATAACGTCAAAATTTGTAGATTTTTAATAGAAAATATTAAAATTTAATACTTTTGATGCTAAAATTTAATACATACATGCTTTTAACAAATCGATCATATTCTTTCTGTCCAAAATAATAAATAACAATATAAAATTAAGCATAGAATTTTTTTTATGGTATCTAAATACTCAACACATATAAGAATTAAGAATAAAAAGTTCATAGTATAAGAGTTGGTTTTCGTAACTACAAAATCTGAATATACGTATGCACATTCGTACATACATACATATGTGATATATTTCTTAATTTTATATATTTTTTTTAAATTTTCCTCGCATTTTAATCATTTTAAATTAAATTAAATTTTTATTGTACCAAGCAATTTACAGGATGATGATAATCTCTTGAACTTTTATCTTACATATTATAAAAAAAAGGTATTGACTGAGCACAAAACGATTTTTGAAGTTATTAGATAAACTAATTAAATAGTCAACGATCTCAATTCCGTAACTAATCGTAAACTAATTTAATCTTTTATCATTTAGAAAAAAATTATTCCATTCA
The DNA here is from genome assembly GCF_029603195.1 of Condylostylus longicornis. Lineage (NCBI taxonomy): Eukaryota > Metazoa > Arthropoda > Insecta > Diptera > Dolichopodidae > Condylostylus > Condylostylus longicornis. The sequence continues at coordinate 6,585,935 of NW_026578009.1, read as the reverse complement.
TTTGTTTTAATTTATTAAATAAATTGTAGTTGAGAAAATTAAAATAATAAGAAAGAGAAAAATGAAATCGTACAAACTAACGCGATTTAATTGAACTAATTTATCGTAAAAAATACAGAGATAATAAAAATATAAGAGAAAATTTCATATTTTCATATTACGTAGTTTTCGATTCTCTTTATAATAAAAAAAAAATCAATATTTTCAATTTTTGGTTATGAAGTGGTGAATTGAGAGATTGAGAAACACATATGTATTTTTTTTATTTTTGCTAAAGAGAAGAGATAATAAAAACAAAAATAAATAAAAATGGAAATAAGTGATATTCAAACTTTCTACTTAAAAGGAGAATTTTCAATGAAAAAAAAAAAACACGAAGTAGAAAATAATTTTGTGATTCAATGGTTCCTTTATTTTTTGTTTTTTTTTTTTTTTTGTTGTTTGTGGTTATTTTTTCTATTGGAAAATATTGGGATATTTTATTCTGGAAATGAGTCATCTACTCGCAATTTATTTAAAAATAATTTTAAAATATTTAATTACTACAAAATTTAAACGTAAAAAAATTTGAAAAATTAAAAACATAGTTAATATGTATGTATGAATGTACCTACGTATGTATGTGTAAGAAAAAAAATGAAATTAGATTTTAAATTTATTTAATTCCTATTTTCTAAAATTGCTTGATTTTTCTTGAATTATTAAAAAAATTAGGGTCCTACAACTCATAAAAATTAAAATAATGAAAAATTAAAACAGAAGAGCGCAAAAAAAGTTTTTGACGTAATTTTTCTGTGTGACTAATGAAAATAATTTTAGAAAATAATAATAATTCCTTGTTGCTTATTCAACGTTTTATTAATTTTTTTATTTTGTAATCCACATTTTAAAAATACATACACATTAAAAATATTTTATTATAATAAATACATATGTACATATGTATATGTATATGTTTCTTTTTAGATATTTCTTTATTAGAAATTGTGCGGGAAATTAATTATTAGAATGATGACTGATAAAATTTTGAAATAAAATTATTTAAAATTTCCAATAAATTTTTTAAAATATTTTTTCTTCTTTTAAATTTTCTTATAAATTATATATGTATTATTATTAATTTGTTCATTATCAATAATATTACAATCAATCGAATTTTAGTATGCGCATAGGTAAGTAACAAACGAATTACGCAATGTCCTTCTGAAATTTCTTCCCTCCTCTCAATACACTCTTTGTCGTTGTACTGGTACACATTTTGAAGTTGTTGGGTACAACTTAAAATTTTATGCGAATATTTGCTGAGATGATGATGAGCGCGGTGAGTGATATGTGAAAAATAAAGAGATTCATATAAAAACAAAAAAAAAACAATGAAATTGTAAAGTTATTTGAAAGTATAGAGTTTTGTTATTTCTTAATGAAGAATTTGAGTTTAAGGGGTTTACAAGACATAATGTCAAAATGAAAGGTTTATATAATTGTTTATATTTAATTGATCATGGGACTTAATCATCATATATAAATTTATTGTATTCTCTTATCAAATTAAAATATTTAAAAAAATTTTTTTTTCTAAACATTTCCTATTTCTTTCTTTTCTTTTTCCTTAATTTATTATAGCTTTATCATATATAGATAGCAATAATTCGAATCAAACGGACATAGTAATAAATATTCCGGAATCATTGACAAGTCATGCAACTCATAGTAGTCCAGAAATTCGGTAAGTCGAAAAATTATTTTAATTATTTATATTAAAAAATGTAAAGAATTTATTTACTAGCGTTTCAAAAATTTTCAAATTATATTATACTCGTATCGCTTTGACCTTTTTTGTCTAGAAATCAAATAAATTTTCTTCACCTACGTCATAATAAATTTTTTTTTTTTAAAGGTTAAAAAACTGATCTATTTTTTTTATTATTATTATTATTATCGTTGGTGAATTTTATTTTTTTTTTATTTTTAAAAATAGAATTTAGCATTTGAGAAGAAAAGAAAATAAAACCAAAAAATTTAAGTAAAAATAATTTTTTGCTCATAAAGTCTACGATTTTCAGTACGCACATAAATTGCAAAGAAAAAAAAAAAAACAAATAAAAATTATGTATTTGAACATAATATTATGTACATATGTAGATTTCTCAAAAAAAAAATTATTTACATATACTGACACGACTGAAAATTCATATATCATAAACGCCAATTTTGTATTTTGAGAAAATGGGGTTTCAGAGAGCTTTATTATAATAAGTTAAAATATTAATTAAATATTAAGACAATATTTTTTTTAATAGATCAAAACGTTTAGATGAATGAACAATATTCTAACCAGCTATACAAGGACAAAGTTTGATGCCCATTAAACTTCGTCAATTGTGTAATTTAAATCTTGTTTTCGGTTTTTTGTATATTAAAAATTTGAGGAGTGTGACTAAAACTATAATAGATGTATAAAAATTAATTATAACTTTCAAATTTAATGCTTAAAAATCGAGTTTTTTGTGACCCAAACTCAATTATGCGAAATTTGAGTATACTACAAATAAATATTTAGCTGACAGTATATACATACATAATATATAAAAATACCGCTATATATATATATAGTATAGAACACATATAGGTATAATATTTATTAGAAGTAAAGAAAAAATAGCAAGTGTGATAGCTTGGAGATTGTGTCTAGTGGGTCTATTTTTAAAAAAATTTTGGCTTTTCCAATTATTTTTTATTGTTTTTTTTTTTTTTTTTGTAATAAATATATATTTATGCAAAAAGATTTTTTTTTTTTAGAGTAATGAACTAAGAATTTTATAATTTTGCAAAAAAAAAAAAATATTTTTTTCCCTGTTTTGCAAAAATTTTCCCCAATGTGTCTAATTACAGGCATTTTTTTTTTCTTTATAATTAACGTCAACATTTTATTTTTAAATATGTCATCATTTTCAAATTGATTTATTTTTTTCCGAAAAAAGTAAATCAATTTCAAAATAAATATGTGTATAATTATAGAAAAGGTATATACATATATGTATATAAGTACACTAAAGTGAATTATAACAAAAGTTTAGTGATGATCAAATAATTCTTAAGAATATTTAAAATTAATCCTATTAAATTAAGGAAACAATGAAAACAAACAAAAAAAAAAAAAAAATGGAAAAAAATTTTTAGAATTTTAATTTTCAGTGTGTGTGCCTTTATTACTACAACATTCGTATACAAAAATTTACATATAACTATGTAAATACATTTAACGTTTAGATAAATTACAATAATCCAAGAGTTTCTGGTTTTGTAAAATAATTTATATAAAATTTACTCTTATTCCTAAAACTTTTTAAAATATTTTTTACATTTTAATTAAATTAAATTATTAATTTGTTATTCTGTATAACAGAAGAATTAATTATATATTTAGACATATTCTGTTATACGCACAGTGGGTTCAAATTCACTTATATTAAATCACTAACAAGAAAAAGAAAGATTTTTTATTTTGGTTTAGAAATACAGGCACATTTTGAATCAATAATTAAACTAATTCCGTTTTTGTAAAGGTAATAACTGTAAAAATTCGATATGAGTCTTTAAAATTTTGAGTGTACCCATTTCTTCACTTTATACCATTTAAATTTCGCTAAAGATCATTTTTTTTTTTGCAACTAAAAATACTTAGGTAGGAACCCAATCGTGAGTAATTTCGCTTATATTTAAATTTTAGGACCTAAAAACGAGTCTACTCTAAGCTAGAGATTACTCTACCTCATCATTTTACTTAAGACTGTTATGCAAACTGCAAAGTATGAAAAATATAATTGTATAATTCGTTTTTTTTTTTAATTTTTTATTAATAACTAAGTGATAAACATTTTAAATGAATTAAACACTAGTTTCATTTTAATTGTTAGAATTTTCAAAAATTTAATTTTGACAAGAACTTCACTTATCAAAATAAGCTTGTTCTTTTTATTCATCTTTGTTTCTTTATTTGGGAAAGAAATTGACGTAAAAATTAATTAATTTTTCATTTTCAATAATTAAAATTTCCTTCTATTTTAAAGAAATATAATTTTTCCATTTATAAAGACCAGCTGAAATTAGGTAGAGTAGTGCCTTAGTCCGTTGGAAAGTAGTGCCTTACTTTCCGCATATTTATTGTTCATTATTTTTGTGGAAAAATGGAGTATTTTCTAATAATTAAAATTCAGTAATGCTATTATTGGATTACTATACTGAATTACTACACAATTTGTTATATGAGTAATTTTAAATTCCCCATATTACTTAATTTTTGGTGTCAGGTTGAGCTAGATTCTAAAAATCAAAAAAGAAAAATAGATGAAGCTGTGTATTCTAATTTAGTTTATGTTCAGTTGAATTTTATCAACTATATAGTGTTTTCTTGGATTTCTCATTGTAAAATAGATGCGAAAATATCTAAAAAGCATTATCATTCTATTCAGAGAGAGTACGAGTAATTATTAAAAAAATCTCTCAATTTTTTATAAAATTATACATTTTATTCATTTTATATATTTTTTTAATAACTATAAACCGTCTTCTTAACTGTTGTGTTTTTTTTTGCTATTTCTCAAATTAATTGTACCAAATTTGGAAAATTTTATTACCAATTATCGAATAATAATTTCAAAACAAACGATTTTGACAATTTAGTAGTCTAATCGTATATTTTACATTTTTTATTCTCGCTTTTTATTCACTTTCAAATCAAAAATTTTGTTTTTTTCCAATATGATAACCAATTTTATTAATTGGAAATTCATATTTCAAGAAACGCACAATCAGATTCTAAAATTCAAAAGCATTCCTTGCACAACACAACCAGAATATTTTGGATATTGAAAATAATAAAATTTGAAGGCTTTCTAAAGACAATTTACTGCAGTTTTAAGTTTTCTGTTATTGTGAATAATATTGTTGCTACTTCTATATTGAGAGATTGTAATCACAAAACATTTATCAATCTAAGAGCGAATTCATGCAATAAATTAATATTTGAAAATTATTGTTTTTAAAAAATTAAAAAAAGCAAGAAAAAAAAATTATTTTCAAGTATAAATATAATTTTTGTATTGCACCTGCTCAGTTGAGCACGAGTCCTTTTTTTTATATATCTATTTTTGTTTCTGCTTGAGCATCAGGATTAAACAAAAACCAAAAAGCAAAACAAGTCACAAACTAAAGATTAATGAAATATTGTTTAGGTATCCACAATGGTAATTTTTTGAATTTACTTAAGACGTTTGCACCAATAATGCATTTATGTATACATATATGTACGTCTGTACATATTATATATTTAAATTAATTTTAAAATAAGAATGTGTCAGTCTGTATGTATAGTTTATTTATTGTGCATTTTTCTTGCATATGCTCGCGTATATATACTCAAATAAATACAAACATGTGTATATATTTTTCAATTTTATTGTATTTTTTCCCCAAAAAAAAAAAAAGGAAAAAAAACACAAATTTCTTCCTTTTAAAAGCAACACCAAAAAAAAAAAAAACGTCTTGTTTTATTTCTTGATTTGATTGTGGGTTTTAATTTAAGAGCTGATGAAAACACTGCGATGAATATTTAAACATATGTCATCGTTCTTTAACGCTCATATCCGTGTTTGTTCATAATATCCTTCGAATTTATAAGAGAAACAAAAAGAAAATATACGATATTATGTATAGGTATGTTTGTATATTTTTTTTTACTAAATAAACATTAGTATGTATGTGTGTACTTACAATTTTTTTTTTTTCAAATTTTAAAACTGGTATGATCTACACGTGGCAGATGTTATTTTTTTTTCCGTATTTTTTTTTTTTTTGTAGTTTTTAAGGCAACTGCAATTGTAATTGAAACGTAAGTCTCTATTCAATTTCTTTCTTATATAGTTTAGAGCTCCTCTTCCTAATTTTTAATTTTTCAATTTTTTTTTGTTCTTTGAAAGGAACACAAGAAAAAAAATTTTTTTTTTTTTGAAGAAATAAAAATGGATCTATATGTAAGTACGTACAAATGTGTAAGTTAAAATATTAGATAAGGAAAAAATAATCTCCTTCTTGATACAAACAAATACAAGTAAAAAAAAAAACTAAAAAAAAAAGTACAGTCAACTTTTTGAAAATTTTAAAATATTTTTTTTTTGTTTTTTTGGCTCTCTCTTTCTGTTCTTGTTGTTTTTGTAGATGTTTTATACGCTATTTTTCAAATAAAATAATGAAAATTAATAAAAAAATTATAGAAAAACGTGGTAATTTTAAAAATTTTGGAAATTTTCAAAAATTATAAAAAATATTAATTCTATTCTGAATTTAGAAAAACTTCATTGCGAAGAAAAAATATATACGAACGTCCTTACAATATTTCTAGACATTAAATTGTGAAATAACAAATATATGCGTGTATGTATTTACATTTGTGAATTTTAATGTCAAATTTTTAATATGAAAAGTTTTAGTCTTAGCATTTTAGAATTTCTAACAAGCCACATCTTCTTCATTTTAGATCGTAAATATTACCGTAATATTAGACCGTAAATTTAGACTGTAAATATTAAAATTATTTTTCAATATTTGTGAATATTTTCTGTTTTGAGGTTCTGTCAAATTTTCTATACTACATTTTTATTCATGACACATTGTTCATTCTAATATAGTTAATGCCATGAATAAAAATGTAGTACAAAATTAGATATAGTATACAATCTAATTTTGACAGATTCTGAATTTTTTCTTAAAGGGGTATTTTATTTGCTTCATCACAATTTGAAAATCAATCAGACTTAATTAATATTAAATTGAATTTCCTAATTAAATTAGATCTCGCACTTTTTCTGATAAGATACGTTTTATAAATAATTCACATAAATATTCTTGTCATTTAAAAATTACATGACACATGATGCTGTCAATCGAGATCGTAAAAGCTAAGTGAGTACGTACACACATTTAAATTGTGAAGAATTTTATTCAATGTATTTGTATTATTTGTAGAATTAGTCTTAAATTTTATAAAATTTAAAAATATTATTATTTCAAATGTCAATTCTTTAATGCAGAATTTCTGATTTTATATGAAATCGATATAAAACCAAAAAACTATTTACTTTTGGAATTCAAAAACCATTATATTTTTGTAGTAAAATACAAAACAATATGTCTACAAAATAATAATTCTGCTCTTTTATTTCAATAGTGCCAAGCCAATTTACTTTAATATTAAATTAATAATCTTTAAATAGCTTGTATTAATATTTCTATATAGCCTACGCATCCTAGACAATAAACGAAAAATTGGTACAGTTTACACGTATATAAATTTTGTACATGTATGCAGTATAACATTCTTGTATATATTTGTAGCATTATAATAGATAATGCGATAAACTATTAAAAATCATTTGATATTATAGAAATGTGTGTATAATGTAGAAATCGTAACATCTACATACACATGATTCTCTTAATAAAGAAAATAAAAATTAATTATATTAATTAAATTTAAAAAAAAATTTAAGTTAATAAAAGACTTAAATAGCTTAAAAAGATAGCTAAATACAAGAATCCAGACTAATCTTTTAAATTGTACTTAAAAGTTTTATTATAATGCGGAGTTTGGGTTCTTAAGGAGTAAATTCGGCAGTAATTTTAGATTTTATTGTTAAATTTTATTGTGTTGTAAATGAAGTTGCACATGTTATACTGCTTTAAGCGAAGTAAAGTAAATAATTTAATATATTTTATTTGAATAATTTATGTTGATGGCCTTGTTTTCTAGCATTACTAAAATAATTTCACATAAGATTATACAATTTCGTTAATGAAGTTATAATATTACTAAGACTGAGCCGAAATTCGCTATAATGTTGGAGCAAGAACAAAAATTTTAAACTCAGAATTGGAATAAAATATGAAAAAGAAAAATTTGTGTCATTAATATTAATGCCTTTATAATTTATCACAACTCACTGATTTTTGTCAAAGTTTGAAATTTCGCAAAGCAGGAACCAAATATACGTATTCAATTTTTCTCTTCTCTAACTCGCAGAGGTGCAATTAAATTTGGTTTTACTTTGTAAAATTATTTTCAGATATTTTTAGTATCATTTATTTTCTGAAATCTCAAATAATAATGAAAATACAAAATCTTTTCCATTTTTTCACGAGAAATTTATCGTTTTATATCCTTAAGAAAATTTTTTCTTTATTTTTTTTGTTATATTTTAATTTCTATATGAAAAAAAAAGCAGCGGCATATCAGATAGCCTGCTGCAATTTTTATTACTGCTGCTGCTGCAAAAAAAAATAAATTAAGTAAGCAAATTGTCAGGTATATTTTAGACTGCAAGCCATCCGGCTCGTGGATTTTCACTCACATTGTTGTTTTTTACAGAATATGCATATAAAAGAATTTGTATGTACGTTTGTGTTTATATAATAAATACTTTTGTATATACGAAATTACATGCTAAGAATTAAAAGAAGAAGAAAAATACTCCCTTTAATAGGCTATTAAATATTTCTTAAACGATTTAAACTTGTTGTTTTTCATCTGTTGCAATCTACATACAATTTTATGAGCACACAATACAAATGTACAATAGTAATTTACTTGGGGGATGGGATGTTGTCATAGATTTTGTTTTTTTCTTCTTATTAATTTGACTGCAATTTTCTACAACAACAATTACAAAAAGGTGGTTTTGTGATTGTGTGTACCAAAAATGTTTCCTTTTTTTTTTGTTAAGGTTTTTTTGCATCGTTTTATTACTGTTTCTTTATTTTTTCTTAATGTTCAATGCATTCTATGGTGTTGATGGTCAGTTTTTAGGTCATTGATTTATTTATTTTCCATTTTTTTGTATTTTTTTTTTTTTGTTTTTACTGTTCCTCGTTTGTACATTAACAAAAAAAACCTTTTCATTTGCTATTAAAGTATCAAAGAACATCAGGCGATATAGAAGAGCCGGCAGAGAGCAGATGTATTTTGTTGCAATAAGGGTAAATTTAATGTTATAATCTTTATTATATACATATATAACAATTATATTATATAAATATCGTATATGTGTTGGAGTATGCACTCTACAATACTATATGTTTGAGTTTGTTAAATATAAATGTATTAGAAAACTATTTATGTACTTATTTAAAATGTTTGACATAAAAATGTTCAAAGTACATAGGGTATAATGTAGGCTATGTATATGTTTAAAAATAAATAAAATATTAAAAAACAAGGAAAAAATTCTAATGATTTTATTTTAACTTAGAAAATTTCAATATTATGGGGTGAATATCCCAATTCAATTATGCATATACCAAAACAAAAAAAATAGTGAATAAGAATAAATTAGAAAACCAAAGTTTATTTATGATTTAATTGGTTTAACTATTAGAATTTTTATATTGTTAGAGAGAATGTATTTAAACCTATAATATATTAAATTTATTTTACTAAACCAATTCAACACATCAAACTTTATTATCACACAATTCAGTAATTAACATTCTTATAAGTCTTTTGCTATATTGCCAATTCATTTATTAATGTTCTTATAAGCTGGTTGGTTTAATATTGATGAATCTATTAAAATGCATACTAATGCCTGCTACAATAACGCTGTGATATTTTGATTTATTTAGCAATACAATTGCTGAATGAGTCAAACTGACATTAGATCTGCGCTTCTATATAAAAATAGAGTTTTTTTTTTTTCTAAATTTTAACAACGAACCAATTCTAATTATACGGGTGTGTTTCCGATAAGGCTCGAAAAAATTTTAGCAATGATTTTTTGATATATTTACAGCAAAAAATCGTATGTAAGGGGGGAAGGGCGGGCTATTCTCGTTTTCGAGGTATAGCCTGTTGAAAATAAATGCTTCAGATTTATAATCAAGCGCTAATAACTTCAGAATCGTGCAACACAGAGTAACCATTATTTAAACATTTATTTTAAAAATAATTTATATATCTTTATTTTTAAATTCATTTAATAGGTTATACTGAAAAACTATGAGATTTCCATTTTTGGGAAATTTTTTGTTTTTAATTTTCAAAAAAAAGATGCAAAGTTTTCACTTTTGGTAGCTTTTTCTCGAAAACTAAAGGTCATACATAATTATTTGTTAGAAATGTCAATTTTTCCCCTCTTTAATGTCAAATTTATAAAAATTAATTTCATTTTCAGTAATATAGTTATATTCGCAACACACTTATTTTTTTTTATGTCATTTAAGCGCTTGTATTATTATTGGTTTGAAATCTGTTAAGGTTTAGCATCAAATACGTAAATTATGTTTTATCATTTGATAAATTGACAATTAACATGACATGTATACAATTTTTCGTAGTTCTAGTAAGTATAATGTAAATTGAATACATGTAAATATCAAATCATGATCAAATGTTGAATTAATTTAGTATAGGTTCTTTGTTCTTCAACATTTATGTTTCATATACGTTAATTGAATATTTCGTCATATGACATTCATATGCTTCATTTAATCTCTTTTAAATAAAAATTGTAAAAGTTCGGTTTTAAAACTTTTAATAAAAATACAAAAATATAAAGAATTTAAGAAATAAATGTTGTTTTTCAAAAAGCATTTTCTTTTAATCATAAATGATTTTATATTTTAATTTTAGTCATAGAAATTGCAACGTCTGGCGGCAACCATAATATTTATTGGGAATAATTATACTTTTTTCATTCTTTTGCCTTAAATTTCTTATTCTTTTCTTAAACTCGTATCTACATCCGCAGCAGGAAGCATTTTTATTTTTAAATTTCAAAGCACAAATTAGATAGTATTATCTTGACTTTCCATTTATTATTTGAAAAGTAAGTAAATATCTACTCATATTATATTTTGCAATCCTTAAAATACATATAAGACTAAAAATAAGGATTTTACGCATATTTGTAAATTATTCGGTCTTTTTTTTTTACTATTATTTTATACACATTTTGCATTTTTCACACTAACAGAAATAAAACAACAGAGAGAGAGAGAGAGAGGGAGACAGAATAAAATTAATATTTCTACCCTTATACATAATATAAATATTTGCTTTTATTTTATGGAACTGCTGTAGGTCGATCTATACCTACTTTGTATTAACATTTCTGTTCCAATTGCATATAAATCCTTCTAATTTTAGAATAATAAGACAAAAATTATTTACAAGGTATTCAAACGTACATAATACAAAATTTAATTTGGTTTTTTTTTGTCTTTTTTTTTTCTTTAGACATTGACAGTATAACATAAAAAAAAACAAATTATAAAAGTCCTTTGCTCTTTTCAAGTTTCTTTCCCAAAAAAATATACTAATCTTAAATTGTCTGCGACATTGTTATACTATGTATTTGTATAGTTTTTGATTTAGAGTTACCATTATATTGAGTCTTTTTTGGATTTACATTCATCAGTGAACTCGAAAATGATTGAATAACATTTTGCGGCTTATTCTGAGTATGAGTAAATAGTTCGGTATTATTATTGTAAACACAATTTTTTGGAATTTTCAACGACAAATATCACAATTATTAAATTGACAGAAATTAGAAATTAAATTAAAATTTTTGTGCTGTCAAATTTGATATTGTGACGTTTTGCCTGTAAGTGCAGAAACATTTTTATTAATAAAAATATTACAATAGTTTTTAACATTATTAACTCGTTCAGTCGTGATTTATTCGATTTTTTTTTAACAAATTGAAAGTATTAAATGTTACTGCCAATCTTGTCATCTGTAACTTTGATGTATTCATATTGACGACAAGTTTTACTCTTCGAATTCAAACGATTTATTGATTTTAAATAATAAATTTAATTGGGAATGTTTAGTATTTCGTTTATAATACATTGTCCATCAATCATCAATGTTTATACACATAGAAGAATAAGTAAAATTACATACAAGTAAAATAAATTTAAATACAATATGGTCTTCTTATTTTTTATCACAATATTTTAATATCCTGCAAAATAAGGGCATCTATGTACATAATAAAAGTGTAAAAATATGAAAAAAGAATTGCAAGAAAAATGTAAAAATAATAAAAGAAAAATAAGTTATGTGTTCGATCTCTTGTTTGTATATGTATTCAAAATAGAAAACTGAAATAAAAAAGAAATGATTGAGAACAAAAGAATTAAGATGAACAAAAGAAAAATAAAAGAGAGAAAAATGCTGATAAATTTCTCTGAACATACAATGTTCGTTTTCATAAACTTGTCGTTTGTGTTGAATGTTCCTGTTGTTGTTGTTGCTGTCATCATCATTATCATCATAGTCGTCCTCGTCGACGTCGTCTGAAGTTTTTTTCTTTTAATTTTATTTTTTTGCTTTGTTTTCGCTTTTATATTAAATTCTAAGAAGCTTGCAATTTTCTATTGTTCTTTCTCAAAAAAACAGAAAGAAAATAACAATAATAAAATAAAATTAAAATCAGACTACAAAAATCATAATAAGGAAAAGAAAAGAAAGGAATTCAAGGATTTTATCCTGTAAAGATGAAGAAACGAAAACAAGAAAAAAAAACATACATATTTTTATTCGAGAATATTGAAAAATTTTGCGAGACCATTTCCTTATTTTAAACTTTATTTTAAATATTTGTTTTTTTAATTTTTAATGCACGTATATACAGGGTGCTTTGAAATAATTGTGAATTTTTATAATTTGGATTTTTGACTACGTGCAGTGAATAAATTTGTTGCCTAATTTAGATCCTGATCGTGTTTTCGCTATTTTACTCACTAATTGCGAAGAAAGTGGAGTAACTATTATATATTTTCGAGTGAGAAGAATTTTTTCGTATTGCATATCTCGTCTTTTTCTAAAGTGTATACAAAATTTATTGACTTTTTTTTTGAGGATGAGGCGTTCAGTCGATTATTTGAGAAAAAAATACAAAGATCCCATTGAAAAAATGAGTAATTCTGGAAAAATAAAATTTCTATTAGAAAAACGGAGAATTCTGATTTGAAAGTCAATAAAAAGTGAGATGAAAAAACGACATTCGGTAGTCAATCACATTGTACAAAATTAGAAACAAGACGAATAACCCATGTCGTCCATAGTTGGATAAAAAACGATTCCGAGAAATTAAGAAATATTTGAAAACAGTTCAGCTAAATATTTGAAGTTTTCAAGCAAGGCTTAAGTTTTTTAAAATTCCAGTTCGCTTGATGTCATTGATGAAATTCACAAAAAAAAAATTCCTTTTTGGGATTTTTTTGGAACCATATATTTAGAAAAACATTTATTTTTGCTCCAATCCTGTTGCTTTCTATTTTTTGAAATAAAAATTATATTTAACTGAGCGTACAAATAAGCTAGTAAATAACTTCAAAATTGATTATCAATTTTAGATTCGCATAGTTGTTTTTTTCAGGTATTAAGCGAGCATTTAATTTAAAGCTTTAAATATTAGCTAAATATATTCTTCTGTTCAAATTTGGTCATAATAGCTTTAATAATTTCCGAAATCTAAATACATACGTCATTTTTAAGTTGTGTATAGCATTTTGCACATATGCAAATCAAAACTTTTTATTAAATTTTTTCGAACTGGTAGTGTTTATTTCTTTATTTTTTAATATTTCAATCGTATACAAATTAAATACAATTTGTAATTATAAATGTATACCTTATAATTTATCAAATTTATGTAGTTGTTGTATCCTTAAACGCTTTTATGTATCCTTATTCATATGGACAGATATAGTTAAATCAACTCATAATTTTATATGTCTAACAAAAATATATGACAGATAGCTACATATACCTTACTTCAGCATCTATAAGGTCATCGTTTCTTAATGTTACAATTAGAATTTTTGAATTTTTAACACTGTTCAAATTTAGTTCATCTGTTAAATGGCTTATACGTAAAATAAATATTTTTTCTCAATCAAATATATTGTACAATTGTTCACATATTTATATTTTAATTTTTTTTCTTCGTATCCCTCATGAATTGGATTTCTTCTTTATGTTACATTAAAATTTTATTATACCAATGCGGTTCTTTGACATATTTACAATTTCTCGATATAGTTCACGTGACTCAAATTGCCGTACTGTATTTTCACCCTCTTGATTTACATACTACGAATTTGATTAAAATTTTAAATTAAAACACCTTGTAAACAAAATTTATATTGAATTTTAAGTGTTTACATGAATAATTGTGCACATAACCTTAAAAAAACGTTTTGTATTATTTCTTCTTACAATATCAAATATAAATTAAAACTTGATTTTAAGTCAGAGCGAAATATCAAACAAAAGATTTCCAAAAAGTATAATTTTTGTATAAATGTGTTAGTGTATCCTTAATTTCAAGGACTGCCATTGCTTTTTCTTTGTTTTTGTCTGGGGTTATTTTTTCTTTTTTCATTTTTTGCGAGTCTAGTTTTCGGGCAAATAATTTTTTTTCTTTTCTTTTACCAATAAATATATTCTGCTTTTATACCCATATAACACATAATAATAGTTAAAATAAATGTGAATAACATAAAATCCTTGATTCTTAAATGGTTAGGTCTACGTTTTCTTTTTCTGTTTCCTTTTTTTTTGGTAATTTTTGCACATGCGAATATTTTTTTTTTATTTGTGAAAAAGGAGCGATAAAAGAGTCGAAATAGTTGACTTGTTAATTAACTGACTGACTGCTTTAATGGTGTCTATTATATTTTGTTTTTGTTTTCGTCTGGTTTACTTTTAAAATTACGATTGCGAATAAATCGAATGTAAAAAAAAAAAAGAGGTAACCCAATAAGTTCTCAGTCGAAACATCTGCTCCTCCTGCCTGCTTTAAAACGGTTTTTCTTTAATATAAGAATAATATGTAAAGTCTTGAAAATGCTTGCATTTTCAAATATGAATGGAAAACTAAAGAAAGAAATGTGTACGTAATTTTCTTATATATACGGTCTACAATATTCCTGTATAAAATTTATTAATACTTATGTATGTTTGTGTGTATTTTAATATTTTGTGCCCTTAACAAAAGTAAGCAGATGTAAAATTATTTTTCTTATTTAAATTTTTATAGATTAGACAACCATACGAGGAACTTTCCTTCTTTATAAATGGTGTGTCTTTGTACATGAATATATGTATATACATATGTATGTAATCCACAATCCATATATATTAATGCACATATACATATACATTTGTATACATAGGTATGAATAAAGGTTATATATCTTTTTGAAAACTTTGAATTGTCATCATAATATTTGCATTTAAAATTTTGGAAAAGAAAATGTACATACATACATACATGTATGAACTCATCCGATTGAACACAACATATAAGTATATATAAGTGTATATAAGTACAAGGTGTTTTTTTTTATATTTATCAATAGCGATTTATAAAGTTATGTAAAATTGTCCATATAGACGCTTCATTCAAAAATTGTAAATTCTCTTGCATTAAGTTACACGATAATTTTTTTTATGCAAATACATGTCATATTAAATTTTTATGGAACAGTTGAAAAGAAACCAACGATTAACGTAGAAATTGATAAAGAATTATAAAACTAAGCGCAAGCCATTGAACGGCAACAACTAGTCTTAAAATTCTTACTTATTTCGCACTCATCTCGAAACCAATTATTTCTTCAAAGAAAGCATTCACTACAATTATTTTCATTATCAAACACGTGAATTAAAATTAATTTTGTAGATAAATTCCACTAAATCAAACTAAAAAAATTCAATTTTGAGCAAGAATATAGTTCTACAATCGTAGTGCCGAATTGAATATCATATTGTATAGGTAAAGAGATGTTTTTGGTTCGCCAGGCTCAAAACGTTGCTAGCTCAAATCATTAAAAAATGACATGATTAAAAAACTAAAAATAGTTAATACGGTAAAAAACAATTATTGATTTTTAATTTCATTCGCCAAGCTTGCCACAAAGAATTTTCATTTAAGAGTTTTGACAGTTCACTCGTTTAAAATTTTGGCGAATTCGTCGATCATAACACCAAAAATTCACTTCGGCGATCGTAATTAGGGTATATAAGTAAAAATAATAAAATTTTTAATAAAATTATTGCAAAGTTATATAAGAGAAATGGCAGCTGTTTTAAGTTGCGTTAAATTGTCAAAATATGAAATAAATCACAAAATCATTATTATGGAACACCTTGTACCCATATCATGTTGTAAAAACCGTCAAATTCATATATGCATTTATGCCTGTATGTGCATAAAATATGAACTTGTATATGTTCATTGGAATATAAATAAGTAAGTATATGTATGCATACAAATAAATATATATACATTTATTTATATTCCAATTATTTTTACTTTATTATAAAATCAACATATGGTAGTTAAAATTCTGATAATTGTTCCTTGCGAAATACGACAAAAAAAACATATTGAATGGTTTCTTTGGGTCGAACTTACACTATAAGGAAAAAAACAACAGAAGGGGTGCAATAATAGTATTTTTAAGTTCGTAATAGAGAAAAGTGTACATTGATATACTTATAGTTGTAGTCGTACACAAGCCGGTAGCAATAATATTCGTTTGTAATTCAATAATTTCTTCAATTTAATAATAATAGTATAATATAAAATTTTCATGTTATATTTATTAAAATTAAAAAATGATAACATAGATGTGCCCATGATAACATATAAATTGTGAATTTTCTTATATTTCTACATACATACGTGCATAAATTTCCGTTTATATCAAGTTTTTAAATAATATTAATAGTTTGCCATCCTTTATTCTTTTCGTATAAAAAATGGGGTAAAGAAATGATGTTTTTACTAGTTATCTTTATTATAAGTGCTTTTATAACATTTTTAAGTTTTATTTTAAGTAGAAAAAGGAAATTTTATGGTTTATAAACCATAAAATTTAGTGTTCATCTATTTCAATTGAGTGATTTCCGACCGGTGAATATCATTAGGAAATATGAATTTTATGCGGTAACAAGCAACAGGATTAAGTATATTTATTTTATAAGTCAATGGATTCATACTATTTGAAATTTTTTTATGAATTATACAGCGGGTATTTTTGAATTAAAAAAATAAAAGAAAATAAATCAGATTATTTAAATTAAAAAATTATTTTGTAAATTTTCTTAAAATAATTTTCATCATATTCCATTATATCAATATTAAACGGAATTAAAATCATTCATAGATCAAGTCAATCATCCATAGATCAAGTTTATATCTTCTTTAAGCAAATTAAGTAACAAAGTTTTTATTTAAAATTGCAAATGGTTTGGAAAGTAGCGCACTTCACTTGAACAAAGGAAAAAAAAATTTTTTTTTAAACAACATTTACTGTCTACCTGAATTATTTTATAATAAATACTGCATTTAAATTTTTACCGACCGTATTGTGTAAACAATAGGTAGGTTATGTGACGGCAACAAATTTTGCATATCGAGTTTTCAGTGTCCAGTGGAGAAGTTTCACTTCTCCACGATAGGGAAGTTTAAATAAGCTATTTTTATCACCCTGTCGGTCCGTCTGTCTGTGTGTGCACGCGTGTATCTCAAATTCGGCTGAACCGATTTTGATAAAATTTTATATGTAAATTTATTTCGACTATGGCACGGATTGATCAACTTTTGGCATATATCAGGCCTCGGGAACTGCACTTTATAGCGGGCCTGTTTTACATTTTTGACAATTTTGAAGAAAATATTCAACCGATTTACATGAAATATCATATATTAGTTTCACTCGACCGTCCGCGAAACCACTAACTTTTGGAAGAAATCATGCGTCAGCAACTGGACGTTTACTACGGGCCAAATATACATTTTTGCATATTTACAGAGAAATAACCGATTTCATTGAAATTTAATATTTAAATTCTTCGTATTAAAGCAATGAACATATAATTTTTTTGGAGAGATCAGGGCTTGTAAACGGATCTGCGGGCCGATTTTACATGTTTCACCATATCTACGGAACGAATTGATGGAATTTCTTGAAATTTGATATGATTTCATTTCAGGGAATTCGGGTAGCATAAAGCGAAACTCTACTAAGAGCCAAATTTAAATTTTTTTAGGTATGTTAACTATAAGATATAAGCTTTAACACGCATTTTTATAATATTCTGTAACACTTTTACTTAACTAGACAATACACATTGCGATCGGTTATGTGCTGACCACATCAGATTTTTTAAATTATGTATATACAAAAATTATTGCATACTTTTGGGAAGAGCAAAAAAATTGTTGCATGAAATCTTAACATATGATCCAACTCATCGATTAACTAGACGATAAATAATTATATTTTTCGATTGACAAGAAATTAAAATTTGCAAATACGAGAAACCAAAAATTGAAATTTTGCTAAGTTTGAGAGACAATAACTTTAGGAAGGAGGAGATGAAATAAAATTTTGTTCTTAATATTTTTATTAATTCATTGATGCTATCAAGATTTTATTTTCGTACTACTTGTAGTTTATTTCAATGGCATTTTATCATTGTAATTTTTGCCCATATTATTTCACAATGGAAGAAACAAGTCTGCTACGAGTATATTTCGACACTATAATTTGTTTTGAGACAAAATGAGGTTGGAAGATTTTTGAACGGCCACAGTTTTTGTAGGAGGTAAATATTTAGGTAAATATTTTTTCTCTATAAAAAAAACAAAAGAAATTCATTTGTATGCAAAATTTCAGTGTTCTATATCTTAAAAGAAAAAATTATATTATTAAAAAATAAGATTTTAAAATACATTTTTAAATTCAGACTTAAAATAAAAAAAAACTGCAATTTATGAAATCCTAAAAATTTTCTTGTTGAAGTTTGTTGTCGTATATATCCCAAGTCTCAGAAACACTAACAACTTGTATTTATTTTGACGAAAACTGAGAGGGTTTTTCAAAGTACGGCAATTTAAATTTTTCCATCTCTTTCCTTAGTTCATTTTTTATAGGGTATGTGGCGGAATTATGTAAAACTGCGCTTCTTCGTATACAGTACCAAAAGTTATATTATACACGGTTGTATTTTGGTATCCATTTAATTAACTAAACCTTGCGAAGCAGTTCCACATTGAAGATCCAAAATTCCAAATCGATAACTAATCTGCCGAAAACTAATTTGCCGATCCACGACTCAAAGTTATGCAAAATAATAAAATATTTAGTTAACGATTGTGTATTGAATTAGACGTATGTATGTATACGAGAAAAAAAAAATTAAAATAAATCTTTCTCAGATTTCTCAAATCTTTTAAATCTATCATTTCTCCTCTCTGAATCAAAAAATGAGAGTGAAATGTAATTCTGAATCATTCATAATGCTATAAAGAAGAGAATTGATAGAAATCCATTATTAAACTATTATAACATTGGCCCCTCTTCAACTCTCTCATTCATTTGTATACTTTATTGTTGTGTAATTTTTACAATTTAAAATATAAAATTATATTCTATATTTGTTATTTTGATCTACAGTTCAAACTTTAGATTAATTTTTTATTTTTCTTACAATAAGAAAAAAAATTTTTTTTCTTCAATCACCATTTATGGCATTTTTTATATCCGAATTGAGGAAAAAAAAAATGAAGTATTTAAACTTTTAGCCTTTAGGTGTTAAATAAAACGTAGAGCTATTTTAAATAATACATAGAGTTAAATGGAGAAAATGAATGCATCCATAAATGTATATTTGTGTATGATGCGTGCATTCACGCTATATATAAATGCATTATTTTTCACATATGCATGAAAAGAATGTCAGTATATTATACCATATTTTATCGTAAATATAAAATATGCTTGTATGCATAAAAACTATAGATAAGTAGAAAAGTTAATTCTCCAATTCAATCAAATTCATACCTTCAGAGCAGTTTCAATCCGTAGCAGCAGCAAGAATTCTCCATTTTTATCTGAGTATTTGTTGTTATTCTTGTTTTCGTTAATAATATTTATGAGTACATGAATTTTGTTTTGGGTTAAGTTCATCGTTCCATCTTCTCTTATTCCTGTTTTTTTTTTTCATAATATTATTTTTCTCTGTTCTTTGTTTTTTTTCCCTTTTATTATGAATATATTCTTACTTCGTACATTAATTCTTGACCACCGTTTCAACAATTTAATACCATGATAATGGTGAAGACAAGTTTTAAGGTTATTTTCCTTAAAGCGGGAAACAGAGAAGAGTTTATAGTACTAAAATAAAAAATAAAAAATTGAAAAAAAAAGAATAAATTTCGACCTCCAATATAGTTGGTATTGTGGGAAATTGTTATAAAATTTCTTCAAGTTTCATTTCTTTTTTCTTTTATTTTGATTATAATTTTTTCTTATTTTACATTTGGAATTTCTGTATATATTTGTTGATGTTGTTATGAATAGAACATTTATGTTTATAAACACTATAAACAGTCAGATCAAAAAGTCTTAAAATAAATTAAGTTGAGAGTTAAAAAAAAATATTTTAAATTTAATTGAACAATGTACCTTCTGTTATTTTCCCCTCGCTGTCCGTATGTATAGAATGTGGCTATTGAATATAAATGATTTTTGAATACATTTTGTACAAAAAGAATTGCTAATTCGTTACATATACCCATTCATTTACTCTAAATAATGGCATAAGATTTTACAGGGTTTGCTGAAATTATTTATATCACTCCATGAATCATACATTATCTTCACGACGATTTAACATTCATTAAAAGTGGTAGTCATCATCAATTGTCCAACAGAACCTCTAAATTATTAGACCTATAAATGAAATGTCAAAATAAACAGTTGTGTTCATGCAATATAACTTTCATATGTATAAAAACTTAAAATAGCCTAAAATATTTTCAAGACGTAATTAAAAAAATGTCGGTTTCAAAGTTACCAGAATTACTTAAATTTTATTTGGTTTTGAAATTACTCGAAAGTATTAATTTCGCAAAAATAGAGAAAATTCCAAAAAGTAGCTTGAGAGCCGAATAAATTAATGGAAACAGTATGTTGTATGCTGTGTTTAAAATTACTACATTGCCAGTCGAACATACCCAATTTGCATAGTATGGTATTACATATTTATCGTTCACAAAGTAGTCGTCAAAGTTGACGTTTGTACATAAAACTTCCCAAAGTGTATGTAAAATTTCCCCAAGTTATATTAGTAAATTAGATTTTATATGACTTAATATTATTTGGTAAATAAATTAAAAATATAATTTAAAAAACTTTACTAAGGATTAAAAAAAATTGGTGTTCAAATTTATTTGTGAAGAGACTGTAAATATTATGCATAGACTGTACATATCAATATATTTTTTATACATACATTCGTATATTTATATATATGTATATAGTTATTGTGATATAATTAGTCATATATATTCAAACAAACGAAGAGCATAATGTAGTTTTGTAGTTATTTCTTTCATCATAATATAAAAGTGCTGTAATACAAGTGAACCTTTCGGGGAATCTTTTAATATTAAAAGAAAAAATATATTTACATACATATATGTATGTAAGGATGTATGTAGAGTGGAAATGGTAGTTTGAATCAGGGGCAGGAAATTTGTTAATTTTTTTATTTCTTTAAAAGTATAACAATTAATTGTTTATTAATGGTCGTTTGCATGCAATAAAAAAAAATTAATGAAATTTAATTTGTATATTTGATTGTAAGAAATTCAAGCAATTTTATATTGATTTTTAGTTTACTATTAAAATATTGAAGAGCCAAATTTAGGTATTGTTTAAACTTTGATATTTAAAAATTTCACAGGTAATAATTAAATATCACTTTAGTTATTGTTATTGTTTGCATTAAGCGAACTTAAAAATTGTCTTTTTTCTTTCTTTCAATATTACTTATATATTTATGTATTCTTAAACAACTAAAGACTTATGTAGAGTTTCAAAGTGCCTATTTGATACCATTAGTACAAAATTATTAATTAATAACTATAAAAATTTTATTTTGACTGACAGACATTTGAAAGATTCAATTTATTTTTGACTTTTTTTGGCAATTTAACCAATAGCAGTATTGCTTATTTTTTTGTTCTGTTTTAATACGAGTACTTATACGAGCTGACCTTTCTTATCATAACAATTTTACTTTAATTAAATTTTTTGTACATGTTCTCTATGTACATATATATTATAAAATTTTTAATAATTATTTTAAATAAATTCTAAACTTGCATTGCATTGGATCACAATTGACTTTGATATTGTTTTCGAGCCTCAGGTCTTTTTAGTCAAAATGGAAATTTTCTGCTTAGCATGGTCGTATGGGCTTACAATAAAAAGATATTGGCTATAACTTCTGTTCGAAGTTCGAGAACTTTCAGAAAATCGATCATGTTGCCGCACTGGCCAGGAATCAAAAATGTCTTGAAAAGCTTTTGTTGGGGAACTTTTTTTTAAAATGACACACAAAATTTTTGGACCCCAAAGAGAACATGAAGAAAAAAGAAGTTAAATATAGTCAAACGACATTTTGTAGAAATGGTGTTGAAAAACTTTACAAGTTCTGCTACAAGATTTTTTTTGAATATGGTCCCTTTCGGAGTAGATGTTTCATTGCGAATTTAGCAACTGGAGATAGGAAACTTCATAGACACTTTTTTTCGCTTATAAAAATTTTTGTGATGTAAGGACATACTTGTGTACTGGCGCTGTGTGAAAAATAATGCTTTTCATTACTTTCACGTGCGGTAGATGCTTGTTATTCTTTGATTTAACTATTAATAGTGCTAGATAAATTAATTAAAAGGTTGACAATACCTGCATACACATTAAAAAATATAATATCTCTGGAAATGTAATGCGTACAAATTTCTCAAGGATCTTTATTGAAGGGGTTCTTTAACCTTCAGCGCCGTCAAAACAATATTTTTGTTTGTTTCTTATTTCTTTTTTTTTCTGTTCTTTATTTTATGCTGTTGTTTTTTTAATTTTTTTTTTCGATTTTGTTTTTTGTTAGTTTTTATTTATTTTTTATGTAAAAAAAAAGAGGCAAGAAGCTAAATATAATGAAAGGGGTAACATTAGTAAACAGAGGACATTAACTTAAACAGATACATGAAAAAAAAAGGAAAATTAAGAATACCTACACAATATATGCATACACTGACTTACCTATATGTAAATTTTAAAATATATGTAACTATACATTTACACATTATGCTTTATTGTACATATATTCGAATTTAGTAAAAATATTCAATTCCAGTGCTTTTATTGAATAAATGTTCTTCTTTGAAAAGTTGTTAGGCTGCATATTTTATTAGTTGAATATGAACAAAACAGCATTTAAGAGAAGCAATAATAACGGCAAGAATTATAATAAAAACTAAACAAAACAAGTAAAATGTCTCTATATCGGGATATTTTGTAATATTGGTGCATTTAGAGCATATGTGTGTAAATGCACACATGTGTATGTAGGTATTTATATATAATATATAATATTACGGTTTAGTGTAGAGTTAATTTATATTATATATATTTATGCATATACTTGTACATAATATTTGGTTTATTAATTTTTGTAAGAGTACATTCGCTCTAATCCAATAATAAAGTAAACATACATATGTACATAAGTTCATAGGTACATAAATTTATATTGCGCTCTGGAAATCATACTAAATCAATATACAGTACTAGAACAGAAAAAAAGAACATTAAAATAATAAATTTAAATAAAATTAATTTCATATGAATAATATAGAAATTTTGTACACGCTCCTTCGAACCTTATGTGAACGACAGCAAGAGAAATAGATTAAACTTTAAATGACAAAATTAACTCTATTCCATGTTGCTTATAGTAAAAGTTGTTCACTATACATTGCAAACATTTAGGCAATTTTTTAAAGTCCTTTATATTAATATCAAAGTTTAGAAGAAGTTTAACTGTTTTCCAGATTTGAGTTCCCGTAAGGGATGCACATGAGCAGAAATTGAGTAATTGGCATTTCGTTACGTTGCTAATATTTTATTACATTTCCGTCGTGTGTATTTTAATGCACACAATGAAAAGTGAAATTTTTCATATAACAACAACATATTATACAAGTAGCTATTGTCAGAAAAGTTTTGACTAGTACAGGAGAAATGGAAATTTCCTATATTATGAATGGGTATCAGGTAAACGTTTGAGTTTTTGACTATTATGTTGGATTCTATTACAAATTTGTGATATATGCTTCATGTTAAAAGGTTAATAATTAAAGGAAGGTAAAGTGGAATCAGTAAAGAGTTTGTTTTTATCTATGAAAAAGTTTTTGACAATAATTTTAACAATAGAAAGGAATTAAAAGAAACTATCTCCATTAATTTATTTTCTCATTATGGGTACTTTTCTGGATATATTTGTATTCTACTCCAAATACGTTCAATGCACACCCATAATTCGGGCTGCATTAAACGTGATTTCTATTTGAATGCAGAATCGACGAAAAATTTGGATTATTTATGTTTTTAGTTCAAAATCAAAAAATTTAAAATTCAAATTTTTATTTTAAAAAATCTTTCAAAAATTCTTTTATTCTTCTATTCTCTTTCATTTAAAGATTTGAAGTTGTAATGATGGAATGAATGACTTTTCCCAAATTAATGTTTAAACAAAAGGGGAAGTGGAACTATTGATTGTTGAATAAAATATTAATAATAAATAGTGCTGACAAACTTAAACCTAAATTAACATTCATGAGTTTTATATGTTGTTGAATTCATTTAATTGAAGTTAGATCTGCATTTTGGTGAACTTTTCTTAATATTTTTTTTTCTACTGTATATTAATTTTGTTTTTAAAATTATATATTTTTAAAAAATAGTATACGGGCTCACAAATACATTTACATAAAATTATTTATTTTTTTAATTGCTTTGGTTTATTATATATATACATACATACAATACAATTTACAATATATGTGTATGTATGTATAAATATCTTGTATTACAATGACATTCAAATTTAGACAATATATAGGAACAAGTTGAGATTTCATATTAAAAGTTATTTGAGAAGATTTACTCTCTTAAGAGAAGGCAAATTAGAAAAAATTTTACTTAATCCTTACTTAATTAACACTAAAAAAACAAAAAGTGCATTGAAACGAGAAATAGCTTTCACAGGTTTCCATCTTTGATGATTTCATAAACAAAATATTAAAATAGGTTTATTGTTATAGAAAAATTTGAGAAAGTTCTGTACATTTTTAAAATATCAAAGTTTTAGAAATTGTTTCATGATCATTTCTAACATTCAAATTATAATGATGTATAAAGAAAATTTTTGTCAAAATTCTTATTATCTTCTGTAACCGCTCTTTTTTGGATCTTGTACATAAAAATACTATCATGCCACAATTATGTAGAACATATAACGTACATAACTTGTATATATATATTAATTTGTATTATTTAAAAATTAAAATAAATATTATAAATTGAAATAATTGAAAATTTCTTATAATAAGAAAGAGAGACAAGGAAAAAATACATAACAACGCCATAAAAAAATAAAGAAAATTTGATATTATAAACTAAAAACAACAGCTATACACACACAAAACACAATACAAAACTAAAAACAACAAAAATACATCGAAAATCTAAAATAAATGAAAAATAAAAAAAAAAAGACACGGCAAGGAATTTTTCAAAAACAAACATAAAATGAAATAGAAACAAAATAAATATATTATTTATCTCTTTCTATTAATTGTTTTTTTTTTTTTAATGAGAAAATTGAGAAGTGAAAATGCATAATACTTTCCTTGTTTTTAACACTCTGTATGTGTGTGTGAGTTTTTTTGTTGTTTTTACTTTAATATGTAGGTATGTTTTTCTACTATTATTAATAATAATAACACTAGTACGTCGTTCTTACTATCATTTATTTATTTTGTTTCTTTTACCTTAAACTTTTATTTTTTTAAATGAATTTTTATGTTTACAAAAAGAAGAAAAAAAGGAAAAAAAGAATGAAAGAAAAAAAGGTAGTTGTAGTGTTGTACAACCGATGAAGAATTTATTGAGGTTAGATGCTTTAAGGTTTTCTTTTTTTGCTTTTTCTTCTGTTTTTGAGGTTATACATCCTTATGAAGAAAAATATGTAAAAACCATTAAAAAATAAAAAAAAAATATTGTTTTGTTATTGAATGTAAAAAATTTTTAGCGCGAAAAATACGGATCTTATTTTTTTATGTTTAATGTTTTGCTTTTTTTACTAAAAATGCTCATTATTATGTAAGTGCAGTGTAATTTTGTTTATTCTTAATATTCTTAATAAAAAAAAATTTGTGTATTTTTTTCATATTTCTTAAATAAGTTTAAGAATATTCTACAAGCCCACCATGATTTACGTCGAGATTATTTTAAACAATTTTCGACGAAAAAGGAAAATTATTTTTTTTATACATTCCTCATAATATAAGAAATCATTTATGATTCTTTGTTTATAAACGCAAAAGTTTGCTTAAAATAAAACTTCAATGTTAGTCTTTTTGATTTTATTAGGCGTTTGTAGTGTACTGTTTAATAGATTTTGTTTGATTTCATTCGTAAATTTTATTTTCTCTCTCTAATTCTTATAGATTATATATAGAATATCTCTAATTCTTGTCAAACAAAATGTATGAACCATGTTTGATATCAAATATCTATAATTATAATTTATCTAATAGAAATATTAATGTAAAAAAAAATTTTAAATTACAAAATTAGGTTTTAGTAAAAATTTACAATTTTATATATAACATTGAAATTTATGACAGTTTTTAATATTTGAAAACATTTATTGAGCTGAAATATTAGAGAATTGAAATAAATATAACGATTCACAGGCAATGTTGATGATAGCCTGAATTTTTTTTGTTATATTTTGCTTTAAATATTATAGCTTTTAATAAAAATAAAGAATTTAATTAGGTATATCTAAGTATGTATACGTATGTAGGCATGTATTAAAAACAAATAAATATGTAGAATAATAAAAAGCTTAGAATCAGCGTTTTATTGATAACAAAATAATATAAAAGAAAAAAATAAAATTAAAAGTGTAAAAAAACAAAAATAAATATAGAAGAAATCAAAACATACCAAAGATTAAAACGCCATTCATAATATTGCTTTTTTTTTAATTTTATAAGTCGATGAACTACAAAGATATGGGAACAACGCGCAATAAGGTAAAAAAGTCTTCTTCTACAAATCTTACACACTAAACAAATAATTTTTCTTTTGTATTTTTGTTTATTATTTTAATATACAAAACTCTATTGTGAATAAGTCGGCGGCTTAGTTTTCTTTTAAAATCAAAAACTTTTTATTCGACTTGTAAATTCTCTTAGTCGACTGCGTTTTAATTCCTTTTCGTATGAGAATTTGAGAATGTGAGAAAATGTACTAAAAATGTGCACTTGTACATACGAATATACATCTATATTTTTGTGCATTATAATTGCCATGACTTTTACTTGCAATATATTGTGGCCAACAATTAAAATATAGTTTGTTACTAGCACGTAGAATAAAATTTAATATTATAAAAATATTGGAAATTTACTTTTTTATGACATTAATTAGCAAATACTCTCTTGATTCTTTTTAGATGATTTTTTTTACTTATATACATACATACACTTTTTGAGAATATATAAGAATTATGATTTTAGGAATATAAGTAGCTCACATAAAATGATAAAATTTTTCATTAAAATTAAAGAGAATTTGTATAGTGAATTTTGATGTACGGTGATAGTATAAATGTTAATTTAAACTAATATTTATAATATTACCTATATTATATAATTCACCTATGCTGAACCAGGAATTTCGGGCAATTAGATTTTTTGAATTAACACTTAGATTGATACATTCCATGCTCTATATGATTTGATTTCAAAACCAAACTAATGATTATCAATTGTGTTATAAATTTTCCAAATTGTTTAAATCAATCGTCTATGGTATCACAGTCCTGAAATTAGCAAATGCAGATTAATAAAATAGAATTAATATATGTAATCCGAAAAGTAAATAAAAATGGCGACCAGTAAACGGCGAAAATTTGCAATCCTGTGTATGCGCAGTTTTAAATTGTCAGATTTAAAAAAAAAATCAAAAAAAAAAAAAGAACTCAATTTAAAGAAAGTTCCTACTATATCCCTGAACAAACGCTTAATTGATATCAAAAAATTTTTATCCAAAATTAAAATAAATTTCTTAAAAGAATGATTTCGTGTCTGAAATTTATGCTGGTTTCATGCTGAAACAATAAAAAGGTAGATTTCGATATCAAGAAGGCATTCGATACTACGGGCCGAACAATTTTGCTAAGAATTTTGTATGAATTTGGTGTAATAGGCAAGGAGCATAATTGGATCAACAGTTACTTGTCTGATAGAACGCAGATTACAGAGTGTGACGGGGTTCAAAGTAAAGTAAATAATATTGATTTTAGTGTAATACAGAGCAGTTCCCAAGAGTCAACCTTTTTCTCTTGCTACATCAGTAATCTTTTAAATCTGGAGCTGCATAGTAAACCATTCATGTGTAAGAACCCCAACTGTAAAGATTTATATGCAACACAATATCCTGACGTTGGAACTTGTCGTAAAAAGTAGGTTAGCAATACATGCACATTATATAGTCACATATAATATAATCAGCAATACTAATTTGATTAAGAAACAATAAAATGCATTGTTATTTTATCAAAGGAACTACGGATATCAGAATTGAGTCTTCTAAACTAAAATTCAATGGGTATGATGCTGTATACAACATGGCATATAAATACTATAATGATATATCAGCTAATATGAGAAATTTAAATAGCCTTTTTAAATTTAATAAACAAATAAATGAATTTTATCAATCTAGTATATTGTGAATTGCTTTAATCAAAATAACTTTAATAAAATTTTTTTTTGTATTCCTGCGTAATGTACATTGTACCTGATTGTTGAATTTAAAGCTTTATTTGTTACTTATTAACTTTTTTTCGATTATTGCACTGTTTTAGTATATTATGATTTATTTAGCTTTAGATTATAATGAATTGTTTAGCTTTAGATAATTATATTAAATTATATACTCTGTACGAGCGATTACGCTCATTTCAGATAAAATTAGAATAAAAGAAATTACCTTGAGGTAAACTGACAAATATGCTCATACAGATTAGTTCAATTAACCAATTCATTTGAAGATTATTGCAGACTTTAATTTTTCCAGATTCTAAGTAAAAGTGGCCATTGTAGTCACAAATTCAAATTAAAATCTTTCAACATTTTCAAGATTTAAAAGAGAGAAATCAAAAAATAGTAAACACAAAAAAAAGATGAAAATTTAAATAAAATTAGTACTCGTATTTTTTTTTAAAATAAGGCCGACTGACAAAAGTTCAAATGCCATTAGACTGTTTTATTCTTTTTTTCTCTCTTCTTAAATAAATTCCTTTAATTTAATCTTTGAACGGTTTTTATTTTTGAAAAAAAAAAAAAAATTAAATTTATTTTTACACAATAAAATTTCTGTCTTTAGAAAGACTTTGGCGGCAGAACACAGAAAAAAAAGAGGTGTTTTTTGTTCTTAGTTTCTCTTTTGGATTATTTTATTTTGCAATTTTATTTTTGTACATTTATTGATCTTTTTATTTTACTGAATTGAATTTAATAGTTTTTTTCTTTTGCTTAAATAAAAAAAATTGACAAATTCAAAGATCAATAATTCCCGTTTTCTAACTTAATTTTAAAAGACAAAAAAAATGTGCACACACCTATTAGTTTAGTGGTGGCAGCGTAGCGATGTCGCGCTATTCCATAAAATCATCAATTTCATATCAGACAGAATTTTTCGTCATAGTCTTGGAATGTTGTTCACACTAAAAATAAAAAATTTTTAATTTTGTTATTTTTGTTGTCGCGGTTGCGTTTTTTTTTTTTAATATGATTATTTTTGTTGCTGTTGTTATTGTCGTCATTGCTGTTCTTTTATATACCATGCATGATTTTGAGTGCCATTTTTTAAAAAAAATTGCTTCCAACATAATAAAATATTACGTATTATGGGTAGTACATACAAATTTACATTCATATACATATATATAATTATGAAGATTCCTGTGTATACATATATTTTTATATAACATAGACATTAAATTTATAAAGAAAAGATTTTGCAATATATCTAATATTTCCGTAATTTTGTATGTATAAGTATATTTTGTGTATTTGCCTGTTTGGGGAACACAATAATATTGCATACTACAACTAATAAATTTTGTAGTTAGAATAATTTAAAAATGGGACTGGAACTCTCTTCATTCACTTATTTTTAAAAGTTATTTTATGTATAATTAACTTACAAGATTTTTTAATAATTATTTTTTGGTTCTTGTACTCTTTTTAACACCTTTTTAAACAAAATTGAAAAAAAAATGCTTATTAGTCCGTCCGTCTGTCCCTGTATCTGTTTTTAAACCTGTGCACCAGCTCTAAGGAAGCAACCTAAAATTCTATATAGTAATAAATTCTTATTAGGAAATTGTTTTTCTAGAGGAAAATATCTACCTGTTTCCTCTCCTAAAAAAGTTGAAACCCCTTGAAATCATATTGTATCGAAAACATAAGCATATTTTCAAATTCTACAAATGCAGACAAAAGTTGTGATTTATTTCTTTAACCGCAAAACAGCATATTTAAACATCACAATGACAGAATGAACGGACTGTGAATTTTAGGGAGTTTAGAGATCAACATCTAGCTTCTAGATATTCAAATTTTTCCATTTTCAGCTAGATTTCCAAATTATCATCTCCCAAAAATTAATAAAATTTCAATTTTTATATTTTCAAAACTGTGTAAGCTTTTCCAAATTTCTATAAAATCAAAATGCAATTAGTGAAAATCTTGTCATTAAAAACATATCTTATCTCACTCAATTAACCGTCGAATTAGGTTATTCGACCATTATATAAACGCTTTTGCTCCTTCTCCAAAAAGTATGCAATAATTTTTTATTGCAAGAAATAATTTTTGGAATGTTCATGAGAATAATTTATAAAAAGAAGATTGTTAATTAAAAAAAAAAAGTGTTTTTAATTTGTTCAAGGAAAAAAGTGCTACTTTGCAAACCATTGATTTGATTCAAATTAATGTTTTTATCTAGTAGCGTTGTACACAATTCTACACAATTGAAGGAAGACTACGTTGTATTCTCTTCTATTTATGTGTAAATACTGATACAGAATACTTCTTTGATGTATCATCATTCCCAAAAAAAAAAAAGAACAACTAAAAATTTCAATTCACTGTAAAGCGCGGAATAAAATTAATTAAGATTAAACGCGAAAAAGAAGTAACAATATGAAAAGTTTTAAATATTATGTTGCTTCAATTTTTTTTTTTTTTTGTTTGAGATTTTTGGCAAAAGTCATCATATTTTTATCTTCGAAAATTTTGTTTACATTTAAAAAGTAAAAAAACAAAAACTCTCAAATTAATTTAGACTAAACAATTTGAATATAGTTTCAGATTTTCACAATTTTTCGTAGAATTTTAAATTTATTTTATATTCTAATATAGAAATAATCTTGAAATACAACCAGTATTTTAGGACTCGTTCAGTTTTTAGTTGAAGTTTTGCTTTCAGAAGAAAAAGTTCAATTTATGACCGATTATGAAATTTATTGAAAAGCAATGATTTCTTTTTTATTTCATCTCAGTTATCACGTTTTGTACTGAAATTTTAATTGATATTTGATGAAGTTTTGTTAAAATTTAACAATTCTTGAATTGAAATTATTTAAATAATTTTTAAATAACTAAGATACATTAATATTCGTTTTTACTAAACTTAAAAATTTTTCCTTATATTATTTTTTAACCTTAATTTAAAAATTTTATCTAAAAATTGAAAAGTCAGCAATTCATGTATAATTTGATTTCTAAACCGTATTCTTAATAGAAGTCAGGGATAAGTGAATATAGTGAACTTGAAAATTTGCATTTAAATGAACATTCCAAGCAAAAAACATCTATCTCAATTTAGTGAACAATTTGCTTTGACAATACCATTATTTGGCTGTATCATTTCATTTTGAAGTCGCTTCATATTACAAAATCTCTGACATCAGAAAATTTCAATCTCACATATCAAATTATTTTTGAAATAAAAAATTAATAAATATTTTGTCGTATTCTATGATTTCAATCATACTGAAACATTTAACAATTAAGAAAATTTATGTTTGATATTGAGTAAATTTTATTTTCAAATTTATATACATACGTGTTCTTTGCTTGTCTACAAAATTATGTAATGTTGAAGGTTCATTGTTTATAAGTATTACCTTTATACGGCAGCTGAGTCATAGTTATATGTTGTCGCATCACTTCTGTTTGAATTATAGAAATAGAGAATATTATCATCATATCCATGTTTTTGGTATAGCCCTTACACAATTGAGTAGCCTTCGTGTACAATTTTGTCATTCTGTGTATCTATGTAATTTTTTCAAAATTTGCTTTTTAATCAATCACTTTCAAATTGGGATTCTCATTTTTTTAAATTAGATAACCATTTTAGCAATAAAATTATTCATACAATATTTATTTGTATATAAGAACGGATGTATATGAGTGTAGAAATATTAAAATACCGACTAAATTTGTTACATGTAAAAATGAAATAATGTATCTAAAAATTTTATGGCATGTTTATTTTCCTTTATCCTATTACTTAGAAAATAAAAGAGTTTTAAAATTGCAAATGAACTTAAGTCACTTTTCATAATAAACTGTCCAAATTACATAAGAATATTATTGTTATAAGTAACTAACTTCTAATTCAGTATGTTCCACAACCAAATAGAATAAAAGTGCGATACAAAATTAGGCACAATATTTTCATATAAGTATTAATTATTTAGTTCAGAATTTAACAAAATTGAAAAATATTTAATTATGATGAAAAATTGCCAAAACTTGGGAAGTAACATGAGACTTCTTCAATTCTTAAACAAAACCAATTATGATCAACATTTATTTGAAAAGAAGTACTTTAAAAATCTTTCTTATTCCAATCTATTTGGAATCAGTTTAGTTTACAAAATGAAAACTTTATTTTAATTGCACTTTTAATTTAATTTCAATTTCATAATTTCTTCTTCTTCATCTTCATCTTGTTTTCACATCATCAATGCACGCATTTTGTTGCATAGGATTTTTATTCACTAAGTATAGCAAACTGCGATTTCATTGTACGAATCGCTCTTAATATCTACAACAATTTTGTGTATTGAAAAACTAAAACGAAAAAAAAGAAAAAAAAAGATGGCACAAAAATGAGGAACTTTTTTTTTTTGCATTTTTTTAATTTTTTTTTTATTTTTACATCGTAAAAAATTATTTTTGAATGAATTTTTTTTCCCCTTGTGAAATCCGAATGAAAAAATATTTGATCACTTAAAAAAATATTTTTTTTTTTATTTTTTTGAAACGATTTCTTTATTTCCACACACTCACACTTACATATATATTTTTGAAATACATACATACACTTAATAAATATAGTTACATATAAAATATTTTATTTAAATATTTGCTCTTCAGTCCACCGACTTGAACAATTTAATAAAATTCTTTGATAAAGCTGAAAGAATAATTTTATTATTTTTTTTTATCATTATTATTATTTATTTTTAAATATATGTGGATATGTATGTGTACATGTATAGATTTATGTCTATAAATATTATTTATATATATATAAAATATATTTTTTAAAATATATTTTAAGTATTAAGTACTTAAAAAAATTCTTATCTCTCCAGTCAACGGAAGTGTGTAATAATCTTTAGGAGCACTGAGAAGATAATCCCAAAAATTAAAAAAAAAAAAAATGTATAAAATTATTAAAAAAAACCAAAAAAAAAATTCATTCATGAAAATTTTTCTTCAAATCAAAGTTGATCTTTTTTTTCAAGTCTATAACAGTGCAGTACATTGACAACGTTATATTTATTTTTGTTGTTATTGTACATTTATATATATGTATATAATATTTATTTTTTTGACATTTTAATAATTTCATATAACTGTTACAATCAGTGCGATATTATATAAAAATGCAAAATGTTGCCATATCAATAGAAAGAATACGTGAGTTGGTCAACTTTATCAATTTTTATAATAAAATTTGAAATCGCTAATTGTAACCAACTTAGAAATTATTGTTATTTTGGAAAAATAAATAAATTTAAAAAAGAGTGCATTTCTGCCACGAATAAATTTATTTGTGCAATTAAAATCAATATATTTTAAATTTATATTGCTGAAAATAACGATGGTATGAAGTGGAAAGTAACAAATTTTAAGGGGCAGCATTTTGAATGTTTCCAAATTTGTGGAAATATGCCAGTTAGTTAAATTAGTTTTTGTTTTCAAATAAGTTGTTTTAATAAAATTTGATTTATTGCAGGCCATGGTACTTAGCATAAAATGGCTAAGAACGAAAGCATTTAGTATATTATTTGTGTATGAGGAATTTATAAACTTATGTGGTGGTTATAATTCCAACTGATGCATCCTTAGTATATTTATGTTTCGTAAATATATAAGTTTTTTTTTTATAATAAAAACATTCTAAGAAAGTACTTTATCTTTTCTTTTAATTCGAAATTGTACTTAACCTATTGCAATCACACCGATCTCGCAAACTAATACAACGTACAACACTTAAATCTATACCATATTGGTGATAGTTATAAACTGAAATGTTCCATATTATGCAAATAATACCAATAAATTTAATGCATTTTTGAGATCAGGATATTTTGTAAATCAACGCCCTAACGTATGCAATTTTATCATAATTTATTTTTGAATTTGAGCTCGAAACTTAAATCAATGCAAGTTAATTTTATATTAACTATATTGTATATACTATAGATTGCAAATTTTCTCCGCATTAAACAGTATAATAAACAAAGTAATTTATAAAAATTTCATACGCCTTAATATATGCAATTTTAAGATATGTTTTTGTATTGAACTTAATAATGAGGTTTAATGTAGTATATTAATAAATCACGTATGTCAATTTCTGAATATCGAAAATATTCATGTCATTATATAATTAATTTATAAAATCTTTTTTGTATGGTAACTCTCTATTCTACACATTATATGAACATGCTATATGAAAACATCATTCTTGTGAGTATATGTATAAAATATTTTATTTGGATGCGTGTATATGTATTTATTTATTAATTTTTCAACAATAAAGTGCCTAAACAACAAATTCAAGAATTATGAATGAATGAACCTCAGGAAAAAAATAAATAGCAAAAACAAAATATAAAAATGATTAGCCAAAGTATGAAATTTTTTTTTTTTGTTGAGCAATTTACGACGCACCTACACACAATAAAAACCATCATGTGCACCATTTAATATTTTTAAAATTGAAGAAGGAAATGATTTCTTCTATACTTACAGATATACAAATATATTTGTGTGTTGTAATTGTTTAAAAAGTAATATGAAATTATAAATTGATTCTTTGTTTGTGAAAATTGCGAATTATTAATTGTATTGATTGCCATTCACTAAATAACATACAAATTATTTTAATTTGACTATATTGAATAAATTAAAGCGCAATTAGTAGACAAGACCTACACATTTTGTCTTTGTTTTTTTTTATTTTGTATTTTAAAGCAGATTTGTGATAATTGTTCAGTTTATTTTTCTTTTTTCATAAATTTGCAATTTGTAGAATAATATTGCATCATGTTACGAGTATATAGAAAATTTTTGATATAAATTCGTCAAAGGTGAAGAGCTCTTTTGACATACATTTTGCATTGTATATTCTGATATATACAGCTATGTTCAAAATAATAGAAACACTTAATATACGTTTTTAATTTCTTTTATATCTTTTGTAAATTATATTTGAATTAAATGCCATCTTTTGCAAAATTATTTTGCTATATTAGGTTCTATTGTGAATATATTTATTGTCACTAAAAAACTGTAATCTGCGAGAATTCACCATTTGTAAGTAAAAATACCGTATTTCATCTGGTCAAAAAAGTAGAAACACCCAACGAATGTACCTTTGTTGATGAATAAAACTAATTTTTTTTAAATTATTTAAGTAAATATTGAACAATATTTAAATTATAATAATCAAATAATTTAATTTTTTGAAAAATTGGAAAAATATTGCAGAATTATGGGTCGATCGAATCATTGTATTGTTAAGGAAAAATAAATAATTAAAAACTTAAGAAACCAAGGTAAAAGTGTAAAAGAAATTGCCACAATTATTGAACGTTCAGTACATTTAGTTTTTAAAGCTTTAAAAAGTAATAAAAGTCCAGAAACACGAGGAAGAAAGCAATAAACAAGTGAAAAACTGAACAGAAAAATTGTAATGATATGCAAAAAAGACCCATTGAAATCTTCAAAAGCAATTTTAAAAGAATATCAGGCTAATGTGAGTGGTAGAACCATACGCAGAATATTGAACAAAAATAATTTATTTGGCGGCGAAGCTCGAAAAGTTCCCTATGTCAGTGAAAACAATATTAAACATAGAAAAACTTTTGCTAAAACTCTCTTTACGCCCTCTGGCCCACTGGAGTGCAGTGGGCCAGAGGGTGTAAAGAACTGGGGCAATATCCTTGGTTCGGACGAAACAAAAATTAATTTATTTGGGTTAGATGTTCCTACCTTCGTTAGACGTCCACCAAATACTGAATTAAGCCCTAGGTTCACGCGCAGAACCGTAAAACATGGTGGCGGCAATATAATGATTTGGGATTGTTATGAACAAAAATATTAGGTGTTTCTATTATTTTGACCATAGCTGTATGTATGTTCATATACATAAACCCTGTATCAAGAACGGGAAATTCAAAATTAAATTAAAATTATTAAACACAATTTTTTTATTTATAAAACTTATTGCTTAATTCTCAATGTTTTGCTAAAATTTTCACAAACTCCATTTGATATAGATTTAACATATTTTTATTAATTTAAGTTTGAAAGTGTAAACGATATTTGTAAGCATGAATGAGAATGAGTAAAATTAATTGAGTAAAAATGCGGTGATTTGTCCGTTGTCAAAATAAACGTTCGAAATGAAAAATGGAAATTTTACAAGCAAATAAATTTTCTCTGCCAAATTATTTTCTACAAAATAAAAGTTCTCTTTTGTTCTTTCCCCTAAGGTTAATTTGGGTTGAAGCGGCTACAGTTAGGTAAACATAGGCCTACAATTTTGATATCGCTAGTACAAATTTCCCCAGACAAGAACCAGCCAGAATTTTTTCCTTTATCCGGATCTCAGTCCGTACAAAAAAAGAAAACACTTGGCCATCTTCGGCTGTTCCTTGCCAAAGAAAGACATGAGCGAAGAAAATGCTTCACCGTCTCATTCTCCTCCTCGTCACAGCAATCCCTACAGATACATTCATAGGCAACCTCATATTACTGGCATGTTCACCAACGTTAAAAACCTGATAATGTTAGAATGTCAAATTTTAAGAAAAAAAAATTTTTTGCTTTACCATTTTTCTTTTAAAATCTTCAAATCGCCTAGTCTAACACAATCTTATTACCACTTTAATTCTCTGATTCTTTAAAAATGCACTTTTAATGAAGTAAAATTGAAATTCAATAGATATGTATATGAAATATTGTAATAAATTGGGATCGCTACGCGACATTTTTATTGTTCAATCTGATTTCGCATTCGAATTAATTCATAGATAATGCAACTAAATATGTACTTCTAATTTAATTCATTGCAAGGTATGACACTAACTACAGCCAATAGTAAAACTATTAATAAAGTTTTTGAAATATGTATATTAATTGAAAATAAAATAATATTAAAAAAATTTTGAAAAAAAGTTTATATTACTTTATCAATCAAATATTTAATCTTTTAAAAAACTGAAAAAAATTCGATTGTAAAATTTGTAAAACTAATTTGAGCTTTCAAATAAATATTGTAGTATAAGAAATAAATATTTACGATAGAATTCTCATATTTATGTCTGTATTATATGTGTGTGTGCCCTGGTATATGTATAATCGGTATGTGTGTAACTTATAATCGTTTCTATTTATTTAAGTTTATATTTGTATATAATATCGAAAAATATTTGGAACTGGAAAATGCATTATTTTTTTCTATAATTTTACTCATTTAAAATGTCGAGAAAAACACAGAGAAAAATTATATCTGAAAAGTTTTTTGACTTTATACTGCTTCATTCACGAATTATAGTGTATAAATTATAGCAGGACGAATCGTTATCAGCCCTATCACAAATTCCGTTCGTAGATATTATGAATCAGCAATGACAACACCATTTTTCGGAATATCAAATTTATTATTTTCTTTTAACTGTCAACTGTTTAGACATACTACATATTTTTTTGTTGCTATTGATTAAACAATATTCAGGATATTTCTTAAAGTTTATACAAAAGGATATTTTTTAAAGTTTTGCAGTTTTCTCAATTTTGGAATACATTTGAAAAGTCAAAAAAAAAGTTTTTAGTAAATATGAATTCTTTTCCTGATTACCCTCCTACACCAACGTAAGAACTGTGTAATTTATAATTACTCGACTAGGAATATTCGAAGCAGTATTTTAGCAATTCGGAATTGACGACATGACATTCGTAATTTTTCGAATTGCTACGAACGGAATTCGAGATAAGCTGTCTGACTAGTTTTTATTAATAATAATATGAAGGCAGACTCATTTACCAAAATGCAGATTTAACGGGATGACATAAGATGCGACAACTTGACATATATGTATAATTCCATATTAGAATTTATTTTCTATATTTTTCTATAAAATGTATATTTATTTTATATTTTTAAATATATTGGAACTAACTCCAGAAAGGATCAAAAATTTGTTCTAACGATTATGACATTTCAAGAAAATCTTGAAGTCAAGACCTTTAAGTATTAATTTTAAGACCTTTTTGTGTATTTTAGATTAAAATAAAAAAAAATTTTCTCTGTGTAATCAGTTTACTTTAAGTTCTCAATATTTTGATAATTTTGTTTAATTTGTAATAGCTACTACTCTTTTTATTACTATGGAAAAATATGACGCAAATTTTAATTATTTTACGACGAAAAAAAAAAAAATTGTAAATTTTTAATTTTTATGTAAAATATTTTTAACCCGGAAGGTTGAGTAACAATATACTCATACATATGAGTAATTAATTTTTTGAATGGAAGCGTATATTTAGTGAATTATTTTTATGAATGACTATTATATTTTTTTTGTAGAATAAGAATCAAGAGAAGAAAAATTAAAAGTGTTTTAATGCCATTGCATTTTTGTAATATTTTTTATATTTTTGACAAATTAAAACTCAGAATTTTCAATAAAAGCCCTATATATATAGAGAAATAAACATTGTGGGTTATACGTGATATGCCTCTCTAATAAGAAATGTCCTTTTTAAATCTTTGTTTTCGCGTTATTATTTTATCTCTTTTTTTTTTTTTTTTTGGTAATAAGTAAGTAGAAATTTAAGTACGATATACCATCCTTTAAGTAAAAGCTTCAAATATCTCAATACATAAATAGATATAGAATATCTCAATACATATACCTTAGTTAATGTATATTAAAGTTAAGGAACTGAGGGTTTAGTTAAGGCAACCGTATTTTTGCAAATTCAATTTATGAAATTAGAAAGCTTAGAAGCTCTTTTTTATATTATAGGCTTTACTCTTTTGTATTGCACGACATGTGAAGCTTTCAAGGAAATGAATTTTCAAAACACGCCAAATTATTTGGCTTCCTTGACATGTTCAAATTATACTCATAGAGTATATGTGTAGTTTGTAAATGAAACGGTCTTTTTCGGTATATGAGTAAAACAAAACTTTAACTTTTTTGCTATAACCATTTTTTTTCCATATAGTTTTACAACTCCGAAACTACAAAATCCATTTGTTCTACTCGTAGATCGAAAATGCTATTTCCATCTACCGGAAAAAATAACGTAACTGCACAGATCATTTGTTGGATGTAGTGCAGTTTTGTTCAGTTTTGACTACTCATGACAAAAGTTTGAACACGGAAGAGGAACGAAAGTATTGATTGACGTGACTCTATTTTTTTTTTTATTTTTGAAAAAATTATATAACATACTTTAGGGTTAATAAATGTGTTCATTGATAATATTTATTTAAAAAATTTTTTAAATATGCAAAAAAAAACTTTTATTTTTTTTTTGAAAAAAATTTGTTCCTGGCGTCATTTTTTTTAGAATACCGGAAATAACCTAATAAGTTTTGTTTATTTATATATTTTTTTTATTTTTTAATATTAACCTCTAATAAAAATATTTATTTACTACGAAAATTTAAAAAAGAAAACGTAAATAATAAGAAGAAGAAATAATTTTTTTTTTCTTAAAAATACTGTAAAAACCAATAGGAAATAAAGTGAAAATAAGTTTCAAATAGATGTCATTGTGTGTCACTTTCTTTTCTAATACTTTTGTGACAAATGAATAAATATAAACAGATACACACGCAGCCACATAATATTGTGTCATTTGAAAAATTCAAATTCCAATGAATAATTTTATTTTCCTCTCTTCTTCTACTTACATAAAATATTATTTGCATTGTACAAAGCTTTAGTTCAGAGGCCGCGAAATACATAACACGAATAATGTGTGTATAAATGTACATATGTACACATAATAATAACATTAGAAAAGTATGGCAGATTAAGATTCACTTACATATTATATTCTTTTCTCATATTGATGTTTCTCTATGCACTTGCATGTTATATTAAATTTCATTAAAAAAAAAAAAAGAGTGTTATTTTTTAATTTTATTATTTCATTATTTAAAATGGTACTGCACTACTCACTTATACTTAAATCTATGTGAAGATTTAAATGTATGTATTTAATACTACATAATTATATTTATGCAACTTAAATACGCGGGGTAGCTTAAAAGTTTTACTTCATTACAACAATTGTTTTCAACAATTTTGCAGGATAAATTTTACCCTCAGAATCACATGAAAAGGTGATTTTATCTTATATACCATTGTTTTTGTAACTTTGTTTGTGGAAGTAAACTCAAGGAAAACGATTCACTCTTAATTAACCTATTTTTCATTTAATAAAATCGAGAAAGACTTACTAATAATTTTAATTTAATTAGGGTTGGGAGTTTTTATGACTGACACTTTAAAGTTTTGTTTTACCAAGCTCAAATGATATTTTCTTCAACGAAATTTTCAATAACAGACCCTGGGTTGCAGATATGACGCTATATATATATATGCATTTTAGGAAATCTATCCTGCAGTATGTCTCTGATATACTAGTTCAGGTTCTACTCATAAATATCGCTAATTCGAATGTATTTATTATTTTCAATTAAAAAAATTTCTATTGAAATTCAAAACGTTTACCGTGGTGTATATTATATTCATCGTATATTTGATTTTATTACCTTACAAAAATAATTTCTAGTCATGCTACAACTTTTTTACCATTCTTTGTATTTTGTGCATTAGGCCAAAGAAGTACATAATTTTCTGTATTTTATAAGGTATTAAAATAAAAAATAAAAAAAGGCGCAATAAACGAATGGGTGCTTACAAGAGAATGAAACTAAAAGGGAGTACAATGTCATCGACAACATCGTAGTATTAAACGGAAAAGTGTTGAAAGTATAATGAACTTCTTACTATTTAAATAAAAGAATTGGAAAAAAGATCAAAACAAAACAATATTTTACTAGCCTTTTATTGTACCTACACATGCATGTTTGTATTATAGCAAATACAACTATACGCACATTTGTGCATGCAGTCATATATAGATATGTATATTTATCGTTCTTAATGTTAATTACCTGATTGTAGAATGGGAAAATTAAAAAAGATGATAGCGAAAAATAAAGGTAGGGTGGTTTAAATATTGGGTTCACTTTTGTTTTATAAGATATTTTTTAATTTTAATTATTTAGGTATTGATTTTTTGTTTTCAAAAAAAAAAAAATCAATACCTAAATAATGATTCAAAATTTTATTAATTTTAAAATTCCACTTAAAAAATGTTTGATTTAAAGTCGGAAAATGATTACAGAGAAAAATTTTGAATTAATTTAAATAAAATTTGTTATAAAAGGAAAATCAAATTAAAAATTCACAGAGGCAAAACATTTAATTTTTTGTTTTCATTATAATATTTTTTCAATTAAAAACAAATTCTATAAATATTGGATTGCACTGTCGACAAATATGTGAATAGGTTAACAAAAGAGGAAACAATTTATTTAATAAATAGAAAGGAAAATTATGGTCGTATTTTGCAATTTAAAACTTGTT
This sequence comes from Condylostylus longicornis, assembly GCF_029603195.1. Taxonomy (NCBI): domain Eukaryota; kingdom Metazoa; phylum Arthropoda; class Insecta; order Diptera; family Dolichopodidae; genus Condylostylus; species Condylostylus longicornis. The sequence goes on along the minus strand of NW_026578009.1, from coordinate 6,543,439 downwards.
TACAAAATTTTTTTAATTATAGGAAAATATATGGCTAAGACTTAGTAAGTGCAACTAAATTACATTGATTTTATAGATAATTAATCTAAGATTATTATCCAAATATTTTGCATATTAATTGAATTAGATTATCCAATACCTTTCTAATATTGCAGCAAGCTTGATCATTGACATAATCTTAAATGCAAAAAATCTTATTTTGTTGTTACACTTAACATAGATTGACTATAAATTTATTTCCTGTCTTATCTTAAAGGAAAAATTGCATATCAAGTCATAAAAAATAGTATTCCAATTTGAAAGTTAATTTAGAGGTAACGTGGCTTATTGAATCAGTTCAATTCCAACACAATAGAATGAAAATTTTTAGAGAATTTAAAAATGAATGATTTTCGTCATCTTTTAATAAATCGCAAAGAAACTATTATAGTATTTGTTGAATTTAGGCAGAAGACGTTTCCCATAATTAGTTTTCCAATATATGTGCTTAGTCTGTAGTAACAATATATAAGAAAGTGTTAATTTAATGCATTTGCATCCTATTTTTGTAATGGAAGTCTTCATTTTTACTTCATGAATAAATAATTTGAATTTTAAAATTTCAATTTAAATACCTATCGGCATGTACATACACACACGCAACTCGATTAACTTTATTTAAATTAAATCTTTTTTTTATAAAATTTGAAAAAAAGAAGTCATTTCGCAAATAAAAAAGGCCATTTTTAATCATTTTTAATTAACAGCTTATACAATTAAATAACAATCTTGTACAATAAATTTTACATATTGTGTTCATTTGTAAAATAACCTAAAAAATAAAAAAACAAAAAAAATACCAATTTTCTTATATTTAATTAGCGATCCCTTTTATTGGATATTTTCCAAAAAAAAAAAAGGAAAACATAAAAACTCAACAACTTAAGAAGCGTATAGAGAAACAAAAAACAATAAAATTAAACCACCGGATATGACGTTATTAATAAAGAATTTCGCGCATCCGCACATTATTATCAACATTATCAATAAATATTATTATTGCCATCATTGTTATGATAATCAATATCATTAATGTTGTATCTTTATTAAAAACCGCTATGCATGCATTTTCTCTTCTCATTTTTTTTCTTAATTTTTTTTTTCAAAATACCTACCAGCTAAATGCAACAACATTGTTCTCTTTCTCTCTCTTTTTCTCTAATTTTGCTTATTTAAAATTTTTCAATCTAGTATATGCACTACCCATTCAATACTATAAAGGGAATAACAAAATCAACAAGAAAAAAAAAAAACAAAACAAAAACCTAAAGATTAAAATTAAAAACAACTTGAACAACTCGAACCGACCGGCGGTGAACTTAAATCTCTCTCACTGATTTCTAAGAAGAAGAGAATTAAATATTATAAAAGAAAAATAATATTAAAAATATAAATATTTCCTTGAATATAGCTATATATTCTATAATATCTATATAATTTTGTATTTGCAAATACATATACATACATACAATATTTAAGAAAGAAAATTTTAGCCCAGCAGGCAAATAATAACAAAAAACAAATACAAAATCCAAGGATAAAATACTAACTATACGGCGACAATCAACAACAATTGGGAATAATATAAGAATTGGCAATACTAACAGAAAAACATAAAATCAAAATTACTAAAAACAACAACCAATAATAAAGTCAACGAAGACGATGACGACGAAAACAAAAACTGGAGCCCGCTAACATAAAAAATTACGATGACTATACGCGATCGCGATTTGCAACTTTGTTAAAGAATGCAAGAGTTCAATGCATTTTGATTTCTAGTGTTTTACTTTTTTGCATTTCTGATTTGTTTTGTTTTATTTTTTTTTTGTTTTCTTAAAAGCAGAAAAGAGGATTGACCTTAATAAAAATAAAATTTGATAACTTAAAAAGTACTAAGGAACGTACATATTTTTACATTATGGCAAATGCAAAAAAAAGTATCACAAAAAAATACTTAAAAAATTTAAAAAAACATGAATAAAAAGGCTCGAAAATATGAAATAAATAAAAAAAATACAGAAACTATTTTAGACGGTCTGTGAACCAAAAAGAAAAAATTTCAAAATACTAAAAAATCAAAACCCAAAAAATGTAATAAAAAAAATAAATAACGAATTATGTATAAATATAAATTTTAAGTGTATACGAATATGTGCATATACATTATTTTTATCAGAAAGAATGCTGACACATGGGCGATCATCTTACATTATGCAATTTAATGCAATTCGCATTATTTGTCTTGCTTGGAAAAATCATGCATTAAATTTCATTACAAACGATTTACAAATATAATAAATTCGAAAGTGATTAACGCGTTTGAAATTGAAAATTAAAATTTGAACTGGTTCCAATAAAATATTTGATTCAACATGTTGCAATTCAATATTAAAATCCTTTTTTCAAACCTTTTACATGCGATGTAACAGTTATTTTTGCAAACGACCTTTAAATTCTAATATTCCTCGGTATTGAAAATGCTTGCGCCTCTAATATAGTATTAATCAGAATCGCCACTCTTGAAAGCTTTTATGGGCATTTTAGAGGCCAATTCTTCATTGTAGACAATTTTGACTTTAAAAAATTGAATCGAATATATTATATTTCAAACTGAAGTGAAAAAATTTTTTGTCAAAAATACTTTGCTACTGAATACCGAGTTTGATGAATTGTTAAATAACAGTAATTCGGTTAACTTTTTTTACTGTAATTAAATCCGAAATAAATTTTTTTCTCTTAATAAATTAGTCAAACCCTTCTTTCACTATATTTTCAATTGAAAAATCTTTTAATCGAAACATCTCTAAAATTTAGAATTTAAAAAAAAATTGGGGCGGAAAATCATGTTAACATTGAAAATACTCCAAATTTATCGAAAACGGCAACACTGGAGTTAATAGTTGCATTTACAATATAAAAGGTAATCGTACTGCTGACTTTGACATTTCGTTTTTTGCGCTCACACATTATTTCGCATTATAATCGTATTGAACGAATCGTATCCCCGAAATAAAATAAGTCTGCTGCCCTACTTAAGTTTACTGCAAATTTTTGTTAATTCAATTGTTAATTTAATTGTCTTATTGCAAATTAAGTTTAATGGAACGTCTACTGAAAATTTTTAATATTAAGATTCACCTTACAAGAAATATATAAGAAAATGTTTTTAAATAGTTTTTTAAACAAGTAGTATACAAAATCTTTAAGAATAAAATTTTGTTTTTATTGATATTTTTCCATTTCCACGTTTCGGCGCTCTTTCGATTAACAAAAAATCAAAAAAAAAAAATAAATATAAAAATAAATAAATGCCTTTCTCGATTAGACATTCCTTTGTATGCTGCATGTGCGACTGTTTACAACTTCTTGAGCACCTATATCTTTCTTGATTTCGAAAATTTTTATTTTCGCTTTTTTTTGCTATTGTTTTTGTCTGCAAATTTCATTCGTCATATTCATGTGCACATACTTACAAACATACTTAAATATGTTTTTTTTTTTAATTTGTATTTCGATCTCAGGTTTTATTTTATGGTCACAAAGAATCGAAATTGAAAACAAAAATTTTTATTCTCATGCTTACATGATCAGCATAAATGCATAAAATAAACAAAAATAAAAAAACAAATTTAAGCAGCCAAAAAGTCAAAAAGGAACTCTTTTTTTTTATGAAAAAATCAAAAAAGAAAAACAAAACAGTCAAATAATAAAGTCGGGTTGTCATAGTATAGGTTTGGAGAGTTTGATAGAAAAAAGTGTACAATTCATACATACAAACGTACACACATACATGGGATATTCAGCTCTTTTTTTCATATTGCATTGCTATATTTTGGATTGGAATCTGCACAAAAGAATAGCAATACTAAAACGTAACAAAAAAAAATAAGAAATTATAAAGTAAACGAATTAAAAATTGATCTACCTGGAAATGATAATACGAAAAAGGGTAACTCTTTCAAAATGCTGCTAGATAAAAAAAAAAAGCAAAATTTTGGTATTTGCAACCTTTTTTTTTAGCCCCCTCTAAAAAATTTTATATAATTTATAGGAAATGTCATAAAATTCTAACACAAAAAAATGAATATACATTATGCATGTATGTAGTATGTAGGTAAAAAAATTTTAAATTATTGTTGAAAGAAAGAGGCTTGAATTAAACCGGCACTTCATTGATTTATGTAAAACTATTTGTTTAAATTAATGAAAACTAATCAGAATACAAAATTTATTGGCCTTATTGGGTTTCTCTATACTTGCTTTTATAATAATAAATTTTTGGAAGGTAGATTTATCAATTATTTCAGGTATTTCATTTGAATTTCAATATTTTCAATACTTTTTCAATTATATTTTAAATCTTGTACGAATAAATGACTTACGCCATTGATTTCGAAACAAAATTATAATTGTCAAACTTTTTTTAAAATTTTTACTCATATTTAAATTTTTTTTTTTTTGCTAATTCTATGAGGTAACGATATGAGTTAAAATATTAAAAAAAAATGTTAAAAGAAAAACTTAAATAAAAATTCATTTTTAATTTTGTAAATATGTTAAAAAACGCTCGTACGCGTTGAAGTAATGTAGATAAGTGACACAACTTAAATTATTTGCATATAACTACACATAAACTTACACAATACAAATATATTTTTTAGCATTAGTATCATGTAAAAAGGACAATAATTCGACTAATTAAAATATTTCTAATTGGTTGAATTTCAAAGAAAAAAGTCAAAGAGTTTTTAAGAGAAACTGTCATCAAAGAATGTATTTGCTCTGTTTAAAATATGAAAGCATGTAAGTGAAAAATTGAATGGAATTTTACTATCTTGTGCTACGCCTTTACCTGCGCACTATTTCCGACAAAGTTTCCGTTCTTTACTTAAAAACGCTTTTGTTACTGAAAAGATATCTTTGAAATTATTATTGAAAAAAGATATGTGTATACTCGTAAGTAGAGAAACCATCCATTTATAAAAAAATTAATTTGACTGCCAGACAACCATTCAAACCCTGAATTGGTTCAATTATAAAAATTTCTTCGGTTTATAAAAATTAAAATTGCATAAAAAAATTGATCGTCAAAATAAAATCGTACAATGAATTAAAATGCGCGCCAGAAAAAGGTAGAGGGATAAAAAAGAAACAAAAAAAAAATAAGAACAAATTTCAAAGGCGAAATCGTAATAAAAAACATCGAAAACTAAAAGGAATTCCAAGAGTAAACAAATCTAGTTGAAAACAGAAAAAAAAATTTATACACAGAAAAAAATATTTTTAGCTTCTTTTTTAATTTTATTTTGTGACCTGGTTATCGAACGTATTAAATTATACTCAAGGTATAAAACATTGTTAAATTCAACAATGTTCGTATGTATTTCTGGAATCAAAAAACTAGAAATGCGAAAAGTGTCAAAATGTTAATATTCTAATTCAAATACCTGTATCCAAATACAAAAATATTTTTTTAAAAAGGGATATTTGCTCTTAGTTCAAGTATATGAAATCGTTAATAACTCATAAATTGTTTTCAACAACTTTAAACTTTTAACTTATTTTTGACATTTCGTTAAAATGTTTATGATCGTTTGTCATTTGTTTTATTATATGTATACATAAATATAATTCTTGGGTTTGATATTGCTCTTCTTATAATTCTTTTGAATTTCTTCTTAATGCCAATTGTCAAAAATCTAGAACTCACTTGTATTAAAAACAAGAAAGCGATTTGTAGGATACGGACCATCAAAAGTATATATGTTTTAAGCTCAAAGTCTTATACTTATAGCAATTAATTTCTCTGGGTGTAAATAAATCACAAAGAAATCTGAAATTTCTTTAATAGTTGAATCTTTCCATATCGTACTAGCAATGAATTCTTCAAAGTGTGTATGTAAAAAAAACAAGCCCGTTTTTTACCGACCGTATTGTGTAAACAATAGGTAGGTTATGTGATGGCAACAAATTTTGCATATCGAGTTTTCGGTGGGAACGTACTTCTCCATAGTAGGGAAGTGTAAATAAACTATTTTTAGCAACCTGTCGGTCTGTCGGTCTGTCGGTCTGTCGGTCTGTCGGTCTGTCGGTCTGTCGGTCTGTCGGTCTGTCCGTCTGTCGGTCTGTGTGTGCACGCGTGTATCTCAAGTTCGGCTGAACCGATTTTGATGAAATTTTATATGTAAGTTTATTTCCACCATGGCACGGATCGATCAACTTTTGGTATATATCAGGCCTCGGGAACTGCACTTTTTAGCGGGCCTGTTTTACATTTTTGAGCATATTGAAGAACATATTCAACCGATTTACTTGAAATTTCATATATAAGTAGTTAGCCGGTAGAGCAAGGCGATGAAAACTCCTAACTTTTGGAAGAAATCAGGCGTCAGCAACTGGACGTTTACTACGGGCCAAATATACATTTTTGTGTATATAAAGAGAAATAATCAACCGATTTCATTTAAATTTAATATATAAATTCCTCGTATTAAAACTATGAACATATAAATTTTTTGGAAAGATCAGGGCTCGAAAACTGATTTGCGGGCCGATTTTACATTTTTCACCATTTTGAAGAAAATATTCAACCGATTTACTTAAAATTTCATATATGAGCTTTGTTTGACCGTCCGTGAAAATTCCTAGCTTTTGGAACAAATCAGGCATCGGCAACTGGACGTTTACTACGGGCCAAATATACATTTTTGTGTATATAAAGAGAAATAATCAACCGATTTCATTGAAATTTAATATTTGAGTTCCTCGTATTAAAACAATGAACATTTAAATTTTTTGGAAAGATCAGGCATCGGCAACTAGACGTTTACTACGGGCCAAACATACACTTTTGTGTATATAAAGAGAAATAATCAACCGATTTCATTGAAATTTAATATTTGAATTCCTTGTATTAAAACAATGAACATGTAAATTTTTTGGAAAGATCAGGACTCGAAAACTGATCTGCGGGCCGATTTTACATTTTTCACCATATCTACGGAACGAATTGATGGAGTTTCTTGAAATTTGATATTTGAGTTCTGGTTGTTACCGAAACTAACTGGCGAACATTTCAGGGAATTCGGGTACTAAGAGCCAAATTTACATTTTTCTAGGTATGTTAACTATAAGCTTACTAATGTCCTAAAAATTGTAAAGAAGTATTTAACAGACATTTTTATAATATTCTGTAACACTTTCACTTAACTAGACAATACACATTGCGGTCGGTTATGTGCTGACCACATCAGATTTTTTACTCTTTGGCAGTGAAAACAGAACAAAAAATAATAAAGCAAGGTAATTCGTAAAAAGGAATAGAAAAAAAAAAACAAAGAAAATTAAAACAGGTAAACAACTCAGCGGCAACACTAATACAAAGAAAACTGGAAATAAAATGTTTTTTTTTCTGCTTTTTCAGTTACTTATTTCGAATACAAAAAAGAAATTTTTAAGATATTGAACAAACCAGTACGTGTATAGTATTTGTATATTTATTGTTATATATTGTGCATTCCTTTTGGCCAGGATACTATCAGTTAAATATTTTATGAAGAAGTAAGCGTGCCAGTCTACGCTTATATTTCACTTTCGCAGTTTTAAACTTATAGGTAATCTGTTATGATTTATATAATGAAGTACATAACATTATGAAATAGCTCAAGTATCTGCCTCTGACTTAAGTTTAGCTGAAATTTTAGTACAAAATCCATTGAAGAGCTTATAATATAATAATGAACAATTTAATCAACATAAAGTGTATACGTTTTTGGTTTCAGTCAGAATCAAAATTTGTGGTAAAAGCTAGATACTTTAATAGACTGTAAGCTAGACTGTAATTTTACTAAATTTGAAACATTACACAAATGTCATCTTTATTCAATGCAGAGAGGTTTTAAAAATAAGCAAGATAAGATTATTCGAAGAAAACTATTTCAAATGTGCGTAACTAGTACAAAATACATATTGCTTACAATGATAGTATGTATATGTATGTATTAAGAATATTAAGTGGTTCGCAATTTCATTAAATTTTTAAAGCTCTTTCTAAAATAAAAATTTAAACTGAATTTCCTAACTAGAGGTTTTCTTTAATACTTTTCTTTCATTTCAGTTAATTTTTTTTATTAAAACCATTAGAATTTCAAAATTATTTTATTTAAGAAAGGATGCATTTGAACCTTTTCTTTTCATCAATAAAAGTCAAGTAATATAGGAAAAATGTAAAATAAAAAAAAAATAAAAAAAAAAAATTCCATAAACCTGCAAGAGGCAACATTTTTAGTGCATCAACAACAACAAGCTGTCCTAGTTAACTTTGAATTCAAATATTTTGTTATTATTATCCCTGTCTTTCTCTCTATATCTACCTCTCTCTTTCGTTGATTTCTTGAAGAATTCGTTGTTTACTTTTAATCCTGTTTATTCGTACAATTTTGTTGATAAAATTTTCCCTCCATTTTTTTTTATTATGCCTTGAGTTTATATGTACTCGTACCTACTTGTTCTTTTTTTCTTTTTTTTTTCTTTAATTTTTATAGCTGTTCCTTATATTCTTGTTTTGTTTTCTTATGGAGAAAAGAATTCCAAGAAATTTGCCCAGTCGGCTGACATCAAATATTTTATTCCGAACGAACCCGATTAATGGTTAGGTCTGGTTTGTTTGGTCATTTTGGTATTCAATGGACTTTGGTTGAAAGAAGGAAAGGAAAAAAAAAGTCAAATTTTTCATATTTTTTTTTTTAGAAAAAAGAAAAAAATCGAGTATATTTTCTGGTTTTATTTGTATATTTGAGTTATTTTAAATTCATACATACATACATGCATACGTACATAATATTCACTTATTATTTTTAAAATATTTATGTGTACTTAGTTAAGTCGGTTAAATTCGTTATCACAAAATTTCTGTGATTTTTAATTTAAGTGATTTAATTAATGGACTTAGTTTACCGTATTTCAGGACGTTTTCGCCGACCGCGTTGTATACTATAAGGGAGAGATTATGTAGCAGGATCAAATTTCGAAAGAAATGTCGAATTTTCAATCGAACAGAAATACATTTTCCCATGATGAAGAAATGTACAGAAACTCCTTTTGAAGAGTTTTGTAGATTTGGCTGGCTATGCATCATTCCGCTATGTAGCAGATTGATCAACTTTTAGTGTCTGCAACTAGATGTTTTCCATAGGTTGTTTTTACATTGATAATTTTTAAGAAAATGTTAAGGAGATTTTCTTTGTATTTTATACGTAGGCTTACAAATAATAAATCACCCAACTTTTGGAGTGGAACAGATAACAGTTTACTTTAGGCGGAATTTTCATGTTTACTTGTGTTTAGTTAAATAGTCAACCTGTTTTTTAACCAAAGGAACTGATGAACATTTCATCAGTGAATACCAAATTTTTAAAATATTGTGCAATACTTTCGACAAAATACGACACACTTTGCTGTTAGATATGTAATGATTGTACAAATTTTCTTTTGCCATTTATACTGCGGAGCATTGGAGTAATTACACCATAGTTCAGTTCCGTACTAGCTCCAAGTATTTTTTTTTATCGTGAATGATGGTTCCACCCACTACTAAACCTCTTGCAATTTTGCGTCCAAAATAATTTCTAAGACATATTAGTTATTTTTAAAGTTTTATAAAGGAACCATATTAAAAACCATTGTAAGCTTAACTTACATATTTCATTTTTGAGCTATCATGAAATGAATCGATTATGAATTGTGATAGGTAGAGTACAAATTTATACACATATTTATCTCTACATTTGTTTGGAAGTATTGTACGAATAGATAATTATACACATATCTACATTTTTTAAGTATTGAACGAATAGAACAGTAAATTTATTGCTACACATATAATCTTTGTTGAACTATCATACTGAGCGTACCAAGTCGATATTTTTAAACGGTTTTTGAATTTAAGGAAAGTATTTAAGGTTTATATTCTCAGAAGGTATACAATATACATATATGCTAAAAATATGCATTATATAATCAATTGCAATTTGCAGGATCTACCACATTTTTTTATGATTCTATCTAGTGTTAACATCTATCTTCGGGAAAGAATTTATGATAACGAAATCTTAACAAATTTTTTATTTTTATTGAAAGCGATTTTAGAAAATTCAAAATAATGATAATTTTTATAACATTTTATTTTTAAAATTACAAAAAAAAAATTAAAACAAAATATCTAACCGGAAATAACAATTAAAATTAACACAAATATGTTATTAATCAATAGATGCTCTAAGGTCTTTAAAATAATGTGAAATAGTTGAAAGTTGATTCATAAAATTTTATTCTAATATTTTTCTTTTATAAATTGTAGTATCGATTTTCACAATTTCCGACATAACTTGAAATTTAGAATTAGTATAATAGGATGACTAATTGATTCAAATATTTTCGAAGAATTAACATTGTTGACATTCCTTAAATTTTTTGTTAGAACAACTTTTTGTATAACATGCAATTAATTGTTTTTTAAAAAATTCTTAAGTGAGAATAAAATTTTAATTTTTAATTCAGCAAAAAACTCACTTTTGACAACTAATTTTAATAAAGGTTCATGATCACTTATGTTTTGACATTTTCTCAAATCTGGTATAAGAATATGATTTGCAAATCTGTCATTGAAAAAATATTTAAATCTTGTTTTCACATTTCGCTTCTTTGGCATTATAAGTACGACATTTCAATAGATGAAATTAAAAGTACATATTTTGATACTATAGTCTTTCCTTTGCGTTCTCAAAGGATTCTCAGAGAAAAAACGAAGTTCTCTGAAATAATTTACTATCTTCCAAAAATTTCACTTAATACTATGTATTCCTTTACTAAAACTTCGTTTTTAAATTCTTAAAGCAATGTTTTATATTTGTTAATATATTTCCATCTGAGTCTTAAGATCTTTTTTATTTCAATCAAACACAACAGTGTTCAATTTTTAATATTAAAAATTTTTTTTTCTATTTACAGGTAAGTCTTCAACATTAAAAAAATTATTAATTTGTTGTAAGTAATTCATTTCTATATATTTAAAATTTACATACTAATATAATCGCGGATCAATGGTTTTAGTAAAATAACAAATTTACTTCGCGTTGCATAGCAATTTCTGATATTCGGATCATTTAAATCAAGTGTGGACTATAATAATTCGATACATTAAATAAGGGCAATTAATATGACCAATTATACATTAATAGCTTCTTACAATTAATAAAATTGTTTTGGTTGCACTATACAAAATATTTTACATTAATTATAAATGGGTTAATGTTATTAAAATATTTGAGCGCTTCTATTACGATATTGTAAACAAACTTACCATTAATTCGATCGAACTAATACTTGTGTATACTTTTGAAACAGTTTTATTACTATTCATCAGTAATAAAGTTATTCTAATTTTCGAAATTTCTTTATGTCAAATTGACAACTTAACAATTGAAGACATGAGTGATTCAAGGCGTCCATCTACAATTTTTACGAAAATGGATTTGTTACATAAATAGAAGTTTTATATATTTATCTTTCATGTGCAAAAACCCGATTTTCAAAAAAAACTACTCAGTTTAAGAGATAGTTTGTCTTTAACAGGTGCTATGTCGCACTTTTGAATTATTTTGCTTTAAAAGAAGGTTAATTTACTCGAAATTTCAAAAACTGTAGCTGACACATTCATTCACTTGTGTCTTCAATTGGAAATTAGAATAATTCAAAGTTTAATGTACTTCGTGAGTGAATTCTCTTTCAATTAAATCAATGACTTTATTAATTTTATAATAGTATGGAATTTTTAAGATCTAACATATATTCAATTGAAATAGCTATTGGTCGTTGCTTCATCTTTAATTTCCTATAACATATTTATCTAATTTTTCATAATTTTGAAAATATTGAAATAAGAGATTTGATATGGTAATTTTAGCAGAAAATATTTTTTGATATTTAATTTTATTGTGTTTATTGTGGTTGATGTAACAATTTTTTATTGCATACATTTTGAATATTCAATTTTAGGAAAGGGTTGTAAACAAGCTGTTAAAATTTTATGTATAATTGGGGAAATGTTCGAATATAAATTTTAAATTTTACGATATAAACTTACATGGTTCGTATTATTTTTTAATTATCTTCGGTGTTATTTTGTGGTGGTAAATTTTTTGTGTATGAAAAAACTATTTTAGTAAAAAAAAATTGTTTTTAATTAAGCTTTGAAAAATGTATTTTAAGACATTGACATTATTTTTTTTTTTTTTGCTCAAAATAGAAATCTACAAATTTTGATCATAAATGTCGTAATTTAATGGGATTTTCATTTCCTAATTTTCTATTCCGTAAGTTGTTTTTTTTGAATTTTCTTAATTTTCCTATACCGTACCGTAAAATCGAAAATTTAATTGGGGGGATGTTATTTTCGGATTTATACGGTTCCATAGTAAATTTTTAGTGAAAATAATGCACACATTTCTTTGCATTTCACTTATTTTTTGTGTGTTATTTTCCCCCTAACAAAAAAAACTCTTAAAATATAAATACTTTTTTTTTAGAGGATGTTGATGAAGTGTACACTATTAATAAAAAAAAAGTATGCACATAATACTTACCGTATTAATAATATTAAATTTACATACATTTATGTATACATACATACATAGTTATGTGTTGTAATATCTCCTGTATGTTATGGGTGCAGAAAGAAAGATTTGTGTACGTCTGATGAATGCACAATTTTTATAGTTAAACCGTAATTAAAATTAAAAACTTACAAGGGGGCATTCTAATCTATTTTCGGCAAAAGAATTTTTGTCGCGTAAAAAAATTTTTTTTTTATTTTAGTTTTTTTTTATTTTTATTTCTTTCCCTTTTAATATGTTATTTGAATTTGAAAACAAAAACAAAAAAAACAGAATTTCTCAAGGTGTTTATTATTTAAATCAATTTCGTTAAATAACTAGACATACTAGAAATTTTCGGAAGAAAGGAAATACGGTGGAATCCGCATTAAATCATATCGGATGGCAAGATCTTTAAACTGTAATATTACGAACATCAATTATTATCAATGTGGACCCAGGAAATGAATTTTAGAATATATCATTGAATTTTTTTGATCCCCCCTAACATTTTATCCACTCGTCTCCCCCCTCCCCTCCCCGTTTTATTTTTTTGAAATTCTAGCAGTAATATAAAAAAAAGGCAAAAGTTAACTAAATAAGAAAAAATATGAAGGAAAATGTATCGTAATTCCTCAATTTATCGATTTATTATGCAATTAAGCATTATTTTGTAAATAAAAGCAACATCGAATACATTATCATTAAATTAGTGCTTTAGTAAAAGAAATTTCTCCTGCGTCTTTTTCTTCGTACATCAGTTGTTGACTAATTTCCCTAACTATCATTAGAGCGATGTTCATTTCTGGAATTGATCGATTTCAAGAGTAAAATTTAAAATAAAATGGCCTATTTCAAAAGTAATAAATAAAGAATTTTTCAAAAGCTCTTATATAAATTAAAATACAAGCAAAATTATTTAGCAGAACATTATTTAAAGCCCCGATTCCATCTCGAATTGAAACTTTAGTATAAATTTGACTTTTTTTTTCTTGATAAACTGCATATCATTAAGTAAGACTACTTTCACAGTGAACTTCATCTATATTCCTCCTTTCATCTTTGGTTTTATTTAATCATTCAGAATGTGCTCTTTAAATGTCGTCTCATGCAGCTTGAGTGACACTGGTAGGAAACATAAAAAAAAATTTCTTTGTCTTTTTACTTGCCTTTTATTTGCTTTTTTTTTATTATTAAGTGTAATTTTCTTATTTGTGAAGGAAAATCGTTTATATGCATTCAGCAAACGTGTCGTCTGGGTTTAAGAAAACAAAAATAATAATAATGGAAAATATAGTCGAAAATTATAGCAAAAGGTTTGTAAACTTAAAGGAAAAAGATCATTGTACCGAGAAGATGCTCTTTCACTATATTAAATGATACTAAAAATTTCATTACTATATCATTGCATATATTAACGCATCTTATACAAATAAATATAAATTTTGTATACATAAATGTAGATGTACGTATAGATGTGTACATCAAGATCATTTAACAAAAACAAAATTTATCTATTTCCGCTGTAAATGAATTTTTTCATTTATGGAACTACTTGCAATTATTATTTTAAATGAAATGAGATTTTTATACCTTTGTACTTATAGAAACATTATATAAAATTTGAAATACTTACATATTTTTAATAATAGGAAAATTTAAAAACTGCTATTTGGTAGTGCTAATGATTAAATATGCTATTACGTCGTAAGACACTTTCTAAAACTAAAGCTGTTTTATTGCGAGTTTAAGCTCATCCATAAATTAGAAGAATTAGAAGAATTTATAAAAACTTATATTTTGACAATGCAGTGCTTCTAGGAGATGTCAATTTACTTAAACCTCAACGATATCATTCAGAAGAGAATCTCATACTAACTTGATTTATTAAGTTAGAGTCCTTTACTTGAAATTGTAGTACAACAGCATCGAAGGAATGCAAAAAATTATAATATATTTTATAAATCTTGAATTTCAATATGGGAACATTAAATTTTCAAGAAAATAATAAATTTAAATACTGAAGTAAATTAATAATGTACAGTTAACTTAATAATGAAAACACAGTTAACTCTTACTTCATTAAATTTTGATTTATATCCATTTATTTTTTGCAGATTGTTTGTAATATATTTTGATAAAATCGCTTCTCCTGTTGTTCTAATTTTAAATGCAAGGCCTCTAGCAATTAAAGTTAATATACCTTTTTTTTCCCCTGTAACAGGCTCTTAGGCCCTTCTTACATCGACCCATATGATCTTTGATTATTCCCATTATAGGCTACATAAGCGCTACATTATTTAGGCCCCTGAGAAATTTTAGTATTGTAGCTAGCCCAAGCCGCAAGACTTCCATTGGGATAACAAAATCCCATCCATTGTCCTTGGCACTCCCAAGCATAATTAATCAATATCGATATACTTGCCTGAATACATTTTAGGTCTCTTAATTTCTGTTATATAGTGACAGTTTTAATTAACATCTAAATTTCATTACAAGTTGATTTGCTTCACGCATTTTCATTTATAATTTACAACCGCTGCCTTGTTCCTTACATATATACTTCTTTTTACCTCTCTAGAACCGAAGCCCTTAAGCCCTTCTCATGTCGGCCAGTAGGATCTTTAGTGATTGGTACTCTTTTTTTAAGCTTAAAAGAAAATTATTTCTTCTTTAACATTTTCGACTAAGAAAAATTGATATGTTTACGAATGACCCTAGAGTTTAGAGTGTGAAAACCCTTAGATATTTTTGATTTATTCATTTTCAATTGTTATCGGTTTATAATTGCACCATGGTGAAAAATAAATTCCTTATTGATTTAAAAAAAAATAAAGGGAAGGTGCGTTTTTGTTGTTATTTTTGTTCCCATTTTTTACCGACTGTATTGTGTAAACAATAGGTAGGTTATGTGATGGCAACAAATTTCGCATATCGAGTTTTCGGTGGGAATGCACTTCTCCATAGTAGGGAACTGTAAGTAAACTATTTTTAGCAACCTGTCGGTCCGTCGATCTGTCGGTCTGTGTGTGCACGCGTGTATCTCAAGTTCGGCTAAACCGATTTTGATGAAATTTTATATGTAAGTTTATTTCCACCATGGCACGAATTGATCAACTTTTGGGATATATCAGGCTTTGGGAACTGCACTTTTTAGCGGGCCTGTTTTACATTTTTGACCATTTTAAAGAATATATTCAACCGATTTACTTGAAATTTTATATATAAGCTCAGCTCGACCGTCCGCGAAAATTCCTATGTTTTGAAAGAAATCAGGCATCGGCAACTAGACGTTTACTACGGGCCAAATATATATTTTTGCGTATATAAAGAGAAATAATTGACCGATTTCATTGAAATTTAATACTTGAATTCCTCGTATTAAAACAATGAACATATAAATTTTTTGGAAAGATCAGGGCTCGAAAACTGATTTGCGGGCCGATTTTACATTTTTCTCCATTTTGAAGAAAATATTCAACCGATTTACTTGAAATTTCATATATGAGCTTTGCTCGCCCGTCCGCGAAAATTCCTAACTTTTGAAAGAAATCAGGCATTAGCAACTGGACGTTTACTACGGGCCAAATATACATTTTTGTGCGTATAAAGAGAAATAATTGACCGTTTTCAATGAAATTTAATATTTGAATTCCTCGTGTTAAAGCAATTAACATATAAATTTTTTGGAAAGATCAGGGCTCGAAAACTGATTTGCGGGCCGATTTTACATTTTCCACCATAGCTACGGAACGAATTGATGGAATTTCATGAAATTTAATATTCGAGTTCTGGTTAACTGGCGAGCATTTCTGGGAATTCGGGTAGCACAAAACGAAACTCTACTAAGAGCCAAATTTACATTTTTCTAGGTATGTTAACTATAAGCTTACTACTGTCCTAAAAATTGGAAAGAAGTATTTAAAAGATATTTTTATAATATTCCGTAACAATTTTACTTAAATATACAATGCGGTCGGTTATGTGCTGACCACATCAGATTTTTTTTTTATTATTTCCACAAAAACCACCTATATATGAGAATTTATTACCTTATCCTGTATTTTTAATATTTTTCTTTTTCTTGTTCTGATTTGAATATTTACCAAAAATAGAAAATTCGACAACAGCAAACGAAAATAGCATAACAAAAATTTCATATTTAAATTTGACAAACGCACGTACGATTCGAATTTCTGTAATTCCCCATATTTTTTGTTCCTAAATTTAATTTCATTAAACACAATAAAAAAGCCCTTGTAAATAAATAAAAAAAAAAAACAATAATTTTCTACTTTACAAATAACTTGAGCACAACAAAAGGAGGGAAAATAAGGAGATCAATGACTATAGTTAGGCTATTTTTAGTTCCGAATTCAATAAATGTATATGTAGGGATGTGATTTTGTTCATATATAGTACAATACATATGTATATAGAAAAATAATATAGAAACATAATTTGTAAAATTAAATTAAATCTTATAACTTAAGAAATCGTTCAAATCTTTGAAATAAACTCATTGAATTAGAAAAGAATGTGTCGCATGAAAGAATGAAAAATGTCGCATATACTGAAAATTAACGATGTAAGATAACGAATTCACGATTTAAGACAATGATTAATTTTTAAGGTTAATTCAACGTCCTGATCTCTGTGCTTTTACATACGTTATTTAGTTAATTGCCTTTCATTCTTCTCAAAACTTTCCATTTTCACGACTTTAAAGAGTTCTAACGTGAAAGAGGTGGGGCTTGGCTTAAAAAATTTGTTCTAGAAAAAATAAAATTCACTAAAGTTGTCTATAAAATATTTTTCTTTTTATTTTGGACGGTGCCAAAGCTTTGTAAACAGGCAATCAAAGCTAGGAGATCCTTTTTTTCCAAAAAAATCCAAACCCGTTAAAAACGACCAACTTTTGTATGTATTTGTTTTCCCCTACTAGAAAATTGTATTAACTTAAGAATGGCAAATTTTTTAGACTCCATAACCATTAAATATTTTTTACACATTTACACACAAGATGAAATAAATGTTCAAAAGGATTTTTGAAAGTGCATTGTGTTATTGCAATTTTCTTAAAATCAATTCTTTTTTAGGTTAACATTTTTTATAATTTACTTACTTTTGTAATATGTAAGTAAGATACAAGATTGTTCATATATTGTATTGATATTTGTTTTCGAAATTCAGAGAAATGAGGAAATGCTATTCATATCAAAGGAATGCAAGTTTCAAATCGTCTATAAGAAAAAGGGCAGCCAGCCCATGTAAATTACAAAGAAATAATAATAATAAAAATAAATAGGAAAAGAAAAGAGGAAAATAGGGAACTAAAACAGAAAATACACAAAAATGAAGAAGACACTTTTCGATTTCTTAAAAATTTAAACACACGCATATGTTTGTATGAAATGCATGCGTACGCGTGTGTGTGAGCACACTATGCATATAAATTTTTTATGATTTTTTTTTTTTTTTGAATAACCAAAAAGGTGTCAAAAATTTTTCTATTATTATATTTCAAGTTTTCCCCCACGCATAGAAAAATAATAAAGAATCAAAATAAAATAGAATAGAAAATAAAAAAAAAATTTAACAATAAAAATAAATTAAGAGGGAAAATATGTGTTGCCTCTAATAGCTTTAACATAGAAATATAATAATAACAATAATAACAACCACACAACAGCGAACATAACAACAAAAATAACACAGCAATAATTTATTCAAGACTTCAAATTATACGATATACGAAAAGCGCAATATAAACACACGTCACTAATACTATGGCTGTATGATAAAATATTGTGAGTTTGTGTAGATTGCTAAAGCAAGTGACATTTTAATAAAGATTCCAGACTAAAAGACACAGCAACATTGTTGTTATTGGTTGAAAAAAGAAAGAAAGATTTTTTTTTTGGTTGGTCCTTATTTTCTTTCATTCCGAGCTTTCTTTTTTTCCCTTTTGTTTTATTTTTTTTCTTCTTTTGATTTGAATAATTCTTGCTAAACAAAATTCTTTATCTATTTTGAATTTGGAAAATTTTTAATCTAGATGGCATTACTTTTGATTGCAATGCTGCTGCATTTCATTTTATATTTTTTTTACTTAACTTGTTTTCGTTTTGTATTTTTCTTTTTGTTTTTATTATTTTCTATTTTTAAAGTTGATGCTTGTTGCATTTTGGAAAACGAAAAAAATTTTTTTATCCAAATTTCATTGCAAGCAAACCGCATTTGTTGCAGCAGCTGTCTTTCACTTTTTGTTTTTTTTTCGATTTTATGTATGAGTAAGTTTGTGTATGTATGTATGTTACCCAGCAAACGACACAGTCAAAATAAAAAAAAAAAAAAACGAATATATGACAACAACAATAATAACGGCATAACATTAATAATAATAAAAATAATAATCAAAAGAAAAAAAATAAAACATACTATTACTTCCGGTCTCGTCTATCAAACACATTTCATGTTGTTGTTGTGTTGCTGTTGTTGTTTTGTATCGTTGTTATTCTCCTCATTGCCTGTTTATTATTTATTTTGTATTTTTTTTTGTTTTTTCTTCATTTTGTTGTTGCCATCGTTCATCGTCACTCTTGAAGTTCATTTACAGGAACACCATATCTCTCATATAGGTTGCATAAAGAATAACAAAACAACATTTAAAGGCTCTCTAAAATAATGTTATACACACATGTATGTTGTATGTATATAAATTAAATATAGAGAAAAGTACAGTTCTGTAACACATTAGATTTTTCATACACATATACATACATACATATCTATGTATATTTATTATAATGCATTCTTTTACATAAAGCGTAATACAAATTTATCATCAAAGAGGGTAGCAATAACAGCAACAACAGCAACACTAAGAATCCTAAAAAAAAACTAAACAAAAATTGCTCATTTTATTTTTCTCATTTATTTTGAAAGAACGACAAATTTTTTTCTGCAAACATACATACAAACATATTATTTTAATAATTATTTGGGAAAGAAGACGACAAATTTATTTTTCATATTTACAAACTAACATTGTGCAGTTTTCTGATTTGGACTGTGCTGTGGCGTTACATTAAAAGAGAAAAAAAGGAATAAGAGAACAGCGCATTAAATAATTATTATAATATAGAAAAAAAATGTCAAATTTTATGAAAAATGATTTGAGATTAAATTAATTTCCTTTATGTGTCACAAATATTTAGATTAATTCCCTTAATTTAATATACAAATACATGTACAGTATGCCAAATATGTTATTTTTTGTTATCCAAAGTTTGTATCAATGGTGACAACAATAACAAATTTCACTTTTATACGCGATCACAAATCGATTTTCAATATTTTCATGAATTTTCAAATAATAAGAATTGGGATTCAAAGGTGTGATTACTTTATATTTTTAATGGTATTTTTTATTTGCATATATGTATTGCAAAACTTAATTGGCAACTTTTATTTGAAGTGCAATTGTTAATTTATTAGAAATATTTAAAGTCAAAAACGCTAAATAAAGTTAATCGGTCGCAAAAAAGGATTAGATTGATAATAACAGAAATTAAGAAAAATTTAGTTAAAGCTCACATTTGTCAAGTTTTTGCTGTTAATGTAAAAAAGAAAATGTCAAACTCAAATAAAAAGCCCTGATCATTCCAACAAATTTATAGATTCATTGTTTTAACACCTCGAATTTGAATATTAATTTTCAATGAAATCGATTGATTATTTTTCTTTATATACGCAAAAATGTATATTTGGCCCGTAGTTCAGTTTCTGACGCCTAATTTCTTCCAAAAGTGAGAAGGTTTCACGAGCGGTCGAGTGAAGCTTTTATATGAAATTTCAAGTAATTCTGTTGAATATTTTTTTCATGATGATCAAACATATAAAACAGGCACACTAAAATATGCAGTTCCTGATATATGATATATCCCAAAAGTTAATCAATCCGTGCCATAGTCGATATAAACTTACATATAAAATTTCATCAAAATCGGTTTAGCCGAACTTGAGATACACACGTGCACACACGACAGGTTGCTAAAAATAGTTTATTTACACTTACCTACCATAGAGAAGTTGGTTCCCGTTCCCACCGAAAACTCGATATGCAAAATTTGTTGCCATCACATACATAATCTACCTATTGTATACACAATACGGTCGGTAATTAGTTCGCATTGTCTCCGCTTGGTTAAATCAGAAAATGCCATTCCTATTATTTACAATATTTACAAACTTGAAAATTTGGAAAAAAGCGAAAAAAAGCTAGTTAATGTGTTCTTTAGCTTTTAGGCATCAAAATTGTTAATTTTTTCATCCATAGACCATAATATCGAGACTTCTTCCAAAATTTACTATACAAACAATGCTACATAAACTGAAAAGTTTTAAAGTAAATATAAAGTTATGAATGTCTAGATCTTTAGGGTTCCAACATATTAAATCACAGTTGAATTTAATATCACTAATTTTATTAAAATATCATTCATAAGCTAAGCTCACCCATGTTTGTTGTCTTACAGCTTTTTTTTATATTTAAATTTTCAATTTCCTACAATGTAATATTAATATTATAATTCAATCGGAAATAAAAATATAGATACCCTTTTAAAATTAAACAACACTTTTCAAAATCATTGCAATTAATTATTAAATAAGAAATTTTTATTCAATCATGAATCCGAAAATCCTTATTATGTTATCATATAACGAGCTTTTAATATATTCCGATCGCCTTGCATACATTGGGGGAGGTATTGTTTTTAAACCAAATTTTACATGTAGGGGGGGGGGGTTTTGTGCTGCTCCGAAATAACTTATGCATTGTCAGCAGAAATAAATATTTAGAAATAAATAACTGTGAAGTTGGCAAACAAAAAAAGTGGTGCATTTATGAAGTTTTTAAACAGATTATTAAAGTAACACTGCATAGTACACGACTTTTATTAAAAGCACAATTTTATCAGAATTTTTAAATACAAAAATACAGTCGACTTTATGCTGATCGCACATTAAAAATATTTTTTTAAAGTCACCAAAAAATTAAAAAAAAAAAAATATTTTATTTCAACCAAATTCTTATAGAAATGAAGGAAAGGGAAGATAGGTATAGAATACTTTGTTTTACTGTTTTTCTTTTCTTCTTTTTGAACTTTATTAATTTTGATATACCGCCAAAAAGGAGACGACTAGAGATGTAGGATTGCAAAAAAAAGAAAAATAAGTCATTAAAAAATTTCAAAGTAAAAAAAAATTTTTTTTTTAAACAAAACGCTAAAAAAAAATAAGAATAAAAAATTTAAAATTTATGTCGGTCCTCCTGACAGCAACATTGTTGCTCATTGAACGGCTTTTTATGCAGTTTATACTCTGCATACAAAGGAAATACATTTGTGTGTATGCATGTGTGTTGTTATTATTTTTGAATGAATATTTTTTGCTTTTATTTTGTTTCGTTGTGATAGAATTAAATGTGAATTGGAAATGCAAATTTTTTTCATTTCGTATTTTTAGTGACCTGATCATAAAAAAGAAAAACTTATTTTTTATGAGCTTTTTATTTTGTGGTATGTTGAAAACTAAGATTAAAATTCATTTAAAATTGAAAACTATTTGAAAAAAAATTTTTTTTTGTTTTTCACAATTTTGTTTTTTAACAATTGAGCAACTTAAAGGTAATTCGAATCTTAATAATCTTCGATCTTCGAATCTAGCACTCAGAATGCGCTACAAGTATTATAGCGCATATACATTCGATTTTTAAATCATAAACTATAGCATTTTTTTAAGTAAAAACAGAATGTGTGTGTACATGTGTACACGATTTTCATATTAGGTGTTTAATACTGAAATGTCAAATGTTGGCGAAATATCAAATAGAAACCAATTTAAAGCTTAATTTGTAGATTAGCAGTTTAAGATCTTTTTGAGTTTGTTATTATTTGTATTGTGATTTAGAAACAAAAAAATCATAAGGTATCCCTTAATAATAAGCAGACACTAGCGGCAATAGAAAAATAAAATTTTGTGCAAAATGAAGCCAAAATTTTGGGACTCCTATATGCATAACAACTTGAATAAGTCTATAATTTTGATAATTTATTCAATACAATCATTTTATCAATAATTGATTAAATTTTATAATTTGCGATATTGATAACATGTTCCTAGTTAAATAATTGCTAATTTAGCTAATTATTTTTTATACTAATTTAAAATTAAAATTTTCAAATTTGTACGAATTAGAGCTTAGAGCGGTTTAAATTTTCTATGCCAAAAATAATATTAATAGTAACTGAGTTCCTGTGTTTAATTTAAATCGAAAGGAATTTTATTTATTTATATCCAAATAATATCCAAGTATATAATGTTAAACAAAGTGTATATGCATACATAACTACACTTTACTTTTCTGTGTAAACACGCTCAATACAACGCCTTTTAATGAAATATGTTATGTATTGCATTCACATATACATTGATAAATTAAATATTGCGCCAATTTGCACAATATTATTGTGTTGTATAACTATATATAGATTCAATAGTGAAGATCAAATTGTAAGTCCTAAGAAACGTTTTGTTTTCATTTGTGAATATTGCATGTTGCACATTTTTCATTTTCTCGTTTTGTATTTTTTTTATTTCTGGGAATTTTGCTCTCAGAAATGAATTAAAAACAAGTTGAGATTGAAGTTTTAGATGCTGTTCTTGTCCTCTTTGGAATTTAGCGAGATTTTTTTTAATGTTATTCCTTTTAAGCGTTCTTTTTTTTAACGAATACAATAAAAATAAAAACAAAATAAATCGATTTGACTTGAAGATATTCTTTTATTTTCAATTTAATGTTGAATATTTTAAGGATGAAGGTTTGGGGGGAATGCATGTAGATGTGAATTTATACGTTAAGAACAAGAGTAAGTGCGTCTGAGAGTTTGTTTTTAACAAAAATATAATTTTGCAACATAAAACTATTAGATTTTTCATTACTTTGTTTTAATTCTTTTACAGAGCCATATAGATGCCAAATTAAAAAGCTAATTTAAATTATAATCAATTGTTCCTAGTTAATTTCTTAGGTTGTTAATTCTTTGAGTTCCAATTTATTCCATTTCATTTTGGAACATTGTATTACAATAGATAATTGCTGACATCAACACTTTTAATTGTTGTACCATTAACGTAAATACAAAAAAGATTAAGTCACAATTAGCAACTATCAACTGTCACAAAAGACAACGAGGCCTTGATATAGTGGACTCCTTTCCAATTTTAGAGTTTTTAAGCAATTTTTGTTGTCAATTATCATATAGTACGGGATTTATTTTTCAGGAAAGGAAGGGTTCTGGTTAGAAAGAAAGGACATAGTTATTTGCTGGCAAGTAAACAAGAAAAAATTAGAAATAAAATGGTCAGAAATGAGAGTAATTTTGATTGAATTTTTTTATAAAATGAACGAAACTACGCAATTTTTCGAAATTTACAAAAAGCGTTTCTATTCGAAAAAATTTAACAAAAATCAAATTTTTTTTCCAAAATCGTAAAAAATTTCTACTAATTTTTCTTGATTTTCTTGTTTTTTTTTTCGACTTTTTTTTGTTTACAAATAAAATTCCTAAAATTTTTCTTTAAAAATTCATTTTTAAGATGCAATTATGTTGCAACGAATGTTTGCTTTTTTCACGTTTTTTTTGATACACAACAATACCATTCTTAACTATTGTATGTATGAGTGTTGACGTATTAACATTCTGTGTACATAGGCATAGGAAATTCAAACTGTATAAGTATAAAAAACCCACCATATTAGTTTAAATATATTTTTATTTTTTCTTTTTATTTTTGATGTCTGGTTGAAAAGAAACAACAAAAAACAAAAAAAAAAAGTGTTGCACTTTACTGCAATCTTGTTTAGGAGGTTTAGGAGGTTAAAAATATGCTAGAAGGGAATCATTGGTCATATAGAAAAAAATATTTAAAATTGAGTTTGCTTTTATTATTATTTTACAAGTGGATTCGAAAAAATGATCAATGATAATTGAATTATAAAAACTAACTACAATCAACTAATTTTGAAGTTATGAAAGTTTTTGTCCACTTCCTTCTTTTTGGTACATTTCCAAAATTTGGAAAAAATCTGTCTGTTATTTTTACTCTATTAATTCTTCTTTTTTTGCAAAGCTCAAAGCTTACCTCGGTAAAGGTAAAAAAAAAAAATTAAATTTCATACACAAATAAATTTTTTGTCAGTGCATTATTTAAGGTATTAAACCAAAAGTAATTTGAAAGATCTGTAAAAGTAGTCATTTTCTCTCTGCAATTATTTCTGCTTTTATAAGAAATTATAATCGGGTCAGCTTGCTTAATAATAGGCTTTGCAAATTAACCGATACTTCAATTTTGTTTTTCGTTCATTTTTGGAACAATTCTTCTTCTACACGGCATCTTGGATTACTCGTAACATTTAATTTTAACATAAAAGCCTGTGTCGTTACAAACCGTGATGCTACAAAAAGGCAAATATCAAAAAAAGGAGTGGAATTTGTAACATTTCAATGACCCTTCATTTCACAAAAAAAATATTCGAATTCTTCATCTTTTTTTTTTCCTTAAAATAAATAATTCGAATAAAACATAGTTTATTTATGGTAGTAGCTAATATGCAATATTGTCTAGAAAATGGATTTTAATAAATTCAATATTTTTATAAAATATATTGCATATATTTAGGGATATATATTTTAATTAGCTCTTTTCATTATAACATTAGGGAAAAATATTTTTCACACTATCTACTTTACCAATTTTTGACCCGAAATTAGTAAAATTTCCTTTTTCGGCTCCTTGTTTTTCCGAAACGGTACGCTTTTTCAAATTTCAATAAAAACCAAATTACAAAAATGAATACTCATTCGTCCAAGAATATAATTGTTTGGTTTAACATAAATAGCCGTCTAATTCCACCATTCAGTTAGCAATTCCGGTCTTCATCCTGAAATTATGCAATAATCCGAATTTATTTATTTTTTTTGAATGAATTGTTAATTGCTATGTTTTTCTAATATACTTAATCACCTTGTACGTTATATTATATTGATCACAAATATGAAAATGTGTATATTGCTTTTCAATGGAATTTTTTCATTTTATATACATACATACACATACATATATAATATTTAAGGCATTAAATAAATTAAATATTATAAAGAGAATGAAAATTCTTATCACATATCGTAAATGTTGGCATACACATATACAGAATATTACAATAACTAAAAAAAAACGAAAATTCCATTTAATTTTCTTGTTTTTCTTTCCCGTTTTTTTCTTAAGTATTAGTGGGCTTAATAAAGAATTAAAGAAAAGCTAAACTAAAACTGAAAAACAAAAAACAAAAATACCGACGTGATCGATTCTTTCTTCTATACTTCAATATAGATGAGACCAGGACGGACGGGACGGGACGATTTGGTGAATTTTGGCTTGAGATAAATAAATAAAATGAAAATTTCAAATGAAATTGTTAGGGGTATCGGGAATCGGGATATTATCGATGGTATTGCATGTTTATATGAATATATGTATGTACATATTATAGGTACATCCAATATCATATACATATGCATGTACATATTATATATAATATGTACATGCATATGTATATGATATTGGAATATTTACGTACATTCTTTAATATTATTGTAGTTTTATAATAGAAAAATTATTGTTTTCTTATTGTTTTTTCTTTTACTGTTATTGTTGCTGTTTTTGCGTATTAAAGAATTAATGTTTTCACATCTTCTTTTAAAACTTTTTTCGTGAGTAAGTATGTACGTATTACAAAAAATACATAACTGATATTGTTACATATGTAGGTAGGCTCCCGTAGTACATACATATGTGTGTATGTATGTGATTACTGATTGTACTCGTATTCTATAATTTTTTTCATCTTTTGTTAAATTGTTATTTTGTTTGTCAAGCATATACCTACATGTACATATATAGAAACATACATACACATTATATGTATATACATATATATATATTTATATATATATAAAATAATAAACTAATGTAGAAAT
Organism: Condylostylus longicornis; assembly: GCF_029603195.1. Taxonomy (NCBI): domain Eukaryota; kingdom Metazoa; phylum Arthropoda; class Insecta; order Diptera; family Dolichopodidae; genus Condylostylus; species Condylostylus longicornis. Next base: position 6,516,642 of record NW_026578009.1, on the reverse strand, counting down.
TCCTTGAGAACGTTGAACTTCAAATAAGAATTAAAAAGAAACAAGAAAAAAGCACAAAATGAAAGAAAACAAATTCCCGAACGAGTAAACAGAATCGTTAAAAACAAAAATACCACGTGACAAAAATAATTCTTTATTTCTCTCTCCTCCTCTCTCTTCTCTTGCTTTCTCTTTCACTCTCTCTTCTATTTATTTGCTAAAATCTCTTCTTACAAGCTTTCTTTTTTTTTTATCTAATATAAAAAGAAATGAGATCGTCGTAACAAAAAACAAAAAAAATTAGAAAAAAAATCTTTGCATTCTTGAAATTTTCAGTCCTAAATACTTTTTCTGTTTTTGCTATTTTTTTTTTAAATGCATTTTGAGAATTATTATTGTTGTGTTACTCTCGCTCGGCATTGAACACTGCGACAACACGGCAATCAAATAACAACAACAGAAGGTGCAGAGGGGTTGAACGTCAGTTTTGTTTACTGACTTTTATGCTTTTTTTATCATTTATATACGCGTGTAAATAAATATCTTGTACACATATATAAAATATATTTTTATGTATGTGCATATAGTAAGGTTTTAAGAGAGTGTTTACACATAACTGTTTTCATTTAAGTGAGTTGAAATATTCATGGAATGCAATTCAAGTAAAGCTTTCATTCATGAAATGGTTATCACATTTTGATATTGGGATTTTTTTATGCATTTCTTTTGTTTTTTTATTGTTTCTTTTTTGTTTTTATTGCATTGTAGAACTTTTCGCTTTTCTATATTGGGAACAAAATACCTGTATGAAATAAAATTTTTGGGTGATGTTGAATGTTGAAATGAAAAAAGAAAAACAAAAAATTGTCAATAGATTTTTTAATCCATTGGCATTTTATTTTAAGATTTTTAAAGAAATTCAATTTTTTTAATCAATTTTAAAAATTCATAAAAATTTTCTTTAAAATTTTTATTACATTTATAATAATGTTCGAGTTTTAATGTCTGTATTGCACTTACAACTACAAATAAATATTTTTCAATATGGTTCAAAAAAAATTTATATAAAGAACAATAAATTAATGTAGATCATTATGAGTATAGTCCGCTTAAAATCGGCTCGGATAACGTAAAACACTCGTTTATTTTCAAGTAAGTGTCATGGTGAAAAATCTTTATATAATTTTATTTTTGTTTGCACATGAATGATGGCAGTTTTCCAATCGCCCTTAGATTTATCCATTCTCTTTTGTAAAAAAATTCAATTTCGATTAAAGCGCTTCATTATAAGTTAAAGCTTGCGTACTTAAGTAAAAGAGAGAATATCAGAAAGTAGAAGATGGAGAATGCAGATTTTAACTTGATCTTGCTTTCACTTGTTTATGTACACCTACATAAATAATTGTTAAATGTTTAATAGAAATGAATAGAAGAAAATAACTTAATAAAAATTATTTTAAAATCTTTTATTGTGATATTTGTTATTTTTGCAAACGGGAAAATTAAGAAAACCTAGTCACATTTAAAAAATAATCCTTCATATTTTCAAATTCTCGAAATTTATGGTGAATTAAATTATCTTGAACGCTTTTCTTTTTCACCACTATGACGAGCATATCATAGATCATCATGCCGCAGTTTCGTGCATTATTGGATTTAACTAGGTACAGGTAAACAACTTGCTAAAGTTTTTTTTCTTTACATGTATTAAATATTTAAGGTTATTGTATTTTGGTCAAATTGGTCAGATATTCTTGAGTGTCATTTTAATATCAAATATTAAGTTAAAATCTTAGAAATAACATTAAAGAAAACCCTAGTCCCAAACCATGGAAAAAATTGCAAAAACACAAAATTTTCAAAACAAGTTGCCCAGTTTATCATTTTGTTGTGGGAGTGGGAGTATCATCAAATTTTGACTATTCTGGCTTTACTAGTTTCCTTTACTAATAAAAATTGAAGAACTTTGTTTTACATTGAAAATAAGAGTAAGGGAAAATTGTTACATATGTAATTAAATTCAATTATACAAATGATCGTTAATTCAGACGTTAATAGGCTGACTGAAGTTTAATCTATTAATTTAATTATTTTAAATATTAAAACTATTATAAACAATCAATTCAATATTTTTTTTATGCATATGTGTAATATTTAGGTGTGTATGTATGTAAATATTTTTCAAGTAATTTGATCGTTTTTTATATTAAACAATCACTTTGCATGTGAAAATAAGCATTGAATTTTTTTTAATATAAAATAAGAACCAAAAAGAAAGGAGAATGGATTAGATCGTTTTTCATTTTACTATAACTTTTAATGACTCAATTTCATTCGAATTCAAAAAATATATTTGTAATTGTGGTCTAAAAATTTTTTTTTATCTTAAGCTGAAATCATTAATCATTGCACTGGCCGCTGTTTGATGAACTCATACACATACACAATTTTTGCAGAATGAAAATTGAAGTTCTTTTCATTCCCATGCTAGCCAGGCCATTTAAGCAATACTGTATTTCATAACATACTATAATTATATATAATTCAGAGATTATGTAGGCACGAATGTTGATAGTTTGCAAAATTATAACTAACTTGAGTTAAAAAGTTAATTATGGCAGGTTACGATGTTTTATTTAGAAGATCGTAAATTGCAATATTTTACTATGAAAACAATATTTTTTGAGTTGTTATATATGTATTTGCAATCAGGCAATTATATTAAGAGATTTGAATGAGAAACGAATCCGAAAAAATAAGATTAGGAGTAAATCAATTTATAATATTTCTTGTGCTTAGAACTTTATATAAAATTCCAATATGTAATATAATGTATGCACGTTAGCAAGTGCGATTTAGACACATTTTAAATTAAAAAATGTTATTTTAAACTATAATTTTAGACATGGGGCTTATTCTGATAACCAAATTCCTAAGTGGCAGTGGAAGTGCTTTATGTAGATTTCTACGATAAAATATCATTATTGTTATTATCAATTTGGGGCTTATTCCAATTCTCAGAATAAGCCACTAATTAACTTTGAGGATACTAACTTCAATTTCTAAGGGGTCGTAAAACCAATTTTGCATAATTTGTTTACACGCACGTACACATACTTAAATACACATCTGTTCATCTTTAATACGCCATTTTAAAAAAGTAAAATAAATTCGCACTTTTTATTTTATGGAATGTTGTTTTTTAATTTTCTGATACGCTTAATTTTTGACTTTTTTTTTTTGTTTTTCTTGCCATTAAAAAATAATTCATTAAAAAAATCTTAAATTTCCATACCGATTTTCCAAGAAAAATGAATTGGTAGATAAAACAAGAACCAAGAAACAAAAAAATTCAACATGGGGGCATGTTGATTGAAAAAACAATCAAAACAGAAAAACAAAACAATCAAAAGTAAAAACCTTTAAAACCTTTAAATTCTGGTACATGTGTATGTGCATGCATTTGTACATAAAAATCACACGCACCAAAGTTGGCGCCTCAATTTTCGGTCTTTTCTTTGCTTATTTTTTTTTTATTTTTCTGTTTTCTCTAAATTCCTTTTTGCATTCCTGGTTATTTTTTTATTTTTGCGTGTCTCTTGTTATTTTTTTGTTACGCGAGAGGCTCACAAAATATTTTTTTTTGATTTTAAATAAAAAAAAAAAGTGCAAACAACAAAAAAGGAAACAAAAATAAATAAGAAAAATAAAAAATGAAAATCAACGCAGTCTGGTGATGAATTTCAACAAGTTGAAAATGCGATAAGAGAAAAGGAATTCACAATTCGTTTTCACTGCCCTAAGAAAATAAATTATTTTTGTATTTCTTTATTTTTTCTTTTGACAAGAAATAAAGAAATTAAAAAGGAAGATTGCAAGAGTAATGAGGAGCACCGTTTAAAACGTGCAAAGTCAATTTTTTTAACAAATTGCTTTTCTTTATAAAAATTCGTAGTTTATTATCAGCGCTTTTAATTTCTTAAATTATTTCTGCTTCAAAATACAATGTTTTAATAACATAGCAAGTTAAAAATAACGTCTATGCATTGTCCACTGAAAGTAAATTGAATCAAAACAGGCATTGTTCATTCAAATATTTTTAAGATGGACAAAACACGTTTGGAACCAAAAAGAATAACAAGGGATTGTTACTCGTGTAAACTGTAATATTCTGTTTTATTAAAATCATTAATTTTATTTTCAAAAATAACTTTCAAATCTTTTGAACTTGATTTACTCGAAAGCAACAATTCTGATTTAGGTTGATATTCCTTTTTACCACAGATATATCTGAAAGATCATGGTTTAGTAATAAAGAAAAGAATAAACGAAAAAAAAATTAATTTGAAGAAAAAATGCACAGCCAATTTTTTAACTGTTCTCTTTCTTTAAAAAAAAGAAAAAACTCCTTGAAATTTAATAAAATGGTGAATTCCTTATGTAAATCTCTGTTATGAGATATTACAATCTAAATATTGGACTATAAACTAAGGATTTAATTATAGAAGTCGATTCGAAATTAACTTAAAACCAATTTAATGCTCGAATCGATTTAGATCGATAATAATTTTTAAAAAATTCTATTGACATTCATCAATTTTATATACTTTCAAAGGCAACTGTACTTTTGCAGTACAAATTTGAAAAAACTTTTAAATCCCAGAGTAAAAAAATTGGAGAGTATTGAAAAGAAGTACGTTAAGTTTGAAAAATTGGTGTATTTGGCCATGGTAAATGATGCATTGAATATGTAAAAAGCGTAAATTTAATCTTTTGCCTTGTTCTTCTTTTGGTGGATAAAAAAATTTAATCCATTTGCGACATGCCATCCAAAACTATAGGAACAGTCGGTTGAGAAAAATCTAGGACCAAATCGTTCCCAACTTCGCAATTTTGAAAATACTGGTGTTGTTAACTGAAAAATAATTATTTAACTAAAAACCCAAGTTTACAAAATTATCCCTCAACACTAATTATGAATCCCTCAACAATTTTCTTTGTAACTTAGCATACCATAATTGACCTCTAAAGCTATTTCCGAACCTATCGCACTTTGCACTAAAATACTATAGATTATCATTGCATTATATTTTGCTCCGAAGAGTGAAATATTCCCGGAAAACATCACAATTCGCAATAAATTATTCGTCAAAAATTTGTGGGTTTCAAAACACATACTAGATTGTCGCACTTTGGTCTTCATCCCTAGTATATCTCTAGTACATACATTATATGTCAATGCTGAAAGAACTTTTATGAAGTGTTGGTACTTTTACATTTTTGTTTAGTTTTACATTAAACAAGGGAATAACTATAAATTTACATTTTTTCTTTGTAAGAAACAAATATGGCGGGAATCTTAGATCTATTAATGCCGAAACTAAACTTCAATAATAAAGTTTAGCAATATTATTATGTTGCTAAACATAAATGTGCTAAAAAAGTTGAAAACCCAGCAACAATAGACCCAGTATGTGGAAATAATTATGTAAAATTTGTTTCCCTAAAAATATTTTTTTTTTTTAAATTTTGCAAAAGCTTTCAATTTGCTCAAATTAAAAATTATCATATTTAATATAAAATTTTAAAAAGAAAAAATTCGAATATCAAATTTTGCAACGTTATAATCGAAAAATCAAATTCGCCATTTTGTTAATCAGTCAGAATTTGCTTTCATTTTCAATTCTATTCTAGCATCAGCAGATTTTTATCATTTATTGCGAGAGCTTTTTATTTTTGTTGTTGCTTTTATTTGTTTTATACATTTGTTCTTTATTTTTATATATGTGTGTTGATAATAAAAACAAAATGAAGTCCGTATGCGATATTCAAAGTAAAGTTGACGACATTTAATGTGGGTGGAGTTAGTAGCATATTTTTATAAATGGCGATTATTGTTCACGTTTTTCGAAAAATTTAAAAATTAGAATTAAAAAAAAAATATTTTTATTTTTATAATTTAGAAATCATTCGGTTATTTTGGGAACCATACTAGTGTTTACGAAAAAAAAAATTATTTGTAAACGTTTCGCGTGAAACTTAAAAAATTATAAATAAAGATGATTTTAAATAAAAAAACAAAATTCAAGATAGCAAAATTGAAAATGGGAAACTAAACTGCCTCACTAGAGGTTTCATAAATTTGTTATTTTATTATACTACTTGTTTACATTCCCGACAACTATACGGAACTATTGATTTTGATGTTAAATTTTCGACTGTAGTTTGAAGTTTTTTGCGTATATTGGAAATTTTAGTATTGTCAATAATTCGAAAAGAAAAAAATTGATATGAAAAAACTTTTGTAGCCCTTTATTTTTCTCAATGACTCCTAAATCATAACATTTAGAAAGGTGAATGATATACCAAATTAAAGCTCAGTTAACAGCGTACTAAAATAAGATGAAACCGCAGCTTTCTCAACTTTGTTCTTATATTTCCACTTTAAAAAAATAAGGAAAAGAAAGAGAAAACTAAAAGGTTCAAAGTTTTCGAAATTTACGCTCATGTAGTTCCGAAATTCGATAATATTATCATCCATTTTCTGTTAGTCATATGACTTGTTGTGATGGGTTGTTATTCAAAAAGCTTGTCATTTTTTGAATAAAATTAATTTCAAAATTTGAAATTCTATACTGGAACATGGGCATATAACTTATGTAGATGTTCATACCTGACACGGGACCATGATTATTAAAAGTAAAAAAAAGTAATAAATCGAGAGTCGAAAAGTAATAAATTTTCATAAAGTAAAAAATCGAGATTTATTTTAATTGCCTGTAGCACGGAACCTGTTAAGCTGTGTACATTGTCTCTATACAAAAATTTTGCCTACTCAAGTGGCTCTATATCTAAGTAATCAGTGCACTTAGATGCGAGACATCCAATGCTTATACATGTATGCATATATAATATTAGTTGAATTACATAGAAATTTTTACAATTTCTTAGCACTTTTCCAAAAATATTTTGAAAAAAAGTGCTGATTAGTTTTATTCTGTCCGTCCGCGGACCCTTTTACAAAACTTCTACATCTTTATAATTATTTTTCTTAACTCACGCAATTAACCCTCATTCAAGTATTAAGTTAACTACTCCTTCAATTTTATTTTTTTTTTTTTTTACCTCATCCTAAATGTATGCAATCTTTGAAATATTTCAGTATATAAATAAAATCAACTTAAATAACATAAAATTGTTTTAAACTAGAATGTTAATAGCCAAATTGTATTTTCACATGTTGAAGTTTGAAAAGTGCTAGTTAACAAACAATTGCTTTGGCTCAACTTTATTGAATTTACTTTCAAAGTTGGAAGATTCGAGTAAAGGAAACGTAGCATAAGGAGATTACTTATAAGAAAAGTTAAATTGAGCTCAAAACCAACGATCTGCTAAATACAATGTAAACAACATTAATGCAACTGGAAAAGGTTAGACCTGCGCCTAAGTAGCATCGAGAATAATTTAAAGAGAACAAAAAAATAGAACATACGACGTTATCAATAATATAATGGGTATTAATATATAAGTAAAATCTTGAAATTAAAAAAAGGGCTGAATCCTTATAAATCATAATATAGTAAAATAAGAAATGAAGTGATTTAAACATGCAAAATATCTTTTATGAGACCACATATGAACTCTTTATTATCAGAAGATTTTCCAAGATAATTTAAAAGAATGCGTTCATTCACTTGATATCAAACAATCTTGGTTATCGCAACATAACTCTTAACTCTTCTCCATTCAAAACACATAACAACTTTTTCAATTTAATAACAAATAGCATATGAATTTTAGAATAACTAGCTTTAATGCACATATACTTGAACTTTGCAACGAAAATATAAGAAAAACATAAATAATACATACATTGTCACTTTACCTGACAATTGACAAACTGTGCATGTGACATGAAAATTATGTAGACCAAGTTGTAAGGAATGACGTTGTCTATACAAAAAAAAAAACTTTTTTCAAAAAATTATTATTTTCCGAAAATTTTCAGTTTATTTTCTTAAAATCTCATGTTTATCTGGCAACTTTATTCGAAAACTGTAAATTTGATATGAACATTACTGTTAAGGAAGTATATAAATTGAGAAAAAAAATCTCCAGCAATAACTTCCTTTAATTTCAACAACCTCAAAGCTGTTATAAATATTTGTCAGACAGACTTTTTTTAAATTTGATTATCTTTAATTGAACAAAACTACTCCTAGATATCCGAAAAAATCCTTCCACCCCTCCTCCCTCCCGATTCGAACAATTTTTTTTCCCTAAAAACCAACGAATCACCACCCAAGAACTTTAAAACCAGTTGTGGACCACCTTACATAAGCTGCATATGTATATGACCCAAAAGCTATGCCTAAGCAGAATACAAAATGCAAAATTAAAGACCAATAAAGCATATTGCATATTGCATGACGTCTCATAAAAATTTAAATGCATATTGTACATTTTATTGTTTGGTGTTTATTGCATCTATTCACTGACGTAATTTCAAATATGGTAAAGTGCCTAAAAACAAGATTTATATTAATTTTTTTGTTATTTTTCTTTATCCTGGTTTTAGTTCAAAAATGGTCTTATTCGAATAATTAATTTTTTTTTTGCCTGTTGAATCGCCTTTATTGATAATAAATTAAATCTTTTGTTTTCTGGTTGTACTTTTCATATCTTAAGTACTCGTACAAAAACATTTTTCATAAGTAGTCTTCGGGTCTTCGATCCACCGCACATATACTAATAAAAAACTAGATAAAAAACAAAACAAATGGTGGGAAAAAAACTGAAAAAGATTTTGAAAAATAAAAAATAAATTTTGTTTTTTTTTATTTTCAGATTTTATTTAAAAGGATTTTGTCCTTTTTTCCGAGAATCTTGAATATTTTTTGCGCGCCTTTTTTTTCCTTCAACTACTCGTATATCTTCATTCATATAAATACAATTATACAATATGGAATTCTCATTTGGAAAGATTGGATTTCTGTCATTTAGTTATCTTGTTTCATTTCTAAAAATAAATAAAGTAAATATTTCAACTTTTATGTTATTTAAAGAGGAACAAGAAAATTTAAAAGCAAAAAAACAAAAAAAGTCTGTCGGAATCACAAGACGGTCTGATGCCATTTAAAAGAAGGAAGAAATCAAAGTAAAACACACAAAGAAGAAAAAAAGGGAATTGAACTGAAAATCAGACGAATTCCAAACAAAAAAATTGGCCTGCATAATTCCTTAGAAATCCAAATTAACTTTATGATCACACTAGTTCTTTTAACTAACATTTTTATTGGAGTTAAGTGTGACCTCATGTTTAGCTACTGCTCTGGTTAATTCGCTAAAATTAATTACTATTCTTAGTACTGGCAGACTGTAGAGCTTGCTGTCAAAAGTGATTTTTTTTATGATTTTAGTAAATTTGTTTCGAATTCTCATTCTTTTGTCAGTGAATCTTTAACTATTTTACGTTCAAAATAATAGAAGTAAAATATAGATGTTTAATTTAATTTATAATACCAAAATTAAACATTTTTATCTTATCCTGATTTTCTTATTCATGGACAATCAACATAATAACTGCTAAATACGATAACATTAAACTTAAAATGCTTTTTTAAATCTATGGCGAATAATATTTATAGCACAGCAAACCAAATTAAATCTTTTAATGAACAAAATTAAAAGTTAATGAAGAAAACGAGCTACCGCCTTAGTTTTGACATATCGCACATTTGCGAGAACAATAACATAAGTCCAAATGCAGAATCGCAAAGTTGCTTTCATTATTATTATTATATTTTAATATATAAAGCTTTTCTGCAACAAAATAGTACAGAAAATTGGTTCATATACTTGGAGAATAATTCCAATGCAAACATATTTTAGTCTTCGATAGTTATTCGCACTCGATTGTAAATACTTTAAATTCCGGAAGTGGAAGTTATATTTTTGAGTTGTGTCGTTGTTCTTCCCAAAATGCAATATATTTAAAGTTAGCAATGACATTGTAAAGACATAAGCATTGAGTCAGCAACAATAAATAAGATGATGATATCAAGTCTTGCCGTTCAATATACTTTTTAAAATGTAGCAATAAAATAAAGTCTCTGTAAAAATTTTAAAAATAAACGGCCATTATTTTTAATATGGCGCAGTTTCCATTTAAAAAGGAAGCGTCTTACCAGTGCGAACGTATATTCGAAGAGTATACTAATTTTATCTTACCGTTTGTAACGCTATGAAATAATGGTCTGAGATATAGACTTAAGTATATGTTTTTGATTAAAGTCAAATTCTGAGTGGATTTAACCACAACTGTCCGTCCGTCCCAACAATAACTCAAAAACTAATTGCGCTAAGCTCACCAAATTTCCACAAATGTTTTAAAATATAGTAAATTCAGGAACGCTATTTAAATTGGATGTGGTCGAGGCAGTGGTTCTAGTAGCAGCCCTACAACTGCAAAAGTTATTTGACTATATCTCAGAAATTATTGGAGTTATAGATATTTCGTGAAAACAAGTTATGTTATTATTAGAGCTTTTATATGTGATAAAAACTGCTGATATCCCTTGACTTCTTGTGGTAGCTGCCATGCAACTTTCAAAATTACTTGTTTATAACATGGAAATTTTTGCAAAAACAAATATGGTTATATAAAGTTATTTGACTATAGATCTCAGAAATTATAGAACCTATAGTATTGCGAATTATAGAAACTATAGAGCTCTTATATTTGACAAAACTAGTTAAAATTTCTTGACTTCTTGGTAGCTACCATCGAAAGGCATTTAGTCGTGCATTATGGAAAATATTCAAATTACAGTGCTGACATTTTACATGAATGAATAAAAGACTAGGATTTCCTATGGAACACTATGGCAATCAACAAACACGGTCAACTCTACCTATTCTCGTTTTTTTTTTGTAATTTTTAAGTACAGCGAATAATTTTGCATGTTCTGAAGATCCATTTAACATTGGTTTTTTTTTTGTTTCCAAGTAAAATTGAACCCGAACATTTGAAAAAATTTATCCTTCTAAAAAATTCGTATTTAAATAGAAAACAAAAATATTATTTTTGTTTTTTTGCTCAAAATTTTAATTCAAAACCAAATTCAAAACAATTTATTTGAAGGACAATCGAAATTTCTACCTGTTTTGGATTTGCACTTTACCTGTTTAAAAACTACATTCTTTTTTTGTAAACTTTTAAAAATTTATTTCGATCAACGGTCTACTATAAAAATATTTTTTTTTTTGGCGGGAAAATAAAAAATTTTTAAAGATTTTGTTATTAAAAACAAAACTAATGTTTGATTGTGAATAAATTTTGGAGCTTTAAAAGAAGAGATTTGTTTTTTTTTTCTCCTCTTTATTTTTTTCTTTATGGAATGAGGTGCAAGTACTGAATATTAATTTAAATTCTAAATATATTACTTTTGTTGTAAAACTATTCATGTAAAATTTCCCGTAAAGTTGAAGAAATATCAAGCGTTTCTGTCAAGTATTGACATCTCAATTTAATTTGATGTTATTTAAGTGGCCAATTTACGTATTATAATATCATTTAAGGCATAGAACGAAACTATAATGCGTTAAAGAGTTCCAATGTTTTTAAAACTTTCGACACAGTTCAAAATGAGATATTTAAAGAACGTAACCTCAAATTTAAAAATATATTCATATTTATAACTTAATTAAAATAAGAAAGAATTGCATACCTGATCGAAAATTTAATTCTTTGTTGCTTTTGCTTTCACTTATCAGATGACACTTGTTAGAGTAAGCGTTAGGTATTGCATATTTAGTCTAGTGTATTGATTTCAAATCGCAGACAAATTCTTTGTAGACCATAATAATTTTCTACAAGTGTGACAAATATATGAAATTATGTGAATAAAATATTTTCTTTACATTTTTTTTTATTTTAAAATAATATGATTGTTGCGGTAAATTGTTTGAAAGTCTGAATTTATACAATTAATTAATTAATATGGGTACAGTATGGTAGATATAGTATAGTGAACTTTTTATGTTTTTTTATCTAAAATATAATCAAAACTATTCAAACAACGTACTGTCTGGCTTTAATTTCTTCTACTGATTCATCTAATTATTTTCAATCATTGCTTTGAAGTATGTACTTTTTTAAATATTTTATGAGAACAACTCAAATTAGTTAGGTTTTAATTTAAAGTTGTAATTTACTATGAATATTTTTTTATTAGTGAATTCGAAGAGTTAAAACAGTTTATATGGAATATATTAAGGTTAAATTAAGTGTATAAGTAGAAATTTAATGCAACTATAAGCATTATATATGAAAAAGCTGTTGTCAATCAACGCCAGGGTAAAATTTGAAATGATTTCCCTTTATTTTTAGATCTAAAAATTAAGCACAAAATTAGATCACAAAATTAATATTGGAAGAATTTTCATGCTTGCATATAATGTTGCATATGTTTAGGCGAAAATTTTCACGAGAGTAATATTAGTGTTAGAGCACTTAAGTTTTAATGATATTTACATTCTGAGCACAGTTCATTAATTACAGTTTTTTTTTTATATGTACCAAAATTGTTGCATAAAAATGAAATTCAAATAACAAGTTAATGTGGTGTGTTTCAAATCTAACAACAAAAACAACAATTTAATCATGGACCTTGTTTAAATTTCATAAAAAAACTATTGCAAGTTACGCAAAATTGAAACAAACAAATTATTAAATAGTATTGACCTATACAAATTTAATAAGATTATTAACTAATTTATTAAGGGCACAAGTGTATCTTTTCAAATAAGATTGTTGATAGAAGATCAATAGAACCTTAAATTTCGAAAAAATTTGGAATAAAATTTTGGAATTTTATAAAATTTGAGAAATAGTAACACTATGGAGTAAGCCGAAGTAAACAAAAAAAAAATTTTTTGTTTCAATAAAATATTTGGGGGGTATCTGTAAACTGTTCAAACTTCAGGTCGAAACATTGTGTGGAAAAAGAATTACTTTCCAAATAAACAAAAAATTTGCTTCAGTTTCGTTAATTTTAACGACAAACAGTTTCTTGTTTATATGTAATGGTTCATGAGCTTTTATGTGTTGACAGAATCAATAATTGTTTATGGTTTGAATACAGAAATTTGGGTACTGTTAATTTTTCTCAAATGTAATTAAATTATTTTTGAAATCATTTATAAGACTTACTTGAATTTACCATTAATAAATTGAATTTTGTGATAATTTACGATATAGATAATTTACTGTTACTGTTATTGTTATTGCGATGGTAAATATCATAAAAATATAGGTTTTAAAAATTTAAGGAATTTTTTGAGTAAATGGAAAAATAGATTCGGGAATAAGTGGTTTTCAGCAACTCAAGTTTATAAATTTAAAAATTTAATAATATCACGTGAAAATATTGATTAATTTTTATAATATTCAATTTACAATTTATTGCTCTACTTCGGAGTACTTAGTAGTATTTACACAAGAAAGAAACCAATTTAAAAATATTCTAATGTGAACTACATTCAATTAAAATATTTTGTATCTAATTGCCAATATCTTGTATCTAATTTTGTATCTAAGTTATATTGACACAATGTCAGTTTTCGACAAAAAACGCGTTTAGTTCTTCACTTGTCCTTCAATTTGTTTCATTTAAATTTTCTAATTTATTTGTTTCTAAATTGCGTTGTTTGTTGCTAACAATGTTCAAATCTAAATTGAACACTGTAATTGACCCATTTCTTATTCCCAATCGATTTTATTGTTTACAAATTTTCTACCCTATAATTATCGGAAGCTTAAAACGAAATTATTTTCATAACGGAAACCTTAAAACCTCAAGCACGGTTTTTACAATAATATGATAGATTTATTGATTTATGAAAATTCCCACAATATTTTCAAACCATTACCAAATTTTTTTTTGTCCTAATTTCGTTACAAAGGGATATTATCAAACTTAGAGCCACTTTATGTACAAAGCCGACATCGCAACAGTAAATTTAGTTTTTTTCTTTTTTCATTCATACACATTATTCAGTAAAAACTAATTATTCTTAATAAATACGAATTTATAATATACAATTAATTCATTAACATAAAAAATTAATTTTATTTACCGCAATAAAAAAAAAAATTAAAACCTCAAAAAAATTAAAAATATTTAAAATAGCAAAAATAATGGCCTAATTTCCCCACAACAATTCCTAAACAATGATAATTGTACCTATCGAATATTTAAAATTTTTAGTATTTTATAGTAAACAGGCGCCAATTTTATTATATGCGCATGAAATTAATAAAAACCCATTTTATTTTTGTGTAATAATTCCAATGAGTCACATAGAATTGAATAAAATTTAATGATGTAGGTACCTAGTTAAAATTTTATGCATTCACTAATTTCATTTAAGTATAATTCTCATTATAATGTATAGTAAATTATTTCTTTATTAAATTAATTTCAAAAAAAAAATCTTATAACTTATTAACTTATAATTTGTAGTGTGCTTCGCAAATGGATTTTAAGAGGTTCTATGGTCAATTCTTTTTTCAATTAAAATACAATATTGTCATTTACTCCTTTTTGACTATCAACATATTTCAATGTCAACATAAGACATGTACTTCAAGACGATTACGATCTACAGTTTTGACGTTTTATTGTCATTGTATTAGAACTGTTGTAGAATGATAGTGTAACTTAATAAAATATTAATTTTTACGATAATTTCTCTCCATTTACGATAATATGTATTCTATTCTATTTATTTTTTTTTTCGAAAATTTAATACTATCGTCATAGTAAATTTTATTCGTGATGCAAACAAAAGTCAAAAATATTCGAACGAACTTTTCTAACGTATGTCAGAGGCACAAATTTAGAAATCACTATCTTATTTTTCATCTTTTTTTTGAGTTAAATACAAAAATTTTTATTTATTTCTAAATTTTCAAATGAATCTTTTCTTCTCAAAAATTTATTTGCTTATACTTAGTTTTGTATGTACTTACATGTAAATTAATTTCAGAATTATTATTGATTTTATTAAATTCATTATACTTACATAAATAGTTCTCAAAATCTCACCGTATTGCTAAAATTGCGACTATTCATCCGGTGTAAAAACCGATAATTATTAAATAATCAATATGTAAAAATCTGGTAGAATTAATAAATGAAGTTTCCAGAACCAATGTTGTCATAGTAGACTTATAACTGCTATGTCAAAAATTTATGATGGACCTTTTATTTGTAGAAATATAGAAGTAGATTTCAGCTTAGTGTAGAGATTATAAAAGATCAAAAGCTTTTAAAAATTCTTTCTTTAAGAGCTTTCAAATTTTGTGTGTGACTTGATTTTATTTTTGTGACGTTTTTGATTTTTATCAATATTTTCGAGTTTTCGAATTTTCGAAAATGTCACATTTTAAATGATTGACCATTACAATTGTACATTAAAGACAACGCAGTGTCCAACTTTATGGGATTTTCAATTTTATGTTAGAATCTTAAAACTTTACATTCATAGAAATTACCGCAGTTCAACATACAATTTCAAAGTGTATGTTATTTTATTGCTTTGTTTTAAAATAATCGACATATTTTTCAATATATATATATATATATATATATATACATATATATAATAACAAAATGTATTTTATATCTTAGAAAATTTGTATAATATTTTAGTATTTTAACCGGAAACTACTATATAAAATAGGGAAAAGATGTTCCCCTAAAGAAAATTTCTCCAAATTTAGCTTCCTAAAATAGAAAATTCGTAATGATTCTTTTGTCACCTATAAATTTTGAAAAATTTGTATTGCATTTTTTATGATTTTAGGGTGAGAATTAAATGTCTTTTAGTTTGATTTCACTAAGAATTCTAATATTGAATTACTTAATGAGAAAAAGAAAAACATTTTCTATATGCCTCAAATAAAATTCTTTTTTAATTTGGTAATAAAATTTTAAAAGTGGGGTCCGAATACTTAAGGTATCATAAAATATTCTAAAGTAGTATGTTTACGAAAAACTATTTTCACTGTTTACATAGCTTTCTATTTAAAAAATAATAGTAATTTAAATATGTTAATTTTGAAAAAAATAAAAAATATTGTTGTTATTGGGTGCTTCCTCAGAAAATATTAATCAATTATTAATTTTAGAGAAAATATTAATAAATAGTTTGTAATTTCATTATCAAACACACTGTATTTGATATTTATTATTTTCTAAATCATTTATAACACGGAAATCAATGAAAAATTATTGATAATGTGAAAATAACGTTTTAGAAAAATGCTTTCTCATTTTACCGTACTCTTACATACTGATAATAATGCAAATTTTTCGTAAATTGGATACAACAAATCTTTGTTTTATCAAATAACGCAATTTGATTCCCTTCTCTCTCTCTATTTATCTCTTTACATCTTAATTACAATTTATTAATATCAAAAGTAATTCAAATCATTTTTGCTAAATTTGGCGTAATTATCGAAAATTGGGCTAGTTTTAGACAATCGGGTAAAAATTTGATTGGGTAGGAATATGAAATTATTGTATTGATGTAAGTTTTAATTTTCCCAATTTGAAAAAAAAAGTTATTTTTTGTTTTAATATTGTCATTTTGTGCACCTAACTTAAAGTATTTCTTCTATTAATTTAAGATTTCTTCAGTTTTTATAATAAAAGCATTAAGAACAGAAAAGTTATACTCATATTTCATTGATGAATTAGGTCTAGTTATAAAAAATTCCAGTGTTTAAATCTTCCTTTGAGTAATCTTATATTTTTTGCTTTTGAAAAATTTGCTTTCCACCAAATATTTAAATTGGAGTCATGACGAATGCCAAAATTATGTTTAGGTTCCTAATATTGTTATAATTTTTAAAATTTGTCCGTTAAAATTGTCTTATTGGAGAATATTTTTTCATAATAAAATGATTTTAAAAATAAATATGTAAACATATGTATGTTTAATATAAGTATATTTTATGGAATATTTTCGAAAAGTATATATTTTTTTATTACAATATTTAATTTTAATTTTTCTTGTTATATTCCGTTAAAAATGTACTAAAACTATATTTAATTAAGTCTAACTAAATTTTCATTGATCGCCATTTTGTTATTACTAACACATACACAAAATACATAAGTGACACCAAAAAAAGCTTTCAATGAACTTTTAATGAGACAAAAAAAATTTATGTATATTTCTAATTTAAAAATTTTAAAGAAAAAATAAAAAATTATTAATTTATTTTTTATTTTCAGGTAAGGAATATTTTATTTTAACATTTTTATTAATAGAAATATGTGAGTATAATTTATTAATCCAATCCAAAAAAAAAAAACGAAATCAAAGTGTTTATGTATTTGTGATTTATTTTCTGTTTTTGATATGAGTCAAATTTTCCACCATTTTGTTAAAGATCTTCTATAACATAAAATGAGCAATTATTAGAAACATAAAATAAACTATTGAGTAGAAAAAACCCAAACTTAAGTCCTTAGTAAAATAAATAAAAAAATATTTTCGAAATTAAATATTTAGATATTATGCAAGGATTATCAGTGTTACCATTCCACCGCGTTAGAATCCAAAATCCAAAATTAAACAAGGTTATCGTAATGAATTTCTTTCGAAGACCAACTATAAATTGCTTTTAAATAGCCGCATTTGAATTATCTAATTACGAAAATTGTTAAACTGTACTAAAAAATCATCAAAATATCAATTAAACATTTGATTTGACAGCACTAATGCAGTTCCATTTTGTTTACGTACCAGTATCAGGTTTTAGAAACATATGAAATATTAGAAACGAACACAATTTGCAAGTTATATTTATGAATACGGAAAAAGACAGAATAATGCAGCAATCTATCATTTTGTTCACTCTGATAACTTTGCTTCAAAAATGTTGCATACTTCTTGACGCAAGAGCTCTATCGCTAACTTTTGATTATTACCATTTTATACTGACTGAATTTCTCAGAATTTAGTAGTTTACCATTAGACTTTTCTCTTTTAAAAACTTTTGAAAAAACATGTCAAATAGGGAACTACTAAAAGCACTGGTTCAGTTTGAGAAGAAAAGTTTTTTAATTTGTCTCATTTAACTTATTCATATGGTTCCATCATCTAACTGTTCTGCAGTTGTGTGAAGAAATTTTCTTTGTTTATTTGATTTTTATAGGAAATTTAACAAAAATGAACAAATATACGTTATTATTATTTCTTTGTTATTAGGTAAATTTTGAGGTTATAGCTTACTGGCACTTTTTTGCAGTTAATTGAAAGGATTTAATTTACAAAGTATTTAGTACATAATCAAATTCGATTAAGCAGAATCATTCAGAATATTAAGAAGCTATAAAGTTTGTGACAGTTTGCCTTAAATGAGTACTAAATTTGAAACTCCAGAAATCCAGAATAACACAATTTAGGAGAGTACCTCATTACTTTTGAAATAAATATTTAACACTAATAGCATAAGAACAGACTTAAAAAAAACATAACACAACATTTAGTGAGGAGCGGTGACGACAGACTCATATAAAGTAAATAATTGTCCTTATGGAGGTACAACATGAACTATCATTATGAGCTGAAAATTTTTGAAATAAAATCCCAAAAGGGTGTGTACGTATACTGCTATAATAACTATAATTATACTGGTTCATTCTCATCGCATTCTAGCAATCCGCAACTCTATGTTGGTCTTTCGTTCTAAACAAAATAAGTAATTTCTGGGTTGAATTTAAAAGAGAAATTTCAATTTTTTTTATTATTTATAATATATCTTTAAAGAAACTTAAAAAATAGCCGAAAATTGAGATAAGCTGCAGTGAAACATTAATAAAATTACTGATGATGAATAATTTCCAAAATATTTCATTACATTTTAATCAAAATATCAATAATTTATTTTAAAATTCGTTTTTAACCGCTACTAGTTTTATAAATCATAACTATGCAAAGCTCTTGTAATTTGGTTAAGTCTTTAAACATGATTGAATTCAAATTTACGATAGACTTTATTTGCATTATAAACGTTAGGTTGTAGAATTCGAAAAGAGTCAATACGATTTTCAAGAATTTTAAAATAAGTACAAATTAATTTTCTAAGAAGATTAATAATTTTGTATGCTTCCGGTATTGTCAAATTGATCATCGACCAACAGATCAATTGTTTTTATTGATAAGAACAATATTTGCAGGTGCAACAATTTTGATTATCGTCAATCGATATTGATATAATGTAGAAACAAGAAAGAAAGAGGCTCATGAATTGAAGAATCGTCACTAAAACTCGGATTCGTAAGATTCCAAATTATTTTTAAAGTATTTTATTTTAATTTTGAAAACTAATTTTATGTGAGTGTGTACATACATCGATTGCTGCATTTTAACTTCTGTTCAATTGTTTGACCATCTGTAGCCATGGTAGAAAAACCAAAAAATTCGAATTAAATATAACGCAAGCCACATAATGCCGGTATAGACACCCACATGAACTACAAATATCGCAGAATTGTAGCTATGTATGTTACATTATGAAAAAAGTTTACTTTGACGTGTGGAATTATAGCTAAAGAACTTTAAATTTAGAATTAAACAATTTTGGCCTTTGTAGCAATTAACCACGCTTAAAACATGAAAAATTAGCAAATTCGTTAGCATTCGAGCTCTTACAAAAAATGTCAAAGAGTCAACACTTAAAAAAGTGTTGCCTATATTCACAGAAATAAATTTTTCATAACAAAATGAAATATGCTATTCGTTGTTGTACATATGTATGTACATCTATTTCATTCCCCTAATATCCCTAATAAAACTTAAAAATATTCTCGTACTTAAAATTAATTTTAGTTTTTGTATCTTAATGTGCTAGAACAAGACTTCTCGTTAAATTTCTTTTTTGTACCTTAAAATTATTCACAAACAGCCAATCCAAAGTAGGTAAACACAAATATTCCGATATTTTTATGAAATTTTCCATGAACTTTAAAATATTTTTGAGTGTGATTTTTAAAATTATACACATACGAACTATGTAAAGAACAGATACAACCAGGTTTTTCTTATTCATATTTGAACACATATAAAAATATCGGTAAAAATAAAGAGAAATTAGTACACATAGAAAAAGCTCTTAAAAAATTAATTTGAGAAAAATAAGAAAAAAAAAAAATAAGAAAAAGATAACCCCTAGCTACAAAAAAAAAAAGTTCTTCATGTGGTGGTCGTTTATTTTTTTTTTTCTTTCTTTCTTTTTTGCATTGTCTACCACGCTAATTCGTAAATTAAACTTAATATTTTTGTCATCTACAGTGGTTCACATAATTTGAAGTATGTAATCGTTAAAATTATATTAAAATTGAAATTGAAGGAAACAAACAATTTATGCGCTTCTTATTATTTTTATTTGTGATTTGGGGTTTTGCAATTGAAATAAAAAAAATATTATATTATGTAGGTGTCATTTTGAAATTTGACACTTTGATCTAATATGTCAACACTCATAATATGCCAATTGCACTATAAAATTATTTGATAGACCCAAAGTCAGGTTCAATGTAATTTTACTATTATTACTTTAATTATATTATTTAATTTTAAATTTAATAAATTTATTATTACAAATTAAAATGTGTAATTTTAAGATTTATGACAAAAATATTAAAACCTCAAATCAAAAGTCAAAAAAAAAAAAAAATTTATCAGAAAAAAATTCTGAAAAATTTTAATATTTTCTGAAATTTTTAATTTTATTTCTAGTGTGAGCCACTGTACGTATTTTAAATAACTTGGTAACTACAAGTGATTTTTTCTTTTATTAATAATTTTCTTACACTATTTAAAAAAAAAAAATAATTTTTTTTGTTTCACATTTTACATTTATAGTTTATCCACAAAGAATTAAAAGCTTTCACACGACGCGTTATTACTCACACAAATAACAATATTCACTATACTTCGCGCTTGCCCCCATCCTTAATATTAAATGAAATATGTGTACAAGAAACACAAAGAAAATAAAAAAATCTTACATTTGTGTATTGCTCTGCTCGTGAAAGAATCTTTCTTCTTTGTACTTTTTCGGCAAATTGTAGGCATTATGTGTTTGCGAATTTTTAATAGGTGTTGGTAAGAAATTTCACAGTAGTACGTACGAGTTTATTGTCTAATTTTAATTTTTTTTTTTTTTAAATCCATTGTCTAAATACTTCCAACTTAAAATATTCATTCAAATTTAATAAAAACAAACAAAATACATGTGTACATATTTTTTTAAAATTTATTTTATTAATAATGAAAGAATTTTGACATTTATATAAGTAATAATCAAAAACCCTTGATTGAAAATTATATTTTTTATGTTAGTTTATTTTTATGTAAGAGGTATAAACGTATGTATGTGTGCATGTACAAAAATTCATAATTTTTTGTAGAAGGCAAAGGAAGGAAGTGAAAACTCATAATTTGTTTAAGGTTTTTTTTTTTCTTTTTCTTTTCTTTCTGACATTTAATTGATTCCCAAAGTGTTAAATATGAACATACATACATAATATATTTATGAAATACACAACGTGTAAAGATCATATCGATCACGCGTATGTATGTTCACACAAACATTTGAATGTGTCTATACTTTTTTAGACAAAATATCCCAAAATTTTTCACAGCAGGAATGACAAAAATATCAACCGCTTCTAAAGTAGCAAATATTTTGTATCATGAATTATGTATGTCCTAAAAAATTATAACACTTTTAATTTAAATTCATTTAATAAATGATAAAGATGACGTTTCGTTACCGACATTACTTTAGCTTAAACACTAATCTAACTGTGCAAATTTATGTAAAAATAATAATCAAAAAATTTAAAAATGTAGTATTCGAGTAGCGTAAATAACAAAAAGAGACCATATTTGCACGGTTTTCTCATAGCACATAAAGAGAATATTTAAAGTTTCGCAAACACTGTTTCATTTTTAGATTAAAATGAAACAAAAGAAACGATGAACAGACGTCCTTGATTTTTTTCAATATGAGTTTAGAGGTCAGTGAACCGGAGGGAAAAAAATATTTATTTTTTTTCCTTTTTTTGTTTTTCATTAGTACAAACTATTAAAATCTCTCGGTACATGAGGTTAAAAAGACGCTTTTTTATTTTATTTTTTGAGGTTATTTTTTTTTTTTGCTTTTTTGTTGCTTCTTTTTTTTTTTCTTTGTTTGTATCTCACTTTTTATATTCATTAATATAAAAAGTTCTATTTAACTTTGTTTGATAAAAACATGGCAACAACCATATTTGTGTGAACAAGCAGAAAAAAAGCAAAACAATAATAATAACGAAAAGGGCAAGAACTTTTATAGCACGTTTATAGAAGACTTGTAGAAATTTGCGCTCTGCTAAAATGGCGCCATTTTTTTTCAAATTCTCCTGTTATGAAAAAGAAAACAATGTTTATTAATCTCCAAATCTTTATTAAATAGACTTTTAACTCCTAAAATAATGATGTGATTTCAAGAAGATCAAAAAAAAAATTCAATATTTGTACAAAAAAAGAAACCTTCTTGTAATACGATCAGAAATTTAATTAAAATTTCGAAAAACTCATAGTTTTACTCATACTCGTATATGTATAAGTAAATGCTTGACTCCTTGGAAGTGAAAATTGGAACTTTACAAAATTCAAGAAATTTTTTGTAATTTAAATTAATTCCTAGCTATGATAATATTAAGGAGCTGTTAGACTTCTACAAACAATCAAATTATTTCATTTTTACAAAGTAAATACACGCATAATATGAAATTTTAATAACCGAGCGCTTCCATAAAATCAATTGATGCAATATTCCTTATTTTTCGTTTTGTTTTTGCAACAACTCGGTTTTTTATTAGTATCGTTTTACGATTTTTCGGTTGATTCTTGCAGTACTTTACCAAAGTTCACAAATGGATTGTGTTTTTGATGGATAATCCTTTAGATTTAGCTCAATATATTTATCCTATAATTCTACGTTTAGGACAATATAAAATTTTATTAAATATCATACATTTATAACAATTATAAATTTTATATTTTTTGTATGTTTTGTATGTTGATTTCTCTTACTTGTGATGTTCTCATTCCATTCTCGTTTCTTTATAAACAAGTTGTGTCACTTTTGTGCCAAGTGATCGCCGATTACATTTTCCTTTTGATCAGTTTTAGCTAAAGGACCCAAAACAAATTTGGTATTTTTAAATTAATAATTGAAAAATGTGTTTGTAAATTTTTTTCCCTAAACTTGAATTGAAAGTGTATATAAAAGTAAATTTACTTTTTAATGTCCAGAATCCCACACAAAAATGACCACATTACACCTAAAAATTAATATTTAAAATGATAAGACACAAAAGATATTGTTATCAAATGTTATCTCTAAATTTTGGGGATAGTCTGTAACAACAATGATATTTGTACTCGTATATGCACACATCAAAATTTATATCTGGTTTTCAAAATTTTATTGAATCAATCCAAAATGTTAAAATAGGTGTAACCATAAAATTAATTAAAAATTAAATCATTTTTAAAAAAAGAAAAATGAAGTTTGATAAGCAATTATATGGCAAATATAAAATATTTCAGGGTACTTCAGAACCGCAACTATAAAATTGATTGAAAGCCATTATAACGTTAAAAATGCATATAATATTTCCATGGAGTTCCAAATCCCTACTTTATGAGCCCCGCAAGGAGATAACTTTTATTGTACTTGTCATTTGACAGTTCACAGTATTTGTGTACTAGCTTATTAATATACAAAATAATTTTGAAGTTTTTTTCATTTGGTCATATTTTTGTCGCACATCACACGTTTTTGTATTGCAATATAATTACTTTACTATATTAATTTAATAATTTTCGTTTTTTACAAAGAGCTTGTAATTTATTTGACTATCATAGGTAAAATAACTGCGTAGCAAAAATATTTATTATGAATATGGGTATTAAAAATGACATACATACATATGTAAATATCTGTCTCGTACTCAAAATGTCTGTATTTCAAACTTATATGCGGTACTTAAATGGTTAGATTTGTGGAGTTTCTACTAAATTTCTGTATTTTGATATGTTGTGCTTTTATTATATTGGTTTTGTAGTTTAACTGTAAAAAAATTTAATTTTTAACCGTTTCCTGTTATTTGATTGTTTTTTTGACGTCTCATAGAAATATGATTTCCTTAATTTTTTCTCGCCCTCAATTTAATCAATTATCTTTACATTATGTGGGTAACATGTTAAAGCTAATGTGTTTATTAAGGCCAATGCTGCAACTTTGAATAAAAAAATTATCCTTATTGTCATTTAATTATATTTTTTTTTCATTTATTTATATACATTTTTTTCTAATTTCAAATTAGTCTTTAATTTTCTTTCTTGGTTTTACTAATTAAATGAATTTTGATATGGAAAACAAAACGTCTTTTGGATTAAGTCTTTGAATTTCTTAAAAATTAGAAGATCAAAGTAGACTACGATTCAAAGACTTATAACATTGTTAATGAAATTTTCTTCTGCAACAAAAGTAAAACACATTATTTCTTTCTCTAAGTAAGAGTTAAATTTTTTTCTAAGACATTCTTTTCTAAATAAATATATTTATAAATAAATAGCTACCTAAAGGGTAAAAATTAAAAATTTTTTAAGATGCAATTATAAATTATATAGTGTACATTCATTATTTGTAAATGTACTTATGCATATCTCTATAATCATATATAAGTATATATAAATTTATGAATGTATATTAACGTAAAAATAATAATGAATCACATGAATACCATGTGTTTTTTATATTAATCATTTCGTGTAATTTAAAGCGCCACCTCACTTATTTTATACAATATAATCAAATAGGTAATTTTTACATTTACGAACGTAGGAACATATGTATGTATGTATATTTTTCTATGCTTGTAGATATGTACATATGTAAGTAATTCATTTCGTCCCCATTTTACATATAATTCTAATACAAACATATGTACATACGTACTTACCTTTGTACAATCATCTACCATACATAGTGGATTCTTACTATGTAAGAATTTTGGTAGATTTTTTATTGATTCAATAGAACTTGCATTAGTAATAAAATAAATGCAGGTATCTAAATTGGCATTGTATATTTATGGATATGTATATATGCATATGTGCATTACATATGTGTGCACAATATTATGTTGTATGTATGTGGGTATATTATGTTTTTCATAAAGATTTACTTTCAAGTTTTTATTTGCCTAATTTTCATTATTTTTATGCAACCCTTATTATTGACATTTCAGACTACATATGTGCGTAATTTGTATATAAATGTATGTACATACAATGTGTAAAAATGTATAAATAAGTATGGATTTATTTATATCCATGCAATATAATATGTACATATATATTTGTATTATGATTTATTTTATTTCTCGACATTGCTATATACAACAGAAAAAAAAATTGTGTAAACATGTGTAAAGCTTCGCGATTTAATACTATGTCGCCATGCGATATACTTGCCATGAATGTGTTTATGTTTGTATATTGTATAAAATATAAGCTAAAAATCATCAACCACCAAAAAAATATCACTGTGTTTGTGAAACTTATTTTAACCAAAAATTTTGTTTTATATTTTTCCACTACATTTTTAAGACGAAAGCAAGTTTAGGCAAAAAAACATTATGAGAACAAACTGCGAATACTTAGAATTAATAATGAATTTGTAAAAGAAAAATAAAAAAAATTACAGTATGTATAAGAGAATATGTGATCGCTTTAATATTCATATCCGTTGTTAATATGTATGTATATAAATATGTATACATGGTATGTGTATAACATAATAATAATACAAGTTAATTTTTTCTTTTCATATTTTATTTATTGAAAAATTCTTCAAAAGAAATTATACTTCATTTTCATAAATTATTTATTTATTATTGTTTTATTATTATTTTCGTTCTGACTTCGCTTCGTCTTCACAAATCCAATAACGACATACATATACATATATATATTTACATACTTATAAATGTTTAATACATAATAGGCGACAATATCGACGATGATGACCGGCAAATTTCCGACCGATAGCTTATTATTGAATTGTTTATACACACTTAAGTTAAATAAATATACAATATGTGTTTTGTATATGCATAATAGTTTTTCTATTTTTTTCTAATAAAATATTGTGGTGTTAAATGTAATAAATTAGAAATCCGTTATAAGCAATTTGTTAAAGTGTGTAAAATAATATTATTGTCCATTTAAAACAGGAAACACAGGTACAATATTTTTTATAACCTAATAAACTAAGTGTAATAATCTT
The DNA here is from genome assembly GCF_029603195.1 of Condylostylus longicornis. NCBI lineage: Eukaryota > Metazoa > Arthropoda > Insecta > Diptera > Dolichopodidae > Condylostylus > Condylostylus longicornis. The sequence goes on along the minus strand of NW_026578009.1, from coordinate 6,490,232 downwards.
CAAGAATTATTTTGTAAATTCATTGTCTTTTGTAATAAATATTGTTTATACATAAATAAAGTTTGTAATAAATATTGTTAATACATATTGTTAATACACATTTAAAACTTACATTTGTATATTATTCCGTCAGGTGACAATATGCCTACATCCGTGCATGCTTATGTACAAACATACATATGTATGTATGTATGTACAACGAAGATGTTGACTAAAACTTTTTATAAAATTAAGGGTTTTTATCTACATATGTATGTACATTCTTACATATGCAGTTATATGATGTCTGTATGTACATAGGCATTAATATTTCTTCATTTAAAAAACCTCGTTGTTTTAAAAAAGATTTTTTAATAGCGAAAGCTTATTTTATTTCTTAAGTTACTTAAAACTTCAGAATTTTTTGTTGACACTCTCATTTATACGGTTCTCACTTCTATTATATTATGTACATATGTACATATGTATGTATATTCCAGAATAATAAATTTTTAAGTCATGAATGTGCAATATGTATGTACATATGTATGTATGTACAATGCATACATATTTTTTTATGATAATTTCATGATGAATGAATAGCATGTTGCAATTTTTAATTCATAAATTGAATTAATTTTAGTTCTTACTTATTTACTTACATAGATGCCAACAATATACGTACACATTTGAACATATCATTCGTGATAGACATACCTGAATAATACTACTTATTTTTTTATTAACCTGCTACTTATTAAACAAAATCAGGTATTTTGAGAAGAATTAAAATAAAACCCCGAAAAATATAGGAATTGCTGTGGGAAATTTCTCAGGTACCGTTTTAAATGTGCTTATATTTTCTGCGCCAAAAGGGACTGTTCTCAAAGCCTGCAATTATTGTTATATCGTGGTAAATATACGCTTATATATATATATGTATATAATATATACCTATATGCATATTTACATTATGAATGACAAATCTCACACTTACTTACTGTTTATTGTACTTTTTCACAAATTATCTATTAATAAATTGACATTTACTTTTATTATCGATATCATTTTAAATGTTATATTAAAAATACATGTAATAAATATTGATGTATGTATATATTTTTAAAAATACCTACTTATACTTGTTAGGAAAAAAAAAAGCATAAGTAAATACAAAATTGACCGGAAACGGAATTAAAAAATGGAAAAGTAAAACAAATTTTTTTGTTTTTTGCTGCTTTTTTTTGTTAATTTAAAATATAAAACTTAAATTGTAAATTCACAATTTTTTACATTTTATATACTGAATACGATATAATTATGTATATCACATATTGTTAACGTACCTACAGATTTTGACATTAATATTTTACGCTTTTTACTTTGAAGTTAAATGTAGATTACGTATCTGTGTTAGTATTTTGCATAAAAAAAAATTTCAAAAAAAATTATATTTTATCTATATTCTCTATACCATTGTCACTAGAAAATGAAATTTTAAAGTTTAACATACATGCATAATGTTGTTTGTAGGTAATATGTATATCCGTTTCCCATCGGTTATTTCTCAAAGTTGACAATTTTTGTATTTTGTCAAAAATATATTTTATGTGTAAAATGAAATGTGCCTCTAGCTTAAAGTAAAAAAAAACGTCAAGAGCGGTATATGGTTAATGATGTACATTGTACATACATTTTTGATTATAATGTCGTAAATGGGACCAAATAGGAGAATCTCTCAATTATCTCTTATTTTTTAAATTTTATGTTCAAAATGAGAGATAACTGTGATTTTGCTGTTAAAAAACATTTTCCTTCTGCCATTAATTTCTTTATATTTTTTTTTCTTTAAAATTTAAAATTAAAAAAGTAAAATTTGAATCTTAGAAAAATAAAACTTTTCTCACTAAAACACACGCATACGTATATAATATGTTTGTGTATGTTTACGCATTTTTTAAATTTTTTTATTTTAAATTTGAATATTCAAAATTTAAATTTTTTTTTGTCCCGCGTTCTCTGAACGTCATAACCCCTATTTCAGTAATTTAAAAAGGAGCTCTCATAATTGATCAATATGAAATATCTTTTAGATTAATAATCTTAAATGAAAAGTAAATTTAACGATTTGTACTAAATAAGAAGGTTTTCTTCATAAAACCAAAACGTATTTTGTAAAAAGAACTGCAGTATCCTACGCCAAGCTTATTTACTTACATATACATACATATTGCCTTAGAATAAGTAGCATTGATTAAAAGTAGAATGTTTTGTAACATTATAATTTTATTATAATTTTTATTAAAAAGTAACACAGCCACATGTACGCATTTTTATTATCTACTTTAAATATATTTTTTTAAACACAAATTTAAAAATTTGTATACATTATATGTATGCATACTTATGCACATACCCATATACATATTTTTTTTCCTGTGAAATGTGTGTATATCATGATTATAATATGATAAGTCGTGACTCATGTCTTTGCAACGATATTCCGGTTCGGACAATGGAAGTAAACTCTGTTCTTAATGTATATAATATTAAAAGCAATTTGAGATAATGCTTTCTTATTTTGCTTACCGATCAATCTAAATAAAAATTAATTTTTAGTGCCGTTGCTCTAGCAGTGTTGCTCTTCTTATAATGATATAAATATATTTTATTTGCATATATGTATACATTTTACTCTCATTTCATGAGTAAAATGTGCTCGTAATAAAATAACTGTTTTATTCTAAAATTTTTACTTTTTAAATATCTCATAAATTTTTGAATTTTTAAAGTACAATACATATGTACGTATGCATGTGTTTCTATAAATTAGTTATTCCCAAATCGTCATTAAAAATGTACAGTATTAAAATTGAGCATTGTGATGGTGTGTGTGTATGAAAAATGTGATGAATGTGTTTTTGTCTCACACTTGTAGTGGATATATACATATGCATAATCAATAATATATAAAACGGCATAGAAATAGAATACTAGAATCTCTGAATAAAGAAAAAAAAAAAAAGCAAAATTTGTATAATATAACAGAAATTCCATTTCAAAAAAGACGAGACGATAATTTTTTAAGATAGTGTGTGTAAATACCGAACTGGATTGCCTTCGTGTCTTTAATTTTTTTTATTATTATTGTGATTTCTTTTTTTTTTCGGTTGAATTTGTTCACTATATTAATTGAATCAGTATGATTTTGTGCGTTCTTGCTGTCGGTATAAATAAAAATCGATGATCCGATATTTGGAGTTGTTTTTTTTTTTTTTTTCTTTTTTTTTTTTTTTTTGTGTGAAATAAATTTATATTAGGCAGCAGCGTTTTAAAATAGTACAATGATTTTTCGTTGTGGAATAAAAATAAATAAGTACATTTGAATAAAAACTATAAATAATAAAAATATACAAAGAAAAAATGGAAATTTTAAAAAAAGATTATTCACTGACGGCGGCTAGATATTTTTTTACTGCGGCTATAAATTTCATAATGCCTACTGGCTGAAGGAAAAGCTTGCATGGAAAAAATGAAAAAAAAAAAATGTGCAGAGTTTAAATACCTATATGTGGATATGTACGAATGTATAAATGGACAATATATTGTTTTGTATTGTTCTTATTACTTTTCTTCTCTATTTCTTGAAGAAAAAAATAAAATTTTCGTAAAATACGGTATTAAAAGAAAAAAAATAATAATAAAAATATATGAATGAAATTGCGCGTAGAAAAGTACTTTTTTTTTACTTTTTTTTTTTAGTTTTTTGTGTTCCAATATTTGTCTGACGTTAAATAATTGTGTGTATGTACCATATATAAATTTATATATACAAAGGAAAAAAAGTAAAACATAAATTGAAAAAATAAATAAAAATGTACATATGTAAAAATGTATGTACATATAAAAAAAATAATTGTCGGCGCCCTTTGCGAAAAAACAAAAAAAAATGAATAAATTTGAAAAAGAAAAATAACAGCAAAAATAAATAAATAAATAAAAATTTGGGAAAGAAATTGTCATGTAGTGTCAAAAAAAAGTGCTGAAATAAATTAAATTTTAAAATTTAAAATAAAAAAGTTATTCGTGTATTTTTGTTTTTGTACCGCAATGGAAAAAAATAATCAGAATTCTTATTATATTGCTCTTATAAAATTAAAATTGTACAAGGAATACAAGAAATAATTATAAAATGGATTCCATAATGAAAATTTCTAAATGCGAATTAATAAAATTAAATTTCAAATATTCTATATGTATGTATATAAATTATATGTATGTATGCATGTATAGCTGCCGTACAATATTATATTTTAAACTAAAAAAAAAAAGATATTGAAAGCATCCAGGAAATTTTTAAATGAATACTCAAATGTACCACTTATACTCTTTCATATATACCAAAAAAAAAAAAAAACAAATTTATACAGTTATATGAATATGTACACATGTGCACATGTACATGGATGAAGGTATGTGTGTACACATAAAAATAATTTTCAAATAAGAGAAAGAAATCCAAAAAAAAAAATACAAAATAAAAAATGGTGCGTATTTAAATATTTTCAATAAAAAAGAAATAATAAATTTAATAAAATTTATTTGTATAAAAAATAAAATGCAAAAGTGTAATTATAAATAATTTTGACCAAAAATTTTAAAAACAAAATTTTACTACACTTCTAAATTTTACTATTTTATTTATTATACTTATATGTCTGTATGTATATCTATATTCATATTAGCATTTTGTGAAGTGCAAAATATGTGTGTGAATATTGTAAACCAGCCTGCTAATTTAATTTGTATACAATTTTTAATTTTGTTCCCAAAATCAAATATTTAAAAAACTTTTAAGCCACATTTGTGAAAGGTTTATGTCTTAGCTTAAAAAAAAAATTATGTGTATATATAGCTGCTGAGATTTTTTAATAGCAACCTACAACTAGTCTCCATCTGATTTATTTGTTTAAACACAATACAATAAATATTTTATAAATATGCTTATGACGTAAATATGACAAAAATATTGTTATGGATATAATATTAAATATTTATGGAAAGTTTCAAAATATAATTTTTATATTAATAATATAAATAAAATATTTTATGTTATGAAGGTATAAAGTTTGTATTTACTAATATTATACTTGTTCTCTTGGACATTCAATAATTTTGTTTGATATTTTTTAAATTTGAATTTGTGTTTTTTTTTTTATTATATGTATATAATTTTAACAAACAAAAATAATAATATGGAGCCGCCTTAAATTAAAATGAAATTATTAAAAAATAATTTAAAATCAATAATATAAAAATATACAAGCGAACTTTGTATTCTTGTATAAGAAACAAAATTTCAAATGTTTGATTTGTGACTTTTTTGGTTTTGCAAAATATTTTTACAAAAATTATATACACTATATACATATGTGTGTACTTCTTATTCTTATAAAAATTCAAAAAATCTAAATTATAATATTTTCGTTTTTAAAAGTAAAACAAATATGTACCTACATTTTAATATACATAATATTAATATATATTTTATATTAAATATACGGAAATAATACATACATAAGTACCTACTAAAAAAAAAATCTTATATTTCAAATATGTATGAGTGCATGGATAGTTTTTTTTTAATTAAATTTCTAACAAATTTTCATTTATAACTACAAAATATATGTATAACAATATCCACAGTTAATATACATATATGGATATTATGGATAACCTTTTTGCTTCTATGCCATGTATATATATTATAATTTATATAAAATTGTGTGTATGAATTTGAAAAAAAAATCGATTTATGGATGTGTAGGTAGAAAAATTCGTTAAAAAAATGAGAAAGTGTGTGTGAATTCCATTTTTTTTTTTAATAATAAATTAGTATTTTCAACCCTCTTCTAATATACGAAATATTTTTGAATAAATACATTTTTATGTATATATATATACATATATATGAATATACTATGTACATATTTATGCAAATTTAACAGATTACTCTCTCTCTATCTACCTGATCTTCTTCAAAAAAATTTTTTTTTAAATGAAATATGTACATATGTATGTATATTAATATGAAATTAAAATATATATGAATTTAAATATACTATTAATACGAATAAATTAAATTAAACAACTGTACTCTCACAGATATTATTTTCAACACAAAATTATAGTGTGACCAAATTGTGAATATTATAAAATTTTTTAAAATGCCTATTCTCTGAACCTGTTACGACATTTACAAAGAATTATCAACAAGATTTTTATCTTATTGAAAAATTTAATTTTTCTAAGTTATGGAAATTTAAAAATCAATTGAAGTCGGGTTTTTTTTTTTTAAATAATTACATTTACATAATATGAAGGTAGACAAATTAAAGACAATAATAAGTAATAAGTAACGTAGACAAATTAAAAATGACATCAACTAGTTTCTAAATTGACCGCAACTCCTAATTTATAATTACGTTTTTCAAATTTAAGTTTTTTACCAATTTGTTTGATTACCAGACTGATGTAGAATAACAAAAGTTTTTTTACTAATATTTTTACAAAATAATTTCATAAAAAATTTTGACATTTATCAAAAATGAGGTTGTTTAAATTTGTTTTTATTTCTCTCCATAAAAATTTTATGTATTTGTTTGTATAATTGCTGTCACTATGTTATTGAAACAATATTTAATTTTTAAAACTCTCATAAACTTTAATTCAAATTTTCTCAATTTAAAATTAAATGTTTTAAGTATTATCGAGCGGTAATCCACTTGATAGAAAACGGAAAAGTATTCAGAAAACCGAAACCTACCTATCTATTCAAAAAAACAAAAAGTCGAAACTTTAAAAGTTTATAATATTATTTTTTTTTATACAGTAGAGTTACAATAAAAAAAGAATATCCAAATATATTTATACATGGATATTATATTAGAATACTAATTCTTTGCAGATATGCCTGCCATGCCATGCCTTTTGTATATACATAGTATGGACATATATGTATGTATATATATGTACATTCGTATATCTTTCATTCTTATAAAAAAAATATTTCATTTATTTCCTTTTTTTTTTATAACATTTTTCTTTTTGTACTCATTAATATTCTATATACATATGTGTGTTTGCATATTTAATATAGGTGTATATAGTTATACATGCATAGTTAAATGTATGAATATAGATATATGTTAACAGAAGATATATCTTTATGCATATATCACAACTACTTCCATACGTAATTATATACACATAATATACATATAAATATATATGGATATTAAATATATATAATAATATGTACATAATAATATATGTTTATATATGTACAATAATATTACAAACATAAAAAGAAAAAAATTTTATACCATAGTACAGTTACTACCAATCTTATGCTGTTCTGTTTAATTTTTTAACTTCTATTTGGGTGTGAAGGAAACATTTTTCGACGTCGGGTTGTTTACACGGCCCGCCATTTTGTTACATACACATTTTTTTTTTGCTTTTTTTTTTGTTTGATATAGAAATAAATAATGCTCTTTTTTATAATTTTTTTTTGTTTTGGAAATCTTAATCTGAAAATAAAGAAAAAATAATTATGTTAGTATAAATAGATACAATATAATATATACATACGTATGTATGTGACTATATATGAATTAAATTAGGGTGTATAGGTAGATATTTGGATAAAACTGAATAAAAGAACAAATTCTTATGATTATATATTTGTGATTTGACATATGTCAAATAAATGTTATTTTCTTGTGATGCAAAATAAAATTTAAAAAATATCGATTTCTATTTTGAAATGCTGAATATTAAAAAAAAATAGGTACATAATGACTTGTAAGAATTACGAGTTTTTTGTTAATTTGAATTTAAAATACTTAAAATACTTTTCAAAGCGAAACCTTACTCAAATTAGCATTTAAAATTGAAAACTATACAATATTATTAAGTTTAATAATTTTTGGACCAGAACATTTGTGTGTATGCTATTTTTATATCCATTAGACTTAATAAATTCAGATCTTTTGCTTTCTATAAAATCTAAATTTTAATATTTAATTGGGGGGTTTTTTTTTAATTTTTCTATGTTTGATATAAGATATGTGAGTTCCAAATAATTAACAATTTATTAAAGTATGTGATTTTGAATTTATTCATTTTGGCGGGATGCGGCACTTTTTAAAATGACAAATGTTATTGGTTTCCTTTATATGATTATCAGTATAACATAGGTCTATACAAACAAATAATATGAAAAAAAATTAAATCTTTATTGTTGGTTAAAATTAAAACTCACATGTTTGTTTGATGCGTTATTATGTTGTGAAAGATGTCGCTTAATGCCGATACCTTTTTTTAAATAATGCTTAAAAAACATTTTCTTAACACGTTTATTAATTATTATTTATAAAATCAAATAAGAATAGTAAAAGTGGAAGTAAAATATGAAAAACAAAAACGGAGAAAAAATATTAAGAAAAAGAAAATGATGAATCAAAACCAAGCCATTTCAGAACGCAATTCCAAGAATTCCATTTAAATGAACATGTATTTGTGTGGGTAGCGCTAGATATATGTATATAAATAATAAATACTTATATATTGTTAATTTCATTTAGTAATGTACTACATATTATATGAGTATACATATTTATAAGTTGTATTATAAAATAACTATATTTTATATTTAGCCAGTTGTATTTTTTCAAAAAAAAAAAAAAAAAAAATAAACGTAACACTGATGAGAACGTTAAAAGAAATGGCGCGACGGATTGAAAAAGTAGTATTTTTTTTTTTTGTCTTTTCTTTAGTTTTTTTCCAACAAAATGTGAAAATTTTCTGCATCACATTTATGTTGTATATTCTCAATTTATTAGCCGCAAGGTCCGTAAGAGTTAGTTCTTTCTCACAGTTAATTATTTTATATTTCTAGTGTTAAAGTATTGAAATTTGTTTTATAATTCAAAATTTATTAAATTCTCATAACAGACTTCAAATGAAATTAACATTTTTTGCAATTACCTACCAATCCATATCACAAATTCAAAATTATTTCCCTATTAAAATATGTCTAAATACATGTAATTTCTTTTTTACTCTTTTTGTCTCCTCTTCGAATGTCATTACTCGGAATTCAGATTATTTAAGAGAAAATATAAAAAATATTTGTTTGCGTTGAAAAAAATGAGAGAGTTTTTCCAAAAACCAACAAAAAAAAAATAAAACGATAATTTTTGTTTTATCAGTAGGAAACCTTTTATAAATTTTAGATGTGTGTTGGTATAATTATTTAATTTATTTTTCTGTTGTATTTGTAACCTTGTGATGTTCTTTCATTATCTCTGGCTTTTTTTTTAGCGTTTTATGAAAGAGTATCCGTTAAAAAATATAAACAGCGTAATGTTATCATTTTGAAGTAAAAGAAAGAAATAGAGAAGTAGTAAAATTTTTTAGTAGTAATTTTTTTTGTTTTGTAAGAACTTTTTTTTCATTTAATTCTTTTATTCTATTTTATGTAGAATATTTTCAAAACTTAATTTCTAAATATATTTATTAAGTTTAACAAAAGTTTAAAATTTAAAAACAAAAAAAGGAACGGAAGTACTTCCATACGAAGAAGCGGATGTTACATTTTTTTAATATGCCCGTACATATCTTCATATATATGTAATACTTAGAGTTATATAAAAACGTTTCTTGAGTTTTAAGAAAGCTATCCTTGCTGTTAGATCATATGTGTTTGATAATTCGTTGTGCGATAGAAAAATTAATTTTACACCATGTTTGCATTTCACTGTGAGAAAAATTCATAAACATCACTGTGCGTCAGATATTAAAAAAAATATAAGTTTGGACATTGATTTCATTTTGATATACATATGTGGTAAATATTATAGCCTTTACTTTGGAGATAAAACTCTAATATTAAAGAATTTGCTCTCAATGTCCAAATTTGAAAAAAGGTTAAAAGAATTGTGCATGAATTGAAATCTTAATCATCCATATATATTTAATGCATACATTTTTTAAAATGTGTGGATATCCGATTCGTATACGTATACAATTTATATGCACACTTTCGTATTAAATACAACCTTGCACATACATATATATATACACGCACACCTTATAATAACAATTATTTAAAGGGAATGTATTGGAATGGAATTCCTATACAAAAAAAAAAAAATAATTTCTCATACGAGAAAATGTTGAAAGACAGGGAAGTTTTTTTTTTTAACTTCGATCATTGCCCTTGTTACTACCACTAATTCATTTAGTAGAATAAAAAATATAATTGAGAATATACAATGAAATATATACTATGTATGTATATAAATATATAAAAATGTATAATACCAGTATATATCTATAAAAGCAAGTTGAAGTATAACATCAATACTATTTCAAGTTATGTGGTATAGAAAAGGCAAAAGACTTCTGTAATATATAGATTTTTTTTTTTTGTTTAATCATATTATTAGAAAAATGTTCAAATAGATATTTATGTACGGATTTTGAATGTGTGCGTTAAATTAATTCGTACATATAAAATCGCGACGTAAAAAAAAATTAAGTTCTGGACGCAGAGAGAGCAGAAGTGTAAGGGGTTATTTACATGCTGTTGTTTGCTTAATAAGAAGTTGGTTATAAAGTAACAAAAATTTTAATGAATTATAGAAAGCTACAAAGAAAAAAATTTAAAATTTTAAGTATTGAATATTTATTTTTTATAATAAATATTACAAGTAACAAATAAAAATTTAGTTTTTCCTTTTAAAATTAAAACATTGGCATAACAAAAGTGGAAACTGAGAAATCTAAATAGAAAACCGGGCCATGCGGAAGATCACTTGCATATGTATTTAATTGGTAAAATTATCAAAAATGTTTTAGAAGAACATTTTCAAAAATCCTTTATTTATCTTTAATAAGAAATTAAAATAAGAGATATGTACATACATATGTAATTCGGGAATATTTGAATAAATTCTTATTTCAAATTACGAACGGAAATTGGAACATAGTGGATTTCTAAATTTCATAAATATTTTATTTGATTATATTTTAAAATTCAATGGAGTTGGTGAATTAAAATACAGAATGTAAAGATAATCTTCATTCGTTACATTATTAATTTATTAATTTTTAATATTGTAAATAATATAGGCTTAAAAACATGTTCAGGATTACAATATTACACAAACATGCATACTAGCATATTACTAGTAGTAAACACGTTTAGGTCATAAGTCATAACATAATTCTGACAAATTAGTGGACAAATTAGTTACTTATTGTTTGTTTTTCATTCTTTTATGACATTTTTATAATCTTTTCTTTTCTTATTGTGTCAGTCGTAAAACCGTACGATAGCTTAAAATTCGCGGTAAACATTTTTTTCTTTTCTTTTTTGGTTTTAATCAAAACAAATCAATAAAACGACAAACATAGTTACCACGGTTGCCAGAAGTGGTGATTTAACGATTTTTGTTATTAGTTTTTGTAATTAAATAATTTTTTTCATTTTACTAAATGAGAAAAAAATTATCTAATTGTAGATGTAATGGTTTAGATATTTTTTTCTCTTGTGTAAAAATTATTTTAAAATTTCCATCACTGCATTATGTGAGACCTTCTTCTAGTTAAAACTTTCTAAGTTACATTTAGATATGTAGCTCATTTAGCATTTTTAAGGAGACCTTTTCGATTTTTCAAATTCTTATGTTTTTGGTTCCTATAGAAGTTTAGACATTGTTCTTATCATTTTTATATTGTAAAATATTTTCTCAATTCTCTTTATTCTATAAAAATTAATATTTTGTAAAATACTCAAATTTAGAATTTTTTATTTTGATTAATAATGTCGAATATTCAGATATAACACATTGTTTCACTAATAAATAATCTTTAACTATTTTTGGATAAATTTATATATTTTTCTTTAAAATGTAAGGGACCTACTCATTTACAAATTTTGTTTATTATTTCTTTACTTTTAATACTGTTTTAATTTCAATTACATTGACCTGTCTGCTTTTTCACCTACAAAATATTTGTATTTTGTTTTTCAATTTATTTTATATCAAAATGAAGAATGAATTTGCAAGTGATACATAAAAAGCAAAGCTTATTTAGTTAATTAGCCTTTTTTTAAATGAGAGGTGCAAAGTAAAATGAAAAATAAAGACACATTTTTATGTAAACATAACCATTGCATTATTAATTAAAAATCATAGTGAAATGAACAAAGAGTAGAAATGTGAATTCAATTGAGAGAAATAGTTTAAAGAGAGAGGGTAAAAATTTAAAATTGTAATTATGTATAATAAAGAGAAAAAAGAATGTTAAAACACTATGCCCTAATTGTAAGAGAGTTTTTTTTATAACTTTGAGGTTATAAGAGAAGTTTATACCTTAAGGGAGATGTGATATAAAAATACATAATTTTTATATATGTACATATTGTATAGAATATTACCGTTATTTCAGTCAAAAATTTTTTCATAAAATTACATTGATTGTTGATTTATTTGTATTTAATATTCTTTTAGCAATTTCCCATCTAGCCATTTTATAATTTAATAATTTTATAATTTAAATAAATTAGGCAATAGAAAAACAAAAATGTTGATCCAATCTTTATTTATCTAGTTAGTATTTTGATAAATTGAAAAATTTTCCGACAACATTTAGGTTTAACTACTTATTTATGATACATGCATGTAAAGATACTTCGCAATTATACCGCAATAACAAAAACTTTCAATAATAACAAAATTTTAATGCCTTAATTTTGCATACATATATAGTTTTATATTATTTCGAAAATATATTTATCAATGGTAATTAACAAAAGTTTTTTTTTTTTTAATATTATTTATTTATAGACAACAATTCGGAAGCATAATATGTGAAATATTGAAAAAGCAACCGTTAGAGGATATTCTGACTCAAATTCATGAAATCATTGCGGCAATATTAATGGTTTCAGAAGATAAGGGTGAGTACTATTCAAATATATAAATAATTATTTTTTTTAAATATTTTACTGTAAAATGATACTCTACCAAATTCGAAAAAATTGAAAATATTATAAATATTTGCGAGCCAAGTTATTTAGATAACTACTACAAATATTTTTCTTTTTCTGAGCGTATATTTAAAGGTGTTTGTCAAATCTAATTTTCTTAATTAAAAAAAATTTATTTTCTTAATTCTTTAATTTATTTATGGGGCGATTTATTTCAAATCTAGTTCCCCATATGCAACATATCTTAAGTATATATTAAGATATGTTGCATATGGGGGGGGGAAGATATCTTATACAATATTGAACATTTTATTGATTTGAGTTTCAGAGTAACATTTTAGATTTCATAGAAAAGTTAAAAATGAAGATATTCAAGTCTCAAAAATTTGTTGATCCACAATTTGTTTCTTAAAAACAAAAGAATATTTGACTGAACCAAAATGAAATATTTTTAAATTTAAATCTAAACAAGAGTTAATTTTATAAAAGAAAGGCAATTTAAAGAACAATAAATAATTGTTAGAATCGCCCTATCAGCATTTTGTGGAAAAACAATATAATAATACCAAAGTTTAGGACATTTTGGATTTTAAATTGCCACGCATTTTAAATATTTTTTTAATTAATAATAAGTTTATAGCAATATTCAACTTGGAATAATTGTATTCATATCTTGTAGTTAAGTACATATACTATCTTGACCCCAAAAATAGCGACAAATTTTAAACTTCGTTCCTGTATGAGATTGAATTTGGATACAATTTTTTTTTTAAATAAAATTACTTATTTTTATGAAATAAATAATTTGCATTCTATTTTAAATTAAATTTTCTTAAATATTAATATAGGAAAAAAATTTGAATGAAAATTTTGCATAACAATACACAGTACGTATATGCATATATAAAAAAAAATTTTTTTAAATTCGCTTTCTTTCAAATGAAAGAGAAAATTCATTAGAAAAATTGAAAATTGTTATAAATAATTTCCATTGAGAATAAAAATAAATTTGCAAAAATTTGCGTAAATATGCGACAAATCTACTTACCAACATACATATTTAAATAGTACATACATAAATTCGAGAAATTCAATTTTATAAATAGAAAAATAAAATTAGTCATTTTACATTTAAGAGAAAAAGAAGAAAATTGTATAGAAAATTATAAATTTGAAAAATATAGACATATATAATATGTACGTAAAATTGTAACATCCAAATCATATGGTAACATGAGTATAATATTATGTATTATTTGCGTATATATGTATAAATTGTATATAATATATCTGACATCTAAGTTCTAGTTTTCCTTAAAATTGCAATTGTAATAAATTTCTAATGAAATTTAAATTATACGTTTTGTATGCCCGAATTTAAGTTTATGGACACCTTAAATATGTACATAAGTACCCACATTGTGAAGGTACATAAATTTAAAAAATATAAAAAATTCGAATTGAATTTTAAATGATTGTGTATACCTAATATTCATGCAAATATACATATACGTAATATAGAATATTGTTACACAGTTCATATTGTAAAAATACACTTATATAAGCACATATTTGTATAAGTACATTCGTATATTTGATCTACATGTATGCACATATGTGTGTACTGTATTTGCAATTATTTTTAGAAATTTTCTTTATTTTTTTGACCGATGCCAATTTAAAAGAAATTTTTATACACACATTATTTTTTTTCTTCATTTCTTATTATTTTGTCTGACTGTAGACATCCAGACGGACACAAAATAAAATTAGTAATAAAAAATAAAAGAAAATATTAGAAGAATAAAAAATCCCAATAAAAATTGAAAATTTTTCATATAACATTTGTATATATGTACGTACATACCATCTTCATACATACACAAATTGTGTGTATCTGCTCATATTAAAACACAAAATAATATTCACAAGTAAATTTTGCTTGAGGGACACAAAAATTAATAATAGGTGTGTAAGAAATTAGAAAATTATACTTACAAATAAAATAGCAAAAATAATTTTTAAATTAAGAAAAAAAAGTAAAAATTTTAAATAAATTTTTTTTCATATATGTATTTTGTTTTTATGTAAGTGCCCGAGAGTATTTTTAGAATAAAAACTTCCGGTCATAAAGAGACAAAAATCATTCCAAAGCAAATTTAGAATTAATTCATTTGAAATCCCTGGCCGCTTTCACGGGTAAAACTTATCCTTAACAAAAATTTTCCTTAGGTCTTAAGTAAATTTAAAAAAAAAATGCTCGTACAATATTTTGATATTTAAATAACCATTATCAAAAATCCATTAATGTAAAATCCATTAGTTTCGCAGGCTTAAATTTTTAATAAGTTCGTACGTTTTCACTTATTGACAGAGAGTATAGTTATAATAGTATACGATCAATTTCCCCCAATTTTATTGTATTTTGCAAATGTAATTTTTTTTTTAATAAAATCGAAGATATTTTGCAAAGATAATTGTTTTGCCAAATTTAGCTTGTACGTAAAATCCTGAGTCGTACTAAGCAATTCATTCCAGAATCAAATTTAAAAATAATTTTATTGTTTTGTAAGAACTGAAAAATTCTCTAATTGGAAATATCGAAAATTGTAATTTTACTTCAAACAGGCAGTGCTGAAAATAAATTTCGCTAATTTCCAGTATTTCTTTAATTTTTTAATTTTACTTTTTTTTATTTCTTATTTTATTTTATTTATTAATTTTATTTGCTAAATTTTTATGCGAATAAAATTTTCTATCTTTTATGTGAGACCCTTGTCATAGTTTTGTCGTTCTTTTTTTTTTTTATATATTTTTTTCATTTCTAATAAGAATGGCGCCAATAGTTGATATAGGTACATGATAATGTGCGGGTATAGATATGAATACAATGTGAAAATTTATTTATATATGCATCCTTCTCTGGTGTACATGTTGGCCAAAAAACCAGTGATACAAAAAATAAATTAAATTTTATTTTATTTTTTTTTTTATTGAAAGATAAATAACATTTAATGTGTACATAGATGTATGTATAAATACGTATGCAAAAATATGTGTGTATAATAACTAGAATAAATAGAATTGCATGTTCATTACAAGTACAAGTTAGGGTGCGCTTTATATCCACTCTGTTCCATTTTTATCACAGAGTGAAACTACAATTGATATCCTTAAATACATAAAGTTTTTCAATAATTTTGTTTTATCGGTGAAAAATTTGATAAAATTGTAATTTGTAAGACCAGGAAAGCGAGGACTTTTGTAAAATGTCTAATTTTAGAAATGAAGAATGTGAAAAATTTCGACGGGCATATAAACAGATCCGACTGCATTAATTTCTTGAAAACAAATTACATGTATAAATTACATTCTTCTCACTTGAAAATTGTGTGATTATTCACTCACTTTTCGTTTTTAAAAAAGAATAGATGTATGCCAATTAATTAGAGCTTAAAAATGAATATAAATCAATTTTTAAGCTCTAATTAATTTTTAAAAATTTAAATAAATCAATAACATAAAACAATATAATTCGAAAAGTGTTTACTATTTTTAGGTATTAAATGTAGTGGAATTTTCAACTCCCTTTTTTTTCTTTTGGTAAATTAATTTTTTTAGTTTTTCTTCCAAAAATATTTTGTGACGGTTTTTTTTCTGTTTCTGTTTTTTTTTTTGGGTTTTTTGTAAAAAAATTAAATATAAAACTCCTATATTCCTATATGTGTATGTATATATAGGTATGTAAAATGTCTTATATAAATATATAAGATATATATATTAAAAATTTCAGCTATATACAAACATATATAGTTTTAGTACACATACATTGTGTTGTACATACAAGAGTCAAGAAAAATGCGCCAGTCGGTGACTGACCGGCCGGTATATTGTTAGATATTTTATCATTTCTATTTTTATATTTTTTTCTTTTTTAATTTTTCATTCTTTTTTTAGATTTTCTTTTTTGTTTTATATGTGTTTTTTGCTCTTTTTTTTTTTATTATTTTTAATGCGTATACAGACATCATTTTGGTAGCGATTATTTAAGAGTCTGATGCTCATCATTAAATAATAATAATAATGATAATAATAAAAATGAAGAAAAAAATGTATATGTATATAAAACGTAGACATAATTAACTAAATTTATCAAGGATAAAATTATAAATTTAAGATGAATTTTCATTAAATTTTTATGATAAATAATTAAATTCAATGAAATTCTAAAAATAAAAATTTAATTTTGAATTGAAAAATTTCAAGAAAATTGTTGGAAATAAATTGAAAATATTTGTATTTTTTTTTTTCTAAAAATATAATTTTTGTTTTTTTGTATTTAAACGCAATTTTTTTTTTTGTATAAATATTTATATTTTATTCTTACTAGAATTTTCAGTAAAATTCTAATAATTTCTATTCCAATGCAGTATTTTTTCTTTAATTTAAGTAAAAATATAAATTTTAAAATAAAATTAAGGTAACATGGAGAATGAAGTCTCTTGCTTAGTCTTAAATTGAGTTTAAGCGACACTCTTTCACAATTTTTGATTTCTAATTACTGACTATACAAAAAGAACAATTTATAATAAATTTGCATACTTTTTGCGGCATAATATAAAAATAATATTTCTGCATGTTTCGTCAACATTTAAAAGCAGTGTTTGTTTGTATACCTATTTTCCAATTAATTATTTTCTCTTATTTTTTTCGTTTTATTGTTTCATAAATTAGAAAAATATTTAAATTAGTAAAATTCATTAAAAAAAAAATTGCATATCTTTAGGTGTAATTCGATTAATAATTTTAATAATAAGAAACAATAAATAATAGGGGGTTCCTATTATATACATTTATTTTTGAGTAAAGGATAATATTTTTAAGTCCAATTTAACAGTAGTAATTACTGAACTTTATTCAAATAATGCGTTCAGAATTTGGGTTCGTTGCATTAAATTGCAGTGGTAGGAGATTAAGTAGAGATAATTTCTTAAATATATTGTAAAAAATGAAATTATCTGTGCAAACGATAAGAAATAATGGTCTGAGATATGAACTTAAGTGTATGTTTTTGAGCAGCTTTAAAATCTCGGCTATTTAACCATATCTGTCCGCCGGTCCGTCATCTTAGCGATAACTCAAAACTAATTAAACTGAACTAACCAAATTTTCAGATTTACAACTGTAAATACCTGAGTCCTATTTCAGTTGGATGTGATCGAGGCATTACTTCGGTTAGCTGCCCCACAAATTCAATAGTTATTTCGCTATATCTCAGAAATTAGTGAAGCAATAATATCGAAATTTCACACAAGCGAATATATTTATGGGACTGTAACCCTAAAAAATATCATTGAAATTTCTTGACTTTGCTTTTGGGCAGCTATCATATAACTTCAATAGTTATTTGATGATATTTTAGAGAGTATAAAAGTTACCGTTTACCTAATCAATAGGCTTAGCATAACTTTTATATAATTAATTAATATATTGAAAATAGTTACTCCATAATTAAACATCATAAGAATTATAATTATATACATATATTTTCTCATATGCAAATGTAATATTGCAATTTTCATATCCTTGTTGACTAATAATCTTAACATATACTATTAATGTTGAATAAAGGGACAATTATAAAAGCAAGAAAAGAGAAAATGGCGATAAAAATGAATCATACAATAAATTATTCATTAATTTTCCAATGTATAACAATTATTATTATTTTTCTTTTGAAAAGAGGTACATTCATCATACAGTCTATATGTATGTATATCATTCTATTTCCGTTTCTTTGAAATAAATGACTTAATAGTATATACGGAAAAGTTAATAAATTACAAATGGTATTTTATATATGAATCAAAAAAACTGAATGTAGGATAAACTCAAGACTTGTAAAAATGACTTTCATAAAGAAATAAAAAAAACAAACTAACTGTACTTATTTAATATAAAATGATTCATTTTTTTTTTTTTCATATGTACATACATACTTATACATGTATACAAAAATATTTACAATAATTCAAACTATATGCTTTATTTATGCTATATTTACGATATTTCACTAGGGAAAGAATTATTATTATTATTATATTTTTTCTTTAAAATGAGAAAGGAACAAAATAAATAAAAGTTCATTTACATTACCTTAAATATAACGGCAACTACAACTACAACAATATTAAAAATAAAAATTCATTCTTATTGCACTTCACTAGTTATTTTATATGAGTACATTTTTTTTTCTCTCTACTTTCATTTTTTTTGTTTTTTCTATTGCGCTCTCTACTCTCCTCAGTCTCCTCTTCAATTTTTAATAATAAAAATATTTTAGTTGTGCTCATGTCGGTCGGCGGTGTATAAGTAAATGAGAAAACAGAGTTCGTTTTTTTTTGTTGTTTTCTTATTTTTTTTTTTGGGAAAAAATTTTCTTTTGTTTACTTTTTATAGAATTGCAATGTGAAAATGCATGCAATAAAAAACAACAACTCTCTCCAAAAAAAAAAAATTTTTTTTTTACTCTTTCCCTTCTCGATTTTTCTCTATAATTTCATACACAAATATCTACTTTTTATGTGTATTTGATATTTTTAGTTTGAATTAAATTAAAAAAAAAATAAAATTGTATTTACTATTTCCCGTCATTTACCTTACTACACACTACATTTTAGTATATGTACTATAATTATTATATGTACATAAGGTATAAAAAATATTTACAATATTCCCATATATACAATTTAATATAATTCTACATACATTCATAAATATTTATATGCATGTAATATTAGAAATATATGAATATACAATTTTAATGATATATGCATGTATGTATATACAAAATACATAAGATTTATGCCAATATGAACTGTCTGTAGCCTACAATAAAATCATGATAATAAAAAAAAAACTAAAATAATAAAATAATAAAAGAAAAAAACTATTCCATTGAGAAAAAGGCGAGGCACAGCAAAAAAAAAGAAAAAAACAGAGAAATAAGTATAAAAGGCAGCAGCAGCAATATCAGAAAAAATGACAACAACAAGAACAAAATAATAGAAAAAAATAGCATAAATGAAAAATAACAAAAAAAAAAAATAATGAAAATGGCAGGCGTTTATATATACAGTTAGATTGCGACATAGAAAGTTAGTTATTTATGTCAAGCATTTTGGTTTTTGTGTCATTCTTACGTCAAATGATAATTAAGTAAAAATAGAAAAAAAAATATAAAAATAAACAATCAAAATGAATCTAGGATTGAATTTTATTTATTTTTTTCTTTTTGTTGTTAGCAAGTTATCCATTGATAAGTTAGGGTTTTTAAAAAGTTTATTAAAAATTTGACATTCCGAAATTTACATAAACTTTTTCTGAATAAGTTTTTAGATTATATTTATAGCGCCTACAAAATAAAGTTCCCTAAAGAGATGTCACAAATATTATTTGTTCGTATATTTTTGTGTAAAATCAATTGATAATAATACAAATTGTTTTTTGATTATTAGCCGCAGTTAAATATAAATGAAATTTGAAATGGCACATAAATTTTTGTAGCTTCTTATTTTTTTTTTAACATAAATTCGAAATTTTCTTTTAAGATTCTGACTTATTTTTTAATTTTGAATATGACTCCGATAATGACTTCAAATTTTACTACTGTACATTAATTTTAAAAAATCATTCACCCTCAAATATTCATTAGTTTTATGTTCCTGAACTCTATAAACATAACAATTAATAAAAGACTTTTATTTCTGTATTATCGTATGCAAATTTTAGTTGACCGTTTTTTAAAAATTGATTTTATTCTACATATTTTTCTAAACAAAAATTTTATTGTAAAATCATTTATTTTTTTTTCTTGATCAACGGATTTTTATTTTCACCATACCTACACACAAACAATTTTTTACAACCTTATTCGGCAATAGGAAATCTTTGATTAAAAATGTAGGTAAATGGAAAGCAAAATGAAAAAAAGAAACATCGAAAAAGAAAACAAACGATAACAAAAAAAATTCATTCATTCCATTCATTCATGTTAACCTACTCAAAAATTACTAATCGTGTACTAGTAACAAACGTAATCTTATTTGATTTTTAAATTTTCCAAATAAGTCAATATGATTGTAAAATAAAAATACTTTTGCATTGTAAATATATGTGTATGTATATGAATACTTATATTGTAGTTAGTACTTGTTTATGTCAATATTAATTTAGTTTATAATTGTATATATACATATATAAATATAAACACTCAAACATTTCTGAATTTGTGCATGTTTCTTATTTCTCAAAGAAATTTTAAAATAATTTTTTCTCAATAATAAAATTAAAAATTTTAATTAATAAGGCAATAAAAAGCAGAATTTTTTAATTTATTGTTAAATTTTGAATATCATGTCGAAAATTCTTAAATTTCAAAAGAAAATTTCGTAAAGTGTAAATGAAAATACCAGATGTACGTCAAATTTTCATTAATATTTTTAAAATCAAGTGAAATTCTTTTCGAAATAAAGCGTGATTAAAATTAACCGTACAATATTTATGTTGAAATTAAGGTAAGGAAGAATAGGTGGTGATATTAGAGGTGACAATAACTCATTGCAAGCTGCCGCCATGGGTTTGATATAGTGATGTTCCAATGTCAGTATACAAGGTACCTACATTGTTCAAATTTTAACAGTTTTTATATGGAATTTTAAATAATTTTTATTTGAAAAAATAATAATTCAATTACAAGTTCCACTTAAGCTACAGCTTTTGCCTTGTAATCACATATTTATTCTAAAATACAACAATGAATTGAATTTATACTAAAAAACAATTTTCATTGACGAAAATTTTATAAAAAATAAATACTTTAAGTTAAATACTTTAATAAGTATTTTTAATTCTTAAAAAATCAGAAACATTAATATTTTTTTAATTGTACAAGACTTGTCACATATTCTCCAAGTGCACTTTTTTAATAAAAAGAAAAAGTATTTTTAAAATACTTTAGTACTTTTACGAACAACATACCAACTATATTTATGCATAAATATAAATTGTGTACATACATATATTTTTTATTTAATCTAATCTATATACATACATATGGCATATTAAGTATGTATGTATATAAAATAAGTAGGTACATTTCATTTTCATTCAATGAATTTACTATTTTCTGTTATTCTTCTTTTTTTTTTTGTTTTTAATATTTTGTTTGTAAAGGTTTTGATTATTTAATAATAATGATGATGATTGTGGATGATGATGATTATGATGGCGATAATAATAATGGGTATGATTATTATGTTGATGTTGATAATGATGAGAAGAAAAAATTATAATAGTAGTATAAATAAATTGTAGTACAACATTTCATAATAATATACATAAATCCGTACATACAATATATGTATGTCTAAAGATTTTAACATACATACATATGTAGTGAAACTTCGAGTACTGTTTTTTAAAATACACAACATATTATTATTATTAAGTTTGATATATACAGTGCGATGAGTCAAAATGTGTAGCAAATTTTGTTTTTTTTAAGTTCTTGTAAATTTATTTGGTTGAACACCATACCATATTAATCATAATTCAAGTGATAAGTGTAGTATGCCGATCCTAATTATTGGAACACCATTATATACTTGTTATTCAAATAAAATAATAGTAATTTTGTAATATTGAAGTATAATAAAATTTTAACTCTTATTTTAACTTACTAGTTTAGAAAACTCTTATAAAATTTCAAGTTATTTAGTGCAAGGTTTTATTAAACAAAAATGAAATTTTAATATTTTTCTCAATATTTTTCAAAGAAATCTTTTTCGATTGAACATTAAATGTTTACAAGATCAAATCAATTTTTTATTGGAAATCAATTAATTTGTCGTTGTGCATAGGAAAAAAAAAATTATAATATAAATATTTAAAAATCAGCACGAAAAGCTTTTATATAGATTTTTATTATAATAATTAAAATTTAAAAAACTGCATTATAACAGACAAATACTCGATATCAATAAAACTTATTTTTAGATTTGTAAAATTTGTGGATCTGTAACATCCAAAGTACGTTTTCTTTTTAAAAAGAAAAATTTACAGTTTTAAGGGTATTTGAAAACTATTTTATGTCCATATAACTTAAAGGAAGCCAGCTTCAATCAAAATATTTTGATTACTTGACTTCAAGTATTAATAATGACTTAAAATGTAATAGCTTAACATCATTTTCGGGTTTTCAAGCTGACATAGTAGAAACGCAGTTGGAATTTCAAGATGATTTCAAGTCAACTAGACAACATGCCATATAAACGAGATAATTTATCATTAATGAACATAAAGTAATTGTCAGTGGTCATAAAATGATTTGAAGAATTTTTCAGATCAAAAGTTCTTGTAAATTTTCTTAATTATTTCTAGTCAAAATAAATATAAAAATGAATTTTTTTTGTTGCCTGCCGTATTGTATGGCATGTAGTCGATAATAATTAAAAAGTTTTTTTTTTTGTAAAATTTCATTAACACTTAATTTTTTCTCGTAACTGTATATTGAACATGCATAATACTAGTATTTTTGGTGTGCACATGTGTATTTTAGTAAAAGATAAAAATAATTATGTATCTTGTATATTGAATTAGAAATCATTCATAGTTTTCATTTCTACTTGATTTTTGTTTTTGTTCTTTTTAATGCTATCTATCTTTAATTTACAAACAAAATTTTTTGTTTTATTATTTTCTTGCATTTTTATTGTTTCTCTCCTTTTTGTTTTATTTTCTTCTACTTTTTTTCTTATACACAAATTGATGTTGCAATAAGTGGTTTAAAACAAAAAAAATTTTTTTTTTTCATTCATAAATTTTTTTTTACATAAACTTTTTGTTCTCTTCTGTTTCTCTTTTTTGTTTCTCTCTCTCTTTTTTGTTTCTTTCTTTCTTTCTCTATCTATGCGACTATGTAAATATTCGTAATGAATGATTTATGCATTATTATGCATTTAGGCGTACACATACGTACACATTTGTGTAAATGCATATTTTTTGTTTTTCTGTTGTGTGTACATGAAAATTTAGATGAAAAATGTTTACATCAGAATAAATGGAATCGAACATGATAAAAAAAAAAATGCTATACATCGACTTTATCGACTCTATTTTTTTTAAGGCAAAACCGAATAGTAGTATAAGAAAATTACAGACATTCTGACAAAGATATTGAAAATGCATTGCCATATAAATTTTAAATTATAGTTTTAAAAAGAATATGACAACTAGCAATACAAACCTACTCGGATAAATACACACACAATAGGTATATGAGGACTTTTAATCGAAAATTAGATTGAATTAAAGGAAAAAAAAATGTTTTTTTTTTTTGTAATATTAAACAGGGCTTAAATTATTTATTAATTTAAAATTTAATAAAAATTGCATATATTTAGGGGTTGTTTAAAATTCATGTAAAATATATATTGGTAGGTCCATAGTAGGGTGTTGGTAATTATTTATATTTTAGCCATACAAATTTCGTTTTTCTACAATCATATCTAAACATTAAAGCATTAATAATAAGAGAAATGCGACGTTTAGATGAAATTGCATATTAAATTTTAAGATACGAAATCCCAGAGGTATACTTATGACACAAAAATTTTTTATTTAAAGAAATTTTTGATTAATTTAAGTTATAAGAGAATTATAAATCCTAGAATTATGAAGTTGCGTCACTGTAAAGTAAATATCGGAAATGTTTAAATTTACCACAAATACAGCCCAAATTGGCTAGCTAAAACCTTTACGTTCTTGTTAAAATATATACGAAAGGTGATCCAAGGTGTAAGCAATTCATTAAACTATAATCTGTCAAAATTTTTTAATTTTTGCTTATTTTAACTATTAATTATTTATTTTTCCGTACATTTACATACATAAATACATATGTTTACTGTTTTCTACTATTAAAATTTTAAGTAATTGATTTATAATTAACAAAATTTGTGTTACCTTCATATTTACAAATCAAATG
Organism: Condylostylus longicornis; assembly: GCF_029603195.1. Classification (NCBI taxonomy): domain Eukaryota; kingdom Metazoa; phylum Arthropoda; class Insecta; order Diptera; family Dolichopodidae; genus Condylostylus; species Condylostylus longicornis. Next base: position 6,465,144 of record NW_026578009.1, on the reverse strand, counting down.
CACAAAGGAATGATTAACTCATTTTTTCCCAGCTTACCAATATCTTGATATACAGATTTTCCAGTTACATTATGGAATCGCTCCAAAAACTAACTAATCATTACAATTTAAATGTCATTGACCACCAATATAATAATAAATATCTAAATTAAATAATTTTTTCTTATAAAGTCACCTGTCCGGTTAAGGGTTAAAAAATTTTAGTTTAAGTTCATTTTTCGTGGTTATTATTTTTTTTTTGTTTTGCTTTTTATATTAGTTTTGACGCTAAACTTTTCGAATTACGTGTAGAAGACACGTTTTAAAAATAACAGTGACAAAATAGAACAAAAAATGAGAAAGAAAAAGACAAAAATTGAAATTCATTCAACTTTTAAAGCTTTTTTTTTCTGGAAAAATCCAAAACAAATATTATTAGACAAGTCGTTAGCATTAAAAAAAAAAAAATAAAACGTCAATAAAAAATCAAAAATATCATAAATACGTAAATAAATATGCACGCTTACCTACAGGCGCGTATATTGTGTTTACCTAGCAGTCAGTCAGTCAGTCCACTATTTTTGTTGTTCTGTTTTCTTTCTCTTAAAGCGTCATTTTTTTTTTTTTGCCTCATATGAAGTAGTTTATAGTTCAAACGATATCGCGTTTAGTGTTTTTTTTTTTAAGTGTAAAATTCACCATGAAAACTTTGATAATACTCGAAAAAAAAAACGATGAGTTTAAAAAAGAAGTCTTGAATGAATAGGTAGGTGATTTTAATGAAATAAGTATTTAGTTATCAACACATATGCATAAATTCCTTATCTGTGTTTGTTGTTTTTTAAGGTATATAAAATATTGCGTGATATTAACCGTTAAAAAGTGAAAAATTCCATATACAACGCACTTTTAACCTTTTTCTGTTGTTGTAAGCTTTTTAATCGTTTTTTTTGTCGCCGTTCTTTCTTATTGTTTTCTGTTATTAAAATTTATATTTTGTTTTCTGGTTTTACAATAAAATTTTACAAATATTTCATTTAAAAAAATGGTCTCTGAATCAACGAAATACAATAAGGTTATTTAAAATATTTAAATTTTTTTTACTCCCATAAGTATGCAATTTTTTTTATATAATGAAATACTAACTGACTAGTTATGTATTTATTTTTTTGAATGAACTTGAGATTTCTAACTCTTTGTACTTTTATTTGAAACATTGTGTTAATTCAAATGAGATATTGATATATTTTAATATATTAGTTAGTCTTGTAATTAATTACAAGACACATCTGATATAAAATATGTAGGCCAATATTCAAGAATAAAATATAAAGAATTATATATAAAAATTTATTATATCAGCTGAAATCTGACGTAATACCATCCGAAAAGTTTAGGGTTGTTTAAATATGCAGCGACATCATACAAGAAAAAGATTATTTCTACTGGATTAAATATAGGTGAAGGCATATGTATAAAAGCAGACTAAATCACTTGCTCAATAAAAATCTAGTAGAACATAAAACGAAAGGTACTTGTATTTAGACCACGTGTCTTTGATCTTTTTGATAATGAATTTTATCTTCACAATGTATTTTTGTTCGCACAGTTGTTTAAAATGAGAATACCGAGAAATAATTGCAATAAATTACTGAACTTTATATAATTTTCATTCCAAATTTTATAATTCTAATCCAGAATATAATATTTGTTATAGTTAAATAACAATGTAATACAAATATGTGATTTTAGAGGGCAGTAACATTTATCTGTATAGTGTTTTAAAATTAAAATGAGAATTTGTTCCTATAAAAATCAAATCTAATAAATGTCTAATAATCTAATATTTAAATTTAATAATTTAATGTCATATGTATGGCATTTAACAAAAATGCCATGTCATTTGAAGTTTTTAAGAAATACCTATTACATACTACATATACTCTGTTTATGAATTGTAATTGCTGAGTTTGTGTCAAAATATTGTAATACTGCAGTTTTGAATACACTGAATATTAAAATTAATAAGAATGAATTTTTCAAGTAAATTAAAGGAAAAAAAAACATAGCAACAAAAAAAATGTTATTAATTTTATCAAATTATTCTAATGACGTCATTGGAATAAAATGCGTCCATGATTTAGTATGTAGAAAATAAAATATATGTAGATAATATTTTACCATTTAGAAGCATATACACACATAAAAATACATACCCATTTACGTTATAATTTTCAGTTTATTTAAATAAAAATTTGCTTTTTTTTTTTTAATGTTACAAATATGGTAGCATAACACCACCATCCCATCCCACCTTTTATATTTTTATTATATTCATTATTAATTTATTTATTTATTTTTTATACATATTTATTTTTATATATGTACATATATACATATATTTTTATTTTTAGGTTACTTAATTGATGCATTCTTACGTCTATATTGTACAAATCCATTATGTTACGAATATTATGTTAAGTTTATATTTTGATATACAATAATATGCATGCATACATGTACATATACATATATTTAGGTACATATAGTACACATAATTCTTTGATTATCTCTTTCCTCTTAAAGCAATCAACTATATGCCGCTATGAACTTTTGAATGAGGTCATATTAAATTCATTCAGAAAAGAAAAAAAAATTGTATATTTAAAATGAAAAAATACACATGCATAGAAACACATGCATAAGTACAAACAATTTACTATTAAAAATAAAAAATACATTTGCAATTTTCATATATGAAATGCATGCATATATCAACATTTTATGTATTTATATAATATGCATATATAAAATTATAATATATGAGAAAAATGTGTATGCACGTCATATAAGTTGTCTGTTGTCCTCTCCCTGTTCTCTTTATTAAATGTGAGCAACAAAATGCATTACTACACATACGATATATTTGTGTACTACAAAAAGTGTTGTGTAGTTTTGTGTAAAATATTTTTATGATTTTGTTTTTGTAAATTAATTTCCATCTATAAAATAATAATAATAAAATAATAACAATAAAAAATATGTAAATTTGCATTAATTTGTAATTTAAATGTAGGAATTCAAAGAATGCGTACCTTCTCATTTGTGTTGTCATCTATTACAACAAATACTAATTTGGTTTTCAGTTATTTGGTCATCAGTAATTTTTTTGTTGTTTTATGATTTTCTGCTGATGTCATTTTTATGTAAATTTTTTTTTCAATTTAATTTTTGTTGATTGGGTGTTCTTATTATATTTCATTTGTCTTTATTTTTTTTGTTAATTATTAATTGTTGCACGGGTCAGTATTATATTTTTTTTATATTTAACTGATATTGAAGTCGTCGTTGTCATCGTCGTCGCCGTCGTCAGTGGCAACTTATGACTGATGGGAATAATATAATAGTTAATTAGTCAGCAAAAATATTTAGTTTTAATTTTTTTTTATTTTATTTAAATTTAAATAATTTGTTGAAATGAATGATTATTACTAAATGATTGTGCGATAGTTAAAATTGTAGAATATGGAAAATAATAGAAGAATTTAAAATTTTGTTTTTTTGATTGAAACTTTGAAATTTTGCATTTACAACAAAAATATTTTATTTAAAATTAATATATACATATATACAAAAGAATTTCTTAATTTTTTACATTATTTCGTTATAAATGATGAGATAATTTTAATTTTTTTTTTAAATACATACGGCCAAGTAAATAGAGTACAATATTTTCATATTCTAACAAATTTGATTTTATAGTTGCAAAAATGACGGTTTCTTAACGCCTAAAAAACATATAACACTTTGTTTGCATTTATTCAAAGATTATAGATATAATAATCTTAAAATACTGACAAAATTATCAGAAAGAATCCATTTTTCCGAATTAAAATATTAGAATTGAAAAGGAATATGTAGCAGCTAAATGGAATGAAATTTTGTAGACAAATTCTTTTATACAAGAGTAATAGCTAATAATCTATAAATTTGTTGAATTTTTAGAATCCGATGTTAATAAAATATAGAACTATTTATCGTAACAAATATGTAGATATAGAGAGGATTGGTATAATTGTAATGGTCTTGTATTATTGCTTTGATGGGTTGGTTTTTTAACTTTACCTAAATACCTGACAACAATTTATGTTTCAATACATTGGCCAATATCATGATAACTCATCTCTCAGGCATCTAATTGCATTTTCATGCGATTTATTTTGAATTAATTAAATTTAAAATAGTTTTTCTTTTAAAATCAAATATTTACATTAAAAATAATCTAAAATACGAAATGTTTGAAAATAAATTTTTTGTTTAACCTAAAAACTAGAGGGAATGAAAAAAAAATATTGAGAGGCAATGGTATAAAATTTAAAGCTACATAAGTTAATAGAAATAATTTTAAAATTTCATTTTTCCTCTGGCAAACGAAAAAAAAAAATCCATTTTATTAACATAACCTCAAACTGAGCACATTTTTCTTTTTTTTTTTTTTCAAATTAATTTTTTATACAAAGATTACCCATAACCTGTAAATATTATAACGCACAGGTAAACATGTGCTTTTCAAAATAAAATGACAGTTTAAATAATTTTTTTTTTTTATTTTTTTTTATATTTCAATATTTGCTTTCAAAATTAAATGAAGCGTCAGTTGAAAATAAAAAAATATAAAATACGTAATTTTATTTTGCTTGTATTTTGTGACAAACGCGCAAAAGAACTTTTTAGCGGTAAAATTATGAAGCAATAATTTTTATATTAAATTCTATTTAAAGATTACAGCGCCGCGTATTAAAATTATTTGGAAGTTATAATGAAATTTTTATTTCTTTATGTAGTTGTATATCTACATTGCATGTTATTTTTGTGTATATTTTTTGTATGTAGAGTTCATTTGTGTAGATGTATATAGATTTGTGTGAATAATATACGGGTTGACTGTGTTTTTTTTTGTGTGCTTACTTTTTATTCTATTAATTTTGTATTCAGCAAAAAAAAAAATAAAACTAAGTATGTGTAGTAAAAAATGAGAAAGAGGATTTTTCTTTTGCAGATTTTCGTAATTTTTTCATATTGGATATTTTTTTTCTTTTTTTTTTTTAAATTTTTCTCTGTGTATAAAGGATAATGAACACAAAAAAAAAAAGAGATGTGTTAAAAAGTTTTCTTGAGTTTGCGTATGAATCCGTTTTCATTTAGTTTTTTTTTTTAAGAAAAATTTATAAAAAATTTAAATTCACGAATATATAATAGATAGAAAATAGAAGTACATACATATATTACCTTCTAAAATGTATGTACATATGTCTGTGTATATACTGTATAAATTCATTTAAAGTAACAAATGTCTATCATTTTCTGTTGTAATTTATATTAATGTCAGTAAGAGTTTTAATATTATGAATGCATTTTAATTATTATCGTTCTAATTAAAATTTATTTTGTATATTATGCCATTTTTATAATATTTAATATTCATAGAATTCGCCAATACATGTATTTATGTACTGTATGCCATCAATTTGTAATATTTCAAACGTATTCTCAATATTTCTCAATATCCCATAATTTCTTTAATATGCTAATGAAATTTACGATACAAACGCAAACGTAACGCAATAGCGTGTATCAATTATCTCAGTTTATATGGACTTGACTTGAAATTTAAAAACTATAAATATATTCATAAATTAAAAAATAAAATACAAAATCTAATTTATAACAAAAAAATTATGTTCTGGCATTTTTAAGCTCTAGAAATTTCAAGCAGAGTTTTAATTCAACATTTCAAGGCAAATAAACAAAATTTATTGATTAACTTGAATCAAACCGACTTCAAGTTAAGCTACGTTTATATGTGGAAATAAAATAGGCTTCAAGTACTATACAAACTGTAATATTAAGGGGCGGGGGGGGGGGGGGGGGGATAAATAACTCAAAATTCATTTTATTAAAAGTTTATAATTCAGATATTATTTGTGCCATTGTTTTTTATCAAATTATCGTATATCTAATATAGATCTAATATAATGAATTTATTTACATTTTTAATTCTTCTAAATAAAGTAGATTTTAGATTAGATTGTATTTAAGATAAATTATTTTCTTATTATATAGTCCTTATTATGTGTTAATATGAATTTTTGGTATTATGATTAGCGAATTCATCTAAATTTTAGGCTGAATGTCAAATCTGTCGAATGTCTAAAAAGCTTGCCGAATGAAACCAAATACCAAAATAATACATGTGGTTTTTGTTTTTCTTATTGGATATTATAGCATTTAAAGTGATATAATAGAAAAATCTAAACTCTTGTAAAAAAATGTTGATTGTTTAATATTAATTTAAGTGTGAAAAACGAACCAAAAACAATTCGAACATTAAAATAAATTAATGGACAACAAACCCGGAATTGCTAAAGGAATAGGAAAATTAAATTGTTTTAGCAAAAAAAAAAAACAAAAACAATATACATATGTTTGGTATTAAACTTATTTTTTTCGATAGTTTTTCTGATGTCTTGCGGTAGCAACATTTTAGATCTGGCGAATGAAAGAATTCACCGATCATAATTTAAAATATCATTCGATTCACTTAGTCCCATTCGACTAGCCCAGCCATTCGCTTCGCCGATCATAATAAGGGTATATATTTGGATTGTATAATATGTTGGTGCAAAGTGTTGGTACACTAAGTTTTCAAAGTTAATTAATTTTTTGCAAATTTATTTAAACGATATTATGCATTTTTTCTCGAAATCGATTATTTAATTCAATTAATATTACATTGTTGCAGCAGAGATGCGATATTTATACTTTTTTTTTATATTTTGACAATAATTTCTGAAAACGATTTCTCGTCCCGTCTAAATAATTTTTTTCATAAATTATGAAACAGAAAACAATAAAAAACTAAAATTTAAAGAATTCACACAGTCAATAATATAGTAAGGGTATATTTTCAATTAATATTAAGTATAGATAAGGATATTATTAATTTATTCCTGAATTAAAAATTTATAATAATATACTAAGTATATGGTAATAATTCATAATATTCAGCAATATCAACTATTAAAGCTGAATTATATATTTTATTAAATAAATTTTATATAAGTATATTTAAATTTTATAAAATATTAATTTTAATATTTTTATTATTTTATATTAAAATTTTAAAAAATAAACTTTATTATTTAATTTAATTTAATTTTTCTCGTAATATCAAAACTTTGATATAATATATTATATAGTTTATATTCACATATACTCCTAATAAATTTGCACATTACTTATAGTTATACATACATACATATATAAAATGTGAATATAAAACTTTAAAAAAAAAAAATCATAGATGAAAAAAAATATAAAAATAAAATAGAAAATACAACGAAATATATATTTTTTTTTCTTCGTCCCCTCCTGCTGCCATTTTCTCTTCTCTTTTTTTTTTTTTGTCGACTTTTTATTTTTATATTAGTATATAACAAGAATTTTAAGTAATAAATAAAAATCTGCACCGAGGCTAATGCTATTTCATTTTTACATTGTATGTGCATACTCTCATTGTATATTATTTTCTGTATACATATTTGTATAGTTGTATAAATAGTTTATATGTATATAAAAATTTTTTTTTTTCAATTCAAAATACAGAAAAAAGGATCTTGAACTTTAGCGGTTCTTATAATGTACATAAAATTTTAATTTTTTAATTTTTTTTTGCTATTTTTTTGCCCTCTTTCAATGTTGTGTGTATGGTTTGCTTTTTCTGTTTTTTTTTTTTTGAAGAATTGGAATGTAGTAGAATAAATGACAACAAAAAATGAAAAAAAATAAAAAAACTACAATATGGGTACATTTTATTTGTATTTTTTTTTTGAATTGTTTGTAAGAAATATTTTAAGGATAATAATCTTTTATAAATTTTGTTCTACATATTAATTATAATAATAATAGTGTATATGTATTTGTATAAGTGTTATATATTTTATATTTCAAAAGTATATATATACATATACTGCGTATATTTTCGACTATTTAATTATTTTTATATGTATAACATGTTTTTGTGTATTCTTTTACACTTTGTATAATAATATTTACATACATTTGTACATATGTACACATAACGTATATAAAAAATTGAAATAAAAAAAAAAAACAATAATTATTATTATGAAAATAGTTTTTATAAACATTATAGTATTTTTGTGCCCGTATATAGAGTAAAAATATTCTAAAAAAAAAAAGAATAGAAAAAATGATGAATTTTAAAATATTTACGATTCACATACATATTTATTGTACATAATAAATAAGTACATATGTAATTTCAATATGTAAACATATATATGTATATTATTTTCATATATATGTACAATTAATGTACATAATATAATGGCTATAATACAGTTATGTATATAAATATATTTAAAAAAAACAAATTATATAATAGATAACAAAAGTTTTATGAACTATAATTTGATTCATTTTAGAACACAAAAAACAAAAAATTTTGATAAATTATTTTTTATTGTATAATAAAAATGAAATCATTTTAAATAATTTTAATTAAAATAAACTTATTTATTTAAAAAAACTTGAAATTTTAATTTGAATTTTTCTAAAATTTTTCGATTTCCTTTTTTCAATGTCTGCAATAAAAAAAGATTTTTTTTTTTTATTTTCAACTCATGTATGTAACCATATTGTGTATATTATATAATATTATCAGAATAATGAGTTTATACATATTGTTATACTGTTATAAAGTACTATTTTTCATTAGTTTTTAAGTATTTTCAATTATTAATTTCACAAAGCCCTTAAAATATTTCAAATTACTTTTTTAAATATACACATAAATCAAAAATAATTTCTCTCTGCATTTAATAATAATTAATAATATAAATGTAAATGTATATAATATAGAAAAATTCAATAATTTCAATCAAGAAATTTTGTATTTTTCATGATTTTTATTTCGATTAAAATTCTTTGCTCATATGAAGACTAATATTTCGTACGAGTAATTTAGTTTAAAAAAAATTTTTTTGTATATTTTGTTAATTACATAAATATTCAAGTCATTTACAAAAAGAACTAAATTAGGTTCATTTAGGAATTAGGTAATAATAGTAAGATTTAATAATAATAATTGTAATCTGTTTGACATTTTACTTCTCCTAAAAAAAACTCCTTATTTGAGAGAATATAACATAGATTATTATTAGAAGTATGCTTATCAATAATTACAATAATTTCTTATTTATGATGTTGTATTCTAGAAGTTGTTCTTATATCATCAAAAACAATAGTAGCTGTTATTTATGTCAAATATACTATGAACTTGTTGCTTTGAAATTTTTATCTATAATTAACTTGTATTATTTTGTAAAAAAATTATAATTGTTATTAATTTGTAAAAAATAAAATTAAATTAAATTTTAATTTGAAGTGCATTTCTCTCTCTCTCTCCCCCTCTCTGTTTGGTTGTATTTTATTCTCCTTTGACATATTACCCAGTCCAACTCTTTTTATTTTTAAAATAACGATTCACATACATACATATTGTACATAAAAATAATTAAAAATTTTTATATTATTTTATATTATTTAATACTAGCTCATTAAAAAATATTATTGTAAAATATTCAATTTAAATTTGAAAAACTGTTAAATTGTACTATAATTTGTGTTAGGAAATTGCGAAAAAAATATTAAAATATAAGAGTAAAAAAAAAATTTTTTTTTTGCCGCCAAAAAATTAAAGTGCAAAGGAATTTTTTTTTCTTCTCTCTTCTTTTCTTATTTTTTTTTTTTTTTTTCGTTTTTCTTTTACTTGTTTTTATTTTTTCTTAACAAATATTTTAGGTATAAATTTTATCGAGAATTCCGTTTTCTTTTGTATTTTCACATACACACACATGTACATGCATAATATTATATGCAAACACATTCAAAGAGAAAACGTACACAATCTCTCACAGTAGATAATGTCCTTTTTTTGTTTTTTTTTTTAAATTATGTTTTATATTTCTTTTTCATATCCTGCACATTCTTTTTTGTTAATAAAATTTTTATTAAATTTTGTGTATGGTTTTTTTTTCTCCTTTTTTTTTAAGTTATCTCTATTTATTTTATCTTTTCTCTTTTTCTGCCTTTCAATGTTCTCTCTTTCATTCTTTCATATTTGAGTATATCTGCTGAATACAGTAGATACAGTAGATATAGAACAAAAAATTATTTGTAAAATGTTATCGATGAAATTTTTTTTTGTGCATGTGTATGTATAGAAGAATTGAATATTTTTTTTTGTGTTCATTTGAATGTGTGCAATTTTTATACAAACAGCTATACATAAGTGTGTATTATTGTGTTTTGAGAATTATATTCTTATATTATTAATTTAAATTATCATTCTATCTCTTTCTATTATACATTTTTCTTCTCTTTCTTGTTTTATTGTAGTATGCAATCGTAGTATTTTATCCTTTATTTTTTTTTAGTGTAATAACAAAAAAATAAAATAAAATAAAAAAAAATTGTTGAAATATTTCCAAAGAAATTTTTTTTTATTTTGCTTTTCGGTATCCTAACATTTTTTTTTATAATATTTTTTTTTTTGTTTTTTCTCTGTTTTTTTTTCATTTTTGCGTTGTTTTTCTTTAAATTTTTTCAAAAATTCAAAAGTGACGTATATTTACCGGGGTGAAAATGAGATAAAAATTTTGTAAAAAAATATTTTTTTTATATTTTAAAAATTAAAAAAAATTTTAAATTAAAAAAAATTCTCAATTAAAAAGAAAAATATTTATTGAAAGAAAAAAAAATTAAAATAATTTTGTGTGTAAAAGAAAAAAAAAAAAGAGGAAAAAGTGAGTAGAAAATTAAAATTTTCACAATTGATTCACAAACGAAAAGAATAATTTTCCTTCCTAGGGTAGGGCAAAAATACAGAAAATCTTTTTTCCTTCCACAAAAAAAAAAAAAATTGTTAAAAAATTAAACAAAAAATTACTTTGAAAAATGAAATTTTAAATTAAAAAAAAATTTGAAAATGTTTAAAATTAATCAAAAAATTAAAAAGTAAAATTTTTTTTTTAAAAAAAGGCAAAAAAAAATTGTTATGTGTTTCACTTCATGTCACGTACAATATTTTTTATTTAATTTTTTTTCTCTTTCCATTTCTCTCTTATTTTTATTTTAATTTTATTTCTTGTGTATATGTATGTGCTGTGCATGTCAGTGGCGTACTTTTACTATTATAAATGTTAATTTTCTACTTGATTCAAAAAAAAAAAATAGAAAATTATGGAATAGGTTCTCTCGTTAAGTTGATAAAAATTTTTTTAAATGATAAATTTTTGATATAGTGTTCAAAAAAAGTTAAAAAAAAAAATGTGTAAATTTATAAATTCCTCCATTACAAAATATCAATATTAAATATGTAAATATATATATATGTATATTCATAATGTATGTAAATAAAATATTTTGTGTTCTTTATTTTATTTCAATTTTTTTATTCATATTTTAATTATGTAAATAATTTTATTATGTACATATAAAAATAATAGTTTACAAAAAAAAGATCGATGCATGTATAAAATTTTTATAAAAAATTTAATAAAAAAATAATTAAAAAAAATAAATTAGTTAAAATTAAAAATTTGTTAGAATCCAATTGCATGAGGATTGCCAATGAAGTGTCATGAGGATTAACTTATAACCTTAATTCATAAAAAAAAAATAATTACTTAAGTGATAAAAATATTAATTTCTTAATATAAATATATAAAGAAATTAAATTATATTTTTGATTTCGAAACTTAATGGGTAAATTTTAAAGTAATACAATGGATAATATTTTTATGATTCGAAAACTTGTTGATATTAAATTCATTTTTAAAAAAATTCAAATTAATATAAAATTTTTTGTTAAATTTAATTAAAAATATAATTTATTATTGAATATTGTTATTATTTTATTAATTAATACATAGAATTATGTTAATATTGCATTAAATAACTTCTCGGTCCGTGATAATGTATCTTAAATATTACAATACAAGTAGATATTGTGAACTGTCTAAACAAATTGTAAAAAACTTGCAAGTAATGTAACAAGCCAATTGAAAATAAATGTTTTTTTTATATTCTGCAACAATGTAACAATGGGTGTGTGTGTGTGTGTAATGGCATTTTATGCATTCTAGTTAAATACAAAATATGGATTTTTTTTTTTTTTGGATTTATATAATAAAAATATGTTTAAAAGAGTTTAGAAAGCGGTTTATTTCATAAAATTAACTCGTAATATAGCAATAAAATTAATGTTAATGTGTTTTAATTCAATAAGATTGCTTGGAAATTCATATTTAATCTGGAATAACTTTTAACCTATTAAGGGCCAATATTTTTGATTTTATTTTTGACCAAAAAAATTGGCACCTAAATTAGGAGTTCTTAGTCCTCAAAATGGAAATTCATTCAAATTATTTTGTTTTTTTCACCATATAAGGTATTTTAAAATGTAATGTGAAATGGGTGATCATTTATTTTTATAAGCTGTTCTCCCCTTTTCACATATTATTTTGTAATACAAGTGTACTTGCCATAAAGTTTTGATTTTAGTGTAAATACAATTTTTTTCTTGTTTCGTAATTTTTCTTGTATAAACTACGGTAGGCTCGTCACCTCCACAAAAACTAAATAAGATTTGTTATTGTCGTTGCTTGTCTACGATATACATCAGATACGATCAGATCCTACGAAGTAGGATAAAAAAATTTTTTTAGCATAATAACTAAAGCAATGATATCTCTTTAAATAAATTTTAAAAATTTATGGTAAAGATATGTGAGGATTCTTTTAATCCTATTCAAATTAACAGTAGGAATGGGTTGTCTGTGTAATTTGCTAAATAAACCTGAAACATAAACTTTGAATTTAATTTTGAAAACCATATTTATTGAATTATGAAACTTAACATTATGAACTGTATTATGGCAATTTTGAAATGAGAAAATTTTGGAAATAAGATTAAGAAAGAATTACACAATTTCATTATTATGACAAAATAAAATAATTATTTTTTTAAATTTATTGAAAATTTAAATTCAAATATTATTAATTGAAATAGAAAATTGTGGCCGTCTTCCTAAATAAATTGCCAATAAACTATTTTAAATTAAATTTAAAATTAAATAATTTTTACTAAAATATGAGGCAAAATAACCATAATCTAACATTTTTTATTGATTCAAAAGTCTAATGCATCTCTGCATTTTTATACAAAATACGTCATTGATCATCAATTTTTTATACATATAAATTCATACATATGTATGTATACATAATATTACTATCTTGTGTATACGAGAGATACTCAAATTTATTGCGTTTTTTCTTTTTTCCTATTAATTTTACTATACATATGAGTATATACAAACATACAAGTGAACCACATTGTAGTTAAAAGTATATTGCATTTTCTTTAGATTTTTACAATAATTTTCTTAAATATCCTTTAATCTCTATAAAATGAAATTGTAAAAGAAAAAAAAATTAAAGAATAAAAAAATAAGAGAATAACACGAACAAATTATAGTGAATATTAAATAGAAAACAAAAGAGAAATAATATAGAAAGAAATGAGAAACAGGAGAAGAAAAAAAAAACAACGAAAACATCATAAATGAAAAAAGTAGAGTCCTTGGACATTGTAAAACTAAAAACCGACAATATAATTACAAAGTTGAAAGAGTGATAAGAGAGAGAGAGAGGGTGTGAGTACTATTACTGCAAATATGAAAATTTTATAAGTTAGAGAAGGAAAGACATAAATGGCATATGAAAATTATTTAAAAGAAAGTAAATGTAGTAAAAATGAAAAAAAACAAAAAGATGAAAAAAAAAAAAACATATTATCCTGCATACTTTTATATAACGGTTTTTTTTTTAGTAAATGTATGTGTGTGTGTTTTTCTACAATTTTTTTTTTTTTTGGTTCATTCTTTATTACTTTTACAGTTATTACTTCAAAATGGCCAAAATGGTGAGGAAAGAAAGTGACTATAAAACTTACTCTTTCCCTACTCACCTTTTATGTTTTTTTTATTTTTATGTTAGTAGAAATATTTTTATATATTTGTTTGTATATACATATATGAATACATTTATATAAAAATCTATAGTTAGTTATATGTATATACTACGTTTACTCTTTTGGAAATACGTTCAATTTGTTGAAATGTTTTGTGTATACATATAGAATTTTTGAGGCAAAACAATTGTGCGCATCTTTTTCTAATACTATAATATTGTAGTGTTCTTATAGAAATTTGCGAAAATCTTGATGAAATGTAATAAAATAAGAGAAAAAAAGAAATGAGTATGATGTTTTTTTTTATAGTATGTATGTCTGTTATAATATATATGCAGATATTTTATTACGTTGGTACACTAATTTTTTTTGAAGATATTTGCAATTTCTTATTTTTCTTTTTTTTTTTTTATCGTACATACGTTCTTCAACTAACTTACGAAGTGAATACGAATATGTTTTTCTTTTTTATCAAATAGCGAGTAATTAAGAGAATTATAATTGAGAGAATAAAAAAGTCTACTATTCACAATTTTTCAAAATTTCAATTTCTTACAATTAAAATAAGTTCTCTGTTTTAACTTTCAAGAAAATCTCGTAAATAATTTTAAATTTTTAAAGAAAATTTCATAAATAATTTCTGCTTGATTGCATTTAAATAAATAATTTCCGAATACTTTAACGCATTTGATATTCAAATCTGTTAAGAAATATATAAACGCTCTGTATATGAATGTGGTTATGTAATTATGACTTGAGAGCCAGTGTCTAAGATAAAATAACACTACAAACAAGTTTTTCTATTCTACAAACAATAAATTAATTGGATCCAAAATTAAAATGAAAAAAAAAAACAAATGGGTTTGACAAATGTTATTGTCAAATTAGAATTAGAATTAATTGTAGCTTTGTATTAAATAAAATTTTTAAAGATTAAGCAATTTCTCTCAAAAATAGTAAATCACTTTGTTGTGTCATGTGTAACTAAAACTTAAACTGAATTTGTAGAATTTAATTTAAAATTTTTAATTATTTCAAATTTTTCTTGATTTTTTTGAAAGCTTTTTTGGCAACTTGCATTGAGACCTTCAAATAACTTTTTTTTTGTTTTTGAATAAATCACTCAATTTGAACAAAATTTTATTAAATTATTCAGAAGTCAGAAATTAAAAAAAAAATTTAAAAAGCAGGATGAAAATCAATCGTTCTCACTTTCGATAGAAAAATTTTACTTTTCATAATTTTGACATTTTAAAAATTTTACAGTAGATTCTGTTATTTTCTGTCAGATCAAATTCTCATATCAGATTAAGATTTAATTATGCATTTTATCGTATTCTGTAAATATAGTAAACCGATTATTTTATTTTGTTCTATTCATCAGCTGGGATGGGAACCCTTACAGATATTTAATTAAAAAATATCAGGGCTCAGTTAGACATGCAATTTTTAATTTTGTAACTGTTTAATGATTGCTAATTTGTATTTTATAGGTTTATACTCAAGTGGGCGCAAATTCAATTGTATGTCATCTCATGCAATTATGTAATCAAATATTTTACAAACTAATTGCAATTTTTACTTAACGTACTAAATTTAAATTGACGCAAATACTTTAGTTATGTAAATGTGATCGCAACGATTTTACAATCAAGCAGTTATTTGCAAAACTGAAAATTCCATGTCTACCTAATACTTTAACTAAAATTTATAAAATATGATTTTGTTATACGATATAAAATTAAAATATAATATATAATATGTGGACAATAAAATTATAATACTTATACAAATAAATATAAAATTATATTATGTACATACTCGTAATACCAAGGTTTATTATTAGACTTGATAAAACGATATTTAATAAGAATATTCCATATGTATATTAATAATATCAATTGTATAACAATATTTGCTGTATAACAATATTAACTGTATAACAACATTAACTGTATAACAATACCAACTATATAACAATACCAATTATAAAACTGTTATTTGATTTAGTTTTAAATTTTCATCAAAAATTTTCTTTTTAATGATCCCAATCAATCCGTTTCTCTGCAATCTTCAAATAATTCCAATCAAAAATGCTATAGATTTTGATTAATAAAACAAATATGAATTGAAATATATTATAATTAAAATAAAATCATCTTTCATCTAGAGAATGTGTTGATCTTCAGATAATTTCTCTTTTTGTTTCTACGTTTTCTGAGTGATAAGGCGCAGGCGGCAAAATGATTTTTGCTTGAATTTGTTTTCTTTTTTTTTTAATTTTTTTTTATTTTATTTTAATTGCGATGTATTTTGATTTCATAAAAATATTATAAGTGTAAATAAAAAATGTATGTATTTATGTACATGCAAGAGATTTTAATTCAAAAAAAAAATATTCATTTTAAATGCGAATAATTACAGATTCGTAATTTATTTTCTATTTTATAAAATCAACCAACCACCTGATGAATATGAATAAAAAAAAAAAAACAGAAAACAAAAATATTTTTCTGAGTGTTTTTTAAATTACAAAAATTTTCCCGTGTAAATTAAGTGCGTACCATAAAAGCCATAATATTTATTGTAATTAACATTTTAGTATGTACTGTTGAGTGTGCATACAATTAAATTATTTCTATATTTATTTTATATAAGATGGTTATTTTTTTGTTCTATTCTATTACTATTGTAAAAATCTATTGGTTTCATTTGAACAAATCGTAATTTATTTAACATTTACGTGCATCTAAGTATACAAATTAAATATGTATATTTTTGTATAGCATTTAAAAAGTTAAAACGATTATGCGCTACATAAAATAAATGTATGAAAATAAGAAAAAAAAATGAAAGAAAATTTTATCCTTAAAAAAGGATATTTTGAATATAAAAATATTTATTTCAATTTTATATAACTAAGTATTAGTTAAAATAAAAATTAATAAAATTTAAATAGAAGAAGAGAAAAAATGAGGAATTGGCAAGAATAACATTAGTTTTTTTCTATATATACATATAAATATGTATGTACATACATAGAAATTATATTACAGCCTTCTATACAGCTGTATGTATGCATGTATGTATGTATGTATGAGCAAAAAATGATTTTGCGATGCAGAATTTTAAATGATAGGAAAAATTCGTCGTCTTAACTAAAACTATAACAATAATTTCTAAAATATTGGCCAAAACAAATTTTAATATTTTAATGAATCATAATTATTGAATTAAATATTTACATATATATATATATGTATGTGTGTAAATTTCTTGCATAATTTCATATATATTATATTCTATAAACTTAAAAGTTCTATTAAATTCATTCTTATGTTGACTATTTTTTTTTTACTTAATTAATGCCTTTCTCCAATATTATAAATGTATATGTATAATAAGTTCTACTTGTTGCAAATTTTTCTTTTAAATTAAATAACATAATATTATAAAGGGAAAAAAAAATCTAACCTTTCAAAATAGAATTTAGACATTAATTTTTGAAGTTCTTAAAGATTATTGCGAGTTTGAGGTTTTGCAATTACTTCTACGAGTATTAACTAAAAATAAATTATAAGTTGATATTGAACGCATTAAATTGAATACGAGAGTAAGATAAAGAATGCGTCCATCTGTGATCTTCTTTAATTGTACACAATATTCTGTTCTGTTAATCTTACCATTAAACCGATAATATCGTAATTATATTACGAATTTTCTTTTTTTTCAATTATTCTCACAAACTTAGTTAATTTTTTTGCAATATTAATATTAAAATAAAATGTATTTCTAAATGTATTTCTAATTTGTTGTTTATTTCTTGTCTTATTCAAATTCATATAAATAATAAAGACAATATTGTCAAAAACATGAAAGCAAAGATTAGCATCCTCATAAGAAAGCAACATAAATCGTAATATTTGTTTGATATACATAAATATGTGTATGCATTTGTAAATTTTTCTTCTCACTTCAACATTGGGGTTAATATCCCTTTTTAATTTTTATTTTTTTTTTCAAAAAAAAAAAAAATGCCTCTTAATTTTTCTCATAGATGTCACCATTATCAGTAGATATTATTCATTAATTGCATATAATAATTACTATTCTTTTTTTTTTCGTATAATAATATTCATAAATAATAATTTTTATAATGCACACACAAGTTTATCATTTACAAAAACAAAAATAAAAAAAAAAATTAAAAAAAAAAATTGTTTTATGTCACTGGTAATGAAAATAATATTTATATATGTTTGATGTATTACAATCATGTTATATTTTGTTATACAAGACTATTCTTTTATATTGTGATATACTCGTGTATACTGGCAGCGCACATTTTTATTAATATTTTATTTGTAATTGCTATTGCTATTATAATTTATATTAAATAAATGTTACTATACTTGCCGCTACTATTGTAGCCGCTGTCACTATTGCTGTTGCTGTCGCTACTATTGTTGTTGCTCTTGTTATTTTTGCTATGCCAGTACAAAAAGTGAGGGGTGATAAAATTATGATTTTTTGTCTCTTTTTTCTTTGTTATTTTTTTTTTCTTCTTATTTCCTTTTTGTTGTTGATGATTTCTTTTCGGTTTTTTTTTCTGTTGTGTTTTTTATGTTCCTGCCATAACACTTTTCTTTACTTCTTCAATTTTCTTTTAATCATACCTACATTCAAAACTGTACACTCCACCATATTTTTTTTTTTCTCTTACATTCTGTAAAACTAACTCCTTTTTTTTATGTTATTTTTATTATTATTGTTTTTTTTTATATATACATTTATACACAAATGTACATATATATATGTGTGCATTTTCTCATAATATGAATAAGAAGAAAAAAAAGAAAAAACTTCTATCTCTCTATACTCGTCAGATGAAATTCTTATTTGTATGGATCGGAGTTTTTTTTTGTGTAGAGAAGAATACAGAGACGAAAATGTAAAATGGTTTTTTTTATATATATATATTTTTTTTTATCTTTTGTTTCCTTTGCAGTCGATATCCTTTAGAAATAAAATCATACGTTTAATTTTTTTAAATGGAAAATAACTTTCTAGTTTCTTTCGAATTTTAATAAAATTAAATATAAAAATAAGATTATAAAATTTATTTTAATCTTATATTTAATAAAAATAATCCCGAAAATATGTAAAAATTGTAATCAATAGTGAAAAAATATTAAGTTAAAAAAGAAATCTTCTTGTCTTCTTTGAGAACATTGTGGTGATGATGTGAAATTTCAATAATAAAAGTAAGAAAATTATAAAAACAAAAATTCGCTTTTTATTATACTACACAAAAAAAAAAAATTCTATAATATATAAAAGTATAAAAAAAATAAAAATAAGAAAAAAATATTAGAAAAAAGAGAAAAATACTCGTAAGGGTGTGTCGCTAAGGATTTCTTAAGTCTTGTCGCTGCTATAATAAATTTTCCGACTAATTTCAAATATAGTTTTTCGTATTTATATTTTAAATTGTGCAATTTAATAATATTAATTATAATTACTTATAATATTCGAAACCCATGAAAATTATGGGTACTTTATTTGAATATACGAAGTTTCTGTTGGTTTTCCAAATATTATTGTTTTTTATTTTTTCTTCAACATCCCCAATTCTTTAATAATTAATTTTCAGATGAAATTTTTTTAGTTTTTATTATTTTAATTTAAATTTTAAAATTGCAAATCAATTCTTTAAAACTATTTAAATTTTGTAATTTAAAATGTTATACAATATTTTTAGTATTACAATATTATATAGCTAAATATTTAAATCTATTAGAAATATAACAAATATGCTTATATATAATAATACGTTTGTAAGTGTGTGTATAAAAAAAAATATATTAAATAATAGAATATTTTTCATTGTAAGGTACATTGACATTTTTTCTATTTATTTTGATTTTTTATTTCTCTTTTTAATTTTAAATTTTTAAGTAATTTTTGATTTTTTTTTTTTGTTTGTATTTACAGATCCAACAGTTAGGGCCAGTTTTGTTGAACAAATTCCACATATATTTCTACAATGTCACGAGCACGCTTGTCCAGATCTCGAACATTATTTGTACGACCGCCTGTTGCAAATTGTACTAGATTATTTACAGGATGCGGAGGACAAAGTAAATTTTCATTTTTGTTTTTTGTTTTATTATTGTTATTTTCTTTTTTTTGTTATATTTTTAATTTACTATTTATTTTTTGTGTGTTGATTATATTATTTTTTCTTTTCTTCTATTCTTAAGTTTTCTTTCTCTTTTGTTTTTCAATAAAAAAAAAAAATTTTAATTTCAAAATTTTATTTTAAATATTTAAATTAAAATTAATTTTTTTTTTTCCATTATAGGTAAGCAGGGATGCTTATTCAGCTCTTCAAATTCTTATAGATAAATATGTTTTAGATAAAAAACGTATTGAGGAAAAAGTTTGTGCAGCAATTATGTGTCCAATTCACAAAATACATTATGAAAATTTAAAAGATTTTAATATTAATTCGGTTACGGTGAGTTACAAAAAAAAAAAAAAAATAGCAGTATTATTATTCAAAATAAAAATAAATTTTGAATTGATTTTAAAAAAAAAAATAAGCAGCCCTCTAGTAAGAATTACATTAACTAAAGGAATAAAATTATCATTTATAAAATCGATTTGACGAAAATATTTCGATTATAAGAAAATAAAATTGATCATGAATCGATTTTTAAAATTGTCAAAATTTTGTTTTTTTTTGTTGAATTGCCAAATTATTTTACTTTAATTTTTGAATAATGTGATATTCGATTTTATTTATTTATTTTTTCTTTCTTTCAAAAATATCTTTCAAATAATTAAACTTTTTCTTATTAAGAATTTGAAATAATTTAAGGTATTTTTACGAAAAGAACACTTTTATTAATATGAAAATTGTCAGCACAAAATTTTTCAAATTTTAAATTGACACTTGGCTTTTCAAAATATAAATACATATATGCATGTATTTAAAAGAAAATTTATTTTTGATATAAACTATACAGGTTTTCATGTTATTGGATTGATATTAATTAATTTGTAAGTGATTAAAATTCCAAAATAAAATCTATACATACCTGCTAGAGGACTGGTTAGCTTGATTATACATACATAAATTTTATTCGAGTTTATTAAATCAATGGAATTGTTTTCGCATCAAACTTGGTTGTTTTAGGTTATATTTAAAAAAAAACTATCACAGCCAGCTTTGATGAGCAAAACTTTTTCAGTTATTCAACTAATTTGTTTGTTTATTGTAATATTACAAATATTAGTGTTTTTATTATATTATTTTATTATATTGTATTTAATATGAATTAAAAGTGTTTTAGATAAAATAAGAAAAAATTAAAATTTTTTACATAGCTCACAAATTGGTTGTGAAATGTTTAATATTTAAATTCATATCACAGCCATTTTGATGAGCTTTGTGAAAGATTATTGCCAACAATGATTGCTAATTTGTGAGTACCTCAATTAATTGTTATTTAACAAATATAGTTTAAGTATTACAAAAATTGTGATTGGTATATTTATTTATTTATTAGAACAATATTTTTATTCAAAATAAAACATTCAAATTGATTATTTTGTATTTAAAAATTTTCAGTACTATTATAATTACTTAGAAATAGTGTTTATTTCGTTTATTTTTCTTCTACTAAATCGTAAAAATGGTTGTGCCGTGTGTATTTTAAAAATTTCATATCACAGCCATTTTGACGAGTTTAGTTTAAGAGATAAATCATCAGTGATTGTTTGTGTTTTATAAGTTCAATAATTAATTATTTAATTAATTTATATTATATTTTTAACAGATTAACCATTTAAATTTATTTCACAGGGAAATTTTTTGTATTTATATGGTATTTGTGTTGCCTCTCAAAGTGGCTGTGAAATGTTAAATTAAAATATCATATCACAGCCAGCTTTGAGGAGCGATACGGATATTTTTTTTGCATCGTTTTCTATTTTTTATTTATAATTTTTACATTTTCAGTTTTTTGTTTTTTTTATATATAAATCCTTTACTTAACTCTCAAAGTGACTGTGAAATGTTAAATTTTATTTTCATATCACAGCCAGCTTTGATGAGCTCAGAAAAGGCATGCTATTGCTTCAAATTAAAAATGTGTTTTTCTTTTATTTTTTAATAACTTTAGTGTATATATTAAATTTTATATTTTTAATTTCATAAATATTGAAAATACATAAATAGATATAAAAATATATTTTTATTTATTTTAAAAACTCATTTATAGTAAATATTATAATATAATAAATAATTTTAGTTAATGGGTAGAATAGCACCAATAATTGGATCAGAAAAATCTGAAGAACTTTTCTTAAATCATTTTATTGAATTATGTAAATGTAAAATAAATAGTATTCGTAAAAAGTGTGCTGCCATATTTCCAACATTTTGTTATGTTTTAGGAACAAAAATAACAGAAGATAAATTGGTAATTTTCAAAATTTAATTAAATTTAAATTAGAATCAAAAAAATATTTATTTATTATTAATAATAATATATAATTTTTTCAGCTGGAATTATTTTTTCAACTGTGTACAGATCCTTTTTGGGGTGTTAGAAAATCATGTGCCGAATCAGTACCTTTAATTTCATTAATATGTAGTCCAGAATGTAGAAGAAATAGGATAGCGCCGATTGTATTAAGATTAGCCAAAGACAATAATACATGGGTAACATCGGCAACATTGAAAATATTAGGACAATTTATATCCTCATTTGCTCAACCATGTATAACAGGATTGGCATATTCATATAATGGAGAATTATTAATTACAAATCCAGTTGATCCAGATTTTCGGTATGTTAAATAAAATAATATTATTTTTCTTTTATGTTTTTATTTAATTATATTCTGTAATACATACTTATATATACATATATATTTTTTTTTATGTAGAGATATTTCTGATCCACAAACATTAGCTAATTATGAGCATTATTTAAAAATGTTTTCAAATATTGAAGTATTAGATACTACAAATACAGCAACCGGAATTAGTAAAAATTCAAATAGTGCGAAAAATGGCACATCAAATCAAGTAACTAACATTTGTGATGAAAATTTAACACCTAAAAATATTGCCCAAATAATAATTGAAAATAAAATTAAGCTAACTGAACAAATAACGGAATATGCATGGCCTAAACAAAAATTTTTTAAGAATTATGTATTTAATGAATGTTCAAAATACATAGATTTAGATACTGGGAACAATAATGTGACTGACAATACGGATAAAAATAATATTGATCGAGGAAATAATGAAGAAAATAATGAAAATTTATGCTTATCAAAAATATTAGATAATAAATCAAATATTGAAAGTTCAAATGAAACTGGTGGCTTCGGTGGTAGTGGTAATGAAAATAACGACCGTCAAATGTCATCATCATTACCATCAGAAACACTAACAATAAAAGACAATACAGTAGGAAAGGAACAAAATACATCTTCTAATCAGCAAATGGAGCAACAATCAGAACAACAACAGGAGCAGCAAACATTTTTGCCGGATAATTCAAATAAAAATTCAGAGGACAATAATGTTTATGATAACATTATTGATAATATTATTTTTGTTTCAGAAAATTCCTCTTTAGAAAATAATTTACATCGTCGTCGCTGTCGTCGTAATGCTTATAGTTTTTGGCGTAAGAATACCCCATCCGATTTGCAATCAATAATTAAGAAAGCTATGCATGATGCCCAAGATAACATTAAACCACCCTTACCACCACCTCCGCCACATCCTTTGAAATTACCTGCGAAATCTCCATCAATTACAACGATAGGACCTTCTAGTACAACAAATACAAAACAAGATCAATTAGAGGATCAAGCAACAACAATAGGGCCTTCTAGTACAACAAATACAAAACCAGATCAATTAGAGGACCAAGCAAAAGATATGTTAACACCAAAAATAGTATCAGATCAATCGTTAATTGAAAATTCAAAACAAGGATTTGAGAGTAGTGAAAAACAGGAAAATCAAGACCAACAATCATATTTATCGTTTGAAGTTCTATTATCAAGAATGAAGTCTTTTATTACTTATACTGAGGAAAAAAATAAAAATTCAAATGTTTACAATTCAAATGATGATTCTGTTATGTTCGCATGTGATGATGGCTTTTCGCCATTTTTCGTCACTTCTGATTCCGGTTTTAAGAACAGAACTACAACTTTGGCTAACTTAAACGATAAAAAAGACAAAAATGGTAACGAAGAAGACGAAGCATTCAATGAATTTAATTCTTACAAATTTTGGCACATAAGCCCAGAAATGCCTTTAGATTCAAACATTGTAGGTAATGTTGGAACGTGGAATACAAAAATATTAAATGAAACATTACCAATAACTAATTCATCTATACTAGATGATGATGATATAGTTAGGAAAACACCTAAGTTTTCACCGCCAATAACATTTGAACAAAATGTTGTTCCGCCCGGTATACTTGAAGCTTATGTTACTATGGTTTTATATGAAGAAGAAGATGAAATTAAATTAACTTGCGCATATAATTTTCCAGCTGTTGTATTAACTTTAGGCAGAAGGTATAATTTCTTAATATTTATATTATATAATTAAAATATATTGATTCTTAATTACAGCAATTGGCATATTCTCAAGACTCTTTTGCAATATTTATGTGATGACATTGACTGGAAAGTACGTAAAACAATAGCATTATCTATAAACTTCTTAGCGCTAATATTAGGTAAAGAAATTGCAACACGTGACTTGGTACCTATATATTTAGGATTCTTTAAGGATTTGGATGAAGTTAAGATTGAAGCTATACGAAATTTCGCAAGCTTTTTAAAGGTATTATAATTTTTGTAGTTGTTTAAAAGTATTAGTTAATTAATTTGAAAACAATACTTTAAGGTAATTGATAAATCAAAACGTGAAGAGATATTATCCAATATTGGAATTTGTTTGCGATGCGATAGTAGAACAAATTGGCGTATAAAAGAAGATTTAGCTAAAGAAGTATGTCATGTTATAAAAATGTATGATTCAATAGAGAATTGCGACATTTTATTGAATTTAAGCAGCTTAACTGGTTATTTTTTAGAGGATAAAGTTAGTTGTGTGCGAGAAATTGCTGCAGATGCCGTAGGTTTTTAATTTTATATATTAAAAACAATTAAAATAACAAAATTGTATTCAAATTTCAGATGGCTGAAATCATTCGAATTTCTGATTCTAAATTCAAAGAAGCAGTTGTTAAACACTTTTTGGTTGATGAATTTGCAAATAGCAGTAAATGGAGGAATAGACAAACTTTTTTGAACGTTTTATATAAGGTATTTGTTAAAAGAATATGAGAAAAGTTCAAACAGATTATAAAATTAAAATAAATCATTTCAGTACAATATGATGAAAATGATTCCAATACTAAGTTCAAAAAATATTTCAACAAAAGTATTGACGAAAACATCAGAAACACCATTATCAAAATCTTCTTCTACAGGATCTGCATCAAATGAATCGTCACCGATAGATTGTCTTAAAGATGTGAACGAGATATTGCATTTAGTATTTCCTAGTATTGAAAAATTATCAGTTGATTTTGTACCAAACATTAGATTACTTGTCGCCAAATATTTAGTTTTATTGATAAACGTAAATGGTAAATATATTATAATGTTTCATACTTTTTATGCAACCCACTATATTCCACTATTTATTATTTACAATATATGTAATTAATTTCGAAAATTTATTAATTTATTTACAGCAATTAGTGAAGATTTATATGAGCGGTTTTTAAAAATCATCCGTCGATTGCGTATTGATGAAGATTGTGATGTTAGGGAAACATTTGAATCAGTAGACCTATTAAAAGACGAAATAGAAGATCAACAAAATCTAGACCAACAAAGTCGCCAGTCAGAGGAATTAAATAAAACTACTGCTACGGGAACAACTGAGACAGCAGCACCAGCAACTTATTCCGAGATATTAAAATCAAATTTGGATAATTTTGGTATAACAGAAAATCGCAATATTGAAAAAACCCAGGAAAATAAAGAAGAAAATATTTCAAAATTAAATACTGAGTCAGAATCAATCACAGAAAAAACAGAAACTTCTAGTGATCAACAACAAGGAAAAGCGGAAATTCCCGATCTTACACCGCTATTGAAATTTGTGGCGAATCTTCTTGGTGATGAAACTTCAGAAGGACAAGAACCAAAATCACAACCCCAATCGGTGGAATCCAATAATGAGACTGATGAAATTGTTAAATTGCCTGATGCTATTGTATCACAATCACAAATATAAATTTAATAAATTTTTGTTAGAAACAAATTACATCTATAAGTATATAATATATAAATATTTAATATATTTATATATACATATAGATTATCTTTTTTTTATACTTTTTATTAAAGCCATTGAATTGTTAGGAAACAAAATTTTATTGTTTTTTTTATTTTAAATGAGAGTTGCAAATAAACGAAAATTAATAAAACAAAATAAATTTTAAAAATATGTAGATTATTATAAAAATTTAAAGAAAATTTTAAATCAAATATATGAAAATCAATTTTTAATAATAACAATGTTTAATTTGGAATCCAAATTGGTTTAAATTAAAAAGAATAAAAAAAAAAACAATTAATAGTTAGAAGAATGAAAAGATTGTCCTCTCTTGAAGAGTAGTTCAACTGTTTTAGAAAAGAAGTTGTTAATTAAACTCAATTATTTAAAAATAAAAGGTAAATTTTATATTAATATTATATTATTACATTGTATTGTTAGATAATAAATAAAACCACTTTGTACATTTTTGATGAGATACTTTCAAAACAAAAATCTTTAAATTGTTTTATTTGACGCAAAAATATTTTGCTGACCCATTTTAATATTATGCATACATTGCTTTAATCGCTCACCGACTAACATTACTGGTAAGGTAAATATGTTGTAATCTAAATTTATATGAGAGCCTTTACATTCACATGATGAAAATACCTTAAAACCTTTACAACTTTAAATCTTCCATTTTTTTTTGCGAATATTAGTCAAATAAGAGGTATGAGTTTTTTTGACTTGGTTTTTAGTGGGTAATTCAGACATATTTTAATTTATATTGTCTGAAGTTCTGAATAAACTCTTGCAAATATTTTTTTGTAAATGTAATTAAAGATTTGGAAAACTAAATCTAATTTTGAAAAATGTAATTTATATTTCGAGTTTTTTAAACGACAAAAACAGAGATTATTTTGGTAAAGTGAATCACGATCTCTACGCAGGGAATTTTTCAATTGCAGAAACAATTGCGGAAAAGTAATAGTCAATTGTAAAGATTATAAACACTTCTTAACAATTGTAATTACCTGGCAGAATTCAAGTAGTAATTACCTGAAAGTTTTATCTTTTTGACAACTAACCCCTTATATAATCTTTTCCAAATTAAAATATTTTTTTGTAGCACATTTTTTTACAAGTTTGTAATTTTGCAAATCATGATCGGTGACTCATAAAATGCTCTACTTTAAGTCATCAAAAATTATGCTTTAAAACTTAAAATAATTTTTTCAATCAAATGTTTATAATCTATTTTGTTTTCACTCGGGAGTTATTCTGCTATAAACTCAAGTTTAAAAACAATATTAACGGAATATATTAATATTTATATTTTATAAATATGTACATACATATTACATATATATACATTAATATAACAACTTTTCAAAAACTCGTTTTGAACTTTTGGCCATTTTCTGTTTGGGTTTATAAAGTCTGCAAACGGCAAACTTTAAAATAAACATTTTTTACAATTGCTCGAGTAGCACTTTAAAAAGTTTGTTACTTTGAGTTCTTACCTCTATTGAAACAGATGTTATAGAAGGTTTCAGAATATCTTTAACTTACTTTTGTAGTTAGCAACTACTTCTTCAAGTTGCATATGTACAACGAATTTGCTTACTGTAAGAAACACATCCAAAACAAATATACATAATATGTAATTTCATACCATAATATGGAAATCAACATGCATGAACAAGTTAATCTTTTACTTTTATAGTGTGACAGTCTGTGTATAAAAAAATGCTAAAAAGGCGAACATCACATGTCGAAATACATAAGAGGAGCTTTGATTTGCAGGTATTTAGTCTAGTTTTCGATCATCGATCTAAAGCTAGGAAATTTTCGATAATACAGATATGCACTTAAAAATCTAACTTAGATCTTAAAAATCGTTCTTCATCTCATTACTTATCTATAGGAACTAATTATGTATGTACTAGTTGGCTTTTTCAGATTTTTGATATCGTACAATTTTCTAAGCCACTTTTTTTCAAATTATAAAAGAAAATTGTTAAAATAAATACATATTTAAAGTATTTAAAAACAAGATTTTTTAGTTTTAATTTATTGTACATGCTTTATATTAAAATCTAAGTTAAAACAGAATTTTCGAAAATATCCCTAATTTCTGGATAACTTTTGAATTTTTCATTTAAATTAGATTTTCCCTCCTAGCGTAGAAATCTAGACGGCGTTAAATAGACTACCTCAATTACGTGCATCTATACTATTCTTATAAAATATCTCTTAAGGAAATAAAGTGTAATAAAAAACAAATCACTCAGCTTATTTCAGATGAACCAATGAACTACCAATCAACCCACCTGTAATAGACCTTAAAAAAAATGTAAAAGTATGTCAAATAGATTAGATACATGAAAATATATAAGCCCAAACTAGAATCGAACTGTAGTTGCATGAATTTGGAATACAATACGCAGCAATAGAGCTACTTAAAATATTTATTTTGTCTTTTCTCTTTTTCTTTTTTAATTTTAGGTAGCAGTAACGAGAAAGAAAAATCGTTCGGTAATTTTATTTGAATATAGGCAATTGCTATCGAGTTCAATGGTTCAATATGAACAAAACGTAATGAAAAATAGATAGAAGAAAACTAAAATATTGAATTATGCTTGTATTGAAAGAAATAATCTAAAATATAAAAAGAAGAAAAATTTTGGAATACACATTTTTGTTTTAAAAAGTCGTTTTGGTCAAGGAAACCGTTCTTATTAAATTTTCTTGTATCCCAAATAGATATTGTAAATTTAAATTTAAATTTCAATATTTTTGATTTTATCAGTCTCAAACTAACACCATTAAATCAACGTGTTCAATTTGATTCAACTAGTGCTTAATCTAAAATCAATATTATTGAGAAAATTGAATAAAAGAAAAAAAAATCTAAGTTACTAAGAACCTTACTTTAAATTTAATATTAATATTTTGTCACCTTTTCACAACATTTATTTGTTACATTATATGTATGTATCACATGTTAATACATACTTAGAAAAACATGATATCTTTTTGAATTAAATTTTTAGTCTTGTCGCTTTTCATTAAATTCTTCCTTAAAATAAAATTTAAAATCGATATTGTTTCTATCTATTTTATTTAATAATTAAAAATTAAAGGAAATAATAAATATTATACTGCATTAAAGTAACAAAAAAAAAAAAAGGAGAAACAATTTTTAATATTTTTCATTTGATAAAATCTTCTCTTTGTATCAAGAGTATAGGCTACAATAAGTGAATAGAATTTCGGAAACAATTGTTTTGATTTTCTTTTTATTAGTTTATTCAAATTCTTTTATAGTGCTAATGTCGATTAACAAACAAAATTTCTTTGTTAATGCAGATTTTTAAAAATTTGATATTTTTTCTCATCATTCTTTGTTTTTTCTTTGAAAAGTACTTTTCCATTTTCTTTTTTTTTTTCATTTTTTTTGTATTATGTTCGTTTTTTTTTGTATATTTATATAAAGATCTGAGATGGAAAAACTAAGTGAAAATATCAGATATTAAGTCTTCCATGTCACATTAAATTTGTATAATTTCTCTTCTTTCTTAATTATCCCACCAATCTGGTCCAGATGAATTATTACTGTAAGAGTTGTTGTAACTTCCTCCATAATTGCCCGATCCTCCACCATTCCCATAGTAACCTCCACCGCTGCCCCCTAAAGTTTAAAAAAAAAATATTTGAAATTGATATTTTCTACAGCAGTTTTTCGATTCATTTTTATATTATTTTAATTAATTAATTTTTAAATTATTTATAATTTATTATAATTTTCCCTCTTTTGCGGGTTATATAAAGTTCAAAAAAATTAATAAAGCAAAAGCAGTTAAAAGAAGTTCCGCAATTTCGTATTCAGGAAAAATAATAATACCGTATTATTGAAATTTCGAATTTAGGAAAATTTCACTATTTATTAAAATATTTATGCCAACAATTACAACAATTTTGTAAATTTCGTAAGGAAAAATTTTACTTTTGTTTAAGAATTTCCTTTAGAGGAACTGCGAGCTCATGGGTTTTCTAAAAGTGTAAAGATATCTGATCAATACAATTTAGGGAAATAACACATCCTATCAATTTCTCTGTTAACGTTATAACGAACATTAAAACTGAATAAGGTGGTAAAAAAAAACACAGTCCAAATATTTAAATACCAGATTGAGCATTTGATTACATATAAATTTGAAATGTTTTAATTTTTATCTGATTTTTCTTGAATATTCTTACCGTAACTTGGATTGCCGTTGCTTCTCATATTAGAACTGTTTCCACTTGGTCGATTATTACCAGAGCGATTACCTCCACCGGAGGACTGTTGACGATAATCTCGTGAACCAAAACCGCTTCCACCATATCGGGAACTGGCACCACGATTACTTGACCTCTTTCCACCACCATGAGAACGCTCTGATGCCATAATTTCCTCTAGGAAATTTGGTATTTCCTGCTTTGTTTCAATTAGTAATTCCATTAAATCTGCACAAATATTTCGATTCTTTTCATTAAAGAAACTTGTTGCAACTCCAAGATTTCCCATTCGACCAGTTCGCCCTATACGATGAACATATTCTTCAACATCAGAAGGCAAATCGAAGTTAATAACATGTTTAACATGTGGTATGTCTAGGCCTCGAGCAGCAACTGCTGTTGCCACCAAAATGGGACATTCACCTGATCGAAAGCATCTCAATGCTTCTTCACGTTCTTTTTGTGTGCGGTCACCGTGAATTGATGTAACAGGATGATTGCACTGATATAAAAATTCTTCAAGAGCGTCAGCTCCCTTCTTAGTTTCAACAAAAATTAATGTCAAGCTGTCCTTTGAATAATCTGGATTTCCTTCTTTTAGAGAAGATAAGAGATCTAATAAATAGGATCGCTTATCATGTTCGTTTACCCATAATATAGTTTGGGTAATATTCTCAGATGTTGAGCCTACACGTCCAACGGCCAAAAATATATAATTGTGAAGAAAATCGCCAGCAAGTTCTTGTATAGCTTTCGGAAATGTAGCTGAAAACATCAAAGTTTGTCGCTCTCCAGTTGGAGGCATATTACACTGTTCGACGACGCGTCGAATTTGTGGCTCAAAACCCATATCAAGCATTCTGTCAGCTTCATCCAAAACCAAAAATCTTATATTTTCCAAACAAACTTTTCCACGTGTTATCATATCCTCCAAACGACCAGGCGTGGCAACTATTAAGTGACATCCCCGATCAAGCTCTCTCATCTGCTCGCCAGTATTGTTACCTCCATATAACACGGCCGGCTTCATTCTTGATCTGTAAGAAAATTTTTTCGCTTCCTCAAATATCTGTGTAGCCAATTCACGAGTTGGTGCCAAAACTAAACCAAGAGGATATTGCTTTTTTCTATGATAGGGTCTGCTATTATTTGGCGGATTTGGAATTCC
Organism: Condylostylus longicornis; assembly: GCF_029603195.1. Lineage (NCBI taxonomy): Eukaryota > Metazoa > Arthropoda > Insecta > Diptera > Dolichopodidae > Condylostylus > Condylostylus longicornis. The sequence goes on along the minus strand of NW_026578009.1, from coordinate 6,433,206 downwards.
ATGCTCGTACATTTGATTTAAAATTGGTACAAGAAATGCTGCTGTTTTTCCAGAGCCCGTTTGTGCACAAGCCATCTTAAATAAATACGGAAAAGTTCGTAAAAAATTTTCAAATTAATAAATTTATTTATATATTTACCAAATCACGGCCGCTAATTATTATGGGTATTGCATATTTTTGAACCGGTGTCGGTTTATCATATCTAGCCAAATTTATATTGTTTCGTATTATTTCTGTCAGCTTGACGTCTTCAAACGATGTAATATGTGAGGGTACTTGTACACCCGTCGCTTCCACGGGAATATCTTCGTATTTGTTAAAATTGATACCAGTATTGGCTGTACCAAATAATTCTTGTTCAAGACGTTCGTCTCTTGGACCCAAAGTAGTATAATCCACTTCAGTACGTTCTTTCCATTTTCCACCCAGTCCAGCACTGGACTCGGAACGTTTGTCATTTGCTGGTTCAATCCAGCGATCATTACGGGGTTGTACATATTCATCATTTCTTCCACGGTAATCGTCTCGTCTTTCCGATCCTCCTCTATTACCTTGAGAGCGACTGTTATTAATATCACTACGATTCCAATCACCTCCCCTTCTGCCTTCATAATTATCACCTTTTAGAGCAAAACAAAATGTTTAAAATAGATGTTTTTACTTATTTTTTTAAATGTATTTTACGTGTATATATTTGCATAATTTTACATTTACCATTTTGATAGTTATCGTCTCTTCTCCTAGAAAAATTTCCAAAATCAGAGCCGCGATCTAAACGATCGCGATTATTAAATTTCCGATTCCCACTGAAATTGAAATTATAAAAGTAAACAAAAATAAAGCAAAATTAGAAAACACATACCCCCGTTGATAATCACTATTATTTCTCGCCTCTCTATCGTTACGAAAATCTCTGTCGTTTTTGTAATCCCGATCTTTGTCAAAATCTCGATCACGATTTTTATTGAGTTCAAAAGTACTGGAATTGATAATAACGTTGTTATTCCCCCCTCTTAAATGAGGAGGTATGTAACGTGCTGTTGTGGATGAAGAAGAATTTTTATTAACGGATGTGCCACTATCGGCGTTACCGTCATTCAAGTCCAGACCAGCAACCTGTTTAAAAATTATAATTTTTGATAAATACACATACATCCATATTCATATATAAATAAATATTTTGGAAAAAGAAGAAATGTGTACAAATAAATGAAATATAAAAAAAAAAATTTATATATATACAAGTAAATAAAATTATCAGTATAATGTCTAAAAATACTGATAAACATTTACATACATACATATATATTTCTACTAAAACACAATCATAAAAACTATCCTTTACAAATTAAATTCAAGAAAAGAAAGCAAAAAGAGATTTAGTTTAAATCCATATTGATTGTCATATGAATTTATATTAAGCATTTGATTCTGTTGCTATCCAAATTGTTTAAGTTAAATATTAAGGAAATGAACCTCTAAATTTATTCAAAAATTCATTCATATCGTACCTCTTGCCCATGTATTCAAATTTTAATTATGGAAAAAGGTGGGTGAAGGTTCTATCTAGGCACTAAATTTTCAAAAACGATTTATATTTTTTTATGTTAGCTACGATAACTATTGAATATTTGCTTTTTCAACCAAAATTTCCCAATTAAAATAAAACTTTTGTATTAAAATATCTTCAAATGATATTAAAAAAGTACATAAAAAATTATTGTATTTAAACGAAATGTTACACAATTTCGCAAAAAAAAATTATTAATAGAAAAAGCCTACGCAGTCTTAATAAAAATTGTAAGTACCTACCTACCTGCCTTTCTTCGAATGAGCTTAAAAAAGAGCAAAACTTTAGGTTTGTTCTTCACCTATATTTTTCTGGCATTCGCAAAGACCTTATATTATAATACATAAGTTGTACATTTTAGAATATTTTCTCAAGCGATAGATAATTAGTAGGGACCTACCCACCTAATTAAAATTCTCATTAACTGGGGTTATTCAATTTCTAATGTCTACATTCTAAAGAGTTATTTCAATCATTGCAAAACTAGTATGCTAGTACTGAATTTCTTTTTTATATTGGAAAAAAAAATCCAATCAACACTAATTTAAACATTCTGAATATTTTTTTTTTTTTTTTTGACAAGATATAAAAATGTGGACAGAATAAAAGGCACCATTTCATTTTTTTTTCAATTTCATAATGTAATTTTAGACAAAAACCTGTGAATCAAATGATATTGCTGGATCTATCTGATTCGACAACCAAAAAAAAATAAAATTAAAGAAACAAAAAAAAAATAAAAAAATAAAATAAAAGTGAAATTTGTTTGACGTTTGCAATCGCATTTTTTTTCTCTTTTTTACCTACACTGGAACTTGACTTCGATTTGCCACAAAATGAAGCAAATAATGGCCGACAAAGAAATCCTCACTTGTTAATAAAACTAAGTTTTATTCAAAATTTAGCGTTTTACTTAAAATTTTTCTTCTATTTTTACTAAAAACTTACTTGCTGCTCTAGACCTGTGCCATTTTGGTTAATAGCATTACTCATATTACTTCCAGGCAGGAGCTAATTAGATTTTTTTCGTTTTTGTTCGAAAAACCTTCAGAACTTTTTTCACTTTTTTTATGTAAATTCTAATAAGTTTTTAATAGTTTTCTTGTAAAGAAAAATTTCACAAATTATTTATGTATTGAAAAGTTTTTTTAATTATAAAGTTCACATTTAAATTAAATTTTTTTAAATGTCTTAACGCTAAAATATTCTTTTTTTTATATTTCAAACTATGTATTATCTATACGCTTCTTTCTCTCCACCACTTTTTAATCTTTTTTTTTAATTCTATTTTCTAAAAAAAGATGCTGCTCAACATTGACATTTCTACTTTATGTTTCTGCTGATTATTCTGATTTGACATATTACAAATTATTTACATCCCTGAAACGGAACGTTGAAATAAAAAGCTTCTTGGGTTGAAACGATGAAGCCATAGAAAATCAAAAATCATAAAATGAGGTCAAATATTTTGACACATACATTAAAAATTTTTTATTGAAAAAATAAAGAAAGTTGCCTTTTCAAAATTAGTTTAAAAAGTTAACTACATAGTTAAATTACTTTATTTTTTAAAGAGCTCAAAAATAATTTGTAGCTAAGCTCGGAAACTTAATTTTTATTTTTTTGATAATTATGTTATCTGACATCCGTTCTCTGATTTCATTTTCATAAAAATGTAGTAAACTTTTCATATCGAAACGGTTTGTGGAATACCCTTACTAGTTGAGAATTCTACACAGTCTTATAACCGAAAATACCTTATGATAGTCCTTTTTACATTTTTTATAAATATTTTATAATTGCTCATTAACTAAACACATACGTTAGTTATGTGACAAATTTAAGATTTGACATCAGACTTTGTTTGAAGACAAATAAAAGAAATTTCTCTATTCGCTTACGATTTACTGTTATATTTTTCAAATGTGCTGCTTACAAATACGACGAAATTCAAAACTAAACTCACGATAATTGAAGTTTTGCGGAAAGTTTTGTAGCTACTAGCTGATTTTTATTTTGGTTATAATTTACGTAACAAATTGTTTCATGTGCTAACTGTACTATATATAAAACCACGTTTATTTGTTTACTCTTTAATATCTGCTCCGTTAACTTTTCTCAGAAAAAAAATATAATTGACATTAAATATATTACTTTAACTATTTCAGTTTAGTAATTCTCAGACTTGGGAACGGTATATACGTACATCATATTTTTGCTTTATTGTGTTTCTTTTCAATATTATGCTATTTTAGACAACGCAACAGCAACAAATATGCTCTTTCCTTTAGTATTTTTAATTTGTTGTTATTGCCGGTCTATCAATGAATTACTCTATGGTTTAGAAAAAGTTAAAACAAGTAAAAACGCTCTTTGAGTATAGAGTTAGAGTAGATTTAAGAACTCAAGCTACCCTGCCTGGCACATGTAACTGAGGTAGCGTTTGTAATATTTTCTGGACCGAATACAGCTGTTGATGTACTGTTAATTTATTACAAATTTGTTTCTTGCTGCAGGTGGTGTTGGTATAAATGTGATTTTTAATTATTTTAATACTTAAATATTTTTACAATAAATACATACATATGTATATACTATTTGAAATTTGATTATGAAAAGAAATTGTGATACATTACAATATAAGCAATTATAAAATAAAAGAAATACGAATAACTGTTATTCGGTGCTGCGTTCCAGAGTGTACGAATGTATTCCAGGTATTTCTTTTTATTTATTGATATTCTGTAAACATGCAAAGGTGGATCCAAAACAATTCTGTAAGGACTTCTGAAATAAGCAGTTCTAGAGCACGTCTTTTAACGGTTTTGTACATCAAGATCTGCCTAAATATGGTATCAAAAAACTACAATATTGATGCTCGTAATATTCAAGATCCCATATTCGAAGGCTACATATGTACATATGTATGTGTGTGGTTTTGTAACTTTAAATACATATATGCTGAAGAACTCAATATTTATGTACATATTTACATTAATTTTAATGCGTTGAAGTAATATGATATTGGGAGTTGGATAACATTCGTTATCCAAACAAATATCACTACAATATTCGTTGTTTAGTTACATATGTATGTATATAACTTTCGTAACACACTACCTTTATCAAAACTTCAAAGTTTTCTTTCAAAAAAAAAAAAAAACAAATGCAATGCTTAACATTTTATTAATAATAATGAGTTCAAAAACAAATCTTTTACAACTTGGATTTGATTTCACTTTTGCTATTCGGTAACATTTCCTTTAGCTTACGTCTTAAAATTTTTCCACTTGGATTTTTAGGAATTTCTTGAATAAATTTTACGCCACCCCGTAAGTGTTTTGCTGGAGAAGTTTTTTGTGCTACAAAATCAATTACTTCTTTTTCATTTAATTCCACGTTTGGTTGTTTGACAATAAAAGCAAAAGGCAATTCACCAGACTTCTCGTCTGGCAGCCCAACTACTCCAACATCTTTAACTTTGGGATTCGTAAGAAGAATTGATTCAATTTCAGCTGGCGGAACTTGAAATGCTTTGTATTTTATTAATTCTTTAATACGATCAACAATGAAAAACTCTAAGTCATTATCAAAATATCCTATATCACCAGTATGTAACCAACCGTCTTTCAAAACAGATTTCGTTGCTTCCTGATCTCCTATATATCCCTTCATAATACATTCACCTTTAAAACATAATTCACCTCGTTGATTTGGACCTAATATTTTACCAGTTTCTGGATCAATTACTTTAGCCCAATGACCAACTTTCAAGGCACCAACACTACCAGGTTTGCAAAAATTTTCATTTTGTCGTAATACACCTAATGTACATTCCGATAAGCCATAACCTTGTCGTATAATAGGAATCCGACATCTTTTATAAACTGCATTTTCTGTTTCTCTACTCAATGGGGCAGCACCACAAAATAAAGCTTCAATAGACGAAAGGTCATATTTTTCAACCAATGGATGTTTTGCTAGAAAAACCATTAGCGGCGGCACCATATATACAAAATTAATTTTATATTTTTGAATGGCACTTAAAAATTCCTCTTCTTGGAATTTTGCAAAATATACTAAATGTATGCCAGATGAAATAATACCAAGTAACGTACAACATCCAAAAGCATGAAACCATGGCAAAATGCTTAAATATTTGGAATCTGATGGTAAATATGAATTTGCATCACTAAAAAACAAAATAAATTTTTAAAATTACGATAAATTTTAGAGCAAATTAATTTTTTGTATATGTATATACTCACTATTGACGATCAATAGTATTTAATAAATTTCTTTGAGTAATTTGGACGCCTTTCGGTAATCCAGTAGTTCCTTTAAAAAAGTTTAATACACATTAAAAATAGTTATAATATTGTTTATTTTCCATATATTACCAGAAGAACATGTAATTAAAATAACATTTTCGTCGATGTTTGTGGGCTTTGCAAGATATATTGGATAGGATCTTGTACTGGGATTATTTATTAAGCTGTTAAATGTTTGAATATCTTTATATGGCGATGTAGTATCAAATGTATAAATTTGTTTTATAAATTCATTGTTTCTGGCGACATTTCGAATTCTCTCTGCAGCAATATTAGATACAAAGAACAGTTTAGGTTTTGTTAAATTTACAGCATGATGTAATTCACCTAAAATTGTTTAAAATTTCTTTTTTATTTTTACACATTTAAATTATCATTTTTTCGTATGACAAGTATAATTTAACATAAAAGATTCAAATCTGTACATCGAATTGTTTTTCAATATCATTGAACTACCAAAGATAACTTCTTGTTTTTGTGCAAAAAGTTTTTTCAAGAAATTTCAAGATAATATTACATTAGGTATTTAAATAAGTTTACTATTAAAAATTTATGCTAATATTGTGAAAGTCCGGTTAGACTTTAACCCAATTATATATTATTGTGCTATATATTTTTATTCAGTTGTTTTTTTCTATTTAATTTTAAACATAGCATTAAATTATTAATGTTTTTCAACTTATTCAAATACATATATTTTTGCTTTTGTCCAAGATTTTCGGGAGAATTTTGAAGTAACTTACGTTCCGTATATGTAACATTCAATGGGGCTGCAGTTGCATTCAAACAAAAAATTGAAAATATAGTTATAACAAATTCAAATCGATTTTCACTACAAATTCCAACAACGTCTCCCTCTCGAACTCCTAATTTTTCTAAGCAATATGTTAGGCGTATAATTTTTTTCCTCAGTTCAATAGCACTTATATTTTTACCAGTTAATCCGTCAGTCTGAAAAATTTTTAAAATTAGTTTTTAACATATAAAGATGAAAATGTAATAAAATTTAGTATGTACATAATTTTTACCAATATTATTTTATTTCCATTCTTTTTTAATTCTTTTAAAAAATATTGAGCAAATGTTTTACATCCAGATGTTACACTTGTGCTAATTGGGCCTCCATATACAATATTATCTTTATCAATTGAAGCCATATTATTATGTTAGATTAGAGTGACGCACCTATATTTCTTTCAAATTCTGAAAATATACTGATTCTTACGGATTTATTAATCTTTTTCGTTAATGTATTATAATTTTGTTTCTTTTTTATTATGCAAGTATTGGTATGTTGTCTTTCAAAATATTAAATCTATACGCTTGTATACATGGATCGGTTTCAACAATTCCATGTTTGTATTTACTGGTTAATTATGTATTTTTATATGTATATTAAACAAAGGTTAAAGATAGATTGTAAGTTTTTGTAGAGATATGCATGTGTGTTTCGTTTACTTGAAATTTTAAAGTTAAATTATGTTGTGTAGTTGCTATTCGTTTCCATTTATAACAAGTAGCATAACTCTTAAAAAAACTATTAAAGAATTATATCTTTGGATACTAATTCAAGATTATTAAGATCATTATTCATTATTTAATATTTTCAATTATTAAATACATACATACATATCTTTAAAGAAAATTTAGATTTATGTGTCCAATTCTATTCATAATGGAAAATATTGTAGAATAATTTTGTCTTATTATTATATATAAATATTCAAAGGCTGTCTGACTTGTGTGTTGAAATTTTTAATTTATGTTCTAAGTGTATGGTCATACTTCTAAATATAAAATAAATCATAAATTCGGTTCTCATGAAAATGTTGAATTTAGGATTTTTCAGTTTTAAAAAAAGAGGGTTCAAGAACTTTTCTTTTAAATGTATTTTAAATAAAATTATGGTAAATTTTGGTTGACTTATTGAAATCAGGTATAACTATTTTTAATTATGTACATATGTATACCTTTACTTTTAACCAAGCTCTTATCGTTTATCAGCGTGCTTACCTAAATAGTCATTATCTTAAATAAAAGAGAAATTTTGTTGTTCTTTAGTTCTTGCAAATCATTGTTTTTTCAACCGATATAAATTTTTAGATAATTAGTTATTTTGGTTATCATTTTAGCAAATCATATTTTATTGAATTTGAGTATGGTTAAATTTAAAACATATGTACATATTTTTATTGTGAATTATTAATATTAGCAAGATATACGTTTATTTTGTATTTAATTTTAGTATAGTTTAATTTTGGAATTTCAATTTAACTGCCACTGGAACATATTTACTGTGGTTGTGTTATTATACCCTGCACTTCGTGAAGGGTATATTCACTTGGGTATGGAGTTTGTAACCACTTGAAGGTATGGACATATATATAAATTCTTGCTCAGCGTAAAATTCTGCGTTGATTTCGACATGTCCGCCCGTCCGTCCGTCCGATCGCACGGTAACTCAAAAACGAATAATAAAATCGACGCCAAACTTTCACAAGTTTTTTCTTTTGTGCAAACGACGGCTGCTATTGCAATTGGGCCAATTCGGATAACGGGTTCGGGTAGCTGGCATACAACTCCGAAAGTTAAATTTAAATATTTGAAAAAAATAATAAAGCTAGATTCATGAAACACGGCAAACGTGTGTCCAATTTCAGGTCAGATATAACCTGACGAAGTTTTGGTGAAATGGCTTGATAGGGTCGGGTAGCTGCCATACAACTCCGAAAACTAAGTTTAAATGTTTGGAAAAATATTAAAGCTCAATAAAATATTAAGGCTAAATTCATGAAAATCGGTCGTCGTGTGTGTCTAACTTATAGGTCAGACATAATATCCGTGAAGTTTCTTTTGAGTGGTTTGACAGGTTCAAGTTATTACCATTTAGCAATCAAAATTATTTCTAAATATTTCAAAAACAAATTTTTATACTCAGATTGTCCAAGTGCAGGGTATTATTCAGTCGGTATAAACTGTTTTTACTTGTTTTTATTCATTTTATTAAATGTATATATACAAACATTAATATGCAAAATATCAACTTGGTTTGTTTATTCGCTTAAAAATTTTAATTGCAATTGTATATCTTATCAGAATCATATTTTAAACGTCTATGTGTAAATACACACTCTTTTATTTATGTTTGTGTGCTTAATATCAATGATAAATTAATAGATTACTACACACTCATTCTTAATAAATTTAAGTTAATTTTTAATAAAATTATTCTGTTACAAATCTCAATTTGTTTTTTTATAACTTTTCGAAGAGAAAAGACGTACTTACGTGTATACCAATGAGGACTTGTGAAAATATATGTATTTGTACCACACATCTAACGTTTTAGTATATATATGAATATATGTAATTTGTATTAATAAAAGAGAAGAATGACATAGCTTGACCCACTATACCCCAATGTATCTTGGGTTTTCGTCCTATATCAGTGGTTGTTCTTATTTTAATTTACTTTGCTATAAGTATAGAACTATGTTTTATACTTAAAGTTATTTTCCTTGTAATAATGTAAATGTTTGCGTTATAGTTCAGTTCTAACTTATGCTAAGGAAATGAAGGAAATAAGGGAAAATTGCAGTTTTTTGAATGGAACAGGCAATTAAAATAAATTTGAATAAAATATCGTTGTTTAAATGTTTTTTTCCTGATTCCGTAAGAGCTTGTATGAGACATTACATATTATTTATAAAATAACATAATATAAGTATTACAAATATTAATTAAACCATAGCTCGCTTTAACAGAGCTTATTAAGCATATTGTACTAAATTTTTTTTCAGTATAGCTCACATATTATCAGAATAATTTTATTTCTAGTGTCATAAAGAGAAAAGAAAATAGAATTGAAACATTTTTATATGAATAATGAATGTGATTATTCTATTAAACATCTAAAAATAAAAAAAAAAGTATATAAAAATAAGAACTTGCTTTTTCTCATTTTACTCTACTCATTTTTTTACAACTACTTCATTCCATTTTTAAATTATAATAAAAAAAATGTTGTTTTAATAATGATTTACTACTAGGTCTCTTATAATATAAGAGATTAAATTCTCTTATATTATAAGAGAATTTTTTGATCAAAAATTTTAATGAGCGTTATACGCACTATATGTATTTGTACATAATGTTATAAACTATTACAGAAATTAAGAACTTGAAATTTTCTCTTAAATAGAAAATTTTTCAATTTTATTTGTATAATTAATTAAGTTAATTTTTATAAAATCGATGGATTGTAAGTTGAGGACTATTAATCTTCCGTATTATTAAGAAAATTCGATAGAATTTGTAATTTCATAGAAATGGAAAATGTTCCTAAAAATGTCTATAAAACGAAATTCTATGTGAACGCAATTGCATCAACCACTTTTACTTTTTAAAAAAGTGCTTGTTTTTATCTGTACAGTTCATTAACGTTTTGAGTTTGGCTGAACAAAAAATTTGCAAACTTTTTGATTAATTGAGGAAAAAAAAGTAAAAAGTTATTGGTGCAATATGGTCCGGGTAGCCCCGAGTTTCAATGAAATAGTTTGTTTATAATTATATATTTCAAACTAATAATCAAAATGGAATGAAATTTTAAATTTTTCCATTTTCAATGATCTATGAATTTCTATAATATAATATACATATGAGTTTATGAAGGTCATGTTATTAATGTTTCAGATTGGGAACTTATATGTATTGTGTTATTGTAATAATGTGTTATACCTGACCCTTTAAATGCCTTAAGATCCTGAGATGAATAATGAATATTTTCAACAATTGAAAATTTATGAGCACAGAAATCCTAATTTTGCAGGTAGTGAATCTACCTTTTAATTTTTTTATAAATTAAAGTTTCAATAAAAAAGAATTTTTAGTTACAAATTATTTAGTAACACTTCATATTATTATCATAAAATTAACTATTTACAATATTATGTAAAGAATAATTTAAAATTAATAAAAATATAAATACATATACACATACATAATACAATTTAGTCAGTTTTTTGTAATGTGGGCTGCATAACATTGTTAATATCGGAAATTTTTATAATTATGCAGCTCATCATGCTAAAATTCAATTATTATTATACAAATATGTACATATATTAATTTGTGGAACAGTAATACAAAAAGGCGCTATACATATACAAATACGTTTTACATTATGTGTGAAAAAAAAAGTAATTATTTGGAAATAATTAATGCACGATAAATGTATGGTTAATATTGTTGTAAAATTTTGTTATAATTTTGTTTCCTATAGAAAATATTTTATGTTAATAGATCAAAGTAATAAATATATATATATATACATATATATTATGTACATTAGATAATTATTTTAATTTTATGATTTTAATTTTTCATAAAAGTTAAATAACCATAAACTAATTGAAAAAAGTCTTTAGGTGTCCAGATTAACAAATTAGATTAAAAAAATGATTATTTTAAAATTTTTATTTAATAAACAATTTTTTTAACATACATACGTTACATACATATATTATTTTCACAATACCAGTTGTTGTATGCACATATGGTACGTAAAAATATTAATTGTAATTTTTCTTTTATAACACGATTAATTGAAATAAAAAATGATTTTAATTTTTTTATATATGTAGTGCAAATGAATTTTTTCTTTTAATTACAAAATAAAATTTTTAATTTTAAAATTTTAGAAGTCATGCTGAAACCTTTTTTCAAAACAATTCAAAATGATATTTTAAATATTGTATAGGTGTTTAAACTAAACATACTCCTAAAAGAATTGAAAATTAAACTTTCACAAAAATAAGAAGAAACAAAATGAAAATTTAAAAAGTGTTTTACAACTCTAAAGCAAAACTTTTTTAAAATATCATTGAACAAAGTACATAAAATTTCTTAATATTTAATATTTGTTTTTATTTAATGGTATAACATTATTGTTGCAATAAAAAAATTCAATTCCTACATAATAACGGTATATAATCGAAATGTTTATATAAAATATAAATTATGAAATTTGCTTTTGAAATCTCTTACATTTAAATTATTATGATTAAATGAGGAAACTGAAAAAAATTCTACATTTGGCTTGGAAATTAGAAAGTACGAGTATTTTTATTAAACGATCCTGTTACGAATTCAATAAATAGCATTTACTTATTATTTATCTACAAAAATTTAGATGTGCACACAAAACAATTTTGTGTATTACAATTTTTATTTATCAATATAGAATTATAACATTGAATTTAATATTCTTAATAAATTAAGTTAAACTTTAATTGAAAATTCTGTTTTAAAGAATTATATCATAAATTTCCGAAATTCCTAAAAAATTTTTAAAAGTTAATAGAGTAAACACTATAATTGTAATTAAAATTATAAAATATAACTTGATACCATAAAAAAAAGGTTTTGATAGAATGTTTTATTGTTGCACAAATGAGAACCAAATTTTTATTTGAATAGAGGAATAAAATTAGAAATTCTAATCTAATTCTAATTTAGAATATTTATATATGTATATATTTACAACGAATTGTTTTATATTTTATCCTAATAAATTTGAAATTTTAAAAGAAAAATATGTGAATATTTATTTGGGGTTACAAAATCGTATTGTCACCTCCAAGTGGTGTAACCTGGTAACGGTGGAAGACGAAAGCTGATTGAAATGTTGTAGATTGATGATTAGGCTTGCGACTTTGTTTCAAGCCAATTCCTCAATCTTACAGACATATATTTCAGTTTGATGCTCTACATCGGCTAACGACAAACGTCCCAAGTCAAGGTGGAACAGCATACGCCAAGGACTGCGTGGCCAAGGGGAAGCTTGGTCGTTAGTATGCGAACTCCGGATACCAGGCGAACTCCGGTTTCAATTAGCCTTCCCGTGGTATTGGGGATCTCTGCCACGGGTGACCGTCCTTTCTCCCCAACTCGTGGGAATTATAATGAATATTCAAAAAACAAAAACACAACAACAACAGAAGTTAGAACAACAACTAGAACAACAACGGGAGGCTACTGTGCCTACATCGTTACCTGTAATTGCAGCGATTGCGGCTATTGTGCAGTAATCGGATGCAGGTAGTGTGGTTACAGCTGCTGCGCCATCGTCAACGATGATAGCAGCGGCAACAGTATCGCCGACGTCAAAGGTGAACTACGAAGCCAGTACTTCAACAGAAGAAATGGGGCCACCAACATTTAATAGAAAGAACGATGAATCTCTAGTTGAGTGTCTGAGCAGCAACAAATGCTCTAAGGTGTCGCTGCTCTCTGAGGAAAGTCATGGAAGTCAAGCTGATGCACAAGAGGCTCCAAAAAGAATTGTAGGCTCCACTAAGCGTGTCAAAATGAGTGGCGCTGCAAAGAGGCGATTCAGGAGACTCTTGGACCAGGGAGTGAATATTAATGAGGCTCGTGTGCTTTGCAAGAATCCCTCTGTTAACACCAAAAACCGTAATCGATCGGATGATTCGGTAGAATATCGACCGATTGAAGCAAAGAAGTTCAAACTGGATATTAAACAGAACCTTAATTGTACTAAAGATAGTCCAAAATTTTCAAAAACCTGAACGAAGGGAGTTCCAAAATCGTTCAAAGCAACATAAGGATGTAAAACTTTTCGCAAATTACCGAAATGAGATATCAAAAAATAAACAGCAAGAAATTTCAAAATCAGATTATTTGACAAGCAATCGACTGACTACAACGGCTATTAGTGCCGCACCTAAGACCAAAGTGGTTCGACCAAATTACAAAGAAGTTCCTGGTATTGTAAGGATTGGGATCCTTCACGTAGGCTACCCTGATATATCATTGGAAGATGTTCAAATGATACAAATCCAGGAGGAGATCATGGAAAGGATTTTTAAGCAGCGCGAGAGTATCGTAAAGCCACAGTTTTTAGAAAGTAATTTTCGAATAGGGTGGCTTCTATTAGTCTGTCTGGACAGACAAACAGCAGACTGGGTCAAAAGAGAGGTCGAAACAATAGCTCCTTGGAAGGGAGCTAAACTACAAGCAGTTGAGGAAGCGGAAATTCCAAGAGCTAAAGTCTTCCGAGGATTCTTTCCACATGCTGCTGGAACGTCCACGGGGAAAGTGTTGGGCTATATTGGTGGACAAAATGCTGGACTAACGGTCGACCAGTGGAAGATTCTTGGAAAAGAAGTGTCCGGTAGCGGACTTTTGCTAACTTTCGCCATTGACTTTCACTCTGCCAGCGCACTTGCGGCTATGGATCACACAATAAGCTACCGTTTTGGACAGGTCCAATTTGAACAGTGAGTCAAAAGACAGAAAACGACTGTAAAAGAGGGGAGGGCCCTCCAATAAATCCGATTGCAGCTGGCCTCCGATTGGCTGAGACTGAAGTGTCTTTGGAGCCGTTGTCAGAATCAACCAAAAATGAATGAATTTAAAAGCAATCATCAAACCTTCATTATGCTAAGGCAACGTCAGGTTAACTTACAAGTGTAAGTTAAGGGATCATATTACCGACTATGTATGTAATTCTGTTAAATTTTTTCCATTCCAGAGCTTATAAACAAAGAACTTGGTGGAAGGTGGAAATGATTTGACAGGATGTGAAAACAAAAGTTAGATTGTGCATCTTATAACTTTTAAGGGGACTAAAATATGGCCCCTGTTGAGGACGTAGAGAAACTCAAGGAACACTGCAGCGACTAGAATAAATAACTGATTTGGACTTGTCAATGATTGCTTACCATACGATTTCTGGTTGCACGGACACTATCCGAAAGGGTAAGTATCTCTTAGATTTCTAGAATATAGCTTACATGCAGCTTTTTGATATTCGTACTACCACTATCAAATTAAATGCATATCATCTTGAACAAACTGACATATAGTTCTGGAACGACTTTTCAGGACACCAGTAAAGCAGGTCCACTGTACAATCTTGTCAATCTGGATTAAAACTGACAAGCACATATTTAACGTTTCCGAAATATTTGCACTTTAATAATAATTAAGAGTATCATGGAGTTGACACAATCAACTCTACTTATTCTTGTTTTTGTCAGTAATATGTCATAAATACTATTTGTTTAAAACATACTTAACCCTTCAAGTTTCAGCAAAACCCTTCAAAGATTATAATAGATTTTAAATCGTGGTGTGTTTGCAGAAAGAGCTTGAAAACTTGAAAAGAATAAGAGCAAAAGTTGCGTATATAAACATACTCGTATAATCTTCCAATTTTTTTTTTTTTGTTAAAAACATACACTCCTTCTGAAAATATGCAATTAAATTTTTTTTTTTTTTTGAAGATTTATAGCTATATTTTAAAATTTTTAAAATATATGCTTAACTTACCAATTTCTGATATTGAAACTGACTTCTGATATTGTACCGTATTTGAAGTTCAAATAAAATAATATCGGTAAAAACGATTTTCAACTTAATTAGAGTTGTTTTTAATTTAATTTCTTTTGTTTCTGCATTTTGCATGGTAAAATTGAAATTAATCATAAAAAATTTAAAGCGAGGACAATGAAATTGGTCACAAAATTTTACGGTTGAATTTGATTTAAATTTCATAAAATTGCTAATTATACCCGTACGAACGTATGTTCGAACGTATGTTTGTTTCCTATTTTTGTATTCAGTTTCTGTTTTTAAAAAATTAATATTTCAATGCTATGTGTAATGATTTCAGACTGGATAACGACTCGAATTTTGATGGTTTAAACCGTTGCAGCATAACCATATAGAACCGTATATATTATTGTTGCAGCATAAACCGTATAAATTTATAGCATTTTGTTGCAGTTATCATTCCAGTTGTGGGATAACGATTTCATCTTTATAAATTTTGAAATTATACATATGTAAATATATTGACATATGTATCTATAACAAAAAAGAAAAAAAAAATATAACATGTACAAAAATAGTAAAAATAAAAAATTCGTACATATTTGTTAAAATTGTTTTTATTTATGTAAACAAACTATTGGTCTATTTAGCTCTTCGCCGTATCTTCATTTTTAATTAAATGTATAATATTAATTTTAATTATTTCAAGTTTAAAAATTACGACAAAAAAAAACAAACCTTTTGTTTTCACAATCCTTTTGTATTAATTTTTTTGTATAAATTATTTTGACATAATTTTTTTTTTAATTATTTTTAGGGATAATGTTTTTACTTTTACTTTTTTTTTTAATTATGAGGTGTTTAAATGCTATTATGAAGTGCAGAGGGGTAGCTCTGCTTTTGTTTTTTTTTTTTGGTTGCTGAACCATTGATTAGTTTAAAAATTTTTAATGGCTTGTTATAAAATTAATAAAGCAATTGTAGAGATGATTCACAATTTTTTCTTTCTTTTTAAAATGTATTTTTCTTTTACATTTCTTACATTACATATTATGTATGGTACTGTAACTTGCCTGTAATTGACGAAAACAACATTAAACGCTAAGAAACATAAAACAAAAACAAAAAATTGTACTATAAAAGAGAACTTGCTCTTTGATTAAACATCAGTTAACCTGGGAACGGTAAACAAACAAGTTGTTGATAAATTTTCGCGAAAATCATTTTATTTCTTGAAAGATTTATAAAAATTATTTTGTTATTTTCATAAATTTTGTTAATTTTTTTTTTGGAAAAAGAAAAAAATTGTTGCATATTTCGAACTTCGTGAATTTTTTCTTTTTGTTTTTAGTGCATTTAATTTGGTTTTATTTTTAAATTTTTATTAAGTTAAAGTTAAAGTTAAATAACAGTTAATAAAAATTTTCTTTACTAGTTTTTACTAATTTTTTGTTATTTTTATTATTATTTTTAAAGTCACATTTTCTTTTAATTACATTTTTTGTGTGTGAGATTTAAAGTGGTAACGTTTATATTGTACATATAAATAAATCGCATTAATATTTTTTTTTATGATTATGAATAAAAAAGTTGCAATAACAGTAATTTAACAAAAATCATATGTTCAACGGCTTACACACGACATTTATATACGGTGAAATTTTATACAAATAAAAATACTATTCAATACATTGTATCTATATCTAGATTTGTATTGTCCAAGAGTATTATTGACCTTTTACAGTTTGGGTAGTTAGTTAATAACCTTTCGATTTTATTTAAATTACCTTTAAATGTACAAGTTTTGATTATTTGAAATTGAAAGTGAAATTAATTTTTTTTTTTTATTTTTTCATTATTTTTAATTTGAAAACTTGAAATTGTAAGGTATTGCATCAATTTTTTTTTTTTTGCAAGTGCATTTGATTAATTTAAATTTTGTTAAATAAATTGCAGCAAATAGGATTATTAACAAAAAAGTATTATCTTATATAAACGGTTTTATAATTTAACAAACAAAATGAAAATTTCATATGGAATAATTGTATTATTTTTTGTAATAGGTAAGTAAGGTGAAAATTTATATTAAATAATTAAAAAGTTTGGTAGTTTTGAATGATAGAAAATTATTTATGATTTATATTTTAATATATAATTGAAGTATATATGTAATGATAAATAATGTTGAGTGATTAAAATTAAAATTCAAAATGCAGTTTTAGGAAATTTTAATTTCAACCCTGAATTAAAATATTGTTATTGTATAACAATTTTAGTGATTCCTCAAATAATTTAAGAAATTCATTTTATTACAAACCAATTCCTTTTACATTTGATTCTGCATAATATCGTACTGTTTTCGTAGGATGTTTTCGTAAGTTTTCCATTCATTCGTAATAGTGAAAAATAATGGTGAAAAAGACCTTATGGTATAATGTCTATACTTATTCTTTCACATACAGATCCAAATTCACAAAATTTTTGTAAATTATTTTTAACAGTAAATGCAGGAACCATTACATATCAATTTTAAAAGTAAATTTACCATGTCTCAAGAATTTCTTAAGTTACTCTACTGAAATTTCGCATGTATAAATAGTTTAATGGGGCCACTATTTTCTTATAAAATAGTTAAAATTATGTTAAACTCTATAATAGTGATCCTGCTATACAATTTTAAAAATAATACCTTTAATGTATCGAGGATAATTCGGGCTTTTTCTCTAAATTTTTTTTGAATGCTCATGGATTCTTTCAATTAATTATTTTATTTGTGTACAAGCTGCAATTATCAAATTTAATAAGATTATTTTTTTAACGAGCCTATTTTGAAAAAATACCGGTCCAATTTGTTTGTCAAAGATGCCGTTATGTTGCAAGTTATAATTGTTGCATTGTTTATTGCAAATCAATTAAAATAAAATCTATTTGTAATTGACTAAATTTTATTCTGTTCTGTTCTTATTAACTGATTTCAAGTATCACTTTCGATATCAAGTGTAACTTTCTGAATATACATATTTTACATGAGTTAAATAATTCAATAGTTTAATTGTTTGCACACATTTTTTGATTAATTTCGAAAATTTTATAATTTTTATTCGAATATTTAATAATTTTATGTTTTTCTTTAGTCTTATTTTGTTCTTCATCTGTTACATGAAAATTTCCAAAAAAAAATATGCAAAGTAGAAATAAGTCAAAAAGTAAACAAAGTAGATTCAAAAGAAAACTGCCATTCAAAAATGTTATCTAAAGGAATGTTTTTTTACATTTTCCACATATTATTAAATTATAAAAATCATAACATTTTGTAAATACTGAATATTCTGTAGTGAGATATTTTACGTTACGTTTGCTTAATTTAATTCGTATATAATGCGTAATATAATTTAAATGAATTTATTTTATTAACTTTGGATAATTTTGTCAAAAAAAAAAATTTGGTATGTAATGTTCATTTGATGTAAAAGTAAGAAAAAAATACTTTTTAATTTTCAATAAATAATTTTTTTTTCTCTTTATATGTAACTAGTAATTTGGAACATTAAAATAAGTAAGGGTAAAAATAATATGAATTTCCTCAAACAGTTAAACGGATGTAGAGAGTTACCAGTTTATGAAGAGGATTACATAATACAAAATTTTTTTTAATTTTTATTTTTTGACAACAAAATTATTTTAATTCATTATTCAAACTTTTTTTTTTTTTTTGACAAATAATTTACAATTTTAATTTAATGACTTTTATTTCTATTTAAAAAAGTGAAATTTCACGTATTTTTTTTTTTATTTTTAATGTTGTAACGTTTATTCATAAAAGTGTAGCTTGTACTTTAGAGAGTTCCCACAGTTTTATGACAGGAAAAATGATTTGGTAAAATTTGGTTTGATTTGAAAACAAAAACAAATAATGTTTTTTTGTCAAGAATTAAATTTAATACAGAAATATTGTTATTGAGAGAAAATTTCTTTGTATCTATATTGTAGCAACAATTCTAAATATAAATACATATGTACTTTTTATAAGAAAGTTAGGTATTAGCCTTTTTTAATAGGAATATATTCCTATTAAAAAAGGGTATCATATCATATATTCGCTATTTATATATTTCGTCTAATTTTCTATTCACATTAAACAACTAGATACGTAAATAACTCTTAAACTATTTATGAAATGAAAGTGAAGCATGGAACAACAGGTTTAAATTTAGCAATTTAAATATGTTTGTATAGCGATTTTGTTCGAAATTATGAAGTTTGCTTCAAATATTGTCAAAAATTACTGAATTATTAGAATTTTTTAAAAAAAAAACATTACCTCACAACACGTCTTACCATTGTCTATATTCGCTTTCGATTAATGAACTAATATTCTTACAGTTAAATATATGTATGAATGTATTACATGATTTTGACGAAATATAACAAAAATTTTTGAAAATTACATACTCAAAATTTAATATTTTTACTAACAAAATGGTTATTATTGATCTTGACAAATGTTTTAAGAACATCGTGATTATTAGCAATAAATAAATAACTTTAAATTAATTTCATTTTACACATTTTCTATATTCAAAATTTTACGCATTTTTATTATTTTATGTTAATAATACATATATGTAGGTACTTACTGCCTAAATTTAAACTTTCTAAAAATAACGCAAATTAGATAAAAAATTTTAATTACAAATCTGTAATCACTAATTAGTAATCATATTCATTATTATAATTTTAAAATGTGTGCAATTATCTATATTCAACACTCCCTCAAATGTTAATTTCTAAATTATTTGAGATGTCAATTATTAAAATCAGAAACACTTACATACTTATTTAATAAAAAACCCTAACTGCAAAATATAAAAAATTTTAAGAAATTTGATAAAATTTACTACAGCATTTAATATAATTATAATGAATGTGATTATAATTATAGTAAATTTATATTAAGTTAATAAAAACATCATAAAATTTTCAAAACTAAGAAAACATAATGCGGAAACGAAAGTGTAGTGAAATTAAAAAAAAAAATTTATGTAGGTACTTACTTACTTCGTAAAAATTATAATTAATAAATGCTGTGAAAGTAATAATCATTGCGTTAATGATCATCAAATTATCCCCTTTATTGTTTTATAAAAAAAAAAATTTTCATAATAAAATTAAAAGTAATTTACCATCCCATTTATAATTAGAGTTTTAAAAACATTCCATATAAATTTTTAATAAATATGATGGCGAAAAAGTAAAAATAGATTTGTATTTTGTATGTATGTATATGTGAAAATATATTATGCATAATATATCAATATATTTCTATTGTTATTAATGTTACATGATATTCAAACATACAAGTTTTTTGCTCAAATTTTAAGGAGTTACAAAAAATTTAATTACAATTAACGATGATTACATTTTGTTTTCTTTTTGAATTTTTTCTATTGTGAATCGATTTTGATTTGACTTTGATTTGAGTGAAGAGAAAATATTGTTGAATGCAAAGGTAAATAAATACAAACAAGTGTTAAGTAATCAAAATTGTTGCTATAATATGTACATATTATATAGGATCAAGTGAAGTATTAAAAATTAGAGTATATTACATAAGTACTTTATGTAATGTAGAATTTTTGGTTAAATTTTAGAGAATTTTTGAATTCCGATTTAATGTTTTAATTATTCAAATTTAATTTATTCAAAGTGATAAGATATTATATTTGATAAAATGCCGACATAAGTCTACAAAGACATTTTACAGGAGAATTTTTTATTTTTTCTTTGCATCTTTGATATGTATGTGGTCTATTTTTGAAAGAATACGATTTAATTACATTTATTGCAATTCTGAAATGAACATTTTTATCAAATTTGAAAAAAATTTAGGCAGGAATATTAGAACCTAGAGTTTTATCAGAAATATTTCTCGTGATTAGCTTTCAAAATTTATCACAGTTTCATTATGCTTAAAGTCGAGTTGAAAGGGGAGTATTATACAAATATGTAAGCGGAATATCAATATAAATAATATATAAATATTAAATCTGGATCAAAATTAGTCAAAATTAATATTAAAATTGATTTTCAGCTTGGACTTTTTTACAGACTTTTCAATCTTTAATTGAAATTTTTCGGATAAAACTTTTTTTTAAATCTTTTAAATATTTTCATTTCTTTGAGCTTTTAAATTCTTGAATTATGATAACATACACTTTTCGGGATAATATTAACAATTTTATAACAAAATTTAAATTTATAACATATTTAATGCTAAACATTTCCAAAATTAATTAATTAAAGTCCATAATATAAAAATATAGAATAACGAGTAAATAACTAAGTGAAACATGAATGAAATTCTTTTACTTTTATAAAACACAAGTATTGAAAACTAATATTAGTTTGAAATAAAGTTGGATCAAACTAATAGTTTGTAACATGGTCTGTTTGTGTATAAAATTTCAGCTTTCTGTCTCACAGGGAATGTAGAAGTTCGGACAGAATGAAACTAATAAGCACTTTTTTTTCAATTTTCGAAAATTTTTGTTTTTCTTTGCTTGAGAATAAATATGTATACATAAAATAAGTATTATGTGATATTACAGTAGCGAAAACATTTAATCTCATAGGTTAAAACGTCTTTGTCAAATAATTAATTAGTGTTTTAGAATACCTACAATAACATTCATACTCGATTGTCTCTAGAATTTCTTTGTTTTAAATTTATTTGTAAATTTAATTTGTTTGCTTATAATGTGAGTAACTTCGTAATTTTTTTAATACTCTAATTTCCATTTCCAACTTTGTTTCAAGTAGGTAATGTAAAAATCACAATTACATACATATATACGTACATTTGTATTTGACTATTATTGCGATATTTATAATGCTATTTTTAACATACAATGGATTATTTTACAAAGAGTGTTAGTTATGAAAAATTATTTTATATACGAGTATTGTTTTTCCAGTTACTTTGCTCACATTTTATCCTCTATATTTTTTGCTGTTGTTTTTTTGTTTTTAATTTTTGCATAACAACTATTTTGTTAGTAAACTCGTTAATAATTTAAAAGAAAAATATTAGGATACAACTAACTAATTGTTTCAAATGATAATATTTTTCAATGTCATTAATTTCTTGCACCAAGGTTGATTTTAATCTACATTATATGCAATGCAATATTTGTATGTGCATTCGTATGTAGGTATATTTATATGTACATACATATGTACATATATATGTAGATGCAAGAAACAAGAAACTTTCACTTGGAAAAACCAGTAAGTGAAAAACTTGAAATCAGATGAAAATGATACTAATTTTTTCCTTGCTTAAGTGCCGGTCTTATGCAAATTTTGCATTTGAATTATTGTATTTCATTTTATGGCTTTATAAATAATGTAATAATTTCTAAAACTTAAGCAAATGGATGCAGGTACTTATGCAATTATATATGTTCAATGTTTACATACATAATTCCATATATATAAAATAATAATCGGCACATACATATATACATGTACACATCCATAAAATATCTTCTCCTCAATAATATCTTTGTATGTACTTATATATATATGTACATATATACATATGTAAATTACTTATAATATATGGAATGACGAAACTTCTTAACAAAATTTTGATGATTAAATGTGTTATTCCGAAAAATGATGATGTCTTATGTGTTAACTTTTATCAAGAGTTTCACTTCAGTATTTTATTGCATTGTTTTATTAAATTAGTATAAACATTATAATGAGCATCATAATCCAAAATCTAATTAGGTTTTGTAAAATTTTCAGAAATCTACATACATACATATATTCAGAATGCCATTTCCTATACTCTTTATTTTGTCTCAATATTTGACAGGAAATAAAAATTTAAATTTGTTAGTTTTAATATATTATATACATTGTGTGGATACATGTGTGTACATGCATACATAATCACTATAGTTCTCAGGATACATAATTCTTATCTTTTGGAAACAAAACAAAAGTTCAAAATGAAACTGGTGATTATAAAATATAAGTTATTCTTTATTTCAGTATCATCTAAAAAAGTTAAAAGGAAGGAATTTCATCATCATCCGCCACCACCACCACTTCCACATCATTATGAAACTCCCCCATCTCCAAAAGGTGATAATTTTCCAAGTGATGCTATAGAATATCATGCATTCCATGGTAAAGTTATTTCTAAAAACGGCTACAGTGCTGGGACTGGATTGCGAGTAAAATTTTAAAACGATTCATTTAAAAGATTTATTTTACATAAAAGTTTTGTTTTAATTTATATCAGGTTATAGCACAAGGTTCTGCAGATCAAGCAAATACAGCAGTTGTTAACCAAGCAGCAGCCGCTAAACAAGCTGCTTATTTGGCTCAAAATACCTTAGCTCAAGCGGCAGCAGCTGCTGGTAAGTTAAAATTATGTATATAATTGGCTACAAAGGCTGTTTTTTTAAAAAAGTAAACACAATTCAAAGAATTTAGAAAACAGATATAAATTAATTTCTTTAAATAAACTTGTTTTATATTTGTTTGTTTTTTAGCAACAACTGCTCTTGCAGCGCTTCAGGGAAAAGAAGTTATTCTTCAGAAACTTGAACAACAATCAATTGAGGCTCACCAAGCTTTAGAAGGTGTGTTACGAAATAATTTTATTTGAAGACATAATATATGTACATATACATACATAACTACATACATACATATCTTATTACATGATATTTTAGGAGAAATTACTCAGTTACAACAAGCTAAAAGATCAGCCAAAACTGCACAACATGCTGCGCAACAATCTCTCAATCATGTTGCCGTCCTAACAGCAGCTTTAAATAATGCACAAGCAGCTGCTGAACATGTTAGTCAATTTTATTTAAAACCCTCTTTTAAAATAAATGACTATTTAAAATTTTTTTAATAGGCCCAAAAAGCTGCAGCGGAAGCTGCTGCAGAACTGGCTTCACAAACGTCAATGGTAAGAATCAAATATGTTAGTTTGCAGATTGTATTTTGGTAAAAAAAAATTTCAAATAGGTTGGTCAAGCAAAAACTAAACTAGAAGATGTTGAACAGCAACTACACAACGCAAGGCTTGATTATGAGGCAACTAGGGAAGCTGCCCAAAAAGCTAGCAATTCAGCACAGGAAGCTCAAGTAAATCTTTGAAGAGTTTTATAAAACCTCTTAAAACTTTTTAAATCTTCCAGAACAATGCAAATGAAGCTGCCCTTCATGCATCAATAGGACTTCATGAATCTGTCGTTGCAGTTAGTGGACACGAAAATGATTTTTCTCAAAATCATGATGTTGGGGATATTTCAAATGATCATAAATATAGTTTAGTAGGCTATTAAAAACATTAATATTTTTGATAAATTTAACTTACAAATTAAGTTATGAAATGAAAATCAAATTCAGTATTAAGTAGCGTATTATTGTTATATGTATTAAAATTAAATGATAAGTAGTTTTTGTTTAAAAATGTATTTCTAAATTGAAGAAATTTATTTAATTTATCGCTTAATTTAAAGAAATAAAAGAAAATTTGAGAAAATACGTATTTGAATTGAAAATGATTATTCAAAATTAGAAGTTTTTTGACACGCATCAGAATTACATACATGTCGTCATTAATTATTATTTATATTATTTATTAAACAAAAAATATATCTTAAAAATTAAATAATTCAAAGGGAAGTGGTTATTCAAACATTATTCTCGACTTGACAGTTCGTCGAATGTTATTTTCCAGTATTGCTTCATCATTTGAAGACAATTCATTGATATGCCTTTAGTAACGTTATGATTTAATTCCAAAGGATCCATTACGCAAACTGGTTTGTTTGTTAGAAACCCGTTTTCTTTAGGATCCATTAAGTAATAATTCTTATATCTAAAATTTTTCGGAATTTCAAAAATGGAAACTCTTTCAAAAACAATATTTTACTTTTTTTTACCTTGGAATGCTATCTAAGTCAACGCCGTGTAATTCCGCTTTTTCAACAGGTTTCCCCAAATATGGACACACAATTAAATTTTCAAAATTAAATTCAGCATAAAACTTGAAGAATTCTTTAATATATTTTAAACATATTTTGTTTGTATCGTCCACCTTTTCTATATTTAAATCATTTAAAGATTTTTCAATGAAATCTCCTTCCCAAGCTGAAATAAGAAATTAATAGTTGTTTGCTTATAAACTAAATTAAAATGTAATGATAATTACGCCCTATTTCTAAAGGTGTATTTATTCCATCCTGTAAAGTTTTTATGGAAGGAAGCATGTTCTTTGTTTGAAAAAAGTATACAGCCATTAGAACATAAGCATAGGTTGAAACTAAATCATTGAGGCTTGTTACTTTTATCCATTGTTTTAAAAATAAACAAAGTTTATGGCCTTAAAAATTTATGAAGATTGATTATAATTATCATTAACAAATTGTCAGTTATGTAGGTACACTTACATATTGGTTGCAGTTCAAAAATATATTTGATTAATAATGTGTTTAAATGGCCCAATCCATGTGAAAAACTTATATCGCAATCAATTCGAAATTGATCAGTCACATAAAAAGCTTTTAAAATTGGAACTCTTGCATTCTTCACTGAGTGAAAATTTCTCCACTCAATATTTTTACGTAACAAACTCTCTACGTTTTTTATTTTCTTACTTTCATTCGCATTTCTCTTATATGTGTGATATACTTTTCCGACATCTAAAAATACATCTAAATCAGAATTAGGGTTACTTAATCCATTAATTCTTGATCCAAAAAAATATATTTTTAAATCAGGAAACCCTGGTTTCAAAGCATCGAATAACCTTTTTTCAACAATTTCGTATTCAGGAATTTCCATTAGTTTTTTGCCCAATTGCACTGCCTTATCCAAAAATGCGCCTAAATCACTGGAGAGGAATGATTTAGCTCCTGCAAGAAAGTTACATTTTAATATCAACATTTATTTATAAGTAAACATCTGTTAACTTTTTGGAAGCTTTTCAATTTTTTTTATCCTTTCTTCTTTTTTTGCCTTTTTGTTTTTTTTTTTGACATTTTTTGGATCATTACTATCCACATCATACTCGGCCTGTGCATCTTTAACAATTGTTTTTATAGAATGGTTTTTGGCGTGCTCTAATATGTGCCTGGTTATATGGCGTGATCTATCACCAACTTCAACCTATTATAAAAATTTGTGAATCATTTCTTAAACGTAAATTTGAAGAATACCTGACACATATCACAAACATACATTTTCAGAATTGCATTTTTCTTTAAAATATCTATATCTATGTTTGTGCGCTCTTCCGTATGTTTATTTACAGGATTCCCATCAATAAATTTTGTTATCTGAAAAGACAATGCAACTCTAGTTCTTGATAAAAATATAAAATTATCTTTCAATTGTGAAGTAGGTAATTATATTTTTAAATATTGAAATTCATAACTTTATAATTACCTCTTCATAAAGCGACTGTAAGTTATTAAGCAAATTAATGTCCGTTATATTATATTCTTTTCTGAAAGTTGAAAATTTATCCAAAAACACTTTTATTTCCAAATTCAAATCAGTTATCTGAAAAATTTAGTCTTAAGTAATAATTTTAAATAGATAAGCTTTTATTGATAAAAATGTTCACCAAATTTGCCGCCCTATTCTCGTCAATATCTGCCACTTTGGCTACTTCCATTTTTAAAAGTTTGTTATATTAAAAGGGAAAAAACTGAACTCAATATTTTTTGTTTGCAAAAATTACCAGTTGATTTATACAAGTTCTTTCAACTACAAAATAAAATATATGTATTATAATATATACATATATAGGACTGTTTCGAAATTTTTTTTGACATTTTATTGACATATTACATAATTAGTTTTGGAAGCTCTGGAACTTTGGAAGCGAATTATAATTTGAAAGCATTTTACTATGCGTTTACATGTATATGTTTCTAGCAAGAAAACTACACCCACACAAAAATGCTGCCAGTTTTATTAATCCTTATAAAAGTTTTATTAATCCATTGCTCCGCTCCACCAATTTCACAACTCAAGAAAGTTTTGCTACCAGTGTTTTAGGAAATAGTTTGACATTTTTAACAAGTTGACAGCAAAGAAACAAAATATTTTTAAAAATTTTATAGGAAAATTAAAAAAGCTGTACTGTCAAAATATTTTATAAAAAAATCTAAACATCTATCTAATTTTAGCTTGTGATTTGGTATTTCCACGAACTAAATGAAAAAATTAATATTACACAAATTTGCTTTTTAGTAACGTGTCTATTTAACGCTTGGTTAATTACCCATTGAACAAAGAGTGGCATACAGTTCGTCCAAAAAGGGCATACACCAAAGTGCACAAAAATGTACATTTTGCACTGTAAAAATGCCTCTCACAACCATTAAATGTGGAGTGTGCACATTCCAAGAGTAGAGACCTCTTTCAAAAATAAGGCCATTTTCATACAAAAAAAAACAACACTCATGACTTTTCAACAAAATAAGTCCTTAATATTCCAATTCTCTCATTTTTTCCCCTTTCCTGTTATTAAATTAGAAAATGGAATAAAAAAATTAATAACCCAAATAAAACGAGTAATAAAACATAAGACAAAGTAAGAGAAAAAAAATTGGCATACTGAGATAAAAAAATGGTTATTTTCAAATGTAAAGTAAGTATGTATACAATATATTCTTTCCTATTGTAATGTTAGTGTAATGTGTATGTATATTTGATGTGTAAAAAAAATGAAAATTTCTTTTTTTCTTAATGTTAATTATAAATTACAGATAACTGGCATGAATTGTAAATCTGGTAGGTATACTTTTTGGTAAGTCTGGTATATTATGTACATATTTTATGAAACTTACCCTGTATAGTATAATTATAACAATAAACATATTTGAAGGGGTTAGAAGAAGAAGGAGTTAAGTAACATTTTCAATATTTTGAGAAAAACGCATTTTTATATTCTGATTTTAATACTTTCAAATTTTTGAGAATGTTACGGCAAAATTGGAATCCCTTCTTACACCAATAAAATTTTCAATAAACAAACTATTGAATAATTAAAAAGCGTTAATTGAATTTTTGTTTCATTTTTATTTTATTTTTTTGTATTATTCTTTCAACTATTAAAAAAATAAAAAACAAAATTTAATTTAGAAAATAAGAACAAAAAAAGTTTGTCATATTTGTTCATAATAAAACTAACAAACTTAATAAAATATGTAATTTTATTTTAAATTAACTTAAAAAGATAAAAGTAATATAGGTTTTCAAATACTCTATATTCATTTATACTAGGTATTAAAATATTAAATATGTATAATATCAATACATAATATTTGTTAAATTACTAAATAAAGCACTTTTTCAATTCAGATATAATATCTACCTGTGCATGTGGGTACTGAAATTAATAAACAAAAACAAAAATATGAAATAATTTTCTCTTAATTCGTTAATATTATCAAATATCCCAATAGTATTGTTTGTGAATGAAAGTGTCAAATGCGCACTTAACCCCTTTATGAGATAAAAATTTTTCTCATTTTATTTGAAAAAATTTATATTGTACGAGTATTTTAAGT
The DNA here is from genome assembly GCF_029603195.1 of Condylostylus longicornis. Taxonomy (NCBI): domain Eukaryota; kingdom Metazoa; phylum Arthropoda; class Insecta; order Diptera; family Dolichopodidae; genus Condylostylus; species Condylostylus longicornis. The sequence continues at coordinate 6,404,331 of NW_026578009.1, read as the reverse complement.
GATCTTAACGCATTCATTTAATAAGCAAAAGATTAAAATGTGTACTTAACTCTTTTTTTTATTGTCTAAATACCGTAAAACTTGATATTTCGAAAAAAGGACTTATATATACATATACTCACATATTTATGTATGCATCTATACGTACTTTATGTAGGTAAAGTAAAAATTAACTTAATGATTTATTTCTAAATTAAATCTATTTGTTCTATTGCAAAATTTTTTAAGTTTTCAGCTTTTGGAATACAAGACGAAGTCCTTACGTCATATCGGAAACCTTCAAAACAAATGCATCTGTTTGGCGTAACACATATACCATTTTCACATTTCCTAAAATTTTTTTGATTATTTTGTAGTTTTGAAACATTATAAGATACACATAATTATATAATTATATAAAACATACTGATAACATTCAGCTTGGCAAATTCCATTTTTTAAAATGGCACCATTATGACATCTACATGTATTTGGTCTGTCGCAAGTTCCGTTAATCCCGCAGCTTCTCTCGCATATTGGTTCACATCCATGTCTGTTAACTTGATATCCTTTTATACAAGAGCATGTCTGTGAAAAGAGTAGCTTATTTGTGTTTACCTTATTTGTATGTACCTATTTGTGTATAAACATATGTATGTATTTTGTATATTGGGTATGAAAATGTAATATGAATCTACTTAATATAATATTAGGTACTTATTATAAAATTGTTTAGAGCCTCATTATATTTCACTTTTTTTGGTTTCCGGAGAGAAGAAATTTGGTGAGTAGATATCAGATCTTTTTCAAAAAAAAGTTTTGTGTTTGTAATTTATTCAAAAAATGGAAATTTAAATTTTTTGAAGAAATTTGAAATTTTTTTTATGTACATATTTTAAAAAAATATACTTTTTGTTTTTCAATTTGGCAAGTTCAATTGATATTGAATACGGAAATCCATGCATAAGTAAGTATTATGTGTGTATGTTTGTATATTGAGAAAATAAATGAAAACTATAAGTAATTTTAAGATATGTACTATAATAATATGTACATATACATATATAATGTATTTATACATACATACATATTCTAAACTCTTATGATGGAATAGAATATACATACATATGTACATATGTAACTCATTTGGACGGCATTCTCGTCTAATAGTTTTATTAGCGGCAGCGACAATAGTAATACTGGAATTTAGACACTCCTTTTGAAAACCCATTATTTATAATATCATAATAAATTATGTACATACATACGTTTGTACAAGGTACGAAAGTTATAAATTTGAACATTCATATTATACACAAAAATATTACGTTTGGAGCACTGCAATACTGATTATAAGCGGCTTCACAGTTATTATTTCGATTACAAATTGGTTTACAGAACGTTTGACTTTCATCTAACTTGTAACCGCGATTGCACTTGCAAGTACCATCCAATTTACAATGACCTTTAAATAGTAACTATGTAAGAACAAATTTTATATGTGTGTTTGCATGTGTACAACAAGTTAATCGGAGTGTTGTAATTCAAATATTGTGCATATTTTCAATATATTTTTACCATTTTCACAATGAACTGGACATTTCATAACGCATTTGCCTTCATGATTTTTTACATAGTTCGGAAAACATTCACATGTATCTGGATTTAAGCATAATCCATGTTCACATTCTCCACAATCTGGAACACATTTATCCCAATCATATTTTGAACGCTTGTATCCATCACAACAAACTTCAATTTTTGAATAGTATTTTTTGCTTCCTTCTGTTATATTTGTGTATTTCTTATCATATTCCAAGTATATAGTCCTGAAAAATTCGATAAGTAAAATTTAAAGTAAACTACCAGAATGAATGAAACAAGTAAGCCATTGAACAAAAACAATTTAAGTAACAACAATCACATACAAGAGACCGAACTATTGAATAAAACAATTATGTTAATAATATAGCTTTTGGAGAAGCATTGATATGAACGAATCGTTGCTTTGTAAATAAAGTTTCAATATTTTACAACTGTACAACGGTAAATAAGGATATTCTGATCATGTAAAAGAAAAATTTCTAGCAAATGCATATTATATATGTACGTGTGTATGTATGCATAACAGTTTTTGAGAAACTTCAGTAGTAAAATTTACACAGTTGTTTATTACATAAATACATGTAGGTACATAATATGTTTACAAATTTTTTAAAATCAGAACAAAACAAGTAATATTTTGCATACAACCGGGGTGCATTAATTCTCTTCTTGGAACCAAATTAAAGTTAAATTCAGTTAACTCATTATTAATTGATAATAAATTTTTTGAAAAAAAAATAAGGGATATATACAATGGTCTGTCTGGTATAAGAAAATTTTTAAAAACTTTTAAAATCATGTTTTACAAATTCTTTCAGCATAAGTAATTACAAATTCCTCAGGAATGGCGAAATTAGAAAAATAGAAAAAGATTAAATTAAAAATGAAAGTTAAAGAACTTTTTCAACAAGTTACAACTTATTTATTTTTAACTTTTGTGGTCTTCAAATTTTAATTTATTCATTTTTCATTATTTTATTCAGTTATTCGAAAACTATGGAGGTTTTCGTTTATGCACGTTGCGCTAAAAGTTCTACATTAAAACTAAAATTTCTAAGGCGCAGCGTAAAACAGTATGCAAGAACTTTAGCTAAGTTTTTTTATTTAAGCCGTCTACAAATTCTAGAACTTTTAAATAATCAGTCGTTCAAAAATAACAGAAATGGCATTGTTTATAAAATTGTATCCCAATACTTTTCGCCTTCCAATTCACTGCAAAATTGGGAAATTTCAACAAGATTTGAAGACTTAAAGAAAACTTACTTTAATAACCCTTCAATATATGAATCTGCCATTTTGAAATATAAAATTTATTTTGAATTTAAAAAGAAAGAGAAATTTCATAAGTCAGCGACAAAATTTATACTAGAGGTCTGCGCTACATTTCTAACATTTCTTTATTGCAAATTGAATTTTCGAACAAACTTTATTGCAGCCAGTAATTTCCGAATGGTTTATTTTTTTAAGTGTATGTAGCGTGAATTTTCGAACGTACTATTAGAACTATTCTACCCCCTATACTCATAATGAATTTCTATTTGCACTAAAACATTTCTCTTGTCTCGGCGATATGATTACATACATTATGTATGTATTTCTAACTTTATCAAAATTTTAATTTCTTTTGAAGAGATTGGCATGTTTTTTATATTGGTGACATAAAACATTTTCTACTTTAAATCATCCTTAAATTTTCATTTTTACATTATTTTTTTGAAGTTTATAATGTTTTCATAATTAACATTTTGTTTTTGATAACATAGCAATTATTTCAGAAAAATAAAGTTAAATCAGACGTCAAATTTGACTTTAATGAGAATAAGAATTTCAAAATTTATTGAGACAAAAATTTTTATTAAATCCCAATCATACGTGAATGAATTCAATTATGTATTTTACAAATTTCAATTGAAAATATCTTTTCTTCTTTTAGTTTGTATATTTGCACAGCTACACACATTCATACATATGAGTTTTAATTAGATTTTTGGTTGGTAAAAATAAATTATAGTTAGCGGATTTTTTTATGCTCATTTTTATATCCTTGATGTTGATACTTAATAAAAACTTTATAAATTTTTTTTATTATTAAATTTCTTACGGGACTTCTCTCAAACACTTATGCTCTAAATCCTCTTGATTGTTGTTATTATCCAAATTATTATTATTATAATTGTTATTCACAATTCTGCCCCAGTTAAAATGAACACATTCAAAAATAATTATTATTAATAATACACGACTTAAGAGCATTATTATTTTGGTAAAATTTTAGAAATTAAAGAAATTAACTGTTTGATAAGAAAATTTTAAAATTAAAAGTGGAAAATTTTGTCTTATTTTTCAATGTTTCTCACTCAAATTCGAATTAAAACTGATCTTTGAAAGAATTTAAAAAAAAATAATATAGTAAAAATTGTAATTAACAAAAAAGTTCATTCATTAAACTATTTAATTTTGTTCTAAAATTAAAAAAAAAAATGTAAAAATAAAAATAAAGCTTTCTTATCTATACGAATAGGCTTGCCATGCATAAGCCCGACTTGTAAAACGATTTAACGCAATTAACAAAATTTTTTTAAGTGATTAACGTAACAAATTATCATTTTTATTTGAATTGGCTAAAGCGCTATATATAATGTATCTATACATTTTGTATACATATGAATACATTATGTATGTTATGTGTACGGTATATGTATATGTTATATGTATATTTAATCACATTGTGTATATAATTTGTAGTGCATTGTGTAATTGTGTACACATATAATTTATAGACAAGTTTGGTCACAACCCCTTTTTTTGAGCTGTTTTAAATTTAAACTTAATACTCACTAGCACCCCTCAAAAAGTGGTTGGTTGCGCAATACAAAAACTGTCTTCTGTTTATCACTATAAACTGTAAACACAATGATTCTACCAAATTTTTCTATTTTAATAACAATTTATATTATTTAATTATAAATTCAAGTTTTAAGGCGATAACAATCTGTATGAACTCCTAAATTTGACCTTAGTGCTATTTATTATTTTATCCTAAAAAAAATTACTGAATTATAAATATCTAATTATTCTTTAGGTAAATCTTCAAATTTACTTAATACCAAGCGAATAATAAAATAAAAATTAGGCGGTCCATTTGTTGCGTCTTCATAATGGAAGAATTTTTATTTTCATACTTTAAAAAACACATTAGTTAACCTTTTCAAAATGTTTATGTTGCATTCTAAAGTTCACTAATCCACTCATTCAATTATATATGTATGTAGCTAAAAATTTTATTATTATTATAAAAGACAAAACTCAAAAGTTCACAAGTGTGGTCAGATTTGTTTTTTGAAAATTCCCGCATAATACCGTAATTTTCCTACTTTTCCCTTTTTTTAAGGCATTTTGGAAAAAATTACCATTAATAATAAAATTTATATACAAATAAGTAAACAAAATAAAAATTTAATTGAGTAAAATATTTTATATTTAAAAAAAAAAGGAAAAAATCAAATTAACTTTCCTTAAGTAAACAAAATTAAAAATGTATGAATAACTCCAAAATATAATTTTAATAGATACCTATTTTATATGAATCGATTTCTTTCAAATCTAAATTTTTGAATTTACTTAACTTTTTTATAATATGTATTCCAAAAAATAGTCACAGTTTAAATTTTTTTTTAAATATTTTGAATTCTGGCAATCTGCGAAAAATTTTGTGTTTATCCAATTTTTTGACTTCATTTATTTTTACTGAACGCATTTTTTAGCAGAAATTTTTGTTAAGTAGAATATCGATATTCATAAAAACTTCCAAGCTAAATTGGCACCTTGTTGTAAAATAATACTGTTGGTTATAAATTTTCATTAATTTTTTGAATTTTTTATATAAACATATAAATATATATTTATTCATATAAAACACTGAGTTTCAAAATAAAAGAAATAACATGGTGAAAATTTCCACGATTTTTTTTCTTTTTTCCTTTCATATCGTAAAATTCCCCAAAAAAAGATTTCCTGTCGCTGCTATACATACATCTGACAATACTGTTATACGCACAATTTGTTATTATTTTTATTATCCCCTCTATTATGTATATCGGTATCGGCCGATAAACGATAATTTATCGGCAAAATTTTGTGTTTGTATTACCAACATTGTTTATCGGTAAATTTTATCGGAGTCGGGAAAGCTTTTTTTCCTGTATAGGAAACATATTAGCTGGTATTATGAAAACGATAAATTGTCGGATTTTCACCGATTTAAAAGCGGGTACAAATTTTTAGACGACAGATTTTTTTTTTTGTAAAATCTTCATTTTATCAAGGAAACTGGTGTAATTAATTGCTTTTTTAAAATGTAAGCATTTTTTCTAAATTATTTTCTTTCAAAATGTTATTCATATATTTTATTTAGGAGTAAAATCGTAAGCAACAAAAAACAAATTGCGCGGTTAGTAGAAAAAATGGAAGAGGACTTAAACCTGGCAAGGAATGATAATCTGAAATTCTGGATAAACCTAAAAAATGTGTACATATTATATAAATAATAAAATAAAATAGGTACATAAACATACATTTTGTTGTCTAAATCCAATGGATTAGTTGAATCTCTTATATGTCGTCTTTGAATAGCTTGCGTTTCTTCACTTACTACCGTTTCTTCACTTTCAAAATATAATGCACGCGACATTTTCCCGATATATGTATATTTTTATTTTACAAATTTAACAGAAAATAATTTGCTTACAACAACTTTTTAGCACATCAAAACCAAATTCAAAATAGTTTTAAAAATTTTTTGAAAATAACTTTTGAAAGAAAACAAATGTCATTAGAAAAAAAAAACTTTTTCTCCAATTTACAAAAACAAAAATTTGTATGAAAAAGCTTCTTTTAATCGGTTGAAATATTTTTATCGGTATCGGTTCATAATACAGAAGAAACTTAAAACCGATTAGAACTGCCGATAAAATATCGGCCGATACCGATGTTCATAATAGAGGGGTATGAAACTTTTTTAAGTAAATGCATACATATGTATGTACATAAATCATGTAATAATTATTAAATTAATTGTGTTGTTATGTTCTTAGCTTTTATTTTAATTTGACATTATTCAGCAAAATATTATTACACTACTTTTAGAAATAAAATTTTAAAGAAAACTTACAAAATTAGTTATGAAATCAAAAGGGTAGAATAATAATTTTTTAATATGGGCAAAATTTCATGCATGTAAAATATTTTTCATTTTTATTTTGAAATTTTCGGATGTATGTATGTATGTTTTATGCACGTTCGTATATTTATTTAAGGTTAGTGTTGTAACTATTACTGTTTACTATGGAATTTGTTGAATTTTTTGGGCAATTTTCAATTTCATTAATTAATTTATTATATATGTTAGCTAAAACATTATTTAATTGGCAAACAGTGCCACCGCCTCTTATCAATTGATGTTCTTGACGATTTATATCACCAACACATATCCATGGATTACCATCAGAAACTGCCCATTTCGAATGATCTAATGTTGTTTTAAACTTTATATTAAATGCATTTAGCGAAATTGATTTTATATTATAAACATATGTTGGCTTTTTGCAATCACTTGGTAAATTTCCTTCACCTAATCGCCAAGATTCTACCATTAAATTAACATTCAATTGAGGTGCAACTAAATCTTCATATAATTCTTGTTCAAATTTTCTTCCTTTAGCAAATGAACGAAATTTAGTTCCACCCGTCGAAATTATTTCAGCTTCATTAAAATATGGTCCAGGACCTTGCGATTTCCATGATTTTTGCAATACTTTTTCAATATTTGGAAAATTATTTTTGTAAGTATTTGGTATTTTTTCATAATAAATATTTGGTTCATTATATAAAAATTGTTCTCCAACAATATTGATTTGATTAGGTGGTAAAGTTATACATAAAAAACTCTGACCATAATGTAAACCATTTTTAGGATATTCATATTTTGTTATGTTAGGGTATTTAGGTACAGAATGTATTAACCAAAATCCTGATTGATTATTTGCAGCTAAGACACCTTTCGTATGACCTTCAATGAAATTCACCGTACCATTAGGATTTTCATCATTATAAAACAACGTCATCAAGTCATTTTGATCATCGTATATTGGTGCCAGTGTTTGACCAGGAAAACTTTTGCTTTCATTAATAAAAGTGGTTGAAAAATGCCACTTTTCATCGTTATCTGATGATATAAAAATATATCGTAACCCTGTTTTGTCTGAAGAAATTTCATTGGAAGCTAGCTCTGATTCGTAATTTTTCGGTAACTTATAAAGATAATACCAATCTATAGGTCTTCCTTTTTCATCCCTACATGTAAGTTTATCTCCAAAAACTATTTTAAGAATAATAAACAAGAAGAATAAATTCATAGTGAATCACAATATTTTTTTTTTCTGTTTTTAAGCTGCGCAGCTGTGAATTAATGTGTTTGCTGATTTTATAAAACTGAACTAAATGTTGAGTAAGAGAAAAAATATAAGCAACAATAATGTGATTGGTTTCGTATTTTGTAGTTCCCCTTAGTATTAATATCTGTAGTTTATATACCAAAATGCAATACATAAGATTACGTTACTGTATAAATCCGAAGTATTTCGTAAATTATATAATAACATGTACATACATATGTAAATAAAATTTACGAATTAGCTGATTATTATTATGGTTATAATTTCCGTAGCAAAATTATTAAATTTAGTCTGAGATTCGTCAGATAATTTTAGTAAACAGTCATTAGACTTTGTAGTAGATTTTAATCTTAGAATTTGACGTACACAGTACAAAACGTGATACACAATTTTAGTTGCAAAGCAAAAAATGACAGATGATTGAAAACAGAACAAAAGCGATTTTCTACGGCCAGTAGAAAATTCATATGGAACACACATATTTAAATGGAGCTGCACTAAACAAGCAAAGTTACCGCTGCGTATTGAACCACGGGCGATTTCTTATTTTACCTCTGGCAATTTTTTTTTATTATTCAAATTTCATTTCAAAATATTGCACAGTTAATTTTTCCGTTTCGTTCTTGATCTGGGTTAATAACGGAAATCGTCCGCTGTTGCCGTTCATAGCTTTGGTTATGTTTTTACAATTAACTGGTTTAAATAAATATTCCATGGTTACTTAACAGAAGTGTTTACTGGTATTTTGAAAACAATTATATCAAGCGAAATGTCAAAATAAATAAAAATATAATTTGACTTATGTATTTGTCAACGCCGTATCTTCGGTTTTAATTCGATTTCTTTTATGCTCCTTATTTTCATACTTTCCATATGTATAATAATCCTTTGACTTGGTATGTTTATTTTTGTTTTTTTAATATTAATCTAAACGTATTATTACAACACCAAAATAACTTTTTTTTGTACGAGGGTACAGAAATACATACATATGTATATTATTGTATATGTGTGGTTAATGTTGGGTGTTTTTGAGTTAAATTTCTTGAATAAAAACGCTTTATATTTACAAATTTTTTTAAGCATCAGGAAGACAAAATTACTAAGTTAGATTTTTTAAAAAACAAAAATTTAGGGCTATTAGGAAACCTAAAAAGACGATAAAAATTTGCGTTTTGGCATACAAAACATTGAAAATCTTTTTTCTATTTTAAACACATTCAAAATATGTACATATTAATTCTTCACTTCATTGCGTTCAATAACCAAAACCAACAGGTTTGTTATTGTATTAATACTATAATAATATTATAAATATGTAAAACTGAATTGAAAACAGCTGCAGTAATATAAATATATATTTAGACATCTAAAATATACTCTCCAAAAATAGCGGCTGATTTGTTTTTCATGTTTTTATTTATGTCAATTTACATGTATTTGTTTCTTTGAAGTTGTCAAAGAATTATTTACTCAAATAATTTTTTTATTCTCCAGGCAGGGATTTAAACAAATAACATTATTTATAACAAATAACATCAATAACTTAATACCATTAATCTATTTAACAAATAACATTATTTTAAAATTCGGCGAAAATATTTTTGCATGTTGATTCCGAATTCAACGCTTCGAATAGGCGTCCTAAAATGTGATTGTGCACGTTCATATTAATGCGAGCTTACTGTATTTGCTTAATGAAAATGGGTAATACTCGTACCATAAAAAATATAACAGGCAAAAATTGTATTTTTTTTTTTTTAATTCATAATGTAGATACTCATACCCTAACTAAGTATATGTACATATGTATGTATATTTTTGGTTGTAATATGTATGTACATACGATGTTTCTGTTTTGAAGTACATTTCGAAAATTGTTAAACTTTTACTTGTATTGTACATGTATAAATCTAGGAGGATATTAAAGGATAAAATAGAATAAATATTAAAACTTACGTTGTCGACTAATCCCGCACATAATAAAACTTTATTGCTATAACTTAATTGCTATATTTGGTGCTTTACGACGTTATTTGAAAATTATGAGCATTATTAATTGGATGGGATTTAGCCAAATTTTATTTACATTAAAATCAAATATTTTTTCCATAATTAGCCAGGATCTTATAACTTCGAATTTGAACTTAAAACAATTTTTTTAATTTGAGAGATAACTAATTGTACATATACATATGTATGTATATATTTTGCATATATTTTTGTCAAAGCAAACTTTAAATAATTTGAGACGTCTAACTTTTAGGTTTCTTTAATAAAAAACCATAATTTCCGGTAACGAAAATAATTTCGGATTATGTCACATCAAGTTTAAATGTCCATGCTTTCTATATCGATGCTCCTCAACAATCTTTCTTCTGGTATACAGGAAGTAGTTTTTTGATCATATGTATAGCCGTCAAAACAAATGCAACGATTGGGTGAAACACATATTCCGTTTTCACATTTTCTAAAAATACACAAAAATTTCATTTTAAACTTAATTATTAAAGCAATACCTTCAAAATTGTTGAAAGAATTTTCTAATTAAATTATTAAATAATTTAAAAAAAAGGAAAAAGGTTTTTAGTAAAATTGGGGCTTATTAAAATTACGAAAACTATTTCAATGATGCTCTTCTGAAAAATGGCCCCACTTTTGACTTCAAGCATATAAAATCTCTGATTTATAATTAAGAACTAAGAATTAACGATTTTAGGAAATTTTATTGAATTTATGTTTTAAAATTCGTTTCAACAATGCAAGTTCGCAAGACATCCAAATTTCAAGTAAGTTTAGTCTTAGTTTACGACTCTTATGATATCGTAAGAATCAAAAACAGAGAAATTTAAGCTAACCATCTAAGTAATAGTTATTAGCTTATTTCTGCCATTATCAATAATATGATGGCATATATCGAACAGCTCAAAGAATTCACTGATTAATCTCAAAAGGGCATTTCCCAGAACATTTCCTTCCTGAATAAATACGATTATATTGATGTCAAATCTGTGAATACTATGATTTAAATGTAGTATGGTCATTCGAGATATAAGCAGTTACTCTACAAAAGCGTATGTATGTAGGTACCTAATCATACATTATAATCAACAGCTCTAAAAAGAACAATAATAAGAACTGTCTGCTTTATTAAATTTATTTTACTTACTGGTAACATGGGGCTTGACATATACCGTTCTTTAAAATAGCACCACTGTGACATCTGCAGACATTTGGACTTTCACATGTTCCGTTAACACCACAATTATTTTTGCAAATAGGTTCACATCGATATCTAGCAATTTGATAACCTTTTTTACAGGAACATATCTGTATTAAATGATTTTTTTGATAATTAGAGTTTAATATGTATGTATGTCCGTATGTTCTTTTAAATAAGATATCTATATATACTATTATTTTCATTTGAACATTTAATTACATTGGGAGCACTGCAATATTGATAATAATTCGATTCACAATCGTTGCGTTTGTCACAAAAAGGCCGACAAAATTTTTCACTTTCATCTAAAACATAACCAGGATTGCATTTGCATGTTCCATCAGCTTTGCACTGACCTAAAATTTAAGATTAATTGTTTAAGATAAGATTTATGTAGTAGTTGCGTAAAGTTTGCATGAAGAATTTACAAATTAAAAAAAAAATATTTTCTAAAATATAGAACTTTGCAGTTAAATATCAAGCTAAAAGTTTACCGGATGTATAATTAAAAAATTAATTTGTGGAAACCTAAAATTATACTTCCGGTTGAGTCCGGAGATGGATTAAAAAAACTTGTATATTATGTTTAACTTCTTATATTATACTTAACTTTAACGTTTTAGTATTATCATTAAATGTTATTACCATTATTACAATCAACAGGGCACGTTAAAACACATTGATCTTCATGATTTTTAACATAATTCGGAAAACATTTACAGTATCCTGGCTCTAAGCAAACTCCATGATCACAATTTGTACAATCTGGGACACATTTGTTCCAATCGTATTTTGAACGTTTATAACCATCGCAGCATACTTCAATTTTATTATAAACAAATTTTCTTGATTTACCCTCTGATATTATTGTATAATTCCGATCATATTCTAAGTAAGTTTTTCTACAAAAAAAAAAAAAAACAAACATACATATGTAAAATATTTGCTTTTAAAGTTTTATAAGAAACGCCAACCAATTTAAAATTTTCTAATTTAATTTTTGTATTTAGGAATTAAAATGAAATAAAAGACTTCCTGTGCTTGTAATTTAATTACATAATATACGCATGTATATATACATAGTTGAAAAAATATTGTAACTATAAAAAAAAAATTTTAAAATAATAAAAAACTTACAGCACTTCTCTTACACATTTATGCTCTAGATCTTCTAATGTATTATAACTTTGTTTATTTTTGATGTTTTTATTTTTATTATTTGTGGTGTTGTTATCAACAATAATTCTTGAACAAGTTGATTCTATATAGTTTACTAATAGTATAAATTTAATAATTAACCAAAGAAGAATCATACTTAATTGTTCAAAAGAAAACTGAATATGCACTCTAAAAATTATTAAATAGAAAAAATATTAAAATTTCTTTCAATTTTAATATTTTTAATTTATTATAAATTAATTGGTATTGCGCCCACAATCCATTGATGATTAACTAAAATTGAATTCGAATTTGATTATTAGTGCTCTTGTTATTTGTTTGTTTGAGAGAAAATTTAATTAGAAAAAAGCTCTCTTATCTTATAAAAATATATTGCGAAACGCTTGCTTTAAATCATAATAAAAAAATTTAATATTTAATTAAAATAAAAATAAAATTCAGTAATCAAGTAAGGTTCGAGGCTGAATTCATTTAAGAAAACTTTTAAATGCAAAGATGCATGTTTATTTTTATGTAAGCATGTAGGTAGGCATGTGATTCTGCCTTTACATAAATATTGAGTATAAAATAATTTTTTCGAAATTTCGCAAGAATGTTGTCACTCATATCCTATGACATACACATATCTATTCAAAGTTTTCAATAACATTTTACTATATATTTTATTGAATTTGAATTAAAATAGATTTTGTATTGTGTATTAGCTTTTTGAAAAAAATCTTCCCATAACCAATGTAATTCCATTTACATAATGTGAAAATGCAGTGTTATTCAAGTGTTAAGAAGAAAACTTAAGGTCATTAGAAGAAGTCATTGAATTTCAAAATATATTAAATAATTTATTTAGTAAAAAGTTAAAGAAATTACATATTTTGTGTTCTGCAAAAATTTGTCATTTAGAAGTTTAAAATGCATAATAATTCTCTAATAATTATGTAATTTAACTAACAACTTGTTTAAAATACGAATTCATCCCTCAATCTCTTAAAAAATTTTGAAACATGTGTAATATACACTATAACATAACAATTGTTTGTAGAAATTTCTTTTTCTTCTTTGAAGATCAATTTTTTTACTTCTTATTTTTCCTTTTTAGAAGTACTATGTATTTTAGGATGGAACAATTTTATAATCTTCATTGTGTTAAAATAAAGATTTTATTTGAATAATCTTAAATTTATATTTTATGATGTTCTTTGCAATAAATCATCAAGAGGTTGAAAGAAAATCCTTAAAAGTTCTTTAGCTTGCGATTGCAATATTATTGCAATATAAAAAGCAATTTGTTGAGGTATAAGACATCATAAAGCTTACATATTTGAATTAAGTTTGAAAAACTTCTAATATGATTGAAAAAAACTTTTTATTGTACTAAAAAATGGAACGATAAGACTATAAAGATCTATATTGATACTTGGAATTAATTACCAAATATTTGCTATTTCAGCGCTCCCATAACAGAATTCCAACAAAATAATGCTATAATCATACATTAATAAGGAAATCATAAAATTTCAAAAGAATTGGTTCACGTGAAGTGGGACAAACAAAGATTTGAAGTTAAAATAGGTATGGTAAAAAATGTCCAAGACCGCTTTTTTTGTGTTATAACAAAGAACAAAGATCATATTAGCATCAGGAAACCATCACAATTTCACACGCTGTCAAATTGTATGATGTCGAATACAAAGTAATTACGTATCAATAAAAAATAATTTTACTTCTTTTCTTTTTAATAATTATAACCATGTTTACTTTCGGAGACATGAAAAGAAAAAAGTAATATTAATTAACTATTTTCGGCACATGTGTAACTCTTAATACGATGTAAAATAGTAAAATTGTAGAATTTAAAGCTCTTACTGTTTTTCAAGTTCTTTATAATTGTAACAATATAAATGTAAACAGCTGTTTATCAAATCCAATTCAATGATTTAATTTAAAATTTTTAATTATATTTATTTTCTTTGTTTTTAAATAAGCTTTATTTCATCCAAAAGAATTTTCATTTTAAGTTATCAACAACAATAATAGTCAATTCAAAAGCAATCGCTTCTTATAAAGCTTCCAAATATCGGCAAATTTTCGGTGCGAGTTCTTACAAAATATAAAAGAATTTCAACTCTTCCAAACAAGATCGACCATTTTTTTAAATTTTGGATTTTTAAACCAGTATGGAAGGCATTATTTTTTACAATGATAAATTGGATTTAAATGACATAGTAAATAGCGAGGAGTACAAGAATTCGGATGAATCACTGATGATTTGCGATATAACGGAAATGTCAAAAAAATATAATCAATGGGTTCAATTTATGCCAAGTGTAAAACCATTCTATGCTGTAAAGTGTAATGATAATATAATGGTATTAAAAGTTTTAAATTCACTTGGGGTTAATTTTGATTGTGCATCAAAAAATGAGATAGAGAAAGTTTTGAGTATTGATGTTGCACCTGATCGCATTATTTTTGCTCATCCAACTAAATTATTGGGTCACATAAATTATGCTAAATTGAATGGTGTAAAAATAATGACATTTGATACAGATTTTGAATTGTTCAAAATTAAAGAACATTATCCAGACGCCAATCTTTTATTAAGAATTCGTTGTGAAGCAAAATTGGCATTAGGACCATTGGGCGCGAAATTTGGATGTGAACCAATATTGATAGCACCAAAACTTTTAGAACTGGGAAAAAAATTAAATTTAAATATTAAAGGAATATCATTTCATGTTGGTTCCAATTGTTTGGATCATGAAGCATACAATGAAGCAATATACAGAGCACGTCAACTATTTGATATTGGAAAGGAATTGGGATTAACAAATATGGATTTACTAGATATTGGTGGTGGTTTTCCTGGTTCTAATGATAGTGGATTCAAACAAATTAGTGACGTAGTAAATATGGCATTAAATAAATATTTTTCTGATATAAATGTGCATTTCATTGCTGAGCCAGGACGTTTTTTTGTGACAACAGCTTTTCAATTATTATGTAAAATACATTCAAAACGTGAAATCAGAATCAACAACAATATTGAAAAGATAATGTACTATATAAACGATGGATTTTATTGTTCATTAAATGTTGTTAAATATGACAAATACAAACCAATACCAAAAATTATTAAATATCAATCGAATACAAAATGTGCTATTGACGAAACTAATTTAGATAAGGAAATGAAGGAAACGACAGCCACTACATTTGTAAAACTATATAAAAGTTGTATATGGGGTCCTACTCTTGATTCTTTGGATCTTGTGTATGACGATATTTATTTACCATATTTATCTATTAATGACTCGTTAATATTTGATAATATGGGTGCATATTCATTAGTATCGGTAAGTGGGTTTAACGGTTTTATGCCGCCAAAATTCAAATATTATCTCAATCGTCAGTATAATGTTAAATATGTTACTGAAATAGAAGGTATGTGAATCACACTATTACAGCATATGTATTTGATTTTATTTATAAAAAAAAATAAAAGCAAGCAAAAACAAAAGCATATTACATTTGAGTATAGTTCTAGTTCTAGATATAATAAGTAAAAAAATTATATATTAACTAAATTACGGCTTTTTATTTCATACATGAATTTTCTTTAAGCTTCCAAGCACAAAACATCTCTTTGTTTAATGGCGTTAAGTATTGAAGAAATAAATTTTTTTTCGCTCAAAAAAATTTTTTCTTTGTTGCCTTCCCCCCGCCCCAAATGTCAAATTAGCAAAATGTTTTTGCAACTCATTTCTTTGGAACTATAAGGTTTATCAAATTTCTATAAAAGTATGTAACCGTCCATGTCTTTTTACAAGAACACATAACAAACATATTTCGTCCTTAAATTTTTAGACAATGGTTCAACTTTATTTTTGTCAACTTGAACTACGGTAAGTAATATGTATATATACAAAAATTTTAAAATAAACCGTGACTTCAATAATGCGCTTACAACGTAAACTTTACAAAGTATCATGTTCCAAAAAGTTGAGTAAAAGCTTTTGACATTATACAGTTTTCCTAAAAGCGTCCTATACCTAGTGGATACGTAAAATAAAAGTAAATCGAAGAAAACGAAGAACGCTTTTCTTATACATGTTGTATAAACGTTGTCAGAAATAACCAATTAAATAAACTAGCATATATTTTCAGCAATAAAGTGCTAGTTATTAAGTTTTTTTCCTAAAATGTAGCATAAGAATGCTATATTTTTGATGATGTGGTAACATTTGGCAAAAATTAACATTTACATAGAGCTTTAAATTGAAGTTTTCAAACAAACGTCAAACTATGTATTAATATTGTAAAAATTGTTTTCCAAAATGTATCAAAAGCTTTAGCAGTTTTTTTATAAAGTAAAGATATTGAAAGTTCTGAGAAGTTTGTACATCACGTATTAATACCGTACTTAAACTTTTTATAAAACATTATTGAAGTCACGGAAACTTATAAAAAACAGGTAAGGTTAGTCTTTCTTTCGATAAAAGTACGAGTGCGAAATTAAAAAATTGCAATTTAAAGTTGCAATTTTCTGATCTTGTTGGGGTATTCGATGACCAATTACGTTTAAGAACAAATATGGCAGTAAAATTAAATATTCGGAAATATGAAATTCATTTTACTCAAAATAGTAAATTTTTAGATAAGTGGCAATTGCATAAAACGGACGATATGCAAGAAAATTCGACGTTTTCAATTTCACTTTATTTATACATAAAATATATGTATGCATTGTTAATATTTATACACATAATTAATAAAAGAAATTTAATTTCTTTAGCTTTAACCAAAAAAAAAAAATGGGAAGTGCGTATTAGATTCACTCTGCTTTTCGGTTCGTCTTCTGTTAGCCTGTCCATGTGTCGCTTTAAGATACAAATAAATAAAATTTTTTAAATTCCGCGAAAGTAGAAATGTAACGACTGCGATTCCTTCAACCGCGAAATAGTATGAGTAAACGTTACAATGATAAAAAGGACATTGAAATCAATCGTTATCTAAATTCCGGTTTTTTCAATTTTTTGATATCGTTTTGATTTTTTTCTAGTCGGTAAGTTCTTGAAGTTTGAAATTTTAAGCATCTTTAAGATTTAAATATCATTAGAGAAAATTTTTTTTTCCACTTCTCTCGCCTTCCAAGTTATTGCTTGTCGCCTCTGGAAATTTGTAAAATTTAAATTTTCAATGTCTTATATTTTCGAAACGGGTAAGGCCATTCTATCAAAAAATATAATTATTTATATTATCTTACTTAGCCAACCATCGAAATCGAGTATTATAATGAATTGAGTAGATTGATTTTTTTTTAAACTATGGTTTCTTGCTCCAGCGAAAGTGCTTCTTTGCAAACCTTTGGTTCAATAAGAATGTATTTAAAATAATTAATTGTTTACATGAAACGAGAGAATTAACTAATTCAAATATATTTTTAGCATTTATATGTATATATAACTGCCAAAATTAATCCAAATAAAATATTTCAGTATATGTATGCATATGTATAACAGCACAAATATAGCTACCGAAATACATACATTTGAATATTAATTACATATACCTTTTAAAATAATAAATACAGTGGAATCTCTATATAACATATATTCATAGTTTGACAAGTCTTACTCGCTTACAATATACAAACTTCGTTCAGTAGAGGGTTCTTATATTAGAAACTGTCGATAAAAAACTATATAGAGAATATAATGTAGAGTTGCAAGAAACCAAAAATGCTGTAGAATGTAATGTATTAATGTAATAGGTAAACGAAGTATATAATATGCTAAAATAAATTACATGAGTAAGTTAACTTGCTCACCTAATTTATAAATTAAAAAATATTCTTTATTTAGGGAATTTTTCTTTTTTTAACAATTTCAAGTGCATTTTTAGCATATATAAAAAAGATATTAATTACATTAATAAATTAAATCTAGATTATGTCTATGTAATTAATAAAAACACTGCAAAATAATGAGAGTAGGTATGGACCATGTTAATTCCGAAATATACAACGACGAATGAATGGTTCTGCGAGTTGCGTGAAATATTTTACAGAAATTCATGCCACCAATATGCCAATAATTATTTCCAAATAGTTGGCACTTTAGATTGAATATTTTTATAAATTATATGGTATTATATTTGTTGAAGTAACGAAAATAATTGCCCTACCATTATATTTTCACATGTGAAAATTGTACCTTAAATAATTTTCAAAATATGGTAAAATAACTTTAGAAATTGCATGACAGCTACCATTTCATGGTCTAATTCAATCTCAACCTTTCAATAAGGTCTTAATTTTTTAGCACTTTTCCAAAAAATTTTTTGAAAAAAGTGCTTATTAGTTTCACTCTGTCCGTCCGTCCGTCCGTCCGTGGACACTTTTTTTGTTTACAAAACTTCTACACCCTTGAAGATAGAAAGCTGAAATTTTATATGTACATAGATCTTTACTAGAAACTTACTTCCGTAGAACAAAATTTTTACCTATCTCCCCCCCCTCTAGAAGTTATACCCCCCCAAAACCCTAAAAATGGCCTTTTTTAACTATTTGTTGCAATAAAACCATAAGCATTTTTGAAATTTTGCAAACGCAGAAAGGCAGCGGCTTGCTTTCCCTAGCGCGGTATACTACAGTTAAACTTTAGAAAAACAAAATGGCCGCTCAAATTTACCGTTATCTAAAGTCCTTTTTTTCCCAATTTTTGATGTCGTTTTTCTTCTAGATCCCAGCCTGTAGAAGTTTAAAATTTTAGAGACTTTTAGACATTAACAAATAGTTCATTTTTCAAAATTTTTTTCCATCTCCACCCCCTCTCAAGTTATCGCCCCTTGAAATTTGTAAAATTTGAATTTTTGACACCTTATATTTCCGAAGTCGCACGTTTTTTCAAATTTCTATAAACGCAAAAAGCTAACGGTAAATTCCATGACATTAAAAAATATAATTATTTTCCTTAACTCACACAATTAACCCTTAAAATCGAGCATTATGTTAACCCCTTTTTATATTAATTTTTGCTTTATTTCAAAGACTGCATAAATCGTTCATCCTAAAAATATGCAATCCTAGAAAGAGTTTTGTATATGAATGAAAATAATTTTAATAGTGTGATAGGTATACATAGACTGTATTTAAAAGCAGAATTTTCACTTGTTGAAGGGAAAAGTGCTACAATACAAACCATTGGTTTGATCCAACTTTATTTAATAAGATTATTTGCTCTGTTACAATTTTAAATCGGGTAGTCTAATTGGTTTCTTTAATATGATCAAAGTAGCCAAAATATATGCGGCTAACTTCATAAATTATTTTAAAATAATATGATGGTTCTATTAATATATCAGTATATGCAACGATGTGGTACAGATTTTTTAAAAGCAGTATATGTCCAAACAACTATTGAATTTGTATGCGTTGTAAGCGTTATCAAAATTTCATCCAAATTAAATAGGGTTCTGGCATTTATCATTGACGTATTAAACAAATTAAAAAAATTTGTTCGTTATATGTTGTTAAAATTTTTCTTTGTTATAACATGTAAAAAAAATTGGCTAGAAAAGGAAAATTTAATTTGTTTGCTATATAGAGAAGTTTGTTAAATAGAGATTTCTTATGAAAAGTTTTTGAAAATGTGGAGTCATTATGTGGAGATGCTGTTAAATAGAGATTCAACTGTATAGTATTTAAAAGTGATTTATTTTATAAAGTTTTAACTAGGTGCGCAATTGTTTTTTTTTTAATATAAACTTTGTTTAATCCATAAGAATTTTCATTTTAAGTTATCAACAGCAATAACAGTCAATTCAAAACTAATCGCTTCTTATGAAGCTTCCAAATATCGGCGTTTTAAAAATATTTTGATAAATATTTTCGGTGCGAGTTTGTACAAAATATAAAAAAAATAGGTTCAACTCTTCTTTTTTTAATTTTGATTCTTTAAACCAATATGGAAGGCATCAACTTTTATAATGATAAATTGGATTTGAATAAAATAGTAAACAGCGAGGAGTACAAGAATTCGGATGAATCACTGATGGTTTGCGATGTAACGGAAATATTAAAAAAATATAATCAATGGGTCCAATTTATACCAAGTGTAAAACCATTCTATGCTGTAAAGTGTAATGATAATATAATGGTATTAAAAGTTTTAAATTCACTTGGGGTTAATTTTGATTGTGCATCAAAAAATGAGATAGAGAAAGTTTTGAGTATTGATGTTGCACCTGAACGCATTATTTTTGCTCATCCAGCTAAATTATTGGGTCACATAAATTATGCTAAATTGAATGGTGTAAAAATAATGACATTTGATACAGATTTTGAATTGTTCAAAATTAAAGAACATTATCCAGACGCCGATCTTTTATTAAGAATTCGTTGTGAAGCAAAATTGGCATTATGGCCACTGGGTGCGAAATTTGGATGTGAACCAATAGTGATAGCACCAAAACTTTTAGAACTGGGGAAAAAATTAAATTTAAATATTAAAGGAATATCATTTCATGTTGGTTCCAATTGTTTGGATCATGAAGCATACAATGAAGCAATATACAGAGCACGTCAACTATTTGATATTGGAAAGGAATTGGGATTAACAAATATGGATTTACTAGATATTGGTGGTGGTTTTCCTGGTTCTAATGATAGTGGATTCAAACAAATTAGTGACGTAGTAAATATGGCATTAAATAAATATTTTTCTGATATAAATGTGCATTTCATTGCTGAGCCAGGACGTTTTTTTGTGACAACAGCATTTCAATTATTATGTAAAATACATTCAAAACGTGAAATCAGAATTAACAACAATATTGAAAAGATAATGTACTATATAAACGATGGATTTTATTGTTCATTAAATGTTGTTAAATATGACAAATACAAACCAATACCGAAAATTATTAAATATCAATCGAATACAAATTGTGTTATTGATGAAACTAATTTAGATAAGGAAATGTTGAAGGAAACGACAGCCACTACATTTGTAAAACTATATAAAAGTTGTATATGGGGTCCTACTCTTGATTCTTTGGATATTGTTTATGACGATATTAATTTACCATATTTATCTATTAATGACTCGTTAATATTTGATAATATGGGTGCATATTCAGTAATATCCCTTAGTGGGTTTAATGGTTTTATGCCGCCAAAATTCAAATATTATCTCAATCGTCAGTATAATGTTAAATATGTTACTGAAATAGAAGGTATGTGAATCACATTACCGCTGCATAAATAAAAAAAAAAATGTCTCACTAGTTTTGAGTACTTCTAATTCTAAATATAATAAGTAAAATAACTAAATTTCGGCTTTTTATTTCATGTTATACAAATTTTCTTTACACAAAGATAGAAGAAACAGTTTTACTACTTATTTTATTTTGGTGAACTTGCAGAACTTTTTGTAAATGTAAAACTTGACTTATTGAATTCTACTTTTTAACTTTTGTAAATACTGAAATTTTAACAGGTCCTAGACATTCATGGATAAATCATTTCGTTTCAGGAAGAAATAACCGACACATATTGCTTATTACGAATACAATGTGTAAGAATTTATGTTTATTATTAATTCTTAGAGGAATAACCAAAACATTTCCTCTTTAAATTACACTGAAAATACCTTGAGTTGGTTGTCACTTCTTATAATTTTGCTTTTATTAAAAAAGTGTGCAATAATTTAGTGCATTATCATCAAATTAAAAGAACAACGTATAAATATGTATACGAAAACTAAAACGTTTTTTTTTTAAAGGTGTTGGTAATGAGCTAGTCAACAAATTTCCGGCTTGATCCGATTTTACTTTGTCATTGATTTGGTTACAAATTTTTATTTCAGGAGATCGAATTAGAGCAGATTTTGAAGTCTTTTATATGCCGATCTGCATCCCCAATTGAATGATGAGATTACCTGTTACTAAATCATTCATCAAGTATTGTAAACATTTAGCGCTTATTTCATTAAAAGCTATTTGAAATAGAATTGAATAAAAACTATAAAAAATCTTAAGCAATAAAAAATATAATAATAACTTATTAATGCAAGTACCTGTATGTGTGTGTCACCAAATTTTCGTGTCATGATTTTCCATTGTTTACATTTAATAAATAGCTTAAATTAATTATACTTAAAAAATTTTTTGAAACTAATTAAGTGCCATATTGATCTTCGTCTACACAGGCTAAAAATGATTTTCAAGCTTAATTAGTTCTATGTATGAGTATTTATGTAAACATCATATTTATTTATGTATATACATACATATACATATACAATTACGAGTATCTTCGTTGGAAATTTTTTATTTAACTTTATTATGAAAAACTTTGTGTCGGTATTGAGATAAAAAAAAGCGCGATTAATTACAATCCAAAACTTGCAAGTTCTTTTCTTTTGATAAATGTTTTGTAGGCTTAAATATTTTTCATCTTAAAAAACAAAATGATTTAGTTTCCGTTGGCAGAAACAACGATCATTACGTATTTTATGGTTATGAAGCTTAACTTTAGGTACACTTTTCAAATTATTTATTCCAAAAATGACATTAAATTTTTAAACTTGATTTACTTGAAACTATTAAATCTAAATCTCGCGGTTTTACCTAATTATCTCGATTTAAAGAGTTTGGGTAATTGCATCTCAAATAGTTCATTTCGGTTTTAACTAAAACTATTCTAATATTTCTGACATAACAAAATAAAGTAATTTTACATTTTTAAATATTTTTATTATAAAATTTTTTTCATTGAAAAATACTGCAAATACAAAATATAAATTTAACGATAACAAAAAAAAATGATAACAATAATTCGATACAATGCTATTATGTAGATTCGTGAGTATGAAAAGGTAACTGATTATTAATTTCGATACCTTCGCCTTCGGCTATAAAGAGTTCTCAAAAATTGTCCTTGTTGTGAATTACCTGATAGCGTCTGTATTATTCCATTTACAGTTTGTGCAACACCTCCTACTATTTGACCAGGTGTCAGATTAGGTCCCTACAAATTGTGGTAATCGAAAAAAAATATTTTTTTGTTATTTCTTTATTTCTTTTTGTTAATCTTTATAGCATACCATATTAAGCGGTGGTTGTTGTTGTTGTGCGAATTGATTTTCATATACTGGTCTGTCATCGAAAACTGGATCATAAATATCAGGGTTTTGATTAATTGAACCGCTTCCACTGCTTAAACCACTATCAGTTGGTGAAATACTATTTCCTGGGTTGGATAATCCTGGCAAGGAATTTGATATTAAGCCACCGGATGAGATTGGTCTATATGGTCTTTGTGCGAATCCTGGCAATGTAAGTAAATAATTCTGTAATTGTCTCCTAATATTTGATGAAAAAAATGACCCACCACTATTACCAAGGTAGTTGCTTATTGATGAGCTAAAACTTCCACAATCATCATCATAGTATTGAGGTTGCGTTCCTGGTATTACATTATATAAATTTAAATCCCAAAAAAATCTTCCTTGTGCTTGTGCTGGTCCAGTTGATCGTGCATTTCTATAATAACATGGATTTGTTTGAGCCGCATACGATGGTCTTCTTCTTTTATTTCCCCCATGAGTACCATGATGGCCATGATGTCCATGCAAGCCATGTAAATGATGTAAATGATGATGATGTCCATGATGGTGGAAAGTTTTACCGGTTTCTGTAGGATCAATTTTAATCCGTTTTGAATTTACACCGTCTGGTAATTTATTTTCGTTTTCAGGCATACGATTATAAAATGAATTCGGTAGTGCATCTGCACGATTTATTAAGTTCGCTGTGGCATAATACTGTTGTTGTGTTAAAGGTCTTTGGGATTTCTTTTGTCGACGATATCGAGTAGCACCAAATTGTTGACCATCTCTGTCAAATGTTGACCGTTGTCCGGATACGTTTCCAATTTGACATAATACTATAGCAAATTGAAATGCTAATAAAAGTATGAAGAGCTTCATCTGAAATATTTTCAAATTCAAGAAATTTAGTCAAAATTTCGTGAACAATTAAACTATTAAAAAAATTGCAGAAGTTAGGTAATAAATCTGTTTCCATTTAAATCAATCTCAAGTTTAGAAAAGTTATAAAAATGTACATATGTAAGTACATATACCTATATTTTTAAATTTCTGACGTAAATGTTGTCACATAAACACATTTTCTTTTTGTCTTGATATTTAATTATTTTTTTGTATTTATTGTATTTTTAATTACTGTTTCTTAGCTATACTCTAATATCAATTGTTTCTTGGCATAAGTTCTTAATATAATTATCATATAAAGGATCGCATTACTTATTTTTACGGTATGAAATCTAACGTGTAGATTCTTCTGAGTTTATGGTTAGCCTTTTGAGATTATGGTTAAGACTCATATCGCTTTTTTAGAGTTTTCGAAAAATTATCTAGTTCATTCAAATTTCAAGGAACTTCATTAAAGTTTCAAATGTTGTAACTCAGTATCCCTTAAATGTTTGTCAATCAATACGTAACAATCAACATGTAACAATTTAAAGTTTTTTTTTTTCAAAATCAATTCGGTTGAAATTGTTATAAAGAAGCTCTTGTAACAAAGTGGGGAATTGCATATCTATTAAAATTTCAGTATGTAAAATTTCGTGTAAAAAGAATATTTTCCAAATTGTATAAATGCAATATGATCCTTAAAAATAAATGATTGAAACTAAATCATACAAATTGAGTGTGCAACGCAAATAATATTGCAACTGGGAGAAAATAAAAAGTAATCCGTAAAAAAATAAAAAGTGACCTAAGTCCATTTGCAATTTCAAAACTCTTTTGTTTCCAAACAATGATAATGTCTATGTTCTCGGATAGGTAAATAAATATTCTATAAAGTAAATAATCAAACAACCGAATTTTTGATTACTTTAAACCAAACCGGAGCAATATTTAATTTTTAATTGAAATGGACTCAAGTAATTTTTAAGATAAACCATCCAACTATATATTACAGAGTTTTTTTTTTATTTTAATATAAATACATTTTGATTTTGTTAATTAAAATTTTATAGAATTTAAATTTTCTAAAATTAAACCGAAATTATGTACGCCACTGAAATTATGTCAATTAAAGTCATTGTATATATATACATATACATATTTTTTACAAGTATTTAATATAAAGTACATAGTGTGCAATTTACGAGTACTACAATTGTGTCCTAAATGGTAAACCTTTTCATATTTTTTTAATTTTAGATTTTATCACTCACTTTTTAAAATAATTCTATAACATAAATTTGAAGGTACATCAATTTCGAATAATAATTGTATTTTTAATAATTTATAAGTATTATTTATGTTTTAAAAAAAAACAAATCATATTATTAAATGGGTTGATATTAATACAGATTTTTTTTTAGCACGTTCAGATTTGACGCGGATTTACCGCTTAAAATTTATAATTTTGATCCACTTTGTTGGTTTTATAAACTATAACTAACCTTAAAATCAAAAATATTTTAAACTTGTTACCTTTTTGTTTAGTATAAAATTTTTTTTTTGACTTTTTTAGTTGTTTTTCTTTTTATTTTATTTTTTTGTTAGACGTTTATTTTATGCGAAAATTATTTCAACATTCACGGTTAACAATAAATTCAAAAACCAAAAAAATTTAAAAAAGATTGGATAAAAAAATCACCAAAACACAATCAAAGAATTAATTTTGCAAAACTTTATGAAAAGTTTAAAAAACTAAATGTGCGCGGATGCTCAAATTAATCACACTGTATATGTATGTATGTAGTTTTATTTTGTCCGGCTTTATAAATTTTGTTTTTCAGCGAGACTTGCTGTTTATCATGAGAACGAAAGTTATGTAATGTTTATGCAATACTGATTATCTTTAACCTTTATAGGTTTTTTTTTTAAATATTTTTGATTGAGTTCTTCTTACCATAAATGTTATTATATTCCCCCTAAAAAAAAAACTAAAATGAAAATATCAAAAAAATTTATTAAATAAATTTTATATTGCAAAAATTGGGATTAGTTTTTGTTTTTTGCTTCTTTTTTCCAATAATTTTTATATTTTTATCAAAAAAGTCTTGTCAAGAACACATGTTTTTTCCGATAAAAAAAAATTTCATTAATTTTATAAACTAAAATCAATGTTAAAACTTTGAAAATTTCCAACTTTGGTGAAATTTTTGTCTACAAAAAGTAAAACAAAAAACGTAAAACGCACATACTTACTTATAAGTACTTAAAATATTTATTAAAATAATTTTTTATAATTTTTTTATTTATAAAACTGAAGCAAAATATTTATTTTGCATATAAACTTTCATGTGAATTAATAAAAAAAAAACTAGCCATATATGAAAATTTTTTCTTGGCTTTTGATGAATTTATGGCGATGACTATATGATTGATTTTATTAATGTATATATTGATGTTTTCTTGTTAATATTATTTGTATGTAATAGTATTTGTGTTTTTAATTAGAGGTCCACGAGATCCATTTCCTGATAGAATTTGTATAACATCATTAACACGATCCGCAACACCACCAACTAATTCACCAAATTGTCGAATTGGTATAACAGAAGAAGAGTTCTGTAATTGAAGGAAAACATATAGCACAAATATAAATGTCAAAAAAGTCTATGTTGTTTAACTTTAATTATATGTCTATAATTATTATTTATGTTCACTACAATCTTGACAGCATCATATTTTTTGCGATCTTTTGAGCTTATTGTGAATAAATTGAATCAATATTCTCATACAATTAATTAAAACTTTCAACAAAATTTTCTTGAAATCCCGGAAATTTCTTTAAAATTGGTTTAATTGGAAATTTCTTTAAGTTTTAGAATTTTTAATACAAAAAAAAGTTAAAGTCTTGTAGTTTTATATTGCCGTTATACTCTTTTAAAATAGCATTTAATTAATAGCTATTAGCAAGCGAATTTAGCAAATCTTGCCCGTTTCCTACAGTATTGAAGAGGAGTATTTTACTAGAACACGTGATAAATTTTTTTTTTTCACTTACTTCGTTTTCAGGTCCTTCTTCGTTGTCTTCAATTATTGGTTTAATATTATCGTTATATACAGGGATTACATTATCATTGTTATTATCATTAACAATATTATTAATTAAAGTACTTAAAAGTGGCTTTTGCTTTTTATTATTGTTAAATGAATGCCCTTCTCGATTTCCATTCAAATAGAAACCACTTAATCCAGCTAAACTAAGTCCATTGTTTAATGAAGAATATCCAAAATTTCCCAAATTATTGCAACCATTTAATAATACTGGAACTGGATATACAATAGGTTTTGCATATGATTGAGATTGTCCCGATGGATAAACATTATAAACATTTAAATCCCAAAAGAATCGTCCCTGTGGACTATCATCAAAATTATCTTGAATATTTCTAATTTGTGTTAAATATCGGCAAGGATCTGAATATGATTGTAATTGTTGTTGCTGTTGATGTTGTTGTTGAGATTGTAAATATTGTGATAGCAATTGAGATTGATTAAGTAGCGAAATTTTATTTTTATTTTTCTTTTTTTTCTTATGTTTATGATTTATTTTGGCCTCTCCTATATTATTGTTATTATAAATGGAAGGAGAATTGTAGGTTTTCCTCTGATTTAAATAATCATTGTTCATTGGCAGCCTGTTATAGTACGAGTTAGAATTTATAAGTGAATGTTGTCTTTCATTCAAATTATTCTGATAATTTGAAGAAGGGAATGAAATTTGTGAAATACTAATTTCTATGTTTAGTACGATTAATGTAATAACAATAAGGATAATTGTGAATTTCATTTTAAAAAAAAATCAAAATTATTTAACGGATAATTAATATTTTTTATTAAAAGCTTCTTAAATTATAAAATCGTTTCTTTAAAACGCGATATTAATATGATGTACCGTTATTGAGAGTTTACTTTCAAAGACTAAAGTAAAAAATTAGTTAAAATGCTTTTGTAAAATTATTTAATTTAAAAATGCAAGTGAAAATATGGTGGGTGTTGGTTTTGTAATAATGCAGTTGGATAAATTTCGTAATAAACAATCCAACAATTTATAAAAATTAATCAGGTGTTAGTAGATGATTGTAATGAAAAATTTATAAATATTGTGTGATGCACATGCCTTATTTTAGAAAATTGAAGCTAAACCAAAAAAAAAATTGTAAAAGTTTGCTGCTTTTTCATATACGTAGTAGCTCTTATAGAACTAAGTAATTAGTGAATTTACGAAAGCTTTATGCATCATATTGAAGAAACTTTTCTACTAGCTTTTAATGTAACTAAAAATAATTTTTTCAAATGTCTAATGAATTAAAAGGAACGCATTTTTACGAAAATATTGAAACTCTTCTTATAAAAAATTGACTTGTAAGATTTATTGTTACAAGATAATTAATTTTTTATCACTTAATTCATGAGGATAACTCACATTTTCGAAATAATGTTTTTAGTGTTGTCTTTTCTGGTTTCTTGATGATTTCATAGTATACCCATGATCTTAGAGCTCTAAATAATTACTCTTATTCGTATGTAAGAGTACGTTGTTTGAAACGACGCAAAAAGCCTAATTTAATATAAAATTTAATATAATCTTATAATTATAATATTTAATATAAAATTATAAAATTTTAATTTATTACAAAAATTTGAAAAGATGAAAATTTATAAGGGTTTGTAAAGGAAACCCTTGAAAAAAGATGAAAATTTATAAGGGAAAATTTGTACAAATTTTTGACAGATATTGTTGTTTTCATGGATAAAAAATATGCATGGAATTTTTTTTCTAGACTAAAATATACACCATTCTAAACCCCAGTGTATATTATAATTTAAATATTTGCTAAGGTATTTTTTTAGAAAGTTTTTTACTAATAAACATTTCTGGTAAGAAATCGCTAAACATTTATTTAAACTATACTAATAATATTGCAGTCATCTGTAATTTTTTTACTTTGAAATTTAATTGTATAGGCCGTTCACGTAAAATAATATTTGTTAACGCCAGGCTAGTCTATAAGGCGCTTAACTATTCAGGATGAGGAGTGAATTTCAATTCATGTTCACTCTAAAAACCAATTGGTAATGTCCTTAATGTAACCAACAAATGGCAAATATGAAAAATCCTTTTGCTTAATCATAATTATTTTTTTTTTGTATTTCACCAAGAGTCTTAGGAAATAATACTAAATGGAAGTAAAATAAACATTATAATTCAATTTTAAATCTACCAAATTTGGTTATCTTTAAAATTGATAAATTAAAGTACATATTTAATTTATCAATAAAAATTTAAAAAATAATGATTTAAAGTTGAAATTTATTGTTGTGCCAAAATCTTCTAAATTGGGCAAGAGCAAAGAATATTTTAATTATAATTTTATAGTATGGCAATCATTTAAAAAAGATTACTACACATGTTATACAATGTATAACGTATCTGATACGCTGCAATAAGATCTGTTAATATTATTAATGTACCTTCAAATAAAAGTCATAAAAGTAAATATGTCTGAATTATATTCATTTATAGTAAAAATCGTAAAAACAAAATATGAATATTTTATGTTTTGGCAAGAGATCACTAAAAAAAGAACACCTACTTTTAAACGTGTTATACATTAACTTACCTAACAATAAAAAAAATGAAAAAATTAATGAAATTATTAGGAGATGCTGAATGCAAAAATCGGTTGAGTCATTGTTATATACATATACATACATAAATATTTGTTAAGATAATTCAAAACATTATGTAAATTAATGTTTTCGAATTTTAAAGGTAATTCCCAATATCGATTTTAACATTGGTCGTCGCTTTAAATTTGACAGTGATGATGATGTTTAAAAGGAAATGATTTTTTTTTTTAATAAAATACGTGTTTTTGTCTATTTTTTGTTTAATTTTAAAATTTTGAATAAAATTTCAAAAACAATTTGCAAATTATAATTATGTATGTTAAAATGCACGTATACAAAATGTTCATTCAAAATTGTTTTTTATTTAATTCTTCATAATATTTTGGTAGCACAAAAACATATGAGTATTTTAGAATGTTTTCGGTAATGCTATTAAACATTTACGTAGTATTTTTCTTCTTAAAATTGTTATAATGTTTATATGGTCAATGAAGTTTAAGATTACCATAAAAAGTATTGTCAAAATTGTCAAAAAATGTGTCTTATTAAATTTCTCGTTTTTTTTTTTGCCTTCAAAGACATCTGTTAAAAGAAAATTATTCTATGTTTACCAATTGAGTTTATTCCATTTTCGTATTTACATATATATAAAATTTAATATTTATAATAGATATTGTCAGAAATTTTGTAAATTTCTCACAATATCTGCACAAGTTAAATCCGGAATATTATATTGGAATTGAAACTTATGTTATCGGATAGGAAAATAAATTTTTTATATAAAGTAAATAAGCAGTTAATAGAAGTTTTGGTAACCTTGAACCCAAACGGAGCAATATTTCATATTTCAATTTTTAATTGAAATGGTCTTAGACCAATTTCAAAATAAAAAACAGTATTATAAAGGGTGTTATTTTTACTGTTCTTCACACATAATTCGATACTTTTGTCAACATCGAATCAACTGAATTTTGCTTTGGCATGTCACCATATAGAGAAATCGACACCGCAGAGAACAAAGCTTCTGTTATTCTATTATTGAGCATTTTAAAGTTATTTAGTCTTTAAAAATGCAAATTTTATAAATAAATTTAAACAGTGTTTTATACTATCATGACTTAGTGAATGATCTAATTGGCAAATTTATTCTATGATAAAAGAATTTTAATAATTTGATAATTTGGTCATTTATGGAAATTCTGCACTCGTTTCTAGCTCTACCTCAATTACAAGTATGTTTTTATGGCCTTAATATAAAATTACAGGTTCGTAACAAATAAAAAATTTTTAAAATTTTAAGTAAATAAACTGAAATTGAACAAAGAAAATTACTAAAGTAAGATAAAAATTTAGCAGCCTAAACAATTTCTTCAAAAATAATTGATATTTTTTTAATTAAATTATTAATATATGTATGATGGCATCTTAATCTTACTTAAATATTTAAAATTGAATAATATATAATCATTTTAAAACAATATTTAAATATATTTCAAAATTGGAGTACGAAATGAGTTTAGTTATTAATATTTTGAAAGCTACCTAATAAAATTTGTCAAATTAATAAAAAAAGAAACCATGACTTTTTTTTCTCCACTTAATTAATCATGGTTACTCTATATACCACATTACTTTTTTCAAGCTAAAATGATAAATCAAATCTAAAGTGGTTTTTTCAAATCATAACAAACTTTAGTCTGCCTTGATAAAATTGTCTTGGTATATAAGAGTAATATTAAAAACCGGAAACTTTGAAAACTCATCAAATCATTTTACCATGACATCAAAGTTTTATTTCGTTTATGCTACTGATGTGAATTTAATCAACATAGAAAGAATAAACTAACTAGTTTAGATCGTGCATAATAAAAAAACTTAATATTTTCTTTCTATCTTTTATAAGTTATATAGAAAAAAGCAATAGAAAAATAAAAATTTTTCAATATCTTAAGAAATTTAAAATTTACAAAATTAGCATATACGAGTAGTAAAATGATTAAAAAATATAAAGGTGAATAACATCAAAAAATTATATAAGTAATTTACTATTTTAAAGTGACCGTACAAGACTGAAATAAGAAAAAAGTAAAACAATAATATTGCACCCACGGTATTTGACCCAGTTTTAAATTTCATCCGCGATCTGGTATGAAATTTTTGCAACATTTAAAGTTTTCAAGCAACATATTTTTGTAAAGCATATTATACTTTTGTGTTGCGATTCATAATGCTTACTATATAGGAAATCAGTAAAATATATTGACGTGCGTTTTGAACTAAAAGGTAATCAATTAATTTTACATTGGTTCTGGTTTTTTAACTCATTGAAAATTAAAAAATGTTATTTTTTGGATACTTATAATTATTGTTTAAACCAGCTACATATACTCTTCAAATTCTGCAGTCATATAACAAATAGAGCGACTTTCACCTTCTGTCACAGTTAAACGTAGAAAGAGTGAGAGAGCGAGTTTCCCACCGTTATATGAGATAGTGTAATACGTTGCAATGAGACTACTTTTGAAACAATCCCGTTGTTACTTTTGAATCATTGCCGTTTATATACTTTATTCTCTATCATTTTCTTTTTCTCTAGTTGTCGTCTTGAGACTCGAACATTACATTATACAAGTATATGATAGTTAGTCACTTTCTTCTCACTTTCCGACTAAAATAATGAGATAGACGATCAGGCTCTAATTTAATCCAAGATAATTCCATAATTTCTCACTGTACAAACTCACTCATTTTAATGTAGAATATAAATATCTTATGATTGTTATTTGTATAGCATTTTTCTTTCCGTTTACATTTTTAACATAGACGCAATTTTGTAATTTTTTTTATTAAAATTAATGCGACTATTGTATAGTAGCTGCCGAATAAAAAAAATTTTTTTCTACACAAACACACATACAGTCGTTTTTAAAACGCGGTGCAAAAGCTATCAATAATTTTCTAGAAAATTTTCTTATAGGTGCGAATTTTATAAAAAAAAAAAAATTTTTAAATTTCACAAAAGAAAATAACAAGATTTCGATTTTAATGTAACGATAACCTTGAAGCAAGCGTAGGAGGAATTTTTCTTTTAAGCGTTTTTCGTTTTGAATATAAGGAAATTTTTTTGTAGACTCCGTAACTTTTTTATACAGAGTTATTTTATTTTACAGTATTACAAAATCAGTTTTAACACTTCATGTATCTTTGATGGCGCTTTGTTGTTGCTTTGTGAACGGAAATTTTAATTTAAAGAATTAAATGTTGAAATGTTGAAATTCTGTTCAAACATAATGTTAAGTAAAACTGCATTTTATAAATGACTTAAAAAAACTTTGCAATTTTCGCGTAGAATTTAAAAACAAACATAAGAGCTCTTAATTTTTCAAGCAAAACATAGAAACCTTTTTAATTAATTTTATCTTTTACTTTTTTCATAATTCATTTTCAATTTCTTAAGCTACTTTCTTGTACATAATTCGAGAACAAATTACGTATTCATTATCGAGAATAAATTATTAATTTTTTTGTAATAAATTTATTTTAAGATTATATTAAACTTTACTTAATATTATATTAAACAAAAAAAAACACGAAAGAAATCTTTTCAAATTCTAGGTAAAATACTCAATTAAAGGTGAAATACTTTACTTTTTTCATATAAAACACAAGAAACTTGATAATTTTCGTACAAAACGTCCAAAAATTTGGATTTTCCACATGAAGCAGAAATAATTCAATCCGCGGCTTTTTTTGTTATCATTAGTTATTTCAAAAATAAAGGCGTTCAAATCAAGAACCAATATAATCTGTAAAACGATTCAACAACTCAATGATAGTGTCTAGTATGAAGAAGTATTTAAGTGGAAAAGCTTATGAATTTTTGTGTTCTAAAGTTTTGCTTAGCCATGTGTAGTATTTTAATGTATCATTTTAAATAAATTGATATTCTATTATTTTTTGTTTAATCAGATTCCGTCCTACAGTATA
Organism: Condylostylus longicornis; assembly: GCF_029603195.1. Classification (NCBI taxonomy): domain Eukaryota; kingdom Metazoa; phylum Arthropoda; class Insecta; order Diptera; family Dolichopodidae; genus Condylostylus; species Condylostylus longicornis. Next base: position 6,370,222 of record NW_026578009.1, on the reverse strand, counting down.
TTCATGTAGGTAACTATTATTAAAAGAAAATGAGATAATAAATTTCTAATAATAATTGTGATTAAAAGAAGATGAGATCATAATAATTGTGATTGAAGCGGGAAATTAAAATTTGGTGCAATAAACTCCAAAATTTATGCAATAAATTTTCATTGTTAAAAATTTTTAGATATTTAAAATCGTTTTACATTGACTAGAAATTTATTTTTATTTAATTAATTGCATAAAGTTAGGATAATTTAAAAAACAAAAAACTTTACGATAAATTTAGCATTGTTCTTAATCCTAAATTATTGTCTTAGCTAAATTACTGGATTTGATTTTAAAATCTAGTTAGATTAAAAAACCTAAAAAACTAAATACATACGTTATTAAACAACAACGAATTGAAGATAGACAATTATGTTATTTGACAAAATGTGATGATTATTATCTTTGCCCGATTGAGCTCTTTATAAATTGTAATACATAAATTTATTTATTTGGCTTTTTCATTGCTTAGATAGAAAAATTTGTTTTCGTATAATTTGTTTTGAAAACCTTTTTATTTTTCAAATTTTAAAGAATTCAATTTCGTCATGTTCAAATTTTTAAAAAGAAAAAATATCTGTCGGATTTTGTCCGGAAAATGTTCTCTTTTAGTTCATTCAAACTTTTATTCTATGTAACTTCTGTGATAGCGACCACTCCAAAAGAACTCTTAAAATTATTTGACTATTATAAATTTTAATGCATTTGAATAAATATGTATAAATATATATATTACAATAATATAGAAAATTCACAACAAAGTTTATTAACACAAAAAAGGAATAGCTCGTTCACCTCTAAAATAATATTCGTTATAATTGTTTATACTTTTGTAAGTCGCCATTGAAATTCGTAAATGAAATTTATAAGGACTAGTGATTCAATTAATTTTTAGTTTTCTTGAAATTTAATATAAAAGCATTTACGAATGGATGGTTTAAAAAAAAAATTAAAGAGCGTTTAAGTTGTAAAACAATATTTGATAAAAAAAAATAGTTACAATATTTTAGTTAAAAATATGGTATAGTAACGATTCAGTTTTTTGTAAAATATTTAATATTTTAAACTTTGCAGAATTCAACCAAATTATTAATTCTTTTGTTATTGGGAATATATTCCGTAAATTGTCAAAATGTAAATTATCCCCCGAAAGAAAATTTTCATCCAACACAATATGATTCATCTGTATCGCCTCCTACTGCTCAAAATGGAAGATTTTTGAAACATATCTTTGGTTCAGGTGGTTCCACACAAACTATTCATCATCATCATCATAATGAAGAACATAATAAACCGTATAACCCAATTTATGTACCTCAACCGATTCCTGTGATACAACCACAGCCTGTTATACCTGTTATTCAACAACCGATTGTACATAAGCCAGTTCAACCAGTACAGGGATATTATCCGGGATGTTATCCATTGTGGGGTCATCCTTCATATCCACAAATAATACAACCATTTCCATATGCAAGACAAAGCAGGAATTAAATAAGCTTTTTCTTTCATATTATTATTTTTTAATCGCTTACCGCCGTGAAATTTTTTCGTTCGCTTGCCTCAATTTATGAGAGATCATTAAACTATTCTTTTAAGTTTACATATAACTGTAATTTAATATATTATTTTTGGGGCAAATTTAGTTAAATATAAACTTAAAGTAATAAATGTGTTGAAAGCTGTTTTAAATAAGATAGAATTTTTGGTTTTATTAGAAAATAAGAGAAATTTTGATGAATTTCATCAAAAAATCTTAATTTTTAATTGGTGTTTAGGTTATTTTTAATTACTTTTTCTAGATTTCATTTATGATTAATTCCAAGATTTAAAATATTCATAATAGAAAAATAAATAAAATTAATCGTAAAATATCAAATTATTTGCTTTTATCTTTTATCTGTCTCAAGTTTATTAGTGTTTAAAAAACCTATAATTGTTGTTATAAATTGTTTACACTGAAAAAAAAGCGTAACAAATTATTTAACTAAACTTAAAATAATCATCTCTGAGGAGATGAATCTGGACTTTTCTAATACTGAATTATTAAATCAAAAATAATAAGAAAGAAGTTAAATATTCACAGAAATTTGATGGTTTATAAAATTGGATGATAAAAAAAATTTCAATTCTAATGGCAAATATGAAAATAAATAGATGAAAAATTTGTTTTAATTATAATAATTACAAGAATAAAGCAAATATGCAAGATTTTAAAGATGAATATTTAAAGCATTAAGATTTAATTGTATAGAATGTGCAATATTCTTAGTTTTTGTGGTCAAAAAATTAATATCGAAATTCTTAACAAATAAGTTTCATTTCATGAAGTTTTTTTTCTCAGTGTTGCAATAAAATTATTTGCAAATATATTTTTATGTTCATTTCTCTCTAATGTACCAATGTAGTTCTTTGTGTTTAACGAAAAAGAATAGAACGCCCATGTTACTCTAAAATTACTATAAATAAAAAGCATGAATTAAAAAATTTAACAGTAGTATTTTAAAAAATATACAAGAATACAAAGTTCTGAATAATAATGGTAATTTTTTTCAGAGAAAATTTTCTAAATTACAAACAATTTACTAAAGTTTTTATTTTATAGAAACTAAAGGCTTTCATATTATTTTGCACATTTGCAATTTCAATTGCACAAGAAGTTGTAACAAATCAACCAATACATAGTTTGGATACACATACATCACCAGTTACTTCACAAAGTCAACCAGTAGTATTAAATTTACACCCTGGTACATCATCATCACCAAATCCTTCTACAAATTCACCTCAGAGTGATTTTAATGCATTATTACAATATGCTCAAAATCAACCGAATCCATATCTAACACCGAACCCATTTAATATTCTTAATTCACAATTTCCTTTCCAATCACAATTACAACAACAGCCATCATTAGGATTTCAAGCATCATTACAATCATCATGGCCATCATCAATATTACAAAATTTAATTACAAAGCCTTTAAATTTTTTGCGCCCACCATCAACATCATATCCATCAGTACAACCGACATATTATCCACCAGCATCACAATATGTACCACATTATCAACAACCGCAATGGCATCAACCACTTCTTCAGCCACTAAATCAATATTATCCACAAACTTCCTATAATCCATATCAAAACTTCATTCCGGTACAAAATCCATCATATTATCCTCAAACATCTTCTCAAATTCCATTCCCACCGCAAGTGTCAAATGTAATGGCAACACAAGTACCGCTTCCAATTAATCAAATACTTCACCCATCATACCAATATTCTCCATTTGTACCACACGGACAAATTCAATATTCACAACAATTACCAACACCATTTCTTGTAGATTTAGCAAGATATATTTATGGTAAATAATATGAGGTTTTCATGATTTTAAAACATCAATGTACTTTCAAATTAAATTTTTAAATACCGAATAAAGCTTCATACAATTTTATATTTGCATTAATGTTAATTATTTATTTTATATGTTATTTTGCAAGTAGAGGTTTAGCTCTCGAACAACTATTTAGACATTAGCAATGCAAGCAAATACCATTTTCATATTTGGACGCTAATAAAACATTAAATTGTTGTTTTTAAAATCTAAACTAGGTCACTTGAAATTACCACACGGATCGCTTACTAACCTATTCTTATCAAAGCATTGTACTAACTGTTGAAGGATTCTTTTCTTTATACTTTAACGATTTCATTTTACGGGGGGGGGGGGGGGGGGGGGTGTGTGTGTGTGTTTGTGTGTGTGTGTGTGTGTGTGTGTGTGTGTGTGTGTGTGTGTGTGTGTGTGTGTGTGGATATTACAAATATACCAAAAGTCAAAAGTATTAGTTAGTTTCAATATTTAAAATTTTCAGGAATTTTAATTAGATAAAATGAATGGTTTTCGTGTGTTTTTTGCTCGAATCTAGTCTCGAATCAAAAGCAATGGATCCCTTTAACGAAAAAAATTATTAAATTGGTTTAGAAGCAAAGTCCCTTTGTAAAAAATAACCATGACGATTATTATAGCAACATTCAAACTGGGTTTCGAACTATAAAAAACATTCTTTTCAAAACATAAAGTTCGAAATTCTACATTTTGTAGATTTGCGAAATGGGTTGCAAGCTTACCTACTTTTCTAATGCTTTTTCTTAAAATCATGAATTTCGATATGATACACGTTTTTCAAACGTGAAAAAGGAATTTTCTCTCTAATGTTGAAAAAGAGAAGAAACACCATAATGTGTGTTTTTTTTTTGCATTGATATTTTACTTTTTGGTTTTTATTTTCCTTTTTTAAAATGTCGTTTTAGTGGTCAAGATTTTTTTTACTTGGCGTTTATTTGAAGTTTATTACCTGTATGATTAAAATAAATATGTTTACAAACAAATTTGTGCCAATTGCCTTAGTTCATTAGCATTTGGATAATTTTTATATTGTTGGCATCGAAATAAGTTTTCTTTTAATTTTGTTTCTAATAAAATTAAATTAAATAAAGAAAAAAAAGAAAATTATAAAAAATTAAGAAAAGTATTACAAAATATTTGTGTTTTATTTTATCACCCAAATTACTTATTTTTATAAAATGTTGTTAAAGGTAGATACTTTAAATTGGCAAGTATGCGATTGTAATTTGTAAAATAATGTGTTTAATGAACTAATTTACATAATTTGCTTTTAGAAATATTAAATAAATTTTTATACTTTTGCTACAACAATGACTACTTTGAGATCTATAAAATGTCCATATGTATGTTAGCATGTGCATCATACATACTTAGATATGTTAAGTATAAGTTTTGTGTAGTAAAATTTATTAAAATTTTATGAATTAATTTAATGATAATAAAAGTAAATTACTAAAAATGCTTGGATTATATTTAATACAAAAACAAATTGAAATTTTAACAATATTTGAAACCGGTAAATTGTTTTTGGTAAATCGTACACTATAGTTGATTGTGACTTTAGGGTACATATAACGTATATGAATTTCTTTAGTAACATACTTATGTAAGATGAAATTAGTTATAGATACTTTTCATATACATATGTATATAATACTTCAAAATGATTTGTATGATTGTATAAATAAATATATATGTGTATGTATTAATTTTTAACGGTTAACATTAATGAACATCAAAAAACAATTGATTTGTTTTAATCACAGAATAGCAATAAAATTAATTTCAAAGATTTTCTTAAACTTTCTTTAAATTTGTTAAATAAAACCATTTTTAGAAGATGAATAGTATCCATATGCATATTTAAAATTTTAATTATGATTACGAAGGCTATTTTGAAATACATGATTCAGTTATTTAAGTCAATTAAGCGGTTCTTGCTAGTTTTTCTCATTTCTTAAAATTCAAATGTGTGCTTTTTTTTATTAAAATAAATTTGTTCATTTTACTATTACTATTAAATTTTTTTAATGAAGGTAGTATTTTATGTATGTAAATTATATTAAAATTTTACAATTTACGATATATATATATATATATATATATATATATACATATTTGTATATAGTAAAATATTTGCCAAACAATTTAATTTTATTTTAAAAATTTAATTGATTTTAGTGAACTAAATAACTTTAAGCGTCAATCGTTTAATGAGAGTGAACTATTTTTTAATTAGATACATCTCTTTGTTTTTCAAATCAATTGTACTTTAATTTTAATTTTGTCTAAAATGATCATTAATTAGTTTAAAATCGACCGATAAAAACGAATCATCTAATTATTAGTTACACGCCGAAAAATATTCAATATTAAAGAGTAAATACCTTAAATAATTAAATCTTAAAAATTTAATAAAAATTTGTATTATTTTTAATTTTATATTATTAATTATTAAATTTTTTTGTTGTAAAATATATTATTTATGAGAAAAAGTGATAGAAAGTGAAAAAAAAAAAAATTTTATCAAAAGTGATTACATAATAGTTTGTTACGCAAGTAAATTCATTTTTATGCCTTTATGCGTTTGGCATAAATCATAAAAGTATATTAATTAATTATAATTTAAATGTTATTTTTTTAATAAATTGGTAATTAATTTATTAATATTTAAGGATAAAAATGTTTGAAGAAATCGGGGAAATATTTTATACTTTAGTAGTGGGTTATATCGGAGCTTTAGAACTTTGTTATATTGCAAAGCATATTTATCACTTAAGTCATCAGTGTATTTTAGAAGAAAGTGAGGAATCCCGATTAAAAGCTTTAGAAGACATTCAAGAACAATTCAAACGAGCTGTTGCAGAAAATAAACAAGAAAAACATATTGATGAAATTAAAAATGCAAGTATTAAAGATGACCAATCGAATGAAGAAAGTAAAAAATCTCAATTAGAAGATTTAGAAAATATTAAGGAACAATATAGAAAATCTATTGAAAGGAATCAAGAAAAAACTGTTAAAGAAACTAATATAGAAAATCAGAATGATCAACAACTTAAACCTAATAAAAAAGAAATTGATTCAACCTTATTCCCTATTAATGATAAAATTAAAAGTGACGAAAATTTTGATAACATTGAAAGAGAAAAAACTGAAGAGAAAAAAGAGATTGAGGAAGAGAAAATAATTCAAATTAATGAGAATGAATCATTACAAAATAATTTGGAAAATATCCAAGAACAAGAGAGAAGAGATAAAAATGAATTTAATGAAAATTTACAACAGGAGGAGAAATTTATTATAGAATCTATTGCCAAAAATAATGAAACCAGTTCTTCGATTTTACAAAATGAAAATAATATGCAAACAATTGAATCTAAAATAGAAGGTAGATTTAATGTAACAGATTTATCAGAAGCAGAATTACAGATGTCAAATAGAATGAATGAGAACCAAACAAATGAGGACAAATTAATTAGATCAGAGTCAGACACTAATGATATTACAAGAACAGAATCTTCGGCTGAAAGTAAATTAGATGATATAAACGAAATAAATATTAACGAATCATCTGAGTTTAATAACCAAATTGAGGAAAAACACAATGTGGATGAAAATATTTCTTCATCTACATCATCTAATAATATACAATCTGTTGTTGAAGAACAGTCTTCTGCTGCATTTGAAACAATTTCAAATGATTCATCGATGAAAATGTCGCAAGAAAATGAAATTTATAACAATGATGTTTTGTCAAATGAATTAAATACAGAAAATGAAAAAGAATTCGAAAAAGAAATTGATATGGAAACACAATTAGATAACTTTGATTCAGAATCAAGCGCAGATGAAGAAGGAAATTCAATTTCTTCTGTTATTGAGAAGAAAATACCGGACAATGGAAATATGGAAGCAAATTATAAATTAATTTTAACAGAGGAAGAAAAAGAAAAAGTTATTAATTTCAAAGCTGAAGATATGAACTTTAGGGATATTTCGAAAATACTAAAAAATACGGAAATTATTGAAGATGAAGTTGTAGAAGCTCCTTTGGATGAGGAAATTATTGGTGAAGATATGGTAAATATAAAGATTGAATTAGGTTCATAAAATTTTTAATTTCAAAATTTTGGGAGCGATTTTAGGATTTGCTTATCAAAATTTATAATTCAACATCAAAATTAAGCAAAATGAATTGTTCAAAGCTCTGCTGTTGCAAATTTAAAACTAACATATTTTTTCAATCTCTATATTCTTTTACACAAGTTTTTGATAGACTTTAGTAAGACCGATTTATTGAAAAACCCTTTTAACTCTTTTGTTTGAACATCTAACAAGAACATTCTTATTCAAAAACTATTTAAAGGGAAAATTGTTTTGAATTTCGTTAAATAATACATATAAACAAATAAATATTACAAAATGGCACTTAACACTGGCATTTTATTTTCTTCATAAAAAAATTAACAATGTTCAGGTATAAATAAAACAAAAAACAAAGAATTTTCTTTATCATGAATAACGACGTAAATAACATACATAAATAATAATGCTTTCACCCAAATCGAATAGTATATACATATATATATACACCAGCACCTCGCTTAGCGAAGATATTTGGTTCCCAAAATAATTGTCGCAATACAAACGTCGCATTTCGAGAAAATTTTTTGTATGGAATTCCACTGAAATATTAAAATACGTTCCGGTTCCTATTCAGATTATGTATTTTTGAGTTTTTTATAAATTTATTTATTAATACAAAAAATTAAAACATAAAAAATTAAAGAAATCGTTAAAATTAAAATAAAAACTTAACACAATTCAGTCCTACTTTCTCGAATTTGAACAAAATATTCGTACAAATTAAAAAAAAACGTAACCATTCAATACACAACTCCAAAACTCCAAAAACAAATTTTATATATTCGTAAAAATAATAAAGTGAGATTCATGAAAATTAGCACTCGTATGTCCAATTATAGGTCAGATATATTTATGAAGTTTTGGTGGAATTGCTTGACAAATTCGGGTAGCCGCCATATAACTACAAAAGCTAATTTTAAATATTTGGAAAAATAATAAAGTCAGATTCACGAAACTTGGCAGTCGTGTTCGTGTGTCAAATTATAGGTCAAACATATCCGTGAAGTTTCTATAGAATGGTTTCACAGGTTCAAGTAATTCCTACACAACAATGAAAGGTGCAGGGTTTAATTTCATCGGTTCATACCTTTAACGTGTTTACTTTAAAGTGTTTACTTTAACGTGTTTACAATGTTAACGCTACACACAGTATACTATATAACATATGTATTGTGAAAGCAAACAAAAAAATGGCAAATTTTTTTTTCGGTCGCAATGTGAAATTTTTTAGGTTGCAAAGTGAAACTGTGCAAAATTTTTTTTCTACGCAATATGAAAAGTCGCAAAGCGAGGTATTAGTGTATTTATGTACATATCGTGAGACTAATGCTTCAACTAGATAACTCGCAGCTCTTGGTTTAGAGATATTGGCTTTCAAAGATGTAAAATTTAGCAATAAAAATAATTTATTATTAAGAAATCTAGTTTTGGTATTTTCATTTTCAGGTATTTACGAGTAATAACATTTTAAACTTAGATATTGGTCTCAGATGAAAGAGCATTTGATTTTATGACGCCTAGGTTAATTATCTAAAAATATAAAATTTTCGACTTTTGTAGCATTAACCTCACAATATACGAAATTGAAATGATTCGAAACGCAAAGAATGCAAATTAACATACTTAATTGATTAAAGGGAATTCAATTATCTTAATTTTTTAAAAACTCTCAAGTTTATGCAATTAAATATTTTTTCTAAGATTTTGAAAACTATAAAGTGTTTGTTAATGACATTTCGTTCTAAATTATTACTAATTGATTGTAGTAAGTTCTCTTTTGAGAATGGGAAGAGCTAGAGGGCTCGAATTTGGCAGAAATGCATATATGTTCGTCTAAGATTGGCCCATTAGAACTTGTAACTCCTGTACAATCAAAATTAAGTGTTTTATTTTTTAAGCCTATAAAAATTGGTATCAATTCTAAGCACACATTTGCTTTGAAAACTCTTGACAGTAAACTTCGTTTTAATTATAATTTTATTTGCAACAAAATTTACCTATAACTATTACTTGCAGGTTATAAAAAACAAATCCCAGCAACTTGAAAACATAGAAGATGTTCCAAATACTTATGACCAAGATTCTTCTTATGAAGTGGATGCAGGTTCTGGGAATCGATTAAGGCGAAGCCCTCGAATTGTACAAATGGATCACTATGAAGAACGTTGGAATAGTGAGGAGTATGAACAAAGGAAAGAAACTCAACACAATATAAATGAAGAATTTATTGCAGCAGAAATGGGTGAAACAATAAATTCTAATATAAGTGGCGATTTTCTGAAAGAGGAACAAAGTTTAGAATCAAAAATCGATTTACCGCAATCTCATAAGGTTAGCAAAGCAGAGCGTGCAGGACTATTTTTAAATATTACCGGTAACACCCCAACCAATAAAGATCAAAATTTGACACCATCAATTGAATTATTTGACGAAACTGGACATAAAAGCCCTTCTGTCGATTTAATAGATGAACCACGCACACCTTTTACTGCAAGTAGTATATTAGAAGGTTTAAGTGATTTTTATGATTTCAATGCTTCTATAAATCCCTCGCGATCACCTTCTATTTCTCGTAGTACGTCTGTTCAACCACTATCACCAGCAGCAGACAAATCTGCACAATTAGGAGCTGTTCCAAAAACACCAACTTCATTAAGTCCGAGTGTGATTCCGAAAAATATAGAAAATTTAAGTGATTTCTATGATTTTAACGTTAAGTTAAACCAAGCTGGTAGCCCAAAGAATTTATCTTGTGAAAATAACATAAATTCAGAAAATTTTGTACTAAAAGAATTAAATAATGAAGTTTGTCGTAATTCAGCGAGTGCTAAAGAAAAATCACCTTCATTTAATTATTCATTCAAAGAATTAAAAATGTTAAGCGAAATATCAACATGGTCTCCATCTTTAGAATATCAGGAATCAACGATATCAAACAAAAATAGTTCAACTGAAGTCATAAAACCAGATTCAAATTTTATGAGATCGCAATATGTTGGGGCATCAACAGATTATTCTTATGATTTTGAAGATTTGCGTGAACAAGCAAGAAATTTTGTAAGATCTAAGAGCCCTTCACTTTCATTTGGAGATGAAATAACTCCAATCAGTTTACAAGATTATAGAAGGGAAATTCAAGATAATATTTTGAAAGAATTACAGGAAAAAAGCTTCAATTATGGTTCCTTAGAAATTGATAAGCAATTTTTGGAACGCGAAAGACGTGAATCAGATTCAGCGCTTCTTCAAAAAACAGAAATTGTTTTTCAAATACAAGATGAACCAGATTTTATTGAAAACCAAAAGAATTATAATGTGATTGTAGAAGAAATTGAAGTAGAACCAGAGGAATATCACCACTTTAGAAGATTTTCCATGCAACAAGAGTATCAAATTGAAGAATATCCAGATAATGACTTTATTTATTTGGATAAGGATATTGTTGATTTAATGAGTTCGGAATCCATTGAAAAACTTCAAGATAATATTGTTGATATGGAACAATTGTCTTTGTATTCTGGAGAAGCAACAGAAATTATTCTTAAAACAATTAAAGAAAATGTAGCCTTTGATGCAAATACTAAAGGCAAGAAATATTTTCATTACTAACGAGAATTTCATAATTTCAAATTTCTCAAACTAATTTTTAACGGGGATTCTATTTAGTTTTAATTTATTTAATAATATGATACAAATCTTCTTTCGAATTCTCATCACTACATTTGTTTATGGAAGAATAATTTCGAAACATATACGTCTTCTGAGGCAAAATGCTCGTCTATACTAAACATCAATTCATTTTTCACTCATTGTTTTAATTAAAAAGGATAACGCATTTTTGGAACAATACTATTTAGCTTTTTAATGCTATAAAATTCTTAAATTCGAATTTATTAATTACAAAATCTAAACCACATTTGCTTTTTAATTCCAAACATAAAATTTTCTATAATTGATCATGCATATTGATCGGGTAGTAGAAAACCGCGTAACCTTTACAAAATGTGACAATATATCTTTTCAAAGTGGCATCAAAATCATTTTTGGATGCCACCAACTGTTCTTATATAAACATTGTAAACATTCATTTCTCATTTGTTTCAAGATCGTTCTGTTCAATGTTTATATAAGAATTAAGAAAAGTTAAAACTGAATAAATAAATAGATTCCTTAAATTTTCAGATAATACAAACATTATGGATGACAAGGATAATTCAGAAACCTTGAAATACGATGACTTGGATCAAGTTGATTTAAATTATGTGCCAAAAAAAGAATATAACTGGAGAAAAAATTTTAAACTTGAAGATGATGACGAGAATGTAAAAAGTGTGAAAAAAAATGACGATCACATTATAGAAGAAACTGATTTGAAAGACGCTTCTTTAGATATGAATAATTCAGCTCAAATATTAAAAGATGAAAATTGTAATATTGTTGAGGAAGATGTTGGAATCACTAAAGAAATTAATAATGTCAGAGGGGAAATGTTCACTGTTATTGATAAAAGTGGCGCGCAAAATTTGAACTATGATGAAAATACAAAGAAACAGTTTAGTCCGAATTATTCTTTTTCAGAAAGAGAACAACCACAGGTTAAACCTCTTGATAATACTGAAGAAAATGATAAATTAGATAAACGGCCAAATGAAATAGAAATGAACAAAGAAGATATTGATGAAGATACTTTCGATATAATTGATGCAAAGGAAGTTGAAGATTTTAAGGCTGACGTTGAAAATTGTTTAAGTGATAGAAACAGCAAGTTAATTAATGACGGAGGGTATGGTTCAACCGAAAAGTTATCTGCAAGACAAATAATATGTGAAAATCATTTAAACGAAAGAGAAGTTGATATTTCGGATGAAAAGATTGTTGAACATAAAAATGATGCAGAATTTGATTTGCAAGAAGATAGCTTTGATTTAATTAACGCAGATGAAATTGAAGACTGTGGCATTGAAAATAAAATTTCTTCTAACGATACTTTGATACAGGAAAGCAACTATGTGTCTAAAGAGAATGAAATTCTCAGTTCAGACAACAGTTTTATAACAATTACTAATACTGACAATGCAACTAAACCAGTTTTCAGCAATAATGATGATAATTATTTAGAGACTCCTTTAGATGCAGATGACGGTATTGATGAAGTTATTTATGACTATAACGATCGCGTTGATGAGTCTTACGACCAATCAGAATGTGGTGAAAATAATAATTATGACACAGAGAATGATGATGAATCAAGAGAAAATGAAATTCAAAGTAGTTCACAACAATATACAAATATTGGAGAACAAGATGAACAATCTATAAATAATGATATTACACAGGATAATGATTCTGACGATTTATTGGTAAAAAATGAAAGCACTAAAATTTTTCAAAAATCGGAGAATGTAAAAGCACCATCTCCCAAATCAAATTCTACTGACAACTTAAGTTTAGAAAATCAAAAAAAATCAGAGAATGTTAATTTAGACAAACAATTTGACAAAATGTACGACGATTTTATTCAAACTCGAAGAGAATCTCATATTGAGAAAGATTATAATGGAATTGTTGAAAAAATGGATAAAAATTACAATGACGACACAACGTCTATAACTACTGATGAAATAATTGAACAAATTTATTTTAAAGATTTAAGTCCTTCACGATATGAGAGATTAGGCAGTGAAGATAGTTTATCAAGCAGTTACAGTTCACTTAGTCAGGGATCATTAAGTACTAGATCAAAATACAAAGGAGCATCACATGCTAGGCAAATTAAATCGGATCGTTTAAGATTACGCTATGGAATAGCACCAGCAATTGGGGCGTTTGCTAACTTTGAAAATACTGACGATTCGTCGATATCATATTTACCAAGAAAAGAATACAATTGGAGAAAGAACTTTAAAATTGATGATTTGGATTTAAATACAGAAAAATATAATAAAAATGAAACTACAACTAATTTCCAATTGACTGAGAATTTTAAAATGAATGAAAGTGAAAAAAATGAGTTAAAACCAGATTTTAGGTGCGAAAATGATAAATATGAAAATGGGAAAGTAATTTCAACTGAACAAAATGTTGAAGGATACTTAAACAGCAAAATAGATACTATGTATGATGAAGTTTTGAAAAATCGTCGAAAATCTCGCATTGAAAGGGAATTCGAAGAAATTACTGAGGAAATGGAAATTAAAACTGAAGAACTAAATGAACTAGATTCAATGCCTACGGAGAAAATTTTGGAAAACATTTTAACAAATACCAATGCAAAAGATGTTGAAAAGTTACAAGAAACTGTAAACGACGTCAAGAAATCGAAATCTACAAAGAAAAACAGAAAAAATTCTAACACCAGTGTAATTGCAGAAATTTTAAGTGAATCAAAAGACGAAAACAGTAAATTAAATACAAATCTTACTAATGAATTACTAAGCAAACAAAAGGAAGACACAAATGAATCTACAATAAGTACTGAAAAATTTAAAAAGAAAAGTAGAAAAAATTCAATTAGCGTAATAAATGAAAATTCAGAATTAACTGAAAATACTGAAAAGCCTAAAAAAAAGAAATCAACTAGAAAAAGTTCATTAATACCCAATAACATAGATGTAGAGGAGAACTGTGAAAATGAAATCAAAACAAGTAAGAAAAATAAAAAAAGTAAAAAACGTCAGTCAGTTGATGAATCTGAACAAGCCCAAATATTAGATTTTGCTGAGAGTAACAATTATTTAACAACTTCCGAAGCATATGATGCAATAGAATCTTATACAACTCCACAAAAAATAGGTACTCCGCCAAATACGCCGAATGAATCAATTAACGATGATGCCGAAAAATTTAGTAATCCAAGTATTTCAAATTCATCATTGTCTTTGGTATCAAGTCAAATAAAATTGGATCGGATCGGTGAAAATGATATTTTGGAATTGATTAGAGAAAGTACTGTTTTGGGATCAAGCTTTTGATTTTTTTTCGTTTATTTTTAAATATTTTAAATGTTTCTCCTTTTTTGTACAATGAAGTATGTAGCTTAAATTGATTTAATAATATGAAAATTTGGTATTTCCAACCACTTTTAATAGCATACTTTCTTTTCGTAAAATTGAAAATTATATAAATTTTTATATACATATTTTAATTAAACAATAATACATTTTAGCAATAAAACATACATGTATTTAAAATATTATTAAAAATGTATATCAAATATGTACCAACATAAATTAGATTTTATTTTTATAAAAGCATAAACATAGATACTCACATATAATATGTATGAAGCTGGTAATGTCTGCATTCCATTCCGTTACGTGATGTTTTATGCATTCCATTAGATTGTGATTTATGGTTTGGGAACTACATATTATGTTAATATAAGTTGGGAAAAATCTTTAAGCACGATATGCAGTTAAAACATAAGAAATAGACGGCTTTGCAAATCCATTTAAAAATTTTACTAACTTAGCTAAACATATGTACATATGTATCTCACAAACTGTCGACATTTAAAAATTTTTTGGATTCATCTATGTAACGTAAACGTAACTGCTAGATTGGTTGAACAATAACTAAACACCAGACAGTTTGCTATTCATCGTACCGTTGTTCCACTTCTTATTTAGTTTCAGATCGTGTTTGAAGATTGTTGCAAATCAGGCGGGAACCATGCACAACAGATTAGTTTTATATATGTACATACATACACACACATGTATATTTATCATTGAGATTGTCTCATATTACATCGTCACATCGGTAAAACCACATCGTCAATTTAGTTTCATCATGAGGTAGCTTTCAATGCATCAATTCAACGTATCACTTCGTTGATTTTGTTAGTTTTTTATTCCTGTTTGTCAGAATCATAAGCAGGGGACAATGTTCAATCCACCATTCATTAATTTTTATGTATATTCCAAATTCTAAATTTAAAAAGTATAAATATTTTTGCGTCAGAATTTTTTAAAAAAATTTTCTTTATGGAACTTTTTTGTACTCGTATCTATTTTTTTAATGTCGGATTTTAAAAAGAATACTTTTATTAATACATTTAGGTTTACATATTGATGTTTGACTCACAGCCAACTTATTTCAATATTTATTTTTTATTTTTTATTTTTATATTACTTTTTATTTTCTTTTTTATTTCTACGCTATAAAAAGTGTAAGTACGGTATTAATAGATTGTAATACCATCCAGAGCTTTCAATACCGTTATATTGTAAAAAAAAACTGCTAAACCTTTTGATACATTTTCGAATACAATTTTTAAAATATTAATATGTACATACTTTGTCTTTTGTTTGAAAACTTCAATTTAAAGTTCTGTGCAAATGCTAATTTTTAAAAAACGTTACCAAATCATTAAAAAACATAGCATTTTTATGCTGCATTTTAGAAAAAATAATAAAGTGCTTTTCCTAAAGTGCAGCATTTTTAACTGCACTTTAGGAAAAGCACTTTATTGCTGAAAATATATGCTAGTTTATTTAATTGGTTATTTCTGGAAACATTTACTTGACATATATAGGAAAAGCGTGCTCGATTTTTTCGAAACCCAATTTACATTTATTTTACTACATAGAACGCATTGATGAAAAGTGTACAATGTCAAGATCTTTTACTAAACTTTTTGAAATGTGTAACTTGGTAAAGTATACATCGTTAGCGCATTATTGAAGTTATAGTACTTTTGCAGTCGATTGTATAATATGTGTTGTATATACATTGCAAGCAACACGAATTGATAAAAATGACGACAATGGATTTTGAACAACTAATTAGAATTATTATTAGTATTTCTAACTCGTTGGTTTTAAAAAGCGATCAGCTGATTATAATTTCGATTAAAATTTCCGTAACAAATAATTAAATTTTGACATAAAATATTGACTCTTATCTGATCATTCTAACAAAATCTGATAATTTTGTTTCATAATACCACCACATTTTGTTAGTTAATCGTTGATTTTGTCGTATATGCTTATGAACGATATCTTAGATTTCGATGTACATGTAAGGATTTTGAAAAAAACGAAGTAGCCAAATTTTTTCTAGTTGTTCAAATCGGTAACAGAAGCATAATTATTCTTTTTTATGTGTCTTCCATTATGAAATATGCTTAATATATAGTTATAAATATGTACCTCCCGATCTGTGCGATAAAAATTTTTATTTAAAGTAAAAATTAATAAATATTTTAAAGAACTTTTATATTTGAAATACTTGTAGAAAAAAACTTCTTTTCTTTATTAATAAATTTACATTATTCAATGAAATTATATATATATAATATATGTATGTATGTGTTAAAATATTAACACCCTTTGGAAAGGTCATATTTTGTAAAAACTTTTAAATATTATCAGTTTCATTTGAAAGTTTTACTTTATGTTTTATTTAAATAATAAAATAAATGACATATATTGATAGATTTAACAAAATGTGCCTTCACATCAGCATGAAAGAGTTTTACTAATATACTGAAATATTTCAATTTACCAGTTTATTAACTGCTCAATTGACAAGTAAATACGAAAACAACAAATGTTACATAAACTTGCTTGACGACGACTATGTAAATTATATATAACAAATTGTTGGTAATTGTTAAATACAAAACATGTAATTTCTATGGCAATCGAAAGGGTAAATATAATGTGTGGTCAATATGTGGCAAACATTTTTAAAATTGTGCACGATTTGTTTTCCTATTTTAGTATAGTGTTTGGTTTAAAAATGATTAAGACTAAAATATTGAAACATTTCTTTAAAATATTCATAATTCAAAAAATAAATTTTAACTATAAGTTCCAAAAAGAATCAATCTGATGGGCAGGTTCCTTATAACTATGTAAACTTACAGGTTTGTTGTCATGCAAAAACTACGTATTAAAACGTATTCATCTTAATGCTTGAAAATTCAAAATTTACTATGTAATTTAATATATATAAAAAAGTTTAATATTAATAACTATGTAATTTATAATTTTATATAAATTATTTTATATACGTATAAAACATTTACTTCAATTCAAATATTATAAATCAATTTTAGAGCATATTTGGTTAAGTATAGTGTAATTGACATATATTTTACAAATATGTAGTAAATTTTCTGCAATTCCTATATAACGGCATTAGTAGTACTTTATAGTGACGTGAAATGTCATATATTTTTATATTTTGCTTGTTTACAAATTTTTGTATTCTTTTCAGCGCCTTCATTTTAAATTTAAAACTTAAAGTTTTCTGTTCATTATTTACATGTCTGCTCCAGATGTTTCAAAAATCATCACTCAAGTTATTTGGAGAAGAAAATGTTACAGGCTTTAATATCAAAACCTTTATTAAAGCTTTGGATCATATCTTGGGAGGCGGAATTTCGTCAGGAATTCTAACCGAATTTTGTGGCGCGCCAGGTATCTTGAATACTTAAAAAATCTTGAAAAGATTAAATTAAAGTTGTTTTATAATTACCATTTCTTCGTGTTGCTGGAAGTGAAATTTATACTTATTTAAATTAAGTTTCTGAATGTTATGTCTTAAGTACATATTAACTTAATTTTATACTTTTAATGTTTATAATTTTGAAATGTAAAGAACTTTTTTTCTTTCTTTGTAGGTACTGGAAAAACTCATATGTGGTAAAAAAACCGAAATAATTTTTTTATTTATATGAAACTGAAAGAACTTTAGCTTACAGATGTGCTTACATGCTCAGTTAACGAATAAAAAGGGAAGAGTTGGCAAAGCTATTTTTATTGATACAAGTCAAGGTTTTAATCCCCATATAATAAGAGGTTAGTCATTAAGTTTAAGTTTTTAAGATTATAAAGGACAAATTTTAGTTTAGCTTTAATTTTCTGTTCCTTTTCTGAATACAATGTAGTAGCGTGGCTAATAACTTCTAATAAATACCTGGTTGGGGCAATTTTTTTTTTTAAATTTCCTAACAAATTTTCTAATTTACCCGAGCTATGAGGTATAATTTTAGGACTTGCTCTCTATTAATATCGTAACCCAAAAAAGAAATATAAATTAAATAAACATACCTTCGTCTAGTGAAATTTGTCTGGATTTATATAGCAAATAGTTTCTTAAAAATATCACATTTCCGATTTCGTAGAATGCAGTTAAAGATTTTTTAACCCATATTCATAGATTTACTAATAATTATAATAGTGTGTATTTTCTATGTCTAAAAATATATTCACATATTCACTTTTTGATTAATCGTGACTGTGAAGGCAATAAAAAATGTTTTTAGGGTGATAGCAGAATATGAGTGATTATATGTGAGTACCTACGAAGTTTTACTCATAAGACAATCTGTTTATGATTGTTGGATGTAATTCAATCTAGTCCATACCAAGATATTGTTTATGGTATCTACAAATTTTTATTCTTCAAAGTATGTATCATATTGTTAAATGTAGTAAATATTCGTTTGGAATATTTTTAGAAATGGCGGCATATACCAGCGAAAAACTTATGAGCGGAATTGATGGTGTAACAATTACTGTTGAAGAGTTTCTCTCAAATATTGAATATTTGTTTTGTAATACAATAGAGGCAATAAAGCAAGCTATTAATGTTATCAAGGAAAAAGTTGAAAAAGGGGAAAATGTAAAATATATACATACACCAAATATATACATTTTACCATACATACTTCAAACACGCTCTAAATACCTATTCGTTTTAGATCAAACTGATAGTAGTTGATTCATTTACATATATTTTTCGTAATTTTAATGGACCAAGTTACTTGCGATTGAGATTGGTTTATGAATTATTGACTGAATTACAAATTTTAGCGGATAAAAATGAATTAGCAGTAAGTGGGACTGCTGGACAACTGTCAGATAATTTTCCTTTGCGCATCATTAGTTTTAGAATTCAGCAAATTTGAAGATTTGTCAAAATGGTTCTATTTTCAGGTAATACTTACAAACCAGTTCTCAAGTAAAGTTACGGATTGCAATAATTTAATTTTATATCCGGCTTTAGGAGAAGCTTATGCTCATAAAATAGGTCAAAGACTAATATTTGAAAAGGGAATAATTCAACGACGAATTTTTTTGCATAAAACATTATATGGTTCAAGTGCAATTATACCTTTTCTGGTTTGTATTTATTCTTACACTACTCAATATTACGTCATAATATTATCTCTTAATTTTAGATTAATCAAAGTGGCGTGCGTAGTATAAATACTTACAATTAAAAATTTCTATAATTTTGTCATCATAAGGTGAAAAATGTAAATTTTATATTCTTAATAAGCTTCTAACATATTTTTTTAATAAATTTTATTGAAATAACCTCTACAAATTTTGATATAATTTTCTGTTATAGAATTTCGTTATTAAGTGTTTAATTACTTTCTGTGTACGCCTAATATCTTGTAGGTGTTAAAGCGATGTTATTTTTAGTTCCTCTAGAAACGAATTTTTTATGCTTACTTTTAGCTTTTTTTTTATCCTCAAACAAAAGGGCAGTAACTGGCAACAGCAAGTTAACGAGAAATTAAGCAAAAGCGTGATCATAGCTATTTGTACAACGGGGGCAACAGTGCACCGCGCCCACGTATAAGGATCTATTGTGCGCTCCCACCCGAGTGTGGGCATGCCTTACAACATACACTCGAGACCCACCCTCCTAATGAACTCAAGCAACTTGTGAGAACTAGAAGACCGTAACTCCGCCACATGAAACTATGTATAAGTATATAAAAAGAAATTTTTAGCAAAAATTCATTTTTTTAAGATTTCTTAAAAAATTCAATCAGAAATGCTTCCTTAAAGTGTTTTAGATGTTCAATTTTGCTTCTAGAAGGGAAAAAAATGTGTAAAAGTTGATTTTTTCTCAATAAGATTTAGTTTATTACATATGATTATTAAACTAAAGAATTTAGTTTTTGCAAAAAGTTATAGACTACTGTATTCAGAGTTTTAATAAAGTAAAGAAAGAATAGTAAACTTATATATAAACTATGTTAAGTTTAATTATTTGATCATCATGATTGAATTTCAGTTATTGCGTCACATGATTTATCATGAAAGTCTTGCAAATATGATGACGAATGAAATTATTTTACAATTACATTGTTGTTGTCGAAAGCTTTTATTAATTTTATTAATGAGAGCAAAAATTATTGAACACGTCATATATAATGTGTGTTTAAAAGATTTCTCTTAGAATTATTTTAGATTATGCAGTTCAATGTTTTTATTTTTCATATGTATCATAAATTTATTTCTTATTTACTCTTTCTGCTTGACTGATTCTTCTTGATTTTCTGGCAAATATCTTGTTAATAAATGTTTCAATTCTGCATTTTGTCTTCTTAAGAATTCACATTGCCTGTCAAGTTCTTCCCTGTCTCTTAAGGTAACTAAATAATGATTAAGACCATGTTCAACGCATTTCCATAACTTTAACTTTTCTTCAGTAATAACATCACTGAATTGATTCCAAAATTTTTTTACTTCGCCGCTTGAAATCATTTTTGTATTAGAGCTGGTTTCTGAATTACTTGGTGAACTTGATCTGGAATAATTTAATAACAATTAATTATGTAAATGCCTGATCCTGTACTTAATACTTAGATTGATTATTTTAACTTACGTAATTCCCGAATGTTTTTGCAAGTGTTTTTCAGCAAAATCTTTTAAACCGGTAAGAACTAAGCTAGGCTCAATTATTAAATAATGATTAGCACATTTTGGAGTCTAAAAAATATATTTGTAATTTCTTAAACTAATTAAGATTGTAGTTTTCTATTTGACGCGAAAAAGGCATTATTTTCATTGATTACTTAATGTATTAATTAAATAGTTTTACTGACCTCTTCGGATTTAACGCTTTTTTGAATTTTTAATGTTTCAAGTTTAAGCTCATGTTCTGGCGACGTTTTTGAAATTAAAGTATCAACCTTTTCAAAATGCAAAAAAGAAAATTTTTATCTGTTTTTAATTTCTCAACAAAATTCTTATTCTTAGGTATTAAAGACTTTTTTAGAAGATTTGAACTTCGTATTAGTAAAAAATTTCAACACGTTTTTATAGATTTAAAATATTAAAGAAATTTTCTTATTTCTTTTTAAATGTAAACTGGTTTTGAAATTCATATCGAAATGCGCTTTTGTATTTTAATTAATATAAGTACATATTTAAAAATTATAATTTTAGTGTGCAACTAAATAAAGGAGATTTAATTTTTTACTAATAATATTCTAGTAAAACGTATTACAAAAATAATGCCATATATATCTATCAGGTCTCCAATCTGAAAATATTTTCCGAAATTTTGAATCGGAAAAAAATACAAAAACATCTTTTATGATATTAAGAATTGTTTTTATGTTCTTAATGCTTGTGAAATTTTTGAGTATTCTTTATGAATCTTATTTTATTTAGTATAGTTTTAAAAGTAACCTAGATTATAATAATTATTTTTTCGCTTTTTTCTTCAATTTCTTTTTAAATTCTATTATTTATTTAAAAATGTTTTCCCTGTAATTCAGTACCCATCCATTTGGAAGACAAGAAAAGTTGTCTGCGCTAAAAATAGCAATTTTTTTCTTTAAAATGCATTTTTCAAATGGAATTTACCAACCGATTTTTTTTAAATTTAAATTTTAAATTTCAAAAATTATATAGAATCAGTAGAACCAAAAATATTAATCAATTTCTTTCACACAAATAAATTCCGACACACCTTCCATTAAAACTCCATATAAATTTGGAATTTATTTTTGATTTGCTGTCTGAGATATACATGGCATTATACAAAATAATTTTTTTTTTTAATTTATCAACCTTTTGATCGATTTCTTCTGAAAAATTTTCAAAAGCAGTCCCACTTCTTTGGGAAGAAGTTTCGTGAATTTCTTCTGCATGTGGTGTACATGGTACAAGTTTTGTTTCTTTAATACTATCTGTCCTATGTTTAAAAATGTTTGCATCTTCTTCTAATTGATGAATTTTTTCTTTAGAAGGACTATCTCTTTCTAAAATTTCTTCAACATCTTCAATTTGAATTCCATCCGAACAGTTAGGGCAATATGCATATGGTAGAAAATATTTTGTAAGGCATTCAACGTCACTAAAGCTCTTTATATTCAAAGCCTATATAATTATACAAATTTTTAGTGGAATAAAATTGGTTTCAAATTAAATTTTTAAATTACGCTTAATATGTTGTCAATCCGTACTAATGTTTTTTGATTTTCAGTGTAAGGTTCTAGTACTTCTAGAAGACGTTCCTCGCATAAAAATCCAGCACGATCAGCAATTTTGAACAATATATTTCGTAGAAGATTTTCGTTGAGTTTTTCATCATCTGTTTTACAACTATTTCGAGATAATTTGTCTGATCTCAAATCTGAAAGTTTTGAATCTTGTATAAAAATATGAAAAGAAAAACATTTCAAACCAAATTTTAATATATCAGTTTTTGTTTTTTTAGTTTGTTACTTATTGTGTTAAAAATATGTATCTGTACACATATTTTTATAAGTTTAAATATATGGAAAAATTAAGATTTTTGAAATTTTAATGAACATTCCAAATTTTCATTAAATTCAATTTTTAGGATTTTTGGAAATTTCGTTTATAAGGAAAAAACATTATTTAAATTCACTCAAATTCGCTTGTAAGGTAATTTAGTGAAAATATGAATGAAAATATAATTTATTCTTACTGAAAGATGAAGCTGTCGTTCCGCTTCGACTTGAATCCTTTTTGAAGAAAGGAAGTTCTGATTTCTTAATTTTTAAAATATTGGGACGTACCCAATCCAAGCCCAACTGCTGCTCGAATAATAATCGGTCAATATCTAAAACTTTATTTGTAAGTTCTGTGGCTTCCTTACAATTCATATCCCAAACTGTATTATATCTTTTTTCATTTAAAGCTCGGAAGCGTTCAGCTTTAGCTTCTAACTCTAAAATATTCGATTGCAGTTGAACAATTTCTTTTGTTAAATTTTTTATATTGATTTCAGAATTTATCTTCGTGTCTTTTATTTTTTTTTTTAGTATATTTATCGCTTCCATAATTCGACTGACTCTTCTTTTTTGTTGGTTACTTACAATAACGTTTTCCTCGTTACGTTTTTGCAGTACACGATAATTATAATCCATTTTTTCAGAATTCATCATAACCGTATTCTTGACTTTTTTTAATTCAAGTTGTAACGCCTCAGCGTCACGCTCCAAGCGTATGCGAGTTCCTCTTGTTATTTCTTCTTGTTCTCTTGATATTCTTGCAATTTCATTGTCATAGAATCTAGATTTCTGTTTTTGTTTAGTATGTTTCACAGTTTCATGATGCGTCTGTTTGTTATATAGATCTTGCCAACTCTCTGACATTTTACTGAATACGCTTTTTCTTTCTGACTCTATAGTATCTTGCAATAATACTAAATGTTCATTATACGTATTTTTAATTAAATTTACTTGATTATCAACTCTTTCAATTAGGCAATATATATCAGAATTTTGACGAATTTGATCAATGTAATAATCTTCATTGAGTCGAGTTAGTTCGATTTGACATTCTTTTATAATGTCATCTTTTTGTTTCATTAAATCGTCAATGCGCTGTTTCTGTTCTTCTAGTTTTTCGAATAATCCCATTGGTTCTTTTATAGAACGTAATTCACTCCATTTGCCCGTTATTTCATCTAAACGTGCCATTGCTCCTGTAGATTCTTTTTCCAAATCTTCCATAAGAGCTAAAAAAAATCGAATTTTTATTAGATAGTCAAGTTTTATTTTATATTTAAATTTGTATATATTATATTTTATAAATATACATACATATGTATGTATATGTATTTTATATACATTTGAATGTATTTACATAATATGCACTCTATTTTATCATACGCTTATATTTACCATCTCTTTTGGATGATTCAAAATTTCTACGAAGAATTTCACGTTTTTCATTAGCAACTTGGACATTTGTAACAAGCTCATTTCCAACTGCTATTAGTTGACTCAAAAGTTCATCGCTGTCCTCTAATTGCTTTTCGATTCCTGTCTTTGTTGAAGCAGCTTTATCAACTGGTCTAAAATATTAAAAACAAAAATTTAAAACAATTATTTTAAATGTTAAACTTACGGTTTGGGTGCTGCGGTTCTTCTTTGTTCAATTGCACTTTCAACTAAAATTTTGGACTCGTCTAGTCTTTCAAGGCGTTTTGTTAATTCTAAAACTAGTGGTTTTAACTTCTTTTTTTCTACGACTTTTCGAAGCATTATAGCTTGGGTTGAAACTTGTTCTAATCTCGGCATTTTGTAACTTTTGATTAAAATAAAGTTAACAATCAATTTAATTTGGGTTGGTACGTCAGGTTTTCCAAATAAAAATTTTTTCAAGTATATATAATTTTTTAAAAAAATTATTGTTTGTACATGAAACTGGCAAAATTGAAATATACAATAATATCGATTAAATAAAAAAAAATTGTTTGTGACAGATGTTTCCAAGATATCAAAAAGATTTAACTTCCCCTTTATTTTGTTTGAATTTTCAAATTGATTTGTAACGTTTTGATGACGAAAACTTAAGTACATAAATATAAATGTGTATATAACGATATACATATATACATGTATGTATGGATAGGTAGATATTTTTTGGAATAGAACCACTGGAATAGAATCTAAAAGTTCAAGTTTGCAGCTCTTTAAAAGTAGTTCTTATGCTTTTAGTGTAATTCTGCAACAAAAATCTAAAATCTAGGAAAAACAGTTGTGAAAATAAAAGTGTTCCGCTGCAACAATCTGTTTTTAATATGTGAATTAAAAATTTATAGAAAAATTTAATTTTCATCTGCCCATACATATGTATGTAGTTACTTACATATCCTCACTAGTTTTAGACATAATGTCACAAATTTTTTAGAGAAACTAGTAAATTTGACTTACAATTATGTTTAATAGGCTTTTATTTCATGACAAATAAAAATTTTTCAGTAATTCTTAAGTAGTCGTTATATTTAAAATTTAAGGTCATTTTTTTTTCTTATTAATGGAAATCCAAATTTGATGCTGCAAAAATCCTTTTACAGTTCTACCATCAAAAACGCGCGCTAGTTTTTGCAAAAGAGGTACAAAAAATTACTTGTAGAATTTCATAAGATCTGCAAACTTGAACTCAAACTTTGTTGTATAATTATTTAAAAGTAATTATCAATTTGTATAATTACCGAATTTACTATTTTGTATAATTATCAAATATAATTTAGGTAGATTCGTGTAAAATATATGTAAACAGAATATTTATGTAACTAAATATTATTGTACGGTGTAAATTAATATTGAAATATAAAGTTGTTAGCTGTGTCTAAATGTATATGTAGATAAATATATAATAAATAAATTGGTTCTTATAGATGCAGCATGAATGTAGAATTGCAAATAATTCATTCATAGAATTCGAATTACTCATTATTAGGAGAAAAGCTTTTCGTAGTAAAAATACATAGTATGATTTAAATTATACATATGTACATACATATAAAACATTTTGCTAGAAAATTCGTAAATATTACTCTATTTTCAAATGTTTTTATTATTTGAAAAATGAATTCGATTTATAACAGAATGATGAAAAAGTTTATTACATTAAACAACAACAGAAAGCTTTTAACTTCTCTATAGCATGTTATTTAGTTCGCAAAATGAGTGGTTAAATGATAGTGAGAAAGAGAGACTATTCAATTATACTCAAAATTACTAGAACAGCTTTCTATTTATAGGGTGTATTGAAATAAAATTCAAAAATAAAATGCTAAATTTTTAGGTTACACTAAAAAATAAGTAGATGGGGTGCATAGTGGGAAATTCTTGAACTATAACATTATTGTACAAGTAAGTTTATTTTTTTCCAAATGTATATACATTGCTCTTATTTCACATTCTTCAAAGGTTCATGTTCTTCTTATTCTTTTTAAAAATATAAAATCAAGTTTACCATTTTCTTTTCTGTTATTTTCTATTTCGGATTAAAAAACACGATTTTTGAGCACTTGTAATACAGGTAGGTACTTACACTTATTTTGCTCAGTTTGCTTCAACCACATTATTATTTTGTTCAGCTTCACATCATTGTTTTACACTCCTTAACATAATGAAAGCTTTAGACCCTAATTCACCACAGAAAGGTGAATTAGGGGGGAATTAAGAGGAAAATGTGTGAAATAAAATAAGTACAAAATCTTGTATATGAAACAATGTAAATCAGCGGAATGAAGAAATGATTTTAAAGATGCAATTAATATTTCTTAATTTTCTTTATTTAATTTTTATATTATATTTGAAGTAAACCATTTTTTAAATGAAATTAAAAACGTTTTAAAATTTGTTAATAAATTACTTATAGCTGGCAATCTTGATTCAATACTATCTTCATCTTACCTATATGTTTGTATTGTTTGTATATTATAAAATAATAATACATAAAGTGTTCTCTATATGCAAACATAAAAATACAAAAAAAATTTGAAAAGCTTTTAAAAAATTGTTTTATTAATATATAAGTCAAATGAGTTTTTTTTAGTTCAGTCATAGTATTGGTTGCGTTAAGATCGTTTGGTGATTTTTTTTTACTAACAGTATTTTTTCTTAATCCGTTGACAATATTTATTAACTACTCAGAAAACGAGAATAGTTTGATTTTTCGATTTTTTGAATAAATTTGTTTTTTTATATTTCTTCTTGATTTAAAAGAATTCCCTATATTGGGTGCGGTTAAATTTTGATTCAAAATCAAATTTTTGTGGATTACTAAATTTTAAATGTAAGTACCTACCAAAATAATATTTGTTTTAAGTTAAATATAATATAAAATTATTGTGAATTTTTTAAACTTATGTAGTTGAGAATGTGAAAATAAAATTTATGTGAAATTATACTTATGTATATATTTAACATAATTGTATACACATATACACAAACGTACTTATTTTACATTATATATGGATAAGTATGTACATACATATTGTATACCCTACCATATACTTAATACGTAGTTTTTTTTTTTTGAAAAACATCACAAATAAGTTACATACATACATACTTACATATAGTCTATTTTTAAAGTATTTCAAAGAGAAATTTATTCAATTGGTTTTTTAAGAAAAAGATAAAAAAAAGACGCTGTCAATTAAAACAAATCAAAAGAAAATTAAGTGGAAAATTAAAAAAAATGTATGTATATTTTTTTTTAATTTAATTTATTGGTGACTCATACTATTCAAAAATCAATTTACATTTCAAAATCAAGTGAAACGAAGTTTCTATTTAAAATGTGTTTACCAAGAAGTTTTTATTTTATCATATTCTCCAATAAAAATTGATGATGAATGTAATTTAAAAATAAATATATTGTATGTATGTATGTATGTATGTATATTAAAATATGCACTTTAAACAAATTTAGATATTTATTTGAATATAAATACATATATATATTATGTATATATATGTATATAATTTATATATATATTCCTAAGGCCATTTGTTTAGAATGTTTTTTTTCATTTACATAAATATATTCCCTATAATACATATGTATGTATGTACCTATTCATTATTACCACATTATATACGTGTTATTAATGAATCATCCTACTGCAAATTCTCTAAGCATAATATTATAAAAAAATGTACTATGCTTATATTTACATATATACATACTTGTGTACATATATATGTATTGTATATGAAAATGCCTTTACATAACAAGTACATAATTACTATACGTACATACATAGGTACTTGTTTTTATTCCAAAAAAAATTAGTAAATTTTTTATTTCAACTAAAAACATCAACTCTAAAAAATGATTTAATACGCCAAACAAGATCCAAAGTTTGGTAGGCTGGTTGACTAGCCCTGCTCTGTTTAATTATTGATGTTGGTTGATGGTAAATGTGGTGATGATATGATGTTACTTTTTTGTTTTTTATTTTATTTATTTTTTTTTTTCGAGTTCCGATGACATCATCATGATTCGATTTTCACATAACATAGAGATGTAGAATGATCTATAACGTTTGTATATATGTTTTTATATATGAAAAAAGAAAAACTAAACGAAAAAATTTCTGTACATAAAAAAGTATATACATATGTATGTATGTGTTTATGTATCTATATGAATAATATAATAAAATAATTAAATTTTTTTTATGTTTTCCATGACTATTTTTGCATGATTTGGAATTTTATTCTTTTATTTTTTTTTTTACGTTTAAACAAAACCTTTTTTTTTGGATGTTTTTAGGAACTTTTAATTCAAATTAGAATCAAATACGCAACAATAAAAAATGTAATAAAATAAAATTTAAAAGAAATATTTGTTAGCAAAATTCTCAATTATGGTATTTGCTTTATACATACATATTATATACATACATATTTAAAGATATACAAGAATATTTATTTAACCACAGACTATTAAATTTTTAAAAAGAAGTTACATCGGGTTTCGAGGAAAATCTACATTTACTACCTATGTATGTACCTATGTACGTGTATATGAACATATAGGCAACAATAAAAATTAAAAAAATTATGTAATTTTTCCTTTGAGAATTGCATTTTCTTAAATATATTCAGTCATAGGTGATAAAACGTGTTTGAATTAGTATAAGTATATATACAAATAATATGAATTTTATAATGTATAGAACTCACATATACATTATACATATGTACATATATATATATATATATACATATATTAAGCAAAGCAATTTTGTCAAGAAAAATAATAATATATTAATTAAGAAGAAACCGTTTTCTAAGAACTGTTCAAAGAACTGTGCAATTTAAATGATATTTTCTATTATGTACTTATATGCATACAAGTGTGTAAGATTAATCTGTACATATTATGTAGGAAGACAAAGATATTTTATAATCTACTTAAAGAATACAAAGTGAAAATTTTTACCCATTTCTATAACATCCAAAGATTTAATTAACATAAAATTGAAAAATAAATTTAAGTTTTACAATTTATAGTTCTAAAACTGTGAAATTAATTTTATTTACATATATGCAAAAATTAATTTTAATAAAATTTTTGCATAATGTAAATAATATTTTCTTTTATCAAAAATTCGCTCTTATCACAAAATAACAAAATGATTTAATTACAAATATTGTATATAAATACATATACCTATATGTATTATAAACAAATACATACATTTGTATGTATGTACATACATGTTATATTTTGTGGCTTTAAAATACTACGTGGGTGAAATTCTTATTATCTATCTATTCATATACATACACATGGGTTTATTATACAAAACATACATACATATATACACGAGTACTTTAAATGTTTATATGAATATGGATATGTGAACGCTTTTATATCACAGATTGCACATACATAAATACATAAATTTTTTCATTAAACGGGATACGCTATTTTTTCTAAAAACTTTCATCTCATCTCTTCATAGTTGTGTTAGAAACCGGCTAAATATTTTCTCTATGTATATGTACATACATAAGTATAAGTATAAGTACAATATAAATATGCATATTATATATGATATAAGTATGTATGTAGGTATTATGTTTAATAAACTTATGCCAATTGTATTTTGAATACCCAGAATAAATTTTTAAATATAAAAGAAATTATTAAAACTTATTCAATTTTGTATACACGTACACGTATAGGCCTTTTTATACAAAATTTTAAAGAGGAATGAACCTTACAACAGCGTTTTTCTTATTTTTCTTTTCATATCTTGAAAAATACTCAAATTACAACATTATATAGATTAAAAATTGTGAACAATAACGATGCCCTTTTTCATTGAAATGAAGTCAAACGCCGACTTTCTCTTTTTACTTGACTTCAAGTGCACAATTGCTTATTTGTGTACTGAGTTCATATCGGTTTTGTATATGCTTGGGCAAAATATTTCCATACACTAAAATGAACAATTCAATAAAAAATTATTACATTTTCATTTTATAAAATCTCTTGCATTAGTATTTGAATTATTTTTTATCGCATTATATTTTAAATTTATTGTTCACGATGATCGCGTCATGTGATCTTATATTCAATTTCCAATGATTTAATAAAAAGTGAGACTGTATTAAGTAAAATAAAAAAGAAAAAAAATCAAAAAAAAAAAAAACATTTTAAAAGAGAAATGTGTACAAGTGGAAATTTTATAATAAAAAAACAAAACAGGAAAATTGTTTTTGTAGTAAAGAGCACACCTAAAATTAAACACAGCCACAGTGATGGTCATAAAAAAAGGTAACAAAATGATCAAGTTTTACAAATCTTATTAAACTTAAAGAATCCAAGTTCAAATTTTTTTTTACACATTTCTTCAATCTTCTTCTTATTCAATTAGTTACTTTGAATATTGCAGATTATATAGAATATAAATTATAGATTATAGAATATAATTGACAAATTCTTATAAAATTTTATTTCATTCTAATATATCAGAATTTTGTACGAGAACGTATGAGTAACAAAATACATACATACGCATTGCCCGATTATAAAACTACAATTGACTTATAAATTAATTAACATAATTTTGATAAATTTCGCTAATTTTATTAAACACATACATAGATAAAAGTTATCAGAATTATTTAAATCATTGCGGAATTTATTAAAATTATAATATGTATATCAATTTTCATACATATGGATGTAACATACATATGTACATATTATAGGATAACGAAATTTAATATACAACAAACATACATATACATACGTACATTAGTTTGAATGCTATTTTGTCAAATTAATTTTATTAACTTCAAAAAGCTTAAATTGACTATTCACGATTCATTTATTGAAAAACTTGGATGTGACAAAACATAGACATTTGTCTTTTGTAGATTTAGTTTTTGACAATTTATGAAAGTTCCTTTTTGTTTTCCATTTTAGCCACAATAAAAAATAAAATAGTTTAATGGTGGTCTATACCTTGCTATCAAATTGAAAGTCTTTTTTGATTTCAAACTTCCTTACTTTATTACAGTAACAATTAATTTATTTTATTCAGTAATTTGTTTCAATCTCTTTAAGAATGTTAATAAAAATTTTTGATAAATGTCGTAATTCAAAAAATTCAAACATTCAATGTTAAAGGCCAATTTTATTACAATTAATAAGTTTAAATGTGTATTAATATTGCATTGCTGTGATTGATGTAAAGGGTAGTCTTATATTTTTTTTGTACGAGAATCGTAGGAGAAACTAAAAAACAATAATATGGGATTTTTAATATTAAAAACCCCATATTATTTTTGAGTTTTGAGACTGAACCAATTATAATACTTCTATGGTACAGAGGAAATGTACAACTTGTTAAAAAATTTAGTTTATTTTTGTCAAAATTAATTCAAATTAAATTTATTGAAGAATTATATTATTGCAAAAGTGCAATGGAAATATCGAAGTTGAACTTAATCAGGTCAAATAAAAATACACACGTATGCATATATTTCTTTGATTTGATCATTTTAAATTCAACTTTTCGAGGACACGAACTCAAATTTTAATTAGTTTTAAGTACTTTTGCATTTAAAACATTTTTAACATAAAAAAAATACAAAAGATTTTCTAATATTGAGAATATCAGTTAAATATGGAACTAAAATATGCACAATCGGCATAACCATTTTCAATAAATCAAAAATATTTTATTCGTTCTACATAACTCAAAAATTTTAAGATTTAATTTTAAAAGTTTAAAATAGACAATGAAAATTTCTAGTTATCATGCTAAAAGAGAAAACCAAAATTATTGTTATACTAAAAATATTATAAATTCCTTTTCATACTAGCCATTTTGAAAATTTAATTAAAATAATCTCTTGAAACTTTCTTTTTGATTGTATTGGAAAATCATGAACCATAACATTATATTAAGACCTTCATAAAAAATAATCAAAACTCTGCAAATAAATTATTGCCCTTTTTTGTTTCTACATTTATTGATATTTATAGAGTAATTTTTTTGTTTTGAAGGACTTTTATAATGTAAACAAATATCTGCATAATGTATGTGTATGTATGTATGTATATATACAAACTAAACTTCAAAGTTAATTATATAATAAAACTAAATAAATGTTATATGGCAACTAACTAGCGTGTATTTAGATTTAAATGATAATTTTAATAAAATGCTGATTTGAAAAAATTTTATTGGTTAAAAAAATACTTTTTTTTTTCACTATCCTTAATTAATTAATATTTTCTTTTATTACATTAAAAAATCGATATTATTGTAACATACATACATACATATACATACTTACTTTTTTTCTACTAGGACGACAAAAAATAAGGTTTTCTATTTTTTTTTTTATCCTTGAAGGATTGGTCAGTAAAAAGCTTAGGAAGAAAAACATGTCATGTTATTATTGTAGTTAATTTTAGTATTTTGTATAGGGCAATAATTATATTGAATAGACAAATAAAAATTAAGGGAGCGTAGATTCAAACTAAAAAGAAAGTTAAATAAGGTATAATATTGTGTTTTTAGATTTATAACGTTTACGCTTCTTTTATACGGTTTGAAAAAGTAAAATTCATCTAAATAATTAAAAAATTCTATGAAATTATGATGAAATAAAACACATACATATTTGCATAATTTTTGAATATAAAATAATATTTTCTTTCTATATTGTATATAAAAAACTCCGGAATTTATAGAATTTTTCTAACTTGTTTTAATGCTTAAATATTAAATTTTCAAAATAATTTTCCTTGGTTTGATATTTTATTAAAATCTGTCATTTAATGTGGTTTTTCAAATGCGACTATTATTTTAAACGCAAAATACTATGTGGGTATTCTTTCACTATAATTATTCAAAATAAGGTGTGAATTAAAATTTTTCGCAAACAAAACAAAAAAAAATTTAAAGTTCCTAGAGTAAAAATTAATGTATAGTGAGCATGTTGCACGCAAAATGTATATTAGAGTAAATAAAGTGTCTTCTTCGAATTCAAAAAAAAATTCTTATTTTAAAAATTTTTTGAAAAATTACTAATTCGGAAAATTATCTATTCATTTTGTAAAATTGTTTTTAAAAACACACTGCTTTAATAATTCAATTTTAAATTTTTCAATATAATACACATTTAATTATTAGCTTGATTGAAATACAAAAAATTTGCAATAAATATGTGCAAAAAATCATTTTAATATAAAATATTTCTTAATATATATAAATTTTTATTCCACCCCCAAATCGATTCATCATATTTTATGACATTGTCAATTATGACATTGTTACTTATGTACTTATTAAAATTTTTGACGATGAAAAATCCATAAAAGTATATAAAAATCATCTTTAAAGGCGCAGTTCCATTATCCAAACATCAAATAAAAATTGGAAAACTTGTCTTCATAAATAAGCTTAAGTTTGTTTTATTTCAATTCACAAGCCATTAAGACTTTCAAAATATTGACATCAGTTTCTGTACTTATGTATATTCAACAAAATCCCAAAATTCTCAATTGCTTAAATCAATACTTACATATTTTCTAATGAAATATGATTCTATAAACCAGATTATCTGTATGATTTTATGCGAATTCTTAAGTTTTTAATGAACCTAAGTATCCAAATGTTTAGTTTTTTATTTGTTTTACAATTTCAAGAATTTATACTATCATTCATTCGAAAAAATACATAATTCGCTTTTGATATTAAAAGAATTTTGAATAAATCTATTTTTTTTTAAGTACATAGTATAAATATAGTACATTAGCAAATTCACTATACAACAATCAGAGTATTGTGTACAATTCAGTACTCAAAACAGCAAAAAAAATTTCTACATATTAGTTATAACTAATTTAATTAAAATTGTATTGTATACAAGTTTCATACAATTTGATACAATTTTAAGGATGCTTTTGAAATTTTTATTAAATAATTCTTAATAATAATATATTTATTGTACTAAAATTAATATAAGTATGTAAAACCTCATCTATTTTCATATATAATTTTATTCAATTTGTAAAAAATCCACTCTATTTTCCTTCATTTTATTAATATAAAATATTTTCTTTACGTGTGTTATTTGCGAAATATTATGTATATTTAATAGAATTTCTAGATTACAATCTACATTAGAATTTTATTTTTTACTTAAATTAATATTTAGTTCATGTTTTTTTTTATAACTTACAACAACTGATTAACGATTTGTTTACAAATCATTTCTTTTATACAATTCAATATAATGTTAGACATAGTTTAATCGTGAACATACATGTGTACATATGTATATTCATACATATAAATAGAATTTTACATTTAAAAAATACTATTTTTTATTTTTGTTGTGAGATACGTATACAACGTTACTATGTAATAGATTTCTATAAATTTGTATAAATTCTATTATTAGCAGATTGAGTCATAAATTCAATAGAAAAAATATTTTGAATTTTTTTTCAAGTTTTTTTAACTATACTCATATAGTTTTCTAACTAAAATTATTAGCATACGAGTAATCGGAATTTTTTATAATATTGGTAAGAAATTAAAGGTTAAATAAAATGAAAAAATGCAATAATACTGCAGTGGTTTTAGCTGCAAAAATTTTTATTAAATTTCCATTACAATTTTCTTTTTTGGAAAATTTTATCATATTTAAACGATATCTATGTATGTATGTAGCTATGTCCTATGCCATCATTGTCACAAAAAAGTGAATGAAAGAAAAACTGAATAAAAGGAAAGTCGAATGAAAAAGACCAGTCAGCTTATGTATTTTTCTTTCGTTCACGATAAACTGCTGTACAATTCATTTTTTAATGATGATACCAAAATTATTTTTTAATGATGATGATGAATGTTAATGTCTCACAAAAATGTGAATGATAATAAAATCATAGTGACAGGCCTCACTGATAATTATAATTGCAAATCAGCGATAAAAATTTGAATTTTTTAATTTTTAAATCTACATGTACAAAAAATACGGTCGAAATAAATTTAAATTTATTTTTTATTTAATTTAAACTTTGAACTTTGAAACAACATGGTTTTTCGACTTGGGCATTTTTTTTTTAAATTGCAGAAACAAGCATATTGCGTTTTTAACCTCTATACTATAAGAATTATTCTTAGTTTCTAAAATATTTGCATGAAATTAATTAAAAATTACATTCATGTTAATGTTACAGCTTGCAAATTTCGTTGATTTTTACGGAAATCCAATACGGAAAATAGTTTTATATAAATACACACGTACGTACATATGTACATTCGTATAAACATAATCAAGTACAAAATTAAATATATTTTTTTTTAATAAGTACATACATTATTTATTACATAAAATATCACATATTTTTTTTTACTTTTACGTAACCTTGTCAATATTTTTTTAAGGTTAATAAAACAATATATGATCACACATGTGATGTTTATATTTTGCAATTTTATTGCTCATACGTAAAACATAATAATTAAAGAAAAATTATTTTCATTGAGTAGGTAATGAATTTATTTCTTAAAACTTTTTTATAAAGCAGATTTTTATACATAATACCTTCATCATACATAGTACATAACAACATCGTTTACTTACTACAAACAACATTGACATAACTCAAAATTTGCACATTTGAGAAAATCTAATTTTAATGTTTTTTAGTGTATACATATTATGTTCTTGTCGTTGTAGCATTATTATATAATTTATTATAAGCGACAGTTTTCAAGCTAATAAATTGGTGTTTTTGCACAAAAAAGAAATGTTTTAAGCTCTTAACTTTGTATAAATATATCAGAAATAATGTTTTTTGAGTTACGTCACTGTTACGAGTATGCAGCAAATGAGCTTCATATTTTTGCTTATTTAAATTATTACAAAATCAATCTCATTTAAAATTCTTATATTTCGTTATAATTCGTAATTGTTACGTCATTATCAACAGCAGCGGTCTAAATATAATTCTTTGAGTCAATTTCTATTTAAATCTAAATTAGGTAAATCTAAATTAATTTATACTTAAAGTAATGTATGATAAGGCTGAAATTATGATGTATTAAATGAACTTAAATTAGTCAATCTTATAAGATGAATCATTTTAGTAGTCTCTTAGTCAAGCCATATTATAATGTACAGTCATCGAAATTGTAAGAGAATTAGATATGTAGCGTATACGTATGTATTCAATTTACACTCAAGTAGATGACGCTGGCCTGTAGCCAATGATAAAAAGGTATTTTTGAAAACTTTTTTCTTTATTTGTATGATTGATTCATCAAAGATTAAAAATTGAAGCTTCAATTCAATTATATATTGTGTATTTCTGTTACAAAAGCCTTGAAAATTATAATAACCAAGTTTATATACTCATATATGTAATTTATGCATTGTTAATTTTATTAAGGTTATTTACTCTAAAATTTGAATTACATATTGACTTTATGACGATTTGATTATGACAATTTTAAAAAAAGTAATTGATAATTAGCAATTATGAACGTTTATTTTCTTAAAGTTTATCTTTAAATGTTAAATAGATGCAATTTAGTAATTTTTTTTAAATTAGTTGAAAGTTTTTTTTTTCTTTTGTTACATTTAAGTATATGGGTTTGCTCATGGGACTCCTTCGGAGGTGTCAAAACTTCCAGCTGACGTAATACTGAGATTCGTCCGGAACCAAGAAATAGTGCTTATGTAACAATCTTATTGATCGAGGCCAGAAAGACTACAGAGCCTTGGTTCTCTGCAAAAAAAGAAAGGTTTAGGTCTGTTTAAAAAATTTCAAATTACTGGGTTAGAAACATTTTCGAGGCTTTATTTTTACTTTAAAATTAGAATTTTGAAATATCAAGTACTAAATTTTATAAATTTTTTTAGCAATCAACAATTGTTGATTAAAGTTCTTTAATTTGCGTTTATTTTATTGATTTTTGATTTTCTTAACTGGTTTATTTATTAATAATTTCTTTTTAAATTTTTTTTGAAAAAAACTTTAACTACTATCATAGCCAAATCGTATAAAATACATGAACTCGTTTTATTTTATGAGAGAAAGTTAATGTTTCTTTTTGATCTCGTTTGTACACTTAACATATCACAAGAAACGTGTTTTTTTTTTAAACTTACATACATATTCATAATATAAAAATTTAAAATATGTATATAAACATAAATATAAAAGTACATATGTACATACTTGCCAAAGTACATTTGTGTCTCGCAAATATTTCGTATGAGATTAAAAAAAAGCGCATTTTAAAGGTTAATATACGAGAAATTTGCAATGCCTTTATCGTCGTAACAAATTCTGTATTAGAAAATTTTGTTTGAATGTCCAAACTAAATGCAAAAAATCCCTGTTGTTAGTGAAAATGTAGCTTGAAATTATTTTTAATAAAAACATTAACGTAATTAGAATAATAATATTTTGTACAGATAGTTGACAAAGTTCATAAGAATAACATATGTAAAATTTTAGAAAAATTCTTAAATTTATTCGAACAATTTGCTATAGGTACTTTCCACCATATACATGATGATATAAAATCATTAAATTGGAACAATTTTTTTTTTTAAATAATGAAATACAAACATCATAATTTTATTAATTTTATTATAACTTATAACTGTATAGTTTTTAATTTATACCGTAAATAGTGTAAATAATAACATTATATAAAAGAACAAATTTTATTAAGTATACATATACACATAATAAGACAAAGAGTTCTATTTATTTCTCCCATTTCATATTATGAAAAAGTTCTTCATACTTGCATTGCATTGCAAATAATGAGAGAAAATTTGTAACTCAATTAATAGCAGTTAGCAGCCCAATTATTTTTATGTAATAATTTTAAAAACATTCGTATATACATTATAATATTTTAATTTATACTTTTAAAATTTTTATCAAAATTAATGTTTGCATATTGTCTTTTTTTCTTACAGTTTGCAACAAATTAAAAATCATTAAAAATGAGTTCCGCTGAATATTATCCATTCAAAGTAAGTATGAAATAGAAAATAAATTAAAGCTCCCTTTTATAACCTTCATAGGAAATATAAATCTTTGGAAAACAATAGGATCTGCATTAGAACGTTGAATAAAAATTTTAATTTTTAAAAGGGAATTTGAAAAAAAAAAATTATAATAGTGATTTTATTATACGAGTAATTTCAATAAAATACTTATTTCAAAATACACGATTTACATTAGATTCAAGATTATTGACTAAACTGTATCATATAGAATACTTCATTTATTTCTTAGTTTAAAAATTATTAACCTCCAAACAAAAAATTTAATGATTTTGAATTTATGGTTTATAATTTTCAAGGTCAAGCAAAATTTAAAATGATAGCGAGAGAAGAAGTATACTTTCAGTTAATAACTGTAAATATGCAAGTTCAAATATTTTAGGTCTATAATTATATATGTACTTTTTCTTCGCGTGTCATAAACTTCCAGTTTAAGCCACTTGAGATATAAAAATATTTTCAAAAATTTCATTAAATCAAAGATAAATTTTTCACTTTTAGTTATATATTTTTTATTCCGAGAATTTAGAAAGAAGAAACTATTAAAATAAAAGGAAATTTAGTGTAAAAACAAAATTTATATTCATGAGTGCATGATTAAGACTATATAATGTCTAAAAATATAAATGAAAAAATAAGATAAAGTTTCAATTTATTGTTTTTATTTTTTTTTATGGTGTTCTGGGATACATGAAAATAGTGTAAACATTTATTTTAGTTGGCATTAGTCCAAAATAAAAAATCAGAAAAATTCAAATGAACAGAATATGAACAAAAAAAACAAAATTTTAAGTAAGGCTATTAACTTTTAATAGGGAATTGGAAGGTTTCTATAAAATTTGTGGTTAGCTTTGTTATTTTCAATAATTTATTAAAAGTTTTTCAATTTTTGTATTAAAAATTTTAATAAATTTTAATTGTCTAACAGAAATGAAATGGTAAAGCTCTTCAAAAAAGAATTTCAAATATATTTTATGAATAGTGTTGAATAACTATATAATTTATTTTTATTTAACTCTGAATGAATTTCATTTCCTTTTTTTAGTATACATACAAAATCATCATGACCATACTTTTAATATATTTACACTTAATAGCAAAAGTGTAACAACAATTTAAAAATTTAAATTTATTATCATTTTTTTTTTTGATAATTTTTATTCCAAATTGAATTATTTTTTTTTATGTTATTTAGAAAATAATTCTTCTTAATTTCGCATTTGCAAAACTTAAATGAAAATTTTTTTAAAAGCAAACAAACATAAAAGTAACAATCAATATTAAAAAAACAGCTTGTACACTAATAATTAGTCCGTAAACCTTTTCAGGATTTTAAGTAATTCAATTATAAGTTCCTTGACAAGGTTTGCGATATTATTTATACTGGAATTGCATACTAATCATCTTTGAGTACAATGCCAAAGTTCATAAATACTTTCTGGTACATTTTGACAATTTGTCAATTGACACTGTGAATTCAGTTGTGAACACATCTTTGTCTCAAAACATAGAAAATCAAACCAATTTTTAATAATTTTTTTTTTTCCTCAGTGTAAAAAATAACTTAAAAATATTTAGGTATATATTTTCGCTAATTAATTGTTTTAAGATTTAAATTAACACGTATGTATTTTCGAAAATTATATTAATAATACTTTGAAACTACCACATGCTTACACGCATGATGTAACAAATAAATTATAGTATCACACAACTCGGAAATTTTATACGGAAATTTGTAATTAAAATCTTGTTCATAACTCTAATATAAAAATCTTTTTTAGTATTTTATAATAATGGAAGTAAATTTATTTACACTCAACATATTAGAAACTGGTATATCAACATATTATTAGTGAACTATCAAAAAATTTTATATTAAATGTATATAAGGTATGCCTATAAGATCATTTTTAAAAAATATGACTAGTATTCTTGGACAGGTATCTAGGTAAATGCCTAGATGCCTGTGCAAGAATACCTTATTTATTCTTTTCATTCAGTTGTCTACAGACGAACGAATTTTATATATGTTAAAATTGAAATAAATTTTTGTATCTTTCTATTTTCGAAAATAAATTGTCTGGAACTTGATATTAACTTAAGTATTTTGTTATAGACCAGTAATAATAATCAATGGATAACAAATGAAAAATTTAATTTTAATTTCAAATATAAAATGCATTAGAATTTTCTTTAGTAAAAAATTTTGAGAGTGAAACAAATTTTTTAAAGTTTTTATAATAACAACTTTAACAACCTGTATTTTTAACCCCTACTTTTAATATTTAATTTTCATAGTTGTAGTCAAGGTTCCAGACACTTAAACTAAACACATTAAATAAAAAAATAATGAAATAAATGATAAATTGTGCCTGTTATGCTTTAAGTTTGTTTTTAATAATAATTTTTTTATTCTTTATTCCAATTTAAATGTAAATACCTGTGCGTATTAAACCTCAATTTTCTTATATTTATAAATATTTTTTCTTTTTTAATATTAAATAGTTTTGTTGTTATAAATTTGTTGTGCCTTTTCAATTGAATAACCATTTTAAAAAATTCTATTATATTTAAATTATAATTTGTGAAAAGAAAAGATGAAAAATATTTTAAGATGATGTCATTTTAAAGCTTTTTTTTAAAACACCTTCTATTCATATTCACTTCCAATACATACCTACATATATATATATAAATAAGTAATAAAAAAAGTTAAATTCTCAAACCTAAAAAATAAAAATTTTATTATGTTCAATATAAAAAAAAAAGTTAGCTTTGTATACCTATGTCTACCTATATAGAAAAATTGTTCAGAACTCAGTTCAGTCAGGCCATATAGAAAAAATAATTTTAATTGTATGAGTATAAAGAGTGTGACACATAGAATGAACTGTTATATTATTTTACTAAAGTTCAATAAATAACTTTAATATACATATTATCGAATATAAATATATATATATAGGTGGAATTGCGACAAAAAGCGATAATAACTTGAATTTTTATAACAAATATGAAACATTTTTTAACACTTAAAAATTATGTAATCAATATTTTATAAAATAATCATTGTTCCATGCGAAAAATTCCCATTTAATTTTATAATTAGTTACTTGTTACTAAAGAAAACATGAAACAAATGAAATTACTGCAATCACCGTCAAGGGAAATTACAAACGACTGTAAGCAAATTGATAAACTTCATTTACAAATGTTTAAGTGTTTGCCCATTGTTGTGAATATTAATTAAATAGTTAGGATTCACGAAACTTTCAAATTCTTAAATATTTCTTTAATTTCAATTAAACTGTCTTTTACGAGTTCTTTAATATTTTTAACATTGCTGACGAGTTCACAGAAAAAAAATGAAGTTCCTAAAAAAATTTTAATGAATCATTTCTT
Organism: Condylostylus longicornis; assembly: GCF_029603195.1. Classification (NCBI taxonomy): domain Eukaryota; kingdom Metazoa; phylum Arthropoda; class Insecta; order Diptera; family Dolichopodidae; genus Condylostylus; species Condylostylus longicornis. The sequence continues at coordinate 6,328,117 of NW_026578009.1, read as the reverse complement.
ATATGTATGTCTTGCTTTCTACATTTAAAATCAAATATTATTAAAGTTACGATAAAATGTCAAGAGACAATCCATCATAATTACGTGATATCTTGACTGTGTAATTTCAAAAAGAAACTTAAAATTTAGGGAACATTTAGTAAAATGATTTTGATTAAATTTCAGGTAGGATTTTTTAATGAACACTATAATTATTATACTCGTATCTTCATATATTAAACTGTTATTGATATTTTCGTCAAATATTAGTATTAATGATTTTTCTTCTTTATATGTTTTGTTTGTCAAAATTTACTTTACCTAACTTCATCACAATAATTAATAAGAAATTTCATTAATATTTTGTTTTTTTTTTTTTTTTTTCGTATAGTGTACACCAACTGTTTACCCAGCTGATCCATTCGATCCACAAGAAGATGCAGCAACTCTTCGTAAAGCTATGAAAGGTTTTGGTACCGATGAAAAAGCTATTATTGAAGTTTTAGCACGTCGTGGTATTGTACAACGTCTTGAAATTGCTGAAGCATTTAAAACATCATTTGGTAAAGATTTAATATCTGATTTAAAATCAGAATTAGGTGGAAAATTTGAAGATGTTATATTGGCTTTGATGACACCATTACCACAATTTTATGCAAAAGAATTACATGATGCTGTTGCTGGTATTGGTACAGATGAAGAAGCAATAATTGAAATTTTATGTACATTATCTAATTATGGTATCAAAACAATTGCACAATTCTATGAACAAATGTATAATAAAAGTTTAGAAAAAGATTTAAAAGGTGACACAAGTGGTCATTTTAAAAGATTATGTGTATCATTAGTGCAAGGTAATCGTGATGAAAATCAAGGTGTTGATGAAGCAGCTGCTGTTGCTGATGCCCAAGCATTATTTGATGCTGGAGAAGGACAATGGGGTACAGAAGAATCAGTATTCAATTCAATTTTAATAACACGTTCCTATCAACAATTACGTCAAATTTTCTTGGAATATGAAAATATTGCTGGACACGATATTGAAAAAGCAATTAAAAGAGAATTTAGTGGTGCAGTTGAACAAGGCTTCTTAGCTATTGGTATTTAATTAATATTTACTTATCTATTATTAGAAAAAAAAACCTCATTAAAAATTAATATAATTAAAATTTAATTTAATTTTTAGTTAAATGCTGTAAATCAAAAGTTGATTACTTCGCTGAACGTTTACACGATTCAATGGCTGGATTGGGTACTAAAGATAAAACTTTAATTCGTATCGTTGTTAGCAGATCGGAAATCGATTTGGGTGATATTAAGGAAGCATTCCAAAATAAATACGGAAAGAGTTTGGAATCATGGATTAAGGTAAGATTACTTTTTTATATTTTGTAAAATAAAATAAATATTTATACAAAAAAAGTATGAAAGTTTTAAACTAAAAATGAAAACAATTGTGAATATGTATGTACATATATTGAAATTCAAATTGAGAGAAATTTATTCTAAACTTAAAACTATGAAATTTAAATGCTAAATGCTTTTAGGATTAAAAAAATTCGTAACTTCTTTCATTTTTATTAATTTAATTACGAAAAATTTAAAACAGAAAAAATTGAAAATATTAAAACTTTCATACATGCTTTACGAAACATCATTTTGTGCACCTATATGTCATTGATTGAAAAGTTACATAAACAAAATTATGTATACGTGTATATATATATATATATATATATATATATATATATATATATATATAAATATATATATAAATATATATATATATATATATATAAATATATATATATATATATATATATAAATATATATGTGTATATATACATATATGTATATAGGGCTTTTATGTGCTTTATGTGTTTTTTCAAAATAATTTACATATATAATTTTTTCTACGTATTTGGAAGTGGGTCTACTTTCCAACTAACAAAATTTGCAATAATTTTTAATTTATCACTATTCTGTTAACCAATTTTGCCAAAGTTAAACAAATTTAACCCATTATTACTTTACTTAATATGTATATTAATATATAAATTCAAATATATGTACATATTCTTTAGTTTATAGCTCAAATTTAATTTAATCATTACAGCGTAATTGAAAATTCCTATTTAATAAATTAATTAAAATCTTTAAAATAAAATAAAATTTTTAAAGAAAAATTCATATAATTTTAACGAATCAATATTAAATTTGTATAGGAAATTTCAGTATTTCAGGAGTTTAACGGTATTATTTTTGTTAAATAGCTGTAGAAATTGTGATTTTGTTGTATTGAAATTATTCGGTTGAATTATTTCTTTCTTTTTTTTATTTTTTCAAAATTCGTGATATTTTGATCGTGATCGTAAAATATCGTGATATTTTGATCATTTTAGAATTATAAATATAATTTGAAATTTAAAAGCGTTGATGCCTAGCTAGACTAATCCAATTGCACATTTTATAATATAATTTTGTTTTAATATTTTGTAACTAATATTAAATAGGATAAATATGTTAGTAACTAGTAAGTAAAGGATTTATGCTTACTTAGTTTGTTAAACTTTATTTTGGTCACTATAAAAACCTGGAAAATCAGAAATTCCTTAAGTCAAAGATAAAATTTTATTTATTTTATATTTTTCTTTTACACATTAATTTATTTCGGAAATGTAACTCTTACATTTTTCGTTTAATTCTTTTAAAATATAAAAGCACTAAAAGTTAGAAAGTGTAAAAATAAAACATTCACGTCTCAATGCAATTCAGTTAGTAAATTTTTACCTTTTTCTCACATATTTAAAACGTTTAAAGTGTAAAAAGTGAAGAAAAAGTGATATATTACTTGGAAAAAATTATGAATTTAATAATTAATTGCTTAAAATAAATTGGGTTTGGTAAATATTTACTTTTATGTTTTTTACATTTATAATTCTCTTTTTTTAAGTGAGTGAGACACAAATTAAGACACTACACAAAAATGATAATTCTGTAAAATTTTATAACAAATTACTTATATAATTTATTAATTTGCTAAAGAAAATATTTCAGAATTTTAAAGGTTTTTGGTCCCCTTTGTTTTGCTTATCCCTTTATACATATTTCGATATGTACGGGCTTTGGTTTACACATATTATATGGCTAAGTCATATTTAGATATTTTTTAGATAAATTTTTTAATTATTGGGGAGGTTAAAAACTTTGAAAGGTTGTTTCAAAAAATAGCTTTTATTGTTATAATAGATAAAATCCGACTTAAAATTTAAATGTTTGATTGGATTACATTAATAACCCTATTATAATTTTGTTTTAATACAAAATGTATTTTTGTTTTTGTTTCTGTAACTTTTTCAAAAAATAAAAAAAAAAAAATTAAAACCCTTATCTTTTTTTTTTTAATTAAAGAGAAAAAAAAATACGATATCAAAATCAAATTATTTTTGTTTGCAGGGTGATACCTCCGGAGATTACAAACGCGCTCTATTGGCTATTGTTGGATATTAAAAACAATAAAAGTACAAAAAGAAATCAAACTTAAAATCTGAAAACGAATGAAACAATATTTTTTGCCAGGATTATACTAAACACGTCCATCTCACATAGTAATACAAATAGGAATTCGTGTTTTAGAAACAACTGACTGAATAATAAGACCATTATATATTATTGTTCCATAAATTTCTCATATACATCCATAATAGTTGCCTTAAGAGAACAGAAATCTAGGTTTAAAAATATATTTTTTTTTAAATTATGAATCTCCAAAAATAATGTATAAAATTAACTTATTATTACAATGAGACTTATATTTTTTTTTAGTATCTCAAAGTTTATTATAAATTCATTAATGTTAATGTCATCTAATTAATCTGTTAAACTTAAAAAATCAAATTAAAAAATTATATTATGTAGATTTGTTATAAATTTTACAGAAAAAAATGCAGTGGCCTAAGTGTTCTTAATATTTTAAAATATGTGTATTTGGTAAAACGATAAATTTGTAATTATTATTTTATATTCTTGTAATATTGCAATAAAATGTTCAAAATATATTTTGCATTAAGTACACACTTAATTATAAAGAATTGTGAAAAAATTAAAAATAAAATTTACTACAGTATTTGCAGTATGATATATTGAATATTACCCAGTTGTGTTTTTTAAAATATTGCAACAAATTACAAATTAAATAGTTATTAATAATGTCAATAGTCTCAAATAAATTTTAGAAATTTTTGCAAAACAAATAGAGTAAAATTTTTTAATGAAATTTACGTTTTAAAAATTGAAATTTTTCTAGCTCAAATAAATTTACTGTAGAAGCAAGTAAAATTGCTTAAATATTAAAAATTTTAGATTTTTTCTACATAAAAAATTATTAAAACTTATTTAAATTTACATTATACATATACAATACTTACATATATGTATATTAGGAAGCCATAAATATTTTACATATATACATACATAATATTTTTTATAAAATTTTTGGATATTCTTATTACTGTTGTTGCTTTAAATTTTGAATGTCGCTTAGTAAAAAAAAAAAAAAACAAAAATGTTAGTGTTAAAGAATGTAGTTTTTTTCAATTTATGAAAAATTATCTATAATAAGAATGTTTAGATTATAACAAAATGATTAGCATAAACCTAATCTTTTACATACTTATTAATCTATACTATTTACCTATTTTTATTTTCATATAATATTGTTTTCATTTCAATTTCAATAAAGTTAATTAATGAAAATAATAATTTTTTTTTAATTTCACGTCATATATTGTGTGTAGCCTTACTACAGGGATCAATTGGAAATTTTTAATTTTTATATCATATTAATTTTATGCTTTGTCTTTATTTATTATAATGTGTACATATATGTGAAAAATATAAAATATAATAAGAAGAAGGAACAAATGAGTTAATTTACAGATTGTAATGTGGTAATGTATATGTTAAATTTGTGTTACCAACATTGAAACAGATATTTCTTTTATGTTTTATAATATTACGATGAATGATTGAAAATTCTCCATGTTTATGTATTTAATAATAATATTATGACTCTAGTTTGTTGTAAATGCACCATACAGAAAAGTTTTATATGTACAGTGATTCAGTTTTTTTGTTTATAGTTTTTTTTTTTCATTTTTTTTTACATATTTACAAATAATAACTATAGATTACATTTTTTAGCCATTATGTCTAAAATAATAAATAATTAATAAGTAATTTTCTTTCGAATTAATCTTTTTACTTCACATTTGTTTATTGTTTTTATTTCTCATTGTACATAATGCATTCATCTTACAATTTAATTGTTTCTTTACAATTAAATATAAAAAAGTAATGAATATAAGCTCCTGTTGTAATAATATGACTAATGTTGTCACGTTTGTATACGTACACCGTCATTAATTACTTATGCACTATAAAGTATTTATACTGCATTATAGTGCAATGTATTTCTAGCACATACTATCAATTTAACGAAATAATTTTAAGTATTGTGCAACCAAAATTTTGAAACTTAAAATCAAATTAACTATTTGTATTCACTCTAATACACATACATGAATGGCACCCTTAATGTATGAATATTGTAAAGTTATAATGAAAAAATAAGAATAACAAATAAATTTTTCAGCAGGAGTTTAATATTATTTTTTATCCACTTAAATGTAATTATAATTCAAATAGAATTATTATATTAATTAGAAATAATATTTGTACAAATAATATGTAAACATTTCTAGCAAATTAATATATAATACTCGTATATACTTATATGGAATTTAACTGTTTAAATACACTTCTATTATGCATTTTTTGATGTGCTCAAAGACAATTGGAAAATAAAACTTATGAATTCATTTATGCATGATCTTAAATAATTAAATAAAAAATAATCACAAATATTTTCTTATATATTTTCAAATAAATTTTTTTAAAAAAATTCAGAAGTTATAGATCACATTTTCTGTTTATAAAAAAAAACAACACTTTTCACATTTTATCATTTCTTTCAAATTCTATTATTACAGGAGGACTGCGAAACTGAAAATGGATATTTACTAGCTACAGTTGTAGCTTGGTAAATTTTTCCTAAAACAATGAAAATTTATTCAACAAAAAAATTAAATTTACAACAAAAAAAAAAAATAAATTATTTAATTTCAAAGTATTTATAAATATTTGTTAATAATTATGATAATCAACAAAGTCGAAATGTTAATACTTATTTTTTTTAATAACCTGTATTATTTGTTACCAGTTAAAAGTAGCTTCAATCTATATAATATTTAATAACCAAATTTCAAGTTCATGTAGTTGCGTTTTTTCCTATACAGCTGAGGTAAATTTTCAAAATTATTTTTTATATGTATTACGATTAATTAAATATATTATTTTCTATAACATTTTCATTATTACTTCTAGTTTTAGAAGATCTTTTTCATTACATTTAATAATTTTTATTTTTTTATTTCTGTTCTTTACAAATTTTATCTTAACATATTATTTCTTTTTTAAATGCATATCATATTTCTAAATTTATCTATTTAACCTTAAATTTTTATTTTTAAAGATAATTTTATGAATAAATTATTTAAACTATTTACAAAATATTAATATTATTGTAATATATTCTACAATATCTAAAAATATTCAGTTAATTTCATTATAAATTTGACAAAATTTCAAATACATACAATAATTCCTATTATTATTGGGAGCATTATAATATTGATTGAATTTGGAAGCATAATATTTTTATATAAATTTTTGAATACTATCTAGAGTAATTTCTTTTTATTAAATATTTCTGTTTTTGCATTGCTGACTTAACTATGTTCTATGAATTGCACAATTCGTTGTGATTTCATTGTAAATAAAGTAAAATAAAACGCTTTTCTCTAACCATTGGTTTACCTTATCGGAGAAACATCATGCTGTTATTGGGTAAAATGAAACAGCTTTGAAAAATTTACTAATATTTTCACTCAATTTTATTTGAAATTAAAAGATAGGATTAAGTTTAAGGTACGAGTATTATTAGGTATTAAAAATAAAAACATAAACAATTTAAGAGAACCTTTATAATGAACTTTACTCACTTATAAAAATTTACAAATTGTCTATTTAAAATTAAAACGTTTTAATTTCCTACATTTGCTTCATTCATACTTATACTATTTTATTCTGAATTTTTTCATTAAAATATCAAATCTTTTTTTATATTAAAATTAATATATAATTTCATTAAACATAAAGCATTCATATAACATTATTATTGCACTCGTTATCAGTTTAAAAGCATTACATTAAAATTTTGTTGATTGTGTGTGACTGACAAAAAGTTATTCTGCTGTTACTTCAATTTCTTTCAAACGCAATTAAATTCAATAATATTTTATTATTTACAAGAAGCTTTGGCCCTACTGTGTAATGTCATTTTATTTAAAATTTTCAAATTAAGTATATAAGAAAACATAACTAAAAAATATTATTTAGACATGGCCCTAGTTACTAGTATGGTAATTAATACGTAGAGCAGAAATAAGCATGAATTTTTGTGTAAAATATTTTCGATATTTTAAATTGCGTGCAAGTTGCCAAGATCGGTGAGCATTTTAAAACTAAATATAAGTAAAGAGATACGTTGTGGGTGTTTTACAAATATTTTAATATAAAAGTGAAACATTTGAAAATACTATTTCTAAATTATTATAGTCAATCAAGTTAAATATAAATTTTTTTTTTATAAAAATAAATAAAAATTATGTAGTTGCGCTCATAATTTTTGACTTGAGAAAATATAGTCCAAATATTTATTCAAACTTTCTTTCAGTCACATACCCACATAAACCATTTCAAATAAAAATTTAACAACATATAACGTTAAAAAATACAAAATAATAAAAATTATTCCTTTTGAACAATATACATACATACATATACATAAATTATATTTACAGAGTGATTTGAATACCAAAAATGGCTATTTATTAGCTACTATTGTGGCTTGGTAAATATACATTTCAAAATAATAATTGCATGCGTACGTATGTGCATCTTCAAACACATTTATATGCATCAAAAATAAAAATTAATGTATCTTCCAACATCCGAGAGTCTGAAATGAAACTTCCAAAACTTGTAAAAAGTGTGTTTATTCCAGTACAAAGAAAAAGAACAACAAAATTCAAAATATTTAAAATTAAACTTAATTTTTAATTATTATTCATTAATATTTTAATAAAACTAAATGGTACAGATTTTTTTTTCTAAAATAAAAAAAAAAATTAAATATAATTTATTAGACACAAAATAAAATAACAAAATTCAATCGTTCGTTTAAAAGTTCAACACGTTTTATTGCAAAATGAAGAAGAATTTAAAAACACTGTTTGTATAAATACATGAACATACAGTAAATTTGATTAATCCCTGGATTTCCCAAATTTTTTATTAGTTTCACATCTACAAATCTGAAATTCTCAAATTCTTTCGGAATTTTGAGAAAATTTATTATGTACTTATAATTGCAATATTAAAAATAAAAATTCCAAAGCATGACCTAATTTTTTAGTTCATAGTAGTGTAGTGTTTAGCACTATCACGTTATCAGCTTAATATTAAAGTAAAACTTCACATATTCTTTTGAATATGGTCATATTATAATATTATATTAAAGATTTGTATACACCTGTCCAGGAAAATACTAATCATAATTAGATTTTACCAATTAAAAATATTTTTATAAAACTCTTTATGCTACCGTACCAGTGAATTTAAACGAATGATTGAACGAATGTATAATATTTTTGATAATTAAACGTTAACGTTGTTCATTATAGCATTTATATGTAATTGAAAATTATTTGGTTGTGGCAATATTCTTTTTCATGTCCTTCCACGTGTTAATTTTGAATTTTTTTCTAATTTTATGTAACTACAATTAATTTTGAAATATTATAAATGTCAATTACATTATTATTGTTCTTAGAAATTAAGATATTTCAAATATAGTTTTTAAGATTATAGAATATATATGTGAACATTTTTATTAAATATTCAATTATATAAAAATTGTTCTTATTATTATTTTTTTATAAATTCTATATTTATTAATTATAGTACTCACTATATGTATTCGTTTTTCTTTTATGTTTTATTACAAAAATATTTTTTTTATATATTATTAACATTTTGAGCTTTTTAATGTTTGTGTTTTGCGCAAAAATAAAGAGTTTTAACATTATATTGTAATTGTTTTAATTTGATTCAATTAATATATTTATTCCTAAATAATTATAATAATAAAGAAGCTAAAAAGAGCCTGTAATAAATTATATATTAGTTGCAAATTATATATTAGTTAGTATGTATTCAAAAATCAACAACACTAATACATTATTTAACCATCTTATAAACTAAAGGAATTTTCAAAAAATTCAGATTTAACTTAGATCTTAGTGTAAAGCATGTTCAATAAGTCAAAAATGCAAAATCTTCAAATGTAGTATGTTCGATAAATCTTTACTACAAAAGCAGCACATTTGTAGTATACTTAAAGTTGTAAAGTATTTTTTACAGATTTTTTTAAATGGTACAAAAAAAGATTAAATTTGAAAAATATCACATTGAAAAATTTAAAATATTAAAAATTTTAAAAAATTAAACTAGTTAGTTTTTGTAAATCTGTGCAATGATGCAAACAAAGATTTTTAAGATTTCAGTTAGAATTGTATGTGGATATCTGAATTATCAAAAATCTCCCTATGTACATATATTAAATTTCTGTTAGTATTTTAGGTCTTAGACTCAGTTTATCGCGATATGTAGCAAAAGCTGCGTTGTATTTATGTTCATAGACAATTTATATTATGTTGCTAACCTAGTTTGTTCATGTTCATAACTGTGTAACATTGCGTTACACAGTTATTTTTTTGCAATATTGCTTTAATAATAATCTCTTTTACTTTGATCTGCAAAATAAACTTATCTATGGTTCTATTTTTGTACATATTTTTATTTTGATTGACCCGATTTTGATAAAGATTGCTCTTTCACGATTTATTAATTTTAAATTAGCAACCTTAATTAAATTATAGGCTTTGGCTTATTTTCCTACTTTATTAATAAGATTATTATTTGGTAGTATAAAGCAGAATAAATGAAATTTTAGACTTGCAATAAATAAAATTCAAGATTTTTTTTTGAAGATTTTTATTTTCATTCTTATACGCCTTAAAAGTATTTGAATTTTTTCTAAGAATCGCCATTAATAGAGAAAAATATACAAGTACCAATCCTTGTCTCATAACAAACGATTTTTTTTATTAGAAAATTCTCAGATTCATAACGTTCCTTTTTGTAAATTTCATGCAAAAAATTTTCACTATGGGGATATGTTTTTATATTATTATATTTAAAATAATTAAAAAAAGTTTTTAATTTTAATTTTTTTCATGTTTTAAAAATCAATTCAATATAATCATAGTGCTACACCATTACCGACCCGAAATTTACAAAATTTCATATACAGTCTTGTTAATTATATTAAAAATTTCACATTAATTTTATTTGACTGTAAAATACATTTTCTGAAATTCCGAAATATAAGATTATTTCGGACATACATATTACATAAAATGATGATAATTATTGCTAAAATATAAATAATTCAAGCAAACATCAAATTATAATTTTTGCAGGAGGATGTTGGTGGTGATACTGGAGATGTTTTAGCAGAAATTGCAGCTTGGTAAATTGCAATTCAATAGGATTGTTTTAAAATTCCAAATTTCGAATACATGGAGAATAATTTCCATCATTTATAATTAATCTAAATATTATATTACATGCAAGCTTGTCCAAACTTTAAATTTATTTTTAATTTTATTGTATTTTTAAATTCTACTTTTGTTCTTGTACGATAACAGTAAGTGCAATTATTTGTGAATTTTTTTTTTATTTGTAAATTGTTAGATATTTACATTATATTTTGTGTGCATTTTGTACTTTAAAAATGAATAATTGTTAACTAATAAAAAAAAAAGGCAACTTGAATTTGTGCTTACATAAGATGAGTTGTTTTATTTTTGAATATTGAATGTTTATTGAATCTATAGGTGCACAAAATGTTATAGTTATACTTAAAATCTGCAATAATACAAATAGACGTATATGGTTATAAGTGTAACACATATTGTAAGCATTTTTCATAATAAATTTTGTCATATTATTGAATTTTTCTTATTCATTTTTATTTTTGTTTCAGGATGATTTATCCGGAGATTATCGCGACGTCTTGGTGACATTGGCTTCTTATTAATAATCATTACAGAAATGTATTACATTTTTTTTTTTAATAATAAATGGGTTGTCTATACTTACTGTGGCTATGGAATATTAATTCTAAAAAATAGAAGAATCAGCCGTTCATTTCATTACACGATACACATTTTTAGTGTTTTAGTTTGATTGAGGTCTTTTTAAATACTTTCATTTTAAATAAAATAAGAAAAAAAAATCGTGCATATAGAAATTTATTTTTTGAGTCTTTTTTTCGACTATTTTTTGAGAAAGATTTTCGTCCATTTGTATTTTAAATATTGGATTTGTAGGTAAGTGAAACAGTTGGGATAATGTTGCAAACTAATCACTTCGAAAATATCTTTATGATTTTTGTGTAGGTTCAACTTGGCCATTCCTTTCCTTTACTTTTCTGATCCATAAAATAAGATTAGTAAGTAAGCATTAAGGAAGTTTTACGCAGTGCTAATTTTATTGCTGAAACCGATATCACTAAAATTTAAACCGAATATTATAAATTTTTATTGTTTCTAGACCAGATAAGGCTGGCAAATTAATTTTTTCCTATTAATAAAATTAAACGAAAAAAGTGCTATAAGTACCTAAATTTTCAAATATATATGTATATATATGCAGCTAAATCATAAAATTATAATTTTGGATATTTTAATCTTTGGATATTGGGTTTCGTTTAATTATCATAGAAATATTCATAGAATATTTAAATTATATTGTATGATACAGTAAAGTTTTAATCATTTCTAAGTTAATTATCATTTTTAGTTCCCATAAATCATTCCAAATGCAAACCCAGATTGAGAGCTTTACATATTTTTCACCTATGTAAATAAAATGGTCGCCCTTTTTATGTAAGAAGGATTCTACTTACACTTGGGGAAAATTTTCATCTTTTAATGACTTCTGATGTTACATATAACTGATAGGTCCCTTTTTAAATTGGAAAAAATTCGTCCGAATTACATAAATTTAGCATAAGTTATAGTTTATTTTGTGATCAGAGGAGCCGTGGGGTCGTAAATACCATTTTGTGATAAATATATAAGTTTGCTTGTTTCCATCCACCGCATAACTACAAAAATTGTTGCTATTTATATAAAAAATAGTGAATTCGATTCGTAAAAATTATGGTTAGCATCTCTGCTTCTCGCCAGAAATTTATGAAATTTTACTTTTGGTTACTTGATTAATTTTCTTAACAAAATATAAATTTTTATGCCTGTTATACAACCTGTAATTGAAATTTAGAGACATACAATTATTTAAGCTAATTATCTCTTTTTTTCTACTATTTTTTTGGTTTAAAACAAACATCTTTCAGATTATAATTCCAATAGGATAGGTTGTAACAAGCATTAACAGATAACTTGAATGCTGGCCATTATCCATGTGGGATTATTTCTTAGTTTTACGATCATTTGTAACATTTACATTACTTATATAACCAAATGCATATATGTAGGTATTTGGTGAAAAATATACCTATGTATAAATGTAATTCATTCCCCATAAAATGCTTTAAATTAAATAAAACAAAACTAAACGAAAAAATAAAACACATATAGTAACAAATTCATTTCCGTTTTTTTATTGTTATGCTTTTCAAAAAATCATAAATAAATAGAAGAAAAAATAGGAAAAGTTGAAAAAAAAAATTAAAAACGCATTGCTTATTTTTTAAGTGATTTAACAAATTGTGTTAAATCATATTCTTCCTCATATTGTCTGTCCTCCCATAAATCGGGTAAATTTTCTATAACTGTTTTCATGGATACTGCATTGTTTCCAGCAATTCCATTACCATTGCTGTTGCTTGAACTAGCTTGCGTACTTCTTTCTTGTTTTTCCCCGTCATGTAAATTAAATAAATCTAAAAGTTGATCAGTGCCCATCGTTTCTAAAGACGCGTTATCAGCTCCAACAATTGTATTTGCAGTAAGAATTTTGAATTTTTGTAAACCCATAATTTTTTCTTCAAGAGATTTTCTAGTAATTAATCTATACACGTTAACAACTTTTTTTTGTCCTATTCGATGTGCACGATCCATTGCTTGTAAATCTTTCATGGGATTCCAATCATGTTCGACAAATATAACAGTATCAGCACCAGTTAAATTAAGACCCAATCCTCCCACCTTTCAAAGCAAAATGAACATTGTATGAAATTCGTGGTATTGAAAAATTTATTAAATTTATGACTTACTTGTGTTGTTAAAAGCAATACATCGATGCTTGGATCACCGTTAAATTTTGTGACTATTTCATGTCTTGAAGAAGCTGGAACTGTGCCGTCCAATCTCAAATATGATACTGTGGGCATATGTTTTTTGAGTAAATCTTTTTCTACAATATCTAGCATAGTTTTTAATTGACAAAATATTAAAGCTCTATGTTGACTAACAGTTTCATTTTCAATTCCAATACCACAATCTAGTAAAAGTTGTCTGAAAATAAATTTTATTAAAAAATTTTTTTAGTTATTTAATGATAGAAAATTTTACTTTAATGCCGGTAATTTAGCTGAATGTTCAATATCATCCAAAGAGGATTTATTTCTTGCCAATTCTTCTGAAATTTTTTGGTATTCCGGATGATGTTCATTTAATATTAATTTTGGATGATTGCACACATTTTGCAAATAGCGCAAAGCTTGGAATATATGCGTCTTTTTGTTTAAGTTTTCGGTGGATTCTGTTTCGCTAAAGTGCTCAATACAATCTTTAATTTCTGAGTTTAAGTGAGTTCTGCTAAAATCTTCATAAAGGCGTTCTTGTAGGGGACTCAATTCGCAAATTAAGTCTTGAGTAATTTTTGGTGGCAGATCCTTAAGAACATCTTCTTTGACTCTTCTTAATAAAAATGGTAACACTTGTCTATGTAGAGCTTCCATAGCTAAAACACCACTTTCTTGTTCTTTAGTAGAACTTTTCGCATCTCTACTAGCCAAAATAGGTCGACTAAACTTGACTAAAAACTGTTTTTCTGTTCCCAAAAATCCAGGCATCAGAAAATCAAACAAGGACCACAATTCTAACACATTATTTTGAATTGGGGTACCAGATAATATTAATCTATGGTTAGCTTTAAGTTGCTTTATTGCTTTAGAACTTTTTGTTTTACCATTTTTAATTATATGTCCTTCATCCAGAACACAATAATTCCAATTTATTTTTGAAAAGAAATCTACATCTTTCCTAATTGTATCATAGGAAGCTACTATTAAATTATGTTTTTTCAGTTTTGGCCTAAGTTTTTCTCTCTCATTTGGCAGTCCGACATAATGGAGTGGATTAAGAAACTTTGAGGGTAAAAATTTTTGTATTTCATACACCCAGTGGCCTGTTAATGTAGGTGGACAAATAACAATACTAGGCAATTCTGTTAAATTATTTTGTTTTCTATCGTAATGATCTCCTGCTAAAATGCATATTGTCTGCAATGTTTTACCAAGACCCATATCATCACATAGAATACCATGTAAATTATATTTATTAAGAAACCATAACCAATTGACGCCTGCTTGTTGATAGCTTCGCAATTCAGCATTAATTGACACAGGAACCTTAAAATCTGGAATTGTTTTTGGTTTAAATAAATATTCTAAAAATTCTCGATCACGAATTTTTCGAGCTTCCAACTCAGTAGAATTTAAAAATGAACAATTTTTATTACTGTCTAATGGCATTAATTGTATTAATGTAGCGAAACAATGAGTTGACATCAGTCTTACAGATTCATCAAGATCGCTCATACGACCTAATCAATTGAGAAAATTTTATAAAAAATTTATTTGATAAAAATTAGAAATTTACCTAATAATGGAACGACTAGAAGTACAACATATGGAACCATTTTAAACTGCAGTTTATCAACGACTCTATCAATGGTTTCGGCTGCACCTTGTCGATAAATTATATTTTCAGCCGTTTCTAACAAAGGTATAATTTTATCTATTATAAAATTCATTAACTTGCAATCATTCAGTGTAGAAAAGGCTGCGAAGCAGCGTGAAACCATGTTTCTTATCTAAAATAGTAACAGCAGAATATTAATAAATTAAGAAAATGCATCAATTAAAAAACAAAATATGATTCTTGAACTTACTGCTTTTAATGGATGCGTTAATAAAATTCCTAATTTAGGTAATAACTTAAAAATATTTTCATGCAAATTCTTATGTAAATAGGGTGAAATAACCTCTATGACTTGTAGCGACGTCATTAATTCACCAGTTTGTTCTTTATTAATATTTAACGGATTAGTTCGAAGTTCATCCATCGAGGATGAAGTTTCTAAAATCTTGTCAATAGTAGTAAAAACAATGGTTGAAAGAGCAGGAATTTTTGCAAACAGAGTCTCTCCAAAATATTCACACATTTCAGTCAAAGCGAATTTTGCTCCTATACGTTGAATTCGATTTAACTTTTTGTAGGGTTCGTCTATTCCAAGAATATCCGAAAGTGACAAATCAACATTTATAGGTGGTCTTCCTGGTCCACGAGATATGATACCATTTTGTTCAGTTTTCTGTTGCGCTGATAGCGATAAAATACCATAAAAAGGATTTTCAATATCATCATTATACTTTTCAGACACAATCCCCTCAGGAAATTTCTAAAAAAAATTATGTTGTAAAGTATTAAATTATGTTGAAACAAATTCCGAAAACATTCTCTTAATTTTCAAATATTAATAGTCTAGAAAAAAAAAAAGACACTTACGATTTGTGGCGTATAATCCGGATCGCTTTTCAATAAAGCACATAAATTGTTTACAATTTTGTTATTTGGACTTGGCAGACGACTGCTAACTTGATCTAATAATTTAACTAGAAACATTGATGATAATTGTTGCAAAAGTTCACATTCTTCACGTTTTAGTGACTCCATTAGTGGTTTCACAACTGGATTAAGTTTTTCTGGTAAACAATTAAGAGACACTATTGCTCCAGCTAAAGCTGCTTGTGTGCTCAAATTTAAAGAATTTTGTTCTGCACTAGTTTGCTTTAACGAATTTTGCAAACTTTTACGACGCTCTTCTATTATATCACTAATTTTTGGTTTTAAATTGTATGTTCCCTTAATATTTTCTGACATGGTCGTAACAAGTGAATTTATTTGATCTAAAGTTAATACTTTCGTTTGATCCAGATTATTGACAGGTATTTGATATTGCTTAAGGGTTGCTATAAAATCATGGGATTCTTGAAGAAGTCTGAAAAGATTATAATGTAATATACTTATGGTATCTGTATTTGTGTAAAAAACTTTCAAAAATTTTATAATTTTTTTCGCTATTAGTCCTTAATTTTTTACCTAGTGAATGCTACAGCTACTTCATCATAATAAATATATTCCATAACACAGTATTTAAGTTTTTCCTGCAACTGAATTGGTCCAGGACAAATATGTGGATCTTCCTCCGCCCAGAAAGATATAATTAAACTGCAAACCAGTCTTTGTAAAGAAGATCTAGATTCCAAGTGGCCCATTAAAACTTTGGTATAACAATTAATTGGGCTTTCACCACCACTGGTATAATCAATACCTGGGGCAGGTTTTACTAGATATTTAGAAAGGGCACCTAATATTTTTGCAGCGTTAGTTCGTGCTCGAACATGATTTTTTTCACGTATTTCTTGTGGTGTAGCCTCATTTCCTCCCAAAAATAATTTTGGTTGAACATTTGAAGATCCTCCTAAATCATCTTCTCTTAGGTTTTTGCTTCGCATTAATTGACCTATATTATTTACTGGTGCACTCTTATTGGCAAATATTAAAAGAGAAGGATCAAAAGCTAAGCGCGCTGGTTGCATAGCTAAACAAATCCAAGCAGAAACATAAGGGCATGCCGCATGTAATAAGGCAGAAAGCTCAGCGTTTTTAATTAAATTCATCCACACATATATTGCTATTTCCTGAATATCTTTATTTGGTTCAACAAGAACTCTTTGGTAAATATGTCTTAAAGCTTCTTGCAATAAGGGAGCCTTCCATTCGCTTACTCCGAAATTTAGCATTTTTTGTTTTTCTTCACCCAAATTTATAGAATTAGAATTATTGTTTATTGCTTCATTTTTATTGTCTAAACTTTCTAACTCCATATTCCCACCGTTACTAATTCGATTTTCATCTGTTAAAGTTTTAAGTGTTTGCAAGGTAGAACGTCTTACAGAACTGGTACTATGGCTTAAGAATGGCCACAAACGTGGTATTAAAATTGACAATGGCTCCATTCTAAAACAAAACATTAATTAATCAAACAAGAAAAGTAATTATAAGGTCTAAATGATACTGACTTAATCCAATTGGATGCGTCTGGTAGAGATAATATTGCGGCTAGTAATCCCATAAAACTATTACAGGCAGATGTTAGTTCATCTTGATTAAGCAACAAATTCCATAACATTTCCACAATATTTGATACCTGCTGTTCGTTTAGTAATTTGGGAAGCCAAGAAGCCACTGGTATCAATGTTGATGCCGCTACTGCACCTACATCATCAACTTCATCCAGTAAACCCATCAAAACGTCATTTATAATTAAGGGCAAAAAGCTTGGTAGTAAATCTTCTCGAACAACAAGTAAATATTTTAATCCAAGAAGACCCCCATGTCGAACCTCCCATTCGGTTTGTTTTGTGAGAGCTAATAAAATAGTTACAACTTCACGAACTTTTTCTTTTGGCATCTCCTTAAGAACGGTCCCAAGAACTTGAGCACTGGTTTCTCGTACGGGAGCAACCACTTGATCGGATACAAAGTCACCAAAACGATCCAAGGAAAGAACACATAGAAGCCGTAATGTTGCATCTTCGAGCCAATAATTGTGATTAGTTTCCATCTACAATAAAAAATCAATTAATGTAATATTAATCTTTAATAAGTTCAAGTTTTATTTGATTTTTAAAATCTTGAATTTTTCTATTTACCTCTTCTTCAGTCATAAATACACTTTTACCAGCTCCAGCTGAATGTGAGTTTAGAAGTTCGCGCAAAGCTGTCGCAGAGCCATGCCGTATTTCCCAACGGGGATTAAATAGATCTAAATAAAGACGTTTACAAAATTGTTCTAAAGGCCAACTATTTGCATATCCATTCCAAGAACCGGTTGCATCAGGAACTGGTTCTAAAATGAGAAAATAACCATTGAAGAAGCAATAAAAATTAATTTAAAACAAGATTATTAACCATTTAAATCATAAAAAACTTCAAATTTATCATCAAGCTTAGGCTTTTTTCTTTCAGGTTCATCTAACGAAGTTGAGTTACTTCCATTGTTATTAGAATTTGTAGAATTACTTCGGCTTAAACTTGTACCGATTACACCTTGACGGGCCTTTCGACGAGCTCGATTGATTTCTCTACAACTCATATTTCCACTTGGATTATTGTTGTTAGCAAAATTTGTATCTGTATCTAACTTCATTTTGAGAATATCTTGTACTGGAACCTAAAACATACAAAATACAAAAAACATACAATTTTATTTCAAATACTTGATACACACTTTTTGATCGTTTATGTTATAAGAAGAAACACCAATATTCATATCTTCATCACTAATCATTTCATTAATTGCTATTCCTAATTTGCTAGCCTGAGTAATACCTAATTTTTCATTTAATAAAGCTCTTTGACGTATTAAACGATCATTTGAGTTATTTGATGAATCAGAAGAATCATCAAAATTGTCAAATTCCAAGCCTTCAGAACCCATTAAACGTTTACCTTTTTGAAGTACTTCTGATAAATTAAAATTTTTAAAAGATAATAAATTAGATGATTCTGTAGAGATTGTATCGGTATTATTGCTATCAGAAACTTCTACAAAAGATTATATAAATAATGACTTGTAAAATTTAATACTTATACAAAATGTTTACCATTTTTAATTTTACATGGCATCGGATCCCATTGTGGGACATTATTTAATACAGCTTCTATGGCTTGAGCTGCAGCTATTCGAGTCTCCCATGTTTGACTATGTAAATAATTAATTAAACGATTTAAAAGATTATGCAGTTCATGTGGATACAAATGCTGAACTTCTCCAATTTGTTTAGCGGCGGCTCGTCGAGTAACTGCTGATGACCCAGATTCAAGTAATATAAATAAGCGATCTAACCTGTTAATATACGGGAAAAATAAATATTATATTAAGAAAAAAACGTTTCTATTTACTATTATAGAGAAAGTAAAATAGTAGTAAATATCAAAATATATGGGTTAATATACGTATTATATCCTGGCCATAAACAAATAAATAATTTAATACATTCTCACCTAGAAGTCATGATGGAAGGATGTTTTAGCCACAAAAATCCGTAAAATAAAAAAAATTGAACCTTAATTCATCTGAAAATATATAAAAAGAAAAATTTATTTATTATTTTTTTGTGACTCAATGATCTATTAAATATTATTTTTAAATTATAAATAAATTAAAGACAAAACTATATTTATGCATATACAAATAATGTACAAATATCGGTGTTGAGCATCAAATTTGTTAAATATAACATCCACGTTCTTTGTACACAGGCGTAAAGCTAATTTTATAAAAACTAATTAATAAGTTATTTTTAATATCTTGAATTTGATACTTATTTCTTTTGTGATGTAGAAACATCGTTTATTGTATTTAACGATTTGTGTATAGAAAATGTTATGGAATGATTTAACTACGATCAGTGTCATTTGTTTGTTGAATATCGTAATTAACATGAATAGTACTATTTATTCTTGCTTGTATTTCTAATATAAAAATAATTCTAATTTAGGTAAAAAAAAATTAACTTAATAAGCAAGGACCTTGAATTAAAGCATCTGCCTTTTTAAAGTATTTTTAGGACTTTAAATTTTGAAATCCAATTTTAAATACCAATTTTTCCTTTATGTACTGTAAATGGTACATAAAGGATAAAATAGTGTTAAAAACTGGATTAGAGTAATGGAACTAGGTATTAAGAAAACTTTTTTGTAATACTCAACTTACATTAAAATTTGAAACAATAAACATTGCATTACTTTTTGGGTTCTTGTTATTTTAGGTTGCACAAAATGGAAGTAAAGAAAATTTCAAGAAGAATTACAACAAATATGTAAGCGTTTTTTATTTTTATTAAAAAAAATATATCTAATAACACATACATATTTTATACCTATAGTATTTTGAAAAAATTATTAATTCCCTTTTTATACAAAATTTTGTTCTACAGTGATAAAGATGTGCAAGGTCTAATTATCAAATTAATAAAAATACATGTATAACTAAATGTATATGTGAATTTTAATAACGTGTGAAGGGGTTTTCCATGTGGAATAAAAACAACATTTAAATTATGAATTTTACTAATACAACATTATAGTTGCGGAATTAATAAGAATGTGCTTATTACACTACTAATTAATCTTAATGGAAATTTCTTCATGCAACTGCAGAACAGATGGATGACGTAATCAAAGAAACGAGTTAAAGGCAGAAAAATTCATTAAAAAAATTTTTCTCCTCGAACTGGACTCGAACCAGTGACCTACCGCTTTCTAGGCGGACGCTCTACCAACAACATTTAAGTTTTTTATAAATTTAAAGCTTAAAACTTTAATTTTTTTCATAGAATTAAATTTTTTCTTTTTGTTCTATGGAAACAGATATATATATATATATGTTTGTATTTATATTTATTGACAGAATTGTGTTAATAAATAAATCCAAAAAAAAAAACATAAATATGTGCTTCTTTATGTGCCATTAATATACACAGTCATATTCGTTCGGCTTAAAAAAATAATATTTTAGTTTAAGAACACCAATTTCCTACCTTATGGGTTTATACCCATATAATTAAAATGTCTCTTAATAAATTATTTCTTTAACGTTTATTTAAAATTGTAAAAATTGCTACAAAATATTGCCAAATGTTGGTCTCATTTACCAATCTACCAATATCAATTATTATGATATTCGTACAATTTGTGAAAAAAAAGTTAGCAGTATTTAGTGTGGTGATGTAAGAAATTAAAAAAATGTATGTAAATAATTACACGATAATACATAAGAACATAATTACATAGAGTAAATTAGCATTAATTATAATTAAATTATTTCAAATTAGAAATTTTATTCAACAGTCACGTACGTTATTATTCATGAATGACGTACATTGTTAAATTAATTTCAAACATCTGCTGATAAAAAAAAATATTAAGTTATTTTAAGGTTCAAATTATTTTGCAATAAAATGCTCATATATAAAATATTTGATCGTTTTTATAGATTAACGTTTTAATCAAAGATCCCAAAATCAAATTGTTAAACACCCATTTTCTCCGGTTTGATTATTTAAACTATTTGCCCAGTCAGAAATTTTCAATATCGTTAAATTCCTAGCCAACTTCTATTTCATACTATGAATCTTACAAATAGTTATACTTGTTTCAATATTATAAGGATACAATATAAGAACCATAAATAATTTTAAAACACAAATATATCACAATATATAATTATTGTCACAGGATAATTAAATCATTATCAGTATTGAAAGAGAATTTGAATTCCAACGTAGTAACACATAATGTAGGCTTTCTTAAAGGAAAAGCATACATTATAATGTATGAATGATTATACAAGAAATTTTTAAAAGTAGCCGGTTATATACATATCCATATGTAAATAAGGATACTCTCAAAAAGTTTCATATTATGCATAGCTAATTTTGGGTTTTTAACTTAATAATAATTTCCTTATTTTTTTTAATGTATTTATGTAGCATTCTTTTACATATATTGCAAAAGCCTACATCTTTTATGTGACTAATTCTATAAATACAATTAATTATATTGATGTGCACATGACTTTTAAATTGTGCTAAGATCAGTAATAATAAAAAACGTGGCGTATCCGGCGGTGACATTTTATGAAATTTTAATACACATGGAATATGCAGGTATGTACATACGTATATATATATATATATATATATTTGTAGGTTCAAGCAAAAAGCTTTTAATATACATCTGTCAATAAGATCAATTGTCATTTTATCATTTTTTTTTAATCTATTTCATTAAATCTATGTATTCGATTATTAATAATACACCAAGAGACTATTTTCAATTTCCACATTTAATTATAAATCTATATATGTACCTACCTACTTAACAAAATATTTATATGTGTATAAAAAATGTAATTTTTTTCTTGTGTCTTTATCCTAATATCCAATCAGATAAAAATAAAAATATTTTATTAAATAGAATTTTTTATAGATATTTTTAATTATCAAAAAGAGTCACTAAGATTCTTTTAATTAAAATTGCCTTGTAAGACACCGATAGATACACCCTTATTGAATTATATTTTAATTATATTTTTAATTGTATTTTAAAATAATTCAAAACATTGATAAGTTCCTTCACTGTAAAAATTAATATTTCTATTGTAGAAATTATAGTAATTTATGTTGGTATAAGTAGGTAGATAATAGATCAATCAAGGTAGATCTTTGAAATTTCCCTGAAAAAATAAGATCTGTTATCAAATTAAGTTTATTTTTAAAATCGAATTGGAAAATGTAAGATTTTATTACATGTTTTAGACAGCGTATTACTCAACTAAATTTCAACAAAATTCATACATTTGTTATTATATTTACAAAAAGAAAATATTCCTAGATCAAAAGTAATTGTAAGCTCTGAAAAATATTTGCTCTTTCTAATAGACTTTTATTAACTATATACAATATTTATAATGTATATAATTATTATACATAATTAATATATATCATAAATATAAATACCTTAGTATATATAATACCTAAGGAGCTAATAATAGTAGGTACATACCTAACTAAATACAATGTAAAACAGACGCTAGTAATAGTAGGTACCTTAATACTATGTTTTTAACTTAATACTAATATATATTTATAACTAAATTGTGTACAGTCGAATGATAGTTTTTCAAATTCATAATTTTAATAAATTTTTTGTTTATATTGCTATCTATTGTTTAGTTTCTGCTATCCTTATTTATTTTAAAATTAAAACGCCTAAAAAAATATTACCTAGTCTGATTTGAGAAATTTTAAAACAACACATAATACATAAGTAGAACATATAATATAAAAAATATAAATGTTCCCATATATTTTTATTAATTCATTTGTAAGATATTTAGCAATTGCTTTTTCAGTTTATAACACACAAACAAAATTCTTCTCTTCATTTTAAAAAGCTTTCTCAATAAAATACTCGTACTCCTGAAATAATTACTAATATATTTTTAGTTTTGGAGCAATTTTTCTATTTCTGTAATAAACGATTGCAATTCACAATTTCAACAATAAAAACTTTTGTGTCCTAAAAAGAAAAAATGAAATTCTTGTTTACTTAGTATAGGTATCTTTTAGTTAAAATATTTAGTATGTATATTAATGGTTAATTTGTAAGCAGGTAGGTATCTACCTCCCTGGTCTCCTTGCAAAAACAAAATAATAATTATAAGAATTTAATAAGTAGATACATATGTAGGTATGTAAATATATTAAAGATTTTTTACGTTTTGATTTGTATTGATTTTTTAATTCTATTAACATAATTATTTAATAGAACTCTTCTTTTCTGTATACTTAATTTAATATTTTCATTATAAACTAATTGTGGTATATGTTTGTACGAACAAACATTATTTAATTTGTTAGATTTAAAACAAAAAGGAAAAAATAACAATGAAAATAAAAACTGTAAAGAACATCGATTTTTTTTTCCTTTCATTTTTTTCTTTCTTATTTTTGTTCTGAAAAACTATTTTTATATAGCACATACATATGTACATATGTACATAGTTGGAAAGAGCATTCACTAAGGCAAATTCATTTTGAAATATAGCAAATCAGAAAAGATTTTGTAATTCAATCTAAAAATGAAATATAAAAATTAATTTAAAAAATATTTTTTATGAAAAAAAAAGATCTTAATAATTTTTTTTATAAATTATAAAAAACCAAGCCATTTGCTTGCCACCATATTATTCCATCCCTTTCTTTCAATATTTTTCTTTTTTTTTACATTTCTATTCAATAAAAAATTTTAAACTCATTTATAAAAATTTCGTTCTACATTTTTTCTCTTTTATGTAAAAAAAAAACTTTCAGTTTGCTATGTGGCAGACCATAGAAAAATAAATAAAACATTTTAAGACTTTTATTTTTTTTCTAAAATTAATTTGTAATTAAAAGAAAATACTTACAGAAATTGGTTAGTTTTTATTTTCTATAGTTTATCAATTATTACTTTAATCCTCCATATTTTTAAATTATCAGACACATTTAATCACTGCAACAACTTTATACGTACATACATACGTATATTTTCTTTCTCAATAACGCGTTTTCTGCTTTTTTGTTACTTCACAAGATCACAATTTTTTTTGCACACATTTAATTAGAAATCTTTTTGCTTTAATTTTGTAATGCAATTTCTACCTTTCTTCTTTTTTTTGTATAATTGAATATTATGAAACACTGAACTGTATTTATAATTTTATAATTATTTTTATTCCCAGGCATCATCCTTCACGACCGTTTTCTGTTTTTATACTGGATGACGAGACTCCAGTACACCAGTCATTTATGTGCATAATTTGACATTTCCCGGTAAACAAAAATTTAATCAATTACGTGTCAAATAATTTTGATTAAATCATCCTTGGTTATAAGTTGCGTTATATATTTTATTGCCTTTTTTACCTTTTCTTTGTTGTGATCTTTTAAATACACATTATATTTTCACATATTGTTTCTTCAAGTGCAATTTATTTTCAGGCATCTCCTACAGAGTGAAGTATGTATATAAAGAATTTATTTTCTGTTCCAGATATTCGTTTAAGCGAAAAGACAAATGTGTCGAGCTCAATTTCAATCTATTCTAGTTTTATTCTAGTTTTTCTCCTTGTTTTAATTAATTCATTTTATTACAATTACAGTTTATCTAGTTAGCGAAAAGACAAATCTGTCGAGCTCAATTTCAATCTGTTCTAGTTTTTCTCCTTGTTTTAATTAATTCATTTTGTTACAAAAACAGTTTATCTAGCTAGCACTGAAATATTTTAGAAGGATGTAACAATGGGATGAATATCAGGTGACCTGATTATCAATTTACCTGGAAAAACAGAACCAAAGCGGCAAAGCGGGCGATTTTCGTTGTTAACTCAGAATGAAAGCGAAACGTCAAAATCAACAGTACAATATTTTGCATATAATGTCACACACGCATTGAAAAAGATAATGTCAAAAAAACCGACAGCGGTAAAATATAAATCAAGTGTATTTCAGCGCCGGCGTTGAAATTCGTGGTAGTAATTTCGCAGTTAAATATGTGTATTCTATATGAGTTCTGTTTTCACTTTAAGTAGAAAATATTTTTTGTATTGACAGTTTATGGTTTATACATATGGTCTATTACAATATATAAAAATTGATTTAGTGTTTTAAGTTGGCACCACAATTTTGTGGTATGGGTAATTGGTATTCCTTTTGAATTCAATGTCATTATTATCAAATGTCAGTTATCAATTTCACATATTTAACATTAGTAATTTTCTCTTAGTCATATTTAATATTGTGATTTTTTCCAATTGGAAAAAAATTGTAAATTAGCTATAAAAAATTTGTAAGGATAAGGGGTAATCAAATTTGGGAGACTATATTTGAGAATAAATTTATCGATTAAAAAAAGCCATTGAGGAAATAAAAATTATTTGTTAAAACATTTCCTCACTATTCCATCAGATAAGATATGAGCAAAAATTGTCAACCATAAAAATCTGGAACGATATTCAATAGATAATATCTAAAATGTGGAAAGCAACCGCCGGTAAAAATGTTAATATTCAACCTGATAATGATGATGATGATTGGGAAACAGATCCAAATTATGTAAATGATGTGAGCGAAGAAGAACAACGATGGGGAAACAAAGGGGGGCGAACTGCCGGAGCAATTGATATGCATCAATTAATTGAAGAGACTGAAAAGGCAGATGCTGACAAAAAGAAAAAACAGGCTGAAGAAATTAATGTTCAATTTGGATATGGTGGCAAATTTGGTGTACAGAAAGATAGAGTTGATAAATCAGCTGTAGGATGGGATCACATAGAAAAAGTTGAAAAACATGACTCTCAAAAGGACTATTCAAAAGGTTTTGGTGGAAAATTTGGTGTTCAAAAAGATAGAGTTGATAAGTCGGCTGTTGGTTGGGATCACATAGAGAAAGTTGAAAAACATGATTCCCAAAAGGATTATTCGAAAGGTTTTGGAGGAAAATTTGGGGTTGACAGTGATCGTGTAGATAAATCTGCCGTTGGTTGGGATTACAACGAAGCTGTCCAAAAACATGAAAGCCAAGTTGATCATAAGGTTGGTTTTGGTGGAAAATTTGGAGTTCAAAGTGACAGAATGGATAAGTCAGCTGTAGGTTTTGGAGAGACAAAAGATAAAATTGGTACTAACTATACAAAAGTTAAACCCGATATAGGGGGTGCGAAACCTTCTAACTTACGTGCTAAGTTTGAAAATTTAGCTAAGAGCTCAGAAGAGGAAATTAAGAGAAAAGCTGAAGAACAGAAGCGTCTGAGAGAAGAAAAAGATAAGTTTGACCGTGAACAGGCATCTCAACGGGAAGATATTGAAACTGTGGGTAAAAAGGAAACATTAGAGATCAATCGGAAAACCGGACCTATTGACACGGGAAGAGCAGAAAGTATTGGAAATGCCATTAATGCATTCAATAAAATTCAATCTCCTGAAATTGAAAAAATTCAACAAGCTCAAAGAAAGGAACCGATACAATTGCCAAAAGATGAACCGAAAATTTCTGTCCAACCCGATTTAATTCCTACAAAAAAAGACAACGAAATTGTTGATTTGACTGAGGAGGTTGCTGAATCAAATGACTGGGGATCGAACCAGGTCTTAAAACCACCGGCTGAGTATAGTCAAGGAGAACTATCAAATCAACTCTCAGATCCAAATGTTGTAGAGAATGAAGTCGCTCAAAACGATGTAACTTTACCTGAAGAGCCTATATATGGAAATCAAGAAGACTTAGCTTCGTTCATTGAAGATACAGGCATAAAAGCGATTGCATTGTATGATTATCAAGCAGCAGCTGATGATGAAATCACGTTTGATCCCGATGATGTTGTCACACATATTGAAATGGTAATTAATTATGAAACAAAGTTAATTAAGGTATTGAAAAATTTTATATTAATTTTAGATTGATGAAGGATGGTGGCGCGGTCTTTGCAAAAATCGTTATGGGCTCTTTCCTGCTAACTATGTACAATTAGTAGAACAACAGCAAACGTAAAAAATTAACATATTTTCGAATGTCAATAAACAAAACGTTAGAATAGAAGTTAAACCTATTATAATTAAAAATTTCATGCATTTTTTATACATTTTTTTAATTTGTAAAACATTTTGATAATTTAAGTACATCTGTATTGTCTATTAAATATTTTAATATGTTGTGACTTACGTATCAGTGTTAATTTTTGTATTTTCTACGATTATTTTATTTACTTGTTAATAAATCGAAATTATAAAATAAATAAAACAAAATGTGATTGGGTTTGTTTTACATGCTGATTTTATTCAATTTCAAGCCGTACATTTTTAGATAGAATTTTTCATTATGACTTTTTTACTTAAAATTTATATTTATCGAATTTGGCCTTAAAAATTAAGAGAGATAAAATAACCCACCAGTTTTGCGCTGATTTTAATATTCGATTTCTTTTCTTTATTAAGTTGAATTTTGCTAAATCGGGAATATTTAATTTGTATGATTATTTCGATTATCGTTGACAGAAACGGTTGAATTTGGTTTCTGATCATCACTGGGCGTAGGAGGTGCGTCCTTACGAGGTGGCATCCTTTCGTTAATGGCATCTAAGCCTTTTGCTTCAGCAAATGATGCGATTTTGTGATTTGGTGAAAACCCTTGTAATGCATTTCTTAGAGAAGTTTTTCCACCAGATAGAGCACCTAATGGTAGTGCTCCTGTAGGTGTAAGACCTTTCAATTGTAAAACCGACTCGGATTCTTCTCTTAACACAGAAAATACAAGTGCCATTTTTCCAATAGCTCGAATCTTATTGCGAATAACTTCTTTACGTAAATTAGCTTCTTCTAACGTATCATCACCTTCTGTCATAAGCTCGTCGTCAGAACAGATATTTAATACATTGACTAACATTTCTGTTACCTTTTCACCGACAAATGGCAAAGACCATGTAAACACATCCATAAAGTTCGGTAACCAATATGGATGAGGTGAACAATTAAATTGTCTGATATTCATCACATTATTTTCATACTTAAGTACAGCAGCTTTGTTATTGTATACATCCAAATAGTTCGGGGCTGAAAATATTGTTATTAAAGACGGAAATCCTGTTGTTTGACTTTTTCTGTACATTCGATAACCGGCGTCCTGCGCCTCATGGGCTCTTATAATCGATAGTAAATTATTATTTTGTAAGAAATCACAACAGGCAGCATAACTATAAAAGTATGAGCAGCCTCGAACTGAATTGTGGGAATAAAAATCTGTATTCTTTTCGTTTCCAAAATCTTCTAGAGGATCTGACCATAGCAAATCGCACATTGGTCCAAATGCGGGGGGCTCTTTGAATCTGTCAAGCCTTCTAATATCATCTAGTTCATGTATTTCTGGTGACAGACCACCATGAACGCACAGAAATTGTTGATTCATAAGAGCAGCCAAAGGTAAGCAATCAAATGCTTCCATACATGCATCATAAACTCTTTCGGAATACTTGATCTTACATTCTTGTTTGAAAGTAAAATATTCAGTTAAATGCCGGCATTCATGATTACCACGTAACAAGAACAATGTATTTGGATAACATAATTTTAATGCCCATAAATAAAGAACGCACTCAATGCTAAAATAGCCCCGATCCACATAATCACCCAAAAACAAATATTTTGTTGATGAAGGCGGACCTCCGACTTCAAATAATTTCATTAAGTCATAAAATTGCCCGTGAATGTCGCCACAAACGGTTACTGGTGCTTCAATATCTATCATAGTTTTTTCAGATTTGAGAAGCGCTGCACCTTCTTGTATTATTCTCAAAGCAGGAGTTTCTTCAATCCTTCCTTCAAGAATAAAATGCTGTTTAAGTACGTCAGTATTTGGTTTACCAGTGCGAGCATCAAAAACTTCCGCTACTGTCAATTTATGACTTGGTGGAAAAGGAACACTGTCTATGACACGATCTGTAGTTGATTTTAAACTTTGTCGCTGTTGTGATGTTTGATGCTGTGATTGTGTTGTATTGCTTTGATTTTGTGATGGTGTGGTGCCCGTACTGCCACTTTGGGTTCCTGTACCAGTTTGATTTGATGAAGACATTTTATTTATGCTTGTGTTTTATCACTCAGATTGTTAAACGCTGAAGGGATATAAAAAAAAATTTATTTTTTAAAAGTTGATATTTAGCATTATATTATATAATATTGTGATAATAAAAAAATTAACTAATAAATAAAATACAAATGTATGGATATTTAGTGTTAAAACACAGTACATGTCCATACTTTTTTGATTAAGTTATTCTAATTAAATTTTTATTTCCATGTATGTATGTAAGTATAACAGCATATATGTGAATATTTGTATAATTTATGAATATACTGATAGAATTGCTTTGTATATCTATAAATTATTAAAATTCTACATCATTAACTAAGAAAAAAATTAATTTTTAGCTAATTAAGTATGAAAATCTTTATATATTTATGCATGTACGTATGTTAGTATATATGAAGCTACATATAAAATAAGTGATATATTAGTAGGTATACACATATACCTAATTGTGTAGAAATTTTTATAAATAGGTTAAGTAGATATGTTGATGACCACTTTTGTTTTATTTTTTTTTTTTAATTTTTATTTAAAATTTCGAAATATCAATTATTTTATCAGCTTAATATAAATTTTTAGTGCAGCTTAGTTATTTCATTTTTAATTTTGCCTACCAGTTATAATAAACTGTACATAATTATAGGTATGTATATAATTTTTATACTTAAAAAGATGTACGGGATATTTTTTTTGTGTTAAAATTTTGTTTTAAAAACCAATAACTTTTGTTTTTTCTGCAGATTTTTAACGTAGGCATCCACTTAATCAAATTTTTTGTATTTTAAAATACAAATGTATTACAAAAACTTCCAATAAAAATTTGAGTAGGTAGGTACAGAAATGATCTATTTCAAATGTTCTTAAACTAATTATTAATTTAAAAACATAGGCTGAAAAAATTTATGTTTCAACAATAATCCAAAAACAAACTAAAGTTAAGCATATTATGATATCATGCACATCAATTTTACCTCACTAGAATATACATATTTATTTTTATTTTAAATCAATTTTCAACGACAAAAGCTTTTTACACAAAAAATAAAGTAAAAAAAAATAATACAAAAATGTACAAATATGAATTGATTATAATTTAAAAATGCTCATTACATATTTATATATTTATAAGAAATTTATGGGATAAAGTTTAGTACCTCATAAAGTAAATTTTCTTATTAGAGGTCTATTTTCATATATTTTTGCTGGTCAAGAGTTGCTGCGCATTCAGCAGTATTTTCACGACCTAAAACGATTTTTTAATGGCATATTGAAATATAATTTTTAACAGCAAAATTTTCATTTATTTAATTGAGCTATGATTATTAAAACACTTTAGAAACAAAATCTGTTTTAAATTTGATTAAAATACAAATTGTAAAATTTCTAATTTGTGTAATAAGTATAGGTACTTAAATTCTATTGTTAAAAAAAATGTATGCAAAATTGTTTTGTGAACTTTCTGATGACCATTTAATTCTCACCCTTTAAATTTCGCGCGACGTAGACCTTACTGTAATATAATTTTTTGTGGTTCGGATTATTTCAAGTAAAAAGTTTCATTTAAAATTGGTCTATTAATAAAACTCTAAATTTGTTAAAACTTATACTTTTTTTTTTTTTGAAAATTAGAAAATTAATGACTTTATAAATTCATATATGTATACACATTTTTTCTTTTTAGCTTTGTACATGTAATAAGTTTATAGATATGTATGTATATATCTATAGTTGAATTTACTTTTTTGTATCTTTTTGTTTTTCTATATACCTTTTTTTTTATTTCATAAAAACGATTTGTGTTTTCTTATATTAGTTCTAATTAATATTTAAATGCTAAAAGTTTCCAATTTGTATTCTTAATATGTGTTCAATTTATTTTTCTATATTTTCACCACTACGGAATTTTTTTTTCTATTTAATTAGTATGTATTATGTACACATAAATATACTTGTATTATCTGTAGGTACTACTATTTTAAACTTTTCTTGATTTAGACTACAACTGATTACCTCTTTGTATCAGGCAACACTTGTAAACAAAAACCAATTAAATTATTTTAAAACAATGAGTTTGCGCTAGGTAGCGCATTGTAACAAGAAGATGATAGAAGCGGTCTCTTACGGCAAAAAAATCCAATAGTAAACAAAAGTATTGCTTATAAACACCAAAATTGATATAAAATACAAATATCGCATAAATAGACTAGAATAATTCTCTATGAGTTATACCGTTTTGACATAATCTGTTTTCATGTGTGTATTACATTATAATAATATGCAAAATACTGAAAAGTTCCTTTTGCCGTTTTATTGTTCTGGATTAATAACGGAAATCCGCCTTGTCGTTTTCCGTTATTAACTTTGATTCTGTTTCACAATTATTGCGTTTTTTCTCCTATTTCAATATACCTTTTTTAAATAAAACTGTCATGATGAACTAAAAATAATTTTTGTCTTTATTTAAAACTGTAATTTAAATTTTTAGATTAAAAACAAATATTTTTGAAAATATTTTTTATATAGTATTTGATATACTTCAATTCAAGACGGTATCTGTTAAAATCTTTTTTTCAATCTGAATGTTCAACCTTACCCTACAATTCTTTAATACTGGATGCAGTTCAATAAGAAAATGCGTAGTTTATAAAATGAGTAACTTATGTAAGTCGATATAACATAACGTAACGATAATGAAGCTCATTTTGAAACACATATTTCATTTGGTGGTATACATTCCACATATAATTTATTAAAAAAATTTTTGAACTAAACAAGGTGCTTCAAGCTTCCCGGATCCAAGTATTATCGACATACTTTATTTAAATTGAGTTTAATTTCCAATTAAAATATGTATAATATGTAAGTATGTATATTGATCTTACATTTATTCGTTTTTGCAAAGATTTTATTGCTTACCCACACTAATTAAATTTTTTCTTATATCATAAACTGTTACCTTTCTCTAAACATAATTTTTAGTGACATCATCAATCAGATGTTCGTTTGTCTTAGATGATGTCAACTAAATGTGTCATTTTGACAAGCTAATACATAAAAAAAAACAAGGATTGAAAAAGAAAATTGAAAATTACAAATTTTGTGAATTGTTTAAAAAATATTGATTTTTAATATTAAAGAGGCATATTTATTGTCCTGGAAGAAGTGCACAAGAAGAAATTAAAAATAAACAATTATACTTTTAAGTGTACATTTAGATAGCGTTATTGTATACAAACATATTTCACGAAAAGAAGAAAAAAAAGGGAATTGAATCATCATTAAAAAATTTTGAAGATGTCAGACAAGAACTTAAAGGTGGGTCAACGTGTTGAAGTTACAGGTAAAGAAGTTCGTGGGAAAATTGCGTATATTGGTGTTACTAGTTTTGCTCCTGGAAAATGGATTGGATTAATTTTAGATGAACCAAAAGGAAAAAATAATGGAACTTTACGCGGAACAACATATTTTACTGTGAGGTTTTCATGATAGTTAAAATATTTACATATTTATAATGATATTTTAACTTAGTGTCCTGATAATTATGGTATGTTTGTCAGAATCAGCCAATTAAGCCTTTTAGATGAATCTGATAATGTAATTGAAGAAAATACAGAAGAACGTCAGCCAAGATCTAGGCTTAGCAGGTATGTGATGATTAAGCAATTACAATCACTGATATTATGAGGTTGCAGGCTTGTTAGGCACTAATAATAAATATTTTATTTGCACATTCATTTGCTTAAAGCTGTAAAACGCTCCCAAATCAAAATTTTTTCGGTAATTTGCAAATTACTAATTGTAAATTAATCATGTATTGATGAAACAAAAATTTAATATTGATATTATAGCTATTTCGGCTTTAATTTGTGTTTGATTGCTTTTTCTTTGCTTTTGTTTAAAGCAAAAATAACTAAAATTAACTTCCATATAAAGTTTTTTAAATACGTAAGATGTAATCTAAGTATTACTTCGAAAAATTTTAAATGTAAAGCAGAATAGAAAAATTGAAAGAGCAAGCAATGCAAAATGCACATTGTAAATATTTTTTCAAAATTAAAGACATCTCGTTTTTTTTTTTTTTTGAGAAAACGAATAATGTTCAATATAATTTTTTTAAAATATTTGAATTCTATTTCAAAAATATTTTGTAGTATTGAAATATAGGCTGTAGTGCGCTTATATCACTGCCAACAAAATTAGAATGAATAGGAATTTGGACTTATAGAATTATTGTTTTTATTATTTTGCACAAAAAAATATTTGTTTTTCACAATAAAATTATGTATATATTACAACAAATGAATACTTTATGATATTATTTATTCAGGAATATTTCGAAATCGATTAAAACAAAATCGAGGTAAGATTTCTCTAATATTAATTTATTCAAATATTGGCAGTGAATATTCGTCACAATTTTATTTAATTTTTCTCTTTTTTGTTTTTAAAAATCACAAAAGTTTTGTTAAAAATACATATGATTATTTGTGTATTTTATTTTTTTCTGTTGTTAACCTACCGCTTTTACTTTTTATCATATTCATTGGGATAAATCATTTTTTGAATATTTGTTACACTTTTACGTTTATTTGCCTATTCGGAAAATTTAAATACAAATTGTTTAATTTTTTATATATTATAAGAGTTCATACGTTTGGTGCGAAACAAAATTTACTAATGTGGTAATAGGAGCAATTAATAATTTTGACTAGCGAGTTTAAATAATGAAATTAATGTTCATTTAAAAAAAAAATAACAGGCTCAAAATAATTTAATAAATAATTTATTATTAGTATTATTCTTAGGCAGGGTTTATCAAATATTATTCATAAATTGGGTGGAGTTCCATCAGATTTTTCAATCAAATATTGTTTAAATCAAACAAATTCATTGAAAATTTATACAAATTTTATCAATTATAAAATAAAATGATATTGTTAGAATATTTTGTTTTATTGAAAAATGTTTAAATTGATATTGTATTTCAAAAATAAAAAAATTAAGCAATATATATATATACATGTATACATATATATATATATATATATATATATATATATATATATATATATATGTATATATATATATATATATATTTATATATATATATATATATATATATATCTATATATATATATATATATATCTATATGTACACACACTGTAAAGAGATCAATTCGATCGCTAAAGTAGTATTCGAAATTATTTTTAAGTCAAACTAAGTAGAGCTTAGTAATTGAATATATCCGTCGTTTACTTATAAATCTATTTTATACATTTTGTGTTATTTTCAATATTAATTTTTGATTTGTGTGTTTTTTAAATTTAATTTCCAAAAAAAAACATGAAAAACTAGAGTTATATTATTATTCAGAGTTGTTCTAAAAAGCGAATTACTATATTGCTATTTATCACAGATACTCGTATTTTAAATTCCTTATTATATAGACCTAGGTCATTTGTAAAAATTGACTTGTGCTTACAATAATTATTTTTAAAGTTTTACCATGTTTATATTATCTACGTATCACTAAGTGATGTATTTTGTTTCAATAACTAGAGTGGTTTATGATCAATTAAAATTTTTTTCAGTAGTTTTCTAAATAAAATTAATTGCTTCAGTATGTAATATAAACTTGATTATTTAATATCTTAAAATTATAAAATTAAGTCGATACATAAACTTTTCGAGATGTTGCTTTTGTTTTTTTTTTAGTAATTTTTCGAAAATATAAGAAATAAAGTTCTTCATAATTTAATTTTATCTTTTGTATTAATTATATGTTTATACTTTGAATACTAAAATTATTTGAATGATATTCGATTATATTCCGTATAAAATTGATAAATATAAATATTTTTTTTGATATTTTATCTAGTTATGTATAATCTAGTTGTATGTACTGCTGAAACAATTTGTGTAGCTTAATAGTGGATATTTTGCTTTTTAGAGGTGTTCATAGCATAAATAGTTCTTCAATCTTGATATACCTTTGTATAAGACTTTTGACATAATTTGATTGAGACCGCCACATTTTAATATAAATATAATTAAAAAAGAAAACTTTTATATGAAAATAATAGAAAGAGATTTGTATTTCACGGATATACGCTTAATTAACGAAACGGAACTCGTAATATATTTGAGAGATGAATTAAAAACTTGCAAAACATGGATTCGAGAAAATAACAGAAGACTGTTATTTCTTTTTCTCTTAAATTACTTAAAAACTTATTGACTTTTTCCGTTTTTTTGAAGAGTCGATTTTTGGTCATAGATAATGTTTATGTATTTTTTTTTAATTATAATTTTGTTAACCTTCAATTTTCATTGTTCCCAAAGTTTAATTAAGGTTGAATAGTTGTACATATTTTTTGAATAAAGATAGAAACTACTACAGAAAAATTAATAATTTAATTTCAAACTATTAAATTAAAGTTTAAACTTTTGCACCAATTTAACTTTCTATTTTAATACTTATGTTGGCAATCTCAATGTACTGTTTTTTGTGGAAAGTTTCTTATTCTTTTCCCTAAGCTACTTGAAAATATATTAGAAAAAGTAATATTCTAAATTTTGATTTATAATTTATTTGATAATTTTAATAAAAGCTATTGTAATAAAAAATATACAGCTCAAAATTTAGTTTCTCGTAAATGATTAACTTTTACTACGTTTAATATTTAAAACATTATATAAATGCAATTATTATTATTAAATTTATTTACAATCATATTTTTTAATTTTTTTTCTCATGAAACTCAACAAAAAAAAAATCATTTAAATAAAAAATTTTTGTTTTTTTTTTTTTATTAATGAATTAATTTAATTAAATATTGTTAAAAACGATTATTTCCCGATATATCTATATCGAAATTTTAAAATAAAAAATGATAAAAAAAAAAACAAAAATATGAAAATTTCGATGATGCTAATCAGTTCTGGATCAGTGCGTTCCCTACCTGGTATAACAAAACCAACAGCGTAAGTTAAAAAAAAAAAGAAAACAAATTCTAAAACTAATCAAAAATCATTTCCTTATCAAATCCTTGTAAATTTTTATTAGTTTATTTTTTTATAATTTTTTTTTTTAAATATTTTTTATTTAAAAATTTATTTTTGTTTTTCCATAGTTAAAATTATAACTAAGTATTAAGTTTAATAATTTTTATTTTTGAAATATATACTTTTTTAGCTTAACAAAATGTTAATGTGGATTCGTTCAAATTATTTAAAATTAATTTTTTAGTTAAAACAAATCCAATAAAATTGTACGTATGGCATACGTGATGAAAGTTTTATAATCAATTTTTTTCCGCATTTAGTTCATTATGCATAATAAGTTCATTTAACTAATCACTTTGTATTTAAAAATATCCAATCAGCGCTGAAGTCAATTACAAATCGGTTCCAAAAATGTCAACTATTATTACTGATCATTATGCTTATTGAACAAAAAAAAGGAACAGGATCACAAAGTGGTGTTCCGAAGCATGATGGAATTATTGCACATAAAACATGTTTGTCTATCACACATAATTGACTTCAATTAGTAGTTAAATGAATAAAATATATTATGTATATTGAATTGATTTGATATTTTCTTATTTGTTCAGTTGATATTTTCTTGCTTTTTAAATATTACAAACCGGATATTAAGTTTCTTTTATATAAAGTAGAAATTGAATTTAAATATTGAATTTTTTTTGTTGTTTTATTTTTGGCTTATTTTATGATTGCGGTAATTTTGCGTATATTTACATACAAACAACATTCGTACGCCGAACTTTTACATATTACAGTGCCGAACTTTTGTCATATTGTTTCCCTTAAGCAAAGAAATTTAATTTATACAATGGCAATTATGTATGATGGGAAAGACGAATCCACATTAATTAAATATTAAAATGTATTTGTTTTGTAGAGATAAAATATTAATTTTAATAATTTTATATTTTAGATATTTTAAAAACTAATATTAAATCTAATAAAATTACTTTTTTCATGCTTCCTATAAATCCTATTTAACGGATATGTTACGATATTCTCTTGCTTAAACTAATAACTGAATAATAAAACAACCTTAAAAAATAAAAAACCTAATCTACAAATGAAATAACATTGAACTACTTTTTAAATGAATAATATTCGGATTTAATACTAATTTTCTTTAAAATATACTTAATTACGTAATATTAAATAACAAAATAATAAAAATAAAAGTATTAGAAGGAAATCTCCAATAAAAACTCTTCAGCCGAAAAACAAACTTAATAATCTTCCACCATCAGCGTCAAGGTTTGAAATTAACAAATACTTCTTCTAACCATTAAAAAAATGCTATATTTTATATTATTTTTATATATATATATATTATTATTTTGTCTAATATATTTATGTTATAAATTATTATTACTAATTTTATTTGAATTACATACTTTAGTTTAAATCAAATTATTTAGTCAAAATTTAATTTTGTTTGATATGATAAAAAAATTGATGTCGACTGTTTAAAAAAAAAGTGTAGGGTAAAATTTTAAAACGTTAATTTTATTTATATAAGAATGATTTTGAAGAAGTTTATATTAAAGAATTAATATAAAATTAATTAGTAATTTCAAATAAATAAGCTATAGAAATAATAAGTTGTACAAATGTCGTATAAAATTTTCATAGAAGTCACTATAATTGGGCCAATTATGATAATTAACAATTGGAGAGAGTCTTTCTAACTTGTAGTTTTCGATTTGCAAGAAAGCAAAACAAATAAAAAAAGTAAAGAGTAAATGAATATTGAGATTAATTATAGTGAGTACTAAACTGAGGCAGCTTGTAAAATAATTTGCCAATTAATAAATTTTGAAGCGTTTTGAAATTTTTTATTTTATAGTTTTTTTTTTAATTTTAAGATTATTTATTGGATTAGC
This sequence comes from Condylostylus longicornis, assembly GCF_029603195.1. Taxonomy (NCBI): domain Eukaryota; kingdom Metazoa; phylum Arthropoda; class Insecta; order Diptera; family Dolichopodidae; genus Condylostylus; species Condylostylus longicornis. Next base: position 6,289,400 of record NW_026578009.1, on the reverse strand, counting down.
AATGTTACAAAAGAATTTCTTTCAATTTTATAAGTAGTTTTACAGTAAAACACAAGTTAATGTTACAAAATTATTATATTTTTTTATATATATATATACAAATGAACTTTGGAAGGAATATCTAAATTTATGATTTTATAAAATTGTAATTTTGTGTAATAATTCAAGTAATATCTTTCTAATAACATTCTATGAAATAATTATTGTTATTTTCTATAATCTTTAGTATAAATTTTAAGACAGTTAGATATAAGTAAATGTGTTGTCAAAGTAGGTATTTTAATAAGTAGATACTAAATAAAGTAAAAACTATTTGTTGAATTAGAAATGATTTTCGGGCCAATAAATTGTATAGTATTCCAAATTTTTTAATTATATTCTTAGTTACTTCGTATATATTATTATTTATAACAAAGTTCAAGTTAATAATGTTCCAAAATTAGAAGAATTTTTATTAATATTGTTTCAAAAATAATTGGCATAAAACATTTTTAAAAACTTTTTTTAATTTTTCGGCGAATTATTAAAAAAAATGGTCGTTAAAAAATGCGTTAATGCTGTCGATAGAGAATGTTATAGCTTATAATTAATAAAGGAATTATTCATAAAAATTATATGTAAAATAAATATAAACAAAAACAATATTTGAAAAACTCCGCATGTAATATACGAAAATCTTGGAATTTGTATTGCCAAATTTAGATTATCAATCGAAATACTAAAATATATTTAAAAAAAAAATATGATTTTTATCAACATTTAATATTTTATTTTCTTCAATCATTTTCATGGTAATTTCATGTCATTTATTAGTAATATTTTTCATTAATAACATTTTTTTGTATTTTTTCACTATTTACAAAATATTTTCCTAAATTACACTTACTACACCTTATACATTTCTGTATATTTTTTATATTATATTATATTTAATAATTTCATTTTAATCTTTAAAGATTTTTTTGTTGTATAAGAAAATTATTCAATTACTTTACGTAATTTTTTTTAACACACTTCTAGTTTTAAGTAAACAATTTATTAAAAGGTAAAATTTAGGAACAGAACAGCCATTTTAAAGTTTAAAAACAGATTTTTTTTATTTATTATCTTGTATTTAATTAAAAATCAATATATGTAAAATTTTTTATTTTGCTTCTTACATTGTGGAATTATATATGAAAAAATAAATTTATGGTAAGATCATCACTGTAGATTATCCCAAATATCATTTACATTTTATCGAAAATTGTACTATCAAAAAGAAGATGGCACTTTCGTAAATTGGTTTTTGACATTTTGTGTTTTCATAAACCCATATAGTTATTATACCTTTTTCTTATTAATGTTCTACTTTCAATAAAGAAGCAAGAATGTTAGTTTTTATACAAGTATAATAAAAAATCTATAAGACTTATGTATTAAATTTATTAATTTGTTTTTAAACATCGATTACTATCGATTATTACATTATTATCGATTCTTAAACTGAGAAGTAAAAATTATTAAAAAAATAAATTACATATTTATTTAGTAATTATTTGACAATATGAAATTTTTTTAATATTTCTTTTTAATTCGCTAATTTTAACCGATAAATTTTAGTCAATGATTTTATATTAAATTTTAAAAAAAAGTTTTTAAGGTAACATTCTTTAGTTAGAATAATATAAAAGGAATTGATAAATATTTAAAAAATTAAGGTGTTTAAAAAATACTACAAGATTTTCTGAAAATATTAAAGTCTAATTCATAAATCATAAAATAAATATCACCTTGTCTGTTATACATTTTCATAATAATTAAGATTATCAGCAAAATTGCTATTTTCTATTACTTAAAATACAATTTCATATAAAATCATGCAATAGAAATTAAAAATAAATTATAAAAAATATAATAGAAAATGCTTAATAGGTAAATCAAATACATATTATATGTATAAGTTAAGCCGTAATTTTATTTATAAATTTTAAATTAAAATTTTATTTAAAATTGTAGAGTAGAATTCAAAAAATGTTCATTAACAAGTTATAACTATAATTATTATTGAATATTTCCCAAATAATAAATGTTTAGTTACCCATTACAAATAGCATCCTTCAATTGGAAATTTTTCCTCTAATTTAATTGAATTTTTGAGTTTAACATAACTCATTAGATATATGTATATATAATTTGAAGAAGTTTAAATTTGTTATAGAAAAATTTTGAGCTAGAATTTCTATAATGTATTAGAAGTTTTTCGCTTAAATTTTTTGTTTTTTAAATTAAATAATAATTTAATTTTAAAAATTGATAATTTAAAATATTTTTTAAAAAGAATGCCGAAAGCAATTTTTAATTTGGACAATTTTTTAATTAACATAAAGAATTTTAATCATATTGTGAAATTTCAGTTGAAATTCTAAACAAATATTTTCAATAAATATCATATTCAGTTTACCAATTTCATTAAAATTTTCGATATCAATTTATATCAAATTTAGATTAGATAGAAAAATCTCTTAAAAGAATAGAAAATTTTGAATCAGTCCTTCCAATTTCTTTCCCCCTAGTGACATTCATTTAAAAATTAAGTAGAAAAACTACAAATTAGGCCGAAAATTTTTTTTTTTTTAATTTCAAAATTAAAATTAAAATAATTTGTAAAATCCGACTACAATATAAATAGCATTCAGTAATTTTAAATTCTTTTTGGAGAATCATTAGACGGAAAAGAATAAAAATTTTAAGTTTTAGTTAACTCTTATACGAGTAGTATCTGGATATTAAATAATATGAGATTCAAATTATTTAGTTTTGAAAGATATTTAAATAGATGTGAAGGTAATTATAGCTGTGCTTATAAAATTCAGTACATTTCAAAAGACTCCATTTTAAACGACTTTTAAGATTCATTAAAATAAATTTTGCAAATGTCATTTACACAATGGGTTAGAAATACATCAATTTTTTTGTCTGTCGTGTTCATTCTTGTACATGTTTACATATATATTTGTTTATATATATATATATATATATACATGTATTCTTTTTAACTTTAGGCTGTTCACTCAAAATTTTCAATATTTGCAATTATTGGCAACATTTTATTGGCGTCCACCTTCGCAGCCTAAAGTTTTCTTATAAATTCTTATATTTAACACAAAGACCAATTCAAAAAAAAATTTATTTAGAAAACAATTAATAAGGTTAGAAATAATTTTTTTTTTGTTTTTTCTTCTTTTTTTTCTTTTATTTGTAAAGTTCTCGACTTTCGATGTCGAGTAGTCGTCAAAGTCTTTTGGGATCCAGAAGCCAACTAGCATCTCCATCAACAGATAGACCATCATCAACAGCTACTGCATCTGTCTCGGGAGCAGATCCTGAAAGAAAGAATAGCTTAAGTCCTCCGGATTCTGTGACACCTCCAAAGAGAGCATCATTTGTAGAAGTTGTATTTTTTATTGGCTTATCTTGATATATATAATTTTTATAAAATTAATATTATTATTTTAGACTGGTTTTTTAGAAACTTTAAAACCTCAGTTTACTCCTGGCCAAGCTTTAATGTCACCATCACCAGCTCCACAGCCCTCAGTTGAAGATAAATTACAAAATTTGCAGCAACAACAAGAGATCGAAGATCTTAAAAAGCAAAATATTGATCTTAGTGAAAAGTTGGAAACATTGAAAATTCGTCGTAATGAGGATAAAGAACGTTTACGTGAATATGAAAAAATGAAAACGCAATTTGAACAATTACATGAATTTAAATCGAAAATTATCGAAGCTCAAAGTTCACTGCAAAGAGAATTGCAAAGAGCCCGACAAGAAGCTAAGGATGCAATTGAAGCACGTGAAAGACATCAAGAAGAAATGGCAGAATTATCTGAAAATGTTGAAATGATAACGTTGGACAAAGAAATGGCAGAAGAAAAAGCTGACACTTTGCAGATTGAATTGGAACAGGCGAAGGAACGGATTGAAGAACTTACTTTAGATTTGGAAATTCTTCAAACTGAAATGTCAAATAGATGTGGATCTGATGTTGATGGAGGAGTTATTCGAACCGGTAATGGTAATGTGACCGGTGGTGTTTCTCAATATGAGTTTAAACAATTAGAACAGCAAAATGTTCGTTTGAGAGAAACCTTAGTACGTCTTAGAGATGTAACTGCACATGACAAACATGAAATTCAAAAAGTTTCCAAAGAACTGGATACAAAAAAATCAGAAGTTGCCGAATTACAACGCACTAAAGAAAAATTGTCGCAAAAAGTAGATGAACTGGAAGCACAGGTGGTTGATTTGCAGGAACAAGTTGACGCAGCTCTTGGTGCAGAGGAAATGGTTGAGCAGCTTGCTGAAAAGAAAATGGAATTAGAAGACAAAGTGAAGTTATTGGAAGAAGAGGTTAAAGAGTTGGAAGCTCTTGAAGAAGTTCATGAACAGTTGATCGAAAGTAATCATGATTTAGAAATGGATTTACGTGAAGAATTAGATATGGCGCTAGCTGCTAAAAGAGAAATGTTGCGTGAAAAGGAAGCCGCTTTGGAGACAGTTGTAGATCGTGATCAAACTATATTGAAATTCCGAGAATTAGTACAAAAATTAAATGATCAAATTGTTGAAATGCGTGAAAAAGTTACACAGAATAATGAAAACAACAAATTATCACCAACTAAAAATTCCATTGCAGAAACAATTGATTTTAAACAAATGTTTGCTGAATCAAAAGCATTTACCCGTGCTATTGACGTTCAGCTTAGACAAATTGATTTGTCGCAGGCGAATGAACACATTCGTATGTTCACTGCTTATATGCCTGATACATTTATGAATAGAGGCAGTGATCATGATGCTATATTGGTAATTTTATTAATTTCAAGAATAGTTTTTAAATCTGGAATTATTGTAAGTCAGGCGCGTGATAGATTCCCTTCAGTAACAACTATTGATAAAAATGTAATTTTACAAGGTCATTCTGTTCAACAATTCGCCTTTAAATCAAGATTATTATATCACATACATAACTTGCAAAGTGTGATGCATCAATTTTTGTATGGTTTAAATACTTGTAAACCTGAAACTTTGTTAAAAGCAGGAGCTTCGTTGCCAGAACTTGTAGCACAAGAGAAAATTGTGGATGGTGTAATTGAGTTGCTGAAGGTAAATCAACTTGATGAAAATTCATCTACTGAAAGTAAGTATTAATGCGAAAAGGCTTCCAAAAGCTTGGTTTAATATGTTTTTTTATATAGATCTTGAAAAGTGTGTAATGTTCTTTAATGCTATGAACACCGTAGTATTTAACGAAGAAGTTTTGATCAATGAAGCACAATTACTAAAAGATACGATTGCATCTATGGGAGCGTCTTGTGATTCAATATATACGGACGCAGCTGTTATAAGGGCAATGATTGCGGGTGGTGATGATACCAGTGAATCTGGGTTGTTAATGCAGTATATTATTCAAAACATCGATAATATCAAACAGCAATTGAAATTAATTAAACGAAGGTTACCACAGGTAAGATATATTAATTGACTGCTTCAATTAACTTTTAAAATTTTAGTATATAATATTCTTTTTTATATATTTTGTAGGATCCTCATGTAACGAAATGCGGATTAGCTAGTAAAACTGTACAAAATATTCGTTTGTTAAATGATCAAATAGGAAAGATCGTTCAAGTTCTTCATTTAACTGCTAAAAGTATTTTACATAATGTTACAGTAGAAAATGAAAGTGATCCATCAATTTCTCATCAAAAACTTTGGGAAGTCCTGGCAACGAGTTGTGAACAGGTGTACGAGCAAGATGATCGCGGTCCATCTCAAAACATTAAAAACACTTTATCAGCAGCTGGATTAGATTTAACACAAGTAGCACAATATTTACTGGATAATGAATACGAAATTATGTCTATTGTAAATGCAAAGGAAGAAAAACCAATAGCTCCAATAGTTTTAAGGGCCCAATTTGTTAAGAAACAATTAGAAGAAACTAAAACATTAACAGCAACACTGGAAAATCGTGATGCTGAAATAAAGCAATTGAAAATGGCAGCAAAAATGAAACAAAATGAACTATCAGAAATGCAAATCCGCAAAGATATTGCTGAAAAGAAACTATCTGTATTGCAACATGATCTTGAATCTAGTACACAAAAATTACAAAAACAATACGAGGAAACTGTAGCACTTCTAAGAAAGAAAGAAAGAGATTACGAGGAGACAATGGATCATTTACAAAAAGATATCGATTCGTTAGAAGACGAGCGTGGTGCCCTTCGTGACAAACTCAAAGGTTTAACTTCAAAGAAAGGTGGAGATTTGAAAAATTCAATGGCATTCGGTAAAACTTTAACATTAAAATAAAAATTTGTACTTTTTTTTAACGAAATTCCTTATTTTTTTGAAAATTCAGATATTTCTGCAAGTTCTCCACATGTTGCACAAGAAATTGCATTACTTAAAAGGGTTCTTCTTGAAGAACGAAATGAAAGACTGAAATTACAGGCTGAAGTGATGAAGAAAAAATTGCAAAAACTGGAACCAATTTATGTGCCTCAACCAAAAGACAAAAGATTAACAGAATTAGAAAATGAATTAGCAAAAGTTAAATATGTAATTAAATTCTTAATTTTATTTATTTGTAGTATGTTTCTTATGTTCCATATATTTTATTTTGTAAGGATTGGGTAATGTCTATGATGAAAATGTCAGAGTTCCCAGAAGCCAATACCAGTCGACCAAATGTACCGAAATTAATTCAGAATCATAGATATAAGCAGAAATATGAACAGGAGGATATTAAGGTAATTGACTAATTTTCAAATATGTTTGTAATAAATTTATAATTGGTTTTTTTTTCCAAAGGCTAAAGCGAGTGAATTGGCAGCCGCTGTTATGAAAGAATACTTAGAACGTAAACCATATAGAGCAGCAAATGGCGATTTTGCATCCTTTCCAAATATCGAACTTACAAAAGCATTAAAATCCATGGTAAAATAGGTCGATAGTATTAAAAATGAATTTTGAAAATACATACTTATATACTGGAAATTTTTAAAATAAGAATTTGTAATTATTTATGCAATATTTATTTATATTTGAAGAACAAAGTAATGATTTATTTTGATTTTTTCCCTAATTGTGAATCTTTGAAATTCATATTATTAACAAGCTTATTAATTAATATTATTTCGATATTATTTCATGAAGCTTTGAAATTGAAATAAATATGTATTTCTACTTTCGTGATATTTTTAATGAATTTTTTATAAAATTGTTTAAAAATTTTGCAAAATAAATAATTGTTTTAAGTAAGAATTGTTACTGCAAAAGAGAAATATATATTTGAGTACTAAACAAGTTTACATTTATTTTTATTTCACAAATTAGAAAGTTGGAACCAATTTCTTTTATTTAGATGTACTTTCATAATATGATTATGGATATGAACTTTTATTAATGTAATGGTAAGCTCGGATTGTAAATTGAATGTGACAAGGGGAGTAAACTTTATTACTAAGGTATTGACACAAACAAAATTAAATATACTTTTTTTTATTCTTTTCAACTTTTTATTTATAAATTTTTCAGATTCAACAGTTATTGTACATAAATTATTGTTCTCTTATATAATAAAGCAACACACATATATCTAAACTAACAGATACATAAAATTGTAATTTTGGAAGACAATTTCATTGCAATATACTTATTGCATATAATATAAAACATAGTTTAAAAAATAAAATTTTTTTTTCTACCAATTTCTTAGCTTATTTAACTAAAGCACTTAATATATAACTTATATACATGAATGTATATTAATACATGTATATAATATACAAAATTAAAATAAATTCTAATTGTTAATTGAGAATAATTCTTTCAGCTAAATTGATCGTTATTGGGGACCTTGTTATATTTTAAAATATCGTTTTCTACATAATCATTTTTTGATGAATCTGATATCAAGAGACCTGTTTTAACAAAAAATGCAAACAAAATTTATTAGGTTTATAAGTTAGTATTAAAAAATAAATCGAGTTTGAATCCATATGTGACTATATGAAATTGATTCGTTATTAAATTTACAAATTTAACATAAAAATTCTTAATTTAAGCATTTATTAAATAAAATGATATCGTTTTAATGTTTACAATGAGTTTTAATATTTTACTTGAGCTTTTTGGATATATATTAATTTATAAATATGTAAAATATGTTGGTAATCTTATAATACATAAGCAGGGGCTACTTTATAAGTGTCAATGATGATTAGAACCATAAATTCCAAATTTATTTTAATATTTATATAATACATATAAGATTTTTTATTGATTATATTATCTTTGATTTTTTATTTTAAATATCAATAGGTTGTAAACTCTTAATTGGTGTAAAATTAGCCTATAATTTATAACTTAAATTTTTATAAATTCCATTAATTTCTTCTATTAATTTTTAAGGTTCATTTTAATGAAAAAGAAATATGTATTTTAAGGAATTGAAATTTGAACTAATTAGAAGTTGATTTTTTGTCTAACTTTTACTTATAATTAATATTTTTAATAATTTCGTTCGTTTACTGTAACACTGACATGACTCAAAATTTGCACATTTGAGAAAAACGGAGTTAATATATTTTTCTTATTATAGTAATAATTTATATTTTATTGTAATATGGCGAGTTTTAAGCTAAAGAAATGTTGCTTTTGCACAAAAACGAAATGTTTTAAGCACATATCTCTGTATAAATAACTTAGAAATCGTATTTTTTAAGTTATGTCATTGTTGCCGCAAAAGAACGATTTTATAAATTATTGTATTTTTGTTTGATTTTTAGGGAATATTTTTAAATTGATTGTCTAGGTATATAAATAATTGTGGAAACTGTAAAAAGTAAACAATATTTATATAATATATGTACATACAAAATAATAAATGTACATACATATTATAATACGTATTTTGAAGTAAATTTAAACATGAAAAGTAGCCATTTCAATCATAAGATTATAGTTTTGATATTAAGCAAATAATCTTGAGTCAAGACGCTTGACTTTAGCATTTAAAATATTTAAACTTTTGTAAAAAATGATTTTAATAAAATTTAAAACAGATTTTAATAAATGTACATATTTCAAATTAAATATAACTAATATAAAGTAAGTAAATTTGAAATTAGTAAGTTTATATTAATAATGAAGTGCAAGTAAGGTTTCAAAATAATATTGTGAAAATTTAAATTATAAGAACAAATTTAGCATTTATTCCAAAACCATTATATACAAGGCAAATATTTAAATTAGGTGTCTTAACTTAAAAAAAAAATACTTAAATGTAAATTAGCAAAAGAAATATCTTATACTTAAATTATGATTAAATAAATATTTTTGTATAGAATGTTAAAAATTTATCATAAATTTTAAAAATAATCATAACTAATTTTAAAGATTGTTATATAATTTGTAAATCAAAGCATATTTTTTTATTATGCACATTTACTAGAATATTAAAAATTACATAAGAAATTAAAAAGAATTATTTTAATAGCAACGTGAGCTATATTATAATTAATATTATAATAATTTAATTTAACAAAAAAATTTACTTTAGTATATGCGCATTGTATTTGTATGAAGTCTTTTTAATAGTATTAATATGTTTTTAAATAGTATAGCAAGTAAATGGTATTATAGGAACAATTGTATGAAACAAAAATGAATCATTTAAAAATTTAAATTTTTTTCAAGAAAAATTCTTCAAGAAATGTTACTGCTTAAGAGCTAAAAGATAAGAAATTTTTGGAAGACTCTGAAGGAACTCATTTTTTTAAAATCAATTTTACATTTTTTAAACAAAGCAAAATCGAAATTATTAAAATATTTACTTAAAATGTAAAAGAGTAGTCTAGTTGTAAAAAATGTAAAAAAGTAGTATAGTTGTAAAAAAAATGGAAATTAAAATGATTATTTGGGTTAAAATGCGAAAAAAAATTTGTAGATAAAAATTTCTAATAATTAAATTGTTATTTTAGGTGAATAACCTTTTTAAAAAACTATTTACATTTTATTAATATTAAAGTTCTTAATGTAAAATTGTATAATATTTTATAATATAGTTATGTAATAATATTTGTATATTATTACATAACTATATTATAAAATATTTTTATATGTACCTAAAATATTTTTAATTTACAATTGCAATGTATTTATTAGTTACAATTTAAGTATAGCATAATTATTTACTAAATTTTAGTATTGTATGTTTTTTGTTTTTTTTAATTAAGCGTTCTCTTTATATACATTTAATATCGGCTGATTTCGTATATGTTCAATCTGCACAAATTATAGTTTTAGTAGGACAATTTTTTTAATATACTATTAAATTAAATTCAAGTATTAATGAAGTCATTATCCTCAATGTATTTAAATCTTTTAATCTTAAAAAAGAATATTAACAAATAAAAAATACTTTAACTTGAATTTTGGATTAATTGAACACATACAAAAGCAATCGGTAAAGAATTAATTTTATTGCTATTAAATTAAAATTTTAAAACATAAAATTAAACAAAAAATAATTTTGTGCATTTTTGGTTTTCTATTGTGCTACTAAAGTATTACTTGTTCATTAGATTTACCATTAAGATTTTCATTGTTATTACTAATATTGTCTAATGCAGCTAAACGATTAACAGCTTCTCCTTTTAGATATGTTGCAAGTGGTGGTATAAAAAGATCATAATTTAAACAATTTCTATTCGAATTAATATAAATTTGATCATTTAAATCAAATTTTAATTTTTCCATTATAATACTAAATATGTATCCAAGAGTAAAAGAGATTATAAAACCTAAAACTGAATACCATAAGTAAGATATTTTGGAAATCCATAAGTACCTAAAAAAAAACAAAAAAACAAAAATTTTTCTTTTATATTTAAAATTTTTTAATAAAGCTATTCTTTAGCTTCTTAGTTAAATTAAAAATTATTTCAAATTTAATTTTAATTAGCAAATTAATTTTTTTAAATTTATTTTTGGGATCAACTTACTGATCCGAATCTTGTGTTAATGCTTGAGTTTCCAATAATTGTGTAAAATTCTTAATTGGACAGCCTTCTGTTGTAAAATCTAATGTTTTTGGTGGTGGTTTACTTATTCCAAATCCTATCCAAAACGAAAATGCTAAACCAATAAAAAGACCAATTAATACACCTTTTTGATTAGCTCTTGTTGTACACATTCCTAATGTAAATAAAGCTAATAGAGGTCCACCAACAATTCCAAATATAGTTAAAGATGCTTGAAGTACACCGCCCATCGATTGTGCTATTAATATGTTAAAATATTAAATTAAATTATTATTTTAAAAATTATTGTAATTAAAGTTATTGCAAAAACAAAAAAATATAAGTTACGTTTTCTTGGCTAAGGAAAACTTTTCAAGAACAATAAATTTTGTAATTTATTTTAATTTCTGAATATTTTACCTACAAATGCCAATCCTATACAAACAAAACCATATACGCATGCCATAATTTTAGAAGATAAAGAAGAATGATCATCATGAATGGTGTTCTTTTTTACACATCTGTACAGTGGTTTAAAATAATCTTCTAAAGTAACAGCAGCTAAACTACTAACAGCAGAACTAACAGTTGAAAGACTTGCTGAAAATATTCCAGATACAAAGAGGCCAGATAATCCAGGATAATCACCCATTGTATCGAGTACAAAAAGAGGCATTATTTGATCCCTTGAATTAATTCTTTTTTCCAAATATGGATCACATTTTCTATAGTAGTAATAAATCGCTAAACCACTAAATGATGTACTAAAGCTTAATAATGATAAAATTGGAATATTCATCCAAAGAGAGCTTTGTGATGACTTTAAATTACGTACAGTTAAAAGTCGTTGTATTTGTACTTGATTAACACCATAGAGTGATAAATAGGTCACCATACCACCAATAATTAATGACCACCACGTATGACGTGTTGTTGGATCCAAATCGAAACTACAAAAAGAATTTTGTTTTTAATTTTTTCAATTAAACTTAATGCAAAATTTTTATAAAAACTAATTATTGATATTATACTTTAAAAATTCAACTCGTTTATCTGCAACAGCAATCTCCCAAATTGGTGCTAATCCACCTGCTTTAATTGCAGCTGTAATAATTACACTATAAATTGCAGCAAACATAAGTATTGATTGGAAAACATCTGTAAAAATAACTGTTTTCATCCCTCCAATTGTTGAGTAAAATGTACAAATAATTCCTGAAAATTAAATTAAATAATTGTTGATAAGAGTATTGGTAAAAAGGCCAAAAATGTGCACAATATAGAATAATCACAAAAAAAAACCGATTACTTATTGCTTTACCTATAGTTAAAATAGCAGCAGTCTTTCCAATTCCAGTTACAGCTTCAAGGGCTAAAGCTGGTGCATAAAGTACAATGCCCATATATAATATCATTTGAATAGAGTACGCTAAAGAAGCGCACAATCTTGCTGCTTTACCAAATCTTTTTTCTAAGTACTTTAATTTATAAAACATATACAAAATAAAATATAATAAAAAAAATTTAATAAAATTAATCAATAATTAAAAAATATACTCATTTAAAAATTACCTCATAAACACTTGTTGTATTCATTCTATAAAATACTGGCAAAAATAGATAGGCCGCAATCGGTGTACTTATAATATATGAAATATTAATAATAACAAACATCGTTCCAAATTGATAATTCTCAGTTGAAACTCCTAATAGTGTTATCGCAGACATAAAGCTAGCCATTAAACTAAATGCTACAGGTAGTGTTGACATACTTTTGTCAGCTAATAAATATTCCTTAAATTTATTCAAAATAATTAGTGAAATTTATACATCAAAGTTTAACAGAGAAATTCAGAAATTTTTACTTTGGTTGTTTTTTGTTTTCCACCGGTTAAACGGAAATATACACCGATTCCTGCGGATATCACTAAAACTAATGAAAATACTACGTAATCCCATGTTGAAAATGTTCCCATATCACTAAAAAAATTAAAAAAATTTTAAATTTAATTTTACAACTTTTAATTATTTATGAGCAAAAAAATTGATGAAAATTTACAATTAACAAATTGCAATGTAAAATGGTTTTTTCAATTAAGTTGTGGTAAATAAGGGTAATCTTTGGAGTTGAAAAACAAAATGAAGAAAAATAAGACACAGTGTAGATTCTGTAAAGCTAGAAAAATTAGGTTTTTTCCTGTTTGTTGCCAAAAAGGTGTCTCATAGTTCTAACATTTTCACAAATTAACATTTTACAGACCTGTACTTTGTATTCGAGTTGTTCGCGTCCAATTTTCCCAATATATCGGCTGGTATAAAATTTTATACTTTTATTTTTCTTTAATTTTAAAATTATTGAAGTAAGATATTTTTAGTTAATGCAGTAAGTGCCATAAATACTGTTTACTAATTAACTTTGAATTACAATTGAATATTTGTAAATTATTAATAGATTAACGGTAAAATTGTATTCATATTTCACATTCAGGCTAAACTTAAAATAATTAATAATAAATATCAGAAAACACGTTTCGCACATAAAATACAAGATGAATTTTTTCTCATTAAAATTTAAATGTTTTCCAAATATTCGAATATTTGAGTACACTGTAAAAAATTTTTATGGAAATTTACTACGAAAAATGTTGGCAGCCGATTTGCCAACATTAACCATACTAGAAATATAAGGCTGTTATAATTTTGCTATTCATGATTAATAATACATTACAATTGGGTAAATCGTAAATTTTAAGTTGTAAAAAATACATTTAGAACAGTAATCCTTACAATTTCTAGTGTAAAAAGTACATTTGTAAATGTAATTTTTTACTGCTTCGATAAATGTAAAAATACTTTAAATATTGTATAAAGAATTTAAAATTACTCTCCCAAAACAAGGGTTTTTGGGAGTTTTGCTTAATAAATCGTTGTGAGTACTATGAATAATGTTGTATAGGAAAAATTGTGTAAAATTACAGAAATTTTTTACTGTGTAGTTTTTCTGTGTAAAATATAATTTACTGAAACTGGAAGTGTGAGACAAATAAAAATTTAATTAATTACGTTTGCTAATTAAAAAAAAAAAATAATTTTAGTTTTAAGTGAGAGTGTGCCATTTTTTTTTCATAACATGTGTCTCTTATGTATTATTGTTTCTTTTGTTCTATAGCTTAATTAATTGTTCGATAAAGAGAGGGTATATATATTTAAGATTGTAATAGCATCTATTTAAAGTTTGATTTTATAAATTTTCACAGCGTGTAGGTAGTAATCATTTATGTGATTTATATGATTACCATTATATCATTTGAATTTAATATTTCTATACCCTATACACCTTAATGAGAAGTGTATTGGTATGTATATAGTGTGTAATCAGCGTGAAATTTTGCGTTGATTTAAACATGTCTGTTTTTTCATCCATCAAGACCGCCCGATTGCATTTTAAATTAAACAATAATAGAGCAAACGCTACCAAACATTCAGAAATTATTTCTTTTCGCAAAGGCCGCCTACTATTTCAATTGAATAAATTCGGACAATTGTTTTGGTTAGTTGCTATATAACTCAAAAAGCTAATTTCAGTTTCAAATAATTTTAAAGGTAATGCCTGGTTGTATGGAATTCAGCAGTTATGTGTCCAATTATTGTTCAGACTTATTGTAGAAGTCTTAATGGAAATGCTTGACATTATGGTTTTGGTAGGTGTCATACAGTCCTGAAAGGTAATTTTAAATATTTTAAAAATTAGTTGAGAAAACTATGTGTGGAATTTGAAAATGAATTTAATCAAAATATTAAATTATAATTTCTACATATGAACTCTCTGACTTCTGATAATTATTCGTTTATGAAACTCTTAAAATTAATTTAGAATCTTAATAAAATTAATAAAAATAGTTTTGAAATTTATTGAATTTGCTCCACACTATATATTCCTTAAAAACTTAAAAGAATTTTAATCGGATATTTCCAGCAGCTGCCACATAAATTTTTGGAATCATTATACGAATTCTCGAAAATCTTATAAATTATGATATTAGGTAAACATTTTGTTTATTCGACATTACACAAAATGCATTTAATTTTAGAAATCATATATTTGAAATTTTTTTGTTGCTTTGTATAAACAACTTACGGTATAGGGTATATTTCATTTGCCGATTGAAAATTTTTTAACTTATTTAAACAAAATTAATTTCACAATATGCGTAAGAACATAAAAAAAAAAAAAGAATTTTTTTTGAAGATGAAATTTTTAAAAAATTTTCCTCACGCATAAACATTTCAAATTTTATGGCTTTTCAAAAGAATTCAGATTTTTACTAATTTTATTACGATATTTAATAAAATTTTTACGATATTTAAAAAAATGTATACGTATGAAATATTTTACAATTATTATCTTTATTAATTTTATATTGGCTTTAAAAATTAAAAAAAGAAAAATTACATTTTGTTTACAGAACGTAAACAATTTTACAATTTTAGTTTTATTATACAATCTATATATAAAAAAAATTTTATACCGTTATTTATTAAATTTATTAAATGGTGTTTATTTAAAATTTTCTTATCTAAAATTGTTTACTAATTTAACGTAAACAATTTTGTATAGTTTGAAGTGTTTTAATTTTTTTTTTTTTAAAACGATTACGAGTATAAAATTTTTCTTTTGTCTTTTTTGTTTAAAACAAAATTCTATAAAATCTAGTTAATTTTAGATAAATTCGAATAAAATTAGTTTTTTTCAAGATAGATCTTTTGTATTTCACTTTTTTTTTTGTTTTTAAATTCACAATATTTAATTGAATGGTAGATTTTTTTTTAAATTTATTAAAAAGTTATTTTCGACTGCTTTAAAAGTAATCTTTCTCCTCGAAATCAAAAATTCAAATTTAATTTATTTGTATATAAAATTACTTTCTTATAACAGAATCTCCCATTGTATTTTTTTTTGTTTTTTGAAATTTTTCTCTTATATATTTGAAAAAAAAAAATCTCGTTTTGATTTTCAGTAATGAATTTTCAATGCTATTATATTGTAGCTTTGTCAGGATGAGACTGAACGTTTAAAAATTTTACTGTCTTTTGTTTTAAGAAAATCTCTCACAATATATACTTGATAAGTAATCATTGCTAGTCACTATATTGTCATGTGGAGATAAATAAAATTTTATTATCGTAATTACGTTAGGTAAAAGCTAAAAACAAAAAGAAAAACACTTAAAATTTTTTTTTTTATCAGTTTAAAAATTAATAAAAAATTATAATCCCTATATATTAAAGGTTTAGACATAAGGTGTAACATTCTTGATCTATATAGGAATAACAAATTAGTTTTACCGTTTTTAATTCATTTTTATTATAATTTTAACAATGTTTTTTTTTTTTTGGGTAGAATAAGAATCGACGAAACTAAAATAAACAAATATAAGAAAAATTTCTCATAATTTTAATACAGGGTGTCTCATCACAAAGTGCATTGCTATATGCCATTGTATATGCCCTCATGAGTAGACAAAACTTTTATATGGAGACCCTGTTCACAGGTCAACAGGTTCGGAGCTACAGGAGCTTAAAGTAAATTTTAACTGATTTTTTTACTTTCTGAAATTTTAAGTATAACTCCACGACTGTGTAAGACAGGTGCATTAACAAACATGATTTGGAAGCTTCAGAATAACGAATTTCTTATGAATATCTACATTAGTTATAATCTGTTCGAAAAAGTTGAAATTTTAACTTTTCATTTTTAAAAAATGGTTAATTTTCTAGGTGACGTAACATGTGAGCTTTCTCCAATTTTAGTACAGGTGGTAACCTTGACAACTGAGCTTCAATTAGTTGTACGAATGATCACGCTACCTGATCTGGTTTAGGAGTTATTGAGAAAAATAGAGTACAGTAATTGCTATTTTATACCAAATTATTTTCTTCAATGAGTTAGTTTTAAAATGAATTAGACCCTGTATATACTGAGAAGAAACGGAGAAGTGGAGAAAGAGGTTAACTTACATTTTAGCATCCTGACACTTTTTTTTATTAATAAATTGTAAATATATTAATTTTTTTTTGTTAGCTATAAGAATAATTACTGTTGAAAATATGTGAAATTTTAATGATGTTTTATACGAGCAGCTCGATTTTCGTCAAAATGTTAGTTAACCCATTTGTTCTATTACCTTTTCAATTCCGAAAGTAAATCTAGATGGTGTAGACTACATGGTGTTTATAATGGAATTGAAAACAATATAGAAAAATTATATTTCATAAATAAATAATGTTGTCATATTTAAATTCGAATTGTATAGTTCCTCTTACTCTATCTTAGATCAGATTACTCAACTAGTTGTCTCAAAAACAAAATTAAAATTTTTGGCCTTTGGTTTCTCTCATTTTTCCTTTCTCTCACTTTTACTTAAATTTTTGCTAGGAATCTGATAATACGTGATAGGGCTCCATGGCAATTTTTTTTTAGCCGAATTTAAAGTACAAACTAAAAACTTATAATTTAAAATTATTTCTTTCGAGAGATTACAAAAAATTATTTCGATTAGGTTTATGATAGTTAAAAATGGTAAATAAGAAGAAGCACGATTAATTGTTGTTTAAAGATAAATTTAATTTTTAAGCACAATTTTAGGTTATTACTTCTATTTTATGTCACAATCAATTTCTAGCAATTCTAGCAATATTTCTATATCAATAGAATATTTTTTTCGTATTCTCATTTAAGGTAGATTGCCTTCTTTCTGTATTAAATTTTCTCTATTTATTTGTCACATATCTAAAATTTGGTTCAGATAAAACCGAATCTGTGGGAGCTTTCTTTTTCGATGAAATTATTATTCAATTGGAAATTTGAAACTCATTAAGTGCGATATTTATTTTAATTGATCCATATAAGATTATTTGTGTTACAATATCAATTTCGAGAAAATTTATTAGTCAAAACAATAGCTGGGTTAACAAATCGATCTTTAGTTAAAAAAGATTAGGAATGTCTGGTTTACATATGAGTATCTACTGGCATTTTGTAGACATGAACACGACTTGAATTATAAAATCTAAGAAAATATTTTATTATCTTTTTGTATATTGATAAAGTTCAAAGTTTTTACTTTCAAAATTAAATACCCATTTATTTGCATATATGAGTATTTGTTATATAGTATATGTATAAAGATGCACACAGCTATTTATCTATATAAAATTTGTTCACGTAACTGTCATAATTGTTAATTTTTTTTTTGTATTTTAAATATTTACACAACTATCTGTGTTAAAGTTTGCCTCTACAAATATTTTGTTTTTATTAAAAGTAAAATTGCCGGTATATGCGAGTTTGCCTGTACTTTATATTTCTAGGTCTAATAGAATATAGAAATGTGTTTTATATCTTTTACTTAATTAACATTAAATTCCTTACTGCAAAAAAAAAACACGAGTGAAAACACACAATATGCAAATCAGTAACAATTTATATAATAAATGAGTGCCATACTATTTATGTATGCATAATAAAGCTTAAGGGTTGTAAGGTTGTAATAACTTTTACTTTGCATAAATGGAAATTTCTTTGGAAGATAAAAAAAACCAATTGGAAATAATTTATTTTAATGAATACACATTTTAAATTTAATTGTTAGATAATATCGCCTAAACATATGCAAGGTTATTTTACAATTTTGTTTGGTAAGTTTTGCCTGACTCTAATGATATTATAAAATTTAGACATAGAATGCAGTATAA
The DNA here is from genome assembly GCF_029603195.1 of Condylostylus longicornis. NCBI lineage: Eukaryota > Metazoa > Arthropoda > Insecta > Diptera > Dolichopodidae > Condylostylus > Condylostylus longicornis. The sequence goes on along the minus strand of NW_026578009.1, from coordinate 6,270,567 downwards.
ATTCGTTGTATTAGAAAGGAAAATATAAACCTATTTCAAGTTAGAGGAGAAATTATTTCGTTCATTTAGTTTTACAGGAAGAAAATTAGATTCTGTAAATTTTTGTTAATAATTGCTAATAACAATTAAATACGTTATGTATAACAATAAAATTTTTAATTTAAGAGCATCGGAACCAAATTCTGTCATTTCAAATTTTCTAACTAAAAAATGAATTTAGTCTTAGAGAACCATAATTTTGTATGTTGCAAATTTAAACTACCTACATATACTAAGTTATTAAAAACAGAAATCTGTACTCTTAAACAACTCAGGAACTCACGAATGTTATTGGGTTCAATCAAAAGATATTGGAGTTAATTTTCGAAAATGCCTTAAAATTATCTTAATTTAAACGTACTTAAATAATGAAATAATTATATTTCAATGAGTTATAATCAGCTATATGAATTAACATGAGTTAACACTTATGAATTAACATAAGAAAATCCTACAATTTTCAGTTTATTTGAGAAAAAATTTAATGAATTTGAAAATCCATATCCAGTCAATTCATCATAATTGAAATAAACACTGCACAAAATGACATTTCGCTAATTTCCCGACACTCGCACTTGATCTTTTGATTAATATTTTAAAAATGGTAAGTGTCTAAATAAACACTAATATTAAAAATAGTTTCCACAATTATTTGATTGTCCAATGAAACTGATGAATAGGGGGTTTTCGTTTATTCTGTGCTAGAACAGTTCTAGCTTGTAGTACGTTCGAATATTCACGCCATATACACTGAAAATATAGATCGTTCGGAAATTACTGGCCGCAATAAAGTGCGTTCGGAAATTCAATCTGCAATAAAGAAATGTTGCAATAGATATGTAGCGCAGACCTCTAATATAAATTTTGTCGCTGCCTCATGAAATTTTTTTTGTTTGTGTAATTTAAAAATCAAAAAAGAATTTAAATTTCAAAATGGCAGATTAAGATATTGAAGGGTTATTAAAGTAAGTTTTCTTTAAGTTTTCAAATTTTATTAAAATTTCCTTATTTTGCAATGAATTGTAAGGCGAAAGGTATTGATATACAATTTCATAAAGAATATCATTTCCGTTATTTTCGAACAACTGATTTAGAAGTTTCAGAAATTGTAGACTGTGTAAACAAAAAAAACTTAACTAAAGTTTTTGCGTACTGTTTAACGATGTGATTTGGAAATTTCAATTCTAATTTAGAACTTTCAGCGCACTTAAACGAAAACCCCCATATTTATTGACTGCCCCCATTTTCTTTAACTTTTTTTTAAATAAAAACAATATTGGTTTATCAAAAAATTGTAGTTAACGTGATTTCTTTTATATAGACTATATTAGCTATAGTGCCACTTTAGAAGAAATTAATGTTCATAACTATGTAGTAAACTATAACTTTCTTATTAAAATATTGAATTTAAATCTGATGTTATGCATGGATTAATTTCAAAAGATAAAATATAATCTACTCTTTTCAAATGTAAATTTTTAATAATTTATGAGTTTACTTAAGATATTATCGTATATATTATAAGAATAAAATACTTATGAAAAACGTTAAAAACCTGAGAAAGGTATTAAATTGGGGAACTTACAATTTGAAATGTAGTAGATTTAGAGAATGTCAAATTGGAATTACGTATTTAACCTAAATTCTTATTCATTACATTGGTTGTATTGTAGCATTATCAATGTTGCAAATTTTTTATATTCGTACAAAATCTCAAAAAGAAATCATATAAAATATGGGAATGAAAAAATAATTTGAAACTTATCATAAGCTTGATTATTTATTTTAATAGGAAAATTGAAATATTTTATCCATCAACTTATCAAACACATGTTTTCCAAAAGCAATCAAAATTTAATAATTCCAATAATTAGATCTATACTGCAATGAATGTTATTGAAGGTGACTAGTCGTTTGTTGTTGTTTATTGACCCAAGTGAAAGTATACGAATTTATTTTTAAATTTTTTGATATAAAAAAAAAATTGTGGCGTTTTATTAATAATTTAATATAAGTATTTAATGGCAAAAGAATAAATTAACAATAAATTAAAATACCGTCTAAATCAAGGCCATAAATTTGCTCATTTTTGTTTATGATTCGGTAAATTGATAAATAATAATAATATTTAATGTTTATCAAAATTTACTCCGTAAAGGAATACATATTTTATTTACTGTTCAATTTAAGGTCGGTGCGATCTCGTAGAGCTATTTATTAGAATATTAGAATCACTAGTCATTACTTTCATTTTACATTAAATACATATAAAATATGACAATGAAAATTAATTAAATGTGAGCTGATCCTGTTTTTAAACGTTTGAGTCTTGCTGGAAAAATTCTGGTAATATGGGATTGGTTAAGCTTTTCAGTATATCTCGTCGAGTATGTTATGCTTTATTTAAAGATTCTATTTGAAGGGGAAGTCATAAACAAAAAAAAAATTTTGGGTAGGTAGATATTTCTTAGAAATTTCGTTAAAATCACTGTACGTCGGAAACTTATATCATGACGGTTAATTTGTAGCAAACTAATAGCAGAACTTTTTGGCTAAATAGCGCAATATTTGCTATAGTATGAAAGCGTCTGATATAATATCAAGAAATACAGCAAGATATTTATGTGAAAATATGAAATATTTCAAAATTTTTAAACAAAAATGTTGAATACCGTAAGGAGAGATTGATTTTGCGCTGTATGTGACGCTTAGTTAATGTAAAACAATTATATTGTTATTAGAACTATATTTAGAAGTTTGGTTATATAACACAAGCTTCTAAATATAGTTCTAAGTAATTGAGAAAACGGGAATATCGGAAAAATCTCGTTTTAGAATGGGTTTTGCCGTCTGGAAAACAATTATTACATAATTGTTTTGTATAATTTCTATTTTCGTAATATTTTACGATAATTATTTTACATGAAGGTAAAATAAAATTCTATGTAAATATTTTAAAATTAAAATGCAATGACAAAATATTTAATCTATGTTAATTCAAAGTAGATTCAGAATTTAATTTTAATATTTTAATTGTAATATTTTTGAAGAAATCTTAGTCTTACAAACTCTAATAATATTTTTAATTGTAATTAAATATTGTTAATATTAAATATTTTAGAATCACGTGTACATAATTAATAAGTATGCATGCAATATTTTTAAAATATTGTTTTTGTTATGTTAAAAAAATGAGGTTTTTATATAAAATTATTTTACAAACAAATCTCAACACTAGTAACATTATTACGACTTCCTATTTTATTGTTAATGAAAAATAGGTTTCAAAACAATTTGCTGCACAATATATTTATTCTATTGGTACACATACAATATAACCTACATACATATATTTCAATAATATATAAAGTAATATAAACTAATAAATTATATAAACTATAAAAAAAATCAAATACAATTTATTTTTATGAAAATTGTGTAAAATTTTTTTGTTTATGAAAAATTACGAAAGAAATTTTTCAAAATAAAATTGTTTATTCGACAAATTAATTAATTCACAATTATTATAGCCTTTCAATCATAATTTATTGTATTTATTGTATAAAGTCGGTGTCTTAACAAGATATTTTTTATGGTAAAATATTGAAATGAAAATTGTTTGAAAATATGCGCTTGGAACAAAGCATCAACAGAAGAATGCTCAAATAAAAATCAACCCATCCGTATGCCTAAAATAAAATAGATCATGTGATTTAATTGCATTACTAATATTAATAATAATTTCATTATGTTACGAATAATTAGCCATGCTTATGAACAAATTAAATAAGCAACACTTGTTAATGAACACAAATGTAGCACAATTTTCGCTACATTTGTGTTATTCACAAAATGTACCGGGATGTTCGAGAAAACTGCGTTTATGAAAACGCCTAATATACTAACACAGTGTATAATAAAAATTCTCGATATTAAAATACTAATGATAAAGTAGTGCGGCATTTCAAACTAAGTACAAATACATAATAATATAACACAAGACACAGTTTTAAAAATAAAATTATGTATAAAATCATCAATAACGATTTGTTTCACACAGTGTGATTATTTACTAATTTTTTACCTTTAATAAGTCAATTAGCATTTATTGGCACAAAAAGTAACAAGTGTAAGTCCTTCTTTAATATAGTACTATTGTTCAATACATACATATATATTTGTATAAAAAAGTTTATTCATCATAATTCATAAAAATAAAAAATTAAAAAAAAAAAAGTTTAAAAAGCTCCAATTGCAATTTTTTTATTTCTTGACCTACTGACTGACTGATTAACGACTATTTAAAAGTGCCTTTTCAATACTATTTGAATAGCTACAAATGTATGTACAAATGTAGTGTTTTTAGTAGCTTTATATACGCATACATGTACATATGTATGTAAGTAATGCAATAATGTTGTATAAGCATATATAGATTAAATTACAACTTAATTTTTTTTTATAATGTTCCAGTAGAGTAATGCACACACATACATACTACATTTTTAATAAGATAAAAATGAGTTGGAAAAAAAAAGCTACTATACTTACACTAGTAAAATTTTTAAAGTTTTTGTTTTTAAAATTTTTATTTGTATTTGGTCTGAACTTGAAAACAACAACCATGTGCTAAGACACTATGTATATAATGTATAAAATGTATCTTACGTATACTTGTGTGTAATACAACTAGTATGGTACTTTGCTCACATTGTTGTTAACCTTTGGAAAGAAAGTTGTTTCTCTAATGCTTTTTGAATGCAAGGAAATAAAAACTAATGTCTATGTTATACAAATACAAAAAATAAAAAAGTTCGGAATTTTTTTTTTTTTAGATCTTGTATCCTTTCCTGGAATCGATAAAAATTTGTTGAGACACAAACAATTTCCTATCGAAATCATTCGATTTTCTCAAGGTCCATTAAATTTTAAAATTATTATCATAAAAACATAATTTTTTTTTTTTTGATATTTTATTTATTTACAGAACGTCTATGGTTATTTATGTTTATTATTTTAAATTATTTGAATATTTGTAGCACAGTGATAGTAGTCTCACTTGAATACAATTTGTCAATTGCTATGCGTACAAAAAGGGTCATGAGTTCGTCTCTTATTTATTCAAAAAAAAAAAAAAAAATGTGAAGAAAAAGCCGATTTTTTTTTTTGATTAAAAAATGATAAAAAATAAATAAGAATTTATTGACATTCAAAAAATAAAATATAAAAATAAAGTAGAAAAACTGTTTTTAATTTATGATTGCTCGTAACTAAAAAAAAAATAACAAAATTATTTACTCACATTATTTATTTCTTTGCCAAAATCGAAAATATGTTTGGTGTTTTCGAATTTATTTGATCTTTTATAAATGTGATAATTTATTTTCTTTTTTTTGTATAAATTAAATTTAAAAAATCACAAAAATTAAGTAAGAAAAAAAAAACAACCGAAAACACTTTGAAGGGAATTTTTTCTTTTTTTTCACTTTCACTGCTTGAATTTTTCACTACTAATTTTTCCCATCAAATTATAATGCTTAAATTTTATTTTAAATAATTTATAAACTTTCATTAAATATGATATTATTAAAAATAAATAATATAAAATTATTTATTTCTCTAAAAAAATAGAGATTTTAAAAATGAAAAAAATAAAAGAACATAGAAAAAACACTTTTGCGGTCACAAAACTTTTTAATTCACGTAATATAGCATACTGAAATCGAATATTGAATGAAGTCTTTATAAAAAGAGAGAATATGACATCGTGCGCAACGATTTAATAGTATATTTAAGTATATGTATATAATCTACATCTGTTTTGCATTACCAAAAAAAAAACATATGTTTTTGAGTTATAATTAAGCTCTTGTTTTTGTTATTTTTATGTCAAAAGCAATAATGTTCTTATAAAGCTCATATGTATAAGTAAATATCAAAATTTTATGTTCTTTTCAAAAGTTGTTCTAATAAGATTTGATATAAACTTAAATAACTAAACTTAATAAAGAGCTTTTCAAAAATTTTGTATATTGTGTTGCCGTGTTGAATTTTTAATTTTAAAGTTTATACCGTTATACGAACTAGTAAAATAATTTAAAATTAAAAATAAATTGAGCATTTTTTAATTATTGAATTCTTTTTGATTTCTAAATTGTAATATTCTTGTTTTTTTTTTATAATTTTTGTGTGCATGTAATTTTTGTATGCAACAATTTTTTGTTTGATTGAAATCGAGAAAATTTTTGCCTTGGAGTAATTTTGAAATTTTTTCAATTTTTACTAAAAATGTGATAATTAAAAATTTTAAAAATAAAACAATGTTTATTTTTTATTGTTCTTTAAATAAAAAAAAAAATTATTAATATATATTAACATGAGAGAGGTTTTTGCATTACTTAAATTTAATGTAGAATAAATAGAAATTTTTTGAATTAAAATTTATAATTCAATAATAACTTGTGCTAAGGTAATGTTGAATTTTCTTATATCGTTTTTTGATAAAATATTTTTCACTTTTCTATTTTTATTGAGTTGAAAATGTTTTTATGAATGTAATTGAAGATAATTTGCGAATAACTGGAAATAATTAAAAGATTAACATTCATATTGAGATCACTTTTTTATATAACTTTAAATGTGAATTGATTGCGGACACAAATTTTTTTTTTTAATACAGTTAATATTTTAGATATTGTCAAATAAATTGTAAGTATGTACATACTTAGAAAAATCTCGAAAATTTTGTGATAGAAGAAATCAAACGAATTTGGCAAGTTTTAATATAACACAAAATTATTTTCGATAATTTAATGACAATAATGTAAAAAAAAATATCTTATTTCGCCCTTTCAATAAAGAAATTTTTTTAAATAAAATAATAAAAATATTATTTAAAATTTTCTATATTAAAATATTCGTGTAATAAATTTTTGTTTTTATTTTTCATGCTCTTCAAGTTCACATTTTAAATTAATTTGCAAAGCTTTAGTTTCATTTACATTACTGCTGGGAGCTCTTGTTTGACAATCTTCATTTTCAGCTTTAACATCGATCATTTGTTGGGCTTCTAATTGATGTTGTTGCAGATGTTGACGATCTTGTTGGTGTTGTTGTTGAAGTAATTGTTCCTGATTATTTCTTCGAAAGATCATCTCATTTTCTGGTATACTGCTTTGATTTCTATACGCAATGTTATTACTATGTGGTGAAACAATAACTTCACGATGATTACATTGATTATTACCTGTTCCCGGATAAACATTACAATAGTTATCTGGAACTGTAAAACCATTTTCATGTTCAATAGGCCTATAATATCCATAATGCATAATAACGCTGTTATTGATACGTTCTTTTCTATAAGTTAAATTATCATCCGTTATAATTGGTTTATTATTAGCGTAATATGGGTTTTCAGATGAGATTTTAATATGAGAATAAGTTTGACTTAAACTTCTATCTTGATGTTGATGTCTTGTATTTTCTAAATTAAGTCGTTGTGTTTCATAGTATTGCCTTTGCATTGCTAATTGCTGTTGATTTGTTTGATTTCGATCTTTTACATCACGTTCAGACATATTTAATGGCAATACATTCTGCGACATATTATTTGATCTTTGAGATGTTAATTGATTTTCATACTCATTTTGAGTAATTGTTGATGTAGTATTTACGGTCAAAATACGATCTCTACTAACTATAGCAGATTTCTGTTGACTATTTGGTGTCCATTGTTGGCATAAATAATTACCAGAATTATTTGTATTAGCTATTACTGTTGTTGGACTAGGACTTGATATAGCATACGGAATATATGACTGCGTATGAGATGCTGCAGCTAAATAGTCTACAAATTCAATATAAATGGTTTTGAAATCCAAAAAAAAATTATAAATAATTAAAAATATTTTTTACCAGCAATGGCTGAAACCCCTTTATTTGGATTTTCTTTTTCTTCTCTAGGCACTCGATATTTTGTTAAATGTTGATAAACTTGTTTCATTCGCTCCATATTGGTTCGACTTACTACAGCATGATTCACCATTGGAACTGGATAATCTTTTCCAATGATACATTTTGCTGTTTTTTGAACACTTTCCGGGGCATTCCATGGTTCGTGAATATATTTAGCAGGAAAATTCTATTAAAATAGTGTTAATATTTTAATTTCTTACAGGAAATTCAATTATAGTTAAGTACCTTCAGTACAGGTAAGTATTTTCTAATATAGTCGCCATTTGGATCAGCTTTCCGCCCGAAACGTACAGGACAGTAACAATGAAAGAATTGCTGAAAAAAAGATGAACAGCTCAACCACATCCACATTCCAGCATTTACGGACCAATCGGCATCAAGTAATAATTCTTCAAAGACTTTCATTCCTTCTTCCCATGATATCCAAAGATCACCTCTCGTTAAAAAACATGCCACAGCATGTCTAGCTAAATGGTGTATCCAACCTTCCTCTCGAAGTTGTGTCATAATTGCATCTATCCAAGGAAATCCAGTATGACCCTTTATTTTGTAATCATAAATAAAAAAATAAATTGAAAATAAAAAATTTAAATGAAAACAGGCAAAAAATTTTGCATATTTCTTCTTTTGTTGGAATAGGAAAATATGGTAATTTTGTTTTCTTTTTGTAAGGGATTTCGTTAATAATTCAATACAAAATTGTGAATAACAACACGGCTTATTAATATGTGAGACAATATGCAATTCAATTTGTGAAGATGTAAAATAATTTAATCATTACACAATAATTTTAAAATATAAAATCTGATCCATATATACAAATTTTTTTTTGAAAGGATATTATAACGATAACGAGGTACCTAACGAGTTACGTAAAATTGTGGAATTAAGTTCATGACATTTGTTAATATTTTGTGTATATTACAATCAAAAATAAATTACGTAAGATAATTTTGCAACAATGGACGCAATGATGTTAATGTATTCTTTCAAAAGTGATTTAAAAGTTCAAAAAATTTTTCATAGTTCAATAAAATAAGTGTGTAATTTATGATATAAAACCATAATTTTTGAATAATTTCAGAAAACACTGTTGTAAGCTATGGTATTTCTTTTCAAATAAAAAAATAATTTATTAGAGGATAGATAAGAGAAAAAAACTACTGCGAACAAATTTAACATTTGGGGACGTATAACCGTTCTTTTGATCTATTAATACCAGTATGAACGAAAGCTCAAAGCGTGTTTAAAATTTGGAAATAGACGTCTGAAATAATCAATATTGTGACAGAATTTTCTTACGTTTGCTTAAGTTCTTTACAATAACTACCACACAGCTCCAAAAATAATGTGATTTAATCTACGAAACTATAAAGTAAATTAAATTTTATTAAAATTAATAAAATAATATTTTTAACTAACGTTTGCCCATTTTGCTAAAGCCTCAGCATTTTTATCCCAAGGTATTTGTACACAAATTTGATTTCCTTCCATTTTATCAAAATTCGCATTACGTGTAGCAGCGCAATAAAAAAATTCACGCCATAGTAATTGTCCATGTAATGATAAAGGAGGCATCGCTTTTTTAATTTTTTTGTAAAGATCTAAGAATGGGAAAAATTCAAAATATATTGGTTTGATTAATAATATATTAAAAAAATTATACCTGTTAGTTGATGATAAAAAAGTCTTGTACTCAAACAGCCAAATCTTAGGTATGGTGATAAACCTGTTTGACTTGCTAATAGAGATTGTGGTGTCATCTTAGGTCGACCAAATGATGCAACCCATGCCTTACGTTCTAAATGTCTTTCTAAACGTGCTAAGGCTTCAGTTTCACCGCCAACCCAAACAGGAGCTTTTAGACCTTCAGTATCAAATCCTAATTCTTCTAATGTTGGTACGTTATATTTATCATCATGATCATCCATGATAGGCGTATAGGTGGTTCCCAAACATTCAGGAGTAATAGCTTGTTCTGATTGTGCCGGTGGATCCATTGATGCAATTATGGATTGAAATTGATAATATGTTAATGGCGGTTTGCCACCATTTTTTTCAATTATTCTGCAATATTAAAAATTAATTTCATTTTTAATAGTTACGAATTATAACCTAATCCTGTATAAAGAATATCTATAATTTATTATTGAAACTTACGTATCTAATTTAAATAGAGTGTGAGATACAGCAACAATAACTTCAACTCCAAATTCTTTGCACATTTCTGTAACATTTTGATCGCGTACTTTTCCTTTAAAGACAAAATTCAAATTAAAATGATTAATGATAATAAAATTTTGTTTAAAATTACCATAAGGTTCAGGATCTTCTTCAAAAGTTAAACAAGTTGTTTTCCATTCTTTGAATAACTTTGGAAATGCTTCTGCTGGCTGACCTCTAATAACAAATAATCGAGAATTGAGCTTTCGAAGGCTTCGATCTAAGTCTTCTAGGCATTGCAGTAAAAATCTGGAAGAGTTTTCAAATTTTTAATGGAAGCATGTAGTAAGTTTTTGTTATTTTAAGACAATAAAACTATTATCGTTTCTACTTTGTAAGAACAAGGCGGTGGTTGGTTTAATCGCTTAAACTTAATTTGGAGTATACCAAGCAATATTACTTTGACAATTTTCTGGAACAGAAATCTATAATTAGATTAGAAACTAAAGAGTGAGTTTGACTCATTCGAATGGAATCTGTCTAATTCGGACAAGTCTTCCAAATTCAAATAAATTCATCTCGCGGATTTTATGGACTGAATAAATTTGAATAAAGTCTGAATCTTTTTGTTATTATTTCCTAGTAAAGGATTAATATTAAACAAGACACTTCAATAGTATAACCAATTTATGTGCTTTCTATCGTTTGGGGTTTTCTATATTGTGAATTTACATTTATTTTTATTTTAAAAATATTGTAAAATAATATTTTTCTAAAGAACCGATAGTTGTTCACATGTTTTTCAATGTGAATCAAAAGTACATAATTGTAGTGCACAAGTATTATTAACATTTTAAATTTCTTGAACGAACTACATATTCTTGTTTGAAATTTTATTGAAGAAGAGGATAAATGGCATAAAGAAGAACTATGAAACCAAGTAAATTATGAGGTATTAAAGTAAAGGAAGGAACAATATAACGTAGTTGATGAATATATTCTTTTGAAATATAACTAAAAACAAGTAGCAGTTTCTGATGAGGTGGTGATAGAAAATAAAATGAGACTTTGGTGTTTAAGTCTGGTTTTAATTTAAGTAAAAATATGTTAGTATTGAAGAAATTTCAGAAAAAAACAAATATTATAGTTAAATAATTTGTTGGAATACAAACACATGTACATATATTAATTGAAATTCATAGTATTTATAGGCTACTTTGAAGCATTATAAGTGGGAACTAAATTTTATTTTACATGTCAACCAAAGTATTTTATTTTATTGAAAGATTTTGAGAATTTATGTTGACTAATTTAAATACGCTTAAAAAAAAATATAGATTATTATATCGCATCGATATACGATTATGAAAAGGGCATACAAAAAAGGATATTATAAGGTTATTAATTTTTTTTTTTGTTGAGATTATGTAACGATTTATCCAAGAATTGACGTCATTAGAAAATTATACACGTATTTGTAGTAATTTTTGTTTTTGGGTTTAGTTTAAGGGAGAAATCTTATTAAGCAGATGTACACGTGACATGTAAGTAATAAGTGAAACTCTAGATAAATAATGCTATATTATATACGAAGAAATTGGAACCCATATAGGTTTTAAATAAATAAATTATATTAATTCACAAGAATCCTTAAAGATGAAATCTTTCAATAAAGAATAAGAACTTAGAGAATCATCACTACAAATTTAATGATTGGTAAAGTTTGTTTACATAAAGAACCATTAAAATTTATGTTGACATACCATATAATAGGTAACCTAATGCAGAGCATTTACTTAAAAATTTATTATTGGAAATTTGACATTTTTAGCGGAAAACGAACAAATTTCAACTTGAGGATTAAGAATTTGCTATACTATTTATTTATTTACTTAAATTAAAATTAAATAGTAGACTGGACAACTTGAATACTTTTAAGGTAAACTAGAAATGCACAAAATGTACAGTAAATAAATAATGGTGTTGCGACAAAGAGAATGTCTTGTGAATTTTTAAAAAGTTTTGAAAAAAAAAGTTCTTATTCGCCTTTTCCGCCTTTATCTTAGTAAATGCGTTATTTCTTTAGAACAAAATTTTTTCATGTCTTTCTACTTGTCAAAGTTTTAATTCTTCAAAGCCATAATGATGCAAATTTATAATAAACTGTTCCATGTGGAAACTGAAATCCGATTTTAAATTCTGTATACAAAGAAAGTCCGGGAATTCTTGTACTCTTATATCATAAAAAAATTATAAGAAAAAATGTTAGGTTGTCGAATAATACGTTATACCTCTAATTGGTTTTTCGTTCATTTTCGAAAGAATTTTTCTCTTACACGGCAACGCGGCATTATAAAAAAATTTTTAATCGTTTAAAGACTTTATTTTACTAGATAAAAAATTCTCCTTCTGCCGAGTTATTATCTTCGAGTATGCACTTAAATATTAACTAAATTAACTAAAATAGTTAATTAAGGCCACAATTTAGAAAGGTATTTAATCTAAAAAATTACTTCTATTTTATTTAGTGTCCTGAATTTGATGTGATTATTAATTTTGTCATACGTTTATAATTAGTTAATTTTATTTTTTTACCTCCATTTATTTATTCCAACATTAGAGCTACCAGCAAAATATGGATCAATTACAAAAATACATCGTAATGTTGTTGCACCATTTATACCGGCACGAAGTGCTGGGTTGTCATGTAAACGCAGTCCTTTACGAAACCAATGAACAGTATGTTTTTCACGTTTTAAATTGCTACAACTATTATTAAGTTGTTGTGATTGATGCTGTTGTTTTTGTTGCTGCTGTGTAATACAACTTCCGCTGCTGCAGTTTATAGTAATGTCTGTGGACATAACTTAATGGCCACGAGATTCTTTTTTTACTTTGTAAAGCTTTTCGTATTTAAAAATGCGTGAACTTAAAAATTATAATAATTATATTAGCACTTAAAACTGCCTATACTATAACATAAAAATGATGAAATTTTTAATGAAAAAACTTCTGTGTTAATATGTTGTTTTAATACAGATGAGATGTTCGATGGATTTTTTCTTGTATTCGATGATTTGTACAATAAGGTATTTTATATTGAAGTTTCTTCTTATGTATAGGTTTTGAAAATTGATTTTATTATTTTGGAAAAAATTAAGTTGGATCAACTTTATGCATCATTTTTTCAAAAGTTTGGATAATTTTTAAAATTTCTTGTAATGTTTTCAGCAATAAATTTTAATATTTTTGTGTTGTGACAGTTGTGTGGCACAAGTTTTTCTGTAAATAAAAATAAAAATTAGGAAAGAAAGAGTAAATAATTATAAATTTTATATAAAATGCAAAAATACTGTCAAAGAAATTAAAAACACATTTCAAAACGTTTAAGAAGTGGATGCCAAATGTGTGAAAGAAAAACAAAATGAACAAGCGAGTATAAAAGCATTAAATGTGAATTCTCTGTGGCCTTTTTTACCACAAACATTTGGAAAGATGCGCTTAATAATTTTATATTTCTGTTGTTTCGTCTCTTTCCATAAGTTCTGGATTATATAATTTCACACATGCCGAAAATATGAGGATCTAATGGTACCTGTTCATATTTTTGTTAGTATCAACAGATACAAGGTTATCTAACCTTATATAACAACATTTCTTTTTTTTAAATTTTTGATATTCCTTCATTTAATTGCAATATAATTTGTTACTTTTTATCTCTTCCTTCTTTTAAATAATGTACTGCCTCTCAAATTAGGCAACCAGTTTTCCAATGTTTTTTCTTTTGAAATTTAAGTTTTAATCAAACAGTTATAGTTGCAGTAAAATAGGGATAAATAAGAGTTAGTAATTGACTTGATTCAATAAATGCTTAAAATTATATAATTATTTTAGCATTCTTTAGAATATTTTGTATTTTTGTATAGCGTACATTTAGGATTAGAACTTCAATAATGGTTTTTGTCCAAAATAGTTAGGCCTATCATTACAATTAAAAGTCATAATTAATATTACAATTTCCAAAGGAAATGTGCTACTTTACAAAGTATTATTCAATTTTTATTTAAATTTTTGAATCAGTTTTTAATTCGGCAGTGAAACAAACCGAATATTTCAAATTAGACGCGTGTAATGTTTTTTTGTTTTTCAAATTATATAACAAAAAATTAAGTAAACGATCTCCCAAAATATTTATAATTTTTTTTTATTTATATTTTTGTGTCAAATATCTTGTCACAGTAATTATCAAAAAGGACGGTCGAAATATGAGAAAGGAAGTGAAAATTTTCATAAATTATGTAATTGGAGGCGATGAAATAACTGTTTCTTTTTGTTGCTTTGATATGAGTCAATGAAATACGTTGTGCTGATAACGCATTATTATTATTATCTTAAGTATTTCGAAGCTTATTGTAACGCAGGGTGGTATCGCATTTTATTTTTTTAATGACGTTAAAATTATTTTATATTCTAGTTTTTTTTTGTTACATTTTATTTGGCATTTTGTTTGAGTAAATAGAAATTTAACAATTAATTAAGAAATGAATGATTGATTAAGTTTTGTTGAAAAATAGCTTAATCCTTGGGATTAGTGAAATCACAATTATTAATTTTTGAAATTAATATCATTAATTAATATTAATATAAATTAAAACTGTTGTCATTTCTTTCGTTTTGTGTTAGTCAAATTTGATTGTAAACCAGAGCTTTATTAAAAATGTAAAAAGCTTGATTCTCATCAATAAACTCAAACATTTTACGATTCTAAAGACACATTTTATGATTTTAAAGAAATAATTTTGTCATTAGGAAATTTTGTCAAATGCACAAATTTAAAGAATCAAAATTTTATTTTTATAAAATTTCTAGGAATTAAAATGAAGGGTGAAAAAAATTTCCATTCAATATTTATTCGCAAAAGATTACAGCATATTACGAGTATTATTGTTCAAAATTTATTTGATATTGTAATTGAATTCTTAGGTAAGTAATTTGTGTAATAGTTCTTCTTATTAATAAAAATTTCTTCAAAATAAAATGGTGGTAATAGTTTCACCCATCTTTTTAATCAAAATGAAATGTTATATACATTATACAATCAATTGGGAATGTCTTCATTTACAAAAATAATTATGTAAACTTTAATTTGTTAATTCTTTTACAATAAGTTTATAGGTGATCCACATTTTTATCCTTATAATATTAAAATTACATAAAATTATTTTATTAGAAATTATCGCATAATTTGTAAACAAAAGTATAGCTATCGTGCTTTGATATACAAAGAAGTTAATTAAATATGTAAATGAATTCAGACAAGTTTAATGGTTTAATGTCAGGCATCAGTAAAAAAATAATCGAATATGAACAAGTAAAAGCCTGCATTATTTAATATAGCCTGCATTATTTAATATAGCATTAAAAGTTGTATGGTAGCTACCTGAATCTGTCAAGTCATTCCGCAAAAATTTCACTAATATGTCTGAACAATATGTCTGAACACACGACTGTTACGTTTTATGAATCCAACTTTATTATTTTTCTGAATATTTAAAATTATCTGTTTCCGTTAAAATTTCAAGAATATATTTGAGCTATAATTGGGCATACAACTGCCAAATTTCATGCAGATAATTTTATCCGAATTTTAACATATTTCCGAATATATAAAATTAGCTTTAAGACAAATTAGCTTATTTTTTTCCATTAAATATGTTAAGAATATATGTAAAATATGTAAAATATTATTGAACACACGTTTACAAAATTTTATAATAATGTCTTCATTAGTTTCCGGGCAGAAAAGAAACAATTTGTGAAAGTTTGGTGCTGTTAGTTTTATTCATTTTTGAGTTATTGTGTTATCGGACGGACTGGCGGATATATCTAAATCAACGCCGAATTCAAATAAATAATTAATTAGATTTCTCCTAAATCTATGCAATAATATTTGAGATAATTGAAATCAAATTAAAAAAATTAAATGTTTGACTATATCTTTAATTCATTAATGTTTCTGTGTTAAATTACAACTTTATTTTGATAGAATTTTATGTACCTAAATACATTGTTTTTCAGTTCACACGCCCATATTTTATAATATTTACAAATAAAGCTTTAGTTATTAACTTTTAATTTTTTTTGCAATAAAAAATTATTACATCACTTAACGTAAATTAATTTAATATTATTATAATTTTGGTATCGAATCGATAAGAAAAGCTATGAAGCTGGGATGCTTTTAATTAAAACAAAAAAAAAAACAAGTTTGAAAAAGCCGATAGCAAACGTTTTTTTTTCTTAATTATTTTACATTGCTTAAACACACGTACATCATGCAAATGTGTTAGTTCGAATCCATAAAAGAAATGAATTGCGAACAAAAAGTATTGCCGTTTGGAATTATAATTCATTAAGAAAAATCTACTAATCTGTGAAATATTTCTACCCAATTCCGAATTTATTGGTTGTTTTAAATATTTCATATTTTAGAATAAGTATTCGCTATTAAATTAATTACACAAAATTGGTATTTTTGTAAGAAAATACTAGGTTGTCAAAAAAATATACCGTCTTATTGTTTGAGTATTAAACCTTTTATTTTTTAAATTCCAAAAGTCGATGAACGATAACACTGAAAGATATAAATAACATACATACATTCATAAAACTGCTTGTTTACAGACGAATGTATTGATTAGCAGCCAGGTTGAATTGAACAAAAGTAAAAAAAAAACACTGTAAGGCACGTGTTGTCTAACGTGGATTAAGCTAAATGTATATACGTAGCAAGCTATATTTTGTATATTATATTCTTACACGCAGATACCAATTCTTGAATAATTTTGAATGTATAGATATAGTTAAATGCTTCTATATGTGTGTATTAATACACAAACAAAGTTCTAAGAAAGAAGCCGTTTTAATTCGCGTTTTTAAATTTACGCTGAAAAACTAAATGACTGTTAAATGGAAAATGTAAATTTCGTGTAGAAATTTTTGTATCATTTAGTATGAGCAATTCAACCTTAATTCTGTATTCCTTTTAGTAATTTTTAAAGGCTATAATAGGACAAAATTAACAGAGAAATTTGTTTCATAAATTGTATGTCATTGTTTGTATGTTTATTGCTTATTATGTAATCCGAAAATTTTGGTGATGAGCACTTTAAAAGACAACTAAAAGTTAGGCTATTTAGAGATTATTCGAAGAAAATTTAAGTCTACTTATACATTGTATGCTTACACATTGAGATATGTCCTTATTAACAAGGAAATTAAATAAAAACTTAATAGATTTTTTTCCTAAATGCCGGTTTAACTTTTTTAATAAGCGCAGTTAATTTTAATTAGGGGATAGTTTTTGAAAAATATTTGTAGTCTTAAATAATTATTAGATGGTAAACAAGGGCGAATTATTTGCAGTTAGTTAAAAAAATATGTATAAATTAGATAGAAGGACGTGAAAATGACATTTTTGGAGATAAAATTTTTATATGGAAAATATTTTTGTTTTCACTAAATACTTGTTAATGTAGTAGTTTTGCTAGTAATAGTTTTTGAAGAAAGTACAATAAAATGGCTCTTCTTGTATTTTATATCTTAGTGAACTGTTAAATACGAGTATAGCTTTCGTTTGGAGAATATTAAGCACTTTTTTGGAGACTATTAACCACTTTGGAGAATATTAACCACTACACACCAATTGAATATTAAAGGGAGTTACCTGCTGCTCTATTTATATGTATACTTGTTTAGCGGAAAATTTTGTGTTGATTTGATTATATTCGTAATTAGTTAAATTTTAATTAAACTATTACTCTACTATTTAGACAAAAATATATTTTGGTAAATGCTTGGAGTGCAATTAAACAACTTTTATCAAATTTCTAAATTTATATCCAAATATTTTAAAAGTAACTTAGTATGCTAAATACTTTTTCTTATGAAATTATTTTTCCATTTTATTATTCCAATGTTCGATTAAATTAAAATCATAGCGTGATTAATAGTTTTTCAGTGCACTTCATTCCTTTTTTTCTATCTTATATAGGAATAGAATTTAAAGAAAGTTTTTATTTAATAAATATAATATAGGCGTATTCAATTCATATTTTATTATCGTCAAACCGCATAAATGGGTACAATGTCATTTCAAAAATTGCATAATATATTTTACGTTGCTATAGAGAAAATATACAGTTATTATGTCAACCAAGCTATACTGCCGCGTATTGTTGCGATCTTTGAATAAACAACATATTTTTTTTACATACGCATGCGTATATAGATTCCAGTGTTTTTCGATGTTCGATATTTTTTGCATATCGACTGTGAAGCGCGCAGATATGCTAAGTAACAAATTTAATTATATTATATTATTTATTTAATTATATTAATTATATTTATATTATAGTTGTTATTATCATTTCTGTGATATCGAAAAATTTTTCAAAACTTTCTTTGGCACAAAAATGACTGAATGAAACCATCGCTTGTTTTAAAATAAGTGTCCATTTTTCTAATCAACTTTCCTCATCAGGAATTCAAAATTTCCAGATGACCATACTAACAGTGTCGCATTTTTAATACTAGCTTAAGTTAAATTCATATTTATTTGTAAAAGAGATACTTTTACACAATCATATAAGGTTTGTTTAATGATTACCAAAACTGTTCGACAATAATATGTGTCGCGCACACTTTAATTATAACTTTACTGTGACACTTCTATTACAATTTGGCATGAAACATCACAATAAATATTTGAAATTGCGGAGTAATATGGTCTGCTCGTTGAACTTTCTATACGCAGTTCTTCCATATTATAGAAGAATTTTAGAAGTTTCTTTATGGAAAACTACAACTACTCTTTATGTTTTTCTTTTCCTTTTTAGGAAATTATTGTTTTTTAAAATATTTGTGATGGTAAACTATTTGTTTTAATTTCACTTTTACACATATGAGAGAAGTGTTATTACTTTAACTTTAATAAATCACAAAATATAAAATTAGAATAATAAAAAGACCCCAAAAAATTTAATTTTAAAATATGAGAAAGACAGTCAATTAAAATTCACTACAATAGTAACAGTAATGGGCTTCAGTCCTTTTTCTTATATCACTCAGGAATTTGAAAATAAATTAATTTGTGTGATATTTTTCCTCCTTCAAAACTATGCTTAACTTACATTAAGAAATTCCTATAATTATAGGAACATAAATAAAATTTGCGAATGAATTTCAAATTTAAATGACAATTGGAATAACTAAATTCTATTTTGTGTAAATCAAATAATATGTTTAATTCAAGAAAATATTTTTAAAATAAATTGCATATCTTTAGGCGTCATTTTTTTTTATTATTTTATTTATTGATCATAACTTTTGTGATTTAAAAATTTTAAAAATAAATTTTATTAGATCTACTATTTAATAATTCAAAAAAATTTTGAAACTGTTATACGCATTTGAAAATGCAAAAAAATACGGTTTTATAACAGATTCTTGTCCGGATTTAGTGATATTTACTTATTGATCTGTCTCTGGCAATAATTTAAAAATGCATCAAGCAAAATTTAATGAATTTTTACAGCTTGTTTTGAAATTATTGTAGCTGGTACAGTTTTAAGTTAAGTTTAGGTTAAAGTAGCTATGGGGTTAAAGCCCAAATAATTGGCAACATATTTTTACCAATTCATACGTTTGAACTTACTCATATTTTTATAATAAATATTTTATTTTACTAGAACAATTTTTTTTTTTTGTAATTCTAAAAAAAAAATTATAATTCAACGTTTTATATTAAGACTTCTGGTAATTTTGTGCAAAATTCTATAACATATAAGAGACTTTTTTAGTATAGATCGTTTTCATTGCTATATGGTTTTAGTAGACCATGGTATTAGTAGATTACATTTTTTTATTATGAGTTTTTGATATCACTATTCAAATTTATTAAATTTGCATAACGATTTTATAAAATTTTACAATATAATAAGAAAATTTATGCATAATGAAGCGCGGTTAAGAGAAAAAGTTTTGGGATTAAGGTTGTTTTTTGTTAGGTATGGTTCTGGCTTTAATTATTTAAAATTTAAAATTATTGCAAAATTGTTAAATAAAGAAAAATTGCATGGTTTCTAAGTTTATTATTAACGGAGCAATATTTAATTTTCATTTCAAAATGAACTTAGGCCATTTTCAAAATAAACCATCAAACTTCTGATTTTTTAGTAATTTGATCTTAATAATTTGATCGTAATTTATGTTGGTTATTCAGTAAAGTGGTTACGTTGTGATATTAGTTGACTATAAAATATTTTTTAAAAATTTTTCAATATATTTTACGAAAGAAAACTAAGCGTTTACAATGTTATATGAACAGTCCCCGTCAAATTGTTTTTTGCGTTGTCCGGATTTTTTTTTTCAATTTTTGTTCTTAAAATATTATTTTATTTATATAATAATACAAATCTATTGAAAATCTGTAAAATATGCAAGCGATTTGAAATAATTTTCACATTTAATTTAACTTTTGTTATTTAAGAAATCATTTTGTGATATTATATGGATAGCATCACTGTATATACTACATATATCAAATAATTAAAATTCTACTTGTTTTTAGATGCAATTCTGCATTATTTCACTTTCTCAGCTCAGTATACGATTCATTAATATATGTACTGCGGTTGTATAACTTAATTCTCTGCTATTTTTACACTTTAAGCATATTTTAATTAAAAAAATTTTCAAAACGATATTTTTATTTTTTATTATATTTGCATTTATTCGTTTGTATGCGTTTATCTCTTTTGTGTTATCTAACATTTAATAAAATTTTTTATATTTGTGTGTGCATTTCCGTATATTTTTTCTATTACATGCTTCACAATTAATAATTTTTTTTATTTACAAATAATTTTACTAAAATTTTTTCTTTTTAATAAAAAAAAATGTAAAATTTCATAATTTTTTAATACCTTTTTAGTATAAAAACACTTTTAATAAATTTTAAGTAAATTTTTTGTTTTAATTTTTTAAAAAAAAATTTTAATAATTTTTTTTACAATTTTTTTTTAACAATTATTTTTGGGTTTGTTTAAAAATTTATATTTTTTGTAACTATAATTTTAATTTCTAATTTCAAAATTTTATTAAATAATTTAATTGTAAATATTCTTGAAATATAACGGTAATTCCATATAAGAATATTAAACGTACACTTCTGAACGGTAGAATATTCGAAACGAAACTGATTCGATTCTTGTTTGAATTGAAGTTGTTTAAGCCAGCAAAATGTTAAAATAGCTTTTAAATTTTATTTGTAGTTGTAATTTGTTTTTATATTTTTCTTCTTCTTTGGAAAAAACAAAACGCATACATTTGCATATAGAATTGCGGCTGTGTTGAATTTTTCTAATGAATAATTGATTTGCAAGCTTTATAATATTTATTTTTTAATTCAAAATATTTATTAACAAAATCCCAAATATTTTGTTATTCTGATACGTTTAACAGCTTTTTCAATTTTCATCTATATTATTGAATTTTATGTTTAGATCTCAGGTATAAACTTCTTTCATGATCTTACCAAAATATTGCCGGATTCGCCAAAACGTTTAAATTTTTCTTTTTACGATCTTATGTGATGCTACTAGAATAAGAATTGTCCTTTATCTTGCTATTAAAATAAGGCACTATTCCATATAACGTCATAAATTTGACAATCATGTCAATCACGTCAATTGTTTTTCATTTGCAAATGACAATCTTATGCAATTATAAAGTAATTCTAAATTATTAATTTACAATTCGTCATATTTTATATATTAATTCCATTTTGCAAATTTTTTGAAAATATAGTTTTGGGAAAGTGCCCATTTTGTGTTTTTTCTAACAATGAACACTTAGTTCTTATGGCAGTAGGCAAAACTTCTAAACCGTATATTTGGCTGGTTCGCATATTGCTTTTTGAAGAATTCTCTTTATGAGCCACGATATTTTAGAGCCTTTTTTTGAATAGGTTATTGTAATCCAAAAATGTCTGACAAAAATAAACCAAAAATTTTTTTTTGGCAAACGCTTCGATCTGACAAAGAGCTTTTTGCAAATTGCTTCGTCATTCAGCCTTAGAATATTATCTTGAGAGACTGACGGCTATTATAGATAGATAAATCAAGAAAAATTTTGACAGTGAAATGGGATTTTTCTGATTTTTAGATACCTGTTAAAATGGTATTAATTTTTTTTTATAAAATTCGTCGTGGTAGCGGAAACCATTTTTTTCCGGTCCTTGTGGACAGTATAACTTGTCAGACCTTTTTGACTGACGCGGCAGTTAGAGTGAGTTGTTACAAAAAAAAGTCTTTTCATGAAAATTTATTTCAATAAAGCTTTTTTATTATTGAATTTTAAAAAAATTCAAATTTTTTGTTTAGTCCCTATAAAAGAAAGTAAAACCTGTTTGACATTTTGACCTGTCTACATAAATCCTTTTGACACAAATAAAAAGAGAAACTGGAGATCAAAATTTTATGATATGTCAGACATGACCCTACGTGATTCAAATAATGTAATTTTTGTTCAAGGATTTAAATTTAAATGCTATATTCACAGATATAGCATAGTTACAGAAAATTACAGAAAATTGCTACTAACTCGCGAAAAAGTGAAATTTCAGAAAATTTCATAGCGTTTTGATTTATTAAAATGTTGACAGAATTTTTTGATTTTTATTGAATTGAACTTGGAAACTATGTGATATACAAAATATTTTTTCACTTCTGTTCTCATCAGATATGATTGTATTTAATTCAAAAATTTTCAAATTCATAGTCGTCGTCTTCAAAATCATGTATTTTGCTTTGATTCTTTGACAAACTTTCATGAACGTTTAAAGTCAATGTACTACCACATGGACATTGAAAACTTTTTAATTAAATAATTAAAATCTAAATGCAAAACACAAATAATATTAGACTTGCATAGCATAGAAAATAAAAATAATATTTTTGAATTATTCACAAATGATTCGGAAACTTTCGTAAAGTACAAATCTTATGCGTTTGTATTAAATTGCAAAGCTTTTATATTTTTGTCTCTTATACATATGTTTTATTTCAATACAATTTTCAATACATATAAGGATTCTATATATGAAACAACAATAATAATAATAAGAAATAAGAATCTATCAATAATAATTGTGGAAAACACCACATCGTGTACAACGTGACTTTGTGCGTTTTTAAATTCTCGAATAATTTTGTTGTATAACAAAGTATCGTAAAGGGGAAGTCACGTTGCAAGCGTTGTGCAAAAAACCAAAGCTATATTATTTTTAAAGTATTTATTTATGTTTGTTAATATGTGAATTTTGTTTTCTGTAAATATACCTACTGAAATGAGAGGTTTTTTAATATTTTAAACAACGGTAAATGAGTCAATATTATGATGAAAAGCTATAGAAATACAAAGCAAGTTTTATTTTTCCATTATACAAACAAAATCTTATATGAAAATTTAATAAGAATTATTAAAAGAGCTTTATGATGTAAGAGTATAACAAATAATATTGGAAATTCTTTTGTAAATATTTGATTTTTTTTAATATTGTTATCGTGTATTGTTGATTTTTCTTAAAATTATTGGATTTTTGAATTTACAAATTTAAATTTTTATTATAGTGGCAGGACAGATAATACGGAATGTACGAAGTGAATCTTGAAAACGTATTTAATGACAAAATACAATACAATAACACGGCGTTGACGTATAAATGTAAAGTTCGTGTTATTAAAAATTTTGATTTTTTGACGCTAACATTTTATTGTTTGTTACATATTATGGAGGTTATTATTAATATCCTCCATAAGAATTTCAGTCTATTGTTACATTTCTACACTAAAGTCAAAGCAAAAAGTCAAAAATTAGCTTTATATGTCAACTTAAATATTAACTAAAGTATTCTGGTAATATGTTCCATCAAAAGTTTGCACAACGCATCCCAAATTTTTTGGATGCACAGTTTGTTCTTCGATAACGTATATTATATAATCCGGAATGCGTAACACTGTAAATCTTTTTTAAAAATACAATATGGAACGTCATACATTGTCAAAGTTTGTAGTTTTTTTTTTTCCAATACATTCCGTATTGGATTACTGTCACTCTAAATGCTATACTAATGAGTTAATACTACCATATTTTAATGCCATACTAACAAAAGAATACTGTCAGCTTATCTACTTTCCAATTAGGGGGAAAATAAAAAGTAAAAACTAATTGCATAAATTTAGGTTTAATTTTTGAAAAACTTTAAAGAGTTCTTTTATTAACTTAATATAAATTGTTATACCGAGTGCATTAAAATTTAACTGAAAATGAAAATTTTTTAAATTGACATTCACAATTTTCGCCATTTTTTTCGAAACTCATCACCTCTATACGCCTTTTAATTTTGAAGACATGCTTCCTTAAAAAAAATCATGATTCTGCATAATACGAGTATACAAAAAATTTACGTACCTAACGTTTTTACGTAAAATTTACGTGCCTAATTTACGTTTAGTTTTACTTCTTAATTGAAATATCTACATATCAGGATATTTATACTATAACTTGTTACAGCACAGTAATTTTCTTAAGCGCTGTTAAGCTATGGTACAGCACCCTTGCTTTAGTTAAAATGTCCTATACAAGGAGCTATGAACAGAACAGTTTTTTAAACGAGGAATTGAAAAGGAAGTCATTGTGACAATCTGGATATTAACCTAATCTACGCCTTTCTTTAATTAAACATGTAAAAAAATTTGTGAGTATTAGATTTCCCATATTTTTATACTAGGCTGTTGCTATTTCATTTCTTTTATTACAAACCGAAATTGTATAATATTTGCAGTTAAATCTTTGCTATGCTTTTAATTGCATAATAATATTCAAAAGCAAAAACACAACTTAAATGCAAGCCGATCATTTACGAATAAAATTTCTAGCAACAAAATCTCATGACGACAACATTTTTTTTAAGCGAAATGTTTTTAAAGTTAAAAGCTTAGCTTAATGCATTGAGATTTTATACTTGTGCATAATAAAAGTAATATTTTAAGCTAGTTCGGTTAATTGTGTTTATGTTAAGTACATATCTTGTTTCTAGCACCCCGCCGCCCTTCTTTTTATCGTTTTTTCACTCATGTACATATGCTTTTTAAATTGAAATCATATAAAAGAATATTCTTAAGAAATTAGAACTAATATGGAATATGAATTTTCAGCCATTATTCTTATAATGGAATTATAAATAATGGAAAATTCTCTATTTTTGAATAGAAAATTCTCTATTTAGAATTATATTTGTTTATGTGTTTATTCAGTTTCCTGATATCTCGTTATAAATAATAAAAACAATTTGGAGATACTTGGTTTTATTTCTTTCAAGTTTGAAAGTTGTAAAAGTCTTTGAAAAGAGCTTTTGTTTTATGATGAAATTAAATATTTATGTGATAGTTGAGTGCGCTATCTTATACCACTTAAAATGATCTTTCAATTACATAAATACATTTAATCATGGTGATAAATCATGGTTCTTATTATAATTTTAATTTCAAGAGAAGGACAAAGAGTTCTGCAATTAACACATTAATATGACATGACTAAATTTGGGCGAAAGTAACAAAAAAAAAAATCTCATTTCAATTGAATTGGGTTTCATTCCAATCTGTCTTTACGGGTTTTTACAGAACACCTAGTAGCAAATATAATCGAAAAAATGAAACTAATCAACTTAAAAGAAAAACTGCCTTTATTTTTTTTTTCATTAGAATTTTTTATTAAATTTGGTTTAATAACTTGTATGAATGGGAAGTACCAGAACTATTGAATTAGTCTTTAAAATCTGTTTAAAAACGAATCTGGTTTTATTGATTCTTTCACATACGATACATTAGAGCACCAGTTCCATGAAGATCTGCTCCAAATCTGTGTCCTAGCTAGTTTTATTTGCATTTAAATTAGGCTGAAGTAAAATTTTTACCTCTGAAGACGTTGAAATAGTGTCGCAAAAGTAATTTTTCTATTTACAATATTATTGATTACATCAATAATTATCATTAAGATTGGAACCTTTATTAGTATTGGAACCTCTTTAAGGTTAAAAATCTGCATTAAAAATTTTACGGAAAAAAAATTTTTTAAAAATTGTACACTAAGATGTGCGACTGTTATTTTGTTGCAATTTTACATTAGAGTCATACTTTAATTCGTCAATTGTTCATTAGTAAGTTGGAGGCTATTTTGGTTGCTATTTGCTTTTTCTTCTACACTAATAAATTTTTGTAAAATTCCGAATAGCCCAAATGTGTAGTTTGTTTAAGCCTTAATTAACTATTTTAGATTTTTCATATTTTTTCTCTTAGCTTATATTTTTGTCTAAACTTAATATAAATTTAACATAACATTTCTATAAAATTTAACACCTGAATTTTAGATGTTATTCATGTTTAAACCTAATTCATATATCAATTTCTTGAAATTAGTTCAGATCAGATTTTGATTTTTCTTATTGTGGTCTTCATCGTAATTAATTTCAGAGCAGTGGTAATTGATGGTAGTTTTTATAATCTGAGCACGTGTTTATATTGTTGGAACGTCCTTTTTGTTCTAGTGTTTTTGATTGCATCTCTTTTTTTTGTTTTTGTTTAAGCAGTACACGTCAAGGCCAAATATGAAATAGGAAACCAAAGAAATTACAATTATTGTTTTATTAACAATAATATTTCACCATTTTCTATATTCTTTACCTTTTTATACGAGATATAAAAATTTTAAGTGAAACTTAAAATATTCAATTGGATTTAGGTTAGACTCAAGAAAACAAAATATAAGTACTATCTAGTGAGTTAAGCCATTTTAAAATTTATTCAGAATTTAAATTTTTATTTGTTTTATAATTTATGAAATTTTACTTAGAATATTAATGAAAAATTTAACATAAAAGAAAAAAAAATTGAATACATTTAGTAAAAATTATGGATTTTTAAAATTACGCAAAATTAAATTGCGAATATTTGATTTCTTGAATAGTTGATTTGAGATTCTGCAAATTGATGTAATCATTTTATTTATTTAAAATTCAGAGAGTTATGGAAGGGAAAATTTTATTTATGTAAAATTTTACACATGTTTGTTTATTGTGTTACAAGACCAATGCATATATAGAGATGATGGCAAATATGTATATGTATATATTGAAAAAAATTTTATAATCTACATATTCAAGACCTATCTATATAAAAATAGATAAAATGAAAATTCAGAAAAAAAATATTAGGAAAAATTTAATTCCATGCATTTTATAAATTTTGTGTAACTATAGTATTTGGTAGATTTTTGGTAATTTTGAGAAGAAATTTATAATTAGGGTACATACGATCAAGGAGAACGCATTATGATTCCCGAAAATTTTAAACGTCCTTTCTTCTGAGATTACAGAAACGCTCAAACATATTATCCAATATGAATATATAGATGGTATTTTTCAGTATGTCAAAGACTCGACGATAATCTTAATCACGTTATTCGCTTGATTTTGCAAACGACAATCATCAGCAATTAAGCAATTTTTGCAATTGAAATTCACGTCCCTTTCCAATTGAAGTTTTCTTTCTCATTTATTTCGTCACATATAAAAACGACTTATATGCATCAGTCTTTAAAGAAATGTAAAGAAAAAAAATTAAAATAATAATGAGTTGCGTTGGTAACGTTATTTTGGAATTTATGATGCATACGTCATGTAACATTGGAATGCATGACTAATAATTGAGTTGCACGCATTTGACATACTAGTCCGCTAGTAAGCTACAGAAATATGTAAATTTGTTTCAATTTTTGAACTTTTGAGTATTTAAAATATTTTTTTGATAATTTTAAAATTAAACAAATCGGCACTTTCCATTAAATGCTCTTTATTTAAAGAATATAATCTGAACGTAGTGTGTATTTACACCACACAATGTATGTACATAAGTATAACTGTCATTAAAGTACTTAATTTCAATTAAAAATAAATTTCTTAAATAAAAATAAGAATGAAAATTTAGATTTTCTTGTATGAAATTTTGAATTTTCTAACAAACTTGTTTTATTACTTTTTTCGTGCTTTTACTAATTCAAACCTTTAAAAATAGACGTAAGTATCTAGTTTAAATATGTGAATTTTTCCATATAGAATATTTCGTTTATTGAAAGCTTTTTGTGTATTTTAAAAAATTCTCCCAAAAGTATGCAATTTTTACTTTTCTTTTAAATCTAAAGCTTTCCTTTCCACATTGCTTTCATAAGTTTTCGATTTCGCCGCAATTTTATATTTAAAAATTTACGATACAATTCTATTATTTCTTAATATCGTATGAAAGGACAAAAAAAAAATTTAAAACTACTTTAGAAAACTGTGAGTCATAAGTGAATTTAATCTTTGAAATTTTGTTATTATTTTGTTAATACAAAGTAACGGTAACGTCAAGTCAAAATGTGAACAATAAATTATATTTAATTATAAATAAGAAAGTGTTATATACAATAGAATTTATTATTTTTGCATTTTGAAAGATCCAAAGGCATTGTGAATTTTTAGAAAATAAATTTGGGAAAAATTTTTTACACAGGGAGAGGTGGAAAATGTACGTAAAATAATTGTCGCTTTAAATTAATCTCATAACATTCTTAATATATTCTCAAATAGAATTTATGAACTCCTGATAATTGAAACAAATGAAAATGATCAATAATAATGCTTTGTACAAGAAGTTTTACTAAATTTTTAAATGTGTTCATTAAGTTCCACGGAAAACATCTTTTTTTTCGATCTTCGTTTCATAAGTATTTGTAAATTTGTATTTATGTATTAATGATGGTATGTTAATAGAATTTAAAATGAAACTTGGAAAAGGATGTTTCTGACAAGGTATACAGGGTGATTCAATTATCAGTGCTTTTATATATATACCATTTTTAATGACTTCAAAAATGGATAAAATTTTGTTTCGAAGAAGCATTGTAATAAAATTTGATATAAATTTTTATTAATTGGCATTAAATTATATTTAAACGGGTTTTATAAGGTTAAAGGAAAATCAGAGCTTATCTAAAAGCCACAACTGAGCTCTTTCAAAAATGAACTTTGTGCGAAGCCAATACGAGTATATTTTTAAAATTAGGCCGTGGAAAATCGAAAAAAATAAAAATTGTATCAAATTTTTTTAATAGCCCCATGCCTTGGGAACTGTTGGAAACATGTAATGGTGCATGTATTGATTACTGAACCCTGCTGTACTGTAAATTTTCTTTGCTCGTTTGATATTATTCGCTCTAATAAAAACAAAAACCTATTTTGTATGTGCAAATATCAACAATGATTGCGATAGGAGTTGCCAGTCCCATAAAAAATATTTATTCGGTATTAGAAGCTGAAACAACTGACACACAAAATTCTTACTTTCATTTTTTAATTTTTTTTTTCTGAAATTTCAATTCAAATTGTGATCTATTTATTTATAAGTACATATTTATGCTTTCGGATCAAAGTGAGGTAGAATTATTAATTTTTTGGCATGCAGCTTTAAATATTTTTTGTAACAGTCTTTCTTTTTTTTTCATCAAATTGCAGCTTGAATACATGCATTCACAATAAACAGTTTTTACTTTTATTTTTGCTTTTGCATTTAAGTAAGTTTCGCTGTTGTTAAAGGAAAATTGTCCGAAATTTCTAATATGAAAAGAAAATAAAGAATTGCTTTTTGATATTCGAAGGTTATTTTTGAAAATAAATTTTTTATATTGTACATTTTATTATAAGCATGGCGTCTCTTATAGGATGCGGTTACAAAGCATACCACCTGTAATAAAAATTAAAATTTCTAATACAAAAAAAAACAATAACAAAAAAATCAAGAGAACAAGCTTTTATATGGAAACTCAAAAGTAAACAAAAATTTCACTCCAAGTTGAAAAAAAAAAAAATCAGAACAAAATGGATCAGTTCACTTTTTCTTACAACCATACAATAATATATTTTTTTTTTTATTTTATGGACCACCATCAATCTATAGCAACAGCAGCAATAGCACAAAAAAAAAAACAAAGTTGCTTTTATGTGTCGGGCTAATTTTTTTATTCTCTAGTAAATAAAAATTGAATTTCCATAAACAAAAGATGATCTACATTAGTTTTTTATGGTTTCTATCTTCTTTCAAAAAAAAAAAAAGATGTACCACATTATTTGAGACTGACCATATGTTCAAAGTTCAAATTTGTTCCATTCGCATTTTCCGAATAGGTAAAAAATGAAAAAATAAAAAAAAAAAATAATTTTACTAATAACCTAATAATTTTGTTTCAATTATTTTTTATGGGTTTTCGTTTTTTTCTGAAATTAATTTTGGTTTATTATTTTTAAATGCAAAAAAAAAAAAAAACAGAGCAAAAAACCATAAAGGTACAGAAAAAACTAAATTTTAATTTCACTTTGGCAACATCATTTACTTTTGATTAAGACTGAGGGCATCTTGCATAATGCAGGGCTAATATCAACTTGATTTATTCAGTAATACAGTTTTAACTGTTGAATAACTCAAATCTACGTAAGATCTGCATTATAGGTCGTATTGTACCTGAAATTTTTCTATTATCTTAGACAATTAATTCCCTATGGAAGTTCATATTGTGCGTTAAAAGCAGTGTATATTTAGTATTTAAGAGAAATTTATGGAACAGATATTTTTGGTTTGTAAATTATTTTGAAAAATTTTGAAAAATAATTGCATAGTTTTTGGATTTTCATATGAAAATCCAAAAATAGTAAAATTGCATGCAAAAATAGTAAAATATATTTTTCGATCAAATGCATAAGAATTAAGAATAATATTTATAATTAGAATACAAGAATCACAATATTCTAATCAAGTGAAAACTGGATTGCATTGGATTGTAGGCATGAACAAGAGGAGTAGTGAAATTAAAAAATTAATATTTATTTGGAATTACAAAATTTTACAAATAGCAAAAATATTTAAGTCGAAATTCCAGTGTCAAATATAAATTTTCGGTTAAAAGTTGATCCATTTACCTCACTTACGTTAAGAGTATCAAATTATATTTAAAATTAGAATTTAATCTAGAGCAAACACGTCTTTTTCAAACTTAGTCAGTCTTTGCTTCAAATCATCAATTTAATTTAAAAATATTTGTGGGGTTGCATTGAATAGTACGAAATTGGTTCGGTCATATTTTGTACTTCCATCTTTAATAAAGATGAACCAAAATATTTGGGCAACTCTCACATTAGTAATTAATGAAAAATTTATTTTTGCACAATTTTTTTCTTTAATTTTTTTTTTAATTTTTTCATTTCAAATAATAGTTTATTGGCAAAATACTCTTTTTTTTTCTAGAATCCTTTTTTATTATTATTTTAAGTGAAATTTCTTTTATTGTTAGGGCAATTCAAGGCAATTTTAAAATTTATTTATGCCACTTTAATTTCCAAATGAGAATAATAAATTTAAATAAGAGTAAAAAAACTTCAAAATAGCAAAATGTGTTTTGCTCTCTGATTGCCAAGACATACTCTCTTCATTACCAATTAAATATTTTCAATTGTGTTTAGTATTATGGACTAACAGGTGGTCTAAGTCTAACTATTTTCTTTCGCTATTAACTATTTGAAGTTTATTATGTAATTACAAGAATTAAAGACATTTCTGATAATAACCAATTGCGATCGTCCCTATGCAGCCCATAAAATGAATTTTGACATTTTATATTGAACTTTTTTTTTTGTTGGATTTTACTGTTTATTCTCAGATCATCAAAGTTTATTATTTACATTATTTGAAGTTAAAATGACGTTGAATACAAATCATTTGTTTCTGAACCAAAATGACGATAACATCAATTAAAACAGCATTTAAAGAAGCATTAAAAATTGTGGAGATTAAAATGCAATTGTTGTATAATTTAATCAAAACCATTTTTTGAGTCTTACAGCTTATTGTTTACCAAAGAAAGCAAAAGTATATTTTGAATTATAGATTCCTGTTAAATAATCCAAGTAAAACGTCAATATAACAATGAAATCCCAATTTTTCATGGCGTCATGTTTTCTGTTTATGCGTCACGTTTACATATCGCATATTTAATAAGTACTGCACATATTATATAAAAAAATAAATGTAACAAGTCAACTGAAAATTTGTAAAATAAATGAAATGGTAAGCCTTTTAAGATTTTTAATACAACCCTGACTCCCAATATATATTTGGATTTTATAAATTTGAAATCGTTTTAATGAAACCTTTGTGTTCCACCAAGAGATTATTTTACTTATCTCTTTAAGCAATTAGTTTTAATTTTTTAATTAAATTTCAATAGTCTTACGACAAATGTCAAGTATTCACTTTTCTACTTTCGAATTCTACTCGAAATACTATTCGAGGCCTAAAATGGCCCAATTAAAAATGTAAAAAAGAATATGATAAAATATTTTTTTAATTCTTAAAATTTTTATTCTGATTTGCAAACTACAATTACTTTGTTGCAAAAATATATTCTTTTTTATATTTGTATTTCTTTATATGTTAAGAGGATAAAAATATTTTAGTTTTATAGTTAAAAAGATTTGAATTTTAAGGTGCTGTGCTGTATACGAACGACTACCAAATGTAAAATTTTCTATTAGAATAATTTTTTCAAATTGTATAAATATGAAAGTGTTTATTTATATAAAAGTTATAAAAAGTGCTGTTAATTAAATGTTCATGCTTTTTGAAAAGAAAAAAACAAGCGGGGGCATTGACTTCTTCTAGGCCAATGCATATACTTACATATATATGTGAACATCAAGTGGTCCATTTGAACGCCATTGCAAATTCTATTCAAAAAAAAAAAACATATGAAATTCTATTCTATTTTATATTTTTTCTCAATTTCAATATAACACAAGTGTAATATAGAGATTATTAGGGCAATGTTTATTTATTTTTATTTTAATAAAGTTTGTTATACGCGCGGTACGAATATTGTTTCAATATTGTGATTTATTGAAAATTAAACAAAACGAAAGAACAATAAATTTTTTGAGAAAAATTGTTCTAAAAACTTGACATTATTTTAACCCATTTATTTATTGTAAAATATTTTTTAAGTATTTTCAATATATTGAACAGGTCGGCCCTATATACAAATTAAAATCAATACAAAATTCGTGGGAATCAGTATAAAATTTTTGTTTTTTTCCTATATGATTGGAAAGATGACAAAGTCATTTAAATTTTTTATATTATGCTATTCATGCACTTTTCTAATTCATATATAGTAGTTATCGGTTTATTCATATTCGATACCCAACAAGTAATTTTTACAAAACTGTTCAAAACATTTCGTGATGACGGATATTTTGTACTCGAATAAGATTTTAGAATTTTGTCCATTTCGATTCATTCATAATTTTATTATTCGTTTTCACAACATTAGAAATTAGTCTTAAACTTACTCGAAATATGTTAAAACAAAAACAAACATTTAAATAAATTTTGCATAACTCGGATCACATTATAAGGCGGTCTTTCAAAACCAAAGCGTTTTAATAAAGTTCTAATTTAATTAAGAAAACAACAACAAAAAACGGTAATAAACAAGATTGGATCAAACCAACGGTTCGTAAAGTAAAATTTTTTTCACTAATATCGAATTATATTAAGAAAAATAAGATGTTGCATACTTTTCGGCGAAGAGGTAGTTTTAACATAATGACCAAATTCGATAGTTAATTAGATGACTTACGATAAATAATAAGGTTTTGATAAGAAAATATTTACCTTGAGATTTCGTACTTTTATACAAATTAAGAAAAGCTTCCACTTTCGGTAAAATAAAAGGTCGAAATTTGAAATTTTCCCAAATTTGCAAGACGATAACTTAGGAAAGAAGAAGGAGTTTGAATTTGAAACAAATTTTTTCTCTGTCAAATTCCATAAGCTGATAAAATCTTAGATTCCTATACAACGTACCGAATATAAGAAAAAATCGATTTCAAAAATTTTCTTAATAATAAATGATTCCTTCCTATGAAATAATTTCTTCTAATATTCTGGCACATTAATTGTTCACAAACAATACAAATTTCGAATTAAAATATTTTTAAATTAAATTCGGTACCAAATTAAATTTAATTTGGTACCGAATTCGCGATAAAATTCTCACTCTATTTGACATGTTCAAAATTTGATTTCTAAATTTTATTTTTCTTGACATTTTTGTTTAAGTCGTTTGTTAAAGAACTTAAGAAAAAAAAAAACCGAAAACTCTCAATTTTTTTAATTTTCTGTTTCATTTCACGCTACATCCTCATCACTGCGATCATTTGAAAATATATATATATATATGTATATATATGACTGTATATCAATGTAATGTATATAAACAAATTATTTAGCGTTCATAAAAGTTAAAATGTTATTGGCCCAGACATAAAAGTTAATCAATAGGTCAATAAAGTACACAACTTAGTTATTTCTTGTACATGAGTATTGGTGTTGCGAATTTTAATTATGGTGAGGCTTATAGCGATGAATTTGACGATATTGTTTAATGTTGTTTGAAAAATCATATATGTATACCTACTAAAATCTGCTATACAATAACGATCTGCACTCATAGATGTGATAACAAATTAATTTATAGTTTCTTTCTTTATGGAAAATTGCAATTTTTTTTTTTTATTTTAAATTTAATAAAAAATACATCTTAATTTAATAGTCGCGTAATCAATTGAATGATGAATGGAAAATAAAATGGATTGTGGCTTATTGTTAAAATGATAATTGCCAAATGGGTTTTAATATAGTTTGTAATAATAAAGTGCAATAATGATTTTATTTTATAGGTATAGTGATAATAAATTGAAAATAATTATTGGTTATTGATTAGAAACATTTTTCAGAACTAAAATGGTTATTGACCCTATAAGTATATAATATAAAATTTTTAATTACATAATAAAATTACAGGAACAGTTCTGGAGTATTGTTCTTTCTTTAATTAAATAAGAATTTTTAATTGATTATTTTTAAAATATTAAAAAATTTCTATTTAAATCTGATTTGTTTTAGCAATTGTGATAATATTCATTTCAGTATAATAATGGCACATCTGAAAAAAAACAATTTTGAGTTATTTGTTAAAAAAAAATTTTTTGGAATTTTGTTTACTTTTATGAAATATTTAATATTTTATAATAGAAATATATAATATTTTTATGAAATATCTAAAATTTTTTGATACAATAAATTAAGATTCCAAATCCTCTTAATCCAATTTCGTTTCGATTTATGATATTTTTATAGAAAAATTTTAAAATAAACAAGCTTCTATATGAAAATGTGACGATTTTTCAGGAAAATTATAAAAAATGGCTTAAATTAGCTGAAAGACTGTATCAAGTAGAAATAACACACTATTTTAGCGAAATATGGCAACATTTCGGCATCAAAACAAAAGTAATGCCAATGTTTCAACAACCTAAGTCGACTCATATCAATAATCAATCATAAATTTTAAAGTTTTTAAATGGCAAATAGGGGAAAAAAACAATATTTGTGTTTGTGATGAACCATAAATTAAAATGAACAATGTTGGCATTAAATATTTCGTGTGAGAAACTTTTATCGTTCTACAAATACTTAAATACTTAATCAAAATGCAATAAAAATTTAAATAAAATTTTTAATATTTTATTAAAATTTCAAAACATTTTCTCTCTTATTTAGAATTATATGCTTTATGGACAATAGAACCTTTTGACATTTCTTGTCCCAGTATAAATATGTAAAACAACTTTTTTTTATTAAAATTATTTTTTAACTTAATATTATGCAATGAAACATTGACCTCAAAAGTTAATTTAAATAATTAAAAATAATAACAAAATCCAGAATAATAACAAAAAAAAAAGAGAAAATCTATAATTTTAGTATGTCGAAATAAATAACGATTCGTGACAAATTTCAATAATTTCCACAGGAAAGTCATTTTTATTGCGATTTAGAGCTATGAATCTCAATCTATGTGTTATGAGAGTTTTAAAATCGCGCCACGTATAAGAATCGGCGCATATTTTCTTTGGTCATTAGTTTTGACAGATCATTTTGTTTGACAGTATAGAAATTTACTATAAATCAGAGCGTCATTATTTGTATTATATTTGAATATTAAGTTCATTTGGGTTGCGAAGAGAAAAACAATCTAGGGTAACACGATACTTGATATATTTTCGAATTTCAGATTTTTATGATGGGAGCATTAAGGCCTAACTGAATTTCTTTATATACGATAAAATTTACGATTTAATCTGAATCTGATGAAAGGCATAAATGTAAACCTCGATTGATATCAGACTTTGTCTAACGGTAAATAAACATAGCGACAACTAGTATTTTTCGTATAGTCTGGAGCAGGGACCAGTTGACTTTTTTTATACTGTGGTTATAATTTTCCTAGCAAAATTATTGAATTTTAATGAAAAGTCTGTGCTCTATCAGATAATTTTTAGTTTGATATGTAAACATTCATCAGACTTAATCATAGAATTAATCTTAGATTTTGTCATACATGTAAAAAGTACCACATTCACATATTAAGAAAAATGAAAACACCATTATTTTGTTACTTAAAATATTTTAAATATTAAATTGGACTCGAAATATATTAGGAGAAATTAGTTGTAGCTAACTTCAAAAACGTTGAAAATCACTGCTTTACAAAAGAAAGAAAAGACTGAAAAGTTTTAAAGTCTCTTTATATAGCCCAGAAATGTTTGACCTAAAATTCTAATTAAAATTTAATAGAAAGAAGATCGTCTCATTTTATAGTTTTAATTATTTTATATTACACAAAATTAATTTTACAGTTTCAATAATATTGTAAAAAAAAATTGTAATCAAAAATAATTGATTTTAATCGTAAAAAATAAAATGACTACCAAGACGAAAGCCAATCTGCGTTACGACTTTTTATAATCATTTTATTAGTGTAAAATGTTTTTGTAACAAAGAAAGAAATGCTTTATTGATTCGTCATTGTTAAAAAAAAAAAATAAAAAAAAAATTTAAATTAGTCTAATGAGATTTTAATTATCATTATTTAAATTATTTATTAAATTTTTCATTTTTATTGCATTAAGGAAATTAAAATAGTAATTAAAAAATCTATATTGGGAAAAAAAATAATGTAAAGAAAAACAAAGTTGTTCTGGTTAATGATAAGACAATGACGAAAAATACGGCTGATATTAAAAGAAATGAAGTATTTGTGCGTACTGTGACGTACGTGCAAATATTACAAATCAAATTAAGAAAAATTATTACTTGGCATTCATTTTGGTGTACAAACGTATCTTACAATAAAATTGTCAACGACTCATCTACACATTAAAATAAGATGGCAATATTCAATATTGTTAAAACACCACAAACTTTGTGATGTATCACGTTCCGTATTGTATCGTAAATTTTACGAATATTGCTGTATTGTATTTTCAAATTTTACGCATTCCGAATTGTATAAAATGTTTTTTTGAAACGCAGAGAAAAGCAAATCGTGCATCAAAAAAATTCTGGATGCTTTTTGTAAATTTTTCATGACAGGTATTATACCAGTATGCGTTAGCTAATATTCAACTTGACGTAGAGCTAATTTTTGACTATTTGTGTTGATTTTGATGTAGAAAACTTTAAGGAGGATAGTGAAAAATAGACGTTAATTTAAAAAGAAATGTCAAAATGAAAGAATAAAAATTTGTATTCCGCAATAGAAAAAAAAAACTTTGTTGTTGTTTGACAGTGCAGTATCTTTGTATTAAGTTTTGGACTCAAATACGGTTGAAAGACGGTTTCAAAACTTTGATTTCGACAATGCAGAATACGTAGTTCTTTGACAATGAATTTTCTCTTTTACAAATAGTAGTTACCGATAATTATAATGTAATGTAACAAAGCGTCCTTATCAGAATTATCCCTTTTTATTTAAAAAAAAATTTTTAAATAATATTGTCAATAAGAAAACAGTCAGCAGAAATTAATTTCTCTGTGTTAATCAGTTATAAACGCAAAAACATTTTCACAAAATTCCATTTCAATATTTTGTATTTATTTATACGTTAAAACGTGATATAAACTAGAATTTATGGTGTAACTTGAGAATAGTTATAGATATTTTTGTTTTTTTCAGCCCACATAATAATTTGAGTTTTAGTTCTAGAATTTTAACAATATAATGGCGTTAGAATTAACAATGTTAAAACAAATATGCACCTGCAATTACTTTTAGATTAAATGATGATGATTCATGTGAGTTATTCGCACTTTATATTCGTAATTGCAGATCAGTTCATTTAATGCATACAATATTGAAGATCAGTTCATTTGAGTGTACAAAAAAAAAAAGATAAAAGTTTACAATATGAAATTTGAACGACAGATGAAGGCGAGAAAATACTGATTTGGTTGTATGTAAGTTTTGATAATCATAATTAAATTTGATATGTTCAGATGAATAGACAAATGAGTGCAAAATATAAAGATAGTAAATTTTCAGACGTTGTTATAGGTAAATTTAAACGAATTTGCGAAACTGGAAGTATTTTCCAATGTTGAAAAATAATATTTAAAAATTACTAAAAATTGATGTTACATACGAATGAATTAGTTTTGAAAACGCTGTTATTAATGTGTACAAAAAGCAGCAAACCTTTTCAAGCAGGTATGATGGTTTCTTAAAAAGCGGTAAATATACTGCACTGACTGATTTTTACTACGTTTTTCTTAACTTCGTTTCTTGTTCCTTTAAACTCTAATAACTTAGCTCTCAGATGTCTTACCTAGGGGCTTGTTGGAACGGGTTCGATAACAGTGTCAACCTTATTGTTGGATTCTTCAGTCCTAGGTACTGTTGAAAAGGTCTCAGCTTTTGTTCGAGGACATCCCTGCAAATTGAACCTGCTAGGGTCGAGATCCAAAATTGGGTCTCTAAGAAGCGAAAATTGAAGCTTCTAAATATGATCAAGGTATAAAAGATCTCGGTGCTCTAAAATAATTAATTAATAATGGTGATTCATAATGCTCGATTTTAAGGTTTAATTGTGTGATTTAAGAAAAATAATTATATTTTTTAATGTCATGGAATTTACCGTTAGCTTTTTGTGTTTATAGAAATTTGAAAAAGCTTGCGGTTTCGGAAAGGCGATAACTTGGGAGGGGGTGGAGATGGAAAAAAATTTTTTTCTAACGAAATGAACTATTTGTTAATGTCTAAAAGCCCCTAAATTTTTCAAGCTTCTACAGGCTGGGGTCTAGAAGAAAAACGACATCAAAATTTTGGAAAAAAAGGACTTTAGATAACGGTAAATTTGAACGGCCATTTTGTTTTTCTAAAGTTTAACTATAATATACCCCGCTAGGGGAAACAAGCCGCTGCCTTTCTCTTTTTGCAAAGTTTCAAAAATGCTTATGGTTTCATTGCAACAAATATTTAAAAAAGGCCATTTTTAGGGCTTTGTGGGGGTATAACTTCTAGGGGGGGGGGGGTATAGGTAAAAATTTTGTTCTACGGAGACAACTTTCTAGTAAAGATCTATGTACGTATAAAATTTCAGCTTTCTATCTTCAAGGGTGTAGAAGTTTTGTAAACAAAAAAAGCGTCCACGGACGGACGGACAGAGTGAAACTAATAAGCACTTTTTTCAAAACCTTTTTGGAAAAGTGCCAAAAACGAATAATTTGTGAAATTAAAGTTCAATTTATGAAATGACATTATAGATAAATGACAGTTGTCATTTGACATTTGAGAGTTGACAGCTGACATTAGAATGAAGACAGTTGACAAATGACAGGTGACGTTTGATAAATGACAGCTTATATCTGAAAAGTGACAGTAGCCATTTGACAGATGAGAGCTGACAAGTGACAGATGACAGTTGACAGATGGCGGATGACATCTGACAAGTAACAGATGACATTTGACAGTTGGGGTTTGACAGGTGACATTTGACAGATTACAGCTGACATTTGGCAGGTGACAGCTTCAAGTTGATGTTTGACAGATGACAGTTGACATTTGACAGCTGATAGTTGACGTTTGACAGTTGACATTTGGCAGGTGACAGCTGACAGTTAGAATTTGACAGTTGGTGTTTGACAGATGACAGTTGATGTTTGATAGATGACATTTGGCAGGCGACAGCTGACAGTTGACATTTGGCAGGTGACAGCTGAGAGTTGGCGTTTGACAGGTGACATTTGACAGCCGACAGCTGTCACCTGTCAAACGTCAACTGTCATCTGTCACCTGTCAAACGTCAACTGTCAGCGATATATTGCGATAAAAGGGCCGTGCTACTTTAAAATTTCTGGTGAAGTATATGGCATATCATTCTATTTTAGAAAAAGCTCAAATTGAAAATAATTTTCTGTTCAAAATATGCTACAGCCTGCTTGTGGCACTATAAAAATGCTACTTAGATCTATAAGTAAATAGAGGGTTATGCTATGGAGCTAGAATGATTATGAGAGGTTTTCGCTACTATGCTTAAGAAAAGCATAGTAATAAAGTTTGTTTTGTTTCTTCTTTATTTGTCCGGAAATGAGATATAATTGTATTTTTTGGAAATTTTTAATTTCTCATAACTCAGCTCTCAGATGACCCTATCGAGGTGGCAAAGGATTTGTTGGAAAAAGTGTTTTTAATTTTAA
The DNA here is from genome assembly GCF_029603195.1 of Condylostylus longicornis. Lineage (NCBI taxonomy): Eukaryota > Metazoa > Arthropoda > Insecta > Diptera > Dolichopodidae > Condylostylus > Condylostylus longicornis. Next base: position 6,229,585 of record NW_026578009.1, on the reverse strand, counting down.
TATATTTAAATTTATGATGAGAAGAGATATTTATATGGTTTAAGTATCTAATATATAAAATCTAATCCAGACTAGGCTAGAAAAAAATTATTTTCTTCTTTTATATTATTTAAAAGTTCATCATTATCATCATGTGGCTCTACAGCCCGGGGTGAACTTTGACCTGCTTCACAATTTATCTCCAGATGGTCTTTTAGGATTTTAGGCTGTTCATCTTCAGTTTGAGATATTTAAAACGCTACTGTCATTTTCTATACTGTCCATCTAGTCTTTGGTCGACATATTTAAAAGTTATTATGCTTTATTTTGGATCAAATGCACATTACGATGAGATTTTTTTTGCTGCACTTTGAATATTGGGTGTAGATTACACAATGAAAATTTTCTGTTTAAATAATATTCTTACAGATGAAGATATTTGCAATAATAATAATTTAATGGTTGCTGACAAAAAAAAATTCAAACGCTCCAAAATTGCTACAAACCAGAAAACTTTTAATTTTATTTCCCCTATATATGTACATATAGCTTATCGTTTTTCTATATGGGGTTATTTTTATAAAAAAAAGCGCTGCAGATCTCAAATCGTGTAATTTTATTTGAATAATTGACAGATTGATTTTTCTAAATCAAATAATCGTCCTATTTCTATTTTAATAAGTCACAAATAACGGTTGCCTCATGACATAAAGCGCCATCATGTTGAAACTATATCTCATACAGATCAATGTCATTTATATTAAAAATTATTAATCATGGCTTTCCTCTTTTAAATTCTTATGAACGAAAAATTTTAATTCTGAATTATTGTAGGTAAAGTTGGGGGTACTTTTAAACATTAATTCGAAAAATTGTGTATAATAAGTATTTAATTACCAAAATTACTCAATTCGAAAAAATAATTTGAATCATTTTTGCAATACTTACTAGGGGAAACTAGGGGAATGTTTTTTCCCAAAACCAAAAGTGTTTCTGAGTAATTTGGGGCTGACAAATTTTCCATCGCTTTGTAGATCAGTTTCACCTTATATGGATTAAAGTTGCACACTCAGAATCTTTTCGAAAAGAAAAACTAAATCAAATTCATAAATCACAAAATATGAATTGGGAATTTAATATTTTTTTCTTAGAATCCGTGTAGATCTGTATAGGATATAGACGATTTTCCATTGAAATTTAACATATTTCTGCCTTGAGCTCACAAAATACCAAAAAACAAAACAACAATTTTAAAACGGAGTTGAATGTCACATATTTCATTATGACAAATCTTAAAAATTCTTTAAGAATTTTGAAATCCGAATTAATTCCTAGACTTGTGACAATAGAAATGATGAAAAAAAAAATAAAATTTCGTAGAATTATTCAATTAATAAACCAGACTTACTTTCAAATATGCCATCCCCCTATGTTTACTACATCCTATGAATATTAAATATGACACTCGAAATATTTCTTAATATTTTTGTATCAAATTTTTTTTATTAGAATAAAAATTGTGTTTTCTCTTTTTACACATGTTTAAAATGGTATTTCAAATAAAAATATTAATTTATAAAACGAGTAGAAGTTAAAAAAAGATTAAATTTAGAAAATAAAATTTCAATATTTTTTTTTTATTTATTTATTATTTTGATAGCTAAAACATTTGAATCATCTGCCATTGTATCTTAGTGAATAAATAAATTTGTTAGTTGGCACAATGAACTTACAAAATTTTTAATATAATATTTTGTAAGTTACTTTTATGCCTATACCAAAGTTTGTATAACAGGGTATTTAATTAATTTAGTATGAATAAAATATCAAAAATTTTGTGGGCTTGTGACGGGGATTAATTTTTGGGTAAATTTTACATATTTTCATAAATTTACGAAGGGAAGAGTTTATAGTGTAATTTATCAATTACTTCTAAGAGAGAGGCCTTCTTATTTTCACTCCATAAGATCTTTTGTAATTCTCAGCCTCAATTAAGGAGCACTTCGCTAAATTCTTTAGATAAATTAGAGTATCGCTGGTGCATCAAGCAATCAAATTTTCGATGAAGTCACAAAGTCTTTTCAAAAACATCTCATTCTGGACATGATTAGAGGAGGTGCTTGACAATAATAACAAATAATAAATTCTCCTACGTCTCTTTTTGGTTGTTGCATTGAAAACTAGTTTTAGATATAAAATAATTTAGCATGTTTTAATGTATCTAAACGTGTGAGTCAATTGTTATAATAATTACGAATTTAAAATTTTTTTCTCCTCACTCTTGAATGAAAAGTTTAATGAAAAATCTAAAATAGGAAATCAGAGTTCCAATTTGAATGCATTTAATATAAGTAAGTGTAAAAAAAATCAAGTTGTTAATTCCAAGTCCTGCTTCACGACGGCGATCCGACATGGCGCTGATAAATTTCGTAATTTTTAATTTTGTCACTATTACCTAGTGTTTCCCTTAATTTAACTTTAAATCTTGCCTACGTGGCGTCCGAACTACTGTTTACAATATGTACATATGTATATATTTTGGAAATTTTCGAATTTTCGGCTAAAATTTTAAGTGTAAAACTTCCTTCTTAAGAAAACTGGCATTCAATTGTTTTTTTTTTTCAAATTCAAAGGACAACATTATTCATTCACACAAAGCTTTAAGTCTTGCTTGTAAGTATTTTTAATTATAAATTTACGTACAAGTAGCTGTAACAATTACTATAAGAATGAATCGACAACATAATTAGATTACGATTAAAAGCATTGCTATTTTGTAGTAGCTTTCCTTAAATTTTCAAGGCACTCTGTTCCTCAAAATTTATCATTCATTAAGAAAATACAGAAATTTTTGGCAAACATTTTACAATATAAAATGTGAAGAATTTTGACATAAACAAGTAAAACAAAATATTGTACATAATTGCCCATACATATGTGCAAATGCTGAGTATAACCACATTTGTATGTACATATACATATATATATATTTCATTTAATGTTATTTGTGACATTTTAAAAACAGAAGCGAATATTCTCACGCTATTCTTTTTTCCTTGTTTTTGTTTTTTTTTCTTTAATGTCATTGATTTGTGATATTTATTTTTAAAACAGAAATGAGAAAAAGTTCGGTTTATAAATATTTCAAATTTATTTTTGGCATTAACGATTAATTCGATATGTAAAACAACAAAAAAATGAAAAAAAATGAGAAAAATGAGAAAATAACAAAAATTATTTAATAGTTTGACTAGACAGTTTGACGATTTTATTATAAATTTAACCAATTTTTATAAAGATTTTATTTAGAAAAAAAAAAAACATTTTATTTTTGGCATTATTGGTGATCTGTCAAATGTTAGTCCATTGACGTGGTGTTATACATTGTGAATATAAGGAAGAAATTCCATCAAAATCTAAATTGATGTTTCTATTGTATAAATATCGAAAATGGGTCAATTTTAGTAATTTTAAAATGTATGAACAAAAAAAAAATTAGAAATTCATTAATTATTTATTTTATTGATTTTGTTTTAATAAAATACTTGTCATAATTTAGAAAATGTGCGTACAAAACTTATAGGTTTAATTAAATTAAATTTATTTGCCATTTATAAGAGCAAAACTGTAGTACGGCATATGTATAGAATGTGTTGGAAATTGTTTTAAATAAAATATTCAATTTAATATTTTGACAGCACTAATCTTCCTGATATAACTATTCCGGTTTCACAGTATTTTCTTAAAATTGATCTCCCACAATGAATTTACATATATAATCTCTTCACAATTTTTTATATTAAGATTTCGATTTGAAATTGGATTTGAACTAAATTAGAACTCTTGTAATTTGGGAAAAAGAAAAAATTGAGATCTTTCTATAGAAATCGAAGACAATCAAATTGGGGTTTCTTTTTTTATCTATATAGTATTAAAGCAAATGCCAAAATAACCACGAAAACACACGTTCCATCTGTTGTACATAAGAAATACAATTTCCATCTACCGGCAAAAAATAACCTAACTACAAAGATCATTTATGCATTTGTTCAAGGTAGTGTAGTTATGATCTGTTTTCTCTCATAACAACTCATGACAATAGTTTCCTCTCAGGAAATGTAAATTATATTTTCGATTTTTTTTGTAAACATTACGTAACTTTTAATGGCTACACCTTAATATTTATTATGTACCAAGATTCATATTAAGAAAACATTAAAATCCGATATTATATTTAAATTTGTTATTACAAATTTCTGAAGATTTCATCAAATAGAAAACCTAGTGTTGCAACAATTACAATGTAATTTCATTAAATCATTGGTGATTTGATTACATAATTAATTGCAATGCTGAATTGATAACGAAATTTTGTTGTTACTCGTACAATGACAAAATGAAATTAGACAATTAATTATTTGCTTGTAGTTAAAAAAAAAAAAAACTGTCAACATTATTAATGAATGCAATTTTTTAGGAATATATTTTATCTAAATGGGTAACAAGTTCTCACTTACCTGAATTATTCATTATCGTGTTCATAATCATTATTACCTGCTGGAATTGTAAATTAATTAAGTTCGAATATTATTAATCATATTCAATTATTCTGACATAATATTGCACGACTTTTAATACAAAATGAATTTGATGTCAATCAATAACATCATAAATAATATTTTTCACTGAGTCGCCAAGTGCACACTCGGATTAACTCTTGAAATATCTAAAGTTATAATTAAAACTATTTTTGTAAAAAGTTCAATATATTTATTATGGCTTTCTATATTATATTATTATCCAATGGTGTATCGTAATTTGATGAGTTTTACTTATGATTTGTAAGAGCACAATGAGTATCGTCTAAACTTGAGCCGCAAAGCAAACATCTTTAAGCGTTATTGAAATGTTATTTAACATGCGTATTGAAAGCACTAAACACAACTTATCTATCTTGCTGAATGTAATTGAAAGAAATAGTTTCAGTAAATGCATCACCATTATTCTGAATATTTAATAGATTGCATTCGTTACATTTTGCGTAGAAACTGAATATAGCGCATAACCGGAAACATTAAGAAATCAGCATTTTAATCAGAAATCTAGTAACAATTTTTTAAATAATTTGAATTTAAGTTTTGTAAATTTTCATTAATGTACATTCCTTATAATTTATACAAAAGATTCAATAAACGTATGTGGTGATAAGAAATCAAGCAATTTCAGTTACTCAATCTAGGATACTATTACTATACAACCCAACTCTTAATTATCAATTTGTGTTTTCCCGATTAGTCAATTTTATCAATCATTACTTTAGTAGTCGGAAAGAAAAAACTATAACTTATAATAGTTAAATAGATTATGGGGATGTGCCTTTTCGTTACTTTTTCAGATTTGTAAGTATTCGTTACTTTTTACTTTTAAGTTTTAATTTAATACCTAGTGCCATTACAATATAAGCTTTTTTACCATAAAATACAAGACAATTCATTTATGAGTTCGGGGAAACAACACCAATAGACGTACAGAATACCACAATTCCCTGAATAATCAATTTAATTACAAAAATGTTTTTGAAAAATAGTAGCCCAACAATAAGTTTGCAGTTTTTATAGTGCTTTTTTGCCTATTATGTACAAACTGTTTTATTCATCCCTAGTTAAGTATACTGAAAGATATATGATGCTTCAATTAATACTCGTATAAAAATTTTTCACAAATGTTTTTCAAATTTCAAGAAACTAAATATTCTAGAGGACGAACCATTAAAATAAATTTTTCTTGTTAGCTTTTTAATTTATATAATATGTATACGTTTATAACCAATTATTTATTTGTATATAGAAAAATGAAAATTTCCCAGAAGTTTTATTGAACTTTCCCAATTTATTCATTTGAAATGATAAAAATAATGTTAAACCGCTTACGGCTTACCTCATCACCTTAATCTCATCTAAGAAATGTACATATTATGTATGTATGTCTGTATATATAATATATTTTTAACGGTATAAGTATGTCAATTATTATTACTGTTGAAATGTTGATTTAAGAAAAAAAAATTATAGAAAATAGAAATTCTACTTAAAAGCACAATAATTTATCACCATCACATTATGTCAGAAATTAAATGATTTTGGCAAATGCCTCTGACTGCGACGATACATGCATAAATTTTTTTTCCACTAAATTTTAAAATTTTTGTTTGGCTAATCCATTTTTTTTGAAATCTTCTTTATAAAAAAATTAATATTTTCTTTTTTTCAAATATATTTTATTGGATGATAATGAATTTAGCAGTTTAAAAAGTTTAAAATTATGATTGTACTTTTACGAAATTCGCAATTTTTTTTTTGAATTGCGAAAATGTTTTTAGCATGAAAAAAAAATATTTCAATTTCCAGTCAGTTTTTATGTTAAATTTTAAATTGCAATAAGAGAAAAACGGTAAATGATAATTTTAGAGAGAACATAAATTAGAAATCATCGCTAACGATTAAACTTTGTATAAAATGTGGGTAAATCAATCCTTGTGACATTGCTGACATTTCAATAGTAATCAAAACTTATTGTTAGTTGTTACGTAACTTATGCAAATTTTTAACGCTTTTATTAAGGGAGACTCGAGAAAATATTCTATGTAGGATTTTTACTTCCCATTGTAGCGCATCGAAAAAAAACTGTAATAAGAAAAATTTCATGTTTTTTAAAGAACATAAGAAAAAAATTCAATGTTCTCATTTTGGGTATACCCTAAAAGCTATAGCTTTTTCTCGAGAACTAAAAGTAAGATATAATTGACCAATAAAGATCTAATAATTAACTTTAAAACAAGGGAAACTGTTTACATGAAGGAAAGCATTTAATTATATGAAGGAAAAAATTCGGACCGAATTTTTTGAACAGACTGTAGCTTGAAAATGAGTATATCTAGTAAAAACCGGTGATTTGATTGATAAATTCTTAATTAATGTTTTTAACCAATTGGGGTATTGATTTGTTTTACAGGAAATTTTGCGAGTTGTATATATGGTTTTTTTGCACCAGATAATATGAAAAACTTTTCTTAATAATTTTCAGTAGTAATTTTCATTATTTGAGTGTGCAGATTAATTGTTGTGATATTTCGCACCTAATAAACTATTTCTACAATAGTATTCAATACACTGTTTGATATGCCACCGAAAGATAAATATTGATTTGATATAGGAACATTAAATAAATTTAATGAAATGTAGAAAAAGTTGCTGTTTGCAGTTTAACATAGAGTATAAAAGAATGGCAATAAAATATGAGCATATAATAAGTATAAAGTTGACCCAATCAACTTTGTTATACCCGTACGAATAAATGATTCTTAGATTTAATAAAACTCCATATAGAGACTTAAAGCCGCGTGTTGTGTTTTTGCCTACTATTATGTTGTATGTTTACCCTTTAACTTTAGCACTGTAGCCCTAGTATTTTTTCAATTATAATTATTGTTACCCAAAAGTTCAAAATTGTACCTCAAATAGTTTACATGATAGAGCAAAGAATTTTTGATATTGTATGACTATTGGTTCTGTTACTATATTCGTTTATGCAAAGAATCGGTAGGGTAGTATGTATAAATAATTTCTGAGATCTGATCAAAACACAACTTGCGGAATTGTATAGCACATACCATTAGGATTCGTGTATTCTCTACCACTTTAACAGAAAAGAATGGCCCTATTATTGAAGTTGCTTTTGTAAAATTTCACTACTGTACTTTTGTAAGTTAGTTGGAATTTTCAATTCAAATAAGTTGCTTTATATTATATATTGGAAACTTCTCAGTTTCGTAGATAGAAAAGAATATAATTTTCTGAATCTGAAAACTATTCCTTTTAATTAATAAGGGATAGTTTATAAAATCTGTTTAGAAAGTGTAATTTAATTCTAAAATTTAAAGATGAAAGTTGTATGCTATTTTAGAATTTTACAGTTATGTAATAGTCGAGTAAACGCGCAATTTTTTAATAAATATAAATAAAAAATAAACAAAAAATTTTTCCAAAATATTTGAAAAAAATGCGTCTATTTTGATAATTTTGGTTTTTTGTTTCCTCCCAACACGACTTAAATTATTATGACCGTGGCATTAACATTCTTTTACTTTTAATTAAATAAAAAGCAGATACTAAAACTATTTAAACAATTGGCCATTTTAAAATATTGTAATTAGTATTGTAGTTTTTTCTGTTCTTGCGGAACGGAGCGGAGCGTGTGCTTTAATATTATTTTTTTTGGATTCTTTGATGTTAATTTATTAGGCAACTTGTTTATTGGTAAACAAAACGTTTACCTTTTTTGTTATTTTAAAAATCTATATATACATAATTTCATATGGTTTCTTTATATTGTAGGCACACACACACACACATACAATGTATACAAATTCCATAAACTTTCAAAATCATAATAATAATGAAAGTGTGTATTTTTATTTAGGATTTTCATCCCATTAGGGCTACTGTGCGCTGTGTGAAATAATATATTTTTGTATTTAGATAAATAATAATATTTTTCTGACCATATAGAGAGGATCAATATATATACACATAGCGTCTATAGGTTTGTGTTTATTTTGGAAATTATTTTCAAAAATAATACAAAATATTTTTATATTGCATAGAATACTTTGCGGATAACAGAAAATGTTTTATTTCACATCGAAAAATTGAAAATAATTGGTTAGTTACGTAATAAGCAAAACATTATTTTCTCTTCTTAGTTGATTTACACTTCTTTTTTTTTTCTTTAATATTTTGACCGAAAATCTACAGCGTGCCCGAAACTTGGTGGTATTATGTAAGCAGGGTAATTCATTTAGTGTGCTAGGTAGAAGAATAAAGCACAATAGGAAAATTTTTCCTGCTTTCTGTTCTTCTTCTAAACGTATTGGATCTCCAAAGCTAGTTTTCTGTCGTTTCCTTATAGTCGCAACTCGGAAAATATGAAAAATTCCATTATTATGGAATCAAAACATTGAAAACAAAGAGTTTTAGTTTCAGGTTAAAATTTTCAAAAAATTTTTTTCTATTGCAGTTAGGAAACTAATCTTTTTATATAAAAAATAAAGCTTTTGATAAAGATTTAAAATAAAATGTAAATGAAGTTTTTGCACAAAGCGGTAAGATTGACGGATGTAAAAGCCGCAAGATATCTACCACATTAATTTTCAGAGATATTAAATACTAATTAATCGTCACATAGACGCATAGTTTCATAAGGATAAGCTAATTTTTAAACTTTTTCAAATAATGTTCAAAGAATATTTTGTTATTTGGCTTCTTAGTCTAAGACAACAATATTCTAAGTTTTCTTAAAAGTTAAGTACAAAGTTAACTAAGTTATTAATTAATTCGACAGTTCAGACATGCTCTAAACTAAACCTGGAAAGTTTTTTACACATGCTTACAAATCTGCAGAAACTGAATATTTTATTTTTGCAAACTTGTAACATACTCCAGCAAATCTTCAATATTTGAAATTTTTCCATTATGCTTCTTATTTATAATATTTTTGCAGTATAGTTATAGCAAGGCTTAAAAATTTCTTTAGAACTTAAAGTATAAAAATCATTTTCGAAAATGCTATTTTTGCAGAATTTGCAATTTTGATTTATAAAACGTGCTTTATACTAAGACCTAAGCTAGAACTTAATTATCGAAAATACCCTTAATTATTAGAATAAAGATGGGTCAAACCAATGGTTTGTATTGTAGCACTTTTCCCTTCAACAAGTGAAAATACTGCTTTTGAAATACAGTTTATTTATACCTATCACACTAAAATTATTTTCATTCATATACGGAACTATTTCTAGGATTGCATATATTTAGGACGAACGATTTATGCAGTCTTTGAAATAAAGCAAAAATTAATAAAAAGTGGGGTCAAAAATTCAAATTTTACAAATTTCAAGAGGCGATAACTTGAGAGGGGGTGGAGATGGAAAAAAATTTTCTTCTAACGAAATGAAGCACTTAAAATTTCAGGCTTCTAGAAGCTGGGTTCTAGAAAATAAACGACATAAAAAATTTGGAAAAAACGGACTTTAGATAACGGTAAATTTGAACGGCTATTTTGTTTTTCTAAAGTTAACCTATAGTATACCGCGCTAGGGGAAGCAAGCCACTGCCTTTCTGCTTTTGCAAAATTTGAAAAATGCTTGTGGTTTCACAACTAAATAGTTAAAAAGTGGCATTTTTAGGGTTTCGGGGCGATATAACTTCTAAAGGGGGGGGAGATAAATAAAAATTTTGTTCTACGAAAATAAGTTTCTAGTAAAGATTTATGCAAGTATTAAATTTCAGCTTTCTATCTTCAAAGGTGTAGAAGTTTTGTAAACAGACACACGGACGGACGGACGGACATAGTGAAACTAATAAGCACTTTTTTTCAAAATATTTTTGGAAAAGTGCTAAAAAGTGTAAATCCTCGGATCTTATCCCCTTGAATTCTTACAATAGTGTGAATTTTTTCGTCTTATTTGATTGAAATTTTATATAACTCTATACATATAATTTCGGCTTCGATTATGTGAATTATGTTTAAGTATATTAAAAGTATACGAGTACACCTTTGTTTCTTGATTAACGTTGACAATGTTGTGTTCTTATATATATTCACATACATATATACATATACATGAATTTAAAAATATAATGTTATTTACTTTACTACATTTAAACAAAGAAGAATGGTCTTTGTTCAGAATATTCTTAATATTATGCAATATACATATAAAGAGTATTTTAGTTATATTAAAGTCATGATTTAATTAAAATAACATATTTAACCATAATATTAAATTCTTCAAGGTTATTGTAATAAAGAATATTGCATATTATGAATAATGGTGTGTTTACAAAGAGTTGTTTACTTACATTAATTATATACATTAATGGTTACATGCAATTTAAAATTCTCGTATTGTTTTCCTTTGGCTTTTCATATTTTAATCAGTTTTAAAATAAATAAAATGCTAAGCACTACTTAATCATTAATTTCATACAATATTTTTTTTTTTCAATTATATTTTTTTAAATTTCTTTCACAAAACTGTCAATATTAATAAGTGTTTAATTAAAAATGAAAATATTGTTAAATGGTGATTATTAGTAGAGAAATACAGGAATACCCGTTTATGAATGTTAAAAAACACAAAAATTATCAGAGTGGCGTGCAGACACGCATTCTCGAAATATTTTAATTTAGCAGGTTTTAAAATATTTTCATTTATTGTATGGAATGAAAATTTGTATATACTCTAAAAAATGACATGTAACTGCTTACTAAAAGTAATCAAAATAGTAATATGTAAAAATTAACGGTACTGAGGCAAATTTGGATTTGTTGATACGATGAAAATGTGATACGATTTTCATTCTTGTTTGTAAAAAACATCCATTTGTTAACATTTTTTATAATACGAACATAATTTTACTAATCGCAAGCGCAAAGTATGGCGGGTTATCAAATTCAGTAAATGAAGCCACGAATTTGACAGATATTCTTATTTCCAGTTGGATTATTGGCTAATTAATATTTTTTCACTAATGAAAACTCAACATGCGTAATACTAAAAAGCATGACACCGACATATACATATGTCGTAAAGGGAGTTAGAAACGGCAGTTCATATAATATTTTAAAGAAAAAGTAGCAATGTCTCATGTGGCCTATGGTGACTTTGTAAAATTAATTTTTATTTTATAGTTTTAATAGTTCATAATTAATGCGAGCAATATATTCAATGAGAAAATACCGTTATATATACCCTTACATATATCCGGAATACTGAAATTTTTTAAGACTGAGTCTTGAAACAAGACAAAAAAAAATTATCGGTTTCAGAAAGCACTCGAATATGTAATCAACAAATGTAATGAAATTAAGATGAGATAATTCGTTCTTTCTATCCTCAAAATGAATGCATCGATACCTTTCTGGTTTGTATTTTGTATACGCAATACTTTGGTTTCGGTTTGTGTTCAATACTTAGTTGGACAACCATAATACACGAAGTAAAATTTTTTTATTTTATTTTTTTACAAAATAATTTTTTTATTAACTTTACTTTCAACTGATTTATTAAAATCGTGCCGATATTGTTAAACAACAACAACAGCAAAAAAGATCTTAATTTACAAAAAACATAAAAGCTTTTTGGATTCTAAGCATTTAATGCTTAAGAAGAAATAGTGGATTACTTCAATATTAAACGAATAAATGTGCAAATCGCATTTGGTTTTGCATTAGCTAGGTACTAGACTATTTCTTTCCACGGTGTAGTTAATTAATTTTTTGATTTGTAACGCCAGTAGCTTGAAAGATTTTTTCTGAGTTGTCATTTCTTTCTATAAAAGTTTATTCTATTCAAGTCGTGACTGAAGAAAAACTACTTTTGTTCTTGTTGATATAATTTGACATTTAAATTGTCATTTGTGTTGAATAAAATCATGTGAAAATTTGTCATTTACGTGCTTTACACACAAATGCAGCTACAAATCTAAGACATACTTTATTTTGTGAATTCAAGAAATCGATGCAGATTTAATTTCCCCTCATAATAAGAATTATAAAATTTTATGAATACGATTTTAAGATATTGCGTGTAAAGTGCGCTGACGGCTGAATGCGCTTCTTATATAGCTCATAATGAAATAGTTTTTACGAATCGATTAATTTCTCTTTAGTGTTATAGGCTAGTGTGAATACACTTGTATACAAACAAATAGATTTATTCAGATTAATTGCAATGATGTTAAGTTTCTTTATCATTAAATATTTTTCTTTATTTACTCAAAACTATTAAGAAATTTTTTTTTCTGTTAAATGTTTTCAATTGAATAAATTGTCAGGTATTAGAGATTAGGTGACATTTTATCAGATATTTTATCCATTTAAGGATAAATCCGTGCCAAGACTTGTTTTACAGCGTGCGTGAATTCATTTTCAGCTCAGATTAAATTATTAAGACATTAAGATGGTTTTTTACTTTTTAATTTGGTTTTTTTGTGTAACACTTTGTATAACGCTTTGATGTTCGTTGATTTAGTTTTGTTAGATACTGTATTAAATGCTATATTATAATGGTAGTAAATTTTTTTAAAGATTTTTATCTAATTAGCTTGCAACATTTAAGTTATTAGAAATGACTGTTAAGTTGTTATTGCGAGTTCTATATAAAATTGTGTTACCTACATATTTCTTAATAATTTTACTATGAATGAATCTACTTATTAGTGATATTAAATTAATTAAAAATATTATGAATTGTGGTAATCATGTTAACAGCATAAGTGTTGTTAAAATAAAACATCATTTTAAGAACGTACAGCTAAATAATAGACAGCTAAATAGCTCATAGAGAAGCGCTCATTTATGTTAATAATGCTTTTAAAACTTGCTTCTACTTAAATTTATTCTTCTAACTTGCTACTTCTACTTATTTAAAGTCGGAAAATTTGCATGGAATGTAATGGTGTGTTTTGATATTAATATTCGCTTACTTTTGCAATGCATAACTTTTTTTTTGAATATTTCTGAGGTAGATCCATATGTCTCTTTGTTAATCATGTTGCCTATTAGGCTATTTTAATAATACTAAGTTGTTTGTCTAATATTATATCCAAAATTTATCCAATATTTAGTTTTAGATTAAAAGAAACTGAAATATAATGATTTTTCGAAATTTTTATGCAACGCTCGAAAAACCTTTTCCAAAAAATTGTTATTTAATATTCGTCTTAGTAGTGTAATATACAAAGTTGAGGCACTCAGACTCTTTTAATCAGAAAATATGCTTATACACAATTAGCAAATTTAACTAGATACGGTTTTGAAAATTGGGCTAAAATATGACACGCAAAAATTTAATTTTAATTTTTGTAATTTTTTTACACGATTCCATAACCATTGGCTTAGTGTCACAAAAATTCTAAAAAATTATTCTTAATCTTCATGAACTTCAAACTCATTTATTTTGATTACAAAAAATTCATTAATATTACCCAAGAAGCCCATTAAATCTATAAGTAATAAATTTCTTTTAAGTATCTGTTTTTACTAAGTGCTCAAACATTACAATATTTAATCGATTTTACAAGAATAATGTAAACAACCTCATATTTAATTTATATAAAGTAGAAATTTGAAGCTACAGTAATCCCTCCAATAACGTAATTTTTTATAGCCGAAAAATTTTTAGCATAAGCGAAATCACGTTATAGCAGGTTCCAAAAAAGTAAGAAAAGTAGGAAAAATGTAATCGAAATTATGTAGTAAGAAGTTACGTCAGAAGAGGGATTGCTGTATTCCCAAATAAATTGACAATTTTATTAAGAATTTTTGGTTTAACCGACAGAATTATACTGAACAAAATTATAATTTTGAAATTGTCTGTTTCTATATATTAAAGATATGACCAGGTTAATACCGATAAACTAATGAGATTCGGCTGCTTTTAGAAGCTTGTGTAATAATAAAAAATTGTACGACTTTAATCATTCCGGATTAAGCAGTGATTCTACTATTATTGTAAAAATTACACCGAAAGAAGCAACAGAAATAGGGACAAACAATTGTAACTACTGCCGCTGCATTAGGCTCCAGTAAGTATCTCGATCACTTGGATTTGTTTTCCCTAATTCAACTGGGTAACTTTCGCAGAACAAAAATTCTTATAATTGGAACATAATAAACAAAATAAAAATTATAATTTAGTAAATTTCCAATTTAAATTCAAATTATATAAAAAATAATTTTCTTTTTCCTAACCTTGATCATCCTCAATGGATTTTGGACTTATTGAAGAAAAAAAAATAATAATTTGCGTTTTAAAATTTTCATTAGTTGTTCCATCTTAATTAATCAAAGTGTTCAAATTAATTTCTCAATATTTATTTATAAAATACAAATTAATGAAAATTGTATAGAATAATTAATCTTATTTATGTTTATTTTAAAATAGTTTCGAGAAAAATAATTAGTTTTCAATTTCAGGAGTGTTTTATTTATTTGAACCCGAGGAGAATTTTGCAAATTTCACTTTTTGCTATTTTATTTTCTAAATTCAATATCCATTGAAATTGTTCAATAAATCCTTATTAGCATTTAAAAAAATTAAAATTTTATAATTAAATATTATCAATTTTTCAAATGGAAACGGGAAGGTTGAATAGGGGCGAATGACCATGAAAATGAAAAACCGTTTCTCTTCATTGATTTTTTTTCGTTTTCTTTAATAAAATTTTTGCTCTTTATCAAAATTATTGTGCTTACTCTGCATGAATATATTATTTATGTGGGTGTATATGCAGTGGAGTCTCTATATAACGAACGGTGGAGTCTCTAATAACTCTATAGATAGAACGAACGGTGTTATATATCGAGTCTTGGGCATTTCTTAACTTGAAACTCTCAATATTGCGAGTTGTATGTTCATAATCTATAGAGAGCTCAATTTTCTATAATATCTTCACTTTTCACAATTGAAAAATGAAGACATTAGTGAATGAAAGTATCCACTACAGCTTTTGAATTTTCAAATAAAATAACTTTATAGTTTTAAAAATATTTTTCGATACAAAGATTTTCTCTGCAACGACTCATATTCTACCCAGATATTGACAAATAACAATATATTTTCAACATTGGAAGGACTCACCACGTAAAACTTGTATTTTGCAAGATATAAGAAAAAACACCATTCTTAACACCATTGATCATAACATCAATGAATGGTGTTAAGAACAAACCATTTGTTCTTTACACCATTCATTTACAGAAAGGATTTTAAAAAGGCATAATTTTGCCTATAAATAACACCTTCATTTAAAAGTATTTTTAGTCGCAAACTATTATTTTTTCTTCTCACGGAAGAGATTTATTCTGCACGTAACAGTTTCACTTATACATAAAATTTCTGAAAGCAAATTAAATTTTCCAGAACAATTTTCAGAACCAACAAATTTGAGATTTTCATAAGAAAATAAGTTCAAAAGTGTGACATAACACCTTTTAAGGGAAAATTATATTCTATAATAAATGGTTTTTGGAAGGCAATTTTGAATTTGAAAGACAAATACCTATTCTAACATTTTCATTATACAAAAAAGAAACACTTTCAAATTCTAGTTGACTCCTTCATTAACTCGTGCTTCAATTTATTGTGTTTTCTCTTTTAATACAAACAGCTCTTTCAATAATGACATAAAAATTGTCAATACAAAATAAATGTGAATCAAAATAAAAGAAAATTTTAAAATGATTTTATTTTTAGTTCGTTATGTAGAGATTCGACTGTATTTGCAAATTACCAATTCCCAATATAAACAATACAATGAAATTTATTTTAATAGTTGTTTCAAAAAGCTATGATTTAAGAGTGAAAAAGTCAAAGTATCGATTAAAACTATAAATGGAGTGCACATGGCGCGATAATATACTCCTAAGTATTTATTGAATTTCGAATCTAAAGAGGTGATATATATAAGATCTTACACGCTTTTATATGATTGACAAGCCTTTTTTTTTCATTATTGTCTACGAGTTTTGGTAATTTGAATTATGAAAAATGGAGTATTCTTTTCTTTTCTAAAATTTTTTCGCACAGTTAGAAAATTGTTACTAAGTTCAATGGTTAAGAAAGAAAATTAATGAAATAAATCGTTAAATCACTCACTGCACGTCAGAATACGTAATGTGAGTCACACACGAATTGTTCTTAAAAGTTCTGGCTGAACTTTTCGAAATCGAAATTAGAGAAAATTTCGTACTATCTTTGAGATTAATGAGTCAATTTGATAACTATATCAATTTAATAGGCTCGAGCCTGCTCGTATTTAAAATCATTGACTGACAAACTCTTAGATTTCTATAACTTCTAGAATTTTCCGATTTGTGTCTATTAATTTTCTTATATAATTGTTCATTTTTTTTCAAATTTTATTATTTAAAAATATTTTTATGTTATTTTAATTTTTTCAAAAGTCAAAATTGATGTGGCGTGAGCGACAATTAAATATAAAAATAAAATAAAATAAAAAAAAATTAAATAAAATATTTTAAATATATTTTTTTTTTAAAGAAAATTCTCGGAGGAATTTATAACTTTATTAAAAAATAAAAACGAAAAAAAAATTTAAAGAAAAAAATGTGAAAATGGAAAATTGTTTTTTTTTTGCTATTGTAATTTTTTTTTTTTGCTTAAATTTATAGTTGACAAATTTGCTTAAATTCCAAACTGAAGGAAGGTTGGGCTCTATGTTTTGTTTTCTTGGCAAACAAAATGATGAGATGCGGAAAACGATACATAATGTTAAATTTAGCATTCAAAAATGATTTGTTTGATGTTGACAATTATTACAGGATAAAATTTTTTTGTTATTCAATTGGATTATGAGTGAATTTACATTTTTATAAAATGATTTTTAACGTTAACCGTTCAGATAGGCGCTGCTTTTTGATTTTTATAAATAAAATTTTTGAGGGTGCCAATTATAACTTAAGAATAAAAATTTGAGTTACTGTGGCGCATAACATCTTTTAACAGTACAAAAATTATTGTATTTATTTATTTGTAAAGATGATCGTAAAATAGCTCATCTTTATAGTTGATATAATAATAATCCTAGCCAATAAGTATCACAACTCATAATTGACTTTAGGAATTCATAAATAAGTTTTTTTGTTGAAATTAAAATTTTTTTAAAATAAATTAAAAATTTGGAATTTCTAATGTTACTCAGCATGAATAAATTTCATGAATTGACAAAAGAGGCTTTAATGTTTTTTAAAATTATGTAGGACGCTTTTTGGCATAGACACTATTCGCAAAATCATTAAATGCTAAATAAGCTGCTCAATGTATATTCATTAAGTTGTTAACAAAAATCATAGCATTTTTTTCAATTAACTTAGAAAATTAATTGAAAATTGTGCGAATAAACTGCATGTAAAATGTGACTTATTCACAATTGCAAGAGACCCTATATTACACACCAACTTACACGCTTATGGCAACATTGGGCCTTATTTCTTCGATAATTAAACCATATTTTGCGCTATATTGAATAGAAATCATCACCCCACTGTTATCAATGACTTTTATTAAAATTTGGAGGTGGAAATCTATATGGCAATTGCTCATATCGAGCTATTTAATTAAAAAAATCACAATGAGCTGAATTCGAGAAATGAGTCTAGGAATTGAAAGATCGAGTCTAAGCGAAATTTCCTTGTAATTAAGTATCGAGTTTATTTAATGAGTTGTTTTACTTTAAATTTCAATTCAGTTTTATTTTCGTATACATACAGGAAACCTTAGAGCTTATTTTAGGTCATTTTTGAAAATTATTTTAATTTTTCCTTTGTGTTTATTTAGGAAAACTTTGGAATACACTGTAAAATGTATATATATTAGACTGCGTAAAATTTCCAAAGCCACTTGCAGTCTACATCTATTAGACACCGGTGTTTAAAATGGAGTAATTAAGAGATGGGGCTTTACTACATAACAACAACTAATCAATTTCAGTCATGATTGCACAAATTTAATGAAATTCGAAGAAATTTTACGTTTTGATTTCAAATGATTCAAATCCGAAAAAAAATTTGAAAATAAAGTGTCGAAATGAAAACTGTACTTTTTCCGTTCTGTAAAATTCAATGCATAATAAATTTTATGAAATTGTAATATCCGGTGAAAATTTCCAATACACGAAAAAAAAAATTTCTAAATATTTTTAAATTTATTTTGGAATTAGCGTCAAATCAATTTTGTTTTTAGAACTTTTATTCATTTAGCACGAAATTTCTTTGGAGTTCAGAATTCAGAAAATTTTTAATTTACATAATTTTAAATATTCTAATTCTGAAAATGTTATTAATGCCAAAAATTATTTTTAGAATTTACTATAGAACAACAATTATTAAAGTTCAATTAACGAAATGCACATAGTATTCGCTATTGTAGCAAATTTTATTTATGCATTGCAATTGTTGAGAATTTAAAAATTTTTGTTTTTTCTATAAATATAGATAATTAAAATTTACGTGCAGTACAGTGCAGTTATTGCATAAGAAAAAAATAAAAGTTAAATTGCATTGAAATTGAGAAATTCGACAACCAAAAACACCTCATACAGAAATATCACACACAAATCGGCATTGTCAAAAAATCCATAGAGACGATAAACTCTACGTACAAACAATTATTAATTATAATATGGGCGATATTGTTTGGATCAAAAACCTCTCAGCAGGCGCCAAAAATATTATGATTAACTTCTCCAGAACAAATTTCATAAAAGAACAGTAATATCACATTAGATCGCATACCTTGGATTCAATAATTTTGTGTTACAATTGGCATGTGGTTCCTGAAAACTCTAAATTAAAGTCAACCTAAATCTCAAACAAACATAGAAAATTGTAGAAAATTTAGTTGCAGGTAAACAGCATCAGATTTCATCCTAAATAATCCTTTAAATTAACAAGTATCTTGAGTTAGATTGTAAAATGCAAATTATAACAAAATTTTAGATGAGATGACTACATGCATATGTACTTTGACATTTTTAACCAAAATTATCGATAAAAGAAGCAGAACGGAGCAAGATTTCATTTGAAAATATTGTCCAACTCTACGCTGTAAGTGATCCACTTGAAGAGATAAATTTTGAGTCACATTTTCGGAGATTAATCAACCCATACCGAAATATGATTTAGTTTTCAGAGATCCAAACATAGCTGAATACGAAATAAAGGTAAAATTAGACAATTATTTGCTATTTATAAACTTTTTGCTTCATGAAAGTCATATGCTTACTGATAACTTCACAGATTTATCAATCAGTCATGTGCTATCCAACATTAAAATTTACAAAATATTTACGATTATTCTTTAAAACAGAAGTTTGCGTCAGAAGTGCATTCTAAAATTATAGCAAAATCTTTGTTACTTAACACAATTTTTATTATGAAAATGTTAATTCATCACTAGAATTATAAAAAGTTGCCCAAAATCTTATGAATGTAAGATGACATTTTTGAGACTTGAAACACCTGCGCACTTAAGCAGAAAATTTTTTTATTTATGTTTGCCATTCATCTTGTGAAAGCAATTTATGAAATAATAAATATTCATAACATTATTTTAATTTTTTGTACACGCGGGAACATCATATTTTAATGACATTATTTTAGTTGAACAAAAAGCGTAACAAAATTATTTCTCCATTGATAACGCTATGAGAGGGAAAATATTTGTCTTGCATGTGAGCAATTTCAAAGCATCATTAAAAAAAAAAAATTGTTTTTAAAAGAGCAAAATGACAAGTTATTTTAAAATTGAGAGAAAATTTTTGAAACTGCTCTCATATAAATGTTATATAATGTGAGAATGTCTTTCATAGGTGAACTTAAGAAATTTGAAAGAAATCTATAAAATGACATCTGAAATTCTTCTGAATCACCTTTTGTCAATATATATTCGAGGTTATTATTAAATTACTTTACTTTTTTTTTGATCATTGGTGCAATTGTTATAGAACCGGCCCTTTAACCAAACAATCTATGGTTCAAACATTGGGTTACTATAAAAATTATATTTAATATTATATAGTTTATAAAAGTAATTACACCCACATATCCACAATAATCGGATATTGAATACCAACCAAAAAAAACAATAAAATAGTACGGCAGACTGGTCACATGCCTAGTTAACTCAATGACTTACGAAACTCTAAAATTTAAATGAAAGACTCTAGTGCTCTAAAGTGGAGCAAGGAAAAAGCATTAATATTTATGTCATTTGTGACGAAAAGACCAGATTTTACAAAAATTTCTTTTATATCCTAAAATTGACCACAAATTTGCATTTCCTTGTTTGTTGTCTCTAAAATATTTCATTTCATTTGAAGTGGTAAATTGTTTTTTTTTTTTTTTGCGAAAAACATAAAAATAAATTTTTATAAATAATTTAACTTTGAAGGTGTAACAAAATAAAAATGCACCACAGAATTTTGTGGTTGCTCTCTAAATTAAAAAGTTTCATGCATAAGTTTCCAAAAATAATTTATTTTGGTCGGCTTACGCTCTTGTATTTTTTTTATATTTTTTCTTGTATATACCATTTCTAATTAAATTAAATGCAAAATAATTTATTTTTAAAAATAAATTTATATTTTGTCAACTATTTATAAAAATTTGTGAATATTAAGAAACTACAAATAACGCGCAGTCGTATACCAAAATACGTCACCAACGCCGATAATCATAAGGGGCAATTAATAAAAATGATAAAAAAAATTAAGAACAAGGAAATGAATAAATGTTGATTCTAAAGTATGATGTAGTTGCTCATGTAGTTGAGTTTTAGAAATATGAAAATAAAAAATTTTAATTTCTTCTATCAAAAAATAATTTTGCAAAAATCCTACTCTCAAAGAAAATAAGTGAACTGCAACATTGCAATGAGATTATCGCGTAAAAAATCTAAAATCGACTGACATAGAGATACAACGTATAGAGTCGGTAAATTTCCCGCTCTTACAATCTTTTCTGAAATCAATTAAATAAGGAATTTTTTTGTCTCCTGAGCAGTTTAACATTTTTTGCATTTGTTAAAATTATTGTAATCAAAAGCGTATATTTATAATACCACGGAAATTAACTTGACGATGAGATGTACCTATTTTCAAACATTGCAAAACAAAAAGTTAAAGCTTTAAATTCTAGGCTTTAATTCTATCACTTTTGCATTCAGCATAATAAAATTACAAGAAAATGATTTATTATGCGCTATGTTTATTGCATAATGTTCATTATTTTGAAACTCTGAGGAGGGGGCACATTTTGAAAACCGCGTAAAGTCTCGAATAAGCCAAAACCGGGCCTGATAAAAGGGTAATGCACGCCACCATTGCAGTTTTAAAAATTATTTAGTCAGTTGCACAGATTTTCTAAAAAATTTTGAAAATATTAGTTTTTGAATATAAAAGATGTTTGCGAGAATTTAAAAAAAAATAATAATTTTTTATCTAATTTCAATTTTTCACCTTCTTTAATTTGAGTTATATAAATTATATAGAATTCATCGTTTAGCGCTATCACAGGAAAAACGATTTTATCTGAGTCTGACAGAAAACATCATGAAAATACAGCATGAACTTCACAGAAGTGTGCGATTCCATAGATGGAAAATGCAAAATATTTACTAAGTATTTAATTCTTTTAAATATACCAACATTCAAGTATAAGAATGCCAAATTTGGATACTCAATGTATTTCTAAGATCATGAACGCTGTAAAATTTAATAGAATTTGAAATATTACATATTTTTTCATAGCATGCGTTGCCTTAACTAACATAATCAATAAATCAAAAATATACGATTTAGATAGCTTTAGATTCGAAAAATTAAGCTTATATTTCAATTTGCAGATATTTCTAGTTTGATAAAATTATTCTTTTTTCTACGAAAATCACCTACATACACGAATTCTCTCGAATGAATTTAATTTTTAAATATGTACGTGAATTTCTAATTTCTACAGTTCTAATTAACTATTCAATTTGAATTTCTAATTAAAAATCATAATTTTTATAATACACTGTAAATGTACGGACATCTGCTAAAAGTCAATTCATTGAACATATTATATAAGTTAAGTTTCATAAACAAAAATTGATAATTAATTTCAAAACTACAAAATAAAATAAAATAGAAAAAAAAACTTTTAAGAAAAATTCGAATAAAATTTATAATCTAATTACAAAAACAATAAGAAAAAAATTAAAAATTTGAAAAAATTATCGAAATATTGGCACGATCGGGTATTCCTAATTTTTAAGTAAATTGTTTTTTTTTTTGTTTTTATTATTAAAATTACGTCACTATAAAAACATTTTATTAAAATTTCAAATATCAAGAAAAAAAAATTCATATTAAATTGAATTTATAGTTTTACTTTGAATTCTGTTTCAAATTGAAAATGTAAAATTTTTTTTTAAATTTTATTGTTTCAGCGTACGAATAACGTAATACTCACACACATGTACATATTATAATATCGTAGAAGTACGTTCAACATATTAATGCTCTCACTCATACCCGCAATTAGAATTTGCAAGTTCATAAATTATTCGAAATACAATCGAATTATTTACATATACAAAAAATATTCTTTTTTATTAAAATCTAAAAATTTAAATAATTATTAAAACTTTGTAAAAACTTTCATTTTAATACAATGTGAATTGAAACGCATGAAGAATCAAATAAATTTAAATAAAAGCATAAATAACAAGAACAGCGTTGCCATATGTGGGTGGCTATACAAATTTAATTTTTTCAATGTTATAATTAACCGATTTCTATTGAATTAAATAAACTGGAGAAAGACTTACAACTTCTTGTTAATTGAAAAAGGAGTGCTTAAATGTGAATTAAACAAGTCTAGTGTAAACAGCATTTGAAATAGTAATTACCAAATGTATTGATAAAACTACATTTGCATATTTGTCTAGCAGAAAAATGGTTAGAAAATAATGTGTAAAAATATATTGTGAAAACTATTTAAGATAAAATTTAGTTTTCCCGGAAAAGTTTATTTTCGAAATAATAGAGTTACATAATATTTAATAATAAAAATATGTTAATAGTTAGATCAAAAACTAATCAGCTCCTACTAAAGGGCCAGTTAATATGACCTGACGTACACAAAAACTCAATCAATTCATGGCATCAATTTGGATAACATTGCAAATATAATCCAAATGCAAGAAATATGCAATAATTTCAACAAAAAAATCGGTTCAGACCAAGTTGGTAAGCAGGGATGTATAAACAAACAATACCAAAACAAAATTTCATTAAAAATTAATTTACATTTTTCTAAAACGGAAAAATGCATTTCCATTTCAAAATTCGACATATGAAATTGGATGAGATTAAATAAGCGTTCTATAATAAAAATTAAAAATTTTTTTTTGTTGGCAATGTAATTTAAAAATGTAAATTAACGTTGGCTTAAGGTATACGTTGGCATAACGTACAAGATTCTAATCAACACAATAATATTATATAGAGCTGTGTGTAGTTAAAACTGCGCTTTATTAACTGATGTTCAAATCGAGATAAATGTTGCCAACAAATATAAATGTTCATAAACATTTCGAATTTATTTACAAAAAAAGTGAAATTGCAATGAAATATAGCAAAAACCTCATTAATTTGTTTTTATACAACTGTCGAAACTATATTGCGTATATGGTTTTACTGTGTTCTGTGTATGAAAATGTCATATACATTTACCATATTAACAGCAATCAGACGTTCATTGCGTATCGAAAAATTTTTATTTTAGTCAAATGAAAAGCGTCTGATCACCGATTTTTGCCGTTTATTTTCATTTCGTTACAAAACTTACAGTACATTGTTACTTCGCAAGCACATTTAAATTTCTGAAATATATATAAACATGAATATAACGTTAGTATTATAATTTACGTACGGTATCTTATTATTTAGTTATTGTACCACAAAATAGACAAAAAAAAAATTTATAAATAAATAATTCTCAAGGATAATCATATGTCGGCAAACAAAATTATATTCTCGTTTACATAAATATTGTGGCATATTGTTTATAAATGTAAATATTATGAATTTATGAAAATTTCAATAAATTTATACTTAGAGTCAAAATATTTAACGCAGTAAAATTTCATACACAAAATATTTTTCAAAAAATATTATTTAATTTATAAATCATAATATTCTAGTTAATTTGAAAACACATGAAAAATTCGATTACATATACGTTCGTACGTTACATATACGGTCTGCCTGCAAAATGAAAATCACTTCCGAAACAATATGTCGTAAAATTTATCTTAATTTTTAAGTAAATTTTTCAGTTACCGAAAATTGTAAATTTAGTGTATGAGTTTATAAAATTTTTAATTAATTTTATTAACAATTTATGCGTAAACTTTAGAAATTATATTAGATTTACGATATGTAGTAAGTATAGAAATGCGGCCATACAATGTAAACTAATGTAAACGTAAATATAAAATAATATTGTCCACAACAATAACTGCCATAACAATAAAGGAGCTATAATTTGTTCAATACATATTATATTTATACCCGTACGAAAATATATTCGAAGGGTATACTAAATTTGCCTTACCGTTTGTAACGCTAAGAAATAACGGTTTTAGATATAGACTCAAATGTATGTTTTTGATCAGCGCCGAATTCTGAGTTGATTTAGCTTTGTCTGTCCGTCTGTCCATCCCAGCGATAACTCAAAAACTAATAGAACTAAGTTCACCAAATTTTCACAAATGATTTATTGTAGTAAGTGCAAGAACCCTATACAACTTCAAAATTTATTTGGCTAAATCTCAGAGACTATAAAAGCTGTGGTATTGATATTGCACACAAGCGAATATATTAGGGCCGATGTGCTTGATAAAATTCGTTCAAGTTTCTTGGCTCTTTCTGGTAGCTGCCATACAACTTCAATAGTAGTTTGGCACACACAGTATTTTGAAAAACACAGTACTGAAATTTTACATAAATTTGCAAATATAATATGCAATTTTGCATTAATTAATATGCATGTTTGCATATGGTAATGCGGCAACTTAAAGTCATAGTCTGTCCCACAGTCAGCTATGGCATATTTATTCGCACATAGGATAACAAATTCGTACGGGTATCACAGAGTTGACATGGTCAACTCTAATCTTTCTCGTTTTTTTTTATTTTTGTTTGTCGTAACACAAACTATATAATTTTTTTTTTTAGAATTTTTAATTTATGTTTAACACGCGTACAACTTTAATTGTTTTTTTTTGAATAAGATGACAAAGAATAAATTAAGACTTATAAAACTGTCAGAATTTAATTCCAATCAATTATAAGATAAAAATATATTTTTAAATTCTTTATTTACAATAATTGAATACTGTTCAAATGGTTTCCATATTGTAATTTAATAACCTTAAAATTAATACAAAAATTGGATAGGCTTAGACCGTTTTTTCTAAGAGAATATTAATATAAATTTATATATGTACATAATATAGTATAGTGGTGAAAATTTTAATTAAAAAGGGTGGACAATTTTTAATTGATCGAAAGAAGTTCATTTTAGATAAAGGGATAACAGCAGTTTTGCGGCGCAAAATTACAAGTGTAAAATTAAACACATATGCGATAATGCATTAAAATTTTCTACAAACTTCAAAATATTTTGTCAATTCCCTATATAAAAATTTGTGAAAAGATTTTGACGTTGTCCGTATTGTTCATTATTTTACCTCAATTAAAGTTAAATTTTGTTTAACTTTTTGCTGAGCAAACAAAACAACAATTAACTTCAAAACTACAATCAAACAGATTTTCTAAAAAATTTCTACTCCAAAAAATCGAGGCTAATATTTCAATTCGCAAAATAAGTAAGTAGTTGAGTAGTGACGATAATTATTATAATAAAAATTTACATACCAAAGGTTCATATTTAGAGTTTACGTGAGAGAGCTCTTTTATAAAACAAAATTAGTTATAGATTTTGGTTTTTTCTTTTCAGATAACGGCAACGCAGAAGATTAAAAATATTTAAGCATTGGAAAAGCTTTGTACATATTTTATTCTAATATGAATTTTGGTTCGAAAATTAACTTGAAATTTCTTCTAGCCAGTGCAGTGTCTTATTATTAATTAAAATATTTAAAATTTCCTGAAATCAGGAAAAATTATTGAATGAAATCCATTAAATTTTTGAAATATTGACTTATTGAATTAAAATGCAGAAAATGCAGAATTCATCATTATTTCGACAATTTTCTTGAATAAATCTACCAAAAGCTAGCATTCGATAATTTTACTGTTCTACTAAAATAATATTGGAAGAGCAAACAGTTTCCTATGAAAATAAATCAAAAAAATCTAAAATGTAATCTAATAGTTTTAGAAATGCGGTTGATCAGAAGAAGGTCGATGTACAAAATTAAAATTTTAATCAAGAAGTCAAGAAGCGTCTATTAAGTCAATTTATTTATCTTCCATAATTTTATTAGCACCCATTATAGAAGTGATGGTGATTTTTTTTTTCTTTTGTAATTATTTTATTAGAATTTAAATTTGGGAAACGAATTTTTTTATGGAAATTGTAGAATAGAAAACATCTGCTCACAAAATTCTTAATTATTTTTGCCTTTTTATTTTTTTTATTGTTGGAGAAATTTTAGACACGCTTCGTTTAATTTGGTAATGCAGGAAGAAAAAAAAAAATTTATTTTTCTTTTTAAGAAAATCTGAACTTTGTGTAGTTTTTTTTTTTTTATTTAGTAATTGTTAATAAAATTTTAAAAGCCTATAAAAATTAGAGACTAAAGTTAATTACAATTAAATATATAAATGAAATTGGAGCACTGAAATATTAAAAATGACTTATGGGAAATCTTTTAATGTGTTGAAAAATCGTTAAATTTTTGCAATATGAATCATAGTGCTGTTAAATGGATTAGAAGCCAAATCGTTTAAAAAAATTCAGAAGTTTTAAATAACAAAAATAAACTGTTCAATGATTTGAAGTGTTAGTTTAAAAATCTAACAAATCTGGTGTGCGAGTAATAACACTACAATGACTACACTTACTATAATCTTGTTCTAACACTTCAAATCATTGAACATTGAACAGTTTAACTCTTATCACACGAATGCTGTTGTTAATATAAAGGAAATGTGAAAGAATATGCAATTAAATTGAGTAAAAAAATTAAAATAGTTGTACTAAAGAAATTTATATAAAGGTGAGACTTGACCTACTTAATTTTTGCACTTAATTTTTCTCAAATTTTGTACTTTATTTTCCAGTACGAGTACTAAATATTTTTGTAGAGAAATTTTAACTTAATTAGGCAGGAACAGGTTTTAATAAGCTTTACTGTTATAATTGCAATTTTTAGTGGTAATCACCTATAACAGCATAGAAAAAAGGAAAAATACCGAGCAACTAACCGAAGAACCGATTTTTTTTCGAAATTTTCAATGTTTTCCAATAAGTAGTGCCGATAGTAATTTCGGTAGTATACAAGACATGCAAAGATATAATTATTTGTTTCATTAGTTTCAAGCCTTTGATTACTGCTTTGGCTTTTTTAAACCTCTTACAAGAAGCACATACAAATTTTCTACTAACAATGTTAATAAACAAAAGTTCTGTACTCGTAAAAGTTTTCAAAATCACTGTATTACGGTAATGGTTGCGAATTGACATCGGTTTCATAACAAAAATTTTAATCATGATGATATTTGATTCGGTATTTGTGAATTACTTTTTGAATATATACTGTTTACAATTCTGTAGAAATTCCTTAAGAAGTGTATTAGATAGAATTAAAATTGAATAGGGTACCTTAAAAATTTCCATTCATACCCTATCGCACACAGTCTACATCCTCATATAGTTCCTTTAATAAGCTTGCCGTAAAGAGCAAAAAATCAATACTTTATACATTTTCTTTATTCTTTAATGAACTTTTTGTAAACGAATCTGCTGCTTAGTTTCATCTACTTAATATTTAAATTAAAAGTGGTGAACTTTTGTTTCCCAAATTACTTTGAATAAATTCGCCCCACTTATTTAATTAAAGGCAAGATAAAATAAAAAAATTCTTACAAAGATGTTATATACAATAATTTATGTAAGTAGACTGAAACACCGTGAAATAAAAACTGCGATAAGCAATGTTACTAAGAATCAAATTTTCCATTCAATACTAAAAGAAATTAGCAAATGGTGAAATGTTTTTATTGATAACTTACTGGATGATACTTAAACTTATTATAGAGATTTTGTGTATTCCTTTTAGAAATTTTGTTCTGCATTTACATTTTGTAATTCGTTTATGTGTCATGAACGAAATCTTAAAATAATTTCATTTAATTTATTGAACAATAATAAAAAATAAATCACGAAATATTTGTTCTTCACAATATTGAACAAAAGATGCACAACAATGGAGAAATTGTGCAAAACATTTTTTCTTAATACAATTTTAACACGTCTTGTTCTTCCTGTAGAACTGAACATGATTTTGTTAGCGGAAATGCACAAAGAAAATTAAATTGAAAGTTGTTGCTTAATAAGAACAAAATTTATTGTTAAATGATTTTTATAATTTTTAGTATAAAATATTTTTGATGAATCATTCACTACGTCTACAATAATATTGGAAATGTTAATGTGCTATAGGAAAATTATTATTCAATGTTAAAGCAATTCAATGGTGAATGGAAAATAAAAATTATATCAAATCATATTTTGAAAATTTATAGATCTTTATTACTATAGTATTTACCTTGATCTTTCTGTAAAACAAAGGAGACTTAAACGTTCAACTGTGCACATAGCAAAAAGAAAAAAAATTTTTTGTAATAGCAAAAAGGATCTAGCTTTAATTAATATTGTTTTTTGCTTTACTAATTGCATTTAAAGAAAAATTTATTTTCGCGGCACAGCATGAGTTAATGTGATAAACATGACAAGATTTTATTAGTTTTTAATTGTTGTTCCAAATAGAATTGAAATATTATTTTCATTTAATGCAGTTGTTGAATTACGTTGAAAGGTTTCTTTGGTATTGAAAATTTTGTGAGTTTTTTGAAGCATAATCAGATCTTAAAAGTGAGTGATTAGCTATACAAATGTTGGGTCTAAATAAAGAGTGTAAGCCTTTAAAAATTTTGGAAATATGGTGTTGAATATTTACAGGAGTTTTTGTATTGTGCTTTTTGAATGAAAAGTTTTGATCCTAGTTTCACTAGAGCTCAACACAATAAAGACTTGATATTATTCTCTCAATAACTATAATTAACTAAATTTTGGATGATAATTAGGTTACTATAGGCTTTAACGAATTTCAATAAATGATTTTTGTACTATTTTCGGTCTGTATAGGCGAGTTGTTATTAAAAAATTTTATAAAATTAAGATTTTATCATAAGATTCCTAAGTCTTGTTAAATTGTTGTTTAGTTTCTGCTTAAAATATAAAGTGAATGTAAAATTGAAATGACGGTCAGTACTTTTGAACTAAACTTTTCTAAAGCATTCTCTTAAGTTTGCAGCTCTGCGCAATAACACTGACTTATGAAACGCGAGAAATTGTTTTTTTTTGAACATTGAATTGAAAATTATTTTTTTTCTTTTAATATTTGTTTAACATTAGGTACAAGTTTTCGTAGCTTCAGACGAGTAAATTTCAAAAAAAAAAAAAAACTAACACAAAAATTGCATATCTTTAGGCGCATGATAAAATCTGATTTTAAAACCAACTTTTACTCTGTAGTTTTTGAAAATAATTTGAAAGCATATCAAATCAAATAGATTTCTATTTCGTTAATTTTTTTTGTGTATTTGCAAACACTCTAAAGATTTTAACTTCTGTTTAAAAAACGGCAGAGAAATTGAAAGGAAAATTTAAGAAATTTATAGAAAAATTTGAAAGATAGTAAAATTGCAGTTAATCTTATTGAAACATACTTCTTAAGAATTTAATTTATTGAAAAATACCGGATTAAAATATTGAATGTGCAATATTTTTCTAACGCAAATTAGAAGGTTACTTCAACACCACTTAAATTTCATTTAAAAATTTCTATTTTACGCAGTCATTCTTTGCAACAGTTTCTTAAAACTCTTCTGTTGCACTTTATTTATGGTTTAATTTTATTTTATTATTCAATTTCTATGACAATATCACGAATACAAATTAGGCTTTCAGTAAAAATCAATTGAGAAAATTTTCAGCTACTGCATACTAAGTATTTTTAATATAATTTCTGAAAGTCATTAACAAGAACTATATATGCAGCAAAATTATTTAATTTATTAAATATACTTTAATCCAAAGAACAACTTGGAACAATTTAATAGAAGTTTCAAAAATAAAATTACTTGCAATATTCTCCGTTATATGCATAAATTTTTTTTCAAAATAATTCAAATTCTGAATACTTAATGGTTAATTTAAATAAAATTACAGTGTAATATTACCGTACTTAACTAAAATAATTAACATTTTTAAAAAAATAATAAATAATCGCTTTAAGTAGAAGCACTTTTGCTTGTCAATTAATTATTTCGAATCATAATTTAAATCCATCTATTTAAAATTATATCACGATAAAAACTTGCATAATTTATAAGGCTATTGGTATAAGATGACAATTTAATTAAAAATTTTTAAAATACTGATTTTATTTTATAATATTCAAAGAATTCAAAGCTGTAGAAGAAACTAAAATGCATTCTTGGTATACTATAATTTGTATAAAAATATTTATGAAAGAAGTATGAAGTGATCTTTAATAAAAAATAAATTCTTGGCACATAAATCAATCTTTCATCAAAAACAATGTAATCATTAACATGTTGATTAACAGCGCTTTTGACAGTTGAATAGAGTTATAATAACAAATAGTAAGAGAATGTGTAAGGTTGTACCTGCATTGACTTTTAATAATTATTATAAGCATGACGGAAGTTTTATTTAAAGTAAAAAATTTTCAGAGAAGTTTAATGCATTGAAATAATAGAGTACGCTTATTTTCAAGAAATATAAATTCACAAGCAGATTTTGTCGAACAGGTTTGCTTAAAACTATATATTAATATTTACGATAAAATTTTTTGAAAGTTTTTACTTTTAATTTTTTGAATTATATTCTACATAGCCAGATCAGTATTATCGATATTAACCCCTAAAAGCACGATTTTTTCTTTTTGAACTGTACGGTTGTAAAAATACTTTTGCTTCAGAAATAAAAGATTCAATGAAAATAAGGAAATTTATCTTTCCTCTGAAAATTAAGCTCTTTTGAAATGATAAGAAATAGTTGTAATAACATTAATTGTCTTGTAGTATGCAATGGGTTAAGGCAAAACAAAAAAAAATTATCGTAAGATCTGTGTTAATCAAAGGATTTTTTTTTGGTTTCTACGAAAAGTTTTCTACGGGAAGCCATATAAAAAAAAACATCGAATTGCTCGGAAATCTTTTTAATCTTAATTAGTGTGATATAAAAAATGTATGCTACATTCGGATTGTATTCGGATCGACTGAGACAAAATTTTCAGGAACGAGTGTTTAAGTGTCATTGATGATCGCGTAAGATTTAAAATTTGAAACTGTTTGGAGTGACTGGGATAGAAAGTAGAGCTTTAAGAAAAAAATTCACCTTAATTCTTCGTGTAGTAAGATAACATTACCATGTTACGGTGCTTATAATCTGCTTATTAAGATACTTGCTGTTAATCATCGCATTTCCAACCTATGGGGGCTAACCTGAACATCTTTCGGCCGGATTTACACGCTATTGGATGTACATGTAAACGAATTTCCAGGGAAGTTGTCATGGCAAGAATAGATATTTATGTCTCATAGTATAACGGCCATTCAAGTATCCTCGTAATAAAGCTTAATCGAGTAACATTGCATTAGGTCGTGCGATATATTGAAAAAAATAGATCCTCGCCAAAACGAAAAAGTAGGTATTCTAGCAAGGAAAAGACTTTTGTCGATTGAACGCCATAATCATATCAGAATATGCCTCAAACTACCTACATATAAACAAAACGCGCTCCGAATGATAG
The DNA here is from genome assembly GCF_029603195.1 of Condylostylus longicornis. Taxonomy (NCBI): domain Eukaryota; kingdom Metazoa; phylum Arthropoda; class Insecta; order Diptera; family Dolichopodidae; genus Condylostylus; species Condylostylus longicornis. The sequence continues at coordinate 6,196,887 of NW_026578009.1, read as the reverse complement.
GCACATAGATGAAGGTAATGGAATGGAACAATAAATGATCTCAGTCTCCCATGTAAAAAAATAGAAACTGAAATTATTTTTATAAATAAAAAAACATTTTTAATTAAATGTTATTCAACATTTTAAAACAAAATTTAAATAATTTTGAGAGAAAATAAAAATATTAATGAACTTAAAATTTAATCAATAAAGTCATAGTCAAGTTTTATAAAATAATTTTAAGTTTTTGATGAAGTAGAAAAAATTTTCCGCATTTCATTCTCATCAATTAATAAAATTGAGAAAAATAATTTCATTTTACATAATATTTTGTACAATGTTATACCATTTTACTGTGAAACATTTTTCAAATAAGCACGTTTCACAAACTGAGAGAGAACATATATAAAAGAAAACCGGCAAAATTCTATTTCTATGTCATTGTATTGAACTTGTTTGTGTCACAAACACATACCTACAATTGCGCAATATAAACATAATTAATAAAAACAAAAAAACAAAAATAAAAGCTTTAAAAAATTATTCTCTTTCTCTTGATTTTTTCTGTTTTCTCTCTCAATTAAATTTTAACAGAAACGTGTTTCCTGATAATTTGACATTAAAAGCAGTAAGGCAGTCAAAAATGAAAATATTGATAACAACTTTTTTTTTTTTTGCTGTTTTCTTAATTCTACACAACACTCTTTATATTTATTCGAGCGAGATATTTGATCACTATACAATATTATTGCTGTAGCTTTAGATCAGTTGATGAGAGTTCTTATAGTAGCAACGAATAATAATTATGTATAATTATAAGAACTATATAAGTAAATGATGAAGTGATAAATTATTAAAAATTAAGAAAAATCACATGGTATGATGAAAGCATCTATTCATTACTAAATTAATAAACTATACTTTTCTGTTACTCACGCATAATCATTATCATTTTTACTTATCATCATTATCATCTTCTGTTAAAAAATATTTAATACTGAGAAGAGTTTTGCAATAAATAGCTACTATTAACATTATTCGCGAGCAAATGGATTAACGCCCCTCTTTTATATATAAATATTCTTGAGATGATCTGTTAAAAAGAATTTTCTTAAAGATCATTAAGATGACATGACAGCATGTTATTAAAGAGATATTGTGTGTGTGTGTTCGCTCATTTTGATCTTCATTTACATTTTTATAAATGATGTTTACATTATGATTCTCTGCATATATATATATATATATATATATATATGTAGGTAGGTAGATGTATTTGTATACGCAAAATTATTCCGATAAATATAGAAATTTTTCGTTTGAGAATTGTTCTGTTACTCTTTGCTTTGCCTTTTCGATTATTTATGATGCGCGAGTACATTAGCGAAAACGCGCTTACTGAAAGTTTTAAATTTTTTTATACTCAATTTTTCTTCATTTACTTTTAATGTTTTTTTTATGCTATTTTTATGCTTTCTCATATTATGTATAAAAATCTGTAATGTTATTTTTCTTGTTTATAATGTTGTTTGTGTTGTGTGTGTTTGTTTACGTGTGTTTTCTTTTTATATTTTTAAAAATTTTTTATTTATTTTTCATTTTTTTTTTTGTGGTCGTAAGTTGCTTTATTTTTTATTACTTTTTTGCTTTATTCTTTTTTTTTTTTTATTTTTTTAATAAAAAGTGGGTATTAATGGTAGACGTAGAGTGTTTTGGACTTTCGGGTTGCAAGCTCAACAAAAATATTTTTTAAAATGATCAGTCTATCGCGGTGCTCACAAGTGTGTTGACGATTATTTTTCTCGAGTGACTCCGTCAGGCGGCGCGCGTTTCACGGTTAAAAAAATTTTTGTGTTTTTTTTTGTCTTGTACCAATTTTTTTTTTATTTAAATTTTTTTTTTGCTATATTTTTAATTAAAAAAAAAAAACTTTTTTAATTTTATCGTTTGAACTTTTTCAATTTGGAAATTTTAAAGATAATTAAAAATTTTGAAAAAATAAATGCGAATTTATTTAAAAAAAAAAATATTTCAATTAAATATTAAAAAAATAAAAAAAAAAATACATGAAGAAATTGGATTTGATAAGAGCACTGAAAAATTGTCATACAAGAAATTAGAATTTTTTTTGTATTTGAAAAGAAAAGTGAGACAGAATTTAATTTTTTATTTTTGATAAAAAAATAAATTTAAGTGAGAATAAAAAAATACTTTAAAAAAATAATAAAATTAATAAAAAAAAAAACGTGTTGATTGCGATTAAATTTTTGGTGTCAGAGGTATTGAATGAATTTTTTGAAAGCAAGCAAGCAAACAACAAAAAATAAAATTGAATTTAAATTAATTAAAGGTGAAATATGAACACAAGAATAATAAGAAATAAAAAAAATTATAATAAAAAAAAATTTAGTTTTTTTTAGTATTTGAATTTTAAAATTAAAATTAATATAAATTAAAAAAAAAAAGAGAAATTAAAGAATTTGAAAAATTTTTAAGAAAATTTTCAAATATTTTTAATTATTAAAAAAATAAATTAAGAAATTTTTAAATTTTTTCGAAGTTGATGTATAAAAAATGTAAAATAACAAAGTGTATTAGATATAATAGAGGTGAATAGAAATGTAATAGGGCTGGAAGTTATTTGCTTTCATACCAAAAAAGCTTCCATATTTCAACATTGCCTCAACATTATTATCCTGGTACAGGAACATTTTATTCTTGGAGTTTAAGTTTAACATATTTTGTTAGCAGCAAATTAAATTTTTATAAATTCTTAAATTAATTTAAAAAATTTGAATATTTTAAATATCGCAAGTTCGAAAATTTGCCGCTCTTATGAATTTACATTCTTATTGTATGAAAGTTGTATTTTAGTTCAACCTATAAAATATTGGGGCTTAGAATGTTATGGGGCTAGAATATTTCTAATTATTTTATTTTTATAAATTTTGAAACTGAGGAATTTTCGGTTCGTTAAAATGATTGTTAATCATTAAATTTTCAATTCAATAAAAAAATAATAACAAAATTCTATGTGCTTGTTCTGAAAATATATTTTTGTATACACTTAATGTTTGGGTATATGTACGAGTAGGTGTAGAATAACAAAAAATTACTTATATTTCAAATAAGAAAAAAATGTTTTAGTGTTTTGGAATACAAAATTTAAATTTGTTTATAAAATAAAAGGTATTAATTGTATATATTTAGATTCATTCCTGAATTATTAAAAACGATTTAAAATTATGTGATTCGCGCTTTTGATGAGCAGACTAGGTGTGAATTTTATATTAATTATTAAAAATGTTTTTGTATTGTATAATTTTGTTTCAAAATCAGTTCAAATTACTTACTCATTAAATTTGTAAAATAAACGTTTGTGTTATATTGATACATTTGGTATCAGAAGCTTATTATGGGCAAAAAAAATTGTGATACATTTTATAAGTAAGGCATGTAATTCTTAAAATTTTTAAAATAACCCACATTAATTTAGTAATATTGGTATCAAGAACTTAAGGGGAAAACCGTTTACTATTATATAAAAAAACACCAAATTCATAATATAACAGTAATTGTGCTGCAATATTTTGGGAAATAAATCCTCTTTCGTATTTGCAATGAATAGTACTGAATTATTGTTTTTAAATCCTTTCCAAGTTATCTCAAAAATATTTAGAATGCGGGATAGAGGATTTTCTCAATAAGCCCTCAATGTTATATTGAATAAATTTATGGGGCTTATAGCTATTTAATAATTCTTCAATTTTAACATAATATACCTATTGTATTATTATTATGTCTTAAAAATGCCGTATGGTTAACAAATTCTTTTACACATGTAGAAAATTTTTCTTTTTATACAATGTTATTTGGTGTCATTATACCTTGTATAGTAGAGTGTAGACAAAAATCAACCCACAGAGAATAGAATTGCTTTTTTTTTGTTATACTAATGTGTACATAGATTTTTCAATGCCTAAGTGTTATAAAGAATTTTTACACATTATGTGTGAATAAGAATTTAAAAAATTGTTGTTTTTTTCTTATATTATTTGCGTTTTTATTGAATGCAATAGGTAACAAAGTCTCGAAACAATAAGTCTATAAAATCAAATGTCATCTTAGTAATAAAAATATTTTCTTTAATAGATTTTATTTTTTTAATGTAGGTTTTATTTTATTATCTTAATGGAAGATCGATTAATATCTCGGTTCTATATGTACAACAAGATTATTTAATTGTGGTTTTGAATTTAAAATGTTTATACATGTGTGTACATACATTATGTAATATATATAGAAATATTGGAATTCCAATTATGATTTTAATTTTTAATTTACATATTTTAGAGAAAAAATATAAATACACTTATTGGTTTTTCATTTATTTCTTTCTTTTCATTGATTTCCTATTCAAAATTTTTTAAGATTAATTTACACAAACACTTAAAGGTATTTATGTATTAAAATTCTACATATGCACATACATACATTTTTTTAAACATATGAATATTGAGTGAAGATTAATTGAGTCAAAGATTTTTAAAATAAAGCCGCAAGATATTGGATTTATCATTCAGTTGAATTGATTTGAATTATAGAAAATTTTTTTCTTCTTTAAATAGAATGAAGGGTAAATTAATTTTGATTGGCGCTATTTTTATTAAATTACAATATTATTCTTACAAGTTATGTAATGTGTTGTTAATTAAGGAAATTTTGTATTGTATGATTTTTTAGCTAAATATTCATATAAACATTTAAATGTACAAAGTTGTAGCAGTTTGTGCAGGACACTAATCGGTTTTGCAGGGATTTCTTTCAATTCTTAAACAAAACGGCACAATTGTGTTAATTAATGTGCCATTCAGTCTAGGCCACACTTAACTACTTTAAGCAACCACTTAGTTGTCGCCAATAGTCATAATTTTTATGAGTTGATGAATTTCGGAGATGAGGAAAATTTTATTTATTTTTGTGAAAAATACATAGTGCACGTTCCAGATTTTATCTTATTATCCAAATTTGTAATCGAATTAAGGTTTATTCAATTGCGATCACATTAAAGTTCAAATTAATTTGAAATTAGACGTTATAGAATTGTTTAAAAAAAAAAGACCTATAAAAATTCGGAAAATTTTTTTTTTTTCGTAAAAAGCAAACAATGACCTTAAAAAACTTCTAAGCTATGTAAGTTGTACGAACTTTTGTTTTTTTTTACAGTCCTTCAAAATTGTCCTGAAAATAATTTTTGATTTTACATCACAATTTACTCTAAACCAAATAAAAACAATTTCTGATTTAGGTTTAATTTTGCCTTAAGGCCACCGGTGAAGATCTAAAGGTAATTTACTAATTTTGTTTAAGTTTTAAAGCTCCTGGTTTCAATAAATTAGAACATAACTTAATAATCGGATTGACAAAGTCCATGTGTTTACTGTAATCGAAAATAAAAAATTTCTTCACATGCAATTGGCAACCAAGCCTCAGTTAAAACTAAAATATATACAAGCAAATTCTTACTCAACCAATATGCTGCCAAAATAGTATTGCATTTTTAACACACACTTTCTGGGAAGCCTCAGAAATACTTTAAAAAATAAAGAATAAGTTACTTCTTACGTTAATGAAGTGTGCTAGAACTAGATCTACAAAAACAAGATACTCTTGCAACTTTCTATTTATAATTAATGTAATATCTACACACTAATCAAACATTAATATGAAAAACACTTACCTTTATCGTGTTTCTAATACGATGAAATTCTTTTCAGAAAAAGAAAAAACGAGCGCAAGAGTTTTAAAATTGCTAATATTTTTGTATTAAGTTTAAAATCTCTTCACATTTCGCGTTAAAATTTCTAAAATGTTTAAAAAATTAATTAATAATATTGGATTGTTGATTTTTTGTTTCCAACTTACCTAATAGTCGAAGATTATGAAAATTAACTAATATTTAAAAGTATTAACATCGTTATTTTGATAGCTGATTATTTATCATTTAAATTTTTCCAGGTTTGTCTTTGTTGTTTTTTTTAATGTCATTATTCAATTTGATCTTCAAAAGTTCTCATATTCGCGGCTAAACAAAACAACAACAGAAATGTTTATATACCACTTTTATATTTACATTTCATCACTTAAATATTTCTTTGGCCTATAAGCCATTTTTGGTTTTTTTTTTAACATTAGATTTGACCAGTTGGTTGACGTCACTGATGCGACTGGTTTGCTGTAATCCAGTTAACACAAATGTGCCGTTTTGCTATCACCAGCAGGTCGCCGAGTGTACGATTGGTTACAGGTAGCTTATCTAAGCCACCAGGCCCTTTTAGGAATTTCTCATAATTTCAGTTTTCGAACAATCATAATTTGAGTTTTCGATATCTCGTTCTACTCGCCAAACTTGACTCGCCTTGAACCCGAAACTTGCACAGAGGATTTTCTTCTCCCTTCCGTATTGAAGGGCACTTTCAGTCCAGCCGCATGCTCACTGACTTGGGAGTTGATTATAAAATTACACATTTTACAAGTCTCTTGAGAAGTCCAGCATCGATTTTGTTCCATATTTTAAATTTTACATAATGGTGTATCGATATTTTGTTTTATCCAAAACTTTAAAGTTGTTTTTCTGAAAAATAAGTAAGTGGCGTGTGAATCAAATTAGTAATGGGGGGACGATTTATATTTTGTATATAGAAATTTTGACAAATTATTTTTTAAAACTTAGATCTAACAGTGATAAATGACTGACTGTAGACATTATGTTTTGTTCTTTTTGGTTTTTTTTTTAATTTGAAATGATTATAAACATTTTGTAAGCAACAAAAATAAGGAAATTTTTTTTTTTTTTGCTTTTGGTATTGGTTGTGTTTTTTCAATACCAAACAAAAAAAAAATTTAAATAGTTTTGATTTTAAGAAGGTTAATGGCATTATCGACTATTTCAAATCCATTTTTTTTTTCTTTTTTGTTGCTCTCTATATTCCCTTCGTGCGCATTTTGGCTGAAATGAAGTGCAATGGCCTTTGATTCATTTTTTTTGTTTGTTTGGTGTTTTATGAATTTTTGAATATTTTGTAGCTATGCGCTTTCTTTGTAGTTTAAATATTTTTTTTTTACTATTTTTAAGCTTAGCAGAATTTACTTGAGTCAACACTTTTTTTTTTGTTGTTTTTTTTTTTCAAACAAATGTGGAAGTAAGAATACTATTAAGAAATGCTGCTTATTAATTTCCACATTGCAATGAGTTTTTCAAATTTTTTTTTAATATTTGTAGAAAAATAGCTCTGTATTGCGTTAATCTTATCACAATACTAATATTACTGGGTTTTGTTAAGTTTAGAGTCAATTGATATGTCAAAATGTTAATTTAAAACTATTGACCGATTTGATAATAAATTTTAAATTATTAAAAGATTGATAATAACTCTAAATATTCAAGAACAGTGAAAAAATCAAGACAAAAAAATTTAAACTAATTGAAAAGAAGTGCATAATGTATTAAACGCTGTTAAATGAAATTTGAGATAACACTGTTATGTGAACAGATAACAGTTATAATATTTTATTACTCACTTATTGCCGGTCAATGCGTTGCTTTCATAATAAAAAACGGGGGCAAATTGTAATTGGCTTTGAACGAACGATTAATAATATTGCCATTTAACGGCACATTGACCAATGGAGATTTAATACCAAGTTGATTGATCAAATGGAGAACCACACGGTATACAATATTTTACCGGTCAATTCGTTGCTTTCATAATAGAAAACGGGGCAAATTGTAATTGGCTTTGAACGAACGATTAATAATATTGCCATTTAACGGCACATTGACCAATGGAGATTTAATACCAAGTTGATTGATCAAATGGAGAACCACACGGTATACAATATTTTACCGGTCAATTCGTTGCTTTCATAATAGAAAACGGGGCAAATTGTAATTGGCTTTGAACGAACGATTAATAATATTGCCATTTAACGGCACATTGACCAATGGAGATTTAATACCAAATTGATTGATCAAATGGAGAACCAAACGCAACATATTTTTATTTCTATAATTAGATTTGATGACTTAATCCGTTTGTATTTTCGTTTTCAATCCATTTGTAAATTTGAAAATGAGATTATAAATTTGGACTTGAATTTGATAAATTCATACATAAAAATTGATTCTATTGTCCTGGGTCACATTTAATTAGACGAAAATTAAACTGAAGAAATTATTTTATATTCATAGAGTATTGCTTACCACTCTGACTTATGTATGTTTCAATTCAGTTTCTCATAAAATAAACTCCATTTTCTTGCTGGTTTCCCTTGAACTTCTGGTTTCACCATTTTTTTACACAATCCAATTTGGAATTATTTTATTTTTGGAATAAGAATGACTGCCAGTTAAAATAATAATTTTTTGTTCCATCTTTATAAATAAAGATCCAAGTTTTTAGGGAAATCCATATTATTTCAATTTACAATTAATTCTGGTATACAGCAAGAATTCTAAAATTTAAACAGAATTATTAATTTTACAATTTAAAAAAAGCATATTCTGACTTGAAAATTTTTAAATTAAAGAAAACTATGATTTTTTTTTAAATAAATTTATAAAAAATTTTCTCTAGTCTTTGTGCACTTGTATTCTTTCAGTGCTTTTTAACCCTATTCCTCTCTTTATATTTCCCAGTTATAAACGCATTTAAAGTTAATGCCTTGATAGAGAAAGCTATTGAAACTTGGCACTTTTGTTAAAAATATTGTAACGAAGGTTCTTTGGGGTATCCTTTTATTATTTCCTAGTATGTATCTTGATAAGTCATCAGTTCATGGCCTTTTTAAAAAATCGAAGAAAAAATCATTCTGTACAGTAAAATGATGAATTGCCGTCATTGTGTAACACTGGATGAATATTGTTTTAGCAATATTATTTAAAGTCTGATATTCATCTAAAACGATAGGTTCTTTCGCTTCCCTGTAGCGTTAGTAAACTAATTAGATTTTCCATGTTTCTTTGTTCTTTCTCATACTTCTTCATAAGCCTATGTCAAGGACTAAATTATCGAAGGTTCGAAAAGGAGCGGTGCAAGAATGAGAGAGCTGTTGGCATTGAGCAAGTGGATTTCAGTATTGCGGTAGGTATTTTGACGGGACACTATTTATTGGATATTTGCTCGGCGTGTTAAAACATCAGGCTGGTGGAAGATCTGTATGACGTGCTATGTGAGTGCCCCATTCTGATGTGTAGAAGGGAACGCTTTTTGGGGGATATCGGTTTGACGGATTAAAAGAGCTATCGAGAGCACCTGTTGGTGATCTGCTGAACTTTTTCAAGGGACTTCAATGGATTTATGGGGATGGGTGTACTGTAGATTTGTAAGATTTCATTTTGAATAGAGTCTGATCTATGAATTACCAATAAAATTTCATCAAAAATTTTAAACAATGAAAAATAAAAAAAATATTTATGGTATACGGAAAAATAAAAATTTATTTTAAATAGGAAGAAATTTTCTAAAAATATTTTTATTTTATTTGTGGTTTAATTATTTTATACATAAATACCTTTAGTACTTACTTGCACAAAATTATAACAATGTGTATACTACCTATATACAATAAGTATGTAAATAAAATTTTCTTTAATTAAATTTTACACATTCAAGCGCCTATAATAAAAAAAAACCAAATTTCTGAAATAAATTTCTAAGCAAAGCAATAATATAGTTACTCGTCGTACTTAATCGAATTAATTTTATTTGGCTAAAGTAATATTGGCACCATTAAAAAAAATAAAACAAATAAAGTGGGGTCAAACTAATAGTTTGTATATAGTAGCAATTTTCCCTTGAACAAGTGGAATTAGTGCTTTTAAAAGCATAGTAGATTTTGCTGATTAATTAAATTACTTTCATTAAAAGCAAAAAATTATTGCATATATTTAGGATGTGCAACGAAAAAATCGAAAGAAGCGTTAACATAATGGTCGAATTCAAGGGTTAATTGCGTGAGCTAAAATAAATAATTATATTTTTTGATTGCATAAAATCTACCGTTAGCTTTCTGCATTTATAGAAATTTGGAAAAGCTTGAATTTTTGAAAATTTAAGGCCCCGAAAAATCAAATTTTAGAAATTATTGTTTGGCGCCGTTTAAAAATTCTAAATGGGGCCAAAATTTCAGACTTTTAGATCTTACGATCTCGAAATATCAAAAATTTCATAAAAAAGAGGTTTTAGATAACGGTTAATTTTAATCATTATTTTTTAATTTCAATATTCAACAATGCTATACCACGGTAGAACAAGCATTTTCCTACCTATGTGCGTTTGTGTTGCGGGGGGAGGGTGTGGTTAGGTAAAAATTTTCTGCTATCTATTTGTTAGAATTTAAGTTTTCTCTCTTACAGAGTGTATAGCAGTTTTCTAAACAGACACACAGACAGACATACGAACAGAGTGAAAGTAATAAGCATTTTTTTGGAAAAGTACTAAAAATTAAAATGGCAATATAGTTAATAAAATTGAAGAATTTTGAAAATTTTCTTTTAAGAAATTAAAATGAATAAAACTCGTAAAATATGCGATCATTTAATCAATTTTTATTTTCGAGTACTTTAAAATATATTGAAATTTTTTAGATTGAATTAAAAAAAAAAAATGAAAAAATAAGAAAGTGGAATAAAAATTTAAATTCCATTAATTTAACAATTTTTACTTCCGAGGACTGTAAAAATTACAAACATACAAAATATAAAGAGAAAAGTAATTTTTTTAAGTTATAAAAACAGACGAAGTTCATTAGCATTTTAACTTAGTTAAAAAGAAAGTCATTAAATTTTTATAGAAGTTTTTGTTCTATGACGACATGCCAAATACATTTGTATGTCATCATACTCGTCTATAAAATTTTTACCGTAAATATAGCCATAGCTGTTTCTAAATTATTAGTTAATGAAATTCGCAGTTGTAGTTTCAGAGATCATTTTTCTAATAAATTTTTTTTATTGTCTAAAAATAAATTCTTAAAGTGTTTGTAATTTTTTTTTGTTTTCTCAAATAGCTCTTGAAAAACTATGAAAATATGTTTTACACTGACCTTATATAGCTTATAAAAATGATAAAGAGAAATTTTTGCAAAAAAAAATGTTTAAGTTCAAGAAATTTATCCGAATTAAATTTTTATGTTGTGCTGGATTTTTGCAAATGTTTTACATATGATGTGATAATAGGAATACAATTGTGTTTGGTACGAAGTTGTTTACTCATGTGTTTATTATATTTGGCACAGTAATGTCAAAGAAGAAAATAACTTTAAAAAAACATGTCAAACAACTGTAAATAGTCAATCAGGGATTATTGAGGGTTAAACTGTAAGCATAAGCCAGAAGTTTATTTTTAAATTACCCGGAAGCTTGGAATATACAAGCTCTTCAATAAATTTTGAGTTCACTACACACTATTAAGTAGAGCTTATTGTAAGGTAGAACGTAAAAGGTAAGGTAGAAGGTAAAATTAGAAATTTTTGTTTGTGAATTATTGATGAATTTCCAAAATTTTTTTACGATCTTAGTTAAATCTTTTAAAAACAAATCTTCTCTACAATTCAACTTAGATTTATTCAGGGAGAGTGTGTTTAAAACTAATCAAAATTACTTGATTGACATTTTTTGATAATGCGCCTTTAAGTTATGCAAATTTAATAAATTTATTTTATCAAACAGTTGGTTTGTAAAATTCCATTTCTTCCGTTTAACAGTTAAGATCAAGAAATTCTACTTATATAATAACCTTAAATATAAGCAATAAAAATGATCTAAATTTGAGAAACATCTGAATTAGAAAAAAAAATTAAAAATCAGTTTGAAATACCAATTTATTTGCAAGATCAATCCGCAAATCTGTCATTTGTTGATTCATATTTTTGCTTTGTGATATAAGCAGTGTTTCTAGAGAATAAACATTGCTTTTACAATTTAAAAACATAGGGATGGGGAATACCAAATTTTAATCCATAAAAAAATTAATCAACGTCTGTTTGCAAAGAAACGAACGGATGGATAAACAGAAAAAAAAAACCAAATATCATTTCTTTTGCAAATTTTTTAAAAATCTCGACATAATTTTTAATTATTATTAGCATTTTTCACTAAAGAGCTTCACTTCATTATCAAAACGACATTTAAGCTGACAAAATATGTTGCAATAAATCTTTTACCCACATACATTGCTTTATTTTTATATATTTACCCATATAATGTTAAAATTACCCATAAAATTTTTTTTATTGCTTTAATCTGTGCGTTTCAAAAACTTTAAAAAAAACCAACACAATTTTAAATTCTTAAAATTAAATTCAAAAAGAATTAACAATAACTCACGAAATAAAATTCATAACACGCAAAAATACCCTAAAACATTAACCTGTTATATCACATTATTACTGTTATTTCCTTTTCGAAAATAACGGAATATTTTAGAAAAGTTACACACAAAAGGAAAAAGGAAATTGAATAAAAATTCTGTTACTATAGGCAGGAGTATTGTTTTTTTATTCTTCTTTACCAAAATTTTTTTTGCAAAAAACAAACATACACACAAACAAATCAATAAAACACTTGGCTAATATACCGCATAAGTCAAGGTAATTATCATTTCCACCTTCTCATAATCACTTTATAGGTATAATTTTCTATTTTTAGTTTACATGACATTTTTTAACACAAATATCTGTATATATATGTAATACAAATGTATGTATATGCTTTGTGTTGATTTGAATGTAGAAAAGTGTATATTTCACGCATTCAACTATTCCAAATTATCATCGCTAATCTGATTAACTCCACACAAAATGTTTTGTTCATAAATTTATTTTTGTTGTTTTTTTTTTTTGTTTGAAGCCATAAATTTATTTTTAAGCGTTTAATATAGAGATTTTGATCAAATATCTATATTTTGCTATAAAACAGAAAGAGAAAAATAGAGAGAGAGAGAGCGAAAAGAAGAAATATTTCCTTTTCCTTTTTCTTTTCTATTTTCTTTTCTTCTTCTTCTTCTTCTTCTGTCACCATAGGTTCTCATTCAAATTCAAACGAATTTTAATTAATAGATTGCCAAATTTATCTATACAAAATTACAAAAAGAATAGCGAAAAGAAAAAAAATTAAGCGAAAAAATTTGCATATTATGGAGCGCGAATTATTATTATTGTTATTAGGCATCTTTTAGATATCTTTTTAGGTTTGATGATAAAACCACATTCGATTTGGTAATAAGCTACAATACAAAAGATGATGAACAAAAAAAAAAAAACAAAACACAAAAAAAAAAAACTCACCACACAACAAACTCCAGGTTTGAAATAAAATAAAAAAAAAGTTTAAAAAGCACCGACAATACAAAAAAAAAAAAAAATGAAAAGAAAAGAAAAAGACAAAATAAATTTTAAAATACAATAAAAACGCTAAAACACATAAAAATGAATTTTATTGAGCAGTGGAAAGATTGTTAAAAGCGAAAATTTAAATAAATTTTTCTCAAGTTCAATGTTATTTCAAGTCAAGTTATTTAACTTAAAAAATAGAGAATGTTAAAGAGAGAAAGATAGAAACAGAGGTAGAGAGAGGCAAAGAGAGAAACAAAAAAATAAAATAATAAAAACAAAAGAAAGAAAACCGCAAATTTTATACAAATAAAAAATCAATCAAAATTTATTTTATAACTTTTAATTCTACGCTTGCTTCCTTATTGCTAGTTAGTAAGTATAGTATTTATAGCGTATACGCTCATCATATACACACACTATATATATGTATACTTACATACATACATTTCTATGTTAATATAGTATTATGTAAAAATAAAGTTATTTTAAGCCGAACATAAAGAAATTTTTTAAAGCTTTCATTTACACATGAGAGCAAATAGAAAAATTTTAATTTTGTGATTTTTCTTTTCACTACACACGCTTAATATTTCTGATTATGATTTTTGTTAGAACATTTAGCTTTAAAGAATTTTAATTAAGGTTTTTTAATTAAATAATGTTTTAAAATAATAATTTTAAAAAATTTCACCACTACGTGACCGTCAAAGTCACCTTTTAAGATGGAGGACAATCAATTATATTCTTTAATACAGTATAATTAAGTATAAAATGAGTATACAAAATTGGTTGACTTAATTGTTTAAATGATGATTATGTCTTGTAATGTTTTTGTGTTTGAGGATCTTTCTCTATAAGAAAACATTATTAGAACGGTAATAATACAGTTAGAAGAAAGAATTCCATATGAGTCGAGTTTGTTATACTAATTTCCTTACGAAACTAACTGTGACTGAGAAAACAAGTGACATTTTTTTAATTTACAAATTAAAGTTCTTTAGAATACTTTAACCATAAAGATTGTTCTCTTGATATTCCGCATAATTACACTAAAATTTAATTTACCTGTAAGATTTCGAATAACATTTGAATGTGTCATCTGTGATCACGAGTGGCTTCTTGACAAATTACTTCTTAAAACTATTAAAATCTAACAAATTACCATAACACATACACTCTGTATACATATGTCTATGTATATGCATTGTGCAGAGAAGTATATTTTATATGCTTTTTCTGAATTCCTTTTCTAGGAATTGGGGTCTCACAGGTCTTATTTTCAAATGCCTCCTGGAATACAACCAGAAATCTCGCCCAGGCCTTTCCAACATACCTTGTAAGAGCACATTTAGCATTTGCAATTTAACTTTATAACAGTTGCTTAACACGGATCAGTGAATTCAAACAAGTGAAAATTTTACTTTTCGACTTATAGGAAAAAATGAAATGTAAGTTCACATATTTTAAAACTACAAGCATTTAATGCTTCCTTTGACTTAATTAGTAGCCTAACTACATAAACATTGACACAAACAGTTATTAATGGTATTTTGGAAGTATGTATATATTCTATAAATCGATTAATATTGATATTATAGACATTAATTATATTTTAGTATTAAACATTGCGTTATACTTTGTTGAATACAAATATATAATACTTTAATGAGATAACCAGGATTTTCATTCTTTAATACATATACACATAAGTAATAGCATATCAACTACAACAACTCTAACATATTGGCCGATTTTAATTTGAATATTAAAAAAAAAACAAATTTATTATTTTTTCAAATTATCAATATTTTAATTTTGAAAAATTATGAAGAGAAGCTGATTAAAATCCATGTTACTTCTAGAAACATTCGTTTATCCTAATTTAATTCTAAATTTATGTTTAATTTTTAAATTAAGAGCACAATTTTGCTCAAAACTGAAAAGTTCAAAAATATTTTAGCAAGAGAATTTTACATCATGACTTAATTAAAAAAAAATATCCGCTAAGATTACTTAAACGTTGTCCTCTCTACCATAAGTATTGAATAATTATAAAAATTTCTTAATTTATTTTATATGTATATAAGAAAATAAATAATTAAATTAAAAAAAAAAGTTTTAAAATTTATATTTTTTGAAAAATTAAAAAAAAATTAAAATTTTTAATTTAAAATTAAAATGCTAATTCTAAATTTTTTTTTATTATCTTACCCACTTACATACAATCTATACATAATTTATATTAATTTTCTAAAATTTTTTTTTTAAGTGATCACCAATTTATGGTTATTTGTTTGTATAAATCCAAAAGGAATACACTCAACAAAAAAAAAAATTAAAATACAACATTAAATTTGTGACAAGTAATAATAAATAATTTATTGAATAAATCATTTACTTATCTATATTCATTCAAATATATATATATACATGTACAGATATACATATATACTTTTACATATATGAGAATCCGTTTATATTTTAATGAAATGAATATTAATGAAATTTTAAAATTAAAAAAAAAAAAATAAATAAAAACTTAATAAATTAGTAAAAATAATCAATAATAATATTTAAAAACTAATAAAAACTCTCCCAAAACACAACAACAAATAAAAGAGAAAACGAAAAGAAACAAGGAATTATAATTTAAATGTGTGTGTGTGTTTAAAAAAATGTTTTTGAAAAAAAAAAAGAAATAAATTTTTTTAACCGTGGCTACTACAAAAACACAAAAAAAGAAAATTAAGAACACAAAATAGAAACAAAAAATATAACAGAATAATTAACGCGCGCGCTTCTTAATTACACCACAAAAGTGTCATATCATATAAATTGTCAAAATAATATAAAAAATAAAATAAAATATTAAACGAAAAGGAGTAAAGTGTGTGAAAAAAAAAAACAAAAAAAAAAGAAAGAAATACAAAGAAAAAAAAAATAAATTTAAGCTAACCACCAGATGGTGCTTTAATAAAAGAGATTCTAATAATTAATTGTCATAAGCATAACAGTTAATTACAAAAACAAAAAGAAAGAGAGAAAAATTAAATAAGAAAAAAAAATAAAAAATACAATTTCGAAGCGGTGAAAAATCGAAACACGAGTTTTGTTTTGTGCAATTTCCTGTTCATTTTTTTTCTCTCCAATTTTTATATTTTTTGTAACAGTAAATCTTAAAATCTAAAATTAAAGCTTAAACACAATTTAAAATTAAATACACAAAAAAAAAAAAACAAAAAAACAAAAAACAAAATTATTTTTTTTTTTTATTTTTTAATTTTCATTCATGATTTTTCTTCTCTGAATTCACGTGTAACAGTAAAAAAAAAAAAAAATTTATTACGAGTAAGTATACTTGCTATATTGATTATAGTATTGCCGTCGTTGTTGTTTTTTTTTTGTTTGTTTTTGCCTCTTTTTGAGTTTTATATTGTTATTGACTTATTACTCAATAATTGATTTGTGAAAAGAAAAAATAAAAAATAAACAATTTTTTTTTTTTATATAATTTTGCTGAATTTAACAAATGTAATTATAACAATCTATATATGTATACATAAATGCATACATATACATACAGAATTTTTTTATAAATAATTTTTGATTTTACAAATTTAAAAAAAAAACGTACTCAAGTGAACTTCTTTTATATTTCTACTGGCACTTAAAAATAATTTTTTTTTTAATTAAAATTGCCTATAGCTTAATATATAGTGTAATTATTTAGTGTTTATGTATATGTACATGAGCTAGAGCAGTATAATATTGTGTACAGGTGCCAATTTGTGGGTTTTTCGTCGTCTATTTTAAACCTTGATAACACCACTTTTTCATTGTGTTTTTTTTTGTATTTTCATATTATTTTTTTGTTGTGTTCATGTAAATAAATATAGTATATTTACTAAAAATCTATTATATAATATATTGTATGTATGTAGATATATGTATTTAAAAAAATTAAATATGTAATATTATTGTGTGCGAAATAGTTAATTATATAAAAAATAAAAAAAAAAAATGAAAAAAAATATGCGTATATTTGCTACCTACACACGTACTTTATAAATTTAAAATATACACACAAACATACATAAACAAAATTTTATGTACTAAGAAAAAAATAATAAAAAAAAAAAAACAAAAATAAATTAAAATTAACATTTTGCTTTCTCGCGAAATTTAATGTTATTTTTTATTTTTATTGTGTTTAAAGGTGAGTTCAAATTAAAAAAAAAAAAAAAAAGAAAAAAAAATTTAAATGTCTACATTATATGTCAAGTTCATTTTTATTGATATTTTTCTTTATTATTTATTACTGCACATTATGTGTGTGTGTGTGTGTGTTTTTTTATTTATTTTTTATGATTTTTATTTCGATTAAGTAATAACAACTTTTTATTTTATTTTTATTTGCTACAATTTTTGGACTATGATTTTAAATTTTAGTTTGTACTCATATTTGACATCTATAATTGAAAATAAATGTGATTTCTCCCATACGAGTCCCTATATAATTCAAATATTTTTTAATTGTAGATCTCTTTTCAAGTCGCTATTTAGTCGCTTTTCTATTATGATGATTCGATTATAAATACATAATAAAAACAATATTATCCGTTGTTCTAACAATTGAAACATTCTTTAACTAGAACGGAACATGGAACCAGATTCTGTATCACACCTCTTTATTTAAGGAGGAAAAGAATCATAATTGAATCACTAAATATCACATACAAGTGTTTTAAAATTATCTAAAATACAGACACCATTCTTGTCTCCTTGTTTTTGAATTTTGAGAAAAAAATGGCATATCGAATTATAAAGTGGTGACCGACGGTTGTAATAGATACAAAAACTGTTCCTCAACCGAAGAGTCTCAGGTTCAAAATCCAGTTGGGTCATTATAAAAACTGCATTCATAATATTTTCAATATACATACAATTAGTGACTGACGAAATTAGAGCATGGTATGATCAATAATCAATAGGTCTACATCTCTCCTAGGGCAAAATAAAAAATAATAAAAATAAAAAGAAATGAGATTTCGATTTTGAAAGTGATTAAAAAATGTGACCTTTAAAGGGAGATACAAAATCTCTCAATATAATATTCTCAATTAAATTATAAAAGTCAGCTGCGATGGAAAAATTGATTACGCCAAAATCTTAAAACAAAAAAGCATATTAGATTTTTAAAACATGAAAGAATTTGACTTAATCGATCAAGTCTGACGCCAGTTGATAACGGCAAAGGAAAAATTATTCTACTGGGGCTGAGAGCCTTAATATCAATATAATTCTAATGTAAAAAGCTAGGCCTGTTTGCTTAATCGTTTTAAAAAAATTTCATTTCCATTTTCTTTCCTATCGAAACACAAATTATCTGTGCAATCGAAGTTCTTTCTTTTACTTTCATTACTATATTTTAATTAGTAATGAATTTCATATTCAAATTTAATTTTAATATTATGAAAAATAAGGCAACCCTCTTTTAAGGGAATTATTAAAATCACACAAAAATCATTTTATTCGAGGAGTTTTTTTATTAAAATTCACCAAATCATTGAATGCATTAACAAGCCGATGAACTAGAATAATTTAAATAAGTCATGAATATTTTAATTAAAATTCATTAAATGAATTACTTAACTTTAGTTTGTTTCTTTGAGCGCCTTATTAAGTACTTTATGAATAGAATTAGTTACAACTACCTATAAATATTTAAATTATGCTTAACCTTTTCAGTGCGCACTTATTTTCAGTGCACACATGTACGAATTTTGTCTCTTGTCCTTAAAAGAGCTTGTATTTTTTATTTTTTAATATCTCTGTTTAATAAATTACTTATACTCAATTATACTCAATTTTTTTACATTCTTATACTCAATCTTACACATTCTTATACTCAATTACAATCTTATACCTAATTTTTTTGCATTCGCTCTTTAGAATTGAAAGCAAACTAAATAAATAATTTACTAACGATCTCAATTTTAAAATATTGTTGGCCTACATGTTTACTAATTAATCAAATATAATATAATTTAAAATTCCGTACTGCATTAAAATATTTCTGCTTAATTTAAATAAAAAAGAAATTACAATTAACCCGAGAATTAAGACTAATGGCCTCAAGTAGATTCATTTATAAATATAAAATCTTTAAATTACATTCTTTTACTTGACCTTTATAAGAGATGACCGTGAATTAAATCCAATTGAAAAAATAATAATCTATAAGACCCTTAATGCAAAAAAAAAAAACAACAGTTCCACTCAAGGATTTATTGTTGAAAAAGTTATTTGCCTGAACAAATTAAAGATTAGTTATCACTTTAATGATTAGGGGAAAAAATCAGTTAATGACTGCAATAAATGACTCAAATCTAGGAAAATGTCAAAATAATTTTAAAACGGAAATATTTTTTTTGGAATTTCGTGAATAATCAAACGTATACTTTTTCCTATTTTGTAGAAGAGAAAAAATGTCAAAATTAAAACCATTTTTTATTTTGAAACCTTGTGATTTTTACCTTATTCTATTGCTTGACCGTTTTATAATATTGTAAAGTTTAATTAATTAAAATAACTAAAGGAAAAGAAAAGCAACTATTAATTTGCCTTATCCCAAACGTTCTGATACAAAAACTATTTCAACTGAAAAGTAGTTAAATAGTTGGTTGAAGAGGGAACTGTTTAATTCCAGTTGTTATACTTTTTATACACATTTTGAAATTTATAAAAAATAATTACAAAACATACTAATAATTTTTGATTTCGATAGCAATCCTAGTAACTCACATAGTAGCATGTAATATTAAAATTTTAATTTAAATAATAATTTGCCTAAAAATATGCAATTTTTAATAATATTATTACATAATTTTCCCATTAATAATTTATGATAATATTTTCATATTTTAATAATTTTTTCAATTTCAATATTTTGTATTTTTAACATATTCAACGTGAATATATTTATTTCCGCATTATTTTCTGTATATATACATAAATATATTCAATGAATGTGATTACCTAATTAATTATACACGAGCAGTAGCCATATTTACCCATTTTTTAATTTATACACACATGCTTAAAATAATATCGGTGATGATCACGTTTGAGTAAAAATAATTAATCTTATTATTTTAGAACCCTTCTGTTTGTAAGATGTGATCTTAATAGTAATTTACAGCAGTAAACAAACAAAAAAACAAATATTTTGTTTTTTTAATTTTTTCAAAATGCGTAAATTATTTGATTATTTTTACTAACCTAGTATATTATTAAGTAGTTAGTAGTTATTACTAAAAATTATTAATTATTCTAAAACCGTTTTAAGTGCTTTTGTTTTTTTGAAGTAAAAGACCTTCAAAACTTCAAATAGCACTCATTCATTCATTCGTTGTTTTTGTTTTTCTCTTGTCATTTTTGACTTCTTCTCTTCTGTACTGTACAAAATTTTTGAAAAAAAAAAAACTTGTACTTTTATTTAAATTTTTTTTTCTCCATTTCGTTCATTTTGTATTTTTGCATTTTTTGCTTAATTTTATTAAAATATTTATTTATTTATTTTTTTTTTGTCGGAAGTCAATGAATGTATATTTTAAAAGCTAATTATGCAAATCACGCTAATTTACTGTTTTATTTTTTTTCTTCTTAATTTTCTTTATTATTATAATTTTTTTTTTAATTGTTGCTCTTAGCGACTTACAAATTACGAAATATTTTCATTCAAAATGTTGACATTTTAGTTCATTAAATTAATCGAATTTTTAACGTATTCTTAAACGTTTGTCGTGTACGAGTATGCATACGTTTTTTTTTTTTTTTGGAAACATGGAATTAAATGTGAATGTACGTGTGATTAGTAAAATTTAATTACTATATTTTTAAATATTTAAATGGAAAATAATTTGAACTTAATTAAAACAAAAATTTTGAAAGGATTTTAAACAGTTGATCTTCAAGTTTAAAAATAATTTTATAAAATATTGCTGATTCTTATGGAATCCGAGTATGCCAACAAAATTGAACGAGAAGAAAATCAGCTTTAGCAAATGGGGGAATGTTCAACAGGAACCATTAATATATAAGCACAAACAAAATATCTTTTTCGAATTAAAAGAAATTTTTACTTCACTTTAAAAATTCTTTAAGTGATCTTCAATTTTTTTTAGATTTTGACACTTCTTCAGTGATTATGAACAAACAAAATAAAATATTAATAACATCTGGCTTGATAATGCGCAAAATATTAAAATAAAATATTAAAGTATTTTCCTGAATTGTCAAAACCTTAACGATCAGCTGATTTTGATTTTGGCATTTGATTTTTAAGTCAATAATTTTGGGAAATATTTACATGTCCTCCCAAAATTTTGAAGAAGAAATTTTGTGCGCGTCACTAAATCTTTATGATTTTTTCTGTCTTTTAAGACAGCGAAAATAATAAGCTTCTTGTCAAGACTTCAACACATTAAAACGCTGGCAAGAGAAAAACGAACACAATGCAAAAAAGAACGTATTACACATTGTTTGAATGAAAATTTACTTTGGCTTTAGCAACATGTTGCTAACGATACTTTTTAGAATTTTTACATTAAAAACTTTTTAAAAATTATATACGAGTATTTGATTAACATAAAATTGTAATATAATCTTTTACAACATTATGGTTTCTCATGTGTCAAATCCATTAACATAAATGATGATGCTTTGGCAATCCGATAAATCCTTCTAAAAATTGGTACATTATATCTGTGCTTCTCAAGCTGAAATTTTTTGTAAATTAATGAAATAAGTTTAACTCGATTTTAACCGTTTGGATCATGCCCTTACACCATGACAATCTAATTATAAAACCAGTTCTTAAAAAATTTAAAATTAGCTTTTAATATTAGGGTTGTATGGAAATACAATCGAGTAGCTATAATTGAACACAAGTTCATATTGTACACTAGACTCTCTCAAGTAGTTACAAACTCAATAACAAAGTTAATATATCCTCCGCTAAGATGTAGGGTACCTTTGTTGAAATTATTTTCCAATTGTGAAATATTTTAAAATTTTAGGTGTTAGAAAATTAAATAAAAATTTTGAATAAAGAGTTTTGAGATTAAAAAGTATCCATATTTTAGGCTATACGATACAGTCAAAGTTCCATTAAATGAGATTTTGTGTATTGAATATTAGAAGAGTGAAATGTTCAAGTCTTTGTACTATATAACAAGCGCCTATATTTATATTTTTGGGGCAGGTCAAATTTCAAATTTTTATTGTTTTCTTTATTCTTCCCTAGAATCAATAATTTCTAACCTACATTTTATACTCATTTCAATTGTACAAATGTATGTGCTTACTTTTATGAAAATATGGAAAAAAAAACTATTAAGGAAAGGTTATTGATTGATAAAAAAAAGAAAAATGATAAGACTTGAAAAAAAAATTTTTTTTTAATGTTTAACTTCAAAGCAAAAATTTACTAAAATTACGATAAGTTAAAAGATCACGTGCTTCCACTATATATCAATGTTAAATTTTTTAGATAACAAAAGAAAAAAAATTTTGATAATTTTTGGATAGCGCTGTTTGCTTTTTCTCTTATGATAAATTCTTTTGCAACTTTGTTTTTGGCAAAAAAGAAAATTCAAAAATTTCAAAAGAATTTTCGTTGTTACAGTTTGTATTGGCATTCCGAAACAAAATACCTTTGAATATTGGAAATGGTGCAAATTATTTAAAAAAAAATTTTTCCGATTTTAAATTTTTTAGAATTTAATTAACTTAAACGCCGCCGCTTTTTTGCAATATTTTAAATTGTTAAAAATTCTCTGCAATTGTACAAAAAATGTACAAAAAAATCTTGAAATTTGCGAGTATATTGGAAGCATGAACAAAGTTCTGAATAATTATTTGTTAAAATGCATAAGTGCCAAATTTTTGCCATATTAAAAGAATATTTTTAAGAGGGTTATTTCTTTTTCTTAACAACAACGCAATTACATTAAGATAATTTTGGTTTTCCAATGATTGAGTATGAGCTCAACGGGTGTTTTAGATAAAAATCATTTACTTGACTTGCAGCACTCAAAATTATGACTTCTTTTGCAACAAGAGAAGTAATTATCCTGAAATCCAAACTTAATTTAGAATAAAAATCAGCAATATTTTTTCTAATTTTCAAATGATCATTTAAAATTTGTAGAATTAAAGATCTAGCTGAATGATTTTTCTTTTAATACACTTTGAATTCATGGATGTAAATCTCAATACTTAATTAACATAATTATGGTCTTAAAAAAAAATTAAAAATTATTTGGCAAATAAAGTAAATCTAATTAGTTTTATTAAGGAACACTTACATAATAAGCTTAGCCAACTTTCCAGTAAACAAAATTATCATTTCTATTATTATATTAAAAAACAAATTACAAATGTTGAACACCTTAAAAACCTTAGATCATTTAACAATAATCATCTACTTATGTATGACATCATTTTTATAAATTAGATTTAATAATTACTTACTATTATCACCACTAATATACTATTCTCAATGGTGTCATAATTAATTCACTTGATTAAAAATTATTTAAATGCAATTTTTTCTCCTACACTGTAAAAAATTTCTATGGAAATTTACTACGAAAAATGTTGGCATTCGATTTGCCAACATTTACCATAGTAAAAATATAAGGCTGTTGTAATTTTGCAATTCATGATTAATTAAACATTTCAATTGTGTAAATCGTGCATTTTAAGTTGTAAAAAATACATTTAGAACAGTAATCTGTACAATTTCGAGTGTAAAAAGTACATTTGCAAATGTAATTTTTTACTGCTGATAAATGTGAAAATATTTTAAATGGTACTATTATTGCTAATATGGAAGGGCGAAAATTACCTTTTGATGTTGTAATTTGTTTTTGTTGTAAAGAATTTAAAAGAAATCTCCTATTGAAAATAATATACTAATAAAGTGCGATATCCGTATAATAAAAAATAAAAAATCAAAATAAAAAACATAACTTTTACTTCAACAAATTTGTTTAATTTTTAAGCATAATACCTGTAATAACTGCTACAACAAATACGGCACACTTTACATAACAAACAAGGCACACAATTTTGCAGAACTTTATAGGAAAAGGAGTTAATAAATTTGAATATTTTATCAGTCTTGGCTCAATAAGTATTTCTTCAACGACTTATACGCCTTTGGTGTGTTCTAATTGAATTTCATAAATATTTCCACAAAATGCAATTTCTGTATACGTTTCATTTAAAAGTATCGTACTAATTTATTCCGAAAAATACTTTTTAATAATTAATACCGCTTACAATTTTTTTAAAATATATTTAAGTTTTGTAATTTTAAACACTTATGAATTTTCGCGAATTATTATTGATTGTAACTTCACTCACCAAATTTTTTTTTAAACTAATTTGACAAACATAATTTTTGACACATATTTACTTACATTATGTATGTATAAACATGCATCGGCTGTTTTTTTAAATAACATTAAGCACGTACACATACCCTGCATTTTACGTCGGTGGAACAATTCAAAAAAATTCCGTCCAGAAAAATTCAAATAAATCTCGTATTAAAACAAAATTAAAAAAAAAATAAATCAATGAAAAATCTCCTTTTGCAATAATTAACGTAAAATAATTAATATATTTTACAAAAACTAAACCTAACATGCATAAATTTATATAGCGTAATTCTGGGGATACTTGTACGTCAAGTTAAAATATTTGACATGAGAAAAGTAGGTATATTAATGTATAATAGCTACAACGAAGAAGAAAAAACTCAAGTTTTTGCATGTTTTATAGAAAAGCCGTAATAAGTATTCTATTCACTAGCATTAATACATCCAAATTATTTGAATTTTAATGGCTAATAATGTACTGTCACATACTTCTTGTGTACTTTTCCATTCTGGACTGTAGTTTTTTACTATTTTAATGTAATAATTTACATTAATCGAAGCAATATACAGAAAAGTCCGTAATATTGCATAAAGAACGTAAAATTACTCGCCGAAAACAAGGTTTTTGGGACTTTTACTTAATAAATCGTTGTGAGTACTATGAATAATGTTGTAGGAAAAATTGTGTAAAATTACAGAAATTTTTTACTGTGTATATATAAGACACGTTTTTTTGATAAGATCTTGATATTGAACATTACATGAATACTAACATCGTAAACGCATATTCAAATATATTACATAAAAAAACAAAAATTATATTTCTAGAAATGATAGAAATTGTAATGAGCTTGAAAATTTTAAATAATTTCAAATTAACAACAACAATTCACAATTTAAATGTAATTAAATAATTTTAATGCAGAGCATATTGCATATCAATGTAGTTGATTAAAATTAAAAGTGTGTTACTAAATGATTAAATCACAATACTAAAAATTGTGTGATGACTATTAATAAAAATGCAATTTTAACTTGTGAGAGAGTGGAGAGTACAATCCTGTTGAAATTTATTATATCAAATAAATTATTAATGTGTACAAAGTAAAATTTTGGAGTTGACCGCAAAAAACTTCTTTTTTAGCAATAAACAATTTAATAATTGAAGATGAAACGCAAATAAATTGAATTAAAACTGTTATACAATTCATTTGTTTTATAAGATTGATTTTTGACATTACAAATTGAGTATGGTTTTTGATTAAAGTTCACCATAACTGGGTCTGGTTAAAGTATAATTCAATAGGAAATACTTACTACTAATTGAAACGAGAATAATTTGAATACTGAGTTATATGGCCACTAGAAACGTCACAATTGGAAAAATTTAATACATTTTACAAACACCAGAATGACAATTTAGATGTCATAATTTTTGAACAGATTTTCGGAAATTACATGAAATTTGCCAAAAGTTGTAATCCATAATGTAAAATGCGCATTAAATTATTTTGCATCTTAATAGAAATTGCAGTTAACAAAAACATTGCAAGCGATAGTGCAGAAAACAAAACGTTATTATTAATGTCAATTGTCAATTTTGTAAAAATTTCAACTGCTGAATTTGTTGTTTGTGCAAAATAGAAAATTTTGCAGAGGATAAATAAATTTTTATAACGTTTAAGTAAAATGTCAAATTGAAATTATTAAAAATATGTAATTTGTGATCGATAGATGTCATGGTTTTCGAACAGTATTTGACATTTTATACACACACTTAATTATTGTCACAGTTCTAAAATTTAAATTCATTCTAAATTAATTTTCGTTTACGGCAACTCTAAGTGTGAATTTAGGGTTGCCGTAGATTAAAGATAAACAAGTAAATATATTACTATATATAAAGGATAATCTAAAGGACGCGTGTCAAAACATAATAAAATTAAAATTTAAAAAAAAATTAATTTAAATTCAGTTCAAATTAATGCTGTCGAATTTAAAGTTCAATTTAAAAACTTCTATAAAAAATTCTTTGAAAATTAAATAGATTTCTTAACTTGTTTTTTTTTTTAATATTTTTGTTAATAAGTGCTTCTTTTCATGTTTTATTAAAATTCTTTTGAAATTATAAAACGATAATCGGAAAAGGAAAAAAAAGGCCAATGAATAGAAATTTTAAAACATTTCATTTTTAATCTTAAATTTGAAGAATACACAAAAAAAAAATTTTTTTAATTAATTTTATTCAAATGGACTTTTTATATTGTTTTTGCCATAAATTTTGTATTTATTAATTTAAGTGTTTGAATGAATTTTTAATTTTAATTTTTTTTTTATGTTTTATAATGATTGGGATGATGTTCTGCTCTGTGTAGTACCCAACTGTCGTCATTATTTATTAATATTTTTTTCTCATATTTTATTGATTAAATTTATACGATCTCAAAAAAATATATACAACTTTCAATATTTTGTACATTTAGAGTTGCCGTAAACAAAAGTTCAATAAAAAAGTTGCCGTTTTTGATTGCAATCAGAATTGGCCATACCCATTTCTTAATTAAAGCTCAACTAATTTTCTTAAAAAAAAATTAAAATTGTACTAAAGGATTCGAACTTACTAAGTATGAATGGCTACTGAGATCAATAATATAGAAAACGGTGTTGACACATTTATCGGAAAAATTCTCACAATTTCAAGTGTAAATTATGAATTTTTTAATACAACATCATAGTTGTGAAATTAATAAGTAATGTGCTTATTACACTAATAATTTTAACTTAATAGAAATTTCTTCACGCAACTGCAGAACATGAAGAAATTAAACTAGCGAAAATTTATCTTGGGACAGGTATTATTTTGTTTTCAAAAAAAAAAAATTAATTTTTTGCAAATATTTTTAATAAAGTGATAACAGTCACTTTTTTGAAGTACTGCCATCTTACATATTTAGTTCGAATTAAAAACTTCAAACGTAATTTTGAATTTTCAAAAACATCCTTTTGATCTAGTTTTGCTTTTTCTTATTGTTAAAAAAATAACATGAAGTCTAACTCAAAAAACTACTGAAGTCGAACTAATAGATCACTAATTATCATTTACAAATATGGTCACTTTACAGTATAAGTGTTGGGATTTCATTACTGAAATGTAAATTTCAAATTAAAAAAACTCATTCTTTTCTCCAACAACCTTTGAGTAATTTAATTTTTTGGCATTATAAACGTTTCATCACTTGTTACATTACAATGTTCTTGTTTTTTTAGTTTAATTTTATATTTTATGCTAGTTAAGCTCTTAATAATTAGAAAAAAAAAAACTTATATATAACTAGTACGTACATTTTGTGTACAATCATGTTAACAAGTAAAATTTTAATTATGTTGCAAATACATGAGCATGCTAAATACTCAAATTTACCGTTATAATTCTTGATCAGTATACATAATATAAAAATATTATAAAATGTTAGAGATAAGATGATTTTAGTGTAAGATTTTAATTAAAATCATGTTTGTTGAATGTGTTTTTTTTTTAATAAAAAAACTAGATAATAAAAAACTGAGGGTAATAAATGAGAAAAGTAACTTTCAAGATTAAATAAAGTTGGGTCAAACCAATGGTTTGTATTGTAGCACTTTTCCCTTCAACAAGTGAAAATTCTGCTTTTAAATACAGTCTATATATAGTTATCACACTATTAAAATTATTTTCATTCATAAACGAAACTATTTCTAGGATTGCATATATTTAGGATGAACGATTTATGCAGTTTTTTAAATAAAGCGAAAATTAATATAAAGAGGGGTTAACATAATGCTCGATTTTAAGGGTTAATTGTGTGAGTTAAGAAAAATAATTATATTTTTTAATTTTACGGAATTTACCGTTAGCTTTTTGCGTTTATAAAAATTTGGAAAAGCTTGCGGTTTCGGAAATATAAGGTGTCAAAAATTCAAATTTTACGAATTTCAAGAGGTGATAACTTGAGAGGGGGTGGAGATGGAAAAAAATTTTCTTCTAACAAAATGAACTATTTATTAATATCTAAAAGCTCCTAAAATTTCAAGCTTCTACATTCTGGGGTCTAGAAGAAAAACGACATCAAAAATTTGGAAAAAAAGGACTTTAAATAACGGTAAATTTGAGCGGCCATTTTGTTTTTCTTAAGTTGAACTATAGTATACCGCGCAAGGGGAAGTAAGCCACTGCCTTTCTGCGTTTGCAAAATTTCAAAAATGCTTATGGTTTCATTGCAACAAATATTTAAAAAAGGCCATTTTTAGGGTTTTGGGGGGGTATAACTTCTAGAGGCGGGGAGATAGGTAAAAATTTTGTTCTACGGAAATAAGTTTCTAGTGAAGATCTATGTACGTATTAAATTTCAGCTTTCTATCTTCAAAGGTGTAGAAGTTTTGTAAACAGACACACGGACGGACGGACGGACGGACGGATGGACGGACGGACGGACGGACGGACGGACGGACGGACGGACGGACGGACGGACGGACGGATGGACGGACGGACGGACGGATGGACGGACGGACGGACGGACGGACGGACGGAAAAGTGCTAAAAAGAACAAAATTAAAAAAAGCATTAAAAAAAATGTGAAAATTTTTTTCAATTTCGCTATATAGCCAATGGAATATCGTCTATATGTGGAAATCACTTAACTAATCTCTTCTTAACTACATGAACTATTTTTTTTATAATATAAAAGTTGGAATAATTATAAGCGCCTCATTTGTGTGGGTAAGAAACAAAAACAAACTATTCCACTTTGGAACACTTGCGGGATTTTTAATTCTCTATAAAATACTCTAAGACAATATACTAGATTCATATTAAGTCGATTCTATGGAATTAAGATTTCTCATTAATTTTTATATTTCTAGCGTAAATTAAATTCGGCATTTCTTCAAATACAAATTTATTGTATATTTTCAACGTTACTTCTTTATACACCTGAACCTCTTTTTTTCTCGTTTAAATAAAGCTGGATAATTGAAATATTGCACAATATTAGGTAATATGGATCACGTCGATCACTGCACAGCTGAATGTACATTTTCTATGGTAATAGTGTTGCATATTTTCATAAAGAAACCGTAGGGGTACTACTTAAATACAACTTTTAAAATTGAAACACATTTCAGACTTTAGGGCTCGAAAAACCTAAAAAAATAGCAAATAGGAAAAAATTAGATTTTTTCTAAAATTAAAATGCTTGATATTTCGAAAACACAAAATAAAATTTTAGTTGATTTGAAGCTCTTTATTAGCTCTCTCAAAAGCTATTTATATGACTAGCTTTCTAGAGGGCTACGTTTTCCAGAATAGAAGTTTTAAGCAAAAAAAACTTGACACAGAAAATTCACGAAAATTCGTTAAAATTCTTATATCTCGTAAAACTGTTAAGATTTGACATCCAGCGGCAAACAAAAATTTCCCTAATTTTTGATGTCCTAAATGGTGATATACATTATTGGACTCATTACTAAATCATCCTGCATAAAATTGCTGATTTTGTACCTTCGGAAACTATTTTTTTAAAAATTGAATTGCTAGTCGTTCTTCTTAACAAAAATACAAATAATTTAGCGTATACCGTAAAAAGCTATTGTTAAATGTTAGCGTTTACATTTTTTTTTTTTAAATTTATGTAATATAAATTGCAAATGAATTGTGCATACAGAAATGAAATTTATTCTAATATACGATCAATTGTGTATTGTATACAACCATCTTGAATTTAAAGAAAACAGAAATTAAATCTGAGCGATCAAAATGACATACTCGTATATGATTTGCATTTACTTTATAATTTAATGCAGTTGATTGTCTGTTGAATGCAATTGCGTTGACATTAAACTTATGCGTATAAAAATAAATAATTCCAAACATAAACTTCATCTTTGCAATTCTCAGTGAAGTTCTTACATTCAGAAAAGAGTAAAAAATTTTAATATCGTAATAATTTAGAGTAACTTTTTTAGATTCTTTTATACACGCATAAAAAAAAACTCATTCATTCCAATATAAAATTGTTATTTACTCTTTAATACTCCTACTTATGTCCTGTTATTTAACCATTTTAGTGTAATGGAATCCAAAATGAACAGAAATAAAAAAAAAACCGACTACTTCAATCGCAACTTCTTAAAATGTACACATGCATAGTTTTTAAGAGGTTTTAATAAAAATTATAATTTTTTTTTTTATTTTTCCATATTTGAAATAAAAATCCCTCTTAATAGCTACTATTAATTTGTTATACGCATACGGATGCTTCATATAGTATATGTAGTAGATGGATAGAAGCGGAAACTTAAAAGAAAATACCGCGTCCTCGTCTGTTTTTCTATCTCTATTAGCATTTAACATTATAATCGTATATAGTCGCAGCAGTAGGCATTCGATCACACACACAATCTTCAAGTATAAGTCGCTAAAAGAAAGCTAAATAAAATTCTAAAGATTGTCATAATGATGAAGATGATGATGATGACTGAGATTTTCATGATAATGATGATCATAATCAATTGAAATTTTTAAGATTATCAATATTCTTAAGTTCTTTTTTTTTTAATGCTATTTTAAACGTTGCATATAAAAGCTGTCTATTAAATCTCTTATATAAAAATTAAAATTCTTAGTATTGCACATTGCTGCAAAGCAATTGAATTAAAAAAACAATTTTTATTTATTCATTTCAAATTGAATTTTTGAAAACATATTGCCTGTTTAGAGCAGAACTATGACAAGTCCATTTATTCAAAAATAAAAAAATCAAGCAATATCCTATTTCAGTTGCGCGCTAAACACGAGAGTATATACATCTTCGGCTTCAAAATCATTCCAGTATTTATTCAAAATCCCGTCTACATATTAAACTTTATTTTATTAATAAAAATATTCTTACTAACTAATAAAAATATTCTTACCGTATAAAGCTATTTTCGAAGAATTTGAATAGAAATTTCTGGCCTGATCATTTATCTTGCAATTCTACTCGGCAAGTGAGATGAAAAAGTATATTTGTACAATGTAATTTTCGAGTGAGAGTACTATTTTATATTATTCGGAATCATTCGGAATTATTTGGAATTGCGTATCTCGTTTTTTTCTAAACTGTATACAAAATTTATTCATTTTGTTTTTAAAAGTGAAACGTTCAGTCGATAATTTGAGAAAAAATACAAAAATCCAATTTATAAAAATGGGTAATCTTATTAGAAAAATGAAATGTCCAACGGAGATTCCTGATTTGAAAGTGAGTAAAAAAGCGAAATACACGACTAGGTTGTAAATTTCTATACCTTTAATTGCAATTTAAAATCTGTAACTAAATTATTTTACTTCTACTTTAATATACTACCTGAACAATTTGGAAATTGTGACTTAGAACAGTTCTGCTCCAGACATGCTATATGAGCTATTCCATTGCTGCAAAATGCAATCAGAGAAGAAAGAATTAAAAAAAGAATGAAAAAAAATATTATAGGCGTATTTCTTTTAGCGATGATTACAAAAAAAATGTTGGAAAACTATGACACGAGCGCAAGGACGCTCGACAATAACAATTTTTTGTGTATTTTTTTTTTTGTAAATTTTTATAGACACAAGTTTCAAATTTTTGTTTATTTTTGTTAACGTTGGTTTATTTAAAAGTTGCATTTTTTGTTGAAGAATTTTTGTTTTTTCAATTTGGGAGGAAAAATGGTTAAAAAAATGAGAACAATTTAAATTTTTTTGATATTTTTTTTTTTTGGTTTTACTTTGAATTTTTATGATAATTGGTTGATACGATTTTTATGATATTTGAGATTTAATTAAAAAAATATTTTTCAATAAAACTGTTGAAATTTTTACGAAAATATTTTTAAGACTACATACAAACATGGGTTTAAGGAATTGTTTGTGGTGAAGTTGAAAAATATGTCATTGAAAAGATTATTGTGGGCCGCATTTACGAAGTTTTGTTTTAGTTATTTTTATTAATCATTCTAAATTAATAGTTTAGACGTTATGTGTTAATTGCCCCAGGAACGCGAAAAACTCACCACGTATATGCAGCAAAAATAGCTTAATAATAATTATTTCCCACTAAAACTCTCCCTCAAATTTCTTCCACAAATCTCATATCTTATTTAGAACTCAATTTCCAACCAGGGTCTTTTATCATGACTTTTATTATGTCTTACATGAAAAACATAATTGAGAATATAAGAGTTAAAGGTCATTTATTAAATCCAGTCCATAATAGAGAATTAAAACAAAATTACTAAAGATCGCCGAAACCTACCGCATAAAAAAGGTTCACTATTACCAGTATTTGAAAATAAATTAATTAAAGGAGTAAATAAAGACGAGTTGTAAATGAAAATGGAAAACAAGTAAATGGAAAGGGATGAAAAATCCGATAGAAAACAATACTTTGAGGCAGTCCGCTCTAAAATAGACAAAATTTAAAAATTATTCTCGCTCTTAATTAGGAAAACATTCCGATAGTTGAAGAAAAAATTTTTGCGAATCAATGAAACTAGATTTTGGTCCCTCCTACAGATCTGGGAACCGAAATTTTTATTTTGCTAATCTAAGTTAACACTCAAAATTACTTGAAATTGAATTGTTAATTTCAAGTATTGAACAAATTTTTATTTTAATATGTAAGATGTATTTTGAGATGCAAAACAAATCAAACGGATGCCAGGGCAATTAAAAGTTTTAAAAATTAACTGACAAGCAACGTGTCAATAAGTAACCTTCAAATTTTACTAAAAAAATAAAAAAATAAATTGAATTTAGCTACAATTGAATTTTTAATTTTTATAAAAATGGAAAACAGAATTTTACATAAGAAATATTTTAGGTAATTGCAAATAGAACCAAGATGTTATTAAATCTGGTACATTGTATATATGTGAAGATTTGGATGCTAATGTAAGACCTCATTAAAAGTAGTAGACCTCTATAAGTACAAAAGTTAATTTAATCCCTTAAATGCTGATGCTTCAATTTTTTTTCGAATTACATGGTTGTCCCAATACGAAAAATGAATTATGAATAAAATTAATTTGAAATATCAATTATTGCGATATTCTGAATAAAAAAAAATGTATTCAATTTATTCACATTTTATGTACTTAAAACTTATTTTAAAAACTGGAATTTTACTTAAAGTGACTACATTATAAGCTAAGCAAAATCGTTTATTGCATTATGCATTGCGCATATATGATGGGGACTATTTGTCATTTTTCATTTAATCATTTCTCAAGTTATACAAATCAATATTAAGAATTAATAATAATTTTTTTTTCAAAAATAGCTTCCCATTTTATCTTTTATATAGTCTTTTATTATTCCCTTACGAATGAATATTTGATGGGTATTATAAATTTTCCACATCGTTTCTTCCACTATAAAATATGTCTTGCTCGACGCCGAGTTCTGAATCGAGATAGTTTTAATCTAAGTAATTCGAAAATTCGAGTTCGAAAGAAATAATTAAACTAGGCACAAGGTCAAGGAAATTGATCAGTAATTCTATTTGTTTCTGGTTTAATTGAAGCA
Source organism: Condylostylus longicornis (assembly GCF_029603195.1). Taxonomy (NCBI): domain Eukaryota; kingdom Metazoa; phylum Arthropoda; class Insecta; order Diptera; family Dolichopodidae; genus Condylostylus; species Condylostylus longicornis. The sequence goes on along the minus strand of NW_026578009.1, from coordinate 6,162,483 downwards.
AAATCGAATAGACCTTATCATGGAGATTGTAAATTCTAAAATTATCGAATTTTGCATAAAGGAGTTTGGTAGTTGGCTCATTATTCATACAAAAATTTTGTTGCGGTTTAAGTAATTAGAATATTTTTCAAATTACTCCCAAAGCAAATCAGTCATATTTCAAAAATTTTAAATTAGGTTTTAAAGACCGGATAGGACTAAAGTTTTTATTAGAAAAAGTTTAGTAACATGAGTAATAATTTGTAAAATTTTAACAAATTTTCAAACAGCACTGTTGCCAGTTACTGTATAGCTCTTTAAAGGTATTCGTATAAAGCAACCGTTGGCAAACTTTTGTGGTTTATGGGCAAATATGTACTATGTGAGAATGAATATGGGCCTATTGAGTTTCTTACATTACTTACAAGAAGAAATTACATTTTCAACTGATTGTTTTGCTTTGACAAATAATAAATTTGATAATAATAATTTTATGTACCTATATCTGTTATCTATGACTGAGTTCTTAAATTTTTTTTGTAAAAAATTTTAATAGTCGCAATCGAATATTCTTTTTTTATTGTAAGCAAAATGATGGGCCGCATTTTGAAGCTGAATGGGCAGCACTTTTCCGGTGGCTGATATAAGGAATAGCATAAAGTTGGCACGATCAACTCTTTATTTTCTCGTTTTTATTCCAAATCTACGCATAATATTTACTTATTTTTAAATATACACCCAATACTTGAAGTATAAAAATGAAAAAATAAAAAAAAAAAAATGAATAAAATTTGCAATTTTTTTTTCTTCTTACTTTGTTTAATCTGAACTTTAATTTTTCGCGTTTTTTTTCACTTTTTTCCACTTATAAATATTTAATAAATGCTCTTATAATTCTTAAGCAAATCTTGTTTTGTTATAATGCACTTTTTTATATATATGTACATACATACTTGCATATACAATAAATTTGTACTCGATGAATATGAAACTTGCTTTGATATGTAAGTATAGTAGAATTGTACAATGCTGTCCTTCAAATTCAATTTTGAGACAAAGAAATGTTTCTAGGAGTTTCATTCACCCCTTCTTTCTTGTTATTGTTGTTAAAGGCATATTATATAGTCAAGATGTATGGTAATGTTTTTCCAATGCAATTTTCTCTTTATTAATATGGCGTTCTATTTTCTTTGTTCTACTATATTCAATAAAATATATAAATTAAGTATAAAGTCAATATGATGAACTAAAGAAGCAGATCTACTAAAAATAAAACTATATAAGCAGAAAGTCTTAATGTAATATTGAAACTAAAAATCGATAAAATTTTAATGGAAAGCACAAAGATAATTTTGTGCAACAATAAAGAAAAAAAAATACAAAAAATAATTCAGGATTGGATCTGATCCAATCTGATTGTACTTATGAAAAAGAGAAAAAAAAAACTTAAAGGTCAGCTTATCAAGTCAATTCCCTCAATTTGTAAATAAAGTCTGTAATTATTATTTCAACACTTACTTTAAATCAAACTTAATTTAACTGATCCTTTTCAATCTTAATTAAGGTTTTTTTTTTATTATTAAAATATTTACTTTTTTTTTCTCTCTCTCTGAGTTGTTTGTGTTTTGTCGTCTTTATCAAGTAAAATTTAATTGTTAAGTAGTTATATGTACATATTTACATTCTTACTTGTGTGACGAGTGAAACGCGAAAAAAATATTGGAATTAAAGTTAAGTAATAAAAATAATCGAAATGTAAAAAAAAAAAAGATTACACAGGGATGATAAAGAGAATTTTTTTTTAATCGATAAATCGTTTATGACACTCTTATGAAATCTTTATAGTCGGCTGCCTATTTTGATTCTTTCTTTTTATTTTTGGCACTTTCTTAATGTAATAAAGCTTAAAATAAAGTTATAAAACGCGAAAATATCAACAAAATATTAAATATAAGAAGTTTTTAAGGAGTTGTATAATAAATGCTGTTCTTTTACTACATTAAGTTAGTTATATTTCATAAGCCTTAAATTACAACTCTGCAAAGTAATATGGTGATACAATTAAAACTGGAGCGTATTATTGAAAAAGAAAAGTAAAAAATGGTTTATTTACGCTTCTTTACCATATACAAATGCGTTTCCAGCGAAAACTCGATATGCAAAATTTAGACCTATGCTTCCTTATTGTATGGAATGTGGTTTTGTAAAAATATTGATAAGATAATAAAATATCTAATGCACTGCCTATTGATGAAATTTTTATTTTAAAATGCTTTTACCCGATTTCCGCTTCATGAATTCCAAAAAAGAAAGAAAAAGTTTTAATTTGTAGTGATTAAACTTTTATTTAAGCAACAATTGCCTTGTTTAACGCTTATTTTTGTCCTACAAAATATATGAAAAAAAAAATGAATATTTAAAAAAGGAAAAGGCTTCCAATGTAATGAATCACTTAAAAAAAATCATTTTCAAGCGTTTGAGACTGCAAAATACATTTTGTTCCAATTCTGTGCTCATTAAACAAGAATGAAAAAAGTCAGCAACAAGTTTATGTTTTAAAAATCCTAAATTGGATTGACATTGTACTCGTATACTGACAATAAAATATGAAAAATTGCATTATATCTAATATTATGGCTACCACATTAACAACAATCTATATCTCTAATGTGCATATATATACCATTATTTCGTATAACTTTATCCTGACCCATTATTCACATTTAATATTAAGTGATAGTACACAATTTTCATGATTTTTTTTTTGTTTTTAATTCAAAAAAAAATTTTTTTTTTTTTCTTGAAGCCTATAAATATGCAATTTTCATAATTAAAATAAAAATACTATAGACGAGATAGACATTAATTGACATATCACACCAAATCTAAAATAGCTGTATTTGATTTCATACACATAATGCTTGTCAATTTTATTAATCAATTTAACACTATAGAAACTCTTGTCAATGTATAGACACATACATTCATAAACACATTCATTTAAAATTTGGTACAAATTGTTTTAGTCAAACAAACAAACAATGTGATTTTTTAATATTTCGATTTGTGCCTTTATAAATGAAAATTCAAATTTCAAATACCTTATAAATTTTTTTCCTTTTTTTTTATTAATTTTGCGGCATAAATGAAAGGCTGATAAAATTAAAATCGGTGAAATTGAAATTCATACGACACCCTACAAAAAAAAAACACATGTAAATGTTTATGTGTGTGTTTATGTGCGTGTGTGTATTGCATATTTATAAAAATAACATTGTATGCAAAATTTCCATATTATTTTTTTTTTTTTGTTTATTATCTGTGCTTTTATTATTTTAATAGTATAGTCTGCGATTTGTCTCGCCACATCTCATATATTTTTGAATTTATTATGGTTCTTGTGATAAGTTATGATCATTTATTATTTCTTATTAAAATAAAAGTCAAATAATTTGTGGAAAATTATTGTCGTATTTGCAATCTTAATGTCAAATATTTATGAATTTGTAATATTTCGAATATTTTAAATTATTAGTTTTGCGAAAAGAAAATTATAGCATTTTTTTCTTTCGAATTTGTAAAAATTTGTTTTCAATTAAAATTTACATTATTATTGTTTTTTCAATTTAGTCGAAATATGCACATATGTGTGCAATTATTTGAACTGTAAAGTTAAATAAGACCTTAGTTCTGGTGAATGGTGTTAAATTTTATGGAATTGTTTTTGATTTCAGTCTTGCATCAGTATAACATTGTAGCATATTGTAACAAAATGCACAGTCAATTTTGAAGATTCTCGTTCTCAAAAGTTCTAAAAACGAACAAAATTGAAAAAATGTGCCTGTGATATAAAGGGAAATTCTATTTGAGACCAAGGTAATATTACAGTACTATAACAATGAAATCCAATAGAAATGACAAAATTCACAATAGAAATGATTTCTTTTTGTTTTGTAATTGGCATATAAAATAAGTTTTCAAATAATATAGCTAGCTATATCGAACAGGTTACCCATTAATTTCGTACTAAAATTGGAATAACCAACATTATTGTGCTACAAAGTCACGTACATAGATTATTTAACTATCTGAAATTATTCCAATTTTTACATTCAATATGAATTTAAGAAATTTTGTAAATATTTTATTTTGAGCAAAATATGTACATGTCCCTACATTTCAAAAAATTTCACTGCAAAATTTTGTAATTAATTTTAAGGTCACAAGTAATTCAGGGTTTTTCAAGTAGCAGTTATGGTGATATTAAATTCCAAACAAAAAATCGATAATAATTTGAGCTTCATCAATAAATATAAAGAGTACAATGAAAAAAAAATTCTACTTGAATGCCGTTGGATTGTAAGAATCACTGTAAGAAATTTAAAACAAACTTACTAACAAATTTACTGTTAACTTTACTATTTACAGCATAATTTGTGTAATTTTACACATGCTATTCAACAAAAAATATTAATTTTTGAATACATTCAAAATAAATTACACAAAATTTTGAATTTATGTAATTTTAAAATGTTAGAATTAACACTCCATTGAAGTTTCGACCACTTTCTATTGTTTTTTTTTGTAATAATTCCAAAATTATTTCTTTCAGTGAAGATTTCCAATTTAATTCAATTCAAGGCTCTTTAACTTAAACTTAATTATCCCCCTAACGGGAAAAATTCGACAACTAAGCGTATGTACATATTAATTTTTTTTTTTTTTCATTCCAAAGGAGTGTACTTACAGTATCGAATTTAAAAATAAACTTATACCTATCTCGATTATCGGTCGAAAAATTACGAAATGTTAGACATTTCAAACCAAACAATTTAAGAGACTGCATTGTAAAAAATACCTATATTTGGAACTCATATACTAAAACAAGTATTACACATTTTCGTATATGGTCCTAATAGAAGTTTAGAATTAAAAGTTTTAAGAACAAATACAGTAATCTCTCTCTTTAATGAATTCGTAAATATCAAAACAAATTTATATAATCGGATGCTTAAGGTGTGTGATATAATATAATTGAGGGAGGAATTAGCTTTAATTTTGTACTGTAAAGTATAATTATTCAAAAAAATTTGCGTTCATTTATGTGGCTGTGCAGCAAGTTAAAATAAACCGAGAATCCACTGTTCTCAATAATATTGGAAACAAAATTCATGACAAATTTTTTTTCTCACTGCAAACAATTTCTTTCAATTTCTTCCAATTTCTTTATAATATGTATGTATATATTCATGTGTATATGTACGTAATTATGTACAATATGTATATCTAATGTAAAGTAACAAAAAAATATAAAACTTAATTGTTTATTAATTCGATATTTAATTTTAGAATTCTTTTGAATCATTTTTTGCAAAAGATGAACGAACGCAATTTCCTCAAATTATTATTTTTATTATTGTTTATTTTTTTTTTTTTTAAATTTGTTTGTTTTGCTCTTTTTTTAAATTTTCAATATAAAATTACATACGTATGTGTGTCTGGATGTGAAACCCGCGTAAATGACAAAATTATAATCAATTTGGAAAAGAAAAAGTAAAAAAAAAAAGATATAAAAAGTACCTATATACAATTTTTTTTTTATACGTGTATAAAACCATGTGCTTCCCATCTACAAAAGAAAACTAGAAAAATATTATAACCAATCAAGCGACGATGACTGATGACTTATTATGTTGATAAATAATGACAATAACGAAAAGCATAAACCTAACAATAAAATGAGAATAAAACAAAAAAAATACAATAAAAGAATTGAGAGAGAAAAAATAACCCGCCCGGCATATAGCAAGGTCAATGAAGTTTTAAAGTCATTGAACCGTTAAATTAAAGAGTCGCGTTCTCCTTTTTTTTCTTTATACATATATATAAATACATATTTATGTATATAGTACTCGTATATAGAAAAAAAAACATATATTTTTATACAAATACACACAGTATCTATTAAATCATCATTGCCACCATTTTCATCATCGTATGATCATCATTGCCAGAAGCAGAAGTAGTAACAGCGATCGATATCATGATGATCATCATAACGATCATTAAATCGATTTATTGTTATTTAAATGTTTTTTTGATATGCTAAACAAAAAGTAAAAATAACAAAAAAAAAAAATATTGAGACAATCAACAACAGATTCGCTTAGAAATGACAATAAAAGAAAAATTTTAAGAATTTTATCATTACAATTTTTAGACAAACAATACTATTGTAAAAATGTTATTTGACAGAACTGAGACAGTAAGTAATATAAAAGAAGAGTTGAGAGGAAAAAAAGAGAAGAGAAAAACAGAACAAAAAATGCTTCCACTAAATAAAGAAAATCTTTGATTTTGATCGCTTTGACGCGCTTTCTTACTATTATTAAAGGTACTCGTATATTCTAATAATGACAAATAATCGCAATAATTATGATAATTATTTTAAATTGCTTTTGATTACTTTAAAAAATCATAATAATTTCAAAAATTTTAAATCGTTTTCATTTAAGGAAATATCGATCAAATTTCTGTATTAATTACTGAAGGATTGTGTTTAAAACAAAAGCCTGAACGTATTGTATGGGGGTCCAGAATAATTCAATTGGTGTACAATTTATATTTGGATATGATAATTTTTATACTTGTATATTGGATTTTCGTAACAGCATAAAAATGTACATAAAATGTTTTACATAGAGTTGAGTTTGGATATAAGGAATTCCAAGAGAATAATGATATTTTCGCTTTACTCAAGAAGTGAAGCTTAAAACTTCTTCACTTGTGAAATTATAATATCAAGGGTAGCTCTTATTTTATTGGCCTAAATATTTACATACATATATATGTATATTCTTGTTTGCGCTATAAGACGCCCCAAAAGTAAATACCCATAAATTTTCTCGAATTTATGGGTATCTACTGAATCTAAATAGCAAATTATTCGAATCTATCTTATTTGTTTGTTTGCACACCTGTTTTATCCGTATCGTAATTTTTATTGTTGTTTTATTTTCGACATATCGTATTTCGTAATGCGTAATTTGTTACAGTTGTCGGTGTTCAATTTGACACTCCAAGATTATTTTCTTTTATAAGATACATAAACCACTTGTTTGTATCGAACACTCGGCGTAGGTTATAAAATTTACGACTTGGCTTTAAGATTTTCAACAAAAAAAAATTTATTAATAAATTTAATAAATATTTATCACGTGATTATAAATTGCTTGATCGTTGAGGCGGGAGCATATTTTAATTTGTACCTTTAGAATTAATAAAATTTGTGCGAACATTGAAATAATTTTCAATTCTTCACATATAAATTCTAATGCATTCAAAATTTCTGACTTTAAAACTTGAGTTACAGTTTTATTTACAATAGAAACAATTTACGATAAATTGCCTTATTCTTGACTGTGGAATATTTTTACCTTCTCATACGTACACATACCGTCATATAAAGTCAAAACAAATTCATTGTACTTGGATGAATTTTAAAGTGAAGGCATATTTTGTTTAATTTATGTGAGCGAGATCAAATTTGATGAAATCGAACTTAAAAAGGATCAAATATTTCTTCGATTTCTCTTATCACTTGATAACTTATATGAAAATTGTAAATTTAAAATAAACAACAAAACTTATGTAGGTGCCTCCTAAAAGCATTTTAGAGGCTTTACAGCGAAAATCAAAGTTCCAATGAATTGATTCACAAATAAAGATCAATTCATTGTGTTTCGATTAATTTCATTCTGCTTTTTTGCATTTTGTAATACCCCGTTTATAGTATATACCTATATACATACAAATTAATCTATACTTACATATAGATTTATTCTTTTTGTACAAAACAAAATAATTTTTATGATGGATGAGTTTAATGCGTATCTATTAAGATTTAAATTGGTATCTTTACATGGTTTGATGGTTAAATAATAGCAGCAGCAGAAGAAAAAAAAAATTACGAGTGTTCAAAAATTTGTTTGTTTCTTTGTTCATAGTTAGTTTTTTTCGATTTTTGCTTTTATTATTTTTTAATCGAGCAATGGCGCCATGATCGGTGTTCGTAAAAGGAAATTAATAAAAACTGTTATTAATAACAATAATAAAGCAATAATAATAATAGTGTATTTGGGAATGGTGATGATAATAATGATGATTATAGTGATTAAAGTAAAAATTGAAAATGAGATTAATGACCAATTGAGATGCAAGAATGTTATAATAATGGCACCCCTTCTTTCCCAATAGTATTTTATTTTCGATATTGAAAAATTATTGTCGAAATTTCAATGAATGAAAATTCTATTTTTCTACTATTTTTGAATTTATTATTTAGATTTGTAAAAAAACATGTTGTTTGATTGTCTAAGAGCAAATTAATTCTGGCTACAATTAACCTACAAGTTAAATGGTGTGTAATTTAATGTGAGCAATATATAAAATTTGTATAATGAAAGGCTATGAACTTAAGTGTGAAAGTGACGTTGATTACTTTCAGATTGATTGATTTTTAGAAATTGAAAAAACTTTATATTTTGTTGTAGAGGACCTTTTTAGAAATCTGAGATTTTATTCAAAATTTTTTATTTTCCGAAAGATTGAAGCAGGGATTTGACATACGCCGAGCACTGCTGAATTTTGTCTACAATAACAAAAACAATGTTTGCCTGTGAGCAATGTCAATTTTGCTGATTTATTATGAAGATAAATCGATGATTTTATATAATACGATAACAAATGATCGAAAAGTACAGAATTGATTTCTCAGAATCCACTTAATACAATATAAGAATGCAATGTACTTGAAAGTAATTTGAATTTAATTTGTACGAACAAAATTTATTTTAATAGATATACGCGGGCATTAACAATCTCAAACTGCCAAGAATTCTTACTGCCGAACAAGATTTTACGATCCTTCCTAACTGTTTCAGAATCCAATCAGTGAAGAGATGACGCATACGATAGTGAATATGACGACTAGATAACACAATATACCACTTTCCACACCATTTTTGACTTTTTAAAAGCGAATGTCTTAAAAGACATACAATCATTAAAAGCCATTTTAATATTATTGTAGTCTACTTATAATCTAAACTTAATTTAGATAATTTTGAAATCATTCAAAGCCTAAGGTCAACTGAATGAAATCTTCTCGAATCAATAGTAAATGATTGGCTGTTTTATACCCGAGCTTTTATTTTACGATATTATTTCTTAATCAAAAACAACATAGTCATTTCTAAAGCTCAAAATAATGAATACTATTATCGCCTTTAGTTATATAAAATAAATTTGTAAAGAATTTTCTAAATATAATCGCGAATAATTAATTTCAAATTTCCTTATAAAGTTATTTTAAAAAATTAATCTATGACATCCGGTGATGTTATGAGATTATACAAAATTTCTTAATTTTCAATAAAAAAAAAAACTTATATGTACTTATATATACAAAGATATTGCATATTAATCGAGACTTATTTCCATTTTTGAAGACAGAGTATTAAAATATAGCCAACACCTCTTGAGATTCTTTTTAATTCAATATTGTATGTTCTTCTCAATTCTTAATTCAATTTAGCTAGTATAAATCCTTTATATGTATGTATATATCTAAATAGTTACAATCAAGTTTTTGAAAAACAAAACAAAAAAATTACAAAATATCTGTTTGCGTCTATCAATTACAGCCCACCACCGCAACCATTGAAAATGATTTTTTTCTATAGAATATTCTTTAAAACATTTGTTTAATAATCGCTAACAGACCATTTCAAAAATTTATCATGTCTTAAAAATCAGCAAATTAATGCATGCTATAATAATGTTTTGATTACATATTTTCTTTAAGTTCAATATGTTCATAGTTTCGATACAATGGGGCAGATATCAAATATTATGTTGTAAGTAAATTGAATTAATAAATTTATTGCTTCAAACGGAAATCATTTTCTAAAAGGAGGAGATTTATAAGAGGAAAATTAACGCTGTTTATAGAAGTTTAATATAAATAATGCTATATAGAGAATTTAAATTTAATATCTTTATAATTTTTAGTTTTCTAATATTTACTTTACTAATTTTACACTAATGATATGCACAAAATCAATTAGAATTTAACATTAGGCAACTAGAAATTAAAAATGGCCTTAGTAATTAATTTGTTCTCAAAATCAATATGATTGATCAATAAAATAAAAGTATGTGAATTTTGGAACTATGAATGCCTTTTTTTGGAATTAGAAAATAATTCTGAAAAAATGTACACAAACCACGGCTGGACTGGCCCCCTCCCTCTCTCATGATAACAACAAAGAACTTATAGATACAAAATGAAAATAATAAACTAAATATTTCATTAACGTCCAATCTTATTGATCAAATTTGGGCTTCCTCTTAAAACTCTTTTAATTGATTTTAACTGATTTTATAAATTATTTAAACTTTTAGATTCATTAGAGAAATTTTCTTTGCAAGTCTCAAATAAATTCGATTTTTTCCCAAATTGTTTGGAAAAATCAATACAATAATTCAAAAATCATTCCTTTAAATGAAAATTATATTGTCCGAACTTTCTTACTTTCTTCTTATTCACTGAGCCTATTGAAATCGTCTAGCATACAAAATTAATATAAAGTGGATTAACAGAAACCAAAATAATGGTCATCAAATTTTCCTGAAGTCGAAAATTCTGATTTTAAACTGCAAGTAGATAGAAAATTCAAATTAAATACTAATAAATTTTAAAAAAAAAATTTTTAACGCTATAATAATTATTAATTAAATTGAAAAATGCAACCCACTATTTTTCGACAAATTGACATACTTTACAATGTTCTCGGCAAACAAAGCAGTTTTTTTAGTTATTTTCCGAAATATAGTCCGTTTTTTTATAAAAGCACAAATCAAAAATAAAGAAATAAATTATTCCAGGTTTGTGGTCATATTAGAAACTAAATTTTGCATTGAATTTTCAGACAAAGCATGGAATAGCAGCGTATATAATATTTGAAATTCGATGAACTGCAAAACTATATACATGAGAGCTAAATTTTTGAAATTATAAGTAATTAAAGATCAATTACTGAATTCAAGTGCTAATCGAATCGAAAATTCAAAAACATTTCTCTTACAAATTTATATGGCCTCTAATCACTGCCTATTTATTCTCTAGAATTGTGTAAAATTTGCCATTTAATAAGTAATCAACTCGAAACAACAAAATATATCGGATCGCCCTTGTACAATAAAAATTGTATATAATAACACATTTATCTCTATACTTAATTTCTTAAGTAATAGATTATTCAAAATTAGAAAAAAAAATTTTTTAAAAATTCTAAGTATATTTTTAAAGATTAATGGCCTCCAATTGAATTTCAATTTTAAAATCTTCTTGATAATTTCCTCATTCACATTAATAGCGTGCAGGTAATTATTTTTTTTTTCAATTTTACATACAATATTGTGGTACATAAATGCAAAAATATAAACACTAACATGAGCCTGAAATGAAAATACTAATATCGTGCTTCAATTGTACATGCAAATTGTATGCATACGTGTTTTTGCATTGAAATTGAAAATGATTATGTTGCAAACGCAATGATGTTGCACTGTCAATATAAAACATGTTCTTAAACATGTATATGCGATTACAAAAATCTTTTCAATAGATCTGGTATGATAATTGTAAGAGTGTAAATATGTTAATTTGAAAAGTATGCACAATAAAATAAGAAAGGAAAATTTAGAAATGAAATTACAATTGAAAAAATCTTGTGCAATTCGTTTTTAGTTTTGTTTTTGTATATGTATACGCACATATATAGTTATCGTCATTATTGTTACAGTCGCTGTTGCAGTTTTTGTTATCATGCACAGTTGGACAATTGTACTTTTATGTACATTTTAGATTTTAAAAGTAAAAAGTTAAAGTTGAAGTACAAAATTCTAAAAGAATACGCACCATACAACAAATATGAACATATGACATTTAAGTAGTTTGGCACTTTTTCCTTTGATATTTTAAAAATTGAAACCTTTCACTTTCAAAAAACGATATTATTAAATATTAAACTGAGTAAAATGTACTTTTTACCCTTTTTGTTTTTTGCCAACAACTAGTAAAGTACAAAACAATAAGTACAATATTACATTTCATTTTGCTAAATTTTAATTCAACATCAACACTGTAATATCATCGCTGTTGTCGTCGAGTGTCGTTATGCTTTTCTTTCTCATTTAAAATTTATCGTGTGTGGGATTCTCATTTTTTTTGTGTTTTTGCTCTCTCTTAAGTAAAAATTACATTTATTTGTCATGTTTTTCTTTTCTTTTTTGAATTCACAATTGTGTCTAATGGTGTCATTATCGTAACTAATACTATAAGCATTAAAATTAATAGTAAATGAAGTATTTATAACTGTATATATTTTAATTTATTGCATTAATTTCATGTTAGTTTTGTAAATGTGAATTGTAAATTACTGGCATGAAGATTTGAAGAAAGTGATATAGCACTGTCGAACAATAGTAAATTAAAAAATTGATTTTTCATTATCATTATTTTAGCATTGTTGGAAATTTTTTTTTTGAATGAGTAGATATTTAAAATTGAAATTGTAAATTGCTTGAATTTTTTAAAATATTTGGGAGAAAAAAAAAACCTGTAAACTTTACAAGGATTGCTATAAAATTTCGAAAATTTCATGAGAATCTATATTACACTACTGCAGCTTAGTTTTGTAATATTTTTAATGTAATTGAAGTTGAGTTTTTATTATTTACTTTTAAAATCACTTTTACAAATAAATAAAAATTGAAAACTTCTCCTTCTAAGATCTTTAATTTTCACATTTAATAAACTCTAGAGGCACTAGCTCTAATAATTTTCTTATTTTATTAATGAAGCTGCCTGTCTATGATTAAGTAGGTTAAAATTATAGAATCAAAACACATTTTATACCACTGACAGGGAATTTAAAAGAAAATCTCAAAATATCGTCAACTACAGTAATTTTTCAATTCTCATTGTTAAATATTTTACACACTAATTTAAAATAAAATTTTATGCTTGCAAAATTACTATTAAAAATTCTTTTAGAATATAAATTTAAATTATTCATGAAACAAAAAATGTTTTCTTGTTTTTTTTTTTATAAATTCCGACTATCGTCTTAATTTACATCCTGAGGCTGGATAATATTTAAATAGCATTCATGTTGCAATTACCCCATAATATGTATTGAGTTTAAGGAAAATTATGCACTTTTAAAGCATTATTTTATTGTAATCACCATACTACTTATATTTATAAATATAAGAATTATGTAAAGACACAGAATTTTATTTTAAATAATTCAAATGCCTGTAGCCACTATGGTAATTATTATTAGAATTAACAAGTGAGAATGAATGGAACGAATTTGCTTTTTAAGCTACCACTAACAGTATGGAAATTTTTGTAAATTTTATAATTAAGGGTGATTATTCAAATCTGTAAAATTTAATAATGTTGTAGGTGAAAATTAACAAGAAACCAATTCACAAAATAGTTGGCTCTTGATAATTAACTTGTTTTATAATAAATTGGGTTTAAAGCAATTTTTAATTTTCAAAAACAACTATATTTCTCATACGTATTTAAGCCACAATAAATATCAGACCAAAAAAATGAGGCCATATTTCAGATTTTGCCTAATACCAATTCTAATATTTTCTAGGACAAAATAATGATAAAAATGCACGACCAACCCTGAATGCAGTTGTTTAAATTTAAAAAAAAAAAACGGCAACAAATTTTAAGTTTTTATTAAAAAAAAGTAAAATGTAGATCCGTCAAAACACATAGATTTCACCATTTTTTATACTTTTTCATGTTTAAATAATAATTTTTTAAAAAATTACTTTTCACGCAACATAATAAATTTTATGTGGGTGCGAAAACTTTCTACATAATATTTTTATTTCTCAAAACATTCACACTCACTTAATGATAATTTCAATTATAGTTGAGCAGAATTAAAATTAATATTAATCGCCAGAGTACATGATAATTCTGAGTTTAAAATTTAGTGGAACGAATTAATTTAAAACTGCTTCTTAATCTTTTAAAATATAAATGTTATTTTAATAAAAGATCTTGTACAATTTAATTTTATAGTAGCTCATAGTTAATATTCAAGCTAACAATAATCATAGTTGTTTAGTAATATTGTTACAAAGGAGTAGGCGATAAACTATTTTATAATGTTCATAAATAATGTAAAATTAATGTAACCAAATAAATAGTGCGACAACTTTAAATATTATGCAAGTAGAAGTTATTCATCCAGTGTCGTAGATATTTTGGAATAATATTTGGTTGCTCCAATTGATTCTAAAATTAAATAACATGCTAGTTTCAGAAATTTCCTTCAAATAATTTTTATTTAGAACCAAAAGTTACCTTTCATAAATATTTATAACTTGTCAAATTATAAATAGTCTCAAAACTTAATATGTTTTGATATCAGTATTTTAGGCAATTTAGAGAATTTAGACAGATTACAAATTTAAAAAATTAATAAAACACAATGTTGACTTCTTGACTAATGATTAACAAGCAACTCAAACAAAAAAATATTAACCGCCTATGGGTTTACATGTTGAGTCTTTACTAAAATTCATTTATTCTATTTATAATATTCATACTCGGTCTCTGGAATATGTCACTCAATTAATAGAGTCTATAGAACTTTAAAATATACTCAAATGTACAGAAAAAAAACTACAACCAATAATGTAAATAAAGTTAAGAAAAAAAAATTTCTAAATTCCCGCTGAGCAGATGTTTTTTTTTTTATTTATTTTGTTAATTGCAGAGCATAAAACTTTAGTTTGCATGCTTGTTTTCCCAATACTTTTTCAATTTTTAGCATTAATTCTAACATGTTAATTTCAAAATGGAGTTTCTTTGGGGTTTTTTTCTGTTCTGTTACTCTTTGATTTTGAACAAAATTTTTCCAAATTGTTTTTAATGAAATTATTATGCCTGATTGCTTGTGGGCATATTATGCGGCACAATGTTTTTAAAAAAATTTCTTTGACATGATTTCTTAATTTTAAATTAATTTTTTGTGTATTTTGATATTGTTGTGCATAGAATTCATTTATAATGTATGCATAAAACATGCAATAGACTGAAAAATTTACTCTCGTTCCTAAAATGACAAAAACAGAAAAATTTAGTGTATGTTAAAATTTTTTGACATAATCTGTCAAATATTATATGCATAATAATTTCGATAAAAAAAAAACTTACGAAAATTACTTGAATCCGGTTTAACTTGAGAACACAAATAAATTGACCCGAATTTCAGAAAAATTGAGAAACTTTCAAAATGTCAGACTGAATATCAAAAGCATACATATAGAGAAAATCGACATGCACTACAATCGGATTACATTAATCAAGAAATTTTTAGCATCTGTATTCTATTTTAATTAAACGTAATCAGAAATGTACTAAATGTAAATTGTACTAATTTTAAAAAACTGATGAAACGGTAGCACTTGTATGTGAATTATTGTTAGTTCACAATCATATTTATTTTTGATTATTTCAATATAAAACTTGGAACAGTTTCATCGTGTCAACATCTCAACTCAAATACAAATTCAAATCCCGAAATACATTCGAAATCACACGATTTCTTTCAACTTGGATTTTAAATTTAGAAATACAAAATATTTGAGAAGAGAAAAACATTTCAAACTTTTTAAAGTTCATTCTCCTTCTTGAGTATTGCAAAACAAAATTATGATTCACGATTTTTAATATTCTCATTTTACTTTTTAATAATAAATCACATCGAAATTTTACTTAATTAATATTGACAATTTCTCAAATATGTATAGAAAATTGTCATTTTTCATTTTAATAATTTGAACAAAAATTAAATAAAGAAAACAAAAAAAAAATGTATTACTTAACCACACTTTCAACATTAATAAAAAATTTTTCGTTGTCTAACTATTAGAAGTTGCTCAATAAAATTTGAATTATTAATGAAATAATATTATTAATTCATAACAAAACATGTTATTTAACACCTTTTCAGCCAATTTCAAAACAATTTAAAAAAAAATAATTGTTGGAAAATTTACAAAAAGCAACAATTCACAAAAATTCAAGAAAATGTCAATGAAAATTCAAAATTGCATAAAAATGACACTTTGGAATGTCATTGGGTGAATTGATAAAAAATTTATTTAGGTATAAAATTGAATTGCTTTTTATATTTTAAATGTTCTTGATTTAGAAAAAAAAGCAATTATTCTAAAAATTTAATAATTATTAATTCAGTGTAGGTTCATTTTAGTCTATTAATGTTTAAAATTGACGTATTGGGTTGCGTGTTGCGTAAAATGCACATACATAATTTTATGAATAAGTTTGACCATTCGATTTGTTAACAATGCACATTCGATTTATGTGAAATGTTTACTTGCAAAACTTCTAATTATTCTAATCCGTAAGATTGAACATAATTTAAAAATTTAGGAACAATAATTGTGTCTAGCTGTGTAAAAGTGTGTTGAAATTTTTATGTATATACAGAAATTATATGTACTAGACTTAATCTGTTCGAAACTGAAATGGACTCAACTTTTGTTTAACAATTTTATTAAATTCAAATGAACTATCTTAAAAAACTCTTATAGAACTAAAGTAAATTCGGCATATGAAAAACAAAAAAGCACAAGTATATAAAAAAAAAATTTGTGAATTTGATTTAATTGATTTGATCTGTTTTATTTCAATATAGAATCTCGATTAATCGATAAACTTGAAAAAAAAAAAATTCTTATAATTTCAAAAATTATCAATTTACTTATAAAAAAAATAACATAAATTTTTAAATTAAAGAAATCTTTCTTGTTCTATCAATTAAAGTACAACGTGATAGGAAATTCGTTTATTATACTTTGTAGTGTACAAACTGAAAAAGTACACAAAGGAAACGTGTTGACGAATATTATATACTATCTTTTACTCTCTATAGGGAGAAAAATATCGAAAAAAAATTATTTATGCACTTGAATTGTAAAAAATATGCAAGAAATGGCGATATTTGTGTGTATTCTAATTTTCATACAAGCATTTTTTGTATTATAATTTTTTAGGAAAGCAATCGTTTTAAATATTAAAGTGCTGCCATCGTGAAAAGTTGAAATATTGCTTTAACATTTAAACAATTAGCAAGGCATTGAAGACTCGCATATAAAAACAAAACTTCTTATTTAATTTTTTCTCCGTAATATTTTTTTAAATTTTAATTTCGAAATCGATTTTGACATTACAACTGTCATAATTTATAATTCCAGTGTATGTCAATCTATATGCAATTTTATGAGTAAAAATTTTTGCATACAAATTTCTCTTAATTATAATAAAACCCGGATATAAGCAATGAAAACCATACAATTTTCTAATGCACATACTTATAGTTGGGTCCGACTGTGCTTAATATTGTTAATAATTCCATATTTTCTATGTACATAATATCTGCTCAGTCACATGATTATTAAAAGATTAACTTTTAGAATAAATAAAAAAATACAAGAAACAAAAAAAAAAAAAATTAAAATAAAATAAAAAAAAAGAAACAAAAATATTATTCTCAGCTGTGCTTGGAGACAATGTGTTGCCTCTAATGATGATGATGTTGGAGATTGATGATGACGATGATCTTAATGATGATGATGATGATGATGATGACGGCGACGCTGAAGAATGAAAATTTATGAGAAGAAATGTTCCAAAGCGAGTTCAAAAGCTTTTTGGTTATTTTTTCTTGTTTTTCCTTTTCATTATTTTTTTTTTTATTTTTTTCATTGAAAATAGATTGGAAAAAAGTACTAAAATAGTCGCATACACGCACAAACATTAATAAAAATTCTTTAGCTGTTAATTTATGATTTAATAATAATCAACTTTTGATTTATGGGTGATATTTTAAAGAAAGAAATATTTAAAAACAAAAATAATAAGAAAACCATAATAAAAATAAAATGATTTTATCGACTGGGAAGCACTTTGATATTTCTTAATTAAAGCAATATGGCAATTTAGTTTTGTCATTTAAAAGTTTAGGACTTAATATTAATCAATAAATTAAAAAAAAAACCTAGACGTTTTATGAAATTAATTTAAATATTATAAATTTCAATTCTTGTTTGAAGCATGTGGCTAAAGATCGAAAATGTATTCCGAATATGAAAATGTCTATAAAATTCTAATCTTTTCATATATCTTTGATTATCTTATTGACACATTCAGAGGGGAAAGTTAAGGCGGGACTGCTTAATGTAATTTTTCGTTTCATCTCGCCAATCAATTATTTTCGAATGACTTGAAGAAATTGTTTTCATTTACAATATCTTGAGATTGACATTTGACACGAAATAAAACGCGTCTATGAATGTCAGAATGCCAATTTCTCGAAAAAATTTTGACAATTGTTAAAATATAATTTGCCCTCTTCTCGCGTACATCAGAGTCAACTTTTAGGACACAATATTGTGGAGTCGAATACATTTCTTTTCGTTACTTAATATAAAATTATTGAAAACAAAAAACTGATTTACTGCTTTAATCCCGAATGGCATCTTAGGGTGATTTATGATCATTGTCAGCTTAACATATAAAGAATTTATTTTAAATCTGATCAACATTTTTATTTTTAACTTAAATCAGTCGTCTCGCTGTATTTTATATGTGCAACTGAATACAATACAAATTATGTACATATATATTGCGCACGCTATTAAACATGGCATTTTTCTTAAGGGTATTTGTGTTTTTGTTTTTTTGTTTTTTTGCATAAAGAAATTAATTCAGTTCGATTAGTATCGATTAGTGTACAAAAACATTATTTTTAATTGATAGCAATTAAATTTTATACATACATTAATTAACTTATGCTTACATTTATCTAAAATAAACAGGGTATAGCTACCTACAAGCTTTAAATTACTACTATATTAACATTGAAAATGTTGATTTTTTGTTAATTTCATTATTTCTTATTTTTTTTTCGCTGATATCGTTGACAAGTCTGGTTATAAAAATAGAATTTTTAACTAATTTTGGAAATTTTATTCAATGAGTTTATAATAAATACAATTTTGTGTAGGTTTAACTTAAATGACTCTGAAGAATTAAAAAGAACGTGTTTATTCCATGATTCCATTTCTAAAAAATAAAATTGACACAGTAAATATGAGAAGTTAGAAAAATGAAAATGAATAACAGTTTCGTAAATATTGTTGCGAAATACGAGAAGAACTGAAATTTCTATTTTAATGCAATTTAAATTAAAATGCGTTCGTGTCTAATTGATTTTGTTTTTCACTTTTGATAGCTTGTTCTCACTCTTGATATAGCTTTGTTAAAAGCAACTATAGGAAATCTACATAATTATGATATTAATCCAATCTTGATTTCTATTTCATTATGATTATTTATTATATTAGATAGCAGAATGGGACGAAGATGCACCGCGATTTAAATGATCTATTGTCCTTTTTGTTTGTTTTATTTGCGGTCCTAAGCGAAGTCTGCTTAAGTGTTTTCTAAGCCTGCAGTGCTCTATCAGGATTATTTATTATATTCCATTAATATATGAACACGATTTTTCACATTTTAAAGGAAAATGTATCACATACTTTTCTGTATTCGATATATTCATTCTACATGTAATAAAATTAGCAATTAGATTTTAAAAATAGAATAGTCGACTAATTAAATTTAATATTAAAATTAACTTAACTAATTTAACAATATTCACCTCATCCCGTCCCTACATTACAAAATACAAAAAAAAAAGATTTGTTTTACAATTATTTACAAAAAAAGAAAATTCTTAACGACCTTTATGAATAATATAATATTAAAATGAAACAATTACTAGGCATTATGAAATTTGATTACACCCATTTTGGCAAATTTACGTAAATCAGCAACTTTATTTTATTTCAAAAAAATTTTATTAATTAGAAAAGTAAAAATAAGTTTATAATATTATTTTTAGTTTACAAGTGTGTTTGCAATGAATGTATAATTAAATTTTAAGAGGAGCACACAGAGCCGGAGTTAGAGTAACAGAGGCTGAATAAATAAGATCATTAATTTTAATATGAAATTTGGAAAAAAGCAAAGGCTATATTAAGTACGAAGACTCAAAATATTTAGTACCGGCTTACCAGAAAATTTTTGTATCCGTCTTAACTTTCCCAAGTATAATTCAAGCTATAATCCAACTATGTCACATATATTTCCATCTGTATTCTCAGCATTCCCTCTAAAATCATTCAATTTCAAATCAAAGTATTTAGGAATTAATATTGTTGTTTAATAGTGGGCAGAAATTAAACATTTTTTTTTTTTGTAAATCATTTGCTATTTTTGCACAATGTTAGTGTGTTCGTAAAATAAAAATAAAAACTGATTTCGTCACGTAAATTATTTTTTTATTTTTATTTTCATTTTGGTTTCAAATTTATTACTTAGAACCGAGTTGAATATTTATAACAAAAATGGAATTCTTGTATTAGAATTCAAAAATTCTTTATGAATTACATAGTGAGACCTACAATGTTGACTATCCATACATTTTTGTTAATATGTTTCGTTATTAAATACATACATATATACATGCACATTTTATATGGGTATTTCAAATTTTAGCAGTTTTAATTCATAAGCGAATTCTTAAGTGTTTTTTTTTTTTGTTAACATTAAGAAAATATTAAATTAATTCGGCGAATTTTAGAATAATGTCAAATATTCATACTTGTGAACTAAGTAATTTATAAAAAAAAGAGATTTTTTTTTAATTCATAATTCCTTGCCATTCAAAGAATTTTAGAATATGAATGCCGTAACGAATGTTAGGTACAAAGTTTGATCCAAAAAAAATTCCAAAACTAATTTATTAATTTGTAATATATATCAGATCTAATTGAAATAAAGGATAGAGTTCAGTGCTCTTCGAAAAAAGAAATTAGAAAATAAAATGCTAATGTAATCTAAATTACAAAAGTTTTAGAAAAACTCTTGAAATCCAATAGATTCTAAGAGAGTGATTATTTTTATACTTTTTAACTTTTTGTTTTACCATTTTTGAAGCTTGATCCGTAACTTATTACATTTGCCAATGACAAATTAACTTAGTTTGCTTTCACACCTTGAAAACACCGAATAACGCTTTAGAAATTATTATTATGTACAATATTAATAATGTTTTAGATTAACAACTAATGTCACATTTTGGATCTATTTTAATAATCGAGATCAAAGATTTGAAGACTCTAGATTATTTTTTTTTTGGGTTTGGCGATACACCAAACGCCGATGGCACCTTTGGAAGACAATATGTTTTACGTGTTATTGGTTTAAAATTAGAACCCTCAAATGCCTTAAATTCATATAGTTATGCCATTTGTGATTTTCTTCAAATTTGCAAACCTAACTTAAAATCAAGTAAGCAGTATGTAATTAACAATTCATTATTTCTGAAAATTTTAGGGGTACTGTATAAGAAAGTCATATACAAACTATTTAAAAAATTTTAATGATTAAATTATTGACAACGCACACGCATGTGAATTTTTTTTTTTTTTGTTAATGATTAATTTTTTAAACGTTTTGTAAAGTGACAAATCTTAACCAAATTCAAAATTTTGGGGTAGAAAATTTCGGGGCTTTCATTTATTTTTCATACAAAGGAAACCAAATTCATTGTGTCAAACATTTTTTTTTTTGCGTATACGTAAAAATTAAATATTTTCTAATTTTTCTAATTTTGAGTTATCAAAAAAAAAATTACGCATTTCTGAATTAATTATTCACATTATGTGGTTAAAAACCGATTGAATCAATCAAAAATAATTTATTTTTTGTCAATTTGTCAGTTTGACTAACTACTTTCCATTGACGGTTTTATTAATTATTAATCATTTTCCAAATTTTATATTTCAATACTTTTGCAATCTACTTAGTCATAATTGATTTAAATATTTGAATAATCTCTCCATTTTTTAATAAGATGACAAAATTTAATATTTCTTTATGTAGTAAGTGTGGAAACTTTTGGGGTTGTAATAAGTCACAATATGAGCTTAAAATATAATGAGCACAGTTTGTCACGTTACAAATTTTATTCATTGAATATATTGATAATTTTCATAATTCATAAATTTTCATTGTGATTTCCAAAAATCTAAGTATGCATTTTAGCAAAATTTTAAAAATAAATTTTACACAGTCGCGAACTTTATAAACAAATATCTTGTATATGCACAAAATTAAAAATAACAACACCTATATAAATACATATAACGCATGTTTATATTAATTGAATTAAATTAAAATCAAAAATAAACTTCCCGGAAGTTTTTGCAATATTTTAACACCATACGTGTTCATCAACATTTCCAGCTATCACAGTCAGTTTTAACACAAATCTTACTATGAATTTTTTTAATTTATACATGCCACAAAACCTAAATTAGATAAATTCATAAATAGGAAGAATCCATAACCAAAAAAAAAAAACAAAAACACTTTTATGCTCATCCGCTGCCCGTCCGTTCGTTCATTAAATGAAAAATTTCCCATTTCATTTATGGTTCAAAAATTTTAATCAATGTTTAAAGTAAAATTAAAAAAAAAAATTTAAAATAAATCAAAAGAATACAATCAAAACGGGCGAATCACGTACGTGATCAAGTTTTTTGTTTATTCTAAATCACATAAAAATATTATTAAAAGCATTCGCTTATAATTTTGGAAATTAAAAAAAAAATATATATACGTTTGTATAACAAAATATTATGTTAAATTTTTTGCATGAAATTAAAAAAATAAAAATTTCGATAAAAAAAAAATATGTACGAACTAAAATGCAAATTTTAAAATATAATAAAAAAAAAACATTAAACATTAAAAGTAAAAAAATAAAACAAAAAAACAGGAAAAACAAAATTCTTGGCACAACTAAAACGTGGAGAAAATTATTTTCTAAATGTTCCTCGTTTGCTCCCCCTATATTCAAAATATTAAACTATGAATAGAACATGCAATTCTAATTTAGATGAAAATGTTCTCTGAGAAATACGACCACAAATACTGCTAACTATAAACTATTTTTGTTCATAGTAAATTTTTAATAAATTTATTTTGATCAATCTTAAGAAAACATACCCTTTTTTTCGATCTACCGGTAGTAAATACCATTTTTTTTAATAAACTACGATAAAAGGTGGTCGACTTGCAATTGACATTTTAAAAATACAAAAAAATTTTTTAAAAAATTTCTGTAATTTCAAGCGTCTTGCAAGTGAAAGGCGGAAAACATTAACCAAAGGTAAATTTGGTGAATACGTTGCATGACATCACGTAATGCATTCGCTAAACGGTAAAGAATCAATTAAGGATGACCCTTTCTTATAATTAATTAGTGATTATTACGAATTTCAAGGAAAGAACTTAATTTTAAATCAAAAGTATGCTTTTCTTTGGAATCTGAATCCACCCCCCAAAATAGCATGTTCATTCAAAAGTTGTAGAAGTTATCAAAAACTCAACAAAATCTAAATTTTGAAATAAAAATCCTTGTATTTTTCTTCAATTTTTCGACTGCTTCTAAAATAACTGAATAATAAATTCAAACCCAGTAAAAAAATACGAGTTCAACACGTTCTGTAATTTCCACATCTATATGTCGAGCACTAAAATGTATTGTGAGAACAATAATGTCTTGTTTATTATTGCAATACAATATATTTTAGGCTAGGAGGTAAATTAAACGTTATATACAAATTTTTAAATTTAAATTGTGAGTTACAAGGATGAAAATCCTGGAAGTAAGCTCGAAAACATTAATAAATAAAGTACATTTATTAAATTACAAATATTTTTGTACTATTACTGCATTCTGAATAAAATCGTAGATTTACAATACCCGTGCAACTTATTTTGATGTGAATAATAAAATCTTAGAAGAAGGAAAATTGTTTTTTTTTTTTTTTTGTAGAACTAAAAATAAAAGTAAAAGATTTTTAAATAGAAACTGAATTCGCGGATATTATGTAGGTCGTTGTAAAATGTTCTATATATTTCGATATACATATATTTATTTTAATATTTCAAATAATGTATATATAAATTTTTTTATTTCTACTGATTACTCTACTGAATATTTGAATAGAAATTGAAAAGAAATAAAATTTTTTCATTCTTTTCATTATTCTTCAAAGTGGTTTTCTCGTGATCCTAATATTTTATAGAAGTCTGAACGGGCTTCTAGAAATTATTAAATCTGAACCCTTTGTTCATAAAAGTGGAAAAATTTAATAATAATAAAATTGAGATGTAGAAAAAAGATAGTAAGACTTTTAATATTTTAAGAACCTCAAATTGGCAGTTTTTTTTTCATTAAACTATTTATTTTCAATGTCAAGATCTCTATTTTTATTAATTTTTAAAAATTCCGTACTTGAAAATCACTTTAACTTAATTTTTTAAATTTGTTTAAATAACTTTTACTTTTTGAATTTTAAATTCCAATAATAAAATTAATTTTTTCTATTACAACTTGTCCTTTTGCTAAAAGGAGCATTAAACACTTTTTTTATCATAGTTTTAAAATAATAAATAAATTATGTAAACGTACATATCCACTGATCCAAATAGAACTATTCTAACTAGACCTATAATAAGAATTTTTCCTGCTTCAGTGAATGCTCAATAACCATGCACACCTACCTATAAATTATTGTACACCTAGCCTTAATAGAAATTCCACAAATATAAAAAAAAACTTTTATTGTAAATTGTTCAAGAGGCTTTAAAATATTGTATTTGTACTTGCGGAAGCTTACTTTCTGTAATATTATTTTAAAGTGATTTACATTAATAGGATATCTGAAAACTTTTAGTAATTGTTAACTTTAACAGCGTAATTTGCTATTGTTTTTGGTTACTAAAAAGAAAAAAATTTAAAAATTTTAAATAGTTTAATTAAAATAAAAAATGTTAATTTTTAGCAGGACCTATTAAGAAAATTATTTTAAAAAGTTGGCCTTTTACTTCATTATTAAACCGTCTTAATAAAGGTAAAGTTCTGAAAATTAAATTTCACTTCAATTGTACATAAGACTACTTTTTGAATCTTTTGCATATTTTATAAATACCAAAAAAAAAAATAACTCACGTGCTTTTTTAAAATTACGATGACTAATTGAACAAAATAAAATTTTTACTCTTTCATTAAGTTTCCAAAATTTTTGGGAAAAACTTTTTTAATAATAAGATTTACGCTCGTACAAAATTTTAAATATGTTCATTCAAAATTATAATTTTTATTAACGTGTGTACTTATACTTGGAATTTTTAATTTAAATTTTATTCTAATACCCACACGTAAGTAAGTGTTTCATAGCTTAATATTTGCGGTAAAGTGTGCCACAAATTTAAATATTTACATTCGAAAGTGTAAAAATTGTACAAAATTTTCAATACTTAATAATATATATATTTAAAGAATATTTTAAATAAGACAGTAGAGTGATTTTAGAGTTCTTATGTAAAGTGCTACTTAAGTGTTTTAAAAATTTTTTTGCTTTTTTTTAAATTTTACTTAAATTAATTTTTGATTAAACAAGTTATTTTATCTATAAGAAAAATACGTGCAAAAATATATATTTTATATTAATACGGTGACATACATGCTTTAATTGAGATATTGAAATACTTGAATAATATTTTTGAAGATCTTAATTGAAATTTATTGGAATTACTAAAAACCGTGAAAATTCTAATAATTTAAGTAAGCCTATATTTTATTATGGTCACATTTTAATTTGTTAATTGTGTATTATATTATTTTACTTTACTAAATTTTGATGTTTGATCTAAAACTAAAATTACTCAGTTAACTATGTAATCAAGGTACAAAATTCAAAACTCAATAGATTTCATAGTTTGGTATAGTGTTGCATCAACTAGGTTAATTGATTCGCAATACTAAAGAAGGGGAACCAATTTTTATCTTGTATAACATACTTATAACATTTTCAACTAGGTGCCCACTTATAATTTATTTTAAAATAACATTAACCTAATAGTTTAAATACAACGATAAGTAAACCTAGTTTCCTATACAAAATCATGTGAATCAGTTTAATAACAAAGTAAAAATAAAACAGTTGATTTTATTTAAACTGAAATCCTCATACTTCATATTTCATAAAATTTTTTTAAATAAAAACCTTATGTAGGGTTCACTTAGTTTACCAAAACATAAAGCATCTGTACGTGTGAAAGCTTTGCTTTCTCTTTTAATCATTTTGTTAAATCTTAATTTAAAGCCAGTAAAATAATTTTTATCTTTCATATTTGTCAATTGATCTTCGAATTTTAAATATAAATTAATTCAGATCATGCATTTTTATAATTTTTTTTTTTTGCTTATGTGTGTGTAATATTGTTCAGTATAAATAAGTAGTTACACATTGTAAATGGATTTTAATTATTTTTGTTGCTTTTATAACAAAATTATTAAAATTTTTACATTTATGTATTTAAGTATATAAATATTATGTTGTAAATAATTTATGTAGTCTGCAGCACTAATTTGCATCAATTAAGAAACCCAATTAATTATTAAAATATTCTCTCCTTGGTTGCACTTTAAGTCACCCGCTCACATAAATTTAAACGAAAATATTTTTATAGCTATATAGATGTAGGTTGGTTTATGATTTTTCTTACTATGAGATAAAGTAGATATCCACAATATTGTTGTATTATACAAACTAGACTTATTATGTATTACGAGTTTTACGAAAATTTTATTGAAATGTTGATTAGGTTTAAGTCTTTTTCAGTGTGAGAAAGAAAATTAAAGCTCAATAATTGGCATTCATTCTTATGATGAAAGTTGTTAATTGTAAAAATTTTGTTTGATCTAACTTGAAATTTTGTAATGAAATGATGCTCATATGTCGGGATGATTTTGTGTAATTTCTAATCAAATCAAATTTTAACTGCACAAGTTTTAAGTTAACATATGTACATAGTAAGTATATCTATTAAAAAATTATATTTGAAAAATTCATACTACATACATATATAATTAAACATCTAGTAGCTCTCTTATATCTAATACCTACTTGACTGTGGTAACTATTTTCCATTTTATGAAAAAATTCATTCTATCCACACTACGAATTCCCATTTCACTCAATTTTTTGTGATATTCTGTTCATGCTTGCATTTTAACTGCAAAACTCTTCAACTGCGCACCATAAAACATTTTTAACATAACATTTTTTTGCAGTTTGTTTAATAATCCAATTAATTCCACATTGCTTAATAATTTTAATAGCAGATTGTTTAAGAGTTCCAATCGGTTATTTAATATATCCAATAGCAAGTTGTTTAATAGCAGATTATTTAAAATGTCCAATAACAATTTTGTTTAATAGTTTTAATAGCAGCAAAGGTTGAAAATCTTAAATAAAAGCATGTCCAGATTAGCGCTGTAATATCTACTGTTTCACTTAATAAATCACACTTAATAAAGCACGCATTTGTACATATGTATGTATGGATGTTGTACTTTTATTTGATGACTTGCAAAATCGAAGCTTTCAATTTGTACCGTTTCTAGATGAAAAATGCTGAATAGTTATAAACTAAAAACCAACGCTACATAAATCCTTAGCATTTTGCTTTTATTATAAATTTTGAAACAATTTTCTCATAATTTTTAATATCACTCTTAATTTTTATTTTAATTTTTATTTTGATATATAATAATAATTGATGATCTTGCCCACTCTTCTTAAAGGCCTTTTTGAATTGAACGAAATAATTCTGTTTCTTTTTTTACTACATAATTTATACGAGGGCAGATTGATAGTTTCGTCTTATAAAAAAAAGTGGTGGTTCAATTTCAACTCGTTCCTTTTCACCTGTGTGGTGTATGTGCATATTTATATTATTCAAAAATTTTACGCATAAACTTTAAACTTAATAAAAAAATATTGGTTCTTTTAGTTTATTCATTTCAAGAAAGAATAGGAATATCGAAATACTCAACGACTATTTGATGGAATATTCAAAATTAGTGAAATAAACAATCCTAAACAGAATACATGGAAAACATTGACATTACAATATTGTCGCTCTGCATTCTACTACTTTTATTCTTCTTTTGAAATTAAATAAAAAGGGTGCGTTCACAATATTCCAACACAAATACAAAAAAGCACAAACAAGGTTTTGAATATACCGATTTACTGAATGTGAACCATGGAATGTTACATTAGTCATTAAAAAAATGCAAAAAATCTCTTTAAAATTTTAAGTGAACTCGGTGCGTAAACACCATGTATATATATGATATACTTATGACATTTTAACTTTTACAAATAATATAGGTGTGTATAACAATGTATAAGAGTCTTAACATTAAAAGGCAAGTTAAATTCTATCTTCGAAAAGAAAATACACAAAATCTACAAAAATTAAGGCAAAGTGGAGCTGGAGCACCAACAAAAAAGAAAACGAAGTTTGACGTATTCAGAATATTCTTTATTTGCAATGATTAATCGATAACGTCCATTGTTTGTCACAATTATATAAGAGTTATATAGCAATTGATTACCTAAAACTATGTGGTAAATTTTGTTATCGAACCGTAAACAAATGTCAAAATCCATACTCTGTAGCAAAGATTTTATTTATTTTAAATGCATACTTGTATTAAATGAAACTATTTTGTTGGAGCTTTAAAATGATTATTAGAACTATGGAGTTAAAAATCTTTTAAATTTGGGGGATTTAATTAAGAAATTATTTTAAAATTTCTGTTGTCAAAACTGGTTTGTGGCGTTTTTGACAAGCATTAAATAAAAGGGGTGCGTTCAGAATATCGCAACAGGAATAAAAACAAATAATAAAAATGATTTTTATATTCCAATGTTAATTTAACTATTTTGGAATGATCACAAAGGGGGCATTATTTAGAAAAATTTTTGTTTTGAAGATTTTACTTGGTTTAAAAATAAAATTGCTAATTAGTTTTTTTCAAAGTTGCGCATTTATTAAACTGTTTCAGTATATAGCTATATGTACTTGTATGTGAAAATAAAGAGAATAATAATTTTATATCATTTCGTAGGATCTGATTGTCCGCTAGAGTTAAAAATTAATTTTTTTTATATATTCTGACTTTTATTTTTACTTGTTAAATTAAACGTTTTGATGTGTCAATGTCACTTTATGACAGTGAATCACTTACTTCGTTTCGTTTCATTTTATTCTTGTTGAATTATTATAAAATGTCTGCATCGGAAAAGTTAATTTTAAAGTACATGCTACTTTTAATTAAAAAAAAAATACTAAATTGTGTATGTAAAATTAAAAATTTAATCCAGTGAAATGTAAAAGGAGTAAAATAAAATTAACACCCTTGAATCATGGAAATTTCAAGTGAAACCGGTCAAATAAGATTACATTTTTTGGATAATTTGCCAGCACAGCACAAAATTTAACGGTATATCGTTTGGCGTTCAAATGTGTACATGCACATGAATGTATATGGGCAGGTATGTACGTACATAAGAATTAAGAAGCCTTTTTCAGAGTTCAAAAAGTAACAGTAAAAAATTTTGTAAAGAAAAAAGACTATTCCAATTTATTCACGAACGCTAATAAAATAGGTGTACAAGTTACCTTTAATCAATTCAGTAGTAAGTAAGATGAGATATTGGGTAAACACTTTATTTTTTAAGAACAAAGTGAGCGTATGATTCCTGATTGCCTTGACAAAATGAGCAAATAATGAAATGAAAATGTTTGTTAATGAACATACAACTTCAAATAAAATTTTTTAAATTAATTAAGTTGCTTTATTTAATTTTAGGAGGCTGGAAGTAATAATTGTCATAGTCTAATTATTATAACTGCAACAAATAAATACAGTTTGTAAAACAGCTTTTCCAGTGACAAACTTAAAATTTAAAGTTCTCATATTTATAAAAGCCCAGGTTGAGCGATAAGAAATTCAACATCACCTGTGTAGCTGATCTTAATGCAATATTAGTTTGAATAATTAAAATAATTGTGCACAAACCCAACGATTATGTGTTTAGCATGATAAAAGCTTTCAAATTAAATTTATAAATAAATGTTAGTAAACCTGCTCTATAAAATTAAAATTTTGGGAAAGAAATATCTTAAAATCTTGTTTAATCATACACAAATATAAAGAAACATAGGTATCCATGTAAGTACAGGTATAAATCTAGCCATGTACATATGTACACCTGCAATTGAAAATGTTTAATTTTTGGAATCATATAAAGTAAATATACACTATAAAAATTTAATTCTATCTGTACATATTCACAAGTTAGATTTAGTATTTTGAATAAACTTATCTCATATTATGATTAAATGATACTTATGATTGGAATAAGTATCCAAATTTTGTACATTATTCTTTAATTATTTTTATACGATTTTATGTTACTAAGAATTAAATTTTAATTTTGAAAATCCATGTACACTGTATATACATAGGTACCTATGTATATGTATATGTAAATATAATAAATTTTGTTAGATAATACTTCTTTATTTTTGTCGGTTTAATCAGCTTGAGTCACTGCACCATTTAAATGATTATTCATTTAATGTGCACAAAATATTATGACGTATTCTTTTATTGGATATACATAATAAAATTTAATTATTATATTTTAAATGATTGTACATTAAAGAAGCGAATAAAAATAAATAGGTATCTACCTCAACAATGTAAAGAGAAAATTTTCTAAAATTTCATCTTTAATTTTAAAAGCAGAGGTGGTCGCATAATAAATTTTCACTGATTTTTTTCTTTTTTTGACAATATTTGTGTTCGTACAAGTTAATGTCTTGTACTTAATATTATTATAATAACATAAAAAAAATTTCAATATTCGATTATTGCTACATTAAAAGTTATAAATAAATTGAAATTTTGTGTGGGAATCTAAATAGCTTTTATTAAATTAATAAATATTTACACAAAAACAGTAGATATATACATAGAGTAAAAGTAGTTTGCCCAAAATTACTATATTTCTGTATTTTCAAGTAAAAGCGTCTCAGAATGACTTAAGAAAAATGTCTTAATGACTATATATTAATCATTGATTTATCTGCCACTGATATCTACCTTATTGATTTGAAATTATTAACCATTGAAAATAGATTGGAAATTTTTTATTTTTCGATCATTTGTTATATAATATCATCTTAGATTCTAGCGTTTATTCTATAAACATTGAAATATAATTCATAACATGATTGTTCTTTAAGAATAACTTTTCTTTTATAATTTTTTGGAATGTTTGCTTTAATTTAATTTATATAGGTATATATAATATATTTCTTTTACATAATTATTTACTCGGTATTTCATCTATTACTAATAAATTTTAATTTCTCTTTTTTAATTTCAGATCTAGTAAACTTAAACTGGAGATAATTTTAAACAATATTATTAATTTGATTTATAATATTTTAATAAAAATTAAAATTTTACCAAAAATAATTAATAAATTTCGGAAAAGATGACGACGCGTTGGAAACAAAAAGCCTCATGGGCTGCAATTGTTGCATTTTTTGGTTTATTATTATTTATAATTTTATTATGGTCAACATTACGTCAACATGGTGTTATGACAACGAATAGTACTAATATTAATATTAAAGATAAAATTATTAATTATAATAATAATGATCAAAATATAAATTTAAATAGATATAATAAATTTAATGTGAAATTTTCAAATGAAAGTGATGAAGAGTTTATTAAAAAAATGATTGAAGAAGAAAATAAAATTTATAGTGAAATTGAACCAATTAATAATTTTAATGAGGATAACAATATAAATTATAAAAATCAAAGTGAGTAAAATTTTTCCTTTTCTAATTTAATTGTTTTAATATAATATTTATATAATTTAGTTTTAATATTAATTTTTAGCAGGACACTTTGAACAAAATATGAAAAGAACTCCATTTTATGATTATAATAGCAAATTTTGCTAAAAATTTCTATAAAATACACTATGAGATTAAAACTCTCTTTTATTCTATTAGCCTCTTATTTACTCAATTTACGTTATTTAATCTGAAATAGTTAATTGAGTTCTTTAGTTGTTTTTAAGAAATTACTTTCAATAGCAAATAAAATTTTAACAAAACCATTTTTTGTATTTGAAATTTTTGAGTTACATTGCTTTAAATTACGTTATTTGTTTAAAAATTAAATTGAAATTTCAAAAGATTTAAACAAATAACTTTGGTGGAAAAATGTTTAATATAATGGGGATCAATGAATCAATCTGGTTTTGGCAGGGCTGCTAAATGTACGAAAAGCGAAACTAGATAGTAGAGTGTAAACATGGCGTAATATTACATCGTGACCACGTAAAAGATCTGTTTTACCCCTCCCCTTGCTCAAGATTCACCGCGCCCTTATGTACTCGAGCAACTTGTGAACGAAACTAAACATTTCCTTTTCCATTTTACATAATTCTTGAATCAAATACAGGAAACTTTTGTGTTATCAATTCTATAAGCAGTTAATAAATTTCTTTTTCAAGTTATCGAAACCAAAAAAAATTTTTTAATTCATTTTATAAATATTAAAATTTATAAGCTTAACATTTTTTACAAAAAAAAAATTTGCAACATTCCTACAAGAATGGAAGTTCATTTGCCTTGTTCGTTATTTAAAAACAAAAAAAAACACTTTTGACTGAAAACACAATCAAAATCACTTCCATTTGAATACAAATTAATTAGAATGTGATTTTAATCTAATTTTCAAGTCATTATAGTCAAAAAAAATTTTTTTTCTTATTAAATTTATTACGAGGATGCTTTTATTATCACGTTTCAAAATTTATTAACATGCACACATTCTATTCATACACATACTCTATAAAAATATATTTATATAAAGAGATGACCTTTTTCATGCACGAGATTCAAAATCTGAAACCAACCAGAACACACAAAAAAAATCAAATAGAGTAAACGAAAAGTTGAAAATAAAAAAAAATAAAAACGCGAAAACTAAAATTCTACAAAATTAAATTACTGCTGGTGAATTTGGTGTTAAATTAATAATGGTCACGCCATATTCGGTTAGACTGAATGTCTGGTA
Organism: Condylostylus longicornis; assembly: GCF_029603195.1. Lineage (NCBI taxonomy): Eukaryota > Metazoa > Arthropoda > Insecta > Diptera > Dolichopodidae > Condylostylus > Condylostylus longicornis. The sequence goes on along the minus strand of NW_026578009.1, from coordinate 6,129,208 downwards.
TCAAATGACAAAACAGTTCATTTAATAAGAACACTCTTTTCTTCTACAAATAAAAAAAAAATGAAAATCAAAAGTTTTTTAACTTTTATTTTTATGCTTAATCAGTTCGTATATGTCAATTCAACAAAAATTGTTTTTGTTTTTAATTCATAAAACTAAAAGTGAGCAAAAAACAAAAATTAAATACTTATAACTTTAGCGCATACAGCATTTATACACATTCGCAAATGTATTATACATACATACATATATTATAATATAGTATGATATAAATGTTATAGATTTTTTTATATAATATTCGCACGTAATCCAAAATATTGAATTTTTATAAAAATTTCCATTGCTCTAGGAAAATGAAGATACAGTAATACCCCGCACTTACGTACCCTTTGGGACCGGAGCGTGTACGTAAAACAAAAATGTACGTAGAATGAATCTACTACTTTATTGATGAATAATATTTTTGAAACAAACTAAAACAATAAATATATAAATAAAAAGAAAAAGAGGCATATTATGTATGCAGTTTTATACTTTTATTTCATACGTTTTTATACTATATTTAACACTTAACGTGTATTAAAAAAAAAAAACAAAAAACAAATTCATATACATATATAAATATCAAACAAAACTGAAATATAAAACATAAGCTTCAAAATTCATCAATACATAATTTAAATATAAATAATATTGTAATTATTACGCGAGAGCTCAGAACACTGGAGCTTGGATTAGCCCCGGGAGAGAAATGTTTGAGAATGCCGCCAGACCAGTCCAAGTTACCTCCCTTTAATACCGCCATCATTCCCAAAGAGGAAGGAATGTTGATAACGAAAAGTATTTAAAGAGAATAAAGAGGGGAAGGGACGGCAGGAGGAAAAAGCTGAGCGAAGAAGATCTTTAATAAAACTATGACAAAAAAGAAGATAATTTTGGACAGCTTTCCTGAGGATAACAGTAATTCAAATTTAATTGCTCCATGATGTAGAGAATGATGTATCATCTTCATCTTCATAAGTGATGTAATCAACCGCTAAACGCTTTTTTGCTGGTGAGTCAGGAGATGTAGATGAGCTTATTGAAAAAGTTTTGCGACTTCCTGAAGTGGATGCCAAATTCCAATTTTCTTTTGAGCTAGGTGATATAGTTTTTGTAGTTTTGTTCTTATTCCACTTTACATAGATTTTGTTTTGACTTGTTTCTACATGCATTCACTCATAACAAAATTTAGGTTTCATAGAAATAATGTACAGACATACAAAAACACGTTGTTACAAGTGTACATTCTCAATTTGGTATACATAATTTTTTTTCCATAAATTTCAAAACCAGAAAAAATGTACTTGTACGTAAGTGTGAATCATTGTACGTATAATGGGCAATTGGGGACAAAAATGAGATGTACGTAAGTGCGAGGGTACGTAAAACGAGCGTACGTAACACGGGGTATTACTGTATTTACTTATATACATAAGCACATTTCACTTCATACACAAATAGGGCTGCTCATTCTAATAAAAAATTTGCCACCTGTCGTAATACTTAGAGCACAACTATGTACATTCTTTTCTGAATTACTGGAATAAAACCGAATTTTTTTTGAAGGAATTTTCCAAGACTTGTCAACCAGTATCTGGCTTTATGAGTCATAGGTGGGCTGATCTTCTTTTTCAAAAGCACTAAGAGATTGGGGTTCATTGAATATTAGACTGTAGGGACATTAATCATATAAGTAACATTTAATTTTAGAAAAAATTTTAGAATAATTGGTACATTCTTTTTATAAAAAATGTATAAGGGTACATATTTATTCCGTTAGGAGGGTTATATTTTTTATCCTATGTAAGGGGTCTTCGTAAAATCATCGTTCAAATTACAAACTAACCCGTGAGTGGTTTCGCGACTGGAAAAAACGTATATAATTTAAATTTTTTTTGTAAAATTATTGGTTTTTTACAAATCTTACAAAATTCTTGTTGTACTCAAAATTTGGTAATTATTTCTAAGAATGTCTAAAAATATAATATATGTAAATAAACTCTAATAAACGATTTAAAGTCTTAAGTACTGTAAAACTATTAAGTTGCAATTATCATATTGCCTGCTACTAGTAATACGAGTAAAATGACAATTTTAAAATTTCAGATCTTAACTTTCAATCTTTAAAATTAGATGTATGTACTTAGCATTTTTATTCTACTAGGCTAGAAGTTAATTACCTCACAATTAATGTACATATTTTTTGTTTGACCTTCTGTAATATTCAAACTGAATATTGTAAGATCATTATAAATAGTTATTAATTTCATGGCATTATAATTTTTTTTTTAAAAGTGCATGCTTAATTTTAAACAAAAATAAAATTGATCAATTTAAAATGAAAAAGATAAACTTTAATAACCTATACGTTTCTAGACTTTCCAAAATTACTTTGAAACAAAATTCTATTAAAATTCCTATTAATTTTTTTTTCCTTTTTCTTTTTATAAAAGATATTTTTAGGAAATTTGAAACAATACTTCTAAATCTCATTTTTGAAATTATTTTGAGTCCCCAATATAATATGTAACGTTATAATTATTTGTACGTATGTATGTAATAATAATCAACATTAATAGATAATTTCATCTTCATTTATTTCTTTACTCCGTAATCGTTGATTCTTTGAACTTTTATATGACCCAACTTATAATGTATACAAGTTTCAATTGTGCTTAAGCTTATAAAATTAAAAAAAAAAAAAACAAAAAAATGTTCAAACCATTTTTTAAATTTAATAAAAATCTGCAAAATTTTCAAAATATTATTAAAAATAATAATAACAATTTATAAATAACTGTATTGTATATAAATAAGTATGTATAACAATTGTATGTGTGTGTATAATATACATACAACAAAAAAGCATAACTCTAAAATCGTGCTCAATTATTCAAAAATCTTAAATCGCGTGTTCATCAAATGGCGCTTAAAAAATCTCCATAATTATGTACACTATAAAACAATGTTGTTATACAATATGCAAGTATGTGAGTTTATATACAAGTTAATAATTTTTGATACATACATGCATACAAAATCTGTATTTTTTAATTTACTTTTGCTAACTCATATTGCCTTTCAGTACAGAACACTTGAATAAAGTACAAGAAAAAGCTTAACACTTAGCTCTATTAAATCTATTTCTGTACTCATTTTACTTTGCATTTAATATAACAACAACAATAATTTATGAATTTTAATAACATATGCACATAAATACATATGTATATATAATATGTATATGTACATATTTTAAAGTCGCTAAACGTGCAATATATATGTATGTATATACATTTATATTGATTTAGTCATACAGTTTTTTAATAATGTTAATATAAATTAATCTTAACAGAGTAAAGGAGAAAAAGTTATTAGAAAACGTCGTTGCTTTTAACTGATCTGATCGCGGAAGCTGATAAAATAATTTAAAAAAAATATAAAATAAATAAAAAAAAATTAAAACAAAAATAAATTTAAAATAGACAAACGATTAAGAATTTTAATTCTGAAATGAGCAAACGCATACTCATATGGGATTTTTATAAAGTAGAAAAACTGAGTCGTTTAGAAAAAATTTAATATAGTTGGCGGGAAAATGTTTCGTCATTTTAGTCCAAATCAGATTTCGCTAAGTTAATAATTTTAGTTTTGAAAAAACCACATTTGAAATTTTTTCGTTAAATGCAATTTCATTTGACAATTTTTGATTTTATGCTTTTAAAACTAAAAAATTCTCTCAAATATTGTTGCATTCATCGGGAATGAGTTTTGGCATCATAAAATAGATTTGAAAATAGGTTGATTTGAAATACTAAACAGAGACTTGGCAAAAAGTGACTTGAAGCGTTCTTGGATGTTAACTGACGTTAATTGTATACATTAATCAATTTATTTTTCTTTTCAATACAGTTTTTTTATATTTTTATTCATAAATTCAGAACCTAATGAAATAACCTCATCAAATTTTAAGAAAATGAATTTTAAATAAGAAGAAATTCGAATTTTGAATAAAATAGATGATTAGCAAATTTGACTTAAATAGTTATTGCTTTTAAAGGCGAAAATTCCTCAAATTAGCCGTTGCCCCGATAAATTTAATGTACCAAATTCATTTAAACGATGTTTAGCATTTCACCTCTCAAATTTTAAAATATATAGTCCACATTGAATAGAATATTCCAACACAGTACTTTTTCTTGAAGAATATCAAAAAAAATTTTAGAAAGAAAGAGAAAGGCGTGTTTGCAAATACTACCCCAAAATATATTAACGTATAAAATTTCATTAGAATATATATGAGCACTTTTTACCGCAAGCAGTGTTAAATTTTCTATTAACAGGATACAGAATCACTGACAGGGTTTTTTTAATTTAATACTTTTTATTACATTGTGTTCGTTCAACCCATTTGCCCAATAAAATTCATGTGCATTTACTTAGCGTACGATAATTACGAGAATCTAATTAAATGAATACTTATTTAAAATTAAAGAAAAAAAAAAGTCTTTTTAATTATTCTAAAGTAATAAAAATCTTATCAACTTAATGGCGCTAAGCATCTCTGATTAATATTAACCTTTATAATTTTTATATTATGTTTCATTTGATTTGGGTAATCAGTTTTAATAGTAAGGAACTGTTATTGTAAATTTGTGCATAATTAAAAAAAAAAAAAACAAAATTAAAAACATTAGATTAATATTCCTGGATCACTTCATACCATGAAATTCATACAAAACAAGAAAAGTTTTTGATAAGAACATTGTATGCTTGATATGACAGATATTTGTTTATATATATACACTTTATACGTTAAGTGCTCATTACGTTTTAAATTCTTAAATTATGATGCCGAACATAATTTTTGGCTGTTTTCCAAAGAAATTGAAAAAAAAACGTGCATGTGTTCACTCTGATCGTCTGTTCGTGTGTCTGCTTGTAATATTTCCATCCCCTTGAAAATAGAAAGCTAAAATTTTATACAAATAGATCTTTATTGGAAACTTATTTGCCTAAACGAAAATTATTATTTAGATCTATCTCCGGCTACTAAAAATTATAGCCACTGAAAGTCTTAAAAATTATATTTTTTGACTTTTTATTTATATTTTTTGACACAATAATTTTTTTTAAAATCTGCCAATACAGGAAGCGGTTCGATTCATGACTATTGAAATTAATTGTTATCTTAAACCCATTTTTTTTCGAATTTTTCATATAATTTTCCTTTTAGACTTTAAGATGTAGAAATCTGAAATTGCAAATTTAAGAAATTAATAGCTTTTGGAATAATTTTTCTACCCCCTCTCAAATTATTGTCTATTGAAATTTGTAAAATTTTAATACTTGGCGTCTTATATTTTCAAAAATTTAAGTCTTTTCAAATTTATATAGAAACAAAAAGCTAACGGTAAATGCAATGTCATCATAAATTACTTACAATTACTTATCTCAAATCACACCGTCAACCCTTGAATTCGACCGACCGCATTTCTAAATTTTTCTTTTTTTTTTTTTTTGTTTATCCTAAAAGTATGCAATCATTTGATGAATTTTGGTATATGAATGAAAATATTTATTTAAATAACTTGTAGATTGTTTTTTTTTTTAAGTTTTTGTTTGTTTAAAGGAAAAATGCTTCATTACGAACCATTGGTTTGATTCGAATTTATTTAATTCAAACATAGATTTTGCAACTCTTATCGAATTTATTGTTTATATACTACTGGAGAATCAGAAAAGCAACTCATTTTCTCTGATTTTCGAACCAACAAAATAGCGTGGTAAAATAAATGTCTCATGAGGAGATTAAAATTAAAAAAACAAAAAATGTGACGATTAAAATTAAAAAATACCAAAACCTATTGAATTTTCGAAGGCAACTTTAAGATATTGTCTACTTAAATTTTGATATATGCACTTAAATTTGACTTACAAAAATTTAAAAGTGCATTCATCGGGAATGAGTTTTGGCATCATAAAATAGATTTGAAAATAGGTTGATTTGAAATATTACCCAGAGATTTTGGAAAAAGTGACGTGGAACGTTCTGGAAAATAAATTACTAAGTTGGAATTTTTAAAATTGCATATAAAATTTAAAATTGTAAGTAATTCAAAATAAATTCATCGGGATTTGCAAAACATAAGGAGAATTTCTAAAAATAAATTAAAAATACTAAATATAAATAAAAAATTTATTTTAAATATTCAAAAATCAATTTTACGACCATTTGACTTTTAACACTTAAACGCTTTTATTGCTTATTAAACAAAACAAACAAGATTTTTAGATTTTTGACTTAAAATATTTTCATTTGTTTCTATTGAAAAGCGCTAGCAAATAGTAACTAGGATATTTTTATAACATTATAAAAAATGTTCAAAATTTAAAATATTGCTGTAAAAAATTCAATATTATTGTTTTGTTCCATAATTTATTTTTAAACAAAAGGAAAAAATATTTATTTGTTTTTACGTTTACTTGTTGTATTTTTGTTTATAAACAAAAATTAAGTAATTCAAAACATAAGTGTTCGTTTGTGTGTATATGTGTGTATAATTGTACTACCATATTTTATGATTTTGCTTTCATTTTATATGGAAATTCACAATAGAAATGGAAAACATTAAAATTTTATTATTAGATTTTGCATAGAAATAAATAATTGTTTTCTAAATAACCTCTAAATGGAACATTAAACAAATTGCCAAGTAAAAATGAGTAATTTTTGATTTTGAATTTAAATTGTATATAGAAAAGTAATTTATGTATCGAAAGTCGAAAATGTTAAAATCTTGTACAAATGCCTTGTAATGAACACTTTTGTAATGAACAAACACGAGTTTCAAATTGCAAATTTAGAGAATATTTAATTCAGAGAATATTAACATTGGCTGTGTTCCTTTAAAGGGTATATATTCAATTCTAAGTGTATAACACTTAGTATTAACATAAGTATTAACATTTCTAGTTATAAGTTTCTAGAGCAATACTTATAAGGATTTTCCGTTAGATGGCTTAGTGGCAAATTCTTATTATTTTGGTGCAATAGATCTTAAAAATGTATATAGAAAAATGTTTCATTAGCAAATATTCCCGGAATTAGAGGAAACAAGTCTAAATTTTTTATTTTTACACAAAAATAAATTTTAAAATTTTCATACATTTTCAATATCGTGCTCGTATAGCCAATTGTAAATTTTACCATTTTAATTTAATAACTTGAATTTAAACCAATACCAAACGTATATTAAAATTTTTATTGGGGTAATAGTCCAACTACTAACTACTAATTCTAATTATTAATCTAAGTCAACTAAAATATCATTTAATTTTTAAATGAACATATTTTTTAATTTTCATTTGATTTTCTTGTTCTAATGCCTAAGGTTGATAAAATAAATAAAAAGCTATTCAAAATTTCCTCAAAAACATTATTTTCAATGGCATAATTATACATAATCCCCTTTGTTTCGGATATATAGCAAGCTACCCGGTAGCATAATCTAATTGGTTGTTTAACATTAAAATGCTAATAAAAATCAAATCATCATTGAATTCCAACAATGCATTCATTTCCTATCCCAACTAAAATTCCATTATCTATACTCCAAAAATATTTGTTCATCCAGCCTTCTAAAGCGACCTGAACAACATACATATGTAAATACATACGTAGATGTAAACGCTTCGAACAAAAAAAATTTATTTTCCCTTCTTTCTTTCTAAATTTCGGAGTATTTATTATTATTTCTTTTTTTTGGGTCATCAGCAAAACTATAGGCCATTCCAAATTCTACTCAAAATATTCTAAAAATATCTTCCTTTTTTTTTGTTAAAATATCAGGTTATTATTAAAAAAAAAAAAAAAGTAAATATTCAAGAAGGAACCAAAAGTATGAGAAAAAAAAACTCATTCGAGAATATTTTGTAAAAGTTCAAAAATAATTTATTTCTATCATTTTACATATAAAAATTCTTCACATCATAAAATATGTTATACTAATGTAAAATATAAGATTACTAACAAAAATATACATAAATACGAAAATATATGAGTTCGACCTTGGCTAAACACACATTTTAAAGCGTTTATAAAATATAATAGCAAAGAGGAATTACGAAATTAGCATGTGTTTGTGTGCGCACATAAATTCATACATACATAAATCGTAAACGCGCTTAAAGGCAATAAAACAGAGAGAAAAGAAAAAAAATATAAAAAAACCAAATAGAACATAAGATGAAATGAGAGATAAAGTAATCAGAAGCAAACAAAAATATAAAGAAGAATAAAAAAAAGAAAAGAAAAAATAAACGTTTGACGTTAGCTGTTAGCATAAGCATAGATCTGTGGTCAAGAAAAATATCAGCTTAAATTGAATTTTAGAACGGATCAAATTACATCAATGAATTTTTTATTATTAACCAAGAATTTATTACCATCTTTATGTGTAGTCTACTAAAATGCAATTTTGGCTTCAATTTCTATCCTCAATATATATATACATAGAACTATAAGTTTTGTGTTATACAGGTTCAAAATTTATTTTAATTATTAATTAATAACTTAATGTTAAACCAAACATCATCATAGATATTTGAAATCACGGAACATAATGGTAGATGTCGTAAATATGGAACATTACAAATCCCGATTAATTTCGAAAGTATGTTCTGTAATTGTACAAATAAATACAGAATTTCATTAGATTTTTTTGGTTTTATATGATTAAACTAAAATCGGGAGTATCACACTTTCGGCCTACATGTTTTAATTTATTTTGATTTATGATAAAGTTTGCCTTTCATTTGAAATAGAGAAAACTTGAAACATAAATATTAATTAACAACTTTTCGAGTTATTTGCCCGTTATACTGTGTCAATCATATCAAATATGTATAAGTTGATGGCATTAAACTATTCGTCAAAATTTTATCGCAGTTACTAATCCCTCTGTAATTTTTAAAATAGCGTAAATACTTAGTTGCCTAAATTTTTACTTAGTTATGTGTTTAAAATTTGATGGTCTTGCTATTCTGAAGAATTCTTAATATTATGCTTGAGAGTTATAGACTTTGAAAGTCAATTTTCCGGAAATGTTTTCTCTTTTCAACTTTTACATTAAACTTAAACTTACAGAGCAAACTTAAATAATCGACTACTTGAAGGAGATCAAGTTTACTATAATTTTTCATATGTCTGAGCCCAATCTTTTACTCAATTTTAGCAACATTATTGGGTCCCAAACATTAACTGTCTACTTATTTAACAATATGTAGTTATTAATATTTGTCCAAATTTACCGTTTACCCCCGATTCACAAATATTATGCGTGTACATTAAAAATTTTATAACCGAAACAAGTACGTATGTATAAAATTTCGATATAAAGTAAACATCGTTAATTATACATAAAATTTTTAATTCATATACTGTATGTATGAATGTTTTTTATTTATATACAAAATTAAATTTTTAGAAAATTTCAAAATTACATAATTTCAAATAAATTAAAAGAGCAAAAAAAAAAATGTACTTAAACATAATTGAAAATAAAAAAAAAAAATTTTTGCAATAAATCTTAAGTCGACAGTTTTAATTTTGTATAGAAGTATACATAGAACTGACATTAAGAAGCTTCTAGCATTTCAGTAAATAATGATAATCTCTTTAACAAAAAAAAAATATTAGAGAAGAAAAAAAGGGATTTTAAAAATCTTAATCCGGAAGCTTTCTTACTCATTTACAACACTGACATCATTGTATATACACTAAAAAGAACATTGAAAATCAAAGTGTCCAAGTTACCTCAACATTAAATTGAATTTTTTTTTGCTACTTAGCAAATATGAGCAGCTCAGAACTACGTAACATACACACTTCTATTGTACTTAAATATATTAGTTTCTTATGTAAGATACAATAAATGCTACAAGGCAAAAGAAAAGTGTACCTTGCAATACATGGGTGTAGAACAATGTTAAAAGAAGTGGAATCAAGCGGAAAAACATGATCAGAAGTTAAGTACCTAGCACAAAACAGAGTAATATTTAGAGGATATGTGGAAGCTTTGTGTTCCCAATGGGAATGAAGAAAGGAAAACAAAAAAAGTTCCCACTGCACCGCAATAGTTTTGGTTTGAATTTACGGAAATAAAGAGTTTCCCAAAAAAACGGTTTTCTGTTAATTTTTTGGGCAAAGCAGACGATTTTTTGGGCAAAGCAGACGGGTTGACGTGTACTTTAATATTTTCCTGAATGACTGACTAAAACTTTTTAGTTTAGTAAAATCCAATTAATACTGCCAGCTTACTTTTACGAATCGAGAATTTTCTGTGTTTCTGCCCTTTATCTTAGCTTCTTTCCCAGTGTTTCAATCCAATTTTTGAGTGGTTGTCGCGATTCAATAACACACAAGTTGAAAACGACTGAAAATTAAATTTGAAAATTTGAAAAGAACGTACTATTTGACTCCGTAACTAATCCATAAGACAAGATATGATTTTTGTTTTTTCATTATTTTAACATATCATTTTAAAAGTGGATGACGAGACACAATATTTTTTTTTTTCGTTTTTTTGTGTATACGAAAACAAAACGCCGACAAATCGCTAAAATTTTGGCTAAAATTTAAATTGATAATAATCGTAAATGTTTTTTTTGAATTTTTTGTTTTAATATGGTAATTTGTTTTATCAGTCATTTTTTCTTTTTTTGCATTTATGTCACGGCTCGATGATTAATTGTTGAAAGTTCTTAAGCTTTTAATTTATGCAAGATTAAATTTTAATGAAGAAAGCATTTCTTTAATAATGTCTGTTGGGTAAAATCAGAAAAGAAAAGTTGAAAATTAATTTAAAATGAAATAAAATGGAAGATTTTTTATTTCCTTGTCTTTGTCACTGTTAGGTGAATGAATCTTCAAAATATTTAAAACTAACAGTACATTTTTTTTTGTTAATTTTTTCAATGATTAAAATTGATTGCTACTGTTTATCTTTTGTTAAGCTCATTACTTGTATTTTTTTTCTGGAATCAAATTACCATCATTTACATGTTATGCATAAAAAATTCAGAAAAGTCATCCATATCTTGCTGACTCAAATTTTATAAAATCGACGGTAATCGCAATAACTTCAATAGCAAAATATTTTTTGAAAATATTTTTTGAAAATTTTTGACAAAAATTTTCAAAAAATATTTTCACATATCGTTTCTCTATATGTATTTTTTGACAAAATACATATAGAGAAACGATCAACCTACAAAAGCATTAAGAGTAGTAATTTTTCAATAATTAAGTAGCAAATGAGAACACGTTTTTGAGAAGTCGAGGCTATAGCATTTTGAAATTTTGAAAATTAAATTATGTACCTCAGCAGGAGAATGAAAATTTTTCGAATGTATGAGGGAGACCGAGACCCGGTTTTTAGAATTAAAGGTGAACAGAAAACAATCACCCGACCATTATGGCATCCTTCTTCACAACTATATTTTCTTAATGTAGCTCAACTCTAGCGACATAATATGAACAATTTAGTTTATATTTAAATGTTGGGATATAATTATTTTTCGGTCTCCCAAATTTTTTTTTTGTAGTCGACTTTCATAAGATTGTTTTGTTCAAATTGTTAAAAGAAAAATATTGCATATTTTTGAGGGATGGCTAAAATTAACTACTTAATCAGGGCTTCTAAAAAGAATTTTTAATTTTTTTTGTACTTATATGTGCTTAAGGAAAATTGCTACACTGGGCCCATATTGGTAAATTGGTTTAGAAAAGAATATCATTTATATCTGTGATTTTTCATCCACTAGTTTTGAAATATAAAGGGTGTCCCAAAACACGGTTTTAATAATTCTGATGTGAAGCAACTACCTCCCAATATAAGGTGGTAGTTGCTTCACATCAGTATTGTGATTAACTCATTTCCAAAATTCATTTTCCAAATTTTCTTAAATTTCTCGTGAATTTTCGTTATTCTTAAGTTATCAATTAAAAGATGACCTTCAAACTTATATAATTTGTAAAAAGCGTGCGATTAATTTGACCCTCTTAAAACAAAGTAAAGAAACATTTCGCAATAATCCCTTGTATATACAAAAAAAATTATTTTATATTCAATTTAGAAACTTTATATAATACATAAAATAAATTTAAAAAATTTAACATAAATTAAACTCAAATTAAGAAATTCTATATTAATTTAAAAGAAAACAAAAAAAAAAAATTTTTTTTCTAAAAACATTACTAAAATAGCAGCCTATCTCGCATAGATAAGATTAAAAGCCGGCATATGTTGACCTCTTTAATACTACAAATGAGAACAGCAACAATTAAATAGTGAATTAGAGAAAAAATATAAAAGAGTAAATTTGTCTACAAAATGTCTAAAATTATATGAGCAAAAATTATAAAGTAAATATGAACAAAATACTAAAGCTGAAATGACTTAACAAATTAACTCGTATATAAGTTAGCTGAAGCTTATTTTATATACAAACTTTTATACATATTATATTGTGCAAAGTAAATTTAAAACAGGAAAATTAAACAAAAAAAAAAAAATTCTATGTCAGTAATAAAAATTTGTATGAGAAAAACTGAGTAAGTGTAAAATAATTAACTCAACAATTAGTATAAGGACATATGTATGTATGCGTGTAGATAGAGTATGTAAATAACATAATATGTAGAAATAAATAAAACTATACTTTTGGGAAAAATTCCAAAAATGGTGACGTTGAAAATAAAATAAAAGAGAAAATTTATAAAATCAACCAAAAAAAATTGCCATTTTGCTTAGAATAAAATTATAAAAGCTTGTATAATTATGGTGACATTTATATACAGTTATATGCATTCATACCAATTTCACACTTCAGCTTCAGTAACGTAAATATTTCTCAACAATTATTATTCTAATAGATAGCTTGTATTTGTATATAACATTCTGGAATCCTTAGTTTTTAAGTTTATATGTTAGCTTTTATTCCGTTATAACAGAATTCCGATAAAGATTCCTGTTTATAAATTATTTTCAAGCATGCCTTTTATCTACAAATATTCATTTAATTGGAAGACAAACATAAAATTTGTATATTTTTTTGAAGAAATTGCATATATTACGGCGGATTTCATTAAATAAGCTTAAACTTAGTTATTGCAGATAGCAAAAAGCCCATGTATTTAAATTTAAATTAATAGATTAAATTTAATAATTATAAATTTAAATTAAAAATGTTTTAATGTCTCCTGATCACGAGTTCGGTAAAATTAAACAACATTGTGAATGTGCAGTTCTTACAAAATTCTTTAAGTAAATTTTTAAGTACATTATTATAGCAAACAATATTGTTGTTAACAATTTGGTAAAAAAATTCAGATTTGCAACACGGTTTCTTTATACGGTATCATACGTCACGAATTATGATTCAATTATATCTATCCCTACTTCTTTATCTAAGTTATAAACGTCTTTTATTTCAATATAAAATTTTATTTTGTCTATATGTATAACAAAATGCATTATTGTGGATCATTGTTTTAAATTTCTAATGAAATCAAAAATTTTCATATTAAGCAAAAAATAATTTATTTAACAAAATAAAAATAGATCTTAATTACTGTTAATTATTTATTCATGTTTTAATATTGTAACACAATTGAATTTGTTTTTTAAATTTAAATAATATGAAAAATTTAATATTTAGAATCATTTTTGTTTATTCGTCTGTTGTTCAAAATTTCTCACGCATGTAGTAGAATATATTCACTTACTTAGAGTCTATTGCTTATTCATCCTATCAATTGCTAATTGTTTTAGTATTAATCATATCATCTGTGTAAATCATAATTGCAATATTTATCCTGCCATTCCTACTAACTCTTGAATTCCAATATTGTTCAGCAGACTATAATGATCGCGTTGATCCATCAAAACCATGATCGTTTGCTTTAACGTGCTTTTTTGTTATCATATCCCTTAATATCGTGTCTTCATTCGTTTAGTTTTCAGTATTGTATTGAAAGTAACTCTACAAGAGCTTTTTATTTCTTTTTTTAAATCGCAAAAGCATAAATTGATTATCTATCGTTAATTGGTTACATTAAAAGCAGACATTTTTATTTATAATTATAAAATTTAATAATAGGCAATTTATAAAGCGGGATCGTAAATTTCATTTAATTTTTAAAGTAATTTTTTATTATAGGTTAAGTTTTGTTTACTTTTTCAAATGATGTTACAAAAACAAAAATAAATATTAATCATAACAAATAACAGATGGCGCTTATTATTTTTATGAGCGGAAAATACAAACAAATAGTAAAAACAAATAATTATTATCGGCTACAATGTTGCATCGTGTCATATAAATGAAATTTATGATCAAATGCAACACACACAATGTTGTAATGTCCAATAAAAAAAAATGATTTTTAATAAAATACAAAAAAGACTGATTTAATTTTTCATTCCCAATAATTTGAATATGTGCTTTATTTACAATCTACACGATCAAATTATTTTTTGATCGTGTTCAAAATTGAAGTTCATTCACATATTGCTGTGCCTATATAAACCTTCCCTATATATAGGGAGGAAATTGCTTACTTAATTCACTTTTATATTTTAAAAAATTTTACCAATCCCACTAAGAATTTTGTTAATAAAAAATTTTGATATCAGAAATAAAAGGCGGTTCCGATACTATCGAAATTTCATGGAACATATTCAAAGTTAACCCAAAATTTGTTAGGATATACAAACAAAAATACCGTCCGAATTAAATAATAGATTTGAACATAGATAGTTGTATGGTATTTAAATTAAAATTCTTTATAAAAATAAATATTAAAATTTTTCAAACGTTTTTTACTTTAAAAAATTATTCATTAATTTATTGATTGATTTGTTAAATTACTAGAGGCAGACTTATCGGCTATTTTAATGAGCTTCAAATATGTGTTTTGAATAATTTATAAGTGAATTTTGTTATTTACAATTCAAATTATAGAAAAAATTATTTTATTTTATGATTGAAAATAGCAAATCTATTTTGTTTTACTTATTTTGTATAAATAAATACAATATTTTTTTTTTGCATATAGTTGCTCGTATAATTCATAAATAGTTTTTGGAATAATTATTCAAATTATTGTGCACACATAAAATTTAATGAAAAAAAGCAGGGAAGTTTTAAAAATAAAAATGTAGAAATAATGTTTGATTTTTAGGGATTGAAAAGAATTTATTGAAAATTTTTATTATATTTTTTTTGGTGGCAACTCTTGTTTCACTCTTATTTTGAGTAGAGGGAAATGTGTGGTATAGTTTTACTGTGTAACCTAAAATATCTGGTGTTTCAACATAATTTCACTTAACATAGTAAAAGCTATTCATTTAACACTCATCCAATTAAATAAGGTTTAGAAATTTTTTCTTTTAAATCATTTAAACTCGATTTATCATTCATGAAGTTGAAATTTTGGTCGCCAAATATGAACAAATTGTCAAAGTTATGACAAACGAATAAATGAATGACTTGATATTGTTGTTGCAGGTTTGTTTAACGAATTATAATACCTTTTAAATTCTTATAATTGTGCTCATCAAATTTTACGTTTTTTTTAATATGGTAGCTTAATCTTTCTGAAAACCTAACTACTTTTTTTTCAACTATTAAACTCAATAGCCAATATTCATTTATTTTTAAATACTGTAGTCTTATTTTTATTTGACTTATATAGGAGCGTGACTATGAATGTGTGTCTGAAAAAAAATCCAATATTGAACTGAATTTCTAATACAACGTTTAGTTATTTAATTAATAAGTATTGTGCCTATATTACACTAATAATATTAACCCGATGGAAATTTTTTCATACAACTGCAAAACAAATCAGGATTGAATTGAAAAAATTTTCTCCTCGAACTGTACTCGAACCAGTGACCTACCGCTTTCTAGGCAGACGTTCTACTAACTGAGCTACAGAGGTATGCATGAAGAAATTACCGACCAATTGTTCTTCACATTGCTTTATATTGTAATCTACATGATTACTAAGTATTGTTTACATTTAGATGCTAAATGCAATATTTTCTATATTTGAAACACACAATCACAAGAACATATATATACAAATAGGTATTGTGCCTATTACACTAATATTTAATTTTCAAATATTCTTTATTTTTAATTAAGAAACACGCTAATATAGGTGTTCTTATAAGTGTTATAACTTAAGTATTTAAATTTTTCAGTTTAAAATGAACGAATAATTATTTTGCAGAATGGGCAAAATAATAAGCATCTGAGATTTTTTTTTCCTTTTATAATTTCAATTCCAAAATCAATTTTAAAAAAAAAATTAATATTTTTTATTTGATATTTTTAATCTTATAAATTATTCATTTTATTTACCTACTGTTATATTACGTGAGTTGGAAATTATATAAGTACAACGTCCCTGTTAAAAAATTTCGAAAAGAAAAAAAAAAAAAATAAATATCTATTTTCAGTCGATTATCTATAAAATCCATGAGAATAATTTTATTTTTCTATATAGTATATGCCACCTTCTTGAATATAATTGAGGTGCAAGTCATTAAAAATTACCTTTGATAATTTGTGTTAGACATTTTGACAAATGATCGTCTACTGTCTATACAATTTTATAACAACATTTAGCAAAAAATGTTTCTACATCATTCGATAGTGTTATTTTTTTCAGTTCAGCAATTCTGTTCAACAAAAATTGCTAATTTTAATTCTAAGAACGTATCTTAGACCTACTATAATTTATATAGATTTTTTTTTTTTTTTAACTATAAATATTTTTTTGTATGCTTTTCTTTTATATAAGCATTATATAAAAATTTTATGCAAAAGAGAAAAAAAAAAGTCAACAGACTCATCAGTACAAAATATTAAAATAATATTGCCGTTTTCGAACTGAAATTTGATATTCAGAGTAAGGAGGAGAGAGAGAGAGAGTTAGAGAAGGTAACATAACAAAATGAAAAGAAAGACACTCAATAAGAAAGTCACGTTTACTTAAATTGTTTTCTATTTATATAAAATGGAATTTTAAAAATTTAAAATTTATAGTGACCACATTTTAAGTAATGATTTCAAGGTTAAAATAGGTTTATAAGGTTTATAAACTTTATATGATTTACATAAAAATGTTAAAGAAGAGTTGCTTAGGAAAACCCTTTTACATACTTATCATATAATCTTAGGCAACTGCTTAAAAAGGAAGTACACATAAATTTGATTTAAACTTAAAAAAAAATATGGTACTGATCAAAGCGATATTAAGTAGAATAGCAATACTTATTTGTTTATGTTGGGTCTTAGATGAACTTACTAAAATTTTTGTTTTATTCATATGAGTTTTTTTTTGTAAAAACTAATATAGTATTCCTATATTAAAATAGTTTAGAATATGTATGACTCTCATTATAAACTTCTCAAAAGTTACAGTCATTCCATCCCAGGCTCTTGATCGCGGTTTCTTGTCTAACGAAAACTCGTATCATTCCCGCATAGTGCTTTTCAACCAATACCAAAAGTTTTATAACCGATCCAATTATTGTAAATTTTATTTTTCTAATGAAGCCTGTTGAAATATTTAAAAACATCCATATTCTGTTGGTCGTCACCCACTGACGTGATAAAAAAAAATTACAATGTCACGCCACCTAAAATATATCTGTCTGGTTAAAAAAAATTTTGAATATATTTGTTAAATATTGAAAAAACGTACATTTTTTTTTATTGATTTCTAAAGTAATTCAAAATTTCGAAATATGGTTTCGAAATTTTAATTGAAAAACTTGATAGTAACTTGCCAATACTTGTTTAAATATCCTGAAAAATCTATTTTGTGGTTGCCTTTCAAAATCAGAAATTCCTTCGTATTTGTAATTTCTTTTGTAAATTTTTCAAATACTAAACTCCCAATTATCGGTATAAAATTACCACAGGCGTTAATTTTAGCATTGGCCATCACGTCATGTATGCTTTTCTTTCCAAAATTGGCACGTATCTACGAGTACTATAGAAAATCACTAAGACGTGATAGTATGAGTCACCAGAATATGAACGAATTATTTTAATTTCTTCTAACACTTAAAATCTCTCTTGATTTTATTCTAATAAATTGTAAAACAATTTTTTTTTCCAAACGAAAACTTTTTCAAAATTCAAAAAATTTTACTAATTTTTATTTTATGTTTTAGGTTCGCAAATCTAAATACTTAGTATAATAAGAAATAATGAAATTTCTAAATAAAATTTATTGCAGAAGTTTTTTCGACTTAAACACCCCAAAAAAAAAAAAATTACTTATGTTTCTCCATATACATATTAAGTAAACACGTGACGTTAAAACATACACTCTAAATCTTAAGATACAGAAATATATAAGCAATCTTAGATAATCATCGTACGATCTCATACACAGAGCCGTTATTATTATCAAAAATTTCCAAAAAAAAAACGAAAATTTCACTTTTTCTTCTCTTTTTCAAAAAACTCTTATTTAACCTTTAATTTTTGCTAAGTCTAATAATTATTATCTCACCTTGATAATAAAAAAAAAACATTATGCAAATGTAATTTCTTATCCCATCTTTCGCGTATTGTATACTTATATGTATTTCGACAAAAAAAAAAACCGTTGTTTATTTTAGACCACATGTGCTACATAATACACTGTATAAACAAACGAGCTTAAAAAAAAGAGACGTGATGCTAAGTTTCTTCTATATTAATAATTATGGCAACGTTATTCTATATGCCTTTATGTTTGTTTATAAATAATTTACTATATTTTATATTTATAGTTTATGTATGTATATATAGGTGGCAGGTAACATACAAAGCGTGTTGGAATGAATACGCACACAAATACTGCAAATAGTGTTAGACATTCATTCGATGCTAATGGCAATTTATATTTGCTTTTTTTTTGTATAAGTATTTAATGCTAATGGAAAATGTTGATTCTAATAACGATTGAAATATCTGGTCTTTTTGATTCCAGCCTCTGTTGCCAGTTTCAATACCAGTACAAAGAGGAGTTCGGTCGTATATGGTGTAAAAATATTATTACTGTTGAAAATCCAAATTAACTAAAATCGACTTAGTCATTGTTCTTACAGTTAAAAAGCTTTGTTTCCTTTGACCCGAAATTGATATTTTCATAAGTCGAATTGTATTAAATTTCTTGCTGTTCTTGGCGAAACGAGGCTAAAAAGATAGAAAAATTAGTAAATAACTACATAAAGAAAATTCAGCTGCTTTCTGGAATAAATTTTTCAAATAGCATATTTTTATCCATTCGAACTGAATAGAAAATAAGAATTCGAATAGCTGAAGAAATTAATCAAATTGACGTTAGATTGAAGTATTCGTCCATGAAATCCAATTTCAACTTGTGTATTCGGCAATATGAATAAAATTCCCTAAATTAATCAAATTTATTCCATAATAGAGGACCTATTCCATTTATTTTTGAAGGTAATAGAATTTCAATAAGATTCCAAGAGCTCATTTCAAGATGAAATTGATTAATTGATAATTCTGCTTAAATAATTCTTGGCAGTGCTTTGACTTTTTTTTATCATCCTACAAGATATTCCATTGAACCGCTCTGCCGCCTTCTAATTATTTTCTTTAAAATAACTCTTGGAAACCTTATAAATCAGACAGACCAAATAACTTTCTAATTTTTTCGCTATTTAAAATTTATATAAAATAGATTTCTGTCGTTAAACTTCTTCTTCATTGCAATAATTTTTATTTAAAAAAAAAAATTAGAAACAAAAAATAAAATTAAACAATAAAAAAATTAAAATTGAATGAAATAAAAAAATATATACGTATGTATATAGGAAAATATAATGTGGCGCGAGTTTTAATTGCCATCTTTCTAAATAATTAATTACAATCACAAGTTAATTTGTTTTCTTTAGAGTAGTCATTGTTGCTGACGTTTAATTTTATCACAGTATACGGCGACTATGCAAACTAATAAATTTTATTTTAATATTATTATTTTTATGACGTCATATAACGCGTTAAGCTCTTAATCAGAATTGACTTTCAATTTTTTTTACACTATCAATTCGAAAGAAAAAAATTTAAAATATCTTATAAAGGATAAGATGAATTTGTTAACACATTAATGACAATGAAGGTACTTTAATACGCTGATCGACGATATTCGAAGCTATACGCAGCCAAGGGGAAATCAAAGTAGGAAATGAGTAGAAGGGATTTATCTAGATCAAATAATTTCATGTAAAACAATGGCACTATAGTCCTGATTGGCTTTCGAACTTGTAGATTGTAGATTTTTAAGGGAACCGAGTGGGGCAGTAGTAACTCCGGGCCACCTCAGCCATTCGCGACTTATTGTAGCCTCCCCACGCCCCCGCCTACAATATCCCCGTTCCAAGTATGAAACTAGAGACATCCCTAAGCCTTTGAACTTTTTTTAAGATTATTTCAGAATCTATTGAACAAATTAAATTTATAATTTTAGATCAAAACCCAAACATTCTTAAATTTGGTTCACGTATTTAATTAAAGATAACCATAAAATGGTTTGAATTTGGAAAATATTTTCAAACGAACTGCTTTTTGGTATCTTACAGTTGGTCCAATTCATATAAATTTTCTTAATTCATTTTAATCAAATACTTTCTATATGTACAAATGTATGTTCTCGTATGTATACATAAGCACATATGTAGTTATATTTAAATAATTATTTTTTGGATTGTTTGTAGATTTATAGAACTTTTTTGTTTGCTATTTTTATACAGTCTTTGTTTGTTAATAATTAAAAAACAAAATTATAATTGTAGATTAAAATGAAAATGTTTGTTTCTGACTGTCACCAGTTTATCTTTTTTTCTATTTAAGCAAATTATATATTTATTTTCACCATTTATTCGAAATGTATCCGGTTTCATAAACTTACATATATTGTGTACTATTCATAAATAAGGATATAAATTTAGGAAGAAGCGACTTGCAATTATGAAACTGTACGAATGTAGGCTGTGGAGTGTTGATGATTAATTGTGTATTTTTAGGTCTTCGTATAATGATTAACTAATAAATTGTTCAAATATTCGCTGCGGAGAAAAAACGTCATCTCTTTCTGATTTTATTTTGATAATATTTTATATACCTATATTAAATTTTGTATTCGATGACGTATAATAATCTTTATTTTTATTATTCAGCAAAAAGCATTTACCTCTAATTATAACGGATGTATTTTTTGGTTTGAAATAGGTTACGAAAGAGTTACGAGCAAACGGGCAATCACTAATATTTTGACATTTGTGACAATTATTATAATGCTCACTCATGACTCACAAGAGTTATTTGTGAGACGAAATTTGTCCATATTAAAAATCAGTTCCTCTTCGTGTAGAATTGCTTATTTTAGCTAATTGTTTGTAGAATGGCTCATAAATTCTACACTATACAAGCTATTTAAATAATGTAAGAACATTTACCCTTCAAAGCTTTATGCATATTGGAGACAATCCCGAAAGAATAAACAGAAATGTGGTAGAAAATCAAAATTGATCAAACCCTTCACGGTCACAGAAATTGAGAATATATTTAAAGACAAGTTAATTCCAAGAAATAGATTTGTCAACTAAGCTCCAAGGTATTGAAATTTCGATTTTTAGAGATAAATACGAGTATCTTTGAAATCTTGGAAATCCAAATCGCCCTTCCATAATATTCTTCGTCAAGAATAGGAACATGAAACATAAAAATGAAATAATTTTTCAAATGAAACACAATGTTTAATATTTCCATTATTAAACAACTTTTTCAATTCTTTTAAAACTCAATTTGCTCTAATATCACAATGGTTTCTTGCCACAAACTGATGATGTGCTAAATCCTAATAATGCTTATTTAACAGAATTTTTAAAAATTTACTCGTTCATGAAATATCTAAACATTATTTTGATCACTAATAACGCGTTTGAGCCAGAGTTAATTATACCATTCCAATATAATTTTCAATTAAAAATTGTTGGAATTTGATAATTTCGAAGAAATTTTCAAATTATTACTTTCACAAAATTGACATAATTTTCTTTTAAACTCAAGCAATTAAATTAAATATCTTTTTAACAAAACAAATGTGTACACTTGCAAATTGAATACACTTTAAGTATAGATTATGAAGGAAATATTCACTTAAATATTCCAACATTTAGTACTCAAAACGCATATTTATTTTAAAAAAGTCGCTATTCCAATTAACAACATTTAAATTTGTCACTGTTCTCTTTTAATAATAAAAACTAATAATTACAATTCTTTATAAAATTTCTTTACTTGCACTGCATACAAGTATTAGTGAGCCCCATTAATTATAATCCAAAGCACAATTATTGTGACAAAACTGCACATTAAACAAAAGCTGATTTCAAAGTCGTGTGAATTTGCATTTTAATGCTACGAGTACACAAAAAAAAAAGTGTTTACAATTTAATAACATGCGCATATGTGCGTTTATACTAAATTGTAAATCATTCAACATGCACAATAGTTCTCACATTATATACAAATTCGTAATTAAAATTAGAATTAATAATACTATGTTTGTATTTTATATACTTATACTCATACACCTCAAAGTTATGTTCATTCTGTTTCACATTTTCATTTCTCATTTGAAGAAAAACGAGAAAAAATTTAATTTTAATGAAAAGTAAGTGAGCACATAGGCATAGCAATTTAATTTTAAAATTGTTAAATAGAAAATCTTTAAACGTATAATTTAAAATTTATAAAACTTGTGTTTGTAATTAATAAAAACGCACACATAAACCAAATACATAATTGAAATAAATATACAAAATCGTATTTTAAAAATACACAAGTTTACAAATTGAATTGTATAATGTACTTTCAGGGATACAACATCAAAATTCAGCTTATAAGTATTAGATGTAACGTATAATAAAGAATATTGCCCTGAATGTATATGTTGGGAATTGTAATAATTTGGGCCAATTTATTACATAATTTATTTAACAAGAACAATTTAAATGTCGTTTGTTGAAAGTTTAAAATTGCCTTACAAAAAGATTTTAAGACTGAGGTGCTCCGCGCAAGGTTTTGTGACCCCGTCGGAGGTCTCACGATTCTCTGCGGACTTAATACTGAGATTTGTCAAAGGTAAAAAAATAGCACTCATGGTTCACAAAAGATCCTGCGACTCGAGGTGAGAAGGGCCATACGGTAATACGGTCGAATAATCACGTTTTATTTACTTGCGTTTTTCAATCTAGTTTTACAATAATATGAAGTATTTTAAGGTCTTTGTAGAATCAAAAATATACCTTTATTTAACTTTCCTACTCCAGACTGCATTTAACATTAACAAATTCAGGCGAATACAATTTTTAAGAACTCTTACTTATTTCAGAATTATGATATACTTGAAGCAATAAATTCAATTAAGAGAGTTTAAAAATTTTACCATTGTATTGCTGAAAGTGCACTAAAAGTCGACAGTAACTGTCAGTAAGCGACAGTAACGACGACTGTTGTCGAAATAAAAAAAATAATTAGAAGTTCGATTTTTTGAAACTTATCATAGTTCATTTCGTATTAATAGAGCTTTGCTTTAACTACAACTACTAATTTTTTTCTTAATTTTCTTACACGATACCACTGACACGGTCATACATTTACATTTATGCTATATTCATTTCAATCTAATATGAAATACATATGTATGTATTTATGCATTATGAATGTCATACGATCACATAAGTTTTTGAATATTTTATCATATAATCATGTATTAAATATATTTTTAAGAAAAATTAACATAAAATATGCTAATACTCGTATCTAACAATTTATGAGCATTTTTATGACATTTTATGACCATTGATAAATGTCTCATTAAACTACTACTAACTATTAATTTTGAAATAGTCTTATTTTGCATATATAAAAGAAGTTATATCATGTAGATTTTGTTCCTGCATGTTAAATATACATGTATAACATTCTTTCAATGAATTTATTATTTCTGTGGTCCCATATTTATTCAGCAATTCTTATTTTTGTTATAACATGTAGTTAGTGATATTACCTTGGGGTATCCTTAAAAATTTGAAGATTATGGATTTGGACAATTTTGCACCGCGACATAAAAAATCTATTGCGCTGCTCAAACTCTTGCGAGTACCCAATGTCTTGCATAGAACAGTTTCTCTCACATTTCTGATGAAGATGAGCAATTTTTTCGAGGAAATAATTCGTTTATTCCAAATATTATGCCGATTGTATTTAATGAATTATATTTTATATACTTAGCTGAATTTTGTATTAATACCGTATTATGCTGAATTAAGTCGGAGATTTTAAAGGAAAAGCATTAAGCAAAAGGTATAGTTTTTTTTTTACTATTAAATGAAATACCTGTATATTATTGCTAACTCGAATTTTGTATGGCGTACATAAAATTTTCGTCTAACTTCCTCTTCTGTTCTATAATCAACAGCATAATATGCTCTTCCATCTATATCTATTGAGCTATTTATTGAAAATCGAGAATATAAACAAAGCATAATATAAAAAAAAGGTCTAGTAAAAAAACCATCGAGATTAAAATTATTTAAATGGTTTTCATAAAACTCTTGTGAAAGCTCACATTAAATGCAAATCTATTCAAAAATTGTACTCAAAACTCAAGTAATTATGCTTAAAAGAGAAGGCAAAAATATTTTTTAGAATTAGTTCTAATAAATTTTTTTTATTTGCCAAATATTTTTTTTTTAATATAGTGAAAAATATAAAAATATTTTTTCACTTAACCATGCCAAATTCATCAAAATGAAGCAATTGAACAATGACTCAGACAAAATAATAAAACAATAATAATTGTTCACATATGTGTATACACGTATGTACGCATTATACCATACTTATAGGAATATTTGTTGGTACATAAAATAATAAGACAACATTAAAAGTTAGCCAAATAGTAGCCATATCACATTTAATTAAAAACAAACAAAAATAACAATGAGGAAAAGGAAAAAAGAACGCTGACATTTAAACAATTAACATAACAAAAATATTCTCAATTGAAAATTTATTTGTTTTATACGCCAATTTTATTATTTCGAAAATTTAAAATATATACTTGCTTTTAAGCATAGGGACATATTTATTGAATAGAAGGTAGGTATTGTAAACATAATGTTCCAAACTTGAATATCTATCCTTAATAATTAATTTTATTATTTTAAAAAATTTTTCACAAAATTTTGAATGACATCCCGTTTACTTTAAGTGAGAAATCGTAGAAGAGAAGAGAATATAAGAGAGCATTACAAATTACAGTTTGTCAATTTTTTGACAACACTATTTTTGCTACCATTAGAGTGGGATATACACGTGTTATACGGAAAATTTGAAATTTTTCAAAAATACTTCATATGCGAGTATCTCAAACATTAAAATTAGTACAAGAAATACTTATATAAAAATTAATTTAAATGTATGCTAAATATTTAATTGATTGTTTTGTTTACTTTATTTTATTTTAAAATCTCCTATATAACTAAATAAATATTTAAATAAAAAAATATGTCTAAACCAAGTGTATAAATAACTTTATATTAAAAGAAAACTATTCAAAAATTAAACAATCCATTTCTAATAAAATTATTTTTAGATACTATAAAACAACTAAATTGGGAGAAGTCTTAAAATACAAGTTGACAGCATCTGTTACGATACCTTTGCTCAGAGAGAGAACATTACAATAGTGCGTGATAAAAATTTTAATAATGGTATAAAAATTTCAGCAATACTGTATAAGCTGAATTGTGTATATTGTCGTATACACAATTGTGATCGTATTCAATTGATCATTTGACATAATCCACAAATTATTGACATTTCTTTTCTTCGCGACGAAGGCATTTTGCCTTCTTCTATTTTGCTTAAAATAATTTTTTAATTTATAATATCAAAACATTAAAGCCATCTATCGGAATAAGCTTACAAACCTACTTTTTCAAGAACACTTTAATTTTTGACAGATGTCACATTACTTAATTGAGGCGTAAAAATGTTACAATCACTTAAAAGAAACGTGATAACACTTATTTTTTATTATTTTATGAATAATAGTAAATCAATTGGCATTTCAGTTGCAATAATTTCTTTTACCGAAAAAATAATCCCAAAATCCACCCCGAAATCATCAAAGACTTATTTTCCATTTCGAATAATTAAGAATAAATAATTTCACCGAATTCATTTTTCAATGATTTACGCATATAAATTTAAAATTCTTGTAAATGCTATTAAAATCATTAACAATCAATTTTTCGAATTCTTTAAAGAAATTTTTCAAATTTCGAAAAAAAAAATACCCTATAGTTGTTAAAATGTAATTTTTTATTTTTTTTTTTCTCAAGAAGATTAAAATAAATTTTATTTTATTTTACTCAATTCATAAATATTTGGTTTTTATTTGTTTTTACGTTCTTTTTTTTTTTGGCAATTTTTGCTATTTTAAAAGAAGAATTTACTTTTCACACCTTTTATGTGCTTACCTTCTTTTATTTAGATTATTGTTTAAATTGATATTATCCAGAAGGCCGACTACTATATATCTTAATTTCTCTCTCTCTCTTAATCTTGCACTTATCTTTTTCTGATTATTAGATAAATTTATCGTTTTTACAAAAAAAAAAAGCGATAGTAATCAAGGAAAAAATAATTAATTTTTTTTTTCATTTTTAGAGGTGTGATTTTAAAGAAGAACCGCGAATATATTTGTATATACGAAAATGTTATTAAAAATAATGGTGAGAGAAAAAAAAATTTAAAAGTAACTTAATAAACTTTTATAGAATTTGCGTAGGGGGCTGCAAAAATGTATCATGTAATCATGTTCCGGCATCCTAAGCAACATCTAAAGTATTCGATTTCTTTTAGAATTCTAGATCATCATTAATTATTTAGTAGAAAATTACAAATGTTTACTTGAAAAATTTTTTTATTTTTATTATCGTTTTTTTTCCATCATTATTTTTATTTTTAAAATGAAATGAAAAATTTTTCAAATTAAAATTCAAAATTCATTCGTTTCATAACACTGACAGTGAATTTGTTAATGTCTTCTCTCACTTCTTTCATCTTTCTCATTTCTCTTTTTTTGTTACCAAATGTTTATGTAAAATAAAGTAAATATAAAAAATGTTGCTAGCGAAAAATTGTTCTTGATTGGCAACAAATAATAAAAAAAACAAGTAAAAACGTTTCAGTCGGTATAAACCGATTGAATTATACCCTGCAGCTTTCGTTATTGTGTAGCAATTACACGAACCCGTGAAGTCATTCTATAGAAACTTCACAGATATGTCTGACCTATAATTCGACATCCGACTGCCAAGTTTCATGAATCTAACTTTATTATTTTTCCAAATATTAAGAATAAGCTTTTAGACTTGTATGGGAGCTACACGAACCTGCCAAGCAATCCCACCAAAACTTTAGAAATATGTCTGACCTATAATTGGACACACGACTGCCAAGTTTCATGAATCTGACTTTATTATTTTTCCAAATATTAAGAATAAGCTTTTAGGCTTGTATGGTATCTACTCGAACCTGCCAAGCAATCCCGCCAAAACTTCAGAAATATATCTGACCTATAACTCGACATACAACTGCCAAGTTTCATGAATCTGACTTTATTATTCTTCCAAATATTTAAAATAAGCTTTTGGAGTTGTATGGCAAGTACCTGAACCTGTCAAGCAATTCCACTAAAACTTCACAAATATATCTGATCTACAATCGGACACGCAACTGCCAAGTTTCATAAATCTGACTTTATTATTTTGCCAAATATTTAAAATTAGCTTCTGGAGTTGTATGGCAGGTACCCGAACCTGTCAAGCAATTCTTCTAAAACTTCAGAAATATATTTGACCTATAATTGGACACATGACTGCCAAGTTTCATGAATCTGACTTTATTATTTTGCCGAATATAAAAAATTTGCTGTTGGAGTTGTATGGCAGCCACGCGAACCGGTGCAGCTATCCCATTATAATTTTTAGAGCATGTGTAGGATATAATTGGACACATGTATGCAAAATTTTATATTTATAGCTTTATTAGTTTTCGAAATATTTGAAATAAACCCTTTGAGCTGTATGGCAGCTACCCGAACCCGTTGTCCGAATTAGTCCAATAACAATAGGGTTCGTCCTTGGCACAAAAGAAAAAACTTGTGAAAGTTTGGTGTCGATAGCATTATTCGTTTTTGAGTTATCGTGCGATCGGACGGACGGACGGACGGACGGACGGACGGACGGACGGACGGACGGACGGACGGACGGACGGACGGACGGACGGACATGTCTAAATCGACGCAGAATTTTACGCTGAGCAAGAATATATATATATGTCCATACCGCAGATGACTCCTTCAAGTAGTTACAAACTCCATACCAAAGTTAATATACCCTTCACGAAGTGCAGGGTATAAAAAAATTAGAATAACACGAAAAACTAACAAAAAAAAAATATTCTGTTGATAGATTTATGGGTTTCTAGGGTAAAATGTCAATGAACTTAAATGAATGTAATCGGGTGTACTTAAGTACTTTGAATAATGTTTATTGGGGAATGGGGAATTATAAGAAAAGAAAAAAAGAATTATCAATTATGCCAAAGTTACTTATATATATTGTTGTGTATACAGTTGGTTTCTAAGGAATTAAGGAATTAAAATTAACATTTTCTATTTATTCAAGGAATTATTACACTATGAGACTGCTAATTACTAATTATAATCAATTAAAATTTGAAAATGAAATTTACTTTTTAAGAAAATTATATTTCAAATGGTGAGTCATTTTTAGAGTGAGTTTATTTTTAGAATAATTGAATTGAAACTATGCTATGCTATATAAATGACTTTTGATATTTAAATTTGTTTAAATAATTTTTAGGTTTATTAAGAAGATTTGGGGTCCTTGAGTTACAATAATTATTGTAAAATGATGAAGTTTGTTTATGACATGAGTTGAAGATATTGCAATTTTACATTTCCGGTATTTTACAGACGACGAAATTTGGCGTAAATTTAGACTAGTTTTTGTAAATTAAATTTACATACTTGCTTGCTTAGACTCAAAATCAGAATCCATATATTAATTATTCAAAAATCACTGCCAAATTGTGGAAATTTATAAAGTAGGTTTTAAGTAATTAAGTATAAGTAATTTAAAATGTTCAAAGAAATTGCTAATCTCAATTTAACGTTTGATTTTTGTGTTACAAATACCTTCATTAAAGTGTAATATAATTAACTCATCGACGGAAAACTATTACAATATATAATATAATGCTGTTAATCAATTGAAAATTGGAATGTTTGACGCGATTGTAGTTTAGCAACTGTTTTATTGCTTATTTGCATTCCACAGATCTTCCACAACCACACACACATGCAACTGTTGATCGTATGCAATCAAACAATCAAACAGATTGTAATTTTTATAAACCGTAATTGCAATTTTTTGTTAACTCTTTAATTGATTTGAATTTGATGCAATAGTTTAGTTGCTTAGATGTTCGCGCAACGATTTTTCAATTAAGCGGTAATTGCAAAATTAAAATTCGCATGTCTGCCTGAGTTCTAATTTAGGAAATCGAATGGATTCCTGACGGTTTTTTAGGGGGAGATTATAACTGCTAGTCAAGTAAGTCAGAAAAAGTGTGACTGGGTTGGACGAGATATCGAAGATTAACATAAGGGATTTAGATAGATTCTTTGAGAGAGCAATGGTACGCTCAATTATGGATCGGTGATTACGGAATAGTTGCAGCAAAAGGCCACATTTATGATAATTGGAGTGTTGCATCGGCTACGTCAACCAATCATATTTGAAGTTATTTAAAAATATTTTCAATCTTTCAATTTGCATTTGAAAATTCAAAACATTTTAATTTTTTAAATAATTTTTACTCTTATTTCCAAAATAGGTTGACAATTTATTCGAATTGAAAGTTATAAATTTAAAATTTAAAATTAGTCATAAATGTCATTTTCATTCTGAAGAACAGTTTATATTTCTCATTCGTTATGTTAATCGCCGCGTTCAAAAGGAAAAATCAATGAACTTATAATTCATAATTTATAATTGTGACTTTTTATTTAAGAATTTTTTAAAAAAAATTAATGGCATCAACCATAATAATTAAGCATGACAAATTATTTGACTATACATTCAACTAAGCAATAGAAATCGTAATACATTTTTGCTTTAAAAGAGAATGATAAAAAAAAGGGCTCATAAATCCAAAATTTTTTATATTTAAATTTACTCTACTTTATTGTAAGAATCCATACTCATAATTAAATAAACGAAGTGTAAAAATATTTTAATTATTTTGGAAAATTTTTTCTAGTTCTTCCATTTCCCTTCACGTCTTTGTGGTTTTTCTGTCTATATACAAATTTTCGAGAATGAACTTAAAATAATTAAAGAACTGATTAATTACAGAAATATTCATTAAATAAAATTCTTTATTGATAAAAGAACCCAAAATTGAATGAATTTTAAAAAACCGAGGAATGTGAAAATCATAAAACTTTTTGGTAGTGGTTAAATCACAAATTAGGTTCTTCTCTTTTTCAATAATTAAATTCCTAATTTATACATAAATGCTAAGTTTTAAACCATGTTAAAATGGCTTGAACCCTAAGCTTTAAATCAAATTGTTGTAGATAGTTGATATAGGAAATTTTTGTTATACAAAAACTATAGGATTTTGTTAAGAGAATTTCAGTCTATTAGCAACCCTCTGCATTATTCATCATTATTCTCTGCAATAGAAGTAAAATAAGTTTTATTTTAATAAAGTATAAAATAGTTTTTTAAAGCTTTGCGAATTATTTACGTAATATTTACGTCAACTAAGCAATATTTCCGTACTTGTTTTAAAATATTTAAATTTTTTCAAATCCCAACATCAATTTTATAATCCAACTCAATGACAATTTTTTTGGAATTCGCTCGATTAACCCACATTTTTACATTTCAGAACAACATTCTTTCTTAAGAGAATTTGATCGTCTTAAGAAGCTTCTACGTAAATACTAAATTAAAACTTAATTTATTGTTATGCTCATACGATTCAACTAATATAGAAATCTAAATATGTAATAAAAATCTATACAAATTCGAAAAAATCGTAGTTATATTAAAATAAAATAAATTATACGTTTTTAAAACCCTACAAAGAAAATTCTTTATAGTGATGGGGCAGATATTGCCATAATTGAAAAAAACAATTTTAACAAATTTGGTAAACTGTTATATAAAAAACTATAATTATTTATTTTAAATATACAAAATCAAATTGAAATTGAAAGCGACTAACATTCTGCATTGATTTAGATTTTTTTTTTATAGAAAAATAAATTATTAGGTTATTCAATTCTTTTTTTTTAAATTCAATGGAAACTTATATGTAAAAATATTTCGAGAATTTAATGTCAATATTTTTCTGATTAAATCTAAAAAAGTTCATCATTAAATTTTATGAGTCTATTTTATTTGAATTGAAACGCTTTCAGGTTTTTTTTGTTTTAAAAATGTCAAAATGTGAAAATATGGAAAACACTTTGCACAAATTTAATTTTTTTTACGATATTAATTTTATGTTATATAAAATTTCCGATTTTAGAAGGTTAATTATAATATGAAATATTTAATTTCAAAATGAAGAAGCATAAAATGTCGTAAAATGTTGAATAGCTGGTACATTTAAAAAGGTTGTACATAGGGTTGTTTGAATAAATTCTAAAGAGTGGTAGAAATACTGTTTGAGCGAGTTTGTCGCAGTTTCTAGCGGAATTTTTTAAAATTTAAATTTTTATTTTTGAAGCAAACTATCAGAATGAAATTCGTTTTATACTCTTGACCAAATCGGATTCTTGTCTCACTAGACTTTCATTCATCAGATTTTTTTAGGGAATCCGCATTAAATTATAAGCCTTTTAATTAAGTTTTATGTAATAAAGAATTTTCTGACATAATCAAGCGAATTTTTAAATTCTGATATAACCGTTTTTCTGTGATGAAAATACTGCTATAATACTTTTGCATGGTCTCGTTAACGCTTGGCTTAACTTTAGACATTTTTAATTTTTGATAATATTATCATAGAGGTATCTACATATATTCAAGAGAAATTTTTTTGACACTAGAAGTCATGAATTTATTTTCCGAAGATTTCCTACCTCTTGCAAAAAAAAGAGGTTTCGGAAAACATTAAAATTTACGTGAAAACTTATGATTTTCGTGTAAAACCCTGGCCAAAAACACTTTACTAGAAATACGTTTTGAGGAATTTTGCTTTGCAAATTTTTTGGGAAGGGAGTTACTCAGCATTTCCTCTAGAAGCATTCCCGAAACATTCCTACTAATTTTTATTTTTAAAAATATGTGCCGCAGATTCAAAACTAAATACCCGATTAATTAAATATTCCACATAGTACTCAACTTAATTCTGAATCCAATATTAATGTTATTTTTTCTCAAAAGTAACGAAAATTTCAAAATCATCGATTTTCGTGAACCAATCAAAAAAATTTACAAGAATATTAATACTTACCAATATTTAAACAAAATTAGGGCGGAACATCAAATCTACAGTATCTGAAAATTTCAACAAATTGCTTATTTTTAATTTGACAACTGTTCTTCAAGAATAATTTTCATTTCTTGTTTATTTCTCTCAATAATTAACCTTTAAATTATGTTCTCCCATTAATCTAAAGCTTCTTGTCAATAAGCATATATATGAATATGTAAATGTGCCTATAAAGGCTCATAAAATAACCAAATTATTTTAATTTCTTTAATTTTCTTCTGCTTCTTTTTACATTATATAGCATATAAATAGCCATTAAAAAAGGCTAGGCTATAAAAAAGCTATTTGGACAATGTTAAATTAAGAACAAACATAACTTTAAGATCATTAAATTCATCAATTCAACAATCATCAACTTCCAAGAATGGTGAAAAGAAATTCCGGTAATAATAAAAGTGGTTTAATGAAAAAATGTATAAGAACATAAAAGTTGCTTAGGAATTTTATGGTCCCCCTACTTATTAAAAAAAAATTAAATAAAAAAGTATTATCAATTCTTAAAATATTTTTTTTAAGTCAAAATCAAATATGCTGCGCCTCACAAATTTAAATTTTAATAAGCAGTTTTGTAATTTAAATTAATAAGGTTAAAGCTGCCAAAAGATTGAATCGCCGCCAAGTCGTTTTTGAGTCTTATATAGTAGAAAATTTCACCGTAATAAGTTAAATTTTTTATGTTGAAGGAGTTTGAATATTAACAAAAAAAATAACCTGAAACGTTATTGACAAAACGAAAAATTAAACCCTTGAGCCAAACTTGCAACGGAGCCTTTATTATTTGAAATATGTATAAATTTTAATAATATTTTGTCATGAACTACAATGTTCATGAGCCGAAGTTAAGCAACAATCCCATTCAATTTTTTTTGTCTAACAAATGTGCTTTACTATTATTTTAAGGAAATTTGAGTTCCTGGAAATGAATTCAACTTCTATGAAGTAAATTCATTTTCCGTCTTGAAATAAAATGTCACGTGTATCGTATTAGTATTTTTGAGATAGTTGTGTCTAATACTTGGAAATTAAGGATTTCAATGGTCTTATAAATTATATTAATCCTTCTACCCGTTGGTATTAATTTTATATTGAATTAATTTTATTATGTATGCAATGCGATCAAAATAGTTTATTTCTTTAAAAGCACGTTAATAAATTGGCGTAAGGTGCGGTGCGGTACAATCAATGGTATTAAAATTGATCTTATCACAGATTATATTTTATTTCCTTCAAGTATCATTGAAAGGATAAACTTTCGTACGATTGCTGTTATCGTAGAATTGAATTCAGAATTTGAACATACCCTAAAATTGAAAATATTTTTCAAATTTTGCAAATTGTTGTATACTAGAATATTAGAAACAACTTGCAAAATTAAATATTGACAAATCCGATTTACTGAAATCGGCATTATTTTTGTTTTTCAATTTCAATTTTTCTTGACATTACTGACATCTATGAATTATTATTTCATTTGATTTCTTTCTATTTTTGACAATAATTCCAATTTGAAATCAACACTTTAATCTCAATCAAAAAAAAAATACTCGCCCACAAAATAAGTATATACAAAACATGGAAAAATTTCATAATAACGGCTATCAAAATAAACAAATAAAGAGAAATAAGAAAAGAGAGTTGAATTTCGTTCGTTTACTTTTGCTAATCTCATCAAAAATCAATAATCATTATTTTCTAAATATTTCAAATGATTGCATTTAACCGTGGTCATCTAACCACGCCATCTATATTATGTAAATAAAATGTTATAAATATTATGAAAGAATTGAATCAAAAAACCAATCCTATGCTTAAAATTTATATGAAACGATTTTGCATAAATATTCAAATAATCTTTATGGAATCGAAAAAATTGAAAAGTAAAAGAAACTTAAAAGAGCAATCATAGGAAAGAGGTATTGCTATTATTACGAGTATTGTTGGTTTCTTGAACCTGATTTTTTATTGAAAATAAGTAAAATTATAACAGTACTATAGCTGAGTAGAACGTAATTTGTGCTTGTGTTTCTAAAATCAATATTTTGTGCTTCTTTTTACCGATCACTTTACATACGATAAGCGAGATTATGTGATTGCACCAAATTTTCCAAGACAAGTTTCCCGTGGAAATGCACGGAAGAGAAACATAAATAAACTATTTTTAGGAAGGTGCCATTAAACGATTTGTTTACCCTAGATAATCACTCGCTCAGGCTTGACATTTGCATTTTTTCTGATTAGTGTTATATTTGCACTTACTTAATTGCTGTTTCTGCTATATTGCACTTAAAATTATTCATCACTATTTTTAGTTTTTGTGTATTATTTGATGATCTTTCTTTTTCAAGTGTTTTTCTAATTGATTTTCGTTCATGAAGTCACAATAACTCTGCGCTTTTAAAACAAACGGTCTTATCTCAACTCTGGACGTTTTCCCCTAACTTTTGCAGATTTTAATTAAAATGCTGCATAATATCTTTCGCTTACTCTTAGTCCCGTTTTTAATTTCTCTTCAACATAAAATTTTGAGAGAATAAAAAATCTAATAAATTTGTTTGCAACGGACACAAACAATATGGACTCAAACAAGTCTTCTTCCTCAGCGTCGAACGAAGAAGGGCACATTGGTAGCCCAATAACTTCATCGTATCTCAAAAACTATCTAGCTTACAATGATAATATTTGGCACAAACGAGTTTAATTATATATAGAGCCGAATTTTTTCGAATTCTTTAATGGTAACTAATATTTTACTTAAATAACTAAAAATTAAATCATACTTGTATATCTCACAAAATATTCTAGCAGCAATGGTCAAATTTCAACATCAAGTATTTTAAAAACAAGGCCATTGTGCATATCTGTAGTCGAGATTCATTTGAAATCTGTCTCATGCAACTTAAATCATATCATACACTGGACACGGTCAACTCTACTCATTCTTCACCTATTTTCATCAAATTTATTTCTATTTGCAATCTTTATTTGTATAATAACTTTTATTCTTGTACATAAATTTTAACATTGGTAATAATTTATGTAAATTTTAAAATTTATTTAAAAAAAACATACAATTGAATCATAAAAGTCAATAACACAAAAACATAAAACAAATGTCCAATAGAAGAGCTTGTAAATTAGAATAGCATGTAAATTTATGCGCTAAAATTTGATTGAAAGATTTTCATTCTCATAAATTGGTTTTAGTTTTTTTCCTACACTCGTTTTAATGTTATTTGAACGCTCGATTTCATTCATTGATTGATGACGCCAAAAATTTTAAAAAGTTCCCATAAAATACATATTACAAGAGTATAATAAATTGAAAAACGAAGACCCCATTAAGAAAATGATAATTTTACAAATGAATTTAAGTAACAAAAAAAAAAAAGAGAAAAATTACAAAATTACATTAAACAAAATTTAAAGACCCATTAACCAATCCCATATACAATTGGATTGATTTTTTTAACAAATGTTGATTTACAATGAATATTTGAAATCATTGACGTAAGAGCAAAGAAGATCAACAAGCATACAAAATGCATATTTTTTTTAAAGTAATTTAAATTGTAATAACTGTAAAAGAAAGTGCAAGAAATCTTAAGTTTCTCAAGAAAATTTTCATATAGAAATTAGGGCAATAGAGGGAGAACAATTGCATTTAATTCTTTAATTTTAAAATTTCTTTAAAATTCGAAGATTTTGTTGTCAGTCTGATTTTGACTTCAATTCGCATATTCTTTTGAATTCATATATAAATAAAGTAAAGTTTCGAGCTGCCTTCCTGATAGTCTATTTTCTTAATCGGATTAACTCGAATATCCACCTATGTTCATATATTCGAAATACTCAAGTAAAGTTGTTAAAATCAATCACTTCTCTTTAATACAAAAAGTTATTTCTTGTTTTAAAGAACTCAAAACCTTAATTATGCACATATGCAATTTTTAAACTTCCTTATTAAAAAACTTGTTAATTTAGTAATTATACAATCCGTCTTGTAACAGCTATTAAACTGTTTACATAACTGATTCACTGTTCTCATGTTATGTAATAAAAAAACAAAAATTTATTTTGCATATTCTAAAAATAAACAAAATCAACTTTTATTCAGGTCACAAGTAATGTGCGTAATACTCGTATGCGTATTATGCGTATATACATTTTAATCAAATATTTCAAGAAAAACAAATAAAAAAACTTAAATTTTATTATTAAATCTAATTAAAATTTTCATCACGTTACAACAATTTTTAATTTTACACATTACATTGTAAACGATTTATTGATTTCAAACGTCTGAATTTAAAAAGCATGAATAATTTAACACTTTATTATTTTGTTATAAATTTTTTAATACAAAGAGAATATTAACAATAAATTAACACAAAATCTTATTAGAATGGTTTAAAATTTCATTAAGTTGAAATTTTGAATTTAGAAGGAAATTGTTCGGACGCATATTGGTGAAAAAGAATTCGCAAATCTTATTGGTGAAAAATGATTTGCGCATATTGCGAACTTATTTGTAAAACAGCATTTTTAACTTGAGTAAAATTAGTCAAAACTGCAGCGTATATAATTTGTTTTTAGTGTTAACTTTACTTTATTGAAACAATGCTCATATTTACAGTGTTGCGTATATTAAGGAGGAATCGTAGGGTAATAATTTAAAAAATGAATAGAATTATAATTGTAGATTGTGCTTCTTAATTCGAAAAAGCATTCGGGGTATTGGAAAATAGCCTTATGGTTTGCAAATAAATGCGTGATTAAAAATGATTGAATACTAAATTTCTCCTAAATTTGTTAGGTTAATAGTTCGCGGGAAGGACAAGGGTTAGAAGTGAACTTTTTTCAAATAAATACGAATCAATTCAAACAAAATTTTTAGGGTAAATATCAGTATTGGGTTGGGTACGGTAAATACCACTTTATTTCGGTTCCCCTTTCAGAATAACCCCTAATAGTTCGAAGATTAGTTTAAAAATTCACCAATAAATAGATGAGTTTAAGCACATTTTTGCGTGTAAGCCAAAATTCTAGATAAAAATTGTAGATAAAATTTAGATAAAAAGCAAAAATTGAATTGTTAAAAATTTCCCCTACACAACACTTTCGTATTTTCTTTTTTTTTTTAATATAATTTAATGCATGAGAAAAAATAAATCATTTCCTCTTTTTTTCAAATTAGAAAAAATAAATTAAATAATCATAAAATTTCAAAATTATCATTTTTCATATTCTGAATATTGAGTTAAAGAATCTAGCAAAAAAAATAAATCCACTCGGTTTTGTACTCATGAAACATTAACCCCACCAAAAAACAATTTCGGGTGTGATGCCCATTTTCACTATATGTATGTACACACTTATGTACATATGTGTACAACTAAATTTGTCTGAATAGAATTTTTATATATTTATGATTAATGGGGGAAGCCTTGTTGAAAATATTTTTGGCATTGAGAATTCTTTTCTTTTTTTTTTTGTTCCTTTACTTCTTAATTTTCAATTTTTTAAAATTTTACAAAAAAAAATATTATTTAAATAATGAATTTAGTTTTTTACTCCTAAAATTTTCCAATTTTCATGTTTTAATTTTCCTTATTATGGTTAGTGATTTAATTACCATTTGGATTTCAGTTGCAAAATAAATTAAATGAGGGAATTTTCAAACAGCGGAACTTTGATTTCATTATTTTGGCAAAGAAATATTAATTAATTAATTATTTTAATCCTTAATTTCACCAAAATTAAAATTTAATGAATTTCTATTAAAATTATGAGAGCACATTTATAATTTTATAATGTGTAATTTTGCCTTAAGGCAGCAAATAAAAGCGAAACTGTCAAAAATGAAATTAAAATCAAAATTTTTTTGATTTCTGAAGCAATGTTTCTGTTATTTCACCGCAAGTTTTTGGAAAAAAACCAAATTTATGATGTTTTGGAATACGTTTTTTTGCATGTGTCTATGCAAACTTGCTAAATTGACTTTAAACTTACTATTTCTAAAATTGCTCTTGTCTTAATTACGTTTGTATTTATACAAAATTCAATTGCTTATCTTCTTTTAAGTAGAGGAATTAAAGAGCAAATGCAACTGAATGTCACAGCCATTATAACCTTGCATTAAAAAAAAAAATCGATTTTGTAACATAGTGTTAAATTCAAGTTGGTGGGTTTTTGAATTTTTTAAAAGCCCATCTAAGGATGGACGACAACAAATTAAAAAAATTATTGTTTATAATTTTTTAATTTTTTAAACCCATTATACATTTGAAATTTAAATTGACATTACCAACTGTTAAGTCTATTCGGTTTGTTTTTTTGATTAATAACATTTGGCATTCGACTTTTTGCATTTATATTTTATGTATGTATGTACAATAATTGTATGTACGTCAAATCCAATATTCTGAGTAGAAGAAGAAACAAAATTTAATAAATTACTTGCCAAAGGTGTTGCCATCCATTTATGTACGTGAAATAGAAAAATAGAAAAAAAAATCCCATTTGCATTCACACAAATGCAGAAAGCCCCGTGAGTTATTGCAATTTTTTTTTTGTAAGATTTTAATTATTAAATGTTATTTTAATGCATAATTAATATAAAATTTATTTAATTTAAAAATGGGAAATGAATTAATGTAATTGTTGTTCATATTTTTTTTTTTTTGTGTTTTTTTGAGGACAAACGTAAAATTTTAATATTTTTTTTTTTTTTGAATATTTTTAAATATTTCAATAAAATTTCCGTCATTTAAAAATTCCTTGTCAACGTCAATTATCATTATTTTAATAATTTCATTATACTTATGAGAAAATAGAAAAATAATTATTTTGTTGCCAAAAATGTACATACATAATTGCAATACATTGTTTACAACAAAATAAGTTGTTTGCTATTATATTTACATATGTAAATACATGTATACATACATATAAATAATACACAATACAAGTTTTTCCTGAAATACGATTTAAATTTTCAACAAGTTCGGTTAGTTCTATTTTATATTCAAGTGTTGGAATTAAGCTCTTGCAGTTTAACAACTCTGCAATCCCTTGAGATTTCGGTTCTGGGTACAAATTTCGAATTAAACTTACAAAGCTTACCTTGTTCAACTTCGATTTACACTTATTTTGGGCATTTTTGGGGTACTGTTGTAAAATTATAGTTAACCTATTTTATATTGTAAAATATTTCAAGGATTCCACCTCTTATGAATAATAAGAGGACATTAAATTAAATTGTGCAAGGACATTAAATTAAATTATTATAAAAAAATTTATATGCATTTTGATTGTATCTTTCGGAATCGCCCTTCAGAATAGTAATAGGCCTAATCGAGGGAATAGTACTCTTAACCTGAATCAAAATTCAAAATACTATCAAATAATGATAAGTTTATTGTCTAAGTACTAAGAACTCATTTTACGTCAATTTGAGTTATTCCAGAATTAAAATTCTATTGTCAAATAAAAAACTTGACATCAGAAATGCATTTTGGTAGAAGCCCTTAATATATATATAGTTTTCTCTATTGTTGCTATCACACTAGTTGGTAAGATTTCACGTTATAGACGCCATCTATGTTTTCTGTCAAAATTTTCTCTTCAAAACGAAATTCTCTCAACCAAAACCATGCGTGTTTTTATTATAAATTTTTTCTCTTTTTTCTTTTGGCTTCCATTCTAATTGTAAATTTCGGACTACTTTCATCTATTCATTTAATATTTCTAATTTTTTATTATATTTACGCAATAAAGTTTTTTAAAATTTACAACCATATGTTTTTTGTCACAAATTATAAAAATTTTGTAAAAGAAATTACAGAAAAAAATTCATTTTACAAAATTTTAAGTATCAAATTTTTTACAATTTAATTTTGTAAATTTCATAATTTTTTTTTTTTTTCGTACACTAAAAAGTGGACACCATTAAATTTTTTTTGTTTATAAATAAAAATGTCAGTGTGTTATTTGTCAAGGTTCCGCATAAGTAATGATCACACACTCATTATTTATTTTTTTTTTTTTCGGCACGTCCTACTTGAAATCGATCTTTTTCATCTATATAGTTTAATAATAACAAAAAATATACGAGTAGATCAAAAGAATATAGAGAAAAATATGTAAAAGAAAAAGAAAATAATTGGGGTTCAATACCTCTTTCTAAATAACAACAAGAAAAGAAGAAACAACAGAAAAAAAATCAATTTTGCCAACAGAAAGTCGAAAATTTTCACATAAGTGCCGAATCTAATGAAATTTTCGTTTGATCTTGTTTACACCCTCATTATGTTCAATAGTTTCTTTGCGTGTACATAATTTTTGTGTAAAAATTTTAGTTGACAAAATTTTCATTGCCCATACACACTTTTATAATTTCTGTTTGACGTAATCCATAAGGTTTACGCACTCATTTTTAAAATTAGAAACGTGAATATTGCGCCTCCATACTGGCTGAGATGGTATGGAAAAAATTTCAAATTACGTTTTGTTCCCTTTATATGGAAATTCAAACTGTTCCAGTTAAATTCGATTAAAATATTTCAAAGAAAACTAAAAAATAAAATTTTCTACTGAATTGTTAATTTTTCCAATTTTCTTCGTTTTCGCGCGGCAACAAAATTCTTAAGAAAAGAAAATTTCTAAAATTAATTTTAAAATTGAAAATGCGTTTCTTAAAATTTATTTAATTTGGAAAAAAAAACAAATTTCTTCTTTCCTTATAAAGAAAATCTTAATTTTCTAATATTTTAAATTTTATGCTTCCAAAAAAAAAAAAATTCATATATGAAGAGGAGTGCCGTCGCACATAAACTGTGCACAAAATAATTTTTTTTTTCAATTATTGCAAAATTAATTGAACAAATTTTAATTCTTGTTTTTTTTCTGAAAAATTATTTTTCTTTTTTTTTTAAATAAATATTTTTGAAAATGTTTTCTCTCAAAAATTACTTAACTGGAAGTGTGATGTAATTATATAATTTCTTTTTGTGAAATCAATAGGGTAGGGTAATTTTGCAAGTTATAGGCAAGAATTGCATGAAATATAAGCGCATTACTTAAATACAAGACATGCTTCGAATTCTTATTGAACCAGTTTACAATACACGTATATGGCACGAATCCAATTTACTTTTTAAATTAAATTAGAGTAATCAATTGAAAAAGGTATACAATATAATCTGGTCTAGTTTATATAATTCACACGAAATGGGTTTATTAACGTATGTATATGAATAGAATAAAAAAATTGAATTCGTGTGCTTTCAATCTAGTCTCACTAGTTTTGTATTGAAATTTTAGTGTAATTCTATGAAAATCGTGCTAAAAAATCAAAGTCAATGAATTATTTAATAGGTTCTCGTGAAAAAAGAAACAAATGAAACATATGCAACAAATGATTGACGTTATTGGCAATCGTTTTCAATTAAATGTTTCCTATATTGAAATTAGAAAATTAAATACAAAAAACTAATTACTTTATTTTAAAACATCTGAGTTAAAGAATGGAAATTAAAAATTTAAATTTTTACACGGAAAATCTGTGGTTTTGGAACTACTCGCTCAATCATCTAGAGCCTGGAACTTTATAACATGTTATTTGCAGATACAGTTTAATCTTTCTAAATATGGCTTTTAGTGCTTGTAAAGTTTTCAAATATTAATTTTTAAAATTTTTTTTTGGTCGGCTCTTTGTTAGTTCGGTTAATCTTTACTTGTTTTCTTTAAGACTCCTGAAATGGGGGATGTCAAATTATATATTGCTAGCCATTGCATGAATTCCATTTCTTAAAATTTGACCCAGTTCCGTTCTGTTCTGTTTGCAACATTGCAAAATTAATCTAATTCAAACTATAACATCACATATGTAAGGCATCATCATTTTGCTTAATATTTTTTCGAAATTTATGTACATAATTTTTGTGTTTAGACTTTTATTTTCTTAAAAATCAAATATTTTTTTATGTTTCACAAGATTATTATTTAAAATTTTTTTTTTCATATCGATATTATTATTTCTGATTATTTTGATGCTTATTGACGTTTTTAAGTCCAAAATTTCGAAAATTATTTCTATCAGATCTTATAAAATCAAAAATATTGAAAAATGAACCAGATTAACAGTAGAATAACTTTATGAAGAATATGGAAATAATCGGATTTCGTAACTATAGAATTAAATATTAAAATATTAACTTAAATAAATTAAGTTTTTCCTTCTATTTTAGAAGTAAACGCATAGCCAATGCAGGAACTACTGTAGGTATAAAACTAAATTTGTAAAATCACCTAATGTTATGATTAATGTGAAGCGGTAGAGCATATTAATTACAGTATTTTGTACACTTCTATACATTACTCCGCCCAATTACACCGTCCTAAGGCGATTGTTGCTAATCCAGTTGAAATAAATTGAACAAAAAACTTAATACTCGGTTTAGTAAAATGTTTGCTGAAGGTAGATAAATGCTTATATACACGCAGTAAATTTAATTAAAATGCAATTTAATTACCAAATTATTCGAACTAAGCTCAAAAAAACGAGATCAATTCAAAAAATTAAGTATGCTTCTAGTAGGTTACGTTAGCCTTTTTTCGCAAATTTTCAATATATGATCTTAACTGTTAAAGTGCTAAGCGGCGCAAAAGTGATGCAATAGTTTGAATTGAAAATTACGCCGTAGCGCAAAACTGCCGCGCGCATCAGTGTGTTTTTG
The DNA here is from genome assembly GCF_029603195.1 of Condylostylus longicornis. Classification (NCBI taxonomy): domain Eukaryota; kingdom Metazoa; phylum Arthropoda; class Insecta; order Diptera; family Dolichopodidae; genus Condylostylus; species Condylostylus longicornis. The sequence goes on along the minus strand of NW_026578009.1, from coordinate 6,085,655 downwards.
GTGTTTCGTGGTAGTGAACGTATTCTAATCCCGAAAATTAGAGTGTTTTATTTAAAACCATTATTTTTCCTTTAAAATAATCAAAAAATGTACAGCACATATACAGGGTTAAAAACCCTTAACCCCTATGGTTATTTTTACGAGAGTTGACTGTATTTCATTGCATATATACACAATAATGTTATATATATATTTTCATTTACATAGAAAAAAGCAAAGATTCTTATAAAAACACGCACCATAATTATTCACTTCAGACATTTTTATATAATTTCAAAATATAAAAAATTAAAAAAAAAAAAATATTAAAAATTTTTCTGGAAAAATGCCAATTTTTAATAAAGTTTATGAAAATGAACGTTTATTTTGCAAGCAAATTTTATTACTCAAATCAAATGAACTTATTAATGTGCACATACCCATACTTATGTACACACACACACACTTGTATATTGGAAAATTCAAATTTATTCATGTAATTATGTATAAATGTTGAAATTTAAACTGTCCGACAATTTTTCAAATGGGAAAAACATATAAGAAATAAAAAAATAAAAAGAAAAACTTCTTAACTCTAGCACGTGCCTATATTGAAAATTTAGATGATGAACGTTTTAACTATGGCCATTTTAGAAAATTTTTAAAAAATAAAATTTCATTTTTAAGAAAATTAAAAAAAAATTTCCAAATATAGATTTCGAAATTATTTCCTCCCCAAATGCATAACAAATCAAGTCCCGACGACGACGATCATTTCACTGATTTTCTTTAGATTAGATAGAAAATTTTTGTTAAAGAAAATTATGGAAAATTTTCTTGTAATAAATTAAAAAATTCCAAAATTTTAATTTACTCGCTTTTATATAGAATTGTTTTTTTGGTGTATCCGAGATGATGATTTGGTCAAAATATCATGGTGGAGTTTGTTCTGTTCTTCTATTGAAATAATTTTTTTATTCTTATTTACTTTAAAAAACTTTTTTTTTCTCTGTGTTTTTTAATTTTGTTTAGATAAAGGCGATAAAATGTTTTTTTTTTTATGATTCTTAAAAAAAAATGACTTTGTTGTTTTTTCTATTTTTTTTGTTTGCTCTCTTAATTTCTTCTGATCTGATTTTTAATAATGATAGACGTGCTTCTTAAGTATAATGTTGTATCTGAGGCTAAAAGCAAAAAAAATTAGCAGCGAAATTGTTTTTTTTTTTTTTTATGGTTCATTTGAAGTCACATATGGTCAGTAACGGACGGCACATAAGAAAAGATATATTACGTGTGTTGTTTATATAAAGTATAAAAATATTATGAAATCAAAGTATTCAAGGTTAAAATAGTTGTAAAAATTATTTCAAAAGACCTTGAATTTAGATTTAAGAGAGAAACACTAACAAAACACACAAAATTTAGAAGGAACGAAAAAATTTAGAACGAAAACCACCTGATGGTAAAAAAAAAAAACAAAAGTTTATAGTTAATTGGAATTTTTATTGACTTCTTTTCTTTCTAGAGTAATAAACTTTTTTTTTTTCAAATAAATCCTGAAAAGAACTAAATTAAGGCATAAAATTTTTTAAATACTCTTCTCTTATTTTTCATCTTAAACAATTTTATTACAATTAAATTTTTGAATATTTTTTAATTTAATTAGAATAAGAAAAAGAATTCTTAAGATTTATTCTTGAATTTTCGCTGAAATTTTTTATTACCAGAGTGTTAAACAGTTCCCGGAACAGGAAGGACGCTCATCTATGATGGCATTTCAACTAAAAAAAATTGTTAACACATTAACGTAATGAGCCCTTCCTTTTTACGCATTTCCAATCTGATGCGAGGATGAGAATATAGAGCTTGTAGGTTTCATACTGCGAGATCCGAATTTTCAAAAATAATTGAAGTAAGTATGTTCAATTCAAATATAAAATCATAGCAGTTCGAGACATGAAACCTTAATAAAATGCAATTTATAAACCCCATATGAAAAGTTACTATTTTTTTTTTGTCAAAAATGCAACATTATATTATAAAATTGAAGTAAAAAGATTATGAAAAATAGCCTAAGAAATATTAAAAATATTTGTTAAATGGTACATTAAACTTGTAAATCAAATGGTATTCTTCCAATACTATTTTTTATTTTAAAGTCGAAGAACAGAAGTATGTAATATGAAAGTCTAGAAAGAAATATTAAGAATTCCCTATAATCCCTCACTATGTTTTTGTATTACAGTAGGCTCGTCATCTAACTAGTAAACTCAATTAGACAAGAAACAGGTTTATGGTCATCTACAATATCATACACTAGCCCTATACTACTCCTAGAAACGAAATACGAAAAAGCCATAGCGAGATCTTATAAGCAAAACTCTCTATCTAAAATAAGAAATATTTTGCACATATTTGAAAAGAACCTACCAAATTTTTATGACTATAGTAATTGCTCTGCAAAATTTTGAAAAATAAAGAATCTTTCATGTTTGTAAAGAATAATAAACAAATAATCGAAAGTATTTTCCAGTTTTTTACAAATTATATCAAAATTATTAGAATAGGGGATAGACAATTGTTGTCGTAAGTGTTCAACACTTAGCATTTTTATTAATAATCAGAATATGAATAAAACCTTTTCCTTTTTTCCTTCTTCTGGTAGATTATAAATAAAATAAAATTTTATGCTCTTATTATAGTTTTGTGTAGGTGGCAAATTTGTATTCGGTATGGTACTATACTGTAAGTAAAAAATCTATTGCGTTAGCATCCCAATCTAGCTGTTGTTAGGAGCAGTCCTTCGAAGCTAACACCTCTTAAAAAATCAAGTATTTTGTGGGAATCAATTCCCGTTGGTACAGTGTATAAGAGCAATCTAATTATATTCTTCAATAGTTTGCCATCTTGTCAATTAGTGCTTCAGTATCCCTGAGGAGTTGTATTAAATTCTCCGCTGCCTTACATAACATTCTATATTCAAAAATCTTTATTCTTTATATCTAACTTTTTTAATATAATTTTCTCAGGAAGCCCGTAAGAATTTCTTCACACAGTTCGTATTTTCCTATAATTACTCCTATAATGGTTGCAAATTGCTTCTCGTTGCAATTTTCCAATAATTCTTTTGCAAGGCGACTTCCTAGACAATTTCTTTATTTTTGTTGCCGTTTTTTTTCTAGTTTTTACTTCATCAATTTTTTATTATTCAAGATTTTGCAATTGCTTCTTTATCATTAACGTAAAATACTTTTTTTTTATCTCAAATAAAAACATTTTTTGTTAAAATAAATAAAAAATTGAAACTTATTTCAAATATTTTGAAAAAAAAAAAAAACCATTAGGGTATTGACAAATTGTCTTTAATCTATTGGCTGCAATAAATTACAAATAATTGTGTAAAAAGCGAATAGCAAATAAGAAAAGAAAAAGAAAACAACAAAAATGGCAAAATATGTAAGTACACAACAATTGTTTTTTTTTTTCTTTCTTTTCGTTGTTTTTTTGGCAAGAAATTTTATTTGTCACATAAATCTTGACCTGGCGCCGAAATACATAAAATAAAATAAACAATACAAAAGTATAACGGTGTGACGACAAAAAAAAACACGGTCTAGTACCGCAACTATAAAGTTTCCAAAACCAATTTGATAGATTTTTAATAATAGAATTTTATCGCAAAAATTCAAGCAACATGTTTTTCTTAAGTGTTGACATTAATTGTGTATGTGCAAACCGCGAATTAGAAGTTAATAAATTATAATACTCTTAAACTAACTAAACTTGTCTGAAAAAATAATGAATTCAATAAAAAAAAATTTAATTAAGTTTTGCAAAAAATATTTATAAATTCAACAAAATAAAAGATGAAAAATCATAAATCAAAACTAAAATAAATCTTTTTTTTTTTGCAGATTTGAGCACCACACTTTCAAGAAATTCTACGGTAGAGTACATTAGTCTGTCAAAAATTCATCACAATCCATTAAATAAGGATGATTTACTTTATGAATCGGAACGTAATAAAAGTATAACAGACGGTAAGTTGTGATTTAATTTACACCACCTTTGAAATTATGCACAAAAAATTTTAGTATTTAAAAAAAATTCTGTAGTGTAAAATGAACCAAAAGTAAGTGGTTCCCGTATGCTTAATAAAATCTCATAAGTTCGAAACTCGAAAAATTCGCAGTAGATTCGAAGTACATTCGCATTACCAACGCTTACTGTTAAATTTCAAACAAATATTTATTTTCGTGCTTTTCTTGCTTCCATTATAAAGTTTCGAAGCTGATTTAAAATCGAACAGTTCCAAACTTGTTTAAGTATCAAATTTGATTTGTTTATTTTCGATTTTGGAGAATTTTGGAGAGTATTTACGAAATGTACATAAATTATAAGATACAAATGACATTCGTTGTTCTTTAAATCGAATTTATGTGGTTCTTCAATAACGAGAAATTTTCTCTGATCATTCTGGTGTTAAACTTATTCTATTTTAAATATTCCATATTTATTCTAGAATTTGAGTATCTCAAAATCCACCGATATATTCGTAAAAATTATGCTCTCGCTCTCTGGGTTCTCTACCCCTGAACCTAAAACAATATTGCTGCGTGTAGTCTATAAACCAGTCTCTTCCTCACTAAGGTAAGAGTGTGCTTTACATTGCACCATGGTCTTTTCTAACTTACTCCAGTTTAAAGTTATTTTTGCAACAACTAATTGGCTCAAGATGCGCATCTTAAAAATCAAAAATTGAATTTTTTGTCGCAACTTTTTTGCTCCATTTTATTTCTATGTTTCAAATTTAAATTAACAACGAAATTTCCATTATGTTTTTCGTTTCGTTAAGATTTCAACGTGTGTCGTGACCCATATTTCACCTCCCATATAGTACATACATACATACATTACGCCTATATCTGCCTTAATTCAAATTAAGATTGCAAAACTTTTACCTTTTTTACACTATATCCAGCACAATATTTTAATAATTTAAAAAGTAAACAAATAAACGCAACTAAATTTAAAGATAAATAACGTTTTAGAATAAAATAAATATAAAATTTATCTTGTATTAATTAATTATAGACCAGAAATTCGATATACATTGTTTAGTAAGAAGATCTAAACATGGTAGCAAGCAACATTTTCCATGTACCCGCGTAGAATACAATAAAAATTAATTAATATTTATTTTTATACCCGTACAAACGTATATTCGAAGAGTATACTAAATTTGCCTTAGCGTTTGTAACGCTAAGAAATAATACTCTGGGATATAGGCTCAAGTGTATGTTTGTGATCAGTGGCGAATTCTGAGTCGATTTAGCTTTGTCTGTCCGTCCGCCTATCCGCCCGTCCCAACGATAACTCAAAAACTAATTGAGCTAAGTTCACCAAATTTTCACAAATGATTTATTATATTAAGTGCCAGCACCCTATTTAAATCGGATATGATCGGGATACTAGTTCGGGTAGCTGCCATACAACTTCAAAATTTATATGGCTATATCTCAGAAGCTATAAAAGCTGTAATATTGAAATTTCATATAGTTTATTTCATATAGAATGTATTAGTAGGGCCAACTTGGTTGAGAAGAGTCGCTGAAATTGCTTAGCTCCTTTTGGTAGCTGCCATATATTTTCAAAAGTTATTTGGTTATATAAGGCCAATATATAAGTAAGGCCAATGTGTTTGATCAAATTCGTTGAAATTGCTTGGCTGTTTCTGGTAGCTGCCATACAACTTCAATAGTAGTTTGGCCATATCTTAGAAAATATTGAAAATTTTGCACAGTACTGAAATTTTGCATAAATAAATATTGTAATATGGCAACTTGAAGTCGCAGTCTGTCCCATAGTCGGTCAGCCCCATAGACACATATTTATTCGCACACAGAATAGCAAATTCGTACGGGTATCACAGAGTTTACACGGTCAACTCTATTTTTTCTCGTTTTTTTTTTGAATTTTTCTGAATTAATCAACAATTTATCAAATTTAAATTTAACAATTTTCTTTTGTCGTGCTTATATTTCTGGCTCTTTTTTTTTGTTTTTGGACATTATAAATTAATTCTTAATTAATAAACAATAAAGGGCCACATTAATTCCATTAGAGACGACAATTCAAAAAAACACCTATGTTTTGTGCTATGCATAATTTGCATAATTTCATGTTTTTTATTTTTACAAAATTGGTGATATTTTATTTCATACACAATTAATTTTTCATAGCATATTATAAATTTTTATTCACGATAATTTTGGATATTTACGAAAAATGTTGGTAATGTTTGTAATATCGTCAACATCAGGCGGTAAAAATAACAACAAAGGGAAATTTTAAACAAAAGAAAAATCAATACAAATTTAAATTTAGTATAAGAAATTTTAATAAAAAAAAAAATAAAAACAACAATTTAAAGTTTTAAATTTCAATATTACAATTTTGAAAAATTATTTAATTTAATTTAATATTTTATCTGTTCAAAATAGACAAGCAACAACGAAAGCAATAATAGGATTTTATTTTGCCTCTAGAATCATCTAGATTCTAGATGATCAAATCAATTAAAAACCAATTTTAATTTTATCAAAATTCATTGAAGGGAAGAATATCTGAATCGAGAAATAAATGGCATATTGACGAATTCTGAAAAAATTAACGAAAACACCGAAACTAAATTTTCAACTCAATTTTGAGTTCATATTGAAAATTTATAATAAGTGCAGATTATCTCTATTGTTACTAAATTCGGCGAAGCTATCTTGAAAAATTCCTACATGTAAATACAAAATTAAGAAGCGCAACAAGTATTCAAGAATCTCTTCAAAATCTTTAAGTCGCTATGTTCAGAAAATGAAAGTCTGGTTATATTACAACATAAGATTTCAAAAATTCCTACAGATTTCTCACAAGGGAATATGAAACTTTTGAAATTTCTTTCTTATTTATTAAACAAAATATTTTATTTTTAGATTTCATACTTCAAAAATGCAAAAATAATACCAAATTATTAAATAACATCAAAAATATTTAAAGAGCTAAAATATATAAGCCTAGGAATTTAAAATATATATGACATAGTTTCCGACTAATGAACTATGCATGTAGAAAATAACGTGACAAATCCGAAATTTATAAAACATTTCCAAACAGCTTATACAAAAAAAATATTTGTCGCAATTACCTCGTTTATATATGCCAGTTTGAATACTTGCCTTGAAGTCATCTCAAAACTCAAGCGTCTACTTTTTTACTATGTCAGTTTGAAATCCCCAATAGTGACATTTAGCTATTAGATTTCAAGCAATATTTTTTGATTGACTTGAGTGAATCCTACTTAAAGTCAAGTAACATTTAAATGAACATTAAATAGATTTCAAGTACACTTAAACCTGTTATATAAACGGGGTAAATGACAACAGTATATCAGAAATTCGAATTGCTAAAATATTATAGTTAATTTAATTTTAGCTGAATCCAATTATTTGAGGCATAGTCGCGGTAATTTTTTATATAAACAGTCGAAAGTCTAATATTTGTCTAAATTTTAAATGAAAAAATTAAATTTTTTCTACCTTTTTCGTCCATAGTTCTTTGAATTTCAAATACCGTTTTAACGTATGTATTACGTAAAGACTGCAAATTTCTGAAGGAAATTTGACATTTTCTATACACACATACGTATTGTAATTTAAATTGCGGTAAATTTTTACTTTTTTTTACAGTTAACGTCTTATATAACAATATTCTACACACAAACCTCGTTTCAATTTTATAATACCATTCATTATGCTAACTCTTTCTCTTCTAATGTAAAATTTAAACAAAATCCAAAACATAAAAAAAAATATTTCTGTATCTAATCAATTTCAAATTGTCATTATGAATTAGTTTTCGAAAAATCAAGTAAATCTTGATTCATAGACCTTCGAATTCTTTTCAACATGCATGAAATTTTCAAAAAAATAAAATAAAAACATGATATTTTTTCTACACTTGATGAACACACACGCACACGCATTTACATATTTCGCATAAATTTTATTTGCCTATATTCAAAAAAAAATTTTTTTTAAATTATTTCCCAATCTGGATCAAATATTTCACGATTACTTCTCTCATTAATAATTCCGTAACTTATCATTCTAATTCGAATAAAGTTTTAAATTTTTTTTTGAATATTAATTTAATTAAAAAGTTATCTGTCATTATTAATATTTTTATTTCCGACTTTAATTCTACATAATTATACTTGATAATTAAGTATTTATATTTTAGGCATGAAATCATTGCGTGCGTGTGTGTGTGTGGTTTTTGTTTATGTTATACGCGAGTCGATTTTTAAGTAATGTACGCAATTAGCAATCCAGATTATCAATAAAAGAGTATGGTTTTTTCGGAATAATCTAAAAGAGAAGTCTGATATTACAATCGTAAAGACCTTAAAACAAAATGTTTAAATTAAAATTAGCACGTTGTGCTAATTAAATCAAGTTTAGGAAATAATCTTATAGTTTTCATAATGAAAGTAAAAACATTACTTTTATTACAAAGTGATTTAAAAGTTTCAGAAGCGTATATAAGAGATTCAATTCAAAGCCTTGTTTGTAATTATCAGCTAGTTTGTTCGGTATTATTTAGCATTTATATCTTTAGCTCACGCTCAGGAAAAATTCTCCTATATGTAGACAAAAAGGCATCTTTGAAGCAAATTAATTTCAAATCTTAAATTCTGTTTACAAACAAAATTTTTATTTTTTCTAGTTCTATTTATAACTTTTGATTTAAATTAGGTATATTAACTTTTCTAGCTAGTCTTATCTTAGTTCTAGCAAAAATAATTTTTTTTATTAAATTAAATTTGAAATAAATTTAAATTTTTACCTACCGGATTTCGTACAATAGGAGATTATGAGATTTTGACAATGGAGGTTATGAGATGGCACCAAATTTCACATGTCGATGAAAACCGACTTCTCCTTGGTAAGGAGAAAGCGTAAATAAATTATTTTTAGAGAGATATCGGTCGGTCTGTCTGCCTGTCTCTCTGTCTATCTGTCTGTCTGTGCGTGCAAGTCAGTATCTCAAGTTCGGCTGAACCAATTTTCACGAAAATTTTATCATATTATTTTTGATCATGTCTCAGGATCTAATGGACGGAAAGAATTGAAATTTAATATTTAAATTCTGGTTTTTATAGAAGTTAACTAGGAAGAGAAATTGGATCACAGAAAGAGGCCTCTACTAAGAACCCAATTTTAATTTTTCTACAGGTGCATTAACAAAAGCCTATTTTCTATCTTTCATAAAAGGAAATTTTCATAATTTTATACTCATGTCTTTCGAATTAATTTGCAATAGAATTTATAATAACATATTATATAAAATTACTTAAAACTTGGATTAAGCAATTGTTGTCTATATTATCTGTAAAGAATTGCAATTTGCGCGATTTGTAATTTTCATCTTTGAAAGTTTTTGTATTCAAAATTTTAGTTGATTGTCATTTCACGTTATTTTTCAAATAATTCTCATAGCTAAACAAATTTTTCACTTAACAGGAGGAGCAACTTAATTGCCACATTATAAACTAATTTCCTTATTAATAATTCTTCTTTTCATTTATTTTCTTTTATTTTAGATTACTATCAAGGTTATAAAACCGGAAATTTTAGAAATAGATCAAGTAAAATATGGGATCCTCATCCAGAGTACATTATTGATGCATTTGGTCAAAAAATACATCTTATGCTATACCAGGATACTTCATTTGTTCCACCAGATTTTAAAGTAAGTAAAAAAATTAATGTTCTTTTCAATTATTCAAAATTAAATCATTTATCATAACACAATTTGAAACGAAAACGAGAAAGGAAAAAAAAAAACAACCTTTGCAACTTTCAAGATAGTTGAATGTAAAGGGTAAAAATTTTTTTTGTTAAAACCATTAAAATCAAGGTGTGCCTTTTATTATTACTTTTGAATTTAATAACACTTTTGACCTGAAAAATGGAGAATTTTTTTTAATATAAACGGAATATTATATTTTACAGATAAATAAATGGACTCGACCGACAACACTTTGCCCACTTTTGTCACAATAATTAATAATGCAGAAATTGTTTTTCTCCATTGGAAATTAATCTTCACAATTGATATAATCTATAAACTAACTGACTTTCTTTGTACTACTTTTGTCTGCTCACTTTGTTTTGTTCATTCAATTTGATAAATTTCTTGTTGAAGAATTTAAGAGGAATGCAAAATTTCTTACATATTTACGAATTAAATCGATTTTTTATGTGGAATAGCAATGAAAGCCAAGTTATTCAGTAAATATTTTATTATTTTAACCCATTAAATGCCATTGTTTGTCTTTTTGTTTCTTCAAATTTTATTTTTAATGTGTTTTAATGATATTGAGATTAAATTGAGAGAAGAGCAACTACCTAAACTGGCTGTTCTCTAATGAGAACTATGACACAACAATTCGTAGTAGAGATACCAATGATTTGTAAAATAGCACATTCCATTCCCGTAATAAAAGTAAAAAAAAACTGACACCTTTCAGATATTTTAAGTACAGAAAAGTAATAAAAGATGTTTTATTAAGAGTATTTACTTAGAACCAAATTTTGTAACATACTAGACAGGAACTATACTATTCAGGAATAATAGACCTAACAACAATTTTCAATTTAGCAATTTTAATATAAAAAGTGGCGCTTTTCAGACTTTGATGAACTATAGAATTAGAAGGAGGGAGAAACAATTTAGTGGTTTTAGTGAAACAATTTATTTCCGCATAAGGGAGGTGATGTGAAGGCACCAAATTTCGTATTTCAAGTTTTCGGTAGGCTAGCGAAGCATGAATAAAATTTTTTTTTCAAAGACATCCGTCGGTCTATTTGTCTCTGTGCCTGTCTGTCTGGGTGTGCAGATCAGTATCTTAAGTTCAGCTGAACCAATTTTGATGAAATTTTATATGCGATATATTAGACCTCGAGAACTGAATTTTTCCGCGGGCCGATTTTACATTTTAGCACATATAAAGAGAAATAATTAGAAAATTTTCTTAAAATTAAATATTTAAGTTCAATGCGTTAAAACAATGAACCTATATATTTTTTTTTTGGAAAGGTCAGGGCTCCGAAAGCAAACAAAGAGGTCGATTTTACATTCTTTGCCATATCTACGGAAGAGATTGCTCGAATTTCTTGAAATGTAATATTTGAGTTTTGGTTATTACTGAAAATACCTGGTGAACTTTTCAGGGAATTCGAATGACACAAAGTGAAAGTCTACTAAGAGCCAAGGAGCCAAGTTTACATTTTTCTATGTACATATGTTAAGTAAAAGCTTACTTACTCCCTTAAAATTGGAAAGAAATGTTTAAAAGGCATTTTCAAAATCTTCTGTAACACTGTCCTTAAACTAGACACAACATATTGCGGCGGGCTATATTCTGATCACTTCAAATTTTTTTATAATTTACTGGGAAATGTGATGACAAGAAATTTTCTAGTAGACATAAGACAACGTCAATCATAATTTAATTAAAATAATCATTTTGCTACTATTTTTGTTGTGTTACATAGTTTCTATCATAGTTCTTTCCAAATTTATTTTAAAGTCATATTTATTAGCAAATAATTAGCAATAATTTTAAAATCGCCTACATTTTTTGCTATTTAATTTTATCGACTGAAATATTTATCGTAATTCAAATTCCAAAAATATTTTATCATAAAAGAAAAAATTTTCATTAAACTCTTAAATATCTTAAATACTTCTAATGTTGATTTCTAATATAAGTAGTCCAAAAAAAAATAAATTTTTTCATGTCTGAGTGTATTTAAGTGTGCATTTATAAGCTAATCCGGTATTTGTAAGAAAAACTTGATTAAATCCTATTTAAATTTCGTGCAATTTCAAATGCAATGAAAAAGTTATCGCACATTAAAATTTTATTAATTTCCCATTTAAATTTTATCTTATGATTTTTGCTGAAGAAATTGTTTTAATAATTTTGTGAATGTTAATTAATTTAATGATATTTTCCCTTTCACTTTACTATAAGCTAATAAATTCAATAAGTATACAGTAAATAATTCACATTCAATCACGCTCCAAGTATTTTTATCAGAATATGATAAGGAGTTTCATAATTTTTTTATCGTATCTATCCCATTGGTTTCAATTATCTAACAGGAAAATTAGTTGAAATTATCTAACAGGAAAATTAATTGATGGTGCATGAAATTTTTTAGGACAGTAATTTTTTATTTCATAAGAGTATGACAAAATAATTTTAAATTTGTAGCAATAAGATTACCGAAAAACGTTCCAGTTTAATGCCCAAATTTTAATTAATTGAAACTCTGAAACTAAATCCGGCTTGTCAATCATGCTCTTATAAATATTATTCCAACACCACAATCTTTGTTATAATAGAATAGGAATATCCCAAGAGAATATTCTAAACCATAATTTTGTGTTATACTAAGATATAATTTATTTCCAATTGCACAGCTTCTTCATGTATTCAAAATTTACTTCAAAACTCCAATTCCAAAACTTAAAGTCTTAAAAAAATCAATTTTAATATTTCAACCTCAAAATCCAAAAAAAATTTATATCAAATATTTTTTTGTCACGGAAATTTTTTCAAGCTCCGATATTTTCCTCAAGTCATTTTATACTCGTAATATTCAAGTGATTAATTGACTTCCAGTATAAATGACTTATAATTTCACTCGATAAAGATTAAAAGTTTCAGATATTTTCAAAAATTAAAAACCCAAAATTTGCAATTTCATTTGATAGAACTATTAAAAAGTCATCATTCATTAACGCGGCTTTATACACTATACATTAAAAGAGAAATATTAGTTCATTGTCCTGACAGCTACTGTCATCATAATGAAAATGAATTTTTTCAATTATTATAATTATTTCAATTTATAAAATGTTTTAATAACTTCTGTACTCAAAAGTTTAAAACAATAAGAGAATAAAAATAAAAAATTTTTTGTCTATTCAAACTGAGACAAATGACTAAATCATGATAGGTCATTCCACTCCAACTAGTTTCAATGACATTATGTGTAACTGTAAACTATGTAATGCAAATTTTTATTACCATAATTATGTATGTTTGTATTAAAAAATATGTGCCACTTATTTTATGAACACAAAGATAAATATTTTCAAATGTACATGCATATTATATTCAAATTGGTATTTAAAATTCTCTTGGCCTCCTTCATACTGCATAATTTGGTATCTATATCCTATGTATGTCGGACTTAATATGATTTTTTTCTTTAAATTTTGTTTATGCTTTTTTCTTTTCTCTGAAATTATACCAAATGTGGTGGATTATGAGGACAAATTGAACAAATATAAAGTCTCGTATTAGTTGAATTTTGCTTAAATATGTCAAAAGAAACGACAATTTTATTATTTTTATTAAACAAAAACAAAAGAGAAAAAAGTTTAGTAAAACATGCAGAAGGAAACGATGAAATTTGGAAGTTGTCATAATCAACCATAGGATGTTTTACTTGAAAATTGTTATACTGAAGGAAATAGACGTATTTAAAAGGAAAGTTATGTATTATTTGTAGCCTTTTGCGTGTAAAGGAATGCTACTCGAGCCAACTGACTAATCTAATCAGTTTGAAATAATATTATGGGAATAAGTTTAAGTAAATAACACGTTCAAGTAAAATGTAACTTCATACACCACTTAATATACCTACGTACAAAAGCATATATTCTGTGGCTATAAATTGAAACTGACTAACAATTTTCTAAAAATTTATTACTTTCGTTTTCCTAACTTTCATTGATTCTAATTATTGTAGGCCTACGCCTAAATTCGGTGATTTCGAGAAATTCAATAACTCGATTTGTCAACTTCTGCTGTTTCAACTTATAGCTATAGTTTTTGTGGTCCATGCAGCACTTTTTGTTTATATGATGGTATGATGATGTGTTATGAGTTATAACACAATGTTTATATACCCATTCGGAAACAATATTTTATTTCAAAACTATATGGAGAAAAAAGGATAGAAAAAATACATGAAATGAAAGAAAAATTTAATTTAAATAAGTTGTGATCGTGTATATAGAGGAATGTGTCATTAAATAGGTGCCAGATTGAATATTGTTTTAACATATTGCGAAAAATTACAAAAATTTTGTTTTTTTTTTTTTTCAATTTAAATTTATTATGTTTCTATTAATGGTATTAACAAAATTTTTAAAAAGTGAGGCAAAATATCAATTAATAAATAAACTGAGAATTTTTTTAATGGAGTTTTATCAGGTAGCATGAGTTTATTATTAAATTTAAGGATAAAAGGAAAATACATGAGCACAAAAAAATTTCTAATTTAAGAATAAATAATCAGTGCAAATTTTTAAATGTTAACCAAGTAAGCTAAAAGGCATTTGAGAGTTTTATGATTGAGGGGTACCCCTTTAATTTCTTAGACGGAATCTCTTGGGTACTCTTGGGTACAATTACAATCTTCGACCAGGTTAGCGAGACTAAAATCAAATTGAGACTAAAAATATAAGGAATACCTCAATTTGATCTAATTTAGAATCGCTTTGCGAGCTCAACTTTAAAAATAAACAAAAGACATTTCTACCATTTCGAACCAAAAATTACAAAATCTCTTACTGAAATAACGAAATTTCATTCTATTTGTTCCGATTAAGTTTGATATTCAGCTTAAATTTTAAAAATTCTCCAATTTTCTACATCTGATCCTACTTAGAATCGCGGAAGATATTAACTTCCATTCAATTTTATTTCATACTCAACAAAACTAAAATTTTTTTTGCATTAATAACTTATTTGCTGCACACAGCTGTTCAACAAATTTATTGTCATTATACTCGTAATTATTAATTGATTTATTTTTATAAGCTTTAAATTGTTATTCAAATTTATGATTGTATCTTGTTTACTTGTGCACAAGATATCTTTCAAATCTGTTTTAAAAAAATTATAATAAACAACGCTGTAAGGTTGGTGGATAATAAAACAATTTTATTAATTACACCACGTAATGACAGTAATTTCTAATTATGATGAAAGCCCATAAAACCCAGAATTTCATTATTATTTTATGTCTTTATTTGCGTATTATAATAATTGGAAATCTCTTTGTTCATAATAAGTTTACAATTAGTAATAAATATTAAAATAGCCAGAAAAAGAATTTTATAAAGGAAAATTAAAAAATTTAGTCCAAATCGCTTAATTTATTACTTACGGCTTTTCCCTACAAAATTTATGTATTTGCAAGAGATGCGTTCCCGGTTATTTCTCATTTGATATTTCTTTCAAATTTTAGGCGAAATTATTTAGAAATGTGGTGGAGTCAGCTTTGGTTTTCGATAATCAGTTGTGCTTACTTATTAAAATTGCAAATACATAAACTTATTAAAATTGTATAAGACTTTCCGGGGAGCATTTAAAAGATAAGACAATAGATTAGACTAAGATCATATGCAAAAATGCAGTGGCAGCTTAAATATATTAATTTAATTACAATTTGATTCTCAATTAAATGTTTTTTCTAATATTTAATACCAATCAATGTTTAATATTTTCGTAATTCCATCGGGAATTTTCGGTACACTTCGCTTCGTCGGTTTTGTGCATTGACAGGTGAACAGACAAGTAAAATATTTTTATCTCTTGTTTTTTTACTAATTCAACTCTCAATATTAAAATTTATGTTGTATATTTCGCATTAATATGATCGTATTTAAATTTTAAATTAATATTTTTTTCTTGTAAATTATTTTTTATAGCTATAATAAATTTCTTAATAAATAAAAAAATTATTATTATTTTTATGAAATTTTGGATTGATCTCATAAATTTTCAATAATGCATAAATATAGTTTGTTTTTTAATTTTTATATTACAAAAATTTAATTTAGATTTTTTTCAAAGTTATTAATGTTAGAAGTTTTACGGTAAGTCTTTCGCCAATTAAAATTAAATTAAGAATCCGGTTGTAAGTTCCTCAAAGTTGAGATTTTATTAAAAGTAATGATTGCTCGTAAATAACGGAACATGATAACAATAATTTAAGTAATAAAAGATTCACTCTTTTATAACGTAGCATATAGGGATTTAAACAATTAATTTTTACAAAAATAATTTTTCCAATTTGTACTTTTAGTTTACAAATTCCATTTTTTCAAATAAATGAAAAATATTTTGTCAAATTTTCAATCGTTCACGAAATACCCCCTTTCTATTCAGCAAATTAAGCTCAAAATAAATTTTCTTGTAGTGGATAAGAGTTACAGTGGGTGAGAGTTAATGTTAATAAAATTTTTGGGGTTGCTCAAATAATAATTTTTCAAGCCTTTTACTATCCAAACTAAAATTTTCAGCTAAAATGTCAGCTAACATATGAGCTGAAGGAGAGATCCTTCTGGCCCATTCGGTTCCCTTAATATTTACGAATTTACGATTCATATGAGGTGGCGTAGAAATATCGGAGAGCTCTACAGAAATTTATGGAAAAAATAATCATAATATGGATTTATTACAAAAAATTGTCCAACGAAGTTTTGCGTCCCGAAAAGGGCCATTCAAATAAAGTCAATATAAGAATTAATTTTTTTCTTAAAAATAAATTTTTCGATCCAAAAAAATATAATGCAGAAAAATTTAAAAGAAAATTATGGTTATTATAGAAAAACTAATTTTCAAAAATTGTCTTGTATACCAGTGCTCAAAAGCAAAAAGGGGAAAAACCAGAAGCCGACTCAAACGATTGAAATTTTTTTTATAACATTTGGTTAAATAAATTGCTAATAATAAGTTTAGTGAATTAACCTTTACGATTTGTAATCCAAGAATGAGTTAATTTTGAAAGACTTTTACATTTTTACTGAATATTTAATGGCGCACATGCATATAAACATATTTGAAATATTTACAACATCTACAACAACTTTTACAAAATACTGCAAAAATACAAAATTTATTATAACAATAACTGTCAAGCTGATTAAATTTAATATTACCACTTTTTACCTTATAAACTTTCAATTTGCATTTTTTAGCAATTTAATAAAAATTTATAAGGATTTTTAAGTATAGTATAACAATAAGACACAAATAAAATTTGTAACGTTAAGCAAATTAACAAAAATTTATTGAATATATTTGCTCCCTTTTGTTCTTTTAAATTTAGAATTCCATTGAATATTCGCAATAAAAATTTTAATATAAAAATTTCAATAAATTTTTGATCAGTTTGTAATGTAGCTTTGTACATCAAATTTTCCTCTTAAGTGACATTAATAATATTGGATGATTGTTGCTACTATCAACGATAATTTCTCAATCAAAGAGGAATTAAGTGAAATCTGAATGATATTCGATTACAATAAGTGGCACTAATATGATGCCTCCAAACTCTCATGCTTCTGAAGAAAAAATCCCAAATAAATCCTAAATGAAATGTTCAACATAAGCTTAAAACTAATTTTTGATTAAAAATGGTGGATGGGCAACAACGGTTATCATTGAAAATTCAAAAATTTCAATCTATAATGAAATAAAGTAAATTGTATAAATATTTTTGTATTTAGTAAAAAATTATGCATTACCATTATTGTTTTGTAAAACTCCTTGAGTTCCATATTGCAACAATGTAGTATGTCAACTGAATTCAACTAAGCCTTTGATTTTTGAATTCTCCTTGAACAACATTTGCTGAATTAAGATAGAAAATCGCATTGCTACGTAATAAAATTCAAGGGTTATATAGTACAAAAATTTCATTTCTCAATGTTTGTGTGGTTTATCAGCCAACAGAAAGACAGACAATTATTTTCAAATCGCTAATAATTTTAAATTTCTTCACACTATACATAATTTAAATATCAAATAACAATTTCTTAATATCAAAACAAATTAGAGTAAATTTTTCTCAAAATATATGAGTCGTAATCTATGGATTTATGAAGTCAATTAAAAAATTTTCACAGACATTTTCTTAATATTGCACAAAAAACATGAAAGAAAAAACAACAAAAAAATTTATTAAAGCGGTAAAATATGTCAACTTGGTATATTGTTAAATTATCCACTTTTGGTTGTATGCAATTTGAGAGACAGAGGCGCATTAATATTAAAAATAAGAATAACAAAAAAAATTAAATGTAAACAACACGATTACCTGGTGTGACTTACATGACATTTGTAACTTTTTCTGTTTACTTTCAAAACTTTGTCGTTCATCTGTTTGTTTTATCGTAAATTTCTTAACGTTAGTATTGTCAAATTGATTGTGTCTTGCTCATTTTTATGATCACTTTTAATGCAACAAAAAACAATGCAATCCACTTAAATTTTTCAAATTTGAAAATGTTATTCTAATAAAAATTTTTTTGATTTAGTTTAAAACAAAAAAATTTGATTTTTATAATTTAGGTTTTATTATTAGCATTATAAACGTACATTAAATTCGATAATTTAATTCACAAATGTACCACATTTTAGGCTTAGCAATTCTTTTAAAAAACTGCATATTAGTTTAATTAATTAATTTTTCACTAAAAAAAAATGTTTCACTTATAAAAATAATCATGGTCGAATTTGATTTTGGTGCATAATACCTAATTAAATCTTAATCGCAGCTAACGATAAGTCCAAAATTAAAAGACCAGATTCTTTCTTCAAAAGTGCCTAAATATAAAATAATTGTGATAAAATTTTTATACCGGTAGATAATCAGTATACTAGGTCACAATTAAGAATTCATAAGAAATAAATGCGTTATTTATAGATTCATAAAAACATCCCGTAAAATAAATTGTAAACAGTTTTTCCTGGATAGGGAACAATTTATAGTTGCTTAGAATTTGAACAAAATAAATTTAAATAATTTCCAATTGCATTGCATAAAATTAGGATGAATACGTAAGGGCACCAAAATTTTGAATTTCGAGTAGGAAAGCGTAAATACACTATCGATTTACATTTTTTTGCATCCTGAGAAATAATCAATCAGTTTTCTTAAATTTAATATTAAGTTTGATACCGCAACTAATTGACAAATTTTTCGGAAATTCGGAAGTTCAATAATTATAAAAAGCAAATTTCTTCAAAAGAATATTATTTTTTATGCCTGCAATTAATGGTAAACTATACCTAAAAATAATGAAGATTTTAATTTTTCCTGGTTAATTCTAACGTTTCTATTCTAAGTTTTAATTGAAAATTAAAGCATGCCAATTGACCTAATCTTTAATTTGATTGATGATTACACAAAATTTAATAGAAAAATCAGTTATCAGATTTTAAAACACTCTGTACATTAACTTGCAAAAAAAAAAAATTTCAAGAATTATTTTTTTCTAAATATAGCCATATATGTACATATTCGGCCTCCCGCTGAGCAACAAGTTAATATTAATTATGTTAATTATTAATCAATGTAAAATAATAGCTTTCAACTTAAGATATGTATATATAGCTATACGAATACATATGTACATTGAAATTAAATAATAATTACATTTGACATCTTTACGAACATGAAACTTAATTGTTAAACAAATAATGCTAATTTAGTATAATTAAACACGCACGCTAGCAAATATACCTCAGTTTTTTTTTTTGCTTCTTCTTCCTCAAAATTTTTAATTATGCATTTAATTCAGAAAATTACAAGTGTAATTAATAATCAAATGCAAATATATTCTTTGTGTTTCTTTTAAACAAAGTTTTAATAAGCCGGTGTAACAATTCAGCGCGATCTGAAATATTTAATTTAAGCACATGTTTTTTACAGAAAAAAATTTGAATTGTTAGAAAATTCTTGTAAAAATATAAAATTAATTTCGCATAATTAAAATAAATTTGAACAAAATTTTCGAATGTGATGTATTTTTTTTACAATAATTATTAAATAGGCACAAAAAATTTGCAGAGTTCATCCAAATATCTATGAATTTCTATGATATCAGACTTAAGAATTTTGCGATTGAAATTAATTTTTATACACCATCACAATTATAATGGTAGCCTCAACCCACATTATACAATTAATATATGAAACTAATAATATTTAATAATTATAGGAAATTAATTACTCAACAGGTGTCTCTATAAAATTATTAATCATTTATTACTTATACAAAGTTCTAAAAAACCTACTCGTTCCATTAATTTTATTGTTCTGCTAAAGCCGCTATATAGCTTCTCCTTATAATTTTTTCTTATTAGTTACAAACTTAGTTGCTATTTAGTGGAATAATTAAGTAACACTATTTATCGGAGTTAAATATGTATTATTGAAATAAATATTAAAAGTTGTCAAATCGCATAATTCCTATCTGAATGTAAACTACACAAATATTATTATTCACTTTCAATAATTCTAATAGAGCAATAAAATGAAATCTACAGCTATCTTAACTAATCATGGGTTAAGCTAGAAAAAACAATGCTAATTGCTATATAGAACATTTTAAGGTCATAATGAAAATAAATGTATATGAGTTGTTTTATTATTTATTGAAACATTTATATTAATGCCTCAAATTATTAGGGATATACTCTAAGCTTTTTAACACACAAAAGAAACCCTGCAGAAATGTAATAAACTCTGCTTATTTGTAAATACACTCAAAAAAAACCAATACTAAAATATTTCAAGATGTTTTGTCAAAAATCCAGAAAAATATATTTTTATTCGGAAAAGCTCTGACTTAGAGCCTTACTATGTAATTCGATTTTCATGAAACGTATTTGCAGAAATAGAAAAGTAGTTCTATATACAAAGTGATTGGCACTGCCTTATAATTTTTCCGAATACGATAATCGTATTACATATAGTAAGATCCTTGATTTATAATTTACTTCTAAAATAGTTTACTCTTAGGCGAGTAAACAGAGAACTATTTTTTGCATATTTTCAAAAACTCATTCTATATTATTAAACGTTAAACAAATTTATCATACCTTTCCGAAAATATAATGTGTGTCATGCTATCATTATGACATTTACACAAATGTACAAATTTTCAATACAAACATAAAAATATAAACAATTTATTAAATCATAATTTTATTTAATGACTTTGATAATAAATGAATTTGATTTACGGAAGACTTAAAATGAGATTCACAAAGAAAAAGCGATTTAACAATTTAGCGACAATGTTGTATTTTTTTCTTTCTTTTGACGACGACGACGACAACGATGATTGTATCGGTTTGTTTTTAGTGGTATAAAGCCGAGCCAAGCCCAAAATTTATTTTTTTAATTTTTTTTATTATAATTTAATATTTTCTCTTTATTTTTTTTTAATTTTGAAATATTTGAACGACTAATTCATACCGAAATATTTTTGTTTGTACACTTAATTTTGAACCAAAATTAACTTACTGCATTACATTTTCAATAAAGTTGTTTTAGAGTGTGTAAAACTCAAATTTATTTTAAGAATTATAAAGGAAACAAATATTTTTAGATATCTGAAAACGAAAACTATAGCATTATTTTAAGATGATTTCGATTTGAAGAATGACCATGGCAAGAAATAAAATATTTGCTTTGTTAATGGTTTGAAAACGTCCCGTAAATGAATTTGTAAACGGTTATCATTCTTTTCTGGGCAGGGAACAAATCTATAAATATTTAGAATTTGATTAAACTGAAGTAATTTCAATAATTGCTATCCACTTAAAACTTTAGTCACGCGCTGCAGCCCCATTCCTTCTAATATAAAGTGTTTTCTAAATTACATAGAAGATTTATTACAGTTATTGTAAATATTTTTATTTATTCAAAAAAAGGCCCACAAACATAAAACTCAAGTTGTGGCTTAAAAAAATCGTGAGATTTTCCCAATAAAAACAACATGTAATCTCATTATTATTGAAATAAAAAAAAAAAATTATTCACTCATTTTGATAAATAACATGTTGCCAGATAAGAAAATTTTAGTCAAAATTTGTAATCACTTTTAAGAATTTGTTTTTACAGTTCTACCCGACAAATTTTAACAAAAATTCAAAATAAGTATTTTTCTTTTTTTGGATGAATACAAAATTTCAATCATTTCATCCAAAAAAAAAAAAAAAAAATGGGAAACAACAAAAATAAATCTGCTGTGATCACCACATAACCGACCGCAATGTGTATTTTCTGGTTTAGCCAAAGTATTACATAAGATTATAAAAATGACTTTGAAACACTTCTTTCTAAATTTAAGAAAGTTAGTATGCTTTTCTTTAACATGTCCAGAAAAATGCAAATTTACCTTTTATACAAATTAGTTTGACTTTGAGCCATTCGAATTCCATGATGAATACAAAAATCGCCATATGATTTCAGAATCAAGTGCAGCTCAAATATTGAATTTTAAGAAATTCCATCAACTATTTCCGTAGATTGCTAAAATATATAAGAGCGGCCCCTCGGTTTGAGAATTAAGGTCTTTCCAAAAAACTTATAGGTTCATTGTTTTAAGGCCCCGAATTTAAATATTAAATATCAAGGAAATTGGTTGATTATTTCTCTTTATATGCACAAATATACAAAATCGGCCCGCAGTTCGGTCTACATTCTGAGACCTTATATATTCCAAAAAAAGATCAATTTCTGACATAGCCAAAATAAGCTCATACAAAAAATTACATCAAAATCGGTTCAGTCGAGCTTAACATTCATGCGTGCACCGACAGACAGATGGATAAACAGACCGACATTTCTCCAAAAATGGTTTAGTTACGTTCTTTACTATTGAGTGCGATCCCATCAAAAACTCGACATGCGTAATTTGGTGCCATCCCGTAACCTTCCTTATTGTATGCAATCCGGTCTGTAAAAATTCATCAAAATTCCATCCATCCATTTGTAAAAAAAAAGTTAAAAAGAGGAAAACAAAAATGGAAATGCATGTTTTTTTTCTCTTTTCCATTTTTTTTTTTAATTTATAACCTAAAAATAAAAATATTTTATTTTCCTTTTTTGACATTTAATTCAGCATTTTATTTTCACCTTAACTCAATTTTTTTTATTCACAATTATCTTATTATATCTTATTACAGGTTACTCACGTTTATGAAAATCAAACGAATCGTATACCTGAAAAAGAAGAAGATCGCTATCACCTGGAATGCTATTATAAGGGACGAGTTAAAGATGATGAAAAAAGTGTTGTTGCTGTCTCTTTGTGCAATGGAATGGTAAGCTTTACATTTTTTTTTACCGTTTTCCTTTTTTTTTTGTTTTAATTTTTTGTTAGTTTTTGACAGTGACTTTGACATTTATTTGAATGAAATGGAATTTATCCACCTGCGTGAGATTTATCGAAATGATCTTTCGCATATTAATCATATAAAATACTTACATATACAAAATATGTATTAAGGTATATATGTGCATCAACGTCTACGGAAAACAAAGTATTATTGCATTCCATGATCATATCACCTGATCGGTATCAATTTATTGTGAATTCGTAATGTCTGCTAGGGAGTACAAGACGAGGGGTTACAAATCTAAAATGGGAAATACGTAGGTTTATAAAATTTGAAAACGACGATTTGTTCTCAGAGTGGAATTGCGAGGAGGAATTCCAGTTGAGGAGACTAGTTTCTTTGCCTAATTCATCTTTCTGAAGAACAGTTGCATGAAGAAATATTCTGCTTTTAATTATTTTATTCCGTGAAATAAGGGTCCAAACGGCAACGGCTTAAATGTTACTTTAAACCGAAAATTTAAAAATCAATATGAGTATTAATCATATATTGTGCTGTTGAATCCTAAAATTATGCAAAGTCCAAAAGAAATTACAAAATTTTTTACTATGAGTCAAAAAAAATTTAAAACGTAGAATTGAAAGTTACTTACGTCAAAATCAACCTTTTTTTGATTACAAAGTCATTCCGACATCGAAATTACAGTTACAGAGTAGCGCTACAAAGTGTTCAGCGTCACTGTATTTTAGATTTTAGGTTTAATTTCCGTTTAAATCATTTAAATTCGTATTCGTGGACAATATTGACTAAATCCCTCTGTATACAGGCTATCAGCTTTGATACACGTTATGTATGAATGAATTTCTTTTTTTTTTTTGTTCTGTAATAAACGTAAGGCAAACTGAGTAGATTTATAGAATACTAATTTATTTATTTAAAACACAAAAAAAAATTTGAAATGTGACCTAAATCAGAAAACGGACACGATTATTAGCATTAACAAACAAAAGAATTGACTTGTGGATTTATCATCTATTCTTATCATGCCACTAATGACAGCTTAAGCATATTCTTAAGAAAACCATGAATAAATTCACATTTACAAAGTATATAAAATGTGAATTTATGGACGAGTATGTATAGCTATACTAACATAATCGTATATTGAAGACTATTTAAAACTGTCAAAAAAGTTTCAAAGACAATAATAAGATAAGCCGGAAAGATTTGAAAGATGCCGAATTATTTTGAGAATTTTTTTTTTTCTAAAATGAACGAGATAAGAGAAAACATTAAATTGACTGAATTGACTAATTTATTTTTAAGGATTTGTTATATACAATTATAAAATTCCAAAGAAAATATTAGCAACGTAACTGAACTGCAAAGGTAAACACTTTTTAAATATTTAAAAGTCATTTACTACGAAAAAATCATGATTCAATGTTGTTTTGTAAGATCCAACGCTCAATATAATAATTTGTGAATTGCAGTAAGATTTATCATAATTTTGTTTCAATATTTCTCACATCATATTATCAGTTAGGTGAAAACATGCCCTTAACTAAGTCACTGGAAATTTTATAATAAATCAAATTCTAGGAAAATTTCAAATGTATTATAATATTTTGGGTTATGCCCATTATGGCTGTCTTTACCATATGAAAATATCATTATGTAATTACAAAATTTTTTTATCGAAATACACTTAAAAACTATTCAACTCCAGAGCTGCCAGAGTAGTGTTAAAAATGAGAAGTAAAATGTTTTTATTAAAGAAGAGCTAAATAGCACTAAAATTCATTAATTTTAAGTAAAAATCGCTCATAGGTTAAGTTTTGTTTTATCGTCATAAATTAGAGTCATTTCCTTAATGACTCTTTTGTAGTCTTACCGTTTTTATGCCAAGTATAAAAATTAACATGGAAGGAGGCATATAAAATCATTGGAAAAATTGCCGTCGTTTGAACGTATCCCAAAATCTATTTCAATTCAGCAAAATATAAAATTTAGTACAATAAAATGACATGAATTTTTCAATACCTTCCGTATGGTGCGCATCATAGCATATTGCACCCATTGCGTTTACGACGTGGTATTTTTATTTAATTGTTTTACTTTGAATTTTTACAGAATATTGACAAATGACAATAATTAGACATTTAATAGTTGACTAATAGGTAATAACAATTTATTTGACATTTACAACATTCGATTCGATATCCATGAATAGTTTAAAAAGAAATATAAAATGATTCAATGTTTGGCAACTGTGCACTCATCTCAAGAGTTGATGTAGTAATTTTCCCTAAAAATGCAATATTTTCAGCCATATTTCGAACACTTTGCACCGACTAAACAAATAAATATTAATTCAAACAAAAAAAAAAACCCACGAAATTCAAAAAATGTCGATGTTAATAATTTAAATAAGCCCTATTGAAATGAGGGATCAAATAGAATTAGAAAAGTTAAAGAACTATTAAATTTTTATTCAAAAACAAAAGTAGAATTAGAAACGAATATAAAAAAATGTTTTATTTTTTGTTTTTATTTTTTATATCAAATAATAAGGCGCCAGAATAATTGTTAAAAAATAAAAACAAAAGAAATCCAGATTAAAATTAAAATTCTATTCTTACAGTTGAATAAACTTTTGTTATATACAATTTAGCCCTATTCTCCTATATGTACAATTTTAGATTTATTTGTTTTTCTTTTCTAGACGACCTTTTTTTAGATCATTAAAATCTAATGTCATTTTAAAGGCATGTGACATAATAATCTGCTAATGGGATAAAGATGTCAAATTCAATTTATTTAATAAGTTGACCTTGAGCATTTTATTTGTAAATATATAGGTTTTTGTGACATTTTGGAAAATATTAATGTACCTACATATGTACATACATACATAATTTTTTCTATTTATAGGAGTTGGATTAAAAACGATTGGGATGCCAAGAGAAAAAAATAGTTTTATACGGTAATATTTAAAGAATTTTTAACATAAATCAGAAATCGTCGATTGGAAACCTATAAGATATAAAGCGTGTAAAAATAATTTTGAAAGAAAATGTTGCCGTTGTGCACGTTTCTAATTTTAGATAACAATTAAATTCTTAAATTTTTGTTTATTTGAGCAACTTTTTTCAATTTTAATATACAGGCACTGATTACTGAATCATCTTGTATTGTATGAAGGCATAACTATGAATAGCTCGCAAAAAGTTTAGCGAATTAAATTAAAAAGAAGTTCGATCACATGGTCCGCTCCTTAGTTTCAATATACAAAGTAAACTTAATAACCAAACTAATTTACTTTAGCCACACTACATTTAAATTTTGAACACAATATTGAGTTTTAACATTTGAAAGTCTCCATAGTCTATATGCTAATAACACAAAATTTTAATAAAAATTATTCCAAATTTAATTGCACATTAATAACCATGCTATAATTAAAAAAAAATTCTATTAAAATTTATTTTGAATTTTCGAAAATAAAGTAAATTAGTCATGCTCATTGGAATTTTATATGTATAATAAAAATCAAAGAATAAAATTTTTGCTAAATTAAAGTTTTTCAAGGCAATTTACTGAACTTTATGATTTTATATTCATTAAATTTTTTGCTAAATTTTAAATTGTTTCATATTTTTTCATAATTAATATTAAAAAAAAGCAACAAAGTTTCGATTTTTATTTTACTTAAATTGAATATAATTAAATATTTTGAAGATTTTCATTCAAGTTTATAATGTTTTAATCATTTTAAATATTATGGCATTCCCAAATGCGAAAAAAACTTAAGAAAATACAGTAGTAATTTAATTAGAAAATAAAACAATGAGTAAAAAATTTTAGTGTAGACTCAACTTCGATTCGAATTTGCTCGTAAATAAAGGAGGTTTTGGTTTATGCACGCTGCGCTGAAAATTCTACATTAAAACTAAAATTTCCAAGCCGCTGCGTTAAACAGTACGCAAAAACTTTAGTTAAGTTTTTTTTGTTCACACAGTCTACAATTTCTGAAACTTCTAAATCAGTTGTTCGAAAATAACAGAAATGATATTGTTTATGAAATTGTATAACAATACCTTTCGCCTTCATTGCAAAATAAGGAAATTTTAATAAGATTTGAAAACTTAAAGAAAACTTACTTTAATAACCCTGCGATATCTGAATCTGTCATTTTGAAACTTAAATTTGTTTTTGAATTTTGAATTTAAAAAAAAAAAAGAAATTTCATGAGGCAGCGACAAAATTTATACTAGAGGCTTGCGCTACATTTCTAACATTTCTTTATTGCAGATTGAATTTCCGAACGAACTTTATTGCTGCCAGTAATTTCCGAACGATCTATATTTTCAGTGTATGTAGCGTGAATTTTCGAACGTACTATGCAAGCTAGAACTATTCTTTAACTGAAAAAACGAAACGCCCAAAAATTTATATTGCTGAATAAGTTGATAACTTCTATCAATTCAAAGACAACAAATTTAAATTTTCAACTGTCAAATTGAAATTTTGCAAACTTTATTAAAACTAAACATTCTTCAAGTATACCAAAAGTATATTTTACAATCAACAGTTATTGCATACTTTTCGGATGAGAACAAAAATTAAAAGGACTACGTATTAAATAATCGGGAATTCGACAGTCTTAACGTTTTATTGATAATAAAATTAATAATTTTTTTCTGTCTTTCGTTTTAGTCTTTAATTTTATTAATCCTCTTATTGCCTGTGATAATACTTTAAAAAAAAATATCTAATAGAAAAAAAATAAAATATGAAAATTTAAATGTTTTTTTTTAACTATTTAAAATCTTGAACTAATTTTTGCTAATCCCCAATGGGCCACAACTAATAAATAAACGCTGTATAGTAATATTATGACGCCAACTCTTCTTCTAATTATTCATCATAATAATCCACGAGGCAAATATTGTGAAAAATTCTATTTTTAATTTAATTAATAATTTTACATTTAATATTTTTAAAACTTTATGTTGCTACTTTTATTACTGAGTACATTATTATGTGCAGTTCTGTTGTGGGCGCTAAAAACTGTAGAATAACTACGTATGTTTGTTTGTGATATGTTTCTTAAGATGATGTACTTATGTTCCAGTATGTATACACATAACAGTTTACATACATATAGGCGTGTACTTCTATGTATGTATATAAATATATTTTTTAGTGGACATTTATTTCACTTGAAAATTTATCATGCCAAATTTATTAACTTACTAAGGTCAATTAGTATTTTCGAATATTTTCATTCAATAAATTTTCCGACTTATTTCTCGATCTATATACTCATATAAAATATTGCTATGAATATTTAGACGGATTTTATTATTCTCATACTTTTGAGCAGACTACAACTAAAGCAACTTTAGTTGTAGTCTGCTCAAATTGCGGCATCACATAAGTTCAAAATTTGAAAAATTTATAATTTCAATTTTTCATTTATAAAAAACCTTAATTTTTTATACAACGTAACATTACAGCTTTCTCCAATTTTAGTACAGTTGGCAACCTTGTCAATTGAGTTTTAATTTGATATATGAGTAATCTGGTTTAGATTGAGAAAAATAAAGTACTGCAAATGTTATTTTATACGAAATATTTTTTCTCCAATGACTTTATAAAAAATTGTGTTTTCCGTATATTTGAAAAAATTTTATGGCCCGAAGAATATCATATCGCATAATTTCATTAGTACAGCCCTGTAAGTCAATTTTTAACAATCTTCTGATAAACAATCAAAATCATCGTCTCCATGAAGGCCTAAGCAGCATAAATGAACAGTGAAGATAAAAGTGAAGGTAGAATGTCCTCTTAGACTCAGGACATCCTGTATACTCTTAATTTATTTAACTACATACTGCACGGTTCAGTTTTAATAGCCCCAAGTCATTTTTGATAATCATCGTACTCTCTGGTGAGAGTTCACTATAAAACAAATTTCAAATTTGCAACAAATGAGGTTTTATAAATAAAATTTCATTTAGAATAACAATTCTATCGAGTTCCACAAACTATAAAGATTATTTTAATTGAATTTGAGAAAGATATCAATTTCTACATATTTTGGTAAAAGTTTATGTGTATTATTCTTGTTTTATCTAACCTATTGCCATGCTACATAATATTTTTGTATCAGACTGAAATACGAATATCTAATGCCTACACTCATAAATTCGAAAATAATTTTCCTATGAATTTTTTTTCTATATTCATTCCCCTTTCAATTCAATGGGAATTTTGCCAAAAAAAAAAAAACAAAAACTAAAAAACTTATTTCTGGCCGTAATTTCCAATTCAAAGTCATAACAAGCATACAATAGCGAGCAAAAGAACCGGAAATAATTTTCATATTTTCTTCATATATAAATATTAATAAAATTTTTATTCTTAATATTTTTAGATTAATATTGTATGTATGTATATAAAAATGTCGAAATTTTAAAAATTACTAATGATTATAAAGCGTCTTAATTAAAAAATACTAACCTGTAATTGTGTCAAGTACAAAAGTGAAATACGCAATTTTTATAAAAAATTGCAATCCCGAAAAATATTATTTGTATATTTTACACATAATTTTAATCACATACAAATAAACTTGTATATTTGTCAGTAAAAATATAAACATATGTAATTGGTTGTACAACAAATTGTTTTACTAAAAATTTTATTGCTACTTCATTCAAAATTCGTAAAACAAAAAAAAAAAACAAAAGTTTATAAAATGCAAATTCAGCAAATAAGTTTTTTGTTTCTCAAGTTTGAAGAAGCACTCTTTTTAACACCTTTTTTTCAATTTAGCATATTTCACACAAAAAAAATTGAGTATTGTGCGTGGGGAATTCACAATAATTTTGAATAATTTACAATGTATAGACTTCGAAACAGGTATAACTATTTTGGTTGAGGTGATCAGGGTGCCAAAATTTGTTTCAATTTAACTATATTTTAGTTGGCGTAAACAACCATATTATCTCGAATATTAAGAATATGCAATAAGTGGGTTATAGCTTTAAGGGAAAAGTATAAATCGAACATATATAATACATGTATGTACATATGTATGTGCTTAAAAATTTATTTTACATTACTTCGATATCAAATTATCGTATCTTCGATAGCTGCTATAATTACAAGAAATATAAGCTCTGCAATTGTAAAAATTGACATTAAAATTTTTTATAATGGTCACAAATAATTAATTTTTGTATTATGCAGAATTCAAAGGGTATTATAAATTTGCCTTACATTTTGTAAAGCTAAGTAGTAATAGTCTGAGATATAAGAATAAGTGTGCTTTTGATCAAAGTCAAATTTTAAATCGATTTTAGCATGTCTGTCCGCCTATATGTCTGTCCGTCCGAGCGATAATTCAAAAGCGAATTGGACTAAGTCGCCCAAATTTTCACAAATGGTTTCTGATAGTAAATATCGGAAATCTATTTAAATTATACAGCATACAATATTGAAATATCGCATAAGCAAGTATTTTATAAGGACCCTTATATTTGATAAAACTAGTTGAAATTTCTTAGCTTGCGGTGGTAACCGCCGTACAATTTCAAAAGTAAATGCTGAAATTTTTCATCCATTAATAAGGTTATCACAAAGTTGTTATCGTTTTTCACTAATTTTATGTTTCAGTATTTTGCCACATCTTGCCAATATCTTGCACATTATTCAATCGCAAAATTTTTTTATATTATTCACCTTTGTCTTTTCATACAAATATTTATTTCTTTTGTTCATTTTAGAAAAGTTAATATTTTTCCAGGAAATCTATAGATTTATTAAATTAAATTTTATTTTATTTTAATTTTAGGAAATGAGAAAAGATAATTTCTATACGGTCACTTTATTTTATATAAAATTTTAATAATTGTACAAACAGAAGTAAAACAATTTTTTTTTTGCTTTATCTCTATTTTAAAATTAATTTGTTTTATTTAAAAGCCATACGAATAAGGATTGAAATATTTAATTTTAAATATACAGGAAATTAATAAAAACCCACCTACGTTATTATATATGTATATTAATAAAATTATGAAATCAATGGTGACTATTTTTGATAACGATCGCAATTTTATAATTGAATC
Organism: Condylostylus longicornis; assembly: GCF_029603195.1. Lineage (NCBI taxonomy): Eukaryota > Metazoa > Arthropoda > Insecta > Diptera > Dolichopodidae > Condylostylus > Condylostylus longicornis. The sequence goes on along the minus strand of NW_026578009.1, from coordinate 6,054,254 downwards.
ATTTAATAAATGAATCGAAATTAATAAAATTATACGCATATTATGACAAATTCAAAATGGAAACACAAACAAAGGCCATACAATAAAAACGCTCAATAAAATTTATGTCTTAATTGGAAAAAACAAAAAAAAAACAGCTACGCCATCAGATCAAGTTATTGAATTTCTAATTCTATAATCATAATTAAAAGTAATAAAATTATATAAAAGCAAAGATTTATGATAAAAATTTAAAAAAAAAATATCAGAAATATTAAGAAAAAACAAGACACAATCCACTCGGAAGAACAGCTTTTCTTTATTGCAATCGATTACAAATGCAATTGTCCGATTTTGAAAACACAGATGACCGTCATTTGAAGGATAAAGAATTGAAATTGTAATAAAATTTTATCGTAATAAAATATAAACGTTCTGCAAAAAAAAAATTCAAAAACTTAATTAAAAATTAAAATGTTTTAAAAAAAAAAAATTTATTGAAAATTTGATAATGAAAATTATTGAAATTAATAATAAAATTAAACAAAAGACGCGGTTTAATTTGCAAGACAATTTTACGAAATTAAAAGTGTTATCGTTTTAAATTAGATGATAAATTTTCATTTTTATGGTGTGCTCATTGTCTTGAATATACTTTAAAATGCAAAATGACATTGCTATAATGTCAGTTCATTAATCTGTTCAGAATAGCTTTGCACCACACCAGAGAGCAACATTAAAATTTTTAAAGTTGGAGTTTTAATTTTATCCAGTTTTAATTAAGGTTCATATCCTCAGAATTATAATGATAGCTTGTTTTGCATTATTTTTTAAAATTTTGTTCAAGTTGGAATTTTTAAAGAAATAATTCAAAATTTTTTGATTTCATTTTTGTATTCACAATTTATTTTTTAGTTTTTACGCCTCGCTTAAGGATGTATAACAATCTAATGGTACAGGACATTAATTACACAAGTTTATACTGATAGATCCATTCCTTTTGTACGTGTTCAAGCTACTCCATTTACAAACTTACTCCAAAGCTGTTAATTATTTTTTTATTAGAAAATAAGTTTTTCGAAAGGATGATGTCTATAAAACTACCTCAGTAAAGACGACTTGATCGGACGTATGAATAGCATAAAACTATAATAAAACACTTTTCTTTTTAAATTTTGTAAAAATGTAAGGAGAGTGAAGTTTTAAATCGAACCCTCATTCTGTTAACTATACTTTGGGCTGATAAAAACCCCGAATTTACAAATTTTTCAGCAATCCAAAAAGGCAGAAAAGCACTTCCATCTTAAAATTGACAATACTAACCTAGTTTCTATTCGAATTTGTGAAAAATTTCGAGAAGCAAAAAACTTTTGGTAAGAGACGAATAAATTTTCTTTTAATTCTTATGAAGGAATATTTTAGGAAAATTTTAGGGCCTAATCGTCTATCTCGCTATTTTACTTAGTAAGTGAGAAGAAAGTGAGTAACTACTATATAAAATTATATAATGTAATTTTCGAGTTAGAAGAATTATTTGGTATTGCGTATTTCGTTTTTTCTAAAATGTATACGAAATCTATTCACTTCGTTTTTGAAAGTGAGAGGTTTGGAAAGTTGAGTAATCTTTTTGGAAAAATTAAATGCCAATTAGAAAATATTGAGAATTTTGATTTAAAAGTGAATAAGGAATGAGTAAAAAAGCGAGATACACAATTAGACTATTATTTTGCATTTAGAAATTTCATGTTGTCATTAATCCCAAAAGATATGCACGTTGAATGAAAACAAAGTCAAAAACGAAATTAAATTTGAACTGCATTTTTAATTAAAAAAAAAAATTAATTTCAATTTCATAGTTAAATTAAAATATTTTTAATTTTTCTTAAAAGCATGGCAATAATTTTCTCATTTTTGCAAGAAATTAATTTTACAACTGGAGGAGAGAGAGAGAGAGCTCGTCCGTTCATTAATTTTTACGATTATTCATTTATGATTATAAATTTTTTTTTTTTAAGTTTTTGCACAAAATTTATGAATTTTAAAAAGCATTTAACATTAAAAAAATAAAAAGTAAAAATTTAGAAATGAAAAATTTTTCTTTTACTTTTTCTTTTTTAATATTTAAATTTGTAGATTTTGTCATAATTTTTTTTTACTACTCGTACACTAAATTTATGTAAGAGCAACAAAAAAAAACAAAAAACAAAATTAATTAATGGAATCTAATTTTAAGTATGAGTTTTATATGGTGTCATAATAGTGTTGTTTGACCGAGTTACCAAATTAGTTCCTTATTATTGAATAGGCATTAAGAATAGAATCTTATTAATTAGCCTTATCCATTCCTATATATCGGATTCGATACAGTGTTGTATCGATGAATCGAAATATTTGATGTGAAATTTGCAGTTTTTTTTTTAAATTTTCATTGTCATGAATGATTATGTCTTAACAGTATAAAGTATTTATTCATTGTCCTGTGAACAGTTAAAGGTACAATTAAAAGATTTAAGAAAAATGTATGGAAATTAGATTAAGGGAATAAATATTGAGAGCCCATGCTATATTGCCAACCAAATAACCACCTCAATACTCTGAAATTGTTTTATATTCTTTGCACATATTTGTAAATTGAAAATACATTAACAAACTATGGTCAAGTGTAAAAAATATTGAATATTGAAAGCAATGTATACGATACTTACGGCGATTCTACTTAGGGCTTCAAAAATTTTGATAAATAGCGGTAGGTCACTGATTCGAGCCCTGTTTGAGGAGAATAAATGCTTTAATTCTTTTGTTATGACATTCATCTATTGCATAAAGAAATTTTCCTTACTAATATTTTGGATTTTAAGATTTTAAATTGAAATAAATTAATTCCACTCCAAGTCAAATCTTTTTACGCCATACTGTATAATTGTCAGATGATCAGATTTGCTAATTGTCACTGTGAAATTTTCAAATGTCTTCGAGGAACTTCACTTATAAAGTAGGACAAAGGATATTTCAAATGCATTTAAATCTTTTCAAAGAGACCCAATTGTTCTCCAAAATTTTTTCATTTGTGATAATTCTTATATGGACTAACCAACATTTACATACGAAATTTTTTGCTGTTTTTGAATATAAAAAAATTATAAATTTTAAAATTATTGAAATGTTTATTATGCTAATAAATTAGTAAAAAAAAAAATTAAATTCAAATTTTTATTAAAAACACATAAAATAATAATAAAAATGGAGGAAAAAATCGTCGAAAAATTCTGTTGAAAATTTATGATTCCACTGGATGCTAGTATGATTTTTTTTCTCCTCATCTTTTTTAAATAAATTGAATTTAATTTTATATTTATGATTTTAATTTATTGATTATTTTAAATATTCAATTCTTGTTTTTAATCATTTTTTTTATTTTGTTTCTTTATTTATTTATTACAGACCGGGCACATTCGAACCAGTTTTGGCTCATTTTTTATTGAACCAATTGAAGAATATACAAAAACCGATACTGAATTAATACATAAAATTTGGCGAGAAATTGGACATCATCATATTTATAATGATATCGAAAAAAATAATGGAAAACATTCACATTGTCCAATAGCTGAAGAACATAATCATTCTGGTAAGTTTTTTATATTAAAGAAAAAATTTGAAAATTAATTGGAAATTGAGAAAATTTGACACGAAAATATTCGATGAATGCAAGTCAATATAATTAATTCCGTCTATATATCCTTTGAACTGTAACCCAATTTTTGAATCAAACTGATAATATCTTAAAAATTTTAATTAAAATAAATTATTTAAATTCGAAATCGTTTAAGCGTTAAGGTATTCTGCAAACAGCTTTTAAATTGTGTGCTTAGAAATAATTGTATGGGAAATTTCTTGAAAATTATTATTCAAATTTGGTGTTTTCGAATGATCTGCCATTTAACATAATATGGCCATATCAATAATTTGAAATTGCTGGATTGTTACTAAAAACCCATTATTTATATACGATTTATTTATAATAATATGCTATAATATAAAATAATATAAATGGCAACTCTATAATATAAAATTATTATTTGAGATTATGCACACGCATAACATAAAACTTGAAATACGCCTCTAGTTATGCAATGAAATAATTTCTTTTTTTGATTTGTTATCATGGAAATTTACTTATTGAATTCTTCATTTGACTCAGAACCATTTTAATGGTATACAACCGTATTTTAAAGTCCTCAACTCACGCATTGTTACTATACAACTGGAATTAATTTGTATTAATTTTTACTGGAATATTTTTACAAATCAACCTTAAATAAATACAAATTGCAAATTATCATATTAATCTATAAGCTCAATTAAACAGAGTTAGAATTTTTAATTTACTTAATGTATATACAATTAATGCAAATTATTCACAATCTCAATCTATAATTACTTAATATATATTTTATTGAAGTCAATTAATTTTGTTATTTTAAAATTATATACATTTACCTTGTAATTTGTACCATTTCAAATGCGGAATTTACCTTGTTATACAAATGTTTTCATGTGAGATTTAATAAAGAAATTATTCCAGAATATAATCTTACCTCATAAATGCTTCTATTTACTTATGTTTCTCAGAAATATAATCCTAATCTTTGTATGTTGATATAGAAATGATAATGAAAAATTGCGAAAATAGCAATTGTCGACTTTTCTTTTCTTTAATTAAACGAAGATTAATTACAAAGTTTAAGAATTTTATATATTCTAATCGTAAAATTATTAATTAATATAATTCAATTAAAAAACTTACTAACTTTTTTTCCCCACCTTATTCTAAATTCAAACACTTAATTCCACCTTATATTAAAGCTTTGGCTCTTTCGAGTATTAAGATCAATAAACTTAATATTTTTTCTTTGAATTCAAGAAGCAAAAACTTATAACTTGTATGCCATTTACTAAATTTTGAAGTAAGTTGGAAAAAAATAGCAAAAAAAAAATTTGGTTAAATAAAATAAGTTAGTCTTGACAATTATGCAGCTTTAAATTTTTTTAAATTGTCAGATTTTGATATTGATTTCAAAAATTAAGAAAATTAATTTGACACAATGTCATTATGTATTCAGGTATACTTACTTGTTTTTAAAAAATCAAAATATGTAGTAGCTTTAAAATTTTGCCTGACAAATGTCAAATATTTGTCAAAAAATTTGACGTTTTGGAAAATTACCATAAACAACTAATTGATATTTGAAATTTGAAATAAATTTGAAATAAGTATTTCGAAATTTATTCCAAAATTGAATTGCTACTGCAGAATCCAAATTATTTCAATTGATTTGAGTACAATTTGACATTATAATTTAAAAATTTCAATTTGAATTAAATAATGCCTTTCAAATTTAAAAATTCACCATATAAACTTGAAAGTATTGAAAAATGAGCTACAAATTACCAAAAGCATTGATTAATTTCAAGTTGGCATTGTATGAATGAACGATTTATTTTATATGTTTTTTTTTTTATTTTAAATTGTTGAACAAAATATTGTATAATTATTTAAAAGTTACTGATACCTTTGCCACTTATGAATATTTTTTTTTGCCCATTTCAAGTTAACAAGAATTAATCCCATATTTATGGTATATATATATATACCATAAACGTGTTAATTAATGTAAAGTGTATTACAGGCCGGTTAAGTTTTTTTTCACGCTTATTTCACTTAAAATTGTTAATTAATTAATTAAATATGGAATATTATGTATGGTAGGATAGTTTTAAGGTGATTTTTTTCATATATACGAGTATGTGCGAATTATACATATTTTTTGGTATAAAATTTGAAGGCATACCGATAATTTATCAAAAAAAAATTCTCATTGGATTTTAAAATATTTAATAATTTTATTAATTAATTTAGATTTCTTGTTAAAAGCTTATAATTATGGAATTAATTTTAACAGCAATATTGAACCGTTGAAGTGTATAATTATAATTAAAAATTGGAAGGTTTAAATTAAATTAAATTTGTTATATAGAGTTGGCTGTTAGCATAAAATGAAGGGTGGAGTTTACACACCAAATTTAATATTATGGAATTAATCATTTCATCAATGGTTAATTACGGAAATCTTTTTAATTTGACTGTGATAGAACACAGCAATGTAATAATAGCTGTCACGAAACTTAAATAATAATTTAATTGTAGCTCGATATTAAGTAAAATCATGCTATAAATTTTAAAATAGCAAGAACTCTTCAATAAGACAAAGACTATTTTGAATAAAGATTTTTTAAGGGATCGATATCTCGGGCTAATTAATCCTCATTCAGTCATACTAATTGTTTTTGGAATCCCGACGAATTTCCATTAGAATAAATATGTAATTAACGTAGAAAAATCGTTTCTCCGAAGGAGAGGTATTAGGTCTGTGATAGATAGCATTACGGGTCACTGTTTTATTTGGCAGAAAGATAGAGAGGCCTGCGAACGATCTTGGCAGGAGCTGCCGTGACGAGGAGGAGATGGTGGCCCATCTCCTTTGGTTTTGTCCGGCTTTGGCGGGAAGGAGGCGGAGATTCCTTAGGTAATTTTTCTTTTTGCGGACTACGGATCTGGCAAATGTAAATATTAGAGTCCGTAGCCGGTTTCTAAAATGCTTGGGCTGATTTTCGCAAGACTTTGGATTTTATGATTCCAGCGGTATCACAACGGGCCTTACTGATCTACATGTACCTTACAGTAGCCGCGTCAACCTAACCTAATCCAATCTAAAAAAATCGTATGCCTGAAAACGCAACTTAATTATTGCAACAATATACAAATTGGAATTGAAAAAGCTATCAAAACCCAGTTAAAAATTTTTAATATCACGTATTAAAATTTTGTTTTCTTACGCCTTTTTGAATGCGATTAACAAAAATTTTAACATAATATATACAAAATAATTAACATAATATATTAAAACATTAATTACTACTCTGAATTCTTAATCACTAATAATATTTTTCATAGTTCGTTTTGCAATAATTCCTACGATAAGCAAGAAAGTAATTCAAATTTCAACTTACATTATTACCTTTTCAATTGTGTGTATATAGAGACAGGCAAACCTTAATAAAGTCAAATAAAATTCTACAAGAAATTTCAAATTTTTTTTATTTTTTTTTTCAATTATTAAATTAATATTAAATAAAATAAAAAAAATTCGATAAACTTCATAATATATTTAAATTTCTTATTTTATTGGCAAACATACCTATAAAGTATTTTGCTTTTAACCGGTTCTATATGGAATTACAATATAATGTCTTAATAATATATAAGCAAGAATTTCAATAAACTGGTATCAGATATCTCCGAGATTTTTGAATTAAAAATTAAACATGAAATATTATATATGTATGTATAATAGATTTAAAAAATTTATTAAATTCCAAAAAAAAAATATGCCATTTTTATAATCGGCAAAAACTTTCATATTTAAAGAATTTATATTCTATTTAAGTATGTAGAAAAATATTCAATTTATCATAATCGCATGTTAAATCTACAATGGTATTAGACACTCATCTAACTGAAATTAATTAATATTTAAAAGAATTAACAAATATACTAGAAATTATTCCAAAATCAGGAAGTTTTAAAATGTGAAAAGCAATTAAAATAAATTTATTAGAAATTTAAATGGCAAACTTCTCATAAATCGATTATTATAAAATATTGGCTCTTAAAAATTTTTCACATGAAAATTATCGAATTATTACGAAATTATTATTATATCGTAAAAATTCGATCATCCGGTTAAAAGTATTTTATGGTTATAACGAGCACACATTTCCTACAAAAGATTATTTTCCTCTACAACCTTTTAAAAATGTTTCCATTTCTTCTAAAATGTCAACATTTGACACAAACTTTTGTAAATTTTAATGTTTCATAAAATAAAGTTAAAGGTGGAATCTGATATAAAATTTTAATGACAATTTCACTTCTTATGTCTGTCAAATATTAGCCAAATTTTACGTAACCCTCTAAAATAGAATTCCGTAAATTAGCCTTCATCATTGTGTATACAATTTGTAGCGATATATACAAAGGAAATTTTTGTAATTACACAACAAGCTACTTGTTTTTGAGGGGTGCTAGTCAGTATATTAAGTCTTTTAATTTATAATAACGCCACTCAAAGAAAATTTTTTATTATGCTCTACATGCCTTCATTAAGAAAAAAGTTGTCAAATTTCCTAAAATTTTATTTTTCCTTCATTATTTCATTCGTTATTTAATCAATTGTAACTGAAGAACAAATAAATTTACATATCTGCTCTCATATTTTTTAATATCTTTAATCTTATACTTAATACACTTCAACACTCGAAATACTCATTAAATATGATTACGTTCCCATTACTATCTATATCCAATATATTTTTATATAGAGAAATTTCATACTTAATCTTTTATACTGAATTAATTTCTATCTAATACAACTTAATATTGAAAAAAACCAAACTACAAAAATTAATTTATGGATCACCAACAAAACACGTTTATTTCCCTTTTTGTATTCGACTTGCCTATAACTACTCTTTATCTTAAAATATTCATGTACATTTACCCATACATACACACATAATCGTAAAAGTATGTAACTTGTCTATGTTTTTTTTTGTTTTACAAGTAAATTTTGTAAAAATATTTTTCTAAAAATTTAAAAAAAAAAAAACAAACCAAACACGCCAACCAAAGTAATTTTTACCCATATAAAAGGAATTTCATAAAAAAAAAATTATTCGCTTCTACAGAATAAAATGTTGAAATGAGAAAAACGATAAGAATAAGAGAAAAAAAATCGCGTCGAGCTGTCTGGTGCTGCCACCTGAAAATATCAGAATGAATATATTTTATATACATACATACATATCTAGAGAATGCTGAGAGTGTAACATCAGACTTGATGACTTTTTTTTTTGTATTTGCTAATCAATTTATTCAACAAGAACAGAACGGCAGCGCAAAAAAATTAAGCGTTTTTCAAGTTTTTTTTTTTTTGGAAGCGTAATTTTTTTTTTCTTTATTTTTTTTTTATTTTTTGTACAGTTTTTGTCTGAGTTGTTTTTTTCCCCATATATTTTTTTCTATTTAGTTTTTTTCTCTAGTTTTTTTTGTTTAATTTAAAATCTGTAGTTGTTGTGAAAATGTTGTATATGATAGCAAGTTGCGTACCTACCTTAATTTTGAATATCATTGTCGATTCTATATTTTAATTGCATTTTATTGTTCATAAATTATTGCCAATGACAATTTGTAAAATATTCTTTAAAGCTAAATAAAAATACAACTCGTTTCTCATAGTTTTACTCTACATCCGCCTAAAAGCATACTATCATAGTTAAAAATTAATTCTGTTGTTTAGTATTTTTAGAAGGAAAGCACATAATAAACAGTGTGTATTTTAATTATCAAATTCCAATTATTAATTAATAAATTCGTAACTTTGTAGTTAATGTATATCCAAAAATATAAATTTGGTTCTTAGTACGATTTCACTGTAAGTAAGCAATTATTTTGAAAAACTGGTCAATTTAGTATCGCTGTTAAGCATTAACATTAAATTTCAAAAAAAATCTGTTGATTGTTTTCTTAGATTACAAGCAATTATTTAAAATTAAGTCCTAGTGGATTTTCGGTTCCCGAGCCCTAATATTTCCGAAAGATTCTTTGATTCTCAAAAATAAATTACAGTGTCGAAACATAAAATATCAACAAAACTTGTCACAATTTCAGATTTGTGCTTAAAAGGCAATAAAGATCGAGTTTCTGAGATCTGAAATTTTCCGAAAACTAATCAATCCGTCATATGACCAAAATAAACCTTAAAAATGTTAATTTTCTTTAAATTCGCTTTAGAAGAAAATGGAATACAAGAGTACAGTAAAACACACCCACAAACAGAGTAACAGACAGACAATTACCTTCAAAAGAAGTTAATCAACATTTGAAAAATTTTAGAAGACTTAGTTCAGAATCTGATATAAAAAAAAATTGATTCATTGATTTTGGAAATTTTTAATATTATCATTCTTTTAGCTTTACTATCATTCGACAACTCCTTAAGTAATTAGCGGAAATTTGGAAAGTCAATAGTATCATATGTTTTTGATCCAATAATAAGAACTCTGATAGACGGACAAATGAAAAATATTGTAAAATCTATTCAGAACTCAACACTGAGTTGATAAACATGCTTAACATTCGAAACGGAATGGTTACTTTATAGCGTACTTCAAACATACGTTCGTAAGGATGGGAAAGAGTTTTAATTTTATTTCAGAGGAGCTCTGAAGTTCAATTTCAAGTTTTATTCATTTCCACAATATTTACTTACAATTCTAAATTCTTGCGTGTCACCGCAATTGTTTGGTATATTTCCAGCCTTGGGTATATCTCCAGTTGTATACTTGGAATAAATAATACTCCTGGTATTATTAATTTATTTTTTAAATTATTTGTTATCAAACACCAACGATATATAATTAAAATCCGTTATATATTTTGCATATATGCACATAGTTATTTTTTTTAACTACTTCTATAATCTCATATATCTTACAATATTAAGTGTATTAATAACAAACCGATAAATCTTTATCCCCCTATTATTATAAATTTTACTGTATTCGCCTCAGGTGTAACTTATTATCTATATTAATATTTCATATTATAATTGAATTAAATTTCCTTGTATTCAGTATTATTATTTTTTTGCTATAACGCTACCATACATCTTATATATTGCAATTGAAACATAAATTTAGCCTAAGTGTTATAAAAAACTTGTTTACTTTAATCGTGTTAACTATTATTTTAAAACAAAATTAACAATCATTATTTTAGTTTTCTAAAATAATTTTTTTCCTTTAAAAATAGTAAAGCATTTTAAAATATAACTTGTCAGTTTTATGAAATAAATTATTGTCTTGAACATTTTAAAATAAATGAAGCTAATATAAGAATTCTGTAAAGAAAAATTTAGAAAACAATAATTTAATTATGCAAATTAATTTTATCATAAATGATATTTTAATTATATTTATCAAGTTTTATTGCACTTTAATTAAAATACGAAGCTTGTTATGAATATCGCACCAATTGTAGCTAAAATAATATTTGAAGAATGGTTGACTTCTAAATTAACCCTTTAATGCATGAAATTTTAATAAAAACCAGCAAAAACCTCTTTTTAGTTCGAATTTTATTATTCGTCCAACAAATCAGTATTTAATGAGTGACAATGGGTACATAATGATTAAATTAAACCTTGGTTCTTTTTGTTATATTTAGTCTGTGAAGGTGACGATGTCATAAAGTTAAACGTTACAGAGTTCTATATCATTATTCAATTAAATTAATTATATTTGTGAATGAAAATCATTTTTACTTCTTGTGCTCCGTTGATATTTTAATTTTCTGATTCATTGAACTTAAAATCAGGAATATCATAAGATTTTGCAATTGAAAACTGTTATTAACTTTTAACGCATGCAATGCAAAACTAATTATAACTTATCATTATTTTACACTGTTACAGTAATGACAACTTTATAATAGATGATAGAACCTTGCATATTTCCAAAGCTACAAAAGCTGTCATCACATAAAGCGTTGCATTTAAAATGACATTAGATACGTTTCAGCAAAATATTACCATCCTCCCCCCCACCCCTTTAATATAGAAATGCAAAGATATTTAAATACTCATATTAACTCCTTCTGTATTTTTGTTTCCAATATTAAATGTATAATTATAATAATAATTATAGTAAAATTTTTGGTATAATTTAGAAATGTCAATTTCAATTTTAACATAAAATATTTAGTCCCATTGCCTATTGCAAATTAATTATTTAATCCCAAAAATATTCTACATTTAATCAAAGTTTTATTTAAAAATTTCTTATTAATAATTTTTGATGTGTTGAAATCTCTTAAATCCTATTTCGTATATAATGACATAAATGACGTGAGTGACATAAGTTTATAATGTTGACATATTGGCATTAAAGTCTTTCGTTTTCTTATCAAATAATTTTTTTTTTTATATTAAATTTTCAATAAATTTTTTTATTTAAAATAAAAAATTTGTTAATTATATTAATACATACATAGATTAAAAAACAAATCGACATTATATACGTATATATAAAAAACACTGCTTATATGTAAGTATATTTAGAAAAAAACTACTTTTTGACGGCATATATACTGCTGTCAAAAAGTAAGATAAAATCATGAATAATATTCAAGTTGTATAAGTGATATACAATTTTCAAATTAATATTATACTTATTCATTTTTATAATATTTTCGAACAAATTATATTTACATGTTAGATCATGATTATTTTCTAAACTAAATTATTAATATAAATTATTTAATCTAAATATAAGTGATTAATTTTATTAACAATGTTATAAAATTTTATTAATTATTGAGGGTAAAATTCAATATGACATTACACGGTACCTTTTGACAGAAAATATAACAAACAAGAATTATTTTGTTGTCAATATTTAACAATAAAAGTGACGTTTCGGGAGGAGAACATTTAAGCAATCTAACTAACAAGGAATTTTAAATTACTAGTCTAATTTACAACCTACGTTAAATTATGGAAAGGAAAATATATTTTTAAAATATATCTACAAAATATTTATTTCCGCAACTTATCTCGCAAGTCTTATCAATTTTATATACAGTATACGAAAAAAGCAATATTCCCTTCATAGAATTTATTTTAAGAAGAACAAGTAATGTCAAAAAAACAAGTTTCAATTTGCGATATATTATATGAGTTGATTTAATTAGAATAAATTTTTAAAAAAATTATAAAAACTAATTTTTATAAATAATGTATAAAAATAAAAACCGCAGGAGATCAATTTAACAAATCAAAAAATAAGGTGGGAATATTGTGATTTTTTTTTTAAATGTAAGATCAAAATATGATAGCGTCCTTGTTTTTTTTGTATATTCTTTAAAATTTTATAGATGATGTTTGCTTAAACACGTGTCAATCTTTAAAAAATTAACAAATAAATTTTATTGAATTCTATATAGTTTTTAAAAGAATTTGTGATCAAGTTTCGCGGCCGCAAATCAATTTTACTTTGAAAGTTTTTTTTTCTAATAAAGAACATACCATTGTAAGACAAGCAAGTAACTCATATAATGTGTGGTACATACTAAGAGATGACACTAAAAAATTAGCTTATACTATTTTTATTTACATATTATATACATTTATATGCCTATACATATATAACTGTTATACACAATATATAATAAATTAGTTATACTTAAGTATTATATTGTTATTCCGACAAAATATATTATGACATAGCAGGTATAAAGTAGTTGGAATAAATTAATTTTTTTTTTTAAATGATTGTTTTCAGTTAAGCTATAAAAAAAAAAACTTTAAAAATGATGGTGTGCCATTAAATTTAAATTCATTAAAATTTTCATAAATGTTAATTTTCGATTAATAACTAAGTGTATTTTTTAAATATTTTGTGTGTAGTGCAAATCATATTGTTATTTTTATAACGATATACGATAGTTTTTTTTTCTCCATATCGTTTTATTAAATAAAACGATATACTGGCGACGGTGGCGCTATAATAGTGCCAGACAGCAAAAAAAATAAACTATAATGCTCATTTTTTTGTGCCGTTCCGTTTTTTTTTTGTCAAAATTTAAATATGATACGCATTCGTAAGGCGACGATTTATATGACAATATGCGCTTAATTATTATGAAGCTTTTATTTTTATTTTAAATTGCTTCCATTTAATATTGGAGTATTTTTTGTTTCTCTATACTATTTTTTTTTTCATTTTATAAGTGTTTTTTTTTTATAGATTTGATGAAATTTGGTCAAACGTAAATTTGAAACAATATTCAATATTTCCTTTACTAATTAAGCTATGCTTCGTTATACTGATCTGAAAATAACGAAATTTACAAAGATTTTAGCTCAGATAAGTTTTGTAGATACCAGAAATTTGGCATTTGAAACCAAGACGAGAAAGCTAAATTCGGAGTCAAAGAGAAAAATTGCGATTTTGAGAATGTCATTGAAATATTCATTGAAGTATGAAATCATAATTTATTATTTTTAGATAATAATCAAAATTTTCTATTAAAATAAAATTCGGATTTGAATCGGATTTAGAATTAAAGCCGATTTCGACAGTTTTACAATTCTAGTATAAACTTTTTTTTTTCAATGAAATTTATTTATCTTTTTAATAACATTTAAATTTTCTATTAAAACCGAATTCGGAGTTTGTGTTTAATTCGGAATAAAAATCTGTTTCGGAATTATGTTATCACATTAAAAATTTGAATAAAAATCGTGTTGGTATCGCAAAATTTGACTGTTTTTCAATATGAAATCCGATTTCCGAAAAATTATGTGCATCTCAAATGAATAATTTACAAAAACATTGAAATCATTTTTCAATCTATTTTAATTGATTTTTTGAAAATTTTTATTAAATGAAGTGCATATGTGTGTATGTACGCACAAATTGTATTAATTGCAATTTTCCACTAGTACTGTTAATTGTCATTTACCACTACTTCTCTCAATTCTCTTAATTTAAATTTAAACAAATTTTCAGTTCCTCTTGTTTTTTTTTTTGTTTTCCTTTGAAGCAAACGCATAACGTCTCCAATTCAGTGTATATTTTAACAAAAAATCTATTTTTTAGTTTAGCAAACATAATTTCAATAAAATCAATAATATAAAATATTACAAGTCATTTAAAAAAATATTCACTATATAGGCATAAATAGCGCTATAATTTGTACACACGACATTTTATACCCGTTTCGGAGTCGGTTAATTTTTCTTTAATATTAAAATTTTTTACATTATGAAAACAAAAAATCTACTTTAGTATGCTAATTTATAAAAATTAAAATTAAACATTTTTTTTTTCTTAATTTTTAAAATACATAATTATTGAATATTTTTTAATTCGAATTACTGATGATGGGATAGGGAAATTATTTGAATTTTAAAATAATATCACTGGAATTTCAGTGATATCAATGAAATGACCCCCACAATAAAAAAAAATAAAAAAACTCGTAAATATTTACGTCGTATCGATTTTTAAACTTTTAAATGCTTAATAAAATTTCAAATCTATTAAATACTAGCGCAAGTAGTAGAGAAAAAAAGTGAGGTTATGAATATTTATTTCTATGAGAAATATTTAATATGGTGTTGAAAAAAAGGGCTATTTTATGAGTTTTGTAATAAAGGTGATATAAAAATGAAAATTTTTTTTTTGTTGAAGAGCTTTACTAAAAAAAAAAATTGTTTTTATTGAGTGTTGTTTTACGTGACACTCCGCAAATATTTTATTTTTTTGTCATTTCGTAACTTGAATAGTCAATAAGGGATTTGGGAGTTTCTTTGTATTTCTTTAGTATGCTTTGTTACTAAGCATTTTTTTTTAAAAATCAAAACTAATTTATCAAAATATTTAAGTTTTATTCAAACACACAAAGTTTATATGTAGATGGTGCTGCTCTAATGTGATTTAATTTTAATAATCTGTTGCGGTTGTCATTTTTTTTTCTTCAAATTAATTGTTTTGCGTTACAAATATTTTTTTTTTTCACATATTTACAAATTAAAATTTACATAATTTATATAAAATTAAAAATTTGCTTTTTACATTTTGTAATATGTAAATAAGTAAAAACATATAAATTTACACCATTTTACATGTTTACATATTTTATTTACATTAATGCATTTGTGCCGTTAAGTCGATAATTAAACGCTTTGTAAAATATTGTAGATATTTTATTGAGATCATTTGTCATAAAATTTATGTGGTGGTTCAGTGCGGTTGTAATCAAGTTAAAAAATTTATTAATTTGATTTTGTCTTGTAATAAATTAGAAATTTTATTTTTAACATTTTTGTATACTAAAAAAAAATATAGCCATTGAAAAAAATTTTATAATATTGTGAACATTAGACTGAAAGAGGCTTTTCTAGTACAAATGGAAATTTTAAAGAATTTTAAAATTAATATTTATTAAGTGATTATTAAGATTAGGACTAGAATTCGATTCTTATTTTACGAATTATTTGAAAATTAAGTGTTTAAACTTTTCGTTGAATTTATAAGCTTTTAAGATTTTTTAATAACCTCAAACACGGCAAATTCTGGGAAAAAGTAGAATGGTATTAAAAAACTAAAAGAATAATTTTCTTCTTCTTTTTCTTAAAGAGCTCATATTTCTATCGTAAATATATAAATATATTTTTATGAACTAGAATTCCAGAATTTTTGGTTTGCATTCAGATTTCGCAAGTTTTGTTGAAATTTAACATTGCTTACATTTTTCATACGAGAACCTGCAATATTTCATTCAATTCCAATAATTGAATTGAAAAGGATTCATAAAATTAGAAACATAATATTGTCTATGGTAATTTATTGTAACTGAGTAAATAGTTGTTACAACGCTCTTAGCAGTAGTCAAATACTAATCTCTTGAAGTGTACAATGATAACAATCAAAGTAAGATTCAAATATGGACAACACATTTGAAATTACTTTTCTCACATTAAAGAATTTATTGTTATTTTTTTCATTTGAAATTATTAAACTTTGTAAGTCCAATAAAATTTTTTGAATTAAAATTTGTTCTAGTACAAGTTTTTAGTTTAGAAATTTGAATAACTATTATAGGGTTATTGAATTCTGCTCAGTTTACAGATAATTTTAAAAAATTTGTAAAATAAAACTTGTGAACGTTATATGCCGCAAATCATGACCTTTTCAATTCATATTTTCAATTCTTATTGAATCTTAAAGCCCAGTATTTCAAATTTTTTTTTCTTTAATAGTTGTGGTTATCGAAGATTTTAGTCTGAAAATTAAGTAATAAATTAAAAAAATCCCATGAAAATTAACTTTGAATCTTTTTAATTATAAAATTCTTGTTCTTACCGCTATTTTAATCCTTATGAAAATTGATATGAAATTTTTTTTTTCACTTTTTTACTCTCTTTTGTTTTTCACTTACATATTAATGACCTTTCTTCTTTCTTTTCCCATTAAAGTGTAAACAGTAATTATATACCAACCCATATCTTATGAATTAAATGGAAGGAAAACTACTTCATAAAAACTTCATTTAATTCTGTAACAGTTGAAAAATCTGCAAAATAATAACAAAAAAAAAAAACCAAAAATCCTGTTATAGCCATACTTTTGCTCCTTTAATGTTCAAGAACTGATCCAACTATTTACATATACATACAATTACGGTCCATTGAGTCCAGTAAAAATTCCATTTATATTGTCCAATGGAATATATTATAATATTTTTTTATCTGATCCAAAGCGATTCATTCAGAAAGTATAGGTAAAAAAAAAAACAGAGAAACCGAAATAAATTAATTTTAAGACTCCAATTACGATGGAATATTGTTTTAGGAAGGTGCATTGAATTAAAATTTATTAAACTGAACCTGATTTTTATATATTAAAATAAATGAAAAATGATGATTTTAAAACTGACTTAATGAAATTAATCCATATAATTCCGATAATGGTAGTTTATTTTTCGAAAAATTTTTTTACTCGCCAAATATTTCGCTGACCAAATTCACTGTAGTAATAATTAAACTCTTATTGTGATGTTCTATTCAAGTGAAAGCGTCTGTGCATAAGTTTTCTGGCCTCGAAGCGAAATTTTAATAAACGCTTAAACGGCTTTCCATACTCATTTATTGCAGCACAACTGCGAAATTTTTCGCTCTCTTTTGACTTTTCGCGATACGGTTTGTGTACATGATGACTAAGCCCAAACGGTTTATGAAGAGCTAGGTTTGCTGAATTATAGGACAATTCACGTGGCACAGTTTAAAGAACAATTCACGTGGCAATTCACATGTCATTTTTATTAAAATAAGTAACTTTTATTCTAATATTAACCTTTATTATATTGATAGTCGAATTTACTATTTCTAAGCTCCTGCTACACTATGAGTGCCTACAAAAATAATTTTCATATTTTTTGGAACTACATTAAGACACCCTTTTTTTCATATATACTCGTATATAAAATAATAAAACAAAAGAATAAGGAATAAAAACTCTCGACTTTAGAAATAATGAAAAAAAAAATTTCCAATAAACAAAAAACCGGCTTTTGTAAAAATGCAAAATCAAGCAAAAAATTATTCCATTATTTATTAAAACGCGTCTCTCAACGGTGAATAATACACAAGGTTCCTTCATTAAATTTCTTTGACAATCTTTTGTTAAAAAAACTAAAATTTTTATTTAAACTATTCAACAGAAATTATTAAAATTTTTAAATAATCTAATCGAATATTACTTTATTCGCAACCTATAAATTTTTAAAATTTTTGTGAAAAGTTCCTGGTGGGAAATTCGTCTAACCAGAAAGGTTCTTTCAAATGGCATTAATTCTGTAATTCACAAGTTTTGGTTTGAACAGCACCTCCAATGTTTTAGAAGTTTTTAAGTTAGTTTCACTTAGAAGAAGATTAACAATGCTTCCTCAAATTATCAAAAAAAAATTAATTGTTAATTTATTAAAACGTAAGTTTTAACTTGACGGCTTTAATTCGTTCCTTTGGCTATGTTATCCATCTGTTCTGTGTGTTAGCTATGTTTGGATATGCCATTCCTATTAAATTTTGATAACTAAAGCTGAAGCGAAAAACAATTTAAAATGAGAAGTCAAATAATAATTCTTATGAATGCTACGGTAAAATTTATTTTTCCAACCTCTTAAATTAAAGAAAATTAAGTTATGAGCAAATTTTATCGAAAATGTTTATGTCAAAGTTAAAATCGTATTGTTCCTGAAGTTCATCAGAAAATGAATCTTTTACTCATTTAATGACTGATTGAAATATTTAACAAGTAGCAATCACAATTAATCAAATAACAACTAATTTAATGATTTTCACAATTCACAAGAAATTCAAATCGAAAACATTCTAGACAAATTGGATTCAACTTATATGATATTTTTGTATACTTTAATGGTGTTAAATTGCAAGTAATTGCATTACAGCCTTAAAATATTTCATAATTGAGTAATTACATACGTTATTGCTTGTGGCAATTGTTGTTCTATTAAGTGTTCAATATACTAATTTTTTCTTTTTTTAATTTATTTCACTATCAAAGTATCCACCTGAGTTTTTCAAAAAATATTTACACATTATTTGTGTACTTACAATACTCTCTTATTCACAATATACTTATTACTCTCTTATTCACAATATTAAATGACGATTACAATCGATACCAAAGTGAATTATTTGAAAACAATAAAGTGTTTAATATTTACGATCAGATAAAATCAACACATTTATTCATGTTTCCTATTTTGTAAGAATTATTTTTGTTATTTTTTAAGGCAAAAAAACTGCAAATAAAATTTTTTTCCAAACCATTTTCTAAAACATTTAAAGCAAAAAAAAGTTTTTTTTTTCATCTCAGTTGGATTCTACTTAAAAAATGAGGAAAAAAAAAGTACACATACCTTATTTAATACCATTAAATATAAGCAAGAGTAAAAAAAAATAAATTAAATTTTTTAAAATAGCCAGAGGACAATTAAAATACAATTCTCTTATCTTTCATCTGTTCTATTAAAGAAAAATCTCTTGTAATGATCAAAAATAAAGTTTAGTTTTGGAAATTACATCAGCAATATTTTTTGGTTTGTTTAGAAAATATTTGAAAAGTAATGACTAGCTGAAAAGATGAATTCAAGAATTTTTTTTCCCTTAATTATTTTGTTTGAAATCTGAACTACGAATTTTAATGCACTTCATTTTAATTAATTTGATATTAGCTGCCTGATCGTGCATTTTGCCTTTTTACTCACTTTTTACTCACTTTCGAATTAGTATTCTCAGTTTTTTATAATGGATATTTCATTTTTCCAATAAGATTGCTCATTTTTTCAATTGGGTTTTTGCGTTTTTTCTCAAATTATCGACTAAACCTCTCACATTCACACCTCTCACTCAATGATATTAATCACTTTCTTCTCACTTGCCGAGTAAAATAGCGAGACAGACGGTCAGGCTCTATTTGTTTGATTTACGAATAGTTTAAAATAAAATGTTTGATTTTAGCAAATGGAACAAGCTTTTACAAATTGAAATACAAATTTCAGTTTCTTTTTTTAAATTTGGTTTGAAAATTAATTTATGCCCCAAGAAGTAGGCAATTTTATATTATAACTGCAACTAAACTGACAAAGAAAAAATTAAATGCAAATGAATGAATAATTTTAAAAATCTTATATTAATTATAATAAAATTGTTGGATTTAATAAAATATTAAAATTTCAATAAAATGTTGGATAGTAAATGAATTCGATAATTCATTTGTATTAAAAACAATAAAGTTTCTCTAAAATCTTCCTCTATCACGCTTACATATCTCTAGTACTCAAATCCAATTGAAAGTTACCTAGGTAAGAGGAAATTTATTTGCGAGATCTTCAAATTATTTTTTGTAATAATCCTCTATAGGTAGAACATTTGTGGAATTTTATTCTCTATTTTAAAGCCGTTTTATTTCTACAGTAAAACTAAACAAAAATTCATTTCTATACCGATTATAATACTGGAAAAACAATAAAGCTCAAATTGTCAAGCTCTTGCGAATATATTATAGTAAGTTTTAGTAAAGAAATTACAACTTTTTGATTATAGCAATAATGTATGCAATTAAAAAAATTTTATTAAAAATGAAAATAAAATGTCAACAGCACATAATCCGAATTCCGAACCGTATATTGCTAATTTTTCAAATGATCGAAAATGAACGAAATTTTAACGAGAATGAACGAAATTTCAAAGAAATATTTGTTCTATAAGACTGTTGCATCTTGAAATTGTCACGACAGTAAACAGGCCTATTGCCATATTTCTGGTTTAATGCCAACATTTTGTTAGTTATTATGAATCTATATTTCTACTAAGCCGGGCAAAATTATCGAATGTGATTGAAGTAAAAGAAAAATTTTCAAATTTTTTGAAAAAGTCATAAAATTTTCGTGTCTAATGAAATGACATTTAAGCAAAAATTCACGTAAATAATTGAAACAATCAATTTTTTTTTTACTGTTTGGTAGTTCTAGTGTTAAAATATTAAATTTAAATATTTTTTCATTCTTTTACAATATCACATAAGTTTTCATTACAATTTTACAATTCTATATATAAGTACGAGTACACCCATATTGTAAAATCTTTTTTCATCACTATTTGAATGTCACCAAACATACACTAAACCAAATATGGAAATCATTGATTAAATTAAACCAAATCAAACCAAATAAAAAAGAAAAAAAATTCATATCATTTCATCATCAAACATAAAATGACAATCAAATCATTAATGGGAAATAAAGACGAAAAATTTAAAGATTCATTCAACTTTTATATATAAACACACAAACAAAATAAAGTACATACATAGAAATTGAAACATACGAAAGAAAATTATTTGTGTTTTGCATTGAAAGGTCGTTAATCGTCGAAACAATAAACGAATAACATTAGGCCATTGCTAACGTCACACAATCATTACAGTTGAAAATTTACCGCAACCCGCAATATTTACATTGTTCAATACTGTAAAATTTCAAAAAAAAAAAAAAAATCGAAAATCAAAATAAAAAACAAAAATTTTTATTTGATCAAAGCACGCGATTTATGTTGAACAAAATGCTTTGCCAATTATTTTTTGCAAAAATCATTGCTAAAAAAAAAAAAACCAAATTCCGAATTTGTGTTTTTTATTCCTCATTGCTTTTTACCCCAAAAATAAGAAGAATTGAAACTGACAGTTTATAAATTTATTTGTTCAATTATTCGTTTACTTCTTCTATTGTGCTGCTGTTTACATTTTAAAGTTAAAATGTGATGGTAAAGACTCTTGTCATTCAGTTCATTTTTTTTTTTGGGTTCTATTTTGGTTTTCATCAACTTTGGGATATTTATATTCAAGAAAAACTGTTTAGTACCACGATTTTCACATGAATAGACGTGTCTTACACCTAAATAAGTTCGGTTCTCTTAATAGCAATAAAGTAAGAAAATAATATCACAACACCTCAACATAATTTCCAGCATTCTACAATAAATCCGAATTGACCATTTAATTTATATCCACCAACTAGCACTGTTCCACATTACAAAAATTTATGATTTACTTCACACCCCATTTTCTAAAATGTCTTTGTTCATCGCATTGAGTTTATTATTCCAGTTTTTAAGATGTGATGAGATGAAGTTTAAAGCTTTAAAATTCAAACTAGCTTAGGTCAAGTGAGTAAAAGGGCTCAGTGCTATCAATTCTGCAAAGTGCTATCAATTACAACATTTTTAATAATTTTTCGTCTGCTTTTTAGTGTTGACATCACAATCAATGTAGAATATGTATTTCTTTACGATTAAAATTGCAATGTGACATTTCGTAAGCAGTATTAATCAATTGTAGATCGTTTTTAAGTTAAAAGTTTGGCAATTATGTCAAACACATCAATCGTTTGATTTTGCAAATGACAATTATCTGTAATGAAGCATTTCTTGCAATTAGCATATTAGAATCTTATTTAGTACCTATTTAATAATCTTAGAGAATATTGCAAAAAAGAAAACAAAAATCTACGTCAGCTGCGTTGCCAACATATATTGGGATCGTTTGTGTCATGACGTCTTGGAATAAATGTCAAATGTCAATTTCAAAATTTTATATGCTTGGAGAATGTTCACAATCTTTTGACATGATCAAACTCTCAATCTTTTAAACTCAGCATTGATCGATATTATAGATGGAAAATGAAATTTTTATACTCACTGGAAAACGAAATTTTAAATACGGATGTAATGAATTTCTTTTTCTCCAGTCAATTAAATATTTATTGAAAACGCTGAAATTTTTAAATGACGAGATTTATTTATACTTTTTTCTTATTTTTTTTTTTTTTGAATAAATGTAGAGACAGACAGATGACTTAGTGTGTGTGTATGGTGTATCTGTCACACAGCAGTCATATTAAACAATTGCTCACGAGATACTTGTTTTAATGCTTTTTTTTCTTAAGACAATCTAGGACAATTCAGAATAATGAAAGCACTGTAAGATCCTATGGTAATGTAAATGTTTGTGTATCTATATGCATAAAAACTTGGTCTATTTAATTTATTGATTTGTTGATTAAATTAAATTAAGTTTTCCAACATATTTGCGGTGACAACGTGCGGTACTAGAAAAAATTTAATTAAGTAGCAAACAAAAATAAAATTGAGCTTGCAGTTATTCGATGGTATCATTACAGAAACAAAAAATTGTTGGAAATTTAATATGAGGTGCGACTATTGTTATAGTGCACGAATTTTTTAATTTATTCAACTTATTTGAACTTAGTCTATAACTTAACTCGACGAATGCTCAATAACGCAATGCAAGACCATGCAGAATTTTGTATTAACCCGTACGTGATAAATGCATACAATTTAGATTTTTGAAATTTTGAGTTTTTAAATTCGAAATCGAATATAAATTTTCTCTCCTCCTCCAAAAATAAGGATTCTACTTTTGCTTTCAACTTGTGCAGAGTTCATATCTGTTGGAAGTTGCATTTCAAATAAAAATTAAAATTAGTATTTTGGGTTAAAACTTTTTTGATTTGCCGTAATATTTTAATGATTTTAATGGTTATGGTCACCCTAAATTAAGAAACAAAACATTTTCCTATTATCCTAAATTTCTTTTTTATATATATGTATATGTTTGCGCCATTATATGCGAAATACGGAACAGCAGATTTTGCCGTTTCAAAGTTAATTTGTGTTAACAATTGAAATCGTCCGCTGTTGCCGTTCACCGCTTTGTTTCTATGGTTCTGTTTTTTACACTTACTGTATCGTATATGAGTGTAATCAAAATATTCATTTGCTAGTTGAATACCAAGGCAGCAAAATTGGAAATTCAGTCGACTAAAATTTAGTTTTAATTAGCCGAAAATTTACTATTTTTTTGCAAATTCTTTAAAACTGATAGGTTCTTCAAATGTTCACTCTGATTACATCTTTTGTTTTACCACCAAATTCGCCTAATTCTAGGCTTTCTTCTTTGTTTCTTAAGCTTCAGCATTTGAAATGAACTTGTGAAAGTTAAGTTTAGCCTGGAACCTTAGTTCTTTCCAACGCTATTAATTTTCAAGAAATTTGTAAAACAAGTGGTTGCAGTCAGAATTAACAATCGATATTATAAAAAAAATCTCATATTTTGCATAATGACATCAAATTGACTATTCATAACTGTATATAAATCACATGATTAAATTAAAAACTCTTTTTAAATAAAATTTTCACTGCATCATCACTATAATTTTCTTGTTTTACGAGTAATTGAGGTTTTTTAGCATGCTCGTTTTTTCGGTTATTGCATGCTGTGAAAGTTTTTTTCTTAAAAATCCAAATTTCTCCCTTATTTTTCATAATTAAATAATAATAAAGTACTCACTTTCCGTTTTAAAACTTTCTCATCATCATCTCAGAAAACCGAGCCAATTACTTCAACTAAAAACACTGAAAAAAAAACGTACAAATTTCATTGAAATAATTATAAAGTCTGCATAATTTTTTAGTATTTTCTTTTTTTTTTTAATTGACGATAAATCAAAACGATTGATTTTTTTTTTTGTTCACTTCATTAAAATCCGCAATCCGAACTTTTTAAATTTAATAAAAATATTTGTGAATTCTTGCAAAATATCCATAAGTAGTTTAATTGGTTGAAAGACGGAGGAATAATTTTTTTAAATAAAAAAAAACTTGCTGGTTTCTTTCAAATCGTTTTTCAATAATTTCAAATCAAAATACAAACGAATACAAATCTTATATAAATTCAATTAAATATCAATCATCAATTCTTATATGCAGGCAATCAATTATAAAAAAAAATAATTTATATTTTGCGTAAATGTTATGAAAAAAACTTCTATCAGTCGCGTCAATTTGAACCAAAACGAAAAATCTTAGTACATAAACTCAATTTCAAATTCTACTTATAAAATTACACGTTTCTGTGAAAATTTCTTCGATTGAGTGTGAAATAAAATATTGCCAGAATGTCTAGTAAAAAAATTGTTAAATATATACGTACAATTATTGTGGATTTAATACTCTTATTCCTTGGAATTGTAAAAATAAAAAAAAAATTTATTGCGGTAGTGCATTCATGAATTGAATTTTGAATCTTAACATTCCATATTTTAAGTTTTCAATAATTTTAATCACTTTAAGTTTAATGAAATTAAATTGAAATAGAAGAAAACACAAAATGTGACAATTTAGAAAAAATGTTATTAATAAATATGCCATCTATTTGTTGCTGATAAAAGCACTGCTCTTATTTTTAAATCTATTACAATTTTTAATTAAATAAAAATTCATAAATTGAATATTAATTAAATTGAAAATCAAATATAAAATAAACAAAAATATCCCCGAAGTTTGCAATATTTTAAGCAAAGACCCAAAAATCCCTATTCTAGAAGATGAAATTGTTATTATTCTAGAACTTCTGTTCTAAACATAATTCATTAATATCCTATAATAGTCCAATATTCTTAATGTCATAATTAATATATGATTATATTTTTAGAAATCAAGAATTATTACTCTAACACTTACAGAATTGACTGCTATTCTTTCTTACTGTATAATTATAGAGAGATTCTTGCGCGTAAAATTTAAACGTAATAAATACACGGTTTGTTCTCTTTAAAAATAAAAATAGTATTAAATGTGTTTCACTTGTTATCATAATTTTCTTTCAATTTTTTTTTCTCATTTTAAAGTCTTCATATTACTTTCATATATTATCAACATTCATATGAATTATGTGTGTGTACGAATATATCATATATTAATGACAGGGTTGGGATCATTCATCTAGTATACTTATAGATTAAACAGTAAGACTAGGTAAATTTATTCATTTTTGAGTAAAAGCCTTATGATAATTCTGTAAATGCTTGGAATAAAGAAATAGAGAATTTTTTTTTAAGTTTCAAAATGCTATAATAACTGTAAGTCTTGTGACTATTAGTTGAGGTGCTAACTGTACACTGCCTCTTCATGGTCTGCCTGAAAAGGATGAGCAAAGTGGAGAAAGGAGTATGCTGTTTTCATTAAGAGGAGGATAAGTTGGCAGAACACCCACTGTGTGAATTTAGTGCGATGATCCGCTAGAGACTGCAAATTCTTAGCAGGGGGTTTTGTGATCCCTTTCCAGATCTCTGAAACCTAAAGTTATCGAGATCCCTTTCCAGGTCTAGACCTAAAGTTATCGAGATGGTACCGTCTATAACAAAAGATCGCTTTGGCAAAGATGCAAAAAGCCGAAAGGCTTCAATACTCCGGTGGGAAAAATAAAAATAAGTCAAATTTTATTTAATTTGAGCGTACTATATTTTTGCTGGTGGTATAGAAAATATAACGGAAATTAGAGAGAGTTTTACTATAAAGACGTCTCTGCTAAATCCCTAAAAAAATATGTTCAACCCTGGTTTTAATAACGCAAAGTGATCGTTATGTTCAATGTCAATGACATTAGAATTTTAACTCTCTTTTATTGGAAATATTTTTTTAAAGCAACGTTTATGCTGTTCCCGTTTATTTTTTTTTCTTCGTATTTTAATGTAGTTTAGTTCGTGCTCCTGCAAATAGTACACACACATATTTTTTGTTGAATTCTTTTTAATTTCATATTGTATTTATGGTTATTTTATATTAGTAGTGAACTTTTAGCAAGTTATGTGTACAAGAAGGCAAAACATATAAAAATAAATTCTGTTTTTTAAACTTTTTTTTTTTTATTTTTTCTTCTGCATTTTTTTTTTATTAATTCTCAAAGTGATGCTTATGAAATTTTTATCAAGAGTTTTACTTACAACATTGGAATTTTTTGTTGCACATTTTTTAATAACAGTATAACAAAATAATAAGAAGTAAACTAAGAAATCATATGGAAAAAAAATACATTTAAAAACTACAACGGTAACAACAGAAAAATGTACGAACGAACGACCAAAATAAATTTTATGATTTTTCTAAGAAAAAATGCGTTCCTTAACCTTTTATGCGATTAAATTTTTTTCTCCTTTTAGTTTTCTTCAATGATTTCTTATTTGACTCCTGTTACTATAGTGGTCCCATTGTTCAATGTACATACGTGGGCTGGTTGAAAAATAAGTGATTTTAATAAATATTTATGATTAAACTAAAATGAACTAAAATTACTTAATTTTAAACTGAATAGATAAAAAAGAATTTAAATGACAAAAATATAAAAGTTGATTTTTATAAGCTTCCCTCTAAACTTATTACTTCTACTTTAATTGAGCTTTTAAACCTACTTGCGTGGATAGAGAATATCATTGTTACTCTCATGGAGCGGGTGTTCACACTGGCCGCTGCCTCTCGATGAACTATCTAAAAAGCATGGACAGGGCAGGGGACGGAATCTGCCGTTTGTGCCAGAGAATAGAAGAAACGATGAAGCACTAATTGTTTGAATGCGAGGCAGTTGCTCGCCTGCGACTGGGATGCTTCGGGGAGGGGAGGGCTTTGTAACCCCGGGTATGATCTCGGGGCTTGATCTAGGTGGGGACAGAAATCACAAAAGATCCTAAGGGACGACGTGAGATTGGCTTAAGGGCTTTAGTCCCCGGGAGGAAAAGAAAAAAACTCTCATGCAGAACTGCGGAGAACTATGTACGTTTAAAAATCTTGCTCAAATATTTCTAAAAAAACTAAAGCAATTTTTATTTTTTTCGTCGCAATCAGAATCAAAATTTGAGTATTTTTAATTATGCTTTCTTTTTATTTTTGATGGCTCTTAAAAAATTAAATTTAACAGTTACAGTATCATCAATGTCACGACAATCAAATGTTATAGATTGCGGAATTTAGTTTTCTTTTCAAAATGCTTATGAAGGTATGTCATTATGAATTATGAATTTAGTTTTTTCAGTAAGAATTTTTTATTATGAAATATGAAAAACCACAGGACATACAAATTTTTATCCTAAAAGTATGCAATAGTATATGAAAATTAATTCAAAGAATAATTTCAGTAGTTTTCTTAATTTCTAATTGCCTAAACGCCTGAATCTCTAACTATTCTAACTCTAAAATTATATGATATGCTTAAATCTATGCAAATGTTATAAGAACAGCTTTAACGAATTTTAAACGTTTAATAGTACATTGAAGTATGAACCTCAGCATAGTGAAATTCTTAGAATTTGATATTTGGATTCCCATTTCATGTTAACATTTTTGTTATTTTAGAACCAGAACTCGTAAGGTTGTCAATTTATATACGTATATAGTTAATTAAATTGTATATGTTTCACGGAACCTCCTCCTTTTTTTTTAAATATTTCATTTATATTACAATTTTTCTTTTTTTTCTTTATTTTAGATTCTGCATTAGTTTTTTAATATCATTTTTTTTCTTATTTGTTAACCAAAATCTGGTTGACCGTATGGCTATTGTTGATATCTTATGTTTATTGAAATTCTTTAAAAAATTCTCTTATTTTTCCTGATGGCTTACAACCTCATTTTATCTTTCATGAATTAGCTTGCTGAATGTACATCTGTATATGCAAGTTTGGTTGAATTAAGCACTTATGTACATAGGTTATTAGAAAACCGAATCCTTGTATATTTTCTTAATTTTGTTTTAAACTTGACTTCTGTGCTGTTGTCTTTATTTATTTATTGGCATTGTGGCATTGTACTTTCAAAAACATTTGATTCCAAATAAAGATTCCAGTGAGTGAACCAAAAATTAATATAAAAGAAAAATGAATTTTATTGTTTATGTTAAATGTCTTGGAATGATTTGTTGTTACAATATACTTCGATAGAATTTTGGTTGTTAATGTTGCGCCAAATAAATCAAATTTTTAGATAAAAATTAATCGTAACATATATACATAAAAAGGCGAATTTAAACAATAAAATAAAGTCACGGAAGGGTAAATGAATTTTCTGGTTATTTCCGGTTATGTGGGAATAAAAAAAGTGAATAAAACATTTTTTCTTTTTCTCAACTTTTTAAGGAATATAAAAATAATGAAGGTTCGTAAGTTGTATGGACAAACAGAAAGAGAAAACAGGATCAAATTTATTAAAAAATATTGAAATTTTGTAAAATCACTTTAACCGAAGCAGGTCATTATACTTTTAGGGAATTTTTACATTTTAAAGAGGTTGTCAGAAATTGTAAACAAAATTTTTTTATTTTCCAAAACAGAAAACGCTGAAAAAACAGCTTGATTCGATTTATAATAAATTTATAATATTTGAAGAGCACACTGTACAGCAGTTAGGAGAATTAGAACAGTTGACTATTGCATTTAATTATTATAAGGCCTTGCGTTTGATCTGGTAATGTGCAACATATTAATAGATCAAGACCACCTTAGAAAGGCTCTCAAAAAGAGAAGTACACAAAAGTCATTGTGCGACGGTGTGTTAGGAACAATTCCAGATAAATTCAGTGTCTATAGTTAAAACGGTTAAATTAATAATTAAAACGATTATTTCAAAGCTGTAACTATATGTAATACATATAAAAATGATTTACGCGAAAAAATTT
This sequence comes from Condylostylus longicornis, assembly GCF_029603195.1. Taxonomy (NCBI): domain Eukaryota; kingdom Metazoa; phylum Arthropoda; class Insecta; order Diptera; family Dolichopodidae; genus Condylostylus; species Condylostylus longicornis. Next base: position 6,024,485 of record NW_026578009.1, on the reverse strand, counting down.
CGCGTAAATTAAATTTATAAAATTTATTTTTCATGCACACAATTCCAATAAGTATTGCAAAATCTAAAATTATTTTGCAGTATATTTGATACATACGTCGTCGGCTGAGTTCTAATTTGCTCCATTCGCCACCAACATGAATTCGAGAAATTTGAAAAAGAAAATTTGATTAATTAAAAAAATATGTTCGCAAAGTTTTATTTAAATCTAAAGGAAAACAACTCATTTCGTCATTTGGGAAAGAATTAGCTGAAAAAAAAAACAAATATCAGAAATACAATTATCCAAAGCGGCGAATTTTAGATATGCAAATGAATTTTAAAACGGTAAACACGACGATCAGATAAAAACTATCATAAAAAAATTTTAATCATACATTTTGAATGCACTTGAAGCAAATGAAAATTTAACCTTTAAATTTTAAGTTTTGTTGCATTTTCAAAAAGAATATATATGCTCCCATTGTTCAAAGCTCATACATGGGCTGACTGAAAAATATATATGCTATGGAGCACAGTAAAATTTACATAAATCAAAAGAAATCATGCTTTTTTCATGTAAAATGTGCTCCATTGACAAAAAAATGGTTTGTGGAGCCAAAAAAAAATCTGTAACTTATGGTTTATGGAGTAAAAATCACGCCGAATATCTTACAAACTAAGAAAAAAAGGAGAAGATGGTTTGTGTCACGTGAAATAGCGCCCGTCAAAACCTATAAAACCACTTTTAAGTCAAAATTTTCAAAAATGGCGTATAAAGCAAATTAGAACTCAGCCGAAGACATCACAATGTATAAAATGAGAAAAAACAAATTTCTTTAAAATTCAATGATTGAGATGATTGAAAGTAAAGTGGCATATGAAGTTACGTCAATAAAATTTCAAGTGAATAAATCCGGTCACTCATATGTACCGCGTTCCCATATCTTTTTAAGACATCAAATAAATTGCCGACCTTAATCTAAAATTTTTGATTTACTTTTTTTTTTTTCAATTTTTGTTCGCCTATTTTAATTATAACGATTTTGATTCACTTTAAAAATGTATAGAGGCGCATGTGTTTTTATTTTTATTTGCTTTTAATTATTTTGGTACCATACTGTCTGACAAAATATTGACGATTACGAATCGATTTCTGTATTTTTTTTTATTTTCAATATTTTCTATCAATTATTTATTTGTTCGCTTCTTTTATTATTTAATTATATGAGAAAATCGAATTCAGCGGCCAAAGTGTATTAATAATTTCGACGCTACAAATGCATTTTTGACAATATAAAAATTTTATAAAGTTATTTCTTGTCGCTAACGCAAAATATTGCGTTTACAAGTTTATATTATTTTATATGATAAGTGCTTCCAACCAAAATTATGTAACTCACACTGCTTACCCCACACGATTAAAGAAAAAATCAATCTTTTTGTTTAAGTTTTCTATTATTTAAAAGCAAGGTTATGTCGATAAAAGTTTTCAATTTGTTTTTGCTTCAATTTACTTAATAATTGATTTCTGATAGATTCTTTTGTAATTCTGTATTTTATCAGCTTCTGTTTAATTTCTTTTTGATCAATAGTTTTTTTATTACTCAGAAAAATATTTTTTTTTTTTTTAATTTCTATAAGTGATTCGAAAAAATTATAACATCATTAGATAATTATTTTGAGACATGACGTTTTCAAATGTCAGTTTTGATAAATACAAAATTATTTTTTAATTTATATCATTAAAAAATTATTTTTTCTATTTAATATAATTTTTGTCTGCCACGATTAAAGTAATAAAACATTAATTTAAAAAAAAAAAAATTTTTTTATAACACTCATATGACAAGCACAAAAACAAAAAGATTTGCCTGTCATTAATAATTAATTTTAAGTTTTTGATATTTTACTTTTTCTTTTTTCGAGTTGACAATTTTGACAACTCAAGTAATATTTGAAATTAAAACTAATTTTTAATGTAAACTTATAAGATTTCATAATTTATTAATATGGAAGAATAAAGAATTAATATTATTGTACATATTTATATATGTGTGCACAACATTTAAATTGTGTCAGTCATTGTTGAAAGAATTTGATAAAGTATAGTGCTGTGCATAACGGAACAAACAAAAAAACGAGAAAATTGAAAAATGTTTGTAATAGAAATCGCAGTTTTATATTGACTTTGATTATTTACACCCTTAGTATGCATTCCATTTCACAATCAACTGATTTTCATATTCATAAAATTTTTTTTCCTTTGTCAAAAACATCGTAACTCATTTTGACAGACGAAATTTTAAAATTATTTAATAGATCTTACGAGATCTCTTATTAACAGTTTCGAATTGTTGTTTTTGGCAGAAATTTACTCCTTTCGATTATTTTCGCTTTGGTTTTGACGGAACGTAAATCATTGTAACGAGAAATTTTCATATATGCACATACAAAATAAGAATTTGACTCTTTATATTTGTTTTCACGTCAACAGAAGCTAAGATTATCTAAGTCACTTAATAAAATTATAATATTTAAGTGTGAAAATAACATACAATAATTTGACAAACCTATATTTTTATGAATATCAGATATTTCCGAGGCGGGGGGCTGGTCGTTTATGAATTTTAGTCAAGTTATTATGAAATTAAATTAAAAAGCATTTTCAATTTAAGTTGCTAATCTATTAATATTATTATCAAATTTTCTAGCAATTTAATTTTATTTTACATGCTTGCGTGCACGATTACCCAATGTTCTACTTTTGTATACCCGCACTCAAGAATTTTATATGCAATTTCCCAATTTCTAGAATAATTGTAGTTTTCAATATTGCGTAGTCATTTTATATAACGGCATATTAGGTATGTACGTAACATTATTTATAAATATCGTATTCATTTATCAAAAGATTTATGTTAAATTTTCGAAAAATTACATGCTTTCTTCATTAATCATTATTTTCTTAATCGCAACTTGTCTGCTACATAATAATTGATAATCAACTACATATTTATGAAAGAAAGATTTCCCTAATAACAATGTTGCAATTCGTACATTAATTTATTGGACTCCACAACAACTTGTAGAAACGGCAAAAATCAGTAAAATAATGATGAATCATAAAATCTCAAAATCATAAATTTAAAAAAAAAATAAAAAAAAATAATTTTCATCCGCATAAAATCATAAATAACAATTAAAAACAGTTTAAAATATTTTATTTTGACAACTAAGAAAAAGAATTCCTCTTCAATTTAAATTTAATACAATTCAAATATTTTTACAACTTAAATTATGTTAAAATAATTGTAGACTCAATAACTGCTATAATATTTAGCACATTTCTTAAAATTAATGGCAGTTTAATTGGTTTTACATCGGAATGACTAATTTCTTTTTCTTATTTATAATATTATATTTAAGAATACAAGCTTACTAAAAGCAGAAAAATCCATCGGTGCCTAATAATTCTAGAACCTACAGAAATTTATAAATAAAAGTCCAGCTAAATGTAAAGTCCCTAATTACCACTCCGCCTGAAACTATGGATTTATTATGGCTGTTCATTTGTAAATTTATGTCAAAAATTGTCGAATTCAATGTTAAAATTAAAAAATAATTTGTTTTATTATGTAAACTTGCCTGGATTAAAGATGCCCGGAAAATATTTGTATTTGACTAAAAATCATGTCTGGGGTTATTAATCTGAAACACACTAACAGGCAAGCAGTTATGGTATCTAAAATTAAGAAAACTTCATCCTAAATCTTTTAAATCAAAGCAATATAAATTTAATTCTTATTTCTCAGAAAAATCAAACCCAGCAAACTTTATTTTATTAAGAATCCTAAAACGAAACAAAAATCTGATTTTAATGAATTTAGATTAAGAAAAAAAATTATTCTTGACCTTAAAATTTAAAAATATACCAACGTAAATTGTAAAGACCATATACGCATTCACAAATAAATAAGAAAATAAGTATACAATGTAGATCAATTTCTTTAATTTCCTCAATTTGCATATTCCCGTTTACGATTTGATAAAAAAAAAGAGAGAATGAATGGCCTTTAATCTATTTTTGCTTAGATCACCACCAATCATTTTTAAAGAAACAAAAAAAAAAAAAAACAATTTTCTTTTTCAATCTTAATTTAATAATTCCAAATGCAAAAAATTAAAATCATTTCAATCAGTCTAACGAGATTTTAATTGCAAAATTTTTCAAAGAAACCATATAAAAAGAAATTCATTATTTGACTAATTTATTTCAAAATTTCTTTAAAAACGTATATCTGGCATCCAGTCAACAATATTTTGAGATTTATATTGAGTTCGTTCATTTCGTAAAATTTAAATTTCTATAATTTCATCTTGAATATGAATAAATTAAGGTATTTAAAAAATCAAATTTAATGCAATGCATATTAAAAACATATTGCAAAAAAAATGTTAAACATACCAAAATTTTTACAAGTAAGAACCAAAAATAGATGCTCAGTTTGAATAAAAACAAGTCTTAGAAATTACTTTTAACATTAAGTAAATATGAGGGCTTATAAATAATTGAATAAGATATGCTAAACAAGAATCTTTTGAAAAATATGTTGGGCAGTTTTATGATAATGCGTTTGCATTTCTAACTTATTGTTGAAGAACCGTCCTAGCTGTTGAAAGAACGTAAATTTCGCCTGCAATCATAAAACAAAATTGAAAAAAATTAACAAAACCGCGCTCTGAATTCAAAAATAATATTTTGACAATTAATTTTTTATAAATTTTAATTAATATAAATTTGACAGCAAATTTTGTAAATACTCGTAATTCTAGCAAATAGTGCTATATTTGCAAAAAATTTAACTTTTTAACATTGAAACTTAAAAAATTTTCGATATTATTACTTTTATGGTATTAATTAATTAAACAGGTCCCAAATATTCAACAGTTTACTCAAACTGACCTTACGATTGTCATTTTAGTCGAATCAATTGTACCACATTTCATTTATTTTGTTCGAAATGCAAATTTATTGTTATTGCCAATAACCCTATGTATATAATATAAAACAAATTCTTTTCTCGTTGCGACATTAAATATCTTGAAAATTGTGTTGTTCTTTTTTTTTTTTATTTTCAATATTAATAAAATTAATATTTTCAATACAACCGAGCTATTTTTAGCTAAAATATTTTTCTGCACACATGATAGTCGTTTTAGAATTTCATTCAGTCATTTTAATGTCATAAATTAATATCCAATAAAGCACCACCTTATTTAAGTACCACTGACAATCTGACACTTAACAGCATTATCAAGTGTGTTAATTGTTATGTAAAAAAATGACTAAATAAGATTGTAATTAATGTTGCTTAATCATGTTTATTATTGTTTATTGTTGTATTATCGGATATTATGTATGTAAGACAAACTAAATAATAAATAATTATCATGACTTTTAAATAATAATTTTTTTTTTTCAATTTTAAAATTCCAAAAGTGTATACGAAAAAAAAAAAATAAAAAAGAAAAATGAAATTGGTTTTCATTTTATTTCAGTTTTTTCCTTCTCATTCTCGAACTCACTATTAAATTGTGAGTTTCTTTTCAAAATGACAACATTGATACCACTACTTTAAGAGACCACACAAAGTTTAACAGAATTGGAAACCCAGAAACAAAAAAAAAGAAAACTGATGTGGCCAACACATTGCCGACCAACACGGACTGTTCTCTAAATTAGCGAAAATATTTCACAAGATTATAAAAATATCCTTTAAGATTATAAAATATCCTAATAATATTCAAATTTTGAGAACCCCACTAAGCTTTCAGTTAACGTACCCAGGAAATTGTAAATTTGGCTTTTAGTAGACGTTCACTTTATGTCATCCAAATTCCCTGAGTTCATTAGTTAGTTCCAGTAGTAAACAGAACTCAAATATTAAATTTCAAGAAATTCCGTCAATTTACTTCTTAGATATAGGGTAAAAAATGTAAAGTTGGCCCAAAGTGAAAGTTCAGTTTGCGAGCCTTAATATCCCCAAAAATGTTGTAAGTTCATCCTGAATACATCCAGCATTAAAATGTAAAACCTAAAGGAAATTTCTTCATTATTTCTCTGTAAATGCATAAAAATGTAAATTTGACCCGAAAGAAAGCCAATTTGCTGACATTTGATTTCATTGAAAAATTAAGTAGCTTGTTATAGTGCAACGCGATGCTTATACCTACATAACATATCAAGTTAATTTGTTAAATATTTTCTTAAAAATTATGAAAAATATAAAATCACCTAGTAATATGACAGATCCCAAAAGTTCATCAATTCGCTAAATAGCCAAATTAAAGCCAAAAAGTATATTTTCATCAAAATCGATTTAGCCGAAATCCATAAAACGAAAAAAGTTAGAAACAGAAGGTCTCGCAAAAGTTTATTAAAACTACACTACTCCAGAGAAGTTCGTTTTCTAACTAAATTTATACAAATTAAATTTGGTGCCATCACATAACCTCACTTATTGTATGCAATACGATCGGCAAAAAGTACCAAAAGGCAAAGTATACAAATTTCAATTTGTCGACAAATACTCGTATATTATCTTTGAAATCTAAAATTAGAATGTGAACATGAATATTCGCATATGTACATATGTATGTGTGTGTATTTAGGTTTTTATTCTTAAAAGTTAATGAAATTCTGATCGAACAGATTAAAATATTAATTACCTTTACTTATCAATTGATCAGGCACATATATAAAATTGCAAAACTTTACTCATTCAATAGACTGAATAATTTTTATGTTAAAAAATGCATAAAATTTGAATTTTATTTTAAATTGGCAAACATATGCATATTGTACGCAACTACACACATATATATCTTTAATGTAAATAATACCGCGAACGAGTTACAATAGACATAAGATAAAATTTACTTTATATTTTAAAGCCTATGCCCTCTGAATTTTATGTTTACTTTCATTTACTTTGTTACAATTCTACCGAGTCTTAACAAAATTGTCTTGTTAAAAAAACTGGCTACTTCCTTTGTATTTTTTCCTTATAAATTCTTTCCAATAGAATGATGAAAGAAAATACGAGAATGTATCAGAAAATGTGAGCATGTCGTTCCTTTAAAATTCTAGACAATCTTATAATTGTAAATAAAAATGATTCTTATGGTGCAATATGTCGTAGAACGGAACCTTTATCATTTCAGTTATCACACACATAATATTGCAAAATACACCATCATTCAAACTTACGTGCAGGTGGAAAATGAACTAAATACTCAAGAAATAATTTTTTAAATAATTTTCGGCTTTTAATATATTAATTAATGTAAAAGCAAAATCATTTGTTTCGTATAAAATATGAAATTTTGGCTTATTGCCCAAAATCGGCTTAGATTCAAGAATAGTTGGTAAAACTATAAAAAACAATTTAGTAATTAATAAAAAATATTGAACTCAACCACCCTAATTCTGTCAGTTGCATCACTTAAAGTGGCGGTTTGTTATTTAAAAATTTATTCAAAAAAAAAATTTAATTAAAAGCATGCTAGTTTTTCAAAATAAAATCAATTTCGAAATTTGAAATTCTAAAATGAAAACTAAATGATGCGACTAGCAGAATACGTGTGATTACCATATCTATATTTGATTTTCTGTTCCAAAGATGTTTCCAATTTATTTTAGTTCTTAATTTAATTCTAAGATTGTTCTGAAGAAATTTTTAAAAAACGCTTTTAAAATTCCACAAAAAATTGCTATTATTTTTCGTTCTTACTTATAACATTTGACAATTAGTTCAGCAAATCTACACACACATATAATTACAATTACATATTCCATTCAATTCGTTCTTTAATTAATTTCATTCAATTTAAATTAATATCAACAAATTTGTCACTATTATCAACTTTATAGTTTAGCCATAAGTGTAATTTTGACAGCTTTTTTCTTTTTATTTTAATTTTTTGTCCCCCTCATCTTTGTCTCTTAATATTTTTTTTTTCTTTTTATTATAAAACAGATTGTTCCATATTTTACCATAAAAGTCCATACAAATTAGTTTTACTATAAAAAATATAGAAATGAAATTTGTCACTATTAAACCATCTCAGTAAAACCTCTTAACTTCTGATCTCTCTGTCAAAAATTTTCTATTGTGAATTCAATCAATCATTTTATTTAACTATCGTTCTTTATAATATTTCTTTTAAACTTTTAAATGAGGATTAGAGGGGTACAGAAATATACTTTTAAATTTTTTTTTTTATATCCACTTCTATTTTTATACATACATACATACTTATTTTATTCATATTATATTTTCTATTTTATTATTTCATACTTATACCGTTTTGGTCTAATGGCGTTCTAATCATCAATTTATTCATGCTTTTTAAACGCTTCATAACTTAAAAAACAAAAAAAAATTGAAAATTAAAAGTTGTTAAATCGCGGTAAATAGTTAACAAGATTTAATTGTTCATTATAAATTAATAGGGTGGACCGTAAAAATTTAATAGTTGAGTAAAAATTATTATTCATGAAAAAAAAATTCAGAAAAAAAATAATGTGAATAATTTGACACTTGAAATACTCGTACCTTTATTGCTGCTATTAAATTTGCGCTAAAGCCATGAGAGTGAAATGAATTTGATTTAAACTATGTGCATTACTATGACATTGAAGTTATTCAATTCTCACATTGTGTTAGAGTTTTTCATAACTTTTAAAAAAAATAAAAAATGAAGGGTAAATTTGCGATTTAGAATTTAATTATAGAAGTCAAATTTTGACAATTAAAACATTTTGGCAATTAAAACATTCTGACATGAGCATTTTCACTGCACAAATCAACACTGCAATTCAAGGAATTCAACAAAGCAACGTAATAATTTTAAAGCTGTAATTTTTCAAACAAAAGTATGTTTTTCTGCTTCACCGTAGTTAGTGACTGAAATACATAATTGGTGCTCCCTATTACGTTCCACATTTGTCAAATACAAATTTTGCTGACTACAATTTTCTTTGGTCACCAATATTCTATAGCTCCAAAAATATAATTGTTGCATGAACTTTAAATGTCTCAGAAATGCAAATAGAAATTCTGTAACCATATACCCACTATGAATAGAATTGTTCTTAAATTGATTCAGTTAAATTAAAGATACTTATAGGGATTGCAATACGCAATTTCTTAAATCGTTTGAACCACTCTCTTCTATAAATATTTTTTACAAAAATGCCTCCTACTGATTCCCGATCAAAATTCATTGGGTGTTATTTTGAAATATTGGCACTTATAAATTATGATTATCTGCGTATAAAGAGAATATTTGTACAAACGCATGCACATTTTAAATAAATAACACCAAACTATGTAAAAAAATCAATAGTATAAATGAAATAAAAGAAAATTTTTTTTGAAATTTATATGCTCGGTAACCCTTATAACCACATTCTTGGTCTCAATAATTGATTTCAATTCTGAAATGAAAGAAAGAAGAAGAAAAAAATATTAAAGCGCCATGCAAATAATAGAAAAAAATCGCTTTTCAGTTTAAGAAAATACAAAAGCATTCATTTAGATCGTAGACAACAAATCAATCTTTATTAATTATTAAATTTAAAAATATTGAGTTGAAATAAAATTATTTTTTATATTTTGGTATTTCAGTACGATTTTTTCTTATTAATTCCACATTTATTTTGAAAGTATAGCTGACCTCATCTACAATTAATTGTAAGGTCCTTAATATATCGTGTATGATCCAATTTCTATAATACTTTTATTAAAGTGTGGAAAATTTAAAAAAAAAAATTGTGGATGTTGAATAATAAATCAAAAAGTCATTATAAAAAAAAATTAAATTAAATATTGAATTTAAATTTTATGTTACATAAGAAAATTATTAATTTTATTATTTCCCGAATTATAAGCCTTATTCCACTCACTAAACAATAAGGAATTGTGTTTGAAAATCATATACGCAATTTCTTTCACGAATGTTCAATTAATTTTTAAAGTGCATCTTAAACCCCCAAACATGTTAAAATAACTAAATATTTTTGGAAAATAAATAAAATTAACAAATTGGTTCCAACAAATTGGTCCTTCGTTTTATTTTAAAAATCAATTAGAAGACATTTCCAAAATGAAATATCGTATATTGTCATTAAAGTAGCGAAGTTTTGGCATGAACAGAACTGTGTACCATGTTCAGGATTATTTTGAAAATTTTATTTTGGTTTAAACTGGAATATTACCACTTTTCATTCACCTTATCATCTCAATTGATTTTAATTATCAAGAATGATTTTCGATATTGAAAAGTTGTGAATGATTCAAATATACACTCAATAAATGTTGTGAATGAAGAATATTGTAATATCAATAATATTTCTGCAATGGTGGTTATTCGCATAGAAAATCTATAATATATTTAAAATACACATAATCTCAAAAATTTATTGATCTTCACTTACTATTTAGCCATTTTACACTTTTATTAATTGTTAAACATTTATTTTGTAATTCAATATTTACAAATTGTTACCACATTTCTCATATGACCGCAGCCATTATACCTTTGTCTCCACTACATAGGAAACAAGTTGTTTTAAAATTTTTATTATTAGTTTATTCTATTTAAACAGTTTTAATAGTGCCTATATCAAGTTTACGAACATATTTTATAAATATTTCCCAGAATATTTTATAAAAATTCTTAATTATTTGATAAAATGGTTTATATAAGTGCAGAGTATGCCAGAGAATAAAACCAAGAATTTATAGCAAAATGATTCTGATTACAAATATATATTGACGAAATGGATAAAGCTTACAACATTTTTGTTTCAATAATTTATGAGTATATGAAAATTACTAGAAATTTTTCGATTACTAGAATATTTCTGTCTTGATTTATTTTTTATTAAAATATAAAATTATCCGAAAAAAACAAATTAAATTCTTTAGAATTTTTGTTGGATTCGTTAAAATCATTAAATTTGAAAATATAGGCTTAAAATCTATTGCATAAAGTATCGTGTACTTTATTAATTTAATTTATACTATAATAGATAATCTGTTTATTGGAAGAGTTATTGGATCTGTTTACTCTCTTGGTAGAGTTCTACCACTATTCACGCATTTCACAGATTTAGAATGTCATCAATTGCGATATTGCACTTTCAATATTATTTTATAAAGGTGCTACCTCAAAAGATTTCGTGTACTTCCAAAAAATATAATTTAGAAGCATTGGAACCAACAATTTCAGCAGCCAATTGCTAGGTCAAGCATTCATAACTAATATTAATTTAAAAAATTGTCAGTCTCCAAAAACTGATATGAGAACTAAAATCGAAAGTCGATTTGTAGTGTCATTCCGAATTTTCTCTAACAGGAAATAACTCTTGAATAAATTATAATCTCGAAGGGAATTATGTTTAGCCTCTATAAAAGTTATATAACAATCACTTTTTGTAATTGCGTTCAATTGTTCTCTTATACATTACGTAAATTACAGCGTCTTTGTGCTTTTTTTTATTTTATGTCGTCATAGAGTAATTGAAAACAAGGAGATGCATCAAGGATACTAATTACTAACACATATTATATGAAATTTCATATATACGTAATTTATTCCCCTACATTTTCTAGTTGAGAAACCCTGATTATACTATTGAATTTTCTTTAATAAAATTTTTCTTTTTACATAATCACTTCGTTTTCAAATAAAAATAATATTTCATTTATCATTATACCAAGAAAATATATAATGAAAATAATTTCATTGCAGGTGATACCGCATATATGCAAATAATCATATTAGTGATAAGAAGAAAAATTTATAAAAGAATTAAAAATACAAATGATTGACGCAAATTGTTATTCAATCATAAAATATTTCGTTCTTATAATTAAAATTTTCACTTATATGAGTACGATTGCATTATTGAATGGTATACTAATGAAAATTTTATTTAAAATCAATTTGAATCCTTTGTATATATAAAAATTTCTTATATATTATCAAAAGAATAATAAAATTATAGTTTTAACCTACATTATACTGTGGGAAATGACGTAAAACCAAATTGTAAAATCTTAATAAAATTTAAAATTTATAATTTGCTTGTAAACAAAAACTTGATTTTCTTTTGATATTTGGCCTTAAATTTTTACAATATCAAAAACTTTTGTAAATAGAAAAAAAAATTTGTGTTCATAACTCAAATTGTTAATTAGAAAACCTTTACAATTTCGTGATGTGCTTATAAGCGAATTCGACTGTATACTAAAGCGAAGTGAACTCGACTGACAAAATTTGATTGTATGCGATCTTTAGATTCGACTGTAGCGTGATATTTAGTGACATCTATTGTTTTTCTAGCTTTTTTCAAGCCTTTAATCGTATAGGCTCTTTCCAAAGTAGCGCCTATATAATATTTAAATAAATACAATGACTACATACTGCCTTATTTCGACTGGTACAATTTTAAATATTATTTATAAAATGATGAGTACTTATTACTTGGTTACTTGATTTTACTTTTAGTTGTCTAACAATTTTTGCGTTCCATTTAAGGCTATTCAACGTTCTAAACGTATAAAAATCGCAAACCAGCATATGGTTTGAATATATGAAAATAAAATAAATGATTGACAAACATTTCTCATCCTTTTGCAAGCATAAATATATTTTTCCCCTCTATCGGAAAAGTAAAGAAACATTACTCTTATCAGAAAACTCTTACATTGACTCAGCTTGTACTACTCTCTTTCTGTTTCTTTCTCTTTCCGTCTTTTTTTTTTTACAGTCTTTGCGAAATTTTAATGGTTTCAATTGAAAATAATTCATTTAACACTGAAAATAGAATAAAATTATTTAAAAAAAACATAAATAAGAACTCCAAATACCGTTTTCAGCTAGTTTAGGAAAACACGAAACCTAAACTACATAAAAATGTAAGCTAAATTAAATCGATTTCAATTTATTTGTATAATTCACAAACAGAATACAAGAGAGCACGATCTATCAACCATGCCATTATCACAATTAATAATAAATTGTCTCTTTATGCCAGCGTTACGAAAAACACCAATAAAATTAGACATAAAAATAGTAATGAACAAAAAAAATATTAGTTTATGAACTCATCGACAAAATCATCTATTGAAAATCTTATACAAATACCACCAGACTGAAAAATAAATGCTTTAACACTTGCTTTCAAAATGAATGTGTACTTAATGAAAATGATTTCGAATCGAATTGGCCTAGTAACTTTTAACCATAAATTTTTTTTTTTTTTTTACTATTTATTTAATTTTTTACTATTTTACATTTATCCTTTATTTTTTATTTTTTTTTTCTCCAGACGATGAAAGAACCATTGATTTTGTTGGTAATTCAAATGGTAAAGATGAAGTTATTGAAGAAACAAATAACAATCATAATTATAACAATCATCATCAACATCATCGTAATCATCATCATCATAATCAAAATCAAAATGATGATCAATATTATGACCACCAGCAACATCAACCACAACAACATTTTCCTCTTAACCAAAAAGATAATCCAATTGCTGAGAACATAATTCGAAGACGTCGAAAACGTAATACATTTGAGAATCAATATACATTGGAAGTATTGGTTGCAGTTGATCGTGCAACTATCGATTTTCATGGTGAACATAAGATAAAAAATTATGTATTGACATTAATGGGTGTTGTAAGTATTTGGAATTTTTGTATTTGTTTTCATTTTTTAACATTTTAGTCTTTATTTTACAAATTCTTTTGGAATTTTTCGTAAATAATTTTGTTGAGGTTTTTTTTTTGGTTTGTTTTTTTTTTTTTTATTGTTTGCCATTAGTTAACAAAATGGAAATATAATTGATAGATTAAAATTGTTGTTAAATAATGTATAGAAGAGGTTAAATTTTGTTTATGTTTGTATGCATGTATAAAAATATGCAATAGAAAAATATTTATTAAGTCTTTTGGTACGTACTAGAATTTAGTTTAAATACACATAAAAGCTGATTTCTAAGATTGTAGCTTAAGTACTTGCATACCGTTGAAACTATAAAACTATGGTATATACAATGCTAGACGCGATTTAACTAGAAAATCACTAGAAATTAAACCAGTGTTCAAACCGTAAATCACATACGAATGTCTAAAAAATTCCACCACAAGTTATTTCGACAGAATCTGTACTAGGAAAGAATGTTCGGCTTAAATGTCAAATTATTGCGTGAAATTCAATCTACCACAAATTAAAGAATTCAAAAAGAATTTAATTTTAGGAACCTTTTATAAATTTTAGATAAATATTTTTAACTTACAAGAACTTGGTGAGGAAAACCAAATCTTTAATCGAATAATTAATTTAATAAGGTCTTCAATTCCATAATAAAATGTGTAAGTTAAGCGTTTAACACTCAAAATGAAAACCCTATATTTAAACAGACGTCGCCTTTTTGGAAATAATTTTTCAAGCCAATATCAAAATGAAAATCATTTTAATTAATAAATTTGAAACTTTATCTAGCTATTTATAGATTTTTTTTAAACTCAAGGTCATTTTCTTGTAACGTACTCGTATACTTATTTACATTTAAAATGCCGGTCATAGTTATGTAATGTGTGGTGATTTTAATATTAACATGCAATAAAAATGTTTGCAGAATTTCAATTGAAAACGAGATTTTTAAAAATTTTTTTGTGTTTTTTCTTATTGTAATTTTAAAATGTAAAATTGTAAAAAAAATTTTTACCACTTAATCAAAAATAAGCTTAAAATCTATTAAGATTTTCTTATAAATAAAATTTCATGTGAGATTGAATTGATAGCTTCGCATATATCTCTTCAAATATTTTATATAGATGCATGTAAAATAAAATTCCTGATTAATTTACGAAAAATGCAGAAAAACTGATTTTATTGATAAAAAAATTTATTACAATTATTCCAAACTTAAAAGTACCGAAGTTAGTGCTTGAGAACAAAATTTTAGGAAAGCGATTTGCAATTGCAATTACCTTGTTTTTAATAAAAACTACTTAGTCACTGAAAATTTAAATTCCATGAATTTGGAATGAAAAAAAAATCTGATGTAATCAGCACATAACTGATCACAATGTATATGGCCTAGTTCAGAGAAAGTGTTACAGAAGATTATAAAAATGCCTTTTGAACATTTCCTTTGAATTTTAAGGAAGTTAGCAGTCTTTTCGTTAACATACTTAGAAAAGTTGGAATTTGGTTCTTAGTAAGATTTCGCTTTACGTTACCCGAATTTCCTGAAAAGTTCACTAGTTAGTTTAAGTAACTATCAGAACTTAAATATCAAATTTCATATGGTAAAATATGTAAAATCGGCCCCCAGTTCGGTTTCCGAGCCCGGATCTTTCCAAAAAATTTATAGATTCATTTTTTTAACATCCTACCCCGACTTTAAAAATTGGTTAATCATTTCTCTTTATATACACAAAAATATAAAATCGGCCAAAAAGGTCTCCAGTTCCTCAAATCTGATATATCCCAAAAGTTTATCAATCCGTGCCATAGTCAAAATACGCTTACATACAAAATTTTATCAAAATCGCTTCAGCTGACAGCGCTGACATCTCTCTAAAAATAGTTTATTTACTAGCATAACTATATGGAGAAATTCTAACCGAAAACTCGACATCCAAAATTTTATTATATGCAATACGGTCGGAAAAAAATGTTTATGTAATCTTTAATTGCATTTAAACTTGCAGCTAGCAAAAATTATCATAAAAGGAAACCTAAGCGGTGCTCAAAAATATTAACGTTTTAGAAAATGTTGTTCATAATAATTACACTACATACATAACTATACATAGCTAAAAATACTATTAAAGCAGTAAAAAGTTTAGAAAAGCAATACTATTTTAAAAGCAAGAACTGTTAAAGTTTCCAGCGAAATTATATGAAATATTTTGAAACCTGTACTTAATGAAAAATTTATTAAAAGTTTGGTTGCCATATTCATAGTGCTCCAATGTACTTTTCAATAAAAAATTTAAACTTCTTAAACTGCTTCTAATACGATGAGTTTGGGAGTAATGTTCGATCTCAATATAAATTAAAAATACTATGAACTTCTTATATTACGTATATCATCTTTTTATTGTTATAGCATTCACACATTAGCATAATAATAAGCATATATTTTGCATATTAAGTGAACAAAATCTCAACTGATACTTTTATTTAAATCAGAAAATCTTTGCCAGAATTTCAAGCCAAAAATTTAAAAATCTCCTGGTATCCACACAAATCAAATTTAACCTATAATAAGTATAATAAGAACAAGTTTTTAAATTAATAGTCCACAATTCTAATATATTTAATTAATTACATACTTATAGGTATCAAGTATATTTAGTGATGCTAGTATTGGAAACGCTATTAATGTTGTTGTATCTGAAATTCTTTTAATTAAAGATGACATTGAAATACAAAAATACCGAGGGCATGGTAAGTTCCTTAATATTTTTTTTAATTCGAATTTATTTTTATTTAAAATTTATGTAAAATAATTATTTAATTTTTAGATTTATTAATTTTTAAAATTCATTTAGAAATTTTCAATTAGATTTATGAAAGTTATCATATTTTTGGCAACAAAAACTTTATTCGTAAATTGATTTTAACTTTTGTTCCAAATTAGAAAAACATGTTTTCAAATTACAAAACATCAAGTGTATTTAAGTGAAAAAACTAATTGTACTATATAGATTTATAAAATGTTTTTTTAATTGGGAAAAATTGATTTTAAAATTAAATGTAATTTATAAGTACTTATAAAAATAATTAAAAAGTCATAAGAATGAATTGCCAAGCCAATATAAAATTTTACAATAAAAGTTCAAGGTAAGATCAAATAAATGTAACTTGCGCGAATTTTTTCTGGCACAAGAACAATATTAGCTATATGTATATATATATATATATAATGAGGCATATACGGTTGTATATTTATTTGTATATGTAGTAACAATTTTGTGTAGATCTTCTACTAGCAAACATGAAATATAGGCAAAAAGGCATTATAATATGCAAGAATAAAATTAATTATAAAAGAATAAATTAATAAAACAGTTTATGTATTGGAACAAATTTATTTATTCATGCTTGCTCTAAGGTATCACCTAAGATTATAGCTCTTATTCATATAAAATTGAAATTACACGTTATAGACATTAATTTTACAAAGGTATGCAACGTATTGCTATTTATTTAGTGTACTTATTCAGTAATACAATAACTTACATCATAAACCTATACAGTACTTAATTTTTTAGCTTCTTTTTAAGGAATATTAGTCCAAACATTAAATTAACTCTAGCATTCATACATTATACTTTGATAATTATAGAAAATCTTATTCTTACTATTGAATGCATTCTTAATAGACAACACTGTTACAAATAGAGCTGCGACACCGAAAATGAAGATTCAAAATTAGAATTCTAAGGTTTTTTTCCACTGCTGAAATTATCATTGAAAAACCAAAAAATATGTTATACGAAAACTTGTATCGAAGACTAATTTGCAATTATATAGAGGAAATTATCATATATTTCCTACATAAGTGACCATTTTTAAAATTCCTATATATTAGAAATTTTCAAAACGATCACTTTATTTTTTTTTTATAATTGACAATTTGCCCTCATTTGCCACCATTGACTAAAATTATCGAAAATTGGAGTCATTTGGTTACAAAATTTTAGAAGCAATTTTGCATTTCTCGTTTTCGCTTCTGATTTGTAAGAACTACATACATACATAATAATTAAAATTACCATAACTTAAGCACAAAGCATAAAGTTCCCATACAAAATTTATAATACGATCCGTCATACCTATTTCCCATTTTAATTGACCAAAATTTGAAATTGTTCCCATGTTAGAAACAGTATTTTCAATACACAATTCATAAATAAAAACAAATAACTCCATTTTTGATAAATCTCATGTGAATTATTAGATTTTATTTTTCATTTAACTGCCATATTATTTCAAAGATTAGAAACGCCAGAGCTTTTTAACCAGTTAAGAAAAATGATTTAACACTCGAAAACGACATCTATCAATAAACAGAAAAATAAAGAGTTAAAAAAAAAACCTTGTTAAAATTTAATGTCAAATTTTCATTTATTATTAAATTTCATGACTTATTTTCGTTTTTATTCTTCTTCGTGCAACATAATTAATGGCATTTTTTATAATATTACGTTTATTATATTTATGTAAGTAATTTAAATTAAATTTAAGAACAGTAAAAATAATTGACATTTCAAGATGTTCTAAAACATTTATATTTTATCACCTGATCTGGAAATATGGTCGTGTCAATATTGAATAGTAGATTTGCAGCATAAACTTTATGTTGTGCTTCTCATACCCTCCCATCTACAAACAAAATTTAATTTTACAGGAGGTAGGATTTGAGAAGCATAAAATAAAGACTGTGCATGCAAGGGTAAATAGGCCGATTAATAAGTCGTTTGATTACGACTTTTGTAATGAAAGTAAATTTTAAGTCATCAGCAAGCAATTTTGTTCTCTAAGCTTACTGATCGCTTATTCTGATCATTAACTCACTAGTGGAACACAAATATTTTTGTATTAGGGTTAAACTTTAAAATTTTATTTTAGCAAATCAATAATGTTTTTTTTCTTTTATTTTTTTTTTTTTTGTATGTAATGAAAAAAATAATTTATGTAGATTTTAGCCAATCTTTATTAAAATAAATTTTTAAAATAAAATGTTAAATGTCAAATAATTCAAATTAAAAAAAAAAAAAAACAAATAGAAAAATAGAAAAGCCAAACTAAATCTCCCTTGAGAATTAATTTCTGAGTTTTCATAGTTAATTTTGTATTCTAAAATAGCAAAAAAGCATTTTTTCAATTAATTTAAATGTAATGTTAAAAAGTTTAAATTGATTTGGATATTTTTTTTTTAATTTTTTTTTTTGTTACATTTTTGAACATGACATGACAAATTTGATATAAAAATGCGATAAATCGATTTAATTTTCGACAGTTGTTTTTAGCCAAGCATCAGAATTAATCAATCTTTTTTAAGACCACAACAACCACAAAAAAAAATTCAAATTTTTCATACTTCTGAAAATTTATTTGAATTTTTTAACCCTAAAATTTTTATTTAATACTTTACAAGCTTATTCTATGCATGCATAAATTTGAGCTTACGTATTTTTGCATTTTAACATAAAAATATTTTGAATTTGATCTAAAATGTAAATAAAAAAAAAAAAATTCTGATACGGTCACCACATAACCGACCGCAATCTATATTATCTAGTTTAGCAAAATCTAGTTGCATAAGATTATGAAAATCCTTTCAAAACGTTTCTTTCAAATTTTAAGTATGCTAGTAAACTTTTAAACATACCTTATGGGTAATAGTTAGCAAACCTAGAAAAACGAAATTTTGGCTCTTAGTACAGGTACATTTTATGCTAACCGAATTACCTAAAAAGTTCGTCAGTTAATTCCGATACCAAACAGAACGGAAATATTCTCAAGAAATTCCGTTAGTTATTGTAAATATTTTAGTTCCTTTAGTATTGTAAAAAATGTAAAATCGACCCCTGATAAAAGTTTAAGTTCCAAGTTCTGATACTCCAGAAGTTATGTAGTTTTTTATAGTTGTATAAGATATCAAGTCAGCTGAATAATTTCTTAAAAATTATTAAAAATGTAAAGTCCAATTCCCATGGCTTGATATATTACAAAAATAGATCTACAACTTCAAAGAGCTGTTCTGCAAAGAAGTAAAATTTAGTGCCATCACATAACCAGCCTTATTGTATGTAACGCAGTCGGTAAAAATGTATGTAAAAAATTCTTTTACTATAATTTTGTATTTTAGTATTTTATTGTTTTTTGCATTTTAAAAAATAAATTTTCGCTCACGTTTTAAAGCGCGAACAATTTTCGTTATCTTAATTTTTAATCGATTTTTAACTAAATATTAGGTTATTTAATGCAAGTTAAGTCATTAGTGCAACAAATCTACATAGTATCGCTGTATTTTAGCTATACATATTGGAATTAATAATATTATGAATTTTTTGAGAAGTAGATATGTATTCCGACGTCAAAACATTTATACCCACATAATGTTTTATATACGGGGGTATATGCGGTAGAAATTCAAACTCGCGTACATACATTGTATTTGCAATAGGTACATACATACATATGTACATATATATGTTTAATTTAAATTTCTTAATTTTTTATTATGACATTTTTTTTACTTGTTTAAATTTATTTCCGAACCACCTGTATAAATTAAAGATTTTATTATTTGATATCGTATTCAATTTTAAATATTTCTACATATTTATATATACTAGTTTTTGAAAATATAAAAAAAATAAAAATGTGAAAAATTTTTAATGACATTTGAAAAAAAGTCATACTTAAAATTAATTACAAGCTGAGAAAATTTTGAGCATAATTTTTGATGTAAATATCCGAAAAGCAGCATGTTATTTTGTAACAGTTTAAAATACGCAGAAATGCAAGAGTTTTGTTTTTAATTTACTGTCATCACAATCTTCACTGTCATAACAATTAAAAAATTCTTAAAAAAAAAATTGGAATACTTGCAGTATGTTTTACAATGATCTTAGTTGCTGGAGCTAGAGTAAAAGCAATTAAATTTGCAAGATGAACGATAAAACTGTAAATTGGTAGCTTTTGGTACCCCACAAAACATGGTCGTATCTCGTATATAGTCCATGATGGCACAGTATTTCTTAATAAATGTAAGAATAAATGAATATTGCTCTATATTACGAAATTTTAGTAGATTTTCATTACAATTGAAATATGTACGTTTAATATTGATTCAAGACTAATATTAAAATTTGTTGAATGTTTATTTAAGTAATATAAGCAGTCTTCGCAAAATGACTAGGAAAACATACGCTTTTCTTCCTTATAAAAATCCAGTACTTAATCATTCTAGAAATTCCTATAGTTTTATCCCTTTCTGAGGCATGGTGTAACAACATGAGGCATGGTACGATGACCTTTATTACTTCTATTTGTCACCTCTATATCACTTGTATTTGTACTAAAACCATTTGACCATTTTAATAATTATAAATAAAAAGTAATCGTATTGTCAAAATAAAATTCATATAGGAATTCTACCAGCTACGGCAGGTCATTGTTAAACGCATATTGTCTTAAAACAGTTTCTTTATAAAGCTATCATAGTATTTTATTGTTTCTTCTGCCTCTAGATTACACATGCATACATATAGATTAATAAAATAAAACACACCTATTACTCATAATTCGAAAACTAAAGGATTAGTATAAATTCCCCACGCAAATGAAATTTTTTAAATTTTTTTAAGATTAACTTTATGCAAATTTAAAAAGTATAATTTATCATTTTACAAAAAAAAAAAATCCGCAATACAGGTTACAAAAATAGTGTTCTTTGAACTTTTCCTTGTTTTTCCCAGGAGATATTTAAAATGACAGTGACAGAAATTTGTATTCTCTGTCAATAAAACTTATAACTGTTATTATGGAAATTAAGTAGTAGGTAAAAATAAATTGTTGATTTTTTTCTGGTCTTTTCTTATAAGAAGTTTAAAACGGGAAAAAATGAGAGAACAAATTTATTTTAAAAGGTGTGGTCCTTTTCTTCTTATTTGATTCTTCTTTATTGATTGACTTTCTTTTATTAATGATTGATTCAAAGTCTATCATTATAGAAGAGAGATGTGATTGTGTATAAAATAAATAAGTGGGTTGACATTTTTAGGTTCTTATTTTTACACGGGTATCATACTGTTTTTCATTTGCTTTTGTTTTAAGAGCTAATCAACTAAAATCTTAATGGATTTCTGTATTTACCTTTTTTTTTTCCTTTTTTCTTGTTAAATGTGAACGCTCGCTCTGCACACACCTAAATAGAAAAATATTCGAAAATGAAAGTTTTTCGTAATGATGTGGTGATCTTTATATTTTTAATTCTACCAACATTATTATATTAACTTTCTACATTGAATTTTAAAATTTATACACTCGCAATATTACATGTTATGTTTGCATAAATTAATTGTTGTTAGTTTTAAAAGCATTAAAAATAACAAATGTTGCTGTAACAGATTAGGAATAACATGGTATAGAAAATAAAAGAACGAAAATTACTTAGTCATGTTGTACAATAAAAATTACAAATATTTCTTCCTTTGAACCCATAACGATATGAGAAGCAGTTTGTTTATTAAAAACTATGAAACTTGTTTAAACTACATTTTGTTATGCTTGGCTGTATATGGTGGGACAGGAAAAAAATAATACTTGGTATTGTATTTATTAAATAAATTTATAGGACACCTAGAAATTGTTTGTTTTTTCTTTTCTACATATTATTGATTTTAAATAAAAATTAAAAATTCTTAGAATATTTGTACATTTACACTTAACTGTTTAATTTAACTCTTACATCGAACGACAAGTCAAGAATATTAACTAGAAAAATAATTAAACAGTTGGTACGTTTGTTCTTGAAATAATTTATTAAATTTACTGGGCTTACAAAATAACCTGATGGTGCAGTGGTTATGGCACCGGCCCTTTAACCGAAGGGTCTCGAATTCAAACCCCGGTCAGGTCACTATAAAAATTATATTGAATATTATACGTTCCTATATAAATTTCTTAAGGATAATTGGCTATATATACGCTTTAGAAATTATCTGAAAGGAATTCAGTAATAATTAAGCAAAGTTAAACAATCATTTCTAGATTTTCCACTGAGATACGCTTAAATTTTTTTTTAAATAAATCACGAGAATTGAAGTTTCAACATAAGCCCATAAGGACCACTATTTTCAAATTGCATCTTTGCATATCTCCGACTATCATGTACTCGTACTCAACAAAATTAGTATATAGAAATGCAAGAAAATCTAATTTTAAATAAGCGGCACAGAAATATTAAAGTCTATGAAGAAGTTTTAAAAAATCTGTCCCCCATTCAAAATAGTTTGTGTATATGTTTGCTTAAATTTTTCTATAACTTATGCTCGCGAGTGTAAGTATTAGTGCCTGAGTCATGAATGAAAACACTAGTCCCTTTTTAACAAAAAAAACATTAAACTAAAATTTATTAAAAAATCACAAAACGAACTTAAATCAAATTTTCGTATATTTACAGCGAATAAGCAAACAAACTATTTTAATTGCATTGTAGGAATTGTACAATTAGCAATTGTTACAAAATTGTATAATTGTTATCCTTTATTGTTTCCTCTATAAAAACAACAATCATCTTCATTACATAAGCAAAAAACGCATTCATTAGGCGTACTCCTCTCATATACGAACAAAATACTGTATTGCATTTCACAATAAAAAATTTAATTTTTTAAAAGTAATAGAAAAATAAATTAAAACATATAGTAAAAAAAAATATTTTACATTTTTTTTTAAATAAAAGCCCACATTCAATAATTAAAACTACCTACATACTCACTTACTTACAAAAAGAAAAATTAAATATAAAATATTTTGCTTTAATGCATAATTGTTATAGCACTCATGTTAATCGTTAAGTTTACATGAGCTGCCCTCATAACCAACACACTCTTCATATATAGGATCGTTAATATTTTACATTAAAAAAAAAATGCATTCATCTTCAGATCTGTAATCAAATATTATATTGGGTGTATATATACAGATTTCTTAATCTACCAGCAAAAGTTTTGTTGCCAATTAAAGAGATAAAATCTAAAAAAGAAAAAAAAAATGATGATTTTTTCTTTACTAAAAAAAACTATGGTTTCTAAATTAAAATTTAAAATTATGTAATTTTAGTTGTAAAACACTTGTATTTAGATTATCTGAACAAAAAAAACTAATAACCTCCGTTTACTTATTTAATTTCAATCTGAAAATATTGAGCTTATGTAAAATATAGGAAACAATTCATCAAATCAAAAATGACAAAACAATTTTTAATTTTCTTAAATATTATGTAAACGGAAATTTGTAATAAATTTTATATAAAATTGTTAAAATTTTTGAAGAAATTAAATTTGATCGGACAAGCGGACAAGCACACTAATTCAATTTTAATTGGAACAATAATAAATAAACGATACAGTGCAGATCAAAAGAAAATGTACGTTGTACAATGAAAGGTAGCTTATTTTGTTTCGGTAGTTGCTATCTATTAAGGTTCAAAAATATAAAATAATTAATTCTAAACGAATTCTAAACTAATTTTTCTTACAGAAATGAGAAAAGAAGGTGCACATGAAATTATTTTATTAAAAATTGACAAATTTCTTTTGTATTAATTATTTTTCACTATATTAATGGTTATTAATTATTTTTTAATAAAGTATGCAATATTTTACCCCCTGAGATTTAATTGAATTTTGTTTTTAGAAAATAATCTTATATCCTGCTAGGAAATAGTTGCGATCAAGCTCGATAGCTTTAATAATTTCTGAATTAATGCCAAATAAATTTTGGAGTTGCATAGCATCTATCACAAGTGTCAATGAGAACTCAATAACTTTTATTGAGTTCTCATTGAGTACTAAAATTTTCAAAAATTTCAATACTGTAGGTTGAACAATTTTTATGATACGAGTATAGCCAAATAACTTTTAAAACAGTATGGCAGAAAGAGTCAAACAATTTCAATGACTTTTATGAAAAATTGAAATGAAGATAATGAAAATTCAGTACTATAGCTTCTATAATTTCTTAGATATGGACAAATAAATTTTGAATTTGTATAGCAGCTACCCGATCATATTCAATTTAAATAGGGTTCTGCTATTAACTATAATAAATAATTTATGAAAATTATTTAAATAACTAAGTTTTATGAACTTAGCTTATCTAGTGTTTTAGTTATCGTTGGGATGGACGGATGGACGGACAAACGAACAGACGAACAAACGGGCAGACAAAGCAAAATCGATTCAAAATTCGACTCTGATCAAAAATATGTACTTGAGTCTATATCTCAAAACATTATTTCTTAGGGTTAGAAACAATAAGGCAAATTTAGTATAACCTCCGAACATACGTTCGTACGGGTATAAATATTAATGAACAAAACAACTTCTAAAATTTTGAAAAATAAAAAAAATGACAAAAACTCAAAAATTGTTACTTCAACTGTAATTTGCTAATATTCAAAAATATTCACCATATAAATATATATATGGTGAATATATATTTGGTCTTGCAACAAATACTTTAATTATAATTACAAAAATTTCACTTAATTCTTTGGATTAAACCATTTTAATTAGTTCATTAAATAAAATTAAATTTTATGAAAATTTTCCTAATTCATAGTGTCATGCTTACATATGAACATATAGTATCCATATCATTGTAATGGGTCCATAAAAAAAAACGATTTACTCAAATAATCTTGAAAATCTTAAATTTATATTGTTTAAAAAGAAAACAAATTCAAACAAAAATTTATGAAAAAGAAACTGGGTAAATGTTTTTTAAATTTATCCGACCTTAAATTGAATATAAAAATTAAATATGCAACAAGCCTATATAAAAAATACTTGATAACAAACTTGATTTCACTTGCATTTCAAAATTATATTAATTAATTTGGGGTTTATTTGAATGTTTTCAATGCTTTATGAAATTAAAGAGATTAAAAAATTTAATTATTGTACAATTTAAAATAAATTCTTCAGATAAATTTGCATATTTATTATAAAAATTTCAATTAAATTCTAAGGAATTTAAATCAAATCGAAATAATAAATCATTTCGAAAATTTTACTCTAATCCTAAAAATGAAAAATAATGGTACTCGTAATTGTATTTGCAATAATTCTTATGCATATTAAAAAAAATTTTAACCTTTAAGAATTCTGCAATAAATTTTAATCTCACAATAAGTTTACAGAATTAATTTGGATGTCGCTAAAATTTAAAACACATGGAAAACTAAATTAAAACAAATAGCTCTATTAAATCCATATACATATATACATGAAATTATCCCAAGGTGTTTGATTTTCACAAATGTATTTAATTTTCGCATATCTACCATATTCATGCAGTGAATCCAATCATAAGAATATGTAGAATTAGAAACTTTAAAATTATTGTACGATTTAAGAACAAATAAGCAGATTCATACAATTACTAATAATCATTAATAATCATTTCTATATACACATACAAATTGTATAAATACGTTCATTAAGAGTTTTATTACTTTCAATAAAGCAAATTAACACTTAAGAAGTAATATTATTCATATATATTATCATGCACTCACCCAAGTGCAATTGATATCAATCACAATAGACCAGCATATTTATATCAATTAACATATATATAATCACAAAAATCATATACGTCCAATGTTGCCAAGATGACCATATGAATAGGAATTGGCGTTCAATTGAGTTTAATTAAAACTGTTATATTTCATTATCGTATAGAAAATCAATAATACTTTTGTTCAGAAGTAAGTGTCAAAACTCAACGCTTTTCGAAATACAAAGATTATAAGAAAATGTGGTAGAGTTGTTTTGCAAGCAAAATTTTTTGTAAATAATCTCATTGCGCCCTTTAAGACAAGACATGACTTAATTTCCTACTCCCCGTAATTATTGTAATATTATTGGGATAAGAAAACAAAATTGTTGCCGAAATTTTTAAGGCTTTTCAAAATTTTTTCCAATTTTGGATTTTCTAAAAGTCCTAAACCATTGTAGTCATTACCAATCAATAATCAATATCATCATTACCAATATTTGATCTGGTTCTGATTTGTACGCCACCCTACGCCGCTTGTAAAAAGTGCGCCTCCCCCCCTCTCATCCTATCTCCGCATGCAAAGCAATAAACAATATACAACAAACATTGCACATTGTGCTTTGAGCGTAATAAATTACTTTTTCATACTGAATACAAGATTAGTCATAAAATTCAAAGCCTGGAATTAAAAACTAGCGCTCATTGCAAATGCTTACTTTACATATATGGAAATAAATTCTTTAAATTTTCAAAAATTACTACTAATTTTTTTTTCCTTTTCTACTCCCCTTGAGAATCTACACGGCATCTACAAAGCTTCGCCATCTGACCCTGTTTTGCGCTAGCTGTTTTATTTCGGATCATGTCTTTTAAGCGCCTCTTACTTAATTACTCTACTTATTAGGCTTGAAATAATTTTTAATCAAGTTTTAAGATCAAAATCCAAAATCAATTAAATTTGTTAGAGAAACTTCTTCGGAGAATTTAAAAACTTTAATTACCATATTCATTTATTTCAATAAATTAAATTTAATATCTTAAAATATTCTCAATAATGGTGATACTCAATTAATAATTTTATTTTTTTTTTTTAATTAAATTACAATATTAATTTTAAAGAATAATTATAGAGACAAATACCCACTCAAATCTTTTGTCAATTAAATAATTAATGTAATTAAACTTTAACATAACATTAACATATTTAAATGTTATCACTAAAAACTTTACAATTTAATTTAAATACTTAATACATGTGTGTATATACTCTTTAATTATTTTTTTATGCACTAACATGGAAATTACCAAAGAAGTACTTTAGGCACCATTTATGTAAATATTAAAGGTGATATTTCAATTACTAATACGGTATAGACCTTATATAACAGTATGAAAGACCGTTCAATAACAAGTGCGAAAAGTACCAACAAAATTTTTAAAATTACGCTAAAAATTAAGATTAACACACAAAATAAAACTTTTTCAAATAATTTTCTTACAAATTCATAAAAAACATTGCATTTTAATTAAATTGAAATACATATTTTTTATTACAAAAATTACATGTAGGCATTTAATTACTAAAATCATTTCAAAATATATAAATTATAAAATTCAATTTTATACCAATAACCAAGTTGTTCTTATAATGTTAAAATCTTTCATTATAAAATGTAAAATTACCTTGAACCTTCGATTTATCTTCTATTTAACCATAATAATAATGATTTTAATATTTTATCTTGTATTACAGATCATTTCGCTGCACCTTAGTTTTTATAATTAAAAAAAAAATTTTAATGACCTCTATTTGATCTGAAATACATAAAAAGTTCATTACATTTTTATTAAAACTTCATATAAAACTTATGTTACTATATAAAAACCATAGCATAAAATTGTATAAGGGTCATTACATTAAAAAATTTTCAGACTAACTCTATTGTATATGTTAATAGAGGAGGTCTTTATGTATTATGTTCCCATTATAATTATATTGAATTCGAAATAATTGCCCTTGTTATTAAAGAAAAGAAAATTATAATTAAAATTTTCAGATTAACCAATAAATGTAATTGTATATAATAAAAGGTTATTAAAGCTTAAGAGGAATTTAATTTAGCGCCATACATGACATTTTCATAAAGCTCAGAACAATTTTTTTTGTATTTGAAATATTACAAATCCTATTATGAAAATAATACAAAGTTGCCCCCTAAGAGAATTTGACTTAATTGTTTTGATATCTGACACGTCCGTAGCACGTAATACTACCGTAATAATAATTAATTGAAAATTAAAATTTAACATAAATAAATTTGAATCAAACCAATGATTTTTAAAAGAAGCAATTTTCCAACAAGGGAATCTAGGAATATCACATATCTAATTATAGTTAATAATAGTAAAATATTATACTTCAAATAAAATTGCATACCTATTGGAGGAAAAAAAACAAAAATTAAAAGAAACATTAAGTTTCACAAAATCACGTTAACCGTTAGTTTTTTATAGAAATTTTATAGAAATTTAAAAAAGCTTGCAATTTCAGAAAAATCAGAAATTTAAAATTGAAATATTCCGA
This sequence comes from Condylostylus longicornis, assembly GCF_029603195.1. Taxonomy (NCBI): domain Eukaryota; kingdom Metazoa; phylum Arthropoda; class Insecta; order Diptera; family Dolichopodidae; genus Condylostylus; species Condylostylus longicornis. The sequence goes on along the minus strand of NW_026578009.1, from coordinate 5,995,517 downwards.
ACTTTAAAAAGAAATAGACAAATTGGGATAGGATGTAGGCTTAGAAGAGAAGGGAGTTGGAAAAAAATTTTGTTCCGATGAAATAAACCATTTATTAATTGCTATAACCTTAAAAATCTTAGGTACCTGCACCATAACGTACCTTCTAAGACAGCAGCTTTATCAAAATTTTGAATAAAAAAAAAAACTGACTAATTTGAACAACCATTTGTTCAAATTAATTAGTTTTTTATCAAGAAACTAGCCCTTTGTCTACGTTGACAGAATTTATTGTATCGAAACTATTTAGATTTTGTGAGAAATAATAGAGAGAATATTATAGAAATATAATATTCTCTCTTTTTATTTCTCTCGTTCGTTCGTCCATCTGTCCGTATAGTAAGATTGAAGTTAATATAAGCAATTTGCTTTTGTAATTTTCCGGAAAAATGCAATAAGAGATTTTTTCGGTCTGTTGTCATCATTTCCCTTCAATTTTTAACACTAACTTATAATTTTTTAATTAAAATATTTCCTAATATTTTATACATGCTAAAAATATAAAAATCCTTATAAGTACACAACCCCCATAAAATTTACAAAATTTTGAAGAAAAAAAAAAATGAAAATAAAGTGCGTACCTCAGTTTAATTATAGAACGAATAACCAAATTTGGATCATAAAACCTAAAACTTCAATCATTCATAAAATGAAAATCAATTATTTTTTTTTTTCTCTACATAAATTTAATTACAAACTTATTACTTATTGATGGAATAAATTTTTGCTTTAAAATATTTAATAGGCTTTTCTTATTTAAAGGTTAACACCAAATGGCAATACAAAGAAGAAAAACTGAATATGGTACAAAAGATTATAAGACGGAATTGACACAATTTTTCTGTCACATATCATTTGTTTCATTCATTCATTAAAATGAATTGTATATCTTTTCTCTCGTTTCTTCGATTTGCTGTCATACTGTGGCACCATTAATATTCAGTTTTTTGCATTAAATATTTCTTTGTCCAATAATTCCTTGTAATCAATTCCAAACAAAACAAAAATAAAAGAAATAAACTCTTATTAAAGTGTCATTTCGATAAAATCCAAAAAGAAAAAAAAAGTAAACAAACAAAAAAGCAAATTGATTATGTCCAGCCAAAATGTCAAATATTACAATTTATATGCATACATACGAACATATTATATAAAAATATTTTAATCTACTCAAAATGCGATTTTGAGTTCAAATATATTTTTAGAATTTGATTAAAAATTTTATATACCCAAAATAATATTTGCATTTTATATGCAATTACTTAAGTAATTTATATTTAAATGCTAATTTTTATTTACTTATATCCAATAGGGTTAAAAATGGTACCTATGCTCATTTATGCAGCGTATAATTATTTTCAAATAATATTTAGAAGAGATATTTACAATCCGAACAAACCATAATGCACTGATACAAGCGACTTTTTACGATCTTCATACATTTTATATGAAAATTGTAGTCCCTTTCATTTCGCAGCGTTGCCGCTTAAGTAAGACTAACAAATCTCATAGACGAAGACGCTTATATATTTTGTATAATACCTTCCCCGTTGAATTAGAAGCTAATAAGTTTTTTGAATTTATTTTAAAGTATAGTAAAGTTAAATTATTTTATTTAATTTTATTAAAAAAAATTTACAAAACAGGAACACAATTAATTGAGTAAATGTTAAAATTCTCTGCAGAAATTGAAAGTTTTGAGTTTTTAGAGATGAATACATTAATTTCATAAAATGCATCTTGATATTACTGTAGCTTTCTTATAATATAGAATGATCAATTCGTATGGGTATTAAGTAATTACGGTTTTCGTTTAAGCTCTCTTCGTATGACATTTTTCTTAATTTTTCTCTCTCTTTAATATTAAATTTTAAAGCTAGTTCAATTTTAATTATTCAATTTAAATAATTCTAGATAGCGTAACTGTTAATAGAAAGCAAAAAATACGATAAAAACAGAAAAATTGTAGTGCAAAGGGAAAACAAATGAGTTTTCTCTCTCTTTCCCTGTACGGCATTAGTTTCAATTTTGACAGAAACGAAAATTAAAAGTTTCGAATCGTCGATTTCATTTCTTTCAAATTTAAGATTTGAAATGAAAACAATTTTTGTTCGTACTCTCATAGTGGCAAGAGATAACTCAGTTATGTAGCATAAAATCTGTGCAGCACGATTTTTGTCGAGAAAAAACAAAAATGAAAAAGACAAATTTAAATTTTAATTTTTTTATTTACTTAAATTTTTTTTTCTTTCTTACTTCTTCTTGTGATTTATGAATATGCAAGAATATTTCAATTTATAATTCTTTTGTACAATTTTAGTCAAATTCCATTATACCGTATGTTTTGAAATCAAACATAATATATGAATTTACTTTTAAGTGAGTGTGTATGTATCAATGTATGTATATCATAACTGAATTGAGGAACAAAAAAATATATAAGTATACATAAAATAGAAACTAGCTATGTGAAATTCTATTCGAGCATTTCGATTAAAATCCAATAACGAGCTGCTCCCATCAAAAATTTTAATATTTACTTTTAGTTTCTAAGATTTTTTTTCTTTCTTTTTCTTTTATTTTGATTGGTACATAAGGAGCGTTTTAACAACATACGCCACCTATATAGTAAACTTGACTCTTTTTCATATAATAGTTGCATATAATTACAAAATCTATAATATATGAATAAAAACTTGTACAATATACAATAAGTTTCTAATTTTTAATTGAGGAAATAATTTTTTTATGATCGATTTTAAAATATACATAAATGTATATATACATGCACATATTAAATGTATATGTAAATATTTTGATTACATTAATGATGTTTCTTACAACAACAAAATTAAGTAATAAAAATAAAATATTAAATATTTGGTTTTTTCTTTTTTGTTTTGCAATTGCAGGCGTAAGTGCTCCCTACTACTTAAAACGATTTTGCAGTTACATTGATAAAAGAAACTTCCATTACGACACAGCTGTATTGATTACAAGGTAAGTTAATCATGTCTTATTTTTTTTTTGTTAAACATCTAAATAATTGTATGTGTTTGTGTTGAGTATTTGTGAGAAAACCTAAGAATAGTTCATTTTAGATTCTATAGTTAAGAATTTGTTGTAAACTAATTTAATTTGATCATAATTTACAATGGCAATAAAGAAAAAAAAACCTGTTTTAAGGGTGTTGTTTTAACACCCTTTTGGTGTTAAAATAAATTGAAACATTTTAGTGAGCTGATAAAAATTTTTCATGTCAGCTCGAGTTTTAATTGTTTTGTTTTTGCATTGTAAATTCTATAAGCATCAAATGTTCCAAAAACTGTTATTATTAATTGCTAATTAGATTTATAAAGCTAAGGTTAGTTAGGTTTATAAAGTTTCCAAAAATCGTTTTGTCTCATTTTCAAGAAATTTTCGAAAAAAATGGGGTTATTAGTTTTACTGTGTTCGTCCATTCATTTCCCCGTTTCTTTATAAATCTTCGACAACCATTAAGATAGAAAAATATACATGTAATTAGACAAACAGTTTTTGTAAGAAACTTGTTTCTGTAGCAAAAATTTTTGCTTCTTTCATAACCTTCTAAAGACTCAAAATTACAACGTCCTGAAGAAATATCCGCTCAAAGTTCTGAAATTGTTAGTAGATTTTGTCAAATTATTGTGTTGTAGAAATCACAAATAATTTTTCAATTACAAAAATGTAGAAATATAAGAACTTCCTTCTCCTAACATCGAATGGCTTATTAACAAATGTCACGATTGCAAAATGGCAGCTATTTCAAACTTTTAACATAATTTTTCTCATAGACAAGTTTTATTTTGTAAACACTATTAAATGACTTAAATTTGGCCGCGCCTGAAAGGTATGCAACGATATTGCCAAGAGAAAAAATGAAAATAAAGTAAATATTTTGCTGAAAGAGGGGAAAAGTATTTTTAATTATTCAAAGAAAATGTGCTACTCTACAAATTGTGTTAATCGAGCTTGTATGTCACTTAAAATTTTATATAATAAACATATTTATTTTTAAAAATTGTAAATGGGCAAGAAAAAGGTTTTACAATTCTCGCTAAGATATTGTCGGATCACTACAGATTTAGGGGGCACCACAGCAGGTTAGGCCTAGAAAGTGAACACACTTTCATGTTCTGTAGGGGAAGGTAAGTAGAATCCAGCACACCTTCTGGGAGAGTGTGTTGCTCTTGCTCGCAGAAGAAGGGAAATACTCCGCGACCGCTACTCAACCGCTCTTGCAACCGCAGCAATTATATCTTGAAATTTCCCATGTAAAAAACGCTTTGTTGTATAGGTTCTATGAAGAACACACAATAATATTGATTTTTGTATGTTCAGGTACTAAATGTAAGATATTGTGCTTCCGATTGCGATAATTGTGTGAAAGACAGTGACATACTCGTAGATGCCTTATGTAGCTATTCTTTTGTAAATTTTTCAAGAATTTCATGTCATTTTATATTTCTTAAAATATATACAATAATCGCCTTAATATATGCAAAAAATTTTAAAATAATTGGTACCCAAATGAAAAAATTCTACATTTATAGAAGTATACAAAAAACAACTATTATTTTAACACTATTATTTAATTTCCTCAAAGGGAAAAATGAGCCATTTAAAATTTCAATTATTGATTATTCAAATAAATCGAAATCAAATATAGAATTTTTCAAATATTTTACACGACTTGGTTGCGAAATTAATTAATAAATTCCAGTGTATATTAAAAATTCATGCAGATTTTTCATATTCTGAAATATTGCATTGTTAGTTTTTCATGTTCCTTGACGTATTATAAGCAAACCACAAGAACGCTATCTAACTATATTTAGATCACTATGTATATATATTTCCTGCTGTAATAAAGGAAAAAAATAAACATCTTATTGCTAAATAATTTTTTGATTTTGTAATTTTTTTATATGCAAAATACACAAAATTTCCGAGTAATATTTTGTAAGATTTCATAAAGTGTTTACATAGAAAATAATATAAAAAATCTGATGTTAGCAGCACGTAACCGACCGCAATATATATTCCGTAGTTTAGTGAAAGTATTACAGAAAATTGTGAAAATGCATTTTGAACACTTCCTTTCAATTTTGAGGATATTAGCAAGCTTTTAGGCCTGATCTTTCCAAAAAATTTATAGATTCATTGTTTTAACACCCTGCATTGAAATATTCAAGTTCAAAGAAATTGTTTGTTTATTTCTCTTTATATACCCAAAAATGTAAAATTGGACCGTAAAAAGGTCCAGTTCCCGAGTTCTGATATATCTCAATAGTTGATCAATCCGTGCTATATCCAAAATAAACTCCAATATAAAATTTCATCAAAATCGGTTCAGCCGAAGTTAAGATAGGTGCACATAGACCGACGTTCCGACAGACCGACAGACCGACACCTCTCTAAAAATACGAGTAGTTTATTTACGCTTCCCTACTATGGAGAAGTGCGTTCCCACCTAAAACTTGACATCCAAAATTTGGTGCCATCACGTAACCTACCTTATTGTATACAATGCGGTCAGTAAAAATGTAAGCTTAAACCTATTTAAATTGTTATAATCAAAAATTAATGTTTTTCAATTTAATAAATAATAAAATAAATTAATTTTCTTAATCTAATTTTTTTATTTTTTGAAATATTTTATATTAGACATACAATTTGCCGAAATGATACCGAAATGATATGCAATACATTGGGTTTAGCTGAACTTGGTACAGCATGCAAAAAGAATTCATGTTCAGTTGTTGTAGACAATGGATTGAATGCAGCATTTACTATTGCACATGAACTAGGACATATGTGAGTATAAATTTTTTTTTTGTATTTTCAAATATTTTTTAACTTTGAATTTTTTATTTTTCTCTTAACATGAATTTTCGAAAAATGGAAAAAATTTTCAGGTGTTTTTTTTTTTTTTTTAAATATTCAAATTTATTGCCACAACATGCAAGCTACAAGAATGCAGTTTTACTGAATAATTTATTATTCCTTTTATTTTTTTTTTGTTTTCTTATTTCCTGTTGACTACCAACAATATTTTACATTCATAAATGGGGGAATAAAGACGGTGTACTATACGATAGTTACAAGCAAAAAAAAACAAAATCAATCAGTGTTATTGCTCATGTTCGTTATAAATAAAAGAACAAATGATTCATTAATTAAAATTACAAAAATTGGTTCTTTTATTACAAGAACATTGAAATTACATTAAATTTTTAATTATAAATTGCAAAAGCTTACACAAGAATTACAAAAATTTAATCGGTTCTTATACAATAAAAATTTATTAGGTAAATTTCAATGGGCTGACAAATTATGAGACAAAAGTTCCATTAAATAATACAAAAAATATTTAATTGTATGGAATGACAAAGTGTGTCCATAATTACATACTTGATGTTGCATACGAAAAAAACAATATGCGTGACAGTGTGACTCATAAAATTGAATTCTATACGTAAAAGCCTTATAAGGGGTAATTTTAATTTCAAATGTTCTAAGAAGAATAAATTGCCTGCAAAAATGTTACATGATATTGAATTAAATGAATGAATGTATTTACTATTTTCTGGGTACATAATTTTTATGAATAGCTGATATACCTTTAAAGAAATAAAATGTTAAATTGGACTAAAACATTCCAGATTTATTTTGAAGACCAATGATTTTAGTAAAATAATTTTCTATATTAGTATTAATTGAGTATTAATTAAGTGTTTCTTTTGACATGTTGTCGAAAGAAACATATTAATATTAAGCAGGCATAGTGCTAAAAAATAAGAATATTAAACAATTATAAAAATTAAAAAATATATAAAAGATAAAGAACTCAAATCTTGCCCGTGAATTGAGGTATCATACTATTTAAATTTATGAACGTGTTACATGATTAACGAAAACTTTTCAAGAAATTTTTTTGAAACCGGAAACTTTATACGAGTCATTATTAAAAACAGTTCTCGAACTAAACGGTATAATATATTATCATATTTGTGAATTTTGAATATTAAAGCTCTCATAGTAATCTTTCATAGAGGATGTCCATCATAGTTGGGTAATATTGCTCAAATATCAGGCAACTTTCGAGTAAATAGCGCCATATTTCGCATAAATACCTAATTGCGTTCTTGCGTTCGTTTAACGGCTCAACAACTTAAAAATTCTTAAAACTATAAATTTGTGTCATTCGTTGAGAAATTTTTTTCAAAGAAATAGCTACTATGAATATCTGAGGTTATTCGGAATTTCAAACTTGATAGTTTTGAAAGTTATTATAGCTCATCTTACATATTATTCTTCATAATCCAAATAGCGCATAGTTTTGTATGGCTCCGATATTTCTTAGTGCGTTTTCTTAATTTTTTATTTTTTGTTATATTAAAACAATATTAATGATTTCATTAAAAAATAATTTTGTCCATTTTACCAAAAAAAAAATAAAAAAAAAATTAATATTCTCATAGCGTTTGTAATAATTCACACCTCAATTTAATATTATTTTAATAAATATTATTTAAAAATAATTTGTTTGAACATCAGTTGAATAATAAAATAATGTTAATATTTTGAATAAAATAAATAATATTTTGTCATTCTTTATAAAACTTGAGAACAGAACAAAAAAATTGTGTTCAAATTAACAATCGAACTTCAGTTAAAATGTCATTATTTTGTCAATTGTATTATCTACCTTTTACTAAACAATAATTATAAAAATAGAAAATTTGAAGGTTGGTCATCTATTGTCAAAAGATTTTTGATAAAATTGATTGAAATTAAAAGATCCAAAATATTTTTGGACAAAAAGGTTATTATTATTTTTATTCCATTATTTAACAAAATTAAAATTTCCTGCTCTCATACCCATTATTTAAATATCTTTATTGAACGTGTCATATAAAAGTTATAATTGTAATATAATTAATTTCGAACCAACGAGTTGATTAAAATTCCCGTCTCATACAAGTATTGTATTGGAATTGTAAACAGAGAAAAACAATCAAACTCGTAAGGTATAAAATCAAACTTGTAAGTTGTTTAAATTAGAATCATACAACATATTTTGCATCCCCAAATACAGGCATAAATGCATTTTTTTAATTTAACAATTATTTTTTAATTGTAAATTAATTTCAAGTGCATATTGTATAAGTAACTAAAGTATTAACTATATCAACTAAAATTCCTATCTGCTGGTAAGAAATTAAAGAACTAAAAATTACATGTGTATTCTAGGTCTTAAATAATTGCCACAATTCATTTTTGAATAAATATTTGCTCAGGCTTTCTTCAACCATTCCAAAATATTTGCTAACAGAAAATTATTCTAATTTAAATTGAAATTGCTAACAGAAAATGATTCTAAATGTAATTGCAAATTCTTCCCAAACTTTTTGATTTTCAAAGTATAATTTCACATTTTCCGAAAAAAAAGTTGCTCTTTAGCTTAACAGCCCTAAGCTTTCACAACCATTTTCATCTCACCTTCAAATCTTTCCAATAAGATTACTCAGTTTTTCAATTGGATTTTTGCATTTTTTCTCAAATTTCGACTGAACCCTTTCTTCAGAAGCCAAGTAATTAAATTAATTAAAAAAACAAGATTCTTCTCAAAAATTCTTCTTCTTCGGAATTAATTCTTCTCACTGAAGATACCTATGATAGTTATTTATCTTCCTCTTACTTGGCGAGAGTAATAACTCCTATAATGTAAGTTATTGAATCTCATTACTTCATTAACATTATTAATAAAATTACAATTTAGAATTCGAATGATTCAATTAATTGCTACATTTATTAACACGAAATTAAGACTTAACTTATTACTTAAAATCTAACAGTATTTATACTAATTTGAATTCGTTGCTTTTCCGGCCTTGTGCAATTTGTAGACATATACTCAGAATTTTGATGGGAGTAATAATTTCCAGTTAAAACAAGTTGCAGATGTTAAGTCAGCAATTTTGTGTGAATTAGAAAGTAAAGATGAAACTTTACACCGCTGTATCAAAGAAATTAAATGAATATTACACCGCTGTCACGTCTTCAAAGAAATTAAATGAGAATTTAATATAGCAAATAATATTTGAAATGCTCGTGTAACTGGTGCAATTTTCTATACGCTTTTGTTTCGTTTTCAACTTGCAAATTTAGGATATATTGTACAAGACCTCATTGAACAAAAACAAATGAAATCGTAAAGGTCATCATAATTTTCCTAAAAATGATTTTCTTTTTTCTTAAATTCTTGTATAATGATCGAAGGGGCATTAAAAATTAAGTGCCAAATGTTAAAAACGCCAAAAAAATCAAGAATTTTCAAAATTAAAATTAAAACTTCTTATGAAATAGATTAAAATGTTACAAGTAATTTATTTTAATAAAAGAATAAGAAAACGAAATTTTTTTTTTTCTCAGTTTTCGAAGTCTTGATTAATTACTTTAGTTTTTTTAAATTAACATGTGTTTTCTTATATAGCTGTCTTTCATTTTTCTAATTTTTTTCTTTTTCTTTGTAATTTTGGAGGACTTAACAGCCATGAGCATAGATTAATATTAATTAAATATTAATTTTTCAAATAAAATCTCCTTGAGGCACCAAAAAAATATTTTTGAGCAAAATATGCGATATGTTATAAGAAAATCATATATTCAAGGAAATATTCTTAAATTCAATTAAAGAACATTTAATTGAATATTTTAAAAAAAAATGTTCGGTTCTTTTGTTATTTTTTTGTTTTTCTAGAATAACATACATAATTATTGCAAATTAAATTCTATTCTCTATACCCGATTTAAGAATATTGAATCTAGACAAATTTATTTTTCTATAATTGACTCAGCATATAATTTAAATAAAAATAAATCATTGTTATTATTAACCGATCTCACTTAGTTTGAGTGAGAACTATTAACATTGACTTAATTTGTTATTTTGATTAATTATATTCAAAAATAATTGCTGTAAAATTAGAGAAATATCAATTTATTTACATAAGTAAATCTGTCAATACTGTCAATTATTTTATATTTTTTAGAGTAAAATTTTTTTTGGAATATAATTTTGGAAAAATTATTTACAAATTTGGTTTCATGGCAAATAACATAAGCACAAAGATATTGATTTTGAATCATTTAACAATATTTTAGTTTTTAAATTAAAAATGTTAGATGAAGATATTATTTCATACAATCTAATTCTATAAGATGCATTTATTCTATTAATTTCACACCTAAGTGACGCTTTGTTAAACCTGGCTATAGTATATTATTATTGGCATCAAGAAGAAAACATAAAGTATATATGTGTATATTCTTACCCAGTACTAAATTCTCAATTGATGTAACAATTACCTCCCGGCCATACGATTATAAGCAGTAAGTGTCATATATTTAAAAATTATAATTTGTAACTCTTGCTGTATACATTTGGTATATACCAATAATAAATTGTGTTTGAAAACAGTTAATGCTAACAACATCCTGTTTTACCAAAATAACAAAATTAACTGTATATTATAATATTATTATATGTATAGTTAACATTTTGCAACACCACAATAACAGAAAATGATGTTGTTAGTCTATAACTTAATTACATCTATATGTATAACATCACAAAAAACTCAAAATTTTATACTCGTATATTCTTTAAAAACCTAGATACGTTAAAAAAAATTTTATAATTTATTGAAACATGAAAAAAGTTGGGTCAAACCATTGGTTTGTATTGTAACACTTTTCCCTTCACCAAGTGAAAACACTGCTGTTAAAAACAATATAATATGTATTAAAATTACCTATTAAAATTATTTTATTTATATACGAAACTATTTCTAGGATTGCATAAATTTAGGATGAACGATTTGAAATAAACCATAAAAATAATTATATTTTTTAATATCATGGAATTTACCGTTTGCTTTCAGCGTTTATAGAAATTTCGAAAGGTGCCAAATATTTCCGATAGGTGATAACTTGATAGGGGGTGGAGATTGGAAAAAATTTTCTTCCAACGAAATAAACTATTTATGAATAACTAAGAGCTGCTAAAATTTGACGACTCCTGTAACGTACGATGTAAAAGAAAAACTGCATCAAAAATTTAGACAAAACGGGTTTTACGGAACATTTTAACAGCCGTTTTGTTTTTTTAAAGTTTCGGAAAAGTTCTAAAAAGGTCAAGTCCAAAAATGTTAGCTTTTAAAAATGCTATTTTATTTAATATATTACGCTACCAATGGTGCAGTGGTTATAGCACCGGTCCTTTAACTGAAGTGTCTCGGGTTTTGAACCCGGTCAGAAAATATCAATAACCTTAAATATTTAATATAAAAAAAAACTACGTCAGGCTCATCACCTACCAAGTTAATTTCATGATGCAAGAATCTGGTTCATATAGTTCTACGATAGCCCTATGCTCCTCCCACGAACGAAATAGGATAAAATATTAAATATATTGAATATCACAATATTTTTAGAAAAACCATATATAATTGTAGGAGGATGTGTAGCATCTTTAAAAAATAAACTTGCAAACTATCATAGTCAAGTCGATCTCTCATTTTCATTGTTCGATCTTTCATTATCAACATATCGATTTGTTATTTCTCAAACCTGATATTAATTAAAAAATAAACTATCTACTTACGTATTTCTTATTCATATAGTAATTTGATTTCCATTACAAGTTTTTGAATAAATTTTAAGGCAAATCAAAATATAAAAGTGTGTATACCCACATTAAATATCTTTCAAATTATGATATTTTAGTTTATTCCCTAGCTGGATTACAATTCATTTTAAAAAATTTTATGGTAAATTTAAACAATAAATCTTAAAATAATTTTAATTTTTTAAAATAAAAAAAAAACCAAAATACATGATCAAATATTGCAATTATCACGCACCTAACTTGTACATACACACATGCATACAATGTACGTATAAGGTCAGAGGATTAAAATTTCATAAAACATTAATATTTAATTTTAAAAAAATGACACATTACATGTGTATGTATGTATTTATGTTAAAGTCATAAGCATATAGCGTATAAAAATTTTCAACTTGAATGTGACTGCAGTATTATGAAAATTGAAAGAAAATATAGGCCAATTTTGTAATAAATAATTTGTAAAAAATAAAATACACGGGTATAAATTACAACTTAATTCAAATTTGACATTTATCCATTTTAAAGAAAATTAAAAATTTTTTTTTTTTACAAAATCGTAATAAAAATTTGATCATTGATAGCTTACATGAAGCTTACATCTTTATTTGTACACTCATTGAGATTATTATTATTATTATTATTGTATTCACCTGACCTTTAAAAACTGATATATCCATTATTATACATTACATGTGTATATACATAAAATACATATGTACTTGCATATGTAAATGTACATTTATGAACAAACAATGAATTACCTATTGTATTTTAAATTTACAATCTTATTTTTTTTATTTTTTTCATTATTGTTAAACAGTCAAAATGTTATAATAAAAATCAAACCGACAAAAATACCCTAAACGAGCTTACATACACATAAAAAATATGTATTATATCAAAATACATATATAAACATGGTCTAGCACAAAACTATTGTCCACGTATCGATTCATCCGGATAAATTATGTGCACACGTGTATTTGCGTACCTGCCCATTTCAAAAATTAAAAAAAAAATAAATAATATTATACAATCGTACTGTTGTTTATATATGCGTACTGTGGTACTATGAATAAAATTAAATTATTTAAAATTTACCTAAATTTAAACTTAAGCTTTAAACTATTAAAATTCACTAAATCACTATATATTGCAACAGAAAACAATGGGATAAATAATAAAAACAAAAAAAATTTCATCTAAAGAGTGATTGGCATCGGGATTGAATAATAAATCTATAAAATTTTATGGTCAAATTAAATTATGTGCCATTTATGAATTTCTATATACTGATGATTGTAATGTAATAAGAGATTTCAATTCACTCTATAAATGTACATGCAATAATATAAATGTTACTAGATATATATACACACATGTAGGTGCATATAAAGTTATCTTTATAATGGGCCCATTGAATCTTATATTTTAATAGATTGTATTCTTTTTTTTTTTACTTTTTGTTTCATTTTCTTTTTGTGTTTTTTTTTTATTTTTCTTGTTAATGTTAAAATATTATTATATAAAAACGTTTATTACGTATATTCTATATACCCATATACTTGTCCAGAGTCGTATTCAAGCTAATATGGCCCAAGCATTGATAACTTCAAAATTTTGTTAAGACTACGTTAACTTAGGTCAAAATGGAGCACTTCGGGACATGCCCGAAATTCTACCAAAATAAATGCGTAAGAAGAAAAATTCGTTAAGTTTTGAATTGTCATTTTATATAAAGAATCAAGACACGTTTCGCATTTCACTTGTACTAAAGTCATTGAAACATTTGTATCAGCTAATCTAACATGCCACTCGTCTATATTGACCAATATGTCAAAATTACATGCAATATGTCAAAATTTATGTCTTTGATAAGTTTAGACGTGTTCTTGGCCTTTTAATATGGTTAATGAAGAAATTTCGACGAAACTTTCAATACTTTTTTAATAAACTTGGGAGTTGGTAGTATGTTTGACTAATTTTATATAAATTTTATACTTTTCAACCATAGACTTTTTATTTGTCATTCTTTCTTTGTTATGTTCTGCATAAATTGTAATAAACGGAAAAAAAATGTAGTTAATCATGACAATTTTACGATATCAGTGCGAGTGTTTTTTATATACTTCCTAAAGTAAAATGTTCTAACCGTGTTATCGAACTTGTTTTAGTTTTTGAAATTTTTGATTTAAATATAAATTGTTTCTGGAGTTGTTTATTAGCTAAACCAAGTACTCTTGCGCGACTAGGACCTACTATAGCAAACTCATTTATCAAAAACTCAAACATTGCAAACTTTTGTATACTCTTTTTCCTATATATATATATAGCCAAAGTAGTTTTGAAACTATTTTAAAAACTTATATACTCCTAACCAAATTTTGTCGAATTAGTTGCGCTTTGCAAGTTTTAGTAATTCTATGCTTTATATTTACCTAAAATTTATTTAGTTTAGCTCAATGTATTTTTTTGTTAGTTGCCGGTGGGACAGACGAACAGAGAAAGTTACGTAACAAAAATTTAAGAAAATTTTAATTCACCCCTGCAAATCGATAATATACAGAAAATTGTGTTTGTCAATAACACTCTGTAATTAATAAAAACAAAATAAAAAAAATATAAACAAATTTTTGTAAATTCATTCAGCTTTACAATATTTATGACATGTTAAACAATACAAACGGCTTTAATATCATATTTTTGTTCAACAATCAGACACACAATTAAAAATCTTTTGTTTCTCTAGCTGCGCGATTAATTTTTGGCCAAAAGCTATAAAACAAAATTTTATTATTTTTTTTTTTTTCAATTTTATTAATTTTAATAGTTAATGTTGATTTTATTTAAAAAAAAAAAAATAATATATTTATTTTTTTTAAACCTTATAGGGTTTTAAATTTCCGTTTCGGAAAAATTATTGACGGGAAATTCAGTTACAAAATATTCGTTATTTTTTATATTTAAATCTTAAATAAAATAATAAATAATATTTAAAATTTTATTTTTATAAAGGCTTGTTTACAAGTTAAAGACAAAACATAAAAAAAAACAATACAAGATTTTGTTTCAAACCGTTAAATATAATGTGCAATAACCGTTTTTATCTTTATCTTTTGCAATAACAATAGCATTTATATACTTTTCCATGTGTATCCATATATACATATGTATAATTATATTATGTACATAAGATACCCGAAGATATTGTAATTAAAATGTTAAATTAAAATTTGACTTTGGTCACTTCCATTTTCAACAATTTTATGGTAATTAAAAACTATTAAAGTGACAAAACAGGTGCTAAATAATAAAAATATCAAAAAAATAAGAATAAAAAAAAAATATTATTTATAGGTATGTCAAGGATAATTAATTCTTGAAATAATTTTCATATTCGAATAATGTTAAGATAATAAAATCTCTGTATAACAATTATATACTTACATATAAAAGAATGATTGTTGGTTCGTGTATAGTACCAAAATAATATACAAAAATGAAAAATAATCGATTTGTATCGATTTATTTATACTTCCCGAATCGATAAAATTACCCAGGAAGCAATTATCAGTTACATATTCTAATTTTATTATTTTAAGTGTAATACACAAAGTTTATAAGTAAAAAATTTTTCCGGAATTTAACAGACCATAAATAAATAATTTTAAATTTTTATAGTCAGCAGTTGACTTGTAAAAACCACCAGTAGCTTTGAATTTTAATAATAATTTGATTCGATATCAACGAAGTTGATTCGGGTATTTTCGGAAATTTTAAAATAATATTTATTTAAATGTCTTTTTTTATGAATTCACCCCTAAACATCGTTTATAAATCAATTAAAAATTAAAGATTTTGGAAAAAAATTTATTAGAAATTTCAATATATAAAAAAATGATTGTTTCAGTCATTCCTTATAATTTCCTTATGTTTACATAATTCAGGATCAAAATTTTGTATGAAAACTGACATAATTTCCTAATTAGCTTTCTTTATTTAATATTTTTTTTTTTCCTTTATAGTTTCAGTGCACCACACGATGATGATAAAAAGAAATGTCATAAGTATAATATTGGTATACCTCCACAAATGAATATTATGTCAAGTACAATGGCAGCACACATACATCCATGGACTTGGTCAGACTGCTCAAGAGGATTTATCGATGAATTTTTAGAGTAAATACCAGAAAAAAAAAACAAAATTTTAATAAAAACCTCATATATTTTCATTTTCTTAAATCTATTAGAAAAGAAGATGTGTCGTGTATGAAAACATCAGCGAGAAATGAAATTGTTGCCTCTAATAAACGTTTACCAGGTGAAAAATATTCATTAGATGAGCAATGTAAATTAACATTAGGTCCACATGCATCTTTATGTACTTCAATAACGGTAATTATTTGTTTTTATTTTATCCCCATTCAAATTAATATCATAATTTTTTTATTTTTTTTTCTGTTCATTTTTCTTGTATAACTAACAGCAAGATTGTCGTCAACAATTTTGTACCGAATATGATGAAAATACATGTAAATCGAATGGACCATGGGCAGATGGTACACCATGTGATGGTAGAAATGTTAATCATTTTTCAAAATCACATTATTGGTGTCAAAAAGGTGAATGCGTATCAAAGAATAGTAAACAGGTACCAAGAGATGGTGGTTGGAGTTCATGGAGTGAATGGTCTGAATGTAGTCGTTCATGTGGTGGCGGTGTACAAGAATCACATCGTGAATGTAATAATCCGATACCAAAGAATGGTGGTAAATATTGTATTGGTTCAAAACGTCAATATAGATCATGTAATACAATGGAATGTCCCGAAACTGATATGGATTTCCGAGAAAAACAATGTGCTGATTTTAATCATAATAATTTTGAAATAAGAGGCTTACCTAAGAATGTACGATGGATAGCAAAATATGGAGGTAAATAATTAAATTAATTTTAATTTATGTATTGAAGAAATAAATTTAAATAAATTTAATTCAATACACAACAATCATAAATTCATTCTTTGTTATTTGTAGTTGCAAAACGTGATGAATGTAAATTATATTGCCGAGCTGAAGGTGAACCAAATTATTTTCAATTGGCTGATAAAGTTATTGATGGTACAACATGTTCATATGAAAGTTTCGATAAATGTGTTAATGGTGTATGTCAGCCAGCTGCATGTGATAATGTATTAAATTCATCAGCAAAATTGGATCGTTGTGGTGTATGTAATGGTAAAAATGATACATGCACTGAAGTTGTACGAAAATTCTATAGATATCAGTTATTATCGAATCAGAGATCACACAATGGTTCAACATTTTATTATTATGTTGATGTTATACCAAGAGGTGCTTCAAATATTGAAATAATTGAAGGAAGCCCCGGAAAATTAACATATATTGGTATATACATAATTAATTTATATGAAAATTTTTTGATTTAATTTATTAAACTATTTTTGGTTGGTTTTTGGAGTTTTTTTTTATTCGTTTTTCGTTTTTCTTTTGGGAAAGAATATAATTGCATTTGAGAATTGCAGTGTTTATGATCAGGCTTATCTATTATTAAAAGAAGCTCTGATCATGAAGGCTGTAATTTTCATTTGGAAATAATCAACAAATATAACATAATGGTATTATTAGCAATTTAAATATTATTACATTACTTGTATATTTCTACATACACATATATATATATATGGTGCTAAATTTTTATATTTAATTGAGAAAATCATTGAGTAATTAACTTTTTTTATCGAGTCTAGTAAACACAATAACTTCCATTTGAGTTTAGATCCCTTAATTAACTGATTTTATCATTACACACATTTTAGTTTACTTTTAAATTTAAGGAAAGGAAACCATTTAATAAATTAGAGCTATTTTTAAAAATCTTTTCACACTATGTACAATACAACCGCCTTGATTTCATTAATAATATTCTTAGATATTATGTAAGAATTGAAAATTTCTAAAACAGGCAGAATATAAACATGAAATTTTCTATATTCAATATATATAACATTCTAAACATGGACACATATAATCTATATTTACTTAATAAATGGTTTAATTCTTTCAACCTTGTTAAAAATCTTTAAGATTTACATAGAAAAATATAAATATTTTTTTTTTGTTATCATTAGTAAAACAAATTATTTAAATCTCCATATTATATTCTTATGAAATATTGCCATCCAAATATTCTCGAAATTTAAAAATTTCTTCAATTCTCCAATTTTAATTTGATGATGTCAAAATTAATCGAAATAGAATTATTATGCGTATACAGGGTGTGATATGAATCAAAGTTTTGTAATCTTATCCAGTTAATAGTGAAATAAGATACTTTTTTGAGTTTATACGAGTACACATAAAATTTTTTTTTAAATGGTAATCAAATTTCGATTAATACATTTAAATTTCATAAAGTTTCTTGCTTTCGCTCAAAGATTATTAGAATCAGACCAATGGTTTTCCAAGAAGCATATTTTCTTAAAACAAATAAAAAATTGTAAAAAACTTTGTAGGAAAACTTGAAAATTTTTTGACTGAAATTTTCTCTTATTACATTTTGTAATTGCATACACCTTGCTTAATCAAAACTCGACGACTTTTGCTGTAACTTTTAGAATTAAGTTGTATTAAAATTTTGAAAGAAAAAGCTACGAGAATAACAGTTAATTCTCGTATGCGCGCACACTTTCATACTGTACAGGAAAAAGAAATATTCAGTGAATCTGATAAACTATACAAAATATAAGGCAGTGAAGTTGAAACGTTTGTTCTGATCCAGCTTAAAACACAACCCGCTTAAAATATATTATAAGATTCAAACTGAACTTGCATAATTACATAAAATTCATTAAAATTACTAAATTTTTCTCAAATTTACTAAATATATAATATTATTTTTAACACCCTGTATAATTAAGTTGTTTAAGTTCCTGTCATTTTCTTGATGAGTTCATAAACTTTACTTTATATAAGTGTGTAACACTTATAATTTATTTTATTACTATAAATAAAAATTTATCTGTATCTTCACACATATAACATTGTATATACATATATGTATATAATATATTGTATTTGTTCATATTTCTATTTTGACTTCTTTATTAGTTTATATTACATTATTTGCTTATAATATGTTTTAAAATAATTTAAATATTTATATTTCTTTATTCATCATTCAATATATTTTCTATAGTATTATTAGATGACAACCAAAAATTTTTATTGAATGGAAACAATGTGATTAGCATCTATAAATTTAATTTTCCATATGGTGGTGTTAATTTTGAATATAGTGGTGCAAATAACCAAACTGAACGTGTCAATACAACATATTCAAGGAAATTGAAACGAGATCTTGTCATAAATGTAAGTATACGTATATGATAAACAATATAAGCTACACCAAAAAGAAAAGTTTGATTGACAAAAAATATACGGGCAACTGGTAACGTCAGTATTAAATTTATAATGTGTACATAAAGACCTCATCTATACTCAATTCCTAATTTTTTAGTTCAATTTTATAGTTTTCCCGCAATTGTTTAACGATTTTAACATAACAGCGATTAAATTGCTAAACCTTATGTGTCACAAATGTGCGGCTAGAATCAGGTTTTGAGGGGATAATAAATATTTATATGCATTTTAATTTAGTTTTAATATTAAAAATATTTTTCTTACTTTTCAAAACGGTCACCTTATTATTAGTTTATTTGTTATGGTTTTACTGTAAACATCTGAAAATTAAAGCACTTTTTTTAAATTAATATTGACATTCAATTTTTTCATTTCATAAAACAATAACTTAAATTATATCCACATCCATATCATAAAATATCGGAATACGCAACACTTATACTTTTGTATCTTTCATTTATAGTTAATTGTAATGCCTAATGAAAATGGTAGTACTAATGAATTACTATTAACGTATTCATATACAATTGCAAGACCATATATAACATCAATTGATGATGATTATGATGATTATAACCATCATCAGATTCATCATGAAAATCAATATAATCAACATCATTATGATTCACATCGTAATCATCAACAACGACATCAAAATGAAAATGAAGATGATAATAATAACATTAATAATAATTATCCAAATATAAGACCACATGCATATCCACATGCACAAAAAGTCGAGATCTATAAATGGGAAACAGATCAATGGACACCATGTGATTCAATATGCGAAGGACAACGTAAAAGATCATTTGTTTGTGTACAAGTTAATGCTGGATTAAAAGTTGCATCAACAAATTGTGATCCAAATTCAAAACCATCAAATACAGAATTAACAAGCAGTTGTAATGATCATTGCACGTTAA
The DNA here is from genome assembly GCF_029603195.1 of Condylostylus longicornis. Lineage (NCBI taxonomy): Eukaryota > Metazoa > Arthropoda > Insecta > Diptera > Dolichopodidae > Condylostylus > Condylostylus longicornis. Next base: position 5,975,389 of record NW_026578009.1, on the reverse strand, counting down.
TGTAAGTATATTTATATTTTAAATAAATTCAAATATGTATGAAAATATTTTTTTAATGAAAAAATAAAAAATATTATATAAATAGAAAATTGTACTACCTATATATATGCAATTATATAATATTCTGTAGTATATTCTGTTGCGTTGCATAAGCTTTCATGTATTAAAAAATTGAAAAGCAAAAATAAAATTTAATAAAAGTTTTTCGCCTAAACTTAGGCAATTTCATCAAGTTTATGTTGCGAACATTTTCCGTATACCAAAAGCTTTTTTATTGCATATCGATAGAAAAAAAAACGAGCTTGAGCATTTGGAGTTCTAATTTTTCAACAAAATTTCTAAAACCTTAAATTCAAATTATCAATATGCTGTTCTCAACCTGTTATATTTCTTAAACTGGAAATAATATATAAACATGCAAGCATAAGAGGCGATGATTATTTTTTATATATTTACTTTCATATGTTTGAAAAATAATGTGTCACCGACTGATGAATAAAAATAATTCCCGTTTCCAAAAAAATCAAAATATTATATATGTATTCAAGATAAATATGGTTTAGAGTTTTAGACTTAAGAGTTTGGTATGGTCTCTTTAAATAAAATTTTTGTGTATTAATTATTTTTTATAAAAAGTTAATGCATATATACATAGAATATTTAACTTACAAATTAATTTTATGCAAATTCAACGAAATTTTTTTTTGGAAATTCTAAACCAAGGCCATCTGAAAAACTTAATTTCAATGAATAATATGCATATTATAACAATTATATTAAAAAAACAAAAACCAATTGTACAAAAAAAAAAAGAATTTTTTACTTGCGGTCCTACATATTCTTTGAATAATTCCCAATTATATATCATATTACTAAGTATGTACTTTCTTTAGGGCGAATGTTACCAGTGTCTCAGAATGTAGCGCTACTTGTGGACAAATTGGTAATCGGGAAAAATACTATACATGCATACAAAAATTTCATAATGGTAGTTCTGTTATACAAGATTTATCATATTGCCATCAGTTACCAATGCAAAAGTATGAAAAATGTAGTGAAGCGTGTTGGAGTTATACTGAATGGTCCGAGGTAAGAATTCTACATCTGAAATTTTTGATATTGAATTAAGTTTTTGTAATTTAAAATTTAAAAACTTTCTAATATATGTAATTAATAAAAAAAAATAACATTTATATTTTAGTGTTCTAGATCTTGTGGAACTGGTCAAAGAACTCGTCAAGTTATTTGTATTTCTAACGGTATTCAAGTTGATGAATCACAATGTAATCCAGTAAAACGTCAACATTATCATGAATTATCACAAATTTGCAATACTGAACAATGCCCAGAATGGATAAGAGATGAAGCACCACATCAGGCGGTAAGTTTAATTAAAAAAAAATTAAGTAATAATATAAAATTGCATATTGTATATATGCATATGTATGTAATTTGCATATAACGCCTTCACAAAACATAAATACAAAATAATGTAAATACAAAATTTCTTGCTTCTTGAAATTCAAAATTGTATAAGAAAAAATAATTTACAATCGAAATTTGATGACAAAAATTTTTGGGTTTTTTGATTTATTTTTTTTTTTTATTTCTTAATTTAGAGGAAATCCAAATTTGTTTTATATAATTTTTTTTTTGGAATTTGGAATTTTTAATTTTTTTTTCTTTTTGGTTTTGTAATATAATTTTTTTTTCGTTTTTTTATTTTATTTTTTTTTTATGTTATAATTACAATTTTATTAATTAAAAAATGCTTCTCATATAACCAATAAATAAAAAATTTATTTTGGTGTTCAGTGCTCTGTAACATGTGGTATTGGTCAACAAACAATTGATCATGTTTGTATGCAAAATAATAAACTTGTAGATAATCATTTATGTTCTGATGTACCAAAGCCATCAATAATAATTGTAAATTGTACAATGCCACCATGTCCAACTACCACTACTACTACTACCACTACTACCACTACTACCACAACTACACCTAGATCTACTGCTATAAATCAGGTTAGTTTTATAAATAGCACATTTTTAACAAAATTTTTTTATTGTAAATATATTTTACATAGTAAAAAAAAGTTTTTTTATATTATTTTATAAATTACACGCATTCTACACAAAATATTAACAAACATAAAAAGAAAAAATTACCTAATATTTTAGTTTTGTCAAATATTGAATATTTTTTTTTCTATCTTTATTTCATGAACTAATTTTTTTATACATCTATTTCTATTTTTCATTATTATTTTGTTTGTATATTTATTATTAATTTTTATGTTATGTATTGTAGAATGCATGTGTGCACTAGATTTTTCAAAAATATATAATAATTTAAGATAATACCGAAAATATTCTAAATTTTTATCTATGTACATTATAAGATTCAATCGCATGTATTATAAATATATGGTGTTAGTTTATTATTATTATTTTTTTTTTGTTGGGTAAGATTTAATTTAATTGAATTATTAAATTGGTACTTATACTCTTCATTTTATAACATATTTTATAATTGTAATTAACATTAATTTGGGCATTTTTTTCCTTCAATATTTTAACATGATATAATTATATTAAAGCTTACTAAAAATATCTGGCTTATTTCAACTGTTTTTTTGAACTATTACAAAACTGTATATTTTTATATGTAAAATAGATTGCAAAAATTTACTAATTAATCAAAAACAATTTATTAATTAAACTAATTTATAACAAATTTTTCTAATTTATTTTTATTCGGACGGTACCTATATTGTAATTGCACGCGTTCCAATATTTCAAAATTATATTTAAATCAAATTATTGACGCACTAGTATACAAAAGTTGCATACCATACGAATTTCTTTTAGGTTGAGCATGACGTATAATAAATTTATTTACATTTTTAATATTATGTTAATTTTATCAAATTTTATTTATGTATGTGGTCAATAACCTCTTTTTTCTTAAATATTTAATCATTGTGATTTTCTTATTGTTATCTTAGAATAATAAGTATTATTTTTTTTTAATCACTCTTCTGAAATAATCGCTTAAAAAATGCTATGCCCATTTAATAAAATATTACTTATCTCTATAAAACTTATTGGAAATTTTCAATAATATAAACAAAATAAAATTATTTTGAATCATTCTGGTTTGCAATATTTTCAATTTTAAGCTTATTATTTCAATATATATAAATACTATTATTTAATTTGAAGTAATGAACCTATATCATTCGTGTTATTTATCATTTAAAATTTTGGCTAATGCATGTTTTTTTCGAATATTTTTGTAATAAAATTTATTAATGATATTAACAACCAACAAAGCTTGAGTACAACTGCGAGCGATATTATTGATCTTTAAAATGCCAGACTTTCCTTAGTGCGTGAATATTAAAAGTTTTTTTGTTAGTAATTGCTATCATATATATATGTAAAAATATCAGCATGTTATCAAAAAAGCTTTTACTAACAATAAATTAAATGATGAAGATTTTACAATTAGTTTCTTAACGCGAACAAGAATATATGTATATCAATTTTATTAAAAAATTTTATCAGCTACGGGTGTATGAATACAAATTTGGCGGATGCCGAAAACTTTTTCATATCCAATTTTTTATTCATAGATGTCCTAATACATAAACGTTTTGGTTTAAAAATTTAAATATAGTACATTCAGTTGTATATACATAGTTGTTTAGTTGTATAATTTAAAATTGTAAAAAAAAGGGCAAAAAAGTGTTTTTCAGCGGTTACCTATGAATGATTAAACCTTATTTTTGAAAAATGTAAAACAAAATCAATTTCTTATAACTAATTAAATTACTTTGAATGAATAACTTACCGCACCCATTTTATGGGTTTTAATTAAATACTTAAAATACATACATATAAGTATAATGGATCTATTGATATAAATTTACGGTAACCTTGATATTTTATACAAATAATTTTCCCTCCTATTTTCCTAAAATGCAAATTTTATATGTGTATCATACTTTTGGGTCTATTTAAAATTATTCCCTTGAGATAATTTTCATACATTTAATTGTTTAAACATATATGTACATACATACATATGTACATATGAACCCTATGTAGGTACTTAAGTGTTTTCATTGTTTTATAATTCATTTTATTCAAAAATTACGTCGTAAAAATAGTTTTTGCTTTTGAGATATACATATATATACTATGTGCTTACATATCTTACATCTTTTTTTAAAATCTCGAAAGAAAATTCCATTTTAATACAAATTACATTCTAAATATAGAATTTTTATTTATGTTCATATACATAAAATGAATATTTTCTCTGTTTTACTTAAAAAGAAATGAAGTCAAAACAATAAAAAACATCTTGAATTTAATTTCTTCCAGTCTAGCTGCTTTCATATGAAGACAATATTGTTTAATGCCTCAGTATTTTAGCTCGGGGAATTTGATATGTTTTTAGATTTTATAAAATTTTCTATTTTTCAATATCTTAAACCAGTGCCTTTATCTTTATGGAAAGATTATTTTAGAATTTTTTTTTTGTTTTTTTTTTTTTTGTTTCATAAAAATACACCATTTAACTTTCACATTTTCATGTAAAATTTTTTCTTTATTCCATTAAAAACTGTATAATAATTGCATAAGAAATAAATAGGAATAAAATGTTAGAATGTAAATAAATTTAGCTTTAAACTTGGCTTTTTTTTAAATGAAAATAGCCAGGAAAACCAAATTATTAACAAAAAAAAAAATATTCGAAATAACTTAATCATAATAATTAAAAACAGGAAATTTTTTTATAATATTGCTAATTTATAATTTAAGTAAATCGTCTAATACTTCTCAGAAATTGAAAAATATCAAAATAAAAAAACAGACACAATTAATTAAATAATCATTGTTTTCATCAAGTAATTTTGGTTTTTTCCAAATTTCGTTTTATTTGTTTTTGTGAGATTCACCAGTGGTATTCTTTCCAAATGGTATTGCAGCATGAATTTTATCTGAAATCTCTGAAATTTTTACTCTGACAAGTTCAATATTTTGGTCAATTATTTGTTTATTTTGCTCATAAGCAATTGGTAATGTGAACAACAATATATATCCCAAAATAATTAATGTCATACCATTGAACCATGAACCAATATATGTTAAAAACCATAAAATAATTCCAAATTTGACTGATTCAACATAATCCTCAACTAAGAATAATTTTTTCAATTCAGTAACAAAAGCATTTACATTAGCAACTGTTACACCACAAACTTGTTTAGCACGCTCTTGTGATATATCAATATCACTTTGTAAATATTCTTCAAAAGGATGTCCTTCTTGTTTATCATTTAACATTCCTAATACGAAATTGTAAATACGGAAACCAACAGTTCCAGCTAATGCAATCAATGATGTATATGCAATAACACTAATAACTGAAAAACATGTGAGTGCTAATAATATAATCAGTCCAATAGCAAAAACAATTCCAGAAACTTTAACATCTCGCCAATAAATTATAGATTCAATTAGAGGATGTATATTAAAGTTTGATTTTCCTGGAGCATTTGGTTTATGAAATATAACCTCGCCTTGCATAATATTGGTTTTTGGAAGTTCAGTTTTAACTTTTGAAGATATTGCTGACGTTGATGATGATGGTTTTGTTATATCAGAAACACTTTCTTTAATATTTTCAATGGTATCTGAAATAGCCTTAGGTACTTTAATATCTTCCTTATTTGTTTTCAGGAAAGCATCGAATCCTATATTTTCAGCAGAAACGAATTTATCATTATCAAATTCAACATTCGATTTAGTTTTTGGAGCTGATATATCTTTTAAGAAATCATCTTCGAAATCTGAAAATTGCTTTGGTTCTGGTGCTGTTGGCATTGGCATTTGAACGGTAGGCTTACTGAATATTAAATCATCTGACCAAGAAGAACTTGTGTTTTCTGTTGGTGCAATATTAAACTCTAGTTTGGTTGTTTGTGATTCTTTTGGCATATCAAAATCTTTGCTGGTAAAATCGTTAAATTTAACTTGTCTTTCAGTGACTGTAGGTTTACCTGTTTGGTTTGTTTCAAAATCATCCAATAACGTTTCAGAAGATATTAATTTTACATTATCAGGCTCAACTTTAAACTCTAAGTTAACAGGAGATCCTAAATTTGCAATAATTTCATTTTTACCATCATTTACCAGCTGATTAATTTTTTGTGCTGCCTCTTCCGGTTTTAATATATTACTTTTAGTTTTATCAAAATCGTCTAACAAATCTGTTGAAGATATGAATTTTACATTTTCGTTTTCATTAGTCGTCAATTTTGGTGTTGCTGGCGAAAAATTCAATGAATCATGTTCGAATTCGTCATCAGCATGTTGGTCACTAAATGGATTATTTTGTGCGGATTTCATATCAAATTGAAATTCTTCTGCATTGTCTAAATTATGCATTGATCTTTCAGGTTCATTTTTTGGTATTTGATATCCTCCTCCGCCTAATTCGGCTGCTAAAAAATTTTGTGTAGCATTTCTTAAATCACTACCATAGCCAGGTTGAAATTTTTCATGCTTCTGTGCACTTGACATTGATTCTTGCGCAAGATTAATTCCGAAATCCATGTTTTGATCCATTTTATTCTAAAATAATAATTTTATAGAATTACAAACAAAAAATATATGTATATTTTTTTTTTACAAATTTTATTACGTCAAAAATAAATTGAAATTGATTTTAAACCTACCAATATAAAAAAAAATAATTTGTTTGTTCCCCCAACAACTTATGATTCATAAATGATATCACCTTTGAAAAACTTATTCAATCACTCCTCTTCTAAACGCAGAATATGCAAAAAAAAAATTGGAAAGCTCAAGTAAAAAAAATTTTGTGTATTTATATATACATACATATTAAACTACAATAATAAGGTAAATAAATATGGAAAAAAATTATGGAGAACGTCCACGAAATCTGGCGGAAATTTTTATAAGTTTGTAAATATTAAAAGTTAAATCAAAATCAAACACTCGCGTCATCTACCTTCGGCAGCTACGTAATGTATAATTTTAAAAGAGATGAAAATGTTAAACTAAAACTTTTTTCTTATTTTCATTTCTTTGCACATAAAATTTTTATTTTTGTAAAGCAAAAGTTTTTAAAAACTTTCATAAAATTGGTTCGTATAATTATTGCACGGAAAGCTTTAGAACATTTTACTGATGTATTTATTGATTTAAGATGCTAAATTTGTAATTTTTAAAATGAATTTCGTACATTTATTTTTTCATCGATCCTATTTTTAATACAATTATTTAATTGTATTAAATTTAACTCATGCGGTATAATAATAGTTCAAATACACATACTTGTCAAACCCACTCAAAAAATTTTGTCTAAGAATAATGCAATAGGTACACACATTTTTTTCCATGCATCAATTTTATAGCATAAAGTGACTTCTGGTTGGTTGTTTAAGAAGAAGTGTTCTCGTTTGAATTACAAATGTTTTTAATTTTTCCACTAGATAGCAGAATTTTATGAAACCTAAATCTAATTTTAATATCATATATAATTTAATTTTATCCATAATGTGGGAGTATTTATAAAAAGTGTGTATCGAGTTCTTGGATAAAAAAATTTTTTAATGAAAAATAAACGACACCCCTACTATAGAAAAATTAAATACGGAATGAATAAGTTTTTATCACAAGCTCTCGTACGTTAACACATGCAAAATCTATATTCATCCTGCAGTAGTTTTTAGTCGATTTCGTTAAAAATTAGATATATGTACATATGTATATTATATAAGTAATAATTTAATAAGTATGTACACATGTAGCCCACCTATTTCGCAATAGTTAAAAATTAAAAATTGTAGGCTATGTATGCACTTTTTTATATTTTTTTATATGCACAAATTCGGATTGATTTAGCAATTTACCTGTTATAAAAATATACCTGTTCATATTACAAATATCAGCACCGATTTGCTTAATTACAATGGAAGTTGTACTTGCAATTTTAAGTATTATGGAATTGCAATTAAAGTTGAAAATGATTTTTCCCTCATTTTATGTACATTTTATTAAAGTATGAATAAATACTAGGCATTCCACAAGTTATATTTATTTTAAGTTTTAGTTGTAACAATATTGAACTTTGACTAGTTCAAAATTATGAATACAACTAAATAGTAGAAATGTCCTTGCATGTGTTCCAAATAAGTATTGCACGACATTAACAATGAACATGCATCAGAGAGATACTTATGTAACTTACAATCTACTTACATACATATATATAATTTTCCAAACAAATTTAAATATTTAATAATACCATATTTTTAAATCTTTTATACGTGCCAATTCCAAATATAAAAAAATATAACATTGTGTCTTGTAATATTTGGGTAATTTTGAAAAATTAAACATGTTGTATAAAAATATGACTGTATATCAAATTTTGTTCATGGATTTTGTTTGAATTAATAGTTTGACGATTATGTAAACGCCGTGGATTTTGTTTGAAGCAAAAATTAAACACCATTCAATTCACATCAAACAAAATCCATGAATATTATTCTATACCTAAGAATTTAACTAGATGTTTTGCTTATTGAATAACTTATCTAAAATAATTAATTTTCTTTACTTATGGAACATCCATGATTTATGCTTTTTTATATTATTAATTTATTTATTTTTTTCTTCTTAAAGTATACACGCAGCAGATACAATACTTATCACCCAACAAATCCTTATGTTTATGATATGAATCAGGCTCTTCGTCCTAGCTATACTATTAAACCACCATACCAGCAAAATTATGAACTATCTAACGGCATAGTAAGTGCATTAAATTTAAATTTATTTACATACTTAACTGTGTAAACGTGTGCAAGTTTTACTTATGTATGTCGAATGTATTTTTTTTTATCATACTCTCATGCACTTATGTGTTATGCTAATGCTTGTGCTTCAACTCAATTTTTTTATTTAGTTTTAAAAAATAAACTAGTAGTATTAAATATTATCCCTGAATTTTAGAATTCTGATGAAGAATTGCCTGCTAAATGGGAAGTTGGAGAATGGAGCGAATGTAATAATATGTGTGAACGTAACCGTAGCGTTTATTGTAATGCATCATACCCAAGGAATTGTCCAATGAAGGATAAACCAGTAAATAGGAAAAGATGCTGCAATATTAAATACGTTTCAAAATTATCAGCTGTAAATATTTTTTCAAATTATATTTTATATGTTACAGAAGCCAGTTTCAAATATATATGTATATGTATGGTATGTCACAGAAAGATGAAATATTTTTATATTTATTTTTAGTGTTCTGCTGATTGTGGTAATGGTTTCCGCACAAAAGAATTTTACTGTGCAAAAGTTTTTAAGTTAGATGAGAAAACTAAAAAAAGAGAAAAAATACCGATTGATGAAAGTTATTGCAAACGTTTGAAGTTAAACAAACCGAATTCAAGAGGATTTACAAAACCGTGTAAAGTTGGATGTCATTGGAAAGCTTTAGGTGATTGGACTGAATGTACACCTGATTGTAGAGAGGAATATTCACGACAAACCGTACATTGTGTAAATAAAGATAAACGATTAATACCAAATGAAAATTGCGATCGCCGCAACAAACCAGAAACTCGAAAACTTTGTACTAAATGTAATAAAATAAGAACCGAAGTTAAATATTCAAACGTAAGTTTCATTAAATTAAATTGTTTTTATTAAAATTGATGAATAGAATTAGTAAACCAATATATGAATTTTTTTTCGTACAGTGTCTTTGCGAAGGATATAAAAGGAAACGTATTGTTTGTTTTGATTCTCGTAATAAGCATGTTCAGTGCCCAGATAAATATCATTCTATATCAAAAGTACCGTGTATACCACCACCAAGATGCAATGCCCAACCACGTTCTTGTGCAGAAGTGAAACGTTTAAAGCATACAACAAAAGATGGTGAATATAATATATCAATCAAGAATCGCACAGTTAAAATTTATTGCCATAATATGGCTGGACATCGACCAACTGAATATATAACCGTCGATTCAGTTGAAAATTATTCAGTTTATTATGATAAACGTGCACGTAACCTAAATAGTTGTAATAATAATGAAAATGAAGAATTTACTGATTCAAATATTAGTTTTGGTAGTACAATGTTTGAAAAAGTTCGATTAAATTTAAATCACCCGAATCGACTGCAAATTATTACAGATGATTATAAATTTGCAAGAATACAAAGTAATGCTCAACCTTTAGGAACAGCCGGTGATTGCTATAATAAAAACTTAAAATGTCCGAAAGGACATTTTTCAATCAATTTATCTAATACTGGCTTTAGAATAAGCGATTCTGTAAAATGGGAATCGGATGGATATTATGTCAAAATGCAATTAAGAGATAAGGTGAGGATTTTTTTTTATTATTATTTTTTTTTTTTTGTATATCTCTACTTTTCTATTTTAGCTCTTACCACCATATCAAGTTGTTCGCGGATTGTGTGGAGGTTATTGTGGAACATGTTCAATATCCAAATCTACAGGACTAATTGTCGATGTGGTATGAATACCTACCATGTACGAATATTCTAAAACTCAATAATAATATGGAACACTATAAAAAAATTTCATAATATATTTCCTAAAATCTTGATTGATAGGAAATTATTAATTTTTTATAGTGAATTTGAGTTTTTTTTATAGCTAGTTTTCAAATGAAAATAATTTAATCACAGCTGATCCCTCCGATTAAAATACAACACAGTCAATTATTGCAGTAATATTAAATACAAAATTTAGAAAAACTATTTTACATGCATATGTATATTATACTTTGTAAAGAATTAATTAACATTCAAATTATGATTCTGAAAGATCTGAATTTTGTTCAGAAACTAAAGTATCATATTTGAAATTTTATATTATTATATAGTATTGAAATATTTTTGATTGTCAGAACAATCATGTACATACTAACTCATTTAATTGAAAACAAATAAAAGTAAAATTGTAATTGAGAAAAAATGGTAAGTATATCAAAGGAAGAAAAAAAAATAATAGTTGTGTAGTAGAGTAGCCAACAATGCAAGTTAAAAAAAAAAAATTTACATAAAGTTCATATCCAGATGAGTTATTTATTTTAAAATTTAATTATATTACTTGTCCAAGATAATTAACATAAAAATAATTTTTGGTAGCTATATAAAAATATATATGTACAATATAACTATATATGGCTATATATAATTTAATTATGTACATTTTTTTTTTGCTTTTCCCTTTAAATAAAACATGTATGAAATTAGCAAAAAAAAAAAAGGGGAGATATTTTGAAACTGCCCTCTAAGAGGGTCTTCTATATTTTATTTAAATTATAATTTTAACTAAAAATGAAAAAATCAAAATAAGTATGTAAATTAAAAAGTAAAGTATATAAATTCATATTATATAATACATATTACGCATACATACATATAAATATATAACAACGTATTTTTTAAAATTTATTACAATAATGTATTTTTTTAAATTTTATCTTTTCATTGAGTAATTTCTTGTTTCATTAAAAGTTTGTATATAAAGAATTTTATAACTTTTCAAATCCTCTTTAAACGAATATGAATTTAATTTACTAAATCATATCCATACAATTTATTACGCACAAATTTTAAATTTCTAGCAATTAGAGAAGTAAAAAGTTATTTTGTATTATACTTTAGATTTTAATTTTTTATTATAGCATTTCAAAAAACATTTTGATTCAATGCAAAATATTTTGAAATGTTAATAATAATAAATTCTTTTATATCCTTTATTAATATGTGAATGTAGTCAAAAGTAAAAATCAATTTCCGGTTCATCAAAAATCAATTTTAGTCTAATATTTATATTCTTTTATTACAATTGTAATTTTTAAATAGACGTGATGTAAATCTAAAATTAATAAATATAACTTCAATGAATTTTATCAAAATATGTAATTTATTTTTAAGTTAATTTTACAAATATGTAACAATAAATAAGTAAATGTTATCAATACTACAAAAAAATTATACAAAAATTCAATGAAACAATAAATTACTTTATAATATTGAATACATAGCAAAAAAAAAAATAAGAAAATTAAAAAAAAAATTATACATATAATATATTTGATTTAAAGAACTTGTGCCATTTATTAAGATTTTACTAATTTTTAATTATATATTTAAAAAAACAAAAAGTAAAAGTAAATAAGTTCGATTAAAACTATAAATTCTAAAAAATAATACCAATCAAATTATACTAGAAACACATAAAATAAGAAAAAATATTCGAATCATTTTAATAATTGTACGTGCACTTAATTATATGAGGATCGATTTTCATTTATTTAGATAAAAAACAAATTGTATACATATATAACATAATTGGAACATTTAGAAATATTAAAGAAGTCTTACTTGAATCATTCTAAAACGAATTCTCATATAGAATTTTTGAAACTAAGGTAAACAAAAAATAAAAAAATATTTAAAACTTAAGCTTAATCATAAAATTCAAAATTAATCCATTTTATATTTAATAATTTTAAAATTTTTTTCCTAATTCATTTACAAAAAAAAAAAAAATCAAAAAACTGAATCTTTATCGCATTTCATCATTTCATTTTCATTAATCGAAATGTTTAATTAAACAATTCAAAAATCTTACCTAATTTATGTTTAACTCATTTAATCCTTAAAAAAAATCGCTATTATTATTATTACTAAAGCTAAAATGGAAAGCTCATATGAATTGACTGCAGCGCATTGTTATTACATATATTGTAATTGAAATTTCCAATTTTATAATTTGTAAAATTATATGTTATAAAATTAAAGGAATTCTGGTTTTCTTTTATTTTTTTTTATTTTTAATTAATGAATATTGACTAAAAATAACACAATATATCGTGAAAATATACAAAATGCTTTGAAAATAAATTTATAAAAAAAATAAGTAATATAAATATCGTTGAAAAAATTTACAGTTGTTACTGGCTATAATAGATGCAATCCAGAATACAACCTAATTTTGCTAATACTTAATTCAAAATTTAAATTTTAACTTATATTTTTAAAAATAACATGTAAATCAAAATTGAGCATTTTCATTAATATTCTTTAATAATTTTTTAAATGGAAAATAGTTTTAGTAGCAGCAATTATCACTAGTAAAATATTATATTTATATATATATATATAGATATATATATATAGATATAATATATATATTTTATATATATATATATTAAATCTTCATTTACAATATTTAATAAAAATATAAAACAATTTCATATTGAATAAAATTCCATTATTTCTTATTCTAATAGAAATACAATAATGGTACTGTTTGGTCATAATTGGGTCTTTACCATATACTGCCTCTATAACTGCTTTCAAAATGCTATAGCATTAAAGTTTCTTTTTTAAATAATATAATAAAACATTAGAGATACATACTCGTACATATATTATTATAACAATAGCATAATATATATAAAAAAAAAAAAAACAAAACTTGATCAGAATTTAAAATATGTTTTATAAAAATATAGAAAAAAATTAATAATATTATAATTAACATAAAAATGCTAAAACTGCCATAATTTTAATTAACTACTTCATTTTAATTATATGCAAAATAAATAAAAAATTATTTAATAAATTTCAAATAAACTAATTTTTTAAATTATTTTTTGGGTAATTTTTTCGAATATTTTCCGTATCAGATGAAAAGAAAAAAATTAAATACGTATGTAAAGCATTGTCTTATATTTGAATGAAATTTCCAATTAAATTTTATTTTAATAAAAAAAATATAATTATGTATTAAAATATTCTAATAAATAAAAATAATACATAATGTCAAACAACTGTTGCTTTGCTTAGATCAAGCATTAAACTTTTGTAATCGCAAATAAGTAATTATCAGTTAACAAGCAACAAGCTTCATCATTTACAGAAAGGGAGGAACTTAAAAAGTAGATGATATAGTTTTGATATAGGAAAAAATATTATTGAATCATGTATTTTATAACTTCAGTAATTACAATACTAATTAAGATGAATATTTTTCATTTAATTTCGAAAAGAAACCCAAAAATCTGTTATATTAAAATTAAAAACTGCCTTAGGTTCTACGTACACATACATACGTACACATATTATTTTTTTTTAATTATTTAATGAAATTTAAAAAAGTGCACTGACAATATTCGAATAAAACAAAAAAAAAAAAGAAATCGACAAATTATATAAAAAGAAAAAAAAAAAAGAAAATCTAATAAAACAAAAAATATAAAAGAAAATATTTGGAAAAAGAAAACAAAACTTTCATTTAAAATTTTAAACATTAATTAACAATTTTATTAATGTGTAGAGAAATGAAAAAAGTTTTGTGATTTCTGTTGAACATTTCACCCAGAGTTAAAAACAAACACTGCATTTAAAAGTATATATATATATTTTAAATTAATGTCTAACAAAATATAAAACTTATATAAAAAAAAAAAAATTTGGAATTAAAATGTATAGCAAAAGAAAAAAAAAAAAGAACTTTTTTTTTAAGAAAATAAAATATAAATATAGTTAAATTATTATACCTCGAATAATTTTTTTATTTGTTAAATTAGTAAAAGTGAAATATATTCAGAGAAAAATTAATAAAAATTAAAGAAAAATATATATGTAATATAATTATATGATTTAATTTATTTAAAGAAAAATTTATTTTAAATAAATTATTTTAAATCATATATTATACATATATATATTTATATTAATATATATTTTTTTCAAGAAAATTAATTCGAATGTAATTAAAGAACCATTATACTTAATATATTAATTATTGTATAATAGAATAATTTTTTTTTTTTTTTGTGTAATAAAAATTTTCAAGTATTATGACCTGACAAAATATTTCAAAATGCAATTCAATCCTTTTTTTATTGATATTTTACAAAAATAAATTCTTTCATGTTAAAAACACAATGTTTCATTTCAAATAATACAAAAATGTAAAGCATTTTTTTGTTTTTTGTTTAGAAACATCCATATTTTCTTAATTCAATAATTTTTAAATAATTATATATTAGATAATTCATAATTTAATACTTAAATTATTTTCTGTTCTACGAATAACATGAAGTCTATGATAAATATTAAATACATAATGTAAATTCAAAATTTTAGAATAATTTAAAATTTATAAATACTTATATTTTTGACCTTCATTATTTAAACTTTGCCCTGAAATATTATTACATACTTATATACATATTTTTTAATTATTTTTATAATCATAATCTTTAATATTTTTAAAATTTTAAAGATTTTCTATATTAGAGAAAAGAAAATAAACATCACATTATTACATAATTTTTTAATTTTTTCATATCCCTTTTTTTTTCTATGACCTCTTTAATAAATGTAAATTAAAATGAAGATTATTGAAAAAACTAATATTATTTTTCAAATTATAAAATAAGTCATTATTATTTTTATAAATACATATGTAGGTATACATAGATTTTGTTCATAATACTTGAAAATTCAATTATTTTAAATTGTTTTAAGTCATTTAAATATATTATATTTAAAAAAAAAAAAAAGAAAAAAAATGTTATTTGTACGCTTCATTGTGCTTTTTTTTCACTAGAATATTTTACATACATACATACATACATACATACATATTTTAATAATATAAAATAATTTTATAAAAATAAATTTTTTTTTATTTTGTAAATAGAATATTAAATCGCAGAGTAAAATTTTTACAAAAGAAAATGATGATATTTTAATATTAAAATATTATTAAATTAAAAATATCTAATGAAAAGTATTAAAAATATATAAAAACTAAAAAATAAATGTTGTTTTGTCTTCTTATAATATTACCTACTCTAATAATTTTATATAATAATAATATTTAAATTATATACAAAATTGCACTGCTCTAATTAGATACTTAACAGGGCAGTGGAAAATGGAATAATTTCATTAATTCTTTGAAAGTTTTTTAATAAAAAATTACTTCTAAAAAATTTCAGTTTAGCCTTAATGAGTCTTGATGATTTTGTTGTTTTAACAATTTGCCAATCTATTCTTAATGAATAAAATGGCAAATTTACAATTAAGTTAGCTGAAATCAATAGCATGATACCAAAAAATATTATTTGCTGAAAGGAAGGATCCTCTTAACCTAACTGATAGTTCGATTTTTGTTTCATTTTACGTTTTGTTAATTTCCCTGGTTACCATCAGAATCTCACATGAAAAGATTTTTGCCACTCATTTGTCATGTTTCCCTCGAAATTTTGCGAAATAATTTTATTATTGTTTGACTTCTATTAAATTTGTCTTGATACACATATTTTGTTTTTATTATTAAATAATCATTGCTCCGTATTCTTTTAATTCAATTATTTTAAAGAACTTTGTGATATTATTTTGCTAAAATAAATTTCTATTATTTGAATAGAATAAATTGCAAGCTGGAAAATTGCTGTTTTTATATTATTGTCTCTTAACCTCCACTTTTAAGTCTGATCATTCTATTTTTTGCAACATTAAAAAAATGCATACACATATATTACATATATGCACAACTAGATAGAAAAATTGCATTTTTATTTACTAAAAAATTTATTTTTGGATTAATTACTATTTACATTATTTGAGTTATAAAATGTAGGTACTATATTCGAAAACAATTATGTAATTTAAAAAATGAAAACGCTTCTATTATTTAAAAGTAAATAGTCGTCTAATCATCATACATATATGTTATCTCTAAAAAAAAAAAGAAAAAAAATTTTAAAAATAAATTTTTAAAATTTATTAAAAATTAAAATTAGATTTTTATTCACAATTTGTTTAAATAAACTAAATGAACTCATACAAAACTAAAGATTTTGGAAATTAAAAAAAAAAAGACTATATTATGTTGAAAGGAGGAGGTAGCAGCAAAAGCATCAATAAAATTGCACTTAAACTAAAGTTTATGTTTCAAAATGTTAATGTCACTGCAAATAAAAATATTTTTAATATTAAAATTAAAATAAATAATCTTACAGAGAAAACAATACACATAATAAAAAAACATATAATTTAATATAAAAAATATTTACAATTGTAATTCTTCCTCTAAAGGCAAAGGGGCAAAATAGAAATTAACACGATCTTCAGTAACACCATCAACAGAATTTGGTTTCCAGTTCGGCTTTTGATCTTTATCAATTAATAAAGCTCGAACTCCTTCCTTAAAGTCACTGTCTTCCATAAACCGCAATACCTAAATTAAATTTATGTATGTAGTTGTTAAGCTTATGCATTCATTAAAATAAATTATTTACCATTCGATATTCCATTTTCAGACATTCTTGAAGCGACATACAACTTCCAAGTTCTAGTTGGTATTTGGAAACTTTAAGACTTGTTGGAGACATTTTTAATAAAGTCTGCAATTTTTTTTTTTATATTATTATCACATTGAAATAATTTTAATTTTTTCTTTTACCTTTAATGTTGATTCCGCCCATTTACTTCCATCTTTTTCTAAACTTTTTAAGATTTCTTCTAAACTTCGTTTACTAAAGTGTTTATTTATTTTCTCTAAATGTTCTTGCAATACAAATTCTCTACTTGGCAATGTTGAAAATGCAGATAATATATTAGGTATTTCGATGATATCTTTGCAGTCTGTTAAGGCCTTTTCTAAATCATTGAGTTTTGAGCTTTCACAATAATGTGTTGCTATACCCGCTCTCAAAACATCTTCACCTTTTAATCTATAACCGGTTAAACCCAGATATAAACCTAAGTTACCTTGGAGACGTGGTAGAAAATATGATCCACCAACATCTGGAAATAGCCCGATTGCCGTTTCTGGCATAGCAAACATTGTCCTTTCCGTTGCAACACGATATTTACCATGAACTGATAATCCAACGCCACCGCCCATTGTTATACCATCGATAAATGCAATATATGGAATGCGATATGATCCTATTAGGGCATTCATTTGATATTCTTCACGAAAAAATGATTTCGATTCTTCAGTAAGACCAGCTTCAACAATAGCACGAACGTCACCACCGGCGCAAAAACTCTTTTCACCGGCTCCTTTCACAATGACCAAACTTTTTGTTCGTTCCCAAGTTTTTAGATGTTTTGTAATTTGTCTCACCATATCTAAATTCAAAGCGTTAAGGGCTTTGGGACGGTTCACTGTAAGTATGCCACATATGGGATGGTCATTAGCAATAATTGTCGCTTCAGTGTTTGCTGTTGATAAAGATTTTGCTACAACCATTTTATTGCTTTGAAGATTCCGCACTAATTGCCTCGCTGCAATCTGAAATATAGTAAATGTATTAACTTCATGTTGACTTTTGTACCTTAGTACTTAATTACCATTTTTTAATAATTGAGTATGTCCAATGTCAAAAAGGAATATAACGAAATAGGCAACTTGGTGTGTGTTTCACTTTTATACATCAACATCATTTACAACTACATTCATGAAAACAAGTTGTCAATTGACTAATTGTCACGAAGAAAAGCAAATAGCGGTTTGCTTTTTTTTTATTATTCTCTTTGTAAATGCCGCAAATCAAAAAGAGTCATTCACAATCAAATATTCTGAAACATTAAACCCAATTATGTATGTAAATATCCAATTTTTTTTATTAAATTTTTAAAATTAGCTCTTCAAATCTTACACCTTTCTTTTTGTAGATCAGAATCTATAATGAAATTATTTAACTTGAGAGATTGTTAAAAAATATGTAAGCTACCGCATTTTTTTTTTAATTTCCAATATTAATGTTAAACAACATATAGACATATAACATAACATATTAAGCAACATATTAACGTTAAATTTAAGAAACAAAAGTCTATTGATAATTACTTTACGTAGGATACGTAGTAACAGAAATGAACTATATACATAAATATCCATTAGATATGGAGAAAAGTTTTGAATGAAATTTCAATGGAAGGCAAAAGTTGTGTAAGAAACTTGACAAATTTCAGTTTTTCCATCAGCTGTGGTAAAAAACAAAGAAAAATTTGTGTTATTATTTTCTCATAGCATCTTTTCTGGGAATACTTCGTAAATCTGTACCCTATTTCACCAACTGATTTTTCACTTCTACTTTTTAACTTTTTATGAAAGTACTTTATTAGCATAGTTCGGTAGTTTGACTTTTTATTAAAGTCAAAACACTAAAATTTTAAGTTAACATTAGCATAGTGTTGTAACTAACAACTAGACAAAAAATGTGGTTGGTGCAATAGGACCCTAGTATTATCTGACATAATAAAATTTGCGTTCCATTTTCGTTCATTAGTCATGAGTGTACAAAAAGTGGAGGTATTCTTTACTTATGTATCGAAAAAAAGCCGTTCCATATGCAAACTACGCATATGTACTAATAAATTACGTAAACGCTACGCAAATAATGATATAAATAAATAACAATGTAAGCCATATAAATCTTGTCAATATTTCAAGAGAGAAATTTCATAAAAACTCTGTAGATAGTACGGCACCGTGCTATTTAAATAAAATTTTCTATTTTTCCCCACCCCTATGAAAATTAGTATGCCGGTTTTCTGTTCAATAGTTGATACATCAAGTGTGATTTCAATGACAAGTCAATTTAGTATTTTAATTGTTTAAAGAATATTTCTAACTGGCGAATTTTATACTTGATTCCTTGTTCTTGCTTAATGCTTGTTCACTAAAAGTGAAAATTAAAAAAAAAAAGAAAATAGTTGCAGAAAGTGTAGTAATATCAGAAAAAAACAAAAACAATTACTTATTAATTTTCCAGAAAATTTCTGTGTTTTCGAAATTACATTCAATACAGGGATCACTTAATATCAGGTAAGTTTTACTAAATATAAGCGAAAAAATGGCCCATTTTGTAAAATAAATTCAATCATTAAGTTATTATTCAAATTTAGTAAATTTGTAAAATCTTAAACATATTACAAAAATCAAATTTTAAAAACATACGCCTGAGTATGATACCCCTTGGCTATCGGAATGAGAAACATTATTATAGGTTATGTTAATAGAAGATGATAGATAATATTTTTAAAATATATACATACATATGTACATTGTAGGTGCGGAGGTGCCTCTGTAGATGCTTAAAGTTATTTAAAGTAGTTTATCATTATTTTAATAAAATTTATTAAATTATGTACCTAGGTATTATTCAATTTCGTAGATTAAAAGAAAAACCTAAAGTTCATATGTGGGCTATTCTTTACACATATGTATATAACATACATTGAATTCATCAATATTAAAAAAAAGATTTGCTAACACTTAAGTCCTATTTTTTTTTCTACACCACCGTAGGATATTTGTAACTTTTGCGACAAAATGTTATTTCGAGCTGTTATCAAAGAATCCCATATTATGAAAGAATTCTACAACACCATTGTGACTCTATCAAAATTAACAAAGCAATGTGTTATGATAATATCATCCGACAAAGTAAATTTCATTATAAATGAGGAAACAACTAGTGTCGCTCCACTTATATGGACTGAGATCCAATGCGTAGCGTATTTTGATGAATATAAAATGGATGGATTAGATGCTAAGAATAATCAGATTTTTTTATCATTCAATCCAGCTAATTTATCTAGAGCATTGCAATTGCTACGTGGTAATCCAGCTGTATGCAAAATAAAACTTTCAAATAAACAGTTTCCCTGTTTAACAATTGAAATTGAACTACCATCTCCGAATAATATACAAAATCGGCATATTGTTCATGATGTTCCAATTACTTTAATACCACGTGATGAATGGTCATCATACAATATACCGCAAACACAAAAACCAAATATTTGTTTGGGTTTACCAAGTATTCGATTTATAAGAAATTTAGTAGATAAATTAAAAAATTTATCACCATCCATTACATTCTATGGAACTAACGAAGGTGAATTAAGCGTTGTAATCGAATCGGATTCATTAACGTTATGTTCAAGATATCGAAACTTGGATGTTAAATCAACTAACCGAGATAATATGGAAGTTGATGACCACCATAATGTGGAAGTTGGCATACCTGCTAATAAAAAAAATGTACAAAATATTAACTCTGGCAGACTAAAAACTAAACCTAATTACTTCGAATCATCATGCTTGGTTGACTGTAAAAAAACTTCAATGTTTTTAACTGCTTTGCAAGTAACAAATGCTGAATTGTCTTTTAGTATTATAAAAGATCATTTAATACAAATGGATATTGAAATTGGTTGGGGTCTATTCATCCATTGTATTGTTCCAGCCATTTGCTGTTAATTCAAGAAATTTTTGTTAAATAAACTTTATAAAATAATTTGCAAATTTTATTTTTACTTCGCAATTTTAAATGGTAACAGCTCGAAAAACTCTTAATAAAAAGAAACTGAAACCAAATTCTTTAACAAGCCTGCTTTTCGTCGTAAAATTAAATTTTATTTTATTTTTACTAGTTCGAAAATTTAAATGATTTGTTAGTAAGGCTATAATTAAACTTTCTCTTGCACAATTCTTTAATTGTACCTAAACGAGTTATTTACATAATAAACTGGTAAATTTTTTGAGAAATTGATTAATATAAATGATAACAACTGCACAAATTTCCTCTTTGACCAAAAAGTTGAACTTAATTTTGTTGAACATAAATATTATTTGCCCGGGGTTTATGTTCGTTTAATTTTTCCATCAATCCAATCTTGAATTTTTTTTTTTTTTTTTTGAGTTTCGAAAATTTATAAAGTTAAATAGTCTTAGTTAAAGAAAATTTAAAGATGAAACAAAAAAATATGTGTTTACTTTTAGAAAAATTAACGCAATTAAAAGAAAATGAGTGAGTCCGCTGGCAATTGGTGCTTAATTGAAAGCGATCCAGGAGTTTTTACTGAATTAATCAGAGAATTTGGTTGTGAAGGAGTACAAGTTGAAGAACTCTGGAGTTTGGATGCGGAATCATTTGCTAATTTGGAACCAGTACACGGTTTAATATTTCTATTTAAATGGGTTGAAGATAATGATCAACGTGGATCAGTTGTCAAAGACTCGCGTCTTAATAAAATATTTTTCGCAAAACAAGTAATTAGCAATGCTTGTGCAACACAGGCTATATTAAGTATTTTATTAAACAGTAATCATCCAGATATAAAACTTGGTTCCACACTAACAGATTTTAAAGAATTTTGTTCAAGCTTTGACCCGTATAATAAAGGTTTGACATTGAGTAATGCATCCGAAATACGTAAAGTGCATAATTCATTTGCTCGACAAACTCTTTTCGAATTAGATACTTCAAATATAAATAAAGATGAAGATGTTTTTCATTTTATTGGTTATATACCTATTGATGGCCATCTATATGAATTGGATGGTTTAAAAGAAGGGCCTATTGATTTGGGTCCAGTTACACCGTCACAAAATTGGTTAGATATTGTAAGGCCAATTATTGAAAAACGTATGGAAAAATACAGTGAAGGTGAAGTACTTTTTAATTTAATGGCATTAGTATCAGATAGACAATTAATATATCAACGAGAATTGGATAAAATAAAAAATTCTGGTGCAGAGGGTGCCGATGATTCCCAAAGTGAGATCATACGAATTAAATCATTGATGGAATATGATATTGCCAAGAAAAAACGTTATAAGATTGAAAATATTCGTCGAAAACATAATTATTTACCATTTATTGTTGAATTATTGAAAATGCTTGGAGAGCAAGGTCAATTAATGCCATTATATGAAAAAGCAAAACAACGAGCTTTGGAAAGGCGTCAACAAAATTCAAAACAACAAAATAAAATGGCTGTAGATGAAAGTTAAACCGCATGACTTTGAAAAATAAAAAATAAAAACACAAAATAAAATTGCATTTTATAAGTTATATGTTGTAACGCTAAAAATAAATTTTTTAAACCTACTTTTTTTTTTTTTGCCAAATTTTAACAAAGTGTATCTTGACTACCTAAACTTAAATGATATTAACATATGTTCTTATTTATATGAATTGAAAAATTTCTAAATTTTTTACACATAATATATTACGTTTATAAAATTTTATGTATTTAATTTTTAATACAAAACAAATTTTGGAACCATCATTCAAAATTCTATTTTTATTACTATTTACTTTTCTAAATCATTCGGAATAATAGCTAATGCATGCATAATATATTTTTGTGAATTATGCTGAATTAAGAAAACGAAGAAAATAACCCAATTTTTAAAGGTGTTTTTTTACAACTTTTATTTAACTAGAAACAAAATATTTAGGTTACGATTGTTTAATTATTTAGAATACGAAACTGGCAACTAAGCATATTAAAAATTCATAATTCTTAAAATAAAAAACTTTAAAAAGCCATTAATTCACCGTAAACGTTGAAACGTAATCAAAGTACCATATTAATTTCTACATGTATATTAATTTCTTCAATGAATAAAGTTATTTTGAATTAATTTTATGAAAAAACATAATTAAAAAATTAAAAATAGTTAATTAGTCATAAGACCAGAGATATTGTAGAATATTATAGAATAAAAATATACAGTTAAAGATATTGGCCATTGGCCATAATTGGTTCACCACTTGTTATTTATGAGTTATAGCAAAAATCAGTTTCTTTTTATGCCGAATTAATTTAAAATGTGATATTTACCATAAGTAGATAGTAAGTTAGTTGATTTAAGTATTAAATTCTTATTTAAATTCACTTATTTTAGTCATGTTGATATTACCTATTTTGTAAAAATATTTGAAAATTAATTATTGAATTTAGTTATTCTTCTGGAGAAATTTCTAGCAGTTACAACTTAGCTAGTTCAAAAAAATTTAAAAATAATGCATCACTTACAGAAAACTATTAGAAAAGAGGTCGCGTTTCAGAAGTAAGCGAAAGAGACTAAATAGGTTCATCTTCTGTTATTAAGAAAAAATTAAAATATAGTGTGCGTGACATATTCAAAAAATATATAAAAAGATTCGAAGACTAACAGAACACCGCACAGAATAGAATTGAAACACAAAAATTGAAGTGGGGACATAGTTGGGTATACTAGTAAGATTGCCGAATTATTTGTACTTACGAGTGTGTTAACCTATTTCAAATTTATGCTTAAATTAAACCCTCACATTTTCTTTAAGAACTTTTTAAAAACCATTAACTTTAAAATAAAAAATTGTTGTAACTTAAACAGAGATTCTTAGATAAATTTTATTCATAATGAGTAAAGTTTACTTGTTCTACATTACCATCTCATTTAGGAAAGTGTTAATTAATTAACACTTTTATTATTTAACATTTATTATTATTATTTTTATTATTATTATTATTATTTTTATTATTATTATTATTATTTTTATTATTATTATTATTTTCATTCTTACTATGCAATGTAATGCATAACACCAAATATTGTAGAAATATATTATTCATTTTTACAAAATCAATCACAGGAAACTCTAACTTTATGTGCTTTATCACAAGTTATAGTAGCATACTAAAATTAATTTTTGAACTTCGTTACAAGAAGAAATTCTCAAATATATACTTACATAAATTGCTACAGTTGTGATCAAAAGATTGGCAAAAGTGATGTTAATAGAAGTAAAAATAGTGAACATTATAAAATTGCAATATGTATATTTTTACGTTAAAAACAAATTAAAATAGAAAAATAAAAACGCAACAAAAAATTATGGTAATCGTATATAAGAAGCACTGAAACAAAACAAGCACAAAATTTCTTAAAATTTGGACCCATTCTTTCATCAAGTTTCGGGAAATTCAATTGACTCCGAAATTTGAAAATTAAATTTGATTTTTATTGAGAAAATTAATGATCTTTTATTCATTAGAAAGGATCACAGAAGTGTGCAAATATTAGCAGTCTCTTTCTTTTAGCAATCTCTTTATGTAGTTATGTATGTATTCTACAGAATCCAAGTTCTAATGTAGATAATATTTATGTACATTATTTATTTGCGCTATGATTTGTTATAGACTTTACTTACTTTTACAGTTAAAATTATAACTGTAAAAGTAAGTAACTTTTATTTTAAATTTACTTGAAAAAAAAAAACAATTAAGCAAAAGGTTTTTCACTACTGCATTGCACAAACTGACACTGTTGAATATTGCGCAACTAAATCATTGTAGTGGTATTTTTATACACGTGCTTTCTTTAACACATTTTCATATTATCTATCTACCATAACATTATATACACTCGCATATTGTAATTGCATACATGGTACAAACAAACAATATCAAATTATAGATATACATATAACATGTAAATATGCAGATAATCTACATAATAACGGTGGAATAATAGAAATATATGTATAAAATTTTAGAATTTATTATATACATATAACATGTGCTTCGAAAAAGATAAAAAATAAATTAACAATGAATTTTGTTTTTAACACAAGTTCATCATTTTTTTTCATAGCTGTTGCGAGTGCGCATTACACAATAATACCAATTAATTACATACAATATTTTCATTTGTGTTTAGTTTGAAATTGAGAAGAAAATTTCTTTCATATAAAATAAGTTATTTATTGTTCAATAATATAATACACAAAAAATGTATGTATTAAATATTTATTATTTTATATTGCGGCAGAAATAATACGTCGTAACAATAATAATATCATCTTTTTATTTTAGTCGTAATTTTCAATTCAATTGAAAATCAAGGCCTTAAAACAGGATAGAGAGTACTTTAACTGGATGGAAAATATAAAAGAGAATGCCTTACGCATATTATTACAAAAACCATATTTGTCCATTATGATAACATCCAAATTCGATAGAAAAAATCGCACATGTAATAATAAAAAAATAAATAAAAGTTGTTTGTATTCCAGCAAGGTTTAAAAATAAAAATTAGTATATTTTTAAAAGGGTTTTTATCGTTTCTCTCCTAAAGAAATTTCCGTATTTCAATGATTCAACAAAAAAGGTTTATTATTTTTATGTCCTTTTGTGCTTATATTATTTTGTAAGAAATACATTGGGGTAGAGTTTCAAAACTACTTCAAATTTATATTTTTATTTCGTTGCAAATTAATCGCCCCATATTGTCAATCATTTAAAAGAATTTCTTCTCTACTACGAGGTGGATTAAAAATATTGTGCTCAAAATATTTCGGCATAAATAAAATATGTACAATGAAATGAAGACCTATCGTACTGCTTATATCTCTTTAAATTAATAAGAAATACATATGTACATACATGTACAGATTTTAAGTTTAAACCACATTTACAACAATTAAACAGGAATCTATATACATAAGAACTTATGTAGGTATTGTACCTCGGTGTAATAAAATTTGTGTTTTTGTTATGACAATATTATTGTAAAAATATACATTACATAGTTTGTGTTTTATTTACATACATATGTATGTACATAATGTAAAGATAATGGAAATTTTATAATTCAGGGTTTTCTTTTTTTCTTTTTTGTTGTTTTTGCATTAGAATTCTGTTTTGATTTTCTTGAGTATGAATTAATGTTTATTTTGAAAATATTTAAATAAAGCTTATATCCATATGCTTATGTATGTACATATGTATATAATCCATGGATATTTTTATTTATTTATATACATATATCTCCACATAAGCCACGCCAATATATGCTCTATATTTACATAACTGCAAATATATTATTAAAATATGTATTTATAAATATTTAAAAGTGTACGTATTAAACGTATTATTAAAAACAAAACAAAATACACAGCAAACGAAAATTACAGATTTTTCATTTGTTTGTTACAAGCTCCCGCAGTACCTACAAGATTTTTAAAGAAATTGTATTAAAAAAATTATTAGCTTGAGTTAGGGATTATGTACATATATACTTAAGTATATAAAGAATATATGCAGTAAAATTTGAAATATCTACTTACAACATTGCATTAGGTACCTGTATACGAGTTTGGTAAACGAAATTGTAAAGTGAAGGATACCAAACACATTTTTGTTTTTACAGTAGTGATTTTTCAAAAAAAAAGAACTCGAAACACCTACAATAATATGTTTAATGCTGCATAACAATAAATAAAAGTTTTGCCGCATTAAAATTTCAATTGTATGAAAAGCAAAAGACTGTTACAGCCTGATCGTGTTTTTACAGTCTCGCTTTTTTACTCACTTTTTATTCATTTTCAAATCAGAATTATAAGTATTTTCTAATGGATATTTTACTTTTCCAATAAGATCACTCATTTTCAACTGGATTTTTGAATTTTTTCTCAAATTATCGACTGAATGTTTTACTTTCAAAATCAAAGTTTTTGAAAGAAAAACTTTTGTATACAATTAAAAAAAAAACGAGATATGCAATCGGAATAATTTTTCTCACTCGAAAATTACATTATACAAGTATATGATAGTTACTCACTTACTTCTCATTTTCCGAGTAAAATCAGGCCCTAATTTTTAGTTGCACTAATGAAAACCTTTATTAAATATTAATATTTTTACATAGTGTCTAGGTCTGTTTTCCTTGAATCAACCAGTCCATTCTTCATTTTAACGATTGAGTACAAAATTTCATTTTTGTCAGTTCACAATAGCAACGACTTTTGCCTAGCTAATTTTTCATTATTGTCAAACAAAATTCCATTTTGTCAACAATTCACCGAACTTATTGTTTTTGACAACATCCATTCACAAACCCTATTGAATTATTATTGAATTATTTTTCAACTGATTTTATCTCAAGTCTACATCAACAACCAGTGAAAATCACGAATTACAACGTGCTTGTAGCTTACGTTTTTAAAAACGTTTTTATAAAATTAAATTAAATTTATGATAATATAGAAAATGTAAATCTAAAATTGTCGAAAAATTAATATTCAATAATGAAAAAAAAATATCTATGAAATAATTTTTACTTTTTACATTTGTTTTGTCATCTTTGAAAAAAACGAAATTTTTCTCTTCAAATAACAAATTAAAAAACTTTCTTAAAATTTTATACTTTTACTATTCCTACTATAGTAGAACAAAAAGAGACAAAAATATGCATTTTAAATGTTCAATAAAAATACTTACATATTCAAAAAAGTAAAAATGACAACGAAAAAATAAAAAAATAAATTATTAAATATTTTATATGGAAATTAAAAACTGCAGTATGTCAAAGTCAATGTTTGTAAAATAGTACATTTCCATTTAATTGAGAGTGATTACTGTTATATTTTTGAATTAATATAATTTACTCGATAATAAATATATTTTATTTTTTATGATTGAGGAAGTATTGTCCAACTTTTCGCGTTTACAGAATTTACAAATTGATTTTGATTTGAACACTGAAGTTTCTCAAAATTTTGTATTTCCTTGGAGACTAAAATCTATACGTATGCATGTCATGAAGGTATCGAAAAAATTATAGAGAGAGAGAGAAATTATGTTTGCACGCAAATTTATTTGTATGCAATTTCATGTTTATGTTTTTGGTTGGTGTAGGGAGTTTCGTAAACAGACAGACAAATAAATTAAAACTATTAGGCATATTATTTTCAAGAATTTTTGGAAACAAGCAAAATTAAAATATTTATTTTATTAAGTTTAATTTACCGTTATGAAAACGTGTACTTCAATTATTTTTCTTTATTAATTTACTTTTAAATTCCCGGTAAAGTTTAGAATATAAATGTCTAAAATTTGAATTTGGATGTTTCTAAAGTTGTAATATTCAACAACTTTCAAATTCTGACAATATCCAAAAGCGAGATATTTATAACCGTAACTTATTAGTAACTTGCATTACTGTAATCAGGTTCAATATTACTGTTAAACTAGTTTTAATATTAATGTAAATCGTATAGATATACAAAATTAGCCCTGTTAAAAGATGAGTAGAAGTACCACCGCAGTTTGCGATTATTGACATAAATTTAAACATCATCAATAAAATTTAGATAAGAAAAAAATTCTAAGGACGATTATTTTCTATAAATGAGAGGCATAATTCGACGTGACAATAATCTGCACACATTGTTGATTTTTAGAAAATCAACTTGAATGCAGTTTCACAAATTAAAACGAATTTAATAAACAGTAATCCGTTAAAACTCAGACTTTTATAATTACTTTTGTGAGTACAATTTTAAACGCTTGAGTACATTGGAAAAAAACGGAACAAATACAGGCGAGAAACAAAAAAAAATCTGTCCGTAGATCTTAATTTGTAAAAGTATGCACGAGCAAAGTACATTTGTTAGAACTTTGTCCAAACAATTAAAAAAAAATTAATAAAGAAGTGCAGTAGTATTTCAATAATCTACCTGAATCTGAACTCTCTTCAAAGTTTTCATAGTATCGAATCAAAATCCGTTCATTCTTTCAACTTTTCATCTTAAAATGGTAGCAAGAAAATTAACCGGGAAATATTAAATTTTTTTTTCTGCTTCTCATCAAGTCTTCCACTTTAAAACGCACTTACATACATCAAAATATTTTCTAGATACACATGATTTTGATTTATATTATATCTTTTTTAATGTATGTAATACGTACTTGTGTTATATATTTGTTTATATAAAAGATGTATACATATAATATCTGTAACTAAATTAATATGTATGTGTAAATATAATTTGTTAAATAAATATTAAAAACTTGTGTTTTCTAAAACAAAATGTAATTACACGGGAACGATGTGCACATGTTGATAGGTGTGTGTGTGTGTGTTTATTTACTGTTTGTAATACACTTATGTATAGAGAATGATATGTAAATTACACAGATGCAGAATAAAAAATAATAATTGTAGTATGCACATGATTATTATACATATGTAAATGTTTATAAAATGTATCAAACATACATAAATATTTAAAAGTACTTTCATATATGAATGCAAATGTGAATGAATGCTCAGAATTTTATTTATAAACAAGATCAACACCTCATTACTATCTAGCCTACAACAATTAACAAATAATTTGAACATGGATTTCTGTTTAGATAGTCCGTACTTTTGTTGTACGGGATTATTGTCCTATTATTACTCATATTTTCAAAAGATGTACATACATTAAAC
Organism: Condylostylus longicornis; assembly: GCF_029603195.1. Classification (NCBI taxonomy): domain Eukaryota; kingdom Metazoa; phylum Arthropoda; class Insecta; order Diptera; family Dolichopodidae; genus Condylostylus; species Condylostylus longicornis. Next base: position 5,945,192 of record NW_026578009.1, on the reverse strand, counting down.
CTATACTGTTATTTTATTTTTTAGATTTAAATTCAAACAAAAAAATATAGAAGAAATTATTTTTTACAAAATGTCAGCTCCATTTTCTGCTTATTATTTTGTGTTTTAAATTGAAATGCTTACAGAAATGAACTAGATTCAGTGTTTGACCAACAAAATCCACGAACAATGTTTGATGTGTAAATATTGCCTAAGACACCAATAATCTTAACCAAAATAATTTTTTAAAAAGTAAAAAATATTAATCATATAATTTTAGAATTGATTTTTATATAGGTTTTGAGCTTAAGGAACGAAAGCGGCTATTGATGTACATTATGTAATTCCTTTATTATTATAAAAGTTTGCATAAAATTAGGAGAAATCTTGAAATTATAAAATTAGAAGAATTCTTGGAACTAAATGATTTATGGTAGTATTGCTTTCAAAAACATTTATTTTGTTTGTGTAAAATTTTGTACTTTCATACTAGAAAGTGTAAAATTTTGCAAACAGACGGGCAGACGTACAGAAACAAAAGCAACAAAGCCTCATATTTTGTTAGCTCATTAATAAAAGAAAAGTGCTCGTATTCGGAGTTTTATTTGTAATTTCACCGATGAATATTGTTATAAACTGTATCGCTTTCTTGGGGAGCTTTGTATCTTTTATTATTGGAGAGAAAGAGAAAAGAAGTCGAAATTAATAGTGCACCAAGCATAGTTTTCGTGTAAAATTTTTTTTTGAAAAAAATTAAATAGGGATGATTAAATTAAATAGGGATTGGAAGGAATACACTTGAGAAACTTTTAGAAAATTATAGAGCTAATTTTTATGGGGTCGGAAATTAGAATGATTAAATAGTAGGCCGTTTGCAAATTATTAAAGTTTGGAACACTTCGGTCAAAATGAAGATTACCAACATTTAGCTGACTGCCCATTCGTTTGCAAATTATTATGCAATTAGTTTTGATTAGACTTCTGGAAATTGTTCAAACTAAAAGGAGTACAAAAGTAAATTTGAATTTATAAATCATACCTTATCTTTTGGAATTGTTCCAGGCTCTTAAGAAACAGAAGCATAGATTTAAATATGCATGTACGTTCTGTGAGCGTCAAAAAAAATTGCTCAGTAGAATCATTTTGTTTAACGCTTAATATCTTTTATTTTAATTATAAAATTTAAAAATAAATTTATAAAATTAAAAGTTCATTCAATTTCTAACTAAATTCACAAAAAAAAAACAACTTAAATTAATATTTGGTAGGTATGCATTTCTTTTGCTTTAAATACTGCGTTTAATCTCATAGGCATAGATTTAACCAGTGTTTTTGTTAATTCAGAAGGTTCAGCTCTTGGTTGTTACTAATTTCTCGTTTTTTAATGTTCTTATCCAAATAATTCCACAAATGCTCAATTGGGTTAAGGTCTGGGGACAGCAACCATTCTTTGACAAAAAGGCTATTTGTTTCGGTTCAGTTTTTTTTTTTTTGACGTTCACTGTTCTTGTTTCCACATTATTACATTTGTTTTCGCAAATTGAAACTTACACATGCAAAATTTTGTAACTGTTTTTTTTTTATGCCTATATATATGTATTTCAACATAACAAAAATCAAGGCCCAAACCGGACGTTGCTTTTTACTCCCAATTCTTGTCTGTGTTAGAAAATATATAAAATTATATATAAAATTATATACGTATAATTTAGGGTTATTTAAATAAATTTTTAATGAATTTTGAAAATTTTGGCTTATAATGAAATTTAGATTTAATAAATAAAATTCAGTATTTTTAATATTTTCAAAAAAAAAAAAATTAATATTTTTCGAGATAATTGAAGTCAATGAACAGTCTTTTATAGTTCAAATCCAATAAGAAAGTGTGTAATAAAGCTTGTACATATTCTCTCGCTCTCTCAATGTCAAGTCACGAATGTTTTCGCTCTGGCAAACTTATTATATACATACACACTTACATACATGCAATTATTTACGAATGTAAACATGCATACATGAATGTGTAATTGGCATAATATTACACAAGTAAATTTTGTAATGTCGTAACCCGCTGTATACTAAATATATTAAATTTATGTACAATATTTGTGTATGTACATAGAATAATAGGAACTATAACGGCCGAACAATCAAAAATAACAGAGTTAACAACAGTAATGCAAAAAAAAAAAAAATTTCAAAAAATGTCAAAATTTTTTCTCGCGAAAGGGGAAATTTACTTCAACTTCGCTTTACACTTTAATTTAAATTTGATACAAACAAAAATCTGATAGCCTAGTAATTTGATCCAAATTTGTTGCTAAAAAGTCGTAATACTCAAAAAAAAAGAATTATCTGAATACACAGATATGGTTTTAAAATATTAAAAATATAAAAAACATTGGTTTCAAAATAAATTTTATATTCAAAATGCCAGCAAACGTGAACTGAAAGACGAGAGATCAAATTGTGAGTGCTCAGTCCCAGATTTGATCGTAATTTCATGTCGTAATAATGAGTACACAATTTTATTTCATGCAATATATAACGCTAATGTGCATCAATGAAATTCACAAATTGAAGGTATATATACATCATGAATGTATGTATGTGTCTTATCGCATTATCAACAAAAAGTAAAAAAAAAAATTCGCGCTTCCAATTTTTGGTAAAAGAGTTTAGAAAGTATAATAGATATTCGTATAATATAAATATAATACACATAAAGAAATTGAATTTTAAATCTCCATTAAGGTTTAAAACACTTATATAATAGAAATAAGAAAAAATTCCCTATGTACGACAAATATTTGAAACAAAGGTGAATTTTAACAGAATTCTGTAAAAGCAGTCATAAACGTTATCACAACCAACGTTATAGAGACACGCACTATCAGGAAAATTTACATATGACATACATGAAAAGTAAATATCTACACGATAAAACAGCATTTTGTAATAACAACTCCGATTCAATGTTTCCTTAATCTGTAACTGAGATTCTATACACTAAGAAATCGTCTATATAATTAAATCGTCCACGAACTTAAAGCTTTGTTTTGATATGCTTCATAAATTTTCAGGCTTCGAAAATAATACCTTTTGCATGATACTCAAGACAATTCACCTGTTAATAATGAAATATATTCTTAACGTTTTATAGAAATTTATAACTCAGAAAATATATGTAACACATATACCTTTTAATTACTATGAAATTTAGTTTGTAGTATCACTATCACCGGAGTCGAGATGTTCTTAATTTACGAAATGTTTAAGTTCGAAATGTTTAATCTAACAGTATTAAAGAAAACTTGGAAAAGAACCTTTTATATCTTGGATAACAGCAAGTTATCGTCACCTCGTGCAACATCTTTATAAGACAAATAAAAATAGCTTCACTGATATTTAGAAAAATATTATTGCGATCGATACTGCACTGGTCACATCAAATTTTTTTGTTATGCTAACTCACAACATCTCGATTGGGAAATAAGTTTAATTAAAACATAGCCCTAAAAACGATATAAGTACACTACCTGGTAAAAATTTTTATTATTCATTTTATTATTCATTATACTCAAATTAATATGAACACATACAAACTTATTTTGAAAATAGAAAGAAACCCTATTGGGGTCATGAGCAACCTGCATTTATGTATTTTTAATTTTGTGATGTATTCATTCTATCTTCTCTCTCGTTCATTTCTTTTTATATTTCGATATTCTATTTCTACATTCTTTTTATTTTTTAGCTTTATATTTACTTTTTTCCACTTTTTTTCTATTCTTTTTCTTATTGTTGCCTTTTCGACTTTCACGTTATACACGTTATACGATTATTAAGTAGTGTATTGTATACCAAGCAGTAAAGTCTTCAAAAAAAAAAAAAAAGATCCAAAATAAAGAATAATTTTCAAAGAAGAAATTTCCCGATTTCATTATTCCATTAAAGGTATTTATTTTAATAAATATTTTAAAATTTATACTAAGCATAAAAGCATGAATGTACGTACATATGTGTGAATTATTTAAAACTAAAATTTAAACAAAAGAAAAGTGTTCATGAATTGTGTTTAAAAAAAAATTTATTAAAATTTATTAAAATAAAGAAAAAATTATAAACAAAGCAGGAATTAATTAACGTTTTATAACTTTTTTGCCAGAGAATAATAAAAATAGTAATAAATTTCAGAATTCCCCGAAAATGTTTTAAAAGAAAATTGTGCATATATTGTTACATTTCTACATACATACATACATATATAAAATTAAAACAAATGAAATTTTAATGAATCACTATTTTTATCTAATTAAAAAATAAAAACAATTGTAAGAGCATATGATTGTATGTATGTGTTGCCAAAAGACAAAAATATTTTCATTATTTAATAATATTACTGAGCTAAAAGTAAAAAAAACGAAAAAAAAAAAAAGAAATGCTTATCTACCTAGTTTTTATTTTTGTTGATTTGTTGGCATAGATGTTTTTCTCTCTGAGAACTTAATATTTAAGTATGTATATATAGTAGCTCTCTGATATCAAACACACATGTACTCTTGTGTTTTTACATGACCCACACTTAATTGGTAAGCTTGGACATAAAACAAAAAAAAATTTTGGTATTAAAAGGGGAGCTTAGGACTTTGTCAATAAAAATGTATTTATGAAAATACACGTAATCTTATCATAATGACATCACAAAAATGCTTGGGTTTGAATGCCGTTAGAAAAACGAGAAAAAACGAATGCGCAAGTCTATTTTTAGAGAGAGAAAGTACACGTATTGTTTTGTTATGGAAAAAATAACAAGTGTATAATCAGTTTTTTTTTTTTTTAAATATTATGGAAAATATTCACTTATTCTTTTCTTTTTTTTTATTTTTTGTTCCTAAAATCGTTAAAATACAAAGTACATTTTTGTTCTTCAAAAATGTTCATTAGTATAAAAATTACGGCTAAATGAGGAAAAGTCATTTTAAATGAATATCAAACCTTTTCTAATCAAAATAAACATTGATCGGAGAAGCAACAATAAACTTTGTCGAATATACAAAGTTTATTGTTGAATTCTCCAAATATTTGCTAATTGATAATACATGCATAACAGAACGTATATCGTTTTAGTCAGATGGTAATGCTAATAACACTTATTTTTTGTAATATTATGAGCTGTTATTTTTTCCGAAAATAGTTTCTATTGTCAGTTTACAAAAGGAAAGTTTAACAAGTCAGAATTTTGCTTAATTTTATGATTTTTTGTTTTTAATGAGTGAATAAATATAATTATTAGGCATACATTTAAAAATACCTAATTGACATCTTTTCTCATGCTCAATTTGTCAGTCACTTTTCTCATTCACACTTGATCCTAGTTATGACTGCACAAAATGCTATAAATAATGACAAATGTGTACTTCAAAATAAATTTTCTTATTTTTTTAATACATTTTCAAATAATTTCGAAAATAATATTTTTGGTTGCCATGTCCGTTCGTCTGTTGACATAACTTCCAGACTGTTAAAGATAGAAAGATGAAGTTGTGTACAAATAGATTCTTGTAAGGTATAATTTTTTCTTCAATAACTTTGTTTGGTATCTTCGTTGTCTTTCAAGTTAGCTTTATCAAATCATTAAAATATAAATATTATTAGGAATATAAAATGTAAATATTAAAGGAACTTTGGAAATTCTGTTGACCACATTTTATCGGTTGTATCATAAAAAACTCTAGTTGAAATCTTTTGGATTAGGTTTTTCAGATCTACCGTTATCTAACTGGTTGTTCGTTAGTTATATTTTTTGAATTAATTTTTCTGTACACGGCAACTCTAATAGATGTAGAATCTTGTTTATAGAGAATGTATGTTTGTTTATAGAGAAACAAAACAGTTCATAAATATGTAAAAATAAATTTTTTGTTTTAACCTAAATTTTACAAAATATATATTTGGCCCCCTATTTCTTCGACAGTATAAGCTTCACTGAACTTAGCAAACTAGAATGTTGCATTAACTGTTCTCTCTAGAAATAAAAGCTCCATACGTATATTTATATCAATACAAGTTCAAAACTTAGGCTATGATCCATTTTTTTAAAAGTGTTAATATTAAATAATTTACTAACCATAAAATATTTATAATTAATAGATCAAATTCGCTAAGTTCGTATTTTATGTTTATCATTATATTATAGGATTAGAAACCAAAGTACAAAGTTGTAGAGAAAAATATTACGATTTTTGTAGTAAATCTAAATACATTTAAGTTCTGATTTGAACATAAATGAAATGTTTCAACAAAATGACATGAAATTATTTCGCTGAATAAAATTTTTATTCCAAAGGTATCACTTTACACTTGTGCTGTTCCCTGGGGTGTCTATAAAATCTATAATGGGGTATCTGTTACCTAAAACAACACAAACAAGCTCATTTACAATTCTCGATTACAAGTCAGAGTGGTATGTTTGTCAAATGTTTCTTGATATGCATATGCATATGTTTGTACATACCCTCGCTTGTAAATATGTATGTATGTATAATAGCACTGACAAATTTTAGTTGTAAAATGCTTAAGTGATTATTGTTCGTTCATTTTATATATATACATATGTATATAGTTATATATGTACATAATTAGCATAATATCCTTATTATAATAATGTTGCTTGATAATATCGAGCAAATAAAATGATACCCATGCACACATGTACATACATACATATTTATATTGTCAAACAAAAGCAAAAGAAAAATAATTCAAATTTTGAATAAACTGAAAAAAAAGACAAAAATTTTATTACAAATCACATGAATGTTCATAAAGCGCATGACTATTTATGTCATCAAAATAGAATGCACGTGAATACGTACGAATACTAACGACCGACAAAGAAAGTTTTTGATATTATTGTAAACAAAAAAAATTATAAAAACATTTCGTTATTTACGAGTATTTATTTGTTGTTTTGGAAAATTTAAGAGATAGTTTAAAACACACATACATACTTAAAAACATATTGTATAAAAGTATAAACAAGTACAAATTTTGAGCTCAAATTATATAAATAATATGCTCAGACCACATGCAAAATACAGATTTGTATAAATAAAACCACATTTCAATACTACAGACTACACTCACCACTCCGACAAAAGGTCAAAATAACAAATTGTAGCAACAACAACAAAATTTATAAAAAAAACTGGAGAAATGGGCTGAAAAATCCAATTTCAAATGAGTGTCTTGCAATGAATGTAATAATATGTTGATTTTCAAAAACGATACAATTAAAATAAAAAGAACTCTTTAAATCATGACGTAACAAGAGTAAATCACTTGTCCTAGAAACGAGGAAAAAAGTATAAGGAAACAAGATGATCGGATTAAATTAAAACGCTTCCAAAAAATAGTAATTAAACTCATATTAGCTAACCAAGTACAAGCAGAGTTAAACCTTTCAAATCTGTGGCATTCACGATATCGAATGATTATTTGGATGAATATTGCTTATGATAGCTGTCATACAACTTTAAAAAATTTGTTTCATATTTTATATTTACATACAACACAAAACTATAAAATTATCTGACAAATTGCAGGCTAATGGATGCCTTAAAATAGGTTTTAAAAAATTTTTTTATCATATTTCTAAACTTTTTGTTCAAAAACTGCCACATCATTTACGAAGAATGGATAAAATCCGAAACTACTCGCAAAAGCTTTTGCGAAAATTCGTAAATGCAGATAAATAACAATTTTCCTTTTCGTACTGTGACATAACAAAGGCAAAAGTTACAATAATGAAATGGTCGCTGCAATTATTTTAAACATGATTTTTCTCGAATTGTTATCATCGAAGAATTGCCTATCAAAGTAACACTTTCTCAAATCGCACAAATTTATTTTATTTTTCTTTTTGACTAGAAACCGACCCTGATAAAAATTTAAAATAGAAATAGTGCACAAATATACGCATGTACTGTTATTTACGTAATAAGAGATACATAAATACAATATTGTGCAGAAAATTGGAGAGCATGATATTACTACAGTGAAAAATCCAGGTCTAAAATATTAATTTTATAACTTAGACTCTCTTTTTTTTAAATCTTTTTTGTATTTGTTTTCTATAGAAAATATAACAAAACCTGGAAATTTTTCTTGTTTTTTCTATATTCTCACACATAAACAAAATATTCTTCCATAAATATTTTGATAAAATAATTTTATCGACAGGATTGCATACAATAAGAGAAGTATTATAATAGAACAAAATTTTAAACTTCGAATTTTCATCCAAAAGAAACGTAAATAAACTATTCAAAGTAGATGTCCATTTGTGCACTTGTTTTCCGTCAATTTCGACTGAAGCATTTTTGTTTATTGATCAATTTGAGTAGATATGTCAAGTTCAATAAGTGAAACTTTACCACATACCAATTTCACATTTTTAATTGTAAAAACATACCAAATCGGTGAACGGCAACGGCGGACAATATCTATTGTTAACCAAGAACAACAGCAGAACCGCAAAATCAACTGTACATTATTTTGCATATAATGTTAAACACACGTGAAAAAAGATAATGTCGAAAACATCAGCGTTGAGATAGGAAATTAGGTGTTTTCACCATAGGTGATAATTTTGTTTGATTCTGAGCAGATCCATTCTATATGAATTCTAACATTTTGCCGCGACTTTATTTAATTGGCATATTTACGGGAAATGTTGTTCATAAGTCAATAAAACAAGTTTAAATTATGAATGGAATTATGGGTTCGAAAACTGAGCATATCTAAGAAATTAATCAATAGAATTTCATAAAATTTAATATTCGAATCATCTTTATGAACGAAAATAACTAAAAAACTGTTGGTGGAAATTTTCCTCTAGAAAGTGACCTCTTACTAAGAACCAAACCTGTATTTTTGGAAGTACATACATACATATTTATTTATACGTTAAGATTAACGATTTACCGTTCATCAATGATATTGTGTAAGGGTTCAAAGAACATTTTCATAATATTGCTCAAAACTTTTACTAAACTGATAAAACAATTACAAAATTTCTCGATAATGTATTGATCTAATGAATTTTTTTTTTTAATTTGAATTTAATTTAACAAAGACCCTTCAAGTGTTTTCTAAAAAGATAAATATCTACAATTTCAAGAAATTTGCAATGAATCTACACAGCTTATCTTTGTTTTTTTAACGGGGGCCAAGTGATGTTTGTTGCTGTCATACTATACGTGATATCGCAATATAATGGGCATAGATACACATATGCAATATATGCATAAATAAAATACATTATGTATAGGCATAAAAATTTGATAAGTTGAAAAATACATACAGGCAAGCATGTGCACACATTCCTCCAATTTTAACTATAGGAAAGGAGGCATAAAAATTCTCATGCTTTTGTAGAAAAATGAGAAAGTTAAAAAAAAATGTCTCAGCAGAGTTTTGCTCTTTGCTAAATTAAAATAACCATTATTAAAATATCAAAAACAGTTAAATGAACTGCGGAGAGCAATTTCGTTTTTGTAGTTCAAGCTATTTACATACATATTAATAAACAATAACTACAAGCATGCTGCTGTTGGTAGTTTGGTTAATTTTATAGAATGACATTGTACGTACACTTATTCTCTTGTTTACATTTTATGTACACTTATTCTCTTGTTCACAGTTAAAATCAATCTTAAACTACACCTTCTTTGTCATTTATTGAAAAAAATAATACAAGTATTAACTCGAAATTGATAAAATTTAAAAATTTTAATATTTGCTACAATCATGGAAAGCGCAAACAATTATACATATACAGGGTGTCCGGGATTCAATGGTATTCCCGAAGCAGGGTGATAAAATGCATGCAGACGAACAAAAAACGCCTAGTGACATTTTTCTTTTTGGGCTTGAGGTTTTTTACATGTTCCAATTTTAAAGCCCCATAACTCGAGAACAAGAGTCTAAAAAGAAAAATGTTAGCAGGTGTATTTTTGTTCGTCTGAATGCATTCTAACACCCAGTTTCGGGAATACCATTGAGTCCCAGCTACCCTGTATATATAATATGTATGAATTCAACTAATTCATGGTCATATAAAATTTGACTTTTAAACATAAAATGCGAAAAAAAGCTGCAATTTTATGCATAAAAGAGAAATATTTTTCTATAAAGAACATTTTTTCTACAAGTTTCACTTTTTACAAGTCTTTCGAAATTAAAAAAAAAAAAACTCGTTTTTAGCTTGGCAACGAAGAAAGAGCCATTTTCATTTTCTACCGACAGATAATAAACATACCGACAGATAATGCAATACACACCGGACATTATATAATTATAATATAAATATAATAACACATAATATTGTAGAGAAAACATCGTTTTCTGAAAGTAAATCTTAAAAGCTTGAAACGCATTCAAAAGTAATGTTATTAATAGATCTAACCCAAGTTTGCGAAAAATAATAAGAGCTGTCACCATTGTTTTTATCACTCACTTTTTAAAAAACCTATCGTTCATTGCAATTTTGTATGGAACAAAAAAAAATTGTTTTTCACTCATTTTTCCTTTCATTCATTTTTCTTTTGTGACAATGATGACAGGGCCAATATTTTTATAAAGAACTCATTCATTCTATCCGTACGAACGTATGTTCGAAGGATATACTAAATTTGCCTTACCGTTTGTAACGCTAAGAAATAATGCTTTGAGATATAGACTCAAGTGTATGTTTTTGATCAGCGTCGAATTCTGAATTAATTTAGCTTTGTCTGTCCGTCCGTCCGTCCCAGCAATAACTCAAAAACTATTTGAGCTAAGTTCACCAAATTTTCACAAATAATTTATTGTAGTAAGTGCCATAACCCTATTTAAATTGGACATGTTCGGGCTACTGGTTCGGGTAGCTGCCATACAACTTCAAAATTTATTGGGCTATATCTGAAAAACTATAAAAGCTGTAATATTGAAATTTCACACAAGCGAATATATTAGCAGGGCCAATGTGTTTAATGAAATTCGTTAAAATTTACTTGGCTCCTTCTGATAGATGCCATACAACTTCAATAGTAGTTTAACACACACAGTATTTTGAAAAATACAGTACTGAAATTTTGCATAAATTTACATGGTAATACGGCAACTTGATGTCATAGTGTCTGTCCCATAGTCAGTTATTGCATATTTATTCCCACACAGAATAACAAATTCGTACGGGTATCACAGAGTTGACCTTGTCAACTCTATTTTTTCTCGTTTTATTTAAATTTATTGGAATATTTTTTTAAAAATCAAATAAAAACTATATAAGATCGAAAACATTTTAAACCATGTTATACAAGGGATAGGTGTACTTACTCAGCTGCTTACACACACACACACACACACATATCCGTAAAAACATTTTATAAAAGTTTTATGTAGAATTTTGTTTTGAAATGGTTTAATAACCCAATGTTATTTGAGTAGTAAAAATGGTAAAATTTTCGTTCAATTCGTCATTGTAACTGAGTAAATTAAATTAAAAACAAATTACATAGCTAGTTTCGAAAAAAAAAAAATTTTTTTTTTCTTTGGTAAATTTAAATTTATAATTTATTTCATGTACTTATGTGTGTATGTATATACATATTTACTGTTTTTGTGTTTTGAAATTTTGAGAAACAAGAATTTTTTTAATAAAATTAAAAATCATATTGTGAAAGTTAAATTTTGTAATTAAAAAAGTTTGTGATTCCAACGTGTAACTTAGAAAATTTTTATTCATACACAGTCATATATACATACATACAAAGTATGTATACAAAGTTATATGTATGTATATAAGAAAAAATTTTCTTTGTTTTTAGGTTTTATAGCAACAAAATAAAAGTTATTTTTTTAAATAATGTCTTATAAATACACCTATGTATGCATGTATGGATGTGTAAATACCTAAGTATGTATCTATGTATGTAAATTGTATATTATAACATTTTATATTAATTAATTATCGCATACCTATTTACATATGTATATATATATATCCGAACATTCATACACTCATTTGTGTATGATTGTGTATATGTACATATGTACATAATTTAGTACCATGTTTGCATTATTTATAATTTTATAAAAGTAATTATAATTATGAAATCATATAAATTTTGTGTATTTATCAATATGTGCATATATGTATGTAGGTAAATGCAAATTAATTATTTTTTTGACCAAGATAACAGTTGAATTTTATTAATATTTTTCAAAAAATATGCTTATAAATGGATCATTAACCTTTTGAATAACGAAATTTAAGTTAATTTAATGTGTAAGCACGTATATATATGCACATACAAATGTAAGTATGTATGCGGTTAATAAATGGTTAATTAATGTAGTGAATTTATATACTTATACATACATACATACATATTTATGTACATTAAATGTCGTTTATTGTTTTTTTTCTTTTAATAACACAATCCACAATGTGTCGTCAGAATTTTTGATTAAAAAAAAAAAAAAAAATATTTTCTTTTTTCTACTTGCACACATTCATAATATACCCAGTATAATTTGACATAATAAAAATATAGGCCTAGACATTCTAAGGTATAAAGAGAATGAGCAAGAAGCTACCGTTCAAATACATAATATAATTATGTTTACATTTGTATGAGAGTTGGGCCACAATTACAAATATTGGCCACGCAAAAATATCGCAAAATATCAATTTTTTACCAAAAATTTTTTTTAACATCTTGTAGTGTAAAAAATTTATTTGAGAGAGAACATTGGTATTTTTTTATGTATGCAAAAATAAATTTAACAATAAAGTAAACAAAAACAAAAAAAAAATTGATATACACACTACAAATACCTAGTATAATGCTCTCGTACTAATACTTCCGAAAATTGTGAGTAAAAAAAACAGTAAAATAAATTCAGTAATCATAATATATGGTACATAGCTATGTGCAATCATATGCGTATAATCACAGACATCTTTATATATAGGAGTTTATGGGATCTATAATATAGTAATTGAATATGACTTTTTAAAATTTTAGTACATACTATACTATACTATGCATATGTATGTATATAATTGGAAGGTGACATGAAAAATAATTGAATGCACCCGCAATCAAAATTGTCGTTTTGTGTAGTACAAAAATACATACATACATACATTTTTTCTTCTTACTCGCATTGTATAAAAGTGATTAAATGCATGCCATTTAATACTATCTCCTTCTTGTGTCATCCTAGGGTTATTATACTACTATATATATGTATATTAATATTACACGAAAGTTTATGCCAAAAAAAAAAATCTCATACACAACATTTATAAAACATGCATATTTACGTATACATATATAAATAAAATTCTAATAGTGTGTAAAAATTAAATAAGAATTTACTGTATTCAATTAAATAGGTTTGAAAATTTTAAATATGAGTACATGACATTACAATAATATCTTTTGCAATGTCAGGTAATGTTGATAGATAGGAAATACTAAAATTTTGTAAATGGTGTAGTGAAAAATGAGCGAAAATAAAAATGTGTTTGTTGACTGTATTTTTAAAAATGTTTTTTTTTGTTTTTTAATAAGTTTTTCAATATTATATTTAAATACCTTTGAATATTTAACTTTATAAATTACAATATTAAAATTTAGTATATTTATAGTACATATGTATGTACATACGTGTATGATATCAAAGTTTCAACTTAATTTTTCCCCCCCCCCACCCAAATTTTAGTTGCATTTTTAATAAAATGTATTTTGCCTTATGCTCCCAATTTTAAGCCAAAACAAAAAACACCAGCTGACAAATCTCACGTGTACATAGTTATATTTTCATACTAATTACAAATATGTGTAATTTATTATGTTCTGTGCACATGTGTGTATGTTTATTATTGAAAAATAATATCAAAATTATTTTTGCCAAAAAAAAAAAAGTATTTAATTAATTCGTAATATTTAACAATATATAAGTATTTTTATTACTTATTTACGAAGAATATTTATTAAAAAAAAAATTTCAATTTTGTCGCCTAATATTTGAGTTGTTAATTTTTTGGGTTTTATCAATAAGTTCTTTCCTACAAATTGATTCATATTTTGTGACGTCGTAATTTTGCTGACATTTTACTCACTGTATTCGCTACAACGAACATACATATACATACATATGTAAAATATTTGAAACCTTATGAAGAAGACTACTTATCCCTAATTTCATGTATCAGTTTTATTTAGTCCTTTTATGTGCTCGATAAATAAAGTAGCTACTACGTACAAAATCTTATTTGAACATGTATGTACAGAATACGACAATGTTCTCTCTTTCGAGAACATTGTAATAAAACAATAAGCAAAATATATAATTTTTTCAACACTTTGTGCTAAAATTTAGAAACTAAAATTATTATAAAATTGCTTTTTATAACATTTTTTTAATGTAAATGCATACATACATACTTACATTCTATATTCATGCATATACATAATATATGGATCTTTCTGTTATGTTAATGTAGAGTACATACATTTATTTTACATACTCATATGCATATATTTTTGTAACTTTTCTCAAATTATCCCTAAAATTTCTGTAGTTTTTCTTTTAGCTGTCTCACTGTAACAAAATTTCTTCATACAATACACACATACAGATCTAATTTGTGTATATAGTTCATAGTGTTATACAGAACACAATTTTAGTTATTACACTCCAAGCTTCATTTTGGAATAGCGCTTGTGATTATTAAGCTTTTTATTTTGAAACAGCTTCAATTCTATTGAGTACTTACAAAAATGTCTTCTTATATAGCACTATAAACTATAATACATAATTGCAAAACATACTAATACATGACATGTTTTCTTTATAAAAATTTAGTTGTTTTTCGAAAAAAAAAAAAATAATAATTCTAAGATGGTATTTTTTAATCAAATTTCAGATGTATTTTACATTTAATTTAGTCCGCGTTAAAAACAGAATAGCAATTTTATAATGCATATCAATAATTGCGTAATTATTTATTTCTTTTCTGCACATTGTATATGCACTAAGCAAATTCATATTTAAATAGAAAACAGTGTGATTAAGAACAAAGAAACTAAACAAATTTCGTGAACAGCGTTCCCACTTGGATACAATTGTATCCATTTGGATACATTTTTGCTTTAAATTTGAGCTTGGATACAAAGATACTCAAATCTGCTAAAATGCCGAAATTGGCTACATTTTAAAATTTTGCTGAAATATGGATACATTTTTTTTCAAACACTAAATAAATATTACAAAACAGTTAAAATGCTGCTAATATTAAATCGCGAAGTTGCTTTATCTACAAAAAATGTTATTTGCTGGCCATTCTAAGCAGGTTTCCGAATTTTTTACAAGAAAGTAAAAAAGATACTTTATTAACTGCCTCTTCCTGTATTCAAATTTAGAAAATTTATACAAGAACGTACCAAAAATATTTTAGTGTTAGCTAGATGTAATAGAAAATGCATTGGATGTATATATTTTTTAAAATTTGTCCGTTGTCATGGTCAATCGTCTTTACCGCATAGTTCAACAACTACAGAAGGCATATATGCATATGTTTTTTCTGACCTTAGCTTTCACATTTAAAATATAATAGAAGTTGTATGTGATTTCTTAAAGAATTTACTATAAACAACAAGACTCATATTGTGGAATAAAGCAAATTAATATTAATTATGGGTTAATTTGTACAAAATAAGACGACTTATTATAATAATGCTATATTACGAGGTTGGATACATTTTTTTCTCGAAATTGGATACATTTTGTTTTTTCCGAGTGGGAACACTGTTCGTGAATTGTGTACTTTATACTTATTCTCTCTTTCAAACAAAACCCATAAAGAGAGAAAAAATTTTAAGAGAATATGTCATCTCATATGTTAATAAAACCATATTCGCACGCACACACACACATACATATGTATATTATTGAAAAGATCGAGGTCATATTTCGAATTTTGTTTTGATAGACCGTTAAAATTAACATTTAACTCTTTTTTTTTTTTGTAATGGCATAAAATTTTGCCATAAATATCCACGGTCCATTGAAATGCTTCCATGTAAAGAAGAACATTTTCGCACATAATTTTTAATAAAATTAAAAAAAAATCTTTATCTATCAAGCTTTATGTGCACATCAATATATACTAGGCCTATGACCGAAAAAACTGAAAATTAATTGACCAAAATTAGTTATTAATTAATTTTAATACCTTCTTAAAGAAAATATTGGTACAATGTACAACAACTAAAACCATTTTCAAATTACTAACAATATTATAATTAAATTATATTAAAATGATTTTATACATAAGTATGTATGTACATATGTACATACATACTTATCAAAATACATACTTAATATTTATTAGTCAAGTGTGTTTGGATGTTTCATATTTATATTATGGAGAATTGTATATGCAGTCGAACACACATATAAGCAACATGTTGGCATTCAAAAGTCGATCGAAAGCAGTTCAAAATTTAGCTTCAGTTTATTTTATATATGCATGTATCTACATATTATATACATTCCATAAAAAACCCGGATAAATGGAAAATTCTTTCTGTAATGGTTACATTTATAATAACATAAAAGGAAATCTTGTTAGAATTCAAACATATTACGAGATAATAAAAAATTTTTGTCTTCTCAAAAATTTCTTTGATATTTTTATTTGGGACATCCCTGAAAGTATTTATGCCAAAGCGTTATTCTGCGAGCTAACAGTGTCTGTAACAGTAAAATTGTTTGATATCAAATTATTAGTTAAGTTTGTAGATTTGGCGGCTTTTGATACAAAAAAAAAAAACAAATATCCATAATTTTTATTTCTCCAAATAAATTTGTATAATTGGACAAATTGTGCAGTTGGAAGCTAGTACGTGCGAATTCTTTATAAATGTAAAGCTCGGGTAAATGAAATAAATTTTGTAAAATAAATGAAGCAAACAGTTTACGTATATCCGGGTTCGACTATTCTATGGTAAAATTAACTTTAAAAAATTGCTCTCAAATTTTATATTGTACATATTATAAAGGTATATGCATGGATGTATTTTATATTTCATTATATCTGCATATACGGATGTACTCATACATAATATATAATAGGTTTAATTTTGATATTATTTATGTAAAATTATTGGGAAGCTACATAAAATATTACGTACGTATACTTACATTTGGATGTGCACATGCACATGTATATGAACACATTGAAAATATTCAACAATATACTTTCTTATTAAATACAATTCGGTATACATAATATACTAATAACAACACATACGCAGCAAGCAACACAAATTTCAATAACAAATAATTAAAAAAAAAAAAAAACGGAAATTACGTCCGTGCATGCATGATCCATGTGCATATAGTAAGTAAATATTTTTATATACTTGCGTTGCATGTGTATTTTATGTACAATATCCACTATACAGTATAAAATTTACAAAAACAATATCTAATAATTACTTGCGCAAAATCTTATTTCTACCAGGTTGCTTTGTCTTTTTGTTTTTTGGGTTTCTTTTTTCTTTTTTATTATTATAAACAACAGTGGTTTTGTTTTTGTTATTCTAAAGTTGTTCAGGTCGTCAATCGTCATCGAATTTATTTTGTTGGTGTCATTGTGTGGGTTGAGCACGTGAATAATCAAGGTTTATCAAATCAGACGAGAAAATTGAAAAAAAAAAGCAACAAAAACAAAAACATATTAGATAAAGAGAGTAAGAAAGTACATATATGAAAAAGCTTTTTGTTTGGCTTTTATTCTTTTTTTTTTTATAAGCATAGAATTGCGGAATAGAATAAAATGTTTGTGTTTGTGTCCCGAAATATGCATAAGTGTGGAGTCAACATGTAATAATTACATATATGAATTCATACCATATACAATTTTGCTTTTAATTAACAATAATTTTCGAAATCTGGTCATACATGCATGAACATGACAATATTCTTCGAAGAGCTGGTCATTTGGAGAGTGGAGAGAAAAATTTGAAAAAGTTTGATAAGAATTTTGAAAACATAAAGTGACATTTAATGGAAAATATGTGTGTTTGTATGTTTACATGCTACAAACTACTTATTACCCTTACTTTAATGCATTCATACGAAAAAAAAAGAATGTTTGTAACATTGTTTTATTTTTGAAATGTTGTTCTGCCAAAATTTATTAAAAATTATTTTCAAATTCTTTTTTTAAATATATAGACATCATGTATGCACAAAATGAACTAAAAAATGTAAAATGTATGTATTGTTGGTATGTAATATGCATATGGTCAAATCAGTGTTGGGATCAGTAAAATTGAAAAAGGGCTAAATATCAGTTAAAAGAAAGGCCAAAAATGGCCAAATATTTTTTGATGTATGTATTTTCAACTATGAACATACACAATTTTTAAAATCCCTTTTAAAAAATCTTTTAAGCAATCAGCACAGCTGCAAGTAGTAAACGATTCAAAAATCGTTTGCTACAATCAAACTCAAAAGTTTGATTTTTAAAACATTATTTAAAAGAGAAACTAACAAACTGTTACTTATCTAACTCAAGTTTATGAACATATTTTTATGCAACAATTCTTCTTTAAAGGACAATTTTTGCTCTCTTAGAAATTTATCGAATATAGGCAGATATGTACACTACTTATCATTTACAGCCTGAAACAAATAATAGTGGTTATCATAATAATAGTGAATATCATAGCTATATTTTGGATGATAAAAGACATTTTTACAAATATATGGGGCTATTTTATTTCTTTGGTAAATTTTTTTCATTTGATCTTTTTTCAACACTCACCAAAAATTTCAAAAGTCAAATCAAAACTTCAAAAGTTAATCAAATTAACAACCTTTAAGAAATCAAAGGAAAGTGTTTAAAATTTGAACTGAAGAAACTTGGTTAGAAAAAAAAAATCCCTTTAATTATAAAATTTTTCTAAATGTTTTTTGATTAACTAAAAAATAATTATAATACACTTATGTACATACATATGTGTGTAATGGAGGTACACGTTTAAAATTGGGAACCAATGCAAAAAAAGATTTTTAATGAGTATTTAATTACGGTTCCCATTTACATACATACATATTTGAAGGCATAATATGTAGCTACTATGTAATTTTGAAATTAAGAAATTATTATGCATTTTTAAATACAAATTTATAATAATAATTGCATTGCTGTTTTCCAGCAAAAGAAATATTATTATTGGCATATTGTGCCAGATGGTATTTCTTTTATAATGAAAACCATCTATATGAACTAAAGTAGGCATATCGTCTGCTGAGAAATGAAACAGTGTATGATGCGTATACACTGTTTTTCGATTTTATCACCATTGGATTCCCCGTAGTCGATTTCATAAGTACAACTATATTAAGTAACTCTTCATATTGATTGCGATAGGGTTTTTAAAGAAAAACGAAAATAGTGTATAATTCATTTGGGAAAAAAAGTTTGTAAATAAATAGTGTATAATGTGTTCACTCTGTTTTATTTCCAGACCCTAATTTTTTAGTAAAAACTGAAACAGTGTAATAAACCTATACACTATTTTATTAGAAAATTGAGCTGACAATTTTCGATTTTGCTACTAAATGAAATAGTGTATATTGCTTTTACTTCATTTTATTCGAACATTTTCTAAAATTTTTATAATATAAAACAACGTAGGCCTTTGATACACTGTTTTAATTTTTTGCAAAAAAAAATTTTTTCGTTGAATTAAAATTTACAATAGTGTATGAATATTATACACTGTTTCATATTGCTTCATACACTGTTTTGATTTTTAATCAGCAATTACTTTATTTTACAAACCATGCAATAAAAACAGTGTATACAAAAGATTGACATGTTCAGTTTTTATAAATTTATATTTAATATAATTTAAATTTCTATTATATATTTATATTTAGTAAAATTATAATTATCAAAAAATTTCAACACGTGAATTTTATGCGTATAAAAGCTTATTGTGTAAAATTTGTTTGAGTTGGCCGGAAGGTAGTGAAAATAAATAGTGAACACAAATCGTTAAAATATTAAAAATTTAAGAAAAACAAAGTTTTTAAATAAAGAAATTTTATAACGGATAAAAAATTACGGGATGAGGAAGTGCAAAAAATTATTGAAAAGTTTTCAGAACCATCTTTACAAGATTTTTCTGCAGATTCGGACGACGACTACGAAATGTTAGGTGACGAGAACGATTCTTTATCATCTAATGATGAAAATGATATCAGGAATCATAATACAAAATCCGTGGAAGGTCATAGTGCTTTTGTGTCAATAAAAACAGTTGAAGAATCAACAGGAATTGCCGAAGAAAATGCAGAAGTAGGAGAAAGCACGAACAATGTTAGAAAGCGGCAAAAGAATGAAAAATTATGGATACAAAATCATAGGAAATTGATGCGAAATTCTGGACAACAATATCTGACTAAACACGGTAAATTAAAAAATCGGGAAATTCTAGAAGAAATTTTACTTATAGTTATGAACTAAATGGTAAAGAAGCTTTCAAAAAATTTTTAGTATACAATTTAACTTTGTATGACTTGGTGACTAAAGAAGGCTATTGTAACTTTTGGATGGAAATTAATGGTGAACGAAGTTCTGATGAAGTTGGTTCAATTTTACTAAAGCATCTTGAAAACACTACCTATTACAGTCGAGCACGTCATCTTGTATTCAGATTGCTGTGGTGGACAAAATCGAATCAGGTAATTAATTAACGAATTAACAAAAAACTTAAAAATAGATGCGATAGTAATAATTGAAAATTGGTTTAGTAATTAACAAAAAACATTTATTTTTATTTTTAGATACATAACAGCTCTTCCTGTTTATTGCGGCAGACCACTTCATTTCAAAACAATTGAAATAAAATATTTAGAGTCTGGACACACAAATGGAGGTGGACGGCATGCATTCGGCAATTGAAAAAGCCAAGAAAGGAATTTCTATATATTCACCAAAAGAATGGCCTACTATTTTACGAATTGCGAGACGTAAAAATCCTTATATAGTCAATGAACTAAACTTTTCAGAATTTTATGATTTAAAATTCTTATTTAATGGATTAAATCACGATTTGTACCACAATTCCAATGGAGAAAAAATCAGTTGGCTTAAAGTTAAATGTCTTAAAGTAGAAAAATCAAATGCAAATGTTATATTATTTAAAACTGATTGGAAGCAAAAAAATTATTCGATAATTGATCTCACCAATACAAAGAAAAAAAGTCAATTACTTTGTCAGTACAAAACAATTTTGAATTAAAACAAAAAGTATTTCAAAAGTTTAGATATAAGTACGTCGAAAAAGCGAGATTTGATATCACTTTCTCGCAACGGCCTTCTCCCAGCAAACACTAAGGAATTTTATGAAAATCTGCCAAAGAAATTAACACAAAAAAATTTATTAGATGAACCAAATTATTCCGAAGATGAAAAAACATATAATTTTTTTTGTAAAGTTAAGCATTATGAAATTTTTGGAAAGCTGATATTTTGATTTTTGAATATTATGTTTTACTTTTGTAAAATATATTGTATAAAAAAAGTTTTGTTTGTCGAAATAGATAATTGAATAAACTTTATGTTAAAAATAAAACAGTGTATACATAAAAATGAAATGGTGTATACCATACAAAAAAAATAAAATGAAACAGTGTATAATTTATTTCATACAATTATCTTCAAAAGTAAAACAGTGTAAGAGGTACTCTAAACTTTCAAAACCACAATTTACTATGATCCATGTGAATCTATAATTTCTTAAAAGTGGAAATGTTTTGTTAAAAGTTTTAGAAATTTGGTGTTGTCTTTCAAAATAACTTATATAAAAAGCTTTATGTACTTTTTAGGCCATAAACGTAAGTTTAAATTTTCAAAAAACTTTAAATGCAATTTACTCGAAACTATATATTTTTTTATACACTGTTTCATTTCTCAGCAGACGATATTATTTTTATAGGCGTAGTATTATTTGCATATTTCTTAGAAAATAATGTGACAAATTTAACAAAAGAAATTAAGTTACATATTAAGGTTGGAAGAGTTGATAGTCTAATTTTTGTTTTGTTTACTAAACTTATTTAATTTAGTTAGATTACACAAATGAATATTAAAAATTGTTTATGGACTTTGATTTGTTTCAGTTCTGTTTTGTTGGATCCAATACTGTTCAATGATTAACGGAAATTTTATTTACACAAATGCATATGTACAATGTATGCATGTATGTATGTTTGGAAATTGTGAAAAACATTAATATATTCATGGGAAATGTTTGAATTCGATATTTTTTTTTTTGGTCTGTTTTTACATAAATATTGAAAGATATAAATGTACATATTTATGTATGTATTTTTGTGCTCATAAAATACAAAAATTGATTATGAAAAATATTTCAGAATTTCATTTCACTCAAGCTTTCTCAGAAAGTAGTTTTAACATGACAAATACAAATAGTAAAAACAATTTTTTTTTTCATTTATAAAACTGATTAAAATTTATTAAAAATTGAGAGCAAGAAAAAGAGTGTGTCCAAGATATCAATTTTATTTTGTAAGTACATGAACATACACACATAGATAGCAGTAATAAAACAAAAATGTTTTCATTTTCTATTTTGAGTACCGTTTTTTTTTTATTTTTTTATTGTTTTTAAATAAGAAATTTTTTTTTTAACTGTTGTTTTGTATCTACCTAATACATATCACTTCATTATTTTTATTAATATAGTAATGTATTGGATTGAAATTCGTATATGTGTGTGTTTTGTAAAATGTGTGCAAACATGTGTGAGTGTGTGTGTAATAAAGCCGTATTAATTAATGAAAAAAATATATGTATAATAATAAGAATAATAATAAATAAGAAAATAATCATCCCGTTCCCGTCCAGTTTGTTTTGAATAAAATGAGATAGAAATGACGATTATGTACGATAAATATACGAATAAAAACGAATGAGCACACATTATGTTTTGTTTTTTTTTTGTCTTTTATTATTTTTGTTTTGACGACTCATTTCTTTATTTTCAATACTTTAGTGAGTATATGAGTATGTTTAACAAAAATGTATGTTCTTTTTTTTTTTATTTTATTTTTTATAAAATGCACACAATGATAAAATTTTCGCGTACTCGCTGTTATAAAAAAAAAAATTATTTTCATGCGCTCTTATATACATATATATATATGTACAATAAATACATAGGATTTTTTTTTTTTTTTTTTTTTAATATTATATGGGTATCGTGCTTTTTGTTCATTAATATACCTTGTTATTTTTTATAAGAGTGTTTGTGTGTTTGATTCTTAAAGATATAAAATATAAATGGGCGTGTATATGTGTGTGTTTGATGAAGTATTTTTGGCTCTTTTGCTGCTATGTTTTCATTAAAATATTTCTCATTCGATTAGTTCTTTGGATGACTTCACTGTAGTTAAAGTCAAAGAGATAAAAATAAAATTATATTTGTTATCTTTATTATATTTTTATGTAATTTTTTTTTTTGAAATTGAAGTTTTGTATAAAAAATTTTTCTAACAAAATATAAAAGAGGAATTTTATTAAAATAATTTATTGTAAATCTATTTTGATACTGAAATTATTTTACTCATGCATTTTAAAATTTGCATAGCAATTACATATTAGAGAAATTCCCAAAAAAAAAAGTGAAAAAAGAAAAATAAATTAAAGTACAATTTTTTTTTTTTATTTTCGGGGGAAAACTTTTATAAATAAGAAATTTTTTTCTTCTTATAACGGAATTTTCAACAAAGAAAAAATCTAATACCTTTTTAAGAAAATAGAACATTTGGAGAGAGAAAATTTTATTTTAAATTTCATTTTCTTTATTTTATAAAAATTAAAATTTTTTTGAACAACCTTTAAATGCATATATTTTTACACACATATGTACATACATAATAATATATAAATAATAATAAAATACAAAGAATTAAGAAAAAGAATAACTTTTTAATAATAAAAAAAAAAAAAATTTTTATTTTGTACAAAAAAGAAAATAAAAAGAACAGCCAAAAATAAAAAATAAGGAAAACGCTACAAAACAAAACAAAAAAAAAAAGTTTATATTTTTCTTTATGAACTTATTGTGAGTGGAGAAGTTAATAGATTCAACACAAAATAGCTGTACGAATGAAGAAATGCTAAATATTAGTGGAGCAACACACAAAAATACAGAAATTCAAGCAATCATCGCAATATATCAGTGTATGTATGTATAATAAATATATATATATATATATGTATATATAAATTGTACAAATTTGTACCTACATGTTTTTTTTTTTTTTACATAATTATATATAAAAAGTTAAAAAAAAAAATAATGATAATAATATGTATACATATATATGCTACGAAATCGAATAAAATATTATAAATAATATAATATTGCATATAAAAAAAAAAAGATAAATATACACATTAGCAAATACATAAATACAATATATATAAAAATATGTATGTTCATAGATTATACGGTATGGTTATGACATATTTTGTGAATGTGGGTATATAATATCTTATATATACTTTTATATAAAGAGTGTAGAATTATATATGTATATATGTTTACCAGTTGTCAATAATAAAATATACATACATAATCCACATGTGTTTGTTTTTAAAATACACACCAATTTTGTTTGATATATATATGTATATATACCCACTCTCTACAGTAGAATTCTTTTAAATAAACTTCCATTTAAAATCGAAAATTTTTTTTTTTTAAAGAAAAAACAAATTTTTGTTAAAATATTGTAACTTGTCACATACATGTACTTATGTAGATAAAGTTCATAAATATGTACATATGTATGTATATGCTTACATAAAATGTAGAATTATACTAATTTACCAAATGAAAGAAGCTACATATGTAGTAGGAAACCACTATGTAATTTTTTTAAAAATTATAAAATACAAAATGAATTCTTATTGGAAAAAAAAATTTTTTTTATTGCAATTTGAAATAATTAAAGTGCTAATTTCTTAAATTAAAAATATTTAATTTTGATCAAAAAATTTAATTTTGTTTTTGATATTTCCTACATACTTCCATACATTTATGTGTATGCACATATGTAATATTATCGTATGTATTATTACTTTTTGAAAAATTATAATGTGTGAAACCTGTTTCTGTAACGTTGAAAAATACGGTTTTAAAAATTTAAGATTAGCTTATAGCAAAATTATTCTGATGCATGTAAATAGGAAAGAAACAAATTTTTATACATACATACACATATATGTATGTATGAATATTTTTTTTTTTAAATAAGATCATCTGAAAACCAATGTCCAAAATCGTGGAAATTTTGATGATAAAATTTTGAATAAAAAGAAACATTTAAGATGCTTAAGAACAAGAAACACCTATTATATTCTATTATATACGCTAGATTTGAATTTATAAATATGTATAACCATATATGTATATATGTATGCACATATAATTAAAAAAGATCTTTATTTCCATTTCGATTCGTTATTTCTGCAAAATGACTTTATGCTGTTTTAAAAAATGCCAAAGCCATTTATACCTACCTATGTTATTTTCGAATAAAACAAAAGTAAAATTGTCATTGTTTTTTATAAGTACATATGCACCATCTATATGTAGATGATTGTATTTTAATAATATATTATAATATTTAATACACATATGTATGTAAGTTATTAATTTATAATAGGTATATAACATAACTATAAACATATATGTATATAAAAGTGTTTATGTATACCTGAAAAAAACGAACTATAAAACGCGAATACTTGTTTCAATAAAAACAAATAAAAAAAAAATAAAACAAAGGCTTATTTTCAAAATATTTTTTTTTTCTTGTTTTTGGGATTTTTTATACACTCTGCTATTTATTTTTATTATGTATTTGGAGATTTGTTTAAAATTACACAATTTTGTTCTTTCCAATTAAATAATTTGCAACGTACACACATATAAGTAAATACATATAAGTACATACATACATCTATACTTGTGTTTTGTATTTGAAAACAATTAATTTTCAAAATTTTAATAAAAAAAATTTTTTTTTGGATAAAAATGATTTAATTATTTTTCATCTAATGATGTAAAAAATATATTTTATATAAAAACATATGTATGTAATATGGATATAATATGTACTTGTATATGCATATTATAATTTTTAACTTATTACCAACACTATTTCTTCCGCAAAATTTTGATACCCACATGCAAGTATGTTTGTACAAATACGTACATATTTAATAAAAAAAATAAATATGGAAGTACATATGTATGTATAATATTAATTTATAAATGTACATATGTATGAATGTATCTAACATAGTGTTAGATCATATTATGTATGCATGTATGTATACAACTCGAAAAATTAGTTAGAGCTATTAAATATATTATTTTGCGTCCGTCTGTCTAGTTTTAGGTAAAGCTTGCAAATTGTTACATACTCGTACATGTATATAAACATTATAATATTTTAAGAACAAAGTTTCTATCTACATGGTACCTAATATCCTTAACAAAAATTTTATTTTTGAAAGACATTACTATGTTCAAAATTAGCTATTTTTTTTTAAGATTTTGGAAGCACGCACGGAAAGTTAACATTATGTTTTTTGTATGATATTTTATATGGTATGTAATAATATTATTATATATGTAGGTACATTTATGTAAATCACATATGTGTGTATGTTCAAATTTAATAAAATAATATTTTAAAATATTCGCTAAATTTAATTATTTATGTACACTTTCTGTATCCAATCCGCATAATATAACGTATATACAATGTTTCTTTTTACAGTTCTTATGAATTTTGATATGGTATATAAGTACTGAACACATTGTAAAATGGGTGTGTACTTTATTTTACAATGAAAAAAAGCTAACATAGGAAATAAATTGCTTTTCAATACAAATTGAAGAACATACTCTCAAAAGTAAAATCATATAAGTAATTCATCGTAGAAATAAATCCTCACAACCTGTATAAATATACACTAATTTTTTATCTACGAGTACAGAGTACAATGTTTAGAGAGGAAATGTTAATTTACTTATCTGCTCACACGGCCCAAATTCTATGAATCTTACGTTTAGAAAATCCCACCATTTATGAATATATTTGAATATATAAAAAAAACCTTTAAGTATACATTTGTAAATAGTCGAAATTGTATGAAGAAGTGTTTATCACTTTTTTGACTGGTGAAAATTGTTTTTAATATGATTTTAATCTTTGTATAACCAAGAAGTATAATTTTTTTTTTTTATTATTTTAATTAAATTTTTAAAACAACCACGAATTTAAGATTGTATAAGTACGTGTTTAAAGTGAAATTCATTTTAATCAGCCCGTCCATAAAAGAAATTGACGAGCCCGAAATCCAGGGTCGGAAATTTTTGTAATGTCATGCTAATAATTTCAATTTCAATTTATATAATAACACATTCAAATAATCATATGAATACAAATGTATATTTTCATATATTCCAATATAAACGTATAGGTAACAAAACAATAATTGTCATGCGATTTGAATAACTTGTAAATGTATTGATCAACACATTAAAATATACAAAAATATGCGCACATGTACAAAATAAGAGAAATAAATTAATAAAAATATTGGAAAAAATTTTCTGTAAACACGTAACAATACTATTTCTTTTTTCGCCATAAACTAAGAAAAATTATTTTTTTTTTTTCAATTTACAGGAGCATACATACATATGTATGTATTTACATGTATAGATAAACGAACGTACATACATATATTTATAAAAATTTTGTAAATAAATAAAATGTGTAAAGTAATATGAATATGCAATATCAGATTGTTTTCAATTATACTTATTGCATTAATTTATATGCAAGTAGCTAACGTACGGATCATGACATAACTTATTTCAGGAGTGCAAATTAGGGAAACAAAAATCGAAACAAAAAAAATTTTACAAAGTTATGAAAAATTCTTATGGTCTTAAGATTTTGGTAATATAATGTAAATTTTTATCCTACAAAGCTCTTTTCAAAATTATATAAAAAATGTTCTAATAACGAATTTTCAAAAAAAAGTTCGAAATCGGCAAAAAGCCATCTATTGGTACGTTATGTTTATGTATAACTTCTATAAAATCTTTCAAAAAATAATAATTCAAGTAAGCTTAGCCAGTCTGTATAAAAAACTTATTTTATAAAGCAAAAATGTCTATTGAAAAATAAAAGTTTGTGGACAAAAAAGGTTATAAGAACACAAATTCAAACATGCATATGTACATAAATTTGTAAATTCTTGGATCTATAAACGTGTAAAAGGTTTGCAAAGTACTTGCATATTTAAAAATTTAATAAAAAATTTTTGTTTGAGTGTCACAAGCTAGTACGAAATGAAACCAATGAATATTAATTAAGAAATGCAGGAAATATGTAAATAAAAAACGGATAGTTACACTAGATGGATTTGTATTTCATCATACATAAATCTTATGAACAATAGTTACGTATTTCTTCTATGATGCACAGGCGCACAACGAAGAATGGATTAAAGTAGGAAATTGTGAATTTACATTATATTTATTATTATGAAACTTCTGTTATGGTTCTCATTATCATTCTGTAACGTACTTTGAAGTTACTTATAAAAGTAATTGTTTTTGTTTTCAGCAATTTACACCAAGTAAATGACAATTTTAATCTAGTGTTTTATCTAGCTGGTAAAAGCGAAAAGTAACTCGTTTCTTAATTGTAAAACATAAACGGACAAGTATATAATGCTTTTATAAAACACATAATTTAGAGATGCATGTTTTGCCAATAAGAGAATTCATTTTGTAATAACGTTCGTAATTGAAGTGCACATTTAAACAAATATTGAATATGAAAATGAGAATTAATTATTGTCCGGACTAGTAAATAAAGTAACATCATGTAACATACATTTCTTTATTTTTCGCATTATATTTATTACCTATTTATATTTTTGTTTAATATTGTTCATATGTGCACGCCTTATTTAGTTAGAATAATTTAGGAAAAATTAAATAATTGAAACGTGCAATATGTTATTTAGTTTTTGAACGATTTATGCGTTTTGGTGCATGATATGTATTTGCTTATTTATTTAAAATATTTCAATATGGAAATATGTATACATATTAAAACAAGCATAATAATATTTTGAAAATTAAATATAATATAGTAAATCACAATACGTACATACATATATGTATTTAATATGAAATAAAAATTGAACTATGTTATTCCTAAATCAAAATATTTCAATATTTTTTAGGTATTTTATACATTATAACGTCTATGTATAACACAAAGTAAAATTATACAGAGAAAAGCAAATATACAAACACAAGAAGATAGAACCAGAAATAATAAAAAGGAACTACATGCAGATATTGCAGAACAGAGAATCAAAGTGAAAAATTGATTGTAACAACACAAAAACAAAAAACAAAGGCAAAGTTTAAGAAGAAAAAAAAAATATAAAAGCAAGCAAAAACAGGGATTACAACATAAAAAAAAAATGAGTTCAGCTGTAGATGCATTACTTGAAGCAGCTCGTTATATAGAACTGCAAGAACAACATGGTATTCGTGAAGGTTGGATATCTTCTGCGCTTAATACAAACTCATCTTCTACTGCAGAACTTCGTCATAACCATAATAGTCTAAGAAATACAAATAATGATAGTCGTCGCAATTCAGTTAATAATCATATAAATAATAATCATAACTCGATAACTAATCATCGACATAATAGTCATATTCAAAGTAATTCTCGGTTAAATGATTATTCTGATAGTAATAATATAAGAAGAAATGATAATTTTCAGCAACAAAATCATCGAAATAATAATGTAAATGATAATTTATTGGTAAATAATGTTAATAACAACAATAGCAACAATAATAATGTTAATAATAACAATATAAATAATAATAACATTATAAATAACAATAATAATGAAAGAATTGTGTCGCCATCATTATCACCAAAAAATCAACAAAATAATATAAAACATCAAAATGCTGCAAATAACACTAAATTATATAGTATAAATTCAAATACGCTTTCTAATCAAAATGATATATCATTAAATGCAAGAACTAATTCAATTGATGAACGTATTGAAAATGGTAATAGCATTAGTAGTAATATTGAGATTATAACAAATGGCAGACACAGACATAATTCAACATCTTCATCAACAACATCACCAATAAAAGCTGGAATAAATTTTAATTTAAATAACGTAAATATCAATAGTAATAATAATGGTAATATTACTAATAATATTGTTAATATTAGTAATAATAGTAATATTAATACTAATCACAATAATAGTACGATTAATAACATTATTACTGCAACACTTAATTCAACAAATAATACTTCTATACATGCTATTATGTCAACCACAACTGAAGATTCATCTCAATCAAGTTTAAATTTATCTTCAAGTAGTTACATAAGTGGAAGTCCAAATAATAATCATAATTCATCATCATCTTCTATATTAAATTCAGAAAACTTATTACCATTTCAATTAACATCAACATCCTCATCGATGATAACAACATCAGCATCAAGTACAGGTAATGGAAGACGTCGTACAATTAGTAACACTAGTGATGGTAGTCAGTCACATCGTAATTCATCAAGTATTAGACCAGGTACAAGAGAAATTCATAATAAATTAGAAAAGCATAGAAGAGCACATTTAAAAGAATGCTTTGAACAACTAAAAGTTCAACTACAACTAAAAGATGAAGAAAAAAAGAAAACATCAAATTTAGCTATATTAGGTGCTGCATATCGTCATGTAATGGTTTTGCGACGCAAAGAAAGAGAATTAGAACAGCAAGTTGAACTTTTAGCTAAAGAAAAAATTAATGCTCAAAAGAAAATTGTTAGTTTAAAACGTGAACTCGTTGCTAAATATGATAACATTGATTTTTCTTCAATTGTTTCTGATGTTAACAATACTACAACCATAGTTAATACAACAAATGGCATTTGTAATAATAATAACACTAATACTCAACAACAACTGCAACCACAACAACAACATCATCAAATCGCGCCATTGAATTTGAATAGAACATCCTCCCCACAAACAATGCTTTTATCACCAAATAATGTTATTAACAATAATAAAATAAATCACAGTAATGAAATTATTATCAATCACACAACTTCAACAAAAGATATTATTTCCATTGAAAATAATAAGAATATGATACAGAATAACAGAAAAATGCATCATCAATATTCATCAGATAAACCACGCGATTTAACTGTCAATTCATCCCATAAAGTTGTTATACAATCAAATAATTTTAGTAATAATTTAACAAGTAATAACAACAGCCATCATAATACAGTAGCAAATTCAATAACTCCTACTACCACAACTCCTGCTAGTTTGAATATTAAAGAAGATCCAGATCATTCTACACAAAAGGTTATCAAACAATATAATTTAATAGCCTTGGCACCAGTTGATAAAGATAACAAAATTATATCGTCAGCATCGTTACCAATACCACAGGTTGTTACAGCCGGTGGTGGACTTGTGATACCGATGTTGTCATCACAGGCATTACGTGTTATAGGACCAAATAATTTATCAACAATAGAATTTAGCACACCAGCGCTGCAAAACCATATTCAAAATACAATACCATCACTGACATCTGTGACATCAGGACAACAATTACAAAAACTATTTATAAACGGTGATTGTGGCGGTACTACGACTATTTCTGCTCATCCAGCATTAGCTGCTGCCGCTGCCGCTGCAGCTGCTGCAGCCTCATCTGGTAATGATAATAAAAATGGTATTACAACAAATGAAATCAATAGATTACCAGGTGGGGCTGAATTAAATATTTTACCTGCATCAGTAACTGGTGCCACAACATTATATAGGGGAAATGAAAAATTGACTTTTGTTAATAATGCGATTACATTAAAAAATTCTACATCAAATTCATGTAATTCGGGTATTACCACTACTACAAATAATAATTCTAGTCGCCACGTTCATGTTGTAACATCATCAAGCCATCAAAATGCAGCCATAACAAGTAATGCTGGCACAAATTTAACACCAATTGTTGTTACACAAGGTCAACAAGTTAACAATATAACGCAATTAATTGCAAATACACCACAATTAGGTAAAATGAATATTTCAGTAACAGGACATCCTCATCAAACTGATACAACAACATTACTTAACGCAGCACAATATATTCATACAGGTCCAATGAAACAAATGGTTGTCGCTGTTGCAAATAATGCTACACCCACCAATAATTCATCTACTATTCAAACTACAACTTCTACAACTGATACCATCGGAAAAATATAGTTCTTAAATAAAGAATCACCATATTCTAAGAAATATAAAAGAAATAAAAATAAAAATAAAAAATAGTAAATTAAAAATTTAATATTAAAACAAAATATTTACATATATGAAATAAATATGGAATATACAAAACAAAAGAAACAAACAAAAAAAAAAAAACTAATTTAAATTAAATTAAAATTTGAAAATAAGTAGCTGTAATTTTTAAATTTAAATACTGTAAATTATAATAATCATAATTACATATTATATTATATTATTAATAAATGTAAAAGAATTTCTGCCCTTTAAATAACATTACATAGATGAAACTAGCCACTATTTGGCAAATGTAGTAAAAATGTAGAATTGCATTACAACAAAAAAAAAAAAGAAAGAAAATAATAGAACAAAAATTATTGCATGCGATAAAACATTTAAATTTATTTTAAAATTTTATAAATATAT
This sequence comes from Condylostylus longicornis, assembly GCF_029603195.1. NCBI lineage: Eukaryota > Metazoa > Arthropoda > Insecta > Diptera > Dolichopodidae > Condylostylus > Condylostylus longicornis. The sequence continues at coordinate 5,912,215 of NW_026578009.1, read as the reverse complement.
AAGTGTATTACACAAATCATGAAACTAAAATCAGGAAATTTTTAAACATCTATGTAACTAAATTTATTAAACCTTTTTCAATTTGAGAAAACAAATTTCCAAATTTATCTTGTTGTTAATTTTATTTAAATTATTTTTAAATTATTGTGCTTCAAAGAAGAAATTGTAATAAGATGTGCACATTATTCCATATCCAATTTTAAAGAAATGCTGTAAATTTCAATATTAATTAAATACATAATTGTGCAATTATGTATTTAAAATTACGTTTTCTGCAATTATAGACTTTAAAGCTAAAATAAAACTAAAAATTACAACTAGTATAACTTCAGATCAGTATTTCAGAATTACCGAATATAAAATGCTTAATGCAATATATTTAAAAAAACTGTGATTTATTGAAAAAAAAAAAAGAAATTACAAATTGAAAGATTTAGTTAAAATTCTTTTTAATGCAAAATTTTTTATAATGAATGCAAAAAACACATATGAAAATAAAATATTTATTGCTAAAATATATTTTTAATTTTTTAAACTTTAAAAATTTAATAATTTTTCTTAAGTTTAATTTTACAGTATTTTTTTTTATTTTACTTTTTTCCCTAATACTAACACAGTTCGAAATTTCTAATTGAATTTGAACTTGCTTAATTTTCAAAATTTCTAATTCTATTTGAAAATTAATTTGCTTAATTTAATGTAAATTCTCGGATTAGGAATATTGTACAAATATATATATATATATTCAATTTTCTAAATTCTAGATGCAAAGATGTAGAACTCAACAGTAATCTTAAATTGGAAGACTCTTTAATTTTTGAAGTAAACGTAGATAAAAGCAATCCATTGAGTGTACTTTAGTACGGGTTGAATATTATAGAAACGCATATATTATAGGAATGCGTAGTATCACTTATTTAGCAATATCAAATTTAAAATATTACCAATTGAGAAAACTATCAAATCTGAGACATCGAAAAATGTTACTTTTCTATTTCTTTTTTCGATTTAGTGAGCTCATTATTTTCAATGCAAAATCAATGGTGATGTCGAAATTAAGAGCTATAGTCATTTTTGATTTTAAATTATAATTGCATCATTTTATTATTTAACTGCAAATATTTCTAAATAAAAAAAATCTATTTAAACAAATTTAAAGGCCATTTTTTCCTTTTTTTTTTCCTATATTGGAGAAAAATAATTTTTATATGTTTTTAACATTTTTAAACAATTTAGCTATTAAGAAACTGTTTCAAAGTTTTAATATTTATTAAAGGCAAAGAAAAAAAAGATTCTAATTACAATTAATGAACAAACAAAGAAAAATAAAAACAAATGTAAATTCGAATTTAGAAATTAGAGAAACCTTAAAATAACAAAAATCGTACACTAAATTAATTATAATAAAAATAAAAAATTCTTTTACTAAAAATTTTCTAAAAAAAAAAATAGCAAAAAAAAAGGTAAAAAAATAAATAGGAAATACAAATATCAACTGATAATTAAGAGTCAAAATAACAATAATGTATTTTTTTTGTTGTTTTATTATTTTCTACTGAATTAATATTTTTTTTTTTTGTTTTCTCTTTCTTGAATTTGGCAACATTAATTCTTTTGAAAAATCAAAATTAAAAAAAAAAAAAAAAATCAACTAATTTGTTACGTTTTATTTATTGTAATTTTGTTAACTAAGTTTTTATATTAAATAATAAATATTGATAAATTTTTACATAACTTGTACATACATACATATACATAACATATATTTTATATAAATAAATGAAGAAAAAAACATTTATTTTATTCAAAAGAAAAAATTTTAATAATTAAAAAAAAAAAGCAAAATGTTGATTTAAAATAAATACATTTATTAAATATTAAGTTTAATTATGTATTATTAATGGGTTTATCAAAACTTCTTTTATATAATTGTCACCTAAAAAATAAAAAAAAAAAAAATAAAAATACAAAAGAAAACTAAAGTAAAATTTAGATAAATTATATTATATATATATATGTATAATTAATATAAAATTAATTTGGATTCTATAATATAAATACACTTATGAGAAATTTTAAATGGTTTTTTTCAATGTAAACTTCACATGTCACGTCTCAGATATTTGATATTTTTGATAATTCAGTTCTATTCTAGTACTTAATTGAAAATTATATACTACACGAGCTGTTAAAAAATTGTTTTTGAAAATGTTACAATGTTTTGACAATATTTATTCATGCTGCAACTTGGATTAAGATCTTTAGTTTAAATTTAGCTATTGCAAATTAAAAAAAAAAAATAATGAGCCTTATTCTAGTTGTCGAAGTAGAGCGACAATTATTGTCGTTACGAATTGAATTTGATATTCTAAGCGGCGATCGCAGTGACACTTATCGGGGAATAGCGGAAAAATGTGTTTCAGCCATATTCCAGTTGTCGTTCTGATGCGAGATATGTCGTAGTGAAATGACGTTTCTTGTCGAAAAGTATTTAACAATTAGTGACAAGCAAGAAGGATACACCAAAAATGCAAGTTAAAACCAAACAATTTAGCAAAATCATAAAAAAAAAATTAATTTTATACATAATGTAAATTAAGTCATAAAATATATAATTTAATTTTTGTTTTTAGCGTGAAAGTATTTATAAATTTTAAGAATTGGAAATTTAATGACAGAGAACGCCTTTTACTCGTGTACTCGTTTTTCCCTCGAATATATTCAGTAAATATACAAAGGCTTCCTTTGGAAGTCTGTAATAGTTTATAAATTTGTGAATAAAATAAAATGTTTGTAATTAACTTACTTGAAAAAATTATTGTATTGGCTTACATTCCATTTGGCAAATCCAATAAATTAGAGCTAATCTTAAATCTTTTGATCCTTAATTGTTGTTTTTTTTTTAATATCATCACTATCGGAATGATATGAATCGGTAAACTATAATGCAAATGACATTTTTTATTATTTAAAAATATAAATATTTAAATTGAAATTTGTTTTTTAGTTTGAACTTTGCTCGCCAAAATTTTTTTTTTAAAATGTATCAATTTCATTTGAAACATTTCAATTTCGATTATTTCTCGTACTCACGTCACTCGACACCCGAATACCACATTTCAAATGATGTGACAGCGACACCGACAAATGTTACATAAGTTACGCGACAACTAGAATAAGGCTCAATATGTCGGAAAATTTAGAAGAATTATTAGAGTAAGTTTGAATTATTAGAATAAGAGAATTATTAGAGTAGTATTTTCGTTTCTAAATTTTTATTTAATATGCATATGTACATAATATTAGTTTAATAAAAATACATGACTTACAGTATTTCAACGAGTGCAACAACTCTCTTTACTACAAGTAAACAGCATTTTAGTTTTCGGAATTATTTCGATCTGCTACTAAAATTAAATAAATTCTAATTTAGACATGCAACGCAAACAGTTTTTTCAAAAATACCTAATTTTTGGTTTTTTACAATTCTTTGTACAGTACAACATTATTGAATTCAACTCTTAACAAAAACAAAATGTACAATTTTTGTCAGATTACCGTGTAAAAAATTTGTGCGTACTGTGATTTTATTTACCATTAAAAAAATTTAAACTTTCCAAAATTTCAAATAATCCCGCATTTTGCAATCAAAAAGCAAAAAATAAACCTACATATTTTAAAGAAGAAGCTGTACGTTGCTGAACACGGCTATATTTGTACGAATCAGTACTACATTGAACTTGTAAATCATGGAAGCCATACTCTCTTTAGTAAAACAATAAAATTAATTTTTGGATTTTAGTATTAAAGTGGTAACTTTGACTTCCCTACCGATGATTATTTTGGTAACGAAATTAATCTTCCATAAGAAATAATAATTCACCCTAAATTCAAGGATCATTCGCTAATTATAAAAAATAAATTGATGTATGTCGATGAGAAATTAGATAGACAATATTATTTTTTTTAAAAGGGGGCTTAAAGTAACGATTAATTCCAACAGATTAGTAATTACACTGTTTCGCGGTAAAAGAAACAAGTACCTATTGCGCTTGTGTAACTCGAAAAATTTTTGTAGTTTCGACATAATAAATAGAAAAAATAATGGTATTTTTAGGATTGTTAGAGGGCGGAACATAGGAACAAAACAATAAAATAGGTTCTTTTGTTCCTAAAATATAAGCTTTTTTTTCAAAGGGTGAAGAAGTTTTATAAACTTTTGCCTAGATAGATGATCGAACTGGCAGACGGAGTGAACTTAATAAGCACTTTGTTCCAAATTTGTTGTTAAAGTGTTTAAAAAGTAGAAATGAAAATCATTCTGTTTGTTCCTTCATTTTAATAAATCTTCGACTACAGTGTGATTCATTATCATGACTCATAAAAATCAATATGCTAGCGACCTTGTCGAATTCAACAATTTCTTTAATAAATTTCATATGGTTTCTTATTGAATTATCAAATTAATTTTTTTTTATGTTATCAATATTCTGAAAATATGAATACATTTACAAATTTGCCTCCTTTTCATTTTTTTAGGGCCAACAATAACAAAAGATAAAGAATTTTTTTTTATGTCCAAATCCTGTGTTCAGTTGCTTACATGCAAGTTGAAAAAATTCTCATTTGCCAATATATGAATTTCCGGTTTTTCATTTTTTTAAAAAAAAGTATAAAAGAGGTAGAATAATGTTTCTTTGTATCATAAAATCTTTTCTTCAGTTTAAAAATTGTTTATCAAACACGTTCGTTTCCAAAATTTTGTAAAAACACAATAAAACGAAGAAAAACAAAATACAAAGAGCTGATCCCAGTCAACTTTCATTAACACAGTACAAAAAAAAGGGAAAATCAAATCTTTTCTATTCTTTTTTTCATTTAAAAATGTTTTTTTTTTTTTGGTTTTAAGAGAAGATAACACCTGCAACACAACTAGGTATACTCATTAAAACGTTTTTGAAAGAATCCATATTAAACTCAATACTTTATAATTTACCCAACAAGTTTAAAATATAGAATGTGAAACGAAAGATATAAAGCGAAACTCAAAATGAATGTTATGGGCAACCATTCCTTTTGTTGCCAATATCTTTAAGTTGATTTTAAAACCCACACATACAAATATCATTTGCAAATACATTAACAATATCATCCTTAAGAAAGGTCGTTCAAAAAAAGTTCAATGGTTACAGGTAGGAAACAAAAATTAAAAAATTATCAACAAAAAAATATTATAATAAATGTACGATAATTAAAAAGTATAAATAAGAGTGTTGGGGTTACCAATTTACCATAAAACTTCTTTATTAAAAATAAAGTTTGAAATTCTTTAATAAATTCTCTAAAAATTTTAGTCTGCAATTGTCCGAAGGAAAATTGGAAGTTGTCAAAAAATTATCGTTTTGGGGGAAAAGTAAAATAAAACCCATGATTATATTGGCAAATTTGTTCAAAACTTTTATCAATCTCGGGTTATACAAGTACAATATTTAAACATTTCTTATTTGGAACAAAACTTGTAAATCTTTTCTATATCGTTTGTCGATTATATGCTCGAAGCGTATAGCCACCTGAAATATCCTTATATCATACGAGTATTATAATAATTTTGTATTTTATTGCATTCGCCTAAAAGTATGCTATAAAAATTTAAAATTATCTTTTACATATTTCATTAAAACAAAAAAAATATTGAAATAAATAAGAACGAATGGTGTCCTCAACTGAAAGTGTAGTGAAACTCAAAACAATTTAAAAAAAAAAGTTACATGACCTGACATACATGAAGATCGTCCTATTCATCATGACACACGAACAATGTATATATACAAAGTGAAATCCGTTAAAGAGTGGACATCAAAATAACACGAAGAAATCTAAAATAAAATAAACACAATTAAAGATTTTCAATCTGTTTTTTTTTTTTTATTTTGTTATTAAATTTATTTATTATATACAAAGCAGCATATATTAAAGGTATGCGCACACAGAAAACAAAAACTGACTGTAGGTGTATTAGTATATTTATAATAATAGCCATTCTAGAGCAGTTATATTTTGTATCCAAAAATAACTAAACCTGTAATGATTCTCTACTTATAGACATGATATTTATTTATATACGTAAATATAATTTTTCTTAACCTTTCAGTATTTAAAGGCAATGTCCTCTTCTATAAAAGACCCTGAACGATCGTAAAGCAGTTCAATATTTATATAAGTTTGTTAACAGTATCATTCTTGCAACAAAAAAAACAATAAGCAAATAAAACTACATTTTGGATAAGATTTTTTTTTACATCTCCAAATCTCACTTTTTTTTTTTTCATTGTCAAGTGTTAGCCAGGACCACGGATGTACGAAAATCCTCATTTCAATAAAAATCGATTTTAATATTTATTCGTCTTTTAAAAATCTGTATAGAACTGCAATATTTCAGTATATGTGATTGCAAATTCCTGAGTGAACTTTTCAAGTTTGGAAGAACTCTTTGGCACACAAAGTGTTGTGTTCCGAAATATCAGCTGCGAACAATTTTCTCAGAAAATAAACCAAGAGAACCCCAAAATTCATCTTCCAAAATTTTCATTCATGTGTTTATTAGAAGAGACCGTCCTCAACAAGGAGCCTTATACTAAGTAATTCGATTTTCGTATTTGGAAAAATGATAAGATAGCACCAATCAATTTGGGTGATATACTACCTTTCATTACTGCAATTGCGAAAATCGAACTACATAATAAGAGCCCAAGTCTTGCGTGACCTTAAGAAAGACTTTATAGGGTCATCTCTTCGCAAACAATTTGTCTTGATAAGAGCTATCTAAATTACAGGTTTATCAGATTATAAATCTAAAAAAAAAAAAATTATTTTAAACTATATATTTATGTCGAAATGTAAAAAAATCAGATACGTGGTTTTGGAATAGACTCGATGAGTTATTATAAAAAACAAAAACAACAAAGGTATTATATTTCTTGTGCATAGTCAGACTTCTTTACTTATGTAGTAGTTCGCAACAAAGGATTTTTGAAAAAATAAAGAAATAAAAAAAAACTTATTCATTTTCTTTTTATCTCTACCTGAAATTTAAAAAAAAAAATTATATAACTATGACTGTATTCGAAATTTCCTTTTTTTTTTCATTTTGTAAAGAAAAATCTATAATTCCAGCATCAATTTCAAAAGGAAAACTAGCTTAAAACTAAATTCAGCTCAAATATGAAAACACTATCATTGTGGAATCAATTTTTAAGAGAGCTATTATTCAAGTTTGGAATTCAATCGAAACTCAATTATTAAAATTTTTAATTGCCAAACTACAGCGTAAAGCAAGTTGTATTTCTAATATATTTAATTGTTTCATTCATATTGTCTTGCACATTTTTTCTAGATTTTAAATAAACCGCTATTATAGAAAATTTTTAGGTTCTTAGTTCTTATGTAATAAAGCCTTTTCAAAATTTGAACGAGGCTCTAGACGTCTGAAACGAAAACGAATTGCTCGAATTCTTTACAAATTATGGTTTAATTTCAATTTTGAACGTTTAACAATTCTGCTTTCAACTTATTTTTAAATAAAACACATTTATTATATTTCATGATCAGAGATATTTCAACTTGTATCAACCTAAATAAATATTAGGGCCGATTATAAGAATTTCCAGCGAATAGGTTTTTGTTAACTATAATTTAGTGTGAAAACACAAATTTCCCTATTACGAATTCGCTTAGTAGCATTCATAAATGCTTAGCTTTTTTCGATACTCTCTTATTAATATCTTAAAGGCTACTTATTTAAAAAAAACAGTGGATGCTAGATAGATGGAAATAAAAAGATGTTGAACATTTAATTTAATATTTTAAATAAAGGGATTTGTGTGTAAAATTTCTGATTTCTGGTTCTGGAAGCATAAATTGTGTAATTAGTAGTTGAAGCTTTTAAATAAAATTCGAGTTTGGAAGTCGTCCACTACATTACATCGACAAATTTTCATACATTAATTGCATTATGTGCATTGTAATTGCGGTGTTGAACTAAAGAGTTCGAAGGTTTTTGACTATAAAAAGTACAAGAAAGGCAAAATTTTTGAATTTAACTTATTAGAAACCTTTTTTCGAATCTTACAATACTTAGATTTCTTCAACTTAGTAAGTAGTTTTCTTATAGCTCTTGACATTGAATTCTAATTAAATTTAAAAACTAATAATTTTTGAACTCATGAACTGGGAATTGAATTTCTCACTTTGACTCATTTATGTGCATTATTTGATTTTTATTAACATTCTCTTTTTAAAATCTTTTTACATTATATAGGTGGACGTGAAGCACTGGTTTATTCTTCTTTATTCATTTTTAATATAACAAAACAAAAAACATACATAGATACATACATATATACATTTGAACAAATATAATAATTTTTGAATTGAAAAATCTTATATAAATACGAAAGAGTACTTAAAGTAATCTAATACATTTTTAAGGGTTCAAATATCCTTTAATTCGTTACACAAACATGTACACTTTAAAATGTCTACTTTATTTTTGTATAATATTTATGTATAAATATGTATGTACGCATGTATATGCTTAAATATATGTATATATGTATATTCATTATGTACGAATGTAATAAAATTTTTCTAAAATTTCCCTTTTTTTCTTATTATGTTTTCTCAATTCTTGAATGCGTTTTCCTGCACTTTGATAATTTATTTATATGTGCATGGATCGCAGATACAAGGGGAACAACAACAGCAAAATGAAAACAATAATAAAACAAAAAACAATAACAACTATAATTATAATACTCGTAATAAACAACAAAAAAAAAAAACAAGAACTGTTGAGTCGTTTTGTGAGTCAATGAATAATTTCTTACACAAAACCCATACATTCACACACAATACAATTTATTAAAGGAAGTCTGAAGAGTGTAATGCCCTTTGTCTGTTTTCATGTACAATGTTTTGTTATTATCATTTTGTTTTTTTTTTTGTTTTTGCTTATCTTTTTGTTTCTACAATTTTTTTTTTTGTTCTTCTATAAAATTTAGCAAAGTCTTCAAAACTGTTATGTAAAAAAATTTTTCTCTCCAAAATCCTCAAAATCAATCCTTTTCTTTGTAATTCTCTATCAAAGCGACTCAAGCGTTCTCAAAATGATGTTTATTTGTTAGAATTTCGATTTTTCCTTTTCGATTCTCTAAAACGCTCTGTCTAAAATCATTAACTAAAAAAAAATTAAATTAATTGAATGAAATTATTAAAGTTTGGATTTTTCATGAATTTATCCAAATTTCTACAGCAAAGAAAATTGATTTCAAATTTTTATCCTATAAAAACTCTAAAAGATAATACAAAAGATTGATCCTACAGTATTGCTAATCGGGCAATACTGTAGGGTCAATCCAAGGTCTACTAACTACATTTTGCCAGAAATTTTTGTAAAACGACAAATAAGAATTATTTGGTTATAACAATAGAACTTCCAACTGCATATAGTATTTTTAAAATTTATTGTTCTTTTAAATTAAATTATTTACTTTCTATTCACTTTTAAATCAGAATTCAAATAAAATAATCACTTTCATATCAATAAATATCTTCTAATGGATGTTTTACTTTTCCAATAAATTTACTTATTTTTTTTAATTGGTTTTTTGCATTTTTTCTCAAATTATTGACGGAGCGTCTCACTTTCAAAAATAAAGTGAATAAATTTTGTATGCGTTTTAGAAAAAAAAACGAGATACGCAATACCAAATAATTCTTCTTACTCGAAAATTACATTATACAAGTATATAATACTCGTAGTTACTCACTTTCCTCTCACTTTCCAAGTAAAATAGCGAGATAGACGATTAGGCCCTAAATGAAATTAAATTGGTGATTTAAAATGATTTAATTTTGTTTGCCAATAATAAATTTTTTTAGTTCCTCTATCTTATATTTTAGTTCCAAAATATACTTTTTCCAATGAGCCAAAAAATTGCAATTTGTTATCAAGATTTTGAATACATATTATATAAACTCTCAGTTCCAGTTTTTAGGATTTATAGAGTGAAGTTTTGCTAAATTTTCATGGAAGTATTTCATAGAAAGTAATTTTCTCCTCACGAAATTTGGGTAATTTTTTTCTCTCAAAAATTCATATTATGTTACATAAAATTAAATTACATAAAATTTTATAAATTGATTTTCCAAAAAAGCCGAGTTGTATGCAATTTTTTATTTATTAAGTTAGTTTATATAATATGTTTTAGCAGTCTTCTGCTTGTCACTTAAATATTTTTCGTTTTCAAACTCGATAAAGAGCCGATCACGTCAAAAAATAAATTTAATAATAACATTGATATGCAAGCCACTATGAAACACATTCTTCTTGTTTCATTATTCAACGAATTATTTGTCTAGTTTTAATATAGACTTATAGGGTTACTCAGTTTACTCTACTCTGATAGTTGAAATATTTGTCTTTATTTACATATATATAAGCTATTGCTAGCTTTGCAAATTTACTTTTTATATTAAAGACAGTTTTTTGGCTGTTTTTAATGTTTGTGTGCCATAAATGTGTATAGAGAACATAAAATATAAAGGCTTTGTATGTGTAGTTAAAAGTTATAATTTGGATGTATGCGAGTATGAAAATATGTTAACCTCTATTATGCAAATTCGTATAAATTTCTAAAATTCTCAAAATTCAAATACATTTTTTTGTTTAATCTCTCAATATAGTCTACATAAATTAATGTTTCACAAAAAAAAAGTGAAAATAATGCATAATACAAATAAGAAATTTCTTTGGCCTGTTTCTTTTTTTGTCAACTGCATTTCTTAAAATAAGCGAAGTATTGTTTTCGTAAGAATTTTCGGATTGTGTACGACTTATTTTTAAAGTTATCGACCAATTGATATTATTAGAAATACGTAACTTAGTTAACATATTTTTATACCTTACAAACGGCCTGTGCCACTTATTTATTTTACAGTAATTATATATTTTGTCATTTTGACAGAATAACAAGTTATACTGTCAAAATGACAAAAATAGTTTCATATTTTTGTTTGCTATCAATACGCCCGTGGTTTTAACTTGATTTTAGAGTTCAGTTCTATTTTCCTCATTTTGTGAAATACGACATAATTCTAAATGTAGTTAGTAGACCTTGCAACTCCTAAAATCATTTATTCCTACGGGTATCACAGAATTGACATGGTTTAGAATGTTATTTTTACATTTAAAAATTTCAAATAATTTTTCGAATAAGAAAACTTGTTTATTTTTTCGTTGTAAACATTTATCCTTTTCGAGTAAAATTTTCCTTCGGTGCAAATTTTTTGCAAAATGTGTCACGTCGATTATGTGCCATATACACCAGATTTTTAAATTTAAATTTTTTTGTTTAGTAAAAAATATTAAGGAATACATGCGAGATATAAAAAATAAACCAAACCAAATAAACATCATCTTGTATATTTGAAGAGACGCTCTAAATACAAGTTTGATTTCTTAATTTCTGATAATTTTTTTTTGTGATTTTTTTTTTTGGCTACCCTCTCGCATTATCGTGTTTCAGTTTTATTTAATGCATATTGGTTTTTATGTGATTGTTACTCTAAATTAATTTTTCTCAAGTGTCAGAGGCTACATAATGTCAGGAAATTTAATTTTAAATGTAGCAATTTTCTTCTAAGCTATGGAGAATGCGTTTATGTGTGCAATTGAGATTTCATTTCCATATATCGTTGAAGGAATATCATCATTTTTTTAAGGAATATCATGAATTTTATGGATTATAATCAAAAATATCACAATATAAATTATTTATTGTAGCATTTCACTGGTTATAAAGCATCAGATAGGCCTATAATCCTCACATAATCGAAATTCGTCCAGATACCACCTCCCATAAGTATCCAAGGATGTGACTACATACTATATTTCCAATCAACATCAATTTTAATCATATTGCATTCTATCTGAAGTATAGTCAATAAGACCGATTTCAAACTTTCTATTTATTTTATTTGTTCCATATGTTTTTTTTTTTTTGTTCGACTTCGAATAATAAATAAATCTGTAGGAAATAATGGGCTTGTTTGAAACAAACACTATAACAGAAATTTATAATTTTGGTTTTTGAAGCGTCTCTTTGTAAGTATATGTATGCTAACTAGTAGTTCAAGATTCTCAACTTTTAATCTGTAATTTTGTATATAAGTAAAAATTTTTCGATTTCATTTTAGAGTTGCACTGTGTGTAATTTATAATTTTTCTGTTCTAATTTTTGTTTTTATATAAAAATTTGTTGATATAGAGTTCATTGTATCTATGTATATGTTGTACAGCCATGTATGTATACAGAACTATGTACGTTGTTTTGGATATGAACACATTTACACATATTGTTTTCCTTTTATTATCGTCGCATATGATTTTCTTAAAACGCGTAGAATCTTATGTTTTTTTTTTATTTTTCTTTCTGTGTATGAGCAGTATGACGGCAATTACATGCATATGTATGTATTTTATCAGCTTCATTACTGCAACAGTGTAATATTATAAATAAATAAGATTACTTGATCTTATGTCGTTTTTTATTAATTTTGATATTTTTAATTTTTCACATTATTATCACATTGTATTGATACAAATTTTGAAGCTATACATTGATATTTATTCTATTCTTTACAAAGAGCACACAAAGAAAAGTTCTGTTTTGGGAAAATTATATTATGTACAAATTCTGAGCATTCAAGATTTCTAGGTTTTTGAGATGAATAAATTATACAATGATAAGATCTTGGAATTAAGTACTATTTTAAGATTAAGGAATTATTGCTGTAAGAAGTCAATCTTTACTTATTTTATCTTTATTTACTTTCTTAAAAGTAATTGTGAACTTAAAAGCATGTGACGGCGCTATGTAAACCTTTTATTGATGTCAACACTATATTATGTTTTAAACAGTCGAGAATAGATATTGCTACTTGCAGGTTGACTAAAATCCACATTAAAATTTATCTTATCATTTAATTTACTCGATAATTGGTCCATAAGCTACAAAATATTCGGAAAATTTATATAAGTAGCTCCAAATCAGAAATACCACCACAAGTATATCGGATACTTTTTCAAATATTTGCTATAACACACTGCAATTTTAATATCTACGTGCACTTAATGAAATTTTTTAATAATTTTAGCTTGAAAAAATTGAAGCCATTTTCAGTAAGCGAGAAACCTTTTCTTATACCTACCTACATACATACATTTTAGAAATCATGTAAAATTAAAAAATAAAAAAAAAGAAAATTTTAAGTGAAAATTTTATTAAAGAACCAAAATTTTTTTAAAAGACAAGGGATAAAAGGAAGGGAAAACAAAAACAAAATTCAAAATAAGCATTCGTTCACACAGTTGGTTTTTTTTTACCTTCAACAAAAAAACTAAAAATATGTTTACATTATTCGACTCCATGTGCTCTTAAACACTAATACATAAAAAAATAAAATTTCTATATCAATAATCCTTTGTTTGTGTTCGTGTACATGCTATGGATATAAATAACGAGTTTCAGAAATAAGGGTCAGTAACCGTTAATATTTACCACGCAAAAAAGGCAAGAAAATATTACCAAAACAAAAAACCGTAAATAAAACAATTAATTGTACATACACAATGTACAAACATTATTATTTACCATCTTGTATACTTTGTTGTAAATATTCTTCTCTCAATATTCTTCGATATATTCTGAAATATAAGAACGACAACAGCAGTTGTAAAAGGTCATTATTGTAAAATTCGAAAATGAAAAAAATGAAAATACGCACATTCTATTCTTCTTTATACTATATTGCGCATATTTGTTATATTGTTGTATACGTAAAGTAAGTTTTGGTAAGGTTGGCTTGACATCATATTAAAATATTCGAATTCACCAACTTAAAAAAATTATTACAACGCACATTATAAAAGTGAGTGAGATTTGAACAATACCCAAAAAAAAATAATTATAAATGAGCAGATCTTAATTATAATTCTCGATAAAAAATGTTTTTTTTTTTTTTTATTACATAGTATGTAGTGAAAAAAATTATGTTCACGATTGGTTTCATATTTTATGATGTCATAAATGTCAGTGAATTGTTTTCAATTGAAAACATTTTATTTGACAATCTTTTGATTAATCTTTTGTTTCAAATTGTTTTAGTGACAAGAAACTGTTGAAGATCAAATTGAAATTTGACCTTCTAAAAGTAATTTATTTAAAAATCTCTACCTTTCGAAAGGACAAAATTATCAAGGTTTATCAAAAGTTTTGCATAAATATGAAATTTTTTTTCGAAACGTTATTAAAAATATAAAATCATTTTAACCAATTGGTTTTGTCGTTTGGATAATTTCAACCAAAAAAAAAGTATTATCTTTAGGAATTTATGAGCAACTGGCACAGTTAAACTCATAGGACACAAATAAGCAATTGAAAAATTAAAAATTGCATGTCTGCTGAATCCCTAAGAAGTTAAAAATTTCCTTTGCAAAAAAAAGTTCTATTGAAATTGCTTACTTATAATCAAATTCTGTTGCATAAACTTAGGAGAAATAATTTGGAAACATCAGAGAACTAATTTTAAAAAGTTGTAATGGAACAAACAATAATTTTGTTACTAAAAAAGCAAAATATGATTAGAATCAGAACCGATTCATATTGACGGCACATTTATAAACTTAATTTCACATACTAACATTTTATATAACTTTTTCAAATAGCCAACTTGTTTCTGCTTTTGCGAAATTCGAAAATTTTTTATAATTTAAACAATATATGCTATAAAAATATAGCAAGCTTGCAAGAACGGTTATAATTGAAGAAGAAGGGAGATTATCTGGAAAACTTAATTGTAAGGTAGTGACATAATTTTTTAAGTAAGATGTATTGGTTTCAGTGTCAAATCTTTGTGAATGAACCCTCCAAAAGGATCTAAAACTGTGAAAGAAAGTTTAGCTATTGATATCAGCATTGATTAATGAAATTTGACTTTGTTACAACATTTACATGATGAAGTGCTTTAAATTTTTCAAATCCTTAAAATGTTTTGTACGACATAGTATACTTATGTACATGATAAGAGGCTACCAGATAACCAATAGAAATTAATAATGACTATTCAACCAGGCATTTTGTAACCATAATGTCAAATAAATAATTAATAAAAAAAATATTTTATGTGCATACTAAATTTCAAAAAAAATATTGCATCTATAGGTTTTATTTAAATTAATTAATTTTTAATTTTCGTTTCAGATTCAGAAAGTAAGAATTGTAAATAAACTTCAAAAAGGTAAGTTTGAAATGTACTGTTTTCGATAAAAATAAATTTCTGTCTTTCCACTGCAAATAAGTAATTAAATTTTTAAAAACCTAACTAAATACCAAAATTATAGTTTAGATGTTTCTCAAATTTAGATCCTTAAAGTTTGCAAAAAGTTAATTTTCGGACATCTATTTCTTTTACACTACTTATAAACTTTTTCACAATTCTATAAAATTAAAGATGTTAGAGTAACCGTTCTCTTACAGATAAGTTTGAAGTACCTCTTATACTAATACTAACTAAATTAATTAGCAATAAAACTTAAGTTTAATTAATACAACTTTGTTTTTCCCCTAAATTTATGCAAAATTTGAGCGAATTGTTTTCATTACTTTTACATAATAGACCTAAATTGTTAAAGGAAAATTTACCACCTTAAAGCCCAATATTTTAAATATGACTATATTTTTATTAAAAATAATTATCTTTAAAATTTCTAAGAAATTTGAGGTGATTTGAGAACTCTGAGATACCTCTACGAATCAATGATTTGAAGAGTGGTATGATATTGCCAGACTGCTTTATGTTGTTCAAAATATTGTCTTTTATTAATATATTGTTATAACTTGTTTTCGTGTTTGCCTGTTTGGATCAAATTTTGGAACTGAATTTTCGGTCACTTCTTAATGTCCAATCCCATCGAAATTTTATGCAATGTAATATTATACACTATAATATCCTAAGAAGAATATAAAATACACTATTATGTCCTAAGAGAGAGAGAGATGAAGGGATAGAGGCAGTGAGAGAATTATGAATAGTGTTGGGCGGGAAACGGACGAAAAATAGAGTTTAATATATTGAGAGGTAGAAGAAGAGGGAGTGGCAAAAGGAAGTTAAAATTAGAGGCAATAGAAGAAGAAAGATTGATGGAGAAAGGGAAAGAAAAAGGGATACGGAAAAGATGCATTACATTTTCATTTAATTCCATATATCTATGTTACATATTTTCGGATGAACCTAAAAAGAAGAAAATAATAACACTAAATAAAAAAATATAAAAAGTCTCGCCTTTCTATTGACTTGTTACGCAGTCAAATGCATGAACTTTAATTATACATAATATGTTAACTTTGGAGTATTTAAAGAGTTCTGGGATTAAAAACGCGGAACGCGTTTAATAACAGCTCTATGTATAAGAAAGCTATGCACTAATTATACCTGTATGTATTTATTTCTAATATTAAAACTTTGCGTCCCATGTTATTTTATTATGATTAAATGCATAATATTTGAAGAAGGCTATAGTTAAAGCGTAAACTCAGGCAATCTCAAAAAATTTTACAATGAAAATAATGGCCGTATTAAAATGAAAAACGTTTTATAATCGAACATCGCCTATGTTTTACCTGATTTTTAAATTAAATAAGAGTAAGTACTTATAAAAGAACTATGTAAATAAAATTGTCATATTTCGATTAGTCTATATTATAATAATGCTAATTGGTACTATGCTATATGGTACTTGTTTATAGCTTCATTTAAGTGTTGGAAATTTACTGAAAATATCAAGGGCACTTCCCTGACTTATAAAACAAAAAATTCTTAAAAAGTTATAAGAATTATTTGATTATTTTGTTTTTTGTTAAATATTCAAAAAAAAAAAATCTTAAAACCGACATAAGTAAAAAAGAATATTGAATAAAATTTGAGGTCAAACGTGATTTTAATATAAGTTATATACTTAAAAAAACAGAGTGTTTCACTCGACATATAAACCTAAGCGTAATAGAGATTATAAATTAACAAACATAAAAATAAATCGCGTAATTTGATTTCTTCTTTAATGATATACCTAGATAGAATTGATGGGTTTAGGGTACCAAACAAAGAATGAAAACCTGCTTAAAATTCATTTCCGTTGAACTTTTTGGTGAACCTATTTTACATAAATTTATGGATAAATGCGTAAAAAATTTACGTATATTTGTACAAAAACCTACATACTTACATTATTGAGTACATATACCTACATATATGTATAATAATTTTGTTATTTAAAAATCATTTTTTACTTTGTTCAACAATAATATACGCACACACATATACATATATACACACATATGATAAATTATTCTTTGTGTTTTATCTTTGTTTTCATAATTTTCAAATTTAAAAATTTTTAGTAAAAATTTTTTAATATGATTCTAAGTGAGAATTATTGCGGAACGGTAAAATTCATAACCTTATGGAACGATCAACATTATAGTACTCTTTGATATATGTACTGAATAAAAAAGTAATAATTACATTGGTAACAAAGTGGTTAATGAAAATTCATTTACTTAAATTAAATAATATTCATATAATTTAATAAATAATTCATAGATGTCGTTATAATAAATAAGATTTCATCAAATAGAATTTTCAATTTAAGGGATTTAAATTAAAATATATGATTCTTTTAGAAATGCGACAGAATTTTGACACGTTGAGGCCTCGAAATTTGTAATTGAGTTCGATCGTGTCACCGTTGAACATTTAAAACGCCAAAGTTTTAACGAGCTTAGTAACGCGGAAAATAACAATTATTTTCTATATAAAAGAAAAAATATTTTTTTTTTTTTTTTTTTAAATTCACCTTGAATACGAACCATTCATTTGAAATTCATCGATTAATACAAAATTACAAACTCCTCTAAACATTTAAGATTTCCTCATTAGTCATTTAATAGAAGCCAAAGAATTGAATTGTTGTATGCGAAGTTTTGTAAACTGCGAAGCTTGAACTATAAATTTTAAGATGTAAAGTTTTAAGGCTTAAAATATTCTTATATATTAATTCTTAAATTTTTTTTTTGATTGCGGGTGAATAAAACCTTTTTGGTTTAAAATTTATTCTAGTTTCAAAACCTTTGTTAAAAATATAAATTTTTAACAAATATAATATTCTCTTCTTCTTTTGTTCGGAATACATGGTAAAATAAAATTATTTTCATAAATTGTCTGATGATTGCAATAAAAGAAATAGTTTAACGTAGTTATACATAACTTCTGATTCTCGAAATAATTTTCGAAAAATTTCTTTTTCAGAAAATTATTTCTTAATTCATTATTAAAATTCTTTCTTAATTCTTGAAGGATAGGTAAAAAAACACAGTATATTTTTAACATAAAATGATTAACCTCAACAATTTCTACGAGCATAGGAATTAAAACAAAAGAAAACTATTTATTCAACTTATGGAGTAAATCCTATATAGTGGCTAATAAAACTTCAGTATCGAACAACTTACAATATTTAACTAAAAATACTATACAAATTTAAAAAATTTAAATTGAATTGCGAGAGAAGTTCTTTTTAATAACTACAAAATACATATTTTTAGCTTGTTAAAGATTTTTCTATAAATTTTCAATTTTATTTAAATAAATGATTAAATAGTTTTTGTAATATATGATTATGAACTTACCTTTATGACCGTGGTAATAACCATAGTAATTCATTAGCAAAAGGTTCCTTCCTATTATTATTCTTATAATTTTATTGTATTATGCGTTTTTTCAAAATCGATTAAATAGAATTTCTTCTAAATATAAAATTTTAAGTAATTAAATTTTCTACAATAAATATCTGTATAAATAAGGAAAATAAAATAAAATAATTTTTTTTTTTAAATTTTGTAAGGATTTTTCCACTCTGGCAAGGAAATACATAAATATACTTATTACTTTTTTCTCTTTTCAAATATATGTACTTGCATACATACGTTATATCTATACCTAAATATACACGTTTGTAAATATAAGATATAGCGTACATTTAAATGAATGGTAAATAAAATAAAGAGAAAATATAATGTAATACAATAATAAGAACAACAACAATAACAACAACAACACAGCCATTACATAAAGTAAGTGAAAATTGCTTCCCACATGCAATTTTCATCATATGATATACAAAAACAAAAGCAAAATAATGCAATAAATTCAAAAGAAAACCTTACAACCTTGTAAAACATGTACGCGTACACATTTCTTTGTGGAAACACTCACACACACATTCACAAATTCATATTTATAATAATATATCCTTGCTTTGTTTTTTTTTCTTCTGCTTTCTTCCTTTTTTTTTAAATTTTAATTTTTTCTTTCTTTTGTGTACTTGTGTTCTTTTGAATTTTTTTTTTTGTTATTCTTTCTTGAATTTCTTAGATGGGTTATTCTTGTTTTTATGAATAATTTAGAGTATAGATTTTTGTAGGCACGTATATGCATGGTAAAATTTACATGACGTGTTTAAAAAACAAATATATATTCATACACACATATAAACATTGCATTCAACTTTGTTACGTCGATTAGGGAAAAAGAAATAAAAAGTGTTATGTTTTCTTGGTTATGCAATCACTTTTTTTATTTTAAGCACTTTTCCAAAACAAAATTTGTAAAGCAATGCTTATTAGTTTCACTCTGTCTGTCTGTGTGTCTGTTTCCAAAACTTATACACCCTTTGAGATAGAAAATTTAAATAGACAAACGCATTTTTATTAAAAACTTATTTTTGTAGAAGAAAATTTTTACCTATCTCCCCTTCTCTAAAATTTGTTGACCCTCAATATGCCATTTTCTTTACTATTTATTTAACGAAACGTTTAACGAAACGTTTTAAAATTAAACGTTTCCTAAGACACGTTTTTTTTTTCAATTTTTAATATCGTTTTTTAATACAATAATTAGGAATCTAAAATTTTAGCAACTTCTGATTATTCTTTAATTCTTTTGGTAGAACAAAATTTGCCCTTAGCAATTGCCTGTCGAAATTTGTAAAATTTGAATTTTCAGCGCCTTATATTTTCGGAACTGCAAGTTTTCCCGAATTTCTATACATATAACTGAAAATATAATTATTTATCGTAACTCACTATAACCGTCGAATTCGACCAATATGCTAACAACTTTAAATTTTTTTCTTTTGCTCATCCTAAATGTATGCAATATATTGTATTATAAAAATGATAGTACCTTGGAAACGTAGTAGATTGTTTTTAAAATCAGTATTAATTCACTTGTTCAAGGAAAAAGTGCTTCTTTACAAACCATTAGTTTGATCCAATTATATTTATCCTTACTTTTTTCTCTTGTTATTTTTGTTCGCTTTTTTCTCTTTTTAAAGGAAAAACATTGAAAATTTCCCATTTTTATAACCAAATCCTTTTCATCATAAGTTTTTGTTTTATTTTTCCTTTTATATTCTTTTCATTTTTATTTAGCCCTACCCTGAACTTTTTGTACAGTGAAAAACGGAATGAAATGTTTAAAATAATATATAAGTTACCATTTAACACTGTTCTTTTATTTTATTTCACAATGTTATGATAAACAGTGTTGCCAAATTGCTTTGAGACTAAAAACAAGCGAGTCGAAAACAAAATTTATGAAAAACGAACTACATAATTTTTCTTTGACGTGAACTACAGTTGTTGTGTAGTTTCCGAAGAGAATGTTCGACTTTAAGTTAAAGATATCTGCTTCTTTAGAAAGCTTAAAATAGAGATCGCTATTCGATAACAACAATTCTCATTTCCAATAATTAACAGTAATAGTTCTCAATTACGTTAAAAATTTAGTATAAATAAGGATATATTGAACCCGAGGGTAATCAAGGCTATCATCACTCACCAATTGAGGCGAATTAACTATTGTAAATAAGATGGAATTCATATTATGTCTGAAATATGTGTAGTTTAGATGCAAGTGGCAGTAGAATTAAGAAGTACACAACATTTTAAGGAAATTGAATGAATTTCGTAATTTTTGTAAAATAAAGTAATGACATAACTGAATTATAAAAACTAGAAAAATAATTAAAAAATTGTGGCTGTGTCACCAACAAATTCTAAATCTCAAGGAGATCTCAGTATACCTCCTTTGAAAGTAGGATGCTCTCGCTCGTACGAGAAAGAGAATATTGGGGTGCTTTGCTGTCATGGGATTGAAATAAATTATGATCTCCCAGTCCTCACAAAGTGCTCGAAGGACATGCCAAGCGAGTGTTGCTGGAACATGCCCAGCACTCAGATCGGGAGTGCAATGAATCACTATACGCGGCCGCGGTGCACTGTTATTCCAGTTACCCAAATCTAAATATAAATATTCGTTAGACATACTACTCTGCAAAGTAACTTTAATGTTTTCAATCAAAAAGCTAATGTTACATGTTATTGCCTTGAGATATGTTTTTCGCGAAAGTTTTAGGCAATTTGATATTGTTAATACCACAAATTAAAATAACTCTTTGCTAAGATATTGAAAAATATTTTTGTTAAGTTTATTTTAAATTATCAGTTTAATGTTGGCCATCCTCAAATCTTGTATATTAAAAATACATATATTTTGTATATTACAGCGTAATGTTTATTAAGTACATACATATTTACATATTCGTATACATACCTACATAATTATGTTTAAGGAAAATAAGTATGTATTTACAAGGAAATTTAACATTAATGTAGGTATATGTTTGTAAAATTTATAATTATACAGTCATATATACATATATATAAGTGCATACACATATTATTTAATATAAGTACGTAGATATGTCAATCAAGAAAAATTTACCCTTGAGATTGAATGAGTTTTCCTTTTGCATAATGAGCTCTTCACTCATTGTTTTTGTTTTTTCATTCTATAAATTAAAAACAAAATGGAAAAAAAAAATTAAAATATAAAAATTATCCTTAAAGATTCTTGTTTTACAATTATTCTTATAATATTTTTTATATTTCTACCTACCTACATTTTATAAATTTACTTATTTGCATTGCATAGACAAGTGCAATTATATAATATGTAGATAAAACTTACATATGTACAAATAGTCGTTTAATACATTTGCATAATTATACATAGATAAGTATATACATATATACATTTATAATACATGCATTTTCATTATGAATGATCCTTTACAATAATAATTATTTTCCATTTTTTATTTTGCAAATTTTCATTTCATTATCGACGAATGAGATATTTTTTTGCATTGATTTCACTATATTTAAGGCACATTGATTAACAACAAATAGAGTGAATAAACATATTAACAATAAAAATTAAGAAATTAAGAATGGACCATATTGCAACAATCCCTTTTTTTAATAAATTAATCAAAAAATTTGTGTTGCATCAAGATTAAAAAAAAACACTGACTAACTTTCTATATTTTATTTCTTATATCTTCTTCAAATTTGTGCAAAAACCTCAAGAGCTTTTGGTATGATTTTATGACTCTTATAATTAAACAATATATGTACCGTCTACACAGGAGACAAACAAGCTCTATTATGAGATTCTCGAAAATATGTGGGGAGCTAACAAAAAATATAAGAATTTGTTATAAGAGTTGCGTGGTTAAGAGCTTGTTGAATAAATATTTTTGATAGTCTGACCAAGTACGAAGTATGTAACTGGAATAAATAACGATATGCCTATTAAAAATGTTTCATAATTCTTATTTTTGAGCCTATTATATAGTAATGATATGCTGCATGACTATATTTAATAATATTTGTTGGATCCTGTTATCTTTTTCATCAAAAAAGATCATCGAAAAATTCACCAAAATTAAAGTTATAGAGCTCTTGATAGGATATTCCAATTGAATGAAATCCCTACCTCAGCTACTTGTACTTTTTAATTAATGGAAGCTATATTAACAAATTAATTTCTTATAAACTAGCAAAATAAAAGTAAAATTAATTTAAACACAACAAAAGTTGAAGGAAATAAAAAAATTATTGTCCTAAAAATATTAACTTAGCAAATAAAAATTAATCAACTGTTGAAAAATAACATTTAATGGTTTGTAAAGTAGGACATTGCCAAGTGAAAGCCATTTTTTTTTTTAAAAAAAAAAGTAATATGCTGTAATATTTGGATAACTCTCTTAATATAATATTTTATATGTCACAATTATTGCATATCTTGCGGGAGCAAAATTAAAAGAATGACTAACAGATTGTAAGATATAATCAAGGCTGATTTCAGTAGCTTTTTTCTTATTGCCATGTTTTCTTATTTTTCTGCTTTTTCAAAATTTGAATATGGAGTTTAAGAGCTTTAAAAATTGTAGAAGTCTTATAAACAAGACAAACGAACAGACAGAAAAACAGAATGAAATTAATAAGCATTTTTCTATTCTGAAAAATTTATCTCATGTTGCAATAACGTTCTCTCATTTTCTCTTCAATAGTTCTCCAAGAGCTAGATTTATAGTTCAATTATACAGAATATTACATTATTTTGTGCAAGCTGCTATTATCATATGACAAAACTGGAAACTCTTTAATTTTTCATGTCATTAATCCACGACGTTTATGAAATCGTCCAGTATTGCAAGTACATACTTCATATTTTTTTAATAAGACCAACAATTCGGATTTGAAAGTTAAATTTTAATATGACTTAATATTCAAAAATTTCACAATTATGAAGCTGTTCAGTTAAGGTTGTTATAATAAGAATATTTTGAATGTATTGTAGTACCGCACTTATTTTTAATTTCCATATATTATAAACTAGAATTTTAGTAGTACAGACATAAATGCATGTGTATATTGTTGCGGTCAACCGCATGTATAAAAATAAAATATTAAATTTCTTTATATTGGGTTCAATTTTATTTTTTTTTTCAAACAATAATTTCCAATAACTTTGTATGAAACTATATAAATATTTACTTTTATTTTTATACCAGGAATTGTTTTATTAAATTTTCGACCTTGCTTTGTACTATTGTGGATGAAAATTTACCATTCTTCGAAAAAAATATGTTAAACTTACTACCATTTACAACGTTTATGCCTACAATGTCACCCTTTCAAGTGAAAGGCAAAGAATAAAGTTTAATTATGTAAAATTTTAACAAAAAATTGCTTTAACGAAATTTTTAATTTGATAGTGAATTGTGTCTGATTTAAACTATTCCTACGTTTATGCTGCTGATATTGTATGCTTTTCATTTGCGCAAAAAGATTAGACAGACGTAGTTTGGCATAGCTGATTTTGGTGAAAATATTAGAAAAAACAAATTAGATGTATTTTAAAATATTTTGTTATGTTTTATCGTATTATACAAATACACATGTGGCGAAATCAAGGATCTAAAACAAAATTTTATATTTTGGATATTTTGAACCGAATGTTCACCTAGACCTAGTTAAAGCCTATTACAGCTATGATGGAATCATTTGTGATGATAATAATCAAAACAAAACGATTTTTCTACGAAATTTTTAAATTCATTGAATCCAAATTGTTTGTCACCGAATAAACTGGAACTAAAGATCAACCATATTTTTGGACTAATGCGAAAATTGATATAGCAATGAATGCAATACTACAAAAGGATTGTAAATGATAGTGATCTTTTAAGTAAAGAAGTATATAAAGTTCTGGTAGAAAAGTATGAAAATATTTTTTAAAAATTACAAAATCTCGAAATCAAAACTGCTGTCATACAACTTACGAGTTACATATGATTGCTGAATTATGTAGCAAGGCAGTATTATTACAATTTTGACTCGTTAACCATAACTACTCGCTAGTTCCATTGCAGAACGAATTCTCTAATTATTAGTATTATTTTTCTTATTTAAAATTCTTAAAAGTAACACAAATTTTCTTCTACATAATTTAAAGAAGTTTGCAGTTTGTCTTATTTTGCTGCCGTAAGAACTCAAAAAATTTAGGTATATTGAAATGATAACAATATTTGCATAAATAAGTGCATCAATATTTGTTGCTATTAGATTTCTCAATATCTGACAAACAAAACATATGTTCCTAATATGTTCGACATACTTGTGTTCATTCATATTATTATGTACATATTATGTATGTATGTATAGATACTAATATTATGTTTTTTGTAAACTAATCATTCTAAGATTTATTTAGTTAATTCGTTTCCAATAAATACTTCAAACATTAAGTTTTTATTTCTCGTACTAATTATTTTTCTCATTTATACATATAATATGTACATATGTACAAGGAGATTTCAGTGTAGTGAGGCATTCATTTTATTTAAAGAGTTAATAAATTTATTTTAAATATCTTTAACTGATTTGCAAATCATATATTGACAACAAATTAAATTGAATTAAAATTTAAGATTGTATAAAAAAAAGTTTGATGTATTTCTTTGTTTTTCTCTGCAGAGATTTTTATTATAATATATAAGATGCGCTGCTGTCCATAATTCTTACTCTCTGGGATTTTGTGATAAAGCTGGTTTGCTACTGTTGTTGATTGTTATACATATGTATAACAAAAGTTTTTTCTCAAAATTTCTCAAAAATCAAGTCACACACATATTAGACTTGTTTGATTTCATACAAGTACATGCATCTGCATACATATATTGTTCTAAATAAGTAAACATTTTGTGCACATGCACAGTTTGCGATGACGGTGAATATTTTGAACATATGCATAACACATACTTACTTATTTTACATGCAGCATCTTTGCTTCAAATTATAATACAAAGGAAATAAAATCAAAGCCCGGACACTGTTCTCGTCGCTCTCATTTCTCAAGAAATGCTTTTATTTTTCGTAAAGTTAAAAATTATTTAAGAGAATTTTTAAAAAAATCTTTTTCTTTTGTGCAAACATAAGCTTAAAACTTTTTAAATTAAATTTGCATTTTCCAATAATAAAATTATAAAAAAAAAGTAATATTTTCTGTAGAGTTTTTATTAATTTTTTCCGATTTTCACGCATAATCGTTTAATTTGGTTCTCTCAGTGTCCAAGTATAACATAAATAAACAAACATGTTATGTATTTTTCATATATATATATTCATACATACATATTCTTTGTAACATTAGTATTTTTGTATATTTTCAAAACAAATTTCAAAATAACCTTTTCTTGTTTTGATTTGACTAAATAATAATTAAAGATAAATACATAATATCTACAAATACGTCAAATATACATACAAACATAATTATGTATGTATAATATGCTAGAAAAACGATGTTAGTTCATCCTTAGGTTTTTGAATATGCACTGTGCATGTGAACATGTTATCTATCTGTAAATGTGTAATGTTATAAACAAAGAAATTACCACATGGATAAAAATCTGTATAATGTTACTTTTTGAAAAGTCTACGTAAAAAATACATAATACGTTCAGATGTACGTTCTTTATCACATCACTGTACGAGAAAAAAAAATACGTAGGTGAATTAAAAGAACAATACACCATTGATTTCTTCGAACTCTCTGTGTTGACTAATTATGAGAGTTTCCAAAAAATTATTGTTGAAAATTTTCTTTCGTCTTTCCGAAACGCTATGCTTATGATATAGCAACTATGTACGATATATGTATACATACATACATATTTAGAATATCTCCTGAAATGATTCATTTTCTAAAAATTCTAAAATACTTTATTTTTAAATATAATTTTTATTTTAAGAAATTGTGTAATATTAAAATCATATAAAAATTATTAAAAGCGTTGACAATATTTTGACGCAATTATCAGATCCAAAACTCTTTGACAGTAAAAAAAACATGGTCATAAATTCATAAATATATGGCCTAAATTTAGAGAAATATGTAAACATCTCATTTTTGAACTTCTGTAAACTAAATTGAAATTTATTTTTTCGTTATTTAATAATTTGTATTAAAAACGGCTGAAAAGAAACCAAATTACTTGAATATTTGAAAAGATACCAAAACGTTTGAAACGAAGTTGTCACTTTTCCGTAATTCGTTATAACACATTCGAAACAGTTGTCGAACCTTTGTTAAGCTTTTGCAAATTCTTAGGAACTGTACATCAGGAAAAAATTGTATATGTACAAAATATGTCTTTAAATATTTTATTTAAGTAGTTATTAAAATTTCTTGGTTTTTTAATGACATTGTAAAATATAATGCAAAACGAAAAAAGCACGCTGATATATAATACATTGAACGAGTTGTCACATATTTATAGTGCTTATCTTCAAGTGTTCAACATTCTAAACAAGATGTTAAAACGTGCAGTGTCAATATTAGCGGACATTTAAATTGTTGATCTCACCAGCTCTCTTTTTTTGTCTCGTCTTTTGCAAATATTTGAATATATCAAAAACTTTCTCGTAAAATTCTAGAGTAAGAACGTGAAATTTTAAATAAATTACAATAAAATGTAAAATCACATACCTAGTTGTCAAAAATAAATATGCATCATGTATGGACATATACTCGTATCTATCACATGTTCGTTCAACAAAAATTTTTTTTTGTTACCGAAAATTTCTCATTTTTTCACTCTATGTTCTGTTTGCTTCGGGAGTTTTACATAACTTTATTTTTTAATTATAGATTCCAAACCCCACATCTTGACTAAAAGGATCCATATTAATTTATGCTTAAACATCGGAAATCGTTAATGTTCCTGAATATTTCATAATTTAAAAATATTTTTTTAGTATTATTTAACTTGAATAAGTATAAAGAATCTTCTGAATTGTTCATAAAATTCTGAACAAAAGTATGTCTCAAGTAAGCTTTTTTACCCTTAATACTAAAGTCCCAAGCGCTGCCAACTCTTTTTTTTCTCTAACATATCATAAACATTATTATTAAAATAAAATGCGAAGGCAATATATTTTAAAAGAGCAAAAAGAGCATAAAACAAATAAAGAGTGTTAGCAAATTTAAGAAAAAAAAATGCTGACTTAATAAAATTCTAGGTCTGGACATTGTTTTTCCAATTTTGTTTTGGTTACATTGCAAAATTTACCCGTACATGTTTTCTTTTTTAAATTAAATTTATATACATATTATGAAATTATAGCTTTATCATAATTTTTGGTTAATTATACTTAACTTTTTAAATAAAAAATTAATAAAAATTTTGCTTTCCAAACATTACGATGTTACAAACCACAAACTTCTTAAGAACGCCTGCAAATTATTCCTTTCGCCTACCTTCACTAACCTAATGTCCAAGACTTTATTTTTATTTATGTACATACATATGTATTTATATTATGACTTTATTATTATTAATATAATATGTACATGTAAAAATATACAAAATACGTATACATATTGTATGCATAAATTGTTTATGATGTCAAAAATAATTTACTATGTGTTAGTATTAGTTTAGTTAAAACCTCATTATGCCACAATCATCAAAACTAAATGAAAATGTAAGTTTTCCATAAATATATTATTTTTATAAAATATCATACAATAACACTGACTGAATAATTTATTTTGAAGATGTTTCATAATACAAAAAACAAGCTCATAAACTGAAAAATTAGAATTTTTAAATTTTGTTACAAATTGTCATTGTGAAACAAAACACATTGCTGCAGTGCAATTTATGCAAAGTCAGTTTTCAAAAGTTTAATTTTTCTTTCCCAGTTTTGACGTTTTTTTGTTAAACTAGATTCTCTCAGAGTTTAATTTTACTACTTTAATTTAAGTATTGAAATTCAAACCCATGAAATATGTCTTCTTTCAAAGTATGTTCATACTTTTCTTGACTACATGGTGACCTAATATCGATTTTTTTCATGTTATTTTAAAGCAAACAATTTCCAGACACAAAAGTAGAAATAAACTTTTTAAAAGTTATCCTACTAGCATGCACTTTTTGTTTACACTATAATTTACTTCATATTGTGGAATTCGTTAATTAATAAACATTATATATTTACAGCGAAAATATATACTCACATATGTATACATATATGTAAATTAAATTGAATTTAAAATTGCTTTGGATTGGTCTCAGGAATAAAAACACAGAAAGTGCTTACTTCCAAATTTTGAGATCGAATGCATAAATGCCTACTATGTTATACATACTTATACACACATAGGAGACATTAATCTCTAACTAATTAAGTGAGCCTTTAAATTCAAAATTAGAAATGTGATAAAAAAATGAAATAGCTGGCTGTGTACATGTATGTATGTATATGTATGTAGATTGCAGATGGGCTTACTTTTCATAAAAAATATATGTATGTATTAAACTGTGCTTTTTGGAAGCTCAACTTCTTTTTACTTTTATAATGTGCTTCCATGCCAATCATATGCACATAAATTCGTAAGCAAAAGTAATTATTACTGCTTTGTACATACGAATTATTTTTAAAAATATTATATTAAATTTTGTTTTTTATATTTTTAATTGAAACACACATTTTATTTCACAATATTTTTTTCTATACGGTACTAAACTAATATAAATACGTATATATATATGTATAAGTATATGATAAATTAATAAACATGTACATTTGTGTATATAGCTGCCAGGTATAATTTATGTTTTTTTGAACGTTTTCATAGCGATTACGATTTTATTGTATCTACATAATGTGTTTCATCGAGAAATGTACGATGTGAATTATGAAAATAATATAATACTCATAACTAATTTCGTAATAATGTGAAAATATTTATGAACAGATTGGCTTAGCAACATTTCCTTATGAGCACAAATATAGCGTAGTTTTCTCTATTTATCGCAAGATCTTATATAATTATACGAAAAATTGATATTCAATTTTAACAAAAATATGTATTTTTATATAAACGTCAAATAGTTACTGTTGCTTAAAAACGCATATTTTTTTTCAATGTAAATCGTCTCTGGCAACACTAATTTATATACATACAATATAAAATGTAACATTATTAAAATACATGCAAACACATTCGACCTTTTTTAGCTTTTCAAGTTTTCGCAGTAATCGCACGCACACAATTGAATCTCGTATCTCTTCTCTACTGAATAACTGGATTTATATTTTATATACAAACGCAATTGCCATTTATATATTAGTTTTGTAATTATTTCTTTTATGTGTATGAATCACACGAATACATTAACGCAATCAAAAACCTTTAGTTCTTCAAATTGAGAAAATTTTATTAAAATCAGTCAGAAATTGAACTGCGTACGAAATCGTTGAAAAATAAAAAGGGAAGAACATTTTATGTGTTTAAAAAATCTAATCGAAGGGTTAGAAAAAAAGAAATTTTTTTTTTTTGTTTTAGACATTTTTTTTGTTAAAAAAAAAAAATCGTTTAAAATTGAAGAAAAAACCTAAAGTTTAAAAAAAAAGATAAAAAAACATTTTATTTTAAATAAAAAATAAAAGCAATAATAACAAAGAGAAAAATTAAAAAAAATTTTTTTTATTAGTTTTCAAATAAAATATAAAAGAAAAAGTTATAAAAAAAAAAGGAAAAAAAAAATACAGCTGATATAATCGAAAAATTTAATAAAAAAAAAAAGTAAAAAAGTTGAAAGAAAAGAAAAAATTTTTGAAGTCTCATAATGAAAAGAAAAAAAATTTGAAATTGAAATGCGCAAAAGGTATTTCAAAAAAAATTTTTCATTTAATTTTTTTATTCAAACATACATAATTTTTTTATAATATATAAGTATATAAGGTTTTTTTTTATGTATCAATATTATATACATACATATGTATATACTTTATTTTCATACAGCATATATATGTATACATAAATAATTACGTATGAAAACGTAATACCTATTTTTAAATTAAAAAATAAAGATTATGAATTTATTAAAATTACAAAAAAAAAAAAATTATACATAATTAAATTGTTATAAAATGAAATAGAAAAAAAAATATTCAGGAAACAACAGTAAGTAAGAAAACTACATAAAATTAGAAAAGAAGAAAAAATGAAAAATCGTTTTTTTTTTTCTATGTGGGCTCCCCGAATTATATAGTATAATTATGTATAGTGTATGTTTTTTGTATGAACTCATACATACAAAGAATACATACTTAGTATATCGAAATTAAAAGCTATATATGAATAATTACATACGTATATACATATAAATATTATCCAATTGAATTGTGGGGCACCTTTTTTTTTGTTTTTTCAATTTTTAATGATGGCAGACATAAGACACATAACCACAATAAAAGCTACAAATAAAATTGAAAAAAAAATATATATATTTTATATATTGAAAGCACTACAAGTTTTTTCTTTTCTCATATTTAAATTGTTTTTTTTTTGCTGTTTCTTTTTTTTTTTTATTCCATAACACCACAGAATAAAATATCGATAGCAAGCAAGCAGCAGCAGGAAAAAAAATAAAATTCAAATCATATCATTTTTTTTACATTCATCCTTACATACATACATATGTGTTTAAAATATATATATATCTATATATATGTATGTTATATTGTTATAATCATAAATATATTTTGCGTATACATATTAATATTTTATATTTTCATTTCATATTACATACATACTAATATATTGCTCAGGGTATTATTTATATTTGTATGTATATAGGTATATATTTTATAAAAATATGTATATAGTTATGGGGAAATAAATTGACATTAAATGTATGTACGAATGTATGTACATTACGGAATTGATATTTTCTATATAATTTTTATTTATAGGGTAGATAGATAGGTAGGGTACCTACTTTCATATATATGTACCTACATATTATATATTTTTTTGTAATATAAACATACATACCATAACTTATAATATTATTTATTAATTTAAATAAATTTCAATGATGAAAATAAACATATGATATTAACATATATTTATAAATACATATATACATTAATATGTATGTACATATATATTTATATAACATGCTTTTATAGTTAGAGAATTTATATAAATAAAAAAATTACAACAATAAGAATGAGAATTCAAAAACTAGTGGAATACAATAAAATTAATAAAAAATACGTATATATATATACACTTACAATGTTACAAAAAAAATACCTATCATTTAAGATAACATTGTTACATACATAA
This sequence comes from Condylostylus longicornis, assembly GCF_029603195.1. Classification (NCBI taxonomy): domain Eukaryota; kingdom Metazoa; phylum Arthropoda; class Insecta; order Diptera; family Dolichopodidae; genus Condylostylus; species Condylostylus longicornis. Next base: position 5,879,983 of record NW_026578009.1, on the reverse strand, counting down.
ATGATATAATAATATGTATGTATGTACGTGATTACAAAGAAAATGTACATTTTTTTTCCTTTGATTTAAATAAAAATCACGAAATAAATTACATACATACCTACCTACATATGTATATAGGTCCACAATATACACACAACTTATTTAAATTGAGTTTCAATGCTGCCATTTTAGTTTTTCGAGTTTAAATACAAGATTTTTGAATTTTATATAGGTAAAGAAGTAAATATGTATGTATGTATATAAAATGAAATGAATGTATTTTTGTTTGAATATACATAAATATATGTATATTGCTATATGTATGTATATAAAATATAAATATAATTTTAATTTCAAAATTAAGATTATCGTATATTAAAAATAGGGAAATAAAAAAAATTCATTTCTTAATGATTTTAAATTATCTTAAAAATAAAAGAAAAAAAAAGTATACAATGTAGCCACACATCCGTACATACATGTATGTACGTATGGCTAATATTATATACATACATGTAAACGTAAGAATCAAATTGCGTATATTTATATAGCTATGTATATATGTATTTACTTATATTTTGTTATTACAATTTCCATACACCTTATGTTACAGTTTGAAAATTTCTGTTTAAAGAAGAGGAAACATATAAATGTATATATGTATGTATATAATCAGTATAGACATGACGTTATGTTTTATAAATATAAAAGCAAAATGTATATACTGTTGAAAAAAAAACTTGTCATATTAAATAATGTCAAAGTTTTTTTTCAGTCAACAGAAATTTCAAATATTTTAGGTAAAATAAAATATGGTAGATAGTTACCTCAGGGTTCCATAATTTAAATAAATATTTTTTGTATTTATGTAGGGTAGGTAGGTTGGTAGGTAAATTTTTTGTGTGAGAAATGGAATATTTTTTCAAAAATTATTTTTTTGTTGTAGTTAATTTTGTCATATTCCGTCTTTTGTGGCTTATTTTAAATTACAAAATCAAATATTGGTGTTTTTATTTACTTTCTGAATTAGTCTTTAGTTAAATGTGTACGTAAACAAATTTTACTTCTATCGAATTACTCTTCGGGGAGTTTTCATTTATGATTGCTACGTTAAAAGTTCTACATTAAAACTAAAATTTCTAATTCGCAGTGTTAAACAGTATGCAACAGTATTCAGCTAAGTTTTTTTGTTTACGCAATCTACAAATTCTGAAACTTCTAAATAATCAGTAATACGAAAATAACAAAAAGAAATATCCCAATACTTTACACCTTTCAATTCACTGCAAAACTAGGAAATTTTATCGAGATTTAAAGACTTGAACAAAACTTATTAAAATCTTTCAATATCTCAATCTGCCATTTTGAAAATTAAAATTTTTTTAAGCAGCCACAAAATGTAAACTAGAGGTCTGCGCTACATTTCTAATATTTCTTTTTTGCACATTGAATTTCCGAACGCATTTTATTACAGCCAGTAATATTCAACGATCTATATTTTCAGTACAAATGTAGATTGAATTTTTAAACGTACTACAAGCTAGAACTATTCTAGAACTGAATAAATAAAAACTCCTTCACTGAAATACAATTTTTTACAGAAGTAAGCCCTAATTCAAAAGAAAGAAATCAGAAATCTTAGGGTTTACTTCTTTAAATTGAAAAGAATTCAAAAGAATTTAAAGAAGTAAACCCTAAGCTTCTTGCTTAAAATTATTAGTAAAATATTGAAAATTTTAAAAATTACATTTAATTAATAAAATTTTGTTTAATAAAACAAACAAGATTGTTCAACGAAATAAATATTTTACAGCGAAAACTCCGTATGGATCCCGTAAAATACAATTGTGCAGGGCTTTGTATATTTAAATAAAAATTGTAATTTAATGTATGAATCTTCTTACTTGTATACAAAATCAATTTTCTTCAAAGTTTGACAAATCAATGAATCACAGTTTTGGGGCTATTTGTTTTTTTTTATTAGTATGTACCTGTTCACAGCAATTTTTATTTAATTGAATCGGTTGCTCTTTATTTTTCCTGGCTTATAATCTAGAAGGATAATAAATATACAGGGGCACTCATTAGCTATTTGTTCAAGTTTTCTTGCTTATACTTAAATCCCGTAAATTTACACATGTACATGTAAATAAGATTTTAATATTATTTATAGATTTATATTTTAATTAAATTCTGTGCTACGTCAGCATCCGAATGTTTTTAAGCTATAATCTTGGTTGTTTAATTTATATAGTAGTTATACATACATTGTAAATCTATGTATGTAATTTTATTTAAAAAAAATGAATTCAAAAGTATGCATTTTTCACAATTTATATATCAAAAAAATTTCTGTAATTAATTATTGATACATTATGCTCATAAATTATCATTGATTTTTTACAGATCTACGAAATATGTGTTGTATATAAATACTTATTTACTTTAGAATTTCATAGGTATTATAAATATTGTTTACATACATAAATCGATTTTGTTTAAAATGGCCGATATAAAATAAATTTCATTCATATTGTTTGCAAATATTATGTTAAATACAGTCGCCAAATTCCTACGAAAAAAAAATTAGAAATAAAAATAATTGAAATAAAATTTTCGTGAATTATGTAAATAGTTAGATGGCAATAACATGTGTACCACGTACAATATAATTACTTAAATTTACTATCGTTAGCATAATTTATGTATTACATGTATATACAGTAGGCATTTGCTCTACTGAACACACAATTTTATGAACTTCTTATAGTCAATTGAACACACAAATTTTTGCCGTGTCTCATCATATGTACACCATGAACTAAATTTCTTTGTAAGAGCCCAACATAGTAAATAAATTTTGACAAAACTGTTTTATTATTATTTCTTTTCTCATTGCAAAGGGACTTTTCACATTGAATTAGAGAAAAGAATCAATATTTTGTTTGGTAAAGTAAAATAAATAATGTGTTAGATCATTTGTTTTCATTTAAAGTGAAATTTCGATAAAATAAAAGCGGTTTCAAGAATTTTTTTGAAAATGGTGAAAACAAATATTGAAAGAAGATATTTAAATTAAAGCGAAAACTTAAAATTATAATATCTTTGGTATCAAAAGTAATTGTTACAAGAATATCTAAAGAGTTAGAAATGTTTCCAAGCAATAATACCTTAAAAACTACTTTTCACTTTAACTTGTTTGAAATTTAAAATAATGAACTTGTTGAAAAGTTCGTGTCTGTAATGAAAACAGTAATAAAAATTGCAATACAAATCAAAAGTATCTAGGTACCTATATTTCGTATATAGGTTCCTATTAAATAAATTTCTATTGGACTATATCTGTTAAATCTATATTATATTATGTATACAACCTGAAGTTAAAAAAAAAAAATATTAAAATAGTGTTATTTTGGTAACAATTTCTTAAAAAAAATTAAATTTTAGAAAATAATCTAAATATAACAGAAATATTTTCCTTAAAGAAAATTGCATACTTATTATATCAAATTAAATTTCAACAATAAAGTTCTACAATAGCCAGCCACCAATATCATCTGTAAAAAAAACAATGATAAATTCAGTGAAAAACAATGAAATTCAACAATACAAATGACAACTGTAAAAAATCATTTATATTTTTAATAAATAATCATATATACATAAGTATATAATATGTGTACATATTATAAATATTGTAGGTGCCTATGTATATGTATTTATATGTATGACATATGAAGTTATGTACATACATTAAACTATTGATATAAAAACATACAAATGTACGTTTCATGAGCTTGAGCATATACAAGAAAAAAAAAAAATTGTAAAGAAAGAAGTATCAGTGTTTCTCGATCTTTTTAAACAGTAAATTCCACCATTTATGTGTTAAACATGAAAACTTTTTATTAAATATTATTCGCATATTGTTTATTATTTCTATAGTAAATAAAGAGAATATAATATAGTGTTTAATATCTTGAACTAATTTTCTTTAGAAATTAATTAAATTGTGTTAAAACTTTTTCAAATTTTTTATTTTAAATTTTGCAAAGATACAAAATATAAATTATGTTTACATATTTACCAATGTAATATTAGTACCAATTTACGCCAATCATTTGTTGTTTTTACGCCAAACGAACTTATCGAAATTTAGAGACATACATATATGTATATTGGTAATTACTGTTCACTATATCATGTTAGTAAATATAAATATCATATCTATACATTTCTATAAACATCATATCTATAATTTGTGAATAAGCATTTACATACATGAACACATGTAAAGCATATAGGTACCTATTCAGTTTTTAAACATTTGTAAATTGATTATAAAACCAAAAATAATAACAAAGAAAGATTTGAATATTAATTTTTTGTTCTCAACACATTCAGGGAAAATAAAGAAAAAATTTAATAACTTATTAGTTTTATTCACATAATTTAATAAATAAAATTATAAAATGTCATAAAAGTTTCAAAAATAATATTAAAATTAAAAAAATAAATAATAAAATTGAAAAGAAGCAGCAGGAAAATTTATAAAGTAGCCATAAATTTCGATTTTTGTTGATTAACGTGTATGCTTGTATTTTTACAAAACGTGTATGCTTGTGTATATAGCGTATGTAATATAATTGTATTACAATACATATGTACAAGCCTTAAAACTTGTTATTTTCTTGATCGATTATTTAATTAAAAAATCGATTATTTAAATCGATTTTTATTAAAAAATAATATTAAACTTAATTATCATAATCGATTCTAAATACGAACATATTTAAAGAATAAATTTGTTTTAATTAAAAATTTCATTATGTCATGGCAAACGTACGTTAGTATTAACGTATTTTCTTAAAAATATTATGTATACAATGTATTTTCTTAAAAAAACAGAGTTTATAAACAATTTAAACGTGTCTGTGCAAATTATTAAAAATTTTTGAAATAGTTTTATAATATAATACCCTTGAAACCAGAAGATCTATGTATGTATAAAATTTCTTTGGCTAACACTATTTATTTCATTTTTTCTTGTGTATGAAATTCTTCTTGTGTAAATATATTGTGTATTTTTGTTGATTATTTAAAAATATATTTTTGTTCAATTTAAAATTATGAAATTTGGATTTTCTAATGCCTTAGAACTTTTTTCCGTGTTTTGTAAGTCGTTATGTTCTTTTAGGGTTAGGGCTTGTATTTTTGTAATGTCAAAAATTGTACGCATATAAAACCATTTAATATTACATTTGTAAAAAAATTTTAAATTTCGTCGTTTAAATCTGAGTTTTCGTTGTACAAAATTCTAACATGTTCTTTGAGTAGGTAAATGAAGAAGTGAGCAAAAATATGAAAAAAATATGTACTCGTACAGTGACATCATAGCCTAAAATAAGCAAATATAATCTTATTACTTGGTCTTTAATAAATTTTGTGATAATCTTTAAAAAAAATTTAGTATTATTATTTATAAAATAATTTTAAAAAAATGTAGATAAATTCTGGGAAATCTAATAATTTTTGATATTAAAAAAAAATAAAAGATGGTGTTGAAAATATTTACATAAAAGTAAGTATATACTGTCCAATTTTAAAATTTATCAAAAGGTTTCCGATTTCAACTGAATGCTTATACGTGTATAAAAATGTTTACCATTTTTATTAAATTTCGTATTTGCGCAGCAAAATTAGAACTTGACGGGGTATGTGGAAAATTTCCTGAATTCTTTATTTTAAATTATATCGAATTTAATAGTGCATGAGAGAATACTGAACAAACGTGAGAATACTGAAAGACGTTGACCTAATTGTGGTGTTTCATTTGAATATAAGTTTTGTTTGTTTTCTTGACCGGGAACGATTAGTCGGCTGGTAGGTTTATGACATCCAAACCATATCATTCACCAATTCGCCATTTTCAAGTCAAATAAGATTTCTTCGACCCTGTGTTGTGTCGTCATAAGAGCTGCCGTCATTCTAACCAGCATCTGCATTTTATCGAGCTTTTTTGTTTTTCTGGATTAACACAACGGTGACCATTATGTTAGGCACAATATTGAGAATTGGTCTCACAACACATTCAAACAACCAGTATGATAGCCCTGAACTAAGGCTCAGTGAACAGTTCCTACGCAACCCTACAATGGCAACCTTCTTCGCCATATATTTCCGTGTTTTTCACCAATTATATCTTTACCTAAATTTATTTAAGTTCAGTATCCAAAGACACAGTGATAACATTCAACCGGAGGGTTATTTTTTAACGCCCTTAACAATTGGCTCACTAAAACCTAGCAATTATCATTCTAGTAAGAAACAATTACCCCATTTGGTGCATAACGTTGTTGAACGTCAATAAATTTTTTTCGGCATATTTACACAATTGAAGTCAGGATAATTTTTATAAAAAAAAATTTTTTTGCAGCTTGAGTATTTTCAACAAGTTCGTAATCATTTTTGGAAATATAAATTTATTTTATAATTAAAGTACAGCGCATGTATTTCATATTTTAGTCAAAGGTTAGTTATATCAATTTTTACATACTTAAGATAATTTAATCAAAATAGAGATACAAACAGACCGACAGTTTGGTGAAAAAATATTGTCTCTGTGATTGTGCACATACAACAACATAATAATCAAGATTTTCAAATTAAGAAATATAACTGGGGTCATACAAAATATTCTAATCCAATTTATGGAAATAAAATTAAACTTTTTATTTGCATATTTTTTATTACACTGAATCTGGTAATTCTTGTCATTATGCGAAAAAGCAAATGTGTTCGTTGTTTAAGTCAAGGGCAATTTTCTATTGTTAAATTATGGTACAAATATACTTTGTTCTTGGCTAATTTTTTTTTATGTGAGAATTAAATTAAAAATTCTGTTTGTTATGATAATTTTTCGAATATGTATTATTTTTTATTATGAAACTACATACGGGGGGAAATGGAGTACTTACATAAGTATTATTTCGAATAAGTATAAATAAACACAACATACACATTCTTATTATTTGTAAATCTTATCCTTAATGTTAAAAATGAACTAAATTCATTAAGCATATCTAGATTTATAAGTGATAAATCCTTTTTTTTTTTCCTAGCGTTTTATGTTAAGCGTTTTCGTATTTACAATTTTCATAAAAATATTTAATTATTCTGCACAGAATTTTAGTCCTTTTAGATTAAATACTTAATATAATTTATACGAATTAATATAATTCGTATAATATTTTTAATTTATCTCTTTAATTGTAGCGTTAAGATTAGAATAATTATTTATGTTCAATATCATATTTGAATAAATATAAATTCAATCAAATCTCGATTGTGTATCAGTTTTCATATTACTTTTTCCATTTTAAATTTATATTATCTACGAGAATAGAGTAATAATATGTAGAATAAAGTCAAACTCTTTGCGTCTGATTTTAAATTCTCAAATGAGTGATATAACAACTAGCGGACATACCTAAAAGAATTTGATTCTACATCTTGAATGAACAAGAAAATTTATACTCTATGGGATCACAAATATTTTCTTCTTAGGTCATATTTTCTTCATAAACATGCGTCGTGCAAATTGCATGTACCTCCTGCATAATATTCTTCATATTATCATTATTATATATTATATTGTATTTATAAAAATTCGGTTTCCGAGTCCTGATGTTTCAAAAACAATTCTTGTTTCATTATCTTACCAATCAAAATTAGGATATTAAATGGCAATGTTTTTTTATACAGGGATTGAAAACTTCGGAAGCAGAATAATACAATACCTCTAGACAAACAAAAAACATTACGGTACATTTTTCGTATTGCAATTACACTTCTCGAGTTTGGAGGAATTTCAGAGGTTGGTCATTTTAAAAGCCGTCTTAAACAATTAATCTTCTAAAAACTTTATGTGGAAAATAGAAGCGGAAATTGGAACAATTTTCCGCATAGTATTGAAAGCTTTGACCGTTACCCAGCAATTATTTGTCGTGATAGGAAAAGTAAACTTATGTATGCACTCCATCTGCTTTGTAATAACATTAAAGATTGGTTAATTTTTTTACAACAAAATGAAATTAAATTAAATATTTATTTATGATTTTAATGATGATTTTATCAAATAATGTGGATTAATAAAAATTTTCTAATTATTAATTTATTTTCATCTTAAGATGTACTTAAATATACATATTTAAATATGCACATGTAGTATGTTCATTAGTACATACATATGTATACATAATACACGTACATACTTTATAATACCATGGCATTATTATAACAGATCGGAACATTCAAAAATCAAAGGGAGGAGCAAAATGCAGATTTGAGAACAAATTTTTTTTAAGACTATTGTTTTTTGCTTCAATTTTAAAACTTACTCTTTAAAAGTTATCAAATTCAATATAAAACCATCATCTGAATATTCCATCTTCAAATTGTTGGAATTTCAAAAAATATTCATATCTACTCTTATTAATTGTGTTTAATTGAATTGTATCTTTATATTAATTTGTGACATAGGGGCCCACGTTTGTAAAACAATATAAAATTGGTATTTAATAATTTTTGGTAAAAATTCATTTTCGATTTTATTAAATTCATTATGTTATGACATTGATAAACACAAAAATGAAATTCATTTCATTTTGGAAAAATATTTATAAAATACGCATGTACTGAAAATGAAAAAAAAATAAAGAAAATATAATAAAACGTAATAAATTTGTACATGAAATCATACGAACATCAGCATCACATACATACAAACACTTTTCATACAAATGCAATGTCATGTAAGGAATAAAAACCAAATTCAGAAAAGGAAAATATCCTTGTTTTTAATATTAGGTCCATATATTATGTATATGTGTGATTTTTAAAGAAGACAAAGAGAATGCAAGAGTTTTATAAAAGGATAGAAATTAAAAATCTTTATACCACCTGCTAGTCATGAGAATTTTTCTTTCTCCCTTTGCATATATACGTACATACATATGTATGTAATTGTGTATTATATTGTTTTTTTTGTTTTAATTTTTTTAAACTTTTAAAAATTTATAGGAAATTAGTAATTTTTTCGTTAATATAAATGAGAATTGCACTTCAATTTTTATATTGTGACTTGTGAGAGCCCAAAATTTATTTTTTTCTTAGAAATATTCAAAGATTTTCATTTCCATTACATTAGGATTGGGTAATAATTTTTTTTTTTATAAGCTCCATTATGAATAAAAGCGCTGCATGGACTTTATATTTTACATGGAGGGTATAATTAAAAAGAGAATTTATGCGAAATTGAGATAGACTTCGCGGAGTAACTATTTACTATTAGAGAGAAAATTAAAACTCATCATTTAAATTTTATTATCTCTAATCGTTTCAGCTTTCTGTCGTTATATGACTGTTAAATTCAGTTCAGAAATTTATTTTTAAATTCAATTGAATCACTGATATACGTTACATGTATTTAATCTGATTGGATTCGAATACATTTCATTCGAAATTCAGGGTGGCAACATTATAAAATTCAGGGATTTAAAGGAAATAAGAAATTAATAAAATAAAATATAAATGATCTGAAATAAATTAAAACGAGCTGAGTATTTGTTAAAAATAATTTTTCAAAATAATTCACAAAAGCGATCATTTTTTACTAAACCTCTATGTATGTATGTACGTATGTACATATTATATAAAAACTTGTACTTAAATATTTTATGAATTTAAATAAAAATAAAAAAATCATTCGTATGTATGTATGTACATATGAACTCATGTTCAAACATGTCAATGTTCTTCAAAAGGTTAAAATTTTTTTTTTTTTTTTTTGATTTTATTTTTTCGAACTTTAATATTTTTTTATCCAAAATTAAGGGGGCATAGAAATGTATGTATGTTTACAATATAAGTACTTATATATGAATCTTCATCATTTGCCTCCTGCATTGAAGGATACTTCTTCATATTTTAATAGGGTAATGCATACAGAGATATCGATTCATGTACATCATTTATAGCACATATTCTTGTGTACATATTATATATATATGCATACATATACACTATACATAAGAATTCGAATAATAAAGTTCATAGACTGATTTTTTTTTTACAAGCTAAGAACTGTTAACGTCACGACCACACGATTATATACATATGCATATATTCGTAAATATGTTTATATATTGATACATTCAAATTATAAATGCACATGTATTTATTTTTTTATACCTACATATTAATTTTTTTTTGTATTTCAAACTTGAATTTATTTTAGCTTTTATATTTTCCACATACATGCATACATGCGTTATTTTTAAGTTCGTTAATAATGGAAGTTGATCAGTTTTTTATTAAATAAAATTAAATATAAATTTAAAAATAAGAAGTGTGTATTTGCGAATTATAAAACCTTAAGAATTAAAAATACCTATATGCACAGATGGCGTTATGAGTCCAAAATGGTGAGGCTTTATGATCAATTTTTACAAAAATTGAACTTGATGTTAAGTGCAAATTAATTTTTAGTATTTTAAAAACAGTAAATAATTTGTTTAAACTGTTATGCCGTATAGGTACCTATGTTTATACATCTTTGAGATTTTTTGTGTTAATATTTCGTACAAATTAAATTTTAGTTAATTTTATTTAATGTTTATTGTAAAATTTTGAAAAAAAAATTAATTTGTTTTCAGTGCTGCAGTATAATTTTTGATTTTAATTCAAGTTAGGTTGAATATAAAATAGTTGTCAATCTTGTTATTTAATTGTAATACGACAAATTTTGTCTGTCAAAAAATTTACAAAAATTTAAATTGCATTAGGAAAAAAATTTAACCCGAAGTTAGAATCTGGGTTGTTTGTAGACAGATACTATTAAATAGTTGATTAAAAAGTCATATTTTTAACGTTTGTATTTATCTGTCCTGTTCAGTAGTTTTAATATTTCCTGAAATATGATTAATTTACATTCGAATTTGCAATGTAGTTACCTGAATTACTATAACGATAGGATACAAATTAAATAAGAACAATATTATAAAGGTCTTGCAATTTGCTGAGCTCAGTAAAACAAGTGTTTGAATTATTTGATGAACTTAAACTAGTAAAAATGGACAGACATGTAAGCTAAATCTAAGCGTACATGTACGAACTATTGTTTGCATGGGCTAAATATTGTATTTGTAAAATTTTATGAACTGCTATAAGAGTTGCCTTATCTTACTCCGCTTATTTTAAAAATAACCTTATTATTCAAGTTACTTTAATAATATTTTTTAAACAAATAAATGTTTTAATAAAATTTTGTCTGATATATAAATTTTAATAATATAAAATGCATACACGTCCACACAAATTTTATTAATCCAATATATTTATATGTGTGAATATATTCGTATATGCTTGTAATTAATATATACATACTTATTGTATATTTATAATAATTTTTTAAAATATCATATTATACTTACGTGGTTTTAAATATCACACATTCTTATGTATTATACTTACTTATCTTTAAATATTATTATATATGCAATAGTTAGACCACAAATGTTATATCAACGTCGAAAAATTCATGTCAAGAGAAAGAAATAAATAAATATAATATTTGTTATACATACAAATTTTGTAAATTTATTTTACTGATTAATTTAACGAAGTAACTAAAAATATAGAATTACGTTACGAAATCTTTGTGAAGTATTTTAGTTTGTACATATTTCAATAAAAATATTTACATAATTATATAAATTGTTAAATAATGGTTACGTTAAAATTGAAAAAAAAAATTTGCTTTGTCTTTTTTTATTTTATTTTATTTTTTAGAACTACTATATGAATCCCAAGGTCTTGTTTCTTTATTAAATTTTTTGAAAATTTCTGTGTTAAGTCCGCATTATATAAAGAGACGAGAGGGTAATGTCAGATTGACAAGATTTAAGTACACCATACTAATTTATTTTTATTGCTAGCTTAATGGCAAACGAATAGTTGAAATTAGTAAATGAAGTTACTAATTTCACAGATAAATTTTTTTCTTTTATTATTTGTTTTCTTTTTCCAAAGAGAGAAATTTGACAGTCCTTTATATACAGTAGAGTGTGCATGAAATAGAACATTAAAATTTAACTACTTAAGTATTCTTAATTTTAGCTATTCCAATTAACATAGTTTTTTAAAATTTTAATTAAAATTTAAAATGCATTACAAACTTCTCTTGTACTACAACAAATATTTGGTAAAATATAGGGAGACCAGAAGAATAATATTGATAATTATATTCGTACGTACAGTACGCATGCATATGCATATAATATGCAAGTGCTATTTGTTGTATACACATGTATATATTATGTAGATGATACAAATAATATGTTCTCTTATTTCCTTGCATAATAAAATAAAACAGATTTTATGATTATCAATATGGTGAAAAGATTCGGTCTAACTTATGATTTTTTTTAACACCTCTATAGTAAAATTTACACCTCGTTGAAAGGTGTGAATTTTTTTTAGTAAGTTATTTACTAACAATCACGAAAAAAATGTTTCACTTACATGAAGTTACGAAATGTAGATTTAGTATTTCAAATATAATTTAGTTAAAATACTTTAACAAAGCCTTACTTATTATTTAGATTAACACATTTATGCGAATTTTACTTTTAAATTTAATTTATTTTATAAAATCAAAAATGAATTTCAGTATTTTAAGTTAAAGTTTACACACAAAGAAATCTTTTATATTAAAAAACAATCTTTCAAATTTTCTAATTTAATTTTAATGATTTAGAATTACTTTAAGCAAATGCAATAGAATATATCACAGAGATATTAAAGTTTTTCTTTGTGAAGTTGGTTTATATGTACATACCCTCAAAAATTTTTATTTACTTCTTATATAAATGCAAATTGTTCAACGTTTTGCCCTAAAATTAACGACAATTTTTTATTGACCGTTGTGAAAAAATTATATATTATTAAATTAGATGCACCCCAGTAGGAATAGACCTTTAATTTATTGGAAGTTAACTTAAAACTGAAATGTATGCTTTATTATAATATTGTATAAATGCGGTTTACAACAAAAAAAAAGCAATTGTGCAAGTGAAAAATAGTTTATATTAATTATTTAGTTTGTATTTAAATAGACAAACGGCGTTGGTTCTAAAATTTTTCTAATCCAATCCAGACTTTCACTTTTTCAAATTATTTTTTTTAAATGCCTAGAAATATGGTTAGAAAAGTTTTGCCAGCTTGAAAACTAAGTTATAATTTTGATCTAGGAGTTTAAATATTAATATTTAAGTTTTATGACGTTTTATAACAATTTGAACAAAAATCACGTTTGCATGTTTATTACATTTATCAGGTGCTATTAAAAAAAAGTTGCATAACTAATGATTTTTTATTAAATGGAAGGCGAACGGTAAACAAGTATTTTGATTAAATTGAGCTTTTCAAACAGACTTAATAAGTTCTTACCACAGTCATTTTATTTTTTTTTTTGTTGTTCTTCAAACTTTACACGCAGAATAAGTTTGGTTCTGGCATTTTTAACAAGTTTAGACAAGTTTTTCATACATATTCATTTCCTTTCAAATGTGTAGGAGATAAGAACAAAAAAAAATTTTCTGTTTTAATTTTTTTTCTTGTTAAATCAAGAATTGCTATGTTCTCTTTCTGGTTTTTCTTTTATTTCTTTTACTTTTTTTATAAACAGTGAAATAATAAAATGTTTATTTTTAAAAGTTTATCTTTTCGTTCAGTTGAAACAAAAATACTTCTTATCACATTCTTCCTACATTATTTCATACATATTTATGTATATACTTATGTTAATTTCGCACGTCTCTGTTTTAATTTTAATAGGCAAATGTAAGTCTGTAGTTAAGGATGAATGTAAATGTTGGGTATTGAAATCAGGCAGTCGTTTTTGTTTGCATTTTACTTTTTTTAACATTATTTATTGAAAAACAAAATTATATTTATTTTAATGTTTTTCATATGACTGTTGAACTAATCAGTTGTCAGGACTAATTTCGAATTAAAGTTTTACATGGATACTATATCAAATAACAATTAATATTATAGCAATCTTGGTTATAATATTCATAAAACAAATACGAGTTAGGTAGTCTGATTAGAACTAAAGTTACGAAAACGAATAAGCGCTTATCGTGCTTCATTTTTATGGTATAAATGGTCAAATAAATTTGAAATAATTTTAATTTTTTTTCAAAACAATTTATTTCTTCAAAATAATTGATGCTGCAGCATCGATCAACCTAGTAAACGTAGGCAAAGAAAGTAAGAAGAAGAAAATTAATTACAAAAATTTGATTTATTTTTAAATATAAGAATTTTCAATTAACGTGCAATGTACAAATTAGCAAGTTATGTCATCGGCAACGATATATCTCTATACATTTAGAATAAAATAAAGTTTTGAAAAATAATTGATAATATTTGCAACTTTTACTTGTAATATCAATTAATTTGTTAACGGAACTTGTTAACACACAACATTTTCAATTCAATAAAAAAAATATCACAAATTATTAGTGTTCCCTTCAATGTTTTCTTATCTTTATTTAATTACATTTTTTGTATTTAATATTAGCTGCGTTGGATTCCATTAACATATTTGAAGTGTTCATGTACCTATGTATATGCCGTAGTATGATATTCTAATTTGAACGGTATCTTGCGGTATATGAGCAAATCCTTGCATAAAATAAGGGATGTAAGATTATGTATTGGCACAAAATGTAGAGTTATGGATCGAAATGCCCGTTTCCATGGAAAAGAAACATGAACTCTCAATTTTTGGTCTGCCTATTTTGATTAAAGTTTATATCTGAGTTGACTCTGACTAACTTACAGATCTAATCAAAAACTTTTGATATATGTCAGATTTCGCGAACTGGAGCTTTAGTATACACCGATTTTACATTTTCGATCATTCCTAAGAAAGTATTCAATACTTGAAACTTTTTATATAAGCTTCATATGACAACAAGCCTAGCTTTTCGATGAAATCAGTTGTCAGCAATTGATCTTTTACTATGGGCCAAACTTATTTTTTACGCATATGTCGATAAATAATTAACCGATTTTTTTAATATTTACTTATAGAGCGTTAAAACAATGAACAAATAAATTTTCCGGGAATATCAGAAAGTTATTTTCACTATGGATCGATTTTACATTTTTTACCATAAATAAGAAACTAATCTATCTAATTTCTTAAAATTTCATATATAAGGTGAGTTCCTCGCCAGACTGACAAACTTTTCAGGGAATTTACTGACAAATTCTTCAGGGAATTCGAATGACATAAAGTAGAGATGTTTAAAACAAAATTCGATTTTTTAAAATATGTAGACTAAAAATTTAGTCTAATAACTGTAAAAATTTGAATGATACCGATTGCCGATATTTGTGCAACGGGGACAACAGTGCACCGCGACCACGTATTAGGAAAGAAATTGCAAAGCCGATAGTTTTCAATATACAAATTCACACATTTTTCAACATGTGAATGTTTGATTAATTTCTATAATAAAAATAACCTTTATTTTTATTATAGAATTTACGATACGATTTAAATCAGATAATGGTCGATTTTTTTCCTTATAATATTATAACTAGTTTCTTTGTTTCTTTTTTTTTTTTTGTTATTATTATTTTCGTTATAATCACGTATGTTGTGAACATGTGCGCATTGAGCACTTTATTTTACAACACAATAATTAATTATGCTTAAGTGCATGCTTAGTATTTTATTTATGTGCATAAGTATATCTACATTTTCTATTGTTGCATCTGTGTGAATTTGAATGTATTTTAAGTACAAATCAAAAATAAAACCATTTTTTGATGATAAGAACCAAGAAGACTTAAGACTTGTTATAAAAATCATTTTATTTCTTTTATAAAATATTAAAATAAAGTTTTTAAGTTAGTTATTTTATTAGAAAAAATTAATGTCTTTATAATGCTTACATAGTAAGTAAATTCGACTCCATTTATGCTTGTATATACAAATTTATATATGTACATATATACATATTTGTGTGTCAGGGTGAACAAATGAAAAAAAAAAAGGAAAAGTTTGCTTTTTTTAATTAAGTACGGTTAGTTTTTTTTATTAAATGAATAATTATGTGTGCTTTGTACATACATTGCATTGACGTTCACATATAAGGTGCATAATATCTTTAACAAAATTTCAATTATGGTTGCAATTTAAAATAAAAAAATATCTACATCCATACATATATATATGTATATACTTATACGTAATAATATTTTTCGTAAATAATTTGTTACTCATCTTATTGCATTTTTTTTTACAATAATTTTTTAGATCTTTTCAAATAAATATCTTGCAAATGTGTCAAACATTTATGCAATTATAGAAATGCATATTCGTGTAAATACACATGTACATATACATATCACATATTTATTTTGATGCAACATGCTGTCCTATTCATAAACTTTATTATAATATAGAAATTTTCATAAACTATATTATTATTTTGCAGAATTTAACTGCTGCAAAATCATAATAAAACGCAATTTTTACTATTTATCGTGATATACTGCGATTATGAACAGGCGTATTCTTTTCAAAGAATCAAAATATGGATACCTTCAAAGGTTAATTTTAAATTTTTTTTTCACTTATTTTTAACTTATTATAGCTGTACTAATTTTCAAACTTGATGTTTAATATCACCCTGACACGGAACATTCTGCTTCAAGCAGTTGTTTTTGTTTTATTTTATAAAATTTGACGAAATCATCTCAAATTATTCGATATAATTTTTAGTTTTAAAGTAAGTTAAGTAAATTGGAAAATAAGTATATTAAATTATTGTTGAACTTCCAGCTTTATTAGATAAACAACTTTGTTAAAATTACTTTGATATTGTCTAAATTGCAAATATAATTAAATATTATAACTACTTATAGCTTTAGTTTTCATTAGTAAGCCAACTTGAATTTATTTGATTTGGACTTCGAGGAAATAAAATATAAATTTAATATTTCTTTATAAGAACTTTACAAATATATATATAAATATATACATAATGTGTTGTATTGTTTTTGGATTTTTAAATTTAAAGCTTTAAACATTTTTACCACATGAACTCCTTTATTATAATATGTATGTTTATGTGTGCAAAAATTATAAGTTAATCATAGATATAAACATAATACTCGTATTTTTGTATGCATTTAGAATAATAATTAATGTGTATCTAACTACTTATCTGCCAAATTAAAAATAACATAATACATTTTATAAAATAACATTTAAAAAAAAAAAACCAAAAAAGAAGAAGCACGAGGGGCTTAATAGTCAGGTTCGTACCCCTCTGGTACAAGCAAGAAAAAACTTTTAGTTTGATTTTAAGAAAATGTGTTTGCATTTGTATATGTTAATTATATTTTTGGATGAAAACATAAACATCTTTGTGGATAATTTGATACATAGATACAATACATATGTACTTATGTACATCCATATTAATCAGGCAAAAAGAAAATGTCGGGACATACTGAGAACCAAAAAGGTCTATTATCTTCGCCTAATATAGTTGAAATTATAAAAGGCTTATTTTATATAGGAAACATAAATAAAAGTTCGAATTTTCAAACGAAAAAATGAGAAGAAAAAAAATAATGCCCAGATTTTGATTATTACTGCTTTGTGAAAAAAAAACACAAACACACTTAACACTTGAACAATATTTTTCTTTGTTTGAATTTGAAAAGAATAATTGAAAGAACACAACAATACATATATTTTAATATGTGTATGACAGAATACCATTCTCATGTACATAATTTTATTTTCGTGAAATATACGAAACAGATAACTATTTGAATTACGTTGTTTTGTCTCTCTTTTACTCAATGAAAAATTAGGAAAAAACAAGAAAAGAACAGCTGATTTACCTTGTTTTACAGTGTTATTTCGATTTTACGTTATATATTTTCAGGTTTTTGCATGTGTTATAACACGTTCATAAATATTCTTTGTTTGTATAGAAATTTTTTTATAAGATTTGTGTAAATAAGACAGTATGCGCATTAAATCATGATTTTTTCTGACTTTTATTATAATTTTTATCACAACAGTTTGAATTAGCTGGTAAGCATTTAAAATGATTGTTACACTCTACAGCTTGTGTAAATGCTTGTGTGATACTGTGTTGTATATAAATTATAAAATACAAAAATTATTCGAATATTGCCATAAATCCATACATGCAAACAAAACAAATAGCAATACCAATATTAATTTCAATAAATCTTTTTTGTACAAAGATTTTCCTCGTGTTTTTTTTTATTATTTTAATATTTTTGCTATTTTATTATTTATACATATTTTTAATTTCAAAAATTGTACTAAAAACAAAAACTTACATGTATAAATTTAATATATGTACATATTTACGCATATATGTATTATCGAGCAAAAACAAAGTTTACTGAAAACTAGTTTGCACTTTTATTATTGATTTAATTTTATACTTTTATTTTAGCATAATATTTTGCATGTAGTAGTGTGGTCTTGTATCTTCTAAATTTATATGGATGTATGAGTAAACACAGTCACCTTCATATAATTACGTGTATCTAACTTTATTTTTAAATAAAGATTGTGTACTTCATATAAATTATGTACAATACATAAATTTTTTTTGTTTGAAACCCTAAAGCAAAAACATGTTTTGTACCAGAACTATGATTAAAAAATAAAGTTGTTTCGAATCCTAATTAAATACTTTTGATTCTACCTTTTATATGGAATACCGACTAAAAATAATTTAGTTAACATACATATGTAGGTACATACATAAAAAAACTGATGCTTGACTCTAAAGTCCCAAGTGAACAAGACAAAAAACATACATACGTGTTCAAACTTTTAAGCGTTCTGAGTTATTTAAATGTTTGCGTTCCATTCAAGGGGATATATAAAACTCTGATGACCATATTCCTATAAAACTCAAGGCATACGCGCCATTAATTACACTAACCTATACTCATAATCCTTTCCATTACTTTTAAATAAATTCAAATACTGAAAATCATATGTTTTATAACTAAAAATTAAGAATAATGAAAAAAAATAATGTAAAATAACAAATTTTCATCGCCTTTTATGTGGGGCTATGTAAGGTGACATTATGCTGGGTTTCGGCGCATAGTAATGTCGAAGGGAACGGTCGACGGACTAACCAAATTGAGGGCGGCTGCCGACACTGCGATAATGGACTGGTCGGTGTTTCCGTCCTTAGTGGAGTTGAAAAATATTATAGATGAGGAAACTAGAAGAAGAGAAAACTTGCTTTGGTATGGCGGGCGGACTTGTGCAACGACAAGGGCTCTGTGATCGGAAAAGAGCAGTGTAAGTACGCGGGGGCTGCTGGCATTAAACAAGGGGGAACTTAATATTCTGGTAGGTATTTTAACTTGGCACAGATGATGCCAAGACATCGGAGTGGTAGAGGATGTGTATCACGTGCAAAGCGAGTGCTCCGTTCTGATACGGAGAAGGGTACGCTTTTTGGGAGGATATCTGTTGGTGGGTTTTGAAGAGCTCTCGAAGGCACCAGTTTGTGATCTGGATTTAGGGAGATGGGTGTGCTGTAGAGGGATGCCGATGGGCCATCTGTTGGGCGTAGTGCCTCCCCTTTCCAACGCCCTAACTTACCTTAACTCATCTTCCTGAGAAAACAATTGAGAAGCAGTAGCAGCCATTTCTTTCCATGAGCTTTAATATTTTTAAATGCAAAACCACTTTTATAATCACCCAATAAAAGAATATTGGGCTATTTAAATTTATAGATTATTTATTACATTCGTGTATTTCAAAAATTTTCCAGAAATGAGATCGTTTTAGAAATGTCCACAACTACTTTGAGAGTAAAAACGTTTTTTTTTCTCATTACCTACAATTTATTCAGTGTTTTATAATTTTTTTATTTTTAAAATTAATTTAAATTTTTTGGTTTATGTTATAATGTATGAAAATTCATGAAAAAATTTATAAAAAAATAAGATAATAGATAAATAAAATTATTTTCATAAAATAATATTATTATTTAGCAATTTGCTAGTTAACACAAATTAATAAATTTTTTTAGAGTATTCAACAATTTTGAAATTGCTTACAAAATTTTCTTATCGAATCCGTTTTATCTTTGTCTGCTAAATAAAACGCAAAAAAGTAGAATTGTGAGTTTCCTTTTTTTATGTAATTTAATTATACTTCTTTATTTTTTAAATTTAGATATACTAAAAGAAACGCACTGAATGTCTCCAAATTTATTTTTAAAGTCAATTTTAAATAATTAAGTAATAAAATATAAAAATTAAATAAATAAATAATAAAATATTGCGGAGTTTTTAGTATTTTAAATAAAATAGTAAAAAAATGAAGAATCCATAACATTTTTTTTTCAATTTGTTCAACTTTTAATATTGCTTTGTTCTCCAAAAAATAACATTCATTAGAATCGCGACGAGGTACAATTTTCGTCACGTCGTGTAATTACTTAAATTTTGCTTCGTTTTGCTTGTGTGTTTAAATTTTTCGTATTTGTGTGAAAATTTTGTATGTATATACGTACAAATTATTACGTACAATTAATGCGATGGTATATGTATATATATAATTCAAATTCAAAAAGAATTGGTGGAAGGAATTACATTGTACAAGTATGTGTATTGTAATCTTTTCTTTCTTTGTTGAAAAAGAAAATGTGCTGTTGTAGATAACTTTTTTTTGTTATCATCTAGATTTTAAAAAATAAATAAATTAATATGAATGATATTTTGATAATATGGGTGTACATACATACATGCATGTATAATATGTACATATGTATATAAATATTATGCTATATATATGTACTAACTACTATATATGGAACAATAATCGATATTTATTCTGAAAATATTTTGAGAATTTTATATTATGCTCTTCACTAATTTTATCATCATTTAAATTCGTTTATTTTTAATGCGTTTTATCTTCATGCATATACACATATGTTTGGATTATATTTAATATGCCTGACTAGAAAACAAATAAAAATATCTTAATTTGTATGTATTTTGCATATACTTCTATACATGATTTATATAAGATATATGTATATTGTTTACTTAAATTGAAATATATATTAATAACACTAACACGTACATTATCACACTTTCTCACACTTATTCAATTTTTTATGGATACATTTCTTATTCATTTACACATGGTTATGAAAATTACATTCAAAGATTTGGGAAATTATTGAATACAAAAGAGAGAAACATATGAAGGCGATGAAAATTTGTTGTTATTTTTCATTAATTTTTTTTTCATTATTCTTAATTTTTAGTTCTAAAACATATGATTTTCAGTATTTGAATGTATTTAAAAGTAATGGAAAGAATTATACGGAAAAATGATTGATATTTTTTTCTTAAAAACTTAATTTAAATTATTTATTCAAATAATTTTAAATTAATAAATATAAAAATGTTTTTTAAATATGTACATAATTTAGATTATATATATTTTTTTATCGAGAAAATGATGTTGCAATTAAAAAATAATTGAGTAGTGTGTTAGAAATAGGTACTACAAAAAAAAAAAGTATTTTTAAACTGTGAATTTTATTAAAATTTTAAAAAATCTTTGCATAAAATAAAATATTTAATTGGAAAATATTAAATAGAATATTTTATCACTGAGAGAACATTTATAATTTATTTTTAATAAAACTAAGTTTTCTGATAAAATTTTCATATCGCTGTTCAGTCAGAATGTCAGACATATTTTGTTTTTAAGAACAAAAAGATAAAAAGTAAAAAAAAAAAATAAAATGAAAAATAATCTGTGAATTTTTTTTATTCAGTTTTATTTTACATAAAGAAAAATTGTAACTATTCTATCTAAATATTTAAAAGAAAAAAAATATGGAAACAGACAGACAGAAAAATATTTTGGAAAATGGCTGATCAAAGATCAATATCATCTGTTTTTTTTTTCATATGTAAGAAATTTTACAGAAACACTGCATTATACAAAAAAAAATAAATTTTTTTATATTTCATCCACTCCCACGAAGAGACTTACTGAACTGTAATAACTTTTCATATTCCCTAAGATTTTTCAATTGGTTAACATAAAATTTGTAGAAATATATTAAATT
This sequence comes from Condylostylus longicornis, assembly GCF_029603195.1. Classification (NCBI taxonomy): domain Eukaryota; kingdom Metazoa; phylum Arthropoda; class Insecta; order Diptera; family Dolichopodidae; genus Condylostylus; species Condylostylus longicornis. Next base: position 5,857,742 of record NW_026578009.1, on the reverse strand, counting down.
GAATTTAGTGGAAGTAATTTTAAATCTAGACAAATTTGTTTTTTTTTTTAAATTTTATTATAAATATACATAATTTTTATGTTGTGGGGTGTATTTAAACTACGAGTAATTCATTTAAATATAATATTTTACATTGATTTTATATTATTTGCTTAAATATTATTAAATTATTATATTTTAAACAATATAAAGTAACATATAGAGTATTAATGAGTTGTTAGTTGAAAACCAAAATACTTTTTAATGATACCCCATCTCCTTAAGTGATGGGACTAACAGAATATAAATGAATGTTTGTATAGAGGTAGACAAAAAAAATTCTGACGACTTGGTATTGCATATAAACATAAATCGTTTTAAGAACATTTGTATCGCTAAATTTATTTTATTTACATATGTAAATTTACATATTTATATAATATAAGTCGTTACTCTGAGTTGATTTAACCATGTCTGCCCATCTGTGTAAGCGATGAATCGAAAAACTATTGAGCTAAATTTATCAAATAATTATTTAAATGATTGTTGTAATTAGTAGAACCCTATTTAATTTTATAAAACTATTTACTCGTAAAGTTATAGAATTGAAATTTTGTAAAAATAAATATCGTAATTATTTAGGACAAAGGAGTATGATAAATAGGGCTATTATTTTTTGTAGCAGTAGTTGAGACTACACGAATCGTTATGGTAGCCGCCATGTAACAAGTTATTTTACTGTATCTTAAAATCCACTTAAACAACCGAACTGAAAATTAAACAACCATGCTGATATTATGAATCCTTAAGGTGGCTGTCATACAATTAAATAGAAACTATTGGAGGGAGCACTGAAAAGATTAAAATTTTCATATGTGAAAGTCAAAATAAGCTATTATTTTGTATTTTTTATTGAATAACATTATTAAATCATGTTTTAGAAAATATTCAAGCTGCAATGTCAAAGTTCAAGTTGAAATATGTCATTATCAAAAACTTCGCCATTTAACAATAGGTGGCATGAATCATTTATTTGTACTGGGGCCTTTCTATATAATTCGATTTTCATTAAAACGATTTTCGTATTCGGAAAAATGATAAAGTAGTGTCAATCGATAATACTACCTTTCCATTTTTGCAAATACGAAAATCGAATTACGTAGTAGGGCTTCAGGTATCACTAGGTTAGGACAGTCAACTAACTATGCTTACTTATTTTTTTTCGTTTTTTTTATTACTTTAAAGGCAATTTAACCATAATTCAAATAATTTGAAAGCTTTTTATAATTTAAACAAAAAAAAAATTAATCATAATGGAATCACTCAAGAAAATCATATTTAAATTTGAATAATTTTTAAATTTAAACGCCACCTCAATCAATTCTAATACACATTTTTCGTCAAAAATATATTTTAATTTTTTTCTCAACATTTAAATTTTAAAGTTTCACTTAAAATAGGTATTAAATTTATATATGTATGTATGTACTTACACATGTACATATGTATATGAATTTCAAATGTGTTTCGGAGATGAAAATATCTTATGTAAATGATTATTTAGTTCCTACATTTGGTAGGTACCTAAATAATAATTTCATATAGATTAAGTAAATGTTTTGTATTTGTTAGACATACATACGTATATATAACTCATTTTATATAGGGATGTACTCAATACTATGTGCGTGTATTTACGCATAGCAAAATTGAAAATTAAACGTGTAAATGCTTTTAATAATTTTTTTTGTATTATGTAATGCGTAGTTAACAATATTAAATTTTTGATTTTAATGGACAATAATTTAAAAATTTGGAATTTATTTACTAGTATGCTGATTAATACTGTTCCGCCTAATTTTTAAAATCTATTTGAGTACAAATATAAATTTCCATTGTAAATTGAATTTTCATCTTAAATTGAATTGAATTTAATTCCATCTTAAATTGAATTAAATTTAAAATACTATTTATAACAGTACTAGTTTTCACTAATGTTGACTAACATTTTCCACGCCAATAAATTTTATAATTAGTTTTTTAAATTTTTGGTACATTTAGTATTTTAAAATATTTCTATTAATCAATTTGTTTTTTATTATCTCCATCGATTAAACCATGGTATTGAATCTGAAAAATAAATAAAGTTATAAATTCGCTTTTTGACTTTATTATAAATAAGATAATTCGCTCAGAGCTAAAATGTGACTATCATTTACAAAATTATATCTTAGCAAGACTTTCTTAAGAATCTAAGGGAATTAGTAGTAATAAATGTTTTATAGAATAAATCCTCTAAATCCGACAATTTTAAAAATCTTAACATGCCATTGTAGTTATAAAGACAAACTGCAAAAATAGTACTACATTATCAAACACATTTTTTTGACAGCAGGAGCAGTACTTTATTTTCAAACATACTACACATTTAGCGCTAAGTTAGAATTGAATTATCAAAAACACCGATACATACATATATAAATGCTTAGAAAAAACTATCTAGAAACTATGAATGAAAATTAGTGATAAAAGCTAATTTTTAAAATAAAACTAAAAAAGAAAGAGTTAGAAATTATAGAATGTAAGATTTTCGCTAGTGACCTATATCTATCGTATAATTCGTATCAGAACCATTTAGCTATGACAGAGCATCATAACCCCAAGAACTAGTTTATGAACGAAAACAATATCGGAAATTACTCTAAGTGAAAGAAATATTTTCAAAGCGAGCAACTAAAATGGATTAGATTATGTAAGCAACTAAAATGGAAATTCACAAGTAAACAACTACAACGGATTAGATTATCGTAAGGCAACGTGAAGCAGAAATCGAAGTTCGATTCAACAAAAGCTTATAGGTTATACATACATAAGACTTACTCTCGAGATAGTGATTAAACGTATAAACAGGGGCAAAATTAATCTTCAATTCCGAACAGTTATTATATCAGGTTTTTAATATACTTATGTAAATACACGTATCATTTACGATAAATTAAATAGAATTATAATGGCTCATAATGGTAGTATTTGGGTACAATGTGATTTGTTTAAGTCACCACCAAGAATGTTTTCATAAACCAAATGATTTTAAAATTGAAATTTCTGAATATTTTTAAAATAAAAATTAAAAGTTTGCTAAATACTTACCTTTGATATAAACAAATACATAAGTACATACATATGTATATTACAATGGAAAGAAGTTAAACAGGCATAATTTGTATGAATACTAGGTATTGTGCGAACCATAAAATGTCAAAAACAAAATTTATGCTATTGAAAAAACAATAAAAGTTTATTTTTTTTTGTTTTTATTTTAATATTTAAAAAACGTAAGAGGAAAGAAAAACTTTGCAAATGTAAATAATAAAGAAATTTTACAAAAACAAAAAAACAGCTAAGAATATTGACACACCTACATAATTTCGTTGCGAAAATTTGTGTGAATATGTTTTTAAATATTTAATATACAGTGGAAACCTTAAATCAATTCGCGAAAATAAAGGAAATTTTTTATAAAATTACAAAGAATCAAAATTCGCAGATTTCATAAATTTCTTGGCAAAATTGGCAAAGAAAAGATAACATAAATTTAAAATCAGACCAAAACTTAAAGCAACATATTTCTATTTTTATATAAATTTTTGTATTTTGTTTTATTAAAATACACAAATGTTTTCCATAAAGTTTTGAAACACAAAATTTCAGAAACGAAGTCTTAAATTGTCTAAATAAAAGATGTAAAATTATTTAAACAATTAAAAGTTTATAAATATTATTTGTTGTACTTGTAAGTAAAACAGTTTTTATAAAATATTTTACTTTCCCAAAACTTCATCAATCTGACGAACATGTCAATCATATCAATCACTTTTATTTGCAAAAGACAGTCATGTGCAAATAAAGCAATTCTTGTCAGCTGATATTTTATAATTTATAAATAAAAATTTATAAAAAAATTTGTTACCTGTTCTAGTTTTGTACATGAAAATCAGTAATTTATAACATTTGGTTTTTGTAAATAGAGTAACACATGAATAAATGTAAAAAAAAATCTAAAAATTACAATCACTTGCGTCAGCAACAAAAACTGTACATATATCAAAACGGTAGCGTCAAAAATTATTGGAATTCATGGCCTTTACAAATTGTGTACAAATTAAGTTTTGGTATAGTGTCTAAAATCTAACAGTTATTTATATTATTTTGGTACATACGATATGAAAAGTTTGAAGAATTAACAAAATTTTTCTTAATTACTTTCGCAATTAATTTTTAAAATTATTCTGATTGTTAAGATATTTTAATGTATTTTGATGATTTGTTTTTATTTGATAGATTTTTAATGAAAATCGATTGTTGAGAATTTTATAATTTATTCTTCTCTGTATGCCTTATAGTGTACTTATATTGTATGTATTTCATTATGTAATAAAATATACAATGTTACAAAATATTATCATATAACGTATGTATATATGTATGTGAATATAATGTTAAGAAAAAAATTTCAATTTTTCAACTGAGTTGATGACCTACTTTTCGAAATTTTTACTCTTAGTTAGAGTTTGTGTTTGGTTTAAAAAATAAGAAAGAACAAAAAAATAAAAGTAAGAATAAACGATTTGTTTTGTTTTTCGGGTTTTTATGTTAACAAAACTGGCCCCATATTGAAACCGAACTTTTACTGAAAGGCAGAGTGACCTGATTTTAATGTTTACATACATTTATTTTATTATTTTTTTTCTTTTATTTTAAAATGCACTAAATTCATAATATATTAGCAATATATATGCATCAAAATTAATTTAAATTGCACATGTGTATGTATGCATTAAAATAATACGTAAACGTAGTTTTCTTCTTATTAATGAAATATATATAAGAACAATTAAAAAAAAAATTAATTTTAATTCGAGTTTTGTCTATATTGTTTTTATGAATCTTTCAATAGAAAAAGAATTTGTTATAATTTTATTTTAAATTATCGCATCAATAAAAAAAACCTTAAACTATGTCTTCATATACATAGTAGAGATTTTCATAAACTCAAAACTGAAAAGACTGATACATAAAATCAAAATAGTTCATATGATGCTCTTCATATTACGATATTGCGAAAATTTGGCAATGTTTATGAACTAACTAGATTAGCAACATTTGACTATGAACACAAATATAAGGCATCTTAAGTTATATTATGCAGCGCTAATGAAAAGACCTAGTATATTATAATTATACACATATTTGTAAATGTATATATACGTTTGTTTTCTTTTTCAAAAAAAAAAAAGGATTCATATTATTATGTTTGCAAGATTATAAAAAGAGAACCTAGAAAATAGCATTCTAAAATTATGAAATTAAGATTTGTTTCAAAATCGAATTGTAGAAAATTTTATACATTAACACATATGTTTAAATAAAAAACGTATTAGTGTATTTTATATATGTACATGTGTAGAGAAAATTATATCAAGGTCTTATATAAATAAATTATTTTCTTAATAAAATAGATGCACGTTAATTTATACACATAACTATGCTCTACAGTAGTTCGTGCTCTACATTTAGTTATACACATAACGTTAAAAGCAATTTTAGGATAGCTTATGTAAATTTTACCAGGTTTTTATGTGGAAATATTGTTCTTATTCAGAAGCTAAAATTAATAGAAGTAATTGAACTTGTAGGAATTTGTCGCTTGATTTTCATATAAAAATGTAAGCCAATTTATTAATAATTTATTCAATAATTAATATTTTATTAGAATAAACATACGTTAACTGCTTATTTAGGTTAGGTTATGCTAGATTAACGTGGCGCCATCTGAGGATGCACTTAGGCCATTTGTGCCCGTTGTGGTGCCGCTGAATCTTCATGTCCATGCTCATTTATATAGCATAGTACATGACATTATAAGTGACCTAATTTTAAATGCTTAAATTTTAAAACAGTTAGAAACACTAAGTCTATTTTAATTAAATCTTATACATTTATATATTTAGTCATTATATTTTGTAAAAAAATATACATTGTTCATATTTTCTTTTTTCATATAAATTGAGGTGCCAAGTATCTTTTATATGATATTCTGTTCAATTAATAATGAATTAAATAAAGTTTTTGTAAAAAGATTGAAGCACTTAACTCACCTTCACCTAAATTTGTTGTTCTGAAATATATTTGTTTCGTCCTACTTTTTCTTTTATTTTTTAACATAACATGAATATGTATAAATATATATATACAAAAAAATGAATTTAAATTTAACATGTATTAAAATATAAACACATAGGGTGGTCTGGAACTAGTGCTAAAGATCGGGGATAATGATTCATTCGAAAATTTTTTCCTTTTTTTAGGAAAATATTTATTTAAGGTGAAATCGAACAAGCTTGCTTTAGAACTTTTTGTCGAGATAATCAACGTTTTTTACAGCTTGATTAATTTTCTGTTGATTAACTAAATGATGTTATGGAAATTTTTCAGACAGAGTGTTTCCAATCTGATTGTTTTTTTAACATTTCGAAATTGCTGCAAGACGTCCGTGTTGTACACATCTCCCGTCCACACGAGGAATTTTTTCTCGCCTTAACTTTAACAATAGTTAGTTCTAAATGTAGTTCCGGATCACCCTACTGTGTAGGAATGTAGACAATACAAAAAATATATGTACAAAAAAAATGCATATATGCGTAAAACTATAATTTTAAAATAAAAATTTTTTTTTTTGTAAAATATAAGAATATTATTATGTTGCAAAAAATCATAGAACATAAAATGAATTGAGAAGTAGATTTAAGAAAAATTTAAATTGAATGCTTCAAATTTTTCGATTTAATATAAATATAATTAGCATGATAAATGAATTGCACATTTTTTTACAAGCTGTTTGTATTCCTAATATTAAACGTATATTTTAATAAATACGAGTATTTACATTGGAAATTGCAAAACTTGATGTATCATTGACTATGTTAATATACACATACATATTTATTTTATCTGTCCAAACTAAATTATTTGCGAAAACATAACTCTTATCACTATCTAATTTTAATTTGCAAAAATTATACAAGGTCTTTCGATCTTTTTGTCATATAAAACTTTGATTTCGTGTTCCTATATTTCAGCCCATATTCAATTTAATTATTTTTGAATAGTAAAAACTTTATTATTATTATTAATTTGAACTACTTATATAAAATTAAAGACACTATACAATTTATTACTTATAATTTTTATAGATCATTTTCAGATCTTAAAAAACTTGATTCTATTTACTAATGTTAATAAAAGAACAAAAAAAAAAGCAATAAGGTGTAAGAAAATTAGGGGCGAACCTTAAAAGAAGGAATTAAATACGAGATTATAAATATAGCGATTATTTCGCACTAGTGTTTGGTCAATTCTAGGATAACATAAGATTATCTCGATAGACTTAGGTTGAGTAAGACGCAATCAGTTACATATCACAATCGAAAGTTTTGCAATCGATTATCAATTAAATCAAAGTTTTTTTTTTAACGTTTATTAAAATATTACTTAATTAGAAAATTTGCCATAGAAAAAATTAAGTACCCAAGTATTTTACGAAAAATAGTATTCAAAATTTTTTGCTTTTATTTTACCACTTTGTAATAACTTACTACCTTCCTTGGGTTTCATTTGCCATTATTGACTAATTCCACTATAATTATTCAATTAACTTTCACAATTAGTCCTTTTAAAATTCTTTTTTACTAATTTTCAGTGAACATAGAATTCTCATAATATTGACACTACATCTATTCTAAGCAAAGTGAAGATCGTGAGAACGTTAGAAATTGAAGATTCATGAAAGTGAAGTTTGCTTTTATTAAATTTTTATTTTCAGTAATCAAACAGTTTAACAATAAACTACATAAATATTAAGAATTTACATACATGCATATGTATGTATGTATGTACACGTGCATTTACTCACAACATGGATAAGTAAATTCAAATTGTGTTTTACAACATTACATTTAAAAAATACGAGTATGAAAAAAATTTTTTATGCAAAATTAAAATAACAAAGCAAAACACAAAATAAAAATTTATGAATATTGCGTCAATAGGAAAACAACATACAAATGAAAATGTTTGTGGGTCCCAATTATGTACATGTATGTTTATATATGTACCATATTAATTGCAAATATATAGAAAAATGTATATATGTATGTATATATATAGCCTGCTACAAAACTATTTCTAGATTTGATTTTTTTTAATGACAACATCTAATACATTTTGCATTTTAATAAATAAAACAATCGTAAAATATTTACGTTACCAATTAAATTATATAAATTATACACATATATTATATGAATTACATTAAATTTATGAAAGATTACATTAAATGTTAAATTGATGGTCTATTTGCTACAAATATATACTAATTATTATTCAATTGACTTGTAAATTTTGAAATTTTACTTATGTAGGTATTTTATTTCATACCTAGTATGCACATACACATGTACATATGTACATATATTGGGAATTAGTTTCTTGAAGAAATCGGCTATTTAAAAGTCGTGTTCCAAATATTTGTTCATTTTAAATTATAAGATAATTATAATTTTTTAATTCTTTGAAATTGTACTTGCAAACTCAAACTGAGTCGAATAAAAAAATACATAATACGAATTCGTATTATGTACATATGAATGTATTTTTTTTTTTAAATATTTTTAAAATGGGAGCTATAACAAACTCTTTCGTAATAATAATATACATTATGTATAAGTATATTTGAAATACAATAAATAATTTAGAATTAAGTTTAATAAGTAATAAGTTTGTCACAAAATATTCACGTTTAATAAAAAAATAAATTAATAAAAAATGATCTCTTTTCTTTTCAGATTGCGCAGTTAATTGCAAACAAAAATACACAATTTGTAGTTTTCAAGAACAAAAATTTCTTTTATAAAGGGAAATATTTAAAATTAATAAAAAAAATAATAGAAAAATTAAAGTAAAAAACATCATTCTATTATTTACACATTTGTTCATAAATATAATATATAAAAAAATTTAAGTAACAAAAATATTTTTCATTTAGTTTTGATTTTTAAAAAGAAGATTAAAAAAAAAACAATATTTGACAAGTTAAAAAACAAAAGTTTAAATTAAAAAAAAAATTAATTTAAAATATTTAAAATAATAAAATTTTATTTGAATACGACGAAAATAGTAAAAAACTGTTCAGGTGGCATGTTTAATGACATAGAGTGGACGGTTAAGTGTCGTCTATGGCCGAATCCGTTAACCAACAATTGCTCTCTGCAGTGACGGAGGGGCATCATAGCAGTAGCAATTATACAACAGCGATAAAAGCTGATGCAGCTACAACATCGACGCAAAATACCTCATTAAATTATAATAAAAATAATAAAATAACATCGGAAATTACAAATTCATCACGCCAAAGTCGTACACGTAATAAAATTTTTAATAGCAAAATTAAAAACAATACTAAAAATAAAACAGAAATAAAATTTGATTTTGATAAATTAGAAACATTAAGATTACGTCATAAACGTTCATTATCATCATCAAGTATTTCAACTACAACAGCAACGGCAAATCAAATAAAGTCAAAACAGGAAAAACAACAGCAACAACACGAACAACCTCAATTTATTTCGTATACAAATCAAAAAAATCTTCGACAAATTAACAATCGTAGTAGTAACAGTAGAAATCGTTGCGATTCATTATCTCCAATATCTATAGATAGTTGTCAAATTAATTCTTCCATTACAAATAGTAATAATCAAAATATTAATAGTAATAATAACAATAACAGAAATTTGGATACAACGACATCGTCATTTGAAGATAGAAATATATCATCGCCAACAACAAGAAGCAAAGCTGCAGAGTTATTTATATCTTTAAATACATCAATCGATTCAAAAGGTCGAAATAATCGTTTAGAACGCAAACGACGTTTAGCACCGGATCAACTAAATTCAGCAAGTAAGTGCTTTACATAAAAATTTCTATTTGATAAATACATACATACTATATGTGTATTTATATTTATTGTAAAAATATTAAAATTTGTATTTGTGAATTTTAGAGTTTATGTGAACTTATTAAATTTTTAATTTGATCCCATTTTCAATTTAATATTTTCAAGTTCAAATTAATACTTTAAAAACTATTTTCTGTTTTGTTTATTGTTTTTTTTTATACTCAACATTGTAACTAAATTTTCTATTGCAGAATCTGAAGAATTTCGACCAAAAAAATCTTGTGAAAGTGCAACAAAAAAAGATAAACGTAATAGTAATTACACTGGTACATCGATTAAAAGTTTAATTTGTAATAATTTAAACTTACTAACACCAACACAAACCGAAGCAAACGCAACAAAAGAAACAATAACAAAGAAAAAAATAAAAGAAGGCACAAAAAGTAGAAGTAGTAGTCGAAAACGTTCTACATCAAAATCTGGTGACAATATAAATTATATCAAAGGTGAAGTAAAAGAATTGAACGAAGATCCTATCGATTGTATAGCTTATCGCACTAGATCAAAAACAACTTCACCTGATCAAAGAACAATTGCACGTAGTATACAATTACGTTTGGAAAGTATTTGTGAAAAAGCACCTGATACTTTATTAAAAAGTGATAAATTGAAGACATTATTTTCAACACCAACAACTTCTTTAATATTAGCACCAGCTTCATCATCAAATTTAGCCAAAGGCAGAAAAAATCAGAATAACTTATTGAATTACTATCGCAAAACTCGCGCTAGCTATCGAAGTAATAGTGCTAACAGTATTAAGAAAAATACAAACACTGGTAATAATAACAACAATATTGAACAACTTTTACCTGTTTCAACATCAAATACTAAAAACTCTTTAAAAGCACAAAATTCATTTGAAAACTTTTTGATTATAAATAAAAGTGATTTAAAATTAAATAATTGTAAAAGTAGTAGTAATCCTAGTAATAGAAATAATAATTGCATTAACAGTAGTAATAGCATTAGTGCTACAAATTCAAAAAATAATAGCAATAATAGTGTTAATAATTGTGATTTAGTTAATTTCAATAATAAAAAATCCTTAAATTCAACAGTTACGTTATCAACAAAAAACTCAATAGATTTTATAAAAACTGAAACAGTAACAACAGGAGCAGCCATTTCTGCTAAATATAATAGTAAAAGTCCAAAAAATAAAAAACAATTAAAATTAATAAAAGACAATAAAGCACATACATCAAGTGTTAATTTAAGAACAAAACATAAAAATAATTTATTAAAAGTGGACAACCAACATTACACAGCAAATAGTCGTAATAATAATATTAATAATATTTCACAAGTATCATTTAGTAATAATAGCATTAATAGTAATAATAACAAAAGTAGAATATCATTAATATCAACAACAGCAATAGCAACAACAGCAGCTGGTTTCTTAAATTCATCAACGGGAGCAAATAGTAGTAGCACCACCACTGCGTCTAGCAGTAGTGGTAATAATTATAGAAGAAATTTACGTTCTTCTGATCATATTAACTCAATTACAACACAAGCTACAACAGTAGCCACAACAGGGACGAGAACAGTAACTTCAGCAGCAACATCAACAGCAACTGTAGTCAGTCATAGCCACACAGCATCTAGTGGTCAACAATTAAGCGGCCGCTTAAGAAATTCTCTAAGTGAGTAACATTTCAATTTTTAACATTCCTATTTAATGAAATTAATGCATAGTTATTATTGTATTGTGATTCAACAATAATACCAACCATTCCAACAATCAAATTATTGAAGGAACTACAATTTGTTCTGAAGTGATTTTTATTAATAAGTTATGAATCTTTAAATTTGCATTCCAACCATACGGCTCCAGTAATGTAAACGAATTTCTGTACATTTAGATATAAATGTACAAAATCACATGTAGAAGTACTTATTTGCTTTAATCCAATTATAATATTACAAAAAGCAAATTTGGACGTACTTTGTGTTTTCATTTCTAGAGAAAGATTTCTTATACTTATAGGAGATTCTTGACATTGATTTCCTGATATGATTCGACATTTACTATTTTTTCTTTTTTCTTTAAATATAACTTAGAATTTATTATAATATAAATTTATTAACTTCATTTGAATCTTGTGAATGATTTTTTCTTCTCGAGAGCTGGGGGATCACACGGTGGCGGACTCAATCCTATTGGATGTAGAGAGAGGGCATGAACTTTTACGGTCTTTACTCTTCAAAGTAGGAAAATATAAGGATATTCATTAAAATTCCTTGTGTTTTGTTTGGTTTTCCAAATATTTAGTTTTCCATATCATATTCATACACAAGTGGGTATAAATTTATCAATATGTTACAACGTATCTTACATCAACATGACTCGATGAAGTATAATGTTTTTTTTGAAACCGAAATCTAAGTCAATTTAGCCATATAATTTAATTTCCGATTTAATTGTTAAATCATCCATTTGAACAAAAAGTTAGAGACTGAATAATTTAACAGCATTTTTATTGTACGTAAGTCGATGCTTCTCGATATAGTGATTGCGGTTGGTATAATAAGCACATTGAAATAGGTTTTTCTAAGGTCACACTAAAGGCTTTAAAAAATTCCAAAAAGTTCATGTTGCAAGATGTCAAACTCGATCCTGCAAGATTCAGAGTCTCAGAAAATAACTTTTGAGAAAAATGTTAAAAAATTTATTCTGATACAGTTCTTATTATTGAAAAGTTCTTATGAAATTTTTCAACCTTTATTCACAAATAAAGTCTTAAAGACTTTAGGTTTATTTTTTATTTTTATTCTTCATTATTTTTGTGTGTCCACATCCTATTTTCGTTGAAGTTATGTAAACTGTGACCATTTAAGAATTGTATAGAACTTACATTTGTTGGTTGTTTGAACGTTCGTACGTAATTTGTGACCATTATTTTAAAAAGAAATCGAATTGTAGGGTCTTTTGAAAATTTAATAAATTTGTTGACAAAAATAATTTTTTTTTTAATTTTTTTTGTGTTCTTGGGTAATAATTATTTTTAAATATTTGAACGTAAGAACGTAAAAATATCTTTTGGTAAAAAAGATATCTTCACGAATGCAAGAAATTTTGTATTTTAACTAAAAATTATGTACTTTTTCTAAAATTAACTGAATAAAAAAACTTTAAGGAAACAAAAAATTAAATTTTTCTAACATTGAAACGCTAGACATTCCGAAATTATGTAAGACACAATATTGGGCAATACCTCTGTTTTAAATTTTTTATTAAGGGCGTCTACGAAAACTGCAAAATTTTTAAAGATTAAATAAAATGTCTACTTTTACTAAAATGTTACACATTTTGGTAAACAAAAATATAATGTTTTCTACTTACATTTCAATGTTTCTCTTTTAATGCATACTGAAATTTTAGTTTGCAGAAATCTGTCATGTTGGCGTCAATTTCGCTTGCTTCTGACATAATGGTACAACGTGAATTTAGTACATTCTTACTTAAATACTCTTAAAAATTAAGATTGTACCAAAATTAAGAATGTCAAATTGACTGCAGATCTTTTATTTTGGTAGACGGGGTAACATTTTCTAAATTTTCATTCCAAGATCCCACTTCTCTTGGATTCAAAAAATGCGAATCAAGTAAAAATTTTCTAAAAATATTTGTATAACAAAAACTATTGAGCTTTTAACACCCCCTTCCAATTAGAAGTTTTACCCATTTTCAATTATCTAAGTGTTGCTATATAATATTGTACTCATAATTGAATTACCCAGTATATTTGGGTGAGGAATACAAAAAAAGATTATTGAAAAAAAATCTGGAACAACGTAATTGAGTGCAGAATGTTTTATTGAGCGAGTTTTATTTTAAAATCTTAAATAATCTGTAACCATTCATTTAAAACAGGCATGTCAAACTGATTTATCATCACGGGCCATTTTAGGATTTCCGCACATTTCTTCGGGCAATAAAAAACTTAAACTACTGAATTATACTCAAATTTTAATTTTTATTATCAACATATAAAGGATAATACAGTCATACAAAAAAAATATAAAATCATTTTTTTGAATTTTAAATTTGGTTGAATTTAATTGGCAGATGTAATTTTTGATATTGATTGAATATTTTAGAGCCAATAGTAATTGATTATATCTAATACTAATTCAAATATCGGCAAATAGATTTATAGGATATATTATAGATTTATCTAAATTTTTGTTTTAATACAGAATCGCATAGCATTTCGATTTCAGTTTTAAATTTGCATCAAGTGTTTCAATATCAACAGAAAATGAAAAAGTAAATAGGTTAAATTTAGTTTGACATCTATTAAATTAAATATGAATATTCGGAAAATTTAAAATTAATTAACTGGTCTACTGTTTACAAATATAAGAAAATTAAACTGGTTCAAATATATATGTCTTTGATTTTTAGAGCAGTCGCTTTCCACTTTCGGAAACAAAATAACGTGAAAATTCTGTTTCAGCTACATTTTACATACAGTTTGTATTGTTTGCTTAAGTTTGGGGTGTGGATGTCTAACAAACCCCCGTTCTGCTTTCAACACTTTCTTACTGATCTAAATCAATATTTGTAACAAAAATATAAGAATTAAATTTCATAATTTTCAAAAATTGTAACGGGCCGCAGGATTCAGAGATGTTTGGCATGCCTGATTTAAAAGATTATTAAGTAATAATACTATTTGTGTTGGTAAGCTCATTTAAGAAAATTATTGACTACCAAAATGGTAGATATTAAAATGAATTTGGCGCTCGCGATATGTATAGCACTCTGATATATATTTGGTTGAGACTTCCAAGTAGTTTCATTTATAAAATTTTCCGATTAGATCAAAAATATTCCAGAAGAATAGTTTTAAAAATTGCACTTATCTTTTGCAATTGTTAAAGTGTTTATTATGATAGTTTTAAGAGGTTATATTAAATTAGAAAACTAGACAAAATTTCTTGATAAAATATAAAAACACTAAGGGATGGATTTTTATAAATTTACTACGGAAATAGAAGGAACTGGCATAATCTGCTTATGTTTAAGAAGCACATATTCTTATGATTATTATCTAATTACTTGAAATAAACAAGTATCACAAAACTAAAACCTATTTGAATGTAAATTAAAATAAAAAAAAAATTACTTCTGTTTTGTTTTTAATTTTTAATTTTTAATATGTACTAATAAATTTGATAATATATTGATAAAGTTTTCATTTATTTTCCGTTTTGTATTTTACTACATATAATTTTGGTTTTGTTTTTATTTTATTAAAATAATATCCATAAAATGCGCTCGCTAAATTCAACAAAAAAAAAATTATAAGAAATTTTTAATATTCTTTTTCTTTTTAAATATTTATATACAAATATACATACATATATATATGCATAAAGAAAATTTTTTCAAAAAATACAAAACTTGAAGTTAATCGTAATTGCATTGTTGAATATTTTCTTTTAATAATATATTCTCTATTCAAGTTAATTATTTTCATTTAATATGCTTTTAGGATTTTTATATGTACATATTTGGTGCTAGAGAATAATTTAAACTAAAATTTTGACACTTATTTGACATTAAATTTGATATTCTATAAAATATTAAACATCGAAATAAAAATATGTATTTAATATATTTATTATTGCTACTTGTACTTATGAATCTTCTTTAGAAAATTCAGCCAAAAAAAAAAATAGATTTTTACAATTGCAATTTTTAAATTAAACTCTCAATACATTAGCAAGAACTATTTATCAAACAAATGTCATCAACTGTGTTCAGAAGTAGATCACTTTAATATGCAAATGCTGATAATCACTTCACCACCACCTGCGCCACCAATATTATTTTTTTTGAATAATAAAATACAAAATAGAATTACATATCAAACTAAAAAGAGAAGATGAGTTGCGGTTTTATTTTTTCTTATTTTTATATAAACATTTTGAATAATTTTGATAGAAAATTAAGTTAATTTACTTGATCTTTTATTAATTACTCCTAATTTTCTTTTACATATTTTGTTTAATCACTTAAATTTTTATACTTTTTTTTTATGTTAAATGTTATCAGATTTTTTCTTCTATTTTCATTCTTATACAATTTGAATTATTTGATTGAAAAAACTAAATTAATTTTCAATAAAAAAATAAAAAGTTTTCTTTTCCAATTATAAAATTTAATATTAAATTTTGAAATCAACAAAAATTAAATAAAAAAAAAGTCAAAAAACAAACAAACCAAAATAACAAAACATTTAAAAAATGACATGTAATTTTTGTAATTTGTATTTACAAAAAAATTTTAGGTGGTGCTGAAAGCAGCAACTGTAATACTAATAACGGAAGTAATAGAAACGGAGGAGCGATTCCGAAAAAACGTCAACGTTTTGGTGCCGGTGGCAGCGGAGGTGGCACTTTAGGAAGTTGTAGTAATAGTAGTACAAATAATAATATCATAATAGGAGGGAATAATACTACTTTGGTTGATCATCACCAGCATCAAAACTATAACATACGTCACCAACAGCAGCAACAGCACCAAAATTATCAACATCAGACGCAACATCATCAACAACAACACCAACAACAGCTACACCAGCAATTACCACATCAATCAAATATAAATCAGTCACAACAACAGCATCATCATCATCATCACCATCAGCATCAACATCCTCATCAATATACTGATAGTAATAATACAATCTATTATCAAACCACATTAAGAAATTCCACTCATTTATCAGGAATTTTAGGTGGAACAACTATATATTTTCCTGCAACCGCAGCTGGAGTTGCACCAACTCAAATCGGCCATTTATTACCAATACAGAATTTACAAGGACAATCGTCACAAGTCGCAGCCGCAACGACGACGGGCTACAGCAAAGCCCCGAACCTGGGGGCACGATTAGCTCGTAGTGGTGGTGCAGGTAGAGACGCCCCACAACATCAACAACAACCAAGTCACAATATTAATCATCAAGTTTTACATCATCATCCTCAACAGCACTCGCAGCATCAAACACAACCGAACCACCATACTCACTATAATATACAACAGCAACAACAACAACAACATCAATCTATTCATCAGCCACATTCTCTTCAATCGCTTATCAACCAAAATTATCACACAAATTTCGGTGGAGCTTCTGGAACTACGATTGCCATTGCACAAGGATCAACAAGTCATCAGCAACATATTGATCCAACAATTGTAGCTATTCAGCAACATCAACAACAAACTGCGGCAGTTGGGTTAAATAATCTATCAGCATCAAACTTACAACCGTCTTCTGTCCTAACAGTAACAAATTCATCGGCACATAATTCACATCATTATAATCATCATTATCGGCAACAGCAGCATCATTCTCAACATCTGTCAAATCCATTAAGTTCATCCTCATCTCATATATTAAGACGTAGTTCACGTGGCAAAACGGGTTCTTGTGTGAGTAGTTCAACAGCTGCGTCTGGTGGTAGTGGTTTCGGAGCAGCTGTTTCAACAAATAATAGTGCTGGCCCTTCTTCAGGTAGCGGCAACAATGTCGGCACTGGTGCCGGCAATAGCGGAGGGAATGGCATTTCGTCACACATTTATAGTAATAATGCGATAACATCTCACCACTATAACAATTATCGTCAAACAAATAACAGTATTCATCATACTACAAATTTTTCTATCAATTCCGGAAAGAATATAACCGGAAATACAAGTAGCAATAATAAATACGATAATAATTCTAGTGTATTAACTGTTGGTCCATCAACTTCTGCATCTTCTCATTTACCATCGCCTAGTGGTGTCGGTGGAGTTAGTAGTGGTGGTGGTGGAAATAATAGTAGTGGTAGTGGTGCTATAGCTGTTGTTATGGCAAGCGATGGCACGTCTGTAAGACCATCAGGAGGTGATCAAGCTAATTCGAATATTAATTCAAATATTAAAATCCATAAAACTTCTCTAGCGCCAGGTAAATTAAAGCTTTTGTTTAAATTAGCAGTTCTTCTTTAAAGTAGTAATTAGTGACTAATAGTTTTACGTTATTAAATGTACTTTTTTTTTGGAAATTTTAAAATAACTGTTCAAACAGTATGGAAAAACTTTGAATCATTATTTCGCTTTAAAAATATATTTAAATTAAAAAGCTATCAATTATTTCATTTTAATGCAATATTACTTGCTTTTTTTTTTAATCTATGTACTGATCGCTGTACAATTATCTTTCTTTAAGAGATTCTATTTTCTAAATTGTATATATTTTCTTCACTATGTTTTCACATATTTGTTAATTTTTCAGTTAAAACTCAATTCAACAATGCTATTTTCAAGTAACCATTTTGTTTATAATTTTCTAAATTATGTATTTTCTGTTTCTGCTTTTGTGTATACAAACATTTATGCAAAATATCATTACATAATACCGATATGCATGTATTTATAATTTCTAACTATTTATGTATTTATAATTTCTATGAGAAAATAGTTGAATTTTCATATTGTAATGATTATTTATGTATTATCTTTTTGTTTCAGGAAATTTAGATGTTTCAAACTTGCATTTAATGGCTCAACAATCGGCTGCTGGAACTAATACTAATAGTGGCAGCTCTTCGAATCCAATTAATAGCGGAAGCAACATAGGCGGTAATAGTTCAACGACAACGACAGCAACTAATAACGGCACGACTGCCAGTGTCGCAACAACATCCGCATCTACTCATGCTGATTCTGAAAGTGATGACAGTGAAGTAGGTCGTTTACAGGCTTTATTAGAAGCACGTGGACTGCCGCCGCATCTTTTTGGTGCTTTAGGACCGCGAATGACTCATATATTACACAGAACTATCGGAAATTCTAGTTCGTCCAAGGCTCAACAATTATTACAAGGTTTACAATCGCACGATGAATCTCAGCAACTTCAAGCTGCAATTGAAATGTGTCAAATGTTAGTTATGGGAAATGAAGATACTTTAGCTGGTTTTCCTACAAAGCAAGTTGTTCCTGCTTTAATAAATCTTTTGCGGATGGAACACAATTTTGATATTATGAATAATGCTTGTCGTGCTTTAGCTTATATGTTAGAAGCACTACCGCGTTCATCAGGTACGGTTGTAGAAGCGATTCCTGTATTTTTGGAGAAACTACAAGTAATACAATGTATGGACGTAGCTGAACAAAGCTTAACAGCTTTAGAAATCTTATCACGACGCCACAATAAAGCAATTTTGCAAGCTAATGGAGTTTCAGCTTGTCTCACATACTTAGATTTCTTTTCTATAAATGCGCAACGTGCTGCCTTAGCCATAACGGCAAACTGTTGTTTAAACTTACACCCAGAGGAATTCCATTTTGTCTCAGAGAGTTTACCACTTCTTGCACGTTTGTTAACACAACAAGATAAAAAATGTGTTGAAAGTGTTTGCACGGCTTTTTATCGATTAGTTGAAAGTTTCCAAAACGATTCTAAAAAGTTGCAAGAAATTGCAAGCAATGATTTGCTTAAAAATTGCCAGCAACTTTTGGTTGTCACTCCATCAGTTTTAAATACTGGAACTTTTACAAATGTTGTACGTATGCTAGCAGTTATGTGTGGCAGCTGTCCAGATCTAGCAATAAGTTTCTTAAAAAATGATATTGCATCCACACTTCTTTACCTTTTAACTGGGTCAGCAGAACTTGCAAGTCAAAATGGTGACGTTGAATTGGTTTCACGCAGTCCTTCAGAGCTTTATGAAATAACTTGCTTGATTGGCGAACTAATGCCGCGTTTACCAAGTGATGGTATATTTCATGTTGATCATTTGTTAGAGCGCCCGAATTCTGGAATACAAGACCAAGTTCAGTGGCAATGGCGTGATGATCGAGGTACTTGGCATTCTTATTCATCTATAGATTCAAGAATGATTGAAGCGGCTCATATAAACTCAGATGATGAAATAAGCTTGAGCGCATTTGGACGAACATACACGATCGACTTTCATTCAATGCAGCAAATTAATGAAGATACTGGTACAACCCGTCCTGTTCAAAGAAAAGTGAATCCAAGTTATATATCCTCTTCGATTTCGAATCCAGTTCACAATGGGCAAGATTTATCAGCAACAGGTCAACAAAATGCTCCAGAGTTTCAACGCACATATTCCGCTGCGGTTGATGCTCGTATAGCATGCCTTAAGGAAGAGCGCGGTCTAGCATCGGAATTTATAAAAAATTTGTTTGGTGTTCTTTATGAAGTGTACAGCTCTTCGGCTGGTCCAGCCGTTCGATACAAATGTTTACGAGCCCTCCTACGAATGGTATATTATGCTAGTCCAGAACTTCTTAAAGAAGTACTTAAAAACCAAATCGTGTCGAGCCATTTAGCAGGAATGATGGCTTCAAATGATTTGAGAATAGTGGTTGGTGCTTTACAAATGGCTGAAATTTTAATGCAAAAACTACCAGATGTTTTTGGAACTCATTTCAGACGAGAAGGTGTTATTCATCAAATTAATCTATTAGCCGATCCCAGCATACCGATTTGCGCTAATCCCTCGCCTAAATTAAATAGTGGGGCATTAAGCGCACCAGCTTCAGCCACAGGTTTGCAATCAAACCCGTTCGATTTTGATAATTCACCTTTGAACAATGCGTCCTCTTCAGTTCCAAATTCGGCCGCTATATCATCCCAAGTACCATCTAGCTCTTCTAAAAGTCATGGATCTCATATGAAAAATTTCAGTCATGCAATGAGTATGCTTAATTCTAAAATGAGCATTTCTATGCAGCCATCGTCACCAAATACTTTGCAACTACCTTCTACTTCTCATTCGACTCTAGCAATCAGTTTGAATCAGGCCCAGACACCAATTGTTGGCACATCAGATCAACACCACCCGACTTCGCATTATCATCATTCAACACCTGTTGTAGCCTCACATCACCATCAAGCGCATCCTGCTCCTTCGATTGCTAGTTCTTTGCCAACTAATGGAAATTTCTTTGTAATTTCTTCTTCATCACCAAATGATCCAAGGCAATACAGCCATTATCATCACCACCACCATGCAGCAGCCGCTCTTCATCATCACCCACCGCCTCCACCGCATTTCGCAACTCACCATTTAGAAATATTACCAACGCAAGTTGCCGCTGTGCCAATGATTGCCGCAGCACCACCAAATTCGGTACATCATCCAGCGGGAGCTACTATTGTTGCAGCTGCTCCAGTTATTCCCCCAACAGCAGTTGCCACTGTTCAACATCATTCTAATAGTCACTCTGCAATCGTGACTGGCAGCCATAACGTGCATCAACAAAGTCAATCTCACAGCGGCCAACAACACCAACAAGCTCAACATGGTACACCTACATCATCTGCAGCAGCTATTCAATCAAAAATGACTGATATGCTAAAACGCAAAGTCCCACCGAAAAGAAAATCTCAATCGAGTAGTCGCTCGAAATCAAGGCAAGAGGAATCTGTTGTGCAGGAACTTATTAATCGAGCAACTTCTATTGGAAATAGTAATAACAGCACATCAGGCCGCAATACACCTTCTAGTTCAAGTCGTTCAAGATTTAGTACCGGTGCTAACAGTAGCAACAATCAATATAGTAATAGTAGCAGCAGTAAAACTTCATTTCTGGCTTCGTTAAATCCAGCCCGTTGGGGAAGACAGTCTTCTCATCATAATAATACGTTTACCAAAGACAACAGTAATAATTCATCCAATTCGTCGGCAATGAGTTCGAGTTCTACACCTGGCTCGAATTTAGGAAAAAGTATTTCAAATGCTAATCTTATTGCTGCTGGTAATCGTGAAAAAGCTAGACAATGGGTCCGAGACCAAGCCATATCATTTGTTAAGCGTTATATTGAACAAGAGAATTCTAAAAATTCATTAACTAATTCATCAACAACTTGTGTCCTTCAACGTTTGACAATCGTGATTCAAAAACTCGATGGTAATGCTGAAGAATGCCTTGAAGCCCTCCAAGAGCTGAAACAAATTTTAATTGAAAGTGATATATCGCCATTCGAAGTTAATCATTCGGGCTTAATAAAAGCTATGTTAACTTTCATGTCTTCTGAACATGGCATTGTAGATCGTGATTCTAGATTAAGGGCTTTTTTAAATGTATTTGCTAATTTACCTTTGTCAGCAGAAAAATGTAGCATTCATAGTTCAGATTTATTGAGTAACGTTGATACAGGGCCGTTTAGTGCTTTTGTTGCCAAACTCAATGGATGCGTAACGCAACTGGAGCAATTCCCAGTAAAAGTTCACGATTTTCCAGCAGGTCCAGGAGGCAGATCAAATACAAGTGCTCTTAAATTTTTCAATACGCACCAACTAAAGGTAAAAATGTTTTGATCTTTGTAAATTTACAGTACTCACCTAATATCTTTCTTAACAAAAAGTGTAATTTACAAAGGCATCCAGATTGCACAAATCTTCGCCAGTGGAAAGGAGGAACAGTTAAAATTGATCCACTGGCATTAGTTCAAGCAATTGAGCGATATTTAGTTGTACGAGGTTACGGAGGCATACGTGGCGATTCAGAAGAGGATTCAGAAGAGGATATGGATGACAATGTGGCAGCGGTCGTTATGTCTCAGAGTGGTTTCAAACATAAGTTGCAATTCTTAATAGGCGATCACATTTTGCCATACAACATGACTGTGTATCAAGCGGTTAAGCAGTACTCTCCCTTAGTTAATGATCAATCAGAAACTGATACTGATACAGAAACACCTTTAGGTAATATACATACATATATATTTTATTGCAGTACTTTATCTTAATGTATTAAAATTTTGCTGCCCTAGGTAACGCTAGTATTTGGGTACAACAACATACAATTTATTACAGACCAATAGAGGATGATCATACAGTAGGTGGTTCTAGTGGTGGTGCCAGTAGCAGCCGAACTCATTTAGGAAGTGTCAGTATTTCTTCATCTTCAAATAATAAGAAAAATAGTAGTAAATCTAGCTCTACAACACTGTCAAATTCATCAACAACAAAATTGTTACGAAAAAAACCAGAATTTTGGCAAGAGGGTATAGCCCCGTCCCAAACTTCATCATTAACATTATTCTTGATCAGTACATTACCCACCGATATAGTGACCGTGCAGGACGCTTCTACAGATGCACTCTGTATGTTGAGAATCATAAATGCTTTAAATCGGCATTGGGAAACATTATATGGCTGCATTGGTCATAAAAAATTAATAAATCAGTCAGAATTTATTCATTCAAAAATAACTGCAAAAGCTAACCGTCAGTTACAAGATCCTTTAGTCATAATGACCGGCAATTTACCTCAATGGTTACAACAGATTGCTATGGCTTGTCCGTTCCTATTTCCATTCGAAACAAGACATTTATTATTTTATGCAGTATCATTTGACCGTGATAGAGCTCTTCAGCGTTTGTTAGATACAACCCCAGATTTGAATTCATCAGATACATCAGAACGAGTTACACCAAGATTAGATAGGCGAAAACGGGCGATATCACGTGAAGATATTTTAAAACAAGCGGAGCACATTATACAAGATTTTGGGCATTCTAAAGCTCTGTTGGAAATTCAATATGAGCATGAAGTATTAACTTTTACATTGAAAATTTCAAGTATGTCTGTAAAATTTAATTTATTGTTTACTTTTTTAGGTTGGTACCGGATTAGGTCCAACTTTGGAGTTTTATGCATTAGTTTCAACTGAACTTCAAAGATCTGATTTGGGACTCTGGAATGGTAGTGATAGTTATAAACAAAACTCTTCAGGAATTGTAGATGTAGTTAAACCAGGTTTATCTCAAATCGATGATACCAATGAAAATTCGAGTAATATTAATGTAATTGATACCACTGTTAATCGGCTTGGTAGCAACAAAAGTCATTTAACAAGATCTGGAGATCATCGTGTAGCTACAAATAATTCGTTGAATAGTCAACCTTCCTACGGTTTATCAAATGATAATGCATTGAATATGATTATTGAACAAGCAGCTGATAATATCAATATTGGTCATGGTCATAGCACCCGAAGTAGTACAGCTAGTATACATCACTATCAACATTCAAATTATCATTTACGCGATAATGGAAGTAGTGAAAGGCATCATGAAGTTGGTGTACAAACAACAAATTCTATTTTACCATCAATGCCATCATTAAGTGAGCCCCAACAAATTGATCAAATCCACAATGATCAAATTCAACAAAATAGTATACAACAGGCACAACAACAAAATATTACGATAACATATGTTGATGTACCACATGGTTTATTCCCATTGCCTTTAGGAAAAACAGCGAAACAATCTCAAATTTCAAAAATGAAAACGAAATTTAAGTTTTTGGGTAAATTTATGGCTAAAGCAGTTATGGACAGCCGAATGGTAATTTTTAATCTCAAAGTTAATGGTTCAAAATGAAAAACAAATTATTTTTAGTTGGATTTGCCATTTTCTATTCCATTCTATCGATGGTTGCTTTTAGAGGAATTATCGCTCGGATTAGCCGAATTAGCGCTTGTTGCGCCTGAAGTTCAACAAACTTTAGTACGTTTACAAGACATCGTCAGGCAACGTGATGCGTTATTAAGTGATAATACACTTGATGCTATGGAAAAGACTGACAAGGTGAAAAAGCTATTTCATATAAATATTGCAGTAATCACATTAATATTTTTGATTTTACAATTTAAATAGATCGAATCGTTAGATTTAGATGGTTGCCCTATTGCTGATTTAGGTTTAGATTTTGTTCTACCTGGCCATGCAAACATTGAATTGAGACGTGGAGGTCGAGATATGCCAGTCACAATTCATAACTTACATCAGTATATTTCACTAGTTACTCATTGGTTCCTTCTAGAAGGTGTACAAAGACAATTTGAAGCTTTAAGGGAAGGTGAGATGATCAATAATTTAAATACTTTTTTTTTTATTTATATTTTCATTGAAAAGTTATGTGTTACTATATTATAATCTTGGGAGAAATGAAAGTGACAATTTTTAAAAAAAGTCATTCTGTATTATAAAACTTGTATTGTATTTGTTAAATCAATTTAGTTAAAATGTAAGGCTGTAAATTTGATTTACGATTACCCAACGTTCTTACTTTTACTTGGGACCAGGTAAATTTACATTTTGTAAACTGTGTGAGGTAAGAACTCACGGGCAGAGTTTACAAAGAAATTTCGTTGTAAGTAAATAAAATTTTTGTTGATTGAAATTGTAAATATTTCTCAAGGCAGAAACAATATTACTTCAAAAATTAGAAAAAAGTAGGTTTTGTCTCAAAATTCAAAAATATGTTTCATCTTTTTACATACTTAGAACTTAAAAATTGCAAGTTCAATCTAAATATTTTTAATCTGAATATTTTTACCAGCTTAAAGAGGAGGAATGGGTAATACTACAATAATTTGTTCTAAAAAAGTAATATTTTCACAACAAATAATTAGGAATGGCCTATAAAACAAAAGAAAAATTACATTTGGTATAATATAAATTAGCTAGTGTCATATTTATTTGGGAAAAGTATTGAAATTTTTCACTTGTTACAATATTATTTTATTATTTAAATAATTGTTTTTTCTTTGTAATGTTTCATTTTCATTCTTTTTCCTTTGGCTATATTTTTAGGTTTTGATACAGTGTTTCCTTCACAACGATTACGTATGTTTTATCCTGAAGAATTAGAGAACGTATTTTGTGGTACTGGAACTCAACAATATCAGAAGTGGGATATTCGTATGTTGCAGGAATGCTGCCGGACAGATCATGGATTCACACAAGATTCAATAGCTATAAAATATTTATATGAAATTTTATCAAATTATAATCGTGATGAGCAGAGAGCTTTCTTACAATTTGTAACCGGAAGTCCCCGTTTACCAACAGGTGGATTTAAATCTCTAACGCCACCATTGACTATTGTTCGTAAAACATTAGATTTAAATCAAAATCCAAATGATTACTTACCATCTGTGATGACATGTGTTAATTATTTGAAATTACCAGAATATTCAAGCATAGAGGTAATGCGTACAAAATTAAAGATTGCAGCTAATGAAGGTAGTATGTCATTCCATTTATCATAAGGAAAAAGGGAAGTGTAACACTATACTACCTAAAGAAGAGATAATTATATGTTCATTGGAAAAAATTTATTATTTTAAATAATACATTTATTGTGTATATTTTTCAATTTGCTTCAGGTTTTCTATGGTTTTCATTCAAAAAATTTTTATTTATACTACTTTATAAACACAAAAAATACAAATAATGATATAAATTGAATTTAAAAATATTTAGGACTCATGAAATATACTATGAAAATAAATATTATAAATATTAATGATAAAATTAAGTGATATTGATAATTAATTTTGAATTTATAAAAAAAAAAAAACAACTTATATATTATAATATCTATTTTAATGTTTATTTGCAATATATATTATATATTATATTCATACCCATATATATGTATATATAAATGTATTTACGTGAATTACTATAATTATAACATTAAAATTAAACTATTATAATTATAATAATAAAAATTAATATGGATTACCAAGGAATTTTATCTATTTCGAAAAAAAAATTGAAACTTTATAAAATATATATATACCATTTTTCTATATATATATGAACATATATGAACGTATGTATATATAGTAATATAGGTATTACTTTAGTTGATTAAAATATAAAATAAAAATAAACAATAATATAAAAAATCTAATTGTCAAAATAATACATTAAATAAATTTTGAACTTAATAAAAAATAAAATGTTGAAAAAAATGGTAAAAATTAAAACTGATTCAAAATTAGTTACTTATACACATATTTTTTGCGATCAAAAGTTAATTTTGAATTTAATGTTTTGTATTATAACTAAGTATACATTAATAAATTGAAGTAATGAAACAAAGTATATTTTACTTTTATTGTGTATATATAATTTTCTTAAACTGAAGTTTTCTATAACAAGAATTGTAAAAATATTTCTTTTTTTATTAATAATAAATCATTGTAAATAATTAAATTCTATCTAATTATATTCGAAATATATCCAGTCTAATTATATTTCGATATGTTATCAAATCTGTTTTTTTAATTTAGACAAATTGTCGGAATCAATCATACATTTTTAATTGACTGTATATAATTAAATTTGATGACATACAAATATGGATAACATTATTTAATTAACAACAACAGCATCAAGATGCTAAAAAACATTTACGATTTAGAACAAAAAATCGCATAATTTTTATAACATGAAAACAGAAAACAATTCTATTTTTAATTGAATCTTAATTTGAAGACAAAGCCTTTGCAAATATTTTATAATAAAATAAACATTATGTATTTAATATAAGATTAAAGAGACTTAATTCTTTTTCTTTTCTACCGAAGCTCAAAAAACGTCCACTTTTATCAATATATTTCCTACACTTAAACAGATCAGTAATCGAAAATTATTAATTTATATTTTAAATTTTTTTAAACTACAGTCAATTTTATTATTTTAATTATGTTCTCCTAAAATTTGATTTCGTAAAGTTAGGCATTTTCGTAATAAAGAATAATTTTGTTTTATTTTGAATAGTTTTATGGACAACTTTTAGTTTTCATTACTTCTAAAATCAGATTTTCTAACAGTCGATACACATACATACATTACACATATATGTAGGTATGTATATCAAATTTAAATAACGAAATTTATAAGTGATGTTTCATTGATGTTTTTTTTTTGTTTTCTTTTTAGTTATAATTTTCATTAGAATAATATGTATTTTAAATTTAATTATATAACCATCGCATATGCGGTCATACATGTTTTTTTTTTTTTTGTTAAAAACTTAATGTGTACTTTTAATAAGAATAATTAATTTTTTTAGTTAGAATGTTATGTATTGATTAAATTTAAATGTTTTTTTTATAGCTATAAAAGGAAACGAGTTAAAAAATTGATTTAAAAAACAATATACCATTTATACGCATACAAATAATTTATAAATATTTTACAATTGAGAAGAATTCATTGATTAATAATAAAAAAAAATAATAATAATCATATGCAGTAATCATAAATATTAATAATATAAAATTTAACATGAAATTTCTTAATACATATACTTGGTAATTAATTATATCTTTAACGAATAAGTGTATGTTTATTGTATAATTGAAGATTCTTTTCTTTTTGTTTTTAGTGGAAGTAGTTTAAAGTAAAAAATGAGTATATAATAATATAACTAATTAATGAAATTACTACAACTAATTATTAAAATTAATGGTAAATAAATATAAAAATTAAACAAAATGATCAAAGGATTTCCCTGATAAATTAAAAAAAAAAATGTTTTATTTTAATTATCATGTTTAAAAGTTTGGAATATATTTGGGTTTTTTTTTTATATATAAATTACAGTCGTCCCGTCCCATAAAGGCCTTATTTATTGAATAGTATTTCTATTACATACATAGTATGAATGATTTCATTATGAATGCTTCTATTAGAGTTTTAAGTTAGTCGAAAAAACCCTGTTTAGTATTTCAGAGTTTCTTATGTTCATGTAATGTACCAAATATACCTATTAGACCAGCAAGCTGAAATTATTATCCGAAATTTTGAATCGGAAAAAATTACAAAAACAATTCTTAATGTTTTATGTTTTCGAAGTATATATACGAATTTAAATATTTTTTATTTTTTTTATGAAGTTTTTGAGTATTCTTTGTGACTCTCTTTTTATTTAGTATGGTTTTTATCAATTAGACTATAAATAACTATTTTTTTGATTTTTTTTCAATTTCTTTTTAAATACTATTTCGTATTCAAAAATTTTATTCTGTAATTCAGTGCCCTTCCATTTGGAACACAACCTTTCTTGTCTGCGCTAAAAATGGAAATGTTTTTTTTAAACGCATTTTTAAGATGGAATTTACGAACCGTTTTTTTTTTAAATTTAAATTTTAAATTTTAAAAAATATGTAGAATCAGTAGAGTCAAAAATATTGATCAATTTCCTTCACACAAATAAATTCCGGCATCCCTTCCATTTAAACTCCATATAAATTTGGAATTTATTGTTGATTTGCCTTCTGAGCTTGGTGGCCTGTTAGATATATGTATATATCTATATAACTTAGGTTATATATATTATAGTTATATAGTTAGATATATGTATTAGTTAACCATGCATACATACATATGTACATATTTATTTTCAATAACAAGACTAGAAGAAATAAGAGAAATTGTTGACAGAGGTTAGTTTTCAAAAATAAAAAAATTAAATATCTATGTATATACATTTAAATTAATAAATATAATTTGGTCAATTAAATTAAATTTTTAAAATACTTGTTTATATATAATAAGCAAATTTTTTTAAACTTAATTTATTTATTTGTAATACTTTTAATACATATTTTGTTCATTTTTTTAAAATTAAATTTTTTGTTTGAAAACTATATCCTTTTGAAGGACATTTTAAAAAAATTAACAGTGTGCAAACGTGTTTTTAATAAAATATTTTTGATAGTTAAAGACTACAAGAAAAAGTTTTTAAAAATTGCCGGCTTTCGTTTCTTCTTCAAAATTTATTTGTAAATTATGTAGGTATTTTAATTAAAGACAAAACTATAAAAATGCTAGAGTTTTATATAATAGCAGTAGATATGTTTATAATTTTAACATACAAAAATATTTTTACTAAATGTATAATATTAAGTATAATATACTTAATATTATACATTTAGTATTATAAGTATTTTTAGTATTTTTAGCATAAATGTAAAAAAGGGTAGATCTTATCAGTTATCATAGATTAGTAAATATTTCCAATTGCAATAGTCGGGAAAAAATAAAACAAACCAGTTTCTTTCTGTTGAATAAACATTTTATTACAATTGTGCTTATGGAAGGTTTCGCAACCATTAATTTTAATTTAAGTTTTGCATTATGTGCATACTCAATCGCATGAGGGGACAAGACAATTTTGTTTGGAGACGTTATACACAACAGGCTCCGATTTACAGAGCTTAAACTTAATCTTGACTGATTTTACTTTTTAAAATTATAAACATCACTACGTACCCGTGAAAGATCGCAAGATAGACGAGTTAGTAAATATAATTTGAGAAGCTCAAAACAGGGGCTTTCTCATGAATATCTGAATTAGTTTATAAACCGTTCAGTTGACAATGCTGGTGTTACCTTTCTACCTCTTGTTTTTTTTCATTTACAAATTTTAAGTACTAAACAGTATACTACTAATATAATAATATAACGTATACTAACTTGTATACGTATGTAAAATTCTAAATAAATAAAAAAATGATACAAAAAACTTCAATGTAAAAAGGAATCAAACCAAACGCCAAACAAATCGGTAAAGATAAAAACTTTATTGCTTTTTTTGGAATGCAACTACAAATTTTTATAAATATATAAAACATTACAATTATATGTATATGTATTACAAAACATTTTATAATTTCGAAAATTTTAAGATTGATATAAATTAATTCTCTTTAAAAATTATTTATTAGGTATAAAAAATGTTGAAGGGCCAATTACCAATGTCTCCTGAATTTGAATTTTTTTGTACTACAAAAAAAAATCTCGTAGTTATACAAGTCTACCGAACTTAATGGAATTGATTTTAAAAGTACATATTCCTTATTATTTGAAAAAGTTTTGAATTATAATTGGTTTTACTTTTAAATTCCATATAATTCTACAAAATTTTTCTTTTACTAGTTGATTTTTTCATTTCATAATACAATATTTCTTAATTATTCCGCATATATTCGGATCTCAATTTATTATGAACTTTGTTTTTGATTCGTATTCTCATTAGCACTTTTTTGTTTAAACTGCGTTCTTTTAGAAAATCCAATTATAATTTAAATTTTACTGAACTTTTTCTTTTTATAATTTTTTTTTTCAAAGATGCAATCAAACATTTTAATTAATATTTTGTTTACTTTTTTAGCTAAAGCCTATTAAGAAAATAAGCTTCAAGTTATGCTGAACTTAACCCAGTAGACTTTCATAAAGTTAAACTAGAAAACCTTTTTAAACCTAAAGTTAAACTAGTAGACCTATAGCAAGAACTCAATAGACATTTAAAATTGGCTTTTAGTTTATTTTTGAACTTAAATTCATGCTGGTTCATTTTTTTAAAAAATTACATACATTTGTATATCCTTTTTTTACCTGAAAAATTAATCATTATTATTACAGCATCACGTGCTTAATATTTGCGCTTTATAATTTTAACAATTAAAAATAATTCTAACTTAGTATTTATTTGACGACCAATTTTCATAACATTACATCATTCCCTGTTAACTTTGCTCAAGAATTTAACTTTGGCTTCTTGTTAATAAAGAAACTATAAAAGAAAATTAACTTTTGTCCTTATTTATTAATAATCGTATATCTACATAATTATTTGTGGGTCTGGGACACTTGCTGCTATGTTTTTGTGAGGTAATACTTGACCACCATTTATATATAGTTCGTCTTTTACAATGACATCTTCTCCTAAGACGGTAGTTCCTTCTAATCTAACCCATCGGCCGACTACTGAACGCCAGCCAATAATACACGAATCCAACCAAGAGTGTGACTTTATAATGGACCCTTTAAGTATCGTGGAACGTTTAATGCAAACTCCATCTTCTATAACAACATCAGGGCCAATAGTTACGTTAGGACCAATTCTACATCCAACACCTATTTTAGCTGTAGAATCTACTAAAACATTGCCTACTATACCAAGTCCGCTATGTAATTTTTCGGAGTTTTTTTGCCTTAGTGAAGATAAATATAAACACATTCCTGTAAAAAACTTGTTTTTGAAATTTGAAGCTACATACAAAACAATAATTACCTGTTAAAAAATCTTTTGGTTGTCCAACATCCATCCAAAAACCATTTAAATCCATAGCGTATAATTGGTGCTGAGAAGCCATCTCTGGGAAAATTTCTTTCTCAATTGATGTTGGCTTAATTTCAATTCGGTTTAGTATTGAAGGATTAAATATATACATTCCAGCATTTATTTTATTACTTATAAATTCTTGCGGCTTTTCTATAAAACTTTGAATGCAACCAGATTCATCATATAAAACTACGCCATATTTTGATGGTTCTTCTACTTTTGTTACTACGATTGTGCCCTCTTTTCCATGAGAACGATGAAAACTTTCCAACTGTTTAAATGGGAAATCACAAATTACATCGGAGTTTAGAACATAGAATGGATCTGAGCTTGAGCTTAGCAAATCTTTCGCCAATGCTAATGGACCGGCAGTGCCTAAGGGTTCCGTTTCATGAGAAAATAACAATTCAACCCCCAACTTTTCCGCTTGCGCTTTTAGCTCAGTTTCCATTTGTTCAGCACGGTATGAGACAGCCAAAATAACCTTCGTTAAAAAACCTTTATTTTTTATCATTTTCAATAAAATGATATACAATAGTTCTTACTTGATGGACGCCGGCATCAACAAGAGCTTCTAGTTGATGTATTAATATGGGCTTATTGGCAAATTCAACCAAAGGCTTCGGGGTACTTAATGTTAAAGGACGTAATCGTGTACCATAGCCTCCAACTAAAATTAAAGCTCTTGTTCCTTTCTTCATAATTTTCTTGGAGCCACACATCTATTTCTTATCTATATTAGCACTTCTGACACTACAATTGACACGTCATGCAAACAAAAATTAAATTGTCAATATACTCACAAGACCTGATGATTTAACACTCATATACTTTCCTCTGTTATTCTAAAGCTTCACTCCGATTTCTTATCTAAAAATAGTAATTTGAACATGTAATATAGTTTGATAATTATAGAATAAAATAAAGTGTCCGCTTTAGTACTTTTTCAGTCAGCTATAACATACTATGTATCTTCCAACAAAAATAATTGTTTATAAAATAACTAGTTTGTTGCGATGCATTTCTTTTCTGTTTTTGATTGTACAATGTACATATTATGCATAGGGGTAGTTCATTATAAAAGTACAAAAACACATTTGTATTAAAATGACAGAAATTAATACAATGTACATCATATACGCAAAAAATTCAGTGTTGGAGTGCTCTTAAAACTTTCTCAAACAAAACTGAAACAGGGATGCGATTATTTTTTATACGGTTATTAAAACTTTCAGAAAGTGTAAGTTTCGTAACGATGTCAAAACTTTGAAATATAGACAATGGAAATTCTCCAAACTTTAATTTAAGACTATCAAAAGTTGTGAAGACTTGCAAAATCTGGGGTAATAGAAATCCTTACTCTACTACATAAATGAATGACAAGTTACGTTAATGTTTTCAAAAGTTTTAGTTTCATATTTATTAAAATAAGAAACCTGCTTTTGGTTGTCAAACTTTTCACATGTGAAGTATTTACCAATTTACACCAAGTTTAAATTAGTTTCATAACATTTATTATTTTTATTATTAAATGGTTTTCTTACTTCTTAGGTCCATATGTAGTTAATCCATATAATATTGTCCATATAAATGTTAATTTTGAAACCAAAGTGTAAAATTTTTAGGTTTGAATTTAGGTTGGCAAGCTAAAAGCTTTAAATACAAGGAAACCCTTACAAAGAAGCACTTGTCCTATCTCGTACATGAAACAATTTTCAAGGTTTTTTGTAGTTTGACGGTATCGTTAAAAATTAATTTTTCAAAAATACATAAGAATTAATCGCAGGTCCTGAGGCCTTGAGAAAGCTGGTGATCTTGGCCAGAGAGAGGAACGACTATATTTATTGAGTCAAAGCCATATTTTGAAATTCCAAAAACAACGATAGAAAGAGCGGCCATTATTGACATTGAGGTTCCTTGTGGATATATTCACTGGACACTATTTCTGGACCATGAGGTCTATCTAATAGCATTATTTGAATTCCAAATTTTTTGTTCTCATATTATAACATTTCATATAAAAACGGTGGATTGTTAAAACCATATGAGTTCTTCATTTAAAATTTTTTTAAGAAAAGTATGTATAGATAGGAAACCCTTTCGAACGAGAAAAATAGAGTCTTGTTCAATTCTTAAAAAACTTTATTAAACTTTAAGACAGAAATAAAAAATATTCTGATTTTTTGACAGAAAGTTGTTTATCATCTTTCAGTTCAGCAAAGTTTAGTACTTTAAAATTTATTTTTTATAGTTAGTTAAATTATTTTTTTGAAAAAAAAGTTTTTGAAAATTTAAATAATTTTAATTTAATTTATTACATTATTCGCAAAAAATGAATGCTCATATCCCAAGAGCAATCTAAAAATTATAAATTTATAATTCCTTAATTATTTATTCCTTTAAATTTATTTTTAATTATTTATTTTTCGGTTATTTTTTTCCTTTAATTAAATCTTATACACTTTGAAATATACATACATAGATATACCTTGCAAGAAAAAATTAATTTGACAGGAGAGAATCGTTGATTTTCATAGTTGTTGTCAACCTGAAATATTTTTTTTTTGAGAGGAGAGAATAAGAAAAATAGACTATATTACCAAATTATTAAACTAAAACATCGATGATTCTAAATTGCTCTTTACTGTGTCAAAAATGTAATTGTGTCAAATCTTTTTTATACACATACGAGAATTTAACGAAAATTTGACTTATCTCAAATAGCTGAATTGCGGCGTCAAGTCAAAATCATTTAATATTTCAATGGCGGTAATGGCGGTATATTGAGTACGTCACGGTTTTGTCTACTAGAAAGTAATTAGTAAAATTTATGTGAAAATTTTGCCGTTTAATAAATATAATTATAGTTAATTATACAAATTTGTTACTCTGTAAGTTATATAACTAAAAAAATCGCTATAATTAATTTAATATAAATTATTTGTTAAATCTTACAAGTGACATCATCAATTTTGTCTGGGCTCTAGCAAGCTCTACAATAAAAAAAAAGATTATCTAAAGCAAATGAATAATTGATATTAATTTCAAAATATCATCACATTGAAAATAAGTAATTTTTAATTAAGTGATAATGTGTTTAACAAATTATGAAATTTTTCACAAAGTGAAAGTTTATCATATAAGAAGGGTACCCCAGCTAATATCCTGTAATCGAGTTTGAAAAGAAAATGTCGATAATGGCGAAATTATCGATATAAAATCCTATTAGCACTTAAAAAGCTGTAATTGAATTCAAATTTAAAGATTAGTTTCGGATGAGTATTAAAAAAAACTATTTCAATCTGAAAATAACACGTAAAAAAAGTTTGCCATGCTGGCTATTTGATGATCTTGATCTTAGGGTTATCTGTAACATTAAAAAAAAGGTTGTTAACCTTTCTTTTTAATTTCTCCGAGGCTTCTAAAAGAATTTTTTTTATAAAGTGTAGCAAAATAACTTTTAATTATTTTAATATTTTTATATTACTTTATAAAGTTGTAGTTGCATTATACACGAGCTCATTTTTCTCGTATACACAAACTATGAATATATGTAGATAAGTATGTAGGAAATGTAGAGGAGTAAATTTTTATAGAATCATTAAATATAAATTATAAATGGTAATTGAAAAAATGGTTATTTCTTTTTGTTAATAGTGTAAAATTTTTAATATGCAGAAATGTGTTCAAATTTATTAGATTCCTGTTTAAGAATAGGTAGACAGGTAGGAACCTAGAAAACTCATAAAAGAAAGACTGATGACATTGAAAGTACATAATTAATTGCGAATTTCCAGAAAATTTTAATTTTCTAATTGAGCTAGTAACATTTGCAGAACAAAAATGAATTTCTTTATTGATAAGATAATTTTCTGCTTGTATTTCAGTTGAACAAAAAAACAAGTGTTTTAGTCATTTCCAATTTTTAAAGTATTTCAAAAGCTTTTTCACATATATTTGTTTTACTTGTTTTAAAGTAACATGCATTTTTGTAGTTTTCTTCCCATTTCAACTTTTATCTCCTTAGTGTCAAATTTTGTATAAATTCCTAAGAATTAATGTTTAACTGACGTGGTAAAAATTTAAGAAAAAGTTATTGGCGTTTAATAATTTTGAAATTACTCATTCTTCATATGAGATGAATATATAGTACAGATGTGTGCATTGAAATACATGTAGGTAGGTAGGTACCTATCTTATGTATGTAAAATAAAACGAGTTCTAATC
This sequence comes from Condylostylus longicornis, assembly GCF_029603195.1. Classification (NCBI taxonomy): domain Eukaryota; kingdom Metazoa; phylum Arthropoda; class Insecta; order Diptera; family Dolichopodidae; genus Condylostylus; species Condylostylus longicornis. The sequence continues at coordinate 5,821,468 of NW_026578009.1, read as the reverse complement.
CGGTAAATAAACTCTACGATTAAAATATATATACATTTATATGTACGTATTTTTTTGCTCTTTTTTTATCACTCGTTTTCGTGAAGAAAATCTGATTTTCAAATCACTTGTTTAAAATGATTTTGTGTGGGGGTTTCTTATATGTATATTTTTTGGCAACTTTTTTTTTTATGTGCGTGTAAGAATATGTTTATTTGTACCCAATTATAGGCTTAGGAAGTAGGTTTAATAAAGTAAGCATCAATTTTTTAGGGATAAAAACCGTTTTGTGATTTTGGCTAACCAATTCTATACTTAAAGAACTTACTATTTTCATAAGACTTTGTTTAATATTATTATTGTGTTTTTTTTCTTTTAGATTCAATATCTTGTCTTTACAACAAGTTTTAACAATAGAAAATTCCTTTATTGTACCAACTTTTGCATTTTACCAACTTGATTTTCTTTAGTCAAATTTTTATTTTTTTTATGTTAAAATTTGTTTTTAATACAATTGCGAATTCTTTATTTAATTAAGGAGAGAGTATTTTGAAAGCTGTGAAGTAATAAATTATTAAAGAAAAATTAATTTAATTATGCAAATATGGATTACCACGTAATCATTGTTATTGCCTGTGTTTTTCTTGCTTCGTTATTCTCTATTTTGTTTATCAATAAGTTTTTCAAAAACAAAACGTATGAAGAAGCGGCGGCAGAAAAGAAAGCTTTAGTTGAAAAACTCTATCCGACTAAAGTAAATTCGAAAAAAATTCGAAAGTTTGGTGTCAAGAAGGAATTCAAAAAGGATAAAAAACGCCCATCAGTAAAAGATTCTACAGCAGAAAACGACTTACAGGATAGTGAAGATATTGAGGAAGAAGAGAGTCCGTCTGTAGAAAGTAGTCCTGGACATATTATAAAATCAAAACCCCATGTTGATTTTTCACAAAACCAAGAAAATCTAAACGATCAAACTACTAATGATCCAAAAGGTACCTTAATAATTAATTCACATAATTTGTTTTATATATTTACTTAAATTTTTGTAGGAAATAAATCTCAAAATAAAAAGAAAACTATAAAAACTGGTATTTTGGTAAACAAAAATGAAACAAGCCCTGTTCAAGAAAATAATCCAATTGAAAATATAAATCACTTTGAAAAACAACATCCCAAAGATGTTATAGAATTAAAAAAACAGCATAAGGATGAACAAAATATGATGCAAGCCAATGATGGTAAAAATTCAAAAAATTCAAAAGACACTGGAAAGAAAGCAAATAAAAAGAAAGAGAGTATTGAAACGATAACCGAACCGCAGATTATTCTGGCTAAAGAGGTTAAAATTACGGAAGTGAAAGCTGCAACTCCCGCTGTTATGCTTACGAATTCCGCAGCAAAAACGGAATCACCGAAAAGCCAAGGGAACAAGAAAGCATCGAATACCACTAAATCAAAAAATAATATGAAAGAATTATCTATAATTGACAAAATTGGCCAAAATGATGTTATAGGAGTCAATTATCTCATTCAGCTATTTGCTAAAGCAGAGCTTAACAGAAATGACATTCAAATTTTAATTGACTTTTTATTAAATAAGCAGCAAGATACAGCTGCAGTTGCACATGAATGGTCGGACGATATGGTGACCAAGTTGCGTAAGCAATTAACAGAAAAAGAAAAGGCACTTCAAGAAGAAATTGAGGCATCAGCTGGCATTCAAGCTAAATTAAAAGACCTCAGAGCTGAAATCAATTCCGAGAGGGCTCAATTTAATGCTAATATTAAAGCATATACAGAGGAACTGCAAGCTAAAAAAAATGAAATTGTCCTTTTGACATCTGATATACAAAGTTTAAATGATAAATTGCAAGTGGAGCGTCAACAATTTCAAGCAAAATTACGTCATGAAAAACAGGTTGGTTCGCAGGAGCTTGTAGCTCAAATTCAACAAATTAAAGAGCACAATACCATATTGCAAAATGAGGTGGTTCAAAAAAACAGTTATATCAATGATTTGCAAAGAATAACAAATGCATCCCACCAAACAATAGAAGAACATAAACAAAAATTAACTGAACTAAACGAAATCTATCAACAAAAAGTGAGCCAGATACACTCATTAGAAACCGGTTTGGCTGAAGCTAACGAAACTATTCAAAGATTGCAATATGATTTAGAAATGGCGAAAATTTCAGAAAATGAAAAAGAAGGTAGCAAAGTTGAAATAAGAAATTTACAAAATGCACTTGAAACAACAAAATCTGAATTAAATTCTGCTAACATGCAGTTAAGTGAAAGCCAACAAAAAAATATAACTTTAAATAATGAGTTGGAAGAAATAAAAAATCAGTTTAGTTTATTGAATTTAAAATATCAAGAGCATAGTTCTGAGTCGACTATTATGAAAAACTCGGTAGATAATTGTAAAAAAGTTATCGCAGAAAAAGATTCTAAATTGAATGAATTTGAAAGTCAAATAAAGCAATTGCTCAAAAAGGAAGATGATTTAATAAGGCAACTCACTGAACAAAGAGATAAAAATAATGTAAGTATTTCTGATTAAAAAAATTTCTTTAAAAATTTGCTTTTTTAATTTTTTTGAGCAGATTTATTTTTTCTTCAATGTCCACACACCATTATTATTATATAATTCAAATACGCACCATTATTGCTGGCAATTTGAACCATTTTCATGTTTTATCATTTTGTTAGTTCTCTTTCCGTTAAATGTAACGAAAAATTTTGATTAGGAAATTCCGATTAACTTTTAACTTTACAAATAAGACTTCATCTGATTTCCATATGTCATTTTTAAATTTTGCAAGTTATGTTTTATTCTTCTACATAAATATTGTTCAAATACTTATGGTGTAGTAGGAAATTGTTTTCTTTTAATATTTCTTCGAAATTTAATTGTTTTATTTCATTATATTATAATCGGTTTATAGGACTTGCGTACAAAGAATTGGAAATTGAATGAAGCTTTACAAACTGCAGAAGCAAATGCGAAAAAAATAGTGGCTTCTAACATCAAACCCTCTTTAGATAGTTTAGTTGTAAGTTTCTACTTTTTTTGCGTTTTTTTTTTCTCATTTTTATAAAATATTTTTATAGATTACTTTAATTTTTGCTTCTTTTTTCAACCATTAATAATTTAAAGAATTTTTAAAGTCTTCCTACATTTCTTTATGTACTAAACTTTTCAGATTTCATCTATGCAAACTGCCACAGGCACTTCAAGTGGTCATGTTGATCAACAAACTACTCGTGATATATTTCAGAGATTGTTCCCCGACGCTGTGAAAAAACATTCATCAACAGCACTATCAACATCATTTAATGAGTGGGTCGAACAAGTTGTACTAACGCATATAGAGCTAGTAACTGATAATATTCAAAAACAGCAACAAAATCAACATAAAAGCAGTAGTGAAAACCTTAATTCAAATAATAATAATAATCACCATTCTCCACATAATCATAATAGTGTTAGCAGTAATAATAATAATAGCAGTGAAGTTATTAATAGTAAAAATCTTAGTAGCAATAACAGTAATAGAAATATTGTTAGTATTGATAATAATAGCGGTGAATTGTTATCACAAAATATTAAATTAAAAGCACAAATAGAGGAGTTGACAAACATAGTCACCAAAACGGTAAGATCCTGGCAGTTTTTACTAATATTATAATCAATTAGTTGGGTATTTCTAATGAAATGATTTTCATTTAATTATTTTATTTCTAGGAGAGCATGTTAAAACATTTGGAAAATCAAGCACGGGATCAGGATGCTCACTGGCGCAAAATCGTTGAGTCACAGGAAGAAGAAATAAATTTATTAAAGAATGCAAATGGAGAAGTAAATAGTTGATTTCACTACTTTGTATTAAAAAATACAAGTAGCATATTACATTCCAAAATAATTTCTTGCAAATTTCTATCAAATATTGCCTTTTTATGATTTATATTAAAAATTAGTACATTCCCTAACAGAAAAATGCATGGGAATACATTTCTGTGTCAATATTTCCTATATTAACGATTCAATTTTAGACCATTTGTTTAATAAAAATTTAATTATGAAAATATGAATTTCTATACTTGAATATTTTAATAAAAAAAATTTACAAAATTTTTTTCTACGTTTTATACATACTTAATTAGAGAAATACGATTTATTTTATATATTTCGCTTAAGACACCTTGTAGATGTTCAAAATTTGTCAGAAAAGTAATTTGTATATTCTGATAAATTAAATTTTTAGTTGTAATTTCCCTATAAAATTAAATTTATGTTGCTTTAAAATTATGTTTATCTTAATTTAGGGGTATTGAAATATTTAATTTCAATATTTCTAAATTATTTTCCCTGGTTATTTTTTATTTTTTTATACATATGTATAAAATTAATTTTTCACAAAATAAAATAATAACATTAAGTTGTAAACTACTTTTAATAAAAAAAACAAATTAATTGGTAATAACATACACTCTTTTCCATTTTAGGCGATTTAATAATAACCTCTCAAGAGAATGATAAAATGCATCATTGAAAAATGAAGAAAGGAACATGATAAAGAAACGAAAATTTATAAGTTTTTCGTTGTTACTTTTGCCTTCCAAAATTGAAAAAATACAAGAATAAAAATAAAACAAAAAAGCTAAAAATATCATATTAATAATAGTTAAAAAGTAACTGCGACAGTATCCAATAAATTTTTTTTTATATTTGATTAAATAAAATTTATGTTGAAAGTAATAATTTTTTTAATATTTAAGCAATTATAAAAAAAATATATATTTCTCTTTTTCTTTGTTTAAAATAATGTATTTATAAATTTATACATAATCATTTTTTTGGACATTATGTGTTCTATATTATTATACATATATATTTTTTATATACATATTATTTAATCATTTTTTATAGCGATTTTTAATTTTAATTACAATAAATGAGCATATTCAGTTTATTTTTTATTATATTTGTAAACGTTAGTAATTTATAAAATTTATACTGAACTATACATACCACAGGTATTGTTTGTTTTATATTATAATTGGTATAATAATTTCATTTTGACATAAATTATAAAAAAGAAAAAATAAATATGCTGTAATAAGTTTACATATATTCATAAGCAAAATACAGATTTTTTTGTGAAATAAAATAAATGTAATTAAGTAAGAAATGATGTATAAGAAAGGATTATATTTTTCTTCATTTTGAATAAATTATTTTATTTTGTAAAAATTTTATGATACATACATAAATATACATAATTTATACTTTTCATAAATAAACAATCGCAATTCAAATTAATGATGCTATCAGACTTTTGTTTTTTAATTAATATCCTCTTTGTTCGCTATTTCTTCAAATTTGTTACTTAATTTATTTTTTCAATTTTTTTTTTTAGAATTTTGAATTCTGTCATTATGATAATTTTGAACTAGTAAAATAAATTAATAAAATTAATAGAACACTTTTCCATGTTTCATTTTGTAAAGGTTTTCGATAGCATTTAACATTTTTTTTTTCTACTCTCAAATAATTAAAAAAGAAAATCTTTGAGGAATTTATGTATTTGAAGAGAGACATAATGGCATATTTAAAATTACTTTTTATAATGTTAAGCACATTTTATTATATTTTTTTTAATTTAATTATTGATATCAATTTTATATGATTTTATTTTATTTAATAAATTTTTTATTATAAAGTTTTTCGGAAGCGTTAAACTTCAAATGTTTTAAGAAAAAAACAAAGTAAAGTGAGTCAGAAGAGATAAATATATGGTGAAATAAATTAACATGAATATTAACTACTAAATAAGAACGTGGATAAATACTAACAAATCTACTATATAGATTAATATATATATATATATATATTTTTTATAAAATAATTTAAGATTTTTTCGGGGAAAAAACAATGTATTGTAAAACAATTTTTGTCCGTTTTTATGTTTTTAGATATATTTTAAAATTATTGAAGAAAAAGTATGTAATTAAAAAATATTTAGGACAAAAAAGAAATATACAAAAAAGGAAATGAAAAATTGTATTTATTTACTGTGCAATCAATAATTAAAACTCAAAAATTTACTAAATTAAAAAAAAAAAAAAACAAAGGAAATAAACATCTATAACAAATTAATTTTAATAATAAAAAGCAAAAAAAAAAAAATAACGTAAAATAATATGAAAATAGGAACATTAAAATTTGAATTCTTTATTTTTGAAACATAAATGAATAATTAAACTACAAACATACTTATAAAAAATTCAGAGAAAAAAATATTCAGGCTTTTTTTGTTAAAATATTGAATAGTGATACGTATTGTATAACAATATAATAATAATGACAAAATTTGATTTAACAAAAATAATGCATACTCACATTATCAATGCTCCAATTTATGTAATTCTCAAATGCATACATAATTGTCGTGTATAATCAAAATATTGTAAATTTGATGCACTAATATTAAATGAAATATGAAATTTAAAAAAGGAAAATTATGTAATTTGTCTATAAATTATTTAACAAAATAGTGTCTATCAAATTAAGAAATGGAAGCCTGAATATCCTTCAAATATAACTGCATATATGTATATATATATAATATATGTGTATTAGCATATATATATATGTATGTATATATATTTCGACAAAAGCCCATACACACTTTTGAATTAATATTAAAGAGAATTGAATATTTTAATTGATTAAAATAAAGATATTGAAATAAAAATAGTTATTAAAATATTTTTTGTTTTTTTTTTTTTTCCCACTTCAAAACCATGTACCTATTTGAATTTGAATATTTAAGCTACGTATTTGAGTTTCCACTTATGCAGACATCATTGGTTAATCATTTGAGTTAAGATTTGTATATTTGTTTTCAACATAATGAAATTTTTAAATTCATATCCCAGTTTTGAGATATTTATCGACAATTTGTAATTAGTTCATATGACGGATTTAGAAAGTGGACCAAGAACCAAAAAAGCCAAAAAAGAAAAACCTTCTAGTTAATAATTTTATTAACTAGAAGGTTAAATCTTCACATTTGATGCGGGATAAGCTGAGATAAATCTAATTTAAATATGTACATATTTTTTTGTTTTGTTGGTTGAAATTTTTACCAATCATGCTAGTAGACATTTTTTCATTTAAATATAGATTACTTATAAAAGTCGTAAAGTAGTTAAAATAATAGTAATATATGTAGTTGTTCATTACTAAAATATAATTACATCAACTTTTTTTCGTTTATCATTTTATACTAATTAATTGTATATTAATTTTTATTAACATAATAAAAAATATTCCATTTTTACAATTTACTATATTAAAAATATATATGTATGTATATGAACGGGTACGATACTAAATGATTATACATAACATTATTTAAATTTTATTTTAATATTGTTTTAATTAATACTATTCACTTTTTTTATCTAATTGGATTATCATATTGAATGGAAATTTTAATAATTCAGCCACTGAAATACGTTCTTTTGGGTGATGAATTAAACATTTTTTTGCCATCTGAAAAATATCATACATATTAAAATCTGTATTGTATACAAAAAAATTTTTGTTAACCAACATTATTTAGCATAGCAGGATAATACATTGGCAGTTCAGGATATTCTATCACAGTTTTAGGATTTGTTATAGCATTCACCTTCGTGAATATATTTTTTATACGACCAAATGGTGTTTCTTTGTATAACATAAGATATAAAATACATCCCAATGACCAAACATCTGATTTTGTAGAAATCTTTAAAGTTCAAAACATTTAGAATTTATTAGCAAACTTTATACAAATATAACATATATATATCTTAAATTATACATATATTATCTACAAAAAAAAATACTAACTTCTATACATGTGTGTATACTTGATTGTTATCAGATATGATACTTTATGAGGATTTCAAATAAAGAGCTTTAAATATGTACTTAAAGTATGTAAGCAGCAGTAGTTGTAGCTCAGCAAAGAAAAATTAGATATTTAAAAAGAGTAAAACCAAGTTACATTCAAATGTGCAATTAAAATATATAATACATCAATTTTCCCGCAGAATGATAGCCTGCAAATCTTTTTAAAAAAATCTATGCGGAAAATTTTAATAGAAGGACAAACATTAAGCATTGGTGAATTGAAAAAAATGTCTTTTGATTGTTTAACCAGAATCATTAATTACATTTGTGAAGTAGCAAACTAGTCTAGTGGCTTATACAACCGATGTTTCCACGACAAAAAGGACAAAATAATTTGCATCATAAGGCCTACAAAAATTCTACAAATGCTGCTACCAAAAACAAAAGTAATTAAAACGTTCACGTGGTTTAAACGCAAATATGATTTCACGCAAACATATGTGATTTATTTTTCTTAAATCTCGTCATATTATTTGAATAGTAAATAGAAATAGAATTTGTACTATTAAAAATTTAAAGAGATCTACTAGTAATTTTTTCAAGGTTTCTAAATTTTACCAGAAATGAATCAAAATGTAAATACGAAAAAAAGAAAATAATTAATACATACCTTAATTTTTGGTTGATCGTTTTTCGAAGGGCTATTATCTGATGATATGTCAATTAAAGCCTCAGGACTAATATAATTATATGTTCCTGCTTGTGAAAATTTTATAATGCTAGTAGAATCTATTGCAATATTACTGGCAATTCCGAAATCAATCAATTTTAATCTTCCATTAACTACTAAGAAATTCGCTGGTTTCAGATCGGAATGAATAATACCTGTCAACAACATAATATTATAAACTAAATTTTTTTGCTTAAAATAATATATTAAGTCTAGATACCATTTTCATGAATATAATTGACAGATTGAAGCATCTGGTACCAATAATTAACTAAAACATATAAGGGTAAATGGGTTTCATAACTTTGAAGAGTTTTGTGCAAATCTGAGTCTCCCTTTTCCATCACCATATAAAGTTTACATTCTTTAGGAAGATGCTCACTAAAAAATAAAAAAAATATTTTGCAATTCTTTCCAATATTAAAATTTTAATTTAACAAGTAAATTAATTGTTTTTATTGAAGTAAACGCCCTAGTAGTCGAACGATTAAAAATTATTCCAATTTTAATTAGATTCTTGATTCATATACACAGTAAATGGATTCCACTAAAATTAGTTTTGAATAATAGTGTTTTATATATAAAAAAAAATTTATGTGATTTGACAATATTTTAGTTAGTTATAATCTGGTACTCATAATTTAATTCAACACACATTGAAATAAATTACTAAAGAAGCAAAATATGCAATTGCAATTTTTAAAGCAAATTATAATTAATTAAAAAAAGTAAAATTAAAAAAAAATATAAATCTTAATTATTTTTCCGAAAGAAGTACATACAATATGCATTTAAAGTCATACGATTTGAGGGCAAAGATCACATCTAATAACAATCTAATAAAATTGCGGAGAAGCAAAGGAATTTTTGGAAGAAAATTTTTGAAAACTGACACTACAGCCAAATGTGAAACAGGAGTTTATTAAATATACTAAAATATTTATTTCCCTAATAAAATACATAATTATGTAGTTTCCTTAAACTTTGCTAATTTATCAAATTTCACACCATTATCGGCGAATGATTTTATTCAATAGTTTCAAGATACAATTATCAAAAATGGCATTATGAACCTTTCTGGGAGCGAATGGCTAAGTGATTTAAAACATTTCAAAAAATGGCAAGCGAATTGTTTCACTCGCCAGATACTAAACATTGTGACACAGAGAAATGGAAAAGCTATTACGCCATTACCTTAAAAAGGTTTTTCATTTTTATTACTTCGCCTAATTTGTCACGCAGAACTTTTAACGTATTCAAAAGTTTTAACATGTCTTTCGCTTGAAATTCGGGCAAATTTACTAATTATAATACCAAAAATGTCATTCGTATCGCCGATCATGGTAAGGTTAAATGTTCACCTATTTTTAATTTTGTTTTCATTCGCCTAGTTTGTCACACAGAAAGTTCATCAACAGTTTTGACAGCTCATTCGCTTAAAATTTAGGCGAATTCGCCATCAGGATCCCCATATATATGCTTCTAATGAAGAATTGGTCGACTATTACTACAGGCATTTACCCTATATTATTAACAGAAGCATTAATGATTTGAATTGCTTATGCCAATATTAGCACTGTAAAAAAATGCGAGTGGATTTATAAATTTATTTGAAATGCTAAAATTACTTACTACTCGTATAAATTAACAACGTTGATATTACCCTGAAGCTTTGAAAGCAAACGTGTTTCATTGAGATAACCATCAGCAACAGCTTTTTCTGTTCTTAAATCGACAATCTAAAAAAATTTGTAAAAAAAATAAATTAATTTATTGAAAAGCAATTTTTCTTCTAACAGCCTTAAACTTAATTCTGATTACAATAGATTATGAACTACTTTAAATTAAAATTAATATTGCATTAGCAATTGTAATTTGTTGTAAGGTAACTTGGAAGGAAAAAATATTTTGATTGTATTCATTAAAAATTGCAAGAATAATGAATATCTTGGATTTTTTGAGTAAAATTAATGAATTTAAATGCAGAAACCTTAATAGCACATAAAGAATTCGTGTCCTTCATTTTAGCAGAAAAAACGTTGCTGGAACCTCCAGAACCTAACTTTTTTATTATAAAGTATTGTTTCTTATTTATAATAATCTCCTCGGTATTTTTCGATTGCATTGAAGCTGTACCAACTTCTTCTAACTTTTTCGTTCCTGTCTGATCTGTAGTGAAATTAGGTTTGGATGTTATATCTTTTTTCTCAGGACTTTTTTCTTCCATAATACGCGATTTGACAGATTCATCAAAATCGAGAGAAATATTTGCAGGCAAAGATGAAATCGCAGGTCTAGAAGCTGTGTACGGCGTTTGAAATAATACTTTTTGTAATTTGAATTCATTTGCAGTACTTTTTTGTACGGTGGATGTCAAAAAATTTTTCCTTAAAGGATGCATTTGAAATGAAATTTGAGGTGTTGCAATATCAGATTTTTCGCCAATTTTAAAAGGTGTAGTTTCTTCCACATTATTTATCCTTTGTGTATCAGTTTTAGTTCGTAAAATTTGATTTTTTATTGAACTGGATTTTTTTGGAGAATTTGCCTTAGCTATAATTTCGTTTACATTTTCATCCTCATTACAAATTTTAAAAGTTTTAAAATCATTTTGATTTTTTTTTTCAGAAATTTCTTTTTCCAAAACATTTTCTATTAATGATTTTCCTTGTTTTAAGTTTTGTATGTTTTCGTTTTTCTTTTTTGATGCATTCACACTTAATTTATTGAAATTCATTAAGAAAGAATCTCCATAACCAGTATCAATGTCATTTGAACTTCGTATATTCTTATTTTTACCATAGTATTTATCTTCCATGTAATGTTTATCGCTTGCAGGACTAAACAAAAACGATTCATTCAAGATAGCACAATTTAAACTAAAAATTTTATTTTAAAATAAATAAATATTAAAGTTAAATTACAAAAACCCTTACTTGTCCTGACTTTTTTCATCATCCGAATCAAAATCTAAAATTGACAATTCAGATACTCGTTTGGGGCAGCTAAAAAAAATTGGAATAAAAAAGTGTGTATATAATAAGTTACTGACTTACAATGAATTTTTGGTAGCATCCTTAGCTTCTAAAATATTTGGAACTGTTTTCCTACATAAAGTAAACAATAAATTTACTTATTAATATATACAATACAAAAAAAAACCTTTTAGCTGGTGTTTTATCATTTTCAGAATCTGACTCTAATGGAGGGAGATCCTTTACCCTCTTTGGCAAAAAAAAAGTCATAAAATTTTAATATTATTTTGATTTTTTTAAATAAACAGAAAATTATGTACAAAATTCAAATTTTGGGAAAGCGCTTATATTTGAAATTTGGCATTTAAGAAAGGGGTGTCAAACTTTTCAATCAAAATCATCGATTATTATGTTAATTTAGGAAAATATTATAAAAAAGAAAGATGTGTTTACACGATGAGTGTTACATTTATGGATGACATAATATGTCCCATTCTTTGCTTCTAAGTAATGTATATACTATTGATGTAAGAGTTTTTGTCTAAAAAAGCACAGCTATTTTGCTGATACATAGGTGAGCTATTATTTGAGTTCCACTTATAGAAAAGTGTGAATTTTTTTTTGTAATTACGCCGAAGCGCTTTAAAATTTGATAGTTTTATAATGTCATATATTTATAAGCATTACATTTCATATTTTAATAGGCAGCTGAAATTTGAAGAGTTTTTGCAGTAGCATTCTTATTTATGCACCACCATTTAATCGCAATTTTGCGATTAAATGGTGGTGCATTTACTACCATAAATTCGCAATTTCAAGCTTTTTTTGCAGTTGTCAAGCTTTATGGTGAATCTTTGGATCTTGATTATGTTTATAAGTAGTTTAATTGATATTCCTATTAAGCGTGCGGCAATAATAAGCAATAAATTATCTAATAATCTTGTCCAAGAATGTTTAAGTTCACATATACTTTTAAAATCTAAGATTAAATAGATAAGGGAAAGTTTGCAGATGACTGTTTGCATATTAGACTGAAAGGGCCTGATGGAGCTCAAACTGCCATCAAAATTTAATAATATTTTTTTTTATTTGTTTAAAACGATAGTCACGGGAAAAATCTGTTGATTTCTGTTCAAGATTCTCCCGAAAAATAAATTGTCGCCATTTCCTTTTAAAAGTAATGTGTGAAATTTACGTTTTTCGCATGTTTTTTAAACATATTGAACTGACAATAGTATGAGAAATAGAAGAAAATGTTATATGAGATAACTTTTGGATCTCATTGTAGCGCATCGAAAAAATCAAAATAATAACACAAATTTTCGAGAAATTTCGAATTTTTTAAATCAGAAAAAATCTGGCTCCTTTTGTTCAACAACCTTCAGCTCGAAAACGAGTATATCGTTTCACGTATATAGAAACCGCCTCTACCCTCCCAAACATAAAATTTTGCTGAAAATTTATCAGAATCATCCCTGAAATTTTTTGCCACCTTATGCCAAACACCTCGTATATGTCTAGTCACTTATGTCTATTAAAGATGCAGAATAAATACTTATTCAAATTTTTTTATATGCAAATGCAAATTCTAAGTAACTAGTGATAATTCTATTTCAGACTTACATATATTTATGAATTAATAAGAAAACATATATCCCTCTTTAACATAGTTTACAGCCATTTTTTTTATTAATTTTTGATAAATATTATATATAATTTTAATTTCATTTTCCTTTACATTTTAAGAAAACATCGTTTTATATTTAAGAATTTCATTTTAATATAAGAATGAGATTTAAAATTTAATAAATGAGATTTAAAATTATATAAATTTAATGCAATATCGTTTTCACATCGCTCAGCAGAATAAAAATACACATCATATCGCACTTTTGACAGATATAAGACATCAATTTGAAATATTTTCCAATTTATCTTTCAATAAATAAAAGGGCGATATAAATTTTGGTTGAATTTTCATAATATCTTTTAAGAGATAATAGAGCGATAAAAATTCTTGCTTGAATCGCGTTTTTTGTAGACGATTTAATATCGATATTAATTTTGGTTGAATTCTCTTTGTGATAAAATTTCGAATTTTGTCGCCAAGATTTTATACAGATTTCATAAATTTAAAATTTCTTGCTTGGTGGGTATTTAGTTCTTATGACACAATAAAATTGGCCTATCTATCTTGTTAAAATCTAAGGGAAATTAATGGTTTTGAACTAAGGTGTTGGCAGTTGATTAATTTTTAATAATAAATGTCATAAATTTTAAGTAGTATGGTTTATGTTTATGAAAGTAAGTTAAGCGCAAAATTTTTAAGGAATTAAAAAAATTATTAAATCATAATTATTTATTAACTGGAAAATATTTCATTTGTTTTAAAAAATGGCTTTAAATGCTCCACCGCCCTTAGAAGTTGAAGTAAGTTATAACGCATTTTAATATCGGAATTTTTTCTAAAAGCATTAAACTCATAATCTAAAAAAATAAATTTTAGCAAATTCAATTCAAAATTCATGATAAGTTCCAAATATTTCAATCAAGTAATGTACTGAGGAATAATATTAACTTACTAGCAACTTCTAGTACAAACGGTCTAGTATTTATTGGAAACCCTTATAAAGGGGAAATAGTTGGTAAGTATTTTGTTTTATATTGAAATTTAGGCAAATATTTATAGAATTATATTTAAGTGACTCAATTAAAAACACTAGTCGAAACAAGAGATGGTGATGGCAAATTATATGCAAGAGTAATTCAAATTCCAGCGAAGCCAAACTGCATTGCAACTAGTTGTGATGGACAATACCTTGCTGTAAATTATACATTAAATAACTGTGGATTTTTGGCAATTTATAGCGTACCATCATTCTATGAAGCTAACGTAACTCAAAGTTTTCAAATTAGAATATCTCCAGATGACAATGTTGAAGTAAATCAAATTTTGTGGAATCCCATAATTTCGCCAACTCTTGCAATTGTAATGAGTGATGGTTCGGTTGGAATGTATAATTTGAAAGATAATACGTATGAGTTTCATTCCCTTGACAAATCACAACAAGTACTTTGTGGCTGTTGGAGTCCTAAAGGCAAGCAGATTGCTTTTGGATTTCGAGCAGGGAAAATTGTTCAATTTAAACCGGATTTAAAACCAGCAAGAACTATAGAATGTCTTTCTGGTGTAGTAGATGGTTCCTTTAAAACAATAGCAGTGCAGTGGTTGTCAACTTACCAGTTTGCAGCAGCCTACTTGCAGGATGGTGATGATATGACTGCAAATCTGTTCATAGTTAATGCTCCAAAAACAGGTCACCCAACTTATATAAATTATTATGACATCTGTTATAGTACTAGTGGCCCGCGAATTCCTCAAGTATTTTTTATGTATGTTCAACCTTGGAATATGTTGCTAGTTGCTAATTCGAATAGTATGGAAATCGGTATATTGGGTACATTAGAAAACGGTGAAGCACCTAATTGGACTGAATACAATATAAATGACTCGTGTAGGTTGAGTCTTCCTATGACAAAAGATAAATTGGAAACATATCCTATAGGTTTTTGTTTGGAAACGGGGTCGAGTCATCAATTGATCATAGGGGAAAGTGAAATACCTATTATGCCTATGATTCATGTCTTGTCGACCCATGGGCAGTTAATATCATTTGATTTTCTTAATTTATATCCAAATGCTCCAAGCATATGTAGTCCATTCTCTCACAGCAATGAACAACCTGGACTAATACATTTTAAGGAACTTTTACAAGAAGCAGACGATGGCACTAAACTACAAAATATATCCGATGCAGCAAACACAAATAAAACCTCAGATAATAACACCAATTTTGAAACTGTGGCACAAACTCCTGCTGTGGTATAATATAAGAATTTGCATTACGTATATTTTGAAACGTAATTTTTATTTGTTTTTTTTTTTTTAGCAAACAAACTTTTTTACACAATCACAACCATCGCCTCAACCTGCATTTTCACTTGGGGGATCAGTTCAACCTTTATTTGGCAGCAATTTACCATTAAATAGCGGAACATCTTTATTTGGAAATAGTGAAATCAAATTTGGGAACGGCAATGTTTTGGGAAGCTTAAATCAACAAACGCAACAAGCACATGTTCCAAGTGGCTTGATAGGCAATCAGAGTAAAGCGCCTCCATTATTTGGAAGCGTGAAATCAATGCCCGTTATGCCAAATATGGAAAGTAATACATTTGCTGTAACATCCACAACAGATAAAATTTCCGGTAATAGTAAGAAGAGTTTATATTTGTTTAGCACGCGAACATTGAAAAAAATATTGATAGATATTTTTAAAAAGCTGTTTTTAGCGTTAAATATTAGAAGAAATATTACATTGGTTTTTTTTTATTACAAAATTAAATAATTTATTTTTTAAAAACTGTTATGGTTATGTTTCGTTAAAATACTTTAAATGTTTCCAATTAAAACTGAATACTATTTCCTGTTAAAATTTAAAAAAACCTCAAATTGATATGATTATATATATATATAAGCTTAGATAACTTAGATATACAATGATTGACATTGATAAAGTTAAAAAATTTAATTATTCTATTTTGCATTCTAGAAAATCCGGACAAAAATAAACCTCTGTATACAGTTCAACCTGTTTTTATAACATCTAATTCTGAAAAACCATTAGAAAACATAAATGAGACTAACAAAATTCAAGATATATCAGCAATAAATGAAAAGTCAATCACAAAAGATTCTTTGAACTATGATTATATACAAGAAATGATTCAAACTGAGATTCAATGCTTTGAATTGGAACTGAAAGAGTTATCTTTCAAATCAAAAGATATTAATATTTCGGTTAAAAAATTTTAATATTTTAATGAAATAAATTCTTATAATTTTAAATTTTCAGATAGGTAATATGGAAAATATAAAAAATTATACAAAAAGACTTGAGAAATTTCATGAAATTATAAATAAAGAGAAGGATAATGAAACGGAAGCAGAAATACAAGGACTAAGAAATTCTATTAATGAATGTTTTACAATGATAGCGGAAGTTAAAAGTAAATTGGAGTTTTTCGAAAATCCTCAGTAAGTATTGACTTGTTGCAGATAAATACCAGCGACAAAAAATAAAAAAAAAATTCTTTAAGGCTCTCGAAAATGACGCTTGTTCCATCGAATGATCAAGCAAGTAGGCGACAACTAGCGAGATTAAATAGTACTTTAGCAACCAATAAAGCACACTTAAAAATAATCAAACAAAAAATTGATGCGAATTGGTCAGATTTTCAAGACTTAGTTCAAAGAAATTCAAGTACAAAAATGCATATTCCGAGTTTAGAAGGAATATATCAGACAATGACGAAACAAAAAAACATTTTAGCGAAAGAAAGACAGAAAATTGCGCACTTGAAATCAAAATTGAATTTTCCTGGACAACAATTTAAACAGTTTTCCAATAAAAAGAATGATATGTAAGTAAAATTAATTATTTAATTTTGCGGAATATTTTGCATGTTTTGATTTTTTTTTTTAGAAACCCCGATTCTTTAGCTGATTCAATCTTATCATTAAATTTATCTGAACAAATTTCGAAAGAAAATTCAAAACTGAATAACAATAAACTTGAAACAATTCGTACAGCCTTGCAAAACAGGAAAATTATAAAGATCGTACCTCAACGTCCAGATCGATTACAATCGGAAGTTATTTTAAGGTCCAAAATTAGAACTAAGGAAATGAATAAGATGCAGTCTGAAAAAAATTTTCCTAGTGCAACTTCACAAACAAGTTTTATAAAAAAAACTGAAGACAGTGTTTTTCAAAACCCAACAACTCTTTCGAAAGATACAGTTGTTTTAAAAATGCAACCAGCAGAGAATGTGTCCCAAATAAATTCTGCTTCATTCAATTCGAAAACTCAAAGTGTTTCAACACCAACTTTATTTAATTCAACTTTGATAGGTGCAAAATCTTTACCAAACAATGTTGATGGAGTTTCATTTGGTAATATGGGACTTAGTTTAACAAAACCAAGTGTACTAACACCGGAAAATAAAAATTCTTCAACCATTTCAAGTCTCCTACTTTCAAAAAGTCAGAATCCTACCACTCCTAGTAATTCAAGCGCAGCTATAGCGAAACCATTTGGAGGAGGGTCAGGAGTTTTTAGTTCTTCCTCTGGTAATACTCCAATTTTATCCTTCGGAAATATGTCTAATACAATAGTACCTAGTCTGGCTTTTGGAAATATTCCTAATAAAGGTAGTTTCACTCCTGTAAGCTCGGTCCAACCTTTTAATACTAATACTTCTGGTTTAACGTTTAATGTTAAGACGACCAATGTTTCGCAAAGCACAGTAAAAGCTCAAGTACCAACTGTACAAAATAATACGATCTCTAAACCAGCATTAGTATTTTCACAGAATACAAGCTCAGATAGGTAATTTCAATACATAAGAATCTTAAATTTTTTAATACTTTCTATATTTACAGTTCGCAACCTGAAAATGTATCATCACTTGCGTCAAATACTGATTCAAATAAGAATTTAGATACGCAAATTCAATCTGAAAAACAAATTTCAACTGATTCATTTTTGGAAAACCTTAGCATTTGCAAACCAACTGCAAAAACCTCAACGACACCTCAAAATATTAATATTTTTGGTAGTGGTGTTTTTACATTAAACCCTCAAAATAGTAATCAAAGCGTTACGATTTCTGAAACAAAAACTAATTTTTTAAATACGTTTTCTTCTACATCAAAATCTACACTATTTGGTACAACCCCTATATCTTTCAATACTTCTTCAGCCCAAATACCTTTCGTTTTTGCGCAGCCTACAATTAGTTCGACAGCAAATATGGAATCAATAGGCAACAAATCCTCATCCAGTTTAACTACGATATCAGAAACGACAAAACCTTTGTTTAATATTTCGAAGTCTCCTTCGATTTTGTCATTCGGATCAACGCAAACTTCTGCGACTGCTCAAGTTGAGGCTCCAATAGCTATAAAAAGTGATCCACCAGCAACAAATACACGACTAATATCAAATGACGTACCACAGCACGGAGAATCAGTTGAGAAACCTACAACAAATACTGCAATATCTCCTGTAAATCTAACATTGGACTCAATATCTTCGAAAATTTCCGAAACTTCTTTTGGAAAGGAAAAAATCTCTGAATCCTCAGGTAATTTGAATTTATTTTATATTAAAAATATTTCTATAATACGCATTTTTTAAAGCAGAATCAGAAAAAAAACCCGTGAGTGCTACTGTGTCTTTTGGTACCACTAATATTTCGACAGCGTCTGCAGTTGCATTGCCTTCAGTTGTTTCAACTTCTACGACTACTGTTGCATTTCCTAACTCCTCAGTAGCACCAGCTTCTTCAACTAACTTCTCCTTTACTTTTGATTCACTTGAAAACTTATCGACTACTACTGCCGCAAACATTAGCGATCAAGCTGCAGCTGTTGCTCCTAGAGGGAGCATTACTTTTGGTACTGCACCACCATCAGCGGGAAATCAATTTTCTACCAATACGTCTATTTCGCAACCGAATCAAAACTTTAATGTTGTTTCTGCAGTGAGCTCTGCAAATATTTCTCAATCAACCGCTGGAACTGCAACGAATACAATTTTTGGAGGTATCCCTAAACCAGATCAATCAGTTTTTAGTCAACCAAGTTCATTTGGCAATATTTTCTCGCAAACTGCTCCAACCGCTCAATTTGGGCAGAAAAACTCACCATCGATTTTCGGGGGAAGTAGCTCTCTTGGGGCTGGTCAAAAAACTTCTGCATTCGGAAGTTCTACAACGCAAAATTTAAACACAGGTTTTACGAATACAGCAGAACAAAAGACAGACAATACTCAAAATATATTTGGTTCACCAAGTAACACGGCAACAAATAGTGGGTCAATTTTCAGTCGTTCACCATTTAGTTTAAATTCAAATACTGGTATTAAAGCACAACTCGTTTCTTTTGCAAAGTAAAATTTTGTAATCACA
The DNA here is from genome assembly GCF_029603195.1 of Condylostylus longicornis. Classification (NCBI taxonomy): domain Eukaryota; kingdom Metazoa; phylum Arthropoda; class Insecta; order Diptera; family Dolichopodidae; genus Condylostylus; species Condylostylus longicornis. The sequence continues at coordinate 5,801,838 of NW_026578009.1, read as the reverse complement.
TATTAAATAATTTTAGTCGATCAAGAAAATGCTACAACTATTTTTGGAAATTCACCATCTGGAAATTTGGCTTTTGGTGGTGGGAGTGGCGGTTTCATTTTTGGTGGAAGTTCATCTAATGCTAATCAGGCCGCCTCAACATCACCCTTTACTGGTGGTGGATCGTTTTCCAGTGGTGCTGCAGGCAACACAACTGCTTTTGAAGGTTTCGGAACAAATCAGTCAGGTATACCATTTGGTCAACCAGGGAGTTCCTCATCGCAATCGCAAACTTCATTTGCATCACCTAATTCAACTTTGCAAAAGCCAACATTTGGCGGACCTCCAACGTTTGGAAGCCCTCCAACTTTTGGAAATTCACCAACTTTTGGGGGAAATGCAATGTTTGGAAGTGGAGTTAAAGGTTTTGGAAATTTTTCAACCCCTACGAACTCGAATCAAACTGGTAGTATATTTGGATCTCCTACCCAAAAAAGTGAATATTTTGAAGCTCTAGGTTCTTCAAATGATGGGCTTTCTTTTGGAAATTTGGCTCAAAATGCAAATACCAATTCAACTAAACCAAATTTTGTAGCCGGGTAAGAATGAAAACATACTTATCCTTTCGATTAATTATACCAAAGTTTTTTTAGATCTTCCTTCTCAAGTTGGCGCTAATTCTTTCTTGTAAGGAATAAATAAGAATAAACAAGAATGGTTAATAAAATTACTTTTGAAATGATTAAAAATCAGATGAAAAATTAAAAAAATTAAATTTAATTGAGTTTGATATTGTCTAAGTAGTAAATTATTTGTATTTCTAGCAATATCTAAGTTGTATGTATCTGGTACTAAATTTATTAAGTAGTTTGTGTTAATGTCACTGCAACCTTAGAAAATTTTGTAGGGACCATATTCCAAAGCTACAATATTATCATTGATTATGCCTCAATATATTCACGTTGAGAAAATTTGTGATTATTATACACAATAATATATGCGTACACAAAATAAAATCTTGTATAACAATATTAACTACATACTTTTGTAATATACCGTTAAATACTAAGTGGTAAAAAAAAGATATTTTTCACTTTCCGTATTCTTAACCAAATTGGATATATCAAAAGCAAAAGCACATTTATGGTGAGCACTGGTATAATTTATATAAATGTACATATACAAAAATATTAAAGACTAAGACTGTCAATTTCCGAACCCAGTTTAAGTTAACTACAATTTCTTCATATTCGGATCATTTACGTTCACATTCGCTGTTATAAGAAAAAAAAAAGATATTAAAAAAAAATAAAGAAATTTAAATTTATAAGTATCATATTTTTATATATTTAAATAATAGAAAAAATATATATATTTTATAACATCATACGCTTATATAAAAATTATTCGGCTTCGCGATTTATCATTTCACCTCTAAGTATATTTAAGTCTGTACTCAATTGAATTAATTTTTGATTTAAATTTGTGTTATGGTCTTTTAAATAACTAATAAGATCAGCCTAAAATAATATAAAGGAATAATAAAAAAAAATTCAGAGAAGAGAATGCAGAAAAATTTACTTGTTTTTCTATTAATTCAACTAAATGAGCATGTGGATGAAGAACTCCTACAGAGCCAATATTGTCGTTGAAGTTTCCATTTAAAGCATCTGGTGGTAAACCACTATTGTTAAATTTATAAACTCGTGCTAAAAAAAAATTAATTTTTATTATATATAATTAGATAACAGAAAGTACGAATAAATAAATATAATCACAATTAAATGTGAACTAAACTTTAAAGATTAAGGATAACTATATTTTTTTGGTATAGCAGAAGCACAATAAAGCGAAATTAAGAATAGTTAAGATAAATATACATAGATTACGTAAAAGAAAATAGTCAAGAACATGAAATATATCTTACCAATGTATGATCCCACAACTATAAATAAAAAAAATGTTTCAACTACGTTGAAAAGCGTTATATATGCTATTGGTGACAAAAATCCTTGAATACAGTGAGAAGTGAAATTATCACCATAATAATGTTGTGTTAGTGTTTGGATGACTATAATGACATTATTCCATAATGTCACAATATAAAATGGAACACTACGATGCATGGCAGTCGCTTTATGAAAATCTATATATCCACTTAGTCTTGATTTTTCGTGCATATGCTTAACAATGTGATCAATCATCTTTTAAAAAACAGTAATTTTCATATTAGGAATTAATCTGTATTGAATACTGATTTTCTCAAATTTAGCTTACAAGAGTAATTAACCAAAATAATGCCCTTAAGTATAACATAATAAAATATGCCTCGCATCTTTTTGATTCAGGTAGTATCATTGCTAATACAATACCAGTAAATGATATAATTGTTGATATTAAAAGATGTAAACTAAAATAAAAAATGAAATTTTTATTTGGACGTAATACATATAATGATAATTATGAATACGAAAGAATTTTTTTGATAATTGTACCCACAAATATTGTAATGATTTACTTTTTACTGCGTAGTATATACATTTTGCATTATTGACCGGGCTTTCAATAGCTTTTTTTTTATATTTTACTATATTTTTACTAATATAATATATTGAACTATCGAATTACTGTATTTCATGAGCATTAACACTTAATGCATTTTAATTTAAACTAAGGGATGTTCATGCTAGTACTTTCATTTTAAAAAAAAATCATTAAAATAATCATGATAGTCTATTGCTTCCTAATTTCTGTAAAAATATTTTAAGTAGTGAGGCTGAATTAACATAAATAATCGGCCCAAATGGGGAACATGGTAACAACTCAATTATACAAGTAACTGTCTATAAGTATAAAATACTCGAACAATTCTGTTGTATTGAAACACTATGTATAAAATACATCAATAATCAAAATATTACATATCTATATCTAATAATGAACAAAGAATAAAATATATAAACACATTTAAGTGACGTTTTTGCCATTTAAAATTAAGATAATTTAAGTGCTTCCAATACTTATATTAAAAGATTTAATGATACAGGAGCTAAAATTCAATTTGGATTTTGCTTTTAATATTCTTTCGTTCCTTAGGTGTACCAAGTATTGGAAATTGAATCATGTTATTCTGCTCTAGATTCTTCTCTAGTTACCATAATATCTTCGTTATATTATATTTATTAAGTTTACTATACCTAAAGACGGGTATTGTTTTTATTGGCTTAAAGTGCGTCTCAGGCCCAGCTGCTAAAACTGGTGCTCTGTCGTCATCTGGCATAAAACTTTCATCTCTCTGAAATAACAATCCATTCTATATGATGTTCGCAAATATGTATAATTCTTATTAATATCTTACAAAATTCATATTGAATTTTAGGTTCTTAGATTTTAATAAAATAAAAAAATATAAAAAAAAAACAATATCCTTTGGTGTTGTGTGTTATAAATATCTAATCAGTAATCTTTCACTTTCAGAGACCGAAACTGAGAAATGTTTGATCATTTTTTTTCTACATAGTTACCATATTGCTAGAATGAGTCAAAAGCTTATGAGTGTGCTCTGTGTTTGTATGCTAAGTACATAAGCGCACAGGTGCGAATATATGCTGTTAATTAGACACAAGAAAATAAAAAGTAGATTGAATTAAAATAATAATATTCTTTCTTAGTTTGTTTTTCTTGCTGCATCGTATTAAAGTCCTATCCTATTTTTAATTTAGGTGCTTATAATTAAAAAATTCTATCTTATTTTGGTTGTAATAGTTCTTTGGTTTCATAAAAAACTATGGAATAATAAAATAAATCTTTTTATGTGCTAAAATCCTTTTTTCGCTCTACATTTATAATATCAGTAATAAAACTGACACCCGTAATAATTGTTTGTAGAAAGTGGTTATTAATAAAAATTATGCTTACAACGATTGAATAAAAAGCAACGATAGCTCTATCACAACTTTGCAGCGATTGAAAAAAAGTGTGATTGAAAAGACTCCTATTGAAAAATAAGAAAGAAAAAAAAGTGCGCTTGAGTTGAGAAATAAGAAAGCCCAGACCAAATAGGGAGAATCAACGTAGCAAACATTGTTAAGTCCGGTTGTCATCCCCTCATATTTTTATTGTCAAAATTTCTACGCATCTACTAATTTAGCTCAGTTTTTAGCTTTATTAATTTGACACATTCAATTTGAGTTATTCAAGGGCGGCAGTCCTGTTCAGCATGAAAGGCTACTGGTTTAGGTTATGTTGTTTTTTAAAAATTTTAATTACAACAAATGAAATTTTGTTTAAATTATGTGGAAAATTTGTTAATATACATTTATTTAGATATACACTTTAATTGTGCCCATGTTTTAATTATTTATATTAATTTATGGTTTTATTTATTCAAAATTAAAAAAAGATCTTTTTAGATTTTTAATTCTAAGCAAATATAAGTAGTTTAAATGAAAGGTTTTGCTGTTTACAGCTTATTCCGAACCATTGTACTCATTAAAAACACTTTTTGTTCTGTAGCAGGAAATTTTACAATTTCGATTTCAATTTGATTTGAATTTAATTTTGTTTCAAATTAAAGTCTAAAACGTAGGATAAGTATTATATAAATTATTAAATTATAATGTGTTACATATACATATGTACATGTTGCATAAAACTTCCAATTTTACAATAATAAGTACTTATGTACATATGTATGTACATATTTACATATAAAGCTGACTAATTTTGCTCTTATGTTTTCATTTTTTACCCCTTTAAAAATACAATTATATTTATACATTCAGATTTAGAGATAATTTTAGTTAATTGCACTAAACTGATTAATTTTGCATGTATATATATTTTTTAAAAACAAGAAGACAAATTTTTATTTGTTGAATTATTATATTATATCTTAAGTAATACTTATTAAACAAACATAACTAAAACTTTTTGGCTATCTTATGACATGAAATAAATTTTAATTACACCAATTCACATATTTTTCTTTTAATGATTATTCATGAAAGTTAAAGATTTGTTCAATAAAATTTCTATATACAGTATTTTTGCGAATACAAAACAAAAATGTATATAATAATATGTTAATATTGATAAAATAACAATCTTTATTCTGATTATTCTTTGGCACCCATCTTCACCTTCGATGTCATATAAATGCCAACAATCAATCCAAATAAACCAATAGCTGAGCCAAAAATTTCTACAATTAGCATTTTTACAAAAAGTGCTGCATTAGCAGCATCAGCTAAAGCAGCTCCAGATCCGACACAACCAATAGCAATACCGCAGAATAAATCCACCAACCCTACAGATACACCCGCCCAAAACATTATGTATCCGGCAGCATAATTATTGTTTTTTATTACACCGCCTGTTTTGTCAAAGGGCTCCAATAATCCTGATAAAACAATGGCAGTGATTAAGCCATAAATTGCTACAGCTTCACAAAAAATTACTGAAATCAAATTTTTTGTCTTGATCCGCGGCGCTTTAACACCACCTCCAATGATGCTTACTCCTACTGTATGTATTCCTAAAGCTGCACCTACTACCGATAATGCGACTGAAAGTCCAATACCAATGCAAGCCCACATATATGGGGATGTATCTTTTAGAAACCAAGCAAAACTAACCCGTTCTCCTTTTCCAGTAAGTACATGGTATAATATCAAAATTATTGATGCTAATGTAGCACTTCCTGTAAATGTATATGCTACTACGTGACGCAGAGCCATTTTTGATCTACTAAATTTGAGTTTCAAGGATTATATGAACTATGTAAAATATTAAATAAAACTTACAATGTTTTATCAATATTTCTACTTCTTCGAAATGAAAATTTTCATCACATGACAGCTTAAAACACTGCTACCAACAAAATAAAATATTTTTATTTTTACTTTTAAACCCAGTATACTAGAAATATTAAATATCAAAATATTTCGACATCTGTTATCCAATATCTAAATTAAAAATAAATTAGTAGAACTGGGTTAAATAAGTCCTATGTACTGGGTTGACAGTCACTTTAGTTTCCACAAAAATATTTGAATACCATTTGGCCCGAACGCTCACTATTAAACTCTTTTCTTCTTAATTTGTAATTTCTTGTTCGAAATTGTTCAAAAAATATTTTCTCCCTAAAATTAAAAAAACAGCTGAGTTCCTATTTTGATTTATATACACTTCTCTTCTACAAACAATTGAAGAGTTCGTGTGTCAAGAGCAATATAATTTTGTGTACAGCTTACTAACAGTATTATGATAGTTAAGTTTACACAAACCTTTTAAAACTTGGAAAAATTTGTAAGAAATGTAAAAATATATGAAAGAGTAGAAATGTTTGACTATGTAATTTACAGCCTCTTCAAACATTATTTACAGATCTTTTTTTAAGATTTTATTTCACAGAGTTACGGCGATGGGACAAAACTTTGTTGCATAACCAAACCTTTTGCATAAATTGGTGTGTTTACAGTGGCTACCCTTAATTTCTTAGAATAAGCCACAATATTATATTAATTGATTTTACATTCGTTAAAAAAACTCCATATTCAATAAAAATCTTTCTCAATTATTTTTCGTTTTGCTTTTTGCAAAATTTCGCATATTTTTTGATTGAATTTTAATATTTTATGTTTATGTTATGATTCGTATAATATAGAAATCAGAGTTTTATTTTTAAATTTCAACATTGCCCTATTCGTCTTTTATGCCTCAATAATTATTCATTTTTTCTTGATTAACTCCTATATGATATTATATTATGCCCAGATATAAAATATTGAAGTGCTATTTGTTTTATATTTTTATAAGAGGTTCATTGCAAGCATTGATACTTTTAATTTAAACAACTTTTTCCAAATTTTATTCAGTTTTTAATATAAAAAAAAGTTTTCATAATTTTTATTTTGAATATATTGTAAAACTAAAGTAATTAGTACAATTTACAGTTCAATAAGCATTTTGTACATTATATAACACTAATAAGCCCAATTAGTAGTGTTTGTATGAAGAAATACAGCTTGGCAAGTCTTCCATTACCATTCTATTATCTTTTGAAGCAAAAATCACCTAAAATTTTAAAAAATACATATTGATCATATTATTCATTTTTTTTCTATTAGTAGAAAGGTTTACCTTTTCTCCAAAGAAATCTATGGCTGTAATTAAATTTTCACATAGCTTATACTTGTGAATTTCTTTTCCAGTTCTTTTGTTAATAACATAAATTGAACCATCATTGCACCCAACAAAAAGCAAAATCTTTTTTATAAGTTTAATAAAAATAATTGATTCTTTAGTTGCACATGTTATGGCTGCTAATTTACAATTAGTCTGAAAAACAAAAACTAAGTTTTAGAATACTAGATACATAGAACTTGTTAGTGTAGAATAATTTACATAAGAAGAGCTATGATTTTTTAATGTAAACCAAGATCTTATTCAAACTATAAAAATTAAGGATTGTGAAACTTTATTTGGATAAGATCCAAAAATCAAAAATTTTCTATTTCAAATAATTTATAGAATCTCACCTTTATATTGAATTTATTTATTTCATTTTTAGTAGAACAATAATATAAAATTCCTTCATTGGATAGTGTACTAAAAATTTTTGGATTTTGTGATGTTTCAATTATTTTTATTGAATGACCATTTGAGGCATTAACAATTTCAATTTGGTTACTTTTCGATGTAACAATAAGAATTTTTAAATTTTGATTTGTTGACAATTTAGTTGCTATTACTCCTACTATTGTATTATTTGCAGAATATTCAAAGAGATCCGATATTTTGCTTTCCTAAAATGATAAACAAAAATAATTAAGTTAGTAAAACGAAGTATTAAGGTGTGCAAAAATGGAATTGAAATTAAGAATTAAAATAAGTACTAAGTACTTATTTTAATTATTAATTTTTATTTGTTTTAATTATTTATTTTTTTTTTAAGTACTCTTAGCAAATATTATTATTATATTTTTAAGATGCACTTTCAAAACATAACATGGAACGACGATCTTCTTGTACTAAATAAAAATTAAAACAACTAATGCATATGACAATTTTAAAATTATTCACATAAAATTCACATGAATTTAACGCTAACATAAAAATCTTTTACTCGAAGAGATTCTCATAGTCTGTCGTCGCTTTGTCTCTATGAAGTGCCCCTGAAGATTAATAATTTAATAATAATAATGAAAATTTTCTGCATTACCGAATTGCCTTGTAAAAAGTGTTTAAAAACCTATTAGTTTGAAAGTTAATCATTTGCTATTGGAATTGTATCGGCACTTAATCGAACTCGTCGAAATTTTTGGGAATTGCAGGATGTCAAATCCAGAGATAAAATGACGAGAAGGAAAGATTGTCTTTTTGTTTTGCTTTTTAGAATATTTTTAAATTAATAGTTATGGAAGAATAAATTGAAAATTTCATTAAGTTTTGTTGATTTTTCTTATATAAAACGCCATTGTTCAAAAAGAACGATAAACACTGTTGTGATAAATGTATTATATAAGCTGATATCGGGACATTATGAGGTTTAAATCGAAAATTGCATATTGCTAAAAGTAAAATTGTTTTTCTAATGAAAGCAGAGTATGTACTATACTATAGTGTATGTATAAGATACTAACATCTGTAAAGATATTTATATTTAGGTGTATTGCAATTATATGTGTACAAAATTTCTTTGAATGCAACGCCTTTTTAGGGACGAAATTGCAATTGAAAGCAGAATGACTTTGTGTTGGTATTGTTTTTTTCACTGAAAATTGAAAACAGTATGGATTCCAAGTTTTTTATAAATAGGTGTGGTATGTGTGCAGCATAAAATTATTTTGAATTTGATATATATGTATATATATGTATCATAAAAATAAAAAAGTATTTTAAATAAGATTCTTTTCATGAGTATCACGTTTCTCAAGAAATAATTTGTAAAAAAAAATGATAATTTAATTTAAATTTAGTGCTATGAAGGGCTGTAAATAAGGTATGCAATTTTTACATCATTAGCCAGAGTATGTAAGACATTGAAGACAAACGTTAATTTGCTGTAAAATTGAAAATATCCAAAATAATGTTAAAGTTTTCTTCAAAAACATCTCGCAAAAATGGCTCAAATTGGTATCATTAGAATGGCAATATAAAACGCGTAACCAAGGCCAACATTTACGTGAAAAGAATGTGAAGAAAAAAAGAGAAAAATACTCTAAAATCTGTAAATCCTTTTGTATTTTTTCTTAATTTAAACCCCAAACGCTTAAATGGTCACTAATTATAAAACTTTAAAGAGAAAATTTTGTAATTGGTAACAAAAAAATAGACCAAATAATTAATTAACAATCAAATAACTCTAAGATCAGTTAAATACTTTTTTTACCAGGAAAATGAATATATTTTATAAATTTCGTGTATGTTTATAAGTTTTGTACTTACCAAAAGGTCATAGCTGAAAACATTTCCCCATTTAGTACCAACGAATACTGTATGCCACGCCACATCAATGGATTGTAAAGGTTCTTCTAAATTTACAGCTAACATTTCTAATCCGAATTTCTAAATTAGAAAACAGCAGTAGATAAAAGTTAATATGGATTTTAATTAAATTTTCGGTTTTTTTTTTTAAAAATATTATTTTACATAATAAAAATATGAAAAACGAAAACAAAAATTTAAAAAAAAATAATGCTAAAATTATAATATCCGACTCGCTTTAAAATTATTTTGAAATTGTAATAATAATTTTATCAAATATTGAAAAGAAAAAATTTTTCTAATTTTGATTACAGTTGAAATTGATTATAAATCAGTGGTTATAAGAAGCTCAAAATTAGCATTACTTTCTTAAATTTATTTAAGTATAATAAAACGTCTTAATATAAAAGCAATTGTAATCACCTCAATTGATGTCTTCCTCATGAATCCATCTAATGAAATTGAATAAACACAATTATTTTTATCAATATGTATTTGTGTTACACTTTCAGTATGTTTAGAAAATTTTCCAAGTAACTCTTTGGTTTTCCAACAGTATTTGTAAATATTTCCATCTTGTGATGATGCAATAACAAATTTTTCGAACACTTTTATTTGAGTAATCATTAATTTGGTTCCTAAAAATGGTCCATTTTTGCAAGTTTTACTTTCCTTTAAAAGTTCTCTTGATAATTCAATTTCTTCTTCATCATCATTGAAATTATTAGTTTCAATAGAAGTGTTGTTCTTTTTAGACTTATTTGTACCTTTATTGTCAGACTGTTTTTCTTTCACGGTTGATTTTTTTTTTGTTGTAGACGTTTCACTTTTTGATTTAACTTTATGTTTTTCATTTCGCTCTGGACTTTTCTATAGTTTAACACAAAATCAGAATGAAGATAAATTTATTAATAGTAATTATAAGCCAGATCAAATTAAATCTTATTACAAAATAATATCAAATATTCGAAATGCAAAAGGAAAACATTTTCATATAAAGACCAGATATTTTCTTTTGAAAATTTTTATGTGTAGTTAGAACATCATTTTGTATTCTGTAGTTAGAATATCATTTTGTATCGCCAAATTCTTTTAATAAGATTTGTGAATATTTCAATTTAATGTTATGCCATTCAAAAATTATAAAATATCAAATAAACTTGTCTTTTTCGAAGAGAAAATTTTTGTATGTGTTCAACCACATTTTTGTAAAATTCGAGACAAGTCAATAAAATGGAGTCCCTAAATTTTTTTTCGAAAAATTTGTTACTTTCCCTTAATAAAATATACTACTTTATGAATTCAACATAATTATGTTAACAAGATTGAAAAGTGGTTTTATTATAATTCAATTTTACTTTATTTTAAGAATTTTTTTACTTATTGTTTACAAAAACAGCCGAAAAATTCATAATACAAGGAAATAAATACTGCAACTGATAAAACAATTTATGAATCTTTTTGGGCAAAACCGATATTTAACACCAAAACTACATAGATAGCTGTTTACATTCTTAATACAACTGTCTTTAACCATAATAAATAAAATGAAATTTATTATATTCATAAGTCTGCTAGAAAATTCATCAATGGTCTCTCTATACTATCAAATCTATCTCTATACTAACTCATTTTCTATGCTTGCAAGACGGGCAAACACCAGAAATAATGAACCGGTTTGGTATTCTAAATTTTTAAGCTTAAAAATAGCAATATCATGTTTCACTTGCAGTACGTCATTTTATTGGAATTTATAATAAATTTTGCATTGGTAATATTAAAATTTTTAAGGCAAAACATTTTTTTTTTATGCCACTAATGAACTATAAAAACTCATTTAAGATCCGATTCAAATTAATTGTTGCGGACGAATACTTATGAAATTCGAAGTATAAAAAACGTGCAACAAATGATTTATTTTTCTGTATTTTCAAAAGTACCTTACATCTTGTGATAGTTTTTTTATGAAAATTCTATAGTTTGGTATGGAGGTAGAATATAATAAAAATTACATTGAATGTTAAGGTAAAACCGTTGTGAGAAATTGGGAAAAATATAAATTGGAAAATACAAAAAGAAGCAAAATTTCAAAGCTACTATGTCGCAAATCTCATATGGCAAATAAGATTTTGCTTTATAACTTGTAGAGTTGCACAACGTTAGCTAAATCAAAAAGTAATGATACCATCACTTTTGTCGGTGTCTAAATAACTAAAAAAGAAATGCTTTAATCTGGTTAACATTTTAATGAAATACTTACGTATGTTTCGGAATGGGTACCCTTTATGGTATTACTAGTGCTTGCCTTTTTAGAATTCTCGTCAGTTTCACTACCATCATTATCACCAGAAATAGAAAGTCTTCTCCTAGTACACATTTTTTTTGTAGGAGAAGACCCAGATGTTGAACTTGACTGAGAATCTGGCCGTTTTCGTTTAGTTGTTGGAGTAACTGGAATTGATTTTTGATTGTTTGCGAACATATTTGAAATATAATCAGATGCGGATAGTGGCTCATTCATCATATTATTTGTTGAATTTAAATACGTTTGAAATGTTAAAAGTGGATTTTTTTGTGAGTTGCATATATTACTTTTGGTTACAGTAGCATTCATAATTAAAAATTTTTCATTTTGCAATTGCATACTAGCAAAATCAATTTCCATTTTATCCTTTTGTAATTTCAAAATCATTTCTTCAACGAACATTTTGCGTTTATGTAATTCTAGCAGTTTCAAATCAATTTCTTTAAGATTATTTACGACTGTTTCTTCAAATGTATTTTCTGCAACAGATTCAGTTTCATTTGTACACACAAGAGAAGGATTTTTTGAATTTTCTCTTAAATTATTGGAGTTTGTAAAATCTAATGAAGTTGTTGTAGTTGAAGTATCAGGTGTTTCGGAATTTTTATTGGAGTTAGATTTGCTATCTTTGATATTTTCGTTTTTGTCATTTTTAATTTCTGGCGTTAATGCATTATCCGTAGTCTCTTCTGATGAAAATTCAATACATTTTTTTTCACCTGGCGATTTCCATAACCTTGATGAAATATAATCGTTTTTTCTCTGTAATTCATTATCTGAAGGAATGTTTTGATCATTATTATATTTTGTTGAATCATTTTCAGGTTCAGATAATTCCATAAAGTGTTGTAATGGTGATGATGTTGCGATTAATAAATCCTTTGTAACTTTTTGATATTCGTTTTTCTCACATTCATCACCGAAATTATTTTCATGATTTTCTCGAAGATGGTTAGAATTATTTTCAGAATTTTCAGCTCTATTGTCTAAATTATCCTCATTTTTAGTTGATGAAAGTTCTTTTTCATCATATTTTTTTATAATTTGTTCATTGTTGCCATGTTCTTTATCTGAAAGCAAAAATTATTTTTTTTGTAGGTGTATATTATTACATTAAATTTTAAGGGCTATAATTAGGGTCTACGAAACATAATTTTAATTTCCTACTTCAATTAATCAGTAGTTTTCATAAATTGAATTGAGATGTTGGTGAGGTTTTTCTGGAATGACAACGCAAAAAATTGGTACTCCTTTTTCTTTTCAAAATGAATTGTAAATATAACTTTTGCTTTACCAGCTACAAATGATTAGCATAAAGCTCATCACAAAACCACTATGATAACAATATACATATTTAAGCATTTTGGGATTAGATTTAATTTTTTGGCAAATAAAATGCCGCTTCTGATGCTAGAAAAAAACCTTTTTGTCTTCTCAACTTTTTTGCGAAATAATTTTAACATTTTCAAGAAAGAATTAAATTTTGAATCTCTTTTTTGAATTAATTTTGTTGTAATTAAATTATGGAATAAATTATGCTTTTATTAAGAATATTTTTTTTTTGAATATTTAAATGTTAAAGTAATTAGCAAGTAAATGCCTACATACTTTGTATGCATTTATTAAAAAATACATTTAAATTTTAATTTGACATAAATACAAACTCAATTTATGAATTTCAAAACGTACAGGCTGAATTTAAATTTTTAAAATTTTAATATTTTCACACAAAAAATGAAGAAATAGTTTTAAAAGCTGCATATTTGATTTTTGATTAGCAGGAAGTACCAAAATTGTAATATTCTTGCTTTATATAAACAAGTTATATGATTGGGCTTTGCTATTCTACTAAACTTAGTTAGGGATGCATAAGTTCTGATAATAGCTTTTGTATTAAAATTGTTTACTATTTTATAATTTTAATAAACCATTTTATATAGTTTGCTAATTAAACGATTACTAATTCATTTAAAATTTTAAATACATGCTTAGAAGACATTTTTACAAGTTCGTGCAACCCTCTTACAAAACTGAAAAGAATAGATTTACTGAATTCAGAATACACAATTCTATTTGTTATGCACTGACCGCACATTAAGTTTTGCTAAATATAAATCAAAATCGAATTTCACTTACTTTCATTTAATAAATCGTCTTCTTTTTGAAGCACACTATCATTTCTATTACCGCAGTTTTCCTGTTTTATTGAGATTTTTGTTGACGTCGCGTTAACTGAGTTTGATATTTTCGCTTTATCTACATTTTCATTAGAAAATGCTTCTTCTATGTTGTTATTTTCGTTATTAATTCCATTATCATCAATGGTATTATCTTGATTTTCTTTAACGTTATTGCAAATAGTTAAATTAAAATTTCCAAGAGTTGTAGCAGTGTTGCTATCATCAAAATTGTTTGATGTTTGATTTTCTATCATTGAATTATTTTTTATTGAAGAAATCCTATTAGAATTTAATGTTGAAAATTCATTTTCGCTTTTTTCTTCAATGTGAACTAAATTTTCACAAGATGCTGATGATGAATTTTTTTCTTTCATTTCATCAACATTTGAAGAACTCAAGGGTAAATTTTCTGATGATTGTGAATTTATCTGCTTCTCTGTCATTAAAACTTTTATTTGTTCAGAGAAATTCTTTAATTCATTTGCAATCAAATTTAATGACTTTTTATCAAATTGAATTGTTGGCTTATTTGGAGAATCTTTTTGCGGTATGCAAAAGTCTTTTGAATTATTAACACTATCATTATCATTTTTATCGTTATCACATATTGAGAGAGATGTACTTTCTAATTGATTAGTTTCTGATGCAACTATATTACTTGTCTCGGTATTGATTTCTGGAATAATTTTTGAAGCACTAAAATTCTCCATAAATTTGGAAGAGGGTGAACCTAAAACTTCATTAGTGTGTTTATCTTGACTCGATAAAAGAAATAAATCTTTCATATTATCAAATAAGAACTGTAAAAACTCTTGCTGTTTTAATGATTTCAAATTTGTTTTTAAAATTTTTTTTGCGCTTTGTGTTAAAGAGCTATTTTTAAATATTTTACTTAAACAGATATCGTAGATAAAATTAATAGTTGAATTATTAGATGACTTAGAGTATCTTTCTTCGAATTTCTTTTGCAAATATTTACTTAAATTTGGTAATACTAGTCTTCTAAAACGGTTAATTACAGCAGCTTCAAGCCGTTTTTTATGAGGCTTCTTTCGATTTGTGATTTTTTTATTGCGTTCAGAATTAGAACTACTTGAATTAGAACTTGAATTTGAATCAGACTCTGAACTTGATTCACTAGAACTGGAATCATCGTTAGATGAGCTTGAACTTGAATCAATAATTAGGATTTCATTTTCTTTAAAACCAATTTTAGAAGGTTTTTTTAATGGTGAACTTTTCACTTTATTTCTATGTGTAATTTTACTTGTTGATGGCCGATCTGGTAATAATTTTAATTTTTCTTCCATACTTTTAGGTGACAATTTTATAAATTCTTTTTTCATAATAATTGGTTGCTCATTAATTCGAGAACAATTTTTTGATTCTAATTTTGCAGATTCTAAAGTATTTTCGCTGAAATTTATATTTAAATCTGATGATTCAGATAATGATGAATTATTAGCTTTAAATGAATTTCTTCTTTGTGTGTTCGGTGATGTATTTGTACTTACAATCTCGGTATTAACTGAGGATTCGCAACTATTTATCGTGTTTAAGTCTTCATTGATTGGTGTAATAAATGGTATTATTTCTTCATTAGTATTTAAATTAGATGTACTGTCAGCGACAAAACTAATGTCCCTAGTACTTTTTATATTACTGTTGTTATTGACTAAATCTGATTCTTTATCCATATTTAGATTTGTTGTGGAATTGATTAAGGCTGTTTCGAGAAAATTATTGTTTGCATGAGATTCATTTGAGGTTGCTTCGAGAAGAAAATCTATACCAAATTTACGTCTAATTTGTTCTAAGACAGCTTGTGAAATTGCTTCGTGATTATATAACGGGTTTGATTCAAATGTTTGATCGAGTATATTTCGACTATCAACATTATTTTGTTCATATTGCAAAGCACGTAGTTCTTTTCGAATTTCTTCACGTAAATGTTGTCTAGCTTTTTGTTTAAGAGCTTCATCAAATTTTGTTGCTGGATTATTGATAATATTTTTAATGCCAATTTTATCCATTTTAGCTACTTTATTTACTAATTTTTCTGTTAGATCTTGCTTGGCACTATCTAAAATATTATCTGGAAATAGATTACCTGAATTAATTTCCGAAAGTATACTTTCCTTTAGTAAATTATTTAATGGTACTAAAAATATTTTAGGTGCTTTTTCTGTTGTAATATTATTGGCATTCGGTTCGGATGATTCACTAACTATCGGTTCATCAGTAATAAAATCTTTCAATATGGAATTTATGTGATTTTGTGTTTCTTTTGAATTTTGATCAGTTTTACCATTTTCAACTTGATTTTTATTGGAGGGGAAAACTTTTGAGTTAATCCATTTCTTTTTTTGTAAAGTCGAGCATGAATTTTTTTTTCGAGGAACTAATTTAGGTTTTACTATTTTTAAATTTTTTGATCTAGAAATATTCAAAATTTTTAAATTTTTTTTGAGTTGAACTGTTTTCTCATTACAATTTTCAGTTTCAATAGTTTTTTTGTTAGAATTTGTGTCTTTATTTTCTAATTCGGTTTCATTAACGGAATTCTGATTTCCTTTAAGTTTATTTTTGTCTTGATTAAAAGAACAACTAGCAGTTTGAGATTTTTCAGTCTTTTTATCATTGTTTCTATATTTATTTTTCGAATATTTGTTATATCCGCTATTTTGAAAATTTCTTGTAAAATTTGATTTATAATGAGAATTTATTTCTTTGTTAGACAATTCTCCAATATGCGGTTCAGAAATATCTGTAGTTGAAGTTACTTTAAGATTTTCAGAATCCAGGTTTGTATTAACCGCATTTGAGTTGTTGTTTCGATTATTATTATTTTTAACAATGCAATTTTTATTAATTTCTGAATTTTTATCCCTTTTATCGAAAACCTTATCTAAACTGGATGTTGGATTTGAATTATTGATAGAATTTGGTTGATTTCCATGGACTATAGATGGTTCATTTTCAAAATTATTTTTTGTATAATTAATTGTACTACTTGACGATGAATTATTGTTTAGAGATGTTGAATTACTGTTTTTATCTGTAGGGGTATTCTCAGTTATTCTAGATTCATGAGGGCTATCCCATCTGGTTTTACGGCATTTATTCTTTTTATTTGCATAATAATGTGATTTGTTGTAATTTTTGTTCTTAAATTTAGAATTATTTGAATTTGTATAATTGTTTTGCCCAGTTGAATAGAAGTTTTGAAAATGCTGTAAAAAAATTTTTAAAATTGTTCAATTTTAAATATTGTTTTTTAAACATATTAATTCTTACTTATTATTTTGTCAACATAAAGACAAATACATCAAATAAACAAATCTATTGCAGTTTAGTATAGATTTAATTTATTAGAATTACTTTTTTTTTTGAAAATACCTACATGTTTTGGAGGTGAATTGGTAAAATCCGCAAATCTTCTGTGTTTATCAAAAGTCCAAGGTGGTCTATCGCTTCTTTCAATATTTCTATTGTGATAATTTCGGTCTTTTCGATATTCAATACATGGATCTCTATAGAAGGGATTTCTGTTGAAAAAAAGTATATAATATTATTAAAAAAAGATGTATAAAAGTTATCATTCTTCATATTTTTAGGTATAAAATTACAATAAAGTTTTTTTAAAAAAAATCTCCGCTTGATTTTTAAATGTGATTTGTCTTGAATATGTGTTGCATTTATGTATGTACATATGTGGGGAATATTTAAATAATTATGCAAAGGGAAAAATTTTAATTTTCCAGTTAGAATTGATAATTGGGTAGAATTATTACTTAAACTAAAAATTTTATGCTTTTGCCAGAGGAACTAATAACTAAACTTCACCGAATTATAAGTTTTATTCTAATATCAAAAATATACATCAGATATTGTTTATTCCCTAAATGACATTTCCTGTATTAAATTCTTTCTTAACATACCTAAAAAAATAATTTTTTTTATACGATCTTACTGAAAAGTTTATTATATTTTTCTCACAAGGAATAGAGCTGATGCACAAAATTTCACGAAAACATGTTAATTATTGCCTAAAAATTATTAAACAAGTTAGGTCAAACCAATGGTTTGTAATGTAGTACTTTCCATTCAGTAATTCAAAATACATAGTGCTTTTAAAAACAATCTATGTTCTACATTTTTAAAATTATTTTAATTGTCATGCGAAAATATGGAAGAATTGCATACATTTAGGATGACACAACCAAAAAAAAATATTAATGGAGCATTAACATAATGCTCGAATTTAAGGGTTATTTGCATTAGTTAACAAAATAATTATTTATGCAATGGCATGGCATTTACCGTTACCTTTCTGCATTTAAAGAAATTTGGAAAAGTTTACAGTTTCGGAAATATAAGGTGTCAAAAATTCAAATTTCACAAATTTAGAAAGACGATAACTTGAGAGGTGGTGAAGGTGGAAGAATTCGACGGATATTTAGATAACGGGAAATTTTAACGGCCATTTTTATGTTTTTAAAGTAGAACAAGCCATTCACTCCTTTTTTGCGTTTGCAGAATATGAAAAATGCATATGGTTTCGCTGCAATAAATAGTTAAAAAAAATGACATTTTTAAGATTTTGGAAGCTATAAACTTTTAGAGGGGAGGATATAGTTAAAAATTTTCTTCTACGGAAAAAATTTCTAGTAAAGAATTTCAGTTTTCTATCGTCAAGGGTCTAGGAGTTTTGTAAACATGTTAACGGACGGATGGATGAACGGAAGGCTGCTAAAACACACAATGAATCCTTAGCAAAATTTCAAGCTTTCGGGCCTGATTTCTTGCCTTTTTATTTATGTAGATACTTAAATTTTTATATGGTTTTGTTTTTATATTTTGGTTTGATTTTCGGACATTTTATTTTCAAACACAACAAGTGATTGATCCGACCCTGACTGCGTTTATCATAGTAAATTTTTTACATTTACAATATTTTTAATTTATGCAATTTTTTTTCAACAGCATGATAAGATGTAAGCATATACTGATTTTTCTTACAATAATAGGAGGAAGAAAAAGGCTTAATCGCATCGCATTATTCTCTCCATCTAAAGCCAAATAAGTGCGCTTCTAACTTTTCTTACCGAATATCAATTTTATGGTAAACATTTTAAGTATTTCCATGTCGATTTCATAAAAATGAAATATTTTTAATGGATTAATCAAATGAAGCGTACTTTTGAAAGCTTGTTAAAAAAAACGCTTATTAATCGAAAAAAGAATTTTTAAAAAATTTTTCATATGTTTACTTTTCTCTTTTTATTCCTTTTTTTTAATTGAATTACAAAAATCTTATAAAATTTCCGAGGGGGAGTTTAAATTTTTTTTATATTTTACAAGTATATGTGTGTTATTAGATATTTTCAAAATCCTTTACTGATTTTTACTGATTTTAAATTTATGTAAATGAAAAAAGAAGGGAAAGATGATTGTTGTTGCTTATCGCAAATAAATATTTTGTGCAATACCTTTTTACCTTTGTTATTGTAATTCATACTTTATTGTTTAAATTTGAAAGAGTAAATTTGTAGATATCGGATTAATTTACAAGTAAACATCAAACATTCTTTTAAAAATATTAATTGGGCCGAATTGGAATTTTATTGTAATTGTGTGTCATGCAAAAACTTTTGTATCTAAAATTATAAAATTTTTAATTAACGAGAAAAAAAAAAGATTTGACCTTGTCAACTCTATGATACCCGTACGAATTTATTATTCTGTGTGCGAATAAATATGCAATAACTGCCTATGGGACAGACTATGACTTTAAGTTGCCGTATTACCATATTAATTTATGCAAAATTTCAGTACTACTATTGAAGTCGTAGGGCAGCTACTAGAATGAGCCAAGAAATTTTAACGAATTTTATCAAGCACTTCGACCCTACTAATATATTCGCTTGGGTGAAATTTCAATACCGTACCTTTTATAGTTTCTGAGATATAGCCAAATAAATTTTGAAGTTGTATGGCAGCTACCCGAACCGGTATCCCGATCATGTCCAATTTAAATAGGGTTCTGGCACTTAGTACAATAAATCATTTGTAAAAATTTGGTAAACTTAGCTCAATTAGTTTTTGAGTTATCGTTGGGACGTACGGACGGGCAGACAAAGCTAAATCAACTCAGAATTTCACGCTGATCAAAAACATACACTTGACAGTTCTATATCTAAGACAGTTATTTCTTAGCGTTACAAACGGTAAGGCATATTTAGTATACCCTTCGAACATACGTTCGTAAGGGTATAAAAATATTCGGTTTGTTATACATAGTAAATTAGTATACTGGTATGTATGATTGATTTAAATTATATGAGTACTAAATTAAGATTTAAAATTTCATACAAGTTAAAGTAAAAATTGCGGTATTTTTTCAATTTACATCTTGAGTTTCTTTCTTTGCGTGCTAATTAGAGCCCTTGTTCTTTTTAAACGTTTAATTAAATTAATATCAATATTTGTAGAAAATTTATTTAAATAAAATCAAACTGACAGTGAATTTTAAAGGATAAAGTATGAATTTGATTTGTTAAAGTACTTGGTTTATTTTCCGTTTTTATAAAAAGTACTTGACAATAATTTGGCTTGTTATTGAAAAATATGTGTCAGAAATATGTCATTTAAATTATCACTCTATTCACTAAATCTATTTTTCCATACGAATTTTCTATATTTTATTTCAATTGAAAATGTTGTTTTTGTTTGAATAATTTGGGCGTGTTTATTTTGTGAATCGCAATTGTGAACCTAAAAGCCTAGATTGCAATAGCATAGTTTATTTATTTTACATGTTCCATTACTTTTACTACCAACTGTAACTTTTGAAAAAAAAATATCGTATATCTCCATTTTTTTAATTTTTGAACTTTATGAAAAACATACAAAACTTTAGAATTTATTATAGTCTTTTTCTTGAAATTTCGAATATTTTATTTTAAATTGCTTATTCGAGTACGTCTTATGCACGAAACACAGGAAAAAATTTTGATATTTAATCTAAAGTTCCCATGAAAATCGGTTTGAGTTTGAATATATTTTTTTATATAATATAATTATTACATAAATCAATATTTTTATTAAAATTATGCAAAGAAATATGGAGTGGCTTAGAAATTTTATTAAAAATAGAACTAAGAAAGAAAAAATACAATTAAAAAAAAAATTCGAAAAATTGTCCACGACTTTTAAAAGACCCTGTAAAATAAAAAAAAAAAATAAAAATAATTTTACTTTCCATTTTTAATTTTTCTTTGAATGTTGTCATTAATTTTAATCGTTAGACATTAACTTTTATGAAAAACTGCTAAAAATCTTCTTATCCTCCTTATATAATTATGTAAAATTTTAAAATAAACCTTAAATAAATTTTTTTTTTGAAATAATTTTCTTGAAATGAAAAATCATTTTTAATAAGACAACCAACGATTATTATACAAAAACCAAATTTGATTATGACGAGAAACTTAAAATAAGGAGGAAAAAATTCCGACAAAAAGAGGGTTAATTTCAATGTTGTGAAGTATGGGATAAAGTTCGAAATAAAAATATCATGGTTAAAGAGTTAATTTGGAAGTAACTGAGATGAAAATATTTCACGGTAATAAAATAGTAAAAAAAAATTTTAACTTTAAAATTTGAAGTTGAGTAAACAGTAGTTGAAAATTTTTTACCATTCTACTT
This sequence comes from Condylostylus longicornis, assembly GCF_029603195.1. Taxonomy (NCBI): domain Eukaryota; kingdom Metazoa; phylum Arthropoda; class Insecta; order Diptera; family Dolichopodidae; genus Condylostylus; species Condylostylus longicornis. Next base: position 5,780,175 of record NW_026578009.1, on the reverse strand, counting down.
TTTAACAAAAACCAAAAAAAAAAGAAATACAAGAAAATTAACTTTCAGAAATTGTTGAGAAAATAAGAATTTTTCAACCAAGAATATAATATCATACAACATATATACATATGTATATATTTTTATATTTGTAAATGTAAGCAATAAAAGTAAATAAAGTAAACACGTTCTTATCATAAGACTCGTAAATGCCTTTTAATTTGTTCCTTACAAGATGTTGCGTTGTGTTTAACAAGAAAAATAATTATTAACCTAAATTTAATTGTTTTCTCATAAATACTTTTTATGTTTATATCTATGTACATATTACAAAATTATAGATACATATTGTATATATAGGTGTTCATGGAAATTTATGACTGCTATACCGTTTCATTTACATTATGTATGTATGTAGTTAACGAAATTTAGGGAAGGTTATATAATTATATTTTTCATTTTGCAAACTTTTAGGTGTATATTTTTTTTTTAAATTAATTTTTAATACATTAGTTATTTAAATAATTTCAATGTAATTTTAAAAAATCCTTAAATAAAAAATTTATTAAAGTCCTTCGAATATTTATATGTGTAATAATTTTTCATGAACGATCCATTTTATAGAGCAAAATTATTTTATATTTAGAACAAAATTTTTCTTCGCAAGCTCGTTTTAAAAATAAGTTTCTATTTTATTGTTGGAAGAAGATCAAAAGTATTGAACGAAAAATTTAAAGAATAAATTTTAAGGAAATGTCGAAAATTAATGCTGTTTAATAGAATATGTTTAATTGTTTAGGTAAATGAGTAAAAGTTTGTCAAGAAATTCTCATCCAATAATTGTATTTCAAAAATTTTATTATCAGTACCGAAAAATAATTATTTTTTATTGAAATTTTATTATTTTCGGCTAAAAGAACTTCCCAAGGAAAATTACTTATTAAATTCACTGTGGGCATTTTCAACTATTTTCGACTGAAATAAGTTTTGAACTGAAATAAATTTGGACGGTACATGGGGAGGCCTGTGATCAACATGATTTCTGTTTTTTTAAAAAAGTTTTGTTAACTAACTGACAAAATCTTCAAAAAATTTAACCATTACAATCAGGTTTTAAAATTTTCCATTTATAAAAAAAAAAAATCTTAATTAATTTCATAAAATTTACAATGAAATAACTTTACCTGCTTTTTTTAAAATTAAATTATTTTGTAGACTAGAAGATTTAAAAAGTATAAAGGAATAAATTTCAATCTGATCGTAATTAAAGATTTATGACAAATTTTTTCTTATTTCATTTACCTTATAAATAATACGGCTACATATATATATATATATATAGATATATGAAGTAGATAATAAATGCATGTGACCATGTACAAAAATATCAAGCAATAGAATTAACAGTAAAATTATTTGTACAGGTAAATGTTATGGCCGTGTTACAATGTAGATTTTCATATACTGTTCTAGTTAAAACCATAATAATGTATGTACTTGAGCATATTATAAATGTTGACGTATATTTGTATGTACATTTTCCGAATTGTTTTTTGCATTGCATTGCATATCTTTGCATTTTTTAACTTCTTAACATAAAATTTTATTCAGAAATGCGAATTTATGGACTATATTTTTCATTATAATTTGTTCAGAAATCGTATAAGAGGGTTACAGTAATTCGACTAAATTCCTAATGGAATTGTCGATTTCGTGGCTTGACAACGGGCTTCCTTTTTGGTCTACAGCTTGGTGTCGTTTAGAAAATCAATGTAAGCCTCCTTCGTAAAATTAGATTAAGAGCTGATAAATTTAATATTTTTTATTTGCCGAATAATATGGACTGTTTCTGAATAAGCAAGTTCAATTTTAACAACCCTTAATTAAATAAATTTTAAGAATTATTCTACGTTAATAAAACTGAATATGACAATTTTGATTTGTTACAAGCTACGAGAAAAATATTAAATTTAACTATAAATTTATTAGCAATATTTTTAAGAATAACCTAGAATACGAAGGATGACTTTTAATTTTTTTTATAACGTAAAATAAAGAAAACAAACGAAAAGAAATGTTAAATTCCAAAAGCGCTAATTTATGTGAATATTTTCATAACAAATACAAAGAAAAGAAACAAAAAAAAAAAAAATAAATAAAAAATGAGAAAATTGTTACACAAATCTCGCGCGAAACGTGCTAATTAAAAAAAGAACGTTTCCAAAAAAAAAAAAAAAGGAAAAAGAATCTCCTTCCAATTCATAGCTCATTTTTTATTTTAACAAAATAAGGGGATTCTATAAATTTTTTTCTTTTTTTTGAATTTTTCAAAATTCATCTTTTCTTGTTTTTATTTTCTCCTTTTTCCAGGTTAATTCTTTATAATGATTCGCATTTATTATAACTTTTGTACCTTAAAATTTTTCATATTATACTTGACTTGTGTTTTTGTTTTTGTTTAAAAAGCCAAAAGAGAAGTTTTCATTTTTCTTTTTAATTCTTCGTCTCCCTATTTTCATTTACCTACTCACACTCATGCCAATTCTCTTACCGATTTACAACGAATATTTTCTCATTGAAGCATTTATTTTTTTGTTGTCTGCATAGCTAGCAATCAAAAAGAAACTTTCACGTCTTAATACTTTATTATTCTCACCTTAAAGAAAAAACAAACAGGAAAAAAAAGTCTACCGCTTTCACCGCTCACTGACATTTGTTCTTCCCTTTAACATTATTATAGATTTGACAAGTATATTGTTAATAATGCCTTTAAACTCTTATGTTATATAAGTGTAGTATAAATGATAATAAAAATGTACAAACATAAATTGTGTACCTTTTTTATATTTTATAAATAAAGCGATAAATATTTTATGGGAACCACAAATTTTTTCTCAACAGTCCCCCTTATTAGCACTCCCCTTTAAGATATTTCTCTCTTGAGACAAGAAACGAATCAAATAATACTTTTTTTTTGTTAGAATTGTGATAATTTCCGTTTGATTCTTGTAGAGAACATAGTAAAGGACTCTTATTAAAAAAAATAATTTTGAAAAATTTTTTTTTTTTTTTGGAAAATTTTAGCTTTTATTCAAGATGTGTTATTGTTATTGCATAAACTTATATTAAACTTACAAAAAAAAGGAAAATTTTGTAGGTTCCTGTCTTTTTGAAAGTTGAATATCGAAGAGATAAATTGAGATGTATTTGGTTAAAGGATACTTTAATTAATATGCAAAATGCGTACAAAATATGTGAAATTTTTTTTTTCGGAAATGTGCTATCTTATATAGAGTTTTCTTGAAATGTTTCTGTTTTTTTGTTTTTTTATTTTGCTATACAATTTATTTTATATTAGCAAAATTTTATGAATTTCATTTCGAACAATACTATGATAGAAATTTGAAAAACTTAAGTTCTTTACCGAATCTCATTGTTAAAGAAAGATCTTGAATCGCCTAAAATGTGATGATTTTAATGAAATTTTATTAGATTGGAAATCAATTTCACTTCAGTTTTTTTCAGGAATATCAAAAATTAATCAAATGGAACTCTTATAGCAATATTGATTAATAATTAAGAGTTTTTGCAGAACAACACTTTTGAGATGTTGCGAAAAATGGTCGAAGTTTTAATTGAATTTTTTATTAAAAATGAAATAAGTAAATTCGAATCTTTCGTATGTCATGCGGCGACTCTTGTATCAATAATTGACATACACTTTATTCCCCTTGCCAACAAACTAATTTTGTGTTTGTATTAATTTCTAGCCAAAGGGAAATGAAACGTTGAGAACGATTGTTAAAAGAAATTGTATGTAAACACTGCTACTAATTTACCAAAATATATCATAATTATTTGCATAGTTTTAGGATTAAGTAAAAAAAAAAAAATGAAAAACAATATTAATTAAACGAATGTGACGATTATGTTGTATGGGTTAAAATCAGGTATTGAATTTTTTATGAAAAGACACTTACAATTGGATTTTTAATTTTACAAAAGTTTTGAATAACTTACAATTTCGGAAAAATAATGATTAAATCTTAAAGTCTTGCAACAGACCGTGAAAAGGAAAATCAAAAACTAAAAACAAATTTTGAGATAACGGTTGTTATTAATTATGTGGCCATCTGCGACCCAAGTCAATCACATTTTTTCCAATTTTATTGGAAATGTAATAAAAAGGAACTATATTAACGAAAATATTTGTAATAAATTCCCATTATGGAGAAAAATGTGGATAAGCGAAGTTGTTTACTATGAAAAAATACAAGTTGTCTTCATAGGCATTTTCATTGTATGGGACATTATTTTATGAGAAAATACTGTTCTACGTGTAGGTGTAGTTGGCAGAATTCATATTACCCAATATTTTTCTAAATTTTCTTTTCCATTTTATCGAATTTACAAGCATTCTTGTATTAATATCGTTCTTGAAATTAAATTGCAGATGAACAATTTCTGTTATTAAATTGTAAGCTGAACAATTTATCAATTTTACAAAAGTTTTAATAAGGACGATTCCGGTATTCAGATAATTCATTTATGTGAAAAAAAAACATAATACCGATGATTTGTTAATTTCATAAAAGTTAATTCAATGGGCAGGCAACAACAGAACTTATTGAATTCGTAATCAAGAAATTATGAAAGATTAAGTTGTATTACAAATTACAGACCCGAGTATAATTTTACAAATTTTGAAGGCCAACATGTTTTTACTTATATGATTTACTTATATTATGCCTTGTTTTTGGTTTTTGTTAACATATCTAAATAATAATTATGAATATTCAGGCAACTAATACAATTTACGAAAGGTAAATTGCGGCAGTTAAAAAAAAATTAACATAATTGTAATGCGGTGATATTATCAGCTGTTCTAAAATCTTAATTTAATAGATGATTATGAATTAATTCATTCCCAATTTACACCTTTTAGTTTAAATTTACAAAGCAGATGAACTACCTTATATTTCAAAATATATTTTATTAGGTCCACTTTGACAGGGAACTTCGTTTATGACATTTTCTGTTCTTGTCGACTTCAAAAACTTCTTATGATTATGCCTCAACGAGATGTGTTGTAATAAAATTGCATTCTGAAAAACTTGGTAAAAATAATTTGAAGATTATGGGGGTAGAAAAGCGAGCATTAATAAAAATTTTTTTGTAGTAGAAAATTGAATTTTTTAAATAAATTTGGTTGATTATCTCAACTTTTTATCTTTATGGACATACACGTTTTGTAAACGGATAAACAAATGGTGATTATTTATTTAGTCGACTGATTATTTAATCACAATTCAAAATTTTTTTAATGAAAATTATATATATTGTGTATAACAAATGTTTCTGATAAAATTTAATTAGAAATATATTTTACAAATATTAAGTGAGCTTAAAGAAGTTTAATAAAAAAATTTCAAAAAATTATAAAAATTAATTTTGAAGGCATTTATATTTTGTTGCAAAAGCAATGAAATTTTCACCCTAGTAAGAATATGTAGAAATTTATATTAAGAACAAATCCACTTAGATTAATCGCAAAAATTAAAATATACGAGTATTTAATGTAATTTTTCTTTAATTTTTAACTCGACATCTTGTTACCCGAAATGTGAAATACATTTCTGTAAGCTATAACTTATCTGAAAAATAAATGCGGATGGATTTTTTATCAAATTAGAGTTTAAAATTTTTGGTTACAGTGCAGTTAGGAATTACTTAAAATATGTACTAAACTGGTTATAGAACGTCATACTTTTTATAAAAATTTTTAATTTTTTGTATGTTATTTTTCACTTTCTTAGTAATTTTCACAAATTTTTTCCACAGTAGATGTATAAAATTCCTTCTCGTCTCGTGTTTAACTGTTATTTCTTGATCTTTTTACACTTATTTCAAGTATGCACCCAATGTGATCGTTTTTAACTTATTTTTTTTTTTAAATTATGTTTATATAAACTTTACTTTTTTAAATTTAAAAAAAAAGAATCATTCTTAATTTTTAATTTCTTTAATATTTTTTTACAATATCAAGCACTTACTCCGATTTTAATTTTAGCCTTAAATGCACTTCTCAATAAAATGCAATGCAAGAAAAAAAAAAAACTATCACCACTATAATCTCAGTCGAACTTATCTATTTTTTTTTATTATATTACAGCTATTATTATGATTATTGCAAAAAAAACTAAAAGAAACCAATCCTTAATGGGAGTATCCCTTTTAAATTTTTTTTCTCGTGTATTAAATACAATCACATTATATCACATTTACTTATATTAAATATGCTATGCATGTACTATCAAAATATTTCTTATATTATAGACACATATTTATATACTATTATAAGTAGAAAAAAATTTTGGTTCTTGAGAAGAAAATCAACATTTGATTTATATAGAAAAGAACAGATATTACCGAAGAGCTTGAATGTCCGCATGGGACTGAATATTTCTAGAATAAACATATAATCTTTTAGAGAAAAGTATAAAACAAAAAACCTCAAAGGATATACAGAATTTTTTTCTTTGTTTTTCTTTTATCTATTATGTACCTTTAATCAGTAACAATAAAATTATCCTTTTTTCATACACAACAAGGGATATATGAGAGAGAAATAATATTATAAATTTGGTTTACTTTGAGTATTTTTTTTTTTAATAAAATGATAAGAATTAAGAAATGACCTTCAAGAGAATAACAAATTTTGATGGAGAGAATGTGAGAGAAAATAAAATACAAGAAAAAAAAATAAAAATTTTTGAAATTGAGAAACGAGAATCGAATTGAAAGGTAATAAAAAAAACATGTTTAAAAATTTTTATGAATGGAATAGTATTTGTGTTCGTATAGGTGGAGGGATTCAATTGTTATTTTATATTAAAAATAATTTTACTAAAAACGTGTTCATTGTAACATGATTTAACTGTCATGCGTGGCAATTATCTGCAAAAGAAAATACATTTATTGGTATAATATTGTGTATTGAAGGCGATAATTAAAAATTTAATATTTTGGTAATAATTTATAATTTTTTTTTAAATTTTTTGTATTGTACTTTTATCAAAACAGCATATAATATGTAAAATCATATCGGGCAGATTTGGTTTAACTGGATGAGATATCGAATATTCAGATAATAGAGACCTAAACTGATTCCTCAAAAGAACCGGGTGCCTTAGATAGGCAACGTGTAATCGAACGTTCGATGATAACCTGGTTGTGATGATAGCAAAAACGACACATTTGTGCTAATTGATGTCTGGTTAACTGTTCTATTTAATTAGTGCAAATTTCACTGTAATAACATTAATTTTAATTTTAATTATCAATTAACATTAAACATCAGATCATTAGTTAAGATCATTAATTTTTCCAATGATTTTTTCTCTTTCTTAAATATTTTCAATACTTGATTTTACTCAAGAATCATTCAGTATGTTGTTTGTTTTTCAAATTTACTTAAATATCTGCTTAATATTAAAAAAAGAAAAATTTCGATTGAACTTCTTCAAAGTAGTAATAAGTTTTATGAAGCTAAACTGGATATCCCGGTTACACAAATTAAAAAAAACTCGATAATACAATGCTGTGAATATTTGCAAGTATTCCATTCCCGAGCAGTAAATTAAGATAGCCGAAATCGTCTTTTTTCATATATTTTTGTAAATTATTCAAGGCGCTTTAATTAAAAATATTGAAACTGAAATAAAGATTCCATTGGAATGCAGTTTTATATTTTTTTGTACTGTAGTAGAGAAATTGCTTGCAAAGGAAAAATCAGCTTCAACTCGGGATAAAGAAAGTCTTGCCAGAAACGAGATCTTAAAATTTTGAATAGGTGTATTTAATATATACCATTTTGATTAATAATTTTTGCTTATTCGAGGATAACACTAACAATATTAAAACATTTTATTAAACATAAAAAAATTTAAAAACCCATGTACTCGTATTACTATACTTTGGATAATTTCAGCTTCATTTTCTCATATTTTCAATTAACAAAAGCAAACTAACAGAACAGATGATTTGGAACCTTTTAACTTTCGTTTTTACTTTTCTTTAGTGTTATAATAACGAGTTTTAAGGTTTTCATAACATCACAAGTTAAAAAAAAAACTCCTCGTCAAATCACAAGTTAAAAAGAGATTCCTCGTTAAATCTTTTTAACTTGTATAATTGTCGTTTCGACATCTTAATATAAATTGTGGAAATCTAGTTAAGAATCGCGATTTTGAACTTAAAAATTAAATCATTTTAATATTTCAGGGAAATTTTTTTTTTGCATAATTTATAAATTTTTATTTTTTTAAATTAATATTTTTGGTCAATTGGTACAGGTGTGTGTAAGCAAAAGAATTATTGCGTAACCCATGCTACAGATTGTGTACAGTTATTCATTATAAATTTTCTTAAAATGTCACATTTATTAATTTTTCTTTTTTTTTTCTTTTGTTTTTAATTAGAAACCGAAAAGCAAATAACTTTTGGGTATATTTTTGCCCATAAATTAAAATTTTTTATTATTTCAAAATGGGGAAACGAAACCAAAAAAAAAAACTAAAAATCCTCAAATTATATAAAAAGAAAATCTCGACTTATTCTTATTTAAATTGTTAAGTAAATATTGGTAAAAAGAAATTTAAATAAAAAAATTTGTGGACTCTAAAGAATACACTTTTATTTCTTTTCTATATACTCGTGCACGCGGCCGTTTACAATTTATGTGTACAGTACAAGTTACAACATCAAACCATTTTTAGCAATTTTCACCATCTTAATATAAAAATTGCATAAGAAATTATTTCCGTTCCTTCTAAGAAATTCATTTCCGAATTTCTTTTGTTAAAAGAAATGATGCCCCAGTGTTTAATAAAATGAAGACAGCACCTTTAAAATAATTTTCTTTTGGACATTATAAGAAAAAAAAACTGAGAAGATAAGAAAAATACAAAAGAAAAACAAAGGGAAAGGTCCACAAAATTTCATTTTTCTTTATTAACACTTCAGTGATTATGCATTCTTAGGACTTCTCCTTGGTCTTATCTGCGCATTTTTATTATTTATAATCCTGATTTTCAATTGTAATTCAAAAGTTTATTGTAATTCTTTTTTTTTTTTTTTGCAATTTTTTTATATTCAAATTTCATATAGTTCATAAAATCTCAATATAGATTGTTATGTAAATGAAAACAGAAAAGGTTATTTTTGAATTTTTTTGATTAAATTTATTTGCATCTAGAAAATGATCGAATAATTTTCCTACCCAGATGAAAGAAGAGTTTTAAATTTCGATTTTGACATTCCTAGGGGATTAAGATTATATAATTAAACTTCAAGATTATTTTAGTTTTGAAAATAATGCCATTTTAATTCAACATTGTCAAATTTAGTATAATTTTTTATAAAATGAAAGCTCAGAAATAAAATGTTACGTTCAATTCCTAAAATATTACAAAAATATACCGTTTCTCATATATAAATAACAAACACCATTGAAAATATTTCGTTGGTAGGTCACTTTGAGATTTGACAAAATTATAAGCTCATTTTATAGCAAATTTTTGTTCATTTTATAAATTAATTATTATCTATTAAAATTTTAGTATTAAATAAATTTGCGGCAATTTAACAAAATTCGATAAATTAATTTTTGACCAACTTATCTTGAATTTTTGTTGGGCCGAAACCCTTCTGGCATAATGGAAAGGATAATTTTTTTGTGTGTAATACATCTACATATATTTTATAATCTATACGTACAAAAAATTTCTTAATTTCTTAATAATTTTCTTTATAGTTAAATAATCTATTGTCCAAATTTATTGTAATTAAATTTAAAGAAAAAGCTAATAGAAGGTTTGTTTAAAATATTCCTCCCATATTTACTGCATTTTTTAAAATAAAAACATAATAGCTTAATTTCATAAATAATAGTTTTATCGTTCATTTATAGATCTAAATTTATATTAAACCGAAAGTTATAATTAAAAATATTCAAGTTAAAATTTTCAAAATAATTTCCAAAATAAGTTCTCAAAATTCTATTCCATTTATAATTCAAAAATTCTATTTTTGACTAAATCTGACAACTAGATCTCGGATCTAAAATCCAATAGTTGAGAGAAATTCATTCGAAATGGTTCGTTTACGTTTATAGAATTTAAACCTTATAAAACTACTATTCGCAATCAGTGACTTTGAACTGCTAAAGAATTATGATTGCAGTTAAAATGTTCTTTTTTATTTTTTTGAATAACAAAGAGTACGGTTTTATTAAAATTTGGAATTCACATGATATTTAGAGCAATTTTAGGGGATCAAATATCCGATGTTCAAAGTTCCATATTACATCATAACATTTACAGATTTTACTCTTATTAATTGACACTCCCTATTTTACTTTGCTTTTTATACCTTCAATAAAAGTATTTCAAATATCAAATAATATTAAGGTTTTTGCACTTAAAACCAATCCCATTTTATTACTCGTACCAACCGCATTGTGTATACAATAGGTAAGTTATGTGATGGCAACAAATTTTGCATATCGAGTTTTCGGTGAGAACGCACTCCTGTCGGTCTGTATGCACGCGTGTATCTCAAGTTCGGCTGGACCGATTTTGATGAAATTTTCTATGTAAGTTTATTTCGATTGTGGGACGGATTGATCAAATTTTGGGATATGTCAGGCTTAAGGAACTGCACGTTTTAGCGGGCCTGTTTTACATTCTGGATCATTATGAGAAAATATTCAACAGACTTACATGGAATTTCATATATAAGCCTCGTTCGACCGTCCGCGAAACCTCCTAACTTTTGGAAGAAATAAAGCGTCAGCAATTGGACGTTTACTAAGGGATAAATATACATTTTGCTTATATAAACAGAAATGATCTAAAATTTGATATTTAAATTCTTCGTATTACTACAAATAACATATACATTTTTTGGATAGATCAGGACTCGGAAACTGATCGGCGGGACGATTTTACATTTTTCACCATATCTACGGAACGTATTGATGGAATTTTTGGAAATTTGATATTTGAGTTCGGGTTTTTACCGAAACTAGGAAACATTTCAGGGAATTCGAGTATAGCACAAAGTCAAATTCTACTAAGAGCCAAATTTACATTTTTCCAGGTATTTTAACTATAAGCTTACTAATGCCCTACAAGGTGGAAATAAGTATTTAACAGGAATTTTTATAATATTCTCTTATACATAAAACAAATAATACATAAAACACTTTCTCTTAACTAGACAACACGCATTGCGGTGTGTTATGTGCTGACCACATCAGATTTTTTTTTAATTATTCACCCGTAATTAACCTATAATATGTATCTTACCAATAATTTATATTTATATATGATATATATATATATATATATATGTGTTATAAATTACTAATATATATACACTGTGTGTAGTTATTCAGAATTGGTGAAGTTTATTATATTGTGTGTAACATTTCTTATTAAAAGTAAATTACTATTTCTGATCGCGTTTTCATTTCCTTTTAAGATTGCTAAGAGCCATCCATTTCCTTTCATATAAATTGGGGATCTAAATATTTTTTTTTTCATTCTTTTAATTTTTATTTTTTCGAAACTAATTTAAATTTTTTTGCTTTATTGATACATAAAATAAATGAAAATATATATAAGGATAAAAAGACGTGACAATATCCTATTCCTTATATTTTTAATAAAAGACAATAACAAGAAAAATAAGAATAATTATTAAAATCGAAGGCGATGTAAAAAAAAAATAAATAAATATTTTGAATAAAAATCGACGAATTCTAGTTATCTATTATTTTAAGTTAAAAATTTTCATTGTGTCTCGTTATTAGTCAAAAGAAGAGAAAATAATTTGTGGCAGACCACCTTGTAATAAAATTTTATATATATATATATATATATAAACACATAATATCAACCACAGAAACTCATTCCATATAATAAGTACTTAATTGAAGATTTTCATTTGGTTTTATTGTATCGATTTAGTGCTGGACAAGGAGAGAAAATTTAACAAGGTTCAAAAGAAAAGTAAATCGTAATTATTACCTACAACTATAAGTACAAATTTTTAATAATTATAATATATTTTATTATGCGAAGTTTATTCAATATTGAAATACTGTAAAAAAATACTCCTGTGATTGTAAAATGAGAAAATTATTCATAGATAATTTGGTAAATTAAAAATTTTGCTAGCTCACCAGAAGAAATTTTTGAAAAATTTTGCTATTAGTTATAACAAAAAAAAACGTGGTATAAAAAACAACAAAACCAAAAAAAAGTTGTTTATTACTTTTTCCTCATTTCGTGCGTTCGTCATTTCGTCTGCACCTGCTTTCCAAACTTCTACACTTAAAATATATAAACAAAAGTATTTTCACAATTTTTCTTAAAAAAAAGTGTTTTCACTAGAAAATTTGCTAAGTACTTTAAAAATTACTGGTTTGATCCGAATTTATTAAAATTTAATTTTATAATTTTAGAAATAACCATCGATTTGCGTTGAAAGATTTTTTCCCAATTTTTGAGATTTTGTTACACAACGTACCTTTTTAGAAAAATTTAGCAATTGCTTCTTTGAGTTATAGTTCTTGTAAAAGTTAAAAATATTTTTGTTTGATTATCAATTTCTTTTTGGTGTTCTAAACTGTCCAGTATTTAATTTTGTTGTTTATAATTTGAGTTTCCTTTTAAAATAAAAGTATTATGTATATTTTTTACATTTAGCCAAAATAAGGTTCATAATTTTTCTTTTGTATATTTTCGAGAAATTTAGAGAACAGTCTTTTATTGTCTTGCATATGTCCTTTGTCTTGCCTAAATACCTTCTACCTCATATTACTTTTTCTATTTTTATAAATTCCCAATTTTGCTTATTTTTAATTTTGTAGCACTTTTTTTTTATTTACACCTTTTGTATGTTTTACAAATTGCCTTTTTTTTTATCAATAAACTTTGATGCCTCTGGACATGTCATCCTGTTTTTATAAAGTGAAGGCATTCTTGCTATTAGAAAAACTTTTTAGTACTTATTTTTTTTTTGTATTTGGAATCAAAATTAAAAGTTTTTGTAAAAGACAAAGCGGTAAAAATAAATGAAAACCCAAAGAAATTCGACTCTATTCTATTTACACAAAAATGTTTATAAAATTTCAAGAAAGTTTTGAATTCATTTAATTTTTGTGAAACAATACGTAAGAATTACTAATGAGTTGTGGTAAAAGAGCAGAAAAAAACCAAAATCAAGAAAACGGGAAACAAAAATAATAAATAGAATGAACTGAATTTATGCGAATGGTGAATATTATAAATTAAGTTAAAGTAATTTTATTTACAATACCAAAGTAATACGGATAATCACGAAAGTTTCATCCCATTTATTGCTTCAGCCCTATGACCATCTCAAAGGACCGACGAAGTATACCTCTACAAGTTACCTATCAAATTCAAAGTTGTAAATGCAAATTTCAAATTATGTATTTTACCTAAAAAATGTAAATAGGTACCTGCTTACATATTATGTATTTTATCTAGAATTTGGTTTTTAATACCAAATATACTTATATATTATCTTGAATTCGGTAGGTAATAAAACATTGAAGCAACATATGCTCATATGTACATATTTAACCAAAGAAATTAAAAAAATGTTTTGAAAAATTTAAATGAAATTCCAAATACAGACACAACTTGATACAAATAACCCATTATTTACAATTACCAGCTGTTCTTTAAATTTATCTTTAAAAATATTTCAATTTAACAAAGAAAATATTTTTTATGAATTCATAAAACATGAAGTTTCAATGTAATGTATGTATGTATATGCATTAAGTATACTAACTAAAATTTGATAAAGCTTGTAAACGGAAATATCACATTTTAAAAAAAAAGTCCTAAACATTTATATTACTCGTATCTTAAATAAAAATTAAGGCAATAGTATTGAAGAAAATCTTTGTTCTCATTTTTGTATAGTCTATGTATAGAGTAGATAGGTATACATTAGATACATAATGCAAGATATGAATTTTTATTTTGAAATTAGTTTCTTGTGTATGAAATCTACGATTGAAATAAGTATTTAGATTTAGTACAAATAGAAATTCATAATTGTCTTCTAGGTTTCCATTTTCATTTTAAAAATTTTGTAATAATAATCCCAATGAGAAAATTCGCAATTTGTAACAAAATTATGTTCGTGCTTTTATAAAGACGCGTTTTTGTAAAATTGGCTTAAGTGATTTAAAGAATTAGTTATAATAATACTTAAATTGTGATTATCTTTAAATTATCCAGGAAGTTAAACCAAGTTTAAATATTCTAAAGTCATGTGTAGTTCGTTTGACGGGAACACTAGCCGCTACAATAGTGTAACATACAATCAAAGTAGGTCATTTAAAATTAATGCCGCGCATAAACCGAAATTAAATTGATTGTTCTACTCACAAGCAGTCTTATTTAAATGAAATGCCAAAATCTCGATACTTATCTACTACATATGCATATTAGGGACTGAATGATGAACTGTTTTTTTATCTTGAAATCTAAATATTATTGAATGTGATTTTGTATATGTATGTACATATGCAATAAAGTATTGTATAATAGTGTGAAAAATACAAAAAAAAAGAAAACAATTAGAAAAGAATGGAACTTACGTGGATTTAGTATTTGCACCATCCTTGGTTTTGAATCGGTCCTTTGATTTTGATCTACTTCTTGGTTTACTCATATTTAAAATTTTAATGATTGTGTTGAAAATTTTTAAAACTTTGCATTCAGTTTTTTGATTTTTTAAGTTATAAGGATAAATGCACACATATTAAGTAGGACACTTTTGTTTAAATAAAATTTGTCATTTTTTAACCAATATTATACAAGCCTACTGATATACATATTAATTTAAATATCAACTTCATTACAAAACAATATGAAGAAATTGAAAATAATGTTTCGGAAAGTTTATAAAAAAAAACACCGAAATTACACTTTTTTCATTTTAAGAACCTCTTTTAAGCGCAAAAATCCCTGCTCCATTAACAAATTTGAATATCACATTTTAAAAAAAAATTTACATATCTATAAAATTTAATATCAATAATTCTTAAAATTAAATTTATTTTTTCAAAAAATTTCACCAATTTCTCTGAAATTCACTAACTCAAAATTTTGTAAAAATATATTTTGTAAACAACTGTAAATGTCAGCGGTAGCATATGATGTGACGTTTGATGACAGCTTAAAAGTCATGCGCATTAAATATTGATGTGTTCTCACTAAATTTCCCTGCTAGTACTTTTAGGAGAACCTAAAAATATTTATCTCCAAAAAAGGAAATTTGTCATTTGAAAATAATTTTGAATGTGTATATATATTTTCAAAAAAAAAGCTATTCTGTCTTATTCTTGTTATTCTGAGTAAAAAAAACACCAATTTTTACTTTATTTTCGTGAAATGAGAAATACATTTAATACATAAAAAAAAATACATAATTAAACTCATGCGTTTAACCGACTTTAAGATTTGTTGATTTTCAATTTCATCGCTGTAAATTTATGATTGCTTCAAAATTACATCAACGATTTACACCAGATTTATTTTTGTTTGAAAAATAAACGACATTTGATGTGAATGAAAGTTGTCAGTTTACCCATCATAATGTAAGTAAACTATGTATTTCATTAAAAATTTTACCCTCGACGCTCAATGAGAACGTCACCGACAACGAATACATATTACAAAAAAAAAATAATAATGGCAGCAAAGCAAATCACTGTTCTCTAATCTAATATATTCTTTGCTTATTTTATCGTTCAGCGTTGTTTCTTCGACCTCAGCTGATGACGTTGTAGTTGTCGTTCTAATTGAGCGTCGAGGGCATGATGTAGCTGTCGTTCAAATTGAGCGTCGAGGATTAAGCGCATTTATTTAACATTTTCATTTTATTTTGTTCCATAGGAGCTGCCATTGTGGATAATTTAAATATTGGTTTGAAAGTTAAACAAGTTTCTTTTAATATGTATATTGTAATAACAATTTATTTTTTTTTATAAATAAATTTTCTAATCAATTTTAGATTCAGAATTTTTTTATTTTTATTTAAAAACTAGTTAAAAAGTTGAAAAATTAATTTTTTCTGTTTTGACGCTTTGTTAACAAACAATGATGTTTAGCAACTGAAAACTTTTGCTTTGCTATTTGATATTAAGAGCTCCTTGATACTTCCGAAATCGAGCAAGATCTGGATCTGAAGATGCTGTTTTATGATTTAAAAACGAACACGAATTTTTTCTTTTTTTTAGGAGAAAAGAACGTCCCAAGTAAAATTTAACATAATCAGTTTTTTATATTTAATGAATATACTTCCATACTTATTATGTACATATGTGTATGTATGTAAAGAGAACAACGGAAGGAAACTTAACGAAAGGACAATTTTAAGAAGAACAACGGTATATGTTCTAATATAAAAGCTATTAGTAGCGCTAAAAAATTAAAATCAATTTTTTATTATAAAACTTCATAGAAATTCATAAAAAAAAACGATTTGGACTCTATTTTGGTACCAGCATGCATTTTTTTGAGATTGTAATTTGTTGGAGTTTGGAGATACATACGTATACATATATATATATATGTATACAAACTGATTGGAGATAAAATATTACATGTAAGTATATGCATACATATTAATTTATTTTAAGAAAAATCGTCCAAAGTTTTTGAAATAGATAAACTTAAAGCAAAACTGTTAGGTATATCACACAGGCAAAAAGGATTAGCTTTTAATATTTTTAGAATGCTTTCATCACTTTTTATATTTAGAATACATAAATATGTAGCTACCTACTTTATCATGAGTCAAAAAAGTCAGTAAGTCAGTCATAGACGACCAAAATAAAAAAAAAATCAGAAAATTTGAACACAATGTTTATCCTTTACCAATTAAAGATCCTTAAAAAGTCTGCTATACTTAACAGATTTTTGTGCTAATTATAAGAAAATCGCTTATAGTGTAAAAGATTTTAGACAATATTTGAAAATATTACGAGTATATAGTATATGCTGAGCTTTCATAGCTTGGTTGAGTGTAGTTCTAATTCTTAATTTTTTGATTTTGTTTTCCAATATACATACAACATACGTAAATATGCAGGGAAAAAACCAATAACTATCAATTAAACATATTACATATGTACAAATATGTATGGAAAAAACATTATGTAAATAAATATTATCTTCCTTTACTAACATTCCATTATTAACATTGAGGCTATTTATTTGGCGACTTTTTTTTTTATTTTGCCCAAGAGGAATATTCTGTTAATATTTCTATTAAAAATTGACGTACATATAAATTATTTTTACATATATACCATATTTTTATTAAAAATATTTGATTATCAAAATATTTCATGTAAATGTGCATACGTATATGTGCATGTATGTAGATACATATTAATTAAAATATCAGCCAATTTGTAAATAAAAAAATTGAAATATGTTTGTTGATTGGTAAAATTAATGTTGAGATGGGGCAAAAAACTTCTGAACATAAAGAGAAAAGTAGTTTGACCGTGTCAAGTTTGTGATACTCACACTGACACTTTTTAAGAACTATGTAACTGTTGGAAAAATTACTCCGTACTAACACTTTTTTTTAAAATGATTAAACGGTTAGAATCATAGTTTCACCTGGTCATTTGTAGTTTCAGCATTGTAATTTGTATGGGTTTTGGGATATGACAATGTTATTTTTGAATTTTTAGGATAACTCTAATAAGAACTTGCACACAAGTAAATTTTAAAGGTTTCGAGATATCAAATTATTTTTAGAGTTGGCAGCTATTTTAACCTCTACTTCAATCGAACTTATATTACATATGTAAGTTTATAGGGGTAAATTTACAACATACTTTGAATATTCATTTATACGGGTATAAAAATAAAAAAACGTAAAAATCTTTGGCAATTAAAAGGGCTGTTATTCCAACTTTTTGTTAATATTTAAAAAAAAAAAATCAAAATATTCAAAAACTAAATAAAAAATGGTGCTATTCATCAATTACTGTCATTGAATAGAAACAAAAAAAAAATTTATTAATTTTAAATTGAAAAATAAAAAATCTGAATTATTACCGAAAGGCTTTATGAAAGTGTTTTTATTGCCCCTTCCAGGTGAGAAATATTAATTATATATTTTTTTTTTCGTCAATTAGTAAACTGTTTTCAAAGATCAACCTTCTTACGGTATGACTGAGACAAATAATGTTTAAAATATTGTGTTAAAAGATTAATAAGCACATTTTTTTTAAAGAAATTTTGCTTTACATTTTCCCGAATTCAAAACATTAATAACTGTATAACCAGATGTTGCTATTTTGAAGTTATAATACATTAACCCTTTGTTATCCAACAGTATGGAACGTTTGAAGATTAGTGAAAAGCATAAAAACTTTGGAAATAAGTAGAAGCAACCTAAATTTTTTCAAATTAAAATTATAATAAACACAATGGTACATAGTTAATGGATCCAATTATTCAATTTTATCATACAATTAAGTAAAATTTGCTCTAAAACAAATCAATAATTTTAGAGGAATTTAAATTTTATTGAAATTCAATGGTTAATATTTTTAATTTTTTTTATAATGGCGAATTTTTTTAATAATGGTGTTTTGTTCTAACTACATATATAAAAAATTTTTGTGTACATGGGCCTGTTAGTATATTATTTGTAACAAAAATCTCATTCTTACAACAAACGTGCGTTCATGGATGAATTATATTTTTAAAAAAGACCCAAGTCAAAGATGAATTATTTGGCAAATTTTTTTTTACAAACACGTTTCTCACATGTTACGTTCATTGAAACGGTTACCTTGTGGCTTTACCTATTTCGTTTGCATTTATCATTTTAATTCAACCAATTTTAACATTCATTCATTGTTTTATACTTCCATTATATGCTCTCCAATTTTTTATTAGTATATATAAGTGTTCACTTAACGAAGAACTGAAATTTAAAAGGTGACACCTTTACATCTTAAATCATTTTCCTTTTCCTTAATATACAAAATTTATAGAAGATGTATACTTACGTATAGTATTTACAGTCCTGCATATAAATTTACACGTCCATTACAATTTAACATACACATTAGAATTTACGATATATAGGGATTTTTGAAACTTGATAAATTTTTAAATTGTGAAAGGATTTGAATTTTTTTTTTATAATGATATGAAGTATTGCATCGATGTGAACAAGAGCAAAGCTATAGCATTGTGAATTAGAGTCTGTTATAGAAAGTCGGAATATTACATCAACGATTTTCAGCCAACTATTCCAATTTATCTTAGGAAAACGGTGAAGCAAAATTATAGGTTATACAGATGTATATGAAATTAAAATTGTTGCTGAATTTTAATTTTGAAGGACCTATTTACACAAAAAATACAGGTGATATTTTATTGTTTGATTTTTCGTCTTGACGTCAATAAATCATTGCGGTCATCTAAACACAGTTAAAAAATTTTATAAACTTTAGGGAATCGTAATCACCAACAATTATAAAGTTATATTGAATATTAAATTAAAAACTAAACACTTTAAAAATTATCTTTTATGTATGAAATAGCAGATACATAATATTTTTTCAAATTTTGTATAAATACAAAATTGAGTTCGAGAATCCACTTATAATTTGATATTCTCTTTAAATTTCTTTGATAAAACTTCATATGCTTAATTTTATTTCTTCAGTTAATTTAATGTTGTTCCATTGAATTAAAAAATCTAATAGAAATTATGGTTTTCGTTAGTTTTTTAAATACCTTGTAATTTTTATATTGAAAATTTTATTGTGGTTTTGGTTTTTGTTGTTCAAATGTTAAAAAAATATTCACCTCGTCTTATATCTATCGCAGTTGAAGAAAAGTCTGATAGAAGCTTGAAAAAGTAATAAAAAGTAAAAAGACAAAAAAGACATAAATAAATACGAAAATATAAATAAAGTCTTTATTTCTTTTAAAAACTTTTTTAAACAATAAAAAATAAAAATAAGCCAAAATTTTATGCGTATACATTTGTCTATATATACATTATTACATACTTATTATATTTTCTATACAAAATGTATTTAAGAAAATTACTTTTGAGGACATAAATATTATTTCGAATCAGCTACGTTTCAATTATATAAGGGTAAATATGTGTACATATGTATATATAAGAAGGTATATATAAAGATGTACCATAGAAGAAATTACTAAAAGTTAAAAAACAAAAGTAAATGATATTCAATGAAGCAGATAATGGAATCCATGGACCATTAAATTTTATAGACTTTATTTATAAAAATATTTAAAAATTCGTATAGAAAAACTGGATATAAAACTTTTTAAAAGTAGACATCTAAATTTCTAAAATTTAGTAAGAGTTTTCGCGAAATTTCCCAATAATAATATAATAAAATTACATAGAAAATAGTTGAAGGAACACTGTTTTCGTTGATTCAATTTTTAACAATGTAAAAAGAAAACAGGATATTTTTTTTAAGAAAAATCACCTTTACTATCTAAAATATTTCTGATTCGTTTAAATTAGAATTATTGTGAATTGATTAACGCATGCATATGTGTTTCATACGCAAATGACTTTAAGTCATTGCGGCTATGTATTTGGTTAATTATTTTAGATAAAATTGCATCTTGTATGCCGTATATTAAAAACTTAATTTTTGTTACCAATTGGGAAATTGATCAAATTATAATACATTAAAGTATTTACAATATTTATCATTCGTTATTTAATATTATTAAAATTATTACTTATTCGTTGTGTATACGTGCTTAAAATGTCCATATATCAAAGATTGTTCAGTATTAAATAGTTAGTGGAAAATATATTTTCAATTTAAATCGGGATATTTTCTATAGATTAAAAATTTTAATGTCTATGCTCTTCAATTTTTTTAAGAAAGTAGGAAAAATTTTTGTTTTATTATAAAATTAGTGTATATAAGTAATATTAAAAAGATAAATTAGTGCATGTAAGCAATGCTAACTGATATTTAAAATGCTTATATGTAAAAATGTATATTTAATTCGTTAAATTATATAAATGTAGCGTGTTTGAACTAGTAAGAGATTAATTTAGAGAATTCTCAATAATAAAATACCAAGAATTGAAAATAAAGTGGTACAGAACGAATTATATAGAGTATATATCAAAATGGACTGGAATTTACTAAAAAAAACATTCTGAAATGGAATTTCAAATTCATTATTTGATTCTATTCCAAAACATAGTGTAAATAAGCAAAATATCAAAATTAAAAGTGAATAAGAGTGAAAAAAAGAAATTTTAGTTTCTATTAAATTCTTTCTTCCTTTTTGATTTATATTAATAAAAAATAAGCAAAGTTATAAGCGCAAAAAAGACAAAAAAATGAAAGTAGGTGATGTTGGCAGTCTTAACTGTGTGGTATGTACATACATGACTAAATTATTTTGTCGGTTTGTTGTCCTGAGAAATTTTGATTTTAATTATTTGGTAATTATTTAAGTATTTTTGCTGTCCATTGAATACTGTCCAACTGGTTCAGTCCAGTTAGAGAAGAAAAATTTTTTAATTTCTCTGCCTTTAACTCATTACTTTAAAAGTATCTTACTTTACTTTATTTTATATGAGCACAAGGACACTATTGATTATAATTGAATTATATAAATACAAGCAACGACGCAAGTTCTAACAGTTTGGAAACTTTAGTCGCTAATGAGAATTATAAATAAATTATGATAAAAATTATGACTAAAATTGATTTATATAAACATATGAAAAAAATCATGCTTATATTGGTAAAGATTTTAAAGATAAAAATATCGGACTTTTGCTTTCTGTTGCTTAAAATACACTCTATTTCAGAGAACTATTTAAGAAAATATTCAAATACTTTATCTCACTATTTATAATATTATTACATCTGTATACAATTATTCTTCAAAAATTTTCTTATAAAAAATATTCTTAAGATTTTATACTTTAGAATTTTTAAAAAAAAATTTTAAATTCAAAGGATAATAAAAAATGTAACGGAGAAAATTTCAGAAATAAATACAATAACAAAAAAAAAAACGTGCTATAAACACAATGTAAATCGCATTTTTCTTTTTGTTTACATTGTAAATGTCTGAATAATATTCTACTTAGTATGCAAATCACATCGTATAATCAAATAGTAAATGTGAGGATAAGCCGCAGGTTTTAGATTGTAATTATTATACTATATATACCTAATAATCGTTAAGGATAAGCGACATAAAAATTATGATAACATAATAAATGAATTTTTGTTATTATTTGTATTACAGATTTTTGAAAATCTCCTTAATGTTCAAATTTATCTTAACAATAAAACAGAATTTTTTTATTTTGTCAATTATTGTTAGTGGAAAAATTTTTTATCGAGACAAATGAATTTATATTTTTGGTAGTTGTGGAAAAATCTATAAAAAAAATAGCAGAAAATAATTTTCAAAAAAATTAGTGGCCTTATAGCAGAACTTATTTACATATGTGGAAAGAATAGATCAATTAGAAACAAAACTATGTAAATGTTTAACTAGTTTTACTTCCATATGATAGTATTTTGCTTTAATGAAAAAGCTTAGCTTATTTGAACTTTTTTTTTTTGGGTAGGTGTTGAAAGCAATTCGAATAGTAGAAATCCCACCATTATTAATTACAGTTAATCAACGTGATGGCATGTTATTAATAACAGGAGAATTAATAAAAATAAAATATAATAACACGACCTAACTCGTAAGAATATATTCTGTTTAACACAAAAAGTTTTATTGCATTCTGCATTATGAACAGAATTTTCCTGTGTTTTTGACCCCCGAACAGCAAATTTTATCCACGCGAAACCAAAATTCTTCTTAACACGAAAAATTTACACGTCATATTGATGTGAATTGCCGATATAACAAGAAATTTGTAAATACAATAGAAATTTAAATCGAAATTATGTGAATACCAAAAAAATTTTAATGTAAATATACATAAAAAAACATTACCGCGTGCTAATCTTGTTGCAAAATGATGATTCGTGTTTTTGGGGGTTCGGCAGTCTAGTATTATTCTTGGTTTAAACGTTTATAAATCAAAAGCTCTTTAAATATGTAAATTGTAACTTAAATATTTAATCATTATTCATTAGTAGATGTAGTCATTAATATTTTTCCCTTTAATAATAGTTTTGTTACTACATGCATATTTTGTTAACATATATTTGGCGGTTCTTAACATATATTTGTGTCCTGAATTTTATGTACTGTAGTTGAAAAGAAATAAGTCATTAGAATAGTTTAATTTCATCAACTCGCAGAAGTTGTAGAGGTGTTAGGGAACATTAATGTCTTACACCCGTGGTTCTCGTTTTTGGTTCGGTTTCAAATAATCAAAAAAAATTATCATGAAAGCTTTAATAAATACACCATTTCATGAAATCACTTGTGTATAGTTTCAGGAAAAGTTGATAATCAATCATTTTGATTCATTGATAAATATTAAAAGTCCATTAAATTTTACTTAGAAAATTTTTAAATTTTTCATTATACAAATTTCCTATTTCCTTAAATTATTAAAAAAATTTTAAAAAAATTTTTGTCGCCAAAATTTTATTGTTACCATATTTCAAGTATAATAAATCAACCATTCTTAAAATTTTCCGTTTGTCAGCAGTGTTTTTAATTCATTAAATGTTTATGAGCTCCAAAGTAATTTAATAATTAAAATATGCTCATGTTATCCTCAGTAACAATTTCCTTCTAACATTTTTACAAAATATACTGTTATATGTATAATTTTACCCATATAACAAATGCTATAGTTGATTTGTCTTGTTATTTTAATAATACCTGCAAGCAAAATTTATTCTATTCATTTTCTCTGATTTGTTAATGTCAGTTTATAGCCCTACATACACATAATATCGTATTATGTTCATATATAAATTATCTGTATGTATTTCCGAATATATTTTATGCTACGCAGATACATATAGGTGTACATATATTTGAATGTGAAATAATTATAACATTCTTTTAATTAGTAGTATGAAAATAATATCCTTGCAGAAGGAAAGTTTTTGTATATTTGTCTCAAAAAAAAATTTTTTTTTTGGCAAAATTAATGAAAACAATAGACGAATGTTTTTTTAACTCTTTAGGAAAACTATAAAAAAAAATCCTTTTTGTGTTTTTTAAGGCGACAAAATTATGTAGAACGCGCGATTTCAAAGCCATTTAAATTTTATATTCATTTACGAGCGTAATAATGTTGTGTAACAAATTGGTGAACAGAATATGGTATATGATAGTTGGCTGAAGTGTTGAGTGTCTGCTAAAATAGTACATTTTATATATTTGGGAACTATGGAAACCGAAAATTGGCGTGGGCGTTGTAGCGATTGAACGATTTAGAATGAATCGTTCAATGGTCGGTATGAATGAATATGTTTACGAGTTTCAGATTGGATAGGTGTTCTTTTATGTAAATAAGCCATAAAAGTTTAGTTAAGCAGTTCTCTTATTCTTTCAGTGAACTTATGATATAAGAATTTATGGTGTTCCTTCTTGTTTCCAAATAAATTGTCTTCCTAAATAAAATTCTTATTTACATCGTCATATACATAACTATACTAATAAGAAAACTTGAAAAATTTGTTTTGTCTGTAATCGACAATAGTCTTTTGAGGAAAACTTTTCTTAAATTTACATTATTAGTAAATTTTCTTAAATTTATTTCAGTTGTATAATAGTTTAACCTGGGCCCTATTTATTTTTTTTCAATAGTTTTTCAATATTTTCAATAGTTTTCACTTTTTAGTTTAACCAACCCCTTTTTAATTTTTTTCAAACAATTAATCAAAAAAGTTGGAAAAGCTCTGTTGTACCAAGAGTCAAAACACTACAGAACTGTACAGATAAAAAACTAATTTTTTAAATATTTAAAAAGTAAGATTAAAAGACAAATAATTTGATCAAATAATTCGATATCAAATATGTAATTAAAAAAAAATAGATAGCTCAAGGTCAACAAAATTCTAGATCATTAAATTATTTGTTCCTATATGAGTAAATTGGACGCTCACTACAATATTTTGAAAATATTTGAACATGCAAATGTTATTTTAAATATGTAATTTTAGAGTTTGACGTTTCGAAAGTTATGTGTATTCAAGAATCTCAAGAAAATATCAGACAATCAAAATTAATTATAATAGCAGTGTTCATCATACGAGTATTATTTGAACGTGTATAGTTAAAAACGAAAATAATTTGGGCGTGCGTGAAAATTTATCAATTTTTTTTAACGTCAAAACTGCTCTGAGTTATCATTTTCCAATTTCGGTTGACTTTGTTTTTCAAAAATTAAAAATTCAAATCCAAAAATCCAAAAACAAAGTTATTGAAAATGTAATGAATAAGGAAATCGTTGGATTTCTATTGTCCTAAATTCCGGTGTTCCTCATGATTGGAAAAAATTTTTGTAGGTTTATAAAAATTTAATTTATAAATTTTTAAAAAAAATTTCTTCTTAATCTAATATAATTTAACATTTCATACCATTTCTGTATGTAACTTTCACTTAATATCTATTAGTTTCCATACCAGATACAAGTTTTTAGCATGTAAATAAAGTAAGTGCATATTTGTACAGGGTGTGCCTTTGAAACAATAATTTCCAAATTTATAGTTAACATTTGAATTTTTTCCTTAGAATTTCTCTCAGTTTATGTATTTAGAAGCTTTCAATTTTTTCTTATATCAAATTTGGAAACGCTTGTTTCCTATATCAAATTTCTGATGGACAATATGATATAAATGTAAACTAAACATATTACTTTAAGAACGTAATTTTTCGAGAGCAAAACTATTTGAAATTTAAATCTTTATGTTTTTTAGTAGTGGAACCGCATAATGTAAAATATTATTTTAAAGTTAAAAGTCTCTTATATGTGGCATATGTGGCTTGGAGATTTGTTATTTTGGAGATCCGGTTTTTTTAAAGTTCAGCTTTTTCGAGTGCTCGTTTTCAAACGTGTGAAGATGAAAATGTTTTGCCGTGCATGTATATCATAGCGTACCAAGTCACAAAGTATGAATCTATTTTTGAAAAGAGCTGTGCTTAAACCAAACTCGAATTTAGGATAACAATTATTTTGATTTAATAAGTGGAATACAATAAAAGATGATATAGGGGTTATTGGACAGGGAGTCAGTCCCAAAAATGATGTTTATATTTTTATATCTATAGCCGAGCAAAAAAACCAATTGCTAATAAAATTTATTGGCATAATTTATTTATTCCAAAATTTAGGAACATCGTGTTTTATTTATATGTGAAAACAGTATGAAAAAGAAAAATATTTTCCGAAACAAAAAAAAAAATAAAGGAAAGTAAACAAGAATAAAAAAAAGAAAATGAAATAAAAATTCACCCTCAAGAAAATTAATTGATGCTTTTATGGTTCAGATGAGAGGTCTCATCTTATGGTTATGTTATTTTTATGTTGTAGTTTTCCCTTAGGAAAAATCACGATACGATATAACATGCATTTATATGAGTGTATGTGTGCATATTTGAAAAACCAAAAATATCTTTCTCTATTCATTTAGTTTGTATGTTATAAAAACAACATTGTTAACTCGTACGAGTATTCGCGGGTTAACAATGCTCATATATCATGATATTGGATCATTGTTTCCGTTAAAAATAACAATAATCGAAAAGAGAACAATATTATCGTTTCTTTATTTTATAATATATGAGTTTTTTTTTATAGTGTAAGTGTTTGTGTAAGAAAAATCATGTTTGATAAAACTATTAAAAATAATGTTACTGTATAGCTACTATGTGAATTCATAAAATCTAAACGATTCCACATGTTTATGTATGAACATTATATTTGGTGTATACACATACATAGTTACATTTGATTTATAATATATATTATTATGTTAATATGTACATTTTAGTTCTGTGCTATATTTCTTCTTTCATGTTAGTTTTAGCTTTTCAAATACATATATATATATATAAATACGTTAAGTACTCATTTCCTATTGAGAATCAATAGATTTTGTTTGGATATAAAACAATTAGTGGAAATTGTTAAAAGAAATTTTATTTTTTTTTTTGTTGTTTTGCATTTACTATTGGGAGTTTTCTCGATGGTTTGTCTTCACAGTTTTTAAAAGAATGTATTCTATGTACAGGATATAGCGAAAACAAGTGAAATTCATGTTTTTAGTCTCAATGAAAGTATTCCAAAGAGTATGAGCATAAAATTTTTATACAATGGGAACTTTAAAAGGTAACAACTTACTATCGTGAGTTCTTTATGTGTTTTTTTTTCTAAAATCGGATATATTAGGTCTTGTTGTTTATTTTTAACGATTTTTCGTTTTTATATATTATATGTTTCATTTCGTATATATGTGTATAAGAACGCCTTCATTCGCAAATGAGAAATTTCAGAGGAACATACACTTATACAGATGGCTGTTTTAAAATTTATTGGAAAATTTATTATATGAAATTTAGGAAGAAGAAATTTTTCTTGTATTTATGATTTTTTTTTTGCTGTTGTTGCTTTTATTTTTAATGTTTTACGATAAAAAATAAGAAAAACTTTCTAATTTCATTTTATTCTGGCTCTATACTTGTTTGATCATAAATTGAAAGAATAATGAATGTATGCAAGAAGAGAATAAAAAAAAAGGAAATTATTTTGTATTAGTTTTGCTTTATTTTTTTTTTTGTATATGTTATTTTTTCTTGATCGTAATGATGATTTCTTAATATTAAATATATGGGCATCAATTAGTGTTACCGCTGAGTAGAAATTAACAGTGACTTTGTCAGTATACGTTCATATAATGTGTAATAATGAATGTGAAAATTTATGTAAATTATATTTAATTTGAAAGCGGGTAAATAAGGGTTTGTCGTGGTTTAGAAAAAAATTGAAATTTGGAAAATTTGATTTTTGGCTTATACTCGTATTCTATTATAACTAGGTTGATTTTAGAAAATATCATAAAAATTAAGAGCAAAAACGAATTAAGCTAATTACCAATTAGATGCAGAAATTAGTTTAAGAAATTTCTGTTTCTGATCTCCATTTCTGTTTATCAAATATTAAAAAAGAATTCAATCCTAAACTCTAAATGAATACTTAATTCGTGTGTCACAAAAAGGATACGGGATAGTCTAATATGGTAGTTTTTATATGGTAGTATATGGTACGGTAAAAATTTTACTGAACTTTAAATTGAAAATTTTAAATTTTTAATTTTCTAAATACGACAATGATATTCCGTATTTAATTTCCATTAAATTTTCTACTAAATAGATTAATTTTGGTTTCATATGAAATGGCAACTCTTTTATAAGGAAAATCCAAATATGTAAGTAATCGAAATGTGAAGAAAGTTAGAGTTAAGTATGAGTTCAGACTAAAAACATTAAAATGTTGTTTGGAAAACAAATTGAAAAGTTTTCGCTTTGTTTTTCATGTTTACTTAGCAATATTTTTGCATAAAAGGTTAAAAAAATTTATTATTTTTTGTTGTTTTTTTTTTTCTTTTTTCATAATGTGTCAATAAAGGATAAGTTTAACTTGAAGATGAATGGGGAAATGGTGGGTTTGAGTTTTATAAATGTTGTTATTGCTGAATTTTGGAAATAAATAAAAAGAAAAAAATAATATCGATTTGGATAATGAATAAAAAAAAATGAAAAATTAAATAATGAAATAATGATTTCTGATGAAAACTTAAATTCACAATAGTAAGGAAATGATTTATTAAAACACTGATATTTGAGTATTACAACCCTTAATAAATTATTAAGTGTTCGTGGAATTGAATTTAATAATTTAAAATTTTTAATTTATAATATTATTTTTATGTCCGCGATACGAATGTATGTTGGAAGGGTTTCCTGCAATTACAATTCTATTTATAACACTAAAAAATAATATTGCGAGATATGGAAATCAGTAAGATCAATTTATGATTGTATATTTTTTGCTAGTGTGAATTATGTGTTTGTTAATTGAAGGATTTGCCACAGCGATAGCTGAAAATATATTAAGTTAGGCATTTGAAATTTCCACAAATTGTTTATAGTGGTAGTCACGCAATCAAAACTTCAATTTTACTCAGACATATTACATGTAATTAATCTTAATTATTCCTTTGTATAAGAGAGAATTAATTTCGGGTCCACTTCCTGACAATCCATTCCGTTGAAAAGTTAGATGACTTATTGGATTGTCAAATAGAGCTTATTTATAAGTTTTCATGAAAAAAGTAACAAGTTTATTAGTCGGAAATAATATTGCTAAAGGGTTGTGTTATTCCTTTTAGTAGTTCTCCTGAAAAATAATTAAATTACATTTTAAAATCTTTTTTAAACCACATTACTGAATTGCCTGATACAAATAATTTAATTGAAAGGCTCGCCACTCTATAAGCTAGCAATTTACTAATTTTAGTTGGTTTTTAAACATTTAAATAATGCGGGATGTGTAATACGTATATATATATGTAGGTTTTTTACATATATTTAGCATTTTTAATTGTTTCGAATATGTGGATGCCTGATTATCATATATGTACTTAGTTCTTGAAGTATTGGTCTTTTCAAAAAATTTTCTTAAGTTAAGTATACCAGTAAACACACCATAATTTAGATTACAGGTACCGGAGAACCTATCACTAAATTTGAATATACTCATCAGAGGAGTGTGTTACTATAAAAGTCTTTTGGGTTGCAATCAATTAGTTGATTTAATTAATAGTAAATTATTTATTATTTTCCTTCAATTACGAACTTTCTCTTACCTTGTGCGACGGTTCACATTTCACGGACTTTAAGAATTAGGAAATTTGAAAAAGAGTGGATAATTTCGTAAGGAGTGGGTAAAATTTCGTTTATTACCTCCACTTTAAAGGAGTGTGTTCTTTTGCAAATTCGATTTATCTGATCCATGATATTTACAAACATTTTTTAATCCCAAGAATTTCACGAAATGACGCACTGTAAAATATGATGACTAATGCTACTTATGTGTTCTTGTATAATGATTTGATGTGACCGAGTTCTAAAATTCCTTTTAACATGTTGCTGTGCTTGTGCTATATGAAATTACTATAATTATTTTTAACATTTTATTAATGTGTGTTCACGTATACATATATGTATGTACATTAAATATGTGGTAATTTTAATTTTATTTTTTTATATTTACAAATAAAAAAAAAATACTTAGCAAAAAATAAAATTTATTTTCCATTTATAAAATAAGAAAAAAATAAAATAAAGTAAAAACAATTTCGAAAGTTTTTTTAGGACCTAAGTAAACAATAGACAGACAAGAATACAATTTGGTTTTAATTGCAAAAATTTTCATTTTCGCCAAAAAACAACACACTTTTTAAATTTTCTCAATTTTTCCTTTTTTCTTTTGTTATTTTTCTGTTATTTTTTTTTGTTTTGTTGCTTCCTTTTTTACCTCCTTAACTTGCTGTTCTCGTTTTCTTTGCTCGTCTGAATTAAGTTTTTTTTTTTGTTCTACTTAAATTTTTCATGTTTCACTTTAATTCATACATACTTTGAATTATATTGTATATCAATACCCACACAACATACATATATAAGCCTATATATACTTATATAATATCGGTTTGAGTGTTACATATGAGTATCCTTTGAGTGTAAGGATAAAAAAAAAAACTTTTGTAAAATAAAAAAAAAATTGTTTTTCTCAAAATATACAAGATAAATGCTGCCGCCCTTCTCAGTAAATGTTTTCTGTTTTACTTTCAAGACAGTTGGGGTTTGTTTTTTTTTTTTATGCTTGAACATTTAAAATGAAATCCATTAAAATAACACTTGGTTTTCACACCTAAACTAATGATTTCTATAATTTTTTCATTTTATTTCAAAATAAATAGAAAATTTGCATTTTCAATAATAAGACAAAAAAAAAAAAAATTTGAAAAATAATAAAAATCGATTTGAAATTTAATGTGCTTAAGTCGTTTTGTTTTTGCATCTAAAAATAATTGATTAGAATCGATGCATGTCAAATGCCATTTAAAACGAACAACTCTTCTAAGGTTCTTTATTATTATGACTAATGTCTTGTAATGTTCGTGACTTTTTATAAAAAAAATTATAAGTTTTAAATTAAATTTTTTTTTAAATTCTTAAGGTGTTGCATTTTGATATCGTGAAAAAGGCTATTACAAAAATAAGTATGTGCCTATAATGTGTGTTCGTGTATTATAATGCATCATAAAAATTCTTTTCGGTGCGATAGTCTTCTTTGTTGAGTTTTTGTAGCATATAAAGCAGATGGCACTCACCATTTGATTTCTGCTTTGGTACATTATTGGCTAATACACCATTATTGTAAGAAAGTTTTGTTTTTTTTATATTTGTCTCAAATTTTCGAAACGTCTTTATAACCTTGAATGTCGCAACACAATTTAAACTCAAATGAAATTAAAAATTTACTTTAATTCTTCTTAGGCCCTCTTTCATACAATCGGTATGAATTTTCATTCCATGCTAAAATTATATTTTTATATAACTCCTGCTAAAATTTTGAAAGAATAAATTTCTTGTTTAATTTGACTATTATGAAAATTTAAGATTCAAACCTTTGATTGTATTTTTAAAGGATGTTATAGTTTTCTAACCTCATTTACTGTGTACATATTACTGCTTATCAGCGAATTTTTAGTTCATTTTGAGTCTGTCAGTACGCCTGTCCGATAACTCAATAGAGCTCTAATTATAACATTAGTCAAACCAAAGGTCAAACACAAATTTAAATTTATTTGAAATATAGCGCACGTAATAAAACAATTTTCAAAATAAGTGTGGTTCTACAAGCTATAGTGCTTAAATTTAAGATATAACAATTTGTTCTAATATAATTAGTTCGCGCTTGCTTAAATTTTTAAATCAATTGTAACACAACATTCTAAAATTATATAATTTAATCATATTACTCATTTGCTTTGACACTAACATTTAATTCAAAATTTGCACATTTGAGAATAAGAGAATTTGAAAGTGTTCGGGTTAATATATTTTAGAGGCTAACGACTTTAGTCAGTTACCACATAAATCTTACTTAAATTATTATTATTAGCTATTTTATAACTTTTAGAAAAAATAAGTATGCCTGTATAACAGATGTGACACGGTTGGGGGCCTGTAACTCGATTTTTGTGAAACGATTTTCGGGTTTGGGAAAATGGTAAGGTAGCACCAATTAATTTATATGGTACGAGTACTACTTTACCATTCCATGCAAATAAGAAAATCGAATTGCATAATAAGGCGGCGGGCTTATCTATATTTTTTCATACTTAATCTAAAATTGAAAAGTTGCCCGTTTTTGCATTTAATTGTGCTTCGTACAAAACTTTACCGGTCAAGATTCCGGAGGTTTTCAGTTGTGTTATATTACGTCAATGATTTCTCCGATATTATAGTTACAAGTATATTGTATTTCATTTATTTTGTATTATATTTTACATGTTTTTACTTGACGCTGGAATACGACCAAGAAAATTAATTAAACATTGTTGAATTTTACGAAATACTGCTGTATAGCTCTGTATTTTAAATTTTTTTGTTTAAATTTCAAACTTTTTATGTATAAATTTTTGCATTTTTCCACTACTTATGCTCCTTGAAATATAATTTGTGCCTTTTTAAAAAAATACTTGATGTTTATGATTCACACATAATGAAAAAAAAAAATTCACGAATAACGGCAAATTGCTTATTTTTTTTTCTTGTTTTTTTATTATCTTTCAATGAAAATATCATAAAAATCGTTCACTTTTTACTTTTAACGTTACACAAGTTACAAAAACAGCCTATATATACCTATTGTAAATTGAGAATATTGGAAAGAAAATTTTATACATACACATTGAGTAATGTGGATGCCATTGAGAACAAAAATTTTCTAGACATCTGCATATCTTATACTAGTAGCACAACATAATAGTAAAATATGTTAGCATCTTTTAATATTATGCTGAGGAGCATAATGTGATGGGAAGGAGCATATTTATACAAAGAATTACTGTTTATAATTTTATAGGCTTTCACGTCATGCATGATTATTACCGAATTATGCAGAGAATTCGTTTTTTCAAGAGAATCATCGGGAACACAATATTACTTTTTTTTTTGATAATACTAAATTGTAATGAATTATGAGAAAAATATGAATAGTAACTTTTTTTTCCACATAGTCATACCGTATATATGATACGGTATGTGTGTATTCCGTCCTAAAAAAGCAATTTACCTAAATTATTTGTGACGGTCGTTTGGTAACAAATATATATATATACCAAATTTATTTTATAGGCTATTCTAGCAAAAAGCAAAAAAAAAGTAAAAATGCTGACTTAAGAAAAAAATTTTAATAGGTTTTTATTTTTAAGAGATATTCTTTTTTGGTAATAGATTTTTATACACGCATAAATATGGAAATATTGTCTATATAGGTTGTATCAAGCTACGTCCCATACATTTTTAAGTAAAATAATAACATTAAAAATAGTCATAATTTAATAGTAAGCTATCAAAGTAATTTAAATATATTTTTATTATCAGGAAATTTGAAGTCAATGGGATTTGGAGATGTACTTACGTTACATGTATTTCGTTATGAGCCAGCTCATTGCACTAATAAGTCTTATATAACAATTGATGTAATGACATTTCACATAGCCTTAAAGCTAATGTAACAAGAATTTTACATTTAAAGCTTTTTATATTCATACTCAATTTTATACAATTGTAATGGAAGGGACAAATTCCTGAAAACTTTTTTTATTTAGATACAATTTTTTTTTAAATTTATGATGATTTGGAACTTTAAATGTTATGTATATATAGATAGATACAAAGAAGTGGTACCACTGCAGCCATCAACTTGTTTGGTAACCTATGTGATTTCCAAAAAATATCCTTCTCTTCCTTATGTTCGTACATACATGATGATTCAACAGTGACTTAATATATACTAACATTTAGGGCATAAAAAATGAGTAAAATTATTGTTCGGAATTAGGTGTGAAATCCAAACGTTTTCCGAGGTACGAAGATGTTAAAAAATTTTCACGAAATTTCTACTTGCCCAAGCATTCATTATCAAATTAATTGACAACATGTAAATGTATATCGGTATACATGTTGTCAAGTTAATTTAATAATGAAATAGAAAGAAAAAAATGATGGAATTGCATATATGATAAATGCAATTCCATCATACTAATAACTGCCGGGAAGCCAGTGATGCGCTATAGTCCAACTTCGCAAAATTTATAGGAAATGAAAGCATCCCAACCAAGGTACAGTAGCCAGTTAATTTAGTAAAAGATTAAATTTATTTTTGTTATTACATTTTAGAGATTTTATTGTTTAGAAAATATTTGAATTTGCTAAATTAACAATTTGGCTAACTAAATGATTGTCAGATTTGTTAACTTTACTTTGAATAGAATTAACTAGTAAATAATTAATGTGTCTGCACAGCTAATATGAAAATATTTTGAGCACTTGTTCAACAAAATAGAATCATTTATTTTCCTTACTTATATTAAAGAAATAAGTTCCTGTGCTCAAAAATAATGTCAAAATTTATGTCTTAAAATAATAAAAATGCAAATCAAAATTTTCTAAAATATTATTTTGTTTAAATTTTTTACTATAAGAAAATTTGAAAACTCCGTTTTTTCAAGTATAAGAATTTAATAGCATAAAAATTTTAGAGGCTCTGAAATCAAATTCAACAAATTGGAAATATATCTATTCTTTCAAAGAAATGGATTTTCAGGGGAATGATTTGCAAATCAATTTTCTTATTGTGAATTATTCGATTTAATAAATCAAGATTTATTATAATGTACTTAAAAAATATTGCATACTTTCAGGGACGAAAGCAAAAATTGAAAGAAGCGTTGACATAGCGGTCAAATTGCACGTTCATTTAAGCTACATAATCATATTTTCGATAAGCAATATATTTACATTATTTGCTTTTATAGAAATTTGGATGAACTTACAATTATGAGAAAGTAAGAATTTAAAATGGTGATAATTTTGAAGGAGCAATATAATTCATTATTTTTTTTTTACAAAATGTTAAAAATCTTCGACTGCTCAATTGAACGATCTAAAAGAAAAACGATTTCTGGTTCTTTGGAAGGAAGAGCTGGAAATGAATTTATAATATAATGCGCAAAAATTTTTAAGATAAGCAATGATTCAGGCTTTTACATTTATTACAGCGAGTTTTGAACACAAACTTTTAAAAAATAAGCGCTTAAGTTAACAAATCTTATACTGAATATTCTTATTATTAAAACATCATAAATTAACATTTTGCGCCTGATCTGAAACTTTCAAATTCAAAAGTCTTTACTTTTTAGTTTTTGTTATAAGAATTGGCTTCTAACTTAAAGAATTATTGACAGAAAAATATTAAATTTTATATACGAAGAGAATATTTCGATTTCGTACCTAAATTCTTATCAAAAGATTTGAAAAAGAAAAAACAAACAAAAAAAGCAAAAAAAAAACAGGAATACTGCCTGTTACAAAATAAAATATTAAAATATTCAAATGGTTTCACTCTTTCTTTTCTTTTTCTTCAAAACTATGCATGTATATATATGCGAGTATATGTCATTTTCATTTAACAACTTAACTATCGACCAGAAATAATTTTATGGTTCTATTACACGCCTTACAATAGCTTCATTGTTATTTCCTTTAACCGCCTTATCTTGCACACAGTTAATCTATTACTGTTGATTTGAAAACAAATAAAATAAATAAGAAAAAAAAAAACAAGAAACAAAAAAAAAAATTGCCGGACACTGCAAGGATTTAGGCAATTTTCATTGCTAAATTTTGTATATATCTATATGTACGTATTTTTTTGGGCATAAACTCGTGTATGGCTTTATGAATGTAAGTGTGTATGCTGTGTGTTTAAGTAAAACATTAAGAAAATAAAACAGATAATCAAATAGATTTGAAATAAGAGACTGCTTAATGTAAGAATCTTTTATGACTAACTGTTCATCTATAAATACTTTTAAGCACATACAATATAATGCAAGAGTAAAAATTGTATCTGTTGATTTAAGTTGCCATATAAATAAAATAATCTTAAAATTTTCTCTTTCTAGAGAACTTGAATAAAGAATAAAACTATTTTATTCAATTTATCAGTTTTTAAAATTTGTTGCCAACTGAGAGTTCGAAACACGATGATATTCCTGAGGGGAATGACATAACGCGTGTCAGATTAATAAAAAGTGGGAAATACGGCAATTTTTCTCATTTATACGATCTTCCTTCAGTTAGTTAACTTCAAGCTTGATCTGAAATCCTTCATCTTTCCCTCTGAAAACCTCTTAAATAATGGTAACGTGGGAGATGCGATACAGCTACCCTTGTTAACTCAATTTAATTGCTCTGAAATTATTTTTTAAATTAATTATGTTTTATTCAACTGACCAGTTTTTTAATTCACTCACTCCAGAAATACCAATTAATCTGGGTGATTTCATCGAGTCCTTGGAAAAAGAAAATTCCTCATGAAAGTTTATTTTGAAACTTTTGAGAATCTATTTTAGAAGAATATTTTTTACTTATCAGAAACCAGAAAATATTAACTATTGGCAACACTACTACTTAAAACGCAACATTACACAAAAGAAGGAAGATTAAGGGGACGAAATAAAACCTCAGAAGAGACAAGAAAAATGACATTTAAGGGATTTGTAATGTTGTCAGCACTTTTTTTTTCTTATAGAAAATTGTTTTTATCGCCTTTGGTTTTTTTTTCAAATATTTGCTTCGTATATATTTTTGTTGTTATATTTATAAGCAATTTTTTCATTTGCTGAAAAAAATGTACATTACATATTATAATACATAAATGTATGCATGTATGTTGATTGGAGATGATATTGTACGATTAGATGGAAGGCAATAATTCGTACAAAATTAAACTGGACAATACACATTGAATAAAATTGCTATACATTTGTTATACACAAAGATATTTAATGTGCATAACAAGGAAAAATTTTCGCCTGGTCAACATTAACATAATTTATGTGAAATAAACGATGTAACTGAAACTTGGGTGTTGGGGTGGTCAGACAATACCCAAAAATCAGAAGATATGGAGAAAAAAGGAAAAATAAGAATTTGGAAAACATTATATAAAAAAAAAACGGAAAAGTAAATGATTTGAACAAATTGTTATTATGCTACTCCATATAGAGTTTTCGGGTTTAGAGACATGATTTAAATTAAAAATCAAATAGGTAATAAGGGTTGAAAATTGTGGTTAAAAGAAAATTCTATTATTTAATTTTTTAATTTTTGTGGATATAAAAGTTTTTTTTTTTTGCAATAACAAAGAGAAATCAAAATTAAAAACAAAAATCTCTGGAATTTTTGTAAAACAAGTCGCTTTTATCAGATGGCAAACAGAAATATATATGTGAAAGAAAAAATGTATTGAAAAAAATTAAAAACGCTGTAAGCAATAAACGTAGAAATATTATACATTCAGAAATAAGAAAACCGAAACCAATAAAATACGAAAAACATGTCAAACGCTAATTAAAAATGATAGAGCAAATACGCTAATTAACGTAGAGATGATACCGAGAAAAGCTATTTTCATGAAAGCATGTTATACGAATATTGCTATTGATGAGGTTTTTAGAAATGTAGTCGTCAAGTCCATTGTTTTTTAAATTAGCACATTTCTCTTTAAAAATTTAAGTTTGCAGTTGCTGTTCATACAGCTTTAAGTTTAAGTGAAGAAAACTCTTTTTAAATCAACAGTAATAAATTAACTGTGTGCAAGATAACTATTAAAATAATTTTACTGTTCTGTATAGTTTTGCATAAATTTAGGAGAAACTTTGGAGTAATTTCAAAAAAAAAACTTTCATTTTCAACGAGATAAAAATTTTTTAAATAGACCGAAAGACAAGTAAGAAAATTTCGTCCAAAATTTTTTAAAAATCTGAAAACAAAATGAATTTGCATTACAAGGGAATTCCCTGAATTCTTTCATGACCCAAATACAATTATCTTCCTAACAATAAATTGCTCAAAATTCAACAACTAATACTGAGAAAAGATACAACTTTTGTTCAACAACAACTTGTTCTATATAACAATTTTAATTTGAATTTCAACAAATTATAATTTTAAAGTTGAATTTAAGAACTTCGTATGTTAATCAATATCAAAAAAAAAAAAATGTAAATTTCTTTACCAACAATTTTTTCCAAATAATTTTAAGATAAAAATCTAATTTGGACTAAATAATGTTCTAATATGAAATATAGTAGTATTTATGTTAGGCTGAGAATTGGAGCTTTAAATAGTTAATGGCCACCTAAGCATATGCGTATAATTATTCTAATTTTATTTGGTAGGTAATCTTATAAATTAAAGTAATAATTTGACAATTAAAATAGCACAAACCCATATGAAAATAAGTCTCTTATGTAGGAGCCTTAACATTGATATAAATTGTGTGATCGAACTGATGTGATCAATTGCCAAACATTTTGTATGAAGAAACATAATATAAAATTATTGTAAAAAAAATCAAATTCATAATTTAGTAAAAAATCTAAAATGCTACTCTTTCATTATTATTTAACTTCATATTAAAAGTAGTGTATATTTGCTCGTATGTATGTATTTATATATACACGAATAGCAATTCTGCATATGTATGATATTAGGTTTAAAGGCATGTATGAAAGTTATCAAAACTTTTGTGTTTAAACTACTTTCTATTTGCTTAGCAAAATTTACTATTGTATCCCTATTCATATATTTATTCACAAAAAATAAAGAAACCAATTTAATAAACTTATAAATTAATTATTGTCCCACCCCCGTTAAACTAAAAATATAATGAATAGCGGCTTATATTAAAAGTTATCCTTTTGTATTATATTAGCGTTGTATTTGTATCATTTATTAATGGAAATATAGAGTTATTAGAATTTTTATTACATATTCGTAGACAATATTTGACTTTTATATTATGCAAAGAAATATGAAAAATAAATTTCATCATCCCTAATGTGAGACCTTCAATATACTTGGAGTTTCAAAAATATTTTCAACATATTATGTATAAAGTCCAATTTTTTATTATTTAAGATTTTCATGTTATTTATATTTCTTGTATATGTAGTACAGTACACTCATGATTTATATTTGACTTCAAAGTTTGCATAGAAGAATTTATTAATTTTAATTTTAAAATTTAGTACCAAGTTCTTTCTAATTCTGTCTTAAAAAAATTTATGTTGAATTTTAATTTTAGCATAAAAAAAAATTATGCAATTTTCAATAAAATTGCAATGTCAAATTTTCCAAAAACCAGCAGAATACTTCAAAACTGACAATTGAAAATCAACTATTTTAATTTTCTAAAAATTTAATTTAACAGGAAACTTTTTAGTTGAGAAAATAAAAAAATGATAACAAATCCGTTCACGAAATCTAAATTTTTCTACATATGACATGTCCATCATTTCTCAAATTCTCATTGATTGATCTTTTGTGAGTGTATTACTGAAATAGTACTTCAAGCCTTCATATTGTTCAAGCTCGTAATTGGATGTCTAGCTGTTCAAGCTCGTAGTTCTCGTTCGTAATTTGATGTCTAGTAATGTCTAAAGCTCTACGTAAGTTTTAATCAATTTTCGAAAACCTCTCTTTACAAAAATTTCAGTTATTGTGTCGAATTGGAGGATTCAATGCGTTTATATCTTAATAGTTCAGAATTTACACAGATTTGTGCCATTGATGTGTCAATTTTGTATAAAATCTGCTCATCTGCTAATTTTATATAAAATTTTGTTTGTTGAAGAATCCACGGCCTGTAAATCGTAGTAGAGGTCTGAGCAAAGGTGGTTCAAGTTATTTCAAAGTCGACCAATCAAAGAAGCCTCTGTAATATGTTCTTTGAATATTAAACCTCTGGATCCTGCTTTTCCAATCTTTGTTTTTTGTTTTCGAATATCATTTGTTTCGAATATCAAATTTTTGTTTTCGACTATCTATATTTGCCGTTAAAAGTTTGCTATAATGCCTATTTGTCTTGAAATTCTATAATTTTGTTACTACTTGTGAATTTTACTTTTCAAAATTTAAACCAAAAGTATTTGTCCGAATTTTCCCTAATAACTATAAAACTAATTTCTAAAATCCTACAAGAGATGCGTGTTTTAAAATATTTGAACAATTTTTCTAAATGTTTTCGCTACAACAATAAATTGGTTGTAATAATATTTACGACTAAACTGTATATACATTTATAAATTTCCAAGAGTGAGGAATCATATTTTGCACCATTTAGAGAAGTTTTTTTTTTTCAAATGAAAAATTTTCCCATTGTTTCTCTAACAAAATGAATGAAGAAACGCAAAACAAATATGTAAAGAAAATTTTCTTACTTTTGTTTACTCATCACTTCTTATATTTCTCTTGTGTTTTCTTAAGAATAAGACTGTTGTATTATAAAAAGTGTATAGAGAGATAGAGAGAGAGTTTAGAGTTTACTTTTCTCTGGCACACTCTTAGTTGTTTATTTCTTACCGCATATTCCTTGCCTAATATCAAGTACACTTCGTTAAGAATTTTTGGTATATGAGTAAATAAAAATTTTTGTTTTATTGTGTATTTACAAAAAACCACCATAAGTATGGTTTTAGTGGAAAATTATAAGAATATTATGTACGTGTATCAAAACTGTTGGGAAAAAAGTTGGGAAACTAAAATTGAAACTTTAAAAATTTAAAGAAATTCAATCTTACTTACGATTTACATACGAGTCCTCATATTGTTGTAGGGAAATTTTTTTTAGAATTTTCAATTCAAATGCTACTTCTATTTTTATATTTCAGTAGACAGAAGAAAGACAGCTTGGTTGAAATCAAAGGCTACAGATTTATTTTTCCACCTTGACGACTGTCTAATCTTATTTCTGTTTGGATCAAGGATTATTGCGAACTTTCTGCTTGCATCAAGCTTTACACAACTTGATAGTTTTTTAGTATATTGCAAACAGACTTGATTTTAATCGAACTTCTTCATTTTCCCTTTTGTTCCATTAAAGACCCTGCCCAAACAATTTAAGTTTTTTAAAATTGCATAAATTCTTCACTCTTCTGTCATTTACCATTTTATTTATGGTCTTCATTATTTCGAAATTTTTTATTTATTATTGTCCAAAGTTATTTATAATTCACCTTTATTCATGTTATTCGCACTCTTAGCTCCAATAGAAACAATTACCT
Organism: Condylostylus longicornis; assembly: GCF_029603195.1. NCBI lineage: Eukaryota > Metazoa > Arthropoda > Insecta > Diptera > Dolichopodidae > Condylostylus > Condylostylus longicornis. The sequence continues at coordinate 5,738,665 of NW_026578009.1, read as the reverse complement.
TTAAGAGTATTTCAAATAAGTATTTATCTCTACATACATATTTACCTATACAATATGTATGTATGTGTATTGAAAAAGTTCATTTAATTGAAGGAATACAAATTTTTTTCAACTTTGTTGAACTCAAAAATGGCAAACATTTCATCCTCTTCAGTATTATTTTCCCAATTTTAAATCTTAAAGGAATAAAAAAAATCTGTACACCTTCTATGAATTTGCCTTCCCAGTTGCTCTGTGCCTCTGAAACAAAAACAAAAATATTAAATTTTTACTAAGAAATGAAAAAAAAATTTAAATTCTTTAGGAAAAGCGGGTCTATGTTTTGTGTTTTGTTGTTTATATTGGAGTTAAAAGAATGGAAATAAGGGGACCGAATTATAATTCGTTTTATTATAATAAAACGCAGTGTCGATACCTTCTTTGAAAGAAAAAAAAAACGTGGTTGAAAGGGACGGGGGTGCTCCCCACAAAATAATTTCAATTTTTTTTCCTTTATTTATTTTTCAGCTTTTTTGATTTTTAATTTTTCACATTTTGTTTTATTTTTTTTAGATTTGTTTTTTTTCCTTTTTGAAACAATAATTTTCTGGTTGCTTCTTTGTTTTTTTACATTTTCATATTTTAATTTTATGAATAGAATAATAAATAATTCTTTATATTTCCTTTATTTGATCGCTTCAATTGAAAATTATTTCAATAATTTTATGCACCATGAAATGTAAATAAAAAATTTTGATTTCTTTTTTTCACGTTACGCCCGTTCCTCACCATTCAAAAAAGAAGAATTCAAAGTTTGCATTGAATGTTAATTTTTTAAATTATAATTAATTATAGAGTGGAAATCGATTTTAAAATTAAAATGTAAATTCGCCTCAAACCAATAGCTTGCAAATCTAAAAGTTGTACATTTCGTCTTAAAAATTGAAATATGAAAAAACATTTGGAACTCGCAGTTAAGATAAAAATTAAGATTTTTAAAAATTAAAGCGTTCTATTGCCTGCCTTTTATGAACTCCTGTTAATTCGATCACCATGTAAAATTGTTGAAAAACTTGTCAGTTTGGCAGTAAAAGTAAAATGTAGTCACATACAGGGTGTTTGTCTCCAGGTTCTGTTTAATGGATTCAAAAGAAAACATGTTGAATATAGTTCTATAAACTGATTTAGTTTCCAGTACGGCACTCATTACAATTATAAGGGCTAGATTTGAAAAAATCCGTACTTCTCACATCTGCAACCAAATGACTACCTCAAGTGTCAGGAAACCTTCTGATTTATTTATATACGCACCAGACGGAAAAACAAAAAAAGAAATGTCGTGTATCGAAAAGTGCTAAGACAAATATGTAAATAAAAAAATATGCTACTTTTCTCCCATCTGAAGTTGCAGAAACTGACGACGGATTAGCTAGTATAATTATATTTTTTACAATTTTGGAAAAATAAGAGGTCGCAAATTCGAAATTTTCTAATTTTAACAGGCGAAAACTTGGAAGTCAGGCATTTAGGTTGAAGGGTATTTTATAATTTCATAATAAAAATTTCAATGGGGAGAATAGATAAAATTTTACTTCGGGAGAAGTCAAAAGATTTGTAAACAGAACAACAAACGAATTGATTGAAACTAATGAGTAAATTTTTCAAATTTTAAAGAGAATGTGCTAAAAATGAGTGATTTTAAAGATATTTTGTTACTGTTATTATTCCACCAATCGGAAAGAAACTTTTTCGGTTAATATGGTTATTTATGCGGGTATACCAAAATCCAACATCCAAGTAATTTAATTATGAACTCAAATCAAATGTTGCCTAAACTATATAATAAATTTGTTAAGTTCAAAATTTATATCCTAAAATTGTCTTAGTTGATGACTCAACTTTGAACAAAACATAAAATTTCTATTATTCTAAAATTCAAAATTGTTTAAATTTTAGAAAATTTTAACACTGGCAAGTGGGGCAGGATCAACAATTTAAATTTCGTTTATACATATTCACATTCATGCTAAAAAATAATGTTAAGAATTATAACAGTCCTCTTGTAAGACCATAGTATGCGGTGGCCATACTTTTCTCTGAAATTAATTTTTAAATTTTCTTCAAAACAGATTTAGTAGAAAATGTGACAAATAAATCAATAATACGAAATTTAATTTAAAAAAAAATATCGGTGAAGCTTCATTATAATGTAAGAATGTTATTCCTTATTCCACTATGGTTTTATAAAATAAGCAGATTTATCTTAATTTTTGAGTATTTACTTCAAAATTTGACTGTTTTACAAGATTCATGTGCATTTTAACTTTGCTCTAATAAAAAAATGTTAAATTATAATAAAATAAACATCTGTCAAAAAGTTTTATTCTTTTTATTTTAAAATTTTAAAATTAAACTTCCGCCTATCAGCCCTTTTCATATTTTATTATATGAAGTGTAAAATCAAAAAAAAAAATTATGTATATACAGTGACAAACAAAAATTAACTAATAAATTGACTTAAGGAGGAAATATTTTTATGATATCAGCAAGAAATTAATTACTGAGCTTCGTGCGCCCAACTGCTATGATTTGGCAAATGAAGAGTCTAGGTTTAGATTTATATAGGAATCTTTGTTTTGAAATGTTTGAATTCTGATTCACTTATTTTAAACGAGAAATGCAAAACCTCCATATATTTGGGATTATAAGCAAGTAACAGTAAGGAGCTAAATTACGGTTATTAGAAGTAAACTTTTTACAATCGCGGTTTTGTGAAAATAAAGTTCTAGATATATATGTAGAAATTACTTTTTAAGATTTAGTAAGTTAATTCTTTCCAAAATAGAAAAGAAATTGGCTTTTTCCAGTTTAAATAGTTACTCTGATTCTCATATTTTTTGATTTTTTAACGTGCTCTGTGGTAAGATATACGAATACTTCATTGCTAAATCACAATTTTACTGTAATAATTAACTTTTTCTTTTAAAATTCTTAAACCATTTATTCATTTTTTCCACTTACTGTACTTAAAAAAGTTTTTCTTACTTGCTTTTTTTTTATTTCTATATAACAGCATTGTCTTAAAATATTTTATTTCTTGCACGTTGAAATACCAGGACATAATATTCATCCTCTCTATAAATCAAATAGACGATCCTTTGGAGATTTATTGTTGAGCTTATCTATACTGAGACAGGTGAAATAACAGCAAAAAGAAAAAAAAATTATTCAGAATAAGATTTCAAGAAGTGGGAAATAAAATAATATTTAAAACAAAAAAAAAAAACAATAAAACAAAAAAAATATAATAGAAAAAATAAAAGGACAAAAAGAATAACAAAATAAAATTCATATTAGGTGTAAAAATAGAGAAAAATTGACAAAATATTTTCAGGATATTTGGCAAAAAAAAAGGGATACAATATAAAAATATTTTGAATTAACAACGCTTTATTATAAAAATAACAATACGAGTATAAGGTTGTTTCAGAAATTTTGTCTCTAAAATTTTGACAAAGTAGTAAAAACATTTCTCGTATTCGTATATGCTTTTTAAAGATTTAGTAATTTAAAGCGTATAATAAATGTGATATTTTGAACAACGCAACATTATTTCAATGTTAGCTAAAAATTTGAAAATTGTAATTCACTGAGTTAAGTGTCAGGATTTTTAGGACGTCCAACACATTGTTACATTACAATAACACAGACTGTTATTTGTGCTTTAATTCAATTAAATCGCACATCCTCGATCACGGATTATGAACTTTTTTTTTTAATTTATCAAGTGTTAGTCTCTGTATATAGTTAAATCAGTTTGAATTCCTCGTCGCTTTGTTTCAAATATGAAACGGTTCTAAATCGGATGTTTCATCAACCACTTCCTGAATATACTCAACTATTGTCTAAATATTTCTGAAATTTTGTTAAAATCAAGCAAGTCATTTATATAAGAAAGTCGCCAAACAATTAAAATCTGGGTGGTTATTGCCTGAATAATTGTTCTTAATCACAGAAAATTGTAGTGCGTTAGCTATTGCTTTGTAAAACAAACGCAAATAAATGCCATAATTTTCAGGCTGACCTCAATTTTTACATATTTTTATACACATATTTACATATGTGTATGTTTTTATATAAATGCGTACATATTGACATCAAAATTTTATATCCTGTATAAATATTAAGAAAAAACAAAAAAAAAATAAAGTAACTTTTGTTATTTTAGGACGGAAAAAAGAATTGGCAAATATAAGAAAAAAATTCGAAATTTAACAGATAATTGGATTTTTTGAGGTTTTGATTGTCAATGGAAGTAGTATAGTAAAAGAATGTTTCTTCGTTGGTATTTTTCGAAAAAGAAAAAAACAAATTTTCCAAACGCTTTATTGAATTTTTTGTTTTTCAATTATTTAAAATTTATTTTAGAATTAAAAGTGAGAGTAAAGTTTTTTTTATTTTTGAATAATTGTTATTGATTGTGTGCTATATCTATGCATGTATATGTGAACAATATATGTAAATACATGTAACTTTGTATTATAAAATTTATTTAAAAAAAAATTAATTTTTAATTTGCAAAGAACAGGAAATTGTTTTAATAATTTTAGTGAAAGTCGGAATATTTTTTGGAAACAAATGAATGTGTTTATATTGTTCAGGACAAGAATAGAATTTTCATGCAATTATGAAATTGGAAATACGCTCAAAATTAATTGTAACATGCTATACGCATATGGTTAGAGACATCAAATTTACTTAATAACAATAAATTCTTTTGCAAATTTATCTGTACTGTATTATAGGAGTAGCCCCTTTTCACATGTGGGCCACTTGATACATACTCGATATATATATGTTCTATATATTAGAATTTTTAAAAACATGTTCTATATATGTTTAAGAGTTTGATTGTGCATATATTCAGTCCATTTTCAAAATAAACAAAGATTTTACTGAATGTCCTTACTTAATATATATCAAATATACAAGTACATACTTATATACATTAAATGTACATGTAAATGCTTACGGAATGGATAATATTCCTCTTGGGGTTTTCGAAAAATGCTCACATAAATTTAAATTTCAAAACGTTCTAGAAGTTTAATATAACTGAGATCAGACTATGTCGGTATTGTCCTTATATATTTCTAGTATGCATTTTATTTACAACATTATTTTAGATACCTTCTTCCAATTTAATATTATCATGTATTAATGATAATAACTGTGAAAATATCTAATTTTCGTATAATGAGTTTAAATGACAGGATAACTTTAAAGAAATCATTACTCGTTACAATAATTGTTGTGATAATATAAAATTTTTTTTTGGGGTTGTTGTTACTATGTAGTTGTTTTTAACTTGTCATATTCATAAGTTAATCGCCTTACAGGCAATTTAAGTGAAATTGTTAATAAAAAAATTGTTACTATTAAAAGAAATAGTTATTTTGTAAGTTTCTAAATTATTCTATAGAAATAATTTTGGTTCATTGCAATGTTGTTTCGTTAAAAATATAAATATAACTATAATAATATAAAATATTTAATGTGAGGATTCGTCTAAGAGCTGTTAATTGTATGAAGAAAAACAGAAGAATGAGGAGGAATTTTGAATTGCTAATTGAATAAAGTAAAAAATTTATTGAATGCCGGAAGAGTTTTATAGTGATTTTTTCTTATGTCAGGTGCATTTTTCTAGTTATAATTCATGAGCTTTTATTTTCTATTCAAAATTAAAGTAAATATTATTTTTTTTATTGTTACTGACATTATAGGTTTATTAAAGTTCTTCAAATATAAAAAATTGCATACTTTTAGGGACCGAATAAAATAGCTATTTTTATTGTGATTTCACGTCACAAATAGAATCATTAGTGAAAAATGAAATTTTAAAAAATTTTTATTTAATATTTTAAAAACATTTTTTTTTTAAAGATTATTTTATATAGCAATGTTATTCAATAAAAAAACGAAAAAATCCTTCAAATCCTGAAAATCTTTATTTCTATCCACAAAACATGGTTATGTATAATCAGTGTATAACATATTCCAAAATAAAATTTCCTCAACCCTACATTAATGTTGTGTATGTCATGGACATTACAAACAAAATTAAATTTTTAATCTTCTTTTATATTGTTTGAATTGAAATAAAATACAAAACTTTATAAAATTTATATAAAAATTTTAATTATCATGTTACCAGATTTCAAAAAAAAAACAAAAATGTCATAAATTATGTTGAAATCAAGAACTGTGAAGATAAGTGCTGCCATAGTATATAAGAGGATTTTTGAAAAATTTCACCACTTCCAGTTAGAAATAAGAAAGAATATTTCATTTAGCCCCACACCTTTAACATTTTAATTTTGCCCATACAAAGATTTAAGTGGTTAAAATTAATTTTTACCCAATTTAATACTTTGACTGCCGATCAAATACTATTTATATAAACCGAAGAGGGAGTCGGAATCATTAAAAGGTAAATGTTATATGTCATACAATAGTTCTATGCCGTTACACTTTCTCTTCTTTATACTTCAGTTGACGCTGTCTTAATAAATTATTCATTTCTCTCCGTACCGGATTTTATTGAGCGAATTTATGAAATGTAAAATTTTTTCAAATAAGCGTCTTAAACATTCTTGATTGGTAACAGATTACAGTTCCAAAAAAAAAAACAGCAAAATTAAGTTTTCGGAGGACATAGTGTTAAGCACACATACTGATTACTGACCATATATAAAATTGAATTTCTTTTTTTTTTTTATAAAATTTTGTATCATTTCACCAGCATAACTTAAATGTGATTACTGTCGTCTCACTCTTATAATAGTTTTTTTCAAAAAGATCCTTTTTATCCTTTAAAAAAAAGAAATGTATATTATATGTGTGTAAAATAAAAATTTATGTAACGCTTGTTTTATATGTAATATGACACATTAAACGGTTCCATGGTCAGATAGGAAAAAGGACTAATTTTTATAAATAAGATGAAAAAAAAATGTTTATCAAAAAAAAAAAAAAATGTTCAAAATATGGTGAATGGTGACTGCGACTAGAAATAGCGACTATTTCTTGTGTTCAAGTCGTAATTTGATTTACGAAGCAAATAGTGAAAATATAACTTCCGCATGTTCTTTTATGTCCATTTTCTCAATTTTTTTTTTAATTAGGTTTGCTTTTGATTTTAATGTAAAACAGGAATTATTAGGAGATAGTTGTCCTGCCTGTTTGGCAGTTATTTTGCAGTTCCTATTGTCGTTTCACATTTGCAGCTGAACTCATTACTTTGTCCTATTTAAATTTAGCCGTTTCTAGGGAGGAATTGGCTTTCTCTTTCAAGTTTTTGAGGCATCGTATACACTTGTTTGTACAAAAGTTCTTTCGTTTTGTATGTACGGGGGTATCTATTTCAGATTAACATTTTTTGTAGAGAAAAGCATACTGAACGAAGATGTAAATTCTGTTTAAGAATTTCGAAAAGATCAAAATGACAGGTATACAGTGAAATAAGTTCATGAACATGTTATGCCACTGATATTTAGCATCAAAATGTGGGTTAGACTATCGATTCTGTAAAAATGAAAAATAGGCGATCATAGTGTAATTTTGAAAAGCAATTTCCAGCTCTTATAACACAAGAAGGAGGACGGTTTGTTTTGTTTTTCTGCGTCACTGAAGTTTATATATTCTTCATCATAAATACAAATTCATAATGTCATTTTCAAAACTTATTGCCGACTAATCTACAAACAATGTGTCATACAGCTTATTGCGACTTTTAATATAGGAGGAGATTAGAACCCCTGCAGACCTGTTTACTTTGACCTTTAGAATTGTGATTCTCATCCTCATCTACCATATGACGACTACATGTTAATCTTTATTGGCAGAATTTTGTACTTATATCGCTCTGCGACACTTCTGGAAGCAACACATTATTAATATAATTGAACAAGTCCTTTATATAACAATTTAAATTAAAAAAACGTAAATTCTACTAATTGTTAATGAAATTGAATTCTATGCACAGTAACAATAACGATGATTCTAAAACGTTTAAGCTTTTTTGCCTATTTTCATCGTAAACAATTTAAAAAATTTGACAAAATTTGTTAACATTTCTTTTTCTATTTTCTTTATAAAATATATATAGGTACTATAGAGTACCCATTATTTAACACTGAATATGTGGGCAAGAAATTCATTCTGTAGAAAAAAAACGTTAGTTTTGTACATGTGATAATAAAAACAGTTAATAAAATTGCTGTTAATTTTCACACCATAATTAGTTAGCGGGATGTTTATTTTTTTCTATTTATACAGCACACTTCGCTTATGTCGCCTGTCTTTTGTTTTTTTTTGCTAACATCCTTTATAAATATATTAAATATGTGTGATTAAAGTGAATCGCCTTTCATATGAACATTTGAAATTTAATCAATTAGTCGGTCGACTATATTTTTCCCTTTGGAAAAACAGCCCGTTGATGGAAGCTAAAATTATTTGAAGTTCTTATTTCACTCATTGTTCTAGGTTGACTTAATATAATGTCTTCAAAATTTGAAATAATTGTTATTAAGAATTAATTTGCTTGTAGTTTTGTTTAATTTCTTCTTCTTTTTCAAAATTTTGAAATCAAATCAATGAAAAAAGTGTTCATGTTCATAAATTTCCGAACCTTAAATCAACCAAAGTAATTTTAAATAATTTCGAATGCTAATAAATAAATCTCACACCTACAATCATACCATTTAAATCAATTCTAATTGTGCATAAAAATTATTTCAAAGGTCTATTTCTAAATAGAAAAAAAAATAAAATTTTTTTGTCACAAAAACATTTCCATAACTGGAAGGGAACAACATTTTCCATTTAAGAATCACAAACAAAAAATTTGAATAGGAAAATTTCCTTTAAGATTTCTAAAATTTAATAAATTTTTTTTTGTTTTATATTTTTCTTGAATTTCCTTGAAATCTGCACATGTACAAAAGTAATTTTTAACATTTTTTGTTTTAAAGTTTAGAAATTTTCCCATTCATATCCTTTTCATGTGAAATAGCTATACTTATAGTTAAACTTGCATTTATGTAGATGTGGGTCCTAGGTTTTTTATGTTTATGTGTTTAAACTTATTATATTCTCGTTTACGTTTTAAAAGTCGATAATAGTCTCTTGTATACTGATAGTGAATAAAAGATTTTCTTACTTGTTTTCTTCTCCCCTCATATATGAATTCACCTGGTATGATAGAAACTTTATAAGAATAGAAATTTTTTTAATGATATTTTAAAACATACTTAAAATACCAACACGTAGACAATATGCCTATCTTTACCTATTTGTGTATTTATATATATTTATGTATTTACACCTGTTATATAACAAAGGAGAAATGCTGAATGAGTTTTTCTATACGTAAGAATGCTATAAAATTTTAAAGAATTTTCTTGCTTTATTCTTCGTCATATACCTTGTTTTCTTAATAGAACATATCTATGACTTAAATTAAATATTCTTAGAAAAGTTTATGTTTTCTTATGACTTTTTAATTATGTATACGGTACGTACGTACTGAACTGATATAACAACATATATAAAGTAATGTGTGTACAAATGTGTGTTATTATGAGCCTTTATAAATCTTGCATTCAATACTGTTTGTTAAAGAAATTCTGAACGGGAGTTTAAAAAAGTCGTTAATAAATAGAATGGTATTTAGTTAAAATTTATTTATTCATAATATTTTAAAATTTTTTATCGTCTAAGTTTTCATTTTTATCTCAAATATAAAAGATAGAGAGTTTAACATTAAAGATTTATTTAAAACTTTCAATAAGATTTTTAATGGCTATTATGAGGAGCTCAAATGGTTATGTTTAATAAAGGATAGGTTTTATTTTATTAATTTACGAAATATCTCTTTTTTAAGATTTCTGATGGCGAACCAATTAAATTCCAATCAAGCTAATGGTTTTTCGGAAAGCACAGTTTTCCTGAACAAATAAAGATACTTCTTTTATAAATAAACTGTCTTGAATTATTTCATAAATATATTCAACAAAATTATTAGTTTATGCAATAAAAAATTATTTCATACTTTTAGGAGAAAGAACGAAAATTAAAAGAAGAGATTACGCAATCTCCGAATCTGTGGCTTAATTGTGAGAGGAAGGTAAAAAAAGATTTCGTTCTAACTAATTTGTAGACTAAGAGTGAGATAAAAATTTTAATCTCTAGAAAAAGTTTTCTAAGAAAAATATATTTGTGTAGAATTTAAATCGTGTAAAAAACTTTAAACAGACGAACAAGAGGATGTGCGGATGGATGGACGGATACAGCGAATAGTTCCAATTTTGTTGAAAAAAAAAGCTAAGAAGACGCATTTGTACTTTCATTTTGAATTTTATTTTATGATTTTTACATGATTTTTATGGCTTTTTATAGAACCTGTAATTAAAAACAACTGACCATTTCAATTGTTTCTATTTTAAAGAGTTTGAAAAGTTGAAAGCATATTTTAATCATATTTCAATCCTATAATAATAGTTAATGAAGAGCTCTCCTTATTTAGTGTCATAGCAAAACACTTCCGTTCCACTAATTTTGACTATGAGCGTTTTAAAAGAAAAGAAACTTGTAATTTTCAACATTTTGTATAAACTTTAACATAGGTTTTACAAAGATTGTAAGACATATTAAAGAAATATTGGTGCTTACTTGATTTGTAGAAAATCTGTTTAGAAGCGCTAACAACGAAATACAAAGATTTTTTCAAGAATTTCATTTCAAAACCTGCATAATTAGACGGGTTCGAACTTAAACTTAAAATGTTAATAGAAATTGTTTTCGTTTTGTTTGTAAGAATAAAACTGCAAGATTTCAACCGTACAACATAGGCCCATAATAGAAATTAAAGTGTGTGAACTTGAATATAGTTTCGACCTAGTTATTATAGCTTTAAACTAAAGCAAATTTTATTTAAAGTAAAATTTACGTGACTTCAAAATATTTCTGTACAAAAAGTATCAAAAATAAAAAAAATCCTAAAATTTACTAATGCGTGTTTTGAATTTATGTTTGCTGAACTTGTTTAAAACTGGTTAAACGCTTAACAAAGTTACAAACTTATAAAATCTGATTCATATTACGAGCAAATCCTTTCATATCATCTTTCTATGCATATAGGAAGCTTCAATGAAAGTGAAATTTCAGTAAACATGAATCATATTCTGCCTTCCTGTTTCTTGCTTGTTAAACATTATGATTATAATCAAAGATTGCGTTTATACATCACATTATAAATAAATGCCCCGTTAAAATTAACGAAATGAAACAAAACTAACTAAACAAACCCAAACAAAAATAAAGCCAAAATAAAAGGGGGAAAAAGAATAAAAAAAAAAGTACATTTTTGGCGCTCTAAGGATATTAAGAAAAGGATTCATACAAAATGATGTTTATTTAACAAAATATTCTCTTTGCACAGTATGATTTTGTAGTTTTTTATTATATTACGATTGTTTGTGCATATAAAATTCATAACATTTGATTTTGCAACTCCTGGGGATAATCAAAACCTATTACCTCAAAAATTTAAATAAAGTAAAACTGTTTGACTCCCACATTTTAAACAATATGCTTCTCTTTATGATGAACGTATTGTTAAAATTGGGAATGTGTCGTCGACGAGAATTATTATGTAAACTTTTTGTAATTACTAATACGTTATAGGATGCTAATATTGAATTACGTGGCCAGTTTTATATTAATGGACTAATTAAGGTCAGTTAGAACTATTGAATGAATCATTAATGCATCAGAAAAATATTTTATTATTTCCCAATTTTGAAAGCACCTGAAATCACCTGAACCTGAATTGTATGCATTGCACCTGAATTGTATTATTTAAGCCCCTGGTTCATACAGTATATTTTATTACAATTGTAATTTAATTTGACGCCAATTTAGTAAACCATCTTAGCTCTTTGATTCATGTAGGTTTTGTTGTAGTAGGTTGCCGTATTTACAGTAAGAAAAACCGTTAAATCTCCACATCCAAACTGTTATATGTGCCAGAGCTTTTTATAAACCGGTTGAGATCTCTGATATTTGCATTTACCATAATTAACTAATTTGGAACAAGAAAAACAGTCCGTAGATCGAAAAAGAAAAATACGACCCAAGGAATCTCCGTCTCGCCCATGCCAAATTTGGATGTAAACGAAATAGATGAGCAACTGTCTTCTCCTCTTTCTCGTAACATAATAAGACATGCTGAGATCGTTCACGTGGTGGTCCAGTTTCCTATTTTACTGACTTAACTCCCATTATTGTACATTAGTTTTGCTCATTTAAAATTCAATGCAATTTATTTTGCAAAAACTGAATTTCTGGGATTTCAGTAAAATTTAATAAACTTCTAAGATAAAATTTTCGGCTTCTCTAATGAGAGTCCAATAAACCGTTCTGTTTACGTAATATGTTTATAATATTTTACTGCTCCATATTTAGATCTTGATTTAATTCTTAATGCGGTTAGTTGAACATTCACATTTGACTACTGTGATCGTTATCTAACTTCCTATACAATATCATAAACGAAATTTAAAAAGCGTATGCATTAAACTCTATATATTGTTTAATATTTTATGTTATGCAGGCGGCTGGTATTCATTTCGATAATAAGCCAAATAACCCAAATGTGTATACTTACTTACAACAAATTAGAAATTAAGGATCTGAAACTTTTTATTGTATTTTTTTTTTGCATATTTTCCTGAAATTTTTGTTTTATAATAACGGGTTATGATGAAAATCATATGCTGTTAATAATAAATAAATCTCGATACAAAAATTAAATAAAGAAGAAAAAAATAGATTTCTTATTCTGACAGCTTTTTATATTATAATTTTATTTATGTATCACTTTCTCTCTCTTTCTTATTTAATTTAATTTGGATTGAAAATTTTTGTGTGTGTAAAATGAAATTGAAATTTTTCAAAGATTTTTTAATTGGATTGAGTAGATTTTTTTTTTGGGTTTAAAATTTTGGATAAATTAACAAGAATTTTTAAAAAGAAAACTGGCGCGACTGATCAAAGTTAATTTGCATTTTAAATGTAATTTATTTCATTATAATTTTTTTTTTTGATTTCATACATATAGAAAAACTTTTGTTTTATATTAATGAATTGTAAATGTATAAGAATTTTAAAGGTGAAAAATTTTTCTCAATTGAATACATTTACGTTGATTTTTTAGGCTTTAATTGCAATTCATATTTTTTTGAAAATAACATGTTTTTTAACCCTAATATCAAATACATCTATGAGAGCATAGTAAACTGAGGCGAAATCATTTTGGAAATTATTTGTGTGAAGGAAACTGATTAATGTTCTTAAATCTGCGGATTCCATACATTATTTGAATCAATAATATTTTGTTTTGAATTAGATTAATGAACTAATTTGAAAAAATTAGAAGACGAAAATTATCCAACATTCCATCTCATGTATAACATATATGAGTATTTGTGTATTTGTGTTTTTAAAAAATTATTCGATCAAAAATTAAATGTAAAACAATCTGTATATATCTTAAACTACTACAGTTTTCGAGTGCAACTAAAAGTTGTGTGTAAGATTGAAAGCTTGTTCTTCATAATTATTATATATGTTACTATGAAGCCTATCACATAATTTAAATATTTGCTCGTGCATATAATTTTATTTATTTTACAATTCATTTAACATTTTTTTCAGAAATTCCAGTAAATATATCTAGAAAGGAACAACTAAACATTTATTTTCACAAGTTAACATTGCAGTCATTTGTAATACACATATTTCTGATTTTATTTTACACTGATGATACAGTTTCAAACTCAAATCTATTATAGAAATTAAAACTGCGTGTGAATTCTTGGCAAACCACATACATTGTTTCCTCAATAGCCATTTTCACATATACATATAATTTTTCTCACACCAATAGCCGTTCGCATCAGTGTAAAAAAGTAAATCAAGATAAACCTGTTGGCTATTTTTATAAAGTTGCTCCAGTTAGTTAAAATTGTAACAGTATAAATTGAGGATGCACAATTTAATTTTAAATTTTTTGCAATATTTTATCGCATGAAAGTATTCATTAAAATTTTATATAATATCTACGTGCTGAAAATTATTTCTCCACCTAACAATTTTGCTTAAATAACCCTTTCAAAGAGACTTTAAAGAATTAATTTATGTTAAAATGAGTAGGTATGGTCGGTTAGCGGTTATCATTACAAACCAATAATTAAATCTGTACCATATGGTCTGACACAAGTTTTTTGATTTAATAAAACAATATTTTGGTGGAAGTTTCCCTTATTTAATTAAATTGTATTTCGCAGATAAAGTGTTTTGTATTGAATGCAAAAAAATATTTAAATATCAATAGAATAAAGTAAAAATTCTTGGCAGTAAAGGATTTAGAACGCATAACGACATCGTGAAACATATTGTGTCATTTTTTTAAAGTAAAAAGTCAAAATTTAAACATAATAATTCAACAAAACCTTAAAAGAAATCGTCCATTATAAAATTATTTGTTCAAATTAAGAGATGATGAAAGTCGTTTACATTAAATAGAAGTGGTGTGAAAAGTGGTGCGTTAAATGAAATTCGCATCTGATGATGCAATACTGTTGTTAAACAATATATAATTTTATTCTGCAGATTTATCTGATGCTGAATGAAAACCAATCATTCTAAAAATTTTTGAGATGCTGGAAAAACTCTTAGGCGTGTGTTGAAAGTTATATTAAAAGTCATACAATAATCCAAAATAAAAAATCAATGCCAAAAATTAATTTTAAATCAAAATTTGTTGTCTTTATCAAAACCTTAAACATAACATTACTAATTAAAAATTAATTCGAATTATTGACCTTGACGGCCGTTCTTGACAAAGTGCGTCCTTCACGACCATTTGTTGAATTGGAAGTCATTTGAAAGTATCGTATATCGCCAAAAATTGCGTGTTTCCGCCTTTTTGTAAGAATATCTCGCCAGGATCTGTGTTATCTATGTCTTTGAACGAAAAGCCTTTGGTAATCGGCATGTAACAATATCTACTGAAAATATGTAGTTTCGGTCGTATTTTTAACTACTAAATGTGTAAAATTACAATGTTTTTTTTTTGAATTAGTTTCCATCCGTATGTGCACGCAATTATACAATCATTTACTGCAATGCGCTCGATAATTGAAGGCCAACGAATGTATGAGTGCAATATGAAAGCTTGTTTGACGGTTCTCCTTTTAGTTAATAAAACAAAATCTCTACCTCTTTCGTCAACAATTTGCTCCGGTTTTGCGTTAACTTCATTAGTTTTAGAACTGTTGAATTCTATCCAAATAACACTACAATGGTCCAAATAATCTCTGTTATTTAAATTTTTTCATGAATTTTTTCATGAAATTAATGGTGTTATTGACTCTGAAAAAAGGCACTTCATTTAAAATAAATAAAAAATAAATTTATGTGGAAATTTGATAAAATATTTTTTAAATTATTTGCATATTAACTAATGTTCCACTGGGAAAACAAAGTTTAAACCTCAAAGTTAGTCTTTTATTTATAAGGAGTCATCTTTTATTTACTACAATGCATGATAGTTTATTTTGGATCACGGTCATTGTGTTATGGTAACAGCAAAATGTTGTTGCAATAAAACTGGTTCTTCAATAATTTATGTTAAAGGAATACCTGTTATGAGCCAATGAGGACGTTACATAAGTCATCTATACAATTAAAATTGTACTCTAATATGTATGTAGGTATACAACAATTTTAACAATGCAAATTATAACAAATTTTGTAACACTAAATTGGTGCACTAAACTCAATGCTATTCGTGGAAGATTCCTAATATTTTTTCTTCTATTTTGTTTGTAAGTTTTTACTGAAAATTTTGATGGTGGAAAATTTATTGCTCTAAATATCAATATTTCCTTTTTTGAATTGTAAAGTGTATGCATTTTGAATACAAAGTAGGAAAAATTTTTAAAAGGATTGAAAGGGACTCTATATTGTTCTCATTTCTATATAATTTTAGTTATGTTGCACATTTTGTATTGTGCAATTGCATAGGTTAGGATGGTGAACAATAAAATGAATTTCAAAAGAAAAATAACAATGAACAAATAAAAGAAAGGCGACTTCAAAAGAGAAAATAGAAAAACAAAAGTAAAAGAAAGTTTTGAAACGCATGTGCAAGAATAAAACAACAAAAGAATAATAGGATCTTTCGATATAGGATTGAGGATATTATTTTAAGTATCCTTTTTGTAAAGCTTTTCACTCTATTATATTTAGTTTTATTTCTTTTCGTAGTATAACTATATAATTTGGTCTATAGGAATAGCATGCAACCTATTTTATGAGAACAAAATAAAATATTGCCATCGAATGTTCTGATACGCGATTTCTTTGAAAATGGTTACGCCTTTCAAAATATATAAGTAAACTGCAGTTGCATTCTTTATTGTTACAGTATATTTTAAGTATATATAAATTTATGTATAGCAGTATTTAAATAAAAAGAAAGATGGTTTCCATTACTTGGTAGAAATTTTAGTATTTGTATCTTTATATAAAGCAGTTTTTGATAAATAAATATACAAAGGATGTATAAGTTTTCTTTGCACACATTCATACTTATACATTCAATTCATTGTTTGTGGGTGTAAAATTATATTTAGTAGTATATTTAGAATAGGATTCTTTTAAAGGTTGGGTTATGGTAATTGTCATTGAAGAAGTTGTACTTTGTAGTGATTAATATGCATTTAGGGCAGTCAAGACAAATATTAATAATGTAAGGTTCTCCATTCTCTAAAACAAAATCTATTATCCTTTTTAGAATTTATAATATCGCAAATTCATAAATGTGCTGCTTTTCGAAGACTTTTTGTGCCAAAACTGCAAAAAATTTGTTTATCTTTCAATATCATACAGATAAATCATCCCTCTGTTTCTCTTGAGTTATCAGCACTCAAGGGAACATTGGTAAAATTTCCAAAATTTCTATTCTTACCAATTTCTCCGAAACTTAAAGCTTTTTCTAATATTTTTAAAAGTAAATAAGTAATGGTAAAAATATAAATTGGGTGACTGTGTTTTGGTTTTTACAAATTAGTATTAGAGTTGCATCAAAATCTGATAATCAAAATTCTTTTATTCTTTTGCTGTTATTTTGAACTAGATTGGATTATATCACAAGGATTACCAAGTAATAATGCGCTCCCCTTCCACTTATAGCGTCAAAAGTGATCTAGCGAAACGTATCCTTTTGATAAATTCAAGTATCATGTGAGGGTCGATTTCTCGAAGCTCCTTCGCTTCGAGCACATAATAACCAAGAGACTTTTTTTCCGATTGCTAGAGACTCGTACAATTATTTTAGTTATAGAAGGCCAAAAATACTGTTGCAACTGACAATGACTAAAATACTTATACAGGATGCTTATTAATAAATAAATTGAGGAAGGATTTACGAAGTTTCTATTTAAACAAAATAAAGTCGAATATAACTTGTGAAAACTGAATTCGTTTCTCTTAAAAGTACTTTCTGAAAAAACGAGAAAAAGTAAAGTTGACCTTGTCAACTCTTTGATACCCGTACGAATTTGTTATCCTGTGTGCGAATAAATATGCAATAACTGACTATGGGACAGACTATATTACCTCAAGTTGCCGTATTACCATGTTAATTTATGCAAAATTTCAGTACTGCGTTTTTCAAAATACTGTGTGTGCTAAACTACTATTGAAGTTGTATGGCAGCTACCAGAAAGAGCCAAGCAATTTTTACGAATTTTATCAAACACATCGCCCTGCTAATATATTCGCTTGTGTGAAATTTCAATACCACAGCTTTTACAGTTTCTGAGATATAGCCAAATAAATTTTGAAGATGTATGGCAGCTACCCGAACCAGTACCCCGATCATGTACAATTTAAATAGGGTTCTGGCACTTACAGCAATAAATTATTTGTGAAAATTTCGTGAACTTAGCTCAATTAGTTTTTGAGTTATCGCTGACACAGACGGGCAGACAAAGCTAAATCAATTCAGAATTCGACGCTGATCAAAAACATACACTTGAGTCCATATCTCAGAGCATTATTTCTTAGCGTTACAAACGGTTAAGCAAATTTAGTACATTATAATTATGTGAGATCACTAAGGCAGGATCAACTCACTAATTTAATATTAGTGAGTTAACATGGATTTGATAAACAAAATTTTATGTGTGCGTGGGTTAAAAAAAAACAACACCTCTTATTATCACAGGTTTTTACCGTTTTTGAATACTTTAAAAATGAACAGGTGCTTCTTGCTATTCAATTCTTATAATTATCAATTCCCTTAGAAAATAAAACATATTTGGAGAAGCGCTATAAAAATGAAAAAGTTCACTTGAAATCGTAATAATAAAATCGCTTTAAACTCATATAATATAATGTGGAGACTCTATTTTTTGGAGTGAAATTGAAGGAGGAACAAATTTCTTAAAGATAAAGAAAGTATACGCATTGTGTTATACTACAATAATTGTGGTTATTTCAATTTTATATGAGTACGTTGTACTTATAACATAATATATGCACGCTGAACAGATGTAAAAATCTTATGTATGGTTTGTATATAAGCATGACATTTAATGACAAAATCAAAAAAAGGGGTTTGCAACGAAATATTTAATGAGAGTTTATAAAAACAATGGAATGAGAAAGTACTTGTAATGCCATATTAAATTGTTTGAATACGGTAAGCTAAATAAACAAATGAGGGGTGAAATTTAATTATACACACTGATGAATTATCAAATATATACACATACATATGTACATATTAGTAACATACCTTTTGTCTCAAATAAATAAAATGAATTTAAGTATTTGACTTTATTACAAAATTAATTGTGTTTTTCTCTTGAGCACTAATTAATGTTTTGTATAGGTGAAAAGATATTATTAATGTACATATGTATATATGTTTATAAATATGAATGTATGTCAGATATTCTGTTAATCATTCATATGAAAGTAAAGACCTTTGATTATGGTTTATTATAAATAATTAATCTATAGCTAAAATGAGTTTTGATCTTTAATCCAATCCTTTTCAATGAAATTATTTGTACAATAGCAAGTCATATATTATTTCAAAACCCTAACTCAATTAAGTTTAGAAATTTTACTCAAAAACTTAAATCTCAGTAGCTCAGTTGGTAGAGCGTCCGCCTAGAAAGCGGTAGGTCACTGGTTCGAGTCCAGTTCGAGGAGAAAAATTTTTTTAATGAATTTTTCTGCCTTTAACTCGTTCCTTTGATTACGTCATCCATCTGTTCTGCAGTTGCATGAAGAAGTTTCCATTAAGATAAATTAGTAGTGTAATAAGCACATTCTTATTAATTCCGCAACTATGATGTTGTATTAGTAAAATTCATAATTTAATTAGTGCAATAGGCACAATCCTATAAAATATATATGTTCTTGTTATTGTGTGTTTCAATAGTAGATTGTATGTAGCAATCAATGTAAACAAAACAAATACTTAGTAATCATGTGAATTACAGTATAAGCAATGTAGAGAACATTTCGTCGACAATTTCTTCATGCCTCTGTAGCTCAGTTGGTAGAGCGTCCGCCTAGAAAGCGGTAAGTCACTGGTTCGAGTCCAGTTCGAGGAGAAAAATCTTTTTAATGAATTTCTGCCTTTAACTCGTTCCTTTGATTACGTCATCCATCTGTTCTGCACTTGCATGAAGAAGTTTCCATTGAGTTAAATCTCAGCTATTTGAAGACAGCCTTCATCTGCTTACTCCGACTTTATCGTCTAATACAATAGCAGAAATGTTTTAGTATTTGTTACCAAAAGTAAAGCCCACAGTGCAATACAAAACCATAGAAGAATTGTTATATTTGGCTCTGTGTAAAGGAACTTATCTTATTGCTTCAGCAGAGCTGGTCGTGGTACACTGTTACCCCTTCTTTACAATTGACAATCTACAAGTGTCTATATTATGTAGTAGGTTTTCCTTCCAAATTCACCATGTTATCCATTCAATGTTTATTTCTTGTTCGTCTAAAAAATTAAAAAAAAAAAACAGGATAATTATTGTCGTATTTTTAATAAAAACAAATAATATATAAGATCTACTTAAATGTTGAGCGTTTCTTTAATAAAATAATTTTCTACATTTCAGGGAATCAACTTTTTAAATTGTCAAAATATTTTTAAAATTGTCACAACAACAAATTAAACAAAAAAAGTAATTTACAGTAAAAAACGAACAAATATGGTTTTAATTGTTTCTTACAAGATGTTACAATGTTCTACAACAAAAATAATTATCATTAAAGTGAGTATAATTGTTTTTCTTTGTGATGGCATAAGAGTATGTTCATATCTACAGGAACGTGTATAAACGGTAAATAAATTATTTTCTTTAAATGTTTTTAATTTAGAAAATTCTTTTTAGGGGAAAATATTTTTTAATAAGAAAATTGGAAATATGTATTCATCTTATATTGTTGTTATGAAGAGCCATCTATGGAAATACAGAAAATTTAAAACATATTCTGCAGAATGTAATTAATAAGTCAACTGTGAAACGAAAATGGTGGTTAAAACTCTCAATTTCTTGATCATATGAAAAATCTTGCTGTACGTTAATGAATATGATTTACACAGTAATCATTCCTAAAGAAGTTTAATAACAGAGTGGTTTTAAGAATGCAACTGCGTTAATTTCAAAAGAACAAGATCATTATTTAATGACAAGTGATTAAAGACGTAAGTAGTAAAAAATTATTAAGAAATGGAATAAATGTTATACATACCCACAAATATTAGTTGCCAATGTGAAAAACTTCTAGCATAATTAAGTTTGAAACCAAATCAACGCAAGGACAGTTTACATAAAATTCAGGAAAAATGTTAAGAGAAAGCATATTGTAATTGTTTAATTGTGTCAATATAGTATTTATTCCAGTTACATTCGTATAGCCGTTAGCAAGAAAATTACGTTAAGGGTCTGGCTCTTTGCTTGAATAATTTTATGCCAAATTCATGTCGTGATTTTAAAAATGAAATTTTTTTAAAAATTTTTAATTGAATCTCGAAATTTAAAAATTTGGGCTAACAAATTGATTATGTTCATTAGTGTAACTTAATATTGAAAATGTTATTTCATGAGACTCATAGTGATAGTTTTGAATTTGTCTGCTTATTTTATTTTTTCATAAATAATAAGCTAATTTCGAAAATTTAATTCTAATGTAAATTCAGATTGTAGTATTCATTTGAAAATTTAGCACGGCACTACATAAAAATGTATTCTAAAAATTTGAAAACTAGCAAAATCTTGAAAATTAGAAATTCTATATAGCTAAAGTGGAAATTTGATATAGTCACAATATAGTGTTTTATAATAGTACAAGCGATATATATATTACTATCATTTAGTGATTCGTTATTTCTACTCATTCTTTTGTTTCTCATTACCCATTCAAATATTAAATATTACTAGTACTTATAATACTTTAAAACCAATATTAAATTAGTATGGCTATTTAAAGGTTAAACAATCGTAAGGTTCAATATTTTTGCTAATTTGAAATATAACTAATACGTTTACAATGGGCGTAAATGTACGCTGCTTTGGAACTCAATTTGGCAATCTATCAATATCTAATGTCTATTTTTAAGGCACAAAAACTATATACATATATGTATGTCTTCAATAAACATTCCTTCAGAGTACAACGACCTCAAAATCTATATTTTTAAAATCCATTCCACATCAAAAATATATAGATTCAAATATGGGCTGTTGGTAAATAAATTCATTAAACATTAAATCTTTAATTGATTTTGATATGCGAAAGATAAAAGCTTTTTTTTTTTCTTGTCTTTTGCCGAAACATTTTTTTTAATTATAAAAATTTTGAAAAGAGTTCATAAAATACTAAATATCGAAAAAATTCTCCTACTTCTTAAAACTTTTATTTATTTATTTAACCCAATACGGAGAAGTGAAAAGAATTCGTGGCAAGCGTACGTCATGTGAGATTGTTGGTTGTGTAGATTCATCTATATATTTCTTAAATTATTATTGATTTAAATTCTTAATATTGTCTACAAATTTTAAACGAAGGTAAATTTTATGCCTAGCCGCAAATATATATATATATACGTATTCGCTTAAGTTGAGGGAGAGAAAAGGTAATAATGGAAACGAAAAACTCGTAATCAATCGCCGACAACCACAAACTACATAAAATATTTTTTTTTCCTTTAATACGACAAAAATAACATAATCATGTTTTCAATAAGTTCTTCATTTTTAAATCCACCTTCATCTCCATTTCAAATTTTTTTTCTTTTCCCATTCATTGAAATTACAAGGGAATTTTACTTAAAAATATTTTACTCTACTCGACATTGACTTGTGTTGAGTTATTTTACACCATGTAGTTGCCCACATAAAATTTACATATTATATATATACACACATGCAAACATATCTGTACATATAGATATGTTGATCCTTTATATAAAATATTTTTCTATTATCCTTTTTGAGACAATATTGTGCATTCATATATGAACGTATAACATAATTTTGTTTTATTTGTTTTATTTTGATTTGACCATATCTGCCTTAGAATTTTATACATTGAAAAGAACTAAAATCATACCTTAAAGTTTGGATTATAATCAATTTCCGAAAATAAACCAAGTGACGTACATATATATGCCATGATTATGGATGTTATTTTTTCATTTCCCTTCATACTTTCAATATGTCTTTCATGTTGTTGTTATTAAAAAAAAATTCATCTTATTGGAAAGGTTTAAGAAGAAATAAACAACATTCATCTTAAATTGTAAATTTAAATATTGGGTTTTATTGCTATGTGCTATGTGTTCCTATTGGACACATATACGCACACATAACAAATAATTCATGTTGTTCATATTTATTAGAAAAAACTTGAAATCTGAAAGTTTTACGATAAAAAATATTTTCATAAACAATCAAAGACTAAATTAAACGAGATCATTTGAATGAAACTCAAAATTTACAAAATTTCTTAAATATTGAAAATTATGAAATAATTAGTATTATCAGCTGTACAAGATAGCTGCTCTT
This sequence comes from Condylostylus longicornis, assembly GCF_029603195.1. Classification (NCBI taxonomy): domain Eukaryota; kingdom Metazoa; phylum Arthropoda; class Insecta; order Diptera; family Dolichopodidae; genus Condylostylus; species Condylostylus longicornis. The sequence goes on along the minus strand of NW_026578009.1, from coordinate 5,715,458 downwards.
TAAAAATTCTTTAAAAACTATGCCAAAACATAAGATGTCTAGCAGGATCAAAAACTTTTACTTACTATTAACTGTAGAAAATTAGCAACGCGATGGTTATATGTTAGCGAGAAATACAATATTCATGTAGTAAGGATTAACCTTTATTTACAAGGACTCACAAAACATTGGAAATATAACAACATTGTCACACAATAAATGGAGCAATAGAATAATCCTAAAAATATGCAAAATTATTTAATCGTTTTTTAAATGACCGTGGCCAGTTAATGAAGTAATACATAGAAAATTTGCACTATATGGAAAACATTGTAGGATTGATTATTTATTTGACTTTATGTCTTCAGAATTTTATGGATGTATTGAAAATATAGAAAACTATTTGCGAAAGTTGAATCCCAAAGTTTAAATAATTATACACAATTTTCCAATTTATTTCCTTTTTTTCTAAATTCAAGTATATTTGGTCACATTTTTTGAATTCTTTGAAAGTGAATTCCCAAATTCCCAATTCTATTGTTTTTATATCAATTTTATTTTGTTTTATTTACTCTAACATTTTTTTATTGTGTGTCCTGTAAATTGTCTTTTCTTTAACAAAAAATAAAAAAATATTTTCTCTCTATAATACTGGACATGTCATCCTTGAATAAGTGAAGATATTATTTGACTATTCTTAAAGAAATTTTAGAGAATGAGAAAAAGATAACAAAAGTTGATAAAACCGAAAAGAAAAATATTTTCTCTAGGATGTTTTCTTTCTATTTGAAATAGAAAAATAATAATAGAAAGAAAATAAATAGTAAAATTTTTCATTATAGTCAAATAATTTGAATTGGCTGCCCAGTTGTTTTTATACAATTAAAAATTGCCTAAAGAAATGAATCTACATAAATATAGAGATGTCAGAATAATTGAGAATATACCTTAAAGGTTTCAAGAGAAACTGAACGGTGTAACTTTCTTATGTATATATGTATATAGAAAATGAAATTTATGTTACCAATCTATAATGGTAGACTAAAGTGTAAATTTATAATTAAATATGAATAATATTTAAAGCTTTAAGAAATTAAAGATGCAAAATATGGGAAAAATTATACTAAGGCATTAAAAAAACGGCATAATTATATACATAAATTAATGTAGAAACTTCATGGTTGAACACTGTACAGTTGAATATGTTAAAAATAACTTTGTTGAAAAGTTCTACTTGTAGCCTAAAGTTTCTTTAAATATGCTTGTTCAAATTAGAATAATAATGTAAATTTTCTATTTAATTTCGTACGTAATTGTTTTATTATTATTATACAAATATTTTTGTATTTACGAAGGATTATATTCGCATGAAAGTGTTATACATACGAATATAGTCGAATTTTGATATGGAATAGGCTTTAAGTAAAATTTGGCTATAAAAATCTCAGTATCATTTTTAGATCGGGACTTTCAGCAATTGTTTATATTCACTTTAAAATCAACACTATTTAGATTTTTATAATAAGATAATTAACAATGGCATATTCCTTTTGTGAATTGTGCTGCATTTCAATTTGACCTCCGATACAGATACTATTTTTTGCTAAAAACTTTCTTAAACCGTTTTTTTAACAGTATTATAATATTGCTACCTTCCGAAACAGTTTTTGATCACTTTTGTTGGTCGTCAAAAACACTTAAATTGAAAACAGGCAAAAACTTCGAACTCTGCGAACTTTATTCGACAACTATTCTAGAATTCGGCATTGCGAAGTTTAAAAAAATTTCAATAAAAAAAATTATAAAATATGTACTTTTGTTTGGAATAGGGTGTCTACCAAAACTGCAAAATTTTTACGCAGAATACTCGTATGCAATCTACTTTTTGTTAAACATTTTGGTAAACAAAAATAAAATATAGACTGACAATTCTACTTTAGCCAGCTGCGTACCTTTAATAAAAAAAAAAATTTTCCACTTAAATTTTGATGTTTTTCTTCTATTCTTTGTTCAATGCATACTGAAATTTTTGTCTGCAAAAATATATCAAGTTGGCGTGAATTTCCATTGTTTGTGACATAATGGTACAAAGTGAATTTAGTACATTCTTATTTTTGTTAAAAATTCAGATTGTACCAAAATTAAGAATGTCAAATTGACTGCAAATCTTTTATTTTGGTGGACAGAGATATTGTCGGAAATCCGTTCTGAAACAATCTAATCCTAAAAGAGGTTTTCAAGTAATTAAAGGTTTGATATTTACTCACGCTGTATACTGCCGATGAGGTTTGATTTTGTGATTTTTTCGAAAACCTGTCTTGGGAAGTTCCCGAAAAATACCTGAAAAAGTTAGCAGTCGATTATAGTCAGACGGTAACGTAATTTGAATCTTTATTTAATAGTTGAATTGAAAAATCGTTGAAGAAGATTTTATTCAATTATTCTATTCTTCCACCCTCCTTCTTCTATAAATAAGAAAAATGTAACTAAAATTTTAACTAAAAATACATGAATTTGTAAATTTTAGAAACAAAATAGAAACAAAATGATTTAAGCAACATAATTGACATACTCATCTTTCGATTTGATCGAAGCAAATGATTGTCAAATCATTTTTTAATTTTAATTAAACAGCTTTTTAATTCAAACTTTTAGAATACAGTTAATTATTTACAGTTTAAAAAAATAAAGAGTTGATTTGCCACATGCTTTCTATGTGAACCATGAAAAATTCACTTAATTCAATTGTGTTAAAATTTTTTAATTCACTAGAGTTATGAGGTGATTGTGTCGAAAATCGTGTAAAAAGATTTTTTATATGTTTTTTAATCAAAATAAATTGAAATAACAAATTTTCTAATTAAAATAAGCAATGGAACAAATAATACAATGCATCTAGATTTTTAAGCTTTTAAATGTAAAATAATACAATATGCTTAAAAAAAATAGCAAACATTGTATCAAAAATTAAATTAAAATTTAAATTTTTTTTCGATTTTGACAAAATTGTACAACTTTTATTTGATGATTTCGAGCAAACCCAAAATCAAGTTTACCTACTTAAATAGCAACCTTAACATTTAAAAATATCCTTTACAAATAAACTTTAAATCTGGAAAATCTAATAACAATTCTTAAATACCAAAATAATATTAAAAATTAAAAAAAAAAATTTTTTTTTATGATTTCGCAAGCGAGATTCCTTGTACATACATATATACATATGCATGGTACTCGAAATTACCCCTATATTTAAAGAAAAATAAAAAATATAGAAACCTAAATTTTAGAATATTTAGAGAAAAAAAAATTGCTACAATGATCAAATTCTTTTCCCATCCAATTTTTTTAGCTATTTAGACTTAGCCATTAACAGTAATTCTTTCATATACCCTTATAATATTTCTCATGCGTTGTTGTATAAAAGAATATGTGCGTTCATATGTCTACCATCATGTTAAGGAAGTTTTACGTCATTATTGTATTTTATTTTTTTAACAGTTTTCAAATTTAGAACAAAACAGATGAAAAAAAGAAATATGAAAACAAAAATTTTGATGGTGGTGATGGTGCCTTAAGGGACTTAGGGTCGATAAAAAACAGATGTTACACTTCATTATCGAGGCTATTTGCTTATCGAATTTTTATTGATTTTACCCGATTTTTTTCCAAAAACAGTTTTGCTTTTTTTTTCTTGCTGATAAAATTTTATCCTTCGTTTGTTTTGCCTCCTGTTTTTTTTTTGCTATATATTAAAAAAGCAAAAAACTTATGATTTAATAGTAACCAAATAATAAAAACAAAAGAAAACAGAAATAATAACATTAAAAGCGTTTGGGCACAGGGGAGGGGGTGACAGGCAACACATCGGAAAAATATGAACACATTATGAAAGAACAAAGGAAGCACAGAGATGTTTCCTTTTCACCAGGATACTTTTTTTTTTTGTTTTATGCAAAAAGTTTGCTAAAAAACATAAAAAAATAAAAAAAAAAAACAAAATTCTAAAGGACTATTTAAAATTGATATGGGAATCTGTTGAGTAAATTTACGTTTTTTGTATTTATATAGAAAAAGAAAATCATATCAGTGTAAATAAATCCTGTAAAACGAATATTTCACTACTAGAACTGTGAGATCTCAATATCTGTATAAATGTATGTTATATAAAATATTATATGTGCATTTAGTTCAGAATGGTCACCCGATGACTTGTGCTGCCGTATACACACACAGTAGACATTCGGACAACAAATATTAAAAGTTTTTGTTTCAAAAAGTATGAGATTTGTTTGCCATTCATCAGTTAAATTCGTTGAAAAAAGGTAACAAACTGAATTCATCAACAAAAAAAAAAAGGAATTTTTTTAACCCTTTCGTGTAACACCTTGTTAATTTTCAATTGTTAAAATAAATGAAATATATCTATAAAAAAAAATTGATATTAAATTAACTATTATGTTAATTAACATCTCAACCGTAGAGTCTGCAGAATAGGGCTTAATTGTTAATCAAACAATTTGTTTAGTGGCAGTTATAACAAAGCGTATGTGATTTTATAACTCAACAGGGTAACGCTGTAAAATTTTTCTGGAGCAGGTTTGAAAATTTTATGGAAAAAAATTATTCCTGGGTGACCTGTAAATGAATTTTTAATCCGCGAAATCCCAGTTGAAAATTTTTGGTTTCGATAAAAAGGTGTTTTCCCTTGAATTCATTAATCTTCCATAATTATTAACCAATTATGAATTGATTTAATTTATTTAGCCTATGTAATTTCTACCTAAAGTAAAATAACGATTTTTCCTGGAAAGCGTCCAGTTTAAAACAAAGTTAACTCGGAATCGGGGCATCGCACAAAAAAAAATATCAAGAGATAATTTGAAGACCAACTCAAAATCTTTCAAGTTATGAAAAAAATTGAATAATGTAAATTTTTTAGTGATTGTTCGTTCAGTTTGTGAAAAATTTGAAAAATATGAAGTTAAAAGTGTTGTATAATTTAATAGAAAACGGTATTTATTGATTTTAACTAAGCATTCTTCTCTCTTTCAACTGGCTGGGATGATTAGTAGAAGTGATTTTTAGTATTGCTTATTAAGTTTTGCAGGCGTTTTGTAAACAAGCTTGCATCATATTTCAATATCGAATATTTAACTTTATATAACACGAGTGATGCAGTATATATGCAGATTCTCTTGTCATTGAAATTACTTCCTTTTATCATGATTAATCCCATTACGCGTATCGCACACATTGTTCCGTACATTAATAGAATATTAATGGAACATTAGTATTACCATACATTGATAGAAATACAAGCCCCAACTCACCACTAACAGAATGACGTGTATTAAATTTTATTATAAAAAATTATTTTTACCTTAGAGTAACAATTGAACTTAAGAGTTTTTGAATGAGGCGTATTATTATTGTATTGCTCAATTATAAACAAAACAATTTAGGTAAGATGCAATTCTGCATTTCTAATTTTTTTCTATTAGACCTTGTTTACGAATTATAGGGTTAATATTATAAAATAAGAACACGAAAAAACTACTTTTTTTCATATATTCATAAAGATAATGTACAAATATAAAATAAAACAAAAAATAATAAATCAACAATTTTTTTTATAGAAATTTTAATAAAACAAATTATTTAAAAAAAATGTCAACAAATTTTTATATGAGTTTTTATTTACATAAAAATCATGGACAATTATCACTTCCGACTGGCAATTATCACTTCAATTTAAAAAAAAACTCTTTATTATTTCGATGTTCTCGTGAAAATATGAAAAAAAAATATTTGTATTAACAATAAAAATTAAAAATAATCGATATGGATGAATAAAATCTTAATTGAATTAAAATTACAAAGAAATGAATGATTAAAATAAAGCCAGTTGTGTGTGTGAGTTCTAAAGAAAACATAGATTTCATTAATACTTTTCAGATATTGTTAATATCGAAGTTGGAAAATTTGTGCTTATATAAAATTTTATACTTAGTTATGGATTTAAAAATTTTCTGTAATATTAAGAATTCCTTGTACTTAGAATTTAGGAGGTCTTCAACGTATGTAGCTAAATATTTAATAAATTTCTCCCTAAAAAACTTTTCCAATAAACAAGTAAAAACGTTTTAGTTGAGACCTTAACTGACATTATTATTCACTAAATAACAACACTATGACAATCTAAATTATGATTTTATGATTGTATAGCAGTTATCCGATCCTTAATAGCCTTTTTATAAAAACTTTTTGGATATACATACCTGAGCAATAATTTGCACATGACAGTGCCAAATTTTAACAGCAAAGCCCAAAATTTTAAGATATATATATATATATATACGAGTATATATACATTATATAAGAAGTAGTTAAACACTAGTTTAGGAATTTTCATATTAATATCTTTATTAATTTTCTAAACATTTTAAATAATCTCTTTAAGTTGTACGGTATCTACCCGAGCACGTTGTCCGAATTGGTCCAATTAAAATAACTACCGTCCTAATAAACAAATTCTGAAAGTTTGGTTATGTTTATTAAGTATAATAATATGCATATAAATAGATACATATACTCATACTCCAGAAGATTCCTTTAAAGATTTACAAACTACATAGCCGATATTTTTATTATAGAATCTTCAGTAATGTTTAGGGTTTAAATAATGAAGAAATTAGCAAATTGCAATGCACTATTCAGCCACTAATTAATTGCAAATCCTGAATAGATATCCTCAATATTTAAAATATTTTCATTTGTAGACGCAAGAAACTTTAACTAAGCGCAAATGAAACTTTTAAAAGTCTAAACGAAACAAAACTGAATTCTATATATAAAATCTATGTACAAAGAATCTAAGAGATCTAACAATCTCATAACCAAAAACTACTCAAATAACCAAAATTCAAATGAACAACCATGAATACTCTTGGTATGAATTAATCCGTTTTTGAATTTACCTGTATTAGGTCATGCCAAACCATTTGAACAGGGTGATTTAAGACAAACTTTTATATAAGACGAGTAACAAATTTAAATTTCAAAACAATTTAATTCACTTGATTTTTCAATTCATCTTCCAATCAACAAAAATATTCTAGAATCGAATTTTCTTTTCTTCTCAACTTCTTCTTAATAAAAAAAATTTGCTGAAATTTCCAAAGTTTGCATCAGAAACATTTTGTTGTTTATGCGAGTAATATAAATTTTTTAGACCCTTTTTCTTCAGTTGATACCCTTTTAACACCCAAACCTAATAAATAATAATAAAAAATTATCCTTTTTGGTCAACAAAACAGAAAATAAATAAATGAAATTGGCGTAAGGGTTATCTTGGAAAAAAACTCAACGTATGTAAAAAAAAATTAGCTTGCGAATTTGAAATTTCTAAGAAGATGAAAGGTGGGAGGATAAAATGAGGATAAAAAGAACGAAAAAAAATTTAAGAATAAAATACTTTTATTATATAAAAAGTTTTGGTTCCATTTTTTTCTACTTCTGATTTATGGCCAGTTGATACTAAGAGGCAAAATTATGAATTTAATAAAAAACTTTCATAAAAATGTTGAACTTAAAAAAATCATTTTGAAAAATAAATTTTAGTAAAGCAAACAAATTTAATTATATTTGTAGAAACTTAAAGCCACGAACCTTTTGGAAGTTACTTCGCTCAAATTTGAAACAGCACTAAACTAAAGGTTTGAAAAACACTAAAATTTTTCAATTTGAAAGAGAAAGAAACTTAAAGCTGTTATATCTATCAAAGAATATATAGCAGCGAAAGGTCTTGAACTATAGAGAAAGTTTCTGTTAGGAACTCGCTATAAGTTCTAGACATTCAAATTTTTATTCGCAAATATAAAATTCATTTATGAAAAAAAGAGAATTAAAGTAAGTACGAAATTTACTTTAAGTGTTACGAAAATTGTCTTATCTATTTTAAATGTAATTTTTCAAAGAATTTCTTTAAACTTAAGGTAAAGAGATTTAAGTTCTTTCACCTGTGATTTCATGAAATCGGTATAAGGAACTGTTTTACCAACATTCAGCATATTATTATACTTTTAATACCTTATTGTTTGTAACGCTAAGAAATAATGATCTAAGACTCAAGTATATGTTTTTGATAAACGTCGAATTCTGAGTCGATTTAACGGAATGGGTGCCAAATCTTAAGGCTTTCCAAGTTCCAGGGATTTTAACGAATTTTCACGAAATTTTTACTTATCCAATTTTTTTTTATTATAATTTCTGTTCTGAAAAAGATGGGAACTTCAAACAAACAGTTTCTGAAAGACCTAGTAAAGGGCTTAAAATAGACATGCTGCTTGATTCTGTATTTTATGTACCTTCGGAATACAAAGCATTCGAACTTTAAGCAAAATCAAATTTTTCCCTTGCTTTATTTTTTCAGTGTTTTCTAACGTAAGAAATGTTTTAAAACCTTGAATAGGTTTTAAAAAAATTTAATTAAAATCTAACCAGATTTTGATAAAACTAAAATCAAATTCAATTTAATATTCCTTTATCCAAAAATTTTACAAATTTCTCAAAACGAACACCAAATTCTCCTATGAAGTTCACGTAGTTCGGAAAAAATTTATTTATGTTTTTCTTCTTTCAAATCTATTTCTATTCAATCGCATATTTCAAATTAATTGCTTTACTGGAATTCCTCTTTAATTGAATCAACCGTATGCCAATTTAGTTTTTGTAGAAATATGTTTGAATTCCCTCGTGTTAATTTCCTTAAATTATAATTTTTTATTAGCTTCATAATGTTAATATCATTTACAAACTCCATTTTATGTAAAAAATTAAATTTTTCTATTCAAAAAATTTTTTTTCAATTCAAATAAATGTCAAAATTTATATGGCACTTCTTTAAAAATTCGCTCCAGCTGGATAATTTCAATAACTTCAGATGCCAAATGGTGTCTAGATTACGAAAATTATTTTTTCAAATTTTTAAATTGCACCCAATGTGAGAAAAATGCATTTAAAAATTTCAAACCATATAGGTACCATTTCTTACAAAAACTGGCAAAAATAAAAAACCTATCAATTTTCTTTACCAAGAAAAGTTTCGAAAAAAAAATTTTGATTACTAGATTTTTTTTTATTTTTCGTTATACAAAATTGTAGTTTTTCTTGTCAAAAATTTCAAATTTTTTTAAATCAATTTTTGTTTTTCAAATTAAAAGTTTGTATAAAGTTTCGTTTCAATTTTATTAATATTTGTTACATTTCAATAAAAATATTAAAATTAAGATTTTTCACAAAATAACGTGATGTTCATGCCAAACAATACTCTGGTCATCCGATAAGTAAAATAAGTAAAAATCGAAAATAGTGAAAAATAGAGGCTTCAAAATCTTTACATAGAAAAAGTTTTTGTGCTAAATTTTCTGTACCATAAAAATTTTTTTTGAAGTTTAAGGACTTAAATTAAAGCCTAAGCAACTGGTCAAAACTCTATAAAAAAAAATTTCTTACGAAATTAAAAATTTCGTGAAAATTCGTTAAACTCCCTAGAACTCGGAAACCCTTGAGATTTGGCAATCAGTCCGGAACAAACGTTTTACCGATTTTTGATCTTCTAACCAATGGCATATGTTGTTGCATACCTTTCAAAATCACACTGTTTATGTAAATAAATTGTTACTAAAAGTTGCAGCCTTACGACATTTAAAATAACATTGAATGAGATTGTATGAGATTCGCATACGGTTACACATAGAGAACTCTATCACAAAAATTCTTATTTAATATATTTAAAGTAATATCTCAGAGTTAAGCAATTTAACTAGCAAAGACCATGTTACCCTAATTCAAAAATCCTCTCTTTGTTTTAATAAACAAAAACGGTAACGCGAATTATAAAAATCTTGTTTTCATATTAACAAATCTAAACGGTTGAGGAATGAATTAATTTTTATCTTTTCTTTCCTTGTTTGGGACTAATTTAATGAATTATGTTTTCTTAGTTGGGTCATTTAATAAATAATCAGGAATCCTTTTTTAAAACAAAAAAAAAATAAACCGCTTGAATAAAAGTAAACAAAATACATGAACAAATAAATAAAATAAATTACAATGCGACATAAGCGGTGATTCTCTGCTATTGCCTAGAAAAAATATTTCTTTTGGTATGCAAACCACATTATCTCATCAAATATAAAACGCGTAGATAAGCTCCAGATTGGATTTTGTAATTATCATCATAATAATCTTTACAAAGCACGAACATGATATGAAAATAAAACAATGAAAATATAAAATGAATTTAATTATATTATTATGTATGTACGTATGTACAGATATCAACGTATATTTATATGTGTGACATGTGTGTGTACATTCACTTACAAACATTCAATTCGACGTAAGTGTATCCTTAGACTTAGTGAATTTCCCATACATGAATGGTATTTTGTAAATTAATATTATTATCTAGAGTTGAAGGAAAGTGGCTTCATTGTAGTGTGAATTGAAGATTATCAATTATGGGGGAAAAATGTTATATAAGAAAATGTTTTTGGAAGTTGCTTTTTATGTCCATTTATATGAGATTTAATTGTGTATTATGTTATTACTGGTTAACAATAAAGTAAGTAAATGAAAATCAAAGATTTAAGAAAAATTTGTTTTTTCGATGTTTTTCGTAATTAACTTAATTTTTCATCATTTTTTTTATATTCAAAAGAATAATTTACCCATCAGAGGTTTTCTTTAACAACTCAATTAAAAATTTCATTTTAAATAACTTTGATTGAAATTGCAAGCAGAAAATCTAAAGTTATTCAATTACGTTCGAAAAATTGTTTTATAATAAAACCCCCCGTTAAACTCTTTACAAGGTTAATTAAACAATTAAAATTATTAAATTATCATTGGGTAATTTAACAAGCTAAGCAATAAGAAATGTTACAATAAAGTTAATAAGTTCAGTTTATGAAACCATTGTGTGTATTGGACCACAATAGAAATATTTTGTCACTCTTTTTGGGCATAATCCTTAAAAATTAACATTGAGATTTATGTACAAATAACAAAAAATTCGTAGCTAATTATTGATTCCAAGTATGCTAATGGAAGCTTGTATAGAAGCAATGGAATATATTATAAATTTATACATTTCATTGAACGAACATTTAAGATACTTTTTCATTTAGTTACTTATAGTTGAATATTTTGAAGTGTCATTAAAGAACTATAAATATTATTGTCGTTTATGGTAAAACTAAATCAAGTTTGTGGACAAATTTATGAATGCAATAATCTTTCGCATAAAATCACCTGGATGTAGAAAAATTCGCTTTATCACTTTAATTTACTTAAATCATGCTAAGTCTTTTTTAGCATTCTTAAAAAACAAAAGTTTTGAAAAAAAAGGTGCTTATTAGTTTCACTCTGTTCCTTATTTTCTTAGAAGAAATTTTTCTCTCGTCTGCCCCACCTCCCCCCCACTTTAAATGTTATAGCCCCTCAAATTCCTAAAAATGCCATTGTTTGATAATTTATTGTAACGCAGCCACAAACATTTTTTAAGTTCTAAAAACCCAGAAATGTAGTGGTGAAATTATTCTACCGCGGTACAGTAAAGGATCTAAAAGCTGTTTTTTTTTTCAAATTTTTGGTGCCGCTTTTCTTCTAGACGATAAGCTATAAGAATCTAAAATTTTATAGGTTTTAGATACTAATAAACTGTTCATTTTGCTAGAAAAAAATTATTTTCTAATTCAATTTTCTCTCAAGTCATTGTCCCTCAAAATTTGAAAATTATATTTTTTTTAACTCACTTTCTTAATCAACCATTATGTTAAAGGTTCTGTTAACAGTTTTCTTTTTTTTTTTTTGCTCATTCTAAATGTATGCAATAGTAAAATATAGTAATTTTGGTAAAATGAAAAATTATGTACTAAATTGTTTTTATATACCATTGATTTGGTCCAACTTTATTTTTAGAAATAACCTGAAATTGGAGAATTTTATAAAACTTACAAAAATTACTTTAAATTGGGGATCACTGTACTTTATTTCATAATGTTACAGACTGTATAGCATTCTTAATCTCTCATTTAAATCTTTCACTTCGCATTCCATAATTTCTTGATTGAAATCATTATAGTTACGAAATAATCCCAATTGCTTCTTGATAAAGGGCTATTTTAATAGCATTTATAAGCACCCACTTTAGGTTTATTCTATATATATTAAATTAAAATTCAAATGAAATGTTTGATACTCAGAGCAATATTTGATTAAAAATCGGAAAAAATTTGCAAAAATCATTTGCAATTTTATTAATAATAAAAAAAATAAACCGAGATTTTTAAATTACACTAAGATAGAAGTGGATTAAAATTTTTTTTCCCTAACTATTCGAAATTCTCTAACTAAATCAAATAAATATAAAATTTATTAAGAAATATTTATGCCATTCTCATATCACAGTGACCGTACACCCATTTAAAAACGTAAATTGTTTTTATATTAAGTTGCTACTTTAAATTTTGTTTTCTTTTTGAATGAGATGGGGTGTATATTGACTATTGAAAAACCCACTTTTCAATTTGCCAAAATCTACACTATATTTTAATAAACAACACACTAAATATATCTTTATTACCGACGACTGACTAAGAATATTCAAAATATATAATAAAAAAAAAAGAAAAAAAAGATGAAAGATATAAATTTATCCTTTATTTGGCTGGATTCGGATACTTTACCTCAATAATAATAATAATAATTTGCATTCAAATCACATATAAGGAAAATTAAATGTGATCATTTGAATATGACTTTTGATACTCTTGTTTGTCCTTTTTTTGTTTCCTTAACTTTCGTTTTTTACTGAATTGAAAGCGATCCATATAGAAAAGGAAAGGATATAAAAAAAGAGGTAAAATTTATAATATAAAAGATAAATTATGTACACACACATTCATTCTTATGTATTTGAAAAATACCAAATTGGTTGTAAACTCCCAGGATTTTATTTTAGACATTTTCTTCAAAATACTTATATACGGATTTATTTCTGAATGCCCATTTTGAATACTTTTTAAAAAAGACAAAAATATTAAAACTAGTGAACTGGAAATGAAAATCTAATTTTAATCCCGAAAAACAATATCGTGATTCATGATCTCTGTATATATATGGCGGAAGTCTTGAAATAACAGAAACTTTTCATGTATTCAATTTGTTAAGGTATTTGATGGGAGTTTTCGTAATATTCGTAGAATTCTAAAGTGTACTTTTTACTATTATAGATGCTTCATTTCATATTGGGAAAGACTCACATCTTAGTGATATACTCTTCTAAAAGTGTAAACAAAAATTTAAAAATTAAGTTCTTTACTCTATATTTTTCATGTATTTGATCATTTAAATCCGATAAAATTTTTATACTAAAATTTTCAGGGGTCGATATAATATTTGTGGGAACCAAAACTAAAATTGCTTGGGGAAATAAAAGTTGTCCAAATAACAAAAATAAAATTTAGTTTGAAGAATAAGCTATTTCTTAAATGGAATTTGAAAATTACGAAATTTTTAATTATCTAAAAAAATCTCGATATTTGGAAGATAAAGTGTATATCAAAGCAAAAATGAATGATTTCTCAACAATGGCAATTTGGTTTTTTAAAGAAAATTAAAATAAAAATTTCTTTGTTAGACATTTGACATTTTTGTCATAATTGATACTATATACGTATTTTTGACATTTCAGTTCCGTTCTAGTATCAAATTTGCAACAAATTTGATAATTAAGTACAGTTCAATTGCTATTTTAATTTCACTATTGCAATTAAAAAATTCACAAATTTAAAGATTAAGAAAAATTATGTAAGTTATTTTTTAAAAACATATGGCTGTATGACAGCAGATTAATAACTACAAAAACCTTCTATATCAGAAGTAACAGCGCTGTAAAGCTCTGCTCAGCTTGCAGTCATCTTTTGCTGCTGCTGAAGCTACATAAGTTCTAACAAAGCTAGAATTGCAAACACAAACTGCGTTTCGGTAAATTTTTTGTTGTTTTCGATAATCATCATCAGCATTTGTAAAATAACTGTACAAGAAATAGCTTTGCTTATTGGGTGTAAGAATAAACTCTGCATAAAAATTTTTATAATTCATATTTATTGTGCATATTACAAGTACACCATTACATATACATCGCATATAGCATATTTTAAGAAATAAAAATATACTTAAAGGACCTTTAATATAAAAAAAAAAAAATTTCATTTTAACAGTTGTAAATGCAAATATTTTTAGGAAGACTTTATTTTCTTCCTCTATTTTTCTCTTTTTTTTTCTGTTTTTGGTTTTCTTTCTGTGTTTTAATAAGAGACAAAGTTTCTTCCCCAAAAATTTTCATATTTTTTCTCTTTTTTTCTAAGAATGTTACTACTATATTGAGTTTACATAACATTGTGTTAAGCTTCCTTCTTTCTAGCCCTTCCTTCATCTTATATTATGTACCTACTTATTTTCATATAATAATATGTTCTTTAAAACAAATATAATGGAAGAGAGGTTGGGGGGGAAAACTTATAAAGAACTGAATTGAATCTTGCCTTGTTGATGATGTTATGGACTTCAAAGTACTTAAGTCTGTTGATTTATGCGTCTGTGATAGAAAATCCACACTTATATTATTGGGAAAATAATATTAAAAGGTTATTTGAGTAAGGTATTATTAAAAAAACATTTTTTTTTGTTTTCTATTGCATTTGTGTTTTTGTTTTCAATACTAACTATAAGAAATTTAAGGGGAATAGTAAAAGGAATAGGACATTCTATATTTATTTCAAATGTTATTATTAATAGAATGGTGATTTTTTATATATACATACATAATATATAAGGATACTAGGATATTAAGAGTTGATTATTTTTCGAATTTTTTTTTTTTTATAAATAATTTGTTTGGTTTTTTTCTTTTCTTTGGGTTACAGAGTTGATTAAGTTTTATAATTGATGATGATTTAATTATTTTTTTTATTTGTGTGCAGAAAAGGTACCATTAACAATTTGGTTATCAAATAAAAATTAATTATAATATTATAAAATAAAATGTCATAAAATAATAAAGTTTTTGAAGAAATAAGAAGTTAATTATAGTTATAGGACAAGCAGGTCCTTTTATGTCCTATAATCAAAGTCAATCATTGGTTTAAAATATTATTGACGTATAACTATTTACACTAAATGACGGCATGTATTGAGACTAAATGGTATTGCATGAATGGAATGGTTCTGTTTTATTAGCAAATTTGAATAACTTTCATTCTAAAATAAATTTCCAGAAACAATTTGTATGACAGAGCATAACTAAATGCAGCATTATTAATAGTTTGAAAAAAAATCTCACAAAAAAATATTTATTCTTTAATGAACGAAATATTTTGTTTAAGACGATTTGGAACCAAATGAAAATTTATTGATTATGAAAGAACTAGGTGACAGATAAATTACGCAATTACTAGCACAAATATTCACCAGCTAGTCATATCATTTGAGGTGATTGAAATATTATTAAAAAAAATTTTGTTTTTCAGTATAGAATTTCGAATTTTGAAATTGATTTTATTCAGAAAATTAAAATTATTTTGAATAATAACCAATCACGTCAAGTGATGCGACCAACAGAATATAAGTGTATAAAAATACGCGTTTGCAATGCTTTACTCGAATCAACTATTCTTGTGTGATAGATAATTATCAATATACTTAAACTTCTGAATCAAAACTTGATTCAAAATTAACAGTTTACAATTTGAAGCAATGCGAATTTTCAAATGAAGTTTTTTCAACTTTTAGATTAGACTTAAAAATTTTGTTTTTATCCAAAAAACGCTATACAATTTTAACACCCGACATTCTAAAATTTTCTTTAGCTTTGTTATGTTATATAATCGATATTTGATTTATTCGTTACGGCAATGTTGTAAATCCAGAAAATATAATCATAATCTTAGCATTTCCACAATATGCTTATTTGGTTTTGCCACCTCGTATATATATACATGTATCATATAACTATAAAATACCAAATATATGTATACGTAGGTAATTATTTAGAAAATATTTAGAGAACTCATTTTAAATATTTTCGAAAACAATTTAAATACAATATTCTTTTAAATTTAAATTACCAGCTGCCTCTCTTATATTCATTAATGATATAACAACAACATTTTGGATGGAAAATTGATTTTCTTGCGAAACTGTGCCGCATAGACATTATAAATTTCTTTTACGATTTGAAATGTAAATTTTTCAAGTGTCAAAATTTGATAAGCAGCCATCTAATCGGCAAAATTTATATTTGTATATTATGTAGTTCTACGCAAGATTTGTAAGAAACAGAAAATGAAATTAGGACTAAATAAACGAAAATATAGAAGAATAGAGAAGACGTGTAACAACATTTTTGAAAGAATTTATAAACTCTTGTTTTTTCCCAAAAGGAAATCAAATTATTAAAATTTAAGAGTTTACACTGCATTTGAAGAAAACCGATTAATTAAAATTCAGAAAGTATAAGGAAATTGTAAGTATGCAATTTTTTGTTTGATATTGGGTGCAAATTGTGTTAAAGATCGAAATACCATAAAAGTTTCAAGACTACTTGGTCAATATTATTTAAAAAATTCGTTCACAATCCGAAAGGAGTAAATTATCACATTTCATAGCATCAATTAAAATATTTTTGCCGTATTATCAAATTTACCCTCATTCAAGCTGCTTCTTATATAATCTAAATGATGATCTAAATTTACACTAAATTTACAATTTCTCTTTATGATTAGTTCTAAATAAATCCCAAATTGGAAATATTTTAAATTGCCGGCAGAAATCATTGTTACAGGTTATTTGCTTCACTACTATTTCAAGTTTTCACTAAAACTATTAGAACGATTAAGATTTACTTTAAACTAAATATTTGTTTATGTTAAAGGAAAATCTTAAACCTTTATTCAGTACTTTACTTTACATAGTCTAAACCAATACCCTATCGTAATCAGGATTAAAAATTTTTATTCTATATTAATAAAAAAAAACTTTCACTTTATACACAAAGGATTAAATACTTAACAACCGTAGGAGTGGTTCTTATACAATGGAAAAAAGTTAAATCGCTTATTACTTTTTTTTTTGTTGGCCGTAATGGGGGATGAGTTTTATTTAATTTATGATTTTATTGCCGCTAAACATGCCAAAAGTATTTTTTAAAGAATTTTAAATAAAAATTTTTTTTGCAAGTGTTTTTCGGTAATCTTTTTTTGTTTTTTCTTTTTGATTTTTGAATTCTTTAAAACTACCATGAATCTTTTTAATTTTATAAAACAAGAAATTATGTATAAATATTACGTACAGTACGTATGTATGTATACAAATAATTTTAAGCAAAAATAATTAAAATATTAATAATTTAATTATTGTAAAATTAACTTTGAAAAGAGATTAAAACTTTGATTTTGTTTAAATAGACCGCCGCGTGAAACAAAAACAAAAAATGGAAAGAAAAACTAAAATTTCGTAAAATTATAAATTGAATCGGGGAGTGTAACATTTTGTGTTATGGGGAACATATTTGTTATTCATATTTTCGATAAAAATTATAAATTAATAGTTCTGCTCAATTTGGAAATTGTTCGGAATTTTGCAAAGAGACAGATTTGCCGGATCATACTTCTGATAATCTAAAGTTTGGCACTTGTATTATTCATCTTGAAATATTTGTCATAAATAATTAAAAATAAATTGTTTAAATCGCCAGTTCATTAAAAATATT
Organism: Condylostylus longicornis; assembly: GCF_029603195.1. Classification (NCBI taxonomy): domain Eukaryota; kingdom Metazoa; phylum Arthropoda; class Insecta; order Diptera; family Dolichopodidae; genus Condylostylus; species Condylostylus longicornis. The sequence goes on along the minus strand of NW_026578009.1, from coordinate 5,697,640 downwards.
TCCATATTCGCCGTTCGTCGTTTGTAAAAATTTTCTAAGAAATAAACGCTCGGCTTCAAGTTTTGTGGAAAAGTCAAAATTGTGGAATTGAAATTCTTTTTTGACTTCAAATTTTCAATAACCTTTAATTCTTCGTCAATACCCGACAGTCTTAAGTTATAAGGCAAATAATCAAATACATATATTTTTCTTGCTTCTTAAACTTTACAATATCCTTTTTCAAATAAAAGAAAATCCTTTAACATGGCAATTATTATGGAAAAAAAAAATCAAAAACACAAAAATATAAAAACATTACACAACTTTAACTGAATTTTATGTAAATTTCAATAAAATATAAATAAACATAAAATAAAATACTTTTAAATAAAAAAAAAGAAGCTAAAAACAAACGACTCAAACATAAAGGATAACCATAAAAATAATAACAGAAATCAATTCAGAAGGTGTTCGATTTAAATTCGAAATCGTCCTTTATACATGAATGACTTTGAAATTATTGTTTTTGATGACATGTTTACAATATTAATGCAAAGGAACAGAGCTGTAGCAAGTAACAGCAGTTCGAATATAAAAAAGCGTAACTTACATAATATGTATATATGTCCCATGAGAGCCTTTATTACAATATACATATATATATTAAATACATATACAATCATTCATATATGAAGAAGAAATACGCCTACTTATATGCTACATAATATAAAGAGAAAAAATCACGTAAAGAATATTTTTGTCCCTTAGGAAAGGAGATAGGCATAATCATCAGACAAGAACAAAAGAATCAACAAAAAAAATAAACACAGAAAACAGAAAGAGAAAACAAAAGAATGTATCAAAACGGAATATATATATAATAAAAATAAAATAATAAAAAATAAATATAATAAAAGAAATAATAATATAAAATAATAATATATGAGCGTTATGAATTGTATACAAAGTTTATTTTTCATCTGATTTGCATAAAACAATAAAATTATAATAATATAGAAAGAGAAAGGGAAATACATTCGAAATAAAAAAATAAAAAGGGAAAAAACAGGAACGTTAAAATTGTTTTCTCATGTGAAAAAAAGAAGTTCAGATGTTGACTTTATGAACATGTTTTTGTTATTAGTGAAAATTTGATGAAAAAAAATTGAGAAAATTTCAAGTTGATAAGTTCAACTATGGGAAACTTTCAAACCGGTCTCTGGTTTAATATTTTTTGACTTAATATTAACCTATTTTTTAAGACGTAGAAAACACTTTTAAGTTTATTCTACAAATTGGGGGTTATCAATTTTGTTTAATAGGGTAATATTTGGAATTCCAGCAGTAAAACTTATAAAGAAATCAAAATTGAAAATTGAACAAATGTTTTTAGTAAATTTATGATGCTAGAAAATATTCTAGCTTTGATGAAACTCAAAACATATTCACATCAGACGCTTATATCAAAATTTTATACTTTTTGGCACCCCATATCACTTTTTCTCTATGTATATCATATTTTTATCACAAAATTCAAATCAGAAATTCAATGTTATGCAAACTGTTATACTGAAAAATATTTTATTACAAATTCCTTTTTCATTTTAGTGTGAAGCTCATTAAAGGTGAACAAATTACATGTTGGCGAACTATCAAACTAATTTAGTTGTTATAACTGACGGTTTTTATATTGCAGCTATTGGAAAAAAAAGCAATGGACTTTAATCTTACCGAATGTATTGCAGACAGAATAATAGAAGCTATGTAATGGCACAAAAGGCAACATGGTGGCATTTCTCCAAAGCGTAAACAAACTATGTATTTAAAGGGAGATATCGGACAGTCTGTAACTCGTATAAATTAATTTCTGCAGAACTGATTTTGATGAAAATTTATATCTACATTTACTTTGGCTATGTCACGAAATTTTCGGGACATATTAGGTCTGGAAAGGAGCTGGTACTTTAGTACGGGCCAATTTTATAAAGAATAATGTAATTTTATTTTTACGTCGCAAATAATGTGAAGAACAAAAAGAATACAACGAATGCATTATTAACGTATATTCAACTTTGTTTGGGTAAGGTCGGTTTTTTTTTTTTAAATTTTTTAATAGAACAAAATGCAAATCAAACGAAATATGGAAATTTGATCATTTTTACTGGTTTTATGTTATATCCGCCCTTGTTATTAACGACTTCTGCGTTACATCAAATGTTGATTGATTGTGACAAAATGATACGTTGAGTAGCGCACTCAACATTTTTCACGTTATAAATGTAGAAGGAAACTTGTCATACTCTACAAATTAAACATATATTGGTACTCGTATAATGAGCAACTTTTGAAGGTATAATATGAAAACTTGAATAATTTGTAAGAAATAAAAATTGAAAATTTCTTTTGTTCATAGCAATTTATTTGAGAATGGCGTCGTTTAAAAGTTTTTCAAAAAAAAAAAAGAAATAGTAAATTTTATTAGTGTTTCTGAAAAAAAAAGCTATATGTAACTCTAAGTTACAAATATATTAATAATAAATGGGTGTACAAATATATCATAACAAAAAAAAAAACACATTTTATATGCAATGTCTTCGTAATAATCAATTGAGTGGGAAAAACATAGTAACAATGAGCCTATAAACACTATGTAAATTTACTGAGATAAAGTCTTTTTCATATATAAAATACAAGAACGTTTCAGTAAAGACTGCTATGTAGAACTTTGAAATTTATTATATTTAGAGGAAAGCCACTAATTACTTAGAGAAGACTACACCACCTTTGAAATCTATATGCAAAATCTAAGCTGTTTAAAATGAACATTCTTCAGTTGTAACCAACCTCAATACAACATAGAAATTCAACAAGTATAACAATTAATTATAGCAATCTACTGTCATCAAAGAGCTTTATGATAAAAAATATTCATTTCCAATAAAAAACTTTTTATTAATTAACTTTAACAATTAAAACCTTTCCCAGGCTTGAATTTCGGAATTACCATACTAAAGTACTTAAGATATTTTTTAATTCAAAGCTAAAGCACAAAATTAAATTCAAAGGTCTAAATAAATAAGCAGAAACCACTTACTATGGTTTGTTTCTAAAGCAGAGAATGCAAAAATAACAAAAAAAAAAATAAAAAAAAGGTTCATGTTCAAGAATTTTTTCACACTATGTCAGCATTTTTCCGGAAATGGTTTTTATCGCCTTTGATTTCCTTTTTTATCGTTCCACATATCTTTTTTTTTTTTTTGTAATTTTACCTGCATATACTTTACCATCTACCCTTTACTTTTAAGTTGACGACAAAAGTCTGTAAGATGCCAAAAAAAAAAAACTGTTTGAGATAGAGAAAATCTATTGCTCTTTGGAATGTACTTTTGAATAATGATGGTCCTTAAATAATAAAAACAATATTATAGAATTATCGACTGGTCAGCATTAACATAATTTGTATGGTATAGCAGGGAAGGGCTGAATTCGAAAAAGTATTTTAAGTGAACAAAAATAAAACCAAAAAAAAATTACGGTGAAGGATTTTACAGCAAATTAAAATTATCCTTTTAAGAAAAAGAGTTGGGCAAAAGAGAAATTAAAAATCACAAAATTTGAGAAATGTAAAAAAAAACAAAAAAGTTTTAAAAAAGGGTTGACAAATATTTAAGAATATTAAAATGAAGTTGAAAAAAAAAAATTCGATTTGGAATTTTAACGTTGATTGATGGAACGTTATTAATTATCTTCGAAAAGCAGCAATAAATATTTTTTGTGCGCAATTTTTAAATTCTTTTTGGACTTATGAAAAAAAAATTTGGGAATGTATTAAAAATTTTGAAGGAGAAGGACGTAAAAATTTTTGATTTGAAGACATTGAAAAATTCAATATATTTTATTATTTTATAAAAATTCGTAAAGACAGGTAAAAGCTAACTAAAAATCAAATTGGAATTTATAAAATTTTACATTTTAATTTGTTACGGCTACCATTTAGTTAACGATACTGTAGAATTCATTACTAAAATGAAAAGAATTGAAACGTAAAACATTTAAACAAATAATATCGGGTCAGACTAATGGTTTGTAATGTAGCACTCTTCCCTTCAACAAGTGAAAATACTCTTTTAAAGAACATACAAGCTATGTACTGCACTATTAAAATTACTTTTATTCATATACGAAACTATTTTAAGGATTCCAGACATTTTGGCTAGTGGTGGGGGGAGGGGGGATTGCATGCATTTTGAGGATACCTTTTAGAGGGTGAAGATAGATAAAAATTTTCTTGCTTGGAAATAAGTTTCTAGTAAAGATTTATGTAGGTACAAAATTTGAGCTTTCTATTTTCCAGGGTGTAGATGTTTCGTAAACATGTAAACATTTTGGAAGAGTACTTAAAACTACCGAATTATGAAAACATAAGAAAAAATTTTTTGGCAATTTTCGGGCGAGTTTTTTTTAATAAAACTTTATATTTTTATGTTCTATTAAGTTTTGTATAGAAAAATTGCTATTAATACATTTTCAATTTAATCTTTTTGTTTTACTTTAAATTTCAAAATTCAATTTATTCAAACTTCATCCTTTTGTCACTCGCGGATGAGGCTCTATTCCTGGAACTAGTGGCAATACTTGTAACAAAATCATTACTTAGAATACAAATTTTGGAAATTTACAGAAAAACAGGAAATAGGTTTGCGTAAAGTATCTATCCCTATTAGAAATGATACAAAAAATAAGTTGCAACGTGTGCAAAAGAATTGTACTGGATATTTAACGTACGTGGAACGTTGTTTGAAAAACAAAGGATTTAAAATTGAACCAATTTTGTCTATGCTATACTTGAATCTGTTTTGTTAAATCTATGTTTATCACATATTTCAATAAGACACTAAATTTAATTTTGCTTTCACTATTCAAGAACCTTAAAGTTTAATCAAAATAACTTTCAAAATTCTTCTTAACTATCAATAATCAATAATCAGTTATTTTTTATTAACATAAGTTTAATTTAAATAGAATATTCGAACAAATTACCTTCAATTATTTTTGTAGTATAAACATATGCCAAACTTGTTTAATTGAATAATGATAAAGATTTTGAAAAAGATCCTTAAAATTTTATAATATTTTTGAAAGCTTTAACGCTATACACTGGGGGGTTGGTTTTATTCTCATAACTATTCTAAAATTTTATTATTCGCCACAAAATTGTGTAATTTTTGTTGACATCATCAAATTTAAAACAAAACCCACAGACAAAATAAAATTATTCTAGCAATCTTTTCAAATATTAAAAAAATCTGCATATTATTACATTTTTTTCTTATGTTGTTTGTAAATGGTGTCGAATATTTTTATAGGTATATATATATATTTATAACAGTACATTTTGAATACATTTTTCAACACTGTTGAACTTGAAAAATAAACATTTCCCTTATTATTCTTCATCCTATACCTGTAAGGATATTTGAAAAGTTAGAAGAGTGAAAATTTTCCCTTTATAAAAATTTTATTAAATTGTTTTTTTTTTTTTAAATACACGCGAGAAATCGCGGTTTAAATAAATAAAGTTAAATTTTGCAACCATTTTAATCTTTAAATTTTAAATTACAATAAATTTAGAATTGTAACTTGAATTTTAGACTCTACTTTTAAACTTCTGAGTTTTGACAATCAATACCTTGATTTTCAAAACCAATCTGGCGTTCAAAAAATCTAATGAAAGTTAAATTTGCGAGTAAAACAATACTGTGATACGAAAATCCGGTTCTGTATGTACAAGTTTTTAATATTACAAGAAACTTGAATGTTTCGCAGTCACAATACTCTCAATGTTTTCTCAATTTTTTTCTTTATTGCTCAACTTTATACCAAAATTTGACATTTGAAATGCAAAATAAATTTCTAAAAAGCAGGTTTATTCCTTAATTTTTATTTTATTTGTTTTTATTGTTATCTTTTTTCCCTTTGTATTACAACTTATAATATTTTCTTAAAATATATTTATCTCTTTTATTCATATACTCTCAATAAATCAAATAGACAATCCTTTGGAGATTTATTGTTAGAACTTATTTATATAATGTTGAGACAGGTGAAAAAATAAAAATATTTCAGATAAAATTCATCAGATCTGAGAATAAAAGAAAAAAATATGCTAAAAGTATATAAAACAAATATACATACATACACTCAAATAAAAATAAATAAATATTCACATTAGGTGTAAAAATAGGCAGAAATTGACAAAATGTTACCAAAATATTTAAAAAAAGGGGACACAATAAAAATAAATAATGTTGATGATTTATAATGATGACAATTATATACATATATATATACACACACACACGGATAGATACATATATTACGTAGATTTATCTATGTGCATACAATCAGACGTTAATGTTAGTTTATATTGGTCTAATATTCTTAATAAATATCCACCGAGAAATAATAGAGTTGACCTCTATCCAGTGTTCCCACTCAATAAAAACAAAATGTATCCAATTTCAAGAACAAAATGTATCCAAAATGTATCCAGCCTCCTAAAGTAGAATTATTATACTAAATCGCCTTATTTTATACCAATAAACTCTTAAATAATATCAATTTGCTTTATTCAACAATGTAAGTTTCGTTATTTATAGTAAATTCTTTTAGAAATCACACGCAATTTCTATTACATTTTAAAATTTAAGGTCAGAAAATATATGTTCTGTAGCTGTTGAACTATGCGGTAAAAACTATTCAGCACGAAAACGGGCAAATTTTATTTAGTCAGCAAATAACATTTTTTGGAAGATAATGCACTTAAAAGTTACAGCACTTTAAAAGTTTTCTACGAGTAACATTTATTTAGTGTTCGAGAAAGAAATGTATCCATATTTCAGCAAAATTTTAAAATGTAGCCAATTTCGACATTTTAGCAGATTTGAGTATCTTTGTATCCAAGCTAAATTTTAAAGCAAAAATGTATCCAAATGGATACAATTGTATCCAAGTAGGAACGCTGCCTCTATCTAATTGGGGTAGTGACTCTATCATTCCACTCATTTATACAACATTTGAATAACATGTAAATAATGCGCTTTATAAGTCCCGAGATATGTTCAAATCACTTATGGAGGAACTATAAATTGATGCAAGAACTTATACAACAACAATAACCAAATTTTAATGGAACATTGACTTTGTTACTCTATTCATTTATGTGAATTTTGTCAGTTTTATATATAGAAAAACTATCAAGTTATTTAAATACTTGTATGGCAACCATTCAAACCACTGTTATAATATATTTGAACCAAATGAATAGGGTTTCAATAGATTCCAACGCTAAAAAAAAAACATACATACTTGCATCTAGATCACATATATCTATCTCATAAATTGTTAGCGTTACAAACGGAGTGGTAAATTTATAACACCCTTCGAACATTTGTTCTGGTAATTGTGAGCGTAGTGCATAATATGGATATTAGACATGTGAAGTTACAAGTGATGTTAGAATTTCTTCAATATCTAATTTCTTTGACAAATGAATTTATTTTTTTTTTCAGAAATGTTAAATTTGCGCCCAGTTTAAAGTTATTGTTTACAATGACTATCCGTGTGAATGTGAAGAAATATTCTGCACTTTTTAAAAAAGAAAGCCAATTGTTGTGTTCAAAACAAAAACTTTGGTGAGGTACTTTAATTTTTACACACATTTTCCGTTATTATAATATAGCAACTCAACGTTTTATAATAACCCCAAAGTTTTTATATAACAAGGGGGAAAATAGCGAGACGCGTTTACTTCCCTTAACAATAATGTTATATGTATACTATTTTAGTAGTACGGATATAAAATATGTAATATTTTAGCAGAGCACAATTTTTATTTATCTCACCATTATTAAAGTTCTTACCCCGGGAGTTATGCAAGCCTGTCCCTAAAAGTATGCAACCAGAGTAAAAAAATTATTTTTTTTCGAAACTAATAAGTTTTTCCGAAATAACCTGAAATGCTGCACATGTAGACATATTGTACTTTTAGTTACTTAAAGATTGATTTTGCCATAAGTTTTGTCGCTAATTATTCGGCTGGATCGATGTATGAATTAGCTTGATAAACAATCCAATAGCTTACAATGGTAAATATAAACTTGGGATTTTTTAAGCATTAAAATCATATTGAGATGAATGAAAATCTTATATGAGCAACACTGTATGGGTTCCTGATAAGTAAAATTGCCTTCAAACACTTAAATTTGTAAAAAGCAACTATTATATCAAGTAATATACTTACACAAATGTGAATTTGTTTCTTAATAGCGGTTCATTTTTTTCATTTAGGATCGTTGGAAAGCAGAAATCCAATAAGTAAACTGTGCTCCTCCTCCTTCAACCTTCTTCAATTTGTACTTAAATATTTATAACATAAATTTTTTCGTCTATGGTTTTCAACAAAATATGTAAATCAGATTGTATTCAACAAATCAGGAGTTATGAGTCCATCATCAGTTTTTTCTTTTTCAAGTTCTAAAGCCAACTATATTTATTTATATTGACTTCTGAATAACCCATCTAAAGATCTTTGTAAATGTATTTAATTTCTTTATGCAAAATTCTTCTACTTTGCTAATAAAAGAATTTTTAATCATACAACAATTTCCAAAATTGAATTGATAACTCTGCGATTTCTTTTTCTTGTTAGTTCCCTACCCTTGGAACGATTAAAAATATTTTTTATTACAAAACATAAATATTTTAATTATCATAAGATAATATGGTAATCATAAATTCTCTAGAAGTAAATTAAAGAATTAAATTAACATTACCACAAAAGAATTTCGAAAATATTTTACATAAAGAAAATTAACGCAGAAGCCAAAATTGCACATTTTACAAATAGCGTAAAGCAGAACCATTTATATAAAATAATGATTTGATATCTAATTTGCTTATTCAACCGTAAACGTTTTATGATAATTCGCCAAACGAAAATGACATTAGGTCTACAAGATAACCTTATGAATTTTCTTTTTTATAGCCATTAAAATACGTCTATAAAGAATAAAAAATTCTCCTTAAAATAAAAGAATTGCCTTATTTTTATTTGGTTTTTTCCCTTTATTTTTTTCATAATATTCAAAAAGTTAAGAATATAAGTTGAGATTATGGAAATATACAAAGAATGTGAACATACATTTGTACACAAACATACTAGGTTTGTATATATGAAAGATTTTGAAAATAACCATCAAAGAAATACCAAAAGATAAAACCAAAAAAAAATCAGAAAAAATTAAAACCCGAAATTTTGTGTGAAAAAAAGGACTTTAAAAATGTACGTAACTAGGAATCCCTTGGGTGCTATCACAGCCAATTAGGAAACTTTTTTTTCGGACATAATCGGTGTTTTTGGTTCAGAATAGATATTATCTCATTATTTAGACTATATTAAATTGTATTTTATACGTTTAAACCTTAAAAATATAGAGAACAGAGAATGAAATGGGTGAAGGATTTTAGAAATGTTGAAAAACAAAAAAAAAAGGAATATAATTTTACATTTGAAAATTATTTGAAGATTTTAGCATCAAATAGTTTCTTTGAATATTCTGACAAAGAGTTAATAAAAATCTGCTTTATGTTTTAACCAAATTTATCAAAATTAAATTTTGATATTAAATTACATTAAAATTATTCGGAAAAATAAAACAAAATCTAATGTGATCAGCACGTAACCGGCCGCGATGTGTATTGTCTAGTTAAGTGAAAGTTTTACAGAATATTATAAAAATGTCTGTTAAATGCTTTTTTCCAATTTTTAAACCGTTAGTAAGATTTTAGTTAACATACTTAGAAAAATGTAAATTTGGCTCTTAGTGGAGTTTCGCTTTGTGCTACACGAATTCATTGAAATGCTCACCAGGTAACATACAGAACTCAAATATCAAATTTCAAGAATTTCCATCAATCTGTTTCGTAGATATAGTAAAAAATGTAAAATCGGCCTTCAGTTTGATTTCCGAGCCCCGATCGTTTCCAATGTTTATATGTTCATTGTTTTAATATTCCAAATTTAAAAATTAAATTTCAAGGAAATTGTTTGATTATTTTTCCTAAAAATATAAAATTGGCTCGCAGAAAAAGTCCGGTTCCCAAGTCATAATGAATCCCAAAAGTTGATAAATCCGTGGCATAGCCAAAACAAGCTTACATATAAAATTTCATGAAAATCAGTTCACCCGAACTCAAAATACACGCGTGCACACACAGTAGGACAGACCCACACCTCTTTAAAAATAGTTTACTTACGCTTCCCTACTATAAGGGAGTGCCTTTCCACCGAAAACTCGATATGCAAAATTTGTTGCCATCACATAACCTCCCTTATTATTGTATGCACTGTGGTTTGTAAAAATCTACATGATATCAATTGAATTTCAGAAAGAAACAAGAATGTGTAAAGTTGACTACGTTATATAAATATGGTTTTATAAATACATATATGACAATTGATGAGCTAATATCATCTCAAAGACTTTTGCCAAAAATAATGACCATATCTATATCTGTTTATCTGCAAAAATTTCGATTCATCACAATTCGAATACACATTAGTATGCGTACTACAACTAGCACTGCACTAGAATGTTAATTTTAATTTTATAAAGTTATAAAACTTCTAGCATTTCAGTAATTCACGAAATACTTGTACTGTGTGAATTTGCTTTAACTCATACTTGATCTTATTTGATTGCGCGTTTTATTAAATTATCTTATGCAGATCAGAGAATATACATTATGCCTTCTTCTGTTACAAACGTCTTTGTATGATATTTGCAATTCTGAATTTCTGAATTGCACATAATTTTTGTGATGCAGAATGCAACTTAACAATTTTCTATATGAGCCTCAATATATATGCATAATTTAGCATTTATTTCCATAATCTATAACATTATTTTGCAATTAAAATGTAAAAATTTTAATATTTTAAATTCCGAAATAATCACAAAAAGTGAAATAAATCACAAATTAACACAGTATTTCAAATATTTTTGGAAATTAAACAACATCACATAGAACTATTTGGAGTAAAAATTAAGAACTGTCTGATGTTGTACATTTTTATCTGTTTAATCCTGTAAAACGATTCATAAAACAAAAGCGCCGAAAAACCTGATATTTAAAATTCCTCAATTATTTAAGTAGAAAATTTTCATTTCTATAGCGTCAAATGAATAAATATTACAGTAACCAAGTACCTGTAACCAACCCAAGTAAATTCTCACTTAAATAAATCAGTGGATTCAAATGATTAAAAACTCACCATATTTTCCAGTATTCTATGTAAATGCAAATCTAAAATTAAAACTATTTAAAAATAAATTCAAAATTTTATGCTTTTAAATCGAATAATAAATAAATTGTAACTTTAATTAAATCTTCCTATATAAGACAGGTCTATATTTAGAATTCTATAGATAAATCTCTTAAATCTCTTTCATATTGTTTAAATTCAAAATTAAAACTTTTCGGAAAATTCTTATATTCATATATAAAAAAAATATATTTTTTAATTATCATTTATGATATTTCATAAAAATAAAATGTCATAAATATTTTTCTGAATTCTGTAATAGAGATAACAGTTACCATAACTTATAAGAGGATTTAATTATTATTTTTTCAACTCCCAGTCAAAAAAAAAAATTTATATACGTTCTATATGTGATGTTTTAAACACAGTTCGCACATCTTATATAGTGCTATATATAGTGTAGTTACATTACAGCTCTAGATAACAAGTCACAAATAATAAAAAAAGAACTCAAACTCGCATTGTATATCATTTGACCATTACAATGCTTAACCAAAAATAAAATGCTTACAATTTTAATTTAGTTGCTTTTGTATGTAAAATCTTCAATATGAAATTTAGAACTACTAAGTAAAATTGTTACAGTAGAGAGTTTTGTTCTTGTTTGTCTATTCTATACAAAATATGATTCGTGATATATTATAAATTTACTTCTTCATTTTTAAGGCAAATAAACACATATTTTGTTAGTCGCGTCACTTGGGGATGAAATGGGATATTATTGACAAGAATTTCGTTTTTTTGTATAGAATTTCGAATTAATTTTTCAGAAAATTTCAAAATTTTTCAATTACAACTCATTACATTCCTTTACAACCATATTCTGTTAGCCGGAGTGATCCGACTAACAGAATATGATCACTCCGACTAACAGAATATGATCACTCCGACTAACAGAATATGATCACTCCGGCTAACAGAATATGGGTGAAAATCAAATTTTTTGAGTCCCAAATTGACAATTAAAATAATTACTTTGGAACTATTTTGTCGGAAAAATACTTAAGTTTGAATATTGAGCTGAATCCATATTTAATATCAACTTGGTTTTATTTTGAGTTTTGAAGATCTGAACCTTACATTTTAAAGTGCCATGAATCGGTATTGATTTTTGGTATGATTAAAAGTCCATTCCCAATTTTCTAAATTTTAAAAAGATATTTTTCATCCTTTATTTGAAAAGTTATTAAAAAATTATATCAATTGATTTTGTATTTGTATGTATGTAAATTGTATAATTGATTAGAAGGAGGAATTTTCCACTTACCCTAACATAGGATTAAATATAATTTATTAAATTTTGAATTAAATAATAATTCAATGATGAAAATTTCGTTTTAATTATTTTTCAAAGTGTAATATTTGAGCTGATGGTGAAGAAAATAAAATCCTAGCTATTGGCCGCTTTATTTATGGAACTAGTAAAGAGTTATCAAGAAATTGGAATAATATTTTTCGTGAATAAGGTTAAAGACCCTACATCATATCTAATTATTTATATCTATAATGTTTAATGCATTGTTGAACCAAAAGACAAAAATTATGCAAAAAAAATTGTTCCTTATAAACAAGACTAAAACAGAAAACCAGCTTAATTAACAAGCAAGTTCTTTCTACCTTGCTCTGAGCTGGCCGTAATAGATGAAAATATGTTGGTATTGTGAAAAGTGTCATGGTCATGTGCTACAATAGCAAATCATTGCTAGCTCTTGCCATCTCTTAAGCCTATCTCTATTGAGAAGAAATCAAGTAAATGCGTTATGTTATGACTAAAGATTAAAATTAAGAATCAATCAGGTTGAAAAAATTTTTTGTTTTTTACGAATAATACTGGATTCGTTTTTATTTCACAATATAGTACAACACTGCAAAAAAATTTATCAAAATTCTATAATAAAATATCAGCCTGTCCCAATTTAAATGAGTGAAATACCACTTACAATTTAGGAAAATCAAAATTTTTTCGGTAACAGGGAGATTGACTTGGTTTTCTTTAAATTTTTAAAAAATATTGAATTTTCAACACAGCATCATTCTAAAAGTCACTATTAAATTTACAAAATTTTCAAATTTCATACAATATTCTAATTTCATTTATTAGAAAAAATAGTGAGCCTAATAAAGTGAACGCAATTATGTGACGTACGTACATATATTCCAGTATACATAGTTGAAATTGTTTTTATTATTTATTGCACTTTAATAATTAATCATTTACTTACAGCATTTATTATAAATATCCAGTTAAAATTTGTAAATTGGTAAACATAATTAATTTTGGAATAGTCAATCACAAAATCATAAGTAATTTTCCAAATGTTCAAAATTCTCCCTCTTATATTGACGTGTATTTACTGAAACTTACACAAATTTTCCTGTATATAAGTACACAAATTTTCCTGTATATAAACTATTAGAGTATTCAATTCTTGTCTTCTTTTTATTTATAAAACTGAGTTTGGAATGAATAATCCTAGATTATTGAATTAAGATCATGAATTAATCGAGTTTTCTGTATACCACAAAAACAAAGTTTCGGTGCTGATAATCTCGAACTTGGCGTTGAATTGCATATAAAATACATTTTTCAATTGTTTATTTTGAACTCATTTCTTTCTATTCGTGATTTTCTTTTAACAGCAAGAATATATTCCAGAAAAGTACATACTTCCATTAAAAAAAATAAAAATTAGTGTTAACAATAATTATTCTTTAAGACCTTTTAATAAAATTCTCTACGACCCCATAAAATTTGATTTCTTAATTAAGTCTTCCTTATATAATTAGTAAACAACAACGTTACTAACATTTTATTTTATTGTTCGCAATTTCTACATGGCAATAACATTTAGAATATAAATAAATTAACAGAAGTTAAAAGATACTCGTACGCTCACATACAAATTTGTGTGTTCATAATGAATATTACGTAAATGGAATCAAGCCATATTAAAAATGTTTATGCATCGTTCCTTCATTTAATTAAAATATTTAACACTTAATTAAAGAAAATCCTATACATAATAACTATAGAAAATATCCTTTTTCTCTGCGTAAGACACTAAAAGTCGTAATTTTCAATTTTTACCTTTTCTATAATTTCCTATGTATGACATCTATACTATTTTCTACTTAAATATAATATTTATATTATGTGTAAAAATTCTCATTTCGTACATTTCACTATTAGAATTCTTATATTCCTTGAAGGCATTTATATGATATGATAAAAATCTTTAAGAGAAATAAAATATAATTTTATATGCCTGTATACAAATCATCCTTAAAAGGTGTGAAAAAACTGAATATCCGGTTTATAATACAAAATCAGGTCTTTCTTCATGCTCACGACCCCTGATTTTCAAATATTCTCTTAAATTTTTTCAACAATTTGTGACATTATTGATCTCAAAATTGTTCTCTTCATTAAATCTATTTTTTACGGTTCTTATATCTGAAATCGAATAAAATCGCCATTTAAAAGACTGAGACGAATGAGAGAGTAACAGATAGTGCAATTAATTTAATATTGCAGCGAACCAAATTAATATTCCTCCATAATCAGGCAAAGATACAATAATCTGATAAAATACTCGTAGTGTTTATAAATTTTACCAATATTTGACGAAAATATTCTGAACGCATAATAATAAAGTTGTATGACAGAACCAAACAAAAATGTATGACAAAAATTATCTGCATCAATGGACTATGATTAGACTTTAAGATTATTCGCCTGTTAATTAATTTACACCATCATAATTCAAAAAATAAATTAAAAATTTTTTCCAATTACAATTTTTTGTAGCCACATAAAAAGTTGAAATGCGCAATTTTCTTTAAGAATAAGACAACATACAGATAGTTGTCAAAATGAATAAGTCTTGTCAAAATGCTTTTTAGTTTCATAAGGCTTCAAAATGCGTTTTATGCAATTTTGTCATCTACTTTAAAATGAAGTATTGGAAGTAATAATCTTAATTTTCATAAATTAACTGAAAGCTGGAAGTTGTTACCTTAAAATATATTGAAAAATTTAGACTCAAAAAAGTTCAAGATTCAGAATTAAAAGCCACCTCAGAAAACTACCTTGCATTTCATACCTATAATATTGCCATAACATAGCAATTCACCTGTAAATAATCAGTAAATATGGCTATAAATTTGCTTTATATACAACTATTTGAATGAGTATAACCATAGATTTGTACATATGTTCTTTTGTTTTTGTTTTTTTTTTATTTTGGGTTCTTAATTTATCATTCTTAATTAATCAATTAAATTTGAAATTATTGTACGATTAACTTAATAACAAACATATATGTATTTTACCCATTAACAAAAAAAAAAAAAAATAAAAAGGATCTTAAAAATTCTCTTTTAATATGATTTCGTTCTCATCTCATACCCATTTATTGTATCCTTTGTACGTATACTTAATATTTATTTATAATAAAATTATCTTCAAAAATATGGGAAGACATGTTAACAGATTTCTGAAATTGAGATATTTTCCTTTTATATGTGAAAGGAAAATATGCGGGAGAAACATATTCTTATATACTCTATACACATACAGTAGGGATGTGTAAGTTGTTGAAGAGTATAAGAAATTAAATGTTTACAAAAAAGGACATTCAAATAACAATAACAATGAGTTGGTGGAATGAGGATAATTGGTATGAATTTTCTTTTACAGGTTTTTCCTTTTTCTTTTCATACTTGTTTTTTTTTTGTTGGTTTCAACCTTCTTTTTGCTTTCAGGATTGTTTTTGCTGAATTTAATTATTCATAACATCTTGTTCTTTTGTCCCTTGTCATAAAGCATGTATATATAAATATATGTTCGCAAGTATATCTAATCTTTTTCATATTTTTGAAGTAAATTGCATATACAAGAATTTTTCTTATGAGAGGAGAGAGGGGGATTTTTAAGAAACATCTTTGATTTGTCCCTTTAGATTGTGCTAAAATGAGGTTTCTGAAAAAAAAAGAACCTTAATTTTATATATTTGAGGTTGAATTGTGATTAAGTTCCATTAAATCGTATTATTTCTACAATATCAAATATGCAATTTATGTCTGAAATTATGTAAGTGATTTTAAATTTTTAACAAATAAATTAATGACTCAAAAGAGTTTTATTTAACTTATAAAATTTGAATCTCTTAATTTTCAAAGCAACCTACAATCATTGTATGTGAAAATTTATGAAAATAACAATGTTCAGTTCAAGTTCCATTTTCGTGATGCCCGTACGAATAATTGGATTCTATAATGAGTTGCATATATAAAAAAAAATTGCGTTGCTACGAGCCATATGAATTTATGCAATCTCGAACAATATTTTTTTCAAAATATTACCTTCCTTATGGGATAATTCATAATAATATTTTCTATGATTTTCTAAATATGGAATAATTTACTTTTCTATATACAATGAAGAGTATAGAAGCTTATTTAACGATGGTCCTGATCGCCAATAAATATTAAATATGGTTCTTATATCATTTGCTCAAAATTAATGAGTTTTACTCAATTTATTTGAAGTTATTAACTGGGCAAACTGATAGATATGGAGAACAACCAGACAGAGTTCGATACACAGTAAGATTATTTACATATATACATGTTATATATGTCTAGACCTTAGAAATGTGAACGGAATAGTAAAAGCATTTTTAAGCTATAAATAAAATATAAACATAAATATATCGTTCAACTTAAGGTGCAGTTAGGCTAAGCTACACTTACTCAAACAAAAAAAATCAAGTATGATTCTTAACACATTTCCTAAAAATTTTTTGAAAAATGTGCTTAATTTCTTCTGTCAGTCTGTCTGCCATTACTTTATGGGATTTCTATATTCTTCAAGGTAAAAGGTCATTTTTGTAAGTTTAGTTATATTAAAACTTTCAACTTTTCGTGGAAATGCAAGTTTTGTTTCCAAATAATAAGGAACTTGTACATTAAGCAACTAGGAAAACGTCACGTCACATTTCTGCTTTTTTTGAAAATCATTGATAATTTAACAAGAAGGTTCAATTGAATATTCCAATTAATTGATTTAAAAAATCGGAATTTCTGCATTATATACACCTACTCATCTTATTTGATTTTTCTTATTCTTACATTGTATACTTAAGTGATTTTTCTTGAGTCACTTGTATTAAAAGAAGAATAATTATTAGTTTTTTATCGGGGTTAAGCGCGTATCAACTACATACATATTACAATTGCTAACCCAAAAATATTGCATATCTTCGACAAAATTTTATTTACCAACGGGTATCCAAAACTATCATTGGTCGCACATATTTTATGTTTTCTACCTATAAATATGTGAATAGAGAAAAATCATTAATTTCAATTGATTTTTCATTTCAATTATACTTGGAAACTTTACAAATATTTTTTTAATATTGAATTTTGTAGGAAAATTCAAATTTTAAATTTTAAATTTGAAATCAATAAATTAATTTTGATAATATTTTTATGGAAAACAAGAAATTACAGGCGAATTTCAACGCAATGTTAAGTAAACGGGAAGAGCTAAAAGTAATTTCACGCTCAATGCTTAAAATATGAAAATATTGAAAAATAATTCGGTAAATCCCGAGAAGTGGTCCTTATTTTTTTTTTCTTTTTTTACTTTTATTCATTAAAAACTTTTTAATTTCTTTGTATTCTTTTTACTGAATCCAATTTGTTAAATGTTGCCTTCTTTATAGTTAATTTTTATCTTTATATTCCTCAATATTCCGTCACCAGAAACTTTATTCTGAGGCGGAGGTGGAGTAGGTAAATTTAAACATCATTTTGCATTTTATTTACTTTTCAAAATTGGAATTTTTTTTTTTTGTTTTGTGCGCATTCTTCCCTTCTTTATTAAAATGAATATATAAATTTCTCCAATTGTTTTTATTTAATTAAAAATGATAAGCTGTCTTCTTTCAAGGCATGTTGAGCGGTGAGGAGTTTGGTACTTATGAGATTGGGAATATTTTTGGATTATTTTTGCTTTTTTTTCCATTTTTCTTCAAATGAGAAAAAGACTATTCAAGTGTAAAAGTTTTATGTGTCTGAAGAATATCTCGTGAAATTGTCTCCGATTTTTTTTGTTAAAATAGAAAAAAAAAAGAAATGAAAATTTTTAATTTTTTACAATAAAAAGAAAAAAGTCTATGTTTTCAATAATAATTTGAATTGACTAGATTGTGCAATTTATTATTGAAATAAAAAATTGAATGAGTGCAGACACTTCAAAATGTACAACAGTTAAGAAACTTTTCTGGACTCAATTAATTTTTGAAATTTAATTATTTATCAATACCAATCGTGCATATGTTATTGTGTTGTCCAGTTTCATTTAGTGCTATCAAAGTAAAAAAAGGACCTTTAAAAATTTTAATTTCAACGCGGCAACACATTCTTTTACAAAATCCTGTTTTTTACATCAATAATTCACTAGTGGTTTTTGCATCAATTGCATTCAACTACTTGATTTACTGATAGTCGAGCCATTTCTATCTATAAATGAATGCAAAACTTATAAAATTAATTTTAAAATTATAATCCGAATATTTTGAAAATTTTTATATTTTCATGAAACTGATTCTTTGGCTTCTTGATCTGATTATATTTGGTTATGATTCGAAAACAATTACGTTTAACATTTTTTTGAATTGATAAAATTTTTGAGAGCAAAACTACGAGTGTGTCCATAAAATCAAGTTACCGTCAATTACTTATTTACGGTATTTATTACGGTACGTAAAGTTTAGGTTTGCCGATTATTGAATCTGTGCGACGAATAAACGTCCAAATTGAAAATTTTTCATGCGTAGACAAAAAACCTTTGTGTAAGTTTTATAAATTTTGATCTATTTTTGCAGGCTTGGATTTATTGGACATAGTTTAACATTTTAGCATAAAAAATTGTGAAAATATTTTTTGTTTATTGATATTTTTTTCTTCTGCCTCATTCCTTTTAGGAAGGAGTCTTCCAGTAAACTGTTCCGCCGCGGTCGGTTTTGATTACTTTAATTTTTTAATTTAGACCCATAATTTATTGGCAAACTTTATCTCTTTGTGTGTTGATCTACGCTACGTTTTTTTGTGTACTGATCAACGCTAACCGTTGACCGCGTTACGCCAACCATTGTTGCAAATCGGATAAACTGCTAATCACATTAAATGAACGATATTTCAAAATCGATCAAATTTATTTTATTGTACGAAAGTATATGCAAGACCGAATAATTTGGTCCTCTCTATTTTGCTAAATTGCTGACTTATACAACAAAAAAAGGAATTACTGGAATGCAATCAAAATGTATAAAAATTCATAAATATGCCTGTGTAAAATGTATGTAACTTAATATCTTCGAAAATGTAAAGACATTGAGTTTAATGGAAAGTCGTTTAACACGTTCCTCAACCTTACAATCATGCATTTTAGCGACTCGCAAAACTATCTGTGCAAAATCTTCTATTTTTTTTATAATTAAATTTAATTTATAGCAATTAAAAAAATAATTTGTAAAATAAACTAAATTAATTTTCAAGAAAATTTTCATTTGAACCAAAAACTAAAGAATTTTATTATATTTTTATGAATTTCATTTTTTAATAGCTTACCTCATTTAAGTTTGAGCACGTGTATTTCGTGCAAATTTATATACATACATACACATATTATACTACAATAATATTATAACACTTTATTTAAACAATGCACTAATATATCTAAAATAAACACTCCTTTATGGGTGTATCCCTTTTTTGTTTTTGTATAACAATTAACCATACATCGTTGACTTGTCAAGTATGCATTTTATGCAGTATCCTTTTCATTTATTATACACAATGATATATACATATTAAACGTAATATACATATACAGTAAAAAGAATAAGAAAAACAAATAGATTGCAGATTTTTTTTAAAAATAAAAATTTTCTACTGAGCAGTTCGAAAATTCTGGATCAACTAATTTTAAGGATAATAATATTTTGTTTGAAAAATTAATGGGTACTATTATATAGCATCATTTTCTACTTATTTTGAAACCGTTTTTTGCCCCCCATGCCCTAGTATATTTTTCTCAATTCTCAATTTTCTTAACATAATAATGAATAGTATACTCTCTTTTATGTTTTTATTATTAAAACTTTTTTATGGGTACTATAGAACCCCAAAAGAAGAAGATGTCAGAGAAATGAATGACATCTAAAGAATGGTTTGACAATACCGTTTTCATGTTGTCTTTTCCTTTACAATATTATGGTTAACAGATTTGGAGAGAAAAATATAGAAACTGAGAGTAAAATCAGAAACGAGTCTCGAAACAGTTTCTGTGCAAATTATTCTCATTTTAATTGAAAGTCAAAATATTTCTCTTTTTTGTTTATTTTTTTTATGAATGAAATTTCGTAACATAAGAAAACCAAATAAAAAAAAATGTTTTTTTTTTTACACTGAATTCAGAAGAAATTTAAAATCGGTAGGATAAGAAGGGAGATATCCAGGACTTTATACATTATGTAAATAAAATATATATGATAAGACCTCATTTTACATAACACAATTTATAAGTCATAGGCCTATTCAACTGATTGCTTTATAGTGGTTAACTAATTTCGGACAAATTGGTTCTTAATTTAGACACTTAAAAATATTTCTACTTATTCTTCTTAATCTTAATTCCAAATACGAAATTAATTGCATTGTGACAAATTATTGTAAGCCTTATAAGTGTATACATTTAATTCCAAATTTGAAAAGTTAAACATATTATTGAGGTTTCCTCAAAGACAATTTAATTTAAATAATTATCATATTTTAAATATAACACAATTTAACATTTCGGAAATTACGAGAGTGTTATCTGACGAAGGAGTTGTTACACTGCGCTCAATTTTACAATTTGTATTTCAAATAATAATAAAACAACATGAAAATTTATTTTATCGCAAAAATCGGTTTTTAATGGGTTTATTAATAAGCGAAATTGACCCAAATGCAGCCCAATCGGAAAGAAATCCAGGAAGTAGATATATCCAGGAAATATATTGTCGAATTGGGATTAAGTATACTCACAGTATTATCAGATCAATGATATTTAATTAAAAAATATAGATGACATTGATTTCAACAGAATTAGGCTAAATTGTAGGTCGGGCGGGTTTCGTTAAGAGTCGCAACAGCCCGGACATATGCCCAAAAGTTCTCTTTTCATATAAATATGTATAATGCTACTAACGAATAATATAAAAATAATACGAGCTTTTTTTTTATTTGGGTTCTTAGTTAGATTTTACATGCAGTATGTTTTTTATTGAAAAACAACAAATTTGAAGTGTTCGATTTTGAAGTATTGTTTTGCAGCATATTCTGTAGCTCATGCTGCAAGTAGAATTTTAAAAAAGCTTTAGTATATGATCAGTTTTAAAAATTTCATTGCAAAAGTGATTTTTAACATTAAAATATCGGACATTGAAGATTTCCTAGATTTAGAAGGAATATTGAACACTCAAGATTGATTTTTCTTGATTTAGTAAATTGTTTAAATTTTTAAGTTAATTTGAAATTTATCTGACATACTTGCGCATCACCCCAAAGTGGTGGCGTCAAATATTACAAAAAAGCTTTTTTAATTCTGATTAAGAACTTGCGGCGCATCGTGCAAAATCAAAAAAGCCCTATTTTTATAGGCCTAAACAAAACATAAAATAATAATTTTATTTATCTTATTATTATTTTATTTATTTTCTTTATTTTTTTTATTTAATTCGAAATTGTCTTCTTAATTTTTTCTATTCAAATTAATTTTATTATTGTAGAGATTAGAAATATTTTGTAGCCTACGATTTTTTAAGCGTTTTCTGCTGCTTATACTTAAATTTTGAATTTTATCCTTTAGGCTTCATATAATAATAATGAAATCTTAAAGTTAAAAAGTTATAAAAAGGGAATTTTTCTTCAGAGCATGTTTATAAAAAAAATATTCAAAGTTTTATCATTAAAAAGTTTTTAATTAGACCTCTTAAGCAATTTTTCCCCTATTACAAGTCCTTTTTATTCCAAATATTAAAACAGACAATTACTAAAAACAAAAATGGAAAAAATAAAAGAAAATTTTAAATGTTTTGCGGGCGCGATTTTTAATTTCTTTTGTCGAAGA
Organism: Condylostylus longicornis; assembly: GCF_029603195.1. Lineage (NCBI taxonomy): Eukaryota > Metazoa > Arthropoda > Insecta > Diptera > Dolichopodidae > Condylostylus > Condylostylus longicornis. The sequence goes on along the minus strand of NW_026578009.1, from coordinate 5,675,090 downwards.
AAATCATTTCTAATTTGAAAAATGAAAGTATGGTGTGGGAACGAAAATTACAACAATTAAATTTTACTTATGTGCGATACTTTATCGATAAAAGTTGAAGGTGGAAGATTTTTTTTTTAAATTCGTTTTTTAATGACTAATTTTAATCGTTCTTTGGTTCTATTACTGTTAGAAATCCTATATCACTTCTGGGTGAAGTTTATATTTCTGTAATTTTAAGCAAATTCAAATTTTTACAAAAATTTGTACGAAAATTTGATCAATGTACGTCATTTAGCTTGACGAAGCACAAAGTTTATAATTTAGGGAAAAAAAATTTTGTTTTGTGGCTCAATACATGAACAATTTTTAAATGGCATTTCAGGAAGTTACTGTTTTAGAATTGAAGTTGTAGACTATCAAAACAAGTTTTAAAATTCCATACTCATCCGATATAAATTATCCAAATTTATACTTAATAAGTAAAAACGTTTTAATCGGTATAAACCGACCGAATTATACCCCTGCACCTTGGCAATCTAAGTTTAAAATTTGTTTTTGAAATATCTAGAATTAGCTTTCATTGTTGTATTCCAAAAATTCGAACCTAACTGATATATAATTGGACACACAACTGCCATATTTCCATGAACCTAACTTTATTATTTTACCAAATATTTAAAATTAGCTTTTGGAGTTGTGTGGCAGCTACCTGAACAAGTGCAGTCATTCCATTAAAATTTTCAGAACATGTGTAGAGTGTAATAGTATACATCTTTGCAAAATTTGATATAAATATCTTTATTAGTTTTTGAAATATTTAAAAAAAACTTTTTGAGTTGTATAGCAGCTACCGAACCTGTTGAACGAATTGGTCCAATTACAATAGCAGCCGTCGTTGGCACAAAAGAAACAACTTGTGAAAGTTTAGTGTCGATTACATTATTCGTTCTGTAGTTATAGTGCGACCGGACGGACGGACGGCCATGGCTAAATCAATGCAGAATTTTAAGCTGAGCAAGAATATATGTACATGTTATATCGGAGACGACTTTTTCAAAAGATTACAAACTCCATACCAAAGTGAATATACCCTTCACGAACGGCCGGGTATGAAAATTCAAATCAATTACTAAATATCAAAGTTTTCAAGTTTCTTGCGCAATTTCTTCAATTGAAACTAAAGAAGCTTAATAACTTTAATAAGAATATTGTATTATAGAAATTTTTTAGCTCAGGTCACTGTTAGATTATCGCAAAATTCATGAATATTCAATTATAATTGATTAATACAATTACAGGGTAAAATATTCAATAGAATTTGATAATTTTGCGAGAGACAACTTGTTGAGTTTCAAAAATATATTTCAAGATCCATAAATCTTGGACCTTCCTTACATTCGTTGTCTCGAACCGAAAGTACGACTTATTAACGATAAATTGAAGTACGACAAATTTAATTTTAATTTTTTTGCTTGTAAATACATAATTAGTCTAACTAATTAACTTATTATTTAAAGGTTATGCAGATGGATTCAGAAAGATATGCACTAGTGTATACCATTGAACAGAGGAATGTCAAAGTGATTCCGAAATATCGCCGATTTCCCAGATATAGGTATTTTAAGAAAAATTTAAAAAATTTCTATTTTTTTTCTGTTTGCAGTTTCAATCGCAAAAAAAGACAGCAGCTTTAAACAAATAATTTATTTTTAGGAGAGAGCGTATAGAGTCATTCTGTATGAGTTACGTTAATTAAATCAAGTTTATAACCAAACGCAGAACAATTTTTAGCTAAAATTTAAATAAAAAATAATACTTAACTGTTATACTTAAATAAATTATTAATGCACATATAATAGATATCATTTCCTTATACTATAGATTACCGTTCCAATCTGCATTAAGCAACAATATTTAAGTTTCAGTTTGTATCTTAAAATCGTATTTCCATAATATAAACTTTAAAATAAGTTATTATATATGTATGTATAATTATTTATTATACATTTTAAGAGAGCATTATACTTATAACAACCATTTTTCATTAATGCTTAAAAAAACAACAAATCTTATCAATAATTTATTGATCTGAAGGTGCTATTATAGCATTTTTCTTAAATTTCGTTCTTCTTCTTCTTTCTTTTATTTTACGTTTAAATTGGAAACTCATCCACTTTTTTTTTATTATTAAGAAACTGAATGATGGCTAAGGATCTATATGTATAAATTTTATATTTTTATATATATGAAATATATATAATATGTTTAAGTGAAGGTGTATAATTGTATATGTTATATTAGACAGTTTAAATCCTCTACGAAAAATGGGACTATGCTAAAAATCAACAATTTTTTCCCCGTTGTTTTTTTATAAATTTTTCATCGATAACGCATAATATTGACACTTTTCCTTCTTAAGAAGTATATATTAAAAAAAAAAGAAAAACAAAATATAAGAAACCTGCAAGATTTAAAGATAAAAACCAATCGATGTATTTAAGGACTAAAGAGAAAATAAAAAAAAAAACAAAATAACTTGTAATTTTGTTTCCGTAATATATAAGGATACAAAGCAATTGTATTTTCCAAAAATTTTCAAATTCCTATTGTTTTTTCTTTAGTTTCCCATACAGTAAAAATAATTTTAATGGAAATTCTGTCATTAAATTGCTATTATTTAATGCATGATTGTATGCCGCAGTGTTGTCGAAATCATTCACAAATTTTATTTAATTTGATTAAACCTTGACGAAAGTGTGTAAACGTATAGGAGAATTTTGTTCAGCAAAAGTAAAATACGTCATTTATAGTGCCCATCAAATAAGAGTCAATAAACAATATTTGAAATGTAAACTCTGCATCGTTTATTCATTTATTCAAGACACATTAACAAAACAAAAAGTTGTCTGTTAATATGAAAAAAACTTCTAAGATCTTTGTTTTTAAACGAACAATGTCAGATTTTATTTGAATTAATTCTCTAGTAATACAATATATTTTAGTAAAGAGGGAATTTAAAGCGTGTACGAGGACATATGTCTTTCCGATATATGCCATTACTTCAGTATAACAAATATACACATTTATAATAAATATTATTCAATATAATGCTTATAAGCGGAGAAAAACTGAATGCCATTAATCGTAAGAATGTATAATAAACAATTCTGTATTAAATTTTAGTTGAAACAAATTCATTTTTAATTCGATTACATTTTGAAGATGCTAGTAAGTGTAAAAAACATTTTGACTAATACACCTAACAATTAGTAAACAGAATCTGCACTCCGGACCCAACAAATTTAATGCCCTTTTTTAACTATTAAGGTAAACGAATGGTAATTTATCTTTCCTATTTTATATTTTTTATTTTGTTTTGCATTCGTTTCTCTTTAAAAATAAAAAATCTAAAACTTTGATTGTGGTTCAAATGTCTTATTTTTTGGAATAAGAAAACAAGAAGTAAAAAAAAAGAATGTTATAACATTTTGAAAATGAAAAGAAAAACTGAATTATCCATTTAAAATTCACAAAAGGAAAGCGAATTGAAAGAATATAAGTGAATAGGACGATAGAAATGATGGGTTTTAGGGAAGGGGGGGAGGGTTACTGCTGGGTAAGTGAGAAAAACAAAGGAAGAAAATAAATGTAATGTAATGTTGCGGTGGTTCTTTTCTAATGTCGCATTTAATAAAATCGATTTGTTTTTGATATTTACGTTGTCTTTATTGGTTTTGTTGTTTTTGTTCGAACAATTTTTTTTCCTTAGCATTTTAGAAAAGACATACATAATTTAAATATCTTAAAGAATTTAGAAAAAAAAAGCTCATTGTATTGTTTTTTAGAACCATTGTTATGTTAGAAAAGAAAAATAAAATATAAAAAAATATTTTCATAAGAGAAAACAAAAGTTTAATACTGAAAAACTTTGCAAAACACATTTGTTAGCCTGTGATCCTAAAAAGCACAAAATTTGTGACTGAAGCTCTTCATAAATTGAAATAAGGACTGTTACAGATAACAGAGAGGCACATATAATAATTATAGCTGGAAAGCTATATATAGTTTTATAATCCGCCTATCGGTTACAGCACTAACTTTTCTAAAAAAAATTATAAAATTTGACTGAACTAGATACAAAGAAAGAAGTAAATTAAAAGATCGACTTGAATATAGAAACTGAACATGTGCGTTTAAAAGTATGCTCTTAGGAATTATAACGCTGTAATTGTAATAATAGAAATAAAAAAGAGAAAATTGGTAAAAACACGATAAAATCGAGTAAGTTATAAAGATTTAAATATTTAATTCTTCTAGATAAAATCGTGATTAAATTATCATAAATTTTTAACATTTCTTTCTCTTCACCACATGTATAAAATGTTGAAATTCACGTTAAGAAGAAGTGTGAGACCAATTAATTATGACTAAATGATAGAACATATTAAATTTTTTTTTTCTACTTTAGCGACTATCTATTTAAAATTTTAATTCTGGCGCTATAAAAATTAAAAATAAAATTGATAAATCAGAAAAATTTAACCCGCATGTTTCCGCATATTAATTTATAGCCGCATATTTCCGTATAATAATAAGTCATAAATTTTACTACTATTTTCAAGTTCTTGTGTGTAAGTAAACACGGACGTATATTTATAAAAACAGTATAATGTATCTGTTGTATATCTGCGTCAAATAAAATAAGTTAAAAGGTATGTTGCTAGCTAAGTTTTTATTTCTTAAGGAAAGTTATTTGAAATTTAGTTGTCTCCATTCTGACATTTAAGTGAAAATAAAAATATTAAAATTAGTTTTAAATCATCATAATATGAACGAGCTGGTCAGATAACATTTACAATGCTCAAGAACGGATAAAATTGACATATAAAAGCATGATTTGATTTCCTAGTAAATTTAATTTGATATTTTTTCATCGACTTATAAAAATTATTGACAGGAAATGTGAAACAAATATTATGGCTTCGAACTCATCAATTTAAGAAATATACCATTTTTGATAATAAAATCTGAATCTTGGAATTTATGAAAACATATATACTTTGGACATAAATTTATATATATATGTATAGTTGCCTTAATCTTAATCTAAAGAAATTAGCTTTGATATTTCGAAATGAAAATCCTTTAGCTCACATAAAGCACTTTTGTTTCGAAATAAGAATATTTTCTTTGTTTTGAAACATTTAGAAAGTTGAGGATTCGAAAATTTACCAATTATTTTTAAAAATTTTTGATCAATACTAATACTTAATTAGAATAAAGTTTGATTTTGAAATACCTACCTAAAAAAAGTGTTCATTCTTTAATGATTCATTATTTAAAACATTAAACTTATAGGGGTTAATTTGTTTTTTTTTTAATGAACCCAGCTTGCATTTTAGAAAAATCTTATGAATAATTTTAAAATAATTGAACCATCTGTGAGTCTGACGGAATATTAAAAAATTTTCATTTTTACTTCATTTAATTTTTCATTCAATTTATTTTTCTATTTTGTTTTTTTTTCGTCCTTCTTCTTCCATAAATCCTACAACAATAACATAATGAATTTTTCTGATAATTTTGCCTTTTTTTCTATAGGAATTTCACGATTGTTTGTCTTCGCGTATAATGAAAAAAATGAAAAGGGAAAAGAAAATTTCTTGGGTCAGTCCAGCAGACACTTCTAATTTTTATGTCAGCCTAAAGCAAAATGGACAAATTGATATTAGTGCTTTGATAAAAGGTGAAGATTTTTTTAAAGAATAAAAAAACAAAAATGAGAAAATTGAGAAAATATCCTTTTTCCTTTCTAACTTCTATTATTCTTTTTCCTTTTCTTTTTGAATTAATTGACGGTTCAAAAATTAAAATGGGTAACGCAAAAAAAAAAAAAACTAATAAGAAAATATTTATTAATGGAGTTAAAAAAAAAAAACTTTAAGACTTTTAGAAAACATTGATATTAATTGTCAATGATGGATGTTTGACGTGAAGCGTAAATCATTGTGTTTTTTAGTTTAAGAGAATTGCATAGTTTTCGTGCTTTAATCACAGCGGGATTTTTTAATATTACGTATAATGTGGAATTTTATAGATTATATAGAATCTTTAAAACCGGTGTAACATTGCACAGCGATCATATGTATGGATATAATGTGCCCTCTCATGTGAGATCAATCGCTGTTATGTATGTACCCGAATAACTTATGAGGTGCGGAAGAGCGCAACTTCCCTTTTTCTGCTAGCGAAAGCAACACACTCTTTTAGGAGTCCTGATATCTTACCATCTTCCCCACAGAACCTGGAAGTGTCATAACTTTTTAGGAGCAGCCTACAGAGGTGCCTCTTAAGTCTGCAGTGATCCTACAAGACCCCGGTGAGAATTTTTCACACATATACTTGAGTTAATAATGAATGCTAGCCCAAATTCAATTTAAGATTGCAAAAATTAATTTAATTATAGATCAGTAATGCTTAAAATATTTAAGTTGTTGTTGAAGAACGCAAATAGTTTTAATTCTATATTTGAAGTGGGCAGTTTGAATGCTTATATAAGCTTTCAAATTTATAATATTTACGAGTATATCATTAATATCAAGAATTACTCTTTATTAAGGGTTTCATAATTTTTGAATTATTTTGAAATTTGTCTTCATGATCAATGAAATCATTTTTATTTATAATTGCATTTGTAATCATATCGTTATGATTCAAACTTTTAATGGACAATCTAAAATTCAATGCTTAAAGTAGCACTATAATTAAACAAGTTATAGACGATCTAAAATACTTTGAAGATAGATTTAATATTTTAATATTACTTAATGCTTTTGTATTTTATGCACTACAAAATCAATTCAAACAGATTAAAAAACTGTTGGCCACAATACATTGTGTGTGATTTAAAGAATTCAAAAAATTAGAAATAAGTAAAAGGAAATCTTCTTCAATGATTATGTCATCAAATATTTAAGAAATTGTAAACGATTTTTTCTGCTACTTATTGGTCAATATTTATCAATTGAATTTTTAAAAGACACATGGACATTGAAAAGCACAAAATAAAGCCAGAAAAACAAACCACTTGAATATAACAAAAGCGAAATCCAAAAGGAAAAGTGTTTCCCGATAAAACTTTTAAGAGGTTAATGGAGAAATGTACAAAGCAGCTATTAAAACAGAAAATTAAACAAAACTTATAACAATAAAAAAAAAAAAAAACGGCTTAAGTTTCGCCTTTTTTTCCACGAATTTTTGAAAATCAAAACAAAAAATTCATAAAAAATTTTTTTGTTTATTTTTTATCCTTAGAAAATATTCTTAAAGGGAAAAACTTTTTATACTATTTTTTATTTATATTGTTTACATAATATAAAGAAAAATTTGTTTGCCTTAATTTTAGATCTTTTGTTAAAGTTTTCTATAAGGAAATCTTCTTTTATGAGGTCATCAACATCATGACATATTCAAGTAATAAGATGAAATAAATTCTTGTTTTACAGGAAAGTCTTTTTTGATTTAGTATGGAATACCATGCCCAAATTACTGGTAGAAAAGTAAAGTTAAAATTTTCGAGTGTTTATCGTGTTTATATTGAAATTTCTTCCTAAATTTGTTTCAAATTCTGTGAAAATATCCTAGAACCAACTCAAGAAACACGATATTTTTTGGCCAATTTTAATTTATAATTTACTGTTGAAATGCTATGCATATTACCAAAAGATTATTGTATGATGAGACCAGAAAACTTTAAAAATGCACTTTCAAGATATTTAACTGATTAGATATAATCAAAGATTATATATAATAAAACTATTTAAATTAACCAGGAAATTTAGATATATTACATTTATTTATTATAATTAAACTAAAAATTTCTTCTTTACAAAAATCGCTTTACTCCGAAAAATATTTCAAGTCCGGAGAGATACAGGAATTTTTTAAATTATTATTAGCGGAAAAATATTTTCAAAATTTTGGAATCTCAAAAATTGATAAGGTTTTTGGCCTATTTCGATTTAGTGCGAATAGAAATTCATAATTAGCCCTTTTAATTTTATTAGTCTGATTCGATTTAATTTGTCCTTCAAGTTCATCAATTGGTTTCTGCATTTACTGCTTTACAAAATTATTCTGAAATTAAAGAAAAAACAACGATTGTGTGTGAAGACAATTTCAATTTAAATCAAAAGGTGAAACTACCAATTTATAAGTTTTAACAAAAATGATATTTTTATTTATGAAAATTTATAAAAATTTATTGATATTTTTCTTTGATTCATGAGAGAGGGTAATATATTCACCACAATTTATTGTTAAAAGTAATTTCTTTAAAAATATCGTCGCACTTTGCCGTGCTTATTGGTGATTTCTTTGCTTGCATCGCATCATGAATTTTTTCTCTAATTATAGCTGGTTTTATGTCGCTGCGAATATAAAATAATCGGAGAATATGATCCTCGCTAATTGATGGATAGTTTCCTAAAAGCGTTGTTAAATCCAAAACTAAAAGTTCTATATCAGCTATTAAAATATCTGATAATGCTAAGATCAAATCAATTGGGGTCTCATGTATTTTTAAATTTGAACTTATTTTCGCTATTTCTTCAAAAAATATTTTCATTTCATTCGCATCAAATTTAATATTATTTACAATTATTTCGATTTCATTCAATTGTTTTGATAATCTTTTCGAAAGTAAAGCTTTTATGTAGTTCATAGTTAACATTTTCTGTGCTATATTCATAACAAGTGTTAAATTATCTGGCTTCAAATGTATAAATTTTGAGAAGGATTTATCTAATGTTTTACAAATTGATTTGATTAATGTACGATCTTGTAACCATTTGGATGTAAAAAGTTCGTTAAAAATACTTTCGATTTCAATAAATGCATCTTCAACCAAATACACTGCTGCTTCCTCACTATTAGTTTGAAAAGTTTTTATTAATCTTTTAAAGTTTTCATAATGCTTTGCTTGTGATTGTGGCCAGTACAATAACTTCAAATGTCTGGATAATTCAATCATTTTTAAATTGTTATTAATAACAGCTATGATATGATCTTGAAAGTATTTTATTTGGTAATAATTTTTCAAGTGTCGATATTTAAAATCGGTAACATCGGAACGATAATTTTGTGCAAATATTTCCATTCGCCTCATACTTAATAATAAAGCGTCAAAAGTAATGTCTGCACTAATTGTATTTGTTACTTCTAAATGTTCTTTTATCATTTCAAATATTGTGAAAGGGGCTGAAGTTAAATAAAATTCACCATAGTTTTCTTGAAACATATTTTCTTCTGTTATTTTAGAAAGCCATTCTTCTTTCTCTTTTTCTAGTATATTATTCATCCATTCCTGATAATTTCTTTCTATAATTTCTAGATAGTCAGTTTCTAATTTCTTTAACTGTTCTGGTTGCAAGAGCGGTCCAGTTATTTTAGAAGAATCTATTTTCAAATCAGAGTGTGACATCAATTCTGAACCATTGTATGTGTTAAGAATCCATGATAATAAAGTTACGTATTCATTTCCCTCTAATTTACTTTTAATTATTCTGTTTAAATAGTTGGCTAAAGCCTTATGATAAAATTTGATATACTGATGAAAAATGTTGTAATCGGGTGGAAAACATGGAGTACATAAAGACTTTATAAGGCGCAAATCATTTAAAATAATTTTTCTTGTAATTTCCAAGTCTTTTACTAGCCACAATTTTTCGGAGCGGTTCTCCAATTTTGAACCTTCTATGCGATCAACAACACCTTTGTATAAAATATTCATTGCCATGTCTCGCCATTTTTTTGGTCGACCTGGTGGTAAAAATCCACTAAATTTTTGTTGCTGTAAAGCGTATTCATCAGAATTTTCTTCTCTTTCAATAATTCGTAAAGTAGTTACAATCATTGTTGGCTTTATTCGTACTATATGCAAACATCGACTTAATATTAATCGAATTTTTTCTTGTAAACGTTGTAGTATAAGATCAACCTTATCAAAATATTTTCTTAATGTTATTTTATCAACTGTTCCACTATACTTCTCTGGTTCTATATGAACTTCATATAATAGATCATCTCTTGAAATTTCTAATTCATGCAAGCATTGATGTGCGTCTAACAGTTTGTCATCCTCAATAAATTGCAATGTTTTTTTTACCTTTTCTTCTATATTGGCAATATTTGTTAAATGTTCCATTGCAGTTCCGTACTGAGCATACTTTATTACTTCTGAGCGAAAATCTTCCAAGTTGTTATAAGTTATAGGAAGTGGTTCTAATAGATTATTTACATCATATACTCTATTTGTAGCATCTTGTACTTCTGAAAGACATACTTTTAATTGCTTTATACCAACCTTAACACTTTCGAGTTGATTTTGGATTTTAGATTTTAACAAAGCGTCGGCTGAAGCTTTTTTCATTTCTGCTCGTCTTTTATATTCAGAAAGTTTTTCTAGTTGAGATGGCGTTTTAAACATGTTTTTAATTTCATTTAAAGCAGCTTTTCGGGCTTCATCTTCCAAATGTTTCATATTCATATTTTTGACAAATGTGAACACTTTTCTTATAAATAAAATTGTATAAAATCGGCTATATTGGTGAATTCTTTGTATACAACTAATTTTATTTTTAATTTTTTAAACTGCTAACAATACTGTATTTAAAGCCACAAAATATGTAAAAACCTTTTTAAAATATACTAAGCCATAAAATATAAAAGTGCGGTTTCAACATTTAAATAATAAAAAATGTATTATACAAACATATGTACATGTATGATGTACGTAAATAATATAATAATTTAATATTCATTTCTGTGCTCAAAAGTATTAAGAACAATTACATATAATATAAGTACTTACATATTCACAATATTACTCTGTCGCAACTGGACATTGAGCTTACAAAAAGGAATTCAAGAAATATTCGCAAAATATCGAGGAAAACTCTGCTCCTGGTATTAGTTTTGTTTTTTTTTCGAATTTTTTTTCACAACACACCATTGCGGTAAAAACTAACCAAATTTGTTTTATCGTAAATCCTGTTGATAAATATTTTCCTGATTGGTTACTTAAACTTTTGATCCACTTCACTAAAATTTTTTTCACTTTAAAACTTCTCCATTAAATGTTTTTATTTTTAACTTCAAATAATATTGGCAATATAAAAAGAATTTAGTTCATAATTTATATTGTACTTATTGTTATTATTGTACTTACATATGTACATACTTATGTATTTGAAGAAAAATTCTTAATATGAATTCCACACTTTCAGCAAGTTAAGCAAAAAAAACAGTACCTCATTTTTGTTTTCCAAATATGTATATCACTTTTCTAAGTTTTTACTTTTTAAATATTTTAATTTAAAATTTTTTCTTGCTACAATTTTTCTACAAAACATTTAACTCACAAAAATAAAAAATGCTGTTTTTGTCCCTCATGAAAGTACTTAATTTTTAACGGGAAAAATTTCATCTTTTAAAAAATTTTAGCGGGAAAATTAATAGGAGAATGCGAAAATGGAAGTCAAACTGTTTTCCAATTTTAGACGATATTTTTTGTGCTGCCAGTTCAGTCTTTTTTGAATGTATATTTCACTGCTACAATTACGTACCATTTCTGTCAAAAAATGTTGTAATTCTTGTCGCTTCTACGATGTATCAACATCTATATATATATTTTTTTATAATTTCAAATTGGTGACATCGTAAAATTTATAAGTTTGTGGAAACATTTTGGTTTTTATAATACAAAAATCAAGAATATTATAGTGTTAACTGTTATAAGGATAAAAGAGTTATTTTGTAATAATTTTAAGCAGGACTTTTAGTTGCCTTCATACTTTGTACACCAACACGTAGATTAAAAAAATAACTGCACATCAACAGACGACGTACACCCCTGACAGTAATAAGAGCTTGTTATTCATAACATAATAATATTTATTTATAAATTCTGCAAGCAGTTATCGTTCTTATCAATAATATTTATTTTAACTTAATAATATTTTGCTGTCATAATGTATTCATTATCACTAAGCAATTTCTTTAAAGCATTTTTAGTTAATAACATTATATCATCAAGTACGTCTTGCCATATTTGCTTACGTAAAATGAGTTTATCAAAAAATAAAAATTTTGTAAACGACGGTAAAAAAATTATTGGCGCAGCACTGAATTATATGTAGGTAAATAAAATTTTATGAAAATATAATACATTTGTGGCTGTGTATTATAATTATATATAATTTCAAGAAAATATTTTCAGGGATATTGTTAAAGCAAGAAATGTTCCTGTTCCCAAAAGTCCGGTAGTTTTTCTGAAACCGACTTCTTCGTATATAACTGAAGGTCAAAATATTATTGTAAGAAAATAAATACTTACATACTATTAGAATAATTATTATTGAATTAACAATAGTTACCGAAAGAATTCACAAGAGTTGCTTATGAAGTGGAGCTTGGGGTTATTATAGGAAAGGCTTGCAAAAATGTCAAAAAAGAAGATGCAATGAATTATGTTGCAGGTGAGCTTTGAATGGTTGCTTATGTAATTTAAAAATTTTTGGAATTTTTAATTTAGGTTACTGTTTGGCTCTTGATCTAACGGCACAATGTGAATTAGTAAGATAACAATTGTTAAAAGAAACCACATAGCAAAGTTTACTTTTTAAATATTACAGACATCAGCTAGAGAAAAAGGGATGCCATGGTCTATAGGAAAAGGTTTCGATACAGCAACACCAGTATCAAGACTAATATCTCTGGAAGAAATATCTGATCCTCACAACGTTGGCTTATGGTTGAAGCATAATGAGGAATTGAAACAGGAAGGAAATACAAAAGATTTAATATTCAAAGTTCCAGATTTGATATCTTATATTTCGAAATACATGACGCTTGAAGAAAATGATTTGATTCTGACCGGCACACCTGACGGATCGGCCGCTATGAAACAAGGAGATGTTATTGAGTGTGGAATTCCAAATTTAATAACTGTAAAGTTTAATGTGAATTAACTTGTATTTTTTCATATTCATTTTTCTAAATACATACATAAACGTTTTTAAGTTAAATGTTTTTTTTTTAATCTTTGAAGCTAATATATGAACTAATATTCTATCACTCATGATATAAATGTACGACTTTCAAAAACAATGAATAAGCAATTATCGATTTATTCCACTGAACTTAAAATTTTTAAATATAGGTAAGCAGCTAGCCTACATAAACCAAAGAATCACATCTTCCGATAATTCTTTCATACTAAATGATATTTTGAAATTGCAAAAGTTTATCTTTTAATACTGATTAGTTGTTTTCAAAAAGCATTAAAATATATTTCATTTCAAACTATTTTTGCATAATTATTGTTCTGGATACATGGAGTAGTATTGTTAGGAATTTACAATAGTGTTTTATTGGAATAAAATATTTTTGGAACATTACTCTGAATTCTGTAATATACTTTTTATGTGCTTTAATTTTTCAATAGAGCTCATTACTGTTAAAAGTTCTTGCTGAATGTTTACATCTTCTATGATCAAATCGATAGCTAGTTGATATCTTTCCTTCGCAAAATGCAAACTTCTAGGTACTAGCACACCAAACCATTTTATGGGATCCAAATAACCCTTATTTTTATCAACAGAATGTTTTTCTAGAATTATCTTCTTATTACTTAAATTCTCAATAGATTCAATTTTAGAAACAGAAACTAGAGCACTAAATTCTGGACCCTCATCAGTTGGCAGTTGTGCAGCTGAGACTGTTTTCCCACCTTGTATGTATCTAGCTTTCGCTATTAGTAAATTTCCTTCATTTTGACGCTTTTCCATTTCAATTTTACATCTAATATGTTGTTCAGTCAAACTTAGTAGTTCCACATACAATTTATCAATTAAATTACAAACCTCTTTTAAATTTAATTCCTTGCTCAATTCTAAAAAAGGTGAACTATTTTCCTCCTAAAATATGAATAGATATGTAACAATTAAATAGAAATTTTTAAATAAACTAAATAATTTCTTTCATACTAAATGAGTTTTTTCCATTTTATTTGACAAATCTTCAACAGAATTGTTCATTTTGAAGCAATTTGGAAAATTTTAATTTTTATTTAAGTTTTTTTTTTCTAAATATTTTGACTTTAAAATAAATAAACTTTCCTTTCCCTTTTTTCAATTCACTTCACGTGACATTGACAGTTATTTAGATTATCATGAAATTATGTTTTACATATAACTATATTAATTTGACAACAGAAAGACTTTAAGGTGCGGACCTGTATGAACGACTAAATATAAGATTTAATTTACGACAAAGTCTGATAACTGTTAACATATCACACTAAAATTGTCTAATCTAGTTGTTATGTTATACATACCTAAAGCTGACAATGATTGAAGTAATGGATTAACATTTATTTAAAAATGGACAGATTAATAATGTTTATATAATGCTAACGAAAAATTTAAGAATTAATCACAGTCTGATGAAAGTCGTTTAGGTAAACGCTGTTTGACAATAGATTTTGTCTAGTGGTATATAATTAAAATATTTATTATATAAGTTAATATAAATTTACATTCTCATTTATCTCAAAAGTAAAATGCGACAATTTTTGAAAGTTTTGAATATCTAATTCTTATTTGGGAAATAATTTTCATAACAAAATCATTAAATTTTACTTAATAAAATTACATTTAAAAATTTAACAAGTTTTCGATTCATTAACATTGCACTGAACTAACAATTTCAACTTGACAATACTCCGGCTTGAGAAAAGCACTTACCTCAAAACTATCATCATTAAGAGTAATCATCTACTTTTAATTCGCTTCGCTACAGATTTTAATTCGCTAATAGAAAATTCAGTCATTAATTTAGTAATGAAATATTTTAGAAATCATTAAGCTATAAATAAAATATTATAAGCAATTCATTTTTTTCAGTATTTCGATATAAAAGTGAGTTTGACCCATCTCTAGTATGTTTTGTTTTGTCACAACAAAAATTTATTAAGCATTATAATATTGTTTGTCTGGCGTCGAATTTTAAGAAATACATAGTTCCTTGTAAAAGATTCATTTTTTTAAAATTAAAAATAGTAAAATTGATTAAAAAAGACAAAAAAACGATCATAAATGGCATTGCAGACTTATGGAGATAAACCTATAAGCTTTCAGCTGGAAGAAGGTGGGGAATATTATTATGTTGGATCAGAGGTATTTGTGTGAAAATACTAAATTCTATAAATCACTAAATAATTAAATTTGCAGGTTGGAAATTATCTGCGGCTTTTTAGGGGTACGCTATATAAAAAGTATCCTGGTATGGCAAGAATAGTTCTGTCTAATGAAGAACGAAAAAGATTGACAGAATCTGGGCTTAGTAATCATATTTTAGCTAGTTCTGTGTCACTTCTGAAAGCAACTGAAGTTGATGAAATAATTTCTGGGAATGACGAAAAGTAAGAAGAAGTAAAATCATTTTTAATATTAATAAATGATTTTTTAGGTATCGAGCGGTTTCCATAGGTACATCAGAACCTCCATTACCTCGGGAAAGTAAATCTAAAAAACCTCCACAATGGGTTCCAACCATGCCAAACTCAAGTCACTTGGACGCAGTTCCCCAAGCTACTCCAATTAATCGAAATCGAGTGCATAATAAGAAAGTAAGAACATTCCCAATGTGTTTCGATGATACTGATCCAACCGCAAATCTAGAAAATGCAGCACAAACCGAAATTTTGGTACCTATAAGATTAGACATGGAACTTGAGGGACAAAAATTGCGCGACACATTTACTTGGAATAAAAATGAATGTATGATATCACCTGAACAATTTGCAGAAGTTTTATGTGATGATTTAGATTTAAATCCAGTACCATTCGTACCGGCTATTGCTCAGGCAATTCGCCATCAAATCGAAGCCCATCCGAACGAACTTCCATTGACTGATGAAAGTTGTGATCAAAGAGTAATTATAAAATTGAATATTCATGTTGGAAACACATCATTAGTCGATCAAATAGAATGGGACATGTCAGAAAAAAATAATAATCCTGAAGAATTTGCAATGAAACTATGCGCTGAATTGGGCTTAGGAGGTGAGTTCGTAACTGCAATTTCATACTCGATTCGTGGACAGTTATCTTGGCATCAGAGAACCTATGCATTTAGTGAGGCTCCATTGTCAGTGGTTGATGTTCCATTTAGGAATCCAAGCGATGCAGATTCTTGGGCACCTTTCCTTGAAACATTAACAGATGCAGAAATGGAAAAGAAAATACGTGATCAAGATCGTAACACACGAAGAATGAGAAGATTGGCAAATACAACTACTGGATGGTAAAAATTTGATAAAATTTTTATTGTATTATTTAATAAAAATATTATATAATTAGTTACTTAAGAGAAATTAAATTTTTTTTTTAATTTTCAAATACAAACAAACTTTTATTTACTTCTTTAAAAATACAAATTATATTCATTGACCTGGTCCTGATAAAGACTTTTCCATAAACTTCTTCTTGGAAAAGCATAACCACCATTTACTAGGTTTTCCATCTTCGCTTGAAAATACTTTTTCACAAACTCTATTTCCAGTTTCATGTCGTAATTGTAAAAGGTAAAGCCTCATTACGTCTAAAATTCAAATATATAATTTTGACTGTTAATTTTACAAATATATATGTAGGTACCTGCATCGCTTTGAGAACTTGGTTTTGCATAAACTGCATTTAATGGAAAACCAGGATCGCCTGGAATATCAAATTTTGATATAGCTAAAGCGTACATTTCTTGCATTCCTTGAGCTTTAGTTGAGCATCTTTGCAACTTTTTCAAACACTCAGTGATATACAAAGTAATATATATTAAAACACGGTCTATCTCGCTCTGAAACATTAAAAAAAAGGATTATATGTACTGGTGTTGAATAAATTAAAAGTTATACTTTAATTTCATATGTCCTAAAGAACACATTAGCTTTGAAGTAGTAAAGTGACTCATCTATGATATCATTGTCATAGTTTCCAGTAGGAGCAGGTCCTCTATGCTGCGTTCTTAGAGGAAGAATTGCCAGGTTCCCAACAGACTGCTTATAGTCTTTAATTTGTGAATGATATGCCTAAAATGTTGAATTAAATTGCATACTTTATTTACCGACGAATATAAATCAAATATTGTAACTATAGATTTTATTTCGCAAATTTATGTATGACCATTTTTACACACATATATGATAAAACTTACAGGCATATCTAAGAAATATGTAATATCGCTAGTTAACTATTCAAAAATCGATAAAAATTAGTTTCTCAAGTTTAATGGGTTGAAAATTATTAAAATTTTAGTTAAAAAAGTATGTATTATTAATGTACATTCATGATGAAGCCAAACCCAAAATTGAAAATTGTTTTAATGACTTTTATTCAAAAACATTCTTGCCGTTTAGTAGAAAAGTATTGTTTTCTCCAATTTAAATTTCATGAAAAAAAATTTGTTTACACATTGATAAGAAGCTTCTATAAATATTTTCTAATGATTTCTTATGTTTTTGGTGATATTGTATAATAATGCTGAATTTCTTGCTCCTGTATTTTCAATGAAGGTTGCTTTTGATAGCTCAATAGCTTATTACCCAGCATTTACACATACAAGTTACTTGCATGCAAGTTTGTATAATATTAATTGTCAATTAGTTTTTCGAAATGTCAAATTCTTGCTATTATGACGTAGGCGTTTAGCAAGTTAATTTTTGAAAATGTCTTTGAGAAGAAAACAACTAGCAATATATATAATTGTTTATAAATTTTAGAAACCATAAGTTTGCTAAGTTTAATTTTTTCAAAACAAAATTCAAAAATTTTAAATTAAAAAAAAAAAAAATCAAAACAACAAATTTTTTTTTGTGAATTTCTCAATATGTCAAATTACTTGCTCAAATTACTGGCAGCAAAATTTTCTTGCAAGTTGAACTGCAAGTAAACAAGCAAGTAGAAATATTTCAATGTGTTAGTAAAATTTTTGTATGTATTGCAACTTTCTTGCAAGTAACTTGTACGTGTAAATGCTGGGTTAGAATTGAGTATCGTGCTTTAGCTTTGGGAAGTTGAGTCATGAATAAAAAATGACAAAGCAAACTAGACACAATTCTTTTGCTGAAAATTCGTTCAAATAAATTAAAATATATCACAAAAAAAAATTTTAGAAAAAAATCAGACAACTTAAGCACACCCTGTTTTGTGCCTTAAAAATGTGTTTTACACCTCTAACACACAAAAATGTGATTTCGTACAATTTTTTTTTTTATCATTTTCAATTTTTCCTTTTAGACCCTTTTTTGTACAGGAGAATAAAGTATATGTAAATCATTTATGCAAAAGTTATCGTGTTGAAATAGGTATTAACAGTTAAAACTGACGATGCACTGAATAAAGAAAACCGATGCTATTTTTAAAGGTTTAGCATACATATACAAAATCAAAGTTAAATTTATCAGAGTTTATATTATTGATGCAGCTGCCAAATCATTTAACCGAACGCAATGTAAAGTGGCTGCGGTTAAAATGCTCTCCAAAGACTTGACAACAAAAAATCCAGAAAAAAATTAAAAAATACTTATATACTTTGTTTTCTAATTTTTAAAAGTATTGCGTACAATGGTGCTTTAATTTTAAGACATATATTTAAAGTCATTTTTAGGTTTTTATGTAGCACATATTGGCACACGTTCATTTAGGAAGAGAGAAGCATGGTATAGAGAAAAACTAGGTCTTCGAAAAGCATATTCACTTAAAAAATAATATAAGACATTTTCGATGAATTCACCATTATGCAAAAAAAAATAAGTTTATATTGACTCATTTTGCTGTATTTTAAAATGTGCTGTCTGGAACTATTTTTATATAATAATATGGACGGTAACACTTCTTCAGGTTGGTTTTATTGCTAACTTCATTCGTTGCCGACATTTTTATTAGAAAGAAAGACACATTTTTATTCTAATCTATGGCAGCAAATAATTATTGTGGTTTTACTTATGGAGGAACTCAGTATGGGTATGTAAAAATATTTAAAATTTTTCTTTATATATCAATAAATACGAGAAAGTAAGCATATAAATGAAATTTTTATGATATAGCCAATTTTTCTTGAGAAAAATTTACCTAGCCGGTTAGAGTTATTAGTTTAATGGCGTCTTCCAAAAAAAATCGATAAATTTTTTTCAATGAGTTGCAAATGATTTTGAAATATATTTTAGGACTCCAGCGGCACAAGGATATCCTGCAGCACAAGGTTATGCTGTAGCTCAGGCACCGCCTACAACATATAGTGCACCAAGAGCTGGTTACGATCAAGCATATCAAGCTGCAGCCACACAAGGTTCTTTTCCAAGTAAGTTGTGGTTATATGAAAAAAAAATTCAATTTTTACTTTAAAATTTATTGTTTTTTATAAGTATGAAAATAATCATTTTATTTATATTTGTCTTAGCAATGTTTTAAACTGCGAAAATTACATAATCTGTACTTAAATTTTTACTTAAATTGCAAGTGAATTTAAGTAAAGCAATTAAAAATTTTCAGAAATTCCATTATTTTCATATTAAAAAAATGATTTCATGTACATACTACAATGATTGTCTAAAATTAAGTAAAAGGCTTATTTTAAAGTCTGTAATTAAAAATATGCTAGAAAAATCGATTTATTTTTATAATAATGACCCTTAAAAACTGTATTCACAATTTAAATGGAGAAACTCCATGGTACAATAAAACAAACTAACTTGTATTAGTCAATAAAACTTAATCTCCTAAATATGTAGATACCTACATAAATAGGTATTTTGTAAAAAAGTAGTACGTATCAATTTATTTATTTGCATATCCATAGTTACATTTTTTTATACATATGTATTATGTATGTATAGTGTTATTCTATATTATAGGTGTTTGTTTATATGTTCAGGATTTTTTTTTAAATGGGGAATAAGTTCAGGTATCTCTTGTATAAAGTTTGTACCTACCTATATTTGTGAAATGTACATAAGGTTCCTGGATATTTGATAAATGTTCTGCTCAAAGTAAAATATACAGCTTATCACTATACTAAACTTTACAAATTTTATTTAAATACAACTTAAGTTTTTTCAATCCACTACTTGCTTTGATAATATGTAGGTGGGTACCTATCTATCCAGAAGTATTGAGAAAATTAGGTACAATTAATAATGTATACATAATCCAAAAGTTAAAGATACATAAATTTGGTATGAGGGAAGTTTGCTAAAATTAACTTATTGTTATTCAAGGAAATTTTTACTTATTGCCCAATTTTTAAAAACCATTCACCCAATTATTTCTTGAAGCTGTTAATTATATACATACATAGGTAGTAAGATTTTACTATCTTTTACTATTTTTTTTCTTATTTTATAGTTAGATTATCTATTTAAAATTTAATCTATTAAATTTTGCTTTAATGAAAAATTCTAATATGTGTAACATAAATACGTTTTTTAGGTGCACCTGGGGCTCCTGCTTATGATTATGGTTATGGCAGAACCGCTCAAACTTATGACACTTCAAAAACTTATTACCAGCAAGCAGCCGGCACCGCTCCAGCTTATGCCGCTCCAGCAACTAATTACGCTCCTCCAACACCAAGCAAGGTTACAAACATTCTTGTTATTAAATTGCAATTCCTTCAATCAGAAAGCAATCAAATGCTCATAAAATATTCGGTTCATATTATCCTTTATTATTAATACTTAACTCATGAAGTATACGCCTTGTACGATCAATTATTTTATGTATGCTTGATTTCTAAGTATTACCGTCACAAATTATGAAGTTTTGCGTTTCATTCGCATTTGATCGCTTCCCGATTTCATACAAAATATACATATATAAATGGTTTTTTTTAAAGTAACTTAAGGTCGTTTTTGAGTTATAGTAATACAAAAATGTGGTTAAATATTGATATTATGCCTGTATGAATATTTAATTTTCTATCCAATTAAATAAGATTTCTTTGATTTCATGTGATTTCTTAAATATCATGTGAATGAATTTTAATATTTCTTCTAAAAGTAGGTATATTTTTAAACCTATTTTTAGAGTCACGGAATTAAAGTAATAGACTATAAATACATAAAATGATTTTGTAATTTTAAATATAACGAATAATTTTAACTTTTATGTGTCAAATATCAAAAATGAAAAAAACAGACTCATTATTCAGCACCACCTGTAAGAAATATTATACCACCGGCAACAAAAGCTACGCCTACTACAAATCAGTCACAAACAGTTGCAAAAAGCAATCAAAACGCAGCACCAAAACGTAAGCAATTTTATAAATATTAAAATAATTTTGAAATTTAGTTCAATTATATAATTAATTTAATAATAAAATACTAATACAGAAACGCCACCTGCAACAGGTGCTCCAGCAGCAGCTGCTGGCACAACTACATATTCGAATTATGATGCTGCACTGTATAGTGCAGCCACAATGTATGTTGCGCAACAACAAACTGGAAAACAACCAAAGTAAGAAGTGCTCTTTTAAATTAAATATCTTTAAAACAATTAATTTTTTTTTTAATTTTTAAGTCCTGGTTGGCAACAACAATTTAAGAAGCCAGGGCAAGGTAAAGCGCGTACTAAAGCACAACCCCGACCTCAACAATTACATTATTGTGAAGTTTGTAAAATAAGTTGCGCAGGCCCTCAAACTTATCGTGAGCACTTAGAAGGACAAAAACACAAAAAACGCGAAGCAAGTTTAAAATTAGCGAATACGGCTGCAACGGCTAGCCAAAACCGCGGTAACAATTATCATTGCGAGTTGTGTGATGTCACATGTACAGGAACCGATGCATATGCTGCTCATGTAAGGGGTTCAAAACATCAAAAAGTTGTAAAATTACACCAAAAATTGGGTAAGCCAATTCCATCTGTTGAGCCGAAGAAAATGACAAAAATTAACTTTGTTCCCGCGGAAGGGGGGACTGCATCAGCAGCAAGTACACCCACTGAAGGTGTTACACAAGAGAGTACAGAGACAACTCCAATACCTACGCAGCAGGTTGAGGTTGAAGAACGAAAAGAAGATGAAATAAAACCTGTTGGAAGCGAATATATAGAAGAAATTAAAGATGATGAGGGCAAAATTTTAAGCTTCAATTGCAAATTGTGTGAGTGTAAATTTAACGATCCCAATGCTAAAGAAATGCACATGAAAGGACGCAGACACCGACTTCAGTATAAAAGGAAAGTACAACCAGATCTTGTTGTTGATTTCAAGCCAACTCCTCGGCAACGCCGACTAGCTGAAGCCAGAGCTCAAAGAGCTTTAATGCAAGCCGATTACTGGAATTCTCGTCGAAGTAATGATGGGGGGCATCATGATGGTGAAGATGATAATATGTATTGGGAAGAGCATAGAAGATTTGGGGATGAGTTTGATTACATGAGTTGGATGCAACGCGGAGGATTTCCGCGTGGGGGTCCACCACGTGGTCATGGGCCACCTATGCACCCATTTTTCGGAATGATGCCAGGTCGAAGACCAGAAAGCTCCGATGACCGCCATGTTATCGCGCATCATGCAGAAATTTATCCAAAAGAAGAAGAATTACAAACTATTCAGCGAATAGTTTCTCACACAGAAAGAGCTTTAAAATTTGTTTCCGATGCTCTTACAGATAATAAAACAAACAGCAGTATTACAAATGGTGAAGCAAAATCAAATGAGGAAAGTAAAAATGAAAGTAAGGACTCAAATAATAAGTCTAAGGAGGATGGAAGAGATAATCAAATGTTTTCCTTCCAAAAAGAGGCAGAAAGTACTGGAAATGTTCGAATTCTTAAAGGTGTAATGAGGGTGGGTTTATTAGCTAAAGGTAATAAGGAAAAACATTTTCATTAAAAATTGTTTACTAATTTTTCAACATAATTTGAAGGCCTGCTTTTGCAAGGAGATAATCTTGTACAATTGGTAGTGTTATGTGCAGAAAAACCAAATGCTAAGCTATTAAAACGTGTAGCCAATGAATTGCCAATTAAGTTGAAAGAAATCTCGGCGGATCATACATATAATGTCAGTTTAGAAGAGAAAGAAGGCGCTGTAATGGTAACTGATGGAGTAGTTACGGTTAAAGTATCTCTAACTTCTCCGCTAGTTAGAGAACAAGGTATTTCTTTTTTATTTATTTATTTTTTTATAATACTTGTATAAAAGAAAAACAGGACTGCAAAATTATTTTTTGGCACTAAAATCTTATAAATTTAAGATTTTTTTTTTATTTTGATGTTTTAATAAATTAGCCATAAAAATAATTTTTCAAGAACTTAATTCTAGATTTTCAAAAAAGTAAAATCGGAAAAAAAGATTTTATTTCTTCTTTGAAGCCTATTTTTTTCGTTTTTAAATCTGAACTTTATGGCTTTTTTTGGACTGCGCATTATAGATAATCGTGTAATGGAGAACATGTAAAAACTATATATAATTTTAATTTGTTGTAAATTTTAGCGAATCTTAAAACATAAAATGATCAATGCGAACAAAATAGGCAGCAAAATTAATAAGAAAAATAAAAAAAAAGTAAAAATCAAGAACAAAATATCTGCCCAGAATTTTTTATAGTAGCAAAACTATCGATGCGGGATTAAAGATTTTACGTAACATTAAATTTTGCAAACCTCATTATTTATAAACAACAAATTTTTGAAAAATAAAAAGGAAACAACTTTTTTTTTATTTATAATTTTGCTTCGCAAATTTAAATTACATTATTTAATTATTTAAAACGAAACAAAGTACGAAAGTTGAGGTTTGTTCGAAGTTTCACAGTAAAGGTTATGACTTTTTTAATCCCGAAATAAAGCGATATGGTATGTTAATAAATTAAAACATATATACATATATTTTTTAATTTGAAAACCTAAATTTTACGATAATTTGTTCTATTAAAAGTATGAAATTTCATATTATGTTCAGTAATAAAAATCAATTTACAAAATTAATGCACAACCGCCAACTAATTGGATGTCTAACCAATTCTCTAAAATATTTTTCGTAACATCAAATGAAACATCAAATAAATTTTGGAAATATTGTTAACCCTTAAATACATACATACACACATGTATGTATGTTAAATAATTTAAAAATAAATGTTTGTTAAGAGACATCCAACCAGGTGAAGCAATGTGCTATAATTTCGTTTTTTTTTTTTTTGTTTTTTTTTTTTTTAATTTATTCAAATTAGTCTCTTAATCAAAGAAAAGAAAACAAAAAAAAAAGAAAAGAAAACTTAAATTCAGTGCTTGAAAATTAGCTAGGTTGTCAATTTTGTCTTCGAGTGTTAATTTTAAATCTGTGTAAAAGAAATGTCTTATTGAAATTAGAAAAAAATAATGAAGATATCAAACGAATATGTGTGCAAACTATGGCAATTAAAAAAAAGGATTAGAAAATAAAAAACAAAGAAAAATCTCAACATAAAACGAAAAAAAAAATAAAGTGTGGGTGTTTCTTATACAGGATTTTTGACCATAAATTCCAACAAAAAAAGAAATTTTGCGAAATGTTGTATTTGATAACATGAAAATGTATAAATGTTAAAAAAAATTGCACACAAAAATATATTTGAAATAGCTGCATTGTTCACAGTATTGATCGTGTTAATAAGTTACTAATTATTGATAGATTCTCCATCCAAGATTGTTTTCGACGAGGATCCTATAAAAGCAGACGTAAAAATAATTTATAGTACTTAAAACAATTACAAAAATATCCTGTCATGTTTTAAAAATTTTGGACAAACAGAAACAAAACAAAATAATGAAATACATTTGGAGTTTTTATCAATTTATATAGTATATTTTTAGCATGTTTCGTCATTCCAAAATAAAGTTAATATTCTTCTATATGCCTACACCAGAATAAAAAAACCAAACAGACAAATTTTGTATATAAATGTGATTAATGGTCAAACATTCTGTTATCCATCCCCACTTTTTTTAGATGCAAACAATACTACAGCAAATGAACAAAATGTTCAGAAAACAGAAGATCTTCTACCGCGCGAACCCTGTCTACAGGCACTTGCCGCATTGAGGCATGCAAAATGGTTCCAGGTTTGTTTTTTAATTATATTCAATAATTTTTATTTCATTTATTTTCTATATTTTTTAATAAATTTTTATAATTTATTTGTTCAAAGAAAATAAAAAACAAAAATTTAAATATAGGATAAAATCAAATTTAGATATTTTTTCATTAGTATGGTCGTATATTTAAAAAAAATCCGCTTACTACTAAAGAAAGGATGTTTTTTTTGTAACATCGCGTTTTTAATGTTTTTATGTACTATCAATATATAAAAAATAAAATAAAAATGAGTTGTATTGAAATTTTTCTTTATCAAAGAGAGAATCACACACAATTTATATTCAAGAACTGAAGAAAATTAAATTAAATAAAATTACAATAATAACATAAGGAAAAGTTATTTAGCATACAAGTTAAAAACTAAGAAATTTGGCAGCATTTGTAACGCTTAACCTACAAATATGTTGTATAAATACATTAGATAGGTATTAAAATTTGAATTCGAACTTTTTGAGAAAAATGTGGATATAAATTGGATGATTTGTATATAAAATTGATAAATTATCAAACCAAAAATATTTTGTGTCAATTTGAATAATTTTTAATTCGATTTTCCTATAGAATTGTATAAGTTATCAAAAAAGATATGATTTTGATTTTCAAAAATTTTTCATTTTTTTCAAAAGCTATTTTAATTAAGCAGCATTAATATAAATTTGTGGGTATCCAAAATTGTTTGAAAAGTTGAGTCGGAAAACATGACTGCGACCAATTGAAAACGGGATATTGAATAATGTATTTAACATGATAAATTGCTCAAAGTTTTGTCGCTTTAAGATTAACAAAAACCAAAAAAAAAAAGATATTTTTTAATAACTGAATAAAAAAATGTTGAAAGAAAATTGAGAAATATGTATTGTAAAAGCCGGTTGCTCATAGATGTTGGCATTCTAATCCAACAATCAAAATCCCTCAAATGTTTTTAGTCATAATTAATATTAAGTACATGTCTTAGTTGTTAAATAGCTAAACATTTTTAAAATTTTAAAAGGAAATTTTGTAAATTTTAGCGTTATGTATTATTTAACTAAAAAATCTAATTTTTTTTCCTTCAGTTCTTCCGTAGTGTTTTAGGGAAAAACCCATAATATTTCATATTGTTTGATAAATTCAATTTTAATGACAAGATTAATTAGAAAAATGAATATATGTTTACATAAAGTAAAATAAAAATTTTACTAAAAAAATTAAATATGTACAAAAATTTTGAATAAAAATCCTAGCTAACTCAAAGCACCTCCGTATATTTTTATTTAAAAAAAAAAATAAAAAAAAAAAAAATTATATAGTAAATTTTGTTTTTGTAGATAATATTTAGTTTAATATAATTGTAGAATTTTGAGGTGCAGCTGGTTAATTTAATTTATGATCTTAAATTTTGAATGTTAATAGTAGCACTTTTTTTTTAATTGACATTAGTATATTTAAGTTGAATTAACCTAAATTACAATTTTTAATAAATAAAATTATAAAGGCTAGAGCAACTGGATTACAATCTTGTGTAATGGTAATGAGAATTTTACGTGATTTATGTCAGCGGGTTGGAACATGGGCAGCTTTAAATCAATGGGTAATTTATTTACAATAATTCAGCATTTCATATCAAAACTGTTTTCAAAATAATTCCAACGTTTCTTTAGGCAATGGAATTGCTTGTTGAAAAAGTAATTTCTTCAGCCAGCATGCCGTTAAGTCCAGGAGATTGTCTACGCCGTGTTATGGAAGCAATTTCAACAGGGTTTTTAATCAATGGACCTGGAATATTGGATCCATGTGAAAAAGAACCGCATGACGCTTTATCTGGTCTAACAAAACAACAAAAGGAAGATTTGACAGTATCCGCCCAACAATTTTTGCGTTTTATTGCGTTTAGACAAATTTATAAGGTTTGATAACTTTTTTTTTTGTTTTATAAATACATTATTTGAATATTTTGTCAAATTTGTTATTGATATTTTTAGGTACTTGGAATGGATCCCTTACCAGCACCTAAATTTCAATCAAGACCTTGGCGTCTTCACCGAAAACGTAAGCGTTCAGGTGATGCTGAAAATGAATGTAAGTGCTTATGCATAGTTTTTTTTCTGATTTTTTAACTTTCATAATACTCTTTAAGGTGAAGGCAAAATTTCAAAAAAGGATAGTAATAATGAAACTTCCACTGATGTTAAAATGGAGACAGATGCTAAATAAAAATAAATTTAGTTTTATAGATACTTGACAAAGATTTTGTAGTTGATAAGTCATTTTATTGTTCTATAATTAATTTATAATTGCAATTGGAAGAAAAAATTTAACTGTGCAGAAAGGGAAAACTAAATATCAAAGCTTATAAAACATCAAAGAAAATACTTGGAAAATAAATTAAAAAAATTTGCATCCTGTCAGGAAAATAAGAAGGATTACAAAGAATAATATAAAATATTTTAAAACCAGGATCATTTAATATTAAAGATTTTAGATGCAATAAAAAATATTTTAAGAACTTTCAAATTTTATGAAACTTTTCGGATTTCATCTTTTTTTTTTTTTTGTATTATGTTAAAAAATATCTTAATGTGCATATATATATATATTATATGTATATATATACATTATTATATGTATATATATACATTATTATATGTATATATATACATTATTATATGTATATATATATATATATGTGTATATATATATATATGTGTATATATATATATATATATATGTATATATATATATACATATTTATATACAACCAGTAAGGAGTTTTTATGCAATCTTAGATGTTGGTGCACAGAATATTAGTTTTGTATACATAAATTTTGGGTTTTATGTAAGAAAAAAAGAATACCAACAAATATTTCCTATCCTTAATCAAAAAAAGAAAAACAAATGTAGAAATGAATAAAAAGTATTCTTTAATTTTATTCCTTATCTTTAAATTAACTATATTATAAATAAAAAGAAACCACTGAATAAAAATGGTTTTAAAATTCATAGAGCATGTATCTCATTTTATACCTTGATTTTTTGTAATTACATATTTAAGGTTTATTTCTGTTTTATCTAATTTTGAAAACAATAAAAAAAAAATTCAAGTTTTGAAATGGATTAAGCTTAACTTAATTTTATTAACATTAAATTGATCAGACCGTTCCAAATGACTGGTTTTATAATTCCACATGTAAATTTCACCTTAATTTTCATTTTGAGAAAATATAAGATTCGCAGCGACATTATATGAGTACGTAATATAAGGATGCAGCGATAATTGAATAAATGCTCAAGTTTATTAATCAGAAATTCTTTTTATTGATGCAGATTAGAAAATTATAACCATTAGCCACCAGTTGTGTATAAAAATTGTTATGGTCGAATAGTTGGAATAGTTAGAATACGTATAGAAGAACTTAATAATAATTTATTATTTTTATTTATTACGTATTTTGTTTAAAGAAAATTTAAAAAAATTTTATTTAAAAAAGTCCAATGAGTAAGTCACAAATTTCATGTAAAAATTTTTATTTTGATATTCAAGGTACTTACTATAACAGCAATAAGTTTTCATTTTCCTTGAACTTGATTTACAATTAATTTGTGTTACCGTTCAATATCATAAATAAACAAAATTCCACTGCGTCAATATTTGTGCAAGAATACTTTATTGTATATATATATACATATGTACTTTTTTTCTTTCATTGTAGTTTGATAAACTTTTTGAACTTTAATAAGGATTAGGAAGTTTTTAAACAAAAATAACAACAACAGTTTTTTTTTTAAATTTATTTAAATATAAAGTAAATTATAAATAAAACAAAAAATTTATACGGATAAAAATACATAATTTATTCCCTTTTTTCAAAACGCAATTTCGGCACTTCTACAAACTTTAAACCAATATCTTCCCTAAATTCAAGATCTTGAAATTTGAAATCTGTTGAAATTTTGTAATTTCTAATTAGTTTTGTACAAATCATTTTCATTCCGGCCATCGCATATTTACTTCCTATAAAATGATAAATCTTAAAGCATTTGTTTCAGATTTTGGTTTAAAAATTTACCAACACATGATCTAATCCCTTTAGCAAAAGGTAGATAAGCAAATGGGTGTCTGGTTTGTAAATATTCTGGAGAGAAATGTTCTGGATTGAACATTTGAGCATCAGAGCCCCAAACTTCCGGATCCCGTTGCATGTTAAATATATCTAAGAGAACTTGTGTTCCTTTAGGAATTGTTACTCCAGTACCCAAATCGAAATCAGCTCCTGCAGTTCTACCAACAAGAGGTATTGGGGCCAATAGACGCATTCCTTCATTAATGACCATATCTAAGTATGGCAATTGATGTACGCGCTCCGGTAGCATTTCCGAATTTTTGTCGGGAAATTCGATTTTGAGTTCTTCAAATAAGCGTTCTTGTTGTTGAGGGAACATAGCCAGTAAAGTTAGTGTATTTGTTAGAGTACTGGCAGATGATTCAAAGGACTGAAAGTTAATAATGGTTGTGTCAAATTCTAAAAATTAGAAAACTATAAAAAAAGTAATGCAAAAAATATATTTAAACTGCACACTTGGTATTTTCGGTTTAAAATCCCTTGTATCAACTTATTTCAAATGTAAAAACAGCTCCTTTTTTGTATTCGGAATAATAATCATTTATATTCTTCAAATATAATACAATTGTTATACGTATGTAAAACAAAATAAAAGAAAAATTTCTTTAGTATCTTTTTAAGTTTATCTTTAGAAACTCTTCAATAAGTTTTTACAATCAAAGAGATTGCCTTATATTTCAATAACATTAAAGAATATTTCATGTTTAAGTATCCTTTTTTTTCAATGCTGAATTTTAATAGTTGCTGTATCTGTTCTAGCCAAGAAATAGTTCTCTGTTGAAGAAAAGGCGTACTTCTGATTATAAAATTGAATCAATGTGCGATAATTAGCGTCAGAAACCTTTAAGTTTAGTAAAGTTAAGCATTTGGGAATGGCTGATTCAATCGAAAGATATTAAAGGGAGATTAAAAATGAAAATATAAAATTCACAAAAGCAAGAAAAAAACATAGATATAAAAACTGCTTATTAAATTAATAGAGACTGTATATAAAAATGGTGACTATATAAAAGAAGTTTGTGAGTACATAATTTGCGTAACAATTTTTAGATACTTGAAAAATCTACAATTAAATAAAATTTAAAGAGGTAAAATTTTTATTTTGTGTAAAAAATATTAAACAACGTTATAGATCCATTGAGTGTTAGCCTGGATTAAAATATATTTTAAAATTGCAAAGAAAACTTATTCATTTATTTTGGTAAAGCATAGTTGGAGTATAGGAGCATAGTATGAAATAAATGAATTTCATATTTACAAAAATGTGAAAAACTCAAAACCGCAAAATTCAGTGGATTGTGCGTCAAACTTCAGTAGATTCAATTCTTTCTTCTTAAATGAGGTGCATAAAATATAAAATATTTACTAATTAAGATAAGTTAGTAAAATAATCGTGTTGAAAATTTATTATTGAAATTTTTATCATTGGTGCTGAAAAATTTGATGAGCAATTATTTTGAATGCCATAACCTCTAGGTTCAAGTTAATTAAATGATGATGTTTAGTAGCAAATTGTCGCTGCTACTATTTTTAATAGAATATTAACTGCAAACTTACCGATGCTAGTATAACGTTTGATTCATTTTCCAAATCATCCCAAGAGAATTGTTTGTTCCGGAAGCAATCAATAACAACGTCAACGAAAATTTTTTTTTGTTTCGTGAAATCATCACTTTCATTTGTTTTATTTTCTTCTTGAAGAGTTATCTTTGATTCTTGAATATTTTTTTCAAGTCTCTCCTTCAAAATCTAAAAGAAAAAATGAAACTCTTTGAAATTTTATTCAATTTGAAGTAATGGTACAATTTTACATTATACAAGAATTTATGTAGTATATTTTGTGATTCTTTTAGTTCTGGACCCCATCTACTAAGATTAAAAATCCAGTCATACATATATAATGGATTAAAAATTCTTGTAGCTACCAGCTTAAAAACACTAGAATAGAAAATTTTAAATAAAAGCATTTTCACATATCTGCATAAGTATACCATAAAACATTCAATTAAAAAATTGTATTTACTTGCAATATGCTCCAGCTATTTCGGAATTTTCACCTTCTTGAAATTTCATTCGTTTTCCCAATGTTGTTTCTATTAAAATTAAATTGTGAAATTTTAACCAAACAGTTTTTTTAATTTAAATTGGATTAAAAATTTTATGTGATATTTAGGACAATCGACAGCAATAAGTAGGTTAATAACATTAAATTTAGTTCATAGTTAATAGAAGCTTCTAATAGAAAATGTATTTTTACGGAAAAGGTAAAGTGTCAAACAATTTATAAAATTATTAGAAATAGAAAATTAGTTCATTTTTATTATGACAGACTGCGCTTAACATGAAATTTTTTGTCCTTCAATAAATAAAACTATACGGCATGAAAGTGTATACTGTACTTACGGCATGAAACATCTAAAAAACAAGCATGCAAATATGGTAATAAAAATATTTCTGTTTTTCCATCAGCTATTTTTTCAATATTTTTAATTAAATAATTTCCTTCATTATTAAAAATAAGTGAAAAATTTTTCAGAAGATGACCACGCAAAGCAGGTTCAATAAATTTTCTATGAATATTCCAAACTGGAGCTAAAAATTATAGAGAAGAATTTCATTAAAAATATTTTGTTATATATACATATGTATGTACATACATATTTTTATATATTTTTATATACGGACATAAGAATGAATATTTATACATGTATGTATGTATACAAACTTTTTTCAAACTATTTTATTTCAATTCAAAATTTTAAATTGAAATTTACGTCACTTTTTTGAAGCGTAAAATAATATTTTAAAAAACCTACGCTAAACTAAAGTTAAAGTGGTTAAGGTTGATTCAACCATTTCAGAGAAAGAAAAACAGCTTCAAAAAATGAGAAATATTGATTTTCATATAAAATATATGCGCGCGCACTCCTTCGTTGCCAGACAATTTACTTTAAAGTAATTATACTTTAAACAGCTTTATAAAAATTTTCTTAATAAAGCTACTGGTTTCATAAAGAACTCTAACTATTTTTATTATTTAGACGTGTATTTTTTTATTTACAGTTATTATTAAACTCATGATAAAATGAGCTCCGAATATATTATACCAAAATTTTTTGAGTAAATTCTTGCATATTATTTAGGGACTCTAACAAATCTTAAAAGAGTGTTTATAAATTTATCTTGTTCTTTACATTACACTGTGCAAAAGAACGCTCATAGTTCTGCTATAAATGTATTTCTAATATAAAGACAACAAAATATACCACGACATTAAATATAGGCGATCGAACGAAATCGTTTTGATTTTTACTTATACAAAAATTCGCACTCATGAAGCATCCCTTTGAATTCGCATACGATTTAATTCGTATGCGCATAACTGTGTTTTCGGATTCTTGTCTGATCGATTAAAGTTAAATATTAATAAAATTATTAAAAAAGCTTCCCATTGTTGTAAAAAAAAAATTGTTAGTATTAAAAAAACTAAATTGTAAAATAATTTTGTATAGTTAGTTTTAGTAAAATAAAAAGTGATCATATTTTTCAAATAATTACTAGAAAATTCGAAAGTTAAAAGGGCATGCAAAATTTGGTTTTTTTTTTGTGAATTTGAATTGTAGGTATGAGTTCGCAAATTATTATAATAAATAAATTATAACAAAATTTTTTAAAAACAAATGTAATAATATTTAGTTATGGAATAAACAGTTTTAGAAAACCATGTATGTGATTCCGTTTGCTGTTCAAATAAGGAGACTGTGGAATGGAGTAGCTACAAGAAAATCATTAGGAAAAAGGTACGTGACAATTTTTTGGCTTAAAAGTTATTTTTATTTTTTTGTTTAATATTACATTTTCTATAAAATTAATATCAATACGAAATTCAATTTTGAAAAATTCTAAAAAGTCGAAAATTGTTTTACTTGAAATATCGCGAGAATATTTAATTATGTATTTGAAAATTTTTCTCACCTTTTTTGTACATAATTAAATTAAATTATAAAATAAAAAGCAATATGGTGTAACAATTCTTTTCACTAAATTATTCTAAGTTCTATAATACTGAAGCTCTTAAGTTCCTTTAGTAGAAACTAATTTAAGTTGTCAATTATAAATGAAGTTCTATTAAAAAATTGATAAAAATTGAAAATTATGTTTAATTTAAAAATTTCTTTAGTGTGATTTAAAATTTTAAAGGCACATCTGTTCAAAAGCATTAATTTGTATATTTAAAGTAGCTACTTTGTAAATAATTAAAATAAATCTTCTAATTACTTATTTAATAACAGTTTTTACTAAACCGATTTATTTAACCGATTACTTAATTAATAATTATATGAATTACTCTATTCCGACAATATTTTTCTTTATATTATATTCCATATAAATTAATTCATAATTGGTTTCTGTTTCAAATTGTTCTTCCTGTAGTTTAACTCAAATATTTTGACGACACATTAACCTCACTGTTTCGTGGAGTTCCAGTTAAAATATGAACATATTTACCTTTAGAAGAAAATAACCCCTCTCCTAAGTGTTTTGTTACTATATCATAATAGTATGCTTTATTGACAAAAACTGGTGATGGCAAAATTTTTTTCATCAATTCTGGCGTACTACAGTAAAATACAGGATTGGGACCAAACCATACTATACCATATTTAGGATAAAATAATTTTCGTGTTTCCGCTATATATTGCAACAATTCTGTAAGGAAATTTAAAAAAAAAAATAAAAGAGAAAAAAAGACAAAAATAAAATTAATTAACATTTATTATACAGGAATCAGATTTGGAACGCTAGATTAAAATATTATGTTAAATTAAAACATTAAGAGCTTTGTTTTTATATAAAATATTTTTATTTTTATCTTTCATAAATTCTTAGTAAGGGATATTTTTTCATTTTTAATGTTACATCCTCTACAAATTGTATGTCATCTAATTTGTAATCTGTTTCAAATCTGTAATTTCTTAGAATTTTCGCCAACATTGTTTTGATTGACAGCATTGCATATTTAGAACCTAAAAAAAATTCAATACTGAATAATAAAATAAGTCTAATTAAGTGAAGTAATACAATTACTTTAGTAATGTTATAAAACATCGAAAGTGCATTTAGTTAAATTAGTTCTATGAGTAATTTAAATTTATTTCTACTATTTTCAAAACATTTTCAAGTATTTAATGAAAAGTTTTTTTATTATTAGGCCAATAGTTTCTTTTATGAACAAAAAATAATGTATTTTGAGCTTTGCAGGAAAAATATAGATCAAATACACTACTTATATGCTACATAAAAAACCCATAGAATTTTTATTATTATAATTTATAAAGGATTAATTTTAAAATAAAAGTTGAAGTTAAAACATGGAAAATTCGAGAATATTTTACAAACTCAAAAAATTATTTAAATAGAACTACTATTTAGAGCTTAGACTATGTAGAGCGTTCTAAAATTTTTAAGTGTTAATATATTATATACCCGTTTAAATTCTAAATGTGCCATAGCATTTGTAACGCTGAGAAATAATGAAATTAGATATAAACATGTATACTTATGTATTTATGCTTAGCTACTTTAATAAACTAATTAATTCTTGATTTCGGCATGTTATTTGGAAGTACATATATTGTACATATTAACCAGAAAGTAACTAATTTTGTTTTTTTTTTTTATTTGAAATATGTAAACGTATATATAAAGGAAATTTAACTAAAATAAATTCAAATATTTGTTAAATTAATCATTAGGATATATGTAATGAGATCAGCTTTGCTTTCACCAAATCAATTTCCTTTTTTTTGTACATAATATGTATTTTATAACTTATATTACCAATGCAAGTACGAATTCCACGTGTAAATGGTGAGAATGCAAATGTGTGGATAGATTTCAAATTTTCTGGCAAAAAATGATCCGGATAATATGTAAGTGCATTTTCACCCCATATCGCCTTTTCACGTTGCATGCCAAATATATCGAGTATAATTTGTACTCCTTTCGGTAAACAAATTCCTTCAGATTGTATTGGAAAATTTTCAATACCTTTTCTTCCTACTAAAGGCACTGGTGCCATTAATCTCATGTTCTCGTTAATACACATCTCTAAATAAGATAATTTTGATAAATCATCTGCAGAAACATTAAAATTTTTTTCTGGAAATTGTTGTAATAATTCAAGAAATAAACGTTCTTGATATTCAGGAAACATTGCTAAACAAATTATAGTGTATGCTACAGTATTCGCTGATGTTTCATAAGCCTTCAAACAAAATAAAACAAAATAAAAATATTAAGACGTAAAGATTTTTTATAATTTAATTTTGGATACCGCAGATATCATTATATTAGATTCATTTTCCAGATCTTCCCAATTAAATATTCTTCTTTTATAGAATTCAATTAGAAGATCAATAAATATGTTATTAGATTTTAAAAATTCATTTTGATCACAGTCAATTTCACGATACTCATTGTTATTTTCCCTGAAATTTTCTATTTTAGAATATTTACGTTCTTCCAATTTTTGATGAACCAGCTGAAAATTTTTTTAAAATATTTTAATGTTTTTAATATTCTTTAATTTTAACAATGTAGTGTTAACAATGTGAAAAATTAAATTTTTTTACTATATGTATGTATGTATGTAATTTTATATTAATTTAGTCATTCGATGACAGACTCTAAAATTACATTAATAACGGTTAAATACCCAATTCAGCTAATTATTTCTAAATGCTGAATTGTGTAGCAAAACAATTTTAATGGAATTTTAATTATTAATTTTGACATTTTAAGCTTCAAGTGTATTTTAAGCTTCTTAACATTTTAAGCTTCTGACCATTGGTGCAGTGGTTATGGCACCGGTCCTTTAACCGAAGGGTCTCGGGTTCAAACCCCGGTCAGGTCACTATAAAAATTATATTCAATATTATTATAACTTAATATACAATACTAATAAAAAAAATATTATACAAGTAATTTTCAAATATTCGTAATATTCCATATTAAAAAAAAAAAAAACTAAGAAAAATAAACAGTAAATATTAATAACCTCAAATAATTAATATAAATAAAAAAACTACGGCAGGTTAGTCACCTTCCTAGTTAAACTCTATGACGCTATGAAACTAGTGCATGAGAAATCATGCACTAGCCCTATGCTCCTTCTAGGAGTGAAAAGGAAAAAAAAAAAAAAAGTGTATAATTTTTTTTTTAATTTTATTTGCTTACCTTAGTTACGAATAATTTTAAGCATTGTTGTGATTCGTGTAAAATTTTTCCCCATTTAGTTAATTCAAATATAAAATCAAAATGGTAAAGTGGGTTGAACATCCTTTTTGTAATTAACCTCAAAATGCTTTAAAAAATTTTTTTTAATAAAAAATTAAAATTCTTTGCAGGAAAATGTTTTTTAATTGTATGCGGTTCTTAATAATTTTTGACACAAAATTTTTACCATATACATATAGTGAACGCAATAATTCAATAATCTATAAACTAGAATTTAAAATGAACGTCGAAGTAATTAGAAAACAAAACTAAAATGGAATTTTCGAATTAATCAAATACGAAACACAAATTTAGGTAATATTATATAATACGTTTTCCTCAAATTGCGTCATTTTATATTAAAATAGTGAAACATATAAATATGTGTATGTAATGTAATATATGTATGTATATATTGCATATAATTTATAATAAATATAGAAAAATATTTAGATCAAACATATTACTATGAAAAAATCGAATATTTATGTGTGTGCATTGTGATTACATATACTGAAATCCAGGGCCCGATCTTTTTTTCACTTGTTTGCCAAGTGAAAAGATAGTGATATACTATCATATATCCGTACAACGCAATTTTCGAGTGAGAAGAATTTTTCCTTATTGCGATTTTCGTTTTTTCTAAAATGTATACAAAATTTAATTCTATTTGTTTTTGGAAATGATACAGATTCAGACGATAATTTGAGAAAAAAATTCAATTGAAAAAATTATTTTAAAAAGTCTTATTGGAAAAAATTACACTTCAATAAAAAAAAAAGATTGTTCTGATTTGGATATGAATAAAGAGCGAGACCAAAGAAGTGAAATACACAATTACGATATGTAAGTTTCCAAATTTATTTAATTTTGCGTGCGATGTTAGTTCAATTCCTTTAATATTATGCGAACGGAAAAAAAATTTTGTGTTTGGCAAATACCATATACATAGAAGTTTTTAAATTTTACATATACATACTTGCTATAAGAATTTGAAATATCCATGTTTTGATTCAATTGAAAATTCATAACTTTCCCCATTGTTGTTTCTAAAAATTACAAAACATAATTTTAAAATGACAAAGATTATAATTTTTATAATGACTAACGACAACTGCTATCCAAAGTTGCTAATTGACATAAAGGTACTATATTGAATTCTTTCATATCATTACCAGAATATTGCTTTAATTTTTTAACTAGAATATCAGCTTGCTCATTAAAAATTGGTAAAAAACTTTTTAATATATTAATATGAAATGCTGGTTCGATTAATTTACGATGTTTATTCCAAGTTGGAACTTAAATTATTTATACAGGCACATATATATTTAATGTTAATATAAAATTAAATAATTAAAAAACATATTAAAATAATATATATAACAAAAATACCTTCAGATGAAAATAATCCTTCGCCAAAATGCTTCCCAACAATTTTATAATAATCTGCTTTATTGATAAAATTTGATGAGGTGAAAATTTTTTTCATCATTTCAGGCTCACCAACATAAAAAAAAGGTTCTGGACCAAACCAAACAATTCCAAAACGTGGAATTATTTTTTTACGGGCATCCTCAATAAATTGTAAAATAGCTGTTTTATTTAAAAACAAATTTTTTGTTCAATTTTACATTTCATAAATTTACAAGAATTTTTAGTGCACTTGCAGTTAGAAAATTTGCGATTACACAATTTACCTTTATATTTTAAAATTAACTTTACTTTATAACGTGCTTTTATGATATATGTATGTATGTGAAATGGACGATATTAAATAAGCTGGGACGTCTATTTGAATCTAATGTCAATCTTAATTTATGCAGTAATTTCAATTACTGCATAAATCAAGACGACGTTAGATAAGCATTCAGCTGTTTGTCCTTAATCAAAAATCTAAGTGAGTGTTAATTTATGGTATTATATGTGTATCAACGCATATGTATGTAATGTTATAGGTATTAAAATAATAAATTTAGATTTATTAATGCCTAGTAAATGCAGTTGCTAAGTTTTTACAGAAATAAATAAGCTTTTATAAGATATATTTGAAATGGGAAGAAATAAAATGTGTTAAATTTCAATATACATTAAAACCTAAAATACCTTAAAATTAAGATTTTAGTTTTTAATTCTATATTACGCTAAAAATATTTTCATGTGAAATGTTGCCAAGACGAGACAGACCATTTATGGTTCCAATTGTCAAAAATTTTTTAGATTTAATATAGAGCCAAGTATCTAACTCTTCAAAAATGTGAACGTTCATAAGGTGCATGTTCAAAAGAATAATCAACAATCGATACTCTCACTGTCAAAGAAAATTATTTTTAGCTAATTGATATATCACGCTGTTTATATAGCATATAGATCGATGAAATTTATGTTTTATTTACTTTACTTACAACAAGGATCCATACATTAAACATTTCATTTAAACTTTCAATTTCCTAGTTTAAGAGGTTTGAGGCAAAAGTTTAAAGTTTTATAATTTTTTTGTTTATTTGTATACTAAAATTAGCTTACATTACAAATTTTCAGAAATTTCAGAAAGTACCATAAGAATATTGATGATGATCAGCGAGTTAGTGACAAATTTGGAGTTTTTTAAATATCAGTAAAACTTAAAGTAACATTGCTATGTAATTAACAGCTATGGGCAATTTTATATGTTTAATGAATTTATTATTGAAATAATATACCCCGAAATTGGGCAGCTTAATTAAAATTCAATGAGGTTTTAAAACCCATATTAGGCCGGTTAGTTAAAACCCAAAAAACGACAAAATGCTTCGAGAGAAGGTAGCTGCCCTTCTACTGCGCTTAATGTTGGACTCATCGTAATTGGCGTACTGCGCAATATTTTTTTTTTCTAATAAAAAGATCAATTTCCGATGCAAAATATAACAAAAAAATCTAGTGAAAATGTTGTACATAAAATTAAGTTCCGAAAATTCTATCTAGTTTTTACAGAAAAAATCTGATACTTTTAAAACCTGATACTGATCATGCTAATTTACATTTTAATTATGTTAATATAAAACAATAGCTTAATAAAAGTTATTTTAACTACAGTTCATTTGCGAAAAGGAAGTTCAAAAATTGACGGCTACTAATGCATATAGGGAAAACTAGGAAAAATGTAACGTATAACCATGTTTTTAACTACCTACTTATATCAGTTAACGAATTTATTGTTTAGAATATAGTTTTCTCGAAATTCTGAACTGTACTTTGATTAAATATTGTGTATCCTGCCAGCTCGTAATTCAAAATTAAATCAATATAAAACTCGAATTAGCAAATGTTGCCCCCTTTTGCCTACAATTTTGGAGCTAATTAAAGTACATGAATAAAACTACAAGGAATTTGAATTGTAATAAAATATTAATTAATTTTATAAATTGAAATACTTTCAGGATGAGAACAAATAAATAGGTTTACTAAGATCAATTTGCGTATAATTTTATGTATATAACTTCAGCTTTCTATTTCAAAGGGTGGAGAAAGTTTTTTAAAAAGTGACACGGACAGAGTGACACTAATAGAAATAATTTTTTTCCACTTTTATTAAAAATGTATCAAATATTGACTTAGACGGAAATGTATTTAAGATTTTTTATTTATTATTTGTGAATTTCTTTTTCATTTTTTTGGAAAATTTGAAAACATAAAAAGAAAAGATCAAGTATATTTTTGCGTTGTAAGAAAAACGTAGTTTAATTAGTCTCAGCCACCCTATATTTAATAATAGAGTAGCTAGCTATATAATATAAAATTCTATGATAAATATACAATTACGTAATTTTTGTTGCTTTTGGTTCTTAATTTTTAAATCAAATATATACGTACAAAATAACTTGTAAAAAGGAGCGTCATGTCTTAGTAAAAATGACATGCTGGATATTCCAAATAATATTAATTTTTCAAAATTATTTTAGATTAGCATTTTTAATTAACACAGTTTTCATATATAAGAATTCATGGACACTCCATGGCTGAATAATTTCAGTAAATATAATGCTATTAGATAATTATATATATATATTAATTAATTTTGTTGATTTGATTACTTAATGATATAATCCTCTTAAGAAATCGATTCTTTTTTGAAATTTTCAATTTGTAATTTGTATTTTCATACAAAAAAATTTACTTTGTCAAACGTCGACAAGAGTTACAAAAAATATGCACAAATTTATAATTACTTTCACTTTCATATAGAGGTTCAAATATTATAGAAATTCTGACAGCCTATAACCTTTTCTATCAGATTAATTTTCACTTCGTATTTTAATTTTTATTTTCGTTATATTTAATTTTAATTATACGTTTATTAAACAAATATTCAAAATAATTTTAATATATAATGAAAATAAT
Source organism: Condylostylus longicornis (assembly GCF_029603195.1). NCBI lineage: Eukaryota > Metazoa > Arthropoda > Insecta > Diptera > Dolichopodidae > Condylostylus > Condylostylus longicornis. The sequence goes on along the minus strand of NW_026578009.1, from coordinate 5,634,147 downwards.
ATTATAAATTTAAAATTATTTGTTTAACAAATTTTTTTAAAAAACTATTTCCAATAACATTTAAAATTAATTTAAATTCACTTCTCTTATACAATTCACTTCTCATTTATCATTCATACAACAAACTTTGAAAAAAAAATTTTCTTTATCGCGATTTCCTCTTAATTCAATAAAATATTATTGTTATGCTAGTTTAAATAGCTTGCAAGTTAATGCAATATGTATAATTTACTAATTATAATTTGAAAAGTATAAAATTTTTGCACTTAATTTGAGTTTTAAACACACTGTACAAAATACAATTCCTATGCGATGCTGCTAAATTGTATTATTATGCAGGATAACAAATTAATAAAATAATATTCAAATAATTTCAGGGTATATTTTTTTTGTATAATAATTAAACAAACATTTTTGCATTTGAATTAATATTGAGTTAAAATTAAAGTTGTATTACAGATTTTGGAATAATTTTAGTGCTTCAAGCCGCTTTAGTGCACGATTATAAAATAACTAATTTATAGTTAGTTTAAATATAAGCGAAATTTGATTAGCTCTGTGTTACTAAAGATCATATTCGAATATTTTTAGTAAATATATTTGAAAAAAATTAATATAGACTTTTGTGTACCAATCGAATTTATTATATAATATTACGTAACACTACCTCATTTTCTTAATATTAAATTTTTAATTTTTAAATTGAATTAATTTAAAGAATTTAATTAGAATTTGCTTAGCATAGTATTAGTACTACTATATAGGTTATGTATTTTTTTATTATTTTTCTCATTATTTTTAAACAGCAGCATATTAAAAATTATTTTTGTGTAAAATAAAATTTTATATTTCTTTAATGAATGGATTATTAATTATTAAATCAAAAATTTTTAATTACTTTCTTGATTTTTCACATTTAATGCAACACCAAGAAATGGTAATCCAAGCAATGAATTCATTTTCCATGATAGCCAATAGTATTTACGGCGCGACCACAAATACCAAAAAAATAATCCCGCAATTATGTACAAATAAATACTCGTTAATAACAACATTCTTTTTAAATCTAGATCTCGATTAAAACTAAATCATAATTAGATTTTTCAAAGGTATTTATATAGATTCTCATTCATATAGGAAGATGATTTCAAAATTTTCAAATAAATGAATGACAATTTTTTTTTTTTAAATCTCCTACACATATACGGAATATGTTGCTTATTTATAAATTATATTCGTATAAAAAAATTAATTATTGTAGGTACGGAACACTAGTATGTAAATGTATGTGCGCTAAAAGTTATTTTTTTTTATACCAAAAACATTTGTACCAAATACAAATACTAATAAATATTTTTTAGCTTCTATCAATCAACGCTGAATTATTGCGTTTACATATACAAACAATATAACTAAATGTAAATAATATTATAAATTATATTTAATATATTTTCCAAATAAATAATCAAATACAAATGAATATTTTGGTAAATTTATTATAAAAAGTACAAATAATAAGTAAAACATATGAAATAAAAGCAAACTTTACTCCAACCTTGTCACTTTTGTATGTTCATACATAAATTCATAACCTATTTGATATTCTAATTTACATGATTTTTTATATGTAATTTACAAATTATAATTATGTATTGATGGAATCGATCATCTTCATACATACCTTTTTACTATGGTAAAAATAAAGTACAAGTACTTTAATGAAAACATACTCGTATATCACACCTCCACTATAAGATTAATGTAAAACAATTGGGAAAAATTCTTTTTAAATTTCCTTATGATTTCTTTATATTGCTAATTATTGTTGGTAAACAAATTGTAAATTTACAGATTATTGAAAACAAATATTAGCAAAGGAATACCTTTATCACACCGCAGCCAGCCATGCGGTGTTTATTGCAGTCCACTCGTATCTCACTTATATTATCTCGATCTTGAGTAAATAAACGAAGAATGTTCCGCCCAACCTTCTACGCCTCGTGACGGCCAGTCGGAGATAGTTACACACAATATGTATGGCCGTCTCCTTATCGTCCCGGCAGAATCTACACGAAACGGAGTTCGATTTGCCCAGTTTTTGCAAATGATATTTGTTCAGATAATATGCCCAGTGAAGAATCTTGTAATAGCATGAACCCGGTTTTGCTCCATTCTGGGTAGCTGTGAAAAGTTTCACTTTTAAAGTATGCATTAAATCAAATATTGTTGATACTTGGAATTGTCGTGAATTTTCTTGACTTGTTCGGCTATATACATACCTATTCCCAAATCAATGTATGCTTATATGTATACGCATATACATACACAAAAATTATCAGTCTTGATTTAACTTTCAGACAGAGTGGGGAATCAATTTATATTCTTAATTGAAATTAAAAAATTGCAAAGTAAAATAATTTATTTTAATAAAATTTACGAAATGGTATAAAAAATTATATAAAACCGATTTTTGTAAGTGATTGGGTGAACTGCCTACCAAAGCTGTAATTAAATTTTGACTTATTGTGGGGTTTTGTATTTTTATTTTTTTTCTTTCTTCTGTCATAAAAATAAAATAAACTAATTAAAAACACATTACGGTATCGATATGAAAGATTCTAGTCCCGTAAAAATGGCACCCTTGAAAACTTTAAACCAATCCAAAGATTGTAATATATTATTTTTATCCAGATTTTGATAATTTAGAAATTAAAGAAATTATTGAGGGTCTGACTGAAAAACCAGTACTTTGTTGATAGCACGAGAATAATATCAAAGACAAACATACGAGTACAAATTTAAGGGAAACGGGTTATTTGCATTTCCGGCTTTCAATTCAACCTTTTTGCTTTAAATTTGTTAAAAAATATTAGTAATCGCACTATTTCACAAAATTTGATATTCTCTGCAATATTTGTATCGTTTTTTAAGAATGATCGATTATGTGTTAGTAACACCTTTTCTAATGAAGAAAATATGAAAAGCCTCAGAGTTTATTCTTAATTGTCACATTTTTTTAAAATCTAATTAAATTTAGCAGTTTTTTTTTTGTATAATAATGCTAATGAGCCTTCTTAGAAAATTTAACATTGTGCATACATATCACATATACATGCATCTGTACAAAAGAAGCGCTACTTCGTTGGTTCTGTAGCAATGTAAAATTAAACGTTAAACATAAAATTCAAGCATTTCTAATTTTTAGTTTTAACAAAACTTTATTCGATTTTATTTATTAAAAACTTAAAATTACAATTAAATATTATTTAACTTAAAGTAAAAATCTTCTATCTATTAATGTTTTGGCTGACAAGTTGCTTTTCATTTTTGAGCAAAAAATCTTTTTTATTAATTTTTGTACTAAACACATAATAAAAATTGCAATTAAAATATTTCCTGTCGCTAAAAATATAGTTGATATCAAAATAATTTCAAATAAAAATAATTGAAATTCATTGCCATATAAGAAAACTCTTGAAAATGAGAAATTGTTGTCGATGTAAAAAGTTCCCTTATCTGAAAAAAAAAAGAATAATAATTAAAATGGGAATTATTGATGTTGAATAAATTAAATTTTATATGAAGATTTGATCCCTAACAATATTGGAATAATCAGGTTCTGCTCATAATAATTATTAATTGTTTAATTATAGCATCAATCGTTATTATTTAATTATAGCATTATATGTGGGCTAATTTTTTTTATATTTCAAAGAATGTTTTAGTTTGAAAGTATTGCCAGATTATTGTGAGATTATAGTCGTTTTTGTTACTTAATAAATTGGTTTACCCAATAAATTATTAGCAAAATTTCAAATAATTAAACACTAAAAGTTTTCACGTAAATACTCACATAGGTGAGACCGGCACAAGTGCAATATTTAAATTGTAAAGTAAAAAAAATTCAGATAATTTAAATGCCAACTATAGTTTAAATAAATGTTTAGTTATTCCCTTCCAGAATTTTTTACTGATAATTCTAAAAAAGTTATAAACGAATTTTCAAAACAAAAAAAAATATATATGCAGAAGCAATTATTTTTAAATTATGCATTAGGGCTTAGGTCAAGTATATTTAAGTCTAGTAAAAAATATCAGTGTATGTTTTTTTTTTATACATGAAACAATCCGATGCTAGACTATTTTACATTGTTACATTGCATGAGCCTTATTAAATGTTTTAATTTAATTAATTTGAGTAGGTATACGTATAAGATAGATAATTTAAGCAATAATGTCCTATTTATAACTACGATATATATGAATGTAAGCAGTTGTTAAAATTAGCTTATAGCCATTCTATTTAGATTAATTGATTGCATTTTGTTGATTGAAATTCGGAAACCTTAATAAAATCCTGAAATTTATTTACTATATAATACTAAGCTTTCTTATACAATGATTTTATGAGCAATTGTTTTTATAAATATTTGAGTCAAATATTGATTAGGATGTTTTTTAATGACACACAATTAACGTACTGCCTTTAGAATGTTATTTAAGGAATCCTAGTTATTGTTTACTGATTTAGATATTTATTACATTACATTATTACAAGATTTATTACACAATCATTACATGTAATAAATGTATATGTATATGGAACTATGTCTATGGAACTATTTAGCAAAAATTCAAAAGGATAACGTCTATAATCTCATTTAGTCATTATAAAAAAACTTAAATTTTAAGTATTGCATTTTAATTATAAGTGATTGTCTCATGCATTTTTTCAAACATTTATTCCATATGATGTAGAAGAACTACATGATGTATACTCACTTTCGGTTAAATAATTGTCAAATTCACAATCCAAAATTTTTTCAATAATATTTTTTTCTTTCAATATGTAATCTAAATCCTTAATAGCCTAAAAATATAAAAAAAATTTATTTGTAATTGCAGTTTAAAGAAAAATTTTATAATTTACAAAAAATAAAAACAGCTTTAAAAAATTTTTTACCCATTCTTATACGTACTATCTTTTAGAATATTTTTAACATGATTTTTTTTAAAATCTAATGTGTGCAGAAACTCTAAGAACTATAGTAAATTAAGTTAACTGGTAACTTTATTTCTATAAGATTTACAATGTGACTCCGAACAAACGTTAACGATATATGCATGTTATTATTGTTTTACAGCTATGTGCACGTTGCTGTTGTTTATTTTTACATTTAAAATCTTTTGATAATAATATAATTGTACAATAAAAGACAATATCCAATTCACATGTTATTTCGATTGTTTTGTATTTCAACGAAAGTTATTTGTCCTTCGAATAGCTTTACGTATGATTTGCTCATACCTCTGTACCTCAGTTTTTAAAATATCCGTTTAAGCGGTTAGTCACTGATATGAGTAGAAAAAAAAAAATTTTTTTTTTTGTTTTTCTTCTTTGACTTGTTTCTTTGACTCGTTATCCGTTTGTTCTACAGTTCTATGAAGAAATTTTCTTTGTTTATTTCATTAAACTGCTTCTAGTTATTTTCTAATGTTATTGCAAATTAGAACGCATATAATTGAATTTCAAGAAAGCTAATTAATAATTTTATATAAAATATTAAAAATATAAAGTCGGCTCATTAATTCATCACTATCAATCACATGGCCAAAGTATAAACTCATTAAAATTCTATTAAAATCGTTTCTGCCGAAGTCAGGATACACGAAATTAATATGCGCAGGCAAACAGACAAACAAACAAGCTGAAATGTGTCTAAGAATATATATGTATATATATATAAGTCACGTTCCCATAACAAGAATAAATTTATTTCTGTCTTGTTTGTAATATTATTATATTATTCATGCGATGGGATAGGCCAGAATGTTTTCACTGTAATTTTATTAATATAGAAAATAATAATATATTAATAAATTTATTAATATTGAATTAGCTTCTATGAAATATTAATTTTTTTACGAAATATAACATTTTGTACATAATAATATATTAATATACTTTGTAATATCTACTCCTATATATTTAAAATGAATAGAATTGAAGTTTCGCATACATTTGCCCGATAATGCATATATTTTTAGTATGCAAATTAACAATAAAATTAAATAAGATTTAAATTCTGTATTCTGATACGGACAATTCTTATCTATACGTTTGAATATAACAGTTGTACTAACTATTATATTCAAACATATATTACGAATGTATACGAAGTGTACATATTATTTTTTCAATTAACGCTACCTATTAAGTGCAAATCTAACGTCAATTACATAGATTGCAGATTTTATCACTGTAATTTCCTTAATCTGTATACTGTACAATATTTAAATTGAAATTTAAATAGAGAAAAACTAATTTAGTAATAAATAATTTGACGAATTTTGAATATTTTATAATGACTAATAAATCTTCGACTTAATTAATTTATTGTTTGTGACGTAAGATTTAGAACTTATTTTTTTCCGTGTTATTTTTAAAAAATTATATTATGTAAGTATATACATATGTATAAGGTGTATAGACATTAATAATAATTTTGTAAATGGTATGACACTAAAATTCTAGTTGTTATATAAAAGTTGAAAATGTTTTTTTTATTGTTTTTGTTAGAATTTAAAAATCAAATTTTTATACCTTTTATTTGTGTATAGTAATAAAGTTACGTTATATACGTACATGATCGATAAAAGCGCAAAAGAATCGATTTACACTACTATAAGCCACTGTTGTCTTTTCAAGTGTGCAATCGAATACCTTATGTGAAGAAAATTCTTTTTCATAATGAACTTGAGAGATGTTTACTGATTTTAAAAATGGCATTAACAGCTTTCCGTAATAGGATCTTAAATAAAATTAAAGCATAAAAAAAATTTTATTATTGAAAAAATGTTAAAGTAGATTCATTACGATGAAAGTTGTCTAGACAAATACGAGGTAAATTGCTGAATTTTTATATAAAAAATTATTTATCAGTGTTTAATTTTATTATTTTTAAATATGTATTTGAATTCTTCTGAAATATTATAACAATATAAATATTATATTAGATTATACCTTAATAAAGTTGGTGCTAAAATTGTATAAGTTTGTTGATCAGAACCAATTAATAGACCACGTTTACCACACATATTATGAGATTCACGTTGCAATTGTAAGATCATAGAAGACATATCAGTATCAGAGAAACCATGTGGTGATCTACCGTGTATATAAAAACCATATGAATCTTGTAATAATATCATAACTGATATATTGGCTAATGAACATATATCAATGAAACGTTGTAAAGGGTTTCCAAATATTTGACAAAATATATAATTCAGGAGTCTTTGCGATAAATAAATGGTTGTATAGAGAATTATCACAATTGCAAAATGAATTATTCGATCTTCTGTTAATTTTGATGATTTCTCCTGGATAATCTGAAAGAAAGAATAAAAGCGTTGTGAAGGAAATAAATAAATTAATTATTTGAGTGTTCGATTGTAAATCATGTAAAAAATAAATTATGTGGTCCAGTATGCGTAAAGTCTTCGCATTAAAAAGTTTCAAGTGTGTAAATTATGTTGAATTGGAATAAATTCGAAGAAGTTTTATATAATATCGACTCACCCATTTTTATATAGAATGATAGATTAAATACTCCTACATATTAATTTATACAAAAGTATCAAAAACTTATATTATAATAATTACTTACAAATGATGCTGCACGGAAAGTAACACGTGCAAAAGTGACAATAAAAAATATTCAAAGTTTGATTTATTATTTTTTAGGAATAACTGCGTGAACAACACGGAAAGAGAGTTTTTGTAAAAGAAAAGTAAAATATTTTTTTGTTAATTTGTTACTTTAAGAAAAATTGAGTTGAGAAATAATGTGGGTTTATGAAAATCTATCCAAAAATCTTATTAAGTACGCGTTATTATATGTGGGATTTGTAACAGAATTTCTTAAATTTTGGGAGTTTAATTAAATTGTGGAAGTTTAATTAAATTTTGAGCTGTCAAATCATATTGCAAGATAATAAACTTTTTTTTGCTGGGTGCCAGATGAGTATATAGCTAGAAAAAATATAAATAATTTAATTTAAAGTTTTAATTTTGTAAAAATTTTTTTTAAATATACCATACTTAACCAATTTAATTGGAAATTTTCTTAACGAAAATGGTCAATTTTCGAAGAAGTCTTTTAAACTAAATTATTCTGATTTGAAAATTTCCTATTTGTAAACTAAAATGAAATAAGTAATGTAAGGACTCAAGACTGTATTTCAATATTTTTGAGATTTTGCGGGTTTTGAGAAATTCAGATACTACAGTATTTATTTTGGGGAATGGATAGAAGCATTGATTCTTAATTTACAAAACTCTTAATTTATGAGTTTGTGTGCACCCAACAATATTTTGATATACAATGCTAAATGGTACTAATTCATCCCATTAAATCTTATAATTAAACCAAATTTATAGTTTTCAGTACAAATTTGTGAGTTAATAATTTCAGCCATACTTACACTCATGAAAATCCACATAAGCAAGCATTGGAATGTTATTGAAATTTTACGTCTTTTACACAATTGAATCCATTCATTTGCTACAAAAAATATTCTCCAAGCAGAAACTGAATTTTCGTTGTAACTTCGAGCCTGCAAAAAAATTTAACCTTTGGCATATTTATAAATGTACATCGTAACTACCATGACTTCAAAATTGTAGTAGATAATACTGAACATTAATACGCAATTCAGCTTAAAAATTGTGATTGCTGAATTTTGTATTAATACAGTATTTTCCTAATTTTGAAGTCACAAATATTTTATTTATCAATGCTTATGAACTTATTATCAATGCTTATGAACTTGTTTTGTTTGTAAGCAAGTTCATAAGCATTGGTTGGACGTCAATTAACTTAGTTTTTCAATGCAAATTGCAATAAGTGAATCAATATTCCATGCTGAATTCTTAAACTGAATTCGCTTTTTATGTATTTTTAATATTTAAATATCATTCTACCAACAAAGGCCATTAAAATCGACATAAGATTTCATAATCATAAATACTTGTCTTTTTCAAACAGTTTTAAACTCAAAACCACTAACACAAAAGCAAATTCAGCTTATATAAATTTTAAAAATTAATTTTACACTAGAGCAAACCGATGGAGTGTCACAGTTTCCTTTAAAATTGAAATGCACATCATTTGCTCTCGGTCTTTCCCAATCAATAAAACATAGATCCACTTTAATGATTCTCCAGAAATGAAAAAATAAGTAAATACTCTAAAAAATTAATAAAATAAGTTTTGATCTTTCAATATGGTATGTTTTCCATTTAATATTTTAAAGCCATATACCTTTAAAACCAATGCAAAATAAATTAGTATTTCAATATTATTTGATTGTTCTATTGGCAACATAATACTGACAATTTTTTGTGTTGTAAATACTAAGAAACAATGTATGGCAACAATTGCAGCAATTAAAAAGAATGCATTAGCAAAATATGAAAATAAGTACAAGGTGAATTGGAAGAATGCTGATAAATCATAGAATTCTTTATTTTGTCGCGTTTTAAAATTATAAGTTCTAAGTAAGGCTAATGCAAATCCAATACATAAAAATAGTGGTAATAAAATTTCAAACCAGTAATTCAAAAATTGTTCTTTTATAAAATTCATCTTGAAATTGAATCCATACATAGTGTCCAAACTACTATTCGAAGATATATCGACATTTTCATAATTAATTTTAATAATCGGAATTGAAATTTTATTATTGTCTCGAATTGAACATTCGATTAAAATATCATTAACAAATCGAATTGATCGAAATATTTGTACTTTGTAGGCATCCTCATAAATTGGTGAATAACGTTCATGATGTAATCTTGGTAAAGTTTCAATCAATTGAAATCTTTTTACAAGCTGCCAATTTTCTAACTTTGTATTCTAAAATATGTAAAAACATTAAGTGATCAATATTAATTCTATATATAGTTTTTGTAAATTATACTTACCAAATCATTAGAAAATGCATTTCTAATTAAAATTGGTACTGATTGCAAGTATTCTTGTTTTCCAATCGAATAATTCAAAAATAAATTTATAAAATTTTTATTACCCATAATTTCACCAAGATTTATTAAGTTTCTTAAATTGAATTTACATTTGATTAAGAAATTTTTGCCGAATTTAAAATTGTGGTGTTCTGGTAATGAGAATTGATTACATAAACTTAAATCATTTGGTGATATTAGCCCCATACGTTGAAGTTTACCATCTAGTGAATAAGTTGTTGTGTAAAATTGAAGAAAACTTTCTTGACTTTTACCATCTAAACTATATGAATAATCAATTGTTTTTTCAATTTCTTGTATGGTACTTTTTTCAGCTTTTTTATAAAAAATGAACGGTTTTATATCTTTTAAGTCTTCATCACTATAAACGGAAGCATATTCTGTAGTTTGAGCTAATATGAAAATACTACATGGTGAATTTTTATCTAAACTATAAAAGGATGCAACACACAAATTAGCTAAATGATTACAAGCTGTTGCATTTTTAAATGTTCGACAAAATAAAGCTGTAAATTTTAAGTTTGCATAAATACCCCAGTTACCAAAAGCATTGTAATTTAAATAATTCTTTAGTATTGAGCTTTCAATACAATAATTTTCATATAAAAAATTTGCTCCCAAATCACATTCATTACAATTTGTTTCATTTTCAATTTGATATTCTGGTGGCTGTACTATTTGAAGTGATTTCACTGTAATATTTCGAGCTGATCTAACAATTTCTCTAACATATTTAATTTTACAGTCGATTGAATTATCAGGTATTGATCTTGGTATATAGTCGATTACGCAAGTTTTATTACATTTACTTACGCAAATTGGCTGATATTCAAAAGTATCGAAGAGAATGTTTGTAGCTATCTCTCTCGGACACACGCAATCAAACTCTGGAAAAAATATGAAAATTTTTTATTATATTTTTTGTAGAATATTTTATAAATTGACTGGTTTCCAATGCATTGATTGGTTGTAAATTGGCGGATTAGGAAAAAATATATATTCATTGCATATATTCCATAAATATCTTACTTTTGTGTATTGTACAAGTTGGGTCTTACTTGAAAACCTTATTTAAATTAATCTTAAATTTGTAATTCTTAATATTTTGCTTATAATTTGTAATTAATGTTATAAAGAATAAAATTTTAATTTTACAATTTTGTATGGCAAAAATTCATTTTTCACAAATTTTATAAATTAATCAACATATTTTCAAGGTCAGATATTAAAAGATTTGAATTCAGCATTGTGTTTTATTGATTGCTTCGAATATATATATATACGTAAACTTTTTCAGTATTGATTAATGTTCAAAATTTTGCCAAAAAGTCATATCTAAAGGTCTTACGAGTACATACTAGGTGTATAGCAAATAAATTTTCTCTAATCTACAATTTAACTTGTGTATGACGGCTTTTTAATAGACAAATGTGGTAATAAATAATCAAGCAATTTAAAAGAAAAATTACAAATTTTTTTAGATTTTTTTACACGCGAGAAATATTTTTAGAAAAGTGTTTGCAAAAATAGTATTTTTTTTTCATAAAAATTGTACTCTTGTTACTAGCACTTGATGGTGTAAGTTCAGTAATTCAATAAAAAATTTAAATTCAAATAAACACTAAAAAGTGACAATACGAAAAATCTAATTGCAGATTAAATTTTTCTTTTGAAAATAATTAAATAAGTGCGATATCATGTTGTAAATAAGCACTGCCAAATCCAAAGGATTGTCAAGTAACAACTTTGAGATTTAAAAGCATGAATTTTTCTTTTATCCCTTATTAGTTCAAATACTGCGATTGCATACTTTACGGATAGAGAACATATAAGAAGCATTAATAAAATGTTTTATTTGGATGACTAATTAAGACAGTGTTGAGATAGGAAATTTTACAATTTGAGACTCCAACATTAGTTGTTTGATTTCGGAGAAATTTGGAAAAGCATACCTTAACCTATTCGAAAATAAATTGCCGAAAACTGAAATTTTGTAAATTTTGAAAAGAAATACCTGGTAAGGAGAAGATAGAAAAAAATATTGTTCTAGAATGGAAAAAACTCTTTTATTAACGTCTTCTACCTAAAATTTCAAACTTTTATAATTTGTCTTTATTTGCGAGTTATTTTATTACAATTTGCGTTGATCTTAAAAATAGTTAAAAAATTGTTTAGATAATGTAGTAGTTTTGTATACAGAGGGATGAACGTAAGAACAAACAAACAAAGTGAAAATAATAGGCACATTATTTCTATGTTATTGCAAATAATTTAAAGCTATTCCGTTCTATATTTTGTAGAATAAAAGGATTTTTAATGTAATCTTTTTTTTTGTAGGATGTAAAAGTAAAAATTTTATCGTTTAAAAAATTTCTTATTTTTAGCAACTTTTTAAATAATTTTCTTTATACACGAATAGTAATTAAGTTTTATATTTATTAAGTTTTGCTTTTTAAACATAAAATAATTTATTAAAAAAAATACACTTCGTTTTTGGCATTTTTCCAAAAAAAAAATTGAGAAAAAGTGCTTTTAGTTTCACGCTGTCCGTCCATGGACATATTTACAAAACTTCTGAACCCTTGAAGCTGAAATTTTACACTTGAAAGCTGAAATTTTACATGTACATGCGTAGATCTATACTAGAAAATTATTTCCCTAGAAAATTTTTTCCTATCTCCCTAGAAAATTTTTGGCGCTTTATATTTCTGAAACTGCAAGCTTTTTATTTTTTTTCCCTAAACTCACATAATCAACCTTTTTAATTCCAGCATTGCGTTAACGTCTTTTTCAACATTTTTTTTTTGTTTTATTTCACACAGATCGCTTATATTGTTCATCCTAGAAGCATGCAATTTTTAAAGTTATTCGTATATGAATAAAAAAAAAAATAATTCTAGTAATACAGTAGGGACATAGATTATTTTTAAAAGCGGTATTTTCACGTCCTGAAGAGAAAAATGCTAAATTACAAAACATTGGTTTGACCCAACTTTGTTTATTTCCGCTTTACTTTCTTATAATTAATTTTGACCAATAAAAACATTTCAACTTCTTGTTATTCTAATTTAATTTTCTCAATACGTCCGAAATGTAAAATATTTTTATTCTCTATAATAAATTTATTTTGGAACTTAAATAAATTATTCAATATTTTCTATAATTATTTAATATATTCGAAAAAATTACTTATTACCGCGAAAGTCTAGCAGTAGATTCTAGAAATTTTACAAAAGGTGTTTAATTTGTTTATAGATTGTACACAGTTAACGTTATTTAACTATATATGTATGTATATGTACATATATATCTAAATTATCGGATTGCTTTTAAAAATTTTTCTTACAAATTTTCTTACAAATTGTTTTTGTTTTTAATTTTAATCCTTTTCATTACAGCTAGAAGTTGTGGAATCATTATAAGTAAGTTTTCAAAATTAATTAGAGTAAAATGGAAACTGATAAAGAAATATATTGAATTTCTATGGCCCAATATTTTAACGTTGACATTGGTATCTGAGCATTTTGGCGTACATGAAAATAATTGAGAAGTTACTGGTATACCAACACAATTCTACTAATAGGGCCTGAGCCCTGCTCTGTACTGTTGGGGGCAATTATGTGATGCGCCTTAAAGTGTTTAAAGGAATGGGGTAAAGAAGATTATCACACTTAATAAGAAGTTAATTATTTTCGAAATATTGGTAGAACAAGAATTGGCTGTGTTCGAATGATCGATACAGATACTTTCGATTTATTGAATACAACATTCCAATGGAATAATATTAGCTTATACGATTGTATTTAAAATCTATTAAAAAAGTAGAAGGCATTTGATGGGAAACATTTCTACAAAACTGTAAGCTATTCTCATACATCTCGAATTACTTTTTTATTAGGGGGACGTCATATAACATTTATAGAAAATTATCACGAAATGAATCAAGTAAATATGAAAAATGCATGATAAAATTATTGTTAATAAAAACCTAATGAAAAAATTATTACAGTAATTTCTTTTTTTAAATGATAAAAACTTTTATAATATAAAGCAGAAAGGTTAAATGAGTCGTGGCGAAATTAGTGCATACAGACGCTCAGGTTTTCGGTCAGCATGAACGAGTTCTTTACTTCACACAGATGACTACAATATTGAAGGGTGTGCCAATACTAGTAACTTGTACGAGTATAGTAACTTACATGTAAGTTTAATTTTTAAACTATGTAAATTAATTAGTAAATTTAAAGGCTAATTTAAATTTTTGTATTGACTAACTATAAAATAATTGTTTCTATTAAAATTTTAGTGTATAAATATAATTAATTTCTTTAACTAAATAAATAAATACACATCCAAATTTACTATATTGAATAGATTTAAAACAGTGCCAATTGACACCATATTTGACAACTGACACAAAAAGTAATTAATGATAATTAAAGGGTTATTAATTTTTATTTTCGTTTATTGGTCTTTAAGTTTCCCCACTCCACCTTAAGTTAGAATCCTTGCAATAAACAAATAATTTAATTAAATTCCTTTTTATTGATTTAAACATTAATATTCAGCGTACTTAACACAATCTTTAAAATTAACTATGCATAGAGCAACTATGAATTAAGAAAATTTATAATAGATTGTTACGAGTCCCTAATTCTGATATTTTAATTGAATGATTTATTTTGGACGCCATCTAAGACAATTTCAAATAAAAATGAAATATTATACTGTTTGGGTTTATTGTAACTAGAAATTGGGTTAACTGGTTATTTGCTTGATAGTACATTTATTTTCCTAGCCAAGTACATAGGTCCTTATTATGATCGAACATTTAAACAAATTAATGGACAACAACACCGTAATTGCTAAAGGATAGAAAAATTCGATTGTTTTTGAAAAAAAGCAAAAACAATGTACATATTGTTTTCGGTAGGTTTTCTAATGTCTTGCGCTAGCAACATTTTGGATTTGAGGAATGAAAGTATTCACCGATCATAATTTAAAATATCATTCGATTTGCCTAGTTCATTCGACTCGCCTAACCATTCGCTTCGCCGACCATAATAAAAGTAATAATTTCAATTCCAACTATTACCATTATTATTGCTTTAAAAATGAAATAGATTTGAATTTGAAAATGGCCTTAAGTCACTTTCAGAATAAAACAATAAATTATTTAAATGACCTGCAAATGCTACTATTCCCAATACGGAGAGTTAGCAGACTTTTATATACCGAAAGATCATCGTAAATAACAAACCCAATTGTTATCGCATTTCTGAACATTAAAATAAATTTTATAAAAAAAAACTTTTATAAACTCAAATTTACAAACACCATTAAATAAAAACGAATCTATAATAATTTAGAATTTATTTTTTTTCACCATTTCCACAATATAAATGTAAAATTACCTTTAAGATATATTTTTTTAAATAAGGTTAAATTAATGTTTACGTAGATATAAAAAGAAATCGATAATGAAATAAATAAATAGTTAAAATGGTATTGTAAATAGTAAAATATGCATATTGGTGTGTGCGTATGTTACTACTAAAATCTAACTATATTAAAAAAAAAATCTGACGTGGTCAGCACATAACCGACCGCAATGTGTATTGTCTGGTTAAGTGAAAATGTTACAGAATATTATATAAATATCTGTTACATACTTCTTTCCAATTTTTAGGACATTAGTAAGCTTATAGTTAACATACCTAGAAAAATGTAAATTTGGCTCTTAGTAGAATTTCGCTTTGTTCTACCCGAATTCCCTGAAATGCTCGCCAGTTAGTTTCGGTAACAACCAAAACTCAAATATCAAATTTCAAGAAATTCCATCAATTCGCTCCGTAGATGTCTAGTTGCTGACGTCTGATTTCTTCCAAAAGTTAGGAGGTTTCGCGGACGATCGAACGAAGCTTATATATGAAATTTCAAGCAAATAGGTTGAATATTTTCTTTAAAATGGTCAAAAATGTAAAACAAGCACGCTAAAAAGTGCAGTTCCCGAGGTCTGATATATCCCAAAAGTTGATCAATCCGTGCCATGGTGGAAATAAACTTACATATAAAATTTCATCAAAATCGGTTCAGACGAATTTGAGATAAACGCGTGCATACACAGGCCGACAGACCGACAGGTTGCTAAAAATAGTTTATTTACACTTCCCTACTATGGAGAAGTGTATTCCCATCGAAAACTCGATATGCAAAATTTGTTGCCATCACATAACCTACCTATTGTATACACCAATACAGTCGGTAAAAAGTATATAGTTAAACAATTATTCATAAATTTGAATGATTCGTTTTTGAGTAAAATTAAATTTGAAGAAAATTTATAAATAAAATTTCAATTAAAGGTTAATGGATCAAGTTTATATTATGGGTTTCGTATTATAGGGCACCATTCATGGTATACATCAAAAAATTTAGAGCTATAAGAAAGCCATACCTAAAATTATAAACATAAAATTATATTGCAATTAAATCGCGCGTAATTTCTGTAATTACAATAAGATTGTTCTGCTAATAAATTATTCTATAGGGGAGGGGGTAATAAATAATGTCGGCCCGTATAGAAATTGATATTTGTGATAAAGGTCAAATATTACAGAATTGGGCCAAGAAATTAAGAAATGCTTCCTATATACTTATATAAATATATGGGTATAAATATTTAAATATAAGATAATTATCGTCTGTTTCGTATAATTAGGCACTATTACAATACAGAAATCAAATTAAATACACTTTTGAATTCCTTATTTTTTTTTTTTGACTAGTAAAAGTAAGAGAAAAGAAAGAAAAAATTTTATCTTGATTAATTTGAATGTTTTTGTTTTGAATAGTTTAGACTAGAATTTTGGACAGCTTCATTAAGGTTAAATGATATTTTTGTAGAAAACATAATTTCCGAGAATTAAAATTGTATAACAAGTTCATTTTAATTTTAACAATATTTATTATTATGACTTACTTTAAGTACACATAAATAGAAAATAATAGAAAATGTTTGTTTTTTATTTGAAATATGCTTTCATACCATCCAAAAGGTATGCAATAAATTTAAACTTAATCAAATAATTATGAGGAGTTATTTTTCTACAATATTATTATAAATAATTTATTAAAAAATTAATCTTCAAATTATTTTTGTGATTTTGTTAAAATTCGACGTTGAATATTTGAATTTTTCTAAATAAAACCTACTACCACACTAGTTGTAAGACAGCTACCACATTCCGTTACATGAATTCGCCCAATTATAATAGACCGTCTTTTGGGAAAAGAAACAACTTGTGAAAGTTTAGTGATATTTGCTTTATTTGTTTCTGAGTTATCGTACGAGCTGACGGACGGCCGGATGGACATGTTTAAATCAAAGTTGATTTTTTCGCTGAGCAAGCATATCTGTACATGTCCGTAACCGCAGATGACTTGTTCAAGTGGTTACAAACTCCGTACCAAAATAAATATACTCTTCAAGAAGGTGCAAGGGTATAAAACACATTGAAATTAATGTAAAATGATAAGTTCATGGAAAATAGTTTATTTCAAGCGAGAGCTTCTTTTATATGAGAGTTTTATAAACGGGTTATGATGTATATCAAAAGCTACTATATTGAAAACTAAAATTATTGACTTAATTTAGCTACAAGAAAAAATTTTTTTTTTCTAAAATTCAATTGATTTCTACAAATTCCATTTTCATGGGGTTGCACATTATGTATATGTACATACGTATGTACATATGTACATATACAAAATTTATTCCATTTTTTCTAATTGATTAAACAAACTTATATACAAAACCTTAAATGTAATGATTTAACTTCGATTTTATATTTATATTTATTAAAATTAAATCAATATCCTTACTATTTTCGGATCCAATTAAATTTTTTCCGCATGTTAAACATGTAAAATAATCCAAATCGTAATATTCATTCCTTTTACAACTTGATATACTTTTATATTTAAAAATATTATTGGTGCTACTAGTTTCTTCTTCAATTATATCCGAATCACCTGTCGTTTTTGAAAATATTACCGTTGGAAGAATAATAAAAATTACAAAATATTTTGATGGATCCATCAAAAAATTTTTATGAGTTTGTGCTCTCAGTTTGCTATGACTATTATTTTTTTTCAAAATGAATTTTCAAATTATTGTCAAAATCAAAATATATATTTTGCTACTGAGGTTTTTTTATTTTATAAAATATATAATTTTGAATTTTATATTAAAAAAAAATAAATTCAATTGTATTTGAAATTGAAGAATTCACGTTTCACATTTCCTTTTCATAAAGCAAGCGAAATGCAAGTTAACTTGTTGACCACAAAAACCGTACTAATAGAAGGTTATTTTTATTTTGAAAATTTAAGTAAGTAAAACTTTATACGTGCCGTTCTGTTAGTACCATTAAGGACTAAGTTCTTATATATTTATAGTTATAACAAAATGTTTGTGCGTAGTCATGACAATCGCTGTTATATTATTGGCAAAACATTTTTAATTTTGTAGACTTAAAAAACCAGGTGATTTTTCAAGTAAAAAGAAAAAAATCAGTTCAAAAGAGTTCAAGTTACTGAGGAAGTCTGCTTTCATGTTTTCTACTACTTATATATTAAAAAATGAGGTTAACAAGGGCGCTTTTCAAAAAGGGATATAATTTTGAATTAATAAAAAAATTATTTGTGTTAATTTTCGGTTTCGGGAGGTGTATAATATTAATAATTTCTTAATTAATATAGAAAATTACTATACATAGGTAGATTGAAAAACCCTGCCACTTTATAGACGCGCTAAGTTTGTTAAGGTTTTGTTTCAATAAATTATAGCATGTGAATAAATATTTTTTTTTAATTATAGAAGGGTGGAAATTATTTTTTATTTTCGAATTCTAGTTCAGATCATAAAAGGTGTTTCAAGAGAACTTTTGTATTTTTAAATTTTTAATTTTAATTATTAATTGCCTCTTTGATACAGCATCAGAAATCAAATTAATATTCGAAACTTATGTAAAAATTTTTATTACCTGAAAAAATATAATTCAATTTTGAAAAGAACAAAGCTCTAATAACTCTTAGCTTAACGTATTTTGTGTTAAAATTATTATTTGTTAAATGTTTGAATTAAAAATTTCAGTATTTTGTAAATCGTTGGATTTGTACAGAGCTGCTAAATTTAAATGAAGAAAAAAAAAATAAAAATTTAGGTAAGCTAAATTTGGTGTTGACAAGTTGGTTAATGATAAGGTATAATTATACAGAATAATCAGTAACTAAGAATGTTATTAAAACGAAATTTTAGATGGAACACTCTTTTAAATTACGTTAAATAAGAAATGTCTTTAACAGTGAAAAAAATTATTTTATAAAATACCAATACACTCATAGAGGGGGTACTGATAAGCCTGTTAAATCTATACAGATTTCAAAACTGTTTGCATGTAATTTAGCCATAAAATTACAAAGGTATTAGTATAATATGATTGATTACAAAGTTAAGAGTAAGTTAAGGTATACCAAATTTATAGCATCTTGATTTGGGCGATAATTTTATTCGACTTTTTCGAAATTTTTTCGATTTTCTTATTTGATATGCATTTTGGGGTAAGCTACATTTACGATAAATAAAAATATTAAAATATTTAATCAGTTTTTAAATTACTAAAGAATATTTTAGAAAAAATATAATGAAGGAAAAGTAAAATTAGTAACTGGAAACAGTGTAATAATTAAAGCAGCATACGTGTAGATCATGCTAAATGTACATACACCCAATGATGCGGATATAATTGAAATGTTCAACTAAAATTGCTTGCTTAAAATTGATTTGTGACTACGAACGTATGTGTTCGATGTCGTTAAGATTGCAAGAGTTCTTAGTGCAGCTGTTATAGAACTAAAAAAGCTATTCAATCATTTTAAGAAAATATTGAAAATAAAGAGTGCTTAAGTAAAGTACAATAAACTATATAAATAACATAGACCACCATATAAATTATTCAGCAAATCTTAGATTCATTCATTCGCCCGGATGTTCCAGATATCACAGAATGGACACGGTCAATCATTCCGTTATTTTTAAAATCTAGATGCAAATTTGTACAACAAGAAGGACAAGCATATTAAGTATCAAACTATTTTTTTTTATGATTATAGATAATGTTAACAAGTTACAAATAGCAAACTTAAAAAAAAACCTGTTTGAATTTCTAAGAACATTTTTGCGTTCAATTCTTTGATTATTTGAATATATGTACATTATACTGCCGCAGAAATTCTTATCGATTAAAGTAATTACCCATATTGCCCATATGTTGAAATACATGTACATACATACACAACATGTTATAATTCAAGCTTATGGTAATAACTTAATATATATGGTAATAACTTAACACTGGCGCGTTCACAATTAATTCATGCTCCTTCAACATATTTTAATTTAATAATTTATTCAAGGATGTGGTCGTAAAATTTCAAAATTTCTTAGTTTATTTAAGTATTCGTTTATTCACAATTAGTTATAGTTAGTTTAAAATTATTTAGTTGAAAAGCCCTAAAAAGTAAAACATTATAATTTATAATTTTATATTTATGTATGTATATTTTAAAATGGCCTCTGATTTCATTTTCATAAACATTGTTACTTGACACCTAAATTAAAAATTTAAAAAAAAATTTCTAATTTTAACAATTTACGAATTGCTTTCATTTATTTTAACTGTCGTTTACTTATCGTAAATTTTGGTTGAAAAATTGTTCATCCCAAACTTATGCAATATTTACTTAAAAGTAATTCAGCAAATTTCGATTTGTTTGTTAAAATGGAAATCTTTGAAAAATTTAAAATGAAAAAAAGAAAAATTATTCTTCGAGTCTGATTTGCTGTACAATAAATTTTTAAAATTTTGCATGTATGCACTTGAAACAGAATGCCTGAAAAGAAAGTATTCGCTAAAATAACGTGCGTTGCTGATTGACTGAACGCTAAAAAATATGGTGAATTGGTAATAGTAAAACTTAATTGTATATGCTTGGTTCAGAATATTTTTTTACCAGTTAATCTTTAAAAGATGAAATATTGTACGTAAAAAGAATCTTAAATGGAAACTTTAAGTAGCAGTTTCTACTATATTTTATAGGAGTGAAAGTGAAATATTTAATTAACACTTTTCGTTGACTTAAGTAAAAAATCATTCAATTTAACAAAAATTTTTCATTTGAAATCAACATTTTAATTGTTTGTACTTGTTTCCATTGAAATGCTCAGTAAATTGCTTTAATTTGTCTTGTATTTCATGATAATTAGACAAAAACCAGGAATTCGTGACACTACACTATTTTGAATACCTTATTATTAGAAGTTTTTTTTAAATTTTGTGAGCATGAAGATTGTATGTTAAATATATGCGTGCACAATTTTATACGTAATTATATGTATGTATGCATAATTTTATAAAAATGAAAATATCTCATTACAATTAACTTCTGTTATAGCGCAAAGAAATTTAGAAAGTTATTAAGGAAATCCACATATAGAATTGTAATTGTTTAATGTTATACTGCAATAATTGTAATTCATGAATTTGTGACAATAGCACAATATTTATTTCTATTAGAAATTAATTGCGTTAAATTAATTAAATTGTAAATTTGTATACAATTTTAAAATATTACAAATGCAGATTTTGCATGGAAGCACTTTTTCCTAATTGTTTTGGATTATGGGTTCAAACTCATTTATAGTTCACTTCTTGATGTAGTATAGAAGTAGATATTTAAATCTTGATATAAAAATTATAATAACTGTATAACAAGAAAAACTTTCTAATGAAATGTGTTATACTTGTCATTGGATTAAATTAAAAATTTAGTATGACGGAAACTATGATGTGCAATCCAACTTACATTGGGGCCTATTCTGAATATCAAATCATTAAGTAACAGTAATTCATTCACGAATGATTCCTGTCTATAATAAATATTTTAAAACTTTTATGATAAATGTCACTATCACTCAGAATTTGCCACACTGTTAACCCTTCATAATCATAAAACTATCAGTCATAATGAGAGTTGTCGTTGTTAGTTACAGGTTACTTCCACCTCGATTCAGTGTTATTGTCAATCGCATAAAAAATGTTGAGATGAACTATATTGC
The DNA here is from genome assembly GCF_029603195.1 of Condylostylus longicornis. NCBI lineage: Eukaryota > Metazoa > Arthropoda > Insecta > Diptera > Dolichopodidae > Condylostylus > Condylostylus longicornis. Next base: position 5,611,918 of record NW_026578009.1, on the reverse strand, counting down.
CATCAAATTTTTTCGATAAATTTTTTCAATCCAAAACTTAATAGAATAAAAATCATTAATATTAATCCTTGTTGAAAATTATTACGTTTCAAAGTTCAATACAGAAATGATTTAATTGAAAATTAATTTATGTACGTATTCATGTAAAATTTATAAAAATAAATTTTATTTATTCTTATTTACTCTTCTTATCTTTACAAAAATTCAATGGTACGGACAATTACAATATTGATCAAATATTTCTTGAAATTTTTCTGGATCATTTCTTACTACTTTATCAACAACTTTATAATTTTTAAGAAAAATTATTGTTGGAGTAGTTAACACCCTGTAACGACGTGTCAAATCTGTTGCCAAATCAGCATTAACTTTTAAATAAATTATTTGTGTCTTAAAAGGTGCCATGCTCTTTTGTAAATTTTCGACAACAGGACCATGGATTACTGATGCATCTGAGAAGAATTCAATTACTACCAATTTACTTTTTGCATTCCGAATTTTTTTAAGAAAATCCATGCTGGACTCAATCGTATGGCTTTCTATTTTTTTCATTTTTGTAAGTTTTTCGTTTTTAAGTTTTTGTAAATAAATTTTAGAAAAATATTTAAATTAATTTGCTATTATTTTAATTCCATATTACTGAATTTTGAAAATAATGTCAAATTTTTAAATAAGAGACCTTGTTAATATGATTAATTTATTCTATTAAATTGTATAATATTAGATATTAATTTTTTTGAAAGAATATTGGCAAATGTTGAGTTACAAATTTATATTTAAATTTGGTTTTCACTTTAAAAGATAGAAGATAAAATTAATATATGAAAATAATAATATAGGATAGATCTTACGTTTAGTTCGCTTATTGAGTTACAAAATTTACATTGTTGAATGTAAATGATAATCTGAATATTCCGAATAATCTAATGATAATCTGAATATTCCAGATTATCATTAGATTTCCACTAATAACCTATTGTGCTGTTTACATATTGTGCACATATAGGTACATGACTTCGAATTTTTGAAAATATCGACGTGATTCTTACCGCGAAGATAACTTTATTAAAATACTTCAATATGGTTCAATTTTAGTTAGAGGTTTATTTTCAATTTTATGCAAAGAACAACATAAGTTAGCCTTTGTTTTTGAAATAAACTTTTGCATTAGCATTATATTTTATATGATTCGAAAGTATAGCCAAATTGTATAGCAGAGTTCGTAATTAAAGTGTTAAATCTAAGTTATTATCAATTTACGTACTGAATTTTTAAATATTTTTTTTAATTATTTTATTAAAAAACATAGGTGTATTGTCTAATTGAAAAGCAAACAACGAGCACAAATTTCGTTGTTTACAATAATTTTCACATTAATTACGTAATACGAGTACTCATTTTCATTTTAGTGATTGTGTTAAAATTAATACTTCTCATGTATATTTTATACTATCATTTAAAATAAAATATTTTAAAATTACCACGGAAAAAAATCGCTCACTATTTGATTTTACATGTTGTTGTAATCTAAATAATGGTTTAATTATACTTCTTTACTGATTTTTATCATGAAATTAGAAATTATACTTTCATTTTCAAAATTCACTTTGTATAAAACTTCATAGAATATTTATGTACTTCACATATCACAACTATTGTTATTATTAACTTATATGCTTATATCTGAATTGTTATACATATGATCTATATAGTATTTTAATAACGAAACGGTGATATATTAAATATGATTAGTAAAGACAAATAATTTCACTTTCATAATTTTGGTTTTTAATAGTTCCTCAACCAGGGACAATTCTACCTAATAAAATAATTTGAAAATTATATTATATGAAAATTTTTTAATAATAACATAAACGAGAAGTATGGTAAGTTAAAATTGTTGCTGAACTAGAAAACTTTTTCCTATATTTAATTTGATATTTTGTCAACTCAAATCAAATTGGATGAGAAGTACCTGCGATATAAAGTTGAGTAAATTTTTTCTACTTTTTTGGGTCTTTTTGCTAAGTTTTGGGTCTAAACTATTGCTTTTATTGCGCCATTTCGAATGATTTGCAAAACAGCATTTTTCCCTTCAACAAGTGAAATTATTAATGATCATTCCCTTTAACATGTACATATACAAAAATTATTTTATATAATAAAAATGATTGCATACTTCTCGGGGAAAGTTAAAAACAAAACTATCCGAAATAACTCAAAGCCCATATAAATAATATTTAAATTAAAGTCCAAATCGACGATTAATTAGTGAATTAAAATAAATATTTATGTTTTTTGATAACCAGACATTCACGGTTTCTTCTTGCTTTACTTTTAGGAGCTATAACTTTAAAAAGAGGGGTTAAAATTTTACTTTACAGGATAAGGCTCTATTAAAGATTTATTTGCATATAAAATTGCAGCTTTATATATAAGAAAGTGTAAAAGTTTCATAAATATGAACGCGGACAAAGTAAAACTAATAACCACTTTTTCAATTTTTTTCGGAAAACTACTAAAAGTACCTCCACTTGTTTAAGAGAAATGTGGACTCCACACCTGCGTGCTTGAAATTATTATTTAATTCAATCAAGTTAAGCACGCTACGTAATCAGAGCAAGTTTAAACTACCGATTGGCTTCTTGTAAGATTGAACTTTTTCGGTAAACAAATTCACTTACTTGATTAGAATCGAAATAAAGATTTTAACTATGAAAAAGTAGTTGTATTATTAGCTGCCTCATAAGATTTACATGAAGTTATTTAACATAACAAAGTAATCTAACTTTTAATTCAACTCTAATTTAAAAATTGCTAAAATTTCTGAACATAAACGAACTAAGTCCTTAAATAAAATAAATTTTTCAACATTTAAAATCTCATATAACAAAACATTGAAAACTTAATAGTTGAACGAAATAAATATTATTCAAAAATAATTTAGTCAACGTTCCAATATGCACAAATTCTATAGCTCTTCAAATGTGCTTTAGTAGATATGTATATAATTGTATAGTTGGATTTTATGCACCTGTTCATAAAAGTTAATAATATATTTTGAGTAGCTTGAGGGCTTCCTTGGTCTTACTTTCTTTCTGCCAATGAATATGTTATTCATATAAAATAAGATTAATTTTAAAGGTTAATGTAGCAGATCAATTCAAAAATTGTATTCAAAAGTAATAAATGATGATAAAGAAAGAGAAATAAAATTTATAAAATTACAATATAAAATTTCCTCAAATTTGCGTTCTACTTTTCGTCTCACAACTATACCGTTAAGTATCATTGAAACTGTAAAATTTCTTTACTCAATATTCAATTTAATGCTTTATTTCTGCATTTTATTTGAACCTAGAATCCAAACATTAATAAAAAGCTCTTTTCTCGAGATTTCAATAACGAGAGGTGGGATGAAGTTAATTTTATTTTGTTTTGTTTCCACTTTCGTATCTCGGTATTTCAAAGTGTTGTAATACGAAAGTTTTTTCTTAGCTCTATATATAGTAAAATCAAGAGTCGGATTTTAGGCAAAGGGAACGTCAAAACCTTTTTTTTTGCTATGTTTCTATTTGAATGTGTATAAGTTCACCGAATAATTGATTGTTATTTATTGTGTTCAAAACATTTGTTAAAGCCGGAAGTACAATGCCACTCATTAAATTAAAACTAATTTTTTCAGTATTAACGTACAATTTACAAGTTAAGTAAACCGTTAGAAAAGGAATCTCTTGATCTTCAAAATGAATATACAGTGTTGGCTTTGCCCGTCATATTTTACGAGTTATCAACAAACATGTAAACATTAAATTTTTTTTGAAAATTTAAACTTTGCCGCCTTATAACTTGAGATATATGGGGGACTCAATAAAACGTCACTATGTGTTTTTTGTTGGTGTGGTGGCATTCTATCACCTTACTTTTAAAGTACTGTCACGCCTACCCCCCCCGGTATAACATATTAATTTGGTTAAGTGTACATGTACATACATATATACAAAGCTTTATTTCTTTATTGAAATTGATATACTGTTTTAAAACTGGGTCATAAACTAATTCTGTAAAATAGAACACACTTTATTCAGTTAAAATAGTGTTGTTAAATCGACCTAAAATTCGTTCAACATTAATCTGATCATTATGTTCGAATAATCAAACATATGATTTCATTCTCTTTTCGTTATTATACCCTGCACTTCGTGAAGGGTATATTAACTTTGGTATGGAGTTTGTAACTACTTGAAGGAGTCATCTGCGGTATGGACATATATATATATTCTTGCTCAGCGTAAAATTCTGCGTTGATTTAGACATGTCCGTCCGTCCGTCCGTCCGTCCGTCCGTCCGATCGCACGATAACTCAAAAACGAATAATGCAATCGACACCAAACTTTCACAAGTTGCTTCTTTTCTGCCAAGGACGAACCCTATTGTTATTGGACCAATTCGGACAACGGGTTCGGGTAGCTGCCATACAACTCAAAGAGTTTATTTTAATTATTTCAAAAACTAATAAAGGTACAAATATAAAATTTTGTATACATGTGTCCAATTATATTCTACATATGCTCTAAAAATTTTAATGAGATAGTTGCACTGGTTCAGGTGGCTGCCATACAACTCCAACAGAAAATTTTTTATATTCGGCAAAATAATAAAGTCAGATTCATGAAACTTGGCAGTCGTGTGTCCAATTATAGGCCAAAGATATTTCTGAAGTTTTTGTGGAATTGCTTGACAGGTTCGAGTGGCTCCCATACAAGTCCAAAAGCTTATTTTAAGTATTTGGAAAAATAATAAAGTCAGATTCATGAAACTTGGCAGTTGTGTGTCCAATTATAGGTCAAAGATATTTCTGAAGTTTTGGTGGAATTGCTTGACAGGTTCGAGTAGCTCCCATACAAGTCCAAAAGCTTACTTTAAATATTTGAAAAAATAAAAAAGTTATATTCGTGAAATTTGGCAGTTGTGTGTCCAATTATAGATCAGATATACCTGCGAAGTTTTATTGGAATTGCTTGACAGGTTCGGGTACCTGCCATACAACTCCAAAAGCTAATTTTAAATATTTGAAAAAGTAATAAAGTCAAATTCATGAAACTTGGCAGTTGTGTGTCCAATTATAGATCAGATATATTTGCGAAGTTTTAGTGAAATTGCTTGGCAGGTTCGGGTACCTGCCATACAACTCCAAAAGCTAATTTTAAATATTTGAAAAAATAATAAAGCCAAATTCACGAAACTTGGCAGTTGTGTGTCCAATTATAGATCAGATATATTTGCGAAGTTTTAGTGAAATTGCTTTGCAGGTTCGGGTACCTGCCATACAACTCCAAAAGCTAATTTTAAATATTGGGAAAAATAATAAAGACAGATTCATGAAACTTGGCAGTTGTGTGTCCAATTATAGGTCAAAGATATTTCTGAAGTTTTGGTGGAATTGCTTGACATGTTCGAGTGGCTCCCATACAAGTCCAAAAGCTTATTTTAAATATTTGGAAAAGTAATAAAGTTAGATTCATGAAACTTGGCAGTTGTGTGTCCAATTATAGATCAGATATATTAGCGAAGTTTTACTGGAATTGCTTGGCAGGTTCGGGTACCTGCCATACAACTCCAAAAGCTAATTTTAAATATCTGGAAAAATAATTAAGTCAGATTCATGAAACTTGGTAGTTGTGTGTTCAGTTATAGGTCTGACATATCCGTGAAGTTTCTATAGAATGGTTTCACAGGTTTGAGTAATTGCTATACAACAATGAAAGGTGCAGGGTATAATTCAATCGGTTTATACCGACTGAAACGTTTTTACTTGTTTTTCTCTCATTCCAACAATTCATTTTCACAACACAACCACAAGTTTATATTTAAAATTCATTCAAAATAATTTTTAATTGCAAACCAGTTAAACAACCATCTGTTTAATGCTGGAGTACAAACACCCTTTTTACCACTCTTTAAAAAAGCTTTTAAAGTATAACTAACGGGTATTAATAAAAATATTATTTACATTCTGTGTAGCATAAGTAAAAAGTAAATAAAATAACGCAACTTGTAAACAATAAACTTCTTGCTAATAAAATAAAGCAAGAGTAAATGAATTACGAAAAGAAGAAAAAACCGAGAGAGTTTGTACTCGTTTCGTGACGTTTACGTTACGTTATACTACAACAAAAAATAATAATATTTCTTCTAATTTTGTAATTTTTAAGTTTTTGGTATTTTATGCTACTACCATACTACTATTGTATAAAAAAATTTTACCATTATCTTTAGTTGAATTTTGGCAGCATAACTGATGACAACATTATATCGCTTGTTGTTTATAAGTAGCATAACTGCAGAAACATATGTGATTAATCCGGTACTTATTTGAATATAAGTCGGTCAAAGTTTAATTTACATTTTCTGGAATATTTTTGGTTGTTTGTTATTAGTGTTGGGTAGAAAATTTACTGTTGGGTAGATATTTTGAGAGAAAATAAAAAAAAATAAAATTTTACGTACGTAATATTGTTCGGTCAATTTAAAAAACAAAAATAAAATATTAATGGACGTTTGTGCACATATAGAAAATTAAACACACATACATACTATATGCATATAATGCAAAGCTGGTATAAAGTGAAAGGTGTTAATATTAAAAAACAAAAACAAAAATTTTAAAGAGAAATTATTGATCTGAATTTTTTTTTGTGAGTTGTGGACTTTAAAAGTTAACGAGAAAAACAAACTACATACATAAATAGCAATTATTATTAATTTCCTTTCTAAATCGAAATTTCAATAAGAATTTGTTTATTTTTTACTTTTAACAAAATCAAAATAAATTATTTTTTATTAAAATTAATTGGAGCAAAAAATTCAAAATTAAAATATTACGAGTATTATGTTTAACAAGCACATAATATGCATATGTGCATGTGAATATTTTATGGATATTTTGCAAAAATTTCATGGCCTTGAATAATATTATAAAAAATTAGATTGTACCAAGATACATGTGTAAAAAACCGCTCTTAAAATTGCGTGAGATGAATTTGCGAATCGTTTTTCTTTATACCATTTATTTTGAAATTTTTAATTATAAAACATCTTCTATTTAAAGATAATATTTTAACGTAAATTATAATTAAAAGTGTTACCACATATTTTTGATGATTATTGTATGTGTGTTAAAATAAATGCATAATTTTTTTACTGCTCGACAATAATTACATATTGTGGAAAAAAAAGTGAATACTTTGTCCTTAAAAATTTTGGGAATATTAAAAGAATATCAAATATTTTGAACTGAATATTCTTGAATTCAATTGCAAAGTTGCAGAATAAAACGTGATTATTAAAATTTTTTTTGGAATATCTAAGTAAGTTTTCGAAATTTTCAAGAAGGTAATATTTAATCTACTTTTGTTTAATTTGTTAAAATAATTTACATATATTAATAGCTATATAGAATAGAAGGAATTATTATAAGTAGTTATAGTCAAATAGTTGGTATTATACAAGGTTTATAATACGATAAATGAATTTGAAACACTAAGCTTTTACTTTCGTTTTCTAATTGTTATTGTTATTAGTTGTTGTTAAGATTTCAAATGGTTTACAAGTCAGCCTTAAAGTCTATTCTATGTTGCAAAATCATTACGAAAATAATTGCAATCTTAATTGTTTGTTATTTTGTTTTTGCGCATTTGCTTTTTTTCTTCCAAATTCTTTTTGAAATTTTTATTGAATTTATCGAAATTTTTAGTACTTAATTTTTTCCAGATAAATTTTGTATTTCTTGGCAATTTTATTTGAATTATCTTTAATTCAGCCCTTTGAATTTAAATGATTTGTTGCATATATTTTGTTAATTGAAAATGCATTATTTGTCTTTCTTTTTCAATAGTGAACTGAGTTATTTGGTCATCAAAAATTTAATTATTCTTCTAGTAAATTTGGAATTATCACCTAAATATTTACAAATTAGTGACTTACTTTAAACTGAAAACTGATTTAAATCAAATAGAATAAATGTGTTGTTGATTAAATTGGCATAAATTAGAAAAGAGTACATTAACTAAGTATAAGAAAGCAAGAATTATGCCTTTTATTAGTGTGAAATCAACTGTATTCCTGTACTGTTGCACAAATTCAATATTCTTTTTATTCAATTATATTTCCATTAATTAGTCCTATGAAAAGAAACTACACAAAGGTCAGGAGAATGAGACTAAACAATCATATTAAAAATATCGAGAGAGATCAAATCAAATTGGTTCCTCCCAAGGAAGGTGAAAAAGCGCAAATCTTAAAACATTTTATCATTATACTTTTGTACTTTAATCTTATTTTTGCTGTAATGGTAATCAACTGTATTTGAATCATAATGCAAACATTAATTGTATTTGTAACAAAAAGCTGCTTACAATTAGCAAAACAAATGAAATTTTTTTCAATAATAAAATCAAAATTTGTCACGTTTTTACTTAATTGAAATTGAAATCGAAAACAAATTAAAATAAAATACAAAAAAAATATTTTTTTGTGTATTCGTGTTGCAACTTTTTAAATACACGAACGATTAAAATTTTAATTTGACTTGAAAAACTTTGGGGTATCCATCTTTTGTGTACATGGTTGAAGAGTAAAATATAAAAGAGATGGCAATAAAATAATTAATTAAGTAGAATCGATTAATCGACATATGTCAATAGAGAATTTGGTTTTTTTGCTCATATAGTACCGAAGTCTGATAACAAAACATGTGACATATACCACAATAGGTTATTTAACTATGAAAAAATGCGGTTTACTTTAACTATTGAACTATTTAAAAATAGAATTGTTGAAGTCACTTTTTTTGTCCCATTTTACTTCTAGGTCTTCTAAAATTTTTCGATTATTTTTTATTTTAGTTAATAAATATAAATCAAGACTGAACTACCAACATCATTCCATCAAACTGCTAAAACTGAAGAAAAAATTTTATTACACCAACAAACAACATATTTCATTTATTTGAATTTTGAAAAACCCAATGAAAGTGAAACTAAAAAATTAATTAAAAATAAGGTGGTCTTTGTGGGTAGGTATAATAATAAATCGAAATTAATATTTCGATTGATTATTTACAATTATTATTGATTAATTATTACTTTAATCAAAGTTATTATTATAAGGTCCGCACAAAAGTAGAAGGAGGTTTCTATAAAGAATATGTGAAGGACGTAATTTAAATTTTTATTTTTGTAGTTTTAACAATAATTTTTTGTATAAATTTAACAATAATCTCTATGTACTTTTTTAAATCTCTATACTTATTAAATTAGTAAAATTAGATATAAATATTATTAAAAATATCAAATTTACAGCAAGTAAGATTTAGATGTGAAAATAAACACCGAGGTCATTGGTCATGTACAATTTAATTAGCTTTAATTTCAATGATCGCATAGCATAATTTAAAAAAAAAATATTTTGATTGTTTCTATCATATAGATGAAAACTAAACCGTAAGTGTAAGAGCAAATAATGTGCGAAATTTAAGAAAATGTTCGTTTTTTAAAGTTTTATATTTGTATGATTTACTTAATTAGAGAATCGATTTTAAGCCGATGAGTGTTAAGGTTATTACTGTTAAAGTTTTAAAACAACCATTAAGAGAAAAGTTTAACAAGAAAACGATTCTGTTAAAATTTGTCAAAATCCAATTCTAAAATTTGCTTTTTTTTGTGGTGCTAGTAATCTACAACCTGTTTTCGAAAGTCGACCTTGCTTTAATGCAATTAAGATTTCTCATTATAGAACAATTTTTATTCGGAAAAAAAAAATAAATAAAAATTGAAGTTGATACGTTTTTTGGGGAATTTTCATAGAAATTGTCTATTGATCTGCATAATTTTGTAAACCTGGCCTGTGCCCCGGAACACGTTACACTGCTTTCTATTATTGCTTATTTTATTTGGTTAAAAATTCTTTTCATTTTTTGTCAATACAATAAAGAGCTACTCATTTAAATCCATGTATTTTTCTAGATTTAAAAGGAATACGAAAACAAGTCTTTTCAAAAGTCTGGAAGCAGTAAATAGTGTTCCACTAGTAAATAAGGAAGCAAACAGTAAATGACTTTCAAATTTTTAATTTAAAAATTTTTAATTCTTGAGTAATACTTAAACTTTCATAAATGTTATTACATTTTTCAATTTTTTATTGTGAACTAGAAAGATGGACGAAAATTCTTTTTGCGTACATTTTCTTTTATTTAATCACTACAATTACAATTGGATAAAAATTTCATAGGCGCAAGTATCATTATTATCTATGACTTTAGAATAAATTTTGGATTATTATATGTCTACCTTTTCTATACTTAACCCAGTAAGTATAATTACAATTTTGCTAATAACAATTACACATTTTCGCATTTTAAGTTCAAAAATTTATGGCCTTGCCGGTATGAGCTGTAAAAATTTGGTTATTACTTATTTTATTTTTCTGTTCTGTTTGTTTTTATTTGTTTGCTCAAAAAAGCAGAATGACCATTATAAAAGGTGGATTAGTGCGATTGCCAAGAGAAAATTTAAATTAAAATTCAAGTAAAAACATTAAACCCTTTAAAAATTATTGTATACAAAAAAAAAAAGAAAGAAAAGGTTAAAAAATTTGATGCGGTAAATAAAAAATCGGAAATGTAAAAAATTCAAATAAAAAAACTTTTTAAAAAATGAAATCGTCATGAGAGATTCCACAAAAAATAATTATGAAATGAGGAAGAAATCGCGGTCAAAGGTGCATTCGCTCATTTATTTTTTTTTTCTTTTTATGATTGTTTGAAATTATGTTGTATAAATATTTATGAGAAATTCATTATGATTATTTATCAAAATACAATTTAAATTTTTGATTATTTAAAAATTAGATTTTTTAAGGTTTCATTTAATATTATTTTTTTTTATTTTTAAGATTCGATTATGACCCCATGACCCGAATTTACAATTAATTTTTAATTGTTTTCTCATTATTAATTCGGAAATGTTTGAAAAATGTAAAAATCAACTTGCCACAATAGATTTATGGAAAAAAAAATTGTACTTTCACAATGGGCGGCTCTTAAAAGTGGGCACTATTTTTGGAAATTCAAAAGATAAATTTTCTAATTGAAAAAGAGGATTAAAATAAATATTTATATATGTAGTTAAACTATTCCACGCTTTTGAAATTGAAGACTCGTATGAAATTACATTTGATTTTCCAGCTAGATCATGGATATTTCAACTATATAGATTAATAATATTCGCTATATTAAAACTCATACAAACGCATTATACGTATTAATATGATGTGCTCAGTACATTAATGGCCTATCCAAAATTTTTGCAAAAATGAGTTATTATGTTCAATAGAGCTGTAATGGCCTAATTAATTGTTCTATATACATATTTTCAAAATACTTTACTCTTTTTACTCTATTTGGACGTAAATTCGTTATTGCCTTTTAAAAATTTTCTTAAAAATTAATTATTTAAATATTTCAATTACAATTTACTCGAAAATTTCATATTTGTAAGTAGGACACTAATGTGCTAAGCGCTTCATATACCCATATGAAAATATTTCATTATTTGGTATGTGCAAAATTTTCATTTAAAATTGTAAAATATTTTGGCTAATTTTCCAAGTTCTTATTGCAATTTCGGTAATCAGATGATAATGGGCTTTCTAAGCTAAAGAAAAACAGGATTGATAACCTACTTATATTTTACATATTTATTTGGTTTCTACTTCAAATTTTGAACTTGATTTTCTTGAATCTACATAATAATTCTGACTTTGTCAGTTAGGGTTGCCACAAAATTAAAACTTAGCTTATGTTTTATTCCTGAGCTTTTTACTTGCAACAAACATCACTTATTTTGATTAACTTTTTAATTAAATTAAAAATAAAAGATCTTCTTTTTTATAGTGTCAGATGTTTGATAATAAACTATCATCCACCGTATTAGGTACCATCATACTAAGTACATTACGCAATTAATTTATGCTTTTAACTTATTGATTTTCTTTTCCGGAATTGATGCGATACACTTGATTAAATAAATAGTAGACTTTGATGTTTTTAATTTAAACATCAATATTTGAAATTAGAGCAGATGAGTTAAACTTTCTTTTTCTTTTCTCTCTTTCTTTAGTTTTGCCCTATAATCAAATAGTGAGATTGCCATTGCCATTTAATTTAAGTGAAATTTTATACAAACTTCAATTTTAAATCAGAAAATATGTAATTATATTTGGTAAAGTATTTAAACAAACAATAGGTTTCAATACTCGTATTATACTATAATTATACTATATATGGGCAAAAATAAAAGGTATGACCAAACATATGTATGAATTGTGATATTGTAAGTGTAGATGGTCTTTAATTATAGTATGATTCGATTCGATTTCGGAGAAATCAAACGGAAGTTAAAGGGTACAATAATTATACGCTATTTACTCTTAATCAAAAAAATAATGCATTTCAATTATAAAATTGCAATTATATAAAAACTCATGAATTTAAGAAGAGAAATTTAATTTATCGCTTTGTTCAGTATTAATTGTTATAAGTTAATAATATTTTTATGATTTCATTGAAAATTTAAAAGAATTTAAAAAAAAATTTTTCGTAATTTCACAGCATTTATACAAGTAAACAAATTTAAAAAACTATTTGTATTGATAAATGGAACGGAAAGGTTTAAGTTGAATTAGAAGGCTTTCATAATAATTTAACGTGAATATTAATAATTACATTGTTCGTATAAATTGTATTCTAATTGCTCTTAAATTGTATGTAAAGCTCTTAAACAACAAGAAGGTTAAATTTCTTAAATGAATTTGACAAAAAATTTGACATGGTATTGATAGGAAAAATAACAAAAATTTAGAAGTTTCGTTTTAGTACATTGTATAAAAGCTCAAAATGTTGTGATTCACTTGACACATGCTTAAGTACTTTTAAAAACTGTGATTAAAAATTATAATCTAATAATAATCATCTTCCGTCTTGCATATTATACGAATAAATTAAAAATTTTAATATTTTAACTTTTAATTTAACTCACATATGATTTGATTTAAGTAAATAAAAAGTTTACAACGTTTCTTGGATGACTATTGAAGTATTATACATCACGTATCCTGGTATCATAACATTAGCTATTGACATTGTTCAATCACAAGACATTAATCAGCTACAGTGTTAATTTTCCATTATAAAATTAACCCTTAAACAATTATGTGTTCGTTCATATAAATAGCTATTGCCTTATGACGGTGATAATTATAAGGGTAATTAGGCTCCTTTTAGTAACATTATTGTTTTCATAATACATATTTGTATTGTAATCACCATTTACGAATTATATTCACAACTGGCTGCCAAAGAAATTCGCTCAAAATTTTTGAATTTGACGACAATAATCTCTTTAAAATTATTACCCATATAATAATTTTGCATATGTAATGCAAATACAGATTCAACTTACAGAACTTTTAGTAGATTCGAAATGTCTTATGCAATATATAAATGAATATACATACAAATACTTGTATTTCTTTACACGTTATGTATTTTCATATGTTTTTGCATATTGCACTTAATAAATTAGTAAAATAATTGAAATAAGTATCTCGATTTTATTTATTAATTTCTTAGCTATATACTCATTGATTTCAAAATACAAGAATAGGCCATGTGTTCACGCACTATAATCATTATACAATTGCAGTATATTGTGTGATTTTCAGTGTCAATGTTATGAAGTGTGATTTATATATATTTTTTTATACATCTTTTCATTATACTAAAACCAATTGTAATAATAAGTGTATTGTGAAGAATGTAAACTGATTTTTCAAATAATTCACTAATAAAAGAAAGTTAATAATTTAAAACCAGTTTGTTTTTTATTTCTTTCTCTATCGATTTTATTATGCCATATTATAAGTTTTTACCATATGCTATACCTCATATTCTTGTACGCATTCATAGTGTGTTGTGTTCATAATAAGTCAATTGTATACGTATACGTATACCTAATGTGCAAAAATTGTTAATGCAATCATATGTAAATTGGTTGATTTACTTTTTTCACTTTTTGTGCAAAATTTTTTAATATTTTGCGCCAAAAATTTTTTTCAGAACATTGTTTTTGAATTATACAATGTGCAGCGGTCTGTTTTCCATATTTATTTCATTAGATTAATAATGATGATCTTTTGGATCATCATTTTGATTAATTATTTAAACTGAACTTGGCTATAGTACTAAATTACTATAAAAATAGTTTTTTACGGCTCTAGTGAATGTATTTCCTAATTTTTTTTTGTTTAAAATTTTAAGTCCCAATCGATCATCGTTGAGGAAATCTATCACTGATGAGTCTGCACTTTAAGTTGAGTTTTTTTTATGTTCAGCGGTGAGTACGATATATTAGGTCTTCACATGTTAATATTCCTACAATAACTAAATTAAAATTGATAACAAGCTAGCTTCTTGGTTTTATTTCACACGAGAGTAGATAGAGTTGGCCGTATTAACTTTGTGATACCTGTACGAATATAAATGATTGTAAGAGTTGCATTAGAATTGTCACACTGTTTCACACAACCTTGTTTTTCTTTTATTTATAATGCTATTTTTTACATATATGACAGTTAAAACATAAACTTATACCATCCCGAAAATTTTTACTGAAAATAATTACCATATTGATTATGTGAAATTTCAGCATTATAATTTTAGTATAACTTTGGAAGTTGTAGGGCAGTTGCGGAAACTACTGTATCGATCCCATCCAATTTAAATAGGGTTCCGGAATTTACTATTTTAAATCATTTGTCGAAATTTGGTGAGCTTAGCTCAACTGGTTTGTGAGCTATCCCTCGGACAAACGTACAGTTTGACATTCATGGTTGAATCGACTCAGAATTCAACGCTGATCAATAATATACATTTATGTCTATACCTCAAACTATCAGTTCTTAAGGTTACAAACAGTAATGCAAATTTAGTATACTCTTTGAACATACGTTTGTACGGGTATAAAAAATTCAGTGAATTTGTACAATTTCTATCAAAATTTCTTCAAAATAACAAAGGAAAATTAAGAAAATTCATTAAAATATTATCAATTTTTATTTTAATATTATGAAATGAAATTTAAAGATGATATCGAGACTATAATTAGCTTTTTTTTTATAATTCACAATAAATAAAATTCCAAACAGATTCCTCTAAAAGCATTTCATCGTAAAGGTGTTTTCTTAATGTTAAAATTTTGATGCATACACAAAACCTATAATTTTTTTATGAAGCTTTCTAC
The DNA here is from genome assembly GCF_029603195.1 of Condylostylus longicornis. Classification (NCBI taxonomy): domain Eukaryota; kingdom Metazoa; phylum Arthropoda; class Insecta; order Diptera; family Dolichopodidae; genus Condylostylus; species Condylostylus longicornis. The sequence continues at coordinate 5,596,559 of NW_026578009.1, read as the reverse complement.
AGACGGAAAACTGATAGTAAAATGATAATTAACTTTCTTTATCGCTTCTCTTTTTTTGCTTACAATGGGTACAAATTTGTTCTCTTTCATTTCTTTTCAAATATGAAATTCATTTAATGACTTCGTAGCCCTAAAAAAGTAAATATCTTCTATTATCTTTAACTTTTTTTTTGTGCATTAAGCAGTATAATGCATAAAAATTATGCGGTGATTAATTGTCCAAACAAAGAAAAAACGGTAACACAGAAAGTAAACCTTCATACCATTAACCTCTTTTCTTTCTTTTTAAACCCGTACGAACGTATGTTCGAAGGGTATACTAAATTTGCCTTACCGTTTGTAACGCTAAGAAATAACGGTTTTAGATATAAACTCAAGTGAATGTTTTTGATCAGCGTCAAATTCTGAGTTGATTTAGCTTTGTCTGTCCGTCCGTCCGTCCGTCCGTCCGAACGATAACTCAAAAACTAATTGAGCTAAGTTCACCAAATTTTCACAAATGATTTATTGTAGTAAGTGCCAGAACCCTATTGGACGTGATCAGGGTACCGGTTCGGGTAGCTGCCATACAACTTCAAAATTTATTTGGCTATATCTCAAAAACTATAAAAGTTGTGGTATTGAAATTTCATACAAACGAATATATTAGTAGGGCCAATGTGTCTCATAAAAGTCGTTGAAATTACTTGGCTCCTTCTGGTACCTGCCATGCAACTTCAAAAGTTATTTGACTATATTTCAGAAACTATTAAAGCTATGGTATTGAAATTTCACACAAACGAATATATTAGTAGAGCCAATGTGTCTCATAAAAGTCGTTGAAATTACTTGGCTCTTTCTGGTAGCTGCCATACAACTTCAATAGTAGTTTGGCACAACCAGTATTTTGAAAAACACATAGTACTGAAATTTTGCATAAATTAATATGGTAATACGGCAACTTAAAGTCATAGTCTGCCCCATAGTTAGTTATGGCACATTAGTTATTCGCACATAGGATAACAAATTCGTACGGGTATCACAGAGTTGACAAGGTCAACTCTATTTTTTTTCTCGCTTTTATTAATGTTGCTTACTATTATTATTTTAGGTCACTTGAAAACAACTTTTTTGACAGAATTTCTTCTAGTTTATGAATAAGAAATAATTTTCATTATAACAGGAAATTTAATAGAACATCTGTAATGTTAAGGAAAAGTGTTAATACACCATTCAAAAAGAAAGTTAATTGATTTTGAACTTTGTTTCATTTATACGAGTACAGAATAAGTTTATTACAATCATACTAAATAGTAGCTAGTTTAAGAAGAGTTTGCGTCTGTATTCTAAAAAAATTATGGATTCACGCAGACTGTATAAGCTTGTAATGTTCAAATAATATTTGTCAGCTATATTTCACTTTCACTTCAATAAATTGGCTCAAAATGAAAATTATTAATTATTGTTAAGCAAATTATAATACTACAAATAATTATTGTACGAAGATATTCGTACATTCGGTTCCGTCGAGGTGTGTGTTATTAATATACATACAAAATCAAAATGTATTTTCATTTTCTAAGCTTCTGTTATTTATAGTTATAAAAACCATTGAGTTACTTTAAAAACCATTGAGTTGATCCGGATTAATTGTTATATTATAAGTGTATATTTAAGTGAACGTAATTTTTAACCGAATTATTTAACCAAGTATTTCATGTTTTTACGTCAATATTCTGTGAAGAAGTTCATTTAAACTGTTTACACAGATTTGAAAGTTTAAAATATCATATTGCATATGAAAGTGTGTTTGTATATATGCAATTTTCATCGATCAAAAATTTAAATTGCCATATTTTTTTTGTTAATCTTTCATAATTGAATTTTCTAAGATTTTCATAATTTACACAAATTTAATTAAAATTTTAAGTTATTTGAATCAATATATTCACCATTAAAATTTAACACTGGTGCTGTTGCCCCTTCTACATTAAATAAAAGTCACATTTTTGTTTTAAGTTTTATTAGTTATGTTAAAATACGAAAACAATTTAAGTTACAATATGATGTAATAATACGATCTTATACCAAACAAGTAAAAACGTTTCAGTCGGTATAAACCGATTGAATTATACCCTGCACCTTTCGTTGTTGTATAGCAATTATTTTAACCTGTGAAACCATTCTATAGAAATTTCACGGATATGTCTGATTTATAACTGGACACACAACTGCAAAGTTTCATGAATCTGACTTTATTTTTCCAAATATTTAAACTTTTGGACTTGTATGGGAGCTACTCGTAGCTGTGGAGCAATTCAACCAAAACTTCAGAAATATATCTGACCTATAACTCGACACACAACTGCCAAGTTTCATGAATCTGACTTTATTATTTTTCCAAATATTTAAAATAAGCTTCTGGAGTTGTATGGCAGGTACCCGAACCTGTCAAGGAATTCCTCTAAAACTTCAGAAATATATTTGACCTATAATTGGACACATGACTGCCAAGTTTCATGAATCTGACTTTATTATTTTTCCGAATATAAAAAATTTGCTGTTTGAGTTGTATGGCAGCCACCCGAACCGGTGCAGCTATCCCATTATAACTTTTAGAGCATGTGTAGAATATAATTGGAAACGTGTATACAAAATTTTATATTTATACCTTCATTATTTTGTGAAATATTTAAAATAAACTCTTTGAGTTTTATGGCAGCTACCCGAACCCGTTGTCCGAATTAGTCCAATAACAATAGGGCTCGTCCTTGGCACAAAAGAAAAAACTTGTGAAAGTTTGGTGTCGAGTGCATTATTCGTTTTTGAGTTATCGTGCGATCGGACGGACGGACGGACAGACGGACATGTGTAAATCGACGCAGAATTTTACGCTGAGCAAGAATATATATATATGTCCATACCGCAGATGACTCCTTCAAGTAGCTACAAACTCCATACCAAAGTTAATATACCCTTCACGAAGTGCAGGGTATAAAAATGTAGTCGATCGAACTTACGATCAAACTTATAAAGATCTAAATTTAAATTAATCGAAATAAGGTTTAAGTATTCTCTTTAAATATTTCTCTTATCAGAATATAATTTTGTATGAATTTAGAGTAAATCTTAAACCAGTCAAATGCGCTTAATATCAATCCGATAAAATATTTTATATTCTCGATTTTTATTTCATATAATTTTAATTTATCTGAGCTTCACTTAATTTCACAACTCGATTAAAATCACAAATTCTTGAACATTTTTCTATGCTCTAACATTAAACGTGTTCGACCATATTTTTGAAAAATTTATGTCACTTTATATTGGAGCTTGAATGGTATTTAATTAATGCTAATTAATTTAGTTAATTATACTTGCTTAAATTATTGTTGCATTTTTGCTTTTATATAAGTACGTGAAAATTTATAGTGTTAAAGAAGAAGAGAACTAAGAGTATTTCGCATATTTTATTTCAGAATATGCAAGAAATTTTTGTCTGTTGAGAGGTCATGTGGGAGGAAAACTAGTTTGAAATCTGCAAAAATCAATTGGAAGTAACGGAAGGGTCAATTAAACAACTTAACATTTTCTTATAGATTATTGTATTAGAAGAAGCCATATTTGACCTTTCTGTGTTTACAGAACTTTCAAATTTCTTTTAAATTAGGCATCGAAACTTGTGGAGAAAAATTGCATTTTCACATCTTTTTAATCTATTACTTGGACAAAATGGAGGACACTTCTAATCCAAAATGGATTCTAAGGAGATAGCACCACCCGTAAAACCTATATATGCACACAATTTCGTTTTCATATTCTGAGCCCTGCAGAAACCCTGAAGGTATGCAATAAAATAAATTATAAATGGGAAATTCTATTGTTTTGTAAAATTCTTCAGTAATAATAGCTTTAATATTTCTATTTCTGACTTAATCCTTCTTCTTGCACATCATAAATGCTAGAATTAAAAATATTTGCAAAAAGACTATTTCATTGGTTAGCGTAATGGGTGCAGCGATTAACAAATTTTTGGTTTAACACATTAAAAATTAATTTTATTTCGAACTTCTTTAGCGAAAAAACAAAATTTTAGTAATATTGCTAATACATACATACATATATACATATATAATATATTAAGCAATAATAAAAGCTTTTCTAGTCACGATTTTTAAGTTCAGTCAACCCGAATGCACTTAATTTATTTTTTTATTTTATTTGTCAGACTAGTCTTGTTTTTGATTATTTCACATAACCTGATTATAAGTTGACTTTATTTGTTTTTTTTTTCATATTAATTATTATGCACAAAATTTTATATATATACATTTACACATACATACATATTAATTGAATATTTCTCACACCTTTTATGTAAACAATACTATTTTAGCAGCAAACAAAAAAAAAAATTATTGCGATAAAATGCTAGCTAGCTATTATTATTAAAAGGTTGAAATTAGAAAAAATTCTGTTGCATTTGGTGCAGAAAAATTCTACCGAACTAGCAAAATAAATTACAATTGTCGATGTGAACATAAATTTGAAGTTTTTATCGAATTGATCATGCTAAAATATCTGTTCATATTTTGAATTCTGGTTGGTTTAAAATTTTGCTTTCATATCCCATTTTGATTAATATTCTTTGATACGAGTACTAATTCATCTTTGGTATACTTTAGCACTAATTCATTAAGAATGTTTGACCTTAATAGTAATTTATTTTAGGATTTCATTCAATATTAAAAAATCTATGAGATCTCTAAGGATCACTATGAGGTGACGCGAAATATTATAACATCTTGTGATATCTTGTGTCGTAGAAAAACAAAGTATCACTTAAGCGATACTAGTCGTATATGATCCGTCTTACAGAGCTATGGTGAATATGTGCCACAACCGAAAACATAAATATCAACTTGATCTCAGATTTAAATAGACAACATTCGATTTCTATAGATATAATCAACCGGAAAAATATAGATTGCCGCTAAAATTCGATTATCGTGAAAGTTTTCTTGCAATAAATTTGCATTTCTTTTGAATATTATTAATTATTTCAATTCAAAAAATTTTACCCGAATTTTTTATTTTTAACTTTTAAAGTTTGTAACAACGCTTACATCAATTAAATTAATTTAGTTTAATGTTAACCTGAAAAATGGAAAATAATACTATTTACTACGCTTCACTTATTAACTTAAGTAAGAGTCATATTTTGTTACTGCTTCAATATTCAAACCATATTGATTTACTTTAAATATTAAATTTTTTTTAACAATTGAATTCCTTCCAAAAATATTAATTAAATAGAAGCGAAATTTTTGCAGTCGTGCAATATATGCATATAGGGTGTCTAAGTTTCATGTATCCAATCCAATTTTATACAGAGTGTCCCAGACTATTTAACAATATAATAATAAGATTTTTGCTTGGTACTTTTTGTTCGTCAAGTTTTTGCCCAGTATTTGGCTTGAAAAGGGAAACTCTTCACCTTAAAACATGCTGATAGGTTAGTACAAAATACATAATTAATAGTAATACTGGTATAATTACAAAAATGTTGCAAATCTACTGAATTATTTCACAAAGTGAAGAAGTTTTTAATTTTGCTGATATCTCGACTTTAAAATGATTTTACAGAAATCGGTCTATTTATTTTGAAATTTATTTAATTTTATATAAAAAAACTGGACACTTTTAAGAAAAACCATTTTGACTTTGAAGGAATCGTCGAATTTGATAACTATTATGTTCACGCTTCTTTCAATTTGTTTTTTTAGTTCGTAGATTTTTAGTAAAAGTATATTAACTTGTTCAAAGAAAAATGGGCTACTTTACAAACCATTGATTTGATCTAAATTTATTAAATTAAATTTTATGTTTTCTATATTTGATTATGACTAGTTTTTGAACTATCAACAAAATCGATATCAACAAAAAACAACTCATAGGATCTTACATTATCATGTAAGATGAAAATTCAACGCAATTCATTAATTTAGAAGCTTTCTTTGGATGTCAGTCTCTTTATGATGAAACAAATTAAATCAAAATGAGTCAATTTAAAATAGAAATATCATATTGTATGTGTAATTTAACGTCTACAAAATCAAAACTGCAGGATTTGTAATTTTCATAAAAAAACTGAATTATTTTGGAATTTCGTGAACTGGAAGGGATTACGTAACCAATACTTCATTAATTAATTAAATTACTTTATCTCACACGTCCAGAAACACACGTCCATTTCATAATGTATTAGAATAGGTTCACCTGTATTTTATTCATTAAAATATTTTTAATAGCAGCAAGTAAATAAATAAAAAAAAAAAAAAAAACAATAAATAAAATTCTCTTTAATGTTATGTTGAAATTCAAAAACAAAAAATTTATCACTTGCTTATTGAGTTTTACAACATAATTTGATTTTAAAAAACATTTCACTTTATACACATTTCATTAGACAGTTTTTCAATAAAATTATTGGAATACGCAGTTCTTTAAGCCCTTATGCAATCACAATATTGTAAAAGCAAAAATACTTTATTGTTAATGCAATGACAACTCACTCGTTAGCTTGTCTTCATATTTAACAATGTACTGTACTTAAATTCTCCTTCCTTGTTTAATATTTACTTAACTAAAATATTTTAAATTGTTTTAAATTCATCGCTACATTTTATTATAAAATTTATTTTTGCTTAATGAATTTTAATTTTTATTTATCGATTTTGATGGATTACTTACTATATTGCTTTTGTAAATTGAAACACTTGCATATAAGGCATTTTAATTAAATAATCGGAATTGAATATTGTATACAAAACTTTACATAAATTTAGAAAATAATTTTAATGTACACATAGGTTTTAACAATAATCAAAATAATGCGTACAAGTAACTTATGTTTATAAAAGGTATGTAAGTATAAAAATATTATTAAGTAAAAGGTATGCAAAGCACAATAAAATTACATAATTATATTTAGGTATACATAAGAAAACGTGATTAGAGAGGGTTATTATTTTATTTTTAGTTCATAAATAATTTGAATAAATTCTTGTTTTAAAATTTATTAACGATAATACTTTCTAGTTCTAAAGAGTTCAAATAATATTTTAAAACACAAACATATTTAATTTTATTTTTGATTTCATAGACATGCTTACATTCATATTTGACACTAATGTTTTGAAATAATTTTGCATTCATGTATATAAAGCATCGAAAAAATAATATATAGAGTTTTCAAAAATCTGTCAGTATTATCGGTTTTCTTAAAGTATATCAACATTTTTAAGCAACTCTGTTTCAATTTGTACCTACATATATGAGTTTATTCTTAAAATTTTGCAAAATTTTTCGTCTTTTTAAATTTTGCCGCTCGGATATGAACGCATACGTGCTTAAGTAGACTATTCAATATAGCTTCAAAAATCAATTGATTTGTATTTTAAGAAGTATAAATTTACGAAATTAAAAAAAGTACATGGTAGTGAAAACATATAATATGTATGTATATATGTAAATGTATATTAAGATACAAATGCAGATAATAAAATGTAGTCCAATATATTATAGGACAATTTCCAGACAAAAAATAAATTCGGTTCACAAGAAAATTGTATGGCTTCTTCCAAAAATTTGAGAATTTAGCCAAGACTTTATTACTAAATAATGTACAATAATGTATATCTACATAATATAAATCTACTGCAATCAAAGCATTGCGTTGTTATTTTATAATATAAGTAGTGTTATATAATGAAGAGAATGTTGAAATTACAGTAGATTCTGTTATACTGAAGTTAATTTTTTACCGACCACCTAGGCTGCAATAAGACAGGTTATGTGATGATACCAATTTAGTAAATCAGTGATAGGGAGTTGAATCTTTTCACTTCCAGATTTTGCATTTTTGATAATTTTTAGAAAAATATTCAACAGATTAAATTGAAATCTTATATGGGATTTTGGGCCAAGAATTAAGAACCAAAATACATAATTCTAGATATGTTAACAAAAACTTACTAATCTCGTTATAATTTGAAAGAAATGTTTAAACATTTTCTCCAAACTAGGCAATACATCTTGCGGTCAGTTATGTGTTGATCACATCAGAATTTTCGTTATATATTTTGATGTAAAAAAGACTAATCTGTCGAAAGAACGACTTTTAAATTTAAAAGTAAATTTTATTATCACTGACTTTGATTGTAAACGAATAAAGTAGAATCAAATGCTGAAATTTAAAATTTTTTTAATATACACACATGAGAGCCTACAGTTGCTTCTTCACGGAAAAAATGTATAAGAAAACGGAACCTATATTAGGTTTTGTTTTATAATTAGGAAATTTTTCGATCAATCACCTGCATTTATACTTCCGACACCTGGTTTTTATGTAATTATATAATTTTATGTGAAATTTATTAATTAAAAAACAATAATGTCTCTTGTATCATTGTGTCTTTTTTTAAATCAAGCGCAGTTAAACATGTGCAACAGTAATTAAATAAATTTGAATAATTAAAATTATTGGGCATTAAGAAAATATTTTTAAATTTATTTGTTTGAAATGTTTCGAAAACGCAATATTTTAGCGTTGATTGGAAGATTGTCATTAGTGAAATTTTCTAATGTATTGTTTAAATTTATGAGAATGCAATTGAAATTGTAATTTAATTACTTATTAATTCAATTTGTACTAAAAGTACATACATAATTAATTTATAATATATTATTATATAATATATTTATAAATGTATAACAATTGGCTTTTTATAATAAAGTAGACCAGGCCAATTAAAAATGGAATTGATTATTAAATTTGAATTAAATTAAATCCGATAATCTGAATTATGTCAAACATACTACAATTGATTTTTGATAAATTTCTAAAAATGTTAGTGTTTATTAGTTTTTTTGTTCGCATTTTACAAAATTTCTACACTTTTAAATTAAACTAAAATGTCAAAGCATCGAATTGAACCCCGCAATTATGAGTATTTTTTATAGGTAAAATTTCTTGAACAAGCAAGTTTGATTTCATTGTAATCATCTCAATAGCGACTTTTCTCTATCCCGACTTATTGTCTCAAAGATTGAAAAAGTCAACTTTCGGTCTTTAATTTCTCTAAGATTAGTATGAGATTACCCGTAAATTTATGCAAACTTTTATTGTAATAACAGAATTACATATTTCAAGTGAATTTATTCATTACCTACAATTAAAATTAATTTATACAAATAACAGCTCTTAAATTACTAAAGAGAAATATGCTGTTTTACAAACAATGCTATTTAAAAGCTATTTAAAATTTTCGATCGCTTTACGTATAAGGTTTTCTATTGTGTATTTTCGATATGATCAATTTGTAAGAAGAATGCAATTTCTCTTATTATACCAAAAGCTATACACTCGGTAATTGGTTTTTGCAAGAATACTATCTCACTAAGGTTTTTTAAGTTTTAAAGAACAAAATTTAATTTAAATCATTAATTAAAGATGATATATTAAAATAATTAATTAAAATTTTTATACGTTTACGTTTCTAATACTTTTTGAACTTAATATACAAAAAATCTTGATATTAAACTTGACCCGAATTTTTAATTTTAAAATATTAAGGTTATTTTCATAAATTTATAATTTTCGATTTAATAAAATAAAACCTTTAATTCCCTTATATATTAATAAAAATCAAAAATTTTTAATTAAATCTTTTGAATGCCATCATAATTCAAAAATGGATTTATATTAATTTAAGTCCAAAAATATTATTTACAATAAAATATTGACTGAGCAGTTTGAGTTGAATATTAATTTGGTCTAGATTTTTTGATTAACAAAACAATAGAATATAAATCATATAAAAAGTTGGGTCAAACCAATGGTTTGTATTGTAGCACTTTTCCCTTCAACAAGTGAAAATACTGCTTTTAAAAACAGTCTATGTATACCTATCACACTATTAAAATTATTTACATTCATATACAAAACTATTTCTAGAATTGCATATATTTAGGATGAACGATTTATGCAGTCTTTGAAAAAAAGCAAAAATAATATAAAGTGGGGTTAACATAATGCTCGATTTTAAGGGTTAATTGTGTGAGTTAAGAAAAATAATTATATTTTTTAATGTCATGGAATTTACCGTTAACTTTTTGCGTTTATAGAAATTCGAAAAAACTTGCGGTTTCAGAAATATAAGGTGTCAAAAATGCAAATTTTATAAATTTCAAGAGGCCATAACTTGAGAGGGGGTGGAGATGGAAAAAAATTTTCTTCTAACGAAATGAACTACTTGTTAATGTCTAAAAGCCCCTAAAATTTCAAGCTCCTAGAGGCTGGGGTCTAGAAGAAAAACGACATCAAAAATTTGGAAAAAAAGGACTTTAGATAACGGTAAATTTGAGCGGCCATTTTGTTTTTCTAAAGTTTAACTATAGTATACCACGGTAGGGGAAGCACGCCGCTGCCTTTCTGCGTTTGCAAAATTTCAAAAATGCTTATGGTTTCATTGCAACAAATAGTTAAAGTAGGTAATTTTTAGTGCTTTGGGGGGGTATAACTTCTAGAGGGGGGGAGATAGGTAAAAATTTTGTTCTACGAAAATAAGTTTCTAGTAAAGATCTATGTACGTATTAAATTTCAGCTCTCTATCTTTAAGAATGTAGAAGTTTTGTAAACAGACACACGGACAGACGGACGGACGGACGGACGGACAGAGTGAAACTAATAAGCACTTTTTTTCAAAAATTTTTTGGAAAAGTGCTAAAAACGAGTATTACCCATACTCAGCTCTGACGAAATAATAATAAATCAGTAAATAGTCAAATATTTGGTAATCACATATTGAAAGTTTTAAATATACCTTTAACTAATGGAGAATGACCAGTTAGATTTCTTGATTTACTTTCACAGTTTTTATTATGGATAGTATTCCTGAAGCAGCACTGTTAATGAAAGAATGATTGAAGAAAAAAATGTGAAATACTCCTAAAGAATGTACTCTATTATTTCTTATTCATATGAGTTAATTTTATCGTCTTGCTTCGGGAATTCCTAACGACATTTTTTGGAATTAAATTTCGCTTTTTTCGCCCTCTTTCTTAAGCCGTTGTGTCTCAAAATAAATTTTTCTTTAAAGGGCTAAGATTTTAAATTTTAATGTTATTTTTGAGTTTTAAAGCAAATATTTTACGAAAAACACTCAAAAGGTTATTATTTATTAACATGCGGTTCTAAGTTTTTTCGAATTTCTTAAAAGTTTAAAGGTTCTATTTAAATTTTTTACAAATTATTAAAGCACTAAATTTCAGACACATGATTAACTTTAGAAAGAAGGAAAATGTTATATATGTTTTAAATCCATACTCTCGAGGCTTCGACACTCTGTACAAAAAATTTTTTAACCTGAATTGTTGTCACTCTAATGTCGAATATCAATTAAAAACAAAATGATAATTAAATTCAATAATAAATCAATTACTTGAAAATGAAATGTCGATGATCCTTAGAAAATTCTTTTATGGGTAGCCAATCACCTTTAATTGGTTAAAATTTTTGGTACGTTTTTAGTTTTCAATATTAAAATTATATTCATCTTTAATTTTAATTCAATGGACATACTTTAAGTATTCAATTGTCGTTTGTTAAAACTTAAAATAAATTGGTATTTCAAGGGAAATATGATTAATTTTTGTAATTTGTTTTTGATACTATGAACAAAAAATAATCACGAAAAGAAGTTTTCCTTTTACTGTTTGCACATAATTTTTTTTTTTAGAAAAGATCGGAAATTGATTAAAATCAATATTTCGACAAAAAAAAGGGGCTACCTTCAAACATATTAGTAACCAATAATTCGATTTCAAAGTCATCAAGTTTTTTTTTTGTAAATTACTTTGCTAGTGCGCGTCTCAATTTCAATGTCTTAAGAAATAATCTTTATATTCTTTACTTCCACAAAATTATAAAAAAAATTAATAGTCTATGTAATCACTTCTGTTTTCCATACATACAAAACATTCTCAATCATATTTACTTACGAGTTACGCACATTTGTTTACAAAAGACTTAACTGAGTTCTATGCTTTTTAAAAGTACACTGACTAGCAATTGTAATTAAATGTCCAACTGTATTTAAATTTTCTAGCAATATTAATTTTTGTATTTTTGAGAACCGTCTTTTTTATTCGGCGTTAACGGATTGTTGTTACAGTTATACCTAAAATTACTAGAGTAATTATAAAAATAAAATTGAAAGAAGAAGCTTAATTTTGTTCTCTATTAAATCATATGGCTCGGAATTATTGAATTGTTGAAACAACAACGCTCCAAACATTGAACGAAAGCGAAAATCAGATAAGTTCTATATCCAAGCTATTTCCAACAGTTAGAACTCTGGATCTTCATTTTTTTGATTGGAAAAATTATAACAGTTTTAGTTATTTCATTTGGTTTGGTAGGCAGCTAATGATATTATAAGATCTGACAGTGACATAATCGATCGTTACTTCTCAAAAGAAGACATTAGCGATAAATATATTGAAAAATGCATTAGGTGGACATTTAAATTCAGATTTTGAATATGTCAATTGGTCGCTGCAGTACTCAAATGCTAAAATTTTATAAGTAGATCAAAACTTTCATTCCTAATGGTCTATCCAAATTTAATCGGTCTATGTTTAATATAATATATACAAATAAAGAGCATTATAACTGATATTGTGTTGACGAATAAAATTAATACTTTAAATAAAAGTAAAAATTTTCAAATATAAAATTTTTGAATCCTAAAATGTTCAACTCTGTTAGCCAAAATCCATCACATAAAGAAGAATTAATTTTCTTTTTACTGGAACGATTTGTTTTTGTATTTCCGTTGATTTTGTTTTTTATCAATTAAACAATTAAATTTCATCACTTATTTTTTAATATAATTAACAGCGATGACATGCTGTGTTGAACATTATGATTAAATATTTAGCATAACTCACAAATAAATCTTTTCTTCAATAATATTCAAATAAATTTTCTATATATAATAGTATAAAATGCATATAAAATAAGCAGCGTGTTAATTATTAGATTGTGTAATAATTGCGTAAATGCAAAAACGAAAAAAAGCATATAATAACGATTTACGGGGGTCGATCATTGGAAAATCTCTGCTTAGCTAACAACAAAATGTTACAAAAATCTCTTTTATGGTTTATTTAATTGAAATTCTCTTGTTTTTTAACTTATAAACAAATTTGTATAACAAAATATTTTTTATTTATTTTTGAATGATTTTACTAAATTGAGCATAAAAGTGGGTAAATTAATTACAAAAGGTTTAACAATAGTAGAAAAGAAACAATTAATTATTATTTAAAAAATATGTTTTTGTTTTGTTTTTTAAAAATTAAATAATTAAATTATATAATAATGGTCATTTAACGTCATAGACGGTATGGTGGGATGATTTTAAATAAAGGATAAAGTATGATGAAGATTGCATCTCAGCTATTGCAGAGAATGTTGTTAAATAAATTGTGAAAGTGTTTTTCATTTTCAAATCTAAAATTTTAATATTGCAAATTTGAATTATTTCCGTATCTATATTATGCTTGTGTAATATTCAAAGAAGCAATCATATGTTAATGACTGCCCATTTGGGGTATTAAAAACGCAAACTATATATATATTGCGTAAATATCTATGTTATTATGTAACAAGTTAATTGTTGTTAAGAAATGAATTTTTATATTCCCTTTAAATAGTATTTTTTTCTTAATTTTAATTAAAAATCGTGTTCCTTTTTTGCAGTTAATTTCATAATGGAATTTATATTTAATTACTGCCGCCTAAAATTATATAATTGTTAATGTTACAAGTTACGTAATTGATTACTTTACTAAAATTAAACAATAATCAAAAAATTACATAAAATCGTTAACTGATAATAAGTACAATTTTTAACATTAATACATGCATATTTCTAAAATGGAGATTTGACGTCAACTGCGAGTACTTGATCGACTCGACAATACAATTTTAATTATTGAATAAATCTAATATAAATCTGTAAATAGGTAATATGTGAATCATAATCATAATTTATAGAATTAAGACTGCTTTAAGATTGAACTGGATAATTATACTATTACATTGAAAATAAGAATTTTGGTTGAAAGCAATCAATATTCCATAAGTCATCACAAAATCGTTTATTTCTGTGTTTACTTACAGGAATCAGAAATTTAACAACTATACAAAGCAATTGTATTTGTTATATGGTCCCATTTCTATAATATCTGCAAAAGCATAAATCTGACAAGCGGTATTTGTGCAGTTTTACATTTTGACCGACTGTTCCCACTGTACGAGTAAAAGAATTGCATAATTTATAATTACAATAATTATTTTTTTATTAATTCATATTTGAATATGTTTATATGAAGTTTCTATATGCATTTGGTTCAAGAATAGATGATCAAGAACAAAACACATTAATTTTATTTAGATGTAATGAATTGCGAATGTGTGAATAATTCAAAAATTTTTTTTTTTTTAAATTTTTAAACTTTATTGTTAAAATTGTTAACAATGGGAATGAGTTTACAATTGCGTGCAGAGAATGTCAATGTATTTTTACTGGTACCATTGCAACCCATGTAGATTATATTTTAAAAAATATTATAAATTATTCTTTTCGTTTGTGATTCTATGAAATGAAAGTTTTTTTCTATGAAATGAAGCAAATGAATTCTGCCTTATGATTTTCAAAATAGAATTGCTTAATGAAATCACTCAATTGGCTATCATTTAAATTTATGACACCAATTTGAAACTTTACCAAAGAAAATATCCTTAATTTGACACAAAAATCTCTATAATAAATTATTCTTCTAGTAAAATTTTTATAAGACATTGTTCCTAAAAGAAGGTATGTATAGTATGACTAAATTTGCTTTCAACTGAGTAAGAACTGTTTTAACTAACAACAGCTGTAGAATTAATAAGATTTCATTTTAATAATGCAAAGTAAAATTTAATTCCCAAATGCAACTTGGTAAAAGAAATCCTAAAAAAAACTTTAGATTGTTACTTTGTATCGTCATTGTTATTAGAAAATTATTCCCATAGGATTTGGGTTAACATGAAATTTGAATGTCAGAAATTATCACATGCAAGAAAATTTATTACAATAATATAATATGTGTGTTTATGCATAATTATGCTTACATTTTAATGTTATATGTAAAAACTAAATTTTATTATAAAAAGCAATTGTCAACATTCATTCAAGCACGCAAGCGTTTACATTAAATTAAAAGCATCCATCCATTGTTCCACTTAATATTGGTGCCATTATTTAGTCTTCCATTTTGATTCACATTCAATCACTCATTTAATCACAATTTTAATGGTGTTGCAAACTTAGTTTTGGTTTCATGTTGTCAAATTTTTTAAAATTGAAAATAAATTATTTTTTAATTTATAAATTTTAAATTGATTGCTTCAAGTTAATCTCCAGATCCTAGCTTTGATTTATTTTATAATATTTATGTTACATGGTATTCAAATTTTGTGAAATTAATAATTATAAAAGTGATTTTTATAAAAGTTTCAAAATATGCTTTCGTATTTCAAGTATAATTCAAATTTGATTTTAAAAGATATCCAATTGCGAGAGAGGTTATTAAAATCGACTTCATTTCAATTAAAATCGACTCATTGATGGGAAATTATTTTACTCACAATTCGAACATATTTTGTTATTAATTGTCACTTAAAATCAGCCGTATAACACAGATGCAGAGGCAAAATAAGAAAATTTTCATATAATTTTTTTACCGTGCAATCAAAAATTTTAGAGAATAGTGCAGTCATTCTCTATACGTTACTTAAGAATCTAGCCACATTCATGCTTACAGGAAAAAATCTGAAGAAGGAATGCGTTACAAAAATAGGTGGGAAAAATATTGTTAGGACTTAAAATACGCAATACTTTTAAAATTCTCAAAAAAAAACTTTATTCCACGATTCTCCAAATAAAAGAGATTTGACGCAAAATTTCAAAGAAATTGTTTTTAATTGGTTAAAAAAAAAATTTGTCTTAAATAATGCTGAAGAATTTCAGATCGATTTCTGACAAATGTACAGTCCCTGAGACTTTATGTGAAAAAAAAATACCAATTTATTGCATTCGCAAAAGAGAATTTCATTAAAATATCTTCAAAATCGTTTCGTAATTGTGATAGAGGGCAGATTTACCGACCATTGGACAGGCAAACAGACGCCACACTAATGCTAACTGTTTGTGCAACGGTCCTACGAAATAATGAATAATAGTTCCAGTTTTTATGGAATCACTCATATTTTCATAAATTAGAATTAAAATCTGAAAACAAGTTCTATTGCAAAATTATGAAGGAAAACACTTCTTACACCATAATTATACGTATAAACCAGTATCAAATTCAATAAAAAAAATAATAAATTTTATTTGATTTTCCCGACTAAAATACGATTTTTCCGGTATATTGTTTAAATATACTCGTAATACTATAAGTGTGATTTCAAAAGAAACATTGTTTTGTCTACACGAAAATAATTTTGTCACGGTTTATAAATGTAAAACAAAAAATCAAAAAACAAATTTACCTTTTAATCTACAAATATCTTAAGAATATTTTTTCTTTCATAAAGTCTTGTACGATTTAGGCGCACTTTTATGATCTTTCATCACAATAAAGTAAGTAATTATATTATTTGAAATCTTAGCTATCATAAGAGTACCTACCATTTAAAAATTTGGTTTTCAGTTCCTCTAATTATAATAATCTACAAGAAGAATAAAAAAAATTTTTTTTTTCTGAAAACCTTGTCAGGTGTGCAATTGTTGAAAAACTGTTTGAAGAAACAAAAGTAATAGCAAAAATTAAAGAGTACAAATTACATAGAGATAAAATGTATAAAAAGAGTTTGTGATATAAAAAAATCAACCGGAAGTAGTAATTTATCAAAAAAATTATTGAAATTTTATAACAAATTAGAACTTCACTGTGTGTATGAAATTTTTAAAGTTTAAAGTTATAATCGCGCAGCATTTAATAACGGTTTGACTTGTGGCATTTAAAATATAGATTACACGGTGTTTAATTAAATAATTATAAATACCTTTTTTTTTGCAAAAAAAATTGCATGTTTAAAAATAAATATCAAATATTTATTGTTCCGCAAAATCTACGGGAATCTTATACAAAATTGAAAGTGACTTTAATAACAATTTAATTGTGTTTAAAACAAGATGGAAGCTCAGAAGCAGTTTTCACTATATTTTGATCTTTGTGCTTTCTGCTAGTTTAGAATACTATGATTTAGTGATTCGGTGATAACAATTAAAAGCACCATATTTTCGGTCTCAATATTTTATATTAAACAATTTGTCGCCTGAATGTAATCTGGATTCATACGCCCCTTTCGTTATTTTTGATTTAAGAACGCTTATAGGTTTTCGAGGATCATTCTTAAAAAATATGCAATGCATATTTGACTATCTCGTTTAGTTTTATATAGATAAGTAGAGGTTATTTTGATTCACCTTTATTTTTAACTCAATTTGGAACGTATTTTGACCCATATACAAAATCAAAGCATTAATGGAACGAGTTTTCAATCAACAATTATTGTTATAAATTTCAATAACTAAGAGCAACAATAATTTCGTTTAGCCTGCAAATTTGTCATATTATGTCAATTAAAATTAACGATGAATTTTTGATGAAAATGAAATGAAATCAGATGAAAATGAGATTATTTAACTACAAAACGATCCTCAATCTTTTGTTTCACTTTATTAAGTGACCTATAATAACGATAATCTGAATTTGCTTTAGAATACAATTGTGAATTAAAATTAAGTAGATCGGTTTTTCAATTTTTTATAATAATTATTAACTTAATCAATACTTTAGATTCTGTTGTCCACTTTTCGGCTAATGTTTAAATTATTAAAACAGTTTTCGAAAATTAATTCTCTATTTGAAAAATCGGATTGCTGCTGTAGTATTGATATAGCCGAAATTCTGTTAAGAATTGAAAATCTACATAAAAGCAGAACATTAACATTTAAACAGAATCTGTAACGAAAAACAAATTTCCTAACAATATTAACAGACAAAAACATTTTATAGAGCTAATGAACTGAAACCGTAATACAACTATAAATGTCAGATCTTGTCCAAAGTTATTACAATTTTTTCATTACAAATTCTCAAAAGGTTTTTTTCTCTTAATAATGTAGTTTATTGTTTCTTTATATAAAAACAATAAGTGCTTAAATGGAAATCAAGATTTTATTGATTTCCTGTTCATATTTTTAAAAGTAGAACAATATTATGCAATATGATTTCCAAAATTATTATCAAATGTATATAGAAAACATTTGTGAGAACTTACCGTATATAAATTATTATTTAATTGAATAATAAATGAAGCAGAAATTTTAATGTTTTGTAAGAGAAATTATAATTTAAAAGAAGAAAGTTCCTCAAGAGAATAACTTATTTTTGCCTTAATGGTGAAAAATTTAATTGTGGCCCATTTAAATTTTCAGAACTTTTATTCACTGTTCTGTTACATTTAATGATCTTTACAAATTTGAATAAAATTTCGATTTCAAAATTAGTTAAAATTTTAATTTTAAATTTATTTTCATATTTTATTCAATAGTTTTGATTATTACATATACAATTTCTTCATACAACTGCCTCGACCAACTGGACTCGAACCAGTGACCTACCGCTTTTTAGGCGAACGCTCCAACCAATTGAACTACAGAGGTATGAAGAATTTGCCGACGAAATTATCGCTGGACGAATTACAAGTTTGCTAAGCTTGGTGGTTAACACTAAGAGATTGAAATCGTCATAATTCAACGCTTTTATTTCAAAATATTTCTACTACATTTTTAATAATAAAAATATATTCGCCTTAATAATCTCATTATTACAGAAATTATAAAAAAAAAATATTTTAATTTTTGTTTTTTTTTATTCGAAATTTGCATACAATAAAAACTTCTTAAACCTGACTGTATTTAACCTATATTTCTTCCCTTGGTTAAGTTAACGTACATTCTATTAATCAGTCTATGTTATTATTATGCAGAAAATGTAGCAATATCACTGACTGGAATAATATTTTATGAAGACATAGAAAAAACTAAAATTGCTCTAAATAAAAATTTTATTATTCTTAGGTTTTTCTATATTCAAAAACGCTTCTTAAATTTACGTTGACAAGGTGATGAGAAATACAAGTATACCAGGAGTCATGTAATAATTATTTTCCGATGTAATTTTTTTTTTGTGGTTTTATGGCTCCCAAATTATCAGATTTTTGAAATTTTTGAATTTTTAACTACTATGGTGTATGGTATATAAACGCATAGCAAGTTTATTTTTCTAATTCCACTCATTCGTTATTTTGATGCCATAATAACAAGAGGAATTAAAATGCTCACTAAATATTTTGTTTGAATTAAATTTATTAAGTTTTTTAAAATTGGGATGGCTAAGAGGCAGGACATTTCCTCATCGGATATCGGCCGGGGATGCCAAGACATCGGGGTGGTGGAGGATATTCATAACGTGCTGTGCGAGTGCTTTGCTTTGATGCGGAAAAGGGAACACTTTTTGGGAGGATATCGGATTGACGAGTTGGAGGAATTGTTGGCCCCGCCTGTGAGTGATCTGATGAACTTTTTCAAGGGACTTTAATGGATTTAGGGGAAGGGATGTGTGTTGGAAGAATGTCGATGGTCCTTCTACTGGCCTAGTGCTGGTGGCGGCGTTATTGCTGCCGCCTCTCCTCTGTAACTAACTAACTAAATTTCAATTAAATTTCTTTTATAAACAAATTTTTTTAGCTTTGCTTATCACAACTACATATAATACAATAACTGCACATCTAATTCTCAATATGCTTTTATATAATGTTATATTGATACAAGGTGATTCAGTAAAGCATTATTACCTTTTAAAAAATCAAGAATCGTTTAAAGAATCAAAAAAGAGTAAAACTTTTATGGTTTTCGAGATACACGTATTTAAAGAATATTAGATGAAATTTTTACTTGATCACGCGTTTTTTGCTTATAGTTGAAGTTGTAAAGCTGATATGAGCTTCAAACAAAAAAATTAAGGATTAATAGGGAACTAAGATCCTGTTTATAACGTTATCAAAAGAAAACCTTTGAAGTACCAACTAAATCTTGAAATCATGTTGCAGCATTGCTGTTGATTAAAATATTTTTAATCATTTGAATTTTCTTATGCAATTTCAAGCTTTGGAATCAAACTTGGAATATGCTTTCTACTTATCTTATATACTTTGTTTCTAATAAAATTTTATACACCTTATAAGAATATCTCAATTACCCAATTGAAAAAAAATCATTGCAATTCCAATTTTGTATAAATTATAATTATAGTGATTAATATTTCATGCTGGTTATGACTTTTCCCAATGACTATAAAATTATAAATGTTCAAATTTATGAATTTTTGGTATTTTCATTAGAAAACTCAAATAAGAAAAAAACATTACTTTGCTAACAACATGACAATACTGTTATTAAAAATATCCAATTCCTTTACAATTATTTAAGGTTTTCAGTATAACCTTGAGTTAATTTTTATGCCTTTTCTTTTCAAATGTGCAGAGTACCTATTTCAAACTGTTTTAAATTGTAAAATTTTTATTGAATTTTTGAATTATCATTATGCCTGATTGAGTTTGAAAAGAAAATAAGTACAATTTATTAATAATATTGCAATTTTTTTTATAAATATCGTAAAAGCGTTCAAAATCAACATGATATTTTTTTTTGTATAACTCCAGGGTGAACCAGTATTAAAGACTAATGGACTTTTGTAAAAAAAAACAATAGTGAATAAATGATAATGTGATTCGGTTCATTCAATTGGAATGAAAGTAAAATTTTAATTGAAAAAAAAAAATACTTAATTTGTTTGGTTTCGTTTTTTTTTTTGGAATATGGTTGTTATTCTTTTAGTTAGACAAAACAAACTTCAATCACAAAATTGTGGTGACATTCCATTAGCAGATACTTTCCGTCATTTTGATCTACTATTACAAAACGCTTTAAGAATAGAGAACAGGTTAGTAAATTTAGAGAAGTATTTGATTGAAGAACAAGCCTTTATTGTTAATAAATCCGGGTCGTACCATCTGGGTCAATAGTTTACAGTTTGTAGTAAGTAGTACATTTCCCTCCAGTAAGTGAAAACATTTTAAAAAAATCGAAACAACATATGAACAATTTTAACAATGTGAATTTGGCACTTTGAAGAGGTCCCTGAAAAATTCTTCAGTTATTTCTGATATAGTAATCGGAACCTAAATATTAATTTTTAAAAAAACTTTCAATTAGTTTCTGAAATATGAAAAGAAAAGTTAATTCGGCCCATAGTAAAAATCTAGAAATTGATATTTAATTTACTTGAAAAGCATTGTGAGACGAACCTTACGAGTTTGGTACCTTCACATAACTTGTCTTATTGTATGCAAAGCGGTCGGTAAAAAATTATTTTTTTTTAAATTACATATTCACATTAACATATTCTGAAATACTTTATGATAACTGCATATTTTAGGGGTTAGCACATTTCAGGGGTTAGAAAACAAATATTGTAAGAATCATTAACATTAGCTCATATAAAGGATTAACGTTAATTAAGATAAATAATTATATTTTGTCATATTATAATTTTTATTTCCGTTATTGCAGTTTTAAAAAATTGAGAAACTCAAAATTACACGACGGTAATTTATTAAAAAAATCAATAAATATTTGTTTCAATTTATTAGAAAAGAATTTTACCTCCCTCCCTTCTTAAATTATCATCTATCAAATTTAAGAATATTTTAATATTCCATCAGTTTACTAAGGAATGTTAGTTCCGCATCGAAAACTAAGATTGCGTTCCTTATTTAAATTAGAGCAGTTTGTTTTTAACAGTGCGCTAGAACAAAATTTATAAAAATTTATAAGCTTTTAATAGAAGAGTCTAGATTTCAAATTATTGATTAAAATTTTCTATAAATATTGGAGAATTTGTTGCAGTTTCGTAGTAATTGACCATTTATTTACGTAATTGTGTCATGACATTTATTATAAACAAATTTTCACGTTGTTGTTGCAAAATAAATTCAACCGTATAATAATTGGGTCTTTGCAAAATATTTAGTAATAATCTTAAACCCTCTAATTATTTTGTAATAAACACAATCAAATAAAAATCATTGTGAAACCTCAATTAATTAAAGATTTCGAATAGAAATTTAAAATTATAGCATTTTACATTTTTATTTTCCAAAAATAATTAAAATATTTCCAAAATCATCAGAAAATTTTAAATTATTTTTAACAAGATTCCAAGTTAATTTTATAAAATAAGTAATTATTTTATCAATTAGTATCATAAAATATTTGAAATACAAGAGTATCTGATTGCTAAATAATAAGTACAAATAAATAAACTCATTATATTATTTAATGATGGAAAATAATGAGATTTAAAATTTATAATTTGACACAAAAAAAAAATGAAGAAATCTTCAAGTAAGTAGGCAAATTTTGATTATAAAGTTCAATCAATTTTGTGTTTTGAGGGTCTTTATAATGAAGCATCATCATCTTTGGTCAATTAAATTTTTATTTTTAAATTGTTATTTTAAATAAAATATTTCAAAAGCAAGCAATAAATAGTGTTGACAATGCTAGAGAAAAAGAAAAATTTTAATATTTCATTTGAAATAAATTGTAAATTTAATTTTATCTTATTGCAAATTTAATTGTTGAATTATTTGGAATTTCATTTTCAGTAAAACAAAATTTTTTTTTTATCAAACTCAAATACGAGTACTCGTATTATTCAAAATGAATATTGTAATCTGAGACAAGTATAACAAAATAAAAGATAATGTGTGTAGAGTGAAGCAATCGCATAGAGTACCTATACTATTGCGAATTATTGTATACGTACATAATATTGTGAATGAAAAATAATTTTTAATGTTTCTAAATTCATGAAAAAGACCTTCACGACCTTTCATTTCAATCATTGTTTTTTTTTTTCTATCATTAAGAGTTTGATATAGTCGTCGCCTAAAGCAAGTTATGTAAATTTCTGCATAGTATTAAAAATAGAGTTAACAAGGCAGCAAAAACCCAAAAAAAAAAATAAAACAGTTGTTTCTCTTTGAAAAAATTTTTTTTCCATATTTTTTCATTCTTTAAATTGTTTTAAATGAAAAACAAAAAAAAAATGTAAAATTTAGATTTATTAATTTTAACTGTGAAAATGTTTTTTTTTTCTATTTATTTTTCTATAGTATAGAAATTAATTTTCTAAATACAATTGTTGAAATTTTCTTTTTTCTTACTTAATAAAACTAGGTGTACTTATTCACAGTGTTGGTAAACTCACAAAAGCTATTTTGGTAAAATTTTATTAAGATTGGGAATTTAATGAGATTAATGAAAATATTATATGAGAACTATATAGAAAAATACCTTATATGTACAGTTACTCAGGTCTTGTACAAATTTAACTTATGACTTGTTTTTATTGAAATTACAGCACTGAAATTTTGCATTAATTAATTCCGTACAAACGTTAGACATTTATAAATACTTATTATCGAATTCTGAAGCGATTTAGTCATGTCGATTCGTCCTAGTGATATCCTAAAAGTTTTTACCGAATTTTCACAAAGAGTTTATGATATTAAACTATTATACCCTATTTAATACAGATTTGATCAATAGGTGTAGTTTAACCAGCTATCGTATAACTTCGTACCGGTATCACAGAGTTGACATGTTCAACAAATTTATGAATTAAAAGTAAAATTCCCATGTTTTGCTAGCGAAATTTTCTGCATTATCGAGCTAATTCTACATTGGATAATGTGAATGAAGGTTTTAAAGAGAGTTCTTTTAAATTTTATTAATTTTTATAAGTTTTATTAATTTTTATATGTTGTACTTAAGATTATCATCTAACCGATGATAGCGCATTCTGTTGATCAATCATTATTTTTATTTTAATACATGCAGTGTAAATATAAGAATGCCGACTGACCGTGTGAATGTAAAAATCCCAACATTTTAATTAATCAATGCTGAATCCCAAAATATATTAACTATATGTACACATATATTCCATGCGGAATAGGTTATTTATTGGGTTTTTTTTTCTAAATTTATTAATTTGTTTAAGCTTTGTTCATCGTTCTATAATTCGGAATATCTAAAAATTTAATTCTCTCTTAAAAAAAGATAAACCAATTTAAATCGCGTATCAATTTGAACAAATTCCCATTTATCATTGTGGCACGTTTATTTTTCTAACTGTATATATGAATGTGTAATTGTATGCAACTATCATGAGCATAATATATGAGTGTTTGAAAATGGTAATCTTTGAGGTGTGACATATAAAAGTAATTTGCATGATTAAATTGTAAATAATTGAAAATATTTGATATTGTTCTATATCTATATTACAATTGACATAATTATGTACATTATTATGTATAACACTATTTATGCATACGTGTAATTGTTTACGAGGTGCTTATTAAAAGTATTATAGATAAAATTTGACGCCCGCCTTATACTTGAAATTTTTCTCTTGCAAATTTCCTACTTTTTTTTTTCTTTACCTTGAAAAATTATGCGAATTATTTAGTTTTTTTTTTTTGTGAATTCTACAACAATTAAAATTTTGGTAATTAATTTTTAAGTTTATTTTTAGATATAAGTTAAGCAATTGCTGTTATAATAAATTTTAGCTATAATTTGCTTTCGAATTAAATTATAAACTAATGAGTTGCATCTGATTGATGTTTGCGGTTTTAGGATAGCATAAACGCCACACAGTACACACAACACTGGGCTTATTAAAAAAATCTTGATTTATTCACTAGTTGGAAATATAGATTTCACGTTGTCATCCTGACTTAATTATCAACTAACTTTCTCGAGAAAGTATTTGTAACTATTTTATAAACAGGGTGATTCAGAAATGTATAAAACAACATATACCATCGGTTAGCATTAGAGAATCAAAACAGAGTAAAACTTTTGTTCCGGACTGTTTGTCAAATCTCAAAGGTTTCCGAAGTACAAGGAAAAGATACGGCCTTCAAATAATCAGTATCTGAAAAAGCTGGTTATCTGAAAAGGCTTGAAACCAACACATTACTTAATTTTGTACTTTATGTACTTTCAGAAGACCAAACATTCGAACTTTAGAAAAAATAAAATTTTACCCTTTTTTCATTTAAGTTTTCTACCTGATAATTTCATACGAAATTTTTGGAAACTTTGAAATTTTTTTAAAAAGCCTTACGTTAAAAATTTTGTTATGGTACAGGGGCATAACACAAAAACCATTTCTATGTCAAGATTTTAAAGGCCCTAATATATAGGAACCCCAAAAATTAACACTATTTTTAATTTTTATTAATTGTAAGTTCTATAATTATCAATTATTATTAATTTTGTATAAACCTTTACGAATCACTCTGTATACGAAAAATTTAAGAAAATAAATTATAAATGCATTTGATTAGGGCCAAAAGGTTTAAAATTAACAATAAAATATTACGGAAATGATTTTTTTTATTTTTATTCAGGCCATTCAACTTTTCATTTCATTCAGATAAAAATTTTTGTTTTCATTATTATTTGTGATTTTAATCGCAATTATAAACAAAAAACTAAAAAGAAAAAACAAATTTTCACAAGCAGATCAAGTGAAATTAATCATAATATGCTTAATATATCTATATGTATATATATGACGTAAATACACCGAATACATCACCTGCTTGTAAATTTGAACATGTATAGGCACTTCATCATGTATTCGTGCTGTATAAAAGTTTAAATGGATAAAATGAATGAATGATTTCAATAATCCTACACATTAAGTTCGCCGTTTTAATCTTCTGTATATTCCTAAATGTTTTAACTCTGAATGGTAATAATGATAACCTTAAAGTCAAACTATAAACAGCCATCATCATCATCATTTTTTGAACTTTATTGTATGATTTTCTTTTGTATCACTTTTTTTTATCAAATTAAATTTTTGAATATAAAATATTTGAGTAGAAAGTGAAAGTCATTAATGATGTTACTTTCGTCGAGTAGATTTTTTTGGAAATTTTTATTTCTCTGTTTTTTGATGAATTTTATTCACTAATTTGAATGAAAACATTTCGAGTGAAAAGGAAACAAAATATTCGGTGTTTATTTAAAAGACTTCCGATGATATTTTAATGAATATTATTTTTTTAGGAAATTTTTAGTGTGATTTTCACTTAAAATTTTAAAGAAAAATTTTTTTTTTTTAATTTAATATTGTGATTATATTAAAAGTATTCAAATTTATTATGTGACTGAAGTCATAACCATTACAAATTAATTATTAGAGTATTTGATAATAAAATTGGATGTCTTTCTCTCCTATTTTGATTGACTCTCATGTTTTCGAGTTCTGTAGGAAGAAAAACTTAAAAATCTTTCCTTGCAACAATATTGCCAGTAAAACAAATTAATATTATGTCTGAAATATAACAATTTGGAGCTTACAAATTACTTACTAATTATACTAAACCATTGGCAAACTAAAATTGAAGTTGCTTTAAAGTAACTTGAATTGAAGACTATACTTATGGCTGTTCGAAAAAAAACGGGAACTAAGACCACACAAAATATTTAAATATTTGGTTTGTAGAAACTTATATATACAAATTATATATTATATGTGAATATTAAATAATATTGTATACTCATATACCTATACTACATATTGCGATTTTACACCACTTAGTGCATTGCCTGGTACATCAAATTTTCTTGTATTTATCTTTGAAAACAATATAGTACAACTTCCTACTTTTGGTTACTGCAAATTTTTATTAGATATTTGAGAAAATCCGGAAAATTTTAATCCTGGGGTTTTAGTTTAAATAATTTTTATATTTCCAATTTATATACTTCTATATTATATTGTAGTGAAGTAACAATTTCCATAAGATCAAATTTACAGCAATTTTTACTTGTTTAAGATAAGAAAACCACCGTTATAAGATTATTGTCATATAAAAAATGATTTATGAAGTTAGTGAACAGAAGCAATTTCAATTTATGAATTCATTTTTATATCAAATTTCTAACAGATTTGAAACAAAATTTTTTTATTAAATATTCAGTTAATCAGTTTAGCTGCGCATATGCTTGGAAAGAATAGGAGCTGCGCATATGTTTAGAAAGCATATTTATTTTTTAAAATAGAAAACTGAGATTTTATATACAGAAATAGAATTTTTAACGAAATCTGATGTTTTTCTGGAAGAAAACTGTTATACACATACCTTTCCATAGCCTCTTAGTCGTAAAATTTTTATTCAAATTTCGTATATATAGCA
Organism: Condylostylus longicornis; assembly: GCF_029603195.1. Taxonomy (NCBI): domain Eukaryota; kingdom Metazoa; phylum Arthropoda; class Insecta; order Diptera; family Dolichopodidae; genus Condylostylus; species Condylostylus longicornis. The sequence continues at coordinate 5,569,042 of NW_026578009.1, read as the reverse complement.
ACTAAAGGGAAGTATATATAGCAACTTTCATCTTTAATATCGCAAAGTAACATAAATGTAGATAAACATTTTTTGAACGCTTTCAAATTTTCAATATCAGCAAAATTTCATTAATTTGGGAATACTTCTTTTAATTAGAGATATTTGCATATATATATATATGCAATAAGGAAGTTTTTACTCTGTTCAAAATAAACAACATCCGCCTAGCCAGCCTAAAACTCAATTGTCAGAAAATAAATTTCTGTTCCTTAAGTAGTATAATAACAGCTGAAGGCGGGACTGAATTAGATATGGAAAATAGGCATAAGAAAACTAAAACAGCATTTGGTAGGGTGTAACCGATATGAAAGAATATAGCCAGAAATATCAAGAGTAACCAAACTAAGAATATTTTAGAAATGTTTAAAATTAGCTTACATCAAAATCAACTTACCAGAAACTGCAAGTTTTCATCAATAAATAATATGCCAAATGCCTAAGAATGATATACCGAATATTCTAGCCGAAAATCTAATGTAACGACAAGCAAATCAAAAGGAAATCCATTTTGGACACTTTACGAAAACCCGTAAATAACATAACCAAAATGAATTTAAAGTGAAATTCGCAAACCAGGTTTAAGCAGATTCGGACGTCTCGGAAACAATTGACTATATCTGTATCAAACAAATCGGGTTTGTCATATGGGCTTTAGTTAAGCAAATAGCCAAGAATAGAACAAGATGAAGAAGTCATATAGAAGCTCTATGCTTCCAAGTGCGACCAAATATTGTTACAAATCTAAAGATTTATGCATTTATTCTTTTATATTCAGATTATTGAATTAAATTTTCTATAAATGGTAAAAGTTTAAAAATCTTAAAACGAAAGCGAACACACACTTTATTAATCACCAAGTCTATCAAAAGGGCAAAATTTTTAAATTAATTTTTTTACATAATTTTATTTTATTATTGAATTTTCACTTTTTTTCCATTAAAAATGTTTTTATGACGATAATATTTTTTATTGATAGTATAACACATTTATTTATATGTAGGTATATGAGATGTAAAACCAAATATAGCTTAGTTTATAGTGGTTGATATTTTTGCAAAAATAATAAAAATTTCACTCCAATTTCTAAAGCCCACATAAAAAGTAATTATGTAAATTTGTTATATTCGTATATAGAAAAAACAAAAAATTTCTCTTTCATTTAAGGTTGCATTGAATATCAAATAAAATAATATCGTATAACAGAAAAACAAATATTGCAAATTTTGTATTAAAAATTATGGGAAGCCCTTATAACTATTTCTGTTTTTATACCCTGCACTTCGTGAAGGCTATATTCACTTTAGTATGGAGTTTGTAACCACTTGAAGGAATCGTCTCCGGTATGCACATACGAGTATATATATAATCTTGCTCAGCGTAAAATTCTGCGTCGATATAGACATATCCGTTCATCCGATCGCACGATAACTTAAAAACGAATAATGCTTAATGAAACCAAACTTTCACAAGTTTTTTCTTTTGTGCCAACGACGGCTGCTATTATAATAGCATCAATTCAGACAACGGTTTCGGGTAGCTACCATACAACTCAAAGAGATCAAATTTTGTATAAAGACGTGTCCAATTATACTTCACATATGTTCAGAAAATTTTAATGAAATGGCTGCACTGGTCTGAGTAACTGTCATACAATTTCGAAAGTTAATTTTAAATATTTGGAAAAATATTAAGGCTAGATTCATTATACTCGACAATCGTGTGTTCACTTAATATCCATGAAGTTTCTTATTAGTGTTTTGACAAGTTCAAGTAATTGCCATTTAACAATCAAACTTTTTTCTAAATATATCAAAAACAAATTTTTAAATTCAGATTGTCAAAGGGCAGGGTATTATACAATCGGTTTATAGCGTTTAGACTGAAACGTTTTTACTTGTTAATTTTCTAATTCACAAGATTCATCTATAAACAATTATATATGTATGTAAGTACATATAACAAATTATTTACATTATTTAGGAAAATAAAATTTTGCAAATTAATAGTATAGTTTCATACATTGTAATAGCTTTTATTATTGTACAGCTTCTACACGCTTGTCACAGTTGTATATTCAAAGTGAAATTAACCTATTAATATTGTGAATTTAAATTTATAATAACCAAATTAACAATACCCTTTTCTTTTTTAAGCACATCAATGTACATAAGTAAATGAATATATTTACTTGTCACCACAATTTTTTATTCAAAACCCTGAGAAATATATGCATATGTAATGTATGTATAATAATTTTTTTATTTGTCTTGTTTGATAGTGAAGAAATTATCACTTCCAAGAAGTTGGTTAAAATTTCGGTTTAGTAAAAATTCACATGATCTTTGTTTAATTGTGTACAACAAAATTATTTGAAATTAAAGAAAAATTATTATCATTTTCTGTATAACTATTTATTAATAACAACATTATAATTTACACATTCATACTTATATAACATATACATACATACATACATTATTTATTATTGTGTAATTTGTTTTAAATTTAATATTTTTTACATTTATAAATAACATCACTGTTTGTTTTCCTAAAATTTTTCAAAAAAAATAATTAATTTGTAAAAAAAAAATTTTTTTTTTCATCTTAAAAGGTTTCACTTTTTCACGCATCTTAACAATTTCACATTGTGTTTTACATTATGACAATAATTAAAATAATATCAAGTCTGGTTTTTTTTTGTAAAGAAGAAGTTTTTTTTGTGGATTTGGTTTGCTTTTTCCAACAATTCAAAAAGAAAACATAAAAAAAAAGTTGATAATGTCTTTGGCATAGCTGACAGACAGAAAAATAAAAATTTTAACGTAATTTGTGATTGTTTTTCATACTAACGGTTCAAATTAATAAATAATTCTTTGGGATTTTTATATTAAAGTATCAAAAAATAATAGTTATAAAATAATTAAAATTTTAGTAACAAAAATAATGGTAATAAATTTTTAACAAATTTCCAAAAAAAAAAAAAAAAATGGTTAAAAAAATGTTTATTAATTCGTCCAATGTTCGTCTGTCTGTGTTTTTGTTTACAAATTTTCTAAAGCCTTTGTGATAGAATCTATATTTACCTATCTTATTCGCTCTAAGAAGTTGTAGTCTCTTAAAATCCAAAATATTTTATTGTAGCGAAACAAATATTTTTTAAATTTCGCAAAACCCTGAAAGCTATAGCGACAAGCTTCTTCTATACTGCGTCACAGCACAATTTTCATATTATTAAGAAAATATGACCATTAAAATTGAATGTTGATAATTTTTTATTTTTCTTCTAAACGACAAGTTGTGGGAGTCTGAAATTTTAACAGTTTGTAGACACTAGCAATATGATGTAATTTATTTCGTTAGAAAAGTAAATTCTCTTAGTTATCTTATTGCTTCTCCATATTCATAAAATTTGAATTTGCGGCACCTTAAATTTCCGAAAATACAAGCTTTTCTAAATTTCTATAAAAGCAAAAAGCTTGAAGTAAATATCGTAAAATCAAAATGTCCTGCTTTATTTTCTTAGCTGGCTTAATTAAACGTTCAATTCAATCATGATGATAACGATTATTTGGATTCTTATTTTTTTTTTATCCTAAAAGTATGCAAAAGTTTAATTTTTTTTTTTTGTTACATAAATGAAAGTATTTAAATTTAATTAATTAGTATGTAGATTATTTTTTAAGAGCAGTATTTTCACTTGTTCAAGATAAAAGTGCTTCTTTGCAAACCATAGGTTTGACCCCACTTTATTAATATTTAAGAAGTAAATGTTTCTTTTTTAATTGAATACTTAGTTGTCCGGTATATTACAGAAAAATATATGCAAAATAACTTATTTGTAGTAGTTAAACAAAATATTCATTTTTCCTTTTTGATGACGATGATTACTACGAGTATGAAATAAATTTCAATTGCCCTATTGTTGTATGAACTTTAAAAAAAAAATATTTATGCATTCTCAGAGCGCAGAAAATGAATTGAGAACTGAGATTTTCTTTTATTTTGGAGTAGATCGTTTTGTTTCTCTTTTATTTGTAGTAGGTTTATTTTGTAGTTTAATGTTTCTTATCCCCAACAATCACGCGTATTACACATAATAAACATATTTTTTTCCATCAGAATACATATTATCTATATGTAAGGATTAAGCCCTTAGTAAAAATGCTGCATGAATCTTTATAATTGCTATACTTTTGGAAATTTTCCGTAATTTATGGCTAAACGGTTTAATCAATTAATAATTTATAGTAGATCAACACAAGTTAGTCTACTATAGTAGTAAGAATTTCTTCCCGAATTTAAAGTTTATTGAATTACAAAATTGAATGGAATTTTTAATAAAATTATTTTGTTATTTTATTTGAATATTGTTCAAAATTTGTTAATTGAATAATTATTCAGTCAAAAATTGTTATTACAAAATATTGAGTCACTATAAAAATGCAGATCTAACGTCAACTTTTCTAATTAATTAGTTTACTTTTAAGTAAATGCCAGACGACATGTAAATTATTGAATGAGTTGTAAAAAATTGAATTGAAGTTCCTCCATTTGTCATAACTGATGATTTTTGAAATTAATTATGTTCTTATCTCGCACTTAATTTGACAATGTTGGGAATTACAGATATTCTTACAAGATAAAAGAAATTTTTGTAACAATTCGTAATTTCAGGCGTAATTCCCATCTCTATTTCTCCAAAAGATCTTTTAACTTAAATTTCTTTTATTTTCGCGGTTAAAATTTCGATTCTTACATCGGATTTAAAATTTTTATATAAAAAATTTTTTTCAATTTCTATATCAAAACTAATTTTTTCTTATTTTCAGATTTAATACATTGTTCATCATTACAATAAATCTCATTTCCCCGATGTGTTAAAATTAAAGTTTGGCATCAAACTCTAAAATATAGAAGAAGGTGTTCTAAAAATATAAATTTACAAATTTTAAAAATGAATCTTAATTATTCAAAGACTTCAATACATCTAGCTAATTTTATTGCTACAATATTTTATATAATTTGTTTAACATTATTACCAAATAGTTGTAATGGTCATGGAAGGCTGATTGAGCCACCAAGTAGAGCAAGTGCATGGCGTTATGGTTTTCAAACTCCACCAAATTATAATGATCATGAATTGTACTGTGGCGGATACCAAAGGCAATGGAGCAAAAATGGTGGAAAATGTGGTGAATGTGGTGATGCCTGGGATTTACCCAAACCTAGACCACATGAATTTGGTGGTAAATGGGGACAAGGTGTTGTTGTTAGAAAATATAATCCTGGTAGTGAAATAACTATTAGAGTTGAATTAACTGCAAGTCATATGGGGTGTGTATATTTTCTTATAAGTAACAAAAAAATTTATGTTTAACATTTTATGGTTTATTTTTAGTTATTTCGAATTTAGATTATGTCCTGAAATTAAAGCAAAACAAGACTGTTTAGACAAGAATTTATTAAAAATAATAACTGGAGTACCATTAACACCAATGCCGGATGACCTAGACACCAGATTTTATCCAAGAAATGGTAGCCGAATTTATGAAATCAAAGCTAAATTGCCAAATGGTAAAACGAAAATTTTTTAATTTCTTAAATGTTAAATGCTTTAAAAAAATTCTTTTTAGACATGAAATGTAATCATTGCGTAATGCAATGGCGATATGTTGCTGGCAATAACTGGGGTATGTGTGATGATGGTGTCGGTCAAGTTGGTTGCGGACCGCAAGAAGAATTTCGAGCTTGTGCTGATATATCAATTGGTGAAACTGGTCGTGCTACAATACGTCCAATTATACGGCCTGGTGTTAAAATACCTACAACAAAAACTTCAACAAAAACAACAGAAAAGACACCAACAGAAGAAGAAACAACCAAAGATACTACCACAAGCGAAGAATTACCAGAAACAATACCATATATTGCTCCAATTATTATTTTACTTACACTGCTTATTGTTATTTGTATATTGGCTACCATTTATTTGTATTACTATCATGGCAAAAGAGTTAAAGAACTTTTACGCTGGCAACGTAGAAAAGATGTTAATGAAAATTCAGAAAATAATGAAGAATATAAGAATAATTGTGAGAAAACAAAATCACATTTTTTCGCTCCAATAATTATTAATCCGCCTGTACCACCACCAAGAAACAAAAGACCATCACAATTTAAAAGTTTTACACCGGAACAATCAAGTGTCGCTTAAAAATGCAACAAAAATTAATTTTATTAATTTTTATTGAATTAATAAAATTTTAAATAATTTTATTTTAAGTAATTTTTTTTTTGTTTTTACAATTCTGTTCATCATAATGCTACTATTTTTAATTTCTTATTATTATTATTATTACTATTACAATAATAGTTATTTTAATTAATATTTTATTTTATATGAAATTTATTTAATTACGATTAAGAAGCTCATTCCACTGTCTCTTCACAAACATCAATCATAATTATTTTCATTGTAATTTGTATTCAATAAGATTTTTATTATAAGTAAAATATTTCCCTGTAATATTTAGGTATGCCCTCAGAAACAAAGACTTTAACCTCTTTAACTATAAGTGAAATTCTTCAATCTAAAATTTTATTCAATCACTTATTAGTTCTTTAATACTCAAATTTGTAAAATTAGGGAATAATAAGAATGACTGAAAAATATTATTTTATTTAATATAAGAAATTTATGACTTCGTTGTAATGCGGGAATATTAATTCTTTAAATTATAATATCATAGAATATTGATAATACCATATAGCAAAATCTTCCCCGTGAACTTACAGTGTAATCCGATTTTCGTGAAATGATTTTGGTATTCGGAAAAATTGTAAGGTAGCACAAATCAATTTGTATGGTATTGCCTTTCAATTTCTGCGCATATACGCAAATCGAATTACATAGTATAAGGACCCAGTGTCCAGTGTAATTATTCTTCTTTAAAACATTTCGAAAGATACGATATTTAAGAATGCTTTTATGTTAGAATTATTTTATTATAGCCTATTAGAATTACATACATTGTGTGTAAAATATGAAAGAATTGATTGACATTAGAGCAACTACATGAAATTCTTAATAAATTACAATAATATTGCGTCTACTTTTATTTATAATTTCTGATTTGATACTACACTATTTATGAAAATATTAAATGAATTTAATTTGCTTAGATGTTCGCGATTAATTATTAAATTTTCCGTTTACAACGAAGTCATGTTTTTGCAACCCGATTTCATTTATAAAACATTATTTGCAAGAAAGTATTCACTCTTTTGACTTCGATTTTTATTTATTTTATTAAATTTGCTAAAAACTCTTTTTAATGTATAATTGTAATATAGAAAAATCTTAATAGAAACTTTTCAATTTTTCATTTATAAATTTAAAGTAGAAAATATTGCAGATGAATTAAAAAACTTACATTATAAACTGAGTTCGAAATAAAAAGTAAGCCTAATTAAATTAAGCCAATTAGGCATATACTATAGCTTTCGAATTCGTATTTAGAGCTAATAAAAATATACCTATTTTGTATTTAGCCAATATTATTATTGTTAACTATAAGAACCATAATTAATTTTTTATATAATTATATGTATATAAATTGTGATAAGGTTCAAAATCTAAAAATGAAAAATTTTACAACTATATGAATTGCTTATTTGTATAATTAGAAATTTAATAAAAAAAAAATATACTATATACGAGCTTAATTTTTAATTGATTGTTATGAACTAATTTATTATTAAAGAAGTTGTTTAAATAGTACGATTAAATAAAGAAATTATAAAAGGAACCACTATTGTTGAACAGAACGACTTCTGACCCAGAAACCTAATCAACCATTTCTGTTGACTAAAAGCATAAATAATGAAATAATTGCAAAATACAAGTTCTTTTTATATTAACTTATTTATTTATTTACCTATATTAAAATTACATTTTATATTATAATGACGATCGCCTAATACCCGTTTCAATATTGAAAAGAAATTGCTTCAATCTAGAGCATATAACTATTTGAATTTTTTTTTTGATTTAATTTTAAATTTTATATCTTATATAAATTATAAAATGACTATAATAATTTTCTTCTTTAAATTTTCAAGCAAATATTTTTCAAAATTCTAATGTAGATTTGGATCATATTCATTGATAATATCAGTCACAATTTTATTATCCAACATACTTGTATGATTACCTTCAACAAATTTTACAATTACTTTACCAGATGTATATTTTGAATATTCATAATCTTCTACAATATCTGTAACTGAAGCTGAAGTTGGCCGTACTAATGTAATAGGCGATTTTACATGTTTCATTTCAATACCACATGAAATTAATGTTGTACGATTTATTAGTGTGCTAATCAATTGCAAACTATATTCTAATGTAAATTTATTTTGTTTTTGAAGATATTCTGAAAATTTCTTAATTTTATCTTGGTAAGTTTTTTCATGTAAAAATGTAAGTCCAATTTTATCTTGTCTCTCTTCTGGAAACGCTTGATTTACAACTAATGTAAGAACTAGATCTGTAATGTCATTATCGGTATGATTTTCACCCATAAAACCAATAAGAAGTTTTTTCAATTGTATTGGGGATCCATCTAAAATCAAAATTTGTCCTGTATATCCTAATTTTTCTAGTCTTGCAGCAATTTCCATAGCTAATACAGCACCAAACGAATATCCAACAATATAAAAATCTTTGGACTTATTTAATGACATTTTAACTTCCTAAAGTTTGAAATTATAAATTGATATTAAAAAATTATTATTGAAAGAGAAACTTTTATTTACCTCAAATACAGTATCAACAATTTCATCTGCTGATTTACTATTTGACATTTTGAAAGTTTGTAAAACTTTTGCTCTTGAAAACAAGTTTTTGCTTAATTCCTTCCAAGCATTACCGCAAACACTCTCAAAACCTGGTATGATAATTATAGGATTTTTATTAAGGTTCTCTGCTTTAACTAATGTGCTCATATCAATAAGAGTTTCCATACAAGTCTCGGTATCTCCTACATTTCGAACCAACAGATTCATACCCAGCTGTTGGTCATTGACCGAAACATTTAATTTAATATTGTCAGCACCTTCCTTATTTCTAGAATCTGAATATTCTTGTAATTTTTGGAATGTTAGACCTCTTAAATCTTGTGGAGTTAATATTAATTCGAAATCTCTTTCCAATGTTTGCTTAATTTCAACAGCCATTAATGAATCCATTCCCATTTCAGCAAGACTTGAACTCATGGAAACTGACTTTAAATCTCGAATCCCCATTATACTTAACACTGTTTCCATTATACTCTCAGTACCACTTCGTCCAATACGCTTTTCAGCCACAACCATACTAGCTACTAAAGCATCCGGTGTTGACAGGAGGGTGTCCAATTCTTGAAGACACGATGAGATACGTTGTTGTAATGTTCCTCCAATTTCCATATCGATTTTATTTTCTGCCATATCAGCCACCAAACCAACTTCACCAACAGCACCCCACTGTATTGCTTTTCCAGCAAACCCATTAGCAACACGATCCTCAATAATTCTTTCCATGACCGAATTAGCCATCCCATAATTCGTCTGACCAGCATTTCCACGTCCGCATGACACACTTGAGAAAACAACAAAGTGCTCCAAATCAGGACACATCTTGCGCGTTATTTCGTCTAAATACAACGTTGCCAAACCTTTCGGTGCCATGCTTTCAATGAAATTTTCAGAAGTTTGATTTTGGAAAATTGAATCCTTTAAGCGTACAGCTAAATTAAAAACACCTCCAATTTTTCCTAATTTCATTGCGGCTATGATCAGATTTTCACAACCTTCTCTGGTGGAAATATCATCAGTTCTGATTACAGTTTCGACATTATATGTACTCCACAACCTAAAAAAAAGTTATGTTCAAAGGTGAATAGTTCAACACAAAAATAATTTCATACGCTATTCTATAACTCTGATATGTTTTCGATATTCCTCGACTTGAACTAAGCACAATTTTTTTTGCTCCACGAATAGCTAACCAGTCAGCCAATTCAAGGCCGAAACCCCCTAGACCACCTGGTATAATATAAACCAAATTTGGATTAAAATAGATTTGTGGAACAACCTTAACGCTCATTGTAGTATCAAGAGATAATTCATCTCTAATTTGGATTAAAACTTTCCCCATATGTTTGGCCGAGGCTAAAAATCTAAATGCTGATTCTATTTCATTAGCCTTAAAAATATGCCTTGGTAATGGTTGAATGATTCCATTTGCCAAATCTCGATCAACCATTGCTTTTATTTTCTGATAAAGTAAATTTAATTTCAAATTTATAGTTTTGTAATTTGAAATGTAAAAATTTACTTACCAATATTTTGTCAGGTTCAGCTGTTAACAAATTATCGGCAAGAACCGAATGGAAAGTTAATTCTCTTGAAAAATCTCCCAAACCAATTTTTAAATCACTAACCATATCAAATTTTCCTATCTCTAAGAAGTGTCCACCTTTTGCCAAGCACCTAACTGATGCAAGTAATTTATCTTCAGACAGAGAGTTCAAGACATAGTCTACACCTTTTCCTCCAGTTTCTTTTAATACCATTAGTTCGAAGGAAGTGTCACGGGAATTGCCAATATGACTCTCTAAATCAAAAAAAGGGGGGTTGAAAATTGGAATAAACGAAGTAAATTCGAATTTAGAGTAGTTTTTTATTTAAGAAACTACCTTGCAGCTGGGGGTATGTATCAAGCAAGAATTGCTTCTTCTGTGGTGTGCTGACAGTTGTAAATACGTCCAATCCATAAGCGAAAGCAGTTCTTATGGCAGCCAGACCAATACCACCAGTACCAGCATGAATCAGAATTGATTTCCCTTTTTCAATTTGTGTTGAAAAAAAGAAAGCATAATATATTGTTGAATAAACGCATGGTACAGTTGCAGCCTCTGCCCATGACCAACTACCAGGAATCTCCCACATTATACGGGGCTTGTAAGTTAAAAATGAAGCACAAGCCGCTTTATCGGTCATACCCATTATTCGTTTTTTAGTTAGTACGTCAGTGCCACAAAATTCAAATCCTAAAAGACACTGTTGCTCTAAGCGGCTCTCTCCATAAATTTCCGCAGCTAAACGCCCGCTCGCTAACATAACATCGCGAAAATTTAGGGATGCATACTGAATATCGATTACCTTGTTTTTTTCTAAATACGGTCCCTGGAACCAATTCAACGATGATAAATCACCACGGTTCAATACATTAGTGTAAATGTGGTCTTTTGATGGTTTTGGCACAATATGCAGTTTTAGTTGCAAATGACGATAGGTTCCCCATTGTCCCTGCAATTAAAGAACGTTGAAACAAATCTATGAACAATGATTTAGAGTTTAGTTACATATTTATATATATTGATAGCCATTCCTTTCTTGAGTTGCCTTTGGTAAAATGAATTATCGATATTGAATGGGGGTGCATTAGGATCATCAATTATAACACACGTTATTGAATTACATTCAGGCTCTTTGCGTAAACAATTAACCATGCCTAAAAGGCCATTAAACTTTTCATTTTGACAATACAAAATTACTGGACCTTTAGATATTGCAGACTGCACTTCACTTATCCAAGAAAATTTTTTATCAGTATTAGAAATTTGTAATATTGTTGGAGTTGCACTTAGTTTCTTGCTCAAACTTTGTAATAAAACCAGACTATCAGTTTGTGTTTGAAAAATACCAATCAATTCAAAATCGTTTGGCACTTGAATTGCGCTGATATCAAAACTAATTACCTCTCTGGAAACGAGATATGATCGTTCACCTAAAATATTTGCCGCTTCTGCTAACCGTTCTTTGCTCTCTAGTAAATTGGTAGCGACAACAAAAGTACAATCATTCCGTTCTGGTAGATTTCCTTTCTCGATTTTAATCCCTTCTATTGTGATATCCTTATTTGTTAGCAAAGTATAATCCCCTGAAATTAACGGCAAATCTTCTATGGCATTTAAAAAATGGGAAATTATGGGTTCATAATCACTACTATTGGAATTATCAAGCTCAACTATTTGCATTTTAAAGCTTGGAATATTTTCTAAAGAAAGTTGAACACATATTCTTACTGCATCTGCCACGTCTAACTTAGGTGATGGAAAATGTGGTAAAAACTGGTATTTTTCTAGAACTGGAATCCCTGGAGATTTGCGACGAGCGACTGGACTTGCGTGGAGGCCTATAATTTCAATTCCACCAGCCACAAGTCGTTGGAACTTTCTACTCATAGTAACATCAAAAATTTGATTTTCTGGGTCCATTTCATTTACAAGTTGAATATGGTGTCTACCAAAAATGCGTAGTTTGTGAATTTTGGTTGGCAAAACTAAAGAACGTGCATCAGTGCCCAAAATATGAATTTGTAATAAACAATCCATAAAAGTCACCCAATTGAAATTCCATCTTACTTTTCCAGCCAAACCATCCCCCCTAGCTTCTTCAACAGATCTAAAACCACCATTGTAATGATAGCCTCGAAGACGCAATTCTTTATAAAAATCTTTTGAAGATACTGTGGGGAATAAAGACTCTTTAGGTTTTGGCAGCGGTTTGGGAGGTTTAGGATCTAAAATTTCGCGAATTATTCCAGTTACTACAGTTGTTCCCGTGTCAGAAACCTATAAAAATTAAAAATTCGTTGGTTTTTAATTAAGCGATTTTAATTATTAACCTCAAATTGTCCACTTTCATAATCAATCAGCACTGTTAAGTTCACTTTTGTATCTTTGCTTAAATGAGTTGCTCTTAAAAATTTTACGTCTTGAAACTCAACTGCCATATCCATATAAACTGGACCGCGATACATTGAAGAAAATGATTCCCAAACATATTGTAAATAAGCTGTTGCTGGGACTAAAATTCTACCATCAATCATGTGACCACTCAAATATTCATTATCATCATCTTTTAAGTTTATGTTGAATGTATGCTCTCCAGTTTGTTCGACTTTAATGTTTTCAAATTTTGTAACAAACCAATCATCTTTGTGATCCCATTTAATTAACGAGCACAATCTGGATGTACCCCTTGAAACAGGCCACTCAACTTTTGGATATATTGTGTTTAACGACATTGAAGTTTTATTTAAGAATAACCTGCAATATGTTTTTAATTTTGTAATTTCATCACTTTAAAGAAAAAATTGTTTACTAGGAACTTTAACCAATTTTGAAGGGAGAAAATAGGTAAATTAAAATTTTTTTTTTTTGGCTTCTGAACTTACTTTCCTAGCGATTCCAAAAATGGCTTTAAACTAAAAGACTCACATTTTTGATATAATTCAATATACTTAGCATTAGGAACAGAATCTTGTAAAATATGTTGTAAAAGACCTCTCGGTGAAACTTCAATTAATATTGAATTTGATGGTAGCATTGAAATGAGTTCCTCAAAGAATACATTGTTCAAAAAGTTATTGACAAAATATTCAGCAGAGCAAAATTGATTCTCAACTTCATGCCATGAGTCTCTTGGCACACTGGAACTCAACCATTTAGGTGATCTCTGAACAGATTGTGGGATTACTTTTTTCATGCAAGTTAATAGAGCTTGACCCAGATGTTTGACATAACGAGTATGATATGGCACATTTATTCGAAGGTTTTTAATTTCTTTAACTTCGTTTTCCTTGAGTATTTGAACAAATTTATCGACATCTTCTGTTGGTCCACAAACAAAACTTGAATTTAGGCTATTATGACACGCAACATCCAAGTTTTCTGGTAAAAATTTTGTAATTTTTTTATAGCCCAGTGGTATAGAAACCATTTTAAAATTGGCTTTTTCAATTTCTTCGCAAACTTTTCCGCGGTAGTATGCAGCCAAAATTGCCTGTTCCATTGTAATACCACCATCAGCATAACCACATGCCAATTCCCCGATTGAGTGTCCAACATAATAATCAGGTTCAAGATCAAGAACCTTGAGTATATTAACTAAACCAATTTGTACTGTTGCAATTCCAACACAAACATTTACTGTGTTGTCAAATATTTTTGAATCTGATGAGGTCAATATTTTAAATATATCAACACCAAGTGGCTTCAAAATCATATTGGATTTTTCAACAGTTTCTTTGAATGTGGAAATCTCCAGGAGAGCAGCGCCCATACTATTCCATTCTGATGACAATCCACTAAAAAGGAATACAACAGGTCGTTTAAGACCTGGACTGTAGACAATCTCTTTTGATAAACATTCTGCAATGCCTTTTTGATTTTTAGCAAACACACCGTAACCGCGGTATACCAAACGATCTATAGGTTTTTTGTGTATATCATTAATAAGTGCTATAAACTCTTGGTCCAAATAATTTCCTTCAATTGCATTAAAAATCTCATGAACTGCTTCTTCTGTTCGTCCAGCCCACACGACAAGTCGTGGTATGTTATCGTCAGGGATTCCATTATTAATCTTTTCTTTTTCATTACTTTTAAAAAGCGCATGAGCATTTGCACCACCAAAACCAAAAGAATTAACTCCTATGTAAGGACTATAAAATTTTCTTGGTTTATCCACAACAATTAAACGGCCTTCTTCTAAAGGTGTTATGCCAGGCCTATATTTGGTATAATTAATATTTGGCGGTACCATACCTTTTTCACAAGAAAGTAACACTTTAATAACAGAACAGAGCCCCGAAGATGCTTCGGAATGTCCAATATTTGACTTAACTGAACCAACTAGTAAAGGCTCCGTACGTTGACTACAAATGACACTATCTATAGCCTTACATTCTTCAGGATCTCCCACAAAAGTTCCTGTACTATGAGCTTCTAAGTATCCTAATTTAGCTGGGCTAATTTGGCAATCTTTATAAAAGTCTTTCAATAAAATTTCTTGTATTTGTCCAGATGGATAAGTAATACCCTCTACCTTATGGCCATCACAGTTAGTTTTTGAATAAATCAATGTTGCATATATTCTTTTAGCATTTTTTTTTCTTTGAAGAAAGCAACAATTTATAGCTTCAGATCTTGTATAACCACTTGCATCTTTATCAAATGGCCTACAATATCCATCTTTTGAAAGTACTCCAAGCCTAAAAAAAAAAAATAAAATTAGTACTAAGAAAATTAATATACATATATGAAATTTAAATAGAAAGTTACAATACCTTGCAAATTGTAATGTGACATAAGGATGCAATATTAAATTTGCACCACCAACAATAGCCGCATCAATTTCACCACTTCTTAATGCTGAAAATGCATTATCCAAGGCATACATTGAACTTGAACATGCTGTATCAATGATATATGATGGACCATTTAAACCAAAGCAATATGAAATTCTATGTGCTAATATAGAACGAGAACATCCAGTTAAACTAATACCATTTCTTGGAACTCTTTCATAAAGCCAACTTTTTTCAGATTCTGATATACATGCACCAATATATACACCAGTTTTAGAACCACGTAAATCATTAGGATTAACACCAGCATCTAAAATAGCTTCGTATACACATTCAGTTAGTATACGACTTTGTGGATCCATTGCGTGTGCTTGTTTAAAATTAATTCCAAAAAAATTTGCATCAAACTTTTCTAAATCATATAATTTTCCAGCTCTTTTCGGAATCTCTGTATTAAAATGTTTCCATCTTGTTTCAGCATCATCAACCATATCAACCTGAAATTGTTTTCATTAATAAATGAAATTTTAAATATTTTAATTATAGTGTAATTATTTTAATAACAAAAATACAATAAAAAAATTAAAAAAAAAAAAAATAATTCTAAAATGCACTCATGAATTTTATTTAATTTTAATACAAATTATTTTAAAATTCAAAATAAATTTCACTTAAATTTGTGATTTTTTTAACCTTGCAATACACATGAGGCCAACTTTTTAATTAATTATTCATTAATTTTAAGAATTTCCTAAATATTTAAATTAAAACCATTTTGAATGAAAAAACAATAATCTTTATGAACTTGTACTGAACTATAAACAATATAAAAATAAACAATGTATAGCTTCATTGACTTCATACGAGTACAATTTATGAAATCATAAGACAGGCAAATAATGTCAAATTTACACAATTTATTTCAAAACGTTTTATAGCATAGCAACTTGCTTTTGCAGTTTAAACGTTTTAAAAAGGCACCAATTGAATAAATTTAAAGTCACTTGATCATGTGCTAAAAATAATGTTTATATAGGAGAAATATTTAAAAAATAATTTGAATTAAGGAAAATGAAAACTTCTTTAAAAATTTTTTTTATATAGAAAATAATTAGAAAAAAATTTAAATTTTCATTGCGACATTACGTATGAATTATAATTTTTGCAACAAATTTGTGGTAAGAATAAATTTGACTTTGAAATTTTCAATATTTTTAATTTCTTTGGTATTAATTAATTTATTATTAGTTTAGAATTCGTTCTAGATCTGGTTAACAAATTTTTATTCATATTACAATATTAATAATTACTATTATTTGAGTATCGGTTAAGAGCACTCTCCAACTGCAGCTTACATTAAAATTTTGAATTACTATTAATTAATAATTTTATCATACTATTTAAATTTCATAAAATTGGATTAATACACTTAATCTGTTTCTACGTGTTCACATTATTCTAATTAAAAAATTAAATCATTAAAATTTAAATTTAAGTTTAAATCCAAATTTAAAGTCTTTGAATACAATTTTGAATTATAGTTATTATCATTGACATATTTATTTTATTTGAGTCAAACAAAAATTAAAATTTCCATTAATAGTAAAATATAGCTAGTTTATTACATAATAATATTTTAGAAAATACCTACCTTATTAAAAAGATTATATTCAAATTCTGCAATATTCCTTGTATTTGGAAAACGTCCGGACATTCCTGATATTACAATTTCTTCGCCATCATTCTCAGCTACAATTCTAGAGAAGGTTTTCTCATTCGATGAAATATTTTCATTCGGTTTCGGAGACATAGTAATATTAGTAGATAACTTGATATTAAAAATATAAACCAAATATAGATAGTAGATAATAAGCAAATTAATATTTTACACAAAACACTTGTTTTAAAACAAAATTAGCAAAGATTCACTTCTTATTTTACACGTGTATATAAACCAAAGAATAAAATTTTTCATATATCTAAATATATATATATATATATATATATATATATATATATGTGATTATTTTTTTATATTTATTTTACTCAAGAAAACCCCGTTTAATTTATTTTAATAGAAGAAACAGGCATAAAATGAGACGTTATCGATTTGCGAGCTAAACCGCAATTAACCCGGTGATTAGTCTCTACAATTCCTTTTATAAATTTTCAATTTATTGTTTATGTATTTGTGCATAAATTATATAGTACATTTAAGTATCAATAAATAAATAATTTATTTATAGTTTTGATTTAAATTAAATTTAAATTATTGTTAAAATTTAATTCAATTGCATAAATGTTTGGGTATAACGTAGGTATATTGATAATATTGAAAGTACAAATAGAAGTTTTACTTTAAAAATACCATAAAAAAAATTATAATTACGAGATTATAATTAAATGAAAGTGAAATGCTTACTGTAAATTTCTTACATATACCGTATATAATATTGTAAATATTGTAATGAAATATTTATTTTAAATTGTACAACTGGGGACATTAAAATAATATTAAATTTAAGTTTATATTACCTATGTATTGTATATTTGTGCTTGAAAAACTTACGTATTATGTTTTCTGGTCAAAGTACCTGTCTGATTAAAAGAAATCAATCACAAGCAAGAGAAATTATTGAATCTATTTGAAAAGTTGAAATACAACCATTTAATTAAATTTTTAATAAATTCAATCTGTTTTTTATTTGATTGCATTTTTTGTGAAATTTTAGAGCCCTTAATACCCTAACTAATGAAGAGATTCCATTAATATTACTACTCCTTTAAATCAAACCATAAATTTTGCATATGTTTAGGGGAAATCTTATAATGAAATTCAAAAAAAAATATATATATGTGGCTACTAGCTGTCTATAGATTGAATTTTGTTGCTGAATAGTTAAAACAGCAGTATACTTTTGGATAATAGGACAGTTACGTTGGAGGTATTCGATGAATAAGAGAAAATATATAAATATTACTATGAAATTTATGAACAATATGAAACAAACATTTAAGAAACTGTGTTAATTATGAAACTGAATATGAACAGAAATAGTGGAAACAGAAAAAATGACAAAAATTATCGATTACTAAGTCTTTAAGCGACTAATATTACAGCTATTTTGTTCCCCGTTGTTCTTCCAATCGCTATTTTATTATTTATTTTTTTGTAACGTTTTCCTCACGACTTATACGATTATTACTTTTGGCCACAGTGCTAAATTATATATTTTACATTAAATACACATATTATTTAGAAAATGCAGATACGGCGTTTGGTATTTAAGTAAAATAATCTTATAGAAATTGATTTAGGTCTAACAAAATTTTAGCGAAACTATTTTTTAAAATGTAGCTATAAAATTCACAAATTAATTAATAAATATTTTTCTTATACTTCTTTTACTAAATATCTAGAGAAATCTAATTTAGTTATAAAAAAAAATAGCTTAAGTTCTGCAACGGAATTCTATGTATTTTTTACAATTTTAGAAAATTTATTATGAAATCGAATTAAAATATTTATAAGTATAGGGTGAGTTCCAATAGCTATGGACGACCCTGTCTGTGAACAGGTGTTATTCATATCTCAGAAGATATGTAAATTATTTTTCATCAAATTTCCGCCTAAAGTAAAATTTTTTAAAAATCTTGAAGTTTTTTCTGACTACACCATTTGCTTAATAGAATTTTCAGTTTTTTGTTGTATTAAATGCATTATATATTCCATATCCTATCATCTATAAGTGGAGTTCTTTTACATTTTAATCAAGGATATTTTGTCTTGACATGAGTTCTAAGACTAAAATTAAGTTCTACCCATAGAATGTGTTCATGAACACAATATATTTTGTATACCATCTCATCTGATTTCTAACAGCTTATTAGTTACTACACCTTTTTTAATAACGTATAATTAATAAGAATAAATTATAAAAACATGTTACTTGAGAAAAATTTGCAATGTATATTCATTACAGATCTACTGTACATACATTACAACATACATGCATAATAGGGAAGTGCATAATAGCAAATACAGTACATGCACTTAGACAAGAATTAAATTTTCTCATTTTTTCTTAATAAATCATTAATTTTATCACTAACGGGGTGCATTAACCAAAATTTGAAATTTAATTTCTGACAAAGGTTGTTCACGAATACATAAAATTTTTGATTTTGCCCATAGGTAGATTAACTCACCATACATAATACACATACATAATATGTATAAAATATGTACTTAAAATTTTAAAATATTCTAGAATTAACGAAATAATTTTAAACAAGAATTTATTTAAATTTTTTAAATTTAGTTCAGAAATGCATGTATTTTTATGTAAGGTTCACGTGCCCATTTTTTTTACAAAAGTTCAAAAGCAAAGTTTGATAACTCTTTAATTATTATGTAAATTAGAAAAACAAGTTCAAAAATAGGTCAAATTGAATGCTTCTAAAAATTTTAAAATATCAATACAAGCATAAATATGTATGTATGTATGTATGTATGTGAGAATGTATGAAAAAATCCTTAATTTAGAATGAGGAAAAAATAGAAAGCATATAAAACGAAATATGTATGTATTATGATATAAAAAAAAATGTGTTGGGAACACTAGCCAATCAAGTGCTTCATCATTGACAATCTTATCAATTGATCGTATAAGAATTTTGGTTCTACAACAAATGGTTAAACAACAAATAGTGTTACCTAATTTAAGGCTATTTCTTATCCGTTTGTATTGTATTACCAAAATATTGTAAATGCTATTTCAACTTTACATTAAAATTTTTTTATGGTTTAGACTTATTAAATTAATCTACAAATTAAGTACATACATACATACATAATTATCAATAAGAAAAATTATTAATCGGATATACATACATACATACATAAGAATCCAGTCCAAAATTTGGCAAACACATATGACACAGGCCACCATCATGAGCCACCATTTTACATCTTCCGATTAAAATATTTTTTTCTCTTTTTTTCCTAAAATTTTTCAGCATTCTCATTTTATTTGTACATTGTACCAAAAGCTATCTAGATTACTAGAATAATTTTTTTTTTTCTAATTAGAAGACAAAAATTAATGAAATTATTACATAGGGTTCTTTTTTTACTTTTAATTCAAAAATTTTAATTTCTAATTTAGTACCAGAACCATTCCATTTGGAAGATATAAGAAATCAGATGTATTAAAATCGCGAATTGTAGCGAGTCAGCTAAAAATATTAGTCAATTTCCTTCACACAAATAATTTCCAACACCTCTTGCGATTTTCATACAATTAACAATTTCAGTGCCCTTCCATTTTAGAAGATAGGAAAAATCTGATGCTGATGCCGCTACAGAATAGTTTCAGTTCCTAACCGATTTTTTCAAAATTGAACTTTAAATACATTTGTATTTACTTATGTGATTCTCATACAAATTCGGAAGTTTGTTTTGGAAATCAGAGAGTAAGAGCTTTGTGGCCTGATATGTATGGCATTAATGAAAACTATAATAAAATTACTTTCGTTTATATCGAATCAAGAATATCTAAATTGTGGAAAAGAATGCTAAAGGAAAATGTTACAATGTTATACAAATGTATGTATGTATGTATGTACGTACATGCATATGCTTTACTTAATACGATTTTTATACTTTTTATTATTAAAATTTTTATTTAATTCTCATAGAATTTTTCTATCATCAGTACAATTTGACACCGATGCCTTTTCTAACTCCGTATCTGATAATTCGTTGTGAAAAAAATTTAAAACCAAAATTATTTAATATTCTAATTTAACATAATAAAATGTAGTCATTAATTGAAAATTCCAATTTAAATAATATTATACTGTTTCTTTTTAATTCAGTTTCGAAATAATCGCTGTATAGAATAGAAGAGTTCAAAAAAAAATGTGGCTTACAATAATTGTTCTTTTATTTGTTATATTTTATTATTCTATTATAAGGGCAAGATATGGAATTGTACATTACATATTATTAGGACCTCTGTGAGCTTCTCATTCAGTATTCGTTATATGAAAATAATCACATTCAATAAAAATATACATAAATGGTTTTTTACATAAATATGGCACAGGTTTATTATCATATATGGTGTGAAAAATATTAATGTCAATGAATAAAATTATAATAATGAATATTATAATAAAAATGTTTTTGAAATCTTTTTACTGCACAAGCTTGTATCATTTTGCTTTTTTATTTGTGCATATCAAAAAAATCACATGATGCATTGATTAAAAAGAGGCTTTTCGAAAATGCGGTTCAAAATTTTAAACCTGAGAATTGCATTAATGAAAAATTTATCAAAAACGTAGATCTCTTGAAGATTTACATTTAAGAACTTCGAGAAACGAATCTAATAATAAAAATCTAATAAAAAAATTATTAAGTCCAATTGATTTTGTTAATTAAAACACAATTTTTATGCATATAAATTTTAATATATTTTATTAAAACTTAGTAAAACCAACCACCAACAAGAATAGGTTTTTGAATTCAGTTATTATCTGTTTCAAATTTTCGTCCACTAGTTAAAAATTCCTGAAAATTTTGTTGTTCATCACGATTTGGATTAAAGTCATTAATCAAATTTCCAAGCTCTTCGTTTTCCATAATAGTAAAATGATTACTTTGGAGATATTTTATTTCAACAGTGCTGGTTGTTATCGCTGACAAATTATAATCCTCTTCAATATCAATGATTGAAACTTCTTTGGGTTTAACTAGCATTATAGGACAGTTTATCTTATTATTTAATCCTTTGTATTTTTTAATCATTTGTATACGATTAAACGCATCTTGAACTGCATTCAACGCATATTCTTCTGCATAATTACTTTGTAATTTTATATAATCTTTAAATCTGTTCAATTTCTCGTTATATGTTACAATATTACTGAATTCAGTCAACAGTTTATCTAATGGTTGATTATCGAATTGGCTTAAAATTATAGAAAGAACTTGATCAAAAATTTCTGCATCCGACATTTCACTATTATCAGTATTTTTAAGCAACTGTTTCATAAAATGTGGTGCTCCATCAATTATTAAAATCTTGCCTTTGTAATTATGTTTTTCTAGCATCGATGCTAATTCTATGGCTAACATAGAACCAAAAGAATATGCGACAAAGAAAAATTTCGTTGTTTTCCGCAAGACATGACGAATGTCCTAAAATAAAAGAAATATGAAATATTAATTTTAAAAAATTGATTGTTATCAGAATAATGTGTTATTTAAACTTTATAATTTTATTGTAATACAAAAATCTTGTATGTAGCTAAAATGCTATTATTCCCGTATAATACTTTCAATATACTGAAAAATACAAATACTAACAAAAAAAAGTATAAAACAGAACATTCCTTTCCAAAATAAATTCCGTGATACAATGCATACCTTGAAAATTGATTGAACTATTTCTTCGATTGATTTAACACTTTTTATTGTATTAAATTGTAAGGCAATAGGATAAGAATTCCAATTTTTAACCGCATTATACCAAACACTAGATACGATTCCTTCAATTCCAGGAATTACAATAATCGGTGTTGCCTTTTCAATAGATTTATTTGGTATCTCAACTAGTGTTTCTGCATTTATAGGAATTTCTCTAAAATCTGCCAATAAAGCTGACACACCTTTAACTTTTCTATCGTTGCTTAGTTTTAATTTTGTTTGATGAACTATACTTTTTCGTTCCGTTGAAGTTAAACTTTTTATTTTTTGTAAGTTCATTTTATTGAGTTCCGTAAATGATAAATTTAAATTTAGTTTTTCATCCAATAATTTTTGTATTTGAATTGCTATAAAAGGATTTATACCGATGTCAGAAAGATTTTTCCTTTCATTTGTTATTATAATTTCATCAGAAATTCCAGTTAAATTTAGAATTTCGTCATAGACATTTGATTGATTCCCTTTCAAGTCAAAATTTTCTACTTTATCTACAATTAAACTTCTTGTTTTATTGCAGTTTGTAAGAAGAAGTTTGTCTAAAGTGTTTAAACAAGAACGAATTGGTTGAGTTATACAACCATCAACATTTGTGCTTTCATGTTCTACAGCACCAAAAGTTAAAATTTTCGCTGGTAAATTTCTTGCATTACGATTTTCTACAAGCTGCTCATAAATTGAACACAACATACTGTTCGTTAATTTATCGATAGAATCATTGCAATAATTTGTTACTATTACAAAATACTTTAACTTTGGACATGATGATGAAGATAGTTCATCTAAAAATTTTATTTTATTGATTTGTGGTATAAGCTCATTTATATGTTCTTCAGCTAATTCCCAAGTAAATTTCTTATCAACATTAAAATTATTTAAATTAAATATTCCACCTACTGGTCCTAGTAGTTTTTTGCTAGATTCAAGTAAAGACAAACATCCTTTCTTTGTTGTGATATCTTCATAGCTTAAAAGTAAATTTACTCCGTATGTTTTCCATATTCTAGAAAAAATTAACTAATTTAAATGCAAAATATTCACGAAATATAAAAATAGAATTTTACGCGATTTTATTAGCTTGAAAATCATTCTGTTCTTTAGAATGTAACAATATATTCTTTGCACCACGCATAATCATCCAATCAATAAATTCTACCCCAAATACTTTTAGATCATCACAAACAATGTAACTGAGATCAGGATCAAAGTAAACTTGACCAATAATATTGTTAATTGATTGATGTTTCATATTAAATACAATTTTGCAGTGATGCTCTAACTTTGCTGCTAAAGTAAACGCTTCTTTCAATTCTGCTGCATCAAAACATTTTAATGGTAATGGAATAACAATACCATTATCTATATCTGCCTGAATCAAATTGTGAATTTTCTAAAAAGTAAATTACAAACATTAACTAAATGCTTAACATAATATTTAATAAACAATATCATAAATATTAAAAATATGTTACCAATATTTTTTCATCAGATTCTGACAAAAATTTTTCTATAGAAATAGTATGTAATGTTATTTCTTTCAAAAAATCTCCCATTCCAAAAGTATTATTCTCTGATATATCATATCTATCAAATTGAAGCATGTGACCTTGCTTTGATAAACAACGAAGAGATGTTAACATTCCTTCACCTGACAGTGTGTTTAAGACATAATTAACTCCATAATCTAATTTATCTTGAATCATTTCTTCAAAATCAATATCTAAACAACTACTTATTTGCTCTTTTTTAAAATCTTGAAACATGTTAAGTAAAAATGTCTTCTGTTCTTCATTTCGAACTGTTGTAAATACATTTAAACCACTTGCAATAGCGATTCTAATAGCAGCTATACCAAGATCTGATGCTCCTTCATGTATCAAAATTGAAAAACCTTTTTCAATTTTAATTATATGGAAGTAAGCATAATAAACCATAGTATATACATATGGTACAGTGGCTGCTTCCTCTAACGTCCAATGAGTAGGAATATTCCAAATACATTTTGAATTCGAATATTCAATGTATGATGATAAAGCATTTTTATTTGCAATACCCATTACACGTTTTTTAGAAGCAAGATCAACCCCTGAATATTCTACTCCAAATAAACTTGCATGATCTTTACGGTTTTTACCATACATATCTTTTGGAATGCGTCCTGTAGCTAATGCAATGTCACGCGAATTAATTGTTGCAAACAAAACTTCTATAATATTTTCATGCCTGTAATTATTCTTTTGGTACCATTTCAACGATTCTAGGTTTCCAGGTTGGTCAATATCTGCATAAAAATTATTTATATTTAATGAAATGTCCTTTAGATTTAGATCTTTGTAAGATCCCCATTGTCCCTAAAAGTAAATTTCATATAAATTTTGGTTATATAATGTTTTAAAAATTATTTTTAAAATTACTAACATCTTTAAATATATTCACTGTCAATCCCAAATCGATTTGTCTTCTATAAAAATCATTGTTTAAACTAAACTTTGGAGCGTTTTTATCTTCGATAAAAACGAAAGATACTATGTTTGCATGGCCATTCAAATCTTTCAAGCAGTTCACCATTCCTAAAATACCCGTATATTTTTCATTTTCTGTATACAACACAATTTTCGCTTTATCTTCCATATTTTTAACATTAGAAATCCATGAAGGATCAAATTCAGAAACTTTTATAGCAATGGTATCTCCAGAAGTTTTAACACGCTTTACTTTTTTTAGCAAAATTAAAATTTCTTCGGCAGTATTTAATATTGCCACACAATTGAATCCAATAGGCAATTTTTTCGTTCTTATATTTCCTCTTAAAGTTTCACGTGATATCATAAACGCACCATCTAGTAAAGATTTAGCAGCTTCATCAGCTAAGGAAACGTTATCTAAAGCATTGGTCAAAACAATGAATGAACAGTTGATATGATTGCAAATAGATCCTTCTTCAATTTGAACTTTAGGTAAACTAACATCCTGGTCGGTAATTAAGAAACATTGTCCATTAACTTTTACAGCATTTTCAAATTCTTCAACAAAATACTTCACCAATGGTTCTGCGTCATGATTTTCATTTATAAACTCAACAACTTTCATTTTTCCATCAGATAAGGAAAAGTTTTCAGTTGCTGTTTGAATACAACAACGAACAGCATCAGAAATACTCAATAATGGACTTGGAAAATTCGGAATAAATTGATTTATACTTAAATTTGGTTCAAAAGTTATTTGCTTTCTACTGATATGTTTTGTTTCCAAACCAGAAATTTCAACACCGCCTGAAACAATTTTTTTGTAAATTTTGCTATTTTCGAAACAGAAAATTTCATTGGTAATCAAAGCATCTAAATGTTGTTTTCCAAAAAGTTTCAGTTCACGAATATTAGATACTAGCATAGGATCTCTTGTGTCAGTACAAATCATAGCAGTTTGTACTAGCGACTCAAGAAAGGAAAAGTAAAAACCATTCCATTTCACTTTTCCCTTTGAACCATCACCACGTGCCTCTATTACACTTCGAAATATTCCAGTATATTCTTGACCTCTAAGTTGAAGCTCCTTATAAAAATCGTCTGATGATAAATTAGGTGTCGTGGAGCGGTTCACAGTCTTACTAATATTTGTAATTTCATCAGTTCCCAACAACATCGAGATACGACCTTCTATTACAGCAATTTCATTTTGAGTTATCTAAAAATTAATTGATAAATTTTATTTATGTAAATATTGAACTTAGAAAATTTATGTGTACAGCAAAGTGTCCACTTCCGGGATGTATCATTAAATGTAAATCGATTTCATCACTTTCAGTTAAAAATAAATATTTTTTTATTTTAATATTATCAAACTGAATTCCTGTTTCCATTAAATTCGCTTTGTGTAAGAAAACATAAAAATCGGCAACAATTTGAACTAGGAACATTGGTGGTACCACAACTCTGTTGTCGATTTTATATCCATAAAGAAATTTGTATTCTTCTTTTTGTAAACTAATCTTTAATGTTCTTTCATTTGTGATCTTGTCTTCACTAACTTCTGTAACAAACCAATTATCAGTATGATCCCATGATACTAAGGGAGAAATGCTTTTTGTTCCATTTGAAACTGGAAAATCTACTTTTGGATAAATATTTTGTACTGGCATGTCTACTCCATTCAAAAATATTCTATAATTTAAAAATAAAATGTCATTTATAAAAAAGGGTCAGAATGTTTTCCAGAAAACTTACTTTCCCAAAGACTGTAGTAAAAAGTGATGGTTATTTTCATTTCCTCTCTGAGTAAGTCCAATATGTATAGCATTTGGCATTGATCTTTTTAAGATTGCTTGAAGTAAACCATGGGGCGCTATTTCAATACAAAGTGCATCTTTCGGTAATAAGTTTGCAGTTTCTTCAAATAAAACACTGTTTAATAAATTATTTGTGTGATATTCTGCAGAACAAAATT
Source organism: Condylostylus longicornis (assembly GCF_029603195.1). Classification (NCBI taxonomy): domain Eukaryota; kingdom Metazoa; phylum Arthropoda; class Insecta; order Diptera; family Dolichopodidae; genus Condylostylus; species Condylostylus longicornis. Next base: position 5,541,866 of record NW_026578009.1, on the reverse strand, counting down.
GTACTTCAGGACTGTTCCAGCTATTTTCTGGTACACTTGAGCATAACCATTTTTTAGAGCGTAACTTAGGATCCGGAATTATTTGTTTTAAATATTTTAGTAGATTTGGTCCCATTTTAGCAATATATTTTGAATGATAAGCAATATTGGAACATGGTACCTCTTTTGCAAATATATTTTTCGATTTTAACTGGTTTACAAATTTTGTAATTTCTTCAGCTGGTCCGGAAATAGTACTTGATTCGTGACTATTATGACAAGCTACCTCAATTGTTGATGGTAGAATATTAATGATTTGTTTATAACCTAAACCAACTGCAGCCATTGATCCCACAATCTTTTCAGTCTCGAGGCTAACTTTTCCACGAGAATAGGAACAGAGGATCATTTGTTCAGGAGTGAACCCACCATCAGCATAACCACATCCTAATTCCCCAACAGAATGCCCAATAATATAATCGGGCTCTAAATTTAAAGACTTTAACAAATCGACGAGAGCAATTTGAATAGCAGCTATTCCAACAAAAGAATGTAGAATATTATCGTAAGTTTTAGGATCTTTAGATGTTAAAATGTCAATTAAATTTAAACCTTTAGGTTCAAGCGCTTTGCTGCATCTAATTAATGATTGCCGAATCACAGGAATTTCCATTAAAGCTGTGCCCATTCCTGTCCATTGTGATCCCATTCCACTAAATACCCACACAACTGGTCTTTGAAGGCCTGAATGATGTTGAACATCCTTCACCAAAATTTTTCCATTATTATTTTGATCTTTAGCCAATAACCCGTAACCGCGAAAGAGGTATCCAGAAATAGACGTAGAACTTATTTCATGTAATAAAGCTATGTATTCAGCATCAAGTGGTTTGCCTTCAAGTTCGCGGAAAACATTTTCCACACCCTCTTCTGTTCTACCACACCAATTAATGATTCTTGGTAAGTTATCTTCCGGTAACCCTTTATTAACTTTCGGTTTTTCATATGCCTTAAATAACGCATGTGAGTTTTCACCAGTCAAGCTATATGAGTTTACACCGATATATGGCGCTTTAAGTGGCTCAATCTCTTTCACAACTTTCAACCTTCCATCGCGAATAGACACTATTTCTTTACGTGGCTCAGTAAAATTTAAATTGGGAGGTACCTTTTTATTTTTAAGTGCTAAACAGCATTTTACAATAGCAGCTATTCCAGAAGCGGCATCAGTGTGGCCAATATTTGATTTAACGGAACCGATCATAAGTGGTTCTTTCCTATATTTGCTTAGAGTAGTATCTATTATTTCACACTCACTTATATCCTCATTTGGAACACCATTCGCATTAGCTTCAATGTAACCCAATTCACTAGGATTAAACTTTATTTCATTATAAAATTCATTAAGAAGCTCCTTCTTGGCTGTAGTTGAAAATTGAGCTATACCATCAGATTTATACCCATCATAGTTACACCTGGCATGAATTAACTGACCATAGATTCGCTTAGCATCCCGTTTTCTTTGTAATAAAACACTAGCTACAGTTTCAGATCGATTGTAGCCTGATGAAAATTGATCGAACGGTCGTGTGATTCCGTCTTCTGAAATAGCACCTAAACTGCAATGTAAATACGTAATGTTCTGTGTTAATATCTAATAAGATTGTACGAGTATAATGTAAAATAAAATTTAATGTAAATTTAATAAACTAATTTGAATTTACTTTTTAAAATGCAAATCTATATAAGGAAATAGAATAATATTTGCTCCACCAACAATAGCAGCGTCAATTTCGCCGTTCCTTAGACTATTGTAGGCTGCAGTTAGGCACTGAAGTGAAGAATTACTGCCAGAATCCACTAAGTACTAAATCATGGAGAATTAGTAATAACAAAAAAAAATCATAATTTATTTACCGAAGGTCCATTCAATCCTAAACAATACGAAATACGGTTTGCCATCATTGCACGACAACATCTTTAAAAAATACACATTTACTTACATATGAATAGATTTTCAAAAACAATTACTGAAATTTGTTTCAATATTTACCCAGTTATTCCGAATCCACCAGGTAAAATGAGTTCATAAAACCAAGCTTTTTCAGCTTCTGAAAAACTAGCTCCAACAAAAACACCCGTTTTGGTTCCACGTAATTTTGAAGGGTTTACACCTGCGTCTAACACACATTCAAATGCTGTCTCTAACAGAAACCTGCATTGCGGATCCATACATTTGGCTTGTTTAAAATGAACGCGAAAAAATGTTGAATCAAATTTATCTCGATCACACATTTTACCAACACGATTTGGCAAATCGTTCAAAATGTATTGATTACTGCCATCAGGTCTTACCATATCCACCTTAAAATTATACAAAAATAATTAGATAACGAGCATCCGATCCATTTAAAAATTTAATTATAAAATTTTTAAAATCTTTGAAAATTAATATGAAAAACATTCCAATAAAAATAAAAAGGATTTAAACACAACCAACAATTTGATCTTTTGGACAGATCCCTTTCCCGTCTATCACAGGCTACACACATACTTCAGCAAGGACGCATAAACCAGAGTAAATCATTACAAAGTTTTAAAATTTTTATGCGCATACCTATGTACATATGTATGTATGTAACATAGCAGTTAGTTTTCAATATCTAATAAGTATAAACATTTAGAACTTATTTCAGAAACAACAAAGCAGCAATTTCAACTTCAAGTATTTCTACCCGCATTTTTAATCTGTTGTTATTACACGATTGCCCATAATCGGCATTTTACAGTCACGCCATAAAACACGATATAAAATATAGCAAAGTTATAATGTCAAAATAACAAGAATCCATCTGCAACGAAAACTAAAGGAGGCCATCAATATATATTTAATAAAAGCACATACTATTTTCTATAACGTACGTACGTGCATATGTATGTATGATTTCTAGAGAGCGAAAGAAATAATTATTTCATAATAAGTTTCTATACTTTGAAATTCCACATAGTAATAAATAACACACTTCTATTTATGTGTGCCTACAACACGAAAAAATAGCTATGTACATATATAGTACCACATTTCACAAGATATTAAAGTTTCTAAACAAACAAGTGCTAAAAGCTCACTTACTTAAAAAGAAATTAAAAAATAAACAATTAGATTTCGAAGGACGCAAGATTTTTGTTCACATTTAATTCCAGTAACATAGTGATGCATATTAAAAAGCTCTGCACTAACTTCAGTGTCACAATACTCCAAAATCAAATTTTAAATATCATTAACCATCCCACATGAACTCAAAAAAATATGTAGACAACTAATACAATCCTGCACTGACCATGCAAAATAAAATGTTATAACTATTCTTAAACCACCTCAACACGAATATTACGAAAAGGCTAATTTACTCTCATGTTTTATTTTAATACCTCTCATGTTTTATATTTACCATATATGTATGTATATTGTAATTGTAATATCTGTGGAATTTAATTGTAAAATCATGACAAGGGTCTAACTATATTTGGTATCGAATTGAACTCTTGTTTCATATACACGTATACATACAAATGTACAATATTTATTTTTAATTTTGCAAATAGGTCGAATTTTAATTTAGATGCGGTTTACTTGAAGAATATGTATTTGAATATTTTTAATATTAAATTATAAAATCGGTATACCCTTGAACATTCTTATAAAACGTAAATTACCAAATATTTTACAATTATAAAAAATAAATAAAGCCCCAATATCCTAAATGGATTCGTTTTTTATATAGCATGACAATAATATCTGCTAAAATATTTTTTTATAAGAAAAACACCTGCCATCGAAATTTTATAATAAATTTTTTTCCAATACATATGTAAGTCCTTTTTTCATTTATTATAGTAATTTTTTTTAATTGTAATACTGCCTTTTTTTTAGTTTCGAAAAAAATTTATTTTAAATGCCAAAATTTGTTAAAATAAAATTAATTTTTACCAAAAATTTTTAAATCTATCCTAGAACTAAGTAATAATATGCACTTGTATCAATGCTCGAATTGTGGCTTTCACACATACTTATGTAACTACATATATCACGGAATGTAAAGTAAAAAATTAAATTTTGTGCTATATTTACTAAAATTAGTAAAGCAGAACACTATGTTATCTGCAGAATTTAATATTGCATTATAACTTTCATCAATCTTTTAATTTTCTTAAAAAACATTTAAAAATTTCAAGAATAGTAATTTTTTAATAAGCTCGTTAAAGCATTTATATTATTTTAAATATTGTGAACTTTTACACTCTGATAACATCACTTGGTCATTTAGTTGCAAAACATTGTCTTCTATTTAATTTTTTAATTCTATTTCAAGATATTATATTTTATGATTATGCATAAATTCACCTTGTTATATAAATTATACTCAAATTCATCAAGATTTTTGCAATTGGGAAATTTCCCAGATATACCGGATATTACAATTTCGTCATCTTCAGACATAGCCCGAAAACGTGAAAATTTATGTTTTTCAATTGAAGATGATTCTTGTGGTTTTGGCGTCATTTTTGTTTTTTTTTTTTTTAAACACTGAATAACTAATTTTATTTATTCAAATTCTAAAAATTTTGTTTTAAAAATTATTAATTTTTTTTTTAATCCAATTATTTTGAGTTTTGAGCTTGCGATATCCAAATTTCAATTAGATTTCAAAAATTCTATTACAGCAACCGTGTGCTTTGCCAAACCGTAGTTGAAAAAAAACTGCAGAAAATTATAAACCAACGTTGAGCTATTTATATGAAAAATTTCTACTTGATTTAAATATTTTCGTTTTTAATTATAATATAATAAATATAATTAAAATAAAATAAAAAAAAAAATGAAATCGAAATTATTCGAATGTAATCATTTTTAAGTTACTTTTGCATATTAACATTCTAAAAAATTTACATATTTATATAAAATATATTTATTTATTTATAAAAAAAAATGTATCTTATTTAAAGTCTGTAATTTAATTTAAATGAATTTAACATTAACTTGTTGCCGATATTGAATTGGATATTTGGAAAGTATATATTGTATTATTCCAAAACAATTCTAATAACTTATTGATAGGCTTGTGAATCATTGCATTGTCGAAAAACAAATATTACTTAATAGACGACTTGATTCTAGGCATGTGTATATACTTATGTTCATATACAAGAAAGATTAAAATATTTTAATTGAATTTATGATCATTACGTATTTAAAATAATTTATACAAAATAGCTTTAAAGGGTAAACAACCGAGTAGGCTATAGAAAAAAATTTCTAATTTATTTGTATTTTAAATAACAACTACATACATACACTTTTTATTTGATTATTTAAAAATTTAAGGAGTTTGCATAAAAAATATGTATATAAGTCACCGTCATAATAAAAGTTTTATGAAAACATTTAAAAGTGAGCGCATTTCTTAAATTAGATTAAGTGAAATTAAAGTGCAAGAGTCAATGAAGAATTTTTATTTTCAATTTTTACCACTGCAATCCAAACGCAATATCTTCTATGCACCAACACAAGGTTATCATAATTTTAAATCATTATTAATCTATCATTCTACTTATAATATATTAAATAATTTAAAGTTATATAATAAAAAATATGTGAATTTATTCTAATATGTAGCTATGTAAGTACATATGTACATAATAATACAATTTGTATTAAATTTTAAAACATGCCTTCGGGTGGAATTTTAAAATTCATAAACCCATTTCAAGAATGAAATGCTATTTATTGCTACTGCAACTTCACAAAACTTCATACTGTAAGGCTATTTAACTAAGACTATTTAACTTAATTTAGTTAACTAAGATAAAATATACACACATACATATATGTAAATAAAATATACATACATATATGTAAAATTCTTAGATCAATATATTTTTGTGAAATTAATTTTCTTTTAAAAAACTTTTATTACCTGAAGGTTTTATAAAAACAATCACTAATCTTTCCAACTATGTGATTGTAAGTTTAAAAAGAATTATAATTTGAACTAACGAAATGGAACAATGTTTGCTTAAAAACTAAAATTATGTATGTGTATATGGATGTAAGTACATATGTATACAGTTCGAAATTTGGTAATCAAATTTAACTTTATCTTCGTTAGCTCATAGAAGTATACGTGGTATAAGTAAAATGATGTCAAACTTTCACAAAAATTTCAAGTCAGGGTTCACGATTTTACGTACTGGGACATGTCGGCCTGCTTATACCTACATACATTTTATGAAAATAAAATTTCACAAATCCAAAATATTTTCTGCTAAAATTTATACTTCTCTTTATAGCATCTTTGATAATAATCGCCTTGTTTAACAAATAATATACATATTAAAAAATTTTATATTTTAAAGCTTTGATTTCTTCAATTTATATCATAATTTATAATATTTTAGTCATTAAAAGAATTAAATTAAAAGATCAAAACAATTAAAGCAAAATTTTGTTTTTCGTATTTTGTTTTTTTTTTTTGGTACAATTGAAATGACCATTGAAATTTTATATTATGGTAATTCTAAAATAAATATGATATATTGTGATATTTAATACATCTGTATTAAAAGTAAATTCATGTTTGTGTTAATTAAGACCAATTTATATGTATGTAATTTACGTAATTTTAATGTCCAGCCCTTTCAAGAGCATTCAATTGATGTGATAATCTTTCCTCTTTGGCCTTTCGCATTGCACTTATCTTTTTGGAATCGCAGTAAGAATTCAAAAATGTTTGCACATCAATTTTACCAGACAAAAACAACTCAACATGTCTTTCACATTCTGAATCTGAATTAGATGCAGCAATTTGTAAGAGTTCCTAAAAAATGTAAATGTTGTGTAGAACGTACAATAATTTAAAATACAACAAAATATAACAAAATATAATATCTAAAAATTATGAAAACCAAATTTACTTTAATATGTTGCGGTGCATATTCTTCTGATTTTTTTAAGTACTTTTGGTTTAGTTTTTCACATTTTTCACCCAAATCCTTGAGTGTGTTCACATCTTGGAATAGTTTTGTTTTTAGTTCATTTAAATGCTCTTCCTTCGAAGTATTTTCCTCTGAAATATATTGGAATAAGTCATTGAATAAGGTACAAATACAAGCAATTAAGCAAAAATTTGTCTTCCAATGAGGTATGTTTGTCATAATTCTATTAATCTGGCCTGAAACATAAATTTATCAATTTTAACTTACTTGCAATGAGTTCAACTTGATTAATAAGAGTATCGAGATCATAGTTTAAGTTCCGGACAACATTCAATTCCTCTATGAAGTCATCAAAAAATTGTGGGTCGCTGTCCAATTTTTTTAATTCATTTAACGATAATTTTGTCAGTTCAGACGGAATTTGACCACAAAAAATATTTTTGTTGACTGCAGGATAAATCATATTTTCCTGTGGAGACAGCTCTTTACTGACGCTTAAAGAATCAGTATTGCTATTACCATTATTGCCATCACATAATGGTGGAGGAAATTTTTCAAACTCTCTTATAATTGCTTGAACAACCCGACCTAAATCAGAATGTGGCGAATACTAAAACAAGAATAGTTAGAAAAATAATTTAATTCAAAGTAAACCTTACATTTAAAACTCCAGGTGCGTTAAGGACAACCCCTGCCGCATTGCAGTATGAATGCTTTACTGGTGGCAATATTGTCAAAAGAGGTTTTTCATTTGGAAACTGTTGACTGAGCACAACACTCAAAGTGAATAGACGTTGTCCAGATTCGAATTGAATGGCATATTCTTCATTTTCCTTTATTTGTGTGACACTAAAATTAAAAATTTCCATTAATTATTTTCATTTAATTGCACTTTATTTCAACCTTCAATTTCGGCCTTTAATTTTAATAAGTTTGCTTTCATAGGTACAATAGCTATGTATGTACATAAGATAAGTACATGTACTTAGATACTTAACGTATGTATTTTATATAAATTAAATACTTACTTGTCATTGAAAATTTTTAATGTATCTATTTGCCTCTTCCGTTCCAAATCGTATGCAAACGGACGTGGTATCATATTATTTTAACATTTATAATTTTTAAATATTTTTTAAATTTGTTAAACGAAAATTAACCCAAAAATAATGCGAAAAACAAAAATTGAAATTATCACAGAAAACTTCTTAACTGCAAAGCAAACGTCAATAAAGAAACTAATTAAAGAACAGCTGATGTAGTATATTGCATGTTGCGCGGCGCAAACTGTATAATCAATTTCAACCCCTGATGTACTTTTGTACTAAAACTCTACTTGTACTAAAATTTACAACCTAACGACCTTGAATAAATATATTTCTAAGTCAAGCAGGGGTGGTGTCTTGCCTAATATTTATAAAAATGTTCAAAAGAAACATGTGAAAACATAAAATCCAATAACATGAATTGTACATGCATATAAATTGTATGGTCATAGAAAGGGATGTATGTATGTATGTACTTGCATTAAGCTAACTTTATTTGCAGCGATAAGACAAGTAGACGATACTTTTGAATAACAAAAACACATACATATGTACATATGTATATGTAAATGGTAATTTTGAATTATGGACAAAGCTTTTAATGCCCTTTTGCAATGTGGCTTGACTCGTTACGATTCTTAAAAATAGTTTTTTCAAAGTGCATTTCTCCAAATGCCACTTACTTTTACGAACCATGTTATATTTTTTGCTTCAATGTGTAGTTTTCAACCATTCTATTAATATTAATACTAATATTTGAGTTCCTGAATGGTAATATTTCAGTTCCCGAATGATAATATTTCATAATATAGCTCTTAATATAAAACTAAAACTATTTAATGGGGTTCAATCTTTTTTTTATTATCAACTTTATTCTTATTCAGATCTATAAGTTATAGTAGAAAGGTGGTAAATATTTTTATATTTCGATTGTGGATGTGCTTAATAACAAAAGAAAAATAACAAAAAAATTTATATCGGGAAAATATGCTTTTACTTCTTAGCGAAATCAACCCCCTTCTTAATATTTTTCTGTAATTCTGGAACGGCGGCTTCTACCAATTTCTTTTCGTAGTCATTAAGTGGTGGCATGCCAAGGTTCTTTTCTAATCCATTTCTTCCTAAAACTACGGGAGTGGCAAAGAATGAAGCATCTGTAATTTTGGATTCAACGTATGTACATTCGATGACATTGCTTTCTCCATTTAATCCACGTAGAAGTGAACCAGCAAATCTTGCACCTGCATAAGCCATAGAGAGAGTTGCAGAACCACCACCAGCTTTGGCTTTGACTACTTCAGTGCCAGCATCTTGAATTCGGGCAGTTAAAGCTTCAATTTCTTTTTGCGAACCACTGTATTTTGGTTTACATTGGGATAAAATGGGCATAATTGTTATACCAGCATGACCACCAATAACTGGTATTTCTACCTTTTGTGGGTCGACTTTTAGGGCTTCACCAAGGAATGCACGAGCGCGAACAACATCTAAGGTTGTTACGCCGAATAAACGATTTGGATCATAACATCCAGCCTAGAATTGATTTAATTTTTATTTATATAAAAACTTGTAAATATTAGATTAGCAAACCTTTTTCAACACTTCAGCTGCCATCGGAACTAATGAATTAACTGGGTTAGTAATAATGGCTACTAAAGCTTTTGGACAGTGTTTTGCTACACCTTCAACAGTTGCTTTGGCAATTGAAGCATTAACATTAAACAAATCATCACGAGTCATTCCTGGTTTACGTGGCACACCAGCTGGAATAACCACAACTGAACAACCTGAAACAAGCAATATTAAAGTAATTTAAGAAATTTAACATTTCCCTAAAAAAGTTGGAAAATTCCTTGGTCTGTACTCTTATATAGAATGAATATTATTAAGAAAATATTCAAGTAGGTATAATTTCCTTATCTTACAACGTTCATAAAGGCAACAACACATTCATACATATATATTAATCACATAAATAATTATCACTTATTATATTAACTTATTTAACTAAGTTAAAAAATAGTAATTTTAAGCTTTTTTTTAAAGTTCGATTTTTAAAGCAAGTGACACTGATTTGCTTTTATAATTTATGTATGTAGATATTTCTAGGAATTAATATTACAATTATATACATATATGTATGTATTAGCTACTGTTATCAAGTTTATACATTTATTTGTAAAATGTTATTTGTAAAATTTGTTACATTTATTTGTAAAATGGAAGAAGTATGTATAAGTGTTCAACATTGTTTATTTACCTTGCAAAGCTGCACCTAACTGTTCGGGGCCAACATGCCCTGCTGTTTCACTACTGGTATCGCAATGGGATAAATCACAAGCAACACCGGGAGTCACTGGAGCGACATCATAAACCGCAAGTTTTGTTACATTAGAATTTAATTTCAATAGTAATGAAAGGGGTTGTCCAATTCCACCTGCACCTCCTATAACAGCTACCTTATGATTATTCTTAAAATAATTAAAAATTTTTTAGATTTCATCAGATGAATTTTGAAATATCATCAATTCTCTATATAATGTTCTGATACACATATTACGTAAAAGTAACCTAAGTAAAATGAAATTACCGTGCTTGTTGTTGAAAAGCTACGAGCAGAAACAGTAGCAACTTGTCTTGCAATTTGTCCAAACATTATCGAATTTTTAAGTTCAAATTGTTATTAAATATTACAAATTTTTTAATTTATAGTATATTGCCAAATTTAACAATTAGAAACTTAATCCACGACCTCTAAAAGTTCAAAACCCAAATGCAACTTTTTAATGAAATTGGTGTCAAATTGAAGTATATCGCATTTACAATGCAATGATAAGATTTGACATTTCATTTTTATTCTAATTTTAAATTAACATTAAAAATTCATCATGTTCACATGTATGTATGATTTCTATTCAGAATTTAATGAAAATTTGGAGTAGATGGTATTGGTAAAGTAACAATAAAAATTCGTTCTTACATATCGTATGTTTTTGATTACACACCTTGTAACAGTAGTTTCTTATAAATGCAGTTCAGTATCCAACAGAACTCTGCTCAGAAGTATAATTCGGAATTTGTTATACACAATTTTTGAGACATGTATATGCATTCATAGTAATGTTTGATCTACAAGTGTCGTTTTTTTTCATTCTTGTGCATTACAATATATTATTTTTGCTGATAATTAACAAAATCAAATTTTACAAAAGTTGATATTTCAAAGATGTTTCACAATTTCTTATGCATATCCTATTTTAATGGTCCTCAATAGTTAGCATAAAAGTCAGGTAGAATCGTATGCGGCTTATGTATAATACGAATGCCTTCTTTCATTGCATATTTTTAACTATTAGTTAAAAACTTGTAAACTCTAACCATTTTTCAAAACTGAATCTTTAAAGTATTAATAATTATATTCCAACTTTATATCATTGTTCTATACAATCTCAGCAAAATCCGCAAAGTCTAAAATCTTAACCTATTAGATTTTTTTGCTCCGTATCAAATCCGATAGGAAAAAAGAAGAAAATTTGACTACGATTTTGTTTTACTCATGCGTTTAAATTTTTATTCATTTACTACTAGTATTTCATTTGTATATCGTTATTGCCAATGACATAAACACAGCTTTTCAAATGACACCTTTAAAAAATGTTATTACAATGTTATGACGTTTAAAGAAACGTGATTTGATTGATATGATTTTTCCGAAAGTAAAATTGAAAGTAAACATTAGATTTGGAAACAAAATTTGCAATGAATAAAGACTATTCAAATAAAAATTTTATATCAACTTTAAGTCAGTCTTGGAAAAACGGAAAGGATTTAAAGGAAAAAAATGTGGAATTCTACGGGTCTCCTTTTAAGCTAGCAGTAGTAGGTATGGTTGTTTAGAGCAATTTAAAAAAAAATGAAACCGGTAGAAGTGAATTTTATTTAAGTTTCTAATTATAACTACCTTACATATTTTTACATTCCACATTTTTTGTACTTAAAGTTTATAATTTCATTACAATTTTTTAAGGAACTTCTAGTGTGTACTGTTGTTTCAGAAAAATTCTTTGTTTGTTTTCAAATAGCAAACAAAAATCTTATGTAAATAAAATAACAAAAATTCCATAAAATATCTGATTTTGGCTTGGTTTCATTTAAATTATCAATAATTAAATTTACCGTCATATAATACTAATTCAAATATATCTCTAATTTTCAGAAAATTTTTTTGAAAAAGAAAATTTAACAACAAATTTGCTTCATGATATTCTTGAAGTGGATTGGATAAAAAAGCAAATGGATCTGTATCACTTTAGGCAGAGTGATGATATATCAAAATTAAATGCACAATACCTAAAAGAGTTTCTTAAATTGTTAGAAGATGAAGTTAAGCCATGGATTGAAACTATTTGTGATGTAAAAATTAACCGTGTTTCAGCGTCGTGTTCAATGTATAATAATGGAGATTTTTTATTGGTACATGATGATCTTTGCTCCAATCGACAAATTGCTTACGTATTTTATATTTCCCCATTTGATAAAAATGTATGGACAAAAGATATGGGCGGTGCTCTAGAAATTTTCAATGTTGATTCAGATGGTTTTCCAGATTTTCCAGCAATCCGCCATATATCGCCAATAAATAATCAATTTGTATTCTTTAAAGTTGGGGCCTTATCATTTCATCAAGTTGAAGAGGTGAAAAATTTAGATTATCCGCGTTTAACAATAAACGGATGGTTTTATGGGGACGTGAATAAAGATTTGAAATCATTTGTAAAGCCAAAAATAACGAATTATTATAAAAATCCAAATACTTTAGATATAAATTTATCAGAATGGATAAATTCTGTATATTTAGAGCGTAAAACAAAGACCAAAATTCAGAGTTGTATTGAAATGAAATCAGAAATAAGTTTAGAAGATTTTTTAATTCCAAATGTCTTTAATGATATTTGTAAACATTTAGAAAATCCAAAATTAAAATGGATGAAAAGAGGACCTGCAAGCAGTTCACATTATGAAGTTTTAGATATCCTCACAACAGATGGCTTATTACAAAAATTTATTGAAATATTTTCATCTACAGAAATGTTCAAATTACTCTTTGAGTATACGGCATTAGATTTTTATGGCAAAAATTCAAAAAATCCAACTTGTTTTTTCGAATTTCAGAGATTGAATAAGGGCTCATACACTCTTTTATTTGACGACAGTTTTTCAGAGGATTGCAAACTTAATTTATTTATATATTTTAATTCCATAGATAATGTTGGAACCGTTACTTATTTGTCGCGTGATAGTGATGGATCATATGAAGAAATTAAATCTGATTCAGCACTTTTAACAGTTTATCCTCAAGATAATTCATTAAATATAATTTACTGTACTGACGACCAAACCCATTTCACTAATTATATTTCAAAAGTAAATAACAATTTAACAAAACCGGTTCATAGATTGTATTGTACTTATAAGGAATAAAGTATTTTAAAAATTGAGTTTTCCAAAAATTTATTTATTTGCTTTTTAATTTATATCTTGTTTACGATCCTTGAATAAGTTGTTTAATTTAGTTGTTAACAATTTCATAAGTGTGTAAACCCATCTGCATTTTTCGAATGTGATTTTTTTGTAGCAGAAATTTATTTTTCTTAATTTTTTTTTTACGCTTTGTATTAAGAATTAACTTAGAACTGAGTAACCAAAAATTTCCAAGTGGGCTTATTGGTATTTTGGACAGGTTTCAGACTGTAAACATCCACTTTTGTAGATTTTTATTATAAAACATTTTTCAATACCCTCAATATCCGACGTTTTTCTATTTCTACTCTTTTCTTTTTTAATTTAAAATTGTAAAAATATTACGCATAAAAATTATCTGCATTTATAAAAAAACTTTAAAATACCAAATACAATGCATAATATTCAAAATAAAAAGGAAATAATAAAAACAGTTTTTCGTCATGGGCTTATGGAGAAAAGCCTTTGTCCCACACTGAATTTGGTATAGGTTTATTTTATTAATTTCAAAATATTTAAATATTTCTTTTACATAATATTTTAGACAGAAGAGTTTCCTCATAAACCCTCGATTGTACACATATTTTGAGAAGCAGCAACTTATTTTTGGCCAATCAAAGTTATTTGAATTGTTCTATCTAATTTTTATGTCAAAATATTTAATTACCCCTAATTCTACAACTAGCACCTTAAAGGAAAAATTTTACATATAATTATTGCAATATAATACTGAATTTTTTATTAATATTATTGAAAAGGCATTAAAAACGTGAAAAGAATTAGTTACACATTAAGTTTTCGTAATTAAAGTAACTTCATGAGCCTATTTCAAAACTTTGATGTCCTACTCAATGGTAGTTACTTTTTTTAAATGTAATTACCGAACATATTATGTATGTGTACATAATTCAATCTTATGTAAAGAAATTACGAAAAGAAAAACCACAAGAAATAAATATATTCCTTAATTTGAATTATTTATTGCGTTTTATATTTTAAAATATTTTGGATTAAACTTATACGTAAGTTTCTTGTAATCTTTACAATTTTTGTTTTTTTGTTTTTTTGTTGTTTCTTTTTTTTTTTTTTTCATATGAATATAATAATATATTGAAATACTTGTTTCTTTCTTTTTTATTCTTTTTTTCTTTTTTTTATTGTTTATAGTGATTATTTCATATTTATTGCTAAAATAGTGATGAGAAAATGACTTAAATATAAAATTTTTTTTTTCTTTTTTTTTTCTTTTTTTTTACTTTTTTTTTCTGTTTTTTGTTCATAATGATTACAATTGTTTAGTATCATATAAATATAAACAATATTTTACAACGGAAGTGTAGGTGTATTAGTTGGTGTTGGCGTCAATATTGACGCGGATGGAGGATAACGTAATGTATGATGTGAAACTGTTTGATGCATGTAATCCTGACTGGTCTGATTATTTAATATACTATCTCGCGAATTTGAATGTGAGGTTGCACGAAGCAATGTAACAGCTTCACGTTCTGGGCTACGTTGCATACCCTCTAGTCATTTTTGACGTGGTGATTTCTTTTTTTTTCTTTTAAAGAAGCAACAACATCTATAAAGAAAAGAATGCCTTTTTTTTCTTAATAATTTTTGTAAATAAATAAAATATTAAAAAATTAATATACATACATATATACGTAATATATTAATATACATATATACAAATAGAATTAAATCTTCAATATATTTTTATGTTTTATATTATTCAATAAAACAAAATCTAGAACTGTTTTAGAACAATAATAATATCTTTGATAAGAAAAAAAAAAAAAATACTAACTTTGTTTCATCAAGAACTTCAACTTCTTGCTGTTGTGTAATTGGAGTGTTTGAATGTCCAGTTGTTGGATCGTCTGCATTTAATTCTCCGTTTGTAGAACTTACAACCTGCAAAGAATGAATAAACTGAATTGAAGTTATAATATGGATGAGAAAACAAAAAACAAAAAAAAAAAAAAAATATTTTAAATTTTATATTTAATAACTTTGTATGTATTTGATAAAAAAATTTTTTTTCTTTTTTTAAATATGAGTTGTTGTGTGCAATTTGTGAATTTTTATTTTCGAAATGAGTTTATAAAAACATTCCTAAACATAACATTTAGCTTTTCGTATGGAAATAAAAACAAAATATATGTAAGTACTTCTTTTAACAATGAAATTTTAAAATAATTTTTAAATGTTTTACCAAATTTCGTACCCCCATAATATGAGCTTTAAAATGGGCTCTATGAACAATAAAAATATAAAAATAAAGGATTTTATGACTCATAAAAAAACAAACAAAATAATTATATTTTTTTTTCGTAAAAAGTTTGCAATGATTTTTTATAACGATTTCAAAGAATTTACAGATTAAAGTGCTGAAAAATTTTGTAATCTTGTTGAAATTTTGTTTTCTTTAAAAGAATCGAAGACGTGAAATTTCAAATATTTTTGATCATTTATGAAAAATAACATATAAAAAAATATTTTATTTAAAAACAAAAAAAAAAAAATTAAATAAAATAAAAAAAAAAAGTAATACAAAACAGAAATGTAAATAAGGATGCACTTTGAATGCTGTAAAACATGGATGCCTTTTCATTTTTTGATGATTTTTGTTTTATTTTTACTTACATTGGTTCTTTTAATGCTTTTTATATAAAATATAATTTGTTTTTTTAAAATTTTATACTTATATAGGTAAATATTTGTTTTGTTTTTGTTATCTTTGAAAATATTCAAAATATATTTATTAGCTTTATTTTCGCTTCGCACTATGCAATTTTTGTTTTTTTTTTTTTTTACTATTTATACTAAAAATATTCATCTACAAATCATTTTATTATTGAAATATATATATATATATATATAATTTATATATATTTATATGTATTTATTTTGTATTCTGTGTTATATATTAAGAATTAGAATCAAGATTTATGTATCTGATTTTTTGGGGCTATCTAGAATTTCGGTTTGTTCTTTTTTTTCTTTACTTTCTGTTTCAAGTTGCCATCTTCCTGGATCAACAAAATTAGAATCAAAAGGAATATCATCACTATCTGAATCGGGATCTTTTTCCTAAAAAATTAAAATTAACATAATAAAGAATTTATTACTCTCCAATGAATACCAAAAAACTTCGTATCCTTTTTGTTTGTTTTTTTTTTTTTTTTTTGTTTATTTTTATTTTTACTTTCGTTTTGGAAAGGATTTAAGAAAAAGGAAAATAGGTCACCCATACTTTCTTTATTCTATATTAATTTTATTAATTTTTTGTTTTTATTGATTTCGATAAAAGTAATTAATTATAAATTTAATAATTAAATTATCATCTTTTAAGAACAAAATTTTCTATATTTTGATGACAATTGAATAAAAATAATAATTTTGATGGCAATAATTTTAATTTTCACATATTGGAAAAACAAAATATTAATGAAAAAAAAAAGAACATTTAATATATGACTTATTTGAAGCGAACAAATAAATGATTTAAATTATATAAGAAATGAGCAAAGTGTTTGAATTGATTCATAAAATTTCAAGATGATGTTGTAAAGAATATGTTTTAGGAAAAAAATATTACATTTTACAAAAAAAAAAGTAGATATTTAACGAAATTTTAGTAAAAGTTTAAAATTTTTATTTAAAATGTTCGCATGCATAAAATTTACAATAAAAATTAACTTAATTTTCATATTTTAAAGCATGCAAAAATCCTGTTTTTTTTTTTTTTGTTGGTTCATATTAAAACGATATGGTACTTACTTTAAATTGTTCATTTGAATCTTCTTTAAAAATTTCATGCAAATATTTTATGTGCATATGAATCGAAAAGAAAAATATTTTAATTTTTTCAAAATTCTTTCAAAATTATAAAATAAAATTCTTAAATGAATTTCATAATAAATTATTTTGAAATTCTTAATATGGAAAATTTTTTTTCCATTAAAATTATTGAGGAAAAATACGAGCTTATCAATTGAATTAATCAAATAAATTTGAAATCAATCATAAGGAAAAATAAATTCTTGAAATATTGGAAAATGTTCTCATCATTTTTTCATTCAAATTTTAATTCATTCCGTCTTTGCAAAAAATCAACGATTTCACGAAGATCTGAATTAGATTCAATTTAAGATTCGAAAAAATTTAATTATCATATTCAAGAACAAATGCATGTATTTTACAAGATTTAAAATATTTGCAAATTAATTGAAAATTCAATGTTTTAAGAAATTGCAAAGATTGTAAAATATTTTTATATTAATTGGAGAACCATAATTGAAATTAAAATATAAATATTATAAACTAAATCAATGCGTTAAAACTAGCTTCTATGTAAATTTGTGCATGTTAACGATACCTTACGGTTTTTTCTTGGTACGTATAGTAAACATGTTTTGTATGATGAATATAGTTTTAATGAAAAAGAATATTTTCGAGTGCATGGCATTACCATTAAGAAATAAAGAGAAAATTGTACGAATAATGGATTCGTTATCGGAGCTGTTAAAAAAAAATGAATATGTTCATTAAAAAGAAGACTCATTTAACTTTTTTAATAATTAACCTGACGAAAATTTTACACTAAATTTTGATACTTTATTTTTGTAATTTAATATTAAAACTTATTAAAAACTTGATGCTATATAATTTAATGGAAACTGAAACTGCCTTTGTAGTAATTATTTAAAAAGTTGTTCTTAAATATTGAGTCATTAAGTATTTTTCAAGTGAATGTTCTATTCGTCCTATTGTTCATATGTTTCCTATTTTTCGTACTAATTACTAAAATAAAAATTAAGATTGCAATTTATTCTATCTAAGCATGCATGAAAGGGCATGGCATACCTTATTTTAATTTATTTCTAATTTAATTTATTATTAATTTTATTTTTTTATCAGATCTATAAATATTTATTTTAACCAAGTGGGTATTTTTTTTATAACGTAATAAAAATTAAAGAAAATTTTTAAATATCCTGAAAATTTATTGCAGAAATTAAGCCAACTCAAAAAAAAAAAAAAAAAAAAAGCTTTTTCTTTGTGAATAATCCAACAAAAAAAAAAAAAAAGAAAAATTTTTTTATAGTTCTTACCTGTACTGAACCGTGTCTATCTGCTGGTGTAAGATTTCCAAGTGTAGCACCCTGCTTTGGAACATCAGGCCATGCTGACACACCTTGTTTAGTGTTTGCCTTTATTCATAAATTAATTCCATTTTTTTTTTTTGATTTTTTTTTGTTCATTCAAATGTTTGTGTTTTTTTTTTTATTTACAAGTTAGTAAAAATTTTTGGTTTATGGCAAGATCGGCATTAGCACATATGTTGGATGTTTCGTATATGATGAATGTGAGAGATGATAGCAAATTTGAAATTTAAATAAACAAAAAACAATATGAAAATTATTTTTCTATTATTTTAAATTTTAGATTAAACTTTTAAGGCAATTCAATTAAAAAAATCAAATTTTTATTAAACCAAAAAATTCTTATTTTTTTTTTAAGAAACCAAATTTTGTAATGAAGTTAAATCAGAAAATACCCTCTAATTTGGGTTTCTTAATTCACTTATATGCATGCAATACGAAATAGCATACAAAACTTTATAAGAATATAAGCAAATTAATAAATTTTAATTCATTACAAATTTTGGATTTTATGAATAAAATTTAAAAAAAAATGTATAAAAAAATATATTAAGCTTAAGAAAGTGCAGTATAATGGGAAAATTAATAGCGTTTTACTAGCTTTTAAATGATTTGTTCGTAAAGTTTTACTGTTTTTACCTACAATTAGCCGAAATTATACAAATGAAGATGTAATAAATTCTCAGTAAAATTTCAAAACAAAAAAAATTTCAAAATATGATATCATCAGAGAAATAAAAATGTCACTTAGTAAAATAAATTAAATTAATAATTACAATAGACTAAATTTTTAATTCAACTAGCCAATACTGAAATTCATGAATTTTAAGGTGTTCAATTTAAGATTATATATTTTTTTAAATAATTTTAATATTTTAATTAAATACTTAGATCTTTATAATTTTGGGTATTGAAATTTTTTTCTTATATTGTTTTATTTGTTTAAAGCTACATTAAAGTCTGTTTTAAGCGAACTGTTCCACTTCCGAAGCGAGGAAGTAGAAAAAAAATTTTGCTTTCGATTGCATATTTGTGTTGTTTTTTTTTTGTTTGAATGGATGTTATGAATTATCTATAAAAATATCTAATTATGTTAGAAATATAAGAAGCTGAAAAGCTGAATTTTTGTCTTTTTAAATTATTTCACATTTCTATTAATGAGAATTTTATAAAATTTATTATTTAAATTTCCGCATAAATTTAATGAAATTTATGTACGTTACGTTTCAGTTCGCTTCCTGCATTCAGTTAGTATTTTGAATGGATTGATTGATAAAGTGCATTGAAAAAAAATGATAACAAAACAAAAATATTTGGCAAGAAAAGAAAAAAAAAACTAAAAACAAATATTTTTCACATTAATTAAAATCGATTTTATGAATTTAAATATTCCCCTATTTAAAGATGCGTACATAAAACAAATGGTTTTCATTTATACTGGCAATTGTAAAAATTTCCACTTATTGTGAAAACCTAGCAAAAATTTTCTAACATAAATGAAAAGGCACAGTTAGTTATATTGTTTTAACCCTTAATTGCTAACCTTGAAACTTCGTATTTCACTATCAATATATAATTCCTCATCTTCCTCATAAAAATCGTCATCATCAAAATCAGCCTTTTTTTTTTTTAACAATCATTTACAATTACATTTGTTTTTTTTTTTTTTTTGTATTACGCAAAATGTACATAATATAAAAAACAAATTTTAAACAAAATATTCAAAAATTCAAAATTTTTAATTAATAATTAAAAAACAATGAAAAATGTAGCAAAAAATATACCAGTTATTTTTTAATATTTAATTTAATAATTTTCCCTAAAATACAAAAAGCTCAAATTATTTGAGTATATGAAAAACACTGTGTTTGATTTGATAAAATAAAATCAATTAGGTTTAATCTCATATTTGAAGAACAATTTATTATTGCCCAAAAATAATATTCAAAAAATAAAATTTATGTAAGTAAATCACAAATTTACTTACGGAATTTAGAAACATACATTAATTATAATATCTTATAGTCCCATATGAGAGAATTATAGAGTTTTCTAACAATAATTTCGTAAAATAAGAACAATAAAGGATAACACAAAATTTGACGAATCAGGCGAACCTAATATATTGATATCATTGAATACAAATAATTTATAATTTGATAAATGTGAAAAGGAAACTATAATATGAAAACTTCTTTATGTGCTTTACAATTTTACGGATTTCTAGAGAAAATTATTAAATATAAAAAATTTTTATATCAAAGAAATTAAGTCAAAAAATAGAAATTTTTAAACAAAAAAAAATCTCGAATAAATTTTTTTCGTTTTATTAGTATAAGAGTACAGAAATACAACAAGATCTTCTAATTGCAATAACACTGTTTTTATTATTTTGTATTAATTAATAAAATCATAATGGATACAGGGACTAACTAGTTATTGATAAAACTTTAAGTTTAAATTTAATTAAATTAATTTATAGTTGCTAATTTCAATAAAAATTTATTGCGCTGAAAATAATAGTGTATAAAATCGCATTTAATTCAATGCAAAAAAAAAAAAAAAAAAATTAAATTAAAAACTCCAATTTTTGATTTTTGATTGCCAGTGAAGGAAATTAAAAACAAAGTGATATTTATTAATAACATATACCTTAGATGTGGGATGCCGATCCTTATTTGGTGAAATAATGACTTCATGTCCAGTTTGCAGAGATCCTACTGGTGTAGACTACAATCAACACATTGAAGGTAAAATGTAATTAGAAATGAAAAAATAAAAATAAAATTTGGTTATATACAAATAATGCAAAACATTTTTTTTTTTTTTTAGTTTAACATAAAAAAAAAAAAATTATAAACCAAGTTACTATTTAAACATTAAAATTTGTATAGCAATACCATGATTCGGTAATAATGTTATAAATGTTATTAAACAATATTGTATGTATGTACGTATAAAAGTAAAAAAAATTTTAACAAGCAATTTATTTTATCACTAAATTGTTAGATGTAAATTCAAACGGTTTGATTTTCAAAATATTTTTATCGAAATAAAAACCTTAATTACTGCCTTTTTTTAAAAAAAAAAAAAAAAGAAGTGGTTCACATATTCAAATGATGATTTAGTAAACCTTTGTAATATTGTGAGAATAGTTAAAAATACAAGCATGCAATTTTTGGGGGAAAAAAATTATTTAAAATATGGAAAATGTGAGTGAATTGCTTGCCACAATTCACCGAAAGTACTTTATGAATTCATTTTTTTCATTTTTTTTAACGTTGATCTATGGTTCAATAATGTTCTAATTTTTTATTTAATAACAAAATAAATTCAAAGCATTTTTAAAGAAAGTTTAATGAATTTTTTTTTTTGTTTTTGGTCTCTGAATTAAGTACCATAATTCAAAAACGATTGAATAACAGAACGAATATTTCGAATAATACGTTAATCATATTGTAAAATATTAAATAATTGAAATTAAAGTGATGTTTGTGATAAAATTTTACAATTTCATTGAAAATATTTGCAAAAATAAGCTAAGCTATAAACATTTCTATATGTAGGAAAAAAATAATCAATATTAAATTTATTGTATTTAAGAAATTTTTAATGTTTCTTAATGAAATACATATTAGTTTTGCAAACAAAAAAAAAAAAATTGATGTAACCTACCTACCTCTATGAAATTTTTTCGTAATTCAAAAAACAAATATAATTTTAATTTCGAATCATAATGCAATTTTATTTTATTTTTCAAATTATTTTTAGTTTTTTCCATAATCGGATTGTATTTATTTTGTACTTTTAATAAAAGGAAACACATTGTTACAAGGACGAAATATAGTAATTTGAGAAACTATTAAAAAAATATTTGAGAAACTATACATTAACTGAATTTCAGGATGTGACCGTGTATATCTCGCTATTTTACTCGCCAATAACTGTAAATATGAATGACTAACACAATATATATATATATATATATATAATATAATTTTCGAGTGAGAAAATTTTTTTCGTATTACGTATCTCGCTTCTAAAATGTATACAAAATTTAATTCACTTTGTTTTTGGGAGATGATACAGGTTTAGTCGATAATTTGAGAACAAATACAAAAAACTTACATGAAAAAATTATAAATTATATTGGTAAAATGAAATATCCCTTAGAAAAAAGGAGAATTCTGATTTGAAAGTGAATAAAAAATAAAGTAAAAGAACGAGAAAGAATTTTTTTTCAAATCTTACAAAAATATGAATTTTAAATGCAATTCTGCATTTGATTTTTAGAATTTGAATTTTGACAAAAAGATCTTTATATGGCTTTACATAAAATACTCTTGATTTTTTGTGCTAAATGTGATATTTTCAATTTATTAGTGAATTTATGTCGATTATTAGCAATACAATTTTACATTAAAATCAACTTAAAAATCACCTTATCAGATTTGTTTTTAGCACGATGAGAAGGAGGTGCGTTTTTAAGTATTCTCATCCGTTCAAGTTGGTCTTTATTCTTTTGTATTTTTTTTTTTTAATTTCGTTAAAAATCAATCAATTAAAATTATAATAAAAAAGTATTTTCGCATGCAAGTGTAAAAAAAATCCAAAAAAAAAAAAAAAGAAAACAAAACAAACAAATGAAAGAAAATTAAGCAATTTTAGAGTAAAATATATGAAATCAAATAATATGATAAATGTAAATATTTTTGTTATTGTTTTTCAAATCATTTTATATTAAAATCATTAAAATTTAGAAAAAACAAAAGTAAAATTAAAACAAAATTATTGTTTCTTTATAGTTTTTTAATTTTTTCCATTATATTTATATGTATGTTTTAAGTATGTGCTCCAATTTTCCTGTTTCCTTACATTTTCTTTTTAATTTTCAAAACTATTTGTTTATCAATATTATTCTCGTAACATTATTATTGAGTTATTAATTCCATTTCGTGTTTTTTAAAGTTTTCAAAATTCAAATATTTCATTTTCAATCTTAAGTTTAGTATAATAGAAATTATGTGTTTTAAAAATATTGTCATTCAAGTTTTAATTATATGGTTTTAGAAAATTTATAAGAAAATTTTATAATATTTTTATATATACATATAATATATGTATTTTTAAAGTGTATATATATATATACATATAGATATATATATAATTGTATATATATTTACCATAGTTTTTCCCGTCCAATCGAATTCTCCATCATCGATGTATCCTTTTCGATCAAATAAGTCTTGAAACAGTCTTCTAAGAAAATCATAATCAGGTGTTTCAAAAAAATCTAGTCTTCTAACGTATCTTAAATATGTGGAAAACTCTTCGGGATGACCTTCACATAAAACCTAAAATTTTAAATTGATTTTTAAACATAATATAAACAATAATATAATAATAATATATATACAATTATATAATAATAAAAATTTATAATAAAATACATATATATAATAATTTTGTTAATACCGAAAAATTATTTTCTTAAATTATTTTATACCATAATACTTAATGCTTAAATAAACATATTCTATTAGATTACAATTATCAGAGAAAAGCTTAAAATAAAAAAAAATTCGGAATGAAATAATATAATTTTCAACATATAGAAGTATTTTTGTTTTATTTGATGGCCAAATAAATTAAAATAAGTTTGTAAATTTGCTTAAAATACAACTAGAAAATTTGATTAAAAAAAAGCAAAAGCAAAAATACAAATTAATCGAAATATTCGAGTTATAATCTTTATAAAATTACCGAATAGAATATGTTATCTAGCAATGGTTAAATTAAACATGTTTCAGAAAATTTCAAGCTTTTATAAACAGAAGAAAAATTACTTTGGTTCTAATATATACAATTAAAATAATAAATTGTATAATTTATTTAATTATTTTAGACTATTAAACTTAATAATGTAAAATTAAAAATCCTTTTACAATCTAAATTTAGCAATTGTGATATTTTTAAATTTAAAGTTGTTATATTTAATTTTGATTTCATTCTCAACTATTCTATTAGTTTTTTGAATATTTAGCAACTTTGCCATATTTAATAAAATTTATATTTATATTTAAATAATTTTTACAAAATTTATAATTAACTTTAAATAAATTATAATTTTTTCTTATTACATAAAATTTCCTATGTACTTAAAAGTGAAAGAATATTAAAATTCAAATAAAAAGAAAAATTTAACGTGTAAAAAGAAACATAAACTTGAAATGTAATTCCAACAAGAATAAGAATTTAAACTTTAAATATTTTTATTACAGTTTACAAGACCTTGACTTTACTTTTTCAAATTCTTAAATAAATTTTAATACAAAATTAAAAAATTAAATAATTAATTTTAATTCATGAAAATTTGTACATAAAAATGTTACATAATTATGTATGTATATAATTTATCATTTTGAAAAATTTTCAATATCCATTTTTTAAATTGAAAGGATATTTGTACATCTATGTTTATCGCAATTCAAAATTATTAAAATTAAATAAAAATATTGGACCACAAAAGAATTTTATTCAATTGAAAAAGTGAAATTTTCGTACATGAAATTTTCTTAATTAATTTCGGTTGTTTTTTTTTATTAGAATAATTTTAACGATTTTAAATTAAAAATAATTTATTTTTTTAACCTCAATAGGTGTTGCTCTTTTGGTATCGCCAATTTTTTGATATCTCTCTTTGAGAGTATCTGCTTTTAAACCTTGCCATGGTAATGATCCTCTAAGAAAATACATAAACATATGACCTAATGCTTCTAAATCATCTCTACGAGACTGTTCTCTCCCCATGTGTGTATTTATCGACATGTAGCGTGCTGTACCTGTTAATGACTTATGCTCTCTATATGGTATATGTTTGTTAGTATCTAAATCAATGTATTCTTTTGCCAAACCAAAATCTAAAATAATATAAAAATTATTAATTATTAAAAATTAAAAACTATAAAATTATAAATATGTAACAAATATACATACATATGTATATATCATTTACACATTCTCTTATTTACATACCAATAATATGAATAACTTTTTCACGTTTTGTAGATGCCCGCCCAATCAAGAAATTTTCTGGTTTAACATCTCTGTATATTAAATGGCGACTATGCACATATTCAATCCGGTGGAGCTATAGGAAATAAGGAAAAAAAATATTTGAAATTTATAAGGAAATTTTATTTTTAATATAATTATACTTACTAATTGTACTGCAATTAGAAGAACAGTCTTTAATGTGAAACGCCTTTCACATGAATCGAATAGATCTTCTAATGATGGGCCAAGCAATTCCATTACAAGAGCATTATATTTTCCACAAGGACCAAAATAATAAACTTCTGGTACCCCTTCTACTGTCCAAAGATAATTTATTTTCAAAAAAAAAAAAAAAAATAAAAAATTAACAAAACTTAGTTACAATGGTTGAGAGAAATTGCAAAGAGTAAGGATATTAATTGTTTTTGTGAAATTGAATTTTTTTTTGTTCATTATTAATTCGAATTTGATAAGAATTGTTTTATAAAACTGAAACCTTACCATGAGCGCCAAGTAGCTTATAAAACCTGTATTCCAGATGCAGTTGAGGAGCCTTAGATTTCATGGGTTCCATTTTAATAGCTACGTGCTCATTGTTATAAAGATTTTTTCCTAAAAAACAATAAAAACAAAAATATCGATAAGAAAATTTGAAAAATATATAAAAATTAAATAAGTACTCGTACTAAACATACACAAATAATTTATATTTTATGATAGATTTGGAAAAATAAATTTATAAATCTGTACCCCGAAATTGTCCTAAGAGATTTAGAACTTTTAATACACAAAATGTTTGAATAAAAACTTTCAATTCTTATTATGAGACATGAGTTTACATTCTAATCTATAAACCAAGATTATAGTGAAGTTAAGAAATAAAGCATAAGAAGAATATGTAAAATTTTTGTTCGAGGCTATGAAGAAAGCTTACATGCATTCTCAACTCAGAATTTCGTTTATTCAAAAAACTAATTCCGAAGGCATACATTAACTCAAATTCAGGCCGAATCAATTCATTTGAAAATTATATTCATTTTTAAATTGATCGTTATCAAATTATTTCTCAAAATAATTGATTTTTGTATAAACATAAGTACCATAACTTGACTATAACTTTTTTTTTTTAATTTTTGATAATATAGGTATTCTTTTTGAGTCAAAGGTTGTAAAATATTAAAATACACTTTTTTTAATCCAACAAACAATAAGTTCACTTTTTATAAATTTCAGCATTTATAAAAACTTGTTGATATTTTAGGTTTTTTATATTGGTATAGCATTTTCTTACCTATGCAATTCCATATTGCAAGAAGGTAACAAGTACAAAAAGTTCAAACATTCTTTAATATTGTCTAGAAAATTGTTACATAATTCTTAAACTGACATCATTTATGCAATATTTTAAGTAAAATAATAAAAGTATTAAGAAACTAAGAAAAAAAAGTTATGTGTGCCTATATGAATAAATTTTATAAAATGAAAAAATTATATAGGGGCGATTGGAAACGAAAAATGTTAACAGAAAAAATAATTTTAAAATCTGATTTTCGTACATTTCCAAATTTTTTAAGCAATAATGTGTATAGGGATGAGACACATAAATAATTTGAGATTCATGATCAAATTTTAAATGAAATTAATAATCTCACAACAGAAAGAAGTCCTTTTTGTTAATTAATTACAATTCACTCTAAACATATTTTACATACCTCGATTCCCTCCACTAAAATAACATAATCGACGACCTATCAATTTACAATAAAAAAAATATAAAAAATAATAAAATGAAAATAAAAAAAAAAAAATTAAATAAAATTCATAATTTTTTTTTTAAATGTAAAAAAAAAAAGGTTTTCTCCTTCTGAACACAAACAAATGCAAAAAAAAAAAAAACAAGAAAAAATAAAAATAAGTTTGTAATTGGAATAAGAAAATTTTGGCAAAAATCTGGTTTGCGCTGTTGTTGACATTATAGAATTATTTGTTTTGTTTTTGTTCCAAAAAGATTCCCGTAAATATAATGCACTTGTTGCACCCCATCAGCTCCTTTTGAAGAATACACGAACAATATATTTAATTACGTCATTATAGAAATATATGTAACGTATATGTATGTAAATTGCGATATCATAAACTATACAATACTATAATATACATACATTTCAAATATATAATAGATTATTTATACGTAGACTTAGGTAATACATGTTATAATGCTATAATGAATGGCATAAAAATAATTTCGGCACAGATAAAAAAATATAATGATGAGAAAAGTTGCATGAAAATTGGTATTATTCTAGCAATTTATATACAAGAACACAAGATATACTTATATGATTCTGCAAGTAGAGTCTAATTTATAGAAATATTATATTTTCTTTTTATATTTCAATCAAATTTTTATTGTTATAATGATTTTTTACTCATAATATACTCGTATATCAATGAATATTGGATTATAATTATTAATTAATAGCATTATCTATTATTTTATGTATAAATAATAATTCAATATAACGGAAAATTGAATCGTGGTTATATAAAAAGTCGGAAAATTTAATTTTCGAATTTTAGATTATTAAAGAAATTTGACAAATAATTAATTAAGT
Source organism: Condylostylus longicornis (assembly GCF_029603195.1). Lineage (NCBI taxonomy): Eukaryota > Metazoa > Arthropoda > Insecta > Diptera > Dolichopodidae > Condylostylus > Condylostylus longicornis. The sequence continues at coordinate 5,513,483 of NW_026578009.1, read as the reverse complement.
ACTTATAAATTTGGGCAAATCACACTATGTTCTAATTCTTATATAGATAATTGAAAATAAAAAAATATATTTAAATATCAATATAGGTGTGTATATATGTACATTTTAAAATTTTATAAGAAAGAATTTTTATATTACATAGTAGAAGGATTTTTGATAACTCAGTTCTAACTTAGGTCGATGAATTCAAACTGCTAAATTTGAAAAAAGAGTATACTTGAAAATAACAGTGTTCCTTTTAAATGAATTTTTGCGATTTTTTGTATTTACTGCAAAAATATTATAAATAAATAAGAAGAAAAGCATAAGAGAAAAATGTTATATATTAAAAAGTATTATGTTATAACAATTCAAAATTAAAATATTTAGTTTCTGAAGATATTTCGAAAGATATGTGTGAAAAGGCTTTTAGGAATTACTTTTGAATTTTCAGTGCATGAATTATTGAAAATCCCCTAGTATTCAAATATCATTTTCTTTAAGCACTTCCTATTATTCTAGGTATTTGATTTTTGGAATAATATTGCTGTTCTTAGGTATATAATAAAGCCTCTGTTGTTTAACAGAGACCATTCACTAAACAACAAAAATGAAAATAAATTTGTATAATTCGTTTGTCTATACTAATGAATTCAAACAAAGTTTAAAAGTGAAAGTGTATATAAAATGAAATAAAATAATGGCATAAGTAACTATGTACAAATAAATGTTGTTTATTTAGGTCAAGGTTTGATAATGCATTTTTGCATACATATATATATATACTTAGTGAAAAATTGTTTTATTTTATTTGTTTGTGATTGATGTAAAGCAAAAAAAAAAAAAATAACAAAATTTATTTTTCATATTTCTGTTATAATTCTAAATTTGCATTTATTATGTAATCTTTTATACTATGGTTAACGATATAATAGAATAAGTATAAAAGATTAATGTAAACTTACAAACAAACAAATATTTCTAAGAAATTTTAAGAAAATGGAGTTCAGTATAGGGATCTGATAATATTCAGTCTTGTTCAGCATCTAGTAGATATATCTAGAGTACTATTACAATATTTACTATACTTTTTCCATTTCCTTTAATTTTTTATTTTACAAGCAACTGTTTTTAAAGATGCTTGTAATTTCGGACGCTTTTTGTGACATAGAATACCAAATTTGTGACCTCATTTGCTTTTATTTTACATGCTTCTAGTACAATAAGGCTGATGATAATTTATGTAGAAAGCTACTAAATAAAAGCAAATAATTGAAATAAGTTTTTTTTTGCTAAAACATTTTAGAAGTTCAGCATAATCTCATTGAATTTTAGAAATTTTGGATCTTAATTTATATATGTACATATATGCAATAATTGTTTGACATAACTCAAAATTAGCATATTTGAGAAAAACGAATTTTAAGGTGTTAGAGTTAATATATTTTTCTCGTTATAGCATTATCTTACATTTTATTGTAAACAACAATTTTCAAGCTATAGAGAAATTTTGTTCATGCACAAAAAAAAAAATGTTTTAAGCGCTTATCTCTGTTTAAATAGCTGAGAAATCGTATATTTCATGTTATGTTGATGTTGCGCTTCTTGCTGTTACTTCTTGGCAACACTAGGAAATTCATCGAAAATGTTTCCCCTCATAATTAAACAATAATTAAATCTATGGTTATACATATTAAATAACATAGTTAAAATACGGTGCTATATAAGTACAAGATTACAAAACTTAATGATTAAATCATCTTTTTTTTTTTATATAATACATAAATAAAAAATAAAAAAAAAAAAAAAAAAAAAAAAAATCGCATAAAATCATATTAAAGAAAAAAAAGTTATTTTTAAACAACCGAAATGTTAAACAAAACTTTTATATTGTATAAAAACAGAAATAGTCCGAAAATTATAATGCTTTTCTGTACCAAATCGTATAAGAGAATAAATTTATATTATACAAATATATTGGAGAAAGCGTATAAATGTATGTATGTATGAATATGTTTAAATAATATGTACATACATATATTGAAGCCTAAAAGTCTATATCTAAAAAAAGAATAATAAAAATCAAGTTACTAATTGCTTACTGATAGTTTGTATTACAAACATTTCTACACACATAAATCTACATACACATGTACATGCATATTATGTATATACATATTATATTAATTTCAATGACCTTATAGAATACGCACATGGGCACATGTTAATTTCAAACGCGATTGTAAAATGATTCCTTTTTTGATTAAAAATAAACGTTTATCGTTTGCTGTGTTGATTTTATTTATTTAATAACAAAAATAATAATAATATTTTGCAAATATAAATTATAAGCCGGTGTCAAAGAATTTTGCAAAAAATAAAAAAAAAAATTTTTTTTTTTTTTAACATTAACCTATAAAACTTGTGCGTCATTTTTGAGACGGCGTCGTAACACTAGATTTTCGAATTATTCACATTTCTCTTATAGGAATGAATAATGATGATAGAAAACAGATGCAATGTGGATTCGTAAGTATTGACTAAAATAAAGCTTTTCTTTTTTTTAATAATATGTTTACAAATAAACAGTGTGGTGACCATTCAATAAGGTTATATTTAGCTGTAAATTTTTATATGATAAATAAATCCTTAATATGAAAATTTGTAGTTTAGTTTTTACTTATGCAAATTAAATTGCATTAACACACTGCTCCCAATGATTTCTGATCATATATTTCAAATTGGATCAGAATTGGAACAATTTTAAACATTTCATATTTGTTGATTTGCTTACAGATCTAACTATCTACTGCATTTAATTATCTACTGTAATTTAAGTGAAGTGACAACATTTTTTATAAGCTTTTAAATACATAAAAATACGCATGTAACATTTCATTATAAAATTCAAATTAAATATTTTTTTATTTTTTTTTCCTTTATTAAAACTGTTATACAAACTTATTCACGATCATATATGAATGTGTCTCAATTTTTATTAAATAATATTTTATACAATACTGTTATCAAAAATAGTTCTGAATTTAAATTAAAAAAAAAAATGTAATCAAAACTAAAATATAACAAGATTACAAGATTGAAACGAATACCCGATTTTGGTATTGAAATAGGTTATCTATGTACATATACATATATGGATAGTATTTTTGTATTTACCATTTAGAATTGAATTTAATCTTCATAGCCGAAATAATTTGTTAAGAATTATTTTATATTGGTTGACTTTCTTTAAACATTCATAATCAAAGAAAATAAATTCATATAGTATATAACAATTTCAAATATCTTTTCATTGTTCTTAATGTTGTTAACAATTAGTGAACATTTTGACATTCATTGTTATAATAAACGTGTGGTTTCCTTCGCAAACATATAAGATTGCGCAAGAATATAAGATTTTCTGATGCACGCGAATTAATAAGAATAAAAATAAAACAAAATAGTAGTATTTCCGAACTACACAAAATCGAAATTGTTATACATCGTATAAAAAAAAGCTTCTCACTGAAAGAGCAGAGCATTTAGAATTATTTTTGTATTAGGTAGTGCCCAATATACCTTTATTAGATAAGCACCATAGAAATAAATTTGAAAAAAAAATTTTTTTTTGAAAAATAAAATTTTTCATATGTAAGTTGTATAATAATTATACTAGATAATTGGCATCTTTAAATTGTTTATAAATAATAAAAAATTGATTTTAATAGTAAATTTTTATTATAAAGTAAATTTTGAGTAATAATTTTTGAAGCTTTTATGGAGTTGCACATGTTATTAAGATTTCTTTGCAATAAAAAATTTCAGAGTTAATGACATATGAAAGAAAATTTTCTTATAGGTTATGTAATGATTCGCCTTGAAAGTTTGAAAAAAAAATATAAAAATTTTGAACAAATGCCAATTTAAAAGAACTAAAATTAAATAACGTATTATGTTTTTTTTTTATTTGTTTTATTCCAATTTCAAGAGAACAAAATGTCATTAAGTTCACTATTTGAGGCCGCACAAAATTCTCCATTCAAAAGTCCTATCACTACAGCACGTTGTGAATCGAATACTACAGAGATTCAAAGTAATAATGAGCAACAAACTCGCGTAATTGCAGCTGCTGCAACACCCGAAGGGGGTAAGTTTTATTTAATGTGTTTAATGTAAATATAACAGTTATGTACTTAATAGAAAAAATTCAAAAAAAATATGTATAATTTATATAATTTTATATGTAATTACTTTTATAGATTCATGCGAATTCGGTTCCATGAAATACTTTGCTTTATGTGGTCTTGGTGGTATTATTTCATGTGGTACAACACATACAATGGTTGTACCACTTGACTTGGTCAAATGTAGATTACAAGTCGATCCAGGAAAATATAAAACCCTTGTAAATGGTTTCAAAGTAACTTTAGCCGAAGATGGCGTTAAAGGTTTATCAAAGGGTTGGGCACCAACTTTCATTGGTTATTCAATGCAAGGTTTATGTAAATTTGGTCTATATGAAGTATTCAAAGTAATTTATTCTGATGCAATTGGAGAAGAAAATTCCTATTTGTACAGAACTTCATTATATTTGGCTGCATCTGCTTCAGCTGAATTTTTCGCTGATATCGCATTATCACCAATGGAAGCCGCAAAAGTAAAAATTCAAACTACACCAGGTTTTGCTAATACATTGCGTGAAGCTTTACCAAAAATGACATCACAAGAAGGTATTTCTGCTTTCTATAAAGGTTTAGTACCATTGTGGATGAGACAAATCCCATATACAATGATGAAGTTTGCATGCTTTGAAAGAACTTTGGAACTTCTTTACAAGTTAGTATACTTTTATTTATATATGAGAAAATTTGTTTCTAATAAATTTAATATTTTGCATCTTGATTTTAGATATGTTGTACCAAAACCAAGAGCTGAATGTACTAAAGGTGAACAATTGATCGTTACATTTGCTGCCGGTTATATTGCTGGTGTATTTTGTGCTGTTGTATCTCATCCAGCTGATACAGTTGTATCAAAATTAAATCAAGCTAAAGGAGCTTCAGCGTTTGAAGTAGCTAAATCATTAGGCTGGTCAGGTAAATAACCTTTACAAAAATTTGTATAATTTTTTTGTAAATAATTCATTAATGCTTTAATAATTTTTTTTTAGGATTATGGGGAGGTTTAGGTCCAAGAATTATTATGATTGGTACTTTAACTGCCGCACAATGGTTTATTTATGATGCTGTTAAGGTATTCTTTAGAATGCCAAGACCACCACCACCAGAAATGCCAGAATCACTCAAAAGAAAAATGGGTCTTGCATAATTCATTCGCGTATATAATAATTAAAGCATAAATAAGTAATAGAATTTATTCTAAGATACAAAAATGAGATTTTTAATTTAATTCCTATACAGAATAACAAAACAAAATGAAAATAATAGATGAAACTGAAATTTTCGATTCTAATAAATGAAATTTTTCAAAAAAAAAAAAAAATAACAGAAAATATGGTGTATATAAATATCAGTATATCAAATAAATGGTATTAAAAATCGTAAACTGTTGAATTATTAATTTAAAACACCAATTGGATAATTAAAAGAAAAAAAAGAAATAATTCAAAAAATCACAATGTAATCTATTTTTAAATGATAATGAAAAGTGAAATAGAAATTTGGCATTTCAAAATGTAGTGCAAAAAAAAAATAAGATTCCAAACGCGCAAACTTGGTTACGCAAATAATATTAGAGGACAAACATTACGTAAAAATTAGAAGAAATTTAAAATAGAAAGTGGGTGAATAAAAACAAATTCTAGAATCAGAATTTTTAATACAAAATTTTAATTAATTAATTATTTTAAAATTATGTGGTATACAGGGAATAGATTTTTGTAAATAATTAGTAAAATAATTCAAAAAAATATTTATTTGTAAATGGAAAAAAAAATTAATTTTTTAAAAATCTAAAAATTGTTTATGCAATCAATTTATTAAATTACAAGTAAAATTTTATATAAAACAAAAGAGTATAGGGGAAAAAAAGGATAGACAAATGTTTTTTCGTTAGAGTTTACTCTTTTCATAGCATTAGTAAATTGTCAAACTTAAATGTCATTTTTAATAAAAATCAAAATATATTTAAAGGTTTTTTTGCTTGCCAAAATAATTTTACGAATTAGTAAACAAACACTGAGCGCAAATTCAAAATGACATTTAATTAATTTTGTACAAGTATAGAAAGTTCATTGGCATAACAGTCTAATTATTAAATTTTGATTGATTAATTTGGTTATTTTGATTTCAATTCTATTAAAAATTTAATACAAATTTTTAAAACATTCTGTTATATTTATAAATGTAATGTATATCAATATTTTAAAATAATTGACATTAAAATTTTGTAGGAGAAATTCGTACTTATTACATTTTTTTTAAAAAATATTGAAAAAAGTATTAGGAATTCCAAAAATAAATAACTGAGTTTGCATCATTTTTTCTTAAGAATTTTCTTATTCTTCAGATCTGTTTACTTAATTGTAATTGAGAAAAATAATTTTACAGAATTTTACAAAATTTTTTTGAACAGAATTCAGAACAATTTGATATAAAACCAATATTTTTCAATCAATGGTAAATAAACATTACAATTCTCGTCAAAAACTTATTCTTATTTTTAAATAAAAATACGTTTTACAAAATATTTTGTCCCCTCACATTTTACAAACAGAATTTCTATAGTCCGAGAGAAGTTTTCTGAATGACTTTTATTGAATACGCTCTAATCTTTTTTGGTTTACAGAAAAATTTAACATTATCTGCGCTTTTATTTAGATTTTAGTTAAATTGAGCACAAATTCAAAATATTTTCTACAATTAAAACTAAACTCATCATTTATTTAATTTTTAATTAAAATTGAAACACTCATTTCAACTTTCATGTGATCTTTTTCAAAATTTGAATTAGTTTAAAAAAAAATATAAATTTTCATTTCGAAAAACTGTTGTTCACAACAATATTTCCCCATTTTACTTGTATGTCACACATTAAAAGTTTACTTGTGTCTAAATTTCCTTACATTATATTAAAAATAACAAGTCTAGAAATCTGTCTTATAAAATTCTAGTTTTCCCCAACTTTTCGATGTATTAAGTAATAAAATTACATTAAAATAAATTTGACACTATCTATAAAATTATTTACTTTTGCACTGATAAATACTCGTAATGTATGAAGGATATATCGATGTACTTGCACAAACGACAAAATTCGATAAGATTAACATGAATATTAAGTAAATAAAAGTTAAGTGGTATGAAGGTTCAATAAAAAAAAAACATTGTTTACCTTTGAAAATTTCGTAATATTTAGTAATTTGAAAACATTAGCAAAATAAAATATTAAAGTAGTACAAAAATAATTGTTCATGTTGCAATTAAATGGGAGACGAAGAGATAAATTTTTATGAATTGATTTACTCCAGAAAATATTTTTTTAATTATGGGAATTTTCATGAATTTGGTCATCGATCATAAAAAATTAAGTTTTTCAATTATACGAGGAAAAAAAGGAAATTTTTTTGTGTGAAGCAAATCGGAAGAATAGAAATTAAAATTAATAAACGATCAATAGTGGTTTATAAACCTTATTATAAAGTGGAAAACTAAGCAGGTTTTACAACAAATTAAAAATTCATGCTACTAAAATAATGTTTTATTTTCAATTTTAAAAAAATGAAAGTCAATTTAAAGCATTTCTTGCAAACTCCAAAATTTTTGCTTCAAAATCAAAATTATTATCTATATTTAGAATTCTTTTAATTTTTATGGAATTTCCTCAAAAAATCTATAGGAATGCGGTTACCTGTCAAGCTATGAGAATATCAACGTTCATTTCAAAAATAAATTAGTAATTTTTATACACGAGCTTCAGTTGCACATTTAACATTCTTGTGTATTATACAAAAACAAAATTGATTTTATTCCCACGTTTTCAGTGTATAAAACAATCTTATTGAATTTATTGAAATTAAAATTAATTTGAATTATTTTCATACAAATTAATAAATTTGTACATACATATATACGTGTACACATGTTTTGTATACATTATTTAAATTACGTTTTTTGTCATATTTCCAAGAATATTATAAAAAAGTGAGTTTGTGTTTACCACAAATTAAAAATTCTACAGAATTGCTAATTATATTTAAATCCTGAAAAAAACGTGGAACATATATAATTCCTCTAGACATTATTATAGAAATTAAATATTATCTTGAGTTCGTTTAACAGCTTTTTGGCATTAGTAAAAGATTAATTCCTTTACGCTAAAATTTTCTTTCCCTCATGATTTCAATTTTCGGAAAATTTCCAAACGGAAGCAATAAATATTTTTCTATAAGTATCAGAAAACAAAAGTTGAAAGCAAAAAAAAATCAGCTTGGACATAGATCTCAAAACTTAATTCTGATAAAGAGCTTATTACTACGTTATCTAATTCAATCTACATTAAAAGCGAGTTTCTAATCACCGAAGTATCTGATCTATCGTTACTTCGGAATTATATTACTAGAATAATTGATTGGTTGAAAATTCTGTTCAGACAGCCGGATATTGAGTGAAAATCCACCTTAATGCTTCTCTTATTTGCGATTACTCCTAAATGTATGCAATAAAATATTTTTATATAAAATATTATGTATGTACATCATGTACATAATAATAATAACATCTCGTATGGAAGCAATTTTTCTAATATCTAAAAGAATAGCTTCTGATAACTTTTAATAAGTTTTAATGAGTTTCAAGCAGTATTATAGATTTTGCAATTGAAATCATAAAAAAATCCTCAATATACAATAAAAGAATTTTGCATTCTTCTCATTTTATCCAACTCCCTATACATAGTTTAATACCTTTGCGCTATAAACCATATTAGAAAAATAGTTATAAGTTAAAGCAAATATAAATTTTGTATGAAATTCTAAAATTCTAAATATAGAAAAAATATCATTAAACATTCTCAAAAACTTTCACTTTCTATTTTTCATTTATATATACTTAAATAGTTTACTAATGCTTTTGTCACGTACTGTTATTGTCGAATATTTTTTAGCTAATACAATTTTGATATAATTAACTTGAAATATTACCTATTTACTATTTATTTATAGATTTTTATGGATATATAATCCATGTATCTATTACAAACACACATACACATATATATACAAAAGTTAACAGGTTTCTTATAAATGAAAATCAATAATTCGCACCAATATTAATGAACTTGTTGCGTTATTGGTAACAAAAAAAAAAAAACAAAAAACACGTTTTATAATTCTGAAAAATTATTGCACGTGTTCATTCCTTTTTAGCATTACGAATAAAATAATAATGTTCATTTTAGTTTTTTTATATAAAATTTTAGAATGTTTAAAGTTAATAGTTGGATTCTGTAAATTGCAGACGCAACCTACAAGATTCATGACTTCAATTTCACTCCAAACAATCGGGAAGCATGTAGCAATTTAACACAAATATGCATGTGCGCAAAATGCATATTAATCTTAGGTCCATTCGTCTAACAGTCAACGTAGATTTGTTTATAAAAATTTTACACTATTAGAGGCAGAAAAACTTGAATTTCATGCACAAATAGACCTTCTCGAGAAGTCTGTTTCCCTAGAAACCTAGTTTATAGTTATTTTTACCTCATTCATCCTAATAAACTGCAAAATGTTAATGTTTAAATAGGGTCCTGGTAAGCAGTTTCCATATAATCTCTTCTCGAAATTAACAAAGTTTAAATTTCCCTTATTTTTCTAAATTCGGAATTTATTTTAAAATTTCTATGAAAATAAAAAAGTAGCAATAAAATTCCTCAAAATCAAAATATATAATTATTTTTCTTGACTCCAACATTGAAATTAACACATGAGTCCGACAATATTATTTATTTCTTTTTTTTTTTTTTTTTGCATCATCCTAAAGGTATGCAAACATAAATTGTGTAATTATTCTGCTATTTTTTTTTCGTTTGTGGCAAGAAACTTTTTTTAGACATTTTTGGTGATTAAAGCTATGAAGGACAAAGGAAGCTTTGAACAGAAACTTTTATATAACTTTATAAGTACACAATAGATTTTTTTTTGGAAAGTAAGGTTACTGTAAGTAAGATGTTTTGGTTTCTGTTACCTCTAAATACTATTTCTAACGCCTTTATTGTTAAATTTTAGGCAGAGAATATTTATTCGAAATCACCACAAAGGCGAATCGGGCGAATCTCAAATTAAATTATTTTAACTTAATCAAAATAGAATTTACGCTAATGTTCACAAATACGAAACGTTTCTTAAATATTTATGTATGCAAATAGTGTAAAACATAATAACATATTAGAATCATTTACGTAATCGTGTAAAAAAATTCTAAACTTTTGAAATATCTCATATGCAAAATTAAGAAAATTTTATTTTCAAGACACTTTCGAATTAACTTTCGGCAAAATCTTAATCTCTAATCTTAAACTCATTATGGGTTTCTGTTATAGGACCTAAATATATGTGATCGGCTATTTACAAATTCTGTTGGTAGTCTTCTAATTCTATTTCTTCAAACAAAGATTTTTTTAACTCTAGTAACAATTATCTAATCTGCTTTTTGGATTTATTTTAATATTACGAAAAAAATTAAGAAATTTCTCGAATGTTCCCTTCTCCGAAAAATCAGAAAACAAATTTAGCGAAAATTTATTGATTTTTTCTTTTTTTGTTTTTTGTAAAGTTCTTTGAAATACAATTTCTCTTCTTCTTTATTATCTACAAACATACATATGTATGTACAGTTTAAAACAGTAAACTTGAAAATTTTTAAACTTTTATTATCTATTTCCTATAATAGATTTTATGAGAAAAAACATCGAACTCTAATGTAAACAATTTTTAAGAGAAAAAAAAAAGTAAAAGAAAAAATTTCTTTGCTTTTTTTAATGAAACATAATTAATTAAATATTTGGCAAGCCTTTTCCTATTTTTTTTTCTTCTTTTTTTTTTTTTATTTATTGCATATGATTTTATCAATATCCAATTCTTTTGAACCTTTTGAACTCATTGAAGAATTTTGGCATTACAATTGTGACCTCTTTAATTGTATCTCATTCAATTCGATTGACCCTTCTCCCGATTCACAAATATATCATTCATGTTCATACATTCATACAATATGTGAATTATGTATGTACATACTTATACATATAAATATGTTTGTATAATAAAAGAACTTTTAAAAAAATTTATTCATATACAAGTAAATACAAGTTCAGTTTTATAAGAATTTTATGTGGTCTAATTTAAAAATTTTGAAGGTACTATATAAATTACTTTTAGTTCCTAATTATCTCTAATAATACCGCTGGAAAATATTATAAACATACATCATATACACGCATGTAAAATAATAATAAAATAATAAGCAAAAAAAAAAAAATATGATGACTCTTTCAACACCAAATAACGAATTATATTTACTTATATTATAAAATTTCAACAAATGCATGTATAGATATAAAAGAGATATGGATATAAATATATATATACTAAAATTTTATATTCATATACAAACATCTATAAATCGCAATATAGATATGTGAATAATAAACTTGTATGTACAAAAAGCTCGTATATAAGCTCGGTATGTTACCTAAAATCGATTATTGATTTGTTTAGGTCATTTATTCATACTAAAAATGTACAAGTACAAGTATATAAGATACAAAAAAAAAACATACATACGAACATTTTATAATATTTTATTGTACATAAGATATAAATGTGTATGTATAAATATGTATGTACCATATAGAACATATATCCTCTTATATCATTGAAAAAAATAATAAAAAAAAAGAAATAGAAGAAGGAAAACCTTCGCTAAAGATTTGTTGTAGTTAAAAAAGAATTATTCGAAAAAATTGAAAAGTAAAGAAAAAGAAGGAAGAAAAACAATGAAAATTATAGTTAGTCATGCTAGCTATAGGTTAGCTTAATGAAAAATAATAACAATTTTGAACACTTATACATACATTTTATTACTAGATTAAATAAACGCGGATAAGCATTTTGTATAAGTTTATCTTCTAATATTGTTTCTCAAATTATTAAAGAAAATTATTTAATTGCACACGTGCTTTTCAAGGATAAAGGAATATGATATACATATGTATGTATGCGATATACAATCTTTAAAGGTGCAAATTTTATTTCAAAAATCATCGTAGACTATAAATTTACAAAGAGGAATCAATTTAAATCAATTTTCTAGAAACATCGTTCAGCAAATTTACAACAATATTTAAAAGAAATTGAAAGCTGATTAGATTCATTCTGTTTGTCCGTTTGCGGGTTTGTTTATATAATTTCATAGAAAGCTAAAATTTAATGTAAACAAATAAATTTTGGCAAGAAACCTTTTTATACAGAACAAACTTTTTATCTACTTTCAAGCCTTGCAAAGTAACGATCTCCTTAAGGCCCTAAAATGATATTAAAGACATGAAAATAGCAACTTACTTACTTCCAGTACGAAAATAACATAGGCAATAAACAATGAACTATTAAGAGAACAATGTGAATAGATAATATGCAAATACACAGTAAAAAAGATGTACTGTATATACGTAATGATCCTTAGAAAATATTTTTCATAGAGGTACGAGTATAACAGAGTTGACACGATCCATGCTTGTTTACAAATGATTTCAATTGGAAATGTGTTGATTTATTTTAATGCGAATTTATTTTAGGTTTTTTCTTAATTCTATAATCTACCAAGAGAATTTCGAGCGTTTTAGTTTAAAGCAGAGCTCCGCATGTAAATGTAACGCTTCCATACAATATATATTCATTCTTCCTGTTCAAGTTTTATATTTCCAATTATAGTTTCTTTTTTATATTTTGTGTAAAAGTGATTCTAACTGATTAATTCTGATACTGATAATAGTGATCCTTACTGATTAATATGAAAATAGAATATATGCCGATGTTGCTTCGGTACTACATACAATTTATGGTTTTTTTTAGAAAGTGGGGTTATTCAAAAATTCAATAACTATCATTCTATTATTATTTGAATTATCCGAATGAAAATATTTAAATTTGCAAATAGATTAATAGAAAATTCTAAGAATTTTATAAAAAACTGCAGAGTTGTGAAAACCCTCAAGTTATTTATTCTTGTGAATCAAATAGAATTTAATAAAACCATCTGAAAAGATTTTGCATACCAATTTTTCCTTTTAATAAATTTCATGATGACAGTAAATGTTATTTAAAACTCAACAGATTTTCAGTGGCATTTAGTAGATTTTTGTACAGCTATACGCCAAAAGTTAATTAAATTCAAGTCAATATTATGCAAATATCCAAATGGATTTTTAAGCATTATAAAAGAAAAAAATGAAAAAGAAAAAAGTTTTTCAGATGACTAAATTTTATTACAAAAATTTATAAATTTTTTTTTTGTATATTTTTTTATTTATTATACACACAATTTTTAATTATTATTAAATAGGAAAATTGTTTATTGAAGTGTTTCAATAAATTTTACGTAGAAAAAATCATTTACCTTCAATAATATAGAGAATTCTTTAAGTAAACATTAAAAAATAATTGTGTATTGTAGTTATACATATATAAATGTATGTATGTATGTATTCCATACAAACAAATTTTTTATGTTTGCGTATATGTCAATGAATATACTTATGTAGTACATAAGATATTTATGCATTTGTTACACTTTAAATAAATATAAAGAGGTTGCCAATATGTTCTACTACATTATGTACATACATATATATATATATATTATGTATTTGTACATTTTCTACATTGTTTACGGACATTTCATTCAATTTGAAGTCATTGAGCTTTTTATGTCTTATCTCTTATTAATCTGTCTTTTAATAAGCCAACGAAAAAAAAATCAAAAAAAAAACAAAATTGAAGAGTTGCTATGAGTATAAAAAAAAGGTGTAAATTTTTATTTTAGATCAATAGGCTATAATTTTTATATGGTTACAGTCGATGTATACTTTTGTTTAAATGGAAAATTTCATGCAAAAAAAAAATTTTAGTCAAAAGTTATTAAATTAGAAATATTTTTACTAAGATAATTTTTATAATAGAAAAATTTTATTGCAATTGATAAAAATTCGTTTCCAAATGAAGTTAGAAAATATTGGGTTACCTGCTTTATTAATAGGCAAGAATTCAAAAATCTAAACGTTTAAAGTTGAATACCATGACTCCGAAAATGTAATCTGATACTTAATACCTTAAGACCTTTTTTTTTTTAATTAAAACAAAATTAGACGCGAAATATTTTAGGCGTTGTTATCAGAAAAATCAATAAAGGGAAAAAATCGGGCACTCAAGGATATTTAATAAATAGTATGTTTAGAACTCAAAATACGGAAAATCAGACAAATTTGGCTAATTTGTTTTTATTAATTTAGTTTCCACTCAGAAGTTTTGTTAAAATATAAATTAAATTGTACAAAAGTGTATATGTATATGTAAAAGCTAGTTATTGTCTTTTAACAAAAAATAAAAATGGCAATCCTTATTGGATTAACATAAAAATAAAAATTAGTGGAAAATTGAAAAGATTTCGATATAAGTTATCGGTGATTGAAGATTGAAGAAGAAACTCTATGGGAAATTGAAAGAAATTGATACCCCGAAGATATTCGAATTTGTCAGAAGGATAGGTCTTGAGAGAATACTTTGTACAATGCTTTCTAGCATGAGAGATGAAAAGAATAGATCCATCTCTATATTAACCAAGTGTCTAACATATTCAGAAATTATCAAAATCAGCATAATCTTTCATTTGTTATACATAATTATGTACATACACCTATTATAAACATACAAATGTATACACATGAAGATAAGAAAAAATATATCGAAAAATTATAATATTTAATTTAATCAAAAAAAAATTCTTAAATTAATATGAAAAAAATTAATAAAACTCACCTAAGCGCAATTCTCCAAAGTTACCACAGCCAATTTTCTTTCCAACACGAAAATTTGGTCCAACCATAAGAACTCCGGAAGAGGAGCTTACAGAATGACGTCCAGAATACATATTGCTTGTTATTCCGGTAACTCTAACTGCACTAGAATTTCCTCCTCCTCCTCCACCTCCAGCAGTAACTGATGAACTACTTGGTTGAACTCCACTACTAAGAGAAAATAAAAAAATAAATAAAAGTGAACAATACTAAAAAATTATTTTATAATTTATATTTGTTTGATTAATTTTGAATTTAGAATAAAAAATAAAAATATTTTGACAAAAAACTTTTCATCGAAAAATGATTTTCAAATTTTTTTTTCAATGCTATTTTTTTATTTATTTTTTTATATAATAAACATATTGAGCCTTAATTTATTAGAAGCATCAAATTTGTGACTGTCACTTTTTTGTCACGTCGCGTCAGATGAAGCGAAACTCGAAATTTTCAAATGTCAAAAAGTTTGAAAATCGCTTTTAAATAAACTACAGTGACAGACAAAAGTATAATCGACAAAGAATAAATTAGAAAGAGACAGACGTCTTTTAAATAATTTTGGTTTTTGAAAGACGTGAATGAACTTGAAATATAGGAGCATAAATGATAAATTGAACCCTATGGATTTAGCAATTACTTTAATTTGTTTTAATCGACCTACATGTTTTTTTAGATTTATTGAAAATTTTAAATGAAACATGAAAGAATTTAAGTAATTTCGTTAATTTTGATAATTAATATTGCTATTACAATTATATCTAATTATATTTACAAGATGTAAAGCTCCGTTTCTTCGATTTAGAGCTTTTTTTAGATCTATGTCGACAGCAAAATATCAAATGTGAAAATAAATGTGAAATTTTTAAAAAATGCGTAAATAAAACGTGCGTCTGGTAGAGTAGCAACTCTGTTACCTCACATTTTTTTATGCACGGCTTGTCTGGTTTAATAAGGTTGATTGTATATGTATCATGTTTATATATTATAATATATAATGTATATTTATAAATGTACGCCTTATTTTACACACTCTATCAATATTTTGGATAACATTAATTTTCATCCTTAACACGTAATTAATTTGAGATAAATTTTGAAATTTGACATCAGAATTCGACCCTAAACAAGAATATAAATGTACATGCACATATACATTCTTATATCTCTGACGGGTATTTCTTAGCATTACAAACAGAGTGGTTAATATTGTAAAAAAGAAAATGCCGTCTTAAATATTTAAGATTTAGCAATATTTTGTTTTAAAAAATTTTTTATCAGAAATAATGAAAAAGGATTCGTGTTTTAAAGCAAATCTAAATCTGCTCTGAAATAAGAAAATGTGAGATATAATTTATTTAAATCAAAAATACCGTATTTTTTGAAAACCATTACCAATATTTTTCCAAATTTAACCAGAAACTTTGAAAAATGTTTAAAAGCCCTACCATAAGACATATAAGAAACAAGTGAACTTTACTTGTGTATTTCAGTGTTAATTATTTATGTTTGTTAATGTGAGTACAAAACTAAAATAAAAATGTTAAAATTTGAGTAAAAAATAAAATGAACATAATTTTATTTTATAATAAAATAAAGCTGCTTTATAAATATAAAAAATATTCTTAATTTTTAAATTATAAGTGAGTACCAAACCAAAAAGAAAAACAAAGATTAAAATTGATATAAATAGAAAATAGTAAATTGATCGAAAACTACTTTATTTTTTAAGTTAAAGTAATACGAAAAGTTCGACATGTTTACTTATTCGCTAGAAAAATGTATGTAAATAAATTTTACCAAGCATAATTTATACGAGAACTACTTGTTTTGTAAGCCAAATTACTTATTTGAACAGAGTTATAATGTTAGACATGTTCCTGAATTAAATTCTGGCTAACAGTGAACACCGTTAAATAATTAACATATTAATTTAGTATAAATCTTAAATTCGACATTACAAAACAGAAGAGAATTACAGTTATCTTTCTCTTTTTTTTTTAATTTTACAATATTTAATGAAACATTCCTTCAAAAATTTTATAAATGTCACACCTTTGTGTGTGCTTATATCATTTGCGTTCCATTTACATGTTCAAACTACCCATGAGTTTATATGAAAATTTTTGTAAATTGGAACTGTATATATATGAGTTTTTCGTTATATATGAGTAAAACTTTTACTTTTTTGCCATAACCCTCCTTTTTTTACAATTTTTTATTATTCAAAGCTCAATTCAATAAGCATTTCAAATATTATAATGTTTAATCACGTATAATTATAAACACGTACTCTATTCACTGTAAATCAAATATTCTATTTAAATTTTACAGAAGGAATTCTGCATAGGTTGCCGGTGTGCATTTGTTTGTGGCAGTGTAGTTGTGCTCTCTTTTGGACATTCATGAGTAGTTTGAAAATGTTAAATTGAACGCAAATATTGTGTTTCATAAAATATTTTAGGTAGATTATTTAAATACAATAAAATTTAAACATAAAAGCTATTTCTGTTCGAAAATCTTTTTGATTATTACAGAAGATTTAATTAAGTAAATCTTTTATAAAAGATATTTAATATAATTTTCCGAAAAAGCAATATTAAAGTAATTTTGTTTTTGTATTCACAATTTTTTATAGTAACCATTGAAATAATAATAACAAAATAAATTAAATAGACTTGAAATATACATACACGTAGTAGACTTTTGAATAATTTCGAAAAACGAATTAGTCAATTGACCTCTCACATGATGTGATTTAGCCTTTTTAATTCACTTTCACAAACGGAAATATCGGAATATATCCGGAAGTTCCACAAGATATCATTTGAAATCATAGCGGAAAATAAAAATTTCAGTTGTAGTCAAATTTCATTAAGGTTTTCAGAAAAAAAAAAATAAGCCAGACAAATTTTTAGAGAGTCAATGTTTCAAAAAGTAATGAAAGTAAACGTTATACAAAATTATTGTAACATTATTGGCATAAAAATTCGTAAGTATAAAATCAAATTAAACTAAATTCATAAGTTTATTAAATATTAATTTCAGTTATATTTGGACTTAAATAATTTCAATGTAAAAAATCAGTTCATTTTGCACAAAACGTTTAAATGTATACAATATAACAGTTTTGTTAAAAGAATAATCTCAAATATTAAAGAAAATATGACATACACACAAGTGAAACGTGATTTTATGAATAAAGCCTGAAAAAATAATCTGAATAATATAGGAAAAATATTTAATTAAAAAATAGAAGCCAGCCATCTAAGCTACATAATTGTATATCTTGGTTTTTGCATTAAAATAATTGTATTTATTTTTATCATATTCTACTTTTATTCATTTAATAAATGTAGGTGAAAAAAAAGCATATAGTTATACTAGCCAACAATCTGGCACATTTTTAAAATAGTTAACAGTGTGTTGTTTTTTAAAATACTTAACAGTATAGTTATGAACATTTTCGGGATTTGAATGAAGTTAATCGAATAATTTTCGGAATTTAGTTAGGAAATAATTTATGCAATTAAAACTTTCTATAAATCTTAATTTTACATAAATTTAAGAATTTTAAAATCTCATCTTAAAATTTAGACGATTAAGTTGTATAATGTAATTATTGAAATGAAATTTAGATTATAAGTAAGAAAATTCATTTATAAGAGGATTAAGTACATAGTCATTTCAATCACGTTTTAATATAATTTGTAATATAATTAAAAAAAACAAAAGAAGGATAGTGATTTCTTGCATTTCTCCAGAACTGTTGCTTCACGTATTTTTTTTTCTAATTTAATTTAAGATAAATTTTTTTTATATTAAATGCAGATAATTCTAAAATTCTTGAATTCTAAAATTAGAAAATTAATAATTAAATTTAAAGTGCTAGAACTCCATTTTAGGGAACATTTTTTGACGAACTCGAAAAGAACTTCATTTTTAGAATATTTCCAAAAGTATTTTAGAAAAACTCTCTTTTTTTTTCCTTTATTCACTCCTAGAAGGAGCATAGGGCTAGTGCATGATATCACGCACTAGTTTCATAGCGTCATAGAGTTAACTAGGTAGGTGACTAGCCTACCGTAAGAAAAACTCTCTAATTAGTAAGAAAGTAATTTTTCTTGAATAATTTTCCACAAAATATTTTAATAGATTTTCATTTTATTAGATCTAAATTCTTTAATCTAAATATTATTTTATTAGATCTAAATATCAAAAATATTTATACTTTATTTAATATTTATGAATAACTTTTATGAAAATTATTACTTTAAAATTCATCCTAAATTTATGTAAAATTACATGCGGTAATAAGAGAATTTTTTCAAATGAAAATTATTGATTTTATTTCTCTGAATAATTAAATAACTATTTTTAGTAGCATATTTGAATTACCTCGTTTCTTGAAATATAGATTTAACTTATATACATATATACTTAATGTAAATAATACTTTAATACACTTATTCCAGTTAAAAATTAAAAATATTTTATATGTACGTGTAGAGAAAACAAGAACGATTTTGTAGACCAAAAAATATTTTGGTGAGCTTTTTAATTAATTAATTTGGATTACGGTTCTTAAATTTTATAGTTTTAGTTAACTAAAATTCTTCTTCCGATTACGTTTAATTCAATTTATACTGAACATATAAAAGGGGGTCTTAAATAATGTCAAATGTATGGTCATGTAATATATGAACAGTTCCTTGTCTCAAATTATTAAATTATTGTTGCACACCCTAAAATTAAAAGTTTAAATTTTATTATTTAAGTTCAGATGCTTTTTCAGGTTGACATAGAGTTTACCATGTATTTCGGTGTATCACTTGTATCAGGTGTATTTCGCTTAAAACAGAGAGCCCTCATCATGTACACTAATAATTATAATTTGTTATAAATTTGAAAATGATTATTTTATGAATTTATTTTATATATGTCAACGTTTCAGAGGTTAATTATTAAACTCTAACAATATTGGGTTCTTCATTAAAACAAATATTTTTAAAAATGCTCATATGCTCATATTTCGCAAATAAATATATAAAACGAATTCTCAATTTCAGTATATATTCTTATAACAAAAAAAATTTAGTAAAATTTTAAGGTATAATAATTGCATATACTTAAATAAAGAAAAAGAGGTTACAAGGCAACAAATTCTATTTAGAAAAGTAAAATAAAAATAATAAAAAAAAAACTAAATCGCTTTATATACTGAATTTAACTTTCAATGTTATAGTAGGAGGAAGATAATGATAAATATCGCAATTTTTCTGTCAACTGTTGCTCAATATACAACATGCATGCATACACATATTATGTTGATATGCACATGTTCAGTTGTATATATATAAATTGTATTGTAGAAGTAAATAAGTACATAACTTAATATATAAACTATATAAATATTTTTCCTATCATTTCAACATATGCACACACAAATATATGAGAACTATACGAGTATTGTTATTATTTGAATTTGCCCACATAAAAATATCTTAAATGTACGTATACATACATACATGAATGTATATATACATATATATAAAATACATATAAAGTATAACAAATATATAAAATATAAATATAGTATAACAAATTGAATGAAGTGTGTGCAATTCAATAAATGTCTTTAACATTTTTTACTGCAATATGCTACTAAAATAAAACATAACAAACACGAAACAAAAGGTTCGTGTAATGTCTAAAAGAGAAAAGTAGAAAATAATGTCACAAAAAAGAGAAATATTCCGCCAGAAGCTAATAAAAATAATTAATTTTTAATAGTAAATTTTTTAGTTCCTAGTTTAAAGGTTTTCTTTAAACGTAATTAATGCATGTTTATGTGTTATTTTGTAAATAATTTGAAATTTTGAGTTTAAATTTCGAAAATTATAGTGATTAGATTGAAAAAGTTGGAACTCACATTTCAATAAGCAATAATTCTTCAAATAAATTTTGATCAGCAGCATTTATTACGATGAACACGCTTAAAGGACGAAAAGGATCTTAAAAAATAAAACTTAATTATTTAAAAACAAAAAATTGAAACTTTTAGAATAAATTGAAAAAACAATTTAGAAATACGTAAAAATTTCAAGGTCATCTGAAGGTTAAATAGAAGACCATAAATTAGTATTTCAATTATATGGAACTGTGTTATTTTCTTACCATTTTGAATGTTATACTGTATGGTATTTTTAACATATTATGAATTTTTGTTATTGAAGTAATTTGATTGTTTTCCGAAAAGTATAACATTATGAAATCTTATTTTTTTCTTGAATCTTATAAAGGACACTATGCAGAATATCATATCAGCAAAAATGGTACTAAGAATGGAAAAAACTAAGAAAAAATGCACAAAATTTTTGACACATTTTTCAAAAACGAAAATTAGAAAAAAAAAAGTGCCTATAACTTTTATAATTTCAGTCGGAACGGACCGTTCGTCAATTTACAAAACTTCTATAGCTTTCAAACAAGAAAAATGAAATTTTGTTCACAAAAAGGTCGTACTATAAGCAAGTTATTTTTCTTGCACCAAATATTAATGAGTCCCTCATCACTTACCAAGTCTTGAAAGTTGTTCATAAGCAAAAGTTTGTACATCGAATAATGAAGCAACTTCTTTTTTTTGCACTCTTGAGCTCTTGTCTCTCATAATTTACAAAACGTCTGTATTACGCTATTACCTCAGCAGAAAAGCTCTGCCTTACTTGTTATAAAAGCAAAAATATAAAAGTAATCAATCGTTCTTTTATCAAAAAAGGTACCCTTATTCAATCCTTATGCAAGGAAAACTTATGAAAATAGTTGCTTCAAAGTTCATCCGAAATTTATGCAAAATTTTATCGTAATAAGAAAATTATGTATAGATATGTATTTGGATATAAGATGCTATTTTTATTTATTAAACTTCAAACAAGATTTAGAATTATAATTTGTTTGAGGTAAATGCTATTTTATGATTTTAATCGACTTAATTTTTATATTACACAAGACTTGCCCTATTTTTATAGCGTAGTAGGGTAAGTAGGCGATTGTAGACCATGTTAAATATTTTTTTTTTCACTCTTCCATTGGGAATTATGATTTTTTCCATTATATAAATATTTTATTAAATTTAATTAAATTTGAAAGATAGTTATTTCTCAAAAATATATTAGTGTAAATTTTATAAAAAGTCTTTTAGTCGAACCAGCAAATACTGTTACAACATAAAAAAATTTATTTTACATTCAAGTAC
This sequence comes from Condylostylus longicornis, assembly GCF_029603195.1. Classification (NCBI taxonomy): domain Eukaryota; kingdom Metazoa; phylum Arthropoda; class Insecta; order Diptera; family Dolichopodidae; genus Condylostylus; species Condylostylus longicornis. Next base: position 5,491,165 of record NW_026578009.1, on the reverse strand, counting down.
TTTCAAAAGTATAATTATCAACGCATTTAAGGCGACATTTATAGGAGCATTTTGACATTGAGTGCCTAACACCTACTGAAATATATGGTACGTTATAAATATTTTATTTATTGTGAAAGCATTAAAACACAATTACGATTAAAGCTGTGCGTATGTATAAATAAATTGACAAGAATTTTTATAACTATTGTGCTATATGTTTTAATATTTATAGGGGTTTTGACGTTTTTAAATGTGTTTTCAGTTAAAAGTGCAGATTGCTTAATTTACCTACTTAATTTTAAATTCGACATTTCTTTAACATAATACATATATCCATTTAGTATAATCTCGAAATAAGAGTGCAATTTTCACATTGAAAGCTTTATGTCATTTAGTTCAAGAGTTTGAAACATTTTATGCGGGTATATATACTGTGGATTTCGTCTTTAAAGTTTTTTGTTTCAAAATATATAAGTACATGCAAATTAAATCTAAATGACTTTTATACATATTAATATTGTGATTTAAGCACACAAAACACACTCAAGGAGTACAAATTGTGTCCAATCTTCAAATTATAGTCGTTTTATCTATAAAATATTGTCAAAGGAATTCGATCTAACAGTATAACAATAAGAACAAAACAATTACTTGTTTATTAATATAACAAAAATTTTAAATATATTTTCATATATACATACTTAAAGTACTTGTAGTCAATTTCATAGAAAAAAGAATAAATTAACAGAATGAATTTTAAAGTAGAACACCAATTAAACCATTTTTTTCCCCGTGCCACCTCTAGTACTTGCATAGATTTTTGAATTGCATTTAACAAAAATTTCTTTTTGAATTGTCGTGCTTAAAAACAATTTTATTGAATATAGCCTTTCCAATCTGTGCCAAATACTATATAGTATAATATTAGTGAAATGAAATGGATTAATTTTTAACAAGATGTGAAAAATGCAAGTGTAAGTTATTTGATTACACCAACTAACACGTAAGGACAATTTTTATTTAATTTATTTATTTTTTTTCATATTTTTTTTGAAAGCCTCATATGTAATTTGTAAAAATGAAAGATTTTAATTAGCGTTTTCATATAGAATGTATTATACATATATAGAAACTTCACATTAATTTATTTATTGCACCCTTTTCACAATGTTGTTTGGTCTATTGAAATTTTAAATTTTAATTTTTTAATTTATAGAATTTTATTTAAATCTTATCATATTTAGCTAACAACAACAAAATTATATTGTATATATTTACCTCTTATATGTATAAATAAAAATTTTAATTAATTCCGAAAATTTGAATTAATTTTACACTATTTTAGAAAATTTTAAATTTAAATTTAATATCGAAGATAAATCGATAAAAAAAAAAACAAGAACAAAAGAATAACCAAATAAAATATTTTTCTAAAATCAATACAAGAGTAATGAACAAAATTAAATCAAGAAGGAAGAAAAAAAAAGTTGAATTTTCTTAAAATACAAAAAAAAAAAAAAAAAGACAAAATTTTCACTCAAAATATTGGAAACAATAAAATGATTTTGATTTCTTCGGGTATTTTTGGTTTTTTGTTGAATAAAAAAAACGAAAAATCGGGTTTTTTTTAATTCAATTGCAAATCTTAAGTATTTTTTCGTCGTCAAACAGAAAAAAAAAATTAAAGAAACAGTGGAAAGAAAAAAAACATAAAACAAAAAGATCTTCATGTTTGAATAGAATTTTGTTTTTGTTTTGACTTTTTATTTGTTTTTTTTTTTTTATTTTTAGCTTACCTAGAGTGTCTATCTCTTCCTTCGCGCGAATCTCTGCCGTCACGTCGCTGCATTTTTACATTTATGTGATCACAGTTGGCAAAAATATTTATACTAAAAGTGAGTCCTATATAACTCTACTAAAGCAAATTAAGAGTGTGTGATCTCCTAATTAGTTGTTTCTGTTTTACAAGGAATTTCTTTTTTACCCATGTATAAAAAAAAAAGAAATAATTAAGTATAGAAAAAAAAAAAATAAACAAATTATTTTTTCTATAAATTTTTGTTATTTTTTTTTTTTTTGTTCGGTTTGTTTTTGTTTTTGTTTGTAAATCAGTATAATTGTTTTAACTATTTTTGTTTCTGGTATTTTAAAGAAAGAAAAAAACAAAAAAAAAAAAAAAACAATAAATGCACAGTAAAATTCGTTTGTAGAAAGCAGGAAAAATTCTATATACAATTAAATTTTGAATACCTCTACACACTAAATTCGATTATCTTGATTTTGTTTTTTAAATATTATATTTAATAAATAAAATATAGATAAAAATAAATTGTATTATGATTAACCTATAATAAAATTAAACGAATAACATAAAATCTTTTCACGTTGAATCTTGGTTAATTTTATTCAATTCACAGACATTGGCATACTAGCACACCATTTTAATAATAAAAAATATCGGATACTAAAAATTTATAATATAAAAAATAAGATGTTGATAAAATCAAAAATTTCGACAATTACCATCTTAAACTCATCATCAGATTTTTTCCTTAATTTTAACTTTGAATAACTAAGAACTCTGATCGTTTTGTAATAAAAATTTAATAATTTTATATATTGGCGTAATTTTTAAGTTACTTTGAATGTAAATATGCTACCTAACGAATGTATGTAAGAATTAGAAAAATAAATGCAAAAATAAATTAAAAAATCATATTTTAAGAATTTAAAAATCAATATTCGATATGCGGTCTTGTAATTTTTGAAAAAAAAATATATACTTAATCATTTTTAAAATTTGGAAATATTATAGAAAGTAATTGGGTTGAATGATAAAATTTTAATTTAAAACTATAAAGTATTTTAAATCACATATACATATAAAATGAAAAAAATTATTATATTTATAATAAATTTTTATTTCAAATTTAATACAGTTTTAATGTAAAACCAAACTATTCAAAATATGTATTCTACTACAATATTAAATATTAATTATTATAAATAGTAAACCTGTACCCCGTATACATTTATTCTTTTAAAAAACCGAATTGTATATTTAATTAATTTTGAAAATTAAATTAATTTTTAATATTTTGAAATTACATTCACGTGTTCTATTCCTTATTGGCACTGTCACTATATTAAAATTGCTAATTTTATTGTATAGTTTAAAAAATTGTTTGTTTTAAATTATTTACTCTATTGAATAAATTAATTGAACATTCCGCAAATTCTTTAACGTCAAAATTTTGTTTTCTGTCTGCAAACTGTCTGACGTATAAAACTTTTACGGACAGAAATGTAGTAAACTTTTTACCCGTAATTGACTTTGAATTTTGATCATCCGTAAACGTCAAAACAAAAAAAAAATTTTTTTTTTAGATTTAAAATAATTTTATACTTACATATTAAAAATTAACAAAAAAAATATTTTTTATATTATTTTTAACGTAAGGATAGTCACTCAATACATCAAATTTATTTACTGAATTACTACGTTTAAGAATTTAAGCTTTAACTGAAAGTAAAAACGCAGTAGAGTATTCGTAAACTCAGACAACTCAGATTTTGTAAAATTTGACGTTTAAGAATTTACCAATTCTAGCATCCTTAAACCCTGGCATCCTTCTGGTATGGCTAACTCACAAATTTAAACCAAATTTTCTCAAAATTTTATATTCTATATCCTAATATATAAAATTCATCCTTAAATTCATAACTATGTACATACATTAGAATAAAATTCTATTTAGTTGTTTCAAACGAATTCCACTGTATATAAAACAAAAATAAAAAAAAATTACTCACAAATAAATGCAATTTAAATTAAAATTATAATTTAAATTATATACACATACATATACATACATATGTAGGTAAAAAAAAAAAATAAATAAATAAACACCAAAAACAAAAAGAAAAAAATTAAAAATACAAACAAATTTTTGGTTTTCGATTATTGAACTTGAACCAAAATAAGTTTTCTTTATTTTTTTTTTAAATTTAGAAAAAACATTTAAATATATAAAGAAATCTAAAAAGGGAGGCAAAATTTTGCACATATAATTCCGGGATTTTGTTTTAATTTTTTCTTATTTGGAAAACATCTAAATAAACATTTTAAAAAAAAAAAGATACAAAATTAAAAAAAAATAATTTTCATTTAAAACAAAAACGAAACGCTTAAATAGCACGTGCAACTTATATTTATTGCCAGTTTTTATAATAAGTTACACACCATACGAGTACTAGATATTTTCAGCAATAAGCAACCAATTGATCACGAACTATATATATACATGCGGCTCTCTATTTGTTATAACGTGCACTATTCAACAATATATAATATTTCATAAGGATCAGTATATTGTTGTAATTATTGTTGAATTTCGTTATTAACATAATCGCATCATACACTGTAATCGTACTGCCAATTTATTGCAAAATAGAAATTTTCTACTCATTTGCGTTATACATAAAAAGACAACCAACAAAATTGATGTGCCATTTTTGAAAAAAAAAAAAAAAAAAATATAAATAAAAATTTTAATAAAATTATTTTTAAAATTTTTTACATTTTTATTGTAGTTTGAAAAGAGAAAAACAGATATCACAATTTTATTTTACTAGAATAACAATAAAATATCAGTCGGAAAGTGCTTTACTATATATAGGTAATAAAACAGGTATATTAGTTAAAGAATTATTTGTAATTTTTTTAATTAAAAAACAAAACATCTAATAAAGAATTTATTAAAAAAATTAAATTGGTGCAATTTGAACAGCAATTCAGTTTACTGCTCAGTTAACAAAAATAGTAAACGCTTAACTCATCTCTAGTAATGAATTATAAATGAACGATTTAAGAATTTAAAAATTTTATAAAAAATTTTTTTTAAATCTAATTGATATTAAACTAATTTTTTTATAAAAAAAAAATAGAGTAGATATGGAAAAAAATATTAATAAACAGGGCATATAAAACATTCAGGGTGGTGAAAATAAAAACTATATTTCAGTCATTTTTTAAGGATTCAATATTAGTGAGTAAGTATATCTACTTTTTAGGGCTGTGACTTTGAATATTAATGATAATAATCAAAAATTTTTATGAAAAACTATAACTATGCTGGAAAATATTTAAAAAAAATGTAAGCCTTTTAATTATTTTCCTCCTATAAATATGCTTTGATAATAATGATTTGTTTTAGAATTTTTTTACTTTGAGATACGTACAAATCAAATACATATATACATATTTGGCAAAATAAAAAATCTAGTACTAAGTAAAACTAATAGTTTAAATAAAAAATTTGTTAGAACATTTAAAAAAAAAAAATTATGTTTGATGTGTAAGGGTGAGAATTTAAGGATTATTTTATGCACACAATATACGAAATAAATTTTGTATAGTTTGAAAATGTTAATGTTTATACGCGTGTACAGAATAATAATGAAAAAAAAAAAGGTTTTGCAACACTGACAACTTGATTTTGTATTTAATAAAATTAAGAGAATAATCTATAATTTCGTCATAACAACATTTTTATGATTATGGGGGCACAGGTTTAATTTCTTAACTTTTAGTTTTTTTTTTTTTTTTGTTTTACAACAACAATAAAATAAATATCTTGGATTAAGAAAAATTTGCAAGAAAGTTTTTTTTTTTGTAAAAAACAAAAAATAAAAGAAAGCCTTTTTTTCCACATTTTTATTTTGGCCGGAAGGCCATTTATACTTAAAAATATTACCCAAAAAAAAAATTTATATACAAAAAGGAAAAATCATAATTTGGTAATAGTTTATTTTAACTTCTTATAATATTTATTTAACGACCTTTTAAGATCGTTAAATAAAGAATATTTTGTATATTCTTAAAAGAAAAATTAAATTGGATAAGAATATTTGAAAGATTAAGTGAATACTTGGTATATAAAACTGCAATACTTAATTCTAAAATCAACAAACTTTAAAAGTAAGTTAAAGTTTAAGTTAAAGGATATTGTAGAGCGTTAAAGAATGTTTCATAAGAGATTACAATTAAGATCCACAAAAATTTGACACGTCCATAAAATATAACCGACCGCATTATAAATTTTTCGACTTAGATTCATAAATATTCTATAATTATATTCGAAAATAACCTTTTTTGGAAAAGTTGGATTGTTTTCGAAAATTTATAGTATTTTCGAAAAAAAAGAGGTACTCGTATTTTTGAAAATTTATAGATTTGGAATGTAATTCTATATTGTAGTGCATTTCAAAACTCCAAGCTAAATAATCTGTAATTGCAAGATATTCGAAAATTTAACATGGCAAAAGAAATGGAATTACAATAAAACTCAATTTATAATTTAAAAAATCTATAATTTTTTAGTGTTTAATAATTGAAGTATCAATTTTGTCACTGTTTGAATTTGAAAAGCAGTTAAGATTAAACTGGACGACAGCTCAAAATAGGAGAATTACATGACGTAAAATTTGGTGCAAAAATAAAAGTTCACTTTAATTGAAAACGGAAATGCGTTTGAAGATTTTGAAAAATTAAAGTTTTGTTTCATTGGAATGGAGTTAATAAAAATGCTTAATTAAATAAATTTGAAAATATGTAAGTACTTATAGAAGCAATAATTGATTTTGAACACAATCTAAAACGACAAAAGGACATTTGAAAAATTAATATATTTATTAATATAGGATATATGTAAGATGAGACCACTTAAATAAATTAGGGAACATTTTGAGCACATTGATCTAACGGAGATTAGTATACATACTTAAAAAATATACAAATAAGTTTTTTTTTTTGTTTTTAATGAAATGAATCGAGAATGTGAACTGCCTTTAATTAAAAACCTAATTAAGGTAGCTGCAGCTTGCTTCTTTTTCCCCCTCTCTCTAGTTCTTATTAAAAAAATTGCAATTGCTTATGTATAAACAATTGGTCTTAGCTTTCTTTAACAATACTTACAATATTTTATTAAAATAAAAATAAAATTTTAATTTTTGTTTCAAGTATAAGAAAAGATGTTATGTAATATCATTTAGAAGATGTTGATTAAAGAAGGTAAGAATGAATGTTGTAGTATGAAGCACATACAAACCTAAAGTATGTTCTTTAAGTTTGTATGCATTTTACATACAAACATACATATTTTATTGTGTTCTTTGATTATAATTTTTATGTGGTGTACAAATATATTACATTATGTAATATTTTTTATTAAAATTTCCTTCTTTATTTATTTAGAAAATGTCCCTTTTCTTATTATAGTCATATTTTAGCTATGAATCCATGGGCAAAACATTTAATTCCGATAGTTTCATAAGACTGGCTCTGAGGACAAAACAAATTCACTCCCTCAACAACTTCTCACTTGAAGGCCATATTTCTAAAATCTATTAAGGATCTAAGTATCATGTTCAAGATTTCAAATTACGGTTACTTCTTCATTTAAACTCATACAAAAGGATATTTGATCCATTTTGATGCAAAACTAGTTTTTCTAAGATTACCAAGGTTTATAACAACAAAAATAAAATATTTTACGTATTCTCCTTTCTTAATTAAGGCCACAAAAAAAAAACAAATTTCACGTAAAATAATGAAGGTCAACAATAGGTAATGAAAGTTAAGAGTTAAAATTTAAATTTTTTTCCTATTTTAGTACAGGATATGCATTTCTAATACATCTAAAATTTAAAGTTTCTTAGGTGTAGGTGAAAAAACTCATATAGATTTCGCAGGATGTAGAGATTTCTAAAAATGAAAACTAGTAGCTTTCTTGAATAACAATTTCTTTAATTCGAAAAATGATTTGATTAATGTTCTACAATTTAAATCATATTAATTTTATATAAAAAACAAATTATTTACTGTAATCGAAAAACTATTCACAGAACCTTAACATTCATTACATAATTATAAGTACGATTTATAAAATTTAAATAAATTATCAATAAAATAGCAAAAATTATTTTAAAATGATACAAAATTCAAGTGTTTATTCCAAGATAGCAAACAATTCGTATGAATTGTGTAATCTATATACAAATCATAATCACACACACACATATACAAAATCACCAGTAAGTAGGTCTGTTTTTGATAAATTTAAAAAAAAAAAAAATTAACTATTAAATATGACGTTATTTTTGTGATTGAATCTGACTGTTTACTGATCAGATCCTTATTTTTGAATAGAATGAAATTTTCTGAAGTAATAATTAATTTAAATAAAGAATTTCAAATTGAGAATATTTATGAACATTGATCATTTTAACTTAGAAAAGGAAATTGAAAATTTGCAAATAATACAAAAACAAAAGAAAGAAAAACTAAATTGAAAAATACTAGAAATCAGACTTAAAGCCCCTGTGTACATATACAAAATAAGCCTACTACGGTAGAACAATCAAATGAAGGAGAAATATTCAAAAAAAGTAAGAGAATCAGAAGACGTAGAAAGCTTATGAGTCTGATTATAACAATTCGAATTCGGTAATTGGCCTCATCATTATCGAATTTTTCTCAATACTTTAGGCAATAATTTGAAGATTTCAATTAATTGCCTCTAACAAAAATTAGATGTTTCTCATTTTAATTTCTACCATTAGAAAATTTCGAATATAATACGAAAAAAATTTTCCTAATTTAAATTGTATACGAATATTATGATAGATACTCAACCTCGCTTCGTGTCATATGGTCATAAGAGCGAAATTCACAATGATTTTTATTAGGTTTATAAAATACTAAAGTAAGCGTACATGTACTAAAATAATTTCTTTACAAGAACCATTCCATTATTATTAATTAGAGAATAATTGTATTAATTTTACAAAAGAGTCCAAAAAAAAAAAATTGACAAAATAAAATTCTTAACCTTTTCTTTTTATTAAAAAAAAAAATTAATTACGTATTCCCAGCATTCAAAAACACACTTTTTTCTTTATTAAAAATGAAAACTTTATCTTTTACCTAATCAGATACAGGTTAAAAAAAAAAAATAATTGATAACAAAAAAATACGAGTACATTGCACACACATACATAGTAATTTAATAATATTTGTGTTTGTAAAATATCATAGCATAAAAGAATGACAGGGTTAAGATAACGTTGAAAAAGTTTTCATTTTCTTTTCTTTTAGTTTTAAAAAAAAAATAAATATAAACTTGCGTAAGGTTTATTTTGTGAAGGCACTTGAAACTAAAACAACACGATGAGTAGCAACATAAATTCTGCGGAAAATATAGTTGTATACATATGTATATATATAATGATGCAAGAACGTGCAAGTACATATACATACATATATAAACATATATACTTATACATAAAGAAAGTGGAATTATATAAATTCTAAAGTCGGTCTTTTAAAGTTTTGTATAAGAAATGAATATTATTTTTTTTTTAAATTCCTACATTGATTAATTAAAATTTCGAAATTACAATCTGATTATAACACCTTCATGAAAAGAGCTTAATAGATAATTTTTGGAAATGGTCATAATTTGAATGATACTTCGCATACTTATGCATGTAATTTGTTTAAAAAAACGTTATCATTTCGGCAATAATACAAGTACTCATACAAAAAATAATCATAAAATATAGAACTAATAAGTATGGGTTTTTCTGATTTTATGGTAAAATTATAATTTTTGATTATTTTAATAAAAGTTTTTTTTTTAATTGAAATAATTTTAGTTTCTATAAATCTGTAATTAATTCTAAGATATTTGAATTTAAAAGAAAATATTATCGAGAAGAGCGAATAAGTCATAGTCAATACAATTAAATTTTCTTTCATAAAAGTTCATAATTAGCGGATAAAAGAACCTGTGTGAGTTATTTCATTACAACTTCATAACAATCAACAAAATAAATTCCGCTTATTTTTAATATTTCGTGACAAAAACCCAGAAAAACAAAAAAAAGGGACTATCTGAATTTTCTACTTTTGCTTTTCAAAAAAATTACTAAATTTAAAATGAAATTAAAAATGACCTAAACAAATGATTTTTACTATTGAATTGCTTGAATTACTACTATTGGTAGGTCACTGGCATACCTGAATTTGGACGGTGTTCCGATCATTGAAATGAATTGATACTGGAATTTCCTATAATTAAAGTAGACAAGATATTCATACAAAAGAAAAATTCAACAATAACTTATTAAACGTATTCAGTCAGAATAAAAGTGAATTTTATCCGACGAATTGTTTAGAACAAGTCCCAATTAGCAAATTAACATTGCATAGAACAGCCAAAACGATTATATCATTTAGACGCACAAAATGCTGCTATCAGATGTTTAACTATACTTAAAAAATTTATCAATTTTAGAAAATTTAGTGAATTTAAATTGCTTGTAAATCGGTTCTTACTTCAAATTTCAAACTTCTTATTAAATTTTTATCTTATAGGGATCTTTTAATTTTAAACAGGTAAATTAATTTTAAAATGAAATTTTTGTATAACAATTAAATGCCTAATTATTGGTGAACTTCAAAAATAATAAAATAAAACTAAAAACTTCCATATTTATCTATTTAATATGAATGCACTGAGTCATTCAGAATCTTTTAAAATCATTATAAAATCATAAAATTATTTATAACTAGTTATAGATTGCATATATATATATACATACATATTCACGTATACATTTTATATATGCTTTTAATTAGGTCATAATGAAATTGATCTTCACATCTAATTGATTAATAGTTTTTGCGGTTTTCTATATTTTGATATTGTGAAACTTAAAAGAAATATTATTAAAAATTGAACTGAAATTAAGATTGCTTGTGAAGTATGGGGGGGGGGGGGAGTACTGACAATGACATGTGAAACGTAAATAATTTAAAAAAATGTATGTATGTACGTATATGTATATTTTTCATCCAGATTTCTGTACGTATACAAAAATACAAATCTAAAAAAAAATTTGTTACTGGAATTTGAATGTAAATTTTCTATTTAACATTTGTAATCATTTAGATTTAATGAGATTGGAGGGTTTTTTTTTTGTCAATACTTAATTTTTTAATTAATTCAAAATATTGAGGAAGGCACAAACCATTAATCTGTATCAAAGCAAGTGTTATATAATTTTTAAATTTTGAAATACTTAAATGTACATATATGAATTTACTAATAAAAGAGAGTAATAATAAAATTAATTAAAAATTACTTAATTATAAGTGATTTATTATAATTGGTAAAGAAATGCTTATTTATTGAACAGAATGAATGTTCTGCGTTCTAATAATTAAAACCAAACTTTTAAACTATTTCTAATCATGAACTAAATAAAAGAAACAAAAACAAAATTTATTTTTTAAAAAATTCAATTTAAAACAAAATTGCAAGTAATCAAAATGTAAAATGAGTAATTTATCCCAAGGTATTACTAAGGCCTTTTCATAAACGCAATACATCGCAATAAATGTCATCAATTTGCTTCTGAACAATAAATGTCATCATAAACTGCGCTTTATTTACAATCATAAACAAATGTTGCAAATAAAGTGTGTTGATAAACATTTCAAGCTTAACAATAAAAAAATGTATATTTAAATTTAATCGTGACAAGTGCAAGTTAATCAGCCGAACTGCTTTTGTTTTTTTTTTTTACATTTTCAAAACGTCTTGTCCGATTGAAGATAAATTAAAGAGGTTAGAAAATATAATTTTAGTAAAATTTCTTACTGCATTTTTTTTTAGAAATTTATTAAAATTTATTTATTTTGTTTAGAGAATTACTATGTATGAACAAGAAAATTTGTGTTCATAAACTCAATAGCTACTACAAAATTAAAATAGGAGCCAGTACTTTATACAACTGTCAAGAATATAAGTGGGTAATGCATCATTATCATTATTGTTTCGCAGTATTGCGTTTGAAAATATGTCTATAATTATATCAAATAAATTTCTTAAAACTTCTAAAATTTTAAGAACATTTTAGTTTAAATTCTTATATTATTGACCAATTTTTTATTGTGCATTACATACAAATACAATTGAATTCCAAAAATTTTTCTAACTTACAAAACAAATTACTATTTACTTTCAAAAATTTCTATAATATTTTAAATAGAATTATTTAAATGCTGTTAGGCATATTCCAATAGGGAAATACCTCATTAATATTTTATAATTACTAGGAAATATGATTCAGTTTTGTGAAATGCTTATGTAGTTTAAAGTAAAAAATTAGATATTCATTTATTATATTATGGAATTATCGATAACTATACACTTTGTATATATACATACATATATATGTATGTACTTAAGAAAATAACAAAAATTGATCATGGATTTAATTGTATAAACTATAAAGCACGTTTGTCGAATATAAAATGTAATTTTATTTTCTTATTTTTTTTTTCTTTGCTTTCATTTTTAAAAAATAGTCAACAATAACTTATTTATAGTCATCAAGTATTTATATTATACGTTTAGTTTTAGAAATAGACGTAAATTTTATTTATTAAAAAATTTCAATAAGTACCTAGAGAAGCTTTCAAAAGAATTCATTTGAAGTATCGAATTAATATTGCAGAATCCTTATAATAAATAAATTATAATAACATATAAAAAATTACACAGTCATTTTAAAAAATATAAATATATATATAAAGGTATATAATATATATATATATATATAGATTTTATTAGAAAATAGAAAATTGTAAAAAATTTTTGATAAATTTTATTTTTTCAGAACCACAGAAACCTACTATTAAAAAAAATATTAACTAGAATTTATAATATTATTTTATTGTTTTGTAAACATAATATGAAGGTTTAAATCACTTAACAGCACTGCTTTTACTTAATGTACTGTCTTAAAATAAATGAATAATTAAATTAAATATAATAAGCTTCACGTCAGTTTTCGCTGAAATCACATACACATACATTGTTGTTGTAAAAAAGAATGACGAAACTGAAATTTCAATTTTCTTTAGTTGTTAAGTCTTAAATTAAAACACATATTGTGTAAATCACCTGTCACTTTTTCAGCACTCATAACTACTACTGACGTGTAATCTTCACCAATAAATAATGAATTCATAAACTAAGTTATATAATTTATATGCACAATTAAATTTGACAATCGCTACGAAATGTATCAAAAATATTAAACTTTATAATTGATGCTGCGCTACATTCAGCATACTTAATGAAAAATTAAAGTGATTAAACCTATTATTTAATGCAATACTCTAATATTTATTTTGCCTAAATAAAAATGTACATATTTGCAATCTTTAAATTAAGCAAGTCTCAACAATTAGTAAACTTAATGACGTAAGAAACTGATTCATGGTTATCTACAATATCATTCAGCGGTATGATCCTCCCAATAGCGAAGTAGAATAAAAAAAAATTAAGCAAATAAAATTCATTATAACGCTTGTCAAATTTCTCTGTCTCGTACTGTCTATAAGACGAACTTTTTTTTTTAGCTCGAACTGTTTTGGATCTGTTAAATTAACATTTAGAAATATTAATTTCAATTTTTCAATATTCTAACTCAAACTTTTCTCTATATTAAATTATTTTCCGAAATTTGAAGAGTTTGAGATATAGAAATTCCACTGTATATAGTTTGTATGAAAATATAATTTTTTATAAGACAAAATATCGGGGATTTATGCGAAAACCCATTCTATTTAACATTACTTATGCATTTAACATTATTAAAATTTCTGAATCAATTGAGAAAAATTGAAAAACATTGGATTTGTTCACTATGTTTAATTACAAATTATATAGATACATACATATATGTACATATCTGCTTAAAAGAAATAGATATTGATTAAGAAAGAAGTAAGTATGTCCCAAGCAAACTTTATAATAAAAATTATTTTTTTAAATAAATCAGACTTTTCAATATATTTTCATGAGAATTCAATATAAAAATTAAATTTCTCAATAATTTATATCTATAATTATTTTTATAAATGAAATTTTTAAATACTTCATAGACCTTAATAGTAGATTAATAATAATCTCTTTTCTAATAACAATAACAATATATTAATAACATTAATAGTGATAATACAAGTAATTATTACAATGAAACTTTCTAAATTATAAATTTGTATAAGTATAAGTAAGTACATACTAAATATAAGTATGATATCAAAAAGCTGAGATAGTAGGGTAGATAACATATTATTTAATAAGTATACATATATACATATGTGTGAATAAAATTATACAAATCCAATATAAATAAATATAAGCAATGTCTTATCTATTAAATAAATACAATTTTTTTTATACACTTAATAAATATTCAAACATATTTATTGGTTGTATTTATTTAATTTAAAACTTAAGTAAACGCACAAAAATACCTGATTCTATAATTTTTATAAAGATTAACCATTTATTTTTTCATATCAAAACTATTGCAAATAAGTATATTAGAGTAGATTTCATATAATGTAGATTTCAATATAGATTTGTAATTGAAATTGATTAATTTTACACATTAAAATATTGGTATTGTATAATGGAATTGGTTGTAAATTACAATTTAGTCATACTTATTATTTATATTAGTGAAAAAATATATGATAATTTTATTTACGATAAAATAACAAAATTATAACTCTGTAAATAATTTATATGTACAAATGTACATAATAATGTTCTACATAAAATTTATGGTTATAAATTTAAAATCGATAAGTAAGCTAATACACGTTGTATTTATATCTAATTATTAAATAGAAATTCATATTGCTATTATGAATGAAAACTAATTGAAAAATTATTAATGGAAATTAAACTCAAATTTATTTATACTGTTAAAATATTACCAAGCATCTTTCGTCCGTTCATGTGTCTTTTTAACAAATTTCTATTAAGCAGTTTTTCTTTAAAAAAAAAAAACTTACTAAATCTCCCCTCTAAAAGTTCTAAAAATGCTATTTTTTTGATTATTCATTGTATTTATACATTAGAAATATTTTTCTATCTTCCGCCTATCGAAAATCATAAAATTTCAATTGTCGGCCTCTTGTATTTTCGAAATATTTTATAATCAACAATAAACATGATCACCTAATTAACTCCCGGCTATTCGGCTATTACTTTAATGCCCCTTTCCCTAATTTTTCATCTCATTCTAAAGGTTTTTGAAAATACTATGCATATGCAAAGTTTGTTACCTTCTGTTAACTAAGCAACATTTTGATTTGTTTAACCGAGAAGACCTACTTTACAAAGCATGCGTTTTGAAAAAACTTATTTATCTAGGTTTTATAAAAATTTTGTCCTTAAATTTCATAGTAATTATGAACAAAAAAAATTTATCAGAACAGTATGTATCAAAAATGATAACCATTTATTGTGCATATAAGTCATTCTAAATTTTAAGAAACTAAATTTCTTCAAATGGATTCAATGACAAAATTATGACAAGTATGAAATAGGACATAAATAGTGAACACATTCTTTTTTTTTTTAAACACTGAGAAATGTGAAATTTAATCCCTATTGGTGTAGAAATACGAAAACATACACAAATAGATTAAAAGTGAAAGAAAATCGAATATTGGCGGACAGCTTGTGTTTCTACGAATTTTATAAAGATAGAATTAATTAAAAATATTAAGAGGTGAACAGATAGGATAAAAATATATTAATGGAATTAATATACCATTACAATTATCTTATAATTAAACAATAATTTAATTTACAAAATTAAAATTTACTAAAAAAAAAACATTAATTTTAATTGCATAAGTAGTTACTATTTTCGAAGTCAAAAGGTAAGGTAAATTCTTTGTAAACGAACTCAAAAAAAATTTATCATTTAATTTATAATCAAGTGCACAATCTTATACTTAAATATCTTGCAATTTTCTTTTTAATTTTAGCTTCGTACTTAAATACTTCTTTTAGTGCCTCCTACCTAAAGTACATAATTTTGTTTATTATTCCTTGTGTGATTTTAACTCCATAACAGTAAGTTCATAAATCCAAAGAATACAAAAATTGTTAAATAAATGAACTACAAATGTACCTATATCTTCAAAATTTCTTATATAAGCTATACATATATACATACATATTTCTAATAACATTTAAAATTTTGACAGTAGAATGTAATTTAAGTTTTTCTTCTGTACCTATATCTAAGAATATTCTAATGACGTCATAAGATGTTATCGAAAAAAAAAAATAAAATAAAATAAGAAAAAGATAAAAATAAATATAACAAAACCAAAGAAGAAAAACAAATCCTTCAAATATCCTAAAAATACAAAAATAAAAATTTGTTATTGTATGATTATTGTTGATGATTATTAATTTGTTTAAAAATTTTATGTATGTGTGCGTGTATTTGTAGGGGATTTTTTTTGTTATATTTGCTATCATACAAAGATTCTTATAAGCAGCCACTAAAATCTTATTATATAGATATGTACATATGTAGGTATTTAATTCTCTTGCATGATCAATGGATAATGGATTACATGACGTATAGATGATTTAAACCTAAAAATAATGAATTATAAATATGTGTATTATATTATGAATTTAATAAAAGAAAATTTTGAATTAAATTTAAATAAAATTGTTTATGCTTAAGTTTAAAAGGTGATTTTTCTTCTTTTTTGCATACATACATACTTACATACAAACCTAGGTAGGTAGGTACGTATTTAAAAAACACTTAATATTTTCTCTTATTTTTATTTTATTTTTTTTTGTTTCTTTCTTTTTATTCAACGAAAACAATTTTTGCTAATTCAATCTACCTTTCTTATAAAAGCATATTTTTTATAAAAAAAAATAACATGTTCAATCCTGTTCACTATTCAGGTGAGAAATAAGAAAAACGAAAATATACGGAATCATTTTGTAACATTTAAGTGAAGTATAGACTATACACGACAGTTTAGTTATTTTTGCGTATTAAAACAAACATGAAAAATGGATACATGGTGTTTGCTAACTCACGAACTTAAGTATCTCACTAAAAGAAACAAAATATATAAAAAAAAAAAAAATATACTTCGGTACTAAGCAAAAATTTTTCGATGATTTTGTGCTACCTTTACTTTTATATTATTTACCCATTTTAAAAATAAAATAATTATTTTATACTAATCAACTAAATAATTGCATAAATTGTTTATAATTTTAAGCTTCAGGTATAGGTAAGTATTAGAAAGATAGTTCCAATGCCTTCGTATCTTTATCAAATTTAATATATACGGTTTAATTTCATTGGTATAAAAATAAATTGAACTTCGTAAGTATTTTTCACTATATTTTATATAAATAAAGTAAAACAAACACTTACTCATAATTAAAAAAAGACAAATGGAAATGAAAAGAAATAAATACGCTGAAGCTACTTACATAGATCAAATCTTATTTAAATTTAACTACCAACCTACCTATACCAACTTATGTGAATTTGGATTGTTAATCAGGTAGGTATCTGACATTCATTTTAAAAAAATTAGACCAATATTTTAAGGTTATGTTATTTTATTCAATTGAAAATTGCAAAAAAAGAAAAATTTTTTTTTTTTAATTCTCTACAGGATAAGATCGATACATTTGTATTATGTAGATTGGACCTACCCTTCTAACTATACAATTGTGTCTATATTAAAGCAAAAACAAAAAAATATTAAAACATTTTAATTTTATTTTAATATTTAGCGATTTTAATACAAGAAATTTTTATGATACATCGAAAAATATTTAACAAAAATAAATTTATATGTATATGTACATACATATATATCACACAAGAGTTTTGTTTTTTTTTTTTGCAAATTAAAAGAAAATAAATGTAAAACATAGAAGCAAAAGAAAAAGAAGAAAAAAATCTATAAAACTGGTAAAAAGATGGTAGAGTTTTATCTACACAAAAGATATTTTATATAGGCAATATTAAGTAGGTACCTACATACTTATAAAATGCTAGTGACAGTGACTCATTTTTTTTTTTGTTTCTTCTTTTCGAAAGGATTTAGAAGTAAAAAAAAAAAAATTCTAAACCCCAATATTCCCAGAAAATGTTTTTTCTTTTTATTCACAAAATCAAAATATATGATAAACAACAATAAACATGCAAAATAACAAACAAAAATTTACTTTAGTTTTAAAAATTAATAAGGCAAAAGTTATAACCAGAAAAAAATAAGAAACATGAAAAAAAAATTAAGTATTAGACCTAAATTACATTTTTTTTTTTTTATAAAATTTGATATTCTTTAATATATTTATTATATATATATATACGTAATATACATAATCATATTATTTATATATATATATATATATGTTTATTAGGTATTATACTACCTACCTTTTATCAATAACACTCAAATGATGATTTCAAATTTTCTTAATTAGGGCACATG
This sequence comes from Condylostylus longicornis, assembly GCF_029603195.1. Taxonomy (NCBI): domain Eukaryota; kingdom Metazoa; phylum Arthropoda; class Insecta; order Diptera; family Dolichopodidae; genus Condylostylus; species Condylostylus longicornis. The sequence continues at coordinate 5,472,750 of NW_026578009.1, read as the reverse complement.
ACAAGCTGTTCATTTTGCATTGAACTTTTATCACATAAAAACTATTAAGTGTCTTTTTATTTATATATTATGTATTTTTTTAAGCTTTTATCTAATTTAATTATTATTTTTTTTTTAATTTTAATTTATATATCTTTTGTTACCGGCGAATAAATAATTCTTCAGACGGCCAACTATATTCAGTGGCCATTTTTTATAAACTGCACATCACAATTTTGACAAATTGCATTTTGTGTGTGGCAGAAAAATTTTCTTTTTTTTTTTTTTTGTTTTATATAAAAATTTTCAGTGAAAATTATTACTTAAGTAAATTTTATATTATAAATTATATCATATATATCATTATATATTTATTTTAAATAAATTATTTTAGTTCAAGCCAGATATTCCTTTGGTAATTAGCATTAATAGTAAAAAAAAAAAATTTTTTTTTCTTTCCTCTTTTACAAATTTACATCTAAAGTATTTGAAGTGAAAATTGTAAAAAAAAAAAAATAAAAAAGAAATTGGAAAACGCAAGCGCTTTAAAATTTTAGAAAAAAAAAATAACACTTTTAATTAAACTAAAAGAAAATTCTAATAACAATTAAATAAACACCTTAGATCACTTAAACTTTCATATTTTTTTCAAATAAACTTTATTTATAATTTAATTAGAATATTTTTATACTCATTATTTTAATAAGCCTAATAAGGTATTTTGTTAAACTCACAAATCACAAAAAGTCAGAAACAGGTATTGCCCATCAAAATGAAAGACATACACAAAATTATTTTAAGATGGATTTTGCTGCAACATAGCAGAAAAATGCTTAAATATAGCAACGCTTTAGACAATTTCACGTAAGCAAATTTAAATGTGTGCTTGCGTATTTTTTGTGTAAAAATAAGGAAATTGTAAATAAGATAACAATATCAAAATTCTCAGCTGGTTGCTATTATTTGATACTTTTAAAATAAAGAATAAACTTGCAACATTTCCATGAACAATGTTTTCTTATCATTATAATATAATTTCCAAAGTTTTTTCTCAATTAACTGACGAACTTTAAGGTTTAGTAAAAATTTGCGCTCTATATTCTCGTAATTTTTAATAAAATATACTACATGTTCTCAAATATGGTTATAATACAAAATGAAATGAAAAAAACTGCATCCCTATACCGGTCTTTTGTCTAATATACGCTACTGGAGCAAAGTTCTCTGCCATTTTAAATCATTTATTTTTATACTAGATTAATTTTTATACGTTTTATGTAGATAATGTTTTCCATAAATTAGTAAGTAAGCAGAATACAAAGTTTAAAACACAAATTTTCTAATAATTTCAAAATTTCAGTATATTATTATTACAAACAGTATACTGTACGGCAATACTATAGTTTACTGTTTCATGAGTTGGTGTTCATTGAATTGGTATAAATGCAACTAATTTGTACAAAAGTTGTTTTACGAGAAATCTGAAAGTTTACAAACTACAAATTTCAACTAAAGCGACGTATTCATAGCGAAATTTAAACTCTTCAACTGAGTCTAACATTACAGCAGATTCAGACCTGTCAAAAAAAAAAGATCATGTTGGGTTTTTATCACTGTACAAAGCTAAAAATTCGTATTTTTTTTACGTTCAGCATACTTTGATTCCACGCTCTAACATACTATTTTGACTCGTCAATTTTTAAAAATATTTAAAACAAAATAATATTGTCGTTTTTATTTTTACTCTGCAACTGATCAAATTCAACCTTTGAAAGAAAAAAAGCTAAAAGCCAAAACGGCCTGAATGTTAGTTACTGTTTGGTAAACATGTGGCTAGTTTTATATACATAAGCTGTTACATATTGCTAAACATTGTTTGTATTAAATTGTATACAAATTTTGACAATCACAATTAGTTAATTTCAAGGGCTGTGTTGAATAAGGAAATGTCACTTTAGTTATTCGTCTTAAATAGTCAATGGACATTTCAATTAAAAAAATTGTACTTCAATCTTCGCATTGCTTTGAGTGTGTAATAAGGCAACAATAATATAGATTTTTATTACCAAGATGTTACAAAAACTACTACATTTACACATGAGTTAAAATTTCTTGTAATTTTTTTTTTACTTCAGGACATGATATGTAAAAATAACATTTCTATACAAAGTGTTTAAATGCTTATTATGAACTAAGTTTTCTATTCGAATACTGTAAATGACTGAAATAGGATAACGCACTGTTACAACATCGTTTAATTTTGTGGAAAAAATTTCAACGTCATGCATACTTTACTACATTTTTAAAAAAATTTTGTAAAATTTTGAATAGCGTCTATGCTATTTAAATAGTACAGAAAAACTTGTTTATTTTTTATGTTCTTACATACTTTAATCTAGTTAAAAGTTTCAAATTACATATTAAGAAGAAAGTTTTTGAGAAATCCTAGAGAAATTTTGACGGGTGTAGTACATAGTCATAAGAAATTTGAGTCAAAATTTTGTTATAACTATTGTTATCATTTGATTAAAGTATTAATTCCTTAAAATATTAATGCTGTCTTAAACTTAAAACTATTTTAAAATTTTTGATCCTGCAAAAATTCTTGAAACCTTCAGCTGTTTAAGGTATGTACCAGTACCTTGTGCGAATTAAATGTCAAATTATTTTAGGAATTGTCAAATGTGGCGGCAATATACAATGTGTAGCTACTTTTGCTGATGCTTATAGCAATATTCCATATTTCTAACGGTATAATTATGAAACATTGCTGTAGCGTTACAAATTTTAAATTTCCCAAAGTTATAAATAAAATTCGTTTAGAATCATAATGTTGTTTAATTTTATTACAAAATGTATTTTAAAAGTTTAGTTTAAAATAATATTCATTTAAATCTTTAAATTAGAATACTTAAATAATTTTAAAATCATATGAAAAACCTATAGATATTGTGGACTCTAGATTTTCGTAAGTATATTACGAGTATAACAATTATATTTTTATAAAATTTTAAACAAAATTTCTAAATTTTGAATTCCCTGGTTAAAAAACCCTTTTATCTGAAAATTTAAGTTTGATTACCAAAAAGTTTTTGATTTATTAAAAAATTTCTACTTTTTCTAATCCCATGGTTTATCTTCTGAAATTCGCTTAAAAGAAGCTCGAAATACAAAGTATGTACTTGCATAAATACATTTGTATAATTATAAAAGTCTAATATTAATTATACTTTTATTGGATGCGGAATTAGAAGATCAGTTAACGATGATTTGATTTGATGTTTTGACTATCGACAGATTTTTATTAGGATAGTTGCCGATGGTTTTCTTCGACAGTTTCGTTTGTTTTTTAATAACAGCAAAATGAATACGTAGTTTACCATATACTGTTATTTTAGAAAATACAGACTTTGAAGTTAAGTTAAGTTAATTAAGTTCTTAGAAATCATTCGATAACTTTTTCATTTTTTGATTTTATTTGAATTAATTTTGTAATTACTTTTTTTTATAATTCGTATTTAATTTAGATATTGACGAAGACATCTTGGTATTCTTAAGCAAATCTAGATAAATCTTATACTCGAATAGGCTTAATTTATGATGATTCAAGTTATGTAAATAAAAATACAATTTTATAATTAGGTACATAATCAAAATAAATTACAATTCAAACAAAATATATTTATAAAAAAATAAAGTTTTTAATATGTAGATAAATTAAATTTTTTTTTCCTGAAAATTATCGATGGAATTAATCAATTTACATTATTATTATTATTTTAGATAAAATTTATTAACATAGAATTAAAAAATGCATTTTTCTCTCTAAAATTAACAAAGGGAATAAAACCTTACATACAAAATATATGTATATTTGATCATTCTTTTTCTTTAATAATAAAACAAGGTGAAACCTACACGATATTAGTTATCACGTAATTAAATCTTCGACAACAGGATTATCTATATTGTCTATTACAATTTCCTCAATTGCTGCTCTACACATGGGACAGTGTTGGATTTGTACAGAACATTTCGAACAAAAACCCCTTAAAATATATTCAATTATTATCTTGTTATTAATTAACAATACATATTTATATATATATTTTAATATATTTACCTGTGTTTGCATGGTTCAAGTCTTATGACTCCTTTTCTGTCAAAGCATAGTGTACAAGAATCTTCTCGTACACTTAACTTTCTTAATTTCTCCAAATAAATATGCCGTGGTAAAATGATCTAAAAAATGTTTTTTGAAATTTAATAAAATTTGCTATAACTTTGTCGAGTTAATAGTAGCTGTAATTTATAAATTTAAAATTAATATAATAAAAGAGCAGTATACACGCTTTGATGACTTTTTTAATATTAACCCTATAATATATTCTACATCAAGCATTTTTACCTTATCTTGAGTTTTTAAGGTCGCATTGTCGTTAAAATTACTAAAATTTCTATTTTTAGGAGGATACTTAAATGGTTCAGAACCAAAATTAAATCTACATTGTTGAAATGACATAAAACTAGCAGCAGCAAAAAATCCTTCTCTATTAAAAGAGAAAAAAAATTAAGTAAGCAGAATTTGTATTTTTAATATCAGATAATTACTTTGCATTGTCAAAAACTTGTTTATAAATATCACTTTCCACTCCATTAATGCTAAAAACACATTCTTTTTTATTTAAATCTAATAAGCAACCAACAATGCTTCCACTTGTCCATGCCGGAAGGTTGTGTGAAGTAGCTTTTGCATTGTGCCAAACTAATTTACGACAGCCATCAAATGCAATTGAGCATATATCGTCTCCAATTCCATATCCATCATCGCTTAGAAAATTAGAATCTTTTGTAGCCCAACCTATTTGCATTACACCTGGTGTAACTACTAAAACTTCATAATACCAACAACCAGTTGTTATCTACAAAAAAATTTTTTTTATTGGAATGAGTTTTTCTTATATGTATTTTTAATTTAGTTTACTTGAAATGTGCATCTGACGCTTTCGAATGTATATGCATCACATCTTGCTTCTAATCCATCAGGCGAAATTTTTAAATATTCGCTTACGTCTTTAGTATTCAGCATTACATTCACATTACTAGTGTCAACAATTTCATAAGAATACTTTCTACTATCTAAAATAACTAAATTGGAAAACATTTTTTAAAATCAATTCAATAAGATTTAAAATAAAATTATTAATTTTTGGAATGTTCAGGAAAAATGATATTTAATATTTACAATAATTGTCCAAACACCAACGTGCACAAAATCCTATTTGGCGAAGTATGTAATCATTGTCTAATGTGTATTTTTCTAGTTTTAATAATGGATTGCTTTTACATTGTTCGATTTTTTTCTGTAAATAAATTTTAAATATTCTAATGTTAATTCCAAATAATTTTGCATTAATAATCTCTTTGTATATAGAGAATCTTTTATAAGTAAATGAAAACTTAACAAAATTTTTATTTCATTATTGCAAATTTTAACCTGATAATTAGAGTAATTTTTTTCACGAATGCTACTAGAAGTTTTTGGGTTTGAAAATAATTGCAGAATTTTTTACATATTTTATTTTACAGCTATAGTTTCATTAACTATGTATTTCAATTTACATACATAGTCACATATGTACAGACATACGTATGTTCATGTTCAAATTTCCACGTTTTATCCTAATCAGTTATAATTATCTAATCATTTCTTATACTTACCTTAATAGTCGCTTTATTTTCGCTTGTAAGTGCGAATTTTTCTAAGGCAATTATTGATAGTAATTTTATATTATTATTTGTATCATCTGATAAATTATCAACTAAATATTGCAATGTATTTTCAGAAAGTAAAGCTATACTGCTAGGTCCGGCTAATTTTTCTGCCAGGCAACCTAATATAACACAAAAATTTCGTTCTGTAGATAAATGTTCAAATACTGTTTTTCCAACAATTTCAGTTACTTCCATGACACATTCCTTTGTAGGTAATGGACTATCATCTAATAATAGAGCTATAACATTAAATCCCATTGGATGCTCTGATGGCACGCTTCTAATTAAAGATCTTATAAGTTCCATCCAACCTGCCGGTTTATCCGTTATAGCATTTAATAAAATCATTGAATTGGGAGGTTCAGGCTCACTAAAAAAAATGTGATATTTATAACAGTAAATTCATTTACAAAATCATTTCATTTATCATTTACTTATCAACAGTGGCTGCAATAACATCTAAAGTTTCTTTAACTAAAATATCCACCCTTTCAGCTAAAGTTTTGAATTGATTACATGATGTTGCATTGCTTTGATCACTTTCTACGGAACCATTGGGTTGTTCAACATATTCTCTAATTGATGATACTCCTTCTTCAATTTTATCTTTGCAGAGGCATACACCCATGTCGTTTTTTTATATCTTCAAAAAAATTCCACTAGCATTCATTTGAACACATACTCATTTCTAACACAATATATAATTAAATTTATGTAGGCATTTAAAGGCCAAATTTATAAAAATTTTTCTATTTTATTTTAAAAAAATATTTTTAATATTTCTTTTGCAAACGATAAACAATGTGCAGGGAAAAATGACACATATGAAATGACATAAGTTTAAGTTTTCAAATCCATTCATATATAATTGACTTTTTCGAGTCAAATGTCATTTAAGATTTCCAAACTAGAGGTCTCTTCAGTAGACAAAAACTTAATTTTCTTAATTAATTATTTTTGATAATTTGCAGATATTTTTCCCTTCTATTATAACTCTGTGCCACATTCTTAACCAATAAGAGGATTCCAAAAACAACAAAACTATATGGAGTTTGCGATGGGCTAAATTCAAACGTAAGCGAAATAAACAAACGAATTCAAACAAACTAGAATGCTTTTTAAAGAGTAGACACCCACTAAAGCAAAAATAAATAGGTTATTTCTTAATTATAAAGTTTTTCAAAGTTAAGGTCCTCTTAAAAAAATTAACCAGAAATTACTTAATTTACTTAAATTACTTATTTTTTTGACAAGTTGTATTTTTGGCCGAAACCAATTGTTTTCTCCAAAAGACATTTTTATTTTCACTTTTTGAAAGCGGCTGCTAATCACTTATTGTTGGCCATCTAGTTTTATTTCAATGTATGTACTCATAATATAAAAATTATAATATAAATAATTTATATCGACAGATGTCACTAGCATTATGTTTTTGTTACTTATTATTGAAAGAGTCAACTATTGAACAGAAGATGGTGCTCAATGATAAAAATAAAATAGATTCTCTTGTGTAATTATTACTTATTTTTAAAAATTTTGTAATTGTTTGTAAATCAATTTTTTTACATTTGAAAATAATTTTAATATAAAAATTATAATATGTAATTGGGAATAATCATTCTGATTTTTTAAAAATTAATAGAGACATTACGGATTAATAAAGAAATTGAAGAAGTGAAATGTTCATACTACACTACTTAAACTTATAACACTTTTCAAACTTGTTTTAGTACTATATGATGTTAGATCAAATATTGTGAAATTTTAATACTATTGAAAATTCTAGTGAAATTTTAACACCATAATTGCTTGGCTACTCTTGTAAGCATTTATGTAGCTGAAACTTAATTTTGTTGGAATACTAGTCCGGTTAGTATACTCTTTTAGGTAAAATTTGAATACTCTATTTGAATATGGTTTCTGAAATATGATATGTCAAGTAATTGAAAGGTGTTACAGACAAATTTTATCATAATATTGACCCTTTTACCAAAGTCATATATATGCCAAAATCAGTAACACTATGTTTTACAGTTTCTAAGCTACTTCAACAATATTGTTTCAATTGGACCCAAATTTAATAGGATTTCTTACCTTATTACTTTCTCTTATTGGTTAAGAATGTGGCATAGAGTTATAATTTGTTTATTAGTTATCGTTAGAACGGACGGACAGATTTGTGATTTAATGAAAAAAAAAATTTTTTAACGCTCGGAAATTTTTAAAGAGTTGCGTGTCAATTACTTACGAAATTTCTTTCATTAATATATTAAATTTCGTGGGCTGCTATTCGCCCAAGTCTTGTCTATGCGTAATTCGAAATTTTTTTATCTAAAATTAATTTTGTTTTTCTATTAAAGCCGTGTTTCAATGTAGCCAAACCATCTCTGCTAACTAATGAAATGTTAACATTTTTTGTCATAAAACATGTTTGTACAACAACACATATATCTAAAATTACATGTTACAATAAAAAGTAGACTCTTTCAACTCTCTGATTTTAGAGATGCCTACAAATGATTTTTCATTAATTACGAAACACAATGTTGTGATCAAGCAATTTAAGGAAGTTTCATTTTCTTCAAATTTTTCATTGTCGAAAGAATCTTGAAATAATGTTGAAATTTTATTAAATTAATTTTTCCGTCCGTGCCAAATTACCTTAAAAATTAAAAACAAAAAAAAAAATCTCCACAATTTCATATAGAAGTTTTTCACAAGAAAAAAAAAACAAAATTTTTTCTTCTTGCAGAACAATAATTTTTTTAAGGGCTATGTAAAAAGAACACTCATCTGAAAAATTACTACATAAAGGATTGCGTTATTGTTGTTTTTATAATAAAAAAAAAATAAATAAAACCAATAACAATAAAAACAATTATATTTCACCTTTCAATAAAAAAACAAAAATTAAAAAGTACTACTCGAATTTCTTCTCCTACTTCAGTTCCATTTTTAAGAGTCTCTCTTTCTCTCTACAATGGTGGTCTTCACAAGGTTTTCTCTTTGTATTTATAATTTCATAATAGTTAAGTTTAGGACTTGTTTTCATATTTTATTTTATAATAAATACATACATACATGTATGCATGTGTGTACATATATATTGTATGAGCATATAATGAGGAAAAGGAGAGCATTTTTGATTTTAGACTTGAAAAGGATAAAAGAATTTTCATGGAACGTGCCTGATTTGTAATTTTTTTTTTTTTTGTTAATTTTCTCAATATTATTATTTTTTAAAAAAAACCATATGTCTCAATGTAAAGGTTCTTGTATAGTTATTTTTTTTATTTTTTAAGTGGCATGGCACTATACGACAATAACACTTAATATATTGTGGTAATTATTAAAGTATATATATACGGCCATCTACATATTCATGTATTGTTCGTGTTCATATAAGCATAAGCGTTAACAATTTCAGTTCTTTTATATGATATTTGTATACTTAATTACATTCAGTGTATATAACACTTATATAAATTATATGGTATAATAAGTATCGTAATGCATTCGAAAATTTTGAACTTTTTTAAATTAAAATTTTACTATCAGCTACGTACGTACGTGCTACTATAGTTGATTTTGCTTCCAATTTTAAAAATATTACAAGGGAAGTTTAGCGGATTGATTAAATTTTCCCTAATAGGTGCAACTTATATAGTCTTATATTAATTCTGCAGTGCAATATTTCAAGGATAAAAGGAAATTCTAAAGTATTCTCTAGTAATTTTAATCTATTTCTTTAATAAATTTAATTTTAGATGATAATCAATGTGTTGAGCAATAGATTTTGTATATAGGTCTATAAGAAGAAGATCTATAAGCAGAATATTAAACTTTAATATTTGAAGCTATTTTGTTATTCAGTTAGCATCTAATTAATTTTTGGAAACTGTAATCTGTATTAGTATACTATAAATTGATTAAATTTAGAAAATAAAAAATTTTCATATTTGTGCTAAATTTTTTTGAATTAAATTGGAAGCTTATTTTTAAATATTTTATACTTGTCATCAAAAATTTTTAAATTTCGAATATTACTGAGCTTTCAGGTTATCCAATTCGAATATGACTTGTTGGAAAAGTTTCGATGTCAGCTTAATTTTGTTTTTCTCCTAAAAACGTTACTATCTTTAAAACTGGCAGTATGTTGTTACGAATGTTTGGATGTGATAATAGAAAAGAAATTTCGTTGGGTGAGTCTATACGTATCTTACGGAAGTATCCTAATGTTCTTTTGAATCTCATATTTAAGAATATGGAGCCTTTGTGTTTCGCTTAAGCTTAAATGGTAAAAAGATATTAAATTAAATTTGACTATATGAATAATTTTTAAGAATTCTGTTATAATTTTGACTGTCTTTAAAATTTAGATTGTAGACTTGTATAGTGGGAGCAATAGTGCACCGTCACCCCCCCACCCCTTTGAATGCGTGGCATGCCCTACAACACACGCTCGGGACCCACCCTCCTGATAAATTTGTGTGGTCAAGCAACGTGTGAGGTCCGGAAGAACGCAACTCCGCCGCCGTGAAGCCCCCCCCAGCGCGACAGCATTCTCCTATGAGCGACAGCATTGTACTCCCCCCAGAAGGTTCACTGAGGTTTCCACATTCTTCTCACTTTCCAGACCTAGCCGAAGGAAGTGGCCCCTAAATCTGCAGTGACCCGACAAGACCCCGGTCAGAATTCTCACCTGGTTCTTGCCCATTCCTACAATTTTCTTAAATCACTTCTGGTCATAATCCACCAGTAGTTCCTTGGTCTGCCGTGACTGTCTTGAAAATACTTAGGTATTAAAATACAGTCATACATTTTATGCGATCAAATGATGCTTCAAAATTTTTGCTTAAAAAATACTTGTTTAAATTTTTTGTAATTATCATTGAGTCGAATTTTTTTTTTTCTTCTATAATAAAACTACTTAGTCATATTTTGAAATAATTTACCTGTAATCACCTTTAAATGGTGTTACCTTTTATTGTTCTTTAAATAGATTAAATATATTGAATTAATACTTTTAAGTTCTACCTTATTTTAAGAAGATATTCATAGCATTTTCATGCACATACAAACCATATACTTTCCACAAAATACCTAGAGAAAGTAAAAGAAGTATGGGCTTATTGTATTCATATATATATAGTCTTATAAACAATTTGAAGGCGCTTAACCGATTAAAGGATAATCTCTCTTTAAATAGATCTAAGTATATTTCTAATATATATACATATACATACACACGCATCATATATATTATTTATGAATATTTTAAAAACAATAGCATTAAATATAATTGACAATGCACGCTCTTTTATATTCGATTTACACATACACACACACTCACATTATTCCATTTGTTTCAAAGAAAAACGAAAAGATAAATCACAAAGTAAAGAAAGAAAAAAAAAAAATTGAAAGGACATAAATTATTATACTTGCACAGGATAAAAACCTACCAAATCTTAAAAATAAAAACGAAAAAAAAAAGATGAAAAATAGGATGTCCTTTCGTTAATCTTAGAGGATTACATTGTCTGGCGCCTGTTTACATTCTATATATTTTTTTTATTCTTTCATTTGGCTTTTGTTTGCTGGCTCTTTTCTTTTTATTTTTTGTTTACTACAATATTGCAAGGGCCATCATTATTACCTTTAAATATAATTTAAATATAAAGGATATGCGAAAATATTTAAAAATTAGGTTGAAAAATTAAAAAAAATTATTTTTTTTTTGAAATTCAACAAAGGATATTTCAAGTATATATAATATTTATCAATTATTTTCCATCTATACCTCTCGATCTGATCTAATTCTAAGTAAATATGAAAATGGGAAAATTTAAAAAATTTTCAAAATTTTTAATACCATGTTTGTTTGTATTTTGCATTTTATTTGCATAATTTTCTAAACAAAATGTTCTACATTTTCATATTGCAATTCAAATTAAGTTCATGTGTGTCTTAAAATTTTGGACATAAATACGAAATGTATGTATTGTTAAATTTTAAAATTTTTGTGAAAATTATTTCTTCAGTGGCTTATGCGAATGAATGACGATTTAAGAAAAATTTATTGAAGAATTTTTTTACTTGGTACTTAAATATTTCTGAAACCAAGTGTTGAAGAATCTAAGGCTGATACAGGTAATCTAAGGTTAGATTGCGTTTAACTGTCATATTTACGCAGTTATCAATAATAAAAATGTGAAAATTCAGATATAAAATAAAAAAAAATGATCTAATGTTTTTAGTTAACATACCTAGAATTTCGCTTTGTACTACTAGAATTCCCTGAAAAGTTCATCAGTTAGTTTTGGTAATAACCGAAACTTAAATATTAAATTTCAAGAAATTCCATCAATCCATTCTATAGATATGGTAGAAAATATAAAATCGGCCCCCAGAGCGGTTTCCGAGCCCCTTGATTTTTTCAAAAATTTACAGATTCATTGCTTTGACATCCCAATTTCAAATATGAAATTTCGAAGAAATTCGTTGATTATTTCTCTTAAAATTTGTAAAAAAAGTGTAAAAACAGCCCGTCGCAAAAATTTAGTTGCTAGCTCCTGATTTCTTTCAAAATTTATATACATTCTTGTACTGTCAAACGAAAGTTGTATATGACATCTTAAGTTAATCGGTTGAATTGCTTCTTATAAATAATCAAAAATGTAAAATTGACCTGCGAAAAGGTCCAGTTCTCGAAGTCTGATATATGCCAAAAGTTAATTAATCCGCACCACAGTCAAAATAAACTCACATAGAAAATTTCATCAAAATTAATTCAGCAGAACTTGAGCCAGACCGACATCTTTCTAAAAGTAGTTTATTTACGATTTCCTACTATGGAGAAATGCATTGCCACCGAAAACTCGATATCCAAAATTTGATGCCATCACATAACCTATATATCTCATTATATACAATATGATCGGTAAAAATGTAAAATAAAAGTTTACAGAAATTTCAACCTTTTCCTTATAATTGGAGGAAGGGAACCCAAAAAGCATAAGATTTTTTTTGTTCGTCTTGAAGCATTTTACCACGGGAATTCCACCGAGTTTGGACACTCTGTATAATAAAATTAAATTGCTTGAAGTTTCAATTTACTCAAAAAAACTGTCTAACAATTCCTCTTTGAATAAGAATTCAAAACAAATTTTCTTTTTCGAGACCGAGGTGGGAAGGATAACAGAGACATGGGTACATCGATAAATTTATTATTTTTTTATAACACGGACATAATTAAATTTCCATTATTATTTTGCCGTTATAGGTTTTGTATCGAAATGTTTAATTTTCAAAATTTTGATCAGTTTCCGATGCTTTTAAATGTTTACGAAGTTCAGAATATCTGAAACCTATTAAGATCCGTAGAATGAATTAAATTATGTCAGAATCTTCAGCTCTAATATTTTTTTTTCATAATAAAATTTCGATATTTAAAAAATTTTTTGCATATTTGAAAGTTGTTCGCAGCCGCGTAAATGCTATTCAAATTTTTAATTTTCTATTGAATTTTGAATTAAATGTAAATATTTCACATCTTTTGAAAACTTCTTGAGATGAAAGGGAACTAATAAAACTGCAAATATCGTATACTACTTGAAATCACATCTGAAATTCAATTCAGTATCACTTTTCAGTAAGATGGTAATTTTATTGTATTTCAACTATACTTTTAATTTTTTCTTTTCATCCAAATCCATATGAGTTGCAAAATAGTTATGATCTACTGAGCTTTATTAATCGCATTTACTCATATAAGAAAAGGGTATTTTGTTTGTCATATCTCACTGCAGGCATAGTTATATTCTTATTTCTAAAAACTCTGATATTTAAGACTTCTGACAAGTGCTGATATACAGTTAGTTCAGTCAGAGGTTACAGTTAGTTTAGCTAGTCCCGTATATTTCGTAAATTTCCATGGAAACTTCAGGTATAAAAAATAAAGTGAATATTATAGAATTGATTTATAAATCGATATACTAAAATTAGAGTTAGAGTGTGAGTAAGCCGAAGTTTGACTGTTTTATAAAATCATTTCAAATACTAGTCATTTAATTTTTTGAATAGAATTCACGAAAGTGTATTGGTACTGTATAATGCGGCAACATCAATGTAGATGTAGTGTAGAAATTTTGCAATTCTTAAATTTTATTTTAAATTTAAAAACTTTATAAAGATAAACAAAATTAAATTGAACACCTCATTAAATTGAAATTTTTAATCCTAAACTCGGCATGACCTGTTTTTACTCTAATAGAGCAGGTTAATTGAAAAAATAAAACACAAAGTAATGAATAACATTATGACACTATACTTTTCAATTGCTAAAATGAATCCCTTAAATATCATTCAAAAATCTTTTATAAAATAAGGATAAAATAAGGATTTTTCGTTTTGTTTCCCCCTCTTCTAAAATAATTGAGAAAAATTTGTGTAACAAATAAAAGCAAATATAAAATTTATAATATTTGGCATCATCACTTCAATTGCAATTTATAAAGATAAAAGTTGACAACTTTGTTTAAATATTCATACAAAATGCATAATTATACAAATATACATACATACATATAATACAATTTTTAGGGGATGAAAATGTTTTGACGGGAACAAGACTCATAATATTAAAAATGCAATTCGTATCGAATTTTCTTAAATGTTTAGTAAGCAACATCAAATTTTAATATTTATGAACTGTTATACATACACAATCCATGCTTAGTTAAAATGTAAACACGTTTATAATGCTGCTTTCTATAATGACTTCATTGTATCTCTCTCCTAAATATTATATTTGAGTTTGTAATAAATATTTTCTTCCAAAATATTTTGAGAAAAATTTTCTCTTTAATTTTTTCCATGTAGTCTCTCTTTTAGGGAATACCGTTACTGTCATGTCAGTTAATAAAATTTTTATGTCAAACGTGCACATATATTTTGTAAATTGTATGAAAATTTGAATTTCTCTCATTTTATATAGATTTTTGTGCGCAAAAAAAATTTCTCTTTTCGATAAAGTTGGTTGAAAGTCAACATTCCGGAGCTTTGGAATTTAGTTTAGCATATTTCAACCGAAGTAATAAATAATTTTGTGAGAGAAATAAGTTTAATTAAAAATTTTTTTTGGAATTAAACGCGACAGAGTTTAAATACCAAACATTCTCCATGAAGTTTGCTTCGTAGGCTATTTAACACTTTCACTATCACGAAATTTTTAAGTCTTTTGTGAATAGGTTTGTGTCAGTCCAAAATATTAGATAAAAATAAACTAAAAAATTGTTTTGGCAGACACTTCAGGCTGACGAAGAGCTATTCAAAAAATTGCCTCGTCAGCCAAATCTTTCGATATATATTATTATTATTTTGAGAGATTGACGGTCATTATAGATAAATCCAGAAAAAATTCGATGTTCAGAAATTTTTCGAGATTCGAAATGGGAATTTTCTGATTTTTGATGTTACAAAAAATCGTCGTAATAATTTTCTTTCTGGTCGTTGTTTACAGTAATGTGACAGGCCTTTTTAACTGATCTGGTGTGTGAGTGAGTTAGAGTATGTTAATTATTCTTTATTTATTATTCTATATTTTTTTCCACTACAAAAAACTTACGTTTTTAAACGTTTACTGTCGTTAAAATTCAATTGAATCAAACAATCTTTTGAAAACTTTGTAAACTTTGAAAATTTTTAAGAGATATTAGATATCTAGTGTTGAATTAAAGGGTTAAAACATAATTAATCGGAATTTTCTAGCTTATTATAAAAGCTATAGAGAGTTTTTAACAAATATAAAATTTTTATTAAATTTCGAATAATTGTAAATAGAATTATTAATTAAAATTTAATTAATTTAAAAAAAATTAAATTCAAATTATTTTTGGGTACGAAACCGGCAAGTTTGTTGGATCAACTTTTGTTTGATTCATTTTTGAGTAACATACATAGCTCTTTCTGATTTTAATATTTAGGGTAAATTTTATAATATAAGGAGTAATCGATTCATAATTCATAAAAGATTATTTATTTATATGTAGTCCTTTTAGTTAAAACTCTCCCACGAGGATATCAATGACATATGTAAAAATGATAATTAGTGGGATTTCATATAAAAAGGAAATCTTTGCAACAAACAATACAAAGGAAAATAAAAAAAAAAACGTAGCTGTTACAACGTTTTGTATCATCTATATAAAAAAAGGGGATGAAAATGATTTCTCCCTCAAATTCTTTTTTTTACACTTTTTGTATATTTTTAAAGATTTTACACTTCGCACCCTCAATAAAGAACGCATCAAGAAACCAAATATCAAAATTAACTCCCTTACTTCTTGTATGAATGATGTTTGATTACAAATCAGAGTGTATAGTTTTAGCGTATAAATAAGAAAAATTCATTTCATTCATAAAAATCATATTTTTCGCGTATACTTGTGATTTCATTTAATCAAAAAAAAAAAAAATTGGAGTGACAAAAAACAATCGGCTTTAAACAGATTTTAAATATCAATTGAATGATGGTTTTTTAAAGAAGGGTTTGCATACGCAAAAGGACATCGGTTTATTCTTCTAAGGATATATCACATTACACATTATGCACTCGCGTAACACATGAAACTATAAATTTTATAAACTTGTGTATAATATGATTAAAATTTCTTGCTATTAACAACGTCGTCTACATTTTATGACATTCAATAAAGTATAAAATGTGATTATGAACCAAATTCTTACTTTATTTATCCCTGTAGATTGTTTTCATTGTTTGAAAAAAATTTAATGAATTCATGAAATGTGGTTTTTATTATAAGAAATGACTTTTAGAAATTTTTGTATATGATAAGCCGTAAAACATATTTAAGTTTTTATAAAAGATTAATTTTAACTGTTCATTTTTGTGGAAATTAGAAATTCTCACAGTTTAAAAATTGCATTTTTATTTTTATAACATTGTATAACAAAATATGTGTGTTTTGAGTCAACGAGAAAGTTATATATTGTATGTATAAAGGAGCAGTTAACATCGTTAGAAATAATATTTTAAGTATTAGGAAAAATGGGCAAATATAGGTCAGACAGTGTTCTAATCTTATTAGGTCATATTAAATTAAATTAATTTTTCTCTGTGCTGTTTAAAGCGCTCTTTTACTCACTCATGGTCATATACGATTATACTCGTCATAATAGAGTTAATTCTTGGGTCATAATCAGTATATTTGTCAAAATTTGTTTCACTTAAAAAAACCATAACAAAAATACTTGTCATGTATTATAAAGAGTTTAAAATGTTTGTGTGTGTTTAGCTAACCCATTAGATGTTAAAATACGTTTCAAGTGGGTGTACTTGAATATACCTATATGCGGGCTCAAATATTTTGTAGACAATGTGTATTTTACAATTTCAATAACGAGAAATATTTGGTTCTTGGCTAGACGCGGAGAAATATTTTCAAAAAGTTGAAGTCTTTTTCAAATTTTCATTTAAAAATTTCAGAGTTAAAAGTGTGAAAATGTAAAATTTTATGTAATTTTCAGTTTGGAATAATTTGGAAAATTGTTTTTCATTTTCACTTGGTCTAAATTCATAAAAACTTTAATTTTTTATTTCAGTTTCACAAATTTTGTACGTTTAGGTTTTTATTTTACATTCACAAAATACATAAATCTCTCCTCTATTTTACGATATATATGTATAGAAATTTACGAATTATGTATTACGATATATGTATATAAATTTTACGATATTATATTCACAGGAGTAGTTTCTTTATATTGCCGAAATTTGGGAAATTTGCAAAGGTGAAGACACACGAACACATTCAGAAGACTAGAACTCAAAATACATACTATATATGCATAAATAACCTACATATGTATGTACTATATATCACGTACAATTTTTCTTATTTTAATTATGAACCAAAATAAATAAATCAACAGGAACTTTCTATGGTAATTTATTCTCTATCTTATTATTGATCTCATACATCTCATAGTAGTTTTTCGGTATACTTCATATGTAAATATTTCTATATATAGAATTCAAAAAACAGTAAAACATTGATTTACATATAGTTACCCCTATATAACCCCATTTCCATATAACGAACATCTCCACTTAACGAACAGTTTTGTTTGGCAGTAGAATTTTTGAAAACTTTACTAGAAATCTTTAAATTATGAATCTCTATTTTTAGTAAAATAATACCTCCTCTCTCCATATAACGCAGAAAACAAAAAAAAAACCTTTAAAAAAATGTTTTGTCAATTCGATTAAAAAAATTTAGTAACAATGCTCTCTCTTTTATTTCAATTGAAATTTGGTTGATGTTGACAAATGACATGTCATTATTAACAGCGGTTTGTATGATTAAAATTATATTTTATCTATGGTTTTATTTTTTGGCCAAAAAATAATATTGTAAATATCTCAAAATGAATTTCAAACTTTCGTATATTATTACATATTTATACATATTTAAATATTTATAATGTGTATGTACGAAATATACCTATAGTTATTGCATTTTTGATATTTTTTTCGAAACTCTCTGTACTACGACTTTTTGGGCGTAATATACATAATAGAGAGTTTGGACATGTGTTAATAATACAGAGAGTCTCTACTTAACGAGATCTCTATAGTACACGGCAAAAACTTTTCGGATTATGGATGTTCGTTATATGAAGACTCCACTGTATTTGTATACAAATAAAATACGGTATAAAATTTATGATTAATCAATTATTATTCCACATATTCCTATATTTATTATAAATTTTTCTATCCGGTTTATTGCATCCCTATTATAATGTTATTTAAATTATTTTTCATATAGAAAAATGCGTCCTTCACCACCCTTTTTTAAATTTTTTGACTTCAATATCGAGATAATATCAAATGCTACCAATTCGGTACAGATAGTCAGCATATACGTTTGGGTATGTATATATGTATTGTATGTTATGTATAATGTTTAAATATTATAAAAAGTGACTTATCGAATTGATCTTATTTCTTATTCTACGCTTTATTGTTGTGCCTACTTTACTTATCATTTTACAAGTAAAGAGAGAGAATTTTTGTGATCTCTGCAATCAATTTCAAACGTAATTTCAATATATGTAAATAAATATATGTAAATAATAATTTAAATCTGAATGGATTAAAAAAAAATAAGAAAATAAAAAAAAAAATTAACTTCGGTTCACTACCGCAGATCAGCTACACATGAGATTGAATAAGGAAAATAAAAATCAAAGATTTTATCAAGTACTTTTTTTTTTCGTTTAGTTTAAAGTGTAAAATGTGTGGGTTTTCAGTTTCTGTACCTTGTCTTGATTTGATTTTTTCGTTTGTGTTTTCTTAATTTTTTTTTCTATATATGTATATGAATAGTAGGTTCGTATGTATATTGAGATTTTTTTTGGTTGGTACTGAAATAATAAGATTGAATGTATGTTAATTTTAATATAATGATAACGATCTTTTATACAGTAGTAAGTAAGAAAAGATTAAATAATAATCATAAAAATTAAATGTTTGTATACACATCTACATTTATATATATGTACATATAGTAAAGTATACACAAAATACTACGTATAACAGTACACAAGTTCTCACATCTAACGTACATAATTAAGTTTGGAATAATATTCAACAATTTTATATGAGGCAAGTTTTCTTATTTTTCATATTTATAAGAACTCATATACTTACGCCTATACAGGGCGTCCTTTTTGGGCCCTTGTTCTTGAGGCATTTGCATGTTCTAACTTTAAAGCCCCATAACTTGAGAACAAGGGTCTTAAAAGAAAAATGTTACTAGATGTTTTTTTATTTGTCTGAATGCATTCTATTACCCAGCTTCGGGATTACCATTGAGTCTCGGACACACTGTATATGTACATATGTATGTGTAGAGGGAGTGTCATCATTATTATATTCATAATAAATGTGTAATTAAATTATAAATTTGAAATTTACAAAAAAAAAAAAAGAAATTGTAAGACAAATTGTATTTGTACCACGAATAAAAAATAAATGAAATTTCCTAATATTGATTTGAGCTATGTTGTTGCCAATACCATAACTCTGATTTGTATACCCTAATTTGTATAATACCGTATAATTTTTTTTTTTCAATTATCTTTGGAACGGAAATGGTATTTGTATATGTACAATTATATTTATTACGTTACAATGACAGTTGATTTGTCATATTTTTGAAATTATTGTATAATTATTTTTTTTTATATAATATTAATCTATTATTGTGAATTATGCTACAAACTTAGAATTGTGTTAGTTAATTAGCTAAATTCTATTCATTTCTGAGGAATCCGGGCTAGTTCTAATGGAAGAGGATGGGAGAGAACCGCCGGTGATACTACAACAAGCCTAAATGTCTTAAGTGTGTCTTTCAGGTTAGGTTAGAATATATTTGAATAACTATAATTTCCAAAAATTTTTTCAAAAATAAATACATATGTTTTTTAATTGAATTTCAACCTTCTGTATTTTGTATGCACGATCAAATGTTTGTGAATTGTTGAAGAAATTTTTCTTCAAAATGAGAAATCGGGTTTATGCTTCAAATTTTAATAATTTATATATTAATTAGCTTACAGGAAAAACCATCTCAGAAAAAATTTTTAAAATATTGTTATGGAAGAAATCTGCTAAATTCGTATTTTTAGAAATTTTGCCTGCAATATTTTGGAAAATTAAATTTACAATTTAAATTTTTGCTATACGAATAAAAGTGAAGTAATTGTTTAGAATTTTTTTCAAATTATTTGAAAATTTTTAAAATTTGGAATTTACTCCACAAGTTCTCGATTTTGTTTTACTAGAGTAAAATTCTTATATAAATCCTGTAATTCGTAAGTTAATATTCAATCCCTCAAAAGTTATTAAATGTCAAATTATTAAATGTATGGTCCGTGACACTGTAAGGTATACAGAAATACTGTGAAAGACAAAATGAAAGAGTAATCGCCCTTTTATGCGTCTTGAATACAGAAAATAATTAGCAATGCTTTATATTTATCCCTTCAAGTTCTTTTTTTCTAAAATCACTGAAATTTTTCCTAAATTTTAGCAAAATTATATAGTAATAAGATAATTCTTATAAGTAGATTGTAGAGATTGTAGATTCTAAGGGAACCGAGTGGGACAGGAGCATCCCCCCAAGCCACCGCAGCCATTTTTGACTTATTGTAGCCACCCCACTCTCCCGTCTATAATATCCCCGTCCCAATCACAAAGCCGGAGATATCCCTAAGGGAGTTGGACAAAAGTTCCCGAACACTTAGGGACCCATGTCCAAGACAATTGCGGCGCCGAACAGCCAGTGCCGGACAGTCGCAGAGAATGTACACGGCGGTCTCATCGCCACCCTCACAAAATCTGCACAGGGGGGAGCCCGACTTCCCCAGCCTATGCAGCTGGTACTTCACCGGGCAGTGCCCCGTGAAGAAATTCGCAATAGTGCGAACCCGGCTCCTGCTCATCCCCAGCAACTCCGCGGCGAATCCGCCGGAGCACGCCGGAAGAAACACCTTCGCATGACGGCACCCCTTCGTGTCCCGCCAGTGACGGCCGCATTCCGCCGCGAGTAGGCAAGCAAGCCTGGCCCCCACAGCGGAAGAAGGCAGACCACAGAAAGGCAGCGGCTGCACAAAGGCAGCCCCACTTATAGGTAAATCGTTTTTATTATTTAGAAATTAAGGTAGGAGTTGGCAAATTTTTTTGGGCCTGATTCAAAATTAATGAAATTGTAAATATTAATGATACGTTTAAGTGAGGTATATAAGATACAAGTTATATTTTGTTAAGAAACTAATTAGATTGCAAGCAATGTAAAATTTAATAAAGATCAAATACATATTTCCAAAACTTTGTTAACTAAGTAAACTGAAGGATTCAAAATAGTTTGGCCAATGGTGCAGTGGTTACTACAGCGGTCCTTAACTAAAGGTTTTCGGATATAAAACTCGGCCAATTTACTGTAATAATTATATTCATTATGTTCACTCTTAGGAGTACCATACGGCTAGTGCTTGATATCATGCCCTAATTTCATTGTGTCATAGAGTTTTAACTAGGTAGGTGAACTAGCCTGCCGTAGTCTTTTCTTTTCGTGTTAAATATTTAAGTGTAATAATATTTACTGTTTATTTTTCTAAGTTTTTAATATGGAATATTAGGAATATATGAAAATTACTTATATAATATTTATTAGTATTGTATATTAAGTTATATAATATTGAATATAATTTTTATATTAACCTGACCGGGGTTTTGATCCAAAGGTCAAATATTCAATATTATGTAGCAATATTTTATTATATTACTAGTTAACATATTTTCATAATATCCAATACTAACCTTAAATATTAGATTAAAAAACCGCAAGCTTGTTTCCCACCTAATTAAAAACCGAATGATGCAAGAAACTGGGGCATGGTTATCGACGATTTCATGCTCCAACTAGCTCTATACTCCCTCCAATCTCCCAGGTGAAGTGGCAACAAAAAAAAAGGATTTGTATAAAATGCGAAAATGCGTATGGGAAAAGTCGATTAAGTAAAAATTTTTAACATATTCAAAGAGTCCAATATTGTAATTTCAAATTTTTGTCCTATGTTTCCGTTTTATAATTTCACACTCAATTCACACTAATAATACGTTAGAAAATAATCTAAATTAAAATTATTTTGTTACAATTAAAATTTTTGCAAATGTTTTCACATTAATTGCTAAAGCTGAACAATTTTTTAAATGAAAAAAAAAAAATAAATTGTCCTTTTATGTTAACAATAAATTAAAACTTATTATCCTTGTAATTATGCCTTTTTAATACAATCATATTATTTTTGTTTCATTTTCTCATAAGGTTTTTTACTCCTTTCATTCGCAAATAAAATAAAATTGCAAAAAAAAATTTAAGTTCTTTTATGAAGTTCGTATATCCTTTTGGCAATATAAAAATCTAGTTTAAAACTTTTCAATATATTCAAAAAATGCAATCTCTTTGGTAAATCGCATACTCCTTTCGGGTCATACACTATTTTATAAATGAATTCATTTTATAAGTATGTATGTATGTAATCTACAAATCTTTCGTTAAATCTATATAAAATTATAATAATGGTAATGCGATCAAATACCGACAAAATGAGAAATTATTTTTTTTTATAGTTTTTAGAGGGAGAAAATCAACGTTCATTATGGTTTACTTTTATCTTTATAATGTTAAGCTTTAAGATGTATAAATGAACACATACTTATAATAAGTGGAAGGCGCAAGTAATTAGTAGAGAAAGTGAAAACGTTATCATATAATACACAACAAGATTGAGATTATGCTATTACAAATAAAATTAATGAAGCTCGCAGGATTGTCTGGAGTCAATTTATAAACATATGGACTTCAAATTCAAGATCTAGATCAATTTAAACATTGTTTAGAAAATATAAATTAAGAAATGGTTTCAATTATGATTTATACTATAGTTTAAGTAAAAACACATAGTGTTACGTAAATTAAATTTCATGGGGACATTTTATTCGAAATCTGTAATTAATTTTTCAAACTCAATCGCAAGAAAGTTCAATATTTATGCAACTGTTTTACTTAAAGGAAAAAAATGAGATTTTGGAATTCAACGAACCAGGCGACAATATTTATTTTCAATTTTTGATTTGAAACTACTCCGGAAAGAATACGTGGAAGCATAATGAAAATGGGTGGTTAAGTAAGAAAAAGTATGAAAGGCGGAGATTTATCGGATTTATTAGAAGTTTATATCTGAGAAGTAGAAAAGGAAAATATTTTCGGATATTTCGGAGGGGGAGGATATTTTTGGAAAATTTACTACTTTTGCGCTGTTTTACGAAAATTATGGCAAATTTTCTTAGGCTGGCCTTATTTTGAAAAATTTTTTCAAAATTTTTTAATTATCAATACCAATTTTACAAAATATATGCAAGAACATTTATTAGGAATGAAAGGCAATTTTTTAAAGTTCTAAATTATTAATGAAGAATTTTAATTATTTTTGATAGCCAAATAAAAAATTTGTTTTTATTTGAGTTTTTGTTACTCCAAAATTTAATTTTTTATTAGTGCTAAAGAATTACATAAATATTAAGACATTGATATTTTCGATATCTGCCCAAAATTATTGCGTTTTATCGATAGATCCGTAATATTAAAAACGGCATATAGTTCACTTAAATTTGCATTTTATTGTCAATTTGGAAATTTTATTTTTTCTTGACTGAAAGAATTAATAATAAATTGACGACTATGGGAAAATGGAAGAGCTAAAGAATTTTCTTTATTGTAATTTTCAAAACAATCGGTAATGAAAACCAAATACTTTCTGCATTTCAAATTCAATTTGTCTAAGATATAAATTTCTGAATTCAACCTTAAAAAAAAATGTCTGAATTTGACTTAATCACCGTATTTTCTTCTATATATCGAACTCATGGTTTGAAACAAACTTTGATAAAATCAAAAAAAATCTGCTCTAAATATGTAAACACAACAGCTCTATACATTTTAAATTTACATTTTTCAATTTTTAGAATACAACCAGGGCTGGTTCTACTTTGCCCTAAGCGGCTTCCAAAAAATGCACCCTCCCCCTCTAAAACAAATGAACAATATGCAAAAAATACTGCTCACTTCGCATAATAATTGCGTCACTGTTTTCCGTTGCTCATTGCATAGGCTTATTTTACATATATATAATAGATCCGGCGCTAATTACAACAGTTGAATATTATGTTTCATATGGGATGGATATAACATTTCGATAAAAGATCTTTTAAAATTTTACACAAAAAAAAACATATTTAATAAATTTGAAAACTAAGGTTTTCGTTTTTCTTTGATTACAAACATCATCGTGTTGTCATTTCTATAGCATCATTTATTTTTGATGTGAACCGAGTATTCACACGGTATGTTTGCATAATTCACATTCAGTGTGTATATATAAGTGACAGAGATGCAATTAGAATTCTCTGTACAACTTTTTCTAAATTAGTAATAAAAAAAATTTTCTTTTTTATGAAAATTTCCAGTTTATATGCTCCTTGTTTTTATTAATGCAAAAAAAAAAAAAATATAAACAAAAGGATGATAAAAAAATAGAGTCGTAATTCTTTAAGGACCGCACATATACCATAAGTGCGCTGTCTAATATGTGTTAATTTTTACCATTTTATATTTTTATTTTTTATTTTTCATTTTTTTCTTTTATATATTTTCATTTTATTTGTTATCATCTCATGTTGATGTTGAATTATAACCCAAAAAAAAAAAAATAATAGAAAAATTATTTAGTTACAACTTTGTTGCTATTTTTTTTTTTTCATCTCATCTCATACAATTTTTTTATTTCTCTTCTATTTTTATTATTTTATTGTTTTTTTGGTTTTTGAAAAGGATTCCATATCCTCCATCCAATTTCAGAGTAAAAGATGAAAAAAGTAAAATAGAGAAAAAAAAAATGAACAAGTTTTATTTTCATTTGTTTTGTTTGTACATCCATTATAAATAAAGAATTTCGCATAAAATGTTATCTGGAAGATTTACGAGCCGACTTTTCCACGTCTACCATTGTACTACCACCAATAATACCATTGTATACGTTCATATATATTTAAAATGTTAAAAATAATATTTTGTTATATGCATACATACATATGAATTTTATATACTTACATTTATATATATATATATATATATATATATATTAGTATGTAATTCAACATTTTGAACTTTAAATAAAAATATATTTTGTATATTTGTACATCTATAAATATTGTATGTATGTATGTGCTATATGGATAATAAAACAGTAAAATTTCTTTAAATTTTTATAACTTCACAATACTTTTTTATTACTTACACGCAGCAATATTTTGATATCGAATAATGCAAGGTCATAATATACATTTTCGGAAACCATAAAATATTGATGGTATATATAAACTTACTGCAAAAAAATTTTCCAAGATTTTCAATTGGATCATTTAATATTTTATGTAATAATCACCAATATTCTGTTAGTCGCATCACTTGACGCATCACTTAGTAATGGATTGTACTTGAAAAATTCTGTAATTTTCTGATTCCGAATTAAATTCCAAAATTCGAAATTTTATACAGAAAAACGAAGTTCTTTTCAATAATATATCCTATAATTTCAAGTGAAGCGACAAACAGAATATTGGTGAATTTCTGCAGTTAAGTCAAAATTAGTATATTTTCAGCAACTTATAGTCAATTACTATTTAAGTCAATTGGATTTAAAGTCAGTATAAGTTACTTAATCAAGTTTAGATGACACTATAATTAAAATACAGGTTATTACAATTTTATTATAATATTTTTTTTGTTTAGAAATATCATTCAAATACTTATGGTTTTGAGAAATCTATTATCAGCTCAAATCAAATTTGGCCGAATCGAATCAAATTTTGTTACATGATTTAGATTTTACATGAATATGGAGAATTCGAATACTTTAGTATATAAATTTTTGGGCTATCGTAAATTAAGTAGTAATTTGTTTTTTTTTTGTACTTTTTCGGAGATTCTTTTGAAGTTTTTAAAATCCGGTAATTTGTTCGAGTACACATATAGTTTTCCCCCCTCATTTATTATGATAAAATGAGAACGATTTTATTATTCTATATGAATTGTATGTAGTTATGAATGTGTTTTTCTCCTTTTTAAAAAAATTACTTGTAATGTTTCAAATTTTGATTTCAGTTGAGGTGCTTTTTATTTCAAGTTGAGCTCATCCGAAGGAAAAATCTGAATTTTGAGCGAAAATAATTTAAAAACTATGAAAATTATATGTGAATTTCGAAAATTTTGATTATATAAGTAATTTATTTTTTTTGGGACTGTATATATATATATATATATACGAGTTAGTAATCAATATTTTCTATAATAATTTAAATTTAACCTTAAACTTATAATTAAATTTAATTGGAATTTTCATTGATGTTTTGCGTACACAAGACACACAGCAGTGTGTATACTTTTAAATTCGTGTTTTTTTTTTATAATTTTTTTTTCATTTTAAAATTTATTACTAATATTTAAAAAGATTTCTTATATTTTATACTCACCTACTTTTTTACGTGAACCTAAATTTAAAATCCCAAGAAATATTTATACTTATCTTTGAATATATATATATATACATTTTTTTTCAACAACATATAGTCTTCTAATGTAGACTATATATCGTAGTATATAAGAGAGTATAAAACTTATGGTAAAAGTATTAAAGATTTTTCTTTTAATGCACAACGTTGTATATCGCATGTATAAAAATATTCTTTATATATATTTGCACTATATTGCCGTTTTACTTTATTTAACCTTTTACAGACCAACGTCCTAAATAGTTGAAAATATATATGGTTTTTTTTTTCCTGAAATATGAACTATTAAAATTATTTTTAGTTAAAAATATAAGTTTCATAAATTTTGATTATTGGAAAGGTTTAAATTTAACTTAATGGAAATTTCTTCATGCAACTGCAGAACAGATGGATGATGACGTAACCAAAGGAACGAGTTAAAGGTAGAAAAATTAATTAAAAAATTTTTCTTCTCGAACTGGACTCGAACCAGTGACCTACCACTTTCTATAGGCGGACGCTCTACGGGTACTTAAAACTATTGTTGGGTTACAGGAATCTGCCTTTGAAATAAATAATAAATATAGATTCTTTCTATAGTTTTAAACAAATTAAATATTTCAAATTATTTATTTAATTTATTTTTATATTTTTTACAACAGAAAATAGGTAATCAACTACAAATTTAAAAATAAGTAGAACAGAATATAAACTAAGAAATAGAAAAGAAATTTTTATAATAGAACCAAATTAGCTTTTTATTTTTAAATTAGCTTTGAATTTTTTCAATTCAACAGCGTACCAGAAACAGAAGAAATAGATGGTACTTAAGAGTCTCTTTGTTTTAAAAATACAAAATAATTTTTAACTACACAGAAAATTACATTTATTTAAGGTTGTACGTACCATCCGTCGAAAAAGGGTTAAACGCACATACATACAATGCTATAACAGTATATATTTGTGTATATAACATATATTTTTGGGAGATATATGTGTATGAATGTACAAATGAGAAAAAAAAAAATAAAATTCTTATCTATTAAAAAAAAATAAAAAAAAAAATGAATATAAAAATGTTAAAAATGTTACGTAAAAAGAGGATGAAAAGTTAAATATCTGGATCAAAAGTACTTCATTCTATATGCATACACACACATACATACTTACATACACAAAAAGCAAATAAGGATAAAAGTAAAAATATAAATTCAAGAACAGAAAATAAAATAAAAATAAAATCAGATCTTGGAAAATAGAAGATATTTATATCAAAATTTTCTTATTTATATCCTTTGTGATTTAAAATTCATGAAAGTAAAAAGATGGACGTTAACAATCTCAAAGGATATGCTGCTTTTCTCATTTGATTTTTGCTTGCTTTTTTTTTCTTTATTTAATTTTGTTGTTTGTTTTTATTCTTGTTTTTGCTCATTGGTTATTATTCTTTTTTTTTTTTTTATTTTTATCATAAATATTTCACAAAATCCACAAAAAAAAAAAAACAAGTCAAAAAAAAAATCCTTTTTTTCTTTGTTTTTCTCTTGTTTTCTCTCTCTCTGTCACTCTATCTCTTTCTATCTTTATCTATTTCTATTTGCTCAATATATAAATTTTATTTTTCTACCAGAATTGAATGAGGGTTTGAGATTTTCAACTTGAATTGTTTAAGATTTTTATATTTCAAATGCAAAAATATAAAAAACACCAAATATTTTTTTAAAAAAAAAAAAAAACTTTTCTAAATCTATTCAATATGAGTTTTTTTTTTTGTATTTCTGTTTTTTTTACACAGAACTTCTCTATATTTTTCTTGATAATTTCTAAAAAAGCAAAATAAAGAAAATAATTTTGAAATTGAATAATGAAAAAGAAAAATGGAGATATAAAAGAGAAAAAAAAATTATTAAAGAAGACAAGGGTCAGGAATTCAAAACAAAAAAAAAAAATAGAAAAAAATCAAAAATTTTACATTTCTGTTTGTACGTGTGGGGATATGCACACATTATAGCTATTATGAACAAGTATGCGTACTTATATAAATAAAGATGCTTAGAATTTAGTACAAATCTTTCATAAACTCCTAGAGTATATGCAATTCTTTATTTTCAAATATAAAAAGAATGAATTTGTTTTGGAAATTTTTTAAAAGGATCTTTTGGGTTTGTGGTTTTCTTGTAATTTAAAATAGTAAATGGAATTATTATTTATTATTTGTTTTGTATTTACTGTATCTATATAAATATATATGCATGTTGCTATATGTAATTAGGTAATTGATTATTTCTATTTTCCATTAATATATAGGATATGGTCATGTAATTGAAATTTAATTATTTTTAATAGCTATTTCTAGAGCACTTGTTCAAGTATTATAGAAATTGTAGTTTTACGTCATTCGCAAAATATTTAAAGAACTACTTTATTTTCATTTTAAGCTGGGCTTTATTGATTTTTAGAGAATATTAAAAAGAAACCAACTCAATTAAATTATTTTAATAATGTTAAATGATTGCAATTTTTTTAAGATTCTTTTAAAATTTTCAAAAACTTTCAGTGCTAATTTTAAAAGAATCTAAGAATCTAATTTTTTTAAAAAAAAAAAATCTAAGAAAAATATTAGAACTTTTTGAGATCTGAATACATTTAGTGTTTTCAAGTTTATTTTCAAGTTGCATGGTGTTAAGATTTAGGGTCTAAATTTTGAAACTGATCTCCAAGCAAAAATTTCAGCACTATTTAAAAATTGTTAAATAAAGCTTAAAATTAGCAAGATCAAATATAATATTTGGCTAAGAAAAATGAACAATTCATTAAAATTATAAAAAAAATTTTAAGAATTTCTTGAAATTTCCAATTTTAAATTGAAGTTATAGTTCAAAATATTATGGAATTGCTAATATATTTTCCAAATTCCAGCCAGTAGTGAAATAACCGTTGTCAAAAATTTAAAACGTGTTATTGTAAATTTGTAAAGTATAAGGCAACCAAAAATTATAATTACATAAATGGAAATGTGGATTTGCAGACCGACAAAAATAAAAACATAATGTTCTTATAAAAACTTTCTGAACACATGGGATACTATAGTTGGAAATGAATTTTCCAATTGATTTTTGATGTAATCAACATATAATAGACCCGCAAGGTGAATTGTGTAATTTAGAGAGTGTATTGCATAAGATTATAAAAAAATTCTTTTGAAAATTTGTTTCAACATTTGAAGACGCTATACTACACTTTTAGAAAACTTATTTTGAAGAATGTAGTTTTCGTTTTACTGCAGAGGTTCACTTTATGTAATTTGAATTCGATGAAAATTTAGTTAATTTCTTTTGGAATTTAAATATTATATTTCAAGAAATTTCGTCATATCTCTTAAAAATAGTTTATTTCCAAAGATAACTCAGCGTGCGAAATTTGGTGCAATCACATAGAACTCTCTTATTGTATGCCATACAGTTGGTTAAAACAAAATTAACTTAATCTTTCAATTTATAATTTTTTAATAAACTTACATGAATGCAGATCTTACCCAAGATATGAGGACAAATTGACTATGTAATTTGTTTTCTTTTACAATCGTACATTTTAAGTAAAAATTTCGTGTATATCCGGTGGTGCTAAACCTTTTTATTTTCAATTGAAACTGAAGCATAATGAAAAAATATTGGACCTTTGTAAAGTTATACTGTTTTGAAAAAGTTTTCTAGTTATTTGTTGACTAATAGTTATTTGTTATACGCACATTTGAAAAATTTCGTAAAACATGGATTGGGTGAAATTACAGCTCATATCAAAGGATCCTAATTTGTTGTGTGCTATAAGATCTTAGTCTAGAATTTTTATTTTTTATATTTTATTTGATATTAAGCTTATTTAAATTTATAACGAAAATAATCAGTTCCCAAACTTAGGTTACCTCAATTCTTTAAAGTTATCAATATAGTCATACACATAGCGGGTGCCGAATTTTTGTGTAATTATTGCAGAATATTGTTTAGGATTACTTTGTATATATTATCCTAATTTTATGTTACATATAACTACATAGAACTAAACACATACCTCATACAACTGAATTAATCTCATTCGATCTCATTGACTTCGTAATACAAATGTATAAAAATACAAATATGTGGTCCTGCTAGTATGAAATACTAAGACTCGAGTAGCTTCTGAAATATACTTAAAATTTACTGTTGAAGTTACACGCTAGTTTTAATTTCGTAAATTAATTAAGCTAAAAATTTTTGTATTATACGGATCGAACGATTTCTGTTTTATATGACAAAATGGCAACTACTTAAACTGCTGTTTTTGATTACATCTAAATTAAATAATATTCTATCATTTATAATTATATGTTAACTAAACCTTAATATTTTTTTTAGTTACCGTAACTTTGACAGACGGATAAATATAGGCATTACTAGAATTCGACGAAAAACATATAGTTGTTCTCAGAGTTACTCGTATATTTACTGCAAATTTAAGTAATAATTGGAAAGTTTAAATCTCATATACATTGGAGAACTGTAGTTAATTTACAATCTAATCGTATATTATTTAGGACTGTTATACTTCTAATATTAAAAAAAACAATTACATACCCAAAATACTATAACATCATTTAAATAATTTTGCCTTTATGTTCAACTCATGTTTTTGTGTAGTACTCGTAAACGGCTGGTGTCTTCGAATTATTTTGATTTTCTTATGATATTTGGAGTCTAAATACTCGTATATATATACATTATGAGTAAACAATAATAATGTTTTGTAGGCTGATTTGGTGTCATATATTATATGGAGGAATTACTCATTTTGGTTTACACTCACATTTCATACAGAAAGTTAAAGTGTTCCTTTTCCTTGCAACAAATATTCGTTTTTCTGTTTCTTTTTTTTTTTTTGAAAATTCAATTATTTTTTCTTGATTTTTGTATATAGTTTTGCCTATATACCCTATTTAGAAAACAATGGCGAGGAAAACAAAAAAAAATCGTATATACTCGTATATTGACAAATGAACTGTACAAGATAGGTGGATAGATTGATAGGTAGATGAATATTTTGATTTGGTTATAGAAAATGAAAGAAATCAATGAATCAATGAATTGATTATCAATTATAACCGATCTTTAAAAATAACCAGGCTCTCCTTCATTGTATTCTTTTCATCTGAATTTTCTGTGTTTTCCTGTTTTTGTTTTTTTTTTAAAGAAGATGTTTAGTATTAGAGACGCTTTGTATTCTTATATATAATAGCTCTCATATATTGTGTCTTATTTCAATATTAATTTGGGATTTGAGTTCTGATTTGTATAGGTAATACAAATGGTTCTTCTTTTGTATATTCTAAAGGAGAGTCTATATATTATGCATATTATTTAAATCCAACACGTACGAATATTAAGTCATTTTCAGGTTTTGAATGTGTTATGTAGTTTAAAATTAAATTGGGAGAAGAAAAGAAAGAAAGGACGATTGGGATTTAGATATTATTATTGTTTATAGGTTCATAGAAAAAGGACTTAACACAAAAAAAAAAAAAAATCATCAGTTGCCATTTTTGTTTTTCTTTTCATAATAAAATTTTTCGATATTAGATTTTCATTTCTAAGGATTTACTGATAGGTTTCTTTAACAAAATTTTGTATATATGCTTAAGATAATATGGTATACACTCTCCGTTCATAATAATTATGACATATATACTAATGAATGTTTGTATATCTATCATTTGAGGTTTGTTTTTGTTCCTTCTTTTTTCTTTCAAATGTCTGTAACAGATTTTGTCGTTTGTTTGGTGTCAAAATATTTTTTATGAATTTCTTTATTAAAAAAACGAAAGCCATATTTTTTTCATTTTAGTCCTTTTAAATTGTACTGAATATTATATACCAAATAATAATGAATAGAAGAAGAAGATCAAATGCTAAAGATGAAACGAAATAAATATGTATAAGTCATATAAAGATGAAAGAAAATTTCTAGATGTGATAATGATGATAATTTAATTTTCAAGGAATTTCTTTAAATAATATAATTTTGAATTAAACTATAGAAACCAAATGAAAAATATTTGTTGGGTGTACATTTTTTCTTCTTTTCTATATTTGACAAGATTAGGACGAAAGCAAAAAAAAAAGAATTTAGAATGCATATTTTTTTTTTGTTATAAAGATTTGATCAAATTTAGCCCACTTTCTTGTAGATTTTCATGTAAGATACGCATGACTATGTGGTGTACACTACTAAGCCTGCCAATGTGTGCATATTATGTTATCAAAATTCAAATTTAAATCCTATTGCAAAAAATGTTGTATAGAAACCAAATGGCATTCCTTTTTTTTTATATCGAAATAGAATCGTTTTTATCATTTATTTTTTTTTTGGAAATGTGCAAATTTTATTATGACAAATGAACAGATAGATTTTGTTTGTTCTTTTACAACAATACAAACTATTTTTATTTATGCAGCATAAAATTTTTTTTAATCTTTATAGTGCGTCGGTATTTCTTAAGAATCTGAGTTGTTATCAGTGTTATCTATTT
The DNA here is from genome assembly GCF_029603195.1 of Condylostylus longicornis. Classification (NCBI taxonomy): domain Eukaryota; kingdom Metazoa; phylum Arthropoda; class Insecta; order Diptera; family Dolichopodidae; genus Condylostylus; species Condylostylus longicornis. Next base: position 5,439,232 of record NW_026578009.1, on the reverse strand, counting down.
GTTTAAATTTTTCTTAATAAACACCTTTCGTATATTACCAAATGTGTTTAAAATTTTTATTTTCAAAATTTACTCGATAATCTTGCAAGATCTTTGTTTCAGATTTCAAATTGAGATGATGATTAAATTGCGTGGTTTACTATACAGAGTAGTTTTTTTGAATAGCAAAATTGTCTCGTAATATTAATAGTAAAGAAATTAATGAGATCAAATCTTCCTAATTCTGTTGTATATGTGGTATAGTACGCAGCAGCGTCTCTAGCGGTACTAGAACCCCGATGCAAGTTTCTATTTAGCGCCCTTTATCAAAAAATATATCAAAAAAATCAAATGCTAATTAAACAGTATATTGATTATTGTATAATATATAATATTAAACATTTATTTGTAACTGATATCAATTACACATAAAATCAATTGCACGATAGTTAGCTTAAAAATTTATTTTTCTTGCTTTTATCGCAGCAAATTCATCCAAAATATCATTAATTTTTAGTTCATCTCAGATGTCGCTTTCAATAGCAATCAACTAATCTCTCTTGAGAAATATTTGATAGAAATATGTCTTAATTAATTTAAGTTTAGAAAATGACCTTTCGCCACTTGCTACAGAAACTGGTAGAGTTAATAGTATCCGCAAAGCTATTGTTAAATTTGGAAATATCCCAAATAAATCATTTGTATACATAAAATTTAAAATCTTTAAGGGATCATAATGTTTAGTTGCGGCGTTATGGTATCTTTAAATATAAAAAGTTCATTATATAACTCAGAAGAGTTTATGTCTATCTAATGATGCTGCAAAATTTTGATAATTTGAAATCTATATAAAATTGATAAAAATCACTATACTCACAAAAATGGTATTATCCAACAAATTACACTTTTTTCTTACACTTTAATGTCTAATTAAAATTAAATATTTCACAAAATAAATTATATTTTATTTAAAATAAATAAAATACTATTTTTTCTTACTGAAAATATCGCAACGAAAATGAAAAATGCCTGTCTATAAACCAAAAAGCTTTTAACGAAAAAAGATTTTTTTAAAAAAAAGCCTACTACGACTACATTTTTTTTTGTGTTTTTTTAATTTGAGCTAAGCAAAAATTTTTTTAAAAAAAATTTGGATTGGAAACTTGATTTAAAAAAAAAAAAAAATTAAAAAAAACAATTAAGTGGAAAATCACTTTTCGATTTTAGCGCCCATTCAGACCCTTTCAGAGTGGCGCCCCGATGCCGTGCATCTTCTGCATCCACGGTCGAGCCGGGCCTGATAGTACGTAATTACGCTATTAATATTGTTACATATACCCTTCACCAACAGATTAAGAAACGTAAATTTTGAAAAATAAAATTATTTAGCTCAGAAATCTGGAAAAATTACAGTAAAATACAGAATACAGACTAAGAAATTTTGAGTTCTATTTCATATGTTTCATTGTCTTGGATTACAGTTAGGTAAATACGTGTTTGTATGATGTTATCATGTCTATTCTAAAAAAGTGAAAAAAAAACAAGAGCCTAACTTATGAATTCATTATTAATTCATTATTAAAATGAACCGGTTAGTTCATTATTAAAATGGAGCCTAATCAAGTAGTGGAGCGCCTGAATACATATTAACAAAATGTAGCAAAAAACTGTATGCTCGGAACTAAAATAACAGTTCTGTTAATGATTTTAATAAAATAAGTGCGCATTAACAATAGTGAAATAGAGAAAACTGAATTCAAAAAACCATTCGTCGCCTCTTTAGAAATATTCCTGTTGTTTTCACATTGAACCCTCTCAAGTATCAGAAAACCTTAAAACTTTTTTGATTTTTTTCGAACATTTGACTTGGAACTAGAATAATTGCTAATTCACTTTCAACTAGAATCAATTTTATGCTGTAATTGTAAAAATTTCAATTTTAAGCTTTAATTTTCATTTTAAATTTTTTCCCCCCACCCCCCAATATCTATCTTATCATTTTTTTCCGTTATATCTTCTGTACTTCAAAGAAATATTTAACGTTTAATAACTTGAAGTAGAGGTTGAGTAGCTGGACCAAAATTCTATAAAGAAGGTTTCGGAAGCTTCAAAAACTTTTATGAGAAATCGTTCGGAAAAAAAAGTAAAAAAATAAAAGATGAAGATAATTGGAATCCTCAAGTTCCAATTATCAACTTGTATTTCCATAAGAGCTTATAAAACAAAAAAACACGCTATTATTTATTGAAAGCCCTTTATTGGCTCTTTCAAAAACTTTTTGTTTGAAGCTTTTATCTTTTTTTGGAACTGAAGTTATAAGCAAAAAAATTTAGATATTTTAAAATTTCGCAAAAATTTCCTAAAATCCCTATAATTCGAAAACGGTTCCGATTTGACACTATGTTTCGAGCAAGAATTTTACTCATTTTTGAACATCTACCCGATAGTATATGGCTCCAAACTTGTTGCTGAATCATCTTTAGTTTGTAAATTGTTAGCATGAGTCGATTAAATTTATGAAGAAGAAAAACAAATATTCAAAAATTTGTTTGGAACATTCAAGGATTAAAATTGGTGTGCTTCGACATTATAGGCTTGCTTCAAAGATTACAGACATGTTTGTCTACTTACTTTTAACGTTAGCAATTTGATTAAAATTTTGTAATTAAAAAATAATCCAAATAATTAGTGATTTACAGAAAAACTTCTTGTAAGAGCTAAAATTTATATTTTTTTCAAATATCCTTTATCAAATATCTTGATTTCGTAATATTTTTTTCTTTTGCAAAAGTGAATGTTGAAATTTTAACAACATAAATGCATAATACATAACTATAAATCTACCACGATTTCAATTATACAATCTCATAATACGCTTGTTACAATTTCTAAAACTTTTAACCTGAATAAAGTCACCTGTTGTTTTATTTAATCTGTTTATGAATGGAAAATAACATGTTTTCCAATGAAAAATTTTAAAAAAGTTTCATAATATAAGATTGTGACTAGACGTGTATGTATGTATGTCGTTGTATGTATATCTATTCATATACACATACATTTCTATAAAATTGTGATAAATATTTCGTAAAATTCGCGATTTATTATGAAAAGTTTATTAAACCTCCAATTTTATTTAAAATTACAATAAAAATATTGAAAAAATTTGATAAAACTTGTGATTATTATAAGTACTAATATTATAGTTATTACATTCACTTCGAATTCATTTCTGTATTGGCATCGTTAGGGAAAATATAAAGATTAAAAATATTGTGGAGATAATTTGGCGGCGTATATTAAACCTTGATTTGTATGTGCAGAAATTATTACTTTGAAAAATCATTTTTGATTTGGAAAATGTGTTATCACCCAATTTAAATAATTGGGGGTTCACATTTTCATTTTGTAAAGCAAACCGAATAACCTGAAATTTGGGCCAATAACAAAATTTACTAAAATTTTAGCATATTATTTACATAAGCTCAATTGTCCTCAATTATGAATTTACCCCATATTTTTGTTACAGGTTTAAAAAATTTCTCAGGTGGATTATACCAAAAGTGGACTAAATCTATGTAAACTGACGAAATTCTTCATTTAATTCTGATTTATTTTGAAAATATTAGCCATTGTGCTCTAATTGAACTGAAATTTTATAGTTACATATTTCTCTCTTACACTGAGCGTATTAAGAGGCTCAGAAAATCATTTTATATACTTAGATAGAAAGTTGCAAATTTGAGGTGGAAGCGTAATCTATATAATTAATCGTTGGGTGATTTTTATATTAAAAAATATTACAAAAAAATGTGTTTTGTTGTTAAATCTTTATTCTGGATCACATTTTTCATTCAATTGATTCAGATTTTATCTGAGCTTATTCTTTATAATTAATTTAGTTCTTAATATATTCACATTCGTTATTCGATCCCTCCGAATTCGTTTTTCCAAATTCATTTGACAACTTTTCAATTGAATTGCTATCCGGAGATTGGTCGCGTATTTGTAATATTTCGGACAGTTTTATAAACCATAGTTGAATTTTATGTGCAGTGTGTTTGGAATCATTATTCTATTTTCATCAGTATATAGAATTTTTTAATGTATTTTAGAATGATAGACGAGTTATGTCAAAAATATGTTATTTTAACATTGTTAAAAGATTTAACAATTATTGTTTCAATATTCCGAAAGTGGAAAGGCATTATTTATTTTTTGGCAATTTTTTTTTTCTTGTAGTCTTGCATAGTTTGACAAAAATTACTGTTAGAGAAAGAAATGCTTATTTACAAAGAAAGAAAAATGTTAATTACTTAAGCCTCAAAAGTATATTGTTTGCCGTGTTGAACGTTTTTTTTTGTATTCTTGGTTTTTCAATTTTTGAATCGAAATTAACCTAAAATAATCGTAAAAAAGCACGATTACAGATTATTTATTAATATAATTCTAGGCTAAAAGTTCTTGCAAAAAATTTAAAACTACATTTAAAAATTCAAGCCCAATTCAACATGTCTGGGGTTCAGTCAGTAAAATTGTATTACTAATTTAGGCTAATTTAAATTCTAAAATAGGCAAATATGTAGGTTCCCTTCTAGGTAAATAATTAAAATTTTTGATGAAGTGTCTTATTAATAATTAGCGGTACAAAATATTTTTTTAATTCAAAGATTTAAAATATTGAATATTTTATTAAAAAACGAAAATTGAAATATAGTTTACTATGCGTCAACTCTGTACAAATAAACGATTTTTAATGCCGGAAATAATATTGACATACAGTTTTATGCAACCTCTTGCTTTTTATATGTCTAGTGTTATATTATATATATAAGATAATTACAGTATAAACATATACAATCAAAAAGAGTTTAACTGAAATTTGGTGACAACTGCCACATTATCAATCTCCTTTGTTTAACATTTCAGTTTTGTATCCATAATAGTTTATGAACAAACAGCTTATAAAGTTGTATGGTAGATATCACAAGCAGTGGAGAACTTTCAACGACTTTTATCAAACATAATAACAACTGCTATATAATTTTTAAAGTTGTATGGTAGCTACTACAAGAGGTCAAACAATTTCAACCAATTTTATCGAACACAATTGCCCGCAATAATGTACTTGGTTATGCCAAATTTCAATTTCATAACTTCGATAATTTCTTAGATATAACCAAATAAATTTTGAAGTTATGTTGCACCTACCGGAACTAGTGCCTCGATCATATCTAATTTATATAAGATTCCGGCATGTACTACTATAAATCATTTTGTGAAAATGTGTTGAATTTACCTCGATTAGTTTTTAAGTTACCACAGGGACGGACGAACAGACATGTTCAAATCGAATCGGAATTCGACGCTGATCTAAATTATATACACTTATGTCTATATATCTAATATAATTACATACGTTCGTACGGGTATAATAAGCCTTTTATTTGATCCAAATTTTGTTTTTGTTCAGGAAGTCGCTGGGAGGTGTTACATGAACTTTTTGATCTAAAAAATTGAGTGTTAATAATTTTCAAAATATTTTCGTTTTTTAATCCTCCAAATAATGTGTTTATTAATTCAAATTTCATTTTATTCTTCCCCTATTAAACTAACTACTTTCTTATATTTTGTTTAAAAAGGTTTAAAAAACGCTTCATTCGCTTATAATTTAAAAAGTGATGCGACACTAAAATGCATTTTATTTAAATGTCAAAATAATCTTAAAAATTTTATGTTTTATGTTTTAGAACTCTGAAATTTTTATTTTGAGAAAATTTTTCTAATTGAAATACCGTGAAAACATTAATTTATATTTTATTACAATTTTCATTTTCCTTTTTTTTTCCGGTTACAATAAATATATATTTTGTTTATATATATATGCAATTAATTTTGCAAAAGAAATAAATTTTTTCACAGTAATTTGTTGTATACATTTTCGCATAATGTACCAGGATGAGCACGGATCTTATACATGGATCAAATTTAATAGATATTTAATAGTCATAAATATGTATGTAATGCTTCCAAAATGCATTCATGCACATCGCATAAATTTTTCTTCATTACAATTTTTTTTTTTCTTGAAATAATCTATAAAAAAAAATATTTTATTTTCTCACCATTTTTGCATAAAAGAAAATGTCCTTTATTTAAATACAGCTAGTATAATAATATGGAAAATAATTTTTGAAGGAAATATTAAAAATGAAAAAGAAAAAAATGTCCTTAAGATTTTCTTAAATATACGATTTTCGAAATAATTCACCATTTTATCTTGTATATTTTATATTGCGAATATACATAATATTAATATGTATATATATATATATATATTTATATATTCATGTTTATAAATGTTTGATTAAAGCATTAAACCGGATGATTTAATAGACTTCAGTCGTCATCAATTAATAATAGAATATGGTACGGAAACTATGCTTATAAAATAGTAAGTGAAAAAAAAAAACAAGTTTGATATGAAAATCAGGTTTTGAAAATAGCTTATAAATTATATACCAATTTAAGATTTTTGAAATTTTGAGTTAGTAATTTTAAGAGTTATATAGGGATGATTTTCATAATGAAATGTTATTGTTGAAGAACAGTGACGGGAAATTGTAAATTTTCAATAACTCATTTTTTAAGTGTTCCTTTTGAAGGAAAATTAAGATGTAAGAATTCGGCAATAAAAAGGCAATAAAATTATTGAAAAATTACATATTGAAATGTTATAATTGTTTTTGTTCATTCTATCTGTAGTCTTAAATAATTTTTAGAGCTTACAATCTCTGAGTAATGCCTCTTTTTAGAATATTTGTAAAAAACATTTTAACAGGCAATACAATAGATGGTGTACAATATAACACATATTTGTCACATTAATTCAAATGTAATGGAATTATCAAATAGAATTTATTGAACCCAAGCTTCCAATTTCTATTTTTTAGGAATATTTTCTTCACAAATTAAAAATTTTAACACAATTAAAAAATAGGTATTATTTGTGATTAAAATAATGAAAACTGAACAGTTTTTTCGCTATTTCTTACTCGGAAGAAGTAAGAAACAAATCTAATGCTTAATTAATTATATCAAAAATTTTAAGGTAAATTATTAAAGCCTTCAATATATTAATTGAAATATTTAAGGATTTTATTTTATTTAGTTAATTTTATATTTTAATGCACAATTATTTGAATGGAATCCATTAAAAATAGAAAAGGTCTGATGGGAATTAAATATAATGGAGGTTAAAGGAGGTTGGTGCGACTCTTTATTTTCTTAGAGAATTCATTACGGTTACCTATGAAAATTTAGATCCTGAAATGTAAGCAAATTTAATTGCGTTAAAAAATATGAAATTAAAAATTCAGACTGACAAAATTTATGATTAAGAGCATTTTTCTCTTAAAATTTGTTAGAGATTTTTGTTGAAAATTTTTTTTGTAATTCTAAAATTATGCGTTTTTCAATCTAATATTTAAGAACATTTTTGATAGTGTTCACAATAAGATAATTAATTTTATATTAAATGTGTGTGTGTGTGTGTGTATAACAAGGTTAGAGATTTTATTGAAATAACAAAAAAAAAAAATTTCTTCTCATTCAATAGAAACAAGTACGTTATGCATTCAAAGATTAATTCGATCTTAACCCTCTTTTAATGCAATTTTTATTAGTTTTCAAAAAAAAACAAAAAAAATGTTCAAATTGGGTAAAATTTTCTTAGGGTATTTTTTAAGTTTGTTGTATTTTTGGATATATAGGAGTAACTAATATAGTGTGTAACATACACACCACTCCCAGAACTAAAAGGACTTAAATAGTCACTTTTTTTTTTTTTTGGTTTTAAATTCCTTATTGTTGAAATCACATCTATTTAGAGTGCGTGATATTTAAGGATCAAAATGAGATTAAAAATTCATAGAAAAAAAAATTCATCTCCCTTCAGCTAATTTTATTTTATTTCTTTTTACAATTTTAAAGAAAAAAGATTGTACAAGTTCATAAGTAATAAATTAATATTTAATGTCATAGAATTCACTTGATATAATTTTAAAAATAGTTAAATGTTGTAGTGGTTTAACTAATAACACTCGTCGATAACATTAAAAATAAAATTATACAGTAATACCTCGGCATTCCGTACAAATATTTTGAATGCCGGCAGAGAAGCAGAATACATAATGTGTAAAATCACAAATCTTTTAACTTGGCTCTGAATACTTTAATCGAAGATGCTTAACCTTGAATACTGGTTAATCTTCCTAATTTCTTTTAGAGAGTTTCGTTGTCAAATGGTATAAATGCAAAATCTATTATAATTATTAGAGAATCGGAAATATTAATTAAATTAAGTTTGAATTGTTTGTGATATTTATTTGAAAAACTCTAAAATTATTACTATTTTAGCCATTATTAACAATAATTTTTCCCAGCATAAACACGCATGATGTTATGGGAGCTAGAGAAGTGCGAAAAATAAAAAAAATTTTAGCTAGTAAAAACAATTTATGTGTATCGCACTCTTATGACATAATATATTGATTTTTTTTTTGAATCGAATCCCAAAAATTAGAAAATTGAATTCCAAAAATATGACTGGGAGTTTTCTATTAATTGAGTTTCTGAATTCTGACTTAATGTGATTCTTGTTTCAAAAAGTGGATTCTGCAGTGGAATCGAAATATGTAGAATCAAATGCTGGCTGTGTAAAAATTAAATCTTTATTATTTCACTATACATTGCACACCATCATTCGAGAAAAACCAATGGCTTTCAATTAGTTGTGGCGGAAACTAGCAACTAGAATACGGAACACTGTAATGGAAATAACAATGAAAAGCAACAAAAATAGAAATTCCTATTTTATATTCGTTACAGTGACATTATTTCAAGAAATTTCCTTTTAGTTCAAATAAGACTTATTCAAAAATCTTTACTGTGAGAGCTAGAAAAAAATTGTATTCCTGCTCTCAGGAATAAATAAACTTTGATATAGAGAGAAAGAGTGTACGAATCGAATACTCGTAAAATAAGGTTTTATAGGAAATTTTCTTGGGAAAATAAAATCGAGAACTCTTGAAAGGTGATTGTGATTTTATGATAATAATGAGTAATAAGATTGTAATCGATTGTAACCTTTATAATCAAAGTTGCTTTTGCATCTAAATTTAAAATGACGGCGCTCCTCTTAAAGCTATAGATATCTGTGTTTCTCAAGAAGGTATAATTGTTATTAGTAAAAGATTTACCAAATATCGGGGTAGCGGTTACTAGAAGCCTCGGAATGTAAAATATATTTCAAAATATAAAATTAAGACACAATTTAATTGAATCAATGAATATTTTTTCAAAGGAGGATGGTCTATTTAATATTTTAAAAAATAATTCTGCATATAAAGGTCTTATGTCGTAAGTATAACAAGTTTAAAAATTGCATTTTATAATGTATTTTTTTTTCAACTTAAAAGATTATGTTCGCCCCTTGTTTTTTTTTCTTGATTTTACAAAAAAAAAAAAAAAACAAAATTTATGTATTTTAAAAATAAAATCTTAAAAAAAAGGGGGTACCCTTCAAATTTATTTATAGATTCACAGTGAGTTAACCAAGTTAATTGCCTTAGTCATTAAAACGATTTGGCTTGGTACCGCACAGTTATTTAGTGTGTACAATAATAACAATAATAAAAATATATAAAATTTATGACTATGTACAAACGGCGTTAGTTCTATTCTAAATGTTCAAATATATATGTATGTAATATACATATACATTCATACACGTATGTACGTTCAAAATTATAACAATATTATAGTGCTTATACACATTCGTGATATAGAGTTTTGCAACCCCTTATTGTGTTCACAGGTTTTATTTCTTCCCTCTTATTTAACATTGTGATTTTAACTAAATTTTTGCTAATTTTGTTTTTTCTTTTTTTTTTTACTTTTTAAATATGTTAAATCTTTATATTTTATCAAAACATTTTATACACCACAATAGACTATCAGAATCAGTTAATTCCGATATAAAAACACACATGCATACATATGTATGTAGATGATTAGAAAAAGATTTGTGTGAACTTTTACATGGACAAGTTTTCATAGAGTCATGAAAAATTAAAGTATTTCAGGTTTTGAAACAATGCGGTTTAAAAAACTTCCTTACATATTGTGGACTCTTCTCAATTTAATGTCATAATGTGTGTAAAATGTAGTTTAAATATTCAAAAGGGTTTACCAGAATGTAACACCAATATGTCCTAGTATAGGCGGAACCTAGATAAGTATTTGAACCACATTGACAACCTAGATTGATTTCGTCAAAATCAATCCATTGAAAATGTGTTAATATTGGGAAATATTTGGTTCTTTTCGGATAACGTTTACAATATTTTCGAATTTTAAGCGAAAATTTGATTCTGAATGTTGATTCTCAATGGTAACTGAGAGATTCAAAGACAATATACAAAAATAATACTAAAAGAAAGGTGAAGCAATTAGATTAAGAAAAAAAACGGGATCGTTTTACGATAAAAGTTCGAAGTATGTACGCGACTGCGCATTTGCGTTGTTTCGAGAAAAGTTCCTCATATGAAGAAGATGTTTTGGTCCGTCTTTTAAAGTCTGTATACTTTTTCTGTATACGACTGTTTACAAGATTTTAGGTAAAAATCTAAAATTTTATAACCGTGTCTCTGAGAAGCACCTACTTCTCAAAAAAAAATTTCTTCCGCTAAAAATTATAAAAGGATGAATGTTCAATTTAAAACGGAAATACTTTCGAAAATCCGTAAACGCAAAAAATTATTATTGTTGACAAAATAATAAAGTAATTTTGACAAAATGGCCATTTAAACCTTTTTAAATAAATTTTTTTAATTTTAACGCGGTTCCAGTTTTTTTTTTTGGGCGATAGTTTGCACAAGTCTCAAATTTCAACAGCTTAAAATTTCAATTTTCGGCTGGCCATTTCTATGACAGTGTAAATGGGATTCCACAATTTTATTACCAAATTCTAGTAGAGTTTTATCTAAACATTTATTTATTCATTTCATACATATGTAAGTATGTTTGTATCATCTATTATGATACTGTAAATGAGTTTTGTATAATTGTATAATCTTAAATTAAACAATTCTGATGTGCTAGATTTTAAGATTTTGATTTTAAGTAGAAAGATATTCTGGTTTTATCTGTTCTTTCTGACTTTTGTAAGAATTTTCTTCCTTTACGTACATTTGGTTATATATAAGTATATATGTACGTATTGTAATGTTTCTATTTATATATGAATAAATGACAATTGAATACCGATGACATCAACGACGTCCACCAGCCAACAATAATATTATAGAATCAACATAAGCAGCAGCAGTAACAGCATCTATAATAATAGTATTTCAACCCCAAAATTTCTAATCTTTGACAGGCACAAGTGAATAAATTCTGATGATTGATATTATAGTTATATGTAAAGATTAGACATATCTAATATCTAGACATGCATAAGCATATATACGTATGTACATATGAAAATGACTTTACTCAGATACAAAAATATATACAAGTATAGTGTGTAATAAAAAAGCAAATAAAACAAAACAGCAATAGAAAATTTTTTATAGGGGGAAAAAATCACGTTTTTGCGGGTGTAAATTTTGGATATTTGGAAATAATAAATGATTTTTATCAAAAATTCACCAGTCATGAACAATTTTTAACAAAAAAGAAATTTAAAGATGCAAGTGGAAATTTAATTTGCTGCTCATTTAAGGGTGGTGTGTTTTCATTATTTTTAAGATTTTTTTATCATGTATAAAAAAAAAATTGTAGTCGACCAAAAACCAATGGTTAATAAAACAACACATTCCTCCTTAGTTTATGATTCTATAACTTCTATTTTTAGAGATTTCAGCGATGAAAACGATCTATTTAAATGATTCCCTCCGTATAACACGTAATTTTCCGTGATAAAATGAAATATATACTAGAACTAAAATCAGTTTACCTTGCTAATTGCTAAAGTTTCGACATAAAAGATATTTTCTTTCAGATAAATAAGTTTTACAGAAATTCGATTGAGTTCATAGCCTCTACAAGAATAAAAAAGAACCACAAATTGACATTTTACGAATTTTCAAGTAATAAAACTCAGTGGCGAAAGCAGTTACAACTGAATTGAAATCTGATCATAACACCGGTTTCATAACTTAAGGAAGAGGAGGAATACATAAAAATATTCTAGAAAAATAATATTTTCGCCAAGATTCCATTGTCAGCATTGTAATCCGATTATTTTAAAGCATGTCTTGAAGTTTTGTATAAATGAGTTGACAGACAAACGGACAAATAGAAAAGAAAAAATAATTAGTTCATATATAAAATGTAAGATGGTGCTAGAGTAATTTTCTTATGTTGCACATAACTTATTTTTTTTAACTTTATGATCACGAATTTTAATTGGATTTATTAAGTATCTAATTAAGATTTTTTTATATGTAAAATAGAATTGGGGGAGAAAATGCCTAAAATGACAATGAAGAACAATACAGAAATTATTTACGATTGGGTAAGGATAAAATAATATTTACATAGAAAGATAAATGTGATTCGTTGATTTTTAAGATATTTTAAATTTCTTATAATATCTGCGTTATGGTATTATGAATTTGCAATTTTTAGAATAGAATCGTAAGTTGAAAATGTTGTAAACTACATTGAAAATATTTGTGATTATTTCGATTATTGTGTAAATCTTTTGAATTATTTCAAAAATTTTGTTGATAAATTTCTTAATACAATTCTTTAAATTACAAAATATATTTGGATGCTTATTGTCCAATTATAATGAGTATTATCAAATATTAGCTTCTTAATTTCAATATGGAAATTTAGTTTCTTTTATAATTACTTGTAACTATATAAGGAACATAATTTTATTATAAAATTAATTTAACTGTGTGCGATTTCGGCCTTAAAAAAAAATTTCAAAATTACTTTCATATTTCGGGTTTTTAGGCTTCAAATCTCACTTCTTAACATAAATCTTTTTAGCTGTTCTATATTAAATTTAGTGTGAATAAATGCATTGACCGCAACCAAAAAAAAAAAACAGCTAAACAATTTTCCAAAGAAAAATTTGTGGACGGACATTTAGGAAACTTATGAAAGATATGAAAATATAGAATTTAAAAAAGATATGGAAAATATGAATTAATTTTCAAAATATGGAAAACTCCTTCTGGTCTGCTTTTTCATTCTTTTTTTTTGTTTAGTTTTTTAATAAAACAGAACTTTAATTATATTTTCAATACATCAAAAAAATTTTATTATTTTCACAAAATAAAAATTTTTTATTAAACATTTTTTTGGTGGACGAACTAAAAATAAAATGACTTGAAAAGATTCTAGCAAAAATTAAAATTTTTGAATCGCGACTTTCGTTTACTGAAATTATAAATGTGGCATGCATTATCACTTGCATAATATTTTTTTACTAAAGGTGCCTTTGAACAATTACTGAAAGGTATGGTTTATGTCTAGAATAATTTTTAAACAATATTTTCAAAGATTTTGTTCAAGGATTTGGAAAGAATAAAGTGTATTTGTCTTGTCTGTAGGAGTCATTTAAATATGCTGTGCTTAATATTGAATAAACATACATTTAATGGCATTATAAATTGCGTTAATTACTTTTCCGACTTAGAATACTCACTTAGAATTTCTCTTCTACTTAGAATACTTACCCCTTAAATACACGTAAAATAATATACAAAATTATTCCAAAAGGATATAGTACGGGTACAATCAAGAACAAGTTTTGCATGAAAATAATCAAAATTTCAATTATAAGAAGGGACAATGGCTTATAACAATAAAATAAATAAAAAAAAATTTTTTTTTTTACAAAAGTTTTAAGAAATTCAAAAATTTTAAAATTTGTACAAACATTTTGCATTTTGGTAAATTTTCAAAATTTTCGAATTCACAAAGTGAAAACACAATTATTGTACATGACACTATTTTTTGTTTTTGCAATTTTAAGAAAGAAAAGGCAAAATAAAGTTTTTTCTTGCTCTTTCCTTTTAATTTATTTTATTCCAATCGAATTTGTGCATACGTTTTTTTTTTTTGTTTTAGTAAAGTCAGTGCCTATCGAACATATTTTTTTTTCTGTTTTTTTTTTTTGTTGTTTTGCAAGTATTGAAAATTGCAAGAATAACAGGTGCAAATATTTGCAACATATTTTTTTTTCTCTTGTATCATTGCTGCCTTTATTTTTTCCTCCTTTTTTTTTTATTTTATCCATTCCTTCTTTTTTTCTCAACTTAAATTTTATTAGCATATGTACACGTTATGCACGTATATATGTATTTACGTAGATATATGAACCTAGCTGGTATAAGTACATTTTGTGTATATACGTTTTGCATATTGGTATAATTGTAGAATGCTATTGTGTGCATGGCTATATAGAACATGGACAGAAATAAGAAGGGAAAATCAGAAAATGTAAAAGAAATACAGAAAAATTAAAAAAAATGCATTGCAATATAAAAAAAGAAAAGAGAAAAAAAATCGATACATACTCGTACTTAGGATTAAATCAGTTATGGGTTTTAATGAAAAAAAAAAAAACAAAACAAAAAACGAATACAAAAAAGCGTTAAGGCAAAATTTGCAAAAGAACACGAACGAAATTTTGTTCCTTTGAGGAATTTCCAGGAATTTTTGCAATTTTCCTTTTAAACTCTTGCAAACAAATTAAAAAAAAAAAGGCAACTTCACATCTTTCGAAATTATTTTTGTGTTTTTTTCTGCTTTATTTTTTCTTTTTCTTATAATTTTTTTTTCGATATTTTGTTTTATTTTTGCTTTCTTTTTACTTACTCTCTTTTGAATTTCTGCAAAACGTAAATTGAATATTTAAAAAATTTAAATACAAATTTTATATTTGTTTGTGTATGTGTTTAACAGAGGAAGAGAAGAGAATGCAAAAAATTAAAATTAAAATAAAAAGCAGAAATATTTTACCTTTTGTAAAAAGCAAAACAAAAAAGAAATATACGCATGACTTCACCAATAGTTGTTATAAAAAGGTATGATCTCTCAATATTTTAAAGCCTCGCCTCTTCAAATAAAATGGCGACTAGATGTATTTGTGTGATTTTGTTTCTTTTTCGATTTATTATATTTTCTTTTTTTTTTTTTTTTCTTTTACCATGTATTTTCCTTTATTTTTCTGCTCTTCTTTGTTACTGTTATACTTATATTATCTTTTAATAATACTTTGACAATCACAATGGCATTCGCAATATTCTTGATGTTTTTCTTATTACAAACGTCTGCTCACAACAATATTGTTATTGTTATGATAATAATAATAAGAGAGTACTGAATATTATAAATAACCAAGATATTTACTTGCAAGAGAATTTGTGTTAAGTGTTGTTGTCACAGTATACAGAATAAATTAAAAATAGTTATTGTTATGACTGTAATGAAATAGTTTTAATAATTATTAATATATTTAGAATAAACAAAATATTTACTTACAAGATAGTTTGTATTAAATGCTATAGCAGTACACAGCATGATAATTTAATGTAGATGATGACATGACAGTAAAAGTAGATATAAAGAAATTTGAAAAGACAAACTTATGTATTGTGTTTCATTTTCATTATTCACATTTTTGTTTCAAATCCCATATGTAACAGCAACATTTACTGTTGCGATTATTGTAGTGTTGTACTCTTTTTGTTTTGTGAAACAAATCTTGTTTTTCTTGAATGTATTTGTATACGAGTATCTTTATCAGATTCTCGCATTTTCTTTTTCAATATTTTTAAAAAATTTAAACTACATACATATAAAAGATTTTCTCAACAGTTGCAGCAACAGAAATAACGGCTGTAATAACAACAATTTTTTTTTATCGTTTTTTTAGTTTCTATCGCTTTTCTATCTTTTTTATTTTGTTGCATTTGATTTGGAGTTTTGGAAGTATAAAATGTATGCTTTATAGTTTGTGTATTATAGGATGGGATAAAAAATATAAGATTTGGTATTACTATTAAAATTTAGCTATGTATATGCGAGTAGGTTATCAAATTGTAAAAGAATAACAAAAATAGAAGAAGAAGGAATTGAATTGTGTATAGTTTTGATCTGGAATCTGGACATGGTTGTTGAGTAAACCGAGGCGATACAAACAATATGGAAATTCACATATTTTTTTTTTTTTTTCATTTTACTTTTACACTATAAAAAAAAATAAAGTATACTGAATTTACGCGTTTGTATAGTTTCAGTTAGACGTGTACATGTACTTATTTTTACGCATATATGCATGTATATGACTGGGTTTAATGGGAGTTGTGTATACAAACACGTTTCCTTAGGGTTATGTATTCATTTTATTATTGTACTTTAAAAGTATTTGTAGTCCCAGAATTTTATTGTGGGAAAATATTTTTGTATCCTTTTTCTCTTATATTTTCTCATTCTTTTGCATGGCAAAAAAAAAAAAATGCGGCCAGCTGTGAATGGCTTTAAAATTTATGATTTAAATAATAAAATCAGGAAGTTAAAATAAATTTTAATGATATTTGTTTGGTGTCTGGAATTTTATATGGATGAAAATGTGACACAAAAAAAAAAAAACAGAAAAAGAAAGATGAAAAATTAAAATAAAAGAACAATAATGAAGAATGAAGATGTTGTTTATTTTTTTGCCAAAAATTTTTTTAAAAGACCGCAAAAATTTTAAAGTTTCATCATCTATATATAAAATATTTATATGATTTAAATAATTTTTTTTAAGGATTATGACAAGGAACATTTTGGAAGGATATTACAAATTTTGTAATTTTTTTTTATAGAAAATAAAGTATAAATATATAAATGGCAGGACATTATTTTATTACTAAATTGTTACTATAAAATTACTAGTAAATTAATCAAAAATAATTAAGGAATTTCCGTCACTTCAATAATGCTTTATAAAGAGATTTAAGTACGGTATTAATATACGATTGTAGTACAGTTTCAGAGCTTACAATATTTTCACATTGTAAAAAAATTGCTAAAGCTTCTGATGCATTTTGGAATACAATGTTTACAATATTATTACATACTTTGACGTTTGTTTGAAAATTTCGATTTAAAATTCTGTACAAATGTTAATTTTCAACAAACGTTACCACATCATTAAAAATATAGCATTCCTATACTACATTTTAGGAAGTGCTGCATACTGCATAATTAGCACTTTATTGCTGAAAATATATGCTAGTTTATTTAATTGGTTATTTCTGGTAACATTTATATGACCTGTATAAGAAAAGCGTGCTCAATTTTTTCGATACCCAATTTACTTTTATTTTACGTATCCACTACGTATAGAATACATTTAGGAAAAGTATACAGTGTAAAGAGCTTTTACTAAACTTTTTGAAATGTGATACTTTGTAAAGTTTATGTCGAAAGCGCATTATTGAAGTCACGGTTTGTTTTCATAAAAAATTTAAGAATTTACACGCCTATTAAAATTAAAAATCTGACAAAAGAATAATATATAAATGAAGAAAATGACTTGACATGAAAAATATGACGTACCTATATTCACTGTTACCTTTATCTGGTTAATTGAATTTTAATTTTAAATTGAATAATTAAAGCAAAAATTTTGCGATAATAATAACACATTTACATTTGGACCAGGTACATATAACTAAATCTTATCTTACATATAACTAAATCTTTAGTCAATCTTAAACAAAACTTTCGGACAAAGTGTTGCAGATATTTTGAATATTGAGATTTTTAAAAAGTCTTATAAAAGATGAATTGAAGACAAGCTATATTAAATCTAAATATGCCAAATGCATTACAAGAATTTAAAGAAAAACTACGTTCCGGCTGCTCTAAATTTCCGGGATATTATGCAATTTCAATTAAATTTATTAAATAATATTGTAAAAATTCAATTTTTTGGTACTAAAATTTAATGTAGTTATTCTTTCTTAATTTATTTTTAACATATTACGTTAGGATCTCTTGTAGTACTTGCCTTGTAATAACTATGTATATGATTTTGGTGTCAATGTAGATCCTGGTTGTATTTTCTTTCAAATAATAGTTATAAATAAAGATTAACAATGTTAAATATAGCTTACAAAAGAAATTGGTCTGCAAAGGTAATCGAATTTACTTACATATTTGATAATATAATAAAAATATTTGTAATTTTTTCCTTAACTTCTAATTTCTATGAGTAAAATCTAAAACTTATTCAATGCCATTCTTTCATAAAATCAGTTTAAATCGTGCAATCTTTGAAAGAGCTTATTAAAAATTGATTTTAAGTAAAAAAGCTGAAATTCTTCATAAAATTGCAATAATTTTTCAAGTACCAGATTTAGTAAGCAAGTTTTCAATATGCTGTGATTTGGAAGAGTTTTAAAATTTATTTTATTAAAAAAATTTGAGTTAAATTGAAAAGCTCCTGAATAAAGGTAAGTACAGTAAAATTAAGCCCCATATTGTTTGTATAATTTGAATATGATATTTGAATGTACAAATCTGCATAGATAAATTTTGTATATATATACGTTTATATTATTAAAAAGGATAAATTTTAATTTTCTTTTTAATATTTATGGTATTTTTTGCCTATAATGTTTATTTTCCATAAAAATACTTATACGCATGTACTAATTAAGATGCTTTAATAATTAAAAGGATAAATGAAAATAAGGATCCGTATATGACGAAAAGTACGAGGAATAAAAATAAAAAATCTTTTCATTAAATAAATGGCTATAAAATAAATGAGGAAAATAAAGGTTGAAATCCTAAAAAATATAAAAACTGCTCCCATGGGGATTAATATTGTAATAAATAATGTGTGTACATGCATGTATATGTATGTTGTACAATATGGCAATTATTGACTTTAAAAATTTAAAATTTAAATTAAAATATTTTCCGGTATGGAAAACTTGTACGTTTTTTTCTTTTTTATATCCTTATGTATAATAAATATTTTAAGAAATGGTTGTACATTACAATGAAGTGGTGAACAAGTTTGTTGCTTGTGAACTTTCACAATTGAAATTAGTTGAAAAACCATTGCGGTTTTGGGAAACTTTAGATTGAAGATTTTCGACCATCGCTATTGGTTAACTAATTCAAATTTCCAATTATCATTGTCAGGTTTATAATTTTTCAATCAAAGTCTTAATGTAGAAAAGCAATATTTTTGTTCTTGAATGAATATACTTAAGTACTTAAGTATACGAAACTTAAGTAATGCATTTTTCATAATAGTATAAAAGAAAAACAGTTCAGATGATTTGACTATACGGTACTTATAATAATTTCGCTATATTTCTAATAATTGTTTAAGTATAAACCTGGCTTGTAAGATTTGGTGGTGAATGTAAATGTAGCACAGTTTTCACTATATATATCGCAACATACTGTGTTTATGAAATGGTCTTTTCACTTTAGTGCAATAATATAAAAGAAGTTAATATGAAAATGTCAGTTTTAACAATTATTCTTAGTTGGAATTGGCTGAAAACATGGAATAAAATATTAGACCTTATCATTTTCAAATGAATAGCTAAAAAGGTAAAAAAGACAGCAAAAGCATTCGAACGGTTTTAGTTCAACTTTCTAAAGGATTAATTTTTTCTATTCAATCGGAAACTTGAGCTATAAGTACATAAGTTTATTCTTACTTTTTTTGCAAATGCAAGTGACCACATTAACTGTATGGCTAAGAATGTCAAACACTTTTTGAAATGGATAATCTTTGGTTTTTTAACTATTTGATCCTTAATTTTTCGCAGTGAATTATAAAATATAAAAGATGTTTCTGAATCATACATTTTTGATGATTGAATGCAGTATTTGTTTAGTTTTCGATTAAATTTTATCATGGAAGTGCCACTCCTTTTCTGCCGTCTAGATAAGGTGGATATTTAACCCTTACATTAATATTCTAATCATAATTGTGTATTAAAGTTTGTATTATTTGTTGGTGAAACTAAAAATGAAAATTTTCTGGGAAAAGTCTACTTCGGTTATGGTCTTCCAAGAGAGTTTGATCAAAGACATTTTTATTTTCTTTTTCTACGTGCTCGAACTTCTTTTACTAATTAAAATGAAAATAATTAACGAATTGATGTTTTTGCTAACAAATTTTTAAAAAATTTTTCAATCGGCTGCCACTAATTAAATGAAAAACAGTTTTCCTGTCAAGACACCAGTTTAGGGCTTTGGCATTTGCCATCATATATATGTGTTAAACAAATTAAGGTATGTATTTTTCGTGCATTTGTACCGAGTTTGTATAATATTATTAGATATTTTTTTTTATATTTTCGGTATATTGTTGCAACACGACACTGAAATTTGTTGCTAAAAATTAGTCAGTTTAAGGCATATTAGACTCTAAAGCACATTAAACTTTGTCTGGTTGTCATCATCTTAATATAGTATCTATACTTGTAGATAGCTTTTTTATTTCAAACAATGAAGAAATACAACAGAAATTGTTATAACAATATCAATATTAGAACAAAGAAAATCTTACTACTTATTCAATATTTAAAGTTGTTCAGTCGAAGAACAAATCAATGCTACCATATCTGCTCTGCACTTCGATCAACACCAGTTTCTGTAATTCAAAAATTCAAAATGTTGAGAATAAATGGAGACCTATTTAAAATAGCTGTGTTAATTTTTCCTTAAGATGTACTTTTCCTGTAACTTTTGTGAATCAGGCATATGACATAAGGTAAAATTTTTTGAGTACGAACACAAAAGGCAAGATTTACGAAATAAATCTTATTAATCGCTCAATTATTTTAAAGCCATTTAAATAAAATATTAAAAATTATGTATTAAGAAATAACAAACATTTTTATAAAAATTATTATTGTATCTATTTAAAGCTATAGTTTAATGTATGCTTTATACGATTATACAGGGTTTTTCGTATAAGATGGCAAATAATTTCAGGGATGATTCTTTGATTAATTTCCCGAATTTAAAAGCATTTTTGTTCCGATGTTATAAGCATTTATTTATATGCAGGATATCCTTTTGTTTTCGAAAGGCTGTAGCTCGAAAAGGAGTACATCCCCACCCCAACATAAAATTTTTTGCTGCAAATTGATCAAAGAATCATGCCTGAAATTATTTGCCATCTTATGCGAAACACCCTGTATAAATCGCAAATGGTAAAATGATAATCGATAATTTTAATGAAACTTTCGAATCGGCAGTACCCATAGTACTTAATATTGATTGCATGCATTAATTTCATTTGCATTCGATTTCTTCATGATTTCTTGTTTGATTTCATTTTGACTATGTAGAAAAATCTAAAAATAACTTATGGAATTGAAAAATTTTTATGATTTTTTTTTTTTGCATTCATTTTTAAAAAATAATAAAAAATAATCATTTTTGTATGACATAAACTCTCATATGCACTCACATACATACATACATTCATTTTGCGCAATATTTATGTACATCTATGTATTTGTATAATAAATAAATAATGCTACTTGCATAAGAAACAAAAAATTACAAAAGAAAAAAAGAGAAAACGAAAAATAATTATTGCATATTTTAGCACCTGTCATTTTATTTTGAGATCGCGCACACTTGAATACTTGGCAGAGGCATAGTAATATTTAAGTAACTTAAATCCAAATTTGATTTTCTACTATTATTGTGATGATTTTTGTTTGTTTTTGCTTTCCTTTTTTTTATTCAAAATGCTAAGCAAGTTTGCTAATTCTATTTTTATAACATATACGAGATGTGTGTGTGTGTATAACTTTTATATATTATGCATGAGTATTTTTAACAAAGTATATTTTAATTCACACTTTGCTATTATTAACTAGGTATATAATATATTCTTTGTTTGTAATTAGATACCATCGGGTGCAATTGAGTAGCAAGTGAATTAAAATCAGTGTGTTGTTGTCACCAGTCACGATAAAATTGAAATTAAAAAATAAGAAGAAAAATTGTATAAACATAAAATAGAAACATGACAGTGTTATATTCGTACAACAGACGGTTTTTTTTAATAAAAAAGGGTTATTCATTTGATTTGAACATAAAAAGTAGTAGATATACTAAGGGCTAATAAAAAATTAAACAATGTAAATTCCAAGATGTTTTATAAAATATCAAAGTTGTTTAAGAAAATTTAAGCCATATTATAGAAACTCTTACGTTATTGGGAGGAAAATTTTGAAATTCTTCGAATTGAATCGAAAAATAAACTAACAGTTTCGGTCTATTTTTTTTTTTCTGGCATTTTTACAAGAATACACTTACTTTTGTTCTTATCGTCTAAGTGAATTTTTTTATTTTAAGGTATGAGTTTTTAAGAATGATTTTACCTTTTTTATGCCTTGGAAATGTGTTATATAACGGAGAGGGAAATATTTCAGAATTTGTAAAATAACCAATTAATTTGCACATGACTAAATTCTAAACCGATGATTTATTTCGTTTCGACTAGATTTTTCTGATTCTTAGAACTATATGTGAGTGCGAGAATATTGAAATTGCTTTTTTACTAAAACTGAAGGTTTTCATTTTCCTACATCAAGTAACATTAAATATATTTTAAAAAGTTCCATTACTTTTATTCTAATAATTTGTTGTAAATCGATTCACGAACGGTACATCGTTGTGATGATAATGTAATAAGTTGCATAATTATATGATTTGGTGCACTGTGATCTCAGGAATGCACAATATATTTTCATAAAGGCAGTATCACCACAAAAGAATAAACTGCATTTAGAAAATGTCCACAACATTTTATTTATACTTCTTATGTTATGTCGGTTGTTTAATTTATTTTAGAAGATTTTATAATTTATTTTGGAATATTTTATGTTTTTACAACCTCATGTGATTTTTCATCTTTTCAAATGCTTTTTGAGGTAATTTAATCTATTAAGGTAATTTAATTCATAAATTGGTTCTTGTGTTCTTGTCTTGTAGGAGACATTTCACTAGTAAGTTAATCGTTAGTTTAGATTAATATATTTCTATTTGACAAAGAACGAATTTTATATTTTCTGTAGAGATTGCCTTAATGAACTGCTATGAATGGTTTTGACAAATAAAAAATTATTTATCAAAAACCATGAATTCAATTTTAAATCACCTTTTATTTTTATAAAATTTTGAGAATTTTCTAGTTTTATTGGACAACCCATTTGAATATTTTAAATGTATATGAATAATTATTTGCATTAGTATATGAAACCTTTTCAGAATAACTTTAATTTTTCATTTTTCTTTTTGTATTTTTTTTTTTTTTTTTGGAACAATTGCGTTCTGTTAGTTTAGATATGATTTTTATCTGTGGCTTCTATCGAGTAATACAAGACATAATATCTTATAACAATTTATCGTGAATTGCATATCTTTTATTTTTATTTTTTTTATGTTATAATTGTTTGTCTCTATGTTCATTTGTTGTGTTTTCAAGCTCAAATGTTACAAAAAATAAAAAAAATTAAAAGAATAAAGTGCAAATTGAATTTTTAATTCGTGCTTTTATTTTTTTTTTGTTAGCTACTTGTAATGTTTTTGATTGCGATGAAAATTTTATAATTATTTTAATTATATTTTAAATTTTTGTTTTATTTAATAGGTCATTGATTTTATATTTTGAAAATCACAATAGTTCAATACATTATTCATACTTAATGGTACACACAAGTATACACTTTAATATCTTATAATTTAATAGCTTTATTATACATAGCTTTAACGATAGCAGTTCTCTTTCAGATCATTTTCTTATATATAAATGTAAATAATATTGTTAAATAATTAAAATATAGTTGATGTTATAATTAAAATGAAAATCAATTAAAATAAACATATACATGAATTCATAGTTTTGATTAAATCTCAATAATAATGAATAATAATAGGTGTACATTAAAGCATAAATTGCTTATATGTATAGATCTATTAATTAATTATTCATAAAGAATCGTGTAAGTGCAATATAAAACAATGTTAATGTTCAATGAAAATATTAATGGTTTATAAAATTTTCTTTAAGATTTGATAATTTATAGTTTGAGATTTTAAAAAATCATCTTAAAATAAAAATTTTATTTTCTCTTAATTAAAAAGCGAAGGAATTTTAAGTTAAGAAATATTTAAAGAAATTCTTATAAAAATTACGTTTTGCTTTTAAATAAAATAATGAGTTTGAAATTAAAAGGATTGAATGCAGCCACGTTGAAAAGAATTTACTCTTGCTATAATATACTATAGAGAAATGAATTTTATTGAACAGTTATAGGTCAAGTTAGAGTAAATTCTATGAGTCTTCAAAATTCAAATGCTGTTTGAGTCTATTAAAAATTTATAATTATTGAAAATTATAAAAATGTTGTAGTAGTAAAACTTAATGGCAATATATGCATATTATTTAGGATAGCTTCATATTTTAAAAGTCCATTGTCCATGTTTAATATTTTCTAGATTTAGGAGAATTGTAACATAATAAAATTGTTGTAACTGTTGTTTTCTGATATTAGAAATAAAAGAATTGTAATCTTTTAATGATAATTAAGGGAACATTATAAGTGTTGCCTTAACGTAGTAGCAGTTGTGAACTGTTGTGAAAGGCGTAATATACCTATGTAAAGGAATATGAACGAGAAATTTTTCTGAGTATAGATGGTTTCACATTTTGTTATTTTGTATATAAATGTCCAAACCTCAATATTTAAATTTATAAATTAGTTTTTATCCTTTAAATATAAAATTGATGCTGCGTGTACAAAACGCGTCCAACTGCAACTTAAGCCTTTTCATTAAAAGTAACGTAAACATATTGTATTTTATTTGAAGTAAATTATAACGAGCAAAAGAGTGCGATTTTGTAAAAGAATGACAATATGCATTGCATTAAGAAAACTATATTTATTCAAAAATAAAAATATTTAAAGAATTATGACATTTCTTACAAGAAATGTTCAATGGAAAAAAACTATTTCGAGCTCAGAGTATTAATCACAATATCGGCAGCGTTGGTGTACTTCCCACTTTTTTATCATATCCTTTTATTGAGATTTTTTTAACATCGATTTGGCAAACTTTTCTTATGGATAAAATTTGATTCATATTTTACAGAAATAAAACCAAAAATAGCATTCTGTATTAGTAATAAAAGGGATATTTTTACAAGAGGACGTAGAAATCTACGTAGAGATCCAATAAAGGTTTTCTTGCATTCAAGTGGAGGCTATGCAGTTTACTATTAAACTTGATATTATGACAAGCTCTTCTATTATAGTATAATTACTATCATTTTAGGTTTAGAATAAATTGGGAATAAAAATACAGGTTAACTGTTTTAAATGTAAAAAAAGTAAGGACCGTTCATTTATACTGTTTTAAAATTAATAATTTAATTTTCCATAAGCCATTGGTAAATAAATTTTAAAGAATTTTGTGTTGTATTCGAACAGATATTGGAATCCATTGGTTTTTGTTGACTGAAATGTGATTTATAATTAAGCCTTAAGCGATAGGCTTGTGTCATTTTCAAACCAAGTATCTTTAGATACTCTAAAAATATGTCTGTTAGATGTAAAAAATAGGATGAGTAAAATTTCGCAATACACTATTGATGCCAAGTCTCGCATTCTACCAGTACAGTTATTAAGTGTTTGACTTGCCATTCGTATGCATTTATACACCATATTTTGGTTCTACAGAATGTATAACCTTTTATATTTAACTTTAGTTTTCCAAACCACCTTGCACTCGTGACCAATTTCTGTATTTAAAAATCATACATACTCGAATCTTTTTGAAATTTTGTATATGCATTTTATTATTATTACAATTTTTTCGTCATGTATTTGGCTAAAGTTCCAGAAATACCATCAATATGTAACAATATTTTCAGTTATATTCAATGTTGTTCACATTCCCCATTGCTTAAAACTGATTTTAATCGTTCCCTCCAATTCTAAACAAATTTAAAAATCAACGAGCCATTTGAATGTACATATGTATGTCTATATAGTTATAATATCCAATGCATAATATTCAACGTGTTCAATATATGTATATAATTGTGTACATATGTTTATTGTTACCATTTTAATGACATTTTTAAAAAATTAAATTATTTCCAAATGAACATTTTTAAAAAGAAAATCGAACAGAAATACTAAAACAGAGAACAACAATAACAGCAAGGATAACAGCAACGAAAATTACAAAAAAAAAAATTCTACAATTAATCAGATTGCAAAACTAAAAATCGTAAATGATTCTACTGTAGTCACATTTAATAGCAGAGAAAGATATCTTTTGGGGATACCAGGAGGAACATAATAAAAATAATAATGTAAAAAAAAAAAACAAATTTATCTGGAACTCATCGTTTTTTATTTACTGTTTTTTTTTTTTTTTTTATTTGTTAGTGATATGCAAAAAACAACATAGTCACAAGTATTTTGTTTTTCTTGCTCTTTTTTTATATCTTTATGTAAATTTTATATTGAACTGATCGCGTAGAAAATCTTTTTTAGTTACAACAAAACTTTTCTTTACCATACATGCGAATGTGAATGCACAATTATTTAAGTGACCAGCTCGTTTTAATAACAACATTCTTGTAAGTTGAAATTAAACAATCTTTTAGTCTTTTAACCTAAAATAACGTAATATATATAGACAAAATATTTAAATCTACAAAAGAAATGATTTAGCTACACTATACTCATAACAAATTCACTATATTGCTGAAATTTGGCAGTGATTGTGAACAAACTATAGTAAGATTTTGTTATGAACACAAATTTGGTGTTGTTTTCATTTAGGAAAACATCACCATATTTGTGTTCATATAGGTCAACATCATAAAATATTACACTTAAAGGAAAATAATAAATTTGGTCTAAACAAATAAATCACATCTCTAACTGCTGCTTTTATTGCAACTATAAACCGACTACTACTATAAAATACAGTTGTGTCAAACCGATGGTTTGCAATGTAGCACTTTTTCTTTCAACAAGTGAAAATACTGCTTTTAAAACCAATATATCTATGTACTACATATGTAATATAACTTTCTTTAATATACGAAAATATTTAAAAAATTGCATACATTTAGGATGACGCAAAAAAAAAAATTTGAAAGAGGCGTTAATATTGAACTTAAGGGTTGATTTCGTGAGTTAAGAAAAATAATTTTATTTTTTAACGGTAAATGACACCGTTAGCTTTCTGTATTTATAGAAATTTGAAACAGGTTGCAGTTTCAAGTTGGCAAAAATTAAAATTTTACAAATGTCGAGAGGCGATAACTTGAGAAGCAAAAAATGCTCTTCTATTTATTAGTGCTTAAAAAATGTTGAAATTTCATACTCCTGCGACCTGAGTTCTAGAAGAAAAGCACTATCGAAAATTTAGAAAGAACGAATTTTAGATAACGGCAAATTTTAACGACCATTTTCTATTTTTAAATTTAAATATGGTATGTCGCGTTGGAAGAGGCCAGTTTTTTCATTTTGGTATTTGCAAAATTTGAAAAATGTTTCGCTACAATAAATAGTTAAAAAATGTCATTTTCTGTTTACCCTAATGCGAAATTTCATCTTCAAGAGTTTACCCCCATCTTCAAGAGTGTAGTAGTTTTGCAAACATGTTCACGGACGGTCGACGAAGTGAAACTAATAAGCATTTTTTTGTCAAATTTTTTAAATTAATTACAAATTAATTTAACCACAAAAGCTTAACAAATTGCTAACACTTTATGTAATTCTGATCAACATCTATTTTTCATTGTCTATGGCAGAGTGTGTTATACTACTTCATCGTAATACAATAATTTGATTTCGCGAAAATACAGTATACGTAATATATTTTAGTATACAGAACATTTGGTCACCTCATGTTCTTGGATTATATTAAAATGCAATAAATATGCATAAATAGTTAAATTGAAAATTCTAAAACATTACTATTTTCTAACTAATAATACACATATCGAGGCAATAAAACAAAAAAAAAAATAAAAGAGTCAAAAATCAAAAATGTATAAGTTTTCCAAAGAATTTTCTTAAATAATATTAAAATATAAACTACACATACATACATACGCTAACATAGTATATACATACGTGTTTTTTTTTTATTATTAGATTTTAATCCTATAAAGAATATTTGTAGGCATGTACATTATAAATATTGATATAGTAAAGCATGTATACACAACAACAGAATGAGATAAATGTAAATAATATAAAAAATAATAATAAAAGAGATAGACAATTTACTATATAACTTTATTGTAATCTTAAATATCCGGGGCTTATCGAAAACAACAATAACAACATAAAAATTTAAAAACAACTCAAAAAATATACATAGGTACTTGTACTTTTCTACATATACACATTACATAATCTGAATACCATAATATTAAATATACTACGTACATATATAAAATTTGTAAAAATGTATATACATACATACATAATAATATCATAATGTCATAAAAAAATATATGAAAAGGAGCACAGGTTTCTTGGAAATTCATGAACAAAATTTCAAAAATTCTATAGTATAAAAATTATTTTAATTCTGTATGCCTTATAGAGTCACTGTTCGTATACACACAAACATATACAAATAAATTTTTTAAAAACCTACATAATATAGATTGTAAAGTATGTATGCATGTATGTAAATATTTTATAAGTAAATCCTTATTTTTCTTTAAGTACTTTTTATATAACGTATTTTGCATTAAATTAAGAATTTCCACCTAAAACATGAGAAAAATAATAAGAAAATTAAAAAAATGCATCTCAACAAAATGCATGCAATTAATAATTAAATTCACTTGAAAAAATCATCGAATTGAGATTCCAATGTTTTACCAAAAAAAAAAAAACGATATTAAGAGAAAAAGAATTTCAAACTTAGTATTTATAGGCGAGTGTGTGTGTGTGTGCATGTTGATTAAATAGAAATCTTTACAAATCTCAAAATTTATTTTTTGCATGTTCATATACAAACACACATAAGAATTTTTTTTTGTTTATATCTTGTATATATAAGTGTTTGTATAAATATTTTGTAATATTTTCGATATTATGTAGTTTTCTTATAGTTTTCTTCTTCTTGTACAGTACAAATACAACTTGTGACGTGATGCTAAATATTGCTGCTGTTATTGCAGTCGAAGAACTGCAATCGAACCAATGTGAATATTTGCGTGCTTAAAATGTTTTTTTTTTCTTGTTTTTTTTGATTTGCTTCTAATTTCTTTGGGTTTCTTTCTTTTGTTGTTTTTGTTTTTTGGGTACATGTTTTAATGCTTAATTTTTGTTTTAAGTTTAAAATTAAAATAAAAAAAGAAAGAAGAATTTTTTTTTTTCACAAATCTTATCCTTTTTCTCAGAATTTTGTTTACACAAAATATTGAGCGCATATATATATATATATGCATATATGTATACATATATTTGTATAAACATTACACGTATCTAATATATTAAGTATACAGGGTGAATCAGTAATCAGTGATATAAAGTATAACATCATTTAGGACATCAACAATGAGTAAAATTTTTGTTCTGAACTAGGTGTCAAATCTCAACGGTTTCTGAGTTACAGGGATTTTAAAGAATTTTCATGAAATTTCTACTTGCCCACGGCATTTGCTTATAACTTTCCTTCCGTAAAAGTCTGGAGCTTAGAAACTTAAAATTTGTTAGTTGAACGGCTTATTTTAAATTTTGAAATTATTCTCGTGTTAAACGAGTTTTTTTTTTTGCAGTAAAAATCCATTTCCTATTTTCTTGCTCCTAAAAGTATGTAATACCACCCTTTGGGCTTATATTATAGAGAATAAAGTAATAATAACAATTTGTTGAGTATCGTTGTCAAAAAACAAGCTTCTCACAACAACGGCTTTTTTTAAGCCGTTGGTTTGCTCCGAATACCTTTGTAATCCCATTCTCCATAAAAAATTAAAAATGTTCTTAAAAATTTTGGTTTTATACACTTTAATGCTTCGTAAAGAAAATAAGCCTTTAAAATTTAAATTAAAATTTGAAACGAATTCCTTGCAAAACGACGTCATATGTTTTAAATGTACTTGCAAAGTCTGATATCATTATTATAACGCTAGAGTTATAATGAAATACAGAGAAAAACGACTGGCTTCATGGCACAATCGACTTCAAAGCTCAATTATTATATAATATAAGAAAGAGTACGAAACACTTTTGGATTTATAATTCTAACTTGGAAATATCATTGATTCTTCCACATCTTGTGTATACTAACTAATTTCCTTTTAATGCATCTTTAAATACGCGTATGAATATTTCATGTTATACTCCTTTCAATAGATATAAAGTTAATTGCATACTCGTATACGAAAAAGAGTAAGGTATAGAAACTTTTAATGGATTTCATTTTTTATCCACATGTTATTCCCAATATATATAGAGTTGGTGTGTCAGTATACTTTTTTTGTTTGTACAATCTACATACAAGTCACAATCTTTAAGTATACATTTTGAGATCAAGAAATCAAAATAAAAATGGAAAGAAATTTATAAACAAAAAAATAGAGGGAAAAAAATTTCCGGTTCTTCTTTTTTCTTTTTTTTTTTTTTTTTGGAACTTTGGTAAATCGTGTCCTCGTTGATGTTATATCAAAAAAAAACAAAAACAGAAAAACAATGAAAAAATCAACTTTCGTGTGTCTACAAGAAATTTTGTTGCAAATTAGGTGTATCCTGTGTACTAACATAATGTTTGTATCGTTATATTTATATTCCTTAATGTTGTACTTACATACATATTGCATACTTACATTATGTTTATTCTTAAGTAGGTGTATTAAATACATAATGTTGTACACTTTTATGCCTAATAAGTTACCTGACATCTATAGAGAATTTTACAAATTTTATGCTTATGAAAAATTTTGTCCTTTTAGCTTTTTGCTTTTCTTTTAATGTTTATATAGAAAATATTATCCTTTTTTTTATGCTTATATTGAAAAATTACACATTTCAACAATAAAATTTGTCGTTTTAGATGTTAAAAATGAAAAAAATAAAATTAAAGCGAAAAATTTAATAAATTCTAGTGGAAGAAAATCATTTCAAATTTTGAAAAATGAAATTCATATTTTGTTCGATTTTAAGATAAAAAATTTAGTCTTCCACAAAATATTTTCCAATTATTGTAAAACTAGATATTGATGACTGAATTTCTGTAGAAAATTTTTCACCAATATTGTAAAAAATATTATGACCAAAGGATGAATATTCAGATAATAAAAAATGTGTGACTATTTCAAAACTGTGCGTGACTGAACAGCAATTTCTGCTCAATGAAATGTGAGAAATTTTACAAGTGACAATTAATGTGCATCACAAACTTTTGCAGTAGAAAGTTGCGAGCATCAAAAATAATATTTTACCATTTTACCAATATTTAGAAAATAAATTTTTAAGAGGTGATGTCTTTTAAGATAACAAGAACGGTTTTATTATGGTTGGAACATTTTCGTTATTTCATGTTGAGTAGTCTCTATCGGTCCTCCATAATTTGTGGGATATTTTTCATTTATTTGGATAATTTCATCAAACTTTGAAAATTACAAATTATTTCAAGATGTCTGCGTTTAATTATGAAATTACTTTATTTTCAATTTTCAAGTGTTTGGTAGCCAAACTTAATTATTTAATTTTCAAAAAATATTTCCAAATATATGAAAATTCTTATAATAATAATTTCGAGAGCGTAAAATATGGTTCAGCTCTTTTGAAATACAAAATGTTTTACAATAATTATTTTAATATTTAACAAAATATAGACCTAAATTCAAACCCATTTTCGGTAGAACTTGGATAAACTATTCTAATAAGAATAATCAAAAACCTAACCTTATAGTAAAAATTGAAATAATTAAAAATTTTATATTTTTCAGCGATAAAGAAGTTTAATTCTTCATTTTATTGTTGTAACAATGTGAAAATATTACATATATAGAACTTGAAGTTCTCTGCAAATGCGAATTTTAAGTTTGCCGAATGCAATGTCTTAATGTATTTAAGAAAAATTGATAATTATAAATTTTGCTAACATTGCCTTTCGTGTTATTGCCCGTTTATAGCGTATTATTATAATTGTGGTTATCAGTGTCAGTTGCACAATTTTTTCTTAATATAAATAATTAGATGTCAGTAATCTTTATATATTTAATTAGTTCCCATCACCTCCCGAAGTAGAATTTTAATAAAATATTCTGGTTCATCTCATAGAATGCGTCAGAGATAAATGTCTAATAAAGTGTGGTAATTTAAAATCTTTTTTAGTTTTTTTTAATTAGTTTTAAAAGTATTTGATAATTTTAAACAAAGTTTTCTTGCCTTCTATTTTATATTTTTTCCTAACAGTTTACGTAAGTGTGTGTTTATGAATTTTAAGTGCTAATTAAATTATTAATAAGGAGAGTCCTTTATTTATATTGAAAAAATTTTTTCAAATTTAAAACAAAATGGAGTTTATAAAATCTGTATTAATTATTAATACTTTAATTAAAATTTTTAATTTATTTTCAAATTTTGTATGTGCACAACAATAATTGGAAACAACAATTTGTATGTATTTTGCTTGGAAATTATAAAAAGTGAGAATAAATTTTAGTAGAACCTCAAATTTTACGAATGTTCGCAATATATTATAAATTCGCTATGCACACAACCAATAGCGTAAAATTTTGAGACGACTTAGCTACGAGTATGTCTGTCCATCCGCCCATATACCAATGATTATTCAAAAATCTACATTAAATTTATAAGCTAAGCAAATCTTTAACAATTGTTACTTAACGTATCTATATAGTTGTTACCGCAAGAATCTTGTTCAATTTGGGTTCAATTCAAATAGTACCTATTGTAGTTATCACCTTAAAAACTATGTGGTTTTGTTTGGGGAATTGGAAATTTAGCAGTAATAACATTTTGCATAAATAAATGGAGTGACGGTTTTATTGACTTTGCTTATTAAAACAACTACTATTAAAATTTGATTGTAAGAGCTATTGGTATAAATTCAAAAAAAAATTATACAAAAGCCGTGCAAACAAAAATTTTTACTCAAAATCTTCGTAGGGCATATTTTTGGCAATACTGTCACATACATCACAGATATCATAGAGTTTACACGGTTGGCTCAATTTTTTCTCGTTAGTTTATACAAATTAATTATGCTTCATTATCTTTATACTTTAGTATTTATGTGCATATCATTATGTAATAAATCAATTACATTATTATTTATAACCCCGGCTGCTAAGGCATTAGGACTTAGAATATTTTTTGTTATATTCTGTGTTTTGTATTAAAAAAAAGTTTTATTCCTTGATATTTGAATCACCAGTTTTTGTGTATGTATAGCAAAAGTTCAAAAAAACTCTTATTTTAATTTATTAAAATCATTCTTACCCTCCCTGCTGAAAAATTATGCAATTAATTTCGGATTGACTAGAAATCCATACAATAATAAAATTTTGCTAATGGAGAACATTATTACAAATACAGGCTCAAACAATTGGCGGTTTGTTTCTAAAACTTTTGATGGTAATGAAAGCTGAAATACTCTCCGAAATTATATTAAAACTTTGTTTTTTGAGAAGCGGATAATTTCAATATTGAATGCATAATTTTAGGAGCTAATTTAAAGATATAATTTTATAAACTTGGATTTTGAATTGAATTAAAATTTTTTTCTAGAAACTTTAAGTTTATTTCAAACGGCGATTATGTAAATAAAATTGCATTTAATGTAAAAATTCCAGTGCGCTTAATAATTATACGCGCCACCATCATAAATTTTATTTAATATTCTATAATTAACATAATAATTTGAGTAAACTTTATCACCTCACAAATATAAGAAAAGCTTTTTAATTTAACTTCTTTTTAAATTATCTTAAAGGTTAAAATCAAAGTAACCAATAATCAGTACAACACGATCTTATTCCAAGTTAAATCTATACACACACACAATTAAATATTTTTTAAATCAATATTTAAAATTAAAAGACTTTGGGATTTATGATTTTGTTTCAAATCGATTTAGCAAATCTTCTCGTTTTAAATAATGTTCTTAAGATTAAAATCTTAAGTTTGATGTTAAAATTTTAATTTAGTTCTCACATTCATCGACGCATGGTTATTTTTTTTTTTTTTTTGTTAAATTCAAGATTATCGATTCTTATCATTTGTTATATGTTATTGAAATTTTTCTGTTATATTCCAATATATACATTTTAATTATTAAAATTTCCGAGATGGGATTATAATCTTAAACATGTGTATTAATTAGGAATTGCTAACCAGGTTTTTAGATCTAATTTAATTAGCTTGTTATGTTTTCAAAAGTTTTGAATTTTGTGTTAATTAGTGTTTCATTTTATAAGGCATTTCATTTGTTAAGCATAATGCACAAAATTTTTATTTTTAGGAATTCATATGCTTATAAACGCAGTGACGTAATTTTCTTGATTTGTCGACATTTTTTTTAAAAGTTTTTAAATTAGCCTATAAATGGGAATAATTGACTTTAGAATTTTCATCATGGTAACTCCAAATCTTTCGAATGTGAATTATTTTAACAAGATATACTGCACTGTTGCCGATTACCATAACTCGTTTCTTAGATTTCTCGGTCTATCGAATGTATTACATGGCATATTAAAGTATTTTAATACTTAAGTTGGAAATTATGTATAACACTGATGAGCTGTTGGATATTTTATAATAAAACAAATTTATGAAAACTAAAGTAGTGCAAAAACTTAAAACTTTTAATTGTGCTGCCCCTGTTCCATACAAGTTGTCGATATATAAGAAATTCTTATAAGAATCATAACTATACTGGACATATATGGATATGGACGTATACTTCTAAAGAGCACTTTAAAATGATACAAGTTCGATGTATTAAAAAAGGTACGCAAACTACATTGCGAGCGGACGGCCAAAAAACGATTTTATATAAATAGTCGTGAAATACTAAAGTGATTATTGTAAAATTTAAATTTATTAGATAATTCGATGGTATACTTAGAACGGAAAACTTATTATATGAAAATATACGTGATAATATGGTGGATCCCTAAATTTATATAGTGAAAGTTTACTTTAAAGAAATTCAATGTATCTAATAACTTTTTCCAAATTAAAGTTAGATGTATCTAATAGCAAAACATAAATCTGATTGGTATTTCCTAGAAGTTAACTAGAAATTATTGTGTGGTTAATTTTAACCCTTTTCATTTAGCTTTTTAGTATAGGTGACAATTTCAGGAGATTTTTAGCCTGCACAGAATATTTAACGTAATCAAAAACAAAAGAAAAAGATCTTTTATAGAAACAATAGGTTTGTCGTTAAAAATTAGATTAAAATACTTTTTAAATTAAAGTTGCGCTTTCGCTGTCTCCAACAGAATTACATAGAATACATGCGCTATTTTTGTTACATGCGTCAAATTTAAACTATAAGAATTGGACGTCTACTTTGTGATTTTTTTTTTGTGGTTGGGAATTCGTCGAAATCCCAAAATATTTTTTGGTCTTACAAATTTTAAACCAAAATTTCATATTTGATTTTTGAATTCTTTTTATTCAGTCTTATGTTTAGGCAGAGGTTTTAAATTTCCGTGTCGCAATGATATAGATTTTCATATATTGTTGAATTAAGATTTATCATTTTGTTCTGAATACAATTTAAATATACAAAGCATTACTGCTTTATTGAACACATGGTTGAAGAATTTTTTAAATTTTAAAGGATTAAGTTTAACTTGGACCGTTTTTGCAATATTGTTTCAGTTGCATTTCAAAATTAAATTAGCGTAAATAATTAATGATTAAATTTTATTTAATTTAAAAGAATATTATTCTGAAAAATAGTTCAATTTTATATTCTAAACACTAAATTCATATTAAGTGTTTAGGGCATGCCCATATATACGTGTACATCTAATATAATTTAAAATTATATCAAAAATTATGGTACTTTAAATGAGAAAATTTATGTTTGTATACATGCATTTATTATGAATGTATACAAGTTTGTTATTATTATACATACTTAAAAAATAAAACAGAAGAAAAATTAAAAAAAAAAAAAAAAAAAACTTTTCGATTTTCTAGGAAATATTTTTTTTAATTTCAATATCAGTTGTTGAAAATCTCATCCGCGCTTAGTTAATTTATGTGGAGAAAAAAATTTTTTTTTATAAAAAGGCAGTGTGTTCTTAAAACTTCGTTTATTATACACACACGCGCACACATTCATACATATATATATCGAATTTTAAGCGCATGAGAATTAATCTCGAAAAGGTATAAAGAATAAAAAAAAAAAAGAGTAAAAAAGGAGCAAAGTAAGGTGGAAAAGAAAATTGGGAATGAAACGGACAAGCAAAGGTAACATGGAGTTTATTTTTTTTCTTTTGTTTTATTTGTTGTTGCTGTTGTTGTTTAAGTGCACTACTATAATGTTATACAAAAAAAGTACGGTCCAGACTTTGTGTCTTCATAAAGTCTGGGTTTCAGTTTTTTTTTTTCGTTCTCAATTCTTTTCTCTTCATGATTTTAACATTTTTTTTTGTTCGTTATTTTTTTACTAACTTTTAGCTAAAGGTGATGAAATGATGATGGAAATATATTGATTGAAATATTTTATTCCTTTTAGACTTAAAAAAAAAGATCTTTATTGCTAGAATAAGACCTTTAAAAAGAGATCTTTTAAGTAAATTTTAAGATTTTAAATAATCATTCTTGTTAAAATTTATTTATAATATTGTTGTTTGCTTGATGATGTGAGAAATTTTCAAATTATTTGAATTATTGCAAAAATCAGATATTTACTTTAAAAAAAAAAATTCTATAGCTATTTAACCCATGTTTTACTTCATTTTTTTTTTGTTTTTTTATTAAAATACTTGATAAAAATAAAAATTAAAAAGTTTTTTTTTTTAAAAAAAAAAAAAGGTGGAAATTTTACAATGTTGTAAGCTTAGAAGGCCATTATTAGAATGATTTTTATTCGTGGCTTTTTTTTTTTTTTAAATATTTGATATAGAAAATTTTTGTTTATTGCTGACAAAATAAAAAAAATGAAAAGCCATTTTCTCGATCGTGATAGCATGTTTATTTATGATTTTTTATATTGTAAATAATTTTATCACTATTGTTCGCATATACCAGACACTTTATATACTTGTATACAGAAAGAATTTATAAACCTATCGTAAACATTGTACGAATACAGTAGAATTAAGAATAAAACAATTTTTAAAAATATGCTTTTCAAATAATATTTTTTTAAATTGTCGAGAATTTGATGCTCATCTAATAATGATTCTTCCACTTGATTGTAAAGTCAATTAAGAATTTAGCAGATATAGCTGAGGTAATTACTTAGCGGATATTACTTAGCTGTATCTGCTAGAATTATTGTCTAATGGGTTAATGACATATTTTCAATAAGACGTTTTGTATTCACTTTTAAAATCAGCTGTTGAAAAACGTTTTTTTCTGATTAACGAGTTAAGGACTTTTTTAAAATTATGACTTTAAGATTTTTGTAAATTTTGAAATCTACTATTAAAATAACTTTTTGGCAAATTATTGAATACTCAAATTTGAAAAATTCTGAAAATTACACAAAAATTACAATAAAAAGTGAAATATTATACAGTCACTAATTAAATTATAATTAAACATTTAAAGTTTACATGAAGTTTCATATTGAAAACAAAGCAAAATACCTGAACTTAATAATGTAAAAAAACACCACAATAGAATTTTTGCTATATAACATTTAGACAACTGCTATATAACATTTAATATTAAACCTTTATTTAAATGACTGATGTTTGAAGACATATTTAATAAGATCCCATAATAGTAGGTGTACTCCCTGGATACTGTCCACTGGTGGCTGGGTATAATCGAGATTTCTTAACTTTGCCTAGAAAAGGGCGAGATGGTAAAGCATCTTTTGCGGAAGCACGAGGTGACAAATTTCTTTTAGCTGAGATGTTTCGGGAAAACTTTGTAATCTTAATCACATTAAGGCGTCCCCAGGGTCTTACGCTTTAATGTGATTTCAGGGTTGTGGGGTCTAGGTATAAGACTGATGTAGGATCAGAATCATAAAAGATTTAATGGACATGACAAGGACTCCGCTCTTCTACGCGGGAAAGTAAAAATTTTATATAAAAAGTAAAAATTGTTTACCTTTTCAAATTGTTTCAAGTTGTAAAATTTTATTGATTGTATTAGAAATGGGACCTAAAAATCCATTACAATAAACCACATTGTGATATAAGCAAAAGTGGAATAAAATTTTCAATTCACAATAATCGCAATGACACTGCATTGCCAAGCAAAAGTATTTTGGCATTTTGTTTGTAAATTGGTATTTTAAATAATATTATAAGTTTTATTGCCATCCTTCTCAAAATTTCCAATCTATAATTAATTTTCCACACCGTAGTCAACGTACAAAGTCAAAATTTTACGCTACGTCAATTTATTCAGAAAAATTCAAAACAATTTTATGTGACTAAAAAACATTACGCATTTATCCGAATTATTTAATAATTGGCACATACCAATTATTTGACGCTTACTGTAGGTGAGTGAGTACAAGTTGGTGTAAAAATTAATGTTCTTTATGGAATTTTATTATTAAATGCCTGATTGTTATTATAAACTTGTATATAGATAGAATATTAAAGTTTTTATGATAAGCAAATAGTTTTGATGGTGAAAATTAATACAAATTATAAAATTCCCTTCTTTTTTGTAAAAAAAAATATGAGTTTATGGAAACTATGAAGTAAAAGATTTTTATTATGTTGTTTTTGGTTTTCAACCTTCTTTCTTTGATCAAAGTTTAAAATTATTAAAGATTATTTTAATTAATTTGTGTGAATTTATTATTTATAACGTTTTAAATTATAGCACTTAAATTTTAAATGCTTTATGAGGAGAAATATTCGTTGCCTATAATTAATGAACTTTAATCGCATACAGACTCAAAGTGATTCTCGAAAAAATTCACATTACATTCTATTATTCCTAAAGGAGAAAATTACATATAAACATATATTAACGTAATCATATAGCCCTTTTACATGATTACAATATGGTTAAATCATTCGAAATCGACTTGAAATACTAGCATAATGGAATACTGAGCTGTGAACTTTTATAATTCTTCAAAAAATTTTGATCTTTCATTAAGTTTATTATTACGAAATAAAAGGTTTGAAAAATGATATTTTTTATATTTTTCCTATATATTATTACGATAGCTTGTTGCATATTTTCAGGAGGAATTGCAATTATTACATTTGTTTTACACGTTGTAAAGTACTTTACTAAAGTATTTTACGGAATTGGTATGATTTTAGCGAGAATTGTGTGAAAAATGAGATTTTATTAATTTTGAGGAACAATAATTTGAATAAGTGAAAAGAGTAAAAAAATTTTTATAAAATAAAATATGCTTACTGATATCCAAAAATAATTCGAAAACTTGCAATATTTTTGAAAAGAAAAATATTACGAAAGCGGATACACGTTCACCTTTCCGCTCCTATGAGGTTGCCTAATTAAGACTTTAAACGCAACTTGAAATCAAATAAAATAATTGATACTCATTTCTTTTAAGATTATACGAGCATGTAATGGTTTTTTTATTGTACAAAATGTGTGTTAATTCTAACAAAAATTTCTTGTTAAATACTAAGTAGTACGAAAAATATCTCTGACTTTGTAAAACAATTATTAATTTTACGCTTCGATTGCTTAAAATAACATGAAATTGTTGCTTATAGAAATTGTTGTATGTAATTTTAAAAATATTTTTTATAAATTTTTTTCAAATCGAAGTTAGCCATTTAAAAAACAATATTTTTAAACTTCAATAAAATTTTTTTCTTTAATTGAAATTATAGAATTGTTCGAAAAACTTCTATGGAAAATGAATAAAAGTTAGTTAATTATAAATTATGCAAATATGTGTATGTGAAGTACTAAAGACTGAATCTGGAGGAAAAAATGAAGCTTATAGAAATATGGAATATGGAGATAATTATTTGGAAATCTGATTTTGGAAATTACCAGCAATTACATCCATACGCATACATATGTATGTACATACGTACATACATACATAACTATCCGGTATGGTTTATAATCAAATGAAATTTTGTATGTAAAAGTGTGGAGTGGATAAACAGCATTAAAAATTTCTGATGCGATACATTTGAGTTTAAAAACCAATTAAAATACAAATGAGGAAATATGAAGAATATGGATGCCAAAAATTTTGAATTTCTTGGAGTTCAGAAAACGTACCCGTAAGTATTATTCACCTAAATAATTTTTTTACCAATTTTGAATATTTGCTAATGAATTAACTGGCTTAGATTAACAATCTTCTTAACTGAAGGAAATGCTAAAAATTTTTTATGTAGATGTGTATGTATGTATATTGATTTTTATACTATGTAAAAAGTCAAATCAGGATTAGGATAATAAAGTTAGTAAATGATATGCAAGAGAGTTGACATGATGCGGCATAAGATGTGTAAAACTACCTCGATTTTATGTATCTAAGTTCTAAAAGCTGATTCGGCTGAAAGTCGACATAAAATTTTCGCAAATGCCTATTCTATAGTATAATTTTGAGATAATCAGGTCTCTGGAACATTACTATGGGCCCATCTTTCATTTTTGCTCATATAAATAGAAATAATCAACTAAATGCGTTGAAATTTTATATTAAAAATCTGGGTTTTGAACAAATGAACAAATATACTCGTATTGTTTGGAAATATGAGGGCTCGAAAACAGAATGTCAATTGACAATTGGCTGTTATGGGTGTTAATTTGACGAGACTTGTATAACTATATTTTATTTTATGTTTTTCTCTTGCTGTAAAAAAAAAACTTCATTGGGTCAAAATTCAACAAGTAAAAATAACTACGATTTGCGTTATTGCGGTTAAATAAAGAAAATGATCGCTGTTCAATAAAAATTTAATTTACGGACGTGGCATTTTCAAAATAAAATTTTTTATCCGGGCCGTATATTCAAAGCGTAACTAAAATAGTACTTTTATTAAAACTAAACATAGAAAAAAATTTTTATTGAACAAAATTTTATAGTTGTAAAAAAGGAAAAAAAAAGAAACGAGAAAAAATAAAGTTGACGGTGTCAACTCTGTGATACGCGTACGAATTTCTTAACCTAAATACGCCATAGATGACTATGGGACAGACTATGGATCTTTAAGTTTGCCGTATTACCATATTAATTTATGCAAAATTTCAGTACTGTGATTTCAATATTTTGTAAGATATGGCCAAACTACTATTAAAGTATTATGGCTGCTACCAGAAAGAGCCAAGCAATTTCAACGACTTATGTCAAACACATTGGCCCTTCTAATTTATTTACTTGTGCGAAATTTCAATACCAAAGCTTTTATACTTTCTAAGATATAATCAAAAAAATTTTGAAGTTGTAGTACTCCGATCGTAAATCATTTGTGAAAGCTCAATTAGTTTTTGATTTATCGTTGGCACGGACGAACGAATGGAACGGATGGCATGGAAAATTTAGTATACCCTTCGAACATACTTTCGTACGGGTATAAGAATGCAGTTCCAATTATGTACATTGATTTTTCCTAAAATTATATTATGCTTTGACTAATCGCCAATGTTCCCGACCCCTACTTTATATTATGTACATAGTTTCAAATTTAATACTTCACTTTCATCAATTAATTTTCACTTAATAAAAGCTTTGTCATTTTGAATTAAAATTTTGACGTGAAAAATTTTAATTTTAATTAACTTTTTCGAAAAATTAAAATTTCCTTATGTGTGATAGGGGGAATTTTACGAGAAAAATTTTATTTATTGTTAATTATTTTAGTAAATTTAAATTTTTAATAATTTTGTTGATTATATGCAAAATTCTCGTATATTTTGATAAGGTTTTGACAGATAAGTACCTAGTTCGAATTTTTCTTAGTATGTATTCTAAATTATGATAACTACTGAATGCAACGAACTGTTAAAGTGAACAATATTTAATTCATCGCAAAAAATATTTATAATTATATTATAAATTATAAAGAACAGAACAATTTATTTTTTATTTCATAAATATAGAAAAATTCATAACATAATCTTTTATTAATAGATTAAACTGTCAATGCGTTGAATAATAAATATTTTCAATTTATTCTTTAAATTTAAATGACAAAGAAAAGCAAAAAAAAAACAATATTTAAACTAAGG
Source organism: Condylostylus longicornis (assembly GCF_029603195.1). NCBI lineage: Eukaryota > Metazoa > Arthropoda > Insecta > Diptera > Dolichopodidae > Condylostylus > Condylostylus longicornis. The sequence goes on along the minus strand of NW_026578009.1, from coordinate 5,396,768 downwards.
AAATCAGACCACGTCTGACTCTTATTTTATCTTGTATGTGTTGAATTCTATAAACAATTGACCGCAATTCTTTACTTCATAAATAATATTACACAAAATATTATACAACATACCGAATATTTACATTATACTCGTAATTTTAGCAACATATCAACAAGTTGCCATAGTCTAGGGTAATTTTTTAATTAAAAAATTTTAAAATACTCCACTTTTACAAATAAAATAAAGTGAAAAAATTAAAACTTCTTAAAAACAAAATTTCTTTTACACATTCCTGTAATTTTATTTTAATAGAGAAGACCGTCAAAGTTTTTTTTTTTTTGTGTGTTTTTGTATTTCAAAGAATTTTCCTGGAAAAATTAACAACCAAGCAATTAGAGTTATTCGCATGTTTATTAAGAAGAGAAGAAAAATAGCCTTTCGCCAGTTTTAACTGCATTTATACGCAGCACTTATAAACTCTTGTTTTTTTTTTTGTATTTGATTGTACATTTCAATGGAATTGATGTTTAGATTAATTAAATCCGATTATAAAAAAAAAAAGTGTTTTGATACAAATTAAAAATTATACAAGAAATAAAAGACAAAAGGAAAGAATTTTTATCTCGCTTGATATTTGATACATTTTTTGTTATACATATATATATATATATAAATGTAGGCTATAAATTGAATGATGAAATTTAATTAACTTTGTAACCATATATACTTTTCGCATTCCATAAAACACATTATATATATTTGTAATGCACATTCAAATACACTTAGTCTTATATAATAGTATAGTTTTTCAGTGCACACTAATATTATTTATAGACCAGCTTCGTATATAATATGGTGACTTTTCTAATTTATACGTGTACGTTTGTAATTTTTATTTTAAACAATTTTTGATGTTTCTTAATAAATTAAAATGGTATTTAATAGTTATTTAATAAAATTGATTAACAACTAAAAATGAATTGAAAATGTGCTTTAAGATGCTTTTAATGTTATTTTAATGCTTAAAATAAATTTCTAAAAAAAAAAAAAATAAAAAATATCGGATAGATAAAAGGATAATTAAAATGTTTAAAACATAAAGTAGGTAACCTATATATATATATAAATAGATCTAATCGAAAATATTTCGGCATTTTCTTCATGTGATAAATAATTTTTATGTTTTCTATCTGAATTGATCGGGTGCTGCTCTTGTTAAACTGTATTAAATGTAGTTTGAATAAAACTGGATGAAACAGTGATATGAGTATCATACTTTACATTTTATAATATATACTCTTTAAATATTAAATTTAAATTATAGTATTTTCCATAAAATATAAAAAGTATGCTTTAGTTACCGCAGATATAGAAAAATGTAAATTTGGCTCTTAGGAGAGGTTTATTTTTCGTGCTCTCTGTAAAGTTTCTCTCTGTAATTCCTCTATGCAGTTTGTTAGTTTATTTGTTACTATGTTAAGTTATACTCACTATAACTTAAATAATAAGTTTCTAGAAATTCCGGCAATTAGTTCCTCAATTAAATGAATACAAAGTTAAAATATTGTCTAATTTAAAATCAGTAGGAGTTAGTTTAAAATGTTATACGCTATTTAGCTGCTGTGTTGCGCACTGTATCACTAAAAATAATGTTGACGAGGATTTATATATTTTACACATGACGGGGATTTATATATATCGGACGATGGAATAATCAAATATTAGTATTATGACAGAAGAAAGGGTATTAATTAGTCATTAATTAACTACGTCATCATTAATGAGAAGAATGGTTTTTTGAAGAAAGGGTTTTTTGAAGTAGAAGGGGTTTGGAATATGCAGCTAATACCATCAAGACTGGTATTAACACAACGGCATTTGCTCAAAATTTACCAATTCATCATCTCAAAATTAAATATTACTAAGAGAACTAAAAATTAAAACCACCATTTGTTTCAGAATCCGTTATAATGGCAACGGTCTTCGAAGAGTACTATCTACTTCAACTTTCACGGAATTTTTCCAAACGAAACTTGTTTGAAGTGACAAAAAAGTAATCACGATTCTAGAGACGAGTTGACAATTTAATGTTGCATCAGTCATCATCCTATACGATTTCAAGAAAAATAATTTAAATGGCAGGCTTTACGGATTTAATTTATATGTATATAGACTTCTCAAAGTAAAATGTAAAAATTTTCTTTGAAATCCCTCAATACCAAAAGTATTCTCAGTTGACAGCACTCTTAAATCTTACAAAAATAATGTAAATGTGACGTCGAATAATATTCAAAATGATGTCGGGTAAGATTTTTTCCTTCCTTGTTGATTTTAAAACAAAATTTAATTTGGAATTCGCCTCGTTAATAACCATACTTGCTTAACGTATATGGGCGTTAATATCATAAAATAATAAGTTCTCATTTATAATTTCTTAATCAAAAGGCTTTAAAAATAATAGCATAACTTTACATAATTTTTCATGTCTTAGGTCCGACCTTTCAAATTTTCTGTAGCAGTTTATATAGAATTTTAAGTGCATTCAATGTCGGTGCTAATATAGTTTTCGGTTACGTATTCTTAACTTACCACAATTTTCGAATTTAAAAAATAAATGACAATTAAGTTATGGTTTAAAGGAAAAAGCTTACATAAGCAATTAAAATTTAAAAGTGGTTTTGTATTAATGTAATTAATAATTTAATTTTGTGCTATGAAATGATTTTTGCTATCGGTAGTTTGATAGTGAGTGATTTCAGTTATCGATGTTTTTTATTCGATAACTTTCACTATTAAATTATTCATTCGATGGTTTTGGTTTAAATGTTGTAGCACTTGCTGAATTTAACAATCATATTAATATTTTAAAAACATGTTAGAATATTCTCAAATTTATATTACCCCCATTTATTCTGATCAGCTTCCCAAAGTTCGATATTTTTTTCTGCAGCATGTCAGTGGTTTGAGTTATAAATCTGTTAAAGGTATGATTTTTCTGAATGGGAGCAGAAATCTAATTTAGAAATATTTAAAAATTTGAAACTTGCGATTATGTATTAATGCTAATTATATTTGAATTCAAACATTTTATAAAGATGCGGAAATATATTTTTCGTTACTAATTTCAGTCACATTGTTCTGTTCGACAATTTTGTCAAAATCGTTCGATAGTTTTGATATTATTCGAATAATTTCAGATATTTTTCGTTTTTATTCGAATAACTAATTTCGCAACCACTATCGAATTGGATAGCTTTTACTCGATAGTTCCCACATCTAGTATAAACTAGATTTATTCATAACAATAAAAACCGCATTAACATTCATAAAAAAGAAGTAATTTAAATAAAATTATGTAGTAATTTAATAAGTTTCACATAAATTATAAGTATATGGTAACTCTCAAGATTATGTATGAAAAAAATATACTGGTATATTTTATGCGAAATTGCGTAATTCTATGTGAATTTTTTATTTTAATGAGGTAATTGAATACTATTCAAGTTAATACGATTTCTACTAATTTTACACGATTTTGCATAAATCGTGACAGAAGCAAAATTTATTTTTACATTTGATATTTTAACCATTAAATAATAACTATTTTTATTCACTAATGATTTATTCTTTTTTCTGTTTTCACTTAGATAAGACATAAATTCTATGATTATTAGAATTTGTGTTATTATGCTTAAAGATTAATAGACAAAAGTTTCGTTATGTGTTATATTTGATGATAGTCGAGTGCCGGGTACGCAATACATATGAGATAAGAATTTTCTTTTTAACGAGGAATATAAAAAGCAAAAACAAAAATAAAATGAATTTCGTGCTACTTCAAAAAATCAGGCTTTAAAAACCTTTTGAATCTATCGTTTTACTTACGGGTGTTTTTTACTCTATCTTCTGATCCATTAAAGAAATTTTAACATTTTATGTTAAAATGATGTTAAACTAAAGCTCAAATAATAAAATAAATCTGTAAAAATTTGTCAAAACCTCGACAAAAAAATTAACAGAAGTAAGATAGGGCTGTGTCATATTTTTAAGTCCTTTGTTTATCCTATCGAAGGTAGTTTGTTTAGACGGTCTATCTTTTCTGGAGCGGAAGTTATAAGCAAAAAACTTGGTCAAGTAGGCATTTTGTGAAATTTCATTAAAATAACTGTATTTTGGAAACTGTTGAGGCTGAGCCTTAGCTCGCAATAAAAATTTTAACTATTTTTGATGTTCAATAGTGCATCATCCTGTATAATAAGTCTATTTTTATTTTAAAAGTCATGGGTATTCTCAAAAAAAAATTAAGAGGTTTTTATTGTTATCTGTAATCTCTATTGTTACTATACATATTATGTGTTATGTACTGTTACCCCGGTTCACTGTTACCAATCTACAATCTTTATGACACACTTATCTTACATGTTATTTTGAAGTTAAAACTCTAACTAAAAAATTTTCCCTCTCCTATTTTTGACTTTCCTATGTAGTTGTTTTTTACTAGTAGCTTATTTTTAAGCGTAGCGCTTTACTTCATGTCAGTCATATTGCAGTCATTTAACGGAATATCAGCAAGATACCTGAATTTGTCTAGGAAATTATTGAGTTCTAAGTATTGAGCGTAAGCTTTTCATTGTAAATAAAAAACTAAGCAACAGAGGAGTTTTCATTGACTCTACCACGTACTTTTTAATAATCAATATTTTTATTATTTTTATTCAATATGACGAAATAAAATCGATATTCTTTTGAATATACATACATACATATATATACACACTTTATATTTTAAGGACAAGAAGAAACAATTTATTATTAATGAATTATAGTTATTCAAAATATTCACTTTATTTTATGAAACTGTCGTATGTATGTGTATATAAATTTGGAAAACGTTAATTATGTGGTCTATTTATTATGTGCCTGGAACATTTTGTATACTTGAATATAAAATATTGACAGTTTTTCTATCATTAAAAGTAATTTTTTTTCTAAATATTTGAATGTAAGTAATATGTGCAGATGAAGTACAAAATGAAAAACATATTTTCCACAAAATTGGAGCAAATGTTCTTGTTATAGTTATGGTCTTTCCGTCCGTGCGTTTTTTTTTATAATTAGTAAATTAACTAGGTCTTTTTATATCATAAATTTATGTTATAAGAGTAAGAATATGCTTAAAAGTATATTGAGACTTTTCTCACTAGAAAATATTGTGAACATAATCGAGTTGTGTTATCATAGAGGGTTGATATTAAGCGTGCTCGACAGTAATATCCGTTATTTTATAATATACTATACGATAACATGTACGATATACATAGCCTTCGATAAGACCCGTTTAGTAGTTCTATGCTTAATTAGTTTTGTATTAAATTAATTTAACAAATTAAAAATTTTTTATTTACTTATTTTAGTTATATAGGGTCAAATGACAAATAACACAGGCAAAACCATATTTTAAATAATTTCCATTCTATAAGCTATTTAAAGAGGAGAATTTGGAACCTGGCTATTGTACATTAAAGGTCGAATAATTGTTAAAGACTTAGATTTCTCTCTTGCTTTTATTTCATTTGAAAGAAAAAATTCTATTTTTGAATGAAGGACACAAACTAGCTTGTATGATTCAAACAAATCCAAATGGTATTATTAATTGAATTCAAATTTACATATACGGTGTGATTATAAAGAACTAAGTTATTGGCGAAATAAATAAAAATTGCATAGTTTTAGGCGAAATAAATCGAGATTTACTCTTAGACTAGAAAGGTTTAAAAAAATTTATTTTTAAGGTTTAAAAAATAATTATTTTTTTAAATAAAATTAGTAATTTACATGAAAAACTTTAAAATAGTAGCAATTTAATCTTAAAAAATAATAAGAATTATTGTCAAAACATGTACATACATACATTCAAATTTATAGCTTCTATACCAATTACTTGTAGAAGAAAATAATATTATTTTTTTTCTTTTTGGAGAATTGTAAAATTTCCTAGTTAGTTTTGCAAGTGAAATCAAAAAAAAATTTCTAGTTTTGCCTCTGCTACTGTGGTTTCCCGCAGTAAAAAATTAACAAATGGAATAAAAATGAAAAGTGTGCGATTTTTACTTGTACGTAAAATCAATGCTTAAAACTCAATTGTCACACTGAGAGCTTTGTTGCATGATTAGTTGTCTAAATGAAATTTCAAACTTGAATTTTTGTAATTAAATTATGATTTTAAATTTATTTTTTGGTTTTTGAATGAATAAATTTGAGTTGTTTAAATTGGTATTTAAAAATCTTCTGGTAAACATCAAATAAAACAAATAATTCCTTTATTTATCTATAAATAATATTATAATTGAGGTCAAAAGATATATTTTCATGATAAAGGGACAACCTATTTTAAAATATTTAATAATTATGTATGTATACAAAAATTATGTTGTCACAACATATAAGTTTGTATTTTAACATGCGCCCGCATAATGTACCAGAACTGCGATTAGAATGTTATTCAATTAACTTTGATGACGATATATCATAATAACAAGCAAATTTTTATACAATGACACAGTTTTCAATTATACAACTGCCTATATCTTATCATTATGATTTGAAACATGCTAATAACTTTCCCCATTGTTTAAGATGAAATTTTTACAATTATTAATTAATACTAAGTATTAGGTTTTTATCCACAAACTTTGTTTCTCGAAATGTTGAAAATTATTTTTTTTGCAAAATTTTTGAAAATCCTTTCAAAATAGTAAAAAAATCTATATTTAACGAAAATGAAAACAGAGAATATTAATAACAGGATAATTTTAGAATATTTGATGCCGTGCAAAAGTTTCGTTTCTCTTGCCGAAAGTGAATAGTTAAGATTGCATTTTCTAAATTATTATAAGAATATATTTTCAAATATATATTTATTTCTTTTGAAACATATTTTATATTATAACAGTTTTATATTTCCTCGTTCCTAGAATAGAAGGTTATCTCCTGAGTTTTAAATCCTATTACATTGTTACCACCATAGCCCGGTTAAGGTGTGTTTAAAATTTTGAGTTGTTTATCAATTTTTAGATAATTTTTTATCGAGAATTGAGTGTTGCATATTAGGCAATTTCTCGAGAATTCTCAATTGAAATTATCTCAATCAAAATTTTTATCATAACATATACGGTATAGGGAACACAAATAGAGGGAAACAGTACTGATTGGATATGAGTGTAAAGTACAGTTGGAAAGTAAGAAATTCTTTTGTTATAAATACCTCATATACATACGACTCTAATTGTAGAGTTGATAGGTACGAAAACTTTTATTTAGTGAAAATGCTTGAGTAAATTCTGCAAAAAAAAGAAAGAGTAAATTTAAAAAATAATAAAGAATAAGAGTTAATTTTTATGTAAATATATATGTATAGAGCTTTCTAATCAGAATAAAATACGTATACCTATTAAAAATTTAGAATAAAAATTCTAATGCAAAATTTTAAATATTTAGATAATGTTGGGCTAGTACAATGTTTACATTGCAGGGTTATATATTTAGTTTTTGATGGAGGATTGCATTTTGCAGTTTTTCTTCACATCTAATTGATCTAATTGATAGAAAAGAAATTTAATTTTACTCAAATGGATTTTTACTACACTTTAATTTAACGTAAGAAGTCGCACTTTAAAAAAAAATTAATATTTTCTAAATAAAATTGTATGTAATCAAAATTTCATTAATTGCGTTCTTGAATTAATTCTATTGCACAAATTGACAATGGTTAAATAATTCTTTCATACAAAATTTGATAACTATAACAATTTTTTATCGTAATTTAAAATTACGTTAAAATTTCATTTATTAACAAAGAAAATGCTTAACGAAATTTTAATAATCGCATTTCGCTATAGAAGTTAACCGCGTATTTGATAATTTTTCTATATATACTTTATAAACATTGGCCACGTTATAATTCTATGTCAAATAATACAAATAAAAACATAAAGCGAATTTAGTTTACGACCAAATTGTTTATAATGTCTGTATGTACTTAAGTACATGTACATATCTATTAGTACCCAAAATCATTAACATATGTAGGTTTGCTCATGTAAATGTACACATTTCTACTTACTTACTTTCAAAAACGTATACCTATTACTTTATTTTTTTTTTTTCATATTTAAACGACACAAATTATATTCAAATTATTTACAAAAATAAAAAAACCTTTACATTAAATTATTAATGTATGTATATGATATCCTTATATGCGATCAAGATTTTTATCGTAAAATATTTTTTCTTTTTCAGAACATGAACCCTATTCATGTTTCTTTGATATTTATCTTGATACAGAGTTATGAGATACGAAAAATAAAAATCAAGGAGAAATGAAAAGAAGGACAAATTATATAATAAGGAAAAAATGAATTAAGAAACAGAAGGAGTATATAGCACCACATAAATTTCAATATTTAAAAAAAATATTCATATATTATTTTCTATATATACAATATAAGAAATCAGCCATGGCACAATACATCATATTAGAATTATATGGATATTTGTTTTTTACATGTATCTCGAGCGAATTAGAGCAAAAAACAGGAAGCAAATAAAGACAGAAATGATAAAAAGATTCAATATGATTTTAGCAATTCTTCCTCTATACGACATTTGTAACTTCTCCTAAAAATTTCAAATATACATATACTATACATATTTTTATAAGAATTCAAAATTTATATATACGCATGTATGGAATGAATTTTAAAATTTGAAAATATTGAGAAAACAGTGAGAAGCAATTAAAAATGATCCTTGCTAATATACAGTACTTCCAATAAAATAATGTACAAATATAAATACGTTAGAACATACATATTTGTGTGTGTGTTTCTATATATATATGAAATGGAAATAAATGATTATATATTATGTTAGCTGGCAATATATAATATAACATTTAAATAATAAGTACATAATGGCTCAAAAATTAAAAACAAATATCTCAAAAATCAACTCTGGAACAATACGAAATTGAAACACATTAAAACCATCACTTAATGAGAATGAATATAGCTACTACAAAATACAGACTCTACATTATTTCTCATCATACTTGTAAGTATATTTTATTTTTATATTAAATATTTTATTTGATTCCGAAAAAAAATGGTATTAATAAAATAATAATAAAGTAAAATAATAAAAGAAAAACAAAGGCACAAATTATGAATACCAATCGAATGAAATCTGAATATGATAAAAGGAGGGGAATTGAAACAAAACATGCAAAAAAAAAAAAAATCTGAAAATAACATCTTTGTTTTGTACTTTACGATAAAATATGAAAAGATTTTCCTTCCTTCTTACGCTTTTTTTTTTTAACTCTACTTGTTATTTCTTATGTTCTGTCTGCACTCATGTTTTTCTTAGAGCTGCATAATATTATTGATCACTCCCTCATTGTTGCTCTTTTTTTTTTCATTCTTCATGTACATTATTATTTTACACACAAACTTCTCTATTAATCGTATCGCATCCCAAAGAAAAACAAGGAATAAAATGAAATGAAACATAAAACATAAAAAAGGCTTACCTAACTTTATGCTTCTCGTTTTTGTAAAAGAAAACAAAGAATATTTTAAGTACCAATTTTTCAAAACATAAATTTATATACATACATACACATGAATCCAATAAACATTATTGTATATTAATACAGAAAATATAATTTAAACAATGCAACAACAGCAGCAGTAGCACTTATTCTTATATACCTATGTATAGATGCTTACATTCATTTAAAAAGCAGCAATTGTATTAGTTCACAAATTTGTTTTCAAAATTATACAAAGAGAGAAACAAACAAAACTAAAAATGAAGTGAAAAGAAAACAAGGGAAAAATTATATTTTATTAACCATACTTCAGACATCAGTGAATTACCACTCGGGCTGTATTTATTATAGATACATATTTCCTATGCCATTATTGTTGTTTTTTTTATAGAAGGTCGAAAATATAAAATACATGTGTATGTAACAACATTTCCATAAATGAAAACAATATAGCAAAAAAAAAAAACTAACACTCTACCTTTACTGTTTACACACAACTACACAAATAAATAGAGAATACGTGCATTTTTCCGTACTTTTAAGCATTTATGATCGATTTTTCATTAAACACGCCCATTTATCAAAGGAATACACAACCAAACAACAGAAATTCTTGCAAAAAAAAAACATAATAAACACACAACAATAATATAAAATGAGATGCACATACATAAATTTTAAAAAATTAGATAAAGAAAACACTAAAAACTAAACAAAATAAAGTGAAATAATAAAATAGAATAAAACAAATGAATGGTTCAATATACAAAGAAAAAAAAATAAAAAGACGAAAAGCGTTAAAAAGAAATAAAAACAAATTAATATAATAAGCATGTCTAGTGTGACTGTGTAAACATTGGATAACATATAGTGTCGTCTCAAATCTTTGAGTACACAATTCAAATGGATGTATTAAATAAGAAAGAAGAGTACATATAGATAAAAGATATGTACGTAAAATGAATTCATATAGGAATGTATGGCCATATGAAACAACTAAGATCTCAATTTTTCAAAACAGAGGAATGTTAAAAATGAAAAAATATAATATTATGTTATTTTATAACACAATAGAAAGAGATAAATATATTATTATAAAATGTTAATAAACAGTAATAACAACAACAAAACATGTGTTGTATATAGAGACGAATTAAAAAATTAAAACAAAATGTGAAAAACTAAAAAAAGGAAAGCACAAAATGAATAAACAATAATCAAAAGAAAAAACGAAGAAGAATATAAGTAAGGGAAGAAAATATAAATTTAATATAAAAGCAAAAAAGGGAAACACAAGGAATAAAATAAATAAATATATATAAGAGAAACAAAAATGGAAAGAAAAAATACATTTTTAATTTTCGTTGCAGCATTGAAACATGAATACGATATAAAGTCAACATATTTACATTTAAGAAAATGTTAGTAGACTATTTATTAATATAAATAAATGAAAATAAGAAGAGGACAACAATATTGTTAAAAAGCAGAACGAGAATACAGAACGACGATATGTTTTATTGTATTGAGTAGTAGAGTTCCCAAACACTGATACATTTGCATTTTGAGAAATATTTTTACATGTACATATTTGTATATTGTATGTATAAATGAGCAAAATATGTTATATTTTGTTATATTTCATTTTATTATGTTTTTTTTTTCCTGTTATTATAGACGGCAAACTAAATATATGCCTTCGTACCATTTCTTCAGTTAAATAATATACGTTGACGGGGGAACGCGCGTAAAATAAAAGAATTTTTTGTTTGTTGCGATATTAAAATAATAAGAAAAATAAGAAGTTATAACACAATAATTTATACGGAAAAAAAAATAAATAAATTCTCATTTGCTTTTTTTTGTATTATTAAAATAATGTACGAGAGAGAAGCGAAAAATTAATAAAGTAATATTATTTTTTTTTTGGAAAATATACAAAAAGTATAGTAAAAATTTCAATAATAATTTTTTTTTTTTTAATTTAATTAATTATATTTGAAATCTATGTACATACATATATACGAAGAAATAAATAAATATATATGTATATATATTGTACTTCAATAATTGAAATATAAGAGTGTAACAGTTAAAATTTACCGAATAATCATAACAATTACACTATAATGTAATATGTATTAAGAAAAACGATATGAAATGAATTATTTTATATAAATTACGATATTGAATTTAATATACATATACGATATGAAAAATATTGTGAAAATTCTTTTGGAATAATCTAAAAATCAAAATAAAGGAAAAAATAAAATTATTATTATTATGTACAATTATATGTACATCTATATATGTATGTATAAATATAATGGTGAATAACGTAAATAAATAAGTAAAATATATAGAAACATTTAACTGTAATTTAATAGATCTTGTGATTGTTTTAACAAAAACTTACTTAACAAAAATATTTAATCGAGTATAATATTTTTTGATAATAAGGAAGATATACCAGAAATATACTAATTGATTATTATTGTAATATGAAAATGTAATAATAATATAACAATTAATTTCTGTACTTAGTTTATACTTAAGTATATTTTGAAAAAAAATGCAAATAGAAAAAAAATTAATTTTTTAAAATAAACTCAAAATTGCTAAATACTATAGTTAGTCCAAAATTTATATATATGAACAATACTTATATTTGTTATACGTACTATATAATTAAATGAAAAAATATAAAAATAATGCAATAATTATTATGTATGTAAATAATAATGTATAAAAATATTGCAAATAAAAATTATACATGTATAAAGTCGCTGTGAAATTTTAAATTATAAATGTTTATATGTAAACATATTTATATAAATATGATTATATATAAATATTAGTAACAACAATTGTGTATACACATTAATATACTTACATGAAAAATGCATATATGCACATATACATATGTATATTTACAAGAATATAGTTAGCAAAATCGTTTTATGTCAAAGTTTATTAGTATTATTAATGGTTTATTTATAAATTTTCTTAAAAAATAGGTTTTCATTTTAACAATTTAATTTTTCATTTTAACAATTTTAACAAAAAACAAAACATAGAAATGTAGCTCTAAGTGAGCAGGTGTCAGCCGAGCGGATTTTCGAAAATTTTACATTAATTTGTAATTTGATAAATGTTGTGGAATTTAAAAAATATTTATTTGAAAATACTACTATCATCCATTTTACAATAAACAACAAATAAACTTTTAATTTTTAATTAAAAAAATCAATTTTATAGTCAATTTTATAAAATCTTTCATTTATTAATATCTTATCACTGATAAGAACGAGGGAAAATAACATATCATTGGAACCAAAGTGATCTAAAAGATCATTTTATGTAAGAATTGAATTGAAACAGAAAAAAACTCTTTTTACAGTTGTTAGTAGTTACGAGTAATATTACATACGGATAAGGAAAAAATTCCAAAAGAATGTGTGCCGAAGAAGAGTCGAAAGGTTTAGTCTGCATAGATATGTTTCTGATACTGAAACTATCTGAATATTGCTGATAATAAAAAAAATAATGGAACTATTATATTATTTTTCCGAACAGATTTTTTATTGAACTTAAATTTTGCATGGCAATGAAACGAAGTGTATGAAAAAATGATAATTCCTAATTGAGAAGACTATAAGAACACAAAATTTACAAAATTTAGAAAAACAGTGTATGTCAATAAAACACTTAAAAACTAACTACACGTACTCATTTAACATTGTTTGTAATAATCTAAATAAATTAATTAGATAGTCTTACATATTAACATTTCTTAAGCAAAAATTCATTTATAAATTTGATACTTATTGTATTCTGGCGTTATATCACATTCAGTTACAATTACAAATTAATTAAGCATTTCTTCTAATACCTTAAGTTTTTAGATCACAATATTCGGAATTCCTTATCGAAATTTCCGAAATTGGAAATTGTTTTAAATTTTCTAATGTTGAAAAAAAATCTAACCGTTGGAAAAGTAATAAACAAGTGTGGTTTTTCAATTTCTTTTTCTGTATAGAGATTTGTTTGCGCTTTTTAAGGCGCTTAATTAAGGGTACTTGGAAATTGTATTTCAAATTGTTAAAATAATACAGGCTAGCAAATTTGTTTAAGAAAGGTCAGAGTTCTGTACAGTCAATACAGTCAGTGTCTTCAATTAAAAGTAAATCTTATCATTTCTTTTAATTTCTCTTTGTTACTTTCAGTTAATAGATTAAATAGTCTATCTCTTTGGTTTTGCTTTGAAATTGTAGTAAAATAATAAAGACCATTGAGTTTTATTAAATTCTATAGAACTTGTTTTCCTTAACAACATAAAAATGAACAAGTTATTATAGAAGTTTATAACAAAACTGCGACATATTTTTTGGTTTTATTTTCTCAAGATCAGGGTGAATATTTGATTTACATGAGAAATTAATAGCAAGTTGCAATAGTTTTCTTGTGCCACTAATAACTCTAATGTCCATTAAATGTAGATTTTTATATACTTATTTTCCAGATTCAAAAAGAATTCTAGGTCTACCTTCTTGAATCTGGAAATATATTAAATTTCAAAATATTCAATCTTATACTTACGTACTAACAAGCAAAATAGTTTGTTTTTTTCTAATTGGCAAAATTAATTTGAGACAAAATAAAATTTTTTTTTTTAGTTTAATAATGTTTTTGGAGTATGAATTGCTACCCGTGTTGTCGTGTCGATTTTGACAACAAAATATAACGAAGAAAAAACATTAAAATTGTAAAAAAAAACGATACAAGAACGCATAACCTAGATAAAAAAGATAATAAAAACGAAATAAAAGAAAAACAAAAAAAAATTACATATTTTCCTTTTAACAAAAATTGAAGTAGCGGCGGGAGTTTATCACTTTCGCGATGTTCATCATACGCGATAACGTTAAATAAAAAAGAAAACAAAAAAAAAACGTTACATGAATAATTTCGAAAATTATCTATTCTTATCGTAATAAAGTTTAGATGACATTATGATGACAATGTTATCAAAAAAAAAAAAGAAAAAAGAAAAAAAAAAGAATAAAATTAGCGAAACAAAATTAAAAATTTTTAAAATTAAAAAAAAATTTTAAATTCTGATTAGACCTACCCCGATTTTAGATTTTGTTTTTAGATTTTGTTGTTACTGATTTAATTTTTTAATTTTGAAAGTGCGTTACACTTAAAGAATTGTACATATGAAGTAAGAGAATAATATTATTTATATCATTTCTTCGCGCCCATGGTTTTGAACCAAATATTAATCAAAGAAAGCTTAGATATTAGATAGAAGTACAAATATTTTCGACGTAAATTTCATTCTAATGCTGTAACACTTCCCATACTAGGCACGCATTAAGTTTCCATGACTTCAATAATGTTTTATAAAAAGTTCAAGTACTGTATTAATACGATTGTACTACCGTCTAAGAAATTTCAATATGCCTTTACATTGTAAAAAAAAAAAAACTTCTAAAGTTTTTAGTGCATTTTGGAATACAATTTTTACAACATTATTACGTACTTTGACATTTGTTTGAAAATTTCAATTTAAAGTTCTGTGCAAATGTTTATTTTCAACAAGCGTTATCACATCATTTAAAGCATAGCATTTTTATGCTGCATTTTAGGAAAAAAACTTAATAACCAGCACGTTACTGCTGAAAATATATGCTAGTTTATTTAATTGGTTATTTCTGGTAACATTTATATGACATGTATAAGAAAAGCTTGCTCGATTTTTTCGATACCCTTTTTACTTTCATTTTACGTCTCCACTACGTAAAAAACGCATTTAGAAAAAGTGTACATTTTCAAGAGCTTTTACTAAACTTTTTGGAACTTGATACTTTGTAAATATTTCTGTGATTTGGTTCAGATTTTTTATTTCATTTATTGAATTATTTACATTTCTGTTTGGGTATAATACTTGCCAACGTAGCCATTTAATTAAGTATACTTATAACCGATATATTTTGTTTCATTGAAATTAGAGTTTTTGTTGAATGCACTCATATAAATTTTGATTTTGCGTCGGCTTACCATGTAATATTTTTTAAAATATTTAATTTTAAAAATAATACGAGTAGTAATAATTTTACATGAGTATTTTACAGTTTTACAATTAACATGAATTTATGGGAGAGCTCATTAGCGATTCTTTGAAACTTTTACAGTTATGCATAACCAATAAATTAAATAGATTTTTGCCGGCGGAATTCTTGTTTTTTTTTTTCAATCGGAATTTAATAGAATTTATTAAATAAACTATTTATTACACGGTCCTCTATATAACTTCATAAATTCATAATTTTTAATTAATGTTTAATTTCAATTTAATTTGAAAAATGGGATTTCACAATTATTTGCATATTCATACAAAGCGTAGTGCTTATAAAACAAAACGAATAACAATTTGAAGCAAATTTCAATTTTTCTTTATTGGAAATTCTGTGTGAATTCCGAATGACGGTATATTGTAAAGTATAATTCTTACAAAAATATAATAGGAATTAATTTAATAAAAATTAAATTAAATAAAAATTAAATTAATTTTTTATTTACCTATTGAGCATTTAAATTAGCATTTTTGCTTATGAATTTTCTCATAATCTTAGCTCTTGAAAGGAATTTTAGTAAAATTGTCAATAAATTTTTTCATAAAATATGCCCTAATTTTCGTTAATATGCTTTCAATTTTGAGTAACACAATTTTCTAATAAAACTGAACGCGATAAAGAGCCTTACAAAATATCTTGTTTACCGGATTAATTTAGAGTTGCTTTAACATCTTAATTCAGATACGTTTGCATATTTAAAATTTGCATATTTTGCAGTGAATTGGATGGCGAAAAGTATTGCGGTACTATTTCATAAACAATATCATTTCTGTTATTTTCGAACGACTGATTATATAGAAGTTTCAGAATTTGTATACTGCGTAAACTAAGAAAACTTAGCTGAAATTTTTGCATATTGTTTAACGCCGCGGCTTAGAAATTTTAGTTCTAATGTAGAACTTTCAGCGCAGCGTGCATAAACGAAAACTCCCATAGTCTGATACGATTTTAGAATGTGGCCTCTTTTCTATAGTAAAAATTTATCGAACATGGTATATTTGAATATTTTTTTAGTTTTGATCTATGAAACGCTCATTATAATTAATATTTAGGTTGTAAGTTAGAAAAGAATTTTCGAAAATCTCGTTTGGATTCTACTTTATTACTTAGTTAATTGTACTTTAATTTAACGTAAATACCGTTATCTATATTAATAATTTAATTCTACTTAATATTTCAAAATTAACATTAAATGTTTTTTTTTTGCTGAACTAGTTAATGGAATTCTTAAAAGTGCATGGTTCTTATATTTCTGCATTGTTATTATGAATGAAAAAACTTTTTAAGAACAACTATAGCTCGTAATAAATGAGCTCTCACATATAATTATTTATTGAATTCATTTAAAATTAATTAATTTGTTTATGTAAATTTTAATGCGTACTTCCACACATATGTATGTCTGCACTTACATGTAGGTATATTCAAGTTGACATATGTATAGGTATTTAGACAGATTATGCTTTCGGCACCTTTTCTAACTAATTTCAATATAATTACAATATTAATGTCCGCCTGTTTTAATAAAAATATTAATTATAAAAAAAAAAAAATTTAATTAATTTAAATTAATAATAAGAAGAAAATATTTCAATAATTTTTCTAAGTGTAATCGAATTTGTTATTTGAATTTTTATGTTTTCCTTTTTTTTTCGTTTGTAGACAAAATCGCGTATACTACCCCGCAAGAAATCACAAATTGATTTGAAAATTGTATAAGAATTATAGATGTTTGATGATCTTGATTATATTTTTTTTTTTCTTATTGATTAATATTTTTTTTTTAACTATTCATATCTAATAAGTTTGTTTTTCTTTTTTTTATTATATTTGTAAATAGAAATGTATATGTACTGACGTATGTATGTATATAAAGTACCGAGATATGTATAGGTAATCATTTATAAAAATTATAATTGTTTTATTATCAATTTTGATTTTTAGAACCTGTCAAGATTATTAATTTTTATCACTGCATATATGTACTTAATTATATATGTATATATTCATACAATTGATAGAAATACATGGTTTTGTATTCATGTATATATATATATATATATGTGTGTATATAGAGTACATATTAAATAATAATCAATCGATTAATTAAATGAAAAGTAATCAATTTTTTTTTTTTGTATTGTACTCATTCTGATTTTTTGGTTTTTCTTTTACTTTAAACTTATTAAATCAAAAATTAATAAAGAGAATAATTAAGTTAAGTTAAAAAAAGAAAAATAAGAAAAAGAAGAAAAAAAAATTTAACTACTTTTTTTTTAATAGTTAACAAAAGTTCGCAGATTTTTTTTTATAAGCACATTTTAATTTTATTATTTGTACTTACTGGAGACAAAATTTTAGACAATATTTGGTTTCAAAGTTTAACAAAAATTTTAATTTTTCTTCTCTTAAAAAATTCATTAAAAATAATTTCTGTTTTTGTATTATTTTTTTTAGATTATGCACAAACATATATACTAGTTATATAAATATCAACAAATGAATTAAACAATAACAAAAAAAATTAAAAGAAAATGAAAAATAATAAAAATTTTTATTTTATAGTTTTCCTTTTGCCATAATCATGTGTGATTTATAAAATTTAATGAAAAAAAAAAAAAAAATATAATCAATAGAAATTTTGTGACATACAAGTTTTGCAACGTTGCAACGTTTTTATGAAAATGAAAAAATTATAAAAAAAAAATTTGAAAATAATTAAAAAAAAAAAAATAATTTAAATAATTAATAATAAATTGTGGACATAATTGTATATGATATAATTTATTATTATCTGTGATAACATCTATATATATATATATAAATATAATTAATTTAAAAAAAATGATAATTATAAAAAATAACAAGTAAATATTAACTTAAGTCTTAATATATCTGAATATAAATCATAAATAATTAAAAAACTAAAAATATAATGATTAAAAATAATAAAAAAAAATTAAAAAAATTAAAAATTACTTTTTAATTGAATTGATTTTTATTAGGAATTTTTTCTAAAATCAATTATTTTTCTTCTTTGATTTTTTTCTCCTAAAGTTGTAAATTCCTAAATGAGTTTTATTAAAAAATTTTTTCTTATTTTGGAAAATATTTCAAAAAATTTTTGTGTGCAACCATTTATAATTAACTAGAAAAATAATTAAAAAAAAATAAAAAATATATTTATATAAATTTTACCATTCAAAATGCCAACAATTAAAATTTTAACTTTAAACTGTAAAAATAGTGGTTTTTAATAATTTTATATTTAGAAAATAAAAAAAAAAATTAAAATAAATAAAAAAAATTTTTAACAATTTTCATTTCAAATAAAAATTATAAAAAAAAAAAATAAATTAAAAACTAAAAAAACAAACTTAAAAACGTATAAAGAAAAAAACAAATTTTCATAATTTTAGTGTTGAAATTTTATCGAAAAAAAAAAAAAATTAATTAAAAAAAAAAAGCGAAAAAAAAATCCTTAATTTTTTATTTTAGTTTTTAATTAAGAAAACAAACACAAAAAAAAAAAAAAAACAAAAACCCTATTATAGTTACAAAAGAAATTTTTGTTTTTTCTTAGAAAATATAAAAAAAAAAAATTAACAAAATTAATTTTAATATTATGGATATGACGGCGACAGCAGAATCAGCTCGAAGTTGGTATGAAAATCCTAGATTAGGTAGTTCACCAGGTAGTACTGGTTTATCATCAGCTGGTAGTGGTCATCAAAGTTTATCAAGTGGTTCAGCTGGTGGTTTAGATACAGATATGAGTCCATTTTATGCATTAGAAACATCAAGTCATCATAGACGTTATTATTCAGCTAGTTATCATCCGACACATGGTAAGTGTATTTTTAATTTTTATCAAAATATAATTTTAATTTTTTTTTTTTTATATAAGTATTTATTAAGTTTTTGTTGTCAATTTTAATTAAATTAAATATATTATGATTTTTAAATCCAAATTTAATTAGAAGTACAAATTTTTGCATTAAAAATATTGAATATTGTTAAACATTAGTCAACTAAACATAATTCTATATATGGGAATTTTACGAGGGTCACTATTTATATTTCGGGTCCTGGCAATACTAGTGCTGCCAGGTGCAATCAGACACTTCCATTGGAAAGTTTGACATTTTTTAGGACAACTTCACTCAGAACGTTTTGTCATTCGAGCGCGAATTGTTTTGTTTACAGTGACTTGAAAAATTCATCTCGGTCAAAAAATGGAATTGTCCCGTGAAAATTTTCGTGCGATGATTTTTTACGATTTTCGGCGCGGATTATCGAGACAAGAGTGTCTCGATCAACTTGTTTCGACTTTTGGTGATGAAGCACCATCAAAAACCACTGTAAATCGCTGGTACCAAGAGTTTGGTTTCGGACGCCGTTCGCTCCAGGATGAATTTCGTGAAGGTCGGCCAATTTCGGTCGTTTTGTGTAAACCTATTCATATGTTGTTCAAATATTTCTCTGTCTGTAATGTATAAAGTATAATTCAAATTAATTTATATGTATATTCGAAAAATTACCTTTTTTGTTGAATAAAATAATTTATGTTTTATTAAAATTTTCAAGGATACAATACCTGTTATAAGTATATTTGTATATATATTCGATGAAATATGCTTATACAATTGCATCATTAATATTGACGAACTCCAAAATCTGGTTAGATGATTTTTATGAAGAATTCTTGTTTGTTAAATAAAAAATCTTCTTAGGCATTCAAATTTTATATACACGTACATATGCAATTCGAACTATAAAAAGTTTTAATATATAAAGTTTTAATTAAAGTTTTGCATTCTTCACAAAAAAAAAAAATTATTTATTTTAAGGTTCGATGTTTTGGCAGAAATATTCTAAAACTATACTAGCATAACCTATAAAATATATTTAAATTATTCCAAACTAATCGAACGTTCCTAACAAAAATTTTTAATTATTTGTCGATGAAAGTTTTGATTCATTATCAAATTAATGATTTTGTTTTGAAAACCATATAAGAAATTAAAATTTTCGATGCTATTCGGGAAACTATCGTGTCTTCAAAGTATGGTTTACAATACTAGTTTTATTAAAGCTGTTGCATCTATTAAACTAAATTTACAAAATTTTCAGATTCGGAATTTTTTGATTTAAGTACATTGTTACCTAATTTATATAAGCCCAATAATTATTAAATTAGAACATATTTTCGATCGAAACTAAGATATCGAACACTTATAATACCAATCAACTAAATACAAGATTTAAAATATTTTCATTCGATTCTTGATTTGAATACCAAATTCAAAACTAAGTATGTAATATTGGTAGAAAGAAGTATAAAACCGTTTCCTTAAATAATTTGCTAAAATTCTACCGGCTCAATAATATTCGCTTTGTAGATTTTATGCATAGTGCAGGGATCCTTAAAATATTCTGTTTGAAAACAGTATTTTTTTCCATAAAATTTTCCATAAATGGTACATTACTTGTGCATACACCACACTTTATTGCTGTTAACTCTATAATAGTCCTGTATAATCTTTAAAAGTATAAATATAATATGCAATCATATAGTATATATATGAATTGTAGACTTGCTTCTTATACGCAATTTAAAATCAAGCAAAGTATCGTGCGTCCGCTGTATATTATACTAAAGGTGCAATTAAATTAAAAGCTTACTGAATTAATTAGATATTTCAAAAATATTTTTTAAATTATGTAATTTATTAATGTGCCTACATGTTTTTTTTGTTTTTTTTTATTTCATATACTTATGTGGTACATTTGTAAAATATATTCAATAGTTCCGAAATGGAAAATTTTAATATTCAATTTAATAAAAGAAGGTAATGAATAAATAAAAGACAAAAAAAAAATGGAGAATATTAAATAAGAAATTAAATGTTACTTTTAATAGAATTGTCCATATCTGAAAAGTATAATGTTTTTCATAATTTATGCATATTATTATTCACATTTACAGTGAAATCTCGTTGGAATTTGTTACTGAAATCGTTTTGTTTTTCAAAGTCAAATAGTGGAGTTTTAACCCAAAATAATTTTCTGCAAATTGTGTATATATACCGAGTTGTGTAATATAGAGCTACTTAATACTCAAAATTAAACAAACATAAAATAAATATGACCTTAAAATCGTCACGTGTTGGGCAAGTAAGGATTTAAGTTTGTAAATTCTTAAACTTTCACTCTTATACGTTTCAGACCATTTGAATTGAGAACATTTTAAGAATGTTAGAGCCATGAAATTCAGTATCAAAAAATATTGCAAAAATTGTGGAATAAAATAAAATTTCAGAATGTTTTTGAAAATTCTTTAATTCTAATTAAGTAGCTTGGGTTATAGTTGAGTAACGCACAAACTGCCAAAGTATAACAAGGATAAATGAAAATTATGTAAATGATTTTTCTATCTGTTTGAAAACTACAAATGCAAACCGGAAATTCAATACAATTTTGCAGTTTTTTAATTTAGCAACTGCATAAACTGCTTTTTTTGTACGATCTTATAAGATTTTAAGCTTTTGTAGAATCATTATTATTTCTACTGTTAAAAGCTATTATATGTAATTTTTAAACATGAAATTGAATGGATGAACTACATTATCAGAAGCATCCAATAATATTCTCATATTGATTTCAAATTTTTTAGTCATTTAATGGTCATTATTTTATTAGACACAATGGAATACTGAAAATAATAGTTTTATAGAATGATTTTGTAAATTTAAATTTTTGAAATCCGGAAGAGGATTTCCCAATAATTTTTTTTTTATAGAGTTCTTATTAGGGATTTTAAATATAGCTTATAATTAAAAATTCTAGCCTGAACTTATCAGTTAGTATAAGATTTTTAATAGCATTAAACAATAGAGTCTATTTTCATGGATTCTACTTAATTTTTAATGTAGACAAGAATAATAAAAATACAAAACCAAAAAACAAACAAAAAAATGAATTATAAATTATCACTTTTTTTAATATACTCTTACATTATGTATGTATTAATATACTTTTAATCACACATATACAAATTATACATTAAATTATAAATAAAACAAAGATATTTAAAATTCATTGCATTTCCATTCAACTTCTTTTAAATTTTTTTTAAACACCTTTTAAAGGTAAACTCTTTTTAATTTTTTTTTTCTTATTTTTGTTCATAATTATTTTTATTTTCTTAAACCACAATATTATATTTGTATAAGTACAATAATATTGTAAGGAATTCGTTGAAGTGTTAAAGAAATCATTTTTAGAATAATTTAATTTTTTTAAAATATCATCGCTATTAATAATTGTAAAAATTATATATAGGTATACATTCATATCGCTATACCGTACGTATATTTATTATGGTCAGAATTTATTAAATATAATGTAAGAGACACGAGAAACCTTAACAGAACCTAAAGATATTGTAACATTACCTTTCTTTGTTTTTTTTATTATTATTTCAATTTCATTTTAAAAGAATTTTAAATTAAAACATGGTAAAACTAGTCCAAGTACTTATATATTCTTTAAATAATATAGTTATACTTTATTATACCCTATATATACATACATGGTATATATACCCAAGTATCTTTATACAAAATATTTAAAATTATAATTATATTAAATATAACTATAGGGTTGGTAAATCTTGTATCATTATCGCTTTCAACATTTAACATATTATTATAATTATTATTATATAACTAATTTAATATACATATATACACATACAGATAAGATTATATTCACAGTATATTTAGTTTCATTATGCTTATACAGAAAATTATACTTATAGATAAATCACATATTTGTGATAAAAAAAAAATTAAGGAATTTGTTTTCATAAATGGTCAAGATTTTATGGAATTTTTATGTATTTATTTAATTATATTCTAGCCATACTTAAGTTTTTTTTTTTCTTATATAGAATCCTTAATGTTATAGAAGCATGAATAATATAGACGAGAGCAGAAACTTTTACTATATACACAACAAATACGAAAAAAAATAATTACAAAATGGTAACAAAATGGGTGGGCAATTAGTTGTCACAATTTAAAAAAAAAACCAAATTAGGGCCTAAAATGGAATATCGCTTTTCATTATTGACGGAAAACCTCAAAAAATAAGAGTAAATTAAATTTTATTTTTAAAAATAAAAATTTTTTTGACAAAATTCAAACAAATTTTTTGAAATAATGTGCGGTTATTAGTACCGTCTGTCTGTTTGATTAAAAAATTTTTACGCCAATTATGTTTCTGCCTCAATTTGAAATTTTATAAACAAATACAATAATTCTCGATAGATTGTAAATTTGTGTAATCGGGTTAACACATATGTAGATCTTAGTAAGAACATTATTTCTTTAACAAAAAAATTGCGCTCTTTAAAAATAAATTGTCTTTGACAGTATAAATACCATTGAAATTCTATAAAAATAAGAATCTAGCAAATAATTATCCTTTTATCGAGAACTATAACCTTATGCCTTACCGATAATTAGAATTGTAATACAATCTTTTTGAATATTGCATACTATTTAAGAGTTCTCCTAAATTTATGCAATATCATGTAATTAGTGAATTATTTAAATAGATCGTTTTCATCATATTGGGTTAGTTTAGTTTTATAAATATAAAATTACCTAAATAAATTACCCAATTACCCCCAATTACAAACACTCGATATTAATTTGCGTAAATTACTTTCACGGCGGCAGCTTTTCGAAATGTTGGTAGCAACTACCGGTCCAGATTGGGAAGCATTATTTTGTGGGTAAATTTCCATAAAATGAGGATTGATAGGCTGAAGTAATTCAGAGTATACAAAGACCAAATAAAATTATTTTACTACAAAATTTGTTTATTTTTAGTTAGGTAGTATTTCTAATACGAGCATGTGCAGCTTTCATATAGTTTCAATAAAAAAATTGAAAATCTGTTCAAAAATATTTTCATCAATAACATTTCAATATTTTTTTCTATATATATATACTTTTAAAATATTTATTATAAATTTTGGATTTAAATGAAATTTTAATTTTTATCAATTCATAAAATCTTAAAATTTCATCCTTTTGATTTCTGCTAGATCATAATATTAGCAGCCATTTTTAAGTGAAACTTCATTCACTTCTTGTTGATAATTTAAAATATCAGCTGTCATCTCATTATAAAAATAAAATTCATAATTTTAAATTTTACCCATAATGATTGGTAAATTATTTTATTTGTGTGAGTCTTAAGTACGCTCATTTCATTAATTTGTATTTGTAATGTTTATTGTGCATACTACTATTTACTTTTTTACAACAGATAGACAATACGACTAATGCTTTCATATGCAATGCATATAGTAATCAAGTAGCTAGAAACCTACCCTTATATCTTTGATTTATATTTTTTTTTGTATTTTCGGTCGGTTACTGTTAACAAAAAACACACCTATATTTTTTTTCCTAAGCAGCAGTAGTTATAAAAATACTTCATTATTCATTCATTTATAGTTGCTTCTTTATCTTTTTGTATTTCTCAAAATCAATTTATAGTATAGTAAGGGGTAGGGTAAGGATTTTAAATTTGCATCTGGTAAATTCTGTACGTTATATATTTTATAATATATAGAAATTGAAAAAATAAAAATGGTTTGAATTACAATCAATGTTTCAGCACAAAAAAAAATAATAATTCCAACTGTGAAGGATTCTGTATTTATCATTAGTATTTAATTACGGTTATGTTGCCTACAGATTGTTATGTAGGTACTTATAAAAACGTTTCATTGTATTACTTTTAGAAAATGTTTGAATTTCATTTTGAATTTTTTAATATGCATTTATATATATATATATATATATTTCATGAAAGTCGATGTGAAAAAGCAAAAATTTAGAGGCTCTAGAAAATTTGCTTAATTTTAATGAATTAAAAATGTTAACTCTTTAAATGATTAACCTACCTTAATACTTGTAACCATATTTTAGTCTTATACTTTAAACAAAACAAAATGGCGACAGTTTATGAATGTATAAAAATTAAAATGATATCGAGGTATAAGCGTAATATTTAATTAAAGCTGTGGCTTTGCAACGGGTATGTTACAAGATTTCCAAGTAAAAATAATAATGTTTTCAAATTTTAAATGAATTTTATTGTAGATCTTATTGTAGTGGCAGAAAAACGGCATATTTCAGTTAATTGAATAATGGTGGTTCTACTGCACCGGCAACGTCAACTAACTAACCAATCAATCACATTTTATTGGAACGGAAGCTCTTTCATTTTATAAGAATTGCCCTAATATTATGTATTTGAACTTGAGAATTGAAATTGAAGTTTTGTTCTAAATCTTAAAACGAAATTGTTTCTTGTTCGAAGCGAATACCGAAATTTCAATCTTAGAGTATGTACTTAAATTTACTGAAAATTAAAAAAAAACTATATATAAAAATTATTTTTAAATTATATGACATATAAATTCCAAGTGTTATCTTTTCATTCTTTTTGATAAAAATTGAAGAGATAAAATTATTTTAACTATTTCATAACTTCCCGTTTTTGTACTCATTTTAACTGACTCACTCCGTAAGTGAATATGACAACAATTAATAAGAGATTAATGAAATTAATATTTAATTGTATTGAAAAATTTCATATTGAAAGTGTTAGCAATATTTTTACACCAATTTAATTTCCAAAAAGAACAATTCAATAAACTCGAATATCGTGGATATGCTTGGTCGTCCAGATTTGAGGGTATTGGTGGGTGTTCTCTCTGCGCACTGCCTCTCGATGGTCCATCTGAAAAGGATGGGCATGGCGGAGGGCAGGGTCTGACGTCTATGCTTGCAGGAGGACGAAATGATGGGTCACTTTTTGTGTGAGTGCAGAGCGGTTGCACGCCTGCGACTGGAATGCTTCGGGGGGGCTTTCTGACCTCGGGGAGGATCTTGCGACTTGATATGGTTGCTATAATACGGTTCCCCAGGACCGGACAGTGACAATTTATTATAGTGTAAAATTATTTTTTGTGTCAATTTACTACGTAATATTTTAATTATATCAGACACTATTTTCGAGAAGCCAACTGCGATACAACATGTATTACATAAGATTTTTTGAGTTATTGCTCTCATTGCTTCCATTATTTCTAAGATCTACTATTGTAGTCGCAATATTTTTCAAGTAAAATTAATAAATACAATATTTGATTTGTATTAAATTTGTTGCTGAAATTTATTTTGGAATGTCATTACTTTTTAACGCGTTTGATCAAATTGACAAATTTTTCAATTTATTTTAAATACCCGCAATGGCAAAAAAGTTCGAGAACTAGAGAATAGATGTTTTTGTTTCAATAAATCAATTGATGTATGTATGTATTTGAAATTTTAAACGAAAGTCAATTTAAAATATTAGGAAGGCTATACATTTTTCAAGAAGTTCTAAAGAAAATTGTTTGTTGTCATTCTGATTTAGTTATTTCAATTGAATTAAATTAACTAATTTTGAATTTAATTAATGACTTAATTTGACTGTGTGCTGTAATATAGCAATAAAGAAAAAGTAAATTATTTTTCAAAAAATTTACAGTCTCTACTTAAAAAATAATATTTTTCTAATGGTATTAATCGTTTAATATATAATTATTTTAATGTGATCATACTATATACGATTGTGTGATAATGAATAAAGCAATAATCTCTGATTTAAAATCACTAAAAAGAAAAAAAAAATTTACGGAACATTTTTTCATTTAATTACCGATTAGGGTTAAAAAAAATTTCAAAATTTTAAATTTCAATTTAAATTTATATACATAGTTTTACATTTTACCTATATTATTATTATCAAATTACATTGATAATATTTTATTAAATCTACACACATTATAATTAAAGTGATACCATAAAATGAAAATTGTAGTTATACTCGCATATACTTTTAAGTTTATATGAAAATATTTTGTTGGATTATCTAATTTAAATCATGTAAAATTAATAAAATTTAATTAAAATGCGCACAAACTACAAATTTTTGTAATTATTTTCTATATACATGAACGCATTCTATATATATCATCGTATATGTACATATTATATAAGTATGTATTTATAATGAAAACCAGTAAGATTTATTTTTACAGAGTATAGTTAAGCACGAGATTCAAACTATGTAACAAAAAATAAAATTATTTAGTGTTTGTATTATTGTATATTTGCAGTTATTATAGTAGAAATTTTAATTTAATCGCATTATTGTGAGTTTTCATTAAATTTAATTTGGATTAATGTTCGTTTTTAAGCTAAACTTAGAAAATATTTGTAAATGTTAAATTGTAATTTTTGTTGTTTATGGCAGGATGCAAAAAATTTAATAATTCATATATTTTTTTCAATTAAGTATATTACAAGATTTTAAAGCTAGATTTCAATTGGAATTTTGAAATTTGTTAACAACTTAATAAAATAATTTTGTGCCCTTAAATAGTGAAGTTATATACATTGTTTTTCACACTGATCTTCCACTATAACTTAATTTCGAGTTAAGATAAATATATAAACAAAATAATTTACAAATTTAAAGTTTTTAGGACTGTGCTACTGTAATATTATTAATTTTAATTTCTGCAATATTTGATCTCTATCCGGAAAGGAACAGAATTAGATGTGAAATTCATAATGAATTTAAACAGTTCTATAATAGAAAGAAAATTTATTCTTTTAATTGAAAGTTAAAGTATTCATTTGAGAGATGCCATACAAAACTTCCCATTGTATCACTCTTTAAAAGGGATTCACATAATCTTATATATATCAACCTGTAGATTTTTCAAAACTCCATATAAAATTTTGAAGTTAGCCTTACCAGTTTCTGGTAAAGCAAAAATTTAATAGCTTACTGTCAATGTTGATTAAAACTGACTGAAAATCGAATTATCGGAGATTGAAAATTTTACATAAAATTATTTTGTAAGACTATGGGACGTATAATAATCATATAATTATTAAAAGTTCAGGCGTTTGCAACAATGCTCAAACGATAGCGACAAACGCAGTGTGTTTCTGATATAATTGTGAATTAAGTTCATTAATTGTACAAGCGGCAGTATACAATTCAATTTCAATTAGCAGGAAAATTAATCTCAGTGAAAAAGTTTTTGATCTTAATTTTCTAAATTAGTAATAATGAGCTTAAATCGTATTATTTCCTTTCTTCAAATAAAATAAAATGTTTTCGTGAATAGCATTTCCAAACTTCTGAAATTGTTTGTATACTTGGTTAGTTTATTTCTGAATTTGATATAAGAAATTTTGATTGTCTTATCGTTTATTATAATAATAGTCATTTAATCTTCATATTCCAAAAAATTTTCTCATCACTTCTAGTCTAAAATATCAAATTCTTTCATTATTTATATAGAAAGTCGGTAAAATTGCAATTTATTACCAAATTTATATCAAGAATATTTAGATTCAACTGGCATTGCTAACATACATATTAAATTTCGTCTTTAAAATTAAAAGAAAAATATTCATTTTAACAAGCAAATTTTTAAATAAAATAAAAATCTGTTAATAACAAATTTTTATAATATTTTTTGTATAAAAAAATTTTTAAAAATGATGTCATAACATTTTGACCGCCATTTTACTAATTTCGAACTACCATAAGTATATTTCAAATTTTATTTTTCTTTTTGTTTAATATAGTTAAGGACGGAATAATCAACAAAATAAAAAAAAAAATTAATTTAATTTAGACAGGTCCATCATCAGAATACTAATGGTCTTATAATAATATTAAAATAATAAAAATAATATAATAAAAAAAAGGATGACTATACAAAAGTGAAAAGACACCGTCGTCTATAAAATTCGGCTAACATGATTTTCGTACTAAAAAAAAAAAAATTAAATATAAAATATTTTTTGTCCTCTTTTTTTTTTTCTGAAATTTTGAAATTTCAATAAAATGTTGAAGAATAAAAAAACAAAAATATTAAAATGCAAAAAATGTTAAAAATAAAAACCCCAAAATGAAAAAACAAAAAACCATGAAAATTATTTTGTATGTAAAAATTTATGTGCTATATTTAAATTTGTATATATATATACATATGTATATATATTTGCGTGTATGAATTTGTGTGCCATACATACAAACTTGTATAAAAATCTCGAACAATATTAACAAAAATACAGAAAACACAACCGCCATTCTGCAATAGCCAATTACAATTTATGAATTATGAATTTGACAAGAATTTCACATGTTTACATACAAAATATAATATACTTAAGCAGATTATGGTTAGGGAACCGACTAATATTCAAAAATAATAAAAAAAAAAAACAAAATAATAAAAACTCTAAAGAAGGACTTGACAAACTTATCGAAAGAAGCCCATATGTTTCAGTTTTTTATATGATTACCTTATATTTTGAGAAGAAAATTTTTTTTTTATTACATACTTATAAATATATTTGTATTTTGTTTTCTTTTTTTTCAACAACCAGTGAGTTAGCGAGTGAATTAACAAGCATCAAATTATTACCTCAATCATTTCCTCTTTAACCATTTTTTTTTCTCCTTATTTTTTAATTTCTCATTTTTAAAAAAAAAAATTAAAAGATTACCTGAAAAAGAGTGTGTACAATATTTTTTTTTTAATATTAATACGCTGGGGTATTAATAAGGCCCTTATGAATTGTAGTTTTTGTTTTTTGTTTTTACTTAAAAACTTGTACAAAATAAGAATAGAAACAAGTAAAAAAAAAACAAAAATCGAAAAGAATAGAAAAAATAAATTTGGTTTTTTTTTTTTTTTTTTGAAAGGTGACCATCAGTTTTCGATTAGGACTCTTTAAAAAAAATATAGTAATAATAAAGAAATCTGAAAGTCATTGCTAGTATTTTATATCGAGCATTCATAATATCTACGTATATGAATTTATGCACATTATATACAGTGAAATCCCTTTTGAAATTACTAAATGTGCTTAATATCTTATTATTTGAATTTGTAATCCAATAAAAATTTGACTCAATTCGGACAATTCTAAGATGATTAAAATAAAGAGAGAAGTGAGTCCATTCAGGAAATTTCCAATGAAAATGTTTTATTACAGGATGTCGAAAATCTAAGTCTGAAAAAAAAATAGGTTTTATAGTTAGAATCATTAAAGTTTTTTTCATAATATAAATATTCTGACTAGCACCTTTTTCAAATTGCCAGGGCATAAAATTTAATTATAATTTGAAAATAAATAATTTTAAACTCATTAAAAGTCAATTATTAGGTAAATAGATTTATTTCTACCTATGTTACGTCCAAAATTTACACATTTTTTGCATAAAAACTGTAAATATTGTGAAAGAAATTTCGTTTCAAATTTGCGTTACAATAAAAGTCCTATGCAAAATTCTTTATATTTTCTTTGTTTTTACAATAATTTTCATTCAAAAGTAATCTAATGTAGAAATTGTAGACATCAAATATTATCACGATTTTTTCGTACTTAAAACTTGAGCTAATTGGAATTCTTGAATTCTTGATATACTTAAAGGGTTTGATTTATTGGAAAAAATCATTGTATGAGTTCTCTATATACGTATACGGTTTAAAGTACGAAAAGGTTAAATTCTTTTCGAAACCAAAATCTTAACTCTGATACTAATTTACTTGAAATTAATTTGGCAATTTTAATTAAAGAAAAATTTAGAGTATATTTTATATTTTTAATTAACCACAATAAATAAATTCTACTGTAATTAAATAACATTTTTTACACAAAACATTTTATCTCTCATGGGTTTACAATTCTGCTTATATCTGTAAGGCTTTGTTATTGTTCTATTTTTCATTAGAAATATTCTTTTTATAAAGTAATTTATTACTATAAACTAAATTGTGTTTTGACAAACTTTTTAAAAAAAAAAAAAATATTTTTGTAAAAAAATAAAATAAAAGGCAACTGCTTTTAAATGCTTTTAATTTTTTTTTAAATTTTTCGTCTTCTTGTTTTTTTGGTTTTCATGATGATTCTTCCAATTAATACAGCAAAACTGTCTATGGCTCAACCTGAGTTTTTTACTTAAACGATAATCATCATCCTTTTTTGAAATATGGTACACGTTAATATTAAAACGTTAACCATCAAACATCATTCTTTATTAACTAAATGTTGAGATAATTTTTTTTTTCTTTTTGGTATTTGATGAAAATTTTTGTCACTTGTTTATCCATCTATAATGGAAAATGTATTTTTTGACATAATTTTGATGTTATTTTTAAGGTTAAGTTAAAAATTTTTGACATCATTTAATAAATTTAGTCTGAGAATAAAAAAAAAATGTTTAGAAACTTATTTTATTTAAATGTGTTAGTTCGTGTTGTTGTTAAAGGTTGAGGAATGATGAGTTTTCAAAAAATTATGTTTTCATTGAAGACAATAAAAAAATTTAAGGAGCGCAACTATAAAAGACCAAAAAAAAGGATGATTATTTTTTTTTTGTTTTCTTTAAAATCCATTTAATTTTGTTTCATATTTGAAATACCAATATAATTTATTCGAAAAGGATAATGGAAGGTGAGTCCTTCTTTATTTTAAATTATGTGATAATTAAAATGCATCTCTCAAGAATTTTGACATTTTATTAAAAATTTTTGTTTTTCTTCTGGTTACTGTTTCAGTAGTTTAGTTAAAAAAAATTTTTAATTGAATTGAACTCATACTTTCCTCCCTATAAATGAAAATAAAATAAAATGATTAAAACTATCAAATGAATTATAATTTGAAATGGATAATTTATTAGTTCATAAATTGTTGAAGACAGTTGAGGAGGAAGAACGAATTTTACATTAATATTTAAATACATTTATTCATGATATGCATGCGTTTTTGTACAATTGTGGCTACTACTAAATCAACTGAACATACATAAATTTATTTTTAAAGTTAATAATAATCGTAATGAAAAATCTTTCCTTTAATGCTTATAAATTCACTTATATCTAGCATTTTTAAAATTTTTAGTTTAACATTTTTGTATATTTTAATTGAATTAATTATGTTTTTGGCATTTGGTATACAATTATCCAGTATATTATGTATGCACATTTTGAATTTGAACAACAATTTGTTGGTAATTAATTATTACAAATTATATTTAGTAATAATACTAATATTCTATTCGAAATTAGAATATTAAAGAAGTAAAGTTGCGCATTATGAGAATTTAATAATTTTATTGTAAATTTAATTTGCTAAAATATCTACTATACTGCCGCACATTAAATTTGATCTAAATTCTTTAATTCATCATTTTTACATTATCCTCATAAACGTATTTAGTTCATATACTTAGGAAAAATAAAATGCTAGCTAATTGCAAATGATTTCGGGACAATAAAATTAAAAAAGATATTCTTAAAATTATTTGAGTACAAGATATTTGACGAAATTTTTAATGTTATTTATTTTACGAGATTTTTAAAATATTTACAATTCAAATAAATGCAAAATTAATCTATTATACACTATACTTAGATGTTTTAACATTTCTATAATAAAAAGTTTCCAAATATTTTAATTATACTATATGTATACAAAATTATAAACGCCGTGGAAATTGAATTTTCTGATAAAATTAGAAATCTTTTACCTAGAATTTTTCTTATTTTTCAAATAAAAATCAAACGTAATTCTTTA
Source organism: Condylostylus longicornis (assembly GCF_029603195.1). Classification (NCBI taxonomy): domain Eukaryota; kingdom Metazoa; phylum Arthropoda; class Insecta; order Diptera; family Dolichopodidae; genus Condylostylus; species Condylostylus longicornis. The sequence goes on along the minus strand of NW_026578009.1, from coordinate 5,363,289 downwards.
ATGTGAAAAAAACATGTATTAAAAAAGAGCAGGGCTAAAATCAAATAATATGGAGTTAAATATAATTTTTCAAGACAAAATAATTTTAACAGTATAGATTGAACTGTTTGCTGTTATTGTTCTTTTATTTTTTGTTTAATAATTAAATTAACTTATTCAAAATTTTAAAATTAAATAAGGAAACAAAAGTTCGTTTCAAAATTTTACGATTTCATTTATTTAAGGAACGCCTAAAACTATGCAAATTTTATCATTCTAGAAATTAGTAGTTCTTTTAAATGTTGTTTTCTTCAAAATAAGTAAATCGAATCCTGTCTTGTATAATTTTCAAATTTCTTTATCATAAAATAAAATTTTTAATAACATTAAAATTGTCAATTTGTACTCGTAATTATACAAACTTTTATTAGTATAAAATTAAATTTGCATATATCAAAGCTAAAGAAATTTAAATAAAATTAATTTTGGCTTTTATACTCGTAAGACTGAATTTGAATAATTAAAATAAAAATAAAAATTTCAAAAATCCTTCTTTAATTTTAATATTCGGCCATTTCTAAAACGAATCCGTTTTATAGTTATTTTTTTTTTCTAATTTGAATTTATGAATTAAAATTATTAAAACAATTTTAGTTACACGTTTATTAAAAAAATATGGTTAGAGCGAGGTAAAAAGAGAAAGAAAGAGTGAGAGAGAAAGAGAGGGAGGTATAGAAAAATTTTACTCAAAGAGATCAAAATTTAAATTAAAAAAAACAAAATGTTTAAAAAATTTTTTAAAACAGTAAATTTTTTTGTTTGTTTTTTTTATGAATATTTATGTTAAATATGGCGGCACTTTTATGTGTACCTTTGTAAATATGTGTGTATAGATTTTATAATTATGTATTTCGAATTTTTAAATGAAAAAGAATCCCAAATGAAATTAAAAAAAAAATTCCAAATCCAAAAAAAAAAATTAAAAAAGCAGAAATCTCCATTTTTAATATACACACACAAATTTTTTTTTTTTACCTCTCAATTCAGATTGTTATTATTAAAATGTTATGGTTTTAAAAAATTAATTATATTCCATATTTAATTATAAAATATATTCAAAATATTTCGGCATCTATGTATGTGTGTATTTATGAATAAGTTTATGTACGCTTGTATGTAAATTTGTTTTACATTAACAGAAAAGTTCTGTTTCTTCTTTTTTTATTATTCAATTTTATTTCTGTTATTTTCTTAAAGATTAACGAATACCAAAATGAAAGAAAATCAATAAAATTGATTGCTGTATACAAGAAAGACAAAAAAAAAAAAATTCAACTAATAAATAAATGTTAAAATATTAGCTACTTGTATTTTTTTAAATGTCAGAAATTTAAACATAACAAATTAACATTAAAATTAAACATTATTATTAATAAAATATTTTAAATTTTCTTTTTTTCTTTTGAAAAAAAATTTAATACAAATGAGCGTACATAATGTGTGTATACGAAAATTATTTGTCATTATTGATTAGCTTGAGAAAAAAGTGTCGATCAAGTAGGATTTGAAGACAAAAGCGTCATATGAGTATGCGTGAGTGTAAATTTATTATAGAATATAAGGTCTTACAATAAAATTTTTTGAAAAATATGTAGTCGATTTGGTCAAATTTGTTATTTTAATATACTAGTGTTAGCGCATAGATGTTTGCATTTAGTCAGAGTTATGAGCTGCTAATAGTCGAAATAATTATGATATTTTATAAATTATCATATTCTTCGTCGAAAATCGAAGCTGATTCAAATGTTTTAGGAGACCGATAAATTTTATTTTCAATATACGAATTGTAAATGGTGGGCTTTTAACAGAAAATTAACAAGAGGGTAGAAAAAGTTTTTGAATTAGTATAAAGTTGTTCTTGAAACGTGGATGTAAATTGTTTTCAAAGCTGATACTTTCGCTTTCTGTTAATTTAATATAAATTTTAGAATATCCATACATTTTTTTTTTCTATTTTCTTTTTGCATATCTTTTAAAAAATATCAATTTTATATTTACAAGTAATTTAAAAATTTTTGCAGCAAATTAACACGAATTTAAGTTAATGCTTTACAAACTGAAAGAAGCATTGAATTCAATTTAAATTTTTTAAGATTTTCTCCTATTAAGAATATAACTCTCATTTCTTTTATATTATACAAGATATTAAAAGATAAAATTTTATACATAAAATATTATAAGTACATATTTCAATTAGTTCAATTTCTAAAATTATTGCTCTTGTACTTAAAATATTAAAGAAAATTTTGTTTCCTGTTAAAAAATAGTTTATTTTGGAAAAAAAAACTCATCATTCCATCACTTGCTTATCTTTAATTTTTCGCGAAATTTTAAAATTTTTTTATTTTAATTATTAACTGTTGTCCTACTGTATATACAATGTTACAATAAAATGAACATGTTAAATGTCACTTATAACACACGCTGAACATCTAAACTTACATAACATTTACATTTAACATTGTAAGTCTAGTACGCGTATGTAAGTTTTACTTAAGTTAAAGTGGTGTACAAAGGTAGTTGATCTATAAAATGTAAATATTTTTTTTTTCTCTTTATAAATAATTCACTTGATTTATTTTCAGCGTGATATTAATTATATTAAGAGAAACAAAAACAGTAACGTTAAAAAGAGAGAAAGAAAAACGGAGAAAGGGAGAAAAAAAAGCGATTAAGTATTAAAAAAAATTAACTTACGAGTTATTAACGCGTCAAAAATATTTCTGTAAACACGCAGAAATTTTAACATAATTAATAGGTCAATATTTCAAATGTAAAAAAAAAAAAAAATAAAAAAAAAATAAAAAAAAAAAGTTGTAATTTTATTATTGTATTCTTTTTGCTTTTTTTTCTACTTTATTTTTTTATGGCTACGAGTACAAACACACAGGTTTAAAACTGACCATCTGACCAGAAGAAACTTCATCTTTTATATTATATTATGGTTTTTAATTACAAAGAATATGATGACGCACTGTTTGACCGTCGCGTGCACAACTGCAATCCTTTATAGGCCTTTTCGTTAATAAAAAAACAAAAAAAATAAAGTTGGAAAAAAATTAAAATAAAAAAATTTTTTTTCCCAGTTTTTTTTAACTGTGAAAACTATAAAAAGTAAAAAGTAATTTTTATATATTTGTCTTAAGGTTCAAAATAGTAACAGCAGTAGTAGATGTTAATTTTAAACAACACATAGAGGTACCCTTACAAAAGTCTTTGGTTTTTTTGCTTTTTAATGTACAAGACTGTGAAAATTATTTGATTTAAATTTTCATAGTTAAATTTTTTATTTTATGTTGACAAACATAAAAAAGAAAAAAAAGCATATAAAAAAGTAAAATATAAAAAAATCGTAGAAAAATTTGATTTATTCACAATGCCATATAAAATTTACGACAACAATGTCCGAAATTTTACTACAAAAAAATTATTTCTATATGCAGAGGTACGAGTCTCTTTTACTTTCTATGTTTTAAAAATTAACTTTTATTTTTCTATTCCTTATTATGAATTTTTTTTTTCTAATTAAATTTTTACTAATTTTGAATTATTCCGAGTATATTAAGTTCTGAAATGGGACTAGCTTTTCAAAAAAATTTAAGAGTCACAGAATTGTTTAAGTTCATTTTAATTTTTCTATAATGTTTTGATATATGTAAAAGATTATATAGGGTAAATAAATTATTTAAATATTTAATTTTAGAATCAAATATAAAATTGTCGTATTTTTATTAATATTGCTTATTTAATATAAGAAAATATAGGAAAAATTAAGATTGTAAAATTATTATTGTAAAATTAAACGGAGTACAATACTTAAACTAAATTATTTTTAGTTGAAATACAATATAAAGCATCGCAATCATTATTTTATTGTACGCATGTCGGAGTCTGGTTTTCATAATTCAAGTACAAGTATTAATAACAAGGAATAACAAGTATTTTAAGGTTTTAATAGCTATTTGCGATATCAGAAATTGTAATTGCTTTTAATTTTTGGAACAAAGTTGAACTGAAACAGCAATTGACGCGCATTTCTAATATTTATTCAGATAAATTTGAACCTTATATAGAGTATATACAAGGAATAGAAGAATGGAGAAAATTTCTGGTGCGGTTTAATTAATAAGTTAAATATTAACAATTTCAATATGTTGTTGTGAATGTTACCAGCCCTTGCGGACTTAAAAATTCTTGCATTAATTTGTTTAGAATCATAATTTTTGCTCTTATGGCAATTTTTGTTATATTATTTTCCATTTAACTTTTTTAACTATTAATCAAAGACCAAATTACGCAATAAACAAAATGAAATTAAATCAAAATTTAAAAAAAAAATCTATTAATTGCAGTTCTATTGAAAAAAATACGCTAAATACCGAGCGATAGTTCCCTGATTTACAATTTATTTTCAATTCAAATTGAAATTTATTCTTCCATAAAAAGTTAATTCATGGCGATCCCCAATTCCAAATTTCTGTTGCTCATTTCCATTTGTTTTATTTAAAAAAAAATATATTTTACACTAAAAAATTCATTAAATTAGTGTTTCTTTCATATTAATTGCAATTGAGTAATTTAGAAATTAAAAATGTTTGAAGAGCATTTTCTAATCTTTAATAATCGATCAGTTTATCCCTTCAATTATTAAAGCTTACAAATGATTCCTCATATAATTAGAAAGCGATTAAAAATTTTGAGATCAACTTATCCTGATACTAATCAGATTTTAAATCGTCAAAAAAAAAAAATTTTTTTTTTTCATAGTGTATAAAATATTCAAAAGATTTCGTAAAATTTCAATTATTCAGTCACTTAAAATCATTACGGTATAATAATTATTAACGGTAGAAAATTATAATTATTTAAAATTTTTCTATTTACTTACTGTTTATTTTTTTTGGGTTTGTTATCGATTTTTAACTGAATATCGTTTTTTTTTATTTTATGCTCAAAATTTAGCAGTTCTATGATCATTGTAATTACTTTGTTAATGACAGTAAATAAAACCGGCAATTATTTGTACATTTATAATTATTATTATTATTGTTATTCATTGTATTTTCTATTTCTATTATGGTTGTTTTTTTTTTAATTATAATTTCATTTGATTAATTTTTTTCCAAAAAACACAAGATTTTAAATATTTTTTTTGTATTAGATTTTAGAGCTAATTTCATTTTCTAAATTTTGAAAACAAAAATAGAAACGAAACACAAAAAAAGATTAACTCATAAAGTTCATCTTGCGTAACATTCATAAAATATTTCTATACATACATAAACAAAATATTGAATAAAATGTACAAGGTAGCAAAAAATTATTAGACCGTTTTGATTTTTGATTATAACAATTTTTAGTTTAAATATGAAGCGAATTAAGTATAATTGAGACCTTTTATTAACGCCACCTAACGGTTACACTATCGAAAATTTTCGTTTTTAAATATTGAAGGCTTCAAAAATAGTGAAGGTTTGAAAAATCCCAAAAAATCATTCCTCGTGAAATTGAATTTAAAAATTTTATATTTGAATTTAAATAGAATTTTTTTAAATTTAAAAAAATTTTTTGTTTTCTAAGTATTAGCAATTAAATTATTACAACAGGGATTAAATTATTTGAGTTTGACATAAATACTACGTTTCGACGATAAAACTATGTTGAACTGAAAATTGAGCAAGATTTCAATTCATTACAGAGATTGTTTGTAGAAATGATCTTTTTCGAATAAATGAATGTCTCGAAAACTAGTCTGATAATCTCGAAAACTAGTCTGAAATTTCTGAAATGGCCGAAAACAATTTTAAATATGACTTTTCTTTTCAAAAATTACAGAATATTGTTTTATGATCACATTAAATCTTATGATCTCTTCAAACCCTAAAAAATTTTTAAAAATTTCTTTCTTCAAAACAGGAGTACATTAAATTCTATTTGAGATGCGCCTCAAAAAATGATTATCAAATATTAAACCAATTAACCGAATTGAATTGCATTCAAAAAGTTTTAAAGATTTCTACAAATTTTCTTTATTGAACAAATTTTAATTGTTATATAATTTTCAGATTTGTAAGGTATGATAAATTTCGAAAATTAACTTGGAATAATAGTTTTCGTATAAAAAATTGAGAACAAATTCCAATATTTTTTAACATCAGAAACTTACTTCTTCTATAAGTACAAGAAATGCAAAGACGTTACTCCTTTTGCTAAAAATTAAATTTACTTTTAAATTTCATATTTAAAAGTTAAGTATTTCGTACCACCCTTGTACGCTTAGTCTAAACTACGTATATCTTCATTATTTAATACAAATACTGTCTATGAATATAAAATCCATGTACAGTAATCCACCCCTATAACGCAGTAGATTAGTTCCGTATTATAAGAAAACGCGTTGTATAGGAGTATTCTCGTATAACGCGCTCGTATGACCCCGTATAATGCGTTATGTACAAATGATCTACGTTTAACTTTTCTTGTTAAAGAGGGTTTAAATCGAATCTTAAGAAAAAACTATATGTTATGAACGAAATATGTATGTGCGTTTTATTAAAATCAAACTAAGAACATTTCAAATAAAAAACTTATGCATTTATGTAACTAAAAAACGGTTAATTTCAAATAAATTACATAAATCCAAAAACAGTTTTATTATATATTTATTCACTGTCGGAGCTATCTGAAATAACGTTCCATCGACATCTTTTTTTAAAGGAAATCCGCGCTTTATATGGAGGAAAACACGCATTTTACGAGGGACTGAAATCGCGTAGTATGAAAATGCGTTATAAGAGTACCGTGTTATAGGAGGGATTACTGTACATACAAATATACAAAAATAATGAAATAATGAAGAAGAAAAATTACGACTGTACATTTGCTATATGGAGTTAATATTGTAACTATAAAGTTAAACATTACAAAAATTTAACCTTTTTATCTTTGAAAATTACATAGACACTGCAATAAACCAACATTTTATGCCAAAGAAACAAAAAAAAAAAAGAAATTTATTGTACTTTTCGTTTTTGTTTTTTTTTTAATACAAAAACTCTCAATACTTCATATTTCGTTTGAATGTAAAGTAAACAAATAGGAATGTACGTATGTGTATTTGTTGTAAAGGTTTCACATAGAGTTTCTTTGGTTTTTTAGATAAAACACAACTTATCTGAAAACCTTTACTTTTCTAGAGTATTTTGAACATAAGGAGAACGAACGACACTTTGTCTAATTTTATTAGTTTAATCATTATTTTTATATTTAAGTATGTAGTGAACTAGTATTTTTTAATTTAAAAGCTAGAATAAAAAAAAAACAATAAAAAAAAAGACAGTTATTTTTATAGAAAATGTAACTGCTTTTCAAACTTACACTTTTCTAATTTTTTAAACCTTAACACAGAAATTTTTTTTTCGATTTTTTTTCCAAGGAAGCACTGGAAAAAAAAATTTTAGTCTTTTTAGTGTTCTTCTTGTTTTTTTTCTTTCTCCTATTTTTTTATTATTGGTGTAATAAATATTTGATGAATTTCATGGAAAAATAAAAAAAAAAATAATTTTAATAGGTATTAATAGTTTTCAAATAAAAAAAAAAAATTAAGAAACAAAAAAGAATTCTAATAAATTTTTTTTTGTATTCATTTGAATTTATTCATAGTTTGCCGCTGTTAAATTTTAAAATTAAGATTAAAAATACTAAAATTCTTATAGTTCGTTAACACTATTTCTATTCAACAATCACATATAGTGTTGATAGATGATTGGCGAAATTTTAGCGGGTTTATGAAATGTAGCGGTTTATGTTTTTGCTTTAAATATTTGTGCATAAGAATAAATTTAAATTTTAAATAACATAAGTGTATTGATGTGATTCGGAGTAAATTTTTTAGCATATATATATGTATAGAAAAATTTTATTAAGTTGTCCTGATTATTATGTAATTTAAAATTTATAAAATAAAGGAGGAAAGATATACAGTTAAATATGTAAACTCTGTGATATCTTTACAAATTAATAATTTAAGGAGTGTGTATTATAAGTGACACACTGCTTAGCACAACATTTTGTTTTTCTATATATATATATATATAGTGATATTTTCTAAACACATATATGGCATTTACTATATAAATCCATTCAATCTCAAAGACATTTTTTGAATATAATAACTAAGAATTTTTTCAAATAAAATAATAATTTTACTTGCGCAAAATTTCAATACTGCAGCTACTTCTGAGATATAGCCAAAAAATATGTGTATGGCAGCTATACTACCACATTCAATTTAAATAATGCTTTTGCAATTTACTATAATAAATAATTTGTTATAACTTTACTAATTTAATTTTAAACTTATCATTGAGACGGACGGAGAGACGTTCAAAGCGACTCGAACACATTCGACACATTCGACGTACGGTTATAAATATTTTCTTTTTGAAAAAATAATAATTTTTTGAACTAATAACAAATTAAAATAAAGTTGGGTCAAACCAATGGTTTGTATTGTAGCACTTTTCCCTTCAACAAGTGAAAATTCTGCTGTTAAATACAGTCCTTGTATACCTATCACACTATTAAAATTATTTTCATTCATATACAAAACTATTTCTAGGATTGCATATATTTAGGATGAACGATTTAGGCAGTCTTTGAAATAAAGCAAAAATTAATACAATTATTTGTGTTAATAATAAAATTGTGTGAGTTAAGAAAAATAATTATAATTTTTAATGTCATGGAATTTACCGTTAGCTTTTTGCGTTCATAGAAATTTGAAAAGGCTTGCGGTTTCGGAAATATAAGGTGTCAAAAATTCTAATTTTAAAAACTCAAGAGGCGATAACTTGAGAGGGGGTGAAGATGGAAAAAAATTTTCTTCTAACGAAATGAACTATTTGTTAATGTCTAAAAGCTCCTAAAATTTCTAGCTTCTACAGGCTGGGGTCTAGAAGAAAAACGACATCAAAAATTTGGACAGACGGACGGACAAAGTGAAACTAATAAGCAGTTTTTTCAAAAAATTTTGGAAAAGTGCTAAAAAATTGAAAAAAAATTAAAACTCTTAGACGAAATAGAAATCTAAATTTATTTACACAACAACAATTCACACAGTACAGACTCGCAGTAACGCAGCGTCCCAATATCTTTTCGATATAAATTTAAAATTAAATAAATTGCATATTACTTATGATTAATTTGGTTTTTAGGCTTGTAAGATTCCAAAATTCTGTTTATCTTGAATTAATTTTGTACGTACCACCAATAATCTATGTTTAATCGTGTTTCACTTTACTTTTCACGATTTAAATATTAATAATGGTCATCTATTGAAGTTAGCATGTTAATCTGCTTTTTTCATATAACGATTTGTTTTCGAAAAGAATCAAATGCGGACCAACAATACCTGCAATCAATTCATTTACAATCAAATTTTTCAGGCTATAAAAAATTTAAAATATTTTTAAAAAAATTAAAATAAAAATTATTTTTATTCTTCAAACTAAACTAGAAATTAAATTTATCTGTCAAATTAACTAAATCAAATTTTTATGATGATTAAAAAAAATCAAAGAAACAAAAATATTTTATCGCTTCAATAAGGAAAAGCTCACCTTTTTCTGTTAATTTTGGTGTCAAGTTTAGTTCATTGAGTGGTGGTGTTACTTCAAAAGATTCTAAATTTTTTTTTTTCAAGTAATTTTCAAGAAATCTAATTAAATTTTTATCTATAATTAGTAGTATGCCTATATATAATCAGATTAAATGGGTATTTTAAGAAAAAAATTTATAGTGGGTCTTCTTGTTCTGTTTTTACCTTTTTTATCTTTTTTTTTTTGCATAAAATTAGATGAGAAACCGAAATGAGATTGTTATTTATGACGGAATTCCTTAAAATATTTTGTTGAAATCGAATACTTTTACTGTTTTTACTATCGAGATAAAAGACGATGCCGTTAAATAATCTTTGCTTTTTTATTTTCGTTAAGAATACCGCGCGGAAAAATTTGAAAAAAAAATAAAATAAAATCAATTTTATTTTATTGTTTACGCGTTATATTGAAAGATTATAAAATTATTCAATTTTAATTATACAACTTACAAGAGAGGGTGAAATTTATGAGATTTCGAACTAATAAAATAAGAAAAGTTACGATTTTTTAAAAGTTTTTAAAGTAGTGTGTTAATAAATTTTCAATTTTCACAAGTTTAATGAGCAAATTATTGCTTTTTTTATGAAAAAAATTAAGTTCGATCAAATATTGGACATAATTGAAAGACAATTCTAAGCTTAACCTAAAAAAAAATATGGTTGTTAGTTGTAGCTTTTCCGCCTTTCCGTCTATGTGAATTCGTTAAAAGAGAAAGCTATGTAGAGTTGGTGATCTTTGCAAAAAATTCATTTCTTCAGAAGAAAATTTTTACCTACTCCCTTTCGCCTAGAAGTCATGGCGTCTCAAAATTCTAAAATTGCAATTTTTCAATTCAAACATTTTTAAAGCCAACAAAATTACGAAACAACATTATATATAGAGATATTTGACAATAATAAAATGGCGGCTGAAAATAATGTTTTTCTTTCGCTTTCCTTAAATTCTTAAATTTTTTTCTTAGACAGTAAGTTGTAGAAGTCTAAGATTTCAATAGTTTATATAATTTAATAATTATTAAATAATAATTAAAATTAGCCGAATATCAATTTTCGACTCGTTTTGGGATTCATCTACCAACTCACAATTTCGTCGTGCTTCCTCCATTCATAATTCCAAATACATGCATCTATAAATGTAATTTCTGAAACACAATATAAGTAGCATACTTTCGATTAATTAAGTTTTAACTTTTTAATTAAAATTTAAAAATTATATGTACATATTTGAATTTTTAATAAATCGATTCCTAAAATTCTTGTTAAATCCAAAATTGCGTTCTTCATAGTCAATAAATAAAAAAGTCGATCCAATCTATTAATTTTGAATTTCGTGTACGTACTAGCAATGAATACACATACAATTGAGCAATAATTGCAAAACTTAAAATTGCGTATGTGCCAGAAACCTAGAATTGCTAGTAAAGAATTTTAAAAACCATTGTATTGAAAAAATTTTAACTTTAATTCAAAATTTTAAATTTCAATTTCAAATTTTATTTCAAAGTTTTGGGGCAGAATTTCTTCAAATCACAAAAATGCATAATTTCCAAAATTGTAAAGAAAAGTGTTTTTGACCATTTATTCATTATTCCACATTTCCTCTAAGCTACTAGAATAAAAGTCAAAGCACAAAAAATGTAGTATTTGATCACAAACATACGTCACATGTGAATTTTAAAAGTTCATAACTCATATTGTTCTCAGACCTCCTCGAAAAAAAAAAAAACAAAAAAATTAAGAATAAAATTTGTGAAAAAATTTCAAAGTTAAACTTTTTTGATTCTCTTGTTAAAAATTTTTTTACTTATTTTGACAGCATTCAATTCATTGGAATTTCAGTTTTTGGTGATAAACGTGAGTTGGAATTTAATGTGATCAATTTCATATTTGTTTACATATACACATATGTATATCTTGTTTAAATTTTGTGTTTTCTTCATAAATGAATTTATTATAAAGATGAAGTATATAACAATTTGGTTTTACAAATAAAAAGAAAAATTGCAACGACCATGTAACAAAGACAAAACAGTAAAATTTCAATAAAAATTATCATTAGGAATTTCTTGGTCTTACTTAATATAGGTATGAAATTTAAGTAACGTATAATTTTCAACATTAAGTGCGTCTGCTTCTTTTGCTGCATAATTTATCTGAAATAGAAATTGGAGCATAATGCGAAATTTGACTCGATATATTCCTGAAGTCAGACATATTGAAGTTCTAATATTATTCAAAAAATATAATTAGAAACTTACCAAAGGAATATCAAACATTTGAATATACAAATTCATATTATATTCAGAAACCTGAATAATTGACAGAAATTGGTGTTCCTATATTAGTGTCATGTAATTCTATACGGCTCTTAATGCAGGTTGTCAAACATAATTTAAAGTCCTCACCTACTACCCGAAGATAATCACACTCAAATTGCAGTTTAATTTTTGTTTTTCATTATTATGATAATGTCAGACAGTTAATCTAAAAGCAAAAATAAATGGAACTGGCGGCCAAAACTTTCATCATTGAAAAGTGTTGGCCATCTCTTGTTCTCACATTAGGCCGAAGTATTTTTTTTTTTAATTTTATATTCAAATTGTATGAGAGAGTCATAATATGACAAAAAATTGTAAATTTCTTGATATTTCATTCCTCAAAACCCGAAAATAGTAGGTAACATGAAAAGGTATCGACTATGATTTTTTTTTGGTTTTACTGTAATTTCTATTAAAAATTCATAATTTAATTATTTTTTTTAAATTATTTATACACTTATACAATTATTATTGTAAAACAGAGTCGTGTATATGGTGAAGAGTCCCCAATATATGTATTTTAAACATTAAAAAAATTATCTTTAGAAAATATTTTTCTGATAAAATACCTAACAACACGTTACGCGTTGCCTACTCAGATGCTTTATCATGACACTGAAATAATTTAATTTATAAAAAAGGTAAGAAATTTAACAGCTTTTTTTTGTGTTTTCCTTTATTTTCTTATAACTCTTTTTTGCAAACACATAGCATTATTGTACCTCAATTTTAAATTTATTGTCTATACACACAAACATTCATATATCATTTATATACATGTATTTAAATACGTGTGTGTGTAAGTGTGTGTTCTTATTAAATAATTTTTAATAAATTGTAAAAGGCAACAAGTTAAACACGATCCCAAAAAAATTGTTAACAATTACAAATTTGGGAATTATTAAAATATTCGTTGAATGTTATTTTTTTTTCTCTTCAAATATTTTGAATTTAAAGTATATAATATGTATTTGATATCCTTAAATATTTAATGTGTAAGTTTAGGATATAAAACAAAAAAAAATTTTGCCTAAAATATACAAGCGACAACTATCATTGATTTTTTTGTTAAGAATTCTGTTCGTATATACTTTATATAACAACTTCGGAGAATGTTTCTGTTCTGCTTAAATTTTTATTATTAAAAAAACAAAATTTAATTGAATTTTTTATTCAGATTTTGTTTTCATGGTGATTAAAACTTCCCAATGATATTATTTTTATAACAATACACATTCATTTGTACAAAAAAAAAATCACACAAGTCTAAAGAATTTAAAAATTGCCAATTCAATTTTCAATTTTTCAAGGTAACACCATCAACATTATTGAAAATCGATTGGAAATTATTTAACATAGTGTTGAATTGAATTAAAGTGCGCAAACATTGAAAAATGAAAACAGAACGCATAAATTCTTAAGAAAAATCAAATAACAAGGACCAAGAAAAAGTGAAAAAAAAAAAAATAACAATAAAATTACCAAAATAAATTTTTTTTTTAATGGTGTTGGTAATTTTATTCTTGTTTTTTTTTTTGTTTTTCTGATTTGTTATAAATGACAGTCTTGAAGACGCCAAAATACCTTTAAAAATTTTATTTTGCCCTCGTTGTTTTTCTTTCTTTTTCTTGTTAATGGTACGAGTATACAAAGATTTTGAAATCTTGCTGGTACTTATTTACCCTTCTATCAAAAATTACATCAATTTCATATTTATTCAGTAATAAATTGGAATAATGAAAAAAAAAAGAAGTCTTTGAATGCGAAAAGAATTGTATGGAAAAAAATGTATAACAGAAACTTTAAACATCACTAAAATTACCACACCATTCCTGTATATATGTGTGTAGAATAAGTTCCGAAAATCTGTGTATATACTTTTGATTGTTATACGCGTAAATTTGTATATAATATATATAAAGTGTTATATTGTGTGTATGTACATACAAACATACATCTTATGTATTGTGTGTTGTTGTTTTTACTGTCCTGTTTCTATCTTGTAATCTGTTACTGTTGGTGTATTTTATAATTGTAGCGCCTTTCATTTCGTACGAGAATTGAATAATGTATATAATTTTTTTTTCGTACATATACATTTGGGACTATCATTCAAAAAATCAATGGATGCTTTAATACAGAATCTCTTATTCGTGTTTAATTCAATTTATAGTTGTATATTTTGTGTATACTAACTTGTTTATTTTTTTTTAATGATTAAATTAAAATTATTTTAGACACTATGTATAATACAAGTTATTTTTGAATTATAATAATAATTGTATTTACAATAATATTCGCGATTAAAAAAAAACAAAATGGTTTTTACTTTGCAATTATTTATGAGCTTCAATCATTGAAGATGAACGTAACGTAAAATTGCAAATTTTCGAATTATTATCTGAAGGGTATCGAATATTTTTTGACATTTTGTTAATTTATTAAAAAAAAAAAATTGCAATTATTGACAACTGAAATATTTTAAAAGATTCTTCAATTTCATAAATCGTATAATAATAATACAAAGTAGCTATGACGAGTAATCTAATACAAGGCAAAAGGGTTTATTATAATTTTTAGCCATACGCACGCGGTGGTTTTACATTAAATATTGTAGTATAGTGAAATTTATTTAAGTAGTTAGGTGTACAGTAATGTTAAAGTTAGAGAAATTTTGGAGTTGTAAAAGAAAGGATGTTTATTTTATCAAAAGCTATGCCTAAGACTTTTTATATATACGAGCTTGTATTCACTTTTTGAACACGCCAAATTCCTTTAAAAATTATTAATTAAATTGTGCAAGCATGTTATTCAATTTAATTTAAAAATTTCCGTGATACTCGAGAGATTGAAAGAATAGTAAGATAAGGAGTACAGACTTGAGTACCATAAGTTATTAAAAATTAAATGAATTTTTAAAATTTTCTCAATAGTTGTTAAAAAGATCTCTTAAATAGTCATAATTAATTACAATGAACACAGTTGCATCCGTATTTTTTTCAAACATTACACATAACATTTTTAAGAATATTTAAGTAAATCATGTCGGATAAGGATTTGCATTATAATATTATTTTTGAAATGAACACTATATAAAAATATTAAAACATGAACACTGTTTGCGCTATTGACTTGTAATTAAATTCAAAATAGGCTAAGAATTCATTGAAAATCTGACAGAAATTAAATTCACTATTATTAATTATTAACCGTATGTTAAATTTCTTAATACTATTAAAATTATGAATGTACTAGTAAACGATTTCTAATTGATGAAGTTAGGAAATTCTAATTTTAAAAATTTTAGAAATAATCCATAATAATGTTTTTTAATTTTGACTCAAAATCAACCATAGGTAACTTGAAAATATTTTAAAATTTTCATTGTAAGTGTGTAAAAATTCAAAGAAATTCCCTTGTTTTAAATTATAGCAATTTGATTGTTAAATAAATTTCTGAATTTTATAAGAAAAGTGTACATATATATGTATACATTTATATATATATATATGATATGGTTTGCGCTAACAACGTAGTCTTCTTAGTTACCAGAACTGGTAATTCTGATTCAAAACTTATTGAGAACAATTATGTGAAAATTTTTATGAATATCAAATTAAAAAAAAATGGGAAACAAATATTCAATAAATCTATGTATATATAAAATTGTAAGGAAATATTATTAAATGAAAATTTTATGGTTAATAAACAATTTCGAGATCAATAATTCTATATATACTTACATAGAGTTTGTACACCAACATATCATATTTTTACCTTGTTTTTTGATTTGGTGCTGCTTACCACACAAAATAAAATACAAAAAAAGAAAAAAATTTACAATTATGAAAACAAAAAGAATATCATTTTTTTTTTGTTTGTTTTTGTTTTATCAATTTATTCACCACCGATATTCATTTTTTTCAGACCTCATAAATGAAACATTTTGGATGTTAATATTCTGTAATCAGGCATTCAAAACATACAAACTTACATAATAATAATAATAAAATAAAAGCGAAACAATGATGCGTTGCGAATTGTTCAACACATACAACATAACAATACCAAAAAAAAAAAAAAAACAAAAAAAAAAAAAATCAATAAAAAAAACAATCAAAAATAAATGAAAAATATTTTACCTATCAAAAATGGTAAAATCTTAAAATTCCAGGAGGTCCTGCGCCTTTTCATACATCTGCTTTTAAAGGCGGCTTTTTCGACACTATTGACATATTTGCCAAAACTGAATATCCACATATATATATTCACAATAAATATAATGACAAGAAAAAAAAAAACAAAAACACAAAAAAATCGTGAATATTGAATATTTTATTGTTTTTTTGTTTTTCCTATTTTTTTATTTCATATAAGTATTTTCGAGCTGCTCTACCGCATGGTTAACTTTATACAATATTTATAGTATAGATTTTGGACTGCGTCTTGTTGGCTGGTATGATTGCACAAAAATATAAATAAGAATAGCTGTAATGGAAATGGCCAGAAGTATTTCGATATTTTATGAAAATAAAACAAAAAAAAAAACAATTTTTTTTTTTTGGTGTCGTTTCATATTTTTTTTTTTTGAATATATTTTGGTTTTTTATTTTCCTCTTTATTTGATTTTGATATTCACAAAAATAATTGTTCACATTGATGTTTTGTTTTATTGTTTTATGAATCGAACAGTCGAATTTATTTATTTTAAGATTTAAATATTTTGCGAATGTGCAATAACCCTCAAAAATTATACTGCCCTTTAGAATATAACAACTTTCACAGTCGAGTATTTAGAGTTTTAAATAGACAATTTTTGTTTCAAGTTTTTTTAGGTAAAAATTATTAGGCTTCGAGGATTTAATAGGAGGCAAATTTATAGGAATAGGAGGAGGCAAATTTATAGATTTTATGTTTTAGCACCCCGAATTTAAATATTAAATTTTAAGGAAATTGGTCGGTTATTTCTCTTTATATACGCAAAAATGTAAATTTGGTCCGCGAAAAGTTCCAATTCCAGAAATCTGCTGTATCACAAAAGTTGATCAATACGTTCCAAAGTCAAATTAAATTCACATTTATAATATCACCAAAATCGGTTCATCTGAATTTGAGATACACACGTGCACCCACAAACCCACAAACCGGCAGCCAAGAACTTATAAGTTTTAAAGCCAAGAACCTATAAATTTTGATAAATTTATTTTGAATTAGCTAAATTGTTTATTTGATTTTCATACAAAAATTTAACTCTCATACAATATTATTTTTTTCTAACGCTCCAAGAAGTATGCAATCAATAAAATTACTTAGTTTTATTTTACAATATTATGTAAATTGTTAATAGACCTTAGATTTTATCATCCTATCATTTAATTTCTATGTTGTCGGATAAACTACTCACAATTATCCTGTGTACATTAAGTTATGAATTCGACTATATGTACAATAATTAATTCAAACAATTTATTATTGAAAATAATTCTTAATTCATTCATTAAAACCTCATCAAAAATAAAATATTAATTATATTTTATCTAGATTCTACTGTATAAGCTTATACACTTTCGTACATACGTACGGAAAGTAAACATAGAAAGATAGAACGTAAAAATTATGTGATACATGAATTTTCCCTGGTTATCATAAAACGGAAAGTAAACAAACGACAAAAATGAAAATATTGGTTAAAATATTCTTTTAAAAAAAATTTATATAAATACATGCACACACATATGCATATTTATGTATGAATAAGTAAATTGCAATAGTACACAATATTATTTTTGTAAATATTTTAGTATATACAAGAATATTTAAACTAACCTAGCAAAAAATTTTGAAACAAGTTGAGAGCAATGAGTTGAACAAAATGCAAAAACATAAGTACGAAAAAATAAAAGAAAAATTGTTATGAGATGTAAAAATATTTTTAACAATCGGAGGCATGAATTTTATGATACGAACCTCCTTGGATTGAATCAATCCATTGTGTTTTTGGGCTCGATTTTTTCTTCTTCTTATTTTCCAATTTATGATTTCTTTTCTCATTTTCTACTCTTTTTCTTGTTGTCTTTTTGTTTTTTTTAATATTTTCATTTCATTCCTTATGATATGCTTTCAGCTTTACAAATTTCATATATGTATATAACGCTCCTACGAAAAAAAATATTGTGTTTGTATAAATGTACAACATTTGTCTTATAATATTATCAACACTATCAACATCATCATCATTATTATTATAGTATAATAATCATCATAAGTATAAAAATTTTAAGTAAAAATATTTCAAATAAGAATTCAAAAATCACGCATCTTTTTCCGGGAAAATAAAAAAAAAACAAAAACCGTCCGTCGTTGTACAAACAAACAAACAAGAAAAACACATTGCATTTTGTATATCACACACAAGTATTTGAACATAGATTCAAATTTTTATAAACATTTTGTTAATAACTAAAATTAAAAAAAGTAAAAAAATAGTTATTAAAAATTATCGAAAGGAACGAGTGAATAAGGTATGGAAAAAGGGAAGAGATAAAATAGAGTTTATATGATTGCAAAGAATTATAAATATTTTTTATCTACATGTACACATTAAATATACCTATATATATGTGTATATAAAAAGTGAAAATGTTCAACATAAGTAAAGGCCAAAGGTACTTAAACAAGAAAAATTTTTCCCTTGTAATTTTTCGTGCAAAATTTTATGCTTCAGTTTATCTATACATACCATATTGTATATATACATAATCGAGTATATTCACAAGTGTATAATAAATTGTGAAAACTCCAGTACATGCCATCTATGTTCAATATATACCCTCTCAATATATATATATATATATACCCATAAACCCATTGAATTTATTGGAAACTTTGAATGTTTATTTTTTTCTCTTACATTTTTATTCGCATGCATTTAAAAAAGTTTAAGGACTTTGTTTGGTTGCTGTCATTGTTGCTCGATTTGCTTTTTTCTTCTTCTTCTTCTTATAATGTTTTCCAGAAGCTGGAGGATATTTATAACATGAAAATTTTTATAATTTCTTTCTTATTTCTTTTATATTTTTTTCATTATTTTTCTATGGAATTTTTCGCGAAAAGGTAATTCTATAATTTTTAATTTGAATTTTTATTGTTGCAATTCAAATTTGTTAAAGAAAAAAATGAAAGATAAATTTCATAAAAATTTGTTGTAAAACGAGATGTTAAGGGTACATAAAATACTGATACAGTAATAAATTTGTTTCCTTTGTTTTTGTTTCTTGTATCTATATGAAATTGAAATGAGGAAAAAAAATTATATTGGATATTAAATTTTTTTTTTGGTTTTGAATAATTTTCAAAAGAATTTGTGTTGTATACAAGCATGTAATATGTATATAAGATTGTATATATAAGTACACTATTATGAATTCCGAGTAATTTCGAGTAATAAGAAAGTGAAAGTTTTCTACATTTTCAACTTATTCTCTATTCAATAGTTTTATTTTTCCATTTTGAGCAAGGCGATTAGTTTGATAAAGCAATTAATTATTACTCACATATTTTTAAAATTTGGAAACGTTTTGTGAAGTATCAGGAACAAAATTAATTAACCCATTTGGGAATGTATTAACTCTATGTCCTATAGGATTATCCTAAAAAATATTATTGAAATGTTGTCAAATGTTGAAAATTTAAGAAATAATTTAAGAAATTTTAATCTGAATATTATTAAGAGAATTATTTGTCACAAAAAATAAATGAAAACTTTATCGAAATTTCGTCTATTGAAGTTTCATAATGCGCGAAGGACTGAAGTGAAAATATTACAAGCAATTATTTTTCAGCAGAAAAAGTAACCCCAATATGATGATAATGTAAACGATAAAGTCCATACCTTAGAAAATAGAAAATTTAAATTAATCTTTTATTACTATAAATGTTTGCATACATTTAGGGGCAATTTTCAAGTAACAATGATCAAAAAATTTTTTATTCTTGCATAAAAATTACATAAGTAGTAATATCCCATTCCAGATACAAATTTACTTGGACGAATAAAAATTGAAAGATAAGTTAGTAAAAGACTGATTTGAATTGTCATGTTAGTGACAATCTAATATACTCTAAAAATTAATAAAAGTCGACTTGTGCTAGATAAAAATCTCTAAAAGTTTCCAAAAAAATTAATTCAATGTAAAATTAGAAAAGTTCTGCATTCGTTTTATTTTGGAATACATTACTTGTAACATAGTGTGTAATATAATTTTTTGCCAAGAAGTATGCAAAATTTTCGATTTTTTTTGCATGTGATTCAAATATTGAATACAATAAATTTAAATGAATTAAATAGAAAGAGATCAAATTTTATAAATATTTCAATAAAAATTTTATATATTTATGGTGTAGCAAATATTTGAGTCAATTTTCCAATAATTGTTATATATGGTGTATACCTATAGACACATACATATTATATATTACAGCAAATGTGACTGTGTCTTAAGGTAATCTAAGATTTAACAATTCTAATAATATCAAATAAAAATAATTGAATTCTACATTTTTAGATAAGATCCGATAAAATCAGTTTTGCATTTTGTATTACAATTTTGTTAAATATACTTTTGTGCAATACGTTAAAATAACAATGGTAGCTAAAAATCTCTTAAGCAAACCAAATTCGAAACAAAAAAAAACTATTCCTTTGAAGGGGTATTAAGTTTTTTCTAGAAAAAAAGAAGTTAAAAAGAAGAAATATTGTCATAAATTATCTAATATCTTTTGTACAGATATAAAATCTACCATACAAATATTATCAATACAGTAGACTCGAAATTATATGAACTTATAAATGCTAAAAATTCATTCGAATAAATTATACGCTCATAAGAGTAAAAAAATAGTATGCAAGCTGTTAATAATGTTAATTTACTTAATTTATTAATTAAGTGTTGATAATGTAAAATAAATGTAAAAATGTAAAAAGTGCATAAATTACCAAAACATATTTCTATACATTGTGTAAATATTTTTCAAATTTTTAATCGAAACTCCCAAATATCTTCAATCATGTTTTTAATTTAACATAATTTTTATCTCCCATAAATTACCTATTATTTATATGCATGTTATTTTAATTGAGTATTTACTGTATAATTTAAGTGTATTATCAAATTTGTTTTTTCATCTTTCTTCTATCTCTTTCTATCTATATGATATATATATCGTGAAATCGATCTGACAGCTAAAAGAAATTTATATAATTTAAAAGTGTCAAAAATAACAAAAAAACAAAAAACTAAATTTTCATCAGCAGCATTTTTGAATTTTATAAATACATTTATACATACATACACACTTACTTACATTGCATTTATTGTACAGAATTATATTATAGTGTATTTGAATGAAGTTTGGCAGCACAACATTCATATAAAATAAAATTAATATTATTTTATATGAACTTTTTGTATTAAAGCGAAAATAAGTTAATTTTAAAGTTAAAACGAAAATAACTATTTTAAAAAAATATGTAAGTATATATATATATATTATATAACGAGTTAAAAATAATGTTTCTGTCTTATATTGCATTTTGTAGTTGTATGTGACACGTCATCATGTTGCTAATCAACATTTTAAATCTTATCAAGTTGAAAACAATTATAATTCAACAATATTTGAACTTTAATGTTCGAACTTTTTTTGTTATTATGTATATAATTTATTTGTTAAAGTATATTATGTATGTATATAATAAATATAACACACAATTATATACTTATAAGATTCACATCACCATACGTACTTGTACATACAACTGATGTGAAAGCAGCAAATATACAGAAATATTTTTTCGAGAAAATAATTTTCAAATACAATTCAAATTTTACGATATTGCAATAAGAAAGGGGAAATGTATGAAAAAATGTTTATATACATTGTGATAAAATAAAATATAAAATTCTTATTAAGAGTGTTAATATTATATATATATATTTTTGTATGTTCATATGTTAAGGGCCTCATATACACATTAGAACTTGTACTTATATTTTTTTTTCATATTACAATTTAAAAATATTTTTTATTTCTGATTTAGTTACCATTATTATCTATTTCCTATTATCTATGTTCTATGGCTTATTGTTGCTATTATTTTATGGTGATAAATATATATATATATATATATATATACAATATAATTGATGCCTTGTCTCCTTATAGTGTAGAGAGCACTGTAAAATTATATAGAGTATGTATTAATGTTTATGTAATAATAAAATGTTTAATGGAAAAAAAAAGAACAGAATTTGTTGTTATACTTTAATCGAGCTCTTTTTTTTTTTTTGTTTTTCTCTTGTTTCTGTTTTTGTTTAAAGATTATCTAATGACATTAACGACTAGTTTAAAACATAATAAAATTCAAGTTATTCTCCTTGTTTTTATATATTATAGTTACTGTTGTTCTCTCATTATTATGTTACTCTTGTTCTGTTATGTTATTGTTACAGTTTTTGCTTCATTTTCTCTTTGTTTTTTTTTTTTGGTTCAAATTTATTGAAAGTTAAGCATCAATTTTTATAACACCAATCACACAATTTTTATGAAAAGATAAGAAAAAAAAGAGGAAGTGAAAAAAAAAGCTGAGAAAAAAAAAATTAAAAGAACATGAAAAATTTATTTTTATATTTTTAAGATTTTAGAGCAAACAAAAAAAAAAGGAGAGATGAGCGCAGTGAAAAAAAAAAAACAGAAGTCTCTGAGATTGTTATAAGTTTACTATATGTATATGACAGTTTGTAAAAATGACAGGTCTTATTACTGTGAATTTTATTACTGAATTTTTATTGATTAGTTTCCACTTTTTATTTCTGTATTTTGATGGTATCCAGTTTTTCGAATATTTTATATAGAAATAATATAATTTTTGGTTTGTTTATTTGATATTGGGAGATTATACACAGACATATTTGGTTATTCTAAGTGAAATTTAATATTGAATTGGTATAGAGAAGCTGTAGCTCTATTAAACTCTCATTTAATACTGTCATTCTTATATTCATAATTATAATTAGTGGTTTATTACTCATAATTCTTTAAATTTTAACATTTAATTGTTATAATATTGTTATATAAAATTTGATATACAAGCAATATAATTATAATTATTTTAATATTTTATTATTAATTAAATTATAAGAAAATTTTTCATATTAATGACGTATTGAAAGTAGTTAATCCTAATATAATTAATTTGTAATTAACATTTTTCTATATGTAATTAAAACTTTTCATATAGGGTGTCCATTATTTTAAGATAAACTGGTGATTTAATTATAATTCATATAAATAATATTAATCGTTAAAATTAAATTATTAATTTGCAAAATGGAAGTTATTTTGTCCAAACTGAAAAATGTAGAATATTAAATTTATATATATATTTCTGTGTTGCATTTCGAATTGATTTATCAGAGCCGACCTCTACAGTAATTTGAGACATAAAGTCAACATTCAGTATTAGAAATAAATCTTATATTAAAAAATTGAAATTTGGGTTTAAATTCCTCTTATTTATAGTTAATCAACAAATCTTTTGTTTATTATTAAAAATTTTCTAATAAATAGGAATTTAAATATTTTACTCTAACTCTTATTAACTCTCCATCAATTCCTTTTCTTTCTCAATTAAAATAATAGCGATTTGGTTAGGTTATCTGATACTTGCAATTTTGGACATACGTCTGTGAATGATGATTGTTTTGTCACTTTCGTGAAATATTAATTTTCATGATAGTTGATGCTTGATCTAAACAATTCATCTTAATAAATGCTATAATATTTTTTTTAATTTTAGCTTAGAGAACTAAGATAACTATTTTCATATGCAGTCGTTCACAAAATAGCAAAGGCAGAGTTTAATTTTTTTAACAGTATAATTGTTAAAACTTTCACCGCGTATACTCATAATTATAGACTATTGCCGATCGAATAGAAACTTTCAGAGCACAGTTCAACATCGCGACTCTCAGTCTAAAATCGAAACTCTTTAATACTTTTATCAGTATGTAAGCAAATTTTTTCGTTTATGCGCGCAATTTAAATTTTTTCAATAAACTTTAGATTTACCCATCAATTTATTTCGAATTTATAATGTGTGACATCTCTTATAACATGCTGCATTATGCATAGTAGCGCTTCAAATAAATGTTTTTTTTTTTTTGTTTGTCAAAGTTTTTTGATATTCATTCATTGAATTTTTCTTCAAAATTGATTGTTGGTTAATAAAAATTATTCACTTTTTTTTTATTTAATCTTATAAAATATGAAATTCAAGTTTTAAGCTGAAAAAAAAAAACCAAAGAATTCTGTTGCTTTGATTTTGTCTTTTTTATTCCTATTGCAACTTGAATACCTTTAAATCAATTTTATTAAAAAAAAAACAATTGGAAACAAAAATTGGACATGAATACAGAAATGAAAATTTTTTTTTTTTGTTTTCTGTTTGAGAAACACAAAAATTTAGCAATAAAACAAATGAAAAAAAAAAAACAGTCAAGAAATTTCCGCTGAAGTATAAAAATTTTCAAGAAAAACAATAATAAAAGAAAAAAAAACAAGAAATGCACAAATCAAATGAAAAATTATAAAGGCAACAACGAGACCAGGACAAAAATATTGTGATCTTTTTTCATATCGTATATAATGTGTGTATATGCACCCAAAACAACCAAGAAAAATTTATATATAAAAAAAAAAGTTCGCGATAGCATCATCAGTCAATTTATCATTTTGATGTCGTAGTGTAAACTTTTTATCATTCTTCTTAATCGTGCCTGAACTCATACAAAACGGACATGGACATATTGTAATAAATAAAAATGAAAATGAAAAAAAAAAAAAAAATTTTGAAGCTGATAAAAACAAGAAACAAATATGACAAAATTTTGATTGAATAAAACATGCGCAAAACATGTTAAAAGTGTAGGTTAAAAACTGTTTACACGATCAGTTTTTCATTTAAAAGCGCAAAAAAAAATCTGAATTTTTTTTTTTTATTTGGGTTCCTGATTGCGTTTGGTAGGCTTTTCAAATTTTTCAATTTTCTTTTTTTATTTTTAAATTATTTACAATCATATATAAAAGTATAAAATTAACAATGGCAACCTTACGGCAGCAGCAACAGCATATAAAAATCTGCAATATTTTTTTCATATTTTTTTATTATTGAAAATTTATGCAAAAATTTAGATTCAATAAAGTTTCGAAATTTTAAAATGGACACCATTAAAAATTTTTTTATGGCAAATATTCAATAAAATTAAAATTATATATGAGGAAGCAAGAGTTGTTTAAAATTGGTTTATTAAGTGTTTGTTGTGAAAAATATTGGTAGGAAGTGTTATAAGTGTTAAGTATAGATAGTTTTAAGGCGATTTTGTGAATACAATAATTATAATTGCATTGACATAGGTGTATAGTATTTAAAATTTTTAATTACTTGCATAAATATATGATTATGCAATTGAAAAAAATATATGAGGGGCTCAGAAGCAGAGTGGCGTAAGCCACAATGTGTGTTATGCCACTTTGCTTTTAAAAAATCTACAAAATTAGAAAATTTTTACAAAAGCAAAAGTACTTTTGTAAAAAATAAATAGGAAAAAAGCTAGTTCGAAACTGGAAACTAATATTAATGATTTTAGAAGATGTACATAACCGATTGCAGCAAAAAAAAAAATTTTTTTATTTGTGGCTTACGCCACTCTGCTTCTGGGACCCTCATATAATAGTCCAATAATAATTTTCCTCTCTTGAAAAATTTTGAAATAGGGAATAGGCTTATTGAAAAATGAATGATTTATGTACGTATATGCATGCTATAAAAGAAAATGATGTAAATTTCTGATTCAATACAGTTTTTTTCTATTACTAATGTTCCAAAACATTTTGCTGGCCCAATATGCACTTAAAAGTTAAAAATTATAGCTTATTGTTACAATTTTTACAAATGTTCGTCAATCTTGTATTAATACTTGCATTAATAGACGTTATCATCTTTTATTTGTGTAATTACTCAATAAATAAATTTTCAATTCGTATTTGCCCTATTCAACACTCCTCTAATTAAATAAGGTTTACTTATAGAACTTTATGAAATAAGATTTGTTACAAATTGTGCACATTATGTTTGCCCAAATTTGAGATTAAATAGTCTGATATAGTATTATGTTATAAGTACAAAATATTCGAAATTTAATCTAGAAAAATGATAGGACAAAATGTGCACTTAAACATCTTAACATTCTTATTTGTCCACCTTTTTGGGAGCAGAATATTTTTTGAATTAAATTATGCAATATGAAATTTTCATATCAACTGTATAACAGGAATGACAATCGAAACACATTATAGATGTGTTTTAATGTCGAACATAAATTAAGTAATAATTCCTATAATTCGCGCCAGATGGCTTACCAAATGTTTTAGATGAAAAATTTTGTTTTTATAAGCGTCAATACGAGTATTTTGTGCTTATCAACAAACAAAACAAAGTTTTGTATTATTCAGCGAGTTCTAGTTAATCTTTAAAACTAGTATGAAGAATTAGAAAAATTAATTGTAGGCAAAATGTGCAATGCGTATACAAAAAAGTTTTGCTTAAAATATAAGAAAAAATATTTCTTTAAGTAAAACATTAAAATCCAGACTTTTCTTAAAGTTAGACAAGGTTTTTAATATTATAAAAGTATAAACTTAAAAACTTATAGCAAAGTTTTGTTTAACTAAAAATTTTATTATGTAGATATTTGATATGTACCAGTTTTATTCTATAGCAGATTCAATATGATCAATTTGATTTCAAATTTCGTAACTATGAATTGTGTTATTGACAATATGTTTCGATTATTTGACATGAGTTACCATTTTTGTGCGCTTTAATATTTGCTTTATTGAAAATCATATTTATTTTGCAATAACAAAGACATATTTTTTTAAAAATTTTCATCTTCATAAGAGCTATGTAACAGCAACGCGAGAATTTTTAAATTTGTTATTTGCAAAACTATGCATTCACACCGTTAATATCAGCAAAAACTTGTGAAAAATCCATTAGATATTTTTTTTAAATGTAATAAGAAATTTGAATACCAGGTTTTTTATTTATTATAACAATTAATTTACTAGAATATTCTGAATAAATTTTATAAATTGTCTGAACTTGGTTGAACTTAAAAACTTGAAAAGAAAATTCACTTTTCAAGTTTTTAAAATGCAATTAACTTCACTTATAGGTTAATTATAGTTATGTAAGCATCCTTTCCAATTGCTATTTATATAAAATATTTAAACTTAAGTATAACAATTAAGTATAACAATTAAAACAATAAACACTCAATTTATTCACATGTTTAAACAATTTTTTTTTAATTATGAATTTTATACACTATTGTTGCAAATATTGCAATTATTTTAAATTTTATTGTAAACCAATTATTGCTATATTAATATTAAAATTATAACAAAATTGAGCTTGAACAATGCACAATTTAAAAAACTGTTCTTTAAATACAAAATAAATTTTTGAACTTAAGTACAATATTACTATAACGTGACCCTATATATATAAAATGTAGTGACAAAAAATCTCTTGGCAAGAGTAAAATAGAAATAAAAAATTTATAATTAAAATTTCACATTACAACATGGGACGTAATTAATTTAAAAATAAAACATTTAAAAGAATTTATAGGAAATGAAAAATAATTGTAAAATTTAAAAAAAAATTATAAAATTTTTCAAATATTTTTTGGCAATGGAAAAATTTAAGCGATACTGTGGCATTCTACTTTTCCTATTATTCTTACCACTTTTCTTATTAGTATTTTTGAAACACATATACATGTATAAAAATGTAGACTGTCGAAGCGTCATATACGTTGCTAGTTTATCAACACAAATCAGTGATTTCATATATAAATCCTATGTGGAAAATAATAGCGGAATGTCAAATCATTTAACCTTGCAGAACAATTTACAAATCCATTTTTTAATAATAAATCATCGCCAATTTTTCATCGACCATAGTCAACTTCACAAAACAACATCTCTTCCGAAACAATACATATATATTTTCAAACAATTCATTGACTATTATGGCACTGATATCAATAAACCTATTGTTTAACGGTGCTGTACCGAATTTCTTTGACTATATAAAATGGCCTCCACTCTCAATTTTTTTTTCCATTTCGCTCTGACTATACCACTACCAGCGGGATTTTGTTTTTCTTTATCTAATTTTCAAATAAAAAAATAGTTCTCATTAATTTCACGTCGATGCATTCCAATCATTTTGATTAGTGATTGAAACTGTCATCATTAACTGTTTAAATTGATTTTATCAAGGGGGTTATGCTTATTTTCACAGTCTTTTTTCTATAATTTTTGGGATATAAATAAGATATTTTTCCATTAATAAAGGTAAAATTCCATATTATGACTGACATTTTTTTTCCCAAAACATTTTTCGAAAATGAAATTTTTAAAAGTTTTTATTAAGGAGAATTGAAGGAAAACACTTGTTAACATAAATATGTCGTATATATACATCGTTCCCATATTTAATTACTATTGTATTAAATTAGAAAAACTCATCCTCATTAAACTATCAAACTACCATCAACTTTTTGAAAACCATTTTAATTGATTATAAAATAAAAAAAAGAAAAACGTATATTTTGGATTAACAAGAAAAATTTTTTCCAAAAAAAAAAAAAACAAAATTGATTAGAAAATTAATTTAAAGGGCAGGGGCAATCCAATTGTTCAATAATAGAATTTTTCATGAATTTTCAATTATTTGAAGTACTGCGATGTGCAACTTTTTAGTTTCAATATAAAAAAAATGTTCTCTTATATAAGTCAAAACTATAAGTCCAAGAATTCAACCATGCACTTTAAAAAACGTATATGCATAGAAAGATCGCCCGTTTACATCGTCGAAAGATTCTAATATGCTTGTAAATTGTAGATTTCAAGGGAACCGAGTAGGATAGGAGAACCCCCCGAGCCACCGCAACCATTCCTGACTTATTGTCCCCTCGTATATATCTTGCGACGCCGGACTCGCCCCCACAAAATCTGCATAACTGGAAGTCCGATATCCCCTAATTCTAATATTATTAAAATTCCGCTATTTCTAATATGCTTACAATTCAGCTAAAGTTTCCAGCCTTCTGATATTTCATAAAATAGCCGGAACGAAATCAATGCATTCATTTTTAAATATGCAATTTAAATTTCATAGCACTAATTTTGTTTAGTGTTAAACGACGCCTTTTGTTCCCTGCATTATGATTATAAAGGCTTAAGCGACATTCAAACCTTTTATATCAAGTCGAATTTATTGAATTTATTAAATTAACCTAATTATAAATTAAAATTGCTTATTAATCGTTCATAAATATGATGAAAAAAAAGAGAAGAGATTATTAGCCAAATTAATGAAAAATTTTTTTTTCCAATTAATCAAAAGATATTTTAATAGAGTGATGTGTTTGACCTTTTAAGGCGGGTTTTGTAGAGTTAATTTTGTAATTTTTATTTCTTCTACTAGATTTTTTATTCTTCCTTCTGCTGTTGTTTTTGGTTTCTGTTTCTGCTTTTTCACTTTACTTTTGTTATAATCAGTGACCATGCAATTTTTTACGAAATTTTGTATTAAATGAAAATCATTTTTACTTTTTTTGAAAGTCTTTGTTTTTCAAATTGCTTTTCTGTTTCTTATATTTTGATTTATTTTCTGTTTCTCAGCTCATCCAATTCACCTTGTATACTCACAAGTATACTCACTATATAAAATATTTTTCTCTTGTCATATAAGTTTTTAAGAATTGTCGAAATTGTACTAAAAACAAAAAAATCTGAACTGTAAGTCTTTAAAATTTTAGTGAAATCAAAAAGTATAAATCAAAAAGGAACAACAAAAAACAAAAATAGTAAGAGGGAAATATCAAAACCAATTTGTCCTATATATATATATATATAATATTTAAGATTTTATGGACGACTATAATTTCTGGAAGAAAATATGTAAGCCTGGATTTGGATATAAGAATGACTTAATATTAATTTACTCGTTTTTTTTTTTCATATTTATATAGAACAATGTAACTGAGACTATATATTTTTCATAAGTGAGTTTTTTTATTGAACTCAGTATAATAATTTATATTAATAACGAATTTGAGCCTCGTATATTTGATTTCTATATTAAAGACTCATATATGATTTAGGTTTGAATTGTATTTCAAAAAAGGTTGCCATGTATTCAAAATTAAATTTTTTTAATTTCTTAAAATTTTTATGAAATACAATTATGCAATTATTGTAATTTCTACCTTAGCTATTTGAACCAGAATTTTATAGTAAAATGAGAAGGTGAGTACCCAGAATTCACCGTTCTTCGCTAGAATTTTATGGAAAAACTAGAAAATGATGACAATTTTAGCACTTATTAGTAAAGAAATTATTTTGAAAGAAAAATCAGAAGATTTATGAAACTTCTTAGACATATTGTATATTTTGACTGCTAAAGAAATATCAACAATAAAGAATAAGAAATTAATGGTCTCTCCCTTAATGTTTTCTATTAGCTGTTGTATGATTTCAACTCAATTATCTGTTAAGTTGAATGACGTATAAAATAATAAATGCATGTAACTAATAAAACTAATGATACGGTTTAATATCAAATTGACTTGAACACTTAACATTATAAATTTTATTCATACAGTTATATTTAATGAGAGAATGTTAATTTATTTAAATTAATATAAAAAATTATTATATTAAGTATATAACAATTATTTTTAATATAGAAGAACCATGTAATTTTCTTATTATAAATCATTAATTTTATTTTACCCCATATTCTTATTATAATTCAGAGAGAGAGTGCTAAAAATAAGATCACATTGTTGGGAGAAATATTTTAAAAACAGGAAATTATAAAGCATTGTATGATTAGAATTTAATATGCATTTAACATTAAATTTTGCATATAATCAATGTTAACAGATTTTATTGTATATTTTAAGTTTTATTTAAAAATTTAAAGTGAAGATTAGTACAAAAACCTTGCTCTGTCATGACGACTTACAGATGAAAAGAGAATACATTTCATTTGATTTTACAGTTTAAAAAAAGAGAAATCTCTTCTTCATTTTATACATAAACTTAAACAGAGAGTCAGGATTTAATATTATTGTATTAAACATTTCAGGGCAGAAATCATTAGTACACTTATGATATTTTAATAATAAAATCAAAATTTGAAATAACAAAAAAATATTAAAAAAAAAAAAAATTATGATATGAAAAATATTAAATAAAAAATGGAAAAAAATCAATGATTTCTGCCTTGTAATGATTCTGATATATTCGTTTAATATAAAGAGAGAAAAGGAGAGCGCGAGAGCGTCAGGTACATTTTTTTTTTTATAAAAAAATTCATATATTCAACTACAAATTAACCTTATTATTATTTTTGATTTTTTCTCTCTTATTTTTTTTTTTGCTTTAATAAAATCCACAAAATCACAATTTATACAAAAATCATGAAATTTTTTCCAAGTCATAATTTTTTCGAATATATTATAAGTGAATTGGCTAGATTTTTTTTGTGTGATTTTTGATTTTTCTCCAAAAAAAAACAAAAAATTCATCAGTCATCATTGCATGCATTTTATATATATATAATTTAAATATGTATGTATATAAATAAATATCCACACACAAACATATGGGAATATAATTTTCATTTATATTATTAGCTATATTAGGAATTTCCATAAGTATAAAGCATATAGCTACTATACGATTTAGACGGCCCAGACAGCATGTTGTTACTTTTGAATGTTTTCTATATATACATACAAATATACATATAAATATATATGTATATGGATTTATTTTTTTCTCTTATTTGTTCGATTGTTTGTGATTTGTTTTGTGCACATTGTAATAACAATTTTACAAGTCAGTTTATAAAAATAACAAAATAGGATCACCAGTCACCAATTACTTGCTGTTGTATTACATATAGAAATAAAGTACATTATATGGGTACATACTTGTATAATTCTAAAATTTTGTTTTATACGGAAATACTATTAAGCATCAAATATTCGTGCGGTTTTTGTGGACTTGAAAATAAATACGAAATAAAAAAAAAAAAATTGAAATAACTAAATAAAAATACCCTATGAAAACACCATAGTGTGGTATCCAATTGAGGTCGAGATCAAAATAATTGTCTAAGAAATTATAAAGACAATAAAAATAATAATAATAATAAAAAAAATAATCGAAATTAACAGAATCGAAAATAATAATTTTAATTTTTTTAATTTTTTTTTTTTTGGAATTATGAAAGTTTTGCCCAGCAAGTCAGTCAAATCTAATATTTGAGGAAAGTCAATTTTTTTTTTTCTGTAATTTTATTGATTTTCCTTTGCTGTTTTCCTTATTTCTTCTCTCTATGTAAACTTTTTTGAAACTTTTGACCCTGAATCGTTGTTGTTATTTGAAAATCGTGTAGTTGTGATTTGTAAAGACAAATTGAACTTGTTCATTTCGGTCTCACTCTGTTTCTCTCTTTCTTTATTCTTATTTCTATATTAATATTTCATTCTCTGTCTATAGGAAAAAGTAATGTAATTTTAAAAAATTCCAATAATTGCTAAAAAATTATTTTATTTTGTTTTTTTACTTTTTTTTTTTTTTTTAATAATTTTTATTGTTATCATGTGGATTAAAAAAAAAAAAATTGATGGTATCCCACAGGTTTCTATCTTAAGTCTTTTGTAATTTTCAAAATTATCGTATATGTATGAAATTTGATTACAAGTTTGAGTGAATTGGAACGTGCTATACACATTGAATATTGTTAAATTATTTTTTTCCAAATTGTTCAATTGTATACATTTGGCAGGTTGTGGTTTATTTCCGAAATCTTGTCTTGTATTGCTTTGGAATTTTTTTTTTATTTTGTTTTTTTATATTGAATATATGAGAAAAATGATCGTTTGTTAGAATGATGAAATGTTTGAATTTTAAGACTGACATAAATTGAATTTATGTTTGCTAATTTTAATTTAGATTTGAGAGCAATTTGAAAAATTTTTAAGGATGATATTAAATTTTTTTCTTAAAAACCATGTTGTCCTTGTACACAATAGAGATAAAATGTATAGCATATTGATTTTAATAATAGATTCGATGACAAAACGCATATGAAATCGTGTATGTGATACCTCTTGAATACACACTATATAAGTGAGTTCACCATGTGTAATCTCTTGAGTACACACTATTGCCGCTCTAAATTGAAGCATAATTTTAAGCATTATGCAAACATAACATTTTTTTATGTTACATTTAAAAAATCAAATATTTTGACTTTAATTATTTTAAAATTATTTAAGACTTATGAAAGTACAAATTTCTTAAATTCCACGCACAAATTTATTTAATAAAAACCACTTTTACAATAAGATAAGAAAACAGAAGCAATTCCTATTATTTTTTAATTGAAAAAAATTCTGAGACTTTTTGTATATGTATAAAAATAAAAAGTGACTAAAAAACTACAAAAGATTTTGTTATTTTTATACTTGTAACTTGTAAAAGGTAAATACCAGAAAAAAACTATGCATATTATATGGAAAACCAGAAATGAAAAAAAAAAAACAAAATTAACATTTTTCTGTTTTTTTGCTGCTCTATTAAAAATTTGGCGCCTATAATTATTATAACGATATTAAATGTTGATACGGTCAAGAAGTTCATTTTACTATAACCCTATTTTTTACCTACATGTATTACAGTTTTAATACCAGTTATACAATAATATACAAAAAAATGTTTTTTTAATATTTCATTTTCATCAAAAGGTCAATTACCAAAAAAAATATATAAAAGACAAAAAAAAAAATGAAAACAGACAATTGGACAGTTTCTTTTAATGGTGTAATGTTATACTTACTTAAATTTAGTTATGCGCATAACTATTTACTTGTACCTAAAAAGTGTATATTACGCATGAAAACCTCCCAAATTGTGCGTCATTCTATTAAAAATTTCTTTAGTAGCAAAAACACAAAACAATTATGATCATTGTTAAAAGAATTCTAATTCTATATCTTGTTTTATTCTTTTATATTTTTACAAAATGAAAATTAAACCATTAATATGTATCTGTTCTGTATATATTTTAATATATAAAAAGAACCAAGAAATATCAAAATTCATTACAAATCCAAAAAACAAAAAATATAGTTTATCTTTCCGCAACAATCACTTTTGTCGTAAATGTAAATGGTCCGACAGGATACCTTAATATATTTTGGAAATTAAATCTTTGTGTTAAAACAAAATAGTTGGGCGACGAAAAAATCGAATTTGTACTGTTTTACTGCGAAGTATTTCACTAAATCACTAATTCAATAGAAGTTTTCAAGACAAATGCCAGCACAATTTTGTAATGTTTACTCAAGGTGAATAAGTGAGTAAGTCCTTATAGTCTTACATTGGATAGTGTTCAATTAATAATAGAATAGAATAGTAGTGAAGTATTACTCGGAAAATATTGAACAATAATTCGATAAAATTATTAAGAAGATGTTCCTCCTCTGAGGAAAAATTTCAGAAAACTAGAAATTCTAGTGAAAATTACTCCAAATAGCGGGCACATCCCTTGTGTATTTTGAAAGTTTTCTGCGCAGATTATGAACAAGTACAGGTAAATTTAATTAAATTTAAATTTAATAAAATGGTTTTAAATACTTCATTAACTACTTATTCATCCCAAAAATTAAAAATATTGTTTAAATAATTTATTCGTACTTATGTGCCTTAAACTTGAAATTAGATGCAAGTATACGATATTTTCCTACAAAACCATCGACAAAAAAAAAAAACTTACAGAGAGTAATATTCTAAAAATTTAAAAAATGAAATAGAAAAAAAGAAAATAAAAAATACAAATACAAAAAAATAGTAAAAAAAAAAAATGGGAAAAATTTTTACTACTGACTGACTTGAAAAACAAAAAACAGAAAAATAATTAAAAATTTATTCAAAATAAGGGGATAAAATTAACCAGAACCAGAACGTCTTATTTTGAATTTTCGCTCCCTTTTCTCAGTCATACCACACATATATATATATATAGATGGAATATATTTATTTAGGTAGAATTATTGGATAACCACCCGCTCTGTTAATATATGCACCATTTATTAAATAAATTTAGTTTTTTTTTTTTTTTTTTGAGTTTTATATATCAATTTCGTAGCTTGTACAGAGTAGGTTTAAGGTATTTTCTAAAATGCAGAGAAAATTTCATTTATTTATTTGTTATTTCATTTATTTACTTGATGATTTTCTTTCTGATATATTAACAAACTATTTTCAGTTTTACGTAATAAATTGTAAAATTAGAATTAATTTAATTCAATTAATTAGAGGGGCAACTATTGTATTCTGTTCGGAGTATAAATCCTATGACGTACTGAATTATAAATAATTAATAATAAATTCCATAAATTGTAATACAAGTATGTAAAACCAATCGGTAACCACGTGACCTATGTAAAATATTTTCTTTGATATTTTTCTATAAGTACAAAATGATTCAGATCAAAATTTAGTGAACAAATAATCTAAATTATAAATTTTTTTCTTTCATAACAAAATTCAAAAAGTACGAAACAAGCAGTAATAAAATTAAATAATTTGATAACACTAAGAAATACGTAGAAAGATTCTAAGATATTTCTACCTACTACTATGAAAAATCGAAGAGAGTAAATCAATAACGCTACAAATGATTTCTAAAATTGCCTTAAAATAAAAGTGAATACAAAAATTCTGCACTCAAAAATTTCAAATTTCCTTTTTCATCTCTCAAATTAGTTGAATTTATTTCATTAACAGGTTCTAATATCTTCTTCTACATATGCTCGTCATAAAAAAATAATGTATGTATTAGTGTCAGGAAAAATGTCAATTGCCGGAATTCAATAGCATGCCATTACTAAATTTTTGTGCATATGACCTTGCATACCATTACTAGTGTTATCTATACATTAATTACTGTAAAAATTTATAAATTTTACTAAAGCGACTGTAAAACTATTGTGTACTCAAAAATGTAATTGACTTTTAAACGTCAGCAAGGTGTAATTGTTTTCAAAAGTCACCTCTGATATTGGCAACTCAAATGTATAATATAGAGTAGAGAAAAAAGAAAAGCCCAAGGAGATTATTTTAATATTATTGCTGTTGTTGTTATTATTATTATTGTTGTTTAAGTTTTTCACTCAAAAAATCATTTCCTGTCTGATGATTTTCTCTCTGTTTAAAATTTAATTTTTTCGCTCTTGTTTTTACATATTGCTTTTTTTTTTGTTTTCGTTATTTGTTCTTTTTGCTACAATACCGATATACTTACATTGAATTTTTATGCATAAAATGTAAATCGTGTATAGATACAATAAAAATGTATATAAACAAAGAGAATATTCAGCAACAAAATGTGTTTTTTAATGTTAATTTACTTACAAATGATTGTAAAAAAAAAAGTTACTTTGAAAAACAAAATATAAGAATAAAAACAAGTAGAACAAAACGAAATTTTTTATTTTCTTTGTATCGAGGTGGAAAAATAACGGCTTCCAATTAGGAATCTACAATTTATGCAAATATTTTCTTTTTTATAAAAAAAAATGTTTTTTCTTTTTTTGTTTTCGAAAATTTTTATTAAGGAATGAGAATTGTACTTTTATATTTCTTTTATTCTACTCTTTTTTTGTTTTGTTTGTTTTATGTTTTTTAAAATTTTTTTAAATATTGTAAAAAACTTCTACTACCTATATAGGAGTGAAGGAGAAAAATGAAAAAATTAAGTATGTGTTTAAAATGCACATGCGTTTTTTTATTATTATGTTCTGTTTTTTTTTTTTTCTTGCTCTTACTTAACTGGTTTCCGTTGAATTTTAATTAATAACCGCACATTGCAAAGCAGCACTAAAACACAAAAAAACATAAAAAATGAACAAAAATAAAAAAAAAATAGTCAGAAAATTTTTGTACCTACTAAAAATTAAAAAAACGAGAAAATATGAAAAAAAAAAAAATTTTTTTTAAAGCCATCAAATGAAAGTAAAAATGCATTTTATTTCGTTTTTTTTTTCTTCTACTGGTTACTTTTGCAAAATTTATTGTCAAATTTAACAGCAAATACAAAGTTCGTCTATTCTTTAATGATTCTAAACTGATTTTAATAAAATTCTGATGAACTATTGAATTCTGGAATTTTTATTTGAACCTCACGTTTTGTATATCAGTAAGATTAATTGCAATTTGTTAATCGTAATTAGTTCGTTAACTTCAACATTAAGAAACGTAATGCTATATGTCCAAAATATCGATTTCGTGTAGTAAGTTTGAATTATCCAGTGTTATATAATTGTTTCACCAGTAAACACTTTTTAAATCGCCAATCATTTTTATAAGACCAATGAGTAACGGTTTGATAAAGTTAATATCTACTAAAGAAGAAAATAGCCAAGATATGAATAGCTTCTTTAATCTTCTAGGGACAACATCAGTAATATATGAGGAACTCAAGTAATTTTTTCTGTTAAGGCATTTTTGACAACTAAGCACCGGTGTCACCTAATATTTTCGATATATTATGAAAATAATACCTATGATATTCACCTAGAGCATATATATTCTACGTGTTAAATATATTAATACTAAGTCTTATGAGCATATCATGAACATAACATTTATTTGCAAACAGCTCATGTGCGCCAATTCGACACAAGCAAATCTATTTAAATCAATTATTTATTGAAATGAAATAAACACGAAATGAAACAAAGTAAATTATAATCTATAATGCACTTTCTGAATTTGTGACTAAGTACTCTTGAAATTAAAAAAATCAATTTTCAGTTCTCCCATAATCATAGAATGTATGAACAGATTTCAATCTTTCCGGATTTTCAGATCTTTGCCGGTTAATAAAATTGTATGATTTAGTTGTATAGCATGCAACAAATTATTAAATCAAGTATAATTACAATTTATTTATTGATCTACATTTTTGGCAATTCATATTACGATATTTTTAAATAAAGATTCGAAAAATAAAAAATTAATATTCTCATAAAATTAAAATACAATAAAAAATTAACTAAAATGTGGTATTTAAAAGACAACAAAACTGCGAATGCTTTCGAATAAAAAAACAAAAACCAAAATAATGTCTGGATGCAATTGAAACATGGTTATTGCATGGGAATCTCTCTTGCTTTTTTGAATTTTTATTTTATTTATTTATATTATTACCAATTTAATGTTATACATTCTCCCCTTTTTCCGTATATTTGTATAGTATCAAAAATAAAAGGACACTAAATGCCAATGTTTCAGCAGGTGCAATTGATTTTTATTGAAAAAAATTGTTTTTTTTTTCTTTTTATTTTATTTTGCTTTATTATAGCATTATCGAATGAATCCTTCGCGCTCTCAACAAGATTATAATAATATGTGATAACTAAAAATTATAACTATAAAAATCATAAGATAAAACAAGAAAAAACGCATATTAAAAAAAACAAAACATAAACCCTGTAGGGGCACGTGTGATCCTTCAAAAACAAAATAAAAAAAAAGGACTTAAGTTTCCTTTAAGTGAAAAGCAGGTGAAATATTTCCTTAAAAAAAAATTTCGCTTATTCTTTTTTCATAGTTTTTATTTTAAAGGTGCCCTCTGTATACAATTTTGAATGCTGCAATTATACATGTATATTTGTAATCAGGCGCGGTTCTGATGTATTCGTCGCCCTAAGCGGTTCCTAAAAAGTGCGCCCCCCCCCCCCCCCCCCTTCAACCTTTTCACCTATTTTATTACTGCGAACAAAATTTAATAGGCATTGCACATTGTGCATCATAAAGCAGTTTCGTAACCTTATTGTGCTGAATTATAGAATTAAAGTCTGGAACTAAACTTTCAATTTTTTGTTTTATAAATTCAAAAACAAGGTAATTTATTTAACTGTACGTTTTTTTATGAAGTTATGATCAGATTTATATCAATCACTTAAACTTGATTTTTTGATTTTAACAACCAAAAAATTTACTTTATGACGTAAGTGAAACTTATTGTAAAAGGTTCTATGAAAATTATATCAAATGAACTTTTTCAAAGCTTATTTGAATATGAAAAAAAGTAAAAAATTATTTTTATTTTTATTCGTAATTTTATTTTTATTTTTATAATTATTTTTATTTTTATTCGTAAAATTTGGCTTTTTATTTCACAAATCGCCTGAGAAATGAAGCAGCGTATAAAAAAAATTTCGACTTGCATTCAAAAATTTAAGGAAAATCAAAGTTTCGTTCTAAAATTTGTGACTTAAAAACTAAGTTTTCATGTACATAGCTATAAGCTTTTATACTGTTCATTATATTTTTTAGATTTTATTAAAATAAATGCATTTACTGGTATTTATAGGCTCGTGGTTTTGAAATTTCAGAATGTCGTTTTGCTTAACTGTTTTAATTTTGGAGATAAATGTGTGAAGCAAATTATGCGCCATTTCATTTTACTCTTATTTTTTGGATGACTTACACTACATCAATTCAGCATAAAAATTCTTAACATTCACTTGATTATTAAACAACATTTTTTCAATTCAATATAAGTAGTAGATTTTATCAATTAAAATTTAATTCTGTGATTGATAACAGTTTTTTCAAAAACGAAAGCAGAACATAGTAGTAGAAATTCATAACGATCATGTAATTTTAAAATTCATTCAAAATTTTTTGTTGTTTAACAAAAACAAAATATTGGTATACACAATCTCAATATCAAGCTATGCCTTCCATCATTTAAGAATATTGCTCTCATTCTCTTTTTCTAATTTCTTTCTATTCTCATTCTTAATTTGTGTTTTTTTTTGTTTTGTTCTTGTTGTTTACTAATGCAATAGTATACAGAAAAGTAATACATTATAATAATGTGTTTGTTTGTTTGGTGAGTGGGCGCCAACTAAGCAAAAATAAAATTTTGCATGTATGAAACAATTTAAATATAATGTGTACGAACGAGTGTAGCCACTAAGCATAATAAAAACATTGCTTTGTGATATAATTATATGTGTACGAGCGAGTGTTGATAGGGAGCAATCTCAGCAAAATAAAAATTTTGCTTTATGAGATAATTATATGTGTACGCATGAGTGTTGATCTTATTCATATTAAACAATATAAATTATGTGTACATGTGTATTTTTGAATATTTTTATTTGTTGCGTACATTGCTTCTATATATGTATGTATATTATATGAGACGATTTCACTTATATATATGAACGATTGAATGTATACAGCTGTGTGAAATAATATTCTGTGTTTATAGGCATATACAGTACATAAAAAATAAGAATGAATGAGTAGTGTAGAGTAAAGAAATGTATGAGTAATTTTAATTCTATGAACATTTTTTGTTATATGGTGCAAATAGAAAATATGTGTAGGAACAAAATATTATGTTTGCATGTAGGTAGATTTTATTAAGTTAATTTCGCTATAAATTGATGTATAAAAAAAAACTTGGAATCCTTTTTTTTGGGTGAAAATTTTTTTTTTTTAAATTTAGGGGTTTTTTAAGTTTTCAATGGCGCCCCTATTTTTTATCGCCCATTGCAAATGCATACTTTGCATGTATGATAAATCCGGGGCTGTTTGTAATGAACGTGTATAATGAATGTGTATATATATGTATATCAAAATATTTTTTTTCATAAATTAATATTTATTACATCATAATGAAAGAAAAACACAGACTACTAAAAAACAATAAAAAAATAAAAATTACTACTGTAAAAGATTGCCAAATTTGCTAAAAAAAAAGGTAAGAAAATCTACCAACTAGATTAAAAATGTGATCCCATTCGTAAGTAAAACCCCGAATTTGATAACCTTATACTTAATCAGATTTGTCTTTTACTTAATCAGTGTGGTTGTTGTTTCGCATTTTGATTTGCTTAAAACATTTCCATTCCTCCATTTTTGATATTACATCCGTAAGTTCGTGTTTTTTGCTACAAAACATTTCTATTTTATACATCAAACGCCTGTAAATCATTCCAAATTATTTGTAAATCAATTCCGAATTTCGAATTTTTACTAATTTTCATATTAGTATAGTATAACATTTTTTTCCAAAATTTTGTAAACAATTTTGTAAACAATAGCACTTCCAATTGGAAAATTTTCAATTCAAATCATGAAATATGTACTCCTTCTTTTATATGCATATATGGCAACATTAGTACAGTATATAGTAATCTACTAAAATACCAGACCTACAATAAGAAAAAGTAAAAAATTTAATTCCAAATACCAATTTAGTATAATACTATTCACTTTAAGATCCCGCTGTAAGTTCAACACAAAGAAACGTCTAAGTTAATTCATACTATATATATTATGAGCAATACATATGTACATACACAGTAACATATATACA
Organism: Condylostylus longicornis; assembly: GCF_029603195.1. Taxonomy (NCBI): domain Eukaryota; kingdom Metazoa; phylum Arthropoda; class Insecta; order Diptera; family Dolichopodidae; genus Condylostylus; species Condylostylus longicornis. The sequence goes on along the minus strand of NW_026578009.1, from coordinate 5,321,657 downwards.
CACCTCTTAAGGTTTTATTTTTTTTTTTTTTTAGGAAAAGTCAACTATATATTTTAATGTTAAAAAATGATTGATTACTTTAATACAAACAGGAATTTTTTATTATGCAACTTTCATATATGTTTGTATGTATGTAGATAAGTATAATATATTTTTAAAGAATCATTACCTTTAGTGGATTATTCACCTGAATCTTATCCAAAAATAAAAATATGTTAAATACAAAATACTTAACATTACATTTTCGATTTACATACATCAAATATCCAAGCGTATGAAGGTATACATATACGAAGGCTTATGACATGACAGTTCACTGGAAAAAGGAATTAATATATTGTTGCTGCTTCTCTCTTTCTCTTTTGAATTACAAAATAATATAGTATAATGCGAAATTACTTTAATAAAGGATAATAACAGTTATTATAACTATTAATTTTAATATACACTTTTTGTACATTTTGATTTTAATGTTCGACACTCGTACTACAGTAAACCTATAATATCGCATTTAAATTCTTGTACTTAAAAGTTGATCAACTTTTATGTATATATATAGATATATGAGGCTATAAAATTGTGTGAATTAATACTTTAATTTTTGAATATTTTTTTTTTTTTTAATTTTAATGAATTAAAAATTGTAAGAATATTTAATTAAGAAGAAGAGTAAATTCAATTAATAAATTATTCAAAAAAAAATAAAGAACGAATATTAAAATTTATGAAATATGAGGAAAATGTTTAAAATTAAACAATGAAATCAGTTCCGGACAAAAATCGATTATTCACGGAATATACGAGAATTAAATGAATAAAGTAATTTAGAATAATAAATTTGAAATTTTTTTTTTATTATATGATATGGAACATTAAGTCTTCAATGTTTAGTTTAATATTTTACAGTAATTTTTCAATTGTTTCATGAATAAATTATAGAGCTTGGTTAAAAATTAGTTTGAATCTAAAGAATTTTTGTATACGTGTTTTTAATAAAATGTAAAAACAGGTGTAAATTTATGAAATCAGATAAACAAAGTACATATAGATTAAAGAACGCAAAATTTTATTATTTTGAATTACGCTGGGGGGAACCATACAAATCGTGACTGTCCGTAAAACAGTAAAATTAAAATCTTCTTTAGGCGTATTCAAACAATTAAGATTATATTACGTTTGGAATTAAACACGATAGAAGAATAGTAACATAATATGTAGGTCAATAAATAAAAAACAGTCTAAGTCGACTTATTACACATATGCTATTAAAATTTAAAAATAGTCACAATTGGTGCAATAATTCAATTTTTAAAAAATTAATTCGATTTTGACAATTCTCGGACCAATAATTTTATGTATTTTAAGCTCTTTTTTTTCTGACTTTTCTAAACTATCGCAAATAAGCTGTATTGAGAAGAGTTTTAAAGTTCCAGAATACTTTAGGGGCTCAAATAGACATGCAATTTTTAGTTTTACAATTCCTGCTTTATTGTATAGAATCGTTGCGTACACATCTAACTAACTAAACTATTGCTTCAAATTAAATCGAATTGGATGTCTATCTGAGCCCCAATATTCTTTGTCAGTATGAAATTTAGAAATTGTATTGCTATATCATTGAACTATAGAAAGCTTTTATTATTTTATTAAAGCAAAAAGTATCAATGTTAATATAAAAAATTCATTAGAAATCGCAATATGCCGGATTCTTGTTAAAAATAAATACGCTTATTTATACAGTTAAAGAGTTTATTTTCAAACGACTTTCATTCATGACCTATAAAAATATTCTAATTACATATTAATGAACAACTAACTAGCTTAAAACGCATTGACAAAATTCTGAATATTTAGACAGTATTAGATAATCATATTTAACATTCTTTTATAGATTTAACTTGATCTGTGTATAAGAATTGAGTAATTCAATGAAATTTAAATAGTAAAAATTTTATTATATTGTATATATTTTGGATGTTATTCTAAGTAAATAAAAGGTATAGTGGTCTGTGGTATAGGTGGTAAAAGGTATATAAAAAGTCATTAAGGTATGTGTTTGATAACAATCTCAAATTATATTCAATAACTTCAATATAGTATTTTTTTAACACCAATAAGCACCTAGAGTTAAAATCGAAAGATTCAATAGAATAGTCTAAAATATTCCAAAATAAATTTTTAAAATACTCCAAAATACATTTTATGACACTATTAGTATTAAAATTGCAAGAAAACCAGACCTATAGCTTTAAATATTTCATAAATTCTGTAGTTTTTTTTATAAGTAAAACTGCCTAAGTCAATAAACATGTTTGATTACAAATTAAGCTCAAAATTTTGAAAAATTTTTAAAAACAACTTTGTATTTTCATCAATAACTTCAGAATTAATTGGAATGGATTTATTCTTGGTGTGATGCATTTGAAATGAAATTAGAGCCCTTCACGCATAATTTATAATTTATAACCGGAATCACTGCTTATAAATTTGTGGGAAATTTAAAATTTCTTGTATGCTTATAAGTTTTTAGAAATTTAGTAACAACAACAAATACTTTTCTGCCCAAAAAATATATTTAGGTACCTATATATAGATCAGAATTCAATAAGAACGCATATAAACTAATCAAGGAGAATATCTTTAATAAAACTATTAAAAAAAAAACACTTAAGAATGATAGGCCTTATATGCAGATTGTATTTGATTTTTATTGGCATAAACAATCTATCAATTTTTTTTTTTAAATCAAAATCTAATCTACAAAATACTTAAAAATTTCTATAATATCAAAGTTATACAAATTAAATTATTTAAAATCTTTAATATTTTTTGTCTAGATCTTCAAAATAATTTCAAGTGTTCACACTTAAAAAGATTATAATTTAAAAAAAAAAAAATCAAAACTCATCACAGTGTACAAGTACTTGGCGATTATTTTTCAATTGTAAACAAAATATATTGATAATCTATATTTGATTAATAATATTGAAATTATAAATTTTAGTTACTATCTTAGATTTCAAATATAAAATCAAAGTATATGAAATATCAATAGGGGATTTATTTTAAAAATCGTAGGTTCAAGTTAATTTTTCTAAAATTGAAATTTAAATCCATTATACATTAGATTTAATTCCCTCTCAATCTCTCTTTCGGCATGGTTGGAACTGCAGGTACAGTTGCAATGCCCGCCGACACTGCCCTCAAATTCGTTTGTCTTATTTATAAGTTCGCGCGTCAAACTGAAATCTCGCCAAGACAGTGAAATATATCGCACAGTAATATATCGGAATTAAAATGTTGGCAATTAATGCCAATCGAGAATTTATAGGTAAATTGCTGTTATATTACATATATCAACTGGATTCGTACAGTATTGGGAAGAAGCGTGTTTCCTATAATATAATATGTGAAATGATAGGAACAGTCTTAATAAAAAAAACTAATTTGTCCTTTAAATTAAAAATTAATTATTTTTAAGATTTTAAATTTTATATTCTATTCAATACATATACTAATTAAATGAGATCAATTTAGAAACAAGAGTACATTTACAGGTATCCCTATACTAGAACGTAGTGATTTCCTAAAATTTTATTCTTCATTATGGTTCATTTATTAGTATTAGTCTATGTCACTGTTTTCAAACATCTCTATCGTCCTGAAATATTGAGTCTTTTGAGCTATATAAGAAAATCGGAACATATTTTCTGCACATAATTTTTATCATTGAGAAAAAAACAAATTATTAAAATTTGCTTATTACCGCCAAAACATATTTTCGACTTCTGGTTATAGAAGCCAAAATTTCGATTTCTACCCGGTTTTTTTCTTTAAATCTCAATATTTCGAAGCCATGTAAAATTATCACGTTATACGAGGGATGACTGTGCATATGTAAATAGTATCCTGATAAGAAAAGGTGAAAATAAATGATTTGTTTTCTAGTATGTTCTTGGTTTACACATACAATCATACATTTTTTATTACTAGATAATATAAATATACAAATATATTACTTATACTTACATATAGCACATATAAGTACGTCGCAATATTATAATAAATTTTACTTGCAAAAAATTACCATTAAATAAAACTTATGTGCGGTCCCAAGGACTTTAAGTTCCGATCATATTTTATTAATGTACACTATACTCTATATATACATATATTTACATACATTACTTTCAAGTTCTAGTGGTAACAAAAAAAACATTAAATATATTATAGAGTACAAAAAAAATGAAATAAAATTCAAGGAATTAGAAAAAAACAAAAAAACCTTTTTATGTTTGGTTGGAAAGTCATACATTTTCTGACCGGAAGACATAAAATGACACGCAAATTCATTCAAGCTAAAAACGACAACGACAACAACTACTGTACAAAAAAAAAAAAAAAACAAAACTTAGAACAAAAATTACAATAAGACTAAAAATAAAAAAAAAATCATGGATTTTTTTATGTAAAAAGTAAAGTATTGTAATATACTGAAAATAACTGTCGCTAAAGTTCCCTACATTCATACATACAAACACAACATACCTATATAAAATAAAGGTATATTCTGAAGACGTGTACAAAGCCAATATACAAAAACGTTTATTTAAAGGACATTTTTTTTTTCTTGTTCTATTTTCAAAACAAAAGATTGCTAGACTCCTAAAGAATGTTTGAAAAGAAAAACTTTCGATTTAATTTAAAGTTGAATATCCTTAAAATAATTATTTGATTTATGAAATTTTTACTTTAATTTGGAAATTTCTAAATAGTTTTTTAGTTATAGTTTATAAAATCTTTTATTAAATAGTTTAACTACAAATTTGTTTGCAAGAGATTAATGGGTCCTGTGACAGTTATAATAGTTTAAATGTATAATTAAATCTTATAATAAATTATTTGTTATACCCTTTGTATACTTCTTATGAATGCTCAAGTATTGATAAGAATACGGCAGATTATTCGAAATTTAAAAATTTCTTTCCGCAAAATTCAAAGTATCAAATATAGAAAATTTTGGACAAGAAATTCGAAGAAAATTCCAGAATAATCTCTAGGTATCAGGAACTCTTTGGTAATCTCGTCAATCACAGAATCAGAACCAAACGAATACGAAATTATTTAACAAAATTTGAAATAAATGTAGAAGACTCAGTACGATTCAAGCCAACAAAATCGTCTAATAATATTTGAATTAATCACAATAATGTAAAATTCTCCTAATTTGAACTGAAATATTGTAATTAAGACAAACTTCTTGTATAGAAATCAAATTTGGTTATCATGTCTAGAAAACTTTTACAATTTACAGTATACATGCGATTTAAAAAAAAAAAATATTTAAATTATTGCGTTCGTCACATTTAATGGTTCGCAAGTTCAAATTATTTGGCAGACAAGCAGAATTTTCTATTTTAGAACTAAAAAATCTTCTGTTTTAATATGTCCTTCCTTCTGTTAATAGATTTACAAAACTATACTCATATATGTATGTGTTTTTAGGTGTAGAGGACTGTAGCTTGGAAATTTTTAATTCCCTGAACTGTTGTACTTCTGAAATAAAATATTCGTGAAAAAAACGCAAAAATTTTATTAATTTATAAGAATAACGCCCCTATTCAGAAAAATTTTAAAATACTCTACTTGCTTGATATTTAAAGATTTTGGCATTTACATAAAAGTTCTTAGACAATTTCAGTTCAGTAAAATATACAACTTTCCACCAAACTAAAATTAATTACAACTTTTAAGTTAATTCATAAGAAATTTCAACATTACAAAAGTCACTTAATACAGTGATCTATTGCGTTTATTTTAATATTTTTTTACACGATTCTAATTGGACTGGCGTTTTCATATATACATATAAAAACGCCATACTTTAAATTTTAAATGCTACTTGCATACAAATTACAAGCATATTAAATTTAATACTTTTTAATAGTTTACAATTGTTTTAATTATGTTGGAGTAAGAATATAGATTAAAACGCAACGCATACATCAGTCACATACATACATACAAATTATCATATTAATATTGTAATCATAACAATAATTTAAAACATACTCGATAAATATAACAAATAAAAATGTAATTTTCTTTTATGAATTCCTAAAACTTATGGTGTATAACAGAATTATAGTTTTCTTTATAGAGTGCCATTTTTCAATCTGGCATTATGTCAGAGTTTAATAAATATTTATATATGTACGTACATAAAAGGAAATCTTTGCATAAAATAGAGAAAGAAAAAATTATTTTAAATGTTAACTTGTAAAACGTGACATAATTTGACAAACAGTAATAAAAAAAAAAAACAAAAACGTAACACTAGTAATTGTTAAATTTTAATATTGTCAAAAACCTTTAATTTATATATTTTTTTTTTTTGTAAATGAGAATTTGAAATTCCTTATGTTTTCTAAATCCAAGCTTATAAAAAATAATTTTAGTTCGATTCTTTAATGCATTTGCATTTGTATAATATTATTCCTAATAAGGTTTGCAATATTCAGGATGTGCTCATATAGCCATTGTACAATAAATTTTGTATAAATTGTGTTCGACATTCTATTTAACATTCACTTTATATTAGTTATTGTTTTGTCAAATTAAGTTACAAAAGTAATTAATTGATCAAATTGTAAGTAAATTAATAAAAATGTCAGTGTTATTCGTGCAAATAGATTTTATGTGAATATGCACTCATTTATTTATATTATTTATAAACCAGAAAAAAAAAATCTATATACACTACTATAACAAATCATACCGTATTTATTACCGTATTAAATTATTTAGAAATATGTGAAGGAAATATGTAAGTATTTAACTGCAATATTCACAATTAAGAGTAAGATTTTATTTTACTGTGTATATAGGAACAAAATAAATAGACTCGAAATTTATTGAAATGTAATGGATCTATATGACTGCCTATAATAATGATATTCCATATTTATATTTAATATTTTAAAAATTTAAAATTAATATTTTAGATTTAAATTAATTAAAGAAGAATATCAATAATAAATTACAAATATGCTAGAAGATTTCTTTTTCTTTGGATAAGGAATAGTCTAATTCAAAAACTCTCTAAAATTATGAACTGAATTATATTGATTAATAGAATTTCCACTTTACCCTAACAGGTACATGACATTTAATAAGATTTTACTGTATTTGTGTTTTTATCCCCATTTCTTCTTTAACTAGAAATAACGCATAACTATAATTGATTATTTACAAAGCAATTGACCTTAAATAAAACTAAGAATAAAATATTATAAAAAAAAAAGTAAAATTGATTTGCATTACTATAGGGGATAACTAACTAAAAATTTGAAAAACAAAAAAAAAAAATTTGTGTATGAAATGAAACTGTTTTTCGGATAGTTGGATGATTCTGTTTGATTGTTTGCCAAAGTTGCTATTCATTTGTAATTCTGCTTGAGGTAAGACAATAGAAAATAATAGATTTTTGATTCGTCTAGATTTATTTAATTCTTGATTCGTCTAGATTTAAATTGTTGAAAGAAAATAGTCGAGATTTAAACACCAAATATAAGGCATTGAGTTTAAACACTAATTTTTAGCTTTATACTCGTAACAATTAGATCACAGTCTACTATTGATCAGGAAAAAGTGCTGCAATTTCTTAAAAAATGTGAATCTCGAAGCGGTTTTTTAGATACGATAGGTCTTTGCATCATCACCCCCCCCCCCCCCCATTCTGTAATCCCCCATTCTGTTGCCATTAAATCGAACACGTTACCAAAAACTTGTGTTTGATGGTAATAATAAGGTATTTGTGTTTGACTATGAAACTTCATAATCAAACACAATCCGAATGAACAAAGTGTAATGTATAAAAATATGTCGAAAATTAGTTATGAGAACAATGATACTGTAAAAATATTTTCTACAATTTAATATATTATAAACAAAGTAAAAAATTTATAACATTATTATTTACTTAAATAAAAAATAATAATTACATTCATGTATGTGTAATGCAATTTGTATGGTTCACAACATGTTTGAACTTAAATTCCATTCAATACAAAACTTTTGTCATTCGATCATTGAATTGAATAGATTTATTTATTATACAAAAAATATATAATTACTTAATAATTTTAATTTCATAAAATTTATAAAATCATTATATTTCACTTTTTTTTCTTGATTTTTATGAAACACTAATAATATAATTATATGCGTTTACGTAAATCTATTCATATATTGTTCATACACATACATATTTCAACAATAGCACAGATGTAACAGCTCCCAACAATTATTTGTATTATTCAAAATTTTATATGAGAAATATACATACATTTATGTACGTACTTATATTATTAATTTGTCAAGTTTGTATATAAACGTTTGTAAATATTAAATGAGGTACAATTAAAATTATCGTAAATATTTTGTTACGCGCATAATTAGTTAAGATAAATTCTATTATACTAAAAATCATTATTACTCACTAAACATACATATTATGTAAGAACATATACATAAATACATAAAAACAAACTCAGGTGAGCTTATTTGATGCGGCAATGGCAGTTTTTCATGTAATTTTTTTTTTCTATACTTTTGCTTTTTATTTGTTTTTTCTTTATTATTGATAAAAAAAAATAAAAATGAAAAGCTGGTAACAAAATTTTATTAACTGATATTATTCATGTACATTGTGTAGCTATGCTATTTATTATGAATTAAACACACAAACATGGCTTGAGCAGAATATAACAGTAGCTTTGTAGTCACTAGTCATATTGATATAAAAATTAAGAGATTTTTTTCTTTTTGTGTTTTGGTCTTTCTTGTTAATGCATTAATTTACCTTAAATATATATGTGTGTGTAGTATGGTATTATTATATATATATGCATACAAAATATTATATTACCATTTTGATGTATAATTGACCGTATATATATATATAATATAGGTGAGTATATAGTGTTCGTACCACACCTATAAAAGTCGTGACGATGCAAAAATATGTAAAAAAAAAAAAAGTAAAAATCAATTCAAGAATCAAGTTAAAATAAGGCCGAATAACATATAGTATAACATACCCTTATCCGACGTTAATGCTTGTACATATGTATACGAAAATATGATATAGCAATGTAAAGTATTTTTTATATTCAAATACATAGACTTATACTAGGACTCAAAGTAGTTATATATGTAATCTAAAAAAGGCAATAAAAATTTTTATGTTTCCCATTATTCCGCCCTTCTATATATATTATTTCTTCTCAGAAAAATTCACGGAAAAAGAAAGAAATTGACATAATATGAAATTACATAATGAGTTTAAGTGCTTGTATATCTATTCACTATATTTCATATGCTTGCGATCAAAATGTGTTAACTCAAAAAAATTGATTTCGGCAAAAACCATATAAAAAAACAATTTCCAATGAAAACATAAAAGGATTAAAAATAAAATAATTTGCATCATACATATAGCAGATGTTTGAAATTTGTGATTGAATGGTCATGAAATATGCAATATAGCTATTTCTGGTCAGAAGAATTTGATGTGTGATAACAAATTGTTCTAAATGAACAAAGTAACATCAAAATTTATTTGAATGTTTCATAATTTAAACGCACAAAATAATTTGAAGTGCATGATACACGAAAAATTTACACCACAATTTTATTTGTATTTAAAAAATTGCAAAATTTCACTATATGATGTTTATTCATAATAGACCCCAAAACGGAACGTATTAAATATTTACAATTATGTTATGTTAGTAACACTAAAAATATTTAATCTTTTAAGTAAAATTTTTCCTTGTGAGCTAAATTCTTTAAAAATAATGGTTCAATAAATTTTCACTTTCAAAAAATTATACAGCAGTAAATTATTGCTAATTCAATAAGGTGTGAAAACCTTAAAACTGATAAACCCATCACCATACCCTAGGAATTAATCAACACCCACACAATCTTTCAATTATACAATTTTACAAACAAATTGCTAAAGAGAATTCTATGTGTGTAAATCATATAATTAAATTGATATCGCATAGATGACATGACCAACGTTGTAACTAAATGTGTATTCTCTATATTATGTTTACACTAAAGAAACTGTAAATGCATGCATAAGGATATATTCCATATAAAATTTAAAAAATATAAGTAGTTTCGAAATTAATTATTAATCCGATTGTGGATTTTAATTTAGAACAGTTAAAATAGAGAAGATAATAAAATAATTTATGCATACACGCACACACATAAGCTTGTATACCATAAACATAAAATTATTAATCATGCAAGCATTTTATTTTTTTTATATATTTTGTCCACATTCAAAAGCAATTCCTTGTACTGTTCCATAAACCTTAACAACAATATGAAATTTTTATTTGTGTGTGCGTGTAGCTTGGTTTCTGATTGTATTAAAATATGAAAAGTTACAGGTAATAAAATAACAGTTAAAAATTATGTTTTGATGTGAAATTAATCTTAAAATTATATCAAACATTTGTTATATAGGAAATGTGAGTGATGAAGGGAGAAAGAGGTACAATAAATGTTTTTTTTTTTTTAATAACGTTGTGGTTTTTCCCCCAAATTTTACACATATTTTTCTATTTTTTATATCAAATTTCCTTCCTTATTTCCTACACAAGATTCAATAGTAAAAAAAAAATTTGTGAATTTTTTTTTTTTGAGTTGACAAAATTCAATAATCCTTGACTAAGTATTTGTGTGTTATGTGTGACAATTTCAATATGCTTGTAATCAATAAATCATTTAATCTTCTGAAAATACAAGAGAAAAAAAGTAAGAATAATTATTGAAGCGTGTATTATTCTTTCTATATATATATTAAATAATTAAATTTCGATTGGAATATAAAAAACAGATTTTGATTGGATTATCGAACTAAGATTCAGAGACAAAAAATTTCTAACCTCATTTTTGAAAAAAAAAATTGTGTTAATATTACGCTTCAGTTCTCATTAAGAATGCAAATAAAAAAAGGATTTTTAAAAATTTTAATATACTTACCCCTACTTTTAGATTGCTTCAATTGCTAAATAATTTTAAAAAAATACGAGTATTAAAAATTTTCAATTACAATTCATATTGATCTCTTAACGTCAAGATTGTCCAGTATTGATATTAAAAATTTTTTATTTTAAAATTGAACCTTGAAAATGGGAAAAATTGCGTATTGCAAAATAATTGGGACAATTTGAATATTTGATGCAAAAATTTTTAAGCAAAAGCAAACAATTCTATAGAATAGGAATTAGTTTCAGGAATCCTCTTCTTTAAGAGTTTAATATATTTTATATTCAGTCAAACTGTTAAACAGTATAATCCTGTATTAGTGGAGTTTCCACTCGTTATCTTCGAATATTTTAATTTTGAGATTTAAGCTCTCGTTTTTTTATAAATGTGTACATATATAATAAGTAAATTGGGAATTTCTTATAATGATTATCTCTTTCAGCTGTTAAATTACGTCACTATATAATAGTCAAATAATCTGACGACATTTTATGAAATTATAATTTGTTCAATTGTATTAAACTAATTATTTCAAAATAATTATTATTTTTAAATAACATAAAAGTATTATTAATAAAATATTAAATTTTTTCTCAATTATCGGTAAATTTCTCAATTTCATTATCACAAGAGAATTTTAATATTCTCACATTTATTATAAGATCTTGATAAGATTACCATTCTCATAATTGTGTACTACATTAATGTCAACCAGTGTCTTTCAAACATCTTCTCTATTACTTTTATACTCTATTCTCTGAATCGTCTTGTAAATTCTCTTACTCTTTTACTATAAAAATTAACTGGCAACGTGTAATTCATTATTGAAAATTTGTTAAGAATATTTTTTTTTTTGCCCAAACTATAATACGAATATGAAAATTATTTTATTGTTATAATCAGAAAATTATGTTTCAAAAATTTATATTTTGTGTAAATGCATATACAATCGTACACATTGTGTACATCAATGCTGCAATTTTAAAAAATCACGTTGCATTATTATAAAAATAAAAATATGTGTATAAAATATGTATATACAAATATAAGAAAAGGTGGCGGATTCTCAATCCAAAATAAATCAACAAGAAAAATAAAAATACAAAAAATAAAAAAAATCCTGATCATATTAATTTGATTATTTCAATTTGAATCCGATAATAATATGATATTTTTCAAATAAACTACTCTTACGTGAGGGCAATACAGATGTATTATTGATACAATATTCTTAATAATATAATTATATAAAAGTGGAGCCCTCTGTTCATATTATTATACACACTTAATACATATATTCATATACATAAATACATTTTGTACAACTGTTATACATGAAGCGAATAAAAGAGTTATTTGTGTGAAATTGTGGAGCATATAAGGTTCATTTATTATTACTAAATTTTTTTTTTTTCTTTTCTTCAGTCTTTCATGTTAGTTATCATCATAGTTAAGTAAATTGTTGAAGATTACAGGTTACAAACATAAAATCAAATAGCAAAAAAAAAATAAAAAATTGAACGTACAGTGAATTTTTATAAAGTGATGAATTGTTAGTGATCGGTGATCATGATTGCATGAACATGAAAATTATTTTATATTTTTAGCCCATTATTTGCATTATTATTATTTTAGAGGTCCAAACAAAAAGGTTATTGGTAACAAGAAAAACGAAGAATTTAAATATATATAGTTAAATTAAATTAAAAATGATTAACTAATAAACACCTAAATACCCGAAGATAATGAGATTCTCTTGCTTTACATGAAAGAATAATTTGGTTGAAATTTCTGAAATTCTTTGCTTAAACTTTCACCTACCTAATTATATAAATCTTAAAATCAGTGGCATTTTTGAATTTAGAATTACGGAAAATAAAAATTTTCTTATATGCTATAATTTTTGACTTTCAAGCCTCTACAAATTTATGTGTATATTATGTGCTATTAAATTTAGGGTATAAACTTAATCTCCACGCATTCATCTCCCGAGTGAAATTCGTTAATTATTTTACATTCAAAATTGGAAATAATATTTATAATACAGCAATCTTTTCGTTCTCTATTCTTGAATGAATTTGAATCTCAAATTTGATCCTCATGAAAATTATTTCTTTTTACAAGTATCTATAACTAATTAGGCATATGAAATTAATATAGTAGAAACAGGAGCCCTGGACATTCTTGTTTTAGCAGTGCTTCGTAAGAGTTTTCTTTCAATAGCTTCTGATTTTGTCGTTGTTTACACAGAACTCTAATTCATATATTATGGTGTTTTTCACATAAGAGTAAAATCTATTATACTGATCTTTATTTTATAGTAAAATGAATTTATTATTTTTTAATTTTATTCATACCAAAAATGGCTTTAATTAACAAAACCATAATGAACGAGAAAAAATTGAGTTGATCATGTCAACTCTGTGATACCAATACGAACAGATGTTCAATTAGTTTTTAAGCTATCATTGAAACGGACAGACATGATTAAATCAACTCAGAATTCGACATTGATCGAAAACATATTCTTAAGTCTAAACCTCAGAATATTATTTCTTAGCGTTACAACTGTAAGGCAAATTTATTATACAATTCTTACATACGGGTATAAAATTAATTGTTCGAATTCTAAGAATTTTAATTATTTTTCGCAACTTTTTAATTAGAAACCTAAAATGATTTTTTTTTTTAATATTAACCGTTATAATGTGTACAAATTAATATCGTTTTCAATTCAATGTAACATATTAATTGAAGAACTCCCCAAAAATACAATAGATACTATTGAAGAAGATGAAAACCAAAAAGAAAATCAAAAAAAGAAAACCTTAAAATGAGTAATTAAATTAAAATGTTTAAAAGCCGCCACAATAATCTTCCTCTTCCAAAGAAAACACAGAGAAAAACAAAAGTAAAAAAAAAAAAATTTGGACAACTTAATAAAAAAAAAAAATTTAATCTGATTTGGAAAATTTGTTGGCCTACTGGAAGAGGCAAATACGCGCGACTATTTTACATTTTTTACTTATTCGTTTGTAAATTTCTTTTTCATTTTTATTTTTTGTTTTTCAAATTCTTTTTAATTGAAAAACACAAAAAACAGAAAGGCTTAGGTTTTTGGATGCATCTTCGGAATCATTAATATGGAAAGCATTTGTTTCTCATGTTTGTTTTTTTCGTTTTCCTTTTTTTTTGTAAAATTTCGCATGCCGACAAAAGTTTTACTTATGTTTTGTGTGCATTTAATTTCTGTATTGCGCTGCATATTATTTCGTACTTGGTTTGTAATGTAACGTATGTGTATTTTTTCTCTATTTTTTTTTTAAATTTTTTTAGAGAGAAAAAGATTTTTTTTTTGACTCATTTAATTTAACCATTATTAAAAACTAACAACGTGCTTCAAAAAAAAAGAAAACAGTATAACAAGCAAAAATGAAAAAAACTCCGGCAAACATCAAACAAATATCGCATTTTTTTTTAGACCGTTATTGCATTTTATACTTGAGTATATATACTACACTTTCTATACACACAAACATAGATGCATTGAATATAAAATTCATACAAACAATATTTAAATTTAAAATTGTGTAAGGTTTAAAAAAAAAAGTCGAAAATAAAAATAAAAAATGTGTTTTCAACAATTTTTGTCGCGAGAATGTTTGCTTAAATACATGCAAAACTCACAAGTATGCAAAAAAAAACAAAATTCAATTAAAAGTCCAAATAGAATAAATTGTCGCAGTGTATTTCAAGTTGAAGCTCCTGTCACTTAAATGGCCTCTTACATAATTTCTGTAATATATGCAAAGAATTTCGGAAACGTATTAAAAATTTCAGTTTTCGATTGTAACTTTGATTTTTTCGGATTTGGTTTTTCTTTACGGAGTTTTTTCGTAATATTCTTGCAAAGTTATCGTATCAAATATTCTAAATTTCGCTTACATGTCATTACCACTAAAGTCAATGTTACCCGCAATTTAAATTTAACAAGAAAATTTTAGCTTTTATGCATCCAGGTTGAATTTGGTTCGTTCACCCCATTGGTCAGCGTCATTTTACAAAATTCCTAATCTCTATGAGGCAGAAAATGCAATTTTATACACAAATAAATTTAATTGAGAAAACTAATTCAATAAAAATTTTGGAACTTTCAAATTATAGTCAATAATTGGTTCTGAAAATCCAATTTTGTGAAAACTTATTTTGTTGAAAACTTAAATTCGCTTTAAGTTCCGTCGCATTTCCTAAATTTTTGGCTCAAATTATAATCGAATACTGAAATTAATCCTTCTTGTAATTTTAACTTATACATACTTATATTTAGATATATATATAATTTTTTTTGTACGACAAATTGTAGAAATTGGTCACTCACTCTTATATAACTTTTAAAATAACTAAAAATTACTGGCACCTCAATAGAATTTATGATAAAATTTTCACTTATACAATCATTACTATTTCTGGCAAAATGATAATGATTGTATAATTGATTTTCTATTTAAAATATGTAATTATTATAATTTTTTGCTCAGTAGCTAAGCTAAAATGCAAGGAAAATATTGTTCGAGAATAACTGTTTCGAAATTCCAAATTATTTAAAGGAAAAATGCTACTTTAAGAGCCATTGGTGTGATTCGATTTTATTTATTAGAAAATTTGTATATTTTAGAGCTAAATTTTTAGAAATATAATTTTTATATATGTACCGACAATTTTCCAAATTCTAAGATAATAAGATCTAATTGGTAATAAATCCGATTGGGTAATACTAAGGCACTATATACTTAGATTATCCTATAATAGAACTTTTAAATATATTATTTTTTTTCTATTTTCTTTATTGTACCACCATATTTATAGAAAAAGTAAAAAATGGTCATTCATCAGTTGAAAACTATTTTGTTATACTAAAATAATATTCAAAAAAAAAAACAAAAAGCAAAATTAAAACAAAAAATGATGAGTGTTGATGAATAAGCGAGCACCGACCGGCCAAATGTAGACAATAAATTCAATAATGTTTTCATGTTCCATTCCTACATACACACAAGTACTTATATGTATGTCATATAAATATGTGCCTATACTGTATATTACAATTGTATACATAGAAGAGGAATGAAAAACTGCTTCATTTTAAGTTTTATTCATGGCAACACAATGATAATAATAATAATAATAGTTACGTGAATTAAATGATAAATGTCAGAAAACAGAGTACTAAAACGACATAAAAAGAAGCAGTTTGTTTTTGTCTTTTTTTTTATGTGCGCGAAATTATGACGCTTTACAAATGTTTTATTATTTTAGACGTACTCTTTAGCTATTGCTTTTGTTTTCTCATTATTTTTTTTTTTTTTGTTTTTGTAAAACACCAGAAAGTGAGTGTTGTAAATGATTTTAGAAATAAATTCGTGAAATAAATTTAAAACGCAAATATTTTAATTTTTTTTTTTATATTGCAGCAAGCATAGTACGTTTCGCTCATTTTAAGACAAAATAATTTGCAAAAAAAATATTTTTGCACAAATTATAAAAAAAAAAAAATGCAATAAAAAAATTATTTTAATTTTACTTTTATTTTAAAAATAATTGAATTAATTCATCTTATGTACGTTTAATAAAAAGATTTCCTCATAAAAAATTCATTAAAGTACTTTTGTATACAAATGCGTTGCGTTCTCTTTTGACATTTACCGAAAATTTTCAATGAATTTTATTGTTATTATTAAGAAGTTTTTGTTTTTAATTTTTTAATGGCCTTTAAAACGTCCAATCAACTTATTAAATTGTTATTTCATGCTAATTTAAAGATCTATGAATATTTATGTATAGTAATTATAATTATAAGATACATGGACTTTGGATAATTTTTTTAAATTCAGGTAAAAATATAAAAATAAATGCTCAAGAACGGTTAGTAGAGTGGTGTTAAATTATTTAAGGCAGAATTCCGAATAAGAATTAATGATAACACGTGCATACATACATTCACAATAATTATATTTCGAAAATCACATTATTACAATTTAATTTCATTAAAAATTTTGATTATTTAGTAATTTTAATAAAATAATTATCCTACCCATATAAAATTTGACATTCAATTGAGATTTATAATTTATTAACACTTAAATTCTTCGTTATATATTTTAAAAATAGACTTTCGCATAATAATTGTTGCAACTGATTGCTATAGTTAGCTAATATAATTTTAAGATTAAAATAATTTAAATTTTAAAGAATTTAAAAAATATTAGGAAATATGCTATGCACAACACTTGTTAATTGCCCGTACTTTTCTAAAAAAACTGTATGTATGCAATCTATTGAATGGCAGTAAATCCCATTCAGTAGGCATTTCAGTTCGATATTAAGAACGGTAAACAGCATATGGGGTGTGTCTTCAGAAAATAATCTCATGCTGTTTTAAGAAAGTTCGATAATAGTTGGAAGATAATAAATTCAGTATTATTTTAAATCAATTCCATAACTCTTAATATAATTTTAAAATAGTTTCGCTAGCATAATTGCATTGAAAATAATTCTGCAAAATATTGTTAGTTAAAATGTTATTCAAAAAACATCAAATTATTTGGCAAAATTCAAATACTAATTGAATATTATGAAAAGTTGTAAAAAAAATTTATAAATATTTTCTCAATACACTTACTTAATCTTCAAAATAGGCAAATAATTTTAATTTTACTATAATATTCCAATTATTTTAGTATTTATTAATTATACAACATTTAATTTTGTAAATATTTTTAATTATCCTTTTTAATACGTATAATATCCTTATTTCCAATTGATATTCGAATATTTTATGCAAAATACAAGTAATAAATGCAAATTTATATCTATTGTATAAATTTTATAAATAAAAATGAAAAAAAAAAAAAAAGTACATTAAAAATTGTTCTATAGCAGATCATTCACCTGTGTGCAGCTGTCCTTCCGTGCATACTTTTTCAATATACTTTAGTTTCCGGTATAAAATATTTAATATCCTTTTTGACTTTAAGTAAGTATTTACGCACACATACTTACCAATCAATTGGGTTCATTTTGCCAATAATAATGTACTCACACATGGACAGAACTGTATATGATTAAGGTTAAAAAACTTATGATTTTAACAGTGTTGATTTTTTGTTTTTCGCTAAAAATTTTTTATTATGGCGAAATTTTATTATTTTAAATTTGAAATTTATTTGATATGACCATATTTATATATGTTACATGGAAAGAAAAAGGGTTACTTTAATTTTTTTTTTTTATTTACTATCTAAAAACAAAAATGAGGTTATTGGTCGATTGATTTAAATATTGAACTCTTGAATATATTGAATGTGTATTGAAATGTCAAATATTTATCACAATAAATATGCAAAAAAAAAACAAAATGAAAAATTAATTTTATAAGGATTTCTTAAATAAGAAGAATATGTTCATTGTCCTTTTTATAATTTTCATGGAGGTTATTTACTTCATTTTGAATATTAAATTAAAATATTTAGTTTTATATTGTTTATGAATTCTAGAATTGTACAAGGAAATTTTTCTTACTTATTTCATAAGCAATTTAAAGGTATACAGGATTAACTGCTTTCTAACTATGTCACATCGCAATTATAATTTTCAAATAGATTAAAACAAGTTATTTGTAATCATGATGATTACAGTATAAAGCAATGTGAAGAACAATTCGTCGGCAATTTCTTCATATCTCTGTAGCTCGGTTGGTAGAGCGTCCGCCTTGAAAACGGTAGGTCATTGGTTCGAGTCCAATTCCGTACGAGCCTTTAATCCGTTCCTTTGATTATGTTATCCACCTTTTCTGCAGTTGTATGAAGAAATTTTCATTAACTTAATAATATTAGTGTATAATAGGTACAATACTTATTAATTAAACAACTACACGTTGTATTAGTAATTCCTTAATGTAGATTATAATTGCTTTTTAATTATCAAATGAACTGCAGTCTCAGTTTTCTTTTAGCACCAAATAAATCCACTTTGATTAAATTCTAATTAGTTATCGTAAAACAATAATCAATAGCTTGTAATTTAAATCCGACTAATAACAATAATATATTGCTGATTAATATTAGTACAGAAATTTATAAATTTAAGAATTTTTTAAATAAAATCTCATAATATACGGTGTATGCCTTTTAATAGATTTTTTACATCACAATTACCATATTTTGTACGATATTCGTAACATTTTTTCTCATATTCAAATGAAATAACCATATATATAAAATGACTAATTAAGTTTAATTTTAAATTTAAAGTGTACAAAAGCTGTACGTAATAAGATTTATTAGAATAATAATTTAAAAACAATGTGAAATTAAAATTACATCAACTATACATAATTTTATCATGGTACTTTTTTCTAAATCTTGAAAAAAAATAAAAATTACAATAAATAATGTGATTATGTCAGAGTTTATGTTGCCTGCGTAGGAATTAAAATTTTCTAAAAATCATTTTCATATAGGTGAACTTAAGAAAAAAGAAAAAAAACCAAAAATTCAACACGTTTTTCTGTTTCTCCTCTAAAATGTGCAATAGTGCAAAAAATTTCATTTCAAGAAATTTTTTTTTTATCTGCCTATATGAATTGTTTAATCTATTTTAAATTGTGTTATATTGTTTATTTATAGTATACGAGTATAATACACGTATATGTGCATTATAAATATAATATTATACAGATTATTTAACTTAATATAGGCTTTTTAAAGCGTAAAATTGTAATAAGCGTTCAGTTTACGAAGAACAATGAGCAAAATGGCATATTCCCAGTTAAAAAAAATTTTATAATAAATGTGTAGGTACAATAAAATAATATATATATGAAAGAATGTCATAACAACCACTTAATTTTTAATTTTATCAGGAATAAATTCTTTCCCAATTTACAGGGAAGTCGAAATGTCTAAACTGCAGTTAAAACAGTATTGTGAATACTTCACAATATACTCTTGAGTCTTCACAATATACTCAATCAATGGTTGAATTAGCGTTAGCAGTTCTAACTACGTGTGATCTCCTTATTTAATCTCCTGCGTGTGATCTCCTTCTAATTGCACTGCAATAGAACTACTTAAGTAGCAATACGAACAAAAACTCTGTTGTCACAAAAACTGTTTAATTTATATTCTTTAATATTTTAGGTTGTGACTATAAAAGCAGAAAGCAATTTTATGATTTCGATTTGACAAAAGATCTTTTTGCCGTTCTACTATTTATAACAAAAATTGAATTTTTTTTTGAAGAAAACTACAAACTTTGTTAGCACTGGAAACGCAAATTCAATCAATCTACTGACCATTCTACTGATAACCAGAACAATAAGTAATTTTCGAAAATTGCAATTTCGTACGTGTGCGAGAAAATTTATTTCCGCAGTTTGGAATTTAAGTTGAACTTTTCACTTTACACAGAAAAAAAAGAGTAGAACATTTAGCTAAAACAATAGTATAAATCACCTAATGAAATGCTTGATTTTCAGCCTCCTAAACTATTTAGCTATATTGTCTAATTTAAATTAGCTGAATTTACTTTTTAATAATTAGGAAAATTAATCAAATAAATTTGCTGATTTATCTACAATACTAGCTAAAATACCTAAAAATTTAGGTGGATTAGAACTAAGCAAATAGTCGGTTCACCTAATCATTTAGTTGATTTATTTTAAAACCTTTTTGAAATTTAACTAAAGAAATAGGAATTTCACCTAAATAAATAGTTAAAAAATATTCTCAACAATAGATAATATACCTAATTATTTAGTTAGAGAATAGAAAATATAACTATTTTTTAGTTAATTATAATAGGGTTTTTACCTATTATATTAGAAAAAGTATCTAAACAAATTAGGCTCTTTTCTAAATTTATTTAGGTTTAATCCTGAAAATAAAAGAATGCTATAAATTAAAAACAAGTAAAAACGTTTCAGTCGGTATAAACCGATTGAATTATACCCTGCACCTTTCGTTATTGTGTAGCAATTACTCGAACCTGTGAAATCATTCTATAGAAACTTCACGGACATGTCTGACCTATAATTGGACATCTGACTGCCAAGTTTCATGAATCTGACTTTATTTTTTTTCCAAACATTTAAAATAAGCTTTTAGACTTGTTTGGGAGCTACTCGAACCTTATTATTTTTCAAAATATTAAGAATAAGCTTTTAGACTTGTATGGGATCTACTCGAACCTGTTAAGCAATTCCACCAAAACTTCAGAAATATATGTGACCCATAACTCGACAAACAACTGCCAAGTTTCATGAATCTGACTTTATTATTTTTCCAAATATTAAGAATAAGCTTTTAGACTTGTATGGGAACTACTCGAACCTGTCAAGCAATCGCACCAAAACTTCAGAAATATGTCTTACCTATAATTGGACACACGACTGCCAAGTCTCATGAATTTGACTTTATTATTTTTCCAAATATTTAAAATAAGCTTTTAGACTTGTATGGGAGCTACTCGAACCTGTCAAGTAATTCCACCAAAACTTCAGAAATATATTTGACCCATAATTGGACACATGACTGCCAAGTTTCATGAATCTGACTTTATTATTTTTCCAAATATGCAAAATAAGCTTTTGGGGTTGTATGGCAAGTACCCGAACCTGTCAAGCAATTCCACTACAACTTCACAAATATATCTGATCTATAATCGGACACACAACTGCCAAGTTTCATGAATCTGACTTTATTATTTTTCCAAATATTAAGAATAAGCTTTTAGACTTGTATGGGAACTACTCGAACCTGTCAAGCAATCGCACCAAAATTTTAGAAATATGTCTGACCTATAATTGGACACACGACTGCCAAGTCTCATGAATCTGACTTTATTATTTTTCCAAATATTTAAAATTAGCTTCTGGAGTTGTATGGCAGGTACCCGAACCTGTCAAGCAATTTCTCCAAAACTTCAGAAATATATTTGACCTATAATTGGACACATGACTGCCAAGTTTCATGAATCTGACTTTATTATTTTGCCGAATATAAAAAATTTGCTGTTGGAGTTGTATGGCAGCCACCCGAACCGGTGTAGCTATCCCATTATAATTTTTAGAGCATGTGTAGAATATAATTGGACACGTGTATACAAAATTTTATATTTATAGCTTCATTAGTTTTTGAAATATTTAAAATAAACTCTTGGAGTTGTATGACAGCTACCCGAACTCGTTGTCCGACTTAGTCCAAAAACAATAGGGTTCGTCCTTGGCACAAAAGAAAAAACTTGTGAAAGTTTGGTGTCGATTGCATTATTCGTTTTTGAGTTATCGTGCGATCGGACGGACGGACGGACGGACGGACGGACGGACATGTCTAAATCGACGCAGAATTTTACGCTGAGCAAGAATATATATATATTTCCATACCGCAGATGACTCCTTCAAGTAGTTACAAACTCCATACCAAAGTTAATATACCCTTCACGAAGTGCAGGGTATAATTAAGTTTTGCTTCATTTAATTTTATTTTGTTTAATATTTTTTCAGTTATTTGGCAATGATGATAGATTTTGTATTGTTAAATTTTTTGGCAAGTTAGTATTCCTCCTTTATAATAAAAAATTTTCTTATCACGTTTCGTAACGTGTAATGCAAAAGATTTTTTTCCATCTACAATAAATTGAAGTTTTCCATTGTTGTTTTGTTTCGGCCACGTGTGGAAAATTTTATCGTTTGTGGTTTCAAAATAGCATTTAATAGAATATTTACAATCTATAAATTAAAAATAATAATTGTTATACAACTTTTAAAAATTAGTCAAAATTTCTTTCTCAAATTACCTTTGAATATCTTGTTGTAAAAGTAATAAAAGTTTAATGTTTTTCTGATCCTTTCTTTTTATAAAAATTAGTAATTTTAAGTTTAAAAGATTCCCATTTTGAAAGAAGTAACAAATTTTTCAGTGAAAATGTTTTCTCGAAGTCAAAATTCAATCTAAAATACAATTGAATATTTTTGGTTAGTTAAACAAAATAATTTGATTATATAAAAACTTACCAAAGAAGCTCCAAAGTTTTGTTTTAGAATAAGTCATTAATTAAAAACTTCATTCGAATATTCTACTGTGTTTTCTGCATAAAAAGTTATTTGTTTTACTTTTAATACGATTTTCACTGTTTTTATTTCTTAAATGTTTAAAATCTTGAAAATGTAAACTATGCTTGTTTACTATACCAATATTCACCACATACTAGCTTCTTTTCAAATACTTTAAAAATTAGGAATACGAAAAAAGTAGCGGTATTTTGAATTTTTTTCTTGATAAAACAAGTGTTTTTTTCTAAATTCAGCTAATGTTTTCGATGTCTCAAATAATGCTTTAGTTAATTCCTTTTTAAGTAAAATAATGTGGCCGAATTAACTAAAGTTGTAGCTAAAATATCTAGAAAAGTAGTTATTGAGGAACAAAAGTAGCGGTACTTTGTTTTTTTTTTCTAAATAAAACATTTTGATCTTTTTATAACTCAACTAATGTTTTCGGTAGTTCAGCTAATGTTTTAGTCAATCTTTTGATATAAAATGAAATAGCTGAATCAACTAAAGTTGTAGTCAAAATATTTAAAAATGTAGTCATTGATTAGGAATTTACATAAAAGCTGTAAACTTATTTTTTTGTTTTCTTTTCTAAAATAACTAAATGTTTAGGTGAAATATCTAATTAAATTAGTTGAATATTTTCAACTATTTATTTTAGATAATACACCTAAATGAGTAGACAAATCACCTAATCTTTTTAATATTATATTCAACTAATTCCAAATGGTTGCGCCAGCTAATAATGAATTTTAAAACAGCTAAAGGAGTTGTCAATACTTCTAATTGTTTATAAAAAACACCTAATTTGAGATCAGCTAATTACGATTAGTTGAAAAATCTAATTCATTTTTTTCTGTGTAGGTTTTTGCTCTATATTGCATTTCTAATTTGTTTCCTATCGATTTAAAACTGTTAATTTGCATAGAAGAATGAACTTTCCAATCCAACTTTTTACCAGCATATAGATGACATCAAGGAAATATATTCTTTATGATTTCTTAATTAAATTAAAATTTTAACTACAAGTTTAAGAGTTTAAAAAAAAATTTATGTGAGAAAATTTTATAGTAAATCAAATTGTTAACTATTGTGAATTATTATTGTCAATAAGTAATTGCAAGCAGTATATATGTACAACAATAAATTTACCAATATTTACACGTCCCCATTAACAAGTAAATAAAAATATATTTTAAAATAATTTTAAAAAATTATGAACTACAATTTTGTGAAACCAATTATACAATAAAATATTGTTTATAAAGTAATTACACACTATACAAAATATATAACAACAAACAAGAATATATTTATAAATATATAAACAACATAAACCAAACATATATATAAATATAACAGAATAATTTCATGTGTATGTGCATAATAAGAACACAATGCAAATAAATAATTTCCCGAAATATAATATTACAAGACCCTGTCACAATTTCAAAAGAAAAAATGTCACATAGAAATGGTGTTAAATAAAATAGTGAATAATAGAACAAAATACACGCATACACAAACATATGAGTTCTTTTTAAATTTATGTATATGGAAAAGATTATTAATTATACGTGTGCATACAAATGTAATTAAATATTATGTAAGTATATTTATATATATAAATATACATTAATAAACACATACAAATTTTATTATAGAATTGAAAAAAAAAAATTCTACTCCTATAATTATAGTATATTTATTTTGTGTGCTATGACTATGCTCATAAAGGGCACATTATAATATAGAATATTATGACAATAACTTGAAGTTGAATGCATTATATTATAAAATGTAATTTAAATTACTTACACACATATTTTTGTATGTATGTATGTACGAAAGCATTCCATAATTATTGGATTTTATATTGCATTGCATAATGTTTTCTTATTTAAATATAACAGCTGTGAGTTATTATTATTAATATTTATATAATTTATTGTTAAACTGTTATACATTTTATTTACTTACACTTAATAATTGTATGTTTCATATATATAAACATTTACAAATTTATGTATGCATATAAAAAAAAAATTCACAATAAAATTTACTGAGTGCCTCGTTGCTGTACCGGTTGTTCCGTATGTCTGCTTACCAAGATTCTACACTCTTTAAAATAGAAAGCTGATATTTTACATAAAAGATCCGTGGAATTTTATATCCCGCCCCCCAGCTAAATAAACTTATGGCCTGTCGAGGTTCTAAAAATGGAATTTTTTAATTATTTATTGAATTCCAAAACGTTTAAGTTAACCGTTATCTAAAACTCCATTTTTTTCATATTATTGATATCGTTTCAAAGCTTCACGAAATTCGTAAAATTGAAATTTTTGGTACTTTACATAGGTATCAGAAACTGCAAATCTTTCCGTTGAATTCAACCATTATGTTGTTTCCTAAAAGTATGCAACATTTTTATATGTATTAGTATATAAAATTGAAAGTAATATAAATAATGTAGTAGATTAATTAACAATATTCTTGTACTTGTTTCAAGAAAAACATGCTTCTTTACAAACCATTAGTTTCACCCCAACTTTATTTTAAATGAGTTTTGCTATTAATAACTTTCGTACTTATATGTAAGAATTGTGTATTATTTCGTACTATGTGAATATGAGAGTTTATAAAAGTTCGGTTAAGTTTTATTTTAAATTTTATTTCTATTATAACAATAGTATATTAAATTAAATTCTACTGCAAAGTTCTTATACATACACAAGACAAATATGACCCAATATTCAAAAAATTTGGTGATCGAATTTTCAAGTGCTTTATGCCATACAGTTTTTCGCCTATCTAATGGAACTTCAGTGCCTTGGTTATTTTAAAATTATAGCGAAATTTCAAAAAGTTGTATTTAATAAAGACAAGTTTGTTACTACCATACGAAACAGCTGAAGTAGTGCAATTCCCCTGGTTCGACTGTATTTGTCTCACATTCAGTTCCTTGAACATGATTCGCTACATTTGTAGGAATTCAAATATTTTGTTATAAATAATTTGAATTCAATGGTATAACACATTTTTTTGTTTCGTATATTTTCGTAAAAGAAAATAATCTTTTAAATAAGTACGATCTTATTTGTACTATACATTATATAACAATTTTTCTTATTATAATATACAAATACAATAGAATTAAATTAAAATATTTAAAGGATGAATAAAAACATAAAAATTAAAATAATCTAAAAACAAACATAAGTTTTGACCATAAAACATAAAAAAATTTACTGAAATATTTATGAAAAAATTTTTTTTATTCAACTTTTATATATGAGATTAAAATCAACATTTTTTTGCGCGCTGTTGCTGTTGTTTGTTTTTTCCTCCAAATAGGAATGAATGCGGATACCATATGCATTCTATTATTATCCTCTATATACATATATATATAAAGATATAGAATTTTCATATACAAATTTATAAGTTAACATGACTACATACATTTGTATTAGAAAAAAATGTGATATGTCTGTCAGGTCATTTGTTTTTTTTTTTCCTATGTAGTTGTTTAATAAAATTTATAAAATAGTTTGAAAAATATCACAAAATTTATTTTTAAGTAATTTTAACAAAATTAAATAATTTGACATTTTTAAGTTAAAAATACGCTTTCTTAGATTCCAGCTTGGAAATTTTGAATTTATTTGACTTAACTTGAACTCTTCTATTTTACAAAAACCCTATTTTTTTTTTTTCGTTTAATGTGGAAATTTCGTTTGCTCTTGGAATTATTGTGATTTTAAGAATTCACTAGATATAGGCAAATATGTACTATGTGAGTATGAATATGGGCCAGTCGAATTTTTTATTTATATGGAATTTTATTCACCTATACCTGTTATCTATGACTGAGCTCTTAAATTTTTTTTTGAAAAATTTTAATAGCCGTAATCAAATATATTTTTTTCTTCAAAGAAGAATTTCGGGCCATATTTTAAATTTGAATAGTTCGTCATGCTGCCTATGAACCGCACTTTGCCAACGGCTGCTCTAGAGTTTAAGAATTTTAGACTTTAGAATAGTCAAGAATGACTATTCTTTCATTTGTACTTTCAACTTAAGGTAAAATTATTTACTATGCAGCAGAGCTTTAAAATTTTTAATTAATAATAGAGACAAATACAACAATAATGAGTGTAAAATACAAAAAATCCTGATACAAAAAATTTTAATTGACCAAAGTTATAAATTTTGTACTGAAATTTTAAATTTTTTCTTTTGAATTTCGCATTATTCGGAAACAAGATGAATTAGATTTTAAATAAGAGACTTGACCAATTTAAATTTTGAATGAAATTTTCCGTAATTTCAAATTTCAATTCATAAATTGAAATTTTGTTTCAATTCTTCAATTAAATTATGCAAACATTTCAATTCTTCGGAATAAATCAAACATTTTAAAATTTCCAAAAATTGTCTACCTAATTCAAATTTCATTCTTCTATACATTTATTTCAATAATTTTTAGGATTATTTTGTTAATTTTTATTACAATACAATTGGATACTTACATTTTTTATAAACGCATATATATAGGTATATTCACTTTTTATTATATTCTAACATTTGCTGTTTACACACTTTTATAAATGAATGAATTTGAAAAACAATTTTTTTTTTCTATATACTTACTGATTATTTTAAATAAAAATGTGATAACGCATAACTTGCCCATTATATTATCTAAAATAACAAAAAAAAATTATCGCTGCATATTCTGAAAGATCTTTATTGAAAGATTATGCGAATAGCTTTAGCTGCTGCCTTTGTTTAAATTTTCAAACATCAAAATTGTAAATGAAAAGCCAAGAACAAAACAATATACGCATAAGTACCTAAAAAACAAAAAAAACAAAAAAAAATATAAAGGGGCAACTAAATAGTTACCCTTAACCATTCGACATTATTGTCATATTTTATCAACCTTCTCAGCGTTATCATCATCATCATCAATATATCATATCAACTACTATCATAATCATGAGAATTATCACATGATGATGAATTGTAATATTTAGTTTCCATTTCTTTTTTTTATGCATGCATTTTTAGTGTTGATTTGAAGTACAAAATGATCTATTCTTTAATAATTTTCGAAGTAGAAATTTTCGAACTCCTCACATACATAATTGTATATTAGTGTGTGAGGATTTTATTCGGCTTGTTATTTCGTTTTTGTTTTAAACAAAACATTAAAATGAAAGAGAAAATACGCCTGAATTATTAAAATATGTTTTCCATGTACATCCATACATAAAATATATTATATATACATATTACATAATAGAATAATGGTAAGTACATAGGTACGTACTACAAATTAATGCTTGAATTATGTATGAATGTAATTTTTTTTTGTGTTTTTATTGTACTGATGAATTGGATACGATGTAAGTATAATTTTAAAAATCTAAATATGGAAAAAAAAATATAGAAGTAGATTGTGAGATGATCTTTAGAATGAGATAATCTTGAAGAATTTCACATCTCTATGATGATGATGAGATGAGTATGAAGATCTTTATGCAATGATATAATTTTGTCCTTTATATTTAATGCTTTCGTGTGTATGGCTGTTTGTGTGCTTATAGATTTAGATATGATTGTTAAATGCCATGTAATTTTGAAGTGATTTCTGTTTTTTTTTTATGTTGATAATTTTGTAATGCATGAATATAACAATGAAATTTTATGAAAACTTTTTTATGATATTTATCTTATAAAATCGGAACCTTTTTAATTCATGCGTATATATGCAAGGAATAACGATCAGTTTTATTATACTATTGTTATATATAAATTTGTACAATGATTCTATACTCCAAAATTCTTTATTTATTATTGCTTTCTTTTGCAAAAATTTTAATATAGTAATATTGAAAGAATTTTTATATTGTGAAATTGAACTAAAAAATTAGAAAATATTTGTAAAAAAGAGTGTTCTTTACCTAAAATTAGAATGTGAGTTGTTATATAGGAAAAGAATGAGAAGAATATTTAGAACTAGAACGTCTTTTCCTTCATTTTACAAGAAATTTAAATGTAATGATAATTTAGAAACCTACGTGGATCTTAACGAAATTGAAATTATGAACAATAATTTTGAACGTTGTAAATTCCGCAATTATTTTGGATTTATTCAGAAAAAAGCTATTAAGCTGTAAATATTAAATCAATTAAGTATTATAATTAACTAAATATAATTAAAGTGTTATATGATTTTCATAATATTTGGAACTCAATTAAAAATATCATAATTTATTGCATAAAATCTTTAAAATTTTAATCTATAATTTATTATCTCTTATTGTCATCAAAGTAATTGAATTCTGGAAAACAGGAAAAAGTTAAATATTTCGGAAAGCTTATTCTTCTCACTTCGAAATTATATTATTTTGAATACTTAAATGATTAATTTTTCTCCCTGTGAATAAAAGAATAATCATGCTCTTATAGTTAGAGTAATACGAAATAATGCTATTATAGTACTCTAAACTCCTTTTTGCAATAAATTCTTCTGTACGGGTGATTTTACTGGCCAATTTTTGATTGACAATAGGCGCATTGACATTTGTTTCAAGAAATTTTATTGAATTATACTAGCGTCATATGTACGTATAAATTCCTACAAATGCCATGGACAACCCAAAATGAACCGTTTTTTTTTTCTTAATGCATTGTCTTCTTTCTTTTCTTCTCATATACTTTTAATAATTCTATTATTAAAAAAAAATAATGTTTTATTATTCATTATTATGATTATATTATGCTTTCTATAATATTGTTATGTGTTTTGAAAGTTGTTGAATTTCTAACATTTTGTTGACAATTAGAATATAAAGACAAGAGAGAGAAAAAAAAATATATTGTAAAAGAAAAGATAATATTGAAGGACATTTCATAACAATCCTCTTCAATTCAATTCATAAGAAAATAACAATGAATTAAAAGACAACAAAAAAAAAAATAGAAAATCGAATGAACCAAAAAAAAATAATAACAATAAAAATTGAAATTTTCTCCTATGAAAACAAAAAACGAAAATCTAAAACGTTAAAAGATCGAGAAATGTGTCATCCTGATAACAACGAAAACTTTGCCTTACATTTTTCTTTTTCTTCTCTCTTTTTTTTACATTTTGCGGGTTAACAGTCAACTCTTCTATTTTAATGACATTTTTATTTATATATATATACATCTGCATATACAAGCATACACATTCATTTCTATAATGTATAGACATTTAAAAGGGACACTTTTTCACAAGAAAATTATAAATAAAAAAAAAACAACAAAAATTAATATCTTAATGGAAGCCGAAAATTCAATATAATTCAAAAAAAAAAAAAATAGAAAAAAGGATATAACAAAATTTTTTTTTGAAAAAGAGATTAAGTAAAACATAAAAATGTTAAAAGAAACTATAGATATTTATCTATGAATCCATACATAAAAAATAAAAAAGAAATTAAACAAAAAAAAAATTAGAACAGAAAAAAAACAAATTCTTATCAAAATCATCATTGTCATCAAAACACAAACTTTCCATATTAACACTTACTTTTTGCACGTATATATATATTTGTGTTTGTGTCTTTATTCAATAAAGAGTGTATGAGGACAATGTCTATATTAAATTGAAAAATAAAACCGAAAAGGAACAAAAAAAATGATATAAAACAACTGCTGTACACACAAACCGAGTCATACTAAAGTAAAAATTTTCGGTATAGCTAAAAGGTGTCGAATTCAAATTGAAAATAAAATTTTTGTATAATTATGTAGGTATATGATAGGAACAGTTAAATTAGAAAATAATTTTCAGATTTGTTGAAAAAGTTCAAGCTGTATAAATAATTGTAATAATTTTCAAAATTTAATCCGGCTTTCCAAAAGAAGGCAATACACTTTTAATGTTCTCAGTTCATTTCATTAAAACTGTTATAAAGAATATAATAGTTAATATAACAGTTTATATAACAGTTAATATAACAGTTTATATAACAGTTAATATAATAATATTTAATATAACAGTTAATATAACAGTTTATATAACAGTTATTATAACAGTTAATATAATTACAATATCAAATCTAGCTTTAAAATTAAAAATTTGTTAGTTTAGTTGGAAAATCTTTTGCATTCGAAAATTTAGCTTTAAAATTTTTTAAATTATATTTGGATATTTTATTGAATAAATTGTATAAAACAAAATTTTAAATAGTCGCCGTTAATAATGTAGAATAATTAAAATATGAATAAAAAACATTAAAATTTTACAACAATAATTCAAACAGCTTCTGAATTGCTAATATTACTCTGTAAATTAAAAAGCAAACTTTTATTTACTTCACATTTTTTATATTATATTTGAAATACAATAATCGTATTAGTTACATTACTAAAAATAATTACAACTTAACAATAATGTGGCACTGTTCTTATAATTTGTAACAAAATTTGTTATTACTTACTGCTAACATATTTTTCAATGTTTGATATACAAGTATGATAAACAAAAAGCAAGTTGAAAAGCAACTACTTAACATAAGTATGATTCAGTTGTAAATAAAATTATAAAAATTAAAATTACTCTATTAGATGAAATAAAATTTTCTCGAAAAAAAAACAAAATTAAGAATAAATAAAAAATGTCCTTTCTATCAATTCTTTTGCATTATAGCTACTTTGTCCATAAAATAAGATATTTGAGAATTTCTTTTTATTTCAAATTTACCCGAAAATATACAAAATAATTCAGATTGGTATAATGGAATGAAACGGTGATTGAAAGGGTTCAATAGAATAACCAAAAAACAAAAAAAAAATTACTCTTAAATTTGAAACATAAAATAATTTTGTTTAAAAGGATTTTATATTTATAGTTTTCTCTTTTATAACACAAACTACACAAACAAATAAACATATTCGAACACATTATTACATACATATAAAATAAAATTTAGTCCTTTAATATCCTTGATTTTATATAATAAATAAATTCAATGTTCCGTATAACAGAATTTTATATTTCTTTGTTTTGGAACAGAAATAGCCAACACTATATACAACCAACCAGATAAAAGATAACGGAATTTATTTTTCTTGTCTTCCTTGTTTTATTTCACTTTTATTTTTTTTTTGCGCTTACTTTAATGAACTGAAAGATTCGAATTGTCTGATTAAAAGGATTTTCATTTTTCATTGTTTGTTATTTTTTTTGTTATTATTTTTGTTATCCTTTTAATTTCATTTGTGTTATAAAATCGTTCATTTTATTATTTGATTTTTGTATTCACTGATTTGGTTTCGATTTCAATTTTAATTTTTAACACTTTGATAAAATATTTTAATTATTTTAAAATGAAATCAGAAAGGAATAAAGGAGTTAAAAAGAATTATAAATAAAATAATAATAAACACACACACACACATACAGGAAAACTAGTTAAATTCGATATAGAAAAGAGAAATTCAATTATAATTGAGTGTATGAATATTGTATTGTATTTTAAAAATAAAATAAATAAAATATAAAGGATAAAAGATTATCTGGTAATTGAAATTATTTTATCTTTTCTGAAAAATGATTAAATTGTATTCAGTCTGTTGAGTTTATTGAATTATTGCAAGAAAATATTTCATATGAATGAAATAATAGAATAAATATATTGCATGAATCGAATGATTCTTTTGTTAAATTCAATTTCATTACAATGTATGAGAATGAATTAAATATGAAATTTTAATTACATTAATATGATTAACAGGATTTTGTTAATGAACGTTTCAAACAATGAAATTTGACTTAACTATAAATGATGTCCGAATCATGTTTGAGAACACAATAACTAAGCGGAATTTAAAATATGAATTATAAACAGAATATATATGTATATCAATTGCGAGATAATTGATTCGATATAATATAAATTTTGTTGTTGCTTAAAATTTCTACGTAACATTTCAAATATGCTGGATTTCAAATATCTGTATCTATAATGAAATCAAAAAATTGTGTGTCCAATAAGCCGCTTATCTGATCATGAGAGAACTTTTAATCGCCATAGATTAAGAAAATAGCCGCACGATGTTTAAAAAAAATTTGTAAAAGCTTTCGGTTCAAGAATTATACAAAATTTTTCGAGCCTTTTTTAGCTCTATTTTACTATAACTAAAAGGCGACAAATGCGGTCATATTGCTGAAAAAAAGGATCTTAAACTTTTGTTTTGGAAGATTTTTTAAAATCAGTACCGAGAGGTCTTGAATTCTTATAAAGAAATTCAGAAATATATCAATATCAGTGTAATTAGATTTTGTATAACGCGCATATCTGATAGATTTTAATAGTATTTTGGAAGATGTTTATTAAGACGTCATTCGGGATTACAAGAGAGGCTTTAAAGTCACCGAAAATCTTAAACGTGAAAAAAATTTTAGTATATGATAGTAAATTCGAAAAGTACGATTTAAAGCATTTCACATTACATTTTCCATATTATATGCCAACGCATTTCTAGAAATTTTAGTCTGTCTTTACATGAGTGTGTATTTATTTTCACTAGTAGTCATTTGATAAATATTACCAGTTTTCAATATTAATATTTACAATAAAAATTTTTGCTTCTAGCGATACATTTTTTTTTTCAATACAACAAAAATCAGCTTTCATCCTGTAACACATTGAAATACGCGAGTAAAGAGTAAAGAAAATTTTTTAACTCTAACTTTCTATATATACCAAAAACAACAATGTATCAATATAGAGCGAGAGAGAATAGAGAGCCCAAAAAATATCAGAGATGATCGCTTAAATTACATTTTTATTTTTTTGTTTTTTAACACAGTCATTAAATTGAAATATAAGCTATAATTATTATTAAGGTTAAAAAACAAACAAATTATTTTTCACGATAAGATTTTTATCGATATTTTAATCCCATAGTTTTTTTTTTTGGTTTTTCTTTTTTATTTTATTCTTTTTTTATTTTTAGTTTTTCTTATACCTTACACTTCATCATCTCTCATTTTCTTTATTATTAAGTGCGGATAGAAGGGGTTAATTGTATTACAAATTTAAATAATCTGTTGAAATTTACAATTTTGTGTATACAAAGTAAGGGATGTTGGATTTGGTAGAAAATCTAATGTTTATATGGAAAATTTAAGAAATTCGAAAAAAAAATGTTTTTCTCTTTAAATGGTTAATTTTGATTTTTATATTAATTACTTGGTCATAGACCCGTTTCTGATTTGTTTAGCGCTCTAAACGGTTTTCAAATGTAAACCGAACCGCTTTCATGTAATCAACAATATGCCATAAATATTCTAAGTGACTCTCTGATACATAATGATTCTCTGAGTGCAAAATGCTTGTAAAACACATTAATAAAAAACATTTTATTTTTTAAAATTTAATTTTTTCATTACATTTTTAGAAGCGTCCTTTGCAAATCCTTACTTCGCACATATTATAGATCCGACGTTAGCTTACCTAATAACTAGCCAACAGTATTATAACAGTAAAATTAAATAATTTCTATATTTTAATAATTTACAGAAGAAACATAACATAATTTAATATAATTTAACATTTTAAATTTAAAAGAGAAAAATTATTTAACAAAATATTTTAGATTGAAAGATTTATTGGGAACAATTTTGGATTAAGAATCTTAATTTATAAATTCCGTTTGCGAGTGTTTTATTTACATCTTCTGTTAATCACATCATTTACATCTTCTGTTGCTATATTATGGTTTAATACTTCTTACAAATGAATTATGACATAATAAAAAAATTCGCCATTCTGAAAGGAATTGTTTATAAGAGGAAAGAAATTTCTTTATATTTGCTTCTCCATTTATGTAGCTTTATAAACTCCTATAAGTATGCAAAATTGTAACAATTTACAAGTTGTTTATATTATTCTCATTATACACTCAAAACACAAAGAACTTCTAAAATATTGAAAGTTTAAAACAATTTTTGAAATTTTTTCTTGTAATATCAACATTATTAAATAATTATGCTGAGGTAACGATCTTGACGCCTCAGTTTATTGGATTTCTTATTAATTAAAATTAAAAAAATTAATATTTAACAATAATTAATTCCAATAAAATTTGTTCAAATTCAAACTATAGCTTGGTAATATTTTATATAAATTTATTATTTTATTTTTAAAAATAAAATATTGCATTATTTCTAATTATAACATAAACTGAGCACTTATATTATATTGCTATACAAACCATGTATGTGTGTACGACATTTCGATAATTTATTTAATCTCAAATATTTTGAATGTTACTAAAACTGAAATTCATAAAAAAGAAAACATAAAAATTTTACATTTTGCAAAACAATTGCAATTGATCAAAAGTAGTATTTTTTTTGTATTCTTTTAGAGTAAAACGTAAGCGTTTTTAGTGAACACTTTTTTGACATAAAATAATTTACTTCAACACTTTAAAAAATATAAAAAAAATTTTTGCTTTTTTTCTCAGTCAACGAATAATTTATTTCACTTTTATATTATTTCTTTTATTTTTTTTTTATTTTTTCTATAAAAATGTTGCGCTAAATAAAATTATAAAAATAAAAATTAAAGTAAAAATTTTTAAAAAAGAATTTAATCACTATGCCTTTGGTCTAAAACTATTATCATAAAATATATTTAAAGATAATATACAGTGTGGCAGTGCAACATTAAAATTTTTGCTTCTTAAAAACATAAATTTTATACAATCCGTAAGATGCAAAATATGTTTATAAACATAAGACGAATTTATTCATTTTTATGTAACAGTGGTTCTCATACTTAGTTTTTATTGCAGAAGATTTTTTTACAATAGTATAAAATGGGACTTCGATTTTTTACGGACTGGGAAAGATGCAATAAAGAGGTGATAGCACCAAATTTAATATATTGATTTTTCGGTGGAAACGATTTTCTGCATATGGTAGGGAAGCTAAAATTTACGATGCTATTAAGCATGGTAGTGCCGGTCTGCGTGTACACGCGTGTATTTTATTTTCGTCCGAAGTTTCTACTCCTTTCTAATTTTCGAATAGAGAAATTAATAATTAAATATTCTTTTTTGTGAAAATTATAGTGGAACAAAAATTATATGTAATTAAATTTTATATATTAAAGTTTTTTGATTCAAAGTTCAATGCTTATTCACAGTAAAAATCCTTGCAATTACAATAAATTACAAAATACAGTTACAAAATCAAAATTTTCACTTTGAAATTTAAATTACACACTATTAATGGTAATCATAAGTATTTAATAATTATGATCTGTTCTAAGAATTGTTCAACAATTTTTCGATGAAAAACACCTTACGAAAATATTCCCAAAATATGGTTGACATTTACAATTTTTTGTAAAATTGTTACAAGCTTTAGTCTGAAGTCATTACAAAGACTTTTCAATTTTATAAATTGCGATACGTAGCATTACCGTACAACATGAATAGTTAATCAATAAACTGTTATACATTTACAAATCACTCTTAACTATGACTCTATTACGAAGCCCCTTAACATTTCATTTTGAATATCACATTATTATATTTTTACATAAGGAATTATTATTAATAATACAGTGTATTTATATAAATGCACACATGCATGTTATAAGATCAAACTGTTACTGTTATTTTGCTTTATGATTGGAAAATTGCATAAAAAAACACGTTTATATTTTTGAGCTTTATACTTTTTTTTTTTAGTTATACGTTTCAAATATAAATGAAGACCGTTTCCTTTTATACTAGTATAAATTTTCTATATATATATATATATATTGTCGTCAGAATTTATGTGATAAATTTTATTCTATATGGTTAAAAATTTTGTTAATAATTTTCCTTTGATTTTTAGAAGCTGTAAAAATGACTTTTAGAACTGCTTATTAGTTCAAGTTTAAACGCTTTAACAAAATATATACAGAAACATATATACATACACGTGCATTGAGTTCTTATTAATACAACTGTATAACACATACTATGTATAATACTTAAGAATAGTATTTTTAGTTTCATATTCCAACAACATGTTTAACATAAAATTAAAGAAGCTAATGTACATGTGTATGTGTACATGTGTATATGCATAGATTATATATAGTTTGGCATGGATGTGATAATGTATACACGTATGTTGCTATCTTGTGGAAAAATTTTTATATATAAAAGAAGATTATTGAATAAATGCGAATGTAAAGTAGTTTTATACTCGTATATCAAAATATGCAAAGCCTATTGTTACAATAACTGGAAAAATATAGGAAAAAAAAAACAAAAAAAAACAAAACAAAAGAAGAAATCCTGTGGATCAACATTTTTTTGTTTTTTCGGTTTTTGTTTTGTTTTTAGTGTGCCTTAAAGCTTTTTTGTGATGTATGGTTGGCCAATCTCATTTTAAGTATAATTCCATCTATTAAGTAAAAATATTATTATGAAAAATTGCACGTCCTGAATCAAAAATAAAATTCTTTTCATGTTTTTTTTTTTTTTTGTTGCTGTTATTGTTATACTGATATTAATTTCTGATGCTATATTCTCTTCTCTTACATACATTTACATATATATACCATAAGTAGTAAATTTGATGCACAATCAACTTAAGAACAAGAACAATAATAAAAAAATAGGAGAAAAATTTTTGAAAATTCCTTAAAGAAATACTTAACGGAACCTGTTTGCAAAATTTTTTTGTTATTATTCTTTTTACTTTTCATATTCTTTCTATATTACACCCGTTTGCATACAGTATAGTTTTCCTTTTCTATACTTATATTTTTTTTTCATAAATTTTAATTCAATATTCTTCTAAATAAATAAATAAGTATGTAAATTGTATATGTATGTATATGTTATATCCCATGTATATGCAACTTGAAATATGTGTATGTAATATGTATGACCGCTAAACAATATATGCATGTATAGCTAAAGAACAATAGGTAGAAGACAAGTGTTCAAAACTTGTACATACAACTTCTTTACAAAAAAAACAACAAAAAAAGAAAAAACCAAAAAATATCTGCAAAACTTACTGTGCACACTGTTAATCATATTTAAAGATCTTTGTTTGGTGATCAATTTTTTTATTACTGATATTATAAGCGCTTTTTTTAATAGCTCCCGGTTATATAATTTAAATATAATATATTGTGTACATATAAAATATTGTAACATATTATATTATATATGCATATATATATATATACGTTTTACAGTAAGAAAATTAATGTACGGAACTTTCAATATACTTTTAACTTAAAAAAAAAAAACAACAACAAAAAACAAAATTATCTTTTTAGGGGATTTTTTTTTACTTTTAAAATTTGTTCATTGCCTTAAACATTGAATGAAATAACAGAACAAAAAAAAAAAATAAATTTAATTCGTCTTTGCATTGTTTTTTTTTTTTTTCATTTCGCTCCCCTTCTTATACAAACGAACTACTATTCATTGAACACTATAAATGAAATTCAAATTCCAACAATTCAATGTTCAATCTGCAAGTCTAACAAGCACAACGTTTACAACTCCAACAATAATATAGTCTATCTTAATATGGCGGCAACCTGAGACCAACTCAAATCACGCAATATAAAACAAAGAAATCTCTTCTGACCGAACTCGATTCTGGAAATATCAACAGAACGGTATATGCTCCCCAACCTGAAGCAAGTATTTAAAAAATGGGCCTAATATATAATAAAAACAGATGCTTTCCAATATATAGGGGTCAGTAAGCTATTTTGCCCACCTCATAACGAAACTTAACTTAGAATTTACCTTATTAATAACCATGATACAGTTGGCCCTTAAAGTCAAATTCTTAAATTAAAATCAGAATATTTTACTTTGTAAAAAGTTTATGATTACAAGCATTTGTAACTTAACTGTAGTCAAATAACAGATATTACAAATTTAACAACGTAACCTGAAAATAATTTTTTGGAATTCTCTGAGAAATGATAACATATAAGCTCCGCCTCATAATTTTGGTTAGAATTCTTACATTTTTAATTTAAAGCACCATTTTTTTTCTTAAAAACAATTTAAAGATGACCTAAGTACAGTGTAAGGGTAATTAATATAAGGCGTGTATACTTCCAAGGCTTGTATATTTAAGAGCAACCAGAATTTTCATACACTATTTTAACAATTTAATATTTAAAATAACTTATTTTCATCACATTTTTCATCCCAGACCTCTTTCATATCACAATTCTTTGAGAAGTACTTTTGTAGTTCTAAAAATCGGAAGTTCGACTGTTTCCATGGATTTTAATAATTTTGTTTTTGTAATTTCCAATATTCTATCAATATATTGACTGAATACTTTTATATTATTATTATACTGTGTATAGGTATATAAAGTACCTACATAAAATGCACATCATTTAAGAATATTAAACCTTAAGAGAAATAATGTTCATCCTCAATATGAAAGAAAATTATAAAGCATCTCTTAATTTCTTTTTGAATATACATGCTTCCAATTTTAATATTTATAATAAATTTTTATTTCATAATTATTATATGAAATTTTCTCTTACTCCCCATATATTATTTTAAAATATTTTTTAGTTCTTATTTTATTTTATTTCTTAATATTTTATATAAAAAGTTTAATCAACTTTTAATGTATATGCAATTTTATTAAATTTGTTTTTGTTCTTTCTTTGTTTTTAATTATTTTAGCTTCCCGAATGCCATCATCACACACCTCGCCACAAGTATGTAGACCACATTTTCATGCACCGTTAACACCATGGTTGACAAGTGAACATAAATCATTTCCACCTGGTAGCCCTTGGGGTACACCATTTGCTTGTCCACAGGATCCACATCAGGATAAAGTTAGTCAAGTTCAAAATCATCAAGCAAGTCAACATGCATTTCCATTTCCACCGACACCACCAAAAGACTCAACACCGGATTCAATACAAACGGGTCCATCTGATTATCAGGTAAATTATTTATTTTTTTATTTAATTTAAAAATTTTCATTTAAATATATTGAATTTTTTTTATGTTTGTTTGAATAAAAGTATTTATTCAAATTATTACTGTAATTTTGGTTATTCAAGTTAATTTAAAGTTATGGGTGTTAAAATGATGATACAAATGCCAAAATGTTCTAATAGAAGATGCTTATCATAAGCTCATAGGATTATTAAGAGCGTAATACCAAATAAATTGTAGTGCAATACTGAGCGAAAACCAGTTAAACATTTTTGTAGCTTAATCTCAAATTTCACCAGTACTAAAATAAATATTCTTATAGATGCATTTTTTTTTTTTTGGTTTTTAATGCATTCCGTTCATATTTAAATTGAATTTACCGGAATATTAATAAATATAAACTATTTAAGATATTGGAATTTGTATACGAATTTCCATATACCACAATAATTTTTGAAATTTTATCTCAGTGTTTTGATTCATAAAATTTTTATGCTTCATATTTCTAAAATCTTATGTAGTTTGAATTAAATAGCCAACTTTTTCGCGCATAAAATTTATTTTTATTAAACCAATTGGTTTCAAAGAGCATAGAACTATGGTAGTGTACGACGCTAATACACCACAGATAGTATATGAATAATGTTTTTTATAATTTAAATAGGTTATCCCATAACTTTTATTAACTGTAACTAGGGGTTCAACAAAGCGATAACATTTTTCATTATGACCTCAAAGGTTACCTGAATTTTTTTCCCTTTCTTACAACTGGTTCATTGAATTTAAATTTACATATTCCAGAGATCGAATTATGGACCAGAGTCTTAATATAACACTGGTAAAGAGTTTCCTTACACCTTATAATGAATTCCGGAAATAGAATGGAGATTTTTTTTAAATAAATAATCACATTGACATTAACAAATTCAAAATTTATTTTTAAAAAACGTTCAGCCGCCAAGATCCTTTGAGATAAGTGTATTTTTCTAAAAGAAAATTTTTAACCAACATGACTCTCTATAGAAGTTATGACTCCTCAATATCCCAAAAATATCATTTTTTTCTAACTCTGTTAACGCTGTATTCTAATTTTGTTTTCCCCCGGAAAGTATGCAATAACTTTTCTCTTTTTCAAAATAATGTGCTAGTTTTGAACAATTGTTTGAAATTGTTAATTTAATTGACACTTGTTGTAAAGAAAAGTGATATTTTACAAATTATTGGTTTGATTATTAAATTTAATATTTTTTTAAAAGACATTCTCAAGAGTAAACATTTTAGTAAAAATTTTATTTTAATAATTATTTTTTTCATAAATCAACAATTTAAATTGCAACTAAATATAGATATGAGTATATTATAAATAAATTCCCCATAAATACACAAACATTTTATGTACTTGTATAATAAGTAAAATAATAAGACAACAAAATTTTCAATTGTTGCATGCATGCAAATCATAGTAAATTACTAGGTTCTTTCGATTTCTTGTTTATTTATTTTAAAAATCACTATGTACATACATATATATTTTAGAATTAACCTTTATGTAAACTATTATTAAAGCGAGTGTATACAGTATAACAAAATATCAACTAAAACAGCACAGAAATGAAAAAACAAAAATTGCATTATTTCTTTGTTTTGAATAAAAATAATTGCAATGAGTTTTTTTTGAAAATTTATTACTTTTAAAATTTGTTGCCGGCTTTAATGAAAATAACCTTCAAAAATATTAAACAACAAAAATAATAAATTGTTTTACATATAATAATACATGTGTATACATACATACATACATGAAAATATATTATTAAAATACGGAGTTGAATAATATGTTAACATTCAAATTGAAATTTATGTATATTGAGTATCAGTGGTATTATTTAAATATTATAAAAATTTATTGTAATTATTTATAATATTATTAATAATTTATAAATATCATATACGATACCTACGCCTCGGAACAAGGATAGGAGTACAATTAATACCACACATATGTATGTGAAAAAATAGTGAAAAAATGTTGTGAAAAATAATTTATTTGCTATTGTTAAGGCATGACAACAATTCATGATTATATGGTCACATGAATTTCAATTCATTGACAATTAATTTAATTATCTGTTTTAAATAAAAAGTAATAATTTAGCAATTAGTTTATATTAGAGAAATTCATGAAAGAACGGACAAGAATGGAGCCCATGACTAATGCTAATTTTAATTTTGGTTAATATTATCTTCGTATATTGGAAAGGATTGCTTTGAAATCTATACTTTCTAGGAATTTGAATTAACTGTGGATTATTGTAAATGAAACTGTAAAAACAAAAAGAAAGTTTTTATTATTTGTTTTTTGTTTTAAGTTTTACGGAACTTAATCAAAAATCTTTTTTTTTTTTGTGTCTCTATAAGCTCTGACCCTTACTAATTTTCTCGCATTTTCTTTCCTTTTCCGTCTTCATCAAATGATGGCGATTTTATTAGGCAATCTGATAGCTGAATTTTTGTACGGCTAAATGATAATTGTTTTTGCTCGATCGTGCAATATTAATTTGAATGATAGTTGATAGTATTTGTTCTAATACAACTTTTTCGGTCCCGTAAACTGAAATGATTCTTAAAAGTTACTATTAAAAAACTGTTTAACAAAATTTTTAAAATTAGAATTTTAAAGATTTTCTCACCAAAAAAATTTATTGCTGCAAATACCTTTCCTGTCTTTCTTAGAAAAAATCTTGAAAAAAAACAATAATGGCAACATTATAAAAATCTTAAATATCCCACAAATTATTGAAATTATGGTGGAATTAAATTTCCTCTCAAATTTATCGAAGGCTATCAACAAAATCCTTTCAATTAATTTCCTCTTGCATTTAACTTAATTCCACAACATCACAATGAACTTCAACAATTCTTCTTGTTTTATTTTTTTCCAAAATGCCATTAGCAAACTTAAAACCAGAAAAATACCAAATCAAAATTTCGAAAGGGTCTATATAATTAAATATTTGATTTAAAAGATTTTATTTGCTCATTTATGCGACGGTAATATTAACGAGTAATTAAAAACAAGATTTTAATAAAATATTTAATGCAATATCATAAATTTTTTTATTAATATTAACAAACATGAAAATTTTTATAGTATATTTTTCTTTTTAATTTTTTATATTCACAATGTTTTCGTTTTCCCGATGCAATATATAATAATTATCACGAGAAAATGGCGATCGTAAAAAAATTTAACTCTCTTTCTACTTTTAAATGTGCGCAAAATTTTTATATGACTTGCTCTCAATACATTCAGAAATAAACATGAGATCGTAAATTTATACCGACAATACGATTACAAACAATTCATTCATCCATTAGACTTCAATGTAATTACTATTTGTACTATTTTTATTTAATATATTTATTTTTGTGTTTATATTGTGCGAATGCATTCATTTTGAGCATTTCGAAAATGGTATATACCATAACGTTGAATATGTCATTTTTATTTGCAATTTATTTTTTAATAAGTACTCGAATGTGTACATGTGTGTTTATATATATATTTATTTCACATACATTAGATTGTTAATGCCCATGTATAACACATGTATAATATAATAGGTTCATTTTATTTTAAATATATATATATATATATATACAAGCAAGTATAATAGGGTTTGTTATAATAACAAAAGACAATGTGGTTAGAATTTTTCTATGCGACGAACATGCAATGTAATGCAACAAAATAAATAGAGAAAAAAAAACGCTTACAGGCATAATACAAATTTACGTTTTATTTTTTTTTTTATTATTAAGATTTTTACATTTTATTGTTTTAATTTTTTATTC
Source organism: Condylostylus longicornis (assembly GCF_029603195.1). Classification (NCBI taxonomy): domain Eukaryota; kingdom Metazoa; phylum Arthropoda; class Insecta; order Diptera; family Dolichopodidae; genus Condylostylus; species Condylostylus longicornis. Next base: position 5,277,607 of record NW_026578009.1, on the reverse strand, counting down.
TAAAATGAAAACATAAGTAAAGTACAAACGCTATCATGTTGTGTAGTTGAAAATTTTACTAAATGAATTGAATAGATTTTTCATTCAATAGATTTTTATATGTGTGCTTATGTGCAATGGATTCTATTTACATCAATTCTCTAGCGAATTGGACGGAAATCACAATATAAATTTTTATTATACATTTTATACAGAGTGTTTCAGATCTCAGATCTCTGATTTACGGATTGTTAAACTGAAATATTTTGAATTTACCGAAAATATTCTAAATTTTCTGACTCTCACAGTATTTACATTTTTCTTACATTTATAATGTATTGAATATCTTATACTGTTATACTGTTAAAATAAAACAGCAATAATTTAATAATAATAATGGTATATAAAAGTCAAAATTTTAAATTGTATTCCTTGTATTTATAAAAAATCTATGAAAGTTTTTAGATCTTCGGAAGTTAGAAAAGTTTGCGCCCATACAGCAATACTCAAAATAACAATTTAAATTTTTTATATTGCATCATACTTCTTAGCGCCTAGTTTTTTTTTCTGAAATATTTTGGTTTCCGAATTCAAGTTCTGTACAACTAATATCTACCAAAGACCTATACACCTTGTATATAATGACATTTATAATGCCAGTTTGCTTTTTAATTTTACAATACTTTTGTTTATTTTCAAAAAGTATGTATGCGTGTACTTGGATTACAATTGTATATATGATTTTAATTTTAATAACAATCAATTATATTAAAGTTATACAAGTGTATAATAAGCTGGGAACATATTATTGTACAAATGTAGTACAGTTTTAACATTTAAAATGTCCAATATATACTAAAGCAAATGCACAACAACAAAAGGCGGGCAAACAGGCGTAGACACATTTAAATTTTTATTTGCTTTTTTATGTCTCTTTCTTTCTCTATTTATAAATGATGATGTATAAATCTATATACATATATTTTCATTACTATACTTGTATAAAAGAATATTTTGCACAACACTGAGAAAATTTGTTTGTCACCGTATCAAATTTTCATGATTTTCTTTTGTTTTTACAATTTTTATATAATTTTCTTTTTTTTTTTTTGCTAATAAACGAAAATTATTACGATTTTTTATTTGTATACCGGGTATAATTAAAGTAGAAAATATGAGTTTTAAGTGTTTGGGAATTTCAATATGTTTAGTATGTGAATATAAGAGATTGTTAATAATTAACTCTATATAAATTTTATGTCCCGTATAGAAATAATAATTTGAGAGTACATGCAAACACAATGCATTTACATACGTACACAATGGTATGAATGTATCTGATTTGTAGTATGTAGAAAAATTCCCTTCAAAGTAAAATAGAAACATAAAATTTCTGATTTAAGGCGAGGAATGAAATTTTTCATTGCAAGTAAACTTTTTTTTTTTAATGTCCTGTAAAATTAAATTATACTTATTATTTATAATTGATCTTGTGTTGTAAAAAATTTAACATGAAAATGTTCCAAGAGACTGAAATTATATGAAGTTGTCATTATTTTTGATTTCGTATATGCGCCACAGTTGTGAAGTTTTCGTATGTGAAGAGTTTCTCATTTCAAATTCGACAATATGAATTTTGTAGTTTAATTTTTATTGCTTGATCATTTCAAGATATTCGTAAATTTACCAATGAACTTTAATCATAAATATTTTTGATTTTGAAACAATAAATTTTTCGTGAGTCCACTCAAGGGTCATGAAAATTTTAGATAAATTTTTGATCATTAAAATTGAAATAGGCCCTTTACCAAAATAGAAACAAAATACTGAAACAGAAAAACTCAATGTGCCCTTTATGATAGACTCCTATCCTTCCGTCTGTATTAAAAATTTAATTTATTGTTAAAGTAATACAATTTTTGTTCTGTAAAATAAATATCAATAGGGTGTTTAAGATTTCTTAGTAGGTATACTTAAAATATTAGTACGAGTATTTTTAACCATTTTAAAACTTTCATTATTTTGAATTAGTGCTTTTTTAAGCTATAATTTACAAAGATAGGGAAAACTAATTCAGAAAATGATAAATTCATAGCCATAGTGTTTTCTTTTCTCTATTACAGCCCTTAACTATGTATATTTAGTGTTTGTACAAAACAAGATATTTTTAAATGAAATTCATTTTTAAAATGTACTTTTTTTTTGCAGGCTGCAGTTAATGCATTTATGCATCAAGCTCAGCAATCAACTACCTCAGTTGGAGCAGATACAGGCTGTGCACTTGATATAAAACCATCAATACAAAGTGGTGGTGGAGGTAGCGGAGGCGGTGTAGTCCCTGGTGGTGTAACAAATCCGTTAGGTAGTGCTACATCTAGTGGTAACAATGGAAATAATCAATCAACAGCTCCAAAACAACGTGAAGGTACAACAACAAACAATTTAAATACAAACAATAGTAATAACAACAACAATAATAGTAATAATAATAATAATAGTAATAATAATCATAATACAACAAATCATAATAATCAATTAAATTCAACATTAAATGGTACCAGTAGTAGTATGTTTGATACAACTGCTGTACAAAATGCAATGTATTCAACTGGTTATGATAGTCCATATGCAGCTGCATATCACCATCATCATCATCATCATCATCAATCGAATGGATCAATATTTCAATCATCTAGAAGTAATGTTGGTAGCCAAAATATAAAATCACAAAGAACAAAACCTCGTACAAGTGCTGGTAAGACAAAAGACATTAGTGGTGTGGGTTAATTATTAAAAAAAAATTTTTTTAATTTAATTTTTTTAATTAAGTACAAAACAAAATATTTTTTTTTTTTTAATATAATTTATTTATTTTTTATTTAAAATTTTATTTCAATTTAAATTTTTTATTTTTAATTTTTAGTTTTCTTGTATATATATATATATATATATAGCTTTGAAGTTGTTAAAAATTAATTGATTCTTAACATTTTAAACCTTTAATTTTCACTGTTAGCAGTTTAATTTACGTGGTGTATAAGAAGAAATCAAATGGATTTACTATAAACAGACCCGGTTCTAACTTGTTTGGCGCCCTAAGCTGTTTCCAAAAAGGGCACCTCCCGCCCTCCACTTCCGTTATAATAAGATTCCGCATAATAAAGCACTTTCGTATAACTTTCGTACAATGCTGAATGCTTGATAAATTATAGAATTAAAAGCGTGAAATTAAACTTCCAAATTTTTCCTTTGAAATATTTGTATATCTTATTTTTCAAAATTTTTAATGGCGCCCCTGTTTTCTGGCGCCTATTGCAAATGCATACTTTGCTTATATGGTAAATCCGCCGCTGACTATAAATAATGCTAAAAATTTGTAATTTTTTTAAATTTTAATTCGATTTTCAATATATCTAGAACATTATTATAAATTTCTTAATATACCAGAACTAAAGTAAAACGTTTATAACACTAAATATGTAGAACGGACAGAAATATGTAGAGGCAACGAATATTTTGCTATTTTACTTTATAGTTCCAAATCATTTCCATTATTAAATCTATTTATAACATTAATATTTTATTATTAACTTATATAGATGTCAATATACGTTCAATAAAACTGTTATAAAGCAACTTCTTTCAATAAATTTGACAATCGTTCGAAAATGGCATTGTATATGACGACCTCTGTAGTTATTCCGATTTAGATATTTTTTGAAATTTGTTGCTGCAAACACTTAAAGAGCCAGTATGTATGTTAATATCAAATTTTTTTGTATTAATTTTGCAAACAATTTGACATTATTCGCCCTCACGGAGATAAAATAAACATTCAACAAACAATATGAATTATTTACTTTCGATTGTACGTAAACGGTAAAAAAAAATATTATTTTTTTCCCCCAAATATTGCTTATGGTACTTATTTACAAGTGTATACTATGTAAAAGCAAAACATGTAAATTTCCTTTTAAAATTAATAATGAACACTAAGAATGCTAAGAAATAAGTGTTTGAGATATATGATATCAATGATATAGTGTTCCTGAGTATCGGATTCACGGTCGTCTGTGCGTAACTCAACAGTTTACTGTCCTAAATTTTCAAAACTGTTTAGTTATAATATATGCCACTACACTATTTAAATTTGATGTAATCGGGGCAGTAATTCGAGCAGGTACCATACAATTTTGAAAGTTATTTGATCATATCTCATATACTATGGAGATTAGAGTACTAAAATTTGTCACAAACGCATACGTTAATATAGCACACTACTTTCATTGTTGTTGAGATTGTATGAGCTTTATGGTGGCTGCTTGAAAAGCTATTCATTCATATTAAGAAAATGTTAAAAGTTGAGGACGAATTGCATATATAACAAAGCAATTATTTAAAGAAACAAAACACTGTCTACTTTATCGACAGAACTTATTTGAATATAATTTCAAGAAATATCGAAAATACCTATTGATATCTGTGTCAAACTCCTGTTGCTTGAAACACTTCATTCTGTGTACTACACACATTTTTGTCGTAAAATTTTTTCCATAATTTTTTGACATTTTGTTTTTGTTTTTCTTATTAAAAAAGTGCAATTAATTTCTAATTTTATTCATTATTTATTTATTTAATTTTCTTAAGTTATAAGTTCTTATATGTACACATATACCATAAGTTATGTGGCATTATTTGATGATGGTTTTCTACTTTCCATAATAGGACCATAATTCCCATTCTTCTTAATTTTATTTCATTTTTTAACATCTTCTTCGATTTATTTTTCACATTCTTCACTTATTTATTGATAAAAAAAATAAAATAATAGTGAAAAAACAACAACAATAAATAAAAAATAATTTATTTTCTAAAAAATGTTATAAAAAAAAAAACTCTGTAAATAGATACAGATTGGAAAACAAAAAAAAAAACCTCAAAAAAAAAAGGTCAAATACGTGTTTATTGTTAATTTTAATAGTTATTCTTCTTATTAATTTAACAAAATACAGAATAAAAGTACCAAATACTAAAAAAATCATACACATGAAATAATATACGAAAGACAATAATACATAGATATTGTATTGTGGTAAAGCAAACCACCTTAGACAGTGTTGCCGTGTTATATCGAATGAAAAAGATTCGAATTTTTAAAATTTAAATCTGTGATCTCTCATTTCATACTTATTACATCGTACATACGAAGAAACACTTGGAAATCTTGAAAATTTTTATTTATTTAGTCAAATGTCCGCAACAAAATTTTTTAATTTTGTATCGCAATGTAATTAAATTGCAATTCAGTCTAACTGCAATTGTAATATTATAGTTGTGTCACGACAAGCTTGTCACATATTCAAAACTACATTGACATAAAGTGTTGTTGTATTAGTAAATTTAAAAAGAAAACGAATTTATTTCTGGTTTGACAATGACGTGGATGATTCGGTAATAATTTTGAAATTAATTGCAAAATTTCAAAGTGTTGCCATTTATTGCCATATGCATTTCAAAGCCAATTGAAATAATAGAGAAAAGTTCAAAGGTAGACCGAATAAATGGTGGCAATTCTACCTTAATAAGCGTGTATTCGATTTCTTCATTAAATTATTATAGATTTTAAAGAATTTTTCTAAAACTTGAATGAATTTTACAATAGAGTAAAATGTAGTAGATTAAAACTGAAGTACTTCAGAACTAAATTCTCTTATTTTTGTGATTTCTTTGTTAATTTTTTATTTTTTTTTTTGTAGACCCAAAAAATTCCTTACTTTCATTTTGAATAGCTTCCAAGAATTTCTCTAATTTTTAAATAAAAACAAAAAGAAATAAAAAATAAAGATACAAAAATTGTGGAGACATTTTATTATAATGACGTTTTTTCTTTTTTTTTTAATTTATCATGAATTTTTATATAATTTATGAAGAATAACGCTCACAAGCGTGCTGGAATGATTAAATTATCTATACATGTGCTTTTCTTTTTTTATTTGTTGTTGTTGTTTTTTAGTAGCTTGAGATTTTAATGTTAATGTCAATTTTTTTCAAATCTTATTGTTACCTTCAGTCAGAAAACACGACATAGCATGTGTACCATCTTACCATACAACACTTTTGTATAAATAACTATGGGTACATATTATATATATGTATGAATGTATATACAATGGGGAATGATTTTGACAAAGAAATCTTTGACAAATTAATCAATTCTATACAGGCTGCTTGTGTTAGCCATGTAATTAGAAAATAAGAAAAGAGAAAAAAAATACATACACAGTTTTTTTTTTGTTCCGTACATACCATTTTTACTTTACCTTTGCTTTCAAAGTATTTTATTATAATATTTTAAAAGAATTAATTAAATGTCATCACTTGTCATAATTACACGAACTAAAAGACAATAGCTAAGAAAGTTTTATGTACAGATTTCGTGTCTAAAATTTTTTTTTTTAATGTTTTTAACAAATCATGAAAAAAGAAAACAAAATTTCATTTTCTCCATACTCTATTTTTTTATTATCTCAAATGAGAAATATTTAATGAAAGGGTGAGTCGAAACGGTTCTGATTTTAAATTTTTCTCGTAAATTATAATGGAATTGGAAAAAAAGAAATAATATAATTGTTAAATTAATTGAAGTTGGATGGTACCGGTCTAATATTAGAAAATGTAAACTTAACCTTTTATAGCTTACGAGATATTCAAAAGTTGGATTATAAGATCCGGTAAACCAAATTCGGTAACAAGTTGATAACATACAAATTTTGGTGTCAAAATTTGTATGTTGTCAACTTACTATGTTGTCGTTGTCAACTTATGTATATTGTTTCCACTTCCACATAGAAATAAAATTTCCTGAAATGATGGTGTTTTGGAAGTTTTTAAAAATGGCAAAGAAATTTTATTAGATTTTAGCGTATGGCCAATAAAATTAGGAAAATATGTACTTATTAGTTCGTACTTTTACAAAACTTCTATTCATTCTGAAAAGAAATCTGATATTTTATGCACAAAAATATAACTTGTCGGGAAATTAATTTTTTTTGAACAAAAATTTATCTTTTGTTATTGTCCTGAAAGTATGCAATAAATATGAAATAGTTTTGCATTTAATTGAATGAGAAAACGATTTTCATACACATACGAAGATTTGTTCGAATGATATTATTACCTTATCGATTCGTTTGTAACGCTGAGAAATAACAATCTGAAATATTGACGCTATCTGAAATAATGACAAGATTATGTTCTTTTGATCGGCGTCGAAATCTGAATCGATTTAGTCATGTCCATCTGTCTCAGCTATGTAACTTAAAAACTAAATGGATTAAATTTACTAAATATCTAGAAAACTTATGATTTACTTTCACAATATTCGGCATAAACTGTAATAATTGAAGATATTTGAAGATTTTTGTAATCTAAATTAAGATCTAAATATTTGAAGATTCGTACAATCATATACAATGTGGCTGTTAAATCAAAATAATTTATAAATTACTTAATGTTTTTACTTTCCGCAAGTGATTTATTATAGCATTATACTAGAAATTCAATTGAATTGCGTATATTATTGAAGTTGTGGTTTGTGTATTAGCAAAATAGCTTCAATAGATATTTGGTTCTATACCTAAGAAACAATAGAAAATTTAGTATTATGAAATTTTGCACAAACAAAAACAATCACAAAATTTTGATTTAAAATCCACATTGTATATGACTTACGAATCTTTAAATATTTAGAAAAATTGTAGATACGAAAAAATAATAATTGAATATTGTGAAAGTAACTAATAAGTTTTTTAGAATGCAACAATTCCCTATAAAATAATAAGGATTTTATAATAAATTTTAAATAAGACGAGCAATAATTCTTATCTGCTATATTAAAATCCCAGCTCTTGAACATTTTAACTATAATTTCTAATATTTTATTTTTTGAAATTCGCTGCATAATTAAGCATTCAAATAAAAAATTTTCTTATATTATTTTATGAAATATAAGTTATTTTAAAAATATGAACATAATTGCATCCGGTTAAAATCACATACATATATATACATACATATATTTTCTTGCATATTTTTTTTTTGTTTTTTCTAAGATTGTGTGCATAGCTCGAATCTTTCTATATTCGCATAACAATTCGAATTTTATATTACTTTTGTCATTTCGTATTACTTAAATTCTTAAAGCAATTTATTATTGCTAGAACCTCACATAATATAACATGATGGGTACATACATACATACATATTTAATTTTTAAACTTATAATATTCATTCTTAATTAAATTCCAATTTATTCGTAGAAATTTACGACTTCATTATTAAAAACTAACACATTTCAAGTTTAGAATTTCATAAAAGAGACAAGAAGTGTACATACTTTTTTTTTTAATTTTTTTTTTATAAAAGTGCATGTTTGTACGTGATATACGTGTAAACAAGTTTTTTTTTTGTTCCCCATTTTTTTTTTCGCTATTGTATAGAGCGCTAAATTTTCTATGACGGTGGTATTTAGCTTCAAAGTGATAATTTTATCTTGCATTTTTAATCTTAATATATTTAATCAACATTAGCATAATCATACTATTTTTTGTTTTTTTTTCATAGTATAACACACATATTATAATATGCAAACATGTATTTCTAGATGTAAGTATGTATATACATAAATTATAAGAAGCAATGTGCCATCATTAAGTATTTTATCATCACTCATTCATGATTTCTCATTAATCTTTAATCTTTTCACTTTTATTGAATTAATCTTTAACAAAAATCACTAAAGAAGAGAAAAGAAAAACAGAAAACCAAACAACAATATATATGTAAGCATAAATAATATTGAACAAAAGAAATTCAATTGCGTCCCTTGATCCTTTTTAAGACTATAACCAATATAAAATTGTTAAAAACAACGAAATGGAATAAAAATTGAAAAACAAAACAGAAAATGGTGAAAAGAAAACTTTTTTATTCAAAATATTTTCTGTATATTTAATATGGAAAGGCTTGAAGACCTAAGACCAAAATCTAGCTGCTAGCTAAAAATAATTCTAATTTCATTCATTCAATGTTTATTAAAAAAAATACAATATTTTTTTTTTTCAATATTTCAATTCTCAGACACGAATTTGTAACCTAATACTGCACTTTTGTTTTTCTTATTAAAAGGGTCCCTCTATATGTATATATATAATCGATATAGCGCCATGTTAAGCATAAATTCTTTAAATAATGTGAAAACAATTGCAAGGTTTTCAATATTTGCAACATTTTTTTTTCTCATTTTTTTTGTTAATGCATTGTAAACATTGGTTAAAAGCCATTATAAAATAACATTGCCGCACTTACAGGGAGCAAAACTGTTATTTTGCTATAAAAAAAAACTTTGTACATTTTTAATTTTAACGCGTACAGCTTGTGTACAAAATTATATTTATTTTAAGGTTTCGGTATTAATTTTGAAGGGAAAATCATACTTATGAGAACAAAATTGCATACCATTATACGACAAACATTTTTGGTTTGAATAGAATTATTTTTTTATTTTTACATTTTGATAAACTCTCTTAAAAAAACATCACGAACTTTTAGACCCATAGATAGTACAAGTACAAATTGACATGATGGTTTGTATGTGAAAATATTCTTGCACTCTATACAGCAAGAAAAGCAAAAACAAAGAAAAAATGAATGAGAGTGGCAACAAAATTAAATGATGAATCTACGTACAAACGTGCTTAACATCCTAAAAACAAAAACATGAACTTTATTTCTGATTCTTTTGTTACTTTAATACAAAAATATTTTCTATATAAGTATATATGAAAAAGAACGGCTTTGTAAGGACCTTTTGTGTAAGAAAAGGACTTTATTTTTCTTTTTTTTGGTGTAGAATGCGAAACTGAAGTGCTACTATTTGTATACTTAGGCATGCATTGAATTTATTTGTTTCTTTTTTTTTTTGTTTCTCTTTATATTTTTATTATAATTTAAGTGAAGCTATACAATAAATAGAGGTTTAGTACTCATACAAATGAGAATTCAATGAATATGAGACTCGTAAGATTGTTATATTGACCTCCCATTTCGTTTTTTTTTTTCATTTTGTTGCTTGATTTTTGTTTTAATTTTATATTGGTTTTTTTTCAAAATATTTTTCCAAAACTGATGTGATTGAACCGTATATAGACAAATACATATGTAGGTACGCATGTTTAATTTTTGCATATTAAATAATATGCACTTATATATGCATGTATGTATGTATGTGTGTGTACAATCTTACGTGCGATATTTAAAGTCATTCATCTCTATATGAAATGAAAAGTTATATTTGATCACTTTATTTAAAATTTTTCCTAAGGCTATGCAAATCATTTAATATGAATGAAATTATTAGGGAAATTGTTAAAAGATACTTAATAGTGATTTTTTAGAAAATAAATTTAATTGGCTGAGAAGTATTCAAAATGTGATAACAAGAAATTTACATTATATTTGTAAAAATGTTGAAAAATGCTATTAAATGAAGAAAGAACTACATTTAGAGTAAAATATGAAACTTTATTTATTGAGATCGGTTTTCTCGATTGTCGTTGTCAATTATATTCGGCGATTATAATTTTAAAACAGATGTTACCTATTTGTAATATTTATATTATTATTATTTTTATTACTTTAGTTCTGAATGAATACTAAATTAATTAATATGATTTTGTACAAATTTAAATATACAAAAATATGAAAATTTGTAACAGCCGGGAACCTTAATTTGGTTTCTACTATACAAAAAGTATTAAAACAATATCAAATGCATTTTTAAATTGTAAAGCTTTTGTTTTATATTTTGTGTCACTACCATCATAATTAAAATTAAGACCTAATTTTCGAAATCTGAAGTCAAATTTAATTTAATTGTCAACTGTATATATAGTATTAGCATATATTGTCCTATTTTTAAGGATTTTTAATTCTCTTGCGAACTACATTTTCTGGCCATATCTTAATATTCTGGCAATAGTTCTTGCAAATATTATACTGAAATTTCGTAAATACAAATCGTCTGTTAGTGGCTAGAGTTCCGTAAAAATGATCTTATACTCCACAACTTTTAAGCTATAAAATTTAAATTTAACTAAAAGGAGCTGTAAAATAGAATAATTTTGCTCCAAAAATTTTAAAATTCTTCTCTATTTTGGTATTCATAAATTTGGATTAACTTTCGAATAATATATTTATAGAACTGTGTAGATCGCAAATTTTGTTAGCTTTTATAATCCTTTCATATCTATGTACTTTTTAAATACGCTATACGATTTCTTTAATTCTATATAAAACAAATTTAATTCAATTAAAATAATAAGAACGGTCCACTAAATATTAACTACTTTTTAAAAAAAAATGATCATTTCTTGGTCCAATCGATTAATTGCTATAAAATAGTTTCGTTAAAAAGTCTCTTAATTCTGGCATTATTTTTCTCTTTTCCTCCTTTATTTTATAAATATGTGAGAATTATTCCTTTTCTAAAACCTTTAATTTTTGATTAAAACAAAAAAAAATTAAAATTTGAAGAAAAATAAAAGGATCTACCCACGTGTTTTTTGTTTATTTGTTGTTTCTCTGAATTCCTTTCTGCTTCATATAATTTCTTATTAAATTCCAGAAGATTCATGAGCATTTTACAAAAAATTAATGTTTGATTAAAGGTAATCTTCTTTCTACGAAATAATGTGACATTTTTACCCGATCCTTTTTTATGATATACGCAGATGAATATTACATTTGTCTATATGTAGGTTAGCCTTTACGTAAAGATAAAAAAAACATTGAATTCGGATGAATTATCAAATAACTTACAAAAAATTACAATTATACCATTAATCTGACTTATTCATTTAAATTAATTAGAAATATGATTAAATTCTAAGCCTAGAAGTATGCAATATTTTCATTTTTAAAAATCAATAAATCCAGCAATTAAAAATTTTTATTGGCGATTTGTTCGCAACCAAAATTTGGTTTCATATCTCATTCTCTCACAAAATTTTCATAATATTAGGAATCAGTAAATATCAGTCTCAAATTTTGAATTCAGGTATTTGGAAATTAAAAGAGAATTTTGATTTGTTCATTCAACCCACACCAACATTCAACTTCTCAAACATTTTAAAGTTCAAATTTGAGCTCTTTGAACATTTTAAAGTTCAATGAAATTATTAAATTCTAATTCCTGAAAGATTCCTTATTCCCGAAACTCATTTCAGAATAAATCCCTGTTAAATTTTCAATAGTTACTATGCAAAAACACACAAGTATATACATACATTCGTTCGTTCTGTATACCAATAATATTTACTAATGTATACCCGGCACCTAAAAGTGTGTAAACATATAAAAAGTCAAAAATGTAAAAAGAAAAGTAACTGAGAAACAAGAAAAATGATAACAAGTAAAAAAACAAAATCTGTAAAAAGAAGAAGAAAAAATGTTTTACTGAGGGTAAAATTTACTGATTGCTAGCGGGATATATTTTTCGAAGTGACAGTTTCTGGGAAAAAAGATATTATTACTTTGTTAGTATGTATATCTGTTATATACACTTATATTTTGTATAATATAAATTAGTGTATGCATATAGGTATTGAGAGAAACATAGTTAAGTTAAGTTTTGTGAATCATTGTCATTTATAATGTTAGGCACTATTAAATTGCTATACAAAACCAGCAGCATCTATACTCACATTTATATACATAATTATATATATCTATACTCGTGTATATACACAATATAGTCCAGCTAGTTTTCTGTATATATTTTAAAGATTCAAGTAACATAAGCAGCTACTTACTTTTATCCAGTTTTCATTATTTTTCCTTTCAATTTTCTTGTGTTGAATTTTTATTATTATAGTGTTGTTGTTATTGTTGTTGTTTTTATTCCTGTTATTATTTGATTGTGCGCACAAGCACCAGCCAAAAACATTTGTTTTTAATTTTTTTTTTTTTTTTGTAAATTTCTTTGCTTCATTTTATTTTTACTTGTTTCATTCCCTTTTCTCTCATACAAAATTATTGTAAAGGGTTTTGTTCAATTGTACAATTTTGTTTTAAGTATAAAAATTATAAATTTTGTGTTTTTAAGTTAAAAAAAACATACGCCTGGAATGATGTAGACATTTTTTTAGTTTTTCATTATGTTCTTAAAATATTTTCATTTTTTTTTTATCAGAATAAATACGAGTATTAAAATTATTAGCATTCTCGTACACAAAAATTTAATGAAATTATCAAAAATAACAAAAACAAGACTTAATCCACATGTTCATATACACATACGTATGCGTGTGTGTGTGCGTATTTGAGCGAAGTTATATGAAATTTTACTATAGAAGTACATTGTATGCATGTACAACGATTAAGAAAAATTGAAATAAAAAAAGTCATCTCAATGCTCATTCTAAAATTCAGGTGTGTCCCACTCTTAAAATAATCAAAAAATAAAAATATTAAATTCATATTTTTAATACTTTGTATGAAAAATTATGATGAAGGCTACAACAATGTTAAATTAAACAATGAACGTTTTTTTGAGATTTGCCCGAGTACAACAGATGATGGCCAAAATGTTGTAAAAACTTGTACATTTAAAATAATTTGTTCTTCATTTGAGGCAGAGGAAAATTTTGAGGAAAATTATGTGAAAATTAAAATTCTAATAGTTTACATTTAATTTATTATAGAAAATGGTTCCTACCGTATGATAAAAACCCGTACAAAATTTCGTTCATAGGACTTTCTGAAAAATTGCTAGGTGCCAGGACTTAATGAAAAATATAAAAAAAATTTTTAAAATCTTGGAAAATGTACAACACAGTATGGCGTTTAGAAATTTTATTTAAAAGCTTCAGAGAAGCTCTATTACTTTCAAGTTTAGAAAGTGACGACAATTCCCGGGAACAATTCATGTTAAAAAGAAATGCACATTATTATTATAATTAATTGCAATTCGAAGTTTCTTTAACCTTATAAATTATTAGTATTTATTGACCACCCTATGTACTAATATCCAATTTTTATATTATACACAATTCATTTTTATTTAAACGTAATACATATACAATGTATTCAATGTTCTCATATAAATCTTTGAATTTTATAATTGAAAAATTATAAACTCATTAAAAATAACTAATTATGAAAAAAATATAGATAGTAATAACAATTTTTTATTAAAATAGGTTCACATGAGCTCTGTGGTATTTCAACTTTTACTGTAGATTCGACTTTAATTCCTTACTTTAAGAACCGTATTCAGTAATACTTTACATAAATTATACACATTTTTATTTGAAACTGATTTAACAATTACTTAAAAAAATGTTATATTGCCTTAACAATTTAGTTTGGAAAATTTATTTAATTAAAGAAAGGTATAAGTTAAACTATAAAGAACTCAAATTTGAATCAATTATAAAATATTCCGAAACAATTGTCAAATTCAATGTAACAGTCTAATCATTCATATTTAAAATTCAATGAAGCTTGATCACAATATAAGAAAAAGTTAAAAGTTTTTGGCATAAATTAAACTATATTAAAATTTGTAAGAATTGCCAAACTCGCCTTGGGCAGTTACTCTTCGTAATCATAAAATTTTTGATAAAATTTTTTGAAGGATAGTTTTCTCAATTTAATTTTGTTTAATTCAGAATGTTCCGAATTGTTAATCAAATTCTTTCGACTAATATTGTTTGCATTTATTGCAACCACACGAATTTCGTACCACACGTCTTATAATTTTAGTTCAAAATAAAAGTTTTACTATTTGTTCGTTCAAGTGTAATTAAATTTTCTGGTATTCAAAGATTGAATATTTATACACAAAAGTTTTTTAACAAAATATACTGCTAATTAATTTTCTACCCGATAGGCTTTCAGGTGCATATTTACCAGAATTAAAATTTAACTAAAACTTGAGTTTCAGTGTTTCAAATCAAAGTTTCAAACCAAAAATTTTACATTATATTTTAAACAAAACGATTTAGTCATCATATTCAACGTTCAAATACTGTACCCAATGCAAGTATATTTTGCCGCCAATATTGAGTTCCACAATGCAAATAATTTGTCGAATAATTTGTCATTGCTACCAAATGAAAATAATTTAAATACGCAAATAGGGGGTTATTACAATTTCTCAAAACATTAGTATTTCTCAGGAAAATTAAAAAATTGTTCATGTCATAAAGAATAACTGTTATAAACCCTGTTTAACTTTATATTAAAACTATAATCATATATATTGTAATATAAATACGAGTAATAGTAAAATACTAACTAGCATAAAAGTAATTGTGAATGTGAACTGCAATTATAAGGGAATAAAAGTTTTGTTTCTAAGAGATGCACCATAATTAAGTTGCAATAATTGCCTATATAGTTATTGTATACAGGCTTTTGTTGAAAGTAATTGTTATTTCTCGTTTCTTATATATATGTACACATAAATGTATGTGTTTAAGGTCATAATAATATTATGTGGTATGATTGTATATGTATATGTGTATAACATCATTTTCGTCGTTTGAATTTTTTATTATTCTTGTTGTTGTTATTTTTTTTAGAAATCGTAGTAATTTTATTGTATTCTATAGCATTTTTTTTCTCTATTTCATTTTTACTTTAATTCTTTTTTTTTTATCTTGTTTAATTATTTTTCATTTTTTATTTGTTAATTTTTTTTCTTTTTCTAATTTTACTTATTTTCTTTTTATTTTTTGTTTTGTTTTTTTTTTATTTCATTTTTTGTTTGTCATGTTTTTACCTCACATCCTGTGTCTTTGTCTTATATATAAGCCAAAATATTATATATAACATTATTATATATATATATATATATATATATGCATTTATATTATATGTTGCGTATCTTTATACCTATTATGTATATGTATAAATGTATATATTTTTACACATATATTTAATTTTTCATATAGAAAAAAAAATTATACTAGCTATTAAAGTGAAAATAGTGAAAATTTTATCACATATTTTTATATATGTAGAAAAAAAAATAACAAATAGCAATAATTTTTATCGTTATACTAATTTTTTTTTTGGAAGGATAACAACATTTAACTATTATTATCATACTATTATATTTTAACTGTTTTTTGGAAAAAAGGAAAAATTCAAGGTTTCATACTACGTCATTATGATAACGGAGTAGAATTTTTATATTCTCAAATATTTAAATCTAATTTTTTAAATTACTATTAAAGATAACCCTTTTAAGTTATTCGAAATTAGAGAATGCAACGGAAAACTTTATATATATGGGAGTGCAATCCTGAACTTATAAAAATTTCCTTATATTTTCATAAAAACTATCTCAATACTCTATTTGCATAGTTTCTCTATTTAAATTCATAAATATTTGTTTATCGTATTTGGAATTTCAAATAATTTGAGAAATATTTAAAAATATTCAATTTTAAAGGATCGCCGAACAAGTTTACAATATAAGATTTCTAAAATTAATATTGAATCTTACATTCGTTTTTTTAACAATATTTTTAAGAATTCATAAAAATAAAAATTTTGTTTTTTCCTTTGTTCACTCCTCGAAGGAACATAGTAGATGCTATTATAGATAGTCATGACCCACTCAGGTCTTTTAGCCTGCTGTAGTTCATTAAAATATGATAGTTTTTTTTAAATTCTTTAAAAGTGTTTCCTTTCAATTATAATCTTAATACTTTAAATTTTACATTTATCATACCGTTATTATTATAAATTAAGTAGTCTTTAATAACTAGCACAAAATACACATTAAATAATATTAAATAAGCAAACGCAATTTTGTAACAGAATGTATCAAATTAAAATAGAATTCAATTGGTCGGGCCTTCTATTAAAAGAACCCTAGAGACGATTAATTTTGTTGTAAATATGATGAATCCTTAAAATTATTCAAAAAATTCGAAACTTATACAAATGTTTTTATATACTTACCAAGTTTAAAATAAAATCACATCAAACTCATCATATACAATTTTATATTTGAAAGACAATTTCAATGAGTCAATCTTTAATAGATATGAGATGGAAAATAAAATGAGATGGAAAGGGAATAAAATAAATTTCTTTTGTTTCAAAAAATATTTTATTTTTAATGCCATAAAATTTAATGACTTGTACGTATATATATTTATATGCGTATACAGATATATATCGTATATTATATACTACACCTTATATAAAACTAAAATTAAATTGAGTAATTCGATGAGAAAAGAAGGGACCAGAGATTTTATGAAATATAAAAACAATAACATTTTCTATAATACGAAAATTTCACTTCATTAATTTCTTCTTTTTTTTTTTAAGAAATCTTAATATTATATATAATATTAATATAAAAAAAAAGGTATAAAAATATTCTTAAATAAACATAAAAATTATTATCTTAAATATTATAGAAATAAAGCTCATAAACTTAAGACATATATAGAAAAGAATAGTTTTTAACTATTTTTTGAAAATAATCTTAAGAATGGTGTACACAAAATATTAGAAACCAATTGGTATTATTCTTTTGTGATGACAATAATTTTTGTGAAACAAACATCTACACCAATTTGTGCCATGTACTCGTAAAATATGTGTATACGCAAATAAATAAATTTGGATTTACATGTACAAAAATTTCCTTAAATAAGATCCAGTTTCCATGTTTTTAAAGCTGGAAGTTTTTATGAAAATTAATAAGTATATTCTCAGGTCAGGATTAAAAAGGATTTGTTGTAATTCTATAATATTGTCTAGCAAACAATTAAGATATTTGAAGTCTTTTTGACGTCTCTCATTTTAGCTAAATTCAGGTATTAATGCTTGGAAATCACGTTGAGTTTTTCTAATACAAACAATTAGACATCGGAATTGTATTAATACAGTATCGGTACACAATTCAGCAATCGCCATTTATATAAGCTGAATTCCGGATTATTATATTATTATTACAATTTCCATCTCAGGGATAATACAAAACATTCTAGTATTAGCGTATGATAGTCTTAGTCAATTTCATAATTATTAACCTCTGTTCTATAGTCTTATAACCTTACCCGGTATAGAATTTTTACTTTTAATTAAAAATTGTATTACAGTTCAATAGATTAGTGTTTGCATATACAAATAATTTTATATAT
The DNA here is from genome assembly GCF_029603195.1 of Condylostylus longicornis. Taxonomy (NCBI): domain Eukaryota; kingdom Metazoa; phylum Arthropoda; class Insecta; order Diptera; family Dolichopodidae; genus Condylostylus; species Condylostylus longicornis. The sequence continues at coordinate 5,259,398 of NW_026578009.1, read as the reverse complement.
TTCTATAATGTAACAAAACTAATTCTATTGGATTAAAGGCAACCAATTGTTCTTCAATATTTCCTTTAACTATACAAATTATTTAAACTACATTGGAACTAACAAAAACGAGAAAAAAATAGAGTTGACCTTGTCAACTCTGTAATACCCGTACGAATTTGTTACCCTATGTTCGAATAAATATGCCATAACTGACTATGGGACAGACTATGACTTTAAGTTGCCGTATTACCATATTAATTTATGCAAAATTTCAGTACTGTGTTTTTCAAAATACTGTGTGTGCCAAACTACTATTGAAGTTGTATGGCAGCTACCAGAAAGAGCCAAACAATTTTAACGAATTTTATTAAGCACATCGGCCCTACTTATATATTCACTTGTGTGAAATTTCATTACAACAGCTTTTAGAGTTTCTGAGATATAGCCAAATAAATTTTGAAGTTGTATGGCAGCTAGCCGAACCAGTACCCCGATCATGTCCAATTTAAATAGGGTTCTGGCACTTACTACAATAAATCATTTGTGAAAATTAGGTGAACTTGGCTCAATTAGTTTTTGAGTTATCGTTGGGACGGACGGACAGACGTACAGACAAAGCTAAATCAACTCAGAATTCCACGCTGATCAAAAACATACACTTGAGTCTATATCTAACACCGTTATTTCTTAGCGTTACAAACGGTAAGGCAAATTTAGTATACCCTTCGAACATACGTTCGTACGGGTATAAAAAATACTTTATGAAGAAATTGAGTAGCATAAATATGAATTAATTACTTATGATAGATTCTTGATTACAGTGGAGAATTTATTAATAAAATCAAATTTGAATTCTAATTATTTTTATTGTTGTAGTTTTATTAATAAAAATTAATACTCAAGTGATGCACAAGTACTTAAAATGAGCTGCATTTTAACTAAGCTAATCGATTTTCCAATATTTTATCCCAAGTTTTATATATTCAAATGCAAACAGCGAGAATTAAATTTCTTTTCTAGACTAAAATCAAGGCCCAGGAGGTAATTAAAACGTTTTTGCTTAAGCACGCTTAGATTTATTGAATTTAAGAAGAAATTCTTGCATTTTCTAATTCATAATAGAAATTTACAAATTTATTGCAAAAATCCATTCTCATTATTGACTAATTTAAATACCCCCATAAAATTTTATTAAGACATTTTGTTGCAATAGTTTCAAACGACTTTAATTTCAAAAATCCCTCTGCTATCATTGTAAAATTATGTCTTTCAGCAAATTTTGCATTAACACTTTCAACAAAAAAATTTCCAATTACACAATTACGACTATATACGAAATATACTTTACCTCACAAAAATGCTATATATACCACAAAGTATAACTTAAATTTATTAAGTGAGTAAGTTAGTTAGTTAGTTAGTTAGTCAACTTAGTTGGTTTAATTATATTGATTCTTGTTATTTTCAATAGGTACCTGTGTCTGACACACGGAAAGAATCCTCTTTTTTTTATGGTTCTACACAAAAAATACAAAAAAAAAAAATACCAAAATAAATAAATAGTTTTATAATACAAAAATAAAAGGAACAAAAATAATAACATAACATATAACATAGCATAGCAATAACATAGCATAGCATAACTGCATACTTTTAACCTTTATGTGTGTTATTCTCCTATAAAACTAACAAAAAAAAAATAACATACTTTATTTTTTCTCTTTATAGTTATTTTGTTATTTCTAGACTGTCAGGAAATTGTCCCATATCCATATTTCTTGTTGAAATTCCCCAGAAAAGACCAAAAAAAAATGTATATCTAAATATATATATATAGTTTTAAGTTATATTATATATGTCCACTGTCTTCTCCAATTTTTACTGAAATAATATATATAAGGAATAATAAGAATAACAAGAGAAAAAAAATCACATAATATTATTTATCCTGTGTGTAAGATCATTAAGTAACTGATTTATTAGCGGTCGCACAAGAGTTGAATCTTTTCTTAGGATTTTTTAAAAGTTCTTTTATTTTTCTTATTGCTTTCTTATTTTCTCATTTTTTATAAATAAGGTTTATTTTAACTGGCATCTATATATATATATATATATATATATGTATGCAGGTCAGGGGTAGTTAATTTTTATTTGCTGCATTTTACATATTCGATGATACTAGCTCTATAAGATTCATTTGACTTAATGTGCAGCAACATTTCGTTTTTTATTCCTACTTCGCTCCTGGGAAGAGTATAGGGCTGGTGCAAGATAATATAGATAACAACAGTTTCTTACGTAATTGAGCTTACTAGGGAATTTACAAACCGAAATGTTGTAATATTGTAATAATCTGGAAGCAAGACCATCATTTTAAATGTTAAAGTTTGTTGAACAAATCTCTTAACAACTGCCATGATACTTTTTACAAATAATGCAATTAAAATTGTGATCTGAAAAAAAATTAATCAATTTTTGTTTTTTAAATATTTTTGATCTAAAGAGGTGGACCGAACTATATCTCCGTTTTTCTTCTGAAACTTTTCAACATGAAATGAAAATGTTTACTATTTAAGTTGAGTCGCTACTCTCAATACCGATTTTATAAATGAGTTATTTGAAATAATCTGAATGTTATTTGAAATAAAATAAATTTTAGTTAGTCTAATTTGTGATACAAGCTCTAGAGGTATGATTTAGTACACTCTACCAATGGATTGGGAATGAAAACAAAATCATTACTTTATCACCTAACTTATCCACTATGATTAGATTTTAAAAATTTATTTGTTAATTAATATTTATTTTTCTTCTAGACAAGTTCGTTCTACTAAACGTTGTATTGAGAAGTCTTTTAGGGCACAAATTTTGATTTTCATTAATTATTGATAAGTCTGCTAATTTCTAATATTTTGATGTTATATCTTTAAGTCAAAAATAAATTTCGATTACAACAGTCTCGTCATTCTATCTAATATTCTAATAATAGGGGCTCAGAAGTCAACCGGCCTAACCCACATAAATTTTTTACCGAGATTGAAAAATGAGATTTATGTTATGATTTTTTCGAAAAGAAAACAGTAAAAGTTTTAGTTTTCGCTTATTTTTATGAAGATGTCATTATTTTTATAATAAACAAAAATTTTGGGAGTAAGGGTTAGAACACTTTACTTCTGATCCCCTCATATTGGGTTACACAAACAGAAGGTTCTTAATTACACATCTCTATACAAAATTTATTTCTAAATAGAACTTTTTGTTACAGTATTTTGTTATAAAGGTTCCAATTCATAATTTGTTGGTTTTTTTTTATTACTGTTTTTGTTTTATAGATTTAGGTTCTTTAGGAACAAAAGGCAGCACCATACTCAATATTATTATTGTCAGTGTCTTATTATAATGTAGGCATATTATATATTGTCTCATTTATTTTGATTTTCTTCAATTTTATTTATCATTATTTTCTTGTATAGTGTGGTATAGTAATATAATGTTGGTTTGTTTGTTTACCTGAATCCTCCTGCTGTTTCAGCATCTGTTTATTATTATTTTTGTATTTTAATTTTTATTCTTAAACGTTTAGTTTTTATTTTTTTTGTTTAGTATATTGTTTTCCTTGTTGTTTTCCTTTTATTATATTATAGTTTTCCATTGTTTGATTTCAAGTGGTGGTTGTGTACCTATGTACCAACATGCCTTTAATATGAGATCCTTCGTGTGAAACTGGAGCTGAAATGTATAAATCATTGATTGAATTTTTTTGTATTTTTATTTTTTATTTTTATAATATGCTCTTTATGGTTGTTTGTATAACTGCGTTTTTATTTATTTTTTTTTTTGTTGAAAAAATATTTTGACGGAAGATTTATATAATGGTAAATTTTCACTTTAAGGAATAAACCATACAATGTTTTGATGATTTTTTTTGTTGTTATTCTTCTTCTGTTGTTGTCCTGTGTAAAGATATTTTTAGTGATAAAATTTTTGTAATACCTACTGCTATTGTGACATCACTAAAATATTTGTAGTTTTCTCTGTTGTTCTTTAAGTTTTTTTGTTATTTTTTTAGTATCCTTATTATAGTAAAGTTGTAAAAATATTTTCTGTGATTGTTAATAATTAAAATGTATTTTTCTAACAAAACATAATATATATATAAAATTCTTATCATAAACCAATTATCCCTTCAAATAAAGAAACAAGAAAAAAGGAAATTGAAAAGTGAAAAGAAGATGAAAATTGAAATTGACAATAACAGAAATTTGCCAAATTTGGTCCTTATAAAATTTTAATATTTGAATTGCTCTCTCTTAATTTTAGTCTTCTTATGTCAATTTATACTTGCACCTTAGAGTTGCCATATAAATATCAAAAAAGAAATAATTTTTGTTCGGTTTTCCAATTTGATACTAAATATTTAACTTCTGCTTTTATGTTTTGATTATCACTATATGGTATATTGCAAAAACCATTATGAAATTTGTGAGCTCTCCACACTTATGCCAAAATAAGAATGGTCGATCAATATTAATTAAAGTTCAGGTTAAGATAATTTACAAAAGGTGTTTTTGAAATTTCTTTATTAACAAAGATATACACTATAGACCTTTGAGGTGTCACTCTTTTACAATGGATTAATTTAGGTTACTTACAAATATTTTCTAACTACTTAAGAGGAAATATATATAACTTAACTTAGTTGAAAATTGACACGTTCCTATTGACACCAATGTCTTTTTTCCTTTTCCTAAAATACATATACCTTTATTAGCTTCCTACTCTATAGTTACATTTGAGTTCCATTATCTTAGATTCAAAAATTTGGTATTACTTTGTTTAATTTGAAGACTCCTATCTCACCGGGTACTCCTTAAATAATTAAATTTTCCATTGTGAATTGAATAAAATATTGATATTTTTCCATATAATTACATTTTTTGACTATTTTTAGAAATAAGAGTGATCAGATATTAATTGACGAAAGTAAAAATAAAAGTTCTAAAGGAGATGAGTTAAAAATGAGGTAGTCAATCATATTTTTGAAAATAACAAGTTTAATATAACTTTAAAGTCTATGTACCTAATACAAAACTATAAATACATACATATTGAAACAATTCTGCTATTTTCATACAATTTTGCATATTTTTAGGGGAAAGCTTAAAACGATACTTTTCAATAAATTTCTACTGGGACAAATATTAATCAATGTGTTAATTAATTTAGTTAAGGAAATAGATTTAAATTTTATAGATTTATAGACTTTATTTTTATGGAATTAGAGCTTTTTATTCGATTAAAAGCTCTGGTTTATATTAAATTTGTGATGAGGTAAAACAATCATTCAAAAAATGTAATTATTTTGAGGTTATTAACAACCCAACACTTAAAACTTGAATTTCTAATAGCCCCCTTAAACACAACAAACCTGAATAACAAATTTATTTAAATGAAATTGTCCGTCATGACAGGATGGTATCCTTATTTTTTATTTGACTTCTTGATTTTACTTTAAGAAAAATTATTTTCTCTCTTTTTTTTTTTCATTTAAATATTTACGGGTGGTCATTATTTGTTTTCATTTGGTTCTTCACTAATATAACTGTAAAAATTAAATAAAAGGATTTATTTCTCATTATTTTTGTAAATTAAAAAAAGAAAATATTTTTATTGTTGTTATTTTCAACAATGGTGATCTATTTAACCTTGAAATTAAGGATAACAATAAAGAACAATAAAATTGAATTACAAAAGAGATAGAGTAATAAATATTTGCTTTTATAAAATAAAATTTCTTTATTATTTATGACTTCTTGAGGTTTTGTATTGTTCGAATAAAAGTACAAAATTTTAAAAGATAAAAATAGGGCCTAGAAAATAATTGATTAATTTTAAGGATTTTAGTTTTTTTTTTTACATTATCATTCTGAAATTAATTCTATGAATAAGAAACACAATAGGATCAATTATCGAATGAAGAAAAAAAATTGTAAATTAAATGGTTTTTAAGTAGCGCCAAATTATTAGTTTTTATTTACCAATATTTTGGGTATTATTAATTTTATAAGATTGATTTTGATCTCAGTTTTGAGTTGATTTAAATTGATTGTATATTGAAGAAAATTTTCGTTCGAAATCAGGGAATCATTTGAGAAAATAAATTTTATGTTCGCTATAATAACTTTAAGGCAACCTATTGGTCTCAATGATTTTTTTTTGTGAAAGCATTTCTTAATTTCAAAAAACAAAATTATCAAAATGCTGTAGTTGAACCTGGAGTTCTATATTTATTGAGATTTCTTACTTTTCCAGTTTTCTACTTATTCAGGTTATTTTTCCGCTTAAAGAGATTTTTTTGAAATCCAGTAGAATTTCCGAAAAACAAAGTCGTACAATACTTTTTTTTTGTGTTCTTGTTTCGATAATTTTTATGTTAAACGTGTGTCAATCCGAGAATTTAAATATCACCAAAATTAAAAAAAAGAAAAATGGTACACTTAAAGCGGTAATCATAAAAATATTCCTTTTATTGAGGTAAGTAAAAATGTACTGAAATAGTGCACAAAATTTACAAAATTTATTGCATTATTTAAAGTACACAGACATTCCTCTCAGAGAAAGAGATTTTGTTAGAAAATTCAAGGGACCGGAAAAATGTAATTCATTTAAAGAAGTTGAATAAGAATCCAGGTACCTCTTATTCAGGTTCTACTGTATAATTAATGATATTCCGCAGTATCTATGTAAAATTATTTGAAATTCCTCAGAAAATACATTACGAAATTCTTATTTAATTGCTTACATTAAATACGCAATGGAAACTTGAATATTTTTCATGTATTAAAATCAATTTTAAATTTACTTTATTGCCTTACATAGAACTTATTCGGTTTAAGAACTCTTATGGAGCATTTTTCTTAAAAATTAAGCTAGAAATATCGATTTTACTGGCAGTATATAGAATAACGAAATAAAATATGATTAAAAAATTAGTATTTCGACTCTACTGCGCCATAACTGTAATCATCTATCCTCTAACATAATGATGACATTATAATTTATTTAAATACAATATTGTGGCTTTTATTTGGCATCAATTCTAGTCTTATTTCTTCTATATATACTTTATGAATTTAAAATTTTAGATTCAATAACCGTAATTATGTTTAACAACATGTACTATCATCTAATTGAGTCATATATAATATATAGACCTTTCAATTTCTCTTCTAATCATTGCTTTCAATCGAAAAGATAATTTTAATTCTGTAAATTAAATCTATAACACCATATTATATTAAAGAAAGAAAATCAATATAAAATATAAATCAATTGATATTTAGTATTCAAAAGTAGTTTATTTATAAAAAGGTTAAATACGAGACTTTACCATAAAATTTTACAGAACAACATTGGTGGTCTTATAATATTCATTACGCATATAATCAGTATTATTAACACCTTTTCTTTAAAAAACAACACCTTAGCTACTTAAAAAGATTTTAATAAAAAATCATGTGGATTGGAAATTTTAGATTTTGTGTGGCTTTAAATTAGTATAGGCTTGTCAGTTTTCTTATCCTCTTAATTCAATTTTAATATACATTATGTATATAGAAATAGTATTTCTGAATAACGAGGCAAAATTTTGAAGTGATGACAATTATTTATATAACAACATACTTAGATTTTTTTTTATTTGATTTACTATGTACTAGAATAGGAATGTATAACAAATAAGAAATTTTTTTCAACTTTAATTTTTGATTTTATCAAAATATTCGCTTGAACCAAGTCGCAATTTGTATATTTAATTTTACATATTTTTAATTAAAATTTTACTCTACTATTGTATTTTACCAGACGTCAAGTATGTAGTATTGAGCATTAATAACAGTGGTATTTTTGGATTATAGATTTTATGTGATGACATACGAATGCGGATTACGGACGCATTATTATTTGTTTTACTGTTATCAATAATAAAGAATACCAGTTGAATGATTTATTTGGCTTATCAATTAAGTTTATACTTTATAAAGTCAACAAATATTATATTTTGAATTAAAAACTTTCTTATTTGTTTTAATAATAGCTTGTTTGCAATATTCATTAAAGGTTCCAGATTTTAACTTATGCTGCATATAAGAATATTGAATTGAAATTGAGCTTTATCGCTATTTCTTCTTAAACCGCACCCTACTTTTGAGCTTTTTGAAATTCAGTATGAATTTAAATTTATTGCAAAGGTTCAATATTCTACTAACTTATGATTATCTTCCAAAATTGGATAATTTAAGAGCTGAAAAGCTCATTTCGTAATTGTTATATTTCGTATTTTTAATATCAAATAATTTCATATAAGGACTGCTTTACAATTTTAATAAAACGACATGTTAATAAAGAATTTCGAAATTATTTAATGCCTTTAAATGTATGTTATTATATAAAATTTTATTTAAAAATTGATCTTCTTTGAATGACCAGCATTTCTTCTAATTTATTACACATTTGATTCCTCGTTTATCTTTTGATTTCGTTTTAACCGCAAAACAAATAAAAATTGTGGTTTTTCACAAAACCCCGTAAGTTATGGGTTATTTGTTTTCTTAAATAATTGGTTAAATATGCTGCTGTGACTCAAAGAATACTTTAACCGAAAAGGTATATAAAAAAGGAAATGGATTGAATATTTCCATTGAATTTTGAGAGGAAATGGTCGCGCTTTTTACATCAAAATCATAAGTGTATTTTTTCTTTCGAAATTTTAAGAATAATTTTAAAATTTTGCAAAAATTCTAAGTTTAAGAAGTTTTGTGTAATTTTTTAGCTTAATCAGGCTAAAATTTAGCAAATTAATTGAATACAAAATATTGAATGATATCTCGCCCAAACGGAGAAGAATTTAGATATTATTCACAAGACGAAACGCAAGATTCTCATTTTCTTTAAGGTCCATTTTGAATTTTATTAAAAACAAGATAATTTTAACACTCTTTTGCAATTTTAATTTCATTGTCGTTTTAAGCTATGCCAATATAATCATGATACGAAATTGCACTTCAAAATCTACAAAATTTTTTTCCAACTACGGCAAGTTTATTATAAACATAGAAAGCAACACTTCAAAATTTGTCAGTTTTAAAACTTTGTATAGAGAAACAATACAACAATGAATTAAATCTGCTAATAAGTCGTATGTTTGAACAGGCAGCCAATTCAAGATTAGAAAATAAAACAAATTTGATAGGCTGGTTTAAAGTGCAAGCAGCATAAAAATTCATTTTCCATTATTATGTCACCACTTAATTACAAGGAAGCGTATTTTATTACAGCTGTGAAATTTTGAAGTGCATCACTAACACTAAATCTTTGATTCAATTTATAATAGGTTACAACCACTCGTAAAGTCGAAGTTACAATTAACCTTTAACTTTATTGTTGTAGTATTATTCACAATATTTTCTATTAGAATGTTTCTAACACAATGGTAACTTAATTTTTGTAAGAAAATATACTTCATTTTTAATTCGATTTGTTTAAAGATTAAAGGTGTAAAAATTTTAATTTTTTATACCACGATTCTATAGCAATTTATAGTAAGTTTTCCATTAATTGTGTATATCCAATTCACTTATTACATAGGCACATATTATAATATTACAATTGCATACACATGCATATTATATTTAAAATTAATTATCACTTTCAGTCTTTTCTAAATGACACTGTGCTGTTTCTTAAAATTTTTATAATAATAATGAACAGAACTGACAATTTGAATTAGGGCGTTAATCAATTTTCCTTGTTTTTTTTAACAATATTTTAATTGCAGATTAGAGACCTTTTTTTTTACTTTATATTCTGTATTAAGGCAAAAACCAAAATGACACATAGCCCTAAATATATTATAGTATACCTGTGGTTCTTACACAGCATAATAACAATCATAAAAATTTATACATATATATATGTATACCTATTTGAAAAGGACACCTGGTCTAATTAATCATTGTCGTCTGCAAAATAAAATAACCAACTAAAAATTGTTCTTTGAGCTTCCATTTATAATACATGAAAATGTCAAGTATAATTTTTGAGTGATTATTAAAATTTAATTTTATGTTTTTTCTTGTTTCTGAAATAATTATATATATTTTTTGTGCACACACGCACATTTTACATACATATATACTTAGAGTTCTTTTAGTTTCAATGATCTGAAATGGAATTTTATGGAAGCAATTGATTTGGAAGAAAATTAAAAATTTCAAAAATAAATTCACATTCTAAGAATTAATTAAGGAATAAAAATTATTTTACAAAAAATGATTTATAAGGATTTTCGTTCATGTCAAAAACAAAAAAAAAATGTTAAAATAAATTTACAGATTCTCGAATTGTCATTGAACTATCGAAATTTTCAAAATTAATTGAGAAATTTTTAGATTTAAGAAAACGCGGTGATTTTAATCCCAAAATATCTTGAGGGTATGTATAGTACCTATCTAACACGGGTTCTGAAATTTACCTAAGATTTTGTATGTTTAATACGAAACCGGAAATTGTAAAAATTGTACATTGCTGTTATACGAAGCTTTAGATTCATACTTATAGTTTACACTAGGAATATATAATTAATTATTATTTAATTATTATGTTATAATTTTAAATTAAATTTACAAATGCAATAAATTTGTCTTTGATAACAGCTAAATTAATTAATTAGAAAATTTCCGTAAATTTATAAATCTTGTTTCAATAATCTCATTTCTTTACTAACGTATTGGTGGTCAATGCCTAATTTTGCTACCAGTCTTTATTAAATTATTAAACAGAAAAAATATTTAAAAAATTATCATAATTGCAAATAATAAAAAAACTCCATAACTTCATTTTATAACAACCATTCTATTTTATCTATACCAGTTATAGAAAATATTCAAATTGTTGTCTTAAGATTCTGAAATTTGTAATATAGAATTACATAAAAGGAAATCTGGATTATATATTTGTGTTTATTTTAAAAATTTTGAAGTTATCCACAAATTAAGTAACGTTCTGAGGCAGAAAATATAATTCCATAGTTTGTTATAAATATTGACAGTTTATTGGGATATTCTAACAAAATATGTTATGAAGATGGGTGAGGGATTCAAAAAAAAAAACGATTCTATTACAATAGTATTTTATAATATTCTAATAATATCGCATTAATTCAGGAATAACAGGAATGAACTTTAAGTCTAAAATATAAATTAATTTCTAAAAATAAAAAATTAAAATTTATATTTAATTAAAAAATAATATTATAATTAATTAAAATCTACATTAATTAATTCATAAATTTCTACAATAATTTCTTTTTTTTTCCAAATTATTTATTTTTTTTCCAGAAGGTCGAGAATGTGTAAATTGTGGTGCAACATCAACTCCATTATGGCGAAGAGATGGTACAGGACATTATTTATGTAATGCATGTGGACTTTATTATAAAATGAATGGACAAAATAGACCTCTAATTAAACCAAAAAGAAGACTGGTAAGTATCTACAACAAATATCAAATTTTATAATAAAATATGAAATATTTTTTCTCTCTATATGTTCCTTTAATTTCTCTCTCCCTCTCTCTCTCTCTCTCTCTCTATTGACTTTTCCTTATATATTGCAACTTCTATTAAAATGTAAGTGATCCCCAAAAATCCTTATTATAATAATTTATCCATTTAAAAGCTCTTTTAATCTCTGTTCGTGTGTTATATCCGAAAAAAGAAAAAAATCTCAAAACCAGAAGAATGGAAAAAAAACACGAAAAAAACAAACCAAAAAAAATCCCATGTATATTAAAATAAAAAACAAATTTATAAAAACTAGTTAATATTCTGTCGTTATGTTGCTACCAATTTATTATAAAACAATCAAAACATAATGTCAACAAACCAACTAACAGCGATTTTAAACATTAAAACAACACACAAGAACAACAACAAACAAAATAATAAATGAACATAAAAAACAGAGCATAAAAAATTAATTTTTTTTTTTCCTTTATTGTTTTACTTTTGATTTTTTGGTGTTCTTTTTGTCTGAATTATAGTAGTAGCTCCAAAAATCCACAAGATACAAATCGTTAATGAAATTTGTCAAAAAAAAAAAAAAATAAGAAAAGAAAAATAAAAATATTTTTAAGATAAAAAAGAAGTCGAATGAATAAACGTAGAAACTTGCAATATGAATAAAGGTCGAAACACAGTGAGAACTGCGAAAGCGTCAATAAGAAAATGTTGTATTTTTTGAATGAATTTTGTGGATTTTAATCTGAAATCAGATTAGATGGAGAAATTCAAATATAATATCACATAATTTTCCTTGAAATTCGCTTATCTTGTAAATTTTTAACAGTTTTCATGAAACTTACTTTATTCTCAAATATTAAAATAGACAAGAATTTGACAAGACTGCTGTAAATCGCATTTAATATTTCAATTTATCGCGTAAGATGGGCCCTTTACGCTTAGCAACAAAAACAATTTTGCAACCAAAAATTTTAATATTTTGCATTCCAATTTTTCGGATTTGTTTTTTCCCCGATTTTTTGGATTGTCATTACATTCGTATTTAAACGATTTTTTTTTTGTAATTTCATTTCTGCCATAATTGTCTATTTACAATTTCTTTCAAATTTTTATAATTTAGTAAAAATGTTTTTCCATTGACTGATATAATTGTATTAAAAGAAATCGGAATGCAACCTTAACCACTGCCAATAACATTCGAAGTGGACAACAATAATATATTTAATTTCTAAATTACAAAATTAATAATTTGATATAGCTACTAACAACCAATCTATTTTTTAAGAAAATTTTTTGAAAATCATTGTGACTGTTATTGTACAATGACTTTAGGTTTTAATATATTTCTAATGTTTTCCACGAAAATTAATCTTAAGACGAAATTGTGTTCTATGTAACAACAAGGATACTAAATTTTCGATTTCAGTGATAATAAGCATACGATAATAAAATTTTCGGGTAAACGAATGCACCAACAAATCGAAAATTAAATTTTCAAAATTTTTATTTAAAAATATTTGGTATCCGAAGATGTTTTTCTCTTAATTCCATGCCTCCATTAATTTAACGCAAAACGACCGATAAAAATTTGTTTGCGATGAAAAAAATAAAAAAAAAAATGTTTAAGAAAAAAATATATATGAAAAGAATTAAAATAAAAAAAATTAAAAACAAATAAAGAATGAAACAAAATAGTGTTGTAATACTGGCTGCTTAAGAGTTAAGATTGCTTAAAAGAAGAAGAAACAAACAAGAAAAAATCATAATATTAAAAACCTTACGACAGTTATCGATGAAAACATAAGATATCACCATGTTCTCTGATACGTAATCTTGTATTTAAAATATTCTTAAGTGTTTATACCCGTACGAACGTATGTTCGAAGGGTATACTAAATTTGCCTTACCGTTTGTAACGCTAAGAAATAACGGTGTTAGATATAGACTCAAGTGTATGTTTTTGATCAGCGTCAAATTCTGAGTTGATTTAGCTTTGTCTGTCCGTCCGTCCGTCCGTCCGTCCGTCCGTCCGTCCGAACGATAACTCAAAAACTAATTGAGCTAAGTTCACCAAATTTTCACAAATGATTTATTGTAGTAAGTGCCAGAACCCTATTTAAATTGGAAGTGATCGGGGTACCGGTTCGGGTAGCTGCCATACAACTTCAAAATTTATTTGGCTATATCTCAGAAACTATAAAAGTTGTGGTATTGAAATTTCACACAAACGAATATATTAGTAGGGCCAATATGTCTGATAAAAGTTGTTGAAATTACTTGGCTCCTTCTGGTACCTGCCATACAACTTCAAAAGTTATTTGACTATATCTCAGAAACTATAAAAGCTATGGTATTGAAATTTCACACAAACGAATATTTTAATAGGGCCAATGTGTCTGATGAAAGTCGTTGAAATTACTTCTGGTACCTGCCATACAACTTCAAAAGTTTTTTGCCTGTATTTCAGAAACTATTAAAGCTATGGTATTGAAATTTCACACAAACGAATATATTAGTAGGGCCAATGTGTCTTATAAAAGTCGTTGAAATTACTTGGCTCCTTCTGGTACCTGCCATACAACTTCAAAAGTTATTTGGCTATATCTCAGAAACTATAAAAGCTGTGATATTGAGATTTCACACAAGTGAATATATTAGTAGGGCCGATGTGCTTGATAAAATTCGCTAAAATTTCTTAGCTCTTTCTGGTAGCTGCCATACAACTTCAATAGTAGTTTCGCACAACCAGTATTTTGAAAAACACATAGTACTGAAACTTTGCATAAATTAATATGGTAATACGGCAACTTAAAGTCATAGTCTGCTCCATAGTTAGTTATGGCACATTAGTTATTCGCACATAGGATAACAAATTCGTACGGGTATCACAGAGTTGACAAGGTCAACTCTACTTTTTTTCTCGTTTTTTTTTGCTGTTGTTGTTGTTTTCTTAAAAAAAATTTTGAGATTTATATTATAAATATAACAAAATATTCAGAAATTAAAAAAAAAAAAAGAAACTAGCAAGAAATGCTCACTTTTTCGATTTTGGTACCTTGAAAAAAAATCTTTGCGTTTTGATTTTTTCGATCTTTATTTTTTATTTAGTTTTTTAGCTTTTCGTTGATTTTATTTAATTTATATCCAAAAGTGAGAAGATTCCTGTTAGTTTATTTCATAAGAAATGTTTTTTAAAAAAAAAGCCCTGTAAATTAATTTTCTTTTCTTTTTTTGAGAAAAAGGGCAAAAAAAATCCACTTCCAAAAATTTTTAATAGCATTTTGAGTATTTTAAAATAATATTTTTGTTCCTTTTTTATGTCGAAGGTTAAATTCTTTTAATCGAACTTTGTTTTTTTTTTTGCCATTATTATAAAATAAAATTAAGATAGTTAATAAGGGATCAGCCATTAATTTCATTTTGTTTATGACATTAAAATGGTCTTTGCAAAATTTAATTGAAAATTTTCTTTTTTTTTTTCAAAAACTTTGTAATTGAAATTTTGATATTATCCGAAAATAAGCAAATAATATCGGATTATGTACGAGTCACTTATTATTTTCACATATATTAAACAACTATATGAGAAAATTTTGAATTTCATTAAATTCAATTCAAGTGAATTGCAATGCTACCATTCAATTTCATAGAAAGAAACCTTAATAAGAATGAACCTTATAAGGATGAGATAAAATCCATATTTAAGGGTGTGATGGAACTTGTTTACAGTCGATTAATTAAATATTGAATATATACATGTTTTTCGATAAGATTATGTTTCCAAATTTTGAATATTAATTTTAATCTATATCATTTATATCGTCCTCTTGCTTTATTTTACATGTATAATTATTAGGTATAACATTAAACGTGGAATTAATACGGTAATTATAACAAAATGTCTGTCGTGTCCCCTAAACTATTCTTTTAAATTTTAAATATTTGGTGTAAATTTATTAAACTAAAGTCATCAATTATTGCTCAATTAAGACTGCAATCGATCAATTTTATTCTGAATAACTGCATAGTTTTCACGTAATATTTAAGTAAATTAAGTTTCTTATCCCAAAATATAAAATATACAAACATAGTGTACTCTTAAGCTATATAATTGACATAAATTCTGAATATGTATGGCTTATCAGTGCAATACACCTTAGGTGCTCACAAATAATAAATATATTATTCCCATTCGAAAATTTTTATACGAGTATATATTTCGAGTGGGTAACATTCCTTTTCCAATAGTTTTTGAAAAAACTGTTGAAGAAGTAAAATTTTTTCTGAGTGTCAAAGGTAATGGTGTGCATTAATATAAGAATACATCGTGTATATATGTACATATATGAACACCTGTTTTAATCATTAACTAAAGAGCAAAACGATTGACAATAATTTTAATAAATATTTTGTCTTTTTATACAAGCACTCTTATACATACATACATATGCCTATATTTAGATCTAAACCATAATATTAATTTATACATATTATACACTTATCCATATATTAAATTAAATTTAAAAAAAAAAAAGGAATATTTTTGTAGTTTTGGTTGGCGTTTTTACTTTTCGTTTTTCTGTTGTTTTTTTTTTCATTTTCCCTTAACCAAAGTGAACATTCAAAATGGATGGCGCCAGTTCATTATAATTTCCATATAAAATGATTGTGTATAGTTAATGTTTTTCTCTTCAAAATGCGTTTCTTTTCTCTACTGTAACTTTTTTTTTTTATCATTAAATTTTACCATCAACAGTTTAGTAGCCAACCAATGACAATTTAGAGTTCATTTCACTGATTTTTTTTTTCTACCAAAAAAAAAAAATTATTTGTTTTATTTTATTTAAATTTATTTTTTATGGAAATTATTTTTAATAATTATAATATGAGAAAAAAATAATAACAAAAATGTTTTCCATGAATTTTGAAAAATAGATGATTATGAATAAATTTTGTTAATTTCATTGTAATTTTTTGTTTTAAATTCCCTGAGAAAATCAATAAAAATTTTAGAAAATAATCAAATTTAAGAAATTTTAAGAGTGAAAGAGACAACGAAAATAATAATTTAAAAAAAAAATATTGATTATACTCGTATTCGTACAATGTACATTGTTAAGTTGCATAAACAAGTTGGCAATCATTGAAAGTATCAGAAAGATTGTGTAGTGTGACTTTGTCTAAATCAGAATAATATGTAATGTCATTTTGTCTAAATTGGAATAACGCATGTATGTATCTGTTTGTTTTGCGGCTCCTACAATAATATCAAATCTCGGAACAGTTACTCTGAGAGGTAACCGAAATCTGAGGTAATAAGGCCACTTTAGTCTGAATCTACTCAAAAAAAAAAAACTCGAAATATTATAATAATCGTATTCTTCCCATTCAAACATCTAATTCAGCTAAATTTTATTTTATTTCGAAAATTTTTAAAATTTGAGCGAAATTGACTTAAAATTTTTCAAACAATTGGTTTACATAGAACTTACATGATATTATTCTGACTTATAAAATATATTCAAAACCTTTATTTTGATTCAAAATAACACAATCTTCATATATAGAAAAGAATTGCAATTGGAAAGCAATTTCATTCCAACTGTATATATGTGGCTTGAAGTGTTTGCTACTCTTTAACTATAAAATTATGGGATAGCAGGGATAAATTGTAAAAAACAAAAATGTTAGCGATTTAATTTTATTGAGAGAACCTATAATACTTTGATCAAATCTGTTTCACAGTATTGCTACCTCCCTGTTTAAATTCAAAATTACAATAAATATAAATGAAAAAGTTCTAAAATATTAAATAACTTGAAACAATAAAAATGTGCGTACAAAATATGGAAATATTTAATTTTTTTTTTTATTATTAATTTAATACAACGATTGTATACACACGTAAACATAGGAAACATATGTACATACATATATGTGATGCGTTTTAATTTAAATGACAATGTCAACTTTAAATTTTTTTTCAAATAAATAAAATATGTAAACCTCTGTGCACATTTATTTATACATATGTAAAACAAAATTAAGATTAACAATCTAAATTTAATCTTAAATCTTAAATGATTGGATTATAGTTTTAATAACTTTATAGCTTTTGATGTGCTTGATGATTTTATGTCAACCCATTCAATGTTTTGAATAATTAAAAGTACAATGCATTATTTTGTAAAAAAATATTTTATTTTTTATGGAACTACATTATTTAACAAAAAAAAAAAAACATATTTTAAATATTTCATTTTTATATTTTGAGAAATCAGATTGAATTAATCGATTCTTTTTTTTTTTGGTTTTAATATATTAAAGAAAAATGTCGTTTATATACGGAAAATGTTAATGAAAAATTATTATAATAACAAAAACTGAACCGCTGCACTTAAAAATTAAAGCAAAGGAAACTGTAGCATTGTAAAAATCATAAAATATTCAGAATATTAAAATTTTTGTTTGTAATACAAGCAGAACGGGAACAAATTTTTAAAATAAAATTGAAAATTTTATTTATTACGAAACCGCATGTTCTTAGTGGAGCTAGGAAATATTCAAAATTATATAACTATAACTTCCTTACTGTCGATCACATATCCCTATTGTTAAAAAAAATTTGTTAGTACATATGTTTGAAGTTGAAACAAGGCTGCAACATAAAATTAAAGTCACGTTTTCACTGAATAATGCCAATAATAAGTTTCATTCACCTAAAATTTACTTTGAAAACATCCGAATCACAATAAATACAAATAAAGTTAGGTCAAACCAATGGTTTGTATTGTAGCACTTTTCTCTTCAACAAGTGAAAATTCTGCTTTTAAATACAGTCTTTGTATACCTATCACACTATTAAAATTATTTTCATTCATATACAAAACTATTTCTAGGATTGCATATATTTAGGATGAACGATTTATGCAGTCTTTGAAATAAAGCAAAAATTAATATAAAGTGGGGTTAACGTAATGCTCGATTTTAAGGGTTAATTGTATGAGTTAAAAAAAATAATTATATTTTTTAATGTCATGAAATTTACCGTTAGCTTTTTGCGTTTATAGAAATTTGAAAAAGCTTGCGGTTTCGGAAATATAAGGTGTCAAAAATTCAAATTTTACAAATTTCAAGAGACGATAACTTGAGAGGGAGTGGAAATGGAAAAAAATTTTCTTCTAACGAAATGAACTATTTCTTAATATCTAAAAGCCCCTAAAATTTCAAGCTTCTACAGGCTGGGGTCTAGAAGAAAAACGACATCAAAAATTGGGAAAAAGGGCTATAGTATGCTGCGCTAGGGGAAGCAAGCCGCTGCCTTTCTGCGTTTGCAAAATTTGAAAAATGCTTATGGTTTCATTGCAACAAATAGTTAAAAAAGGCCATTTTTACAGTTTTGGGGGGGTATAACTTCTAGAGGGGGGAGATAGGTAAAAATTTTGTTCCACGGAAATAAGTTTCTAGTAAAGATCTGTTTACGTATTTCAACTTTCTATCTTCAAGGGTGTAGAAGTTTTGTAAACAAAAAAAGTGTCCACGGACGGACGGAGAGAGTAAAACTAATAAGCACTTTTTTTCAAAAAATTTTTGGAAAAGTGCTAAAAAGCAGGAATTAATTCCAAAAATCTGATGGGATCTATTAAGATTGCTTTGTTAATGTTGTGAAATTACTGATTTTCATAACTGTTTTCTATATACTATTCGCTTGCTTGTCAATCAATATGCGTATAATGGACATACAAATTCACCTCTTATATCTGTTTCCTTCTGGTAAGCACAATATTTGAGAAAAATAATGTGAAAATGATATACATAGTCAAGTTTATTGCATTTGCTTTTGCATTATCACAAAATTTTTGGAATAAATGTACTAATTTATCCTGACTCAAACATGTTTACAAAATACCTGCACCATTTAATATGGAAAAATTCATTTTTGCCTATAATAATATTTTTATGTATTTTTTTATCTACTTCAAATTACTGTTCCCTCTCCAAAATCATTAATTTTATAATATACTTCTGTGTTTAAACCGAAGGCAATTTGAAAATTCTGAAAGCGCAAGAAACTAAGAAATTATTTTACCTAAATATTATAAAAGGCTGTAAATAAATAATAGAGTTTTTAATTGGTCTTTCAAGTTAACATTTATCTTAAGCCGACTATTTGTTAATATTAAGAGTTATTCCACCCCTATATAATGAGTCAGACAACAATAAATTTTAACAGTTTATTTTATAGTAATTGATAAACTACTCCTACCTCCCAAAGTTATAACCTTTAAAGCTCCCAAAATTTTTATTCAAAATGAATGCAATAGACTATAGACCGATCTTCTTTTTATTTGAATTTTGACATTTTTATACAAATATAATTTTAATAATTAAATTTGTAAAGATACATTATTAACAAAATCTGTATTTGGCCGGTTATAGTTTCTGATTAGGGGCCAATTAATGTGAGCCAGAACTAAAATTGCATTAAAACCATTTAATATGAAAAAAAATGCTCTCATTAATTAAAATCGAATAAATTAATTAGATTAATTTTACTCTACATTGTTCTAATTATAAAAGGAAAGCATGGAGCGTTATTTAAATAAAAAAAAAAGTTATATATACATTTTTTTCTTATATTGTAAATTTGATATTGAAAAGTCTTCAAAATTGACTGCGTCTTGTCTGAACAAACAATAAAAAAAATCAATTTATTATTTTCTTCTTTTAATTTTACCTTCTTTTCTTTTTATATAAAATATGTATTTGAAAATAAAATGTCATTGGACCATCATTTATTTTATTTAATTCTTAAATGTCCTTTCATTCTTCAATTCCATTCACTCTCCTTTAATCACCGTATATACACAATTTAAAAATTATAAATAACTATGGAGAAAAAAAAAGCACGAAAAATTAAACTACCTGAATACAAAATTCTAGTAAATTTCCAAAGAATTTGCATATTATCCCCCTTGTTGATGACGATGATGATGCTGGTGACTCTCCTTAATAATGTAACAGCCAGTACACATAGTGTCACACCAGTTAATCTTATTTTCTCATTCGTTTTTTTCCTATATGCTCCTTTTTCTTGGATTTGCTTAAGTTTTTTTCGTTTTTCAATTTTTATTTTTGAACTGAACACTATTCAATGGCTGGCTCCTTTTACCGTCTGTTAAGATGAAAAATTTAGAATCCCAAAATGAAAAACTTAAAAAAAAACTTAACTCACATAGTCCCATGAATTTTTCTTTTTTCTTCCTTCTTCTTCCTCATTATATTAATATTAAATGTCAATTGAGTAAAAATCTTTCAAATTGACTACTCTCCTCCAGACCCTCTATAAATTAAAGAAAAAAAAGAAAAAAACAATTTTCTAGAATCGATTTTATGGAATAAACAATAGCACCAACACAATTTATAACAATATCATAATAACAACAAAAACAACAACATAATCGAAATAAAAAAAATAAACGTGTCTAGTTTAAATACAGTTCGACTAATGAATAAAAGAGATAGTAATAAATGTAGAGGGAGCATAAGAAAATTTATACGAAATATTCGAAAAAATAATACGTTGCATCTTTTCAACGTCAGTTATCGATATGTCCAATTACTACCCTATTACATTGAAAATAAAAATAAAAAAAAAAAATAACTTTAATTTTTTTTTGTCCCTCTAAATATGAGACCTACAATAAAAACAAAGGGAACAACAAACAGTATTATTTGTATATAGAATCCCATATTATATGCTTTATTCATATTGGGAGCCTTTCTTCGAATTTAAATCGAGCCAAAGAAAAAAAAAAACAAAAAAAAAATAACAACCATGATAACATATAAAAGAAGATAGAAAAATGAGACAAGCAATTTCTTGAAAAGTAAAAGCAGAAAGGAAAAAAAAAACACTACCATCACCGTGGGTAACGCTAGAATTTTTACAATTACAATGTTCATCTTCTCTGGGATGCGGATGCACGTACATATTTCAATATCTTAAGGATGTTTTGCTTTTTGTTCAACCTTGTTTCTTATACAATAAAAGCATTCATCTCAAGGTATATATAGGTGTACATTGTATACGCGCCATGTAACAGAGTTTGAAAACCTTTTTTTTATAAATTTTCAATTCACATTTAACCAAATACGGTTTAAGTTCTTTTGTAGAATTAAAAACAAATTATCGCAAATTGCTGACAGTTATTGTAAATTGTTATTCCATCATGTACGAAGTTGAGTTTTGAGATGTTGTGTTCTGTTAAAAACAATATGTTAAAAAATACCAAGGCAAAGCAAGTTAATGGAAAAAGAAATAAAATCCCCGTTAAATTTATGTTGACCGAAATTCTTATAGTTACATTTATCGATTGCCACCGATTAACACCCTAATTTTTAATAAAAAGGTCTAATTTTCATGTGCTGCAAAACCATTTGAAAAGAAACAATAACTGAATAATGATGTTTTATAAACCAAATGTAATGTCTTATATATGAGAGATTTCCTGTTGACAGAGAGGTGATACATATTTATAAGGATGTGAGAATTATAAATTTCCTAAGAAATTTCTGGGAAGTTTTCATTATTTTCATTTTAGATATTATCAGAATTGAATTCAAATTCGGTCTTATTGGTAATTTATGTTTTAATTGACTCCTCAATGTTTTACTAATCTCAATAATTCAAATTAATAAACCAAGAAAACGAACACTATTATTTGGCACATATAACTTTCGTTCATCATTACTATTGAATTATGCATTACTGCACGAACGTAGAAAAAAGAAAAAATTAAATATATGTATATTTCGAGTGACTTGATTCTCTCTACGGCTCATTTTTCAGAATTGAATTTTTTTGTTTTTATTAGAAAAGTATTTTATTCTTATTGAACTCACAAGAAAATGAGCAAAACCAGAAAATAAAAAATAAATAAATTGGATGGGATTAACCTACTCTGGGATAATCATGTAAATTAGCAAAAATTTTTCGAATTTTTGTTATTAGCTCTATGATAACACAGATCTATTCTGAATTAAAATATTGTAGGAATATAAAGTAGGAATAAAACGTAGGTTATATAACGGGCGATTTCAAATTATTTTACAATCATTCGGATAAAATTTCGAAGTTATTGATATATTGTCAAACAAATCTATATGTATACATGGGTCACGTTACAATCAGCAGATTCACTACTTTTAAAAGAATCGCAACCGTTGGAAGAAATTATGACCAAATTCATTGCATTCAAATATTAAAATTTTTACTTCGCAACGTTCGAAACGGAATAACAAAATTAAAATTCTTTTATATTCAACGAATGTGTATAGCAAGACTGCATTTTCTTATTCCAGATAATTTGAAGGGAGTGCAAGCCTGAAAAATTGAAATTTATCTTCTTCTGTTTGTTTTGTTTTTCATTTTTTTTTTCTTAACTGTTATTGTTGTTGTTGCTGTTTTTTTTTTATTATTACTGTTTGTTTTGTTTTGTCGAATCTTAAATCGTTTTTTATCGATCTTCAATTATTGTAATCTTTCAGAGATTATATTTTTGAAATCAGATCTCCCTAAATGTATTCAGTTCTCAGGGTGGTAGCAACATCAATTTGGAAACACTTTTGTGTATAAAATTTATTCTAAAATAAATACGTTCATATATAAATATATTTAAATATATGCTGCATGGAAGTACGTACATAAATATGAAAAATATAAAAGAGTGAAAGAAAAAAAAAACCGTTAACAGTGCATTTCCATACATGTTCCTTTTAAATCTGAATCTACATACGTACATACACACAAGATTATTTATGTACATTTTATGGTTCAGTAATATGAGGTGTTAGAATAAATTACGTACATTAAATATTACATGGATTCCTGAACATGAGTAGTTCTTTTTTTTTTGTTCTCCGTTTTTATTCCTTTTTGAGTTCGACATTTAAAGAATGAAAACAGAATCTTAAAATAATGAAATCCAATTTAAGAAAAAGATGAAAAAAAAAACAAGAAAATAATATCAATAAAAAATGTATTGTTTTTTAATGATTAAATTAATTTTATGTTTTATTAAATAATCTTTAACTAATTTTTATTGAATTTAAATGAAAAAAAAAAAGAAAAATGTCAACTAAAAAATAACCTGACTCTAAGCATCTTCTGTCTTAATGGGTTTGCATTTAAAATTTATAAAGTATTTAACGTGTAGGTGGAAGTGGAATAAATTTAAAAGAAAGGGAAATAAAATTATAAATGCGACATTTTAACATTTAATGGCTGATTTTTATATGAGAGTACAATTATTTAAAATAAAAATTTATTAATTTTTGAATTTTAAGAAGTGAATTTGTAAAAAACAATTAATTAGATTTTAAAATGTTAAATATTAATTTAGTAGGAGCATATGAAACGGTAACTTAAATTTCTAAAAAAATGTAATCTGGTCAGAATGTAACCGACCGCAATGTGTATGTTTGCCTATTTCAGTGAAAGTATTAGAGAAAATTTTTTAAAATGCGTATTACAATTTTAAGGAAACTATGCAAGTTTCTACTTAACATTCTTGAATATTAAATTTCAAGGATATTGGCTGAATTTATCTCTTTATAAGCGCAAAAATGTAAAATGGACCCGCAAAAAAAGGCCAGTTCCCGAGATCTGATAATAAACTCACATATTAAAACTTCATTAAAATCGATTCAGTCGACAGGCAGACCGACCGACGGGCAGAACGACCGATAGACAAACAGACTATCTCTCTAAACATAATTAATTTACGCCTCCCTACTATGGAGAAATGCGTTTCCACCAAAAAGTCGACAACCGAAATTTGATGCCATCATATAACCTCCCTTATAGTATGCAATGTTGTCGATAGAAATGTTGACCCTAAATGTATTATTCAGTTTCGTTTATGTTTACACAAAAATGCGTTGCCAAATTATATGATAATGTGATTTTAAATAAAATTGAAAACTTTGAATCAGCTTCGCAGAAATTGAGTATATGTTGACAAAATAGTATTTCTAATATAAAAAAAATTTAAAACCGAAATTTTAGAGTTTATTATACTGCAATGGAAAGCAAAACTTTGACTGATTAGAACTATATTTCTTATAAATTTCTTATAATTGCCAAATCATTAATCGATTAAAACTCAATTTCAATAGAACTCATTTTATACAGAGACCAGGAAATTTAATATTCAAATATTTTTTTATTACTTTTTAATATAAACGAGTGAAAATATAATTTTTAATCTGATATTTAATAAAATATTTCAATAATTTTCAATATTTTTTGTATTAATTGATTTTTCCAATATTAAGCCAAAGTTCTCGTATTCATAGATCTCCTCAATGAATCGGGTTTAAAATTGAATTGTTAAAGTAGTAAAATTTTATGATTTCTTTTTTTTCTCGTACTTTAGCCTTGTTTGCAATATTATTGTAATACTGAAATAACTCACATATATCAGAAATATACTAGAGGGGGTTCGTAATACGTCAATTATATTTAAATTTTAAAAAATTTAAATTGTAATTTAATTGTATAGCAACGTAATTGAATTTTTCAAAAGCACACTAGCTTGTATATAATGTTTTATATAATTTTCATTTTTATATACGCTTTTCCATATCTATAAGCACTGTGTCTAGTTAAACTACCCAAAATATTACATTAAATACTAAATCATAAATTAATACTTACAAGAATATTTATTAATTACTTTAATATCAAAAAACATATAATTGAATAATTTTTGCTTTTTTTTTTTGTAATTTCAAAAATTAATTAATTAATTTTTTATTTAGTAATTATTTTCTTCAAATATTTACTTATAAAATTATTTATAACCAAATCATACCATTTACAAATAAACAATTTGTTTAATAAATTTACCAACTTGTACACATATACATATACAAATATAACATATTACGGCGTTATCTACGATATTAGTCGTAGATAATCAAATTCTAAAGTCAAATATTATAAACTGATTTCCTGCCAATAACTTTAACCCCTTCAATCCAAAAAAAAAATTTACAAATACTTACAATTTTTTTTTTCTTTTCATTTTTTTTCTATTTTATTCCTATATATTATTGATCGGCCGGATTTTCTCTATACAAACAAACATATAGATATATTATTTGTGCACAGAAAAAAAAAATGTAATTAAAAATGTCTGCCAGTCAAATACATATGTACACAATATGTATATAGCATTATTTTTCAAAAATATTTTTAATTATATCGAAAATCGAAATTAATAAAGAAAAATGACAAAAATAAAATTTTTTGTATGATGACAAAACAATTCACTTCTACTGTAATTGAATAATAATTTGTTTTCACTATTAAGTTTATATTGTGCTTGTATTTACAACCATACAAACACACAATGACTTATGTACAAGCGAGGGGTTTCAATATAAAAAGAAGCTTTAATATGATGATATGATCCGCCTGCCATTTTTGATATTATATGATTCATATTTTTTTTTTTCATAAAAATTTCGGAATCGAGAAAAATTCAAATGACCATTTCATAAAGCAAGAAGAAGAAGAAGATAAACGTAAATTTAATTTTAAATTATTTTTCAAATCAAACCGTGGAAAACCATTCATAAGTTGGTGTTAATTTTATTACCCTTTCAACATTTAATAATAATTCTAACAATTGAACATACCTACACAAACAATATAATATGATATAGTATATAAAATTATAAGCGGTGTGGTCTTTTTGAAGGCATCGAACTAAAAATTATTATTCAAGTCAGATAATTATTTTTTTTTTGTTAATATTATAAAAAATTATTATTATTGTACACTTATAAATCCATTAAATTTCAATATCATAAATATTAAAATATACAAGTTATGTCATTGCTACTGTTTTTATTTTTTCCAATTTCATTTCATTTACCTTTCCTTTTTTTGTTTCTCTCCTTTAGCTTCAAGTCCCTTGTTTCATATTCAAAGAGTAGATACGTTCTTAGTTACTCGAAATCACAAAAAATAAAAAAATGGAAATATTCTAATCTAATACTCACACACAATTTTTTTTGTTTTATGAAATTTATTAGAGTGCATATTTTAACACCTCCCACGATATTTTGGAGCTCCTTTTAACCACCACTTATTGTACTAAAACCATGTTTCTAATGAAAAATATTTTTTTTTTTTGACAAAAGTAAAAAAAAAAATTTTGTTTGTTGTCAACTTCATTGAATCATTTTAATGTCACCTTAATTCTGTATTCACATAGAATAATTAATAGAAAATAATCATTAGAATGCCTTTAACGATTCAAAAAGGAAAACACATGAATAATTTAAAAAAAAAATATGTGAAAAAGAACAAAATTCATCGTTGTTTTTTTTTTATGTATTTTTAATTTTAAGGATTTAGAGAATAAATTCTGGTGTTTTTTTTTTTTTTTTGGTATAGAGATAAAATTTTAAGAAGTTAACTCTTGCCCAAATTCTAATATGTGTGTTTAAAGAAATTTATTATGAATTCATTTAAAATTCATTGAAATATTTTGAATTATAGCCTTCATTTAGCAAAAAAATGCATATTCAGTTTATATATTTCGTTTGTGATTAAATATTTTTGGAGTCACTATGACAACACTTGGTTTTACTACTTACAAGTATTTCAAATGTATTAAATTAAAATTTTGTGTAAGAATTACATTTATTACAGTAAAAGTTTTATAACGAAAAATGAATTATTTTGTATGTGGAGAGGAAAAATTAAGAAGTTCTCAAATATTAAAAACAAATTTTTATTAACCAATTTCAGATTTCAATTAAAAAGTCTTTAATTTTTGAAAATTAATTTTGAATAGTTTTATTTTTAATTCTTAAAAAATGTGGTTCAATATTGTAATTATTAAAAAATTTATATTAAATATATTTCTTATTTCCGAGAAACGAGTCAAAATTTGACAAATGGGACGGCTTTCAAAAAAAAAACAAACATTCCCAAGCATAAACACTCCACTCTATTCTTATGTTCTTTAGGTTTTAACGAAGGAAAATAATTGTTTCTTTCTTCACATTTTATAATATTGACAAGACGTAATATCAAGCCGATAATATCGTACAGTCATTTAATCAGGGAATATGATATTCAAGTTCCTAGCCTTCCTTCTTATAAATAAATATTATAATATCTAGATCTATATACACGTATTTATTATACCTTTTATATTCAGTTTAATCCAATTAACGTTAATTATTATTCAATATTATAGAATTATAGCAATTTAACTATATGCCAGCAAATTTCGAATGCCCTATCCTATGTTAAATCGTATGTTAGAATATAATATGGACTTCGTATCTGGAATATTTGGCATTAAATTTCTTGATTACATTTTATTGTTATTTCTACTAAAGTAAAAGCGAAACATTGAATCTACACACTTTTAATATTTTGTTAAATAAATATTTTCACTCAAAACATCCTATTTTGCAAGTGTTAAAAATTTATGCAATTCTAATTGATACTTAACGCAAAAATTACATGGAAAGGGTGTGATAAATAAATTCTTTTTTATATTTGTTGCATTTACTTAATCATATATACTGACCATATGTACAGAAGAAAAATATTGATAATAAAAGAAGAACCCTTACAAATTTAAAATTGAAACTAGTTTGTATTACTTTCGTTTACTATATTAAGAAATATTTAAATCTATACACAATAACATTTTTTTTTAATGTACATAGTTCGAAAGGTTCTAGTAAAGGGAATATAAATTTTATTTTTAGTTTTCGTTCACTTTTATTATTTTCTATTAATAATTCACCTATATAAAATTACATATACACGTGCGGTCATAATTTTTTGAATAACATATAACAAATGTAAAACGAATATATGCCTGTGTATATATCTCAATATGTATAATATAACAATACACACAAGAAAAGAATAAAAAAAAAAAAAAACAAAGTTATTCTATGAAAATAACAAGCCACTGAATTCATTAAAATCAACGTGTGACCAGTGACAGATATTAATGACTTATGAATTTTATATTCATAAGTAAATTTTATAAATTGTGCGTATACCAATTCGTATACACAAAAACATAATATTGGGGCCCAAAGACGAAAATAGTAGGTATACACAATAAAAATAAGCATAAGGAGGAAAAAAAAAATGGAACTCATTTTTGAAATTGGATAATTTTTATGTTTTTTTTTTCTTTTGCTTTTTTGTACAAGAAAACAGAAAATCAATAAAAGATCATAAAATACCAAATAGATTTGGTTAAGTTTTCACTAGAAATAAATAAATAATTTACATTTATTTGTAATTTTTGGGATGGCATGCAGTGATCCCATCACACAAAAACCAAACACAAACATATAATATAACACTTTATGAATATCATTATTAAAAATTTTAAAAGCGAAAAAAACAGAAACAGAAACATTTTTAATGATAATAGTGGTGCGTTGCGGGTATGCAGTTGATGGTGATGTTATTTTTTGCCTTTAACATTTCTGTTTGCATGAAACATTAAGTATATTAGAGGTTTTATACGCGTGAGTGTCTGAATATACATACATATGTATATATAATCTAATATGGGTGCAATATTATGTTTTATGATTATAACAGGATTATATAAATAAATTTCTTAAAAATTACACGCCTTCTTCTGATTGACTGCCAGTCTATATACAATCAAAATCTATATGAGTAGCTGAAATCAGTTATTGTAAAACTATCATATTATTATTATTATTGCTATTGATTATTATGATTATTATGGTTGTGAATTAATTATAGAAAATTTTTATTATTATTCATTTTGTATAGGCTTTATTTATATTTAGATATATATATGCATTTTTATATACTTTTTCGAACTCTATATCGCTTATGCGCGTATATTTATACAAATTAACTAAGATATACTCATAATACGAGTATGAAATTTTTTCTATCGAAATTATTCAAGAATTACTTTTCGGATTAAATATTATTTTAAATTGAAATATAAGGCTTGTACTCGTATAAGATATTCGAAGTTGATATATTTAGTCGAGATAAAATGTATGCAAAATTATATTTAATGCACATTTAAGAATTTAAATATTATATTAAATGGAAATAATTGTTAATTCAACTTAATTTAATTCTTAATTTAAAGGATGTATTTGAATTAAATGAGTACATGGTCCGCAACCTTATATCAATAAACTATTTCTACTTATAATTTCTGAACACAGCAATTTTATTGATTAATTTTTGATTTTTAAATTATGTTTTGAAAACAAAAATTATTTTTACATTCGATATTAAATGTTGAGAAACATGTTGCTGGGCTACATTAACATTATAACACTTGTGATTTGTCTGTACATGATTTTCACTTCCTATTTCTGAGCTTTTCTGATATTTAGTACAAAAATGAAGGTGAGATTAACAACTTTCTCTTTCCACTAAGATAGCATGTTTCTATTACTATACGAAGCACAATTATACATATCACGATTTTTTAAAAGAATTCCTGTTTTACCTTTTCATTTAAACTCATAACAGTTACTTTCACAACACACTCTCTTTAAGACATTAAATTATAATAATTATGTCTAAAAATTTAAAATAAAAAAAAAAGAAAATAAAACAGAATAGAACAAGTTAATATTCACAGACAGCTGATAAAAATCTATTATCCTAAAATGTAAAATAAAAATTATAAAATATACGAAAAGAAAACGAAGAATTACGATACATTTATGTATAGAAATGATAATAAATGCCACCTGGAAAACGCCTACATTATTTTATTTCTGTTTTTTTTTTTGTATACCTTCTTTTCCTTTTTTTTTTTGTTTTTTTGTTAATTTTTCTTTAAACTTACAAGAGGGAAATCTTTACACCTGCTGAAATGAAATATTCGATTACATGAATTTGTACATATGTATAGTATGTATGGAAACTGGACATGTTAAATATATAAACATGAAATAAATGTGGATATTTTGGTGACCTAAATCATCCGTCAGGATAAATATATAAAGACATAAATGGTAATTGGTTATAACGACGATTAAAATTTAAAAACACAGTTAGGGTTAAATTTGTGTGCACAGTTATATGGGGAGTTTGTATCTTAATAAATTAATTTATTCCATATATATATAGATATATATATATAAAATAATTAAATGTTCTATAGTGTGTAAGATGTGCAGATACATAAAAAAAATTTTATATTTTGATCATTTTTTTCATATTTTATTTTAGCTGGTAATATTATGTAATTTAGTGGGACACATCAAAATATTAACACTTATTGAATCCAAATACACTTGTACACATTTGTGATGAATAAAATTACAGAGAATTTATTACATTAAAAGTACTACATATTTATAATTGCCCAGTTTTGAATCAGTTGCAGTATTCTATAACAGATTCTTTAACTAAAATTTTTCGATATTTATAAAACCTTAAGATCTACTATCATTTGGATTAAACCACAAAAATCGAAAAATTAATAAATTGTACAAATTCTACTCAGCTGCTCAAAAACAATTTATTTACATTATCAAAATCGATTGCAATCTCCCAAATTTTCTATCGGAGAAACTTTCTTATTATACATACACTGACTATAATTTAATACTTTTATATTTAACTTACTTCTCTATACAAAGAATTTGAATTTTTTTTGGCACTTATCCATGTGATTTTGAAAATTTTTTAAGGAAAAATAATAATTTTGACAATTCATTATTCAATAATTTTTATCACTTCAAATATATTTTAAGCTATCTTGAAAAATGTTCCTGAAAAATTTAGGTTAATGAGGGCGAGTTATCTATTTTGGACACAATATATTTAATCATATATTTTTTTTCAATTTTCTTTCCTATAATAAATGTAATTCAAAAATACAAAATTTTAGTTCTCAGATACAGGACCCCCTGCTGAACAATGAACTTATTTTAAAATTTTTATTTCTCCGTCTTATACAGCATTGAGTATTTAACCAGGAATATTATATTGGAAACTATCTTCATGTTCCTTAAGTTTTTCTATACTTTTCAAAATAAGTGTAAATTTATAATTTAAATACGGCAATTAAAAATTAAAAAAAAAATTGCATATTTCTAGGAGAAACATTAAGAGTTTATTTCATAAAAACGTATTTGAAAAAAAATTTTTTTAATAGTTGATTCCTTAACTTTATCCGAACAATTAGATTTTACAACAAATTGAATGTAAATTTTTAAAGGAAATTTCCAAATATTATTTAATGAACGTTTTCTACTCAGATTAAAATTATTAATGTAAATAGCACGTTTTTTTTTATAATAAAATGATTAGTACCGTTCAGGCCAATTAATTATCAAATTACAAAAATACTTTATTGTTTCATATAGACCCTAATATTAGACTATATATTTTATTTTACATATTATTAATTTTAAAAGAAATTCAATTAAGCAATCATGCAAAAGATATTTTCTTAGAGTAGATTACAAAATCTAGAATAATTTCCAATTTCAAATTTTATCATTTTTAAGAATAGTTTTCCAAAAACCTTGATTCATTTCAACCATTGTATGATCTTAAAATAATCCGTAATAATGTGCAATTAGTGGAATAATCATAAAGCGTATTCAACCTAAAGGTGCGTGTGAATACATCGGAAATCTTAAAGAGTATTTTTAATGATAGGACAAACTTATTATTTTTATTATAATACTAATTATAAGGCAATAAATCGAAATTAATCTTTAATTTTTAAGTTTAAAACAAAATTTGTGTTCAGTTTGCATTGTATTCGGACCATGCAAATTCCATTTATATTTAAGACTCAAATTAAAAGCTCAGTATTTTAATAACTACATATATTAATTATATATTTTCAAATGAGTTTTCATTTCAATATTTCCCATATATTCTCATAAAACTCATAAATTATATTGTACAAGAATTAAAATTAAAATAAAAAACCATTTAAATTTTATTCTTTTATATTTTATACTCTTAAATACATACTTTGTTTTTATAGTTTAAGATCTTAACAAAAAAAAACCACCTTTAACCTCTATTTCCACCCCCTTTTTTTTTTGAAACAAAAACAAAGAACAGAAAAAATATCAGTAAATACCAAAAATCGAATGAAAAAAAGAACATAAAATGAAAAATTACAAAAAAAATATTTCAAAATATCCTTGTTAATTTACTTTCGTTCACACCATCTTGTGTGTATGATTTTATAAAGTGCTAAATATCTCCTTTAACACTTTTGATCAAAATTCCCAATAACTCTTATTTTCGCCCTCTAATAAGTTTTTTTCATTTTTTTTCATTTAAATTTGTACAATTCTCTTATTGGAAATCAAGTAAAAACAAAAAAAGAAAAAAACATATTAAAAATTCACGCATTTTTAGTAGCGCTACACACGGGTTATATGTTCTTACATGGGTCAATATCGAATACCGAACAAGTATATCAATGATATCTTAAATTTGTGATCGTATAATATCTATATACCTATGATATTATGTAGATACATATAAAATATATCGCATGAATTTTTATCATTTTATTTCTAAAGAATATTTTACAGAATATTTTTTCTTTTTTGTTTTGTCTTCGAATTCCCTATCAATACCATAAAATTTTTAACATTTAATAAAAATACTGAAATAAAGAAAAATAAAAATCAGAAATTGAAGAAAATCAGAAATCAGAAATCAGTGTCCATTCGATTGTAATAAATGTTCTTGTGTTGTGCAAATTTGATTTAAAGGCTGGTGTATAAAGAATTTCAACTTTAAAAAATACCAAAACGAAAAAAAATGTTTTTTTTTTTTTTTTATATAAAAAAATATCAAAATAAAATAAAAAAAAAAATTGATCTCCGATCAAAATGTTTATTGTTATCTTTGAAAATTTTTAGCACCTCTTGGTTGTTTTTTTTTTTTCTGGTGTGCTTGTGCCTCCATAGAGAGTCATTTCATGTACAGTATAACATGCTATTTAATTTTTTTTTTTGAAATTTATAAATTATATTATAGATTTATAGCTTCATTATGTATATATACATATGGATTTATGTTTGTACAAATGTGTCTCTTTACTGCTGTTTCATATAGTGTTTTTATAATCTAAGAAGAAAATTGTATTGACATATTATTTCTGTATCGTACCAGGCTTATTAAAGCCCATTTAATTTTGATATTATTTTTGTTTTTTGTATTTTGTTCGATGGCAGAAGATAATGTACTTGGAATCGCCTTTATATAATAAGATATAAGACCCCAAATGTACTCCTTTTTTTTTTCTTATTTAATTTATCAATTTAGAGCAAGTATGTACCTACGTACATAAAATAGTTCTGATTTCGAACTCAAAGAGAAACAATTATAAATTAGTAAAAGAAAAAAAAAAAAATAAAGTAA
Source organism: Condylostylus longicornis (assembly GCF_029603195.1). Taxonomy (NCBI): domain Eukaryota; kingdom Metazoa; phylum Arthropoda; class Insecta; order Diptera; family Dolichopodidae; genus Condylostylus; species Condylostylus longicornis. The sequence continues at coordinate 5,225,367 of NW_026578009.1, read as the reverse complement.
AATTAAATGTTCTTTAATTACTGAGAATACTGGGAATTATTAAGTTTTTTTTTTCTGTCTTACTTAGTTCAATCCTTTTAGCATTTTTACATCTTTTGGCCTAAAAACTTTTAATATTCTTCCATATGCTTTACTTATCTATATATATACATATTATATTTTGTTACTTATTGTAAAATATGTACATATATGTGTTTGTATGTATATATTTTAAATTAACTATGGTACACAAAACACAATTTCAGTTGATTTTATTAAAAAATCTGCTCTTATATAGTGTTGTTGTTTTTTTTTTCTCAACATATTATTTAAGAGTTATTGGAAGAAGAAATTACTTCCATAAAAGAGGCGTTGATTTAAACAAAAAAAAAAAAATATAAAATAAATAAAAAATAAAATGCAACATTGAACAATTTCAGAGTTGTGATTTTTTCGCACTGCACACACCATAGAAAAAAAAGAAAGAATGCATTTCTTCTTCTCTATTTCAAAGTATTCAAGCAAAGCTAGATACACATACATACATACATATATCAATGTATATATATCGTCAGTTAAGTAACAGAAACCACTAAGTCAAAAAATTGTGTTTTGAGTAAATTCGATTTGCAAGAAATTATAAAATCGTAAAGCTTATAAATTAGTGCAATTGTATCGACTTCTATAATTTCTTAAGTGTATTCTATAGACTGGTATGATTTTTTCACCACGAGAAAGATTATATTTTTCTAATTTAATGGAAGTGAATATTTCATATTCTCAAAAAAATGCATTTAGTGCTTTCTGCTTTTCAACCGAATAGATATATATACGTATGTATGTAGATAGCAATATTGTACTTGTAAATAAAAGTAAGAGAAGATATTTGAAATGGTCAGCAATAAAAATGTGTTTTTTTTTAATAAAATTTTCTAATAAAAAAAAAACTTATTTTTCACCTATAATTTTATAATTAACCGATTAATTTAGAACGTTATATAAATGGCACACTCTATTTGTAAATCGCACTAGTGCGATAAGATGCGATATTAGACCAGAATACAATATTGCTTAGAGAAATTTCATATTATTTGAGGAAATTGTTTTTACTCAATGGTTTTATAAATTGTATAGGTCATTAGGAATACCAAATTGTATTGATTATTCGGGGAATATGTCTTCTTCCTCCATTCGGTTCCCTTAGAATCTACCAGTCTATAAAATGGATCATTCGTAATTTTTAAGTTGCAATTATTTAAGTAATTTCTAAAATAATTTTTAATATTAAAACAATTTTAAAAAATTCAGCAAAACTTTGCAATGCAAGTTAATTTTCAATTTTTTTATAAACTTTTGTTGTAAAAATAATATTCATAATTTTCTAGCCCTTTTAAACAAACATAATTGCCGCAAATTTATATTTGCGTTGGATTCATTAGAGGAAATTTACGAAAAATATTCTATGGGTAATGCAATGAAGCATTTTTACTCTCTAGAGGATAAACACAGAAAAAAAATTAAGAAGTGCTGAATATTTTTGTGTTAAGTTAAATGTCATATACATTACTTAACTAACAGGAGCAGTTTCACATTCGTTTCTAGTTCACAAATGTAATTTACCATATAAAAGACTTATAGTCTTTAGAATTAATAAAATTTGAAAAAAATATCAAAATGAAAATTTTTCGCTTGTATAAAGACAAAAATTTACATTTAAAATTTTTTTCCTTGCTTGCGTAAATTATTAGGAATAAATATATACGATTAGACTCAAATTTAGAACGATTTGATTTACTTTTAAAATTGGTAGGTTCCAGAAAATTAAATTTTAGCAATTTAAGTTCCTGTTTTAATTAAATTACAATAGATTATAGATTAGTGCATATTATAGAGCACATATAAAGGTTTTTCTATTACACAGTTTCATTTCATAATATAAGTCGAGTTGTAATTAAATTAGAATTATTGTGACTTAAACTTACTTACAGGTATATACCTGAAACCTGTACAAATTAAACATAAAACACAAATTCATATAATATTATTTTTTAACAAAAATTTTCTACAAATGCATGAAAATTGGAAAACAAAAAAAAAAAAATTTGAATTTTTCTTACTCCTCTCATACATTTTTTTTTTTTTTTTGATACACACATATTAACATACCTTCAAATTCCTATATAAATATTTCTCTAGGCTAAAATAAAATCATAAAGTACTATATAATGTTCGCAGCTTGCCAGATTAAGAATTAATGTAGTATATTCGTGTATATGCCAATATAATTTTCATGTTGCATTTTTTTACTCTTGCATATACACAAATTCATATATATCTACTTAGCTTAGGTTAGCATGATGAATTCATGTACGTATAAATTTTAAATTTTATTAAAATTCTCTCATCTCTTTCATTTTCTTCGAAAAACTAAAACAAACATAGAAGAACATAACAAAATATATAAAGTACATACATACATATATGTATGTATATACTTACACACAGTTAATGAGAATATTTATATCAAATTGTACATATTTCGATTTAAACTCCTAGTCCTAATATTGTCCCTTTTAATTTTAGAAATACTTAAAAAAATTTAAAAACTATTTTTTTTTACGTTTATACCATTAACGTATATGGTTGCCAATATTATGTACATATGAAATACTAAAGTATATATATATGTGTGTATGTACATAAAATTTAACTTTATTTATACTTATATGTACAAAGTGTGTATTTTAAAAATAATGAAATAAAAGAAAAGGCAGCAAAGAAAAAAAAAATGAGCAAAAAAAATAAGCAAAAAAATTGCATTGCGAACGATTTTTTTAATCAAAAAATTCGATAAAAAGTATTGCTCACTAACTCGTTCATTACGTTACTGTCACGCCTTCTTTATACCAAAAAGTAAAAAAAAAAAATACCGAAGAAAAAACTAAGAATTAAAAAAAACGTTAAGTAAAACAGAAAAAACAATTTTTTTGTTCCTTAAAAAAAAATTTTTTTTCACATTTTTAAATACTCTACTTCTTCTATATCATATTTTAGTGTATAGAGTACGAGAGCATATCGCGTATATGCATGTACACTAACAGTTTTCATCAATAAATGAATTTTTTTTTCTAAAATTAAAAGGAATCAAAACACAAAAATAAAAGAGCAACTACGATGCAACAGTGCCGAAGAGGAGTACAAAAATTTATACTTAAAAGAAAAATGTTATTTTCATTGCTTTCTTGATAGTTTTCTTATATAAGAAACTTTATAGATATTTTGTTAGTTACGTATACAACTGATATATGAAACAACTTGAAACCCAGGTGTGAAATTGTGAAAACACACGATTTTTTTTTAAGTATAAAAATGAAAAATTGACAAGTGTACTACGTTATTTTCTCGAGTTTGACAATTATTTTGAAAACGCTTTTAACCTTAAATAATAAATAATCAGCCTTATTGTAAATCTCACTCGTATAGCACTGAAATTCGTAGAAATTACGAATTTCATATTGTAAATTCCAAGATAGTAGAATTGTATTCCCAAATTCGTAATCACACTTCTGTGAGATTTATAATTACTCTAAAGTCTACGTACGTAACTTAATTTGAAATTCATAGAATTCTACGAGTTAGATTCACAATTTGGAAAAAGGGGGAATTGGAAATGCTACACGGCAATTCGCATAATATCAATTCAATCTGCGATCTTCAGCTTTTCAGAGAACTTTTTTAAAAAGCGACAATAATAATTTAAATAAATAAAAAAATCTATTTTGGAAGCATTTTGTCTCCCTTTCAGCAAAGGTTCATCTTCTGACTTTGTTTTGTGCTAGTTTTTTTTATTTCGGATCATGTCTTTTAGACGCCCCCCTTATTTCTTTTTCAACTTATCTGCTCCAAGTTTTTTTTAGGTCTGCCTACTCTTCTTTTACCCTGCTTGCGGATTCTGCTCAAAAGTTTTTCGTGGGATAATACTTATTGGCCTTCGAAAAGTGTTATCTATTCACCTCCATTTTTGTCTTTTGATCTATATGGTTTTGCACTGATTCCTGCCCTGTTAATTCCCAGAGATATTTATTACTAATTATATAATCTAAATACATAATACCTGGGAAAATTTGTGAGAAATATTAAGAAACTCAATTTATGGTCATAAATGTATAACACAAAGCTGCAATTACAATATGTTCCTAAAGAAGTTAAGATGATTTTAAATCTGCATAATTTTAAGGCAAAATTTAATTCATATCTAGTATTTTGTGTATCGGGAAAATGAAACAACAACAACACAGTATCTATTCCCAAACATATGCACATACTATACACAATATCTTATAGAATATTGTATAAGTAAATTAAAAATGTACGTAGGTCAGTCTATAATTATCTTAATCATAAAATAAAATAGATATTATTAAAAATAAATGATTTTTAAAACGCTTTCATTACTAAAGTAAATGAAATGGCTAAAAAACAATCTAAATAGCATTCTTAGAAAAAAAAATTTTTTTTTCTGGAGTCACAACCAAATAAAAGATTTTAGAAAAGTGTTTCTAAGATAATAAAGAGTTGAGAAAGATGCAAAAACAAAAAACCTGCATACAATCTTGTTAAATACAAATTTAAGAAGAAAGAAAGGAAGTTGTAATTGTAAGCATAAGGAGGCATTTTGCAATTCACTTTTGTTTTTTTTTTGTATTTTTGTATTTTTACAAAATGATTGTGATAACAGAGGAAAAATATCGCCTATAAGAAATAAAATCGTTAAAGTTTTTAACAAATTTTTTTTAATATTTATATAAAAAACAAAAATTCTATATTTTTTTATTGGTAATGTTTTAATCTTTATTTATAAATCTCTCTTATATATTTTATAAATTTTTTTTTTAGAAAAACAATTTATTACATCCAATAAAATAAATTTTAAGTACTTAAGTTCACCTTGAGGTTTTTTTTCGAACAAAATCAATCGGATTAAAAGTATATGAGCACCAATCCATTTGATTTTTCTTTATTTTAATATTTTCACTATAAATATTCGATACATCAAATTTAATTCGATTTTACATGAGCACAGAAAATAAAAAACATATAAATTTTATATAATTTTAAAAAATTTTTCATGTACAATGTAACTTGATTAACAAATTTATGTATATTAAAATATTATGCACAAAGATAGATGAATTGCAATTCTAAATTTGTAAATTTTCTTATATAAAATTTATAAAATTGGAATTTTTTCGCTGAATATAATCTTACAAGTTAATCCAAGCATATATAGGGAAACAACTTGTACTACCTATTTAAAATAATTGCTGACGTGATCTTAATGACCCGTAAATTAACTGTATAACACTTAAAATAACATTTATAGGTTTTTCATTAAATTTTTTTTTTTTTCAAGATTTTTCTGATATTTTAAAAATAAAAATAATAATTTAATATTTTCACACTTCTTTTTTTTTTTTAACAATATAAAGCATATTGTTTAAAAACTATGGGCTCAATGTAGTTTAGTTTAATTTTTATTTTATTCTTTCAAATTTCAAACATGTTTAAATTGGGTTTTTAATAAAATTATAACGATAGATTGTAGAGGAGATTTTCTTAAGTTTTAATTATAATTTTTTGTAACATTCTATAATACATAAAACAAATTTAGAAAGAAAATTAACTTTGTGCTTCTGAACAAGCATTTCAACAGTCAATATAGGACTGATTTTTTCTGTCATGAAACAACGTCGGCAAACCAGAGCAAAATAAGCGATAAAATTAAACAGTTTAAAACGATTTGTTAATTACCCAAAAGTCAAAATGTTAGAAAGTAAATAACAAATTTTAGAATTTTGAATAGACCCCGCAAAATTTAACGTTATCTTAAACTGATTTTTTGTAATCTTAAAGAGTTTTCTCCCTACACGGCAAATTGAATGAATCAAAAATTTTAACTTTTTATATTAATATCGATAAATATTTCAATTTATTTTAGAACGACTTAATTTTGTTCTGTCTTTGCGGATTGTTATTTTTAAAATTCCTTGTTTTTCAACGCTATAATCGTCTACGAAATTCTATAAAAGTATGACAAGTATGAGTGTTACAGTAACAGTTTCCCTACCCAAAAGCCCAAAAGCCTTACATCTAAAAGAATTTATTAACAGTAAAATTTAACTTTTATCCTAGCAAATATATTTACATAGAATTTAAATTGTAAATAATCATTTTAAGATTTCTCCTAAATTTATGCAAAATTTATTAAATTTTATCAAAAGAATTATGTATGTGTTTGAACTACGCAAAGATCTCCACGTTGTTATTTTACAAAACATGACTTTGATGAACTAATTTAAAGGGAAATTGTTAAACTTAAAACCCATAGATTGCTTTAAAAATTACATAAATGCAAATTTGCATTCGTTTTATTCTGTAGTCTAATTTATCATTTAGAAATCTAGAAAATTTATCAACCGCATTTTGCAAAGTAATATTTCAATTTACCACTAGATATTATTAAATTTCGACAAGATACATCTGATGTCAAAATTTAATAACTCAATAAAAAAAAGGTACAATGTATTGATTTAGTATCGAATTCACCCATTTTTTTCTAGTCATGCTTTGTATTGCAATATTCTAGTCAAATAATTTTACAAAATTTGTTACAATTTTATTTAAATATGTACATATTTTAATCCAAAATTTTTGAAATATATTTATACATTAGATTTTAAAAAATTAAAAAACATTGAGCTCAGACTTTATTAACTATAATATCTTTTAAATTCTTCTCAATTACATTTTTTATATATAATAGTCATATCACACATTAAATTCATTTTATTAGTTACCAAGAACACAGTATTATTTATAGTATAACATTATAAAATTGAACTCATTAAAATCATAATATTACAACATTAATAAAAGCTACTGTATACAGACAAAACTCCCATCGTATATACTCAACTAATTTCTTTAATCTTCTTTATTCTTAATATAAACAACAATTAACATTCATAAAAACAAAAGCGCGATCCTCATTAATGGAAGATATTAAAATCTTCTCGTGAAATAAGGGAATGCAAAAGTAATAAATGCCTTTTAATTAAATATAATTTGTAAACTATTCTCACCACATATCTCCAATATCATTGAGTACCTGTATATACAATTATATTTTTAATGTGAATTTTTTATCAAGGTAAATTCATGTGAATATAAAAAATTTATAAGATTTATTTTAATTAATATCAATTTAACTTTAAAAAATTTTCAGAATTTCAAGAGTTCTTTAGCCGGAGCATATGTACATTTGCATATGTGGACATAAATTTATAAAGAGAATGTATAATAAAATTAATTTTGTACTAATAGTGGAACTAAAATTATATAAATAAAAATTAAAAAATACAAAAGTGCCAATAAATTTTAATTAAAATCAATTCAAAATAAATTATAAACGCACTATACGTCGAATTTTATATAATCGTGATGAAAATTTAATGTTTCTTTTTGCTAATTTTCAATTTGTTTAACCGATTTCTTGAAAATATAATGATTAAATTACGAGTATAGTTCCAATTTAATAATTTAAATAAAATGATCTTAAAATAAATTTTTTTTGGCTTGCAACCCAATTGAAATACTTTTTTTTTTATCCCATTTCGCTCCAGGAAGGAGCATAAGGCTGGTATATGATATCGTAGAGTATAGATAAACATAAGCTTATCTTGCGTCATTGAATTTTAATAATTAAATGACGAGATTACCGTAGTTTTCTCTTCATATTAAATATTTAAGGCTTATTACTCTTATAATTTTTTCTCATATTAATATTTAAGGCTTATTTTGCTGGTATTGATTTTATATGTAATGTACATAAAGTTATATAATAGTTTGTATAGAAACTATTGAATATAGTTTTTAAAGTGACCTGACCACGCTTCGAACTATGAGACCCTTCAGTTAAAGGACCAGTTCTATAACCACTGCCCCATTGGTCACCAAAGAAAAATACACACAGTATATTGCGTAATAGATGCACATCACTATATTTGTATAAAAATTTTCCTTTACGTTTACAAATGTTTATTAGATAAGGTAATTGTTGCGTAACTCATTTATATCATAGTGCTGTATTTAATTCCAAACGCATAAAGTCTCTATTTTCCGCATGAATACTCAAAAAAATCAATTAACTTTCAATTTATGAATAATTTTTTTTTTTTTTCTAATTTACTGTAAATTTCGAGATGAATACGAGGAATATTTTTTTTTAGTTTAATATTAACCTTCCGGGTCTAGATTTGAAGTTATTTGCCTTCACTATTACATAACTCTTTCGTTTTACACTTTTGTTTCAAATATATTTAATACTTTTGGAACTCTCAAATATATTTTTAATCTGTATAAATTGTTGATCCGGCTCTGTCTATGCTTTAATATATTTCATAGGCTTATATATTAATAATGTACAATATAAACGTATGAATTCACTCATTTTAATGGAATTTTTTTTTTGTCAACCTTTCTCCCACAATTATTTATAATGATCTTCTATTATAATTAATCCTCTCTTGTCAAAAAAATATTAAATTTTCATTAAATATCAAATGTAATTTTGAATTAATTTTTATACATTTAAGATTCAAAATCAATTTAAAACTAAATTCGAAATTGTTAGTTCAATTATAATCCGACATAAAATCTTATTTTATTTAATTTTTCGAAAACTTGTCAAACAACCTTAGTAACCCTAAGAACTTAAAATAATAATAAACCATTATGTACATTAAACTCAAAATTTTCTCTTCCTTATTCAACAATATTTTAATAAACTTCCATAAGTTTCCTAAATATAATGAAAAATATTTTAGTATAACCTTATTTTATAACACACTAAAATATTTACATACATAGTCATAAACATGTTAATATATATAGCACATTTAATATTATGTATGTATATATGTAGATACATAATTAAAATTTTGATAATTCTAACGATATAATAAAGTTGTAGTTTTGTAATCATATAAAAATCGATCGAACGCTTTAAAAAAAAAAAACAAAAAAAAAAATTTTCAAATCACCGCAAATAGAAAGGTAGGCAGGCTGCGATATACCTTTTTTTCTTTCTTATCTATCTCATAAAAAAGAAACTTTTTTTTAAAGTGCACATGTCTATACAAAATTTATGTATAAATGTACGAACTTCAATATTCAACCAGAAAAACAGCATATTTTAAGGATATATCGGCCGAAAAGCAAACTGTTTTTTTCTTTTTTATTTTGTTTTTTAATATATGCGAAGATCTTTACTCTTTAGAACTATATACGCATGTAAAAATATTATTTTTGAGTTCATTGTTCTGTTTTTGTACTCCTACTGTCTGTAAAGTAACCCCAAGCGTATATATACATTTTATTCTCCATATATTTTATATATATACATTACATAAGTATGTACTGTGTATATGTATACCTAATAATAATGATAATAATAATAATATTACCTAACCAACCTACCAACCTTCCATAAAATAATAATAATAATAATAATCATCATAAATAATAATAATATTAAATGAAAATCGATGCAATACAAAATTAAATAATAAAAATAACAAAAAAAGAAAATAAAAATCATACAAACAACAAGTAATCCGCTCAATAAAAATAAAAACAACAACAACAACAAAAAATTAAAAGAAAAATAAATTCGCGCGCGGAATTCGCACATAAAAAAACAAAACAAAAAAATCTCATCTATTCGATCGAATTCTCTTCAATTAATTATATATTAATCTTTATCTGTAGTTTATATGTACACACATCCATATACACATATTTTCATCACTGTCGTAGGTATACCATGAAAAAGGGTACAATGAACGACAAAATAATAAAAAAAAAAAAGAAAAGACAAAAAACAAAAAATATTTTTTTTTTCTCTTCGAATTCAAAAGAACACGAGAAGAATACAAAAGATAACAAAAAAACAAAAAAAAAACAAATGAAAAATTGGATAAAACAAAAGGATTCTCGACTCGTTTTCAAACATATACATAAATATGTACACACATTCATATACCCTATTTATTAAGACCACACCTATTTCATCCCATAGTTATTGGTTTTGAAATGATTGATCTGCGACGTCTTGTCTTGATTTTCCCACATTATTAAAGAAGTTGGTTTTAATTATGTAAATTTTTTCTTTCCTTCTTCTTGTTTCATTTTTTGCCTTCTCTCTCTTTATACCTTTTCAAATTTTTTTTTTACTCTGTTTTTACTTGCTTATCCTAATATGCTCTTCTCTTTGATTCCTTTACCTTTTATACCCCAACGTTGATGAATACTTGAATTAAAATTTTAATTCACATATGGTTCCTTTAATAAAGAACGTAAACAGTTTGATTTTTAAAAAAATTTACTATATAGACTAATAAAAAATTAAAATCAAAAACTTACATGATGTAATCGAAAGATGCACAAAGGATATGTATACATTTCCAGTACATTTCCATACTGCAGTTAAGATGTAACAATAAAATGTACTATAGTATATATGCAGATTTTCTCTTTTTTTTGTTTTTTTTTTTTTCGAGAAAATCCGAAAAATATTATTGATGAACTGTGATATTGATGAAACATATGTAACCGAAATTAATTTGAGATACAAGTATATTGTTTAGCAACATATTATATGCATTGTAGAGCTATTTATATAGGTATATACCTGAATGTATATATAAAAGATAAGAAAAAGATTCATTAATACGATTAAACGGCGATATCTTGTTAATTTCGTTTCAGTGCGCATATCTAAAATTTATATCAAAAACAAAAACAAAAAAGAAAAATGAAAAACAATAACTATATAATGATGATGTTGATGATTATGTTAAAATTATATTGGGGTTAATAATGATGTTGATTGTAATGACGATGTTGTTGTTAACTAATATAAAAAATAATAACAAAAGAGAAAAATCAAAACGTAAGTTAACAAAATTTTTTTTTTCGCGAATAAAGTTTATCACGTCACGTAAAATAATTTTGTGATTTTTCGATTTTTCTTAAATATTTTCTTAAATATTCGCTGGTTTTCGATGGTATTCGCCCCAAACGGTTATACTTGAATTTTCTTGTTTTTATTTTGTTAATTTTTCTACATGATTATTTTTTAATTGCATATGTGTAAATTAATTTTACATAAAAAAAAAAAATTTTTTTCTTATAAGAATGCATACTTAAACTAAATGTATTAAAAGAATGATTTCAAAAAAAAATTTTAGCTTGAATTAACCAAAAAATATTCAAAATTAAAAGTGATTTACCTTTTAATACAAATATTATGTGTACATAATAAGAACATATAAAAATTCCCAATAATATACCAAAAAAAAAATTTATATATTAAAGAGGAGTAACTATTTAAATGGCTTTTGCTTAAAAAAAGAAATTTCCTCAAGTAATAAAATAAATGTTCTTTTAACAAGATCTGCATATTTTTAATTTCAAAAAGGAAGTTTTGTATAATAAACTGCAATATGTACACGCATAATGGGATGAATTCTTACTTTAATATAAAATGTCCAATACCATATGTTCCTATACACTAAATATGTACAGACCGTACATTAACGAAAGGCTTATACAATTGATCAATATTAAAAATACCAGCAAAAAGTTTTTTGTAGAAAAAAAATTATGAACTGAACAATAATTGCAAGGGCTTCAAATTTAATTTAATTTATTTAAGCATTATTTGATTTTCCGAACAAACATACATATACACAAAATCGAATAATTGTAAAATTAATTTCATCTATTAATAGTTCCTTTACAGTTACTTGTATTGCTGATATAGACAAGAATAGTATTATTATATATTAGAAAAATATCATTGGCATATACGTACAATACGATAATTAATGAAATATAAATAGTGTTAATGCTAGTTAATTGTATTTTACAGCAGTGCATATTCAATTGCTGAATTAATTTTAATTCTGCTAAATTTAATTGCTGATTAGTTTACATAATTTTCAAAAATAACTGAATTGTTCACGTGAGGTAATTTAATATAATACTATAATGCCCCAGTAACTACAGTCTAAAGTCATAAATCATATAATATAATGATATAGCTACTGTGAGAGTAAATCTAGACCGGTTTATAGTACTAAACTAATTGTACATGTAAGTGATTCTGTAATATTTTTATTTTAAAATTTCAAAAATATTAATTTCGAAAATATTAAATTTTTTAATGACTTGCAAAAAGTTGTTAAAGCCCTTCAACTAATTTTGCTGTTAAATTAATTTAAATGCACTTTGTTGCTAAGAAATATCGCCGTAAATTGCATTATTTCTTATTTTAGTTATATTATATGGTATGATTCTCATTTCCATAAATCTTTCAATTTTATGAAGTACCTATCTATCATATTTTACTGAAATGAATAATATATTCTAATATTTTTGTCTAGCTCTCAAAAATTTTGCAGTATGTGCTGTGAATTCATAAAATTTTTATTGCAAGAATGTTTTTGGTAAGAATTTTCCTACTTGCCATAAACAATAATATTCAATTTTTGTTTGCATACGTTTTTTTGTAATTATTAAAAGTTTATTGACACCTCTTTTGTTTTGAATCTATGCCATATAAGTTATAGTTCAAACAAAGGTTATATGTATACATACATATATTTCGTATAACATTAAATCATTTTAAGAATAAATTTATTTACCTAACAAACTATTAAATATTGATAAGATTGAATCGAAAATATTTCATATTCGATTAAAAAATAAATTGGTAATAAAATATTTTTTTCTTTAATTTCCTCTTTAAATTCATTTCAAATAAAAAGTTATAACGACTTATATTGTCGCCAATATTATTAGATAATAATAAATTTGTAAAAATTAAATATTACAGACAAAAGAAATATTTTTATATATTGCCTACGTATATTAAAAAAATTATACTGAAACAAAAACAAATAATTTAAAATTCAAATAGGTATACATGTTTGTATATGTAAATATATTTGAAATTTTAAATTACATTCTATATATTATATTAAAATTTATTCAGTTATTCCTACGTTATGACCAAAAAAATAAAATTCGATCACTGTACTTTAAGTATAAATCATTAACAATAAAAATACAAATATAAAAACGACGAAACCAACTAACAAAATCAACCACATATCGAAAATAATTGTCACTCTAAAAGTGACAGTACATAATTTTTATTTAAATGAAAATAATTTACATACAAGCATATACATATATGTATATAGTAACACTTAAGTACAAGTAACACTTTTTTTTGTAACTAATTTATTACCTAACACTACCGTTTAAAAGGCGCTTTAAAAATAACAAAAAAAAACATCTAAAAAGGCGCTTAAAATTGAAATACTCAGCATATTTTTTATATTAAATGTGTATATATATATTCTTGTCTATATATTGAACCTACATGTATACGTGTATGTATTCAAAAATTTTATAAAAATTGTAACCGGCAAATTAAGTATATTATAGTGTCTACAAATGGTGTCTACATTGAAATACCAAATAAGGGATAAAAATTTTGAATTATTACATCAACCACCTATAGAGCGGCGACCGGCATTTTTGAAAAACAAAAAAATAAAAGTAACGAGAATAAAAACAAAAAATATCTACATAACATATTTGTATGTATGTATGTATGTATAATGCCGACCGAAAACTTATATTCAATTCTAGCATTTTCTTTATTTTCAAATAAAACATCTGTCACACCCCTTTTTTTTTTTTTTATTAATACTCTCTAAAATATTCAAATAAATGTTTGTTGTTGTTGTTATTTTTACATTTATTTTGGAAAATCAAATCGCAATTCATATGTCATTCAAAGGAAATAAAGTAGTATAGAAATTTTTTTTTAATAAATTTTAGCTTGGCATTATAGTTTATCTATATATAAGTATTCATTTGTTATTATCCTTATTTGAATAATTTGAATAAATCCTACATAAAATGAATTCTTATTTTGTTTAGATTGTCTATACGTCTATAAAGTGTTCATTGTTCATGCAGGTTATGAAATTGTTTTTGGCCATATTATTGATGAGTATAGCAAATCTATGCTTAATTGTTCTTTAGAAATTTAATTTTAAAAAAATGTTGCCTTGTGCTGATTATAAAAGTTTTCCCCGTTAAATTGAGTCAAAATTATTAGTATGAATCTATTAATTTTGTAATTTAACAATTTTGGAGCGATTCAGTACAATTGGTGTGAAATTTTTTTTTTAATATTTTTCTTAGAAATTCGAATAGAGAAAAAATTTCTGCTCTATTAATCTATATGTTAAGATTCTTACAAGCTATTATAAATTCATTCGAATATGTATTAAATAGGGGTTTCCCAAAAAAATGTTTATACAATTATGTAAACATATAGTTTTCGTTTAACAAAAACGAGTTAAATTTTGAATATTGAAAATTCTCAAGTATGCTTACTTTAAAATAAAATCTTCGCTCGAAATACTTTTAATGGAAGAACTCAGTTCGTGAATATTACAAAATTTTAGGAACAATAAGAAAAAATTTAGATGTATTTATTTAAAATGTTGAACCTATTTTACAAAAATTCACATTGTATCAGATAAATTGGTTTGTGTACCCGCTTTAAAATGATCTGCCTTGCCTATAATTTTTACAACCCGTTTAATTCATCATTTATGTTTTACTTTGTTAAAACAAATATCTAAACTCCAAATAAATTGCATTTAAAAAATTTCTGATTTGACACTTCAGTGAATCCTTAGCAAAGTATTAAAATTTAGAGTATAGCGTCTAAAGTATAGAGATTCATTTAATTTCTCTTATAGATAAGAGGCACCTAAAATTTTCATCCCGCCCATAAATATGCAATAGCAATCATGGCGAGCCATGAATCGAAAACCGATTTTTTTTGTTAATTATGGATAAAAACCAAAATCAAATCAATTTTCGAAATACAAAGCATATACTCGTACAAGCCTTAATTTTTTTTTAATCAAAAGAAATGACATAAAAATCTTAAATTCTCTTCTGAGTGTTTATTCAAGTTAAACGCTGTAACTATATAGGTAAATAAAAAAATAATAAAGCAATAACAATTTATACTTCTCATTATTAAATTTATACAAATTATGCACATATAATAAACATAGCCTTATAACATTTGACTTCATTTTAATATGCTTACAAAATATAACAAATTATTATCTAAAGTGTAAAAAATAGTGCGTCTAAGCCTAAGATTATTTCTTTATTTTTTTGCGGCAGACATTAAAATATGACATAATATAATATTAACATTAAAAAATTTATATTGATGGGCCTAAAATATGTATTGTATACGGTATAACGAGTATTTTAATATTAACGCAAACTTAATACAATGAAATTGAAAATAAAAATTCTCCCTACACTTACATCTAATATAAATAAGCGAATGAATAAGTGTGTATTTTTATGTAAAATACAAAAAAAAATTTGAATGTTAAATATTTGCTTTTATGGTATACGCACATACAATACAAAATACAATGAATAGGAAAAAAAATCTTAGATGTGCGCCTATTCACATTATTTTTATTTAATAACGCCATAAATGTTTAGTTACAGTTTGTAGATTTATATATATAAAATATATACAATGTATATGTGTTTTATACAGGAGGAATATCTCTAAAATTAAAATAAAATCTTCATAAATTATTATCTATGAATAAAAGTACACACGAAATTTGTTATTTAAAGTGTACAGATTTAAGAATGTTTTTCTATATAGAAGAAAATGTTTTACAAATTATTTAATTACATATTAAAACTTTCTTTATATATATATGTAAATTAGTATATAAAACATCTATATAAACAAATATAAAATGCAAAATTGAAATTCTTAATTATTCTTTTTTCTAACCTCTTAATATTCTTAACACTATTTCTAGCAGTTATTATAGAATCTTCATATTTATATAGATATTCTACTCTCATATTTGCTCTCTTATATAGATATTCTACTCTCATTTGAATAAAAATGATTTGTCAATATTTCTATACTTAAAAAAAGTCTTATTCCATTAGTATTAGCGAGCATACACTAAGTTGAAGAGCAAAATTCAGAAAAACCCAATGCAATACTGTACACGACAAATCCGAATTTCATTCCTAAAAGATTTTTGTTAGAAGGCTCACACAACATTAAAAATAATTTCTATTGTATGATACAATGATCTTTGTATTAAAGTGCGCCTTATCTAGATTCAACTGTACTTTATTCAATTTTTTGTGTACAAAATTATTGTAAAAAATCATATTCTTCAAATTATATCTTCAAATTTCTATATTCTAAAATTTTAGTAATTTTAGTAGCTATAATGGTTGTGTATGGTTTTGATCATCGTTTAGTGCGCAAACAATTTCTGCATATTTTTCGCGTTTTAAAAATTTTAATGCAACACCAAAAATGTATGTTCTCACAACTCAATTTACATTTAATGACTTCGTAAACAAATTTTTGTCTTATATAGAAAATCCTTTAAGAAATAATAATCTGAATTATGAAAAATATTTTCGCATAATATGTTATACGAAATTGAAATAATGGGAAATAAGGATATGTAAATAAACCAAATTGGTAATATTAGTTTTCGGATAAAATTTTGTGTACTCGTAGTTTCCAAATTTATAATATCATAATAATTTACAAAATTATTGTATGCATGTCGAGAATTGTGTACAATTACTAGTAACATACACATTATACGTGTACTGTATATAGCATACAAAATTATGTACTGTACATTAATTAAATGAAAAATTTTTAATTTTCAACACAAACTTTGATTAAACTCATATATAATTTAACATTTATAGATTTTTTTTTTTTAATTTGTTTAGAATACGCTTTGCCACACGACAAACATACCTTATTTAATATCATAAACAATATGAGTAACCGAAAATATGAACTTGATTTTTAAAGCCAATCGTTTTGCAATAATTCTTATTCCAAAATCGTTCCAAATTTCCTACACAATTCGCCTTTCAATGAGCGTTTAAATCGAACAAATTAAATTTCTTTATGTAATTTACAAATATATACTGTTATCATAATATGTGAATGTACTATATAATTTAAATTCATATGTATATATGTACATACTTACTAAATTAAATAAATCTAGTTAAATATACAAACATATATTTACAAACACATATACTTTGGTATAAATATTTTAAGATTATCTGTTATGGATTGTAATAATTGTTATAATTTTTAGATCGATTATGATATCAAAATAAAAATTATACACTTGGGTTTCCTTTTTAGCTCAATATTTTTACAAAAATAATATGCCCATTATATATATGTATATATATTAAATGCATATAATATAATATAATTATATTTGTATTTAATTTTAGAACTTTATTTATAAATTCATACACCCCATATGCATACGTATGTATGTATAACATGTGTTTAGGTATATGAATATATTATGTAATATATCATGTAAATATGTATGTAATATTAAAATAAATATGTATGTTTATATAGAATTTCTTTATTTATTATTTAATTTTACATATTTATACGCTCTCTTTGTTATACGTCTATATAAACATATTATATTTACTTTATATAAGTATAACTGTTTATTTATTTTATTTATTTGTTCTCCCAACCCAAGAATAGCAAAATAAAAATAAAAAATTAATTTCGTTTTTTTCTGTGTATATTTTCATTGTTTTTCTTAAACATTTTTTAAGGGTAAATAACGACCAATCACGTGACTTTGAAAAATGTACCTTAGCAACCTCACTATATTTATATACAAACTAAAATTAAATATATATTTACGACTGTATGTAAATATATATATTATCAACCCATATATAATTTCACTCAAAAATATCTCATATACATACAATATAGCCATACATACAAACATACTACAAAAAAAATATTTTTTTTTTTTTTGTAAAGAAAAAAGAGAAAATGAAATATCAAAATAAAAGTTGGGTAAAAAAACAAAAACAAAATAAAGGCAGAAGAATAAAATCAAAAACATTGAGAAGAAAAATATAATGTTATTTTTCTACCTACATACATACATTCATACACACATTAAATTTTGTATAACAAAAAAAATCCTTAAACAACGGCAACATCGATAATAATATACCACGCCCTGATTTCTGTACAGAAGCACCACTGTCATGTCAGTATACACACAATATACAGTACAACACACAATATTATAATTGAGTTCTATAAGTATGTATGTATGTATATAGTTTATAAAGTACAATAACAAGAGAAATTGCTGTACACCAGATCTAAAAATTTTATTCTGATTTTTTCAGATTTTTTTCTGATTATTGTGTACAATGTACAGGATTCCCTGTTTTATTTTTATACTTGTATTTTTTTTTTTTTTTCATTTTTATCCGACAATTTATACTTATGTGCAAAGGTATGTAATAATATATGTACATAATATATATACATTTTAATATTTTTTTGCTCTCCTGCTTATCTTACAAAAATCTAAGCTATAGTACGATAATAAAAGTATAGGAAAAAAAAAATCTAAAAAGGGGAAAGAAAAAAAAAACATTAAAATAGAGTAAAAAGATCCTTTGAATCTGACAAAAAAAAAAAAATATATTGTATAATATAGAAAAATAAAAATAAAAAAAAATAAAATCATCCTAGGTATATTATGGGTTACAGATAATACGCTTACGATGATGATGACGACGACAACGAAGACGACGGTAATAATATAGCAACAACAATAAAAAGCAATCCTAGCAACAAAATCAACTATATTATACAAACACATATTATATACCATATAATTTGAAATATGGGTATATACATATAAATACATAGTGGAAAAATGCATTTAAAATTTATAGCTTTTAAGATAAAAAGTAAACATCTTCTTAAATGAGATGACTCTCATTTTTATTAAACCATCATATCTTGATTTCAAAGGACATTGCGCCGTATTATATTATAACAAAATATATATATATATATATATATATATACATATATTTATCACTTTTTCTCATTTTATTTCTTTCCTATCTTTCTTTATTATTTTAGGACTTATACATGTACAGAATATAAATGTGAAAGTATACATACATACATACATTATTATGTATATATTATATATATATATATGAATATTTAATATATTTTGTATGTTTTGTTTACTATGAATAATATAGTATAATAAAAATGAAAACCAAAAAAATATTTGAAATAAATGGAAAAAAATATTTTTCTAACATCAAAGTGAAAAGAAATTAGAAGAGCTTTCGACTTTTCCTATATATTATCCTCGCTTATGTTCCTTTTTCTTTTTTTTTTTTATTGTTCTGCTTCTTGTCTTTTATTATGTTATTTTTTATTTTATTTATAAAAAGTCTGTACAAATATATTAAAATATTAATCTCAACATTATAAAGTGTACATATGTAAATAAAATGTATGTATATATGCGATTACATACACATGTATGTATGTATACTTTTAAACACAATTATAAGTTTTAA
Organism: Condylostylus longicornis; assembly: GCF_029603195.1. Classification (NCBI taxonomy): domain Eukaryota; kingdom Metazoa; phylum Arthropoda; class Insecta; order Diptera; family Dolichopodidae; genus Condylostylus; species Condylostylus longicornis. The sequence goes on along the minus strand of NW_026578009.1, from coordinate 5,205,738 downwards.
TCAGAGTCGGATTAATTTTTTTGTTTCGATTTATACAAGTATGATTTGGAAATTAAATTAGGTTTTGTTTTGAATTTAATATGAACATTTGTAATGAGCTAAGCGTAGTAGAACCTACTACATTCCATACTTTTATTTCAATCATTACGTATAAAATTTAAAAATAAATTCTTATAATTAAAATTATTTTGAATAATTTATTTTGAAATTTAAAATAAAAACAATTTCAACTAAAATTTAATATTTTAAAATTAATTTTCAATTGTCTTATTTATTATTTTTTAGAATTATTAAACAGTTAAGCCCAAAATTATTGTGTATTATTGTGTACACTTAGCATGACAATTCGTTTTACAACACTATTGCATGCCTTAATGTTCCGAATCAATTGCTTCGTCTTCTTCTTAACATATAAAGTATAAAGAAAATTAAAATTTTCGGAACTGCATAACATTGACTCTCAAAAATCTTATTTTATGCGACTGAATGCGTTATTAATAGCAAAATGATAATATTCAATTCGAAATGGTGTATAATAATTCGTTGGGTAATGAATAGAATTCATTGCAAAAAATTTAAATCAGAAAAATTATTAAAAATTTCTGAATGGTATTCAAAGAATATTTTCCAATTTCAAAACAAACGTGTCAGACTGCTATATTCTATACGGTCTAGAAGAAATACGATATCAAAAATTTGCAAAAAACGGAGTATGTTAAATTTTAACAGACATTTTTTTAAAGTTCAATTATGGTAAGTAGGCACTACTTTTCTGCATTGGCGAAATTTAACTTTTTATTATAACTTTTAGAGGGAGGGATATAGGTAAACATTTTTTTTTTTGCGGAAATAAGTTTCTAGCAGAGATCTAAGTGCGTATAAATTTCTATCTTCAAGGGTGTAGAAGTTTTATAAAACTGACACACGAACGGACGGACAGAGTGAAACGAATAAACACTTTTTTTCAAAAATTTTTTGTGGAAAAGTGCTAAAAAAGAAGCGTCACTATAAATATTTTAAACTTAAATATAAAGGTATTCTATTCTATTAATAAATACTTGAATCTGCACTTAACTTTTTCATTAAAAAAAAATTAAGCCGTTTACAACTTTATACTTAGTATTATTATACAAAAAAAGTAATTTTTTTTTTAATGATTTTTCACATGGCACACACATTAATTTTTTCACACAAATACATGCATATAAATATACGTATACAATCAAATATGTACGTATCAATGAAAGGCAAGCCATAAAATAATAAATATCAATTTTAAATGTTAACATCATTAAAATAATACACGTCATACTTGAATAAAAAATTTATGTAGTTAATACAAGTATCGTCATTTCGTTTATAATTTACACCTTTATTACATACACACGTTCAGTTCTCTTTATACCATAAATAATAGGTAGTCATATACCGCGAATTTATTATATATTATACACATATACATAGTATTAAATTACTACAATCAGAAAAAATTCAATTCTGTTATAAAGCTCTTGTAAATCTTATTCATTTATACATCGATTTTAGTTAAACTTAACTTAACTAAGTTTATTACACATTTAAAATAAATATGTATAACAAAAATAAAAGTGTCATACAAATTGAGAAGAGTTTCTTCAAATTTTAAAATATCTTCATTCATTATATATACATTTAGGAAAAGTAAAGGGAAGACTGTTATACAAAAATAATTTTGTATATTTTTCATAAAATTTTTAAAACTTGAAATTTTCTCTATTATTATCATAATAATATTAGTTCCGGCATTTCTCTAGCAAATTAAATAACAACCAATAAGATTTTGTTATTCACAATTTTATTTTTCACGAAGTTCTTCTTTGCTAAAACAAGTTTCGCCTCAATTTTTTTAATAAATTTTTGTGAAAATTGTGTCTTATTCTTAAAATTGCACGAAATTTGATTAAAAATGCTAAATACATGTTATACTCGTAGTATCTTTGATAATAAAGAAAAATTGGCTTCATTCTTATGGAAAAAAAAAACACTTTACTCCAACATATTTTCATTCAGGAATACAATAAAATTTACTATTGTATACTTGTAAATGAACTCTAATGTACTGAATTACTGAAGCTCAACCATCAAAATTCTATAATATTTATTGAATATCATTAGTTCAGTTCCCTCAAATAACATCAAACATCTAAAATAACTAACTTGAATTAAAAACTTTTAAAATTCCAATACAAATCATACCGAACCCAAAAACAAATTTTTGATAAATCACGCATATAAAATATATTTTCGAAATTATTTAAATCTATTTTTATAGGTGCGAAAATATACGAAAAAAAATTTTAATTCCAATTGTTCATAAACAAACATACTAACATATTTTTTTCCTCATTTTATATATACTGAAAATTTATATTGCATACTTTATATATACTTAATGTAGTACCTGACCTAACCGTCTCTGTACATTAAAATAAGTACAAGCAAATATATATATATATATATAAATATTAATACAATTTTAGATAAAGAATGATAATTATCAACCTTCTTATCTTTTAATACAAATATTTTCATAATTTTAACGTTTATTGACTTCCTTGTCAAAAAAAAAAAAAAAATTACAATTTTTTTTTTTAATTTTCCTGTTTTTTTTTTTATATATTTTCTTCATATTCACCTCACCTCAATATGAGGGCATTCCATATAATATGTCTATAAATTTTATATATGTTTGTATGTATAAGTATTTAAAAATCATGTTCCGGTATATACATATACCCTCATATTAATGTACAATATACATATGTAAATATATACTTTGTATATGAATATCAGAGTTAGAATAGTGAAAAATAATATTGTATGTATAAGAAGAAAAATAACTATAATGTTGAAAAGTTTATGTTTGTTGAAAGCTTTGAGTTTAGTTATAAAAAAAAAAAAATAATAGAATAAATAATAATAATAAACAAAAATGTATAGAAAAGAAGAAGTAGAAGGAAAAGAAAAATAAATGATGTACGAGTCTCATACTTTATACTCATATTAAATATTCTATATGTATAATGTTTTCACTTATATATTTAAGTTTATAGATTTAAAAAGATAATAGAACAACTGTAGATGAGATGAATTATAGTTCATTATATAATATAGAGCTGCTTGTATTTTATATATGAATACATCTAAATACAGATTGGTAGCATCTACTAGTACTCTTAAAAATAATAATTATGTTATATACACACAATAATAATAGTGTTCTATTGAGTAGATTTATGATTATATTATGTATATATGCATACTCGTATTTATTTTAATAAAAAATCCCGACGGCAATTTTCTCTTTCTCATTTTAAAATGAAATTCCCTTTTTTTTTTCTTGATTATATCATAATCATTCATCAGGATTAAACAGTATATATCATGTATATAATATTCTTAAATACATTTTATATATATATATTAGAATATTTAAGAAAATAAATTTTCATAATATTTCTACCCTTCATATATTAAACACTCTCTATATTATATAATCTATTTGTTTCACAAAATAAAATAAAAATATTATGCGCGAAAAACATTCATCTTTGTTGGTACATACAAGAATTTTTTTCAAATAATTTATTTATAAGATGAAAATATAAATATTATTTTATTATTAATTGAGTTGAAGAAAAAAAAAATTGTTGTTTAAAAAAGTTTTTTCTTATTTTCCTCCTCAAGTTTTTAAATTAATATTTTAATAAATAATAACAAAAAAAAAATTGCCATGCACTATAAAAGACGGTGGTTATTTGCTTTTGGTTGATGAAAAAAAAAATCCATTAATTTTTATTTTCATAAAAAAAAACTGGAGATGCACATAATAAAAAAATCTTATTCTCGCCATACTTAAATTAATAAATAAATAAAAAAAATTTTTAATTAAAATAATTTTTAAATTAAAAAAAAAAAAAGAAAAACTATTAAAAAAAATTTGTTTTTCATTAAATAAAATTTTAATTTTTAATATTATATGAGCCATATTGGCAACTATGATGGCACACAACTACATATAATGGCGCACAATTTCAGATCTTATATATGAAGAAATAGATCTTATATATAGCAGAAATTTTAAATTTTTAATATTTCAATTAAAATTTCTTATTTTAAAATGAAAAAGGAAATACTTAATGGGGGCATTGGTACCATCATCGAATAGAATTTTTGTTTTTCTTAACAAAATGCACATATATGCATATGACAATTTATAACAAATAGTCTAGAAAAATTTCTGCGGTGAGATAATGATTTAAAAATTGATTTATGCATAAATTATATTCGACTTAATACACTTCCCTATATTATTCAATATTCTGATAAATCCCCTGTTAATTTGATTGCTCTATTTTATTTTAATTAAAATTTGCACAGTTTTTTATGTGCATTTTTATAAATTACATTAAATTATAAAATGTTTTGTTTTTAAAAGTAAATTATCTAACACTTTTTTAATTTTTCGATGTTATTTTTATATTTTTATATTTATTAAAGAAATACTCTCGAAATAAGAGTGTTATATTACATTTTAAATTAGATTAGGTTAGATCAACGCGGCTACCGTGAGGTACTTATAGACCTGAATTGAATGTTATGATTGAATCCACAAAATTCACCACCCTCACGAGAACCAGCCCGAACTTTTCAGAAACCGGTTAAGGCCCCTGACATTTACATTCGCCAGATTCGTAGTAGTGTAAAAAAAATGAACTAAGGCGTTTCCGCCTTTTTCCTGCCAAAACTGGACATAAGTGAAGGATATCAGCTACCGCCTTCTCCTCCTCCTGGTCTTAACAGCTCCAGCACTGACCAATTTAACGTTTTAAAGAAAATATGCCTATATATATAGATATATATATATATATATATATATATATATATATATTCAAAAAAAAGCATAATAATCATCGTCATACCATTGTCATATCATTTTGAAAATATTTAACAAACTAATTATAAAAATTCAAATATAATTAAAAGAATTTTAAAAACTTTTGATTTGTTGTAATAAAATTTACCTTACAGAAACTAATTCGATACCATTTTGAAGAAGAATTTACGTTCAAATTTTTTGCCTTTCAATTCGTTTCCCTTTGCTAAGAATCATTCATTTGTATTCACAATCTGCAATACAAAATATATGGAACAAGGTTTCATATTATGTTTAAATGTGTTATATTGTTTATGAAATATACGTTAAATTGTTATACTAAATGCTGAATATAAAAGTTTTTTTATGAAATTAATTACAATCAAATTTATAATTTTTGTTAGATGCGATAAAAAGCCGACGGCCTCTGCATTTATCCTAAACATGAAGTAAACTAAAATTATTTCATATTTTTTTAGAAAAGATCATTTCTATTACATATATGTATTACAAAAATATTCGCCAATTGAACGATAATTTCAAATTTTGATTATTAACATGGGTACAAGAAAAAAATGTAATAATACTTTATTTCTTAATAATCACAATGTTTTTAAAATTAGTTAAAGTAAGTTGCAGAATACTTTTGTATACTTCTCTTTTTTCTGATAAAATTTTAAATTTTTTAATCATTTCACTTTCCCATACGCGAACTCCCAAAAACAATTTCAATTGAATAAATCAATTTTTTAGATTATTTGGAGGTGGGAAGAAAATTCAAAATAAATATTCAACATAAATTTTCAGCTGTATATTATTGAAATTAATGAAAAATTTGAAAACTATTCCCTAATTAATAAATTTTAATTTTCTCTATTCCGTATATATAGTTCAACATTGAGTACATTTGGAGGCTTTTAATTTTTATATATAAAAATAAAATTATCCCTACATTTATAATTATTGTGAACTTTTTTTTTTCTTTTCAAAATTCTGACCTTGCAGTCACTTCAGAGCGCTGCGAAACGTGCGGGGACATCGTGTGCAAACTGTAAGACTACCACAACAACACTCTGGCGAAGGAATGCTAGCGGTGAACCAGTGTGTAATGCTTGTGGCCTTTATTATAAGTTACATAATGTAAGTATATTTTAAATTTAAATTATAAATTATCAGACTATTTAATTATGACTTAGTCTTAAATACTAAAAAAGATCCTCTCGTAATCCGACGGATAATAAATCCGTCGGATATATGAAAACATTAATGAAATTATTAATCATACATCAACCTATATAACAATTGCTACTGAACAAACATTTTAAAATTATATTGCAAAAAATTTATTTGAAGTTCAATTCATTGTAACATAATTTTACTCAAAATTATTTTGAATTTCTTACAAGCATAGAAATACAAGTTTTTACGTCATATACAAAACACCAATTAGAGAAATTTTCCACTAAAACAACCATTTTTTTAGTCTCATATCCTACTGTTTACTAGGTAATCCATAAAATGTTCAAATTAATATTCGAGTAACCCTTCTATTATTACTTGTTTTTACTCCTTACAACCTCCATTTTCAATAAATTAATTTATTCCTTGTGTTTCACATATAAAATTAAAAATGCAACCATTTAAGCAAAAAACCAAAGAGTACTACCAACATACTAAATGTAATAAAAATTTACAGTTTCCGATTGCATAAGAAAATCGAATTAAATTTTAGAAAAACAAAAAAAAATAAATATAAGGACTCATAAATATCAAAACAAACGGAAATATTAAAAGCATGTTCAAAATCAAAGAGTTTATAGCAGTGTAAAATTAAAAATGTATTAAGTTAACAGAAAAATATGTTCTCAGTTAAGTTATGTGCAGTTTAGTGCAAAAGTATAAGAAAAAAGTTACTCAAATAATTTCAATGATTACACAAAACATAAATGAATTACGGTCAATTTAAAATTTTAAGTTGATTTATAGAAACAATATTTACTCTCATGCAAAAGCGAATTGTTGGGGGAATTCTCTTTTTGTAACATTTTTAAGAGAGTATTTTCAATTGTGACATTATTACTAAAAAGATAGATAATGCATTGTATAGGGTTTCAAAGTAATTTTCACAAATTAATTGACACCAAAAATTGTACAAAATATTTCCCAAAAAAAATTGCATACTTTTAGGTGCTCTCTATTATACTTTATTCTAAATTACACTGCGCATTCTTTCTATGACTTTGTTTAGTAAAATATATGATTTAGAAAAACATCGACACGACCTAAAATATTCAGAATCCTAAAATTTCATTATTTACTTAAAAAAAAAAAAAAAACAAAATGCAAAATAGCTATGCTGATAAAAATGCTACAATAAATAAATTGCAGGATCTCGCAGCTATGTATGTTATATTTCAAGATAAATTGCTCTTAGTTTTTAAACAGCAGTGCCCCACAAAAATTTAATTTAATTTTAAATTTCCCTTCAACAATTGCTGAGAATACTCTTTAAGCCGAGCGATACTTAAGAAGCAGTTGTAACAACAGTCACAATTTTCCTTTAAAATTTATATTTTTCAACTTTGCTCTATGACTGTTTTTACACATACACATATTATGCAAAAATACAAAACTGTTCGAAATTATACATTGTAAATTTACCCTCTTTGTAATCATTTTTTTTTTTGCAATTCGAGTTTAATATCCTAATTTAATACATATTTTTTTTCCTATATACAATTAATGAAATGCACATTTTTTTTTTCGCTACTATATTCCAAAAGAATAACAATATGAACAGCAAAATATTTATGCAAAAAATTTTCTTTCTATTTTTCCCTATATGAAAATTTTCTTTTCATATATAAACATATTATATCCTTTCCTGAATCCTTTTCATTAATTCTTCTAATTTCTACCAAACAGCAAAAAAAGAAAGGAAAGTAAAAAATCAACTACAACAAAATCTTTTAACTTTCAACTTAAGCATTTATTGTCTATAAGTTTAATGTTAATACAAAAAAAAAGAAAGAAAACAACAACAACAAAGAAAAAACATTGAGCGCTAAAACGATTTCACACACCATTAAAAATTCGAATGCGTACAAAATTAAAAAGAAACAAACAAGAAAAAGAATTTGGCTTAAAAAGTTAGTTTGCTTATACCCTTAACCCATCAATTACAGTTAGTTAGTTAAAAAAAAAAATTTTTGTTTTTTGACTTTATTCACTACTAATACGATTACTTTACCATTATAATTCACCATTTGTTAACGGTAAAAATACCATACACGTTCTTACCTATATAAATGTAATATAAATTTTGCTCAATAATACAGTGAGATCAAAAATTATTTCTGCTGTTATGATAGTGTTGAAATTTTGAAAGTTAAGAATTCTTTTAATTAATAATTTTATTAATTTTAAGATCCTAATACTTTCCAAACCAATTAAGTACAACCTCATATTCCGTCTGCTACATTAATTTTCTTTATAACATTGTTTATCTCATAACTCTCGGATTTGATGGCCGAATTTAAATCTTTTTATTATATATAAGGAAATAATTGATGGAATTTCTTGAAATTTGATATTTGAATCCTGGTTGTTATAGAAATTAACCGGCAAGGGTTTCAGGAAATTTGGATAGTTACCAAGTAAAACTCTACAAAAAACCAAATTTACATTTTTCTAAATATATTAATTGAAAGCTTACTAACACCCTTAAAATTGGAAAGAAATTTTTCAAAGATATTTTTATAATCGTCTGTATAACACTTTCTTTTAACTAGATAATATACACATTGCGGTCGGTTACGTGTTGATCACATAATATTTTTTAATTTCAATGCGAAATATTTTTAAAATTTGTTTGATATTGTTTTATTTGAATTAGAGTTAAATTCATCTTTCTTACAGTCTATTATATTAAATTTAATAATTATGAGCTAGAATTAATTGAAATAATGAGAAGAAGAAAATTGTTATAGAAACTGAAATTTGTAAAAATCTTTTATCCGAAAACATTGCCTAAATTATAATAAAAGAAAAATTTTTGGGCCCCACTGTAAAATGCATATATGTATATATACTAACAGATTACAAGTATATAAGCTAGATATATATGTACACGAATTATAGTTAAGTGTGATGTGCAAGTGGCTGTTGTGTTCATTTCTTTTCGGGGTTTTTTGCTATCAAATCGATAATAACTTTAAATAATGTTTGCTTGTATGAATGTACGACGAGATAGGAAAAATATGGATATCTATTTTATTACCCTCTAAGTAAGAGTATATAAGTTAAAAAAATATATAACTGTAGATAAAATATGAAATTCTAAGAGGGTTAAGAATTTTTTGGTTTTCTTTTCTTTTGATTTTTTTTTCTTTTTTGAAAGGATAAACGTACATTAATTCGTTTTGTTTTGCTTTTTTACTTTTTCTTTTATATTATTAGTGGTGTTGTTGTTGTATACCTTCTTTTCTTTGATTTTATTTTATAGTTGTATTTTTGTCTGCAGTGTGCAACGTTAAAGATAACAGTAAAAAAGCAGATTAAATATAAAGATTAATTTTTTTTTTGCTATTTCTTATGTATAAAATCTATTTGTTGTTGTTTTGTTTGTTATTGTTGTTGTTGTTGTTACTTGTTATTTAGTAGATCCTTTCTTCTCTTTTCTTTTGCTTATTTATTATTTCTTTTTTTGTTATTTATCTTTAAAATGCACATGTTCATATGTGTTGATTTAATTTTTCTACATAGCTATGATTTTTTTTTCTCTATACACACTCGTACAATATTTACTTGTATATTTTTTTTTAATATGAATAGATAATAATAATAATAATAAGGTACGACTCATTGATGCAGAAGTTAACACATTTAAAATATATAAATATAAATTCACGAGCTAATATATACATATATGTACATGTACGTTTTCATATACATATACACAATTTAGAGCATTAATTTAATTTGAAATAAATATTGCGTGTGTTCATAGTTCCTTAAGACAATAATAATGTTAACAGGATTATTTACATGCTTATATAAAATACTAATACATACATACATATATATATAATATGTAGTATTAACTTTCTTATTCATATGACATAAGTTATTCTCTTTTGTTTTTCTTTTTTTAATTTTCACACTTGATTACACAAATTTATTATTGGTAGAAATAGAAGAGAGAGTTTAAATAAAATTAAGAAAAAAAAAACAATATTTTGTCTCTTACCACGATCTTTTAAAAAAAAAAAATAAAGGGGGTGTTAAATATATTTTCGGGTATTAAGAAATGATGAAAGAGGGTAGGAATTTCTTATATAAAAATATTCATCACATCGGAAAAATAAGCAAGATTGCAATATTTATTGTAATATTTTCTTATTTTCCTGGTCCTGTTACTGTTCTGAACAGTATGCATTCATACATATTATACCTATATACACATACATATATATTTCATGAACAAGTCTGTATATAAGTACTATCAAATCAATTCTAAAGGTTATGAGAAAATTGAAAACAAAAAAAACTTATACAAGAATTATAAATTTACTACTTGCCCATGAAAAGTTAAGATTAAAAAATTAATAATTTTCCTTTACGATATTAGAAAGAAAAACAATGAATTTTTTAGAAAATTAATGAAAATCAAAATTTCACAGTAAAGCCGCAGAAACACAAATTCATTAGTAATTATTAACAGTTAAAATTCCACACATATTCCGCCTTATTCCATTTGTTTGTTATTTTTTTAGAGAAGAACAATAATGGAATGAAAAAAAATATAACATTTGATTATTCTATTAAAAAAAACCAACATGGACCTTATAATTTTGTTATTTTCAAACATAAAAATTCAAACTAATTGCTCTATACCATCATTAATATTAAAATTATTTTTCGTACCTTAAACAATTACTTAATTGTGCGGGCTGTTGCCATGAGTATACAATTACAAGTATTGAGTAAAAATACACAGTACATGTCTTACATGTAAATTCAAATATACTTAATAATCTACTGTTAAGAAAAAATACCCTTGATGTAAAATGTGTATTTGAATTAGAAAGACACAACCTATTTTAAACTTTCGACATTTTGAAAAGGCTAATTTTTTAAAAAGTTCATATATAAATTAAGCTTATATATTTTGTAAATTCGATTTTAGCAAAAATTTTTACCTTCAAATAAATAAATAATTACCTGTATACCTTCAAATAAATGGTTTAATTCGGAAAATATATATATATATATATATTGTTATATTTTAATATTTGAATTAAAATTTTGAGTGGATGAAAAATTTAAAATAAAATAATTTTGTATTTGTAATCGTTATATTTGTATTCGTCACTCAAAGCCTTTAATTCAAAACAACTAGTTTCAAATAAAAAAGTTGTACTGTACTTTCATATATGTATTAGAATTCTATAAGTATATATTGAAGATTCTTTTTTTTTTCTAATTTTATTGCTGACAATGATTTCTTATTTATTTTCATTCTTACTCATTGTTTTTTTTTCTATATTTTCTTTTATTCTTATCTCATTTGAAAGGTTATCTAATCCTTTTGAAATCCTTTTTTGATCGGTTTTCTATTTATTTCTGTATAGTTATTTTGCTCTTTCTTTTTTTCCAAAGCTGACAATGAAAAATTGACTTTTAATCATATGAACACATCCGTACATATATGCATATGAATTTACTATATATATATATATATATATACACACACATATATGAAATTTTAAGGATAACGGATAAAAATAAATATAAATTTTTGTTGTCTCCCTTTTTTTTTTTTCAAAAAAAAAAAATATTTAGTAATAAATTTTTATTAAATGTCCAGCGGAATTAATTCGTAAATTTAGAAGTATACCAATAAAATATATACTCGTATATGTATTTATGTATATATGTATATTTTATATATGTATGTATAGAAATATATAGAAATTTTCATGCCTTAGTTTTAAAAAAGAAAATTGATTTTTGATAGTTTTTTTTTGAAAAGTTTCCAATTCAATCATTTTGGATTTTAATAAAGTAGCCATCGAAAATTGAATTTATTGTTAAATAGATAAAAAATAATTCTTGTCAAATCAAATGGAAAATGTTAAAATAAAATAGAGTAATATTTTTCTATATTCTTATTTCAATCAAAAATAATTAACTTTTGGATTATTATTTTGAGAAAAAAAAGGGGTTAAGCGTAACTTTTGTAAATTCTTATACTAAATTGTAAATCTAAATTATATGATAAGGCGTTTAATAACACCAGGTTATTAGACCAGATAATAAGGCAGAAAAAATAAGAAATTTTGGAATTTCTACATTCTAAATTTTGTTTTTTAATTTGTCCTCTAAAAATTCATAAGAAATTTTTTATAATTTCTTATGAATTTTTATGATTTTTTTTTTATTCGGTATAATTATATTTTTTCCCAAGTAACAGCAGCTACTAAATTCACATTAAGCTGATATAGAGTCTTTCACAAACAACTGGTCTTACAATCAACTGAATTATTGCTCCTAAATTTAAAAGATACTCGTACCAAATTAATTGGAACAAATATAAAAAATAAACTGCAACATCTACCACCAAATTGGTACGAAATTTTTTTGAAGTCTCTACCAGCAATTTTTTTGTATTTTCGATTTTTATTCCGTTTAAGAAAATTTTACCTTATAAAATGTCCATTTTATATCCAATGTTAAATATACTTGTTGCAGATGATTTTATTGTAAATCATTATTAATATTTTTGAAAAACATGTTCTAATAATTTTAATATCCACAATTTCCCAAGTCTTTTTACTGTATAACAACATAATATTTAAAGTCGATTCATCTTTTAAATTCAAAAATTATTGAAAATAGGCAAATATCTATTTGGAACAGCTGGCATATTTTCCAAAAAAAAATTCCACAAAATATTGTAATATTAAATGTGATTTGAACACTACAATAAAAAATATTTTGACATTTTGTATAACAATACAAGTTACGCACACTTATATAATATTATTCTAAGAAATAAGATTGAATGCACGTTCATATCTGATATGTAAAAATCATCTAATTGACTTTTAAATTTTTGATAATTATTTTATATATTAATTATAATTTCTAAATAATAAATGTACTAATATTATTTATATGTACATAATATATAGTGCATATCTTTGAGAAAAAATCACAAAAGGATATTACAGCTTTTTTGTTGCTCTTCACTTAATTTCTTATACCCAATTTCCAAGTATTAAAATGAATTGCAATTTTTTTTTTTCTTAAATTATAATTTAAATTTTAAATTAAAAATGTTAAAAATAAAATTAGAAATGAATTCACAATGTGAACGTATGTTATATCTAAGCGAAAATCATACCGCATCACATGGCATTTGACCTAATCTCATCTAGCAAAATAGAAGAAGATGAAGAAGAAGAAGAAAAAAAAAAGAAAGAAACCGACAAGAAATATGTAAATTTAGACAAAATTAAACAGATTCTTATCTATATAGAATACTAAATTTTAGCCTAAGGTAAATATCTTAAGGTAAAAATATATATAATTTTTTTTTTCATTTAAATTTCTCTATGGATGACGTTTTTTTTTTTTATGTATTTTTTCTCCCTCTGCTATAACGTAATACGCGCGCGGTCATAGCAAAAAAAAAAAAACATTTTGATTTTTACGTGGTTTTTTTTCTGTTCTTCCCAATATATAAAAAATTTCATTAAATTAAAATGAAAAAAAAAAAAAGTTTAAAAGAAAAGTTTTCACATTTACACGTCGCTCACCTGCAGATTTCGGATGGCACAACACAAAAAAAAATAATTTTAAATTAAAATAAAAATTATTAAAATACCTTAAGAGGAGAAATACAATGTTTTCTTTTCAAAATTTTTTTTGGTAAAAATTTCTCGCAAAATGCTAAGCGCACGTATTATAGAAGTGTGTAAAAACAAAAGTAAATTGTTTGTGAATAATTTTTATGCTTTAACAAGTAAAATAGAAACTAACCTCATGAACGAAAAAGAAATCTTAAAATTATGTTAAAATTATGTTAAAATTATGTTATTCGAGATTACACTGCAATTGTCATATAAAACTTGTCATATAGCCCATAAAATAAATTTCGATTGGGTTTTATTGAATGTGATTCGAAAGTCAATTTTGATATAGGAAAAAAATTTACTAAAAATTTTTTTTTGCAAGAAGTAAAGAATAGACAATGATGCAATTCATTTGTTTAAGATTTTTAAAAAAATTTGAAATTGAAGCGAAAACTTTATATAATTCCATCGAAATCAATATAAAAACAATGCCAAATTACAATAATTCATCCACTTAATCATTTCATGGAGGAACTCTATTCAATTAGATAAACCTTAAACTAATATTTATTGAAATAGACCTCTGATATAAATTCTTAAGATGAAAAATTAGAATTACCAATCTAATTGAATTGATCATTTCGAAAACCTCATTTCCTTCCAAAGTCAAATTTTTTAGAAGAGCGAAAAAAATTAATTTGTATTTCATTAGAACTTTCAACAATGAAAAAAAAAAACCAATTACAACCTTAGTTTATACATTTTATCTAATAAGACCCTTAGATCCAATTAAATGTACTGTTCTTTTTGTTCTCTTCAAATTTCTCTTCAAATTAATTCTCTTCAAATTTCACTTGTATTTCAAAAACAATTAATTTTAATTTAAAATTTATTCAGTTGTAAAACTGTTTTGAATTTTACGTATGTATGCCATTTTGTTTTTTACTGATTTTGTATCTTTTAACATGCAATTGAATATTATGAAAAAGTTAATTATGGAGAAATGTGAAAAAATGACATTTTAATAAAGATTAATTCAAGAAATCTGGAGAATATGCTCAAGTCTCTGAGTGATAAATTCAATTACGCCTCGAATTAATTTGACTCTCTTGCATTTTAATTTAAAAAAAAGGTAACATTTCAAAGTGTTTCCGTAATTTAATATCATACTGATGATATAATAGGGTATTGAGAATTTGTTGTATAAGAAAAGGTCGATTTTCATCAAAATGTTATTTGGGACAAAGGTGTCCACTTACCTCTTCAATTAAGAAAACATTATTGTTTGCAATAGTAAATGTTTACTAACTACCTTTTTTTTACTATTTCATTCCTAGAAGTTGTATAGGGCTGATGTCGTAGATAATCATGCCCCAGTTGCTTGCGTTATTGAATTGAATAGGTGGGTTACAGGTCTCTCGTAACTTTTTCTTTATATTAAAATATTTAAGGTTATTGATATTTATACCTACTTAATATAAATTAATTTAGATATATAAGTGAAAGTACACCTTTGATAAAATAAATTTTAATTTTTGCAATAATAAAATTGTTTTAAAACTATTTTTTACTAATTATATTAATGACATAATTATATATTTACATACACACCTAATTCCATATTATTCTAATTAAAAATAAATCAATATTGTAAGCATGCCTTTAAAATACAAAATTCATTCAATTGGTCCAAATAATTTATTATTTTTTTTTTGTTATTTGAATAAATACACTAATATTCTAATTTACATATATGAAATTATACAATATAACAATAAAAAATAATTATTATATTAATAAAATATAAAAATATTATGCACAAAATATTATCAGAAATTTAGTTTTATTGTTTTTTCAAATGTTATACAAAATTAGTGTTCATACTTTGTTCACTTAGCCAATTTTTATCTAATTATTATGATATAATTTATATTTTAAATAATCAATTAAAATTAATCCAATTAAATTAATTTCAAAAATTAAATTAAAACCCTTAAATAAATAGTTAAATTGCATTTTATACATGTATAAATTATTTGTATAATAGAAAAATGTTTGTTTAAATAGAATAACACACACGTGAATAATATTAGCGTAATGCTTATAAGTATAACATAAAAAGGCATATGGAAATTAATCAAAATATTAGGATAGGAAATTAATCGAAATATTTTATTTTAATAATTTATTAAAAATTTGTGAAAATTTATTTCATGAATTTTGAGATTAAATTTTTTTGCAAAATTTGAGTTAATTATTATAAATAATTGCATTTTATTCTTTGTCATCTGGAAATAAATCTGAAAAAGATGTTAAATGATCTTTTATCAAAATTTTAATTGAAAAAACCCTAGTTTCGAAATTTATTACAAAATTTAACCATCGTGCAAAACAGTTTTATATAGAAAATAGAACATTTATAATGTATAGAATTAAAATTTTTAAACCAAAGTATGATTTAGATTAAGTACAAAAATACTCCCTTCAAAGTATCTCCATAAATATTAGGAATTAAATTATTCAATTCAAAATTATAAAAAGTATAGGATGTCTTTTTAATATTTTAAAAAATGAAAATCACTAAGATTTCAATTTTGTATTAAAATTAGTAATCACAATTAATTTACATGTTTCATCGACCTAATTCCTTTATATTTCCATAATATAATTTCCAGAAATTTACAATTTATTATAGAATTTCTATTGCATCAAATATTAATTACCAAATTTAAAAAAAAAAAAGGAATTATAAAAATAATTACCCAACTGGAATTTTTTTAATTTGTCAAATACATTAAATAATTTTATCAATTAAATAAGATCAAAATATATTTCGGAAAGTTTGTGTTTTTTACATTAAAACTAATTAAATTTACTTAAATTATAATTGTACAATAATTACTGTACTATACTATTTTTATTTTTTCTCTCGCCCTTTCTCCTGTCTCTCGTTCTAAAATCTAAAATTTTTTAGATATTGTCTGGATTTGTTTTTTTCTTTATATACACTTATTTTAAATTTTATAAAATTCGAATTTATATTTTATGTTAATCTTGATAAAAATTTTACATTTTATAAACACAAATACATATATACATATACATTCACTTAATATAACACATTTATTATTTATTACTTCATCATTAAATTTTCATTTAATTTTTAATTCAAATATTTTATTTTCAATTTTAGTTTTCTCTATTATATTTATGTTCTTTTTTTTATCTTTGTTTTCTTCTTTTTTAAAATGAGAAAAAATTCGGAAAAACATCTGCATTAAATTGACCACATAGAATTTAATTAACTTATTTCACAGAAATTTTTAATTTGTATCATCATCTCAAATTATTATGAAAATTGAAAATAAATTCTTGTATACTCTACTCCAATTAGTATATTTAAAATATAAATGCATTTTATTATAATTTCAATATACATACATATAAATATATATAAATATTTCACTGACAATTTAAAATAAATATGTGCATTATAATAAATGAATGTATTCATTATACATATGAATACAATTATAGTATGTAACGTTTATGTAAGTAAAATTACGATAAATTAGACTTGCCATTTTAATGAAAATGAATACAAAGTCTATATAAATTTAAAATCACCAAAATTTTAGAAAAAATAGACTTATATTGCAATTGGTTCTTATTCAATATTGTGTTTTTTTTTGTGAAAAAAAATATGTCAAAATTAAAAACAAAAATGTTTTAATTCAATTTATTTTATTTCAAAGAAAAAAATCAGGGAAACGATTAAACAACTATTAAACTTAAGTTAGGCTGTTATTATAGTTCTAACCATAGAATAATTTGATTAAAAGGATTTCATTTAATATTTCCAAATTTTTAATTTACATATACACTGTATACTTCCTTTATCCTAACACTTTAATTATTTTAACTAACACAATATGCAAAAACGAAATTCAACTATTCTACATAAATTTCTCTTGCTTTCTTAACTCACTTTCTTAACTTCTGCTTAAAAACTCTCTTAACAGCAAATTATTTTCAAGAAAAATTATTAAACAGTCTAATATTCTTCCTTTTCTTAACACCATCAGTTTTCATATAATGAACATTTCCAATTAAAAATGCATATCAAAACATACTTAAGTGTATGTTTTGGGTCAGCGTCGAATTCTGAGTTGATTTAGCTTTGTCTGTCCGTCCGTCCGTCTAGCGATAACTCAAAAACTAATTGAGATACGTTCACCAAATTTTAAAAAATGATTTATTATAGTAAGTGCCAGAACCCTATTTAAATTGGAGATGATCGGGGTACTAGTTCGGGTAGCTGCCATACAACTTCAAAATTTATTTGGCTCTATTTAAGAAACTATAAAAACTATATGGTATTGAAATTTCACACAAGCAAATATATTAGTAGGGTCGATGTGTTTGATAAAAGTCGTTGATATTACTTGGTTCCTTCTGATACCTGCCATACAACATCAAAAGTTATTTGGCTATATCTCAGAAACTATAAAAACTATGGTATTGAAATCTCACACAAGCAATAAGTAGGGTCAATGTGTTTGATAAAATTCTTTAAAATTGTTCTGCTCTTTCTGGTAGTTGCCATTGATCTTCACTAGTAGTTTCGCACACACATTATTTTGGAAAACACAGTACTGAAATTTCGTATGAATTAATATGGTAATACGGTAACTTAAAGTCATAGTCTGTCCCATAGTCAGTTATGGCATATTTATTCGAACATAGGATAACAAATTCGTACGGCTATCACAGAGTTTTTTTCTCGTTTATTTTTTTCTCGTTTTTTTATTAAAAAAGTTAGATCAGCTTTCGACCTTCATAACGCATTTGCTTTTAAAAAATGTATCAATTTTTCTAAAGTAATGAATGTGTCTAAACAAATTTTTTATTTAAGTTTAAAATACATACTCGTACATATAGTATTTGTGTTAAAAATAATTTACACCGGCAACTCTTTTTAAATTGCTATTGTATATATTTGCTAGTATTTATATATATATATTATTATAATTTTTGTGTTTAAATAATTTGTATACTTTTAAATGGTTTAAAATAAAATAAGAAAAATAAAACAAAAATGAATTCAAAGTTGAGAATAAAATCATGCATCGCCAATTTCTGTGAATTTTGTTTCATTTAAACTGATTATATGAAGAGATATGCCACACACATCTCCATATATCCATATGTAATCTGTTATACATTAAGTATTATACATAAATGAAGTAAAACAATTTAAATAAACTAACTTTTGTCTCAAATAATGTCATGCCATATTATATCCCCATATGCCACACAAGTTAACCAAGCAAAAATAAAAAAAAAAAAAATTAACAGAAGAAAATTATACATTTTGCGATTACATTTCATATAGATTTATATATGTATGTATGTAATATTATTTGCCAACTTATACCGAATTAAAAAAATTTCCCGTACAAATTTTCTTTTCGTATATTATGATTTTTAAAATAATAATGTACGCAAAGGATAACTTGTACATTTTATGTATTCCTTTAATATATAAATGTGTGTTTGTATAACGTATATACTTACTTAACATTTTATTTCAAAAAGATTTTTGTGATTTTTCAACATCAAAACAAAACTAAATTACTTGTTATCAGATTGGTCGTTGTCCAGATTTTACTGACAGAAACAGACTCTTTCATTTCCATTTATATACCATTTACAATTGTATTATATACATATAAATATCTAAAATAATTGTTGTTATATGATTGAACAGATAAATTAAGTTGAAATGTTTTCTAATAATATTTATATAAGAACAAACAAATAAACATACAATATTATATAATATAATGTGATGTTAATCATAAACGCAAAATTACAGAAAAATTATTTATAAAATGGGAAATTTTTGTTCAAAATAAAAATTAAATATTAAAATTTACATTTTTTCGGACTTATTAGATAATAGCATATTAAAATAATAGAAAAATTTCATATATAAAGAAGAAGTTCATTAAAAAAATGCCATTATATATTTGTGAAATAAAAAAATATTTTCTTACAAAATTTTCTTATTTTCAACACAAACACTGATAATCTTTATATTTGGAATTTTCTAATTTGCGTTTTTAATTTTTTTAATCTGTTATACATGAGTAAGGAGCAAGAATCTTATGAAAATGTCACTGGAAAATTTTGAAACAAAAACCAAAAATTTGCTATTAAAATTGCCCATCCAATTGTCCGCCAATTTGTAACACTCATTATAGGTCATCATCGTAAATAAAGAATAATTTGTGTTGTGTATAGCTAGAAAATTTTATTGTATTCTTAAAAAATCTTGTCAACAAGAATAATAATTTTTAAATTTCTCTAAGTAAATATTATAAATTAATTGCAAAAATTTATTATTACATAGGGAATAACTCATCCTATAAGTATGCTACAATGTTTGAATCAGCACATAACGTAAATTATATGGAAATTTTTTAATAAGTTCCGATATTTAATTATTTTAATTTAAAAATAATTAAAATACAATTAATAATATTTTACCAAGATAACATTTCATTCTTGAAATCCTTACAGTATTCATATTTTTTTTGAAATAAACAAAATTTTGAAAACTGTAATATTTTTCTTATGCATATAGCTATCATGAAGTCGAAACCTAAGAAATCTAAATTTACCAGAACTAGACTGAGACTTTTAATAATAAAAGATGAGATTTTGAAATGGGTATTAAATAAAATGCAAATATACTGTAAAATACCAAAATACTATTATAATTACAATAACAGAGTATTCTAAAACTGTTATATGAAACAAAGCAATTCTTTAATTTCTGTAAGAAGTCACATTTTTTTTTTGTTTTAACTACTTACTTATCTAATTTACTTCAATTTATATTTCGTAATAATAATAAAAATAATAATAAAAGTGTATAATGAAAAGAATAAGGTAAATCACAAAAAGGAAGACCAAATCCAGCATAACCACAAATTAATGAAATTTATTTGAAAAAAATGCGGTAAAAAAATTTTCTTTTGTATTGTGTAGCATACTTTTGACCGATTTTTTTATTGTAATTTTTCCTTATTTTTTTCGAATTCGTGCTATTGTTTTTCTTCGTTTTTCTTTGTTTTTCCTTATTATTTTTAGTATCTTTTATACAAATTTTCATATTTTCTGTTTGTTACTTCCAACGGTGGGATATTATAAAATTTTTTTGTTATAATCAGATTTTTTATATCTTTAATTTTGTTTTTTTAATATTTATTATCAATTAGTTTCTGCGATTCAAAAAAAAAAAAAATTCTCCAAATGTAATGGATAAAATTTTTTTATTATTTTTATTTTCTCTATTTTTTTGTATTTTTTAATTTAGCATTTCAGTAACGCATTGTTGTATTATAATAATGCGCGCGGTGAATTATTGTCATGGGTCACACAGACAATTAAATGCAAAAAGGGTTCTTTTATTTTTATTTTCGATTAATTTTATTTTATTTTTTTCTTTTTTGGTTAATTTTATTTCATTCTTTATTATTTTTCTTATTTTTTAATGATAATCTTGTACACATATTTGTACATACACAATACATATATAATGTTGTATACATGCATTTATAAGTATATAAGCACATAACTATATTTTTTTGGCTTTTGGTTATATTATTTTTGGATGAGAAAAAGAAATTGCTTCTGACATTTTTTCTGATTCTTATCTACAAATGAAAATAAAAACAGCAACAAATAAATAAGGAATTCAAAAAGAACAATAAAATTTATTATAAAATAAGAAAAAAAAAGCTTCAATATATAAATATATATATATATATATATATATATATACATTCAAAATATATGTATAAATTTGTATTATACTTACACACAATTATATACATAAATAGAGCCTGCAAAAGTTCATTACTTATTTAAGAAATAACAACACATAACAATTACAAGCAACATAGATTTTACTCCTATATATATATATATATATATATATATATATACAAAACAAGGAGTAAAGAATATGAGAAAATGTTTATAAAAAAGTTAAATGTATATACATATATACTCGTAGATAGAGAATAGAGATGCAGAATAATATTTTCTTGTTGTAGCTTGCTACACACTTCTTTATTTTTTAATGTTTCTCATTATAATGTTTATAAACATTTGGAAATAATAGAAAATTTTATAATATTGTTATTTTTATTTATTTGTATTTCAACCTCATACATATATATGTATATGTATATATATATATATATTTTGTATATATTGTTAAAGTTTTCTTATTTTTATTTTTTTATTTTAATTTTTTTTTTATTGTAAAATTAGAGAAGATCAAAAAATGATTAAATATTTTGATTATGTTTATGCCCTTTTGTAAAAAAAAAGAAAATTTCTAAATATGTACATACATATACATATATTTCTACTTATATATGAATACATGAGTACCTTTTACAATTCTATTGATATAGTAAAACTATGTTATTTAGAACTAATAAAACTTTGTATTATATTATGGGCTCATTCATTTTAAGATGATCCAAGAACTTTACAATTTAATTGAATAAGAATATTTTGGCGAGAATATTTACAACTTAATTGCTTATGTATTATTTTATGTATATGACATATACGGCCGGTAAAAGGTTCAATAAAGCTGTTTCAAAAATATTTCAGCTCAACAAATTATGAGTCATATATAGCATCGAGTTAATAGTCAAAAATAATTAAGATTTTTGTTCGGAACATAGTGTCAAATCCTAATGAACTATTTCGGAGCTACAGTGATTTTAGAAAAAAATTTGATATTTATTTGCTTATAACTTCGGTTCCCAAGAAGATAGAAACTTTAAACAAATTGTTTTTGAAAGGGCTTTTAGAGTGCATAAAATAATTGAAATGCATTATTTAGTTTTACATGTTTTTTTTTTGGAAGTACAAGCGTTCGAACTTTAGGAACCTTGTATATCTGTATACGGGAAATTATTGGTTATTTAATAGTAAGTCTAACCTTAACAATCAATAAAAAGACAAATTTTGATCAAATTTTGATCAAATGTAACATTTCTTTAAGAATTTTAAATTTTTTTTTTCAAAAGAAAAATACGAACTGGCATCTGTTGTGTATAAAAATGATTGCCCAATTTAATTCAATGGATTTTTTGAGCTTTGTTTAACGAATTCAAAATCTGCTCTGAGAGTTCAAATTGGACAAGAATTTAAAATAAAATTTCTAAACTATTTTTAAATTCTAATCAAATACAATTATGTAAATGGAATGTTCTTATACAATTAATTATAAATTATTAAACCACTTACTAAATTCATTATTCGAAGAATAAAAGTTCTTCTGTATGTAAACTTCCATAATATTAATACATTATATACATATTATATACACATATATATATAAAAAGATATGATAATGTAAATAAACATATTTATTATTTAATAATGTAAAATAAATACAATGCAAAATTTTTTTAAGAATAACAGCAAAGATTCAATATGAAAAATATATAAGAGAAACCTTAAAAGAAAACCAACAAAAATAAAATGCTGGCTGATTTTACGAATAAAATAAATACATTTTCTAAGAAAATTTAAAAAATTTAAATAGAAATAGAAAAAACAAAAATCCAAGATAAAAAAACATTCAACTCCCACAGTGAGTTGTGAACAAGAATTTACAAGCTATAATAATAAAAGTATCTACCTTTAGTTGTAAAAAAATTTTGAGTATATCTCCTTATATTAAATATATTTTATCTTCAAATATGTAGATAACTATATGCAGTTTTATCTTATTGTTAAATTCACTAGAAATTTTCATTTAGTTTTTATAAAAAAAAAAAACAAATTTCCTTATGTTAAAATTTTTATTTCTCTTTTGTATTAGCTAAACATAGTATATTTATTATTGTGCAAAAATCTAAAGAAATTCAAAAAATTCTTTAGTCCTTCTCTACGATATCCTATATACGAGTATTCTATATCCAGCGCACACTTATTTAATAATATTACAAATTGTTGAACAAATAAATGAAAAAAAAAAAATGAAAATATAAAATAATATTTTGAATTCAAAAAGTTTTCATAAAAATAAAATGTACAACAATATTGGCTATTGGTAGACTCTAAGTCTCCACATAAGTAAATTGTATATTTATATAGGATTAAACTGCATTAATAGATTTAATAAATAAGACGCCGGAAACGATTTTTTTAAGAAAAATTTTCAAATATTTACTTGAATAATAAAGATTTTGCTTATACAATAGCAAAAATTTAATTATAAAAATAATTTGATTATTTGTAAACTAATTGTGTCTAGTATTTGTAGCATACCTCTACGAATAAATTACTTAAAAATACTATTTAATTTAAAAACGAGAAAAAATAGAGTTGATCTTGTCAACTCTGTGATACCAGTACGAATTTCTTATACTATGTGCGAATAAATATGCAATAACTGACCATGGGACAGACTATGACTTTAAGTTGCCGTATTACCATATTAATATATGCCAAATTTCAGTACTGTGTTTTCAATATTATCTAAGATATGGCCAAATAACTACCGAAGTTGTATGGGAGCTACCAGAAGGAGCCAAGTAATTTCAACGAATTTTACCACACACATTAGCCGTACTAATATATTCGTTTGTGGGAAATTTCAATACCACAGCTTTTATAGCTTCTGAGATATAGCCTAATAAATGGTTTTCGAGTTATCGTTGGGACGGACGGGCGGACGGACAGACCAAGCTAAATCAACTCAGAATTTGACGCTGATCAAAAACATACACTTGAGTCTATACCTATAAGACCGTTATTTCTTAGCGTTACAAACGGTAAGGCAAATTTAGTATACCCTTCGAACATACGTTCGTACGGGTATAATGATAGTCATGCAATAGATGTGAACCTAATAATACGTTCACACTATCTATGATATTTTACATTAAAACATCTGGCTTTAAATTATCTAAATTATTTTGCTTAATATTTCAATGGAACCATTTAATTATTATTGAGGTACACCATTTAATTATTACTCTATATACTTACTGAGCTATGAGAGTATAAACTATCAGCAAGTTGTTCTCCACGGTGTTTTCTACAGTCATAATTTACTCCTATACCAATTAACGCAAATTTATAAATAATAAGTCTTAGCACTGGCTGCTCTCAGTACTACCGCAATAGTCTCATTGTTCGGGACATTAGGAAGATTGAGGAATCCACATGATAAAACACAAAATATTAATATAATTTAATTAATTCCACAATTATTCAAAATTATCACTTAATATCCAAAAAAATAAATTCTTATATCTTATAGTTTTATTCATTTTTATTCCATTACAATATTATGTTAAGGTCTTTATAAAGAAGTTGTTCTTTTTTTCTTATATAGCTGAATTTTACTTTAAAGAAAACCGCAGAAAATTATAATAATTTAATTTATTACAAAAATTTCACAGCTTCCACCATTTCATTAGATGAACAAATATAAAATATATTTATAATAAATATATTTGTATAATGAATATCCCTACAAACATCTATATTTATTATATAACATATACATTAATTGATTCAGCATGAATTGATTTTGAACCCTGTAAAATTTTCAGCACAACCGTATTTAAAATACAATAAATTAAACACATTGATACAAATTATGTTAAAATTTACCTTCCATATGTGCATAATTGGTGAATAGGTTTGTTAACAAAAATTTTGTTACTTTTTTATTACATCCTATAAATAAGATCCTATATAATCCTATAAATAATAAATTATAATTATTAAGAGTGGTCATTCTTATTAGAAATTCGAAGATGAATAAATAATTTGTTTCGATTTTTAATAAAATGTTCTTTCCGTCTTTCTTATATTAACATCATCTCAGACGAATCCTTCCAATATAATAAATATATTTGCATATATATTTTTCATACGCAAACAAGTACCAAGATCTTGTTTTCTGAAGAAAATAAAATTAGAGTTAAATTAATTGAAAAGAAATTTCGAAATTTAAAATAATCATGTAAATCTGTAATTATAATCAACGCAAATACTGTAGAAAAAATATAGTTTTACAGGAAAACGCAACTTAAAAATTTGCTGCATTTTAATAATATCACTGTGAGTCTTCTATACTCAGGATCTCGAAAGAATTAATTATATAAACTCTTTTTTGTTATTTTATAGAATTTAAAATGTTACCTGTTAATGCCTTTAACTGGTAACAGGATTTTATGTTTTTGATGCAACAACGGCCTCAAATGTATAATATTATTAAATACCTATAATTACGAGTATCGCGTATCGACCCAAAAGGGGACTATGTTGGGAAATAAAAATAAAATTTGTCAAAATTTTTGTGTTTTCTTGGTTAGGCTACTTAATTCTGGGACAGCCCTCGTAACAGTGGATATTTGACTAAAACACAGTGAAAATTCATAGTTATTATTTTAATTATGTGTTTTTCTTCCAATTTGACTAAAATTGTTTTTGTAAAGTATTTGGATGTTTAGATCATTGTTTTGAGATGTTCGGTTTGGTTCGAATGAGGAACGGAAAAGTTGAAATCCGGTTGTATCGCAACAGGCCTAAGCAACCTATGTGTACCCTTCGGGGGGCCACGTTACCTAACCTAACCTTAGCTAATTATTAAAAATCCAATGTAACATTAAATAAATAAGTGATGATTTTTAGTTGCTGAATTTCTACATTTTAGAATTTTAATAAAGAGATAATTAACTTACG
The DNA here is from genome assembly GCF_029603195.1 of Condylostylus longicornis. Lineage (NCBI taxonomy): Eukaryota > Metazoa > Arthropoda > Insecta > Diptera > Dolichopodidae > Condylostylus > Condylostylus longicornis. Next base: position 5,179,167 of record NW_026578009.1, on the reverse strand, counting down.
TTTTATTCAATATAACAGCCTTAATAATATATGTACATACTTCAGAATTTTAATTAATATAATATAATGTAATACAGAATTCCAAATTAAGAAAATTGAGAATTTAAAAAATTAAATTTTTATATACATAAATGTATAGAGGTTTTATATTGAATTTCCAGAAATTTCGATTAAATACCTCGTAGATTTTAATTGCTTTGATTAATAATATTTTTACAAATCGGCATCACTAAAATAAAATTATAATAAATCTGAGTGATAACACTACATCCTATTTTTATAATATTTATGTATATGCATTATAACAGTCATAAATTCATAAACTTACATACGTACATATTTCAAGAATAAAAAAAAATAAAGAAAAAAAAATTCTGAAAACTAAAATAAATTTGTTTTTTTTTTTTCATATATGCGTTCTGTTTGTGCGGCAATCCTATTAAGGCACACGCCGCTTGTCATGCTCGATTTAGTAATCACAGGGTGCCCCTAACATATTTTTATCTTTTTTCTTATACATATATGTATGTATATATTTTATTATTGTTATAAGTTGAATAATCACTATCAAATCAGTCCAAAAAGTCGCGTGCAGTCAATTTCATAATCTTTTAGGATGATTTTATTATTTTTGTTTTTGGTATCATTTCTTTGCTTTGGTTTTTTTTTTGCTTTCTTGTTCATCTTTTGATTATCTAAATAAACAATTTACATATTTAAGCATACACATACAAATATACAACATACTTTATACAAATTATATATACGCAATTTTTATGTGTTATACTCTATACTATATATACCATATTGTATATCTAAATTTTGAATCTGAATCAATTATGCAAATGACTTTTGATAACAAAAGTATGCAACCACTTAAACTATAAATGATATAAGCATGCATATACATCCATACATATATACATACAGTATGTATGTACCTTCATAGTGATCTACAATCTATATATACATTATAATTTTAACATTTTCTTATATATACGTAATTTGCTTATGATTGTTATGTTAAAGTTTATTTCTCTCTGTTTACCGCGCAAAAAAAAATATTAACAAAGAAACACTAAATTATATACATATACATTCATATGTATATAGAGATATAGTATATATGTATATGAAAAAATAATTTAATAAATGCTCCAATAATATTTATAACCGAAAAATATATTAACCGTGTAGGGAATAATTCGGCGAAAGGCGTAAAAAGAAAAATTGAAAATCAGGCTCTGGCCATAAAAAATATAATTATGTATGTATAAAGAGAGAAGTGATTCTTTTATTCAGCGTTTTATTTTTCATCTTTTCCTTCTTTTTTTTTTTTTGTTTTTGCAATTTACGCTTTTTTTTCCACGGAATTATTTATATTAAATTATTTTCATTGTATATGCATATCTGATCATACATTGTACATATATACATATATATTATGAACTATATACTATTGTGTGAAAAAGCCTTAATTTTAAAACGAAAACGCATCAAAATACAATCATTTCTGATTTGCGCGCCTTGTTTTACATTGCTTTTTATTTTGATTATTACAAAACTACACTGTTGCGTTAACAGATTTGTAAAGACGGGCAAAGAGTTAATATACGCGACTGGGTTTATGTTAATCGTTTAATTATGCAAAAAATTTTATGTATACATTAATTAAATTCTTAATTTATTAAAAAAAAAAAAACTAAGCTCGGTTTTAAAGAAAAAAAAAACAAAGAGAAAAACTCTCAAGCATTCAAATATACAAACATTTAATTTCCATACTCGTACATACATAAATTAACAATGAAAATATTTATTTTAACAAATTAATTAATACGAGTAAGTTTTTAAAAAAAAAATTATTTGCTTCTGCTCTAAATCGTCAAAAATACTTTAACAAATTTTTTTGATAAAACAATATTAATCTTTGTAACAATTGAATTATAGTTATTATAATGCTTATATATATACAGACATTTAGTTATACTTTAATTAGAGAGTACTTACATGTTTTCCTCATACTTGCATTTTAGCCCAATTTTCAATATTGCATACGGTTTCTCTCGTTCTTTAGGTTGTTTATTAGCTGATTTGTTTTTAATTTGAAATATAGATAAGTAATAGTAATAATAATAATAGAGTCATCCAACCTTCTCGGCCCACACGTGGGGAGCCATCGATCATATTTTAAAATTGAGTAAATAAATATTATTATTATTTATACAAATAAATTCAATTATTTACAAAATCATCACGCCAGCTTGAAATTTAAATATGACTGGAAAATTTATGCAAGTAAATGTTAGAAAAGAACTTCAAGCTCTGTCATAGTCCGAAACAATAATAGTATGTTTTAAGAAAGTTGATTCCTTTATAAGAGAAAAGGGGAATAAAATTTGGAAATGCTTAAAACAAGCTTTATTAAATTTTAATTACAATTCCATGTATAGCTACATACACAGACTCTATCAGGGGACTCTAGTAATAACTCAATATTTTAAACAAAAAATTTCAATTGCAGAATATGTTTTCAATGCAGGAAATGTTAAATACGAGTATTCTCATTTGTGCGTAAATCACAATGAAATAATTCACCATGAAAAAAATTGAATTACTAAAATCTTTTATCGACAAAATGTGTCAGGACCGACTAAATGGAGTAGTAACTATAAACATTAATTATTAAATAGCATATTCTTTATATATTATTCGGACATAATTATTCGGACAAAATTTGCTGATATTAAAGCGCGCGGTAAAGCCTTTGTGCAATAATTAAAAATAATATTGAGTATACTAAACTTTTATAATGTTTTTTTTTTATGCAATGTAATTGAAAAACTTCAGGGCCTCTAAATATCAACTACCCTCAGGCCTTTCTCTGAAAGCCCCGGACTATATATATATTATTTGTAACTAATTTTCTCCTCATATAATTAAATTATTTTAATTTTTCTTATATAAAATGAAGTTAATTCAATTAATTCACTCATATTTGATTAAGTATATAAAGATCCTAGCAATATAACATTATTCACATTATTTCCAGATCTAAATTTCATGATAAATTTTGTATATATATGTATATATGTATGCATATATATTTTAATCCTTTAATTATTATATATATATCTAATTTTCCCCCTTATATAGTTTTCCGTATTCTAATACAAAAATTATCGGCTTTTTATTTAATAAAATTAAAAATAAAAAGATGAAAACTTCAAATTTGTCTATAAATATATCCTTGACATTAAAAAAATACAAAAAATACTTTCATCTCCTAATTTTAATACAAACAAATAATTTTGTTATTCAACAATAATAACGAAAATTTTGACAAAAAAAAAAAAAAACAAATAACAAATATTCGCTTCCATAAGTTTTCAAAAGTATGAATTCAAATTAAAAAATTATAATTGAAAAGAAAAAGAAAAAAAAAACACATCCTTGTTGAATAATTTATTATTGAAACTGGGAAATCTCTTCCCTACACATAAGAATTTCGAAAATTGTATACAATAAAAGGATGAAATTTGTATATGCATCTTTTATATTACCTATAATATTCTTCTTATTTTGTTGTTAAAAAAAAATGCCTCCTATTTCCTTTACAACAACAAAAAAAAATTTAACAAACATACAACTTCAATAGATCCTTAATATCCTTATATATAAATCCAATTGAGTCAATACCAGATTTATTACAATATAACCTTTCTCAAAACTCAACAGTATAAAAGCATTTCGATAATAAATGCTGTCATCTATATATTTTTAATGCTACGAGTATATCTGTACTGAATTGCATGAATTTTTGCATGAATTCATTTTGTCAAACAAAAAAAAAAAAAGAACCCACCTAATCTGTTACTTCTTTTATTCTAAAGTATAATAAACCCCTAAAATGTATAACCCCGTCTGTCTGTCTATTAAAATAAAAGGTAATATAACTATTATTATTTACCATTTTAATATTATCAGTTATGGATACAATTGTAAGGTATTTTGTCATTAAGCAATTGATACTTTTTTGCTTTTTGTTTCCTTTCCGAATTTTCCTTTAGTTCTATATGGTATTTTGTCGGTAGATTGTTTGCAAAAAAAAAAAAAATAAAAAAGCAAAAGTAGCAAATCCTGGATATGAAAATGTCCTTTTGTTTTCTTTAAGTGGTTTTTACGGTTGTATTAACAAATTCTGTTTGTTAATCTACTTTATATTTTCTGTTATACTTTTAATTTTTTGTATAAAAGAAAAATACGACTTTTTTTTTTGTCAATGAGATTTTTTTTTGCCTCAATTGAACAATCATTTTGGATTATTGTTCAAAAATTTGAGAAAAAAAAAAGTATGTGTTGCGTATAATTTGATTTTTGATGTAGATGAAACATACATATATACATTTATTTTAAAATATAGATTTAAAAGTAACTTTATAGGAGAGCGGATCTTTTGAAATTTAATATTTTTTTTGAATTTTTTTCTCTTTTTCAAAATCATAATGTATTTAAGGATATTTCTTAGATTAACATTAAAAGAAATCAAATGAAATTTATTAAACTAACAGAGTAAACACATTTGGAAAATGATGTATGTACACTGGGACCCCAGGTTACGGCATTTTTTTAGCAAGTTTTCATTTTACGATCTCTTCTTTTGCTTACATCAAAAATGTTCTGTTTAACACCTTTTCTTAGATTTACATCCATTAATTTTTGATTTTTTTCTTATTTCAATAGATTATGAAGTTTCGATGAATTATTCTGAAATTATTTTGTTTTTATTTACGATACGGAAAGGGCAAATGTAATTTTTTGAAAAAATATCGTAAAATTCTGCTTACATTTTTTAATGTGAATGTAATACAGAATATTAAACATGTTTTATATGTAATTGAATTTCTTTTTTTTTCAAATTTTACGATTTTGTTTTACGACTCCAAATTTTGGAGTGCATCTACGACGTGAATCGAGGACCTAGTGTATGAAAGTAAAATTACAATATTACAAATTGAAAATAATATACAAAAAAATATTTATTTTAGAATTCAACTACTCAGATGATTTAAACTCAAATTTATTATCCAATTATGTGGAAATTTAAATAGATTTTAAATTCAGTCAGTCAGTCTGTCTAAAAATTAATTGATTATGTTTTTATTATAGAGTATATTATTTTATGAATATTTACTATGAATAAAATTTTAAAGTAAACTCAAGGCAGTTGTTCTGAAGGAAGAATGTAATAATTTTGAAAATAACTCGATTTCAAATGAATAATGTGTGGCTCGTATAGAGAATTTAAAATAAATGGGATTTTATCTTTGAAAAAATTGTTATTCGCTTACAGAATTGTCTGAAATTTTGTTAAATCTTGTCTGATTATGGATTTAAATAACGAGAATTAAAATATTGCAATAGCAATATATCCAATTTTGGCTACTTATTTTAATTATTATAAAATAAAAATTTAATTACAAATATAACAAATCTGTGTGCATATCGCAATTCTAATCTAATGTGCGCATATACTAATCTGTGATAATCAATATCTTAGTTTGTGTGCGCATCGCAATACATGTAAATTGTTGCATTTAAACTATATATTTTACACTTGCCATTTATATAATATATTTATAAGACCCAGCTAAATTACCTTACCACTCTTATATACGAGATTTTTAAATACATAATATTATTTGTACCTTGTATAAACTATATACATAATAATATCATCACTGTCAAAAAATCAAATTAATATTTACTTAGTTTAATTAAGGACCCATATATGATTTATATAGTACTATATGTTTTAAGTTTTCGTTCAAAACTGTACAACTTATAAACTATATAATTTTTATTTGGTTTCTTGTTTCATTAACTTAGTTAAAATAATATTTTAATAATATTATACATTTTGAATTTAATTTCCTATAGACATGATATTTTTGAATTTTTTTTACTCATTTCTATATTCTTATATATTTCCTATATAGATATAGAGAAAAGACCTACCAGAACATTTCACTACCATGGTTATTTTTCATATATTATGTAATATATATAAGTACTTACTTATATAGTATGTACCTTATTAAAAATGAAAACTAAAAATATAATTTTATATAATTAGACTCTTTAAAGAGCGTGTCTAATGATAATATTAATATTTAAAAGTGAAATGAAATAAGAAATAAGAAACAAAACGTAAATAAAATTAATATTAATTAAAAAAAATTCAAATCTTGTATGGTAATATACAAGAGTACATGCATATACACACATACTCTCTTTTTATGCCATAATTAATTTTTTTTTTGTATATTTGTGCATATAAATTAGAATATGAAAACGACCTTTAGTAATTGAAGTGTTTCAGATTCAAATCAGTTATTTAATTGAGTAAACTTACTTGGAAAATTTTGCTTTAGATTTATATAATCAGTGCTGCCAAATAGATTAGCCCAAATATCTTAATTTTTTTTTTTAAATAATCGAAAAAAAAATATCTTCACGAATCTTCCGAAATTTTCAATTGAAATTCAAGTTAAATAGTGTAAGAAAGCAAAAATATCACGATTTCAATTCGAACCAAATGAGACACGAAAAGGGAAAGCTAATAAAGTGCACAATTACATACATATGTGGTCATAAGCCATTTTCGCATTTAGTTAATGCGCCCAGTCAATTATTATTGAACTGATTGCAGCAGAAAATATCAAAATTTATCTGTCATAGAAGTAGTGATATCAAGCGTTGCCTATTAAATTGTCTTTTTAGTCAAAATGCTTTTTTTTTGTTAACTTTGGAAAATATGGAAAAATGTGTAAAAAAATTGCAATTCTGAAAAAACATTTTAAAGATATTTTAATGGAAATTTCTTCATGCAACTGCAGAACAAATTATTCTAGGCGAACAGATTCTAGGCGGACGCTCTACCAACTGAGCTACAGAGGCATGAAGAAATTGCCGACGAAATGTTCTCTACATTGCTTATACTGTAATTCACATGATTACTAAGTATTTATTTTGTTTACATTGATTGCTACATACAATCTACTATTGAAACACACAATAACAAGAACATATATATTTATAGGATTGTGCCTATTGCACTAATTAAATTATGAATTTTACTAATACAACATCATAGTTGCGGAATTAATAAGAATGTGCTTATTACACTACTAATTTATCTTAATGGAAATTTCTTCATGCAACTGCAGAACAGATGGATGACCTAATCAAAGGAACGAGTTAAAGACAGAAAAATTCATTTTTAAAAAAATTTTTCTCCTCGAACTGGACTCGAACCAGTGACCTACCGCTTTCTAGGCGGACGCTCTACCAACTGAGCTACAGAGAAATTTCCATTAAGATAAATTAGTAGTGTAATAAGCACATTCTTATTAATTCCGCAACTAGGATGTTGTATTAGTAAAATTCATAATTTTAAAGATATTTTTTTATATTTGAAATTTAAAAATTTTAAAAATGTTATATTTTGAAGTTTTGCATAAAAAATATTATCAAAAAATCTTCACTTTGAAGATAAATCTTCATTTTTGGTAGCGATGTTTATTATATACTCATATGCGCCTTTGTATATATATATATATATATGTAGATATTATTGATAATTGAGAGTATTCTCAGACAATAAAATATTTCCTATAATCAATGTTATTTTTCGTTCTCTTTTTATTGTATGTACAACAAAATCTTTTGATAACGCTGTCCCGTCGGGAAATTTTTTTACTATAAATGTCGAGAAATTGCATTGCTAAAATATAAATAAAGAAATATAAAGAAAGAGATTAATATAAGATAGTTACTGTTAAAGAGAGTTGCATAAATTTAATTAAAATTGAAAGTATAAAAATATTTCCCTTTAATTTTATGATTTTGTAACTGAATAAGATTTAAATTACAAGTATATTCAAGTTATTAAGAATATTTAAAAAAAAAAAAATTATAATTTACAAAATTATTAAATTATATAAATGTGAAAGTGAGCATAAAATCTTCATATAGACTTTAAAATCATGTTCAACGTTAATATTTTTTAATAAGAGTCTTGTTTCTGCAAAAATTTTTCTTTTAATTATTGTGCACAGTTTACATATAGTAAAGGGGGTGCTCGTTATATCCTCATTGAAATTACAAAAAAAAAACAAAAAATATGATTTTATATAATTATTTTTTACATAATTTTTCGTTCTTATTCTCTTTTTTAATTAATATCCTCCTTTTTCCTTTTTACTATTATTATTTTAAGGTTAATCGTCCACTAACAATGAAAAAAGAAGGCATACAAACAAGAAATCGTAAATTATCATCAAAATCAAAAAAGAAAAAGAATTTAGGTGGTGCATGTCTTCCGATTAGTAGTCATCTTGGTGTTGGTATGAGTGACTTAATAAAACCATTAGATCCATCAAAAACATTTGGGAGTGGATTTTCAGCTTCAATGGGTAAGGTTTTTTTTTTTGTTTTGTTTTATTTTGTTGTTGTTATTTTCTTTACATTAATTCAATTTTTCTCATTATGACTGCTTTCTTAAATTTAATTTTTACTTTTCTTTTTGTTTATTATTTTAAATTCAGTTAAATTCTGTATTTAATTTCTATTTAATTGCATTTTAATACATATGTACATAAATATGTATGTCTATTGAAAATATGCATTGAATCCACATTGAATTTTTTCCATTTTATGATTTGATGAAGTAGAGAACAAAAAATTTTTTTTTTTTTAATTAAATTTATTATATTTATTATTAATTCCTATATAATATTATGTACGTACAATATTTATTATCTGTTATATTTATCTAAATTTTTCATTTTTATATAATTTAAAGGTCAACATGGACATTTATCAGGAGGATTACATCCAGCACATGCGCATATGCATGGTGGATGGTATGCAAGCGGAATGGGGGCATTAAGTGCTTCAAGCGGTTTACAAGGTGGATTTTCAACAGCTGGTTCCTTAGCGGGTAGTGTTGTGCCTCATTCACAGTCGTATCATTTAGGTTTAAGCTCGGTAGTAAGTATTATATTTAATATTATTATTATTTTTATAATTGTAATTGATTTTTATGAAATAATTTTAAAATATTTAATAGAGATCGGGATGAAATCGAAAATTTAGTTTTGCACTTATATTACCAGTTTCGGACTTTCAAATATACCATAAATTTTACGTCGTTACCTTACGTCTTAAGTTTTAACTAAGTTGAGGATTTAAGAATATCTTACATACAATTTCTGTTATGCCAAAAATATTTATGCAAAAAAATTTCCAAAATCAATATAAAATTCAATGTACAAGTATTTTAATTTAGCTAAGATAATTTTTGGTAATATTTTAAAATTTGTAATAATTGTCCTGTTAATGCAACATCTTAAACTATTACTATTGTAATAGTTCCTGATATTTCAGCAGTTCCTGATATTGTAACAGTAACTGTTCCTCATATTACAACCGCTTGAACTATTACAAAATTGTTCTAAAAACAATTATTTTATATTAAATCATCATTCATTCTTAAAGAGTAAGTATGAAAACGATCTGGGAAACAGGAAAATTATCAGGCTTAAGAGATAAAATTCTAAAATTTCTCAATTTCTTCGAAAAATATATATAGAAAAGCTCAATTTTTTCTGATGTAAAAATCTACAAATCCAAATCTACAAACCGCCAAATATTTTTATTCACTTTCAAAACTGATTTTTTAATTTTTTTCAATTGACTTGAAATATTCTACCAAAAGTTTTGCAGCTGTTTAATAGATTTCTGAATATGCCAATCAAAAACCGATATATTAAAGTCTTATACACAACATTAAAAAATATACAAAAATCTAAATTTTTAGATCAAATTCATAATTCAAATAAATTTATTTTTTCCATATTGGGCCAACAATAATTTTGGTAATTAAAATGGCACATACTGAACATGTTTTCCTTGTATACTGATCACAATTTAGTCTCTAATGGTAGCTAAGCTCTATTTTTTCTGTACATTTGCAAATTAATTTGAAATACAAGCTTCCAATAGTGTTTATTTGCTCTTGCTAATATGGAATGCAAATAATTAACGAAAATGAATTTATAAAAATTAAATAAAATTTAAGTGAATCGAATTTCAAAATTTGTTTCTTAATAATTTCTGGTTTGAACCAATCAAATAAAATCCAAAGTTATTGAAATCTGCGTGGCCGCTTTTTGTTTTTTGTTTACTTTTAAAGTTAATGACTTGATTTGCGAGCATGAGTTCATATACTCGTACTACATGCATATATGTATGTAGTGAAAACCGAGTGAAATAAAATTCACAACATAAATTTCAATTAAGATTAACGCTAATGGGTTTTAAATTTTTAATGATGCTTTTGTTTTTTTCATCTAAAATCAAAATACAAATTGATAATGAAATCTAAAAAATGTCACTTTACCGTAACTATCAAAATTAATATCGTTTTATAACGTTTAAAATGATGACTTTTTAATTTCATTTCTTTGTCTAATTTTTCATTTATTTTTATTTTTTTTTTTGTTTTTTTCAAAATTATCATAATAAATGCTAAGACCAAGGACACCACACACATTATCGATTGCATACCATTATAATCGAATTTAGAAAAAAAATCTTTTCATCTCTTGAATTTATTTTTTTTTTTTTTTGTTGTTTTTTTACGATAAAATTTGTAAACTTCCGAAAATGTAAATTATATACATAGTATAAATATGAAAGTGAAATATTTTTTGTTGATTATGTCAACTCTATACAACAGTAAGTAGCGAGACACAAAAGTTTATTAAAATTAATAAGGTTTCAGTTCCAAAATTTTAGGTCCAAAATATTTTTCTAACAATAAACTTTGATGAAAAATAAAGTTAGGTCAAAAATACTGCTTTTAAAAACAATCTGTTACACTATTTAAATTACTTTCCTCCATATTATATGTACCAAAATATATTAATATGTTGCATACATTTAGGATGAACAAAGAAAAAGTTTGAAAGAACCGTTAACATAATGGTCGAATTCAAAGAATAATTGTGCAAGTTATCATAGACCATTTTATAGTAAATATCTATTTGTATATAAAGCCCCATATTCTACTTGTCGTATCGCTTGACTTGATGAGTTGTTATGAAAAAAAATCTTATAACTTTCTGAGTAAAATTAATTTCAAAATTTGCATTTTCTATACTGGTATTCAAAATACTTTTCGATAGTATTTAATCACCCTAAGTGATTCCACTAGCAAATTATAGGTGAAAATTTCAGCTTTCTTTATTAAAGGGAATAGAAGTTTCGTGAAGAGACACTAAAAGTGCCAAATATTACAACTTGATAGAGAATTTTTAATCTCGCAGTCATTCAACTTAAGATTGATTAAGTAAAATTTTTTCTTTTTTATTTAACTTATAATTTGACTTCATAACCTGCTATAGGTGTTATTCCGACAACTTTGGCACTAAGTGCTGTAAGGTTGAAATTAGTGTCATAAACATAACACAGTTCATTTAAAAAATTTTCGTGTCTCTAATAAATAGGTTAGGTTAGGTTGAATTAACGCAGCTATTAGCAGATACATTGTGGATAGATAAACCCGTCGGCCGGATCTCTATATCTCCACTCTTACACAAACCTCCTCGAGTCTTTTAAAAACTGATTTAAATTCCTGGCATTAACATTCGACAAGCTGTAACGCGCATAAAGAAATTGAACCAAGAAACGTGCCTCTCCTGTATTAAAGCTGAGTACGACCACAGAAAATGAGGTACCGTATCTTCCTTCTCCTCCTCCTTAGTGGGGCGTTCCATTCTCTTAACATATTATATAACTATATAAATCTCAAAATCTCATTTCGATTAACAAAGTAAAATTTTACGTTAAAGTAAACGAACGTAAATATAAAAATTTTATACCACTCTGCGTTTAGCAAGACAAAAAAAAAAAAAAACGGAATACTAAATTAATGGCTGGTAACTATTTAAAAAAATAAAATGCACTCAAAAACAAAAGCTCCACTCATCATTAAAAATTTACATCGAAGGACGGTTTCCATTTTTAAAAATTATTAAGTTATCTTTGGGAAGGCTTTTTATTTACATACACTTTTGATTTCATAAATAAATTTAAACAGTTTGTTTCTCACGCAAATTAATGATCATTTTTTTTTTTTTATTCGAATTTCATATTAAATTTATGAATATTCGGCAGCTGATTACTGATTACATATATTTAATATAAATATATAGTAATATATATATATATATATACATATATAAGATTGCTACTGGTATATATACATTTGGAATGTGGTGGGTGATAAGATTAATTTCAATGTTAATCATTAAAAAAAATTAAAATAAATTTTCAAATTGATATGAATGACGTGACACGTCTGGCATCCGTGAAAATTATAAAATTTAAATTTGAATGAAAAATGTAAAACTCAATATAGTTTCTTCAAATTACCTACTAAATCGCAATAATTCAATATTTTTATTCAGTTAAAATTACAATCAAAATTATACATTTCATAAAATGGAACCTATCGAATGCATGTTTTGTAAAATGGCACATTTCCCTTTAGATTGTAGATTGTAGATTTTAAGGGAACCGAGTGGGACAAGAGTAACCCCCCAATCCATCGCAGCCATTCTTGACTTATTGTAGCCTCCCCACGCTCTCATCTATAGTATCCCAGTCCCAATCACAAAGCCTGAGATATCCCTAAGGGAGTTGGACAACAGTTTCCGAACACTTAGGGACCCATGTCCAAGACAATTGCGGCGCCGAACAGCCACTGCCAGACAGACGCAGAGAATGTGCACAGCGGTCTCATCGTCACCCCCACAAAATCCCTAGATGAATAGATTGATGAAACTCAAATCCAATAAAAAAACACAATATATTAAATAATTTTTGAGACCCTTTTGAAAGATTTTTGAGTTGTTCGGGAAAACCAAATTTATTCTGTGTGCATCAAGATACAAGAATCGTCTAATACAAATATTTTGAGATATTGATAAATTGACACATTAGATTTATAATTGGTAACGTTGATTTAACCTATTGAATATAGGTAGAGAAAATGTAATAATTTTTATTTGAACAGACTTGCTTCCATGTTAATATGGTTTCTATATAGTATGAGCTTTCATATACATATATATATAGGAGAAGCGTATTCGAGGTGTGATCTAACTATAGTGACGTTCATAGTAATTTAAAATTTTTGGGAATTACGCTTAATAAAGGAACGCATAGAAAATGCTTTCGATACTATAGAATCAATATACATATGAATTAAAATTTAAATTAATATCAAGGATAATTCTTTAATCTTTGAATTCATTAACCAACTATATGGCAGCTATTTCTGTTATATTTTGGTTTTTATAAAATTTCATTAGAACTTATTGTGTTAATTTCCCACAATTCTATTAGGAAGTTCTTTTTTTCGATTTTATAAGAATATGAATATATTGAAATTATTTAAAAATCTAAGTGACAGGATAAAGAATCCTTTGAGTTCAATGAAAATCGATTTCTTCACTTTAAATTTTTAATTTTACACAACTATAAGAATTTTATAAAAACTTTGATTTATATTTAATAAATTACTAAAAAAAAATTTTTTTTTTTTTTATCTTTTCAGGGGTCATGGCGACCTGACTATACGTGATGGACGGAGAATAGTTTAAATGGAAATTTTTTTTAATAATAACAAAACAAAATAGGATTTCTTTGTAATTATTATAAATATAATTATAAATATACATAAAAAATAATTAGATATATATATATATATAAATAAATAAATAAATAAATAATTAAAAAAAGAAAAACAAAAATAAAAAGAGAAAAAGATTTGCTTACATGCAATCAATAAAATAAAATAAATTAGAACACTTAACAATGCTTTAAAAATAGAAAAGATATTTAAGTACAAACTATAAATATATAAAAAAAAAATAAAGCATTTTTATTTAAAAAAAAAAAAAAAAAACAAAAATTTAAATATTATTGAAATTATTTTAAAACAAAACTATAAATTTATGGGACTACCTATATTAAAGCTGCCATTTTTCTCTAAAATATCTCAACCATTTTTAATATCATACCCCTTTATGCTCCCCATTTGAATCATCAAAAAGCGTAGCATGCTAGCACATTTGCCATTTGACAGTCTTTTATTTGAACAGTGAGTGAATAAGTCTGTATATACAACATAATCCTCGTCTTAATTCATTTTCTTATATTTATAGCAAGGCACTGTTTAGCTAATAAAATTTTGGAATTCAAGATATTTTACAAAACATTGTGTATAAAACATTGTAAATTAATTAAAAAAATTGTCATACGATTAACAAATGCCATTTGCCTGAGTTCTATACCGTAAATTGAACATATTTGAAATATGTTTTATATATATGAATTGTGAAGGAGCCCAAACGTATGCAAAAATAAAAATTTTTGAATTTCTTTTATATTCTTGTGAACATTTTATATCCTTTGTAAATATTTTGTGGAGCAAAATTTTTAGAATGTAAGAGCACATCATCCTTATATACCAAAAGAAAAAAGTAAAATTAATTTTTGAATTCGATAATTAATGTTGTGTCTTGTAACTCTCAATAAGAAAGGGAAATTAAAATTTTAGGCATAGTCTTCTCTTTTGCTTTGTTGCCTAATAAGAAATTTACATTTTTTAATATTAAACTTTGTAATAAACACAAAAAATAATTAAATTTCAAATATTTTGGAAGAAAATAAAATTAAACCATTTTTTGTTTTTGTATACATAGTAAGAAATCTTAAGACAAAAATTATATGAGAAATTAATGTACCCTGCATCGTTACGAAAAATAAATATTAATTATTCAAAAACGAACCTTTTCCAATATAAATACGAGTATATATGAAGGAGATAATTACCGTCCAAGAGTAATTCAATATACACAAATTATAGAAAAACTACTAAGAGGTAATTGGACCAAGGTAATTGAAGAGGTAAATGGAACATCATTAAATATGCTATATTTTCAACTGTGAGTACTCTTATAGCTAGAAACCTAATAGAAGACGAGATTGACAGTGCACATAGAAGTTAAGTAACAAAAAAAATTAATATTTTTACAATTTGTTAATGAAAGAAAGTATCATAGAATTCAAATGTAAGTTAACCCCTTTGTCCACTTACAGCTTCATTGTTATTATAAAAACTACTACCATTCTTAAAAATAAATTTTGTAAAGAGAATTTATAAGTAAAAATGTTTAAGCTCTTTTAATAACAAGTTCTCTTAAATGATGATCAAAAAATAAATATTTTAAGAGAAATTTTTCAATATACAGCGAAACAGTGAAAATGTGAGTATGAAATTTTTATAAGTTTTACATCATAGGTAATAAAAAAGGTATTTTATCTTAAAAGAGGCAATAAGAAATCTATTATACTAAATACGAGTATCCATATGTTATTTCCTAATACGAGATCGTACATCTCATAGAGGGTTTTCATTTATGCAAGCTTCGCTGAAAGTTCTACATTAGAACTAAAATTCATAAGTCGTAGCGTTAAACAGCCGTTCGAAAAATAACAGAAATGACATTGTTTATGAAATTGTATTCCAATACTTTTCGCCTTCCAATTCGCTACAAAAACAAGAAAATTAAATTTCCGAACGCAATTTATTAGAGTCGGTAATTTCCGAACGCACTTTATTAGAGTCAGTAATTTCCGAACGATTTATATTTTCAGTATATGTAGCGTGAATTTTCGAACGTACTACAAACTAGAACTATTCTAGAACTGGATAAACGAAAATCGCCATAACACATCTAAAAAATCTTATTTTATAATATTAACAACTCTTTTTAAGTATAATAATATATTAAAGTATTTAATTAATACCCTATAGTTGGATGATGATTATATAAAACACAAAACGGGTTAAGTAATTCAAACATAAGAATTTTGAATAATTTCACTATAGAATTTAAAGGATATACATATATAGATATATATATATATATTTTCTTTCAAGGATCGTTACTTCATTGTAGTGATCGTTACTAGTGCCAAAGTAACAAAGTGCTACTTAAAAAATTATTAGATTTTCAACTCCTTTTCTTCTCAAACAAGAAAAAATCCTCAAAAAAAAACCAAATGCATTACATTTTGAAATTCGCATACAAGGATTTTGGAATTCTTAAATATGAATTTAATCAGACTTTTTGTCCGAACATAAACGATGTAAGCGTAAGACTTTTAAGAGAAAATGCTATTATTTCGAAATGGTAATAATTTTCCAAAAAATTTATTTTGTAAATAAACACAAAAATATTTTCAAATATGCAGGCCAAAAATTTCAAATTTCAAAAAAAAAAATTTTTGTTTAAAATCTTTTACTTACTAAGGTTTAGCAAACATTCTAAAATCTACAGGAATAAGAATACAGTTCAATTTGGACAGCGAGTGAATAAGTCTGTATACAACATAATCCTCGTCTTAATGCACTTTCGCTTCTATAATTCACAATCATCTATTGCTAAGTTAATTTAATAAGTGTTAAACAGATTAACAATAAAATGGCCAGCCGGAACGCATAGAATTTTATAATATGTATGTAAGTATGGCTACTAAGTTGCAAATATGTATAGGAACGAAAAAATCCAAAAAAAAAATTAATAATAAGGAAATCCAAAACTTGAAATGAATGGTAGAATCGGAAAGTAATCAATGCAGCATCGACGTGTCATCATGTAAAAATCAAGTACGAAAATGCATCAATACGGCAATACTTTAAAGCTTGGTGTTCAAAAATATCACCGCATGTCAACTGATTTATTATGATGGCATCGTATGCTTGATAATATCATGAATCAGTTGTACATCATTTTTTTTTCCGATTTTGTATTAATGCAAAGTTTTTTTAAATGGAAGCTGAGACGCAAATAATTTCTTATTTTAACTCAATTATTTGTTTATTCACGATATTATTAATCGCATATAAACGCATCACATCGTTATAGCATCAGCAAATGTTTTTTGCATCGACGTTGCATTCATGCACATTTTTGATTACTTTCCGATTATACTCGAAATTTTAAAACTTGAATCGTGATTCTCTAAGTCTCTATGGTTCTGCTTTTAATAAATTTCCCAACTGCGAAATATTGTGTAAACTAAATAATTTTTCTTTATTAAAATTTATTAATCGAAATTTTAAATTGAATTCGAATGCTATAAGGTATTCCTTGCCCTTGTAATAATACAACACACATACTTATAAGTTTTCATATATACGTACGTATATGAACACAATTACAAATTTAAAATTCTATTTCAAATAAAAATTTTGTTTCAAAAAAAAAAAGAAATACACCGGCTTTATTAAATTAAAATTTTCTTTGTTCAATTAAAAATAATATTTAAATGAATATAGAATCGCCATTTTTTCCCTATATGAAATTATGTATGTGGGTATTTGCTGTACACTTACATAACTGCTTCATTACTTATTCAAATTTCAAATTATATTTATGTACAAACAATGTATATGTACAAAATATACGAACGCCATTTTCAACAGTACTGAATTATGTTATATATATACTATAAACATAGATATAGAAATTTTTCTCGCAAATGAGAATTATTTTTTTTTTTTGAGAAATATGAATATGTATGTATATTTAATTTGTCTCTTCGTTTACAATGTTTAATGAATCGTATGAAATTCTAGCTGAAAAAAAAAATCACATTCTAAATTTTTTCATATTTAAAATACGATATTTAAGCGAATTACGATATTTTCAATTGCATAATTTAATCCATACTTTCTAAATTTCAGCAAAATTTTAAATCTATTTAAAACTTAAAATTCTTAATGTGATTTTCGAGGTAATAATATCCATATCGCATTCTTTTCGAAATAAAATTTATAATCTGTTTGACGGGTATATATTCCGTCAGTATATTACAGAAGAGTCACGAAACTGCCATTTTTTGTGTTTCGAGAAAACCACATTTAAAAATATACACAATAATTGTTAATTTGCAGAGACGTGAAAAATTTACAACGTTATTTTTCCGAAAATATTTACTTTAGAGTTACTTGGGTATTTAATAAAGATAGTTTAGAAAATTCGGAATTTTTCTATACATATAACTCAAAAATCTCAAAGAGAAACAGTTGCGTGTTTCTTTCATAATACGGACGATATAAGTATAAGGGTAAATTCAATATTGTCAATAATTTCGTCAATTTTGTGGCGAGAACTCATTTTCCATAGAGAAAATTTATACAAAAAATTTTCACGAAAATAAGGAATAT
Source organism: Condylostylus longicornis (assembly GCF_029603195.1). Taxonomy (NCBI): domain Eukaryota; kingdom Metazoa; phylum Arthropoda; class Insecta; order Diptera; family Dolichopodidae; genus Condylostylus; species Condylostylus longicornis. Next base: position 5,160,800 of record NW_026578009.1, on the reverse strand, counting down.
TCTCATATTTAATTTCTCTTTTTCAAATTTGCATTTCGCAAACTTTTCACACTACAGCATAAAAATAATAAAATGGGAATTAGGAGTCAGGAAATGGAAATCTGCAAGTCAGGGTAATAAAAGTATATATACAAAAATTCAACTGAAACATGAAATTACGTATAATCTGCAAAAGTCGAATTTGCTGAATTTTTAAATAAACATGTGAAAGTTTCTTGTATAAAAGTTAAGTCTTTAAGCAAAATTTATAGATAATAAATATTGTCGAATTTTTCAAACAGGTATTAGATTTTAGAATACTTAAGAAAAAGCTTTACTTAAAGAACAAAAAATGTTAGTTATTATCATCAGAATGTTATATATAAAGTGTAGGCAATTGGATTTTAAAATAAATAAAGTGAACAAGGACCGAACAGGAAACTAAAAGCTTTGAAATATTGTAATTAATTAGTTTCAAAAACCAGATTCGACATAGTCGTATCTGGTTTCTATATATGTAAAAACAGATATTTGAACAAAAATTATGCAATGAGCATCGAATATAACACCCGTGTAAAAATACTTTAATTTAATAATTTTTGAAGTCATAAGTATTACCAGTTATTTTCGACAAAAACTGATCACAAAATTCTTAACCCTTTGCACTATAATTATTTTTCTAATTTGTTCTCGGCCAACTTGTATTTAATTTTTCTGGTTTTGATATCATACTCGTATGTTAGGTATGAAGTAATTACTTGGAGAATACACCCAATACTAACTATAATTGAATTGTGCATGCATGAATAACTGTTTTTGTCATGCCATAGGTGTCTTCAGAGTTTTAGAGTAAAATATTTTTGTCAAGCCAGAGGTGACTTCATAATGCAAAGGTTTAAACATATTTACCTTAAATTTTTTATGACTAACCCCACAGTTGAACAATTCAACTTCTATTTCTTATTTGTTTTTTATTAACAATTTTATTTCTTTTCAATTTTGTAAGAAAATTACCATACACCTACATACATACATACGATTAATACACATACATAGTTTGTTAAATTAGAAATAATTACAACAGAAAATACTGTTATTAATAATAGTTATACATTCATTTAAAAAGCGATTTACAAACAATCCAATTTTAAAGTCTGTCGCTCTGATTATTTGTTTCCATTTTGTAAAAACCTAATTTACCAAAAAAGAAAAAATAAAAAAACAAGAAGAAAAAAATAAAAGAAATTATAATTTCAGTTACCCACCGACTTTAGCATTTTTTTTTAGTTTTTTGGGTAATTTGAGTGAATTTGTAAAAATATTTATCAAAAGTATAGTAGTTATACATACACACAAATATGTAATATTATATAAATATGTATGTATGTATATAATATGGTAGATGACTGCGATTATATCATTGATAACGTTTGTTGTAATCATTTTTGTACTGTTAACGATCAGTTCTGCTTTTCGTTTTATATATGTGTTTATTTTTACTTTACGGATATTTCTGTTTCAGTTTTTTTTTCTCTTTTTATTATAGAAAAGTAAGTTATTCGTGTAATCTGCGAGTTATTATTACATTAACCAGCCGACCAATAATAAAAATTCATAATATACTAGATCTTCTAATTTCAATTTTTAACTGGCAGGTTTGTTATTATGGTTTCTATATAGACAAAGTACCTACATAACATGTTTATTTCATAAATGTTAAAAAAAAAAGAAATTATTTGTTTCTGAAATTAACATTGAAAAGGGTTTTATAACAATTTATTCTTAATAATGTGGAGACCATATTTGAAATATCAAATGTTGGACAATAACCATGTCTTAAATATAGAAGAAATGTTGTCAACTACTATACTTGTATACTATACTACTATGCTACCTTAAAAACATATAATCGTAAAAATTACTAATACCTATTAGAAGTCATTCAAAGTTTTAACCTGGTTTTTAAAACTTACAATTTCGTATTATTATAAAATTTATTAAGTACGCAATGAATCGTAAAAAAATACCTACATTTTAATTAATAATTAAATCAAATTTTAATTAAAATTTATTGTTTAAAAAAAAAAAGTAGTTTCTATAATTTACAATTCTTAAGACTCAGGCAGATATCCAATTTTTAATTTTTAACTGGCAGATAACGCAATAATTTAGTTGCTTATAGATGTACAGTAATACCCCGTGTTACGTACGCTCGTTTTACGTACCCTCGCACTTATGTACATCTCATTTTTGTCCGCAATTGCCCATTATACGTACAATGATTCACACTTACGTACAAGTACATTTTTTCTGGTTTTGAAATTTATGGAAAAAAAAATTATGTATACCAAATTGAGAATGTACACTTGTAACAACGTGTTTTTGTATGTCTGTACATTATTTCTATGAAACCTAAATTTTGTTATGAGTGAATGCATGTAGAAACAAGTCAAAACAAGTCAATGAAGATGAAGATGATACATCATTCTCTACATCATGGAGCAATTAAATTTGAATTACTGTTATCCTCAGGAAAGCTGTCCAAAATTATCTTCTTTTTTGTCATAGTTTTATTAAAGATCTTTTTCGCTCAGCTTTTTCCTCCTGCCGTCCCTTCCCCTCTTTATTCTCTTTAAATACTTTTCGTTATCAACATTCCTTCCTCTTTGGGAATGATGGCGGTATTAAAGGGAGGTAACTTGGACTGGTCTGGCGGCATTCTCAAACATTCCTCTCCCGGGGCTAATCCAAGCTCCAGTGTTCTGAGCTCTCGCGTAACAATTACAATATTATTTATATTTAAATTATGTATTGATGAATTTTGAAGTTTATGTTTTATATTTCAGTTTTGTTTGATATTTATATATGTATATGAATTTGTTTTTTGTTTTGTTTTTTTAATACACGTTAAGTGTTAAATATAGTATAAAAACGTATGAAATAAAAGTATAAAACTGCATACATAATATCCCTCTTTTTCTTTTTATTTATATATTTATTGTTTTAGTTTGTTTCAAACATATTATTCTTCAATAAAGTAGTAGATTCATTCTACGTACATTTTTGTTTTACGTACACGCTCCGGTCCCAAAGGGTACGTAAGTGCGGGGTATTACTGTACGTGCAATGACTTTATATATACTCGTACAATCAAGCAGTAATTAAAAATTAAATAAAAATCACATCTCTCTCTTACTCATAAATGAGCTGGTTTTTTTTTTGAAAATGGTATAAGTCCATTCAAGGGTTTGTGTTTGAATCACAAAATTTAACATTTATTGAGATATTTTAAGGGTTTGCATTTGAATCAATTTAAAAATATTATGGTTTGTTTATTTTTTGTTTAAATACAAAACTCTATTGAAATTGTGATTATAACTGTGGAGAAAAGATGTCTATAGCTCATCAAAATTACAATTAATTAATTAGATGTTTAAAAAAATGGACTTATATCACTTTCACAAAAAAAAAAGCTGAAATTTGAAAATATATTTATTTAGAATTTTAATCAAAAATAAAATGTGTAAAAATGGTCACTTTAAATTAAATTATGACAGCGTATGACAGTTACAACGATAGAATTTTTATTCTTTTTACGCCTTATGATTTCTTTTTTGGTTAAAGTTTTTTGGGACATTTTCGTTAATACGAGTATATTGCGCTAATTGAGGTATTGTTTTTAAAATTGGCCACATTATGGTATAAATGCAAAATGTTTATATAGGCACAATTATTTTTCAATTTTTATAAATTTTTTTTTTTTTTTTTAAATAATTATTTCACATGGAGATTTAGTTATCTAGATAAGTAAAAAATTGTTTTGGAAATTTGTTTTCTAAATGTATCTAGGATCAATTACATGAATTATTATTTTTTTTTTGTTTCTTTATATTCACTTCTGTTATACAGAAAAGAAATAAAAAGGTATATAGAAGCATAAGTGACTGCTGTAATTACAACATCAATTTCGTAATGTACATATATATGTATACATATATATATACAAGGTAAGGTATTCTATAATTAATTATTTATACAAAATAAGAATTCATTTCATCAATTCTGAATAGCAATTTTAAATAGGGATTTTACTTATGTGTTCAAATTTCTTATATGTCAAAACCAATTATCAACGTCACTCATCTACATAACGCCGGTTGTATTCATATATGTATTTCCGATGCGTTATGAATTAAATTTTACAGGAGACAAATTTTCTAACTTTTACAGGCCGTTCTGTCGATGTGCACTATATTCGTTGGCTTGTATAGATGTCGGGTAAGTAGTCCTTTAAAAAAAAAAACAAGAATTTAAGAAAAAATAGAGTACTCGTAACATTTAATAAAATTTCAAAAATCTGTTTTATTTTAAAACTATTTGAAACTTTGTTTCATACTATATGAGTTTCAATCCAAATATGAGTTGGATTATTTTTTCTACTGCCTTTGTGGGTTCCTAAAAATTTCAGTACAGGAACGCATATAGCTTACATTGTACTTAAGAAATTATTAAAAATAAATTATGTAGAGATTACATACCTGTAAGATTATACCGATTGAAATTTCATCATCACCGATTGAAATTTCATCTTTGTTGTAACAAAATTTTGGCTTTTTCTATTTGCTGTCTTTAACGTTCGTAATTTCTGCTTTCCCTCCATGATTGCGCTAATATTGTTAGGCTTATAAAACAACAAATTTAATTGAGTATATTCCACAATTGGTATTCAAATTAAAAAGACCTGAAACTTTACACAATATTGTTGAAAAGTGTTGCTTCGTCTGGAAATTTTCAGCTTACAAAATGAAGTTCCTTACAAAATGAATAAATTCAGCATTATGAATTTACTTAGTACGCATTATGAAACTGATATATTTTACATACATACATATGTATGTATGAATATTGCATTTCGAAATATTTCACCAACGATATTCCATTATAAAAATTTCATTACATATTTTAACAATAAAAATTTAGTGATATATTTTTTTAAATATCAAAATCCACGACCACAACATCGAAATTTTCCACCACATTTTTTTTTTCCAAAAGGTTTTAAAACAAAATAAATTTTAGAAGAGATAAATCAAACGAACGCTCTAGTGTTAAATAGGAAAGACACTTTAAAATCTATTTCGAAAAAATGTCCACATCGTGGCAGCACTTGAATATTTTAAGAAAATCTTGCACACGTGTATTTAAGAATAATTTCTTGTGTATTTAAGGAAAATTTTAAAATATATAAAAATTTCAATAAAAAATATTTTCCAGATATAATTCTCACGTTCTATAAACTGTATAAACAATTGACAGACTTTCTATAGATGAGCTAGAACCATGGAAAAAAAATTATTCAATAATTTTTAGTGAGATCTCCAAAGAACGTTGGCACAATGATAAAAATGTACCAATCGAATGTAGTTATTCGATTGGTACATTTTTCTGCTCAACAAAAGCTTATATGTATTTCATTAGTTTCCCAATTGTCTTTGATAAATTCAGAATTGATCTTGTTTTATTTTATTTAATTGTGTCACTTCATTTCCAGTGAGAAAAGCTGATATCCGTTTACTAAAAAGTGCAATTTCAGTTTTTTGCTTTGTAATAAAATAATGAAATAAAAAATTATTTCAAAAATTAAAAAATAATAAAATTTTCATTTTTATGGTTAAATACGGTTAAATACCACCCTGTTATGATTTACTCTACCCCAACAATAAAAATAGAAGAATTAATTGAATTGATAATCTGTAATTAAATTCAAATATTTTAAATAATTTCAAAATAATAATTAAGTGTTTATGTATGGAAATTAAAGTGGTAATTATTTAATTAAGCTATTATAACAGTTATTTTGTTTTATTTACTAAATACTCTATGTACATACATACATATACATATATTTGGTTTTTCAATTGGCCGACTTATGTCTGTAATATGCACATGTATACATACACATATTATAATTTATTAAATTTGTGCTCCCCCCTTGGTTAAATAAAATATTATATAGGATTGAATTTCTAATAGGTAAGTAGTTATTCATTTTTATTTGAATATTGAGGAACTTATAAAATAAAATAAAATTAAATATCTTCAACTGCTTTAACCAAAGTCTCGCACGATCTCTTGTAAAAGTGATGTACGCTTTGAATATTTCAATGAAATCACAGTTTCACAAATTTTATTCTAACGTCTCTGATATTCAATACATTTTTATTTTTAAGCAAAACTATAAAAACACAAATTATTATTCAAAAGTTTAAAGATTTCATAACCATATCCGTTTAACATTACAAAGCTTAAGTATGGCAGAGTTTGTGTTTATTGTAAATAGATTTAAAAAGCTTATGTATTACATTATTTTTATCTTGCATATACATACATATGTACACAGTTAAATTTGAACATTAAATATTAATAAAAGAAAATGATATTTAAATTTTTTTCTTAGAGTTTTTCAATCCTTTTTTCAACCACTTTTAATTATGTGCAAATAAAAACCCAATAATTACACATTACGTACGTAGCATGGAACAATTACAAAATAATAACTTAATTAACGACTTTAAATAAATAACATTCAATTGTTTAATCCTTAAATATGTACATATTTTTTCAATTTCTTTAATCCGCAGCCTACATTTAAATTAAAAGGGTTCAATAATTTTGATCGGCTCACCTTTAATATTCTTTTAATCAGTCATTGACTTATAAGGATTTGAAACGTTTGTTGATTGATTACAAAGAATTTAAAACTTTTGAAAAGATGAACAAGTTACGTACCTTTAAAGATTTTACAAGAATTCCAACAATATTTTATTCTTCTATTGGAATGCAACCACATCAAAATAATTCAGTTAAATCTTTTTTAAGTAATTTTTTATTTTATTTTGGTGAAATAAATCTTAATATTTGTGTTGTGGGTGAATTTATTTATTTATATTTTGCAATCGGATCATTTTCAACATTTTTGGAAGCAACTGCTTTGGCACCATGTATTGGATTTTGTTTAGTTAGTGATTTTAAAATGATTGCTATTTGGTTTAATAAAAATCTTTTATTGAGTATGATGAAAGAATTAACGGATATTTTTCCAAAAACACTTGAATTACAAAATGAATTTAAAGTAATAAAATATGAAAAAACTATTAATATAAATATGATTCCGTTTGCAGCATTATACATGATATTAATTTGGACATTTAATTTAATGAATTTAGTTACATCAACTTGGAAATATTTATTTATGAATATGGAATTTAAACCTATTCAACCATATTTTATATGGTATCCATTTAATGAAAATTCACCAATATCTTTTCCAATTATTTATTTGTTACAATGTCATGCTGGTTATATAGCAGCAGTTGGAACTCTTGCAACTGATTTATTATTATGTTGTATTGTTATTCAATTATCAATGCATTTCGATTATTTATCATACAAGATTGAAACTTTTGAGCCAACTTATAGTATGGATGACATGAAAATTTTAAATGGTTACATTAAACATCATACTAAGTGCTTAAGGTAAGATCGATGATATAAAAATTCACATATAATTTAATGTAATTACTTGCACATACTACATACTCGTACTTACATTTAACAAAGCATGAATCGCAAAAATTTAATAAAGTTACATATTATATATTTATGTATTCTTTAAATTTTTAGTAATAATTTACAATTGTGTTTAAAGTTTCAATTAAAAGCAAAAATATTTTATAATTATTACATTTATTAATTTATTTCTTCATAATCTTAGATTAGCTGAACAAATAAATCAAATGTTTGGTGTTTCACTATTTTTAAATTTTTTTACATCGACTATAATTATTTGCTTAGTGGGATTTCAAGTTACAGCTGGTGTTGGAACGACCGATTTAATTAAATACTGTTTATTTTTAATTTCTTCATTAATACAGGTATTTCTCCTATGTTATTATGGAACTGTCTTAATTGATGCGGTAATTTTTTTTGTTTATAAATATAAAACATAATTAAAGAAAAATTCATTTTAGAGTTCAAATATATCTAATGCCACATATAATTCAAATTGGGTTTCTACTAGCCTAAAATATCAAAAATCTTTATTATTAATAATTCAAAGATCACAAAAACCTGCAATTCTTGACGCCCCAATATACCATAAAATATCTTTAGACATTTTTACAACGGTAATTAAAAATATTTAAATTTAATATTGTACGTACATAAATATACATATTTACATTTTTATATTATTGTAGGTTGTCAGCTTATCATATCAGTTTTTTACTTTACTGAAAACAATGTATTCGGAAGAATAAAATTTCTACAAAAACATAGTATGGAAAAATACAATAGATAAACTTGTTTTCATTTTTGAAAAAAATAACTTTAAAACTGATCTATTTTAACTTTATTAAACAGTTTCTTATACTAATAAATGTTAGCATCGCTGTTCTCATCTATTTAACCAGCTGCAAATTATTTAATTTTTTTACCACACTATCAGCAAAAAAAAAACTAAATCTGTAATCTACATGGGTCGATAAATCTAAAACTTTTCACTTCATTTCGCACCTCCTATAAAGTTTTTGTAGGCAAAAGAAAGAATTTATGAAATCACAAATTTTCATTATATATATGTATGTATAATATATAAGTATATAAAAATAAAAAATATTTGTGTTTAAAAATTATTTATTTATCTACGGCTTTTTTTTTTTATGTTGCATTGTTAGTAATATTGGATATACGCATGACTTTATGCTAATGCCGAAAATCATAAGATAAAATAAGTTTTTAATATATTCTTAAATTTTGTCTTATTACTTATTTTTTACAAATTGTACATGAGTCTTCATTTCGAAAACAATTTTTATGAAAAACGTGACGACATTTAAATATAATAATATCTGTTTTATTAATATCTTTTTGTAATATTTCTCCATTACACTCACACTTCTTATCGTAGTCTACATAAATTGCGCGACGATGATTATTAACTAGTTTTTCATGTAAATTAAAATAATCAGTTACAACGACTTCGTTATATCCCTCTTGAATACTTTCTTGTAAACTATAATCATGTAACATTTTTATTAAGGAATTTTTAAGTCCTGGAATATTTTCTCCTGGCTTTATTTGTTCAACTAAAATTTCAGGTTCAATATATCCAACCATATTGTTGAGTAACAAAGGAATAAGTTCATTATTTTTAAGTGATTCTTTTATTAAATCGCTCCATAAATCAGAGTCTCCGAGTCTTTTACAAAACTCAATAGCTTTATCGATATCCTTTAATTTCTGGACAATTATATTTAAAGCTTCTGATGTATTCCCCATTCGCTCAAGTAAATAAACCATTTCTTCATAAAATGATTCCCTTTTACAAATATCTAATGCTTCTTGTATAGGATAATTGTTTGAGCGTTTTAAAAAAGACAAAAGTAATTTATTATCAAATTTAGCATATAAATTTACAAGTTTCCAATGATATTTCCCATTTTTAATTTCTTTATCGTATCCTTTCAAATATTCAAATAACAAATCTTGCCTTTGTTCTAAATGCTCCACTACAATATCAGATGACACTTCTTTGTGTAACAAAATATCCATTGCCATTTTTGAATCAAGTTCTATTAGCGGGATTATCATAGGATAAATTGAAGAATATAACCCACAAGTTTTTATTAAGTTGAAAACTTCCTTATTTTTGATAGTTAAATATAATTTCAATGCGCAATTATAATTTTCTTCGTGAGCATATAAAATTGCTAGGGCTTCAAGAAGTTCATTGCCTTTTTCTTTACTAAAATTATCTTTCACGGCATTAATAACTGCTGCTGCATTATATAAATCCGGAGGCCATTTTTTTACTAAGTTTAAAAAACCTTTGGCATCAAGCTTTAAATATTCAAAAAGCACCATTTCGTAAACATAAGGATCTAATTTTGTTGTAGCTGAACAAGGCAAATAAGGGCTAATTGATCGCAGTTCTTGATGTTTAACAAATTTGTACACTTCCTCTTCCCATAAGGACTTATTATCTCCCAATGCTGTAGAACATAACTTTGCAGCTGCGCTATACTGCTTTAATGACAATAAATGATCTATATACCCCCTGGCTACTGATAAATAAGAAAATTTTATAGTATTATTTGTAGATACCAATTCTAAAGCCGTATCAAATTTTTTGTGTTCAATAAGCCACTGTATTTTATCATCAACATCATGCAAAATTGCAACAACAATATCTTTCGGAGCCACGATATAGTATCTCTTTTCTTCTTTAATATATTCCAAAAAATAATCGTTAACTTTATACTTTTGATATCCTCGTAGTGACAAGCTATCTGTAGTAATTCTTTCATAATCATTTGAGGTATAAGTTACAACGCATAATATTGGTCTTAATGCCTCATCGTTATCTTCATTCCTTTTTTTCTCGTAACCTAAAAGAACTAAACGATCCATATCTAAAGACGCTAATCCCGATATGAAGAAAGGGGTTTGGAAAGTTGATATAGGATCAACAATGTGACCCGGGTATAATCTAGTTGATGCGTCAATTGAATTTCTTTTCCTTATTATACAAATCCTCACAGTATCTCCCCATCCAATTAATAACGTACAAGAATCAGTCCAGCGTAAATTACATCTAAAATTTTTTAAGGAATAATACTTCGGCTCTTCCCATTTCATTACTCCTAAAGAACATTTTTCATTTAAGTCATAAACTCTTACTTCTGTATTACTCGTCCATGCAATAAATTGTGTATTCCATGAAACTGCAGAGACATAGCCATCAGCTTTACATAAAACTACCGGTTTCATATTATTCAAAAAATTTTTTTCGTACAAAATTAAATTTTCATCTCCAATAATGAATCGATTTACTGATGAGTATTTAGTTTCTGAATCTAAAGCGATACATTTGACTGATTTACCAAGTAATAATTTTTGATCACCATCATCACCAAATAATCCAGTTAAAAATATTTTGCCATCATCCGAACATGATGCCAAGAATTCTCCTTTTTTGTCGATAGATATTTGATTAACTGCAACAGAATGAAAATGTGATATTTTCACAAGTTTTTCAGCAAGCGGTTTGGCTAAATACCCCTGATGGTCCAATATATGTATTCGACCACAATATGTCCCAAAAACCAAAAATTTTTCGTGGACTGCTACGCAAGTAACTATATCGTTATTTACAATATCTGTTAGATCGTTTCCAATGCGTATATATTTAAATATTGGTTCGACATCCTCACTCAAATCGGAGTCCGTTTCGTCAGACATTATAAACAAATTTTAGTGATATAAAAAACCAAATTAAATAAAAATTACAGAATAGATATTATTCATCAATTTCTTTGTTTATATTTTCACTTTTTTTTTTGTACTTTGACATATTGTCAAATGGTGACGTTTTGCAAGGCTACGCTCAGAAAACCTTCAGTTTTGACAGTAGACGAATTAATATTAGAGTCAGTCACAGTCCAAAAAAATATTTTTCACCCAAAATTGAAAAACATTTGTGTTCTTTTTTTAAGATTCTCCTAGAATACTTGACCGTTGAAAAAACTTATTACGCCAGTTACTATATAGTTTTAAAAAATGAGTCAAACCAGCTTTTGAGGTTTCTGAAAGGTATCTTTTTGATGAAAGGAAAGGTATTTTTTTGATACCAACATTCGAAAAAAAAATTTGAGGTACACATTCACATACCATTGTAACCATAGTACAAAATGGTTCCTCGAACTCAAACCACTTATTTCGTAAAGATATTTGATAAATGAGCAAATTAGCTCAACGGTTAAAAAGGCAGTGTAGTATTCCCAAAAGATATTGATGGAGTAATAATTTGAGTCACTTAGGGCGAAATCTTATGTTTCTTAGAAAAAAATATCCCTTACCTGTCTCTAATTAAAAAAATTGTGAATTGTTTTCGAAATCATTACTGAAATTTCAATATATCACATTAAAAAGAAACTATTGTAGTTTAGAATTCAATTATACATATATATGTACATACGTACATAATATATAAAAGTACATTGTATATTAAGCGGTAAAGAAAAAAATAATAAAATAAAATTGATAAAAAATTGAAGTTTTTATCGAGCAAACGTTTCCATCACTGAAAACATTTTTTTTTATATACAATGGTACCTACATTTTTTAAAATTAAGGCAATTCTGTATTCACTATTATATTCTGTATTTCTTTTTGAAAAAGGTAACTGCAAACAGGAAAAAGGGAGGTTTAGAAAATAGTTTTTCCAACTAAAGTGAAGATACGAAATTCTTGCTAGACTCCTTACCAATGCTTTAGAATTGTTTTCTAGCCTTAAGCTAATATAAGTATATTAAAATAAAATATTATATAAAAGTATAGTTTAAGTTGAAATGTTGGAAAATGTCGAAAAACGGTATGTTGGCAAAATGTTGCTTAAAATTTTCAACTAACCTACAGCTGAGAAACAGGCATTCAAACAATGTCATTATATAAGCAAGTCAAAAAACACAGGTTTGATTTTTCTTATAACTTAATTGCACATAGTAAATAACTAAAAATAAAATTATTCAAAGAATATGTAAATATAAATTAAATTTTGCTTTTGATATTAAAATTATGCTCTTATTATGGAAATAAAAAAGTAACATATTCATTTAAAAACGGAAAATACGGTTTTAATCTACAACTGGCAAATAATATTGTACTTCTGCTAATCCTGATTCAGTTTTAACAATTGTAAATACGGACTTTTGTTGCCCACGAATTTGGATAGGTTGCGCCGTACTTTGCTGAACTTGAACTTCCAGTGCTTCACTCAAATCAGGTTCATAATTGCTATCCACATCCAATTTAATTTCTTTCCCGTCGTCTAAATTTCCTTTGATCTCATGTGCTTCATACTGCATTTCACATGCATGATTTTTCATATGATTGTCGAGGTATAATTTCTTAGTAAAGCCCTTTTCACAAATATTACATCTAAAATATAAATAAATTTTTAAAATTTTTTGCACAACTTTAAAAAACAACATTAGCGTTACTTAAATTTTTTTATCCCAGTATGAACAAGCTGATGCACATTTAAAACATGTGAGTATGAAAATGATTTATTACATCTCTGACACCTGAAATAATTGTTAAAATTATTACATTTGCCATTAAAATAATAAATAACCTACTTGTAAGGCCTTTCACCAGTATGAGTTCTGAAAATTACACAAACGTTAAGTGCTACGCAACATAAACAATGTTAAAAAATTTTTTACCTTTCATGTTTACCACGACTTCCGAAATCAGAAAATCTACGATCACAAAATTTACATGCATAAGGTTTTTCACCAGTGTGAACTCTCTAAAAGTTTAAAATTAAAATTTATTTTTTTTTTAATTTATGCATAAAAATATTTAGGTATATTTGCAAGTTTACCATATGCCTTTTTAAATCAGTATCTGCAACGAATGCCTTTGGACAAAGCCTATAACAACAGAAATACAAAATTGAAAATTGCTAATAAGATTTAACAAATTAAATTTCGAATCACTTACTCGCACTGAAATTTCCTAACATTTTCATGCCTCAACATATGAACTCTTAAAGCATTTGCATGTTTGTACGTGTTACCTGAAAGTTGTAAAAAGCTATGTATTGTAGGTAATTTTTACTAATTTAAAAAATGACGTACCGCACAATTCGCAAACAAGCTTTTCATTTTTATCAATATATTCAAGAGATGATGTCTTTGGAATGCGGGGAGATTCGCTTTCATTTTTTTTATTTCGCTTTGGATTTTTACTAATTACTATACTTGACAAAGTATCATCTCTCTTCATTCTACGTTTTGGTTCTGGAGAATCAATATATCGTTTTGGCGGTTTAACTTTACTTCTTGTTTTTGTTTTCGTAATATATGTATCTGCGCTTGATGAGGAGTGCAGGTTTTTTGTTTGGTTAGCTTTTTTTTTCTATAAAGAAAACAATTAGACGAAATAAGATTGACAATCGTAAATTTTTACTAAGAATTCCGTTAGATTAGGAAATATATCTTCATCTAAATCATCATCTATATTATTAAGTGGTTCATTTTCTTCTTCATATTCGTCTTGTGAAACTTCCTGCTTAATATTAATTTTTGTACGAATTCCAGCATCTTTAGTATATCGCTTTTTTGGAGTTAACAATATTGAATTGGAATCTAGTTTCTCAATATTATCCGGTTTAATTTCATCTAATTCATTTCCACTTTCTTTACCATCATCAACAAAAAGTGATTTTATAATTTGCTGGGAATTTTCACAATTTGTTCGAAATCTAAATGCTGCTGTTAAATCAGATAAACATGAATCACAAATTTGCTCTGGAAAATCAGATTCTAAACTGAACTGAAAGGGATAATAATAAGGATAAAATTTAGAATTCTTAAAAAGTAATTTTGGCAAAACGTACGTCAATATTTGTGCATTTTTTTATTTTTTCATTTAATTTTAACCCTGTTTCATCCTCATCATATATAGAATGCATTATTCCTTCTTGCAAGCAAACTAAGCACACTAAGTGCCAATCAACACTTGTGTCCATTTTTCTTAATGTTAAAACCTTTACTTTTAGAAATAATTCAATATTTTTATTCCACAATTATCAAATAATATTTGATGCTTTTATTTTCTTCTATTAAACAATAATGACAGCCAAAGAGGTATGGCGTGTGATTCACAATAAATCAACAATCAGTGTTGCTAACTTTACAACACTTTGTTAAATATCAAAACAAAAACGGTTACATATTTCATATGTTTCCACCACGCTATTACATTTTATGTTACGTATTTTTATTCCCTCACGTATTCCTATTTTTGCATTGTGTCTTAAATTCGACTTTAAATTTAAATATTTTAAAAATTCAATTTATATTGAAAGTTTTTTAAAAATTATTGTTAGAAACATCATTTAAAATCTTTACTTGTTTTACTGAAAAAGTAAGTTGTCAGAAATGTCAGACTTTCAAAACTAATTTTTGTTTTTTTATTGAAATTTGATTAATAAGCAGACATAGGTTATATTGAATTACTAAAGAAGCATTCTATTGATGATATTTTATAAAATATCAGTGTTTTTCCATATTCAATAACTCAAACACAGGTCTACAATTCGATAATTAAAATAATTTGAGTGTTATAAGTATATAATAATTTAACAGTTTTGTGGACCTCTGGTATCAGCTCTAAAAACTAATTGTATAAATTGATTTGAAACGTCATTTAAGGCTTTAACATTATTATTATTATTATAAGATATTTTTTTTTATGTGAAATAAAAATTAACAAGGATACGAAAATTTATATTAAAATTATAATAATATAACACAAATTCAAAAATTAATATTTATTAATATGGAAAGTAAGTGAAATCATCATAACTACACATATATCCACCTAAACTAAACTGGACAAAAAATAACTTTTGATTTGTAATTTTTTAGGCATGAAAGAAAAAAAAATAAGGAAAACATGGAAAAAACCAGGGGCGATTTGTGGTGTGCCTGGTTGCTCAAATTATAAAAACAAAAATATTTCTACACATAAAATTCCTCAAGATGTAATAAAGTGCAAAAATACTTTGAAGAAGTGGTCAATGGCACTTAAAATGGGTAAACCATTCCCAAAAAATTTCAGAATATGTTCAGTTCATTTTGAAAAGAGATTTTTTCGTCAAACTGGAGCTTCTGTACGTATGAGCAATAGAGCTTTCCCGACATTAAATTTGCCTAAATCTTTAATAGGTATGAAAAAGTTAAAAACATCTAATGTGGAAAGAAAAGAAAAAACTCTTAAACAGGGAAAAGTTATAGAAGCTGTGTATGCTTATATGATGTATAAAATCGCACATAATTTTGTTCATCAAAGTGTTATTTTTTAGTTTACAAAATTCAGCTCAAGATTATGACCCAAGGAATGAATCTTTTAGCATTGACAGTTCATTAATAAATCATAATTCTACACAATGCGAGCAGATGGAAACTGCAGATAAATCAATTCAAACTCAAAAATTTGAATATATTGATTTTTCTTCTACATGGGACACTTCCGAGAAGTTGATGGTAATGACGGGTATACCTAATTTTGCATTGTTAGATGATTTTATTAAAGCCTGCTGCGAGTTAGAAGCTACAGATAAATCATATATCAGCATGAAAATCCGAATTTTATTAACAATGCTTAAATTAAAAACAAATATGACTTTTCAGCAAGTGGCAATTAGCTTCAACATATCGTCCAAAACGGCGAAATTATATTTTAGTGACACTATTCAGCTTCTCAGTAAAGTGTTACAACCTGCCATTAATTTTTTGCCTACAAGAGAAGAATACACGAAAAACTTAACTACTTGTTTCACTAATTTTCCTAATACGGCTGTTATTCTTGACTCTACAGAAGTAAAGAGTGCTGTATTTAGACATTTAAAATCTAAAAAAAGTTTTGTCCAGGTCAAGCAATTTAAAGTGCTTTCAGAAAAGCTGCCCTTGCATCTTCTTCCATTCATCAACAATATTTTGACTGTTATTTGTGGAATTTCAAATTTAACAAACCTGAAAAATTGTGATCAATAAAATTGTTCTTTGATAAATAAAATTGTACTTTAATTTTACACATAATTTCGTTTTTTATTGTAATTTTTTTAAACAAAAATTGTCAGCTTAAAACTAAGCAAATATAATTAGCTTTACAACTAAAAAATATTGAGCATGTCTTATCTTTCCGATCAAATTTTCTTCAACCATTATGATGGTTTTCTCCCTCCGAAATTCTTACAGATATTTTTATTATGCATAGAACTTTTTCTGAGATTCTTTCATTTCTAGGACAAAACCAAAATATGTGTTATTCTTATTATCTTGCCTTAAAATTTCGCCTTTTCCAAATTCGTATTGTTATAATAAACCCTAATGTGTTATAACAAACCCTAAGGTCAGAATTGTAACAATACTGCATTAATGCAAAATTCAGCTTATGAATGCCAATTAGTGAATTCTGAATTGACATAGTATTACTACAACTGCGATGTCAGAGATATTCAAGCTCTTAGTGGTTCAGCCTAGTTTCGTTTTAAGCGTTGTAGCCATGTAAAAATTGTGACAATAATAAGGAGAGAATTGAAGTATTTGAAGGTACAGAACATTTCGGATACATTTTTTTTTATTAAATGTGAAGTTCAATTTGTCTAACAAAAAGTCAAATTTACATTTCAAGGACTGGAAATCACATTTTAAGTTGTCGAACCTTTAATTAAATGAAACTTAACAATGTGAATTAAAATATTTTGTCCTCAACAAAACTCTTATTTTTTTACGAAAACAATATTAATTCAAGTTTTTGTTCACTTAATAACCAGTAAACAGAATATCTATAGTTGCTTAAGTTTTTTGAAATTTTTTAACACTTTTTGCTACTCGTTATATATGAGTAACTGGGATTCACTAGAGTAAAATGGAGAGAAGTTACGGTTACGGTAAGCATGCAATAACATTCAGATAAAGTGTTGGTGTTCTTACTTTTTACTTTACCCGTTTTGACGAAATGAAGCATTAAAGCAGAGGAGAAAGTAAATTAATAAATAAATTGATAAATAAATATGTTAAATATTAAACATATAAATAAGAACAGGCAAAATTTATATTCATCTTAATTTTTTCCTTACAGCGTTTATTTCCCTCGAATTCACTTTTAATTGTTATAGCTGCATTCATAACACTTTCCAGATTACACAAATTAAACTTATGCATATGGAATTCAAAAAACCTAAAACATATTATGTTTTTAGATAAGAATTACTTTTCAATCAATAATATTTGAAGACAATGTTGATCTTAATAGAAGTTGTTCCATATTCCTTTATAAATCCAAATTATCTATTTATTTGAACCAAAATGTAAATTCAAAACAAGCGGACCCGAAATTATAAAAATGGAAAATATTCTTTTGAAACAGGCTTACATATATGTATGTATGTATTTATATATTTTTTTTAAATATCTATAAGTACAAAAACTTGAAATTTTACTTAAAAATTATTTTATTTTGTAATATATTTATATTGCTTTTGTTAAAGTTATATATATAACTAATAAATAAAACTAAACTAAACTAAAATTATCGTCTAGCTTTAGAATTCTACTTATCTTTTTTAATCTCTACAATGTGTCATGTTTTAAGTGGCAAATATATGTCTGATTTTTAGCATCAAATGTCTTTTTTTTTTCTCTTTTTTTATATCTTTTAATATATACACATACATATGCATAAATATATGTATATTTATATCTTTTAAGTATCATGAAATGTAAGTAAAACTACCAAAACGACAGTTACATTATTTATAATATTGTACAATAAATTTTTTAATAAAACTGCTAAATTATAGTATCAAGTTGTCTTGCTTGATGTAAAATTTTCTTCTGATGACCTACTAATGTTATTCCCATATCAGATAATTGTTGAGCAGTTAATCTTGAAATTTGTTGTGCTGTAACTAGATTGGCTTCTTTGAAATGTTGTGAATATCTTGACATTTTTATGCTTTCAAGCCATGAATCAGTACTCATAAAAATGTTATGACTTCGCTGGGAATCAATTATATGTGCACCATCGTTATCAGGTGAATTTCTTGTTGTCAATAATACTTGAGGCTGTCTCGCTAAATTATCCAATGTAGATACTATACTAGCAAATGTTGGACGATGTGTACGTTGTTTTTGCCAACAATCTAACATTAATTGATAAAGTGCCTCTGGGCAATCCATGGGAGCTGGTAAACGATAGCCTTTTTCAATACTCTTTATAACATCCTGATTTGACCAATTCCAATATGGTCGCTCTCCGTAGGACATTACTTCCCACAAAACAACACCATAAGACCAGACATCGGAAGCTGACGTGAATTTTCTAAACGCTATGGCTTCAGGTGCAGTCCAACGTACTGGTATTTTTCCACCTCTTGTTGTATAAGCATCACTGGCATTTTCAATTTCTCTTGATAGTCCAAAATCAGCGATTTTACATACAAGTTGAGTATTTACTAATACATTTCGAGCAGCTAAATCACGATGTACATAATTTATATCGCTTAAATATGACATGCCACTTGCGACCCCCCTAAGCATTCCAATCAGTTGCAAAGTTTGAAATTTGCCATCGTTTGCACGTAAAAATGTGTCTAAACTACCATTTTCCATATATTCAGTTATAATCATGACTGGATTTGAACGTGTTACTACACCTTGTAAGTATATTACGTTTGGATGATCAAATTGTCCCATTATTGAAGCTTCTGTTAAGAAATCACATCGTGCTTTTTCTGATGAACCTGGTTTCAATGTCTTGATGGCTACGTCAATATCTTGAACAAAATTTGGTGGAATTTTTAAACGACCTCGACAAACATCACCAAACTCTCCACCTCCAATAATTGCTTCTATTGTAATATAACTAGCATCTATTTCCCTGGCGAATTCTCTTATTGCTTGATTTGGATCTTCATATGTATGTGGATCAATATAACTTCTACTTGTGCCAAATAATGGTGTTGTCATGTTAGATTGAATTGTTTTGACAATGGGAGTAGTATCCATGGCATGTACTTCATTACTAACATAATCTAAAGGTAATGGAATGTGATTATTTGTTTTTTTATCAAGTTCATCTTGACTTTTTGATCTTAAAAATAATACTGTTGCAATTATAACTAATACAAGTATAAATACTATTGCAACTGTTGCACCAGCAACAATTCTCATTTGAATTGAATCATCATAAACTGGACTAATACTTGGATGTGTCTGCGCGTACACAATATTACTGTAAGCACCATAACCATTAACTGTTTTACAGCGTACTTGAAAACCATATTCCGTATTTTCCAATAAATTTTCAACATGAGCTTTTGTTTCTTTCGTATTTAACGCAGTTTTATTAATCGCATCTAACTCTGGTTTTGGAAACCATCTCACTTCATAAAACTCAATTGGTGAATCACTATGTAACGGCTTATCCCAAACTAGATCAACTTCGCTACTCGTCAGTCCAACAATTTTTACGTTGAACACTGTGCTTAATATGGCCGATTCGGTGGTAAATGTTATTTCAGCATATTCAGTTTTTATTTGACTATCCTCATTGTTGAAAGTGCCACTATAATTATTGTTAATACTATGTATTTTATTAATATCAATATTACTACCGCTTAAAATTGATTCATTAATAGACGTTTCGTTAACATCTTCGCCGTTTTTAATAATATATGATACTCCATTTAATGAATGAATTTGTATTGTATAAGTTGTCACTGGTTCTAAATTTGTTAATGTTAATTTTGTATCATTGAATGTATCAGTTGATGGATTAAGTACAACGTTTGAACTACACATAGAGCATTTAACTTTGAAAACAACGTCACTGCGATATTTCGTTGCCTGCTGCAATTGTTCATCTAAATTTCGAATTGGTGCGTTCCATGATAATATTGCACTCGTTTGATCAACAAACAAAAGAGTTAAATTTGTTGGAGGACCAGGAGGTTTCCAACATGGTGTGTGTTTTCCATCTCTCGGATGTCTGTAATAATTATTTTGACATGGGCAATATGCTGAACCAATTTTAGATGATTTTGAGTTGAGCGGGCAAGCTGTACATTTGGGTACTTCAAATGAACGAAATGTTCCAGCTTGGCAGACGTTACATGTTTGTTTTTCATTATCCGGTTCGTAACCAACTTTACATCTACATCCACCAGTTAATATTGTCCATTTTCCATCGCCTTTACATAAATAAGTTGGAGTTTCGTATGGTTCAGCATTATCAACACACGTACCATTTTGTTTTTCAATAATGGTTATTTCACGACCAGTTGGTGTTTCATTAAAATGTGCAAAATTTTCTGTTACTGCTGGACATGTTATATAATAAACTTTGACAGCTAAAACACTAATACACGCACCTTGATCTCGAAATGCAAAATATACACCTTTTTTGGTAACAGCTATACTTTTAACTTCAGTATTAATATCAACATCAGAATTTTGATTAAAACGACCTTCACCAGCCGCTATACGACCAATTAATTTATAACTTTCTGGCTGCCATGGTGGTGGTTCTCTTGTAACTGCATCAAATTCATAAAATAATAAACTGAATGTTTCTTTACATGATAATGCATTGCCGGGGAATAATGAACAATCCCTAATTGTAAATTGCATTTCAATATAGAGACGATTTGCTGGACCACGATCGATAAATGGTGACCATAACCAATTATTAACATTATGATAAGCAACATCACATACAACATAACTACGCCAATTAATACCTTTGCCAAAATTTGTAAAAGATTCTTCAACCCAACCTGGTGTTTGTGCTTGTGGTCCATAAGGATATCTCGTCCATTCTAATGTTGCTTCTTTTGTTGTGTCTAGCAGAACGACTTGATCTGCTATAACATGATTAACAATTTTAATAAATATCCATATATTTAAAAATATCCTAATATAAGTATCCATAATTTAAGTAGAAAAAAAAGTTGTGAAGAAATTAAATATTAATTTTTTTTTTATTTTTATTTATTTATTTTTTTTTTTTTGCTTTGTTAAATTACTATATTATTATATATTATATATATAATGTTTTGTATTTTTTTCTTGTTTTATTATTTTTTAATTTGGAGTTATATAATTGTTAACGAAGACGACTATAACTATTTTAATGTTACATCCCATTTTTTAATTATATTTTATTTATTATTAATTTGAGTATTAAAAAAATGTTTTGATTTTAATTTTGTAATCATATTTTTGCTTTATTTTTTTTATTATATAATTAAATATATAGTCTTAACCATATTATATTTTGTCTATATTTTAGAATTTTGTCTTTAAATCTGTATATTTGTTTTAAATATTTTGATTGCTTCATGATTTCTTATTCTTATTAAAATATCTGCGTTGTGTTTTTTTTGTATATTGTATGAACATTTTTTTTTTTTGATTTTCTTTTTGCTTTGCAATGTAACCTTTTTTCTTTTGTTTCTTTTTAGCTTTTTTTTTTGATTTTTTATTAAAATCTATACTTATATTTATATATATACATTAATTACTTTTTTTTTTTGTGTTACAGACAACAAAATGGTAACAAATATCCCAATGGTATCTTTAAACTTCAAATTAAAAATTTTGCTTTTGCTTTTTAGAAAAAGAACTCCACTTTAAAAATTATGTATGATATACCCAAAGTCAATAAAATGACACCTTCTTAACATGCATCACATACAATGTAAAAATCATTAGCCCGGCGTTTAATTTATATATATATGCATATTATATATATACATATTATCTTTTTTTTTTTAAGATACAAAAAAATTATACATAATTATGAGTTATTAAAAAAATTATTTTGTTTCGTTAAAAATAAATATTCATTGCAATAATTTACTTAATAATAAAAAAAATTATTTTGTTTTTACTAAAAAAATGGTGTTTTCACTTAATTATGTTTTTTTTTTCTATTTTAATTCATTTAATTCCTTTAATTTTCATTCATTTTTGATTTTTTGATTACAATACAGAGAAAATTTTATTGCTTGAAAATTTTTTTTGGCAATTTTTTCACACAAGTTCACCATCATCTTTTCTTGAAAAACCAATTATGTGTTTTCTATATATAAAAAAAAATTTCCAGCAGATGAATGCACAGCCACTCACAATTTTTTTTGTTTATATATTTTGTTAAATTTTTTACCATTTTCATTTACACATAAACAATTTATTTTTTATGAAATTCAATTAAATTTATTATAAATTTTGATATTGTAAATGAAGAAATTTTCTTAAGTTTTTTTATAAAAAGGATGTATTTTTAAAAGGACAAACGCCATTTCTTTTTTTCTTTAAAAAGAAATCACTAGATACTTTCAAAAATTGTTGTATATCTATACAATTGCATATCTTTACATATATGTATGCATTAAAGTACATAATTCTTCTATTTTATGTATGTTTTTGACAGCCACATTCGTTTTCTTTGGTAACACTCAATTGATTTTTCTAATGTTAGGTATTATTCGGTGAAATCCAGCACAAAAAGAAAAACTGTCATAAAATAAAATATGAAAATTTTGAAAAAAAAAATTATTGTATTGAATAAACTACGTACATGTATTAAAATAAATTAAATAAAAAACCAAAAAAATAACCAAAATTTTGATATTTGTTTTATTTTTATTAAGTTTGAACATAAAGTACCGACAAAAATGAATAGAGAAATTTGATAAAAATGAAAATTTATTATAACCAACGTGATAAATCCAAATTATAATTATATAAGATCAAATGTTTGCAATTACCAAAATTACAAATAAAAATATCAAATAATTTGTAACGAATGCATCTTTCAAATGAATTATAATTGTATGAAATCTTAACGAAATACGAAATTTTTATAAAAGTTTAATATTAAACTTTAGGACTTTGATGGGAGTACCAGTGTTTTTTGCTTCTTTTGTTTTAAATTGACTAAATTTATCCATAACTAAAAACAGTTAATGGTTTTTGCGGGTGTATTCAATCGCGTACATTCAATACGAATCGATTTTTCGTACTGTTTAGTCAATGAATGTTTGAATTTATAACAACCACCTCTTTTATATTACTTTAGATTTCAATAACATAACCTAAATTATTAGCTTAATAGGGTGGCTCGACTATAAACGTAATTAATACAAATTAAAGATTTTCTTTATAACTTTGATTTGAAATTATTGGAAAACGAATACAAAAGTGCGAAATGTAGTTTTTTTCGACAATTCAGTTCAAGCTGTTATTATTTCGTTGACTATATTGCAAAAATTGAGCAAGAAAAATTATTTATTATTCGATAAAAGTTAAATTTAACCGCGTTATTTTGGATAATCCGATTTGTAACTATAATTCGAACGATGAAGTAAGGGTTTAGAAGACAAACTTAAAAAACATTTAATACTTTTGTTTGACTTCATTTATGTTTGCATACAATAACTTAAAAGTTTATAGTTTAATCATTTTTCATTAATAATCAATAGGTTTGGAAATGTAAGGCCGCTGACAGTTCTTATTTGCAACTTTGTAGATCAACGGGAAAATAATTCTTTTGAAAAATAAAATATATTATGCATATCTGTTTAAGAAAACAGGTACTCTGTTGCAATTTTTATGAAGTAATAATATTTACATGTTTTTCCTTTTTTTTTTATAAATGCATAATTTAAGAAATTTATATTAAAATTTTTAAGTACATTAATTATACAGATAATCAATAAAATATTAAATGTTATTACTTACTTGCCAATCCTCTTATAAAAATTTCTTAAATATAAAAATTGTATTGTACTCTTTTGTAATTTGTTGAACACATAATATCATTTAAATTTTAACAAATTATTTTATCTATTACGATTTTAAAATTTTTAAATACAACAATTTATAATACGAAGGGTTTTGTTCATTATGGGGAAAAACTGCATACCATTTTGTAACCGGCAGAGGTACGCTATTTCAAGATGATGCGTAGAATTCATTAACGCATCTATACACAATAAGACGAGATGCGTTTACACAGAAAATATGTTTTACGCAGCCAAAATTTTCAAAAGTTTGACGATATTTGAAATTTTGAATACGTAAATTAAAATAACAAAGATGTAATAAACTCTGAAGTAAATTCGTTCAATCTTCATCCTTTTGATGATAAAAACATTTCCTCTATGATATACACTGAATATTTTTTCTTTATATATGAATAATTGTTAATTAAAAGTGTTTTAAAACAAAATCGATTAATTAATAAATTTTGTACTTATTTATAAAAATTTAATTTAATATTTATTATGCTTATGATCTATTTCGTGTTTTTAATTTTATCAAATCCAAGCCAATGTTGGCGTTTTTTTTCTACGCATGATTATATGAAATTTTTTTTCGTTTTTTACATTCTCTATATAAACTTGCGCACTAGCGATGGTAGCTATTGTAAGAATGTACCCCAAGTAATTTTTTAGACATTTGTTTCAGCCATTTGTTTTTCAGTATGGCAATTTATTTAAAAAAATTTTCCTATATTCACAATTTAGCTTTTTATTCATACTGCCAAAAATTAATTCACAATATGTACTTTGAAAATTGTTGGATAAATAAGAAAATTAAAGAAAAGTAAAGAAGAATGTCAGCTGCAGTTATTTAATTCAGTACAATTATACTGTACAGTGTAAATCCTAAAAAATCATGAGTTTGACATTGTTGATTTAGCCGAAAGTTTTAATTTTCACTTAAAAAATTATTAAAAAAAGGTGTGTTCTATAATACTTATTTTGCTGCACTAGAAAGTGCTTAAAAAATTATTGGTATAACAATTTCAGAAATGTTTATTAGAGCCATTTAAATAAGATGTTACCGTACCATAGAGAAATATAATATTATTGCATTAATTTGTTAAATTATAACCCAAGTTTTCGTTAAGACAATTTGATTGAACATTTAAATTGATACTCAATGTAGTTTTCATAATCCGTCTTCTTTTACTTTTTTTAAATTAATCCTTGAAATTTTTCAGCTAAGTAGAATATATCAATCTGTCAACATAATTTTTATTTAAAAAAACTAAAAAAATTGCGAGAATAAAACAAACACCTGACGCTATTGTGAATATATGTTGCGATATTAATACCTTCTTCGCAAAGGAAAATAACATATTGTATACATATGTTTTAGGATGACATTCACGTGCATAAAATAAACATTGAAGAACAAACATCACAAAACGCAAATTTATTTATTTACTTTATTTGTTGTCTTAAAATACCAATCGATCAACGTATTACAAAATGACGAAATGTAAAAATAAAAGTTGGGATGAATTAGAACCCAAAATATCCCCAGAAATTTTAGATATTATTAAAAATACTTTTAGTTTTGATAAGACCACACCTGTACAGGTAAAGAATTAGACTACTAAAACATATGTATTTTGCAACTTCATATATTTAAAGTATGGAAATAAACTAAAATTTAAATTTTTAAGGCTGCTACTATACCATTTCTCATGTCTAAAAAAGACGTTTCAGCCGAAGCTGTGACGGGTTCTGGAAAAACTCTTGCATTTCTAATACCATTACTTGAAATTTTAAAAAAACGACAATTGGAAGAATCGTGGAAAGAAAATGAGATTGGTGGAATAATTATATCACCAACAAGAGAGCTGGCACAACAAATTTTCGACGTTTTTTCCAAGTTTTTAGAGCATAAAGAATTTTCATTCATAAAACAGCAACTTATTGTTGGTGGAAATAATATAGATGAAGATATAAAGAAATTAAAAGAAACTAATCCGCTGGTCTTGGTATGCACCCCAGGTAGATTAGAAGATTTATTGGAACGGAAAAGTGATTTGAATTTATCAACCAAAGTTAAAAGTTTGGTAAATTATATTCGATATTCAGAAAGTGCCCTTAAATCATGTAATTAAATAGCTCTTTGTTTTTTCCAGGAATTGTTAATTCTTGACGAAGCTGATAGACTACTCGATCTAGGTTTTAGTACAACTTTAAATACAATTTTCTGCTATTTGCCCCGTCTGCGCCGCACCGGGTTGTTTTCAGCAACTCAAACTAAAGAAGTATCGGACTTGGTTCGTGCAGGCTTACGAAATCCAGTTTTGGTTGTAGTAAAAGAAAAATCATCTATAAGTACTCCTGCGAATTTGCATAATTTTTATAAAATAGTAGAACCGGAAAACAAATTTGTAGAGCTCCTTAACTTTTTATATGAAATGCGAAGTAAGAAAATATTGATATTCTTTCCAACTTGTGCCTGTGTTGAATATTGGTTGGAAACATTGCCGATATTTTTGCAAAATACGAAAATTTTGGGAATACATGGAAAAATGAAAAATAAACGGCAAAAAATTGTTAAGCGTTTTAGCGTTGAACAAAATTGTGTATTACTTTGCACCGACGTTTTAGCTAGAGGCTTAGATATATCGGAAATCGATTGGGTGGTACAGTGGGATCCTCCAGCAAGTGCTGCTTCATTTGTGCATAGAGTTGGACGCACAGCTAGACAAGGTAATGAAGGAAGTTCCTTAATTTTTTTACTTCCATCAGAAGATGCATACATAAACTTCTTAAAAATAAATCAAAAGGTAATTTTGGAACCCTTTATTCATAATAGTACCAATTTTGAATTAAGGAACGTTTTGAAAAAAATTCATAAAAATCAGACGTCTGACAAAGGTGTTTACGATAAAGCCATAAGAGCTTTTGTTTCTCATATTCAAGCTTACAGGAAACATGAATGTAACGCCATATTAAGACTTAAGGACTTAGATTTTGGGAAAATGGCTACAAGTTATGGGCTTCTGCAATTACCAAAAATGCCAGAGTTAAAAAAAGCGAATGTGGAGAATTTTATTGGGCCAAATTTTGAAGTAAATATTAATAACCTTACTTATAAGAATTTACAAAAGGAGAATTGTCGAGTGGAAAAATTAAAAATATTCGAAGAAACTGGTTCTTGGCCGGGTAAAGAAAAATTCAAAAAGAAGGCAGAATCTTGGGAAAACACCAAAAAAATGAAGGAGGAAGCTAAAATGAAAAGAAAAATAAGAAAAGAAAAGAAGAAATTGAAAAAAGAAAGTAACCAGCCAACAATAAAAAAACGGAAGCAAGCCTATACAGAAGATGATTTAGCTGAATTGGCGGAAGACATAAAGTTATTCAAAAAATTAAAAAAAAAGAAGATAACAGAAGAAGAGTTTGAAGAACAAATAGGTTATAATGAAAATGATGTTGTTGAAAATTAATGAAATCTAGTTGTTAATTTTAAATGTTTTAAATTTTCATTATAATAAATGTAAAGCCTGTAAATTACACAATTAAACTTTTTTAATTCTTCTTTTTTACTATTTTTAGTTAAACAATTTATTTGTTTTAAGTGAACACTTAATTCTTTCGGGTATAGCCTTATACCAGCGGTTTTTGACAAATTTAGAGTCTTCAATTATTCTGTTTTGAAATACAAGTAATTATAATAAGATTTGTTCTAAAAAAACACAAACAGATTAAGACTTAGCCCTCTTATGGTGGGTTTGCAATGTAAAAACTGTACATACTTAATTGTAACTGAAGGCTAAAGATTTGAAAATAGTGTTTTTTCATCACTTTTTCAAATGTTAGATTTATTTATTAGTTCGCTAGGCATTATCAATTGAAAAAAAAATTAATAAGCACAGAATGATTTGAATTTTATGTAATATAAATACATGTAAGAATTTCTGAAGTTTATGAAGTAACAAAATCTATGTTATCTGCACCTGCAATTCGCTCATATTGCCACGAGTGTAAATTTAAAGCATTAGTTTCATATTATATTAGTTTAAATCTGGCTACATTTTACTGGTGGTTATGTGGTGGTAATTTCATAAAACTAGTACGTTTTACTGGTGGTGCTAATTTCATAAAACGTACTTGTATGTTTCCATGGTTTCTGCAAGTCAAATAAACAAATCAATTACAATATATCAAAACTAGGGTACAATATGTCTACGAAACATGAAATAGATTTTCTTGACGAAATTAATTCAAAATATTCAAACATAGAAAATGAAATAGATATTAAATTGAGCAAATTGTATTTGGATTTCATTACTATACTTTTAACTCTTAGTTAATTTAAAAACTTTGTTTCAGACAACAGGAGGAAATAAAATATAAAAAAGAGGATATTGTTGCAGAAAATAGTTATTTTCCAAAACATACATGCAATTCTTTACAAGAAGCTAAGTGCCGAAACACAGAAATTCTTAAGGTTGAGAAGGAATACTTGAAATTTTATTTATTAGATAATAATAGATATTGTTTGAAAATATGTATGTTTTTTTTAGACGTTAGAAATGACGAAAGCTAGGTTGAGATCTCGATCGACTTTTAGTCCAATTGGTAAGTATTTATTATTGTGAGCTCTCTTAAATGACCATTTTATAATTTTAGAAATGATTCTAAAAAAAGCAAAAAAAAATTATGAGAAAGAATATGCTTTAGTACAAATTACAACTAAGAATTCATGAAACTCAAAATATTTTTACAAAAGGTTACATTTGGCTCATCAGATTTTCATAGCTGATTTAATTTAGTGAAGTAATTTATTGTTAGCATATGTACATTATAGGAAAACATGTTTTAAATTTTATTAAAAAATATTTAATACAATAATAATAATTACACATTTAATAAAATTATAAGTCAAGAAATATTTTAACTGATTATAGAATTAATAATTTTTTTAACAATGATGAGTGTCGTGTATACATTTAATGTAAATAATTTTATATAAAATTCAATATATTGCATATATTATTTAGTTTTTACTTTTACTTAGTTGTTAAGCAATAATTACATTACATTTTCGTCTATTAAGGTGGTGCTATGGAAAATTTTTGAGCAAAAAATGAAAAAAGTGTAAATTACCTGTATGTAACTATGTACTTCGAATTTAAAGTAATTAAAAAGAGTTTTTCGAAAGGAATGCAAGCTTTTTTATATACGATTTATATATTTTTTCAAATTTATTTGTAAAATTCCTTAGTAAATATTAAAAATAATTATCCGCTTCCAACTTGAAGTACGCCAAAGCATACTGCACATACTCGGACGGGTTTATTTATACCAAATTTGATAATTGGTACATCGTTGTTCGAGCATTTTGAACATAAAATTCGACCACAATGACGACTGCAAAATAAAAACACAAAAATTTAATTAATTCTGAAATAATTTTTAAAATTCAAAGATATTTACCAATGATGTTTTCTCATAGTTAAAGTGAATTTTGTTCCGCATTCTTGGCATAATTCTGATTCTGACCACGGTGATTCTTGTGGTAATTGATCTAATAATTTATGCAATAGTTGATTGGTTGCTAATTTGAAATTAAATATTGTCACGCCATCTCGATTTTCAGCTCCTAAGCAAGCACCATTTTTTACTAAAACTTTACAAAGAGGTGCCTGACCTCGCATAAAAGCTAGTAGTAATGGCGTGTTGGCATCTAAATCAGTAGCGTTTATCGGATACTGAGGCATTGACTCAATAAAAAGTTCAGCTATGGCTGCTGCCGTATTATCTTTGCCAGTACGACATAGCTCATGCAACGGATTCCTTCCTTTCAGATTAACTGCTTCGGCATTTATGCTACATTCTGTCAGAAGTTCTCGCACGACAGATAAATGACCTTCTCGAACTGCAATATGCAACGCATTATTACCGTCTCCATCCATTGCATCAAAATCAGCTCCATTTTGTATAAGTGCTGATACTGCAGCTAAATTACCTCTCTCAGCTGCAATATGAAGAGCAGTTTTTTGAGTTGCGTCACGTTCATTAATTCGAGCCCCAGCCAGAATTAAGTTTCTAATAATCATTTCGTTTTTTGATGCTGCAGCCAAATGAAGGGGAGGAGTTTGGTTAACATCATGGACTCTCGAATTGACATCTACTTGTATCGCTAACAAGAACAATACAGATTCAAGATCATCTTTCATAATCGCCGTATGCAAGAAATTCCTGCCGCGTTGATCCATTTGCTCTGCAGCATTTGGTAATCGTTCCAAAATATTTTGTGCTGCTTTATGATTTCGAATTGTCAAAGCACTAGCAAAAGGCGTATTTCCTGTTTTGTCACGTATTTTTAAATCAATTCCAGGATGACACAATAAAATTGAAATGATTTCGGCATGTTGATTTTCGATTGCTATATGAAGAGGTGTTTTGTTATCTACATCAATGCTATTAACGTTTGCGCCGTGATCAATTAGTGTTTGTAAAACTTTTGTTAATCCCCACTGACAGCAAAGATGAAGCGGGCTTGCTTTATCCCTACTTTCGTCTCCCCCTTCACCATTTGGACCGGGCTGTCGCGGCGAATCTGAGTCACAACCGCTCTTTATCAAAAATACGGCAGCATTTTCTTTGTTCTCATCAATAGCTCTATGCAACAAGTTTTGTTGGCAGTCTTCAGGACCAGGGCCCCAGCAGTCTGTATCAACCCCATGTTTTACTAAAACTGAGGCAATATCAAACAGATCATTGTCCAAAGCCGTCCAAAGTGGTGGGTCACCTGAAAAAAATAATATTTAATAATGAAACTAATAATTTTAACTATATTATTTTAAACCTTTGTTATCTGGGGCACTCAAAGAAACACCTCTTCCACAAAGCGCATCAACAACAGTAGGCAAATGGCAATGAATAGCCAATTGTAAAGGAGATTCCTGTTCCCCAGTTAATTCATTCATATCAGCACCTTGATCAAGCAGAAATATTGCAGTTTTCGCATCATGATTCAAAATAGCTTGATGCAATAGTGTCATATCTTGTCCATTTCTAGCGTTTACATCAGCGCCACCTCTAATTAAAATTGGCACTAAATCGTTATTATTTAAAGACAATGCTAAACTGAGAGGCGAATCTCCATTTACATTTTTGCAATTAAAATCTGGTTGTTCATTTTCCATTTGCTCAAGTTCCTTAAATTCTGCAAATTGTTGAATAGAT
Organism: Condylostylus longicornis; assembly: GCF_029603195.1. Taxonomy (NCBI): domain Eukaryota; kingdom Metazoa; phylum Arthropoda; class Insecta; order Diptera; family Dolichopodidae; genus Condylostylus; species Condylostylus longicornis. The sequence continues at coordinate 5,129,179 of NW_026578009.1, read as the reverse complement.
TCCAAGGAATTATATTCAACTGCAAAATGTAAGGGGGATTTTAAATCAGCTACACTAGATTGTAAATTTGGTGATGCTCCACTTTCTAATAACTTCTTTGTTAACTTTGGTAAATTTTTTTGACAGGCCATGTGAAGCGCTGTCATTCCTTTCACATTTACATGATTAAGACTGGCATATTCAGCTAAATATAAAGCAGCGTCTTCAAGTTTTTGAGTTATTAATAATTGCAATAAACTATCGCGAGAATCCGTTTGCAGTTGATTTGGTCGGGCACCCAAATCTAATAATTGCTTCGCTAACTCATAAGGAGGACCATCGGTGAATGGGGGCGTTAAACTAAGTTGCAAGGCACATTTTTCCTCAACTGTTCTAATGTTTAAATCAATTTCTTTACAGTTCAGTAGTGCTTTAATCATTTCCTTGTGCTGAGATATTATAGCCACATGAAGAGCCGTTAGACCTTTCGAATTCTGCAAATTCACGTCACATTTTAATGCTAACAATTTTTTCCCAACTTCAAGCATGTCTTTGTAGGTGTCTGCATCGGTTGAATCTATTGAGTACTGTGATACGAGATGCAAAGCAGTATCGGATGTCGTTCTATATTGTATGACAAATTATTTAATAGAATTATTAAAACAAATTTTCTGAAATTTTATTTCAATTTACATACTTTGATGTTAAATTAACGTCACAGTTCCTAGCCAGTAAAAATTCTGCCGAAAATCCGTCACCTCTTTTAATGGCATCAATTAAAAGTGTATTCCCCTATAAAATAAAATGTTAAATTATAAATATTTTTAAATTATGGCAGAAAATTACTTCTGCAGTGTAAGCATTGATGTTTGCTGAACCATTTTCGACCAAATTTTTCGCTATTGTTTCGTTTTTTCGCAGCAAAGCTAACTGAAGCGGCAATTGACCTTGAGGAGATATGCTATTAACGACTTCATTCAGCTGAAATACAAAATAGTTTTATGCAATGAAAATTCTTTAAAAGTGCTTCAAGTTTTATATTAACATATGTATGTACATATGTATTTACTAATTAAATAAAATGAACAATTTGATAACACTAATTTAGGAAGGCCTAACTCGGAGAAATGAATTCAACATAAAATTTTTCAACATAAGCATTTTTTTTTTTTCAAAAGGATTTTGAAAAAAAAAATGCTTATTAGATTCACTCTGTCTGTCCCTCGCGGACATGTTTACAAAACTTCTACATTCTTGAAGATAAAAAGCTGAAATCAAAGACCTCTGCAAAATGCTATTTTTTGATTATTTATTTTGCAGAAACCATAAATATTTTTCAAATTTCGCAAACTCAAAAAAGTTACCGCTGGGTTCTTTTACCGTTAAGTTAAATTTTAAAAAAGTAATATGGCCCTAAAAATTAACTGTTATTCTTCTAGACGATGAAAGAAGAAGTTAGAAATTTTAGCACTTTTAAAAAAGAAATCAATAAATAATTTATTTGGTTAGAACATTTTCTTCTTATTCAATTGCTTCCACTTGTTGAAGGGAAAAGTGCTATTTTACAAACCATTGGTTTCCCAACTTTATTTGAGAGTAGAGATAAGAAAATAACAATATTTATCACCCAGTTCAATGTGTTTTATGCATATTGTGCAGAAATTTCTGCAAATTTTTTACTATTTTTTTTCAATTTTCATTACCCATAATTCTATACTGCATCGATAAAAAAGTGGAAAATTTTTTCACTAGAAAACAATATATAGTATACTACTACACTATAGTACATTATGTGCGTATGTGTATTTTTTTAGTTTCAGCAGAATTGTGAATATTTACTTAAGAATGTTTAAGACTTTTACAAATCATATGATTGGCTTAATGGCAGAGGACGTAAAGCAGAACAAAATTTAAACAGGAATTTATGTGCATACGGATGTAAGTATATTATGTGTAAGTGTAATCAAAATTTCATAAATAGTGTAGGAACATTAATTTACCAAATAAGTAGCAAAAGATTGTTATAACAAATTTCAATAAAATTGTGGTAGTTTTAAGCAAGTGTTTACAATTTTTAATGTGTAAAAATATAAATTAAACTAAATGAAGCAAGCACTGACAAACTATAGAATTATAAATAAACAAATCAAATTTAAATAAAAGCAAAAGTTTATTATTATCAAAAGTAGTTGTGTTAGCATGAACATATCTAATATATAGCAGATTAGTCACATAAAGTGTGAATAAATGCAAAAGTATAGGATTACTAGCAGTCATTTTGAAACAAAATTGTCATCGAGATAATTAGAGGGTAGGTGCTGTAAGGCAAACCTAAAATATTTTCCAAGTATTTCTTACAGACGGGCGGAATCAAAAATGAAGCCCAATACGAAGCAAAAAAAATGTTAACTATAATGCAAAAAATTCATACCCAAAAGAATTTTTTCTTATCAAACAAAATTATAAGAGTTCGATGTATATTTTATTTGTAGTATTCAAACAAAAAATATATTCTTGTTTCTTTCACGGTTCTCACACTTTGCAGAAGAATGAAGCAAAGCATATTATGTATATTATGTGTTTAAACATAGTTAATCATATTGTAAATATTTGATATTCTTGTCAGATAGACATGCAATTTTTAGTTTTCCAACTGTTTGATTGCTTTCATCATACAAAGCAATCGAACAGTTCGTAATTTTTACAACAAAGCAATTAAATGGCTTGTAATTTTTTACAAACTGATTGCAATTTTTAGCACTTTTCCAAAAAATTTTTTGAAAAAAGTGCTTATTAGTTTCACTCTGTCCATCCGTTCGTCCGTCCGTCCGTCCGTGGACACTTTTTTTGTTTACAAAACTTCTACACCCTTGAAGATAGAAAGCTGAAATTTTATATGTACATAGATCTTTACTAGAAACTTACTTCCGTAGAATAAAATTTTTACCTATCTCCCCCCCTCTAGAAGTTATACCCTCCCAAAACCTTAAAAATGGCCTTTTTTAACTATTTGTTGCAATGAAACCATAAGCATTTTTGAAATTTTGCAAACGCAGAAAGGCAGCGGCTTGCTTTCCCTAGCGCGGTATACTACAGTTAAACTTTAGAAAAACAAAATGACCGTTCAAATTTACCGTTATCTAAAGTCCTTTTTTTCCAGATTTTTGATGTCGTTTATCTTCTAGACCCCAGCTTGTAGAAGCTTGAAATTTTAGGGACTTTTAGACATTAGCAAATAGTTCATTTCGTTAGAAGAAAATTTTTTCCTACTCCACCCCCTCTCAAGTTATCGCCCCTTGAAATTTGTAAAATTTGAATTTTTGACACCTTATATTTCCGAAATCGCACGTTTTTTCAAATTTCTATAAACGCAAAAAGCTAACGGTAAATTCCATGACATTAAAAAATATAATTATTTTCCTTAACTCACACAATTAACCCTTAAAATCGAGCATTATGTTAACCCCTTTTTATATTAATTTTTGCTTTATTTCAAGGACTGCATGTATGCATCATCCTAAAAATATGCAATCCTAGAAAGAGTTTTGTATATGAATGAAAATAATTTTAATAGTGTGATAGGTATACATAGACTGTATTTAAAAGCTGAATTTTCACTTGTTGAAGGGAAAAGTGCTACAATACAAACCATTGGTTTGACCCAACTTTATTATTTAACGCATTCGATTTGAAATTACACAATAGTTTAGTTGCATAAATTTAGGAATAGCTTAGTTGCCCGCAACGATTTTATAAGAAAAATGCATGTTTATTTAAAAATATTTTTAATAACATGAAAAAAGTAGCATATTTGATACTTTTCTGTTAATATTGTCACACTATTTTTTTTTTTAACCTAGCATAATAAAATAATAATTTCGAAAAAGGTTTATGTATTCGTGTATAAATATAGTTAATGTATGTGTGTACAGATGATTTTACTTAATACATATGTACAAATTCTTTACTATATAATAGCAAAATTTATAGATACAGTTGCGTATTATAGTATCATTGCCAAGCAAGTAGCAGTATCAAATCAAGTAATAGAAACAAAATATTTTACAATATTATTTATATTCGATATTTTTGCGTTAATACATACATATATATATATTAATGTTCGGAGTCGTGTGCATAATTATATAAATGTAGCTACAATCTACATACATACATACATATAGCAATATAAAACAATATAATATAACTAAATAAGCTTGCAAAGGAATATTTTTTATTTTGTTTTGTTTCTTTTTTTTTATGAAATGAATTTTCTTCTTTCAATATAATTTAAAAATTTAGTTGTGAATCAACTGTCGTAAAGAAAAGATTCGAAGATCGGAGTTTAAAAGAATAGAAAAAAAAAAACGACAATAAAATTTTTACGTGCATTTTTACGAGATTTTTATTTTTTTTTGTCAAATACCTTGATGATCGAATAAGTTTTAATATTAATACTCGTAATTTTTCATTTTAAATTTTTTAAATGATTTTTTTTTCTCTTGTTTAATTTGACTTTAAATATTTTTTAATTATAAATTTATATAACGTATTTTAGTTTTTGCTTCACAGCGCCAGTTAAATAAAATTTTAAGATTCCAAAATTAATCTATTATACAATTTTATGGAATAAATTATAGAAAAAAAAATCAATACGAAAATAACAAAATAAAGAAAAAAACAAAAAATAAAAGATAAAAAAAAAAAAAGTAATTTAAATGAATGTCAAAGAATGACGTAAAATAAACGTTTCTTCACTGATAACAACAAACAAGGAATAGTAACAATAAAATAAAAAAAAAGTAAAAACAAAAAACAATAATAAATTTTTAAACCTGATGTTAAAAAACAAACAAAAATAACAATAAAATATTTTGTAGAAAGCACACAAACCCACCACGAATTTGTTGAAATATAGAAAGGAAAAATGGAAAATAGGAAAATTCTTTTTGCAATAATAATAAAAACAAAATAGAGAAGCCAAAAATTCATAATAGAATACTAAAAAAAAATTTAATTTTAATTCTCACCATCCCAACTTTACGTATTATGCGTATATTTTTGTATGTTTTGTCGTAACATTAAGAGATACTTAAATGAGAGGTAAAGTTAAAGGAAATTTCTCTTTTTTTTTTTTTTTGCATTAAATTACATGTTTGGTTTGACGTTATTTTTGTTTTTATAATCTCAAGGTACTTTACAAACTAAAAGAACAAGAACAAAATCAGATAGAAAATTGTATACTCACATGCATACATACCTGTATGCTAATATATCCAGGAACCGGTTGTTAAAACAAAAATTATAACAAAAAAAAAAAAATACTAAAAATATTACGAAGACGAAAACTAAAGACTTTAAACCCGTTAACATTCTAAACAAAAACAAAAAAAAAAGAAAAATTAAAAAACGATGAGGGCAATAAGCGAATCGCGTTTTTTTATATTAAAAGTAATAAATTTTATTTTTTGTTTTTCTGTTATTAGTTTTTTTTTTTTTTTATATGTATATTAATACTGCTAGAATGTAAGATACTTTAGTTTCCTTTTGAATTTACAATATGTTTTGAACTCAACTACGTGATTAAAATAAAGAAATTCTAATATATTTTTTTTTTCCACATTTTTGATAATTCTTATGATTTTTCATTTAGGTTTTGCCAGGTTTTTCTATATATGTACATACATACATACATATGTATATGTAAATAATTTACTAATTTTATTATAATGTTAAAAACCGTTATTATTGATGGCAGAATTTTGAAAAAAAATTTATTTTATCTATTTAAAATTTATAAGGTTTGTTTAAAAAATTAAAAATTGTTGTAACTCTAATACATAGATATATATATGTACACACATATGTCATATACCTACATACATATGTACATAGGTACATAAATTTTATTTTTTAAATTATAGCAGAAGAACCCAATTACAATACTCGTAAAGATCGCAATTTAAAATTTAGAAATATTAATTCTAAAATAATAGAGTTTTTAATTTATATGTGCTTACAAGTGTACCTAAGTACAATATTTATACATACATATATGTATATGTACATTATATCGAATTAGTTGATAGCCATAATAATTATTATTATTTGTGAAAGCTTTTATTTTGTTAAAAATTTATTAACGTCTTCAAAACCTTTGGGAGAACAAAAATAATTTCCATTTGTGTATGAATTTTATGTATCCTAAAATAAAATGAAGCCTTCGAAGTTGGATACATGAATTAAATTTATAAAATTTTAACGTCTTTTAATAAGTGCAAGCACCTAAATAATAATATTCGTAATTCTTATATGTATATCAATGTCGTATTAATTTAATAGTATATAAAAGTGATACGGATTCATTATGAATCATCAATGTTTATCTTTTAGTTTTTCATAGAATTATTGGAAAAATATTAATGAGTACGACAAAATTTTGTATTATTCAAAACAAAAGAATGAATCATTAATATTATAATTTGTGGATAAAAATTTATTATGTACATATTATGTATAACAATTATACATATTTAAAAAATTTATTTATAAACAAAAAAAAAAGCAGGAACAATAATAATAGAAACCACAATAATATGATTTTATAATGGGAACAATGTACTGAGTTTACCATGCCATAATTAATTTTTTGTTATTGTTTAGAAAATTTCATAGTTTTGGCACATTGCTTTTTAATTAGAAGAGGAAAAGAAAACAAAATTAATTTGCAACAATAAAATTTATTTTTTTTTTCGACAAGCATTAATTAAACAATTTATTTAGAGGTACATATTTGTGTTGTACATGCAAACATTACAAGAATAATTTTTGGAACATACCGTGAAAATTTTTATTTTTATTACATTCTTTGAATATTTTTCAATATATAATTGAAATAAAATTCTGTTAATTATTTAAATCTATTAATTAACAATATTTCCCATATTAATTTATTTCCAATTATTGAAAAATTAAATTCAAATTTTAGATTTAAAATACGGTATAAGAACGCATACTTGCGTATATGTAAATATTTAGCTAGTGAATATGGTAAAGATTCATTAATTCAACAGTGAATGATACATAATTCAAAGGATTCGAAAAGAATGGAATTACCTAATTTTGGAAATTTTGGAAAATTTAAAATATTATGTTTTTGCTATGAAATTGCACTCATTTTTCATTTAAAGAAATTTAAACCTATTTAACAAAAAAATTAAATATAGGTATAACATGTAAATAATTAAATTAATTAAATTTCTAATATGTACATTATATTATACTATTATATATGATACAAATTGTAATAAATAAACCATATGTGGACAATTTTTTTTTAATTTACATGTATACGGTTTCAATAATTTCTAACGCAAAATTTTTGTATAAGTATAAGTATGCACATATTTGCATTTAAATAATTCTTATTGTTTATTAAATTTACTCATATAACAATAATTTTTCTCTGGTTTTGTTGATTTTTTGTTGTCAATTTCTTTATCACACCCAGAAAATTAATTATAATGTTCTTACATAAAAAAAAATGTTAATTGAAATGGAATCAATTGAAAATTATTGAATTATCAGAAAAATATTTATACTTATATAATTATATTGGAAATTAAAGCAAAATTTTATAAGTAAAAACGTGCTATTATTTCGATAACCTTGATTTAGATAAGTACATATGTATTGCAATTCAAAATAAATAAAAAAATTGAAATCATTTGGTGCATAAAAAATTTTTCTTTTGGATACTATCCAAACTTTTTTCACTTCCCCAAATATATTTATTTTGTTATTCAATAGATTTTGAATGCATCTATCTTATAAATAAATATACTTGGTGTGTTTAAATTTATATTTTCATTTAGCTACCTTTATACGAGTATTCTTTCATGTTTTCCTATAACAAAAGAATTGCAGCATAGTAAATTTTATGTATGTACATACATACATATATGCGCTTCTTTTAAATTATTTATAAGATAGGTGTTTCAAATTTTAATATTGAATTAAAGTTAAAATAATAACAAAAATGTTTAGAAAATTCATAAATTTCAAGGATTAAAATATTTCAATTCACGGATAAAAAATAAAAAATCTAGAATAATTATTTAGAATGAGTACCTACTTATATATAAATGCATGCAGTGTTATTTTTCATTAAGTATGTTTAAAATGTAATTGAATCTTGAATGGAAAGTTTTTAAACAATATTTTGTTACGCGGAAAATTCAATTAAAAAGGATAAGAGCATTATTAAAAATAGTAAATAAATAAATTGCACCAACAGGCAATAAAATTAATTATGACAATATAAACATAACTTAAATATGTGTTAATATTTAATTAAATACATTTCTTTATGATCTAATTATGATCGCAGTTTTGCATACAATCGCATTTGAAAGATCGATTCAAAAATTTCATTTTAATTTCCAATGTTATCAAAAATTCTGAAATTTGAAAAATTCTGATCTATAAGATTTTCGAAAATTTTATAAAAAATGCATATTGCAAAATTATAGTGTCATACTTATGTACGTATCTATGTATGTATGTACTTTATTATGCCATAAATGTTTGTTATTTATTTAGAATTTTTAAAAATTTTCTTGCACGTTTTCATACATATGCAATTTGTGCGTACCACATGCGAAGCATAAAAAAAATTTAACAAAATAAAAAAAAAAAGGACTGAAAATATTTTTTTATATTTCTAAATATAATGTCGATGTAGTTATGTATGTGTGTGTGCATATGAACCCTCAGGAAATTCATAATATTAACTATAGCAAAATTTTAAGTCAATAAAAATTATTATCAAAGTTACGGTTCATTTCTTTCAGTCAACTCTCTAAGTTTGAATTATAAAAACTAGAAAATATTTATAGTTTTATTTTTAATTTGAAAGCAATTTTTATTATTGAAATTATGATTACCTAGTCAGCTTTTTTCTATAGATTAATGAAATTGCTGAAAGTGTTAAATATTGGCTTGAAATACAATTGGTACTGAATAAAACTCTTAAGTTATTATTCTGTATCTTCTTTTATTTAGTCACCTTTCGTTATATTTCTAATTAGAACCAAATTTTTTTTTTAATCGGATTCCTCATAATTAGATTTATTGCATTGCCAAAAAATCATGTATTTAATTGAATACTTAATTCTTAAATTTTTTTTTCAATTTTCATTACTCGGGTTTTACTGTATCTTTTGAAAACAGGATGAAATCAAAAATGATACAAGCAAAAAAAAAAAAATGTAAATTTTTCATATTAATTACCCACATGTTTAGTTTTATGCTTTCATTTCAAAAAGGATATGCCTCTGTGTATACATATCTTTTTACTTATAAATATATGTACATATGTAAATGCATGTGCGTATGATTAAAGGCGAGGCAATGTGTGAACAATAAAGGGTAAATTACAATTAATATATTATATGACCGAAGTTAATTTGGTAACATTTACAGATGTTTTTAGTTTTCACATTGTAGTCATCTATATACATACATAATATTATATATATTATGGTATTATGAATAGAAAGTGTACAATGTTCATATTCGTGCGAATATATGAACAAAGAAGATTATTTTGTAAAAAAGTATTTAAGTACGATTGTTACTAATAATACTTAAATGGGAGCGACTACAATAATTTATATATTTCATTTCCAGGAAAATGTAAAGTTTTTCACACGTGTTTTTTTTTTTTTCATTTCCAGTTGGAATTGGTGTTCTCATCGAACATTTTTTACGAGTATAAAGTAAACTTACTGTTGTTTACACATGAATATTTCGATTTAATCCATCAGCATTAATATACATACATAAGTATAAATATGTATGTAAGTAACCCAAAAATAATTGATATTTTGAGATAAGTGATTGCTTAATGCAATAAATAGTAAATTTAATTTTTCGTATTTTGTATCTTAAAGTACAAAAGTAATGAATTCAAAATTTGCTAAAAATTTTCGTATGAATTACAATATTTTTTTTTGTTTTTCGAAGTACTATTAGTAGTTTAAACAGAATATTTGTTAAAATTGAAGCCATTAGTTGAAAAAATATGTAATTTAATACAAGAAAATAATATAAATTTATTATAAACTAATTAAATTTATTTATGAACAATTTTATCAGTAAGTTGAAAAAAAATTATTGTAATTTGAACAAAACCATTTCCCTTGTTTGTATGAACTTAAATTTTTATGTTGCGTTTTAACCTTTTAAAATCACGTACAAATAATTTTCTAAAGTTTCGCAAATTACATATTCCACAATATTAAAAATAAATTCAATACCGTTTCATTAAAAATCGTTTTACTAATGCATTTTATAAGTATATTATATATGTACATAAAATGGAACTTAAATTATGGTTACTTGTAGATCGAATCCAATAAAATTTATTTACAAGTAAAATAATATTAAAATTAAAGTTTATATTAGTTTTAATCAAAATTACACACAATATTTCACGGTTTGGTTACAATATTTCACGATTTTTTTGCCTTTTTGTTATTTTTAGTTGATTTTTAATTATTTTATTTCTATTTCTTAAGTATACAGTACAAAAGTTTGAGGGATCAGGGAATTTTAATAAGGGAATGGATTTTACATATAATTAGAATATAATAAATTTGTATAAATTAAAGTCTAGATGTTTTACAAGAATTTTTAAACCCCACTGAAAGTTGTCGGTAATATTAAAGTATATACAAGTACTTATGTACCAATATAATTTTTTTCTTCCAAATCTTAAATATTTTCAATAGGTACTTATAACAGGCTCTTACTTACACAATTTTCACATATTATTTTTTGCAAAACTTTATAAAGACATTTAAAATTTTTGTACATACACACTCTTGTTCACATTATTTATTGAGTAGAAACGTGATTTTGAGATTTTGGGAAGAAAAATTTTTTTCTCTTTATACTTGATTGTTTTATTGTTTTGTAAAGTACCTATATACAAGTATGTTAATTGCATGATTTTTATAATGTAACAAAATATCCGAATTTTTCGATTACATTAAATAAAGTTCCATGTCTACATATTTTTGTTATATTATAAATTTGTATATGTATATTTTGTAATAAATACCGTAAATTACTGCAGCAAATTTACAAAGAAATGTAAAAATTAAGAAAAATAAAAATGAATCAAATTTAAATAATAACAGGAAAAAATTAAAATTTTTGAAATTTTAGTAAATTTAATAGCAAATTATAAGCAATATTTAAATAAATTTTATTTATTCTATAAATTCTCAAAGAAAACTCGCCATTATTAAATTTATTAATACTTAAAAAAAAATATTTTTACAGGTGTGCAAAAATATCAACAAAATATTTAAACTTTAATAAACCAACAAAAAAACAAGTTTTTTTTTTTAAATAATGAATTATAGTTAGTACAAGTAGTAAAAGTTTTTGGTTTTTTGTGAATTATAAATAAATTTAAGGGCAAGTAAAAGAAAATTAATTAAATAATAAAAGTGATTAATTACAAAAATAGTTACTCATAATAACAAAAGAAAGTGTGCTAAAATTAAAAATTCAAAAATAATTACGACAAAATGTCAAATAAAACTTTTAATATGAAGAATTCAACAATATCGGAGAAAATAAATTTTAGGAAAAATTATAAATTAATTAATTTTAAATGGAATATTTCAACAATAATTTATGTGATATTATTTTCAACACTATTCTTAGGTTTGTATACAAGAAAAAGATTAAATTTTATTTAAAAAATTTTCTGTTTTTTTCAAATTTACAGGATTGCAGGATATTTGGTCAAATTTTGATCACGATGAATGTGATTAATGACCAATAATATAATGTATGATATCCTTGAACCACAAAAAAAAAAATATAATATAATTATACTTATATAAAAATTTTATTTACAGGTTCTTTTTACAAAAGAAATTTTAAATTGTACATGTATGTATATAATTATACGTATGCATATATGCATGTGCATTACATTGATTTTTTAATTTGTGTTAAATTATACATACTATGTGTTTTACAAATTGAAATAATTGTTATAGTGTTGCTGTTCAACAACCTTTAGAAAATTGCTTACTTTTAAGTTTACATAACTGTTTACATGACGTATTATACTTTAACTACAAAAATGTTATTAATTTGATTATTTAATAATTAAACCCTAGCGCGATAGTATCAAATATTCATACATACATACACTGTATATAAATGCATGCACGACAAACAATTAATTATTATTTATGATTAGGTGCGCCTAAATTAGCGCCATTTAAATAATAATAATATTTGTTTTTTAGAAAAATTTTATTACAGACACTTTTATCAGCTATTAAAAGATATTTTTATTCAAAAATTTTATTGATATTAAAAATTCGCGCTCTCTCTTAATGATTAAATTCTTAAGAATTTCACATGTTTTCCAAAATTCCAAGTGATTCATTATAGGTATTAAGCTTATGAATTTTCTTTTTCCGAAAATTATTCCCACACCAATTACTAATTGAATTACTTTAAAAATTTGAATGAAGTGTTTTAAAAATTCGCTATAACACTTATGAAATTTCACTTTAATATTGATAATAATTTCAAACTAAAAAAATATTCTATAAAAAGAAAATAAGCACTTGAAACAATTTATGTATGTACATACATACATATGTTTAAAAATTCATTGATATTTAAAGTAAAAATTTGAAACAGATTCTTTTATTTACGAAAACTGGTCTGCGTTTTCTTTTATTTGATTTTTATTTTATCAGTTTTCATATCCTACTGTTTAACAAAGTATACAAACAACATCAAATTTAGGTACCGGAAAAAATATTTTTTGCACATGTTCTTTTATTATAAAACAAAAATTTTGAAATATGTATATGTATAAGGCCAGTAATAATTTTACAAAAAAATTTTTTTAAAGAATTTTTGGCAAAAAAAAAAAATTCAAACAAAAAGACCAACACACAATGTCAATTTCAATAGTACGACGCGACAATTTGGTTTAAAGAGCATATTCAAAACGTAATTTCGAAAAAAAAAAGTTTCATGAGCATGTATAGCACCTTTATAGCAACTGAAACTGCTAAAAGAATTTGTGGTTGTCAAGTTAATCTTAGGTAGTATTTTCAAAATTGCTATGATAATTAATTGAAAGTTATGACACACATATGTATGTAGATATGTAAAAGATTAGTAGAACTCTGAGTACGACCTATCATTTTTCTAAATAAAATACAAACTAATTTATAATTTGCATTCACTTTAGAAATTAAAATTTATATGTAAGTTAGATTGATTTTATATCTATTTTAGATTCTTACTATAGTAACTACATATATATGTATATATGTGTACACAGTTTTGGTTCTTTTTATTTCTTTGACGAAACCTTGATAGTATTGAAAGCTTGATATTTACTTCACCACAGGTACAAGAAACCAAATCCGATAGGGTTTGGGTTTGAGATTATAGATGACCTAGGTTAGGTTCTGATCTGTTAACGTAGAAAAAGTGAGTTAGAAAAAGTTTTTATAACGTATAAAATGTATATTATGCGGTTTTCTAATATTGTATACACTAATTAATATATGTAACGTTATTGAAACAAAAATATTTAGTGTTATAAATGGACAAACAATTTAATTTGATCATACCAATTATAGGTATTTGTATATAGATATATACATTTGTATACAGAAATTATTAATGTATACTTAAGGCAGACAGACGCCAAGTGTTTCCACATGCTATGATAAAATAAAGAAAAGAAAGAGAAACTAAACTATTTTGAAAAAAAAAATCAATACTTATGAACTAACCCGGCATGGCGAATGATGAAATTTTTTGGTGGTTTTTAACAAACAAAAAATATGTACTTACATACATTACGTATATTTGTATCTACATATGTATATAAGTAAATGATATAACCATCCTTCTTGTATTTAAAATTAAATTTATACAATTTTCGGTAAAAAAAAATAATAATTTTGCGTAACAATAAAATTTTTTCCTTTTACAAAAGTATCTGAATAGCAACGAAATGTAAATTTTTCGGATAAATATTTTGGTTTTGCATGATATCTGACTATGTTTATTAGTGATACATACATATGTATATACATACATACATTCCTATATTATCAAGAGCAGAGTTGGTCTGATATTCATCAAATATGTATATGTATACATATGTTATAAATATGTACAGGCTTGTTTAAATTATCATGTTGTCATAAAATAAAAATATACATTTTTTCATAAAAAACATACGGTATGTATGTATATTATGATATATTATATGTACTATCATACATACCTACATACATACACAATATTGTTCATAATTATTACGGCATGTACTCCAAGTATGCGTACAAATTCTTCATTTGATAATCAAATATTTTCAATGTTACAATAAAAAAAAAATTATTCGTAATAAGGTCAAATTTTAATAAATAATGATTAAGTAAATGGTTTTGAAATATTTTTAATACTTATAATTTATTAACAGTTTAACAAAATATTAATCATATATGCTATAAATACATTACATATTACGTATACATAAATTATGTTAGCATGTATGCATTTATTTACACAAAATTTAAAACAAATTGTGTTTTTCCACTAAACTTTGGAAGATTATTACTTGTTACCAATAAAGTCTTTTACCTAATACACTTCAGACTTGCCGTTTAAGAGAAAAATGATGTCAAAAATTGAAAAAAAAAAAACAGAATATGATTGAGAATAATGGCTAATTTATTTAAAGTATAACAGTTTAAAATAACGGTAATTTGATTTACTGATCAGACTGATACTTACTGATTTGATATGTATCAGGATTTTATTTTACTGTTAAATATTTTAATGACAACTTTGTCAAGTGTACGAGACTACAAGGAAATGTAATGTAGAGCAGAATGAAAAACGTACGTAAATTTTCATATTAATTGTTATACTATTTTCAACTTAAAAAAAAGCACCTATTAAACCTACCCAAATTTTGAAAACTTTAAAGAAAAGTGCGATATATTTTAATATGCTATGTAATTCTAGTTTACAAAAGAAATTTAAGTATGATTCTTAATGAATATCTTTTAAAATAACTTTTCCGATTCTCGATTTTAACGAAATGCGAGATTTTTAACGAAAGGAAAAAAAAAATATAAAAACATGAAGAGAAAAATGATTTGTTTGCAGAATTTTTTCCACAAATTCTACAAACTTTTGTTTGAACATTTTGCTTTGAATTAAAAATTACTTTGGTCACAGATTTATTGCACCTATTTGTGTATGTGTGTCGATAAATCCATATAATATATTGGGATATTTTATATTTCATACTTTTTATTTTTGCTTTATTTCACATTTATTACTGGTCTTCTCCGTTTTCATTTCAATGAGCAGAAAAAAAATTACACCCTTTTTATATTCAATTTTAAAACCTACACGATTAACAAAATATTGTACGCAATAAAAATGAATGTAATTGCAATAATAATAATTTTATACGAATAAGATAAGAATTTTTAAAAATGTGAAATTACTTGAAATACACACATATGTATGTACGTAGATATTATGCATATTCATATTAAAGTCCCAATAGTATATTTAGAAATGGCTCAGTAATTAAATGTGTCGAATTTAAGTTTATCATTCTAACAACATGTTGATATTTTTGAAAAAATTTACATCACATTTTAAAAAAAAACAGTGTATATGTACATATGTATGTATGTATATATTTTCTATATGAATATTTAAAATTAAAGATAAAAAGTTTTCGACTAAATAAAAGTGTTCGCATGGCGTATAGTCAAACAAAATTAGAAAGTTATGTACATATAAGTACATATATGTATGTATGTATGTACATATGTAATTATCGTTGATATTATAATATTGATCGCGTAAACTAAAAATTACAATTGAGATATTTTATGTTTTGAAAAGCTCTTTCGATAGTTTCTTTATGTACTTTTTTAATACTACTTAGTATGAACAGACTCGTAAATACACACGTAATACAATATATTTATACATAAGCATTGCATATGATGATTTTAAGACACAACGCTTAAATATAGGAAATAAACTTGATCTTAAATTTATTTCTAGAATTTATGTTTGCTTATTATATCATTCGTTTTGAAACACTTTCAAACTAAATGTAGTATAAAATTTAATTTTTGAGTGAAATTCATTAACTACGTACATATATTTAGTTTGCATTTGTAGAAATAACTGTAAATGTAGATAACTATCTATTTTTTAAGGAAATATGTAATACCAGCAATTTTAATATTAATTTAGATTATAAAATATTTCGAATCATATTTTAATTTAATTACGCCTAAGTATGTATTTTAATTAATATAAAAAGTGAAGGAAGAAGAACATCAGCGAAAAATTTTCTTAAACTCTTTGTAGTATAATTTTAGTACTAATTATTTTAATTTTAAGTATATACATATACATATGTATATAAAAGTCATAAATCGTGATCGATTGCCATATTGTTTATCTTCAAAAACTTCTATATAACATGCATATATTATGATATTGTGTACATAAGTATATTTGATTTAACTAAAACATTTAATTTAATTATTATTCATTAGAGTGAGTGACTTTACGAATTAAAGATAACATTATAAACACATATGCATATGTATGTATATATTTATATTATATACATGTACACATGTTTGATAATATTTTCATTGTAGATTAAATTTCTTATATATGAAAAATGTGTATATTATTTATAACAAAACTACAAAATGATTATTATAAAGTCAATGTATTTTCAGATAATAAATAAATATAAAAAATAAATTGTAAATAAATTAACTTAATAAAAACGTCATGCCAAGCCAGATTCTTAAGTTAAGTTTAATTATGTGCGTATATTATGTCCTTTATTGAATTCAATTATGAATAATAAATAATGTACAAACATAAGTACATATTTTGTTTTTAACAGATATGCATGCTTACATATTGCTTTTTCTTTTTTCTGCAAGAAAATTCAAATAAAGCAATGCATTCTTCTTAGTTGAATATTTGAAGATTACTAAAAGTTCAATATACTAGCTATTTTGTAGAATTTTTTTCTACCGTATAGTAAATATACATGCAGATACAATTAATTTATAAGATATCTGAGTAATTATGCTATTTGAAACACAGTCTTATGGATTTTAATGTTCTTTACTCAATATACCTATGGGAGGAAGATGAAGTTTTAAATAAATTACAATATTACTAATAACAAATTTTTAAATAATAAATTTAAATTAAATATTCTTACTATACTGCTTTAAAGTACAGGCGATCTCAAAATTAAATTGGTCTTGCAATAGTCTGAATTTAGTTAGAAGAAGTTAACTCATTTATAGCTAATTAAAGTATATATATCAAATTTTTAGGAATTCTAAAATGTTATAGGGTTGAATGCTAAGAACAGCTTTATGTTTTTAAAAATTGAGCAAATAAAATTGTTTTCAAATTTTAACATTTGCAGCTTTAACGAAATATTGACAGCTATTCATGTATTCTATTCCATCTTCTTTAAATTTTGACATTCAGGTTAAGGTATATAATAGTATATAAAAAGCTGGCCGATATTTTATTTTCATTTCTGTACATAAAATAACTAAAAATAAAATTTATAATTAAAATTGGCTAAAAATTCTTTGCTTGTTTCCTCTCACTGTCTAAAATTTCAAAATAATAAGAGTTCAATAAGCTGAAATCTATACTCATAAAAGAAATAGTCATTGAAAAAATAGGTATGTGCAATTATATATACGTACGTACATATATTTTAATACAAACACACAAAAATTTAACTCAGAAAAACTATGAAGAATGTCAGTTTTTTAAACTAAAGCTAGACAATGATTTGATTTTTTTTTTTATTATAAAAAACAGCATTGATTTGATTTTTTTTCTTTAATATTCGTTCTACACTCGAATAAATACCGAGATGGTAATGTAATAAGTCGTTTCCGTTCAGTTTTATTGTATATAAACTTTTGTTTTTCAGTCTTAATATCAGTTCATCTTTACTTGAAATGTATGTCGCTATCTTTTTCTTATAATCACTTTTTTTTTCTCTTGCTTTTGTGTTTTGCTATAAAATCAAATGAATAGTTTATAAGAAATAAAATTCCAAACAAAATTATTTTGCTTCAGTAACAAAATCATTTAAAAAATATCTGACCGAAATAGATGACTAACAATAAATCCGTATTCAAATTTTCTACAGTACTTTTCAAATATTTTGGAACATATCAGTATATAATCAAAATAATTTTTGGAAAACAAGTCACCATGTGGTTCGTAGTGTACACTCTAGCATAAATTAGAAATACGAACTCTATGTTACAGAATAAATTATATTGTGACATTTAGAAAAGAGACCTGGCGCCATTTTCTGTTTTGGTCCCAATATTTTAATAAATAAATTTATTTTCGATTTCAAAACCTGAACATAAATTTTAACAATTTATCCTGAACATAAATATTTTTTGCTTGGCCTACAATATTTTTTGTTTTCTTTGTTCACTCCTACATAATATAAAACTATAATCGTTTGATTAACAATTTCGTAAAAGAATTGTTAGTTTAGTTGGATCTACTTTATATATTTCGAATTATTAGTAGTAAATTTAGAATTTAACCTCACATTATTGGCCTGCAAATTCAGTATAATTAATAAATTACTGTTTTGTACACAAACACCATGTGTTTAACTTTATTTTGATAAGCAGCAGCATTGTCTGTAAACAATATTAATTACACTTATATAAAAATAATGAAATGATTCAAAATTTTCCAATTTAAATATAGTATATCGATATGAGTCACATTATGGTTTGGGGTTTTTTTTTATATAAACAAAAAACAAAGAAAATTAAATCTAGAAATAATGTAGAAATTTTTTTACATTTTAAAACTTTACTTCATTTGATTTTAAAAAGAAACAGAAATATGACAAATTTTTAAAAAATAATAAACAGCCTTATGCTTAAATATTGAAGTAAGTCCATGCATTTGCGAGATTTTAGACATTTTTTTGATTTTCTTATATGCGAATATCTACTAAAAGTGTGTGCATACAGTAGAGTAGATTATAAGATTTAAGTGAATTTTACACATCATTCATTTTTCAGAGTTTTAGTAAAAATACGGAAATATATACACAATAAATATTTTTTTTTCAAGAAAAAATTAAGACAGAAAAAAAGTACAACATACTTTTGAGATGATATTAAAGTTAAGATTATACCCAGTGGGTGAACCATATAGTATAGGCTATTGTAATAATAATATTTATGATGACGACAACGATGATGATAATGATTATCATGATATATGATGATGATGCATGTGGTGAATGAATAGTACCAGAACTCTTTCTTATATTATGTGTTTATGCGTACGTCTCAAAATATACGTACGTACTTAAATATTTGTGCTGACTAAGTAATAATTCAAGAATATTTTTACATTTCATTGTAATTCTATAATATAAATTTAAATTATTGGAAACCAGATGGATAATATATGTATGTATATACGTATAATAAAAATAAAAACATGATTAATTTAGCCATTCAATATAATAAACAAGATGAAATGCTTTTAATTTTTATTTTTTTTTAATGACAAATATAGGAATCATTTACTCATTGTGAGATATTTATTACAATATAAATTGAATTTTATTTAAGTAGATCAAATTAGAAAGTTATTAATTGTAGAATAAATGTTAAGAAATCATATTTGACTATATTGTTTCTTAAGTATTTATTTTTTGTAAAATCATAATAATATCGTAAAATTTTTTATAAAATAAGAAAGTATACAATTAAAATATAAATAACGTATGTATATACGTTTATACATCACGTACTTAAGTGGAATAATTACCGGCACATGGTAAATTACAGTAAAAATAAAGACAGTGATTTCTTGAAAAATCGAAAATTGAATTTTCTTTCAAATTATTGACTTTAAATTTTACGAAATAATTATATATAGAAGAGTTTAAAATACTTTCACACACTATTTCAATGAAATTATAGGAAATACAAACATACGTATATCTGTTAACAATAAATTATTTATTTTCACGTTTTTATTAATTTCCTGAAAAATTCATTGAAAATAATTGGAAAAACATAATTTAGGAAGCAATGAAAACAATTGAAAATTTACTTTCACACAAAAAATTAGTTTAGCTTTGAAATTGTTATTGATTACCGTTGTTAGATAGTTGGTTTACATACAATGTTAATTTTTGTAACAGAATGTAATTATTACTGTTGACATTGGATAAAATGAATAAGAAATTTTTTAAGAAATTTAATAAGAAGTTAAGTTTTTTTTATTATATAATTAGAATTTATTTGACATTTTATAAATTTTTTACTTATTTCATAAATGTGTTTCTGTATCATATAAATTCCAAAATGATTGTTTAATATAATTTGTTTTGACTGTATTTTATAATTACGAATAAAAAATTCCTAATAAATTGTAAGAATTCCGTCATCTGATTAAAGTATTCTCATTTCAAGAATGTTCATTTTTAATTTAATTCTAAATTTAAAACAATAAACACATTTATAATCATACATATATATAAGTATACTTGTATGCGTATGCCAATGGTTATTTAATTATACATATTGTATATGCAATGCAAAGATGTATATTAAACTTATTTGGATTTTAATTCCTAATATCGTAATGATTCAATATTTTTTTTAACACATTGTATTTTATTACAAACACTTGTAATTTACAGCATTTTGTAAAATAATAAAAAATTTTATTTTTGACTTGTGTAGGTACTTATAACGGAAAAATTAGGAAAAGAATATTAAATTAATAAACAATTTCATATAAACTAAAGTGTTATACAACATGATTATCAAATACACGAACTTTTATCACTTGAACAGACATATTTTTAATAATAATAATGAAAAATTTTATGCAACACTAAAATTAAAACCGAAGAATACATGTAATTTTTAAATTCAATTAAAAGATCATTATTTTTTACAATGTTATATAAAAGATTTTTTTAAATTCGCAATAGTGAATTTTATAAAATTTATTGTTTCAATAGTATATTAAGTAATAGAAAAAATTTTATTGGATATTTTCCCTATTCTGAACAATAGTCTATTAAGGAAAAAAACCAATGAAACTAATTGTGAATGAAATAGCTCTTTTGATTTTAATAATTTTGTTTAGGAATTTTATTTTAAATAGAAGAAAATTTTATTGTATTCATGTTAGTAATTAAGTTAAAATATTGGAGTAGTACTGCATCATTGCATGAAAATTAAATTTATTTATAAAATGTAAATATTCTTCTCTTGTAGAGAGCTTCTTTCTGTCTTTAATGTAAATGTAATAAACATTTAGCTTTCTGAAAACGAATTTCACATATGCCACTATCGAGTAAAGAAAGATTATATATACATATGTTTCTAAGTTATTATTTAATAGGACAAACATACCATATACACGTTACATACACTCTTTATAGTAATAGAATTCCCTTCTGATTTTAAACAGAATAACAGCGGTTGACTCGAATGAACTCTTTTAATTTTTTGCTTTCGTCATCATATTAAAATCAACCCCAAAGTAAACGAAAAATTCATTTTCATTCAATTAATTTTATTAACTTTTATAACTTCCTTCTTCCTTTTTTTAGTTTGCTGCTTTCTATTGTTATAGAAACAAACTTTCTTTTCTTTCCTTTTACTTTACATGGAAAGGTTCAAGAAAAAAAATAGGAAAATGAACAAATACGAATCATAAAATGTAATGTGCATCATTTGAAAGTACTAATTTCTATGGTAACTTACTTTAGTAACTTGTATAAAATATAATTTATATTCTGTAAACAAAGCAATAACATATAATGTTAACAAAAGAGGGTACATACATGAATGTAAAAAAGAGAAAAGAAAAAAAAAAATACAAAACAATTGGGGAAACTGTTCCCATACTATTTGAATTGCAAACAAACTATACTTGGTGTATAAAATAGGCATATGAATGTTAGATATTATCGCTGTATGGCACCAACAAATGCTATATTTTCCATTAGTTTCTATATCATAAAGCATATTTTCATGGTCCCAATTGACATGTAGAACCTTTTTGTTGTCAACCTCCTTAGTGGGTGACCTTTTTCTGTTTTCGTATTTTATTTTCGTTCTCTTTATTGTTTATTGCTATTTTTTTGCTTTTCTTGTTGAATAAATTGTTACTTTATAGTACATACATACATACATTTATGTACATAATATTATATGTACATGTTTAAATACGAATGAAGTTGTTTTTGTAATTTTACATGAAATATTTGATAGGATTTAAAAAGAATACTTACAATGAAAAATACACAAAAAATAAATAGTTTGTAAAAATTATGAAATTCTATTGTAAAACCGATTGCCCTTCAATTCGTGATGATAATAATACATACATATACATATGTATGTACGTATAGTAATTGTATATAATTATGATTGTGTTTAATTTGTAGACAAGGGCAAAATTTTGTCGGGCTAAAAAATCAAATTATGTTTATATTGTAAATTTATGTTTTCCTCACTTTTTATAAAAATAAAATTAAATGTACTTTTTGAAAATAAATTTGGTTCATTAAACTATTCGATATTCTAGAAACACGGGGCCTCAATTGAAATGTTTCAATGCGCATAAAGAAATTGCTCAATTTAAAATTATAATCTAGTTATACTATTTGCAGTGACAACTATTTTCTATAGTTTAAATTTTGTACTTTTAAAAAGTCTTTTTCCGAATTTGAACGCAATCTATATCAAAGGTTTGCTATATTCTGACTCTATAGGCCTGCCTTTTAAAACATCTACATCGACTGCTTACATTTTGACTTCATAATCAATGATTTGTGTTTTTATTATTAAATACAACAAAAGAATTTTCGATATCACCTACGTTGTACTTAATTTTCGGAAGAACGTTTCATTTTTTTCCAAATTTACATTTTTACAAATTGTTGAAAAATTTTCTAATTTTTTCTAAATTAATTAGAATTGAGACTACAGTAAAACTATTGTATTTGCTTAATTTACTAAATTTTAGTCGAAAATAATATTTAAAGACGAACACAAAATATTTTCTATGGCAAATTTTAACTCTAAAACATGACAAAAAATTATAGTTATTTATTTGAATATAGAATTAAATGAAAACTGAAATGCATATGTATGTATGTATATAGAAAAAAATGTGCTTTTATGACCTAATTTTTTATTTCCTTCATCACAACATCACTATTCAGCATGCAACATAATTATGTATGTATATCGTATCATAAAACATAATATAGAATGAAATGATAGGGCAGCAAGCAAGCAGTTTATAGTTTTCCTCCATATAATAATATTACAAATTTTTATATATGTTAAATGGCATGCCATCTACTATTATAAATGTAATGTATACATTAATATTCATGCCCATATAGCACATTATACAATTATGCGATAGGGTAAAATTGGGTTTATTCATATAGTTCAAACATTATATTTTATTTTTTTTTTATATTTTTTATACGCATTTTTCTTAATTAGCTATAAGTATATTAAGTTCCTAATGAGTTTAAATTGTTATAAACCTCAATCATTAAAAAAAAAGACAAACAATATTAAATTTAAATAAAATACAAACAATTTGAAAATCATTTCTGTTATATGCGCGATTCTAATGAGATTTAATTGGTTGCTTAATAAACCAAGTAATTGGTTTCAGATCAATTTCTATAGTTTCAATTTCTATATAAAAGCAATGTGTTTATATTAAAATCAAATCAGAAGAACATATTGGGTTTCCATTAAAATAAATAAGGAAATTATATTAAAAAATATCTGCATGCAAAAAAAATTTTTTTTTTGCTTAGATTTTCTTAGAAATGCAATTACAATTTTTTTTCGTTTAGCTTATCATGTAATATAGAGTATACAAACACCAAGTATAAGATGCAATATAATATGCCATGGCACATCATTCTTTTATATTAGAAAATTTATAAACCAGAACTGATTACAATTTTCGTTTCAATTTTTCTTTTTTGTCTTAAATTAAAGTTTATTAACATTAAAAATGTTATGTACAGAATGAAAATACAAGCGAGATTATAATAGCTTTTTTTTTGCAATTTCATTTTATTTCATATACAAAATGAACTTGTAGTATATTGAACCAATTGGAATACCAATTGTATTATTAACAAAAATCATTACAACATAAATCGATATTAAAGATTTTGGAAAAATCATATAACGTACTGTAAGTATACATGCATTGTGTAGTATGTACATTATTTTCTGTAGAATATTATTGTTCTAATATTAAAAATAGATATACATTCATATATTCCTTTAGTCGCATCAATTGACATGATGAGTTGTTTTAAAATTTGAAATTCTATACTGAAAAACCAGCAAATAAAGTAATGCGACTATGAGAAAATAGTTGATAATGTTAAGGTTTGAGTAAAGTAGTATATTAAGAAATTTACTTGTTTTTAGCATTTATAAATGCAGAAAGGTAACGGTAAATCCTATGCTATTAAAAAATATAATTATTTTTCTTAATTCACATAATTAACCCTTAAAATCGAGTATTACGTTAAGCCCTCTTAAAATTAATTATTGCTTTATTTCAAAAACTGCATAAACCGTTCATCCTAAATATATGCAATCCTAGAAATAGTTTCCTATATGAATGAAAAATTATTTTCAGTGTGGTTATTGTATAAATTGTTTTTCAAAACAGTATTTTCATTTGTTGAAGAGTAAAGTGCTGCAATACAAACCATTGGTTTGACCCAACTTTATTATAATATTAAACTGCAAAGGCCATTAATTTACTAAATCTTCTCAGTTCTAGTATCTGTATATCAAGAATTTTAATAATATGCGTTTATTTTACAATTTTTCATTATACAGACTTAAAATAAAGTCAAAATTATTTTTAGAATAATTTTCTTAATAAAAAAATAATGAATTTTTTAAGGTTTTTTTAATATTCAAGAAAAATATAACAAAAAAATCGTATTTAAAATATATGGAAATCAATTATCATGTATTGACGTTTTGTATGGCCGACTAAAATGCAGAATGAATTCAATTAACATTATATTGCGAACATTTAATATTATAAATAAATTGAATGAACTTTAAAATAATTTAAATTTTAAAATTTAATTGAAAATTATCGCGTGAGTTCCTTGTTCTTCATGTAATATAAAGTTCAATTATTCAATGGTAAAATGAATGGAGGTCAAGAAACAAAATATAGAACTCAATTCAATTAAGCATTCAAATTTTTTACTGTAAGAAATTTATATGTGCAAGCTTATGTACAAGCTTAATTAGTTATCATTTAATTTGTATGAAAAGAGAAGAAGTAAAATGAATGATAAAAAATACTTGTACATAAATTTTTTGATTCATGATTATTATTTTATTCAAAATTCTTAAAATCTTGATTTGCCAAATTGCTTCTACAAATGTCATTAAAATCAAAAACCTCCAACAAATCAAAAAATTTAAATAGCAAAATATTTGCTACATTCTATATGAATTTTTTATTATAAATTAAATTTTAATAATTATTGAGCAAATTGAGCAAACAGCACATAAGAAATGTGGATCATCTAATTCTAATATAACAGATATGTATATAAATTGTTTGTACATTACACTTTTATATAAAAAATATGTATCGTACACGTTATGTATGTATATGTCAAGTATTGGACCCATTATGTCTATTCAATTATACATAAGATTCGCAGCTGTACTATGTATTAGTAATGATTTTGCAATAATATATGCTTGATCTACATAATATATACATATATTTAAGGGTGATTTTATAGAAGCACAAGGACAATAAAAAATCTTATCAAAAATTATAACATAAAATCTATTGTGCGTGCAAAGTATACGTCATATTTGTAAATATAATATTGTATATACATATTTAATATATGTAGTTGACATACAAAACATAAACATTCATAAATTATATATACATAGATATACATATATGTGTTCATATATAATATCTTATATTCCACTATATTGAACTATTAATAATGAGAAAATTATTCAATTTTATATAGACTTAATTTTTCATTTTATAAATCAACAGGTTTCCGATATAATGACATTGCATATAAGTTAAAACCAAATTATTGTATATTTATTTTCTATTATAAATATTTACACCTGTTGATTGAAATTGCTTACTCTATGTGTATATATATGTATGAATAGTTTCTGTAGAATATTGATAAAGATATCAGAATAAAGTAGATTATTGAATGATAATAAGAAATTTTTTTTATGTTTTCCTTCACACTTTTAAATAACGATGAAAATTATTAATTGGAAATCTCATTTTAATTATGTATATTTTTTTTTTTAAAATTGTAATAAAGTCAAATTAATTTATAGTAATATATATATGAATATGTATACATATTCAGTGAGTAAACGAAAGCAACATTAAGCAACAAGATCAAGTTTTTGAAACTTGATCTTGTTGCTTAAAACTTATAAACCATGTTTGAATGTTAATAATTGAGGAACCATATTGAAATCTATACAAATTTATTTTTAATCCTATGTATTTATTCTCAGAATATATAGTAGAATAAATAGAATATATATTCTATACATGGAGTATACATATAGTTTTCTAGATTCAATTCCAAGTTTGGAAGTTTATTATCGTCATGTGATAAGCATATTTCGATTTTATAACTATTGAATATTTTGAATAATATAATTTTTTTTTATATAAATAATTAATTGGTTACATAATCTAGAATATTTTTTTTTGGAAATACTTCAATTCGTTCTATGTAACAATATATGTATGTATATAAGAAGACTTATTATAAAGAAGTGTTAAGTTTATTTTTCTTTTGCATATCTTTTAGAATGAGAAAATTATTCATAATCTATAGTCTAATTCTAATACAAAATCGAATCGATAAATACAATTATGTACATACATATCTTACAAATGTATGACATACATTAATTTATTTTTATTTTACTTATATTGTAAATAAATTTTAAAATTTATTATCACTAAATCCATTAAATAATTAACCATAAGCATTTAATTCTGCAATTACATAACCATAACTACATTGAAATTGGTCGTATGATTGGCTGATTCCACAAATATTGTACAAAATTTTCAATTAAATATAAGTAATTATGTACTACAAGCTGCAACTATAAGTATTTTAAATTTAAAATTATTCTTCTCTAAATTAATCTTCTAAAATTCCATTTAATAGATTTTTATCGCATATTTTTTCTTATAATTTGTTAGCCTGGCAAGGTCATCGATTTTATTTTTTGTTCGTAAAGGTAAAAAAAATTACGATAGTAAATTGCTTAAGGCTTCAATAGTACAATAGGAAAAATAAGTGCATATTTATATATACATATGTACAAAGAAGGCATGAAGAATAAAAATGAAGTATGAGTTGAATAAGTAAGGCAAAAAAAAAAATTACTTGGTTACTGTTTTTGTTATTTGAGTTCAATGCCATCTTGTACGAATGTTTAACAGGCAGAGTGAGTTTTTTTGTGTGTTTATTAAAAAATCATTACTATATATGGTTCTAGAGACGATTATAAAATTTTTTATTCTTAAATGTTAAAAGGCAACACTATTATAACAATATGAAATTGTATTTCTGTTCGAATATTGTGAGTACTAACGATCGGATACTAATTGAAATTCGTTAATATAGAAACCAGTAATAAAATTATTATTATTATTTTATGTACATTTTTTTGATTGTAGGTTATAAGTGGGATAACAATTATTTTTTTTTTTGATTTTTTGGAATTTATAGAATAAAATTATTATTTAATTTTTAAAAATAATTGCCATAATAATTAAGAACATTAGATAAGTACATTAATCATTATTTTTTATAAAAAATATTGTGATTCTATAAATAGAACTCAGGGTATTTTGTTCAAAATTAATCAAATTTAAGCTCCTTTAACAATATTCTTACACTTAGCTTAAATTTTAAAGTTTATAAATTGAACTTCCAGAATTTCCGAAAAACTACAATACAGTGTCAAATTTTAAAATTTAGTCAGAAAAAACGAGATCTGAAAGATAGCAAATCTGAAATGAGTAGTTTTTTCTAGTTAAAATTAGTTTAAGTATATAGCTTTTTATAAACTGTTGCCATTATCCATCCATGATGTTCTTATTTATATCATTAATATTATTGTAATATTCAAATAGAAATGAGTTCTTGTAGATTAACATATACAGGGTGTTCGAGATTCGTCAGTTCTAACAAGCCGGGTGATAGAATGCCTTCAGACGAATAAAAAAAAAACCTGAGCGTATTTTGTATTTTGGAACCCTCCTCTGTAGTTACGAGGCATCCAAATTGGAATTTCTGAACAATGTCTGATTTCTCATTATTATTGATAACGCAAGAAACATTAAAGATAATATCAAGTTTATATACTAGTTTTGTGGTTCCTGAAATTCATATTCTACCGGTGTATCTGTGGTTTCGAAAACTTGTTTCTAGTTTCAGGGATATTTAATTCCAAATTTGAAATTTTAAATAAATTTTCCAACAAATTTTTCTTTAATTGTCATTTACTTATAATTTACACGTTACTTGATTTCATCTTGTTAATTTTATAATATCGAAACGAGTTTATCTATGTATATACATATTTATTTATTGATTTCCTTTTACCTAAACGCCATTTATGTAAATTACAAACTACAAGTTTCAACAAGTAAAAACGTTTCAGTCGGTATGAATCGATTGAATTATACCCTGCACCTTTCATTGTTGTATAGCAATTACTCAAACCTGTGAAACCATTCTATAGAAACTTCACGGATATATCTGATCTATAACTGAACACACAAATTTCGTGAATCTGACTTTATTATTTTTCCAAATATTTAAAATTAGTTTTTGGAGTTGTATGGCAGGTACCCGAACCTGCCAAGCAATTCTACTAAAACTTCGCTAATATATCTAATCTATAATTGGACACACAACTGCCAAGTTTCTTGAATCTAACTTTATTACTTTTCCAAATATTTAAAATAAGCTTTTGGACTTGTATGGGAGCCACTCGAATCTGTCAAGCAATTCCACCAAAACTTCAGAAATATCTTTGAGCTATAATTGGACACACAACTGCCAAGTTTCATGAATCTGTCTTTATTATTTTTCCAAATATTTAAAATTAGCTTTTGAAGTTGTATGGCAGGTACCCGAACCTGCCAAGCAATTCCACTAAAACTTCGCAAATATATCTGATCTATAATTGGACACACAACTGCCAAGTTTCATGAATTTGACTTTATTATTTTTCCAAATATTTAAAATTAGCTTTTGGAGTTGTATGGCAGGTACTCGAACCTGCCAAGCAATTCCACCAAAACTTCGCTAATATATCTGATCTATAATTGGACACAGAACTGCCAAGTTTCAAGAATCTAACTTTATTACTTTTCCAAATATTTAAAATAAGCTTTTGGACTTGTATGGGAGCCACTCGAACCTGTCAAGCAATTCCACCAAAACTTCAGAAATATCTTTGGCCTATAATTGGACACACAACTGCCAAGTTTCATGAATCTGACTTTATTATTTTTCCAAATATTTAAAATAAGCTTTTGGACTTGTATGGGAGCTGCTCGAACCTGTCAAGCAATTCCACCAAAACTTCAGAAATATCTTTGACCTATAATTGGACACACGACTGCCAAGTTTCATGAATGTGACTTTATTATTTTGCCAAATATAAAAAATTTGCTTTTGGAGTTGTATGGCAGCCACCCGAACCGGTGCAGCTATCTCATTAAAATTTTTAGAGCATATTTAGAATATAATTGGACACATGTATACAAAATTTTGTATTTGTACCTTTATTAGTTTTTGAAATAATTAAAATAAACTCTTTGAGTTGTATGGCAGCTCCCCGAACCCGTTGTCCGAATTGGTCCAATAACAATAGGGTTCGTCCTTGGCACAAAAGAAACAACTTGTGAAAGTTTGGTGTCGATTGCATTATTCGTTTTTGAGTTATCGTGCGATCGGACGGACGGACGGACGGACGGACGGACGGACGGACGGACGGACGGACGGACGGACGGACGGACGGACGGACGGACGGACGGACGGACGGACGGACGGACGGACGGACATGTCTAAATCAACGCAGAATTTTACGCTGAGCAAGAATATATATATATGTCCATACCGCAGATGACTCCTTCAAGTAGTTACAAACTCCATACCAAAGTTAATATACCCTTCACGAAGTGCAGGGTATAAAAATTAGGTTCACTTAATTTTTTTCCATTGCAATACCATGCATAAACATTCCGCCATGCTTATAGAATAGTTTTTTTTTTGACTTCCCTTCTTGTTCCTTTTGCACACTTTAAAATGTGCATATAATAGTTCTGAATATATTCTGTTAACAACCTTGAACTTGACAATCTGTTTTTTATTTTTAAAAATACAACAAAAAATTAGAAAAAAATCTAAAATCGAAAATCAAACTTCATTATGTTTTTCAAAAATAAAAATTTATTATCGAACCTACACACTTAAGCATAATATTATTTATTTTTACATTTTAATGAAGCAGCACACTTTCAATTTAACGTCGTTATTTTAAACATATTGTTTTACTTATACGAGTACATACATAATCTTGTATAAAATACTCCGGTTTAGTAAAGAATATGTAGTTTTGATCTTCTGATTTTACTAAGTGTTGAATGAAATTTAAACAGTTTGGTGTGATCAGATAATGATCGATTAAATTGTTTTTCTGAATAATATTTGAAAATTTTAGAAAAGCTAGCTTCTATAGTACTATATTACTATAGATCTGTATGAAAGTATCGATTTTATGAAATTGAGACTCGAAAAGGTTATTTAAAATTAAAGGTATGAGCTATAATGTAAATTCATTAATAATTTTTGTCAAAAATTTCGAAAGAACTTCAGTTATAACTATGCTAGTATATTGTAATAAAAATCGGCTCGGATAAACGTGAAGTACAAATACGATTGTTTACTTTTAGATACAAATTCATTAACATGAATTAATATAAGTACATACTTCTAACATAAATATTCTAAACTAATAAATTTTGGACATGTAAAATCTCATAATGTGAAAACAATACCTCCCCTTAGTGAACAGAATGCAATAGATGAAAAAAACTTATACATGCGATATTAAAAATTTAAAAAACACCGCAGCACTATACCAATATAAAAAATGTTTGGTATATAGGCAATATTGTGTGGGAGAATAAAAAACATGTACCTTATACTTTGTTAATTGAATAAAATCTGAAAAATCTTGAAACGAAAACGCTTATATTTATGCGGTTGTTCTTTTAGTTTATTTTGTTTTATTAAAACAATATTGTAACAATTTCCCGCCATTTTAAATAAAATTCTTAATATCTGATTTTTAAAATCTAAAAAAAAAAACAAGAAAGTTCATAGTTAACATACAGCTGTATGCAATATGCACGTACATTTATATGCAATTGTTGTTGTATAAGTGTTTTAATGTTGCAAAAACCATGCAGTTGAAAATTAAAATACCAAGAAAAAAAAAAATCATTGAAGTGGTTCGAGTAATGTTGATGCATTAGGGATCTGTTATGGTATGTAATACTAATTTTTTTTTTTTTTTTAGAAAATGAAGAAGAAAAGTGATAGTGGGGGAGAATTGTACTATAAATAGAAACAACTTTGTTACTTTGGGAAATTATCACACAAGAATAATTGTGTGTTCTGAGTGAGACGATGCAGTACATCTGTGGTTTTTATGTTTCTTTTTTAGTTATACTTTCCATTTGTTTTAAAAATTTGCTTTTTAATATTTTTTTTTCTTCTATTTTTGATTTTAATTGAGACTGAAATTTAAATTTATGATAGAAAATATGCATAAGCACATATTTTTCAATTTTAATTATATTTTTTTAAAATATTTTACTTTTGCCAACAGGTGGCAACAATTTTGTGGAAATCGGTTATAAATATTTATGTATATGTATGTGTGTGTATATATGAAAGTTTTTCACAGAAACCATTTCTAGAATACTTAAATGGATAATTTTAAAATGCAATTTTAAAAGGAATTTGTGTTTTGCATATTGAAACATGTTTTGGGAAAATTGTTTTATGATAATGAGTTGGTTAGTTCTACAAAATTAAAGTGACCAGATGTTAAGGGTTTAGTAGAAAACATATAAATTTAGCTAATTATTATATATAGAGTGTATAATAATTAAATTAAATTAAATTAAAATACTTTTAATTAACATAAATAAATACAATTTTTTGTATTTATTTTTTGTATCCACGGACTAAGAGTTAGTTCCATAATACTAAAGCAAATATTTAAGAAATTTATTTGTATTACTTTTAAAACAATATTTCTAGGATTTCGAATAGAATTCAATCAAAATTTAATTTAGCTGATTAAGACGTAATTAATTAAAACCACGTGCTAGTTAGTAATATCAATATTTATTATAATATATACCCAGTTCCAATTAATACCCATATTTGCCAATTGTTTATTTTCTTGTTATGTTTTATGCTCTTTTTAAATGAACACACATATAAAATCCAGTATAAATACAGTTTACTTATTTATTAATTTGAATAACAAGTTTTCTACCTATAAGCTTTTCTTGAAAAATAATATTGTGAACTAGCTATTTCTTAATTTTATTAAAAATTGTCATACATTGGTGGTTACATAAACGTTATTGAACTTATTCATCCAAATTCGGATATAGAAACGTATTTCGTTTGCATAACAAAATTGAGTTCGTGATTTATTTGAAAAATCAAAAAAAAAAAACTTTTATAGAAACTTATAAGGAAGAAACGCAGATCACTAATTTGGAATGTTATGTATTTGCAATCTGTGTTATAATATGAATGATTAAAAATATAAACAAACTATAGAGACATTCCATATGAAAAAATGGGTTATTTTGATACAATCAAACACAATATTAACATTTTTTTGTATATATGCGAAATAAATATGTTTGTGTGTATATATATATGCTTATGAAAGGTATTTAGCAGTAGATACTTAAAATTTATTGTTAGTTGATTATTATTTATTTAATAGGTTATTATTAATGAAATCGAATCTATGTATACTTTTTCGTTGAAAATTTAACCTAAATTTAATAGGTCCATAATAATTGTGGGAATAAGATTATTTTAAATATGACGTGTTTATTAATACATAGTAAAAATTTTAATAACAAAATTTATTACTCATAAAATATCACATCGTAAATTTTTATATGCCGAAAATTAAATTAATAAGAAAGTTTGAATTTCCAATTTTTTTTTAGTTTAATTTTTTTTTTCTTTTCTTTCATTAAATTTTCTTATTATTCTGCTACGAAAGTAGGAACAGTAACACTACTTTAACAGTATTTTTATGTTTTGTCTTTCTTTTTTTAATATGAACTGTGAAAATATATAAAACTTTTAATTACACTAATTTAAAAAAGTTCAATGACTTGTTTATTTTTCAATTCTTTAATTATTATTTTGCATATACATACACATACGTATGTGGATATGTATGCATATTACAAAGTAATTAAATTTTTAAGTAATTTCATATTAAACAGAACAGTATTGTACATTTACTGTGTGATGTTTACTGTTTGTTACAATAATAATTAATTAATTAATTATTGAAGCTTACATAAGTCAATAAATCTTCAACTTATTTAAATTTAATAAAAAAAAAAGAAACCACCTCGTACTATTGTAAAGTTGATTAAGTGTTTTTTTTTTGCAATCAGTGCAGTGAATTAATTATTGAATATTTTGAATATAGAAAATAAAACTTTAAAGAAATAAAGTAAAATTTTATGCATATAATTATGATTTTTATTCATGAGAAAGGTCAGACTGCTAGAGAACTGTTTAAATTATGCAATAAATAAAATTCTGAATAATATTTTAGTGATTGAATAAGTTAATTTGCCTGTGTATGTAATATAAACATGACAAATTTTTTTGCTTATTTCTTTAAATTTTTATTTTTCTTATTATTTGTTTAACTTTTTAATAATAATTCAACTAATTGATAATGAGAAGTAAACGACATTTAAATATAGTATTAGGAAAATGTTAAAAGTTTAATTTTTGATGTTTAAGTCAACATATATTCTAACACAAATACCTAGCCAGTCTCACTCACATTATGTTAATATAAAATAAAGTTTGCAATATTAAGTATATTAGATTTTAGTCATTGTTTGCATAGGTACCTATACGTACGAGAAAATCTACGATTTAATGTGTGTCTGAT
This sequence comes from Condylostylus longicornis, assembly GCF_029603195.1. Taxonomy (NCBI): domain Eukaryota; kingdom Metazoa; phylum Arthropoda; class Insecta; order Diptera; family Dolichopodidae; genus Condylostylus; species Condylostylus longicornis. The sequence continues at coordinate 5,094,656 of NW_026578009.1, read as the reverse complement.
GAGAGTCGTATATGTAAACCATTGTTGAAATCATATTTTGTATAACGGTAAATAAAAGAAATCACTCTATTCTCATTAGAATTACGGTCTTAGATTTTTAAAAAGCAAAATGGCAACAATTAATTTTTTTGTAAAAATTTGGAACCTTGATCAATTAATTTTTATTTTGGATACAATTTTCGTATAGCAAATTGTTAAATTTTGACATAAAGTTTTAGATAATTTCAGTTTAATATGTAAACAGTCATTAAACTTTATCGTAAATTTTATCATTAATTTTGTCGTATACATACATAAACATGTATAAACAGTACTTTACCGTTTCTTCCTTATATTACATGTAATATACTTATGTATACTTATATGCATGTACATACATTCGTATAAATGTTTAAACTTATTTTTTAAAAAAATAGTAGGTACTCGTATAACTTATTTAGTTAAGATGAAAAACACTTCAGCAGTTATTTGAATTGTGTTTCTTTGCAAAATTGTAACAACTTCATCGTTTCTTTTTTCGTATTATACTTATGTATATACAATATGTATAAACATGAATGCAGTGTACATTTCTATTAATTACTTACATATTGTTTCACAAAAATATTCTAAAATATTTGTTAAATTTCGTAAAATATTTTGCAACAAAAAAAAAAGTTTTCTTTTTCTTATCTCATTCTTACACATTTTTATTAACAATGTCAGTGGCAATTTAAATCTGATTTGAAATTCTACTAAAGTTCCGCTCAGTTGAAATCATTGCGGTTTCTTATAATAAATTTATAAATAACCAATTAAATGACAGCTATAATAATAAAAAATAACGGAAAATCTTTTGATTACAACAAAATAACTGTGCCGCTGAACAAGAAAAATCAAAGAGAAAAAATTTTTTTTTACAAAGTCATTGTTGCGTGCGCTATAAATTAACAAAAGTATAAGAAGTGAACCATTTAGTATAAAAATCACAAAAAGAAAAAGAAAAAAAATAGAAAGCAAAACTATGTGACACTTTTTTTTACTTTAACATTAAACACTGTGGGAAATCTGAAATGAAATTCTTGAAATTTTTCTTTTTGTGAAGATATTGAAAATGTATATGTATGTATATATGTATGCATGTACAGTAGTAGATAATGATTTAAATTGCGTACTATATTTGAAAGATTCGCCAAATTCAAATTTGGGTTATTTAACATTTATTTTTTCAATTTAAGCTAGGCTAAGTACCTAGTTTTATAACAAACAAACACGTAAATAAAAAAAAAACATAGTTATTGTAGAATGATGGCAAAAAAAGGACCCTTAAATTAAAGGACAATTAAATTATGTACTAAAGCAAAAACGTTCTTCTTCCTAATTACAAAATATGAATCGAACTTTATAAATAAGACTCTCATTATTACTTTTTTCATGAAAATTGTATGAAATTCAAAATTCTCTTTGATTGAATTATGGAAATTTATGCATAAGTTAGTATATAGGCATATACATACATACGTACATATTTATGTTCTAATTTAATAATTTAATTAATTTTTTTTTTAAATGTAGTTTTATATAAAATTTTAATAAAAACCAATTGTTTATGTAAAATTATTTCTTCTTCCGGTTTACAATCGCCTTTGATTATTATTTACAAAAAAAATAATGAAACGTCAATTAAAGCTAAAAATTACGTAAAATGATTCCTATGAATTTTTAATTTGGCCCGTTAATTATTAATAGGTTTTTCATCTGCTCAATGAATTTAAATGTACAGTGGAGTTTACTAGTACAAGTATATGGAAAATTCAAAAAAGAAAAAGCAAAAATACGTGTTTGGAAAAAGTGGGTAATAAAGAAAAAAACAAAAAGCAAAAAAAAAAAAAAAATATTTACCGAAAAGACAAGTGGAGAGCATCATTTTTATCGCGTGTAATACTTTTTTTTCGCTATTTCAGCTTTTTTTTTTTCATATTTTTTTTTAGGGGTCAATAGCTTTAAAAGTGAAAAACAAAAAAAAAAATTTGAAAAAATGCGAATTGGCATTTTGAGATTTTTTTTTTTTTGAATTTGTAAATAGCTTTTAACTTAAGAGAAATCTTCTCATATGAATTTACTTTAAGAATTGAAATGAAAGCGATTGAATATTTTTTATATTTGAGAAATAAAATAATCGAAATGTTATTATTAAAAATTGCGTATATTTACGAGTATATCAATATTTTTATAGTTCAACTATTCCAAAAATCCAGAATAATGCGTTATTTACGTGATAAATAATTTTTAGTATTTTTATGGTATTATTGATGGTGTTATACTTTGCTACATTCAATATTTGTTCTACTTTCAGCACATATTTCTTTTATTTTTTTTAATTACCCACGTATGTAGGTATATATGTATGTACTTTTGAATTTGCTTTCGTATTTCATGAATGTCGTCAATTAAGGAAAAATAATCATTATGTACGTGAGAGTGGTAAAGAAAATATTAAAGTAAAATACAACATTTTTTCTTCATACTCTGTTTTAATCATTGGCTTTGAAAATTCTTCAATTTCCGTCTAAAAGTTTTTGTTTTAAATAGAACGCCGAAAATTTTTCTTTGAACTTTAATGGATGAGAAATCAAAAATGAAAAAATTTTGCGGTTTAAAAAATTTTTTGTTTTGGTCTTTTTTATACTTGAAGCTATTCTAATTATAATTTTATATCAGAAAAAAAAAAATATTTCTTGCTCATCATCACACCAAAAACTTAATCTATAATTAAAAAAAATTAGTCATTTTGGAATTATTAATTTCCGAAAGAATTTTAAGAGGGTATATAATTTTTATGTTAATATAAAGAAAACTTAAATCGCAAATTAAATATAAATTTAAGATATGAATATTCATGGTTTCTTATACATATATATATGCACATATGTATGTATGTATGGTTCGAAATTGCTCCACTTCGAAGTATATATAAATACTTACTACTATGTAATAATTTTCAATTGTTTGCCCATGTGTATTAAATAATTTGTAGTATATTTATATTTAGTTAATTATACTATAATTGTTTGTATCTACATATGTATTTGTATAAATTAATCATGTTTTATTATTTCAACCGATAATCTTAATAAATATCAATATTGAAATTAATGAAAATTCTCTGAGTATAACTAGATGCGTTTTATTTTATGTTTAATCTTTAATTAGGCGTTTCCTTCAATTCATAATTGGCAAACATTTGAAATTTTATCTGGACAGTTTACAATTTATATTAAATATGACAATTTATATCTCAATATTATTATTATGTTGAAAAGCATTCTTAAGCAAGTTTGTCATCAGAAAAGTATAAAATTTTCAAAATTATAAAACCATTTTAAGGCATCTGTTACGTGTACTAAAATCTATAAAAGTTTATTTGTATTTTAAGAAGTTTTTCCTAAATAAAATGTTAATATCATATTAATTAAAATTCTTAAATTTTACGACAACATTTTATGAGAAAATGAATATAAAAAAAAAAAATTAAATATTTTTTAAATTTATGCTTGTAAAACACACTCTTAAGCGAAAATTACATTTATAATAATTTTTAACTGAGCCAAAAATTTTAATGGCAAGTATAATAGCTTCAAGATTAAAAATAAAAATTTAGTTAACCAAAATGTGGAAATTTCATTTTTATGAACTACATTCGAAAATAATAGTTTAATTTTAAAATTAAATTTAAAAGTTAAAATAAAATTTATTTTAAATTTGATGGGCGTGTGTAGTAGCAAATTTTGTTATTTGTGTAACCAATATTTTTTTAAAATATTTGATTTTCTAAAAAAAATGGCAATTTCTCATATGCACTCACCTTAACAACAAAAGTAAAAATTCAATTTTCACTTAATATAAAACGAAACTCATCAAATGTACAAATGTTTGCCTTCATAAAATATCAATTTAATAATTTGTTTTTGAAAATATTTTTATTTAGAACAATTTTTTTTTTTTGTATATTAATTTAAAGTAAACAGACGAGTTTGTTTAAAAAATAAAAAAAGGTATTTTAATGTACGCAAAATAAATTTTTTTTCTTTGGTTTTATAATTTTTCAATATTCTTAGCAAATTTTTTTGGTTTGTTTATCATTTAAGCATAAATAAATTGAATTCTTAATTAAAACGCTTAGAAGCATAAACGCTTATATGAATATATTATTTTAAATTATTCAATTTTATTCGTTAATTTATTAGGGGCAAGTGGATATTTAATTATCATCACCAAAAATATGGTGAAAAATAGAAATTGTACATAAAAGTCATTAATTAATATTTTCCATTTTTTTTAAAGACAGCTTATTATTCCATAATAATATTAAATTTACAAGATCTTTAGAAATTAAGTGAAAAGTTTTCAATGCCATTTATAATTTTTTATGGCTAAGAAGAAAATCATAACTGCACTATGTACGCGTACGAACGTATGTTCGAATTGTATCATAAATTTGCTACTTCATTTATAACTTTAAGAAACAATAATTTGATTTATAAACATATGCATATAATATACATATATTCTTGACCAGTATCGAAGTCGTTGTATCCCATATTTCTCCGTTTATGCCAATGATAACTTAAAAACTAATTGAATTAAGTTCATCACATTTTCATAAATAATTTATTATTATAGTAAATTCCAGAACTCTATTTGAATGGGAGGCAGTGATTCGATTAGTTATTAGAAATTATTGAAGCTACAGTACCGATATATTTTTATAGGCCATCATTTTCAATAAAACTCTTTCATATTGTGTTGAAGTAAGTATATGTTTTAGTTGCCATACATCTATGAGATAATACTAAATAAAAAAAAAAACTAGTTTTATAAAGCAATATGATAATTATCAAAAAACTATTGAAATCATTCATTCGTAACAGTTTCACGAGATGGTCAAACTCAACCCATTTTCGTTTTACGAGTATCTTACTTTCATTATATTTTGTAATTTTCTTTAAACTTGATTTTACTTTATATTAATTATAATTAAACAAAAAATTGTTGTATATATGAATAATATAATTAAACTTTCATTATAAATTACAATACACCTTTCACTCATTAAGCTGATCAATTGTACGAGTATAAATGTATGTTAAAAGAAAATAATGAAAATGGAAGATGCAACAAACAATAGTATATAATTTGAGTTGTAACATCGCTTTTATGAAATTTATAACAAAATTTTCATAATATAATTATAAGGTATGCAGAATTTCAATGTCACTTTATATTTTTTAATAAGTATGTACAAATATTGGAAACTATAAATGCGAAAACATAACAAATTACAAAAATTATTTTGATCAAAACTTTTACCAATGTTACGGTGGTAAGCTTGGGAATTTCTTTGCTTGGATTATTACTTTAAAAAATTTTCATAAATATAGTTTAACTGATTACTTGACCCTTCTAAACATATTAAATAATTATAACATATGAAGGAACTTCATACATTTTCATATAAGTACATATTTTCATAATTATGTTCATTTAGGCACATATTCATAATGTTAAATTTGAAAATATTAAAAAATGAAGAGAAAATTAAATTTTTTAAAAAAATTGAAAACTTAACGCATATTTAAGTGAAATCTAGGTCATTCAATTAATCTTTTCTGTTTAAAAAAATTTAAACTTGCATATTACATTCATACATATATGGGGTATACGTGTACAATTGTATGATTTTAAAATGTTTTAAAGAAAAAAAAAATCAATATAAAAAGCATAAAAATGTATAAACGAAAATCTTCAGTTTGCTTTCACTTTAATGAATTTTAATAAAGTATAATTAGGTATGTATTTAATGATTTCTCAGTACATCATTACTATAAACAGTAAAAAATATAATTGCCGATTTTTCAAACAAGTTTTAATACGATTTTTTAAAATATTAAATTACAACAAAGAAAAGGATTCATTGCACAATTTTAGAAGATGCAATTTATTATTTAAATAAATTTTAAATTCGATTTAAGCGGTGCAATTTTTAGCTACATATAGATTTTAGATATCAATAGAGGCTGTTGAAGAGAATTGCATTATTAAATAGCGCAATCACAATACAAATTTGATATAAGCACATATAACTCATGATATGAATTAATATACTGTTTTCCATTAACATTTATTATATTAAAATAATTTAATTATAGTTAAAATTTGTTAATATTTGTTCTTAGTCGTTTAACTATACAATAATACTAGTTGGATATTCTATTTTATATGCAGTATGCTCAAACAAAATATGAAATCTGGAACAGCGGTGCATTTATGTAATTTTCATTTTGATAGAATTTTTTATTTGTAAACAAAATTAATTTAGAATCAAATAATATAGAGCGTTAACGCATACTGAAATGCTAACCAAGTCCTAATAATTGAAATGGGTAACAAATAATTTAATTTTAAATAATTTTGCTAAAAATTTAATTTCGAAGAAATTTTCATATAAAATTAGTTTAACACATTTTTCTTTATAAAAATAGTTTTGTATTTCCGTTTAGATTATTATTATAAAAGAATTTTACAAATAATAGAAGTTTAGCCGATAGGTTTTTTATGTTAATTTACAAAAATAAATTTTTATTATAAAAGAATTTGTTAAAAACTTGTTCCAATCCAAAAGCATATGAGCAAAATAGGCTACTGTCTGTGTTCAAAGTTGAAAAAAATTTTGTATTTTTTTCTTTCTTATTTTAGTTTTTGTTTATTGTTTAGGAAATGAACTCAGAAGGGATTCCAATGACTTGATTTGTATTCTAAGTGAACTCAAATATCTTCAATTTCTCTTTGACTTGGGTTAAAATATGAACCCACATGTTATATATTTTTTCTCCTAAAAAAAAACATGGAAAATATGTTTAGAAATTGAAAATTTTTTGCTTATATTTTGTTACATATGCAACTTTTTTCTTTTTGTGTAAAAAGTTTGTTTTATAGGCAGCAAGAACATAGAATTAATACAGAAAAAATAAAAAAAATCTATTTTTTGAAAAGCTTTATGTTGTTTACTTGAATTCTTATATCCATTAGTTTTTACACAGAATTAATGTCTTTGAGAAGAGTAGAAAAAAAGGAGGTAATAACAAGAACAAAAAGGATATTTTTTTACGAATATTTACGGGTATTATTTTTTTTTTGTGGTACAATACTCGTACTTTACTTTTATAGAACATATACATTTATACGAGTACTCATTTAAATGAATATAAATGACAGAATGTTTGTTTTCACAGTGCATTATGAAAAATTTGGCAATGTGAGAATAATTACGTTAATGAAATAATTATTCTCATAGAAATATGAGAGTAAATGCTTAAAAATTTTATAATAGAAGAGAAAATACAAAACTGAAATTATTTAATCAAACATTAATTAAAGATTTTGTAAAAAATTTTTTGGTTAAGATTTGTAAATTTTGATTTATTAGTAAAAAAAGCTTCAATACTGATTATATTACGGAATCGGCATTGTCATTTTTCTGATAAGGACGATTTTATTATATATAGTCAATTAAATTTTTAATTTTGATTTTGTTGTAACTTAATAGAACTATGAATTATAATCAATTATTTTTTTTTCTTCTTTTAAATGAAAACATAAATTAAATAATAAATAGAACAAATTATGTAATTAATATAAAACTGATATATTAGAAATTTTGTAGAACACTGTACGTATTAAATATTTAATAGAAACATGGTTATGTAAGTATAATGATGATATCAACCAAGTGGTTTACATTGTCTTTGGTGTTATGTTATACTAAAATTAAAACATTACATGTTACAGTATACACATTACATATATTGCAACAAACATGATGTCATGTTTCTTTTTAAATAATTTAATATTTTTTTTTCTAAGTTAATTAAAAAATAATTTTGTTTTTCCTTTTTTTTTTAAATTCAATTCAAGATCATTTTTAATTATGATTTTTTTTAAAAATATTTTTAATATAATACCGAAAATTGCTGATACATTACGTTACATATAAAGAATTATAAAATTATAAAATTAATAAGGGTTTGCTACAAAATGTTATAGGAAAAATCAGATTGAAATACTTTTAAAATCAATAAACACTATTAGTTTTAGAATATACTCTTAGTTCTCATACAATTATATTTAGAAAATCAGAAACCTTGTACCGTAAACATTGTATCCAAAAATTACTAAATGCATAAATACAATTAAATTAAGTAATTATAAAAAAGAGTTATTTACATTCTGTTAAACAAAAAAAAACAATGGTCAGATTGAATTCCGTGCATTATAAAGAACTGAAAAAACTCTTTGACGTACCTTTAAAATTAGGAAAAACTAAAATTAATTTTCTTATCGTCATCATTTGTGCTATTAACAAAAATATTTTTTACTACATGGTGCTTTACAGCTTTCATAAAAATGATTAAAAACTTTCACTATTTTTCTTTTAAAAATTAAGTTTTTTTGAGTGTTTTGTGTTTTCACGTTATTTGAATAAATTTTTCTAAATGGTTTTTTGCTGATTTTTGTTTACATTTAAAAGGTTAACAAGCAAGGAAGCAAAAAAAATTTTTTTAAGTTTTTTTTTCGTTTTTAATTTATTTGTATTGTTTTTACAACGAAGTTTTTGAGAATTTAAAATGAAAACTTATAAAACAAATTAACAACCTTTTCTTTTATAAAGATTATTTTCACATCTTTGTTTATGAGGTGGAAGCTTTTTTCTTACAATTTTAAAGCGCAAAACCACACATTCTTATGGTATACTCTGCTAATTTTTAGTGAATTATAAGTACAGAAAGTGAGTGAATAAGTACTTTAGTGATTATAAGTACAGAAAGTCGAATAAGCTTAAAAAAATGTATGTATGTCTCGATAAAAAAAAACTAAATACTAATTTTATCTACATACTTTCAACATAAAGAAACCTTGAACAATGTATTTGTACATTATACACATGTACATATCTATAATACGCATTAGGATCCAGTAATTAAACTATTTAAGTTTATTATTAAATCGTCAAAAACAATTTTATCAATATTATTGTTTACCATAAATAGCTTAATTAGTATTTCGATAATATTTATTTTTTATTAATTTGTATATATATTTGTTTTAATTTTTGCAATTTTTCTTGAATTTCAGGTCAAACATTAGCGATAAAATGTTATCAGTGTCATGTAGGTGTATATGTGTATCAAATTGGCAATAATACGAAACAGCCAGCATTGTGTTCAAAATTTGATTGGTCTGAAGATTATATTGTGGATTGCCCATTTTCAACAATGTGCTTAAAAAAAGTTCACAAATATGTATTAAATGATAACGGTGATACTATTGAGACTGTTTTAAGGGATTGTGCTAGTCAAAAATATCGTGATCAAGTAAGTTAAATTAAAAAGTAATACAATCAAATTTTTTACGTTAACATATTTGCTTTTAAAAAAATAATTAATTTTCGGTTTATTTCACGTTCAATTTAGATATTAATGTGAATCTTAAATTTTAGGTATTTCGACAAGGCGGTTGGCAAGAGGAACACCGTATTGAGGAACCTTATCAGGAAGGATGCGAAGAATTAATACCATCAGAAAAAGCTACAATATCAACATATTGTCATTGTCGTGGCAATTTATGTAATTCTGCAACAAAAGAATCAAATGGTTTACATACTGATGCAATGGCAGTTATTTTTGTATACAACGCCCTTAAATATTTAAATAGTGGTTTAATACGATATTAAAAATATACGTTAGGATATAATGAAAAAAAAAATTGCTTGTAGTTAGATAAAAGATATAAAATAAAAAAATAGAGAAATGGTAAAAATATATAATAATATAACAGTATATTATGTAGGTTTATGATAAACAGAGAAAAATAATTTTTGAAACAATGTCTGTATATAGAATATAATTTAAGTTTTTTATTATTTTTTTACACATCTTAAATATTATTATATGTTGTGATATAAATTTTATTAAAGTAATTATCTATGTTTGAACTCAAAAAAAATGTATGAAGATAATGCAAGTGTCTTAATATTCCAGATTAATAAATAAAGATTAGAATAATTGATACCTAATAATCATCTTTATTAAAGAATAAAGGTGATAAAAATTATGATCTGTTTTTATTTCCCGTTTAGTAGGTAGTAAGATTTTGAATATGTACATAACGAAAACTTTTTAGATATGCATAGATATTTTAACTACAAACATTATGAGTTCAGAAATTAAGTAATAATCAATTAATAACTTACCGAACTTGCTTTATCCACTAAACATAAAAAGACTACATCCTCTCTTAAAAGACGTACAGCATCGTGCAACGGATATTTAGTTTTACTTTTTAACATTTTATATAATAATGCTCCAGACATATGTTCAAAATCTTGCGGTGTTAAATCGTCCCATTGCGTTGATATCAAACCTGAGCAATATTCTAGTAAACTAGAAGCTCCTACTTCTTCAGCTACGCAATAAAAACGTACACATGATCTGACACCCACTGAAGCTACTAAAGCTCTTTCGCATAAACCTAACAATCCTGGTAATTTAAATTTATGTGCTGCTCGAAGCAAACCGAGAGCTAATGTATCATGTTGTAAATCAACAACATCAGTATATATCCATCTTAAAAGAGCAAATCCAACATCGCCATCTAAATCACTCCAATCTAATTCATCTTGATCAATTAAGACTTCTTCACGCCATTCTTCTGAACGTGCATTCAAAACAAATTTATGACCAGGAATAACTTTGTCAGATAATTTAATTTTTATATCTGAATACGTATTTCGTCCGTATAATGTGGCAACAGTCATAACAAGACGTGAAACGAAACTACTGAATTCTTTTGCCTCTTTATCAGTAGACGATGCAGCCGCTTTACTATATTTACGTTCAAGTTCTGCATAGCCGCGTTGTAGTTTCGTATATTCTTCTTTAAGTAATTTTAAATGTTTTTCCAATTTCTCTGAATCGGTAGAAGCTAAAAAAAGAAATATTAGTGCATTATGTTAGTATTTATATTAAGAATATACTGATTAAAAGTAATTAAAAGTTCAATTTTTATGTACATGTAAATAACGGTAATATTCATCCTCCATAAAACTTCTATTATTTTGCAACAGGTGGCGAAATTTATGACATCAAAGAATGTCAAAGTCAATATTATTTTTTAGGAAATCTTGATATCAGCCTTCCCACTTGGATACAATTGTATCCATTTGGATACATTTTTTGCTTTAAATTTAGCTTGGATACAAAGATACTCAAATCTGCTAAAATGCCGAAATTGGCTACATTTCAAAATTTTGCTGAAATATGGATACATTTATTTCCTAAACACTAAATAAATGTTACAAAACTGTTAAAATGCTGCTAATATTAAAACGCGTAATTGCTTTATCTTTCAAAAGTGTTATTTGCTGGCATTTCTAAGCAAATTTCCGAGTTTACTAGAAGAAAGTAAGAAATCTGCTTTATTAAATGAGTGCTGCCTCTTCCTGTATTCAAATCCAGAACATTTAGACAAGAACGTACCAGAAATATTTTGGAGTAAGCTAGTTGTAATAGAAAATGCATTGGCTGTACATATTTTTTTAAATTTTTCCGTTTTAATGGTGAATTGTCTTTAGCACATAGTTCAACAACATATATGCATATGTTTTTTCTGACCTTAACTTTTAACACATTTAAAATATAATAGAAGTTGTATGTGATTTCTTAAAGAATTTTCTATAAATAAAAAAACCAACAATAGGACGGCTTGTTATAAAAATTCTGCTTTATGAGGTTAAATACATTTTGGATACATTTTTTCCTCGAAATTGGATACATTTTGTTTTTACCAAGTGGGAACACTGCTTGATATATCAAATAATATGTATTTATGTGCAAATATACATACATATATCTTATAAAAATTATCAAAATTTTATTGTATCCCATAAATTTAGTTTAAGATTATTTTGGGACTACATTATTTTTATTACAAACTTGCAAAATACTTGAATTTAATTGATTCTAATAACAAATTATAAGACCCGCGATGGTTACATTTTATGTTCTAAGAAACTCAGAGACACAACTTTTTGATATAAATTCTAATAAAAATGTGTAAATATTCAAAATTGTTTTCTTCTAAACAAAACTGCAATATTGATTATCAGAAAGTTTCAATTTCGGAAGCAATCAAAGCTAACTGATTTTCTGCTATCAGGAAATTGCATATTTTTCTATCTTTCGTTGTAACACTTATGTGTTTGATAATAGTAGTTCTCTGTTAAATAGATTGTAGAACAATTAAATGTGTCTTTAGGACATTTTTGAATATTATTTGTTCATAATTTTTAAAACATTTCCAAGAAAAAACATTCACAGTACGCCCCTACGTTTTTTCAACTTTCACTTTGGAATATACCATAAAATAACTTTTCAAAATTGTTAAATAAATTTTAGAGCTACATACCCATTCTCTTGTTATTTCAGTATTCTTAATTATCAGAATGTGATTTTTAGCAAAAATTACTTTGTTTAAAATAACTAAAAACGAATCAAAACATTCCCTATTTTCCACAAAATACAAATCACCGAATAAGTAAAATAGAAAGAAAACACTAATATGACATTTAAAATGTCATTTTTGAAAGTGACATACTGACATACAATCCAGTTTTAAAATTTAAAATAAGGAAAATTTTTCATTCACAATAGCACCTTTTTTGTAGTTTCAAAATTTAATCAAAATTTTGTAAGAGCGAGAAATTTCCTACAAATTGCAGAAAATAACAAAAAAAAATTATGTGCGCAAAATTATTTTAAAAATTCAAGTTTAACAGTTATAAAGGAAGACATTGGATTATATTATTAACAACTTATGACGTCAATGGGCGTCTAATTGCATCTGGCATACCACTCTTAAAATATTTTTTAAAATAAAACTTTATTAACAAATTTTAACTGTATTATAACTATGTCACAAATAAATACTAAACATAAAAATATAATATAAACTTTTATAAAAATCAGAAAAACATTTAGCTTAAGCTTTCACACCGAAATTCAAAATCAAATAAAATTAAATTATCAAACTTTTTGTTATTTATACTTGAGTTATGAATTTTAATTTAAATTTTAAATTGTGAATTGAGTGAAAATTATTCCATAGTTTATTATATCACAAACTAGATGACACTTTTTATTTCAAAATATAATGGAAAAATTTTTGTAGGAAATTGATGTCAATATTTGTGTAGAACAGTTTCGTGTTAGTGTTATACATTTACATATCCGTTATTTTCTACTTTAACTCCAATCATTAATATGATTTTAAACACATAATTTTTTTGAAAAATTGGAACGAGAATTAATTGAGAAGTGTAGTGCTAATTGGAAACTATTTATATAACAAAATAATGAAGACATGTGTAGTAATGATTGTGTAAATTTTAAAAATAAATTCTTATAAGGTGATATAATTTCTAATTTGTAAAAATTTCAATAAATCTAAATAATACTAATTTTATTAATAATAACTATACAATTAATAGTTTTTTATTGCAATCAAAAATTTGTTTTTAATACTTGAATATATGTATGTACTTATATACAAACGCATTTTTGTGTTTTGTCTGCAAATGAAAAGACAGTAACATACATATGTTTGACAGAACAGAATAAATTAACGGCACTTTGGAATAGAAAGAGTTTTATTATATGAAATGAAAACATTTTGATTTGAATTTAATTTTTGGTGAAAAACAAAATATTTTTGGAAAAGAATGAGAAGGTATTAAAATTCATAAATTTGCAAAGGCATTTCATAAATTTGTAAAAGTAAGTACCGTAAAATAAAAATACAGTAGCCTCAATATTTATTATAATAGTTTGTAATTGTCAGATATAGTAATAGTTAATAGTTAGGATTATCAGTCTCATACGTTCAGACAACATTTATGTTAATAAAACTAAATTCTTAGTATAACGTGGACCAAGCTTATATTATGTGAGTAAGAAATATCTCCGGAATTACAAAAATTCTTTATATTAATAACCCATACATAGTTATTTTTTTCAAGAACAAGAATTTTAAAACTAAAAAAGTGAATAATAAAATTGACTTTGTCGAAATGTCAACTTCATTGTTTATGTGAATTTTATATGTAAAAGAAGAAAACAGTTAATTTTTATACCTGTACGAACGTATGTTCGAAGGGTATACTAAATTTGCCTTACCGTTTGTAACGCTAAGAAATAACGGTCTTAGACATAGACTCAAGTGTATGTTTTTGATCAGCGTCAAATTCTGAGTTGATTTAGCTTTGTCTGTCCGTCCGTCTGTCCGAACGATAACTCAAAAACTAATTGAGCTAAGTTCACCAAATTTTCACAAATGATTTATTGCAGTAAGTGCCAGAACCCTATTTAAATTGGACATAATCGGGGTACCGGTTCGGGTAGCTGCCATACAACTTCAAAATTTATTTGGCTATATTTCAGAAACTATTAAAGCTATGGTATTGAAATTTTACACAAACGAATATATTAGTAGGGCCAATGTGTCTCATAAAAGTCGTTAAAATTACTTGGCTGCTTCTGGTACCTGCCATACAACTTCAAATGTTATTTGGCTATATCTCAGAAGCTATAAAAGCTGTGATATTGAGATTTCACACAAGTGAATATATTAGTAAGGCCGATGTGCTTGATAAAATTCGCTAAAATTTCTTGGCTCTTTCTGGTAGCTGCCATACAACTTCAATAGTAGTTTGGCACAACCAGTATTTTGAAAAACACATAGTACTGCAACTTTGCATAAATTAATATGGTAATACGGCAACTTAAAGTCATAGTCTGCCCCATAGTTAGTTATGGCACATTAGTTATTCGCACATAGTTGACAAGGTCAACTCTACTTTTTTTCTCGTTATATTTAAACTTACATATATGTATGCATATACCGCAAATTTTTTGTAAAAAGGAAACAAATGACCTGTAGTCTATGTAGTACATGTAAGTGTTGGTATATTAAAGTTTTTCTTATAGTGTGTATTCCAAGTTCTATAAAATTCAAGATTTATTTTAATAATGACTAGCTTTTTTCTTATTATTAGATTCTTTAGAAAGGTATTAATGCTGTTCTGGGCCGTATTACGCCAATTACCTTTTACTTTTAGAGTTAAAAAGTTAAAAAATAAAAGCAAAAGTAAAAGTGACGCAAAATGTCCGTAATAATTTTTTTTTTTGAAGTACAACATACTCCTTCTTTAGATCAATCAATGACTAATTAGTTGTAATTAAAAAAACAAGTTAAGACATTAAGTAATAGGGTGTCACATGTTTAAATACTCTGATAATAAGGTGTATTGGTATATTAGAAGCTTTCAGTAGTTTAAATGTCTATAGAAAATTGTGTACGAAACATTTTTATAGTTCAATAAATAAGTTTCCAGTACAAGCGAACAATAAAGTGAAAATTGAGTTTTGCCAAACAGTTTTGAATTATTTCTTTAGACGTTTACGGCCTTGATAAAAAAATGTATAATAGTTTAATTATTTCATCTTCTGAAAATTCTATAATGTTTGTTTCAAACACTTTTTCATTAATATCTCAAACTTCGGATTTTATTATAATAATTATTGCATTATCAATTTGGAGCTTTCTGTTTCAAATTCATATTATTTAGAGTTAAGAAGGAAATTTTTGTTGTAAATAGATAAAACCGGAGGATAACGTTGATTTCAAGTCATATACAGCAACCTATAAAAAAATTAAAAATTACCCGAAAAAATATTTCGTCAACAAGAAAAAATAAAATTAATAAATCAATAAATAAAATATTGTTTTATATTAAAAATTCCTATATATATATGTATACACGATTTGAGCTGAGGCCTGTATGCGGCGGCGATCACATAAGTTTAAAATTATAACAAAAAAAAACTTAAAAGAAGAAAACTTAACTGAATAATGAACACTTAAATTGTTTATACGAAAAAATACCACATAACCAATATATTCATGTATGTATAGGGAGGGGTTCATATGTTAGAATGTGTACAAGGACTTTAACTCGTTTTTTTATAATGTACTCAAATATGAATTATTTTTTTTTTTTTTAATATTATTTTGAAACAAAATTTTTCCATTGTTTTACTTAAGTTTTGTGTCGGTTTTATGCATTTGTTGTATGTATAACAAATAAATTGAAGTACATAGAATCGATCGCAATATAAATTCAATTTCCTCCTGTTTTCTTTTATAAGTAATTATTTTATGTATAATGAAAATGTGTGTACATATTTATTTTTTTTGAATATTGTTGCCAATACCACTATTGTTATAAATTTGTAACTTTATTTTTCATTGTTTAATTTTTCACTCCTTTTGTTCCTTTAATTATTTTAAGGACTTTAAAATCAAAAATAAATTTTTTTTTTTTTGCAATACATAATGTATTAAAATAAATTTTTTTTTAGAGTTAAATTTACCTATATGTATATGTACACATATTAGTCACTACCGCTAACAAATCGTTATTGTTTTCATGGGAATATTTTGTATAAAAAATATAATTTGTTATTTTTTAAATTATGTTTTGATATTGAGTACTTGAACTTATTATTGTTATAATTTGTAAAAACAAATGCGTCCTTTTATTTTGCATATAGTAGCTACATACACATATTGCAATGTAATGCAAAATAATAAACTTTGATAAGATTTTTTTTTTTTGAAGTTAAAATTTCAATATACCAATTGATATTTTCTCGTGTATTTTCCAATATTTAAAAAAAAAAGTAAAAATCAAATTAGGTTAACTGAAGAGTATCGGAACAAGAGTTATTGCAATTCAACACCTGGTCTTTTTCAATGAAAATTTATTTAAAACAGCGTCCGTGTTTCTAAAGTAAAATTTTTATGTTTTACTTGTTCCATAAGTTAAAAATTAAAGACCATAAAATTATAAAATATATATTATATATGTATGTTATAACAATATAATGTATAAATATACAGATATTATGAATGTTATACATGTTTTATTACTTATATTTCCGAGTTCGAACAATTAATTTTCAGAAAAATTAATTCAATTATTCTTTATTATGCTATATTTATTCTTAATATTTTAATAATAATAATAATAATATTAATAATAATGTCAAACGCTCATTCACTCCGTGGGCCGTCGACTCCTGGCCCATATACGCTGAGCAATCAATATACTTTTTTGCAATGTCATCATGTGGCTTTCATTCAATATCATCATTATACGATAGAAACAATAAAATAAGTGCATATAACCCAAAACTATACTATTTAGTTAGGATGCCATTAAATATCAACATTTAGTATAATTAGTTATTATCAAGATCAGTGTAGTTATTAGCACAAGTCAGTTAGGTTTATACATTAGGCATAAAAAAAAAAAGAAATAAAAGTGGAACAGTGCATATGGGCACAAAAATAACACCAGCCACGATGGGCTACAAACTACAAATTCCATGCTCAGACTTGGAATTTGTAGTTTGTAAACGCATCAAAAAACCCAAAAGCAGCCCTACTTTAAAGTTTAGTAAAGTATGATTGAAATGTCAAAATTTCTAGTTTGCAAATTGATTTAAATACAATTTATTGAATATATGTAAATACTTCCAAAATTATATTCTCTGTATTATACGTTATACTAATAATTAGCAAATTGTCAATTAACGCAAACAACAGCAAAAATTTAACAGGCGAATAATTTTAGTAATTACTGTAGGTGAAGTTAATTTGCAAACAAAATTTGTATGAACATTTTTGACAAGATTTCATAAAATTAAAATAGCTCCCAAAAATATTTCTGATTTCGAAAAAAGTTCGGAGAAACTGTTTTTGCATTAAAAACAGAAAGCAATATCAAAATTATTATTGAAATCAAATTTTAGCAGAAAGCATTAATGGCAAAAAAACATTAAAATAAATTTTGTAAAAGTTAATTAAAACGAATTTCTTTGGTATACACTGAAAGAGAAATTTAGTTTTTCTGGCAAAATCAGTTTGCAAGTAAACTTAAGAAATTCGCCTATTTTTACTTGGCAGATATTTTAACTGTCACAGATAATCTGTTTTCGTTTCATTTAAAAATACATCTTAAATTTTCTAAATTGCTACTTCTAATAACTGAACTGTTTTCCATCTCTTTCTAATGAACAAAACAAGGAATCATAAATAAATGTTCATGTATATGTAAACTGTAGATTAACTTGTGCTTCAACATTTTATTAATGTACTAAAATATTAACGAGGCAAATAGCACAATAACACATTTATACATTCATACCTAAATTAAAACAAAATTTTATTAAAAAGGCCTTTTTTTAAACTTAATTTAATATTTATTGCAAAAATTTTAAAATCTTTCTATTACTATTATTTTAAAAATTATTTAACCTACTTCGTAGGTATTTTAAATTCTTTTATACTGGTTATTTGTTATATTTTTAAAATTAAACTTTTTTAACAACTACTTAACTCTACGGTATTATTCCTCAAACATAATACAACGATAATTTTTTTAGCCACACGCGTAGGCATAAATTTGTTGTCCAACATTATCACGATTTTTTTTTCTTAAACTTTAAACAATTTATTTCATAACTTTATTAATTTTAATTTTTATGCTCAATTATGTGTATATTGATATATGTGTGTGTGTTTTAACTTTTTTTCTGACTATACATATCAGATATTAATCGAAACATGGTGATATTTCCAATAGTTTTTCGAAAAAATAATTCTTCAATTGTAAAACTAGATATATTTGACATTAAATTGATAACATCAATTAAATTTTGATATCGGCCAGGGTTAGACTTGTGAGCGTTCAGTGTATAATCAATTAAAGCTATTTTTGCATCTTCATGTAATTTCAAAATACTAGAACTTTCAACAGTACTCTTTCTATTGTAATCTGAGCTAGAACTATCTTCTGGATTTAGTGTTATATTAACTGTTTGATTAAATTCACTATCTTTAAATAAAATAATTGTTTGCAATAAATCATATTCCTTTTTATCAATAGCCAAATGATGTAATTGATTTAAAATTTGTTGGAATATTGGAAGCTCTCTTGAAACTAAAATATAATTTTCTTTACCCAAATTCTCAGATTCATACACATAGATAAGTAAAGAGAAATTGATTGGAGTTAAAAAATGAGCCAATGATAATATAAAAGATTCTTTCCATGATTTTTCTAATAGAACTAATTGTTCAGACATTGGTAGATCCGTAAAAGTTGCAATATTTTTTGTCCAATTCAAATTCTCAAATAAATATTTTGCAGCATTTTCTCTTATTTGTTCAGCTGCTAAAAATGATGAAGTGATTGGAAGAGTTCCAGTTCCCAATTGAGCTGCACCAATATGATGTGGTACTGTTGGAATATAAAAGTTTGGTGGATATGGCGGTATTCTTGCCAATGATAAGTCCAAAGATGGTGCAACTGATTTTAAAAAACTAAAATTAATAGCTTGTGGTGCAGCTGCTAAAAATTGATGATGTGTCGATTTAGTATGATCATCTAAAGCCTCCTTATAAATTGCCATTTGACGTCGTAATGTTGAGTTTCGAGGACCACGCTCATGTTGAACTGAATCTTTATTCATACCAACTTCAAAACATTTTCTTAATCTACATGCCCGACATTGATTTCTATGAGTTTTATCAACGACACAATTTCCTTGTTTTTGTGATTTACAAACGTATTGCCTATTTCGACGTATTGATCTTTTAAAAAATCCGGCACAACCATCACAAGCATAAATCCCATAATGTTTTCCTGAACTGTGATCGCGACATACTTTACAGGGAACGTGATATAGTATACGACCTGAAAGAAAATACAATGTAAAATTAAATTAACATTAAATTTTCGGAAAACAAATGAAATCGATAATAACTAAAATGTTTTGTTAAAGGACATTTGAGTGATTCAAATTTTTTGAAATACCATTTTGCGTTCTAATATTTTAATGCTTCAACTAATACGAAATGATGGCTTAGAAAGAATTCTCAGTATATGTCACAAAAGTCATATTTTCACTGAAGCATTTTGAATGAGAGTTGATTTTGGAAACTAATCTAAAATTGATTTGACTATAATTGTGCACTACAATGGCTTTTAAAATATACTTGTAAATATATTTTTGTCCAGTTTTGTTAAAGAAAACGATTTAGATGGTATTCCGGCATCTATATTGCATTCAATTGAAATTTCTATAATTGGTTACTTAAAAATTTAAGCTATTATATTCGTCGTAACAACTTAATTCCCGCATTAGCTATGGCATAAAAAATTGTTTACTTTTTATATTTGCTCCAAAAGCACGTAGTTTTCATATTTTCAAAGAAAACCTTAAGTTTTGTTTAAAAACCATCTGTATACTTATGATGAAATACATACAAATTTTTAAAGTGAAATTTAAGAGCGCGACGGTGTGATTCCATTTTGCATTATACATACGATTTTAGAAAGTAAAGATGATATTGCTTTCCAAAGCCACCTAAAATTCAATTAATTTTTTTGTTTAATGGTATAGAGAAGAGCAATTATATGAGAAATACTCTTCGAATCACTATGTGCTAGTATAGAACTCTTAATTTTAAAGAAAATGCTATTACTATTACTTACTTGATTGTTGGGAAGACAAATGTTCATATTTATTATCAGTAATGCTTATATCCGTTTGCATATTGAATTTTATTCAACATAAAAAGAGTCACAATATGAATTATAATTTAAGTCACAATATAAACAAAAAAAATATCTTCAACGATTTTAAAATTCACTTTTTAATTATATTATTTATAAAATATAGAAATTATAATTAATTGAACAATTATTTTAGCTTATATTTATTTTAGTACACATATTGTTATTTTTTTTATCCGAAAACTTAATGAATTTCAAAAAGAAATTTACCGATTTCTAATAAAAAATCCGACGTGCGGCGGCTATAAGAGTTAATAATCTATACAGAATATAATTTCAATAAAAATATTTTGCTTTCTAATTGTTTTTATAATTATTATTGTATTTTATTATTTTTTTTTATTAGTTTTCTAACACATTTAATTGCTTCTGTTTTTTTATTCTTAAGATGTTTTCCATAATTTATAAAAAGTTAATTTTTATTTTGACACAAAAGTTAAAAGTAAACAAGCGATCGTCATTCATCGATAGTAAAATCTACTTTGTCATCATTTATAAATTATGACTTTTTTTTTTCTTATGTTTACTCAGAATCCTGGATGTTAAAAAAAAATCCAAAACAAAAAAAAAAAATAAACAAATAATTATTATATCCTTGCAAACAAAAATAAAAAATATACAAAATCATGTTGATCTAACTAGCGATCTTTATTCACAAAATATTTCTGATTGGTTAATTCTGTTTTCACAGGATAAATCTGTGCACTAAAAACATTATACTCTGAATTTAAAATGTTCAAAAGGGTGTGGCTAATCCAAGTTTTTTCTTACTGTTTTTGAGTATATTCTATCGTTGCCATTGAGGCATGTGTAGTTATAAATTTTATTCGTTTACACAGTCTCACTCTAAATGTCTACTCATAATTTTTTATTTTCCCTTATAAAATTAAAAAATATATGGGTATTGAACTTTTTAAAGAAATATTACTTCTTACATTGTTATATCCTTAAATATTTTAACTTCCAAGGTGTTGATGTTGATCAAAAATATATAAAAACAAAAAAGTTAATATATACAGGGTGGTCTAAAGAACAAGAGTATAAATTGAGAAAGAAAAAAAAATATAAAAAACAATATTGTATGTGAAAAATTTTTCTATAAAATAGGGGTGAATTGAATATATATGTATAATATTGTGCTTGTGCAGGAAAAGAGCAAAAAATAGGGTGGTTACAATAATATCATAGTTGTTATAGTAGTTGAGCGAAAACGAAATAAAAAAAAAAACAAAAACTGTAATGTTAAAATTAATAAACGTTATAAGTTATAACTTATAATTACCTAACGTAACTAAATACACATAATATATGTATACTCGTTTGTATGCAATGATGGTGTAAGATATCATAAAAATATAAGGTATAATTTTATGGGGGTTGTTTTGATTGAGGATGTGTATGGCGGTTTGTAATTTTGTAATTCTTTTTTTAAAATTTTAATATTTCACAGGAATCAAAAATTTTTAAAACCCCTCTATATATGTAGTTAACTAATACATATTACAAAAATGTATGAACACATGTTCATTTACATTATATGCATATAAAATAAGTTGAAATTTAAGTAAGTACATTTAAGTCAATTTATTTTACGTTTCAAAATACGAGCATATAACAAAAAAACGTTCGTTTAACAAGACTTTTTGACCACGCAATTAACTTTAATTTATTTATTATCTCAAGGATTTTATATGGTTTTTCAGTGTTATATATTATAAAGAGAAAAGATTTTTCTAAGGAAATATAGAGTTGCTATTTCAATTGGAAAGAAATGTTATTATTATAAAATTAATTTTTGAAATAGAAATGTTTAATGTGAGTTAATGGATGCATGAAGTCGATGTTAAAGAACCAATATAATTATAAAACTGAACTATTGTAAACAAAAATCAGATTACTAACTGTGGTCTTTATATAGTCTAAAAATACACAAACTGTATTTCTTGCTTCTTTCTTCCTCTTTCTATTTTTAATTACAATACTAGTTACTAACTACTACTAGTTTACATATTTGAATATGTAAGAGCATACATACCTCTATAAATAATAGCACAAGTATATACAGGGTCGGGCTTTAATTATTCCAAGCGATATTACTTGAATACGCTATTCTCAACATAAAATTCTCAGTAATTTGATTAATTGACTGAATAAATTTTAATTTTTCTATCTATAGTTTTAAAATATAATTTTGATCAAATAATTCAAATTAATAGATGTAGAGTGACAGTTCAGTTTGTCGTTGTCATTTTTATTCAACAAATTTTATCATGGAATAATATATGTAGGCTTTAACAATATTTAGAAATCATACAATTATTTTTGCCAAAATAGTGGTTTCATTATTCTAATTAATAAAAGACTTTTGTTACAAATCATATGAACTCGGTTGGTAAGTTGAACATTTGTATACCAGAAGAAAGATACCGCTCCGAACGGTTTAAGTCATTTAAGGAAAAAAGTTGTTATAAAAAAACTTTTGCAGTACTTTATTTTTCTAAACAACTTTTAAACTTTAGAGAAGGTAGCAAGATCACGTCACCTGCAATATTAACGTTTTTAAAAAATGAAAAGTTAAAATTTCAAATTTTTCGAACTTCAACATTGGTGACGTGTTTAACAGATTATAACTAATCTAGATATATAAATGCGAAGGTTCTTATTTTGAGATTTTTAAATTATAATATATTTAATAATGTGCCTATCTGACACAGGAATGAAGTTATAATAAAAAGTCAAAATTCACTCGAAGCCTTTGTAACTCGGAACTTGTCGAGCTCTGAACAATGTCTCTATGCAAATGTTCTTTTTGCCAATAAGGGTCAAAAGAATGGTAGATAGCAAAGGATTTAGTCACGAAACACCCTGTATTATTTAAACAAAAAAAAATATAAAAAAAAAATTGGAAAGTTTTGTTCGAATATGCACAAATTTTCGGGATATTCTAAAAGGAAATATTTTGAAATATTTTTAAATTTTTATGTACTCGTATAGGTAAATTTTGTTCGAAATTATCTCTAATTTTTAAATTTTTTTATAAACGAGCATTTCTAATTTTTGATACTCGTAGCTAAATAACTGAAATACGAAATGTCATTCAATGAAAAATTAATTTAATAAAGTAGATACTTCAAAACCCTTCCTGATAACTCGGTTTTTAACATCTATGGTATTATTGTTTAGGGTCAAATACTCTGATTAATATGCTAAAACATAAGTTGTGCTAGAAATGCATACAAAACTGTGTAAATTAGATTTGAAAATTGTATTGACAGAAGAAACTATATTAGGAAAAAAAATATATTTTATTTTAGTTTTTTACGACTTTTGGTAATTAAAACTTCAAATTTGATTTTTCTAGGACGTCATTTTTATACCGAGGCTGGATGTCCTGGAGATCTGTTTGCTTGAATTCTCCAGACTTGCTATTTTGAATGAAGTCCTCATTTTAAAATTTAAATTTTTTTTAATAGTCTACATGTTATACATATGTGTGTATATATGTAAGGTTAAATTTTGCTTTTAAAATCATAGCTGTGTAAAATTGCTTTGCATTATACAGAGTGATTAAGTAATAAGTACAAGTATATACATTTGTTTAGGGGATCAAAAATGGGTAATACAATTACTATTTAAAAATGGTGTAGAATTGAGCGTCAAAGCGCACGGTTATCGAAATACTGGAATTTTAAGAAGACTTTATAAAATTTTTACTTGCACATGTGTTTTCCTTGTATAACTTCCATTGAAAAGCAGGTGAAACCTTCACACAAAATGTTTTTGAAAGGACTAATATAAACGGCTTGAAATAAGCATATTAACGTACTTCATATTTTATATGCTTTGAATGTTATAAGCATTCTGTAAGCACATACTTTAGAAAAATTCAAATTTAACCCTTTATTTGTTTTGTAAGTTTTCTTTATTAAGCAAACTCTACAATTTGTTGTGCAATATTTTGAAACTAAAAAAAATTTTGAAGAGAATTTTTACTTAAGTCATGGTTATGACTTTCAAGATTTTAAAGCATTATGATACAAAGAATAAATGCAGACAATTAGCGGGCTAGTGCATGATATCATGCCCTAGTTTCATACCGTCATAGAGTTAACTAGGAAGGTGACTATAGCCTGCCGTAATTACCGCTACTATAGCTACTTAATAAATGCTAAATAATTCTCAAATATTAAATTTTGATTAAAATAGTCATTCTAAAACGTAGTTGACGTCTTCAAGAAACTGTAATTTAAAAAAAAAGTTTAATTTTCAAAATTTTTGCTGAAATACAATAAATCCCCAATGAGCTGAAGCTGTCAATTCCCAATGAGAAGAATCTCAAAGTTTAATCATTTATATCAGATAAAATGAAAATTTTAATTAAAATTAAAAATAAAATATTTAAACTTTAAATATTACATTTAACTCAAATCTATTTCAGAGCAGATTTCTTGTGCAATTGGAAAAAATAGGTATACATTCAATCCATAACATTAAAATTATAAAAGTGACTATGATGTAGTTCCTGTCTTCACGATTGTAAATACATAATAGAGTTTTTTGTAATTTATTTCGCAATTAGAGCTAATAAATTTGACGAAACACTATATTTTAGTGCTACTTTATTACTTAAACCTGTTTACATTGTATATACTGTATAACATATACCATGCCGGAGAATGTTGTTATTGTATTGCTAATATTAAATTTAAATTTGTCATTAATCCCTAATGAGAACTTTAATTACTTATACAAATTTTTAATGAATTTAATAACAATTTTTTTTATTATTAGGTTTAAAATTTTTAAGAAGTTGTAACTGCTCGAACTTCTTCAAAAAATTTCAATTTAACACAAAATTTTACAATGAAATAGTAAATGTAATAAATGTACATATATAGATGAAAAATGTGACAACACATATTCTCATAAATGACTATGCATATTCTAGTTATCTTATACGGTTATCGACCCGACAAATTTGATCACGTTGATTTACAAAGTTTTTTTTTTAATTATTTATGAATATGAAATTTAAATAATTTCCTTAACGTACCCATTTGAAATTTTTTCTCAAATAATTCTATACTAAATGTATCCAACAAATAAAAAATAAATTATATAAAGGGAGACAACATCCGTTTTAAAATGAAAACGCTTTTGAAAGGACTTTTTATATGTAAAGCAAAATGAATACGAGTATTCTAATGGGCGATACTTTACCTTAAAAATCATTAAATTTTTTTTTTTTTTTGAATATAAAGAAAAATTATTTCAACTTGTACAATTATTAAAAAAAACTTATCAAATAGCAGGTTTTTTAATTTTGAAATCAAAAGATTCTTATTACAAAATTTAATATTATTTTAAATTATACGAAATTTTTTAGCGGAAGTGCATATTGTTTGAATCAGAAAAAATTTTCTCTTTATTTTAAAATGATTTCTTTCAGACATCTGATACAATAAAGATCCAGTTTTCATCTATACAATTTCTACATAAACTTTCGAAATTTAAACGAATATTTTTCTTACAATATAAAGTATAACATATTATAATTGAATTCTGAATCCCTACATACTTTACATGTTAAACTTATACACAAATACACGCAAACACATATATGTGTGTAAATGGATTGAGATATAAAAACTTTATTTGAAAGATAAAAACCAATCTTGAATTGAAAAATGGAGGAAAAATATACTATAAATACAATAAAATGTTAGGTACTATATTATAACAATAGCGTCTATATATACAAAAGGAGCAATGATGATGACATGATAGAGGATTAACCAAACATTTTAACAATACAATTTGAACCTAAAAATGCAAAAAAAAAAAAAAAAAGGAAAACAAAGCATAACAAAATCTCTTTTTAAAGAAGTTCATTAAATTTGAGCAAATGAACTAGTAATAGAGGTTTATGTTTTAAATACTTAGCATAATGTTCGTAATTTTATAATAAAAAAAAAATTTTTTTTTTGTGTTGTAGTTTGATTTTTGATGATGATTTTGTGTACATTTAATCTTTTATACCCTGGTTGACTTGATTTTTATTTTCTATAATCTGAGCGCATTTTTTATATTAAAATCAAAATACACTCGTAGACAAAAAAAAAAGAAATAATATTCAAAAATAAACTTGCATTTAATTTTAAGTTTACAATTGAATTTTCAACATAATTCTAAGTTAAATAAATTAGTTCGTTAATTGTAAATTAAATATTAATTAAGTCAAAGTACTGGGGCACAATATGTAATATAAGCTATCGTGCTAATACAAATCCATTTCATTGAAATCAGCTTGCAAAAAATAAAAACTGTTTAATTGTTTTATTAGATGGAATCAAATCATTGTATAGTGTTCGCGCATCAGTATAAACAGAAATAACCAAACAAATTATCTGCCTTTTTGTAAAAAATATTAAATAAAAAAATTGCTGCAAATTATATACATTGGTTTGTTTCTAAACGAAACTTGCATATGTCTTATTAATTCAATTTTATTATTAGAAAATATATTGATGCAAAGAGTATAATACATTCGCTTGCAAAGAGTATAATAAAATTAAATATTTGGAAATTGAGTGCAACTTGGGCTTTTTATCGACCAAAACAGTTATTATACCTGAGAGTTTTTGCAATATTCTGTAATATAAGTATACAAATTCCTTTACTTAATTATTTAAAACGTTTTACTGTCAAAACTATGAGTGATAGAACAATATGTTATATGGGTTAACTTTTAGCTTTCATTGTATTCAAAAAAATATTTCAAAAAAACAAAAACAAAAGTCCTGTCTTTCACGAGCTTTATCCCAAAAACTATGACTCAAATTACATTTATTGCGCGACCGAATATAAATAGCAATCTATGTTGTATATAATCTATGTTGTATAGTTCCGAAGTTATAAGCATTTATTTATATGAGGGAAAAATCTGGTCCTTTTTTTTAAACAGGCTATAGCTCGAAAACGATTCCACTTCCATACAATTTTTTGCTGGAAATTGTTCAAAGAATCATTCCCGCAATTATTTGCTACGTTATGCGAAAAGCCCCCTATAATTTAGTACAACTTTTTATTTTACTAAAAAATTTACTGTGTGTAATAAGAATATAAAAGTTTCTAGCTCGAAAAACTTTAAAATCTGCAATCTCTTAATACACATATTTGTAGCGAACCTTTCAAATAAAGAAAATCGAACAATCAATTCTTATCAAATTAAAATTTTTTTAATTTAGTTTGCAAATATCAGAATTTGTTTTTCAAACTTATTAAAAAATAAATTAAATATTGAACAATTTTTTTGTTACGACGTGTACCTTTACAATGAAATTTGAACAATATAAAATTTAACGTTTATACATTTTTTCCTTTACCAAAAAGGACTTTTTGACTAAGGATTATTTTCGCTTCTACGAATTTTTATTTACGTATATCCAAATATGAATGAAAAGTCAGAAAAGCAAGTAGTAAGAGAGGTAGATGATTTTTGATTGAAGATTTTTCGTTTCTCTTTTTATATTATTATATAAATTTTACTATGAACACAAACAAGCGTATAATACATTGGAAAAATAATATATATGTATGTACTTTTTATATGAATAAATCCTATATGTATATACATAAGTATATATATATATATATATTTAGATTTAAGATCGTTTTGAATGAGCGAATTTAATATATTATAATCCTGTAAAAAGGATCTTCACAAATATATTTGTATGTATATACGTGTATTTTTTAAATCCATAGAATTCTGGGTACATTATTATATATTAAAGCAAAAAATAGGTGTATATATATGTTTGTTGTGATATATATCGAAACGATATACCTTTTAGATTAACGATTTTCGATTTAAGTAGTAATTATTCGTTAAAAGTAATTGCTGAAAAAGTGTACAATAGAGTATTTTTAACGTACAAATTATGGCCTTATAGTATGTATAGAACCGATGTATTTATTAATATATATATGTGCGTATAATAAAATGTGTACAGAAAAAAAAATCTAAATTCGGCATAATTTCTTTTTTGATATATTATTTAAGAGGACATTGTTTTTAATTCTTTGCCTTTAATAACTTCAAACAGATTAGAAGTATGTTTATGCAGTTGCCTTTATTATTGTTTTCATGGCAAAAAAAAAAGAAAAATTGTAATACTTGTATAGTATGTCAGTGTATACATGCCGATATACAGATGTATGTATGTATATATGTTAATGTTACAGAATTGAACATAATTCCATAAACCACATTTTAATAATTATCCTTGCTTTTCTAAGTTTTTTCTTTTATTCTCCTTTTTTTTTACCTTTATACTTTGGAAATATTCTTTTGAAAGTTAAAAGAAAAAAAAATTGAATTTTTTAAAATCTTCTAAATGATGGCTAATTGAATACTGATGATACCTGCCCATACAATCAGAAAGACTTTATTTTGACATTAAAAAAAAAAAATTGAAAAATTATTATTAAAATAATAATGAAAAGTTTAAATAATAGAACAATAAAATAATTATTTTAAAGTTATTTTACGAAGAAGAAAGAAAGGAAGTGAAACGTTGTTTGTACGTGTGTAAGAGAACATTTTTTATCTACGAAATATTTTTATAATACATAGTATTTAATTATATCTAAGCGTATATCGTAAAAGTTCTTTGGTTACATGCATAAACGGTAAGTATAATCAATTGACGGATGTTTTATTGATTCTATTGCAAAAGTGCCCAGTAAATAATTTTAAGCTACTTCAAAATTACCTTGAAGGGGAGAATAACACCCGATGAGTACAAACACAAATTTTGAAAATTTTCGATTTCAAGTTTTGACAAATACGTAATAAATACTTAGAGATGCTCTACATAATTTTCTAATTTCAGGTCTTCAATATAAAGAACATTAGTGATTTTTTAATTTATTATAAATTTTGTGAATTGATACAATGAGGCAATTAAAAAATTCAAGTAATGAACACCTTCTACTTAGTATAAAAATAAATATAAATACAAGAATAATAAAATCAACACTTTATTTCATTAAACACATTAAGTCAAAACTTTAGTGAAAAATAATGAAAACGGTTTTCGTTTGGAGTAAATATCTTAATACCATTCATATTGCATAAATTTGGGAGAACAAAAATTTAAAGTAATAATTTTGAAACAATATTCTTCCTTAATCACAAGTTTTGGGCACTAAATATTTTGAAAAGTTAAGTGACCAAAAAGTTTTATTAAATTTGAATAATTTTTGAATTATGAGTTGAAGTCAGAGAAAAATCATTGAAATTGAATTCTAATCAAGTAAATTTTTTCTAAATGTTTATAAATCGTTTACGGTATAGGCTCCTCACCTATACCTTGTAAACCCAATGACGCAAGAAACATATCTACTATATCATATAAAGAAGCTCCCAGTTGTGTAAAACCGAAGTAAAATAAAAAATTTATAAAGTGTTAATATTTTTCTTTGCATGAACTGCTTGTGTTTACTCAAACAAGGAGCAAAAAACGGGTTTGAGCTGTTAATCAAACAAATAGTTCATTTAACGCCCTAGCGATTGGTTATTATTGACAAAATAAGTCAGCATTTTCCTGTATTAATAGAATTTACAAATTATCTATGGTTCGCAACCAGTAAGTCAAAAATAATTTTCACATTCACGATTTTGAAGTCCCCTGCTTGTATAGTGGAGAAAAAATATTTTCATCAAGATCATATTTCCGTACAAAATATAAGCTTCTATTCTTATTAATTGTAAATATTTTGTGCACGAACAAATAGTGAGACGGCAGGGCGGTTTAAAGTGAAAATAATAAGCATGTTTTTCGTAAAAATTTTACAAATTTTAGAAATGTATTTGAAATAGGGATTAAAAAATTCTAAAGAAAGATGTTTTTTTTTTTTTTTACTACAAGTATTGTATATTTATTTTAAGGATATTTAGTTCTCATATGGCTGCAGTACAATTTAATTTGTCGCTTAACTTATAAAGTTTACATCTATATCTATACATACTATATATTTTTATATACCTATATTATTTTATGTAAGTATATATAATATAATTTCATTTTTTAAATTAATCATTATAGAGTATATATAATAATAATTTTATATATAATAGCATATAATAATGATAACAAAAATAACAAATTGCGTTGTCAGAAAAACAGAAATTTGAATATACTCGTAAATTACAATAGAAATCAATTATTAAAAATAGTGAGCAAATAACCCGGATTTTTTTTATACAATTAACTGTTATAACAAAATAAATAAACAAATGTAACAATTATAATTTTAAAAATTGGTATACAAATTATTTTAGATTGTAGGATTTAACTGTTTATTTTTATGATGAATTATTGAGTTGACCTACATGTGCCGTAACAGAAGATCCATTTGTTGAAGGTGATATATAAATTGATGATGATTGCTGATCGATAATTGAATCTTCAGTTCTTAGAATGTGCTGCAGCTGTGCTTGTGAATGTGGAAGATTAGAAATCATATTATTATTATTATTATTATTATTGTTGTTGTTATTATCGTTACTGTTGTTATTATTTAAAGATTTTTCTTTTCGATAACGATTATTACTGTTTAATTTTTTTGTTTTATTTTGAGCTACCGAATCATTACTGTTATTATTATTATTATTGTTATTATTGCTATTACTGTTATTTTTGGTATTATTGTTATTAATATTATTATTATTATTGTTATTATTACTGCTAATATTATTAATATTCTTATGTATAGGTTTATGATGATCCGTTAATGATGTATTTGTTTCCAAAGAAATTGGAAATGTTGGTATAGTAATTGATTCAATACTGGCCCTTTCCTGATGTCAATACTAAAATTGAAAAAAAAAAATAATTATAAAGTTGAATAATGTGAGAGCAAATTTTGAAGAGTTGTTAGTGTGTTAAAGGCTTAGCACTATAGCTATTTAAATATATATGTACCTGATTTAAAGTAAAATCATGTTAAATTATTTTAAGCACGATCGAAGATGAGCACGATCGAAGTCGCAGTATAAAAAAATACTGTGTTTCTTTAAATATTTTGGGGGAAAAAGTTTGGGGAACCCGGCGAATGGTTGAATTGTTAAGATAAACGAAATTCCATATGTCAACAAACAAGATTTAGTATAACATAAATTTGAAATTTGTCAATTTTATATTTTTAGATTTCTACACGAGTGCTTGCTACTAATGATTTAGTAAGGACTTGAATTCTTTCTTTCATTAAATTTCATAAAAATTATTGTTTTTGGAAATGCTCAAGATGTATTATAAACGTTAATTTTGGCATTGATTTATTTATACTTTTCAATAATTTTCATATTCATTTTCAAAAAAAAAAAAATTATTCGCACAGTAAAATTTAAGTATAAAAAATTAAAAAAAAAAAAATTTTCTTTATTTAGCAGATGGTATGTAAAATTTTTAATCCTCTACTGTACATGTATTTTTGTTATGTTGAATAACTTTTAGGGTGCATATATGGAATATGGTATATCTAAGTGAATAACGTAACAAACAATAAAGCAATTTTTTCAGTTATTAATTGGTAACAGTATGATTTAAGCAGCATGCATGTATATTATTGTTGTGGTCATAATTTTCTATAGATTAATTAGATCTAAATGGAGAATATTATGTAAAAATATAATTTTTTTCTAAACCTAATTCTATGATTTTAGGGATTAACATAAGTGATATTAGTCAAGTTTTATTAATAATTTTATCTCTGAGATATTCGTTTTTTATATGTATGTTCCAGAATTTTAAGAATAAGAAAAAAAACGTATGAACTATTTGAAAATCGCTTTAAAATACTAATAACTTCTCCCAAACAACAGTTACATCGTATAGTTTATGTAATTATTACGATCCACTTAGCAGTTTAAGCTTAATAAAATGTATAATGTATATAACTGTTTAAGGGAGCAAAAACATTAGTAACGCCGCTTTTTTTGTTAACGGATTTACTTTATTCATATGTTGCAAAAATTACTTCTTCTGGAATAAGAAAAATGTGAGTAAATTTCAGAGCAAATATGTTTTAAATGTTATAGAACAAAATTTTTTTCTATTTCATTATTTGCTTCTAATTTGCAAATTGTTTTATTAATATTTATTTGAAAATAATAAATTGATAATATTAATTAACTTAATCAAACTGACGCACATTGGCTACTAAAAATTATGTTCGGTAAAAATATTTGCTATTTGTAAAAAACTATAAATTTATTTTAGTAATGTAGCTATTTGATTTATGGATGCTCAAGAACCTCTTTTAATTTTCGAAATTTATGCGTCCCCCAAAATGCTCCAAAAAAGCAAAAAACAAAAATGTTGTTTACTCAGCTTTAACACTAAAATCATTATTGTAAAATGCAATTATGTCAATGCTTACTTTCATACATTTTCTTAGATAAGAAAATTATCTAAGAAAATGTATGAAAGTAAGCTTTCACAAATTATGTGAAGTAAACTTTCACACAAAGCATTATTTTATGAAACACATATTCGCACGAATTGCGGCAATAAACGCATTGGACGTATCCTAGCAGTCTTTCTAGTATAAAATTTTTCTACTTTTCCAAAAATCGGTCATTTCAGCAAATGCTCACCAATTCACTTTTTCATTTCTTTTGCTTGTTGCATTTATTATTGCAAGTTTGTATTGATCTATGTAATTTTGAATAAAAGAAACCCAATCAAAGTGCATGATTTGAATAGAATTTTGGTGGAATGAAATATAATTCAATTTCAAACTATATTAAATTAACATACATTTACTGAATTAATTGAAAGCCTTAATAATTTTTTACACAAATATTAAATAAGGTACACTAAAATTTTATCACACAAAGAATAACAAGAATGAATCAACAGATTGATTGAAACAAATATTTCCCTTATATTTTATTGTTAAAAATAAGTTTTCTTAAGACCCCTTATTTCTTGAGAATTATTTCATATATACTAAGTGATTATAGTATAGGTAATGAAATAATAATATTTAAGTAATTGAAATTAAAAGAGCACAGAAATTTGATATGCTCGTGTAAAAATTATAGAAGTCGTTTAAATATTATTGAAAGCGCCTTTAAATGAACATCGATATGACTTTTATTGTTCAAATGGAAGGTATACAGGCATATGTACGAATATATCGAATTTTTATTTTTAAAGAATTCCTCAATCACACCAGGAAATTTCTATAATGATGAAGCTATACTACAAAAAAAAGAATACAAAAAATTGAGAGTGGCTTTGGTCTAACCCTACTTTTAAATTTAAATTTACTCTGAATTTACCCTGCTTCATTTTTCGTGACGTAATTTCATTTTACGTTTTAATCACTCCTACATTTTTGCTTCAATTAAGCATTGGTTTTTGAAAATGTTTAACAATACTGCCTTCATTTCCTGTTTAGTCATTTTTTGATTCAGTTTTTTTTTTCTAAAAGATGCAATCAGTATACCTTTGTGAAAATGGAGTTAATTCAAGAATAAACAATTTCCATTTAAAATAAATGATGTTATAAAACAGATTTAGTGTACGATTATAGGTAAAAAACTGAATTGCAAAGTGAATTATTAATATGACGAATTTATCGAGTCTAGCACGTTAGACGTTATTTAAATTTTTATTTTTACAAACCTCTAAATGACTCTTTGCATGTAATGACCATTCGTCTCTGGTTGAAAACATTCGACCACATAATTCACATGTCCAAGATAATTGAGGTGGTTCATGATGATGTGGAATTATTATGCCAGGAATTGCTGTACTCGATTGAGGATGTTGATTACTTGGATTTCCTACAGCAATATTATGTTGTGCCGAATGATGTTGTATTTGATCTAATGAATTTTTGTTATCATCATCTGGTTCTTTCTTTTTAACCAGATTATTAAATCTTTTGCCTAATGGAGCGATATTTGTTGGCGTCACATGTTTAAATTTATTCATATGTATGACTAATTTATCACGGCGAGCAAAAGCTTTATTACAAACCTAAAACATATAAAAATTTTAATTAGAAAAACTTTTTGGAATTATTCGCAATGTAATCGTGATTATTGTAACAAATTTATGCTATTTATGATCAAATATCCTTAATATGTTGTACTAATAAGTTTAACTACAGAAAAGGTGAAAACAGATTTTATCCTACTCTATTCCTTACATTTAGTAGTTTGGATTATAAAGTTTAAAGTATAAAAGTATATTAAAAATTAAAATTTTGGAGATTTCGTTTGAGAATTTAATAGAATTCGTATCTCTCATATTCAATAATTGCGTCATTTAAAACATTCATATTTAAAACTATCATATAAAAGATTACATTCAAAGGAAATGCTTATACCGACCTCACAAATATACGGCTTTTCTCCTGTGTGTATTCTCATATGGATTGTAAGTTTATCTTTCCGAGCTAATCCCTTTCCACAAACAGAGCATTCAAAAGCTTTATGTGTTGCTAAAAAAAATCAATTAATTCAATACATACATGTACGTATATATTTGTATAAATATTAAAAATTATATATACTTTTAGATGTATTTGTCTTCCTAATACCGCAGGATGCTTGTTGTACTTGTTGTAATGCTTTTAAACGACTAGCAGGATGCATTGAACCACCTTCAACATATGGTTCTGTAAAAGGTATTAAATTTGGCCTAGGTATATTATATGGTATTTCAGGTGACCATGATCCTAGACTTTGTAAGACTCTGACTCCACCTTCGAAACCCATACCGACATCATCTGGAACTGTAAATGTACTCTCAGCTCCTCCAGAACTGGACGAACTAACTTGAGGCACTTTTATTGCATTTACATAATTATGAGGTTCATTTGGTGTTACTGTTGTTGTTGGCAGAGCTTGATTTTGTTGTGGATTATTATTATTATTAGATTGCCGTTGGTTATTTCCTTGTTGTTGGAGTGAGGACTGTTGGTTAGTACTATTTGAATCTTGCATGTCATTTCTTGGGCCATCATTTTGTTGTTGTTGTTTATATTGCATAGAAGCTTGAGTCATATGCTGTTGAACAGCCATATGTGCCTCTAAATAAGAATTTTTCTGTGCCACTGTCATTTTGTCCATGTTTACTGTGCCGTCCTAAAAAAAAAACCAAAGTTATATTATAATATATTTAAGAAAAAAGAAATCGGATTCCCAATCCGTTTTTGTGTTAATTGAGAGATGAGATATTCCATTTTTTAGTAAGGTTTATTTACAACTACATAGAATATTTATTTTTGTAACAGTGATAAAATTTCAAGCGGTGAATTATTGTTTTCGTAGGCTTCAAAAGGCTTTTTCCCCATATGTATTAGGTATGTGATGAAACATGTCACTTAACATTATTTAAGCAATATTTATCTTTATTAGTGAACATTTTCATAAACTAGCGAAATTGAAGTAAAAATAGAAATCAAATTATGTTTAAAACAAAACATTCAATTGTATTGCATAGTTGTCATTTGCGATTGCATAATTGTGTTTCAGCTTTAAACGAAATTCTTATAACAGTGGTTTCAAGAGTGTGGTATGTAGTTCTACAATAACGAGTATATATACTAGATTTCACCATGTAGTCATATTTTGAATATCCTGATTTAGTCTTACAAAAATGCCAGTTAACGGTGTTATAAGGCTGATCTTTTGCAACGAATTCTAAGAATAACCTACTCTGTTCTTGTTCATACCGTATTAATCTTCAATTATTACATAATTAGTTTCAACATGGTGTATTAAGAATTTCTTCTCCTCACACACTCAATTAGACTTTATGTGTTTTGAATTTTATTCTCACTGAAATAAATGAATTTTGCTGTGGGTATAGTCTTTAGTAAATAAATTTTATAGTTTCATGAGTAAGTATGAAAACAATGAACCGGCTCTGGAATATAGGACATCTAATTTATGTTATATATAAGATATTCTCTCATTAGCACTTTATTTTTCTGCTTCCTTATACATATTGCTTCTTAAAAATGTAAGTGTAAGTTTATTGCTTTATTTTATATATCTGCCGATATAATGAAGACACATAGAATATTTAATAATGTTAAATATACATATTTTAAATATTTTTGAGAAAAAATTGTGAATTTTTTTACAATATTTTTAAAATTTTGTCATTTTACTTAAAAAAAAATTAGTTAATTTTAAAAATCAAAATTTTTGTTCAGTGATGCATATTTAAGGACCTTCGCATTATACACATATTTCTTGAGTACTTGCACATATACAGGGTGAGTAACTAACAAATTATGAGCCGTATACCAGATTTTTTAACGCCTAACAACTTAAATTAAAGCTTAAGCAGCTGGGCGAAATTCTGTAAAGAGAATTTTGAAAGTTTCAAAAAAATTCATGAGAAATTGTCGGGACAATAAAAGTAAAAAAATAAAAGATGAAGAAATTAGAATTTTTCTAAAGTTCGAATGATTGTATTTCTGATAAAAAAATGTAAAACCAAATAACCCCCTGTTCTCTTAAAGCTCTTTTAAAAACTATTTGTTTGAAACTTCTATCTTTTTTGGAACGGAAGTTATAAGCAAGAAAGCTTAAGTATGTTAAAATTTCGCCCAAATTTTCTTAAAGTTTCTGTGGCTTGGAAACAGTTCCGGTTTCAAAACAACAAAAAAATTATAATTTAAGAAATAATTTTTCGAATTTTATTATTTCTCATTGAAATAGCGCCCATGAAAATGTTAAATTTTTTTTGGAATCAAGTAAAAATTTGGCCAAATATTTTTAAAATGTGTCTCGGAAATCGTTGTGATTTTACACCTACATATTTCTAAATAAAAGTTTTATTAAGTTTAGATTCTTTATAATCAAAATAATGGTATATTTAATATAATATTGTATTCATCGCTGAATCACCCTGTATATTACGAACAAATTCCATACTCCATTGCAAAAATAAAATATAATCAGCATTAAATTTACCCTATAAATCATAAACAATGAGATTTCAGTTTAAAAAGACAAATTTAATAATCACATACATATATATGTATATATACATACATACACACATACATATGCATTATACAATTCAAATTCATATGAAATTTTTAAAAAATAATGTTTAAAATATAATTTAGCGAACGTCAACACTGAACAACAGCATATGTCAATTATAAAATTGGTGACTTTAAATCTTTGTACCCTTTTATATAAAAATATTTGAGTTTGTGTTCAAACTATGCCATATATGAGTTACTACTTTGAAAGAAAGATTGTGTACAAATTTTCATTCAAAGTTTATAATAACTTTTAATTAATTTCAAAAATGAGGTAGTTTAAATTGATCATTTTAATATCAGGATCAACCTTTTCTTGGATTCTCTTATTTTATACGAATTCTATACAAACTTATTAAGTTAATATATTAAAATAATTATATATTTTGATTATTTCCATATAAATTTCTAAAATAATCATTTGATAGCTTGCATTTCATTATATTAGAACTGTTTAATTTAATTTTATTTGGCTTTAATATAAATATTGAGTTTTGGAGTTTGTCTTTGAAAAAAAAGAGACCTTAATTTTAACAAGACTTTTATTATTTCCTTAATAATATTTGCTAATTATTTATTGTTATTATTATTTATTTCACAATTGCTTATGATTTATTGCAATAATTTACTTAAATGAATTACCATTTGAAACGCAATAAAAAAAAATTGAGTTAAACTATACGATTTACTTATTAGTGTAGCACTCGTATATTTTCTTCTGCTCTTGTAAATAAATTTTAGAGAGATTTGAAGAGTTCTCTTTAACCCTTTTCATATTCTTCAAAATTTCGTACAATGTTATTGAAGTCCTCTTGATTTTGTATAAATAGAAAATTATATATAATACGTTTATACCTGAAATGCGTAAAGACAAAAATCCTATAGTTGCCTGCTTAAACTTTTTTCCCTATTTTATTTTTTACTAATTATTTCACTTCATTTTTTGCACTTTATAAAAAGGATGTGCTTTGACG
Organism: Condylostylus longicornis; assembly: GCF_029603195.1. Classification (NCBI taxonomy): domain Eukaryota; kingdom Metazoa; phylum Arthropoda; class Insecta; order Diptera; family Dolichopodidae; genus Condylostylus; species Condylostylus longicornis. Next base: position 5,055,800 of record NW_026578009.1, on the reverse strand, counting down.
GATATACAAGTAGAAGATAGCAATTGAAAATTTGTTTTCACTTATAGAAAAACTAATGTTATCTCGTTCATTATTATTTTATAGAGCTGTTATCTAGTTTATCTGGTACAGTCAATTTTTCAGTAACTTCAACATTGCGTAAATTTAAAATTGATTTTTTTTTTCGGAAAATCTACATAAATAAAATGAAAATACAATTTTTTTTAATTAAAATTGAAGTTTTTGAAAAAAAATCTTTTAACAATAAAATGATTCGCAAAAAGAATATAAAAATGATGTAACCAGATCCAATATTGTTGCTTCATCTTCAAACATTTCTTTTACGCGATTAATAAAGTATCGTATTTTACGTAATATGTTTGAGCAAAAAAAATCCTAACTATATTGTCCACACCTCTTATAATATAAATAATAAGATTTATCTATACACGGTATGAAGCTACCGGGATTTTATGAAGTTTAAATAGGAATACTGGTAGGCGGTTTAAAAGATCCGCGTTTTTATTAAAGTGTTACGTTACCCTTGTATATACATCAATCGAATTGATTTTAAAGTTGTTCTGACTTAAAAAGTATCATGTTTCATTTATATCATAATATAGTCTATAGCCTATATTGTAAAAATATTCCTGTGATATTCTTTGTTATTAAAACGCTTTCTTAAGTTATGAGAACTCGATTTTAATAATAATTTGTTAATCTTTAACACAGTTTTCACGGAAAGGTATGAAGTATTATATAAATTCAATTTGATCTTATTCGATAATATATCTTATACGTTAAATGAGGTTTAGTGTTTTTAGAAATTAGATTATTTTTAAAAATTGTGTTGTGTACCTTGTACCTCGATAGAGGCCCTATTAAGTCTTTCGATTAATTGCGTTAAGCATTTAAGAACTCCATAGATTTTAGATTTTTTTATAGTTTATTAACATTATTCTAATTAGATGGCATATAAATAATCCCAGCCACATAAAATAAATATTCTTGCGTAATTAAACATCCAAAAACGAAACTAATATTTTGTAACAAAAATTTTGTCATTTACTGAAAAATTTTTTTTTGTCAAACGCTTCTGGTAACTTGACTTCGTAAATATCAGCAATAACAAGCTGTTGGTTAATAATATTTTTTTGCTTAAGAATAATAATTCTAAAAGTATCCATATAACAATTTAAACTATTTGTTATACTATAACTGTAATAACAATATAGAAAATTTAAATATGGGTTCGTGTCTTTGATAATATTTGTATATCAGTTTTTGCGTCAATATTCGAAAAATGATTTTACTTAGTTTGTTATAATGGGAAAGTAAATCAAAGATTGTTAAATATTGACCAAAAGATGGCGCAATTAAATATTCAATAAACTGTTAAATATAAATGAGTCAACATTACATAAATATGCATACAAGAATTTTTGCATTTTTCTGGTTCTTTGATAAAGTTTCTGAATTACTTTTAAAATTAAAATTAAGTTATGACAAATTTTTATTTCAAGTGAGGTGATACTTGTATTACAAAATTGTTTGGAGTATAATAATTCGAGCGAAAATAATTTAAACAAATTTTAATGAAAATTCGGGAAATCTTACTTTCATAAATTTTTTTTCGTAATTTTAAATTTAAATATGAAAAAAATCATTCAAAATTTGCTACGTACCATCTATTTACTATATTGTTTTGATTTATTTTTTTCATTAACTAAAATTGGCCTTATATAATTATCTCACCTGTGTTTGCGTTACCTGAAAGTTTATTGTTGCAGTTACCGTTCGCATAGACTCTGCATAGCTTCTCAGTGAATTATCTACTTGTACACAGGTGTTCTTCCAATCAAAAAGTTGGTCTAATTTAATTATACAACGTTCACAAATTTTCTTTGGCAAGAAGTCGTCTTTTGCAATCTAAAAATAATAAAATAAAATTGTAAAAATTACAAGTAGAATATAAGAATTAAATTAGTTGTTACACATTTTGAAATATAATTAAAATTGTATATTTTCTTTAAATTGTTTGAATACTAGATTTTAAAAAATTGTTTATATCGAAAACTTTTTGAAAAAGGGCTTGCGTATAAAGAGTACCAGGAGTATAATTTAAAAATTGTAAATAAACTTAAATTATCAATTATCACTGTCTTTAATGTCATTTATTCACTCTATATGTGATTCAAAAATTCTTTAATTAATTTTTCTATCCTATATAAAATATTTTGTAAATTTTCCCACAATTCAATTTTCAAAATATCTTACTAATAGTAATGTGTTTTCTAAATTTATAATTTAATATTTGTGGGCTGAATATAGCAAGAGTGTTATACTGAATTATAAAATTAAATTTTTTATATGTAAGTAAAAAAAAATGTAGAATTATTAAAATTTAAAGCGACTTTTTAATCCTAATTTGCCTTTTGCTCTTGAAATATTTTGTTTTCTTTTCATTTCTTAATATTTTATTGCATCTCAACCCTAATATTCTACAGAATTTTATCAATCGTAGACAAACTTGTTAACGTGACCTTCAACAGTCTGTACACATTATTTACAATTTTCTCACATGTGAAAATTTATTTACAAATTTTTATACCATTTCCGCCTAAAATTTTATTGTTACTTATACTCGTAATCTTGTTATCATTTATAGAAAAAAAAAATTGTAAATATTTAAAGAAATAATTTTGCAGAGTTGAATGTAATTGTTATACTTTACCAATTATGGAATATGTAATAAAAATTTCATGTATTTAAATTCATTTCTTTAATTTATTGTAAATTAAAAATTTATTTTCCACCATAACATTAAGTGATATATCGTGTGCACTTTAGTATAATACTTTAACTGTTTAGCCTTTTTCCAATTGAATACCTATAAGAATTCTCAAATGTATATTGAATTCGATTGTATTTATTTTGATCTCATTCAATGAATATAAAATAATTTTCTCATAAATCGTAATTTTCTTTTATATACATAGTTGGATTAAAGTTGGGTTAAGGAGTTAACAACATAATATATAACTATATATACTACATAATAAAATTATTACGAAAAAGCAACATGTTTATAAAATATTTGCGTATCGAATATGCATGTATGTATGTATGCATACAGAAACTTACATTAGCTTGTAATAAAGTTCTAATTTTATATAGTAAATTTCTTTGTTCAGCTTCTTTATCAAAAAGATGTATTTTATTAGGACCATTCTTAATTGAACAGAATCTACATAAATCCATAAAAGTTGTAAAATTTAACTCATCATTATTGTTATTTTGATGTTGTTGTTGTTGTTGTTGCTGCTGTTGTTGTTGTTGTTGTTGTTGCTGTTGTTGTTGTTGATGATGATGATCTGCTACAGAATTCGTTGAATTCAACATTTCGTCAGTCATAATATTCTTACTTTATATACATTTGAAAATTTTTTTTCCGTTTTTTGATAATTTTAACTATACGCTTTTCTAATATTTATATTTATGTATATAGGTACACCTTATCTATATCTTTATACACAAATTACTTTACATATTTAATATTATACTGTTATATACTCATATACAATATATGATTTTCACTAATTTCAACTCATATTTTGATCTTGTGTGTATATTTTATAACTATATGTAATTTATGAATTTTTAAGGTTATCAATTTAATTTGTTTATTAATTTATAAACAGAAGTTAATATTTAAAAATAACATACATTTATACATTTGTTTTCAAATAACCGACATTCATATCAACACATACAATTCTTTAAAGATAAAATTTCAAATATTTTGTTATATTTGGGAAAAATCAATAATAATGCTATATAAATCTATATCTATATAGACTTATTGAAATATATAAATTTAAAATCACAAATAAAATTCACTATATATGTATGAATTTTTAAATAAATTCGAGGGAAAATAAAATTATAACTTGTTTATTGCAATTAAGTATTGAATGTTTTCAAAGTTTATACAAAAAGAAAAACAAAACTCCAAAAATCTCTTCTTCTTAAAATTTTCTTTATGATTAAAAAATTTAGCCCACTCTTCGTTCTACTTATATTTACAAAAAAAAAAAAATTTTTTTTTCACAGAAAATCTACAGTGTTACTATCAATGCTCAACTTAATACACTCTTTTCAATTTTATATTGGATTGGAATTCACAATTGATATTTAATTAATTTTTTTTTAATTGCAATTAAAATATTAAATTAATTTTTATATTAAAAGTAAAATTTTAAATTATAATAATAGTAAAAATTTTAATTTTTTTGTTTGTTTCTAATATTAAAGGGGTTTCTTGTGGTGTATGTATAATGGAATGTAAAAAAGGTTGTAGAAAATCGTGCGCAAGTCCAAAAAAAAAATTCAAGCTTTTTTATTAAGTATATATAGAAGATTTTGAATACAAGAGATTTTGAAATGAAAACTCTCGCATCGTGTATACATTGGAATTTTTCTAATATTTTATGTAGTCATATAAGTTAACTTTAATAGAAATGTCAAAATATAAACAAACAAACTTTCATATGAAATTTTACCATATACGTATATAAAAAAAAAAATAATCAGAGAATAATCGTATAGTAAGATATATAAGTAAAAATGTAGATAATTTTTCTTTTAATAAAAAATAAAAATATTTAAGAAATTAATGGCACTTAAATGATTTTCTTTTTAAATAAATAAATTAATAAATAATAGAAATTTATATGTCATTCTTACTTTTTATGATTTTATTGTAAATTTCTTGATAATTCTTAAGAGCCAAAATTCCGAGTATTCACCAGAGTCGTATCTTATGTTTTTTCTTTTTTTTTTTTGACAAATATGTAAATAACCTTTTCTTCTCTTTTTCTACTGTTCTCTTCTACTTGGTTTTTTTTCTTGTTTTGTTTTTCCAAATTTGACGTTTAATAATTATGCGGTATGTCTTTAAAATAAAGTTTACAGTTATTTATGTATGTATATATGTATGTATGCATGTACTTATGATAGCATGTATTCACATTAAATTGTGTAAAAGGATTTTAAGTACTTATATAAATATAAATTGAAAATTTTAATTCAATTTGACATTTAGAAAGAGTGTGAAAATAAAATTGTCATTTGTTGTAATGATAAACTTTTTTAGTTATACTCGTATTAAAAAAATTTAATAAATGTTAAAGAAAATTCATAAATTTCTGTTACAACAGAGGAACCTAATTAATCGCCATATTTTATTATATTATAATTGTATTATGTAGAATAATAATATTTCTTTTACTTATTCTTCTAACGGTTCTCAAAACGAAATAAATATAGGTCAAATCAATGGTTTGCAGAGTAGCACTTTTCCCTTCAACAAATTAGAATATTTCTGTTTTAAAAAACAATCATATATACAATTACATAAATTATTTCAAATGCGTATAACAGAATTTCAGGAGTGATTGTGTACCTCACTGTTTTTTTTTCTACTTGCCTAGTTAGTAGAGGGTTAATGATTTTTCGTAATGCGTATCTTATCTTTTCTAAAATGTACTCGTATATAAAACTTAATTAACTTGGTTTTTGAATGAAAAAATTAATAATTTTATTGGAAAAATGAAATATTTTTAAAAAATTGAAAATTTCTGATTTCAAATAGAAAAATTAGGGAGATGAAAAAGCGACATACATGATAAGACTGTTATTATGAAAAATGAAAAAAATTGCATATTTTCAGGAAAATGAATGAAAATTCAAAGAAGTGTTAATATATTAGTCGAATCGACTGTTAATTAAATTAATATTTAACAATCGAAAAGCTGAAAGCTAAGAAAAGTAAAGTTCCGATCAAATTAATCTACAAACTGTTAAAGTATTAGACTACTACAACTTGACGTGAAGTAAAACAATGCTAAGATAACGCTTGATTTCGGTAGCCATTTTATCATTGTAATGTTTGATGAATTTAAAAAATGTTTCATTATACTCGTATAAAAAAATTTAAAAAAAAATTTATTTTTATCACATTGAAGGGAAAAAATTCGAAACGGTAGAGAAGGTACGTAAAAATGTTTTTTTCCTCAATAAGTATTACGTATATAAAACTAAATTTCCGAAATTTAGCATAAACAAGTGTACTATTATGACCAATATTTTGAAGTTGCATAAGTTCTTATCAGAGCTCCCACATAATTTGAAGAGTTATATAAATATCGCAAAAGCGGTTTTAATACAATAATTTTTAAATTAAATTTTAATAAAAATATTTGGTACTCTTTCGGTTCACCTAACATTATCCAACAGATGGATATTTTTCTAAGTAAATATTTATAATAGTACTCGTAATTACAATAATAATTAATTAAAATACGATTAATTAGGTTTCTTAGAAAATTTAATTACAATTTTTTATTAGAAAAACATTGACCGAAATAAATGGAAAGTTGTTTTAGAAACACTGCCGTATACAAAAGGGAAAAAATGGATGCTACTACGAGTATATACTTTATATACGATAGTATTATGTGCTTTTTCGCATTATATGCTATTTCGAATTTAATTGAAGTGGGCTAAGTAAATAAAACATCATTATATTGTTTTTAGTCATAATAAATTTATTTCGTAAAACTTTATTAATATTTTTTTTAAAGTAATTCATTTTTGATTTTTTTTTTCTTATCGACAGCTACTTATTTATAAAAATATTATCACAAAACTTCAATTAAAATGATTTTATGTTCATGTCCTCTTTATCCAGATTTGTTTGGCACCACGCTTGATTTTGTCATTGTTATATTATTAAATTGTATGTTTGTATAAATTCACGAACTCAGTACTTTAAAATCGATTATGCTTTGATATGGTTTTAGATTGACTTAAATTTCTCAAAATGTAACTATAAATTAAAAATTTTTATTTTATTCATAAAACTAGAAAATTATATAAGAAACAAAAATTTTGATAAAATAATGATAAAATTAATAAATTTAAATAATATTGACAATTGAACGTTTAAAAATTACGAATAAAAAAAAATTTGTTTTTTTTTTTTATTTTAAATAATTAAAATTTTACTTATAATTTGTTGAAACTATAACTAAAACCATCTGGAGTTCTATTTAATTGTAATTTACCGGGTGGTAAGAATCTGTGTGGATTTGGTGTTGTTTCATAATGTTGTTGATATTGTTGTTGTTGTGGTGCTGGTGGTTGATAATGATTATATTGTGGTGTATTATGTTGATAATTATAGTTTGGTGCTGGTGTAGATTGATAATGAATGTTTACTGGTGGTGGTGGTGGTGGTGGAGCAGCATGAGATTGTGGTAATTTATTTCCTTCAAAATTTGGATCATTATAACGTGGATCATATTGACCTTCACTATCATAATCACCGCTAAAACCTTGTGCTGGTCCAGATGGAGGTTGATATCTTGGATTTGGTTGATATCCAGGTGTTGGAACGGGCTGTGGTGGTGCTGGTGGTGGTACTGGTAAATGATCACCGGATGCTTGGAATCTATATTATATTTTATAAAAAAATTCTTTAATATAATATCAATATATTTTTGTATTATAAAAATTATATTTACCCGAATCTTCCAGCTGTATATGATACTGTTCTTCTTTGACCACTGGGATCTACATAACTGTATGAACCATGACGTGTGCCATCGGCATCAGTTTCTTCTTTAAAATTAATGCCATCTTCTTGTGTATATGCAGCACCAAATTTACCATCACCTGATAAATATCTTTGTTCACTAATAATAGCAGCTGTCCTTGAATTTGGATTATATTGACACGTGACTGTTGCGATTAAAACTGATAAAATGACCTGCAAAAGATAAAAAATTAAGTTTTTTAATTAAATTTATAAAGTAAATAAAAATTTATATATGTATATAGCTACAAACAATTATAAAATAATTCAATATATTCTAAACAAGAGAGAGAGAGTAAACAAAACTTTACTTCATCCTAAATGAAAAGCACATCCCATTATCTTTTAAGAAACTGTTGAAATATTCAAGATTTCTAAACAAGTTTTTCTTTTATTAATTTTCAAGAAAAGTGGCATAAAGTATTACGAAATTTTAATTTCATTAAAGCTATTCGCGTTTTTGTTATGATTTCTTTAAAAAGTGAACCATTTCCAAGAAAATAACTTATAAGTACACAGAACTAATGCCTTTATCCAAAAATATACAAGAAATTATGTAAGTGAAAACAATTTAAGAAATTTTAATTTTATTTTAATTTTACAATTATGCGTAAATGAAGTAAAAATCACTGAAATAAAAATCACAAATCACAAAATTTTTAGCAATAAGCATTGAAAATAATCTAAAAAGCAATTGACGCGTTTTATTTTTCAATTTTCTCTTTGTTTTTTTTTTTTAATTTTACTCAATTTTTTAACTTTAAATAAATGGGTAGATAAGGTGTACAATTGCTTGTACTTATTTTGTGGCATAAAAGAAATCTATTTAATCATTACAACATTATTGTGAGTACGAAAGTTTTAGTAATTGTATTAAGTTACTTGAAGAATTAAATTACGAAATCGATTTAAATAATCCGTCATTGGTGGTTTTTATTTCTATTTTTTTTGTGTGTTGTTGTATTTTTTATAAAAGAATAATGAAAAACTTGTTTGAAATTTTTTTTTATCAAAGTATATATTGCATATGCTTATGAAACAATAGTATGTATGTATGTACAAGTATATAGGTAACAAATGTGTTGTGTACCTTTTATATTGTCGAAAAAATTGAGCAAATTTAAATCGCCAATTTCAATTTGGCTTTTTTGTAAATTTTTTTTTTAAATTGCTCTTGCATTATACTTTAAAAATACCAAAAAATTTAGAAAATTAAACTGATGCATAATATATATACATAATATATATTTATAAATGCAGGTCTTTGAATACTGCTTGCTCAGTATGTGCTACTTGTATGAATTAACAATTAAATGAAAATTAATATTAAATGAATTGCCCTATATTAAATTCATAAGAACATTTAAAATTTCATTATACCTAATATTAATTTTAATTTAATTAATTAATTATAGGTGGCACCCTGATAAATGGTATTCAATCAAATTCTTATACAAGATATTTATATTATTTTTTTTCAACTATAAACCATAATATGAAAATCCTTTGTTTAAACCTATAGTTCAACTTTCTGTGAAGAAAAAATAAATATTTAAAAAGAGAATAAAATTATAATTATTAAACCGGAAACCGGTTTTATATATGCCCGTTATAAGAACAAAGAAATAACATTTTTATTTAAAATAAATTTCCTTTTACTTTTTTAACACTTATGGCTGCATGCCTGCCTGCATGTCTGTTACAATAATAGTCTAAATATACATTATACAAATTAATCAAATCATTTAATTAACTGTTTCTTTCCCACATTCCAATACCAATAAAAAGTATAACAAATATAACTATTAATATACACTTACTAAAAATAATCGTGTACCACATTATGTGCTTGCAAATGGGTTTACAATAAATAAATTGCATTGTCTAACAATACTTAACTTTCAGTTGATAATTTTATATTCTAGATTTTTGTTATTTCTTGTATGAATTTGTTTAATAAAAATATATATAGAAAAATAATAAAAATGTTAATGCATATTGTATGGTGTAAGTATATACATATGTATGTTAAATGTATATTAATTATACAATTATAAAATAAACCAGAATTTAAAAGATATTACGATAAAAATTATGAAATTACAATTTAAATCAATAAATTATTATTATATGTGTTTCTTAGTGTTACATATAAAGTATATGTATGGTCATATTAGTACAAGTGCATATTATGCAAATATAACACATAATAGATTTTGAAAAATCTTTGTATTAAAAATTAAATAATATGCAAGTATTATAACAGAATTAAAAAATTTGTATTAAAATAATAATAATAATAAAAAATAAATATAGATCATGCCAATGTTCAGTCATGCAAGTTATTTTGATATTGTAATTTTGAAATTATTATATAGAGGTTAATATAGCGAGTAAATGAAATTTGTATTTAAAAGCAATAAATAATTGAAATATTTTTATTGAATTTAAAATATGTATTCCATAAAAGGAAAAACATTATTGAAAAATTTATGATTTTATGAGATAAAATTTCTTATACATTCTGAACCACCCGCGACATCGGAACTAATATTAGGAACCTGTTGTTATACTAAAACAAAAAATACAAAATGCACTTATTTATGCATATAGAAGTAAAATAATAACTCCACAATTTATAATATCCAAAAATATACTAATATAGAATTTGCAACATGGCTGTATTTGAGTTAATGTATAACATTCTAACGAGATATACACAGGAATTTTTTAAGATTAGAAAAGAATTTTAAGTTATATATGTAAAATGAAAGTTTCTTGAATTTAAAACATAAAAAAATGCGTTTATTTTGCAAAGCTTTCAACAATGTTAATTAAAAACAAATATACATTAAAATCAAATTAAAATTACATGAGCGTACAAGTCAAATAAAGTAATCAAAATCGGCCTTGATATACAATTAATTAACTGTAAAATTATTTACTTGAAATTATAATTTATTGCACCATTTTGCATTTTTGATATTCCCACATTTATGTGCACGCAATATGCAAGCATATATGAAATCGTGTAAATTATATTTGAAATTAAATTTGTTATATAAACGCATTTTTTTTATAACAGTATATACATATAATGCACATTTTTATCTTTAATGCTTTTAGTGTTACAATTAATTGAGCTTATTTTTACTTTCAATAAAATAAGGAAGTGGCCTTGAACAACAAAAACTGGTATTTCATCCTCTTTTTTTTATTCCTCTATTTCTTGTTTTCTTGAACTCATAATTTATGTTTATCTATATATATATGTAAGTGCATATTATATGTATGTACACGTATTGTAATCTTTATGTATATAAAACAGTATAATAATAAAAGTTTACAGAAGATAAAAAAAACAGTAAAACTTGATGATCAAGGTTGAAAATGCAGTTTGCCAACGTGATGCATTGTTCTACCGTAATTAACGCCTTAAGAAAAATAATTTAATAATAGAATTTTTTTTTGTGTTTTGGCATTGTTTTTGACAAAATTATTTTACAAGTTATTTTTTGAGTGTCAATTTTGTTGACTATAATAAATGGCATTTGTATATTCATAAGGAAATGTATATTTGTATGTACATAGTTATAATAGCTTTAAAATTTTAAATATAGAGTTTACAATAGCTTGGTTTAGATCTTGCTTATTTATTTTGGTTCCTTAAATACGATAATGTCGTAATTATTCCAAATTAATCTTTTTGTTATATTTGTCACATAATAAACTAATATTTGATGTAAACAATAAAAATTAATGTTGGAAATGTAAATAGTATGATTCTGAAGTTGCGAGAGTCCAAGTTATAAAAGATGGTTTTTGTAGTTCTTTAGCAAAAACTATTCTTCTTGTATTACTTAATTTTAAAAAATTAAAATTCATTTGCAATATATTTCATAATATATTGTACATAGACATAAGTGCATATTTTTGTATTCCGATATATTTCGCTGCTATGAGTAGGACAAAATTATTTATAAATCTTAAAATAATAAAAAATCCTCAATAATTTCCTAAAAATTAAATACTTAACTAATTGTACTTTGACTTTTTAAAAATTTTGTAATTATTTCTAACTCTGTTTTTAATAGTATTAAATAACAGTACTTTTAACATAATGGGGAACGAAATAACGAAAACAAAAGTTAAAACTATTAATTTTCTTTATATTGTAGGCGTTTGCAATAATGTACCTGAGTAAATATTACGTAATCTTATAGTTTCTTTACAAGTACAAAATTTTAAAACAAAAGCACCTTACGTTTTAGTTAAAAATTCATTATAAGATTGTACTAAAATCTCATGGTTAAATTAAAAATTTTTTTTTTGATTGAAATGAGATTAAAACTAAAAAATAAATTTATTATTATTTGTTTTGCACTTTTTTATTTTTTTAATATCATGTTATTGAGATGAGATTAAACGCCTGATCATTTTGAAATAATAATAAATTTACACAGAAAAAAATTTAGCCAAAAAAGAAAAATAGAAATTCAAAAAAAAAAATTAATATAAAAGAGCAATTTAATTTATACAGACAAAGAGAAGGGTGCAGTAAATATTTTATGAGAGCTTTGTATAAGAAATCTCAATTATAATCTAAATTATTGCAATTTTATAAGGGGTCAATTATAATAAATAATATACATTATGTATATGTATAAATTATAATTTTTAGAAAAACAATTCTTTATCATTATCGCAAAAAGCAATTTGAATGAAAATTGCACGCTTGATTTAAATTTGACAATACTCTATGTTGTTTCAGCGAAACCAATTTGTAACATTTAAATTTTAAGTAATCAATCTAAATTTTGATAAGATATTAAATTTAATAATAAATTTTGGTAATTAAATTAAAATCACTTGTTTGTAATTGTTATATGCACTTAAGTACGTACAATTTTGTCTTGTAAATTTTAAGTAAAACTAAATACCAAATCAACAAGCTTAATTATTCAAAAATAATTATTCTCATAATTATCTATATATGTATATATGTACATATGTAATGTTTATTGTGCTTTTATTAAAAGTTCAATTTAAAAAACACATAATCCAATTTAAGTAGCACAAAATTAAAATAAGAAAAACACAATCAATATATTCTTTCACTATACTTATAATAAGCATTTAGAAATAAAAATTTATGCATTTTATCACTAATTTATTAAAATATTTAAGTATATTTAACTTACGTATTGAAACATGATTATATAATTAGGAATAATTTGTTAAACTGCTAAAAAAAATGAAAAAATAAAACACACACAAAAATTATAAGAAAAAAAAAATTTTTTTTTTCTTATTTCAACTTAATTAATAAATTTTTTTAGCCTTTACAAATTATAAATATTTCTTATATCGCAAAATTTCACGGAAATATTTCTTCCTGACGAAGAAATTGGTTCAGACTGTACACCATTAAATATTATTTAGCGCTTTTATATCAGATACACTGGTAAACCTTGATATCCCCGTTTCTTGAATTATTTTCTTTTTAGAAATAATAAAAAATAATATTACATGCATTTTTATATTAATATATTAATCCAGACTTACCTGTTGTATATCATATTATAGGTAGTGATAATAAGAAGTAAAAAAAAACAAAAAAAAAAAAAAATATGTAAGAAATAATATGTAAGTATGTGTACTTATGTATAATAAGATAATAAGAAAAAAAAAATTAAATTGTTTGGAGTGTTCAAATCTATATTTACCGCGCAATTATTCAAATCTGTTTTTTTTCATAAAGTTAAAAAAAAGTAATGGTCTTTTATTAAATTATGCTATAATATTCTGGTGTTTTTTTTACTCTCTGTATAATAATTTTCGTTCGTTACTTGTGCATTCAAGGTAATTCTCTATTATGACGACAACGACCTGCTCTACTACCCAGTCGAATTGTTTTACTTTATTTTTATTTTCTTGTTTGTTACAAAAAAATTTCAGTTTGGAAGAATTTTAGGAATGCTACATTTACAACAGATAATTTTTTTTTTATTAAAAGTTTCTAATATGGGTGTAATGTTACTGCTTTTCGGTTTGTAATATAATTGCAGGTATTCCATAATTTTAACATTTGCATTAAATTTTCAAAACCCACCGCGCGTTACTTGTAAATAGGGTGAAAATATACATATATGTAGGGTGTTTGCTTGCAAAACTTTTACAAAAAAGTAAAAAAATAGAAGTAAATTCTTCTCTAAAGTACAATTAATAAAAAAAAGTTTATAATGAAATTTGTAAGGAAAACGAATGTAATTGATAAGAAATTATGTACAGAAATTGATAAGAATTATAGTTTAAAAGAAAAAAGCGCTCAAACAGTGAGATTTTTCCAATTTTCAAATTTTGCATAATATTAAAATTAACTGAGCATAATTATTAAAATTTGAGTTTTTACGAGTTCCCATCCATATTCAGTTTTGTAATTGAAAAAAGGGAGGAATACTGTCCTTCCTTCATTTCTTCCGAATGAATACTGAATAACCTTCATTTCTTCCGAGTCTCTTTAACAAGAATTTTTAAAGTAGCAGTTCTGAATAATAATGGTAAAAAATTATCAATTTTATTTGTTTATATAGTATCTAAGTCTTGTAAATATGTAACTTGTAATTATGATTATTTAAAAAGTAAGACAGAGTCAAAATAATTAGTTCTCTTATTCTTTTTTCTATCAGAAATTTTCTAGACATACGCAATTGAGGAAAAAATAATTGATGTACAGTAATTGAAAACAAATCAATTTTAAAAATAGTTTTCCGGAATTTTCTTTTTCATAGATGATTTCCTCATTATGGTAGATATAGAGAAAGTTTAATAACTATTGTGAATTTCAATAATATATAATGGGCTATATGCAAACAAGAGTCACAAATTGTATGTTTGTTTTTTAAAGTATAATTGCATAATCAAAATTAATTCGGTAAAATACTCTTTTAACTACGTGAGAGAAGTTATAAAAACAATAATTTTAAAGAAAAAATAATTTTTTGGTTAAAAAAACTAATGTATAAATATTTTGCATTTCTTTGTAAAATATTCAATTGAAAATAAAAACTTACAATGAAAAACAACAATTCGGATCGAACAACTGTAAAGTACCATATATTCCTTGATCTAAACAGATCTTAGCAAAATATTTTTCTTTTACAAAGTAGCCTTTTACATAAACTAGCTGGTTAACTATCTATTTCAAACATATTAATATGAAAAAAAATATTGCATACTTTTCGGAGTAAGAACAAAAATTACCTTTTATGTACATGGAAATTTGGATTTGGAAACTGGGAAAAAATACGTCGAAAATTGAAATTTTGCCAATTTTGAGAAGAAAACTTGGAAGGAGAGGGAGGTAGAAAAAAAAAATTTGTTCCGACAAAATAACGTCATTTCTTTATCTCTACAAACTGTTAAAATTTTTAGGCTTCTGGCAACTTACTACTCTCTAAAAAAAAAAAGATGTTAACATTTTTAAAAAACTAATTAAAAAAGTAAGTTGTGGTTCTGATCAAGAAAAATGTTAAAAATTGGCCAGTTTTAGAATATTGACAGATTATAACTTTCAAGGGCGCGGAGGTAGGTAAATCTTTTCATTTTCAAAACCTAAAAATATAGTTTTTTTTTTTGTAAAAATCAATTCGTATCTATACAAGTATATAGAACTTGAACATTCTATTTTGAAGGATCTAGTGGCTTTTTAAATTGACACACATACACGGACGGCAGGACAGACATAAAGTAAAACTTTTTATAAGCACTTTTTCCAATTTTGTTGGGAAACCGCTTTAAACAGTACTTGATTTTTTATCTTGATAATTTTGAAATAGACTAATTATTAAACAGAATTATTTAAAAAAAAATTTGCTTTTAATTTGAATTAAACTTCAAGAGTAAGTCTAAATAGTGCTATTCCCATTATATTGATATTTATTTTGTTCATCTAAAATTGTAAAATACACGGTTAAGAAAAACTATGTTAAAGCATAAAAAAAATATCCTATAGTAAAAATGAATTATTTCTAAAATATTTGCTAATTTTTTGTCGATTAAAATATAATGTAATAGATATATACAACTTCATACTTATATACATAGTATACAATCGAATTTCAGCATCAGAAGTATAAGTTGTTGGCACAAAAACAAGGGTTATTCGTCAATTTTATTATAATATTTTCTCTTTTAGAGCATAAAAGTCAAAACAATATGATCGACCTGACTCTAAGACAATGTTTTAATAACATTTATATATATAGCTTTTGCGTTCCGCTTGATTAAATTCAAAGAAATGTTATACATATTTTATTATTATTGTAATATAAAATAAACAATATGAATTTGAATGAGTATAATTTTAAAAAATAAGAGTATAAAAGAATTTATAGGAATCAAAATCAAATCAAAATAATTTATTTATGCTTTTTGATCTCATACAGTTTTACACATTTATACATACACTAATATATGTACATAAACTTTACTTAGAATACATACTATTTTTTCTTTACATTACTTGCTTTTATTCGCCAACTTCCTCATATTTTGATTATAAGTAAAACTAAAAATTGAAAATTTTCTAAAGAATTTTCAATATATGAAAGGAAGAAAAACAGGTTATATAAATATATGTATGTGCATGTATGTGTATGTAATAATATTATATGCTTAAATTCAAATGTATAAGAGGGTGAAGAAATCGTGGGTGTTGTGTTGAAAATTCCATTAGTGATATATACTAATATATATATGTATATACAAGATATATATGTAATATATAATTATATAATTTTTTGATAAAATTCACTTTTAAAATGGGTATAGATATTTCAAAATTTCGATTTTTATTTTGTTATATTTTACATTTTTATTATTATTATATAGCAAATACTGGCTATAAATTAACAAAGGTGTTACAAAATTTGTATAATAAATTAAAATTATATTTTATCGTTGTATGTTTTAAATTAAAAATTTTTTTTATTTATCAATTTAATTTTAATGAAATATTTTAATTATTTTGTTTCTAAACGACCTGTTTGTTATATGTATTATATACGAATTGTATATTTGGATATCCGGTTTTAAAAATCAAATTCTTATGAAGCCATATACATAAACATATATAATTATTTTGAATATTATTCTTGTTGATTATTACAAAAATAATATGCTCAAGGGTATAAAATTTGCTTTGAAATTCCATTGTTGTTCTAATTACAGATAAAAAATTTTACGCATGCAAAATAAAATTATTATTGTAAATTTTATAGAATTTTGTGTTAATAAATTCTATATAATTGCTATCTATAAAGTGTAAAGAGCATCCGTTCGAATTAAATTCGAAAAATTGCAATTAAATCTCTTTGAACAAAAAAACACAAAATGCAAATTATTTGTACACTTACACGCGTATTTGTATTAAAATTTAAAAAAATTTTGTATGAAGTTTTTTTTTTTATCGTAGAGTTCATATGTCACTGCTTTTATATAATTGTAGATTTTTAAGAAAATTTACAATTACATAAAATATCAATATTCGAATTTTAACACAAAATTCGAATTTTACTGTGTTCAACAGCAATAGACTATGACCGTTATTTTATATTTGTTGTAATTCTCTGGTCCTCTTTGGTATAGTTGAATCTATCAGGTACAGCATTGACGTTGCCCGCTGACACCGCTTTTGAGTTGTTGGGTCGACTTGAGCTGTTTCACAGTGTCAAGTTGTAAATTTGGTTCAGATAGAATGATAAAGGTTACAAAACATTATTTTCAAATATAAAATCAAATCAGCATGCTTTTTGAAAATATTGCTATTCTATATTTGCCTACACATTTTTATCGACTGCATTGCACGCAATATAGGAAATATTTTAAAGTAAATCATAAAGAATATTGTATATGAAAAGAGATGAGTAGCAATTTCATTTTTTTTAATGAATTGTATATAGTTTGATAAATAAGTCTGTGTTCTAAAACACTGTTTATTTGTTAATAAAGATTTGAAAATGATTTCACAGAGAAATTAGTTTCTTTGAAAGGGCTAACTTTCAATAATAAGTTTTAAAACGGGGTCTTGCGTAGAACACAATTTAATAAACATAAATAAAGAATTTTTGAGTAAAGGAAATTCAACTTTTAATTACGAATAATATTTCATATAGGTTCGTATATAATATAAAATTTCGCGTTAAGCATCTAAAATATTTATTTGTTTAAGTAAATGTACAAAATTTAGCTGGTTAATTTATAAAATAATCATGAATGAAAAATATTATAATATTTTTTTTTCTTATTTAATATGAAATTATTGCAAGACGAGAAGTAAGAAGAGAAATGTAAAACAATTAAAAATTGATTTTTTATTTGACCTAGCAACATTTTTTTTCTAAAACGTAATGCATTGCATACCTTTTACGATCGAAATCAATCTATATAAATTGTGATTATGAAAGCAACCTTAATCTACTTACACCTTATGGTATTATTAAAAATAAATGATTTAAATGAAAAGATTTAAAAGATTTTTTATCTACATTATATTAAGTTGTCATAAAAATATGAATTTCATTTTGTATTTTGATATTGAGTTATCAAAAAAAAACGAATAACATGACAGCTATAAAATAAAATTGGTAGCTAATTTTATACATGTATGTATATAATATGTTTGTACATGTGTGCATAATATATATGTATAATTTGTTATAATCTAATTTAGATTTTATTAACAGTTATTTAGAGCAATTTTCATACATTTTTTTTTCCTCTTACTGTTATAATCACTGTAATTTCTGATTAATGGTGCGCACAATTTTGATACAGTTAAATCTACTTACCTACGTATGTACATACGTAATATTTATGATCACGCATGTGTGTAAGGAAAATATTTACTTGAATAATAAATTAATTTTGTTATATATATATAATATATTTATGTTGTTATGTATAACATTTCGGAAGCATAGTTTTTATTTTTTAATAATGAAAAACAAAAACTTGTAAATCGACTTGTTGACATTGATATTATTTTATCACATTAAACAGTGTTGTGGTTCAATTTAGGATGATTGCATATTTATGAGATTAATGATATGGAAAATAACGATTGTAAGTAAGTAGAGAAAAAGGAAAAATATTATGTAAAGTTTTTGATGAAATAAAATTTGCGGTAAAAAATTTAAAGTTAATTATACGACATAGTTTAGTTAAAACGGTATAGTTTGTTCAATAAGTAACTGGTTTTATTTAATAAAGGAAATTCATCTCCTTTTATATTTTGCAAAAGAACCTTCAACTTATAGCTTGTATTTCAATGATAAACCAGAAGGAAAAAAAATTTAATTATATCGATTTGTATGGGAACTATAACTATATTCGTACTGGTGCTTAAAGTAACCAATATTGTAATTTACGACATTCAAATGTTCTATAGAATTTTTTATAAGTTCGATTGAATTTGAAATTATGCCAAAAAACCGAAAAAAAAATTAAAGTTAATTTTTAGTTTTGTTTTAATATTGTGGGTCTGTTTATGGCAATAGGAAAGATTAGATGATGATTCAGGACAATATGGCTATTAATGTTAATAATTGAATGCAGTATGGTACAGCAAAGCTTAAAATATTGCACCATTGCAAGTCTTACGAGTATGTAAAAAAATAAAGCCTGTAAATGTTTTGTTGTTGTATTCAGTGAGTCAAATTCCACAACGGTTATATTATAGCCCCATTTATAATTTTTCACCTTATTCTTGGAATATAAATTTAGATCATGATCTATGACATAATTTTTTGTATAACGTCAGCGTAAAGTGTTTGTTGTAAGTAATTGAAATAAAGAAATTTCAAAATTTGAAGAAGATTTGTGATTACTCAAATTTTTTTTTAAATCAAACTATCAATGAAAAAAATAATTTTTTTAAAACTAAAATTTCATAAACTATTTTCGGTTAAGAATTTTATCTAGAAATACCCAAATTTGTTTTTTTTTCCAAATTACTTTCTTTAAAAAAATTTTTAGTTTTATATCAAATTTTATCATTTTGCCATACACAAACAGCCATTTTGAAATAAATATAACTTGGAAAGTTTTATCAAAAATTGTAAATTTCAACAAAACAGAAAGAATGCCGAAGTGTTGTTGCAGTCCGGTAGGATGCGGTTGTGATAGTTGCTGTTATCGTATACCAAGTTTACCGACATGTGATGGTTTTCAAGCTATATCACCATTTATTACAAGTATAAGTGCTCATAGCTGTCCAGTGCCAGCTTCTGTTCCATCTCCTACAGAATACTTTAAAAATTTAAGAACAAATTGTCCACGTAATTAATGTGAAAACAATTTCTTTTAATTTTTTTAATTTTGTTTGTGTCTACATCTAAAGCAAATTATTGATATTTTTATATCTTTTAGCGTGTTAAAAACTTGGAAGATTGCCTGAAGCACATTTTTTCATGAAAACTGCCTTTAGCCGGATTAATGAAATGAATTACGTGAAAGCAAAATTATAGTATGCATATTTTCAATTTTAATTCAGCAATTTCATATAACACTAAAGTTTTTATTATAAAATAAAGCTTGTATGGCTGAAGAAATTTCCTGTTATTTTTAATTCTAATTCCTTTACATGGAATGTTTGTCATAGAACGAATCATAAGATTTTTTTTAACATAACTTACAATATTAGTCAGCATAATATAAATTCTTGTATAAATTTGGAATGCTTATTAGTTTTTTCCAACCTCAGTGCAATTAACAAATAATTAGCAAGGTATTTAAACGAAAATAAATAGAGGTTAATTCCAGTTAACAGCAAATACCATACAATAAAACTAATTTTGATGAAATCAGAAAAATCGAATTTGGTGATTTATTAAAAAAAATTTTAATCACGCAATGCTTTTTGAAGAATGTTTAAATTAATAGTGAATTAACAACTAGTTTAAATCAATTATGTATTGATTATTACTTAATAAGTTAGTAGTTATTAATTAATTATCCAAACATTTGGTATAATACTTTATTATTCAAGGTTAAGAACCGCATTAAAGAATGGTTTAGGTGCTCTTATATATTTTTATTGAAAGATTACTGAGTACGGAACAGGTTCAAAACTTAGACTTCTTATTATAATAACCAAATTCCTTATACATAGTTAAGAATATATCTGAAATTCCAATAATATTCAGCCTTATTCACAATAATAGTAACACAACACATATGTACATATGTGTTGGAAATTAATTAACAGTAATATTAATTAATACCAGTAATATGTACAGATTTTATATATAGTACATTCACATATACATATATGATATACATATAAGAAGAAAATTTAGGTATGCATGTCTTCATTTATAAATCGCATAAATAAAGGTTAAAATTCAATTAAATTAAAATTTTTTCATATATTCTTAAATTTACTTTTGTAATTGACATGAATTTCTATGGTATCGCAATTATGTCAGGCGTAACGTTAATGTCACTTGATTTTTCTTTAAAAAATACGAGTTTTTTTTTAATAAGCTTATCATTATTTGAATTTTAATGAAATACTTGAAGAATTTCAAGAACAAAATTAACTAAATTCAGTGCTTTATTCCGTAGGAAAATTATATAATGTAATTTTTTTATTGGTTACGAAATTGTGAAAATGTACACAAATTCTACGTACTTTTATTTTGCGTCAAATCATATATTTTTTTTTTAATTCACATGACATTTAAGTATTTTAAACATTTTAAATAAAGCAACTATACACTTAAAATATCCAAAACTCCTTCCGTCATGTTTCTTTTTTTTTTGTTGTCTGCGTTTTGATTTAATTTCAATTAAATTTTAAGAGTTTTAAAAAAATATTACGCTAGACATAATAGTTTTGCCCTTTAGCATTCGATAAACCATTTAATGTAGTTATTTAATTGAGGATTGATATTCAATAAAAATCAATATATGAAAGAAAAATTGTATATGAAATATTTTAATTCATGATTTTTAATTTTTTTTCTTTTTAAAAAGCTAAAAATTATGTTGAGTAATAAAATTATGACAAAACACTTTTCTATTTATTATAGTTTATATTTAGAGATCTTGAAGTGCTTGACATCAGTAAACCACACCTATGGTCTTAAGCAGGAATTTACATACATACATTTGTACATATACGTGGTGCGTGTAAAGGTTTTAATGTAAATCAATACAATAAAATTAAATTTGTCACAATATTCTGTTCTTGTGCACTGTTATAAACTTGTGTAAGAATGTGTTTTTAGAATAAATTAAGAAATATATAGGATAAGTTAGATAAATGTAAGAATATGTAAATTAGAATTATTTAAAATAATAACATAGTTACAAATCCCGTGTTTGCCACATGTATAAATAAGTAATGAGTTAACACGAGGCAAAAGTAAAATAAAGCACACTAAACTAATAACAGTACACAAATAATTATGTACTTTAAAAATTATTGAATTATTTGTGCAACAATATGTAAAAACTGTTGAATGTATGCAGTACTGATATTATTAAATGGTATCTTGTTTTAATTAATTCTTGAATAAGGCTTGATTTTACAAATTCGGTTAAAATTAATGGTTTCTTGAATAGCATACTTCCAACTGAAAATAGTTAATAGAACAGTGTTCTACATTTTTTTGGTACCCTTGTATGTAAGCAATATATTTAGAAATTCTCTTCGTGTCATGTTAATATTGTGTCATAATGATTGCATTCTTTTAGGATGAGATCAATATTAAAATAAATTGATGGAATTTTATTATACGATTGATTCCGTCATTTATAATATTCTTAGTAAAGTTTGTGATAGCAAGGGATTTACTGTTATTTATTTGCTTTTATTAGAATTTGATGACAAACAAATTTTCAACAAAACCAATTTTAAACAAATGAATTATTTATTAATGATTATATATAATTTATGAATGATGTTTCTAAAATTTCAGTACCGTTAACTTTAGAAGCCATTTTGTAATTATAATGTTAGTCTAGTAGAAGCGAGTTGTAATTTTTTTGTTCGTTATTATACCTATAAGTTTAAGAATGTTTTGTAATTTTTCAGCATAATAAATTGTCAATTTGTCGCATTTTAAGAATTTTAAGAGATCGTGACATTTGTAATAAAAAGTTCTGCCTGTTAATAGTAACCTTAAGTAAAAATATTTGGTATTATTTTGGGGAACAGTGTACAGACGACCTAACGCGTTGGTTGATTAAAGATTGGAAAATCCTGCAACCGCCTTACCTTTTATACGATGTTGAAACTTTTGTGGCAATGTTTTCTATTAGCAGTATGTTGGAACTAGAGAATAAAGTACAGCGTCTTTGCAAATATATCACTGTTATACAGTGAGGAAAATGCAGTTAATGAATTGTTGACGGTGGTATCAATGCTCTTCAACGTATATTTTTGGTTGTTAAGTACAGACATTGTTTATTTTCACAGTGCACTGCCAAAGGAACAGATGTTGGATTTCGTTTATGGATTGCAAATGATATGTTCAGGGATTTCATTATTACTACTGTAGCGTCCTATTTGATATTATATTAATAACATGAATAATATTATAAATAATATCACAATATTGTGCACTGTCAATCTCGTCTACTTCCATTAAGTTTCTAGCTATAAGAGTA
Source organism: Condylostylus longicornis (assembly GCF_029603195.1). Lineage (NCBI taxonomy): Eukaryota > Metazoa > Arthropoda > Insecta > Diptera > Dolichopodidae > Condylostylus > Condylostylus longicornis. The sequence continues at coordinate 5,032,489 of NW_026578009.1, read as the reverse complement.
ATCAGAGTTGAAAATATATGAAATTTAATGATATTTTATCCGAAAAGCTTGATTTTCGTCAAAATTTTAGTTAACCCCTTAGTCCACTTCTTCAATTAATAAAGTTGATTGCTGGCCGAACAAGTAGCTTAAATCTGCTTGAATTAATGTCAAGTTTTTTTTACAGAGCGTTCTCAGTATTTTTACTGTGATTAAAACATTTTAGTTTTGGTGCAATTTACACTATGTTATGTTTGGTTTAGTTTTAAAGTAATTTCTATATGGCTTTTTCATAAAAAAAAATTTCATATTATTTAAAAAAACAAAGCACATAAATGTTTATCCTTTGGCTAGTATTCAAAATTTCACATACAAGTTACCAGCGTTTGCAAAAAAAAAAAATTATAATTTAGCAACTACTACAAAATTATTTCTAAATACTTTTTCACTTTTATACATTTTATTTCATTCATATTAATGGCATGTTGTAAAACCACTTTTAAAAATACCTTTAAATAGAAAATGTTATGTAAGATCATGTTATATAAAATTTGAGGGGTTCAACAAAATATTTAAACTGTTTTTGTTTCTAACACAATTTATTCAAAATTACAAACAATTGATTTAAAAATTATATTGAAAGAAAAGCCTCAATATTTAGCCAATTGCATAGATTTTAGAAAATTACAATTCACATTTTTATTTTTACGTTCACTTCTACGTGTATAGGCTATATATCGTAATATTTTTGTTATTTTAAATTAATTACTGTAATAGTTTAATTTTTATTTAAATAACAATTTTTTTTTTCTTAATCTCAATTTTAGTAGCAGTATCAATATAACTATATAACATTTTTTTATTCGCCGGCCATTATAAGGCTTGGTTTTTTAATATTTATGGAAATCATAACAAGTATATCCATTATACTCGTAAATACATGTAGGTACCATGGTATTGTTTTTCTATTACTCTTTGCTTTTAAATGCAATTAAAGCAACCCATACTGTGTATTATATATATAGGTTTATCAGATAAGAAATAATAGTAAAATAATTTATATGTATAAATTGTAAGACAGAAGAAACTGTTTAGTTGCACATACACATACCTATATGCATATATGTATGAATGCATTATAGCGCTGCATTTCTATTAAAATATCACTTGCATAAAAACTATAGCATAAGAAGCAAAATTATGATATTGAAAAATTAGCAAATCAGTTAATTAAAATGGAGATAATTAAATATATGTATATATGTATGTATAATTAGATGAGAACGTTTTGGTTTTGAGTTTATGAAATTAACCACATATTATGAATTAATTAAGCATAGCTGAAATAATTTCTTGTTTGGAATGTGAATGCCCATTTGAAAAACAAAAAAAATTCAAAAAAATTTTAATGAAAGTCATATGTATAAGTATGGAAGAGCTTCTTGAAATTTAAAGAATAAGTAAGTAAGTGTATAGTTGTCGAATAGTAGATTAAGATCTAAATGTTAACATATGCAATAATATGAAATTTTAGATAATTTCAAAGAATTAAAATATAACACATACTTAAGGAGTATTGTAAATTTGACACTCTATTTATAAAGCTAAGAATTAACTTTCTGAAAGTTCAAATTTTGGCAATCGCAGGCCCTTATAGATGCTTCCAGATAATAGCAACATACTTTTTGACCTTTCGTTGAACTTAATAATTTCATTGGTTTAAAAAAAAATATTATGTATGCTTTTAAAAATTTTTAATCTTTGAAATTACTTATTGTCTATGAAGGACAATTTGTCCAAAAGTGGTATCATATTTTACTGCACAAACGTATGGAACTTGCGCCATTATCAATTGAGCAATTTTATATTGTTATGTTATGGCTTTTATATTATAAAAATTAAATTGTTTAAGGATATTAGAAAATAATAATGTAAATTAATAAAACAATTTAATTTTATTAAATAAATAGCTAAATAATTCCCGCCATTATTGCCATACAGGGTGTATCATATCAAAGTGTACTGAGCTATACACCATTTTATAGGCCAATTTTATCTCCAATTTCAAAACAACTGGCAACTTTGACCAATGACCCTTAATTTGGTATATGGGTCATATTCCTACTTATTCTGGTTTAGGAATTTATTTATTGAGAAAAATAGACTTTGGTACGAGACACCCTTTTTTAAAATTATCTCTTTAATTGAAGTCAAAGAAACCTTTGTAAAACATACACCCGAATAAATTTTCTTTTAAATTTAATTTATTTCGTTGAAATTGGAATCATTCATAGCATTGTAGTAGCTTTTCACTCATACATATAAAGAAATTTGTGGCGGTCAGCACATAAAAAATAATAAGTTTAGCAAAAATTTTACAGCAGGTTATGAAAAATGACTTTTAAAAACTTCTCTCCAATTTGAGGGAAGTTATAGTAAGCCTCTAGTTAACATACCTAGAAAAACTTAAACTTGGCTCTTATTAGATTTTCGCTTTGTTCCTTCCGAAATCCTTAAAAACTTTGCTACTTAGTTTGAATTATTTTCGTAGATATGGTACAGACAGATTGATACCTCTATAAAAAGAAGTTTATTTACGCGTCCCTATACCATTGAGAAGTGGGCTCCCACCGAAAACTTGATGTGCAAAATTTGGTGCTACCACATAATGAAATGTTCATTGAATGCAATGTGGTTGGGAAAAATGTAATAATGGTAATTATTGTTAGTACATTATAAAATTATAATGTACTAACAATAATTATATACGAATAATATTGGTAATCGAAAGAAATTATAAAATATTATCCTGTTAACAAAAAAAAATATTAAATTACAATATAAAATTATTTTCACTTAAAATGAAGGTGGTTATTAACTTTCATATACAATATAATAATATTTTAATTTCATATTACAAATACTAATTTTAGTTTATAGTAGAAAGAAATTCATATAACATTTCTAAAAAATATAACAGTTTTTTGTTAAATTTATTAGACAAATTGCATAGGTAAATTATGCAAAATTATTATGAATGTTTATCACTCGATTTATAAATCAAAAAATTTATTTGTTTAATTTAGATAAATGCAAATATGATGGTAGATATACTCACACACACATTATTAATTTTAAAAAAGCACTACTATTAAACTTAAATTCTTTAAATGCATGTAATAACTAATTTAATTCAAAATATATAGCTACAAAGTGTTTAAAATTTTAGACCATAATAGTCAATAGAACATTATGTAATTCTGAATTTGTAATAATAGCATTTAATTAAAATATAATTATAATTAATGATAGTGTAAATTATATATGCATATATGAACTTATATAACTGCGTAACAAGTTAACACTATTTCATTGTGCTTAACATATAATTTTAGTTTTTATAAATTATTATTAATATTTTAAAATTAATTAGAGTATTAAGGAAATAAAAACGAAAGTTCCGCTCTAAAGAATATTCTTAGACTTGTATATACGAAAGCAAAAGTAAATACTAAGATTTTTATGTATGAGAGAAGTCCGGGTCATGATAATTACGTGGTTGGTTGAGTAATGCAATTAACTTTTCTGATGTTTTTTTTTTTTAATGCATGCACATATGTTATTTTCACAATATTTTAAAAGTAGGAATTTTAAGTAATTTTTAATTTAGTTGACTTAGTATATTTGAATATATTTTGTGAATTCAATGACACTAAAACAGTATGTGCAATTAAATATACATTTACATATATTATAAATTGTTATACAAATTCGATCAAATCAAGCAGATATTGGAAATTTTTTGAAAAAAATCTAATACGAATAGAACGTGACTAAAGAGTATTAGGGTGACCGTGACTACCGTGAATCCATTATATTTTAAAATCCGATTAATATATGAACAAAATGTATGCACAGATTTTCATAAAAATCTTTAAGTACAGGCAAAACTGGGATCCTGAAATTTATAAAGAACTCGGAGAAACAGAAATCTTAAAGCAGAACAGCAGTTTGCAAAAGATATGCATTAATGTTAATATATTTAAAATGTACTCAATTTTTTCTATTACTTTAAAATAGTTTTTAACAAAAAAAAAAAAAAAAAAAACATGATCGTAGACAAGAACCAATAAAACTAATATGAAATTTTGAAAATATTAAAGTAAGTGAGAAACAGAATGAATTGAAACACAGGAAATTTAAGTTGTAAAATTTCTGACTCTGTGACTTTATCCTCTAAGAGATGGCGCTAAGCAAGTTAGATTCTGTACGTTTGGTATTAAACTCCTCTATGGAGAGTAACAACAACCATATTTTAAGGGTTTAATAATAAGAAATATTTGGAATATAATAATATATAAAAATAAGGCGGAAACAGAACGAATTGGAATGAAGACAATTTAAATTCTAAAATTTCTGGCTATATTATTTTATAATCTAAACTAAAAGATGGCGTTAAGCAAGCTAAGTTCTGTCTTAATTGTGTCTGCCTTATCTTAAGTAGCAACAGCAATAAGGGCTTTATAATTAGAAATGTTTGAGAATATTGAAACTAATTGGAAACGGAATAAATTGAAATGAAGACAAATTCTAAAATTTCTGGTTGTATTATTTGACTGTCTAAAAGATGGCAGTTAAGCAACTAAATTGTTTTATTTTATTGAGTTAATTTACTTTATGGTGAGTAGCAACGACAAGTATTAGGGCTTAATTACAGAAGTCGATTTGTGCTAAATCGAAATTTTTCGATTTATATACAATTCTGCAACTTTCATAATGCACTTAGTACACTGAAATTATATAGAATTTGACAATACCAAACGAGTTTACAAAAATTTTACAATGTGTAATCAAATCATTAACTTTTATCCATTTCTGTACTGAAATTTATTTCTTTTAGCCGCAAATAAACTTTCATAATTGAAATCTAAATCAAAGAATAAAAAATATAATATCGATTAAGTTTATTGTCGATTACAATATTCTGAAATTTATATCGGTCTTAAAAAAATTATAGTTATTCGAACCTTATTTATTTTAGTTGAAGACTTATGCTCAATACCAGGCCAGTAATTCAAATAAATTTTTTTAGAGGAATTTAAGGGCAGAGATAGAGCAACCAAAATATAATGTAAAGTACTTCATCTGCTCAATCAAAATACCCTACGCAAGCAGTCCGGAAGGACACGGGCCGCAGAGAGATAATGAGAAATGGTCTCCTTCTTGTCCATCTTCCGGCAGCTGCGACACGTTGTGTTGGAAGGCAATCCTAGCAAAGCCGCACACTCGCCCAACGCCCAATATACCGTGAAGAATGCTGTCAGGCAGGCCGTCGTTTATATGGACAATTACTAGTATTAAATCCCGAACTATCATATTACAAAGTTCATTCCTCATTATCAATAAAAAAAATTTTGTTTTATGTTCGGAAAATTTTTACATTTTTTTAAAAACTACACTTGAATACAGTAGTACTTTCTAATGTAATTCGTTAGTTACATTATGGTTTAAAAAATTTTTCCATATACATATGAGGCGCACAGTACGTTAGTGGCCTATTGAACATTTTTGTAAAAAATTAGTTATTATGTTCAATAGAGCTGTAATGGCCTAAAAAATTTTTCTATATTTTCAAAATACTTATAGCTTACTTTCTTATTTGCCTTTTAAAAATTTTCTTAAAAATTAAATATTTAAATATTACAATCACAATTTACTCGAAATGTTATCTTTGCAAGTAGGCCACTAATGTGCTGAACGCATTATATGCTTATGAGTTCTTCTATTAACTATGGAGAAATCTTTTTACTTTTTAATAAGCCTTAAATTCCTATACAAAGATTCGATAAGTAAAAATTTCAAACAAAAAATAAGAATAACGTATAAGGTATAGAGAAACTTAATTTTCACTTACATGATATAAAAGTGAGAGTTATCTACACTGATAATAAAAAATTATTTTCACAATTTAAAAAATTATAATATAAAAAAAAAAGAAATTTAACTAAATAATTTCCATTGTCATATGTAAGTGTAAAGAAAAGCGTAAATTTAAATTAAATTTTCTAAAAATTAAAATAAAAAAAAAACCAAAATACGAGAAAAATGTCTTCCTTACAATTGATTTAAATTTTCCATTTTCTTAATGCCTCTAATCATTATTCGTTTTGTTTTCTGCTTATCTTATTTATAGTACTCTCTCTAAACTACACAAAAGATAAACTTACATTTTCCTAAACACACACACAAAAACAAAAATGTAAAAAACAATCAAAAAGAAAAAAAAATTTTTTTATTATTTTTTTTTTTTTTAATTCCAATGTGCTTATTTTACAGATAGAGAATCAAGAACTCTATATGTTTCTACTTTACCCCAGTCTAGCATACTATTTCGTTCTATTATGCTCTTGGTTTAAATTTAAATTTAATTTTGTATACCCCTTTCAATTTTTTTTTCACACACAATTTTGTTCTCTTTTGTTGTTTCTTGTTTCAATATAATTTTCCACCCTCAAATATTATTTTCTTTGCCTCCATTTTCATTTATTCTATATATACGAGTACAATTGCTTTTTTGAACTATCAGAAAATCTATATGATATACATATGTACATAAGTATAATGTACATAGTGAAATTTCTTATATTACGCAATTTTTATTTTCAAAATATAACAAAGCTATATATATATGCTTGTATGTCGGTAAATATATGCCTATATGTTTAAAACATATATTTATATGCGTTTAAGAATGTTAAATTTATACAAATCACGAATACATACGCATATACATACATATATTTACGCGTTCATTATATATCATGTAAGTGTACCGTATATACTATAGTATATGTGTGTATATATATCTGATATATATATGCATATATAATGCATTGTGAGTTAATATAAAACAAAATCTAATGATAATAAAAAAGTAATGTTATTTTGAGCTTTTTAACTGGTTATTTATGTGGTATTCTCTATGTATAACAAAAAAAAAAATAATAATAATAATAAGGAACTAAAAGAAGAAAAAAAACGGGAGAAATAGAACATAAGACATTTAAAAAATTACTTTAGAACGAAAATATATTAACTTATTACAACAACGACATCTATTTAACAGTGATTTCCTTTTTATAGTATAAAAGGGACGACATAAGTAAGTATGTGCATTAAACTCTCATTCTATATGTATACATAGTGTGTATTTTCACCAATCGAATATACAATAATATGTATGATATCTGAATAATAATTTTTCTCTTTCCCTCATATTATTCTAATGATGCTCAAAGATGAGTTCCTCAAGAAAATCTTATAGTATACTTATATATGAAAAGAAAGTAAAATTGAAAGAATATTTTTGGTCCATTAAATTATGATGACCGAACATTTTTCAGCTTAGTGTTTTGGAAAAATAAAATGCATTTTATTTTCCTCTTTTGTTTTGTCTTTTTCTACTTTTCTATGTTTCTTTTTTGTTTTCCTTTTAATACTGTTTTATAAGGACGAAACATATTTGCCAAAATTTTCTTCATTTAATTTAATATACATATATTATTTATAACACTAAATTTCATGATTGTGTTGCACATTTGAATTGATATTTAAAAAAATTGGAAATACTATGACAATACAAATTATAGATTGAAATTCATGTGAAAATATTCACCGTTATATTTTAATTTTAGCCCTATAAATATAAAACTAAACAAACCTGTCAAAATTGTTCAAATAAAATGAATTCATTTTATATGTGCAGTTGACTTTTTTTAAAAATGATATAAATATTTGGTATAAAAAGGGGGGTGTTCGGCCCATTTCCAAAATGCGTACATATGTGTTATACTTACAATTGCTCAGTTATTTTAATGGCATACAAAATTATTTGAAATTGGAATACTTATACTATAATATGATTGTATTGCATTCATTCCAAAATTTTTAAAATGTGGGATAGATGGTTTTCTCCATAAGCTTACGAAACACAAAAATGTAGACGTATACAAAAATTGTTTTTATTTTACGCATTACGTAAAATAAGGGACGGTGCTGTGATTACACCAAATTTCACATGATAAATTCTCAATAGAAATGGTAAGATAAATGTTAATAAACTATTTTCAATGAAGTATTTGTCTGTCTATCTGTCTGCTTGTAATTTAAGTTGTTCTATTTTTGGATATTGATTTTGAAGGTTTCATAAAGTGACCAGCTCATATGGTTAATTTAGCATTAAGCAACTCGATTCTCTAACGGTTTCTACTATGTAACTGAAAGAGTATTTATATAAACAACAGGAGACACCAAATATGAGAAACAAATGTACGAAATAATTTAGAAAAATCTAAATATTTTTACGCTTTCTGGCACTTTTCCAAAAACTGTTTGAAAAATTGTACCTTCTGTTTATTCGCCTGCTTACAAAACTTTAACACTATTGAAAATAGAAAGATGAAATTGAAGAAAGACGACATACATAAAAAGGTTTTAATGAAGTCACTATTTCTCTGAAATAAAATTCTTTGAGTCTCCAATCGCTTCTATCATAATAAAGTTATCAAATTTTCAAATTTACCATTAAATTTAATTGGTGTGTTATATATTTAAGTAGTTTATACATTATCGATAATCCATGAGTAAATATTCGATCCCTTATTTCTTCGACACAATAAATACAAAATTCTATATCAAAAACGATAATGTTTATTGAAGTTCTATATAAAAACAAAACTGTAACAATAACCGTCCTCTCATATCCAAAAGAAACTATTCCTTTAGAAAACCAATCCATTTAACTTTAAGAATAAGCAATACAATACTCAATTATTAAGAAGTAATGCAATTCAAGCTTACTCCAAGCTTTGTACTAAATTATTATAAAGACATTTATTAAATTCAGTAGATCGTATTCATAATTTAGACCTAAAATTCCAAATATCTAGATATATTTTAATTTCATATTCGTCATTTGGAAATTTTTCCTCTAGTGCAAGTACCCCTATATTAGGTACAACCCCACATTTTTTGTCAAAATATACGAACTATGGAATCTCATATTTAAATCTGAAACAAGTTTTTGATTCAAAATTTAGCAAACACAATGATAACAAACTTGGCATCATATGGCTAAAATTATAATGAATATAAAATTGATGTTTCGATTGAATTTCTAAATTTTTCACTAAAAGCTAGTTATAAATAAATTTCTATTTTACTTCCTTATTTTGATTGTGTGTATTCGGAGTTTCAGGCATTAAATTGAAATTCACATCACCATTTAAGTAAAATAAAAGAATTCATTGTATACACCAAACCACATTGTCATCATGGTTAGATTTTTCCCTGAAAACGTGTATGAAGAGACAGACATATCTATATATATATGATGCTTCTTACGAGTATATAAGACAGAATAGAAAAAAAAAACAATGAGATGTTGTAAAAATGATTACTTTTTTATTCTCCTTCCCTGTTCTAAGTTAATAAGTTAATCCTTATATATAAAAATATATCCGTCAAGGATAAAATATTTTGCCTTGAATAATGTTTGCAATTCAAATTTCTTTTCCTTCTTTAAATTTTCTGCAAGTGTAAGAAGAGACCAATGATACTTGCTATGAAACCCTCCTCATGTAAAAATTTTCCGAATATTTTGCATTTTTACAATGATTGTTATACCGGCTAGTTAATTTATACAATATAATATTTAAATGTTTACAACCATATAAATAAACTCATACACATTGTACTATGTATTAAATAATGAATTTAATTAATTTCTTAATCAAATTATAAATGCAAACATAACTTAAATATAAAAATGAAATTATTATACTAGTTACACGCCCTTCTGATGCATCATGGTAAAATCATCCTAAAATAAAGTAATAAAACAAATCTGCTCATATATGAAATAAAAATAAATTTGATTTTGTAATTAAAATGTCATTAAGGACTTTCTTGATTTTATTACAATGCGATGGTTTTAATGTGGTGTTGAATTTTTGAGATTGAAAATTTGAAGATATTCTCGCTCAAATTAGTCAAAATTTGTGGTGCGGTGGCTACTTTGTCATAAATTAATGCTGATTATTGTGTTAAGTAGATTTGTAGATTTATACAACTGGAGTAACGATGCATTTCCTCTGAATGCGTGGCATGTCTTTAGAGCACTGGCTCGAGATTCGCTTTCCTGCTGAATTGTAGCACCTGGTGAGGCAAAGAAAACCCCTCATTTTCCCCACAGAATTTGCAAGTGTCCACAGCTTCTAGACCTAGTCTACTGACTTGCCCTTTAAATTTACTTTGCTTAGGACAAAGTTTCGGTTAGGAATCTTACTTGATTCTTGCTTAGTCCTATAATTTTCTTAAAAGCAAAATATAATCAATTATTGTATAAACCTGAAATCTATAAATCTACATTAAATATAACTAGAAGTTTAATTAAAGGTACTCCACATACCAAAGGGTTGAGTATCTATTAACTCAATTGGTTTGAGTGGCTATAATGCAGCCTTAAAAGGAAATATTATATATTCTATAAATATCAAAAATTAGTTGATGTAACGCATTTTTACGAACTTCTCGGGATACTTTCTTAAAACTTGTCCAATTATGGCCAAATTATATTCGTTACTAATCGTGGGAATCAGACATCTCAGCATAGGTTTGGAACGGTATCATACAAGTTGGTTATGCGAACAAGTTCGAATAATTTAGTTCACTATCATACAGTTTTAAAAGCATTTTTTTATGGTTTACGACATAATTTGTGTACATAATTCAGTCAGTTAATGTTGATTTTTTTTTTTAATTTATTCTAATTATAAATTTAAAATTTTTTAAAATCTAGTAGCCTATAGGAATATGAAATTTTTTTTTCCTGTAGTTTAGAAAAATATATTTGGAAAAATTATTTCATTTCCATTTTCAATATTATAAAGATTATGTAAATTTAATTGAGAAGCACAAAAATTCAATTTCATCAATTGAGCATAAAAAAGGAGAAATTTCAAAGAAGTTATAGAATGGTCGTCGTTCATATTTTCTGTATGACTTCATTTTAATCCGATAAATATGATGAAACAAAAATTAATATATATGTACATATATATATGTATGTTCATGTGAATGTATGTTTGTGGCAATCCCGAAATATTAAAATTGGAAAACATATGAATAACTTATTTGGTATCCGAAGTGTTCTACAATTCACATTACAAGTCAAAATATTAAATTATTTGAATTTCTAACAAATATTGCGAAATTGTGGAATAAAACAACTTGCTTGCAATTGCAAGTTAAATAAAAAAGAACGCCGTATCGAAATTTTGCAACTGGTTGAAAAACTCCAAAATTTTTATTTTATTACTTTAGTTTTGTCCCACTGAATTTTATTTTTTATATTTTAGGTTGAAAAAATTTCGGCAACAAAATTAATTACACAATTGAGATTGGAACAGTTCAAAATTGAATTCAAATTGAATGAATAAAACTTAATCAAACATAATTTCTACTATTTCTGATTAATTGCAACATCAAGTAAGACATACTCAATTTGCAAGCAAAGAAAATGTAAGTGATTTTTACTCTTATAATTCTTTTGAATCTAAATATGTAAATATTTTTTTAAACACAATTTCATAATGACTAGAAAATAGTAATTTTATGAAGGTTACAAACGCTATTTCGACTCTATGTTTTTCTATAGTTTTTCCCTATAAAATTACAAAATTTTTCTTTGCAATTATTTTTTGCTCCAAAAATTATACAAAGTGAACTATAGACATATAGCGCGGAAATCTGTAGAATTCTGTAGTAATCGTTGCTTATATATTTAAGCAATTGAATAACTACAATTTTTGAAGAAACAATTTTAATTACAAAATATTTAGTTAAATATAATTTATTCGTTGGTTGACGTGGCAGATCCATTGCATCATAAATAGCGCAAACGTGCCGTTTTGCTAGCACCACATATCCAAGCTTCCTACCAAGTGGCCTATGAGTTCCCCAGTTCTCTTAAGGAATCTATCTAAATCCCAGATATTTATCTTTGATATCTCGTTTAGCCCCTTCACACATGTTCTGCCTCACGTGAACAGTATGGCCCCGCAGAGATAATGAAAAATGCCCATTTCCCATTCTGCGACATTTTGTGTTGAAAGGCAATATCAGCATTAGCCGAATGCTCCCCTAACGTCCAATGTTCCCTACAGATTGCCGTAAGGCAATGTCCCTCCTAGACATCGCCAAGAGCTCATCCAATTTCCTAAGGTCGTATTTTGCCCATATCTCTCTTGCATTCTTATTGTTATTGTACCCATGTAATTTTAATCTACCCAACAATTTCTTAATTCGTTTAATTTTGGAAAAATTATTGAAAGCATAAAATAACGTTGAGTAAATATTAACAATATTGATTCCATTAAAAAAAAAAAATCTTCGTTATATAACAGTTAATTTTACAATTAAACATTAAAATCTGCTTATATATTAAAACTATTATTATTATATTAATTTTTTATATTCCATCTACCCTCCACCCACCCCCTGTTGTTAAAACCCACATATTTATTGAATACTAATCAAGCTCGAAATGTTTTCACCATCTATATAAGCTCATCAATTTTATATTTTACCCCTTCTCTATAAGCAAAAGAAAAAAAAACTAAATGAATAAATTACATAAGATTAATCCAACTCTTTTACTTTAATACGCAAATATTACAAAAGTAATTTCATCTTAAACGAGCTATGAAATCAGTGTTTAAATTAACTTGGACGGAAAAAAACCCTAAAAAGTGATTTATGCATATACCAAATAAACAAAATACGCGAACCCCGTTGTTATAACAGATTTTTTTTTCCATTCTATTTTTCCTTTATATTCTATAAATTTGAAAAATAGTTTTTGAAGTTAGATTTCGACATTCGTCAGTCGTGTACGTTTTTATTTTTTTTTTTTAAATTTAATTGGTTTGTCGATAAAGACATGTTCTTAGAACTTAGGAGCCAGATTTATTTTTCTCTCATTTCAATTAATGCTGTGAGCCGACCTTATTAGCTGAAGCTTATTTGTAACGAAAATTAATTAAATATCATAATATAACTAGGATGCACTAAAATTTTAGAACCGCAAATGTCTTTAAAATAAACAAATAAACTAATTAGTAAAGTTGGAATTAGTGCAGCTTTGTTGAGTAATTCAAATCCAAACCAGATTTTGACAAAAATCTATCAGATTCTAATTAAATTTTTTTAAATTTGCTCAAATTTACGTAATCATAGCATGTTTATAGAGAACAAATTTTGACTTACAGCAAAGTAAGTAAAATTTTGAATAAAATTAAATATCGCATATAGTTAAAAATTGCCATACAAGTACTAATTTAATAAGAATTAGAAAAAACAGAATAATTAATTATGCCAATAAGCAAGTAAAAACTTTGTCATCGTAAATTTCGTTAGTGGAAAATCAATTGTGTTCTTAAATTTTTTTTACCCAGATTCAGCATTCTACTAAATGTAGAATCTAAAAGGCTCATATTTCCCAAAATTAGTCCTGTTAAAAGGTGCAACAAAAAGATTTGGAAAACGAGAAATAACATTAGGTTTAGAGACAATAATATTAAAAATGTCGGAAGAGATTATGTCAGTTTTCATATGAACATCACAGTTGAATAATTAACATCACATCCGGAACATCACTTCTGTTGCATAACGTCGATAATTTAAATAGTATAAGCTTATTTTCGTGTCGTGGAATAATAATTAAATCCTCCCAAGGAAGGTGGCGAAACGCAATTTTTAAGAAATTTCATTTAAAATCGACTCAATCCTATTGATATAAATGTTGTGAATGAGATGTCCCAACTTGTGAATCGTATTTATTTACGGTTTATATAAATGTAAACAAATAATTTTACCTTATTGCCTCTTATTTTATTAAATAGCCAGTGTAATTTTCAATTATCATATTATTTAAATTTTATTGAACAACTATGCAATTGTTAAATTAATTTTTGAAGGAATTTTTTTCGGTGTAACCTAAAGCTGGTACACTGAGAAAAAAGACCTACAATAAAAATACAAAATCACTTCCAGTTTCTTTTCTTTTTGCTTTAAATCACATTGTGGGTATATTGTTAAGCCAATCATCATAAATATTACATTGTAAGCAATTCTGGTTAATCTACTGTTTTTTACGTGTTCATTTTGCACGCGCTTAAATTGTATACGTTATTATTATGGAATGCTTTTTTCTGCGTTTTCCTGTTGTTTTCTTTTTCTTCTTTTATTTTAGTTGACTTTTGGGTGAAATAAATTTATTTATTGCATTTTCTCTCACATAGTTTTTTCTTTTCTTTATCCTTAAAGATCCTTTTCCTTTATTTTTCTGTTCTTATTATTTTTATTACTATTGTACTACTTTTACAATATACTATTATATTATTATTATATTACTATTATATATACAAGACCATAAGAGAAAGAAAGTTTACCCTCAGAATAAATGAAAAACAAATAAAAGAATGAAAGCAAAAAAAAAAATTAACACTAAATCTGCCCTTTAAATACTTATTTGACTATAAGTCAGAGGGTTGTCCTTTCTTTTTTTGTATATTGAGATCGTTTTCATTTTATTTCCTTACATATAATATGTGTATACTTTTTTTTTATATTTTAGGTTATTGCATATAATAACATTGTAGTTAGAAATTGTACTTACATTTTATTATTTCTCTATATATGACATAGAAAATGTCTTAGAAATATAAAATAGAATCAAGAAAAAGAATAAGTTTGTAAATACATAAATGAATATTATATGTATATATGAAAGGACAGCATACATGAGTATATTGGGTTCTGTTAAATAAATAATAATAATAATATAAAAAAGAAGGGTGAATATAAATTCGTTCATAATATAATTGTAATGAATAAATTGATGAATGACTGTATATACCTAATATATATATGAATATGTAGAATCCTTTTGTATAGGAACACAAATGTATGCATTCTATTTGAGAAAAATTTTTTTTTCTATTCATATTTAAGCTCAATGTATATCTAGTAATTAAACTTTGTGGGTTGTATATTGTTATTACTTATGAAATCTAAAACCCCCCTCCCCAATGAATCGGGAAAATGATGGTTAGACGCATATTTATGCATTTTATTAGTCTGTTTTTTTTTTTAATTAATTTGCAATAAAAATAAGTTGGTTATAAATGCCTATTTAGTATTTTTAAAATATTCCAAATATATTTTTATAAATTTGTGACCAAGTTGAAATGCGTTTTGTTTTGGATTGTTTGACCTTAAATTTTATTAATTTAAAATAAATTTCGATATCTAATGAAAAATAATTGTTTCCGAAAATTAATGAGAACATTTTTATAAGTAAAAGAGTCATTTCTCAATTGTGTATATAGTTGACCGTCTTTAAGAATATTTGAATTAATTGTAAAGTTTATTAATATAGTTAAAAAAGTCAGAAAACAAGTAACCGAATGGTTGATATTTTTCTTGATTTTTTAAGGTTTTTTGAAATTTTCTATGGGACCTGGACCTCAACAGTTTTTCTAAAATCATTCTTAAACAAAAATTTCCACAGTACTTCATGACTTTTTCATTGTATATTTGGATATCTTCAAGACCAAAAAAGGTTTCTGAAGCTGTTAGTTACTCGAAAAGCTCATATACCAAAGTTATTTTTTCCTCTCCCGATTTAACTCCTTCGAATTGTCACAGTCTGTATCTCTAAAGAATTGCTTGAATTCTTTATACGGCATTCATGATTGAAGGAAAAACAAGGAGACATTAGTCCATGTTTCATTGAAAATAGATCTATATTACATTGATTTTTCCCATTGAATCAAAATTTAAAATTATATTCGATGGTACTTTCAATTTAAATAAGTTTCATATTAGTAGACTATTTAAGTAAGTTTCATATTAGTTATTAGTAAAATGTCTTATTGTAAATACTATTGAAAATGTTGAAAAGTAAAATTGATTTTTTAAGGTTTTTTGAAATTTTCTATGGGACCTGGACCTCAACAGTTTTTCTAAAATCATTCTTAAACAAAAATTTCCACAGTACTTCATGACTTTTTCATTGTATATTTGGATATCTTCAAGACCAAAAAAGGTTTCTGAAGCTGTTAGTTACTCGAAAAGCTCATATACCAAAGTTATTTTTTCCTCTCCCGATTTAACTCCTTCGAATTGTCACAGTCTGTATCTCTAAAGAATTGCTTGAATTCTTTATACGGCATTCATGATTGAAGGAAAAACAAGGAGACATTAGTCCATGTTTCATTGAAAATAGATCTATATTACATTGATTTTTCCCATTGAATCAAAATTTAAAATTATATTCGATGGTACTTTCAATTTAAATAAGTTTCATATTAGTAGACTATTTAAGTAAGTTTCATATTAGTTATTAGTAAAATGTCTTATTGTAAATACTATTGAAAATGTTGAAAAGTAAAATGTTAATATATTTCAATTCAATTTGTCGTACAATAAAATTTTGTTGTAGAGTTTTAGGTATTACGCCATTTCCGATATTAATAAATTACTTTAAAATTTGAAAAATCTCAAAATGTTCCAAAGATAGTTTAGCCATTTTTACTCGAATACTGGCGCATTTGAATCTATGAAAATATTGAAATTAAATGACTGAATAACAAAAGTAAACTGCCATAAATTTTAATACTCGCAATTAATTAGTAAAGCGAAATTGTTGAACAATTTTCTGAGAAGTAAAAATAAGTGAAAAATTAAATAAAATTTAAATTATTATACAAAGTTTCTTCTATTAATAGAGAATTTTTTGAAAAAAATTCCTTATTATTAAAATTACGCTCTATAAAATGGCCGTTCAAATGTACCGTTATCAAAAATACATTTTTGGTTGTAGGAGCCTGAAATTTTAGCAGCTTTTAGATACTAATAAATAGTTTATTTCGTTAGAAGAAAATTTTTTCTTCCATTTTCACCCCCTCTCAACTTATCGCCTCTTAAAATTTGTAAAATTTGAATTTTTGACGCTTTATATTTCCGAAACCGTAAGCTTTTTCAAATTTCTATAAACACAAAAAGCTAACGGTAAATTCCGTAACATTAAAAAATATAATTATTTTTCTTAACTCACGCGATTAACCCTTAAAATCGAGCATTATGTTAAGCCCTATTTAAATTAATTTTTGCTTGCACAAGACTGCATAAACCGTTCATCCTAAATTTATGCAATCCTAGAAATAGTTTCGTATATGAATGAAAATGTTTTTGATAGTGTGGTAGATATACATAGACTGTATTTAAAAGCAGTATTTTCACTAATTGTTGAAGGGAAATGTGCTACAACACATTGGTTTGACCCAACTTTATTTAGTAAATACACCAAAGATTTCATAACATTTTAACCTATAGAATTAAACACCTGACAATAATAATTTTATTATTCTACTAATCAATATTGATTCATTATATATCCCGGTATAATTGGAGAAGGAATTCTGTAATATATAAAAAATTTCCAAATAGTCCTGCATTGAACAATTTTAATTTATTTTACTGCATCATAACCAACTGCATCATTAAATAGTATAAAAGCTTGTATATTTTTCCTAATTCGCATATATAATAATTAATTGCAATATTATCGTACTAATCAAGTAACTTAATAAGTAAAGACCTTATTTATCAGTCAACGGTCTTTGATGTTCAGATAATCTTCATAAATAGATCTTGTAAAAAATTAAAGTAATCTGGTAGCATATGTGACAGGATTACCAAATAATTCTTACAACAGTACTTTGTTTTTTTCTTTTTCATGTACATTTTTTCTTTTAAAGGACAAAGAAAATCGGAAAAAACAAAATACATAAAAAATTATTAGCTTGTACAGCAACGTAACTGTCATTTTTCATATAGTATACAAGAAAAGAGAAAAACTGTCTTCAAAACTATCTTGCATTAACTTCTCAATTTTATTTTAGTGAAAATGAAAATTCTGAAATTAAATTTACATACAATTTTAAGATCAATGATCTATAGTATGAGCATATTCATTTAAAAACAAAATGCAATTCATGTACACAATAATATAGACCAAACGCAGGGAAACTACAGGGAAAAATCTGACGCATCACCAAATTTAAAAACAAAAAAAAAAATTTTTTTCACTTTGAGTTTTTTATTTGAAAAAATTTTATAAAAATACAAAAGTAAATAAAAATAAAGATCAGAAATATATCTATTGAAAGTAACCACATGGATTAACTAGGATTAAATCAAAATCTAATTATAGTCGAAATATTCGTATCGGAATGACATACGCACGCGTTTTTAAAATAGCTATTTTATATACGCAGAATGGAAGTGTAGAATCCTCACATTTTCATAATTTTTATTTGAAGAATAAAAAAACAAATAGTATTGCCATACCATGTGATTTTTTGGAAAGATTAGGGCTCAGAAACCGAACTACGGGCAGATTTTAAATTTTTTTGCCTTATCTACTGAACGAATTGATGGAATTTCTTGAAATTTAATAATTAAGTTCTGATTGTTACCAGAACAAACTGGCGGGCTTTTTAAAGAATTCAGATGGTACAAAACAAAACTCTACTAATAGCCACAATTATATTTTATGTTAATTAAAAGCTTACTAAGTTCTAAAAATTGGAAAGTAATGTTTAAAAGGGGTTTTCATAATCTTTTGTAGCACTTTCGCAGGACTATATCAGATTTCTTTTCTTACTCACATTATTAATATTTTAAAGTTTTAACTTGATTTAAGATTTTTTTTTAAATATTACTAATTAAAATTCTTTAATAAGAATTTTTAATTGTGTTTTCACTCAAATAAAGTTGTTGGAGGTTTAAGTTCTATCATAAGATATTTGTCAATTAGTTTTCCATTGTAAGTTAGTAAACTGCCAACTCGATTGAAAAAGAAAAATCAAATTTTATTAAACACTAAATTTTAAACTTCATTAATTTATATTAATTAATTAATTTCATGATTAATTGAAATTAAAATTGACACTGACAAGAAATTATTGTTTTTATAATATTAGTGTTAATAAAATTCTTTTCTAAACACCGAACAGGCTATACAGGTTTGCATTTTTGATAGGATAACGATTTCATAAGAGTTCTTGCAAAGGGAGAATAATAGCGGGACTCTTAGGTATTAGATTTAGTTTTATCTTAATTAAGACTCTTAATAGCGTCTTAACGATGACAACTTGAAAATATGAATATAATAACTATATCGTATGTTTTTTTGCAGCCAATGTCGTGTATCTGGAATGATACGTTTTCGGCCAGTAATTTTAGACTAATATTATTTCATTTTGTTGTATTTTTAAGTTTTTGCCTAATCTTTAAAACAAAAATCTTTTTAACTTTACAATTTTTCACTGCACATATAGCTCAACATAATATGGCAACTCTAAAATTTTAAAATATACAGGAACAAACGAAAAAATTTCAGTAAAAAATCACTTTAAAAAAAAAACATTGAATTTTTTATAATGTGCTCATATATATACTCAAATAGGCTCTACAATCATACATACACACGCATATTTGTATAATTTTTCCCCTTCGTTATAAACTGATGAACGGATCTCTACAAGACCTAATTTTTTTTTTTATATATGTGCGATTCAGCTGTTTTTTTCGAACTAAAAATGATCAGAACTTGGACTAAATACATTTTTTTACTCATATATTACTATTCTTATATTATGCCTACATACAATATACAACATACTGTATATACGAGTATGTATGTATACATGGTTGGCTTTGTTATGTTTTTAGATCTTCATTTGGGTAATAATGATTTTTTTTTTGTTTTGTTTTTTATAGTGTCGTACGACAAGTAGTTTAGGATAATGTTAATACTTTTTTATGTTTAAAAGGCACTTTTTTCTTTCAAGCGTTTAATAAACGTGACTGAAAATGATTGTAGAGAGGAAATAAAATCTGAAAATAAATTACAAAAAAATTATTGTATTTCTGGAACGTCAAAAGCAGCAAAAACAATAACAAAAAAAAAATATTATGTGAATTAGGTCCAATATTTTGTTAAATTTTTTTTTTTATGTTTAAAATTATTTAAATTATATTTTAAAAGTTAATCACCTATAATTTTTTTTTATTTTGTTCGGTTTTTTTTTCTCGTAATTTTTTTTAGGATGAATTTTTTAAAAATAGTATTTTTATTGGGCGCTTATACAATTTGTATGGAATTCACAAAATTTTAGAATTCATAATATTAAAATTATAAAATTTTATTAATTGGATGAAAGTTAAAGTGCAAAAAAATTTTAAATAAATTTTGTTTTTTTTTATCAAAGAACTTAGAATAATTTTTGTTTTAAAAAACTTTTATTAATGACTAAAAAAGATGCTGTATGACAGGTGAAGGTTTTTTTGTATTACTATTGAAAATTTCAACAAGTATAGTACAGGTGTATATGCGCATAAAAAATCTAATCACCCTTCTTAATATATTAAAAATTTTTACATATTGGACATGAAACATCAAAGAAAATGTAAAGGTTTAAGAAAAATTCCGAAATATTTTTAAAAAATATGAGAAGAAATTGTTTCGTTTTAATAAAGGATTTTGAAGATCTATTATAATGACTATTTTTCGATTAGATTGCTTTGATTCATCTACATTTTAGTCAATTTTTAGAGAGCTCAACTGTTATAGAGAGCAAGTAGACTATTGGCGAATTTTCTTTTTTTTTGAATTTTTGCAATTTGGGAGCATATAGCTCCCTAAATAAAGCTTCTCAATTGAACTCTTATTTTGCGCAATACGAACGTTCCAAATTCCAAAATCTTACCCTATAGTCTTTATGTATGTTCTAATGGTCGTTACCGTATGATCAATCGAAATCCGAAGCTTTGTTTCAGTTTCTTGAATCATTTTGTATTTTAACTAGATTCATAGATGATTAGTCAATTTCAACTATCCGCATCAGGGTCACACTTTTCTCCTGCCATCTGTCGTTCTTAGGACGAAACCAGTCATGTGTAGTGTTTTTTTATATATATATATTTTAGTATTAGATATTAATTTATAAATTATTAATTATACTAGTATGACCTGTTCAGGTTTTGAACCCGGAACTCTTTAGTTCTTTTAACTGCACTTTCGTACAGTTTCCTAAATTCCTGCTTTACGGCTAGTGTTTTGTTGTTTACATTATCTGTTTCCATTTATATGTGATATTATGTGTAAAACACTGCACAGTTAATTTTTAGTTCCAATGTTATCCTGGTTTAACAACGGAAATCGTCCGCCGTTTATCGTTCACCGCTTTGATTATGTTTTTACAATTAACGACAGTGCCATCTAATCTCGCATTGACTAAATTTTGTCATCTCTTAGCAACTCAACATAAAATGAATATATTATAAATTACTATATATTTTCAATTACATCTCAGGAAAGAAATAGGTGTAAAATTGGAAAATGCTCCAAATCGTGTAGTCTTTTATGTAAGGAATACCATTGATCTACTATAGTTTGACATAATACATTTACATTTTCAATTATATGTACGAAAAATACTGAAACCCTTAAGAACACAATAATACACAATGATACTGTGGGGCTCCTTGTCTTAATTGTAATAAAATTGAACACCATTTTCTTTGTATATTGTGCATATGCATATACACACATACATATATATATATACATAGTGTATATCATGAGTGTTAAAGGCAATTTTCATTTTTTGATTTATAATTACTTGTATTATTTGTTATTGCTCTAATATTTTTAGATTTCTTATACTTATGAAAGTAAGAAAATGTTTTACCATACTAGTATTTATAAAACAAAGTTGATAGAATATTTAAAATTTCTATTTCATTTATTTAAAATTATATGGAATTGTGCTAAAAATAGTAAAAATATAATCGTGTATCCCGCTTGTTCATCTTACTGTTTATTCACTTTTAAATCAAATTTTTTTTTCTAGTGGATACTTCATTTTTCCACTGAAATTACTTATTTTCTCAATTGGATCTTTGCATTTCTCTTTAAATTGGTGACTGAATCTATCACCTTCAAAAACAAAGTGTATAAATAGTGATTAAACTTTGTATACATTTAAAAACAAACGTAGACGGTAAACGAGATACACAATACAAAAAAAAATTTTTTCTCGTTCGCAAATTACATTATAAAAAATACATGATAGTTATTCACCTTCTTCTCACTTGGCTTCAGCTTTAATAAATGTTAAGCATTGTAGTACGATTTCAATAATTAATTTAATTATAATTTTTTTGGTTCATTATTGAGCAAAGCTGAGCTTGAAAATCAAATATTTCAATAGGATAGTTTCAGGTCTTGTAAAACGCTAGTTGCTTACAAAATGTATTTGCTACATAAGAGAGTAAAATTGATAAATATAAATCATATTTTATGTAAATAACTTGTATATTATGTATGTTCTATAGGTCAAATAATATTAATTTACCAATATTACCCAAAAATCTCTTCTATTGATTTGCAACATTTACGAGTAAGTTATATAAGAATTAAATTACAAAACTTCTTTTACACATCATATTAAAAAGATAATTATAACGCTATAATGATAACATAATAATAATAATAAAAAAAAAAATAAATTAAATGGTTTTTTTTCTTCCTTATTTTAACAAAATTGATGTTCCCATCTCTTCTATTGTATATAGTATACGAGGTCTGTTTTAAACCAGTAAAACATTTTTATGGGTAATAAAACATTTTTATCAAGAATGAAAATAAGAATGACTATGGGTGCAAAAAAAAAAAAAAAGAAGAGAACAAAAAAACAAATAAAATTTATTAATGCGGCACTCTGTGCGGTATCCCTTAATGATAGAGTATATGATGGTAGAATGATCCCTTACGTGACATTAAACGAAAATTAAAAGAAATTTTCTTCACCTAACTAAATTTGATTGATGAAGGTTCAAATAAATATTCTTCGTAAATTGTAACTAGCTTATTCTATATACATACATACAAAGTATACGTCTATATTGTACAAAAAAAAAAAAATCGCATATTATATCGAAAAAATTATTATAGCGAAAATAAAATTGTTTTTTTTTTCTCTTCTCTTTTTTTTTAATGGGATATTGTTACGTTAATGAATCGTGAAAAAAAGTCAATCACTTTTTCCTATTTTATCGATTTTTCTTTTTGGTTTTTGTTATAAAAGCATGAAGAGCGTTATCCATTATAACCACTATTATGTAAATAAAGTAGATTATTTTATATATGATGAAAACTGTTCTAATTTCAAAAATTAATTTAAATTTTATATTATGAAATTTTGAGTGTTATATTGAATTGTAGCTACTTTTAGATCAACTCATTTAATAAATTTTGTTAATATTGAGATAAAAGCAAATTCCAATTTGAATATGGTTTCTTTACAAAAATATCATTAATATGGGTAGTTGCTTATTTGTAAATACAAATAATAAAGCTAGATTTAGCCAATGGTTTGTACAGTGGCAGTTTTCGCTCTGAACAAGTCAAAATATTGTCCCTTAAAAGAAATCTGTTTAATTTTAAATTACTTTTATTCATAGATCAAAATATTAAAAAAAAAATTGCATACATTTGGATGAAAAAAAAACGATATAAAAAGATAATATTTGAAAAAGAGAAACGGGTTTCAGATATTGGTTAATTTCAATGGTCATTTTTTCATTTCCATGCTTAAATGTGCTATGATGCGATTGAAAAACCAATAGCTATATTTTTCTGTATTTGCAGAATTTAAAAAATATTTGTGGTTTCGTTACATGAAGTAATCAAAAAATTGGAAATTTTATTACTTTGAGAGGCTATAACTTTTAGAAGAGGAGGAGCGGTGGGGGGGAGGGGGTAAGTGAAAATTTTTCTTCTTCGAAAATAAGATACGAGTATATTTGTATACGAACAGCTTTCTATTTTGAAGTTTGTAGAAGTTTTGTAAAAAGGTAGACTAAAAAGGAGATTTCAAGTTGCTTCTCCCCTTAATATAATCTTTCAATTAATTTCACTTTCAATTAATTTTCTTTTTTCATTTAATTTTACATCACTTCTATTTTGATTCCAACTTTTAAATTCTACATACAATTAAAACGTTCAGTTAAATGGGTATATGTACTTGATGTATGTATGTAATCAGATCGTGAGCGATTTAAAATTATTAAATGAATCTATTTTTCTGGAAGATGAGCCAAAACCATATATATATATACATATATAATATATTTATATTGATTTTACAAATCATTTAAGATCTAATATCAAATATACGAGTAATGTGTAATTATAATTTAAATACAATGTTAGAAAAACATATTCTATAAGTAAGGGCATATTGTAAATTTTAGCCAGTAATTATTTATTTGGAGTTTTTTTATATGTTTACATTCTTGTAAAGTAATCGAAATACTCTTTACCATTTTATTATTTTAATTGGTAAACGATTTCAAACAATATTGCCACATATATAGTGAAAGCACTTAAGTTTTCAGTTTATCGATTCGATTTCTTTTCAATATTGTTGAGCCAGCCAATTCGGTAATATTTGGTATTTATAGTGAATAGATTTATGCAGCATTGTACAATATTGACAGTACTTTAAAGTGAACCATCAAAATTATTATTCTGTTTTTTTTTTATAAAAGATCTTGTAAAAATCATCATAGGTAACACCAAACTGTCACATTCGACAAATTTCTTATGGAATCTGTTGGGAAAAAAATCAGATTTGATAAATTAAATTTAAAAAAAATTCATTAAAAATCTCCCTAAATATGTTTAAAAAATCAGTTGGTCACCTCTAAAGGATATGGTCTCTCAAAGCCCTAAAAAGGACATTTTTTGATTATTTTTTGTAACGAAACCAAAAATATTTTTTAAATTATGAAAACGGAGAATAGTAGCGGATTTCTTTTTTCAATGCGGCATAGCATAATTGAGTATAGAAAAGTCAAAATCAGGCTTTCATAAGCCGTTTTTGACTTTGTATTAACCGTTTTTTTGAAAAGATTTCTGATCTCAAAAAAAGGTCTGAAACGCGTTTTTTTTTTAAATTTTTTGATATCGTGTTCCTTTTAGATTGTACAATATAGCGGTCTGAAATTTTATCAGGCTTTAAATATTAATAAATAATTGATTTCGTTAGAAGGAAATTCTTTCCCACTTCCATCCCATCTCAAATTATCGTCTCTCAAAATTTGAAATATTTTTCAATTTTTTTATGTTTGCAAAAATAAAAGCTATTTCTATAAATGCAAAAAGCTGACCGGCAAATATTATACCATCAAAAAATATAATCATTTTTCATCTTTTAAAATTTTTTTGTCTCATCCTAAATATATGCAATCATTTGAATTTTTTTACATAATAATTTAATTATTATCCGAATCTGTATAACCAAGTCATATGTTTCCGATAGTAAAAATATAGATTCTGTTGTACAGTAGAAACTCAAGTAATAGCTTAAGCATTTTACTATTTTTCATAAATATATTTCACTTACTTGAGGATTGTAAAAGTCGTGTATTAAGTGTTCGGATGCAGATATCAAGAATTTTCTTTTTACAATATGAAACTTAAGGATAGTATAAATTTAAAGCCATAAATTTCACACCGTAACCCATACATAGTTTCTCCAAAAAAAAAAATCAAATATTTTGAATTATTAAATTTGATAAAAAGAACTGGCACAAAACAAAAACTTATTAGCTGCCATTAATTAAGAAAATTTTCTGGCACGAAGAGGTTAACATAGAAAATTTGCAATAACAATTTTAAAATTTGAGGTCTAAATTCTAAAATCAAAAAAAAAATGAATTTCAAACAACATTTTTATTTTATTATTATTATTATTGTATTAATTCATAAAATTTTTATTTTTATTCTCTTGTCTTTGTTAATTTTTAATCGCTTAAAAGTAATAAATATTATTAGACTAGACAACTTCTTATAGCTAGTATACCGGATATTATTCTTATTAAATAATAGTTTTTTTTTTTTTAATTTTAATTTTTTTAATTATAATAACATAAATATAAATATAATTATGTATGTATAAATTATAATTTTTTGCACATACATACATACATTATTATTGCCATTGTTATATACACAGAATATACAAACATGATTATTATATTATACTTATACATTATATATATGTATACTATATGTAGAATGTGCATTTTTATTTATATACTAATAATAATATAAGTATGTAAAAAAAAAAAAAATTTATTATATTGTAATATACATACTATACATAATATATGTGTTGAATGCATGAATATTAAATTTTATATTACATATACATATATGTATTAATGTACATATATTACATACATTGTATCATCTATATATTAATAGTGGTTTGGTACATACGCCATTTTTGTATGACACTTTGACTTAATAGTCAAATCTAGGGTAATAAAATGTGCTCTTTCAAAATCACTTGCTAATTTCTCATTAAAACTAACATATTAAACAGTCCATGAGAAATTTTTGTGTTTCCATATAAATTTTTGATTCCATGTCCAGGATTCTATACGCTATAGTGTAGATTTTGTGTGATTAATTTCAAGTCGTTTTTCTCGAAATCAAATAAATGACGTATGAACCAAATTAATAATATATAGTAATATTACAAATATGAGTGCATGAATGTATTCATTGCATCCGCTTTATACACAAATTAAAAATGGGGGAAAAAAATAATATCCTGCTAATGAAATCTTATTGTTGTTGTTATTTTTACTTGATTTTATTTAATTAATTATTTATTAATTAATTAATTAATTAATTAATTATTGTTTATTTGATTTTTCTCTCTCTATGTTTTGTTTTCTTTTTTTAACAATTTTTTTATTGTAGTTTTTTTTTATTTTCTATAATTATTTAAGGATGTTTTCTTTTTTTCCTATATCATTTACATTTATAATAGCGCTATTGACTGAGGGTAAATTTTAACAAAACCTTGAATAGTTTTTTTTTTTTTTAAATTTTTCTGAATTTATTGTTATTTTTTACTTTTTTGTTTTTTCAATCTATTTCTATTTTAATCATTTACTATTTAATTATTAAATTTTGCTTTTTTTTTAAATAATATTTTTATAATAATAATTTTTTTCCAATTTACATGATCTATATTTCTAATTTTTTTTTTTAAATTTAATTTTATTCTCATTAAATTTATTGTGTTTGTTTTTTCTTCTTCTACATTTTAAGCAATAATATTGCTAACCTTTGTAAATATACAAGTACATAATCTATCAGATATTTAAGGAAAACGAAAAAAATTAAATTGTTTGAGTGTTTAAATAAAAAATATTAAATTTAAGAAGATTATGGGGGTTGGGCATGGATCAGGTGGAAATCTTCACTGGTATTTTGACATTGCAGGTTTAGGGGTCCCCTTAAGAAAGGTGGACCTAGAAAACGAGGACATTTGCAGATTTTGTGGTGAGCATAAGGAGACCTCAATCCACATTCTATAAGATTATGGGGCTCTCACCCGCAAGAGAAGCTAAATACTGGGGAACTACATTCTCACTCCGGCGGGCATGGCGCCTTCTAAATTATGATAATTTCGGTATTAAAAATTGCATTAAACTTAAAAAATTACCTTAAATGTTTTAATTAAAATTCTACTCTAATTCTAAGCAAAGGGAGCGTTTATTCTTGTATAATAGGGAAATTTAAAAATATACTGAAACTGTTTTTGATTAAAACGTTATTGATTTTAACCATTATTTAAAAATTAAATTTTCATATGCATATGAGAGATGTGATTAAGTGACATTTTGACATTTGTATAGCTCGGTTAAAATTAAAATGATTAAATAATTTTTAAATATCTTATTCAACTGAACGCATCCAAAACCATTAATTAGTGAATGTATGAATCTAAATTGGTGTGAATGTTGAGTTATATGAAATATACACACACACTTCAATGCACATTTATATTTAAAATCAAATATTTAATATAGCTATTGCTAAAAAAAAAATTGCAATACAAGAAATTTTGAAATTATATTTTAGCCCCCAAAATATACCGGTTTTTGTTCCGTTACTGCATAGTTGCATAAGCACATATATTTCTACTTCTTTTTGGAAATGTGCTTAAAAATTAATATTGGCTTACCCAATTACACATATTAAAAAATTTCGTCTTTCTTAAGAATTCTTTAAAAAGCTTTATTATAGAAATTCTATTGCATAAAAAACGCAAGTTATTGCACAAATACTTTTATTTCTAATCTCTAATTGAATCATCACTTTGTTAATTAAAAAATAATACGAACTATATGTCGTATACGAACTATAGGATAAATTATATTCATAAAATTATATAAAATAGAAATAATATGAGCCTTTGACCATTAAATATAGCCTTATAAATAAATTATTATTTTTTTTTGTAATTTTTATACATTGACATAGAAATCTTATGAAAAATTTGTTGAAATAAACACAAAATTCAATATCTAATTCGATATTATGTACCTTGAACAAAGGTTAATTTTGTTATTATTAAATTTTAATTATAATTTATATTTATTTAATTTCTTATTTAATATTTTAAAACTAATTATTTTTGATTGCAATAACCGATCCTTAATAACTAAAATTACATAATATATGGTTGCTCTAATATATATATATATATATATATATTAATTATAATTAATTAATTAATTTATAATAAGAATATAATATTGTTTAAATATACAAAAATATTACAAATTTTATTTTTGTTTTGTTCTTTTCTGTTTTTTAATTTTTTAATTTTTTAAATTAAAAGAAATTTTTTTACTACAGAAATAAAATAAAAAGATCTAATCTCTAATATTTCTTTCAATTTCATCACTATCAGTATTGGGGCCCATTAAATCATTATCTTCATTACTATTATTATTATTTATTTGATTGTTATTATCATTATTATTATTATTACTATTATTATTATTATTGTTATTATTATTAATTGTTAAACCATGTATTTGGTGATTATGTTCTTGTTGCTGTTGTTGTTGTTGTAATTGTTGTTGTATTTGATGATGTTGCTGTAATTGCTGTTGCTGATGATTTAATAAGACCCCAAGAGCGTTTTCTCAAACGGAATCTGTAACACCTGTATATTGGCATGCTGATAAACCAGCTGAATTTGATCTTGAAATAGGAGATGGTGCAGAATATGGACTTGCAAAACCAGATGCATGCTGTTTTGCTTTTAATCTTAATGTTGCTATACTGTTAGTCATTGATGGATATGGTTCTGCTGTATTCTTTGGATGATACATATATGGATTTGCTGGTGTTGTATATGGGCATGGTGTACCTGGTATACCAGTACCACCAGTACCACCTGTTGTTAATGTTGTACCCATAGCACCACTTAACATACTACCCGAATTCATACTAACTGCAACCGATGATGGTGTTGTATTAAAACAATTAACTGAATTCTGATGATGATTTGCAGATACTAAAGGATTAACAGGCCATGGAAATGGTTTTGTACCCAAGGGTGATGGAACTTTTGTCCAATTATTATATGGAGAATATTGCGAATATAATGTTTCATCAAATGGTTGCATAAATGATGCATTAAAACCAGTTTTAAAATCAGCTACAGCTGCAGCAGCATTCATTGCATTCATAGTATTACGTTCACGTTTACGCCATTTTGCGCGACGATTTTTAAACCATACCTGAAATTAATAAAATTTAATATAAAAATAAGAATACGGAAATGAAAAATTTTAAAAGTTTTTCTTCGAAACAAACAATTTAAGTTTAATTATATAATTAGATTTATATGTATACAACATATATATTTAAACATACGTATACTCAAACTCAAATATAATATTATTTATGGTTGTTTATGAATTATAATGTCATAAATGTTTAAATATTAATTTATTACGAGATAAAATAAAATTTAAATGTGAAATAAATTGAAATCGTTCTTTTTTTTGCTCTATGGAACATTCCAAGATGACATAATATACATATACATACATATAATTATATTGTATTTGAAATATTCACCTCGCAGGTTCGCTAAAATAATTAACTGACCCCACAATTATAAAAAAAATATTTCATTTTTTTAATGAATTATCTTAATTATTTTTTTTTTATAATTTATTTACGCACTCCGGAGTGTATTATAATCATAAATCAATTTTAATATAGACACTTTAACTACCTCACAAAAATTATCAGTGGTACAAATAACACTATTCTGTTGTATACGTGTATATAAATAGAAGTCACTCAATAAATAAAACTGATTAAAATTTATATTAATAAAATATTCTGAAATTAGTTAAGTTTTAAATAGCTTTTCAGAAAAAAATAAAAATTATTAAAAATTTCAGGAATTTTTCTATGACGTTAAAAGAATTTTAATAATTTGGTACACACACACATACACACATTTGAAATTGAGAGGGCGATATTATATTCACCTACAAATTATATACGTGATTGTTTCGAAAATAATTTAGAGAAAAAAATTAATTACATAATTTAGCAAAATGGAAACTGACTAAGCAATTTAATTCAATTAATATTTTTTTATATTCATAAATGATATTTGTTATATTAAATTAAAAGAGAATGAGTTCCTATCGCAGTTTTCGATTTGGTTGTTAAGGTATTAAAAGATCTGTGCCTACTTTACAGTGTAATTCTTTTATTTTTGCACGTGAAATTAATTTTATTGTGTTCCTAATTTTTTATTTTGACTTAAAGTATAGAATAAAAATTTGCAGAATTTGAAAACTCAAACCTAAATCGATTTAAAATTTTATAATTAACGAATAAACAGTCTACATTTATTAGAAACATTTGTTACTGAAGTGATTTTCTCAGACTCCCAAATTTTTTTAACAATTTTACCTTCTTTAAGGTCACGGAATCATGTGAGAATTCTCACGGGTTTCCTGACGGAACAGTGTTGGTTTAGAAAACAACTAAGCAAGCTGGGCCTAGAGACCGACGGGTGTTGCAGGTGCACTTTCTCAGTGAGTGTGGAACGTTGGTAGATAAGAGAGCGGCCAGCTTAGGCGACCTTGGCTGGTAGGCATGCCGTTCTGGAATATCTCCCGGGAAAGTTGCTCGGACTCATTAGAAGCGTGGCTCTCGAGGTGTTGTTCTAGGGAACAACTCGTGGTGGGGTTGTATAACAGGTCTTTTAGGTCGCGGTACATCTTCGCCCATTCTGCAATCTACCATTTTGAAAGGAAATTTTTTACATTCCACTTGCGAATCAACCCATGTGTAAATTATAAAGTAAACCTGTATCTATGTGTAAGAAAAGTATAAATCCTTTGAGATTTTATTAATTCAAGTTTACAACTTAACACACTAACGAACAATAAAATTTTGCGTGAAATGCTTGTTAAGGAATTTGATAAAAAGTTGTTCAACAATATTTATTCACCAATGCCAAAATAGAATCAATTCTGATAATATCAAAATCCATTTGATAACAAATAAAAACATTGCAGTCGATCTTATTTGTATGACGACTACATGATAATGTAAACTAATTTTACCAAAACCTCATGTCTAACTCGTATATTTAAACTGTATAATGGAACGAATACCTGCTATATTTCATGCTCAGCTATAGAATTATTAAGACTTATTTTTATCAAATATTTAAAACTATCTTTTAGGATGTATGGCAGCTACCCGAACCCGCTCCAATTCTACCGGTCAAATTGTATAATAATACCTGCCTTGACAAAAAAACATAATTTGTGAAAATTTTCTGTGTTTTTTTGCTGTACTCTTTTTTGAGTTATATAGTGAGTTATTGCGTTATTGAGCGATCGAACGGGCGGTCGAATGAGTATTTTTAGTACAACGCAAAGAGTGAGAATATATACTTCACTGTTTACGAGGTATATACATGTTCATATCGTAGAAAACTCCTAGACTCATAAATATGTTTACATCGTAGACAACTCTTTTAAGTCGTTGGAAACTCTACACTAAAGTTAGTATGCCCTTCTGTTCCCATATGTCTCATTTATTTTTGGAATATTCGCAATTTTCACTAACTTTTAATTAAACACTGACAAAATTCAATTCACTATTAAAATTACATTCACTATTGTATTAAATTTTTGAGCTGAATTGAAAGTATGATGAAAATTTTAAAGTTTAACTTTAAGACCATAATTTTATTATTCGAAAAATTCACAACAACTCACAACTTATATACAAACACGGCAACTTACTTTAATTTTAGTTATAAAAAAGTAATTTTTTTTTTTTAATATTCTAAAATGGGTCAAATGTACATACCTATATAAATTGAACATATTTATATATTAATATTATAAAATTATTTTCACTCTGAATTTAAATTTAATTTTTATGGAAATTAGGGATATAAGAAAAAAAAAAATAAAAGGATTTTGCAACAACACACACAAAAAATGTTCTTATTTGAAGACAAAATGAAAAAAAAAAAAATGCATACTTTTCTCTTTAGAGCAATAAATCTACATAAGTAACCATAAGTATATGCAAAAAAAAAATTTCAACTGCACAAATGTAATATTGTAAATTAACTATATATAAATGTACATATATAGTTTCCAAATGCACATATGTATAAGATTATAATGGCCAATGTTTTATTATACACTCATATATTATTATGCTTGTATGAATTCATGTGCATCCCAATGCATCTATATGCAATATTTTATTTCAGAAACATCGTAATGCTTTATATTATCAATATTGCAATTTTCTGCAATACAAAAATAAATTTTTTTTTTTAGGTAAAAAGAAAAACATGAATCGAAAAATACCCACAAAAAGCAGCATTTTGCAAACCGCAATCTGCATTTTATGATAATATGTGCATTTTGTATACTTTTTAAAACTTTATTTATTTTCCCACTTTACCATACTATTTTGTGTTGTTGCTCGTTTTGTTTTTTCTTTTATTATGTTTTTTTAGACCCCTGATACCAATTTTATTGGTAAAACTGCTGAAAATAACCACCAATCCGCGAATGTTTATTATAAATTTTATTTTTCTTGTTTTTTGTTTCGTCGCTTATTTTTTTTCGTTTTTTGTACACTCATGTTGGAAAAATTTTCAATAAAATCCCCAAAAACGTAAAAAAAAAAAAAAAATAGAAAACTACACAAAATATTTTCCCATATTTTGTCTGCTGCATAAAGTTGGGAATTATTGGATAAAATTTTCGCCTATTTAGCGTTACTTTACGGTTGTTTGGTGTTTGTATATGAAAAACCAAAACAAAAACTTTTATACTGTTATATTGTAAAATATATTTCTTGTGCATTTATAATGTTTTTTTTTTTTATAAAATTTTATTTTATAATATCTTGTGTGTTTTGTCCTATTATCATACACACTGTATATACACTCTTTTGCTTCCAGTAATAATTCGCGAATAAAATTAAAAAAAGACAAAAAAAAACAAAGCGAACAATATCGCAATTTTTGTTTTGTTTTACGTTATACTAACGGAACATTTATACAAGGATTTTGTTAAATACAAAAAAAAAAAAACAAAAGGTACAATAATGGTGGATAAATTTCCAATTTTTATTTATTCTTTTCTGTTTGTTTATTTTTGATTTTATGTGTTCTGGTGAGTTTTAGGGTATAATGACGACTTTGTTGCAATGCAGACTAAAAATAATAATAATAATAATAAGAAAATAACGGTGAAAATAAAAAAAAAAATAGCCAGAATTTTTACATGTCATGGAAAAATAACTGAAAGACCACAGTTCCTCTGTATTGTATGTATGGTACGGATGGTACAATTTTTTGGAACAAATGTAAAATAAATTTGAAACATGTTTTCAATAAACTTATCTTATACCCCATTTAATGCTATAAAATATTTTGAAATTTTGTTTTTCTTCTTCTTCTTTTTAAACATGCAAAAATTCTTTTAAAATAAACTACTTGAACGTGTAAATTTACATACATTTATACATATCTGGCAATATATGTATATAATTTGTATTTGAATGAAGCGCTTTTTTTAGAATTACTAATGGTATTCCATTCTACATGTACACCAAAAAGGTAAACGCTTAATTCGTATTTATACATATATACTAAACTGGTATATATACGAAATATAATTGTTTTGTGTATAAATTCTGGTTGCGATATTATAATATAGAGAGTGGCGAATTATATTAGTGGAATTTACATTTTTTGGAGCCGATGAAAAAGTTATCAATTGTTATTTTTTCGATAAAGAATATTGAATGCTATAACAAAAAAAAAAAAAAGTAAAAAAATGAATTCAATGTGCAATTTTCGGGATTTTAATGGATTCTGAGGGCTTTTCTAAAATTCTAAAATCTTACTATAAATGTATATTTGTACCTCTATATCCTTGTATAAATGTAGATATAATTTAGATAATAGAAGATATACCGTATATAAAGGTGTTATACAGGACATAAATAACAATATTTTATTTTTCTTTTATAGTCCATAACACATAAGATAAAAAGTGAGGAAAATTTAAGTTTAAAATTATTTATGTGTATTATATTTTCCTACATGTATATATATATATTATGTATATGTATATTTGAAATTGCGTCTATACGTGTTAAAATAAAGGTGTTTTGAAAAATAAATAAAAAAATTTCTCAATTGAATTTTTTATATTGTGATTTATTGCAACTCTTAAGTTTTTTAACATTCTATTATTTTTTGTTTTTGTTTTATTATATATGTGTGTTTTATATATGTGTATGTGTTATATTGTATGTTTTTTATTCATATTATTTTTATATATAGTCAATTCATAATGTAAATGTT
This sequence comes from Condylostylus longicornis, assembly GCF_029603195.1. Classification (NCBI taxonomy): domain Eukaryota; kingdom Metazoa; phylum Arthropoda; class Insecta; order Diptera; family Dolichopodidae; genus Condylostylus; species Condylostylus longicornis. The sequence continues at coordinate 4,997,555 of NW_026578009.1, read as the reverse complement.
TTCAAGTAAATTAAATAGAAAATTTCTTTTTCATCCTTTTTGATATTTAAAGCTTTTCATATACACAACTTTGGTTTTAACTTAATATTGAAATATTACCTGTCAAAATATATATGTATATTAACATATTTATATACTTATAGCACCTGAATACTAATAAAAAAACCCAATATGTATGTATGTATAGATGTAAGTTATAATTTCTTCCTTATTACTCCAATTTAGTGGAAGCCAGAGGACTTTAACTCCATCTATTTCTATTTTGGGCTAGTGCTCTAATTTGAGCCCATGTTTTTCCAACTTTTGTGACTTCTTTCAACACACTTCTCTTCCAAACATTGTTTAGTCTTCAAATATTCCTAGATCCCCGAAGGTTTCATTCTATTGTCTGTTTAGCTATAGGATTTTCAGGTCTTCTTATAATGTGTACGAGCCACGTATATTTTTTTCTCTTAAGCTATAATTCTCTTAAAACTATAATAGCTAATGTTATGATAGCTTTGTTAATTGTACTTAAATTTCTTCAGTCTTAACGCAATATTTTTTAAAGTTTAACAGTAGCCATATTAATAAATTAGTAGATTCGAATTTTAGAATTTTTAGTATCTTATTTTTATAGAAGTTGATAAAATAAAGAAAAAAACTGGGTAAAACTTTGTTACTGGCTCTAAAAATTTTAATAATTTTTAGAGTCAGTAACAAAGAAGGAGAAGAGAAAAAGAACCTTTTCTTTAATATCTAATTAGTTTCAATGTAAAAGAAAAATTATAAAATATTCAAAATGATTAAAATTCTATAAAAACTTCACAGATATGTCTAATCTAACCTATAACTAAGCATATAACTGCCTAATCCCATTAATCTAATCATTTTTTTTTAAATCTAATTAATTTTTCGAATATTTAAAATAAATTTTTGAAACTGTATGGCAGCTACCAATATTTGTCAAGTCATTCCATAAAAACTTCAAGGGACTTTATATTTGAATTATAATTTGGTATATATCTGTCAAATTTCATGTAGCCAGCTTAATTCTTTTTCCTAATAATAAGTATGAGCTTTTGGAATTTTATGGAAACTACCGGAAGTAGTGCAGGTATTCAATTAAAAACAGAATATATGAAAAATTAAATTGGACACACTTTTGGAAAATTTCATATGAATGTCTTTATTTGTTTTATTTTAAACAATCTCTTTGAATTGTAGAGCAGCTACCCTAACCCTTTGTCCGAGTTGGTCTTTGGCAGAAAAGATACAATTCGGGAAAATTTGTTGATGTTTGCTTTATTTGTTTTTAGCACTTTTCCAAAAAAAAATTGTATAAAAAATTATTTATTAATTGCAATCCTACGCCTGTCCGACCATAGACCCGTTTACAAGACTTTTATACAAACTTAAAGATATAGAAAGCTGAAATTTCATATATACATAGATCTTTACTAGAAACTACTATTTTTACTATTTTCTATCCATTTATATTGTAGCGAGATCATGATTATTTTTGAAATTTATGCAAAACTTAAACTTTATAAAAACCAAATGCCCGATTAAATTGGCTGTTATCTAAAATCCGTTTTTTGCTAAATTTTTTAATATCGTTTTTTTTTTGTAGACCGCTGGCTATAGGAGTCTAAAATTTTAGCAGCGTTCAGATACTAATAAATAATTCATTTCGGGTTATAACTACTCGAAATTTGTAATATTTGAATTTTTGACACCTTATATTTCCGTAACTGTAGACTTTTTCAAATTTCTATAAAATGCATAAGCTAACAGAAAATACCATGCCATTAACACTAGAACTACCAACATTTTATGTATACCTAGTTGTACCAATCCGTCAATTTGACGGATATTTAAATTAATAAAAAAATTGTGAATAAATAAACTTCTATTTTATTGTAATTTAAAATAAAAAAGGTACAAATTCAGTTATATAATATATAGTAAATAAATAAAAAGGATTTATGTAGCACATTTCTTACAAATAGAAATTTACTCACTCAATACACTTCCCACACATGTATTTCATGCATTTAAAACAAAGAGAATTTGTTTTGTTTTTATTGCAGAGTCCAATTACACAAAATTTTCGCTGCATATCTTCTTTAGGATATTCCGAAGTAGATTTCATGGTCTCTATTATAATCCATTTTTCTGGCTGCGAAGATTTCAGCATTATATTATGTGTATATTTATTCGCGAGTTCTTCACATAATTGGTATAAAAATTGTTTTCTCGTTATATTTTCGCCAGTAATATCCTTATATAAGCTCCAGGCGTTGATTCCTGCCAAATCTAAAATACTATAGAAAACTTGCAATGGCCATCTACGGGAACTTTTACACTGTACTTCCGAGCCATTTGGTCAACAACATCTACTCCGAACTTAGTTTTGCTATAGAATTCGACAGTTTCTGGTAAAAGTTTATATTTTTGGCAATCTTCACGTTGGTATGTTTGGAACTTAGAACTAATACTTTTTTTGCAGGCTTTGATTTGTAAATAGTCAGAACTATATTATCAGACTTTAATAGTATTGTTTCATACCGAGCCATGTTGTCTTTTTTTACTTTTGCTATTTGTGGTAATTCTTTTTTATTACTTCGCAGAGTTCCAACTAATGTGGTTTTTTTAGCTAAAAGTTTTTTTGTCATTGGAATACTGGTAAAAAAATTGTCAGTAGTTATACTTCTTCCGTAACCTAAATAAGGTTCAACAAGCTTCAGAACCACATATTCATGTAAAGGTGTCGATGATATTCGTAATTTATCTTTTTCTAGGTATGGAAAACCATGTAGTGTATATCTATTTTCAGTATCGGTTACCAACCAAAACTTTATCCCAAATTTAGAAGGTTTATTTGCCATGTATTGCGTAAACCTACATCTTGCTTTGGTTATAAAAAGTTGCTAATCTATGGTAAGAGAAGAACCCGGTTTGTAGCAGTTTTGACTATCATTGATAAATGCATTCCATGTTTCGGAAACTAGTGCAAATTTATCTACTTGTAAACGATTACTTCTTTCATTTTTTTATCAAATCGAATTAAACGCAAAATTTCCGTGGACCTGTTTCTATTCATTGTACTTTTGAACAAAGGAGGTCCCCATTTTTTTGACCACAAATATGATATTTTCATATTTTTTTGATTATACAACTAAAACGCATCAACTAAATAAATATATATTACCTAACAGTATTTTATTCTACATTTATGGCGATTTCCCGGAATATTCATGGGGATTTTTCGGAATATATAAATAGAATATTTATTCAATGAGAAGTTTTACTTTTTTTCATTCAAGCAACTGCAAATTTGGCCAGTATTTATAAATATAAGAACAAAATTATTCATTCCGTCATTTTGACGGGTTGGTATGTATAAGTATACATAAGGCGTTTCCTCAGAATTAACGGTTTTATAAACAAGAGGATAGTTAACTTTTGAGTACCTTAGTTTCATATTAAAAGTCATTATCAATTTAAAAAAAAAATGTTTACATAATAACAATAAAATTTATTTGTAAAATATTAAATTCCGTCATTTTGACGGATTGGTAGTTCTAGTGTTAAAAAATCCAATTATTTGTTCCTAATTCAAGCAATTAATCTTTGAATTCGTGCATTATGCGTTAACATCTCTTTCAATTTTTTTTTTTTGACTGATCCTAAAAAGTATGCAATTTTTGAAATATTTTCGTATATGAATAAAGTAAGTTTAGTAATATATTACATACATATTAATTGTTTTTTAAAGCAGTATTTTTACTTGCTGAAAGGAAAAGTGCTACATTATAAATCATTGGTTTTACCTAAATTTACTGAGATATTGCGTTCGGCGATTCTTTCAAATTGTTAAAAACTCTATACCAAAATTAATATACAAATGTGCAAGGTATGAAAAGCGTTTGAACGTCAAGCGTTTTGAAAATTCTAATATTTAAGCCTTAATATATCCTTTTTTCATCCAAAGAAAAATAAATTCAAAAAACATAATCTAAAATCTTTTTAATTAAAGGATCATTTACAAAATTCAACAAATTCAACCAAACATAAATATGTTTTTTTTTTTAAATATTCGAAGCTTCTTAATTATTTTTATACGAAAATTTTATACTTTTTTTTCGTAATGCCAGCACTGCGCATTACAGCATGTAAGTGCGATAATTTTCTTTTTTTTGTTTTCTTTTTTATTCATTTTTTGTTTTTTATTCTGCTTGTATCATAAAATTTAAATTAAAGCAATAAAAAAGTCAAATAAAAAATTGTTTTCCCCCTTTTTGTGTTTATTTCAGTAGTAGCCTAGATTATCCTTTAATAGTTTTATTCAGATGTTGCATTTTTTCTTTTTTGTTTTTTTTTTTAAATTATAATAATATTTTCTATACAGATGTAATTCTGTAAATAAAAACGGTAGATTGTTAGTTTGTTGCTTTGTTATTTTTTGTTCAAATATAAGTAAATTATATTGACAAATTGCCTGCCTATTGTAGTGCAACCCATTATGGTTATTTTCTCTTTATTTTTTTATTTTAAATAAAACTATTATATAAAATTTTCATATGCTACTCATAATTTAATAGTCACAAAAAAAAAGTTATTCACTCATCTCATTCACAATTCTTAATCATAAATTTTATCACAAAAATTAACAAATTTTATTTTAATAACAAAATTTTTTTTTATGTTTTTTAATATTAGTTATTTTTTTTTTTGTTTCATATATCCATTATCCATATATTTTGTTTATTAACATAAGGGTTGTGACACGGAATACAATAAGATACATAATAAGATAAAAAGAGGAAAAAAAAATTATTATACAAAGTAATATAATGGTCCATAAAGCAATATTTGTCATCGCAGTTTATTATTCTACTCTATGTCGCACATATAAAATGAAAACCCTTCTAGAAAAATAGAGAAAACCAAAAAACAAAAACAAATTAGAATGAAAGTTGCGAAAAGTGCAAAACGGTATAAAATAGTTAAAGAACATTATAACTGAGCTAAAAAGAACAAAAAAAAAGGGGAAAAGGGAAAATCATTTTTAGATTATGGCACATGTTATTATTGCGTAAATTTCTCAGTGGTTTTTATAATTTTACGTTTAAAAACCCTTACGTACGGAATGCTATAAAATACCAAAAAAATTTCAATGTTTTATTACATTTTTAGGGTCACAAAATAACACAAAGAACACAAAATAACACAAAAATAATAATGTATTCATTTCGCTATTTTCTTTATTTATCGCTTAGCGTTTTCATTTAAATTTCATATCACTGACACTTTCTTGAACCCAAAAAAACAAATATTATTTTTTTTTTGCTTTTAATTTTTATATTTTTTCTTCTTCATCAGAATAATGGCAAGTGCAATTTTTTGAATTTTTAATAGCATTAAAAATAAGGTGGCCAATTAGTTTTTTCTTTTAAACATACTGTTAAAACGCTGCAGAAGGGAGGGTAATAATACAAACATAACCTTAAACATTTACGGAATTTCGAGAATAAGACAGGCGAAGCTCTTCATACCTAGTCCGTGTCACAGAAGGGCCAAGCTGGACCGACTAAGTCGGTCTTCTCACTAGGCACCACAGACTATCACATGCACAAATTGGGACAATCTGGAGAAAATTTGTGTAACTTTTGCTTTGATGAGGATGAGAAGCCTGCTCATATTCTCCACTTTTGTGAAGCGTTGGAGACGTTTAGTTCACTTAAGTGGTTGCACCTTTTCATATGTGAGAGATTGCTCTTGGACAAATCTGTAATTACGTAAGAATTGTAGGCCTAGCTGGCGCTTTATAAATAGGGAGGTGTTACAATAAGTCTTTGAGACGGCAGTGATCTGATCTAAAGTTAAATCTTTTTCAAAAAGGCAGATTCTTTTGACTTTTATGATGCTTGTTATTGAATGATTGTATTTATTAGAATCGCAAATTTCTAAAAATATCAAAATTCCTAAATTTTTTAAAGAATCCAATATGTTTGTATATTTAAATAATGTGGTTCATATGCCCAAAATCTGAACTTGAATCAGATCACCGGAAAATGTTAAAAAAATGTAAATTAAATCTGTTTAGCGTTTATTAGGTCGATTAGTCTGTTGGTTTACGTATTTTCTTGAAACTCAATATTTCAGTTCTATACTGTTCGTTAATTGCTAATCAGTAAATTTTTCATGTGAACCAGACTTTCAAATGTAAAACTATATAATTCTACAAAGAGGCAAGTTTTAAATTTCTCAAGGTATTTTACCTGGATGTATTACAGGTAGCTCTTTTCTCAAAATTTCAAGTAAATGAACAGAATACATTTTAGTAAACCTTGTGCATACGAGTTCACATTTTACACCCTTCATTAATAAAAAAAATTTTATTGGAATATGGAAATATTACCCTATAAATATACAATAGGGTTGATTATGTGTCTCACATCTCATCATAGGTTATAGCTCACATCAAATTTCCTCCATTGAAAATTTCATATTCTTCTTCATTAGTACGTTGAATATTATTTTAAGACCTGGTCACCGCATAAATAAAATTTGAATAGAAACACTGTATTGTTTAATATATTATGTATTCACATATGTAAGTGTAGACTAAAATTATTTTAAAATAAATTACCCTATACCTTTTTGTACATCGAGTTACAATATAGGTACGTATAAGAAAAATACCCATATCGGTTGAAACCTACAACAAATTAGAGTAATGATTTTCAACTCATTTGACATTGTCATCATTTTTTTTTTGTTCTTCTTTTAGTTGTATCGAACCATTCTATTATATAATGTTTATTATTACATATTAAAGTATATATATATTATGTGTACAAATACACTCACCTACAAACCATGTACTTAATACATAATAGAATTTTGCATAAATATTTTTTTATGCTAATCAAATTAATTGAATAAATTTTTCGATGAAAATTCTAACAGATGGAATATGAAAAATATTTAAATTTTTTTTAAAACAATGTCATTTAATATACATATATATATAATATTTAAATTACCCAAGATCATTAAATGTGTGTGCTTGTGTGCTTACTTACAAAAAAAGGATCTGAATTAATTTCGGCAAATTTAAAGATTTTTAAAATTTAAAATAAAAGAAATTGAAGAAATTTAAAATTGAGTTGGTCAATTTGTACGTCACCACGAAGTTCCAAGATTTTCTTTTATAAAGAAAATCACAAAGCAATAATATTACATTCATTACTAAAAAGAGCGAGTGGTTCCATTGTTAATAGCAGTTTAGAAAATTATAGCCTTTTAAGTTATTCGGGGGAAGTGATGTAGCTGAAAAAATTTCAATAAATTTTATTCTTATAGTTTTCGTTATCTAATCATAAACGAAATCATTAACTTTTTAAATTTTGCCGACGGAATGTAATTTATTACTATAATATAAAAGTAAATTAAAAAGCCGTCGCATGAATTTTATAATTAGGATACGAGGATAATACTTTATGTACATAATGCCGACTAAAGTTAGTTTTACAATTAAGTTTGTTTTATTACTAATTTCTCTTGATGCAAGACATTTCCCAAAATTTTGGAGTAATTTACGAAAATTCCAAAAAAGTCACTCGGAAAGAGTCGCTAAGTTGCACAAAACAAAGTTTTCACATTTTGAACATTTGAAACATTTTACCCTTTAAAATTTTTTAGTTTGAATTTTTTAATTTTAGTACTTAGACGAAATTTATATAGCTTATTGAAAGTCTCGCTTTTTAACAGTATGGCACTACTACATTTGTCAGCATTTAAAAATGAAAGATTTGAGAAACTTTCAAGATTTTAAACCCATAAGATCTAATTTCTTAAATTATTTAAACTGGTACTCGTTTCCAACTGCAATTCGAATAAATTTGGAATGGCAGAATGATCAACAAATATGTGAATCAACCCATACAAATTTCATGCTTTCTTATAAATGGAAATTATGAACAAAGTCAAATTTATTTTTACTCAAACACATAAATTTGAGAAAATTTTCAAAATTCAATATTTTCTATTTTCTATTCTAAATTTCGTGGGGCCCTCAGGAATGGGAGAGATAGCTGGTATCGTTGAGGGCGTCCAGTCTTGAGGATTGTAGTTGGGGTTCTCACTGGACATTGTCTTACCATGCTTCATCTGAAAACAATGTGCAAAGTTGAGACTGGGATGTGTCGTCTCTGCTCTGAAGAGGATGAGACGGCGGAGCATTTGTTATGTGAGTGTGAGGCTGTTCGCCGGTTAAGGCTCAAGTGCTTCGGGCGGGACTTTGTGACCCTTTCGGAGGTATCACGATTCCGGGTAGACATAATATTGAGACTCGTCAGGGACCTAAGAATGGTGCTCATATTACTGAATCGCGAATGGCAAATGATCCTATAATTCGAAGTGAGAAGGGCTGCGAGGGTTCCGGTCCATAATTAAAAGAAGAAAAAATTTTTTTCTGCCTTAAATTTTACCTTCACTGCTAAACTAAATTTCTTCTATAATTAAAACAAAAAATCAACTTAAATTCAAACATAATTTTTTTTTAATTGTTCAATCATTTGCAATTAAAATCAATTTAGATTATAAAAGAAAATAATTTTTAAAACGATTCATTCACCAATAATCTACTTTCTTTTTATAATCCTAATTAATCGCTTTTACTATCATTCGATTTTTAGCTACTTCACATATTGTCATAAGACCACATAATACCTGATCATTACCTTTTTTCGTTCTACATCACGTATTTTGTTTTCTTCAATTAAATTCTCTTTAAATTCGAGTTTCAATTTCATTTAAAAATCTTCTAATCAAAAAATTTACAAAACAACAACAAATACAAAGAAAGCAAAGCCAAAAGAGCTCAGTGTAGGGAAATTGGAATTCAATGTAAAACTATTATAATTTTTTATTTTAGATTTTCAAATGTAAACCTATAGTAATTTACATAACTCTGTAAACAATATTACAACTCCAAAAACAAAAAAAAAAAAACAAAAAATTGTTTGTTTTTTGTTGCCGATACAACTAGCTTCTATATTCAAAAAATAAACCAATAAAAGTCATAAAAATTTTATTGAAAAAAAAAAACACCATTTGGAAGTTAGGGAAAATACTCGTCACGTCAAACCAAAAAAAAAAAAAAAATCATTTTTTAGTTACAGTTCATATATGTAGGTATTCAACGGTAACGATAATAGTAACCAGGTATTGACAATGAACTGCTGTAGTAGTTTTATTCAATTACACTTAACCAATATAATATGGTTATCTACTTACAGTGTGTGTGTTTGTTAGTATATGTATACGATTATGTGTCGGAGACCATAAAGATAAAATTTCTTGTTATTTTTCACCCTTTTTTTCAAATTTTTTTTTTTCATATTTATTTTTCTTTTTTTGTATACTTATTCAATTTTTATACTTACTCTTACTCTGGCTTCTGTTAGATTTGTCCACATTGCTATTTCTTCCCTTGTTGACATATCTGGATATCGATTACGGCTAAACGTTAATTCTAACTCTTGAAGTTGTTGAGATGTAAAATGTGTTCTTTGTCGCCGTTGGCGTTTATTTTTCTTATCATTTTTTTGTTGATCATCTGTAGAAGCGATGTTGTCATCATGTACACCCAGACCTGCTGTATTTTCTGTTTTGATAGTAGTTTCATGTAATGATCGATTAACTATATAATAAAGAAATGTTGAGGAAAAAGAAAAAAATATAGAAAATTTGAGAATTTTTGTATATGCGGTTTGAAAAATATTAATAAATTTTTTTTTCGTTTTTTTATATTTATTCAAAGAGAATAAGAAAATTTCAATGATAAATTGAAAAATTTGTAATCTATATTAGAATGGTATAAAAGTTTAAAAATCAAATATTATGTTTCATTTATTGAAAGTATTATTGAGTCATTTGTGTATATATATATATATATATACATATAACAGGCATAATAAAATTTGATATAACGAGTAAAATGTTTTCAATTTTCGTATTTTAGTTTTTGATATTTCACGCGTGATTCGTTACATTCAACAACACCAAATCAATTATTTGGCTCATTTTTCTTTACAGGACAGTTCAAAATTTCCACTTCGTGAAGACGAATATTATCGCGTAATTCACGCAAAATGTGTGAAAAACTCATTGAGACTTGGACACTTCGAATGAATCTGAAACATATGGTTGCAAATATTTGCATGAATACGGAAAAGTTAATGGCAACAATTTACTTTTGTCGATTCAAATAAATGCGTTTCTTTAAATTTGACAGATAAAAGCTGAAAAATTACCCCTTATTAAAAAATATTAAATGAAATTTTTATTCAATAGTAAATATAATCATTTTCGCTTTTAGTTTTATTTTAAGTTCCACCAATATGTATAAAATTTTGGAATATTTATTTTGAATCTGTTTAAGTCTCGTGAGTTAAAAGATTTATTTGAAAACCGTTAAATGTGCTGTGCCATTATTTTACACCTTCATTTGCACATTTTAAACTCTTTGTTTTTTTTTGATAGCTGAGAAATGATTTTTCTATATTGAGTCTATTATTCATTTTAATATAAAAAATTATTCAGAGGAAAATTTAATTAAAAGTATTTGAAACGGTCTAATCTAAAACAATAAACAAACATAGTTTTTAACTGACGAAGCCTTGATGTCCCAGAAAAATTACAAGTGTTATCACTCCCCAATTGATAAGAGAAGCAAGAAAAGCATATTTGCTACTTTTAATAAATTAAAAGTAGCAATTATCTCTAAATTCTGACATTACTTGTGTTATCGTTCTCCAATTGGCAAGGAGGATACATTTATTTCTTTTAATTAATTTAATCTTTAAATTTTTACATGTTAAAGAAACAAAACCTAAGTATCACTATTGAACCATGAATCTTTACGAATATGAACTTTTTGCGTTAACAATGTGTCACTGGAGTGTGTTAACTTTGTTGAGGAAAAATGCTAACAATAATATTCATTCCTAACAATTTTGATAAAAATCTGCCTTACAACAACTTTAACGAAGGTTTTTTTAATGAAGACTTCTCTTCCCGATGAAATGAATAGTTTTGTTTTAAATAACAACAGATATTTTTTAATAGGTCCACATCGAAAATTCAAATTGTTATGAATGAATTAAAATTGTTCCGGCGCATTTGCACAATTTCCTATGATTCGTACAATTTCAAACCATTTCAAATTTCGAAGTTACAAACCGAAAAAAAATTAATACTCCAATTAGTAATGAGAAGACGGAAGTCTTAAAAAAATTTAGATAAAATATTTTCTACAAAGAAGGCGATTTTAAAATAGAATTTAATTTTTAAGAAAGCAAATATTTAATCTTCAATCAATTACAACATTTAATTTTATTTCTGTGCATACAAACATGAGTACACGAATTTAAAAAAAAAAAATCTTATGATAATTACTTTTATTTTCTTCTTCTCATTTTTAATTTTTTAATTTAATCTTATCGCCGCAGTATCTAAACGTTGATAAGGATAATAAATTTTTTTTTTTAACTGGTGTGTTTTAGATATAGAGATCCAAAACATAAGTATGTACACAAAATCTACATGACAGTTTTTACAAAAACCATTGTTGAGTGGCTAACAAAATTTGAGAGTTGAATTTCGAGTTTGTGTTTCAGTTCTCCCCCCACCACAAAAAAAAAAAATTTTTTTTAATATTAAACTTTATTTATTGTACGGCGTCGACAGCGGCGTTTTTCTTTTGATAAAGAGAAATATACTTATGTATAGAGAAAGGAGATTAAATGAGTTTGACAGGTTATTCTTAAAAAAAAAAATTCTTTTATTTTTGACATAAACCATTTAACTTGTGCAAACAATTTATGAAAATGAAAATAATTTACATTAAATAAATAATAATTACATGCGCCATACAATGTGTACAAATGTTGATTTGAAATATAAGTATAATAAAAAATTTTCAACTAATAAATTCAAAATTTATCAGCGGCAATCAGGCAAATAGGCACCAAATTGCATATAGGAAAAGAAATAAATTAAACACGTACATTTAAAGTAATAAAATTAATTTTAATCTACACTCTTTATAAAAAATACAAAAATATTATCAATAACAATAAAAAAGGTAGCCTATCTGTACTTTTAAATGCGTTGTTCAATCAAAGTCGCTAATTTTACTACAGTTATACAGGGTGATTCACAAAGGTGTACAAAAACATATACCATTGGTTCATTTTATTAGATTTTTTCCAAAGTTCGAATGCTTGTTATTCCGAAAGTACATAAAATACAAAATCAAGTAATATGTTGCCTTCAAGCGCTGTATTAGTCCTTTTAAAAACTGTTCATTTGAAGCTCCTATCTTTTTCGGAACGGAAGTTATAATCAAAAAAGCTTGGATAAGTAGAAATTTCGTGAAAATTCGTTAAAATCCCTGTATCTCAGAAACCCTTGAGATTTCGCATCTAGTCCGGAACAAAAGTTTTATCCATTTTCGACCCTCTAACAAATGGTATATATTTTGTTGTATACCTTTCTGAATCACCCTGTATAAAACAAATTTTTTTATAAATAGATCAAAATGTTAAATGATATAATGTATGAATATATCTGGGTAACAAGGAATATGATGAACTTATTTCTTATGCTATACGCAGCTGCAGCTCTAATTTATTTTCAATGCTTTAAATTCTTAAATGTCTTAAATATATTCAGCAAGTCTCTTCAAACTAAAACGCTTACTTAACAAAAAATTTGCTACACGTAGATACTTTTAGTTAGTACGATATTATACTGCAAGACAATAACACTTTCAGTTCTAGAAAAATATTTTAGGTTAGCTTTAAATGTTTTATAAGCAAATTTGCGGCCATTCAAAGTAGATAGCTACAAATATTTGTTTCAAAAAATTTTACAATTGAATTCTATTCTTGTAAGCAACCTATACGGAATTTGTTAAGTAACCTCTAAGAACATAGCTGTATTTTCCCACTTTTCAATCCATTTTTGAAATTTCCACAGGAATAATTAAAAAAATTAGCCCCATTACAACAAAAGTGTTTTATTACTTTGAATTATCATTTTGTTTCATTGTTGCATTTCATTTAATTAGGAAAATGCCCTTACAGTTAATTGTTAAAAAATTTCCTAAATCTAAAATTGTATCTATATACTTTATAAGAAATATCCGTCGTGCTGAAAATTCACGAACGTAACATATTTGTTTTCATTAGAAGTAATGTGAAATGTTCGTACAAAATTCTTATAGCTCATTTAATCCATTTTTGAATAATACACATGACCATATTTGAGTCTTATTTCAATTTGCCGGATTCATTTAGCTTAAACTTATACGGATCCCACAGTAGTTGTCTAATCAATTTAATCTTACACTATTTTAAATTCGGATCCGGTCAGTAGACTCTATTTTTTAATGCGCACTCAGTTCCTTTCAAATTCAATCACTTGATTTTATTTCAAATCATTAGCATTTTCAGAACGACTTAAACATTTATGAATACTCCGTGGCAGAATGACAACTATGCACATACAGATACAGATAAATTATTGTTATTAAAACGTACAATCAATAAAAAAAAAATGGCATTTGAAAACTTTCTATCACCGCTGCGTCAAAACAGGAATTGACACGTACGGCAACAAATATTTTGTTATTAGAAAAGTACGGTTGACGGCCAAAAACAATAAAAATAATGTTTTAACTCCAAAAACTCACGCTTGGAATTGGACACCCGAATCCGATGCGATTTCTCTTTGTGTACATTTAAATAAACACATTGAACAAATATATTCTAGCAAATGTATACCACGTGTGTCATTTAGGTGTAGTATTACATTTTTTGTAGTAATTAATTAATTTCAATTACAAAAAATTAAGATGAAATTAATGAATAACATAGAAATTCTTAATCTTACCTTCGTTAAATTTTCTGTCTCTATTTTTAATTCTAACATTTGATGTTTGAAAATTAAGTTGAGAATGATCCAAGCTATTTGCTACCGCAGCCATAGAACTGTGTGCACTTTCCCGAAAATCACCAGTTTCAGCCCAAACTAAAATAATAAATAAAGCAAAATAATTATTTTTTTTTTCAATTAATGCAATTATTAATTAAAAAATATTTTGAATATTAGATTTAATAACATTTAAGTACCAGTACCCATATTTACGTGCATAATGCTGTATAAATGAATTTTCAAGTAAAATTTAAGATTAAAATGCGATTGCTCTCAAAGAAAATGAATTGTCAAAAAATTTTGTTTTTTAAGTAGGTACTTTCAATTTTGAAATTTCAGGTTTAAAATTAAATTTTACGTCAACCTTCAATTATGTCATTGAATTTCTAAAACAGTAATATCGGACTTTGCCATTTAGTACTTGAAACGATAACAAAACTGTTGTTAATTTCAATTGTTATCGCAACTGTTGTGAATTTTACTTAAAAAAGGAAAATGTAGTACAACACGTTTGCACTTAAAGAAATCCATTTTTTTTTTGTTTTAGAAACTTTTAATTTTGTATCATTATTAAAAATTTCAATAAAAAGAAATTTAAACTTTTATTAAAATTTCTTCACGTATCTAATCGTTAATGTTTGTGACAAGTTTTTACAAATTATAAAAATAATTCTTCCGCTTTGCTAATAACTGCATGAATTTATGAAATTTTATCAGTAAGCTTAATAGCAAATTCAAGTGGAAAATAAATACAATTTGTGTATATCACTTATAAGAATTTTTTTTTTTAAGTAAAAGACATGCAATTAATTTATTTAATTTTGATTAAAATATTTATTTGTCAATTATCTAATGAGCTACATACTTTGTAATAATCATGTTAAAAATAACGTTTATTGATTTTTAATTTATTTATTTACAATACTATATGAAATAATGGTACTCATAAACAATGTTGTAGCTGGAGCAAGTGATGATATTGCAATTAAACGAGAAACTCTTATACAATTATTAATTTTGCATTAAAATAATTTGTGTTCGTCGTGTCAAGCTTTTAAAAAGTATATTAAAATTTATTTTAACATAAAAATATTGAGAATATGTACAGAAAGTGTTTTATTTCCAGTGTCACAGTTACATTGTATATTGATAGAGTTTCTTGAACTGCCATTATCATGATGATAATAGAACTTTTCCTTTGTAAGTACTCTATATAAAATTGTTACTGAATTACTTTTAAAACAAAACTTTTATGACAACCTTAATAGCTCGTTTTACAGAAGAATATAACAGTATTATAACAGTATTATTACAAGTTCTTTGTAAAGGTTATAATGTTGAAGTTCTTCTTCTTCTTCTTTTGGCTCTACAGTTCGGGGTGAACTTTGGCCTTCTTCACGATCTGCCTCCAACTATCACGATCCTTTGCTGTTGTTTTCCAGTTTATGATTGTAAGCTTTGCAGCATCACTTTCAATATTTTCTTCCCATCGTCTTCGGGGTCTTCCTCTGTGTCTATTTAGGCTAGGTCTTGCTTGCAGAATTTTGCTTTGTGGTCTATTATCATCCATTCGAATTACGTGTCCTGCCCATTTTAAACGCTGCGACTTGCTATACCTTATTATATCCTCGCCCTTAATTAAGTCGTTAAGCTCATCATTTGTTCTTCTCCTATATTCGCCGTTTTCTAGATTTATGGGCCCAAATGTTGAAGTTATAATTTATAAATTCTCATTTTACGTTGTTATTAAATCGGAATGTGTTCTTTTTGAAACCCATGATAATTTGACGTAGAATTATTTATAAATAATTTTGCCCTTATTATTGCGCTTCCCTGTTGAAGCTTTATTTTTAAAATAATATATTTTATTTTTCCAAGTTTTTCCGACCAACTGAACATTGAATTTCTTACAGAGAGAATCCCGGTACATTAAGGTCAGCTGAGCTTTTCAGTGTTCCGCAGTAATAGTACGAACTATGGTAAACATAAGCTTACATAAGCAACATACGCGTGCACGAAATTAACTTGTATTCGTCCGTTTTTTGTACAAATATAAGTAAGAGAGTGCTCAAAGCACCGATTTTGTTTAATTTATTTTTAGTTTATGTCACGGCTTTTTTTTGATTGTCGTGCAATAGTTGTATACGTTTGATATTAACTATTTAATTTTTAATTTACATATTAATATTAAATTAATATTACTAATATTATTTTATCTTTCACTTCCTTTTTCCCTCCCCTTTCCATCTGTAAATAATGATAATTTTAGTTATAGTAACTGACAGTCACGATTGATGTTTAAGTGACGTTTATTTTGTAATACTAAATGCTTGTACTGAATGCAATAAATGAATACACAAATAAAATACGGGTATTCATAAATAGGAGTCTATAGGGATAATCTGCCGTGTATTCTGACCCAGGCGAATCAGCAACACAGACCTCTGGGCTTTAAGCCACAAAGAACCAATCTCAAGAGTAATAAAGAACAAAAAATGGGGATGGATAGGCCATACATTGCGACGCTAATCTGAAACCACCTTAAGACAGGTATTGGAGTGGAATTCGCAGGGTAGAAGAAGTTTTGGACAGCCAAAGAATACGTGGCAAAGAACAATAAAGAAAGAAATCGCCACGGCTAACATGACATGGGCAGAAGTAAAAGGAATGGCCCCTAACAGAGTTCGTTGGAGAAGCTTTGTGGAAGCCCTATGCTCTCAAGAGGAGTAAAGAAGGAACAAAAAAAAATGCTTGTACTGAACAATCGTCTAATATATATATATATATATATATATATTACTAACAAAACAATGATAATTCCAAACCTAATCGTCGCTTAAACGTAATTCCAAGCCCCAATTTTTACAATTATATTGAATATTATACATAACCATTTGGTATTTTATTGAATGAATATCGTTTTTAAAAGTAAATTTTTTATTTTGATTTGGATATAACCGCAATCTGGTTTAAATTTTAGAATAAGCGACGGTACATACACATAAAATTATTCTTCTATTAATAATATTCGAATAATATAGGCTCTTTTTTAAAATGTGAAATATCAAATATCGAAAAAGGCGAGGGAAATTACGAAATATGAACCAATTTACTAAATTATAATTAAACGCACCATGAGCATGAACGAAAACAAAATGTTTTTTTTTTCTATATAATTTTTTCCTTATAATTTTTCTAATTTGTTACCACATAATTTATTATTACATTTTCGCCACATATTTGTTTAAAGAATGTCTATAAAATGTTCATACACGATACGGCAATATAATTGATATCCAAATATACGCTTCTAGCTGGAACATGTTCTTAAGTATCATATAATATATATATATATATATAATTCACAGTATAACATTTCACAGTTATATTCAGTATAACATTAATAAATGACATTATAAATACATGCAATTATCCACATATGATTATATTAATAAATCGCACTTTTTTCACGTCAACATACGCGTTCATTTAAATTTAATACAAAAAAAAACAAAAAACTAAAGATTCAAGGACAATTTTTAATTTTCATTTTAAAAACAACACACTAAATTCACAGTTTTGTTTTCCCCGATTTTTTATATCTTTATTTCTTTCTTTTTTTTTTAATATCACAGCTAGCCATAATTTGTTCCAAAACGCTTTTAATTGCCTTATAATCACTTCTCATATTCCAAACCACTGCTGCTTACATGTGTAAATTTTTAAGGGTATTCGAATTTGTTTGTTTTTTCTTTTTTTGTTTTTGTACTTCTTCTTAAATTTGTAACGCTTCATTACGTAGCAGCTAATCGCATTACAAAATGACAATTTTTTTTTTCATTTCTCATATTTATACTAATGAAGTCATAAATTTTACTGTAAAATAAAAAAAAAATCAAAGAGAAAACAAGGAAGAAAAAATAAGTAAAGAAAACTGTTGGAAATTGTTGGCATACAAAATTAAAATTCCGTAACAAGCAAGCAACGGCAGGCACATTGTACAGTACGTAGAGCATCATAAACACCAGCAGTACATTGCATTTATATATATCATTATTTTATATATATATATATATATATATGTAATGTACATATTTATTTAAATTTACTTATTAATAGTTGAGACTCAAAAAGTCTCATAGTTGTATATTTGATGAATATTGTATTTACCAATTTGATTTTCACGCTAAAACAACGAATAAAATAGGGAAACATGCAGGCAAAACGAACGCATCAATGCGTTAAATAGAAACGATGTTTTACTTTAGTTACACTAGAAAAATTTCAAATCGATTTAAAAAAAAAAACTGGTATAAAAAATATTCAAGGAAAGGAAAGGAGCAGTAAAATTCTATGATAATATTTTTGTAATTTTTCCCACACCAATAAAATATTTAAAAAAAAAATTCACCAATTCAATAGCAAGGTTGGGAATTTTAGATTTTTTTTTCATCATTTACACTTTTAGTGTTTTCATCCATAGTTTGTTTTAAATATAATCGAATTCATTCGATTATGTATTTTGAAAAGAAAAATGATAAAGGATAATTACACGTAGATTAGTCAAGGTTTATTAAATTATTAAATTGGAATATTTATGTTTGAAAGGTACCATTTATTCCAAAATATACTTACATACATATACATGTAGATAAAAAAAATTTCCTGAATTTAACAAATATGGCACAAGCGGCAATGAATATATATTCAGTATAATCAGGAATATTATAGCCTTGATCCCTAACTTAATTAAATTAAATAACAATTGTTATAGAGTGCAGATTTATGGTAAATTCAACATCACCTATAGCAACAAAATGCTTATTCCTTACGTTTTAAGAGATTAGTAAATAATTATATAACTTTTCATTTTAAACCCACAACATTTCAATAAGGCGATTGATTTTCTCTAAAATTTATGGAAATTAATCTAGTAATTTGTCTTGACCAGTAGACCAGTACCTCAAATTAAAATTTGTAATCGAAATAGCATATTTTTCGAAAGTAGTTTAAATGTAAATATTGTATTTTTTTCTAATATAGCTGTAGGTCGACTTATATATTGAAAGTAGTGCTATAAAAAAAATTGCATATACTTAGGAGGAATTTTTAAGTAATAATTTTAGAGTTTAGACCAACAGACATATTGAATTCAACTGTTAATTAATTTAATTCACACTTAAATGTATGCTTTTGAGTAAGAGCACGTTCACAGTTTGGAGTAGAGGACGGCTCCCATAAAAGTTCATGGAAGAGCGTTCATTGTCATGGAGAAAAAAACAGAAATGAAAATTTACATTTTGAAAACGCTATGTTGAAAAAACTCAAGGGGGAAAGGAAATTTCAATGGTAAAATGCTGTACTGGGGCAAAAATAATTTTTAAAATCACCGCAATAGTCCTTTGAGATGTTTAATTTGAAGAGTCAACAGCCTGGTTTGAAGAGAAATAACTTCTGATATTTCTTCCTTTCCAATATTAACAAATAACTTTTGGTTCGAAAGCAGCAGCTTGAGTAAAAGTAGCAATTTTCACGGCTTTTATAAGACAAAGTTTTGTTCTAGAAAAATAACATCTTTACTGAGACCGATCCATTTATTTAAATTTTTTTTTTTATCATTAACGGTACAGTTATTTTGTAAATAGAGGGACTAGCTTTTTTTACAAATTATTTAGGATGCACCTAAAATAAGTAAATTTTCGAGCAAAAATTCAAAACAGACAGTAAATTCAAATGTGAAATCTACTAAACAAAGTCTAATTATTTGACTATACTCAACAACATTTATAAATATAAATATAATTTGTTGCAATGGAAATATTAAAATAAACTAAGAAGTTATATAGCATTTTGCAATACTCATACAATATTTCTTAGAGAGAAATTTTTGCAATAGCATCTAGAATCAAAAAATTTTCTAAAAATTTAAAATATATCCGAAAATCCCAGAAATACAATTTCCATGACATAACAAGTACTACAAAATATACAATTAATAATGATTAAAACCGATTTGGCAATGTTACAATTAAGGGATTAACCATGCTTTTAACCTTTTTCCCTACACATTCACATTAATTACTGCACATTTAAATGAATTTATGTCTTATATCATTTCTTAAACTAGCCGTACAAATTATTATTATTTCATTCTTTCGTGTATTTTGTTTTATTATTTTTGCTCCCTAAACAGTGTACTGGCACGGAACGGCACCTGATTTGTATATCACTTGATATGACCCACACGTCTAATAAGCCATTCAAAATATATTTATGTCGAACACTTATTATACGAGTATACCTATAAATGTATGTATGTGATATGAAAAATCTATTTATCTCTTAAATTTGAAAGATAAAAAAATATTATGTAGATTTTTATTATCGAAGCTGCCACTTTCATAGCTTCTTATTTCGAATATAAAAAAAAAAAACAAAAATATTTCTACAACAATTTTTGTTTTCATATTTTATTTTTTTTCTTATTGTGATAAATTTAGACAAATTTTAGAGATATAACAGAAACGAAAAGTATTAATCGTTTAATATCCGCATTAAATTCTTAAGATTATTATACTCGATCTTATAAGACCTTGATATATCTGATAGCTGTCAAATTCAGACAATATGGTTGTATTGTCAGTCGAAATGAAGTTCTTGTAAAATAAATTATTTTTAATTTTTTTTGAAAATATTCTTATGTAGGAGCATATGAGAAGAGTGTTGAAGAAAAAAAAAATTAATTTCTATTCCACGTATTTCAATAAATGCATTTTTGTTTTAATTAGTTTAGAAATTTATTGTATTTTGCATTTAAGAGAACAGAACGAAAACAGATTTTTTACGAACTTTTGATCTTTCGAAGTTGTTTTCATATAAATTTTTTAAGTTGTAAATTTTTTATTATTGGAACTTTTGAACTCAATTGTGTGATAATGCAAATGAAACGACGTAAAATTTAAAATTTTTTAATAGGTTTCATGAATCAAGCCTAAAGAACAATATTACGTTGACAATATGTATTGAGTGTTTGTAATGGTTTTTGATTTGACAATTGCATTTATGGCTCCTCTAACAAATTTACTTGACTAAAACTAAAAACGATTGTGAATTGGTCTCTGATAAAACTTCTCTTAAGGAAAAAATTTCAGATAATAAAACCTTGACATTATTTTCAGCCTTATTCTATGAAAAATTTTTGTTATTCTCCGTTCGTGTGTCTGTTTACAAAATTGTTTTACAACTTTCAAGATAAAAATCTAAAATTTTATATGCAAACTTTTTTCTATCTTCGAAAATAATCCTTCATCTAAGAGTTATAACCTCTTAAAAATTTTAGTCTAAAATTGACAATACATTGTATCGGTACCAAGCTATTAAGATGGTTCCTCTATAACGCGACATAGCCTAGTTGAACATTGAAATGACAAAATGGTTGTTTGAAGTTTTTGATATCGTTTTTCTCCCAGTAAAAACATAAAGGCACCGTTATCTTTAATCTCTTTAGTTCACTTTATTAATCGCTTTAAAACTTACCATTATATTAATATTTTATAATTTTTCTCCCAAAAGTATGCAATAGTTTTGTGTTGCAGAAAAATTTTTTTTATATAAATGCGAATAATTTAAATCGAATATTGTTTTTCATAATTCGGATTTTCAATTGCTCAAGTAAAAACCGATAGTTTTAAAAGCATTGACATTATCCAAAATTTGTTTTATAGACATAAATGTATGTTTTTGATATAAATATCGAATTTTGAGTCGATTTGACTCCCATTTTTCCGTCGTCCCCAGCGACAACTCAAAAAGTATTTGAGCAAAGCTCATCAAATTTTCAAAAATGATTTATAGATATAAATGCCGGCATCCTACTTAAATTGGATATGATCGATGCACTGGGTCGAATACCTGCCATATAACTTCAAAATTGTTCTGGCTATATCTCAGAAATTATAGAAGCTGTTGTGTTGAAATTTCGAACAAGCAAATATATTATTTGGGCGGTTATTTGTAATAAAATTCGTTGAATTTTCTTGATTCCTTATGGTACCTGCCATATAACTTTAATACGGATTTGATCTTATCCCAAAAATTATTCAGCGCATAATATTTTGAAAATTTGCATAAGCAAATATATTACTAATATGTTTAACATAGCCTTAGACATAAAAAGCAATATAGATTGTATGAAACTGTATGTTAAATATCTCCGACATTTAAAAATATTTATTCGTGCGGTCGTCACAGAGTTGAGATGGTCAACTATATCTTTTTTAATTTTAAATATTTCTTTGTAATGGAAATGCTAAATAATTATTATAACATTATTAATTACATTAATAATATCTAAAATAATAATAAAAAATATTAATAAAATCTATTTCTTAACGAAATCTTAACGTGAGAAATGTCGCTTAGTGCTGTACACAATAATTCAGATTACTTTCAAAGTTTAATTTTGAATTTATTTAATTTGTACAATAGCATGTGCGACACACCAATAATTGATAGCTTTCGATTTAAATCAATATTTTGTTTTTTTTTTGCTGTTCGAATGCATGTTATATTGCCATAAATACAAAATTTTCACCAAATATTTTTATGATATCAATTGATTTACGAGATTTAGAACTTATACCATATACGAGTATATATATATTTAAGATGAGATTTATATACTTTTAACGACTTGTTAATAAACAAAAGTTGTATAATAAAATTTTGTATATTTTTTTTTTCTTCTATATATATATTAAGGCACACATACATATAATGTGCGTGTGAATAGTGTAAAGTTTAACAAAATCATTTTTTTTTTTATAAATTTTAGAAATTGTTATAGAAAATTTCGATTTTTTCACAAAAAAATTGTACATTACGCACCTACTATACAAACAATGGTGCATGTATGTATCTGTGAATTTATACTGTCATGTATTCTTTGGAGGTACATTCATACAATTATATTGAATACAAAAGGTGTTTTCATTCATAAGAAAACTGTTATATAACATATATAATAAGCACACGTATACATAAGGTTTTATATATAAAAATTTTTTTTTTAATTTTCAAAGTAAATTTTAGACATTTCTTTCTTCGTACATTTACGTTTCATATATAAATTACTATATATACACATATTATACCAATTTTATTGTTATATAATAAATATATGTGAATAATTCTATAAAATTTATAAAAAGGAACAGTACATCCTTCATTGGCTTAAATGGTATTAAAAATGACATATGTGAATACAAACATAAAAATTACATATATAGTTATAAAAATATAATTATTTATATTTTTCTACATACATGTATACATCTCTAAGTCCCTATATTTTTGGAGAAACTTTTGAATAAAAAAATATGTGTGCGTATGTATGTATATGTGAATAATGTGAAGCAATATTTCGTTTTATTTGAGTTCATTTTAAACTCATATTAATTTTTTTACTTTACGAACTTGTTTTGGTACGGCTTATACGATTATAAACTCCCGTGACGACAAGAATCTGAAAGTACCTTGTCGTGACTTTTCACGTGCTTAATTTTGAATTAACCTGGTTGATTTTACAACAATGTTTATGAATTTTATAAAATAATTTCTCTAATTAATTAATATTAGACAAAATCTGCAATTCCGAGGTCCAATCCAATCAAAATTTTAGAAAATTGAAATTCTTTAAATTTAATATTTTTGGTAACAAAACAAATAACGGCAGTTTCTTGTGTTACCGTTGAAAAATTTAAACTGAAAAATCTAAATTCCAAGATGTTTTTAAATATGGCAGTATTATTCTGAATAAACTTATATACATATTTAATGTACGTAGACAAAATATGTAAAATATTTTTTTTAATGTAATATAGTAATAAATAATTTTCACCGACCATATTACATACAATAAGAGCAGTGCGTTGACATAACTGACAAATTTTTCGTTTTCCATGTTAAGAGCATAATTTCACCATAAAAATGTTTACCCTTGGTAAAGAAACTAGAGTATAAAGCTTTTTCGTAAGACTTAGATCGGTTGTGAGTAAAATCTTGTAAGTATATTTGGGCATAACCAATCTGAAACAACTTCAATCCTGAATAAATCCAATCCCGAATACCAATATTTGGGTAATTTATTGGGACCAATATCCCGAATTCTTCAATATTTGGTATTGGGTGAACTCAAAAAGCTGAGTTTTTACTTTTGTTAATAATATTTTAAGTTATAATTAACGCATTCTCTTCAAAATTTTATTTTCCAGTCTTTGTAGTTGGGTGAATTAAAAATTAGTTATGTAATCGAAAGAGTATCTTTAATAATAAACTTAATAATTTTCTAATTAAAAATATACATATAGCTACATACATTCATACTATGGAAATATCATATTTGAACATTAACAAACCGATCGGTCATGTGCTGTTCTCATCAATTTTTTTATTTGTTCTCGTCTATATGTGAAACACAGTTTTTGTATACTAAACATGAAATGCGTATGTGTTGCGTTCATTATATAGCTACAATTAATATATATACATGTATATGACTATAAAACTATAGGTTGTATAAAGAATAAAATTATTCTCTACAATTTTGTATAGCAGCATAATATTCAAATAGAAGCATCTACACACATATCTCCAATTCAAAAGTTCAAAGGATTTTATTTTATATTTCTTTGGTGTTTCTTTGTGAACCGAAAACTCTTTGTATGATATTTTTACATTTATTCTAGTATATATGTGTCATTACCAATACCAATGTACTGTCACTGTTTTTCTTTTTGCAATAATGTCTAACCGCATTTTATTATTAATATAAGAGTTTTGTATTTCTTCTTTTTTCTTTTTATTTATATTCTATTCATGTATATATGAAATTTGCTTATACATTGCCAAAAAAGGAAAATGTATAACAGTTTGTATTGCACATGTCAGGTGAATATTTTTTTTTTTTTGGTATTTTTTATATAATTTTTATGGCGTTTTCCTCTTTCATTCATTTTTCTATATCGCAACTAAATTATAAAATTTTTTTTTTTATTTTTGTGTATTTCTTTGTTCTCTCATATAATATATTTTTCTTTAGAAAATAACCACTCTCTTGAAAGTACATTATTTATTTACTTAAATTTTTAAAATGGTTTCTTTTATTTTTATATATATACATTCACAACTAGTTAGTAAACGTATATAAGAAGGTTGTATCGTAAAAAACATGTAGGTATGTGCTCATATATTATTATACTCTATTGGATATATATGGAATTATGTATATGTACATACATACATAGTTAATCAAACCTAATTAATTTAAAATTTTTGTGTTAACACGAAAATGAATTTCAATTCAATTAGCAGGCCCCACAACAGTTTAATGTTTGGAGCAACCATTTTTAAATTTTCAAATTGAAAATGTAATTTGATTTATTTGTATATGAGTGTGCCAAGTTCATAAAATGATTATTGAATTCTCATTGAATTTTGTAAAAATAAAGGCAATAGTGTGGTTTTGTTCATTAATATTTTTTGATATTCATGGGCTCGAAGATATTTTACTTTTAATTTTCATAAAAATTTTTAAAAATTATTCATACTAGTAGTTGGTTAAATATAAAAGATTTCAATTTATTGCCATTCATATTTAAAATTGCTAAATTTACGAACAATTTTATTCCTTCTAAATTAAAATTATTAGAAAAACCCCGTTATAAATGCCAACAATTATTGTTCTATTAGTTTGCTTATTTTAAAATACAGGCTTTAAAAATTTTATTTATACTTAAAGTAAATTTTAATAGCTTCCGTGGTTAAATAAAGAAAATAACAATAAAGAACAAAAATCGTCCTTTTAATCCTTTTATCAGTATTCATTTTTAAGAGACTAAGATATCATTAATTCAGACTAAGGCATCTTTAGATCGCTTTGAACGTCTTTGAATTAGTAAATTTTCTAAATATATTTTCGGTATTTTCTTATTTATTTTTAGTAATTAACCACTTATTTTACAGTTAATTTTACTTTGAATGTCTGTATCATCATTCCCACTTCTCAAATAATCCTCAAAATTACTATTTTGGTTTATATTTACAGTAGTCCAATAAGGACCGGTTCTAACTTGTTCGGTGCCCAAAACGGCCTTTAAAATGAGCGCCCCCCCCCTCCCCAAATTTTAAGAATGATAGGAAAGATAAAGTTCCATATTGAATAAAAGTAATACACGAGTTCATTTTTACGAATATATGAATTTCTTGTACATTTATGAATTGCTGAAATTATTTTCATTGGTTTATTATCCTGAATTTTAATTTTAAAATAAAAATTTTATTATTTTATTTTTTGATATCTTTGGAACAATGAAATTTCATGCATAATTAAAAGATCATCGTATCCTTCTAGTTAAATATATTACTAGATGCATATACAATGGCATTAATGCAATAGCAGCTGACCTCTTTTCACATTATAAGCGGTCAAAATTCATCAGACCCACGACAAATTTCTAGCAAATATCACACAGCAATTGTAAGTAAAAATTTATTAATTAATTAAAATTAATAAATTAAGAGATTTAATTTTTCGTAAACATATTAAAAATTTTTGCAAAACACTATTAGCTGCCATACTAATAAAATTCTAAACACACAAAATAAAAAACTTAAAACAAAATTCTTCCTTCTTATCCTTTAGCAGCCGTTCGTGTGCAAGTGATCATATTCATATAAAATGCATTTTACAATAACTGAACGTATTTTATAATTTATGTTTCGTCTACTCTAATGCCATATACCCATTAAACTAGCATAATTTAGTAACATAATGTTGTAGACAAATTTAATAATAAATCACCTTCAACTAATGTAAATTATTTTGTATTTTCAATACTGAAAATAGCTCGCTTTCATATGATTATATTTTATAATTCAAATAAATTATGAATACAAAATGGGTTTGAGCAAGAGACAACTGGAAACGCCTTAAATTGCACCCTTAACAAAAAAAAAATAAAATAATTTTTAATTTTATGCTTTTTTTTATTTTTCTTTGTCGATATAAACGTGTTTATGTTTAGGGGTGTTAAAACAAATAATTCAACAATATCTCATTAATACCATCTTTTAATAAAAACAAAATGTTCATTTATTTTAAATAATGATGAACAATGATAGTACAAATTCCAATTCCAGAAAAGGTGACTTACTTACAAATGCGAGCAATGGTAAAATATGAAATAATTTTTATTTGAACAGATTCACTTAAATTTTACATACGTACATTCGTGCATATGTAACATAAAATAGTAATTGTAAAGCAGGTCCGGGTTATTAAACGTTTAATAACAAACTTAGTCAAAAAAGGTTTTCAAAACTGACACTCAACTCTCAGTCATAAATAAAACAAAAAAAAAAAATACAAATAGTTTTAAAAACTGTTCAGGTGAAGGGAAAACAAGCAACAGCTTCTAGTGACTCGCAGCTGCTAATCCAATTTTCTTATGAACAATTTTTAAGTAACGTTTTTCATTAAAAATCTGAAGAAATTTGCCTTAGTACTATTTATTTTGGTTGTAAGAAATTTTTTACTGCTGTATTACAATATTTAATTGCCTTATTAATTGTAATTGAATTGGACACCGAATTTTATGAATAAATTTTTAATAGTTCTAAGAAGAATTAAATAAGCTAGCTCTAAGAAGAATTCCATATCAGTAATAATTGTTAATTATCTCAGCAACCTTTTTTCAAATACTTTTTAATTTTAATTTTGCTTTTTCCTACAAATTCCACGCATCCGTTCAGAGACGTTTAATAGCACACAACACAAATATGTTCCCGTCTTGGTCAATATCAAAATTAATTAGTAATGAAAAAAAAAAACTATTTCAGCAATGTTATTCCAAACCAAATTTCATTATGCATCTTAATATTTAGAAAAAACTTCTCTGCTAATTGTAACAAATAATTTTCTTCCTATTTGTTACAACTTTACTGGACTTTAATTAGATTTCTAAAATTAGATTAAATTTACTGTCCATTAAACTTTAGAAATGACTTAGAATTCATAAAATGAACTATAGTACGAAGACAATGAAATAATCCGGCAAAGTTCAAATCCCATATTTACAGAAATAGATAGAATGTTGGGGAAAATTAAAAACTCTGATTTTTTAGAAAGTTAGAAGAAACAATATCTATTTTATCATTCAATAATAATTAAAATCCATGGAACAGAGGTTTTCGATTGGAATGGTTGGATTGAAGCCTTTAGTTACTAAAGCTACTCTTAATGATCGCTTTATTTTTCGAATCTACTTCTCTTTTGTATCATTGGTCAACTTTATCAAAATTATTTTTGCTAAAATACCAAAGTAGGATGAAAACTTTTAAAAACTAATCTTAACAAAATCTAATCAGAATATTAAATCATAATCGAACTCTCATGATGCACTTAAATAGAAAAATTTTTTTTAACACATCTGCACTTAAACTAAAGAAAATATTATTGTAATATATTATTGTAATATAATATAACACATGGTGTTGCTTGTTTTCGATACTTGACCCGTCCATAGTCTCCAACAATTATAAATCAATTTTTCAATAACCTGAAAGGTAAGGTAAGTCTGTAATCTTAATTTCGGGTACATTACTTTAAAAATTTGGAAAAACGCAATTTCCATAATAGTCTTTATTCAAACTCTCTCAATAGTCCTTAACTCTCACAATAGTCCTTAAATAATCTGACATATTTATTTTTTAATTTTCAACGTAAAATTTTTAATTTACTAGAATGGACCGAATTAACAATGCCACCGATTTGGAATATATTTGTATTTTAATTAATTTTACTTATCCATGTATAGTTGTACGATGTATCTAAGTACAAATTTAGAAAAATATTTAGTGACAATTTATGTTTTTTTTTATATAGATAGTTCAAAGACTATAAAAGGTATATAAAATGAATATAGTTGACTGCCTTTTCAATGGGAAAACATAAAAACTAAAATTACTCAGGTTCATATATATTTTAATGGCAACAACAGAACGTACTTTTAAAGCCAAATCAACTAGTTCTTTAGTTGAAAGCAGCATTATAATATGGTGACCAAAGTATAACACATATGATTTTATAACATCTCACTTCTATTTTGTAATGAGAAAGATTTTTATTTGCGTAAATGTACAATTCTTCAGATCTACTGCCATAAAAACATTTGCGATATTTTGTTACTTTTATTATCTTGTTATAGAATATTAAAAACGTTTAAAAAATATTCATGTCCCGCATAAATTTACATTAATGATATGTTAATTAACTTTTTGGTATAACAGATGTTTGAATATTAAAGATTTTCTAGGAAATGACGAAACAAAATTGTATTTGCACATATAGTTAGTTGGTGGGTAGATAGTGTAGATAAATTGACTTGGATTTAATTTTCCTTGAGACTTTATTGCTGTATACAAGCTTAAATTGAAATTAATCATATAGTAATGAAACAATGTGCTTGGTTTAACCTGTCTTAAAATAGTTTGACTAAAGTAAGCACTCCAATTTTGAATTATTTTTAATAATTATTTATAAAATATTCTTTTGTTCAAATTTATTAGAAATTTGTTCGTAGTACAAATAATTCCTAAATATTGAATAATTTTATTCAATATTATATTACATGAGAGATTTTTACATTGTTTTCGAAACAGCTACATTTAGCAATATTACATTAGCAATACTACATTTAGAGTAAGAAATCTATATACCATTTTAATTTTAAAATGAGGGCAATGAACTTCAATACAGCAATGTAAAGTAAATTTCCACATAAGAACGATGAACAACAAATGGAAATTGAATTACAAGTAATTCAATATTAAAATATAAAATTTTAAATTAGATTAGCAATTCTTAAAAATAAAAAAGATAAAAACGTGTCTTATTACTTACTTAAATTCGTGAAACATTGATGCCACACATTATTCTGTTTATCATAACAATGCATTTTATCGTAGTAATGTTGACAAAATTTAACACAATGGGAAGAATTTCTTGAAAAGAAGATACTGAGTCAAGAATCATGTAGCCACATTTTCTACCCGTAATTGAAAATATTTTGACCGTACAAAAATGTTTCAAGAAATTTCTGAATAAAAACTGTAACATTATTGCTATTAAAAAGCAAAGATTAATATTTTTAGAGAGGATTTCAGAATATTCACAATTTTCATATTCAAATTTTGCTATTCCATTTCGAAGTTGACTAAATTCTTACATATGAACTGAAATTACAGGAATTTTAGAGAAATTTATTATTCCGAAATAAAACAGCGGTTGTGACTTCACAAAATACGTGCCTTTTACAGGTATTCCTGCCATTAAGCATCTTTTACAACACAATTTTAATTGAAGAGAATCTTAATTTGTGCATTCACAATTATTGATTTTAACGGAAACGTCAGAACATACGTGTAAGACGCAAAGAACTAAACAAACCCACAATTTTTAATTTTCACTACCTACGATATGAAATGTACATAAAATCTTTAACTTAGTATCTGAATTTAGGGAAAATTTCATTGACACATAACTACCAAATTTATATGAAAGGTAACTGCTATACAACGCTGTTCACTTATTTTCTTACAATGCCGAGAATTCTTAACCACCTATGCATATTAGTACCTTACTTAAATTTGTAGAAAACTGTTTTTGTTTTTTTCTATGAAGATTCTTAAGAATTTAGGATTTGTAAAGCATACCGTATATTTGTTACAATCGATATTCACAAATTCTTAAAATAAATTTTTCACTTCAATTTCCGTTTAAGTAAAAACCTATAAAAACTTGTATTATATGTGAACACATTTTCATTTACCAATATAAATAATATTTTTTTTTTCGTACAGTATTTGTGACATTTCCAACATTATTGTGTTTGTCTTTTCACTTATAATACTTTCTTCAAAACTAATAAAACTTTAACAATTTTGTAGTTTCTTATTTGTTTTTAACACCATAGTCATCATCAGAATTTCTATATTATATAGGACAATAGAGGGCTGGTTATTATTTGATATAGACAAATAATATTGAAATGCTAATAAGATGAAAACAAAAAAAGTTTCTTTATTCTTCATTTCTTATAATGACTTCAAAAATTATTATTGTTTGATCATTGTATATCCGGATTTTTAAGTCAAAAACTTCTACAGATGTTCTCTAATAAAAATATTTTAGTTTTGCTTTTATAAACCAAATATTTGTTGTACTTAACAAAAATTTTATATGCGAATTTCAAATGAAAAAAAATTGCTCATTTTTATAGTTCCAAAAAAAAAACCAAAATAAAGGAAAACTTTAATTTTCTTACAAAATCCAAATAACCGCAAACATGAAAAATGATTTCTAAATTACAATAGAAATGAGAAAAAAGAGTAAAAATAAATAAAGTTGGGTCAAACCGATTGTTTGTATTGTAGCTAGCACTTTTCCTTTCAATCAGAGAAAATTCTGCTTTTAAATACAGTCTATTTATGCCTACCGCCCTATTAAAATTATTTTCATTCATATACGAAATTATTTCTAAGATTGCATATATTCAGGATGAACGATTAATGCAGTTTTTGAAATAAAGCAATAATTAATTTAAAGAGGTGTTAACATATTGCTCGATTTTAAGGAATAATTGTGCGAGTTAAGAAAAAAAGAAAAATAGTTATATTTTTTAATATCATGAAATATACCGTTAGCTTTTTGCGTTTATAAAAATTTGAGAAAGCTTGTGGTTTCGGAAATATAAGACGTCAAAAATTCAAATTTTACAAATTTCAAGAGGCGATAACTTGAGAGGTGGTGGAGATGGAAAAAAATTTTCTTCTAACGAAATGAGATATTTGTTATGTCTATAAAAGCTACTAAAATTTCAATCTCCCACAACCTGAGGTTTAGAAAAAAAACGACATTAAAAATTTAAGAAAAACGGATTTTAGATAACGGTAAATTTGAACGACCATTTTATTCTTTTAAAATTTAGCTACTGTAAGCTACAATTGGAGAAGCAAGCTACTGTCTTTCTGCTTTTGCAAAATTTGAAAAATTCTTATGATTTCGCTGCTATGAATAATTAAAAAATGGCATTTTTAGGGTTCTGGGGGGGGGGAGCTCTAAAATCCAACTTCTAAAGAGGGGGAGTAGGTAAAAAATTTTTTCTACGGAAATAAGTTCCTAGTAAAGATCTATGTACATATTAAATGTCAGCTTTCTATCTTCAAGCATGTACTTTTAAACATGTCCACGGACGGACGGACGGACGGACAGAGTGAAACTAATAGACACTTTTTTTCAAAAATTTTTTTGTAAAGTGCTAAAAACAATTCGAATTTTTTATTTTTTTTTGTTTTATTCTTTTTTCTTTTATGACAAATTGACTTTAAATATTCAACAATAAAATCAGTTTTTATTACAACCCTACATTATAATTTTTCATCAATTTTCATACATATACATACAATAATGTCCTTGCAATTTCTCAATATAAGGACAATATTTATTATTATTTTATTTATTTATATGTATGGCATATACAAATATACAAACTGTAATAATAGGATACAAAAAAAAAAAATTTACCATTAAGGATAAATATTTACTTCTGTGGCCACTGGAATAATGATAATAAAAATTGTGTATATGTGCATTTAATATGTCCTAAATGTAGAAAACAAAAAAAAAGGTTACAATATTTTCCCCTTATTACAAACATATCGCAAAATTTTTTATATTCGTTTTTTTTTATATATATTTTTGGTAATAAAGGTATTAATAAAGTAAATCTGTAAATCATTAAATTTCAGATGTGACTTTTTGTTTTTCAGAACAAAAAAAATAGAAAATAAAATTATATACCCTGTTCTATTATCCTTTTTATGAGTTAAAATTGTTCATATTCCTCTCCATTTCTATATTCATATCGTAGGTAAGGTACATTAAATTTGGAAGCAAATATAAAAATATTAAACAAGAAAAAAAAAAAACAAAAGGATAAAAATTGCAATTCATCCTTATATTATTTACCAAAAAATTAGCTCCTTGCCCATATTTTTTTGCAACCTTTTCTTCTACATTTTATTGTAGTGTCTTTATATAATAAACATATCATACGATAAAAACAAAAAGAAATATATTTGTTTAGGGAGCAAAATAATAAGTAAAAATTAAAGTTTATTTAACCAACATTCTTCATTTCAAATCAAAATAAACTATTTTTTTTGCAAAAATACACAAAATCACATCCTATCATATCCTAATAAATAATCGACGAAAACATCACACATATACGATATTATAAATGCACTTCTTCAATATAATAGTTTGTAAGTATAGCAGATGTGCCAAATATTTCATTATTATGATCAATATATGAGTATTGAACCTTTCCCTGTAAATCTAAGAGACATATTACTATATTTTATAATAATAATAATATTTTTGATCTTAACTTAAACACCACATGTCTCAGTACACATATCTGTTATACATATTCATAAATATTATACATATGTTTGTATATTGGTATATGAAACACTCAGATGTTAGAATAAATTTCTAATAAGAAAAAAAGGGTTAAAAAAAATATTGTAATCTAAAATTGTAATATTAATTTTCGATTACAATTCACAATATTGATATACATATAAAAGAAAAGGATATTCTATTCTATTGAAAATTAATAACGAATATATAAAATATTTTTCGGAACTACTTGCAATTATTTAATTTCTAATCTTTTCCAAAAAAAACAAAAAGAGGAAAATCACTTTTAACCTGCTTCTACATTCAAAACAACAAAAAAAAACATTAGGAGTAAAAAGGGTAAAATGGTACAAACTTAGGGACACCAAAAAATTATTTTTGTATTAAATTTTTATGTTAGACTCACATACGTGGGTACATACAAAAACATACATATTGTATATACAAGTATTATACAAAATTTTACAACATTTTACAAGAAAGACCTACAGCAGTAGTAAAAAAGGAAATAAAAATATTTTAATAATCCAGAAATAAAAATAAAAATTAGTTTTAACCATTCCTAAAAAAATATCCTGTTGCTATCTTATACTCTGTATATAGATTTTTAATATGTAGAGCAAAAAAAAAAATACCATTAAAATCACAATATTATGTTGTACTCGTACACGTAGAAGAAGAAGAACAGCACAAAAAAACAAATTTGAAATCCATAAATTTTCAGTGGCAGAAACCCTCAGAGACTCAGATAAACTTTTAGTTTATTATGATACACTTTAAAGTTTATAGGTTCTACCATTATGAGCAAAGTTTAAAAATTCACATATAATAAAAAGGAAAGAATTCACTTAATATTTAAAAATCAAAAATAGAAAAGAAAAAAAAGAAATGTGAAATTTAAGAAAAAAATTTTTTAGTTCTCTAACAATTCTGGTACGGAAAATCACTTGTTTTTTAGATGAAAACAAAAATATTTTTCTACAATACTTTCACAGAATTTAAGATTTATGCTCTGCCAATTCTATATTGTTATACGAATAGTTATACAATTATCTTTAAGGTTGGGTATAGTTTTAATACCAAAGTTTAATACCAAACAGTTTTAATACTAAGCAAGCTTTCATTCTACTTCTTACTAAGCATTTCAGCAAACAAAATTATTTTCGAGTACGAGAATCTACATTTGTTTAGCATTTTAGCTTTGTGTATAATATTATATATATGTATGTAATTTATAGTGATATACAGAAGACAATTTTTGTAATTACACAATAGAACCAATTTTTCAGAATTGCTATATTAAACTAAAAATCTTATTACTCCCTAGCGACCCTCACAAAAAAGTAGATTGTTGTGTAATTATACGAAAAGTAAAATTAATTCCGACGCATTCATCTGTGCGTGTCCGTTTGTCTATTTGTCTGATCGGTTATGTGCTAACATTTTAGAGTCGTATAAGAAGAAAGTTATAATTTTCTAAAAGTAATTTTTTGTTTCAAATAAGACTTATTCACCCCCTTGTTTAAAATTATGGTTCTTTTCGAAGTCACGAAAATATATTTTTTTTTTTTGAAATTTTTCTTTTATTTACTTTTTACTCCAATGAACTAGCCAATATTAGCATAAATTTGAAAGTAACGCCAAGTCAAACTCGATTGAAAACCATTTAAGAAACATATTTTCAATACAGCTTACAAAGAGCCTGTACGAATATTGGTGGCACAGGAAAAAAATGGTTGCATTTATATGAAGCGCATTAGATGCACCTATAGAAAATTGTAAAAGCGAATTATCGTAATAATTATATCGTAATAAATTTCTTAATTAAACCTCATTTTAAATAGGATTTAGCATAGCTGTTCTGAAATATCAGCAAAAATTTTATTTAATTTTATTTTTCGCGATTATGTTCTTATATGTACCCATAACTTATTCAAAATATACAAATGTTATTGACTAAAAATTTTATAAATCACCATTATGTTTGTAAACTTTACTTATTATGTTATGCAAGTAGAATTTAATTTTAATTTTCAAATAAAATTCAACAAATTTTTTATATCCTGATTAAAATATTTCCATCCAGTTCCTATACATATATTTAAATATTTAATTACATTAAAATTAAATTTCCAATATTACATAAAAATCATTAACCAAAAACCACAACACAACGTCAATGTTGATGTGATGACGCAATTGCAAAAACCTTTTATGTCACACTGATTGACAATACCACAGTTTGCTTTCACCAGACATAAAATATTTTCAATTTTTCTTTTTATCAAAAAAAACCCATTGTGTAAAAAAACAAAGTAAAACAAAAAAAAAGAAAGAGTTCCAAAATGTTGTTAATGCATCTGAGGTTATTTAAAATAAAAAACAAGAAAATTTAAAAAGTCTGATATGGTGCATTGTAAGATTTCATTGTAAAATTTCGGAAATCACAACCAAAAGAGCCCAATCATCTTTTTTTTTTTTGATTGCAATTTGGAAATATTACATATGGAATACGACCAAGTTTACATATAAAAATAAATTGTTCTTGTATTCATAAGTTATAGGATGAGTTTGCCTGTTAAATAACAAAAGAGCAGTTTAGAAGCAACAATGCCTATGTCATTGATCAAAAATATTTATTGATTTTATTAAATGAATGGAAATTTCTTCATACAACTGCAGACCATAAATAGATGACGTAATCAAAGGAACGAGTTAAAGGCAGAAAAATTATAAAATTTTTCATCTCGAACTGAACTCGAATCAATGACCTACCGCTTTCTAGGCGGATGCTGCACCAACCGAGCTACCTAGGTGTAAACAAATTGTCGACGAATTATTTACGACGACATTGTTTTATACTGTAATCTACATGATTACCAAGTATTGTTTACATTGAAATGCTACATGCAATCTTCTATTTGAAAGGCACATACACAAGAACATTATATAAATAGGTATTGTGCCTATTACACTAATAACATTTCTAAATTTCTTATTAAATAAGTTAATATTAGAAGTATAATAGGCACAATAATTATTAGTTAAACAAATACATGCTGTATTAGTTATTTCGTAAAAATATTTATTAATTTATTAATTTAAGATTATTGAAACTCAGAAAAGGAGATCTTTTCTCTAAACGCATTTAAAAATTAAGTAATACTTTAATGTTGACTTTAAGGAGTTTTAATTGATACAGGGATTGCTACCATTGTTAATTATACAGAATTTTGTAAAAAATACATTATTATTATAGTTGTAAGACCAAGTTTAATATGGACACTCCGTTGTATTTCAAGCAAAATAATTTTTGATCATAATTTGGTTTTTGTTGAGCTTTTAGTTTACTTAATTCAATTGAATAGTTTTCTTATACCTTTACATAAGAATTTATGCAAAAATCAAATTCCAGTATTCTCTATAAATTTTATAATTTTACGATTTACCAATTATGTGCCCTTATTTTCAAATTATTTAAAATTTGAAATATTTGGTGTTTTTATTTTTCCAAAAATATTTTAAATTTTTATTCCGGAATTCTCATCGATAATTTCTCAATCCTTTTCGTTTATATTACAATTTTTATTTTATTTTGTAATTTTTTTTTTTAATAAAACATGAAACCATTTAAATATCTAATCACATAATATATTTAGCGTTCATTTATCCATAGTAAAAGATTAATGAGTTTAAATAAATATTTTAACACTTTCGCACTTTAAAAGACAGATGAAAAAAAAAAAAACTATACGAATAAAATGTTAATGTATCTTTTGAAAAATGCAACGCTACGCACATACATTCACACACAAAAGAGAAAAAATTCTAAATATTTGAGTTGACAAATAATTATTGTCGTACAAAATGATGCTGAAATTAAAATTTTAAAAATTATTGTAAAAAAAAATAAAAAATTTGAAAACATGTCGTTTACTGCCCACGATTTCGTGCATTTGGAAAATTGTTTTTTTTTCTTTTTCATAAATTTCGAAGAGTTTAATGGTAAAAGTCCAAAATAATAATAACAAAAAAAAAACAAAATATAAAAATATTTTAAATGGTCAAAAAAAAAAAAATTTTTTTTCTCAATATAATTTTCATTGCATTGCATTTCTAGCCGTATAACAGTTTTATTTTACATTTTGTGATATAAACAAAATTTTGACATAATTTTAATGTGTTATTTTGCTGTTTTCATGTCGTCTCTTTTGTTAAATGAAAATTAAAAAAAAAAAATATTCCATTTATTTTGTAATATGAAAACAACAAAAACCATAAATTGTCTATTAAGTGTTAGTGACTTTTGTATTTTATAGTCTGCTCTCATGCTATTCTGCATTTTTCACAGAATTTTCAAAAATGACGTTGACTAAAATAATTAAATGACGTTGTGATGCGATGATGCACACGCATATATACATCAAATTATTTTCCATAATAAAATCAAAGTTCTAGAACAATTTGATCAAACGACAAGCAAATTTTATTTGAAGTCAGTAATTATGAAGAAAATAATTTGACAGATAATTTTGACATTAATTTGACATAATTTGCAAAAATCAAAACAAGAGTAAAAATGCTATCTGCACTTTAAAAATATAGTACTAAAATGAAAATTATTGATATCACAAAAAAACAATTCACTATTTTACTCGACATTTACGAAACATTGAAAATTGAATTGACGGCAAATTGAAAATTGAATTCTGTCCTTCCATCCGTCGGTTTGTCTACATGTCTGTTTACACTAGTTTTGCACTACTCGCAAAAATTATGGCCCAACAATTGTTTGTAAAATTTTTATTTTCGGCAACTTATATTTCCGAAACTGAAAACTTTTTCAAATTTCTATAAATACAGAAAGCAAAGGGTAAACACAATTCCATTAAAAAATATAAATATTTATCTAAACTAATACAATTAACACTTGAATTCGGCTATTATTCCAACGCTTCTTTCAATTTTCTTTTGTCTTATCCTAAATGTATGCAATCATTTCAAATATATTGGTATTTGAATGAAAGTAATTTTAATAATGTAGTAGTTTGTTTTCAAGGTAATTATTTTCACTTTTTGAAGTTCCATATTCTTCAATTTTATTTATAATTGTAACAGTTTCTATAGGGATTATATAATTTGTCAGCTAGTATCAGTAAAATCTAACAAATTGTATAAATTATTATACTAAATAATGTTATATTATACTCTAACATTAACTCATAACACATTAAAAAAATTTGCATTAAAACATTGATCCGACAGCATTTAGACAAAATTTCAAGCTCCAATAAAATGTGAATGTACTTATTTTAAAAAAAAACAAGAAATGTAAATTAAAAGTAAAAATATGACAACCAATCAGAAATTACTCTAACATTATTATTTATGAAGGTACATACATACATATCATGTATTTATATATTAAAAAATAAATTTAACAGATAAAAACGTATGTATATATACCAAAAAAAATTATTGTAACAAAAGTAATTCCTGCACTTAATTCTTGAAATTCTCTCGAAAGGACCATTGACATAAAAGAGTACAACTACATATATTATTACATTTAATATTATAGCAAATATCTTTCAAAAGAAAATGAAAAACAAACATTTTTTTTTTATTTCAAACAAAATTTATAGCATAAAACGAAAGAAAAAAAAAAAAGATTCACAATGTTTGTTTACACATTAAAATATGCAAATATTTAATGAGAAAAACAAAAGCAAAATGACACAAAAATAAATTTTTATCTATTCACAATTCCCCAAAAAAAAAAAAAAAATAAAGACCAAATAGTGTTCTTTCGTATTTATTTAAAATGTAATAAAAAAATATGTAATCAGACCTTTTTTTTTTCGAAAAAAAAAAAATACAAAAAAACGAAATAAAAATTGTAACATTTTTATTTTCATGCTGAGTTAAAATAAAAACGAGAATTATTAGATTTTTATTAAAATATGGATGCTCTTGCAATATTAAGAGGGCAATCTTTATGCGTGTAAACAAATTTTGCTACAGAAATTATAATATTTAATACATTCGAATAATTTTAAACTATAAAAATGAGGAAAATATTTCTAATCAGCATAAGAACCGTTATGGAAAATATTAAAAAAATATTGAATTGCACTCATTTGACACCAAAGAAAGTCGAATCTTGTTCTACTAAATTATTTTAGTTTCATTTCATTCATAAATGTAGACACTTAATTGATTTCATGTTTATGAAACGAAAAAGTAATTGAAAATTTTTATAATTTCAGCATCTAATAACAATCTTCATAAAAAATTAATAGATTTCCAACCAAATCCACCAGAAGCATGAAATTTGAAATTAATTTTGAAAGCATTAGAAAATGTTGACAGTTAATTGGTTTTTTTTTCATTCCTTTAAAAATTTCAATCACAATCACAAGTTGCCAAACATTATTCAAAATAATAATTATGTCAAACCCCATTGTCTAGTAACAATTTACTAATAAAGATTTTCAAATTAAAAATGGCATCTAGAATTATTAAAATTTCATTTTTTTTTATTTTTTTTTTTCAAAAACAAATGGAAGTAATTACGAGTAATGTGTCGAAAAAAAGTCACAGTAAATTTTTTTTTTTTTTTCATATACATACATACATGTACCATTCAATTCACAATAAGAATTGTCATTTAAAAAGGATTAAAAAATTAAAATATACTCAATATTTTGTTTTTGTAAATTTCAAACTGTTTTGATTGTTGTTAATTTGAAAATGTTAAAGACCAACTAAGAACTGTTAGAACTTTTATAGTAAAGCTCCTTGAAACGATTCCATCATTTTTAATGAGCAGTATAATATTTTGTACTTGACACTCGGTTTAACACCGTATTAAATTTGTATAAAGTTAAATTTTTCAATTTATTAAGTAATTAAATCGGATCTTGTTATGTGGTCTGCTTTATATTATTTTTAATATAATTAACTTGCAATATTATAAATATAAATTTTACTTCAATTTCGTATCATTAAAATATTTGGAAATTAAAATTTTGATTTTAGACTAAACGTTAAATTCACATTATAAGTTTACGTTCACAACAAGAATTTTTACCAACCGTAACACAAACAATAAGAGAGATATTTGAGTTTTATCAAATTTCACATGTTACTTAACGAAAATCAAGTTTTCCGTGTTAGCAATACATAAAAAAACTGTTTTTAGTAAGATTTCGATCTGTTTGTTTCACAAATTTTTATATTTTTTTTAAGAAAATTTAAGAGTTGAAAAATTTTATTTCTTTTTAGAGTAAACGAAATTTAATTAAATTTATGTCAAACTACAGGGTTATTTTAAAATATTTGACCAAATGTATAGGAATTATATTAAGGGATTCTATTGTAGGAGATAGTTAAGGGAGAATTTTAATATTTGTGCTTAGTTCGTTAACGAACATAAGTTACAAGTTTTTAATAAAATCGGATCTCCGAATATTTATTAAAACTTTAATTTAATATTTATTTCCAGACAATTAATATAGTTACTTGCCGTAAGTCACTAAATATTTAGAATTTGAAAGAAAGGAACACAAGAAAACCATTTTATGTAGGCGACAATTTTTCCTAAATTAAAAAACAGAAACAATTCATCGGAATTCAAAATATTATTCTTTTTTCTATTCAAAATTTGAGTCATCTGATATTGGTTATATTTTTGCAAAAAATTTCACACATCCCAAGTGTGCTTTTACAACATCTTTAGCTAGAATTGTTCAACAGATTTTAAAAATTAAAATCACAATTATTATACTGGTTCCAGAGATTCTATTTCATTTTAGAAACATTTTGTATACACTCATTAGTTAAAAAAGAACAAAATTTGAAAAGGTGCTAAAAAGGATTTACAATTTAATATTATTAAAAACAAAAAAAAAAATTGTATTTGCTAAATGATAACACAAATTTTTATATTATAGGGTATCTATTAAATATTGTCTAGGGGTAATATAAATTTTTAACCTCTAAACCTTCTATCTATATTTTCTTTGTTTAACAACTAGATTAAATACCTACATTCATTTATTTTCTTTTTATTTTTATTTTCTTTAATATTTGCTTACTTTTATTTTGTATTATTTTTACAAGTGATTCTTACTTTAAGCCTAACTTTCTTTTACATACAAGTATATTAAAATTATAAACTATGAAACACGTACACAACATACATACGAGTAACATTATAATGCATACATACATACATACATACACAAATATAAATAATGTTTTTCTATAATAGTAAATGCTCGTTTTTTTTTCGCTGGTGTCATAAAATTTATATCTTATCTTATTCAATTATCTTTGTAGTGTTTTGAATTTACTAAGCGAACAAAAAAAAAAAAAAAAATTTTTATTTTTTTTAATACAAAAAAAAATTTTTGTTACTTTTGACCAATATTTAACTTTAAAAAAAATTAAAAATAAAAAAAAAAAACAATAAAAATTGCCTCTTATCTATTAACAACTCGCGCGAATTTTCTCTCCACTTACAAGACCACCTTTATTATTATACAAATTACAATGTATTCAAATATCTACATGTATACCTATATAGTAACTTTATTTTATTAGCTTACAAGAAGTAAGGCGATTGCTTTATAAAACTTTAAATGGAAATTTATATGTGAGTTATTCAATTATTAAGTATAATACTTTAAAAATATATTCGCCTCATTAAAAAGGTTAAATGCACCATTAAAAGGCTTAATAAACTGCTCCTGTATAAATGGCAACTTAATAATAGGTGGATAATAATATATTGCACAATATTGACTACCATTTTATACTATCGTCCTTTTTATATAATATATACAAGAAAAGTAAAACGAAAAGAAAAAGTAAAGAGAAAATTTCCCTTATTAAATTCATTTAATGCAACTCATTGGGGAAAAAAAGTGAGAGAAAAAACAAAGTGCAAAAATGGAGGCTTTTAAAGAAGTGCAAAATAAAAGTCTTTAATTTCTCCTTGTGAGTTTACAAAGTATACGTTTAGAGAACAGTTGAACATTTGTACTCGCAAATAAGAAATTAGGTAAAATTTTATATTGAAATTAATAAAAATTAAATTATTTTTGAATTTGTAAGTAAACAAACAATTGTTTATTTTTACATCATAAAATTTCATATCTATATACATATACGTGCTAGATAGTTAATAAGTTTATGACATGTATAAAATGCAGCAGATATGATAAAAATCTTGTATATGAAAAGTTCATATTAAAAGTACAAATAAGTTGGAAGCAACTTGTAGAATTGGAAGCAAATCGTAGAGTTTGGTTGAAAAATCTATATAAGCAACTGAAAATGAAACTACAAAATTTTGTAAGGAAAATATTTATGTATACATGCAACCAAACTGAAATTTAACCAAATAAAGTTCAAGCATTTATTGTATTTCGAAAAACTTAAATATGCTGAAGTGAACTTAAAGAACTTTTCAATTTGGTGTATAAAAATGAACTGATAAATGAATTAAAATAATGCTATAAATATAGGTTTCATTATTTTGAATGCATTAAGGTCCCGCAAATTTATTAAACCCATACATGCCTAGCTACTAAAATCCAATATAATTTGTAATGGAGTTTATGTTACAATTATAATTGTATTGTTAACTGAATAAATTTGGAAAAATTTCGATGGAAGAGGTCAGTTCCTACATTTGACAATCTTAAAACACTAAAGGTTATATTGTGTTATCCAACACAATATTATAGAAAGATTATGTCAAAAGATGTTCTTCAAGTCAGAAATTGGTGTTAAATTGGTGTTCTATAAAATTTCAAACTTCTGAATAAACTTTATTATAAATCAAATTCTAATTATCTCTCATTAAATTTTCGGTGAATTCAAAAGAACGAGTTTCCGAGCTACTTACTTGCATATAACACACTCATAAAAATCAATCATAATTAATTTATTCATAAATTTAAATATAATTTAGAAGTTTTATAATTAAAAAATATTTATCACCGCTATTTATAACAATATTATCACTTCCATGAAAATTAATAAGATATCAGTGAAAATTAATATATAATCACATTATATTCATAACAACACAAACTAGTATTTATTGAAAGATTAAAGCATATTATACTGTACAATTTATTGCAGATTTAAGAAATATTAAAATTTCTGTAAAGTAGAAAACCTTTCGAATATAATATGTGTAAGGTAAACGAGAAAAAAAAAGAGTTGACCGTGTGAACACTGTAATACCAGACCTGTAGAAATGTTTTTCAAAAA
Organism: Condylostylus longicornis; assembly: GCF_029603195.1. Lineage (NCBI taxonomy): Eukaryota > Metazoa > Arthropoda > Insecta > Diptera > Dolichopodidae > Condylostylus > Condylostylus longicornis. Next base: position 4,953,733 of record NW_026578009.1, on the reverse strand, counting down.
TTATAAGGCATACATTATCAAGATTATTTTTCAAAAAATTTGTGAATTATAATTAACATTATTTTTTAGAATTGAGTCGTTTTATAAAAACTTATACAACAAAAAAGCAAAATTTTTAATGGAGTAATGGGCATATTACGTCGCTCTTTTATGCAGTTTGAATACTTGATGTGTTCTGAGGTAAAACCAAATTATTTCTTGAGTAATATGGCAACTGTTTAATCGAAAGTCAATTAATTAAATCAATCAACTATATTAAAACAAAATTTATAAAATTTGGTAAGCATTTATAAAATTTGGTAAGCAAAGCTCGATGCATTTTTAATTTATTGCTGAAACGGAAATACTTACATGTCAAATCGATTCGACAGTGATCAAATATACAAAGTGTCTGAAAAGTTCCCGTACTTTCGGAAATAGTTATTTTTCTCGCTATAATTCTGATTTTATTTTTCAATTTGGTTTCATTATTTGCACTCGTCGTGCAATTTTACCCCAAATAGTACCTATTATCTGTGTCTTTATTTTTTGTTAGCCTAGAAATTAATCGCGATAACAAGCGCATTACTATTATAGAATTACACAGGTCAGGTATGAAGACAGTCCAGATTGTTAGAACGGCTGATTACAAAAAAATGAATGTCAATGATAATACAAAACGTTATCAGGAGTTGGGGAGCACGTCGAAGTATCATTGTGGCCCTGTCACTACATAGTCGAATTATAATCGAACAGTGCGCGACCATTGTCAACAATTTTCCAAAGCGCCTCCATGCATACTGCAAATGGAACTAATTTTGAGCATTTGTTGTAAATTTTTTTATTGAATATTGTTATTACTACTCTAATACATGTCTCTGACCAGTTAACAATTTTTCTTTCTTAATCCATGTAGCAGTTCTAGGCTGTAGAAATATTTAAAAAAAAAAGTACGGAAACTTTTCAGACACGCTGTATATGCTCAAATTTTATATGTCAGACGTGTATATTTTAGTTTTACGATCGGACTCGTAATTTTGCAATACACTTTAAGCACCCGTTTCAAAAATCAAAAAAATCAGCATCATATTTGGCAGCACACTATATCCTACACATTGGCTCATTCCTATACCATAGTTCGTATTGCAATGTGGAGCATTGCAAAAGCCCAATCGACTTCAAATTATTTGAATTTTCCCTATAAAAAAGATCTGTCTTTCAGGTTATACCTACAATTTTAAGTGACTTTTTTCTTCAAATTAAAACAAATTGTATTATAAAAATTATAAACCATGACATCAAAAACTTAAAGTCAAATTCAAATAACACTTATACAATTATTTTATTAAAGTTACGTAACTCGATAAAGATTTATAAAAAAAAAGAGTTTGTATCATTTCATTATCTTGCTACTGAGCCATAAATTAAGAGCTCATAAATTTGATAATATTTTTTTTTTTTTATTATTGATTTATGATTTATTTAATTTATAATAAATTTTTTTTTTTTTTTTAACATTATGCCTTAGCATTTCAATTTATTCTGTTCTTAGTTGTTAATAAATAATTATCAATTATTGTGTTGAATCAAATTTATTATATTTATATACTATATGACAGAAATCTAAATATTTAGACGACTGTTTGATAAATCATTGGCAACAAAATTAGATCGACCGACCTTAGAAAATAAAATGTAAAATAAAATTGTTGCTTTTAAAAAATTCATTTGAATTCAAAGTTCATAAAATAAAAAAAAATTATCAATAATTTTATTTTAACCTTATCATTTCTTTTATTGCCATTTTTTTTATACATTTAGCTTTAACTATTCTAAATAAGTGCCATATAGACTAATATACTTGTGAAGAAGCTCTACTATTGTAAATTTTGGTTTGGAAAAAAAACCATTTTTTTTGTTTTTTATTGTGCAGTAAAAATTTTATTGCAACGCATTTATAAGTTGATAGTATTATGCAAGTATACACAGAAGTTTCTTTGATTAGGAACTATTATAACAATTTCTGTAAGTCTAATTCGAATAGTAAGAATAATCATAATCAATTGTTTGCTTAGCAAATTTATAATTTCAAAATGTTTAACTTTCTTTTTTTGTATTTCAAATCTCTCTGATTTAAGACGGATTCAAGGAATAAATTTGTAAATTGAGCGATGTTCAATTTAGAATTTCTTTGAACAATTGATTTAAAACTTCAAATTTGATCTTTGATTCCGGTCTTAATATTTGTAAGCGGGTTACATATAATTACTAAGTTTATTTACAGTAAAAAAACACTTGTATTTCGTTAGGATATTAAAAATTTCTCAAATTGCATCTATTTTCTATATAGCCCCCAATATAATTTTGAACTTCAACATTTCCAAACGACTTTAAATATAATTTTAAATTTGCTTTAATTTTTTTTTTTTATTAAAATTCATATTTTCATTTTTTCTTCGATTTTGTCATTTCTGTTTTATGGGAAAAATGATTCTGCCTTTTCATGCAATATCAGCTGAGACACTATAAAATTTTACCCGAAAAAAAATTTTAATGTTCAAAAACATATTCCATTTTGTTTTTGGAATTCAAACTACCTACCCCTTAAAAAAATATGCGTCTATTATTAAAATAATCAAGAGACCAGAGAATTTTTATATAAATTTTCGCATTGTCGCTTCTTTTTAGATACGAAAAATCAACGAAAAATAAAATTTTAATATTATTTATGTATAAAAAGAAAAAAAAAGAGAATGATAAACAAAACACAAAATAAAAAAACAAAAAATTTCCGCTTAAGTGAAAGGTTCGAAATGGGTATTAATATTTTTACATAATAGAAAGAAAAACATATGAGACCTTTTACACTTGTTGCCTACGGTTTTTCTATATACGGTTTTTCTCCCTTCTCTTAAATTGATTGATTAGCTCGAATTGTATAAAATTATTACAAAACCTATTAATTTTTTTTTTTTTTTGTTTTTTCCTCATTCTTAATTTTCACAATTTTTGCAAAAAACTGTTTCAAAAAAAAAAATTTCATGCAATCAGAATTAAAATTATTGATACAAAATCGGAGATGCATTCATTTTTGTAATACAGAGAGCATCATCATAATAGCCTTAATTTAGTGCTTCTAAGAAAATAACAAAATAATTAGATTTGGTTCTTTGCCAACATAAGTGTAAAATATTTGTACTACTTCTATGGTTCAAATGAATTTACAAGTGAGTTTTGAGTGACTTATACGATTAATAACTATAAAATGATTTTACAAATTTCAACTGTTCAAAACAATTAAGAATTCAAAGGGTTGGTATAAGTATGAATAACGATGTACAGAGTTCGCCTTGGCATTATCGAGAGTATCTTACACTGTCTGAAAAATTATGTAAGTGTTCTTAGCGAACCGACAAATTTTATGCTTCCTACATAAAAAATATAATCAAAAATTTGAAACTTCTAAAAAATTCCTTGCGTTTTTTTTTTTTGGCTAAAAAGGATGTTCTTTTGGCTATTTTTTGTTTTGAAGTTTTTTTTATTCAAATAATTTTATACTCCGAAACGGAATTATTTTTGAGAATTGTGCACAAAAATTCAAATCTAAATTTAATATTTTTAATTTTCCACATTAAGGGCTATGTAAAATTAAGAGATTACGGAAATAAAATTTTTAAAATAAAATTTTTTAATATCAAAACAAATTCTATTCATAAAAACTATAGTCGATAAATTATACAGAAACTCATACACACACTTAAAATACTTTTACTTTAGTCTTTCATGATGCAATAATTAACAAATGTAATGTATAAATTTTCAATTTCAATTTCAATTCATTCAGATTTTTAAGAAAATTCTCTTAGATTACCCTTAGAGCTATCAGTGTTTTAAAATATTTACAAGAAATATCGAAATTTTTTAAACCGGCAATGATCCTGTAGCACCAACGGAATCTGTATCGATTCTGAAGTATGTAATAAAACGGATTCATATTAATTGTAAAATCCTTACATCATTAACGAGTTGTCAACGTACGCGGAAGTGACATTGAATAACTGTTTTATAACAATTAATGTCATGCAAGTCATGAGTCTTTTTATAGAATATCGGATATAAACAGATTTAAAAATAAAAAAATTTACAATATTTTAACATTACTCGTAAGAACCTAGCTTTTTATTGCAATTGCAAAAAATTCAATTAGCTAATCATAACTACTCGTATATTTCACATTACAAATATAATGAAAATCTAAAAATTCTAAGATATCAGCAATTTCATTTTTATTAATTATTTTATCCTATATATATGCATTTTTCTTTTTCTCAGAGAATTTTATTTACATCTACTATATTATATATTAAGAGAAAATTGCCTGTTTATATAATTACAAAATTACATAATAATTTACAAGTACGTGTACAATTCATTATGTTTGTATTATATATGAATTTACTCAATATTTTAATAAATAAAAGAGAACCAGTCCTATATAGATAATCTTAATAGTCCTTATAAACAAATTAATTTAAGAACATAATGTTCGGCTATATTTATACCTGTTGTGAATTGGAAGATTTTCATAAGTGTAAATAATATTATTTTTAGTGAAATGTAACAAAACTCCTACTTATATATATAGTATATTATGTAACCAATAATAAGAATTTTTTTCTTTCTATATTAATCTACTAATGTTGTTATATATATTAGAGTATATGTATGTGCAATACTAATCCTTAATGTTACCGCATGATATTATGTACATTAATATGTTATTATACTTATATATATACACATACATAAAGATTATATTGTATATAATGTAATTCTTATATATATATATATATGAAAATTAATGAAATTCAGATCAGAGACTGAAAAACTCTGTTGGAATATTTTTCATTTCTTCTCCAATTTCTTATAACATGTCCTTGTTCTTCTCAACATCTTGTTGTATCTATATTATATTTTATTCTAATTCAAAAGAACTCTGAATCCTGTTTTTCTTTTGGAAATATCTTTTTTTTTGTTTCTCTTCTTCCTTAATTTATTTTGTCCCTTTTGATATTTAAGACTTTAAATATTATACATACATAGGATGTATGTATGTTTCTATTTTTCAATTTTGCAGAAAAGGACTTTTGAATAAATATACAGAAAAAAAAAATTGTACACACATTTATGTATAATATTATAAAAGTCACTTGATCTGTCCAGTTGTCTGGAATATCAAAAAAAAATTTTCTTTCATTTCAGTTTTTATTTTTTTGTTTTTCTTGAATAAATATATAAAATAATTTAAATCCAAAAGAAAAAGTTTTTAAATTATAAAGTATAAAAAAAGAAATATGAAAATAAAAATTAAAAAAAAATTATAAGGAATTCCTAAAAGGATGGATGAAATGCAAATCTATGCATAAATTTCATTAAAAATATCCTTTATATTATTTTACCCTTAAAATTATGATTTGAAAGGGAAATTTCGTTTAGGTTCTCAAACCTACGCAATCAAAAGAAAAAAAAAAGAACTTCAATTATTTTTTTGGAATCCATGGCATATGTATACAAATCAACATTACATTATATACATGTACATGCATAGTGCAAGTACCATATACCTTAGGTATACTCTGAACAATCATTTTCTTTCGAATTTCTCGTGAATTCGAAATATTTGATGAAATAATAGAGAACATGGTTTTCTAAAAATTCTTCAGCATTTGATTATATAGAAAATATCTAAACCTTACATTCTGTCTTCAAATCTTAAACTCATCAGCTGAGAAGAAATGAATAAGGATTTTATTATTCAACTACGAGTATATCTTTGTTTTTCCAATTATGAAATCCAAGTGATAAATGTGAAATCTACTCGTTTTAACTTATAGAGAGGATGACAAGTTTAATTGATTTTTTTAAACTTTTCAAAAGAAAGAATGAAAAGTCTTATAGATAAAATGAAAATCTAATTGAAAAAATTACAGCTTTTATTCGGAACATGAAATATTTCGTTTAAGAGGGCGTGGTTAATTTAAAGTCTAAACTGTTTTTCGCCGTGAGGCGATTTATGCGTAAATATATTATAATCATTCGTAAATCTATAATTAGATGTGATATTAAATAATTTCTCCTTGTCTACTATTTCTATCCCAGTCATTCTTTGCTCTTCCCTTTGACGATTAAGTTTAAAGAGAAAAATTACCACACACACGGTGCAATATTTTTAATGTTTAACAAGAAATTATGTAAACTTTCCAGCGAATGTGATTTTTAATTTATTAATTTGATTAGCATTCGAATTGAAAACTCCGGTCGAATTACAAAATTGTAAATTTATTTGAAACTGCGATACGCTCTTTGCTAACACTTATAAACGAATTTGTCTATCCTATTACCTACTTTTGATCATTAACTCTTTTCCCACATAGTACTCGTTGTAACTGTATGAATTAAAAATTTTTACAAAAGCATAATAAAAAAAACTTACTTTTTAATTTTTCCAATGGTTCATGTAAAACAGTTGTTGCACTATGCGATGAAACAGCATGATGATGTAAATGATGACTTCCTAAATCATGTGCACCATGATGTAACTGACTTAAAGGACCAGTATTCGGACTAGAACCAACTGGCATTAAACTACTAATTGATGGTGAACCATTTTCTCCACCACCACCAGTTGAATCATGTAAACTATGATGATTATGTAAATGATTTGTCAGAGTATTATTATTGCCACCAGTACTACTGCCTGTACCAGGTCCATTTGTATTACCACTATTATTACCAGCATTATTATTTCCATTTGGTGTTGTATTACCATTTTCATTAGAACTATTATTGTTATTATTTTGTGGATTATTACCAGAAACTTGATTTCCAGGTGACGAACTATTACCACCACCACCAACTAGATCTTGTAGACATAAACCAGAATCCGTCATATTTTCAATTAGACCACCTCTTTCCATACTAAGATATGGTGGAAATATAGCGGAAAAATTTTGTTGATGCTGGTGAATTACCTGATGTACTCCTGCTTGTTGTGGATAGTGGTGGTGGTCACGACTAGAGAATTTCGTCGTAACCACTTCCTTGAAATGTTGCAACAATGTAGTCGTCGTTTTGAAGCCGTTATTATAACTTTTTGATGAAAATAAATTTGTATTTGCTGTAGTGAATTATGCAATTCTTCACTGTAATGAAAAAATTAAAAGGAAATTTAAATTCAAATTATTGTTTATTTATAATTTTAATATTTTAAATGATACAGAATTAATTAAACTTATAGTTGAATAAATTAACACTAAAAAAATTTGTAAAATTTTCAATTACTATCAACTTTTCTTCTCAGTAAGAAATCATGTGCAATTTACAAGCATTTAATTGTGTTCAATCTTAATTGCATCGTTATTCATTCAAATAGTCAGACTCCTATATGAGCAACTCGATTGGTTTTACACATTTTTCATATTTTTTGTTTTGTAATATACACGCTTATAAGCAAAAGACGGTTAAAAATAGAAACTTTTTATAAAGGAAAATGAATTTGCCACATTTACCTCTTTTTCATTTTTATTGAGGTCTTACTTATAAGTAAGAAAAAAACTCTTGTAGTACAAAAATTGTTTTAATTTCATCTAAAACTCAATTATCAATTCTTTAGAACAAAATTTTCTGCTTCTAATTGAACTCGTTTATTTATAAGTTCTGTAAACAGTTCCGCAAATTATAAACGCGATAACGTAGATAAAACAGAAATGTAGATTTATAAAGGAGAATTTCTCATTCATTTGCAACCAAATCATACTCACCCAGAGCTCATAGTCTTAGGCTCATAGCTTTATATGCTACATTACAACACTAAATACAATTTCCGAATTTTATATTTAATTAAATTTTGTTTCCAAAAATTCGAATATAAAATTAAAAATGTAATTTCGAAAAAATTAATTTTCAAAATTGAAACATTTTTTCTTCTATACAATACAAATATTATCTGTGATTTCTGAACTCTTTTTATTAAATTGAATCTCTGGTCTTTTGTTTTCTGTTTGATTTTGTAGTAACTAAGATGTTTTCTTTCTCGACTGTTTTTTAATTGTTCATTCATTGAAAACAATTTAAAACAAATTTTATTTGGACCGTAACTTTATAACCAATTCCTAAAAAAAGAGTTTTAAGGGGTTTTTAAACTTTTGCATCTCATGAAAGAATAAAGGTTTTATCGAAAAATTAGTGTTATTCCAAAATACATACCCTTATTCTCAAGTTCTAGCAATATTTTAAAGATTTTGAACTTTGCAATTACTATTGCGGCGGTGTGGATTTAAATACAACCATTATTCAAAAGAAACAAGCCATACAAGAGATTCACATCTTCTTGACTACAAGAGATAACACAAGAGAGATACAAGATATTCTAAATGTAAGCAAATGACGTATTGTTATTAAATTAATTTATAAAATATTTACTATGTTATTAAAGTATTCACTCTATGAACATAAACCTTAAAATAAAGGTTTGCCTCCGATTGGAAACAAATTTCAAATTTTTAATTTACAAAAGCTGCTTCCTTTATTTTCTAAAAATATCGAAAAAGCGAAAAATGCTTTTTTTGTATTTTTCCCCCAGTTTTCACAAAGAAATTAAATATTTGCAACACTAATATTTTTTCTTAACCTTAAGCTATTCACGAATCACATTAAGAGACGGCATGAAATACAATGAAGATCTATTCAATTTTTATATCGTATATTATATCTTATGTACTCATTCTTTCACATTCCTTCATTTTATCATTATAATTTTGGAAATATATTAAATTTTATTCTATTATGAAAAAAACCAGTAAACAATATTAAATAAAGAAATTATTACCGACCGTATTGTGTAAACAATAGGTAGGTTATGTGATGGCAACAAATTTTGCATATCGAGTTTTCGGTGGGAACGTACTTCTCCATAGTAGGGAAGTGTAAATAAACTATTTTTAGCAACCTGTCGGTCTGTCGGTCTGTCGGTCTGTCGGTCTGTCGGTCTGTGTGTGCACGCGTGTATCTCAAGTTCGGCTGAACCGATTTTGATGAAATTTTATATGTAAGTTTGTTTCCACCATGGCACGGATCGATCAACTTTTGGTATATATCAGGCCTCGGGAACTGCACTTTTTAGCGGGCCTGTTTTACATTTTTGAACATTTTGAACAAAATATTCAACCGATTTACTTAAAATTTCATATATAAGCTTTGCTCGATCATACGCAAAAATTCCTAACTTTTGGAAGAAATCAGGCATCAGCAACTAGGTGTTTACTACGGGCTAAATATACATTTTTGTGTATATAAAGACAAATAATCAACCGATTTCATTGAAATTTAATATATGAATTCCTCATATTAAAGCAATGAACATATAAATTTTTTGGAAAGATCAGGGCTCGAGAACTGATTTGCGGGCCGATTTTACATTTTTCACCATATTCCCAGAGCAAATTGATGGAATTTCTTGAAATTTGATATTTGAGTTCTGGTTGTTACCGAAACTAACTGGCGAGTATTCGGGAATTCGGGTAGTAAGCGAAACTCTACTAAGAGCCAAATTTACATTTTTCTAAGTATGTTAACTATAAGCTTACTAATGTCCTAAAAATTGGAAAGAAGTATTTAACAGACATTTTTATAATATTCTGTAACACTTTCATTTAACTAGACAATACACAATGCGGTCGGTTATGTGCTGACCACATCAGATTTTTTTTTATTAATTTTATTCAACTTAAAAATTGCATTGCATAAACATAGGCTCACGAAATAACATCACCAATAAAATAATAATTTTAAGTTGAATTCATTGCATTTTCAACCACGTTAGTTTTTATTTATTTTAAATTTTCTTTAATATTATGCTCTAAAATTTAAACACCATGAGAGTGTACGAGTTATGACAGACCGGAAGACCGACATCTTTCTAAAAGTATTTTATTTACGCATCTCTGTCATGGAGAAATGTGTTCCGAATATTCGACTAATTTCATGCATATAGTAAAGGAGGTGATGATCACATCACCTCCTTTACTATATGCAGTGCGGTCGGTAATGATAATTTTATAAATTCCATTTTGAGTAGCATAGTTTCTTCCCAGCCGGAATCACCAGTCCCAGTGACATTTTCACTTAATTTTTGGAACAAATTTGTGATTTAACAAATTAATATTTTTGCACCATTTAGATTCGCTTTTCAATTTCAGAATTTTGTTCAAAATGTTGTTCATTAAAAGAAATCATAGAAATATAATCAAAAGCAATCACAAATGGAATACTGCTGAAGTACATTTATGTAAACGCAATATTAAAATAATTATTATATACATAAATTTATTTTTGTGTATAGTCAGTCAGCTCTTATCATTTTCCGAACATCAATTTTTACAAAAAAAAAAAAAACAAATATAGAAGAAGAGAAATCTAATCATCATTTACTCAAGTAAAAAAAAAATTATTATTTTAATCAAAAACGTAACTACAAAAAGGAAACATAAAATTACGAGTTTAACTGCTCTATTAAGCGTTAAATATTCATTTATCCCTTTTTCCTTGAGTTTGTTTTGTATTTTGTATTTTCTTTTTGAAACATAACGTGTGGCAAAATTTGATAAAATAGAACCGATAAAATAACGATAAAGCAACACAAAAAAAATTCCAAATATACCATGTAGTACTCGTAATAGAGATGTAGGCGTGTATTAATTTATAAAAATGTCAAAATTGTCAGTAGCAATAAAAATTTGAGTGACATACAACAAAATATTTCAATTATTAAAGATAAAAGAAAACTGAAGAAATACAATATTAAACAATAATTTTCCTTCAACAATGGCAAAACATTATAGAAATAATATGTCAAAATTAATAAAACAAGAAATCTGAACCAAAAATTATTTTTGTGTTTTTATTTAGTGAATTTTATAAAGATTAAATTTTCGAAACAATATTTTAAAGACGAGTGGAATATGCAAATGGAAATGTGTTAGAATTTTATTCTAACACATTCGTGTCATATAGATTTACTTATATTTAGATGTTGAAGATAAGGACAAAGTTAAATAGAATTTACTACTAGCTTTAAAGGTCTCAGTAGCTGAAAATTTTATTTAATTATTTATTTAAAAAAAAATTTATTTCTATTTTCTATTTTCTTGAATTTTCAATTTGAAAAATTAATTTGAATGAATGTATACAATTTGCCGCCATTTGTATTTTTGATCCTATAGAATGATTTACGACTATTGACACCTGTCAATTATTAAATATGGAAAAGTATACTACTGAATACGTCTTTATTTTTAAAAGTTATTCCTAATAAACAAAATAAAAAAATCAATTATTTAAAAAAAAAAAATCTTTTGTAGTTGAACATATTTCTAAATTGCTGGAAATTGGAAAATAGAGATTCATTTTTGTCGATACAATTATTTTTGAAACATTACCTTACATCCAAAATGCAGTATTAATGTGCAGTATCACAATGTAGCTTTGATCCATATTATGTAGAACAAAAAATTTATACAATGTTCAAAGATCTAAATTAAAAGACAAAAACGGGTTTAAAATATGCAGTAAGAAAGCAAACAGTGCAGTGAAAAAATCGAGACCACAGTAAAGGCGTTTTTAAAGTTTTGCTATATAGTGTTAATACTGCAATTAGAATGCAATAAAACTTTTTTCAGTGAATTTTGGATGTCACTGATTATTCGCGCATTTTTATTAATCTAAACTCAACAATATAATTTGTTAACATATCCTTGAATTTCTGGGTAATGGTATACTTTAAATAATATTATACAATTAAATATATTTCATGAATCACATAAAAATTAGCATGCTTATAGAACGCACCTATTTTTTGTACATATACATTTTATGATATTTCCTATGTATATAGTAAAAATAATTTACGCAATGTTCTTAGAAGTTTTCAAATTTTGTTGCATATTATCTGATTTATGCTTGATGTTGTTAAATATTTAATAATATATTTGATAATAATTGTTATACTGTTAAATTTTAAACTCGAATTATACAAAAAAATATACAAGTGCAAACATTGAGGTGTTTGACGTGAGATGTTTTTTATGTTACCAGAAAGTCTATAGCATCTCATATGATGTAGATTTAAAATTCAAATTTCGACATAAAATTGTAAATTTTAATATAAAAATATTCAAGATCAAAATGACAAAGTGAAACTTTAGCAAAAATTCCTGTAACAAAGAATTATAACCCATGTAGCGAGAATTTTGTTCTAATTGTTGAGAGCATTTTGGCCGACTAATACTCAAAGAGGACGAAGGAATATTAATATCAATACTTTTAGCAGCAGCAGAATAATAATTTTCAAAAAAAAAAAGTATTATACTTCAACAACCTGTTAACAGTAGAAACTAATTGTTAGACTTCTTTCATTTGACATTTAATTAACAATGTTTTAAAAGCAAAAATACACAAAAGGTATATTGTCTTCCGTATGACACGTTCTAATTAAGTGTAAATCTTAATTATTTGCCTACTTAATTATTCAACCGATTTAAACAAAAATTGGCACATTTTTCATCTTGAAAACAACACCCCAAAGTAACTACTATATCTTCAGATATAAGAAATTTCGTAATTCACCTGTTTCTTGTGCAACTTCATAATTTTGCAAAACACTTTGTCTAACTTGTTTTAACATAAAAACAGCGATGTTTAGTTGAAAACTGGATTTATTTCAACAGCTTTTTTAATGTGGTTTTCAGTAATAATCAGCAACATCTTAGAAACTTTTTTAACGCTACGAGTATATATACTTTACATTTGGCGAATTTCACAAATTTTATAATAACTGAAATTTATTGCAATCACACTTATTTGTTTTCTGTGGATATCACTGACTTGATACGAATTGTTCTGCAATAAGTACTTTGAAGTGATAAACTTAAATGGACGCGGTATGCGGTATGCTATATCGTCAAAAACATTTTATACAAACGTAGTAACAAAAATACAATGTTTCGTGGTACAGTAACAATGTGAAAATTTTAATTGCCACACAGCACAAACCACATATCGCATCCATTTAATTTTGCAGTCCTATAGCCGTCGGTGTTCGCGAATAATTTTATAAAATAAAAAAGTTGTTAATTTTCCAACATAACATTTAACATTTAAATGTTTTGTATGAATAACTATTATTAAATTTTATTATTTAATGCCACTTTATATCAATTGAAACACAAATTGTCTTTGATTATAACAAGAGTTAAAAAATCGACCAAATTTAATGATTAGAAAACCAGTCGTTAATGATCTAAGCAATCTTAATCATTAATTTTTTATCCCATACTCTATTAACTATATATTGTCGGTATATACTGTAAATAGCCCATATTGCCAGTATTTAAAATTAATATACTTGTACATACTAAAAAACAACGGCACTAAAAAAACAAAAGTGGGAGAATACAGCTGTCGCAGCAATTATAGCCGTGAAAAAACTAAAATCATATTCTTTTTTTATTTTGCATATTGGAGTATAGAAGTGTTGGAAACTGACCAATTATTTTATTGCAAAATTGTGATTAACTGTTCAGATTCCTGGAATTTGTATTCACCAGATCCGTAAAAAGAAAAGAGATCCACAGAATGTTCTCCTACCTTTGCCAAAGCCGAACAAAATATACCTCCAAAAATATAAATTAATAAAATCACACAAATACTACCACATCAAAGCGATATCAAAAGTATAAAAGTATTTTTAAAATTTCTATGCTCTTATAATTTTTGAGAACCACTTAATTGTTTTGCAGATTATTGTGAAGAATAAATGACATTATTATAAATAAATTTAACAAAAAAAAAACATTTTCGAACACAAAATTTTATTTTCTTATTTTTTTTCACTTCAGATTCAATTTTATATAAAATTCTAATCTATTTAAAGTTCATAAGAAAGCCGCCTTCAAAAATAGTCACTCTCTTGATAAATCTAATCATTTAAAATCGAAATAAAAAAGTGTTATGAAAACCCACTTATTAACTAACTGAATCAAAGATTACAACAATCACCGGGTTAAAATTGAACAATAATTTCCCTTTTCAGCTGTTTTGGTCAATTACGAAAAATAAGCAAAAAAATAAAATGAATAGAATACCGGTTGCAGATGTTAAGGACACTATTAAAATTAATATGTTAAACTTTTCTATTTTTAAATTTAAACAATAGAAAAAAGAAAGAGCTCTTTATTTCTGGCACATAAATGGAGAATATTTACACTTTTAGCGGCCGATTTTATTAACGCAATATTTTATGCCAATGACGTTCTATAATAAATAAAAACAAATAAAATTTTGTCAATGTCTAGAGTAGCTATAGCTGAAAAACGGCTTGAGTAATTGCAAATGAGTAATCAAGCAGAAAATGTCTCTTACAAAAATAATAAGTATATTTAGAAACGAGAAAAAATAGAGTTGACCTTGTCAACTCTGTGTTATCCGTACGAATTTTATATCCTATGTGCGAATAAATATGCAATAACAAAAAATTTCAGCACTATGTGTTTTTCAAAATACTGTGTGTGCCAAACTACTATTGAAGTTGTATGGCAGCTACCAGAAAGAGCCAAGAAATTTGAACGAATTTTCTCAAGTACATCGGCCCTTCTAATATATTTGCTTGTGTGAAATTTCAATACCACAACTTTTATAGTTTCTGAGATATAACCAAACAAATTTTGAAGTTGTATGGCAGCTACCCGAACCGGTACGCCGATCATGTCCAATTTAAATAGGGTTCTGGCACTTATTACAATAAATCATTTGTGAAAATTTGGTGAACTTAGCTAAACTAGTTTTTGAGTTATCGTTGGGACGGACGGACGCACAGACAAAGCTAAATCAACTCAGAATTTGACGCTGATCAAAAACATACACTTGAGTCTATATCTAAGACCGTTATTTCTTAGCGATACAAACGGTAAGGCAAATTTAGTATACTCTTCTAACATAACAACAATGAATCCTTGATCGTAAATTTCACCACTTTTGTTTCTCATTGCAATTTTTCTAATTTTAGTTTCTATTACAAATGATTTTTTAATCGTAAATCAAATAAACGCACAGGAACTTAATAGGAAATTGTTCACATTGTATTTTAAATTAGTTTGCCTAAACAAAAAGTTACACAAGCATTTTGTTCAGGCTAGTTGTTCCTTATAGAAAAAGTTGACAGTACATATTTCCCATATTTATCATGGTTGATGATTTTATGTCTTTAAACGGAAAATAAGGACAGAATCTTTGCTATTTACACAAAATCTTTGTTACAGAAAAAGTGTTTCATTTACCAGAAGTAGCTTGAATAAAAAGAAGGCAAATTAGAATTAGTTATTGATTAGAAATTTGCTTGATTCAAAAGCGAAAAGCTAAAGACCGCTATCCTATACGTACAACTTATGTATAATTTTAGTTACTCTGATGAGAAAGTAAGTTTTTTGCGAATATTTATTTTAATAAGTGGTTGTCAATATTGAAATCATTTGAAACAAACCTTTTGCAGCATTCGATTTTGGCGACGTTATGTTGGCATTAATCTATTAATATTTTTCCAATAATATGGCTATAAATATAAGTTTTTTTAAATAGATTTCTTTTTCTCTATTATAGAGTCTTGCGCATACCTTAACACCGCAAAAACTCGAAAAATTATTTTTGTAGAATTGCAAAATTTAAAAAAAAAATTCTTAATGAAAAGAATAACCTTAAATTTATTGCTTCATTTTGCACCTGAGATTTAAATATTTAGTTTTGTAAATTGTAGATTATTGAACATAGAAATGGAGAAAAACATCTCGTCTCCGACTATCGTGGAGTCCTCCCATATCCCTTTTATACTATCGGGGGCCCAAGAATTCTTACCTTTAAATAATATTTCTTTAATTTAAAACTATTCCAATTAAAATTTTAATTAAATTACATAAGACTTACGAGTTTACACCTACACACAATTGAAATTAGTTTGCAACCATTAAATATAAGTATAATTAACATATATCAGAGGTTAGTTGGAGAAATAAGCTAATATATCCAAATTAATACGTTCTCTCAATTAGGCCTAATTGTGCAAATAAGCTAATATATGTAACTCTGAATTATTTTTCTTAAATATAGCTTCAAGACATTTATATTCTTTAATTCAATTAAAAAATCAGTGAAAAGTTTTAAACGCCTTTATAAACAATTATTTTTTTGTATATTTCTCCTAAAACGGCTTAAGAAAGGACGTGTTTTTGGAACTGTATGAATCAATATCTTTATTCGATTTGATATGAATCAATGTTTTTATATGATTACTAATTATTCTAAACGCTGCCTTATTATATATTAATTCACAAATATTAAAAAAACTCATATATTTTTCGTTATATAACAGAGCCTAAGGATACTCAATGTCATAATAACCGTAAATACTTTCTATATAGCTTTCTTATATATATACAACTACATACTTGTGTTTTATTTGAATATTTTTCGCACCGCCAGTATTTTCCCGTGTTGACCGGAACTGATTGGACATTAAATTAAAATTTAGAAAATCTTTCTCAAATTTTCAATAAATGCATACAAATGTGTTGTCTATAGAAAAATTTTAATTTAAAATAAACATTCAATTTCACAGAATGTTGGTATTTAACTCAAACTTACAATTTACTACCATATTAAATCATATAAGACAATTAGCAAACCCGTATGTTTTCGGATAAATATTTACTAATAAAAATATTTAAAACACGTCAAAAATAAATTAAAAAAATAGGTAAAAATTTATTTTAAAAATTCTTTTGTCTCAAGAAAAAAAAAATTACAAATGAAAAAACAAAAATTCTGAGAAATGAATTTTCTTAATAAAAGAAAAATGACAAAAAAATATTTTGGACGCAAAAATTTTCTTTGTTAAAAATATTTAAGTAGCTATATATATTCACGATTTTGATGCAAATACACTTTAAGACAAAGGTCGTATATTCTTATTACAAATTATAAAACAAGCCCATAGATTCATGAATATTAATTCCAATCTTAAAGAATGGGAGCGTGTAATCGTCATTAGTTTGAAAACTTGATAAAATCATAAAGCTCTTTTAATTATATAACTCTTTCGGAGTTTATCTTTCCAAAACAATCAGTTTAATCAAAGATATTGGTAATAAGAGCTGAATTAAATGCAATTAAAATTCGTGAACGATGGCAAAAATTTTTACGGCGGCACTCCATTATTCTTATAGCTCTCTATTATTTACACATAAATCTAATTGTATATATAGCATTTCATAAGAAATTTTCAGTAAAACTTGTTAGCTCATTCCTTTGCTTCCTATATATATTTTGTTTTTTTTTTCAATAAAATATTAAATCACAACTTCTATATTAAATATGTTAACGCAAAAGTGCTTTTAAGGAGGTAAAACAAAAATATATGTATTTTTGACTGTGTCTATTCATGGATGCATTTATTATAAATTCTCATACTGGCATTAGCCACATCAATTCAGAGTAAATTGAATATCTTCCTTTTTCCTTAGGACCGATTTCTAGCTGAACTAAAGATATCCAAGATTTATTATTCTACATTGCAGTAAAAACATGTACGTAAAGTTTTACTTTACTCGCATTTACTCACTCTGATATTGACAAATGTAATTTAAATGCATTAGCGTTAATTTATAACTCCTCAATCAAAATTCTGGCAAATGCCCTTTCTTTAACAACGTAAAACATTTACATTTGGAGATAGAAGCGACAATTACATAGACCTTTGATTTTCTCCTACACACATATACATATGTACGTTTGTGCATTAGCATTCTGCAGTATTAAATGTATGAATTTGACATTCGCTCTCCAAAAATATTCTTTTAAAATTATTAATAAATATGCTATAATTATACAGCGAATTATAATCTATGCTTATTATATATCATTTACTTGATTAACATTGCAAAAGACACTGTAACAACAGCGCGGGCAAATATAGCTTTTTAATTTTGTTTTTGCCGTCGCTGGATTTTTGACAGTTGAATGATATTCAACTCTATTTTACTTTCAACTTATACTGAGCGTGTTTGATAAAATTCTTGCAAAATGATTTTTCCCACGAAATTTTTACATTCTAAAATAAAATTTTTTCACATGTAATATACTGACAATAAGAAGAGGTTTTACGGAATTGGTTCCATTAATATAATAAAATCAAAGAAAGGATCCAAGAATAAATTACCACAAAATATTTTCGATTCATCATTGAAAACATTTCAATTTGTAATTAATTGGGTTAATTTAGATTTTTGTTAACATTTATTCATACTAATATTGCTAAATTTGATGATTCGATTGGCATTTCGTAAATTGATTTGATGACGGTTTCGTAACGGCGGTTAAAACCCGATATTTTTTTGACAGTTAAACATCATCTCTATTTTGTAGTTGTTTTTTTTTGCTTATTTTCAAAAAATAAGCAAATTTGCTGATTTTCAAAAAAAAAAACTTAGTTTTGGATTGTTGAAATTTTTCGACTGTTAGTCAAAATGCTTTTTTTTTAACACAAGATATACAGAAATAAATTAAATCTTTTCAAAACATTGGAGAAGCAAATGAATATTTACAATTTAACAATTATACCAAATTCAATTTGAGTTAATGAATTTTTTATTCGTGTTGTTCTTGATTATTATTAGTTTTATCAATTACAAAACGGCACAAACGGCAAATATGTAGTTAAATATAAAATGGCATACAGCCCTATCATGAATTCCACCTATAGATTTCTACAAATTACGAACTTAGCTACGACATAAACTATTGAAGAATCACAAACTACTTTCGTATTGATTAAGAAACACCAATGGCAGCACAATTTGTCGAACTATCAAAATTTGTATTTTATTTCAATTGTCAAAATGTTTACTTTTATTTTTTAAAATATTCTTTTGTATGAAAGTTTCTTTCGAAGACTTCTGACATGATTACTCCATTGCAAACATTTAGAGCAGAATTTTAAAAATTCGAAGTTGACAGTATGATATTCGTAATTTTCCGAATTTCAGAGCTATATGTACGAAATTCATAAAATGACTGATAATGTTTTGAGAATAAAAATTATACCGTCGCCCTTTATTATTAATTAGAATAAATATATATTATTATGCCAATAGTTCAATTAAAGATCAAATATCTTCTTTCTATAGTAAACAACAATGAAAATAGAAGAGCTGATAGCACGCAAATTATAGAATTATAGAAAACATTAAACGAAACAAATTTTTTGAAAACTTTCATTACGAAAATTTTAATATTAATAGCCGCATTAGTTTTTTTTGGTGATCGAAATTTTCTACTGTTACCTGAATTGGAGTAAATTCGAAATTTCAAACTATTTAAATACACGCGAATCATATTTTCTATTTAAGGCAGTTTTCAACTTTTCGGAAACATTTATTGTTATATTTAAAGTTGGCATGAAAAATTACAGTATATATATATACTTATTTTGAAAATATTTAAGAAAGAAAAAAGTCACTTACCTTTCAGCAAAATTTTACGATGTATTGATTAAAAAACTAAACAAATTATCCGTTTTCTTTATTGTATATGTACTTTATAACTAAATTTATTATTTTTTTTTTTCAATTTTTCTTAAAATTTTAGGCTATTATTTAAATAGCTTAATTTTTAAAATATATACTTAAGTATTATGTAAGATTGTAAAATATGCTTATTTAATTTTCACAATAATCATTTCACTTTCATTTCATATATGAAATTAATGGGAATAAAAGCAAATTTTTATTTGCACTTTTTAATAATTTCAATTATTTCAATTATTTTTTATAGATAAATCGCATAACTAGTTAGAAAAGAAAAAAAGAATAAAATAAAAAATTAAGTTATATTAGAAAATATTTACATAATTAACACATAATTATTATTATTAATTATTTATAATTGTAAATAATAAGAGAAAAAAGAATGAGTACAATTATTTAAAAAAAAAAAATATAAATTGTTATTATTTGAGTACACTAATTATGTACACTGTGTCACATCACGGCAAATAATTCACTTTATCACAATTCATGATGTAAAAATGTTTAAAGTAAATAAAATTTACAAATTTCAATATTAAAATTAATCCAAACATTTAATAATATTTTCTTTATTTATAATAAACCAAAAAATTTTATTACTGTTATTATTTTGTACAAAAAATTTCTTTTTTCCATGTTGAATTTGTCTTAAAACACACGTGGTTTTCAGAACAACAAAAAACAAAACTGTTATGTTTACATTTTTCATTTTATATTTTTTTTTTTGATATTTTTAACCAAAATAAAAAAGTTAAAATCACATAAATTAGTCACAATTATTTATAATCATAATATATATATATATATATATATATATATGCATATATGTATGTATACAAAAAATGTTTTGTATGTACGTTAGAAAAAAAAAAATTCAACATTAATTTAAAGGTCGACGGAATGAAAAATCCGAATGAAAAATTAAAATAACAAAGAGTAAAATGCAAAAAAGAAAAAAGAAAAATCCAAAAAAAACAAAAGCAACTTAACCAGATAAAAAATGATCTAACGGACTTAGCAACAGATCAAGTGGATCAAATGGAATTAACTCACATATATATATATGGATATATGTGTTTGCTCTAGATTTTTGGATACATATAAATTTTTATAATATTAAGTATATATCTATATATATGTATATATATACATATATATGTTATATTATATAATAATAATCTCTTTTGAAAATTTTATATTATTATATTAAAAAAAAAGAAATTGTGTCATATATATACAAACAAACATATATATATATACAATATATTTTAATATTTCATTTTTAATATTATATATATTCATTATTTTGAATATATTTTACATAATAATTATATTATTTTGTATTTTGCAACAAATCTAAATTTAAGCTCGCAATTGTTATAATAAATTTTAACTTTAAAATTATTTTTTTCTTTTTTTTTGTTTTTTTTAAATAATATTCTACATGAATCCTTTATATATATATCTGCATATAATAAGTAGAATATATTTATTTTATATAAATTTTTTGTTCTTAAGTCCTAGACTTAATAATGATTATGATGATATACAAAATGATGATGATGATGATTATAATGATGATAATAATATGATGATGAAGATAACAACAGTGTACCGAAAATTTTTAAACTTCCTTTCTGTTCTATAAGAATCGTATGTAGGTACTTTTTTTTTTTTTTTTTTGACATATAAAATTCGTTTTAAATCTCTGTCCTTCAATAAATCATTTGAGTATAATATCTCTCTGTCCGTAAGTTAGTGTAGTTAATATTTTTTAAGGTTTTTCTCTCCTTTTTATTTAACAAAAAAAAAAAAAAACAAAAAATAAATCAAAATATTTGCAAATCAAGTTTTTCTTATGTTTATTTTTTTTTTTTCTCGTATTGTTTTTCTATTTTTTATTATATACATATAAATATTTTACACTAATATTAAAACAAAAATTTTGTATATGTTTATAAGTTATATATACGCTTGTATTTACAAAAATATATATATAAAAATTTTATTATATGTATAACATTCGTATAAACACAGTTGTTTTAAGTTCATATGACACACACATGTGCATTAGAATTATTAATAAGAAATTTATTGCATACATTTAGGTGTATTTTAACTGTAAATATTTACAAAATATTCAATTGTGTTTGTATATTCTATTATTTAATATGTTTATATGCAAAAATATATATACGTATATAATATAAAATAAATTATATATACATATTTGTATATGTACACATAGGTACATATATAATTTAAATTGTAAAAATTAAAATACTTGTCGGACAATAAGTCAAGGATCGGAAATTCATTTTCTTTTTCAATTTGCAACTGAAAATAATGTGAAAATATAAAAAAATTATTATTATTTTTTTTTTTGTTTAAATTTATAAATAAATTGTATATTTTTCTCTTTTTATTTCTTTATATATAATATAAATGTTCCATAATATTCATTTAAAATTTTTCCACCTTTTAAAAATTAAATTATGCATTTTTTTCAACATTTAAACAAGAGGGAAAAAATTTTTTTTTTCTTTTAATTATACAAGTACAATTGCCTACAACTTCAATTGGAATTAATAAAATTATTATTAATTTTATTACGTAAGTTAATTTACTCTCTTAAAATTTAATTTTAAATAAAAATTCCCTTAAAAAAATTTCTCTTCAAAATCAATAATATTGAATAAGAATTTCAACTCACTCCAAAATCAAAAAAAAAATTAGTAAATAAATCACTTTTTAATAAAACTTATAAATTTTAATTTATTTATTTTTTTTAATTTTTATTTTAATTTAATTTACGCACCGAAACGAAATCTTAATTATGATTTTAATTATACTTTTTAAATAATTTACGATAAGAAAACAACAAATTTTCTTTCGTTACGAATCATAATAATAATTTCGTACAATACGTATATATATACAGTAATTTTGAAATAGAGCGTTCAAAAATATTTATACCGTAACAAATAATACCGTTATAACGAATTTGTTAGAAACAAATTTCCAACTGATCGAGCTAATAAATAAATTTGTGTCAGTCATAAGAAATTTCTTTTCTGTTTCTCTTGCTTTTTTTTCTATTTATTTTTTTTTTAATTTTTGATTTTTTGTTTTTTTTTTTTTTTAAATAGAACAAGAACATTTTTATTTAATTTATATTATAAATACCTATGTGTATTTCGAATTTAAGATTGTATTAGAGTGTTACTATAGTTGCTGGGTGTGTGTGTGTAGCAGATAAGATTTCAAATATGGTATGTTTTTGTTTGCAATTTCAAATTTATGTGTGTATATGGTTTTTTTTTTTTTGTGTTTTTGTATATGAAAATACAAATACACATTTTATTTAAATGTATTTTGTGTGAAACATACGATATAGACTAGGGAAGTATAGAATATAGGGAAAATTGTATAATATGAAAAACCAAAAAATAATAATTGTACAATATCAAAAATTTCAGTATAGAAACAAAATATACAGTTATATATTACGGATACAAAAAGAAAACAATAATAACATTTTAAGGTCACATCCCCAATTGAGAATGAAAATACTCTATAATTTTTAATACATTTGAATGTAGATTTTTATAGCGATTTAGAAAAAATTTGTATGGGTTAGTGTAAAATATAATAAAATGTTTAACATTTACATATATGAATACATACGTGTATATGCATGTGCATAACATGTATTTGAATAATATGAATTCATATAATGTATTTGTTTTGGGTGCTGTTTTTGCCGCTGCTATTACTGCCATTTATTTTCAATATTTTTTTGTACTCTATGTTACAAATTTTGTTAGATTTTTCTTTGATTTAAATGAAATTTTTTTTTTTTAATTTTCTTTCTTTATGAAATAACAAAATCAAAATAAACTGAATACAAATATAAAAAATAAAATATTCTTATATAAATAAAAATCTAACACATACAAAAATACATTTTAGCATTTTGTTTAATATTACGTGTACCTATACTTATATTTTCCTTTTGTTTGGAAAAAATCATATATTTAGGCACAATACACACACATAAATACTTACATTCCTATGTACATTCATATTTGTATTACAATAGATTTATGTGTGTACATTTTATTATGAAAACCCATTTGTTATATAGACAATAACAATAATAAAACAAAACAATAACAAAAAAAAAAATAATATAGAAGAACAAAAAGTAAACAAAAAAAAAGGGAGGAAATTATAGTGTTTCGACCTCCTGCACTCGACTGTCTATATTCAATCCTTTGTTTTAACAATAAATTTCTTTTTCGAAAAAAAAAATGAATTTTATGTTTGCTCTTCTGAAAATTGCTGTATTTGAGTATTTTGTTTTCTTTTTTAAGTACAAAATAAGTAGTAATGTGTACATAAATATTTATGTATTTATGTACAATATATATATATACATACTGTATATATACATTTATTATTGCAGTTATTACATATATATATTCTATATATTATTTTGTTATTTTCTTCTATAATATACTTAGTAATAATATTTTTCATTTTTATTTCTTATATATTAATATATTATATATGTTCGTTATAAAATATTTATATATAAACATATATATTATTATATATACAATATAAATTTGACGAATCCAAAACTTTGTGAATGATGGGTTTATTCCATTATTTATGAAAATCAGTGCTCTTAATAAAAAGAAAGAAAATATTTATATGTATATACATATATGTTGGGGGGAAAAATGAAATAAAATATTAAAATAATAAAGAAAGATATAAAAATAAAGAAAGTAAAAAAAAATTTAGAAACAGAAGTCAATATATTGCAAAAGTATTTGTCTTTTTCTAATTTAAATATATTGAAATATATTGTACATATAATATATACTATATATTATATACGTATATTTAAATATTATGCATGTGTAAATAAATTTTAATGTACTTTTTATATAAATAAATATACATATAAAAAATATCTTCATTTTTTTTTAGGGATTTTCAGTTATTTTTCTTTTTGTTATATACCATTTCATTATTTTCTATTTTGTTATTTTGCTGGCTGGCAACTTCATTTAAAATATATTAATATGAAGTAGGTAGAGATATAAGTAAACAATATATATATCAAAAAAAAATTTTAATAATATTCATGATGCTATTTTATAATTTTGTATGTTTGTATAACACAATAATATATATATATAACATAAATATTTACATATTAAAACATATAGAAAATAAAAATATTATTTAAAGTGAAATATAAAATTATTATTTTGAAATCATTTTATATATGGAATGAAAGAAAAGGAACCAAAATATACATAATTAAAATATATATATAAATAATTATTACATATATACATACACATATTATATATATATATATGTATATATATATAATACATACATTTATTTTTTGTTATAAAAATGATATGGGGAGCGAAATGAAAATGAAAAGTAAATTTTTTTTTTTTTTTTTTTCAAAAAGATTTTCTTTTATGTGCCGAAAAAGATAAGAAAAATGAGCGCATGTTTCAATTTACCTTCCTTGCTTTTATTAAAAATTTTGAATCAAAATCACACAATCATACAAATATAATATGTATATAATATATATATATATATATAAAATGTATATTATATTCCATATATCAGGATAATGAAGAAGAAAATACAATAATAACAGCAACAAAAGAAAAAAAAAAATAACACAATACTAAAGTTATTTAAAAGAACGTTTTGATTTTTATCTTTTTTATATGAAAAAGAGAACAAAATGAGCAAGAGAGAAAGAAATAAAGAAAAAAAAGTGAATATTCTGGTAGAGTTAATAATTTAACTATTTTTATGTTACTTGATCTTTATTATAGATATATATATATATATATACATAACGTATATACTTTCGTATATCATTTTTTGAAGAATATCTTTTTAATTTGAGCACATTCGCATTTTTCATTTTTCTTTTTTAGAAAAAAATATAATTTTTTATTTTCAATTTTTTTTTCCTTCATTTTCATTATTATGTGCTTACTGTTATACATATATACATTTGTATAATGAAAGTATGTACAATCTAAAAATATATAATAAATAATTTCTTTTATAAAAAAAAATATTTTTTTTTTTTGATTTAAGTTCTGAAACGAGCTCCTCTTTTGGTTACTCCTTTAAAATAACAAAAAAAAAAAGCAAAAAAAAAAAATAAACGATGGGCAACAAAAAAAAAAATGAAGGATTTTTATTTTATCATGCGTCTTTTTTTTTGTTCTCTTTCTCTCTAGATTACTTTTTTATTGTATGTAGAATAACGTAAAGTTGAGAAGGTCAAAGCAATTCAAGTTGCAATTTTAGTTTGGTGGGGATTAAGTTTTGAACAAAGTATAGAAATAAAATAAAATTTTTTTTTTGCTGTTTATTTTTTTTTTTTTTTGCAAAATAATATTAAGTTATAATAAAATGAAATATTGTAAAAAAATATACACTGTAACATTTTTTTTCTTTTTTTTGTATATAAAAGTCTATATATAAATTTATAATTCTACATGCAGTTCTACCATATATATTAATATAAGTTAGTATGTAGGTGTATTTATATATAAATATATATATATATATATATATATATATATATATATATATATATATATATATATATATATATTATATTTAGTTATATAAACGTTCAAATTTGATTAACAAGCAACAACAAGAACATGTAAATCAAAAAATAGACAAAAAATTGTATTAAGGGCGACTTGAATTACATTAAAATATTTAATTGGAAAATATTTTTATGTATATATGTATGTAGAAAAATTTGTGCTACATACATAATATATTAATATAACAGAGGAATTTGTAAGTTATGCTCATACATACATAGTCATTCATAAATGCTTTAATGTACTTTAATAATATTGTACAAATATTTATTTTTTTTTCTTTATTTTATAATTTTTATTATTTTAAATTATTAACACGTTGTCCCTAATACATTATTATTACGACTGCTTCAATTTAGAAAAAACAACAAATTTTTATATAACAATAAGGTCATTTTGTTGCGATCTTCCGGGCCTCTCAAACTGTTTGAATTCATTAGGCAGGTGGATATCGACCGTGTGTTGTAGGACATGCCCCGCACTTACAGCATACAATAGATGCTTATATACGTGGTCGCGGTATACTGTTGCCCAGCTGTACAAACCTACAATCTGCAAGTCATTTTGAGTAGCTATTTGTTAATAATCAGTTTTATGTAAGCGTTTTTGGGTTTTAAATATAACATACGCAAGCTATTATTGTTTTGCAAATAATTTGAAAAAAAAAAAAAACAAAATTCGATTAACTTTTATTTTTAATAATTTTCATTAATAATATGTTTTTTTAATTGACATAACAAGTATTTCAACGTAGCAAATTAATTTTCAAAATAGTTCCAATTTTTTTATTTTAACTCAGACACTATTTTTAATACAAATACAGCAACACTTGTTACTTTAAAGCTCAACGATTTTTTTTTATTTCGGATATTCACTGTTTAATTCAAGTGATTATTGGAGTGACTCCAATGGAATTATTAATTTAAGAAAAAAAGTTATGTGTATAATGTGTCAAAATATATTTTATCTTGCATTTATCTAAAGGTGATAATTCGCAAAGTTGCAAAATACAAAATCAAAAACCAGCACAAAAATTTTAAAAATTAAAATGTTTCTAGCTTTCAGGTGCGATGATAATTTCTTTCCAAATTTCATTATAAAAATCTGTTTTAAGTTACAATAATTTTAATAGAAATTAAAAACATTTTGTTTATAAAGGCTATCCTAAATTTTGTGTTAAAAATTCAAAATAAAAAAGACTGAAAAGAAGAAAAATGGAATTATAGGATCTGATGTGATGAGCACATAACCAACTGCTACGGAAATTAGTTGATTTATTATTAGCTAAGCTTAAAAGCTTTAAATTGAGGCCTAATATATTCCAAAAGTTGATTAGTCCGTGACATATCCAAAATAAATTCATATGTAAACAGACCGACAAAAAGATAAATCGATATCTCTCTAAAAATAATTTATTTACGCTTCCGAGAAGTGCGTCTCTACCGAAAAGCCAATATGCAAAGTTTGGTGCCATCACATAACCATTGTATGCAATGCAGTCGGGATCCTTAAATGCTGTAATTGTAATGTAGTCCTAAAATATACATTTTTTTTAAATATCTTGCAAATATTTAACTTATTGTACAAAAGAAAATTATTACAAAAAAATTAATACCAAATCTAAACTTTACAGTAAAACTTTCACATTCACGCTCTCGCTCACTCATGGACAACAAAAGTTAACAATATTTTCGCCCTTCCGAATTTGTAGTGCTGTAAATGAAGCCTTATAATCATTATATTTTTTCTTTTTCGCTTTATTTCCTTTTCAAAATAAGCCAAATATAATATTTAAAGGTGTTACGATTAATAAGTAACGGAAACGGTATAAAATATATAAAAAGAAGTATTAATTTTAAGCTTACTCTTGAAAAGCCCTAGAACCATCTAATATTAACATTTTAGTTCCTTTATACAATTAATAATTGAATAAAATGCATAGTTAAACAAATATTTTAATATTCTTAAGAAATTCTTTAGAAAATATCCTTTTTGTTCAATATCAAAAGTCGAAGGTTTTTATATACATTATATAGTTTATATTGTATGTACATAAAGTGTTCTTGTAGTCTTTTGGGCTTAGAAATAAAAAAAATGAAAATGAAAAGCTATAATAATTTTATCCTTTTAACTGTTCACATTTAAAATTTGAGCTGAAAAAATTATAAAAATTCTTGAAAACAAGGCTAAAAATTCGTTACGACATTTTTAATGGCCATATATAAAAAAAATTAACACTCTAAATAAGTCAAAGAAATATTTTTTTATATTATGATAACCGTACACATCAAAACATTGTTGT
The DNA here is from genome assembly GCF_029603195.1 of Condylostylus longicornis. Taxonomy (NCBI): domain Eukaryota; kingdom Metazoa; phylum Arthropoda; class Insecta; order Diptera; family Dolichopodidae; genus Condylostylus; species Condylostylus longicornis. Next base: position 4,925,087 of record NW_026578009.1, on the reverse strand, counting down.
TGAAATATTTTATATTGGATTGGAATCTACTTATAGTTGGCATTATAGGAGTTCATGTTTATTAATAGAACTCATAAAAAGCTGTTACAGGCATATTTTACTATTTGAACTTTACAAACCTGTTATGACCGAATATGTAAACTCTGGCCGGCAAGGTGGTAGTAAATTTTATATCTTCTGCTATTTCTTTCGTTATTTACTGTCTTATATAATTCTCTCTTACACTTTCAATATTCTCAGTACCTTATACTATTTTTTGCTATCTTACTCAGTGTTATTTTCCAATTGGAGAATCCAAGAACGCAACGGGACTGTTCGCTTTCAAGAAAATTGAAAAATTTTATTATCGTGTGTAAAACACTTACGGAGATATATGCAATGTAGAGAACATTTCGTCGGCAATTTCTTCATGCCTCCGTAGCTCAGTTGGTAGAGCGTCCGCCTAGAAAGCGGTAGGTCACTGGTTCGAGTCCAGTTCGAGGAGAAAAATTTTTTAATTAATTTTTCTGCCTTTAACTCGTTCCTTTGATAACGTCATTCATCTGTCTAATAATTAATACCAACTCGACACTTTTGTTAAAAATTTCACCTCGATAAGGTTAAGGAAATCACTAAACTTGCGAAAATTGCATAAATTCAAATCAAGTGAAAAAAAGTAGCTCCACATATTTGTTGTTAAAATTTTAACCATCTCGATTAAAAGATGCCATACAAAGCAACAAAAATTTTCACTGCCAGAATATCAGTAAACTGTACACATTAACATTTTTATTATTGTTAATTTCTTATATCTTTATTAGAAGTCTTAGCAGATGTTTCTCTCACCCAAAAATGATCATTTTCAATTTTCTTGAAAGCGAACAGTGCCGTTGTTTTCTTGGATTCTCCAATAAGCAAATAATCTTTTGTTTTTATCTTCCGTTAACAAACCAATTTTGTCAGTGACGCTTTATTGCTAATTATTTTTCTTAAAATTAAATTTTCTTTTATATAAAACTCTTTTACAGTCAATTTTTGTCAGAAATCAAACGTATACAATAATTTCAGTTACTTTTTTTTTTAAAATTACCATTTTGTACCATACACCTTAAATAACTAATGAAAGTCGAACAAAATATTATGGACGACTTTCAATCAATGTTAGATCTATAATAGAAGTCGATGAAATAACTCCCGTGGTAGTAAGACTCCCGTGGTAGTGAGACTCCCGTGGTTGAAGGTAAAGTTTTTCTATGTGTAATCAAAATAAATTCTTCCAAGGTAACCCTGACAAATCAACTACCAAAGCATTAATTTTTACTTTAAATCAAATCAAAATTTTAAATATAGCGAAAATTTATAAAAATTTTTAAATTAAGCAACTCCATGCGTCTTACAAATCGAGTATTCTATATACAAAATGTTTTTGTTCAAAACGAAATGAGCATTTAATCAACCATTCCAAGTAAATCTTATATACGACAAATCTTTTTTGTTAACCGTTTACTATACAAAACATTAAAAATTGTATTTATATTTATAGCAAATAGGAGCTATCAACAAAAAATTATAAGAACGAGAAGTAGAATATTAAAAAAGTTTATAGTTGAATTTATTTCTTACATCGATTATCTGTTATTGACACATTTATTACTTTTTTACAACCTCAAAATGACTACTATTTTTTTTTATTGATTTATTTTTTTAGACGAATTTTTATATGATATTTTTCAAATACATACATACATAGGTTTACATAACTTCATATTATAATGTATGTAAAAATTTTATCTAGCGTTACACGCTCATTCTGTTAGAATAGAATATAAGTTTATTTTACACATATTTATTTAATGGTTGTATGTAAAGAATTGTGTTTATATGTCAAATAATTTTTTCAATAATTTAGTTTAAAACAATTAATTTTAATAAAATTTTAATTATTAAACCTTATTCAAATGTTGTTAAATTAAAATTGCTGAAATGAAATTGCATAATTTTAGGGGCAAAAAATTTACGTTCATATTTCTAAACATATTTCAATAACAAACTGCATTGCTGACTCCTACATTGAGAGACATCTTTATTTATCGAATTTTGGGAACCATTTTGAAGTTTTGGGTTCCTTATTGTTCTGTTAATATTTCTAGAATCAAATTTGTCCAAATGAGATTTATTCGTTTCTCATTGCATGGTTCAAGTTGGTTTGATCCTCTCAAATTGACGCCGTATGAAGATATGCAAGTATTGTTAGACTTGCTAACGTTGTACTTTTATAGGATAATCGCTAACGTGGTTTTTATTCATTAATTTGTATTCATTAATTTGTTTCACCGTTTTTGATCGAGCAGGTGTCTTTTAAAGAGAATTCGAAAAACTTTACATTGGTAGAGCTTTTCAATGTTCGCCATCATAATATAGATTGTGTTAGGAATAGGTCGTCAATTCTAACTCTTGTTATTTTGATTTTTGTAGGGTGCTCTGAATTCTGTACTTTCTAGAAATTTCGATTATATTTAGCTATGGATTATGCAATAGTGGTATTGTGGCTCAACAACAAACTTAATCCAAACTTAATTCAAAATTTTTTTGTGTCTCTCTACTATCCTTTTCCTCCCTTCTCAAATGATGACGATTTTACTATTGAACCTGATAATCGTATTTTTGTGCGTCTAAATGACAATTGTTTTGTCTCTTTTATGCAATATTAATTTGTATGGCAATTGATTCTTGGCCTAAGCAATTCGTCTTATATATAAACAGTTCTTTTGAGTTTTGAAGTTCCTACGCTAGAAAAATTCGTAATTTTAGAGGAACTTAATGAATTTTTTTCGATTTCTTTTTGATCAGGGCAAGGCACTACTCCATAGTAAGTATATGTTTTTTTGTAATGGAAATCAAATAAATACTATAAATATATAGTTGCATAATATTTTTAAGAAACAATTATAAATAATGATAACAGGGTAAATTTTAACCTTCAATTCATTATCAATTTATTAACGTACATATAGCTACGTTTTAATCGTTTTATTTCAATCGTTTTAATTGCAATAAATCACGCAATTGGTTTTTTTACTTTGTTTATTTTTTGTTAAATTGCAGTCATAATATAAAAAAAAAAACTTAATGAAAGATAGTTATTCATAATATTTGCACATTAATTTCAAGATATTTTTCTTAGTAGTTATTTATGAGTTAAGCTCTCTAGATATATATCTAATAAATAAACAAAAGACTTGACCAATGTATTTGAACTCATTTGTAATAAACAATTGTGGAAAAGATGAGCGATTCAAAGTACATCGTCTATAATTAAAAATATAATTTAAAATTGTACTTTGATTTGTAATATTTAAGTGAATTTCGAAAAGAATAGTAAAATTAAATTAATTTTCTTAGTTAATAGAAACAACAAATTCTTTAGAATTTCAATATATATAATGACAGTGGATTGTGGGTCCCTATAAAGCACTCTAGGAATGACACCGGGCGCTCGTGATGGGATGGGGCAAAATAGACCTTCTTTTGTAGATGGCTGTGCATAATCGCCCAATTGAATAAATCTACAAAATAATGGAAAATTTTAAATGGATTTTAAATTAAACTTTCCCAATTGTGAGCTCAGAAAAACATAACAAATTTAAACATGGGATAAAAGCTAATTTTAACTATATGAACTAGTTTATAAATTTTTTAAAAATAATTCTCTACCCACTAACTCGAAATTCATTTATGTAAAAAATAATTTGTTCTAATTTTTATAGTACTGCTTTCTACTTCTTTTAAGCAGTAAAAAATTGTTAATAAATTGACTAGCCGTTTGTTATACAAAATATGAATTCAGAATTATATTTAGCCGAAATTAATGATTCAATATCAAAATTTTAATGACCATAAGTATGTAAAAATGATTGATTAATTGTAATTAGTTGTTCACCATCCTTGAATTGTTCAATCAAACAAATCAGTCGTGGTGTAAAATAGTACATTACATAATATAGTACAAGAAGTTTGCATTAAAATTATTTTCCTATATAAAACAATTATCATATTGCAGAAGAGTATATTGTATATGTGATCTGTTATATAAATTTATATTTTCATATATAGAATTTTAAAATACATGATCTTAAAACGAATTTTATTAAATAAAATCAGAAAAAAAATTTTTTTTCGCATCTCCACCTATTGACTCTTTCTAATTTTTTTTTATTTTATTCTAAAATCTTTCTATGCATTCTTAAATGATGTTAAAACATGTAATTACATTTTGCTTTACATTTGCATCAAATTTAGCTCCCAAATTAGATCAAATATAAAAAATTATAAGATCATATGAGGAGCTCAACGCATATTAGTGGCCTACTTACAAACATAAAATTTCGAATAAATTTGACATATTTAAATATTTAATTTTTAAGAAAATTTTTAAAAGGCAAAAACGAACCTATGTCAAAAAAAGAGTAAAAAGAAGAGTAAACTAAGTATTTTGGAAATATAGAACAACTCTTTAGGCCATTATATAACTCTATTAAACATATTAACTCATTTTTGCATAAATGTTGGATAGGCCACTAATGCTCTGAACGCCTCCTATACAAATTCCAAGAAAAATTTAAAAAAAAAGTATGTTCTTAACCATCGGACCATAATTAAAATTTAATATGGTTTTGAACTGAAATTAATCAATTTCATAGCAGTTTTGAAATGAAAATGAATAATGCCATAGTTTGTTCATAATGTGCCTGTGTATTTCAAGTTTCCAGTCCCTTTTTGTGAAAAAACCTGATTTTAAACCAAAATTTTACCCGTAGATAATTATTGAAATTCAATTCAAAAATTTTCCTAATAAATATTTAAATTTTGTTTTTTTTTTTAAACGAAAAATTATGGCAAATCAGTTTGTCTGTTTAAAAAATATAATGTACGGTTAGGGTCAATATAACCTCAAAAATCAATAAATATCATTTCAAATATAATTATTACATAAAATTTATTGCAAAACAAACAATTAAAATTTGCCAGAAATTTTTATTAAATACACCAAAAATTAAATAAAATAATGAATGGTTTTTCATTTGAATACATTTTAATTAAATAACATTAAATAATACGCCTATAATATTGAAAACCTCATTATAAATTAAAAAAAAAAAAAAAATTTCCGTGTTTCAAATAATTGCATTTTGACCATTTTTTATTTGTAATTTTTTTTTTTATTTTTTTTTTTAATTACATTGTATATAAAAGTGAAATTTATTTTATTTATTAAATAAATTGATTATCGGCAAATAAAATTTTGCAAATATTAGGGTTCCCAGTCGTGCATGGTTTTAAGAGTGGAAATGTCCTTTTTTGTCACTTTACTCTTCCTTTACTTATTATTCCTTTTGTTCACTCTTTTATATACATACATTTAATTTATAATTAAATAGGCTTGATATGTTGGAGTTTTCAGAGGAAAACAGAAGACTTGTTAAAATTTTGTGTTGAAAAAATATTTAATCCTAAATATGAGCTATTCTAATTTATATTTTAAATAAAATCGAAGACAACAAGGAAATGAAACAAATTTCATGGCTCAGAAATATTTGAAATTGGACGATAGGTATAATAAGAACAGGAGAATATGACCACCAAATTCCAGAAGCAGAGAAGAGTATGCCAGCATTATTGCAAATCTACAGTAGTAATATGTGTGAACAAAATTACCGCTTTACATTTCATTCAGTAGAAGTATAAGAGAAAGAAAATATTTAAACTTATTTATTAATAAACAAAAACCTGATCACCGGATAAATCAAATTAAATTATTGGTGGTACTTATAAAATATAATTTTAATGCGTTTAATGTGCTGAAGAATTGTTATCAAGATATTTAAAAATAGTTATGAAAATTCTTTAAAAGCGGTCTTAAAATGTTTAGTTTTCAATTGTGTTCCTGAATTATACAATACTACATACACTTTTTTGTATAAAAGTATTCGGTGTTCATTGAGAGCGTTCAATATTTGAGGGGCCCAGAAGCAGAGTGACGTAAGCCACAATGTGGGTTTTGCCACTTTGCTTTTGAAAAATCACAAAATTTTTAAAAAATCAGAAAATTTTCACAAAAGCAAAAATACTTTTGTGAAAAATAAATACATAGGAAATAAGTTATTTTGAAACTGGAAACTAATATCACTGGTTTTAGAAGATGTACATAACCGATTGCAGCAAAAATTTTTTTATTTGTGGCTTACACCACTCTGCTTCTGAGGCCCTCATTATAAAACACATTATATGGGAGTCCTGTGAATATTTCCGTTTATAACCAAAAGTATTATATTAATAATTTAAAAATTCAATACAGAAAAGTTAATAATATATTTGAATGGATAAAAGTTTTAAACACACACACCGACTTTAATCAGCATGGATCTATTACTATATACATATATAGTATAGCAAATAATAGAAAAATTTATTGAAAGTTTCCTGGAAAATTCAAACATTAAATTTATTTTCGAATTTTAAATTTAATTACTGTCCTTTTAAAAATTTTTTTTTAGTTGATAAACAAGAGCAGTATTTCACTGAGTCTCACTACATCTGTGAATTTATTAGTTAAATAATAAGATGATTTTTAATAGCACCACATTAAACATACCTTTCCTACACTCCTCTATGAAATTTGATTAACGCAAATTCTTAATATTCCACTTAGGTTAATAATAAGGTGATCAGGATGAATTCACTTTGGTTCATTAAAACTTATTTTTTTTCATATTGTAATGCTATGCGCTTCTTAATTTTATTTTTCAATATTAATTATACAATGGGAGTTCCTTTATCTTTATAGCCTCTCAATTGAAAGCTTTGTATAGTATTGTATAGATCTGGCTTAAATTAGTAGCAAATTATAATTCAAGTTTTAGAATTCTATATAATATATATAGGGCATATGGGCAAAACTCCCTGTCTCACATTTACAAATTTTCAAAGTAATTATAGAAAGATATTCGAAAATAATTATTTCACTGTTATTCATTATAAATACTAGATTATAAATTTGCAATCAAAATTCATTATAATATGCATTTGGTCAATTTTTTCCACTAATTGCAAAATATTTTAAATTTTTTTCTTATGTTAGGAAGAGGCTCTCCCTTATAAGCACTTGACAATCTAGTTTATAAATTGAAAACTTTAATTTAGCAAAACTTTACTATCTTTCCTCAGATTAGAATTTTCATATTTTCTACATTTAAATCACAGTCATATAAAACAAGAAAATTATATTTTGTTGAAACTTCTTTCTCTATATAGAATTATCAGATATACTCTAGTAAGTTATCTGATTTTAAAAATTATAGTTAAGTATAATTATGTAAGTGTTCAAAATTATTTTCGTAATCAGCTATCAAATCATCGCAACACCTAAATATATCCTATAAATAAATCTAAATTCTTAAAAGTAAAAACTTTAAACATATATCGACAATACAATTTTAAATTTATTGAAAAAAATTTTAATTATTAATGAAAAAATTATTGTGTGGCACACGTATAAAATTTAAAATTCTTAAGTTAAGATCTTTGGAATTAAAAAAGGCAATGTACTCCAATTAAAGTTTCCGACTTTATAAAAAATTTTGTACTGCTATTTAAAAATTCCTTTCCTCAACAATGAATTTTCATCATTTTTCGGAGTTTTTTAAAATAATATTTTGAATATTTTTTTTAAAATTATCAAAATATTTTTTTAGTGGGAACCGAAATTAAATAATGCCATAGTACTTCACATTATAACTTTCTAAAATTTGACATTTTCTTAAAAAGAATAATAAGCAAAATAAGATTTTAAAATAAATTTATTGAAAACTTTTGATATTACCGCCCTAATTACCTATATCTATATGAACGTCCAAAAAAAAAAATTATTTATTGATTATAGAATTGCTTTGAAGATGCCGGCCTTAATCAATAAAAATGACGAATGAATTACAACTATATACATATAAACTAATAAGAAATACCTTATCTTTGAATTTATTCCTCCTAAAATAGAGTGCAGTCGATTATACGTTGATCATATGCATAACATTTTTCTATTAATTGACGTCATCTATACATTTAAAAGAAATTCATTTCAATATTTAAGACCGAATTAGTAGACAAACCTCATTGTTCAATGTTTCAAAACAAGAAAATTGTTTTAAATTTTTCAAACAATTTGAGGACATTATTAAGATTTCAAAATAAAAAATTAAAATTTGAAAAAAATTTCAAGCTATATTAGCGTTTAGTATAGCAAAATAGGAATAAACTGCAATGATGCGCTTCGATTACAAAAAAAAAGAAAGTCTTAAATTAATTTTAAATTACTTGAAGTGTCATCGTCATTACATGCTCCTGTATAAAATCATATTAGAAATTAGTCAAAGATTATATATAAAACTACTGCATCAATGTAAGAACTTATAAAATTTCCTCTAATATTAATTGTGATTTTTATATGTTTAACCTCGAAAGATAATATTCTTGAAATAGTTATCATTTATTAAAACATAATCCTAAAATTACACTTATCGGTAATTTTTTTTATTTAAGTATCCTTCAAATATTTTATCAAGTACAATAAAATTATTTTTTTTCCTTTTATTTCCAAATATTTCCTGTTTTCCATTTAAACCCACAAAAATATGCAACATAAAATAGCAACACAACAAAAAAAAAACAATGTGTACTTTATTACAGAACACAACTGAATTAGTACAATTATCCTAATTTCTCGTCATTACTTCTCTAATTCTCATTATTAAAACTGGTCAATATTTATCAATACCAAAGGAATCATTACAACAATATACATGAGCAATAAAATTATCTGTACAAGGGAATCATTTATAATACATACACAGCCCCGGATTTATCATACATGCAAAGTATGCATTTGCAACGGGCGATAAAAAATAGGGGCGCCATTGAAAACTTAAAAAACCCCTAAATTTAAAAAAAAAAAATTTTCACCCAAAAAAAGGATTCCAAGTTTTTTTTTATACATCAATTTCTAGCGAAATTAACTTAATAAATTCTACCTATGTACATGCAAACATAATATTTTGTTCCTACACATATTTTCTATTTGCACCATATAACAAAAAATGTTCATAGAATTAAAATTACTCATACATTTCTTTACTCTACACTACTCTTTCATTCTTATTTTTTATGTATTGTATATGCCTATAAACACAGAATATTATTTCACACAGCTGTATACATTCAATCGTTCATATATATAAGTGAAATCGTCTCATATAATATACATACATATATAGAAGCAATGTACGCAACAAATAAAAATATTCAAAAATACACATGTACACATAATTTATATTGTTTAATATGAATAAGATCAACACTCATGCGTACACATATTATTATCTCATAAAGCAAGATTTTTATTTTGCTGAGATTGCTCCCTATCAACACTCGCTCGTACACATATAATTATATCACAAAGCAAGGTTTTTATTATGCTTAGTGGCTACACTCGTTCGTACACATTATATTTAAATTGTTTCATACATGCAAAATTTTAGTTTTGCTTAGTTGGCGCCCACTCACCAAACAAACAAACACATTATTATAATGTATTACTTTTCTGTATACTATTGCATTAGTAAACAACAAGAACAAAACAAAAAAAACACAAATTAAGAATGAGAATAGAAAGAAATTAGAAAAAGAGAATGAGAACAATATTCTTAAATGATGGAAAGCATAGCTTGATATTGAGATTGTGTATACCAATATTTTGTTTTTGTTTAACAACAAAAAATTTTGAATGAATTTTAAAATTACATGATCGTTATGAATTTCTACTACTATGTTCTGCTTTCGTTTTTGAAAAAACTGTTATCAATCACAGAATTAAATTTTAATTGATAAAATCTACTACTTATATTGAATTGAAAAAATGTTGTTTAATAATCAAGTAAATGTTAAGAATTTTTATGCTGAATTGATGTAGTGTAAGTCATCCAAAAAATAAGAGTAAAATGAAATGGCGCATATCTCCAAAATTAAAACAGTTAAGCGAACCGACATTCTGAAATTTCAAAAAAACAAGCCTATAAATACCAGTAAATGCATTTATTTTAATAAAGTCTAAAAAAATTAATGAACAGTATAAAAGCTTGTACCAATGTTCATAAAAAGCTTAGTTTTCAAGTCATAAATTTTAGAACGAAACTTTGATTTTCCTTAAATTTTTGAATGCAAGTCGAAACTTTTTTTATACGCTGCTTTCTCAGGCGATTTGTGAAATAAAAAGCTAAATTTTATTCGTAAATTTAAAATTACGAATAAAAATAAAAATAAATTTTTACTTTTTTTCATATTTAAATAAGCTTTGAAAAAGTTCATTTGATATAATTTTCATAGAACCTTTTACAATAAATTTCACTTGTACGTCAAAAAGTAAATTTTTTGCTTATTAAAATCAAAAAATCAAGTTTAAATGATTGATATAAATCTGATCATAACTTCATAAAAAAACGTACAGTTAAATAAATTACCTTGTTTTTGAATTTATAAAACAAAAAATTGAAAGTTTAGTTCCAGACTTTAATTCTATAATTCAGCACAATAAGGTTACAAGAAAGTGCTTTATGATGCACAATGTGCAATGCCCATTAAATTTTGTTCACAGTAATAAAATAGGTGAAACGGTTGAAGGGGGGGGGGGGGGGGGGGCGCACTTTTTAGGAACCGCTTAGGGCGACGAATACATCAGGACCGCGCCTGTACATACATATATTTTGTACATACTTAATATTATAAGTACAAAATATAATTTTATACAATTAGTATGTATGTATTTATCTTGAAATTTAGATGTTACTATGTTTGGTTTGATATTCATTCGTTCGTTAACTTGTTACGAAATTTCATTTTCTTTCTTTTATATTTTAAGAACTTAGAAGTCAAAATTTTTACCCTTTTTAATTTTACTACATGCGCAGACAAAATCATGTATTTTCTAAGTATCTTTTAAGAGTTAAATTTACCGAATTATATTGAATTATAAATTTGGTGTCAGAGTGTCGAACCTTTAAAATTAAATTTTTAATATTAAAGGCTTTTAATTCTTAAATAATCTTGTAATGAAATTGTATTCAATAAAATAAAGAAAATGAGAATTGTATTTAAGATAATGACTGCCTTTCTTCTATTAGGAGTGAGTTGTTATATAAAAAATCCTGCTGGAAACTTTTGATCCTATATACTGAATTGTTTCCTAAAACAAGTTAACAGTAAGCCCAGTAAGCATAAAATTTTTCCTAATTTTTATAAATAACAATTGAAAACGTTTCAGTCGGTATAAAAAGACTAAATTTAACCCTGCACCTTTCATTTTTGCATAGCAATAACTCGAACCTGTGAAACCATAGAAACTATAGAAATTTTACGAATATGTCTGACCTATAATTGGACACATGACTTTCAAGCTTCATGAATCTGACTTTTTATTTTTCCAAATATTTAAAATTTGCCTCTGGACTTGAATGGCAGCTACCCAAATCTGTCAAGCAATTCCATTAAAACTTCAGGAAAATATCAGACATATAATTAAATACACGACTGCGAAGTTTTGTGAATCTAGCTTTATTATTTTTTCAAATATATAAAATTTGCTTTTGGAGTTGTATCCACCAGAACCGGTGCAACCATCCCATTAAAATTTTTAGAGCATATGAAGAATGTAATTGGGCACACGCATACAAAAATTTCATATTTATACCTTTATTAGTTTTTGATATATTTAAAATAAACTCTATGAGTTGTATGGCAGCTACACGAACTGTTGTTTAAAATGGTCCAATAACAATAGGGTTCGACCTTAGAATATATATACAACTTGTAGTTGTTGAATTAATAAGTATTGTGCCTATTATACACTAATAATATTAACTTAATAGAAATTTCTTCATACAACTGTAGAACAGATGGACGACGTAATCAAGGGAACAAGTTAAAGGCAGAAAAATTAAAATATTTTCCTCCCCGAACTGGACTCGAACCAGTGACGCTTTCTAGGCGGACGCTCTACCAACTTAGCTACAGAGGTATGAAGAAATCGCCGACGAAATGTAATCTCAGTATAGAGCATTTCGTCGGCAATTTCTTTTTTATTTAATTTCTAAGAATTTTCTTTATTTAATTTCTAAGAATTACAAAATTTTAGAGAAATCTGCTACTTTATAAGTACTTAATATTAAATACATATAAAAGTAGTGAAATTCGAACCAAATTTAGTTGTCGGTACAAAATAGTCCACAGTTTAATAAGCGAGTCATGAGTTATTTGGATAAAAGTTGTGTATGTATTAAATTTTTGATTGGATCCTCTGCTCACGGCAATATTTAAAAAGTCGTAATTAGACAATTTGTTATTACTGACGTTCAGTTATTTACGAATACATTTATATAAATATAATTATGTAAAATAACGACATTATATGTATACTTATGTTTTATGTATACATACACATATATATGCATGAATACACAAGGTGCCCAAACAATGCTTCAAATAGTACTTCAGAATTAAGTAGAGAAATAAAATTGATCTACTAGATCAACAAATAATAATATGAGATATTTGTACTTTTTTTTGGACCTTCTTCTGGAGTAATGAGCTTTATAAATTAATTTCTTTAAAAGTCATATAATTTTTACTTTTTCCGGCAACATGACAGGCAATAAAACTGATAAACTCAGTTTGAACCTCATGAAATTCCCCTTTTTGGTGACTTTTATCTAGTGTGAGTGATTCTTAATTTACGAAACATTTAAACACAAAATCCAAATCTGAAAAAAAATTTTTTCCGTATTTCGAAAATATTGACCAGAAAAAGAACAAAAATAAATGTCCGCCGCATAAAGTGAATTTTGTGCGGCATTTCGACTATAGTCAATTTTATGAACTACAAGAACTTTAATCATAGATCGTAAAGATATCAAACAAATTTCCCTTTATGTGCATATTATTCCAGAGATTTTTGTTACAGAGAAGAGCAAAACAAGAATAGCATCTTTCGCTTGCAAAACTGAGACGTGATAACGTGTAAATGACAATTAATGAAAATGTTGGAAGAAAAATTTTGCGAATTAACCAAAGTTAAAGTCATAACTTCTAAAAACAAGCCCGAACTATGTAAAGGAAAATGAAAAAATTGCAAATTAAGGCCTTTGAGAGAATAAAAATGCCCCATATTAATTTTTGTTCGCTTTGATCTATTTTATCACCTTACTTCAAAAATACCATCAATTGTCGTACACCCTATACTTATGTTTAACAAATAGAATATTTTTATCAAAATACTTAGGTTTTAAATCTTCACACACATACATATATGTATATATAGTTACATACTTACACAAATAAATACACTTTAATTATACCAGAGGAAAAAGTAAAACTTATTATAAAAAGTAACTAATTATACTTAAGATAATCTAAATCAAGGGCAATGAAATGAAAGATTTTACACATCAAATATTTTTATACTTTAATTTGAATAATTGTTTTTCTTTTTTCAGCAAAACCTTCCTCTTCCGTTACGTACGTTACAAAATACCATAATGTTATATGGCATCACTTTCATTTTTATATTTTTTTTTATATAAATGAATTTAATCACTTTTAAATTGATATTGTAAGTCATTATTATAAAAAATTTATTAAATAATTGGGTCCATAATATGAGAATTTTCTATATGTAATTTTAAAGCAAAAAAAAAAATGCGAAGTAGTTAAAATATTCAAAATTTGTTAAGGGTTGATCACTCGATTTTTTGCGGTTATACTCTTAAATTATTAAGTGGCCGCATATTTTTATTGAATGAGGTAAAACAAGGAGAAATACACGCATATGTACGAATTATTCTGAAATCCTAGTATCACAACTAACCACAGGTCTTCTAAATAGTTCCTATTAAATTTAATACTTTAGCAATAATAGAATTATTTGTGAAAAATGTACGACAGCCTTCATATTAAAATAAATAATATTCTCAATAAAGACTCAAAATTTATTTTTAAAATTAAACATCCCATTACTATACGTTGCTTTGTACAAAATTTCAAGTTTGTAGCCTCATATCATAAGAAAAATTATTTTATAAACCACATTACTGATTCTCAATCTACACTTCTAAGCTAAAATTTGCTGGTGTAAGCCATTTCTCAAATTCATTTTTTCATTCAAGATTCAATATGGTTCAAATGGGCGAACCATTACTTTTATATTTTTATATTATTTCCGTCTTTTATTTGAACAATAATTATTACAAACGGGGAAAGAAATTTATAACACTTATTAAGAGTACAAAAAAGGATGATTTTTACAATCTTTAAATTTTATACATTTTCTATACAGCAGGCTTGTGTATTGAATATAATTTTGTATGTATATATGACCATATGTTTGTGGGGCCTTGTTCCACTCCTAGTTTGGGGGCACAATTGATCTATATATTTTTTGATCGCAGTACTTTCTTTGTAATCTACAATCTAAAACTATATGACTAACAACCTCTGTTGGTCTTGATTTTTCATCTTTAATTGATATTCCTATATATGCTTTTGTTATACACATACATTTATTATACCCGTACGAACGTATATTCTAAGGGTATACTAAATTTGCTCTACCGTTTGTAACGCTAAGAAATAACGGTCTGAGATAAAGACTCAAGTGTATGTTTTTGATCAGCGTCGAATTATGAGTCGATTTAGCTTTATCTGTCCGTCCGTTCCAGTGATAACTCAAAAACTAATTGAGCTAAGTTCACCAAATTTTCACAAATGATTTATTATAGTAAGTGCCAGAACCCTGTATGATCGTATAAATAAAAGTTTATTTGGCTATATCTCAGAAACTATAAAAGCTATGGTATTAAAATTCACACACAAGTGAATATATTATTAGGGCCAATGTGTTTAATAAAAGTCGTTGAAATTGCTTGGCTCCTTCTGATAGCTGTCATATAACTTCAACAGTAGTTTGGCCATATCTAAGAAAATATTGAAAACACAGTATTGAAATTTTGCATTAATTCATATGACAATATGACAACTTAAAGTGATAGTCTGATTCATAGACAGGTATGACATATTTATTCGAACATAGGATAACAAATTCGTACGGTTATCAATTAGTTGACACGGTCAACTCTATTTTTTCTCGTCTTTTTATTATAAAACTATTTTTACAATATTTCCTCCAAAAACCTGCGATATCACGATCATTTAAATTCTATTAATTTTTACAAATTACAAAAAATTTATAAAATATCAACAGGTTATACTTAATATGTATATGTGGAAAAATTTTATAATTAAATTTATTTATTTTTGGTACAATATTACCAATTAAATTAATCATAATCCTCTGAATAAATATTTTTAGCACTTTTAAATAAAATTAATTAAATAAAACAATTTTAAAATAGTTTATATGCCTATATTTATGTATACATACATACATACATATTTGAAAAAATTTCATTATTTTATTTTCCAAAAAAAAAAATTTAAATTTTAACTAAAATACATAATTATACATGCACACACACACAAAATTATATATACATATATGATTGCTTGTACTTTAATTTAATTTTCCACTAGATTATATTATTAAACCCTATTATGATCGATCCTTTATTACTCATAAAGGAAATATAAAATTGGATTAAGGTTTTAAATAAAAGAAAACATAAAAATTACAAAAAAAATAAAAATAACTAACAAGGAAAAAAAATTATCCAAAGACACGTGTATCAAAGATTAAAACAATCCAAAAAAAGCACGTGCTATATACACAATCAATATTGTACACAAAAAAAAATTTTATTCTGAATCTTCTTCCTAGTGCCAATATTATTTTAAGTTTGAGTCCTTGTTTTTTTTTGCTATTAAAAAGGAAAAATTATTCTTTTTTTTTTCTATATTTAAGGTTTTCATAATCGTTGCAAAAAAAAAGGAATCAAAATACAAACCTGTGGAGGAAGGAACTGCATTTTTAAAAAATTTCAGGATGGAGTGAAAAAAAATTTACAATTAATAGGTAGGATAATAGAAAAAATTAAAATTTTATATGAAAATAATAACTTAAGTAAGTAAATATTGCATAGATGAAGGAGATTGCTGCAAAACTTAAAGAAGTTGAACCAAATTATTGTCTTGCAAGAAACTGAATATAAGTGGAAAATATTGAATTCATGTTCAAAGTACTGGTAAATTTTCTATAATAATAAATATTTTGTTAAAAATCAATGCCAAACATTTTTAATTATTCAAAATTTTAGGACTACAAAAGGAACTTTTTACAAATCAGTATAAAACTGAAAAGCAGTTAATGTCAACTGGCCAACGAAATTAGGTCGGTTTTCTAATTCAAAATTATTTTTTTTTTAAATTTATATCACCAATTAGTAGTATAATTCTAATTCGTCTTAGATTATAGTGTTTTGAGTAATTTACAATTTTTTCCGTATTTTGTTTCGGAAATCGTATATATCAATAATCCGGCAACTTATAGTATAAAACCAGATGAAGTCTTATACATCTTGCTGATTCTAGCACTATAATACATATGTGTACATACACATATATCTTAATTATAGGCATAAATAGACAGAGGACCATATTATTGAAATTTTATTTATCATTTTTTCTGTAAATCTGCAAAGAAATATATGGTACGTAATTTTATACAATTTTTCTTTATTTATGCTATAATAAGTTTTCTAAAATATTTGTTTTTAACTTATTTGATATTTACTATATTATACAGGTTATTTCGTATAAGGCTGCAAATAATTTGATGAATAATTCAAACATTTGATGAAAATCGAATGGGTAGGAAGGGCGAAGTCTCAGATATACTCGTTTTCGAGCTACAGTTTGTTGAAAATAAATCGATCCCAGATTTTTTATTCATATAAACAAATTTTATAATAACTTAGCAATCATACAGGATAGAGTAAATATTGGATACTTGTTTTAAAGGTAATTCATTGGGCTGTATTTTTTTTTTTCAAAAACAAATATGTCTGACCTTTAGTTTTTGAGAAAAAGTAACCGAACTTGAGATATTTGAATTATTTTTGAAAAATGTTTTAAAAAATCATGAAATTTCTCGGAAATTTTTTGTTATTTTGCATTTTTTTTTCAATGAGAGGTAAAAGTCGTGCATATGAAATTTTCTTTAATCTCCTCATAGTTTTGCAAATAAAATCTATTGAATTTAAATCCTAAATGAGCCCCAATTGAATTTAAACTTAATATTCCTGTTATAAATTACTCAATATTAAAATTAGTTTAATTTTTTTTAACAACTTTTAAATTAAAAACATATACGCGTTAACTCCAACCTATAATATACGTATATAGAGAAACTTTAAATTTAAATATGTATACATAATATTTACTTCCCATCATCATAACAGACAATTTCCTTCTTTTTTTACATTTTATATCCTATTAGAATGTTTGTTTTAGGGTCACGTGCGGGTAGCACTAAATGTCCGCCACTTTGATGTAATTTTTTTTTCTCTCTTTTTCCCATTTTTTTTTTTTCTTTTGTAAAAACAAATATGTATAGCCTAGCTATTCTAAAAACAGAAAAGAGCAATTTTATTTCTTTCCCCTTTTTATCACAAAATAATATCAATCTAATATAGGTAAAAAAAAAAAAAAATAGAAAATCAAAGTGCGAACTTGTATGAAATTGAAAAATTACCAGTGATTTCACGTCAATTTTGTCAGCATCATTCTATAATATTTATTTTTCATTTCATACTGGAAAACTTTACTCAAAAAAGGAAAAAAAAAATCGAGAATAAATAAAAAAAAAAAAAAATTAAAATAAGGAAGGATAAAAATTTTGCAAGGAAAAAAACATTTTATTACAAATACAAAACAAATGGAGGCTGCTATATTAGACAATATGTGATGCGCATACATAACATACAAGCTTGTACCCAAGACCTTATATGCACATTTATACATACAAATATATCATGTACAATTATAATTTATTATAAAACAATACCAAGTATGTGTCGGAGAGCAATTAAATAACAGTTTGCATACTAAAAACAAAGAAACAAAATGTTTGCTTAAAACAATGGTGTGGTAAGGTAATGGTAAAAAATTTTTTTTTTTTTAAGAATAACGAACATTTATTTTGTATTGTGTATACAGAGATAAAACGTTTTTTTTATTATTCTTAGTCCAACGTTTACTTTTTGACGCGTGATTAGCTCTATTCAAATATAAGTGGATTAAACCACATTATGTATACTTTGATTTCTTTAAAAATGTTTATACATCCATTACAACTATACGAGTACTAGATACTAAATTTTTTGTGTAATGAGTGCTCTTATGCATTCTTATTTTAGAATAAATAAATACAACCAAAATAAAAAAAAATATTCCAGTTCATTTCAACTCGACAGTATTGCAGTCATTATGTTGTCTTATCCTACATTGTTGGATAAAAATGGTATTTGAATAGAAAAAAAGAAACACAATATGTGCAGAGTTTCTTATTGTTTATAGTTTATATGACTTTTTTTTTTATTATTAAGTATTTTCTTTTTTATAATATAGTTGAACATAAAACATATTTTAAATTTCTTTTATTATTAATATTCATTATTTATTTATTTATTTTATTCTGAAATAATATTTAAATTCGACGTATGTATGGTGGGTGCATGATGGGACTCTATATATAGTATCATTTAAAAAAAATTTAATTTTTTTGAGTGGCGTATAGTTGATTTGTAATTTGTTAACTTTTATACATACATAATATACTTGCATACACAATTAAAGAAATTTTCACATCATTTAATCACATAATAAAATCTTCTTATTACTTAAAAATTAAAATCTTCTTATTTATACTTTAATTATAAATTTTAATATTTATATAAAACTTTTATAGTAATAACTTCTAACCAGGACACTTAGCTACAAAATATTCATTTTCAACTTATCATATAGAAGACAATTAAAATATAACAACGATAATTAGCCGACGGAAATTTTATTTAAAAATTATCAGAATATAGAGTAAATATATTGAAGCTGCTGAATTTTTGTAGTGAAACAATATTATTATAAATTCGATGCTCTCAAAATTGATACTGCTTAGGGAGTCTTTGAATATTATGAGCCATACTCATTGGAAAACATAATTGGATGGAAAAAAAAACAACAAACTTACGTTGACTAAAAAACAAAACTAACGTTGTGCCTAAAGGTATATCATATGAAAATTAGCTAAAACCAGTGCTCAATAAAGAGAACAAAAATTATACAATTGTACTATTATGAAAATTGTTGATATCTACTGTTAGACAATTCAGATCATAAATCGTAATTGCCAAATCGAATTATGGTATAGTATCGTTGCTGCTCGGATTTCGAATTATCTATACTTAATTTATAATTTTAATAATGATTTAGATAACTGCTTTTAAAATTTTTAAACAAAAAACATCACGTTTAATAGAAATTTTTGAATAAGGACGTCAAGAAAACTCTATAAAATTTACTTACATAAGGGACATAAAATGCTACAATAAATTTCAATTCAAGATTGCAATTTTTTTCCATGCTAAACAATAAATAAATTGCTTAGTTTATGATTTTGATTTCCAGTAATAACAGAAAGTGTTAAAGTTTTACTACAGAAAAAAATAAAATAATTATAATTTTGCTTCCATAATTTGCAAAATAACAAATCAACTTAATTACTAAAAGAATAATTGGAATATAGACGCTTATGTTACTCATTATAAGCATTATATTACGATAGGAAAAGGAAACAGGTACACACACATACAGAAAATAATTCATAGAATACATGTGTAAGTGTGTTTAGTATTTATAAATAATCAATTAAAATTTTCTAATTTATATTAGCTATATTTAAGAATCTATATTTAATTCTTAAATACTTAGTAAATTAAATTTCATTAAATAAAATTTCTCGATTTCGAATAAATTTATTTACCTTCTAATACACCCACTCGCATCTTAATTAGAAGAAGAATGAAAGTTCCTTCCAATATTTTAAAAATTAAGAATTAAAATTTAGAAAAATCTGAATTACATAGAATCCTAATTTACTATTGCAATTAAAGTTTTTCCGAAATAACTATAAAAATATTTAAATGTTGCCCATTTTATTAAAATTTTTAAGAAAATAAAATTCTTACAAATTAAAATGCGAATTCATATCTTCATATTGAAAAATCTTGAATCTGCTTATTGGATAAAATTTTTACTGAGTTCGAATTATACGATGATATTTTGAATATCACAAAATCTTTCGGTTATATTACTGGAAATCAAAATAACAAATTCAGGTTTAAGTTGTAAGCCCTCTGCATATTTTTTTAGAAGGAAACTTTTATAAACTTCGTATAAAATATTAAATATACCAACTTTCTAAGATTTTTATTTGAGTACATTACGTCTAAACTCACTATTAGTGAAAGAACAATATAAAACCGTATGTTTTCTTTACATTATTCCTTTTACTTTTACAGGAAGAATAAATTGTTAATGTTTACGAAATTGTTACGAAATCTCTTAGAAATAGTTTATGTTTCTTCTTTTGATTCTAGAATTCTTTATTCTAAGACTGAATTTACGGTATCGTTTTAGCTTAAAATTTTGTTTTGACATTCTGAAAATTTCATTTTTTTCATAATCAAAAGGTTCATTCAGTCTGAACTTTAAATTGTGAGTTTATTGAAATAGTTCTACATGCATTACATTTTTTTTATGAATGCAAGTTAGTCCGGTTATTTGTGAGAGAAATAATTTCGACTAATAACACAATTCGATATAAATAAGATTAATGCGTGGAGCTAGTACAATTTTAAAGAAAATTTTTATAAAATAATTTGAAATTGGATAATGAGCAAGTTAATGTCATGGTAAGCATGCATTTGAATATGGTAAGTATAAGTAATTTTCAAAATATTTTACATCAAACTCTTTCTATAGCTACTGTGAAATTATTCAAGGATAAACGAAAAAATAATCTAATAGAAAATATTCGTACCTAATAAGAAATATTCCTTTTTCTTTAAGTAATATACACACAGGGTAATTAAAGGTATATGCATGTATAAATACAAATATAAGTACATATGTATAGATGTATTTGAGTGTGAATGTTATCCTTTATGGAAACGTATATCAAATTCATTTGATATTTTTCACATTTCTTAATTGAAATCTTCATGTATTCTAATATACTAGATAGTATATATAAATTACTATGAACATTGTATATATTTTTAAATATATGCTATGATGTAAATATTAATTTGGAAAATTTCTAATTATTCCGTTTAAAATATATATATGTATAGATGATATTGTATGGAGACATAAGGAAATTTTCATTTACGTACATGTGCATGCATATAAATTTTATACTTTATTAATTTTGTATTGCACGTGTCATAAAGGCGAGGGTGATTTAAAATTGAAAACTATAGGAATATTTTTTTTCATTTAATTTTTTTTTTTTCAAATTTTAATATAAATTTCTTTTCATAGAAAGTAGAATCTATTAAAAATTTATATAAAGTAAATACTTACATATATGTGCCTTATATGAGTCTCTATATGAACTCATTCCTGTAACGGAATGATATTATACTGTGCATGAATTCATTTTTTAACCCGTATATGTAACAAGTTATTTCTTGAAGAGTATACACTTATGATTCTACTAAAATTTTACACACAAATATTCACTTTTACGATATAGGAAAATCATTTCTCTCAAAGAAAATATTTCCATTTAATGCCACATATTTTGTAGATATATATGGCATTACTTCCATCCTTAAAAAATTAAAGCCTACAAAATTGTAAAAAAAATTTATTTTTTTTGTAACACAATTTTTTTCAAACACCCTATATCTATTGCGAGAATATAGCCAAATTTTATTCAGACATAATACTAAAATTAGACTTAAAGAGTTTTTGTATCCGTATATACGAACATACGGTTGAAGAGTATTATATATTTACCGTTCCATATTTATGACGCTGAAAAATACAATTCTGGGATATGGACGCTATGGTACATTTTTTTAATCATCGTTGCATTTTAAGTCGATTTACATTATATCTGTAGTTCATCTGCCCCTTAAAATCCTAATTTGGGATATGTGATACAGAAATTCTGCTCGAATATTAAGAAAGCCATAATTTTTTCTTCTCTTTCCATTATTTATGTTTTTTACTTAAATCTTACATCTTTCTTTTTATCTTAATTTTAACCGGTTGGCCCTATCCAATTTTATTAAATTAATCGGTTTATTATTATGATGCTTGCATTAATGCCCTCTTGAAAATTGAAAAACAAAACTTTAATGTGCAAAATATTGTCTTTATTTTGCATTAAAATGCTTATAAATAAAAATATAACAAGGTATAGAAGTTAATAGTAACATATAAAGGTATAAAATGTTAATAGCGAGCTATAGAGCTTTACAGAATTTTTATTTTATTTTGGTTCTTAAACTTTCAATTTCCATAAGTTCTTTTACAATATATTAATAATAAGAATTGATTAATTGTTTTCGAATTTTCCCTTTATATTTATCGTATCGCTTTTTTCATCTTACTTATCAAAAGTTTTTTGAGACAATCATGAATCATGTATACTCGTAACCTTTATTTTCCATTTTATTATTGAAAAATTTTTTTGTCCTTGTGGTTAATAAAATCTTAAATATTAAATATTGTTTTATGTAAAAAGCCGTTCCTTTTACAATATAACAAGAAGATTCTTCGAAACTGGTAATATTTTCAAAAACATAATCATTGACTGATCAAAATTAATGTTGCAGTAGATTTGATTTAGAGGTCATAATTTAATTAAAAATAGTGCATATAAAATTTTCCTGAAAAATTCTGCTTTAACATATACCAGCTCTAAATGTAATTTCAATTTGTCAGTACAATAACAAGAATGTCCGTAAATTAAAGTAGTTTCATTATTAAATCTGGTAAGGTCATATTGTATTATTAAATCAAATATATAATATTCTTGTTTATATTTTCACTTTATTTATATATACCTTAGAAAAAGATTGTTGGATTCCAAATTTATGATCTCATTCTCTTGCGTCAAGAGCAACATCTCAATTTCTCTATAAAAAGAAATTTGCATTAAACGAGTATGTCTTACGCGCTCTATTTTCTAGATTAAATTTCTATTAAATATATTTGATATCTTCGATAAATGTTGTTGTTTGTCACACAGACTCCATAAAAATATATAAATCAAATTTTTGATCTTTATAAAATAAAACCACTTTTAAATTGTTTATGCGTTATTCTCTTTATAAATTGTTAAATATAGTCATTAAAATTTGAGCAAATTTTTCCTATAGTATTTTTCAGAGTTATCATATAGTATGTACATACATATATATAAATTACTTCCACTCAAAATAAACTACCATAATTTTAATGACCTTAAATCCCAAAAAAATTAATATATTTGTTGTAAGATTAATTTTTTATTAACAGTGAAGCATGATAATTTATTAATGAAAGCATACATTAAAAATTAAAATGCATCTCTTTTGAAACAACTTTTTTATAGAATTCTTAAATAACTCATTTTAATTTTGTATCTTTCAAATATGCTTTTAGAAATGATTTAAGACCGATATTCATTCGATTTTAATACAAAAAATATAGTAAAACGTATACCCGATACATAAGTAGTTCTTTACTATAATCCTTTTACATATTTACTAATGTGAATTGGAAAAAATTCTTCTATAAACAAGAAACTATTCAACCCCTACTTCACCCTATACGAGTAACATTAAAATAAGACAAAAATAAAAAAGTTCTTGACAATTAAAATTTATGGCTGATTTCCTAAACTGAAATCAGTCACATTAAAATTTTTATAACTTTTTAATTTTTTTTTTTTATAAACCATTTTCCTATACACTTATAGAGATTTTGATCGATAAATAAAATTTAAGCAATTTTAAAGTTCAATAGGAAGGCAATTTTATGTGATGTTATTTTTTTTTAACTTTTGTAAAGGTTTCAAAAATATTCTACAGATATATTATAATAAAAAAAACTTGAATTAATTGTACATACATTTATAATGAATACATTTTGACATTCGTCACAAATTTATAGTTAGAAAATTTTTAAAATTTGTTTTAAGCTTTGTTATTATAAAGTAAATTTTTAGATAATTAAGATTCTAGACTACATGGGATCTAAAAGAATGCACAATCAATGAAGCTTTTAAAAATTACACTCAATTTATCTAGACCAGAATTGAGTGTTATTTTAACTTTTATATCAAATTTTGTTGGCTTTTTAAAATTGTTTGAACTTGAAAATGGAAAAGCCTGAACGTTGGAGATTGTCTTACTTTAGTATGAGAATTTTGTACTTGTATTCCATACTGATTAATCTATCTGACTCTATTACGACTGCCTGACGCTTTAAAAGTAAGTTTAAATACTAAATGGCGTACACTTTTCTTATTATCACGTCGTTGTATACAATTTTTACATATATGTATTTCAATTACATTGGATGGTCTCAGAAAAAGCCTAAGAGCAAGTTTCAAATTTTTTGCTATATCGAAAACACTAATTGAAAATTGATAAGTTTTCTATGAAAGCTCAACTAGAATGGCATAAAGAGTGAATATAAAATTGTGGTCATAATTAAATGTCAAAAATGGATTGTCGTAACATAGAATTGCCTATATAATCTTATAAAATTAATTAACCCAGGTAATTTATTTTCATTATTTTTTATTTATTAGTTCCCATTGTGTTCCATTTTTATGTTTTTCTAAATAATATCCCATTTTGTAATATACATATACATTTAATTTACGAAATTGAAAACTTGAAATTTTTTCAAGGAATCCTAAAATTTTTTGTAAACTAATTTTAGAAACTTTTAGACATCAAGACTATTTTAAGTGTAATTGTGCGTACGAAATTTCATTTTATTAAAGGTTTCTATGCCTCGCTATGGATTACCTTGCAAAAAAGGAAGCCTTCATATTAACAATGCATACGAGATTATAAGCATTTGCGGAGTCTCATCATATGACTCTGCATTGACATCTTTAAGAAAACTAAATTTTAAATAATTAACATGCAATTCCTCACTATCAAATAGCGGTTTTATCATAATAAACCACATATAATCTCAAAAATTCAGATAGTTACTGCAGTTAGCGGTAAAGGCTTGTAAGTAAAACTGTATATTTAACTTATTTATTGGAGACACTAAATGAATTTACTTTCGAATTAGCATATTTTTTAACATAGGACATAACAAATTAAAATTTTCTGCTTAAATATTTATTCTATATTCTTAAAATGAATAATTACCTCATAAGATTACGGTTATCTTCTTGATATTTTCAGAAAGCACTAAAAAGTAATTGAGGAATTATTTACTATATAATAGACATATTTTGGCAATTGCCATGATTAAAATTCATTTTGGTATTATGTTGCAAACTACAGTTCTATTAAATTATACAAGAATCTTTGCGTTAATACAAAAATTAGCTGTCAAATTTTCTCATATAATTTAAACCTCATGAAAATGTCCTGTGCTTTAGTAAAATATTTGAACAACTGCTTTTAAATATACGAAAATATTTGAACGCATATGTTTAATTATATACAAAAGATGCATAATTTAGAAATAACAAATTAAAAGAATACACAAAAGTCAAATTTTTCATTCAAATTATTCAAATTATTTTGCTTCATTATAATTTTCATAAACCATGTCAAATATACCAGATTATCTAGGTTAAGTGAACCAAAAAATAAAAGAATTAATATTAAAACTTTGTCTATTATTTAGGCATGTCTCTATTACAATATCAGTAGATTCTTCTTCAGCTCTTGTTTTAAATTGCAATTGAGGAATTTTTTCAATCTGTTCCCGGTATTACAAAATTATTTTCATAAATCTGCTTAAAATTCTATATTGGATCAAAAAAGGATTTATGCATCGTCAAAAATAATTCGAATATATTATATAGAAAAAGTATGATAATGCTTAATACTAAATGCATGCATTAAAATTAGTTTACCATATCTTTTCGAAGTCCTTTTTTTCAAATTTTAGTTTCCTGTTGAATTTTTTTTTTGTTTTTATTTTCTTTATAATATTATTGAACAAAATACAAATGTTTACAAATATTTTGATATTTAAATAATCGCACTTTTAAAACTGTTTTGTATGATTTCCGCTGTTAAAACATCTACTTACGAGTACATGCAACGTGAACGTGTTTATAAATGGCCTAATGTACGTAATAGAATGTACGTTCGAAGTAAATCGAAAATCGAAATAGCATGTTCCAAACACATCTCAAAAAAGAATTTTGTATATATAATGTTTATGTGCAATTAATACTTAAAAAGTTTTTTAATATTTACTAGATAACATTTAAATTTAGAAATTTTCTAAAAAGAAATGCAGTAGATTTCCTTCATATTGCTTAAAAATACAAATGATTATTAACAAAAATGTGGAAGTCTAACTTAACATATGCAATGCATTATACTTCTAGACCTATATTAATGTACATTGTAAGTTATTCGCAAGCAACATTTTCTTATAATTAATGTTTTAGGAATTTTCATAAACACAATACTGCAAAACAATAATGTGATACATACGCAATACATTTTTGACAGTTGTATAAAAACTTTTGCTGTTTTAAATTTGCAGTATTCTGTTCATATAAACAAAAAATGTCGTTAACAAAAAAAAAAATTTATTTATTTTGGCCCAAATAGTGGAAAATTCTATTACAGGAAAATATGTTATAAGAAATTTTATTAAAATTATGTTTTCTTACTTTAATTGACTTCCAATCGGATCTGATTAAAACATTTTACAAATGTAAAACCAAACTGCGAAAGCTAGGAAAAAAAAAGTACAGTTGATTGACAACTGCGCAAAAATGTAAATATTTTTGTGATAGGTTAGCAATGTTTATGCACAAATTGGATTAGCAACATTTTTGTTTATGAAAACAAATATAATGCAGTTCTCGCTATATATCGCGATATACTGAGTTTATGAAATGGCCCATATTTATTGAAATATTTTATAGTCAACATTTAACATGAAAAATTGATTGTGGTTTTGAAATAAATATACAGCAGCATTTATTTCAAAAGACCTGAATAGTGTTTTTGGGAAATGAAAAATATTTTCTGGAACTATGCAGCTATGAAACATTTTCTAATACTTTCTAATATATTCTATATATTCTAATATCTATTAAATACCCTTTACTAGACCTTTCAGAAACTGTTTGTTTGAAGTCCCCATCTTTTTCAGAACGGAAGTTATAATCAAAAAAACTTGGATAAGTAAAAATTTCGTAAAAATTCGATAACATCCTTGGAACTCGAAAACCCTTGAGATTTGGCATTCAGTCCGAAACAAATCCTCTAACCAATGGTATGTGTTGTTGTATACCTTTCTGAATCACCCTGTATATCACTTGTATACAATTTGTTGTAAAGCTTTCGCGAAAACAAAATTTGGTAAAATGGTCCATCCCCTATACATATGCAATTTTAAAATTTATATTCTTTATTCGATGATGATTATTTTATTATACAAAATCGAAATAAAAATTGTATTTTCTATAAATTAAAAATAATTATTTTATCATTTATTGCTGGAAATTTTATTTTTAAATCCAAAACACTATCACTATGGAAAATCTTATCTATCTTATGCGTGCGTATACATAAAACAATCAATTTTTTTTTTCGTTTATATTTATTCATATTTATGATAAGTAAATAATATTATCAGTTATTAAAAATAATTTAAAAAAAAAAAAACAAAAAATAAAATCTATTTTATGTTCCTTAAAAGAAAATAATGGAAAAACAAACGCCATTTTGTAAATAAATTAGCAATTCATTAAATTATCGTTTAGAAGAGTCTTTTAAAACTCCTCGATTGAATTGTTTCTAACTATATATAAATTTTAATATTCATACACACAATGTTGTTATATGTATATATATTTATACATATATTGTACTATATATCATACAAGTTTTGAGATTTATTAATTGATGAGGGTATTTATTTCTTATATAACAATAATACATTACGTATATATACATACAATATTAGTGATAAGAAGTTATATATCATATTGTACATATACATATTAATGTATGTATATAGTTATGAAATTTATGAAATAATTTCGCTTTGATCTATAATAAATAAACTCATTTTTCAAAAAATATTTCGAGCTAATTTTCTAAAAGTCGAAAATTGTTATTTGTTATACTGTCATAAACAAAAGAATAATGAATATTATAAATATTATTCATGAAGGTATTTATATGTACAATCAAATTTTAATAAGTACGTGTATAACAATATAATATATAAATATATAAAAGATTGCTTGCATACCAATTATGTATATTTTTATTCTTATAAAGCCTTTTTTAAACTTAAATTATTCCCTTTTTATTATAATTATTTTAACTTTTATTTTTAATTATTCTTTTTGTGTTGCTATATATTTATTGTATAATATGTGTAATATATATATATATATATCTGTTATACACGTAAGTTTATAGGTATATGTATATTTTATATTAATGTATGCGTATAACTGTATAATATTATGTGTTAAATATAAAATTTTGTTTTGTTTGTTTGTTTTTTTTTTGTTATATTCTTAATATTTTGATTATTATGAATATAAAAATATCTTTTTTTATTATACACACAGAGGTTTATGATTTATGGCGCTTCTTTTGTTTTGTTTAATTTTTGATGAAAGTTTAATTTTCTATTTTTTTTTTGTTTTATTTTTTTTTTTTATAAAATTTTTTATTTCGATACATACTTGTATGTATAACATATAATTACTCATATATGTATAGATGTTGTACTTTATAATAATTAGGTATAAATGTAGCATTAAAAAATCTACCTTAATACATACTTATATACAGATACATATGTTTGAGTATAACAATATTTTTGAACGCTTTTAAAATTTTATTTTAATTTTATAACAATATTTATGTTAACGAAATTCAAATATGGGTATAGTAATTTATAATTCCTATTATATATACAAGTAAGCATCTACATTGTACACATATAATGTATAACAAAAAATATTTAATAAATATTATATTAGAAACTATATATAACATTATATGTAAGATGTATACATATAAATACGCATTAAAAATATGAAACAAAAATTTATTTAATTTTAAATTCAAGTACGTATTTTTGTATATATATATAATATTAGTATATAGAAACGTTTCATTTAAATTAATAGTTATAACAAATTATGTATAATAGTGTGATTCTTATATAATTGTTATATATAATAGCAATAATTGTTATATAAATATGTATATAGTGTATACATAATATGTTGACAACATTTTACAATCTTGGAGTATAAAATATATATGTACATAGGTATATGAATATGTACAATACATATTATAAAATGGTTACGCATAAAAATTATTTGCACAGTGTTAGCATAAAATATAATACGTATATAAGTTCATTTGTTTTTACGATATATGTAAATGCACATAATATTTATATAATACAATAATACAAAAAAAAAAAAAATAAAAACATATTATTTTCCCTAGAAATCAGATAATATTTATTTAATCCACCCTACATTTTCTATTTATATTTTATATGCATGCTTATATACATAATAAATACATTAATATAAAGCATCTTCTTACACACTCATATAATATAAGTTAAGTAAATTTTATGTATGAAATAATATCAAAATACAGCATAGATATACTATTATGTATTCTTCTCTATGTCAAAGTTGATTTATACTTAAAAGTATGGTTATTTATGTGTATATATATTTATGCATATATACATATGAATATATGGGAATTTTTGAAATAAAAAAAGGTAATAAATAAACATATTTATGTAGCTAAACTGTTATAAAATTTTAATATATAGTTATACATGGATTGTATAACAGAGTTGAATTTATATAACAGAACTTTTTAAAATATCGACACTATGGCACTTATAGAAGAAGCCTCACTTATGCAATTTCAGAGCCGAATATTCTAACAAGAATTGCAAACAAAAAAATACAAATTATTTCAATGATAGGGGTATGTCCCATAATCAAATTTAACTGTTTATTATACAAATGAATATACAAATTAATACACTATTCATATAACTATCGCAAAACACAGGCCACCATATAAAGTAGGCAATCTTAAATTCAAGTTTTGGGTATTTCATAAATTTACCATCAATTGTTTCAATAACAATACCATTTTTAAATTTACGAAATCAGTTTTTGTTTGGCTAAAAATATATGACCAGTTCGCAAGCAAAATCTCCGATCAGTGCTATACGATAACTAGTTCCCAAAATAAATTGATCCTTTGTTTTTAGAATATATACCTGAGGTTTAACTTTATTATATCATCAAAATCTTGGAACATGTTTATTGGCATAGAGAAGTTCCAAAGTGCAAATCACCAGTTATTATATTGAACCAATTTTTGTGTAATAAAAGCTTAATTTTGGACTAAATAAATTCTGTTTTTAAAAGCTTCTGCAACACAAAATTCATCCTTCAGCTGAAAAAAAACAAAGAGAAGCTTAATTGTGAGCAAGGCTAACTGTGTGATATCAGTATGAATTATTAATTCCATTTATTATACAACTTCGAATACAATATTCTATGTTATATATTAATAAACTTTAAATTAGACTATATGCTACAGCTCAAAATTTCTCTGTGACTAAATTTTCTAACCTCTCACTAATTTTTTGAGTATAGCGAACGTATTAATTATTGAAATATATCAAAAATATTTCGTGCCGGTTAAAAATCGAAAAAAAAAACAATCTTAGCTGTAAATTTATTTAACTTTAGTATTAGTTTTACATTTAAAATTTTGTATATAACAGATAACTGATGATTTTTTATCCAAGATCTATTGAAAACATATTCTGTTATAAGTCTCTAAAAAATACTTGATATTATACCAAAATTTTTGTGAACTCTGTTAGTTTACCTATTTTTGAAATAACTTGCTCCCATTAATATAAATCTTCTATAAGACTTATCGAGTTAAATCCAAAAAAACATAATGATTTATTATTCGTCACACGATTACCTTCAAGCTTTCAATTCTGAATCAATCTTAAATGAATTTTCCATAACACCTTTACTATCATGATAAAACAAGAAGCACAATAAAAATTTACACTGCTTACTTTAATTACGGTATCGTATTACCGTATACTGATCTAATATAACAGAGCATGCTCAAGGACCAATTGTTAAATTATTGGTTGATACCAAACTAAATATCACGGCTAACTTAAAAAAGCATCGCCACTTTGTTTTTCAATTGTTTAAATTTTAAAATGCCTTTCTTATTTTTGTCGATGTTTAAACTAAAGGGCAATCCAAACTTATTCGAAATTCACGTAATTAAGCCAATTTAGAGAATTTAAAAAAAAAACCCGCCGAACACATAAACCAAAAACCACTCCTATATTTTTATAAATTATATCTACCCTCGTTGAATTATTTTATTAAAATTTATTTTTCCACCAGCTTTAATTTAATTAGATACCCTAATGCGAATCGAAGTTCTCAATCGGTATGATCAAAGTTTTTACTTATTTCTGATTATAGTTTACATTTTTAGTTTTTTGACATTGTGATCGCATGTTGAATGATGATTTCATTTCTCAAATTCGTATATTATTTTTTATTCGATGTTTGCGTTATATACTTTGCACATTATATACTATTCCGTCTTGGTACCAATAACGGCGTTAAAAAATATTTTCCAAAATGTTACTTCAAACCAATACTTTTTTAAGTAAGTTTGAACTTGGAACGGAGTGGAAAATTTATTTTAATGTACTTGTAACCAAATGTACAAAAAATTGAAAAGTTACATGTAAACTTTTATTGGTCGATAAACAGTTTGTTGGTTCTAATTTTTCAAATAAGAAAAATCCAATTTTGAATCTGCAATATCATTAATCAGTATACGTTCAATATTAATTTTTTAAAAATGCTATATAGCATGGACTATATAAATAAATTATAAAATAATAGTTTACGTACCCCTAATAGAATAAATCTACAACAGTCATATCGTATATTCTCGCAAGCATAGATATTAGATTTTGAAAACGTTTTTTTGGCATCAGTCTCTCTGACCAAAATAATTCGATTTAGTATTGACAACATTGAAAACCCCGCAAAATGTGTCAGAAATAAGAATATGAAATTGCTATAATAAAAACAAGTTCACGAATTTGCTGCAATGGTATGTCTAAATTAAGTACATACATTAATATAATTTTTGGAAACCCCTACAAAATTACTATTTTTAAATTTTATTCGAAAGAAGATTGTCCAAATAATAATAATATTTTTAATATTCTATAACAGAATTTCATATTTCTTTTAATCAGAGTAAAAAACCAAAATTTGTTTTATTATTTTTTCTTTTTTGTAATACAGTTAGATATAATATGTGTTATACATATATGTATATATATATAGACTAAGTACGTATATATATAAAAAAAAAGACCTATATTTTTGAATTTAGTAAAGTAAATTATTACTTTTCTCTTCATTTTATTTCAATCGATTCTATTTCACTTACCATTTTGTAAAAAAAAAAAATAAAACAAAATATAAGAAAAAAAAAATTTGATTATTTTTATTTATTTTTATTTTATACTTTTATTTTAATACAATAGAGTTGGGTTTCCTTTTATTATAGCTCCTATAATATTATATATGGAATATGTCTATATACCTATATTATCATAAAAATAATATTGTATGTATACATTTATTTGTATAATGAATATTAAGAGAAAAAAAATGTATGTATGTATGTATGTATATAGAAAAATAAAAAGTAAACATTTAAATTAATTAAAAAAGCCAAACGAAAGGCAAAATCGTTGAAAAATGACTGTGTATCAGTTTTTTTTTTTCATTTACTCTTTTATTTCTTGTCTTTTATTATTCTATACAAATATTTTTTTTTGTTCCTCTTTCATTGTTATTTATTTTTTTTTTGTTTTTTATTTTAAATTGAGTTACATACTTTAACCCTGTCATGCTCTTTTCATGTATATAATTCTTTTTTTTTTTTTTTTATTATTTTTTAAGAACATTTCTTTTTTGCATTTTAAAAATGAAAAATACAATAAGAACATAATAGAAAATTCTTGAATAAATTATTATAAATTAAAAAAAAAAAAAAAAAACAAAAAATTCCTTTTTCTGACAAAACACAACACAAACACATAAAAACGAAGAAAAACAAAAAACAAAAAAAAAATATACAAGAATTTTTCAAATTCAACTTTATAAAACAAAATTTATAAGTTCATATCCGCATGTCCTAAACTTATATAAACAATATCACACACACACACACACATAAATAAGCATATTTATACAATATTCGTATGTATAAAATCGAACAACAACCCTCTCTATACACTCTAACAATTTCATAATTTAACCGAAAAAATGAAAATCAACACAAACATGTACGCGTATTACGAATTTCTTAATTTTTATAAACACGCAATTATTTTCAATTTATTGCTCCACCTTTTGTTTACCAACACACACACACACAAGCTTTCACAACGCATTGTAGTAGCAAAAAAAAAAACAAAAAAACCATTCTAAATCAAGAAAAATACAAATTTGGAAAACATTCAACCAAATAAGTACATAAATATATACAGTATAATAGAATTCTTTGAATAAAAGAAAAAAACTCCGCATATCACTTACATATGGTTGCAAACGAATAGGCGGGGCTTAAAGAAACAAAAATAAACAAAAGTAAAAAAAAAAAAATTTTTTATTTTTTTTTCTTCTTTTTAAAATAATTTTTTTATATGTGTTTGAAGTTAACCAAAATTAAATATACATAATATGTGTGTGTTAAAATAGAAACCATCCCAGAAGAAGAATAACAGGTGTATATGTGCGGCACCTATACAAAGTCATAATTATTATAGGTGCTACTATTGCTACTATTACGCAAATCAGA
This sequence comes from Condylostylus longicornis, assembly GCF_029603195.1. Taxonomy (NCBI): domain Eukaryota; kingdom Metazoa; phylum Arthropoda; class Insecta; order Diptera; family Dolichopodidae; genus Condylostylus; species Condylostylus longicornis. The sequence goes on along the minus strand of NW_026578009.1, from coordinate 4,890,828 downwards.
TTTTTTTTTTTTTCGGTGTAATACAGTTCTAAGAATGTATTGTTTATAAATTATTATGTTTTATGTTTACAGAACATGCGTTGCGTTGTAAAAAACACAAATTAAAAAAAAAAAAATTGATGTGGAATGTAAAAAATAAAGAATAAAAAATAATATTAAAAAAAAAAAAAGTTACCTACATAATAACCAGAGTTCTTCCACAAGGATCAGTAACTAGAAGACCGCTATTCTAAACACTTATACTTACATATTACTTATATAAATATTAAAAATTTTTTGAAAGAATATGAAAAGCGGATAGAAATAAGCAACACGCACGTAAATATGATTTTGAAATTTTTTTTTTTTCAGTATTGCGGTAAAATAAAAATATTGAAAAACAATTAGATTTATTTTGCATAACAAATTCAATCACAATTTTTTGTACAAACATACGTTTGTAAAGTGTTAAATCAATATATACGTTCTTATGTCATTATAGGAATAAGTATATACAGTCTTGCTCATTAAAATAGCACACTTTCAGAAAAAATTCAAAATGTTAAAAAAAAATGTAAATTTTAGGTAATATTAAAAAAATTGTATCATAAATTTATTTTAATTAACTAAAACAAAGAACATAACTTCATTTAAGAAACAAAAAATAAGAATTAATAATAAAATAGAGTACTTTTTTAAAAATAGTTGAAATTCAGGTGCTCATTAAAATAGCACACGCATAAGAATGTTAATAAAATAAGACAATATTTAGCAAAAATCATTTTTTTTTTTAAATTAGTCGCTTAGTATTTGGTTGGGCAACCATTGTTAGATAAAACTGTACTCAATCTTCGAGGTAAACTTTCCACTAGAACTCTATATCTTTCGGGAGGTATGGACTCCCACCTTTCTTTATAACGGATCATAATTCATTCAAATTCTTTGTTTTTTTTATTTGTACATAAGCATCTACACCTTCCACAGATTCTCAATCGGATTGAGGTCTGGGTTTTGAGCAGGCCAACCCAAAACCTTAATTTTCTGTTGATTGAGCCGAGATTTTACTAAATTGTATGTGTGCTTGGGATCGTTCTCATGCATAAATGTCCAAGACAACGGCATGTTATTATCAGCAAAGGGCTCCAAATGCTACTCCAATATTGATTTGTAAAGAAAACGATCCATTTTTGAAGTTATTCGCACAATCGTGCCAGTACCATGCCAGGAAAAAGTTGCCCACACCATAACATTATCACCGCCATGCTTTACAGTTTTTGTAGTATACTTTGAATCGAACTTTTAGTTAGATGGACGCCAAACATGTTTTTTTCCGTCAGATCCCATTCGATTTAACTTAGATTTATCCGACCAAACCACATTTTTCCAAAAATTTACACAATTTTTGCCATAAGTTTTTGGAAATAAAATTCTGACTTTTAGATTTTTTTGCGAAACAAATGGCTTGGCTTGTGGTATGGACCCTCTTAATTCCACTTCACTCAAACGACGTCGTATAGTGGGGGGACTAATTATCACGTTATGTTCATATTCCAATTTGGATTTAATTTGTGGACATGTTACAAATGGGTCCTTTTTCGTCATATTTATTAGCAAATAATCCTCACATGCAGTGGTTTTTCTGGGTTTCCTCTGCTGTAATATTTTTTCACAAGTATTGTGTGTTGAGAAATAATGTATTGCATTATAAACAGCACATCTAGACCAGTCAACAATTTTAGAAATTTCCGAAACCAATTTTTTTTTCGGATTTTAATTTTAAGATCCACGATCTCTTTTTAGGGCTGATATGCTTAGACCTACTCATGATTCCAAACTAAAAATTGTCTCAAACTTGTAAATTTAATTTTAAATTTGCTATTTTATAACAATCGGAAACAATTATTGTTTTGTAATAATGTATTAGCTTCCTTTATTAAAGTGTGCTATTTAAATGAGCACAGGACTAACTGTGCCCTTAAAAACAAATATAATAAAAAAGGGCAACAAAATCAGTAAACAAAAAAAAATCTAATGCAAAAGTTGGACTTTGAGTTGAAATTACAAAATTTACCTACATCACATAAGAATAAGTAAGAACATGGAAGTTATTAACAATCCAAACACTTTTTTTCGTAATTTTACGTAGTGTGCTATTTTAATGAGCAAGACTGTATGTATATAAGAATATTTTGTATATGAAAATCAGTAGAAATTATGAATTTGCTTAATAGTTTTGTTTTTTTTTTTTTTTTGGTGCACACTCTGCATTTATATTTACATATGTATAATAATGTATGTATTATTTACGTTCTCATTCATAACATTCAATAATTCATTTTAATTTATACAAATATATTAACAGTACTAATTTCGCAAAGTTCAATTTCGTATATAAAATCAATTTATTATAAAGAGAGTTATTCTATATTTAATAATATAAAATAAATTTACAAAACATTATATTTTGATTGAAAAGAGAAATGTTTAATTATAGTTTTGAAGGCTTAATATACGTACATTCAATGCCGAAATAATATATAAAAATATTTTAATTAAAAATTTTGTTCATATACAAAACGTATGTATCAAACTCTTTATTAGTTATACGTATTGTTGTTTGAATGTTGTCAATTGTGCAGTTTGATATATGAACAACTCCTAAAGAAAATAAAGTTGGGTCAAACCAATGGTTTGTATTTTAGCACTTTTCCCTTCAACAAGTGAAAATTCTGCTTTTAAATACAGTCTATGTATACCTATCACACTATTAAAATTATTTTCATTCATATACAAAACTATTTCTAGGATTGCATATACTTAGGATGACGCATATATGCAGTCTTTGAAATAAAGCAAAAATTAATATAAAAAGGGGTTAACATAATGCTCGATTTTAAGGGTTAATTTTGTGAGTTAAGAAAAATAATTATATTTTTTAATTTCATTGAATTTACCGTTAGCTTTTTGCGTTTATAAAAATTTGGAAAAGCTTGCGGTTTCGGAAATATAAGGTGTCAAAAATTCAAATTTTACGAATTTCAAGAGGTGATAACTTGAGAGGGGGTGGAGATGGAAAAAAATTTTCTTCTAACAAAATGAACTATTTATTAATATCTAAAAGCTCCTAAAATTTCAAGCTTCTACAGTCTGGGGTCTAGAAGAAAAACGACATCAAAAATTTGGAAAAAAACTACTTTAAATAACGGTAAATTTGAGCGGCCATTTTGTTTTTTTTAAGTTGAACTATAGTATACCACGCAAGGGGAAGCAAGCCACTGCCTTTCTGCGTTTGCAAAATTTCAAAAATGGTTATGGTTTCATTGCAACAAATATTTAAAAAAGGCCATTTTTAGGGTTTTGGGGGGGTATAACTTCTAGAAGGGGGGAGATAGGTAAAAATTTTGTTCTACGGAAATAAGTTTCTAGTGAAGATCTATGTACGTATTAAATTTCAGCTTTCTATCTTCAAAGGCGTAGAAGTTTTGTAAACAGACACACGGACGGACGGACGGACGGACGGACGGACGGACGGACGGACGGACGGACGGACGGACGGACGGACGGACGGACAGAGTGAAACTAATAAGCACTTTTTTCAAAAAATTTTTTGGAAAAGTGCTAAAAATTAACTTAAAAATGGCACAATTCTGGGATGTATACAAACCAAATCTACATTTTTATTATGAAATTCTTTAATAAAATATCAACTACATATACAGTCGAACTCGCTTATATGCACACCCATTTTGGCAAACTTTTCTGTGCATATATCCATATTGTGCAATTATCCACTTCACGCTTAATTGCAAAAAAATTGCATATATGCGTTTGACGGCTATATGCAAAAAAATTGCAATTATGCGTTAAACCTTTTTTCGAAAATTGTTAGTCCCACATAAAAATTGTTTATTCATATTAATACACGTATGTATTATGTAAATCTATTTGTAAGTTTTATTAAAAAATAAAATTATAATGGTTAACAATTCATTAGTTTGAATATAAAACAAAATAAAAATTAAATTTGTTTGTAAAAAAAAGCATTTTAAGGAATTGCATAGTTAACATATAGATCTGTTTACGTTTTGTACGTGTTATAAAAAAAAAGTAAAAATGACTAACAGAATTGTACGTACAGAATTGCATTGGAACTACTTTAGACATACATGTACACATGTGCATGTATAGTATGTACATATCACAATTATTTTATAAAAATAATTCTTTAATTATTTTGGCTTAAACAATAATCAGATATTTTTTTCTGTTTCAATTCTTTGCCTTTTAAATATTCTGTAATAATAATATCTTCTAAATTTTCTATACCTTCGCATGTTACAATATTTTTACAGTTTTTAAAATAACTTTGAATGATTTTGAATGAGTTTACAACTTCTTTCATTGTATCATGCATAAATGTAATTCAATCCGTACAAATTTTAAATATTACGTCCGTATTCACCCGCCTTTTTGACACTTCAATAAATTTCAAAGTTAAATTTTTATGTCAAGTTTGTACTAGGGATGACAGTGTATTAGGGATATATTGAATACTAAACTTTATTAGTATTCAATACATCTTACACCAGATGGCCAATTATAGTCTTACACCAGATGGCTCACACCAACATTTTTTTATTATTTAATTGTAAAAAAAAATTTTGTGCTTATAAGCGAAAACTTTTGTATGAAAAAATTACAAAACTGTCAAAAAATTGTATGCTTATAAGAGTTTTGTGTTATTAAGCGAGTTGCAGTTAAGCGTTATAAATAGTATGAAGAATTATAGAAATTGCATGTGGGCAAAATATGCTGTGCGCATAAAGGAGTTTTGCTTATATGCGTGTTGCAATTAAGCGAGTTCGACTGTATACATACATTAAATTGAGAAAATCTAATTCCTTCTTTTACAGACTCTGTTCAGCCATTTAATAAATTGCAATATTTCTTTTCACTTCGAACGGTAAAATTTATTTGGACTATACATATATTGTTATTAGACTATATACGTACTATCCATATTGCATTTTTATGTACAATTATATAGTATTTTAATCCACGATTCAAGCATTCAGTTTAGCGAATGAGTTACTTTAATTTTTGGTTTTAAGTCTGTCGAATTCATAAGATTTAGTTTTCGATTTCGACAAAAGATCTGGTCAATGAAAATATGATGGGACTTGTACACGAATTTGCCTTTTGCTTTCACCAGCTCATTTATTCGTTAAACATAATAAGCCTATAAATATAAATTTTTTTTTGCACACTGAGAGGAATATGTATGTACATAAATTTGTATTAAAAGAATGTCCGCACAAAATTCAAGAGACCTGAAAAGTTTTTTGTTTCCATTTTTAGGGCACGTTTATTGAATATGTGTAATTTTTATCGCTTTAAATTATAATTCTCAAAGGAGACTTTGGAAAAACTATTTTAGACCACTGAATTCTATTGAACTACGAGTACATATTTTCTTAATCGACGTTCATATGGCTATAGGTATCGACTAAAAACCCAAATATTTTAACAATTAAGTCTTAGCGAAACTTTAAATTTGAAATAAATTCTAACCTTTTCTCTTCATTTAGTATTTAAAAAAAAAAGCATATAAGTTGGAAATTCTAAATTCTATAATTTCATTTTATTTCCTATTGTTTCTATTTGTAATCGTGGTAAATAAATTTTATTGTTTTTTATGTTTTCCATTTTTTTTTTTTTTTTGTTGTACAGAGGAGAGTATTACACAACAGCAATAAATCTTTTTTGCAACAATGTAAATGTTCAATATTGTATTTTTGCCCATTGTATTCGATTGTTAAATGCAACAAAACCCTAAACTATGTACACAATAATAAAATATAAAAATATAGGTAATGATACCCAACCAAAAAAAAAAAAATTTTACGTACGAACTGCAATAATTTATTAATTTGGTTTCATTTGCATTTATTTATTTACGAAACAAAATAAATGAGTTTAAATGCACCCGTTTTATTTATTATAAAATTTATCTATATGGAATACGAGAAAAGTGTTAAATTCTGTTAACAATCTAAGAACAATTTTTCCAACATTTTGCACAATTTATATAAAATAAATTGTATAAATATTATCGTTGATTAAGAAAACTAATTAGACATGTTATTTTCATAAATATTGAATTTATACACACCACGTTTTCTTCATAACTATTTTATTTTTTCAAATATATTTACAGCAGTTACTTGCTCTTTAATCTTATATTTGGCATGACTATCAACCCATCAAAATAGTTATATAAGGAAAAGACACCGCAGCCACGGACGGCCCGACATTAACAAAAGAGGGGTGGTCGAGGAAGTTATTACTAAAATGAAAGATGCTATTTTACTTTCCACGACCACTGCAATAATATTAAGAGCAACAATTAAAATACTATAATATGAAAAACAAATTTTTTTCTTATTTGCAGTGTATTTTGGGCGTCACATTCGAGGCGTCGATGTAAGAAAGATTCTGTTTGCCGTCCGAAAAAGTTTGAAAGCGTCTCTAAGGCGGCATTACAATAAATATTTTAAAATAAATTCTTCCGACATGCCTGAAAATCTAGTACCACATTGTTGTGTGATTCAGATATATTGGAAAGAATAAGATCTATTCTTTCCAATATATCTAAATAATATTTACAAAAAAAAGAGAGGGTTGCGCCTTAGAGTTAGCTGATATTTGGTTGGGAGATGTTACGTTTTCCATTGCACCACTGCTGTTTTACCAGTTGTATATGCTGCACTTTGTGAAAAATATTGAACATGCGGCAGTTTTTGGACTACAAACTGGTAAAACGCTTAAGATGTACAATAAATTATTAGAAATTATTAAAAAATAAATTTAATATAACTAGTGGCAATTTATTCATTTAAAAAGTTTTTACCAGAAAGCCGAAGACTGGGTTGTTTTTTCCATTTCAAGCAAGCAACTATATTATAAGGTGTCAAAATTATGGTCTGAAGACAGTATATGAAAAAACCAACATGAATTAATTTCTTAACAACACGAAAATATTCTTTACATTATCAATACTGCGCCTCTAGCTAACATCGAGAAGGAATTTCAGGCAGTTTCCAAACTATTTGCTAAGAACTTTTATATCTGTTGGTTTCTTCCCCAAAATATTTGCAATTACTGATAACCAGCTTGAGAAGGAGTTGCATAAGACTTCAAATTTCATTGAAGGAAGTTATAATGAACTTACATATTTGATTTGCGAAAACTGTTCTTTTTAAATCCCTAGTGACCTTGCACCAAGAAATGGAGTATCAGCAAACAAAATTCAATAATCCTTTATCACCAACATTCAAATAATAAGTACCCTGTCTTAGCAAAAAAACTAAGAAAACTGATCGAAGTATATGATCCCCAAACCTCCAATACAACGAGTTTTCATAAAGCTGTCTCCTACGTTGTGTTTTTCACCCCTTTTTATCAAATCCCATTGCTTGTAATTTGATTCTCTTTTTCACCCTAGTGCATATACACATACATATTTGTATATTAGTTAGAGAGTGTCTCTCTTATTATTATACTAACTTATTTTTTTTAATATTTTGATTTTACATCTGTTATACCGTCGGCAGGCACTACTAAAGAAAAAAATGAAATATGTACATATGTATAGCAGGCTTGTGGAGGAAACCTATACCCACTCTATTATTCATTGAGAATATGTAGATTGTTTATCATAAGAAAAATATTTTTTTTAAGAACAAAAATTGGAGTTAGATTTTTATTTTCAAAATATTTTAATTTTTTTTATGAGAAAAAACGAAGAACAAAAAAATAAAGTATGTAGTTAGGTGTGTGTGTATTGTACGGTCATACAAAATACGTGCAATTTTTAGTAAGAAATAATACATATCATGTTATATATTATGGAGTAAATATGTATGTATGCATATATTCATTTTATATAAATATTACATTTCCAGATCTAATTTCTAGTAAGTAGATTGTGTGTTCACCAAAGATTGTGTGTTTACATAGCTAATCAATCATGCGTGTTAATAAAAACTGCGAATCTATTGTATTTTATTTGATAAAAAAATTGTTTAAATTTTAACACTACGTATACATATATACATGTACATATATAAAAATTAATAGTATCCTTTAATATAAAAAACATGTACTTAAAAGTACATACGTATATAAAACAAGTAATATTATCAGATATCAAAGGAAATGGTGCCAGGCAAAAAGTCATTTCATACAAAACATATTCCTGAGCAGCCATAAAAAAGCACATTAGATCAAAAAATTGGAGGAATTAATTACTTATATTAGCCTCTGTCCTATGTATTTATTGCTTAAGGAAATGGTTAGTATATTTGAACTATTATGAAGCAAATGTTCTTTGCTTTTTAATATATTTATTATCACTTGTTATGTTCAAAAATTTCTCTGTTTCACAGGTTAAAACAAAATGTAAGTTAAAATATCAATTAAATAAAGAAACTATTATGGAAATACAGTTATATACAATTATCACATTAGTATAAAATTTGTTTTAATTATATTGTATTTTTTAATTTATACATAAGTAAATTTGTTTTTAATTTAGTCTTTCCTTTAAAAAGGCATTGCCGGCCCTTGAGTAACTAAAAGTTGACAATAATTGGTTTATGATAAAAAAATTTTTAAAAAATTTGAAACAGATGTCAGCAGCAGCGCTTCAATTTAAATGTATAAGAAGATATGTTGCCACCTAGTGCGCAATAGATTAAATTAATGGCAACTGTAATGTCAATCACCTAAATTTTGACGAATACTTTGACACTTTAAGTTTACACGACGACTCTTGATATCTATTGCAATAATAAAGCGTTTATAAAAAATAAACTCTTACGTCAACTTACCTTTCTGAATTGCAGTAAAATTAATTTTAATGCTGTTTCACAAAATTTTAAAATAAATTCTAAACCAAGTAAACTCAATAAATTTCTGTTATCCGCTGAATCTTTTTTAATTATAATTTTACAAAACAAAAATATAGAATTTATATTACGAGTATGTTGTTTTGTTCCATTTTTTAAAAATATTGACACTTTGTAGATTTTGACTTTAACAGCCTCGTCGTGTATCTCGCATGTTATTCACTTTTCATTCACTTTCAAATCAAAATTCTTTATATTTTACTTTTCCAATAAAATTATTAATTTTTTCAATTGGATTTTTGCGTTTTTTTTTGTTCAAATTATCGACCGAACGTTTCTCATATTCAAAAACAAAGTGAATAAATTTTGTATGCATTTCGAAAAAACGAGATACGCAATACTAAATAATTCTTCTAACTCGAAAATTACATTTTACAAGTATATGATAGTTACTCACTTTCTTCGTAGATGGTTACTTTCTGCAAAAACACAATCCAGTTCACTAAAATCAAATGGACTGATTTGTATTTATGTTGGAAGTTATTTTTAAAATTTCTGATGTTAAATAATGTTTACATATAGGACGTTCATCACGCTTACTTTAAGTTTTATATTTTGTGATATATGTATGTACACAGTACCTTATTGAGACAAATTGTCTTATATAACGAGTCCTAGACTAAATATTCCTAAAAGCGTCAATTTATTTCATATTACTGAGTCTTATTACTTTGAAAACGGATAAATATATTGAATATAAGATATTATCTGTATTTTATAACATATATAGGTATTTGGAAGAGAACTACTCTTTTGAGAGCAATACAAATTCTCATATATACAAATGCATACATATTTTAATTTGACATGTGACACCAAAAAAAAAAAACGAGATAATCTTACAACAAAAATTAATAATGTTCAAAGCTCGCTCACATTTCAACTTTTCAATATTGTTTATTTTTATTTGCTCGTTGAGAGACTTTTGACATTTTATATTTAAAAGGAAAAAAAGAATGTAGAGAAATGCGGAAGGAAGGAAGAATAAAGTAAACGGAAAAAAACAAAGATTTTTATTTTGATTTATCCCTCATATATTAAAATTTATTGTTATCTTTTTTAGTTAAGTTCAGTACCACCTTAAATCTATCCAAATAAAAATACTTCTATTTTTATAATTTTGTTGTATTAATACAGAATTGCTACAAAAGTTTAGTAATTTTAGAGCGCATTTACGTTTAATATAACCGCATTATTTAATTTATATGAGATTTTTCTTTCGTTAACTTGTTTTTATTTAACGAAAATGGTTGAGTTTAGTATTTCCCTATTTTGACATATCTATCAAAATTACTTCGTCCAAACACTTCCATTTTCGGACAAAACGATACACTTAACGAAAGTAGCCGAATGGTAGCCATCATCAGACTTTTTCGGGTCGGCTCACTCCAATTTGTTCATCAAAAAGTAGGAAAAATTTGTAAAAGTATTTTTGAAATTTCAATATTGTTATTTAAAGATCAATTATTAATTTGATTGACGGTTTTTGAAGTCTTTAATAATTATAGTTCGATCAAAAATACTTTTAAAATCCCAAAGAAAAAAACCAAAAAGACCATTTTGGTTTAAAATTTCATCGCACTGCGTGCAAAGTAGTTAAAGAAAGTCTATTCGGTCCAAGTTAAAAAATTGACGATTTTTTTATAAATTTTGTGTGAAAGCAAGAAGGGGACGTCAAAAATTTTAATTTGCTTTAAAAAAGCATTTTTTTTTTTTTTTAATTTTAATATATAATTTTTGGAACGGGCGAAAAAAAAATTAAATTGGAAAGCTCTTTCTTACAACGTGAATATTAATCCAAAATAACTTAGTAAAAAAATGGCGTTAAAAAGAATCAACAAGGTAAATATGTGTTTATTGGAAAGTTAATTATTAAAAATTAGAAAATCTCCAGAATTTACAACAAAATTTGAAAAAAAAAAGTATCGAAATGAAATCTCGATAAATTCCTTAATATTTTTCTAATTTTCTTTTAGTTTTCATTTTTTTTTTTTTTTGGAAAGTACCTTTGTACGTCCATGATGTATGTATACATACATATGTATAAAAATATATATAATGCTAGCTAGTATATAATAATCTTGGTCGAAATTGATTACTAACGAATAGAACATTAAAATTTTCATTATGTATACTTAAAAATTGAAATATTTTGTTATTAAATGTGCAGTGTCATATTTATTATTTTTATATAAAAAAAAATATGAATATTTAAAGTTTAAAATTGATTAGTTTTTCGTAATTTTATGTGTCATGAGAGAAAAAAAGTCTAGCATAAGTGAATACATAGATGTTCGTTCTTTATTATATTTATGAAATAAAAAAAAAAATGTATAAGTTACGTGTTCCTGTCGTTTGTACATGCTTAGTAATTGTAAACGAGATTCGTTTTTAACCGCATAAATCAAATAACACTTTATTCTTTTATTTCACAAAGAACACCATTCCCACAAGGTTAAGCATTTTTGTATGAATAATTTTGGTGTCTAGATTCCAGAATAATCAAATTACACTTAGTCACTTCCAAGTAAATAATAAAAAATAATAAATTTTGTTTAATTTTAAAAATACTTATAAAAAGATAAATAAGAATATAAAGGTCAACAAATTATTTTTTGTTCTGCTATCCTTAAAAAACAACCCATACTTATAACGATAATATAAGTATAGATAAATACATAGGTAGCTACTTCCTTATACCTATGTACATAGTTATATTTATATAATAGGATTTAGTCACATTGTAATAAATTTTGCTGCGATAGAGCATTGCATCAAAATTTTATTGTATCAATTATTTAAAAACACGTAAACAATTTTAGTATGAATAAAATGTTTTATAAAATCAAATGTTTCTAAGGTAGTTTCCCATATAAAGAAAAATGTTTTTAAAGAAACAGTTTTGGTTCAAATGAAAAAAAAGCGCGATTTGTTTTCTTATTTTCAAATATCATACTTGTAACGTTTTTTTTCTAACAGTAAAAAACACAGAAAAAAAAAACGAAACTAAAATTATTTATCTCTTCTTTTATTTTAGCTCAAAATTTCAAAACTGGAGGGTATTTTGCAATTAAAAATAGATGATTTAAACTTTTCATTAAAACTACAATAATTTATCAATTAGTAACAAATATCTTTTATAAGGAAATTTAATAAGTGCATTTAATGAATTAATTTTAAATATGTTTTCTTTATTAAATCTAACTTTATCTCAATGACTTAAATGCGCAAGTGTAATAAGTTCTATCACATGTTTTTTTTTTTATTATTAATTGTTTCTTTCCTTGAAAGTGTAACTTACCTTGTATATATACTTACCTACCTATGTATCTACTTTCAGTGAAAATTTCCAACCAAAAAAAATTGTGCAAATGATGTATTTTTAATATCTTCAATGTTTTCTTTATTTTTTTATTGTGATAAAGTAAAATAAAGAGATAGGTATACATCTACCTATAATATAAAACTTTTATCACTTAAATTAATTTTATAAAATCTTACAATTTCCTTCAAGATAAGCATCGCAAATTTTGAATTGCTTATATTTTTTTTTATGATAATAATACATACAACGTACGTACGTAGATGCATATAAAATTTCATATTTTAAATTTTAAATTACATCAAAACCATCACCCAAATAATGATCTACTTTAAAGATAATAATCTAAATTATCGTCTACGCTGTGAAATATTAAATTACAATTAAGTAGATTATTAAGTACCTACCTAGTAATTCTTACTATGGTAAATTTGTAGTACCCACAGTAATACAAATAAAACCCTTTTAAATATTTTTTGTAATGTTTTATGTTAATAATCTTAAAATCTGTTTTATGGAATTCATTAAATACTTAAGTTACTGTAATTAAAAACCAAATGATTTTAATTAAATCTATTTCTTATAATTAATATTTAAAAATTTTTACAGGAACTTCAGGACTTGGGTAGAGATCCTCCAGCACAGTGCTCGGCAGGGCCAGTTGGTGATGATTGTAAGTAAAAGTTTTGCTTATAAACGCTTTATATAAATAAATCTCACTTAGTTTTTTTATAAATTATTTTGTTTTAGAAAATCTTTTATGTATTTAAAAATTTTATTGTTATATTTTCAGTGTTTCACTGGCAAGCCACTATAATGGGTCCGGTAAGATAAAATTTTCATAATAGAAAAATTGTTAAAGTTATATCCCAACACAAATTTACTTAATTCATTGAATATATTGAATTTCAATTATGTACCTATCTACTTAAGATCCTACATTGTTATATTTTAAATTCATATAACTAGATGAAAGCCAAATTTGCTATGAACGGAACCCCTTAAATGAAATGTATAAAATGAAAGGAATATCGCATCTACTTAAAAATTGCGTGTTTTAAATTAAGTTTATAGTGGGTTGTTTGCGGAGCAAAAATCACTAGCTTAAGAAGAACCCATGACATGTCAAAAATTTCATCCAATTTATAAGACGTTTTAATTAAACTGCTAAAGCAACATGCAAACTTTGTATTCAATTTTAAATTAAGCATTAATTTTTCGATATTTTAGACCATTTGGTACAATATTTTATTTATCAAGTAGTAGTTAAGTAAAATTTTTTCCTCTCATTTTAACCAAAATTTTCCTAACTTTTTCAAAATCAAATATGCAAAAATTGATCATATTTGAACGTACCGAGTATTCTGTAAAGTCAGTAGATATCATATAAGTGATAATGCTTCACATTCCTGATATTAATCAGTAATTTTTGTTTTTCGTACTAAAATTTTTATAATATTAATTACTTTTTTAATTTTCAAATTTTGCACATATTTTGGATTTTTGCGTTTTTGTTCATAAGAGGACCCTACGCTAATTACTGTTCAGCCTATTATACTTATAAGAGCTTCAGTTACTAAAAACAAAAACTGAAAAATTGTAAAGCCGAAAATAATGCAAGGGTAAAACATTCTTTTTAAAGAAAAAACACCTCTCTATCGCCATTCTTGTTTTCTTTTCATAAAAACTTGGAAAGCAAATTGTGATTGTTTGAATTATTTTTTACTAAAGAAATTCAATTTTATAATGGTTAGTTACAATCTCAACACATGACTCAGTTGATTAAAATTCACAAAAATTTCAAAAAATTCACACATACTAAAACAAAATTATTATGTTATCATAAAAAAACAATATTTTGAAAATTTATTTACACTAAGAATAATAGTAAGCTACTTAAATTTTGGAAGGCCATGTTAATTGCACAATTTGACTTATAAGCAAATGAATATATGTGAAATTTTCCGTTTCCCTTTAAGAAGAAACGGTTTAGTTTTACTAAAAATAGTTTAACAATTAAATCCTATTTATGTATTTCAAAAAAACTTGTAAAACATAATTTAATATTGTTTAAAAATTGAAGTTAAATCGCTTAAAGAAAGATTTTGGTTAAAATAATTATACTAGAATATTTTTCACTAAGTAGTTGAATTTAAATTTTTTCTCTTGTTTTGGTGTTAAACATTTATGTTTTTATTAACACTTAAGTACTAAAACTAAGTAAATATTTTTTTACAGTGACGAAATTTTTACCTTATGAAAACGATATTCAATTTTCTTCATTGCCTTCAAGCATGTTTATGTTGACATAGTTGTTTGACAAGCTGCAATCCATTTAAGACCATTTTCTTTTGTGAAGATTATACTATTTAATTTAACTACTTTATTTAGAGTCATGTTATGTGTCTATGTTGCATAAGTTCTTATTTATCTAGACTTTGTTATCTATCACTATTTTTTTTTATTATTATATTTTCTACTGAGGCTCGAAGGAAATTTAAAGGCGCAGACAGATTTATTTATTATGTACATTTCTTTAGAAGTCATGGTTATGGTTGAACTAAATCTAAATTTAGACAAACTCAGAAATAGCAAATATTTCATATTTTAATTGTTTTATTTGACTTTACAAAAACTTTTTGCTGGGTTTATTGGGCGTTTTGTAATATTTTTAATTTCAAGCTTTACACTTGTACAATCTGTATATGGCTACGTAGAAAAAATTTATATTTTAAAATATGTTTAACGACTCAATCCGATATTATACGTGAGAATGAAGGTGCAATAACCTTTAACTTTTTAATTTTAATTCCTTTAAATAAAAATATGATTTATTGATATATGCGAATATTTAAAAAATTGTGGTCTTAAGCCATGAAAATTAAATAAAAAAATAATTATTAATGTTAAAATTTATATTTTCAATTAATAATTAAATTACAAATATTAAATGAATTATTCTGTCGAAATGCGAATTTGAATTCACAATTAATTTAAATATGTGATCGTCCTTTAATTTAAGATACATTCATTTTATTTATTTTATTTTTTTTTTTAATTACTTAAACAATTCTATAAAAAAACGAAAAAAAATTGGGTTGACCATGTCAACTCTATGATACCCTTACGAATTTGTTATCCTATGTACGAGTAAATATGCCATAGCTGACTATAAGAGAGACTTGTACTTTAAGTTGCCGTATTACCATATTAATTTATACAAAATTTCAGTACTGTGATTTCAATATTTTCTATGATAACATATTGTCTCAGAGTTCGACATTGATAAAAAACATATACTTGAATCTATATCTTAGACTATATTTTCTTAGAGTTACAAACGGTAAGAAAAATTTAGTATACTCTTCGAACATACGTTCGTACGGGTATAAAAAGCTGAAACGGTTATAATATTGAAATTAGCAATTTTCTATTTTCGGATAAAATAATATTGCTGAAAAGGTCATAAAAGGTTAAGCAGGAAAATTTTTTTTTTCATACAATGATGAAAAATATAAAAAATAAATGTAAAATCTTAACTCTAAATTTCTTTGTAGGCAATTTACATATTATTTCTCCAAAAATCAAATATATAATCAAAATTATTTAATACATAATTTAGAATTAGTACCAGGTGAGCTTTCAATTGAAAAACATAACTAAAAATAATTTAATATTAACGTCAAAAAATGCTTTAAAATGAAATTTTTTACATCTTTCAAAGTTTTTCTTAATATTTTCTTCTGTTTTAGCACGAAAATAACCTTGAACTAGACTAGAGTACGTTTCTCTCTGAAATAAATTTCCTTTTATTTTTTGTTTTTTTAGTATTTTCTTATTGTTTTTCTATTCTTCTAAATTTAATTTTTAAAGGTATGTTGTACTATTTGAATATTTTCATTTATTTTGTTTTAAAATGTTCAATGGAACATTCTTATATTGAAAAAGAAAAAACAAAATCCGATTTTTGTTTTTAAAACAATTTATTTTATAGGGAATAAATATTTATCTACGTATGTATGTATGTATAATTCGGAAAGAAAAAACCGTTTCTTTTAGGAAAAGCTTCCTCAAATTTCTATTGAATCCTTAATTTAATTAATAACAGATTTTTTGCATTAAATAATAATTGAAAATTAAAAATTTAGAGAATTTTTAATTTGAAGTCTCCAAGTTTTCAGTTCACCAAATAAAAGTTTCCATAGGTACAATTGTGATTTTATGATTTCCATAAATTATAATTGTATAGATAGAAGAATATAAGAAATACTCATACTTAAAATTTAATATTTTTATGAAAATATTAAAATTTCAGAAATCTTTACAAAAGTACTTGAAAAATATTTTAAAATTTTCTTTGGTCTCTTTTTTTACAGTGCCATAAAAAAGCACAAATTTAATATTAATTAAGCTAAAAAAAAAGCACAGTGAAAGTAGGCATAATGTGAATATTGAAATTTCTATATATTATAAACATATTATAGAGAGAGAGTAGGAGTTATCCAACCGCCTACATATTAATTTGAAAAAAAAAAACAGTTTATTCTTTACATTTTTTTTATTAATAAATATATTTAAAAAATATAAATGATGAGAGTGTTCGTAATAATTATAAAAAATAGACCTTACATATCTGCATACGTCATACTAAATGAAAATTTTGAGCTTTGTTTTATTTTTCAATTTCAAAAATAACCGAAAACCAAAAACTTTTCAGCTTGATACTTTTATTTTTTAGCGAAAATAGCAAAATGTTACTTACATTTACAGATTAAATGAGTTTTAGTTCGATATTGAGTTTAAAATTTAAATAAATGATAAGAAATTTGAATTATAAGAAAAAATTAGAAAAAAAATATTAAGTATTGTTCAACTTGTAAACAAAATAATGAGAAAACTAAGAAATTAACTTAATTCCTCTACTGACTAACATTTGATTGCCAAATTTCAATTTATATTTAAAATTCTATAATATTATATTAAATATTTATATTTAATATAATAAATGTTAAATATTTATATTTCAAAAATTCATACAAATATGTAGATTTATATTATGCACATATACAAACGTATGCATTAAATGAGAAGTATGAAGGACTTAGTTCGTCCTTGTGGTTTCTACAAGTATTTTTTGTAATATAGTAATTTTAGAAAGCATGTAAAACTAAAATGTGTATTAGATGAATTACTTCAATTACACCTTAAGCGTTAGAAAATATATATATGTATATATATTATAGAAAAATAAAAAAGCATAGAAAATATAAGCGAGAAAAGGAGAACGAAATTACAAAAAAAAAGTACATACCAATTGTTTTGGTTTTACTCAATCACAAATACTTACCTTTATATATATTTTTTAATATCAGTAATAGTATGAAAGAAAAATTTAATTTTTAAATTTACCGACATTGCGTCTACTTCTATTTGCATTTGACTGCAATAGGTCCTTTCTATAGGTCCCTTAACGAGACACATTAAATGTAATTAAACACATTATATGTAAGATAGAATTAATTTAGTTTTTCCATTAAACAATAATAAGATTTGTTTCGTGAAGGTGTTTTTTTTTCTTAAAAATTATCCTTTAATTTTTTTTAAAAAATAATCTTAATTTTGACATATGTAGGTACAAACACTTTGACATTGTGTAAACTTATTGCTTTATTTATATAAAAAAATATACATACATATAATATATTTTTAGTTCACTATATACATGTATATATTAATTTTTCTTTTTAGCCCGATAGTCCTTATCAAGGCGGCGTATTTTTCCTAACAATACACTTTCCAACAGATTATCCCTTTAAACCACCAAAAGTCGCTTTTACAACACGCATATATCACCCAAATATAAATAGTAATGGGTCGATTTGCCTTGATATATTAAGATCTCAGTGGTCACCGGCATTAACTATTTCAAAAGGTAATTTAATTATTATTAAAACAAAAAAAAAATAATTATTTTATTAATATATTTTTGTTTTATTATTTTAGTTTTATTATCAATTTGCTCTCTTCTCTGTGATCCAAATCCAGACGATCCTTTGGTACCGGAGATTGCAAGAATATATAAAACTGATCGAGAGAAATATAATGAGTTGGCACGAGAATGGACAAGAAAATATGCTATGTGATGCGTTCCAGTACTACAGTCGATCCGTCATAATATTGTAATAAAAAATGCTACATTATAAAATCTACTTAATATAAATATTAAAATAATTATCATTAATGATTATTACAATTTTTAAAAAATTTACAAATCAATCATCATTTGAAAAGTGCTAAAAACTGAAAAACCAAACTAAACGATATAAAAATTGCATGATTAAGGAAAATATTAATATATTAATAAAAAAAAAAACAAATAAGCAAAAATTTCAAGAGAAAAACTGATTTAAAACAAAATATAAAAAACAGAAAATTTATAAAAAAAAAATGGAAGAAGACGTTTAGAAGAAGGAATAAAAAATTAAATTAAAAGATTAGAAAAAAACATTTTCTTAACTTGAAAAAGTTTTTTTTAAAACAATTTCTAGCAATTTCTCATAAATTGTGTTTAAATTATTATTAGGTTTTATGATGAAATCATTACTTCATTCTGCAATTTTAATTGTTACCTTGCCGTTTATTTTAATTAGAACAATTTAGTTTCTTTTTTCAAATTCTAAAAATAAATTTAAAAAAAAAACATTAAATTATAAAAGATATTAATAATAATTAATTAATTTCAAAGGATATCGAATTATTTATCGCTTTCACTTCACCGTGAAAACATTTCATACCTTCCCAAAAACAAATGTTAATTAAGAAAGAAATGTAAAAAAAACAATTATTTTTCATTAAAATATGAAAAATTATACAAAAAAAAAAACAACAAGTAAAAAAATGATAATAATGAAAAGCTATATAATATATAAACTTTAATATGGAACGAATATTTAAAAGTAGATTTTTACAGGTATCAATGTTACATTGGACGCTTTATAATATAAAAATTTAGCGCTCTATTATTAAAAACAAATTATTTTTAACTTAAAAAGAATTTCAATTTTGAATAGGTATATTTTCTTTTATTTATAAACTTTTATAATTAATTGCAATATAAATTACATCTGAATATGATTATAATTCATTATAAATTTAGATTTTATTTTTTTTTGCTAAAAACTTATAACTGATAGGACTTTAAGTAATATTATTCAAATAAACTTCTTAAGCTTCTTAATTTCGGTAAATCAGTTAAATAAAAAGAAAAGTTTCTTCTAGAATTTATTAATCAGACATTAATTTTTAAACTTATATACATATTTATAACATTATTTTAATTTAAGACTTTGAATTAATGTTCTTAAATTATTTTAGTTTTTTTTTAGTCCATTTGTGTATTATACTTACATGTTTGATAAAATATCTTAAGTAAAATGAAAATTTTGCTCAATACTCAATTTCTGTTGATGAATAAGAATTAATAATAGATACCAATTCCTTCAACAAAAAAAAAAGATCAGTCCTTTGTTAAGGGAACTTTAACTTTTAAGTGGTAGTTATAATAGTATCTATCATATAAGGATTAGTAAAACCTTTGAAATTGGTAATTTCACAGATAATACCAAATGTGTAAACTAGTCCAAGAAAAGTTACTATGAAATAATAATAGCAAGCAAAAGGTTTGGTTTGTTTTCTTATCCACAGAGCATTACATTAAAAACAGCTTTGCCTGCAATTGAAATTTCATACGAAACTTTTCTCCTTACCTGTTGCACATCTGTGTAATTTATTTGTTTGAAATTTTATAACATTTTCGAATGTAAATTTAATATCTTTAAGTTAAAACAAAGATGAGAAGCTCTTTTTTTTGAGTAATTATTTTTGTAATGGTATAGCTAATACCATCAACGAAAAACTCGATAAAGTGATTTTGTCGCGAAATTCAGATATATTTATTGACATGCAAAATATCGAAATGTAAGTGTATGATTGAATTTTTAATTACCTTTTTCAAATGTTTTTTAATCGCTCCCAATCACCAGAATCACAGTAATACTGTCTGAAATATTCAGTATTTAGAATTCTAACTGTATTTTATAATAATAAAGTGTTATTTTAACCGCGATGTTAGAATTCTCATGTATTCAATGAATGAGGTCTCACAAAATTCAATGCAGGTAGGAATTTTTTGCTCATCGGTTTGTCTAATAAAACTAGAAAATATTATTTTAAAGTTACTTATTATAATTAAAACAAAAGTGTAAACAGATTTATTTGCCCATAACATAAGAAACTCATTAGTATAACAAAAATACAATTTGCCACACTTAATTTTTTTTTTTAGCTTGAGAAAGTTTTATTATTATCGGACGTAAGTATTATCACGTATAAGAAAAATTTATATCATAATTTGCAATGTTTTCCTGCTTCAATGTAAAAGCAAAAAAAATCCAATTGACAAGAAACAAGAAAAAGAGAGGCTTAATATATACTTATTTACTCATTTGATGAGAAGAGAGCATCTCCCACTTCTTAAATCACCGTTTTCATTCAATTTAAATATATGTATATACACATAAATTCATATTGACCACCGATAACACAACATCTGGAAGGTTAAATATAAAATTTTATTAATTTTTATATTGAAAGTGTACAATGTATGTAGGTATGTATTATGAAAATTATTAAAAACTTTAATAATAATTTAAAAAACGGCAGTTGGACAACATAATGAAACTTCGTATGTTCAATGCACTCCCACCCCTGCATTTTTCTATGTATGTATATTTTTGTACAATTGTGTACAGAAGATAAGCTTTTGAATAATGCTTAAAATACTCAAAGTTGAAAAAAACAGACAATTTCGATTGTTATATGTACTTCGAAAATTTTGTTATTTCTGAAAATTATTTCAGCTTGGTTGCTTGATAGACGTAAACTGTACATACATATGTGCATACATTATAAGAAAATAAGAAAAATCATTTTATTATAAAGAACAAATAAATTTGTCTTCAAAAACAAAAAATCCTTTTTGAATTTTCGCATTTATTCTTATCAATATAAGGATAAATACGAAAAATGTACGATTGTTATTGAAAATTAAATTGAAAGTAAGTATGTACCATTTTATAGTGTTAAACTTAAAGTTTAAAAGCTAATATTTGTAAAGTTGCTGGATTACGATGAAAGTATTTTGAATATTATGTCTGTCTGGTATATGGAAATTTTTTAAAACTTTTTAAAGTTTTAGTATGCAAAGCGTTTGATTATAATACTTTTTTGAGAAGAAATGGGAGAAAATTATGACGTCAACATTTTCCTATGTTTAAAGTTTTTTAAAGAAAGACAGTGGTTATATATGAATCCAAGATTGACAATCAAGAATGAATTGATTAAGATTGATGAGCATTTATATGTCAATCAATATTTATCACCTTTCTATATGCACTTATATGAAAGATTGACAATGTTTAATTGCAATGTAAACGTAAACTTTCGTTAATCTTCATAAATCTCAATTATCACCTATTACTTAGTTCAAAAGTATTGGTAAATTCTTAAACGTCAAATTTTACAAAATCTGAGTTGTCTGAGTTTACGAATACTCTACTGCGTTTTTACTTTCAGTCAAAGTTTAAATTCTTAAACGTTTAAAAAAAGTCAAATAAGCGTCAAAATTGTAGATTCTTTTTTTTTACATGCAGACAGTCTGACGTTTTTTTACATGCAGACTGAAAACAAAATTTTGACGTTAAAGAATTTGCGGTATTGTTAAATTGCCAAACTTTAAGTGGAGTATTTTAAACATAAAATGTTTTGAGAGGTTAACTTGTTATAGTTTAAAAATCTCTGTAATATCAAATTTCAAATGTTTTTAAAATTTTGATTGAACAATCTGTAAAAAATAAATTAAGTATTAATGAATAAGGATAATCAAGATTCAAGGGTGAACTTCATATTTTGACACCTACAAAAATGAATTACACTTTCATGTAATTAAATGAAAGCTCACCAAATCTGCTGCCTTGACATCTACTGTTTAAACAAACAGCAAATTTAACTCCGTTCACTATGTACGGAGTGCTCTAAATTTTATTTTATTGAGCTTTATTTCAGTTTTTGAAAGCGCAGTCGTTTTTTAAGTCACAGGTTGAGTCTAATCAGATTATTCTACAATTTAATAATTTTTCAAATTTGATGTGTCAAAATTTTAAACATAATTTTCTGTAGAATCTTTTTTAATTTTTAGAAAACGTGTAGAACACGATCTACATTTTCTGTTCGTAAAAATTTGTACCTAAAACTGTTCGCAAAAACTTGTACAAAAAACTAAAAGCAGTAACATTTTTTACAAAATGTAACTCTACGCTTCTTTAAAAAGCGAAAACGCTCAAACAATGAATTAAAATAAAAATCTATTCATTTTTTTGAATCTTAAAACTTTAATAAGCGTCAATTATACAATTGTGACACATGCTTATAACTACAATTTGTCACAATAGTTGGATAAAAAAATTTTGCCCCCAAAAATGAAAAACAGCTGAGCTCCCGTTTTTTAATTCTTCTCAATACTTATCGTGAAAAGTAATTATTTTTTAAAAACTAAAAAAATTTAATATTTCTATGTATGATGGATACTACGGCGAAATAAAAATCATATAACTATCAGATAAATGATTTTTATAGCTATGAAACTATCTGCTAATTTTGTAAGAGTTTGGAACAGCAATCAGCTGATTTTTATTTTGGCTATAATTTTCGTAGTCGTAGTATATACTATTTTGACACTTTAAATTTAAAAAATCATGAAATGAAAACGCACTATGCAACAAACGAACTGATAAAAAATAATTTTTAATGCAATTGTGAATTAAACAATATATATAAATAAATGTTAATGTCAAGATATTACTTCAATAGAAATTTGTAATTTTTTATAGCAACATTTCAGAATTTAGTATTAGAAACTGCCACCAGGGATATATGTATTTTATTTTACTGTCATTTAGAAAAGTATCTCAACATCTGCTAATAAATGAAACTCAATTCAGGCGAAATACATTCTTTTTTTGTTATATTTTAATTTGGGTTATTATATTGACATTTCATTTTTCCAATATGAAATTTTCGAGGAAATTTAACATTAATATTATAGTGTAATGGATATTAAATTAATTAAAATAGAAATTTTATATTGTTTAGCTTAAAAAAACATAATTAGAAAATGAGGTGATAAAATAACAGTGTTCCTTCTTTTTCTAAGTAATAAAATAAAAAAAAAGTGAAAATTTTTTTAATTGAGATCATATTTTTTTTTTTTTCAATAATTTCGATGAATAAAATATTAAATTAAAATATTTTCCATTTTGGTGCTCTAATTTTATTTAAAAATATATAAACGAAATTAAAATCTTTTTATAAAATTCATATATATATCCGTTTACATTACATACATACATGTTAAATATAATATATAAATTAAAGTGAAAAAAAAAAAATACGGGACGTATGTACGCTAAGTCAAATAATTTAAAAGCGTAACATGTAATGAAAAGAAAAAAAAATGCAAAATTAGGAAGTAGTGCTTTACGCTTTGAAATTAAATTTTTTTTTTAATTGTCTTTATATACATATATATATATATCTATAACGTTGTTAGTATCATGTTCAGTCATCAGTATCGAAATTTATTATAGTTATACATATAAATTCGAATTATGTGTGAAAAACCGCTTTCAGCTTTATGCACTGAAAAATCAAATATTAAAAAATCTTGTAAAGGCTTAATAAAACCGACTGGATGTATCACAGAATTTTTGAGTGGGAAGAAATGCAATATGCAAGAAGAAAATCAAAATTTAAAACATTTTGATAATATTAAAAATAAGAATTTTTCTATTAAATTTGACGAATGTGGAAAAGCAGAAAAAGAAAAATTAATTTCAAAAAATTTTAATTCACTTCCTCTCTTTTACTATGTGGTAAGTTTACCTTGATCACTGTTGTGAATTTACTTTTACTTTACTATTTTATAATTTTAGGGTGCTTATTGTTTTATTACTTTTTTTTTTTTTTTAGTTGAACATTTTGTCTGAAAATTACCTACATCAGCACAATTTTAGATTGAATGTTTTTTTTTTTTTTATTTATGTAGGTATACATACCTATATACATATGTATGTACTCTTAATTCGCTATGAATGGTATTGTTTTTTTGTTGAACATACTAGAAATATTCATTTTGTTATTTTGAATACATAACAACTTAAAATCAGACCAATTATCTTTATTTGTAAATAATATGAAATGTCTGTAAGTATGTGGTAAAGTAAATAGGTACCTAGTCATGTATATATATCTAGATCAACTGATTTAAAATTAGAGAAGAAAATATGTAAAATAAAATAACATTTTATTAGGTATTCCCTAAAAAATTTAAAATCATTATCAAAAAGTCCATAATTTTAATCTATTTCCATTCTTAGAAAAGCAAGTCTGTATGAATCAGTGATATAGAAAAATTGAGACTAGCGACAAACCTAATTTTTGACTATATGAATAGGGAATGTCTTCCTACCTGTTCATTATTTTGCTTTTTTTTTTTTTTGTCTCTCTTCTATCGAAAGCTTAATTAATTTATTTTTTTTTTATTACATTATGTTTATTTTGTATCTTTTGTTTTTAATGTGAATTCGACAATATTAAGAAAAAACAAAATGACTGAATGAAAATTTAACAAAAAGAAAAACAAAACATAGGAAAATCGAAAGCATTAAATCTAAATGATGAAAAACAAATAAAGTATTACTTAAGTAGTGGTTTCAACAAGTGATTTCCCTTTTTTCATACAATATATAATAATGTAAAAGGTACGGTCTAACACACACACAAATTGTTTAAAAAAAAACCTTTACTTAGATATCTACCTACAAAAAAAAATTGCGTAAAACTATAAAAAGGGTAGGTAAATAACTGCCTACCTACTAAATATAATTTTCATAAAAATATACGAAAGTTTATAAATTTGTAGTTTTTATTCGTAATGGTACCCTAGGTGCCCATAACCTATCAATAGTTTATTTTATACTTATGTTAAAAAAAATATTTAAATTTTTTTTTTATATTTTGCATTTACTCGGAAAACAAAAATTGAGCAAAACACAAAATAATTTTGCAGTAATACTAACTAAGTATGTAATACACTACAAATTTAATAAATTAGTACGAATAGTACGAATATAATAATTAAGTGTAGTACACAAATAGATATGTAAATACATTTATTGTAAAGAAGCAATAACCTTTTACTAGAAAATAATATTAAAATTTATTTTTTACTCACGAGATGTAAAATGGAAAATGCAAAAAAAAAAAAATTGTGTACGTTGTTTGTAAATTCATGTTTTTTCTATTTATTAATAATATGGATATTTTTTCATATATGTGAATGAAATTATGTAGGTATTAATAAGTTAGCAAAGAATAAAGGCAAAAACAAAAAAAAACGCTAACTATTGTATCATTCAAACAAGGTCAAATACATCCAAGGCTATAAAATTTGTTTTTTTTTTTTTGTCTTTTCCACTTTAAACCAAAAATTACAAGTAAATTAGTTAAGTATCATGTCGTGCCCTAGACAATATAAAAATTTAAAATTTATATTATAAGTAAATAATTATATATATGTATGCACATATAAGTACCTACCTATTCCTTACAAAATTTCTGTAATACCCATGTTGGTAGGAAATACATATTCATAAAATATATATAAATATGTACAAAATTCAATTGCAAAATTTCAAATTGGTACCTAATTTACACAATTAATTTCTAATGACTCATTTTCTTTGCTCGAGCCCGTCTTTGGCACGGGAAATGCGTATGTTCATTGGATTTCATTGATCTCTGTGCGTTACGGATCTGGCGAATGTAAATTCAAGGGACGTAAACCGGTTTATAAAGAACTCGGGCTAATCACAACGAGTCCAAGTGGTCTACTTTTGTGTATCTTTGGATGGCCGCGTCAAAGTAGGCTAACCTTACCTACACAATTCATAAGTAATTAAGTAAAGTAAATTAAATAATTGTAAATAAAACAAATATTGCTAAAATAAGGAACACTACCTATCAGCTATCAAAATTTAATTTGAATTTCAAGATATTAGGTGAAACTATCTATACCTACATATCGTATAAGCATGGAGATGTTATAAATTACGAATAATATTGTGTTATCACAATTTTTTGTAAAACAATAAACGCCCCTCTATACAATATAAGCAGGTAGGGATTGTTATTCTAATTATAGGTTTACTCTAAATATAGTCTCAAATTTTGATATTTAAATATTTACATGTTAAAAACGCCATGTCGATATAAAATAGGTATTTATTTGATTTTTGAGTCGTTCTCTATTGTCATTATCCACTAACAGCAAATAAATTAAAAATAAATCAAAAATTTACATAATATTTTTTTGTTAATTTCACTTTACTTATTTCAAAATTTTTTGTATTTTTTAATGTCTAATATCTCAATTATTATGTTCATGTGATATTAAAATATCAAATTTAATTATTTTATAGAATATAATATTCCAGTCACTAAAATTATTTTCATCGGAATAATCTCTACAAAACCTAATTAATACCTCAGCAAATATATAACGCATTGAATCATTATTTAATTGTATTTCATTATTTCTCATTTTGTTGATCAATGATGCATTAGAGCGTGTTGTTAGAAAATTTATATATTTTTGAAGTAATTTTTGCATTTCATCACAATCTTTTTTCTCTTCAAAATCTTTAATATTCCGGAGTCCAACAAATAACATATCGATAATACAATGTTTTGTATCTAAAAAAATAATAATAAATATTTGTGATAACATTTTTTTATTATATAAGTAGATAAAATTTGTTTTTTATTTACATTTTGTTTTTATTAGCCTTACTCTCATTGGAATTGCATTCATAATATCAATATTTCGAAAACGAACCATTTTTAATCTAATATCATTTTTTGATATTATCATATCATTTTTTATTTGTTGAAATCCCATTGCAGTTGTATAAAATATGATTTGATCAAAATTATAATTTCGAATTGAATCCGTAATAACAATTGCTGCCTTAAAATTTAAAAAAAAAAGTAATATGATATTTTATTACGAGCAATTATTTAATTTAATAAAATATTGAAAATTTTAATTTAACCTGAGTAGATCCTCTAATAAAATCTTCATTTTTAAAATCCCAATCCCATAAAAATTTTAATAGTAGAAATTTAAATTTTATATTTATGTAAATTAATGGATTTTGAATATAGTACAATTTAGGAACTCTATGATTTTCGGTATTTCTTGTTGAAAATTTCTTTTGAATATCAATTTTTTTAACATGATCTGTATGATTATTTAGTTGATTTATTGGACTTATTAAAGTAACTAATTTTTTATGTTGAATACAAGTTAATAAAAACTTCAATTGTGATATACATTTATTAAATTTTGAATTTTGAATAACTATAGAATTTAAATATTTATACATATGTAAATTTATTTTTCCAAATTTTTTCAATGGTTTCCAGATATTTATTTTGATTTTAAATGACTGAAAATATAAAAAATATTTGACCTTAGAAGGTTTGAAAAATTAATTTTTTTTTTATATTCTAGGGTTTTTGAACATATTTATGTACTTGTCTCTTATAAACTTTGTTTACCTTTTAAATAATTTTCAATATACCTATGTAATTTACAGTTATAGTGACCTATAGCTGTTGTTATAAAAGATCTTAGTTATAAAAATTGGATTGGAATCATCAACCACATTGTAGAGAACGATGTTCAAAATAAACTTTGTCTAGATTTTATTAAATATCAATATATACAATCTACGTGTCTAGTCTTTTCTCCAGCTAATATGAGTTTTAGGACCTTTTAAATCAAAAAAAAAAAAATATGTACAGCAAAATTGAGAAAACACGAAATTCTAATAAAAATTAAATTTTACTAAATTAATCATTATTAATTTTAAATATTTACACAATTATTATTTGCTTGACTAATAATTTTCAATCTTTCTTTCCATATTATTAGCAAATAATATCAATTATCAGTATTAAGAAGAATAAGATCTTATATCGTGTTCGCACATGTGTGATGATTTTTTCCTACCTATTTCAGGCTTTACCTTTTTTTTTACAATACTCTTCAATTGTTACTTGTTCTTGAATTTACTGTATAATACACAAAAGATATACTCAGTTTAATACCTAGTATCCTTTTATTATTTTATCTATGTTGTAAAGTAAATTGCCTGTTTGTCTTGCTGAATTGGAAAAAAATATGAAAAATAACTTTTACTGATAAAGTAGCTCCTAATTATGTACCCGAATCTTTTGTTAAAAAATCCGTCATATTTTCTTATCATAATAAGGAATATATGTATATAAATACAAGTAGGTTTGTTGCCTTTTTAAATTTACTTTTTTGAAATGTTTACATTTTAATTTTTATTCGGCTTTATACTATAGATGTGATTGGATCGATTGTTTTTTTTTTCATATTTTTTTATATTATATATTATAAATATTTCTAAAACTCGCATTTTTATAATACTATTCATATATTCAATTTTATTAAAGAGTGATCTTAGTCATAACGGACCAGGGCAAGCTATGATGGAATGTCCATTAAGACAACCAATAAGTGGAAGCAGTTATTATCATCATCATTACCATCATATACCGGATCAAACAAAGTCTCTACAGGAATTACAAAATGAAGTTGGAGCTTTACTTGAATTTCGCAATCTAGTAATAGAAACTTTTCCAGATCTTAAAAGCAAAATGGCTTCTATGTCAGCTTCTCATACATTGACTGGTAATTCAGGATCTAATTCACCATTTGTTTCTAGGTAATTTTACAGTGACTATATTGATATTCTAATATTATAAAAATGTTTATCATAATATATGATAACAGAACACTTTACAGAAATTTTTATCACATTCCTTTTCATTTAATTTTAGGCTAGAATGGGAACCGGGGATACGAATCAAAAGAAAATTAGTACAGTTAAAAGATTCATCATCATCATCAATATTTGCTGAAGGTGGTGCTAATGATAGCACTATTAATTCAGCACAAAATCACACTGAATTGTCTTCATCATCGCTAACTCGTAGCAGAAGTAATTCCCATAGTGGTAAAAAAGAACCAAAAAGTGGTGAGGGAAATGGCAGTGTTGTTATTCAAGACTCTGGTTTCTCGACGGAAACAAGTTCATCTAAAGAGGCACACAGCGCTTCTTCAACAACGGGTGCTTTACAGGTATATAAATTAAAAAATGATTATTCCTTAGATTAGATAACAATACATTTTATTTTTCATCTATTTAATAAACAACGAAATATTATTTTAAAATGAAGAACAATATTTCAAAAAAAAACTAAACAATCTTTTTTAGGGAGTTGTAGTAGCTAACCGATTAACATTCAATGAGTTGGACGATGAATTATTAAATTTACTAGATGTAATTCATAGAAAGAGTAACAAAGTTAGAGAAGAAATTGAGAGCATTCAAAATCGTGAAACAAATAGAAATTATAAAAATCAAGCGACTACAGTGCTTTTAGATCAGTTTGGCAACAAATGTAGTTTTGCTTCAACGTCTAAAGGCTGTGTAAATCAAAAAGTTTTACAAGAATATGTGGATAAGTTAAATAAAGATGATGTACAGTTGTTACGTAAGGAACGCGATGAACTTTTAGATAAATTGGCCGAAATGGAAGCTGAAACATTAACAGGTAAAATTAAAATGACTAAAATGGAAAATGAAGTTGATGAATTAACTAAAATAAAAAGAGAGCTAGAAGAGCATTTAAAATTAGTCCTTAATCAAAAAATGGAGCTTAATTCCAGATTACAAGAATTTAATAAATACCACAGTGGCTTTACGAATAATTCCTCAAGGTAAATGAACAAAGTTAATTTAAAACAAGTTAATTTAAAAAATTCTAACGAAAATATCAATAATATTCTTATGATCTTTTAGTCCGTCAGATACACTAAATCATCGACATTATACTTCAACACCTTTAGCTTCTGGACCACTAAATCTCATGTCTAGATATTCTCCAACGACTGGCTTAAAAGATAGAGATAATTCAAGTAAAAGCACATCTACAGCAACCGTTTTTTCACCAGCCATTATAGAAAGCGATGATACATTTAATACACCATTATCTAAAAGCATTAATATAAAAAAATCGGCAAATACATTCCATAGTGATATTAAACAAAGTAGTAAATACAATACAATTAATTTGGGACATTTAGATGGTTTCATTAGCGAGCCTTGCCATTTAACTAAACAACGTGCTATTGATTCGAGAAAATTTTCGGCTATACTTAAAGAAACTAATGTAATTGAATTACAAAGGCATCTTTTGACTTTAACAGTTCAAAATCAGGTAAATAAAATATTAATTTAGGTAATTTTAATTACTTATTACTTGAATTTTTAAATTAAGGTCCTTACACAAAAATTAGATGAAGCGACAAAATCGAATTTTCAAATAAGTCAAAAATTTGAAAAATCAAAAGAAGACATAGATGATTTTCGTTTTCAGGTAAGTAAAACGCACATTTTTTACAATCGTTTTAGTAATTCTTCTTTTAAATAAAAGAAGAATTACTAAAACGATTGTACTATGCATTTCGATATGCTACATTTTTTCCTACCAAGTAAGCAGTAATAATTAAACTAGCTAAACAAAAATTAAATTATTTAAAAAAATAATTGCAATTAAAAAATCAAATAAAATTTCGAATTTTCTATCGCTATGTTCGGTGTACGGTAATCTGAAATTCCTGTAATTCTAAATTTAAAATTCTTGCAAATTTAATTGCCTACAATTATAAAAATATCCATATTTGCAAATTAATTAAACTTTATTGAATATACTGTAAATTAAAGTAAATTCTGAGTAAGATTGTCTAAAATCATTTTACATACATTTTAAGAAACATCCTTTCCGAAAATATTATAACATTCAATTATTACTCCAATTATTTAAGATAACTAATTTTTTTATTTTTTATGTTTTCTATTAAATGCATTTTTGTTCAATTAGCTTGAAGAAAAGAAAATTGAATTGGAAGGGACTAAAGCACAGTTACGAATCTTAGAATCGCAAACCTCAAAATTAAGTTTTAACAATGCCTCGACAATTTCATCAACTGATGAAATACTTCATTCACAAATGTCAAATCCGAATCACGAAGATACAGTTTTGTCAGCTAAAACTAGTGCATCAGAACACATTTTCGATATGGAAGATATATGTAGGCAAATATCAACTCCAAGCATGAAAGCTATGGTACCGATTGCAATCGAAGATATTATTCAGCATAATAGCAGTAGTACAGAATCAGCACAAGATCATAATGAAAATGGTACATGCATAGCTGAAAATGTTGAAACTAATATAATAACGGATATGGCACAACGTCGAGAAAGACCAAGACCACCAAGTAGAATTCCTTTACCAGGTAGCAAAATCGGATTAACATCACCAAAACCTCCAACTGGACGTTTATCAAGTAGCGTTGTACATACAAAATCAATTAATATGAGCAATTCGGGTTCAATTTCAAATAAATACTTATGCCGTAGCACTGGTAATCTTTGTGGGAAATCACCAACAAATTTAAATAGACCAAGTTCAGCACAAAGTCTGCGAAAAGAAAATTCTTTATTAATTGCAAATAGAAGTTCTACATCATCTATACCCATTTCGTCGAATTTGCAAAGTACTGGAAGTAGTACTTCAGCAGGTGTTGGTCAATCAATGTCTTCTTCGTTAAATCAAGGAAAATTAAATCCGTCCCAGCAAAATCAACAACATAAACACAATTTTCATAATTCAAAATTTAACAGTAATTCACCAATAATAAAGCATAAACGTGAACACATGTCTTCATCACGAGCTCGTAACTTGGACTCATTATCACGAAATAATCAAAATAGTAATAATAGTAACATTAGCAGTTT
Source organism: Condylostylus longicornis (assembly GCF_029603195.1). Lineage (NCBI taxonomy): Eukaryota > Metazoa > Arthropoda > Insecta > Diptera > Dolichopodidae > Condylostylus > Condylostylus longicornis. The sequence goes on along the minus strand of NW_026578009.1, from coordinate 4,858,486 downwards.
TTCATCATCAGCACCTGGTCGTAGTAATAATAATATTAATAACAATAATAGTAATATTAATAATAATAGTAAGAATAACAATGATAGAAGTTTTTTTAATAGTAGTTCAACAAATTTTCATAGACTTAATAATAATGCTAAAAAAGACTCTAGTTTTAATTTTGCACAAACAGATAATATCAATTCGAAATCAATCAAACCTAAAATGAATATTACAACTAATATTCGTCGCATAAGCACTGCTGGCCGTAGCACTACTAATAATCCAATTACTGAATTACAACAACAGCATTTGCAATTACAGCAAAAACCACAAGGGCAAGGACAACTTTTATTACAACAAAATAATAGTCAAAATGCTGATGTAGATAATGGAAAAGTTAGAAATTTGCGTTCCACTGTACTAGGTTGGCTTAAATTTTAGTCATATAAAAATTCATATTAAAAATATATATAAATATAAAATTACCAAACTTGTTGTAATATGTATTATATATATAACATAATTAGATATTTATTGGATAAACATTTACTTTATTTTTTTTAATAAAATAACCTAAAAGAATAAAACATAATATTCATTTAAGTTAGCTAAATTAAGATTCAAAAAATAAAAAAAAAAACCATCCAATTTATTATTTAAACACGTGTAATGGTACTTGCAATTGTAAATAAAATATTTTATTTTATCGGTATTTATTTATTGACTTATTTTGCTTAAGTTTTAAATTTTAAAATTTTGGTGGATTTGATTATTAGTCAGTTAACAGATCCATCCAAATATTTCTATTTTATATAGTTTCAAAATTTTCATTACCTAGACTCAAGTCATTCAATTCTTCATAAATGATAATTTGATGAATTTTGCTAATAAATATATAATAGAATATTCATTTGAGCTAAAAATTCTAGTAGAAGAAAACACAAAGGACAACAAAAATTTAGAGGTCATTAACGCAACTTGCTTTTTTTTTTGGCGTGAAAGAAGCAAATTTTTATTTATATAATTATTCTTTTTAACTGATTACTTGAGGAATAACAAAATTTGCAAAACTGAAATAATTGATTCCAAAAAAAATAAATAAAACAGAAACTATACTTCACGTATATGCAAAATATTTAATATAACATAAAATATGCCATTAATAAAATCCAAACAAATAAAAACAAGAGATGATATAATATTCGATTTAAGTGTTTTATAAAAGTTTTTTATCTTTTACTTTTCTATTATAATAATTGCAATGTAATATTAATAAATACACGTTATTTGCTTTTATCTTAAAGGCGAACTTTCAAAGTTTCCATGCGATGCACGATTCGACGACGCATTTCCTCATACTTGTTTTTAATTTTTACAACTTCCTTTTCTTGTTCTAAAGAATATCTTGATAAAATAGCTTGGCACTCCGGTACTGATAAATTTATGAATTGAGCGACTTCATTACTTTAACAATAAAAGAGAATTATTCGCAAATTATTTAATAGAATAAAAATTATTAAAAGGAAAATTTTATGCAAAAATAAAAAATAATGAATACAAAAAGTAATGAAAAACTAACAAAACAAAAAACTGTCTAGATACATATTTGTAAAATTTCTAAATGGACACGTGAATTAATTTTCTGTCATCGAAATTACCTTATTTCTTGAGTTTGTTTCGAGTCCATTAAAAATATCCTTGAAACATCTTCATGCGGTCCGAGCATAACTTGAACTATTAAAGGATATTCATCATCTTTTAACTTTCTTTGTTCTCCATTATCTTTAACAATAAATAAGGCAAAATTCTGTGCCTGACTATCAACTTTATATTTTTCCAACAACAAATTTATAACTTCGAGACTGTTTACTAATGATGTTACCCAAACACTCATTTGTGATCCATATGGAGGAGTAAAAAATGATGTTTCACGATTGTAAAAATGACCATTAATTGAGCAACGACGTTTTAACTTTATTCGAGTTCTAGACAAAAATATAAAAATGAAAAAAAAAAAAAAAAATACATAAAGTAGGAATGTGATTGAAAATTATGGGGAATTCAAAATTACCTCTTATTTCCAGAGCGACGTTTAATGGCAGTGGAACCTGTTTTGAATTTTCTTCTTAATTGAACACCATCTTCAGTTATGTAGGGTTTCCCATCCGATAGTGAATTCGGATCTTCATATGCATCAGTAACTGTATTATTGGTACTCTTTTCCAAAGATTTATTTAATATGTCTGCTTGCTTGTTTTGATTATAGCAGTTCATATTGATACTAATAAATTTGGCATCATTTCTTTTAACTGTTGAGGGTCTTAAAGTCGTTTCTTCTTCACTATCCAGGAAACTAAAGCAATTGTGATCCGATTTTGAATGTACTAAACCCTTTTCATACCGGGTTGGATTCTCGTATATTGCAGTATTTTTTGATGAAGTCGATGCACTTTTTTGTACTGCATATGATTTAAGTGCGTATAAGTCTTCTGAAACGCGTCTCCCGTTTAACAGTTCATTTGGATATTGAGAATTAATACTTCTAAGGGCAGCTTCACAATTAAAACTTTTGCTCATCATATCTGTAGTATTATTATAAAGTTTTAAGGAATCATTTATTCGGGATGGATCTATTGGTTGATTAGCTTTTAAACTGTCGTTATTTAGCATTTCTTTAGAACCGTTCGCATATTCTAAATACATGCTCTTTTTGAAATCTTCGAAATCTAATGGCTTTAATGTACTGTCATCTTCAGTACCTTCAGAGAATGTATTTGTGCCTAGCTGATTAGATGATGCTGATTCATTTATATTTTCGATGCTGTCATATTTTGTAGAAGTTTTAGAATCAAGAATATCATTTTCAATACTATCATATTTAGAAGAACTTTTAGAATCACTGTCGGTGCTTTCGATACTGTTTTGCTTAGAATTTAATTTTGATGTTTCGCTTAAAGAAGACTGTGATGGTGATGGCATAGTTTGGTACCCTTTATTGACACTGTCAAGATTTCTCTCTACCTGTTAAAGAATTATGTTATTTGCTTTGATTAGTTTTAGCAAGTTCTTATCACAGTTTAAAGATTTACAATATCTAAACTTTTTCTGCGAATTTTTATAACAGAGCTTTAATATTTAATTTTACTAATACTTGCAGTCAAATATTGTTATGAGATATATTTTCAAAACTGCTTAATACTTAACCGGCGAAAATTAGATTTTAGGACAAAAAAAAATGTTTTTATATTGACGTTGTAGAGACCTAAAATGGGCGACTGATTCAATGAACTCATTTTGCTCAATCTAGTTTTGAATCTTTTCTTTTTGTATCAAAAAGGATGAGATCCTTTTGTCGAAAGGGGTAAAGAACTCCAGTATTTTATTTAGTTTTACCTGCAAAAGTTCATCTAAATATTCTTTTTCCGCATTCATAGTATCAAATTTGCTCGGTAGAGTAGCTGCAATCTTATTTGGAGAGTTTTCATCCTCGTTACTTGATATTTCTGCTACAGTGTCCTCTGCTATACTTGAATCAAAAGCCATACTTTCCGACATTGATATGTCTGTTGAGTAACCATCCAAAGCACTTGTTGTAGTACTTTCCAATCCAGATTCGCTTTCATCATTTTCTCTGTCGGACGTTTCTGCGTCATTGCCTTCCTATAACGATAAATACATAGTATTTAGAATGTAATAAAAAGAAACAAAACTAACTTCATCATCATTCCCTATTCTGCAGGAATTTCTCTTCCTAACAACAACAACTGGCCTCTGATCAACATCTTCCTTCAAATGGATAACCCCATGAACACCCCAATAAACACGTAATGCTCCTTCTAGAATTAATCTATTATTAACTTCCCGGCTACGTATTTCCATGCTCTTATTATTGAAGAATTTATTGTAAAGCTGCAAATATAAGTATAGGTAGTTATCTTTCATGTTTTTTTTGTTAATTATTTAGCTACCTTTATTTTGGTTTCGAGATTATTCGTTGAAATATTCCCAGATGTTTTTGGTGTTCCTTTTTGGCCATAACTTTTGTGAGATTCAACTCTTGTCCCGTGTCCAAACAATTGCGGTCCGAAAAGCGCCCCATAACAGGGAACATGACAGTAAGGTATGCCCTTATGCTAATTTTATTGAAATTAATTTTCGATCGGTGTATGTTAATCATTAATATTACCTCAGCATGTTGCCCTGGATTAAGGCGTTTTCCACATTCTTCACATCGCAAACACTCTGGATGCCAATCATACCCAAGTGACTGCTTTCTTTCAGCAAAATAAACTGGTTTCCCACATTTGTGGCATTCCCACATTATAAATTTTTGTATAAATTTATTGTCTTCGACTTTTTTTATCCCATATGTTTTTATAAAAATCGTAAATTTCTAACTTTCGTTTAACGGCATTTGTTTCCAATAATACCAATTTTTGTTACACAGTTTAAATAAAATTGAAACTATAAAAGCTATTTACACCAAATTTATAAAATTGCACCAATCTTTTATTTATGAAAAATATATTTTTTACCAATAAAAAAATTGTAAATAAATGTCAAAGAAATATAAAATTGGAGCAGTACTGCCGTTGGTTGAAAAATGAATTTACATGTTTTTGAAAGATAGAATTCATTTTAATTAAAATTCAAAATCAATTCACAATATGAAATTTGACGATACATAATAAAATATTGCGAATAGAGTAATGCAAGCAATTATATAATTAAACATTTATAATATTATAAATTGACATACTTATTCAATTTTTTTAAATAATGATTTGAATTTTTTTTTCAGATTTCAAAGATCTCATTTACTACACACTCCAATCTTATCAGTGCATTCTCTGGCAACTCAGAATTAAATCAGATTCAAGTTCTGATCAGAAAAACAAAAACGATCATGAAAAAATTTTAACCAAAAATTAAACCCTCTAACATACCATAAAATTAGGATTAGCTATTATGTATTTAAAAATGTATCTAATGCAACAACTTGCTTTTATGTGTATACCGAATTCGATAAAAATACGATCAAATTTGTCAAGAGTATAAGGAATTTTATTTACATAAAGAATACCGTAAATATCGTACAATGTTGCCATTGCGTGAAAAATTGGCAAATTAGTCCACTCGCTACCCAAATGTTAACAAATTAACAAATTTTTTATATAATTTATTATTTTTTAATCAAGTTGCTTTAAAACTAGCCTCTTGGCTTATTTTTATTAAAATTTAACTAACTTATTTTTTAATTTTTATCTCGTGAAGTGATCTTGTGTAATTTGTTTCATCTTCAAAGCTTTTAAAGCAGCAAAGTAACAAAGGTAAGCAATTAGCCGTTACATGTTTTGTATGGACTTAAATTACGGCATTAAGATTTGTGTTGGTAACCCTTACTCATTCTTTGTTAGTGAACCTCTTTTATGGCTATATTTGGAGTGGGTTTTCCTGTCGATGATTATGTGTTATTATGTGATCTTATCCGTTTGGTTAGTTCTTGGAAGTTTTACTGTGTCTCGTTGAGATTATTTTATTTGTAGCACTGGTGATTACCATCAGTTTGCTGTTGTTTTTTTTGTAGAGATGGTTGGTTCTGCTACTGCGATGGGGTTGATCATGACTTTAATCATTATTTTCCTAGAGTTGGTTTTCGGGTTTCGAATGAAAATTCTGTTCAATGTTCTGTTTTCGTGCGTGCTTTTATTTAATTCTGCTAGAGCGGCTTTTGTGGCTTCGGGGTCTCTTTAAAAAATTGCTTCACTTTATAGAGAAATTTGGACAGTTTTGGTTTGTGGTTTCGAAGTAATGGTTAAAAAATAACTCAAAACGTGACCTTATCAAGTGTAACGTTTTGAGTATTAAGAGGAATGGGTTGGTCTGATCCATATACAGGTTTATATTATATGAAGCTAGAATGCTGCTGGTCGACTTGCTGTCATTATAGATGTGTCGAATGATTGTAAATATAGTGTTTAACTGTCAGATTTTGCCTAACGCTAATGAGATTTCTTCATTAGGATAATATTCTCTTAAGAATAATGTAAAGAATCTGAGGTCTGTTATATAATATTTGATTTCATTACACTGATTAAGGCAGGAACCAGTCTGATACAAGAATGTTGCATGTGTTAATTTTTATTAACATTAAATCTAGACTTTCGAGTAAGTTAAATCCGTTATAGTAAAGGTTTTTGCTAGGCCGTTGTTAGTATTATTTCGTACTTTTCATTATCTGGTGCTGGTCAGCATTATTAAAGTTTTTATCTTATTTTGTTTTAGCGTACTTGCCATTGTATTTTTTTATTTCCCTCCTTTTCTTTTTAGCAAAAATAAATATTCAATTTAAATTTTTTAATTAATAAAAATTAAAAACTAAATTATCTTATATGACTGTATGTACACCTATGATTTATACATATTATGTCACATACATTATATGGTCTATGGATGATAGATACAATATATTAGATTGTCATTTTTTATACAATTTCAAATTAATCAAACAAGTAAGGTATATACTTTAAAAAAAAAATAATATTAAATCGAAAAACGTTAAATAATTACAAGTGTCCTCTAAATATAAGATTACCTAAGATATACCTTCTGTAACAGAAAATAAAAAAAAAAGTTAAATAATTGGGCTACAGGACATACAAACATATAATAAATTTTAAGGGAATTTAGATTGGGAGAATTTTTCATTTATTTATTCTATCTATACATGTATGTATATACATTTATATAGCTAAATTCTGGCAATATTCAATAAAAATTTTATGATTCAGTAGGAGTAGATTCAAATTATAAATTTCAAAAAATTAGTTTAAATACCCGGTTATTTTATTAAAATAATTTGAAATATTGCCAATTATACAAAATATTTAAAAAAAAAATATATTTACCCTCTATTAATATGTCCTATAACAATAAAAGGTCCTGTGATATTATATTGTGAAAAAAATTGGTTTAAATTTAAAAACATTGAAAGAAACTATTTCCAAATTATAACACAGAGATTTTTTATATCTTAATGGATTCGAATTTGTGTTTCCATAAAAACTTTGCTATTTTAATTCCACATGTACATAGGTATGTTGTGTATGATTAATAATAAGTATGATAAATAACTAAAAATTTCGTGAAATCCTTTTTGAGGAAATTTTAAATTTTAAATTTTTTCTTTATTTTTTTCCTTTTTTTTTTTCTTATTTTTAATAAATCAACTTAACATTGCAAATTTTCACTTCTTTCGCATTATTATATTTAATTCATAAAACAAATTCTCTCTTATAATTATATATGTATATGAATGTTTATTTAACACCTTTATTTGGTAACTAAGTGATAAGTTTTCGCGTTGTGGGACAAAAAGAAAATAAATTCTATTTAATGTAATTTTAAATACATACCAACATACAAAACATATACCTAATACCATTATATATTATGTATATATATAGATATTTCCAATAAAATATATAAAATGGTAAATATTGTATAAAAAATGGTAAGTTATTTAAAAAAATTCTTTGGTAGTTTGTTATCGACAGTGTACAGTGTTATAATAGGGAATAAAACGAATTGCAGCTTATTTTTTTTAAATTTTTTTTGTTTATTATTATTGTTTTTAAAATATTATAAAGTGATTAGCTATATTATTGTATATTTTTCAACTTTAAAAAATAAATTTAAATTATACATGTATATACATTTGTTAAAAATAATTAATAATAAAAAGCAAGAAGAGTTTACAAAAAAAGAAATTGCAAAATTGTTGTAAAAATAAAAGGAAAAATTCTTATGATTTTTATAAAAATGCAATATTATTCTTAAATAATATTATTATTATTATTTATATAATTAAATAATATATCGCACCCCTAATATAATATCGCCACATTCCAAAATTTGAAGTTTCGAGATATTTAAGATTCAAAATTTGCAAAATTTTGTATGGAAACTGAAAACAGCCACTTTTTAAGCTATGGCTGTATTTCACAAGTAGTTAATTTTTTCTTTTGTAGTAATTTTGTTTAAGGTGTTATTTTACAAAAAAATATAGAATTTTGATGCCACTACACAAAATATTGCGCTATTATATTAAAAATTGAAATAAAATTCGTGCTTTAAAATCAAATATTGCGGTATTCTACCAAGAAAAAAATTATATAAGCGCAACAAAACGAAATTGTGAACTATTTTACTACATGCCAAATCGGTATACATGCATTTTCTTGAAATAAGTCCGTTTTTTACTAAAATGGGAGAATTATTTTATTAACATCGCTTGCTTCAAATGAAAATAAAGTCCTTTTTTACTAAACTAAAAATTGAAAACTTATGCAATAACTTGAAATGTGGCTAAATTTTTGTTTTTTTTGGTATGGTTTCAACATTTGAAAAACATAAAATATTGTTTTTATTTTTTTTTTAATAAATTTTATTCAAATTCTATTCAAATTTTTTTGAAAAAATTTTAATTTAAACATAACTGGCATTCTACCGTAAAATACTAATTATATTGACATTTTTTGAACTTTCATTTTTAATATTTTTAAAGTATTTTAATATTTTATTTTTTGTTTTGTATGGCAACTTATACATTCATAAATAAAAAAAAATATGAAAAACAAACTAAAATGGTGCTCAAACTTAACAAAATCTTTAATAGTTACTTATTTTTAAAATAACTTATTTGTGTTCATCAACACTTTGTGTTGATATTTTTAAATTTTTATAAAAATAGTGGTGATTTTCAGGAATTAATAATTTATCGCACAAATCAGTCAGGTCTTTTTTTTTTTGGGCAGATATTCCCACTGGTTCCGAGAACACGTTGCTCATTTCTGTTGGAATATTTGAAGTTGATTTTCTTGTTTTCTGTTCAACAATATGTATTTCTGAAAAATCAGAATCATAATTTGTTTTGTAATACAAAATATTAGGATTTTCGTTTTGAATTTTTAAAATTTTTATGTCGCTCCATTTGACTTTTTCTTTTCTTGAATTTATGTTAAAGTTTTTTCCCAAATCCTCGGTCAGCTTTTTTAAGTCCAAGAAATCTTTATAGTTTAGTTCATTAACTTCATATGTTGGGTTTTTTTTTTTCGAATTTTGCAATATTATACGCCACTCCATTGGTGAATAAATCGGTCCAGCTTTAGCGGTTCTGCTTATATTTTTTTCAATCACGGAGTGCATTGAGTCTCCCTCATTTTGAGTATGTCCGACAATAAGAAATTTGTGCTCAATTGATTTAATGTTGTAATTTTTAACAACAAAAATATACATTGCAGCAATAAACTTATTTTTCTGCTGACCCATACAATTGTCCGAATAAAATATTACATTTTTATGTGAGCAATTAGTAGTTAAAAATTTAAATATACAAGTTCCTATCTCATTAGCTCCTCTTCTGCCTTGATCTTCATGCCATAAGTAGCAATAACCTTTTTTGCTTGCCATGTTGAACATAGTGAAATTATAAGATGAAAATTTGCGAGAATAATAAAAATTCGAAACGTGAGATGATGGTGTACTTAATACTGATTGCAAATCGTAGCACACTGTGATAAAATTTTCAGCATCAGCTGCGGAAATATCTTTATCCTTCTCTTTTTGTTCTCTTGATCTTGCTATTTCCTTCCTATGTCCCTCATATTCGTTTTCCATTTGGCATTTTTCTTCGTTGCTGCAATTATTGTACTTAGCGCAAAAAGCGCACTGGTCTTTTTTTGGTAAGAAGAAGCTTATATTGAAACACTCATTAAATACCTTGGAATAAGTACATAATTTAGCTGGTTCAATATTATTCTCAGCGCACTTTTTTTTGTACAGTCTGTACATTTCAGCGATAGTTAGACTTCCTTCAATATATTCCCTTTCCGTTTGCTTCCTTATATAATGAGCTTCAATGCGTGGAAACGAATTAATGTGGTCCTTGATTGAAGTTAAAACATCTTCCGGTATTTTTTGGTGGTTATTATGTTTTCCTCTTCGATCTTCATCTATTGAATGTAGATTGTCTTTGATCTTCAAAATGGCAGTTCTTATGAATCTATCACCAACATCTAATGTCGTCATGAAAAATTTTTTACAGACTCTAGTTCGATCACCTTCAGAGTTGTAAAAATTATAGGCGTGGTTCAGTCCAATTCGTTTGGAGCCTTCTCTTGTATATCGGTATTTTGTGACAACCTTGTCAACATTTTTGGCAATAAAATTTCGTTGCAGGCTTAAATCACTTAATCCCCAAAAATTATCAAAAATTTTTTGACGCATAGTTTCATCAAACAACATATTGCACTTAAATTTGCAAGAGCCTGGACATGCTATTCTGACTTTTTTTTCAGGTATTATTTTACCTTTCATTGTTGTATACGATTTTCCCGAATTTTTGTTGCTTTTTCTTATATTTTGGCTCCAATTTTCCACATTCCGTTTTCTTTTCCTTGATTTTTTAACGCCCTCACAATTTTCGTTATTTTCCTCAGTACCATCATTATTTCTACTTATTACACTTACATTCTCGTGTTCTCTATTTTTGTTAGGATCAATGTTTTCTTCTGCACTGAAATTCGTTTCGTTTAAAGTGAAGTTGACTTCTTGATCGTCTTCAGGCTGCCATGTTTTATCTCTGATAGTATCGTCACTGCTAAAATCGTTTGAAATTTCGTCAAAATCTATAAAAGAAGGTATAATTTTAATAAGAAGAACTATTTTAATAAAATTTAATAGGAACAAAATTTTGAAATTAACTAAATAGTTAAAAATAATTTCCTCACCAGCATAATTTTGACTGGATGATTCTGTGATTATTGGATTCTGTGATGATGTGCAGGCTGCTACTTCTTGCATAATATTATGATTTTCTTCCGAAATTGCATTTAAATTTTGCTCCACTTTAAGAAAAATAAAAACATGTAGTATTATTCTTTATAACTATTATTTTCAAAAATACCTTTTTCTGCTTCCTTATATTTTTTCACTAAATCGACCAGCAATTTACCACGAGAACAATTATTCATTTTTTATTATATATTAGTACGATAATGTACTACACGAACGCAAATAAAATAAAAACTTTTTTAAATTTAAAAAAAATACTGGTACCTTTAAAATAGCTCTGATAGTTTTTTATTTGTTTAATTAAATTTTGAGTAATCTAAACACTCCAAGCACTCACGACACAATGAATATTTTATCTAATAATTATGTATTTTCTTTTTTTTTCTTTTAAATAAAAGCAACAAAGCTTCAAAATCGTCACATTATTTCGACAGGATCATTCTTGCAAAAAAAACCACAAAAATTGATAAAAGTAAAGTGCAACGGTATAAACTATTTCAAACACGCACTATACTAGAACATCTAATGTAATATTTTTTTTTATCAATTAACATTATTACGTCTTATATTTCTCGGCAAGTTTATTCTTGCAAAACAAAAGAACAACAAAACAATGAAATAAAGTGCACTGATATGAAATAATGGACAATAATATTCAATAAATGTTATAATAAAATGAAACAAAACGAAATGCGTTTGTATTTGTGTGACAATATAATTCAAATTCATGTAAAAATTGATTTATTTAAGGGCACAACTAAAAATAATACAAATTTAACAACTATTTCCAAATATTAAAATGCCACATTTTTTGTTATGGCAATGTATAACGTCAAAATTTTGAAAATTGTGAATATAAAAGTGCCACAAAAGAAAATGGAACAAATAATTTACTAATTGAGCAACATAACACTGCTATAACTCAAAATAAAGCTATATTCAGCAAACTTAGTTATTAAATATTTAGAATTAAAGGTGGACAAGACTAAATAATGCAGTTTTTTATTTTCTGCTGAAATTTCCATACAAAACCCTCTTTCATAAAATATTTTCTACAGTGAATACTTTTTGTCATAGAAGAATGTTGAATAGACCAAAATAAAGCTAATGAATGCGCGGATTTTACTATACTATTAACTCGTTTTTGCAACATTTTGAGTTGTGGCGATATTATTTTAGGGGTGCGATATTAATGTAAAATTCTAACATCTATATTAACACATGTAATTTAAAAAATTTATTTTAACAGTAATGTTAAAATGTAAGAATTTAATATTATAAAAACGTTAGAGGTAATTATATAGGTGCTTTCATATATTAATTTGTTATAAAAATAAATATTCAACTGATTATATTTAAAATCTAATAAAAATCTAATAAACTAAAATATAAATATGAAAATTAATAAAATAATCAGATGAGAAATTAAAAGATAAAAATTCATTGCATATATCCCAAAATTATTTACAGGATATTTGTATTTTAAATTAACAGAATACTTAAAATTACTTACAGAATATTTGTGTGATTTCTATTTTAGTTTCTATATGTATATATATATATATAGCTATATGGTATATTTTATTAATTGCATTTAAAAGAATTTTGTATAGAAAGTGTTTTTGAAGTGCTTTTATTCTTTTTTATTTATATTGTATTAATTAATATGTCGCCTGATTATTTAATTTTCTTTTTTATTAATGTTTATTAAAACTATAATAATATGTACAATAAATAAGGTAAAAAAAAAATTAAAAAATGTTCGAAAAAATAAAGAAAAATATAAAAATAGAGCAAAAAACAAAAAAAAAAAAAACAAAACGAACATCAAATTATTATATAGGTTCACCTTAGTAACGTTTATAAAAATATACCATTTTTTTTAAAGAAATGTGCTAAATTTGCATATTATAATTATGTACATGCATTACATACATTCATATATACAAGTATAAATGTATTTATCATACTGTTTTTGAAGTACCTATATACATATATATAAAATCCAACATATTGTAATGAAAAGTGTATATATTATGTAGAGTGTTTAATAAAATATTATGTGCATATATATATATATGTGTAAAATATAAAAATAAATGGGTTTTTTTTGGAGTACAATACAATACAAACACACATACACTTAAAATATATTCTAATTCTATGTGAAAATTTTATATATGCGTTAGAATGAGCAATAATTGAAATCTTATATATATATATATATATATTAAATATATAATATATATATATATATATATGTATACATATTATATATACATATATGTATATATTATATATATACTAATTATGTGGATATTATAGCATGTGCTTTTTATTATATTATTAAAACATTGCGTTCTATATATTTTTATTTTTGAAAACAAAACAATTATAAAAATAAATGCAAAAAAAAAAAGCCAGGATATAAAATGTCTAGCATGTGAGCGAATTATTTAAAACAGGGTTTTTTTTATGACTGTCTATGTGTATAGTACTGAAATATCATATGCTCTTAACATACATACATTATACATACGTACCACATGTATGTCAAACCAAAATATCAAAAATAAAAACAAAAATTTCATTTTAGGCTTTTTTTTTTTTGATTTTCTCTTCTATGTTTTTTTTTTTTTTGTTTTTTTTCTTCTCTTTTAACAAGAATATTGTAATAAACGTGTTAATTTGAAACATTTTTGTAGTAAAAAAAAAATTTTTTTTTTCCACTTTTCTTTTTTCGCAATTGTTCATTCTTTTGAAAACTCGTTTACATATACATATATATATATATATATATATATATATATATACAAAGGATTAAAAATATATTCCTTTTTTTTATGCATAAACAACCAAAAAGAATTTGTCTATTGGAATATAATAGTGTATTTAATAATTTTATATTTATATGTATATATATTAATAGTGTTTAGATTTACATAAGGACAATAACATATTATAATTTATGCACTTAAGTGTGGCATTTTGTAACTTTTTTTTTTTTGCTTCACATGCTTATGTGTTAATCGTTTCATGATAACAAGGTGAGTTTTTGTATAATTTTGTTTTTTTATTATGGAAAAAAGAAGAAAAAAAAAATAATAAAATAGTTTAATTTTGTTTTCTTTATTTTTTTTGCTGATATATTTATGAAATAATAGAATTTATTTAGGGTAAATAATAATAATTGTTGATATGTCTGAGATTATGTACATTATCTAAAAATATTTTTCTATAGTATATTTATATATATATATATATATATATATAAATATAGTTACCTTAGCATAACATAATGATGAAATTTATTGGAGTAAAGAGATGAACAAAGCCCTAAACAGAAAGTTTAAGAATATGTATGATAACTAAATATAAAAAGATTACTATGTTCCGAGAATTAAAAAAAACAGGATTAATTTGCAGCAGAACAATAATTTGATGCATTTGTAATGCCTTATTTTTGGAAATTTTATTCATAACAATTTCGTTATATTGATATGCAAGTTCGAAATTTTTAAACGGAATTGGTTCTCAATATTCTGTTATGAATATTAAGACAGTGCAGTTTTTACTATATACCGCGAACTATTGTGTTTATGAAAGCGGCTAAAATACAGTAAGCAATAATTATGATATTATTTTCATATTAGATATAAAGTAATTTTTCTTTATAAATAATATGATAAGGGTATAAAATTTAAGAAATATTAGAACCCTATTTAAATTGTATGTGATCGAGGCTGTAGTTCGAGTAGCTGCAATGTAATATCAAAAGTTAGTTAGCTACTAAATTATTGAATTAATACGGCACCTTATGGTAGCTTTTATGAAACTTTAGAATTTACTTCTACATAATTTAGAAGTGATTGAAGCTATATAGTACTGAAATTTTGCAAAAAACGAAGATATCATGTTAATATTCAACTTTTTAAATCATTTATTCGCACGGGCATAAAAGATGTATCACGATCAACTCTACCTGTTGTTGTTTCATATGTAAAGTTTTGTTTATAAAACAAAAATTTTTTGGTGAAATAATTCACATTCCAATATTTTTCTAAAAGAAATTTTCGTGTGCGACATAATTTTATTTGATCATATAAGTATATACCGAAGCTCAACTTGGATTTGACCCAAGTTTATTAGTTTAGTATAATATGGAATTTGTATGAAATGTATGACTGCACTGTACGCACATGTTTTAAACACATTTAACACTTTTTACTGGTAAAACTATGAGAGATAGATGAAAATATTATATGGGTTAATTTTTAGATGTCATTGTAGAGCACCGAAAAAAACAAAAAAAAAATAAAAAAAAATTTCGAGAAATTTTGAGTTTTTCAAAAAAATAAAAAATTCAGATTTTGATCAGCTTTATCTCGAAAACTATTGCTCAAATAAAATTAATCGTAAGACAGAAAATAACGAGCCTGTAAAGTAAGCTGCCGATGGTTGCTTTATGCCACATGGTTAAGAAGTTATAATCATTTATTTATATGCAGGAAAAATTTGGTCCTTTTTTTTCAACAGGCTGCAGTTCGGAAACGAGTACATCTGCATTCCTCCCACCTATGCATTTTATTTTGCTGGAAATTGATCAAAGAAGCATCCCTGAAATTATATGCCACATTTTTGCGAAACATCCTGCGTAAATTGATCTAGTTCTTTGTAACAAATACTCAGCACGAAAATATTCCGTTTAATAAATATTCCATAATAATTAATTTTGGAATTCTTTTAACTTACATGTTTAATTTAATTGTCTTCCTCATATCCATACGTAAACTAAACTTCCAAGATTTAGATTTGAAACAAAATTAATGCTCTGGAAATTGCAAATGTAAGTAAATATTTGATTGAAAGTAAATCTTTAATTTTTTTTACACAAATTATGTGTAAATGCAAAGATTTTGGCGATACTCTGTAGAAATCCTGTATTACTTTCTTTCGATTCTTTTAATACATTCAAGAGAAGGCTGTCCAATCAAAATGATAAAGACCTTGTAATTTATGTGGAAAATATTGTAAAAGTTTTAATAAATTTCCAATTAAATTTTATGGAAAAGTTCAATTAAACTATCTATTATTAGAAAAATAGTATTTGCTTTATGCAATTTACATGTGGATATAAAAATAATTGAAAATAAAATGTTATGTCTAATAACATAAAAAATCACACAAATTTTATATTTTTATATATTTTGTATAAAAATTAATTGTACTCGTATCAATTACCATCAGGCTATCAAATGTTAAATTTGTTATTAAAGCTTAAAAAAATATTCATGCGGGGAAATTTTTTAATTAAAAAAAATTGTAAAAAAAAAGAAAATTACAAAATTACTAAATATGTTACTCTATATACGATATATGTAACTATATTATAAAAGGCACATACGGTAAACTTTTATTTAACTTTGATTATAGTTTTCCACTTCAAAAATTTTAAAGTTTGAATTACGTGTACTTACGAGTATTGTTTACGATAAGCAAACTGTGCGTTATTTGTTGCATATTTTTGTTTTTTTTGGTGCGAATATGTTCAGTTTACTATTGTTTCTTTCATTTATTTGAAATATATCTACTATTTCATAATTGTTCAGAAAATAGCAAAACATGAATGTAATTTTTGGAAAATCAGTGTATTTAACAGCGATTTATGCAATATTTCTATGTATCGTGAGCAATTATTCGCAAGTATGTGTCTAAAATTAAACCAATCGGATTTTTTAAAATAAAAGACTTTTGTTTTTCAATTTATTTTATGTACATATTTTATTTAAATATACCAAAATAAAAATATGAACTAAAAAATACGAGTGAATTTTCCATTTTAGTATTACATTTGGTATATAAATTATAGACTTTATGTGTTACCTTTTATTACGATGATATCTAGAACATGTAACAGGATTAAAATACTAAAGTTGTTTATTATAGATCCTTTATAAAAATACATGATTTCCCAATAGATACTTGAAGAATCTGATTTGATATGAGTATATCACAGTTTTTTTTTGGCTATATATGAAAAACATTGATTTTGCTTTCGTGTTGAGAACAAGTGAAGCATTATAAATGTTTTAACCAAAATTGCAATAAATTCATTTTTGAGTGATTCTATATATATAGTAAATACAGTTAGTTTATGTAAAAAATTTATAAAAATATTTAATTTTAAAGTTCATTTGTTGGCATTTAGTATATGATGCGAAAGAAAATTCACAACCAATTAACCCATATTTTGAGTGAAATTTTGTAATATGTACTAAATTTTTTGTATAAAATTTTTTAAAGCAATAAACTTGAAATTATATATCCAAGTAAATATAAGTCTTCAATAATTAGGATAAAGAGAAGTTTAATGGATATACATAGTATACATATAATGTATAACAGTATAAGAAATCTATCCATGGCACTTCTTTTTTGTTAATTCTTAATTAAATTTGTAATTATACCAAATTTTAATTATACCATTATCACATTCAATTAAAATTTTTATATGATATTAAGAAAATTATTTAAAAAAATTGTTAAATAATTTTCAAGTTCAATCCAAAAATTATGTCACACCACTAAATTAAACTAAATTAACTGTATACAACCGTATTACAAGAATAAAAAAGGAAAACAATTTTCGTTATTCTTTCCGTTTTAATAAAATACATATACAACAAATTATTGATAAAGAACCCAGCATGGATGAAAAAATTTTTTTTGACCAATTTTAAGTGCGCAGGCAACTTTTATGTTTTGGTTCTTTCTGTTGTCTAGGTAATGTAATACATTATAAATTGTACTTTTATATTTGAACTTAAGTTCTTTTTTTGTGAAGGTTGTATAAGGAAGTGAAAATATTGAATGTGAGTATAAGAAAAAATTTTAGTTTTCCATATAATGAATGTTATTTTATGTTAAATTAAGAATATCAGAATATTCTTAAGAATTTGTTCTGATTCGTACAGAGTGTCGTACAATTTTTAAATGATTTTTGTATATAGACGATGTTCCGTACTCAACAAGTTCCGAGTTAAAGGAACTTAAAGTCAATTTCGACTGTTTTTTTTTTTTTTTTTAATTTTTTAAGGGTAACTCAGTATATGTACCCGATACGCGCATTATTAAATATGATTTGGAAATCTTAGAATAACAGGCTTTCTCATTAATATCTATATTACTCATAAACGGCTCATCGCTTTTCATTTTTAAAAACGTTCATTTTTCAGGTGACGTTTCATTGGAGTTTTTTTCTAATACTAGTATAGCTGGTAGCCCTGGCAATTGAGCTTAAATTTGATATATGAATCAACTTCTTAACTGTTATTGAGAAAAAAATCTCCTAAACTGCAAATATTATTTTATAGCAATTATTTTTCTTCAATGTCCTAAACAAATGTTAAAAATAGTATTTCTCTTAAGAGAAGTACTATGTTATGAAAATGTTCAATTTAACAACCGGGTTTCCCTTACATTTGTAACAATTAAAGAACCAAAGAGTTTTTGCGGCAGAAAACCTGTACGTTCTTCATTCTAAAAGTTATGACCACTTCAAAAACCAAAAATGTAATTTTCCAAAAAAATTTTTATAAAGAAACCATAAAAATATTTTCCGTATTTCGAAAAAGGGGGAATATAGAGAGCTGTTTCTTCTTCGGTAAAATATTATATATGAGAATTACAGTGACAAAACTGCATTTTAGATTGAACCCGTTTTTTTATTTTAAAATTTTTGTCATCAATTTTCTCTTACACAGTAATTTGTTGAATTCTGAAATCTTAATTTTCTTATTTTCGTGATATTGTATAAGATTTTCCAAATTTTTATAAAAATAAAAAGTTAACGGTAAATGTTTTTCCACCATAATATATTTTAATTTACAACTCACCCAATTGATCGTCGCATTCGACTATTATGTGAACATATCTTTTAATTTTTTGTTCTGGCCCTAAAAGTATGCAATAATTAAAGAAAAAGTAATTCTTATTTAAAAAAATGGAATTTCTTAAAGAGAAATGTGCTTCTTTATAAACCATTAGTTTGATCCAAATTATTTTTCATTTTAATACAAGGTTGTGTTTAAACTGTAATAGTTACCCTGTATACTTACATAAAATTAAAAGAAAAGAATTAAGGTAGTAAGAGAATACCAGGTGAAAATGAGAAAAAAAAAACACATTTCTTTTATTATTTTAAACAAATGAGTAAAAATTTGAATATTCTCAGGATATCCCATTGAATAATTTCCTGGAACTTTAATAAAATGTCCTTTAATGAAAAATAGATTTTATTAAGCCGTTCTACAATAATGATGAAAATTTCATAATTTAGTTTATAAAGAGTTATTGTGAACGATGTTAGTTATTTTTACGGATTATTATAACCACGGATAAATTCTTGAAATTGAATATAAAAGAAAAAGAAAAACAAAAAAAAACTTTGTGTATGTGTTAATTTTCTTTCATGTTTTTCATATAGTTTGTGGATTTTTTGAAATTTTTTGGAATAAATAGCGGATTTTGCTATTAAAATTGTTGAAATTTTTTGAACTCTGTAATTGAACAAACTTCCGATTTAAATGAGAATTTGTTATTTCTATTGTTACACAAATGAAAATGTAATTGTAAATGAAATTTTTAAAATTATAAGAAAAAAGTGATTAAGTGGCACTTTATGTGAAAATATGTTTTTATGGAAATTTAATAATGTTACAATTTTGGAGTGTATGCAATTTTATATTAAATAGTAATTAATTTCTTTTTTTGGAAAAAACTTAATTGTTTTTTGGAATTTCGAATTGCATATTTACAAAACAAAAATTTAACGGTAAGAATATAAAAACATATTATGCTTACTCTGAAGAATATAAAAACATATTATGAATTTTTTAAACTTATTAATATTTAGCAGGTCCCCATCTTGAATGCTAACAGTAGATATTGTATTATGAATGTCTATTAGTTAAATTTTTATTTATTCCTTGGCTTTAAATAATTATCGCTTTGTTTCATGAAAAATTTCTGATGAAAAAATAGATGGAAGTGTAAAAGAGTTCAAATTTTCATGAAAAATTTGAGTAATAGAGAGCAATTTGAAAAAAAAAAACAGTTTCTCTTGCAGGTTTTTTTTTTCGATAAACTTGTTAATACTTTACCTAATTTAATTTCAGTATACATTCATAATCGGGGCTATTATTAAACGAAATTATTTATGAAAATTTTACATGTGCACTGAGGGAAATATTATCTAAATTAGATGATTTTTTTTTTTAAGAGAACAGACAAAAACTATATTCGAAATCACGACAACCATACTTTGTAGCTAATTTTGGCACAAATTGTATAAATTTGTATAAATTTTGTAGCCAAAATTCAAAATATTTTTTGAAGAATTGAGAAATATTTATAGTCATATTAGAAATAAATTCTTGATCATTTGATAATGTTAATATGATTTTCGAAATTGTTTATGACCACTTCAGATACGCGATTTTTTTCTGTGTGTATAAAACATGATTATAAATTTTATATTTCTTTTGTTAATATTATTTTAGTACATTTATTGATAATAATTAAATCAATTTATAGATCATATCGAAAATCTATAATTGTATTGTAATTTATATATATATTTATATACAGGGTGATTCAACAATAAGTAAAGAGCCATATACCATTAGATAAACGGTCGAAAATAAATAAAATTTTTGTTCGGAACATAGTATCAAATCGGAACTGTGACAGAGCTACAGGCATTTTAATAAAATTTGGCGAGATTTTACCAGTTCTAAGCTGATTTTGCATATAATGTAACTTCCGTTCGAAAAAAGATAGACGCTTCAAATAAACAGTTTTTGAAAGGGTTATTAGAAGGATTTAAAAAAAGAATAATGTATTATTGTATTTTAAATGTTTTTCGGAAATACAAACATTCGAAATTTAGGAAAATTCAAATTTTCCTTATCTTTTATATTTTTACATTTTTTTGTCCCGAAAATTTCTCATGAAATTTTTTTGAAATTTTTAAAACACTCTACGCAGAATTTTGTCCAGCTTTTATGGTACAGGAGTTATAGTAACACCAGATATAATAATACCAGTATTGAATTTCAAGATTTCAAAGACTTTATATAAACTCAAAAAATGATGAAAATTTGAATTTTATTAATTTGATTATGCAATAATTTTTGAACAAAATAGACATTCTAGATAGAAGTTGACATTTTCAAGAATTGTTATATTGTTAAAGGAACTAAATTTTGTTCAAACGGTTTCAAATTGAGTCTGTTACGAACAAAAATTTTACTTATTTTTTAACCGTTTACTCGATGGTATATGGTACTTAACTTGTCACTGAATCACCCTGTATATGTATGTTTACGCATATATTAACATTGATTTAATTTTCTATATAACCAATTCTAAGTCTAGTCAAATTGAATATTGTTTTTTTCTCAACAATTTTAGGTTCAAGGATATTTGATTAAGAATTCGATTTCTTTGTAAAAAAATAGATTTTGTTTATTGGAAATGATGGGATTAATATATGATTATGTACATGTGTATATGTACTCGTTTATTATATAATATGATATCACTAACTCCTACACTTTATTTGTTTAATTTATATTTAATATTAATTATAATATGTATGTGTAGTGTATTATATTTCATGTATTTTGAATATTTAATGAAATATTAAAACGTTTATTAGATTTCAACAAGAAAAAAAAAATTTTTTTTTCCGAAAATTTGAATAATATTTTAATGTAGGTGTTCTAAATGTAATATTACATATGGGATCATAATCGTATTACTCATGTACTCATGTACTTATAGTGTTATTATTGTATATGAAATTAATTATTAATCATTGGTCTGCAGAATTATGTTGGGCTGTTCTTATTGTAATTTTGAGTTTTTAGAATTTATTCAATATATTGGTTAACATCTTGTCGTAGATTATTCTTATTTTCTTTTCTATACTTAAATTTTTAATTTTAATATTAAATGTACATTATGAGAAAATGTAAAAATTACATTTAACAGCCTTGTATATTTTTCAACCCAAGAATATTTATTTTTAATAGGTAATGCACTAATATGCATAATTTTTTTGTGATTCTTCAATTTTTGTTGTTATGAATGAAAGTATTCAAATTTATCTGTTTAGATTGCCCTCTTATGTGAGTAAACTTCAGATTTTGGAAGAGTGCTTCGTTGTTGTAGGTTGGATTCCGATTTAGTTTTCATTCAACAAGTTGTATTGATAACGTGGTTGGCCCATTTTTATTGGATTGAATTTCTTACAGGTAGAATCCTAGTAATTTAAGATTTTTTCAATGTTCCGCGTCTTATTACGGACTATGAGGGATTCATGAGCCCGCAAACAGATATTTTGCAGAAAGTTAACATGTATTCGACTATTTTTTATACGATCATAAGTAAGAGGGTGCTTAAGATCAAACTATACGGTAGCATTGATTTTCTTTAAATTATTCTTAATTTATGTGACGCTTTCTATTAATTCGCTGTACAGTTGTATACGTTTAGTCTTGGCTGTTTAATTTTTAATTTATTTATTAATAATTAAATTAATACTACTAATATTACTTTTTTCTAAATTGGCTAAGTTATGTTTAATTTGCTATACTAAATGCTTGTACTAAGCAATCATCTATAATATATAAAAAAAAAATTTAACTTGTTGTATTTTGAGCTTGTAAGACATACATGAATTTCAACATTAATTATACATATAACTTGGAAATTGATACACAAATCTACATTATTTAAATTCAATACATTTAATACTTAATTAATACTTAATTAATACTTAAATTTATTAAAATTGTTGATAAAATTTAGAGTATGAATGAGAAAAATGCTTTCACATCTTATAAAACATATTTTGCTTGTTGATAATACAATATCATTTCGTTTTGAAGTTACAAACTAATATAAAAATTGCATATTTATAGGAGTATATTGTGTATGGTGCTTTGAGATAGTCAGCACCATATACAAGATATTAATTTTTTTATAAAAAAATTTTCAATTTAAATAATTAGAACTTATTTTTTTAAATAATAAGAATGCTATTAAAGAATGAATATGAAATTTTTCTGGTTGTATTAGAGAACTAATTTTGGAACACATTGTCTTTGTAGTTCTCTAGGTTATCATTGAGTTTTCAAAAATTTTTTTTAAAATCCGAATGACTAATAATTAAGTGCTTAAAAATTTTTAAAGATGGAATATATTTAATATCGCATATATCTGCTTCTATTCGAAAAAAAGAAATCGGGACTTATTAGGGTTTCATGGAAATTCTGGCTTGGTTTATAATGCATTGCAATCATAATTTTTCTCTGCTACTCTTATTTATTACATGTAATAATAAATAGCATAGTAGAGTGATCAGTTTAGTGTAATAATACAGTTACAAATAAAAGGGGGTGCGGGGGGGATTGAATTTACTTCTAGCTTCTTTTTCTTTCGAAATTAATTAGAATTCGTAAATACTATGTAAATATTGAAATGTAACTGAAAATATATATTTTTCGTTATTAATAAATTTAGCTAGGAAAAATTTTTATTTAAAACATTTTTTATTTAATTTAAATTTGTTTTGTATATGCAAAACTAAAAATATAAAACAAATGCGAAAAAAATTGAATAAATTTATTTACCTTTGAATATTTTTGAGAAAAAATAACTTTTAGAAATAGTTTTCTATACTATATTTAGCATATAAGTAAGAATTAAAAGGTTGAAGTCAATTTAAAAAAATTTTTTTAACTTTTTACCTTTTAAACAGAATAATTTTGCATTTTAATTAAAAAATATGAAAACATGAACCAAATGAAAATGTTTTTTTTTTGTCTAAATAATGTGAAAATTAAATTTAATGCAAATTTTGTTTTTATTAATATGAAAATTTTACTAGCTATATATATTTAAATTTATAAGTCATAAGGTAAACTAAATTTAGTAACATAAGAAAATTGTCACCTAGTTTAAAAAAGAATTCCAAAAATAACATGGTGTGACAATTTATTTTATTTCGAATTTCTAATTTTATAATATTATTCACCTTAACAGGACAATACACTTTAAATAGTATAGTGTAAATATGTATGTATACTAGAATATAAAAGAAATATTATAGAGAAATGTGATTGTGATTGTTAAAGAGTTTTTTTTTTTTTGGAAAGAATTTTAAATCTTGTAATAATAATTTGGAATATCTTTTAAGGTTTTGTTAATAAATTTTTGGTTGTATTGATTTTTAAATTAAAACTGCATAAATTATGGTTGTGAATTTTCATTGGTTAGAATAAAGTGTTACTTTAGCATTGTTACATGTTAAGGACATTTATCAAAGCGTTTGTTTTTGTAAAATTATATTCTTTATAAATAAAGTATGACGTTGAAGTCAAATATTAAGAAAATGTAAAATGTATTGCATTTTTGGAACGAGAAAAATCGTTCGTAAAAATTGATGAATCTGTAAAAAAATTTGGAAAATACAGAGCAATTTTTAAATCTACTGCACTGTATTATACTCACAATACTGCACAACAATAATGTGATACATATGCAATATATTTGCAGTATTTTGTTTATATATAAACAAAAAGAAAATTATTTATTTTGGGCCAAATAGTGGAAAATTCTATTATAGGAAAATACGTTATAAGAAATTTTATTGAAATTATGTTTTCTTACCTTAATTGACTTTCAATCGGATCAGAGTCCAATATTTTAAAAATGTAAAACCAAACTGCAAAAACTAATAAAAAAAGTATAGCTGATTTAACTGCGCTAGCTATGATAATGTAAAAATTTTTGCGCTAAGTAAGCAATATATGTGAACAAACTTGATTAGCAACATTTTTGTTTATAAACACAAATATAGTGCAGTTCTCGCTATATATCGCGATATACTGAGTTTATGAAATGGCCTATAATTGTAAATTTCCATGTAATTTTCATACTTAAGTCATTGTCATTACCATTTAAAATTGGGAATCGAATGTTTATTTTTCAATATACATTTTGTGTGTTATGCATACGCAATTAATCAAAGTTTTACGCAATTTTTATTCTACGAATTTCTTCATGAAATATACATTCCGAATTTAAGGAAGATTGTATTTAATAAATTGAAAAGTTTTTTTTTTTTAATATTCGGAAATATATCAAATTTTGACTACACCATTACCTTTTTGGAGGTATATTCGAGAGATTCAATTTTGAGTTGAAATTTTTGGACGAAAATTTTTCTAAATTAATCAAATAATTCAAATGAATAAATTCACAGAGTTCTAGAGAGATTAAATTGTTAAATTTGAAGTAATCTCAAAATCGTAACGAATGCAGATGTTACTCTTTTTTTGGTTGATGAAGCCATTTAATAATTGTAAACGTTAAAAATACGGTTTTAGATCAGTTCAAACCAGGAAGTCAAGAGCGACCACGACATATTGTGTCTAATCTTAAATCTATATATTATTTAAAAATATTTAGAAATAATTCTGTTTCAAAGTTATTACTGCATTTTAGGTTAAAAATAAATTAAATTTAATATAAAAGTATATATAGAATACAGACACACACACACACACATTATATTCCTATAGATTGTTTTATTTTTAAAATATTATCAAGCAAACTCTTTAACAACTTTAAAAATTTAAATCATAAATTTTTTGATTACATTCTTAAATTTTTACTCTCCCCTTGCTTCTTTTTTTTTTTACATGTTTTGTTTTTATCAAACAAAGAACTTTTTGTTACAAATATCTAAAAAAAAGAGAAGAGAAATCGCACAAAGAATAAAAAACAAAAAAAAAATTTTTTTTAAAATAAATATTTTATTTTTAACTCTGAGACCTAAATATTACCAAAAGATAACAATCATGACATGCTATTTCATATCCTTTTTGTTATTTCTCGTCCTTCTTTATATTGGTTCACTCCATTTGAAAATCCGCGTAAAGAAAAATATGTTCTTAAATTTCATGTATAATATTTGAAATTTATTTAAAATTAAAAAGAAAACGAAACATAAAAAATGACATGAAAAGTGAGCAAAAAAGCATTTTGCAGTTTTTATAATGCATGAGTGTATAAAGCATAAATGAGCAGGGCATAGTTGAGTGCTTCTCTTATATTTCTTTTAAATTTTATTGCATTGTAAATTTGCTAATATTTTTTTTGAACTGAGATTAGATTATTTTTTTTTTTTTTGTAAATTATTAGTTTATTCACGAATTTATTTATAAAATAATAAAATTAAATTTGTGTAATAAAAGATTATTTGGTAATTGTTTGATGTAGCAATTAATTTAATTTTGAAATTTCATGCATTTTGTTCTTTTAGATTTTTAGAATTAAATAAAAAGTCTAGAACCTTGTAGATATTAAAATGCTGACGATGTACTCGTAAGTAAAAGTAAAAAATTTTGCATAATTTAGTTTTGAATAGTTGAAACATTTGTAATAAGAAAAATTTTTGTTGGTACAACTTTCGTTAAAGTCAAGTACTCATATTAGATCAGTAATGATCAGTTCGATGCACCTACAAAAATTTTTTTCATACGTCACCACACCTTTTAAGTAAAATATTTATTTTTACGTATTGCGTACAATAAGAAAAGTTATGCGATGGTACTAAATTTATAACATGTCCAGTTTTCAATAGGAATGCATTTTTTCGTAACAGGAAACGTAAATAATTAATTCCGGTTATTTAATATATTCTAATTTCAGTTCCATAGTTGAGTTCACTTAATTAAAGTTCAGTTCCTTAACTGAGATTAAATAAATTTATAGTACATTTCCAAAAAAATTGAATAAAATTAGTTTTACTTTTTTCAACCGTTTATTTGTCTGGTTACCCTACTTCTACACTGTTCACAGTACACTTATTTGCTAATTATAGTTTTTCCAAATTTCGAAAAATTTCAATTTTTTGCTTCTAATTTTTCTCTAAATATGTGTAAACTGTTACATTACAGTATTTAATGTAATTTTTATTTTTACCCTAAAAGTATGCAATTTTTGTTTAATTTCGTAATTTAATATATTTTGTTGTGTAGGGAACGATTTCTAATATTAAACATATTTTATGATATTATGATGAGTGTAGATCAAATTTTTTTGAATTTTAATATTATTTGATGTCGAGTACGTATACGAGACCTATAAATTGAGTGGTATAAATAAACTTGCTGAAGAAGTTCGATATATAAGTTTGATATACACTGTCTACAAAATAATTTTCACTTATCTTTGTGTTTTCTTTTTAACACTTTTTATTATATACAATAATCATTTTCTTTTCACACTTACTTCACAATTACAAATAAAGAGGATTTTTATTATTTTTCAAAATGATATTCGTGTTAAATTATTCGTATTGTCTGCCTACTGTTTTAAAATGGGTACAGTAAACTTGTCGCCGTTTTACATTAGAATTTCGCTTGTATACAAATTAAATTTTATTGCATAAATGCTTTATCTCATCCTGTAAAATTAATCAACAAAATTTGGGCATACTATCTGAATCGATAGTCAATACACTAGTTCAGGACCCATCTTGTATCGCTAATATTTAGGCGCTCAAAATTAGATGAACAGAAAGTTGCAGGAGATTGTACAAAATTAGACTAGCAAATTGCAGGAGATTGTACAAAAAAAAAATTTCGAACTTTTTTTCAGATAATTAACGTTTTTTGAAAAAATTTCAGTTTTCTAATTCAAAAGTTCAAATTTAGGCAGTCATTTAATTCAGTTTTCTAATTTAAAAGTTCAAGTTTAATCAGTCACTATTCTAAAACAGTAAGTCTGATATCAATAATCAACTGATGTAATACAGTTGTGAAAAAAAATTATGAATAATACTTTGTCCTAGACAGGCAGAATTTTTTCAATCTGATTATTTTTATCCGCTGAGAGATTTAATACGCTAGTTCAGGACCATCATGTATTAATAATTTCAATTAGTTTTAGCTGTATAAATTTATTGAATTCAAACTACTTTCTTTTAGCGTTAAAACATTTTGAATAAAATTTCCAAAAATTATTTTAATATTACAATATAAAAAATTTAATTAAAAAGAGCTTACATTATAATTATACTTAAATGATTCTATATATGTATACGTGTGCAAATTAAAATAAAATATTGTACTCAATTTTCCGGGTTTTGAACTATTCGTTTCGTGTAGTGATATAGTGTGATAATAAAATTGTAAATGTACGATTAGATTTTTGAAATTATTTTATGTGTTTATTTTTTTTTTTGAAATTTTTCCCTCCGTTTTTTTATTTGTACTTTTTTCCTTTATTAATATGAATTAATCATGCACTGTTTACTAGGGCATTGTTCCTTATTCTCACTATTCGTATAAGTATGTACTAAAACTTATTGCATATTTATAGGTGTATATTTGTATATATTGAACAATTGTATTCTATATACATGTATAAAAGTACATGTATGTATGCAAAGTACAAAATAAATTTCTTCAAACACTTTAAAAAACAAATAAAAAACTAAGAACGAAAATGTCTTAAAGCCTAAAATAATTATTTTATTTCATAGATTACTATAAATACGTTCAGGGACTTGCCATCTCCAGAAAAAATTCTCGTGAGTCTGTATAATTAAAAAATAAAGGACTATTAAGATTTTACTTAAAAAGTAATCAAATACTTGCAAATGTGTATAGGAATTATTCATGTTAAATGCAGCAATCCATTATATAAGGTATTTCAAATTAAACTCCTAGTTTCTGAGTCTAGTCGAATATTGTACTAGGTTTTCATAACTATCATTGTACTGAAATACTGATCGCATTGCATACAGAGTAATTCAGAAAGGTATATAACAACATGTACCATTAGTTAGAGGGTCAGAAATGGGTAAAATATTTAATTTCGGGCAAGGTGACAAATCTCAAGGATTTCCGATATACAGGAATTTTTACGAATCTTCACGTTAATTTCTAGTTAACAAAGTGTTTTTTACTTACAACTTACCTTACGAAAAAGATAGTGGTTTCAAACAAACAATTCCTGAAAGGCTCAGTAAAGGACTTAAAATCTACACGTTACTTGATATTGTATTTTAAATATTTTCGGGAAAAATTTATTTCTTCTAAAGATCGAATGCTTGATACATTCGAACTTTAGGAAAATAGTAAATTTTTCCCTTTTTTTAATTTTTTTAGTTTTCTCTAACCCAATAATTTCGTAGGAAATTTTTTGAAACTTTGAATTTTTTTTTTTACAGAATTTTTCCCTAGCTGCTTAAACTTTAATTTTTGGTTATTTTGATTTTTTTTGGATTTGGCACCTTGTTGTATACCTTTCTGAATCACTTTTTATACAATAAACCAATTAATGAAATGGTGTCAAATTTCACATATCAAGTTTTTTATCAAAGTGATGTCGAATTTCGGACAGAAAATCATTTCTTATGTCAGTTTCTCATAGTCTATCAGTTTGTCGGTCTATCCGTTTACATGTAACTTTTTCTTTAAAATATCAATAAATGGTTTGGTATTTTCAAGTATTATTCGGACAATGTACATTACAGTCGCTTATATGCTGATCATACAGTCAGTCGCTTACATGCTGATCAGGTTTGTTTTTAATAAATGATGCAACACTATTATGTCATATGAACTATACCTACCTCCATATTAATTTAGAAATGAATATTAAAGATGCATCCATTCATCTCCGTTCATTAAGATTTATGGAAATTTTAGGACGACGTCACGTAATTTTTAATATACTTATGTTAGACAATCAAAAAATATTATGTATCTATAATTTAAAAGTACAGTTACGTGCATAAATTTAAGTACATATATATATGGTTGTAATTGCTATTTAAATTTTAATTTCTTATATAAGTAAAGTAGTAGTTACTGTTAAGTTTTTGTTTTTTTTTTGTCCTACCATTTTCATTTTTAGAGTTTTTCTATTTACATGTTTTATAAGTGAGTATAATATCATAATTAAATATATACATGTATATTTATATATATATATGTGTGTATGTTAATATTTGTATATTAAATTGTGTTGTGATTTTGATTTTTGTTATATACTAAGAAACTATAGAAGAGAAAAGAATTGCGTGAGGTAAATTCATTATTTTCACGTTTAAAGACACAAAATTAAATAAAATAAGGAGCAAAAAAGAAAAAGAAAAAAAAAAACTAAAATAAAGTTAAAAAATAAAATAAAATGAGAGCAAGAATAAAGCTAAGAAAGGTTTTAAGAAGGGGCTATTTTTATTTTATAGTTATATTTCGTTTTTTCTTTAGTTTAGCCCTTAGAAAAACTATTTTTTTTTATTATTTTCGTCTTTAGATTATGAAAATTTGAAAAATATCAAATATTTGTGTAAATATTTATGTATGTATACGAGTATATAAAAAAAAATGGAAATTTTTGTACATAATTTTTTTTTTTTTTGATAAAATAAAAGTTCAGACAGCTTTAAGGTAAATGGGGAGTTTATTCTTTTTTTTTAAGACTAGACTGACCCCCCATTTTTATTGATGTTTTTTGTATATTTTGTATATATATTTTTTATTTTTTTATTTTTTTTGCGTCTTATTGCTAAAATACACGTTAATTTTTTTATTTTTATATGATTTGATGTGAAAATTTCGCTTAAAGGATTTTATGTATAACAATATTATACTTTTTATATAATATTAAATTTGAGTTAAAGATTTTTGATTTTCATATTACAAAAAAACAATTGCAGTATATATATAGTAGCAACTTAAAAACTTACTTTGTTATACAGAAGAACAGATTAAAGTTGCCAGATATTGATAAAAAATTGATAAAAAAAGGGAAAATTTTTTTAAAAGCCGCAGACCATAAAAGGAAATTTTTATTTTAAAGATATTAAATTTCGATAATTTTCATATCAATTGTTAAGTTTTAAAAAGTATGAAACAAAACAACACAGAAAAAAAAATACGATGATACTGCTTTAAGGTAAAATAAAGGATTAAAAGGATATATTTTTTTTTTCTTTTGTAAATGTTTTTTTTTTAAATGAATGAATATTATATTCTGTTGGTTGAAGAGCTTGATGAATGAAATATATACAATTATTTTACATTGTTTTGTTGCACATGTTGTACACTGTATTAAATACAAGTTTAACTGTTAAATATTTGTGTGTATATTGTGTTCATTAAAGAAAAGTTTAAATATATAAAAACAATATTGGAATTGATTGAAAAGTGTTAATGTACTTTTTGTTCTTTTTTATAATTGTTTCGAACTTTAATTGATTATTAAGTGGCTAATAAAATAAGCGTTAATAAAAAGTTTAACGTGGTTAAGTTTTTTTTCGTTTTTGTATTATAAGTATTGGTTACTATTATGAATTCGAATGGGAAAAATACTTTGAAGTACTTATAAGAGTGTAAGTATACATTTTTTTTCTTTTTTTTAAATTTTATACCTTGAAATTGAGCAAATAAAAAAGTTTTTTTTTTTTTTTGTCGTTTTGATTTTGCTTTTTTTTTTCTATATTCAATTTCAAACGGTAATTATTTTATAGATATTGAATTTGTGTTTTGTATAATGCATTTGTAATACAAAAGTCTTATAAAAGTTAAAAAAATTTGCTACTTGTTAGCTCATTGTCAAATTATTAAAATTCGAATTTGATTTTGTGATCTGGTGATTAATAACATATTTAATTAAGTTTGTTAACAAATTGTTAATAATATAATGAACTATTGAAAAATAAATTTAAATTTGAGACAAATTAGATAACTCTGATTTTGTAGAATAATCCATTTGAATATATGTAAAAGAAAACTTTCAGTAATGCAAATAAGAATATGCGGAGTAAATTATGTTTGAGAACTGCATATGTCATTATTATATTTTCTATAGTGGAGTTGTGAATATTAAAATATTCTTTTAAAATTTCCTTATGATGAGAATGCTCAATTTAATAATTTCTTTAATAGCCCGAAACCTTGTATTGGTTAAAATATTTCTAATTTTACATACTTGGCAGGTTCATTGAAATTTTGAGAAAAATTTATTTCTTAAAATGAAGTCCCATTTTTAGTTTTGCAGCTTACTTTCTTAAAACGCTATATTGCGCTAATTACGGCTTTTCTGTTTACTTTATAAATTTTCTGGTGTTCTATTAAAAATTTTTTAAAGTTTCAGTATAATTAACATTAATGCACATAATGTACTTTTACCTATGGTTATTAGTACTACTAGCAAGTCTTATATATATCTGATATTATATAACAAGAAAAAATATATAAAGATTCACAAAGAAAATAAAGTACAGTTATGATAAGAAAAATTCGGAAAAACCAATAAAAAATTTAATGTTAATAACAGATCATGTTGTCGGTTCTAAATATTTTTATGTGTATTAAAATTTTGAAAGGACGGATTATATGGATTCTATATTGATAGTTTTTCTATATTATATGAAAAATACTTTCATTATATTGTAATCATCTGGTAATACTGCTACTGTTAATATTTTAATTACATTCGCAACTAATTTTTTTAACATTGTATATACTGCAAAATTATACAATTTAAATTGTTATTAACAAAAATCTAATTTGAAATTGGGGAAAAACCATTTAAATTACATTAAAAGAATAAAATTAGATTTTTATTACATACAGAAATTTTGAAAAACGGCATTCAATACCCCAAGAAAATTCTCTGAAATATTTGTTGGTTTCCAGATATTCAGAATTCTGAATATACTGAACTGATATATATATTTTTAGTGTTACGCGACAATGACTCCCGCTTGTGTGATTTTCAAATTTTTTGCACTAATATTTAGAAAAATTTTTCTTACATTCATAATATTAAAAAGAAAATATTATATACAATTATTACACATATGGAATTAGTCAAACTATAAAGTTATTAAATTTTATAATTTTTCATAATTACGCGGTCACTTTTATACTGTCCCCAATCATACTTGTGGTTGCGACCTCCTGTTTGAGAATTGCTCATCTATATTATTTAGTTTATTTACAACATAATGATTAAAACAGCCAATTACATCATCTACAAGTTCTATTTATTACAGGAATCTTTTATTATTAAAACTTCAATTGATATTGGTCCGTGATGCAATGCCTTCCATTTATAACAGTTCAAAATTATTGCAAATTTATTTTATTCTTACATATTATAAGTTTATAATTAATTGAAATGAATCAAAGCCTTATGGATGCACTGTTTCATGTGTTGTTCAAGAATTTTACATCTTAATTGTATTAAAGTCCCCAAAATATTATTATAAACCTATTTTCATTTTACATACATATAGCGCTATAATATCATTCATAATATTATGACTAAAATTGTTATATGAAAATAATATGAACAAAACTGTTATAATCTTGTTAAAATAAAATCAAATTGATAGGTCGCATGTTATCATTAAAATTTATTCATTTTTTTTAAATATGCAATTATTTCATTTAAATTCATAAGCCTGATATAATAAGATGTTACAATAAAATTCCAAAATCTACCTACATATAAAATTTTTTTTAATTGATATGCATATAATTTTTAATAATAACATTAATAAGATATCATCAAGTTTTCTATTGTTTTCTTTTTCATTTTGATTTTAAAATTAGAGCAATCACATTGTGAAACTTATTCACAATTTTTTATAGACTATTTTTTATTTTCCGAATTTGGAATTCCTATTCCGTTGATTTTGTTTTTTGTTTTTTAATAAATTGAAATTTTTTTTTCAAATATGGAAGATATTTTTAGTGATATTTCTAATAAATCAAAGATGTTAATTGGTCATTATTATAAATAGATATATAAATGTATATTGTATAACTATTTATGTATGTTTGTATGTGTTTGAAGCGGTGATAAGGTACATGGTATATAAGCTTCGAATTCATGTGACACATGTATATATTAGTTTCTTTGTTTTATTTTTCTAATTAATTAATTTTTTTTCAAATAAATTAATATTTAATATTTGTATAACAGTTTTATCTTGTATTTAAATTAGATTGTAATAAGATGAATAATTTATATTAAGGTATTACAATAATAAACGAAATGCTTAAAAAGAACATTCGGTTAAATAAAATAAGGTTTTTGTTATATAAGCATAACGTTGAAAGCTCAAAGCAAGACGAACAAAAAGTATTAAGATTCGGTTTTCAATTTTTCTGTTCCTTTCTGAATTATTTATTGAATATATCTTTCTGGAAATATTGTCTTTTCATATTTTTTCTTTTAATTAAGAGAAAATGATTGATTGAGCGAAGCTCGCTAATTTAAAATCCCGCAGGAATTAAATATGAATTCCATTAAATTGTCTTTTTAACAACAATGCAGTAAGATTGAGATTTTTTATATTTTACAAAATATTTGCGTATTAAAAAAAACATTTTAGGAACTTTTTTGTTAATATTTATATCATCTCATAATTAAGTTTTATTAACCTTTTATTTGCATTAATTTGTTTATAAATAGTTGATCGCTGAATTTCGGTTAACAATAGTATTATTCATGAAATTTTTCGCTTATACTTCAAGCAGTCTTTATGTGATACAAATATTAAAAATGTTGGTTTTAAAAAACTTGCTCTTTTTATGACATCTTTCCATGAACAAATTTAGAAAGAATTAATATTTGTGGATGTAGCTTGTAATTTATATGTATGGGTTCCTATATGTGCAAAATATATGCTCCAATTGTGCAAGAAACAGTAGAATGGCTATGATATTATGCAATAGCCCTGTATCTCCCCTATAAGGGCTAAGTGGGAAAAATAGTATGGACAAAATATTAAATATAGGCGATTGTTTAACGTTCTTATTCATGATTTAATTTTTGCAATGATGGGATGAAGCACACAATCTAATTTTATATAAATATTTGGTTGGTAACCTATATTTAAAAAAATTGTCATTTTTTATTGTGCTGGCTTAATTTTTATATTGAAAGCTATTAAACTTTACAATTCGCATTTGATATTATATACATTATTCCAATGTAGAAGCTTAACTTCAACAAATTATTATTATATTCGTGCAACGTGTTCAATAATACATAATGTAAGTGAATAGATCAGGTATTTTTTTTATCTAAAATAGAAAGCGAATACCAATTTTATAATTAAATTGTAATATTACCTTATACCTCTTAAACCAATAGCTGTAGAAAAAAAAATCTTATCTTGTATACTTAATTATTTGCTCAAACTTAGATCCTCAACATTTTTTTGGGAATATTAAAGTTATTTTTGAGTTTCGTATCGTTTTTTTTTTTTTTTGGTATATAAAGTGTAGGTTTAAAAAAACACAAAAATTCTAAGAATCATCGAAATTTCCATTCCAAAATATTTTCAAAAGATTTTTTCTTATTTTATTAATCTCCTCTAAAATGACATGTGCTGCTGTTAACTTTGAAGTTGATGTTTCTATAAATACGATATTAGTGAACTGACAGTAGACATCAAAATTGGTATGATTTACATTTTATTTTATTTTTATTATATACAAACAAAGTAATCAGAAGAAATGCCAAAGTATATTATTTTTTTAATGTTTTTAAATGTAAAAACTTAATGTTTTGCTCTCAATGGAAAAAGTTTTAAAAACAAAAAATTTTTTTTATTTTATTAAAATTTATTCATTTTTTTTTGAAAATTAAGGTATTAATTACTTAAAATAAATTGAATTTCTATTTTAAGTTTTTTGAAAGAGTGTGGGGGGGGGATGGGGGTGGGGTTTGGGGTTTTGATGAAAAATCTTTGTCTGTTTGTTATTTTAAGCACCTTTATTTTATTTTTATTTTAATTGTTAGAAATGATCTTTTCTAAAATATCCTCAGGTAAATTATTCAATTAAGATCAACTTTCATATCAAATATAATAATCAGAAGTTCAAAACTCTTTCAAGAAGCAAAATATTTTAATAGGTTTGTTAGCTTTCTTAATGTTAGATGGTTTAAATTTTTGATAACAAACTCGTGCTTGAAATTTCTCAAAAATATGCACTTAAAAATACCATATCCAAATAATTTATTAAAAGATTTCAATTGAATTTTTTGATATAACAAAATTTGTGAATTCTTTCTTATTGTATAGCAATCTGGTTACCTTTGAAAATTCATTTTGCAATTTATATGTACAACTTTTACGTACAATGTTTATTGTATTTATTTATGTATGCATGTATGTTTGCTTATGTTAAAAATACAAGCAAAAAATAAATTCTAAAAAAAAAATTTATGAGTCTGTAATTCTGTACGAGTTACGTAAGTTGTTTTACATACATAAGTAATAAAAAAACAAAAAAAAAAAATTAAATTGGGTGCAATGAACGAGCAACAAATGTTTCATGTAGGGGCGCTTATGATTTATTTTTTTTTTTTTTTGATGTTGGCAAACATTAAGGGTGATTTTATGTCTTACGATATATTTTTTAGTTTTACACTTTTTTTTTTGTTTTTTTATTGATTGACGGTTGACATGAGCTTTACATAAATAGGTACAATGTACAAAAAATATGTGTGTAAATAAATATTATTTTTAGTGTTGTTTTTTTGCCAAATTTAATATTTTTTTTTCCATTTTTTAGCGCATAAAATTAATTACTCTTCCGTGAAACTTTTCTAAACAAATTAAATATCTTATTAATTACAATATTCAAGTGAATTATTTGGAAGGAAAAATGGGATATTTTTTTCATAGCAAAAAAAAAATAGTAGTAGTTAGAAAAAAAACCAGGACAATTGCGTGCTAGAATTTAAAAAAAGTAGAAAAACACATACACACACTTTGTAAATTTATGTGTATGAATAAGGAAATATGTGTCAAAAGTAAAACAATAATAATATCAAAATAAATTTAGAATAATTGAAAAAAGTTATTTATGAAAAAAGTAACAAATATTAAGGAATAATTGTAAGAAAAAAAAAATAATTTTTGGTGGAATTTTTTTTTTCTTTGTACATAAATAAATTTAGAACGCGATATGAAATATATTTGTAAAGTATATAAACTAACATATTACATGATTTTGTAACAAACACTAAGTATTTTTTGACACAAGTCCATTCACTTAGTTGTTCAATCTTGTACTTTAAAGCAGAAAAAAAAAATAAAATTTTAATAACGCGAATATCGACTACGCTTTTTTGGGAAAATTCTAAATTTATAATTACAACATACTTACTCATTTTGAATCAATAGAAAGCAATATATTTTTTAATGTATGTGCGTATATTAAATGATTAGTTTATATACAGAAGAACATTAAATTTTTCCAATTTAAATTGTAAAAATTCAGCACGTACAGCTAGGAAAAAATACAAAAATAAAGTTCTATTAAAAATATTCACTTATAAAGCAATATTATTGCATATATTGAGGAGGAAACAGATAAGTTTTATTAAAGCAAGTATCCAAAATATTGGCAAATTAATCGGAAATTAAAGAGACAAAATTGAAATATATGAATAATAGAATCCAATTAGGAATATGTATGTTTTTCGATATTTTCTAAAATTTTGGTTAGGTCTGTAAATATTAAAGTTTGGTGGTAGATTACAGAGCCAATATTACAAGCCATTCAATACCTTTTATCTTGAAATGTTACTAGTCTTAAAAAAACATGTAGGAAATTGTTATTGATCAATTAATTATATAAAGATTTACAATTAGCGACACTTCCCGCTGGTTACAATTCTCGAACGTTTATGAGGACGAAATCACCTTATGAACAATTTTTGTTCAACACTAAATGAAACAAACAAATACATACATTTTCATTCACATATTTAGATAGTCATCATCTGTATTTAGGCCTATTTATGGATTTATTCGAGCAAAATCCAAGTTATTTAAATTTTTGACCTTTTAATTAAAGCTTTTAATTTATGAAATTTTCTTATTCTCAAAGGTTATATGAATATTCTTAGAATTGTTAACTTTTTTACCTTCTTAACTATGTTATCTTAACTTACACTAAGTTTATACATTAAAAATAATTATGGTAACTTGAATAAGCAGAGTAGAATTATATAACAGCACAAATCGCATCTAGTTGGAAGCTCATATACCTTATAAACCTACGT
This sequence comes from Condylostylus longicornis, assembly GCF_029603195.1. Classification (NCBI taxonomy): domain Eukaryota; kingdom Metazoa; phylum Arthropoda; class Insecta; order Diptera; family Dolichopodidae; genus Condylostylus; species Condylostylus longicornis. Next base: position 4,820,466 of record NW_026578009.1, on the reverse strand, counting down.
CAAGTTAAAAATATATTTTCATTGGTTTGAAAAAATTAGTAAAATTTAATTAGAGATTTATAATCTATGTTACTTTCCAACAAGAGAACAACCAATGTACATTCGAAAAATATGGAAAGCAACAGCGGGTCATCCACACTCTGTTAACAAAACAATAAATATTTTTGGAAGAATTTGACTAACTTTGTTTGCCCCAATTTCATATCTTTGTAGTTTAAGTTTTGATTATCTTTTAATCTCGTTTTTCGAAAAATCAATTTGAAAACTTTAGAAAATATTTAACATTACTGAATTTTATAAACTGCTTTCTAAAATATTTTTAATATCACAATACCATAATCCTAATTTTGAGCCCAAAACTTAAATATTAAAAATAATTATTTAGTTTATTATTATTGTGTGAATTAAAAAAGGTCAACATTATTTTACTATTGTTAATTTTGTTCGGCTACAATAATATTTTTATGCAACATTTTTCAGGTTGTCGCAGACTGTGTAATAAAATTCATGTTAATTTACTCACATTTAATTTTTAATGTTATTTTTTATAGTAATATTATGACATCATTTACTTTATTAAATTACTTTATTGTTATTTTAATAAAATTTTCTTAAGTTACTTTAAACTGTTAGCTATAAAACTTTAAACTTATACAAAAAAAAAGATGAGTGTTGCAATTTTTAATTTTTAACCACAATATATTTTAAACAATTTATAAAGAATGTCAACAAGAATTTGAAAATATGAACACGAAAGAAATTTATTTTAATTTAAACAGTGTTTCTCAACATAAGTGATTTACATTTTCTCCTATAATTCTAGTATTTGAATTAAATATTAAAATTTTGATCATAAATTTCAAATTTATTTTAAATTGCTATGTTTCCAAAATATTGTCAGTGTCAAATAACAGGTTCAGCAATTTAATAAGTCAATTTAGATAGTTGGAATTTAATTGAAATTCTAATTGGAATTTAATTTAAAGACGAGGTAATTTTGACTTTGATTTCTGGAATATACGCTTTTTTTGTCGATTTAAACATCCACAAAATCGATACTAACATCAAATTTATGTATTCATGGCCTTCAATTTAATTATTATTTAAAAAAAAAATTGATGTTTTAAAAGCTTAAGTGAGAATCTGCCGAATATGAAAAGTAAGCATTTGCAATAAGCGCCAGAAAACAGGAGCTCCATTGAAAACTTCAAAACAAGCTAAATTTTAAAAGACAAGAATATTTGTAAATTTTTTTCATTATATTTATATTTACAGCAAGAAATTAACAGTTTTTCATTATTTAAAACAAAAAGTTGAAAAATTGGTACGAGCTTTAAATTCCATGAGAAATCCTACGTTCACTATGATAAAGCTACTAGAAGGTGATTATTATGCGCAATGTTTATTGCATGTTGTTAATTCCTTTAAAAGAGCGAGGGAGGGGAAAAGACGATTGGAGAGAACTATTTCGGAATCACGTGTAGGGTGTTAAACAAGTTAGAACCAGTGTTTGTGAGGATCATTGACCGTTATTATTATCTAGTCTATTATTCTTTACATTAACGGAAATTAAGTTTAAATAAAATGATGAATTTTAATATATATACTTTAATTCCTAATTGAATTGAGAAACACTGATACGTATTGTAGAACCGTTGCATGCATATTATGAATTGCAATAAATCGTATTGTAAATGTCATTGCCCTTTAAAAATAACTATCTTGTCTTTTTATTTTAACAGTACGTACAAAAATATATTCATCGGATAAACTTTAAATGAAATGCTTTGAATTTTTTTAATTTGTATTCATGTGTATGCACATAAGTAGGATTGTCACATTTCACATTGTTCTTTTTCGCTAATATGCAATTGTTCATTATGGTTGAATTGAATAAATGTAAAGCAAGTTTTTGAAAATCAAACTCCTTTTCATTGAAAAACTTTCTTCGCAAAGCAAAGATTTAAGCAAAGGAATTCGGTCAGCTTGTTATCTTTATTGTATTGACATTTAAATTAATTTTAACAACTAAATTAATTCGCTAATTTACATTACATTTAATATTGGTTTAAAGTTTTGAGTTACAAAGAGAAACATATAGAGCATGTAGGTAAAATGTTGCATGCTATAAGGACACTATAAAAATCCAATTCTTGGTCATATTTAAGAGGGGTGTTTATTCAATGTCAAAAAAAAAAACAATATTCCCTTGTTAACACAGATGGCCTGATTCCCAAAATATATTATTTAAGATAATTTGATATTCAAAAATTTTTTAAGAGCTTCTCATACCAGTTTCATATTTAAATTCTTTACGACTTTCATAAAATATACAAGTTATTTTTACTAACTTTTTAACAACAATAACAACAAAAATAACTTTCGTAAATTCAAGAACAATTTTTATTTTTTTAAGTCATGGTATTAATTGGGCTTAATAATAATTATTGTATGATACACAAGGAGTGAATATTAAATAAGGGACAATAGTAATATTCGAAAAGGATCTTTAAGAAAAAATCGTATAAATAAATATTTGTGTAGGTTTTTTAAATTCACAATTTTTTAAAAGTTGTCAATGAGAAAAGACAATATTCGAAATGTTCGTATTTTTTTAAATTTTTAGGAGTAACTACTAAAAATAACTTTAGTTGTTCTTATTTTTCTTTTAATTTTTGTAATTGAAAAATTTAATAAAAAAATTATTATACAGATTATGTGATTTGAAATTTATTGGTTTTCATAAAAGTAATTTAAATAATTTTTTATTCAACAAACTAACGCATATGTTTACACACCGACATATTATTGATTATTTAGTAGCACTCAACTTCACCTGAGTTTCGCCATGGATCTTTTAGTTTCTAAATTCATTTTATTTTTTCATTTTTTTATTCTTCAAATCATCTGCGAAAATTGTATCAAACATAATAAGTAATTCTAGTTTTAGTTATTGTTAACATGTATGTACTTGTATGAGAATGTTTAAAAGGACGGTCGGTACAGTGAAGGAACAAAAAAAAATAAATTAATAAATAAAACTAATGGTTCGCAAAGTAGCACTTTTAAAACAAATAAAAAAATCTATCTGTTACTTAAAGTAATTTCTTTTATACTAAAATTTTTTAAAAGGCAATATAAAATATTGCATACTTTTAGTAGAAATATTAAAAATTGAGAAAGCGATAGTATAATGTTCGAATTAGGCGATTAATTGAAAAATTTTTCTTGTAACAAAATAAATCATACATCAACTTACACTATTTTAACTTCTGAGAAAATGCTTTTAAAAATAAAAAAACGGGTTTTAGATAGGGCTCAATTTCAACGGTAATTTTCTTATTATAGTCTATTGCGAGGCAGTATAATTAAACTCTATACTCTTGATTAAGAAAATAATTATTTTTCTGCGTTTTTAGAATTGAAAAAATGTTTCTTTTTTAGGACTTTGAGGAACTGTAATTTTTTCTTTTATAGAAAAATGAATTTGAAAACAAAAAAAAGATTTATTGGCACATAAAATTGCAGCTTTCTAACTTGAATGTTGCAAAAATTTTGTAAACAAACACACAGACAAGTCACGTTAATTGCCTTTGAAATTGTGATTTCATTTGAATCTCAGGGCAACAATCTGTTTTAGTAACAAAGCGAAAATATGAAATTTGAAGAAAGTTCACAATTATTCAGAATACGCTACCAAAATGTGAAAAAATGACAAAGGGCTGCAACAATTTATTAGACAGGTCTATTAAACAAACAAAACTACATATTGGTTGAATTTTTTTGCTATAATTTTCCAATACAGAGAAACATACATTTGTAGATATTTAGAAATATAAAAAATGTTGCAACAACAATACTTGATTATACGCCTAAAAGCATGCAATATGAGAGTGGAAATATTAAATTTTGATGAATCTACCTGAATTATAAATTAGAAAAGTATACAAAACTTTTTGTTCTTTTGTTAATAAATTTCTTTATTTTGAATACTAATTTGAATATCAGACCTCCAACAAGACAGCGTGTGGGGTGTAACACTTCTATGTGGGGTGTAATACTTATGCTATGACGAAAATTTTACAAAGTTACATAAATTCAGTTTCTGTGAGTATATTTTTTCTATTATTCTTAATCTTGGCTTCCAATCAAACGATTTTTGGCAAATTAATTTTACTTACTACAATATTTTTCATTTTCTTCAATATCATTTCAAACAATTTCATTCTTGTATTTCTTACTTTTGATTATATAGGAAAAGGATATTATATATATAATTTTAGAGTACATTAATAAGGTAATTTCAACCTTGATCCTTTTACACAAATGCCCATTAGACCAGTAATTATATTAAAATATGTCAAGGGTATTTTCTTTAATAATAAAAAGTAAATGTAATAATAAAACTAACATTACTAATACGAGTATATACGTATGTGAATGACACCAATAGTTCATTATTATTATCCTTCTTCTCCTTATTCATCATAGCATAATATTATAACAACTATGTTTTGATAACAATATTGCTGTCGTATTTACAGTAAAATACATAATATGATGTACTTACTCATATTAACATTGTATGTATAACTACAAATGCATAAGTAATGTTCACATTACATTATTAGTTATTCCATTAAGTATTATAGGTGACAGACAAAAAGTCCTACATATGTCATCAAATTATCTAATGAGTTTTACAACATATATTTGAAATAAAGTGTGAGATATTAGTTTTGCAGGATTTATAACAGAATTGTATGTATTTAAAATAATATGAAATATTGTGCGGAATGTAAATGTAAGGTCGGGACTAAATAACGAATCTGTTAATAATGAATGTTTTCGAACATTTTCGAAATGATCTTCTTGTAATATTAAGTTGAGACTATACAGCTGGGTTATTTTCATTTTATAATCATTAGAATCTTTTCTTAGGCCAAGGAATAAACATATAGGAACACAATTTGCATATATGTATATTTTGGACCAGAGTACCAATTTTGAGACAATTTAGTATATTCACCTAACCTTCTCTTAAAACTTTAAAATTAGCTTTATGATATTTCAGTATCGATTTGGATATTGGAGTTTAAATGTTGAAGCTCTGCATGAACAAGTTGAGTAACTGTTTAAAAAACTGTCGTGTGTTTTTTCGCGCGGGGATCACAAACTTGACACTAAAATTCTACTATGTAAAACATTCTATTACATTCTATTATAATGTTTGCATTCGGGTCTATTATTTTGGAATCTCTTTCATAAATTCTGAAGTTTTAATATTTTGTATGAAAAAGACAAATTGAGTTTAAAAGCTGAAAATAATAATATGACTGCAAAAATATCTAGCTATCAATAAACTATTCTAAATTGTGGTAGCACAAGGAAATAATGACAGCGATATTAACCTAAAAAATGAATAAAAAGAAAAAAACTAAATAAAATCGAATGAAAAACATTAAAAACGGAAATATTAGGAAAAAAAAAAACAATTTTATAAAATTCTCACGATATCAAACAAAAAAGAATAGAAGAGAAAATTTTTCTTTTTCTGGAAAAGGGTTTTTTTTCTCTTCTTTAAACGACAATAATACTTTTTATTGCTATGGTGTAAATGAAAACTTGTGTCATCGAAAATATTATAATGATTAATTAGTGTCCTTTATAAATGATACACGATTACATTTGTATAATATTAGGTCATATGTCTAGAAAAAAAAGAGACCTAGAATTCTTATATTGAAAAATTAATAATTAAACATGAAATCATGAAATGTGCCTGTCATAGTCAGAAAGTGTTTTACATACATATATACATATACACATGTATATATATATAAATTTCAATATAATATGTTTAAGGCTGTTTTCAGCTCGGACAAATTTTCATAAAGGAAAATTATTTAAAATTATGTTGAAATTTTGTGTAGGTAGAAAATAAAAAATGGTTTTTAATATTTTCGGGACTTTTTATTTTTATAAGTATTGATAATAAAAAATTCTTTATAATAAAATTTTTGTACGAATTTTTAATTAATAAAAGGTAAAAACGAAAAATCTATTTAACATAATTTTGAAATTTGAGCAGTTGCCACGTTTCTTATTAAAGAAAATTATTTTGAAAATAAACTTCGTAAGAAACAAGGATATTGAAAAATTAAACAGAAATTATGAGAAAAGGAAAATGATTTTGTTTTTTTTTTCTTTTCAATGTAGATCGAGTTTTTAACATTAATTAAATCGAATTCTTTGATCTTATATAGCAAATTGTTTATTTTTTGCAATTTTATCAAAAAACAAATATGGGAAAATCAAAGAAAATGATAGAGTATTAAGCTGGGAAGAACACAAATTTTAAAATTTTCCTTAGAATCATTAACTTGTTCTTTTAAAGTTGCATTATATTTGTAGAATATTAGAGATTTTATTAAATCACTTGTATTTTAAGGAATCATACATATTTAAATTAATATTCGCAAAGTAGGATTGACATTATAAGGTCAATTCGTAAATATTAAAAAATTTAACTTTAAAAACTTGTAAACTGGTCGTTAATATTAATTATAAGGAGGAATGGACAATAAATTTTGTTTAAAAAACTACGAAATAATTGCACACAAATCTTGAAATATTTTTGAAGTCAAATCTTTCAAATTCTTTTCATAATCTTATTTAATTATAAAGCCCCTTTGCCTTATTCGTTCTCTAAAATAATAGTCTGCACACCGACTCAAAAACCTTCATAATAAAACATCACACATGGAAGTTCGAAGTCAAAATAATTAAAGAATTTCGCTGAAAATCGTGTGTTGCAGATTCAGACTTCACTTTTCCATTTTTTAAAATAATTTTTTTTTGTTATAATTAAAATAAGTGTTATTATAGTTTTTAAAAATTCCAGAAATGCTGTTATACACAAATCTAGTTCATCTTAAAATTCGAAAATTATTGTTATATAATTGCTACAATTTACATATATGAAATTTTTGATATTGAATAAATATTTTTAAAATTTTTCTTCAAAGCACTTCAATTTAGAAATTTTTCCAAAAATTATTTAAAAATTCATTAAATATTTCATTAAAGTCTATTAATTAGCCTTAAAATGTATGAGTCATACGGAAAATTTTTAATTTGTGTATGCAATTTTCTTTCAATTTTTTATAATTACATACATAAATCAAATTTCTATACAATTATTTAAATCGTTTTATAGTTTTATTCTTATTAAATGACTTACTTAAGACATTTATTATTTAAAAAACTTTGATGTGATCAGCACATAACCGACCGCAACGTATATTGCCTAGTTTGATGAAAGTGTTATAGAAGATTATGAAAATGCTTTTCCTTCATTAGAACACTTCCTTTCTATTTTAAGGAACTTAGAAAGCTTTTAGTTAGCATACCTGTAAATTTGGCTCTTAGTAGAATTTCGCTTTGTGCCACCCAAAGATTGGTACAAAACGGAATTCTACTAAGAGCCAATTCCTATTAGAAATTCTCCTAATGCAAATTTAGCTCTTAGTACAATTTCGCTTTGTGCCACCCGAATTTCTTGAAAAGTTCACCAGTTAGTTTCAATAAGAACCAAAATTTAAATATCAAATTTCAAGAAATTCGGCCCCTCAGTTCAGTTTCCGAGTCTTGATCTTTCCAAAAAACTTATAGATTAACACTAATCTATAAGTTTTAAATTTCAAGGAAATTGTTTGGATATTTCTCTCCATATACGCAAAAAATGTAAAATCGGCCCGCAAAAACGTCCAGTTCCCGAGCTTTGATATATCGCAAACGTTGATCAATCCATCTCATAGTCAATGTAAACTCACATATAACATTTCATCAAAATTGGTTCAACTGAACTTGAAATTCACGCGATCACAAACAATACCGAAAGACTGGCAGTCTGACATCTTTTTAAAATTAGTTTATTTACGCTTCTCTACTTTAGAGACCTGCGTTTCCACCGAAAACTCTACATCCGAAATTTGATGCCGTCACATAACCTCCCTTATTGTATACAATACGGTCGGTAAATAAAAATTGTTCAATTTTTGCATTCAATTGTTTATAGTTGACTGTAGATGTGTGCATTCTTTGTAACTTTTATATGAGTACTTTAAAGTGTTTATTCATAATATAGAAACAAACAAGCGTATTATGTATATACATATACTTACACTATGTAGAAGAAGAACATTTGAAAAAAATAGTCAATACTAAAGTGTGAATTATTGATTTTCTTTTTATAGGTGTAAGAAGAAAAGTATGTAGTGTAATTCGTAAATTACTTCTTACATATACATATATATATATATAAATATTTTACTAGCTATGTAAAAATAAAATTTTAAAATTAATTTACACTTCGCTTTCTTTATAAAATTTTATATATATTCAACAGGAATTCAAAATCAACACATACAAATATTCTAATTTTAATTTACAAGTAATTCTTCCTTTGTTTACTTGATATTCAAGAATTAAAAACTTTTGAAATTGAGGTCATATTTTGTTGAAATTTTCGGTTTTTTGGAAAAATTCTCGTAAAAATTTGTTAGTAGAACTTATTTGGAAAAATCTATACGTTTTTTAAATCTAAAATTACTGAAAATAAAATTAGGAAGGTGTTTAAAGGAACTTTACAAATCGGCTTGCATTTTTTTCGGAAGTGCACGACTTTTGTTCCTAAGCCCCGTTTTACAAACATGAGACAACATTCTGCAATAATATTACAAATATAAATTAGTTTCTTTTCTTATTAATTTCATGAAAACTGTAAAAATAATAAAAGGTTATCGTAATAAAAACATAAATTTCTTATACACTTAAAAATTATTTGTTTTTACTAAAAATCTTCATAAAATTCGAAAAATATTTTTATAATTATTTTTGAAATATTTATTTAATAATTTTTGATAGACACCAAATTAAACATGAATATATGTATATACATTATGGTAGTTTTTGTACATAAATTATAATATTCGAGTATTGAGTGATTGAGATAGTCAAATAATATAATATAGAGTAAACATACGAGTATTAGTTAGTAATTTAAAAATATTAATTAAATAGTAAATATAATTGCTAAAATAATCATATTTCTACTTCTTAAATTATTTTATTTTATTTCATTTATAAATAAGAAGGCAAAGCAATTTTAAATTAATCAATGATTATATAATAAGTACAATTTAATGTAGATGTGTTACGTATATGCGTATATGTTCGAGTATGTCTTTACAAGTATATTTGGTATGTTGAAAGCAAGAGTTTTGAATAATTATTATTTTCATATATAGTTTTGTCAAAATTTTATTACATACACATGCTTATATATTTATACTTACGTGTATGTAAATATTGTATAAATAAATTATTATCTAAGATTACATTAACTATATTCCTTGTTTTATATATACGAGAATATGTATATATAAAATTAATTATTCATTCACAATAAATATATTTGAATAGTAAACATGCCCATAGTGAATTTGTTGGTAAGAAGTACTATATGGAATTAATTGTTATATAATATAACAACTATGAATATATTGTAGTATTTTGACATATTAAAAGAAGTGGGTCTCTATTATCTATTACCAATATTAAAACAAATTAAATAGAAATTCTAATCAATCTTCAATAATTATATAATAATAATAATGATAAGTGAGAAAATGTTATACAAAAATTTTAAAGACTGACAGAGAATAAGGCTTGTCCATTTAACATATTTTTTAAAATGCATACATGTATTATTTTTGTGTTAGAAAAAAACGAAACACTATAACGAGAAAAAATAAAAGTCTTTGTCCAGGCATTTTATAGAAAATTCAAAATATCTTAGTATAAAATCTAGTTAATATTTTCTTACTGTTCATGAATTTTTAATTTTAAATTATAATTTTAAATATTTTCTATTTGTTTTCTTATTTATTTTGGTAAAAAAAAAATAAAAAATCAAACTTTTGATATATTTGTACATAATATACTCAATAGATAAAATAAAAATGGCTTAAAATTTGTAACGAAAACCAGTCACAGACATACTCGTATATATATACATACATTTAGAGTAACAAAAATTACAATGATTCAAAGTTAACTATTTTATGTCACAAAACAAATAAAATAAACAGAGAAATAATAAAAAGCAACTACAAACAAAATGAAACTTTCATGTAAAAAAAAAAAAAAATAGTAAAAAGCAAAAAAAAGAAACGAGAAACAAAAAGTCAAGAAACCCAAATTCAAATTTGTATTAAGGAAAGAAAGAAAAATAGCACTAATAATAATAAGCAACAGAAACGGCTGCAACAGCAAGACAACAACAATCCAAAAAAAAACAAAAGAAAAACTCCTAGGAAGAAATAAAAGCATTTTCATAATGGTACATTACTATACTTTAAAGTGAAAAATGAAAAAAAAAAAAAAAAAATTAAAAAATTAGAAAAACACAAAAAAATAAAGGTAACCAAAAACGACATTCAAGCCATGTAATTGAATTTATTTATAACCAATTTTTATTTTTTTTTTTCATTTTTTTTTTATTTTTTTCTTATTCTTTTTTCTATTTCTATTTAACTATATTCGATATTCGACGCGTTTTATGGAATTTTGTAGCTGTATTACATTTTGCTTTTCTGTTCTTGCTCTTTTTTTTTGTTTTTTTTTTGATATTTTGTAAACTCGATGAAACGAGTATTGCCGAACGAATCGATTTTTATTTTCGTTGTCTCTATTTTTTTCTTCGCGTAATAAACCACTTTTAAAAGTTAAAGAAAAAAAATAATAATAATAATAAAAATATTAGAAGACAAGGAGAGAAAAAACAAAAAAAAGAGAAGAAACAAAAAAAAGAACAAAAAAAAAAAACGAAAACCGGATCCAGGCAAGAACCTTAACGGTGAACAAAAAAAAAAAAAAAATTTTTTTTTATAAATTTTTCTTTTTCTTTTTTTACTTCTTTTCAAATATAATGACAAAATCATTCGAGACTCGTACAATTGTTGGAGGAGAGAAACCAGTTCTGTTATTGTTGATTTTTAATTTTTGTTTTTTCATTTCTTTGTTATTTTTGGTTTTTGTTTTTTTTTTTTTTTTTTAAAGAATATAACACAAATTAAAATATCGTGTTGAGGCTTTAAACTCGCTTTAAAAAATACTTTTCCTGATTTAGGTTTTTTTTTTCTTCTCTTTCTTAATGAATCAACATAAAAAAAAAATCAATTTGAATAGTATAACAAAAGTTAATTAACGTTTGTGAGTAAATTGTGTTTTGTGATTATTTGAATGAGTGATTTTATGTTGAAATTATCACTCATTTGAGTTAAACTAAGGGTTTCCTCTTATTAATCGAATAATAATTTAAAAAAATTTGCACAATTTCAATTGTACCTACAATTATGTATTAAAAATTAATTTCGAAATTATTGTAAAATTGAAATTAGAATTGTGAATTGTTCAAAAGTTTTTGACGTTTAAAATTCATATAATTTTTGTGACAGACTTAAAGTTAAAAATAGACCTTTATTAATAAAATTAAGGTAAGAAATTAATTTATTTGTTTGTATTTATTAAAAAAGAAAAATTGCTTAAAACTTTTAAATTCTCTTTTTTTTCAGAAATGTTTTACAAATGGACTGGTTTCTCCATTATAAAAAAAATGAAAGACATTTATTATTTATTTTGTTAGACTTTTTTTTGATGGATTTTGTCAAAACCCTACTCCACTTCAATTTGCTCTAATATTTATAATTTTAAATATTTTAATTTTCTTAACTTTTTCAACTTACTTTTTTTGACTTGTTAATTAATTTTGTAAGAAATTTGGAAGCAAAATGGTAGTTTAAATGGGATTATATTTGAGTAAAATTTTTTAATCCTTTATGTAGGTGCGTTATAGGTTATATAGGTGATTTATTGTAGTAACATTTTTATTTAATAAATAAATTACAAGGCATTATATTTTAAGTAATTAAAAGTAGGCATTATTTCATATTGTAAGAAAAAAAAACCATAAATTTAGACAATGTATGTCGTTTTCTATTGTATGTTAAAGAAATTTTGCGATGTTACGCGTTCCAAATTGTACAAAATGCGTTTTCGAAATACAAAAAAAAAAACAAATCGTTCATTCAAAAAATTCTGAATACTGAAAAAATCCTGCTGAATGGTGGCATTAAAAAAATTGTGGATTATAAAAATATGACGATGTTATCAGTGCCTGTGTTAGTTAATATTGACATAGCGCTCACTTTTGACATTTTACGTTGAATTTTGGTTTAGAAAATTTGGCAATAACTTAGGCTGCAAATATTAAGAAGGCTGATAATAATGTTTATAATATAAAATATCGATTTAAAAAAAAGGCAGCCAAGGGCAAAAAAAAAGCAAAAATTGTATGCCGAAATGTTAAAAAAAAAACTTTGTTTCTGCATGATAATGCAATATTACTTCCTTATTTTTTTGAATGTGAATACAGTTTAAGTTACAGTTTTGGATTTAATGTGCAGTTAAGTTAGTACAGTTAATACAGTTAATAATTATACAATTTAAATAAAGTTCTACTTATACTTAAGATTTAAGAGTCTCCGAATTCATTTTCTTAATTCAATTTTATTTAATCCCTATAGTATTTATAGTTAACAATATATACAAAACTATTTTATTCATATAATTTTTATATTCTTGTTTAGTTAACATTTCATATGACATTATTATAGTTACAGCATAAAGTAAGTAAAACAACAACAATAACAAAAATAGCAGCAACAACCGTGCAACAGCAATAATATTTTTTTAAAACGACAACAGCTACAAAAATTAATCGCAACACACACTATACACACGTACTAGTATTAAAATGTTTTATATACGTTATATTCAATATTATAAAAAGCCGTATAAACAAAACAAAATCCACAAGTAGTTATACAAAAATGCATAAAACAATTTGTTGTTGTTTTTCTTATGTTTATAATAATGTTTCTTAAGATGAAGGTTGAGTCCAACGCTTTGTTTATTTTTATATACGAAATAATCAAAATAAGTATACTGCACATCAGCTATAAACGAGAGAACTACAAAATAAAGAGAAAAATTCAAAAAAAAAAAAAACAAAATGATAAAAAAAAGAAAACGAAATAAAAATAAAAAAAAAATAAATACAAAATAAAGTAAAGCAACAACAACAAGAATACTCGTTTTTTTTTCATAAATACTATACTAGTTACTAGTATAGTAGATATCGAACGAAAAAAATGTATAGCAGTGGAATAGTGAATAATGAACCAATTAAATTCAGTCTATCAATCTTTAAAACTAGTCAGCTAAAAAATTTCGAGTAAATTGAACGTATATTGAATACAGATCGGATTATTGATCGGATTATAAGAAGAAAAAAAAAAAAACAAAATAAAATAACAGAAAAAAGAGAAGCAAAAAAAATGAGAAGACAAGAGCAAGAAAAAATATATTTTTTTTCTTTTATAAAATAAATTAATAATATTATTAATTTTAATTCTGTATTTAATTACAAAACAAAATAAGAATGAAAAAAAACGGATTTAATACTTCAAACACGTGCATTTTAATAATATTATTGAAATATTTTTATAATTATTAAAAATTATTTATTTAATATATACGAAAATATATATATACGAAATCGAATATTAATTTAATTAATATAAAATCAATATGAATAAAATACTGATTTTCTCGAAAAAAAAAATTAATTTTTAAAAAATAATTTTAAATATATAAAGTGAGAAAAAATAATATTTAAATTTATAATAATATAAATTAATAATATACATATTATATGTATAACAAATATAACACTATATATACATATATATATATATATAGAAGTAATATGGAAAACCTTTGTTCAATTATTTTACCACCAATATTTTCTAATAATGTTCAAAGAACAATTATTATAGTAGTGAAAAATTTAAATCTAATAATGTTTATAAAAAAACTCTTAAACTCTTAAATAGATCGGCATTTATATATAACATATAATATGTATAAACATATGTTTATGTACATATGTTACTATATTATTTCATTGTATTAATTATGATACCATTTATAGAATATTTATGCTATAGTAACTATTAAAAAATTTAGCTATTTTTATATTTTATTTTTTTTCTCTTATTTTTTTGTATTATATATTTTCACATAAGTATAAATATATATTTATACAATATAATATTAAAGAAAACTAATAGAAATAACAATAATAATAATAATAAAGAAGTGAACAAGAAAATATTCTTGTATATATATTTTTTGCGCGACTTGCATCATATTTAAATCGCGTTTAAAGATTTTTTTCAACTCGTACTTTATTCTCTTTTTTTTTTGTTACAAAAAAAAAAACAAAGTAATAAGATAACACAGAAAAAAAAGGAATATTTTACTCCTCTATACATATACATAATAATATATGTGAATACATACACGTATTTGTGTTAAAGTGTATGTATATATGAATAAAAAAAAAAAAGCAATAAGAAATACCTATACGTAGTATAAAAGAATCCAGCATCCAACTTAATATTTTACCAGGTCAGTTTTAAAAGCATCATACAAGAGAGGTAAATCTGAAAAAAAAAACCATTTACATTTTTTTTTTCTCTTGTTGTTGTTTTCATGAAAAAAATTTGTTATAATGCATTATATATGTTTGTATGTATATACATATATGTATATACATATATGTATAATATTCAAGTATATTATTTTTATAGAAATATATTCTTTTATATATATACAATGAAATCTGTTATACACGAAATAAATATGATTTATATTTTCAATATACAGAAATTGTTATACCAAATGAATTTTAAGAAAATTTTTATATATTTTTTTTGCAACTAAATATATACTTACATTAAAATAATTAATTTTTGGATTTTGTTCTTTTAAAATCCAAAATTATTTGTTTTTGGAAAAATATGGTAATAATAAATTGGTTTTATTAATAATTTTTAATAAAATTCATTTTTATTTTTGTATAACAGAATTTTATGTTGTATTGCAAGTATTGATCTTAAATGTATGAAAAGATCATAAAGTTTATTATACTCGTATGTATACTCACCTATGTGGGTAAAATATATTTTAATCCATTCGCGATTTTTATTTTGTTTTTATTTTGGTTTTCTTTTAATTTTATTTTTATATACTTGTACGTATAATATTATGTATATGTTCTATAACCATTTTAGTAGAAAAAGTCATTGATTTGCTTAAGGCATAACTTTTGACTTGTGACTTTTTTGTTAATTTTTCTTATTCTATATATTATACATATACATACACACAATTTTATACATTTTATATTATTTTTATAAAAAAAAAAATCGAAAAAAATCATAGATCAGAATTTTATACTATAATTGAAATTGGAAATTTTGTATAACAAGACAAAAATTAGTAAACAATTATTTATGTATGATTTGTAAAAATACATCATACTATCTTACATATGCAATATTAGTAAAAATTATGTGCATAATTTGATTAGTATAAGTATAAGTATTGTAGAATAATATGTGAAATTTGTATAACATTAATGCACTTATTTGTTTATTATTTTTAATAATTCTTTATTATAACACTTTATTTTTTAACTCGTCGTTTAATATAATGAAATGTTAATAATTTAATATTTACATTGACAATTTTCAAATTTAGACAAAACAACTTTGTTTTCAATTGTTGTTTGCTTATATTTAAGTATGTTGAAATTTATTAAATAATTGTTAGCTTTAAAAATTTTCGAAGTAGATTTGTTAGAATTATTAATTGAAATTTTGAAAAATAATATTTTAACAAAACAGAAGAAAATATATGTATGCGTATATTATGTGTGACCGAATTTGAATTCACTATTGTTATATTATTTTAAAATAAGGTATTTCAGAAACAAAATTATCATAAAAAATTTTGTTTTTAGAATTAAAACTTCTTTTGGCCATAATACTAATAGATAATATGACATAATATATGTAAACGCATATGATTATTGCGTTCTCTTTGAAGACATACATAGTATTTTGGATTTTTCCTGAAATCTTTATGAAGTCATGGAATATTGTAATGTTGTGTTGTACGAGAGTAAAAACAAATCTATATTATATTATACTGTGGGATATTTTAAAAATTTGTTGGGATAATATTTTAAATATACATATGTATGTATATAAAAATTTGAAATAATTTATTCAAAGAAATGTAGTCGTTATATAATTTCTCTCAATTTTTTTTTTTTAATATTTACCTAGGCAATATTAGTTATGTTTGAATTTTCACCTCTTATTTTATTTTCTTAAATGAAATAAGAGGTGAAACCGAGTAATAAACTTAATTTATCATGATTATGACATTCAGGTACGTTTTTAGATTTCGTATGCATTGCTGTAATTAACATCTATGAAGCCTTTTGTTTAAAATTTTATACTATATTATTTACTTAGTATGATTTTCGGTCTATGTTCTTAAAGTTTATTGTTTATAAAGTAATACATTTATCTTATATGTTAAAATTCTAGAAGTTGACATAAAGTACTAATAATTGTTAATATTGGATATCTTACTTTTGAACTATTACAAATAATAAAGTAATTTCTATAAACCCTGCTGAAAATTTAATTTTATATTTTAATATATTTTATAACAATGTGACTGATACCGATTTTTCAACTTCATATATTTCCAATGTATACTCGTATCTGTGTTTGTATTTTATATAATCAAGAATTTTCAATAGATTCTTTAGAGAAAAATAAGAATCCTTCTAATATAACATTTCATTTTTAAACTATAATTGTTGACAAATTTATGTCGGACTATTATACACACTCTTTTTACACTCTTTTTATAATAATATATTGTAAAATAACTTTGTATATTCACAAAAAATTTTGAGAAAATTTATTTCAGAAAATAAGTACCTATACTCGTACCTACATTAATATACTCAATTTCCTTCAACTCATATACTTATGTATAGTGTATGTAATATCTTTATATAAATCAAAATGTTAATTGTTAGTATAAAAATAAAATTTATAAATAATGCATTTTATTAAATTACATAATTTTAATATAAAATGTGAAAATGAAATATAAAATATATATACATACATATATTGTAATATTGAAGAAAGAATGGGAAACAAAAAAAAAAAAATAAAAAATGAAAATTTTAAACAATATACTATAATAACTGTTATACGATAATTATATTTAACAATTTTGAACTACAGTTCAAATATCAAGCAACAATTCAAAAATTAAAAAACTTAAAAAAAAAAGAATGAATAAAATAAAAAAAAACAAAAAAAAAAAAGACAAAAAGATGGCAAGAAAAAAAAAATGTAAGAATTTCTAAAGAATCAAAGTTTATAGTTATGTACAAGCCCATTTATAGAATAATTGGTCAATTATTAGCTTTGAAAATTTTTCAGTTCTTCATTTCTATCTCTTTTTTTCTTTTATTATTATGCTTATTTTTATACAATATATGTATGTATGTACATGGATGTATGTATATGTATGTATATGGATGCTCATAATAATCTTAAAATATTCTTTGATACTCGTGTAACATTCAAATATGCTTTTATTTTTACCTACATATATATCGTATATATATCGTAAATTGTTATTGTAAAGATTTCGTTAAATTATTTGTGTATAAACAAAAATACTAACATATATGGAGATATTGTATATATATTTATGTACATAAATAGTAATAAAGAGTTGATGATGACTAGGATTAAAGATGAAGAAGAGATAATTTTCGTGAAGAACTCGAAATTCATCGCATCGTATTTTATTTTTCATTTTTAATTTTTTTTTTTATATTTTCTAAATAAAAAAAATTTTTTTTTTGGTTTTCTTATTAAGATTTTTGTATTTTTTTTGTATTTTTTTTACTTATTTTTTCTTATGTACTATGAAAAAGATGAAGACACAAACAATGAATAACATTTCAATGACCTTTACAATGAAGATGGATTTTTTTTTCAACTCGTTTCTTCTCTATATAAATATATATTATATATATATACATACATACATGAGAACATAGTTACTGTTGCTTTTCAAGTAAAGATGAACTATTGAAGGTTTTTGTATTTTTTTCTTGTTATATTCTTGCAGAATTTTTGTTTATAACAACAACAATAAAAACAGCAATTTACAGAAAAAAAAAATTGCTTATATTTTTGCGTATTCTGATTTTGTTTTATTTTTATTTTTTTGTTTTCTTTAAAAATTTTTGATTTCCCAATAATAAAAAGGGTTTTCTCTTAAACTAAAGGTAAAATTAAAAGAAAATATATTTATATGTGAATAATTTTTAGAGTATATGTAGGTACTCAAGAGTTAATTTTTAAAAGTATACAAACATACATACATTTGTAAGTACATTTGAGTATGATATGAGCCATATAGGTTTTAGATTTATGCTAAGATATATAAATCACAACAAAAAAAAAAACAGAAAAAAAATCAAAAAGAAAGAGATTTTTTTCTGGTCCGAGAAAAATGAATTCTTTTAAATGAATATTGCAATTTTATAACAAAAAACATAAAAAATTTTTTTTTGGATATTTTTTTAATGAAAAAGTTTTCATTTTATGTGACCTCAATATTTCTTCTTAAAATATCGTTTTATTTATTTTGTTTTACTTTTGTTTAATAAAAGATATTTAATATATGTGTATGCACTTATTTAAAATCCATTTACTTAATTCTTTTAAGTAAAATTTTTGCTGCATAAAAGAGATAAGAGAAAATTGCATTCATATACCTATAAGTTCATAAATACATTAAAAATATGTTATGCAGCTATAAAACACTCATATATACATATGTATGTATGTTATGTTCCCATTTATTACGATACACTAAAATTATATACAAATATATTATAGTTCTATACACATTCCTTATAAAATATTCAAATTTAACTCCCTCTATATATAATAAAAAAAAATTAAGTTAAATAGTAACAATATTCACAAATACCTTCATAATAAAAATTTTAACTTTACTAATGCATTATTTTTATTATATTGCATTGCAATGCAACCACATACATATATTGCAACAATACGAGACATTATAAAGAATGACATTGTGAATATTGCAATTTTTGTTATATACGTTGTAATTTTGTATAAATACATACATATGTATATGTGAGAAATTATTAGAAATAAAATTTAAAAGAAAGACAAAGACAAAATCCCACCCTCACCTGCAAAAAAAAATTTTTATTTTTTTTTCCTTTTGAATTTTCAAAATTAACTTTTTCTTTTTTCACACATTAACGCTTTTTCTAAAATAATATTATTAAATTTATACATACATATGTATTTATATATATTAAAAATGCATATAAGCATACATACAAAACATTTAGTTCGTATAAAGGATAATTGAATGTTTATTTTATAAGTATATGAAACAAGTTTTCAATAATAAAATATTTTTGTTTTTTGGTTGGAAGAATATGAAAATAGTAATATTAAAAATTGGCATATAGCATGTTTAGAAAGGGTCATTTAGAAATTTTATTTGTGTATACAGGGTGTTTCGTATCAAAGTGTACTGTTATATACCATTGTATATAGGCTCTCATGAGAAAACAAAACTTTTGTAAGGAGACAAAAAAAATTCAAAAAGTAAAAAAAAATCAGTCGAAATTGATTTTAAACCCTTATAACTTCGAATCTGCTGAGCTGTGAACAACGTCTCTATACAAAAGTTTTCCTTGCTCATGAGGGCCTATAAAATGGTATATATAGTTATGCACTTTTATGCGAGACACCTTGTATAAAGGAATTGTGTTATTTGTACATATATGAAATTAATTAATGTAAGCTAAGACAATATGGCAGCATTCACGGTATTATGAAATTATTAGCACTTCAAATAACGTATACGAGTATTATGGGTTAAATTTAAAATATATTTGCAGAATAATTTGGATTTTTTGTGTATAATGCAATTATTGTAATGTTCTAAGTGCTATTTAGCAGGTTACTACTTGTAAAGAGTCTTTTGTTTCAGCGTGTTGTATTAAAAATTTTAATTTTTTTGTGCAAATATTCTCAAATGAGAGTATAAGATACTATAAAATTTTTTTTTTCTTTTTCACTTCTAGAAGGAGCATAGGGCTAGTGAATGACATCATAGATAGCCATGTCCCAGTTTCATTGCGTCATTGAGTTTTAATTAGTTAGGTGACTAGCCTGCGTAGTTTTTTTCTTTATATTAAATATTTTAAGATTATTGATTTTTAAGTACTGTTTATTTTTCTTAGTTTTTAATATCAAGTACTTATAATGAATGTATGAAAATTACTTGTATACTAATTTGTTATTTTTTACAAGTATTGTGTATTAAGTTGTAATATTAAATATAATTTTTATAGTGACCTGACCGGGGTTTGAACCTGAGACCCATAAGTTAAAGGACCGGTGCCATTACCATTGCACCAATGGTCCGATAGATACTGTATAATAGTTATTTAAAAATATATCTTAAAACTACTTTAAATCAAACTGTTTCCAAGAACAAAAATTATTTCTTCATAACGCTAAGCTTCATATATGAACAACTAGCTGTTATAGGTAAGAATACATGAATTCTTATACATATAATAAATATTATAATTAAAGCAAAAAATTTAAATAACTTAAATTTATTTCAAATTATTCTAATTTTAATTGAATGTGGTAGAATTATGGAATTTCTTAAAAATTTCTTCATTATTATTTTTTATAATTAAATTACTCTTTAAATTTTTGAAATAGAAGAAATATAAAAATTCTTTAAATTCGAATTAAATTAATATTTATAACATTTATAGTAAAGTTGAGCTCATATGTTATATATATATATATATATGTACATATATGAGTACCTCTATATAATTTTAATTTTCAATGTAAAATATTTTAATTTTGAGTATTTAAGTATATATGCTACATAATATTTTATAAAAATATACCTTTAAAATATTTTTAATAATTAATAAATAGTTTTATTTTAAAATCCTGTATAATATTCTTATATGCATATATGTATTTGTTTTGTTATTGTTGAAGACTAAAAAGACCAAAAAATTAAATCCTCTTATATTGTTCATTACTTGAAAGGATCAAGAATGAACAAAAAAATATGAACAAAAGAAAGTTTTTAATACGAGTAATATTCAAACTATAATGTAACCAATCATTATTATTTTTTATAAAAGGTTTTTTATATATATACCAATTTTATGTACCTATATACATTAAATACACAGTGGTAAACATAAGTAAAGTATATAAAAAATTTAAACAATTCTTCACGAATATTTGAATTCTACTTGAAATGTGAATTTCAATTTTGATATTATTTTACAAAATAAGAATTAAGAGTAAACAAAATCAATTAGTTGTAGATCACTTCATTGGGTACGGTTTTGAAATGATTACTTCCCTTATTCATTATCATTTATTATTCCTTATTCAGTTGATAATTTATTTTTGTTATTCGGTCCCCGTATATTGTTCATGTTCTTAAAATGCCATTGTTTAAATATCATTAAATATTTAGATTTACTGATATTTTTTAAATATCAGTCTTTAAATATCATTTTCGCTATAGAATTCTAGAAGAATAAGCTTGATATTACTTTCATGTGGTATATCATATTGAATAAAATGTATCTTACAATACACCATAGCTTAACTTATAACGCCTAAGTTCGTTTGCATTTCATTCTATACGATAATTTTTCTAATATATAATTTAATTCACTGAAAAATTCTGAAGTATTCAATGTTGTTTGCATATATTAACACTTACTCTCTATATAATTGCATTATTTAGGTTATTTTTTCCAACGTATACACAAGCACTTTAAAGTTCTTTGTGCAGAAATTGAGATGGGTCTGGAAATATCAGTTCTGCACTATTCGTTATATTTATTTAATAGGTATATAGGCTTAATATTCTCTAATCATACCATGGGTAACGGTGAACCCCAATCAGAGCCTCTGGCTATAACATTGTTTCACGTTTTCGTGAAATTTGCCTTCCTTTTTAATTTTTCAAGTTATTTTATTTTTATGCTTTTTCTACCTCTTTTGGATTTTCTGGATTCTTTAGATATGTTTCATCTTCTATAAGTTTTTCTTATTTAATTTTTTATTTTATGTCTATGATGTTGTGTTCGGAAATATTATGGAAGACGATATTGTCACTTTTCCTATTCTCTGCATTGGTACAAAATAAGTGGTCGAAAACTCAAAATATGTTAAAACCAAAATATTTTTGTTACCTATTATGGAAAGAGTTCGTAAGAGAATATTTGTTTTAAGTTTTGACTCAAAATATATGTTCTCTTAAGAATTTTGTTGATATAAATGAATTTCACATGTCCGAAACTTATATTATATAATAAGTATATGCAGTTACATTTTTACAATAATTGAAATAGATATATAATTTTTATTTCATTATAAATATTTTTAAATAAAGTAATTATTTAGGAATTTTTCATATATAAAATTTCATTCTAATATCAAATATATATACATACTGTATTTATATACGAGTATGTATGTTAAATTTCTCATGCACTCCTCTAAATAGTATATTTATTGTACTTAATTTCATTCTCTTCTAAATGAATATAATATTATTTATATGTAAGTATACTTACTCATGGATCCATTTGTATGTCATATAATATAATAATATATGGGATGGAATGAAATTTTGTATATTTGATATTTGAGTATGTTTGGTACTGAAGCTTTGATAAATGAGAATAATTTAAATAATTTATATTGACCAATATTATGTGTATGTAGAAAAAAATTTATATTAGTACAATTTTTGATGCTACTATCAAATATTATATTTATACTTTATTATATGTAATTATATATTGTTAAAAATGTATAAAATACCGCAATTAACTATAAATTTCAATAATATTTCATAATATTTCATTTTATTATTGTAACTTTAAAGTGAGCATTAGATTGGGAAATTTTTTTTTTTTTTTTTTTTGTGGTAAAACATTCAATTTCTAATTTAATATTTACATATATAACGAAAATATATTCTAAGAAATAAATTGAAGGAATGACTCGTTTCTTGAAAATTTAAATTATCTGAGATCAATTAAGTATCAACCAAAAAACCAAATAGATTTATTGCTGCTTAAAATTATATTAATGGAATTCTGATATTTCCTTCCAAAGTTTTGGATGGGCTACTGCTATATTTTAAGCTTTTCACATAGAAAAACAGCTTCAATTTTTACATATTTTCATACATGTTATTCATTATTTAATCACACAACCCTAGTATTAAGTTTGGATTATTTGTTAAAAATAGGTGTTATTCATGTTAAATGGTTTCAGTTTTTTACAAAGAAAATTCATAATGAGAATCTATTTATGCACTCGACGCCTAATTTAAATATCATGATCAAAATCAAATTTCAGACATACTATTGCTAGCATAACTATTTGTTATACTTAAATATTATTGTGGCTAAAAAATATTATTTTTGATGTATACATCATGTAATTAGAAACTTCTATTACAAAAAATAATTACTAATTTTTAAGCTTGAATTGAAAAAAAAAATTTGTTTGAGGTGAATTAAATATTTTATAAAAATTAAAAAAATTTTATTGTTAGCACATAATATTTACTGTTAGTGCAGTATGTAAAAAAGTATACTTATATATACAAAAGTACATATTTGTCAATATTAGCAATAAATTACTAATAATATTGAATTACATTTTATTTAAATATTATTTATCAAAATTTATATATTTTATATTACTTTAATTGATGATTTATTCAAATGGAATTTTTTTGATTCTCATATAAAAATTTATTTTGCAAATTGATGCCATTTCAATTTGAAAATAAAATATTTTAGATGCATTCTCTATGTATATAGAATAACTACATAAATTTTAATTGTAAAATTTTAGATAATTTTAAATAAATACTTTAATTAATAAAGTGGCATATGAAATATCTAATTTTATATTTGTAATTATACTTAATTGGCAAAAAAATTTAAAATAAATTTACTATTGCTATATTGTCATTAAAATTTAAAAAATTGCATAAAATTAGGGGTAATCGTGTTTATTCAATTTATTTGTCTTTTTACTTTTATACTATATGTACATGATGGGCAATTTTATCAAAAGACGATTGGCTGTTCGGCCTTTAAATCAATTGCAGATTGCTATACAACATTTATACATTGTGAAAGTTTTTTTTTATTAAATAAGAACTTTTATCGAATTTAATTAAATTTATGGGCACTCTACTAAATTGGCAAAAATTTGACATTGATTAAATTAATAATTTCGGAAATGTTTTTAAGATTTCAATTACAAATTCTTAAACGTTTATTTGGCAGCTATGATTACAAAATTTACGCCAACTTGAATTTAGTATTACTCGTAGAAATCAATTAAGAATTTAGTTCTTTAGAATCAATCCTTTCGTTAGTACTAGAAATCAATTCTTTTATATTTTTTTTTTTTTTTATCTTTCTTGGATTAATTTTGTAAATTTTTTTTGAATACTTTAAGACATGTTATTCATAACAGATATTATTAATTTGGAATAAATCGCAAACTGTTTTAACTATGTTTCCAGGATCTCTATAACAAATATGGGGATACTAGACTGCCACGTATACTACATAATATTACATTGCTTCTTCTAGTTTTATTTTTACATTATATTTTTTTGAGATTTAATAACATTTACTGGTTATAAAAGAGGTTTCCTCAACAAAAAATTGTGAATTTTGAATTTGTACAGATAAATGTCTCTTAATTTAAATAATAGATTCTTTTATACACAAAATAATCATTCATTTTTAAATTTTCAGTTTTAAATGCATTCAATTTATAATTCTTATTAGTTTAAATATTTCAATATTAAAATAATTTTTGAAAGAATTTAACAAATATGTAGAAGAACTTAACAAGCTGCTAGAGTTAATTTGAACTCACAAAACAAAAGAATCCCAAAAGTTATAGCCGAATCATTTTTATTAATAATTTATTTTAACATGATTTTTATAATATTATACTTTTTAGCACTTTTCCAAAATTTTTTTGAAAAAAAATGCTTACTAGTTTCACTCTGTCCGTCCGTCCGTCAGTCCGTCCGTCCGTGGACACTTTTTTGTTTACAAAACTTCTACACCCTTGAAGATAGAAAGCTGAAATTTAATACGTACATAGATCTTTACTAGAAACTTATTTGCGTAGAACAAAATTTTTACTTATCTCCTCCCCTCTAGAAGTTATACCCCCCAAAACCCTAAAAATGCCATTTTTTAACTATTTAGTGCAGTGAAACCATAAGCATTTTTGAAGTTTTGTAAACACAGAAAGGCAGTGGCTTGCTTCTCCTAGCGCGGTATACTACTGTTAAACTTTAGAAAAACAAAATGGCCGTTCAAATTTACCGTTATCTAAAGTTCGTTTTTTTCAAATTTTTGATATTGTTTTCCTTCTAGACCCCAGCCTATAGAAAATTGAAATTTTAGGGGCTTTTAGACACTAATAAATGCTTCATTTAGAAGAAAATTTCTTTTCGTGTCCACCCCCTCTCAAGTTATCGCAGATATGCATAGACTGTATTTAAAAGCAGTATTTTCTCTTGTTGAAGGGAAAAGTGCTACAATACAAACTATTGGTTTAACCCAGCTTTATTCCTGTATATAACCATTAAAAATAATGTTATGATGATGATGCAAATAGTTATGTCAAATAGAAAAGAAAAACATAAATGCTTAAAGTAATGTTTAAAACCCACCTATTTATTGCTAATATACCATTTTAAATTGATTAAATAATTTTGTTAAAAACGACCCCCTTCTGACCATAATGACCATGAACTCATCTTTGTGGTTTTTACTATGTTATTCATTAACATTATTGTTTTCTTATTTATTTTGTTTTTTTGAACAAAAATAAAAAGAATAATCAAATTCACATGGACATTTTGGATATTTTATTTAATTTGGTTTTTGTATTTTTGCCATAATTCTTCTTATATACTGAAAAATGCTTCGAGTGAAATTTTTCATACCGTTACGAAGAGTCCATTATCTTCATCTTCTCTTTATTTATTTTGATTGACTTTTAGTGGGTGTATTTTTAACGTTGACGTAAATAATTAACTACATATTTTTACTTAACGTTAAGTTATTGCACTTGATAGTTTTTAGGAATTGATTTTGAAAAGTAAAACGCTTTTTAAAATAAGTGTGTGTATTTAAACTTTTTGGTATGCTCTTGTATACGCATATAAATATTTTTTTTTTATTTTTGTATGTGTATGTGTATGTATTAAGAAGCGAAACAACAGTGAAAAGACGATTACAACATTTTTATGTTTACCAGACGTATGTATGTATGTAAGAATGTGACATAAAAAATTTATGGTATCAGAATATGACAAGCTCATTATTGGTTTTATTTGTTTAAAATTTAATTGTTTTCATTTCGCAAAATATCAACAACAAAATTTGAACGTATATTAATAATATTCCAATAACGGTAGCGAATTATAAGAGAATGTATTTTTAATTAATTTTTTAAAATTAACAAAAAAAAAAAAATAATTAATGGATGAGAATGAATTTCAAAATTTGAGACGAATTATTACTTACGAAATTATAAAGAAATTGTGTGGGTAAAGTTAGAGTTAAAGTTAAACAAAAAGTATTCAAATTCAAATGATAATGAAGAGTAAATTTTCTATTAATATTTATTGTATGGTTAAATTGGGTAATATGAAATAAATAAAAGTCCGGTTCTAGCCAATATTTTGTGTGGAAAAATAAATTGGCACCATTTTGTCATTAAAGTAGTAAAGAATTACAGTTATCAAAGAGTTTTTGAAGACATTTTCATGTGGTAAATTTCTATAGGAAAACAAAACGATATAGACAAGTTCACCATGTCCTTCTTCCTTTATTATATCTACCCTAAGTCTGTACTCGAAGATATTTTCTAATATATGTTTCAATTCATCAATACTGAGTAGCCTGTGTCGAAAAAATTTAAGATGAATAATGGCCAGCACTAAGCATCTTCGATTTTTTACTAATTATTATAAGAATACAGTAAAAGTCACACTAATTAAGGCTTAAGATTTAATTACCTATACGTAATATCATTTGCTACATCTAAAAATATAAGGAGATGCTTTAGCTTACTTATTGTATTTAAAAAGTTTTAAAAGCGTGAATTTTTTTTAGCCCCGGCAGATTTTACTTAAAAAATTCTTATAATAAAAATATGCTATTTAGCACTCAAATAAAATATTTATGCAAAGTTTTTTATGAATAATTTTTTTTTTTCAATTAGCTAGCTACCGTACCGGACACAATTATTGACGCTCTTAAGCTGTATTTCTAATAAAACTTTTCTATATAGAATTTTTAATTATTTGAGTATTAGAAAAATATAAATTAAATATTCCTCTTTCATAATCATTTTAAACGGCCTAACCCAACAGTTGTTATGTTATTACCGATATTGGATCAAACACCGTCAAGTAAGTTTACATTTTTTTTTTTTTTTTTTTTCCTTCTTCACTCCTAGGAGGAGTATAGGGCTAGTGCATGATATCTATCATGCCCTAGTTTCTATAGTCATAGAGAGTTAGCTAGGTAGGTGACTAGCCTGCCGTAGTTTTATTTATATTAATTATTTGAGGTTATTAATATTTACTGTTTATTTTTCTTAGTTTTTAGTATCGAATACGAGTATTATGAATATTTGAAAATTACTTGTTTAATATTTATTAGTATTGCATATTAAGTTATATAATATTGAATATAATTTTTATAGTGACCTGACCGGGGTTTGAACCCGAGACCCTTCGGTTAAAGGGCCGGTGCCATAACCACTGCACCAATGATCAGAAGTAAGTTTACATACTATATAATTATTATATAAAGGGCTTATGCAAGAAAATTCTTGCAAAACTTACGTAACAGTAAAATGTTGAACAAGTTTTAAAAACGAATATGTATGTATGCACTCATACTGTCAAATATCGGATGTATCTCACGTTTTAACAATTATTATAATTATTTTATTTTACTAAAATAAGGTTTCTTTGTAGCTCTTCTCTATGCCGAGTTACTTCTTCTTAAAAAATTTGCAAATTTTGCAATTTTTAGCTGGTATCAATGATTGTACTTTCATAGCATGCATATAGCTATGGACACCCCATGTCAATAATAGAAATTTGTTGAAATTTTCATCAATTATTGACACCCATTCATTCATTCCAAAAGTGCAACAATCATATTAAAAATATCGCAGGAACCTTAAAAATTACTAAATTTACATATTGAAGTTCTTAATGATTTTCACTATATTTTGTTGGCTAAAATAAATTCTGTAATATTTTATTTTTTAATATTAAAAGCCTAATATAGTTAATTAAAATTTATTATATAATAAATATAGAATGAAGCAAATGACAAATAATTAGAAGCCATAATTAATTTTTGTGATTAATAATTTTAAATACTCGAAAAGCGCTGTAGCAATTGGGGTGTCAATAATTGTATGGGTTTTTCAGAGTGTCAATAGTAGCACCCGTTACCTTATCATTTTTCTTATATTTATTAAGAATATTCTTTTGCTCTTTAAATTTACTTGTATGATACTAAAAAATTATTTTCTATTTTCTTGACTTTATTAATGCTTTAAAAAATGAAGACGAATTTTTCAAACAGTTTCAATATTATAGAAATATTTATTTTTTTTTATGTAGCCGCTAAATATGCAATTAACAATAAAGAGTTCAAGTACTTGTAAAAATTCCTTTTCTTTATTAAAAATAATGGTATGCTATGCGAAAAATAAAATTGCTATGAAAGGAAGTAAAAAAAAAAATAGAAGAAAAATATTAAAAAACGAAATTGTTTCCTAAAAGTGGAAGCACCGTTATTTTTTTATTTTTACTTATTGTTGTTATAAAAAAGGCAGCGTATTTTCTTCCCATTTAAGCAAACTCGCTATAATAGTAAAAAACAAAGTCGCGTGGGTTGAAAATTTAAGCAAAAAAAATAAAAAAAATTTATTTTTAAAGTTTTTTTTTTATTTTTTTTTTATATTTTATAGGCTAATCATTAGGAAGCTTTTTTTTTCTTCACTTTCAAATTGGAACACATTTCCGGGTAAACAGTTTTACATTTAAAGAATATATTTTAAATACGTGCATAAATATTCGCATATATACTAGCCAAATTATATGTTATATACAAAGTTATTTATGTGCATATGTGTATAAATTAAAACGTCTATCAAAAATATCCCGATAAAAGATTACATGGCATATGTAACGATGGACTGTCATGAAATTAATTTGAAAAAAAAATTTTAATAAAGACTGAAATTCATAATTGTATATTGCTTGCTTAACATTCTAAATATCTATAGAAGTGAATAATATATGCATAGAGAGCTTATATATATTCAAGAATAGAATCGGTACATGCACACATTATGCGCTCATAAAGTCTAAAAATAGAACAGTTTTCTTCTGTTTCATTTTTAAATTGAAAAATATGAAGGATAAAATTTTGTATATGGATAAATTCAACTCATGTTATTTTTGTGTATAAGGTAAAATAATTATTATTCATTATTTCTTTAAGTTTACAATGGTGCCTCAACAAAAAAATAAAAATATTATAATAAATAAGAAATTATTGTCCTTGAATTGAAATGAACGAATATTGAAAATTATTATTAGATTTATTGCTGATATTCAAATGAATTTTAGTGATTTCTTATTTTTAATTTTAATAGAAAATCTGAAATCCTTGTAACTTTTATAATAATAAGGCAGAAGAAAAAGAAGTACATTTTCAGTTAAGTGGAAAATTTTTGACAATAATATTGGGCCACCAGATTTTAAACAAGAGAAGAGAGATGGCTATGCTGAAAAATATTAATATGAACAGAGAATAGAGAGTATTTAAGAAGCTGAGATTTTATTTTACTCCTTCCTTTTCATTACGTCATCCATTTGTTCTGCAGTTATATAAGGACATTTTCATTAGTTATTCTTACTGAAATTTTATTTTCTTGCTACGCGGAATTTTTTAAAGCCTAGTAAGAAAAAAGTTCATAAAGTAAAAAAAATTATTAAGTCGACCGTAACCAACTGAATTTTATTACCCACACGAAGAAAATCTGGTTATAACTACTAGTTATAAAAATATTTAAACATAGTTACAACAGATCCGAATCTGTCGAACTATTAAAAATTTTCACTTTGCTTAATTTTAATTCTTTTCAATTTTTTATTATTGTCTTTTTAGGCGTTCGATCCATTGTTCGAATCGGGTCCAAAGAAACAATATCTTTTGTAGTATTTGCTTTCTTCATTTTGAGTTATAGTGTCCGATAATTCACGGGCAAATATATAAATAAAAAAACGTAGAATTTTGCGCTGAACAAGAATATATATATGTTTTATTTATACTGCAAAGACTGCTTCAAGTGATTACATACTCCAAAGCAAAGGTAATATACTTTTCACTAAGTAGTAGCGTACAAAGAGATAAGAATTTTCAATAATATTTTTTAGAATTATTTCAAGGATCTAAAAAAGTCTTAATTATTCAAATTTCAAAAAGCAATTATGTAATTGCTTTTTACACATCAGGCTTTTAAAAAAATTTTATTTGATTGTTAGTTACTTTTGCAGTCTGGTATTGCACTCAAACTTACATACATCCTGTTTAATAAGCTTAGTTTCTTAAGTATTCCTATGAACACATATGAGAATAGAAAAGGATAACTTTTTATGGTTTTTGTTGTACTTCAAATTGATTTACATTTAAAAATT
Organism: Condylostylus longicornis; assembly: GCF_029603195.1. NCBI lineage: Eukaryota > Metazoa > Arthropoda > Insecta > Diptera > Dolichopodidae > Condylostylus > Condylostylus longicornis. The sequence continues at coordinate 4,789,479 of NW_026578009.1, read as the reverse complement.
ATACCACTAGATTAAGAAAGCAGTCCTTTGTGATTTGAAATAAAGACAATATGGTAGTTATATTGTTCTATTATTAGTGCTTAATTGCTAATGTGTGAGTGTCTTAGGCGATTAATATGCAAAAATTTGATTTGAAACAAATTCAGATTTCCAGCAGCGTATAGTTAATATTAATGCCAAAACTTTAGAATGGTCAATTAACTATTTTATTTGAGAAGTTTTTTACCACTACATTTTGACTAAAGTATGATTATCTTGGAAATATATGCTACACATTTCGAATAATTTTCACAAAATGCCAAAATTGCTGCCCTATTAGTTTCATCTAGTCAAAACTGGGTTCGAATATTATTTGCAAAATATATTTATTTGCATTGGAGAAAGTTCAGAGCGTGGTTAAGGTTGACGCAATATTATTTTTAGGTCTCGATTTAAAATTAATAAAAATTCAATGTCACATGTGCTTATCACAGAAATTTAATTTGTAAAGAAATCAAGAGTTTATAGATTAAAGTTGTATAACAATTAATTGTTATTTTTAATTTCATGTTTTAAAAAAAAAATAATTTGTTCTATCAGTTACATAAGAAAAAAATTACAATTGCCCATAATTCAAGGGCAAAGTATTTAAAACATAGCACGTAAATAAAAGTCACTATAAGATTATATATTTAGTCCTTGAAAGTAACAGCAGTCGCGTGCTTATCATAAACGGTTTTAATAATATTTTAGAGTTTTCCTTTAATTGGATATTATGAAAAAATAACATGTTTCTAATCTTAAATAATTTTTTTTTTTTTGAAATTTAATTTTTATTGACAACATCATCGTATTATTTCGAGCTTACGTAACATTTTTAACATTGAAACTGTCAGAAAATAATTAAATCTTCAGAATTTCTTATTTTTCTGATGAATAATGTCTTGACGCACAATTCATGACACTTTTAATGAGAATAGAAATAATTGTATATAAATAAATAAAAATATCAAATACAAGATGTTCAATAAGGACTCATTTACTTAATTTGAAATGAGGAAAACGGGAAGCTATTATGTTGCGGATTAATATTAAGCATCAATTTTTCGCTTTTTTCGCCGCCTGTATTTTCGTATTTGTGCCTTTCATAAGCGTTAAAACAATTGTAATATTAATTTAAAGATTAAAATTCTACTGCAGCCTTAAACTTTCCCTGAGTGGTGTCGGGTGTATGAGAATTATTAATTGAAGGTATGATTTGTGAAAATAACTTGAGTCAATAAAGCTAAACAAAAAAAAAATTAGTTAGAAAAATTTCTAAAATTCAAAAAATTTCTAAATTCTTATCTCAGAAAACTTCTCTGTATTATTATACGGGTACAATTTCTTTTGACGGACAAAAATACATAGATGTGGAGTAACATTGGGAGTTACCATGCGTATTTCAAATTGGGAATAATTTCTTATTTTGTCATTAATAGTGACAAATGTGGAAATGGTTTTGTAAAATAGCAAGCATATTTCTGTATAATTATTTTCATAAATACCCCGAAGTTGTGCAAAAAAAAAATATTGCATACTTTGAGGATGATAACAAAGCTGAAAGCATGTAACTTACATTAATAATTAAGTTCGAAGAACTCTTCTACAATTTATTATCTAAGTAACAAAATGGTAAAATTTTGTTAAAATGGTTTAGAATAAAAGTCAATTTTAACGGGACTTTCGACACTGTACAATGTTTGACCATGCATTGCCATTGGTTTCTCAAACGGCATGTAAAAATTTTCTTGTAGGGAACAATAATCTACAATCTACATATTTGTGTACAAAATTTCAGCTTTCCATTTTAAAGGGTGTAGAAATTGCAAAAAAAAAAAAACGAACGGCTGAACGAAATTACGGAATGGATAGAATGAAAAAATGACAGATGTCAAATTATAAAACTTATTTGTCTGCAGTCTCTCTCTCACATTGCCCTAACTTAGTTTTAAATAATTTTTAAAACGAAATGAAACACGCTGTACATTTGCTCATAAATTTAAAAATATTACCAAAAATTTGTTATCCTTGTCAGTAAATTTAAGACGAATTTATGTAATTTATATTAAATAAAATAAAAAAAAAAGAATTGACCAAAAATATTGTCAAGGCTATTTATAAAACTTTGCTCGTATTGGTCTTGCTTGATTCATAAGAAATAAAAACAAAAAAAAAAAAATTTGTACAAAGGTATAAAGTGTGAAAAAAATATCCTTGAATTTTTTTTTTGCTTTTTTTGTGTTTTCTGCATTAATTTTTATGTTTGAGTGAACCTACGTCAAGATTTTGTGGAATTGATAGCTTCATACATATAGGTGACGATTAAATTGGTTTTTGGGGTACTGCTGATACTGAACTTGTGTTTTATATTTACAATACACATACAACGTAATAAAAAATGTTAAAAATTTGGAATTTCATGTTAGCCATTTATATTATATTTTTCAACTTTGTGCTCTTTTTTCAGCCTGATCGTAAATTTAAAAGCAATAAAATATTTGTGACAGAAAGATTATGACTGTCTGTGTTAGCATTTACGTAACAAATAAATACTGTAATTGTTGTTTGTCTGACTTATAAAGCTGCACCTATTTACTTTCCATTATATTCTTTTTCATCTTAATAAAATAAATAGACAGTTAACATGAGCTCTGAATTTGATTTATAAACAATATAAAGCCTAGATTTTTCGTAAATTATTTATTAAGTAGAATTTGCACTGTTCAATTACTGAGTCTGAATTTTTGGGATTTGTATAATTTAATTTGAAATAAATTTTTAGTTTCTTATGAAATTTTAATTTTTATATTTGAACACTTAATATTATAAATAACCTTTTTATAAATTCGATTAATTTAAAAGTTTATTTTTGAAATTGAATAGAATGTTTAAAAGAAATACGTTGGTGATTTTCGTTTTCTTCTTAAATTGTTCTTTTATTTAAAACATTCTATTTAAAAAATTTAAAGGCTATCAAGATTTCTTCAATTCTATATTAAATTTCAATTATTTTGAGAGACACGAATTTAGTGCCAAGTTAAAACATCAAATAGTAATTACAAGATACTTTTATTTACATGGGCCATGAAGGATTCCGATTAGATCAGTAAAAACGTGTTTCTTAGTACGAGTTATTTTTTAAAGTAAGGCGAAGCTAGACTTAGTGAGTGCATATTGTGACTCAAATATTTTTTTTTAATTCGTTTCAATACCAGAAAATATTCGCAGAACAATACGATGACAAAATTCGTCAAATATACTGCCAAATTGGCCTGAAATAAGGTAAATGGTCCTAAATGCTTCAAAAATAATATCAACAATAATTTATTGCATTCCGATATTTGTACAATGATGTAACGAACCTTTCGTAATTTCAGTTACAAACTAATATTAGTAAAATAACGACGATATTAATAAAAGTTCCTAAAGCTACAATGTTTTTCTTAGGAATAAGATCTACAGAGTTGATTTATTCGGAACAAAGTTTTTCAAGTTAGGTCTGTTTTTTTCAAACCTAAAAAGTGGCTTCAGTACTTTGTTGAAATGAAGCAAGTATATCAAGCATGATCCTTTTTCTGTGACTTATTTCTTTATTTCGCTAAGGATATATTTATCACTATGTATAAATTTCCCTCATATTACATATGTGTGTGTATGCAGTTATTCAACAATATCTTGTGTTCCTAAAAAACGCAGTGTGTATTTTTCAATTATTTTATGCCTGCAAATGAATTCTCATTCTTATTCAAAGTAATTGTTAGCAATATATTTCTATGAATTAAATTTCTGGTAAAAGTACTACAGATTATTTTTGGTTGTAAAGTATGAAATTAATGGGATGCAAAAAATTTTGGATCAGAACATCAAGAAATAATTTTTATAATTTTCAATCGTAACATCAAGAAATTTTTTTAAAGTTGTTTTCAAATTATGCAAATTTCCACCACAATTCTAAGTTTTATTAGTAAAATCCAAAACACCATTAAAATTTTCAAAATTTTCTAACTCAATTTTAGAGACGGGGGGGGGGGGGGCATTAAATAGCATTCCATTTTTCACACAAAATCAATTGATATTTATACATCAAACTTTCATTACATTTTTAATTAAAATAAACAAAATCTATGTTTGTTGCTTAAAATCCTTGTCTTGATCTTCTCTCTATGATGACGAAACCTTTTTTTTTAATTATTGGATAATTGTTCCCTAAAATATCTATGCTTTTTCATTTTTATGAGTACAATTAAAAAAGGAAATTTTAATATTTTAATCGATAAAAATTTGTTTTTTCCTTCTACAAAAAATTCAATCTTATGGTATATTAAATCCGAAATATATTTGTTATACAAAATTGTAACAGTATGGAAATATGTAGGAAAAAGAGCAAAAAAGTAGTTTTTTCTTACATTATTGCTATACGGAATGTCCATAAAGTTATACAAAACCAAAAAAAAAAAAAATACCAGTAAAAGGAACCGGCATTTTAAATAATTTTTTTATGGGCTTACCCTTTTTTTTTATACTTCTGTCACGCAAGAGAGGTCAATTGTTCGTTCCCTTTTGTAATAAGATTTTTGCACTGACGGAATTTACTTTCTATATTCTATAAAATATTAATTTTTTTTTTTAATTTTACAATGGAGGCCCTATAGAAAATTGCCGTAATAAAAATATTTTAAATAAAAATTTATATTGGCGGAAAAATAAATTTACCAACTATTATTTTGAAGAACTCAACTTTGACCCTTAATTCATTTGAAAAGATTTAATGCAAAAATATTATTAAAATATAATCTACATATGTATAATTCTCAATGATATTCAATGTGTTCCATGAATTTTTGTCCATATTTGAAATTAATATTTTCAATAAAAAATTCTTTTTGACATATTCTTGGAAAAAAAAAATTTTTATTTTTGAAGATTGTTTTCAATATCAATGGTTTTTTCAAGATTTGTTTTCTATTTAACCTTTTGCTACTCTTTATATAACATCGACTATTAGGGATGATATAAGATTTTGGATGAAGACTGTTCAAAGATAACCAGAATTGTACAAGATTTTAGCTGTGGTATGAGTAATTATTATAACCAATTTTTATTAATTATTATTCTTAAATGGGAAATAGCATGAATCAAAACGTGCCTAATGAACTTGCCATTAATGTGAAAAAAACATAATTTGTGGTAATTAAAGCAAAAAAAATATAAAGTTCAGCTTACCGTATAATAACAAACCGATTAAAAAAGTGACTTAGTATAAACACTTTGGAGTAATAATAAACGAAAGTTTAAATTGGGCCATATAAGTAAACGACTTAATTCCGAAAATTTGAAGTATAGTGCAGTTACTCAAAGAATTAGGTCAAAAAATACCAATTCAAGTAAAGAAATCAGTTTGTTATAGTTTCTATGGTGTGAAGGGTAATTCATTCAATAAAAGCATTGAGAATATCAAGAACCTGTTTGAATAATACATGAGAACTTCACCGAAGTACGTTCATAAAATGAAAAAAAAGCAAAATTAAAGAGGATATTAAGATTATTTTTTATAGCAATACACTACACTACAACATCTGAGTCGCACAGCAAATAAGATGTCTAATGAATTACAATTCACTAATGACCTTGGACTAATGAAAGATGTAAGACTATTTTAATTATTAAACGAATTTAATAATCGTATAATGTAACTTTCCACTTAATTAGCTGCTATTCTATATTACGTTTCTTGTTGTCTTCATTTACATTAATGGTATAAAATGAAATTATCTACATTTACCGTGCTCGTAAATCTTTATAATTTCAAGTAGATATGAAAGTAGAATCAGATACGATGGGAAGATGAAAATTACTTGATTATTATTAGAATTATTATGAGAAATTATTTTTATTAATTTGTATAATATGCTCATATACTTACATTTTACATATGTTGGAATAATTTTTCTTGTACCCATCGATATTTTTTTTTTTATATATTTGTAATTTGCAAAATTAGTCCCTAGATATTTACATTATTATATATAGAATACAATATATTGTGAATGTATTAAGAGCATTATTTATTATAAAGGCTATTATACAATGACTCCATTTAAATTGTATTATCCTTTGAGATCTGTACAAAGAAAAAAAAAAACCAAAATTACATGAAAATAAAGTATAAGTTCATCTCTTTTAATGTTATATATAAATATATTTAATATAATTATATAATATATAAATACATGAATACAAATATTACATTGTTACCATAATATACATTTCGTATCTTGCTTGTGAGTTTCCCCCACCCAATTTTTGTATATTTTCCTAATGGGTGTAATAAAATAATTAATTTGGTCTGGCATTTTCAGGCATTGTTTTTACTTTCCGTTAATATTTTATTTTGCACTTTTATTTTTTTTTTCTTTTGCTTGTTTTTTTTTTACATATTTTTATACATACATATGTATGTATTTCGAGCATTTAGGTAAACTGTGTTTTTAGAAATTACAATTTATTTTTTTTTTTTAGGTTAGATTATGAGTTTTTATTTATATTTGTTGAATAATCGGGAAAAAAATATTATTCGAAAGCATATTGGGCCTTTATTTTTACGATTATAACAACTTTAGTTGTTGTGTACGACATGATGACCATAAGAGAAAATTTTTATTTATTTATTTATTTATTTTTGAATAAATTAAGAGGTGTAAAAATAAATATGAGTTTATAACTTTTAAAAATTTGTATGTAGGTACAATTGCAAACTTTAATTGTACGCATGAAAAAATTCATTGCTTTAATAAATGTTTTTATTTGAAATTTTGTAAATTTTGTAAAAAAATTGGACAAAGTTTTTGTTGCCGTTGGATTACTATTTCGTATCCTCTTCTCCGTAAACTTATTAAAGAGCATAAGAAAACTTTCTCTATTAAAAAAAAATATTGCTTTTAAATGGAAAAAAAAAATTGAGAATTTTTAACAACATCACGCTGTCTTTTATAATAAGATGTCAGTTTTCGAGAAATACACAATAACTGCACATAATGCGGCATTATGGCACACAATATTATAAGAAAGCAATATGAAAATTCGATTCGACAACGGCAAGGAATTTAGATTTCGTTCAAAATTTTTGATAAAAAATTTATTAAAACTTTGGACCAAATTAATTTTCAGACCCCTTATTTCTTTATGAACTTCTTACTCATATACATATATATGTATTTCATTTTCCACAAGTTCTTTATTTTCTATAAATTTATAAATTTAAGTATAGGAAATGGTTGAAATTTTCGGTAAAAATTGTTTACACTTTGTCTATACTCGTATTATTATTTTAAGTAAATTTTAAGCTATTTAAGTAAATTTTATTAAAAACATTGTTTTTGGTTCGGTTTTTGTTTGAACCGAAAATCTGACATAGTTAAGGCAAATATATTGCTTTTAAAATTAAATTTGCATTGACTAAATCACTCTTGCGGGTTTTATGTATACTTGAAGTATTGAAATATTAAATATTAGTTTACAACTGTTATTCATGTAAATATTTTAATTATATTTTGTTTTGCTGATTTATGCTGTTAGTAATTACTAGTAATCAACTTACTATTGAAAATTTTTTTATTAATTGTCATGAATTAACTGGATATATAGTATATCCTGAATATTAAATAATTAAATTTAAATAAAAATAATAACTTGTCCATTTGTGAATTTTGCTATTAAATTATGGTGAATTTAGTTGATGTATTGGAACATCATATTTTCTTGAATGATTTAATCCATTAAGATTTTATTTTGAAGCCTAAACACTATTCATTTATTAATTATTTCGGAACCACAGCGCTATTTTCAAATTTTTTGTAAATAATTGTTATATTTTAAGTACTCGTATATAGTAGTATGCTAAGCGAATTAATTTTCAAAGTGATTTTCAGCAACTCTTGTTTAATAAATTTATTTAGAATATGACTATGTTTTTTTATTCATTTAGAATATCAATGAAATGATGAAAGTATTAAGAGAAATCAAAGACTTAAATAGAAAACATCTAAATTTTTTTACGACAGGTTTTATTTTTTTTAAATGTAAAGTACAATTTTCATTAGTATTTGCACATTATTAGTATTAACATTATAAGTGTGCACATTATTAGTATTTATAATATTACCATTATTTTAGAACTTTCAATTTCATCCCGTTTTAACTTGTATTTTCGTACATGTTATCATGAACGTAGTTTGAGTAATACCCGTTACATTACACTATTTGCATTCGTTTAAATATAAAAACACTTACATTTATTTTTCATTAACTAACTTTAATGTGTACATTATACGTCTATAAAAATTACGGATTGCGTGCTCACAAACAATGATTAAGTTCTCTTGCACATACAATACCAAAACTTTATTTCACTTTCATTGTGTTTATGTTTGTATAATAAAGTAACTAATTTTCTCACCCTATAGTTGATTGTTATAATTTATTACGTTACATACATTTTTTTTTTGTTTTTATACCCTGTACTTCATGAATTATTATATTAAATCGGTATATTAACTTTGGCATGGAGTTTGTAACTACTTGAAGGAGTCATTTGCGGTATGGACATATACATTTATTCTTGCTCAGCGTAAAATTCAGCGTTGATTTAGACATGTCCGTCCGTCCATCCGATCGTACGATAACTTAAAAACGAATAATGCAATCGACACAAAACTTTCTCAAGTCGTTTCTTTTGTGACAAGGACGAACCCTATTGTCATTGGACTAATTCGGACAACGGGTTCGGGTAGCTGCCATACAACTCCAGAAGCTAATTTTAAATATTTAGAAAAATAATAAAGTCAGATTCAAAAAACTTGGCAGCAGTGTGTCCAGTTATAGGTCAGACATATCCATGAAGTTTCTATAGAATGGTTTCACAGGTTCGAGTAATTGCTATACAACAACGAGAGGTGCTGGGTATAATTCAATCTGTTTATACCGACTGAAACGTTTTTACTTATTTATTCTTTCTTTTGGTCTAAATTTCTATTTATATATTTTTGGATAATTTGTTACAACAATTTATTCATATATACTTTTATTCGTGTGAATATACATAGAATAAAATTAATTGGGTTAGAATAATAATTTTTTGTCAAATTAAAACTGATTTTTTAGTCAAATGAAAGTTATTTGTACACTTTTAGTTTTAAGAAGAAAAAAATAATTTTTTATTTTATTTTTTCAACTTAAATAATCTATGAAAATATTAAATTCCAAAGGTTATGTAGTCTCATAACAAATAAAATAATTAAATAAATTTTATTTATTACAACATTAATGTTATTTGTTATAAGTATGTAAAAATGTAAAAACATACAAACATACTAGTTCACATTCATTTTAATAATAAGTTTTTAATCTTTGTTGCATACTTTTAGACAATTTAATTTTTCCATTTTTTGAATTTATGAATATTAATGTAAAAGATTTTATCATTGTTAGTTTTTTTTTATTAATGGCCTAAGAGTATTTATAATTTCATTTTATTTAGAACTTTAATTGTTACAATAATAATTGATTAATATGTACAAATATTTAGGATATCAATTAAGAAAATGAAATAAATGAAAAGTTGTATTCGATTAAGTATAACATTATATAGGAATATTTGAATTTGTAAAGTGTAAAAGTACATTTGTATGCAAAAGTATGTTCATATATTTATGGAAATATTTGTGTGTTATTATACGAAAATAAATTACATGAATTTTATCTCAATCATATTTCTATTACATTTTGAACATAAAAAATTTAATGTGATTAGCACATAACTGACCGTAATATGTATTATATCGTTAAGTGAAAATGTTACAGAGGATTATGAAAATGTGTTTTAAACACTTCTTTACAATTTTAAGGAAGTTAGCTAGCTTTTTGTTAACATACCGGGAAAAGTGTAAATTTGGCTCTTAGTAGAATTTCGCTTTGTATCACCAAAAGTTGATCGGTCCGTGACATAGCCGAAAAAAAATCACATATAAAATTTCATCAAAATCGGTTCAATCGAATTTGAGTTACACCTGTACACATATAGACAGACAGACCGACAAACCGACTGACCGACAGAACGACAAACCAACAGGCCGATTGATCGACATCTCTCTAAAAATAGTTTATTTACACTTCTCTATTATGTAGAAGTGTGTTTCCACCGAAAACTCGATATGCAAAAACTCGACATTTTGATGTCACCAGACAACCTCCCATTTTATTTTATTTGCCAATGTAAATCATGAAGTGTTATGTTTAAAATAAATATACAAAATTGGAAAAATAGGTTTACTTACATCAACTAAGTAAAATTTGGGTTAAGTGAAACATAAAATTACTTTGATAATTCCCTTGGAGTACTGGTAAATTGAAAGTTGTCGCTCGTGTACGCAACACTGACACATAACGCAAAATTTTAACATTGAGAATTTGGAATTTTAGACTTTTGTATACTTATATATAGTTAAAACGTTTCTTTCCTTATAGCTTATTTTATAATTTATTATGAGCAACAAATTTCAAGCTAAAGAAGAGGTGTTTTTGCAAAAGAAAAGAATGTTGTAACTCAAAATCGTATATTTTTTTAAATTATGTCATTGTTGCAGCAAATATGAGGAATATGAGAATAAGGTTTTTCTTGTAGTTTTAAGGTTTAATTTGTAATCTTCAAATTTTCATTAATAAATTTACATATTGAACAAATATAATTATAATAGGTTCTTTTGAACCTTCTTTTCGAGACCTTAAAAAAATTGTTTTCCAAATAACTTTTTCCAATGAAAAGCTGCTGAACTATCCAATATCTTTTTGATAGCATGTCGTATGTTATTTTTTTTTTTTACATTTTTTCGATTCGTTTCTGAAACTTTCTTGGATCTTTGAACCTCGTCATTTCAATTTTGCTTCATAATCTTCATAAGCACTTCATCAGCTTTTAAACCAAAAAGAGTTTTACGGTATAGCTGTTCCGGGTCTGAAAATTCCAAATGTGATGATTATATGCAGTTATCATTATTAAATGTATTTTGGGTGGTACTAATAAACAATTCGGACTGCTGAATTTTAAGATATAAGAAGACTTTTTACACTCTTCTATCAACAAAATATGTTTTCAAATAAAAAAAAGCATGAACAAAGAGCTGAATAAAATTCCACAAAAATGTTATAATGAAATTGAATTCTTTTTCAAACTAAAGATTAACAAAAAAAAAATTTATTTGAATTTATTAACTATAAGTATATAGCAACTCTGTATGTGCTAAATGATGTGTTTTAAGATTATTACAAAAAATTAAGCATATTTTTTTCTTTAGATTTTAAGTGTTAGGGAAATATTATGATATTTTTAAAATATCCTTATTGTTATTAAAATAAACATAATATATTTTTAATATATTATTAACAAGATTCTATATTCAATGTCATGACGTTCAATATTTTTTGTTGTTATATATTATATTCTAATTAAGTCTATAAGGATGTTTTTTATACGTTATAAAAATTTTGCTTACGATCATCTAAAATTCAAGGATAAAATGTATGTGTAAAAATATAATTATGTATATACCTATATACCTACGCAATTTTTTATCTATAATGTATTCATAATCTTCATTTTGGTTTTCATAATCTTTTATTCAAGGATATATACATGAAGTTAAAATACGAGTATATTTTTATTTCCTTATATTTTATGTTTTTCCAAAGAGTTTCCTATTTAAATATGAATCAATATAAATTTATATGTATGGAAGATTTTATATGTATTTTAAAAAATATTCAATATAATAAAAGCAAGACAAAAAGAAATTCATTAAATGTAGGTATAATAAATCCCTTTTGAAGAAAAGAAAAATAAAGTTGGGTAAAACAAATGGTTTTTGAAGAAGCACTTTTATATTTTTCCTATTGCATTATTTAAATTATTTTCATTCACATATCAAAATAATGTATATAAAATTATTGCATACATTTGGGATGAACAAAATATATAAAAATTTAAAAAAGGCCTTAACATAAAAGCCGAATTCAAGGATTAAGTACGTGAGCTTAAGATAAGTAATTTTACTTTTGCAAAATTTAAAAAATGTTTTTAGTTGAGTAGTTCTGATGTAGTATATAGTCAATTCTCAGAGGCTATAACTTTTAAGGGGGGAAGGGGGGGATCTATTTGTGTATAATTTATATCTTAAAGGTCGAAGAAGTCTTGTAAACAGATACACGAACAAACAAACAGACAGACGGACGGACAGACTGAGATTAATAAGCAATTTTTTTCGTTTCTTTTTTTTGGAAAAGTACTAAAAAATGTGAAATTTAACAAAAAAAAATTCTAATTTTTTATTTAAATCACATAAATAGGAATAATATTAGCATAATTTTTTAAGAGTTTATCTACTATACGCATAGTTTATGTAGGTAGAGGAAGAGTTCTTCTTTTGTGAAGAGTTCTTTCACAAAATAAAAAATAAAAAGATTATTTACTTCTTAAAATAATAGGATGATAATGTTAAAATTCCATCATAATGATTATGATTTGCATCTGTGTCAGAATTAATGAAGTTTTTTTCCTTATTTTGAGTTAGTATTAAAACTAGATCAATGTTATGAGAAACTTTTAAAAAGCCATTAAAGCTTAACGTATATTGTATATGTATAAGGATATTAATGTAAAAAAATTTACAAACACATACACAATACATACATAAATAACATTATTTATGGGAAAATATCATAAGTCTGCAAGATGTTTTAATTCTGATACATTAAGTCAGTAAAATAATAAAAAAAAATATATATGATGTAGAAGGACGTGCTTATAAATTAATACGTTATACATAGTGAACTCATGTATCTCATACATGCTTCTATTATAATGATGTAAAATTATAACCATCTTATACTTAAATTGTATACCTAAATGGTTTTAATAATTATAATGACGTTTATTTATTATTTATTTGTTTAAAAATGTCAGAGAAATTTATGCATATCGTTGATTGATAATTAGGACTCATCAAGTATGTATTTTGCGTATTTCAGTTTTCAAGTAAAATGAATTGTGAAGTAAAGTTTGATTGCATTAACAAAGCTATAATAAAGGTGGTTTTATTGTAACAAAGGATAAATTTTAGTATATAAGTAGCATTTCGAAAAGTATATAACAAAATTACCAGCATTTTGAAAAACAATATTTGCTTTTTAACAGATGATTTTTATTGCTACAAGTATTTTGTTTCATAAACATAATATTTGAACTGTAAACAAATGACAGAGAAATATTGGATGCGCAAAACTCTTTCTGCTTAGTGCGTCATTACTTAATAGTATTTCTGGAGCGTATATTTAAACTTGGAAAATGTGTCATCAAAACTTTCCTTTCTGAAAATATTCGAAAATTAGATAATATTCGAAAGTTTAAAAAGAACAATTGTGAAAAAGTATAATTTTACCCCGATTCATTTAGGCAGACAAAGGTCTGTGGTTTTTTTAAATATGGTCAATTTCTTTCTCTAATAGCTTTAGATTACATTTTGTGCTAATGTAGAAATAATTGAACATTTAAAAATTTAATTTTAGTTAAATTTCTTTTAATATCGTAAATTTGCAGTGATTACCGTACGAACGTATAACCGAAGGGTGTTATTAATTTATCATTCTATTTGTAACGTTAAGAAGTAGCAATCTGAGATATTGAGACAAATATGTGTCAACTTATATAATATATTTGATCAGCTATGAATTCTGACAATTGGATTTAGGTATATCTGACCGTCTTTTCGTCTTAGCAATAATTTTAAAACTATAAATAGTTTGCATTTAGTAAATTTTCACAAATGATTTATATTAAATCATTTTGAATTGTATTTTAATTAGCTTTTATGCAGTGGTTCGGATAGTTTCCGTACATCTTTAAAAGTTTTTTGATTATGAATATACTGTAGCAGCTATACAGTGCTGAAATTTCGGACAAACGAATTTTATAGTATGGCTATTATTTTCGGCAAAAGTCTTTGAAATTTTATTGACTTATTCGGAAACTGACATATTATTATATAATGTCTAAAATAGTACTAATACATACAAAACAAAAAGAATATTGAAACATAGTGTGGCAATTATTATACAACTCTTTAAACCATTCATTCGTACCCGTATACAACAGAATTAACGCATCGTCAAATTTACCTGTTCTCGTTTTCATTTAATTTATTGAAAAGATAAAGTTGTAGAGGTGTTAATAGTATATTTATATTCAATTTTAACTTTAAGAATTTTTGTTTACAAATATTTTATATAAAATAAAAACTTTTAAATTGAGAAAATAAAATTTTTGCCAAAACATGTTTTTAAAGGTGAAATTTAAATTTTTTGCTTTTTTATCAAAATATTGTACTTAGGATGTAAGGAATAATATTTTTATTTCATTAAAACTGTATATAAATGCAAATATTTTTTGAAACTTCATCTGCGTGCTTATATTTTGTAGTTGTTTTCCTTTAGGAAATTTTAAGAGGAAGAAATAAAGGCAAAAAAAAAATGATTTTATTCGTGTATTCTTTAAAATAAATTTTGTATTTTATTATGAATTTTTGGTAAAAAAAAATTTAAATTGAAATAAAAATTTTGTTAACATTTTTAAATTTAATGATGGAATTTAGAATTCAATAATACACTGCAAAGGACAAGGCTAATTTTAAAGATTTGAGTTAGAATCTCAAGAATTTAAACTCACTTTTTTCTATGTGAAAATTTTTAATATTAAAAGCTTAATATATTTAAATCAGAAACTTACAAGTACAATTACTCAATACGTGTTAAAAAATTAATTTTTTGACCATAAACAATGAATTGTTTGAGTGAAAAATTGTTGAGTCTAATTTTGGAAAATTAAATTCCAATAATACTTTTTTTTTTGATTTAATGAAAACACGGTATTTCTTTAAATTAAACCACTGGTACATAAGTATTTGTTTATTTAAAAACATGCGTACAGGGTGTTTAGCATTAGGTGGCAAATAATTTCAGAAATTATACTTTGAATATTTCGCATGTTTTTAAACATATTTAACACGTTCTTCTGGCAAAACTATGAGAGAGAGAGGAAAATGTTATATAGATTAAATTTTAGATCCCATTGAGCCGCATCGGAAAAAATAAAAAATTACGAGTTTAAAAAAAATAAAAAAAAAATAAAAAATTCTAACTTTGCTGAGCTCTATCTGGAAAACTCTGGTACAGATTAAGTAGATTGTAAGTTCAAAAATAAAGAGCAATAAATTGCTGTAAAAAAAGCTCACGATGATCACTCTATATCGCATGATTCCGAAGCTATAAATCTCGTACCTTTTTTCCAACTGGCTGTAGTTCGAAAAGGAGTATATTTGCCCCTCTTTACTTATACAATTTTTTGCATGAAATTGATCAAAAAGTCATCTCTGAAATTAATTTTTACTTTATGCGAAACATCCTATACTCGTATGTAGCTTAAAATTTTGTATATAGAATTTACTACCGCTAATTTAATTTCTATGTGGGATTTTGTTTTAAAAACCTAAAATGACTTAATTCTTTGTTGAAATTTTGCAAATTAGGAAAATTTAAAGCAATTCGTTATTTTAATGATAATTTTAACTATACATATATATACCAAAAAAAGAATTTTATAATATGTTGGAATTTAAAACGTTTTTTCATTCCAATGAGGTTAAGTGTTATATTACTTATATTTAAGTGAAATGAAAGCAATAACTTTTAAAATTTTTATTTATTCGGTCATTGATTTTTTGATAATAGATCAATTCTTTAAATTTTAGTAATCTAATTTTTAAATTGATGGTCATTTTTGTATTTATAGTATGATAATAATTAAATATATATCAAATTTCTATATTTAATAAAAATAGATTTATAGTTTCTTGTAATAATGCGATTTTGATGAAAAATTAAGTTTTTGGAAGCATTGATTCGTATTTTATTGATCTATCGTGATGGTTCAAAATTATTTTGTTTTTGTATAATAATTCAAAAATAAATAATTTTACCTTGAAAAATTCTTAATTTCAGTTTTTATAAAATTCAAACCAGTTTTATAATCAAATTAAATGTACTTTGAATTCGGAAGTCTAATTATCTAAAATAGTTATTCCATAAAGAATAAGTTAATAAAAATATAAATTTTTTTTTACTTAACTGATCGCAATAGTTATTGTCTAGTTTAGTGAAAGTGTAGTACAGAATATTATGCAAATGCGTTTTGAACACTTTTTTACAATTTTAAGGACACTAGTAAGCTTTTAGTTAACATTCTTCGAAAAGTGTAAATTTGCCTCTTAGTAGATTTATGATACTCGAAATCTTCGAAAAGTTTACCAGTTAGTTTCGGTAACAAAAAGATCTCAGATATTAAATTTGTGAATTAGTTTTGTAGATATGGTAAAGAATGTAAAATCGGCCTCCAATTAGGATTCCGAGCCCTGATCTTTCCAAAAAAATTCATAGGTTTATTGTTTTAACACACTGAATTTAAATATTTAATTTTGAAGGAAATTGGTTGTTTGTTTTTTTTCTTATATGCGCAAAAATATAAAATCGCCCCGTGAAAATCTCTAATTGGCAAGGCCTTATATATGTCAAAAGTTGATCAATTATGACATAGCCGAAATAAACCCACGTATGGAATTTCATAAAAATCGGTTCAGCCGAGCTTGAGATGTCTCTCTAAAAATAGTTTATTTACGATTCAATATTATAGAAAAATGTGTTCCCACTGAAAACTCGGTAAAAATTTATGGTCGGTTAAAATTATGTAAGTTGAGGATTCGCGAAATATTCAAATTTTTGACATATTTTCCGGATTCAAGATCGCGAGCCCGAAATATTAAAAAAAGGGTAACAGAATGCTTCACCTGGAGAACTTTATTTTTCATATAATTTTTTTTGTGCTGTTTGGCACTTCAACCTCGGGATTTACTTATTTCATTTAAAAAATTTATTTTACAATTTTAACAAATTCTACATGTTTCTTTGTTAGCAGCAGAATTGAGGTGATGATAATTGTATTTCAAATTAGTAATGTGCAATAAGTTTTATATTTTTGTTGCCAAGGTATTTGCAAATTTATACTTATGATTTGAACTATTTCATTGCTTATTGGTGTATTCCAAAAATTTATATGGTATTATGTGCATTACAAAATATTATGCAAATTAGTTGTCAACATCTCATTTTCTTCAACAGTTTGTATACATTTTTATAAATCCAATGGTCTTATCCTCTTATATAGTTTACCCAAGTGTGAAATAAATGATATAAGAGTTATAATATTTATCTTTTATTAAATATATTTTACAAATAAGTACATACATACATATACATATATGCATTTAATAGCCATAATATACTTAATAAAACATGTAACATAAACTAAAATCTCAGTTTACTTAATGTCATAAATTATCAAAAATGGAAATGTTTTATAATTACAATTTACAGAAATAAAAATTAACTTCAAAGGTGTTTTTTCTACAAAAAAAAAAAAAAACAAAAATATTGTATTAAGTTTAAATGGCGTTTTGTTTTTTCTTTAGTTTTTTATTACATGCTAGTAATTTATAAAATTCCCACATTACAAATAACAAATAGTATATAAAATACTGTCAAAAGAGTAATCGTAATTAAAAGCGAATTAAAAATATTTTTTCAAGAATTACTATGATTATTTAATTATTAACTAACAGTTAGTTAAATAAGAGTATATAAGAGACGATAATTAAAGATTATAGAAGAAGAAAATCTTTGTACAAATGTAAAATAAAAAAAAAATAATTAAAATTAGAAAAACTTCTGTTTCCATGCTTACTTTTTTTGGATATCAAAATACCAGTGGCATAAACGACAAGACAACATGATGTACATGAGCCATGAACCAATTTTCAATACTGGATATTTTTTTTTTGGTTTTTTTCACTAATTTAAAAAAAAAAAGCATCTTTGTGAAGAAAAATCTCAAAAATCATCATAAAAAATATTGTGTTATTAGATAATAATTATTTTGTATTGAAGTTGAAAATTAAAAGCGAAATATTCGGAAAAATATCGCATAGTCACAATGTGCGCCATTTATTGCTCTGTTAAATTTTAAAACAAGAAAACAAGTTTTGTTTTTTCCTTTGGTTTCATTATTATTTTGTCAAGTTTCTTTCTTATATATTTTCCATCGTGTACACACAATTAATACTATAATTCTATATAGATAAATATGTGTATATATATATATATATATATAGTTAATAATGCTGAAATGAAACTAAAATTACAAGCTCAAAATTCTGAAATTATGTACCCAGTGAGTTTTCTTAGTAATTTGAATATTTATTTCAAAAGAAATTTTATTGAAGAAGTATGCGTAAATGAAGCATTCAACTTGAACCGGAATTATGGAAGTCGATATAGAACGGATTTCAGTCGATAATGGTTATTAACGACTTCTACCGTTGTGATATTTAATCTATTGAGATAAAATCTATTGAGTGAAATTGTCTGCCACCATGACGACTTTCATAATTGAATTCTAATGATTTAATTTTAAATTAGTACTCTAAAAAAGAAAAATTATTAATTATTCAGCTAGCCGAATAGTTATTTATTTCAAAAATTTATTGGGAAGAATATCACGCCTTTTGAACTTCAATTTCAGGTTTTGAAAAATTTGGTTGTTATTTTGCGAACTATGCTCAAAGTACATTTAAATTTAACTTAATCCGGATATGGACAGGACGCTTACCATATTAAAAACGCTACTTTTATGACTCAAGTTCATTTCTAAGAGAATAATGTATAAAATTAAAGCTTCAGCCTATAAGTATGCTATTCGATAACTTATTGAAATAATCGATTATGACGCCAAAATTACAATTAAAAATTTGAAAACTTAATCACATATTACTACATATGCTGTACGTGCAAGTGTAACAATTTTTTAATTTGTATAATATAGCTTTGCGTTTAGATCCACACTTTGAAGCCTAGTGAAAATTATCATTATTATTAAATATTTATGATTAATAAATATTAAAATTGTGCACTGGATTTTTACATTGTCGTTGTTTTACTCGTTTTTATTGATCACATTCAACTGAAGTACGTTTATTTTATGCGAAAGCTGTTTATACTCGTATTAATAAAGGTTATGATTGGTTACGTTATAAAAGTTATTCTGCTGTTTTTCTGGTTCAGTTAAGAAAGAAAGTAAATGGGAATAAGATCACGGTGTTGGTACATTTTGTTTTTTTTTTGTTATTATTATTATTTTTTTTCTTTTATCTATAAATACTTATTTATAAGTTATTTTTTTACTTATTTAACCACAATATTTAAAAGTTAAGAGTACATTTTCAACATTTTTATGAGATTATTGTATTATATTGCAGATACAGCTGGTTTTAAATTTTATACATAGAAATAATTATTTGTAAGTATGTGTATAAATTTACAATTACAATTGTAACTGTATATAAAGTAAAGAAATACCATAAAAATTGTAAATGAATTATTATAGAAGTATAAAGTTTTAATTCAATGAAAACGTACAATTTTCTGATATTAGATAAAGTTATAGAGTTTAGTTAGATTTTTCTTTGTAATAAATGTGATATAAGAAATATATTTTTTATATTTGTCTGATATTTGAAAATGTGTTACCGTTAGAAAGAAATATTTATATATGGTATTATTAATTTTCAGTTTTGAGATTTTTGCATAGCTGTCCCTTATCTATTAATTTAAATTCTCTTTTGAACATTAAAAACATTGATGTTTGCTATATTACAAATATTGACGTGTTGTAATCCCTATTATCGTAAATATCGTAATAATACCGTAACCATATATCGTAACCTTATCGTAAACTATACGATACAATGTGTATACGGAAGATTCTTAATGTAAGTAATTCATACTACAATATTGCTACAAAAAAATTATAAGGGAATATCTGAAAATAACGTTCTGTTTATATGAATCCGAATTTTCGTGGTGTAGTATTGTTTGTTCATTATCCGGATTTTTGTGGTGTAATTTTGTTCCTTCCCATAACGTTCATTAATTAAATGAAAAATATTGCAAATAGTTTATTTAGGATGATGTCAAGACTGGAAATAGCAATTTTTATTAAGCGTTTATGTGAAACACTTTCTTATGTCTTCGAATTATATTAAGAAACTTTAAATAAATTCTTTCCAACGGGTTAGTTTTGATATTCTCATTATTATACCACCCATATGTTTTCATAAAACGGTAACTCTGAAATAAATTTAAATTAAAATTATAAAATAAAAAAGTAGGTATGTTATTTTATATATTTTAAGGTTGGTATTAACAATTAATACTCGATTTTTTTTTTTAAATTTCCACGTATCACACAAAACAAGAACAAAAATAAATAAAAAAAAGAAAAAAATCGTATTAAAATTTTAATTTCGATTTTAAAATAAATTTGTTCTTAAAATTATAATTAATAATAAAATTAATTAAGATAAATTAAAGTCTATATAAATTTATTTTACTAGTGTTTTGTATAAAAAATTCACAATACTCATTATTTGGAAAATTAAAGAAAAAAGGTACGCCGTCGTAATGACAAAAATAAAATAAGAGAGAGAAAGAAAGAAAAAAAAAGAGGAAAATTGCGCAATTTAAACCGGCGCGCACAGATGGGAAACTTGTCACTTATATTACAATGAAACAAAGAAAAAGAAAAATATATGTGCATTATATGTATGTATGTATATATATATGTATGTGTGTCACAAAATAACAACAATAACTTAAATGACAAACAACGTTATTCTATTTTCAATATGTAGCCAAAAGAGGGAGTAAAAAGTAATCGTGAAAATGTTGTGGCATATAAGAAAAAAAAATACGTTCAGGAAATCGAAACGAATATAAAATTTTTATTGAGATAAATAGAAAGATGACGCGATCTTTGATGTTGCAATAATAATAAAAAAAAAATTGGTACTCTATAATAAAAAAAAAAATTAAATTTTTTTTTCCACATCGTTGTTGAACCATTTATATTTCGATGCCAAAAAAGAAAAAAGAGAAAAAACAAAAACGAGCAGAAAAATTACAATGAAATGATGATGAATGATTTTTTGTTATATTAAGAATAACAACAGTATAACAAAAAAAAATTTAATATTAGAAATCAAAGTAAGAAAAACAATCTAACAAACAAATATAAAAATAACAAAAAAAAATTGAATCGAAAAAGAGAGTAATAAAATCGTTTTGTCTTAAACTGAAAATCGATTTAACCTTTTCGAAGGCTACGCTTGACACCTCATATATACACTATAAAAAAAAAATATAATAACAATGGTATATAAGATCGTGACTCTGTCAAATATCTCAATTTTTATTAAAACTATCATTATTTTAGATTCAATTGGGTATATTTTTTTTTTTTTAATTTCGTTCATATTGTAGTAATTTTTCTATATCTACATACATACCCTACATATATTTAGTATATTATTTGAAACAAATTTCTCAAAAGATAAAACAGGAGAAAAAAAAAAGTGTATAAAATAAAGATGGAGGATTTTTTTTGAAGAAACCTTTGTTAACGTTTTCCAACTAACAAACAATAATATTTTTGAAATTCTTTCATAACAAAAAAAAAAATACTTAATAAAAGTAACTATTTAAATGTATAGATGGCACACTTTAATTTTAATATAAAAATTATTTATGCTCATTTTATAGCACCATTTTATAAATGAGCACATTTAAAAGAAAGTATAACAGTACCAGTATATTATATGAAAATTATTATTGAGGAATTTTAATCCAATTCATACAAAAATTATATTGTATAATTATTGATTTTTAATATAATCCTTAACATCTCAACTAATTGATTAGATTTTGGTAATAATAATTGATTTGTAAATAATAAAATGTTCATTAAACGTTTAATATAAAAGTGAAATCGAAATTAAATAAAATTTTCTTTATATTGTTATTTAATATTTAATTATTATTGATTTATTTTTATTTAATTAAAAGATGGATTGCATTATTTACAAAATGAATTCCTTTTTTATCCCTCTTTATGTATAGGTATACACATGGAAAATAATTTTAATTAATTTATGTAATAATAGTGTTGTCCATATAATTGAAGAATAACAGTGAAATTTAATTTTGAAAAGATTAAATTTACATGAATAAAAATCGAAATTTTAATTTAATTATTGAAATACTATTAATTATTATGGGTAGAATTTTGTTATTTTAAATGGCTATACTACTAACAGCGAAGAATTACCATTATTTTTCTCCTTTCTCTCCTTTTGCTTTCATTTTTAGGATAGTTGAGTTTAAAATACAAAAAAATTTTAAAAATTACTGAAGCGTTTGGAGCAGCTGTCGGCAAACTTTCGTGGGTTAAGGGCAAATGTGTGCTATATGAGTATGAATATGGGCCACTTGAGTTTCCTATATTATCTACTTACAAGAAAAATTACATTTTCAACTGACTTATCCTATACCATATCTATTATCTTCCCATATTAATATTTCCCATATCTATCCGTGATTAAATTTTTAAAAATTTTTTTGAAAAATTTTAACAGTCGCAATCGAATATATTTTGAAGTTGAATGGGGCGCACTTTGCCGACGGCTGTTTTGAACTATTATGCAATGTTCTTTCTTAATGTGATTAAGGATAGTCTAATATCTCAGACTATCTAATGTTGAAGTCAAAAATGTGAGTTTACAATTATTAATAATTAACTTAATCGGCAGATATATCTATTAAAGCCTAGTAGAGTAGCCATATAATACTGCGAATGTAGTTCTAATTTTAATGAAAGCTATTAATTTTGTACGTTTTTCATATGTGAATTAATTTATATGCCCTCAAATTGTATATACATGGGATTGAAATATTAATGAAGGAATAATTTTACTATAACGATATTGAAAAATTTACATTATGTCACATGCTCTAAAATATGATGAATTATTTCTAATCTTACGATACTCAGTGAATTCAAAATCTTATTTTGGGGCATAACATTTAAAGTAGAAAATTTTTAAGGAAACTATTTAAAGAATAAAATTCAGCGCTAAAATATAAAATTTTATATACATATGTATATGTACATATATAGGTACCTAATAACTTTTTGGAATTTAGAAAAAAAAATCAAATTATCTATTTTTTTTTTTTAAAATAATAATTATAAATGCCATAATTTCATTTAAAAAAAATTATTTTTTTTTATTATTTTAGAATGGCTTCTATTACTGGACATTTGTTACGTTTCTATATGCTATTAATAGGAATGTTTTCAATGACAACATACAGTGTAGATCCAAAATTTGATCCATCAACAAGAATGAGATTAGTTTTAATACCAGCTGATGCAATGGTCGGTTCTGTTATATATAGATTGCGTGCCACAGATGAAGAATTTGATTATCCATTAGCATTTGAATTAGTTGGAGATGCATCATCATCAATAGTACAAGTAGAAACGCTTCCATGTACAAAATATAATTCAGTTTGCCAAGCAAACGTAATATTACAAAGACGTCTTGAACCAGGACGATTTCATGATTTTCAAGTTTCTGTTAAAGATACAAAAGGTGGTATGTCAGTGCAATCATGTTCAATAACAGCAACTAATTTCACAACGCCATATGATTTAATATTTCCTCATAAACCGGGTATAATTATAATACCTGAGGTAAGTAATAATTGTATTATTTTCTTGTTTATAAATATTTTTTTTTGTTGTTGCTCTCTTTAGAGACCCATTAAAAATTCATTATTTTTATTAATATTTAATGACAAGGTATTTAATAAGTTTATCACAAAATGTTGTAACTTGTATTAAAATAATCGATTAAGAAAATGTTAATGGAACTCTATAGATCTTCATCTTTCGTATAATAGTCACTTTTCTGGTTCAACTACATTATAAGTATATAATATTTATCATAAAAAAAAATAATTTTTTTTCTTAAAGCACATTACATATTTTTATATGAATGTACGAGTATATACACATAATTAGTTCTATATAATTATCTAGTATGTATTACACATACTTATGTTCAAATAATATTACGGTTTACCTTATTTTACTATAAATAGTCTATTAAAGAATCCTTGGAAAAGATAATTTTTTTTTATTAAATAAATATTGTATTAGATAATGCAGTTGGTTTTAGTTTCTGATAAGTAAAATAACCAGTTGACATTGGAACGTTTCCAAGTAAAATAAAGTTTAATAAACGATGCATTTAAGTGTGATGTATAATGAACACACACACACACATACTGCTGTAAAATAAGAATATGTTTTGCTATTTGTTGATATTTGGAGGTGTGGGAACAAATTTTACACACATAATTTTTTTAACTAAAATCAAATTAATGTAGGTGGATCATCTTTGAGTCATTAACATAAATATCGTATCGAGTATATTCATACATATATGTATGTAAACAATAATATATTATCTCAGAAATTAATAGATATTAAAAAATTTCAAACTGATTTTATGGTTCATAAATTAAAATTTAATGATGTCTAAACAAAATCAAAACAAAATTTTAAATAATGAAATTTTAATTGATGGCAAACAACAACACTGTACTCAGAATCAGAGTTGGCAAGCTTTAGGATACATGCGAATAAGTTTTCATTGGTAAATGTGTCAAAATAAACGTGAGCTTCCACAGAATTTTAACGCTTTCTTCTACGTTTGAATAGCGTTACTATTTTACATTTTATAGAAAATTTCTACTCTTCAATAAAAATTTTGTTTGCCGATTTTTAATTTACATATAACGTAAATTACATCTCTATCTTCAGTATATAAATTATTTCTAATTGAGCATGATCCAAAAAAAAAAGTGTTTGCCATCCCTGCTTAATGTTGCAAAATATATAAAAAATTTTTTCAATTTTTTTTCAACGCATAACCAAAACTGAATGCATATTTGTATAAGAGTATTATTTTCGCTGTAACCCTACAATTCATATATGTACGTATGTAATTCTATACATATGTAAATCAAACTGTTTATGTTCATGTATGGAAAACGTACCGAAATTTTATGCAAAGTATTCGGCTACCTTTTCTAGCTATTTAAGAAATTTTGTATTTAAAATAAAGATCGCTTCTGATTAAAAAAAAAAATGCTCTGTTGAAAATTAATGATAAATTATGACAGATTTTTACAAACCTACATATATATATCAATGTAAACAATTATTGTATGCTAAGCATAATAATGAATATTAATTAATATTTATAGATATGAATGATATTATGAATAACCATAAATACCACAACAAAACGTTATAATTCAAAATTAACTAGGTTATTCCGAAGTAGATTTTAGGAAAATAATTAATGTGCCATTTGAAATTCCTTTCTCTATTTCTATAAAAGTATGATGAGAATTTTATAAAATAGATAAAAGTTTTTAAGATAACGTCCTTTACTGCATTAAATAAATCCGCTGCAACTATTGCGACGTGACATTTTAATTTTCGTTATAGTCTAAATCCATTTTAATTAAAACTTCGTAAAAAAAAACGTTTATTCAACTCACACATAAATTTGTACTGCAGCTGCCCTGATAACTTAAAAAAAGCATGATCTTGTAAAAATTTAATTAAAATCATTTTAAACTACCGTAGTGCGTGTATTGAACTTAAGCAAGTGCAAATTTATGTAATCCGTTTTAAGAAACTAAAGAGTAAGCGTATTGACATAAAAAATTTGTTAACGTATTAGGTCTGAAACGTGAAAAAATATAGGGTCGGTAAATTAAAAAAAAAAATACAGGCCTATTAAATGCCTATGCCTTGCTTTTTAAACCTACACATTGCTTTTTTTTTGCAAATATACCCGGGCTTTGCATTTATTAAAAGCTCGCATAAATACAATTAATTTGCATTGGTCCACAAACATAAATGCAGCTTATTCAATTATAAAAATATATTTCGAGAAATAAAAGTTGTCTAAATTTGTTTTATTTTTTAATTAAACAAAATTAGTTTTCCTAGCTAACTAGTCAGTTCCTAAGATGCCGCATATTTTCAAGAATGCCACAAATAAAATAATCGAATAACTTTTTCTACAAAAAATAAATTTATCTTCTCGCAATATATTATGAAAGAGTCACCAAACTGCTTTTTTTATGTTTCGAGAAAAACGCACTTGAAAATATACACAATAATTGCTAATTTGCAGTGACGTGAAAAATTTACAACGTTATTTTTCCGAAAATACTAACGTTAGACTTACGTGGGTTTTTTTATAAAAATAGTTTAAAAATTTCTGAAGTTTTTTGTATACATAACTCAAAACTCATAAAAAAAAGTAGTTCCGTGACTTTTCCAGAATTACTGTCTTCGAATTTGGCTGAATTTCAAAAGGTATTGAAAGCTCGGACCAATTATAAAGATTTCAATAAGAATACAATTTTAGTATATTATAGAACCATACCTTTTGTTTGTGGTTCTAGAAAATTTAGATAGTAAAATTTTTTGAAAAATAGTAGTGTGTATAGAATAAATAATGGTGGTTATAATCTACACTGTCTTGCTTGATTTGATTAATTCTATTTACATTCAATTATATATACAAAAAAATCCTTAATGGGCCCATCATCTATTACAACCCTATATACAGTAATTTATTTTAAATTTTTCATGTAACAATATTCACACACGCCCAGAATAAATAAAAATTATAAAAAATTATTACAGAAAGATGTGCTTCTTTGAACCCCATTTATTTGTATCCTCTATAATTCTATGATATTCTTTAAATATTTTAATTTTTATACTCATATTTATAATACAAGTAATAAATTTATTTATTTTTTTTTGTGCTATTGCTGTTATTTTGTTTTCTTTATAATTTTCGTATGAAAAGTATAAGGCGAAGCAAAAAAAAAACTCTTTAGGTACATTTGCATACGACAAAAATTATATAATTTATTTATGTTAATTAATCCAAACATAAGCAATAATAATAAAAACAAAAACACCTTTATTATACATACCTATATATAAAAAAAAATTATTTGTAAGAATTCAAATTATAAATATTTGCGCATACACAACATATTTAATTACCATTTTTAAAAAAAATAAATAAAAAAATATTTTTTGTCCAATTTAAAGTTAAAGAAAAAAAAAAAATTTTTTTAAAGGTTAACAACTTTAATTAAATAAAATCGTTTGTTCCGAATTGTTTCTTTAATTAAGTTAAACAAAACTTCTTTTACAATTCACATTTCGAAAAGATCGAATGAAACGATTTAGTACTTGAAATACTTAACCACCAAAACACAATCAGTCTCTCTCTTTTTTCTTGCGCTGTTATTGACAAGATAATAGAGAAAATTGTCGATATTAAATAAAAATCCGGTCTTGGGTAGAACTGAAAAACTAAAAAAAAAAAAATAAAATAATAACTAATTTAAAAAATTTTTTTATTTTTTTCTTACTTGCACAATTCGAGTATTTTTATGAAATAAAAAAAAAAATTCATTGTCATCGGAATTTAATGAATAAAAAAAAATTTTTTTTCTTATTTTTCTAATTAAAAAATTTTTTAGAATTCGATTTTTGTAAATAATAAATGTTCCATCCCTAAAATTTTTCATACAAAATAAAGAGTAATATTACTTTGCACTGATTTTGTAAAGAATCTAAAATTCAAAAAGAAAAAAAAAAAGACAATAAAGGCCAGTAAATGAGCTTCTATCTACCTGAATTATGTGTACTTTATTTTAAACAAATAATAACGGGTTCTCCTAGCTGTTTATTTTATTATTTTAATTCTCTTTATACTTTTCTGTTACCTATATAACTAAAAAATCTTCGATGATTTGACCTTATTTTTGGAATGAAATTTTACTAGATTTTTTTGAGCCTAAAATGAGAAGAAAAAAAATTGAAAAATAAATAAAAATTACTTAAGTTCGAAATTTTTTTTTTTTTTAAACAAGCAAGGGCATCATCAATTATTCAAATAGTTAAAAGACAAAAAAAAAAAAATCATGTTCAAAAAAATTTTAAACAGAAAAAATAGCAAAAATGTATCTGACATTGACATTTTTAGTAAAAATTAAATTGGTTCGAAATTTTGATTTTAAAAATAAGATAATGTAAATAAAAAAAAAACTGTTAATTTTAATACAAGTTAAGTTGTTGGAAAGATAATCGTAGGTTTTGAAATACAAAAAAAAAATATTTTTTTTCTCTCTCATCTTCAATTTTTAATTTTTATGTCTTGTCCAATTTCTATTTAATATGAAAGTTGTATGTATCGATTGTATCGATACAGATAACCAATACTTTTATTTGACATTTTGAAGTATAATAATAATAATAAGAAGAAGAAGAAAAAAAATACAATTTATAATTATTGACAGTTGTTGAGCATTTCAGAAAAAAAGGTTTAAAAATTTTTTGATTTTTTTTAAGATTTCATAATATTCCTCAATTACATGTGTACAATGAAACCACTTTAAAATGAACGAAAAATGTTTATTTAGTACTTACATAAAATTTAACAATTTGTTATGGTGTTTATAGAAAAATACTTGCTCATTTAAAGATATACAGTTTTACAAATTAAACTAAAACAGTTTAGGAGAAACTTCACAATTTTGCATGCCTAAAGATGCAACAGAATTAAGAATTATGAGTAATAGGAAAATCCTAAGGAGGACTCATAGGATTTTACTATTACTCATATCCATCGCTTGGCCATTTTATATCAAATTTCAAACAGTTGGTAGTTTAAAGGAGTTCATTTATAAAACAAATAATTTTTTTATTATATAACTTCCAACCCATAGATGTGTAAATAAATGAAATCATCTTTTTAGTCTAAATATTCAAAATGAGAAATAAAAAATTTACCAAATTTGAATCAGTGGCAATTAGTTGAATGGAATAAATGCGATACTTTATGTTATACAATGAAAGCTAAAAAATATCTATAAATATGAAAGCTTTAAAAATTTTTCAATGCTATTATGCCAAAAATGCACTTGGCAATAAAAAAAACTCAGTGCAAAACTAAAATTCATTATGAAAATATCACGACGCTGCTTACGAATTAAAAGTTATTTGCAATTTTCTTTCATGCAAATAAAACATTTTTAATTTTCCGTATTGTCAAAAACAACGTTTTGACACCGACCTTAAACCGTATTTAAATCTAAAACATCTTAAATTTTGTTTTTTAAAAGTACAATATAGAATGTAATACGGAACGTCATAATTTGCGTCTTTTTTACAACAAATTTTATATTTTACGGACGAATTTTTTTAGATTTTAGTCTTTAAGTACGTTTCATTTAATTTTAAAGAGTCTTTTATCAATATGCCGAAGAAATGAGTCGTCGTTTCAAATTAACAAAAACTTTTTTAATAAGATTTTTTTTATGGACCCGTTGTACATACATATGTAACATTTACATGACCGTGTATATTGGCTTTTTTTTATTGATTTTGGCAAATGTAGAAAGATAAGTGAAATCTAAAATTTGAATGAAACTTAAACGGGGCCTGAAAAGCAAATATCAAATTGATAATTTTTTTAATCATTAAAATTATAAGTAAAGTTATTCTTTAATGTCTTTACTTAAAATTAACGCGTCATTTTAAAATAACATTTACTGTATACCAAATCGTATACATACACATGTTGTATTGTATGTTTTGTATAGTGTTGCTATGAATAGTAATGAATATTTCCGTTTTGAATAACTATGTGATTGGTATTTATTAAAATTTCAGGAAATACATGAATTAATGAAATTTCATATTTTTAAACAACAAATGTAAATAATTTTTTTTTTTGCATTGAATAGTACAAATGAAAAAAAAAATAATCACAAAAATAACGAATTTCGGGTTTTAATTAAAGATGGTACTCTCCGATTAGATTGTATCGTGTTTAATCAACTTAAAATTAAATGGGATTAAATGAAGTTTAAATAATTTTAAACTTTCATTGTTGATTTCTTTATTTATTGTAAAAATCTTCTATTTTACTAACATTTTGATTTGATAATGTACAAGTTGTTTCTTTACAAAATATATACATTTACACATACGTATTATGCCGTGATATATTGATAACATTCGTATACATTTTTGATTGAGAAACAAAATAATTTTAAAAGTATAGTTCCTGAAACTGGTTTCAATTGTAATACAATAAAATTGCAATAAAAATAAATCAAAACTATGTACTTACATTACAGCCTTTGTGATGGGAAAATAAAATTTCGTCAAAGTGATCTTTTTCAAATTGTTAAATAAAAAAAATAGAAACTAGTTTGAAATTGTATAGAGTAATTTTTTTCAAGTTTATTAAGTACAAACAAATTCTTTATACTGTTATAAAGTATCAGTTGAATATCTAGGAGTGACCTAAATTTATATTCATATTATAAAGAGTAACTGAGTACAGAATTTGAATACCGAAATCAATATGGAATACATAAATTAATGTATAGTCGATTAAACTGATGATTTGTAAAACACTACTATTTGTGAATTTCTTTTTACTAATAAATTAAAAAGGCTTGATTATAGAGATTCAGAATTTTAGGCTCTTATTACAATATATATTGCATATGTTTAGGATTAATTTTAAATTAATTATTCTAAAAGTAATTCTAGTGGTATAACGGTTAAATGCTAAAAATTTGAATTAAAATATGAGGGTGCATTTTCAAATAAGAAGCCGATTTATTGTAATATTCTTGATTTTGCATTACAACGCTTACAAAGTTTATAGTGTTAAAGAGGAATGTGACTGGAAATTAATAAAATATGATGCGGAAAAACTTGGTTTTCATATGCAGATATCATATGAAACAATGTAAATTTCTTCAAAAATAATGGAAAACCTAATTAAGAATAACGATTAATTTCAAGCTATCAAGCATTATTTAGACATTGATATTTATTTCCCTCTAAAAATATATTGAATTGTGAGCGTATTGACTGTTTATTTTAAAATGTTTTAATTGCATAGTTAACTACAAAATTAACTATGCAATAAATTTCTAACTAAACCAAACGGAATTATAAAATAAGACTTGTGCCTTATAACAAACAGTTTCATAATAGTTTGATGGTATATCACAAGTATTAAATATTTTCGAAAAGTTTCAAGTGTAACTTTATATGTACATAAGATTATAAAAAGTTGTCTCAAATGTTTCAGTAACGTACTGCGAATATTAACCAAAGAATTTCAAAGGTTGAAAAAAGTTTTATTTAATTTAATAGATTTGTTTTACTTTCGTAATGAAAAGAAGTTTCCAGATAATGAAAAATAAAATTTTTCTATGAAAATTCCAAAATTCTTGTAAAATATAAAAGTTTACATTTGCCAAACTGCATGAGAGTATAACCTTTTGCCATCTTAATAATTTTCGAAAAAAGAACTATTATTTCGAATACGGAATATTAATTTATTCAAAAAAAAAAAATCTTTATATCTTTGAAACCGTAAATGGCTGCTAATGTATATGTAGCTTGTAAGAAAAACACCTTCCTAACCTCTAATTTTAATTTGATAACGTCAATAGTTTAATGGTTTAGCAAAAAATTTTATGTATAAATGTCCTTTTCTTCCCTTAAGAACATTTTGTTTAAAAATTGTTGAACATCTCTTGTTTGATTAGGCTCGGTTCTGACTTGTTCGGCGAATTATATGATTTCTAAAAAGTGCTTCAGCCTCCCATTTTCCAAGCAATGAAAAGTATGTAATAAACATTGCACATTGCGCGCATAATGATTGCGTACCTATTTTCTGTCGCTTATCGCGCATACGTTTACTTTGCATATATGGTAAATCCTTTGCTGTAGCTGATCATAGACCATAATGTTACAAAGTCTGAAGCCATTTCTTGGAACCACTTCCGTTATCGTCCATCTTCGTTCTCTATAGATTTGAAATATGTATACTTTTAAATTTTAAACTTTAATTTTATAGAAATTAAAATCGTCTTATAAAAAAATATCGTCTAATCGTCTTTTTCCAAAAAAAAAAAAAATTATCTAATCACTTAATTTTTACGTATAGCGTGAATTGCAAAATTTTTTGTTTTTTGTTTTTTGTAATACTTAATTATTCTTTAAAAAAAATATTAAATTAAATTTATGAAGTTAAAAATAAAATCGGTTGTAAATTCATCACCTATCATCTCCACTGAAATTAAATGTCAGTTAAAATAAGTCATAATCTATAATATTGATGTCAAAATTAGAAAAAATGAAGCAATAAAAAAAATAGTGAAATATTTTCTTTAACATCAAATAAGAAAGTGATTCAAATTTATTTTTTTTCCTATAATAACAAATAAAAAACACAATATCCTCTAAAATAAATTTAAGAAGATGATTGCTACCAATATACTTTCATTTTTATATAAAACAAGTTTTATGTCGGATTTTTTCTCAAAGCTGTTCCCAAGTAGTTTCCAATAATAATTTTATTTTAAAAGCATAATAACAACTCTTAGAAATTTTTATGTAATTTAATAGAAGACAAAAAAAAAATAATATTCATTGGTGCTTACCTAATTTACCAAAATTGAATGGATGTTTGTAAATAAATAAATGAACTAGATTAAAATTTAATTTATATATACATATATATATATGTATATACTGCAACACATCTCCTTATGCTTAACATGTATACCGTATATTACGAGTATATTATATTAATAACGTGTACTTATAGTAAGTATTTTTTTGTTTGTTACAATTTTGTTTGTTGCAATTTTAGCCCCTTTGCGGTACTTATTCTCAATTCGTTAATTTTTTTTTTTATTTTTTTATTTTATTAGGTTTGAATTACGAAACTATCATGTTATGAGCTTGTACTATGTATATACTACATATATATGCATAAACCTATAATAAATAATTCCATTTCCGGATGAAATTAAAACAAAGATTTTTCACGTTTTTTAATCGAAAAATTTTAAGATTTAGTATGTACTTACATACATACTTACATTTCTATAATATTGCATATACTAGTATTTTTAGCAATTTTCCAAGAAATTTTTGAAAAAAAGTTCTTATTAGTTTCATTTTGTCCATCGGTTCGTCCGTCTGTTCGTGGACATGTTTGCTAAACTTCTACACACTTCAATATAGAAAGCTGAACTTTTATACTCGTATGTAGATAGATTTTTAGTAAAAATTAATTTCCGTAGAAGGAAATTTTTACCTATCTCCCCCCCCCTTAAACTCTAAAAATACCATTTTATGATTATTTATTTATTGCAATTAAACTATAAGCATTTTTCAAGCTTTACAATTGCAGAAATATAGTGGCTGGCTTCTTCTACTGCTGCATAGTATACTTGAATTCTAAAAAAACAAAATGGTAAATAAATGCAGAAAGCTAACGGTGCATTCCATGCCATTAAAAAATATAATTATTTTTCTTAACTCACACAATTAACCCTTAAAATCTCTTTTGTTAACGCCCCTTTAATTTTCTTTACGCTTTATTTCAAAAATTGCATAAATTGTTCATCCTAAATATATGCAATCCTTGAAATAGTTTCGAATATGAATGAAAATAATTTTAGTAGTGTGATAGGTATACATAGACTGTTTTTAAAAGCCGTATTTTTACTTGTTGAAGAGAAAAGTGCTACATTATAATCCATTGTTTTGACCCAAATCTATTATTTTATATAAATGTAGATTATAATATAAGTAACTAAGTTTTTAGTATGTATTAAATCTACTGCATATAAATATTTTCGAGAGCATAAAGTAAAAAAAAAATTACTATTTTTTACAATATTTCTGTTATAAAGTATTGCATAATTCTTAATAAAAGCAAATCAATGAAAAGCATTTTGAATTAGTATGAATTTAATGTATGAAAGTATGTATGCTGGTTTTAATTTAACTATTATGGAAAAATTGAACTTATGTAGCAACTACCGATAAGTGTAAATGGTTTTAATGACTATGTATAATAGTTATTATTTTTTTTTTTTAATTTACGAGTATAATGTATGCCTACATATAAAATATAATGATTGTGTTTTATGGATATGATGTTGTTGTAGACAAAAACAAAAAATTGAAGTATATATATGCGTATATAAATTGCGTATATACTTGTTTTATTGTGTACCATGAGGATTGGTACTAAGTCTGTATATGTATATACAAAATGTTCCATTGAAGGAATGGAATATAAATGTTATATAACATTATGCTAAAACCAAAAATAAAAATATTTACATTTTTAATATATATATATCATATATATATAATAATTATATATATACCTACATATTATTTAAAAACATTTGTATTACGAATATAGGTACATAATATATTTTTGGTATGCATATTTCTAGTTAATTTAATATTTTAATATGGAAAATGCTTCTTATTTGAATTAATACCATACGCATTAAAATATACATACCTTTTTTATTTTTTTCCTTCTATCTCTATATGCTTACATATTTCAAATATTTATGTGATATGAGATTTTCTATTTTAAATTTTTTACATTTTTAAAATTTATTTTACTGCAAAACTTTTGTTTGTTTATATATAGTAGATTTTCGTATAGTGTTAATTAAAATAAATATATGATGTTTTTTTTTTTTAAATGTACAAAAACCTATAAAAACAATAATATTATTATGAATACAAAATCTTATACTTGAATAAATTAATATTTAAATTAGAGAGGGGTTCGATATTCTTTTTTTTTAGTTTTTTAAATTTTAAAATTTATTCAATTTTCCTATATAAATATAGCTACACAAAATATTATTTTTATACATATAGGTACTGTATTTATCATACTCGGAGGTAAAATATAAGGCGCCATAAAGTTTGTAAGGCTAATAAGCTCTAACAAGCTCTTTCAATTAAAAAACTAAATTTTTACTTATAGGATATTAATAAAACAAAACGAGAAAAAATAGACTTGACCTTGGCAACTCTGTGATACCCGTACGAATTTGTTATTCTATGTGCGATTAAATTTGCCATAGCTGACTACTTTAAGTTGTCATATAATCATATTAATTTATGCAAAATTTCGGTACTGTGTTTTTCAAAATATTGTGTGTGCCAAACTACTGTTGAAGTTGTATGGCAGGTACCAGAAGGAGCCAAGTAATTTTAACGAATTTTATCAAACACATCGGCCCTACTAATGTATTCGCTTGTGTGAAATATCAATATTACAGCTTTTAGGATTTCTGGCAGCTACCCGAACCAGTACCCCGATCATGTCCAGTTTTAATAGGGTTCTGGCACTTACTACAATAAATCATTTGTGAAAATTTGGTGAACTTAGCTCAATTAGTTATCGGTGGGATGGACGGACGGACAGACAAAGACAAAGCTAAGTCAACTCAGAATTCGACGCTGATCAAAAACATACACTTGAGTCTATATATCATAGCATTATTTTTACTTGTTGTTACGTTTGTACCGGTAATGTTTGTACGGTTATAAGAATTGCTTATTAAAGTTCAAAACTATAAATACATTAATGAAATAGTAAAGTATTTGAGCATTTCGACCCAGGTTGTTCTTAAAGAGAAAACGATGAATTGATCATTAAACTTCCTTAACATTTCTCCATTATTTCTTAAAACTTATTAAATTGCTCCCGTTTAATGAATAAATATATAACAGTAACTTTTCAAAAAAAGGTTAAGAAAAATTAAGCCCAACTTATAGTTTAGTCAGAGTTAGTTAGTTAGAGCGAATAAAACCACAATTTCATATTATGATACAGATTAATATTATTTTTTCTAAACAGAAATTAAAATATTCCTCATATGTATCCTTAATTATGTCTTCATATGCTACACAATTCCATACAAGAAAAAAATCATATATTTATCGCGGTAGAATGCAATGTTTAACCCTTTCGCTGTTATGAGCGATTATACTCGTCATACTAGAGTAAACTCTTGGGTCATAACGAATATACTCGCTAAAAGTTGCTTTATTCAAGAGTGTGTTCGAGAATAAGAGTGTGTTTAAATTGTTTGTGTGGCTTTAGTGACCCATTAGAAGTTAAACTCTGTTTAAAGTGTGCATCTATAATATATCTAAATAATGTAAAACAAAAAAAGTTTCTGTTTACAGTACTTTTATATCTTTAAAATTGTGGAAGATATGAAAAGTAACCCAAGGGTAATCACAATTTTAAAATGGTGACCACGAAAGAGTTAGTATGAAATAGTTAAAAATTGTAAAAAAGGTAGAAATAAAATATTTTCAAAAGTATAATCCAACAATCTTTAAACTGTGATGCGGGTTTGAAATTCCTTTGAGCTCAAAGCTCATTTTCGCCAACCCTATCTACTGTACTTTATTTTGTTATTTTTTCAATGACAGAAATATGCTTACTACAGCCAATAGTGATATTGAAATAAATTATGGTAATTGTTTAAATTTATTTTTTTAAAGAGGGTATAGAAATACCTTATAAAAACCCCAAATCCCCTTATACTTCTATAGTTTTTCACATCATCGGTGTAAAACAAGTTTATTAGTAGAACGTTAAATTGATTGCACCGTGTTGCTTTTCCATTGCATATTATGGCAAGTTTAATTATCGCGTGCCTGCCTTTTTATTTTTTCAAAGACATTTTCACTTTTTTTGGCAGTTCACGAAGAATAGTGCTATTCATTAGCCCTGTTCGCAACAGTTTACAATACAAATCCTTTTCCTGAAGATTAAGTGTTCAAATTTTTCAGTTTTTTTATAATTTCATTGTAAACTTTAAATATAGTTTAAAGAAAAACATTTAAACAATTGTTGATATATTTATTAAAAAGAAATTCAATTTTCGGATTTGTTTAACCAAAGTACCTGTTTACATTCAGAGCAGAGCAGAGACCATATTGTCTATTGTTTTGTATTTTGTTGTATGACCCCATTGAACTCTGCATTTCAGACGAAAATTTTGATAAAGATACAAGACCAGCTTTGACCATTCTCTCTTTAGAATACAAGATAGCTCATATTGAAATTGAACTGTCTTTTATTTTGTTAAAGTGTTGTTAAAATGACAATTCAATAATATTTAACAGTTTTCAAGGATACAGCCAAATCCAATATATAAGAGATTTAATAATAAAAATATTAAGATATATTTATGTATATATACACTTGAGTTTCTCTTTGTCTGGTTCTTTATTAAATTACAGGACATAAAAAAATTTTCATGTTTATTTGTAAAAAGTTATGACATTTTAAGCCTCATTATTTTTCTTTTTATTTTTGATTTTTATGGGTCACAAAAATTATTTTATTTACATACATAATATTTATGAAGATGGAAAAAAATTTTTTTCCTTTAAACTTATTTTATGTTTATTTTTTAGGACGCCAAACGAGGAACAGAATTAGGTTATATTATTACAAGAAAGAACCCACTTTCACCTAGACCAGTTTATTTAGAGTTATGGGTAAGCTAAATACATACATTCATATTTATTTTAATATAATGATGGCAGTATTTTATAAGAAAGAAAAAAATTATTATTATTATTTTATAGGGTTCACCATTATTTGCCATAAGACAAAAAATTGCTTCAGTTGATACAACAGAAGGGACCATATTTTTATTAGGACCATTAGATTTTGAAAAACAAGCCATGTTTCATTTAACACTTTTAGCTAATGTAAGTTTGAAAAATATATTTGTAGTTATTTTTAAATGTATATGTATATAAGGTAAATTTTTCTAATTGCATAAATTTGTTTCACAGGATCCATATGCAGAACCGGGTCAAGATAGTAGAAATATTGCAGGTTTAGAAGTAGTAGTTATTGTTCAAGATGTTCAGGATCAGCCACCGATATTTACAATGGCACCACCAGTAACTAAATTACCAAATGGATTACTTCCAGGCGATAAGGTATGAAGAAGTTTTGGTTTTTCTTAATTAAAATAAATTTAAATTTGTGATTTTTTCGTGTACGATCAACAAACAATATTGGACTTATATGTAGTTTTAAATCTCTATTTCATTTGAAACTTTTATATGTATTTTTATATTATTCATTTGATTTTGAAATAATTAAATTGAGAAGTGGAAATCATATTCTATTGTGGTATGGTATGATGAAGAAATGAAGGAAGAATAATAGTCCTATGGAGGTTATCTGAAAATTTTCAAATTTCAACCTTCATATTCACTCTTTTTTAACTTTACGATGAATCACACAAGTTATCATAAACTATTGTTTTTGTTTGGAAAAAGGCTTGCGTTTAATTAAATGTTCAACTTCATTTAAAACAGCAGAGCCCTTTTTTGCTAACCCTTTCTTTTTAACCGGTTCAACTTTTATTATTAGCATACTCCATTGGTAGTTTGACCCTTAGTACAACAGACTCGTTGCAAATTTTTTGATTAATTGATTAATTGATTAAGTGTAATTATTTAATAATTGATTAATTGATTAGGTGTAATAGGGGGCCAGCAGTGACTCACTACATCTGCATAATATTATTAACAATAGTACCAAGTATGTATAAGGAAGTAATTTAGTTTAGAAAACTTATAAGCACATTTATTTGAGTAGACGGCTTTTTATTTTTGTATGGAAAAGAAAGGATCCTCGGAATGCAATGTACTTTCAACTTCTCACTTCGTCTGGAATTTTTTATGTACTATACTGGAAAAGAACACAAGCATTATTTTAATGTCTTAGAGCTTTTTCTTAAGGCAACTTTTTGTTAACACTAAACTAACTAAACTAATTATCTACCTTGTATTTTCTATGTTTAAATTATGAAAAAATAATTTTCTTGCTTATGACATATAAAATGGCGCCTTATATGACATAATGTTGATAACTTTAATTTTTCATATTATTTTCATATCCATTCTATGTGATGACAACTATGTTTTACTTGTTGCTTATTATGTTGTAAAACGTAAAAAAAAATTCTTTTTCTTTTTAAATTAAAAAGAAAAAAAATTTTATTCTGTGAAAAATTAAATTATTTTCTCTTTCCGATTTAATTGTTTTGAAAATCACTTAAAAAGTGTTGCACGCAAACTTTTCAGCTTTTTCTAGTTTGAAAACTTAAAGTTGACTTAAATAAGTTAACACGCAAGTTAAAAAATTATTTTGAATTATTTATATAACAATAGACTGGACGGACATTTTGAAATTATGATGTAAATTGGATTTTAATGTTAATGTTAAATTAAATTGAAATTAATTTAAAAGATTTAGTGTTTAATAAAATTTAAAGAATTTTATAAACAAAATTCTTCAAATATTTAAAAAGATCACAAAAATATAAAGTTGGGAATTGGAAGAAATTGGCAATGCTTTTATTCAATTTTCAAATTTTTTTTAATATTTATTGTGTAGAGCTGTACGACACTAGATTTACCTGCAGGTTTCAACTTAGGAATTAATTTATATAAAACCTTTAATTCAAAATTCGATTAATTTTATTTTTAAATAAATATATGCAATTTTTGCAATATAGGTACTTTCCATAATTGCCAACGATTTGACGATCATGTGTCATTAATATCAGAATCGTCGATTCTTGCAATTTTTTGCATATGTCATTGATCATTATGAAAATTATGGTAACGCTGTTTGAAACCACACCTGATTTTCGCCATTACTTTTAAAACAACACATTTTTATTAAAAACTTTAGTTAATTAGACTTCTTCTCTATTCTCTCTCATTCGGTCTCAGGCATCGTGTAAACACAAAAATAGCAACAAAAAAAGAAAAATTGAGGCATTGCATCGATTTTTGCAAATTTTTATCGTTAGCAACAAATTAGGAAATCATAATTGACATGTCAAAACGATTATGAAAAGTTATTTTTGACGCGCGTCAAATTGATGACAATTATGAAAAGTACCATATATTTTGCTTAATATTTCATTAAGACTCTTTCCCTCTTTAGTTTGAGAAGTTGAAAAGAGACAAACGATATTTAATTAATTGGCTACGATTTATTCGGAAAAATTTAGAATGTTGTTTAGAAGTTCTTATAAATGATATAAATTTTAATATATATGCGTCCTGGTTTTGTTGTTAAGCTGGAATAATAATTTACTTCGTAAGTAACAAACATTTAATTTACTGTACCAAAGAAGTAATTTTGTGCTTGATTACATATAAGAGTGCTGTAGTACTTTGTGTGTTTTCTATCATGCAATATAGGTGTAGGCACTGTTGGCTTATCATTTAGCTTAAAATTGTCAATACAGTTCCCCTTTAGCTATTTTATTTAAGAAATTGTTATAATTTTTCCTAGTTTATACTTATTTTTCCAATTTCCGTTCATGTAATCTTTCCTTAAATCATTTGCTAAATTTTTTATTCACTACATACAAAGATAGTTATAGCATATATATTTTTAGATCGGTGGTAATCCGACGTTTAAACAATATTGCAAAATTAAATTTTCAAAATATTTATTCAATTTAAGAAAATTTTTTAAACAAACCAAACTTTTACTAATCTTTTTATTCTCTGTATGAAACAATTATGATTTATTTTCATTTTAAATTTCATTTGAAAGTGAGTGACGGAACATGAAAAATTTATTTGATATAAATTGAAATCGTTGTCAAAACTATAATAGAACTTTCAATTTTTTCTTTTTTATTTTTATTTTGAATAGCAATATACATAATGTATAAATACTCATGATTTGATATTTGATTTAATAATTTTTCACTCTTTTTTGATAGGTGTTACAAGTTCATGCTGAGGATGGTGATAAAGGTAATCCACGTGAAATTAGATACGGTCTCGTGTCAGAAGGAAACCCATTCACGTCGTTTTTTGATATAAATGATACAAGTGGTAAGTGGATAACTTTGATTTAAATTCCAAATTGTGTCACGTATGGAAAATATACACGAATTATATATACTAAAATGTTTCTGTCTAGATATATAAATATCAGATTTCAACTAAAATTTTCTTAATGTATTTTAAAAATATTTAAATATATTTTTTGATTTTAGGGGAAATATTTTTAATGCGACCATTAGATGAGGTTGCGGCTATCACTCATATTGGAGATCCTGTATTATTAACAGTTGTGGCAGAGGAAGTAAAAGTTAATCGTGACGAACCACCGGCGATGGCGTCAACAATTCAATTAGCTTTTTTTTTGCCAGAACGTAGCAATTCTCCGCCATATTTTGAAAACGATCAGTAAGTTTGATTAATTAAATAAGAATTGTTTTGCAAATATCGTAAGTTGTCTTACGATTTCTTATAAATTAAATATAAATAACATATAAATTCGGTGTTCCACTTCTAAATTAAAATAAATTTATTTTTAGATATGTTACGCGGATTGATGAAAATGCTCCGCAAGGAACAACGCTACAATTTTCTGATCCATATGTACCTAGAGTTTATGACAATGACAATGGAAAAAATGGAGTATTTTCCTTGACTTTATTAAATAATAATGGTACATTTGAAATATCGCCAAATGTTGCCGAAAAAAGTGCTTCCTTTTTAATTAGAGTTAGAGACAGTTCCCTTCTGGACTATGAAGAAAGACAATCAGTTGAATTTCAAGTACGACTACTATATAATAAAATGAAATTAATTAAAATTGAGTAATAATTTTATTTTATATTTTTATTTAGATATTAGCACAAGAACTGGGACCAGCTACAAATTTATCTGCCGCTGTTAATGTTACTGTTTATTTAAATGACGTTAACGATAATCCACCAATATTTTCTCAATCAGTTTACAGAGTAGAGCTCCCAGAAAATATGACGCTTGATACAAAAGTTGTTCAAGTAAGACTAATTAATATTATTAAATATAAAGAAAAAAAATTATACATTTGTAAAATGTGATTTGAATTTAGGTTCATGCCGATGATGTTGATACTGGATTAGGTGGAAAAGTACGATATACACAAATATTAGGTTATTTGAATACATCATTAAATTTAGATGCTGTAACTGGATTGATTACTGTATCAACAAATAACCATGGTTTTGATAGAGAAGTAATGCCCGAGTATCATTTATATGTAGAAGCTCGTGACAATGACGGGAATGGAAATCGAGTTCAAGTGCCATTAATTATACAATTAATAGATGTAAATGATGAGACACCTATTTTTGAAAAATCAGATTATGAATTTTTCTTAGCATCAAATTTACGAGGATTTACATCCCCAGCCTTTATTAAAGCGACTGATTTAGATGCAACAGCGCCAAATAATGAAATAAGATATGAAATTATTGATGGGAATTATGAAAATCATTTCGATTTACATAAAATAACTGGTGAATTAACGGTACGTGATCAAGTTGTTCTTAGAGACAGACAACAGCCACAGTCAAGTAAAAGACAAAAAAGACAGACCACTCAAATGCAATCAGAGCAACAACAACAAATGAGCGGCTACAACGATATTTTTATATTAAGTGCTAGAGCATATGATTTAGGAGTGCCAGTTAGATCATCTATCACAACTATTAGAATTTATCCACCGGAGAGAAGGACTAGAACTGTTACATTTTTAGTTCCAGGCTATAATTTAGATAAGAGAAAAACTGAAGAAACTTTATCCACTCTTACAGGTGGGGAAATAATCATTCATAATATTAGAACTCTTGGTCCAGACGAAGCAGAATCTCAAAATATTGTTGGAGAAGGAAAAGAGAGGTATATATAGATGATATATATAATATATATGTATATATATAAATAATTTTAGTACTCAATAAAATTATATTTTGAATTATTTAAGGAGTGTCGTAACAGCAACTGTCCTTTATGATGGAAATTCAGTGGTAGATCTCTCTCAAATACAACAAAGACTTTCACAGCGAAATAGTTCATTTGCAGTCATGACACGGGACGACTCAGATGAGGTAATGCATAGGATTTTTTTTTATTCTTTTTTTTTTTAGCAATT
The DNA here is from genome assembly GCF_029603195.1 of Condylostylus longicornis. Lineage (NCBI taxonomy): Eukaryota > Metazoa > Arthropoda > Insecta > Diptera > Dolichopodidae > Condylostylus > Condylostylus longicornis. The sequence goes on along the minus strand of NW_026578009.1, from coordinate 4,746,373 downwards.
TTAGAAATATCGTTTATATTTAAAATTTATCGTGTAACTAATTGGTTGAGATTATATCCCGTACTATATACTTAATAACTTCAATAATGTTTATGTCAAACTTTGTTATTTGCTCGTTAAAATTTCTCCTCCCAAATTTTTTCAACAGAGTGCTGTCTGCATCAGTTTTTTATTTTTTGCTAATAATGTTTCGCAGCGGTTACCCTTGTACGTAACACCTCTATTCTTTATTAAGACAGTGTTAGGAAATTAGTGTGCAATATTTTCCAATTGATATTGCACTCATAACAATGACATGGGTACTAATGATTAATACTATAAACAATTAAAGCACGTTAGGAACTATACGTTGTCATATCCTGTTATGTCATTGTTAGGAACTATATGTGTAACAATTTCTACTTTATTAATTTCCCACTTTTCAAGCTCTTTGTTAACTGTTGTTAAATGTAACACTCTCATATTTATGATATTATTTATTTGTAAAATGTTTAAAGGTATTATTTGTACAAAATATCATATATGAGGAAAAATAAAATATAATATTTTTAATGAAAGTTCTGACCTAAACGTAACCAATTTAACCTTTACCATATGCAAATGAAAAAGTTTTCTATTTATAATTTCTCTTGGCATCTATGTTAATAAATTTTGTCAGTTACACATTTCTTTTTCTATCTCTTTCTTTCTTTTTTTTTTAATAAATTCATATTCCCCCTTGAGCGTTCTTTTCGGGGTTTTGCTTACCAATTTTAAATGCTTTACGAGTGGAAAATTAACCACATGTATAAAGCCGTTATTAAAAAGGCTATCACTTTTATCAGTAACGTACATAATGGGTTGGTTTGTTTGTTTTTTTTTTTCTGAATTTTTGCTTTTATGTTTTTGCTTATAGAAAAAAGGTACACACAAATATCCCTACTTATTAGAGAAAATATCGCAGGTAAAATACATAACATTTTATTTTCTTTCACACATCCATACACACATAGAAACATTTTCTTGTATATACTCTTTTTTTTTTATTTTGTTTGTTTTTGTTTGTTTGTTTTTTTTTCTTTAATATTACTGTTGCTGTCATTTTCATGCTGCCGTATTATGAATTAGATAAAATTATTATGTAAATTATTATGCTTGCTTATGGTTCGTTTTTTGTTTCTAAAATATGGTCGGTCACTCGTATTTAAATTCGTAAAATAAGTGGATTTTGTGTATGTTTGTACATGTAAATAAGTGTATATTATGTTTTTTTGTTAATTATTGTTATGGAAGTGAATGTTGTAAAGGTGTTTTATTATATTAATATTTGTCTTTTAATTATCATCAGTTATTTTTTTTAATGATAATAAAGTATAAATTTAAGAATGTATGTAATTATGTACACATATATGTTTATATTTTTTGTTACAATGTAATTTATTTTAATTTACTGATTAAAATTTTTGGTGATAAAAACGCCTGTTGATATATCGACCCCTTGTTAACAGTTTACGCACTTTTTATGTACTCAATTAACTTCCTTTAATATTCCCTTTATTACAGTAATTATTATTATTATTTTTGTTGTTAATGTTTCGCAAAAATTTTTATGTCGGCTTTTTATTCATTTATTTATTTATTACACTTGTATTTATTTTGGTTTGTTATAGTTAGGTTATTTTAAAATCCGTACAATGGTATAAGATTCTTTTGGTAATAGAGAACATTTAATTTAACGTTTTATTTATAATATATTAAAAAGTTTCTTAACTATATACATACGTAGGTAAACTAATAAATTTGTAATAGAAATAATAAAACCTAGTTTTTTTTCTTTATAATTTTATGGTTAATTATGGAAGTCAATTTTAGGTTTCGTATATAAGGATATTTGAATAAGATGTACGTGGCATAATATAATTTTATAAAGATATTTTAATATAATATTAGAAGTTCTTATTAAAAAAATTCCATAAATTTAAGCAATTTGGAAATTTTAGACTTATTGATATTCATTTCTTCATTACGTCTAAATTTACGTTTAAGTACAAAAGTCTTGGGGGAATTGAGTGAATTTAAAATCTTACTAATATAATCTTATTAAATATAAGTTCATTGTTAATTTTTACAAGTTTAAATGGTCATCTTAGCTAATTTTAGTATCCGCAATACGTTAAACGACTGCATTACCAATGTAAGGGAAATATTATTATCACATTTCACATATGTCTAGTTTTCAACAGAAATGGCCGATTCAACTTAAGAGAAATGAAAAGAAATTATTCTTAAGCAAGATATTGGAATCTTAGTCTGTATTTCGGTATCTCCACGTATATTTCAGTATTGGTTAAATCGATTTTCACGATTATTTTATATGTATTGTGAATGTCATGGATTGACTAATTTTTAGAGACACAAAACAAGGCCCTAAAGTTTTCAGGTTCCACTATTTTTTTTTCCGTTATGAAAAGAAGAATTCGACCCTATTTTTAGGAAATTTGGGCCCCAAGGATAAATTTTTTCTACAATGAAGCGTAATTTGCTTTTTTGGATATGTGGACCATAGTAGGCATTTTTGGATATCAATTAGCTTTATTTTTTTAAGTCAATAACATAAGAATTTTCTGTAAAATTCGTTTAAAGAAAAAAAAATCCCTTACGAAAGCTTTATTTCGAATTTTCAGGCTTAGTAAGATAGTCTATTTGATGTTTTGAAATATAAAACCTTTCACTAGACTAATATAAGAATTGTAGGATAATTTTTGTCCTTCATTGGGAGGAAAACATAAAAATTGTGTATGTGAAATTTGCTGGCCGTATAACCTGAAATGAGGAAAAATATAATATTATATTCCTTATACAAAAAATATTTTAATTAAATTTCAAAACAAAAATCGAATTAGTGAAGAGATTTCAATTTAAAAGGATTTTTCGTCCTTAATCATTTTCCTTCTTCTTGCTCAATTTTGTAAAATCGAAAAACTTCTGAAATATTGCGACGATTACAAATACAGGCTTATTTTTTTTTCAATAAAGCAAAAAGAAAGAGAAGTTTTTATTCCAATTTTTGTAATTTTCTAATTATTTTTAATAAATTAATGTCGCATGAGTGTACCTGCCTTTTAAATTGGTCTTCCAATTTTGTTAATTTTTTTTTTTTCTAAGAAAAAATTATATTTATAGTTCTTTTATAATTAGTTTGCATAAATTTTAAGTACTCGCAATAGAAAAGTTTCTTTTTAAGGTTTTTTCATTTGTTTTTGGGACAACTTAAAGTTAGAACTTCTATAAACCAATAATAAAACCTACATATTTTTAATTGATATTTACGTACCTTGTAAAAAGTAATTAAGATGAAAATTAATCTGAAGTTAATGTGAAAATAAAACAAGTTTTTTTTAAAGGAACTTTTCCACTTATGTACGTATAACAAAAAAGTTTTCTATGAAATATTATTGCGAATGTTATTTTTGGAACTTCCTTTTTCTTCTCGAAAATGTTATATATGGTGTATGTATGTATGTGTAGCAAAAATATTTAATAAAAATTATTGAAAATGTTTCTGTTTTGAACATAAATTTCTAAGAAAATATTCTAAAAAAATAGGCAATATTAATTAATTGAATGGGATGTTCAAATTTTGCATTTAAAAGATTTCGAATAGAAATTATATTTTTATAATACTTATGAAATCTGTTATAATAAATGAATATAGAAAACAAACTTTTTTATTATTATTCGAATTTCATTAGAAGAATTTTAATTCTAAGTACGGTTCAAGGATATTATTTTATGATTCTATAAGATTCTATATATTGTAGAAGAAGGAAAATATTTTTAATGTCTGGAAAATTCTACAAAAGGTTTATAAAACTAAATTATAAAGAAATGTCATTTAAAATTTATTTTACTTTTGCTTCCTGGGATTTTTCGTGATTATGTTGTGTGTGTGTGTTTGTGTAAAATATCTAGTTAATTACTTATCTATACTCGATTTCCATTGACGAATAAATAGTTAGTATGTATAATTTTTCCAAAATGGTATATTATGTTTGTAATTAATACTAAAAGATTTAATTGTAAAATTAAAATTTTTTTAAAGATATTTGAGAATTTTCATAATTATTTCAATAGAAACTCCTAATTAAACTAATTAATTAAGATTAATTAATTATTTTTGTTGGAAAAGCTTTTACAAGTTGTTAAAAATATGAACTTAATTACAGTTACAAAATTAAAACAAAACAGAGCGCTTTGATGCAGTTAATATGTGAGGTATGAAATAAATTTCGTCTTGTGTTTTTGGCTATGACAAATCAATAGTCTGTTAGATTGTAATTTTGAGTAAAATGTGTTCGGCATGCTGTTTTATGTTTTCAATAAATTTTCATTTTTGTATTTGCTGATTAATGAAAACAACAACGGTTTTCTATATGGAAATACTGATGATGAATACTTTTAATGATTTTAGCACTTTTCCAAAAAAATTTAAAGAAAAAGTGTTTATTATTTTCACTTTGTCCGTTCGTGGACCAATTTACAAAACTCCTATACATTTTATGATAGGCAACTCAATTTAACATATAAACAGTTCTTTACTAAAAACTTATTTCCGTAAAAGAAAATTTTACTTAACTCCCCTTATTAAGTATATGAAAATAAGTAGTGGTGGGTCTCTTCTATCGCGACCAAATATAATTGAACATGGAAATGAAAAAATTGCCCCTAAAATAAATTGACTGTTACCTAAAACCCGTTTTTTTAGATTTTTAATATCGATTTTCTTCTAGACAATTAATTGTAGGATTCTGGAATTTAAGCAGCGTTAAGATACTTACAAATAGTTTATTTCGTTAGAAGAAAATTTTTTTCTACTTCGATCCTTCCCTAAAGTTGTCGTCTCTTAAAATTCATAAAATTTGAATTTTCGGTACCACATATTTCCGAAACTGTATGCTTTTGTATATTTGTCAAGAGCCAGCAAGATATAATCATGTCATCAAAAAATGAAATTTTTTTATCTAAACTCACATAATTAAGCCCCGAATTCATGGTTATGTTAACGTCTGTTTGAATTTTCTTCTTTTTTGGTCTCATCCTAAATGTATGCAATTTTTAAAAATTTTGGTATTTGAAAGAAAGTAATTTAAATAACATAATAGATTGTTTATAACAGCAGTTGTTGAAGGGAGATGTGCTACTTTAAAAATTATTGGTTTCACTCAAATTTTTATTAGTTTCGCATTTAAAATAGTAATTTGTCGTAAATCTTTTAGAAACAAACTCGACCAAAATTATTAAATTATTTATTTATATTACTTCAAAATTGTGCTCATATATTTAAATTTTATATATTTTGTGTTATGTAGTGACATTTGTTTTTTAAAATTTATGCATTATTGTTTTGTTTATTAAAAGAAAAACTTGTTAAAATAGAAAATTTAATTAAATTCTTTTTAATATTTTACTGCTTTAAACGATATAGTAATACATTTGAAAATTATTATTAAAATTTAAAATTCTCTTAAATTTGCGGTAATTATTCAGTTTTAATTATTTATAATTATATTCGATTAAATTTCGATTTGAAAAACTTAAATAATTAATTTCATAAAGCTGTTATACAAAATTAAAATTAATTTTGAATATATAATTAAAATATTTGAATATTCTAATTTTATATAGAAAATAATTTTATTTAATTTTAATTAATACACATTTGCATTATATGTAAAAGTTTAAATTAATTTTAATAAGTTTAATATGGCCTAAAACAAAAAATTTAAATTTTATACTTAAAAATCTGAATAAATTATTTATTTCACCCTTATATTCCAAACACTAAATATAAAATAAGGCAAAATAGTTCTACATTAGTTGACATTAAAATGAAACTGAAATGCTAATGTGCATTATAATTTGTTCTAGGAATAGTTGAAAAACGATTTTAAAAAAAAGAAAAAAACTATGAATCACATGTGATGTGCATGATAATTGACCATTCCGTGCTTTCATTAAAATTTCAAATAGCCACTTAAATTCATAGGTCATTACATAGTCAGCGCGAAATAGGGTATACGTATATAAGGTATATACATATATATGTTTACTAAAATAAATAAATTAAAATACGAGAGCATGAAAAACGAAAGTTTAATTTATAAATTCAGTATTCGCTCTCATTTGCGTTTATCCTGCAAAAATTGTGTTAAGGTTATCCGATAAACTTGATGCCTACATTATTAATTTTTAAAAAATAGAATTTAAAATAAGATTTAAAAAAAAAAAAATGATGTCGCCCTTAGACTATACTTTGTTTACACTTAACGTAAAAATTTAATATTTTAGAATAAAAATTTATTAATTAAATTTATTTATTGATTTATTAATCTTTTTCAGACAATTTATAAAGCTGAAAATAAACTTTTATTCTGGTTACTTATATTGTTGGCAGTCCTGATTGCATTAACAATACTTATTCTATTATTTTGTTGTATATGTTCCTGGTGTCCATTGTATAATGCTGCAAGGTAATTTTTAATTTGAAAATAAATTTTAATATATACAAAATTTTTAAATTAATGTAAAAAAAAAAAAAAGTTAAAATTTATACGTAAAACCCATGCAATTTTATACAGATTTTCTTTAATGCTATATTACAGTATATGTAGGTACAGGATTTAATAATAATTAGTTCTTTTATTCTTAAAATTTAGTGTACATGTCATAAAAATCCTAATAATATTATTTCAATTATATAATGTCTTTTTTTTTTTTTATAGTCGCATCCCTCTGTAAAAATATATTGCGTTTTTTAGGCTGATGAAATTATTTTTAAAATTGAATTTTTTTTTTTTAGTTTGGGTGTTTGATAGATTACATATATTCGATTTTTAGCACTTTTCCAAAAAAATTTTGAAAACAAAGTGATTATTAGTTTCACTCTATGTCCGTCCGTCCGTGGACATGTTAACAAAATTTGTACATCCTTGAAGATAGAAAGCTGAAATAGATATTTGAACTTGAAACTTATTTCCGGAGAAGAAATTAATTTTTGTAGCACACACATTGTTTTTAAAAGCATTATTTTGGTGGTTTTCGTTTATGCACGCTGTGCTGAAAGATCTACATTAGAACTAAAATTTCTAAACCGCAGCGTTTAACAGTATGCAAAAACTTCAGCTAAGTTTTTTTAGTTTACGCAGTCTACAAATTCTGAAACTTCTAAATAATCAGTTGTTTAATAACAGAAATGACATTGTTTATGAAATAGTATCGCAATACTTTTCGCCCTACAATTCACTGCAAAATATGGAAATTTTAACAAGATTTGAAAACTTAAAGAAAATTTACTTTAATAATCCTTCAATATCTGAATATGCCATTTTGAAATTTAAAATTTTTTTGAATTTAAAATTTGAAAAAAGAAAGAAGTTTCAGCAAGCAGCGAAAAAATTTGAACTAGAAGTCTGCGGTACATTTTTGACATTTCTTTATTAAAGATTGAATTTTCGAACGCACTTTAATGCAGCCAGTAATTTCCGAACGATCTATATTTTTAGTGTATGTAGCGTGAATTTTCGAATGTGCTACAAGCTAGAACTATTCTAGAGCTGAATAAACGAAAACACCCTTTCACTTGTTGAAGGGAAAAGTGTTGGATTACACACCTTACTTATTTTATTGCGTTCTAACTATGCTTTATGAAAAATATTCAAAAAAAACATTTAAAAAATATTTTCTTTAATTAAATTTAAGGCAGCAATAATTGGTTGTCAGAACACATGAACAAATTTTCGATTTTAAAATTTTAGCAAAACAGAAGAATGCTAGAAGAATATAAAAAAAAAATGTTTTTGGGAGGCCTGTTTGCCGGTTTTTCTGTCTACCGGAAGGAAATGTACATTCACTAGACGAATGAATTTCAACAATATTTAAAGAATCAATCAAAAACAAAATTTTATTTTTACACTTGAGTCCTGTTTGTTAAAAAACTAGGGGAAAGGGAAGTCTCCAGTAAGGGTTAAATTTATATTTTAAGAGGTAAACTAAATTGAAGCTTACTATATTTATCTTAATATTTTACATAAATGTTTAAAAATACTATGACTTCCAAAAAGCAGTGAAAATGTAAAATTGTTACAATATATCCAAAATGCATTTTAAAAGGTCCAAATAATAAATCCAAAATGCATTTCTTAACATGGTAAACTATTCTAAAGTGTATCGAATCGAAAAACAAAAGCAGATCATCTAGGGGAAATAATTGAGACAGCTTTTCGTTGTTGTAAAATTGTATTTAAACTTTATTTGTACTGTATTAAAACCTTTTATACTGTACTCTGGAAGTCACGAATATTTTTACTAAAGTGCTATGAATAGATTTGCTGAAATTTGTAAAAAATAAAATGAGGCGAGTTATGTGCTGACCAAATAAGTTTTTTTTTGTAAATCGTAAATTATAAACCTACATTGGTTTTGAAAATAAATAAGATAGTTTCATCAGCTTAAAGCTTCATCATTTTCGATATTAAATTTATTAAGAAATTTGAATGCTTATAACAAAACTTATGTGAATTATTTATTAGTTTCTTCTAATTTTATTTATTTAGTATATTTTGTAATTAAAAAATTTCATTAAACTCTTATTCATTTATTAAAATTTTCTATCTAACTTAATTTTTAAATTTTTTTGTTGTTTTATTTTAAACTTAGTAATATTATTGCTTTATTGCCAAGCTAATATGATTCTCATCTATAATTGTAATTGAATAATGTATAATTGTAAGCAGTGTAAGCTGTTAAACTCAACATATTCAATTGTATTGCGACCAAATATCGAATATTAATTTAATCATAATTTTCAAATAAAATGTAGGATTGCAAATTTATAGGGACCATAAAAATTTTATTATTTCGATTTATTATCTCTATTGAAATTTTATTAACCTTAGTATGTGGTCCGTTTTCTAGTCTATCAATTACTTGCAACTGACATTATTCATGCATTTCAACAGGACATGACGTAGAAATCATAAATTCCAATATGTTACCAACTCAATTGATTATAATTATTCCTAAAAAGTTTGATGCATTGATTTTTTTTTGATTTGACAAAATGAAAAAAACATTTTAAAATTTAAAATTTTCCGCTTTATTCCACAATAATTTTTAAAATGTTAATTCGGAATATTGCTTAATTGCAGATTATTGTCATTATAAAATCATTAAACTTTATTAAAATTATGGTAATCATACAAATGACGTGATTAACATGATCGTCATATCATTGACATACTAAGAAACGACCTCTATTTTGACGGTAATAATGTAGAAGTGTCAAAATTTTTACAAATCTTCTGAGGAAATTTACTTCTATTGTAGTTATTTTGATATTTTGAATTTAAAAATAATCACCTAGTTCAAATATTTTTCGGTATATGCAATCACAAAATCACATTTTCGAGTTTAACTATGATGGTACTGTTACAAAAAACATGTCTGTAATAAAGTGAACATGGCATTATAGTAACAGAGCTTACAATACATAAGTCATTGCACTAATTTATAGACTGTTACATAATTCATTTTATATTAATTGATTTTACCGCATATGCTTATAAAAAATCTTCATAAAAATTCATTAATATTAATCTTATATAATGCTTTATTAGAATTGCTAACAATATTTAAAATAATTACATATACATTCAAATAGCTGTAAAATTCTGGCATTTGTATAAAATTTATAATGGGGATGATATTAGACCTTACTAAATGATACTCTGAATATAAAATTATTGCAGTTCTTAATTAATATAAAATGGCAAGAGTTCAATAATTAGTTTGGCAATAAATGAATAGTTTTTGAGTGAGTTTCACAATAGCAATTCTGAGTATATAAAAGTTTTAGATAAGTCAAGTTTTGAATATACTATACACATACATACATATATTTTTCATTCTTTTATACTACATAATATTTATATTGTGAATGGAATGGGTAATTATTTTTGGGTCCTTTCAAAAAATTTCAAATAATTTGAATAAAAAAAAAAAATCATATTGTCGTTGAAACACCCTGTACATTCTGTTCTATTCTCTTTTAATTGTAGCAAAAGGGTTATTAATGTGAATAATACTGAAGATGATGTTCACCTAGTTCATAGAGAATCGGCGCATGGAAGGCAAACAAAATCTGTTCAGGTAGATTTCGGTTTTGTAAACTTATGTTTTGTTTTTGTTTATTTTTTTTTTTGTTGTTGTTGTTTTTACATTAATTGTTTTTTTTTTTTGTGATTTTTTTTTTTTTTTTTGTTTGGGTGTATAAAAGACATACAATTTGTTTTTTAGTATACAAAATGTTTTTTAATTTAAAAAAAAAAAAAAAAGCAAAAATGAAACAAGAAAGAAAAATTTATTTTGTTTTGAAGAATTTTTTTTTACATTGCGTAATTGAAATTAAATTTACCGGAAGCTATCTTAGAACAATTTTGGCAATTTGCACATTATTTTTTTAATTTAAAACCGTTATATTTGCTAACTTATTGCTCTTGTGTTTTTTTTTTTTTAATATTATTCTGTTGCTTGGTGAAGTTTTTCATTTAAGAATTTTAATTGTAATGAATTTGTTATATTTTTTAATTTTCTCTAGGAATGGGTTTATTAAGGTTCACAAACATTCATATAAATATTTTTTTTTTTATTTAACATTAACAATTTATTAAAAAATAATAAAATTTTGTATATTATATAAAATGTTTTTCTTGATATTTTACTCTCTTGTATGTTAACGTTGTATAATTTATAACACACGCACAAATCTTTTGTTATTACAAGTAAAAGTGATCTCTTCAGGTGATACGAGTATTACAAATATATTATAATCAAGTTAAATAAGTTTGAATATTAATCGGAATAACTAAATGGGACAGCAATAGTTTTTACTCGTTTATGGTTTCAGTTCGAAGTTTATGTAGTTGAATTTCTCATAAATTGATTGAAAATTTAAAGGATTGATATTTTTAATGAAAGGTGACCTTAATCATGATATTTCTCCTTACTTACTTATTACAACTATAAACTTAATAGAGATTGCAATTTGAAAGTAAAAAAGAAACACTATTGATAGTTGGGTTACTTTAGAGGAAAATTAGCTTTGAAATAAAGCAGGGCTTTTTCGGTATTTCAGTTTTTTAGATAGATTTGACAAACAGTATGTTTCTTATTAAAGAACTACAAATTTGTAGTGTTCGATTTTTAAGTACTGTTTTGCAGCATGTTCTGTAGCTCATACTGCAAGTAAAATTTAAAAAAAACCATATTAGCATATGAGCAGTTTAAAAAATTTCATTGCAAAAATTATTTTTAACATTAAAATGTCGGACATTAGAGATTTACAAAAGTAAATTGTTTAAATTTTTAAATTAATTTGAAATTTATCTTATTTTTTTCGATTTTGTGAAAAAAATACGTCATCTGAGAATAGTTTAATAATGTTGAAATAATTTTGATTTTTGGGGAACCATCTTTTATTATTATAATACATACATAATTAATGTTATCACTAGTTTTCGATTTTTTTCTGTTTTGTACGTATTTTTCTAAAACTCTGTCATCGAAATTTTCATTTATGCCCTGATATAATTAGGTTTTCAACAAATTTGAAATAAATTCACGCTTTCCATTTCTTTTTAGTTCTTTATTTGAAATTGATTTATTAAACGAACAGCTTCTGACATACTTGCGCATCACACAAAAGTCGTAGTGTCAAATTTTGTTGTATTTCAAATATTGGAAAAAATCTTTTTTTTTAGTTCTGATTAAGAACTTGCAGCGCATCATGCAATACCGAACAAGCCCGCAGTCTTATGCGCTGTTCACGTTCATAATTTAATTTGAGCAAATGTAAAAATAACGTTAAGTTGGTAACATTGTAAAATATTATAAATTCTATTTTGGAACAATAAAATTTTGAAATGTTAAAATACTACATGTAAATGACATTGAAAAACTAGTTCCCCTAATAAACCAGCACCGATCCCATAGAAATTGTTAAGAGTGATTTAGTAAATATGTGTGAAAAAATATTGTAAATCAATTTTATGATCACACACACACCTTAACTCGCTTGTTATAGTATATGTGTGTTTAAGAACTTTTAAAGTGTCAGAAATACTTTATACTCGATACTTTTATTCTTTTAGTTTAGCTTGAATCAATAAAAAAAAGAAAGTTTAATTGAAAATCTTAGGTTAATTTTATTAGTATACCTTAACAGGAAATAAAGGTTCACACGTTTTATTCTTTTTCAAAATTTCTTTTATACCAACACAAAGTTTTAGTTTTCTTTGTACAAATTTAACAATAGAAAATCATTCTTTTATATTTCCTGGGTAATATTATTTGTGTACATTGTATTATACATAATATATGTATATGACAAGTTCTTTAAATGGATGATAAAAAATTTTGAATAGTCTAGTCTAATTATGTTGAAAATACGACAGGGTTTTTTTTAAGTTTTTGTAAGGATGTAACCTATATGAATTACCGTGATTTAATTCACCTATATGCTCAAATATATTATAATCTCACGTAAATATATCGTCGGTTAAAAAGCAGAAAGCATTAAGTCAGTAAACTGTGTTTTGAGTAAAGTCAATTTGAAACGAGAAAAAAATAGAGTTGACCTTGTCAACTCTGTGATACCCGTACGAATTTGTTATCCTACGTGCGAATAAAGATGCCATAACTCACTATGGGACAGACTATGACTTTAAGTTGTCGTATTACCATATTAATGTATGCAAAATTTCAGTACTGTGTGTGCCAAATTACTATTGAAGTTGAATGGAAGCTACCAGAAAGAGCTAAGAAATTATAACGAATTTTATCAAACACATTGGCCCTACTATTATATTCGTTTGTGTGAAATTTCAATACCACAGCTTCGGACGGACGGACGGACAGACAAAGCTAAATCAACTCAGAATTTGACGCTGATCAAAAACATACACTTGAATCTATATCTAAGACCGTTATTTCATAGCGTTACAAACGGTAAGGCAAATTTAGTATACCCTTCGAACATACGTTCGTACGGGTATAAAAATCGTAATATTGTAAAACTAATCAATTAGTGCAATGGGCTTGGTCACTTTAATTTCTAGATTTATAAACTATATTCTGGATTTGCATGATTTTTTGCCACAACAAAGATTATATTATTCTGATTTAATTCATCTATGAAATCCGAATTCTCAAAAAATGCACTTAGTGCTTTCTGCTTTTTAACCCACGATATGCATTTTGTATACCATGCAGTGTTTTTTACGCAGTGTTGCAGTAAAGTACATCATAATTCTTTCAATTCAAAATTGGATCTTCGGAATTTTTTGTCAAAATTATATTCGCATAAGTATAGAGTAATTTTAATTACTAATTTTTAAAATATATAGCGAAATTACCCGAAAAATCAGTTCGGAAAATACCCGAATTGATTTAATTTTAAAATTTTTTAAAATTTCGGGGCAACAAATTTTATTTAAAATAGTTTCAATTATGAATGTCTCGTGATTTTTTTCTTTTGGTTCTCAAGTTATAAAATATTACTGGATTTAATGGGTTTAATTTTAAAAGTATTGTCATTTCTTAAAAAAAAAAATTGTATTGAAATTCACCACAACCACTGCAAAATTTTGTTTTCTTACTGGTAGTTTATTTTTAGTTCTTTTTCCCATTATGGTGAATTCTTTTTTTTTAAATTAAAAAATTTTTATTAAAAATATTGATTTTCACTATGTTTAATATGTTCAGACTTTCATAATACAAAGTTGTGGAGTTTTCTCTACTAGGTTGTTGTAAACAACAAAGCATATTGGACATATTTTAATTTTAATTATTTCCACGGGAAATGTATAACGGTTAACAAGAATCAATTATAAAATTAAAGTTTTAATTACGAAGGACAGAACGAAAATTTCCTCTCTCTTAAATTTTTTCATACTGCATCCGATTTGTCATTGAATTCTTTAATGAAAATTAAATATAATAACATTTCAAACTTTCAGCAAGTTCAAATTGGTAATCAATATAAGGCTCTATAATGTGAATTAATGAAAACATTTACGTCACACTCACTATGCAATTCAATTTGCATAGTGAGTGTGACGAGAGAAATAAAATATTTTTCATAATCCTATTGAAAATTGATTCAGGATCTACACAATAAATGCTTGATTTAATTTCATTTTCTTCTTCATTTTGAATTTGTATCATTTCCTGAACAATCAGAACAATTTTCAATTATATAACAATATCATTAACAACTTATATAATATGACCTTGCTATCATTAAAAACAATACATATTATGTACAAATGTTTTTATATATATGCGTGATACTGGATATGTTGTAACTATAAATGTAAAATAAACAAAAAAAAAATTAATTCTTTGTATGTACAGTCACTTGAAATTGTGAAATTGTAATCCTTTTAATTTTTAAAAGGAATGAATTACGATTACGACTTGTAGCAATAGAATTTCAGTTTTTTTTTCACAATAAAATGCCAACGGTGTTCCTGTAAAACACATACATACAAATAAAGAAAAATTTTCAATTAACGTAATTCGTTTGAAATATGTGCTATAGTATGTAATTTTCTTTTTTCGTATATTTTTGCCTTGTGCGATTATTTTTAATTATTTTATATAAAATAAAATTTTTTCTTTGGAAAAAGCATTATTTTTTTTTTTTTTGTAAAGTATGTGAATGTTTAAAATAATTATTTTAATAATACCCTCAGATTAAAGTTTACGTGTCCTTGTAAGCATTATTGAAAATACTAACTTGAACTCAGTGAAAATACTGAAAAATACATTGTTAACAGTTCGTAATTTTGTTAAATGAAAATCGAAAATCTATCTCTTCAAAATATTCTTATTTATTCTTCGGTAGGAATTTTAGAAATAATATTTATAAATTACTAAATTTGAGTCCAGTTGTTCAAAAAACATGCTGTCATATGACTAAATACCCATATATTAAATAAAAATAAATGTACAAAAGTTCTAGTTTACAAGATCTTAAACTGCTGTAAGTTTTAGAATTTCTTATGCTGGCCTCGCAGAACAAGTCTCGTTATGTTCGACAACATACGAGTAGTTATCAATAATCAGGATCGAAGTAATAATGAGTTTGGTGCAGCTCAAAATTATGAAAGAAATATAAAAAGCCGAATAGGTATAACGATAATTTATTATAAAAAAATGAACTGAGCTCATGTGTTGGAATTTTTTAAATAATCAAGAAAAACATTTTAAAATTTGTGAAAAAAATTGTGGTGATTTAGAAGGTTTCTTTTTATTGTTTTGCACTTGCATGCTAGACTTGTAGTATATTATTTAATTATTTTTTAATTTATTTTTATTTTATTTTTTTTTTCGCTTATTTCTAATTAAGATTTTTTAAAACATTTTTTGTTTTTTTTTTCTAATTAAAAATAACAGGTCGCAGAATGGATGGGACGAAGGGAAGCGTGGTCAGCGGAGAAATCGTCAAATTCCCAAACGAAACCGACACGATGGGAGTTTAGTCGGCGTAACCACGGTAACGAAAACGTAATGCAACATAATCATGTTAACGAAAGCGAAGATCGTCGAATAAAATCCGCTGACGATCACCATCCTCGTATAAAAATGAAGTAAGTAAAAAGTAAAATTTTTTTTTTTGCAATTTTAAATAAAATAATCCATCTACTTTTGATTATTTTAGAAATCATTTTAAAAATAACGCAGCCAAAGATTCACATTTTCATAGTTCTAAAATAAATTTAATCAACGACCGAGACGTATACGTAGAAGACGCTGATGAAAGAAGCGAAAGAGTTTATAAAAATCAACAAAATTATCGAACTCATGGACATTATAATCATATAGACGATGATTCAATGCGGAGGCATGAAATTGATCGTGGAAGTGATGCGGGTTATGAAAATGGTGCTGGTTTGAAACGTGTAATGGATAGTAATGGTGAACTTTATATTAAGGATGGTAATACGGAAATTTTGCAATTAAAAACAAGAGGTAGCAGTAAGCCACAAGAAGAAAATATTTATGTAAATATGCCACTGAATAAAGTTTCAAATTTACAACAACCACATTTGATAATGGTAGATGAAAGTGGAAAAGAAATTTTAATGAGAAGATTTATTGAAGAACAACCGGATGGTAAACAAATAATTAGAGAACATTATCAAGTTGTTCCAGGGCCCACATATTTGCAACAGCCGATGCCAAATGAAGTTCATACAATAACTAATATGCCAGATCAAGTTTTCACAGCCAAATCCGGACCAACAAGTGTTGTTTATTCTCAAGTTGAGCCTCAAGTAAAAGTGATACATACACAGCCCGCAGATACTGTAATTGTAGCGGAAAATGGCCGCAGCAATGAAATAATAGTTCGTAATGAGCCTCTTGGTAGTATTAAAAATGGTGTGCATGAAGCTAAAAACGTGCAAGATGCGGTTACAAGTACTCATGAGCAGATTGCAACTGATATGGAAACAACAGCCGTACAACACACTGTGCAAATGCAAATTACCGATTCAACTCAATCTCTTACTCAGGAATTAGAAAATTCTTTAAAACAACAAAACGCTTTGTTGAGGCAAATATTATTAGAAAAAGAAAAACTGGAAGAACGTTATAATCAACAAGAATTGGCGTTAGAAACACAAAGCCTTCCATGTCAGTCTACAGTAGCTATAGCGACGCAAACGGATTGTGAAGCTGCAACTCAAACAACAGACCTTGACTTAATGAACGGATCAGAGTATCCAGAGTTCTCTAGAACACGGAGACGTGCAAAGAGTGAGAATGATGATTCGATGTCTGAAAATGATTATGAATATATTAGTTATAGTCCATCAAATAGTGTTGACGAAGCTTACATAGTAAAAGGTAAACGACAGGTTAAGAAAGTTAAAGGTGGTAGAAATTTCGGTTCAAAAAAAGTGCCACGTAAAAAGGTTGTGATGGTAGAAGAAATAAAACGAAAAATTCGTACTCCTATTAAAGAGGAAAATGAAGATATTCAAAACGATCAAAGAAAAAGGAATGTTTTAGGTAACACAAATTCAAATTCGCAGCGAGAGACAAAGACATCGATGTTAAGGCGATTAAAAAATGAAGGTGCTGGTAAAAATACTCAAGCAACAAAAATGAAAACGAAAACCCCACCACTTAATAGAGATATTTTAATGGAAATATCAGATTCTTTAGATGAAGGATCCAGAGGCAACAGAAAACCCCAAATCAGAGTAAAAGAAGTTCAGTATTATTCAGATGATGACTCAGATGTTGATGCCGAAGAATTTTATATTAGCCGAAATATTTACTCTCCAGGCAGTATAAATGGCGAGTCCGATGATGATCGGGCTAATAATGGTAATAGGTTTGAAATTCATGTTTCAGATAATGGACACAAAATATATACCACTCAGGGATCAGATTATTATAAAAAATCTAATGTTAATAGTATACCAGCAACACCAGCCGAAAGGCTATCTCGAAAAGATGTATCTGGTGTGTCAAAAAGTAAAAAATATAGAAGACAAACTTCCGAACCCTCAAGCAGAGCATCCAAAACTCCAGTAAATAAACCCTATCCTATAGATAAGGATGATCGAATGTATCAAAGTGAAGCTGATTTAATTGTAACAGTAGAAAGAAATGAACGAGAACCAAGTGTAGAAAGTTCAACAAAAAGTGTGCCAAGATATATGGAGTGGTATTATAGTAAAAATAAAAATGGTATGAGTGATATTAATGAAAATACCAAAAATTCTGATAAAAATTCTAAAACAAAAATTGGAAATAATAAAAAAATGATTGGTGGTTCTGAAAAACGTATTCATAAAACAAGACAAACAAAATCAGATGACCAGGGAATTAATCAATCTGATGTTAAATATAAACCTGAACCATTTCCAAGAAGTAGTACAAAATTATTAAAAGAAGATGTAGCTATGAATAAAAATCTTAAACCAAAAATTTTAACAGATACCAGTCATCCATTACTTCAACATTCGGAACATAGATTTGAACATGAATATGATACTGCAAAAGAAATACCAGTTCCGCCAACAAAACTGCCTCATTATATGTATCCAGAAACGCCACCATTTGGAAAAACCACAAAAGATGCCAAACAACAACAAAAACAATCACAAACAAAAATAGGTGAATTAAAACCAAATAGTACTAAAACAACCGTTTATATAGATGCTTCCAATCAAACAAATGGTCCACAATCAAAACAATTAAATGTTTCAACATTAGAAGATGATCATGATTCAGGTATTGCTATGAATTCATTATTACATAGTATGGGAAGACGTAATCCAATTGCAGAAAAGAAAAGTGTCTTTACAATAGCTTATGATGATGTTAGTCGAGTTCAAAAAATTCAACCTGGAAGTGCTTCGCCATAATTATTATCCTTAATCTTTTTTTTTTTTAAATTTCATTTAATTTGTTAACTAAACATTAAGTTTTTAATATATTAATAATTAAATATAAAATATTAAAGAAGAATTAAAATTAAGAACAAAAAAAAAAAACAATAATTAACTAAAAATTATACAATTAGGTAATAAATTTTAAATAAATCCATATAGTATGTAAATAGGTGTATAACGAATGAAATTGAAATTAATGAAATTAAATTTTTATTGTATGTATGTATAAGTAATTATGTACTATGAGTAGATAGATTCATAAATTTAGTAAATTAACAAGTTGTGATAGCGAAATGTGCTTTTAAAGCATTGTGCCTTTACCTGTTGTTAAGGAATTACCTATTTTTTTCTTTTTTGTGACTTGATATTACAAAATTATTATTATTAAAAATATAAAACAAAAAAAAATTTTTTAATTGAATAATTTTTATTTTTTTTTTTTATTATTATATTAAACGTTATTCCATCTTTTCATCAATTTATACTTTTTAATTTTATTTTTCATGAATTATTAAAAAAAAAAAAATTAAAAATTTTTTTATTGTTTCATTTGGTACAAGTTCGTTACATTTACTTTTATATAACGAAAGCATAAAAATTTTGCCTTTATTGTAAATATATTTTTATAGAATAATGAAAAAACAAAAAAAAAAACAACAAAACAAGATTATTATATTTGTATTATTAGGTTATGTACTTATACGAATACATATGTATGTACATATATGTATAAATTGTTTATGTTTTGAAAACATTCACATATTTCATACTTAAATTTGTAGGTTGAAACCATATATAAATATTAAATTAATATATTATATAGATTTAAAATGAAGAAAAAGAAAAATATGCTATAAAAATAAACAAAAAATTTCACAAAAAAAAAAAAAAACAAAAACTTTGTAAAATTTTATTATATCTTAAGTATACGAGTATTGTTGTATGAACGACGTTTAATGTTTCTAAAGGAATCGTGAGCCGGTTTTTAATTCTTATACTGCTGTCAGAAATTGAAATGCTTAAATAAATATATTTGTTTAACTTGGTTTTAAAATTTTTTGGAAGATAACAGATATCACAAGATTTTTGAAATAGGTGTTGTCTTTTCGAAATGTGCTTATTTACTCTCACAGTACTACAAAAACCAAAAAATTCGTGACTTCAATAATGCGCTTAAGACGTAAACTTTACAAAGTATCATGTTCCAAAAAGTTTAGTAAAACTTCTTGACATTGTACACTTTTCTTAAATGCGCTCTGTACCCAGTGGATACGTAAAATAAAAGTAAATCCGGGTATCGAAAAAATCGAGCATACTTTTGTTATACATGTCATATAAATGTTGTCAGAAATAATCAATTAAATAAACTAGCATATATTTTCAGCAATAAAGTGCCTAATTATGCAGTATGCAGTACTTCCTAAAATGCAGTATAGGAATGCAATGTTTTTAATGATGTGGTAGAATTTGTTGAAAATTAACATTTGCACAGAACTTTAAATTGAAATTTTCAAACAAACGTCAAAGTATGTATTAATATTGTAAAAATATTGTAATTCAAATTGTATCAAAAGCTTTAGCTATTGTTATTAACAATTGTAATTAACAATGTGAAGGTATTGTAAGCTCTGAAACGGTACTACAATCGTATTAATACTATACTTAAACTTTTTATAAAGCATTATTGAAATCGCGGAATATTTAGCTTAGTATCAGTGTGTTAATCTCTTGGAAATATATCCAGCTTTTTACAACAACTTGCAATATGGCAAAACCTTACAATATGTTATGAATGGCTGTTGTGGTCCGAAAGAAGATGTCCTCTAACCCCTTCTGAAGCAAATCTGAAACTATCCAACGGAAATTAAAAAAAAAAAGTAAAAAATTTTTGTATTTAACTCTTAATTTTAAATAATAGTTTGTACGTTTGTTTCATAATATTCTTATTTTGGAATACTCTGCATAAAATATAGAGCAACAATTATTACAAAATTGTATTTTTCATGTGGAGGCTCTAATGTCTGAAAAGATAATTGATATCAGCTTCAAATATTTTTTCTAACATTTTTATTTTTTCTTTCTTGTTTTTCTGCTTGGAGTCCTTTCAGACTTCTGATTTTAATAAAGTTTCATGAAACCTGACTCTTTGCATGCATCAAAATTATTTCTATTATTCCAACAAAGTCAATTATATTAGGAAACTATGCATGGAGATATCTGTTAGTTCTTTTTTGCGTTAAAATACTAAAATAATTATGAGCCAAGTGGTGAGGCATACCTAAACATCAATTTTCGAACCATAAAATCAATTCAATTTGGCCTTTTTCTGGGAAACTTGCCTTTTTTCTGGGATACATAAAATTTTTTTTTGTGTTTTGATGGCAGTAAAATTATGACGCGGTTCTATTAAGGTACATTAAAGTAAAATAAGTAATATTAAATCATTTTTGTTCTGAATTGTAAAACAATACTCTCCACAAATCCACTTTTATTTGTAATAGCTTTATTAATTTGCCTGATGGACACATTGCGGTCCTTTACGTTATAAAAAAATAATTTCGCTAATAATTGTATTCTTATATAAACAACAACTGATTTCAAATAATTTCGTTTTAACTATATGGTAAACTATAAGATGGATAAGACTGAGAGATGGAAAAATATAGTAAAATTAATAAATATTTGGAATTTAATCAGTTTTGCTAAAGTAATCTCTTGAAAAACTAAATTGATCTTCAATAATTCTACGCGGAGCTCTTTAATGAGTTTGAAAAAAAAAATAGTTTGAATGACTCAGAATTAAATTCAATCAGACCCAGAATGCAAAAGTATTTATATCTGATTGAAATTAATTAAAGTTTAATTTTGTTGTAGGCTGCGTTTTAAATTTATCTTGGTTCAAAGATATTTTTGCCTTCTATACTAATAACACGATTATTACCGACCGTATTGTGTTTACAATAGGCAGGCTATGTGATGGCAACAAATTTTGCATATCGAGTTTTCGGTGGGAATGCACTTTTCCATGGTATAGGGGAGTGTAAATAAACTATTTTTAGCAACCTGTCGGTCTGTCGGTCTGTATGTGCACGGGTGTATCTCAAGTTCGGCTGAACCGATTTTGATGACATTTTTTATGTAAGTTTATTTCGACTATGGTACGAATTAATCAACTTTTGGGATATATCAGGCCTCCGGAACTACACCTTTTACCGGGCCTGTTTTACATTTTTGATCATTATGAAGAAAATATTAAACAGATTTTTTTGAAATTTCATATATAAGCTACGTTCGTACGTCCGTAAAACCTCCTAACTTTTGGAAGAAATCGGGCGTCAGCAACTGGACGTTTACTAAGTGCCAAATATACATTTTCGCGTATATAAAGAAAAATAATCAACCGATTTTATTGAAATTTAATATTTAAATTCTTCGTACTAAAACAATGAACATATAAATTTTTTGGACAGATCAGGACTCGAAAACTGATTTGCGGGCCGATTTTACATTTTTCACCATATCTACGGAATGAATTGATGGAATTTCTTGAAATTTGATATTTGAGTTTTGGTTGTTACCGAAACTAACCGGCGAGCATTTCAGGGAATTCGGGTAGCACAAAGCGAAACTCTACTAAGAGCCAAATTTACATTTTTCTAGGTATGTTAACTATAAGCTTACTAATGCCCCGAAAATTGGAAAGAAATATTTAACAGACATTTTTATAATATTCTGTAACGCTTTCACTTAACTAAACAATACACATTGGGGTCGGTTATGTGCTGACCACATCAGATTTTTTTAGAAAACTCCACTTTACTTTCAAAATTTAAATTCTTGTAGTAAGGCGTTCCATAACAATACTTAAAAATCCGAGAAAAAGTAAAGGTTTCATAGGCATCAGAAAATTAATAAAAAAAAAAAAGTAAAAAGAGGGTATTTTAAGGAGAGATGAAACGGTCACGTTGAAGAAACCAAAAAAATTAAAATTTAAGGTTTTTTTTTCATATTTTTTTTCTTTTATCTTCAAAGAAAAAGTTTTCGCTTTAAATAAGAAAATTTATTGTATTAAACGGTAAAAATAAGGCTCTCAAGTTTTTCAAAAGCGGATAAAAGAGAAAATTGATTTTTGTTTTTTGTTTTTTTTTTTTGTGTTTAAGGATTGCAAGTTTAATAAAAATTCAAATGTTAAAAATTATTCCTTTGTTCCAATATGGGTTTGCTGTCAAAAATTATGATGAAAGGTTTTTCATAAAAAAAATATATGTATGTATTGTGTAAACTAAAAGTTTGTATTTTCATAATTGAAACATAGCGAGAAGTTTTTTTTTTCATTTTTCTACCTTTTGCCGATTATTCTTATTTTTTGTTTTCTAATTTGATCGACAGGGGTCAAAATTATAAATGTAATATTAAAGGATCAAAATTTTTTGAAGAACATATTGCCTAATTAATTATTACGATGCTTGGATAAAAATTTCCTTATTGTTGTATTCCACCAATGTGTGGGATCTTTCTGATATAAATATTTTAAAACATAATAAATGATCTATTGTCACTATTCTAAAAATTTATTAATTGAGTTGTTTCGATTGATTAGAAATATTGTTCTGGATTTCCATTCCATTCAAATCCATTCTCTGGATTTTTTATTTGCATCCTATTTAATTTATGAACAGCAATTGTGATGTTTGAAATTTTATTTTGAAAATATAAGACTTACAATATAATTTTGCACTGATTTCCATTGATAGAAGAATGTGTGGCTGGTAGACTTGTACTTTAATTTCAATCTTTAAAAATACAAATACAATACAAATAGCATTAAAAATTTTATTATATTTGGGTTTGATGACAATTAAAATAAATTTTCATATCTTAAAATTTGATAAGACATAGACTTACCGCAGCATGAACTTACCTCAGAATTAATCAAAAATGACATTTTTAAAAGCCTTTTTATTCAAAATTTATTATCACCTTTTCTAATATTATCATTAAGATCTAGATAAATCTTAAAAAGAAAGTTAACAATAATTAGGGTTGGGAATTTCGGGTATGTAAATATCTAAATAATTAAGTTTTGCTATTAAATAACTGTTATTGTGATAAAAGAGTTTTAATAGCATTTTTATAAACGAAACAGCCCTGCTTTCAATGTGCACGTTTGTATGTATGTAAGATTATTCTAGATAAGTTGATACATACATTATGAATTTTTCATAACACTTTTTGTAATAATTTATTTTACGCAAAATAAATTTTCAAGCTTAATAAATGCGAATTTAATTTTACAAAAAATTTAATAAATTGTTTTCATCTGTACTTGACAGTTTTAAGACCCGATAAGTCATTTTGCTTACTATATACAATTTAATACTCGTAAGAGAAAGAAGGAGAATGGTAATTAAATGTTGCTTATAGAATTTCTTTTAATTCTAAAGATATTTTTGTCTTCTATGACAAAAAAAGGAAAAAAGTTTTCTTTATGCGTTATAAACTTTTAAAAGTAAAGTGTAGGTGGGTTTTTTAAGAATTTTTTAAATTATTTTCATTTATATCGCGACATTAATAATATTAAATTTAATGATTATGCAAAAATGTAAATTATATGAAAAAAAAAATATTTAAATTAAGTGTCTGAAGATATAGGATAATAACTGTTTTGTGACTGTTTTTATAAAATTCAAGGCAATCTCAATCTGAAGACATTTCGGAAGCAAAATTAAATTTTTTTTTTGCATTTCATTAATATTTTCATATGGAGTCATTAATTGCTTTTGAAAAAAAAATGCAAGATAAAAAATTTTTTTAAGATAATCTTAGAAAAATTAATTGATAATTGCTTTTTCTACCTTTGTTGTTTAGAAATTCCTGAGTAGAACATTTTACTTATCAAAAGGAGTAGGTGTAATCGTGCAACCTCGTCGCCATATTTATAATAATAAAAACTTAAAAATTTCACAGAATTACAGTGTCATTATTAAAATTAAAAGATCTATAGTAATTTGGAAATGCGCATATCGAAATTTCTATATCAGAATAGAGATTTTCTAGTAAATCCAATATTGAAAAGCATAACGTGATGAATATGCAATATATTTTTTTATCAATTTAGTAGAAGTAAACAATTCAAATGAACTGCGCTACTCATAGAAATTTCATTATATATTGCAGATAATTTAACAATGTTTATCAACTCTTTAACAACATTTGTTTGTAAACAAAAATTATAGCCTAATTTTCTCAATGTATATAATCTATATATAGTATCGTCGGTGTTTTGAGTAAATTCAATTTGAAAAGATCGTAAAATTGTAAAATTAATCAATTAGTGCAATGGGCTTGGTCACTTTAATTTCTAGATTTATAAACTATATTCTGGATTTGCATGATTTTTTGCCACAACAAAATCTATGAAATCCGAATTCTCAAAAAATGAAATTAGTGCTTTCTGCCTTTTAACCGACGGTATGTACTGTGTTAATGAAAATGCTTATAATATCAAAGTGATATAATGCAAATGTAAAAATCCTTTTAATTCTTAATCAGAAAGTTATGACTGCAATTAACGAAAGCTTGTGTAGGTTCTGTTGCAATATATAGGATATTTTGATAAATTCACCACTTAAACTTTTCATTATGTCGATTCTTTCTCATAAAGTATTTTTTCTCTATCAATTAGTTTATTGGAAAGATAATGAGAAAATAAATGCAATATTTTCAATATCTTAATTAATAAAAAAAAACCGATAGAATCATAATTTAATCATGTCCAGCACTTATTTTGCTATATTAAACACCGTTGCGCCAAGAAGTAGGCATTTTTTTTTTTATGTATAGGATCTTTTATGATACCCACCCATGCCCTTAAGCTGTGACATCTCGATCGGGATCACAAAACCCCTTCCGAAGCATGTCATTCGTATGCGAGTCACTGTCTCTTGTTTATGTAATAAATGCTCTACTGTTTCATTATTTTGCATGCAGAGACGGCAGCCCTTATTATCTGCATTGCCTGTCCTTTTCAGATGAACCATTGAGAGGCAGTGTCCAATGAGTACACTCGCCAATTATCGAATCTTAAATCGAATTTATGTAAGAAGAATAATACTGATTTTCTGGAAAATATAAAATTAATTTAAAAATTTAAATAATTTTTAATTATTTTTATTAAATTTATTTTCGGTTTTACAATTAATAGTTTTTATTTTATTAAAGAAATTCATATAGATAAAAACAAATTCATTAGAATGATAACCATTAAAGTTTTTTTTTTTTATTTTAATAAAAATATGGCATAAGAGAGTAGTAGAAAGTGTTATGGTTAGGGTAAATATAATTTTTATTTTTCTAAATGAATTTTTTTATATTTTTAATCTTAAATATGATTTTGATAGCTTAATAAATTCTTTCGTTTTGTTTTTTCTTTTTTTTTTTTTTGGTTTTTTGTCTTTGGTCAATAATTTTCATAAATATAAATGTTATCTTGTGGTAATTACATCATAAATTATAAATTCATAAAATTCTCTTTTTATTTTACATTAATGTAGAAATAGTACATATGTATATGTAAATGTTTTATGTTTTGTATAATTTTTTGAACTATGTGGAATAAATTTTATTTTGAAATGTAGCTTTTTTTTTTTTTTTGTTTAGTCCATACATACTATAATAATATCAGGAAGCGTATATAGAAATGTTGAAAAGATTAATACTAAATAAATAATAAATTAAATTTACATATAATAATCTGCGCTATACATATACATATATATATAAGTCAAGTATATAAGTTACTTTTTGTTCATGTGAAATCAGAATTTAGTACCATTGTTTGATTTTTAAGCGGTCAAATTTTTGTTTTTCTAAATTTTGAAGTAATATTCTGGGAAAAGTTGGATGATATTCAAAAGAAAAAAATTTTGTATTAATTTCTATTATAAAAATACCTTTTCTTATCCTTAATTCTAATGAGCAAACTTTAAAATTGAAGAAAGCATTTATTATTCTATAACACATTTCCAATTCAAAAAGAATAACGTTGGGTCACATTTTACTTCAACAACCGAAAATACTACTTTAAAAAACAACCTAGCGATGTTCAACATTATTAAAAAATCACTTTAATTCATATACGAATATATTTAAAAATTGCATACATTTAGGATGAACAATGTATTTAGTGTTTAAAATAAACTAAAAAGATTAAAAGAGGCGTTAGCATAATGCTCGAATTTGCGTAAGTTGAGAAAAATAATTATACTTTTTAATGGCATGGCATTTATCGTTATCTTTCTGTAATTATAGAAATTTAGAAAAGCTTACAGTTTTCGAAATATAATATAGTGTGCCATAGAAAAAGCAAACCGCTATTTTTCTGCGTTTGCAAAATTTGTAAAATGATTATGGTTTCACTACAATAAATAGTCAAAAAAATTTTTTTCTACGAAAATTAATTTCTAGTAAAGTAAAGATCTATGTACATATAAAATTACAGCTTTCTATTTTCAAGGGAGTAGAAGAGACGAGCGGACAGAGTAAAACTAATAAGCACTTTTTTTCAAAATATTTTTCTTCAAAAGTGATAAAAATGAATAATTGCGACCGCACATCGTAAAAAGTTCAAGATATTTTTTATTTAATTTAAAAATTAATACATAAATAATTTGCTTTACTATATACAATATGAGTCAGAAAAAAACTAGGAACCTAGTATATCATTGGTTAGACTTCTGAAAATTAGTAAAATTTTTGTTCGGTACATATAGTGTCAAACCTGAACCGTTTTAGAATTATAGAGATTTTAAGAAAATATGACAAAATTTTAAGATATCAAAATTTTTTTTGTTTATAACACTTGCGTTCCCAAAAAAAGATAGCATCTTAAAAATAAACATTTTTTAAAAACAAATTACCATTATTTGGGTTTTTATGTATTTTTAAGAAAAAAATGCACTTTTTCTGAATTTTTTATTTATTTTTCCAAATTTAATATTTCCAAAACTAAGTAATTGAAAAAAATTACAAATAATTTTTTCAATTTAATTAAAATTATTAAATATTATATAAGAAACGGGACAAAGAATAAAAAAATGAGAAAAATTGAATTTTATTCTAAAGTTCGAATGCTTGTATTTCCGAAAAGAATATAAAATCCCTGATTGTTTGAGGATTTTATCATTTTTTGGAACGCAAATGCTATAAACAATTAAAAAAAACTTTGGTATATTCGACAAATTTTCGACAAATTTTCTGAACAAAAAAAAACCTGTAATTTCCAAACAATTGCAAATTAATACTATTTACCGAACAAAAAATTTTACTCATTTTCAAAAATTTACCTGATAGTATATTATGTCTCCTAACTTTGTATATATTCACTGTGTAAAAGTAGGTTTTCAAAAACGATGTTCAAAAATGAAATGTGTTTACTTTATACTTCTAATGTACACTGTTATATTTTTTTAGTATATAAATTACTAATTACTAATTACTCGTATAATTATTTGAATAGAGAAAATGAAATCAATGAAAAAAGCAGTTATTCTATATGTAAATTTAATATATGTATATATACACGTACATAATATATAAAATATAAAAAATTTTATTATAAAATAATTACTAAAAAAATATTAAAATAAAAATTTTTAAAATAAGAAAAAATTTCACTAAATGTAGTTCAGTAGTTTTATCTATATATAGTTGACTTTTGTTTCTCCTTAATTTTATAATTTTTATTTTTTTATATTTTTATTTTACATTGTTTTGTTTTCTCTTATTTTCTCTAAAACAATAATTTCACATTTACATTTAATTCACCTTTGCATTTTAAATTATTTATTTATTTTTTATTTTTCTCATTTTTTTTTTTTCATTTTTTTTTGTTAAAAACATTTATTTTCTATATTAAATATCTACTTTTACATATATAATTTAACATTATTTTAATAAATTTACAAATGTTTTTGTTTATTTTCTCTCTTTTTCTTATATTTTGACTAATTTACATAATACTATTTATTTTCATTTATTTATTTCTTGTTTTATATAATTAAATTTCAACTTATATTAAAACTACCTACATTATTTTTTTTTGTTGTTTATATATACGATTTTATTTATGATTTGCTTTCACATATTTTTTTTTTGTTTTTATTAAAGAATTTTTATTTTTTCACTTTGTTTCAATGTTGAAAATTACTCATAACTACGAATATATGTATATAACACATATGTGTATATATATATATTTAAGCTTATATGTATACATTCACATTATTTATTTACATTCATTCATATATATTTGTGTTATATAATATAATAGTATTTGTTTAATGTGTGTGTGTTTATAATGTTTTTCTTCCTTTGTTTGTTTAATTTTAATAAAATTACGAGTATTTTTTTTTTCTGTGTTTTCAGTTTTTTTTTTTTTTGCTTTCTGAAGGATATGCTTTTTGTGTTTATGTTTGTTTTTCTCTTTTATTTTAATGTACAATTTATAATTATTAAAGTTTTATTTTATGTTACTTATTAAGCATTTACTTAATTAATTTTTTAATTTATTAATTAAAAAAAAAAGAACAAAAACTAAAAAATTAAATTATTTTTCTTTGTATTTTTTTTCTCTCTATTTTTTTAATTTCATTATTTTTTTTACATAATTTTTTTTTCTTTGTATTTATTTAATAAATATTTTTGGTTTTTTTTTTAATTTAAGGATGAATACACGTAAAGGATATGCAATTTACAGACCTTTGAATTTTTATAATTTTTATTTATCTTTTTTTTTTGTTTTCTTGTTTTTTGTTTTTTTCTTTTTGTTGTTTGTATTTTTGAGCATAATTTTTGTTTTTATACCTTGTTACAATAGGTTCTGAAGAATTTTTAATTTTTTGTTTTTTGTTTGTTTTTTGTGTGTCTGGAGTAATATTAAATGTTGCAGTAACAGTAACTTTTTGGTTTTTTGTTTTTTTGAAGACTTTCAGATGCAATTTATTCAATATTATAAGAAAAATTAAATCATGCTAATAATTGATAAAATTAACAATAAGTTGAATAATATAGATAAAAGAAAATTGTGAAAAATTACAAAAGAATATTGTACAAATTCAGAGGAAACTGTTGAGAGTAATATTAATGTTAAGAAATTTATGAGAATAACAATGTAATGATTTATTAAATTTTAAAGAAGAGACAATAAATGAGGTGGTCTTTTTTAACATAATGAAATATTTTTTTTGCGTTTGAATCAATTTAAAAATATTGGACATAATTTGTTTATTTAATGTCTAAATAGAACTCTATTGAAATTGTGATTGTAACTTTGTGAGAGAAGGTGTCTATAGCTCATCAAAATTACTATTAATTTAGTCTTTTTAGAAACCTATATGGATTTATATTATTTTTCAGAAAAAACAACTGAACTGTGAAGTAACTAGCTTATATAAGACACACGGACGGTCTATTCCAAATACGTGTAAACTATTTTTAGACAGGGAACTATGGAATTTTATATATATATATGATTTTAACCGTTAGAGTGCCGATCGTCGATTTTCATCGAATCGAATATTCTCGAAAAGTGCCGATCGTCGATAATTGTCGATTGCGCAGGCGTCATTTCCCACACACGCTCCTTCGTACAGTGCGCATTTACCAGCCATGTTTTTTCTTCACACTGTAAACATAACTCGTGTTATTCTTTGAAGTAGATATTTTTTTGCAAATAATATTTTATTTTATTGATATTCAACGATTCTTATACGTAAAATGTCGCAGTCAAATACTTCGCGAAGTTTCTTGTCCGGAAATTGTGATAGTTCGAGTGATGATTATACTGACCAAAGTAACGATGTGTCGCTGTGTGGTCTGTAGTCAGAAGGATGGTGCGTGACTACGTCGTTCAACATGGATCTGGATTTGGTGTATGAAAGGGGTGCACACCGAATGTTCAGGAAAACACAATTGTTAATTTTTTTTATTTCATGTTTTTTTTTTTCTTTTTTTTTCTAAATAAAATTGTTCATCATATTGTTTACTTTATTTCAATAACTACTACAATTCTTAAAAAAAATACAGAAAAAATCAAGAAAATCGGTTAATTATCGATGAAAATTTAGAAGTTTTTAGAAAATGTTTTTTTTTTTAAAATGTCATTACACGGCATTTTGAGGTAAAGATATGCAAATTTTTGGCACTCAAACGGTTAATAATGACAAGCTAGAAAAAAAAATATACCTGGACTTTTAAGTCGTAGCTTCTCTAAGCTATAAATATGCAACAAAATTTTTTATAATAACTGTTTTGCACTTCTTCTTACTAAATACAATCGAGAATCGTTTTTTTAAATTCTCTTGTCAGTTATGACATACTGACCATATTTGCTATTTTTATTTTGTCCATTTTTTTGCATTTTACATACCAGTGGTCCAATACAATTTTATTTAAAATTCATATATTTCTGAAGTTTAATCACATATATTTAAACATAAGAATTTTATTTTATTTTATCGAATTACTGGTACAGTGGTTATGGCCCCGGTCAAAAACGAAAGGGTCTTGCATTCAAAGCCTAGTCAGATATACGCTTAATATTGTATAAACAATAAAATATAAATAAAAAATAAACAATAAAATATCAATTAGCTTCAACATTTAATATAAAGAAAAAACTACGGCAGGCTGATCACCACCTAGTTAACTCAATAACCTGTAAAATTAACGTTTGAATGTAAAGCAAAGTGGAAGGTCCTAATGCTCTCAAGTGGAGTAAGGAAGAGGGAAATAGAAAATAATTTTATTTATTGTATAGCACTCTCATAGATGCATAGATCACTAATTAACAAGAATATTATAAATTCACCATTACAAATTGTTGCTTTCGCGAACGAATTTTTCATACGCATCCTTACAAAAGTAAAATTTTGTATGCTATTTGTAAACCATAGTATACGATGTTGTTGGTAAGAAATTTTTTTTTTTTCATATTTTTTAATTTGACTACATTTGATTTTTTAAAAGTTTTTATTAGTGCATATGCCATCCACCTAGAAATTTTTTAGAGATAATCCAAAACTTAATTTAATAACTTAGCATATTACCAACTTTTAAACTTGTTTAATTTGTTCCATTTTTAATTTTCAACTCATTTAATTTGTAACAAATTTGCAACAAAAACCTTTTAAAATTAACTTACTCTTAACTTTATTACATTTAATAAATTACATTAAAATGTAATATTTTCTCTTTCATCCGAGAAGTATGCAATGAAATTATATTAAGAAAAGAATAATTTCATTTTCGTAACACTTTTAAAAAAAAAAATTAGAAACCTTTTTTATCGAGTTTTTCTTTTTGGTCTCTCTGTCTGTCATTGGTTTGGCAGTAAACGTTCTCCCATAAAGTTGTTACTGCATTTTCCCAAGTCAATCTTTGTTTAGTTCAAGCTTGTAATAGAACAGATTTTCTGTATGTTTCGATTTAATAAATCTTAAAAGCTCTCATTAAGATCTGAGCCCTGTTGTTCAGCCTTGGTTTGCTATTAATATTTTGTACGAGAGAAAAAAAAAATGGTGATTTTACTTTTTCTCTCGCCGGCTTTTGGAAAAAATATTTTAGATTATTTTTCAAACCAAGACTCGTAGCTTTCGAAAGAATTAAAAAATCTAATTAATTTATTTTAAATTTTTTAATTTTCATTCTATTAAAAATTTTCATTTTCTAGCAATAAATTTTGCAATTAAATTTTGAAAATCATCATTTTTCTTTCTCTTTGTGTTTTGGTTAAAACAACAGAAACGCTTAGCATTCGGCTTATCATGCAACCTAAAACTAAGGAAAATAAGAACAAAAAAAAACAATTTTTAAATTTTTAATCTTTTTTTTTTTGGAGGGTAAAATTTTTAATAGAAAAAGGCTCTTTCTTTTTGTCTTTCTTTAATAAAACTTTTTGAAGCGGGCGTAAAATACTAATTACTTATATGCTAATTAAAAAACTTTTCAGATGTAGTTTAGATGTAGTTGTAAAACTATTGTTAATGTAAAATTTTTTTTTGCTATTCTAAAGAACATTATACTTTATATAGTACTAAACTAGTCTCTGTGTACATAGCAAAGAAACATAATAGAAGAGGTATTGCTGCCGTATCCATTTTCACAGTTACTTTAGGGAAAAGTAAAGCGTTAAGCAAAACTTGCACAGGAGATTGACACCTCTTCAACGGCGGGCAATATCGGTGTTGTGATAGACGTTCTGACGGGCTATTGTCGGATTGACGAAAATGAAAGGAGGATGGGCCGCCCCGCTAATGATCTTCATAGGACCTGGTCCGACGAGGGAGAGGAGAAAACGGTGATCCAACTCTTGTGCTCATGTCCGGCACCGGTAATCTCCAGACAGAGATTTCCTGGGTCTTACTTCTTCGGTTGCGTTGCGGACTTAGCGGATGTAAATGTTAGGAATCTTGGCCGATCTATCAGGAATCTGTTATTTTTAGTGAAATTTCAGTTAATAATTCTTTTGGTCTTGAATATTCTCTTTTAACTCTAAATTAAGTTTCATCGATATTTATATTTAAGTCACCTTGAGCATAATATGATCATCCTTTAGGTTTTATTGGGCCACATTTCTTCTAAGATGATCATTTATCGTATTATCTTCAAATTGTTCTTGACAACTCTTTTGTTAAATGACAATGGTCTACTCGTAATAAGAGTGGAATATATATGAATTTGGAACTTTTTCAGAAGATATATTTATTATTTCCGGTTATGTGCTGCTCATATTATACTCTTTTAAGTGAATTTGTAGGAAGGTTCAGATAAAAATTACTGCTGCAAAAAAATATGGTCAGTACGTATATATAATTATGAATAATCCGATTAAGGTTTTTTTTTCTGTTAGAACTGAAAGTAAGAGAATTTAGGAATAGTCATTTAATGAGATGTAATCAATTTATATATTTTAGCATGGTTACAATTATTTGATTTCATTGACGAAAGAGTAAAAGAGAAATTAAAATTAGATTCACGGCAGCTTATTGGAATTGGAGAAGAAGCAATTTTTTTTTATGTTTTGTTTTACTTTAGTTTTTTAAATGGTTTGATATTGCATACCTCGAATTTCAAGTCTCAGTTAGTAATGCTAGATTATAGTTTATTAATGCTCTTTGAAAGTCTATTTCTAAAATTCAAATGTTAATTTTGTTATTTATTCTATGTCTCTACTAAAATAGTTTCCGTATTTAATTTAACACATTGTTTAAGATCACATTAAGAGCACGCATCAGAAAATATTATTTGATTTTAATTAATTTGAACTCTTCATTATATTTTACAAGACAAAAATTGAACTCGGGTGAAAAAAAGTTTTAGTTTTAATTATAAAACGCAGTATGTTTCGAAAGTTTTTGTAATTAATAATAATTAACAAAAAACAAAGTTTTTATATAATTTCATCTTAGCAATTCCATTCAGTTGCAAATTCTCATCTAATATGCCAATTTAAATTATACGAATGTTTAGAAGAAAATCTCTTTAAATATGTTAATCTTTTGAATATATTCTTCATTGCTGTCTATATCTTATGTGATGGTTGTTAAGTTACTGTTAGTATAACGCTATAAAATAAATGCTTTTGTAAATTTTAGATCCTATCATAGGTATTAATCTAGAAAGATTTTTACAGCTACCATATTTTAAGTAATTCAATAAATTCACAATTAGTAAAACTATACGAGTAACAAATTTATGTTGGAATTGGTAATATGTCATGATAACACTCAGAAAAATAAAATATAATAAAAAAAAATATTACAAATTTTTCAAAATAATGACTTTCAGGCAGTAACGAACTTTTTGCAATGAACTTGAAATTGTAGGCTTAAGGAAAATCTTCAATTTACTGAGCTTAATTCAGGAAAATTACTAAACTATGTTGGAAATGTGGGTATCGGAGGACGTTATCGAATTTTTTTCTGCTACAACCATTGATTAAAAATTAGGAGTAAAGAAGTCTTATTCAATTTGTTTTTAAGGTATGCATTCAATAAAAAATAAATATTACATGAAAAATAATATCATTGTAAAATAGTTGCTTTATAAGCATAAAGTTGGTTAATTACTTGAAATGAAAATATACGTTCATTTCCTACACGTCTCTCAGTTATACAAAAAAAAATTTCGCTGAATTTTTTATTAATCAATCATTTAATTTAATCGTTTACTGCGAAATATCAGAGAATTTTAATAAAAAAAAAAATACGCATTTGATCAGTAAGAGAATAGAGTAAATGTAGTACACATGTTCTTTTTGCTACAATTTCCTCTCAAACAGGAAATGTTATGAATGTTTTCCAACAGTAAATAATTAATTGAATTAATTTG
This sequence comes from Condylostylus longicornis, assembly GCF_029603195.1. Taxonomy (NCBI): domain Eukaryota; kingdom Metazoa; phylum Arthropoda; class Insecta; order Diptera; family Dolichopodidae; genus Condylostylus; species Condylostylus longicornis. Next base: position 4,711,478 of record NW_026578009.1, on the reverse strand, counting down.
CAGTTCAAATTGAAATGAAAATTCGTAAGTAAAATTTAAATATGTAATAATGAACATTAAAAAAATATGAAGACTGAATAGTAGTTAATTGGTTTTCTTGAAGATTAACACTAATTGGCATTACAGGAGTATTCAAACGAGCTCCGCTCGCACATGCTAATTCATTTAAATGAAATGTTTGCGGAATTGAGATTAATCAATCGAAGTTCCTTTAACTATTGCTAGCATTTCTATTTTTTAACATTAACTGCTTATTAACATTCCAAATTATATCCGAGATAACACTTAGATTTCACACTATATTTTCCCAAAAGAAGTAATAAAATTTCAAGTAGTAGAACCCCAAATTAATTTCCTTTCATGTATAGAGGGAAACTATTTAAATTATAAATTACAAATAGAAATATGGGCCGCATTCTTTACTTGTATTAAGCATCTGATGATACTTTTAAACACCATTATAAATAGAAATTGTATCAAACAATGACTGCTCCTCGCATCACTCAAATTACATTAAAATAGAATTTCTGCATAAACATTTTTATGCTGATATGATTTTGAGTAATTTTTAAAAGGGTTTAAGGATTACTCTAATGGAAAAAATAGAAAAGAAAAATTAAAAAAATGAAAAGAGGAACAAATATAAAAATACAAAATTATTTGTATGCATAATACATACAAGCTTTTCCATTTTCTTTTTTCGCTTTGATAAATTTTCTTTGAGCAAAAGATTTTGAGTTTTTTAGTATGAAATTTAAAAAAAAGTGAAATTGGCATGAAAATGGAAAAACTTTTTAACATGATATTTTTTTTTCTGTATAAATTCAAGGCTTAATTTAATATTAAATGAATTTGATTTAAAATTTACAAAAATTTCTTGCTTTTATTATAAAATTTTTGATATTATTTAATTTTACATAATATAAAATGCAAAATTCAAACTTTGCTCTCAAAAATTTATCGTATATGCAAATATGGAAAAGTTGGAAAAATTTTAAACATATGATAAATTATCAGTGAGATTTTAATTTTTTAAATTCGTATTTACAATCGAATTACTAGATTTGTAAAAGCATGATCTTTAACATATTTACATTAATGTAAAATTATAACAGAAAAAGAGAAAAAGCAGAAAATTGTACAAGAAAGGAAAGAAGTATTTACTGGAAATGTAAGATTTCCAGTAAATACTTCTCTCCTAAGTATCTACTGGATAATAAATATTTTCTAGCTAAAATGGCAATGGAGTAAATAGTTTATCGAACATAGTTTCTATCGAGCAACGTATTGTAAAATCGTTAATAAAAGAACAACCTTTAAAAAAATGCAAAGTAATTATATTATATAATATGCTGCAATAGATTATAAATTTACCTTGAAATTAATTCGCCAAATTCAGAGAATATATTTCTAAACGAAATCATTTTATATTGTGTTACTGCTGTATGAAACCCAAGACTATTAAGAATTTTACGAATTTTGGATCTACAGTTTGTTTTCCACTATCCAATTTTTCAAAAAATGTTTAAAAAAAAAAGTGTTTCATTCTGTCCGTCTGTCAGTCCATCCTTTCATTCGTGGGTATGTTTACAAACCTTATATACTATTGAAGATAGAGAGCTAAAAAAAGGAATTTTTACCTATCTCCCCTCGCATAAAACTTATATCCATTCAAAACTCTAAATGACATTTTTTAACTAATTATTGTAACAAAATCACAAACATTTTTTTAATTCTGTAAGCGCATAGAGAAATAGTATCTGACTTCTTTTACCGCCGCATGCCCTATCCTAAATGTATGCAATTTTTGGAATATTTTGGTATATCGGGGAAAGAAGTTTAAATAATGTAATAGATTGTTTTTTCAAAACAGTATTTTCATTTGTCACCAAACACTTGGAATCAGACCAAATCACTACAATTTAGTTGTATTTCGAGGGAGAGATATTGTTTTTTGTAATTGGAATCATAATATAACAATATTCAAGAGAAAATGAGGATTGCCTGACTCGCAAACTAACTATACTGAAGTTGCCATAATCAGGAGAAGGAACATTATGATGACTTTTCTATGCTTGTTTTCAGCTCTTATAATAAATAAAAGATAATGCTTCTCGTTTACTCCAAATTTGTACTGATTCTAATGTTAAAATGAATTTATTTGGCCTATGTACTCCCTTCGCAGAATCATGGTAACCTTATCTCACCTAACTTTTCAACTGTAATGTAGGGACAGAAACATATTAAACTAATACCAAAAACAATTTATTCTAAATTTATTAGTGTGAAAAAGAAAGATGGATAAAATATTTCTTGTTATACTTTTAAATACGTAAAAGATAAAGAAGATTAATGCGATAACTGAATATCGAAAGTTCACGGTCAAAGGTATAGTGTCTATAAGTGTTGAATTTGCAAATTTCTTTTACTTTATAAAATTTCGTTATTGTGTGATTCTTTTTGTTTGGATATCCAAAATATTTTAATAATTTTTGATTGCTTCTATAAAATAAACATTTATGATTTTTTAAATCCTTTTCTTTTTTTATCAGAATTTAGACGCATCTAAGGGTATGTGATAACGTATCTTTAAATTTTAGTACGTGCTTCCAATAATGGTTATCAATTTGAATGGGGTTTTAAAATTCAATTTTACATATACAATTTCGGAATAATAAGAGCTTAAATAATAGTCGATTTCATTTTAAAAAGAGAAAGAAAGAGAGAAGAGAATTTCATTTCACTGAATAGCTTTATTTTATTTTTGTTCTTTATTCTTTTGGGTTGATGACAGTATCAGACGGTTTAGGCAAGTACGTATCCTTTATTTTTTTGTTTTGGAAAAGCAAATACTTCTTTATTTAACAAGTTTTGTTGCTCACAAAGAACTGAAAAATTGAAAGAGTAAAAAAAAAATTTTTTTTTTTTTGTTAAGGTTTGTTATTGTTAATTTTTAGGTAGTCTAAAAATGTATAAACAATATTGGAGACAAGATTTTCTTTCGATCAATGACAAAGATGATAAATGAAAAAAGGAATAAATTCGAATAAATCCTGTGGTTTGGAAATTAGCTGGTTTCACTTAGTAGTTCAGGTTGTATAAAAACAAATTTCTTTAAACAACATGGTTGTGTTTTATTTACGTTGTTCTCATTTTTGCCAATTGTTTACCAATTGTATATTTCTGCAAGGGGAATTATTTACGAAACCTAAATGGAGGCAATTGAAATAATAATGGGATGATATCGCTATTTAGGTCAGCTAAATTAGAAAGGCAAATCGACGGTTGAGTTCTAATTTGCTCCATACGCCATTTTTGAAAATTTTGAATTAAGAGTGGTTTTATGGCTTTTGACTTTTTTTTCAGCTGCTTTTTCTTATTTTTTCCTATCTTCCTTAGTTTGTAAGATATTTAGTGTCGTTCTTGCTTCATAAACCACATTTTTCGGATTTTTTTATGCTTATTTGCTCCATAAATTTTTTTTTCGTCAATGGAGTACATTTAACATGAAAAAAGCACGATTTCTTTCAATGTAAATTTAAGCATGCTCCTTAGATAATAGTAAAATTGCTTAAAATTGCATTTAGCATAATAATATTAACTGTGTCGGTTTGGTTTCAGAGGATTTCACTAAAGTAATTTTTATGTTTTGAAACTGTTAAAAATTTCAATTTCTAGAGAATATCGTTTAAAGGTAAAATTATATTGAAAATATCAATTAGTGATTCAGGAATATGTGTATTTTCGATGGTTTATTATTGTGTCTAATAAGATTTATCTATGCCGCAGTTACTATTATTTCGACACATTAAAATGCAATCTTTAAGAATCGTCGTGTGTTACAACTTTTATAAAAGATCAAATATATATTGGTAAGCAGTTTGTTCTACATAATTAATTTTATATAAAATTTCACTTGTTTATAAAATTGTACTTGCATATCTCAAACTGTATCTAGAATTTTAGTGAGCAGAATTTTCAGAAGTGATTTGGAACTAATAAGCACAATTTTTGATGGTTTCCTTGGAAATGTGTACAAAAACCTCTTTATTTTTTCTGTCAGTAAAATGAAGGTGATAAATTCATTTAAAAAAACATTTTTTCATCTAAAATCCAATGTGTGTGCATTTCTTTCGAAAAATTCATAAGAAATATTAAATTTAAATATGTGATCGTATTCATATACAAAAATAACAAAAGTATGCTTGTGTATTTCAATCATAGAATATGAACATTCCAGTTTATAAACATAGAAAAAGTTTTACGTTAAAGTATGCGGGTATAGACGTATAGATACATAAAATTTTAAATTTCTTCAAGATTAAATGACTGGAAAAACAAAAAAAAAATTTAATTCTTATTTGTTCAACTAATTTCGCGAAAAATTTCAACCGTTTTTTGGAAATTTATTTTTTTTTTATAATAACGATGGCATTTATAATTATACGAGTATAATTATTTCTTCATTACAAAAACATATTATATAAATGTATATGTATATATTCATATTTTCCTACACGAAATTGTGTTTTGAAATTTTAATGTTGCCATGTATGAGCCATAAAATATGAACATACATATTATATTGTTTGTGGTGTACACATTGTTATTTGTAGGTGTTGCTTACATTCTAATGAACAATGTCTATATTATTATGTAAGAATGTCAAAAAATGGATAAAAAATAAACAAGTTAAAATAGTTAAAATTTTATAATGGAGAAAAAAGAAAACTTCTAATGAAAATTTTCCAACAAATTTTTAATGAACAAATTAGAAAACGTTGCGAATATAAAATTTGTATAGTGAATCTCGTTATTCTCAAGTTTAACCCCTTGTCTTACGAATAAATCTAGAAGAATAATACGCGTGCAGACAATTAAATTTAGCACAATTTTATGAGTGAAATTATCATACAATAAAATTTAAGTATTTTTGTTTTTATTTAATCTAAAACCGTTATTTAATATATATTAAAGTCAATTTAGCTAGAATATATGAGGGTTTCAGAATCAGAATGGCGTAAGCAATCGTTTATGTACATCTTCTAAAATCTGTGATATTAGTTTTCAGTTTCGAAATACGTTTTTTCCTATTTATTTTTCAAAAAATTTTCTGATTTTTCTGATTTGACGCCCATCAAATTCGAATTTAGTACAGGAAATCTTAACGGGCGAGGCCCGTCATTTCCACTCAAGTGGTTTATTAAGTAAAATAAAAAAATTATTAAAGGATTTTAGTAAAATAGAACTGGGTGCCTCTTGTATTTAAATCGCCAAACTAAGACCTTATTCCATTTAACATATATTCATTATTCTATAATTTCTTATTTAAACAATAATTTAAATAACTATTTTGAGTATTATTATGAGATTCAAATGTAATTAGTGGAACATGTTCAAAAAGTTATAAGTAGTAAGTCATACAGAGTAACCATTATATGAAACCTATTTAAGTAGAAATTTTCAAATGCAATACTAATCACCAAATTAATATGAAAACCATATATGACGTCAACGTTCTACATGGTACAATTCAAATATTTTATTGGAATTGGTATTACTCATATTTCCTTTCCTATAATATAATGACAAATGAAATGACCAGCATTCCAATTCAATGTCAATATAAAAGGAAATTTAATTGTATTAGTTTTTCTACTTAAAAATTTGAAATTGATTTCAAAAATGCTTAATGAATTTTTGTTAAACGGGGAACTTGAAAATTGAAATTTTAATATTGACAATATGGAAACCAATTATAATACGTGTAAAGGAGAAATGTTAAGTAATTAATTTCAAGTATTTCAACTGTTTTCTAAGAAAAAACAAAAACATTTTTCAAAGTCCTACAAAATTCAGCAACATCATTTTCTAATTAAGTTTAAAAGTTCTTAGGTGTAAGTACTCGGAATTCAATAGTAAATCTTCTGTTTTGCATAGCATTGTTTGAAATTATATGCAAAGTTTTAATTGTGTATATAAAATAATTAAAATTAAAATAGCGCCTTACAAATCCTAGTGAAATTTCTAAACAATTACTAAGTTAAGAATAATCAAAAGATTTTCTAAAAAGTTTTGAAGTGTGATTTTTTTATTTTCATTTTTGAATGAGCTCATACTTTGTTTTGTTAAAGGGTTCTTTAGAGTATGTTTAAATATAAAAACAAGAAATTGACTTTCAAATCTAGAAAAGCAGAAATAAATTAAATATTTTGTTATAATTCTTGTTTATCCTTGAAAATGAATTTTTCCCATTATTATCGTAATTAGATTTTATAATATTAAAAATATTAATTTAAAATTATAATTTATATTAAATTTTTTTTAAAATTAGAGCAGAAAATGCAATAATTATAAATATTAAAATTAAGCGAAAATAAAAAAATTTTATGATTTGAAAAGATTTTATTGTATTTTGTGTAATTCACGCTTGGAAAACTTATTTCATATTAATTCTTATGTTGAATCTATTTGAAAATTGTAATCGTAACAGCTAGCGTAAACTTGATTTTTACTTTCAGTATATGCTTTAATCGGAACCACTGATATAATTATAAGTAGTAATTTTCCAATTAGTTTAAAACTCGTAGAATTTAAAATTTGGTACAACAAACGTCTCCAATCTCTTTAAAGAATTAAAAATATTCCAAATTTTTGAGACCGCGTAATAAAACTGTTCAATAAGAATAAAAAATTTAAATTTTCTTATACAAATGCGGAACAGATAGATGACGTAATAAGGGCAACGAGTCAAGGCAGAAAAATTAAAAAAAATTTTCTCCTCAAACTCGACACGAATCAGTGACATATCGCTTTTTAGGTGGACACTCTACCATCTCGTTTGGTATCGTTTGGCAGAGGTATGAAGAAATTGACAGGACATTGGTCTTCATATTACTTTGTACGGTAATCCATATGATTACTGTTTTATAATATTTTTATTTTAATTTTTTAAACTCGAACGAACACAAAAATATGGTGGGTTGCTTCTTCTATACCTATGTCAAAAAAATTGTTAAAATTAAACGTTTTTTGGGTACAGTTGTGTTATGACATACTCTTGGTTATCAACATTTTCATAAATAAGATATAGACAGACGCAAATGAATTATTTAATCGAAATTGTTTTATTTATTTTTTTACCTCTTAAAATAGGGGCAAAAAATAAAATTTTTAGGTTAGTTGACACATTTTTTTTGGCGAGAATTTTATATAGCAATTTCAGAAATGTTTTGTGTTCTTAACACGAACAAGTTATCAGAATTTGATTTACTTCTTTTTCATTAGCTTCTTAGAATTTGAATGAAGACTATAGAACCGTTTTTGTAAGATAGCTTACAAAAGTCACCTTTTTTTTCCAAAATCTTAAAAGCCTTATAAAGTTTTTGCAATAGATCGGATTTTCCAAAAAATAGGAAATTTATAAAGATAAAAATTATTGAATTTAACCATCAAATAAAGGTTGAATTTTACACTTCTAATCTTATTGACGTTAAAACAATCAACATTAAAAATATTGAATTCCAAATACTTAATTTTTACATTATGATATCGGGTATCGTGTAAACTATTAGTATGACCCGATTTTATATAGAAATTTTATGAATTGTAAAAAAAAAACTTTTAAAAGAACGCCTCTATCAAAAATCGCAGTTTTTATGTTTGCCTTTTAATTATGATAAAAGTGTAAACCTACCATATTAAGGGGAAATTTTGCCTTTAACACGTACTTAACTATTTAGCTTATAGATTTTTCACTTTTCTTTTGGTTTTTTATTTATCGTACATACATGCATATACGAAATAAAAGTGGGAAAACCAAAAAAGGAATTCCCTAAAAAGAAAGTTCATATTTTTCTCATGAAAACAAAATCGTAACCAAAACTGAGGTTTTTAAACTAAATTCCTCTGTGTAAGTATTCCACTGTATATTTTCATTGTGGGTGCTCAATTTTGAAAAAAACAAAAAGCTAGGTTATAAAAAAATTAAAAAATGGTTATTTCGTAGTTTTCTCGCTTGATTCACAATTTATATTTTGCCATCTACATTTCTTATTTAAAAACTCATATACTATAGAAAATTCAATTATATTGGTAGTTTCTTTAACAGGATCTCTGTAATAACTTATTTATTTTTTTTTCCAAGTTAAAATGGCCCGTAAGTTTTGGCAATAAAATGTCAAAATGTTTGTCATCTTATTATACTCTTTACCCTTTTAACTCTTAATTGAATTTTGTAATTAAAAACGCTAATACGGAAAATTGAAGCACTAAATTTAAAAATATAGTTGAAAAATCGACTAATGCGTATAAAATAGTAAGACGGAAAGCATTCTTTAAAAAAATATGAAATGTGTGTGCTATACAATATACCGCCATTTCTTCCACATCGCCATGTTCTTCTTACAACGGGAAAATGAAAATGCTTTTTTAATAAAATTCTGTCTGAAAAATAAATTTTTTTACGTTAAAGCTAATAAAAAATTTAGAATTTTATGAATTGAGGAGTTTTACTACTCATGTTACATGAAATACATGTAATAATAAATGTTCATACAATATATATATATATATATATATGTACATGTTCCTTATTTGATGGTTTGTTAATATGCGTTGTGGTACATAAAAGTCAAACAAGGAGAAAAAACAAAAATAAACAATACGTGTAATAAGAAAAGAAAAAGACTGCCACGAAAAGATTTAATTTTTCATTTTTATTCGTTTGCATGGTAAGTGTTTGTATGTACACACACACGATACAACACAAGTAGCTTGTTTTTACAGTTATTCCTTTGTTCACTTAACATTATAAAAGCAATTCATTTCATATTCTTGTGCACTATAAGGTTGGGTCTATTATTTTTATGATTCTTTTTACTTTTATATAAAAAAAAAAATATCGTAAATAATAATAAAATATTAAGATGTTGCTGTGAGAATAGCGTTTTGTTATATATGTATGTACGTATACCGTAGATTTTAGAAGATTAAATTTTTTATTTAGATTTTTATTTCGTGTAAATAATAAATAAGTTTTTATCCATTTTATTAACAAAATAATAACAAAATAGTTTTCTTTAAGGAATTTTTCATTGCTCATAATTTTATCACTTCCGTTGATTAACAAAATGTACAGTGGTTCAACTAATTTGTTTTTATAATACCAACTATAATGTATATTAAGGATGCTATGAGTGAGCATTACAGCATGATTATCTTAAGTAAAATTTAAAAAGTCATTTAAAATTTTTCACGTTTTCATTCATAAAATAGAAGGAAGTACAAAGAAAATTGATTTAGGAATACCTATACACATACATTGTAATTTCGTAAATTAAAGATCAATATTTTTAATCTGCAATAACATTCATTGTGCATGTATTATGCAGGTTAATGGATTAAATACCGAAAATTTTGAAATATTAAAACTTTTGGTAATTTAAAACAAAATAAAATCTTGGTTTACTTGTCCGTCCTTGCGAAATTTAATACATAAACGAATTGTATTGCCAAAACTACTTCTCTAGTGGAAAATTTTTAAATGAAATGCTGTGGAAATTTGAAATTTGAGTAGATTCTGTATATAAATAAATAATGAATTTTGTTAGAAATTTTCTTTTCAACCTCCAATCTTTCAAGCGTTTCCCCCCTCAAAATAAGAAAATTTTAAATTTTTGGTATTTGTTTTATTTCTTCGAAATTATAAGCCTGGTTCTAGCTTATCCGGTGCCCTACGTGGTTTCCAAAATGTGTGCCCACCGCCCACTTTCAAATCAATAAACAATTTGCAATAAATGTTGCACATTTGTTGCAATACAATAAATCAATTTCTTGTAATTTTATCGAGCTAAGTGCAAGATTAGTCATAATCAATTTTTTGTTTTGTAATGGGTACGTACATGTTATCAAGTTAGTTTTGCTGTAAATAGAAATAATGTTTGGAAAACACGTACTGAAAAGGTTAGAAAAAATTTTTATTTTTTTAAATTTTGTTGTTTTTTTGTAAGTTTTAATGGCGTTCTTGTTTTTCGGTGCCCATTCGAATGGTACAGCATCCATATCACATCCGGCACAGAGTGTATATCATTTGTCGTAAAATAAAAAAATTTTATTTTACTTCATAGTTTCAAGGGTAATGTATACAATTTCACAAACCGTTGTTCTGAAGTCTTATATAATTATGGTTTTAAAAATAATAATTTGATTTGTATTTTACGGGCCATGCTTATATCTAGCCACATGACTTTGTATTAAAATATTTCGATTGCAATAGGCGAAATTTCAATTATTAATGCACTTGTAATATGACTGATTAGATTCCGTTGCGATTTTCATTTTCGTCTCAATTTTGACGCATAAAAATCGCATTACTAATTTTAAAGGTTTAAGAGTAGTTAGAAAATATGTAGTATGTGTCTTGATATCTGCAAACGGTTTATTCATTGCGGTACTAATTTAATTATAAAATGAGAAAATTCAATTTGGAATAGCAATAATCCCGAATTTTGTTGTAATTAAATTTCCATGGCAATAAATTTTTTTTTTTTTGCGAAATTTTTTATTTATTTTCAAATAGTTTTCTTTTATTGGTATTCAAATCCTTTTTCTGGTAAAAGGATTCAAAATCCTTTTTTATATTTTTATTATTTTAATTTCGTTGCTATTTTTTTTCCATTTAATCAAATATACATAAAATTTGTAAATGACCAATGGAATAAAGAATTTTTAATTTTAATTTTCAATTAAATAATATTCTTATTCGGAAAATTTTACAAAGAAAGTTATAAAAATAATTTAAATTAAAAGTTTTCAATGAAAGTTATAGAAAATTGTAATTTTGATTCAATTATTTTGAGCAATAATGAATTCAAAAACCTTTGTTAAAAATATTTTCAATCAAAAATTTATGCTTTAGGGTTGCCTTTTTATATATATGTATGGCATTTTATAAAATTCATTTTAATTGATCGAAAATGCAGTATGACTTTAATATTATATTTTATGCAAATTAATATAATAAAATATATAAAATTGTAATTATAATATTGTAAAGACATAAAACAATAATGAATTCCAAATTAAAATTAATATAGTAATAGAAATGGAACTTACTTTTGAAAAATATTTAAAATTTTCAATTTATATTCAAGTAAAATTTAGACCATGCTATTGCATATTGTTGAAATTTATTCTCACTAGAAATACATATTTGATATGGTTATTTGGAAGTCTAACAGAATTTGAGTGATAGAAAATAATTGAAGTAGACAAAGGGATTAACTACATTTGCATCTTAACAAATTTTTTTCTTTAACAAATTGTAAAACTATTAATTTTTTTGTTACTTAATTTCTATGTGCACCGTCAACTATGTGCATCTTGTCTACTATTAAGTACCTAGCTATAACAGTAATCGAAATTGAAAATATATGAAATTAAATTATGTTCTGTCCGAAGAGTTCGATTTTCGTCAAACTGTTAGTTAGCTCCTTTGTCCACTTTCCTCTTCAATTGTTATTAGTCATACGAGTATTTGTAAATAAAAAATTAATAGCAAATAAATTTTAAAATTAAAATTTTAAAGAAATAGAGTTGAGTCAAACCAATGGAATCAAAAAATTAAAATATTACTTTTAAAAATTGCCTACGACATTATTCCAATTCTCTTTATTCAGATAACAAAAGATATCAATTGATTGCATACTTCAAGGATGAGAAATAGCAAAAAAAAAATACAAAAAGCGTTAACATAATGATTGAATTGGACGGTTAAGGCAGTGAGTTAAGAACAAGGGTTAAGGATCAAAAAAATTAACAGTTGTTTCTAGATACAAAGTGAACAATGCGCTATAATTGTGAATGCTAAAACTTGGACTGCTTTTATAAGATTACAACCAACTCTTGCAACGTAGAATGTAAAGAATTTTATAATTTTTAAATTTTTAAATTTGTAAAGATTTCAAATTCAATAGAATAATTTTAGAAATTTTTTGGTGAGTGATCAGACATCAAAAAATATCCAAACAAAAAATGTTTATACAATTACATAAAATAAGTGTCAACTAATTAAAATCAGAATTTTCATCATTTCCACATTTTATTCTCATATAAAAAATATCAATTAATGTTGTCACTGCGTAAAATGTGGCCTCTTCCAGGAATAACGATTTTTTAGAAAAAAAAATTTTGAATAAGAAATAAAAATTTTAAAAAAAAAAACCCAAAATTACTTTAACAAACATAAACAAATAATAATGGTGCGAATTAAGCTGGACTTTTGATAATCTTCTTAAAACTTTGTTAATTAGTTAAGGAGAAATAATAAACTAATTTTTTTATTTTCTCTTTTTCATTTTTATGACAAAACTGCCTTGTTAGTTTTTAATTGGCTCTAATAATACAAACAAACAAACGAAAGATTCTTAAATTCACCACGTTGGTATATGGTTGAATGAATTTGAAAAGAGAGAAGGGAAGAAATTGGCCGGGAATAAGAAATAATAAATGTTATGACGAATATGAAAGAGAAAATTCGCAATAACTAAAAGAATATGTAAACAAAACAGGAATAAACAAATAAAAGAAAATAAAAAGCAAAACAAAATAATAAGAGAAAAAAATAATAAAAAATTCTCTTTGTACCTCCTTTACACTAATTTGTTCTCTTTCTCAAAGGATGAAAACAAAATTTCATTTCTAAAATAATAAAATAATAAAAAATCAAAAGAAAAAAGCTTGTCAGACATAAAAAATATGGGAAAAAGGAGAATGAAAAGGAATAATTTCCTTTATTGTATTGTTTATGAAAAATCAATTAACTGGAAAACAACAATTAATATTTAAGTTAATTTAAAGTGTGATAATTATTAGGTAATTTCTTGTAATTTCATTTTAAATTAATAATCATTGAATTTTAAATTATTGAATTATTTATTAAATTTTTAATTTAATTTAAAATAATTTTTCTTCTACATTAAAAATTAAATTTCAATTTGATAGGTCAATAAATTTTAAGAAATTTAAAATAATTTCGATTTTTTAAAGTTGAATTTGAGAATTTAATTAACAATTTTATTAAATATAGATATGAAATTATTAAAGTCAAAAGCCATATAAAATTATTGAAGTCAAAAATACTAACAAAGTCCACAAAGCGTAAAATTAACAAGACATTAATTATATCTGTACTTACATACGAATGTGAGGTATGGAATTTAAAATCGGATTGCAATCTGCTATTAATATTCAAAACGAAAATATTAAGAAGAATATTGGGATATATGGAAATAGAATCAGGTTTAATCATGAATTAGAGGATTTAATACAATATAAAAACATCATTCGCAGGAGATTTAAGAAAAAATGGGAGTGATCGTACGAGATGGAAAAAGTTAGGAGAGGAAGCTTTGGCCCACAGAGGACTGTAATGCTAAGAAAGAAGAGGAAGAATATATGTAGATGCTATAAAATGTAATTAGAATGTGTCCTGAAGAAATACGTTCTATTAGAAATGTAAACAATTTTTGTTGAAAATGTAAAAGAATGACTTTTGAGTTTTGAAAACTGTAAGGAATAGATAATTTGTTTACTAGCCTAATTTGATATTATAATCTTATTGAGTGGATTTTATAATGGATTGTTTAAAATCTTTAATTCAAATCTTTTGGTAAATTACGAAATTTACTATTCGTGTATAAAATATAAATGATATCGTAAAATTGTAAAAATTAAATTTTTCCTGGCATTTTTTATTATTAAGCAATTGTAGATTTAAGTAATAGTACTGTTAACTATACGTAGTTTGTGGCATTCGTACTATTTATCTTAAATACTTAAACGAGCAGATGCAGATCAATTATTTGAAGAAGTTATAACTTTACATTAGATGGAAAACTATTTTAAACACTGTAGTTCTTATGAAAGAATTACTTACAAACTGTATGCAGTATTTAGTTGAATTTTAGTGTCTATTTTTCTAGAATTTATTTGTATTTTTATTTAATTCTATGAAAATTTCGCATGAATGCACTTAAAACAAAAATATTACTATATATTTGTCATAATGTTGCATGCTTCTAGTGATAAAAACTGGTAGAAATCGGGATAAATGGATAAATGAAACATTTTCTGCCGAATTACACTGCATTCTTAACATTAGTAGTAGTATAAAATTTTTGCAATTATTTATTTCAATTAAAACTATGTAATTTAATTTAAGGATTCTCTTTCCAGATTTTATTCATACAAAAAGATAACTATATATAAATTGACTAAATTGTAGGCAAATATTTTAGCTATTATACTTCAGCAATGCTTTATTTCTGCACAAACAAAAAAAAAAACATTACAGTCACAGTCATAAAATGGGTTGCAGAAACAGTCATAAAATTTATCTAAATTTTCAATATCATCCAATAATTTTCTCTTGTCATGTACTCATGAGGAATCTCACAAGATCAATTGAAAGTGTAGTAATAAGATCTAATTAAATTTTATGTGTTACAAATCAGGTATGTATACCAGTACAGAATAAATGTATATTTAATATGGAGGCACAAAAATTGCTAATTTTGTAATTTGTTTTTAGTAACTTCAAATATAAAGTGCAGTTTTTTCGGTGTGCAGGTTAAATAACGTTGGTTATTTTATATCATCAATTTTCCGGAAAGCCATTGAATCCAAATCTATTAACTATAATCAATGACGCAAAACCAATAATAACATTATTTTATAAAAATTGACTTTTTAAATATTAAATTTACTTGTAAAATTTAATAAAGTTAAGTACAAAGTTTTATTAAATGGCGGTGTTTTCAAAATTAATTTTTACATTTTAAATTCGAAAAAAGAGCAAATAGTTTGAGCAGAATTTTCATATGAAAAACTAACTTCATAATTTTTTTATGAACAATTTATTTTTTAATATTTATTGATAAAATCAAGAAAAACCAAAAATCCGAAATTTCAAACTTGATCAATGAAAATGAATTGTTTTTTTTTTCTTTATTATTTTACAAAATCAAATCTAGCGAGAAATAGTTTCGTAGTTGAAAAATTTTACAAAAAATTCAGAGGAAATTCAATTTAAATTTTTTTTTAATTTCCTATATAACATGCACAAAAATTTATATAGAAAATCACATTATGAATCTAGTTTTTTTTTTCATCTGCGGGCAAAAAATATTTTTTAATAAAATCATGTTAAAAATTTTTTTCCCTATATGCTTTAAGTCCAATGCACTTTGCATATCGATAGTTGGGCGGCTAAGAATTTAATTGGAAAATTAATTTCTCAGATTTTTTTAAGCATATAGCATGAATTTCGACATTTCGTCAGCTGAGTGCTATATTAATCCATATGTCACTTTCGAAATTTCTAACTTAAGACCACTTTCATAGGTTTTCAACGATAATCTTCCAGTATATGTAATCAGATTTTCGCTATCTCATTTAGTTTCGTAGATACGCCGACGTCATTTTGATCCACCTCCACTTAAAATTTAATTTGGGATGCATTTTGATCTATATCCAAAATCGTTGGCGTATGGATCAAATTTTCATATAAATTTCTCGAAAAATTTTTAAGTGCTATAATGACCCATGAAAAAAAATTTCGATCTAGTAAAAACCGAACTATTGGTCTAGTAAAAGCCATTGTTCAAATTCTTGCAATCTAATTAATTTTAGCATATTTTACGTATGTTTTAAATTTAAACTTCTTATTTTCGCGATATGATCATTTTTTTAATAGAAGTATATGAAAAATAATGGGATATAGAAAACAAATTTTTTGGTTTAAGTTTGTGTTATTTTGATCCATATCCATGAATTTTTGATGCACGCCAAACAAAGCGAACATTTTTGATCGAAAAACTGGATGTGGATCAAAATCGCACTGGACCTTCTCTAATTAATTTGCTATAACTCTCGATCCCTTTGCCGAAATTGCACAAAACTTTATAGTCAAACTCTTAAAAATACAATAAAACTAATAACAAAAATTAAAGAAATCCCATCGTTCACTTTTGAAATAAACTGTTATTAAACTTCAAACGCGATTTTCTCGATTCAAAAGTCATGGCGTATGGATCAAAATAGCACTCAGCCGACGATTAGCTCGTTATTGGGGATATTTCGATCAATGCGAAGAAGTGTTTTAAAATTGGACCATTCAATTTGATTAAAAAATTAATAATTTATAATATGTGATTGTGTCGTCAACTAATATGTAATCGTTTCAAATAAAACTTATATTCATATAGAATCTAAAACTCAAGTAGAATGAGCTTACCACTGTTAATAAATAATTGTAATAAGTAATTGATTTTTAAAAAGTGTTGTGTAAAAAAAGCATGATTGTAATTGATTTAAGGAAAATATTAACAATTGCAAAATTTAAACATTCTATGCTCCTCTTCTTGATGTTCCTCTTCTTTTCAAATGCTTGGCGCATTTCATAAAATATATACGATAAGAATACACGTGGTTTTCAAAAATAATCATTTTGATAATCTTATGGATTTCTTACTTTTTATACTGCATCTAAACATTAAGCAGCGAATGACAAAAATTATTTTCAATTATGTCATATAAAATATTCCATGTAAGCCTATACCTTTATACTTTTGTAAAATGAAAATAAGAGGAAAATTCACTTTGCATTATTTTTCAAATCACGAACACAAAAAATTTTTTTTTTTAGTATTCAAGTTTAAATTTCATGTTTCAAGCTATTATACACAAAATATAACATGGTAAATTTCAACAAAATTGTAAATCCATTAAAGTTTATTTTTTCCATTAATAAATAAAAAAATTTTTGAGTGTCTAGCTATACACACACGAATATTTTTAACATACATAGTTATTTGTAAACACATAATACCTATACAGAGCCGGTATGCTGAATAATATGCAATAACCATTCATAATAAGCTCGTAATAATTCAATTTCTTGTAATTTTATCATGCTAATTGCAAGATTAGTGATAGAATTAAAATCTGAAATAAAACTATTAGCTTTTTGTATTGCAATATACACAGATTATGTTATCAATTTAATTTCTTTGTAAATAGAGAAAAAACAAATAAAAATGTTTCAGTCGGTATAAATTGGCTGAATTATATCCTGCCACTTGACAATCTAAGTATAAAGAATAGTTTATGAAATATTTAGAATTGATTATTAGAATTAATATTAGAGTTAATTAATTATAATTGGGCACATGACTGACAATAGTTTTATGAATCTAACTTTATTTTATTTTCTGAATATTCGAAATTAGCCTTTGGGAATTGTATATGGCAGCAATTTGAATCTGTCGAGTCATTCCAATAAAACTTCAAGGATATGTGTGATTTATAATTGAGCACGTCACTGTCAAGTCTCATAAATCTAACTATATTTTTTTCTGGAAGGTGCAGGATATAAAAATGTTTGGAAAACACGTAATTGAAAACATTGGAAAAAATTTTGTATTTTTTAAAATTTATTTTTTTTTTAAGTGTTCAATGGTGCCCCGCCCTGATTTTACGACGCTCATTTCAAATGCTTATTCTGTGTATGGAGTAGATCCGGTGCTGTACCTATATAAGATACCTTTATTTGCATGTGTACATATTACACTGAAAAAAAAAATATTTTTAAATTCATATTCATTGTGACAAATATTGTAATAACGAATCGTCTTTTCTATTAAATTTGTAGGAAAAGCTCGAAGCTATGAGATAAAAATTTTCTTTTTCTGTTTTTTAGTTAGAGAAAAAGGCATTTTATTTTTATTTTATTTCCAATGAACAGTGATTTACCTATTTTTTTTATATAAAATACTTGTTTATTGTATGGCCCTTAAAAAAGGTTAGAAAAATTTTTATCGTTAGAAAAAGGAAAATGTTATTTTTTTTTTGCTTTTGTGTTACTTATTCTTTCGAATAAAATTCAAAAGAGAGAAAGAAATGAGAGGGTGAGAAATTGGTGAAAATTATTTTTTTTTCTTTGTTTGTTTTTTTGAGAATTTTAAAGAAGATATGATGTGAGTTGTTTTACTTTTTTTTTTTGTTGGTAAATTTCTACATAAGGAACCCGAAAATAAAAAGAAAATAGAAGAAAGCAACTGCTTTAAAAATGTTTAAATTATCTACTTTATATTATTGTACAATGCTTGTACATGTTCTACAATGTGATGGAGAAAAAAAAATGGAGAAAAATGGTAATTGTATAATATTCAACAGAAAATACAACGTGAAACAGCAACATAATTTACAAGCACCATTACCAAGTATACTATCACAATAATCATTGTCGTCATCATCAGCATCATTATTAAAAAAAAAAAAAACAGAAAATCATGATTGTAATCATTATCAATTTGCATATACTTATATAAGGTGTAACCATGTGCCTTTTTTAACAACAATAAAAAAACAAAAAACAAAAACTGTCAGAAATAATCGAAATAAAAATGAAACAAAAAAAAACAAAATATCTAAAAAATATCAGAAGAAAAAGGTGAAAAATATTGTTTTCTTACGTACATATGTGTCTAATGTGTGTGCATATTATGTATATTAAGAATACACGTTATATAATGTCCCATTTTCGAATATATAATTTGTTAGGTTTAAAACGGTTGTGATTCATTTTTATTGAAAGCTCTATCGCATATCGAAGATTATAAATTTTATTAACTTTAAGGGACAATTGAAATTGACAAATTTATTGCATAATTTTAGGTTTAAACTGAATAAATTTGTGTTTTTTTTTTTTTACAATCACATCTATAGAATAACGCTGTCATAACAATCAACTGTGAAATAAAATGAAATAATGATAAAAAGAGATAGTCACATTTATTATCACTTCATTTTAAGGAAAATTTAGGGTTGCGCTACAAAATAGAACGATATTTAGTTTGTCACGACGTATTTAACATCAAAGAAAAAAATATGTGAGTTTAAATATGCTTTTGCTTCTGTAAATGCTCCACTAAGAGTAGAAAGAGCAAGGGACTTGAAACACTGGCCGAAAAAAATTAAGCTGAAATTTAGTAATCGTGCATCATATAACTGACGAGATTTCAGATATTTCTACAATTTTTATTTGGACACCTTCTATAACTAAAATAAATCTGGAATTATTTATTTATCAATAAATAAAAAATTTACTTTGAATAGATTTTGGTAACATCAAAATTTTACTTTTTCTTACATTTTCATTATTTTGGTCATTGAAAACTTTAATTTGCTTTCAATGTTCAATATTTGAATCGGCTGATGTGTTCTTTTGAATAACAATATGATTGAGGGTGTACTTAGGGGCAAATATAATGGTAAACCTAATTCATTCTGCAATATTAATAATTTTAATTGCTTGGTATAAAAATTTAATTATTATGCAAAATAAATTCAATTGTATAAATCAATTAGTGCATTTAAAGTTCGTAAACTGATCTACTGTTCCATAATGATATTAAAAGTAAAAATTTTTTTTTAGTAATAAAACTTTCGGAATTTGCGAGCCTTCTCAAGTCATAAAAATATTTATTAACAATTTTCGCATAGTGAATTTTTTGATAATTTTTTGGCAGTGTTTGCCATTTTATATGCTGAAGGACGATATTTAAATTTCCTTGTGGTTTGTAAACGTATTAATCTACTTATATTTTATGTAAAACACTTTCAGTTTTTAAGAATTATTAATAAAAATCTCTTTAAAAAGGATAGATTATTGAAAATTAATTGGTTTTCTTTCAACGTCCCATGAGTTCAAATTCTAATTTTCATTTAGAGATGGTCTTTAATTGAATACGTTTGCCAGATTAATTGTATAATAATATTAAATTTTGTTTGCTTTAATTTTTTCGAACTTTTAGTTTTTGTCATTTTTGTCAAAATACTCTTTTCTCGATTGGTTGTCTTTCCATTTATTAGACTGTAGTACTCTAGGTTTTTCCCTTACCTCATATAAATAAATAAATTAATTTGCAAATTCATAGTTTTGCATAATATAACTGAACCTTATTAAATATTCAAAAAATTTTTATTATAAAATTCAAAGTTCATTTTTATAAATTTGAATAAATTTTTTAAGTGATTGAAATTAAAAATTTTTAAAAATGAGAAAAACAGAACACGAAAACAACAAAATAAATACTCGGATAAGGTTGTTGAAGAAACGTGCTTCTTTTTACATATCAAACATAAAACATATGTATGTATACATATATCGTAATATATAAGCATTTTATATACGAGTACAATATACAGTCATCGCTTTCTATATGCACTATATGTGTTTAAATGAGTTTTCCGCGTTAGGGCTGCGAAAAGCTTAGCAATTGCGTTCTTCACTTTATTGCCTAATTATTTTAGTACTCAAATCAAATATAAATGTCAATTTTGTCGGTTTCGGTTAATTGGCAATATTTCTTGAATTACGAATAGTTTTTTTTATATTTCAACCGAATTACTTTAGTTTCTCTTAATTTAACGTTTTCATTAAATTATCAAATTTTGTCAGAATAATGACAGAAAATTTTTGGTTTATATTCTCTTGCAAACGTTTTTTTACAATTGGTTAGAAAATAATTAACATTTTAAAAAAAAATTAGGCGACACATTTATCTGAGACTCACTGTATACTGTTATATGATTTCTAATAGGACGTACATATTGTATTGAAAGTGAAGAAAACAAAAAATTGGGACACGAAAATCAATGATGTTTTATTTTCATATTTAAATAATATTCCACCCAAATGTTACTTTACGGAGACGAATGTAAATTTACACACATAATATACTCGTATATACATATATACCAGCAATATGTATATACGAGTATATACCAGCTAAAAAGATGCTATTCCCAAATTGAAAAAAAAAAACAAGAACCCTGTATATAAATCTATATAATCTTCCCTGTTCCACGTACTTAAAATATCATAAAACTAAGGATTTGTGGGAAATTTTATTTAATACTTTATATATTAAGAAAGAATAATGTGTGAATGTTTCTTCAAATATATATTATTATGAATAAATAAGTAAAAAAGAAAAAGGCAACATAAAAAATAAAAAACATTTTTTTTTTTCTATTCATAAAAAAATTTATGATTTAACAATTCCCAAATTGATTTTTGAAATTGCGTTCTTCTTTTCTCATTTCTCATATTTATTTATTTTTTTTTTTTTAACTTATTTTTATATTCTAGAGTATACGGCTGCTTTAAATTTTTAATTTACAGCACATATGCAACATATAGGGACATCTTTAATATTTATGCCAAAATTTAATAAGAAACATTGTATTATCAGTAATGGTTCTGCATATATGTATGATAAAATCACGGTTATGAATCCCACGATCTTATTAATAATGAATTTAGGATTGAAATTTTTTTGCAGAGCGAATATTATAACAGCAAAAAAATTACCTTAAATAATTGCTTTCATCAACTTACTAAATCAAAATATTAAATTAAATTTTTAGAATGCAAAATGAGGTGTGCTAAGCTATCCAATTTTATGTACACTTAGGCTATTTAATTCCATTTTTTATCACAATTTGTTCCAACGGGACGCTACAGTTTCTTCAATTATTTATATAGACAAATTAAAAATTTTCAAGAATTTTATTTAAAAAAAAATAAAATTTAAAAGACATTCTTTATTCGGTTTTAATTAAAATCACAATCCTACAGTGTGTTTGATGGCATCTTTCGTTCAAAATCACTTCAAGTTTAAAATTATGTTTCTGTAAATTTTTATATAACAAAATACACTGAGAATATCAGTGTGATATCCCAATTTCTTGTGATATAAAATATAAATGGAAAAAATTATTGGAAATTCATTAAAATGAAAGCTGTCCAAAAGAATATTTTCATATTGCTTTAGAAAGCACCTCTCGTTACCACGATATTAGCACAGCCCTTGTTTTAATTATTAGAGAAAATTTATTCTCGAATATCGGAACATTTCTTGGAATTAATAGTATTATTTTTAATATTATTGATGTCTTCACATTTCAGCCCTACAAATCGAAATTTATTTTCATCCATAGGCACCATACCCACAAAATATACAAATTCCATGATATTTTGAAAAAATTGGAAAGTGTAAATTTTGAAAATAATGCAACATTTTTGTTTATTTTTTTTTAAGGAGGGACAGGGGCCGCCGGAACCCTTTTCACTTCGACCCATAGGATCTTCTGTGATCCGCGATCCAGTTACATGAGTACTATTCTTAGAATACAGACGAATCCTAGTATTACGTTCAGCTGTAGATCTCCGAAGGGGTCACAATTTGAGCCTTAACCGGACCACAACATCACACTCTCATGGCAGATGCTCCACCGTATCCAAATAAAGATGACACCGCCCATTCACCACTTTGCGCATCCTTTTCAAATGCACTATGATGAGACAATATTCAGAGAAGATTCTAACCACCAGCCTCAAGTCTGGATTACTCAACGAAATCAACTCTATTCTCCCCCCCTTTGGAGGGCTCCAACGTATTTTTAATATATTGCAACTATTATTTTCATTTTAAATCACCCATTTTTAATAAATTTTCTATTTTCCAATATTGAAATAAAAAAAAATTTTCGTCAATTACCCATGTGAGGAAATCTAATAACTACACCATTTATAAAAATGAAAATTGTTATTTTTTATTAATATCAGTGAATGGAAGTGATGTTATTAAATTAAGTTTCCATCTTAAAAAAATAATAATAATAAAAACGGCAAAAAAAAAAATGACGGAAAAAATTGAAACAAAAGATGAAAAGAAGAGAGAAAAAAAAGAAAGAACAACACGAGCAGAAAGTGTTTGTATATATGTATAGGAGCTGGCAATAAAAAGCAACAAGCTATTCTTATATAGACTGTTTTGTATATAATCAGTGAATTCTGACAGAATGTGTCAAATCAGTGAATATGCCATAATTTCATGTAATATTTTCATCGTCATAATAATAAATTATTTTAAGTTTCAAAAGTATATAACAAATTCATAAATAAATTTTTTTTTGCCGCGGCAAATATATATGTATACTAACATACATGTACACGCACACACACATCAAGAGAAAGTATATTTTTGAAAATATAAATTTTTCGATTTAAAATAACTTTCGTTATTTTGTTATTCTTTTTAAGCAATATTTTTGTAATATCATAAGGGAACTCATTAAAATTAATGCTATTGGCCACTTTGGAATACGACGAGCTTCTCTTATATAATAAATAAAAATTCTTTCATAATTTAATTTTGTCGGGAGATTGTTGAAATTATTCTATTCCCTTTAGTATTATGCCATGGTGTTGTTTTCTTTATTTCTTTTTTCATTTTTTTTTTATTAACTTCCTTACAATTTGAAAATTTTTTATTTTTTATTTAATTTTTTTTTTTGGAAGTTATTGTGACGCAAATTTTTTATTTATATGTTAAAAAGCTTAATATGTACATTTGATAAATTCATAAAAGCCTGTAGATTTACATGAACTAAAATTTTGGTAAAAGAAATTTATTTTTTTTTTATTTTTGCTATTTATAAGTAAAATGTGCATACAATTGTGTTGGAATATTTAAAAAAAAATTTTTTTGGGGAGATAAAAATGGGTGGAATTTGATATTAACCATTTATTAAATTTTTTGTCAGAGAGTATTTTTGATGGTTTATGCAGCAAGCGGCAAAGAATTTCAAAAAAATTTTTTTGTTAATAAAATTATTTTAAAACGTTTTTAAATTAATTAATTAACAGAAAATGTTTTACAAATTAATATTGTTAAAATTGTCGTTTGATCATAAATTTTACACAATTTTACACATAAATGTAATTTTTAAATGCTCTTCGTTGTTTCTGTTTGAAATTTTTTTAAAAAAAATTTTTTAAATATGCAAAACGCAGGGTAATTTTAACTTTGATTTGAAATTTTTCAAGAAGAATGAGAATCACATTATAATTTTTGAAAAATTATGAAAATAATTAAATTAGTTGAATGAAATGGATTACATTAAAATATTATAAGTAAATCTCGCGTATTATATGCATAACTCTATTAAAAAGTAGAAAGCAATATGAGGAACAATTTTGCAATAATTTTTTTTTCATATTTCTGTAACATTAGTTGATATAAACATTAAGTCACTAGTTTGAATTCAATTTAAACACAAATTTTTTATAGTTGTATGAAGAAATTTTATAGAAAATTTATTCTCATTAATCTACATTCTAAGTAATGTAGTAATGTTGTGGCGTCGCGTTACAGTTATCAATATATAATAAATTAAAAAAGTGGATTACAAATAGTTTTGATTGCAGTATAATATTATGTACATATATCATTTTTAAGAAGGCATAAAAGATTACTGAAATAATTGTATGCACTAGTATGTTAAATTTCAACAGTTTCCGAGATACATTCGAGAATTTCTAAAAATTTTCATGATATTTATTGTAAGCAATTCAAACTGTAAGAACAAGATTTATCTACTACAGTATAATTTTACTTTATTAAATATTGCATACATTTTGGGGGAAAATGAAATTATTAGGTTACAATCTCAATATTATGAAAATTCAACAATGTTTTTATTGGTAAGTATTAGAAAGACATCTAGTTGAAAATTGTTTCTTATATTCCCACAATATAAAACTCATAGCCTCTTAAAATCTTAAAAATATAATTTTTTAACAATTTATTATTTAAAGTAGAAGTTGAAAGTAACAGTTATATTAAATGAATCTTAAATCAACCAATAAACTCATTTATAATCAACATACTTTTAAACGGTCTATTGTAGGAATTTAAAATTTAGTAGCTTCTAACAAACAATTTTGATAAACAGTTTATTTTGTGAGAAAAGTAATTTTCTAACTTTCTAAAATTTTCTCCCACTTCAAATTATTGTTTGCGCACAAAATTGGTGAAATTAAAATTTTCGGTATATATTAAACTTTTCCAAATTTTTTAGCAAGAAACTAATGTTAAATATTTTACTTTCAAAAAATTTAATTGCTTATTTTAAATCAATTAATTAGAACCGTCGAATTTTATTAATATTTTAAGACTTTTTCTAATTTGTTACATCTTCCCCAAAAAGTATGCAATTTTTTTTTATTAAACAAAATAATTTTGCACATGAATGAGAATAATTTAACTGGTAAGTCGATTGTTTTTGTTCAGGAGAAAGGTGCTACTTTTCAGCATTTAAATTTTTATAAACATTTGGTAAGTTAGACTCAATAAAAAAAAAAATTTACAAAATTTTCCATTTTGTTTTCATTACTTCAAACTAAACAATTATTTTAAAAAATTAATAATAAAGGCAGCTAACAAATTTTCCATAGAAATATTTTTAGGGTAGGCATGAAAGTTTTTATATTCCATTTTGGGATAAGACAACAAAATAAAAATTAAGTTTTTATTAAGAAATTAAAATGAAAGACGAAAAAAAAAAATTAATTTTCTAAATTCCAAGAAAGTTTTTTTTCCAGCTTTTTATAAGTTTCAAGAAACATAAATATTAATTTTTCAGTGGGATTTTGTTTTTTTTTCATATTTATGTTTTGTACCTTCCCTAATAGTTAAAATAAAACAACCATATTTTTAGGAATCTCTTTTCTTTTTTCTCTCTCTCCTCTCTGTATGTTGTCCAACCAAAGCAATATACAAAGTAAAAATAACAACAAAAAAAAACCACAATTTTAATTTCAATATTTGCTGTTCGTATGAGTGCATATAAGTGTATATATATATATATGAGTACAAATGATACGAAAAAAAAAAAGGTATTCAAAGTACTAATAATGAAATTAGGTTATTTATTTATGCATGTATGTATGTACAAACGCATATACAAATATAAAATAATAGTACATACTTACATTTTATTTTTTGTGTACACCACCTAGAACATAAAACCGAGAGAAAAAAAAAATCGAAACATCAGAAAAAAGGAAGCAGAAAAAAAAAAATTAATCGGATTGAGTTTAATCTGACCTTAACATAAAACGTGCACCTAATACAAAAGATTTAATAATTTGTTATCGAAATAAAAATGAATGAATAAATCTAAAAAGTTCCTTTATATTATTCACAAAGACATTTCTCATCTATCCATGTAAATGTATTGATATTATCTGATATATTAATCCTATACATACACCATATATACATATACACATATACCTATAAAATACAATAACAATTTCAATAATGTATTTAAATTAAGCTCCTTTATTGTGGGAAAAAAAATAATGGAGATTTTGTTTTAATAACCTTTTTTTTTCTGTTCCTTTTTACTGGCCACATTGCATACAATAATGGGAGATTATGTGATGGCATCAAATTTAACATTTTGGAGTTATTGGTGGAAATTCGTTTCTACATGCTATAAAAAGCGTAAATAAAACAATTTTAAAGAGATGCCTGGCAGTCTATTTGTCTGTTAGTCTATTTGTGCAGATCAGGTCTCTCAAGTTTGACTGAAATGATTTTAATAAAATTTCATCAAAATCAGAGAATTTTATGAGTTTACTTTGGGTGTGGGATGGCTTGATCAACTTTTATGATATGTCAGACATCAGAAACTAAATCATTACTACGGGCCAACTTTACATTTTTTAATTATTTATTTATAAGAAGATATTCAACAGATTAACTCGAAATTTTATATATTAAAATCATTTGACAGTACAAGAAGCTAAAATTTTTTTGGAAAAAACCATGAGTTAGCAACTGGACGTTTACTACGGTCCAAATATACATTTTTGAGAATATAAAGAAAAATAATCAACCGATTTCCTTGATTAATAAAATTTAATATTTAAATTCAGGGCGAGAAAATAATGAAGTTATAAATTTTTTTTTTTTTGGGATATCAAGGATCGGAAACTGAATTTTTAATATTTTAGATCTTAAATTATTTACCATATCAAAAAAAAACTAATTAACGGAATTTCTTGAAATTTAGCAACTGGCTAATATTTCGAAGAATTCCGATAGCACAAAGTGAAACACTACTAAGAGCCAAATTTATATTTTTCTAGGTATGTTAACTAAAAGCTAAGTAATTTCCATAAAATTGGAAGAAAGTGTTCAAAAAGCGTTTTCATAATTTTATACAACATTGTACATGATTATGTGCTGACCACATCAAATTTTTTTTAATATAATATTCTTTACATATATACTCAAACACATATATAGATTTTATATATAAAATATGTATAGATATTTGTAATAAGTTCAATGCTCACTAAGTGGAAACTTCAAACAAAAAATTTTCATTTTATTTTTAGATATGATGGTTTTTATTTTAAGAGATTTTTTTTTCATTATACGTGTATGTATATTTGAAGTGGTATAATAAAATAATAGAAAATTTATTGAGTTTATATTTAAACCATGTTTTCATAACTCATATTATCGAAGAAATTAATGGAGCAAAAATGAATTCCACAAAGAATCCAATTTTATATCAAAAAACAAAAATAAAATAAAAGCAAGAAAAGCAAAAATAATAAAAACAAAATTCTATTAACACCTAAAAACCTTGTATAGTAGAAGAAAATTTTCTGACGTGTTGGATATTTTTAAATAAAAATTTTGGAATTTTAAACCACAAAAATACAAGAACAAAAACAAAAAACTAGGAAGATTCCATGAATTTCTAACAAGAACAAAATAAAAACAAAAAACTGATAAAAAAAAGGCCAAACCAGTTGCTTTCTATTATTGTTTTTTTGGTTTTTTTGGTTATTGTTGAAAGAATTTTCCAGTTAATGGCTTTTCTTCATTATTTTCCCTCTAATAGATTTCAATTATTATAAATATGTGTGTTTGTATATAACACCATTGAATATTATATATATATGTATACATAAGTGTTTGTATAATTATGAGCACGAGTTTATCTATTTGTATGAATGATCCTTTTTTCTCAATTTCTTATGACGCACGATAAAATCTTTTTCATGTTTCATTCTTATTTATATATATATATATATACATACATATATACATACAGATAATAATGTTCAATTTATATCAAATTCTAAAATTAAAATTATTTTAGACAATTTTAATTTAAAGCCGATGAAATTTTGTTTTTATTACCACCCGTTAGGTACAAAATTTATATATAATCAGCAATATGCTATTATTATAGCTACATACACACATAAATACATATAGATACTATTATTTTATTAAATTTATCTGTGTATATTATGTACATGAGATTAAATGGAAATTAAAACAAATGTATATGGTATAAACTCTTCATATTTTCTATAAAATTCCAGAAATTATAAATTGTTAGCCGATAAGAAAAAATATTATTAGTCTTAAAAGTAATCAAAATTTTGATTATTTTCAGGATTTTTCATTACTATTTCAATTGAGATTTAAAAGAGAGAGGATATTTATGAGGAAAAATGATATACTTAAGTTATCCTGTACAATTTTTTGGTTGGGAAAGAAGTACTCGATTTAATGGTTTCCCGATTGACAACTTTTATAGTCTAGTACTCTGATATTATGTAGAAAGTCATGCGAAACCGTTACGCTGACGAATACTAACATCATTTGGATTATTCTTCGAAATAAAATTATTTGTTACTATAGAGTGTTCCTCTGTATTTATCATGAAACAACTAGATTTTATGTTTATTTTTCTGAAATATTGTGTTTTCATTTAGTTATTGTAAAGATCTACTACATTACAGTGATATATGAGATTTAAATTCAATTCATCTTATAACTTAGTTTTTAAATGGAATTTAAATTTCATATTTCTGCTTCATGAAATTTAAGGAATTCAACGCACATAATTCTATTGTTTCTGTATATAGTGACTATATAACATTGTGGACATTTTGTTAACTGGTCAGCACACTATTTTACTTATGCTTTTAATTAAATATTTATAATATAAATAAACAGTTATAAACGTTACTTCAAAAATTATCATGTTTCAAATTTAAACTTTAAAATTAACATTCTACTATCCTCAGCATTTATTATCCTTTTCATAAATCATTTATATAATATTATAATACTATTCATGTTTTATGCTATAAAAGAAATTTAAAATTTAAATTTAAATTTTTACAAATGATTAAATTAATTTGAAAATTCTAGCTTGCAATTTTATCGTACACATATAGTAAAAATTATTTTCTTTGTTTGCCTTACTTCCTCTTGGTATACTTTTTTGGTATATGTAGTTTTTAACTTAAGGGATATATGGGTATAGAATTTTATATAAAAATTTACCATAAAAATTCAAATAAAATGAAAAGCATTTTATTGTGTGCACCTATAGGATACTGTTATGTAGATATTATACAGGGTGAACTTGTAATTTAGTATAACCTCTCGAGGACAGAAAGATACCACAATATTATGAAAAAAATGGTTCCTATATCTAATGTAAACCTGAAAAGCAGCTCTTAATTTAAGAAACAGTGTGTCATTTAAGGCATTATTTAAAAAGTTATTGTGAAAATAATCCAAAAAAAAAAAAATGAAAAAAAGACATGTCAAATTTTACACGAAGTGGCCAATTACTAAAAAATTTACCCTATTCAAATTTTATTTTTCTTAATTTAAAAAATTTCGAGTTGGTTTTCAAATTATCTCTTAAGAATTTTTTTTTATGTTATGCCCCATTTCAGAAATAAATCTGAATTATGTAGATATAAAAATCAAATTAATATTTCCCAATTTAATTAAAAAAATATTTTGCCAATTTACTAAAACATATTTGGTGATAATTGCTACATCCGTGCCATTTGGAAAATTATTAAGAGCAGGCTCAATAATGGAAAATCGTAGAAGTAGACTCTTACCAGACATTTACAAAGTTATTATTTTTAAAGTCTTTGGACTTGAGCCAATGGAAGATTTGAATAACGTGTAATCAATCGATTTTTGTTGGATCGATATTTTTAAATACGATTTTATAAAAGAATAATTTACATCTCTTATAATAATGATAATTTTTAATTTTTAAAAGAAATTAAGACAATTTGAATTAGAATAACATTTAACATTCTTTGGAACTTCGGGGGTTAAATATTCATTTGCGGCCTCCCTACACGCGAACGTTTTTCTCCATGAAATTTTCTCACCTATCTTCAACTCCAAGAGATTATACCACACGACACGGTTCCCTCTGTATAATGTGTAATATACGAACATATTTTTTAATTCATATTTCTTGCTTGTTGAACAAACGGATTATTATATATAACATTATAATTTTTTCGATTCAATATATTTAACACGTATACCGTTATCAAAACATAATCCTTTTGTATATATACATATGTATATTGAAAATTTATGTACATATTATTATATAATAAAATGGTTAGATGTAAATTTCGATAACAACTTTTCGTTTTTAAAAGTTAATTAAAGGCATTTTCCTTTTTCATTTAACCTAAATGTAGCCGATTAATGAATATACTAACGCAACATATATATGCACAATATATATATACATATATATTTTAAATTATTATGTTAAAGTTCCGAAAGAATTCCTTAGCTACATATATATCAGAAATATAAGAAATCTATACATAAAAAAAAATAACGAAACAGAAGAAAAATGAAAATTAATCTAGAACGCCTGCATAAACAGGAACAGGATTTGATGGTACTTTTCTCTTTTTCTACAAGATTTCTGAATTTTTTTTTTTTTTTGTTCTTATTTTTGCTTTTCATTATGGGTATAGAAAATTTATATTGTACCTAAATAATATTATTATATGTATGCACGTTTGTGTGTAGTAACAAGATGTTTATATGTACATAAAAAATAATATTGCCTGAGTGACCGATTTTTAGTTTTCCCTTGAATATTATTTTATGCGAATGTATAAAATAAATTTTCTGAAACGTATACTTTTACGATTTTTAGGGTAATCAAAAGGAATCAATTATTTTCTTAAGCTTCAGTTTTAAATGCATAGTTCATAAATTTTTTATTATAAAATTTATAATGTATTGTCAATAAAAGATGAAGTTTCAAAAACAATTTATTACTTTTGTGTATTAATAATTTTTATAATTTTACAGAAGATTATATTTTATGTGCCGAATATGATGTGATCTGCGTAAAATACTCTACCTCAATAAATTTTTAATATTTTTAGCTCGGTTGTTTATGTCGTTTTGGGCCTCAAATAAGTGAAAGTATGATGTTTTTCAACTGAATTCCAAAAAATAAACTAAATTTCTTAAAAATTCTGAATTCTCTACTTGGTCGCATTAATATTCCTGGCCGAAATACCGAAATGATAATTAAACTGTGCTATTATAATTGCTCTTACTAAAGGCTGCTTAATATTTTTTTTACCCAAAAGCTTTAATGGAACTTAGTCTATTCAAAATTTATTATTTAATTTTATTACTCAAGATTTACGTTTAATAACTATTTAGACTAATGTATGCAGCCTTGTGTAAAGAAACTATCTGCGCGTTTTAATTTAACAATTACAATTATTCATGAAAAATATCACGAAAATTGTACAAGCGTTAAATTAGAGAAATCTCTTAAATATTACAAATTTCACTTGAACATTCTTACGTATTCTAACTCAAAAATATTGCAAAATTATTCCGTATTTCAATTGGATTTCCAAAAAATTTTACTTTTAACCCTATTCAAGTTCTCATTGCTCTTTTTGCATAAGTAACTTATAAAGCTACTCAATATATTAGAGCAAAATCGTTTCCAGTTTATTAAAAAAAAATATAAATAAATCAACATAAAAAACATAAGACTGCAAATATTCCTTAAAAAATAAAAATTGAATTGAATCCTGCTGGTTGACATGCAAACCTTAAATATACAATTAAACCCTTGGAACACGTAAACTTTTACATATATAAAAAAGCCATAGTTTAACTAAAATAAATTTCTTCATTGCATATTGCAATTTACAAGAAGTGTTCTATGAAATTTATGTAAATTGTATCTGAAACAAAAAAAAAAAAGGATGAAGGAAAGAAAAGAAAAATTAAATAATAAAATAAGTTTATGGTTTTACAACGTTACCGCAATATCTGCTTTACTAAATTATTACTTTATAACCATTTTTATTTCTATATTATTTCTAGGTTCTACATACATACATTTATATATATATAAGAAAGTATATTGTACATAAAAGTAACTTAAATATTGTTAGATGCACGAACATTTTTGTATTGCAATCCTTGATCTAAAGATATTTTAATATCATTCATCAACTATAGGAAATTTTTTGAAATTTAAGTGAAATTTTTTAAAATTCATCATAAATACGAGTAGCGAGGTGATTTCTAAGAACACAAGATTGTTTTAATGTTGAAATACAAGTGAAAACATTTAATCACTTTATTTCTGGTGAATACTCCTAAGGTAATCTAGATCTCTGCTTATATTTTGTAAGTTTTACTATTAATACGAGTACTTAAGTGCTTTAATCGTGTCTTACCATATTTTTGTTTGAAAAAAACTGAGACATAACAAAGTCTATTTTAATAATTAAACTGCACATTTATTTTCGGCAATATAAATTGTTAAGAATCGAAATCATTACAATAATGAATTTTTAACTAGTACTCGTCTACACTGTAAAAATTCATTTTTAAATTGAAATTGCAAAATTTAATTTTTAATAAAAAGTCAATTTTCTTATGCACATTACAAATTTAAAAAATATTATAATTTTAATATTTGCTTCAACTTCTATAATAGTCAAGTCAACATCTGCTTTGGTAGATTATAGATCTACATTTATATATGAAAAAAAAAACAAGTTAGTTTTAAAAATTATGTTCTGTAAGGAGCGCATTTAGTTTATTGCAAAAAGAAAATTATTGATTGAGTCTATTTAACCTTACTTTATATAAACATGATTTCACCGTATTTTTCAAAATTTCAAATTTCCTAGGCATGTGCAGAACAAATTTTAGATTCGTGCTATATAGAAAATCCTTAAAATACGTTGGGGCTAATAGAAAAATTTTGTTTGTTAAAAATAGGATCAAAAATTGATTGAAAAATTATTCTTGTTTCGGTTCGTCCCAGTAAAATCTTTCAACTTTTTCAAATACTATAAAGAAAATTTCTAATGTAGGTTAAGTATTCGGATAAGAGCAGAGAGAAACCTCTTTGACTATTTATTGCAATTTTCATAAAATTGTTAAAGAAAAATATTCACTCTAAAACAACTTATAGCAATTTAGCTTTATTATTTTATTCTCCAATTGGTCGAAAGACTACTAAATTAAATTAATATTAAAGGGATAATTGAAATTTGAAAATGAATATTAAATCGGATAAGAAAACAAGTTTATTAAGAGCACAACAAACCTCTTGCAAGTTTCCAATACAATCACAAATTCGCTAGGTTTTTGTATAATGTAAAATTTGTGATAATTGTGCCATTAAAGCCATAATCATTATTTCATATTTTACTGATTCTGTTTCAAAATGGGAGAAGATTTTCTTTATAACGGGAAAGCAAAAGAAGGGGGCTTCTTTTTGTAAAATAAACACTTCGTCGACAATGTTAGTAACGAAAATCATAATTAATATTAAAATTTTTCGGATTTTAAAGCTTTGTGATTTCTCTAACTAAAATAAATAATTTGGATGAAAATGCTTGTGTTCCGAACTTTTCAACTGGTATTTGGATCATGTGTGCTTATCCGATACATGAAAGAGAGTATGACTTCAAAAACTTAAAAAAAAAAAAAGGGGTTGTGAGCTGATTTTGCTTGTACTTAGAAATCGATCAAAACTCTATCACACCAGACAGACAAATTAGGGAAAATGAGTGAGAAATTTGTTTTTTAAAAACATCCTAATTGATTGAAATTAAGAAATTTGCTGATCTAGATGTAAAATTAATATTAAAATAGAAAGCATCAAGGATAAAGACATTTATTTTGAAGAACGTATATATATATTTTTTTTAAATTTATTTCAAGTTCGTTATTCTTGTGCTTATGCACAATTTTACAACATTAAACATTAAAATTACAACAAGAACACTGAAAAAAATTTCAAATTATATTTCAACTACATTTTACTTCTTTTTTAATACTAAGTAATGAAACAAAAGTCAATAAAAATTTAATTTTTTCCATTTTTCTGAAACGGAAATTAAAATATATTAAATAGAAATCTTTAGAACGTAAAATATCTATATGCAGCTACAATAATATGCACCGAAATTTAAGATGCAATGAGTTGTGTATTTTTGCTGAAATTATACTTTTAAATTTACTCAACAGATGTTTGTTGAATAAAGTAAAAAGTATAAAATACAAGTTTAATGCTCTAATGGAGGGTTTTTCCTTTTTTTTTTTGTAAGATCATAAAATTTATATACGAAATAGTATAGTAAGTTGCATATCGATGGTGAAGCGAACAGGTAAGCTAAGTAACAAATTTGAGATTCTGGAAGAGAGCGTTCTTATTCTTAACTTCTTAAATTATTCTTCTTGATTTCAAATAAGAGTTTTTAATAAAATTTGAGTTTTTGTACAAAAGACAGCATAAAATAGCTAAAAATTTCTAATATTAACTGATAGTACTTGGCATATTTGTGTTTCATCACTATAGCTATCAGTTTTTATAATAGAAACATTCTAAGACAGCACGTGCTATCTTGCACTTAATTTAATCGTACAACGCCGACCTCGGAAATTAATACACATACATCACTGAAACGTATGTAACAAAAAGAGTGCCATTCGAAATTCGCATTGGTGTAGCAAGAAGGCATTTTAAAAAATTTGCTACTTAGCATATTTGTGTACTGCACCATCGATATATAATTTTCATTTCTACAGAAATGATTCAATTAAATTTTTAAAAGGAAACATTTAAAATGTTGTTGTGATAAATTTTTGAAAAAGTATTAAAACAGATTAAACATTTCCATTAATATTGCAGGAGAATCGAAATGAATGGATATTTAATACTATCAATTCTGTTAAGTTATATAAAAATAAAAATAAAATGGTTTTAATCTCACTTTACTGTGGAAAATGGAAGAATAAAACACGTATGATGTGAACTTTATAAGAAATGATGGCATGGGTGTGTTGCTCAATAAAGGATTAACATATTCAGCACGTGATTCAGTATAAAGATTAATTTAAGAACGTTAATGAAAGATTTATTGTTCGTTCCGAAGTACCTTTGCTATTCCGGATTATTCTCAATCCAATTACATGTGGAGTGCAATTAAGCATTGCTAAATGTACATATATTAAAAAATTTATTTTATAATAAACTTAAATTAAATTTTTTTTTTAAAGTTATTAATTAACTTCATTTTTAACGTCTCTAACGGTTTAAAAATGAAGTTAACGGAGTTTTATATGTTGTTACGGGATGATAGACCTAGCTTTTATAGATTGTCATAATATGCAAAAGCAACAATATCTAGACATTTTAAAAACGAACGTTTTTCATTTAAAATATAAAACTTTATTGTTATAGGCTAGTGAATTATTGCTATAGGAAGTACGCGAAATTACGTTATCCATAAAATATGGACAGAGGCAAAGAGTTCTCACCCGACATGCGTAACTTGCAAGAACAATTGCAATCCTCAAACGGTCTAAAATATCTTACATGATGCCGGTTTTAATGGCCTTTCACCCAGGCAAAAACCTTTTGTATC
This sequence comes from Condylostylus longicornis, assembly GCF_029603195.1. Lineage (NCBI taxonomy): Eukaryota > Metazoa > Arthropoda > Insecta > Diptera > Dolichopodidae > Condylostylus > Condylostylus longicornis. Next base: position 4,675,759 of record NW_026578009.1, on the reverse strand, counting down.
GCATGTTAACAAAACAAAAAGAATTAAATTGCAGCATCATTTCTAGCGATAAAAGTAAATTTAACATATTAGGTAGTGATGGCAATTCGAAAGTGTGGCAAAAAGCCAAATACCGCTTTCAATAGAGAAAAAATTTTGCCAACAATGACACACGGAGGCGGTAATGTGATGGTATGGGGCTTTGTATGAGTGCTGCTGGGTTGGGTAATTTTGATTTTATTGACAGTATCATGGATAAAGGTGGTTACTTGAACATTTTAAAAAATAATTTAAAACGAAGTATTCAAAAATTGGGTCGTTCATGTTCCAACAAGATAATGACCCCAAAGAAAGTGCAAAAATTGTCAAACAATGGTTTTTAATGTGCTAAACCAATTATATTTGCCCCCACAATTACCTAACTTAAACCCAATTGAACATTTGTGGAATTTATTGGAACGCCGTATTAGAAAGCATAAAATTACGTCAGTAGCATCACTTAAAGAAATGCTTTTGAAAGAATGGGGAGAAATAACACCAGAACAGACTTCCAAATTGGCTGGCAGCATGAAAACTCGTTTGAGTTGCTGTAGTTGAAGTAAAAGGCAATTCAATTACGATAAATATTAATAACAATTTGTTTTATTAAAATTACTAGAGGATGATTTTCGATTAGTGCCCCTAAAAGTATGCAATTTTTATTTTAATTCGTTCTCTTTGTTCAAGTTATAAAATTCTTCACTTGTTTCATTTTTTAAGTATTTTAAAATAAATATTTTGTAAAATTTTCATTAAATAGCAAAAATAAAAAAAAAGAAAGCTTATAATACTATGTGTGCATCAACTTGTTACTGCCACTTGGATTTAAATTGTAGCAGTTTTCAAAAAAATTTGAATTTTGCAACAAAGTTATCATAGTTAATGTTTTAAGTTACTGCAACATTTTTATGTTTGGTTCTATTAGATAAAATAATACCATCAGTCTTTAATCGAATCATGATTATAGTTCTAAAAGATTTTTTTTAACGCAATTTTATAGTTACTTAAAGCTTGAGTCGTCATTATAATAAAAATTTACTTGAATAAAACTTAAATTTTAAAATTTATAGTTATTTAAATATACAAAATTTCAGTTATTAAATTTATTATACATACCGGATTTACTTAAAAAATAATTAACTTTTCTTTTTTCCATATAGAAGATTTTTTATAGGTTTTGTTACACTTTTTTCTTTTTTTGTTTAAAATAATTTTTGTCCTATTTTGTCCTATTTTATATATACATACGTAAAAAAAGATTGCATTCACTTGATTTTTATAATATTATAATTATAAATTTTATCCTTTCTATAATTTTTGGTTTTTTTTTTCTATAAAATTTTCTATTCCTCATTTGAAGATTCATATGACATTGTACATGTTCTACAACTAGAAAGGCTACATAAAAATTGATGATGATTTAATTCGTCATTTAAATATAATTCACAATTTTGTGGTCAAATTGCAGATACTTGTTCTAAATCAGCTGATGATCTTCCAGAATTTATAACAACATTTTTTGCAGCATAATCTGTTACAAATCTATCACTATTTCTTGGATGAATATTACCAAGTTCTTGTGTACAGCATAATGTATTTTTTGTTGTTAAAATTCTTTTAAATGCATCACGAAATTCTTTATTAAATATTGAATAAATAATTGGATTAAATGCTGAATTTGAATATCCCAACCATGATAAAATTTTAAAAGTTTGACCACCTATACATGTTTTACAAAATGCTGCAACAATATTAACACAAAAGAATGGTACCCAACATATAAGAAATACACCCATAATAACGCCTACTGTTATTGCTGCCTTATGATCGGACACATGATAGGGTGATGAATGTTGTAATTGTCGCATTTTTGTTTTCTTTTTACTTTTTGTTCGACGTATGCTTTTATAACGTGGTTTTACAGTTATATCAGCAGTCTTTGTAATTGCTCGAATTGATTTGACATGCTTTTGAGCATAACAATAGAGTCTGAAATTTAAATTTTGGATAAAAAGAAAAAATAAAAATTAAGTAAATAAATATATATATATTAAATGTTTAAAAAAAATGCTTATAAAAGAAGGACAGAAAAAAAAATACAATGTTACACAAATATTTTTTCTTTATCCTTCATTTTATTTCAACCCCCACTAAATCCAACAACGAAGTCCTTATAAAAAAAAACTCAAGTTTCATTTTTGTATTTTTAAATATTTTATTTTTAAATTTTTCTATTATCCTTCCAACAACAAAAATTCAGTGATTTTATTATTCCTTTATTTATTCGAATTTTATTTGGATTTCGTTGGGGATTTAAGCGACAATAAATAGCGTACGTATACGCACAGATAAATCTACATCCATATATTGTCTATATGTAAATGTATAAATTTTTAGTTGAATGAATATTCTTCAATAATAAGTAACAATACGCGACAATTTATTTTCACAAAAATCATTTATAGAGCAGAGTGTATGTAGAACCTGAATTTACACTATTCCCAACATACACTTAATTGATTCAACTGAATAAAATGAAAATTAATTTCGAATTCGATTTACATACTTTGTTTGATCTTTTTGTTTTCATTTTATAAATTTAGACATTTATTATCCTATTATAGTACAGAATAGGTAAATTTAATTTATAATTGAAAATATGAAAAGAGTGTTATGATGTTGTAAAATAAATAATTGTTTTTGTTGTATGCCAGAGTAAAAAATGAATTTTAATCGGTAAATCAAAATATCAGTGGGGAATTACATTTAGATGACAGAAAGGACAATTAGGCTTTTGATTTATAATTTAAATTCTGTATAACGTTTTTGTACTTAATATACAATTACAAACCCAGATAAGAGAAGGTTTCTTGCATTTATTGCAATATTCATAGAAACTGTTTAATGGTACAATTGCAGCATCTCCAAATTCAAGGAAATTATTAAAATGTGAAAGTACCATGAGAGTGGGAATGTACTTTAATCGTAGTTGTTACTGTGCTAAATAACTCGTAAACAATGGTACTTGTACATTTTGTGTAAAAATGAAGAAAATCTAAGTGTAAGATAAAAAAAAACTTAAGTCTCTCAGCAAGAGTGCGTATCTCTAATCTACAAAATATGAAAAATGCTTTCTAAATATTTAATTCGTCGAAGCGTCAATCCGCTGAGCCTTAAGAGTTACTCCGACTGCAACTCCGACTCATCAGAATAATATGCACATAGGATGTGTTCCAGTTTATATGTTTGTTTGCCATATACGCTAGTTTGTAATGTACAAGTAACGGTCTAAGAGTTTATCGATGTTTTTAAATTTAAAGAAAGATTGTTGTTAGAGGAATAAAATTACATCAAAATTAATTTCACTAATAGCCGGTTTTCTCTTATACAAGTATTTCCTGATTGGATTCAACTGTATAACTTTTTATTGTAAATTTCAACTCTTTAATACTAATAACTAATAACAAAATAGGCAAAGGTCAGTACATTATTTTTAAACCAAATGAAATATTTTGACTTTTAACCTTAAAATTAAGCAATTACATAATTGACACATTATTGATTTATATTAGAATATTACAAACGTTTAATTAACAAATGGCCTATAAGGTATCAAGTTGTTCTTGTAATGTAATTACGAGTATAAGAATTTTTTTGTTAAAAGTATTGAAACAATAAAAAAAAGCGCTAAAAATAAAATAATATAACATTTAATTTACCTACAATAAATCCCCACCATGACTATACAAGGAACATAAAAACTAATACAACTTGAAACTACAGCATATGTTGGCGTTAAATCTAGTGCACATGTTTGATGAGTTTTCCCTGTATAATCCTCAATAATAAGCGGTTGTTGGGGCCGATGAAGTCCTAATGATATTGGCACAAATGATACTAATGCTGCTAATAGCCAAATTGCTACTATTGTTCCAATTGCTATACGCCGAGTCACCCACCTTCCATATCTATAACATTAAAAATTTATTAAAAATATTATGTTATAAAAATATAAGAGCTACACATATGTGTACATTTTCTATCCTTAAAAAACAAAAGAGAAAATTATAATTCTTTCATTATTTTAATGAATTTTTTCATATTTACCTTAAAGGATCTTTTATGTGAATATATCGATCCATTGATATTGCACACAAATTTAAAATAGAGGCAGTTGAACACATCACATCAAATGCTACCCATGTATCACAAAACTGAGCACCGAATACCCAATAACCTGAAAGGAAAAAGGTAAAAGGTAAATAAATAGGAAGAAAAGGTTTTTATTAAATTTTCCCCTGCTTAAAATTGGAATCTAATTTTGTTAATTATTTAAAAAAAAAACCTTTTCCTTATTTTCGTATTTTATGAATTACGTTGGCGGATATTCTTAAAATAATAAAACGATGTTTATGTTAATCTGAGAAGAAATTCTTTTTTCACTTCAACAAGTTTCCAATCTAAGTAAAATGAAATATATGGGAGCCTCGTTGAAATTTTTTCATCAATCAAAGTAAGATGAACAGATTAATAATAACAGAATTGAAATTTTCTCATACTAATTTGAAATTATAAGAAAAGGTCGAAACCTAAACTTGTAATTTTATTAATAAATTTAGTATAGTTTAAAAGAGAAAACTCTTCCATGTCCCTTTTAATTACAAAAAGTTTTTGATATAAGAACCTTTAGAATTTCTTTCATAAGCAACACTTTAATAATCTGGATAATATTCATTGCGTGCAATCAATTACAACATAAAATTTTAACAAAATCAATGCAGACATAACACAGTTGCTTACAAATGGCTTCAGAGTTGTTTTTATATGGTTAAGTTGCTTCTATGGTTTTAAGACAGAAATTACAGAAACAAAAAAATTGATTTAGAAATTGCAAATTACAAAATTCATCAAATTTTACATATAAAATTTAAATAGAATTTTTTAATGCCAAATAAAATGGGAATATGTAAAGAGCTGATCTTGTCAATTTCATAAATTAATGATAATTGTCACACCTTTTCACAGGATCTCATTTGTTTTAAACGTGTTATAGTGCTATTTTACACATACCATTTCAAAGATGTCACCGAAAATAACAACCATATTACCATCTTCGACCAAGCAAAATTTTACCACTACAATTTTAACAGTTTCCATAAAATGACTTTCGACGTTACTACCCAAATCACTGTTCCCATCACCACAAATAAGTTTCCAAATGGGTTTCGAGCTTTTAGTATATAATAAAAAATTTTTCGAAATAAAGTAAATTCAATTTAATTAGCTTTTGAGTTACTGCTGCGGTGAATGGATGGACGAGCGGTCAGGCAACAGACACGGCTAAACTATTCTTTTTTACAGGTATAATTAAGATGATAATTGTTTCAAAGTTTCATGTACAAAATTCAATATTTTTCAAAAACACATTTTACGCTGAAATTTTCGGTAACAATATTTTCTTCATTATATTAAATGTCATATTAAAAATTGATTTTGGCAGTTTTCCATAAGCTACAGACTTAGTGAGGAACGCTTCAAAAATTTTAAAATTTTTTGTCCCAGAAACAGCCTTTTCAAAAATTCATACAAAAAGAAAAAATTTGGTAATAAAATTTATTTTTTTTTTCAGTGTAACTCAATTCTAATCGAATTCTACGTAATTTTTTTTCTTTTTATGTTGACATTTTAAATCAGAATGTTACTTTGACGTTGGGTTATTAGAGTCTGTTACAAAAATCTTTTATTATTAGTGAACGCGATAGCTAATTATGTTATTCAATGTCATATTTTCCATTTTGTACCATTTGATGTCTTTAAAGTTGGTGTTGTTTTTCGAGTATAAATCATAAAAATGTAAGGGCTTAAATTACCGTTAATACTTCTTACAATATTCTCAGTATATTTTTTTATGAAAATGTTAAAATTATTTGACATCATGGTTTGGAAAGATAAAACAATATAAATTTTTATGAAATTTCCATAAATTGATTGACAGCTTTAGGTTCGAAAATAAAAAAAGCAGAATAAAAGGAAAAATAAAATGAGGAGGAAGGGAAATGAAGCTGAACCGTTCATTTTTATTTTTTTTTTTTGTTGAATCTTTTATTTGAGAAGCAGGATTAGAAAATTTTATAAGTTTATTTTTTTTTTCCAAAAGTTGAACTGCTGCAAATTATCTGTCAAAATTTTTTATGCTCTAAATATAAATTTTTTTTTTGACGATTTATTTATTTTTAACATGCATAAATTTAAAATTTAATTCAAAGAATTATAAGTGCCATTGTAGTGTGCTTCGAAATTTGAGTGGAACAGAATTTTAAGGCAGAAAAAATTTTAAAAAATTTTGGAATTCTTTAGTAATTAATTTTTCATTGAATTAAATTAGAATTCTGTCATGAGTCAAAATTTAAGGCGAACTGAGACTACAATAAAGCTACGAGTTTTCGAAGTAACTGCTTCCTTATTAGATCAGGAATATTCGTTACTCAATACTCGCAAATAATCTTTCATGTTGTCACATTATGTACATATTATTTTTGCTATATAGTTAATGGGATAATCAAAATGTAGCAGATTGGTATTAGAAGTGATTCATGTGTTGCTGTTGTTGTATAGGTCCGGTTATTACATTGTGATGTTATTGATGTACACAAGTGTATATTTAAATTTTAGCTGGAAGAGCGTAAACAATAAAAAGAGCTTCAATGTTCTCTTATTAAACAATTTCTGATATCTTGGGAACCTATCAACTTAATTCAAAAAACGTACTCTTCGATTCTGTAATAGAAGTTAAAAAAACAATAAAAAGTTTAAAAAGTCCCAAAAAGTGGATAAATGTGTTTTGGACCCTATTTTTTTTGGGCAAAATACGATGGCTTTACTTTTAATTTTTTTTTTTTTTCGCGATTTGATGTTCTTGATCAAAATCCAGGATTATTTTAAAATAATTTTTGTCCGACTTCTAGTTCCCAAGATACAAAGCTTCATTATACAGAATCTTAACAAATTTTTAGGAGTACCTACTACAAAGTAACAGTAACGAGTATTCATGAATACCATAAAGTAATTGGATTGCACATCCCTAATTAAAATAAATGAAAAAATTTTGCTACAATAATGTTAACCTTGTTTGTAACCATAAATATTTTGCACTGTTGAGTTAGTTATCGAAAACCCATATTGCAGTTTAGAAAATAATTTGTTTTATATTATATGTTTATATATGTCGCACAGTGCAAGAAATGTAAAGTTTAATTTTCAACTCTAAACTTAGTTTAAATTTTACATTTTTTGCTTTAAGATGATCTTCTTTATTTAGATTAAATAATTAACAACAAAAATCTAAGTCCTAGAATTTTTAAAGCCTCAAAAGTTTAAAATCCAAAACTTGATTAAGTTTGGAAATGATTTACTTATTTACTTAATAAAAAATATTATTTTAAAATAAAACTCTTGATGGGTTTAAAATTTACCGGATCAAAAAATTCCTAGCTTAAACTATTCAAATTTACTTCAAAAACTTTAAGATTCAAAATTTATATTTAAACTACACAATTCAAATTTCAAATTTAAGAGTTTAAAATTTCAATTTCTCATTATTATTATTATAAATTATAACCGTACCTATATACAAATAAACAATAACAACTTATAGTTGTTTAGATGCTTTTTGGAAAATTTTCTTATGGAAATAAACAATGTAAATTCCTCCATACAACTGCAAAACATTAGAGATGACGTATCCGTTCCAAAAAAACGCATCACAGGTAGAAAAATGAAAAAAAAATATTCTTCTCGCACTGAACTCGAACCAGTGAATTACTGCTTTCTAAGCAGACGTTCTACCAACTGATCAACGAGGCTCGTATGAAAAAATTTCTCAGTTTAAATTTGACTGCTTCTCATATTTAACCTTTAAAATAATAAAAAATTAAAATATTTATTTAAAAATTGAACCCCAGCCATATTATGCACATATTTTGTAAGAAAAATTGTAAACTCCGTGAAAAATTATTTTCTTTTATTTGAATCTAAAAGTCTATATTTTTCTATATTATACAATCTAAAAGAGACAAAAGATCAGTTTTACGCCATCACCACATTTAAGTTGTAAAACTTAAAATTATTATAATTGAAAACAAGAGGAGAAAAGTTAAAAAACACGTTGGATCAAAGTGATTTTTGCATCTACAAAATTCTAGATTTCCGCATTCAGGAATGCAGAAGTGAAAGTAGATATGCAGAAACTGTGAGTAAAATTATTTATATTAATACGGTGCTTACCCAAATGTGAAGAACCAACGTTTTCATTTTTATTTTATAAAAGTATACCCCTTTGCACATACTCATAAAGATAGGTCTGATAATTTTCCTAATAAAACTTTTTTCCTCTTAATTTTACAAAAAAAAAAATCCTATTTTACTTAAAATCGATTTATACTCTCTATGGAACTACAAGAAACAAGCAAACATATGTTAATTCTTAACAAACATTTTCATCTCATCATACATTACATACCATATGTCTGTATGATATCACCAGATACATATATTATTCGAATTATATTTACATATACATACTAACTCAAAATAATAAAAAAAATAAATTTAAATGCGACATTTACAAACAATAATTCCAGATATTTATTTTCTTAACTGTCATTTAAATATCAAGGTCTTAAGAAAATTTTTCTAAGTTAAAAAAAAAAAAAATTTCAATTTTAAAGGAAAATTTTTTTTCACCATAAATTTTTCTTTAAAGTTTTTCTTTATTTAAAAAAAAATTTTGTTTTGTATGTAATATGCTTTGTATATATTCATATATATGTATGTACATTTATTATTATAGTACATGTACGTAAGTAAGTCGTAACACACTGAACAGTACGCTACACAAGAACTGAAATACTTTCAAACTTGATTCAATTATATGAAAATAAGGGAGATAAAGGTTCCCATTAAAAGTAAATCTTCCTAATGAATGGAAGTATAAGAATACCTGTCATTGATTCATGACTCGCCGAATATCTAAATTTTCACATATACAAAGATTTTAGTCTCAAAATTAGGCCTTCAATTTGGATAAAGAAGTTTTATCAGTAAATTTAGTAAGGTCTTTATGATTTTTAAAATTAAAGCTTAAATTCCATTTATAGTTTGCTTTGCAATTAATTCCTCCAAAATTTATTACGAATTCATCTCTCGAAGGCATTATTTTCCGAAATGAAAATGATTTTAATATTTCTTTTCAAAATTCAAGACCTTATATTTTGTTTTTGTTCTCGTTAATTTATTCTGACTTTATTCTTGTTCTCAGTGTTCAAATTGATAAATTTTATTCTTAATTACTTTATATTTGCTCTTGCAGACAATAAATTAACAATTAACAAGATTTCTTTTTATTTAAATATGGTACCCGTAGATGTAATGGTAAAGCGCCTCCCAGCTCGATCCCTTCCCTCTCTATATTTTTGGAATGAAAAGATACGAAGTGACGTTTTTTAAGATTATTTCTTAATATTATTTTACGACATGCACTCCCATACCTTTTTTGATCAAATTTGTTTTGCAAACAATACACACACACACATTAAATGTTTTTTTATTTGAAGAACGTCTTTTCATAAATTTTTTGTATGTATATATGTGACAGGCAAAACTTTTTTTATATCATTTCATAAGTATATGCAATATTAAATTTTCAAGAGCATATTTTATTCGAAATTGATATATTCTAATGTTTGTAAAATGAACAATATTTTATATTGTTCGCTAAAAGTGTGTAATAATTCTTTTATTACAACCTTACATAAAAATACATATGTACATAAAGATTTACGTTATTTGATGTTAATTGATAGCTTTCGTACCTGTTTTTTTGCCTCTATAATGCTTTATGTTTATTTATGAAGAATTTAACCCTCATGTAATGTTATTATGTACTACACATAATATGTTTGGCAGTGATGATATTTCAGTATTTTACACTGCGTGGTTTGCAATAAGGAAGATGATGTGATGGCAACCGATTTTGCAAGTCGATCTTCGATGGAAATGGTTAGAAAGCGGAAATCAACTATTTTTCGAAAAATTACTGTTGATCTTTTGATCTATTGGTCTCTGTTTGAAATCGTGAGTCGTAATTTCAGCTCAGTCTATTTTAATGAAAATTTATATCTGATTTTAACTTGGCTATGTCAAGGATTGTTCAATTATTAATCAGAATATTTCAAAGATATTTCAAAGCTCAGAAAACGAAATTTCATTAAGAGTCGATTTTACGTATTTTACCATGTTTGTAATACTAGACATTAAAAATGTAAGGACGTCATTAGATGGCTTGTTAGCTGAGTGATGCGGAAAAAATGTTGTATTTTAAGCTACATAAATCTTATCCGACTTTTATTAAAATCATATTTAAATTTATTTTGCCAAAGAACAAAAACGATATTAAGCTGTAATACGGGAATAAGGGATCTTATTAAATAATTGAAGAAGTTTAGCGACTCTTTAATTTTTTTTCAGTAGAACAGGTTTCTATATTTTAAATTACATAATATAAACGTGCAGCTTTTTATAATTTTGAGTGCAAAGATTCAAGTATCAGAAAAAGGAATTTTGTTAGAAGATTTGACAAGTTGTTACAAATTTTGTTATAAGATTTAACAACTTCTGACTAAAATGTCATTTAAATCTTCATTTAATAAGTAAAAGTGTTAGTATTTGTTATCTGTACTTGAAACTTTATTAACATTTATTATAAGGTAATAAATGATTTTGAATGTGTTCTTTTATATGAAACTCGAGTACTGCTATATTTTATGATTAGCCTCCATGATAAAAAATGGAATAATTTATTGAAAAATTTTAATAGGGCACGTGTTGTCGTTATAAAATTTTGGACAAGTTTTCATGTTGTAACAGTGCTGTTACAGTGATAAAAAATATAAGTGTGAAATAACGCTATATAAATAAAGAGTCTTAATTAATGCATAATCAGATATTTACTGTGATCATAGATAAAAGCTACTTCTGTAACTTGCTACATAAAACACAAGTACAATTGTAGTAGGTGTATAAAATTCCTGCATTGAATGGTTCTTACACTTACATTTTGCATTTATTCTGAATTTTAACCAAAAAAATTTTCATGTACATTTATTTGGCACTTTAAAGAAATGTAAGAGCTTAAAATGTATTGTATGTAAATGAGTCACACAAAAGATAAAGAGAAAAAAAAACATTTAAAAATAAAAGTACTGCTCGCTCGGCATGTGTTAAAAAATTTTATGACATTGTCACATCATACAACTTTTATTAAAAAAAAAATTTTTTTAAGAGCAAAATATAAAACAAATGCACACATTATGCGTAAACATTTCCGAGAGGGATTCCAGGTAAGGTGAGAATATTTACTTGTTTTAATAATAATTTAATTGTACCTTTTGAATTTTTATGATTTCCAAGTATGTTACTTAGAATTTTCTTTCCTTATGTAATTATTTTAAAAAATTAAATTTCCATATTATTGTAAAACTCATGATAATACGTCGGTAGAAAATTTTAAGTATTTTTTAGGAAAAATGCTTCAAATTAGAATAAAAAGAAAGATTCATGACATTTTCAACCACTCAAAATAAATTTTTCATAAATTTTCATTAAGTGAACAGTGTACATATAATTTAGATGCTTCAGGATATTACAATTGCATTGTTCTAAACTCAGTAATTGTGAATATACACAAAATATTGTTTTCTGAAGTTTTAAAATATTTTATGAATAAATAATATAGAATTGTGTTCATTTAACTATATAAAAGAAAAATATATAAAATGATATGTGAAGACAAAATTATTAGCAATGCCTTAAACATTTACTATCCGGCCATGAGGCTCAGAGAATAAAACAAAACTAATTTCCAAATGTGCATGAAAATCGTAAGAGATGTTAGAAATTATTTGTGTGAAGGAAATATTGACTAATATTTTTACATTTTTAGAAAATCGGTTTAAAAAAAAATTAATTGCAAATTTGAACACATTGGGACTTTGCACACTTCCAAATGGAAGAGTACTGAATTACAATGGGAAATTTTCAATTTAAAAATTTAAAACGAAAGAACTGAACGCAAGCTCAATTATATGAGAATTTTATCAATAATTGGTTATTAAATGAAAAAATGTTATTAAATTCAGAATACTTCGGAAAATAATTTTAGGTGAAGAAGAAAGTCTGACAATTATATATGGCACCTATATGCTGCCCTATTTAGGTATACTAAGCATGTAAGTAATTCAAAACAAAAAAAAATTGAAATCAAGTTCAAAATTTTTTTGGTAATATTTAAAACACTCTACTCAAATATTTCCGTAGAATTTAAATAGAATTTTTATTTTTCAATTTAATCCTAGTTTTTACTCAATTACTACGGTCACTAATTACTCACGGTCACTTTACTTTACGCTGGAGCATAAAACGCTGGATTTACCATATATGCATAACAAGTATTTGAAGCGAGCGCTGGGAAACAATGGCATCATTTAACATTTAAAAAAAAATTAATTTTATGTGTTCTCCAAATATTTATTTTGTTTCTACTTGTAACAAAATTATTTTGATACGAGTAAAATGTACCAATATACAAACATTGAAAAACACAAACCTAGAAGTTTAATTGCAGGCTTTGGTTATATGACTAATCTTGCATTTAATATTTACAATGTTTATCGCATATTGTCATTGCTTTGAAAGCGGAGGGAGGAGGCGTACACCGTATAAACGGCGTAGGGCGTCGAACAAGTTAGAATTGGGTCTGACTGCATAATATAATTGAAGCTAATTTTTTTGTGAGTATAAAAAATTTCAGTTTTTAAAAAAAAAAAAAAAACCTGCTAAATTGGAAAAATTAAAGACTGCTTAAGATTTCCAAAAAAATTCATTGATTAAAAGCAAATACCAAATTCTTAGTATCAATATAAAATTTAGCACAAAATTCAACATAAAATTTAACAAAATTGAATTTGAATAAAAATTTTTTGTTATTGTTTTCATTTTTTCCCAAATAATGTCCTGTCGAAAACACTTGCAAAAGGAACAAAGTTTATCTAAGAGTTTTTGCTTTTTGCATAAAAACTATAGTATATTGTGAGAATAAAACAAGAATTTTCTATTAGAACTTCAAAGTTTTCCAAAATTCATGAAGTGCTTTTTATTCATTAAATTTACAAAATAAGGTTCTAGTCCTTTAAAAAAAACGTCTTTATTCTATAGAATTTTATAGAGTTTATTTTAGTCTATTAATTGAAAAAGTTTTCTATCTCATTATAATTACAAAGAATTTTAATTAAGAACATGGTCTCTGCTCCAAAATTGTTTTTTTTTTTCTTCAATATTCAAGATTAAGTGCATACATTATTCCTGTATGTTGAAAAGAAAAACTCAATTGTAATTTTTTGTTGAAATTTACATCAGTGTAAAACAAAGAAATTAAAAAAACAATTTGATGTGGTCAGCAAATAACCGACCGCAAGATATAGTGGCGAATTTTTGGTTAATGTCAGTCGAAAAATATGAATATGACTCTAAGTAAAGTTTCCACCTGAATTCCCTAAAAAGTAATTTGCGGTAGCAAATTGAACTCAACTATTTAATTTCAACAAATTTTGTCAATTAGTTCCTTAGGTATGGTGAAAAATATAAAATCGACCCATATTTCGGTTACCGAGCCTTGAAACTTCCAAAAATTTTATGAGTTCATTGTTTTGTCACCCTTGGACTCATATATTAAATTTGAAAGAAATTGGTTAATTTTATCTGTTTATATACGCAAAAATGTAAATTTGGCCCAGTGTTTGACACCATCTAGTATTACACACCAGATTTCTTCCAAAAGTTCGGTGGTTTCTTGTACTGTCGAACGAAGCTTATATATAAAATTTTAAAATGTACAAAAAGGAAAAGCTGGGCATAAAAAAGTCCAGTTTTCAAGCCAAGGCTCCCAAAAATTGATCAATTCGTGACATAGCCAAAATAAATTTACATTTAAAATTTCATTAAAACTACCGAACGTGAGATACACGTGTGCATGCACAGATAAACTGACAGACCAACATCTCTCTAAAAGTAGTTTAATTACGCTTCCGTACCATCCAGAAATCTGTTTCTACCAAAAACTCCACATGTGAATTTTGCTGTGATCACATCACCTTCCTTATTGTATGCCAGGCGGTTGGTAAAATACAAAAAATTCTCTTTTTTTTATTGTCTTTGGAAGATGGTTAAAGTAAAAATTTCAGGAAATTTTACTAAAGAATATTAAGGAGATATTTAAATTGACAACATTATTCGTTTTACATCTACACATACTAAAATATGTAAAATATACTACGTATTTATTCTGTATCCTTTTCATTTTGAGTAAAAAGAAAATTTATAACCGTCTAACTGTGGCATTAGCAGCAGTATATAAGAAATTTAAGAATATTGTAACAAAAGCACATTATAGATGTGTGGTGAAAATGTACGTAGGTATGTATATATGCAATACATACACATGCATAATGCTTCATAAATAAAGGTTAAATTAGGTTTTTAAATAAATATTTTGAAATTGAAAACGATTTTTCAACTGCAAGTTAATGGGAATTGAAGTAAACTACAGCATTATTCTAAATTTTCATCCTTTAAAAGATTTAAAAATAAATTTTGAATTAGAAATTTTAATATTCCCTTATATCAGATACATTGTTGCGTAATATAGAACATATAAATTGTGTCATATACATAGTTTGTAATAGCCCTTTGTAATAAGAATAACGATAAAGAGAATTTTGTATGAATAAAGGATACGTGTTTCAATTTTCACTTTCATACAAAATACACCCATTATTCTTTGACTTTAATATGAATTGCAAAAGGCGTTCCCGAGATAAAAATTCTGTGTTTTTTGTAATATTTCTGTAATAGATTTTTTTTGTTAATTTTAGAAATTGTTTGAACTTGAAGGGAAAATCTTTTGTTATTGTTTGTTTACTGAATTTTAATTTTCTATGACTTTCTTCCCCGTAAGGTATGCAATTTTTTGTGTTTTGTATTTTGCTTTAATAGATTTCCTCCAATTGTTACCAAATTAATTTTCGTAGTGAATTATTTACACGGAAGTATTTGAAATCGATAATTTAAAAATTTTAAAATATTGATTTTCTTCTCGCATCAAATATTTTAATAAATGAAGGAAACTGATTAAGGAATTATTTTCAAAATTGGTTACGATTATGCGACCAACCGATTATGTTAAAGATTTCCTTTCGAAGTTTAATAGTCAGAGAATGTTTTGATCTTGAATGTTTTCGACTTGAATGTGGTTATCAATTTTAAATATTGATAATATTTTCATTACAGGAAGATTGAAATTTTCCTGTAATAGTTTGCAACAAAACAAAAAATTAATAACATTTATTTGATTCATTTTTTATAACTGTGCAAAATAGTATCTTGTCTGCCAAAGAAATACCCATTTTTCTTACAAATTTACCATTAATTGCAACTTAATTAAGGATTATATGACAATAAATGAAAAATTCTTAAGTACTGTGAAGTAAAATTTTTATATTTTTGAAAACTTTCCTTGACCAAAACCTGTAAGAGCACTGACGCTAATGTAATAATAGTGTAATTTATAGTTGGTCAAAATTTGCATTACCTATTCCTTTAATCATTCTGTTCCGGTACTTAGGTTTAAAATTTCATGAATTTTAAAACAAACAAAAAGCAAGCTTTCCTAATATAAATTGGATTCTTTAAAAAACTTATGAAAAACGTGATTCTTCATACTGGCATCAAAAGTATGTTTGCATGCATGTGAAAATATTGCTGCACATAAAGAGCATCTATATCAATATATAAGCATTCGTTCATATCAACTGTTTATATTTTTCTCTTTTTTTGTCCTTTACAACAGGTTTTTGTGCAACTATTTAATTCCTATGTTTGTATATATTGGTCGCTGGGTTATAAACTACTTTTTCTAATACTGCACATTTAAAAAAAAAAAAATTTTTCTATAGATATAATTTTGCGCTTTCGCAGGGACTTAAGTTGATTCTCTGGAGGAAAAGCACTAAAATAAATGTATGCTTTATACTCTAAAGTTCTTAATGTAAATATAATATATGATTATAACTGTAATTCTATGAAAATATGTATACAAGTATAAATATTATTAGAAATTCCAATGTGCATAATTTTTTTCGTGGTATTTCTTACGTTAGCACGTTATTTTTGTGTTAACGTTGCACAATAGTTTTACCATTTTTTACATTTGTTTTTTTCAGTCTGCTTTTTAGTATTAATAATAGAATTCTTGTATATACAAAATATATGTATGTGTGAATAATATTAAAAAAAGGATCTTAACTACACTATAGGAGTACAGGTGGAGTACATGTTCATTGTATAAGATTGTTTTTGTTCTAAGAGAAAAAAAAAAAGAAATTGGGTCAAAACCAATTTTGGTCCTTGATAAGACACTAAATTGCACTTGAAATTTTTATAATTTCCCGGAAACAGTTCTAAATAAATTTTTTAAGAAGAAATTACAATGTTTAATCTAATATTTTGAAAAAAAGCCAAAAAAATCTTTCAAGTCCACAGTTAAGACTGCTATGTTATCCGATAGAATTTAAGGAACTCAAACTTGAGTTATTAATAGAGGAAATCGTTTTATATTGAATGTCATATGGCAAGAGAGCATTCAAGGTAAATCAAAAGATGAAATATTTTTTTTCGTTCTAAAAAATAAATTACATAGATATTTTTTTGCTATATTCCTCACATACATTGTGGCTGAATTTACTATGTGTTAAAGGTGTTGAAATTAGGATTTGTGATAAGACCCCATATCGGGTTGCGGTAAACAAAATTTAAAAAAACTATTAATCTAGTGATGTACAGAAATCGCTACATGATAATTATGAAATTCAAAAAACGAAAAACTTTTGACAAAATCCAAAATAATGATGATTAAAAAGGATCATTAAAAAATTGAGAAAAAAAATTGATACTCGCTTCAGCTGAATTTTGATATGCTGAAAAATTAATAAGGTTCAAACTTGAACAGTAAGGGCTTTGTATACGTGGTGAAGTTCACGGCAAAATCTTTAAAGAAAATTTATTAAATTTATACATAAAATTCAATTCTTAAATGAAAATCTAAATTAACCCTTTTAATATATTTTGTATATACAATCACACAATATTGAAGTCTCAAATTATCATAAGATTCCAAATAAATTCTAGTTAATTTATAACGTAAAACTTATATACACATGTATACAAATATAAACTGTAAAATACTCAATCAATTTTAATTTTCTTTTGTGAAAATCTTATAATTTATTATAGTTGCTCTTTCCTGTAGAATCATTAAGGATATTCTGTGTTAATGATTTTGAAAATGGAATACAATATTCTTCTGAGTTCAATGGTTATTAACATTATAGATATTTTCGCAATACTGTTATTTTCTTTTTATAAGAAGAAAGAAATGTAGAATCTAATTGACTCCCAGTAGGCCGTTAATGATCCAAAAAAAAAAAATATAGATTTCTTTTCCCTCATATGTTCTTTGTCGTTTTTGTTGGTTTATGCTGTGAGAAATTGATCTATGATATGTCAATTCCCATTATAGACTTTTATTTAATCGTTAATCTTTTGCAAAAGATATTTTTTTTGTGTTAATACTTAATCTAAATGAAAAGTTACGTTAAAATTAATTTAATGAACTTTGATTTTCGATTTATGCTCATTTCAAATAATTATCAATAGCCAAAGTTCCAATTCTAAATGTAATATAGTTTTGTTAAAATAATTTTTTTACGGACGGTGATTTATACGCCATTTTGTGGGAATAATGGCACAAACAACGAGTATTTGTGAAAATTCTGTAGTACCTGTTACTTAAGTATAAATTAATAATCGGTCTGTAATCAAATTATTAAAAAAATATATTGGCACCTATACTCTGGAAATAACAGTAAAGTAGAGTCTAGAAAAAAACATGTTCTGTAAAACGGAGGAAAATTGAACTCGTATACAGACGATACTTTCTTGCGATTGATATTATAATCGCATGAATAATACTCGTACAATAGGTAAAAATTTACTACTCTATTTATACCCTTAGGAACGTATGTTCGAAGTGTACACTAAATTAGCCTTACCGTTTGTAACGCTAAGAAATAATGGTCTGAGATGTCAACTCAAGTATATGTGTTTGATCAGCGTTGAATTCTGAGTCGATTTAGCTTTGTTTGTCTGTCCGTCAGTTCATCCGTGCGGTCGTCCGTCCGTTCCAACGATAACTCAAAAACTAATTGAGCTTAGTTTACCAATTTTTCACAAATGATTTATTATAGTAAATGTCAGAACCCTTATTAGCCATTATTTAAATTGGTTATGATCATGGTACTGTTTCGGATACCTGCCATAAAACTTCCGAATTTATTTGGTTATAACTTATAACTTAGAAACTGTAAAAGCTGTGACATTGAAATTTCGCATAAGTAAATAAGATTACTGAAATTTTATACACAAAAAGTGCACAGTACTGCAATTTTGCAAAAATTTATTGATATGGTAATATGGCAACTTAGTATGTCTCATAATCAGCTATGAGATAATTTTAACTCGTACATATGATAATAAATTCGTACGGGTATCACAGAGTTGACACGGTCAACTCTATTTTTTCTCGTTTTAGTCTTTATTTTTCATCAGTTTCTCCTGAATTTTTTGTTCTTCAACTCCACTCTTTTCAGTTCTTCAACTCCACGTTTCGTTTAGTTGCCATGCAAACACTTTGACAAACATTAAGTCGCTCCTCGAAAATCAATAATATTATTAATTTCTAATAGGATAATAACTATCCCGGCAATATTTAATACAAAATGGTATTTATAAGTTTTTATAAAATCAAATTATACCACTGTGTATTATTGCGACTCCTATTGAAAATTACAATGTTCTACAATTCTACATAAATAAATTTAGAAATAGAGACATTAAAAAATTTTAAGCAAAAATTTGCGAGGCTGTACAAGTTATATAGTATTAATTGTTAAATTTTGCACGAAAGGGTAATAGATTAAACATTCTTTATAAGGGTTTTTGAATATAAATCCCGAAAATACTCTCATGGATATTATTTGATACTGCCAACTCTCTTTTTTCTAGTAATTTTATCAAGAATATTTCTAAGAATTCATAACAAAAACCAAAAATATTGCATAATACTCACAAATTTTCTTAAGAAATCGTTAAAGTTTTCAGTAGTGAAAATATATTAACAGTATAAAGCTTATACTTCAATAACAGTGTTATAGATTGATATAACATCGAAATTTTTGTATATTGTCCATATTTACTTATTAAGAGATAGATTTAATATCTTAATTTTGAACAGAGTAAAAATTATAATAAAATAAATCTCAATATAATTTTCATATTGCGTGATATCCTTATTTGAAGTAGTTAAAGTTAAGGCACAGAATAATAAACATTCAAAATGATAAGAGGACACAAATTTCAAAAAGTTTAACAAGAAAACCCTCCAGACGCCAATAATGAATTCATTCATCTGTTAGAAAATTTTCATTGTATACTCACATCTTGTACATACACTATATAATATACATACATATATTACAATGTTAGTGTATTTATTTTATTATCATTGTGTACAGGCACGTAAAAAAGTTTTAATCTTCATAATAATAATAATAATTGTCCGATAAGATAATCCGTATGCTTTTCATCTCATATTTTATTATACTTATAAACCTTCTCTTTGATGTTTATATTCCAGCACAATAAGTTCGACGTCACTTTAAAAATTTGCTATATTTGTATTACGTTTATAAGGAAATATTCATTGAATTTTGCGCGTTCTTGTGAAGAGGATTATAAATGAATAAACGGAATAAAAAATTGAGAAAAAACAAAAAAAAAAGGCAAGTAAATCAACACAGCGATAACAAAATTAAAAAAATAAAACGAGACCATAATAAATAATGCTAATTTAATTGAAATTTTTGGGCTTTATCCCAAAATAAATTTTTATATATATGTGTATAGCAAAAATTTAAAAGATGTTACAAAAATAAAGAAGAAAAATTACTTTATAGCATATTTTTAAACCAAAATTCTAAAAATAATATGCGTTTCCTACATAATTGTATTTTTGTCACTTTGTTTTAGGAGCGCGAGTCAAAATCTAATTTTATTTTAATAGAACTTCGAAATTTTCTGTTTCGTTTCGTTAAAATATGAGAAGCAGCTAACAGAAAAGGAACAGTAATCGCTTTAATTGTAAAAGTTTATTTTTCCAAATAATTTAAGAGATACAAGTAAATGCTAAAGCAGAATGTCGAAAACTCGAAATTACTCTTTTCGTCATCCATTTTCTTCTTTTCTGAAAATTTTGACGGGCATTCCTACATAAATTCTGCAAAATATTCTTGAAATTATGCAAAATATTCTACCGTAAGCTACTTTGATTCATAAACTCAAAAATTTATACGCTTATATAAATTGAAATAGCATGCGACCTACAAAACTACAAAAGAAAAATTCTAATCCATTCGAAATCCATAACTGTTTTAAGATAATGTTATGGCAATAATTATTATGAATGACAAAAAGTATATAACATTGTGCTGCTAACCATTTTAGAGAAAATTGCTTCTTCTTGAACTAATTATCCCGTTCACACTTAATTTTCAACAATATGCAATTAAATATAAGTTAAAATTGGAGGGATTCCAACATAAATGAATAAACAATAAAAATCATTTTTAAAAAAAACATAGAAATGCTAATTCACTCATAAAACAGGACGATGATAATTTCTAAGAATTTTAAAGTAAAAAACAAAAAAAAAAAAAATGTTTACTTACCTAATAAATCATTTACGCCAGCAAATGTCATTACTAATGAAGCAACAAATAAATCCGCGATGGCTAATGAGGCCAAAAATAAATTTCCTATTCGCCTTAAACTTCGTTCTGTATAAATAGCAAGGCAGACTAAAATATTACCAGCTACAGATAAAAAAATTAATAAAGACAGGAAGACACCTGAAATTAAAAAAAATGAAAATTTTCAATTATTAATATTCATTATGCAATAATTTGTTAATTAATTATATACAAAATTAATTCGTAGTTCATTAAAACTGTTATACATGCTATATCCGTATATAAAGTAAAATTTACATCTTACGATATAATATTGATGTTAATCACAGAATCTAATTTAATTAATATTACTTATAATTTATCTTTTAGGTTCATTAAATTAACACCGATTATTCAAATTGTAAATTCAATAAATTATTTATAATTAAGAATACAAAATGGTTTTATAATTACACCTACATTCAATTATTGCTCATATTTTATGTTGATGTGAGACATGAGATGTGAAATAATGAAAAGAAAATTGTTGATTAGTGACAAAAGGAAAGTCAAACGTAATATTCAAGTCAATTATATTTTATAAAGATTGTGAAAATTCGTTAATTAAAATCAACATAAAGAGTATAGTTCATCAATTTCTTTGTGACTTACGTTTGCGAAAATTCCAGTCCGAATGATAAATTGGAATTGTTTCCGAAATTTTATGTCAAATGACATAGCATAATAAATTATTGGACGATAGATTTTTTAAAAATATTTGTGGAGAATAATAGATTACTCCAACTGAACCTTTTTGTCGATATGAAACTTAAATGATTCTTAAAAAGTAACTGTATGATTTTGGGACAAGAACTATTATTTAATTTGCTTTGCAAAAATTTTATTTGAATTGCTTGTTTGATATTATTGAAAACTTAATGATTAAACGTTTGCCGTTTAAAGGAAATATCGATTTTCACCTGTACAGTTATTTACAATTTACTATTTTGTTCAACAATTTTAATCCTATTTTTGTCTATAGCCCTTCAAATAATTTCTTTCGAAATCTATTCAAAATATTATTTAACAACCTTTAAACTTAAAAAATCGAATTGTTTTAACATACTGTGGCTTAAAAATTTGAAATTTAAGTAACAATGTGACTGTAGTGTTTACACCTATTTTAGTATCTTAAGAAATCTATTTTCCTTTTTGTCAGATATCTTAAAAACTAATTGATTAAAGTTCATTGAAATTGTGTTTGCAATCAAAACTAACTGACGAACAATTCTGAGGAATCAGGGAATTCGAATGAAATAAAGTCAAGTTCTACTAAGAATCAAATTTAAATTTTTTAGGTATGTTTACTAAAAATTTAGTAGCTTTCCTAAAATTTCAAAAAAGAAAGGAATGTCAAAAAAACATTTTCATAATTTCACTATTTTATAAACTTCCATCAAATACACTTTACGGTTTTTTATCTGCTGGTCTCATCAGATATTATTAATCGATATTAGTTCCTTCATTTCAAATTGATAGATTTTTCCAAGTAAAACCTCTTAAGCACTTTTTCAGAGAAAATTTACCGTTGTTTACAGTATGTTTACAAAACTTCTGCACTCAATAGAAAACTGAATTTTCATATATGTCTTTACAAGAAACTTATTTCTGCAGAGAAGAGTTTTATCTAGCGAACATCCTCTAAATGTTATAGGCCTTCGAAGTTCCGAAAAAAAACATTTTTTGACTATTTATGTTATTGAAACCAGAAACTGTTTAAAAATTCTGCAAAAGCTTTTCTCTTCTACGGCGGTACATCATAAAGCAAATTTTTTCTCTCAAATTTTATCGATATCGTTTTTTCTTCCCAACGTAAGTAATTGTAGAAATCGTAAAATTTAGCAGCTTTTAAAAAAATTTACGAATGAACAAGATATTTTATTGGTAGAATTTAATACATAGTTTATTTCCTAAGAAGAAATTGTTTTTTCCACTTCGAACGCCTTCCAAGTTACTACCACTCGAAATTTGTGAAATTTATATTTTCGCTACTATATATTTCTGAAACTGCAAACTTTTCCAAGAGTGTGTAAACGCAGAAAGCTAACTGCCATGCCATAAATCTTGAATTCGACCATTATGTTAACACTTCTTTAAATTTTTTTTCTGTTTGTCACCCTAAATGTATGCAATCATTTGAAATATTTTAGTATACTCGTATGAATGAAATATATTCAACGGGAAAGTGCTATTTTCCAAACCATTAGTTTGATCCAACTTTATTTGTATATATTTGTAGCACAACTGTTGTTAATATAGTAATACAAAATATTTTAATATCAAATTATATTTTTTATCAAATAATAATGCCGAATTAATTTAATTAGTAAATAGTAAATAAAATTTGCTCATAATTTATTTTGTAGCGTGTCAAAAATTCCTATAATTCTACATAATGATGGTGTTCATTAAATGGAAAATTTTAATTAACAAGTCAAAATGATATTAATTTGCTAGTTAATCCCTTACATTAGCAAAATAATGTATTGTACAATTTTGTGAATATTTTGTACAAATTAAAATAATTATTTAATTGAAAGTTTCAAAAGAAATTCATTACGAGAAAATTTTCACATAAAAATCCACAAAAAATCTTCACAATTGACATTTATTGAATTCAATTGTTGCCATTGTTCCAGAATTATTTTAATACTTTAATAATGTGCTTTGTACGTGCATTTTTGTAAAACAATTAAAAGAATTTTCTAAATAATTATTTTATTCTGTTATACGTATATGATTATGTGATGATTTAATAATGTATAAAAATAAAAGCATTATATTAATTTAAATAATTATGCAAATTTAATGTCATAATGAAAAATGCATGTGCAGTAGCATAAAGTATTCAAACTAAATTCATAAATTCTTAATACTTTTAGTGTTAACGAAGTTATTGGTCTTTGATAATGGAAAAGTGTTGGAAATACATGCCGTCTTTAACAATTTTCTAAAAAAAATTTGAAGAAAACGTTTATTACTTTTATTCTGTCCGTCCGTCCATCCGTCCTTCCATGTTTCTGTTTACAAAACTTCTACGCCCTTAGAAAGCTGAAATTTTACATATAAAAAGATCTTTATTAGAAACTTTACCTATCTCCGCGCTTAAAGAGCTATAATATTTCAAAAATCAATGCAATTTTTTTTAGTATTTATTGAAACAAAACCAACTACAAAAATTTTTTAAATTGTGCAACCGCATAAAAGTAAAGGTGGACTTCTTCTACGTGAAGTTAGGTGGATATAAAGTAGCTAATCTTTTAGAAATCAAAATTGCCGTTAAAATCATTATCTGAAATCCGTTTTTCTTTAATTTTTTCTTTCAGAAACAAACATGTACAAGCTCTAGATTTTGGCTGCTAATCTTTTGGCAAATAATTTAGAAAAAAAATCTTTTCCACCCTCATCTCTCTTAAGTTATTACCTCACGAAATTTGTAAAATTTTATTATCCAGAGGCATATTTTTCCGAAACTACGAGTTTTTCCAAATTTCTATAAATGCAGAAAACTAAGGGTAAATCCCATGGCATCAAAAAATATAATTATTTTTCTTAACTCACGTATTTAACTTTTAAATTCAAGTATTATGTTAAGGTTCCTTAAAATATTTTTTTCTTTGCTTTATCCTAAATGTATGCAATCTTTGAAATATTTGGTCACTAATGAAAGTAATTTAAATAATGTGGTAGATTGTTTTTAAAAGCAGAATTTTCACTTGCTACTTTACAAATCATTGAGTGGAGCCAACTTTGTTTCGTATTTAAATCTATAATTTATTGCTTATATACAACCATTTGAGTAAAATCCAGTTTGTTATGTAAATTACTATTAAAGACTATTAATTTGGTTTATTAGAGAACAACTTGACATCTCTAAATTTAAAATTTTTCAAAATTCGAAATTTAAATTCATAAAGTGTTTTTGACTATCAACAGAATTTAATGATATTTTCTCGTTATTGAATTATTTCATTATACATTTCATTTTGTAAATTGTAATTGATGTATTTGTTGAAAATTATATTCTACGTTACGATAATGTAATTTAATAAAGTTGGGTCAAACCAATGGTTTGTATTGTAGCACTTTTCCATTCAACAAGTGAAAATTCTGCTTTTAAATACAGTCTATGTATACCTATCCCACTATTGAAATTATTTTCATTCATATTTAACTATTTCTAGGATTGCATATATTTAGGATGGTGCATTCATGCAGTCTTTGAAATAAAGCAAAAATTAATATAAAGAGGGGTTAACATAATGCTCGATTTTAAGGGTTAATTGTGTGAGTTAAGAAAAATAATTATATTTTTTAATGTCATGGAATTTATCGCTAGCTTTTTATGTTTATAGAAATTTGAAAACGTTTGCGGTTTCGGAAATATAAGGCGCCAAAAATTCAAATTTTACAAATTTCAACAGGGGATGGAGATGGAAAAAAATTTTGTTTTAACGAAATGAACTATTGGATAATGTTTAAAAGCCCCTACAATTTCAAGCTTCTACAGGCTGGGGTCTAGAAAAAAAACGACATCAAAAATTTAGAAAAAAAGAACTTTAGATAACGGTTAGATTGATTATTAGATTTAAAAATTTAGAAAAATAGAACTTTATTTGAACGGCCATTTTGTTTTTCTAAAGTTTAACTATAGTATACCGCGCGCTAGGGGAAGCAAGCCGCTGCCTTTATGCGTTTGCAAAATTTCAAAAATGCTTTTGGTTTCATTGCAAAAAATAGTTAAAAAAAGGCCATTTTTAGGGTTTTGGGGGTATAACTTGGGTATAACTTCTAGAGGGGAGGAGATAGGTAAAAATTTTGTTCTACGGAAATAAGTTTCTAGTAAAGATCTATATACATACAAAATTTCAGCTTTCTATCTTCAAGGGTGTAGAAGTTTTGTAAACAGACACACGGACAGACGGACGGACGGAGGGACGGACGGACAGAGTGAAACTAATAAGCACTTTTTTTCAAAAATTTTTTGGAAAAGTGCTAAAAACGGAATCTATCCAAGGATATAAGCAAAAACTAACAATCTACATATATACATTGAACTTTGGAAAATATAATTAAATTTTAAAAATATGTTTAGGATTTTCTTTAGAAATTTACAAAAAGTACATAATTTTAAAAAAATTATTGAATCGAGTTTCATTATGACTACTCTGTTTGTATAGCAGGAAATTACTATTTTTGTGCAATAGAAATACGTTATAGAATATTTTATTACAAAATTTTAAAATTGAAATACGTATAAATAATAACAGAGATCAGGAGCATCTTTATATTTTAAAAGAATTTATAAACATACAGGGTGAACCTATAACACTGTGTAATTTCTCGGAGACAGAAAGGTGGGATAATTTTGTAAAAAGAATTGTTCCTGAGGGAAACCGATTTGAAAACAAATATTCCATAATTTTTAACCGAGTTTTCTGAAAAGAGCACAGTCTACAATCGAATTATCTCGGAAACGAAGCATTGTCGAAAAAGAATTATTAAGAGGTAATTTGAAGACTAACTGAAAATCTTTCAAATTGTGACAGGATAAAATTGAATAGGGTAAATTTTTTGGTAATTAATTTTTTTTGACTTGTTTCCTCAATAATTTTTTAAGTAATGCCTCAAATGACACACTATTTCGTAATTAAAGAACAGTTTTTCGACTTTTTATCGTATATATATATATATTTAAATCGTTTAATAATTATGAAAGTTATAGCCATTTATAGCCATTTTATCAAAACCAAATATTTTCATTCCCATCCCACATGAACGAGTTTTTTTTCATAAAATTGTCCGTAAATTTAGAGATAATACCACGTTACAGGTTACCCTGTATGAAACTTCATATCCGTATAATAGAATATTGAGAAAAATTCAATTCATTGTACATAATTTCGGTGCAATATATTTGAGATTCCTTACAGAAAAAAAAATTGTGAAAATTGAATACTTTTTTTTTGATACAGACCATTATGAAAATTAAATTAAAAATCTGTAAATATTTTAAATTTTCATTTTTCTCAATTATTGATTTATTTTCGTGAAATTTAGTATGGAAACAATGTAGTTATTACTAAAAAATGATTTGTACAAATAAGAAATACTCAAAAATGATTTCAATGTTGCCAATCCAGAAAAAAATATTATTTTTCCCTTCTTTTGTTGTGTGTTAGGAGCAAAATTTACTTCTTAAAACAAATTTTCATTATTAATGTAATCTGAATTAACTGGACCTATTTTTAGTTGAAGCATAATACAAAAAGTAAATTTTAAAATATTATTTATCTGATTTTATTGCTAATTTTAGTATGCTCATATATACAATAAACCGATATTATGTAGGTGTTGAAAAATTTGTGGAACAATTCAACACATTCAATGTTCAACAGATTAGATTAATGGTGTTTTTAATGAAAATTAAAAATTAAAAACTTTTTCATTCAAAATTTCTCTAATACAAAAAATACAAAATCTTTCTTTCCTATAATAATAATTTTGTTGTAGGTTCAGACAAAAATTTTAAATACACTTTCTACAATCAACTAAAAATTTTTGTTTCCAACCTATTCCCTTAAATCATACAATGAATTGCATTCAAACTTTATAATAAATGAATTGTAAAAGAAAACTTTAACACAATGAGGTTCCTACACACATATGCTGTAACATACAAAACTAAAATCAATCAAAGTTATTAAAATTAAGAAAAAAAGTTTTTTATATTTTAATTTTAAAAAATATTTTCATTTAAAAAATGGACCCTTGAGGACGAAACTAAAAAATTCATTTTTTTATTTTTATTTACTGTTAAAGTAAAATTAAAAAAAAATATTACAAAGAGTCGAGTTTTCTCTCAAAATAGAAAAATAAAAATTAAAGTTGGCATTCTCATAATACACTTTTCTTAAAAAATATAAATTTTTAATTTTCATGAATTTGATTCAAGTACATTCTCCTTTTATAAGGATCCCAAATAATTCATCAAAAAGTCATGTCATTTCTTTCCCATACAAGTGTATAAGTATACTACTTAACAAAAGAGTCATACATTGTATTTACTAAGTATACGTCATGTAAATAGAAGGTATAAGGTAAATAAAAACATGTAAAGAAATTTTAACAATGTGTAAGCCCTTAAAGAAGTAACAAATAAACTTTGGGAACAGTTTTTAAAATGTAAAAATAGAAATTACACAGTTTCAATATTAATATTATAAAAAGCATGTGAGATTCTTCAAATTTCAAAAACTGCCTTTGAATGTGAAAATGTACCTTTAACATAAAATTTTAAAATTAACCTTTGATTAATTTCTCCTTTTGCACAAGGACTAAATCGTGCATCCTATTATGATGATATGTCATTTATTGACGTACAAAATCTGATTGATCATCTGATGTCATTAGTTAGTATTCTTTTTAGAACATCTGAAATATTTATAAAACAAGTGGGACAGCAAGAAGTAAATTCCAAGTAAGATGGTGTTCACCAGTCTCACAGAAGCTACTAGGACACGAAACTTCACGTTAGTAACATTGCTTTTTATAATTGTGATATTTACTTTATGTCTAAAGGTGTGTACTCTATACGAGCAGACCTTGCTCTCCAGAGAAATAAATAAATAAATTATTTTTGGGATTAAATTTTTTACAACCATTCGTCGGCACCTGAAATGTACAGAACACCTACAAACTACATTAAATATTGTCGGAAGAATACAAAAGAAAAATGATTTAGAAGATTCGCATTCAATGACAAAAAATATTATTTATTTTTAATGAGACGAAACCGACGAGATTTTACTATTTTAATTTTTATTTTTTTTACCTCTTTCACGTAACCTTATAAGAATTAAGTGTGACACGTAAACAATTCATATTATGTCCAAAAATATTGAAAATTTTTATTAATTTTCAAAATAATAGGACTTGTTACAGAAGTGGTCACAGAATTTTGTAAATATTGTTATAAATGAAATAGAAAAATAAAATAAAGACGAATTGTTCAACGAATAGTTTCGTTAATTTGCAAACGCTCCCGGCCTTTATATTTTTCAAGAAATTTTAGTATAATCTAAAATGTTAGCGTTTTAATCATAATATAGAGGAAGAAATTGTGGTTGAACACTTAATCCAATTATATTTAATAATTTTAATTTATAAAAATTTTAATAATGAAAAATCTTTTGTAATTGTGGTTTAACGGCAACACCGTTTTGTTATTATCAAATTAAAAAAAAAAAAATAAAACTATTTTTTCTTCTTTATACAAATTTGTTCATAGATTTTTAATATAAAATTAGATTTGGGTTTTACGTACATACATTTGTAAATAAATAGAAATTTGAGAAAAATAAGTAAGTGTATATAGAGACATCATATTGTGTTATTGTACAAGTACTTATGTGGTATTTTCTATAAAAGAATAGGAAACATATTTATAAAAGAAAACCGCAAAAATATTGTGGTTCCATATCTGGTTTTGTAATTATTTCTACAATATTCCTTTTCATATATAAAAATGTATGTATGTATGTACGTAAAATAAGAAAATTTCAAGTTATCATACATAAAGTTGAATCAAACTAATGGTTTTTAATATAGCACTTTTCAATACAACAAATACTACCTTTAAAAACAATCTATTAAGCTAATACAATATTAAAATTACTTTCATTCATACACAAATATATTTTAAAGATTGCATACACTTAGGATAAGCAATGTATGCAATTCATAAATTAAAAAAAAAATTAAAAAGGTGTTCACATAATGCTCAAATTCAAGATTTAATTCTATGAGTTAAGAAAAATAATAATATTTTTTAGTGAGGTGGCATTTACCGCTGGCTTTCTGCATTTATAGAAACTCGGAAAAGTTTGCACTTTCGGAAATATAAGAGGCCAACAATTGAAATTTTACAAATTTCGAGAGGCGATAACTTGGAACGTTATCTAGAAGGTCATGAAGAAAAATTATACCCAAAATTTGAAAAAAGCAGATTTTAGATAACGGTAAATTTTAACAGCCATTTATTTTTTTTTTAAAGTCAACTATGATATGCCGCAGCAGAAGAAGGCAGTCACTACTTTTCTGCGTTTATTAAATTTTAAAACTACTTTTGATTTCACTAATGGTTCCGGCCAGACAGATGGACGAACAGAGTGAAACTAATAAGAATTTTTATTCAAAAAATTTTTTGAAAAGTACAAAATATTTTCTAAAAAAACAAAAATTTCCATTTTCATAACCATAACCAAAGTTTTAAATGATTGTAGGAAAATAAATT
Organism: Condylostylus longicornis; assembly: GCF_029603195.1. Classification (NCBI taxonomy): domain Eukaryota; kingdom Metazoa; phylum Arthropoda; class Insecta; order Diptera; family Dolichopodidae; genus Condylostylus; species Condylostylus longicornis. The sequence goes on along the minus strand of NW_026578009.1, from coordinate 4,645,435 downwards.
TTTAGAAAAGATTTTTTGAAACCTGCTGTAATAGGCAATATTGTTTGTATGGTGTCATATGTAAATCATTTGTATATGTAAGTGAATGTTCGAATGCATAAAAGGATTTAATAAGAGAATTAATTATCCTTATATTTTTAATATTTTCTTGATTTGATTCTATCAAAGACTTTCATGTTATGTTAACACAAAAATTAGAAATTTTTTTTTTTTTTTTGTAATGTAAAAATGTTTGTCATTGACTTTGTTTTGGTATTTTTTGCAATAATATTAGTTTCATTTTGTGTGAATGTGGGAGCAAACACAGAATGCTAAAGACCTGTTTATTAAATTGTTTAATTAGTTCTTATTAGGTACATACATATGTATATGAATTATGATTTAATTAATTTTAAATATTTGAAATTATTTGGTAAATAAAAATCACTTATTTTGACACATGTTCGAAATTCGAAAATGAAATATAGAAGTATAATATGTTTTTGTTTTTGTATAGATAGAACTTATGGAAATGAACTCAAGAACTGATGTACACTTTACTCATATTTTTTGATATTTTTAATATAGTTTGTATACTGTCTCAAATAGTCGTGGATATATACTCACAATTGAACACTGTTAAAACCTTACTTTCAAGATATTTTAGTAATTTGATTTTATTTGTTCTTAAGTATACTAAAAGATATAATTTTTCATCCAAATCACTTCAATCGAAATTCAGATACAAGAGTATATACACAAATAGACAAAGGGACATTTTTTCAAAAATAGTTTATTTAAGATTCTCCACTGTAGAGGACTGCTTTTCCGTCTAAAAGTCTTAAGATTTATGACAAAAATGCGTGGCACTCTGTTTTACAAAAAAAAAATAACAAAAATTACCAATGGGTAATCTGGTAATTACTTGGTGTCTAAGAAAACATTATGATTTCTAATTATTTTTTTCTAATCATTTGCTTATCATGTAGGGAATTCGAAAATCTTTAAAAATTTTAATACCTTGTATTTCTCTTAGAAAGTTCATTTAGACGCTTAGTAAACTACTCTAGTTGTTCTAAATTTTCAAACCTTGTCTTCCATCTGAAAAACTAAATTTAAATCACAAGGGCCGGCTAGTAGATTATTCTGTTTATAGATTTAAACAAACTGTGCTATTTGTTAAGATCATCTCATGTTTGATAACTGAGATATATCTATACAATTAACACTTTCATAGGGGTTTTTATTTTATATTTAGTTTTTTTGGTATTTGAAAACTAATATTTAAAATTCTTTGTGTCTTATATACATGGTATATTCAAAGTGACTTAAGGTTTCAATGTAAAGCGTTTCGATATTAATATTAAATTTTAATCAATAATTTAATCTTCTTGTACTCGTATATATGTGTTTATAAATTATCATGGGTATAATTGTGTCAAAAAATAAAACGACTGACAAAAACACATGTAAAATCCAGAAACAGAAAGAAACAAATAAAAAAATCAAAAGATGAAATTTTGGGAATGAAAACAATCCCTGTTTATTGGCTTATGTCACAATTTGTTTTTCTTACTCTATATATATTTTTTTTTTGTTTTTGTCTTATCGACACACGTAAGGATGTAAACTACATACACATTCATATATAAAATATGAAAGAAAACAAACGGCATTAATAGGATTAGATGTAAAACTTAGAGTGCTCAAGGCGTGTTGTCATCTTGTTTTTTATTAGAGAAAAACATAAGGTCGGGTTAAAAAAAAAAATTCCTTTTTCTTTTCCCATTTTCTTTTCGTATATATAAAAACAAAAAGCATACAAAATCGCAAAACAAAAAACACAACTTCCGATGAAAAAAAATATAAAACTTTTGTTTTTTTTTTTTTGTTCTTAGCTCTTTCAGGAATACCTAGTACGAGTATAGGAAGTTTTCTTAAATGACATGTATGTTAAATAAATTTGATACTTTTACACATTGTACACATATCTTATATGTTTTTTTTGGGATTTCGGGAACTTACACTTAGATTGCTTTTGTAAATTTATAAGGATTGAAAGTTTAGCACTAATATAATACATTGAGAATTTTATGCTGTCTAAAGAATCAGTGTGGCGTATATTATAAACTTGTTTAAAAGTCTATTTCATTTTATGTAGTGAAAAAGATTTTCTTTTAAACGAATATTTCATTCATATACGAGTATGCTAGCTACTTACTATCACAGTAACATAATACAAAATAAAAAAAACAAGAATTTATTTGTGAATATTTATCTGGTATAGATTTTAACCTTAAAAGTTACATACGTAACAAAAAGTTGAGTAACTCTCAATCGAAGAAATCAAAAATGGAATTTCATAAAAAATTTAATAAAATTTATTTTAAATATGGATGGATACACAGACATTGCGAGGTAGAATACAAAATCATTTCACTTTATTTGTTCTTAGTACAAATATGAAGTCGTAAACTTGCTTGCCGTGCTAAAGTAATAAAATGTATGCAAAAAATTGCAGAAGCCGTCAAAAAAAAAAAATGTCCTTGATTATGATCAGTCTTGTTAAACAACTACCGGGTAGTTGGATTTGATGCTTCTCTATAGCAATATAAAATTGTTTACGGCTTACACTAGATTTCGTTAAAATTTGATTATCGCGTTTGTTTTGTCTTGAACTTGATCCACCCAAATCGATTTAACATGGCATTAAAAACTGATATAAATTTTTGGAATCTATTTGAAATTTTTAACAAATTTGTAAAAGTTTTCTGAATGAAAAACTGTTTTGGTTTCTCATATGACATTGTTCTTCGAACATGTTTCAATTTTTGATTAATTAAAATAGTTTGGTAATATCTTTGAGTTGTTGCAACATAATACATAGTTAGACAATAATTGAGATTTACCTGGAATATGTTAAATTTTTCGAGCAAGCTTTTCTTAAAAACCTCAGATATTAATTCAAAATAACGGAAAAAGTTTTCAGTATCATAAATACCAAATCAGTATCAAGAATTGTTTACAAACTCAGTTCCGATTTGAGACTGAAGAAATATACTAGTCTACAAAGTCTATTTCTATGCAGTTGAAGTTAAATTAAAATTAATTTATAAATAAATTAAATTTCAAGTTTAATCATTATCTGCTATACGTCTTGATTTTTGAAGTGTACCTGGTTTGGAGCTGTGAACTTGTTCTGATAGAATTGGTATCATCAAACAAAATAACGCTTATGTACGAGCCAGGATACATTGGGTCCCATATAAGCGTTAACGATTGGATTGGATGAGTTGGCACAGAAATGATCGCATTAGTACAGACCGCCTTTTTTGTGGACAGTCAATGCTCGCAATTATTGACAAAATTTGCGTTCTACTTGAGGGAGAATCAAAACTCTGCTTTGGAACAACGGAGGGACAACATTATTCGACGTTATTCCTTACATCTCACTCAAATAAATTTTCGTCAAAGTTGTTTGAGATGAACCGAAACCATGTTCGAGCTACTACAAGATTCTTCACATTACATTGTCCGATTAATCTCAAAATAGAAAAGAAAGCAAAATTTCCTCGATTTCTCAGTGGTTTAAAAAAAGTATTTTTGTTTTCACTATTGTAGTTGTCTGGAACAACGACGATTATATTTAAAAAAAAAAATTTATATTTGTTTGTATGTATTGTTTTAATTAAATGGAAAATTCGTGTGAAAAAATGAAAATGCTGCCTTGCAAAATTTTCAAAAGTAAAATTTGTTTTTTATTATTTTGTTCTTTTCTAATTAATTTGTCATTTATATGAGAATGACTTTTGTTTCATCTAAATAGGTGTCGCGTGTATGTGAAGAAGAATACAGTGTAGTGTGTTTATGAAGCAACAAATTCTGAATGAAACAACATTTAATCTGTTTCTATCTCTCTTTTACTGTTTCTATCTCTCTTTCTCTCTTTTACTGTCTCTATCTCTCTCTAACACTTTGAGAAAGATATGAAATAGTTTCCAATTTCTAAATAGAGAAATTAGTTTCTCACTGAATCCATTCATGTATATAGTGTACGTTATATGAAACTTGTGCTTATGATTATCAAATTCAAACAAGCTAAATATTTTGGAATATGCTAAAAGTTTTTACAGATTCCTTGAAAACCGTTTAAATTCCTCTATTTTGATAAACAAATATTAATATTTTTGTATATCAAAAATTCTTGACCATAATTTTTGCCTTCATTTTCTACTAAACCAATTATATTTTCAGAAATAAACTGAATCAAAATTGTTGAAGTAAAATTAGAAATATCCGATTCGAACTAATGCTTTTTATCAATAATTTAATTGATTTCCTTTGGATACTTTAAAACTTTTTTTATAAATAGAATAGAAAATTTTGTTAAAATCCCAAAATAATGAATTAAAAAATAATAATTGTAATGTCATTGAATTTAATATTGAAAATCTATAGAAAAGCCTTAAACGATGTCTGGTAATATACAATAATTTTAACAATAGAATTTTTAATTTTCAATTTTTATAATGTTCTTATAAAGAATTCTTAACATTTCCAATAATAAATTTTATTATTGAAAAACAATAAATTTTATTGTTATAACAGAATACTGAATGTATGTATGTAATAAAAGTTAAAAATATCCTTATAATTATCTATAATGTTGTTTATATTTTATTCCAACACGTCCATACATACATATGTACATATAATCAAGGATGATTTTTAAGGAATTGTTCAAAATGATAATTTTATAATAAAATATAAATAAAAAAAATATTTTCTTTTTTTGTGTTATTATAAGAAATCTTTTATTATTTTTATTACTTCATTTTTAATAAAAATAATGCGATAATGTACACATGGAACAAACAAATTCAAGGTAACTGAAACAATTTGTAAGATTCTTACCGGAAATTGTCCCTTTCTTTTAAACGTTTTCTTTCCTTTTGTATTATATAGATTATTTATACATACAGACATATGTATATGTATGTGGAAACAAAAATAAAAGTAAATTGAAACTTGAAACTCGTAAAATATTCTTATTGAAAAAAAAAAATTTTTTATAAGAAAATATTGATTTCAGATTTTTGATGCGATTTCATTGTTAAAATGAACAAAAGAAGTCCCGATTAATACCACTACCCACACAGGATATATAAATGACATAAAATGAGAGAAAACAACAAAACAAAATATAGAATATTACAAAAGGAAAAGTAGATCGAAATTGCGATAATAATAACCTACTTACATACAGAAAAAAAAAAATAGAGAAAGAAAATTTTCTAGAAAAATATCGAGAGAAAAAAAAAATATCAGGAAATCAAGCCCTTATTATATTTTTCTTTTATTTTTAAAATTGTTAATATACAATTGAAATAATAATAAAATTATACTCGTAATCATAGTGTACAAAATATAACAGTCTTGTATTTTTATTAAAAAATTTCAGCTTCTTTTACGATTAAAGTAGATTTGTATGTGTTATACGTAATTTGATATTATTCTCTCTTGTGGTTTTATGCTTGAGGATTAAGTTCAAATGAAAAATGAAAACTATAACTGAAAATGTATCAATAACTTTATGGATGAAAATTCTTCAAATGGAGTTGACTGATAAAATTTGATCTTTGTTTGAAATCTCGGCATATATTAAAATTACAAACACAATTTCGTATTCTTACTGGTATTGAAATTGTGTATGATACTTTTATAAATATACTAATATGTTATTACTATATGTATATGCAAATATTGTAAATATGTATGTAATGTATATTGGGAGCTACTAAACTTCTGATGAAATTTATTGGGATTCTTACACAGATTTTTCAAGAACATAATATTGGTATTACAGTTAATATTTTATGAAGCAAATTGTTTTTATAAGTACTGTCAAAGCAGTAAATTGTAAGAAGCTTCTTGGAAATATATAACAAGAATATTATGATGGTCTATTCAAACGTCATAGAGGTCAATATTATTTTAGAATTTCTGGCTGCCCTTTGACATCAATTTTACCCTATTTCTGGAAGATTTAACCATGCCCATGTTTTAATATTTCACCCCCATTTTTCAATTTCTCTATTAAATTTTTATTATATTCCTGTTTGCTTTAATGGCATTCTCAGTCAGAACATTGAGTAATGCTCAAACACAATGGTCAAATTAAAAAAATGGTTCACGTTGGTGTTCATATAGAATTGTCACTAATAATTTGAGTTAAAAGATAATCTACTATCATAAGATTTAGAATAAAAATTTAAATTTTATTGCGGTAATATTCTAAAACTATTTTTTTTTCAATTGAATATTAAATATTTTTTTTTTTTAATTTTAAGAAATAATTTTAATTAAATAATCGGAATATCTAAAAGTATGCCAGATCAACGATAATTCTTTCATTAAAAACGTATAGATATTTAAATTACAAGTTATATACAAAAAAAAATTTAATTGGAAAATTATACAAATAGCACGAATATGCCTGGGATCCAGGTGAAAATATCAATTTTAAGTTATCTCTCTTTATTATGCAAAATCTTGAATACAAGAAACTAGATATAAGAAAAATATGTTGTTGTTATATTTTGTTTCTAACAAATTTTGAAATTATATTGCAAATCTACCAGAAAGGGAAAAGATAACTATATGCCTGACAGTCGTCCGTATGTGAGTTTATGTGTCTTTTTATAAAATTTCTATACCATTTAAGAAGAGCGAGGATTTGTTCGAATCTATGTTCTAATTCTAAATATGTTTAATGGCCAAAAAGGTTTTATTTTTAAAAAAATATTAATAATTTTCAATTTTGAGTACATAGTTCAGAATCGAATTTTGTAACTTGATTTCATAATTCAGCAGATATTAAATCCCCAGAGGCGCAAAATTCTCATTTTTTGTAGTATATTTCCTCTTTTGATATAAGAAATAAAACGCCAAAGTATAATCGTTCATTTAAATAAAAATAACAATCATCGGGCACTGCATTTCGTAAGACGTCTCTGCTCTGAATTTAATTCTTTTATAAAGGGTTTTATTATACAAATCATGGGTTTAATCTGTTACATATTTTGGAATAAATAGCTGCACTTTTTGTTTTTACTGTACAAAATGCCACTTATACACAGTTTATATGTTATTTTGTAAAAAAAGAAGCTTAGAACGTCGCTCTTTCGGCAAATCATGAAAACTCCTTGTTAAAATTAAGCATTCAGGAATTCAATACTTTCATAATATTTGTGATTTTTTTCACAATTGCCATAATTATTTTATTATTCAGCCATTATATTCAGCTTTAAAAAGAAGAAATTACAGGTGGAGACGATTGCGAAAATGATGTAATCATACGAGATTCTAAAAAAATATCCAAATCTGCTTAAGTGTAACACAAACTATTGTTGAAACTAAGTCACTTTTTATAAGCACTTTATATATTTACAAAACAAAATTGACACGAACCCCAACTATTCTTGTTTTTTTTTCTATATAGTAAGAACATTTTCTATCAAAATAAAGTATTTGTATAACATCTATTAAAATCAAGGTACGCCACCCACATTTATTATATTTAAAATGTAGTAAATTCGTTTCAATATTTAGGTAGATCGATAACAATAGTTAATAAATTTACAAAGCGCAACTTAATTTTTGCACGTTGTTGTTTAATTTTTTGGTATACTCGTACAAATCAATTTTTGGTTTCATGAAAAGCTTATATTAAAATTAAATTTTCAGATTAAGAAAAAACAAACCATTTAAGAAATGTTCTTTGTATTCCTACATGTTATATTATTGTACACATATTATGCAAATAACTGTTATATCTTTAGTATGGTTAAAATTTATTATGAATTTTGTTATACAATATTGTAAATGCTGTATGGTTTCTATTGAAAAAAATTCAAAATTATCTTAAAGATTGTAAACAATCAGAACATTTTCAATTCAATTAATTCTTATAAAAATATAAAAATTAAATACAAAATAAATATTGCATATTCTGAATAAATATTTTCATCAGTTAATTTAAGAATCAAATCATTCAGTTATACATTGAAACACAATTCTACGAATTTTAAATTGAATTGAAGGTGTTTACTTTAACAAACATTATTAAGTATGGATATATGCTTTAATCCTTTTGGGTAAAAATTGAATAAAAAAATAAATAAACATAATATAGGAAAATATGAGTATTAATGTGTGAAAATATATATATGTATATATATACGCATATATGTTGAGGTGATAAATTTTTTTCTTTTCGGAAAACAAAAAATTCATTTAATATTAAACTCCAAACAATTTGTTTTCATTTTGAATAATAATGTGTACAAATATTAATTATATTATGTACAATAAATTAATATAAATATTATTGATATAAAATAAAAGAAATACAAATATTTTGTGTAATTTATTTATAAAATAAAATTTTAAATAAATTGAAAATAACAAGATCTTGTTTTAAAATTTTCCACGAAAATATTGTTAAAAATTAATAAAACAAATACAATTTCTTATACATATATAATAATAATAATATTATATAATTAAATATTTTATTTAATATTCATTAAAAATTTTATTCGAAACCAAAAAATTATAACCTTCAAGTTAATTACATTGAATGCAAACCTTAACAATTTATAAAGGACTCTTTTTTTCATATTTTATTTACTCATATTTTTTGTTTGCTTATATTTTTTTTGAAAATTTTCCCTTTTTTTAAGTGAATAATATTCATTAATTAAATGAGAAATTATTCATGAATCCTGTTATTTTTTTTTTTTGCACAATTCTACAGTATATTACGTCCGTAATGTTTTATTTCGAATTATTAATAAAATGAATTAATTATGAAATGTAAGAATTTTAAATTGTATAACACGAAAATTTATAATGTGGTTAAAAATTTTTTTTTTTTTGTAATATTTTATAATAAAAATTATTATTTCATACCGACAATTAAGATCGATGAAAGCGATACTGGTATAGGTTCATCCTCATATTCGAAACCAATATTATTACTGTCATCTACCCCGCCACCATCATCCTCTAAACTTGAATCTCTAAAAATTGGCCAAGATGTCTCATTATAATATGATGTAACCTGAAATTTAATTAAATTTAATTAATAATTTTTTAATTTCTTTTATATTCTGTATTTAAAATTAATAAATTTCAAATAAACAATAATTTTAAAAAATTGCATATTTTTAGGTGCAAAATGCAATTTTAACGATATCCTTAAATTATCACAAGAGAATGATTTTTTGTCGTTTCGTTTTCATAAAACATTTTAGAGAGTTAGAAGAATAAGAATTCTTTTACGATATATAGGAATAAATGCAAGGATAAGCACAAATAAAATAAAAGAATATTTATTTTACTCAACGCATCGGTAACGATTCTTAAATGAAAATTTTTAATTTCTAATACAATAGCAAAACCATTTTTTTTCTTCTAAGATTAAAATTTCAAATTAAGAAAAATTTTCCAAGAATTTTAAGTATGCATATGTTAAAAATGGAATCAGAAATTTATTACACCTTTTGAAAATATTCGGTGATGAAAATACAATGAGCTTAATCTTTATGAATTAAAAATCAATTAGCGTATTTATTGGTTTTATAAATGAACAATATTACAAATAATTCATATTGTTTTATATTTCATTTACAGTACTATGGAATCAATTGAGTAATCAATAGCAGAAATTTGTAAATTTTCAAAAGGAATTCATAGGATTTTGTTTTATTTTATACACAATTGTTTTGTTGCACTGAACTGAAAAATAATATTTCGATTTTTATAACAATAGAAATTGTTACATTATTTTTTAACTATTGTTCTTTATTGAAATCATGATAAATGAAATAATGATAACAGAAAGAAAATGAATTTACTTTTTAAGGTATTTCTGAAAATTAACTGACAAGGAAGAATTATTGTCTTTCCTCTTTATTTTTACACTTAAGAAACGAAATGTAGGATTTATGATAAGTTTTGTGTATAATAATTTCTGAAATATTAATTGTTTGAAGAATTTATTGGTTATAGATTATTTACAATTTTTGCAAATACTTATTTTACGGTCCCATACTGTTCAGTTGAGTTTATCAAATATTCAAATAGCGCTTATAATTATTAAGTTTTATTATTCGATTTGAGTTTGTCTGTCTGTCTCGGTGATCACTCAAAAATGCGAATTCACACAAATTATTTATGGTAGTTACGGCAAAAATCCTATGTATTCTGCATGGAGCAAAAATAATTTAGTAATAATTTAGGAACTGTAATGCACAAAGTTACTCAATTTTGCTTAAGCAAGTTTGTTAATAATTTGAACCTATAATTTTACGTAATTTTGTTATATTTGTACAAGTCCTCATAATAGATGTTATGTAACTAGAAAAATAATTTTGCCATCATATATCTTAGAAACTATATAGACTAGTATATACTTTGTATTTTCCTGCTTGTGGTATACAATGAGAAGATACAAGTATAATTGGAATTAAGCAAAATATTTGTTTTTGTCAAAAACCCTAGGTCACATATCTTGTGTATAACCACTTGTATTGTTCAAAGCAAATGTGCTTTTTTGTAAACTATTTTTCTTCTCCAACCACATTTTGCACACATTTACTATTTGTATAAAGATAATTATTATCGCGTTCAAGACCTTTTAAATGAAAGCCTATCCTAACATGGCAATATGAAGTCACACTACTTATAAAGTTTATGACATTTAACCTTTGCGTACTTTTGATATAAAAATTTAATGATTAAATTTTTTTTTGGCGTATCTTTCCATTTTAAAATAAACATTTTATGTTTAGACCTTTGCCTCACCTATATGTATATATATAATTAACTTCAAAGTTCTTTCATTTAAATTAAGTTCATTTTTCTTGGCGTATTCATTGAATTAGCGTTTTAAGAATATAGTTACAACTACATCCCTATAAATTTCAGTTTTTTGATTTTTCTTATTCTTAAATCGAAAAAATCTGTTTTCAGCAATAATCCTCACTGTTACTGCGTGTATATCACACAATCCCACCTGTAATTATTTTACAGGTAATATGTAAATGTAAGTGTAAAATGTAAACATATAAATTATTGAATTTCTGTACATACATACATTCATATCTTGCACACATGCCCATATTATGTTGCAAATAAATATTTTTATTTCAAAAGTGATTTAAATCTGGTACAACTGAAAAAGAAAAACTGGAAAAGGTTCTTTTAATCTAAAATTAGATTAATTTATTTTCTTTTTAAATTTTTTTTTTATTTCTCTTTTGATAGTTTATGTATGTCGCAATTATAAAAGAAATGTGCTCTAAGTTTTTCTTAGTCCATATTTTTCTTCATTTTTAAATGTTATGCTTCTTTAAGTGTTTCTGAAGGGAATCATGACGAAAGTGTTTTTTAATTTTAAATTTGAAGTTGGCATACTGGCACGATAAATTTAATAAACATTTTATGTCAGATGAGCTGCTTAGGCCAAGCATCAGATGTCATGCAAATTAATATTGCATAAAATAGTCAAACAAAGCACATTTTAAATTTCTGTATTTTCAACAATAATGTCACAAAACATGTCTAAATGGCGACGAATAATAGAAAATCTGTACAATTTACCCCAACATTTTAATACACGTTTTATGATATAATTACTTTTGCATCGAATTCACATCATGCCTATTTATTGTACACTACACATCAATAACCAATTGTCCTTCTAGTTTGAATCATATAGCGTGGCAAAATATTAAAGATTAACTATCTATGTGGGTAGTGGCGTTTTTGCAATCACATACATTTACAAATTCTGATTAATGATTTAAATTGCATAAGAGAGAAATGATAACAATTTTAGTACAATATGGAATTGTTTTTAATCTCAAACGACTTCTTTGGTTTTCCTTTAGGTGTATTTTTGAATATAATCTGATCTTTTTAATATATAATGTACTTAATGTAAAAATATGTTCATGCCGCTTTTTATTTTTAGTTTTAATGGTAAGAGACAAATAAAAAAAAAAAAGGAAACGGAATTTAAAGAAAAAAAAAAGTTGTATCAAATCAATGGTTTGTAAAGAAGCACTTTTCCTTTTAACAAGACAAGATACTGCTTTTAAAAACAATTTAGCTATATGTGCTACACTATTAGAATTAATTTCATTCATATGTTGAAATATATCAAAAATTGCATACATTTGCGATGAGCATGCAATTTCTGAGAAAAAAATTGAAAGAAGTTTTAAGGGTTATTGCGTCAATTAAAAATAATTATATTTTTTAATGGCATGGCAGCAGCAAACTTTCTGCATTTATAGAAATTTGGAAAAAGTTTGCTGTCCTGGTAATATAAGGCGCCAAAAATTCAAATTTTCTAAATTTCATGAGGTGAAAATATGGGAAGGGCCGGAGGTGGAAAAAAATTTATAATGAAACAATCAATTTTCTAATATATAAAAGCTGTGCTAAAATTTTAGACTATTACAATTTACGGTATGGAAGAATAACGATATCAAAAATTCGAAAAAAAAACGTGTTTTAGATAACTGTTAATTATTAGCAGCCATTTTGCTTTTTCAATTATTTAATATTGTATCGTGGTAGAAAAACCCCAACTCTACTTTTCTGTGTTAACAAAATTTCAAAAATGAATATAGTTCCTTTAAAAATAGTATTCAAAAATTTGTATTTTAAGGCCTTTGACAGGCTATAACTTTTAGAATGAGGTAAATAGGTAAAAATTTTCTACCATATTAATAAGTTTCTAGTAGCAATCTATGTACATATTTAATTTCAGCTTTCTATCTTCAAGATTGTAAAAGTTTTCTAAACGGGTCGATGGACGTCCGGACGAACAAAGTGAAACTAATAAGCATTTTTTTTTTAATTTTTTTGGAAAAGTGCTATAAAAAAACGGAATTTAAAAAAAACAAGACATATGAAAAAGATTCAAATCTTAAAGAAAACTTTTGCCTTTCTACCATAGCACACAAGAATCATATAGAACACATTTATACACACATATTCTTTACATATATACCTTAAAGCATTATAGTTAAAAGGATATTGTTTATTTTTTTTGATGATTTTATTCTTTTTGATTTTTTTTTTTCTTTTGAAAAGTTTTAACCTATAAAAGGACTCATTATAATCAGAACACACAGAATCCATATAGGTTCCAGGCTGAAAGAAATTGAAATTTTTCTCTTTTTATTTTCATTTAAAATTCTCAAAAAAATTTTTTTAAACTTCGTACCTACCTACCTACCTACGTACACAACAGCTTTAAACTTATTCCGTATAAAAAGGAATGAAAAAAATCAATATTTTAAAGCGAAAGTAGATTGTGCAGAAAATTTAAGAGTATAGTTTAGAAAAAGTTTTTGCCCCAAAAGAATTCTTTCCCTTTTATTATTATTGTATTTTTCTTTTGGAGTGCGTGTAGGAAAAACGATAACTTTTAAACGAGTTTATTAATAATAAAATATACCGTTACTACTTATTTGTATTTTTAAAAAACTTTCATTTTATTTTTTCTATATGATTTTTGTTTTTGTTTTCTCTATTTTAAAATAATGATATCTTAAGGGTAAATCTTTCCTATCAAGAAAACTTTTTTTTTTTTTCCAAAACTTTCTCAATACTTAAGTGAAAATTTTCTATTTTTGAAATGGAAAAAAGATAATAGAAATATAAAAGGAAAACAAAAAGCATAAATTATGATGAAAATTAACCAAAACCTTTTTATAGAAAATCCTTTTTAAATTTGCCACAGTCATTGCTTAAAAGGAAGGCTTTCATTACAATATTAAATAATATATTTTAATATCTTGTATCTCTCTCCTTCAGGATATTTGAATGTTTTTGTTATCTTATGCCCATTTTAAAGGATACTTAAAATTTCTTTTACAACAAAATACTATGCGATTGTGGTTTTGTTTTCTTTATTTTTGCCAAAAGTCCCAAACAAAAACATAAAAACAAAATAATTTAAATTGAAAAATGAAAGGGGTGAACGACAGTCACTTGATGAAATGTCACTTGATATTATAATCAGAATGAATCTTAAAAAACTTTTCAATTTTATGTTACGATTTTCACGGTTCCAAAATATTAACGCGATATTTTTATTTTTTTTTATTTAATTTTTTGTTACTGGCCGGACCCCGCAGTAAATTTTCAACAACTCGGTTATATTTTAAATTGTTTTGATTTAAAAACTTTCACCCTACTTGGTTTTTATAGGAGTTTTTTTATTTTTTTTTTTTCTGTCTAAAGTAATAGCTTGTAATTAAATTGTTTTTTTTGGAATATAAGAAAGCTTTTAAGTAATTACAAGAAGTGATTTTTTTACCCAAGATTAGAATTAAAATATTTTTTGGTACTTGTTTATTTGTTTGACTTAGTATAGAAAAGAATATAGAAGAAATAAAGAAGTTTTGGAATCTAAGAAAAAGTAGAGAAGAGAATTTTGATATTTTAATGGCTTTTAAAGATAAAAATTCATTCTTTTAAATTCTGAAGAAATTATTTAAAAAAAAAAAAAACATATGTAAATAAAGTGAAAGCAATTAAAGATAATTTTTTATTAAATTATTAGCCGTTTTGAAAAGTTCAAATTGTATTTGAGATAAATTTTGCCTTAAGAAATCGTTTAATGTGTAAGATAGTATAGATGTTGAAATTTTGTAAGGCTATGAATGGAAATTTGATATTAGTTTTATCAATTCAATAATTAACGAGAATATTAGAAAAACTGTTGTAAGAAAATGTAATAAGATGAATTTTGAATTGGCAAAATAGGAAAATTCGTAACTAACGAAATTATTCGAAGATAACAAACCATTATTTTTTATCTGTCTTTCTATTGGATTTAATATTAGTTGGTTGAATACCATAATTAAATATTTATTGTTTCCTATAGGGAACTTACCTATTTGAAATTATAGGGAAAACCAAAAATTAAATCTTATAACACCTTAGCAGCGTAATTGTTTGAGTATATGTTATTATAAAAGAAATTTGTTGCAGATTGAAATAGAATATTTCTCTTACGAATATTTAAACTGCAAATATGATTTTGCACACACATATTTCTTGATAATTAAGAAGATTACAATGAACCAATAATAGTTTGACCTTATACTCCAAAGAACCAGTTTCCCAGATTATTAATTACCTTAATCACAAACGTATAACAATATTTCATTTGCATTATAGATAAAGGTGATTTTTTCAAAGTAAGCTATCGAATTATATAGTATAGATGTCGCTCAATAATGTTTGATTGTCAATCTAACTAATAGAAAATAGTATTCTATTAACACATTTTACTGTAATAACAAATAAATCGACTGAAATGCACACCCTTCACCTTAAAAATCTTAGTATATAAAAACTTGTTTTTGAAATATTTAATATAAGCTTGAATAGCAGCTACCGAAACATATCAAGCCATTCCATAAAAACTTCGCGAATATGCTCGGACTATATGCTTGAACACACAACTGACAAATTTCATGTAGCTCATTTTATAATTTTTCTGAATAATTATATAGTAGCTACCCGAATTCGTGCAGCCAATCCATTAAAACTTATAGAATATATGTAAAATGTAATTCGACACACGCTCACAAAATTTAGTCATAATATTATCTCTATTAATTGTTGAAATATTTAAGAAAATACCTCTTTGTGTTGAATTGCAGCTAACCCGAACCCGTTGCTCGAACTAGTTCAATTTCAATAGCAGCTGTCTTTGAAAGAAAAGAAGTAATTTGCGAAAGTTTAGTTGTATTTACTCTATTCGTTTTTGAATTATAGCGTAATCGAACAGATGGATGGACGGATATGTCGTCCATCTATCTGTTCGATCAACGCAGGATTTTGCGCTTAACACTCCTTTACTCCTTTAGATGATTACAAACTCCATACCAAAGTTTATATAGCATTCATGAAAATGCAGGGTATAAAAATAGTCTTATAGAACACTAAATTCAAATTTTCATCGAATAGAGCTGACTTCTTTCTTAATTTTTCTGACATATCAAGTTTCATAAAATTGTTATTATGTGGGTTTATCTCAGCTCATATCCTTTTTCCATATTATATGCTTTTCTTTTTCTTTTGTATAATATGAGGCCACCATATTTAATGAACCAATTACACTTAATTTCTATATCTAAAAGATTATTTCTTTGAGGTTTTTTATACCAGATAAATTATACAAAAGAAATTACTCCTAAAAAAACGTCTAGATGCAGTTTAAGTTAAAACCATTAAAACCCTAACTTACTTTGTTCTTTAAGCTCACATCATAATGTAATTGATATTCAAAACCATTTTACTAAGGTTTTCTATATTAAAAAATTATTTAATTGAGTTGATCCAAAGAGAAAATTTTTACTTAAACAAAAAGTAAAGGATTACATTGATGTCCCGTACCATGGAAAAAAAAAAGGAAAATTTTCAAATCATGGAAAAAACTTTGATTTCGTATTTGTTTATCCTTTCTATTTTCAACGAAAAAAAAAACAAAAAAAAAAAATAATAATAAAATCTTTGTTTTTGACAAGGTTAATTGAATAAATTACCTTCAAAGTAAAAAGTTAATAAAAATACACAAACACATACATACACAAATTTTTATAATTTCGAATTTTTACAGTGATATAAACTTTTTATAAAATATAAGATAAAATAAAAAATATTGAAAAAAATTATTCAATTAATATTACGGATGAAGTTTTAAGTATAATG
The DNA here is from genome assembly GCF_029603195.1 of Condylostylus longicornis. Lineage (NCBI taxonomy): Eukaryota > Metazoa > Arthropoda > Insecta > Diptera > Dolichopodidae > Condylostylus > Condylostylus longicornis. The sequence goes on along the minus strand of NW_026578009.1, from coordinate 4,628,650 downwards.
AAGTTAATAAGGATCAACTCCTCTTTAATATTTTTATATGGCAGCATTATTTTCACACTGCTTTAGTAAAATAAAATTTTAAATTTAATTACACAAGCTCCATGTATAGTCAAAGTATTTTACGAGCAAATGGAAATTACATGTTTTTCGTTTACAACGTGGACCCAAAGGTGTATAACATCAAAAGTTTACATATGCAATAGAAGTGCTTAATATATTTAATAACAAAAATAATTAGGTAATCACAAAATATATATGGACTATAAATGTTAATAAAAATTTAAAAATTAAAAATAATATTTTAGTTTCATAGTCAGAATGAAGTCACATATGCGAAATAATTGGATTCAATTTTCAAATGAAAATGTGCATTAACTCAGTATTTTTAGCGAAAATTTTTTAAACAAATTATTGCAACACAATAAAATCCAAACCTACTACTACTAAAAAATTATTTAACAAAGTGTCATTAAAAACAATATCAATAATAGAGTTAGGTTTTTGTGGTTGACATAATAAGCTAGGTTTTTATTTGAACTCTTTACAACACCTCCCAAACATATATCTATCGCACACGCGATATACAGTAGAACCGCACTTATGCTAACAAATATAAAAGCTACATTGTTAAAATACTAAAAATGTGTTCGCCCTGAAAAATTTCATAAAGACTGAATTTGAAGTTTTTTTATTAAAAAATTTAGGAAAAATTTAATATATTGGAGATAACCGTAAAGTTATAAAGGGCTCTCTCTAACTTTAACTCTCCTTGGCCTGAATTATGTCAGTCTCTCTTAGGCCTGAAATATGTTAGCCTTCAAATAAATATCAATAATCATTTTTGGATTTTTCTATGCATCAAAAAGAAACGGATATAAAATAAATTTGACTGAAAGTAATAGCAAAGTAATTATCATGTCAAAAACAGTTAATATATGCATGAGCTCACGGAGAAAGAATCATGAAGAAATTATTCTTGAATAATTAACACCACGAAATATCGGAACCAGAATCTTTTTATACGACTATCTTTAGAAGAAACTTTAGAAAAGAAGAATTTTTTTTTAACACTTTTTCAACTTTCAAGCTTTAATACGTCATCTATTGGATTTTCTTCACTTCTTATCTTCATGTAACTATGTCTACTGTAGTCTGCAGTTCATACAAAGGGTTTACTGTAGACACAATATGTCATAATGAATAAATAAACATTGTGAATTAGAAAAAAAAGAGATAGAGCGTGTTCTTTTCAAGAGTATGTTATAATCCAAGCATAGAAATCTTCAAACGCACAATAGGCCAGGCATACCATAATACAAGCCTATATTACAATTCTAGTTAAATCTTTCTTAATAAAAGAACGAGTAGGAGACCTGATTAGACGGGTCTGTTCCGGTAGACTCTTTGTACTATTAGAATGAAAATAAATGTCCAATAGTTTAGTTTTTAATTCTCAGTCCCGTATAGCAAAATTCCAATCTCAAACCCAATTCCAATTTCAAACTTATTTCAACGAATTTCAATTATTGTCATAAAAGTTATTTGGAACATTATACACCCCTAAAGGAAACATATTCACAATTTATTTGCATAGATTTTGTTTTTATAAAAACCACAATTGCATTATTCAATTGCAGACACATAAATAATTAAAATTGTTTTATCAAATACAAAAAAAAAAAATACAAACAAAAAGCATTCAATTGAAAATAAAATAAAAAAAATTCAGTCAAAAATTGAAATTTATTTTCATTGTTTTTTGTAACTGATAATTAAATTTTTAAATAATCTATTCACACAGCCAAATGTAAAAGAACAAACAATCTAAAATAGTGTTTTAATTTGATAAATAGACTAGAAACATTTGATTAACATCTCTGACATCTATATTTGACAACGGATTGGTTGTTTATATGAAAAATTAAATGTAAGAAAATAGCATCGGCCTAGGTGCGATTAGACTGCCTTGTAAAAAATTAATAAAATAATTTCAATTCAATTTTAAAACAAACTTTGTTCAACTCTATTCTGCCAGACTCCCAAGTGTCTGATCAAAAATGTAATAATTAGATCATTTTCAAAATGCAAGTGTGGTCTTTGTATTAGGTTTTCAGTCTTATTGTTTGGAGGTGTTGAAATTTTATGGGTAAAATAATTTTCGATTTGAGATTTATTAAATTAAGGATATTAAATCAAAATACTTTACTCTTTGCTCATTTATGAAATTTTTAGTATGCAGGTCTAGTATAACTCCAAAAACTTACAATAACAATGAGAATGTAAATAAGAAATATTTTTATATTCTTTAAGAACAGAACAGCTTATCTTTAATCACATTTATTGTGTCATTACGAAAATAACACCCTGTATAATAATAAATTTAAACTAAGATCAATTAATTTTAAAACAATTGTATTTTATGTTGTACGTGTACAAACAAAGATACATGTACACATATTTATATATATATATATATATGATTGTTGGTAAATTGAAAATTGTTAAATGTCATAATTATAAAATATTTATTATTATTTTTAAAATTTATTGTAATTTTGCCATATACAAGTACATAATTCGGCATAGATAAATTTAATGTATGTGGTTATGGATATATACATATAAAATTTAGGTATATGATGTATGAGGTATATGTATATAAAATATAATGAAACCTGATTAGTATTATGACTACCGAAATTAAGTACTTGTGAGTGAATCGATTAAAAATTTCAATATACATAAATGCATATTGCATCCTCTTATACTCGTATATTTTCAGAATATTCTTTAAAAGATTTTAATTTTCAATAAAAATTCATTGCATTAACATAATTGGATCATCAAGGACTAACCAAGTTATAATCCGGAAGAAACTTTAGTAATTATAATGCTTTTTGGCAACTAAATGAAATTAAAATTTTGTAAAGCAAAACTAAATTTTAAATTTATTTTTAATTGCAGCCTAAGACAAATCGGAATTTCATGCCAGAATTTTTATGTGCTTGCTAACAACACATCCGTCATTATACTTCAATTCGTATGGTTCTATAATGTAATTCGTATGGTGCTATACTGCAATATAGTACACTTTAGTTTCTTTTACTACCGTTCAAATTCCAATATACAAATAAGTTGAAATTACTGAGACATACTATCTTTTAAAAATATGTTAAAAATTAAAGAAGACCTCACTGAAAACTAATTCATGAGAATTTTGTCGCAGCCAAGGAGTTGCAGAACATCTTGTTTCTTGAGAGGTTTCAATTTAGGATGTGTTTTCTAAATTTGTAAAAAAAGAAACATTGATATATAGAACTATATCGTATCAATGTTAATTTTTCTTAGACCCACTTTTCTTGAATTAAAATTAAATGGATTCAAGGTTCGCAAACAAAAATTTTAAAGCTCAACTCGTATATGTTATATAGGTGACATAACTATATTCTGCAACTGTTGAAACGAAAGAAATTTTTTTCCAGTTTTACTTGGGTCTTCTATTTAATGGTAGTCTACAAACCAAATGGCCTAAAATTTTTAAAAGCATAAGTTTTTATGGAAGCTATAGTTCATTAGAAGCTGTTCAATGAATCAATATTAATTTCTTTTCAGAATAAGTTATCCACAAAATTTTGGGGAATTTGGGGATACTGTACCACGAATGGGGTACAGTAGACTAGACTTTCAGAAATGTTTTAAGCAAATTTAAAATTCTAATCATAATTGCAACCGTCATGTTTGAATTTTGTTTCACTTAATATAGAAGATTTTTAAAGAATTTAAGAATACATTGGATGTTTTCATGTTTCAACAACATCTATTGTAAAGCAAGCATCGCAGAATTATAAAATTTTAACAAGGGATGCCTCTATTTTCAAATCTTCCACAATCTCCATTTGTTATAGATTTAATTCCCAGCATTTGGTGAGCGTACTTATAACATATTAAAATGCAATGTTCGATATATATGCTCATGATTTTTTAGGCGAAGCTGTTAGAATTTTACAAATGAATTTTAGTACTTAATTATTTAAGAACATCACAATTAAAAATTAAAAAAGTATACTTACGCTGGCATCAGTTGTATCATACCACGTCGTTAAAAGTCTAATATCTATTTCTGGATCTATTTGAGCACTGTTAGTCATATTGCTAATTGTTTATTTCAAAATCTATTATACTATTTTCTATGATTAAAAACTATTTACATTTGAATTTTTTTTTTACATTCTACCAATTCGACTCTTGTTATTTTTTTTTATTAAAATTTTTTATTTTGTTATTTAAATTTTTTGTTCATATTTGAAGCATAAATTTGAATTTTTTTCTCATACCTTTTTAAAATCACAGTTAAATTTGATTTTAACTCATATTGAACTTTATTTTTTTTTTTGTAAATCAATTATTTATTGTTGTCACATAATCCACTTGTGTCATCATTTTTAATTTTGTTTTTAATCTTTTTTTTTTTGTAATAAACTTTACCACAAAGGCGGCTTTTGCTATTCACAATATAATTGTCATATTTTTCCAATTGGTTTTTTTTAAATACTTTTGCATGACAAACAAAAAAACAATGTTTGGCATAGTTTTATGGTTAATGCCAATTTATTTAACCGGTAGAATAGAAGTAAGCCTCTCCAATTATTCTGGGTATTACAAAAATTTAAATATTTATCAATAGGGCACAACTTAAACTTATTAATAAGATAAAATGCTATTGTGTATTATTCAAAGCAGAATATTATGCAGGCATGCTCAAATTCTTATTGGAGTTATGTTGTCGTGTTATTTGGTACAGTAATTTTTAAAAATTAATTAAAATATTGCTCTTAATTAACTCGTAAATTGCAACACAACACTACATCCATTAAGCAATCCTGGTCTGATTGTCTATTATTGTAGCCATGCTCATTTGACAATGAAAAAGGTGAGGTCCTACAAAATTTAGTTATTATTTTTATTGCAAATATTTTGCCTAATAAGCAAAATAAAATTTACAGGACTGTATTTCAAAATCGATTACACAATATACTAGTATTTGATAATGAATTCGAACTATTACTTACTATTCAAGGATTTTTCTTACTTTTATAAGAGATTTTTCAAGAAAGAGATTTTAATAGCAAAGTTCTCTTACTAGATTAATTTTCTTAATAAAAATTATACTGTTTAAGATGTACAGTTTAGCACTTTTCCCAGAACGTAATTTACACAGAATTTGCAAAGATCTTAAATTCAATTACTTTTTGATGCTAGCGTCATGAAATCCAGTTTTTGTTGCTAACGCAAATTATTTTTTTGCATTTATTTATGTTTTACTGCATTTACAAAATTTAATTGTTAAAAATGACTTATTAAATCAAGTAGAAAAATGGAAAACAGGTAAAAAAAAGCAGAGTTTTGTTTATAAATCATAACATATCAGATGACAAAAGTTGCTTTATTTGCATATGATTGACAAGATCGCCGCACATTGATAATTTTCTAAGAATTCTAATTCAAAATGTAATGTAATTGCAATCTTAATTTAACAGCTGTCTTTTCTTGAGTATATTTTGACTTACAAGTACAAAGCCAATACAAAATAAATTAAAGCCACTAACATAAAAATGTTTAAATTATTTCAAGTTCAACAACATATTGATACAAATATCAAATTTTCTCAATATTAAAACCAAAAAGAAGAGCCGCAAATCTTACATACAATTTTATTTAGATTATTACTTAAATCTCCTCATACACATACGCTCTATTTAATTTCAAGAAATACATCTTTTCATCTTATATATGACTTTCAAAGTATAAGTTACTTGATATAATACCCATTCTAGTTCAAAAGAAATGTGAGCCCTTTTACAAATACATAGTTTTTTTTTTAATGTACTTAAAAAAAAACTAGAAGATTTACATGTTACGCAAAATTTTAACTTTTTTTTTTGGTATCCTCTTTTAAAAAGAGAAATTTCCCTTAAAAAGAAATCCTTTAATCGGGTATTTAGTAAAAGTATATAGAGAATTTATTTCAATGCTTTTATTAAGTTCATAAAACTTTCATTACATGCTCATAAAATTCTTCTTTTTATTTGCCTTATATTGAAGGAAATTAATTTTTTAAAAAGTAAAACAGAAAATTATTTAACAAACTAGAAGATATCTCTTTTACATATGTAAGAATAAACCTACTCAAAATTATATATTTGTGTATAAAAATGTGGTTACGCAGTATTTTCCTTTCATAAATATGAACTTTCGTTTTCAACTGTACGATGAGGTTTTTTTTTTTTTATGAATCCAAAATATTTTAGTATTCTATTATTTGTGTGTTTATTTGTAATATTTATTTTAATGTTAAATATAGCTACGTTATAAGTTTAAATATGTGAGCAACTATTTATGATATAAAGCACAATGTGTGGAACCTACAGTCCCCGTATTTATTTTGTACGTTCCATGAATATTTTTGAAAACCTCATAAAATCTGTTTCAGTGGTTTAAATGGTGATGTAGGTATATAGTTAGAAATAAAATTTTAATTTTATTTCAAATTAATCTCAAAACCAATCAATTTTTGCTGAGTTACATTTCCGCAACTGCAAGCTTTTCCAAATTTCTATAAAAGCAAAAATCTAATGATAAATTTTATGGTATCAAAAATTTCTTATATTCATCTTAATTCACTTGCTTAAATCTCTAAATTCCACCATTATTTTCTTGAATTATTTTTTTTTTCATCCTAAATGTATGCAATTTTTTGATATATAAAAAATTAAATATGTTCTGAAGAACTAAGATCCTTGAAATCCGTTTATTCATTTTGGAATCATTTAAAGGTAGCATATGTCTGACATAAAGTATATAAGTATTCATATAACATAACATGAATAAATGTAATTACATTATAAGGCGAAATATATACATTGGTTTAGTTCTTAAGTAAAATTTAAGTCTTCTCTATTTTATGTGATACTAAGAATACGCACAATATATTTGTAAGTAATGAATTACATATTGCTTTATTTAATATTAAATAATTATTTCATAAATATAAAATTAATTCATTAAGTTACATATATTATATGCGGCTCGATATCTTTTACAGGCAACATTTATAACATTTTCAATGTATTTTTAAAGGCATAATAGAAAAGAAAACTGCTGTGGCCTGTCACATAACAGATTAAAAAATGAATTTAGTTTATTCTTGATCATTTAGAAATTATAAAGCATAGGAATTGTAAACTTATAGAGGATAGCTTTCTAGAACACAATTTTCCTTATATAGTTTGTTAGCTGCTGCCGTTATTAAACAGAAATCAATAAATTCAAAAACTTCAAGAAATTTCCTTAACTATTCCCTTATTCTCCTATTCACAGCTCAATTTCCAGATCCTGATTTTACAAAAAGCTTCCCAGTTTACTGTTCTAACAAGTAACAGTGAGGAATAAATCTTATGAAAAAACAAAGTTGCTTTGGGGGCACCTTCGAAAAAATACTGTTCCATTATATTATCAAATGGATAGAGCGGTAAACCGACCCAATTACATTTCGTTTCTCCATCACAGAGAAATGAATTCGGTAACCTGGTAAAAGTGGTTTCATTACAATACCTCCCTTATTACATGCAACGTAGTACAAAGCCAAAGATTAAAAAAAAAGTATTCATCGTTGGATTAAGTAATTTTTCATTCGCTTTTTGTTTGTTTCTTATTTTTATTTGCCTTAGAATATGGCTAATTTAAGGATGGTGTATTTGAGGAAATGAAACTACCTATACTCGTATATGCATGTAGGAAATTGTTTTGCTGAAAAGACTTTGTGTTGTAGTGCTGAGGTCGTTGTCTTAGAAATGTATAGGTATGGCATAGCTTTTTTTATTTAGATACTTGATACAATAATTTACAAATAAAAAAAAAAAGGAAGGAGAAACAAAAAAATCAAATTGGCTTTTTGGAATTTCACTACATTTGAAATATTTGTTTTGTGGGGTGATATTTTTACAAATTTTGCAAATGTGGAAGGTTACAAGAAAAATTAAACAACCTTGGTATAAAAAAAAATTTTATTTATGTATTCAAGTGAGTTAAGTGAGCAGTTAACATTACTGCGACAGTGGCAATTGCACGAAATTTCCAAATATTGTTTATGTTTCTTGTAGGTATTCTGATTTAAATGCGTTGTTTTATATTACTACAGCATATTATGAAACCTGTAGTCGGAAAATTTTGGAAAATTGAATATTTTATCGCTGTATTTATGCGATTACAATAGATAAATAAACACTCATATTTGATTTTGAAATAAAAATTACAGTTAAAAATACAAAAACATCAAAATGGACTGAAGTACTAATAGAAAAATTAATAAAATCTTGTAAAATTAAGTCAGAACTGTAATTTATGACAAGCAAAATTATAATTTATTATCCTTACATTATCGCAAAAATACAAATTTGATACAGCTCTCTCACTTTCGCAGTTTTGCAAAAATATAAAGTGTTTATGAAACAAATAAAACAGATATGAGTTCTGATTCAATTCCTTGGGGAGTTAACAAGAAGACATTTGGAATGGAACATACAAAAAATATATTATAATTATCATTAAATAGAAGGGAATTGAAAACATTTAATAAAGTATGGCGTTATATTTTATAGAAACGATTTTTGCTAAAGAATCATCACCTTTCAAAAGACCTATTAGCTTTACTCAGATCCTTTAGCTCCAGATTGTTAAAACAATCAGTTCTTAAATCGACGTTAAACCGACTCTGTAACATTTATCATTTTTCTTTAAATGCAGCGGCGTAAATTTTGTAGAGTACTACGTTTACATTAAAGAACGAATTTGAAATTTAAATTGTCAAAGTAGTATATTTTGTCATTTTCATATAATATGATTTTATCGTCTGACTTATCTTATCTCAAAACTTGCCAAACTCTATGTGAAAAATACCTTAAAAAGCCAAAAATAAGCACTTTAAAAAATATGAAATGAGTCAAAACTACTGCCAACTTGTACGACAGCATTGTAAGAGTTTATAAGAAACATTGAGATTTTTTTGAGAAAAAATTGAGTAAGTTACTTGTAGTCTAGAAGTAGTATTTTTAAAATATGTAACAATTATTACAAATTTCTAAAATTTTAAGTTTTAGCTGCAATATAAATTAAGTTCGTGTCTTATAATTTTTCAGCCGGTCAGCCGGTTAGACCAGAGTTTTGAAGTGTGATTTTTTTCCAAGGCTACTGGTATTTTTAATGTTTAATCGTATTTTATGTTTCAGTAAATTTAATGACTACCGAGTTGACACGGTCGATTCAATCTTTTTCGACCATATCATATAAAATTTCCATTTTGAAATTCATTATATAAATCAGTTAATATACGCTTCCACTTTATCTTTAAAAAATTTTTTCCTCCAAATTAAAGCCTATACTAGATAAAATTTTTATACCACATAAGGTAAAAAAAATACAGCAATATATGCGTATTGTGAAAGAGCCAATTTAAAATAAAAAACAGTTTTTGACAGCCTACATAAAATCATGATATAAAAACAATTTTTTTTTTCTAAACATGTGTAATTTGATCCAGGTGGATAAGTTTAAATTAATTCTAAAATCATTTGATATGTAGTCAGTCTGCAGTCAGTGTAAATTCATGAAACACTTTTATTGTATATGTATGTATCTACCGCAATTCTTTTAATAAGGGAAGTTATCTGATAGCACCAAAATTTCGTATATCAAGTTTTCAGTGGAAATGCACTGCTCCGTGGGAGACAAACTTTAATAAACTAGTTTTAGAGAGATGTCTGCCGGTCTTACTGTTAGTCTGTGTATGCAGATCTGTATCTCAATTGCAGCGAAACCGATTTTCATTCAATTCATATAAGAGTTGACTTTGGTTTGGTTGAACGTATTTTGGTTTGATCAACTTTAAGGATACGCCAGGTCTCAAGAAATGGATCTTTACTGCAGACCAAATTTACATTTTTGCGCATATAAGGAGTAATAAAATTTGATATTTTATAGTTTTGCATGCTATCGGAATTAACTGCCAAATTTTTCAAGGAATTTGGATGTCATAGAGTGGACCTTTACTAAAACCCAAATTTACATTTTTCTTGGTATGTTAACTAAATGAATTATTAATTTGTCAGAATGCATTTTCATAATCTTGTGTAACATTTTAGCTAAACTAGACAATGCCTTGCAATCGGTTATGTGCTGAGCACATCAGATATACTTTATTAAGATGTACATCATTGGAAAAAAAATAATTTTTAAAATATACACATTACGTATACCCTGTATTTTGTTGAATAGGGATATACTTAGACCTGTATACAAGATCCTATATACATTCAAAATATGTTCTGTGAAGTGTTAGCAAACTATGACGTTATGGCGTTTCAAGTGTAAGTTAAATTTTTCACATAAAATTTACAAAAAATGTTGGTTACAGATATTTTCCAAAATGGGAAAAAAAATTAAAAATTGAAAAGGAAAATAAAAATGTGAAGGAAAATGACTTTATACTTGTGCTATAGTTGTAGTGTATAAAAAGGAAAACTAAATGTAAAAAATGTTTGTTTTTAGAAGAAAATCAAATACTTGTTTGAATGTACAAAAGGTTGTTAAACATTGAAGAACTTGTTGTAGACACTTTCATTATACCCTCAATAATTTTGTAGTTTTTAAATACTTTTTTAGTTATTTTGAATATTTTTTACCTAAAACATTTTGATAAAAAGAGCACTTCATATTTTGAAGATCTAAAATGAAATTTATTATGTATGGAACAATTTTACGTTAATACAGTGGTGGTATATGAAACTCAAAACAACAGACCAATTAATTTTGATAATGTGACAATATAGTAAATTAGAAAACGCACAGAGTATTTTTATTTTACCATATATGCGTTTGTGATATTTTATAAGAGTAGCGCTTATATTTTCAAAGTTCACTGTGAATAAAATAGCGTAAATAATTTAGAATTCCAAAAATAAATATCCAATTCAATCCTGAATGACTTTGAAAAAAAAAAAAACCGTTTTAATTGTGTTCGACAATAAATAAGAACGAAACAAAGTTCCAAAATTTTAGATTTCAAAAATAATTCTTTGAACAAATGACAAATGAATAAAGCGTCACAACAACTCATTTTAAATAACCACCATTCGTATGTTCCAGCAGTATTTTTCAATAAGAAAGGGAAGATGTAAATATGCACAAAAATATGAAAACAACAAGCCTTTTACATTATCTTTATTCCCTTTGAATTCTCAATCGAAGCACGACTTCGGTAAATATGGTGAGACTTTGCATATAATCAACTGTGTGAGAATTTGCATATAATCAACGAGTTCATTAATCGACAACAATGAAAGTTAAATAGTCACGAATAGTCCTTTACCCATAGTTAATGTATTTTGAACTTCAACATCAGTTTATGAGCAATATACTCACACTTTCTAACGAAATTTTATAGATATCATCAATCTTGTAAAATTAAATAAACGCACACAGAAATTTTAAGTTAAATTCAAAAGAAAATCATGTTGCCGACTACACTTTTCTAACTAATAAGTGCGTATAAGATGACCGCTTATAGAATGGGACTATGGCGCTCAGAACTGAAGGCACACTCCAGTCAAATATTTCTCAATCACCAACAATAAAGCAAAAGATTATACGAGTACCATTTTATTTTAATGATTATTTTCTTTTTCAAATTTATTATTTATCTTGTTTAAATTATTGGACCTTTGGCGCGTTGTTGTAATATTTACGACTGATATTTTATAATACCAATTCATACATACTCTTACATACACACATCAATTATATAATATAAGTATGTATATAAAATGATTGCACGCAATATTAAAAAAAAAAATTAAAACTTATTCTGTATTCCACATTCAATTTCAATGAATTGATTTTCTCTTAGATAAAATTATATTCTATAATATAGTTAAATAAATTATACTGGATTATACATATACAATATTATATAAATTTATATATATTATATTCCTGAACATATACATACATATACGCAGCTTTGGGGTATGCATGTATATGCCAGTAAGTATAATAATAAAATTTGCTCATAAAACATGTTCAGTTTATTAATAATACACTCAACAATTCCATGATACCGCACATTAATAAAATAGAATGTCATTTTTTATGGCATAACGTTGATAACAAAAAAAAACAAAAAAAACAGAAAGAAGACAATCTAAAATAACACAATTTACTTCAACACGCATACATACACATAAATATAAAGGTGATTCGAAAAATACCATCAAACATACATAATCATAAATTCTTAAAGATACCGCAGCACAGGATATCAGTGTTTTCGTTGGTTTTTTTCTCTTAAAATTTTTTTCTCTCATTTTTCTCTTATTATTTTTTACTTGGTTTTTTTTTTTTTTGTGTTAATGTTTTTTACGTGAACTTCTGTACATGTTGCGTTTTTACTATGTTCAAAATTTTGTGTTGTGGAAGGGGTGACGGGAGAGGAGTAGGAGAAAGGACTCATGTTGCTTGGTGATAATGTAAAATACTTTTTGTGCTTCTATACTGATAATATCGTCTCCGAAATCTCTAAATAAATCAAGTGTTGAAGCAAAAGTACTTCTTCTTAGATTTTATTTTTTTTTTTTAACTTTTCATTGTTATTTATTTTTTTAAAGTTTTTTCTTTGGTATCATTGTCAACTTTTCTGTCATTGTCATTCAATAAAGTTAGAAATTGTATTTTAAAATATAATGTGTAAAATTTTATAATATGACATCAACTTTGAAAAAAAAACACAACTTTCTTTTATAAGAGAATAAAATTAAATTATCTTTAAAAAAATCTAACTTATCTTTAAGGATGAATTTTGAAAATTTTCTATTTGCTTTTTCGAGATGATTAAGGAGTGATTGTTAAAAATGTTTATTACATGAGAAAATGTACAGGCAAATTCAAGAGTTACGATTCAAGTACAAAAAAAAAACTTGTTCTCTTATTAATTTTTTCTCTTAGAATTGTTTTGTTTTTTTTTTTTCTATTTTCTTTTTGGAACCCATCCTATTTGTTTTATAAGATCTTATAATTAGCACTCTCGTGATTTGTTTTAAAGACACTTTTTCTTAAATTAACTTAATTGTTAGTTATTTAATTGAATTATTTATGTCAAGTGTATATATGTTCTTCGAATAAGAAAAACACCAGACGTAAAATATAATTTGAATAATCAGATTAACTGAATTTGAAATAAACTTTAACTCTACATCTTATATATACGATTGTATGATAACAAGTATATATACCAATGTATATAAAATATAACAAAGTATATACACATATAAACAACAGAGAATAATATAAATCTAATATAATAGAGATGAATTAAGAATATTTTGAATAGCTTATAATACAAATGGAGAATTTATTTATCTATCTGTCTTTTGCAAGAAAGAGTTGATCGAGTATTTCTGTATAATGGATGCTTTATGATTGTGAAAATAAATTTATCTAAACTGTTATACTTGAACCTACACAAAAATAATGATAAAAGAGATATGAAAATATCTTGTATATTAGAATTATAAAATGCTCTGATTTTCATAAATTTTCATTTGTACGAGTAATAAACGAAAAAATTATAGTTCACTTTTTTTTTAATTCAATATTCTTGTTTGCATTTTAAATAAAGTTGGGTCAAACCAATGGTTTGTATTGTAGAACTTTTCCCTTAAACAAGTGAAAAAATTGCTTTTAAAAACAGTCTATGTATATCCACCACTCTATTAAAATTATTTTCATTCATTTTCAAAACTATTTCTAGGATTGCATATATTTAGGCTAGGATTGCATATATTTAGGATGAACGATTTATGCAGTATTTGAAATAAAGCAAAAATTGATATAAAGTGCGGTTAACATAATGCTCGATTTTAAGGTTTAATTGTGTCAGTTAAGAAAAATAATTATATTTTTTAATGTCATGGAATTTACCGTTAGCTTTTAGCGTTTTTAGAAATTTTAAAAATCTTGCGGTTTCGGAAATATAAGGCGTCAAAAATTCAAATTTTACAAATTTCAAGAGGAAATAACTTGAGAGGGGGTACTTGAGAGGGGACAAAACGCTTTTAGCGTTTATTACAATCTGGCTTCATTATCCTTGTCAAAGTCTAATAACATTGTAGGCAGCAGTGCTTTCAAGACACCGCGCATGATGCCTATAAAACTTGTACAATTCAAGTTTATCTATAAATTTCACAATAATTCTTGTTAAAAATCAGTAAATTAAATATTTTTTTTTTTGTTTTCAACAAAGTTTTGAAAAAAATTGTTTATTTGTTTTCCTTGTTTGAATTTTTTCTACCACTCAAATTTAAAAAAAAAAAAACAAAAACTGAAATATTCAAAATAAAAATTTTAATACTGTTAAAAAAAAATTATTACTATGCAAATATTAAAGCATTGTTTACAATAAGAACAAGAAAAACAAAACAAGTCCTTTAAAATTACTGCTTACTTATTGTTTCTTGTAAATATTTTCAAAATAAATTTTTATTTTTTAATTTTTTAACGCAATATAAGAAAACATTATGATTCGTAAAGTATATGATTCCCCCCACTCCCTCTATCTCTTTCCCTCCTCCAATTCTACATTCATACAATCACACATCCATACATAGATACACATATTTTCCGAGAAAGTATAAAAAATAAAATCATATTATTATTATGTACGCTATTTGAAGTTAGACCATCTGTTTACACAGTCATCCTTAAATAAAAGAAAGCAAAAAAAAAAAGGAAAAAATCTTAATTTTGTAATGGAAAAATTGTATATGCCCTGAATAAATAATAACCTTTGAAATATAAACGTTAAAGTCACAACCTCCTCCATTTAATTTAAAAATCATATTTTATCATTCTCTTCTCCTTCTTCTTTATATTTTGAAAAGGCAAAAATCGATTCATAAAGGTTACAAAATACAAAAAAAATAAATTTTTTTTTTTTAAATTTGCAAACTTTTTTTTTCCATGAAAAAGTAAGAAGAGAGAAAGAAACAAAAAATTTGATCGAAAATTTTACCCGAACCCAATTGTGTACCAAACTTTTTGTTTTTGTTTTTGGTGAATAACGATGTCATAAATTACAAGTGCTTTGGGTTCTGTTTATCATTTATGTCGTGCCAATAATTCCAAAATAATTTGCAACAATAACTTGTACTAAAATATTAAGGTTTGAAAAAAATATTTTTATTTTTTTGTTTTTTAAAACACATAATAAAAAATCTGATGTGGTCAGCACATAACCGACCGCATTGTGTATTGTCTAGTTAAATGAAAGTGTTACAGAATATTATAAAATTGTCTGTTAAATACTTCTTTCCAATTTTTAGGACATTAGTAAGCTTATAGTTAACATACTTAGAAAAATGTAAATTTGGCTCTTATTAGAGTTTCGCTTTGTGCTACCCGAATTCCCTGAAATGCTCGCCAGTTAGTTTCGGTAACAACCAGAACTCAAATATCAAATTTCAAGAAATTCCATCAATTTGTTCTGTGGATATGGTGAAAAATGTAAAATCGGCCCGCAAATCAGTTCTCGAGTCCTGATCTTTCCAAAAAAGTTATATGTTCATTGCTTTAATATGAGGAATTCATATATTAAATTTCAATAAAATTGGTTGATTATTTCTCTTTATACACACAAAAGTGTATGTTTGGCCCGTAGTAAACGTCTAGTTGCCGATGCCTGATCTTTCCAAAAAATTTACATGTTCATTGTTTTAATACGGGAAATTCATATATTAAATTTCAATGAAATCGGTTGATTATTTCTCTTTATATACACAAAAATGTATATTTGGCCCGTAGTAAACGCCCAGTTGCTGATGCCTGATTTCTTCCAAAAATTAGGAATTTTTGCGTATGATCGAGCAAAGCTTATATATGAAATTTCAAGTAAATCTGTTGAATACTTTCTTCAAAATGGTGAAATATGTAAAATCGGCCCGCAAATCCGTTTTCGAGCCCTGATCTTTCCAAAAAATTTATATGTTCATTGTTTTAATACAAGGAGTTCATATATTAAATTTCAATGAAATTGGTTGATTATTTCTCTTTATATACACAAAAATGTATATTTGGCCCGTAGTAAACGTCTAGTTGCCGATGCCTGATTTCTTCCAAAACATACGAATTTTTGCGGACGGTCGAGCTGAGCTTATATATAAAATTTCAAGTAAATCGGTTGAATATTTTCTTCAAAATGTTCAAAAATGTAAAACAGGCCCGCTAAAAACTGCAGTTCCCGAGGCCTGATATATACCAAAAGTTGATCGATCCGTGCCATGGTGGAAACAAACTTACATATAAAATTTCATCAAAATCGGTTCAGCCGAACTTGAGATACACGCGTGCACACACAGACCGACAGACGGACAGACCGACAGACCGACAGACCGACAGACCGACAGACCGACAGGTTGCTAAAAATAGTTTATTTACACTTCCCTACTATGGAGAAGTACGTTCCCACCGAAAACTCGATATGCAAAATTTGTTGCCATCACATAACCTACCTATTGTTTACACAATACGGTCGGTAAAAATCATAAATTTTATAAAATATTCTAGAGCACTGATTAACATTTAAAATTCATGTGACCTAAGTAATTTGTATGGAATTTTATATTAAAACTTTATTGTTTCTTTTTTTAGTACTTTTCCAAAAAAAATTTGAAAAAAAGTGCTTAATAGTTTCACTCTGTCCGTCCGTCCGTCAGTCCGTCCGTCCGTGGACACTTTTTTTGTTTACAAAACTTCTACACCCTTGAAGATAGAAAGCTGAAATTTAATACGTACATAGATCTATACTAGAAACTTATTTCTGTAGAACAAAATTTTCACTTATCTCCTCACCTCTAGAAGTTATACCCCCCCAAAACCCTAAAAATGCCATTTTTTAACTATTTAGTGCAGTGAAACCATAAACATTTTTGAAATTTTGCAAACGCAGAAAGGTAGCGGCTTGCTTCCCCTAGCGCGGTATACTATAGTTAAACTTTAGAAAAACAAAATGGCCGTTCAAATTTACCGTTATCTAAAGTTCTTTTTTTCCAAATTTTTGATTTCGTTTTTCTTCTAGACCCCAGCTTGTAGACGCTTGAAATTTTAGAAGCTTTTAGACATTATCAAATAGTTCATTTCGTTAAAATAAAATTTTTTTCCATCTCCACCCCCTCTCAAGTTATCGTCTCTTGAAATTTGTAAAATTTGAATTTTGACACCTTATATTTCCGAAACCGCAAGCTTTTTCAAATTTCTATAAACTTAAAAAGCTAACAGTAAATTCCATGACATTAAAAAATATAATTATTTTTCTTAACGTACACAATTAACCCTTAAAATCGAACATTATGTTAACCCCACTTTATATTAATTTTTGCTTTATTTCAAAGACTGCATAAATCGTTCATCCTAAATATATGCAATCCTAGAAATAGTTTCGTATATGAATGAAAATAATTTTAATAGAGTGGTGGATATACATAGACTGTATTTAAAAGCAGAATTTTCTCTTGTTGAAGGGAAAAGTACGAAAATTACAAATCATTGGTTTGACCCAACTTTATTTTAATGAGCTAATGAGCTACCAAAAATTTATTTTACACTGTTTGGAAAATAGTTTTTATACTTATAATTTATGTTGAAAACTTTTTCTATATTTACGCATTTGCTATAACGCAATAACGCAATAAATATTTTAGTAAGTAATAAACTTGAATAAATTTACAAGGAATTCACGTTACAATAATATAAGCAAAGAACTTTATTATTTTCCTTAACAAAACCAAGTGTATAGGTCTTCTCTATTTTAATAAATTTCTTCGTAAAACTTTGCAATATTTTGTAGTAAAACATGTTAAAAATAAATTTTACAAAATTATTAATTAATCGAAAATTTATTTTAATCTTACAAGGAATATTGTTCTAGAAAATAAATCCTTTCTTTATACATTCAATTGCAATAATTACAAACATCTTATATAATCAGGAAGAATACTATAAAATAGTTTTGATATTAGAATAGGCAATAACTGAATTTCCAATTAATTTTATATTTAGATACTTCGGAATTGGAATAATTTATGTATACAATTTGTACATAAGTACGTATAACACAAATATCTATGTATCGGCATACTATATATAACTATGAGTTTAAACTATTTCAATAGTAATGCTTTAAGTTTTTCAAAGTAAAATTTTTAATAGAAAATCGTATAAAATTCATTTTTGAATAGAAATTTTCCAAAATTCTCAATTTTAATTGAAATCCTTAAGCTGTTAATTCCAATTTTAATAATCAAACTAAAATTGAAGAAATTTTAAAGACAACGTTATTAAAAATTGAAAACAACTATGGGAATCGAACGTTCGATTTCAAGTTTTCTCTCAAAAAATTGTTCAATGAAAGCAATTCTATTAGCCCCATTTCCGTGTAGTAAAAATCACTGCATGTTAAGTTAAAGTTTGTAGTTTCAATTATAAACCTAATTCGAAAATCCGAAACTGTTCTTGGAAAATTTGAAGATTTCTGAAACAAAGTGGGTGTTTACAATTTAGATTAATATTTTCATCTACAAATATTTTATTTTACCAACCGCATTGCATGCAATTGATTTATTTGCGTGCCGATTTTACATTTTTGAGCATTTAAAAAAAAATAACCAATTTTTTTAATATTTAAATTCGGTATATTTCCGAAAAATTAATTGGTTAATTGTTTTAACAACAATAAGTTTTAAATATAAAATTTCGAGTAAATTGATTGATTATTTCTCTGTACAGTCCTTATGTGAGCAAAAATGCATATTCGGCCGTAGTACAAGTCCACTTGCTGACACCTGACTTCTTCAAAAAGTTAGGCTTGTTGTATTGGCAGAAGAAATATTATCGAAGAAAATTCAGTTTCTCGAGAACCGGTTCAGCCACACATGATATTGTTCTGCAGAGACACACTCTCTAATAATAGTTTATTAATGGTTGCCTAGCATTGAAAAATACTTGTCAGCCGAAAATTCCACATGTAAAATTTGGTGTCATCACATGACCTCCCATATACAAAATATGTAATGCGGACCGGTCCGTAAAAAAATAATAATGTTATTATTAATAAATTTATTTTCAGAACTGAAAATTATAACTATACAAACGTTTTAATTAAATTTCTCAATCAAATAAATACAAAATTCAAAATAAATCTTTTCATCTTGTCCCGATGCTTTTTGTGAACCTTACCTGTTTATATAATAAATTTATATATTTACATAACATTAACGTATGCTTGGAAACTTTTACTGGTTCTCAAAACTTTACTGATTACTATATAATTTAACGTGATATGACGTGACATGATTAAATTTCCATTTGAATGTCAATCAAGTGTATTATAAAAATAGCATTGCACAACCAAAGTTTTGACAATTTTACGCGAAAAAGACTGAAGATAAAAAAAGTTTAAATCCATAAAAATATTTCAATTAAATTTGACAGTAAAGTTTTTTTTTTTTAAGTAAATTTAAACTTAAAAACCTACTGACAAAATATAGGATTATCTTTCAGTCAGTGTTGATAATTTTTATTTAATGATTCAAGAATTTTCACTTTATTTGAATGAAATAATTTACGAGAAAATCAAAATCAAAAAGAAGCTCAATATTTGTTACGTTTGGAATAAAAATAAAATCCTATGTGAATTTTGTTGGACGGCTTTTCTCGATTTTACACCGAGAGTTGGCGGAGATTTCCACTGGATTATAACTTCATTTCTTCATGTCCTAAGATAATTTTAATTCTTAATAGAATAATTGCAGCATTATAAGGTATTTTAAAAATAAAAAACCAAATTTGTCTATCTCAATGAAATTTACAATTAGAATAGAAAAGTTTAATAAGAGAATTTGCATTTATTATTAGACACAAAAGCATTTTTATTTTAAAGAAAATTCTAATTAGCAAAATTTTTTGAATAATTTCGTAAATTTAATTTGCACTACCACTACGAGTATCTCTAATTCTGCAACGCTTATAATTCAATAGATATTTTTGGAATTATCTCCAATTTCTGACGTTGAGATATAAAAACCACATAAAATAGTTGAACTTTTAAAAAGAATTCTTAATATCGTAAATTTTAGCTGATAGACTTGCTATTTTAAAAACAACAAGAAATTTTAAACAAATATGAAACAATAAGTAAATAAATTGTATTGAAAAGAAAATTTCAGAGCAATTAAGTGGTTGTCTTAGGAATGTTTCAGTTGGTTACATTTATGTAGAAAATTCCTACCTCAAAAAAACAAAATTATATGTTGCAAAATCATAATTTTAGGAAGTTTAACTTGGAACCTGTTGAGTTGTGAACATTGTCTCAACATACAAAAGTGCGTCTCTAATGGCATATAATTGTGCACATAAATACGATACACTCATACACCTATCATAACTTCAAATTTATGATTTTGAATTCTTAAATACCAATTTTCCAAAAAGCTAGGATGAATTGAGCTCAGTTTTCCTTTGAAATTTTCGATCAAATTCTTGAAAAATGTGGACTATGCATTTATGAAAAATTTCTAATAACTTTTAATCGAGATTTTAACAGTGGTACATTTTCATTCACACATAAAAAAAATCTATGAAATCATGGTGTTTTAGTGTAATTCATTTGTCGAGTACAAAAAATAAATATAAAGGTACTATTAAAGAGTTATCAGTATGCAAAATTTTCTATACAATTTATTTGAAAATTCTAAAGAATCGAATTACTGAGCGAGTAAAGTTGAAAATCAAGGTGATGTGCATAAAATACTTGCATTATTAAAAATTAAATCATTTTCTGAAGTCAAGCTATGGGTTTACTTATGAATTATCAAAAATTCTTCACTATTTTTTCATAACCAATTTTCCACTCTTATTTCATATTTTTTATTGAAAAATTTGTCTTGTTTAATTGTAGTGGAAATCTGACTGACTTCAGGGAAATTTCATGATAGTTGCTAATTTTTCTGGAATTCGTTCTGTTTCGTTATGAGGGAATTATAAATAAACTCTTTATTTCAAAGCATTCTATATAAATGCTCTGCTTTAAAATTTCGCGGGTATTCTTAAACAATATATTTTTGTAATGAATGCGCAAAAAATCCTTCAAAATATAAACCCCATGATAAGTACACTCATAAAAAATAACTTTTTTTTTTTTTTGTTTTTTTTTTTTGGGAAAAGTTTTTCTACAGATTTTATTATCGATATATTTCATAAGTTAATAAAAAATCGATGTTCAAAGAATTGTAAAATCCTTTTTCCCTTTCGTATTTTTCATTTTTTGTTCGCCACTAAGTGAAATGATCAAATATGATTTTGAATAAAAAAGAAAAAGTAGGAGGTAAAATTGAAAAGAAGATTTGATTTAAAAAGTTTTTGAAATTTTTCATTTCATTTTTCATACGAATACGAGTTGAGTATAAGGGAGCTGGCTTATTTTTCATTCTTGTTCAAGTTGTTTATGAAAACTTCTTATGAAGTGAGTTATTCGCTTACAAGAATTTACAGATCTTAAAAAAAGAAAAAACAAAATTCGATTTGAAAATCGAAAACTTTTTTTCTTTTTATAAATTGCAGAAATCGAACAAATCCGCATTGAAATATGGCAATGGGCTAGATGTTAAAGTATTATTTACTTTCCATTAATTCGATTTAAAAAAAAAAAAAGAATTTTGTTTGAACTAAAAGAAATCAATTATCAAAATAAAAAGCGAAATTGAAAATGTTTTTTTATTCTTTTCCTAAAATCTAAGAACTTTCAATTAAAGAGGATTAAAATAGAATTGATTTTAAGCGTTTCTACAATAAAAATTTTACGAGGTCTTGTATGTTTCTGTTAGGGGGTTATACGAAATACATTTTTGGAAAATATTCGCCCATACTTTTAATATTATTTATTTTATTTGAATGTGTTGACTTTAATGCAGTTTACTTTGTGTATGATGTTGAATAATGCAGGTGGAAAAAATGAATATTTCATGCAAATTTTGTATCTGTTAAAGTTTTATCAAAAAATAACAATGATTTTATTTCAGTTTCAAAACAAAACAAAAACGAAAGGTAAAAATGAAGGCATTTGTCAAATTAATCATTGAAATTAATAACTAAATAAATTTAACTTATTATAGGGTAGATTCTTCTTAAGGGAACCGAGTGGGGGAACCGCAACAATTTGCGACTTATTGTAGTCTTTATGATAGGGTAAATCTAAAAAAAATCAGCTTTCGTTTATAGATATGCTAACTTTCACCTATCTACAATAAAAATGTTCAATTATTGACAATTTAATTGAATTAACTTTTTAAAACAAAATTATCTATTTCCAGAAATTTTATAAATATTTCTTCAATATTCATTTTACGTCATTCTTTACAAAGATATAAAAATTTTAAACGAAATTAAAATGAAAATAGTGAAATTCATTTCAAATTACTAATTTAGTTAATTTATCTTCCATTATCACATCTAATGACGTCAAAATGTTTTATGTTAACAGTAATTTTTAAAATTTTCTCATATAATATTAAAAATGTAGAAAATTTATGTAGAAACTTATATATGGATTAAAAGCATTAATGGGAAATTCAAATCGACAGGCAATAGTGTAAATGGTACCTAATTGACTTTCTTAAAATTCCATTCAACTCATTTAAATTTCATCTTTCATTTATTAATAGACAGAAACTTTCTTGATATTCATACTTTTCCGAAAATAATTTTTATAAATATTTCTATTAAGGGTTATACTATGTTAAACAGTGCACAAATTTCGAATGTGTGCTTAAATTGCAACAATATGCAATTAAAATTTGTGTTTGTGCCTCACTTTTTACATAATTTGTAAGTTGAATGACTAAGTTTTCAAATATTTCTTATACATAGTCAGATTTTTTATTTTTGATATGGGATAGAGAACCGTAGATCTTTGAAAAAGATCAAACAAAATTTATTTACAGCCCTGCCTTAAAAGATAATCAAAGTTATAAAAATTGTAAAATTTTTAACTTACTTAGTAACCCAGCCAATTTACCTCAATAATGCTATAGTTCTTTAAAATTTTTGTCTCCCATTCCCTAAAAGTATGCAATATTTAGATCACTATCAAGTTTTTCATAAATAAGTATATTTCGAAAATTTGAAAAATTTAAGATAAAATTCAGATTTATGCAAGACAATTTCTTCAATCCCATTAAATTTTTTCAAATTTGAGTACTACTTAATTTATTTTTGTCATTCTTAAATTTTTTCATAACTGAAATCTTTAATTATTACGTATTATTTGTCTGCGTATTATTGACATAAAAAGGAATTTAGAATTCTAAAAATTAAAGAACCCCCCACACTTGTTTTGAAACTGCTTTATATACCCTGATTGTTTGAAAATCATTGTTTTCTTAACAAATACTTAAGCAAAATAAAAAGTTTAACAAAAGTGCGATTAAAATTTTTGCGTTACACAAAATTTACATTAAAAAAAAAACAAATTTGTAGGTGTTTCAAAAAGCTTGAAGGTAAATACCGGAAAGTAAGTGTTTTAATTTAAAATATTTTTGAATAAAATTCACAGTTAATACAGAAATTAAAATTTTATGGACTAAAATGCAATAACGGGATGCAACTACAACATTGAAAACCATGCTTGTTAATATGTAAGAATTATATAAAGCGTCACATGATTTTGTGCATTTGCACTGTGGTTGGGGTCTTAACTGGACACTGTCTGATTGGCGATTAGGATTAGGAGAATTGGCCGCCCCACGAACGATCTCTGTAGAAACTGCTGTAACGAGAAAGAGGAGGAGACGGTGATCCACCTGCTATGCTCGTATCCGATGGTGACGGGTTCTAGGCAGAGATTTCTTGGATACTGTTTTTTTTTTCAGCGACCTAGGGGCTTAGCGAATGTAAATGCTAGAGACCTTGGCCAGTTTTTCAGGGACTCAGACCGGTTCCAAGAAAGGAGAAGAGAGAGATCTGATGACACCACTACCGGCCTAAGCGCATCATTCGCTCAACCTCGCTGCGCAAAATTCCCATATTCAATTGCATATTAAAAAAAAAAACTGATTTCCTATTTAATTACGACAAAAATTATTTTTAAAATCCGAAGCTTTAGAAATTTTCGTTTTTACTTGGAAACAAGCGGAAATTTTTTCCCGCGCTCACAATAAGGTAAGAGTACAACAAGATACTATAATACATTAAAACCTTATTAGAAACCCCATTTTATTAAATAAGATTTAAAGATTGTGTAACAACGCTTTACAACTCAAGAAAACTTTGTTTTTAGTCTTTCAGCTAAAAACCAAGCACCTAGATAAAAACACCACCCCATAATCTATCCGATTCATAAATACAAATATCTGTCACTCTTCAAACATCTGCAATCCCCTCCCGAGAGACTAAATAGCTCTCTTAAAGAAAATTAAAAAAGTTTCATTAGACTTCCTCAGGTTCTCCCTTAAATGACAAATATTCTTCTTCATTGCGTATTGCTCTCTATTTGGAAGAAAGAAAATTATTCTGTAGGTTTAGTGTAGACACGACGAATAAGCTTCTCAATAATCAACTTCTAATTCTGTTTAAGAATCGTAAAATTTTCAAATTTCGGATATATTTAATAAATTATTTTTGTAACTTGGAAATAATGAACTGTAAACGTAAAATCACCAGATAAACAACAACTTAATCATAAGGACATCTCTTTCAAAACTAAATGCCAAAAATATATTTTTTTAAAGCGAAAATACTATAGGTATACGTACATAAGTTAGCATCATCTATTTCTATGCTTTTCACGTCATCATCGCTAAGCTAATAAAATTTTCCATAATATTATTATTTTTATTTATTATTTTTGACCTTGAACATATTTAAATAAAAATTAAATTTTCCAAAAATGTCCATTTTACCAATGTAACGCTCTTCTAATTTATTTATGTAATGTAGACAAAAATATTTTCCATCTTAAGCAAAACAAAGTTATGTAGAATTGTGTGTTAACGCTTTCTATAGCATAATCTTATGTATGTACACACACTCACACATACATGAACTTAAATATTTGTTTACATAAAAATATGAAAGCTTTAGATAAAAAGGAATATAATAAACGAATAAGAAATTAACAAGGTCAAAAATTTGTCATATACGGTATTATAAAGATAAATTTATTATAGATAACAACGCACACAATCACATTTGTATTATTATTTTTGTGTGAATTTTTTTATGTGTACGTTTTCGCAGAGCTACTTAATTAATTCTACATTATGGAATATTTTTATTCTTTTTAATAAATAATTTGATAAATTAAATTACATTTGTTATTGAAGACACATTTCAAAATCATAACATTATGCTAATATTATATTTTTTGGCTAGAAATGTGTAAAGGTCAGTCGTGATTATATTCATAAAACCTCCTTAAGGGACAAAAAACACTGTTTTCATCTTTCTTCCATACAAACAATTGATGTAATTTTTATTATCAGTATTTATGGGATGTTTTGATGGACTAAAATCGTAATATAATCTATCAATTATATTTTATTAAATTATCGTATATTTAGATTAGTAAATTATGTTAAATTTAGCATTAAAATAGGCTATATATTTATATATATATATATACGTACATAAGATTTAAATATATACTAGATAGATACATAAGAAATATGTTTGAGTATTAAACGATTACAAACGTTTCATTCGGTCTTAACCGGCTGAATTATACCCTACACTTTTTTTTACAAAATTCCATGTAAAAATCTTTATTATTTTTTGAAATATTAAGAAAAAATCTTTTGAGTTGCATGACAGCTACCCGAACCCGTTGTCCAAATTTGTTCATTTCGCGTTTACAACCTTGGTAAATTCACGATGGTGCAGGGCAGGGTATGAAAAATGGTTATCTGAACCATAGAGGATAAAGCGTATGATATTTTATACTAAATTAAATACATAAAATGTGGGACTAAAAAAGAAATCTGAACCGCAATGAAAACCTGTGAGAAATTTAATCATTGTATAATTTAAGCATTTGCGTAGTGAAAAAATTATGGGGCTGTTATTGTAAGAACTTATACAACCATATCGTAATTTTATCGAAATAATGGCATTATTAGCAAATTTGTTTACAAAAAATTTGCCAAACTGTATGCTGTATAATTTTCGCTGCGTATATGCCGAACGAACCCAAATTAAAACAATATTTGTGGCATAACTGCACTCAGAACTTTGTAGAGGTGTTATTAGTCGAGCATAAGTCATCTTTTAGTGATTGGTGGCATAAATGAACAGCCAGAGTGAAAATAAATGGAATAGGAAACGAAAAACAAATCTAAATTGACCACCAAATATTTGTTCGTACGGTGATTAATGTTCTAACTAATTAATGGATGTAATTCAATGTTTAATATTAATATCAGTAAAAACAAAGAAAAAATCTTCAAGTAAAGTGGAAATAACAGGATTGGGTAATATTCACATCCTCATTTAGACCAAATTTTATGAAAAATATTTAATTTTTATTTGAATTTATTTTGCATTAAAAAAAAAAAACGAAAATAAAGATATTTTCCACGAAAATTATCTAATAAAAATTACACTGAGCTCGTTTAAAAATTTCATAAAAATTTCAAAGTTTTTGATTAATTGGTAGAAAGACAAATCTGACGATTTCTAAGAAAAGTTTCGGGAAAATTAAATTTTTAAGGGAAAAAAATCTAAAAATTATATATAAATTTTTCCGGAAGATAGACCTCCCTATATTTAATTAAACCTGTACTACTTTTAATCTGGGTGGAAACTACAATGTACTTGCCATAATAAATTTATATTTTGTACATTATCAAATCTATAACTTTTTATTACCAACTCTCCTATCCCGTAAAACGTTGATTTTATAGTGACATTGGTCTGAGTCAATATAATGTAAGAAATAAGTTTAACAGCTATTTTAATGTGAATATATCAAATATTAAAAAAAAAATTTACTTCAAAACTTTGGAGTTCAATTCTTATTAATACATAAAAAATGTGATTTAAAAATTCACACATATTTTTACACAAACAACTAAAGAAACTCTAGTAAATTAATGCGGTATGCATAAATTTTCAATAATGCAAAGTGAATTTTCCATAAAATTCTATCATATTTATACATAATATCTATATAAAAGAAATTATTGGTTCTCAATTCGCAAATCTACGACTTACGAGTATATGAGGAGTCGCATGTGTCATGTATTCTATGACTTAAAATGCAAAATTTCTCTATAATAAATTGAATTTTGTAAAAGAAACTCGCTCCACTCTAATACTATTTTTTTATTTATTAAGATATCTATTATATTTATGCTTCATCAAACTAAATGATTTTAATTAACTATTATATACCTTTATTAACGCCAATGTTGAGGAAAGTTATTTTAACCACAATATTTTGGTTTGCCTGAATATTTTCTCCACATAGTCTTTTGTTTATAATTCATTTGTTTTCGTATCAGAATTCAGTCTTTAAAAATAGACTTAACATTATACATACGTTCAAAAGGAAAACAGAATATAAATTAAATATAAAGTTCGTATACAACTTAAACCTTTATAGCAATTCATTCATTATAATTAGTGCAATAATTAACGAAAATTGATTGTCAAAAATTATTCAACATTAAAATTGAAAATAACCTTTATAATAAACAATGCTAATATTGCCTTTTTCCTTATTAAAATATGTAAGTTATTTGTTCTTATTTCATGAATTTCCAAAATATAGATTTAATCGTAAACTATTAGATATAGGTACATTCACCTTAATATTCAAGGATATTAAGAAAAAAAAAGGTTAGAGACTTTCTTCGGAATTTGTATCATAATTATTACTTTGTATATCCTTACGTAAATTTGAAATACCCTTAGTTTTTTCTTAGAAAATAAAATATTTAATGTTCTAATTTTTTATCTCATTATTTGATTTTTTATCTCATTTATATAGTTCGTGGGAACTCTTTGCAATGTAAGTGTGACATAAAAATTGTCAGCAATTTATTTTATTGTGATTAATTACCTTAGGTAAATATACGTCTTGAATGATATCTGATAATAATAACTAAACATAGAATATATAAGACATTGGCAGCAGCAGATTCAAATCAAAAATTTTGATCATAAATTTATGACAAATAAAGTTGGGTCAAACCACAAAGCATTGTAGAGCTTTCCCCTTCAAGAAGTGAAAATATTGTCTTTTACAATAAACAATACAACAATATTAAATTTATTTTCACTCATCAGTATTTTCGATTTCATCAGTCTTAAGAGGGGGTGGAGATGGGAAAAAGTTTTCTTCTAATAAAATGAAGTATTTATTAGTGTCTCAAAGCTATTACAATTTTAGACTTTCACAACTGGGGGTCTAGAAGAATAATTTGAAAAAAAAAAACACTTTTAGATAACGGTAAATTTTAACGCCCATTTTGTTTTTTTTTTAAGTTCAAATATAGTATACCACGGTAGAATAAGCCAACCACTATATTTCTGCGTTTACTAAATAGTTGAACAACTCCGTTTTTAGGATTTTCGAGGGGTATAACTTTTAGAAGGGAGTGGGGATAGGTAAAAATTTTCTTCCACAGAAATAAGTCTCTATTAAAGATTTATGTACATATAAAATTTCAGTCTTCTTTTTTCAAGGGTGTAGAAGTTTTGTAAACATGCGTCCACGAACGGCCCGGACAGAGTGAAATTAATAAGCTTACTGAGCACCTATTTAAATGAGATAGAATTCAAAACTTATATCCATACAGCTGTTTGTTTTGTAAAAATGTTTTATTTTCGTAAAATTGTTTCTGAATTTGTAAAGGCCATTTGTCCCAGTTGATGCCCAGGAGTAGTTTGGCTGCAATTTTTAGCGAATAAATGTGACTTACAAATGCCAACTACGTTTGAATTCTTTTCTTTTTATAAAACTCTCAAATATTACAAAAGCAGGATTATGCAACATAAATTACATTTTTAAACCTTAATATTGGCAGGACAAACCACCAAAAATACCACCACTTTCATCACACAAATATTTTTAGGTTCAATGAAGTCTAAAATACCGAAATTTACGTGCTTAAAATTTTTCTTTTTTTTTTATTCACGTTTTAATCGAGTAAACAATATTAATGTATAATTGAGTCAATAACTTTACTAATATGCTTTTAATAAAGTTTTTACACTTAATATAAACCACTTTAATCTGTACATATATATATATAGGATTGGGTTTATAAAACGATTTCTAAAGATTCATAATTATATTATTTACGCAGTTATCGATTATTCTTTTCTTATTCTTTAGCTATTATCCTTTAACCACTTTGAAGCTTATTCAAATATATAAAAGATTAATCTATAAGTTCTTGAATATTGTTTAATCGAAATGACGTGATAATTTTTTTTGAATATCTTTTTGTCTGAAAATAGAATTTTGTTAAGAAAATAATTGAATATAGATTCGAATTTACACTTATTTAAGAAATATGTTCTTTATTTAATAAGTAATATCAAACTAATAGCATATTTATTTACCTTGAAAAAGAAAAAATATCTACTTTAATAAAATAATCTTTTATTTACATTTAAGCTCCAAAGCACCTCACAATTATTGCATACCTTTAGGATGATACAAAAAAAAAGAAGAAAATATTGCCCATTTTGTTCTTTTTAAAACGTTGTGGTATCACGGCCCGATAACAATTGCTCAAAATTAACAAACTCCGCCTTGGTATCTAATCAAGAATATATAAAATTCATGAAAAATTTATGAAAAATTCATAATTCCTGTAACATTTTTCGTCCCGAAATTATGCAATATAGTTTTCCGAAAAATAATTATGTACAATTTGTTTTTTATGTTTGTAAAAGGTTAGAAAAATGTTTGGTCCTTCATGTAAGATATTCGATGTATAATATGATTTTTATAGTTTGCATATATACGCTGGTTTTCATACAAATTATGATTTTTACGCAAGTTAAAGCAATGTTAAAAATTGTTTTTAAAATTCGACCACTTAATATTTGAAAATAATACTTTGCCCAAATACATTTAAAAGCTTACATTGACTTTCTAATATATATTATTAGAGATTTGTCCAAATATCGAAATATTTGCCATATACAATAACCAAATTTTCCGAACATATAATTTAAATTGTATGCAGTTGCTATATAACGAATAAATTTGTTATACTCCCCCAGAATTAATTATTAAAATTTGATTATCTTGTAAATTGAAATATAAAAATTATAGATGAAAACACTTCAAATTTCATTTCACATAAATTATTGTCAATTTTAATGAGTAATAAAAAAAAATTTTTTTTTTAAACCGAAATAAGTAATTTTTAACCCCAAACTGCTAAAATGAATTCCAATTTAGTATAAATTTAAAAAAAATATCAAACATTATTGGGTAAATTTTTGACTCTAACAACAGAAATAATAAAATACATTATGGAAATTAATTTCGAAAGTAATTTTGGCATCTGTTCGTTATACAGCAATATTTTCATAATTCCACTTTGAAAACAATAAGTAATTTATATCAAATAAATGTCATTTTTTTTTCTCAATGTCAAATATTTGAAGTAATGTGTTATTACTTGAAAATAAATTGTCTTGCTACTTTGAATATGAATTTCTCTTGGAATAAAATTTAATTTATTGCCTTGTTAAAGAAAAAACAAAGTTATTTGATTTTCCATTTAAAACTAAAATGTAAATTTTTTTTTTTAACGATAATAAAGTATGAGTCTATTAACACGTAGGTTAAAAGCTTATATGTTTAGATTACAGAAATATATGTAATGACAACTGCAATGTCACTAGATAATAAATAAATCATTTATTCTTTCCATCCATAAAACAAAAAAAAAATAAATAAATAACAATAATATTTTTGCAATTTCAATTATTTATTACAAAATATTTATGATTGAAATTCTTTATTATCCCAAATATTATCCCTAAATCTATATACATATATATATATATGCATATATAAGGTTTTTTAAAATAGATTTTTCGAAATTTTTGTGTCAGCAAGGTCATATAACAGTAATAATCATAATAATAATAACAATAATACACGTTCCTTAAAAACACATATTACTCTTGTTTTTTCATCCCAATAGTATTTTAATATCCGTCGATAATTCACTTATATTCAACAAAATATCTAAAATATTATTTATTGAAATTACTTTTGGGAAAATTATTGAACATAACAATAACGGAAAAGAAAAGAAGAAAACAAACAAAACAATAAAAGGAAATAAAATTTCTAATAAAAATTTTATTGGAAAAATTGCCAAAAAAAAAAAAAACCGAAAACATACTATTAATGAAAAACAACACAAAAACAAACATACAAAACATGTACATACATATTATATGAAAAATCATTTTGAAAACAATTCCCCATAAGCATATTGTATTGGTATACGAGGGTGTAAGTGTGTGTTTGTGGTGGGTTATAATTGTTGTTATAGTTTTTATAGGCATTATTTATTTATTTACTATAAAAAACATGATACAAACAACATCCTTATTGAAATTCGAACCTTTTCTTTTACAAAATATAATAGGGCTTTTACGAAAGAAAAAAAAAATTTTTTTAAAACGTTTGTATTGCTCTTACACAAAAATTTCTATTGCATGTCCTCTTAATTTCGTTAAAAAATTCCTTTTTATTTTTGTCCTTTTTATAATGAAAATTGTTATTATTTTTTTTTCTTACAATAACTTACATAATATTCATATATGTAATCTATATACATACACACATACCCATTTACATAGATTCGTGTTAAAAAAAAAATTTCTTAAATTTTATGACCATTTCTTTGTTTTTTTGTTTGCCGTGAACAAAGTTGTCTACAAAGTTTCAAAGTATATTATTGTTGTATATATACATACAATGTACATGTACAAAGGTTAAATAAGTATTGGAGAAAAAAATTGATTTCCATTGGAATTTCAATGACATGAATCTATAAGTATGTAATTTTACTTGTATGTATGTATGTTTTTGAAATCTAAAAGATTAAGAATTTGAAAGATGAAGATGAGATTTTTATTTTTTCCTTTTAGATATACGAAACTGATATTTGTAATAAAAAAAAAAAGGTGAATGAAATAGGTAATAAATAATAAGGTTGAATCAAACCAAATTGGGTTTGTAATGTAGCACTTTTCCTTTCAACGACTGAAAATATTGCTTTTAACAGCAATTTATGTACTAAATTATTAAAATTGTGTATTTGCATTCATATACCAAATTTTTTCAAAGATTGCATACATTTAGGATAAGACAAGAAAAAAATTAAGGAAAGTGAGTTAAGAAAAATAATTATATTTGTTAATGACATGACATTTACTGTTAGCTTTGTAGATTAATAGAATTTGGGAAAAACGCGCAGTTTCGGAAATTCTTGTATGTGCCGAAAATTCGAATTTTACAAATTTCACGAGGCGATATCTTTAGAGAGGGTGGACGTAAAAAAAATGTTTTGCTTAAGAAATAAACTATTTTTAAACATCTAAAAAATTCTTAATTTTCGTATTTCTACACACTGAGATCTAGAAGAAAAACGATTTTAAAAATCGATGAAAAAACGGGTTTTATAAAACGGTGTATTTTGACGTCCATTTTGTTTTTGTACAACTCTAATATAGTATTCCGCGGTAGAAGACACCAGCCACTACGTTTGCAGAGTTTAAAAAATGTTTGTGGTTTCTCTACAATAAATAGTTAAAAAGGAGCATTTTTAGCGTTTTAGGGGACTTTAAGAATGGTGGAGATAGGTAAAAAAAAATTTTTAAGGAAAGATCTAGTAAAGGGCAAATTTTTTAAGTTTCTAGTAAAGATCAATGTAATGTACATATGAATTTTCAGCTTTCAATATTCAAAATAGTAAACATTTTGTAAATATGTCCACGAACGGACGGACAGGCAGGCGGTCAAAATGAACCTAGTAAACAGTTTTTTTCAATTTTTTTTTGGAAAAGTGCTAAAAATGAATAAAATAAAAAAAAAATTGAAAATATTGAGAAAATATTAATTTACACAAATATTATTATAAAAAAATCTACACATTGAAAAACACTAAAAATATTTACTTTATGTATAATGTCAGGGGTACTTAATGGTAAAGTTGCAAAAGATAATCCGTATATACAAAGCGTATAACAAAGCTATTGTGGTAACAACACGGAGTTTATCTAAAATTATTTTTTAAAGCTTCAATGTTATTCCCGGATAGTTAATGCTTCAATGTTATTCCTGGAATAATTTTATAAAAAATTTATTATTGAACCAGAACGTTATGCTTACTAAGAAATTATGAAGATAATCGAGGTTTGTCGGGATAACGAAGAACAACGGATGATATTGTACTGGTTGATTTGAAATTGGTACTTCCATAAAATGAAGTTATTAAACTCAAATTATATGTTTCAAGAAAATATAAAAACAATTGAGATACACTGTAAAGACCAAGAGTTTTAGTCTCTCCACCATAAACAGAAACCAAAAGTTATGATCGTGTAAGTTCAACCGCGTACTATATATAAATTTTTCAACAATTTTTAGACGCATTTAATAACGGAAACGAATCCCCTATATTCATTTAATTACTTTCAACACGTTGAATTTCCTCGAATTGCACAGCGCAGTCGCTACATAATAATGTAATAAGTTTTCCTAATACTCGTGAATTGGAAGGTAAAAATGGATTATTTACGGGCTCGTATAGAAAAATTATTTAAGACCTGTGGAGTACCTTTTGTTTTCATATTAAAATTCATTGTATTTCGGTATTTTAGCAAAAGAAATCTAAGGAATGTTATTTTTTTTTTTGCCATTTAATTAAATATGTAAGGCTACTAAGAAATTTTTCATTCTATAACGTAAACAATTATTGTTAAATAAAAATATTTATTCTAACAATTCTATTATACAAATGTGATTGAACTAGTTCTTCAATCGGCAATATTTCCACTAGCACTTATAATATGTATAGTGTATACCTTTTGGATAAAATGAAAAAATAATGAAATTCAAATTTTAAACTCTGGAAATATTTGTGCATTAAAAGGTTAAACAAAAACGATCACCTTAACCCTCCTATGAGGTTCATATATATAAAACTGGTATTTCTTAAATACCACAAAATTACGTTTTTATTGACGCATAAAATTTTATTTAAATACAATTTCCATAACGACTTTTAATTGTTATATTCGAAATGAACTAAGAAATTTTTCTAACCCATCAGGATTTTTAAGATGATTATTATTTTGTTCATGTCTAAGATTTTCTGAAACATGAACCTTAAGGTTTTCTCCGTAATCGTGAGTGGCCTTTTAACAAATTTCTTCTTAAACATATTAAAATCTATCAAACATATGTTACTCAAAATCTTTTCTGCACATACGACACAAGCAATGTGTTTTTTAACACAGGGCTGATTTCTAAAAATCTCACGGAACAAAATTTGTAAATCTTGCCCAATAATTGTCTTTACTACAACACCCGTCTCATTCAATTTTAATATTACAGGGTTTGTTTTTTAAAGGGTTTCGAAAAATTGATTTTTTCGCTATAACTTGCAAATGAACAGGTTCTTTACAATTTTGTTTTCTAGAAACCATAATGGGATTTTTCTAATACGCATAGCTGTAAGAGGTTAAAATGTTCGGAGATTTTATTTTTTTTTTTAAAAAGTCATACAGCTTTTAAACTCGAAGATTTATAAAACATATCCTGTGGAGTTTTCCCCAAAAACAATAGTTCTATTTAGAAAAACCAAATAAATATTGATTGTTAAAACAAAATACTAGAATGGTATTCAAAATATGAAAACAACAATATTACTAACATAACAAAACAAATTTTTATTTAAATTTCCCGATTTCTTCCAATACAGTTAAATCAAAATACAAAGAGAAAAATTTATTTTTTCACTAGTAATCCGAAAATTTTACAATTTACACAACAAATAAACAAAAAAGGAGTTGTCTGCAGGCGATATTTTTTACAAAGAAAAAGTATAAATAAAAAAAGTACAAATTTTTAATTCATCCTGTGCAATAACTTGTAATTTATTTCCTGGTTTTATTTGCATTCATAAAACTAAGAAAAAATCTGTTTTATTTTCCGTATTTTCTATATTTCCAGTTGAAAGGATAACCGTTTATAAATACAAAATTATTTCAATAACCATAGGTTATCAATATGATGTCTAATATTAGAATTTTCTATTTGATGTCTCTCTTCAATTCATCAATTTTTATGTCATTTAATTTAAAAAGTAATTTATATAGGACAGGATCGTTCCTAAATATAGAGTTTATATTTTTTTCAAAAACTCTTTTTCTCTTTTTTCATTTGAATTCATTTTATGGCATCATTACTATCAAAAGAAAGAAATTTTTTTTTCTTTTATTAGCATTTTTCTCTTATATATTTTCAACTATACAATAGGAAACCTAAGGTACATAATAATTAAAAGTATTGTTGGTAAGGAATGAACATAAAAATAAAAATAAAATGAAAAAAATATTAAAGTCCTTATCCGCAAAAGGGCATATAAAATGTTAATAAAAGTATTGTACGAGTATATAAGGATTCACAGATTATTACAACCACATATATTCATTTAACCTTCTATCCTAATTAATGCCCTTCACTATTTTAACTATGTGGACATTTATACAAATATAAAAGTAGCCTTGTTCATGTATATGAATGACAGACACACATAAATTAAAAATAGATGCATTGTTAAAAAAAAATTTTGTATTGGAAGAAATCGATTTGAAAATATTGAATGTATAAAAATAATCAATAGACGGAATTGTGAAGTTCTCAGTAAAGGAAAGCAAAATGAAAACTTTTGTGTAAACTCCGTTAATTTTGTGTCCGTGTTTATGTATTTAGGTATGAAATTTACATATAAACTTTAACATTAACAAATACTTGCACATAACAGGTTTACCTGTTATAGAAAAGTAGTACTATGTAATGAAAATAATATATGAATTAAAATAAATATAATCATAATAATTATATGAATTACAAGCCAGCGAAATATTTGAATATCAAACTGGAACTTTTTTCAGGAAAACTATGTTTAGGAAAATGTTACTACTTTTGTATCATAATGATCGCAATAGATACAATAAGAAAGGAGTTACGATCATATTAAAAACTATATATATGTATCGAATGTTCATTGAAAACAGACTTCTTGAGTTAAATAAAGGCAGAACAATTATTTTTAATAATTTTTTTTTTGTATTCAATGTCTCTGCATTACTTGGCGTCTGTTGTGATGGAACCAATTTATATATTTCCAATTCTGATTTTAATTTACTCTCTTACATAATAATGAAATAAATTTTTCGTATAAAAATCAAATTACAGAAACAAGGTCTCTACGATATTGTTGTGTTGCATTTCGAGGTATTGCAATAAATTTATTATCGTATACGATAAGAATGTAAAATGACATGCTTAGAATTTGTTAAAAGCAAATAAATAATTTTAAATTTAAATTCCTTTTGTTAAACCGAATTTTATAGTATTGAAATTTTCATATACAATACACAATTTGCAAGTTAATTCTTCTTATAATTTAAGAATATTTTAAGAAATCACCTGAGACACTCAAAAAACTCATACAAAATGCAAGTCAACATTTTAGAACACAAGCAACAGAAAATAAATAGAAGTAATTAATTCTAAATTTTTGCACAAATTCGGAAATTACAACAACTATCTTTCGCTTCCAAATATATTTCTCTTCTCTTCCAGCATCTTGAAATATATACTCTTCTGTTTCATTATCTCTTATAATCTTATAATAAGCAGTCGCTATTTTTGTAAACAACTACATAATATAAATTTCCTAAAATTTATGAAAACCTTAAAATTACAATTTTCCCTTGACCAAATGAAAATACTTTCAATAAAGAACAATCTACTAGCTGACTAGCTACTTTAATTCATATACAAAAATAAAAACAAAAAAATTGCATACTTATAGGGCGAGCAAAAAAAATTATAGAAATGTATTAACATAATAATCAAATTCAACAGATAAATTAATGACCTAAGATATTTTTTGTTATATAGTGTAGTTCGTAATTTAAAGAAAAATTTTAAAACTTTGATTAGTCAAATTAGTTTTTATTAAATATCAGCATTGTTGCTGTGGAATATTTCTTAGTCATTAAATTTTATAAAAATATTTCGAAAGTTCTGACACTTACATTATAAAATTTGATGAACTTAGCTTAATTAGTTTTTGAGTTATCGTTAGCACGGACGGACGGACAGACAAGGCTAAATCAACTCAGAATTCGACGCTGATCAAAAACATACACTTGAGTCTATATCTCATAGCATTATTTCTTAGCGTTATAAACGGTAAGACAAATTTAATATACCCTTCGAACATACGTTCGTACGGGAATAACCAACTATAGAATTTTATTGGATTCTTATTATCCGCTAAAAAATTTTAAAACTAGTTGAAGGTAATTTGAATAAAAAAACTTTTTATTCAAATTACCGCTAACTTTCTCTATTATCAGAGCAGTTAAACGTTAGTTCTTAGCAATCCTCTTTTTGGGCTCTCATTGACAGATTTTTGAAATAAATTTGACATAAACTTTTACAACTAAGCAATTAATATTAAATTGTAATTCTTTTATACGACTTTTTTTTAACTCAAACTCAATATTTAACTTTTATAAACACACACAAATTATTACATACATATCTACATAAATGTGTATGAAATAAAGTAACAAAATTTTTATCGAATTTATTTACTATTAAAGTTTAATTACATTTCCGATCCCATATACCATTTTTACTTTAATATTGCTACTATAATTTTTATAGTACGTTCTATTGTACTGTATATATGTATGTCTACACTTGAATGTATATAACTGTTTATTTTTGATATATGTAAACATACAATAATTTAAAATTAACTTAGTGAGTTGGAATTACCCTTTTTCTTTAAAATTGCTAAGTTAAGTAAAGGGAAACATAAATGGAAAAAATATTATAATATATGTGTCTATGTATGTATGTGTGATTCAACAAAATTTATTAAACTCATCATATAAAGAAGAAAAAAGGATTTCAACAAATTTTATTTTAGTTCATCAAGGTTTTATTAAAGAATAATTAAACTAAAAAAATAAAGAATTTAATGAAGGCGCAACTATAAGACAAAAAAAACCATGTGTTGTAAAGCCAAGGATTTTATTAAGAATTGTAAAAAACAGAAATCAAATGACTATACAGAAATACAGTTATGTAGCACAGTTACATTAAACCAAGAATTAACACCATTTACCATGTAATTGAAGGCACGTTGAATTGATTCTGTGCCAAACATTCTTTAAAGATAATTTTAAGGAAATCAATTATAATTTTAAGTGGCTTACTTATCTCTGAATTATTATTATTATTAATTTCCAAGTTAAATATATATCTGAATCTAATTACTTAATTATTATGTATTTTTTTCTAGACTGACCCAAGGTTCGTTTCACAATAAGAACTTGCTTTATTGTCACATGATTTCTTAAAACGATGTGTTCAATTCTATGCACTTAAAGTTTTAAATTAAAAAATTCTGAAAAATTGAAACACTATTTAGTAGCAAAATATTGCTATTAATTTTAGACTATGCTGAAATTTTGTAAAATATGAAAAAATAATAGTTTAACTAACGTACTGTAATGCAATTCGATTTAAAACGAAAATTTGAAACGTCAACACAATTAAATACAAAATTAACTTATGTGAAATTCGCTATTAAAAGTACTTTTGTGCTAAGCTAAGCCTCGCCAATATTTATATGAAAATGATAAGGGTTAAGATTAAGATCAAACATCATTGATGATGATGAGCAACATATTAACAGTTAAATGCAGATAATTTACTTTAGGCCCTGTGCTATAAAGTGTTACATGATAGCAATTATCAAAAATTTCTACCAAATCCGAATTTAATATTCTTTCATTCCGTCTAACAGTTTGATATCTAAACGAATCGACAAATAAATTATACTAAATTCTAAATAAACCAGATAATTGAAAATTTGTACAATAATAAAAAAAAAAGTAGGTTTGGCTGCCATTAATTTATTTTTATTTAGTAAATTAATTTTTTTGCTTTTAAAGAGAAGAACAAAAATTTCTAAACATTATAAAGGATAATTGCAGTTTCACAAAGTTGACGAACTTTAACAAAATTTTCAATCAGACTAAGTGAACTTTTATTGTCCTTAACATATACAAATGTTTCAACATATCATTATCCAATTAGAAGGTCTAAATGCTCAAGCATATATACATACATGTATGTGTATGTAAAAGAAAATAAATAAATAAAATTCCTTAAAATTAAGTTGGAAAAAGGATCAAAAAGTTTAAATGAAAAAATATGTATCGGTTTTCAAATTTAAATATAACACGATTTATTCAATTAATTATTCAAAATAAGGACATTTGCGTATAAATCACTTTTTAACAGAACTAAGAAAAAAAAAAAAATTTTAATCACGCACATATTACAATTTTACTCTTATTAACACAGGTTAGTCCTTTTTTTTTTTGATTCCATTTTAAATGCAATAGTAAGATAATTTTGAAAAAAAAGGAGAGAAACAATTTTATTAAATTTTTTTTTTTGTATTGTTACTTACTCGTTATGTACCGCTTTTGGGATTTGACCCTTTTTTTTTTATAAAAAGGAGAACAAGAAAATAAAAACGCACGAAAACTTTTTCAGAATAAAATTTTGAAAAACGAACAACAATTTAGTGAAGAAATTACTCAAGTCTAAAGAGGACAGCGTTCGCTACTACTGAATTTTTACACATGGCTGAATGAAACAAGACTGCGATAACATAGTTCGTTATGTCCTGCCATGATTAGAATTCGAAAAAATCAAATAAATAATCTTAAATTTAAATTCCTTTTGTTAAATCGAATTCCATGATATTGAAATTTTCATTCCAACTAACTTCTTGTTTTTGGAACTTCTTCTAATTTTTTAAATTACTTGCAACCCTCAAAAAAATTCATGCAAAAATTTTAATGTAAGTCGATATTGTTCTATAAGTAAACATAAGTTCGAAAGGTAAGTACAATCTGTTGTACTTACCTTTCGAAATCTGTACAATCTGTTGTACTTACCTTTCGAAAGGTAAGTACAATCCGTTTGCACAATCCGTTTCTCTTTCATCATCTTTTATATTAAAAAAACTCAAATAATCTTATAATAAGCAGTCGCTATTTTTGTAAACAACTACATAGATTTCTCAAAAATTTTTCGACTTTCTTTAGAATAAATCACATTCGTATTCGAATGGTCGTCATATATTATAAACTTTTGTATAACAAAATAGATTCTAGAATTTAACATATTCTAGAACTGAAATAAAAAATAACAAAAAACTAAACCCCATCAAACTAATAGTGTGTAAAATAGTACTTTTTTCTTGACCAACTTAAAATACCTTTAATGAAAAAACAATCCACTAGCTATTGAAGTTTCTCTCATTCATATACAAAAATAAAAAAAATTGCATACTTATAGGATAAGCAAAAAAAAAAAGTTAAGAAAAGTGTTAACATGATATTCGCATTTATTTGCTATTTGTTAAGAACTAAAATTTTTGGATGGCAAGACATTTTCCGTTAGGTTACTGCTTTAATAAAAATTTCGAAAAGCTTGTAGTTTTTGAAATATAAGGTACGGTAAATTGAAATTTTACGGATTTCGTAATGCGATAACTAGCGAGATGATAGCACAGGAACGAGAAATCGCCATCTTAAAAAATATGTTATTTATTAGAAATTTAAAACTGCTTGGACTTTAACAGCTTACCGTTTAAAAGAAAAACAATATCATAGGTTTGAAAAAAAAAATTAGTTTTGAATATTAAAATAACATTTTTAGAACTTTGTAGGACTAGAATTTCAAGAGGGATGACGGGGGAAGGGAATAAACAGTTTCGGACAAAATCAAAAAATTACGGTTTTATATCACAACTAAAGTCCCCAAAATTTTTAAAAAAGAAAGACTCAAAACTTACACTAAAAGATTTCAAAACCTTGTGCAGGAAATTTGCAAATATTATTGAAATGGTGCGATTTTTGAAAAAATTTAATCAAGTGATTTATAGAATTCTTAAAATAAATATTTTTTTAACATAATCATCTCCCAAAACATAAGGATAAATTTGATAAAAGAATCCGCAAAAACGCAGGTGAAATATAATTATTTGATAAAAAGGATAATTTTCTCATTACAGATAACCAACTGAAAATAAATAAGAAAAAACAAATTTAATTTCGTTTCTAAAACGGCAACCATTTTTATTAAAATATATTTTTGAATGTTTGAGAATATTATTTTACACAATGTAATGAGTTAATCAAAACGAAAATTAACTATAACGGTCAAAAGAAGGCTACAGATAAAAAGATGATGTTTGAGACTATACAAATTTATTTCGTAGTGCGGTAAACAAAACATTATAAGGCAAAACTAGACTGATGGTTTGATTCAGTTTCAATACAAGTAAAATTATTTTCTCTCATATTTCAATATGCAATATGTATAGCATATGTTTAGGATGAGATTACAAATAATGCCCCTTAATTAATACAATATGGTTAAATTCAATAGCTAGTTGCGTCTGTTAATATAAAATTATATTTTTTCTAGGGAGGCATTTAAAATCCTATCTTTGGCTTTATAGATATTTGGAAAATGTTACAGTTTCAAAAAAATACCTTGCTGAACGATATTATATTGGCATTCTTTCATTAATTTAGTACTCCACCAATTTGTCATAACACACAACGATTCTCTGCATGCAACAATTTAGCAATTGTTATTATCATATCTTTCCGACATACTCATCTACTCTCATGCTAAAA
Source organism: Condylostylus longicornis (assembly GCF_029603195.1). Lineage (NCBI taxonomy): Eukaryota > Metazoa > Arthropoda > Insecta > Diptera > Dolichopodidae > Condylostylus > Condylostylus longicornis. The sequence continues at coordinate 4,586,482 of NW_026578009.1, read as the reverse complement.
TGTTTACCACATTAAAATTGCATGTTTGAACTACAAAACATAATATGGTAATCAGAGAAAAACAATTTCACTTACACTTAAGTCAATATGAGAAATGCATTTGATAGAACGGATAAAATTTTAGAGGTTTTCATTTTTACTCAAATTTCAAATATTTTTTAAGATATAAAATATTTTTTTCCCTTTTTAATTTCTTTTTAATATACCCGCAAAGTATTTTTTGCTTTTTGTAAAAAAAAAAAAGCCAATATTTACTTTAATTATTCAAAAGATGGTTATCTGTAAATTTTTATTAATAACATTTTTGTTTTTTTCATGAATCCTTGCAAAATTTTAATGTTATTCCCTACAGTATATAATAAACGTATATATATATATATCTATATAATATTTTCTAAGGATTTGGGCTCAAATCAAATAGCCCGAAACGAATAAAACTTGATTGGTCAGAAATAAAGATGAATAATGAAAGTATGAGTGAAGTTGATTGTATATTGTGTGGTTACACAGTTACCTCTTTAAAGTCTTAAATTTTAATAAAAATTTAAAATTACTTAAAATTTTTGCGTGTATATTGACTCTACTAATTGTAAATGACGATAATGTTTTGTGGTACCGGTAAAAGGATTAATGTTAAATAATTAAATTTAATAATTTAAGAAAAATTTTATAAAAATTTTATAAAAAATTTTAAAAATTATTTAAATTTCATTTTAAATTTCATTTATAATACAAAAACAAATACTCATTAGCGGTATTTCTAAGCAAATTAACAAGGTCCAAACTACTTACTCGAATTCTCTTTTTTGATCAAATACAAGAATATTGTGTGAAATATTCCCTCAAGCCGTTGATAAGAGGCATGGGATTAGCCGATGATGCAGTGAGTTACAAGAGAAAAAACATTTTAATATTATACTTAAAGGTTATCTTCAATTCCTCTTGACTGTAGTCTCTCTACATTCTTTTAGTCTGTAGTTGATTGTAGCACCAGGAATTGCATTTATATCCATGGTATAAACATTCTTCATAGAATTACATTGACATGTTAACCTCGCATTTTTTATATAACCATAACCATAAGGTTTCCAGAGAAATCAAGCATTAAACACTGTACTTTTGCTATGAGTTAAATTCACATTTTTCACGATATCTAACGCAATGATCAACGGATTTCTTAATTTTGCGTGTTAAAGTCAACAAATTTTTGGGAAATAAAGTAACAAATTTTGCAGAATATCGGGGTTTTACAGAAAGAACTTTTACTAGCGGCCCATTTTACATATTTTGATTCATCGTATCTAAGGGCTGAGACAAACATGCAATATTTAATTTTGCAACTGTTAGATTGCTTATTTGTTTTCTAAATAGGTTTAAATTCAAGAGCACATACATGCAATTGTATAATCGCATGCAATTAAGCAATCAAACAGTTTGTAATGTTTTGCAAACTAAATTTAGTTGAACGCAATTTTTAGTTGAACGCAATCGATTTGAATTGACGTAAAAATTTATTTGGTTAGTTGTGCGCGCAATGATTTTACAAACAATAAAGTAGTTTTACAGTAATTGCAAAACTGAAAATTGCATGTATACCTGAGTCCTAAGCAGTTAATTTACGCAAATTCTTTAAATTATCATTTAATCTCTATTCATTAAAAAAAATAATTCAAAAATTTTCAAGGATAATTGAACTCTAGAAAGTTTATCTCTTCTTAGAGCCAAATTTATGATTTTAAGGGTAAACTTGAAGGATTCTTGATTTCTTAAATGGAGAAATAATTTTTATACGAAACGTTTACAATACTATCAATTCAATAAACTATAATAACTAAAAAAATTTATTAAAATTTACATTTTTTTGAAAACCACTATGATTTCGGGTATGTACTGGCGATATCATATATTAAAACAATTACAAAGGGAATATTTGATATTTAATTAATTAATATCTTAATTGATTAAATATTAAATATTATAATTAATTAAAATAATATTAAACTATTGAAAATAATTTTTAAATAATTAAAATAATATTAAATAATATTTTTTTAATTTAATTCAAAATAATTTTGAACGAAAAAATCACTACCAAAGTTAAACAGATTACAAATTTTGTTCAGCGATTATGGTTATTTTTATTAGGGTTGGATAATTTTCCAATTCAACACTCATTATATTTGAAGCCCTTGACCTACATATAATATTGACTTCCCACAATTTAATTAGAGACACAAAAGAGGCACAAAAAAAACAAGTAGTCAATAATAATGTAAAAGGAAAATAAAATTTAATTTTAATTCAAATTTGTTTTTAATCCATTGTTATTATATTGGAGGAGCTTACTGCTATAGCAAATTGTATATAAAAATATTTTTATTGCAGTTAATAATATTACTTTTACATACTTATTTTTATTCTTAATTATCAACTATAATTCTGTCATTTAGATTTTTTTTATGCTATTTATTTTAATTGATCATAATTTATACAAAGTGTTTACACTCATGAACAAAATGAACATTTAATTTAATTAATTTTATTGAATATTTTTAAACTAACATTTATTTTATTTAATTTAATTATAATATTTATAGTTTAATTTTACATTTATAATTGAAGGAAATTTTTTATGTGTTCATTTATTAATAATTTAAAAATATTCTTAAATATTATTAAACACATGCTTTGAATTGCTGTATTATTGCCAATAATAACTGATATACACCTAATATTTTTATTACACAACACTTATAGGAGAAGTTACAATCATCTTCTATTTTCACATATATATATTTATATATATATATGTATATATATCTTGTTTATTTCACACAATATTCAATAATTTTATTTTTAACCTTTTATACAAATAAAATTGAAAACTTTATTATTGCTTTAATAATTTTTTTTTTTCTTCTAATATTACACTTTATTAATATATTACAATATACAATATAACAGGTAAATAATTATTATTGATTTGAACTAAATTTTGCATCAACCTCTTTGACTATATTAATATTTATTATATTATTACAATATTATCATGACACTAACAGAACCGGAAGGATAATATTTATTTTAAAGATGCTCCCAAAAATTATAATCATTCCGTTAATAAGACCCGGTATATATGGAAGCTCTTTATCAACTAAACTGTTAGAAGGATAAAAGGGATATCAAATAAAATTTACTTAAGAAGAAAACAAAATAATAACAAAAATATACAAGCAAAGATTTACTTTATTTCTCTTGTGTAGGTATACATAAAAATATAAAAAAAAAAAAAGTTGAGTTGGCTGAGAAAAAAGGAGAAAATTTTATTTTAAAAGTAAAATAACTGTTGCAAATATTTGGATACTAATTTTATTTATACATACATACATACATATATTATGCGAATATAACAATTTCTTTTTTGTAAGAAATTCAGCTTATAACAGTATAATATTTTATAAATAGCTGAAAAAGTTAATATGTTTACGTAAATTTTGTAAGCTTTTATGATTATTTGTTTTATATACATATATATATATATTTGCTGTTATGTTTCTAAAAATACACACATACATATTAATATACATATATGGATGTATAACAACTCCTCCTATATTATGTTTGAAGTGCTTGCCATAGGTGTAAATAAGAGGTTACAAAAGCCTCAAAATGTGTTATACAAATTTTATATTACAAATTATACAAACACATTTATACATATACACATATACAATAACATATCTAAAACAATCATATATAGTATAACATTTTTGTAATCTACCGTTATATATATTTATATGAAAATAACGGATATATTATAATAATGTGAAGCTTTCACTTGTTGTTTTAAGAACGAATAAAGACAAAAGAAATCTTTTAAAACTATAAAGAGTGTTATAATTATAAGTATATATACAAGATGCGTATAAACAGTATTGTATATACAAACAATATACACATATACAAATATCACGTTTTATGTTAAAATTCCCTTAAAAAGGGAAAAAAAAAATCGAGGAATCGAGGTGGAAATCAATTGTTGCAAACGACAAGTTTATTTTTCTTTTTGTTTTTTTTTATCTGTTTTTTTTTTATTATTATTATTATAATTATTATTATACTTTTGTTTTTTGTTAGATTAGAAAGTTTTAGAATAAATCACAAAACTTTTTATGAATACATCTGCACATAATAAATATATGCATACATATTTACTTGTGCTTGTAGATAAAAAAGTGAAATGTACACAGGTCTATTAATATAAATATTCTAAATATATAAGTACATATTTATATATTTATACTTAAATATTTATAATAATATTATTTTGATTTTATTATTAGTATTATTGTATACCCACAAAATGTTATAATAATATTATGTTGTTTTTGTAAAAGTTACAATTCCAAGTTTAAATACTTGTTGTTTGCATTCATATGTGTAGGCATTGATATTTGTCATTCAAGGCATATACTCTATATAAGTAGATATCAGCATTTGAAAACCCGCCTAAAATTGATCCGGAAGATGTCATTCTAATTGATTTGCGAGTTGATTCTTACAAATTAAACATTAGGCGTTAATAAATTTTCTATAGTATATTTTGTATTAAAATAATTCATAATAATTATTTGTAGACTTGCCGCACATTTATTTGTCGTAGAATACACAATGTGAAAATGTGTCAGTATATTACTCACCTAAGAACTACCTCACCTATCAGAGGATATACTTAGACCATAAAATATGTGGATCTTAAGGTATTTTAGAATAATGCGTTTTGATATAAAAGCTCTGTCGGATAAAAAAAGGAGCCATATACTAATCTTTTTGAAGATATACTGGTATGTTGCCAACAAGTATGCTTTTACTATATTACGCGAATCAAATTTACATTTATGGGAATTTATATAGAGACGAACACATTTCTTTAGAATTTGTTAAGACAATGCACTATATAGCCATTTTTTTTGTTTTTTTGAAATATCAAGTATTGAGAAACAAACATTATATTAGAACCGAAAGTTATTTAGCTTAAGCTAACGAAATTATTTGTTTTTGTTTTTTATCCTACATCACCCCTGGAAGGAGTACAGGGCTGGTGCATGATATAGCATATATAGCACCATTTTCTTGCGCTATTCCGTTTTTAACTAGGTGGGTAACGAAACTGTAGCAGTTTTTTCTTTGTATTAAAAATTTAAGGTAATTTATATTTATTGTTTTATATTGCTGATAAAAATATTGTTATAATGTCAGTTAATATTGGATATAAGAATTACAACTAACGAAACTATAACTGGTAATAATTTTCTTTAATTGCCTACTAATTTAAAGCTGAGTATAAATCTTTTTTTGATATTTCATGTTAATATTTAAAACTAAAAAAGTTATTAACAGCTATTCATTTATTGTATCCATTCTGAAGAAAGTTTACCACCACTGCAGTATACTCATATTGTATGTAGAGTATACAACAGCACATAATTGTGTAAATATATACTATTCAGAAAATGTGAAAATGAGTAAAAGTAATTAAGAAATAAATTTATAAAAATCCAAAAGAGAGAAATATAAGATGTAAATATTAATAACAATTATTAAATTAATTTTTACAATATATTAATTAGTTTTTCTTTCTATATGTGATTTAACTTATGTTTTCATTAATACAAACATAATTTGGGTTAAATAATTCTTTATTTTATTTGTTTTTTGTAACATTAAATTTAAATAAGGTTTTTTTTTATTTGTTTATGCTTATAATTATTAATATTTTTATTCTACTGTAATTCGAAACGCTGATTAAATTAAAAATATTATAAAATTTTATGAAAAGGCGTACGAGATTTAAAAATTATTGACTTTACTTAAAAAAAAATGTTAAAATTTTGAAAATGAGAGTGAAACACACACTATTCTGTGATTAATATAACGATAGGGCTGTGAGGGATCTATGAGTAAATTCGCTATTTTTGTAGATTTAGAGGAAATTGTAATGTGAAATTTATTTTTCTAAAAATATAAACTTTTTATTATCGAACCTAAGTCTTAGATATTTTCTATACAGGTTTAAAAATACTGTTAAGAATCGATAGAAATACTTAGAATCGATAATAAACTAAATTGTTCGTAAATCATGCAGGTCTAAGATTTTTGAATTATTTTAGCGAAAAGACACTATTTTTACATTAAAAAATGTTTTCTTGATATTTGTAACAAAAATTTGAATTTTAATTCACAAAAAAATTGTTGTCTCACAAAAAAGCCTTTTGTCTCACAAAATCGGGAAACACTGAACTTATCAGTTTGACTATCTTAATCTGTATCTGTTTACAATACTTTCTACAACCTTTGTATTGACTCACACCAGATGTTAGGGACACAAATACAGTTTGGGTAACAAATTTTGCATGGAGTCCTTAGTAAGAGGACAATGCAATATTTTGCTTTTCAGTTTTTTTTAAAGGCGAGGCTCGCTTAGATGAGATTCAATGAAACTGCACCATAGCGGATGCCAATATATATATTTATTTAACCTACATACTTCAAAATTTAGGAAAAGTTGCCGAGTCTTGCGCCTGCCAATATGCACAGTATAGAGTTTAAGGACGGCTCTATTCAATGAGCCATCGAACAACTCCTCTTCTGCGAACGCTGGTTTAATGAAACTACATACTTGAAATTAGTTGAAAATTTGTCTAGTATTACGCCTAGAAATATGCTACAATATAAAGGTTAAGGAAAACTCCGTTTTAATACCATGTATTCTTGGTACATGAACATTAAATGTCCTATAACTAAGAAAATTGAAAAATATTTTAAACTAAAAAATTTTCTTCTTATTAAATTTAATAAAAATATTTCTTAAAAATTACTTAAAATCAAAACGATATTATTGTAACGTTTAATGCTTAATGTTCTGAAAGTTAATTTTCTATTTTCCAACAATAAAATATATGATGTTGGGTTTGTGTATATTATAGGATCTATTTTTATATTTAAATACAAATTTCTTATATAATACTACTTTGATTAATATGGAAATATTAACATAATATACATAGCTCTTTAGTCATATAGACACAATTTAGAATGCAGTATACGTACATAAATGTAATGTATGTCTGTAATAATTTAATAAAAAAAATGTTATAACATTGATATAAGAATATGTATGTGAGTTATTCTCCATAAATTTAACTGTATATATAATGAGTAATTATATAAATTTTGGCTATAAAAACTAGTGAAATTCCGTTTTTAACAAAAACCTTTAAATACCGCGTAGAATTTCTTATAGTAGTTTTATTTAAAGTATCAAATTTCACTGCAAGCATTTCTTCAAGTCAAAACAAATTATTGTCAAATAATTTGGTGGAGAAATAGGGGTAATCTAAGTAATTATAAGAAAAGTTTCTCTTTAAACGCTGCCATACTATTTCCTGTAATTGTTAAAAAATGGAGAATTGAAACCATCCGCTATGGTGCCCAATTTAACCCAAAAGGATGAAGCTGCGATCCAAACATTTTAAACGACCTCTCTCCCAGCTCAATAGGTTTTCTATTGTAGAAGTTACTAAATTTTATGATTTCGATGGATGAATAAGTAGGGGGAGTAGGTCAACAAACTGAAATTAGAGCTCAGATATATTCCTAAACGTTTTAATCAATATAGTTTGACAGGTTCGGAGTGTTGCCATAAAAGTTCATTTTAAATTTTTAACTGAATTAAAAACTTGATAGTTGAGCCAATGCACTTATCAAATCCAAAATTAACCTTAAGTGTTCCAACAATTTTTTTTCCGATAAATTTAAGTTAAATTGTTCTTTTTACATGTAATCTTCCATTATAAAAAGACAAAAATCGTTGTTATCCAGCTGGAAAATGTATGATGATGATGGTACAGAAAACAGGAAAAAAAAGGAACATATACTCATTAAAGGCGTTTCTGTGATAGAAAGTAAAGTATCATATACATAAATATAGTGATTAAACAAAGCATGCAACACCCAAATATAGGTTTGTATACAATAAAGTGATATTTACATGTGTACGTACGTTACCTTTAAAATTTATTTTTGTAACTTATTGTAACAAGGTTACCATATTATTAACGATAGAGAAGAATTTTATATTGATATAAAATTTTATATTTAGATTTCATTGTGGCACATCGTAAAAAAAAAAGAACAAAAAAAAAATAATTACTCAAATTTTCGAACAATTTCGAATTTGAAAAAACAACAAAAATTTTGACTTTGACAAGGTTTATTAGGAAAACTATGACTCAAATTAAATTGATTGTAAGACCGAAAAAAAAGATCAATGAATCATCTGTGAAATCAGCGTCCGATGGTTACCGTATGTCGCATGGTTCAAAACTTATAAGGATTTATTTATATCCAGAAAAAATCTGGTACCTTTTTGATACATATTGTAGCTCGAAAGTATCTATCTGCACCCCCCCCCCCCTTCTTTTTTTACTAAATGGTAGTTTTATTTAATCAAAATTTATTCAGCAGCCAAGTACAGATTTTTTTATATTTTCTTTTTTAAATTGAGTTGGCTAGTCTAAATTCCAGAATGATTTGATAATAATATCTTCATACCATGTACACATATATAGGTACGTAGAAGTATCCATGTTTCTTGTTGAGAAAAAACATTTTGTATTCCTTTATAAGGGAATATTTCGTAATTTAATAGACGAAAATTGCAAAAAGCATAATATGATTTCATTAAAACGTCTTAAATAAGAAAAGTATATACAGGTACACGATTTCAACAAAAGATTTTCGGACAGGAAATCGTTTTAATGTGAAATATGTGTAGGTACCGCATAATATAAGAATAGATGATCTTAATCGGTGTATACATTTGATTTTTTTGTAACCGTGTCCGACTAAACTTTTAACTTTAATGTGCAGTAGAAGTTTTATCCTATCAGTTATTATTTGAGCAAGTTTTGTAATAATTTCATGGTATATCAACAAAATAAGGAACCATTATACATTAAAATTTATAGAAATTTCAGAAAATTCTTTTCTTTTAAAATATAATGATGTAGGGCAATTCATGTAAACATTATATTATAGGTCCTTCCATGAAATTGAACACAATTCATAATGAGAATAGAAAAATATTTGTTTATATAAAAAGAATTCTGAGAATATTTAATTCTCAAAAATTCTAAGAGAACTCAAGTATCTTTTAAAATAAAATTCTTTTGGTATATCATTTAATAGATACACCTTTTTTAATCCTTGTCATTTCTCAAAAAAAAAAAAAAAAACAAAATGGTCATCAATTTTAAATAATTATTATTGAAAGGAAAAATAGGTATTATTGTAAATTATGAACTTTTGTTTTTGAATTTCATCTTAAGAAAACTCAGGGTTCATTGTTTATTGCACATTAACAATAGATCATATTATACATACATATATATAATAAAATTAAATTTTCAATAGTCATTTTAAATATTTTATGATCAAAAATCAATAAAATTTCCTTAAACTAAAATTTAAAATTACCTATAAGAAGATAATTTCCCTATGGATCTGCCATACTTTTACAATTTATTAATAATTTTGTTCAAATTGTTCAAGACAAAAAGTTCAAAAGTAAAAAATTATAAACACCCATGTCAGTCACAAGAGCAGGTCATTCTTTTTTTTGTGGTTAACTTTTGAGCTAAAAAATATTATTAAAAATGCCATAAAAATAAGCGTAAAAGTGAACATTAAATACTTTTAAAGGCTAATATTGTTATAATTGAAGAAGAAAAATAAGAAACTTTTTGTACAATAGGCCGAACGAACATTTTATGGGCCCTTATTATGTATCGAACTGAAGAACCCTCCCCGACGTAGAGAATTGTAGAGCTCCCCGAGACATTTCTAACGGTATCCCATATTATACACTTAGCTGAAAATTTCTATCTGTGCAGAAAAGGACCTACTATTGGACTATTTGGAGGCCGTAAGAACTATTGGGAGGTCGAAAATTTGATTAATATCATTTGTTATCAATTACAAATTTAACAAAAATTTATTTGAACTACGCTTGGATGAATAGGAGTTATTTTATTAACAATAAGAAATTCGAAAAAATTATTGTATACCGAAAGTCTCTGAACTAGTAGTAGAAATGTGGCTTAGTTTGGTCAGCATTGATCGTATGCTTAATCACGGTCTGGTGATCACGGATAATGGTAGCTAAACAGCACATTTGAGCAAATAGTTGATTACGATGATTAAGATATTTTCACTTATTCATTCAAGATTTTATTGAAATTTTAGTAGATAAATAACAATTTATTACCCCAAGAGCTATGCAATAAAAAAATAAATGTAAAAAATCTTATTTTTATTACAGAAGTAATGGAAAACCATTGCGTTAAACATCTCCAACATGCAAAAATTTTATCATTTTTATGAGCACCTCTAGTCGGCCTAAATTAAATGTCAATTGGTTTAAAAGTGCCCCAGCCATTATAATATTATTAAAAATTGTTGAACATCAATGGATTTCGCATGAAAAATTATTAATAATAATTTTATTATCGTCTTACTGAAAATAAAAATATCTATAAAAATTTTCAAATATGAAAAAGTTGAGAAAGAACTGACGACTTTCATTGAATAGAATTTACCTGATATTAGAAAATTTCCTTGCTCTACGAGTATTTATATTTACATTTAAATTCCTTAATGCTTTTTCTGGAAAAATGTCAACGAAATTTCACGAAACATTTCTTCTTGTCTTCTAGATAAATTTGACACCAACCTTAAAGAAAATACTAACAACTTTTAAATTTCTACAACACAAGAAATTAGCAGTTCTAAAATTGAAATTTTACCTTTCATATTCCAGCTCGGAAAATTTTTATGTTTTGCAAAATATTATTTATAGGTTTAAGATTTTATTTCAACAAAATTATTTTATTAGTTAATTGGTAAATAAATTAAAATTTAGAATATTTTCAATCTCATAAAATAAAATGTGAGAGCTTTGAAACATGAAACTAATTTTTCCCTAAATAACAAGTTTAAAACCAAATAATAATATTTATGACGTATTAGAAATTGAAATAGCATGGCCAGCTGGTCCTATTTTAAGGTAACAATTAAATTGAATTTAAGGTAACAATTTTACAAATTAAATTTTATAAATTTACGAACACCCTCTAAATAAAACGGATTATCTTCTTTATAATAAAGCTCTTTTTAAAAAATAATATTGTTGCATTTTATCCATTTTTTACCAAAAATCCTTTTGAGAACTCACTTTTTCTATTTACTAATTTCAAGTCCTGTATTGAAAATAAATTTGGTAAACTGTTATAATATTACAAATACCTAGATATATGTACGTAAAACAAAAAAACCGATTTATTGAGAAAACCAATAAACACAACTAATCAGCACAATCATGAATAACACTCGTAAAATTTTACGAATTTTGAACTTAGCTACAACGTAGACTTTTGAATGATCACAAATTCCATTTGTAGATATTATGAATCGGCAATGGCAACATCATTTTTTCGGAGTGTTAAAATTAGTTTTCCAGAGTTGTTCAGTTTTTTTGTTTTAGTTTTTTACTCGTAACATATTTGAAGAATTGATAAAAAATTTTTTAGGAAGTAAGAATTCACTTCCCTTCAAGGCACCTTAAACCAACTCAAACTCAGAAAAAAAAATCAAAACTTTTATTTTTTTTGGAAACCTTTTAATATTTATTTTAACTACGAACGTAATTAAATAATTATTCTATTGTGAATATTCGGAGTAGAATTTTAGTGATTCGGAATTGACAATATGACATTCATAATTTTCCGAATTTCTGAGCTATGAATGGAAATTATGATCATACTACTGAATATTTATCTTGAACTTTGTAGCTGTTGAAATGACCAGAAATAAAATGGGTGAAACAAATGGAGCAAAGATGGCAAAGTGTAATTAATTAGCTTACTATTATTTTAGAAGAAAATTTGTAATTTATTCTACAATCGTTGTGTATAGGTAGGATATCTACACAATCATACAGAACTTGAATAAGATTTAATTATACACCAAATGAGGACGTCTGACAACACTTTTTTTTAAAAATATATAAAGATGTCTTTAACTTATCAAAAGTTTTTTTTTTTTAAAAACTCGGTTAATTAAATTTGTGAAACTATGTTAAAAGTTACAAACATACCAACATTAATACTAGATCCTTTTTAATTTTATTTGTATACTTATGTTTGTCTATGTAATTTATTTTTTTTCCTTTATATTTTCCATTTTTGCTTGTGGGTTTTTTTTTTGTTGGACTCTTGTTATTGATTATTTTATATCTTTTCTTTTTGTTTATTTTATTTAAAAAAAATTTTTTGGTATATTTTTAGCGTTTTAATAGCGTACAAAATGTTGATAAAACTTCTAGGTTATTAAAGATAGAAAGAATAATTTTTTTCTTTTTTTTTTGGGGGTAATTTTAAAATTGGTTTATTTTTATACTCAAAAAGAGAAAAGACAACAAAAAGACAAAAAAAATGGATTCGATAGAACACAAGGTTTGCAAAATAGCGCATTCACCTTTAACAGTTTCAGTCTAGGATTTTATTCAATGAAAATATCTTGCATAAATTTAGGAGAATTTATTAAAGAAGAAAGTACCTTTCTAGGGTAAATACGACAGTCTAACATTTTTGTAGTTTTTGTGATAGAAGAAGTAACTTGTTAAATTTTCACATTTATAGAATTCACAAATTGTTTCGGTTTGGACATGGTAATTTGTAAAAAAACATGCATGTTCGTAAGATTTTAAAGCTACAATTTAGAGAGTGGAGGAAATATGAGCAAATCTTATTGTCCGAAAATGCCTTAGAGCTCATTTATTTGAGTACAAAATTTTATCTTTCACTTTTTAACGTTGTAGTAGTTTTGTAAGCAGACAGACGCAATTAAACTAATGAGATCATTTGAATTTTTTTTTAAATTTGCCAAAAAAGAAAAAATAGGGAAAATTTAATTTAATGATTTAGATGATTTAGAAGAAAATCATAAAGATTAAAGGATTCGATTAAGTAAACAGGAACAAATGACAAAATGAAATTAAAAATGTTCCGTAAATATAGTCCTTAAATACACAGAAAAATATTTTTCATATTTTCATAATATTTAAAATTTATAATAATGTCGCGATAAAAATAATATGAAAAATAACCTCCCTTATTGTATTCAATGCGATCGGTAGCAATGCCCATATTTTATACATACACTCTACTAAGCATATAACTACTATAGGATATTTATAATATAATGAATCTGTTTTTACACTAAAGTTTTAATTAATTACTCAATGGATATTATATTTCAAAATATTTTCTGAATTATACGAGTAATGAACGTGTGAAATGTAGTAAGTTGTAGTCCCGGAAATTTAAAGTATTTACGTAAATTAAAGTATGTTTAATGGTTATTAAGACGCCGATTATACACTAACGCTAAACATTAATGTGAGTTCTTGAACACGGTGAACAGAAAGGAGAAATTGTATAGAACTATATTTATTGGGCTCAAATCGTGCTTTAAGTTTCTAAGAGCGAGAAACGAAAATGTTGCCCACTCTACTAGAAGGACAAACCTAGGCCGAATTCTTACAATCAGTTGAAAACATTAAGAGTCTTCCAGATTTAGTCTTAATGATGCTCAGTCATAAGAAGTGTATACTTTTTGGGAATGGTTTTACTTCAATATTTGATTTAAATTTTATTGAAATTTAATATTGTATTTAAAGAGTTGTATAACTTTTCAGTAAAATAAGAATAAAATTGTATTATTTTATGTTGAATTCAAACATTTATGGGGTGTAAATCTCATACCTTTTAACTTTAATTTGAATACTTGCACTAAAGCTTCATTGATTTGACATGAATTTAATTTAATTCTACATTAGTTAAAGTATTTGAATGATTTCTTGGAACTACACTACAACTACAATTTAATTGCACTTCTCAATCGTTGCGTCAAAGGATTTCTACAATTTCTGATAAGAGTCCCAAATTCGAAGCAGAAACTTGTGCAAACGAGGCATTAATTGATATAAATATTTTAATTATTTATAAAAATTTCCGGTAAGCACAATCATTGTAGAAACTCATAAACAATATCATAGAAAAACTCAAATAAAAGGGAGAAAAGTATTCCTCCTACAACATTACTTATATGAAATGGCACCTTTTTCCACCATAATTCAATCTTATTAGATAACATCTTTTAATTACATAATAATTTTATGATTATTTTGAACATTATTAATAAAATTTATGAAAATTATTATTACGTCATAAAAAACTAAGTGATTTATTACTTTTCAAAGCAAACATTAGTACGTATTGAATAGGGCAGGCATTATTAGAAAAATGGGACCACCATCTACATATTTAATATTATATTTATCTCTTTATATGCATCTACTCTTAAGAATATAAACACATACATACATACATATATAGGTACCTAATTTCAATTGTTACATTAAAGTTTCACAAATGTTTTACCCTTAGCTTGCTGCAAAATATTTATCATTTTTTTTTTATTTTCATGTTTTTTCCTTTATGTTATTAAAAATTTTGCTTATTTCCTTTTTTATCCTGTTTCCTTTAATATCAGAATTTTATATGTATTACAATATAGAATATATTTATGTGTGTAGATATGTGCATTCGCGTACCGAAACGAAATAATGTATGTAATGTTATATAAGTCTAATGGTTTAGAAAAATTAAATTTTCTTCGAAGATCATATTGTATGTATGCTTAAATAAATGTGTGGCATGACTTTTCTGTTTGTTAGACGTAATATGTGGTATATAATAAGAATATTGAAGGACACAATATTAGAAAAACATGTCTTGTCTTAAATTCTGCTTTGCCAGTACAATCTTATATGAAGCTCACACTAAATCATTTAATATAAATAAATCCTATAATTACTCCATATTTTTCACAGATTTTTGGTGAATATTCAGTAAATTTTGCAATAACAAAGTAATTCATGATGGGTTAACAAAATCAATTCCAAGTGTCCTTCAGAAAAAAAAATTTATTTCGTTTTTTTTTAATATTGAATTGACCAATGAGTTGTGCGTATTGGGAATTTGTTTCGAATTTCCAAGCATTCAAAAACCCAAATAACATTAATTTCAAATTATATTGCTTAACTCTTAGCTTCTAATTTAAAAAACAACAAGCTTTTTAGCACTTTTCCAAAAAATTTTTGAAAAAAAGTGCTTATTAGTTTCACTCTGTCCGTCCGTCCCTCCGTCCGTCCGTCTGTCCGTGTGTCTGTTTACAAAACTTCTACACCCTTGAAGATAGAAAGCTGAAATTTTGTATGTATATAGATCTTTACCAGAAACTTATTTTCGTAGAACAAAATTTTTACCTATCTCCCCCCCTCTAGAAGTTATACCCCCCCAAAACCATAAAAATGACCTTTTTTAACTATTTGTTGTAATGAAACCATAAGCATTTTTGAAATTTTGCAAACGCATAAAGGCAGCGGCTTGCTTCCCCTAGCGCGGTATACTACAGTTAAACTTTAGAAAAACAAAATGGCCGTTCAAATTTACCGTTATCTAAAATCCTTTTTTCCCAAATTTTCAATTTCGTTTTTCTTCTAGACCCCAGCCTGTAGAACCTTGAAATTTTAGGCACTTATAGACATTAACAAATAGTTCATTTCATTAGAAGAAAATTTTTTTCCATCTCCACCCCCTCTCAAGTTATCACGTCTTGAAATTTGTAAAATTTGAATTTTTGGCGCCTTATATTTCCGAAACCGCAAACGTTTTCAAATTTCCATAAACATAAAAAGCTAACGGTAAATTCCATGAATATCCTAAATATATGCAATCCTAGAAATAGTTAAATATGAATGAAAATAATTTTAATAGTGGGATAGGTATACATAGACTGTATTTAAAAGCAGAATTTTCACTTGTTGAATGGAAAAGTGCTACAATACAAACCATTGGTTTGACCCAACTTTATTTCTTACTCTTCTTTAAATTTTCAATTTCGTCTACAAAATTTTATTCGAAAATTTCAAAAACAGAGAAATTAAAAAATGTCCTTGAACTGAAATGACATAAACATAAGAGGAGTCAAATATAAACAACATGAGCAGGTGCACTGTAAAAAAAAAGATATAGTTAAGTTTTCCCATTATTTCACATTGAAAATAACGTAATCATGTTCTCGTGGCATATATTTGTATAATGTAATTTTCGAGAGCAATTTTTTCGTTTTGCGTATTTCGTTTAAAATTTATTCACCAAACATTCTTTTCGTTCTGGAAGGTGACAGGCTCAGCTGGTGTTTTTAATAAAGTCCGAGAATGGTGAGCTATTATGTGTATTTCGAATGGAATTATTAGCCAATTGTTTAACACAATGGCGACATTATACACAATAATATTGATAGTATTTTTAAATAAAATATTCGGCTACTAGTCACATGATTTTTTGTCGAACTCGTTACACTTGTTACCAAGCTTGCCCCGCAAACGATCTTTGTAGAAGTTGCTGTAACGAGAGGGAGGAGGAAACGGTGACCCACCTTCTATGCTCATGTCCGGCAATGGCGAACTCCGGGCAGAGATTTCTTGGGTCTTTTTTCTTCGGGCACGCTACGGACTTAGCGGATGTAGGCGTTAGGGATTTGAACCGATTTTTAAAGGGTTCGGGCTGGTTCAGATGAGGAACGGGAGGGAAGAGATCCGGCGGTACCACGGCCTAGTTGGCCTATGTGTACCCTTCGGGGAGCCGCGACAACCTAACCTAACCTAACCTAACCTACACTTGTTATCAATCTATCACATTCGATAAATTTCTTAGTCAATTCGCTATATACATACGAGTATAATAATAAGCCTGTTAAACTTTTAACTCTAGATTTTTCAGGAATTGTTGACTAATTATACACAATTATTAACAATTTTCTTATGAAGAATGATCATCGACACAAGAATAGTTTAATAATAGTTTAATAAAAAAAAATCGGTATCTGCAAACTGGTCAAGCTATATTTTATTCTTCTAAATTAACTATAAACTAGTTTATACTAAATTAACTATAAACTAAATTAACTATAAACATAAAAATCACCAATATAAACTAGTTAACACTTCTTGTTTTAAATCAATTGTTAACGTAACAATTGCCACTTTAGTTTTAATATCAAAATACAAAACAGCAACACAACAGATTTTTCAATATAACCTTATAAGGACTTTAGAAGAATTTTCCGAAATACACAAATTAAATATTAAAATTTAAAATACGTTTATTGTATAAGTTGTTTACTAAAGAATTTGCTTATATTTTCTCTATCTCTCACTTAAAAAGTCTACATACATTATAGATAATGGAAAGAAGCGATATTTGAAAAACAAAACGAAAAAAAAAAATCAATTCTATTAGCATGCATCCTTTAAGCTTTTTTTGATTACTTTTTAAATTAAAATAAGAACATGAAAAGGAGGAATAAAATAAAATCATAGAATTAAGAACAGGAACACTTCTGTTATATAGACGATTTGCTTACTCCATTCATTTATTTCAGATGATTTGCTTTAGATTTACGGGATTTATTGGATTTCATTACACATTTCATTAAATGTATAGGAAATAAATTCGAAATGTATTATAATATGGAATCGATGTTATTTTCCTTTCAACCTCAATAAGTATTTGCGCTATAATCGTACACATTGGGTATATACATATAGGATGTGTATAGCATGAATATATGAACAGAAACATTTTATCCTTGTATTCAACATTGTATTATCATCCTTTGCTTATTGTACCTGTCGTACATTACTTTAATTTCCTTCAAGAAATATTTAATAAGCAAACATCTTTAAAGGAAAATCTTAATAAATGGATGTGTTGTGTATGTGCAACATATTTTTTCTTTTTGCACATACATACTTGTTTGTCAAAGTATGTCGTTATTAAAGCATAATTTTGTTTAAATTGGAATCAAATTTATATTTATTATATAATTTTTTTTCGCGGAAATATATTAAGAAATTAATATTATGCAAGCATTTTATTATACTTATAAGTTTGTGCTGAATAATCGTCTTCTCTAATTATTGTTCTTAAATATTATTTCACGGGAAACTAAACTCAGTATACAGAATTTAATATTCCACAATTTTATTAAAAAAAATGGTTAATTTTTTATTATAAATTTTTAAAAATTATAATAGATGCTGATTCTCATTTTGGAAATTTCTCAACTTTAGTCCTGTAATAATTCATCCGTTCTAGATTACATTACTACTGTCTATATTATAAAATAATCATACCTAAAATTTTTACATAATCAATTGTAATACCAGACCATATAAAACAGAATTAATTATTTATTTTGATTTTCATCAGGTTTCACTTTCGTATGTTCTTTTTCCACATCATACTCAAAAATTTATATAATATACGCCATATGAGATGTTAAAATTCTAGAGTTTATCATAGAGAAAGACCGCAAGAAAATATTACAATTTACAGCCTAAAATCTCATTAAGAATGTAATATAAAAAAACTTATTTTGCTTATAGTTAAAAACTGCACCAGCCTTCTCAACAATATCATTGTCAATTTTGCTATGAAGTTTGCAAAACTGAGAAATGAAAGTAAAACCAAAATTATGAATTTAAAATACTTTTATTTTATCCTTTTTGTTCACTAATACAAATGTATTTTATTATATTCTAAGATTTGCTGCTCACCAAAGAAGTTTATTTGCATATCATCAAAACCAAGAATTTGAGAAAATTTCCACAACAAATAAAGAAGCAAAATTAAAAACTCTTTTTTAATTCAATTCAAAATTCAATATAAAATCATATTATAAAGGATGTGGAGGAAAACTTTTCTATTTTTGTGGCGTAAGTCTAATATTGGAATACCTGATTTTAAAATGCTTTGTAAATAAATCTTAATATCATATATTTTTTACCACAAACCCACTATCAGAATATTAAAAAACTTTTAACAGTTTAAAAAAAAATTTTTTATTTTGATTATATATACAAAAAATTTTAATGTTTTGGGATAAGAAGTTTTGGCAGAAATTCTATATTTTAGCATCTATGTTAGGAACTCTTGTAATAAAATTTTGAAATTGTGTTTGATTGTGCTTTGAGAAACTTGTGGAATAATCTCTTTTTAAAAATTAAAATCTAAAAATCTTATATTTCACTGTTGCAAATAACTAGTTTATTGCTAATAACGCTGTCGAAATAAAACAAATCAATAATGGCTTCTGATATCAACCATTCATAGTCTTTTATTAGAGTAACTACAATATCGAATGCTCTAATATTCACTGGGAATTTCCCACAATAAAATTAAAGATATCTAGTTCATTAAAATCGTTTAGTAGGTTTTGAAATTAATTTATGGTTTTACAGTAATTTTGTTTTTGTCAGACAACTCGACAGAATTTTATCCCATTATTTCTCTCTTATTGTCATAAGGTGAGTATTTTGAATAATTTAAGAGTGAAAATTTGTTTTACCGTTTTAAACAATAATTTTTAAACAATTCTACAATAACTAAGAAGAGATGAATAAAACTTATTTTATATTTTCCGTGTAGACCACGATGAAACGTGTATTTTTACTGTTGTTGCATATTTAGTACGATATTCAAAAAATTATGAACGACCCACTTGGGCATAATAATAGGAAGTCAAATTGACATCCTTTTAATGGTCAACAAACAAAATTTTGTAGAAGAAAAACATTTTCCTATGACATTTTCCGTCATTTTATTTTTAGTCCCATGAAAAATACATGCGTTAATATGAAAATATCAGGTGTTCTCCGTTGATTCTTGAACAATTTATGAAAAAAAAAATTATTTTCAAATTTATTCCTAATTTCATTTCGGTATTTTTTTTTTTGTCTTTCTCTTATATAGAGTACACACACATATTCCTGACGAAATGATGAAATATGAAAGAAAGAAAAGAAAAAAGCCAACAAATATCGATCGAAATTTTCCCTCTGGGCTATAAAAAAAAGTAAAATTATATTTATTTATTTTTTGTTTACCCTCTGAAATCAGGATAAATGGTATTTTGTAATTTTAGACATGGCACCCGTATTTTACTTTCTTCCGACAATTCGCTTTTTATCTTTAATATCCACAGTGTTGATATTAATGTTTTCAAAAAGAAAAATGAATCCCTAGCATTTTTTATATTGTGTATTTTATCTTTCTTTTAACCTTGTTGAATTTAATAAATTTATATTTATAGGCTAACAGAAATTATAACTTAAGAAAATTAATGAAATTTTTCACCGCATACAGAAATAGAAAATTTTTTTTTAAAAAAATAAATATGAAATCGTAATTGATCTTCAAAATAATTGCTGCAATTCAAAAAAAAAATGAAAACCAAAGCAAGTAAAAGGAAATAGATTTCGTATGTTAAGCAAATTTTGAAAAAAATTTAAATTATTGAAATGTTAAGAGGACACAAGGACAGATAAAAGCAGTCCATTTAATATACGAATATACCGCATAAAAAAAAATTTGCTTCCTCCTAGAAGTGAGAACAATTTTAAACATCCTCTTAGCTAACTGGAACAAAATCAACTTTCATTTGCCTACTCTCCCGATTATCAGCCACTTTTGTTATATTTTTGGATTAGTAAAATTTTTACCTAGTACACATAGCACTTGACCTAAAACTTCATTTATAGAAAAAAGTGTACTAATTTTCTTTTTTTTCTATACCTTTGAAATATTTCAGAATCTGTACAGCGCGTAGTGTGAACACGTCACAAAATAATTATTTCTCTTCATAAAAAAAATTTGAATTCAACACAAATTCAATTCAAGTAAAAAAGTAATTTCTTTTAAAAAGGTGAATATCAAATGGATTTTAAATTTTGTTGACAGTCATAAGCAACAGAGCGGTTCCCAACTGTACATCTCGATTCTAAGTATGTACTTAAGAATATCATTTAAGAATTCGATGCCAATTGTTTAATACGGAAGTAGCCCTTAGAAAACCAATCGCTATTGACGGCCAGTCCGAAATAGTTACACATAATACCAAATTTATTGTGCAGCGAATCATGTTGAATAAATTGACAGTGTTCAGTGAAGAGTTTATTATAATAAATTGTTATTGTACAAACTTCTCAATCTTTTTTCCATCTTCAATGATTTGTTGTGAACAAATTTCTTTAAGTATATTGATATATGTAAACAAAATCAGTAACTTTTAATAAAAAAGATAATTAATAATTTAATAAAATAATCGCGACAATTCTTTAGAAAATTTCTTTATCATGTTTGCTCTTCGGATATGATAAGGAAATTGGTCATTCGCTCTTTGGCTAGTTAAATTTTTTTTCTGGTAAATTAATTTTTATAACATTGTTCTACTGTAATATTTCTATAGATTACTGAACAAAATTATCTAACTGGGGTGAGCCAATAAAGATTAATATTCAATAATAATAATAAAAAAAAGTTATTTAAAACATGTTGCACAAATATTACTAATGCCCGTATAACTGGCCCATATTTCATTCATCCGGCTTTTATTGTAAGAAGTTCCTTACAGTGTAATCAGCTAAATGTTATCAACAAACAAAACTGAATTCTACAATCATAAAGACCAATTCAGGACCAATTCAGGTATTCTAAAATAATTAATCCTATATTTCAACAATATAAATTTAAACTATTAATATTGTTCATTTAAAAGAGAAGATTTGTGTAATCCTACCAACTTTAAGATTGCTCGTGTATAAGAAGAAAATCTTAACATATAAAACAAAGTGGATTTTCTTTTATATTTTTAAGAATGCCATTTCAATTTTCTTTTTCTAAACTTTCTGTAAGATATCAAAATTTTATTTTGAAATATGAAAAATAACTTTATGGATTATTTTAAAAATTTCAATTATTTTGAATATGGCAAGATTTTGTGTTTCTAACATAAAAAAAAAAAATTGAAATGAACAAATTGCTTTCGTTCTAAATCCCGAAAATGCATCAAAATATAAAGAACAATAATGATTTTTCTTATGATTTATAAGCGGGATCAAATTTATTCCTTCCTCAAAAAAAGTTTCTAAATTCTAAACCATAAATTTAAGACAGAAAGTCAGAAAGTTAAAATTCATAAATGAATCAATTTTTCTTCAATTTTTCTACAATTTTTTTTTTTTGGTTAAACTTCCTGACTTTTCTTTCTTTTTTTTTTGTACTTCTATAAATTACATTTACCTTCAAAAGTTCTTAGAACTTTTGAAATTTCCTCAAAAGGTAACAAAATAAAAAAGTTTTTTTTTTATTTTAATTTTTTTCTTCCTTGTTTATTTTTTTTGCCGACCGTATTGTGTAAACAATAGGTAGGTTATGTGATGGCAACAAATTTTGCATATCGAGTTTTTGGTGGGAACGTACTTCTCCATAGTAGGGAAGTGTAAATAAACTATTTTTAGCAACCTGTCGGTCTGTCGGTCTGTATGTACACGAATGTATCTCAAGCTCGGCTTTAACGATTTTAGCGATATTTTATATGTAAGTTTATTTCGACCATGGCACGGATTGATCAACTTTTGGGATATATCAGGCCTCGGGAAGTGCACTTTTTAGCGGGCCTGTTTTAGATTTTTGATCATTTTAAAGAAAATATTCAACCGATTTTCTTGAAATTTCATATATAAGGTTCGCTCGTCCGTCCGCGAAACCTCCTAACTTTTGGAAGAAATGAGGCGTCATCAACTGGACGTTTACTACGGACCAAATATACTATTTTGCGTATATAAAGAGAAACTGATTTCATTGAAATTTAATTTTTAAATTCGAGGTATTCGAGAATGGTTCTATAAATTTTTTGAAAAAATCAGAGCTCGGAAACTGATCTGCGGCCCGATTTTACATTTTTTATCAATCTACGGAGCGAATTGATGGAATTTCTTGAAATTTGATATTTGAGTTCTGGTTGTTTCCTAAGCTATTCGGGAATCCGGGCAGCACAAAGCGAAACTCTACTAAGAGCCAAATTTACATTTTTCTAGGTATGTTAACTATTAGCTTACTAATGCTCTAAAAATTGGAAAGAAGTATTTAATAGGCATTTTTATAGTGTTCTGTAACATTTTCACTTAACTAGACAATACACATTGAGGATCGGTTATGTGCTGACCACATCACAGTTTTTTTTAATTTTTATATTTCACTTTTATTTTCACATGAAAGAGAATTTTCTTATTTAGAAGCCCAGGTTTGCAAACTAAGTGTACACTCTTTAAAAATATATAAATTTTATCTACACGGACAATTCAAAAAAATTTTTTTTAATTTAAAGACTTTCTTTTTATCAATTGAAAATACAATGTTATTTGCTTTGATAATTCCAAAACGATTTTCGCGAAACTTTAATGTTTCAATGATTAAATTGAGTAAAAAAGTTCTTTTGATAAATTCCTGATTGAGAAATAATTTTATTTTCACTTTTCATTTTTTCTATTTTGAAATTAATAAAAGCAATAAAAGGTGTTGAAAAATTTTAAAATTGAATTTTTAAAATATTTGATTTTAACTTTGATAAAAAGCTTCTCGCAATAATTTTCATGATTGTACAATATTGTCAATTATTCATGCTTGGAAAATATATTAAAACAATATTGAAAAAAAAATATTGAGAAAAAAAGATCTTGTCAATTCAGTGATACCCGTATTTGAAAATTAACGTAATAACGATAAATGTCATAACAATTAATGCAAATTTTTTATACATAATGGTTTTGCTTCTCAAATGGTTAATATTCAACTTTCGTACTGACGTATTTAATTTATTTAAAAAATCTTTGCCAAAAATAATAGTTTTCAAGATACGGTTCTGTTGTCAACTAACATTTGAAATTATATTACACGAACTACAAGAAATCGCGCAATTTGAACGACTTAAAATAACCAAATAATTTCCTGCAATTTAAATCATATGTGAATGTAATTTAATTCATTTTCAAATTATCACTGGGACGAACGTACGAACAGATAGACAGCTGTTGCTTAGTCGACTCAGAATTCGACATTAAACAAGAATATATCCATGTGTCTCAGTTAGCCATTGCTTGGTGTTGCAAACAGAGTTGCAATTTTATAATACCTTCCACGCAGGTACGGTATAAAAACCAGTTGAAATATTATCGAAAGAATCAACCCTTTTATTCTTTTATAGTTGACCAAATTTGATAAACTCCTTAAAAAGGTTTATTGGTTTGATATAAGACTATTTCCTTTTGTTTTATAACGAGTTTTAAATGAAATTGAAGCACGTAGCAAGCTTTTTTTGAATCTTTATTATGACCCAATTTAATATAAACAATTAAAATGTAAAGTATACCACAGAAAACTTTTAGGATTCAGTTTAGAATTCAATATTATTAAGAGACACATTTTTTCATAATTTTTGTTCATTATTGGAAATTTTAAGTTTAGAACATTATTAAATCTATATTTGACATATTTTCTTGGAATTAAATGTGAAGAATTTGTTGGGAGGAAGCTGAGTTGTCCTTTTCGAATTATTATTATAAATGCACAGAAGAAAATTTTTCGAAATACTTTTGAAAAATTGAATTCCGAAAAATTATAATTCGAATAACCTTAATTCCAAGAATGTAGCTTCGTAACGAAACTATTTTTAGTGCCATGTTTCGTTAAAATCAAAGAGTATCAGCAGTAAGTTTCACTTCTATCTAATTCTTAATAAAAACCCGAAAATATCAATTGTAAAGACATATTTTTCTTAAAAACTAAATTCTAGAAGATTTCGTAATAAAAATATCAAATTTTTCTTTAAACAAATACCAAGATATGTGGGAAACACACTTTGAAAAAAAATTTTGCTTTTACTTTCAGAATTTTGTTACGTGATTGCTTAGATGGAAAAATGATTTTATATATTATTTATTATTAAAGATTATTGAAAAAATACAATTTTTTCTATCCTTTATGTTGAAGTTTTACTACATTCAATTTTTACATAATTCTTCTATTACAATTACTGACAATCAAGATTAAGCTATTCAACCTAATTTTATATAATAAACCGGATGCGTATAATGAAATAATGTGAGCGAACCTTTTGATTCCAGATGATTAATTTATACTCGTACATTTATGTTAAAATAATTTGTAATGTTATGTACAAATTATATTCAAAAAATTTCGAATTCTAATCTTAATATTTGTTCGAAGAAAAAATTTAGTATCCTTAATTAATTTCTATTTTGCTTTCTTTCTTTTATAACAAACAAAAATTTGTGTATTAAAGTCCTCAGATTTTCTAAAAGATTTTTCGTTTTATAAAAGAGATTTCGTGGAGCACTTAATTACATACATTTTCATAATGCTATCTGTACATAAAAGAATTTAGCCTTTTTTTTCATACAAATTTATCTAGTATAAGTCCAATTACTTGTATATACATGCTATGTGGTAATTGTGTAAGGAAAAAAGAAAAAAAAATTCATTATACACACATAATTTTCATAAGCCGCTTTACAACGTGTCGAAAATATCCTTCATTAATCATAATTTTTGCCTTTTTTTTTATCTGTACAAATTTTCAAAACATTATTATACTTGCTAAAACCCTTCTGTTCCTCATATACGTAAAACATTATTTCAACTTAATTTCATAGTTCATCCTATACAAAAACTTTTTATGAGTTCATCTTCAGCACGACATACCATCGTATCTTTTAATGAAAGAAATTTATATGATTCTGTACATTTAGAAATTAAACTAAGTTGTTACACTTTTGGAACTTGTATTATCTAACTTGTACTTTCTTAACACTAAAGAAGAATTATGGAAGACGAAAGGTTGCAATCAAGAACATTCAATATTAATTGTTGAAGCATAAATTTTGTTATAAGAATAACAAGACTTTTCTAATTGAAAATCATATTCAGGACAATTTCTCTTTCATATAAAATTATAATCCCATCATAGAATGAGGACAAATCGCATTATTTGAAAATTAATCCTCATTCTGTTCTCTATTCTATTTTGTATAACAATGCAATTATTGTTAACCAAAACAGAAATCCAATAATTACTTTATTGTTAAGTTTAAAGAAATAAATTCAGAAAAAACCAACGGTTTTCAAAATAGCACTTTTGCCTTGATCTTTACAGTATATTAAAATAATATTAATACATTACATATTAAAATGTATAAAAAATTTGCATACTTTTAGGGGAAACTAAAAGAAGAAGCGCTGACATAATGGATGAGGTAAACGACTAACACTTGGTAAATTATGAAAAATAATTATATTTTTCGACTATAAGATTTTTACCGTTAATTTTACAAATATAAACTTGCGATAATTTCAAAAGAGAGGAAGATAGAAAAAAGTTTTCCTTTAACAAAATGATTTATTTATGTCTAGAACCTGATAAAATTTCGACATTTCGGCATCTTACAACTTATCGTCTAGAAGAAAAACTACATCAGCAGATGTAAGATAATTGTGAATTTCAATGGCCATTTTGTCGTTTTAATGTATGAATGTTTCGCACTAAAAGAAACAAGCCAGTACTTTTCTGCTTTCGCGAAATTTAAAAAACATTTGCGGTTGGGTTACAATAAATAGGAAACAATATGAAAATTTCAGGACATTGTAGGGTTATGTAACATTAATAGGAGGAAAATGAAGCAAGAGTCTTGTTGAGATATATTTCTATATAAAATTTTCGGCTTTCCATTTTCAAGAATTTAAAAAGTTTTATAAACAGATGCAGGGACGGACGAACAAACAAAGCGAAATTCATCTTTTTTTTACAATTTTGTTTGAAAAATTCTTAAATGGAAAAAGGAGAAAAAGAATTTTTTTTAAGTTGAAAAAAATTAAATAGAAAGCGAGAAAAAAAATATGTATATCGAGAGCTCTACAGTCATTCCTCAGTATACGTATTTCGAAATTATTTCGGTCATTATATGATTTCGAAATTATTTCAATTTTTTTTTGTAGTGTAAGCATATTTACTAAAGTACATAAATTGTTTAAAACAATTACAAATATTGCTGAACAATAAACATCAGATAACAAAATTGCATTGCACAAACTATTAGGTGGGAAATCTCAATTTGCCAAGGTTCAATGTAATTTCAATCTAAATTAATTAGCTTACTTACTTTCACCCAGAATATAAATTTTCCTGATAAATTATCTCATGTTTCAGCAACACACAAAAATGTTCACGAAAACGGACTCACATCCTATTAAAACTGATTTTTCTAGCTCTACGTGTGCTTTTGTTAAAATTTGGAATGTGAAATATGATCTAGCGCTACTTCAATACCCGAAAAGTGTAATTTTTAAACTAATATTTGGAAAAACTGTTTTAAATAACGTTACTGTTCATGAATAGAAAATTTCATTCATTAAGATTTTTAATTTTTAAATTTTACATTTACTAAAACCAAAAATTAAAAAAAAATGTTATTCAAGAACTTTAATTAAAGCATAAAATTGACTTTAAAAAAACGCTAATCTGATTGCATTCTCTTTCATTTGGTACTGGATTTCATTAAGTATTGTATCAAACTTAATGAAAAGAATGCCAATCAAAATGAAAAATTAAAAAAATTAAATTATTATTCTTACACAAACTATAGTTATTAAAAAATAAGAAGAACTCCCTTACTAAATATTGTCTAAATTAAATTTTAAAGTATATCAACACACATAGCCACTTAAATACAAACAACTAAATAAAAAATTGTTCCAAACCAAAAAAAAAGAAAAAACTCGAAAATTTCATGTTCTTAAAATTTAAGATCTCTATTTAATTTATCATTTTTATATTTGTCTTCAAGTTGGAAACATATTTCTTTACATTCGTCTTATAATTTTTTCCAAAGACGATTTATCAACTGTGAATCAACGCAAAAAAAAAAATACGATAAACACTAAAGATGTTCCTTTATTGCTATCCCTTTTTCATCTGAAAGAATAACAAAAGTCATCTAAACTAACAGTGCACATGTTCCATTATTAAATAGAAAGAAATGAAAAAAATGAGTTTTCTTAAAAAGACATCGCTAACCTTAGGGTTTTTTCACAATATTTGTTTGTTTGTCAACAGATATGTTGCAAGCTAGAAGATGTAATAAATATTCTACAATAAACTGCAAGTCTAATACACTAAATCCATTCAGAAAATAATCAAATAAAAGAAAAAAATTCATTACCGAAAAAAGTTGCAGAACAATTCAAAATTATTTGAATGGAAAATACATACAAAGTCATTGCAAGCCACTGCAATGTTACGTTACGTTACTACTGCGTTCAAGAATATAGGTTCGATAATACAATCGAAGGTTCAATAATAAGTTAAGTGCAGTACGTTTTCTTTAATCAGATATTTACCCATTTTAATATTAATCGAGCGTTGTAGGGTATATGCTCAGCAATCAGGTGAGCGGGGAGGCAAACAATAGCACTCCGGTTGTATAAATCTAGAATTATAATATCAATCGACTTAATATGTCATTCATTCTAATTTCTGTCCAGCAATTTATTTCCAAAGTTATTTAAATTCAACAGAAAATCCGTATGATTGCAAAACGGAACTCAAAGCGTATTAAATTTTAACAACTTGTACCAGTTGTCTTGACAACCGACACTTTAAAAATTAGAAAAAACATCTTTCAATATAAAATGTAACATTATTTTCGAACCTCATCTCCTATACCAGGCCGAATTTTAAATTTTGCAATTTCAAAAATTTCATATTTCCGGAATTCTCATGTACGAGAGCCAAAATATTTTTATTATTTTCTCATTGATCTTTCCCAAAATATTTTTAACATTTTAAAACAGCCGTCGCCAAAATACATCTCATTGGCAGCATGCGGCTCATTCAACTTCAAAATGCGGCCCATCATTCTGCTTGCAAGAAAAAAATATATTTTATTGCGACTGTCAAAATTTTCAAAAAAAAATTTTAGGAACTTAGTCACAGATGACAGATATAAGTACATAAACCAGTTGAAAATGTCATTTCTTCTTGTAAGTAGATAATGTAAGAAATTCGAGTGGCCCATACTCACTAAATACATATTTGGATATACCCACAAAAGTTTGCCCATGGTTGCTTTAAAGTAATATTGCAGGCTTAAAACTTAAAATTTGCATGCATTACAAACGAAAATTTAAATTAATTGGCCATTTATTTCTCTAAAATCATGCAAAAAAAAATAAAACGTTTAAGAAACAAAAGGAAAACAATAAAAAACATTTTGGAAAAAGAAGAATTAAAGAAAAAATACATTAAGAAAATCAAATAAATGTGAAGGTGCCATTTTAATGATTTAACCGTAAAAATAAGGTTTTATTAATTTGCGACCCTTTATAATTTTTAAGGATAGCGTCTAGAAAATTGAAAACTTTCATTTATTTCATAAAAATTATCAACATTTAAAATTTATATTTAAGTATTCTTTTGCTTTTTATATATTTAAATAAAAAGATTCGAATATATTTAAATAAAAAGAAATTAGCTTCGGAATGATAAATTCAAATTGTCTACTTCAAATTCTCATATCAATCTTTCACCCTTTTAATCAAATAGAAATTTAGTTGAACAACCGAAACTAACAATTATATTATTTGAAACACTATGTTCTCTTTCACAGTAATTCTAAATGCTGAAAGTACCGAATATACTAAAAGTTTTTGGAAACACTCGTTAATCTCGTTAATCTTTTAAGATACTTCCAACAACAATATGCTTTTCTTTGCAAAAATTTCTATTTCATAAACATGGAAATTTGCCAAGAAATTGAAAATTTTAAACTTATCTCTTACAAGTACTAAAAATGGCAATTTCAGAATTTAATAATCCAAATATCGCAATAATTTTGAAACCATTTGAAATAGGGACGATTTAAAAATACTTAAAAAATATCTAAATTTTATTTTTCATTTATAGATTCCCTAGTATACGAACTTATGTGTTATGCTATTATCAACAATACTTAAAATATTATAACAATTTCACATAAATTTTTCCAATAGGAGGAGAGTCACTCGTTCTTTAATTCCCTCTTCTGGATTTGCTTATTAAACCCGTTAAAACGTGTGCTTGTTGAACCGTAAAATAATATAGACAAAATAAAACGTTTATAATAAAATGGACGATGATATTAACAGTTATATGGAATTTACCTTTTTTACTCTTTTAAAATGATGTTTGCCTTAAAAAATAAGTTGTAGAAATCTTAATTTTAAAAGTTTGTAGACATTAATGAAATGGGTTATTCTGTTAAAACAGTGGGTGTTTTGTTTGTTCTCATTCCGCTTTACAAAATGAATGTATTCTATTTTATGAATATTACAAAATTAATGTAAACTATTATATGAAATTTCTTTTAATTTTATTGTCCTCCTATACGTATGCAATAAGATATATTATAATGATGTTAGAGAAATATTGATTTTTATTGATTTCTGTGACAAAACAAAAATAATCTCAATTCAAAAATATAATTTACGAAATAACATTTATGAAATTAAATTCAAAAATCAAACTCGATACAATTTTCCATGAAAATTGCCGTACTTCGTATACGGTATCGTAATTTTTAATATTATAACACGGAAAAGTTGAGTACTTAACAATTAAAGGCATTAACAACTACGAAGTATGTACATATATAAACAAATATAATTATATATAAAATGGTACAATAAAAAATTAGGTCTCTATTACGGATTTGAATAAATTTTAAAATAAAATTACAAAATCTGTAATTTATTTTTTTGTAGCACACAATAAAAATAAAAAATATTTTTTTGCCCTTATAAACAAACCATTCCTTTTTGCCTATGTAAATTAGATCTAATTGTTAACATCTATTACTGAGATTTATGTAATTAATTTGCTTGCCATAATATTCTATTCTTCTATTTAAGTATATTTAAAACAAAGCACTTGTATAGTTTCCTTTCTAAAAGAACAGAAATATTTTACAACTGTAGGTAATTATTTTACAATTTTCATTTGTTTTCCTTTTGTTTTTCTCTTTCCATCTTTTTTTTTTCATTAAATTCTAATGAAAATTTAAAAATAACAGAACTTAACATTGCTCTCAGCGTATACAAACATTGAAGTAAATATTAAAGAAATTAAAATCAAAAGTATATAAAACACAAAAATTATAAGTAAGTATTTAAATAATAGTAGAAAATATAGACTTCTATATATACATATACATTTACATACACATATATAGTATGGAACGTGATTAGATACTTTAATATTAATTTGCTATTTTTATACTTAGTAGTATTTACATAAATTTTAGCGTTGTGTTGCTTCTTAGAATATGCGGTGAAAATTTATTTTATTTCTTTGTTCAAAGAAGAAAAGAAAAACAACATAGCCAGCCCCCCATTTACAATTATAAGAGATACTTACTTTTTCTGTTCTGTTTCTGTTTTGTTTCTTTTTTTTTTCCTAATAGCCTTTGTCTAAAATTCATTTAACTTCTATTTTAAAAGAAGAAGACTGATAATCAAAATTAAAATAAAATATAGCTGTGGGAGTTTAATTCACATTTTCACTGATGATCTTTTACGTTACAAAAACAAAATTAAAAAGAACAAGTAAAAAAGTTCCAGTCGGTATAAACCAACCGAACTATACCCTACACCTTGAAAATCGGAGTTTAAAATTTGTTTTTGAAATATTTAGAATTAGCTTTTATTTTTGTATAACAAATAGTTGAACCTGTCTATAGAAACAGATATGTCTGACCTGAAATTGGTGCCATTCAAGTGCCAAGTTTCGTAAATCAAGCTAATAATCTCCATTACTTTTTGAAATATTTAGAAAAAAAACCTTTTTGAGTTGTATTGTACATACCCAACTCCTTGTCAGAATTGGCCCAATTACAATAGCAGTTCGAATCGGTCCAATTATCGTTTTTGAGTTATTGTGCGATCTGACGAACGGATGAACGGACATGTTTAAATCAACGTAGAATTTTACGCTGAGCAAGAATATATATACATGTCCATATCGCAGATAACTCCTTCTCGTAGGAGTAGTTATAAATTCTATACCAAAGTTAATATACCTCTGACGAAGGGGGAAGGGGCAGGGTATAAAATTATAAAGAAAAAAGAAACCATTTAAAGACCTACGTTAAGGATTTTTTTGTATTTTGATATTAGCGCGAGAAAGAAAATAATTATTTTTTTTTAGCATTCCAAAAGAAATGTGACGGCGGACGATGGCAGGCGATTATATAATAAAGCCTAATATCTGAAATGATTTATTTATGCCTCAAAATTAAATATTTGAAAGCTACAATTTTTTATTAGTAAATGTGTTTTTTTTTTGTTTAAAGAAAATTAAAAAAAAAATGAAGGAAGAAAAAGTTTTTTTTTTTATCAGTTTGTTTTGATTACAATTTTCTTTTTGTTTTTTCAAACCGTCTCAATTTCTTGAATATTTTATTAGGAGAAAATTAATTATTTTTTAAAAAACAAAAAGAATTTCAGACACTTTAAAAAATAATTGAGTAGATCAATTTAAGAGCAAAACAAAAAAAATAGGTTGAACTTCTGATTTAATGTTAAAAATCATAATTTTCATTTGGTTTTCCAAATTTAACAACAATTTTAAGGTTCGTTTTAACAAAATAATTTTTTTCTTCAATTAATATTAGTAAAAGGTTCTGTTTTGATAACAAACCGGAAAAAAAATCCTTTAGTTGCCTTTCATTTTACTAAAAAATAAAATCTTTTATAAAGGGTTTCAAAAAAATTTGATCATAAATACTGTTCTGTGTGGCTGTTTTGCAAAACCAACTCATCCGATGGTCTCTTGATTTACAAAAATTGCTACACCATTCAAGGATAGAGATATGAAGTGATTTTAAAGCAAACAGACTTTAGTGAGCTTATTATTTCTGTTGAACTTTTTTTCATATGTCCACGAAGGTTTAAACATTTAAAGTAGAGAAAATGGAAGTTTTTGATAATGTAGCATAATCAACCCACACAAAATTTACAAATTCTGCCGTAAAGGCGAAAATAATGTCTTCTATCACGAAAACTTACATAAACAGATGTGAGGCTATTGAATCGACTCTTCAAATCAATTTA
The DNA here is from genome assembly GCF_029603195.1 of Condylostylus longicornis. Classification (NCBI taxonomy): domain Eukaryota; kingdom Metazoa; phylum Arthropoda; class Insecta; order Diptera; family Dolichopodidae; genus Condylostylus; species Condylostylus longicornis. The sequence goes on along the minus strand of NW_026578009.1, from coordinate 4,553,237 downwards.
TATTTTAGTTCAAACCGGATTTTAAACTTAAAAAGTTTATAAATAACCGATAAACAACTTTTTTTTAGGACAACCTTTTTCAGTACCCCTTCCCATTTGCTTTCCAGGTTTGTTACCAGAGTTTTGCCAAAATGTCCAAGTTTCAGAAAATATATCCTTAACGTTTAACTAAACAAATCAGTTAAACCTTTGTAATATGAACCTAGTATCCTACAGTGCAAATGAATCCTGAAACTTCTTAAAACCCTGTAAAAATTGATCCCTTTCCATTTTAAGATATATATAAGTTTCAGTCAATTATAAGTAGTATAATATTTTTAGAATAATTCAATTAAACTCATCCGCCTCCTCCCTGATATTGGTGTATTTGGTTCCGATTTGTTCACATACTTTACAATAGACTTTTTAATGAATTATATATGAATTTAAAGATAAATAATGACGTTAAATATTTTTAATACCCTTTAAAAGCCAATTCTCTATATAATATATCGCCTTAAATGTAGAAATATTTTATAAAATTGAAATTTCAATGATAAATTTTATTTTATGGCATAACTTTAACTTTGAATTCTTTCATAAATTCTTAACATTTCTTGAACTAGAGTTATATAGTTCCGTTCCAATCATCATATTCTCTCTTTCTTCTTATAAACACAACATTATTTCAATTTCTCAAATCTTCTGACGAAAAAATAAGGTAAATGGCATTCAATTGAGAAAAACACTTTGTTTACAAAAACAATGGAATTGAAAAAAAAAAAAAAAACTCATATAACGTATGTTTGTATGTAAATGGCAAATAAAGAGCACAAACAGCATCAATAATTCCAGGAAGTACTTTTGCGTTAAATACTTCCTTTTCCCCTTAGCATTCCTAATGTTCAAAAAATTTCATTTTTCTCTTTCACATCTTGTTTTTTATTACAAAAATTTTTCCTTTTCTTGCATAATTTTATGAGTATTTTTTTTTTCTCTTTCATTTTTCAAATAAAATTGAAAAAAAAATATGAAAGTAAGGAAAAAGTATAGAATCAATTTAAGGAAAAACTGTCTAGAGTTTTTCATATTTTATTGGTTTGCTCTAAATTCTGGATTCCTTAAACATTCTGGTAGATCTTTATAAGAGAATTAGGTTTAAGGATGTATGCGGAAACAGAAAATTTTTATTTTTATTAATATAAAGGATGTACATTGGTTTTTGACAACTTTTTGACACAAGAGCTAAAAAATTTTTTTCAAATATTTTAGAAATATTAAATAACATAAGAAATACATATAATCTCTATGTCGATTTTGTAATAAAATCAATTTGTGTATGTTTTCGTAATAGAAAATACATATATGTCTTAAATGTGGCTACGTAACATGACCAAAATGTGTTCTTAACAAAATTTGAAATACTAGATATTTGGTAAGACCCTCAAATACCAAAACATCTTCAGATTTGGTAAATGGAAATCAATGAAAGAATACCCGTTGAAGTTATTTGAATTTTGAACCTACATATTTTTTAGATCATTTTTCTCTTAAACTATAGGGTAACCATCTGTCTTATTTTTTAAAATTATAGGGTAACTATTTGTATTTTAGATGCTAAATATTTCTTTAGACTTGAAAACTTTCGTATTCATCCTCCTTACACCGTATACTACATATATTTTACAAGATGTTCTAGGCTCGATTGTACTCCCGAAATGGGGGATGGAATGAAATTATATCTTCCAACACCAAGATATTGGTAAACTTTAAAAAGATTTTTTTCATTTTGCCAGTATCCTGAGTTACCGACAATAGAAATTAGCAAAATTTCTTATTACTCTCGTCAAATTGCTATGCAAAGAACTGACAGTAAATTTCTTTTATCAGAAAATACACTAATATTTTTGAATTTTATTTAATGCTACTCAATTTTTTTAACAGCACTTAAAAGTACGGAAGATCGCTACTACGATATAAATTCATTAATAAGGAGAATATTGTGACAACTAGTACCTGATAATTGACTAAATTGCTTTTTTAGCTATTCTTACCTAAAATACTTTAACTTCAACCTTTTTTCTTATTTTTTTAACTTGACTTACAAAATAGAGGTGCATTAAGGATCTAGCATAGAGGATATATTTCTGTTTTGCCCTTTCATATTCAAAGATTATCCCGTACTCGTTAGATTGTTTTTGTTTTGTTATCCATCTCATTATTTTACAGCTATTAAGGCTGTGAAAAACATAATATCGAATTACATTAATTAACACAAAGGTTTCAAGAAGTTACAAGAAAAAGGAATCAGTAATCAATCATTTTTTTCATTTTTCACAATATTTTTATTTTTTTTTTGTGAAAAATGTACTTTTTTTTTACAATATATGCATACATATATTTTTATAATTTACTAAAATTTTATTGTAATATTCCGAACATACTTTACAAGGATAAAAATATAACCAAAACTGATTTGAGTGGGTCGAATTTCAACACACTTGATTGATGATTTTCCAATTTACCTTTATAAATCAAAAATTTTGGTACTCAATTTTTTTGCAATTTTGATTAACTTAAAAGTATTTTTAGTTTATTACATTTGTACTTTCGTTATGCATCTATCTACACTTAAACTCTTTCCTATCCTATCTTAAACTCCTTTGCTCCTAAAAAATCGCAATAAGATTTTTTGAAAAATCTTATTGCGAAAAGAAAAATTTAAGAATTTTTATTAAGATTATTTTCACAATAAGTTTTAAGCAAAAGTTTTATGAATTAAATCAAATCGCCATTTTAATCAATATTTTATTAATTTTGTATTTAATATGAATTTGTATTTAATTAATTTTGTAATTAATATTTGCATTAAGTGCTTTCATTAATTTATCCATATATCTAAAGTCTTAAAGCGTGAGTAATGTATTAGTCGTTAATGAAAGAGAAGATCTGCAACAGAAAACTTGATCCTAATCCAACAATACCTTAAATTCCTATACTGCATAATCTAATATGAACTATAAACATCTAAAAAGAGACTGTTATAAAATATCTTTAAATTTCTAATAACTTCAAACATTATAAAAACATTCCTTATTATTTACGATATATACTTCACGAAACACTAAATTCTGGTAAAATGAAACGAGTGAGAAAATTTTTTTGTATTATCAAAAATATTTGTAAAATTCTAAACATTTAATTTGTAAGTATATTTAATTTGATAAGTTCATTTCGACGACCCTAAATTTTCAAGTGTTATGCTCAAATTCATTGTCTTTTGTTATTGAAAAGAAAACTAAAGAAGTGGTGTTGTCAGCAAAAGTAATTTTTAACAGTGAATTCTTATTATTATGAAATGGCATAAAAAATTTAAATTTGATTGCTATTATTTTTCAATATTTGCCATATTTTACTTACATGAAATAATTAATATTAATACTTAATATAAAGTATTTTTTTTTTACAATAAGTTTTAACAATATTACTGCAGCCAGTAAGTGATATAATAATATGTTTTGTACTGCACAAACAAAATGGTTGCCAATCATGCAAATCTAAATCTTCTTCATATTTATCCCGTTCTGATTCTTTTAATTAAATTTAGGGATACTTAAAATTATTCGACCAATTTTCATAGAATAATCTTAAACGAATATAATTCGAATCCATTTCTTGTTTCATCTTTAGTTTATTAAATGTATAGGTAACTATTTTATAAACAGTTGAAACAAAATAAAGACCTCACTAATACTCAAAGAATAATTGTACTGTAAAATTCTATTTTTTTTTTTATTTATAAAAGCGCAATACTAGTTATTTAGTTTTAGAAAATATTTTCTATATTCCTTTATTTCTCTTCGAAAAAAAAAACCATAAATGAAAATCATTCGAAAAGACAAATTATACACTTCACTTGATGTTCATTGAGAGAAAATTTTTCAACACCATTGAAAACAAAAAATTTTTCTATTCGTTTGTATGCACGTAAACAAAAAATAAATTGTGTTAAATTTTTTTTTTTTTGGAAAAAAAGTCATTCTGAATTTTTCAGTGATATCACCACTCATATAAGATGGTAAAGTACGATTTTAATTTTAAAGTACAAAAGTAATAAAAATTATGTACGAAATCAAAAAAAACTAGACTCACAACTATATGAATTTGAAATATATTGGCAACTCCAAATCATTCAATAAAATGTATAAAATATGACTAACCATTAACGGTAAATTCGTTCCGTTAACATGTCAAAACTTAATGTCAAATTTGACAGACTTTTCGACAACATAGGTTCCCAAAATAGGTAAAATTTTATTTGAACCTTTAGCAATACAAAAATTTGCACCCTCATTTACTAAATGGAATTATTACAAGTGAAAAAGTTAAGATCATTTAGGCGACTTGATTTAAAAATATTAAACGTATACGGTTTTTCTTTCAATCATACAAACTATGTGCTTTTTAAACTGGCTACTATTAAAATTTTGAGCAATAGGTTTAATTTGTAATTTTATAACACTCAACCATCACATCAATCTTTTTATAAAAAGAAAGTGCCAAGTTATAACTTGCAACAAGAAAATACGAAATTGAATCCTAAAATAAATACAATTGACATTGAAATTCATTTGGGAACAAAAGATTTTTACGTATAAAATGTCTGTTTTCATGTATGTATGTCTGTTTGAAAGCCTGGTTTGACACTTATATCATAGGGTTAACATGTGTTCCAAAAATTTTCTTTCATTTCTATTTTATTTCACTATTGAATCAGATATATGTATAGAGTGCGCCCTTGAAACGAAATTTGAAAATCCTTATAAAATCCTTAAATAGGGTCTTTTTGTATTCAGTATTTGCTTTTAATTTCTAGTTCAGTGTAATTTCATAAACACATTCAACATATCATTTTAATGGATTTCATAAGAAAAATATTTGGTACTAAAATTTAAGATAGCTTTTTCTTGTACCATAATAGACACGGAGAGGAAAATAATCTTGTGTATCAATTTTCAACTAATATTAAAAGTAAGTACTATTATAAAATAGACTCTGCAATTAATGGCACAGTAGTTGGGTTACCGAACCACTAGCTCAATCTTAAATTTTAAATGATGATATAAAATATTTGTAATTCTTACTGTTATTCAAAAACACATCCAATGATCGTTGAAAAGTTAACTACGAAACAAAATGAAATTAATTGTTCATGATAACAAGAGATGAGCAAACGATATGTTTGATTTCAGAAATGGGATAAATGGAATAACTCGGCAAATTGGCTTTCGCTAAAATTTTCATGATTTGAATCAAATTGTGTGTCTTCCTCTAATACACAAATAATGATGGTTGATTTAAAAACTGAAATAAAATTGTCAACATATTATGTGGGATTTCAATTACAACATAAAATTTTAGCAGGTGTAAAGTAAACTAAGTTAATATTTTTGAAGTTATAGCAAACAACATTTTCTAACTTGTTGTTTATCGTCTTTCGAAACATCGTTGAATGTTCATTTTATTTGCAAAAAACATTGTTTTTAAATAAACTGTTGAACCATAATTTGAAATATATTACACCTTGTCCTATATTTACGGTACCAAAAATTAAATTTTTTACCGTAACAGATATTAGGTAGAAATACCTTAAAGAAAGTACCTGCCGGACTGTAGAACTCAAGAAAACTTTACACAGGTTCTGTTATAAGAGCTGAATATGCTTATACTCGTTTCTTTTAATACCTCCTGATACACATATATTAAGTTGTGCAGTAGTTGATAGAAAATTTTCTGATATGCCCCATTATTTATAACATACATTTGTGTTGCCTGTTTTAGTATATTGTCGTTATCCCAAAAATTACATTTCCTGTTACAAATAAAAACCAACAATCAAACTTTAATCTATTTCCGTAAATCTTAGAATTTCTTTATTATAATATTTCTACATCTTCTGCGTAAATCAACGGTTTGGTGTAGTTATAATGTTCTTATTTTTCGGGATCTTTTTTAGATATAAATATATATATATATGCATGTACGCATTTAATACACGTGTGACTATGTTCGAATTTTCCTTTTATCAATAAAATATTTTCAGTTTATTCAAGTTTAAAAAAGATATATTTGAATTTTCATTTGAAGAAAAATTCTTTAAAATGTTAAGCAAAAGGAATCTTAAAAAGGCTCCCTCATATCTCAAGAAATGATCATTATTGTTTGAGACAATAAGAATTTTGCCCGAAAGATGGATGTGTTGATTCCCCGAATTATAATTTGCATTTTTCACGAGCTTTATTACCGATTTCCTCAGCACCAAAAGTTTTTTTTTGGACGGATTTCAAAATTATAAGTACTCTAACTTGAATCCGCATTATCTTTTTCACTGTTAAATATTGTGAATTACCTTTAAATTTCAATTACAATTACAAGTAAATGGAATGTCATTTATACTCATTTACCATAATAACAACAAACATTTGAAAAAATATAAATGAATATTGAAGCTGCGGAGAATATTAATCAAGAGATGTCACACTTAATAGACTTCAGCATTTTTCAATTTATTAATTTATTGAAACCTAAAAAAATTCAAGTTAGGTGAAAAAAAAATAGTCCGTGATAATGTTTTATACCAGTAGTTATTTAAGTACAAATTCGCTAAATATAAACTAAGACTGTGTGTATTTAACTTTCTACTTTTTTACATTATCAAAAAAATTTTTATTATAATTTACATATAATATAACTTTTATTATATAACTCCCATTACACTATATACACATATTTTTGTATACGTATTATTCGTTGAATTTTTCATCACAATTTGGCATATAGTCTTTGATTGACAGTTTGTTGTGCGAAGAAGCCAGGAATTGCTTTATTAAAAATATTTGTGTAAATTTTTTTCTTTTTTTACCAATTCCTTTCTGTCACAAAAAATACTATATACGAGTATATAGAACAAAAATTACGTCAAAGAAATTCAATTTGCATTCTATACATACATTCTATTACTGGTTCTCTTTAACTAAAGTAAATAAAAGGATAGTGCTTTACATTCATATTGTGAATGATATTGAATTTATTGAAGTGTATTGAATTTTCTGTTCAATAATATTTTAATAATATTCGTATAGAAGAAATCAATCTATGTAAAATGTAAAGAAAATCAAAATAACAACTCTAAGGTATGTAAATTTATAGATGTACAACAATGTTATTTGATTTCGTAAAGGCTGTGATAGTTTATTTAATACAATTTATTGTTATACCATTAATTCATAATTTGGCAATGAATTGTAAAAGTAAATGCATTTAAAATATAAATTACTTTTATATCATTTAAAAATATTGAGATTAATAATCGAATATACATACGTACCAAGGCTTCTTCCAAAATGCGAAATAAAATTCATAACTATTTGGTATTGCATTTTAACTGTAGAGAAGCTCGCTCTCTAAACTATGCATATAGAGAACTAGTTACAAAAACTAATAATGAGTGATTTACTAAATTTTAAAAAAGTTTTAAAATAAACTTCTCTATCTCTACATATGTATAAAATAAAACTCTACATAAAAAATATTTTTAAGTAAAAAGTTTTCTCTCTCTCTCTCCTATTCTCTTTTATATTTGTTTTACTTGTAATCGTAAACCTACGAACTGATGTTGAATTCTCTTGAGAAATTCACAGACTGTATTTTTTATCTATGCAAAAATACAATGTGGGTCTTCACTCTGCTATTTGGTACTTATTCTTTCTGTTTTATGCATTACAAACATATAAATTAATGCAAAAAAATGTAAATTTTCTATATTTTCTTTTTAAAATTGAAATGAAAAATGTATAAAAGGAAAATAATATTGAATAATGCTCTAGACAGATAAGATTATGCATAAACAAAACAAAAAAAAAGAAGTTCTTATTTAAGAAAAAGGATTTTACAGTTATCTTATCGTATTGTTATGGAATAAAAAAAAAATATAAATACGTAATAAAAGTTTACACATAAAATTTATAATTTTTTTTTTCGGTATAAGCACGCATTTATGCATTTAATATGAAATCGTAAATAAATGTCGTATAATAAGGTTTTTTATGATAAAAATAGCATTATAAATCTTCTTTTATATGAGCAGTTTAAAAATAAAATATTTTTAAGTATTTAAATATAATTATTAAGCGATTCTATAAACCATAACGGTAAATTTGCGAAAAATATGAAAAAAGATAGATTTTCGAACCGATTTACTTAAAATTATACTGTAAAACGCAAGCTTAAAGACACAATTTATTTTAAGCTAAACCTAATTGCTAAAAGCTTAGCCTAATTGATTATAGCAATTAACAATCATCGTAAAAGCCAATCATCTAATATTGGAGTAAAGCAGAACAATGCTTTAAATGTAAAAACCCGATTTTTTCAAATTGAACGGAAAGAAATTAAAAGTTTTGTAGCTCATTTCAAAAATACATAGGTATCAAGTGGCGAGGAAATGTAAAAAATGTGATTTCGATCTCAAAGGAACAATATGATTTGGTGACAATATAATCATACTCGGCTCTCGAGGAATATGATACTAAATTCGAAGAAAATTGCAGCTCCAAATACAGAAATACAGAAAAATAACAAATACTTAGGTATATCCTATACATAATAAATATGTTTATGTATTTTCTTTGTCATATATTTGCAAATACTCGGCTCTATATTCGAGTCCAGAATCCTATTCCAGGTCATACCTTATTTTCTATATTAATTTTACTCTAATATTCAAACCAATAACAATTGGATTGAAAATTTGTATTCAATATTAATAGTCAATAATTTGTAATTAATAGCTTAAGAATGAAATTTATAAAAATTATTTTTTATTTTTATTCTGCCTTTGCAATATTTATTTTCGTATTTTATATAATCATTTATAAATTCAATATCATTTTTAATTGCCTTCTAAGGAATTGAAAAGAAAATATTAGAACAAATATTGTAGTTTTTTACAAGAATTATAAGTTTAAAAGATTCTAAAAATTTAAAAAAATTTAAAAAAAAAAAGTCATTATAAAAATTTTTAATCCCAAATAAAGAATACTAGTGAATATGATATACACCCAAGCCTCGCTATACGGCCGCTCTTTATACGGCCTTTCGCTATAACGGCCCTCTTTAATTAAGGTACGTTTTCGATATACGGCTTAAAATGTTTTGCTATAACGGCTTTTTTTTTCTATGCCGATATATTGCGCAAGTGCAATTTTTAATTCTTTGTGTTTCCCTTGTTTACGAGTGTTATTCAGTGTGTACTTACAATGCGACTGGTTTAGGTTTGTCTATGAGTGTTTTATGTACATATTTATTAGATACATTGGCGAACGTAGCGCTAATGTGTTTCAAGGAATTAACTCAGCCATTAGCTGTTATAAATCACTAAAGGAAGAAATAGACAAGAAGGCAAGACAAACAACTTTAGACAATTTTTTCAAACCACCAGCGCAAAATGATGGTGACAGTGATCTGTAGGTTTTAGTTGTTTCATTTTTATTTAAAAATTATGTAATGTTTTTGGAGTTTTTTATTTTATGTAAAATTTATGTTCTTGTTAAATATGTTTATAATTTAAACAAAATAAAAAATAAAATGCATTTTGAATGATAAACCATATTATATATTTATCAAATTTGGAACCGATCCCATTGAATTTGTATGAATACGTATTAGAATAATTGGTTCGTTATACGGCTTTTCGCTTTACGGCCAAGTTTCGCGGAACGTATTTAGGCCGTAAAGCGAGGTTTGGGTGTATTGTATTTCGAGCCCCAAGAAGTATGCAAGAAAAATTGAAAAATTTAAAATTTTTCATTGTACATAGAAGTCTTGCAAAAAATTTTACTGAGAGTGGATGAAATCATGTTATTTAAAATAATTTATATACACATGAAATAATAATTTTAATTATATTTGCATTTCACATATTAATGACCATATTTTCGCATTAAAACCACATAAGGGTCAAACAAATTTATTATTACAGAATCGAATTACAGAATTTTTAAAAAATAGAATTTTCATTATTAGATTCATTTTAAATTCGGATTAATGCTCGAATATAGAATTCCCAACTTGTTATCACAAAATTTTTGCTTAGTATTTTTAAAATATGAAATTCTAAAAGGTAAAAAACATATTCTAAAAATTACTTAAAGCATAAAATGCTCTACAATGTACAAGACAATAAAATACAAATATTTACGGTATTCTAATTTCTTCCTTTCATTTATTCTTTCAAATCTCATACATTCTACTTCATCTTTTGATTCAAATAATTTTTTGTTATGTAAATATATTATAATTATTTAATTTTCATATTTTATTAAGATTCTACATGAACTAAGTATATAACAGTTCAATGACGATACATCTATATATATATACAATACAAAAAAAACATATTTTGACTGCTTCTAAAATAAAAATGATTATATCGTTTTTTATTCCTCTGAATATTTAATGTAAAAGTTTTTAATTTATTCAAAAAAGAAAAAAAGTTTTCAATCAAACAAGTTGAAAATTAGAATATACGAATAATACATAAGATGTAAGATATTCCCACCATTCAATCTTAAAAATTTTTTTTTTATTACTATTATTATTATAATTTATATTGTGCTTGCACATATGTATATAACGTTAATACCGGTAGTTATTTATTATGGATAATTTTCAAGATTTTAATTACAATTTATATAAGAATATTTATTTATTTATTTATTTATAAACGCGCGTTATACTCAATAAAAATATAAACTCACAAATACACACATATTTACGATAATATATTTTAATATTTCAAATTGTAATGTACGAAACATAATATTGTAACAAAAGAATATAAAATTAAAATTGATAATATTCACAATTCCCATTTTGTGTATAACACTTTTGGAAAAACTTTTTTGTATATCATTAATTTACACCATAAAATTATACAATCTGCATACTTATAAATATTACTACAAAATATTGTGCTATTAAAATGTCAGAATAGTATAATAAAGGTAAAATGTCAGATGTTTTAATATTAATGAAAATTTTAATAATAAAAACAATAATAATAATAATAAAAATGAAACAACAAAACTTATTCAGAAACACATTTTTGTTCGGGGCTGAATAAACTGTTGATATTACAAACAAAAGAAAAAAAAATTCGTAACTGTTATAAAAATATAACAGTTACGAATATTTTATTCTGAAAAATAATTTTATTCTGTTGTTCAGCGCAATATCTTTTTTTTTTCTCCTGTGTGTATACCAATATTACTTTTACTTTTGAATAGATTATTGAAAAACATAATAAAATATAGAACCAAGTATTCCAAATATTTTACACTGTTAATATAATTTCAGTATATGGAAGGCTTTAATACATTCCGGTTATAAAATAACGTGCAATTTGCGCTTAATATGTTGCCATTTTAATTTCTTATACTTATTATATTGCCGAACTTAATACTTTTGTTGTAAATTTCAAAAGGAACTTAATAGAAAAATTCAAATATTATTAATGAAATGTTAATCAAAAATAGTTGTTTTTTTCGGTTAATCAAATGAGAACTAAAATTCTTTGAAATTTGTTTTTTCTATCACTTAAATTTGTCCACTACTGGTTTTTTCAAATTGAATTAAAAAATTCTTCGAATATATTTACGTAAAAAATAAAAAATATTTTAAAAATTTTTATTCAATAAAAAAAAATTTAAAAAATATTGTGTCAGTTTTCTATAAAAACATTAAATCGTAACGAAACTACAGTGTCTATATATGTAGTATAACAGAATATTTTGTGATATATTTCAATATTATGAGTACATAAATTGTACATATATACTTTATATAGATTAAGAATGTTGATAGAATTTATTAAAGAAATTTGTATATAACAAATAAAATAAGATTACAACAAATATTTGAACAAAATTAAAGTCCTAAGGAGAATAAAAGAGAATATAATCAAAATGTAATTCAAGATGTTTCTTTCATATATAAATCAAATATTTAAATTATATGATGAACATACAAATATAAATTTGATACGAAATTCAAAGGTAATTACATTATATATGTATACAGAGATGTACATAAATATTATATAAAAATTACATAAATATTTTGTTGATGCGATATTAAATATATTAAATATTATATAAGAAAATTCATTTTTAATTCTATAACATTACAATATTTATAGTGATGTTAAACATTTTAAAAATCTTTAAGAAAACAATTTTGTAAAGTATTATATTAGAGCATTAAAGAGGTCCTTTGTCACGAATAATAAATTTTAATATCAAAATAATTGATGTAGGTAATGAAATTTATTATTGTATTTCTATTAATCCTATAATATTTAATATTTTGAACTTGTGCCATATAAGTAAATGAACGTGGTGGATCTCACAAATGTTCTATTAAATAAAAACTGTGTGCAATGTGAAAATTGTAGTTTTCAATATCAATTATGATTGAATTTTATATCTTTCTTATATTTTCTTAAATAACTTACCCTTTTAATATATAAAACTAATATTGTAGTTCAATTAGAATTTATATTTGCAACACTTTCATTCAAATTGAACTTATAAATTATATTAAAAATATATTAAAGATTTTTAAATTTAAGTGATTAAAAGCTGCCTAACACAACAATCAAAAAACTATGGATATTATACATCAGTTCTATAAAACATATTTACGATATACTGTCATATTATTATCGATATCAGTAATCTACTATAATATAATCGATTACAAATATTCAATTGCAAAAATTATATAAATAACAAAAAATTTTGATGCTGACGTTTGCAAATACATTACTAAGGTGAAACTTTCACTAAAATCACAAAATTAAAAATTGTTTAATTCAATACCCCTAAAAGTATGCAATCGAATAGAGAGCATGGAAAATATTTATTTCAAATTTTTTATTTTAAATTCCTCCCGATAACTTATTCTCTTAAAATTTAACTTTTAAATTTTTATTTTTCACAATTACCTTTTGGAATTCTTAAAGGTTATAATAAAGTCACAATAAAGATATTTTAAAAGAAAAAGTTTCTGTGATTCATAAGACTATTTTATAGATGGCTTTACTCGATTTATTTTTAATGTACTCATTTAAACAAACTATTTATAATTGATGACTATCATTTGATAAACTATTCCCTATATATATTCTCAGACTATTTCACATTCTCTTCCTATAAAAGATTTAAAAAAAAAAAAGTATTTTTCATTCTACAGCTATTGACAGTATGTAATAAATTACTTTAAAATTAAGAAAAAAAAATGTTGGTCAAATGGTGAAAGAAAGAAATTTTTCACAAACTTTTACTAAATAAATTTGGTTTTGATTTGATATCAAATTAAATACAGACTTTTCTTTTACGGAGGTCAAATTACCCAACAACAAATTGTGCAGCACACATATAAAACAGAATGGAGAATTAAGAACAATAATTCTTAAAAAGCTCAATTTTGCCAACTTTTAATATATAAAACTCACTTATATGCTTGTTCACATTTCTGCATCATTTTAATGGCGTCAATAATACGAGAAAGCACAGGACTCTCATTATCGCAATTAATTTAAATTTTTTGTCTTGAAATTTTTAATTCAAATTCTCAATTTTGAAAATTGTGTTTGTAATTTCGGGTTATATTCTGAAACTCTTGGTATATTATATTAATATTTTGATACTTCGAATAATTGTTGATGTTGCAATGTTAGAGTAATACGAACAGCTCATTTAATTTTCAATTGATTACAAATCACCTATTTTCAAGTACTTTATTATCGTTAAATAACTGAATTAAAGCATATTATTTTTCTTATTCCAGATAGAAGATTAAAACAAGATCATTGCACTTGAAAACACACATATGGGAACCAGAAGATGAATACAGCCAAATGCTTCAATTTCAACTAAAAAGCGAACTAATAATTTTTGTTTTGTTTAAATTTAATTTAAATTTTATCAATCGAAGAAAGTATTGGAGGTATTATGAAACTAATAAATAAATTTATTAATAAAAGTTAATCTTATTATGTTCTTTTTTGTGTCTGTGCTATGTTATCCATATCTAGTTTTTGGGTTGGTGCTACTGTTCGAAATTACTATAAAAATAATTCTGTTTAGAACTTAAGATGTTGTTAAACATTGGCATCTAAATGACAGAAATCTAGATAACGTGGACTTAAATTAAAAATTGATTATAATTCATTTGATAAAATATTTCAGTATTCATGGTTGAATCTGATGTCACTTCAAATACTTAAAAGAGCGATATAATATCTACACTACAAATCTGCTATAAACTTTGTTTTGGGCTATGCTGTCCAGAAAAGACAAAAGCAATACCGCAAAATTTTGTCTTACAAACTAGATGAATTAGTTGAATAATAATATTAATTTGATATGTTAATCAAATTTGAGTTTTTATCTCTTAAAAAAACAATTTCAAACTTAAAATTTTAGCAATTTATTTAAAAAACTTTATCACGGATTTAGTTCATAATAACATTAATCTAGTACTAAAAAGCATTATTAAGGAAATTAAGGAAAAACTATTTAGTCTATAGTCTAAAATTAAGGAAAAACTATTAGATTTCTAGCCTAAATCGAAATTTAAAATTTGAAGATTTTTCTTAAATGTTATACGAATGTGAGTTTTCTCTTTTCAATTGCAGAAATAATAACTAAATACTAATTTCGCATAAACCCTAATTGGCCCAAATTTATTCCTTATTTACAGAAAATTTCTTCGTTTTTCTTTTAATATAAAATTGTTTGTCTTAAATCAGAAGTTCGTTCATTTAAATCATGGTAAATTCAACAAGTCTCCTGCATGAATTTTATTTTATTTATAGATTCAATCAAAAATATTGGAAAATTTTTTCTTTTAACTTTTTTTTACTTTAATTTTTTTTTTATTCCTTTTTAATCTCATTTTATATTTGAAAGCATTTTAACATAAATGTTACAATTTTTCAAGTTATAAGTATATACTAACAAGAATTTCACAAAGAATATTAATTTATAAAGAATTTCAAGAAATTTTCTTTCTCCTCAATTCACATTCTTAAAATATTTTTCAAAGCTATGACCACAAACCAAAAAAAAAATGAAGGAAAATTCTGAATTTCATTAGCGAACAATATTTCATAAAATCTTTTACAAATCATGCTTCATTTGTTTTGGTTTGTAAATAATTTAAATGTGGGGGCTCTTAAAGGGTCATGGTAAAATGAATTCTAAATAATTTTATACATATTATACACATACATAAATTGTTTCCGGTTCATTTGAAAAAGAAACACAAAAGCAAAAAGAATTAAAAAAAAACTGACTATCAATACTTTTGTTTTTTTTATTTATTTTCCTGTTTATCTTCCTGCCCGTATGTTGCTCCATTTCAATAAAATAAATGGACCCTGGCCTATACTATAAATACATTTAAATTATTTTCGTTCTTTTTTAATCTCGTTCAGCCACATTTTAGAGAATACATTAAAAAAAAAAGAGAAACATTTTTAAAATTTCGATTTATTTTGATGACTTTGTTTTACATTTTTAGTTTTAAGGTTAAAACTTGCAAATACGACTTAAAATATTATAAGTTTAGAACTTTAAACTTTATGAGTTGATACTGAATTCCCAATCGAGTAATATTTTACTTCAACATCAAACATATTGCTTAAAAACACTTGATATGATTGCCCTGTATCAATCCCACAAAATATCTTTATTAGCTGCTATTACTAATTAAGCTAAGACCAGAGATGCCTGGAACGTTGAGCCAATATGATATTTCCCGCTTTATTTTAAAATTAAAATTATAATGTCGTTGAAAGAATATAGACTAAAATTTCTTTTAAATAAATAAAGCAAATTTAATAACTATTTAATTCATAGCCCAAATGTTTCTGCTCCAATATTTCAACAAAGAATCGAAAACTGAATCTAATCATTCATTTGCCCAGTACTATATCAAAACTGCATTTACAACATTTTAGACGTACCGAACACTATAAGTAGATATACATAATAAGTACATAAGTAAATAGTTCATAAATAATAATGACAAAAAGAGAAAATTCTAATTTTTGATACAAAATAAGACAAAAATTTTTATTTAATTGCAAAATTATTTTCCTACAATGTCAATATTGTGTGTACGTTTACAAAATATTTAATGAGAGCACATTTTAAAAAATTGGTTTTGATTTTTCTTTTTATCCTAACCTTCTTACTAATGACAAATTCAAAAAGAAGACAAATCTAAAAACAAAAAACAAAAAACTGATGTGGCCAGCACATAACCGACCGCAAATGGTTATTGTTATACAGAGTCGTTAACACTTCTTTACAATTTTTGAGACAATAGTAAGCTTTTATTTAACATTCTGTGAAACTGCAAATTTGGCTTTTAGTAGAATCTGGCTTGTATTATTTGAATTCTCTTAATCAGTTCATTTTGGTTACGATCAGAACTCAAATATTAAGTTTAAAACAATTCTATTAATTAAAATCGGCCCGCAAAAAGATTCACTTGCCGGGGCCTGACATATCCAAAAAGTTGATTAATTCATGACATAGCCGAAATAAACTTACATATAAAATTTCATCAAAATCGGTTCAAACCGAGCTTGCCATTCACGCGTACAGACAGACATACAGACAGACAGGCAGACAAGCAGACCAACAGACCAACAACTCTCTAAAAATAGTTTATTTACGCTTCGCTATTACAGAGAATTCGGTTCTCACTGAAACTTCTACATCCGAAAATTGGTACCATTTCATAGCCTCCTTTATTGAATGCAATACGGTCGACAAAAAAAAAAACAAATAAATGAGATGAAATTATGCAAGGATCATTCAAAATATTTTCAAATTCTATCCCTTATTATCCATGAATTATAAAATGTAAGTATAACAAAAAAAATTGCACAAAATTTCCTTTTAAAAAAAAATCATTTTTACGTATACTATTTTCATTATATGTGCATAGGTATATGTATGTGTCGTCTATATAGTGGAAATTTCAACATTCTTAGAATTTTAACTCCTCTCATTATTTGGTTTTCTTTAAAAAAAACAAAAATTCTTTTAAATAAATTAATCAAGGTAAAAAATAATTTGGATGCCGACAGGAAAAAGAATATTTCAATTTATTTATACACGCACACACCAAAGGATAAATATTTTGCATAATTTATGTGTTTTCAATTCAACAAAATTTATATTTGTAAATTGAATTAATTTATTTTCCATTAAATGAAATAAAACCCACCAGACGTAGGTTTTTATAAACATTAAATTTTCAACAACAAATTTTATTTATAAGCTAAAAAGGAAAGGTAAACTTTTAAGGGATTGAATAAGGTATAAAATGATACTTTATATTTTATACATATATATATACATATATATATGTTCATACGCAATTATAGAAAGCATATTATAATGTTATGTATATGTACATGTATAAATAAATATAAAGAAAGGAAGAATTTAAATTGTATTTTGTATGCTAACAACATTAAATTTACCAAACAAACAAGAGAAATGAAACAGTTGTCATTTCGAATGTGAATGAAAAATTTGAAAATAATTTTTAATGAAAACATGTTTTAACACATAACAAATGTAACTATACGTATATAAATACCTTAATATATTCATATACATACATATTCATTGAAATACTGAATATGTACTATAATATTTACTTAAACATATGTAATATACCGTATTACGAAATTGTAGATTCATGTTACGGAAATATGTGTACACATTACAAGAACAAAACAAAAAAATTACTGTGTCTAATCCGATTATTTGACCACTAATTAAATTATACAGAAGCGCCACCCAGTGGAGAATAAATTAAAATTTTCTTATTGTATATATTCCGCGTTGAATTACTTAGATACTTAATTCTCATTGAATTAACCCATTATAACTACATTAAATTTTTATGTAGATTATAATAATGACAAAACATTTAATCAAAATTAAATTAATTATTCAAATTTAATTAAAATATAGCATTATGAACTTCATTGTTTAGAGAAGCTTCTTCATTGTTTGTGTTAATCAAATAGCATCCAATTACCAAAGAATTTCAAAATTAATAGAAACTATTAAATTTAATTATGATAACACATGAAAAATATTATATATAGAAAATTTTATATCTCACCACTGGAAAGTTTTGAATTTCAATTTTTTATAAAGAATGCAATTTAAAGTAATGTAAAGGAAACAATAATAGTATTGTTTTGCCTTTTATGGCATACTATCCAATTTTATATGTTATAAGTAAATTTAATATACAATTAAGATGAAACTGTGAAAAATTTGGAAGAAAATTGGGAAACATTCGAAAGATACAAACTCTATAACTTACAGAAATCACCAAACTTAAAAGTTTTCAATACATGTCTCACTAGTTAATAAAATTATTACTCTCATAAGTTAATAACAATATTTTAATAAAAAATTCAAAACAGAAATAACTAAAAGAAAATTGAAAAAAATTAAAATTCTCTATTGTAAAATTTCATTCAAATCAATATCTGGAGGATGCGACACACATTTTGAGAGCTTTTAATCGCGATTTAAGTGTCAATTTTTTTTTGGGTAATTTTTTTATTTTAATTCTTTTTAAGCATTAATAATAATTGAATAATCATTTTCAATAATCACGTATTTGATGGTATATGTATGTTCAATTATTCGTGAACGTCAGAAATTTGTAAAAACTAAAAATGGGAAATTAAGCTAAGGTAAAAAAAAAATAGATGACATTTGAAATTTAATAATAATTTAACTACAAAATCAAATAAAATAAATTAAAAATAAATTTTAACTTTTTTTACGTTTAATTATTTCAAATTACAATATTTAACACATATATTTAAGAATATATGGTTGCAAGAGAAAATGAAAGGTAGGAGGGAAGAAAAGGCAAAATTTGTTCGGTTCCTTGCGCACAAAGTCCTCTATAGTTTATTTGTCATAAAATTCTTTTGCTTGATTCCGTATTCGTACTCATACTATGGAAATGAAATTTTTTCATTCGTCTCTGTGCGAAACATAAAAATATCGAACAGCACTACCAGAATAAGAAATAGAGTGAAAATATGTACTAAGCATATCCACTATAAAACTATTGATTTTCAAAAATTTTTGTTCATAAGCACCATAGTTAGTATCTGCATAGCAACTTTTCTTTCCAACTAAGCTCCAACTCCAAATCTTGTGGAGTTAAATCATTTAATAAAATTCTAATTGCCAATTATAATCAAACTGCTTAACATAACGGAATGTATTGACATAATATTATAAGTAAATTTAATGATTGATTGCTTTATATTTTTATTTGTAACACTAGAACTCTAAAAAATCTACGTATATATGTATATCAAAATTATTGACACACCAAAGAGCGTTGGAAAAGTTCAAATCCCTCTTACTATTAATAAAATATTAATAAAATATAATTATTAAATATTCAAAAAATAAATTAGGAACATAATTTTGTGATTTTCGGCAAAAGCCATTTCCAAAAACACTGAACCGAAATATTTATTACAGCTAAATTTTTGTTAAGAGACATAAAAAGAAAGAGATAAAATTAAACTAACTAAGAGATAAAATTAGTAAACTAACTACTTAATTAATTGCCTTTCTTTATGGCGTAAAGCCTTCCTACCTCACCATTATCAGTAAAATTCTAAGAAGTAGTTATTAAGACTTAATAGAATACATTTTTATTTTCTATGGAAAATAAAAGTTTCAAATATTTTTATATTCAAATTTATTTGCTATTAAATTTAATTCTGTTCTTACAAAATTTTGATTTGGAAAAGAAGCGATTCATTTACGATCTATTCTCAGCTATATGCTTTCTTACGATTCTCAAATAAAAGAAAATGCAAACGATTAATTCTATAATACCAATTTTTAATTAAATTCAACAGTTGTTGTCGCATCATCCAAAATTCACAGCATCTCCCACAACACTAATACTCGTATAACAATTCTATATAGTTCAAAATTTTTAATTAATTGTTATTTCGATATTAATTAATTCTATAAACAAAACAAAAACCAATTTTATTACTTTTACAAAATTATTTATTTCTGTCCTGAATGAATTTTTCATGATTTTATCTATACATTTAAAGAATATAGAACAATTTCAATCTATTACTTTTATACACAAGAAGAGCTTTCATATTTCATTCTAAAATACGAAAATTTTTAAATTAAAAAAAAAATAAAATGATAAATTAGAATACTGATTATTATTCTCTAGCCTTCTTTCAATTCTTTTGGATATTAATAATCCAAAAGAATTAATTTTTTTGTTCTTGTTGTTGTTCTTGTTTTCATAAGAAAATAAATAAAAATTTTATTCAACTGATTCAGAATTCTAGTTTTTAATTAAAGCATTTTTATAAAATATTATTTTTGAAAAACACAACAAGTGATTTTTCTTCTCTTATATTTTCTTTTGAAAATAAAATAAAAGGAAAGTTATGGGTGTGGAATTTGTCTAATTAAAAATTGTCTAAAAAAGTGATGCTCTTTATATCAAAAAAAAAAAAAAAAATACATTTAAGATTTTTTTCCACGAATTAATATTAATAATAAATTAAAATGAATATTTTTGCTTTTGGCAAAAGATTTCAATTTGTATAAAGGTAAAAAAAACATTTTTAAAACGGTTTTTCTTTTTGTCAAGTGCAAAAATTTCTAAATCCTTTAAATATTAAATTGGATAACAAATGGTTTTAAAAAATATGAAATTAAGAAAATATTAATTAAATTAGAAATATTAATAATTTTAATAAAATATATTAAAATAAGCAAATATGGGTAATGTTTTACAATTGCATCCCCTAAAAGATTTATAAACTAATTTAAAAGTTGAATAAATTGTAATAGAATGAGAAAATATTGTAATAGAATGAGGACACTTACACAAATATTAAATTAGACGACGTTTTTGCAAAACCCCAAATCTTCTATAATTAAAAAATTTAATTATATTCGAAAGAGAACCGCATGTACAGAAATAATTTTTTTCTAAATAAATTCTTAAAATTTAATTACATTTTTAGATGTTTAAGTTACCAATTATATGGCAAAGACTTTACTGTTTTTAGGACAATGGTACTAAGGCTTCGTTTAAAATAATTATAAGGAAACAAAAAAAAATTCCGATGTGGTTTTGAAATTTTTTTTTGTAGATAGTGATTAGAGATTAATTAATTTTTTGTATATTGGGCTCTTTGAATTTAAAAAAGAATAATATAGTTATATAAGCAATTGAATAAAATTTCTATGAAATTCTTTGTCCTATATGGTTTTTTTAAAATCACTTTATGAAATCAATATTTATATTGAAAAAAATTTTGTAAAACTTTAATGTAAGCCTTTTTTCTACGTCGATCGTCTCTCAAGATAATGCAATTCTAATCTCGAAATTTGTAATATTTGAATTTTTGGCACTTTTTGTATTTCCAAAACAGCGACCTTTTCTAAAATTTCTATAAATGCAAGAAGCTAACATACTAAATACCATACCATCAAAAAATATAATTATTTTTCTTAACTGACACAATTAACAATCAAATTCGAGCATTATGTTAATGCCTCCATAAATTTTCTTTTTTTGATCATCCTAAATATATGCAATTTTTTTTTAAATATTTTTGTATGTGAATGAACGTAGTTTAAAATGTAAAAAATTTCATTTAAAAGCCGCTTTTTCACTTTTTGAAAGAAAGTGCTACTTCACAAACCATTGCTTTGGCTCAACTTTATTACATTCAAAATTCAATATTTTTTTTGTGCAGGTAACAATAACGAACAATTATCTTGTAGCAGTATATTAAATTTCGTTAATCTTTTCCCTAGTTTTATCAAATATTTTAATACAATTGTTAATAAAAATTTTTTTTAAAAATAATTAAAAATTTTATTTGTATTGTAGCTTAACACACATAATTGTAACACTAAGAAACTTTTATAAATTCAATATTGTGCTAAAAATTATAGAACCAATTACATGTATTGTACATATAATGCATAATTAAAAAATATTTACAATATATGCAATACGCACACAAATGCATACACTATGTATATCGAAATATTTCGATTCATTTTTTTTTTTCAACTTCACACTTTCTTGTTCAAATAAAAATCGGCTCACAATTACAAAAATTTGTCATAAAATTCTATTTAATTGAATTCATAAATTGTAATAAAAATTATAAATTGCAATATTTTTTTCATAAAATGGAAATGGAATTTATGGTTCTACGAACATAAAAAAAAAAAAATTGAATTTTTATTACAAGCTTATAATGTAATACAAATTTCATGTGTACTTCTACGTATAAGGATTTTAAATTCGCAATACAGATGAATGCATAAAAGCAAAATAAATAAATAAAAAAAAAAAGGATTTAAAAAGGATTCAGAAAAAATCAAATTTATATGAAACGTTCTATACGCTGTTATCATTTTATTTTTGTGAGAGATGGTACAAATCTTATCCTTTCCAATTATTGACCTAAATTTTGCCTTATATATACATCAATCAGTCAATAACCTTCAGCAAAGTTAAAAATATTTTACTTTTGCATATTTTGTATCACTCAAAATCATTTTGAACTTTAATTGAATATTATTTTGACATATTAAAGCAAAAAAAAAGATCTTTTTGATTGTCACTAAATTGAATTTCACAACTTTGTAATAAAATTTTCAAATAGATTTTTTCATTTTATTTTTTTTTTTCAAATTAAAAAATCTCGATTAAAAAATTGCAATGATGAAAAAGTAGTATGTGAAAAAACGCAAAAGCTATTACTTAAATTCAATCATAAATTTTGCAATTGAAATAATTTTGGACAGAAAAACGCACTTAAATGTGCAAAGTTTCTATCATAAACAAATAAATTTATCGTCTCATATATATGTGTGTATGTATAAATTAAGTTCACATTTTATTTATAACAGCGTTATAATTAACAGTTTAAATCTGAATAATATTGTGAATTTTCTACACATTTTTTACAAAATCGATTTCGTATATCAAAAATTTGGTAGATGCTCGTCTTTTTGACTATTTTTTAAATTGTAGAAACGATATGTATAAAAATATCCATTTTGGGCTTAAGTATTCCTTCTTTATACATATACAAACGATCAAGTATACTTATTCTAGTAGCCCTTCTAGTAGGTTCCAATTATGCAAAAATATAAAAGGAATGCATGAGGCGAAAAAGGGATTTTTATTTCATAACGATCAGCACATAGCTGCAGCTACAAGGCGACATTTTTTCGGTTGTCCAAATCATCTTGACATCTAATATTTTTGTAAGTTTATAAAACACTTATTGCAGGTGACCAAATCCAAAATATCAGATAATCCGCCATTCAAATTGAATTTGATCGCAGAGTTTTATTCTTAAACATTTTTTCGGAAATTCAAGATTAAAAGAAGAGAGCATTGCACTACATTATCTAAAAATATTTTCAACATTTTCTTTCTGAATTAAAATTAAATTTTACCAATAAACAAAATTTACAGAACATTTTTTAAAACTACCAAAAGCGTTTTTCTTTTTTTATGTACACTCAAAATATATTTGATTTTTAATTAAACATTCTCACATCCAACAGAATTTAAAATATTTTGCTTCAATCGGCAAAACGAACAAAAGCAAAAATCCTCGCAATATGAGAAAATTTTTCATATAAATTTTTGTTTTGCCTCAATACAGATTTAACGCCTTCAATCAAAACTTGTATTGAAAACGAAAAAATTAACAAAAATAATTTAAAAACGGAAATTTTGTAAAATTATGAAAATTCATTTATATTTGGTAACAAACAACAAAATAAAAGATTTTGTAGTTGAAGCACACTTTGCATTCATGTGGCAATATAGAACTTTTTGAAATGACAAAAAGTACAGAGCATATCCTGAAGTGCAAAATAATATGATTAAGCTTTAACAAAAAATATCATTATTGAAGGAATAAAATTCAAACGGATGAAATTAAACGCCTTATAATAGGTTAAAAGCATGTGTTTCACATACACCGTCTAAATGGTACATTATCTAAGTATCTCCTTCTATAGTGTAATAAAGGATGTGAAAAATTTTCAAAATTATTCTGTGCTTTATATTATAATTAGCATATACATATATGAATTTTTATCTACAAAAAATATAAAGCAAAATAAATTTTTATTAAGGATATTTGAACCCATGACATTATGGCTTCTGTGTAAAAGTATGACGTTAGTTATTATGCTGGTTTTATAGATGCTACATGGAAGAACTCATATTTCTATATTATCTAACGAATCATTAATCGGCTTAGCTTGCCACATATTTACTTGAATAGTTCAGTCAAGTAGATGCAAAATTAAATAGCATTAAACACAAAAAATTTAAAACTGAGTTATTAAACAATTAAATTCCTTTTTAAGTATAATTTATTTATTAATTGTGTGAAAATATTTATGTGTTGATAATAAGGTGTCAAAAATTTTTATAGAACTTTATTTTTTAGAAAATGTTAAATTGCAAAGTTTCTCTTAATGAAAAAGTTGTTCTAAAAAGCACATATTTTCAACTGCCAATTTGATGTTTTATAGTAGCTTGTAAATTACATTTGTATATCTGCCAACAACTTATGAAAAATGATGTGGTTTCTTCATATCTGTGCTCTTCCTCCTTTCTGTAAATCGTCTTAGAAGTATTTTAATGATGATAAATTTCAACTCTGAATTGAGAATGGAGGCACAGCGACCGTCTTATTTTTTTTTTAAAAGAATGACTAATGGAAATTTCTTCATACAACTGCAGAACAGATGAATGATGTCATCAAAGGAACGAGTCATTTTTCATACCTGTGTAGCCTATAACTTAATTGGTAGAGCGTCTATTTAGAAAGCTGTATGTCATTGTCATAAGTTCAGTTCAAGGAGAAGTTGCAAAAATTTACATTTCGAGTAAATTGTAATTGAAATAAGTATTTAATTTTAAGAAAATTTTTAACGAACTTACGTTAAAATAAAGTGAAAAGAGGAGTAAACTAAGTATTTTGAAAATATAGAACAATTCTTTACATCCTTGCAGCTTTATTGAACGTGATAACTCATTATTGCAAAAATAATGCACTTAGCGCCTCAATTATTTTTTACGCATTTTTGGCTCAATTTTTGTTCTAGAATAGATAAGTCGCGAGTCGCAATTGATGCCAAACTATACCTAAAACTTTATTGATTTCCATAAATTATTTTTTTTTTGTTTTCAATAGTCCAAGTGACTATTGCTTTCTGTCAAGTAAATGGTCTATTTGAAATATTCACAAGATTTAATTACCGAATACTGCCTCCCCCCATTCCCTGATTTTTTGAAAATGTGTTATTTTTAGTTTTACAAAATCTACATTCTCCTGTAGACCGTTATTCTAAATAAAACTTACAAACTAATTAATATGTCTTCATGTGTCCTCATTAGAAACGCTCTTCAACTGAATGTTACAAATTCTTTTGAAACCAGTTGGGTCAAACTTAATTTCTACGAAATACAACATATTTTCTATAGTTATTAATTCTATGGTCGCAAAATTCTGGTCATTGTTATAAATTTAATAACAATGTTTTTCAAATATTCGCATACATACGAGTATTACATAATAAAAAATTTTATCATAAGAAAAAGTACGATGGTATGAAATTGTAAGTTTATTGAAATAAAGATTACATTTTATAAATATGCAAATAATTTGAATAAGAAATTTTTTTTTTTTTAAATTAAATTTGTTTTTTGCTGCATAAAAGCTAAAGTTTCTTATGAATTTTATCCCCGACATATTTTTATAGTCAAGTAACTTCCATAGTTTACTACATTGTCTACATAATTATATCGTAAATATTATGTAATGTAATTTTACACAAAAATGAAAATTTTATAAAAATATAAAAAAAAAACAAAAAAAAAAATACAGTAAAAGCTTTTTGAAAAAATGTACAAGATTAAAATTTCCAAAGTTACATGGATACAATAGCAAAATTTACAGTAGAATTAACACTCAAGTATTTGTAAATGTGTTTGCCAAAATATAATATTCTTTAGAAATTTGCAATTCTCAAAATATACAATAGTTTTGTACTGTTCCTCTGAGGCACATATTTAGTTTTCATATTATTTCAAGGGCTAAAATATATAGTTACTAGTTTTCATTTTTACGTAATGCTTAATAAAATTTAAATTGGTAATTTGTTTTACTTATTTAAATTTTATGACTAAAATTCATTTCCTTACAAATATATTTATTGTGTGAAAAAGTGATTACCAGAAGGTTATATTAAGAAACGAGAATACTATATTTCTGCCTCTTGTTTACTTAAATTTAAAATTTTTACCGCATTACATACAATAAGGGAAGTTATGTGATGGCACCAAATTTTTAATGTCGAGTTTTCCGTGGGAACGCACATCCCCATACGAGTATTAGGGAAGTTTAAATAAACTATTTCTAGATTTATAACTAAATTCGATAAACTATAAATTCGGGGTATTAAAACAATGAATATAAAAATTTTTTGAAACGATTTGGGGACCAATTTTACATTTTTTACCATATGTGCAAAACGAATTGATAAAATTTCTAGAAATTCGATATTTGTTTTCTGGTTGTTACCAAAACGAAATGGTGAACTTTTTAAGGAATTCGAATTGCACAAAGCGTAACTCTACTATGAGCCAATTTTACAATTTTCTAGGTATGTTAACTAAAAGTTTGCTAAATCCCTTAAAATTGAAAGGAAGTGCTCAAAAGGCATTTTCATAATCTTCTGTAACACTTTCACTAAATGAAGCAATACACACTGCGGTCGGTTATGTGCTGATCACATGCTTGCTTTAACATTGAGAAAATACCCCTAACAACTATATGTTGTAAATGGCATATATTCTGAGCTACCTTCAATGCTACATTTTTACTGCAAGTGATTGAAATTCACAACTTTTTTTCAATTATTCTAACAATTTAAAATTTTTAAAATTGCGTTACTTAAGTACTTTACATACGTACACTTGTGTATACATTGACGTGTGTATGCATATATGTGTTTATATATATATTAAAGTCCTTTTCTTCAAAAATGAACAAGACGAAAGTGTAACTACGAAAAAAAGATTTATGTATTTCTAATTTTACTTAAAAAATCAAAGCTGCTTACAAAAATTAAATAAGTTTAAAAAAGAGACAATGGGAAATCAAGGTGTTATAAAATCGGATCATCATTTTTGAACATTTTTTTTTTTTTGGCATTGACAAAGTGTGACGACTAATACGATAAGGTGATTTTAAATATTCAATTTTACTTTTCTTTTTTTTTTTACATTTTGAGTCATAATATCATTTTGTACCATTGTAGAAAAAAATTATAGATTGAAAAGCTATACACTATCCTTTAACAATTTTACTCTTCTAACCAATATTTTTAAAATTGGAAATTTTGTGATTATTACTTGTTATTTTGAATTATTGCATACTTTTGTTTTAAAAGAACAGGCTTAGAAAATTTAAATTTTTAAAACATTTGTTCTTAGAATATACTTTTGAAGAAAAGCAACACGGGGCGCATCAATTCTTTCAAATAAATACAATATCGCCAACTACGGTACAAAAGTACAAGGAGTGTCATTCAACAAACAATAATTAATTGTCATGTGGATGTATGCGAGCATACCAACCCAGACTATGCAGAACACAGTTTAGAAATCGAATTTGAAATGGTCAACAACTAGAATTAAAACAAAGACAAGATATGCAGACCTTCAAGGCATTCTTTAATAAAAATAACTACTCGTCGCACCCAAACGAATTCTCCGAAGTATTTATAAAATTTTGTC
Source organism: Condylostylus longicornis (assembly GCF_029603195.1). Lineage (NCBI taxonomy): Eukaryota > Metazoa > Arthropoda > Insecta > Diptera > Dolichopodidae > Condylostylus > Condylostylus longicornis. Next base: position 4,525,223 of record NW_026578009.1, on the reverse strand, counting down.
GAAATGCGTGTTTTATACCACCTACATCTCTGGTAATTTTAAATATTCAACTTATTCTCTAAATTAAAACCAACTCCAGCTCCGGTACTACTTGAATAAATTGTAAATATTCGAATAATATTTTTCTCTTATTTTCAATTTTACAAATAAAATCAGAAAACGTTTGTTTCATTAAATTATTTTTGGTAACTCATCTCTTAAAAATTTACACCATTTCCATGTGAAGTACCTATATATATGTACAAAATTTCATTTCATTTTATGATTATCCTAGCAAAATTCTCAAGCACTTGTGATTTATTTTTGTACGTGAAAAAATTTGTAGAGCATTCTAATGGGAATAAATAAAAATATTATTTTTTTTTCTCTTCAGTTCTCCATTTGTTTTATTTTGGCCTTTTCAGAAGATTATGATAAGCAAACACTTTAATGAACTGACCTTAAAGAGAATCGTTTTTGGAATATTTTAACTTACCTAGGAGATTTGGAAAATACTCCCATAAATAAATGAATAATTACTGTTGGAGTGTTGTTATCCTTTTTGATTTTAAGTTTCGCATTTATTTTTAATGGACAAAATATAATCTTAATTGAAGTTGTTAATCAGTTATTATTATGTCATGGTTATTATTTTGAATATTAATGAAACTCAGTTATGAAAGAATAACTTCTTAAATTTCTATTTAGGGATTTAGAAGGCGAAGAATTTATTGTGCAAAAATTTTAATTTTAAGGAAAAGTTTGATAATAAAGGGAATTTCGGAAACCGAATTTAATAATGTAAGAATATTTGAAATAGTAAATGACGAGATTTTTATTATTGACTTAAACAACATTATGTTAAAAGTATGGTTATTTTAAGAAACGAGCACGCTTACATTTTAATTTTATACATTTCTACACTACCGTCTCTAAACCTAATTTTTACTCTTAAATGCTTAAACAGCAGAAAAATGTTTTTATTATTGTGTTTACATTAAGAAACGAATTTGAAATTTTAAACGTTTTGATATTCGCATGTGATTTCGGCATTTCACAATTTATTGTAAAACTTAACAATTTTATTACTTACAATGCAATTGGTAAAAAACATAAAAATAAGTAGTTGATGGTTGGAAGCCCATCGAATTTCGAAGCTTTTTCTTGCGCATTCAATTGAATATTTCGTCAAAATTTTTTTCATAAACAATATGGAAAACAGCACTTTGACTTTAACCAAGTTAACTTAATTTTTACAATATAGAAGTCACAACATTTTAAAACAACTATAGCATAAAATCGCAACTCACTTTTGAGGAAAACCGTGATTCTATTTAGTATTCCATTATTACTACATGTAACCTCAGGAGTTTCTAAGAAATAACACCTACTCGAGCTGTTTGGATCATATCTTATTGTAATAAGGTAAGTAGTATGTATAATATTATAGCATTTTTGAAAATTGTGAATCATAGTTTTTTAATTATTACTGAGACAAACGGACAAATATGCATGGCTCAGTTGTTTCTGAGCTTGGTGTTGGGTTTTGGAGCATTTTATATATTTTTATTGAATTTAAAATGAGTCTGGAACAATCTGTTTATAAGCCTGGTGCATATTTAAATTTTTCTGTTTAAATACCAATAAAAGTCAATTTGCTTCGCAAGAAATAACTTCTCCAAGTGCTATCCTACATTTGCATATATTTTTATTTTAGTTCACTAGTTTTTCTTTTCAATTAAATTAAAAAAAAAATTTCTCTTTCGGCAGCATTATTACAATTATTTGTTTTCTATTCAATGAGTTCCCTTAATTTGCTTTACAAATTAACTAAAAATTACCATTCATATACTTGTGCCATACATTTTATATACGGAATTAATTCTATTGTTCTTTAAAGTGTACAACATGTAATTTTTGTTATATAAAAATATGAACTAATTAAATAATAAATTCTAAGTAAGTACCTATTTGTTCTCCAAAGTAAATATCAAAAAAAATATTCATTTGCTGTTATTTCTTCTTGTTTACATTAACTAATCAAATTGTTATACAGATATAGAACAGCTTTATAATTGTATAGCCATTTTATTTCTACTTAAAAGGATTATGATGAGTTTACTTTAAATAAACTTATATACAAAGTGGAATTCTTAATTAAATGAGGCTTATAAATTGATAGCGAACACTACAACAGTTAATGAAGAGAAATTATAATCATACGTGTAGAAACGAATTTCATTTAGAGAAATTTGCAGAAATTTCACAATTAAAAGGATAAAACTTTATCGAACATTTAGGCCAAATTTAAAAATTATTATAGCATTATTATTATAGCAAAATGATCTTGAAAGGAATTAAGAGAGCGCAAACTGATTTCACTTCAAAATGGAAACAAAACTACAATCAATAAAGAAAATAAGTTACAACGATTCAAAATAATTTTAAGAATTCACCTAAAAGTATGCAATATTTGTTTTTTTTATATTTACTTTTACTCTAATAAAAGAATTTCTTGCAGCATTTATATTCTTTCGAAATTATTGGGACTTATTCAAAATGAAGCAATGAAGTCCTTTCAAAAAATTATGTATCAACTGTCTCAAGAATTTCGTTCGAATCAGTTGGTTTGGAACATGTCAGTGAAATATTTGTCAAATAATTTTACATTTGTCGATGCTTTTACTATTTTTTATATGTTTTTCCCTTCCTTCTATCGTTAGAGTTCCAATTGAAATTTCAACGAAATTTGATGTAGTTTCTTATTAATTTTATGGTTTCATTAGCTAAGTTCAGTGGCCTTTGATCCATCGTAGCTAGAAAAGTTACAAATATGGAAATTTACTGAAATAATAAAAATTTTCTTAAACTATTCAAAAATAGTTAGAAAAAAGTTTTTTACTTTCTCTTTTTAACATCACAAATAATGTTTTCTCATTTTCTTCAAGCAATATAAAATTTTATTAACTTTTTGGATTAGAATACTTTCAATAAAATTCCTTTTATGTAAGATGAAAATTTAACATTTAAAGAGTATGCAAACATACACGATACAGGTAAGTACACAAGCGTACACGAGAATATATAGCAATTTCTGTATGGCAAATATATTAAATATGAAACAGAAAATTTTTTTATTTGCATACTCGTATTTTCAATTATAATGTTTGCATAAATTTTTTTTCATAAAACGCTTGATTAGACTCGAAACTAATATACTTGTCCTTGTTTGAATCTACTGCGATAAGTTTCTTAAAGCATGACATAAGTTATATGAAAGTGCAATTAGGAAGGTACATTTCATATAGTAAAATTTATGTATTTTAGCATATAATACAGTGCATTCCATAATTAAATATATACTTTATATTTAATATCGATAAAGAACTCCATAGAAATGTTTAAACTATGGAGAGTGTGAGACAATTTCAAAAGGTATTCTTCAATTTTTATTATAAATTATAGTAACTTAGTTGTGTAAGCTGTCATTTTGCGTCCACATATTCAAATTACTACTCACTCAAATAATAAACTTTGTTCCTATTATAAAATCGTGTTCAATAGGAAAAAGTATTGTTGCGTTAACAGGTTTGTTAATTTTTTGACAAAAGATCAACACTGTTCACAAAACTTATTTAAATATGCTGTTGTATTTGTTTTAAAAATGAAATAAAAAAAATTTTTATAAAAATTTAGTTTTTTATCCATTTATTTTGTTTGCATTCCATCCTCTGTCGGTCTTAAAAAAAACAACACGCAAAAATTGCTATGTTAATAAATTTTTAATGTTAATTAAGCTCTACAAGAAAGTTCGATAATCTCAATTACATGATTTAGGCTCGGCTCTCAATTAAATTTCAGATTGGGCTCGGTTCTCAATTACATTTCAAATTTCGACCCAATTTTAAAGTAAGCTCACGTTTGTTAGATGAAGAGAAAAGTAAGTGAAAAGACTTTGCAATCTCAAAAAACTTGAAAGATTTTGAAAATAAAATTTCAAAAATTTGGATAAGTACAACTTTAGAAGCATTTTATTATATAAAGAATTTAATCAACCAACCTGTATAATATTTACTTTAAACCCAATTGGTGGAATATTTTATTTGAATTTAAAGTGAACTTAAGTAACTTTTATCTTAACTTTAAATAAATCATTCAAATACTGCAAGTTCATCATAAATTGTAAAAAAATTATGAACACATTAAAAGAAGTAATAAAATAAATTAAAAAATCTGATGTGGTCGCCACATAACCGACCGCAATCTGTATTGTCCAGTTTAATGAAAATGTTAAGGAAGATTATAAAAATGCTTTTTGAACACTTCCCTTCAATTTTCATTAAGTTAGCAACCTTTTAATTAACAAAGACAGAAAAACGTATATATGGATATGGCTCTTAGCAGAATTTCGCTTTGTGCCACCCGAATTCCTTGAAAAGTCAACCAGTGATTACGATAACAACCAGAATTCAAATATCCATTTTTAAGAAATTCCATCAATTCGTTCCGTAGATATGATAACAACTTTTAAATCGGCTCTTCTCAGTTCAATTTCCGACCACGAGATTTTTCAAAAACATTTATAGATTCATTGTTTTAAATTTTAAAATTCAAAGGAATTGGTTGATTATTTTTATCTCTTTATATACGCAAAAATGTAAAATCCGACAGCAAAAAAGGCCAGTTCCCGAGGTATTATATAACCCAAAAGTTGATCAATCTCTGACTTAGCATAAATAAACTTACACATAAAATTTCATCAAAATCGGTTCAGCGGAACTTGAGGTACAACATGTACACACGGACCGACAGACCGATATCTTTCTAAAAATAGGTTATGTATACGGTTCTTTGTTATAAAGAATTGCGTTCCCAACGACATCTAAATCCCAAACTCGACATCCAAATACCAAATTTGTTGCAATCACATTATCTCCTTTGTTGTATGCAATACGGTCGAAAAAAAACAAATTTTCAAAGACAATTAAAACGTCAACTTAAGTCACTCATGACTTACACATCTTTACTTTTTCGAAATAGTAACTTTAAGTAATTAGTTATTGTATAATCATATTACCGAATATACGAATTTATATTTTTATTTTCACACACGAGTACATATTTTTTACTATTGCAAGTATTTAAATTGTTACACAATAGTATTACATAATTACTTAAATAGTATAGACTCAACTTTTTTAATGAATCATAATAGATGTCATACAATTCTTAAGTGCTTTAAAATTTGAACTAAAGTATGTTAAATTTCAGTAAAATTTCAAAAATATCAAAATATTTCATTCAATAATTTAAAAACTTTAATGACTTAAATTAAAAATAAAATTTAAATTCAAAAACTTTATTTTATGAAAGCATAGTACATAGGTATATTGGGTTATATTTCAAAATGCATATCGTACAGACAATAAAGCACATACATAATTGTAATTTCCAAGACTCATTCTCTTCTGACATGCATATTATGCGGTAAGAATATTATCTGACAAGAAATAATTTCTTTACTATATTCAATGTATTATTATTGTTACACTTTTAAACACATGCGTTTGTATACATGCAATACAGTATAGGTCTCTTCTCTAGATAACTGTAGATAAAAATATTTTTATCAAAGTTATTTATTCGTGCTGAGAAATATTTATATCTAATAAGGTGAATGATGAACTTTACTAAGCATATTTAAATATATGTATTTATATAGATCTCATATTTATATATGTATATATCTATATACATTATAATTTTATGTACAAAATATTTTTACTTCAAAGAATTTGCTACATACTTTTATATAAAAAAAAAAAAACTCATAATATAATTTTACATATATATTTATTCCTATATATACAATCATACATATTCACGGTACATAAATTTTATTGATTGGTTTTTCCCAATCAGTAAAAAATCCTTGCTCATGGACATTTTCATGTCTTTTCGATGAATAATGAATATTAACTAAAATATATGATTTATTGAATATATTGCAGAACCTAATAATATTTAATAGAGATACAAAATTTATATATTATGTAAGAATGAAGTTATCATGAACATTTTAATATAAACAATATATAAATACCTATTTAATGTGTATATACAACGTTGCCATATTGATTTCACAGAAAATCTGGAAAATTTCGCAAAAAAATATGCAAAATCCGGCACTTTTTTTACATACAAATTTAAGAACATTTTAATTGTCATATATAGCTCATGTTTATTAACAACAACTATTCTTATTAGATTTTAATTTTCAAAAAAAAAACTTGAATCAAATTATTGTCAAAAATATATTTTTTGCTGGTTTTGATTTTTTTGCTGTTTGTTTTGATATTCTTAAAAAATAAATTATTTTACGAGCGTACTATTTTTAAAATAATTAAGCCTACTTGAATTTTTTAACAAATTCTCTATTTCACTGTTAGCTATCAGAACAAAATTCCAGTCACTTGTATGAATATAATAAAATTAACCTTATTCTATCAACCAGTATTCGGTTATTTAAGAAGACAGTCATTGTCCATCAGAATTCACAATATTCCCTATATAACTATTATCCGCCTTTAGCGTCACCTAGGTGTCAATTCATTTAAAATATATACTTATTTTTATATTTTTATATATTAAATTTTAAAATACTGCGTTACTTACCGTTTAAATAATAATAATTCATAAAACGAAAAATTTAAGCTGACTTGTACAAGATGTTTTTTGAAAAATCTGGCATTTTGGTCAGAAATCTGGTTTTCTGGCAGACCTTTGAAAAATCTGAAAAATTAGATAAATCTGTTAATATGGGAATACTGTGTATAAAGATTGTAAATATTAAAATTTTTTATATGTTTTCAATCGATTCTTTATTGTGGTACCTACTTATTTTTGTTTTAAAATTATAATATAATAAACTGAGTAATTAGTTAATGGACAAGTTTTCTACAAACAGTTATCATATGGTTTTAACGTCATTTTCTTCATTATTATTTTATTATTATACATACACAGGTATAAATGTATATATTTGATGCTGTTATAGACTCATAAAAATTTTCATAATTTTAATAGTTATTCAAACTATAAATAAATATATTTACACTTATACATAACACGATATTGAATTTGAGTCGAACATAAATTAATTTCCGGTAAATTACTCACATATTAAAATAGAAAAGAAAATATGTATATATGTATATGTATATTTTCATATGAAATAAATTACTCTTGTATATAGCATCCAGATTTCTTGGAGATCGTATTTACTGACAGCCAATTGACAAGTTGAGCAATTTATGATAATAATCAATTTACGAGAGCTCATTTTATATTTTCTCAGTTTAATTCGCAATGAAATTAGAAAACAAAACAGCATCTTATTTATGTAAATTATTGCGTTTCATTTTTAGAACAGTATAAAGAAAACAATTAATTTGTTCCAGATCTTCTCTTAAAAATTCTCATCCTAATTCTTTTTGTTTTCTTATATTTTTTAAATCCCGCATGAAAGAACATTTTCGTGTATTTTGGTTTTGTCAGATAAAAATTAAAAACAATTTGTGTAGGTAGTTAATTTATTCTGCAAAAGGTTTATTTCCGTTATCGAAAAATATTTTAATTAAATTTAATATTAAAAATTGAAATATACCTTATACTGCTGTATGAAGCTATATATTAGCTATATAGCTATAATACAGTAATAAGTAATAATAAGCCTATATGTATAGACACTTATACTTAAATGGAGTAAAATCTTATCGTTTTAATGTTCTACCAAAAAAAAAAACTAGAAAAATGTGCTCATTATTTTTACTCTGACTCCTCAACTGTCTGTTTAATACAGAAGACTGAAATTTTGCACTGAAACGGATTTCGCTCCACCTATACAGTTTTTTCTCTTAGACGGTAAGGTATAAAAGCGTGAAATTTTAGAAACTTCTACATTTTTTTATCTACTTAACCGCTAGGAGGAGTTAAAAGCTTGTTTATCATATTATAGATAATCACGTTCCAGTTTCGTGCATCATTGCAAGTTCTATATACTAATACCTTCCGCCCTTTTTTTGATTTCTTACTCCATAAAGTTAAACAAGTTGCAATTATCAGAAACTCACTTCTTTGGAAATTTGATAAATTTATTATATTTCAATAAAACCAAATAAGTAACGGCAAATGTTTTCTTATCGTAAAACACAGTTTGACAACTTGATTGATATATTGGCTTTTTTTACTTTTTTGTTTTTTTTATTTATTGACTGAATCTATTGAATTATAATATTGCATTACAGCTTTGTTTTATAAGAGCTCATACAGCTTAATTTTCTTATATTTACAGCTTTGTTGCGATAGTTCTTGACATTGAACACCTTTTATTTTTGAATCCTAATGGTATGCAATAATTATGACACAAAAAGGTTATATTTAAAGAACGGCATCTTTTAAATTTAAAATGTGCTACTTTACAAACCACAGAGGTCTCTTATTTAACAAAAAATATAACAAAAATCGCGTATGTACACATACACATAACTGTCAATTCCAATGTTCACAATAGCTGTAGGAAATTATTATACTTGTAAATATTTTTAATCCTTCGATTTTTCTACATAATTATTTGAAAATTATAAAATTTTTTAACAATAATGGAATTTTTAATTAAGAGTATAACTTTGCCTTCAATTCTTAAAACTGCAGTATACAGTTAAGGTATTTAAAAATATTTTTTATAATAATACCTACATTATTATAACTAAAAAGTTTGTAGTAAAAAGTTGTAAATGAACTATAAACTAGCGAACGCTTCACAAAATAGCAAATTCCATTTTAAAATATCGTCTTTTTAGTATACTATTACGATAGATAAGTTGAACTTAGAACAATAAATTTCAGTTTTTCGAATTTTCGCGTAGGCAAAACCTTTCTGACGCAATAGTAAAAAAATTTTGATTGAAGAAACAAGCTAGAGTTGCCAGTGTTGCAAAAATATGGAAATGTCAGATCTTTTTTATTATTTACTAATTTTTTAGTAATCGAGAATATGCAAAGAGATCATTCGTCACATGGGCCTGGTGCCATATTTTCGGTAACACAATCGGAGAAACACAACAATTTAGTTAATAAACCGTACGAAAGAGAAGATGGATGAGGTAAAAATTGTTTTGTAGAGAAAGATGTTTCTTGTAAGGAATGAAAAATTTAAGATTTTTTTAAATATTGTAAAATTTTTTCCTTGAATGTACTTCTGATCCCTTTAAAATACTTTTAGTAAAATTCTATGGGAGAAGTGTGTTGCAACTTCAAACAAGAAAACGAAAAGGTATACAAACTAGTGGAGCAAGTTTTTCTCTAATATATGAATTTTTTTTTTGATTTTTTTTGACACTCTTTAACAATTTGAAAGCTATTACACGCTATTACTTTACACGCAACTTAACTTTTCGATAAAATTCACTTTTAAGTATAGGTACAAATTTTAAAGAATACGAAATAAATTTTTCTCAAACCAAGCGGAAAACTTCATTAACAGTGAAAGGGAGGGCAGTAAAAATTTTATTTACACTTTGCACAAGTGAAAAAAAAATGAAATCAAAATTACGTCAAATTATTAAAAACAAATTTCTACAGCATTCAAGGTGCTAATTTTAAAGGGCTATTATATTCTGCCAATGTTACTTATTACTCTTTATGTTTACTAAGTCAGCTATTCAATGAATTTTTTCAAAGCTTTCATTCTTCATTCTCTCTCTATTTTTTTCTAAGAGATTATTTTAATTAAAATCATTTTCCATACATTTTGTTAAAAGGAAACCAAACCGAATTTAATGTTTTTGAAGTTTTGCATTAATAGGGCAATAATTTATAATAGGAAAATTGTGAGAAAAGGTTTACAAAACGTTTTTTTTTTATTTGTAAATGAGAAAAGGAATTAAATCAAAACAAAAGATTTTGGTAAAAGTGAACCACCTTTTAAACGACACTGAATCAAAGGTATCATTGCAATTAATAATTAATGTTAAAGGTTTCATTTTCAATAAAAAATTCTCAAAAACACGGGAAAAAAATCATTTCAGTGAACCTACTGTAATTATAACACTACAAACCTCGTATCTTTGGTTACACATTATTTTTCACTGTTGTATTTAAATTATATTCTAATTTTAAATATTGCAGAAACATATAACCATTATTTGCATTAACTAAGTTTCATTTTTTTCTTGGAAAATACAAACATTCTTTAACCAACCGTGTGACGCTTATGTGTAAAAAAAAAGTTAAGTTTAAAACTACTAGCCGCTAGAGTTTTTGAAATAATTTCAGAACATTTTCGACCTTCTGTTAACAATGAAGGTTAGTGAATAAAATGTATTGTTGTAAGAAAGTTATCAAGATCTTGAAATATCTTGTAAAATCTCTGAACAATATATAATGAAGGTAAACAATTCTATACATAATAATACGTAAGTATATAACATAAACACAATGATTTCTGAGGCAAATCTAAACTTCACATTAAATTATTTACATCTAAAACGATTTTATAATTTCAGATCCCTACATTCTTGATTTCTTAATTTGTTTTCACACAAATGGAATCAAAAATTTATTATGAGAATTAGTTTCCATTATTTATGTCAATTCTATTTTATTGCATGCTCTTGATTGAGAAACATTCTTAGCTTACCCATGTTATATAGAAAATTTCTGTTGGACATATTGTTATCTTAGAAAGGTCAAGCCCATTTCGTCATGGGTTTAATAATGCCAAAATCATACTCGATTGTATCTAATTCTTAATTTCAGAAATTATGATTATTGATGCGGTTTCAGCATAAGTGCTTTTAATACCAGCCCTCGACTATGTTTACGCTGTTGATATATGCTATTAATTTTGTTCTCGGGAAATTATTTCTTAAAATTACTAACTTTTTAACATCAATTACGTCTGTCTTCTTTTGGTTATAATAAAAATCAGTTTCTTATTTTCTTTTCTTAATGCCTCATTATAAGCACTGAATTGTTTTGTTTTCATAAATAGTTTTATATAGTCGTTTAATTGTTTTTTTTTTGCTTCGACATATTTTAATAAAAGCGGATTTAATCAATGAGTTTTCACAACACCTTTACGAAGACATAATTTTGGAGTTAAATGAGTAATTAAGTAGATAATTAATTTTAAAAAAATCCTGTTAACTGATTTAGATTATATTTATTAGAACAAAATAGATTATAAGTTATTTGATATTTTAGCAAAAACAGTGTGAGATCATCAATTTCCATAACAATCCTGTCAATTTATTTCTCAATTTATCCACAAAAACAAAATATACCTTGATAATATGTTAATTTTATTGGTACGTTGTGAATGGTTTTAAAAATACCCCATATTATCTCCTAGTTCGTGTTTGAAATACCTTAAGGTATTTCAACCAATTTACAAAAATGTTTTGTAACTCATGCATACCATCCACACATAAATTATACATAAATTAAAAAAAAAACCTTTTTTTCTTAACTTCTGAATCTTGTCTTTTGATCACTAAATTAACACTATCTTTATATAATTTGATATATACAGATTACAAATGGCAGACTGTAAGAATAGAAGAATTTCTGACGACACTGAAAAGAACACACAAACTATAAAATACAAGTTTAACATAAAAGCCCATATTGTGATTACAAGATATTTGTTATTTTGATAATAGATATGCCTCCTTTTGTTAAAAAGGTTTAATAATTCAACCCTTTTAAATCCATTTATCATTTGGGGATTTTCTTAAATGTTTCTTTATTCATTATATTTGGTATATTCATATATATGAATGTGAAATAAATGTTACTGTGAAAAATTTGTTAAAAGAATTTCGTAAATATTTTAAAATAATTTATAATAATTTATAATTCAATTACTAAGGTTTATTTTACATGGACGAATAGCAAATTATCATTCTGCTTAATAATATTTCTTGTTCAATTATAAACTCGAATTTTTTTTTCTACTTCTTCCTTAAACTGTTAAAGATTCATTGTTGTAAATGTAGTTGTAATTAAAAGTTATGAGCCATTTTGTAAAAATCTTTTATATCACAAATATATTCAAATCAACTAAATGTATTTAAACTAAAAATGCTGATCGTCTAAGTATATTCTAATTGTTTCTATCCAAAAAATTAAAGGTATTATAGTGATTTTAGTGTAGCACTCAGAAATTTAATCTTGGGTTACATTATAGCATTCATTTTTTCTAAAATAATTTTGAATTACCTAAATACTAATACATCTATGCTTGAACTCTACATTAGAATTGCAAGAAAACATGAAAATATTTCATATAGGGTAAGTTTCCCTGCTAGCGGACAAAGAAACAATTTATGTCGCGTAAGGGCTAAATATTGTGTTTAGAAATAAAGAATACTTTCTGGAATCACACATAGTATTTAATGACAACTTCCACATTTTCTGAGATATTATTTCTCTCTAGAGGTAGTAAAATCGTCTATTAGTACTGGAACTTATCCTAACTCATTTCCAAAACTAAAATTTGTAAGCCGCCATTGATTATCACCTCTTAGAATGTAAAATTTATTGAAGGTTGTTTCTGCGACACGATTTCCATGTAATGTTTATTACGTATAATTTTCCCAAAGGATATAACCAACTAATCATCATATATTGAAATATGAAGTATTAAATCAAGAAAAATTTTATTTTTTGAGAATGATGCAAGTGATATAGTTCTTAATCTTTAGCAAACTTGCATAGACCTCTAAAGTTTTAATGTAAAATAAGATACAATCCAGTTTTTCAAATTTTGCTCATGCATTCATTTTAGTGCCCTTATAAATAGAGCCAAATATTTTTTAAATTGATAACTTTATGTCGATTTTTATATTTATATACTAAACTAGTTAAGATCTAAAGATCTAAAGTTAATTTATTAAGTAAAATTTTACAATGATCAAATTGAAATGAAATTCACCAGCATTGAATGTACACACTGATTTATAGCAGCAATTTTGTCTAAATTCACATAAATTGGATAAGAAACTCAAACAATAATGTTTGAAAACAATACTCTTCACCGAAAAATTTTGAAAATCCATGATATTTCTTAAAAAATAATTTTATAAAAAAAAGTCTTAAATTTCTTAAACTTTTAAAGTTTGGGTAGAGATTTGAAATGATTTCAAAGAGAATAAATCAGTGATTTTAGATGAAAGTTGGATCGAAAACCAAAACACTAACTATATAAAAATATAGAATTTTGAAACAAAAAGGTATTGCATAAATTTTTTCAATTAAAAATTTTATTTTATATGCAAATTTAAATTTGTTTTTAAATAAAGTTTACTTAAAACTTTTTGCAAAAAACAAAAAAAATATTTTTAAGATAAAGTTGGTAATAAAATAACAAATAAACATTGATAGTTTCTTAAAGCAAATATATACAAAATTATAAACTTATTACAAAATTCTTGTAACACTATTCCTGAGAAGAAGAGCATAAACTTTTTTAAATGCAAATTAAAAGTTTACTCTTTCATTTATTAAAATAATAAAGTTGATAGTGGTATTATTTCATCTCGGGCCAAGGTAAATCTAAAAACTTTAAAATATTCCAAGAATATTTTTTTATGAAGAATAGTTGCAAATTTAATATTCTTTACTACATATATAGAATATAAAAATAATTTTGCGTAATAGTCTTACCGATTTGACGTAATTTTTAAAAAATATTTTCCATAGAAATCTTTACTGTGTAAATTTATACAAAACGTTCCTTATAGTTTAGATCGAAACATAAAAAAAAATGTTTCGGAAAAAATTAATTAATGGTTAAGCAATAAGGGATGTTTAGAGTATTTATTCTTATACCCAAGTAAATTTAACAGCAACATATTAGTTACTGTTATACTATATTTAACAAAATATTCATCGGGCAATGCAATTCTTTAAATTTATAATACTTTAAATTATTTAAGTTTGTAACAAATTTTAATTAGTAAATTTGAAAAATTAATATTGTGAATTAATCGGTTTGGTGCGTACTTGTTTCATAGATCAAAATGTGGTTTTAAAACTAGTAAAAAGATTTTTAATTTTAAACGGGTCCAAAAAAAAAAACTACCCGATACCATTGTTTTAAACTTTCAAAATAATTAATTTACACGGGACAATACGCGGGACAATACGAGTACAAAATTTAGTACTGATTTCAGAACAAATCAGTCGTAGACGTGATAGAAATTTATTCATTATTACTTAAATATTTCGCAGTTCGTTACAGACTGACTTAAAAGTGATGGTAACTATAAGATACTAGTATCAGGTACGAAAGAATCTTACACGAACATTTACTGATTTTCCTGATTTGTTTCGTATCCACTATATTTTGTATGAACATATTTCAAATTTTTCTTCACATTTAAAATAATAAGTGGAAACTTAAATTTAGTCCACATCGGAAATATGTGGACTAATATTATTAATTTTCGAGATACCTTACAAAAACTTATTTCAAAAATAGAGAAAGATATTAAAAATCCAATTTCAGATTTAAAAAACAAGCATGCCCGAAAACCTCTAGAACTCATATTTTCTTGGAAATTGCAAAATTGCTTATACGATAAATAATCACCAGACTAGCGTTTTTGAATTTTTCAAAATTGGACGTGTTATTTTTTCTTTTAAAATATTTTATGGTGATATAATTGAATTGCTCGGATTCTAAGATCATTTCGAGTAATAGTCCTAAAAGAATATTTGACTTTTAATTATTCTTAAAATTCAATAAGGAGTAAAATGTAAAATTTATATTTAAGAAATTCTATATGAAAATCTAAATGGTGTCAACTCTATATAAATTAACAATAATTCAAAACTTATATATATAATAGCAAGTAATAGCAAATAATAGCCTTCGTATAAGGCCTCCGGCACCTATTTGAATTGGTGATTCTATCGAATCTAAATCAAACAGGATACTTGCGGTAACAACTCTATTTAATATGTAAACATTTGGTTATCCTAACTAACAAAGTATTTTGGAATTATCACTGGACGATAGAGGGACAACCGAACGGATAGACCTAGATAAAACAAATAAAAATATAACATCTATTCGAGTATTCGTTTGCAGAGCTTTAAATTACGTACGCATTTGTACCGGATTTCCTCTTATTTATTCTGCCTTTCAAGCATTTGAAATTGAAACACAATGAATTAAAAATTTAAATTTCAAAAAGAAAATAGAGTAACCACGTCAAATATATTTATAGAGAAAATTTGAATTTATTTAAAAAAAATTTTTAATGTTATGAGCTTTCATTCTAAATATTCTGAATTTCTAAAATATTCTTCGACTTCATAACTTGTTAATTTTCCAAAACAACTTCATATTGAAATATGTACCATCCATTAAATTTGTCAAAAAAAATAAAAATTCTAACTAATTTTCTATAATATGTTAATCTTCTATATTTAAAATGACATGCAACTATTCTTAAAATTTCAACTATGAATTAAACATAATAAAATTAATTGAATATTGTGGTTAAATTTAGTTATTCTAATAAAAATTTCCATATAAATTTGTTTACTATTAGAAACTCTAATATTTATATAATCTTATTACATTTGTGTATATTTATGTTTGCATTTTTGTTAGTAATATTATACGAACATTTCAGGAAAATTCAAGGAATTATAATTCAAAACATTTAGTTTTTGTAAATTTTCTATACTTTATTCTATATATACATACATACAAGTATAACATATAGGAACAAATGAAATATTTATCAATAAAAATGAAGTTAATATTTATGCAAAGTTCACATAAAAAAAGTTAAAGGTATGACACACATATTAAAGTCACAAAAGAGGAAATATCAAAAATAGAACAAACAACAAAACTATGTATATAAAATTGAGAAAAGTCAACTAAAAAGGCATACAAAACACATATACACACATATAAATTTGAGAAACATGTGAATGTCAATTTACAATTTGTATGCCAGTTTATATTATCGTTAATAGTCAGATGAAAAAATTTTCCACATGAATAAAATTCGAAGTGAAGAAAGCAAAACACACAAAAAAAGAAACAAAAATAAAAAAAAAACCAATGATTTTAGAACCTTTTCCAAAAAAATTTTAGAAAATAAAATTATAATAAACCAATTTATATTTCAAAATTTACATAATTTTGTCTCCTGTTCATGTCTACTATAAAAAAAAAATAAAAAATAAATAGAATCAAAAATTATAATATGACAAATACGAAAAGGTGAAAGGAAAGGACCATCTGTATGATAGTAAGAGGAAATATACATATTTACAATGTCAATAAATTTGTGTATTACACACAAAAGCATATCCTTTTGAAATAATTTAAAAAAAAAAAATAATAGAAAATTCAAATGGCAAATAAATTTTATATGTTTTTAAATAGTTAAAAAATAAATATGAAGGAAACGACGATTTAATAAATGTATAGATTATTTTTTAAAAGCATGATTTTCTATCTTGTATATTTAAATAAAAATTGTCAACGGCATACAGGGACAACCTGTAACATGGTATAATCTCTTAGTGGGCAGAATAAATGGGACAAAAGAAAGATGGGACAATTTTATGAAAAAAAACCATCCTTGAGATCACCCCCACACAAGGATTATTAATCGATAAAATCGTTGTTTTACGCTAGATAAAAATTACATAAGCTTCATAAGCTAAATCAAAGATAAAGTGTAACCCGTAAAAACTATTTTTCCTGGAAACTATTTCCAGTTTACAACCGAATTATCTTCAAAACGTGGCATCGCACAAAAAAATTATTAAGAGATAATTTGAAGACCAATTCAAAATCTTTCAAATTACGCAAAAAAAAAAAAATTTATTAGGGTAACATTTTTGGTAATTGGTCTGTGAAAAACTGTGACATTCTAACTAATTCTCTACAAGACATTCTTTTTGACTTATTTCCTCAATATTTCCTCGGTACTCTTTTTTGCCGAAACCAAAACTTTTTAACTGGGATTTTGGGAGTTAAATAACCATTGACAGATCCCTCCCTTCCCCCCCCCCCCCCCTTCACCTAGATTTTCATAAAATTATCCCAACTTTCTACCTCCCAGAAATTATACCACGCTATAAGATCACCCTGTATAAAACGAAATATGTACTTAAGAATTTAAATTGAATAAAATCTTTTCTTTTCTAAACCAATAAAGATGCACTCACAGATTTACAAAAAAATAATGAATAAATTTTCACTAAATCTTTTTTATCAATTTATATTGCTGTCAAAATTGATGAGAATTGATTGCAAAACAAAAATCAAAGAGGTTACAAATGAAAATTGCTTCGCCCGTAATTTAAAAATATTCCATATTGAAAACAATGAACTGAAGCTAAAATCAAAGCAATTCTACAATTTAAAAAATTTACAGTTTAAAAGTAAAAATAAAGGTTATTTTATTAGCCCAAAATCTCTTAAAATTATAGTATAAAAATTTAATTGTGTCACATGTCAAGAATGTACCAAAATTGTGTGACTTAACTTATACTAATCAAAGAATATAACAATATTTTTGATGAAAAACATTTTCTTTACCAAAATATAAGCTCTGGTGAAATTTATTAAAGGAAACGTGATATTTTACTAATCAAAAGTTTAATCTTCTTAATTTTTATGTTTGTTAGTAGAATACTATTTTCTTCGACCAAAAAATTATCACAGAATGGCGACAATTTTCAATAAATTTTATAAAAAAGCTAAATAATCAGCACTTTACTAAATATATGAAAGAGTGCTGCTCGATTTTTGATTTATTTTTTCCCCCAATTTAATTTTATTTTACGTACCCACTACTGGATAGAAAACATTTTTAAACGGTATGCAAAGTCAAGAGCTTTAATGAAATTTTTTGAATGTGATATTCTGTAAAGTTCACGTTTTCACCGGATTTTTCAAGTCACGGTCACGTTGGCTCAATAAGACACAATTTTATTCTGCCTTTATTGTACTAAAAACAGACAAAAATTTTCATCTAAATCAACATATTATTTAACAGTATTTCCAAATAAATATGTTGATTTAGATGAAAGTAGAAGTATTTCCATATTATATAAACATACTAAAAACGATTCCAAAACTGACCTTTACACCAGTTTTATCTGACCCATACTCAATTTTTCTTGTTTGTATTTTTAGTTACACTATGACTTTCGAACTTTTTAACTAAATTGAAAACAACAAAATATAAATTACGCCTTACACTAAATAACATATACAGATCCTGTACAAATATGTATAATCAAATACAAATTTTTTTTTGGACTTAACAAATATATACAAGTATACGAGTATATATATAGACAAAGTATACTGTTTCATACCAACTTTAATCTCTTGTACAATAAATATTAATCCAAGACCAAATAAAATAATATTATATTCGAAAATCAATTTCGTTCATCTACTATTTTCTCATTTTGTAGTATTAATGTTAATTTTATATAAAAGCAGTTAAAATGTATTGAAAATATCATCCTATTATTCAGTATACAATCACAATTTGTTATAAAGAGTGACTATATAATAAGATCATAATATTGTAAAAATAAACTTATTCAGCACTTTTCTATAACTGTTATACAAAATTTTATATGAGTGTATTTTTTGTAAATATTGAAAAATATTATTTGATTCAGAGCTTGGAGCACATAATCTTAAAGGATATTATACAATAATATTATATTTGAAGAACAATAACGATTGCTTCTCATATACTCAATAGTATGTTATTCGAAATTTTCTTATGTTACATAAAAAATCAAAGAGTGTACGAGTATATAAATAAATTTAAAATTTTATTTTCAACATACTGAATGAAAAATATCATCAATTATTATAAAAAGTTACCGAACAAGAATTTGTTGTATTTTTTTTGGTAAAGAGCTTCACAAGTATTTAGTTTTTTTATGCTCGAACAAAGAAATGTTCAAATGGCATTCCATAAATTAAAAAAAACGGGAACGGTACTATAGCTACAAAGAGACGGAGTGACAGCTCCTTTTCTAGCGTTGTGAAATAAAGGTCTAATGTAAAAATATATGAATACTTATACATTTCATCAGCATTGAACTCTGACTCAATTTAGGTATTATTTTTTGCATAAATGAGTATCGTAACCTTTCAACTTGCATAAATGAGTATCGTAATAGAGCCAATATTCACCTCACGAAACTAAAACTTAAAATATTAAATTTTGGATAAGTTTGGTAATACAGAAATTATTCTTAAGAAATTTGCATAAAGTCATTCATAAGTCCATTTTTTTTTGTTTTTTCAAAAGTCATTCTTACTACAGGAAAATATTTACAGGTCTTCTATTGAAAAGAAGAAGTAACACAGTGGTAACAGCAGGTATACGATCTATGTATAACCATTTATATAGTTACAGGCAAAGGCAACCTATAATTAAACATATAGACCGTCATAAATTAAATTCAAATATCCTTCCGTTCGTTTTTTGTTCAATTAAATATAATTTTATCTATGTTATTTCAAAACTTTACGAGTATTAAGGATCTACTGCATATACTCTTAAATATACCTAAATATTGTCTCCAAATGTTTGTATATTTTGTGGGCGACATTTTCCCTGAAATAATTGTGTGCCACTTAGAATAAATTCCAAATTCTTACAAAGTAATTATACAAAAGTTTATGATTACATTGATTTCAAGTTAAATTATTTCAATGTACAAGTATAATCATATAGTAAAGGCTACTAAACTAATTTTCCAATATAAGAACGCAATTTCAATAATATCAATAAACAAACTTTTAATACATCGTTGTAAATACGAGTATAGATGGCCACACGAAAATTACTTTAAAAATATAGATAAAAAGATTTCCTAAATAGTTTTTCCGGGTTTTCAAAAAAAAAAAAGACTTAAGTAATAAAAAACTTTTAATTTTCGGTTCAATGATATCATTTTGATTAGAAGACACTGAAATTGATTTAGATTTAATAAAAAATTAAAAATATAGGAGGTTATGGCTATGTAATTCGAAAGTTTATTAAAATCATAAAAATTTCCTAATAATCAGAACTTTTTTCACAATGATTTTAATATTTTTACAATTTTATAAGTGTCGTTGAAAACGATTTCCAAAATAAATCACTTTTCAAATAATTCACAACCACATCTTTTATATTTAAATTTATTGTATTTATTATGCGTATATATATGTAAATATGCATTTCTATCAGTATAGCAATCCTGTTATCAAATGGTATATTTGAAATTTAAAAAAAAAAAAAGTTTTAAACTTTGAAAATTTATTTTTAATTTAAATTTTATCTTCTACATGATTTCTTTTCATATTGAAATTAACTTTTAATTAAATTTGAAATGGTCCTTATTTTTTTGAAATTGGTTCTTTTTTTAATTAACCCTTGTATAGACGCGTTTCAATGTTCAATACTTTAAATTATATCATGTAATACCAATTTATTCTCTTTAATAATCTCTTTGATCTAAAGGAAGTTGCACTCTAAAGTAGACATTGAAAGAATTTAGTACCAAATACAAAATTAAATTTTCTGCCTTGTGACCTACAATTTAGTATAAAGTTAATCTTAATTTGTACGAACGTAAAAAAAATATTAAGTCTAATATTTTAGTTGTACATTTTTATATTCTACAACTCATAATCTATTTCTAAAACGGATAAAGTTAAAACTTTTATCAATAAGAAAAATTGGGGGCACTATAACAACGTAATATGAAAATTTCTGTAAAATTATCAAAGAGTTTAAAATAACCTTCATCAAATTTCTTAAAATTTTTTTAAAAACGAGAAAAAAAATACGTTGACCATGTAAACTCTGTGATACCCGTACGAATTTGTTATCCTATGTGCGAGTTAATATACCATAGCTGACTATGAGACAGACTATGACTTTAAGTTGTCGTATTTACCATATATTCATTATGCAATATTTCAATACTATGATTTCAATATTTTCAATAATTCAAACTACTTTTGAAGTTGTATGGTAGTAGCTACCATACAACTCGCTCAAGATATTTCAACAATTTTTATCACATATAAGTGCCCTAACAATACACTTCTTTTCACGAAATTTCTATATTATAGCTCAGATAATTTCTGAGATAATGGCAAATAAATTTTGAAATTTCATTGCAGATATCCGAACCAGTACCTCGTTCATATCAAATTTAAATAGGGTTCTATCATTTACTATAATAAACCATTTGTGAAAATTTTGTGAACTTAACTTAATTAGTTTTGGAGTTATCGTTAGGATGGATGGACATACGGATAAGCTGAAAGACAAAACTAAACTGAAGGATTCGACAAGTTTGAACATAATATGTTCGTACGGGTATAAAAACACTTATTTCAAACAGATTAACTTAAATATATCAATTCCTTTTTAAGATAAAATTACAGAGTCCTTGCAAAATTTACTGTAGAAATGAAAGCTAAGTAAAAAAGTTTTATTAATTCAGGTGAAAATTTATGATTCGTATAACAACTTTATAGTTTATTTTCCAAAAAATAATTTCACCTCACAAATGGTTAATTTAATCTATAATTTTTTCAATCACACATACCCTATATATTAATTTTATAGTCAGCTATGTGTCAATAAAATATACTTTACATCACAATCTTTCAAAAATATTTTGAGGAAAAAAGTTGAAAAATTTAAATTAATTTTATCAATTGGCATCTACGTTATATATGTACATACATACAAATACAAGTACGTTTATAAATGAATTGATAATGTATATGTTTCTTATTAATAAAGTTATTTAAAGCTTCAAGAGGAAAGGAGTTTAAAAACTTTTTTTTTTCTCTTTATATACTTTTAATTTCTCTTATTTTTGAAATTTCCTGTTCTCATCTAAATTAAAAGAAAAAAAAATAAATAAAAATTAATAATTTCTCTGTTTTTTTTTTTTTTTTTGAACAAATTAATCAGAAAGAGGAAATCATTTGATCACCTGACAGTATAAAAATTACTCTACACTATTAAAATATATACACATAAATATAAATATCATATACCGGGATAAAAAGGATAAAACGCTTTAAATTAAATCTTAAAACACGTGTATAAACATGAAGTCATATTAAAATGTTAAATTGTTTATGAAAATGCAATGTAACACTCATACTATACGTTATAAACAATATATATTTATATATGTATATATTGAGGTAATCCTGGAAAATGGGTGAAATTTAATTCATATTTCATTGAAAATAAAAATATTATATTCCAAGACTTAATGGAAAACTGTACATGGATATGAAATTATGCTCTCTCCACGAATAAATAAATCAGCGGAATTGAAGCTGTTAAAGTATGGCATAAAATTAATCATCCCTTCTTAAAATCATTATGTAGGTATGTATATGAGTGAATGAGTTAAAATGCTGTAAATTTTAAATTCAAAACGCGAAAATTTTTAAAGAAATTTTCCTGTGTAAATATTGTAATTAAATACAAGTTTGTAAGGATTTACAAATTTCAATGAAATTAATGTATAGAATCATTTTAGGAAAAACGAAAAAATCATTTGTAATTTGAATAAAATTTCTAATCTCAAAGCGAAATACGTACCTGTTAAAATAATTTAAAAGTGAAAAAAAAATAGAGTTGACCATGTCAACTCTGTAGCACCCGTACGAATTTGTTATCCTATGGGCGAACAAATATTACACAGACAGACTATGACTTTATGTTGCCGTATTACTATATTAATTTATGCAAGATTTCCATACTGTTATTTCAACAACTTCTAAGATATGATCAATCAACTATTGTAATTGTATGACAGCTACCACAAGGGATCAACAAATTATCATGATCGCACATAACAAATCCATTAATACACTTATTTTCGCAAAATATTTATATTATAGCTCTAATTATTTCTGAGATAATGTCAAATAATTTTCGAAATTGTATACGACAGCTGCCATAAGCGCTCGTGATATCTCAACAGCTTATAAACAAAATAGTAACCATGTCACCATTTTTATTTAAATAAAATTTCAATATTGTACTATAAGCAGTTTCTAAGTTATGACCAAATAATTATTGAAGTTGAATAGCAGCTACCACAAGGAGTCAAGAAATTTCAATAAGTTTTATTACAATTAACAGTCCTAATAATACATTTCCTTGCACAAAATTTCGGTATTATAGCTTCAACAATTTTTTCGAGATAAGGCCAAAAAACTTATGAAGTTGTAGGGCAGCTACCCGAACCCCTGCCACGATCACATCCAATTTAAATATGATGCCGGAATTTACTATTACAAATAATTTGTGAAAATTTAGTGATCTTAGCTCAACTATAGTTTTTGTGTTACCGCTGGAACGGCCAGACATGATTAAATCAATTCAGAAGCCGACGCTGATCAAAAACATCCACTAATCTCTATATCTCAGACAGTTATTTCTTAGCGGTACAAACGGTAAGGCAAATTTAGTATACTCCTCGAACATACGTTCGTACGGGTATAAAAAAATTATCAAATAAATAACATTACAAGGCTAAGCATCAAATTTCTCAACATTTCTCCTTATTATTTCTTAATTTTGATAATAAAATAAAATTTACTTTAGCAACTTAATTAAGATATTTAAAAATATTTTGGATTATATGCTGTGATTATTATTTTAAATAATAATATTTCAAAAATTAACTTTAGAATATTTCACAAATTAATTTTCTCTATTAAGAATTATAATTATTAACATCAATTAATTTAAATTTTTTTAAAATAATCTTAAAAAATGTCTTGTGTATAATTGCATAATTTGGCAAAAATTAAATTTATAAAAGAATACACAAAGAAATACACAGAAGCAACAAAATATTCTATTCTGATTAAATAAACCACAAATTAAAAAATGGCACCGACATTTCAACCGCAATAATTATATGCAATTTATACAAAATAGAAATATTCGCTTATGCGGTATGTTGTACTGTTTTTCACATATTAATATTTAAAATTTTAATAAATTTTAAAATTTTTATTTTCAAAATTATAAAATGTAATTTAAAATATGTTTTAAAATACAATAAATAATTAACTATAAAAAAAAATTCCATTGATTAGAATTTGTGTATTTAAATTTTTAAATTTTTCCCCATCATATGCGTTATTAAAAAAATAAATCTGATTGTACCAGCCTATAACCAATCACAATCTATTTTATTAATATTGCACAATATTACATTATATGAAAATGTCCTTTAAACCTTTAAAAGTTTTAATATTTGAAAATTAAATTTTATTTTCTACATGATTTCTTTTTATAATAAAATTAACTTTTAATTAAATTTGATATCTCGTTTTTTTCAGTGTTTTTTCAAAAAAACAATTTGATTTATTTGAAGTTTGTTAGTTTTACTCCGTCCGTCCATGGTCATGTTTAAGTCTCTCTCAAGTTATCGCCTCTCGAAAACTGTTTAATTTGAATTTTTATATTTCCGAAACTGTAAGCTTTTCCAAATTTCCATAAATGCAGAAAGGTAAAGGTAATGGCATTTTATTAATGTTGAAAGGAAAAATGCTACATTACAAACAATTGGTGTGACCGACCAATTCCAATAACCGTATTTAGAATTAATTTCAAAATTTTAATGAAACTTTTAATATTTTATTTAATAATTATAGTAATTAATATTGCTGATAAAAACAACTCAAAACAAAAATTTAAAGAAGCTCATTAATAATTTCCTTAAATGATCGAGTCCGAGTAAAAGTTTGACTTCTAGTTTATTAAAAAATTTTCAGTTAGCTTCATTAATACATAAGAAAAAAAAACTAAAATCTAAATTTGAAATTTATTAAATTGCAAACATCGGATTTTTTTTTGGAAAACTTGTGAACTTGTCATATTGTCAAAGAAAACTTACATATAAAATTTAAAGAGATTTGCCATTTATTTCCATAAAAATAAATAAAAGTATAAAAGCGGCCCATAGTACAAAAGAGTCTAATAACTGAGAACTGTCATAAAACGCAAGTTAAGTACAAATAGACCGATAAATTTTAATTTTTATAACTAACGAAAATAAAGAAGAAAACAGAAAATAGTAGCCTTATTTCTTATAAAAGAAACCCTAAACTATTTTATATTAAGATCGAAACAAAAAAAACTTATGAATGCTCCCCAAGTATATGTGATATACTTTTCCGAGATACAAATTGTGTGATTTTAAATACAATTTTGGTATTCCCATTAAAATATTCAAGTTCATGAATTAATTCAGTGTATTCAATTTAAAAATTTTCAAAACTGCGTAAAAAATAATAAAAATTTCATTCAAATCTTTCTCACTTTTTTAAATCTTAT
Organism: Condylostylus longicornis; assembly: GCF_029603195.1. NCBI lineage: Eukaryota > Metazoa > Arthropoda > Insecta > Diptera > Dolichopodidae > Condylostylus > Condylostylus longicornis. Next base: position 4,499,790 of record NW_026578009.1, on the reverse strand, counting down.
AGTTAATTTTAACTGCTTCATAGTTTTATAAATTTCCCCTTCTTAAATCGTATATTCTTTAACACGCATAGACATACCCAATATATAAGATTAAGAAAAAAAGAAATGTAAAAATATAGTAAATATAAAAATATATAAATTTTAAGGATTTTATACGTTTGTAAAAATGTTTTAATTTTATTTATATACGCATTAATATTTGTACTAAAAATGAACCAAAAAAAAAAAATAATAAAAACAAACACATTTATCCTTAATTTCCATAAATTTAGCTTTAAAAAACCGTGCACACAAACAATGTTACGTACATACATAGGAACTACATACATACTTTATATACTTTCACAAAAAACAAATTTTAAAGCCTTAATCGGTAATCGCTTAGAGCCTTCAATATTTTTCTATTTTCACTCTCATTTGCATACATATAGGATGTATACACATATATATGTAAATGTATGTTTGTTTAAACGTATGTACGTATGTATATAACATGAAAATAATTTTTTTCTTCTTCGTAAATTTTAATTCTAATGTATTTTTAATTATCTTGTAGCCAGACGCTTTTACACTCCTATAAAATACTTTCATATATTTTAAATGTTTGTAAGATTATGTAAGTAAAATATAAAGTATTTTCAAGTTTTTTTTCTAATCTCATATAGAACACTAGGGAAAATCGCGTTACAGATCGTTTGTTAATTTAACAAAAAAAAAAAAGAGATTTCGTTGATTTTTTTATAATTTTAATTGCCGAATTTTTGTTAATATTGTCAAATAATGTACTTTTACGTGGCCGTGAGGTAGCACTACTGATTGTATACTTACAGTAGATATCACTTGCACAAACTGTCCTTACCTTTTGGGGAGCTCACGTCCAACTCCCTGAGGAGAGGCTCACAATATCTCCGGGTATTTGCTTGGTACGGGGTATTTTAACTTGAATATGGAACGGCTACAATAAACAATGACTGACTAATAAAAATAAAGAAATAATACAGTAGATTAAGAACCTCCAAAATTAATAAATAACTCTTTAAACGACTTTGATTTTGTATAGTCTCTATTAAAAAATTTTTTCAAAAGAACTGGAAATAACAATTTGTCTTTCTTTGGAATTTCTTATGTGTATTAAAACCAATATCTTACGTTTTATACTTTAGCAGCTCTACAGACATCTTTATTCTCATTATAGGAGTTTATAACTACAGCAATTGTAAATTTCAATTTTCAATTTAAAACCAACTTAGTTTGCTCGAAAGTAACAACAACCTTTTATACCAATTCTAATTTAAATAATAATTTGACGAAAAAAAAACTTTTTCCATGATCATACCATTACAAATTAAATGCTTATTTGCATATACACACATATGAACATTAAAACTATAAAAATTTCTAAATTCCCTAAAGTGTTTTATTGAAACATCGAAAAAATAAAACTCCCTATTTTACCCTAAATAATAATAATATCGATTAGGTTCATAATCTTCCTTAAATTTTTTATATTAAGCTACAATAAAAAAGAGATTATACTCTTACAAGGAAGGATTATATACATGTACGTATATATATAAGGATATAAGATTGAAAAAAAAGCAAAATATCAAATAAGAACAAATTATTTTGAAAATTAATTTTCCCTCCCATTAATCTGTACACTCTGAATTCCTTCTTCTTAAAGATATCGAGATTGCAGAGTTTTATGGGAAAAAATATGTTTTAATCATGTGCTTACATAAATGGGCTATATAAGGAACGTTATTACAAGAATTTAGATTTTTTATGAAAAAAGAAAATTTCATTACCATGTTAAGGAAGAAAAACAAATATTTTTTGATATTTTTATTGATGTTTGTGTGTATGTATACGTTTATGTACATATTTAATTGTTGGATATTTGTTCACTTGTTTGGAAAAATATTTTATAAATATTTTAATTACATATTTAGTTTATTGACCATTTAATTCGTAAACTTAAATTTATTTTGGGAATTGAAGAGGTAAAAAATTAATAAAGTGATTTAAGTTTAAAATTGAGAAAATAAACATTTACCTAAAGGAAATTAATTGAGAAAACTTCGAAATGAACAATTGTAAATTTTATAAACTTCAATATAATTAAAACTTAAGTGAGGAACCAAATTATTTTTATAAATTCAATTAATTAGTTTCAATTAATTAAAATTTCTTATGAATTATTATTTAATTATTTAGAGCCTTGAATCATCAATAGAATACAATCTGTAAATAGCGACCTGTGCCTACTGCATACCCAACCAATTCTTATTTACATCAATTTTCTTTGCAGACATGCATCTTAATATTATTTACATTAAATAATATTAAATTGACTCCTGTAATCGCTTATATCATTAAAAACAATACCGAATTTGATTTTAAAATACCGAATATGGCTACATTTAACAATCTTTCTGAAATTGGGCGACATTCCATTCTCAAGCACTAAGGTGTTACTTACATATGCGACAAAATTTAAGGTGTTTTTTATACATATATACAGAATCTAAGATTTAATCTACGATAAAGTTTAATGACAGTTTATATGTCACATTGAAATTATCTGAGAGATCTTAAACTTTACGATAATTATAATCAACTTAAAAATCAAATGATAACTGTTCCAAACTATTAAATAATAACTATTATCGTAACAGAGCTTAATGCTTAATATTATTAACCTGTGTTACATCAACAACTAATGTGTCTTACTTTTTGTGTAAGCACGTTTAATAAGATTGTTATTTCTTAGTAGTTTAGTAAGTCATTTTAATCACATTCGTAGAATTGATTTCCCACATAATTTGTGTGTATACTTAAATACAAAGGGTACGTATACAACATAATTTTTATTAAATTCATTTATATATTATGCATACGTATAAATTTCATTTTATTCTTGCACAAATTTTTATATATTATGAGTAAATGACCAAAACTGTGTTTAACATCAGTCGAAATCACTTTCCTACTTCAATTTTCCTCAAAAATATTGGATGCAGATACCTAAAATTAATGATTTTTATTATAAATTACTTTTAGGTTTAATTGAAAGAAATAAAATTATAAACTTACTTCGATTTCCGAACCTGCACTACTTTGTGAAGGTGACTCGTTGTTTCTTAACGATAACTGAATTTGTGTATTTAAACAATTAGAGCACGGTAATGGTTTTAAATTATATATGTATATGCTAATAAAAATTAATAAATAGTCTTTATAAATTTTCAAAAGATATCAATCATTTGAAATGGATACTTACATTTTCAGCTTGCCACTTACCAAGTCTATATTGTAAAATAGCTTTTAAGAGAAGATTCTTTCCTTCAAATAGTTCATCCAAATGTCTTTCTTTAATATATTTTAAGCATTCGTATGTGATTCCTTTGGCTGAAAATAGTAGTAAATTTTAAGATTCCGCAAAAAATAGACAATTTTTTATTTTTTTTACTTACATTTCAAAAACTGATACAATTCGGTGTATAAATCCAAATGCTTTAAAAGACTTGATAACGCTTCTTCCTGGTAATTTGTTTTTAACTGTTTAACAGTCTGATCTTCAGGTTCTGAATTATTATTCCGCATTTTCATTATTTTTCTTTTTGAAACAATTTATATATAGGTACGTATATGTACTTTCTATTTTCAGTAGTTTATTTGCAGCGGTAGTGCTATTACTTTATCTTGAATGACTGATACAAAAACAAAAATCCAATTTATCTTCAATACAAACAAAAGTACAAAATAAAATTTATGTATGTATGTATGCATGCATGCGAGTGCGTCACTAAAATATTGTACACAATTTTAAAAATTAAATGCTTTTAAAGTTTAATAAGTAAACCTGTAAATTTTTAATTTACTTTTTCTTGAATAACATTTGAAAGCAAACTTACCTACATTATGCTCATATGCTTTTATTCTTAATTTTTGTTAAATAAATTTTTCAACTATTATTACGAAACACTTACAAAAATGGCACTTCACCTTACGAAAGAATAGACACGAATATAAAGAAATATGTACGAAATAAAACACGAAGTGGCATCGATTACTGTACTTTTATTTCATACATACATACTATGTGTGTACATACAAATATGCAAAATTGTCAATTCAGCTAAATTTTTGGAAATTATAACTTATTCCTAAGGAACATCACCTAAGCAATTAGGTGAATTTAAACCGGTTTTTTTTACAAGAGCCAAATTACCCAAGAAATAAGCTGATTTAACATAAACAAAATTATTGTAAACTTATAAATCAGCCAATTATTATCGACTTGGCAAATTATTCCAAACCTATAAATCAGCTAAGTTTTCGGGAAAATTACCTAAGCACTTAGGTGAATCAAAACTGATTTTTTTTCATACAACCAAAACTCCCTTTCAGCCAAGTTTTTTTAAATATTAACTAAGCACTTAGGTGAATAGAAACCCATTTTTTATGTACATAGTGCATGTGTAGGTACTCGTAAAAATACAAAATAAATTACTATAAACATAATTTACCATAGTTTTTGGAAATTTTTACTTATTCCCAAAGGAATATTATATAAACACTTAGGTGAATTAAAAACAGTATTTTTCTCTCATACATATACATATGTAATTGAAATTACGCATAAGAAATGCGTCATTAAATATAAAAAATCTGATGTGGTCAGCACATAACCGACCGCATTGTGTATTATGTATCTAGTTAAATGAAAGTGTTACAGAATATTATAAAAATGTCTGTTAAATACTTCTTTCCAATTTTTAGGACATTAGTAAGCTTATAGTTAACATACCTAGAAAAATTTAAATTGGGCTCTTAGTAAAGTTTCGCTTTGTGCTACCCGAATTCTCTGAAATGCTCGCCAGTTAATTTCGGTAACAACCAGAACTCAAATATAAAATTTCGAGAAATTCCATCAATTCGTTCCGTAGATATGGTGAAAAATGTAAAATCGGCCCGCAAATCAGTTTTCGAGCCCTGATCTTTCCAAAAAATTTATATGTTCATTGCTTTAATATGAGGAATTCATATATTAAATTTCAATGAAATCGGTTGATTATTTCTCTTTATATACACAAAAGTGTATGTTGGGCCCGTAGTAAACGTCTAGTTGCCGATGCCTGATCTTTCCAAAAAATTTACATGTTCATTGTTTTAACACGAGGAATTCATATATTAAATTTCAATGAAATCGGTTGATTATTTCTCTTTATATACACAAAAATGTATATTTGGCCCGTAGTAAACGTCTAGTTGCCGATGCCTGATTTCTTCCAAAACATAGGAATTTTCGCGGACGGTCGAGCTGAGCTTATATATAAAATTTCAAGTAAATCGGTTGAATATTTTCTTCAAAATGTTGAAAAATGTAAAACAGGCCCGCTAAAAAGTGCAGTTCCCGAGGCCTGATATATACCAAAAGTTGATCAATCCGTGCCATGGTGGAAATAAACTTACATATAAAATTTCATCAAAATCGGTTCAGCCGAACTTTTGATACACGCGTACACACACAGACCGACAGACCGACAAATCGACAGGTTGCTAAAAATAGTTTATTTACACTTCCCTACTATGGAGAAGTACGTTCCCACCGAAAACTCGATATGCAAAATTTGTTGCCATCACATAACCTACCTATTGTTTACACAATACGGTCGGTAAATATGTTTGTCTACCTCTCCCAGTAATAGAAGTGACACCTCTCTAAAGTTCTAAAAATGCAGATTTTATGACAATTTATTGTATTGAAACCCCATATACATACATATGTACATAATTTTAAAATTATGAATAAATATGGCTTTATTTGGTCATTCTTATTTGGTACTTATTTATTTGTAATTGTAACAAACGTATTATTGTTGTATGAATGCATATATGTACATATGTTACATTTAAACAAAGACATTAAAAATTAATGTTTAAAAAGTCTTTTGTTTAATACAAATAAAATAATATTTTCTTCCAGTATCTGATGGAATTGAAATCAAAATTTTGGATCCTGTGTATTTGCAATGCGATCATTTAGGAATTATACATGAAACTGCAATCGAAAAATTTACATTGTATGTACATACATAAATATGTATACATGCACATATCCTTCAATAAAAATATATGTATGTACATACATATTGTACATTTATGTATAATGTATCTACTTAAACTAATTACAATTAAAAGATAATATTACAAAACAAATATTCTATGTATGAATATATGTATTTAAGAAGAAATGTTTAATTTACTTACCCCTTAAAATTCAAGTTTCCATATTTTCTATTTTATTTACATACATACATACATATATGTATGTACATAAGTATGTATAATATCCAGGAGTAGAAGTTATGCTACAGCTATTCGAACAAATATTCAATTATGTAAATTCTTCTTTGTTGAACGATCTGGAGGAAATATTCATAATTCAAGATTCAAAATTGGTTTGATCAATTATTCAAGTTCCAAATTAAAATTACAAGCCCATATTTCACAAATGTTTTTTCCGTAAAATTTTTATTTTTACGATTAAAACTTGTTTAACGCTATGTAATACCGTAAACTAGCACATGAATAAAATCAAATTTCACGAATATTTAAAGAATTTGACCTTTTTTTCACAAATTTTAAAATTTTAAAATATGAATTTGAATTTCACAAAATTTTAAATAAAATAAATTTCGATGCTAACTATGTTCCTTAAAAAAAATTTTTGTTAAATTTTAAATTTGTACTTTTAAGAGAACAAATTTTTCAATAGCATTTTTTTTTTCAAACATTTCTCATAAACGCTTGCATACACAAATACACATATGTATGTATTATGTAAATTTTTTAACGAATGTGCTTATGAAATATTTGTGCTCGCAAAACTATTGTCAAATTTCTCGCATAATGAAAAATTCAATAAAAAACCTCTAATAAATTTGTTATAATAAAGTTTATTTTATATTAAAACGAGCTTTAATATTAAATTATACATTTTTCTCATATTTATGCTCATTTAAAATGTTACTACCAAACGCTTACATTTTCTTATGCTTAACTGTTATAATAATGTACATATCACATAAAGAATATATATACATGTACATACATATGCATATATTATGTACATATTTTGCAAATAAATTTTAACTTGTACGAAAACTTAATTTCGAAAAATTCCATGTCCCATAGTAGCGAAAATATGATTATTTTAAGAGAAAAACTGTTTAATAATATTTAGAAATTTACATGCTTTTCAGAATTTTAAATTTTATGTATAACCCACAGAGAATTTTTTGCTTTTTCCACGACATGATTCGTTCCTTAACATTTAAGATTTTAGAAAGTATGTATCTATATATGTACGTACACGATTATTTGTACTTACACAAAATTTCTAAAATTCTTATTAAAACAAAAATTTAAAATTAAATAATGTACTTAATAATATGTTTTCAACCCCTGCAGAGGTGAAAAACAACACTTAAACATGTATTATTTAACTAAAGATTATAATAGACATACATATGTATGTATGTACTTGCAACTATGATATTAAAATTAATTATGTATGTATGTATATCTCTTCATTCAATAATTATTTAATTATTATTTTTTATTTTTTATTATTTCAACATTAGTAAATTTTAAGCTATTAAATAATTCCTGAAAGCTCAGGATATTAAAGGATAACGCCTTTGACCAGAAATTTATCAGAAATTACCGCTCAACTGCTTTGCAGGTTCACAAGAAACTTAAATATAATATAAAATTGGTATAAAATAAATTCCTGTATAATTGGTCAAGTTAGTGACATTCAATTACATTTAAATATGTACATATATTAAAAACACATTTAAAACCTGATTAAAATAATTTGGTTTCAGTTGATAGTTACACACCACACTAAACTACGATTTAAACCACCATAAAATTTGATAAGTATTTGTATTTACCACGGCTGACAGAAATACTTTTTGTTAATGTCAAGCTATTTACACATAAGATTCTGTTTATAATTTCACGTCAAACTTTTGACGCCTATGTGTTTAATAGGTCTGTCTGATATAAGAAAGTTTTTGAAACCTTATAAAACTTGGCAAAACTTTAGAAAGTTTTTGTATGCAAAGCGTCTGTTATAAAAATAAAATACAAAGCGTCTTTTTGAAACAAAATGAGAGAAAATGATGACGTTTAAATTTTCTCAATGCTCAAAGTTTTTTCAAGTTTTGTAAAGTAAAATTTAGTAATTTAAAGATTTTTAAGATCTTAAAGCTGCCAAAACACATTATGTGTTTCTTAGTTATGTTCGAGGGTTTTATTTTTTGAAGAAAAATTTTTACATCAACAATAATTTATTTTTTCAAAACTTTTTAATTAAAAATAAAATAAAGAAAATGAATTGGTGAATGGTTTTTTCTTTTTTGTTTTTTACTTTTATAATCCAAGACCAAATTTGACGTTTATCAACTATTTTTATAAATACATAGTTTTTCTTTTTGCGAGAAATTACATCATTGTTTTCTCTTTTTAAAGCCTTTTCAAGTTTTAAGGCAGACCTAATAATAGTGATCTATAAAATGGCAACAAAATCTAAAAAAAAAAAACAAAAATCAACTGATTGTGGCAAATTTTCCGCCATGTTATTTTTATAAATCTGATAGATTAACATGCTAATCGTGTATCTCCATTTCTTATGTAACGTTTTGCTCACTTTCACGGAATGATTCTTCTCACTCGAAAATTATATTAAGCAAACATATGTATGTATGTTCATATGATAGTTGCATACTTTCTTCTCACTTGGCGAATAAAATAATCATGATAGACGATCAAGCTCTAAATGTGATGGGTAACAGACATCTAACAAACAAACAGTCTAAAAACTTAATATACTATATGTAGGTATGTAAGTGCTTATTTGTAATTCGTTAGAAATTCAAATATACGGCAGAATTAGAATAATGATAATAATATAATGGTATAAATAGAACGTTACAGCAACTTATGTTTTCATTCTTGGGCTTTTAAACAGAAAGATAGAGAAAAATAATTATAGGCTTTAGAGTTCATTACATAAAGTTGTTACATTGTAAAATTAATAATGAACTTTTCTGATTGAAACAATGATCTTGTCAATAAACTCGTTTGCATAAAATAAGAGCAATCTTTAGTCTTCAATAGTTGAAAATAAGAACTCGTTCAAGATTTCCATGGAAACTATTTTCAGAAATTATGAAGCAATGAAACAAATTCAGGATAAAATAGTATTTACAGCTTTCAAGCTATGAGTATTATTATTTTCAAAGTTTTATACCTATTCAAAGTTCAAATATCTTAACACTGTTTCTACCGAATTGAACAGGTATACATAAATTAAATTCCAATAAAAGTGGGTTAGTTTAAGTTGGCGGACGGACAAATGAACTATACATATTTCAATCCTTTGTTTTTTAGCGTTACAAACGAAACAGTAAATTTAAAATTCATTTCCCTTGAAACATAAGTATGTATGTACATAAGCATTTACATAGTTAGTTTTTAATCTTCTTGAAATATCCTAGATTTTGTTAAAATTAAATGCGTGAATTATCCTTATAACTTTAGTATTTTGATGCCATACAAAGTAATGTCTTTATATAGAAAAAGTTAATAATCAGATTTATTAACCCGATAGTTAAAAACGAAATCTATGTCAACCAACGAGAGATCTGCCTGGTACAATAAGAATATTTATTTTTGTAGCTATATTTTATTAAATTTAAACCTCTATTTTGCTGATATAAAATAATACAAACATTTTGTCTTACAACAAAGACAGAGATATATCGACAATAACTTACAACACCAAATACAAAATCTTTTATAAACAAAGTTTGTTGAAACCTTAACTTAATAAAATATACTTCTGGTTTCTTCCCACGTTTTATTAAAAAAGCGAAACTTTCTATATAACTTTTTTAGCATCTTAACTTTAATACACAAACTTTTACTATTTTTATATGCATTCATATTATATTAAGGATAAACTTTTGTATTTATACAAAGAGTTATTTGAAATTTTGTCATACTTGAAATTTCAGCAGAGTAAGTCAAATCATAAATAAATGTGGATGTATGCAAGTATATGCATACATAAGTATATACATACATTTTATGTCATCATTAAAGTTTTAACAATATTCTTAAAATCTACTCTACACAGAACTAAGAATATTTGAATTTATATAAAATATTAAAACCGGAGGTACTTACTCCTGGAATGCATATAAATTACATTGTGAACATCATGCAATAAGTTTTATTATTAATATTTCAAGAAAATTTTATCAATTTTGCATAAATATACATTTCAAGAGCATTTAATGTACATACTTAGAACACTCAAATCTTATGGGAATTTATTTTTCTAGCATAAAAATAATGTTAACAACATGTTTTATTATTTAAATGGGAATCTTTTTTAATAAAAAGTTTATACAGTTGTATTTACATTTAAAATCCACAAAAAAGTAAGTACAGAATTACCTTCTATATATTTTTCTTCAATTTTCGAATAAAAATATCACGGATGTCACAGATCGAATTGTATAGTCTCTAAAAGCTATTCACAAACTTTCTATAAATTTGTTCTGAAAATATTTTTTCCAGGCCTGTATTCAATTGTACCCTATTTTTAAATTGCCCTTTAACAAGACTTATTTTCTGATATTCAAATTCTTCAAAGAACTTATTAATTGGTTCCATTGCTCAGTATAACTGAGATCTGAAATTCAAGTCTAACACTCTAAGATATACATACATATGTACATAATAACTGAATAAGTTGACCACTATAGTAAGAACCCAATTTAAAAACCCCAATCTAAAAATCATACAAGCTATTCTTAATATTAATTTTAAATTTTTAGTCATAATGCTGGAAATCATGTGCATCTGTAAAATATCAAGATCTTTAGTAGAAGCTATTTTTAGATTTCTCTAAATGTCTTGACCAGTTTTAAAGTAAGTTTTGTTTAATTTTCAAATTTTAAAAATTCTTCGTCAAGCTTAAATTGTTTTTTTTTTTTGGTATATTTCTAAACTACATAATTGTTTTATTAGGTTTCTAAAACAGAACCAAGTTTACTAAGATATTACATCTTATTACATACCCTAACTATAAAATTAGTATACATCGTAATTTTGCCAAAAAATTTTTTTTACAATGTAAATTTATTTATTGAAAATACAAAATGAGTTTGGCCATATTTAATCAGATTTGGTTTATTTGTATTCTAAATCGAAAATATTTGGCGAAAGAATACATTAATATTAAATAATTGTTGTTAAGTATGTAATAGCTAAAAAGCTACTACACAAATTTTATATTTATAAGCAGACAGAAATTAAACTAAACCAATTGCTGTTTATTGAGGTGTATTTGAAAAACTGTTCATAGAAGTCTACTGTGCACTTTTGAATAAATTCTTAAAATATTAGAAATTTTGGTTTTTAAAAATTTCAGCTTTTACGAAATTTTGAGTACCATAATAAAACATCTGCCGATTAAAATTAAAAAAATAACTATAATTCTATAAGCACCAAGTACTTAATTTCCAATACACCTTTTACCTTAATAAAATTTAGTTTTTCACAATGTTCAACATATGTACAATGTGCATATGTACTCGTACAAATTTTATTGAAATTTGTATCCTTTCTCTTTATTTTATAATAAAAACTTTCTTAAAAAAAAAACTTAAAATGAGTTGAAAATTGACTGTTTATTGTTACCTTTATTATAGTCATAAAAAATGTTGACCATTTGAAAGTTTAGGGTCACAATAAAAATATTGAAATTTTTCTACACCCAAGTTGATTGATTCTTAAATTTTAGGTTTATTTCGAATAAAAGCAAAAAAATAAAAATTTGAGCTTGTAAAAGAAAAATTTTATTCTTGTGTTTGTACATACATAAGTAAAAAAAATATAAATTATATTTTATTACCGGTAATAAAACTTAAGTGCTAAAGGGATCTTTTTTATATAATTTTATACCTTGATATTAAAATAAAAATTTCTTTTAGGCATATAAAAATATTATATATGAATATTAATTAAAAATAGTTTTTTTTTCTTTGGAAACTGTTATATGTGTACATGTACAACTCATTTATACTAATTTACATACTAATAATTACTTGAAAGTAGGTAAAAATACTGTAGGTATTATTGAATATAAATTAGCCGAACTAGGCCTTTATGCATTCAAAGAAATCGAATGTGTCCTTATACGTATTGCCTCTCATTAGACAAGTCAATTAGAAAAACTAAAAAAATAGCCAAACTTTAAATTTGTTATTAAAAGTCAATTCGTTTTTGTCCATTTCTTCAAAAATTAGTATAGATTGGTTCAGAAGGCTATATTTTTAACTTGTCCTTGCATTAATGCTAATTTACATAGGACATACTATAAATTATAAACCTTACCATAGGTTTTACAAATTTAGAGGGTTTTTATTTAATTTAACAAAATTTTATTTAGCAAAATTCAATTATATCATTTCTAAAAAAAATTTCAATTGTATAAATATGTAATTTCCGCCAAAATCAAGTTTCTTTTCAACTATCTTTACTTTAACAATATAACTATAAACTTTGAGCAATCTTCTTGTGTTGTTTAAAAAATTGCACAACATACAAATTATCAAATATCATTAAAAGTAAGAATTCTGGTATTCACGTACTACGTACTAATATAAAAAATTTAAATAAAAAATTAAAACAGACGTATTGGAAAAGTAAAAACAGAATTCAATTTGATAATAAAAGAATGACGTTAGATTTTTTCTCAATTGAACTGTTTTAATCATATTAAACCGATAGTTGATAAATCTGAGAGTTAAAATAATTAGCAAACAAAAACCCATTTAAATAAAGCAACTACATATGTATATATGTTATATTAACATTTTCGATTATCGGCTATAGTTTTCAAAATACAATCATAAAAAACTAATTGTGAAAATGCAGTTCCTGAAAAGCTTTTGACGCAATTATCATATTTTTTGTATCTACTGGGGTCAGATCTTTTATCATAAAGAGTTATTTACGAATAACTCTTTCTCTTGAAAAGGAAGGATTCAAAATTAAAATGTTAATATATAGAATTATACCTTAAAACAAATAATATACAATTCATATTTTGAAAATAATTTTATTTGTTCAATGATGATGTATAAAGATGTAATTTTTCTTTAAACAATGTGTTTTTCTTTTTTCCAAGTTTACAATCTTCATTACCATAATTTTTAGAGTTATGTGAAATACATATATCAATTTAAAACTATACAAGTCGTAACTATTCTTAAATTTATAATTTCTACATATTAAATTTTCACATATATATAAATCATTATATGTTTTTATGTTAATATACGCATATGGATATTATTATTATTATACACAGGTATAATAACAATAGACGTACATATTTATTTTTCGATTTTAATTTTATAATTTTCTTTGTTTTTATATATTTTAAAATAATTTTTTACATCTTTGGTTATTTACACTAAGCTTATTTTTATTACAACATTTTAACTGTGCTATTTACAAAATGTTAAACTAATTCGCAAAATAATAATTATAGTATAACACAAAAATAAAATATAATTTTATAAAACATTAAATAGCTTTAAAATTTCTAATTTTTTATGTGTAATCAAAAAATATGACTTTAAATACATACATAAATGTATATCCTATTTTATAATATTATGTTTAAATCAATTAAAACAGCTCAAATTGTATAAATTTATGACAACGATATCCTGCGCTTTTAGGAAGCAAATAAATATTTTTCAAGGAGAACTGTATTTTAGTTTTGTGATACTTTTCACAACCATTGATAGACACAAATAAAAAAAAAATTGCGGGAGATTCAAAAATTAAAAAAAAAAACTTAAATAAATAAGCTTAAAAAGGTAATTAGTGCAGAATTAGATAAGAGTCTTTGGAATTCCATTTTCCTGATGTTTTTAAACTAACTAAATGCAACTACATAAATATAATTTCTTGTTATTTATTTGTAAATAAACATGTACATATGTATGCATGTAATTTTATTCAAATTTATATATATATACATATATGTACATATATTCGAATATAAAAATAAAATATTAAATAATTGACGCACCATTTTTTATAACATTAGATTATAATTTAATATTTATGTATTTATCAAAAATTTCCATTGATTCCATTTTTCAGTATTAGATTTTCAAGTCTAAATAACAATGTTCATCAAAATTTAATCACAATCTCGGGGTAGCTTATTTATTTAGATTATTTTTTATTAACGGATGAGGAACTATTTTCAGATTTATTTTTATTTTCAAATTTTTGTTGTAAAGACGATACGGTTTTACCGGGAACTGGTTTATTTGTAAACCCAATTTTATTATTACTACTATTACTATTACTAGTATTATTACTATCTAAATTATCACTAGTTTTAGCACTGCTGTTATTTCGACTCAATGTTGGCGCAAATGACTGTAATTTTGCCCCTGATAATGATTTTGTGATATTGTCATTAGATGATGGAACTGAATTTTGTTTATTTAAGCTACGGCCGCTTATATTTGATTTATGAACCGATGATATACTAGCTGGTTTTGAAAGAACTTTCGGTTTCTGACTTGAATTTCCTGCATTTTGTTTCAGAATATTTATATCATTACTTGAAGATGGTTTATTTTCATCAATAGATGATTTACGAGTGGATTTTGGTGAACTTACAGTTTTAATTTTTGTCACTGGTTTATTAACTAAAATATATAAAAAAATTTTATGAATATTTTTTCAAAATATAAAGCATAAAGGAAAAGCAAATTTTTTATGTTTCATTTTCAATTTAATATAAGAATTCCAATATTTTTGCTAAAAAAAGTGAATAAGGAACTACACGTTTCAAACAAGTTATAGGAATAAATTCGCAAAAAAATTTGCAATATTTGTTTGAGTTTTAAAAGAAAAGCTTTATTCTGAGTTTCTTATTTTAAGGATGCATATATTTATACTTACCATTAGAATTTTTACTATTGGTAGAAGGCGATGGGCTTCGTTTTGATATACCTCCTTGTTTGCCTTGATTTACATTGTTGGATATAATTTGAGTACCCACTTTAACATTGGAAGAATTAGCAGATGAAGCGCTCGGTTTTGCATTTAATTTAGATTGTTTAAAACTTGAAAAAGAATTCGCACCGTAATTTCCTGACGAATTTGTTGAAGTAACCTTTGAGGTTTCAGTCGTTCGATTCGGAGCAATTCTGGCTATTGGAGCATTATTAGTTCCTGAATTTTTTATGCTATTATTACCATTACTTTTGAGTTGTCCTTTTGGCTCCGCACCATATTGCGATTCCGAATTATTCGCATACGACGAAATTGATGGACTTTCAATTGATTTACTTTTCTTTAAAGTTGAAGCTGAGTAAATGGAATCAACATTACGCTTTTCAATTTCATTTACAATTTCACCCAACAATCCCATTGAACTATTATTGTCCACAACGTCCTCTTCAAGCAAATCTGTATTTTTTTTGGCATTATTATTTGAAATTGAAGGCACAGGTGGTGAATATTCATCGATAACAGAGTAAATTTCATCAGCCGACGTATTATAATCCGTTCCTTGTTGAGTATTTAATGAATTTTCTATTGCCTCACAATCATCGTACTCATTCTCGCGTATTTTGTTTACTAAATTTGTTGGTTGCGGTACATTATAGGTTGATAATAATGGTGCTGGAGGTCTAGGTGGGGGACTTTTCGGTCTGTTATTACCAACAATACTTTTTGGACGATTAACAGAACGTGTTGATCCAGCACTTTGTAGATGTGTAGATACTATGCCACTCGGAAGTGTTTCTGATTTTGGACTTCTCATACTTTGTGTTCTATTTAATTTATTTTTTTCTTCACCATCATTTTTTATTGAAACTGATGATAAAGTTTCATCAACGGATATCGGTGCTGATATCTCGATAGTTTTTAAACGCTCTCTATCAATTTTCGGTCGAATTTTATATGGTATGTCACTTTTCTCTTCTTTTTTCAAAAATGACGCTATTCTTTTAATAGTCCCCTCCTTTGACTTTATTTGAAATTTATTAGGATCAGGTGTATTTGAAGTAGGTGGAGCTATTGGTGCTGGTCTGGTAGGGATCAACATTCTATCATCTGATATTTCCTTTGCAGTACAAGTTGATGCTTCTAGTACAGGATTTGATATCAGTGGTCTAGCACTAAATCCCGGGTTAGGTGGAGGTAGTGCTGGAGCATCGATTTTTTCGTTACACTTTAAATTCGAATTATTTTTATCTAAAATAGTTTGCAGAGATTTTTTTGTTCGATCTAGGGTGGTCATTTTATTTAAAATCGGAGAACCTTTATCTCTTGTCATTAATGGTGATTGTTTTGGAACTGGAGGCGCATGCCGTAATGGAGCGCCACTAGCTGAAGTTAGATCATCAATCATTGCCGATTTACTTACTGGATGAACAAATGCAACTTTTGGCCCTTCATGATTTGTATTAGAATAAGGTAAGGGAGCTAAAGTGAAGCCTTTATACTTCCCGAACTTTAATGATGAAGAATTGTTTTCAGTAGGGGATTTTAAAAGAGCTGAATTCATATCATCTGTGCTACTTGGTGAAGATGTTGCCATACCTCCGCAAGGAGAATTTGGTGAACCACTGCCATCATTACGAGATGGATTCATTTTTATAACTGGTTTTAAACTTAAGAGTAAAATATAAACAATACAAAAAAAAAGTTTTTGTAATTCTAAACATTGTTATTGTAAATCTTTTAAAAATATATTTTAATAAAGTTACTTTAAAATAATCAACCCTTTGGTGATACAATTGCTTTACAAAACGACACATAAAAGCCATTATAACAAATTTGATCTATCAACAATTTAACCAATCATAATTCACAACATGTTAAATAGCATATATTAAAAAATTTATAAAATAAAAATATTGTTTTATTTTTCACCAAAGGGTCAATATAAGCAGATAAATAAATAATTTTAAAATAAATAGTAAATAAAGTAGAACTACAACTTACATACCATATACATAGAAACAAAAAACAAAGTGAGTATAGAAAAAATTAATTAAATAAATTTTTCTACATTATACAGCACATTCCCAGAAAGCTAAAGAACAAATCATAAAAATTTATAAAGAAGAAAAGGATAGTTTCGCTAGCTTTTACAAAAAGAAAATTATTATATTAGTAATGATGGTTTCCTACACTTATTGTAAAATGCATATTATTCAATTTCATCAACATGTGTTTAGATGAACTTGAAAACTTTCCGTTACCACTTTTTGGTTTGATGATTAATTTAAAAAAATTTAATTTTCAATATGTTAAAATATAATTTTCAATTTTAAATGTTTAAAAAGTCAATTTTCAAAAAAAATCTTTGTCAACAGGATTTTAAAAATTTTTATTTAGAAAATTTTGAAAGTATAAAATTGAACATTTTAAAATATTTTAACATTTTTAACCAACTTTTATTTATTTGCTATAAATTTTTTGTGGTCTTTATAATCCTTTGGGATTTTATTAGACCCTAACGCAAATTTTAATAAGCCTATTAAACATTTGAAATAAAACAAATTTTAAGGAATTAAATAATTTTGTTTAAAGTATTTAATTACTATTTTTTTTTATAATTTGTTACAAAATTTTTCCAAAACAATTGACAAAAAAACAGGCAAAGAAATTTTTAGAAAATGTAATTTCATCCTCAGAATGAGAATCATGAGAATTCTTATCATGAGAATCAATATAAGCGATCAATATATTTAATAAAAAATAAAAAATTCTAAATATACAATTGAAATTTATACTAAAATGTTAGATGATAATATTTTCCTATTTAAATTTATTATACAATGGAAAATATAAAAAATCATTAGTAATTTAAGCCTGATTACAATTAATTTTTACACACAAATATTCAAACATATATGCATAACATCTAAAAGCAAATACAAAATCTAAAATAAAAATATTTTCTAACATAAAATGCGCATTCGAGGCACAGAGGGTCAGAGAAAAATTACAAATCATATTAAACTATTTAAAGAACTTTAATAATTATTAAATAATTATATAATTGCAAAAGTTTAACTACTAAAACACACACTAATTTAAATTGATTTACAATTCTATTTCTACATATGTACTAAAAAATCACAATTTAAAATAAAACTAAATATAAAATATAAACGGTACGAAAAATATTAAATAGATAAAACAATTTTACAAAAAAAATACTATTAAAAAAATTTAATAAAAATTAAATAATGTGTATTTGGAAGTGTAAATGTTAATGAGAAATGTTTTAAGATTTTTGCACGGACCTATCACAGTGATTATTGTTAATAACTAAATCAGTGCAATTTGATAGTACGTGCGGATTAGTAGTTGAATTTAATTTAATGTCAGTTATTTGTAGTTTTCTCTTAGAAGAGGAAGTTGTTATTGGTTCAGTAGTTGCTACATACACATTAGCGGATTTTCGTAATCCATCGAAAGATTTATTCTGCTTCCAATAATACATCAAGAACAAAAATATCGACACAAACGGTACAACGCCCAAGAAAAATATATACATTGTTCTAGTGAATCCAACATTACCTAAAATAATTTATTTTTTTAGTTGAATGTTTTTTTTTTTTGCAATAACATTTTTAAACTTACTATTAGGATTTGTGGCAGGACCACTGTCATGAGAACCACCATAACCTGGTGAATTACAATAAGGTGGAGAAAATCCTACGAAACAGTGGCAATTTCCTTTACTGTTACATACACCATTTCCATTACAATTTTCTGGACAGGCAATTCCTCTTCCTTGTATTCTAAAGTTATCTATTGAAACACATTTTTGATTTACGCACATTTTATTATCACCACATTTAGCACCATTTGGGGTTAAGCCAGGATCTATAGATTCTAAACCTAAATCAACAACAGCCGTACGACATGGAATTATATTTCCTTTATGATTCATAAAACTATGTGATAATACAGCTACTGATTCCATTCCAAATTCTAAACGTTCATTTAAATGCTTGCAATGAAGCATTCCACATCGTACGTCTTCCTTTCTGCATGGTATATATTTGTTACCGAGTCTATCAAAACCACAATTACCATGACGACTTCCATCTGTATTTTTATCATAACAATAATCTGAGCTTTGGCCTGAAGGTCCCCATAATATTTTACATTGTGCTGTCCTGGAACGGCATGTTCCCTGATAACAATATGCATTACCGTTATCGCATTCTATTGCATCACGTTTATAAACATCTGTTGGACAGTATTCAGCTTCACCCGTACAGTATTCTGGTAAATCACACTCACTTTGAGCTGAACGACATTTGATACCAGCAGCTTTTGGTCTACATGTTGTCAAATCACAACATTCACCTGTAGCACAAGATGCATTTGCATATAACATACAAGTATTAGGATCACAGCAAGTATTTTGGCAGTATTTTGGTAACCCACAATCACATTGTTCGCCAACTTCAACAAAACCATTCCCACATTGAGGCGAATCAAATAGTTTAGTTGGCTTATTACGAAGGCAGTAATTCATTCCACGTGAAAAGGCAACATTTAATTGATCTTTGCTGCATGAACTCCAATGGCGAGGCACTACTGAAGTACTTGACGCAGACATTATGCATTTTTCTTCCTCACATTTACAATCGGCGGTATCATGTTCCATTCCAAAATTGTGGCCCATTTCATGAGCTACCGTTGTTGCTACAACACCAACTACTGTACTATGTTCCATAGAAACACCCCCAGAGTACTCAAAAGTACAAATTGGTCCTTTTAAAGCTTTACCTAAAATATTATTGATTAATATAAAAATTAAAAACAAACTTTTAAACTAAAATGTATAATAATCTCACCTACGACACCACCACTAAATTGTTCCTTAGTCAATAACTGCGCATTATCGTTAGGATGATCTATTATCAGTTTTGTTTTTCGATATATTAAAAAATTTTTTAATGTAACATCACCATCTTCTGACAGTACAATTTCATTTTGCTCGCTCCAAACGACAACACCCACCAATGCAATAAATATATTTAACGGGACGTAAAGCTAGCAACATTAATTATCATATTTAGATATTTATACTTTTATAAAGTTAAAGTTTTTTTACTTACGGCATTTACAATATTGGCCAAATCCTTACAATGATTATGAACCTTTTTTAAATTTTCACCAAATGACTGATAAACTTTATTATCTACAACTATTACTAGCTCTACGAATGACGAATATTTGTTAGCATTGTATGGTCCATGAATCTCACTTTCACTGGAACGTTTATACTAAAAAAAAATTTCAAAATAGAAAAAATATTAAAAATAAGTAGGTACAGTCCGTGCATATATAATATTTTTTTTTAAATAAGATAAAATTTTATTTATAACTTTAGTAAAATTTTATCAAAAATCTTAGTTATAAGTACACATTTATTATATCGTAGCTATAATTAAAATGTTAAGACTTTATGATGCGTACTTTATAAAAAAATTCTTTAATCTATAAAATTCACCTTCATGTACTCAAAATATTAGAAGAAGCAAATATAGTTTTAATACAATAAACAATTTTAAACTAGATAGATTACAAAAAACTCTGTCTGTGCAGTCCAAATAATATACGTGGAGTATCGCAATTAATTGAATCTTAAAATTAAATTTATAAACCGCAATTGATGCTTGTGTCTTTTTTATGCTGCATAAATTTTTGTAGTCCTATAAATTTAATAGCAAGAAATAGAAAAGCAAATGACTTAACGGTTGGCGGATTGTTTATTTTGAAAGTGGCCCAGTCCATCTTTATTGTTTATTTTGAAAGTTATATAAGTCTACTTTTATTGCTCCTGATATATTACAACACTTGCATTTAAAGAAATTCTGAAATTTGGTTTACTGATTACCAAAAATTTGAAATTAAGTACTTTTGAAATTCCGAATAGATTTAGGTCACTTAAACTTAAATTTATTAATTATTACTTTTACTTTACAGTTATAGTGTAAAAATTTTGAATTTTATATTCTCCATAAAAACTAAGTTAGACCAATAAGCTTTCATAAACGAACTTTATGAATTTCTTTTAAAAACTTATTAAGTATAGGCTATAAAATTCCCGAGACAAAAAATGTAAAATTAGCTAACAATATTCTATTTATTATATTTTTTATTATATATGTATAAGCGATAGTTATAATTTTGAGCTATATCATAAAATTTTAATTCATTTGCTGGACCTTGACAAATTTTTAAATCTGAAAGGAATCTACGTAAAGAATATTTACGTTTGAGGTAAATCCAATATAAATTAATAAAAAAATATTAATTATTAAAAGTTTACTGAACCTAAAAATCTTTCAATCAATTTTTCAACAATATTGTTGCCATAATAAATAATAGAAATTAGAGCAAATAAATATTTTTTATAGCGTCTATTATATATCGTCGGTTAAGAAGCAGAAAGCATTAAGTCAGGTTTTGAGTAAATTCAATTTGAAAAAATCGTAAAATTGTAAAACTAATCAATTAGTGCAATGTGATTGGTCTCTTTAATTTCTGGATTTACAAACTATATTCCGGATTTGCATGATTTTTTGCCGCAACAAGGATTACATATGTATATTATTATTCTGATTTAATTCATCTATGAAATCCAAATTCTCAAAAAATGCACTTAGTGCTTTCTGCCTTTTAACCGACGATATGCTAACATACGAGTATTAAGGAGTAAAAACTCAAATAATAATTAACAGGCCTTACTTCTAAAATTAAAAATATTTTGCACAAATATTTAAACAAACCAGTTTTAAAATTCATTGATCTCAGTTTTAAATGTTAATTAATACAGATTAATAGCTCTTAAAGATATTATTTTCCATTCATTTTCTTATTAAACACAACATACACTTATTATAACTTACTCTGAGTATTCTATTATTAGTTTCTATTGAATTGCTAAGTTGATTACTGGTGTCATTCAAATTATTTATATCTCCCATTAGTCTAATTAAATCTTCCCGCAATAAATTTTGCCCATTATCATCTTGGTAACCACATGTCGCATTCTTCTTTATATCTGAATGTCTAAAAAAGAAAAAAAAAATACAAATTATAATATTTTTTAAGTAAGCTGTTGATTTAAATTCAATTTAAAATTTCAGTATACGCAATAGTTATTTCTATTATATAACTATTTATTATTTGATATTATTCATTGAAAATTGTATGTCGTCAGCATTTTAACTTGAATTTCTCATTCAATCAATTATTGTCAAATAAAAGAAATATTTTATGACAAATTTTTTTCAATAAAAAAAAAAAATACATATTTTAAAATTTTTAGCATTCTTACTTAAATATAAAATGATCATCATGAATTTGTCCATCTGGTGTGGAATGTATAAAATATGTATCTGAACCATCTAAAACTATTCCATTGATACCGCCATTACATGTGGACACTGCTATTCTAGAATCGAATTTACCTCTTATATTGCCCTATAAATACAATTATAAATTTTATCATTGAATTAAAATAAAAAATAATTATATTTATTTTATAAAATTTAGGTATACCTGATAATGGCAAAGTTCGATTTCAGTCTTTGAAAAATTTTTTATAATATCACTGCCTCCGTTCGAGTCTTGAAAGCGTAAAAAATGTTCTTGTGGCAATAAATTATCATTTAAATAAAGATCTGCAATTACATTCTCTCCGTTATGATGATATGATAATGTTATATGAGAAGTATGTAAGCCATCCTAAAAATTATAGAAAAAAAAAATTATTTATGAATTGATTAATTTCCATACAAAGTTATGACATAATAAGCTCTAGTTTGAAACTACAAGTACTTTATTATTAAATTTTTATAAAATTTTGTTTGTTGAATATTTTGTTTACATTCTATTTGGTATGTAAAGAAAAAAGGTGATGACAAGTCTTTGAATTATTTGCAAGTAATTTTGTAAGTATCTCGCTTTTAATTTGCAAATGTTTTGAATGCAAATTAATTATATAAAAAAAAAAATAATTAATTATTTTAATCATTAAAATTTATTAGGTCTCATTATGCAAAAAAAAAATTTTCTGTTTCACTCAGCGGGTGAGATAAAGGTGAGTGAATAGAGTGTAATTTTTGAAGAGTAATTAGAATGCAGAAAAATTCTTTTATGAATTAAGTATGTATTCCGCCTTTTTTTAGTAATAGGAGTGAAATAGTGCAAAGTACATTTAAAGTTTTGAATGAAGATAATTTTGATTAATTCAAAATTGGGTAAATGAACATTATAATTTCATTAATTTGCCCAAATACACTGTTAGTCATTGGATATGAACCGATACATACGAGTCCTACTCTTATTTTTTTTAATTTTGCCAATTTTTGTTTTTTAATTAGAAAAACAGGAAAGTTTTCAATATCGTTCGATTCAAAGTTTTTGGCATTAAAGTTATAAAAAGCGAAATTTTACTTAAAGTTGATCATAGCATTTAAAAAAACCTTTAGCAAATAAAAAACGTATATTGTACATCCTAGCCCAGCAAAATTACAATTTATCTACTGAATTCTAATTTGCTATTGTTTTTCTTTCGCAAAATTCAGTCCATAGCTCATTTTTCTTATATTTTCTGGTATTTGGCCAAAAATGGATGGAAAGTACATGAATTTTAAAGTTCGACTTCTTATTCGAAATTTAGAATACTTTTTTTTTAAATTTGGGTCATAAAATTCAGTTTGGAAGCTTATGTCGAATGAAAAATAAACCAAATGATAAAAGAACACTTTTAGTTTCTTCTCATTTTGATTTCGGCATTTAAAAAATGTTTAATACGAATCCCGTAAAATTATCTAATTTTAACCTTTGGAAGATAAAACTAATTCGAATTTTGTATAACTATTGAATAATTTTGTTAATTTTCTTAAATTTTATGTAAAATCACGTTGAATTTCTATTCTATGCAAAATACTTTCATGCTTTTTATCTTCGTTGCACCTCTTTAGCAGATTTTTCATTGAACCGAATTACATAACACTTACTGGCACGTAAAATTTCATAATGATACTGATTATATATTCAACAACACTTCAACAGATTCTAATTTATCTACATCTATAGAAACATAATATTGCATTTTTTTGTCAAAATATTCTTTCAATGTTAAATACATAAAGATAACGATCTTTCAAGGTCTTCTATTTGTCTACATATTAAAAGCTTCCTTTTTTCTAAACGGTATAAGCATTATAGTATACTTATATCTTAAAATATTATCAATATTATTCGTCTAAGAATCTTAAATATTTTTATGCTTACATATACTTATATACAAAGCTAATACTTATTTATTTTAAAAGCAATGTTTATACAGCTATTGTTCTTACCTCTTCTACTAAAGTACTCTTTATAGAATTTTTATGTTTTCCATGAAATAATTGTGGTTTGATAATGCTATGACTTATAAATTCTTCTGAAGGATCTATATTTGAATTATCTGAAATAAAATTTAAGATAATAATGATTAATTATATAATTTAAGATTTAAATTTAAAGTAAAAAGAAATGGTAACATAAGGGTGTTCAAAAGGCATTAAATAATAGATTTGGACAAGGTTATAAGTATGTGATATTGTTTGTACTTCATTGTTGAAATTAAAATTTCAATCTAAGCAAAGTATCTAATCATTAAAAACCACCTCTGAATACTTAATTATTATACTCATCAAGAATGTGTGATTGCATTAATTATTGAAGAACTATTATATAAGCAGTTTCCTAAGGAATATCATCGTCAAGAGATTTTTTGTTTGGATTACTAAATAAAATCAGAAGAATATAGAGTGCTATGACAAGTAGCGTATAGCATTAACCAGAAGCAGAACAATTCCCTTATCGTGGCGTATAAAACTATACGAATAATTGCGTTCATTCAGTTATGATACATTGAACTACAATTTAAATTGCCTTGCAGCTAATATTGTATAAGTGATATCATAAATTAGGAAGTGATACAGGGAAATTAAAGAAATTTGCCTTAAAAAGTGAAAAGGAAATGTAAGAATTTCAGTTAAAACGAAGATTATTGTTTTTTATATACGAACTTGAATACCAATATATTGTTTTTTAATATGGAAAATATATGTATTTTCAGAGCTATTTTACTTTTTTGAGAGAAAATTTTACATTAATAACTTATCGTACCTTAGTTGAAAACAGAACAAAAGCGATTTTCCGCGGCGAAATATCAGAATCCATAAAGAATACAATATATGTATGGCAGTGCTCAGAATCGAGCGAAATCGACGCCGCGAATTTCACCACCGACGGTAAAATAACCTAAATTCCTATTTTATTGCCGGCTTTTTTTCTGGCATTACCTCGTTCCATCTGTCTGTGACATTATATGCAAAATACTGTACGTATACAGTTAATTTTCTCGTTCCGCTCTAGTTCTAGGTTAACAACAAATATCGTACGCCATTTGCCGTTCACTGTTTTGATTATATTTTAGTATAAAAAATCCCTCGCTTGAAGTCGTTCTTGAGGCCAATAGTTTTCGATTTTCAGTAAAGTAACTTAAAGTATATCGAATTTTTCTACATCGAGGTGAGTTTACACATACTTATATATGTACATCAATTAGTTCGATTTAAAAAGAAAATAACTTTTCAAGCCTAATTTGATAGGGAATGGGTAACATAGAACCTGAGTTATACCGTTACAACTTTTTGTGAGAGAAATTTCATGGAAAATTTTAAAATACTATAATTTTTTTTACAAATAGTGCGATAAAACATCCGAAATATACTCAACTTTATGAGATTAATCTTTTAAATTATTATTAAAAGTGCAATTATTTTTAAAATTTATTGATTAGTTAAACATTTTGAAATTGTAACATACAAACGTTCATACATACATAAATAATGTTAATATATATGTACGTGGCTTTATACTTATATAATTTTTTTTTCAGCTTGTCAAGGTGAAACAAAATTTTAAAATCGATTTTCCCTTTTTTTAAAGAAATTTTATAATCACCATACTTCATAATTATACATAAATTACAATTTTTAAGTACAAGAATATATACACAAGTATATTATGTACAAAGTACGTAATACATACAAGTATACATACTTATACAATTAATGGCATACATTTTGCACAAAAAAAAAGAAAAAATAAATGCAAAACTCATTCACAAGTGATTTAAAAAAATGTTGCAAAATTTTTTTTTTTTTAACACAAAAAGTATGACATTTTGTTTAACAACAAAATATAAAACATACTAATAATATAGAAATGGATTACAATAACAAAAAAAAGTCATCCGTACATTTGTGTTATACACAAATTTGTCATTATTTATGTTGTGATTGAAATAACGTTCACTGAAATGTAAAACAAAAAAAAAAGGAACTAAAACAAAGAAAAAAATAATTTTGGACCTAATATTGAAATGCACTCATGCATTGAACAGAAGGTCTTCCTCTTCATCATCAACGTATAATTTTAAATACTCAAACAATCATATACATTTATACTCATACCCACCATGCTCCAAAACTCATATACACTTCAATGCTCATACTTATGCATGTACATTCAATGCTACTCGTATTGTTGAATGTTAAAATGTCATACACAAACGAAAAAGCTGCCCCTTCCGTTCTGATTTTTATATTGTGTCTTGTGTTTTTCATTATGACCCAGTTTTATCTCAAAATTTTTATTTTTGCTGATAAATTGATTTTATTTTTTTGAATACACTATTTTTCTTCGCCTTTATTTCAATATTAATGTTGTTAATTTTGAAAAAAAAAAGTTAGTAGAATATTAAAAGAAAAATATTTTTAATCTTTAATACAATTAGAAAGTTTAACGAAATTTAAATGTATGCAAACAAGTAAGTCATACTTAAAAAAATCATTGTATTTACACACTTGATTCAGTAAAACTTGGATAATAGTAAACAAAGGAAAGTTCAAACGCCCCAGAAATGATTTATAAAGAATTGTAAAATCAAATCTAAAGAATTCGAGCTTTAACTGGGAACAAGTCATTTTGATTACTTTAGCCACAAGATTTTTAGCAATATTTTAACCATTTTTAATAAAAATTTTAAATTATTAATTATTTTAAGATATTATTGTTATTTTATTGTATTTAAAAATTAACTTCGCTATTAGTAAAAGCGAATTACGGGCGCATAGGCAATGACATGCCCAGCAAGGCCCGTAAATAGCCACAGGACAAAATTCCTACCCGTCCACACGGCGGTCGTTGTTCTTTCGATGACCCTTTCTACATGAGTATTCCAAGTTTGATGATATCCAAGGATTACTCCTCCCTGGAGTACGCCAAAAGTTCACTAAACAGAGTTGTACTCGTTAATCGTTCCCTGCTTCTTCGTTTTGCAACAAAGGCAACAAAAGTGTTCTTGTTGTGATTTATATTTAGCCGCACGCCAAAGATCACATTTTCAGTGTAGCAACGATGAAGTCATCCACCACAATAGACCATAGAAGGGGTAAAAGAACCCCGCCCAGTGGGCACCCTTGTGCAGCGGAAATATAAAGCGTGTCATCAGCCATGGCTGACATAATAATTCTATTGTAACATGCGGCCAACACAATATCAGTATAGTGAGTCGCAGACGACACTATATAGGGTGTAGATAATGAACCCCTTGAGGTCCACCAGACAAGGTACGATTTACCATTACTCGCCATTGTAATACAGTAAGTATAGAGTAAATGTGTCGGAAAACGTTTGAATTTCGGGAATCTTTATAAAAATAATTAAATTTTATAATAAAATACATTGTTGATTTCGTTTCTACATTCATTTACATTTCTCAATAAGAATATTTTTAAAAGACGAAGTTTTGTAGTTGCACAAACCCATAATGAAAAGATTGTAATTATAGTTACAGTTCTAAATTTTTTTTCATGTAGTAAACATGATTGTGCAATTAAAATAATCAAAACTATTTTGAAAAGAAAAACAAGATAAAGAATTTTTAGATAAGTTTAGTTTTCACTTTCTTTTTTGTTAACGAATCAATAAAATAAGTGATAAGATAAGAATTGTAGACGTATAAAAATTTAAAGGAAAATTTTACTTGCTTCACGTTTTACAATAAAATATCAGTCAATATTTTATCAAGCAAAACCTTATGTATAAAAATCATCAAATTTTTTATTGATACTTTTTAAATTTCGCAAAACTAGCTGATTTACAAGAAGGAGCAACGTTATTAGCTCAAATTACGACTTCAATTTGAGTCAAATATTAATAGATCGCTCAATACCATAACCAAACTTAAATTCGTAACAGTTATTTAATTCGATTCAGTAAAGTAGCAAATCTCGCAACAAGTAGAAATAGATTTTTTTAAATTAATCTTCTACTACGAGTATACTTATGTATAAATTAATTTTGTTAATGTTCAAAAATATGTGACAAAATATAAAACAAAAATGGAAGCGAAATTTGGAAACTTATATTTTCGAAATAGTAATGAGACGAAAATTCTAATTGTGTTCGAAAAGCTTTAATTTCGAAAAGGATGGTGGTGGTGGGTACTGTTTTGCAAACTGTACTATTTTGGAGGAACAAGTCTCTGTGTTACAATAAATTGCCATAACATGACATTAGCAGAAGTTTGAGGAGCATAACTCAGCGAGGCTGAGGGAATGTAAATATTTTATTTTAGAGAAATAGTTTTGCCGGAAAGATCATCTTATGAGTAACTTAATAAAATTTCAGCTTCCTATCTTAAAAGGCGCAAATGCTTTGTAAACGGACAAACAAATTTAA
The DNA here is from genome assembly GCF_029603195.1 of Condylostylus longicornis. Taxonomy (NCBI): domain Eukaryota; kingdom Metazoa; phylum Arthropoda; class Insecta; order Diptera; family Dolichopodidae; genus Condylostylus; species Condylostylus longicornis. Next base: position 4,470,807 of record NW_026578009.1, on the reverse strand, counting down.
ACTAATAAATCTGTTTTTTTTTTTCAATTCTACCAATAAGTAAGTAAGAATGTACAAATTAATATCAAACCGCAATAAAAATATTAATAATTATATATACTGTTAAAATCACTGAACCCGTAAAATATTACAAAAACACACTTACACACTTTCTTCTTATACTAGCTTTTTAAAATGCCTATTATGCAAATTTAAAAATCATAATCATATTAAGAAATGTGTGAAATATTTAAAAAATATAAAATCAACAATAAATTGAGTAAAAAAAAAAAAAAATTTTAATGTAAAGGTAAAGTAATTATGTGTCTTATGTAAGTAAATACTTAAGTACTTAAGTATATATTTGTTTGCTCAACAACAATGTGTTTTGTTTCTTTCAATTTTCTTTAAACTATACAATTTAGGCATAAAAATTATTAACAATAAGATTAGGTAGCGCATATATACATACATTAAAATGACTGAATGGTTACGTTCACACTCTACAATCATATACGGAGCCATAATATGTTGTCACAATCAATGGTTTATATATATGTATTTGTACCTATAAAAATTTAGGTAATTCACACTGTTCACAAATTGGAAAATTTAAATAATTTTTTAAAATAAATTATGAATGAAATTAATTTTAGACTTAGTTTCGATATTAAACATGTTTCATTGATTTTGTTTAATGAGAATTGTATTAATTGAAAACATAACTCCGCTCCTGTGACACACTTTTGCAACGGAAATATAGATCGTGACATCATAGCAATGACAGATAATGAATTTATTCGCTTAGTTCTTCAATAAGTAGATCGTATTCTAATGATGCACATTGAAAAATCTTACCATGAACTCAAATGAATCGAATTTGCATTTAAAAGATTCTTATCTCACCGTATGAGTTTCAACGTATATGATAAATAAAGAAGTTCTGCAACGTGGAAACCAGCAAACTCTTTTTCCTCATTTCATAACGAAAGCTAATCTATAATTCCCCCTCATTATAATCATGATAAGTTGATCATTTAACTCAGTTAACGTCTTAATAACAATATCAGATAACAATTTTTTATATGAGCAAACAATTTTAAATTAAACTTGCTTAAGTTGGTCTTACTTCGAAATCCAATTAAATTAAATTGAACTGCATTAAAAAGTTTTAAGCCGTTATACGTATGTGTATTAATCATAAGAATAATACACATATGCCGAATACGGTCGAGTCAAACAAATATGATTTTGTTCAAACAAATATGATTCCAACCAATATTATTTTATTATATATTAAAGTGAAAATATTTTGGCCTTAATCAATGTAAGTACTTAATCACTTACTCATTTTTTAAGTGATTCACTTTGTGTTAAAGCACAAAATCATTGTCTTGTCCTTGTTGACTCGTTATAAGAACAAAATCTTATCATTGATAATAATTTGCGGCACTACCAACTTGGTATTAATAATGAAAAATCACAGTTTTCAATAAAATAGCAAAATTTAACATGTGTAGGTGGGCATACGTTCAAAATATTGAAGAGAATTGTAGAATTACCAAAAAAAAAAAAAATCAAATTCAATATCACTTAATTTTTTATTGATAAATTTTCCCATCTCACTTGATGCTTCCGTTTTAATTCAAACCTAAACTTAATCATACAATAAAACTTAATCATACAAAAAGTGTGAAATAAAATTTTTCGTATTATCGCAATCTTTTATACAGAATCATAAAGAATAAATAAGGTTGAACTCTATACAATGTCAATTATGTTTTTGATTGATTTTTAAAACAAAAATAAAAATATTAAAGTGTGGTTTAAAGAAGATTAAAATTTTATTTACAAAATAAATATTTTTAAATGTTATCTACATTTTAACATTCATATAAGGTAAGTGTAGCTAATACTGACAGTGGCGGTAATACTGACATATACGAGGTTTTTTATAATTATTAAGAGATTTTCTCTATACAACATATATATATTTTTTTATTTCTAGATTAATTCAAATTATCGCAATACTTCCTTTTATTTAGTTTTGAAATAACTCCAAAATATTGAACATAAATCAGTTTTGTTTCCATAGACATAGCAAAAGTGGGTTGCATTGGAGAATTTCTTATACTTTTTGCTTAATTTTTCCGATTTTGTTTTTATTGTTTTTTGACTTATTTGAGGATTAAAAATATATGTATTTATATTAAATTAAATATTTTGATTATTTTTTTGTTTATTTTATAAGTTATTCGGAGTAAAAACGTTAAATAAATAAGAATTTTGAAAAATAATTTCTATCAGTATTAGGAACATCTAAAATTCGACCCTGCTTCTATTACTGACATATGTGTCAGTAATACGTCAAAAATCCGTATTTTTATAAATGTCGTCATTTTTAAAATATTTAAATTTTTATTTTCGTATTTATTTAATTAAAATCGAATTTGAATTTTCTTTCTAATGTCCGAATTCTGACACTAAGAATTTACTACAGGTTCGGAGTATTTTAGCTTTAAAAACGGGTGTCAGTAATACGATCTAAAGATGGTCAATATTATGTACAAAATTATGTCAGTATAAAGTTTTAATTTTGATATTCATTTTAATTAATTAAAATAAATTCTTTATACTTTAAAATTGTTTAAACTATTTCTGTCGAATGAAAATCGATTACATTTGTGAAAACCTATATCTGACTACGACCTTTTTACCTTTTTAATAGTGATATTCGTCTAACAAATTGTGTGTCAATATTGCATACAATACTGTCAATAAAACAGTACAATTCGCTTTCTAAAAAAATGCTTTGAAATTACTGTAAACGTTAACGTCATAACAAATATCACAACGGAAATGGTTCTCTTTAAATAAGAAAAGGAGTCCTTTTTAATAACCCGAAATGTTGTTCCAAAAATTAAGAATGGGTTGCTCTCGTTACGTACTTAATACATAAATAGTCTTTGTTAAAACAAAAAGCAGCTTTAGAATAGGCTTATTAGCAGCTTTAGAATATATTGATATGATTTCTTATAATTTCGTGTGATATGGTACATCATATTTTAGGTATTATTTATAAGAATACATCTGTAGCAAATATTACTTATAATACTTTATAAAAAATTATATAATTTCGAATTAGATTTTCATAAATATCTTTTAAAAATTTTGATTTATTTTGATAGTAAAAGTACATTCTACAGTAATAATAAATTTAAATCAGCTGAATTTCACATATTTTTACCTTTAATTCAATAAAAAATATGTTTTTTATTTTTGTTTGAATTATAATATGATAAATTTTTAATTTTTTTTTTAAATAAAATGAAATATCCGTAGAAATCCAAATTATTATTCCATTTTTATTGAATATTATCATTTTAACCATTTTAAACCATTATTCATATATACAGTATGGATTACAGCATATAAAATTACATTGTCAGTATTAGGAACACAAACTGTCAGTAATAGACACAAACATTTGCGGATATGTCAATATTAGGAACATTTTTTCTTTTCATCTTTAATCGAAAAATTATGAATTAAAAAATATTTTGATTAAATAATTTTATAAAAAACATTATTCTCAATTATCCAAATTATTCAAAAAATCGGAAACACGATCATTTATTGTGTCCCACATATAAAATATCTCACGCCAAAGTTGAATTTGTTGCGAAATACGTCAGTAATAGGGACACTTACCTTATGTAAACATTAAATGAAAAAAAATGAAATAAATCTTTAATAATAAAAATATTGTATATATTTACAAGTTGAAACTGGGAAACTAAAAATTACGATTTTTTATTTAATTTTAAATATTTTAATTTTTATTATGAAAAAATTTTTTAATTAAATTCAAGGTCAACAAAGACCGAAGCTCCTTTTCAATGCTATTTTGGCATGAGTGTTATTCACATGTTATTCTACGAGTATAACACATAGTCTGTACAATTGTACACACATGCTGGATTTTATTAAAATGAAAAATTTTCGAAATCGATTAATTGATTTTTTTTTTTTTTGAAATATGCACGTATGTGTAGCAATTTAAATAATTTCATATATGAGAAGTTTATAAGACCCACGTGTTTACATTGAAAATTAAAATTAAAATTATAAAATCATTCAACATTTTAGTCTTTTATTGGAATAATTATGCAATAAGTACATAAGCATATACTTAACATTCGAACAAGTTTGATATTATTTAATTCAAAAACCACGTATCAATTAATATGTATGCACAATTATAATCAAATAGATTTATCAAATTTGTATTGGATCCGCTTTCCGAAATAATTTCTGCGGTCCATTTAAAAGTATATATAGCGCTCAGACTCCTCTATAATATGGAAAAATTACTTTAGCCTTTATAAAGCAGTACTTAAGAGAAGAAAACGCACATTTGTTTCGAAGGATTTCTTTACAATTTACGGAGAATAAGCGTCAGATCTATAATATTTAAATTTGCAAATCGGCCTTAACTGTCGTATATACAAAACAACGGTTCATTGACTAACTACTCTCTACTTGTTCGGAATAGTTTAATATTCCATCGTTACTCTTTGCCCTTATACATATTTATATAATTCTTATATAAGTATATTACGAGCTTAAATCTTAATAACTCTTAATAACCAAGACCTATTTTGCATAAAAACTTTAATAATTTTATCTTTATCGGTATAGAAGTTTTATAAACAAACTTTGTTGTAGAAGATCATTCATGTATGTAGAAGAACATGATTGATTTCAATGTAATATTGTTTTCAATTTTTATATCTAAAAACCTGTAAACGTCAATGCAAAACTTATTGTAGTTACAAAGAGTATAGAACTGTAATTTGCTTTATAAATGTAAAACTTAATTTTTAAGGGAAATGTACGTTATTCTAAAAATTTTTGATTTAATCGATTGCACTTTTTTAAATGAAATTAAATATTCTATTTGAATTTAAAATAATAACTCAAAATTGTGGAATTTAAATGTGAGAATAATTTCAATGAAAAGCAAATATCAATATTCAGTATGTTACAAAGAAACTAACATGTTTCTATATACCTATAAAGTCTAAAATAACTTTCAATTTATAATTTTGTTGAATTCTTTTATTCATTTTTGAAAAAAAATTTTTTTTTTCTTAATTTTTTAAACAATTTGTTATTTATTTTTTAAGTACTTAATGGTGCCAAATAATAATTTCATATTTAAGGTTTGGCTTCAATTCATATTACAAAAAATAAAGCCAAAAATACATATTGTATATGTAAATGTGTAGTTATATTTTAAGTGGAACAAGGTTATATGAAAATGCACATAGTTTACGAATACGAAATGTGCCTTAATAAATAGTTATATGTAATTATACTTATGTGAAGTACATTTAAAGGTTAATGTAAAAGAAAAAGAATTTTTGTAAAATATTTTCCTTCTCTTGTACACTTAATTCTTAAATAGAGTTAAAAGAAAAGTGTAATTTCACAGTAAATAAAAAATACATTAATCCTTATCATATAATAATACGAGTATTATAAACTTTCACTTTGACTAATAATTATATTGAAATTATGATTAAAATTGATAAAACACGTAAGCCTACTTCAAAATTTTCAAAAAGCAGTGAACATTTGTTGCATTTTTTTATATGTGCAGGTCTTATATAAAATGCAATTCCTGTTGATTAATCGTTAGTGCACAATTATATGTCTTTGATAACGTGGCAAAAATGTCCAAGATAAAGTAAATTGCAAACTAGTTGAATTGAAGAAGTCAACCAATTTCATTAATATTTTAATGTCATTATTATTCTCAATTTATAACTAAGAAGATACATGTACTTGTATGTTTTTGATTAGCATCCAATTCTTAGTCGATTTGACTATTTCTGTCCGTCCGCCTTCCAGTCTGTTAGGCCCATTATAAAAGAACAATTACGGAAAGAACACTATTTGATTTGAATTCAATTGAAGCAGCCTTTCGAAACGCTCCCGTGCAACCCCAAAAATAATTTAGCTATATATCTAGTTATAAAAACTGTAAGGCATACGAGTAGTAATTTGATCATACCTCGGACACTATATAAATCGTATATGTAGTTGATGATGAGTTTGATAATAGGAATACTATTCTAATACAATTTAATTGTGGTTGTATAAGTTCGACTTACAATGTTTGCTTGGAATAACAATTAAAAATGAATATCAATCTATCGCTTAGTAATAAAATCGAAAAGAAAATTGATAATGAATTTATACAATTAGCATGCAACTCATCAAAATCATTTGTACGAGTATCAGAGAATTGACACGATTGATTTTATTTTTTCTCATTTATTAATTTCACGGATTTTAATTAAAATTTTTTTAAGATCATCCAAATTTGCGAAATCATTTTTTTTTTACAGAAGTATTGTGATTAAAAATTTTTAGGGGCGTTTTTTTTTTTAATTTTATTTTATCATTTCATTATTGAACTATGATTGTCTTGGATTGCTCATAAGTTTGAGAATGAAAAATTGAAATTTTATACATAATTTTTATCTCGAATCTGTAATTGGCTGACCTATGCAGTTTTGCCTTGTTGTTACATACTTATTTTATTGAAAAATGTGATTGCCATATTACAAATAACGTCAAGAAATTCATTTTATTCTTTGAAATCTTCTGTTTCTTATGCTTAAGTAAAGTAAATTGCGAAAAAAATATTAAATGTCTCGAATTTATAATCCAAAAAAGAAAAAACCGAAGTAAAAGAATCTTAATTTCTCAACCGCCTTTGAAAAGAAGCTCATATAGTTTATTTTGAAAGTGACTTAAATTCATTTGCAATTTCAAAGTTTTTCAATGTTCAAAGCCATTGTAATGTTAATAAGAACTTGAAATTGAAAACTATGTAGTTTGATAGCAAACATAATTACAACCAGTTAATTATATTTACAGTTAATTCAAACCCAAACGAAGCAATATTTCAATTACATGTAAAATGGACTTACTTCACTTTGAAAATAAACCATTCATATTAACTTATTTTTTGCAATTATTTAGGCAAAATGGCAGGTAATTTTTAAGTGCATTGGTTAAAAGGCAAAAGAAACTGTTATACACAATCACTACCTGACACTAGTATAAATTACCACTTGTATATAGCAATTTACAAGCTGCATGAAATTAAAGATTTTCTATTTCACTTTTTTTTCCTTTTCAAATTCTATATTGTCTAAAAAATTAAAGGTTAGTCAATTGTTATTTAATATTGTCACAAAAAAAAAAGGTTCTTTAATTGTAATTTTTCAATAATTTTTTTCTTTTTTTAATATTTTACAATTACATTATTACTTTTAACTGTTTTAACAAAAGGTGTGATTTTTCTTGTGTATAACTTTACAATCGATGTTTTTAATTCTTCCTTTTTAAAATAAAAGAAAATATGTACTTAAGTACTTAAACTCAAAATCCTCAATTTCCTTTTTATAGTTTTAACAATACTTTATTATTTAAAGGTGTTCAATAGCATTCACACATGAAAACATTTTTTACAACAACGAATAATTCAGGTAGAGTAAAATGCGGTGGTTTTTAATATGCTTAAAACTTATAATGGTTCTCTAAGGAATTCTTTTGTTATAAGAGTTAAATAAAAATCTTTAAAAATCATTCATATCCTGCCGATTCAACAAGTTAAAAGGAAAATAGAAATAATACGTACAGTATAACAGAATGTATACCTATGTATATTTCAATATTTATGTTGTATATATATACATGGCTACATTATATAAGCCGTAAAAGTGAAATGAAGATAAAAATCGATAAGGAAAAATGCAATTTTTGACACAATAAAAACTAGGTACTTTTGCAACACCTGAAAATTTATTTTGATAAAATTTATGTCAGTAAATAAATAAAATATTTCTCATTTTTTTTTTAGACAATAAAAATATTTTGGGATTTTTTTACTTATTTCTACCCGTCTTACGTACTTTATAACACTAGCAATAGGAATAACGTATTTTCCAAAAAAATTATGTGGTTTCTAAAATGAAAAGTCATCATTTATTAGATAGGTAAAAACCACAAGTATTTTATTCAAAATCTCAAGACTCACCAGAACACTTACCCAGGTCATATTATATATATAGTTCTGTAGAAATTTACTGTCTCCAAATCCTCATTCGAATTAGTCTGAACTTATTCAAAAAATAAGATTCTTCTATTTATTTTCGATAAATCCGTGTTCCCCCAAAAGAAACCTCCCCAAGAAATCAGTCTCATTTTCACAATACGATCACAGATCAGTGTAAAGGGTAGTTCACTTCCTCTCTCTCACAAGGCGACCTCTACCTTTGCGACGCGGCTAATTCTATATTCGATAATTAAACAAAATCACGTTAAAGCATTCATTACTGCGTTGCTTAGGTATACAACTACAGAAGATTTGTTTCATGAATTTTTAGTTACTTAATTTAGAGAAAAATTTTACCTCTCATTGTATTACTTTGAAACTAGAAAAAGAATTATGGAAATGAAAATTTCCGAGGAGTTTAATGATTTCGGAAATATTGTTTAATATATATAATAAGATTCTCCATTTAGGAAAAAAAAAATCCAAAATTCTCACTTTAGGAGAACTTTTTGGATATTTTAGACCTGAGATTTTAGATCTGAGATTTTAATCTGATTAAACACATGAGTATTTTCCAAAGACAAAAGCTTTCAGATTGTAAGAGCAAATATAAAAAAGAGCAATTATCTTCAAAACAAGTGTCTAATTGTTAGTCTAAGTAACACGACTCCGAAGTTATTAGCATTTATTTATACTTAATTTTTCAAGAATACTTATTCTTTATTATTAGCATTCTGTAGTTCGAAAATTAGAATATCTACCCCGTACAGCTCGTATTTTTTATTTGAAATTGATCAAAGAATTATTCCTGAAATTATTTGCAATCTTATACGAAACACCCTGTATAAATATGAAAACTATACTTACTGTTCGATAAACGCGTATATGTTCAAGCTCATGTGTTTGTACGTTAAGTAATTTTCTTATTTTTTACTTAATGCATGAAAAATTATTTTACAATACTTGTTTCCAAAAGAAAAAATAAAGATTAATTTTCAATTAAAATTTTTAAAATGAAAATAGAAAAAAAAAATCGATTGAATTTGAATTTTAAATAAAAAAGAAAACAATTACCTAAGCATCAATTAATTTTTTTTTTTCATTTTCTTCATAGTCTTTTAATGACAATTTTTTTGCATGCCATTAACAATTTTTTGCAAAAAAAAAACTTTTAGTTTTCTACGGCAAATCAACATTTAATATGCAAAATTACAAAAAAAAAACTCAAGAGTCTCCTTATTGAGAAAAATATCAAATTGGACGTTGCCAAATCTTAACACGGCAACATTAATTTCCTTAAAATAAACATGAACATCACCACTTTTACTATTTTTTTTTATTATTTAAAATTTTCCATTTTTGTTGACACTTAAGTAAGCCAGATCAAGTTTGTTTTTTTTTTCATTTTGTTTTGCAAAAATTGCACTAATTAAAAAGAAGCAAATATCTATGAGGGCAAGATGCTATATTTGTCAAAATTTCACTATTTTGCACAAACAAAACAAAGGTTAAAATAAGAAATGGAAACATGTTCGTTTGAATAGAAAATCTTTAAATACAATAAACTAAGTATAAGTATTTGATAATTTATTACGAACAGGTTTTGGTTTTAAAATAACTTGTTTAACAGAATTGTTCTATATGTTTTTCCAATTATAGAAAATTAACTTTTATTATAGCGAATATATCATTTTTGATACGAGAACTAATTCATAATTAAATATTTTTTATTTATTTGGATTAGATCAAATAGTCATACTGATGCCTAAAAATTATTAACTGGTAATCATTGTCTAAGAACTAAATGTATCCATGGTTAAATACTTGAAATTAATAAAATTTTTTTAACCGAATGGGGCAGGAGCAACCCCGCGAGCCACCGCAGCCATTCCTGACTTATTGTAGCCTCCCCACGCTCAAACCTATAATATCTCAGTCCCAACTATAAAGCCGGAGATATCCCTAAGGGAGTTGGAGAGCAGTTCCCGAACACTTGGGAATTCGGCGCCGCAATTGACATGGAACCCATGTCCATGACAATTGCGGAGCCGAACAGCCAATACCGGACAATCGCAAAGGTTGTCACCGCCCCTTATAAAGTTAAACTTATTGATTTTGTAAAAAATAAATAAGTTAATCAAGACGTTCGAGAAGGGGTAAGTACATATACTTATTAATTAATAAACTATTTATAATTTTGAATTAAGTACTTAATTACGAAAAAAATAATTACACAATTAAGTTTTAAAGTTCTCAAAATACAATTAAGTAAAGCGAACTTTTGTTTTCCCCAAACTTATACGAAAGCCTAATGCAATAATTGTTAAGAGTTAGAATTACAAAAATTACTTTAGTAAAACGAACTTTAGTCTTGCTCAAGCTCTTACGAAAGACTCATGTAATATTTTCCAACTGTCATGGGAGTGTATAATGAAAATTGTCAAATACTTAACTGTTTTTTATAAGTATATCTATTAAATTAATGCCTCCACTTACTGTAATATTTTATTTGCTGCCGAGTGACTTATGTATACTTATGACGTACATGTCATAAAACCTGTTAATGTACACGTGTACAATAATAAGTTTAAATTACTCTCTCAGGTCACCCTAGTAAATGCAAACACTTTACAATATGCTTGGGTAGAATTATACAATTCAAACCTACCATATGTACATAAGTAAGTTGTATGCGTATATAAACATACATATATGTACATTACTATTTATATATAATGTGATGCACTCATGCGGATATTAAATGAAATTATTTTATTCCAATTATTTTGAACGTTTTTAAGTTTTCCATTAAATTTTTTTGTTAAGCAATAATAATGAATGTGATTACTTAGTTGAATATGTACTTGCTATGTCATTCAAATACACATATTATATATTATGTAAGTATGTATATTATTTCCTAAAGTCTTAAATTCTTTTTAATTTTTGTATTTTTGCAAGAAAATATTAATTTTCCTGTTGTAATTTTATATTTTCATTAACAAAAACGTCTTATTTAGAATTTTCATTGTAAACATGAAAATGCTAAAAAAATTAAATTCATTACTTTAATAACAAAAAAAAATATTTAATAGTAAAAACAAAGAAAAATAAATGAACAGAAAAAAAATGTCCCCTGGGTCAAGGGAAAGTGATCCATTTTCACTTACTGGTGATATGACAAAAATGAAAAAAAAATTTAGCGCAATTCTTGCGAAATATCAGAAACAAAAATAATTATACTTGTAATCTCATTTTACAATTTTTCTGTCGATCCCTTGGCAAAATTTATTGTCTATGATCTACTTATATACATACATACATATGAATTAATGTAGTCACACTTCTAGTTGAATAGGGAAGGCGTATATAGTAATTGCATTCTGTTTAAGGATATAACATCGTTAACTATACTGGAATTGATACTGAGAATGATTTATCCGCTATTTATATACCGGATCTACTTCTACTTTAGTTAGTATAGCCTTTAGAATGTCCAAAACCTGGAGTGCCACATATCTTTAATATTATACATATGTGCGTACAGCCATTAATCGGAACGCAAACAGAGTACATTCACTATGAATAATAGTAATTTTTTTTTTATCAAAATTTCTCATTCTATTCACGAAAGTTTAATTTGTAAAATTTGACAATCCCATACAACTCTGATTTCTGTTCGTGATAATGTTCAATTTGGCCTTCTTATTTTGCGCTCACTTTTCATACACATTGTTTCTAAAATTTTTTTTTTTTAAATGTGCTTTTTAGCTGACAATTACTATACAATACCAATATTTATTTAAAAATATCTAAATACCGTACATATTATGTATATGTAAATAATTTTCCGTTATATTCTGAAAAAAAAAACACTTATTGTATAATATAGACGACAATAAATGTGCACATGGTTATTTTTCTATATATGCCATAGTGGTGTCAAATGACACATTTTTCATTCATTGATATTTTTTTTTCATTATTTAATTTGTCTTGTTTTAACAGGGTTACGTCACCTAAAAACACATTCAACAATATTAATAGCGAAAAAAAAACAACAATAAAATTTATTGCTATAACGGTACTTTTATAGCATTAATGTAATAAATTTAATAAATGACACTAAAGTGTCAAAACATTCAAATGAAAATAATTTAAATTAGAAAAACATAGAATTAGTATTTATTTTTTTACTTATTAACTTCTATATGTACATGTGAGTACTTTCACTTGTTTATTGAGCTTATTTTAAAAATAGGATGATGAATTTTTTTAGCGCCATAAAGTATTATGCACTCTGGCTCTTGTAATTATAGTTAAGCCGCAGTAAACAACTAATTGTGAATTAATGCTGCAGAGCACTGTTGTTTTCAATATAATTTAATTTTTCATTTAAAACAAAAAATTTGTTCGAAATAACAAAAAAAAATATTGTTCCCAATTAAAGGTAATTTCAAAAGAATACAAAAAATTGAGAAGATTACCTACATATGTATGTACTCGTATAAGTAAGAAATAATCTAATGCGACGCTGTGAATCAATTTTTGAATAACAAAACATTTCACTGAGATCTTTAATCTTAACAATTTTTATAAGTCAAGCATTTGCAATTTGTTACAGTTGTCAGCAGAATATCGACACAGTTTACTTCGCAATTTCAGTTCATAGGCGATTTGCTGATAAATATATTTAACAGCATTAATTGAAAATGAAATAAGATCAAGATTATTTTCTCTCGAGTAATACTACTTAAAAATCTAATCTTAACATTTACAGTCACATTATCATGAATTGTTTTAACAATTTCATGATTTCTGAGTTACTTAGTGTTTAAATACTGGTCAAAATATATGATTATATCAAATGATTTTAATTTAAGATTAAGAAGTGTTTAGCACGTCTTTAAAAACTAAATTGGTCATCTTTCCTAAAATTAGTTAATTGCTAATTTTTTAGGACAAAATTTGAATTTTTATTTTAAATAAATGTGGAACACAATTGCATTTAATTTTTTTTTTATTAAATATTACGAAATTTATTAGAGTAAAGTATTCTTCTCAATGCGAATCAATTAAATATTCCGAACAATAAGATTTACGCATAGTTTCTTAATAACACAATCGAATTGTTTAACCAGGTGTTAACAATTATAAAAGATTTTCTGATTTATTATTCTATTAATAAAAGGAATTCTTAATAAAATGCAATTGTTTACATTTCATAAGCGTTGTTACACTTTGAAAACATAAGTTTCAAATAACATTACAGAAAACCCTTTTACAAATATTTTCCCATTACAAGAAAAAAATAATTATCTTCGATAGAAAATTTTATTTTCATACTCCACTTTATAAATAAACATTTGAATAAATTTTCTATTTACAAAAATTTTAGTATTTTAATAACACTTAAAAATTTCAACAAAATAAGTACTTAACAGAAATGAATAAATTCAATAAATTAAAACTCGTTGTTAATTGTATGAATTTGGTGTCTTCGTTTTTGTGACGAGACAATTAAGGTAAGTGTAGCTAATACTGACAGTGGCGGTAATACTGACATATATGAGGTTTTTTATAATTATTAAGAGATTTTCTCTATACAACATATATATATTTTTTTATTTCTAGATTAATTCAAATTATCGCAATACTTCCTTTTATTTAGTTTTGAAATAACTCCAAAATATTGAACATAAATCAGTTTTGTTTCCATAGACATAGCAATGGTGGGTTGAATTGGAGAATTTCTTATACTTTTTGCTTAATTTTTCCGATTTTGTTTTTATTGCTTTTTGACTTATTTGAGGGTTAAAAATATATGAATTTATATTAAATTAAATATTTTGATTATTTTTTATCTTATTTTATAAGTAAATCGGAGTAAAAACATTAAATAAATAAGAATTTTAACAAATAATTTCTGTCAGTATTAGAAACATCTAAAATTCGACCATGCTTCTATTACTGACATATGTGTCAGTAATACGTCAAAAATCCGTATTTTTATAAATTACGTCATTTTTAAAATATTTAAATTTTTATTTTCGTATTTATTTAATTAAAATCGAATTTGAATTTTCTTTCTAATGTCCGAATTCTGACACTAAGAATTTACTACAGGTTCGGAGTATTTTACCTTTAAAAACTGGTGTCAGTAATACGATCTAAAGAGGGTCAATATTATGTACAAAATTATGTCAGTATAAAGTTTTAATTTTGATATTCATTTTAATTAATTAAAATAATTTCTTTATACTTTAAAATTGTTTAAACTATTTCAGTCAAATGAAAATCGATTACATTTGTGAAAACCTATATCTGACTACGACCTTTTTACCTTTTTAATAGTGATATTTGTCTAATAAATTGTGTATCAATATTGTATACAATACTGTCAATAAAACAGTACAATTCGGTTTCTAAAAAAATGCTTTAAAATTACTGTAAACGTTAACGTCATAACAAATATCACAACGGAAATGGTTCTCTTTAAATAAGAAAAGTAGTCCTTTTTAATAACCCAAAATGTTGTTCTAAAAATTGAGAATGGGTTGCTTTCGTTACGTACTTAATACATAAATAGTCTTTGTTAAAGCAAAAAGCAGCTTTAGAATATATTGATCTGATTTCTTATAATTTCGTGTGATCGGTACATCATATTTTAGGTATTATTTATAAGAATACATCTGTACCAAATATTACTTATAATACTTTATAAAAAATTATATAATTTCGAATTAGATTTTCATAAATTTCTTTTAAAAATTTTTATTTATTCATTGTTGCATATTAAGACTACTAGTAAAAGTACATTCTACAGTGATAATAAATTCAAATCAGCGAAATTTCACATATTTTTACCTTTAATTCAATAAAAAATATGTTTTTTATTTTTGTTTAAATTATATTTTGATTCATTTTTAATTTCTTTTTTAAATAAGATGAAATATCCGTAGAAATCCAAATTATTATTCCATTTTTATTGAATATTATCATTTTAACCATTTTAAACCATTATTCATATATAGAATATGGATTACAGCATATAAAATTACATTGTCAGTATTAGGAACACAAACTGTCAGTAATAGACACAAACATTTGCGGTTATGTCAATATTAGGAACATTTTTTCTTTTCGTCTATAATCGAAAAATTATGAATTAAAAAATATTTTGATTAAATAATTTTATAAAAAACATTATTCTCAATTATCCAAATTATTCAAAAAATCGAAAATGCGATCATTTATTGTGTCCCACATATAAAATATCTCACGCCAAAGTTGAATTTGTTGCGAAATATGTCAGTAATAGGGACACTTACCTTACTTATCTTATCTAAGTAAGACGCCTTATATTTTAATATTACAAATTCGAATTTTTTAAAAAGTGCAAAATTTTCTTAGCAAAACATTATAAATAATTAGTAATTGTCTTTAAGAATTTACTAATTCGTAAATACTTAAAGACAATTTTGAGCACTTTATACAAAGTCAAAATGAGCTTTAAAAACTGTTTTTTATTTATAGAGTTAGTCTGAGGATCGGTTAGACGAAGTTAGATTTTAGGCGAAGCTAAAGATAATAAGAAATCTGATATTATTAATTGAAAACTCTAAATTAAGGTTACCCAGAAATCCATTGTGAATTGATATAAGAAGGGAAACACGGTTCTATATGGTACATCTGTTTTACAGATACTTAACTGAAAAATTTATCAAGTTAAATTCATTACATCTAAGCAATGGCTCCAACAGTAAATACATAGGCACGTCAGAAACCATTTTTAATTCATTGCGAACAAGACAGTAATTTAAAAAGCTCTAATACATTTTCAATATTATTTAATTGTTCATACATATGTACATATATATAAATATACGTATGTACAAACCATTTCGGGATCATCAATTTCTAAAAATTTATTTCAAATTTTTTGATTTCTTACCTATGAAACTTTTATTATTCTATTGATAAATTCTATTGATAAGTAATCGTCTAGATAATTTTACAAGTATTTACAAATTCAAAATATTGCACTAATAATAAATTCGCAGAAAAAAAACAAGCATATTTTAATTGTGTTTGTCTTAATTCAATTACTTAAATATTTGCAGAGCTTTTGTACTTCTAAATATTTTGGAGTACTTTGTCTGATAAGCTTATCAACAAATTTTTTTTTATTAATTATTTATTATTAAAACACAATTAGAAAATGTATTATAGGTATGTAATATACAAACCCATGTTATACAAATTATTATACATGCTTCTCTGCACAATAATTTAATCGTAACACATTATAAAAATGTGTATATGTATGTATGTTGATATCTGTCGAACGAAAAAAGATAAGATATCACAAAAATTCCGAAACTAATTGAGAATTTCTTGATAAGGTCTAAGATATTTTTATTTATTGATTGTGACATTGTTTATCGTTAATGTTTATCTAAAGTGGGCGCGTTTATTTGATTGTTTATATGCTCAACGGCACCTGCATATGCACATGTATAGGTACTTGACACACATGTATAGGTACTTGACATAAAATTTAATTGAGTATTATTTGTATTATAAATTAAATAATTACTTGCTATAATTATTATTAGATTAATTTATATCAAATACACTATACTTATAAACTTTCACCTCAAACCTCTTAACTGCTAATGCTACCCGACGATTAGAACATCAAAATTTGAAAATTAATTTCTCAATTATTATTTTTAAAAAATATATTATTTTAATAGGTGCATAATTTAAATGTTCAATAATAATTTTACATTTAAATATTTTCAACTATAATTGAATATAATGAAGATTCTCGTGCCATAAATAGCTTTTTTATATCTTTTCATTTTTATCTTAATTTTAATTTATTATAAAAATAAATTTATATAATTTTATTTCTTCCCTACATAAGATGATTATGCTTAATCATACAAAATCATTTCCGATATAAATTTTCATATCAAATGCAAATTTTCATGTACTTATATACAAAGTAATGACATTTAATTAATTTATTATCTAAAACACTTAATCATGAGAATTTTCTATTATAAAATTTTCCAATAGTTATAATGGATACTTTAATATTAAAATGAAAACAAAAAAAAAAGATTGCCTGCTTCCCCTATTTTATATGTTATCATCATTAAACATCTAACAACACATTCCCAATTACATATGTAAGTATGTACGTTACATACACTTATACTTGCTAAATTGTAATTTCTATCATAAAATTATTATTAAATATTTCCACGTACATTAACGTAGACTACTTATTTGTACATTAAAATATACGAGAACGAGTAGCATAACAACGTTAATGTTATTTACGACCTTAAATAGGCGAGATGTTTTTTTTGTTTTTTTTTTCAGACAATGAACTTTTTTCATTTTTTATGCTTTTTATTTTTTATTCTTTATTTTTAAAATATAAATAGCGAGCGAAAAAGTTTACATATGTATATAAACATATATTTTGTTTATACTTACATATAATATAATTATGATTTTATATACAGTGAACGATATAAAGAATTGGACGGCGAAAATGTTTAATTTTAATTTTGTAAAATAATGAAAAATAATCAAAAAGTACTCTCTATATACGATAAGTGCCGACATCATGCCACATAAAATTTATATAATTTTTTCGAAATAATTTTATTAATAAATAAATAGTTAAAACATTTTGAAGAAAATAATTTTAATTTGATTATTGAATAAATATGCAAAAATTAAGTGAAAGTTGATTAAGTTTGTGCAATAAGTCCAGTTACTTTAATTTTTTTACGTGACAATAAATCAGAATATGAAAATGTTAATTTTATTTATTTTTCACATTAAAGCAAATAAAGTTGCAAATTAAAAAAGCAATCGGCAAATATACGATAAGTATAACCTAATTATTTATAAGTGCATAAGTAGCCGCGACTTCAATAATGCTTTATAAAATTTTGAAGTATTGCATAAATACCGTCTCAGAGCTTTCAATACAAAACTACAAAAGTATTTGATATATTTTGGGTTAAACATATAAAAATGTTACATTTTGGAATAAAATGTTTACAATATTAATACATACAATATGACAAATGACATCTAATTTTGTATAGTTGACAAACGATACCAGGGAAAAAACTTAACTAACACTATAAAACTGAAAATATATGCTAGTTTATTTAATTGGATATTTCTGATAACATTTATATGAATGTATAAGAAAAGCGTGTTCGATGATTTACTTTTATTTTACATATCTACTACGTATAGAACACACTTAGGAAAAGTGTACAGGAACTTTTACTAAACTTTTTGGAATGTGACATTTTGTAAAATTAACGTTGTAAATGCATTATTGAAGTCACGGTAACTTAAAGCTTTCTTAATTCAAAATTAATATTTCGATTTAATCTAAACTTAACCCGTTTTATCCGACTCAACTTAAGTATATTTTTGTTAAAATTTTTTGAATTCCAGCGAAATGTTTTTTCTAAAATGTATTTTGATACAATTTTTTTTTTCATTTGACCATTAAATCTCTGCCAATATTAGTGCAATAAAGAAATAAATGGTGTTGGGTAGGAATTACGTAATGTAATAAATAAGTATGTGAATCTATTATAATTTAATATAATTATTACGAAATATAACAAAATTTTTCAGTTGCCTAGATATAAAAAGGCAAAAAAATAAAAATTTAATTGAAATTCAAATATTCGATATGTTTTCATTGATTACACAAAATTTTGTCTCTCACTGTTTATATTCTAAGATTTATTTGTATATAAACAAGTATGAAAAGGCATAAACAAAATTAAATTTTTTTTTGATTCAATTCAGTTCAAAAACTGTTTAAAAAAATTTTTTTAACGTCAACTAAATTTATTCTTTTCCCATTTTCATATTTTTTTATTTCTCTCTTTCTTTTTATCTCTTAAATCATGTTCAGTTCCTTATGTGCAATGATGCAAACTGAATAATGAATACAGCATTGAAAAAGAAAAAAAAAAAAAAAAATAATTAGAAAAAAAGTTGCATTGCGTTTACAAAAGTCGCACACTAAAAACGTACTTTTTAACTAAACAAAATGATAATTAGTTTCTTTCAGAATCATTTTTTTTATATGACTTACATAATCGTATACCGATGCTAAAAAAATATAAGAGATGTGATGATTTCGGAATTGTAATGAATACGCTTAACATGTTGTATTATTTGAATATTTTGAAAAACAAAGGCAAAAACAGAGAATAGCCGGAATGATCTAAATGTAACACATGCACACATATTAATTTGAATACATACATACGTACATATGTACACACAAACGAGTGAACAAGTATTTTCTGCAAAAAAAAAAAAATGTGTCAGACTACTACACATTTATTCAAGAAGTTTAAGATTTTTCACCTTTTTTATCATTTTCTATTTGTTAAAAAAAAATCTTGATAATTAAAGTGCTTTCACATTTGTATGCTCACAAGAAATTTTTTATTAAGATACGTTCATTCAAATGAGTAGCAATACTAGCAATCAAATACGATTTGCGCTTTTGCGTATAAAATACAATCTGATTAGTAAACGGCTCATTAGCGAAATCACATCTACTTAAAAATTCTCACTTTGTATTTTAAATGCATAATTAATAAAGAAATTTTTCAAAGTTAACTATCCTATTCATCTCCTTAATAATTTTTAATTAGGTTTTAATTTCAATTAATTTTCAGTAAAGTACTAGCATTGAGTATGTAGATTATAGTGTTATACAAATGATAGTTTTTGTAACTACACAACAAGCTACTTTTTTGAGGGACGCTAGTGAGTAAGTATAGAGTTTTTTAAATTTAAAACAGCGACACTCAAAAAAAGTAGTTCTTTTGTGTAATTATAAAAATTGTCTTCTGTATAACACTCTATACTATAATTAGAATATGTTACTATTTAATATAAAATTTAATATTGAAATTAAACCGTAACTTTTACCTAGCAATAAGTATAGAAAATAAATTATTATTAAAATAAATCCAACGTTAAAAATCATTTAAAATGTAAAAATGAAACATAAAATGAGTCCAATTTTAGGTTAATCGTATAATTTTAACATAAGGTGCAGTATAGTATTATTTAGGAACCTTTTAAGTTTTCATAGCATAGCATAATATAATGAATATGCTTTGAATCATTTAATCAATACAATGTTGTTATAAATCTACATACTCATATATATATATATATATATACTTTATTACCTTTTTAAATTCTAACGATTGCAAATGAAAAATTAAAAGCATAATTATTCGCTTGCATATTTCATTTCCAGTCTACTTTTATAATTATACTTTTGTATATACTTAAGTATTTTGCTTAATTAGGTTAATTTTTATGGTTTATTTTATGTAAAAAATATTACTAATTGATGTGTATATAATTATTTATTTGCGTTTAATATCAACTTCCCTGCAATATGCAAATGGGCTCGTGTACTATTATACACACATACATACAATAACTGTGCTTATTGTATTGAAACACAATAATTATGAGCCTTAGTGAAAGTGTTACGAAATATTTTCATTTTTATCTAAGTAAATAAGTTTTTTCGTTGAATTTAATTTGAAACATATTCCAATTTTTTTTTAAAACTTTATTTCTAGTAACTTAGTTAGCAGATCATTCCTGTAACCTGTAGGTAACGTTAAATCACTAGTTCAAATTCAATTTCAAAAGTGAAATTTTTTAATTTACTATTTCCATTATTAATTAAAATCGACTAACAAAATGTACATTATCGGATTTCGGCTAAATTTCAGCGTAAGTAATATTGTAGTTCTCTTAAAATTTATTTTTAATTAATATTTAAAAATTTCGATATTTTAAATTCCGGCATAATATTGGTAAGTGGACAAAGGGTTTTACTTACATTTACATCTCAACAGTTTTTTTTCATTAAAATATTGTAAAAATATTAATTTTTTTTGTTACTTAAGTCCCGTGTACACTGTTATTCTTGTTTTCTATTAAGTTTCTAGTTATAAGAGTAATCACAGTTGAAAATATATGAAATTTAATGATGCTCTATCCGAGCAGCTCGATTTTCGACAAAATGTTAGTTAACCCCTTTGCCCACTCACCTCTTCAATTAACAAAAAATCTCGACTTTACTTAAATTCTAATCATAAATATTATTATTTATTTTTTGTAAATTATTGAAATTCTTTTAATTTTAATGTGCCGAAAAGTTGCTCAATTCTTATACATACATAAATAAAATCTAATGATTATTTTTTTTTTTAAATATTAAATGCTATTCAACTGTTCTACTTAGATTTCTTTTAATAACTCGTACATTATGCTCACATACATGCATGTATATATACATATAGTATGATTATAACAAAATGCATTTAAAATGTTATAAATATCTAACTATAAGTACTAATATACGAGTACAGACTCATATTGTAATACATCATAATAAAGCTTTGAATTTACTCATATCCAAACGCATATTACGACTATTACGACGTATAATAGCCTAGTATAGTGCATTATTTCTTTATATAGAACAAGCTCTTTCAACAAATAAAAAGCAAATTCATAATAACTATAAGCACATAAATGTATATATAAGTATAGTATGTATTTAAACAGTAAGTAGAATGATTTCATATATTGTAAGCATACATATAATATATAGCTATAAAAGTATGTATAAATATTATGATTTATGCACCATTACATTTTTTTAAAAGATCTTAAATATATACGAGTACTTATACGTATATACACATATGCGTATATGATAGCAAATATTACAATTACAAGTATAAGTATGTACATATACATATGTATGCAGCAGTATCATAATATCGTTATTTATATAAGGTCGTCCGTCTTATTTCCGGAAAAAAAATTATCAAACCAGCTTGTATAGTAATTTCTAAAGTTTTATTTAAAATAAAAATCACAGCATAGCATCTACAATGCAGTCATATTTACTTAGTTGAATTTAATTTAGATTAAAAAGTAGAAGAAAAATCAACAAAAAAGCGAACAAATGAAACAATTGAATTTAAAAAAAAAAAAAAAAGGACAAAGAAAAAATTATTAAAACCCAAGCATTTGGAGACGCTATTCTTGTTCATTTATTCAGACTTTTCTTTTCTAAAATTTTAAATAAAAAAAAACAAAATAATGGAAAAAAAATTATTATAATATTTAGGGGAGCCATTTGACATACTTATGCATTTATTTATATATGTTCACATGTATGTATGTATGTAAATCATAACAAAATGAAAATATATCTTTAGGCTTCTTCAGTTCCATTCAATTCTTTAAAAAAAAAATGTATTATAAGATGAAACTCAACAATATATAAAGAAAAGAAAATATATAGACGAAGAAATTTGAGAGTAAAAATTTTAACGTTTCTAGTCATCTACATCTGGTCAATATTCTGAGAAATTTAAAAACAAATTTCATTAATCAAAATCATAAAAAATGAAAATATTTATATTGTATGTCTGAAATTAAAAGGGTAGATAGATTTAGTTTGTGGTATGAAATTTCTAAAATAAATATTTAAATATATTGTTATTATGCTTCATACTTGCGTATATACACATGTAAAAATAGTTATGGAAGCAACATATAAAATGTTTAAATGTAAGTATATTCGAACGTTTTTAGAACAGCAAGAAAATATAGCGAAAAAAAATATGAAAATTATTAAATTTATTCTATTGTTGTGTTCTAATATTTTAAAAGATGCATGCTGTTTTCTCATCATAGGAAAAAATAAATATGTATATGCAAGCACTTAACTCTGTTAGATTTTCTGAATATATGTACTTATATTTATTTTTTTAAATTAAGTAAAAGAAAATCAGATCAATTGGTAATTATTCAATTTAAAGTACAATTTTCCGGTCTAATAACATTATAGAATAATTTTGTTCAAAGGTATACACAATGTACATTTTGTCTTCTTAAATAATTCCATATAATAAGTAAATTTTAATATATGTACTTATATATATAATAAATTAATTAAGTATTAAAATATATACAATTAACTAAGCATAATTCATAATTGTTATTAGTTATGTAAAATTTTTGCAAAAGTACTAACTTAATTAAAATATTTTTACTAACATTACAAATGTACTTTAATGTAAAATTGTACTTCAAAGTACTTAAAATTAAAATTATAATATGATATATGAGTATCTCTCTAATTAATCACTCTTGTGCGAATTTTATAATTTGAAAATTTTTATTCCGTCATCATTGTTGTGTTGCTCTCTTTTCTTGCGTTTGTGAATCCATAAATACTCCACAAATTATATCCAACTTTCTGAAACTTTTTTTAAGTATGCAGTGCGCTGAGAATATCTAGTTTTTGTTGCTCTTTATGAATTTTTTTTGTACCACATTTGTTGGTAGCCTGCCTGAAGGATATTGTTTTATTTCGGGAACAAACTCACAAAGTTCTAAAAGACCCTTCTCTATTTTTCAATAGTAAGTGCTCCTAATATGTTGCAAAAAGTTCCAGTTTCATATAAAGAAATTTTCACTACCTCCTCCGCTTAATTTATTTTAACCTTCAGCGCAACGTTCTTATTGAAACTCGCAAGCCGATTTCCCACTGGTTAAGGCTATACTGAAGATCGGTTCAGCTCCTCAATCAGTGCGAAAATCTGATATTTTTTGAGGTTGAACCGCATCGAACGCACATGTCAATGGCAAAAATATATTTTCCTGAAAAACACTCGAATATAGGAAAAACAACCAAAGATGTTCTAATATCCTAAAATTTTGAGGATTCTTCGCAATTTTACATACTTAAGTATTTCTAATGCAGAATAACAAGTATACAATAATTTACCAAAATATGCATGTGTAAGTCTTTAATTTTTTTTAATATGTCAAAGTAAATTTATATTACACTTATAATTAGAAAGTTATGCAACCGGTTGATAAATATAAGTATTTCTAGATCTAAGACAAAAAAAAAATTTCAAATTTTTTTTTATAAATGAGAAATGTTTTTACAATTTCCTGCTTTTAAAAACAAGAACTTTATTATTTGCGCACATTTTTTAATAAAAAATAAAATTCACAGAAAAAATATACAAAACAAATAAATTTTTTTGTAAAATGGACGTGAAAATAAAATGAAAATTTATTTATTCTTACTTCACTTTAGTTCAAAAAACTCACATGTATGTTAGAGGAAATAAAAATCGTTTAAAATATTTTAAAAATATTTTGTTTAAGGTACCTAAACACTTGTTTACTTAAAATATTTGCAATTTTTTTTTAAAGTTGAATCCCTAAATTGTAATTTATATGCAAAATTGGTAATAAAATTTTAGAACTCTTAACATTTTCGCTTTCATACATATGTATAGAAAGTGAAAGTGTAGAAATTATATGTACAATATGGAACAGTGAGGGGAATTCTGCACTGCTGTTTTATATTTCTGAAAAATCCTAAAAGAAATAAGTGTATATACTTATAAGAAATTCCATTTTTAGATTTTCTGTCGAAAAGAATATCTGTTTATATTTCTAGACACTACGGGGCATAACCCCGTAACCAATTGTCATAATAATAATGATCATGCCTAGTGGAATCCGGAAATACATAAAAACTGGAAAAATTTCAAAAATTTTGCATACTTCAAGGCGTGCGTGTAATTTTACAATTCAGTAATTTAAATTTAATCTTTTAATATATGAAATCAAATTAAATTCCAATTCGATTAACATAAGCACTATTTACTTATGTACATTTTAATTTTTATTTAAAACTTTCTTTTTGCTTTTCTTTTCATATATGTAAGTTAAACCCTAAAATAAATCATTGTAAACTTATATAAGTACCTATAAAAATATACAAATTTCCTTCTTGGGTAGGGTCTACTAATTCCCGCTACATTATTTTTTTTTACATTTTACCATTGTAAATGTAATCATTCTTATATTAATAGTAATTTTGGAAGAAGTTAATGAACCATCCAAAATTGGTCGGTAACTATTCAAAATAGTATTGGCAGTTTATTCACCTCAAAATATTTGGAAATAACATACATATATTTTGTCTAAAATTTTGTAATAAAATTTTAAAATAAAAAATAATCTTTTAATGATTTTTGTTTTGATTCGATTTAAGTACTACATTTAGTTTAATATTAGTTTGAATCAATTATTCACAATAGTTGGGTAATATTTAGCTGGCTAAATGCAATTTTGTTGCTATGCGTATTTAGTCGAAGAAATTGTTGATTCAAAATCAATTAAATCTTTACATAAAAGGAAATAACATCATTTACTTATAGTTTGTTTATTATTGTTTTTTGAAACATTAGAACCACAACTTCGAAAATATGAAGATTTTATTAAATATCATTAAGACTAAGAATTAAAGAAAATAACTAAAGTTTTGATTGAAAAATTTTCTGGAATATTATTTACATGAAGGCTAATAACTATCAGATTCATTAAAATTATTGTAACAAGCAACTGGGACATTATGCAACTTTAATTAAATGAGAATAGGAAATCAATTTTTCTAAAGAAAACTGCTTGGTGCTTGCTATTCTAAATTAGATCTTAATAAAAGAACATTATATAATGACGCCTTTTTTCCGCATTTTAAATATAAAAAATTCACCAAATGCCTACAGCAAAAAAAAACAACAAAATAGTAAAAAATAACCAAAAATAATAAGTTATGAAAAGTGATACAAGCGATTAGACTCACTCAAATTTTTAGTGAGATAATTTTAATTATTATAATTAATTTTACTTATCGTGACTTACTTACTCCAATATATTAGAAAATTCTTAAAACTAGAGAACAATTTAAATTCAATGTATAATTTAATTGCCATTTAAATAGAATCAAAAATTTAACATTCAACTCATCTAAATAAATCAATAAAAGAATCAGCATTGAATTCCAAGAATAGTCAACTAAACAACTACATAACTTGTGGTCATACTTATTACACTATTATATATTTAGCAATATATAAAATGTATGCCTATGTATATTTAATTGTATTGTTCAAAAAAATTTTATTTAAAAAAAATTAGTAATAAAAAAAACTAAGTAAGTATATACTTGTTCATTGTACGAATACAAGCATCTGCATATACATATACACATATATGTACTCATACTTACAATTTACATAGTATCAAAAACATACACAATGCAAATACTTATTCGCTTCAATATTTAATAAATTGTGAATTGAATATTAATTTCAATTTAAATTTTTATATTTAAATAAGAAATTAATATTATAAATAAGTATCAAGTGTTCATTTATATATATATATATATACATAATATGTACATAGACACGTTTCCTTATTAAATTATCCATTCCATGCCAAAGGAATCATAATACTTAGTGTGAACATTCATATGCATTTAGTCATATAAAACTTTTATTCGTAAACAATTAAAATAAGCAAGGAAATAAGTAAGTATAAATATTGTTTATGAATTCTTAACAAAAGATCGATAGAAATATTTTTATTTTGCATTAAATTGAAAAAAAAAAATTAGCGCCATAAAAAAAATTATTATTAAAATATTAAAATTCAAATATGAATTTTTTTTAATTCATATTTGAAATCTGCAGAACCCCTAGACATTATTGACTCTATGATTTACATTATGTGGTCCATTTAAATTTAATACAAGCCCGAATGCTGTTTTCTAAAATATTAGTTAATGAAACGGTTCACTTTATGTTAAATTAGCTTAAGCTTTTTTAAGCTGAACTTTTAACTTTCTTGAGTGGCTGTCAACTTAACGTTGAAACTTAAACAATTTCGATTAAAGTTTTCGATAGTGGGGACAAAATTCCTAAATCTATTTAAATAAAATTTTATTATTAATCCAAATATATTCGAAAATATTAGTTTTATTACAGCCGCAATAATTATTCACTTAATATTACCTAATTTTTCAAAAAAAAAAAATTGGTAGGGTTTGTTGCTTTATTTATTTACGCATAGTCTTATAGATTTCGCATTACACATAATTACTTACTTATAAGAAAGTTCGATATTGTAGTTTGAATAATTTCTGAAATATTTTAGACTGACCGAAAGTAAGTATTCTTTTCATATAAGTATTCTGTCTTTCATGGCAATTACGGTAACAGTTGCACATAAATTAAGAAAAATTCAGGCATTTACTGTTAAATTTCAAGCATATTGTAAAAATTTGGTCCTTCTTGATTAACTGGGACAGACACATCTAAATTGACTCAAGATTTAACGCTAATTTAGAACATATTCACATACATATATATAGATAGTTAAATATTATGTATATATACATTTACATTTCAAACTGTAATTTTTTAGTATTATAAACGGCAAATTTATGTACCCATACGCAATAAATATATAGAGTAAAAAACGGAAACTAGTCAGACTACTTTTACTGTAACGCAATACTCATATATAAAATAGAGTAGGCAAGTACTATAAAAATAAAATTTAAAACTTTTTTTTAGTTTTTATTTCTCTTACTTATTTGCATATTCTGTGTACCCTCGAAGATACATTCGTACATATATATAAAGCAGAATCTAAGTGATGTAAAACAAATTGAACATTCTATAATAAGTACATACTTTAATTGAATTAAAGATTAGTGTGGTTTGAAGATTTTAAAATTGAGATGAATTTAATTGAAAATTACAAAAAAAAAACAATTAATTACATTATACAAGATCTAAGCGTAAAATCTACTTACAATTTAAATTTACTACGACACTCATTATTAATATCTTCTTTTATTATTATTAAATCTGTGGCAATAAGACGAAATTGCTTAAATCATAGTAATTAGTTTCTAGTAAATCAATAGCAAAATAGCACTTTCTATAGACTTGGAATAGTTAATAACAACTTCGAGTTGGGAGAATCTCGGCTAATGTATGTATTTTAAAATTAAAATTTTAAACCTAAAAATTTTTACCTAATTTTGTTAAATTTCCAATAAGTATTATAAGTAAGCAAGTATACTTACTTACTTCAATAAATAATTGTGTATAAGAAATAAATAATAATTATATAATTGTGTTTTTCTAAATTTTAGTTAACCAACTTAGTTCGAATTAAGCCAACATTTCGAATTAAATCAAATGTTTTGGATTATAAATTTAAACAGTTTAGGGATTTTTGCTTTCTTACCACAGAAATGTATAATTCACTATAAGTAAGAAATATTGTATATATTCCTGTGTAAGTAAGTGTACCAAATAAAATTATTTAATTGTTAAAAAAATACAAAGCTTTTATTTCTGAGCCGTCATCGTTATGTCATTTACAGATCTATTTTACAAATTTTTAAATTATACCCATATGCACACATTAAAATAAATTCAATTTTATGTAAGTAAGTATAAAAATTTAATATGTGTTTTGTAATTTAATAATTATGATAGTTTTGATTTTTGATTATAAAAATAAATTTGAAAATCGATATTCAACTACGTACATATGTGCATACATAATATATAATTATATATGAGTAAGGAAAGTTTGATTTTTAAAGATCTTGTAAATTTCTGTTAAAATTGTAAGATACACTACTTAATAAATCAATTAATTTAGATATAAGTGGAATTAATTATAGAAATTTTATCTTCAATAAAATGTTTAGTGGCACTTGGTGTTGGGCAAAAGTTGACAAATTTCAATTAAGTATGTCAAATTATTGTAATTTCCATTACATTTTCAATCCAATTTTCTTTGTTGCTTTTAGATTAATACGTTTTTGAAGTTTTTTTAAAGAAGAAAATTCAAAATAACTATCGATTAGAAACTAGAAAACCGAAATAATTAATAAATGATAACTTCCATACTTATTACTTATTAAAAGTGAGTCAACTTAGTCTTCCATATTGTATCGCCTTCCATGTTGTTTATGCAGAAATGTTGATAAAGCATTTAATTCTACAATGTTTAAAAATAGTTTTGAATGCATAGGAAAAAGCAGAGTAGGGCTTCAAAAATTATCTGATAATTTTGATAAAGTTATAAGTAGACATGGTAAATTAATTCATTTTACTTTCACAGTTTACTTGTATATATTATAATTGTAAAAGAAACTATTATTAGTTTTAAGATAATTTGTCAATTGTTAAAATCGTATGCGATTGTCTGAACATAAGATTTTGAAAATTTAAATTTCAAATTCGTTTCATTATAATGCAAAATATAATACTCTATAATTTACGATAATATTTTACGATACAGAATTTATGAGCAAAAATAATAAAGTTTAGAAGCTAGATTGTTTAAAATTTAAAAACAAAAATTTTTTTTTTACAATCTAGTACCCAGGGAGAGAGAAAAATAACATTAATCGTACTCTAGTTGTT
Source organism: Condylostylus longicornis (assembly GCF_029603195.1). Classification (NCBI taxonomy): domain Eukaryota; kingdom Metazoa; phylum Arthropoda; class Insecta; order Diptera; family Dolichopodidae; genus Condylostylus; species Condylostylus longicornis. The sequence goes on along the minus strand of NW_026578009.1, from coordinate 4,441,248 downwards.
GCAAATTTAGCAAAGCATTTCATATATGTAAGCATTTCAAAAATAATTAATTTTTTAATAAAATTTTCAAATGGTTCTATAACACCATGAGTACTTATTGTTACTTTTAGAAGTGATATTTTTCTTAAATTACCAAATAAAAAATTTCAATGATATTTGACAATTTCTCAATGAATTTTATGATTACTTTCTATTTCATATAAAAATACTTATTAAATAAATACAAGAAAATTGAATTTAATTTATTAATTTTTTCAATTAAAAAATTCATTCAGTAATCAAATAACATTTAAGTAAGTACTTCAATTTTAAATAAATTTTTTTTTCAACCTATACACTTTATTCTAGATCACCTCTAATATTTATAATAAGCAAATGAAATTACAACACAAATTTATTATGAATAAGTAAGTACTCATGTTATTGAAAATTAATAGATTCTATGAAATTATTTTAATTAAGCATTCTTTTTATATTGAATATTGCTTATCATTATACCTCAAATAGGTGTGAATCAACATAAGTGGCTTAACGATGGTATACCCACTTTAAATATATGTATATATATATATAAAATAGGGAGAAACAAAAACGCCAACAAATAATATTTTGAATATAAAAACAAAGTGATATAAAACTTTAGACTGTGGGTAAATAATACCTACGTAGGTATTCACGAAAGCAGTTAATATACTAATAATATACTTATACAAATATATATATACATTTCTTTTAACTATAATCAAGTATTTTTGGAAATAAAAACAAAAAAATACGAAAAGTTTATTTCTTGTTTTTTTTTTTTAAGTTTTTGATCTGATTCAGTTGAAACCTGGTTGGATTACTCATCTTTTAGTAAAAAGAGCTTTTCTTTTGTTTTATTTTCTTTTTTTTTTCTTCTAAGTATAACTAAGTAATTCCTTCCTTAATAAATTGTAGCGTGTGTACATACAGTGAAAACAACGTAGACATTGAACAGATAAATCATATTTTGAATATTTTAATTACAAATTATGATGATTCACTTTCCCAGTGTATATCTACTTATAATTATAAATACTAATAATTTAAGTATTATTGCTACTACAATATTTTATTTAGTTATTTCAAATTTTTGTAGTATAAATGACTAAGATATCGAATATATAATATAAGTAGTATTTCCTGTTAAATTTTGATGAATAATATTTTGTTTTGTATGCACAAATATTTTATTAAAAAATAATTTTAATATTAAAAAATTTTAATTATAATTTTTCAATCTAAAATTATAATTTTAAGTTTTATAATGAAAACGCTCCTTTTTTTCGCAATTCCTTTTTAATTATGAATACAAAAAGAAAAAAAAAATATAAATGGATGACTAATGTTAATATCCAGATCACCAAGGAATTCGAAAAGGGTAAAAACACTATAAACTACATAATACGAGTATTATAGCTAAGTAGGTATGAGAACTTGCTATACAAACATTTTGCTTTCCTTTCCATTCTATACAGAATTAACATGCAAATCAAATTTAGCTATATACTTAGTTAAGTATGTTAATCTATATAAAATGGGATTGTATATATAAAAAGTATATTACATTATGTACAAAGAGAAGCAATAGCTACTTATATACATACATACTTAACCATTATAAATAAAAAAAATGACATAAGATATTCCCTGTATAATAGAAAAACTTATATACCCATATTTTCTATAGAAAGACCTTATTTTTGAATGCAAAATATACTATATCTAAGAAGGTAGGTTGATAGGTGCCTATCCAACTAAACATTTTGTTATGGTTGTAAATTTTTATTAATTAAATTATACAATAGCATTTCTTATGGTACTGATGCATTTAATGGCAATCTATTCTTTTAAATTATTTTTATATATAAAACAAATAGGATAGTGAAATGCAATAGAATATTTTTTACATAAAAATTATTCAAGAATTTTTTTGTTTTATTCAAGAAAAATTTTTACAGGTGAATTACAAGAGGCCAATTGTCTACATTTTTTTAACCTAGAAAAAAAAAAGGTAGTTAACTTAGACAGGTAGGTAAATGATATTTGTAACAATATAAATTTATTGTCAAAACAAAAAATACTTTAAGAAAATATAGTGAGGTAATAATGTACACACTTGTAAGTACATCTTTATGTATATATACATATAGGTACGAGTACCTATCTATCTACCTGTCTATAAAAGTTTATTAAATTCTCAGATATCTACAAACTCTTTTTCTTTTTTCACAAAATTTATATTGTTAAACAAAAATATATTGATAGTATATACAAACCTTTAATGATTCTATGAGCGTTAACATAATCCAAATGACTAATTCCAATTTCTAAAACAATAGCAATCAAAAAATGAAACATTTCCATTTTTTTTCATAACTTAATAATGGTAAAATGCACAAAGAACACTCAGACGAGGATAATATTATATCTTTTATATTATATGCAAGTATATATGTAAATATATAATTATATATGATTTTATATTCTATAGCATGTAAATACATATATATTATGATAACTAAGAACAAATCTATAGATATTTTTATAGTTTTATAAATAAAATGAAAAAGAAAAAGTTCCATTCGAATCCAGTTTTATTTTATAAGTATTTTTCTTTTATTTAATACTTAACTTTTTTAAGAAGAGATTTCACATTTAAAATATAATATTAAATTTTATAATTAGGTAGAGGTAAGTTATAAGTATTTTTTTATTTAAATTTTATTAATTCATTAATTATTTTTCATTTAATTTTTTCGTTTTTGGATTACCTACGATATTTCAAACATTTTTTTTTTTTATAAACAGAATATAAATTTCCTGTACTATTTTAATTACTCAATTATTAAAATATAAGTAGGTACTGCTTATGTTTCCTACAACTTATATTATTTCTTTGTTATTTAAAAAAATATAATTAAAATATAAGAATGTTAGTGTGACTGACTGGACTGCCAAATATTTTTTCTGTTTCCTTAGAAATTTCGAAAAAAAAACTTATTTCATATTCAAATCTCGTACAATTTTAAAATTAAGGCCATTTACAATTGAAAATTAAAAAATAAAAAGAAAAAAACAAAAAAAAAGAAATAAAGAAAAACTTAAAATTCTTTATTAAATTCCTTTAAATCGCAACTCAACTAATTCTTATTTCATTAAACATTTTCTTTTTTTTTTATATTAAAACTATTTTCTCTTGTAATTTTTTTATATAATATTTAACATTTTGTTGTAATAATTTTGCACCAAATTTATTTCACAGAACCCGATTTTTTTATTTAAAGAAAAACATTATAATTTTTATTTTATTTTAAAATAACAAAATAATAAAAATAAAAACAAAATTAATGCGCTACACAGTAACTAACCACGCACTCATTTACAAAAAAACTGTCAAATAAAAATGAAGGAAACATAAAATAAAATGTCAGATAAAAAATTTTTAAAATTTAAACAGTGCTGCCGTATGTGTCATTTCTTGATATATGTACATTATTACATAAAACAAAATGACACATTTTATTACAAATATGACACAATTTGTAAATTTAAAATATTACAGCACAATAAAATTTATGAAATAAATACATAATATTATTTAAATAAGAAGTTGTATAAATCAATGGCCGTCACTTTATTTAATCTAAGAAATTTAATTTATAGGACTAAGCAGTCAATTTATTGCGTCAATTAATTTTTTTTTTAATTACAAATTGTTTGATCGCTTAATTGCAAGTGATTACATACATTTTCATGTGTGCGCACTTCTATATAAACCTATATGATAGAAATAAAAAATCAAACAATTGCAAAACTAAAAATTGCGTGTCTTTAAAATTTAAAAATTTTTAAAATTAAAAAAAAATCAAAAATATATTTTAAAAAATTAAAATTTCTATACACAAAGTGAAGTAGATAATAAATTTGAAATTTAAAACAATAGTAAATTGAAGTAATAAAGTTTTGGAATTAGTTTTAAATATTCGAAAAAAAAAATATATAAAATATTTTCGAAATCATATTTGATAAATATACCAAAAATAAATTAAAAAATAATAATTATTATATCTTTCCTTTTGATATTTAAATGATGTCAGAATTTTTTGGTATTGTTTCTAAGACTTTTTTGAAAGCATGTGCAAATCTATTTTGTCAGAACATTAAGAGGTAACAGCTTAGTAATTAAAAAGGTAATGAAGGGTTTATTAAATACACATACGATCAAATTTTGTATCTGAACTTTGTATCGACACTCTTCTTTAAAAACCAATAAATAAATTAATGGAAATAAATAAAAAGTTCTAAGAAAAGGAATATCACGTGTTCCTCTACTATTGCATTTACTTATCTGTTGAATCTTCTTCATCCAATTTTTTCTGTTTTCTAAGAATTAATCGAAAAACCATAGTAAAAACAAACGACTAGAAAAATGTTGCAGTTTTTTTTTAACCAAAAATATTTTGTTTAATGAGTTTCAAACTCATTGATTTCGGTGCTACATCTCCCGTAGACATAAAATCATATGGAACAAATGTTTGTAAAATGTCAAAAATATCAACACAAAATATGTTAACAATACTTCTCACAAAAACACCATCCATTAAAATCAAATGGGTTAAATGGTGTTTCGTTATGAAGTAACCGTCAATTTTTTTATCACAAAAAATAAAACAGGTAAATAATAGTTTTGCCGGAAATGTATAAACTCGAAATCTCATTAGAGAGAAATGGAATAATAGCACCTATTGTCAATCAATTAATTTAATAATTCTATGGGCATGATGAGATGGTTTTAGTTTTCGTTTTTTATTAAAGTAGTCTTTCAGAATGTAAATTTAATAAGAAAAACTTTTCAGTGAAAATATAAGCTAGTATGTCAACAGTTTGAAATGCAAGGAAAAACTTACAAATGAAAAACTCTTCGCATCCCTGCTATATAATAAATATTGTAAGGCGATTTTTAATATCATATGGCCACACCATTCTTTATCACTGCTGTCAAGTTATGTTTATGTTTTATGAAATTGAGTTTTATTATTGTGATTTACAATTACGGTACGACCTTAGTTGGTTTTATTTGATTTTGGGCATTATAATGATAAGGTAGAAACAAACGTGAAGCAGCATAGGATATCCACGTTTAAAATTATTTTAAAATTTAAAAACATATGTTTAAAGTAAATAAATTGCTGAATAATGTTAAATATGATTTACGAAAACTTTCAACACAAAACCTTTCTGTTCCTGAAATTACTGTCACTCGTAGAATAACTCAAGAAGATCTAAATTCTTTTTCATCTCTTTGTGGAGACTCGAACATCATTCATTCTGAGGACATCCCAGAAGAAGAACGTTATGTTCACGGAGCGTTTTTAAATAGTTTAATTTCTGGGATTATGGGTTCTAAAATTCCAGGTCCTGGAAGTATTGTTGTATCACAAAAATTTAAATTTCCACGCAAATGTAGAATCAATCAGGATATAGAATTAAATGTTAAACTAATAGATAATCGTAAAATAATGAAAACGGTGTACCACATTAAGCAAGCTAATAATATTGTATTTCAAGGAGAAGCAAGTCTTATAAGATTATCATCATTGTCAAAGAATCAACAATAAAAATCAAATATGTTGCTTAATAAAATTTTAAGTAGTTTATTAAATTGTAAAAAATGAATTAAACATATTTACTCTCTAAATTAAAAAAAATTTTTTTTTTGTAGTTTACGTTTAACAGAAAATATACTATGTAAAAGGGTATGTGGGTATATATATATGTTATTAATCAGTTAAGTAATAACCACTGATTAGGAAAAATTTTGTGTGACTTGCAATATTATTAGGTCTTATCCAATATCCAATTTGCCATTTTTAATAAGATATCGAAATTAAATTTGTGTGATCATTAAACCAACTATACAATTGAAACAATCAAATAAATTTTAAATTTTCCAATGCAAAATTCGTGCTTAAAAAAGAAACTGCCTTAAAATAATCAGCTTGAAATTTCCTAAAATTTTACAATGTTTCAGGGATCTAATAAATGATACATTTGGTGCGATTTTTGAAAAGAATAACCACCAACGTACTTCTTAAAATTCTTAGGATTTTCATACTGTAATAAAAGACAATACAGTAATAAAAGGATGTAATAAATCTGAAGTAGATTCAAAATTACATTTTCATTTTTTCATTTGACGCCTTAATTTTACATCTGTATAACTATCTGTTTTGAATAAACTCTTTTCAACATTCTATTTAATTAAAAATAACAGAAATTAAAAAATTCTACAATTTCTAATTTTATAGGGAATCGCTAATTTTCATCTGATTTATGAGCAAAAAATTCAACTTCAATTGCATTTTAAATTGTTTAAAATGCTAAAAATACCAGCAGACTGACAAAATAAAAATAAGCTAAAATTGTAATTTTAAATATTTTTATTTATTTTTTTTTTTCTTTAATTCTCCATTTACATCTATATAATAGAATTTTGTGTTTTCTCTTTTTAATCAAAAATAAAAATCAACCATTTAATAAGTAAATTAAATAAATATACAATTATATTGATACGAAAACCTTAAAATAAAATATAATTTTAATATTCGAATTTAAAAATAAAAAGAAGGTAAACTTTTAATTTAAAATATTTAAAAAGTGCTTAAAATTAAAAAAAGAAAAAAAAAGAAACAAATTTAACACTTTTGATTTTATAAATTTTATATAAAAAATATTAACCAAAGCAGAGACTATCTTATATTAAGTTTATTTAGTTTAAGGAAAAAAAAATCAGAAACAAACGACTTAATGTAAAATTTACACAATTATTTTTCTTTAATAAAGACAATTTGATTTTATTATATACATATATAATAAAATATATTATATTAATATATATATACATATATATAGATATATATATTTGTATAATTCTTCAATCAATTTAAATAATTTTTAACTCATGTTGTTTTCCTGAACTATTTTATATTTTTACTTTATTTCTTTAATATTATATAATATTTTGTTTTGTTTTTTTTTTTTGTTTTGCCTTGCGATAATTCAAATATTTTTGTTTCAAACATTAAAAAGTACACTAAAATGTGTTCGTAAATATTTCAACTTTTCATTTTTATTGAAATTATGTATTCTTCCGTAAATAAATAATGTAATATTCTAAAAATTGAATTATAATGTATTAATTACATGAAAAATAAATAAGAATATTTGGACTTAAATTTTGCCAAATTAAATTAGAAATTAATAGAGAAATTATTAAGAAAAATTTTCCTTCACCAAGATTACGATTGAATCGAATGAAGTCAACTTGAACTTATTATTAGACATTATTAATTTTGTAATTTACTTTTTTTTAGACAGTGTATACAAAGATTTTTATTTTTGTACGGGCAAAAGAATAGTTTTAAAAGGCAAATTTTAAAAATAAAATAGATTAATTACAATTATATTAAAATAATAATTAATCAAACAAATAATCAAATAATATTACTGAACTTGTAGCGTTTTCTTAGAGCGTAATAATAGAAACAGTATTCAAAATTCAATTGAAATATTAAAAGAAATTTGCCAATATAACCAGAAATACATTATAAAACAATTTTTCATTTAGGTTCTAGCAAAAAGTGAGTATATTCCTTCTTTTTTCTGTTTTTTTTTTTTTTTTTTTTGGAAGAGTTTCCTTCAAATTCAATACGTTTACAGATTGTACTGATATACAAATATATATATATACACTATTATTTATATTTTTAATTGTTCTCCTTAATTACTTACTATTTTTTTTTTCTCCTTTTAATTTAATTTTCTTCTTTTTTGATTTTTTTATAATTGTTTTTTATGCAGTTAATCACTACATAATAATTGTATATTTCAAATGCATTTGTCTGTTTATTTGATTTTAAATTTTTCAATTTTTATTAATTTCTGTTTTTTGTTAATCTTCTTTTTTATTATTTTTTTTTCTTTTAAATATATTTAATTAATTTTGTTTTGTTTTCAGCTTAAATACTTTGAACACTCAATAATACTGTAATTAAAAAAATTGTTTTTTTTTTTTTTCTCTTTTTTTTTTATTATTTTTGTAATAATATCTATGTGATTTATAGGATAAATTTATTTTTAATTATATTTAATAAATAAATAGTTTTTGAAATAAGTTAATAAAAAAAAAATGATGTATTTAGTATTCACTGAGTAAAAAAAAAATTGGGTGCATTTATAACACACTTATGCGATTATATTAGACTACTGTAGTGTCTAGAACTGCACGAATGATTGGGCATGTAAATTTGTGTGAGATATTTAAAACAAGAAGTTTAGAAGAAACGTTTGAGTACAATCAATTAAATTTTGAAACAAGCCCAATGCTTTTTTTAACACTTCATATAATATGTTTTTTTTTTTTTATAAATTTTGTGTATGAATTCATTCTTACTCTTAAAGCCCGTAAGAAGGCATATATTCACCACATTCTATTTCTTTATTCGCATAGAAGAAATATTAATTTTTTTTGCTTCTGTTTCCTTTTATAGATTTTCACTTTGAAAAATTAAGATTTTCTCTTAAGCTATAAATAAATTCAACTTAAATTAAACACTGCAACAACTGGCAATGAAAACTTACTTTATTTTTTGTAGAAGCACTTTAAATAAATTTTTTAAATCGTTTGAATAGCTTCAATGAGTTGAAGTGTGTCAAATGCACCCATTATTTCATTAAATAGCTTATTATGAGTTTATTTTTTATTAAAATTGCCTTTGGTAAATAAAAAATATTAAAAAATTTAAAATATTATAAAAGTATAATTCTTTTATATTAACTTAAATATAAAAATCATTCAAAATAAAAAAAATGTTTCATTTAACATGTTTTGAAAAATATATGCATTCATATTTGTGGATTCAGGTTTGTGTATGACAGTATTAAACATATTATTTTTTTAAATATGTATATTGCTTAGTCTTAAAAAAAAAACAAAAAAAAAACCAACAAGAATTGAGCATTTGAATAATAAAAATTATCTTAAAAATTATTGAGTATTTAAATAAAATAAAAAATAAAATATGCTTTTGGAAAATTCTTTTTTTTTTTTTTTTGGTATAACATTGTACATAAAAATTATAATACATTTTATATTTTTTGTTTTGTAATTGTGCGTATAACTCAAAATACTTATATTATAATTATGCTCTTTAAAAATTAAAATCTATAATAAAAAAAAAATAGATGAAATTATTATATTTATATTTTTTAAATGTATAATTTACAATAAAGATTTTTTGTTTGCATGAAACTTTGTAATATAAAATTATAATAAAAATATTATGATTATTTAAATATACAGCAAAATTATCAATACAAAGTGTTTTTATCTTTTTAAACGCTCTACTTGTCATAATCAGTCATAGCATAATTTAAAATAAATTTTAATAAATTATTTTTAATGTAAATTTAATTGAATAAAAAATATTTAATGTTTAATATTGTTGGATAACAATTAAGAAATTTTATTTTATAAATTAATTGAACAACAAATCAACCAATGAAATTGTTTATGGTAGAGAAAATGTATAACAGTTATTCTTAATAATATTTGATACAATTTACTAAACTTTCATTATTTCCTTTTTGTTTTATTTTTACCTAGTTAGTATTGAACTAGAAAACTAGTTAAAATTTATATATTTTAATTTTTTTTTTTTGTTTCAAATATGGGCAGTAATAAAGTTAATTTTAAATTTCATACATATACTAATATGTTTACGTGTAAATGTATATTAACTAATTTTTGTATGTTAAAAGTTTGATCAGTCATTTAAATTATATTACAAAATAAAATTAATATTATTTTTTTGAGAAAAATTAAGGTAAGATAATGTATACTTATAATAATAATGATCATATTATGAGAATTGTTTAATTTTTATTAAAATTACATAAAATTATTTTAATTTTAAATATTTTGTTGTATATTTTTATTTGAACTTATCTCAATTTTTCACTTGATTTTAAAAAAAAAATTTAAAAAATATAAAAAGTAATTGATAATATAAAATAATTATTACATAGGGAAATTGAATAAAAATTAATATTACGCTAAGTGAGCATGGGCTTTATGTATTTATCATTTTACGTATTAGAAACATAAAATTATTTTCATATTAATTTGTAAATTGATAAACAATTAAAATAATAATTTTTTAAAATTTTTTATTGGTAATTCAAATTATTGGGAATTAAATCGAAATAAATCGTTTGGCTTTGATTTTTACTTTGTCGAATTTTGATTTTCTTTTTACATTGCTTGTATTATCTATTCAAAATAATTGTCCAGTATAATTTTTTCTTCAATTACTTTAATTTAAATAAATATTTTATCCTTTATTTAAGTTCAACAATAAATTAATTTTGGCTTTCTTGAATTTTTAGATACTCTTTATGTTTATGCTTCGAAATATTTTTTGAGACGATTTTTTATTTCTAAATTATTGGCATTAATAAAATAAGTATTAGTATTATTTGAATGAATTTGGTGGTAAATTCTAAATATTGCTACGTTATTTTTGTACAAATTTAATGATTTTTTGTTTTTTATATTAAATATTTCAGTTTTATTTTTATTATATCATTTAAATTTAGAAAATATATCGTATGGTTTTTATGTGGCATAGATTTTTGTTTTACTTTTGAGTTTTTAATAGAAACAAAATTTATTTACTAATTAATATATCCAATATATATTTATATATATATACATATTAAATATATAATATATAGCTGGTTGAAGCGATCTAATATTTTACTTTATTTTACTAAGACTTATTTTCCTTTTTTTTTTTTTTTGTTTTTAATTAATTTGATTCTAGTAAACGCGAATACTTTGTATAATTTATACATTATTATGTAAAGAAATGAATGTTTATTTTTCTTTTGTAACAAAATATGAGACCTCTTAATATTATTTGAGTATATAATTGAAAAAAACTTTCTAATAGCTGTTACAGTATTAAATTAAAATGAATCCAAATTTTAATCAACAATAAAACATAAAATCTTAATTATTTAATATATTATGTGTTTTCAATTTATGTAAATGATTCCTATTAATTTTATTAATTTAGTTGAATGTTAAAACAATTTTTCGGCCATTATTCTTAATTATAAACAAATTTATATTTTGATTTAAATAATTATCGATTTTTGTTATAAATTGAGTATTAAATTACGGAACTAATTGAAGTAATTAATGCGTTAGCGTTCTTATAAAATATTTTCAAAAGATGTTAGAAGTTTTGAAAGTTATTCACTGTTAAATTTATAAATATTTAATTTAACATAATTCCTTTACGATATTAAAAATAAATCTATTTTTTTTCTCAATAATATATTTTTACTATACAATTCTTTTACTTAAAATTTCAAATGTTTTTTTAACTTTATGTTACAAATGAATGAACAAATAACTTTGTTTCAAATTTATTTATCAAATATTGAAAATTTTTCTTGGACAATATTATATTTAAACATAATTAAAAATATGTATTGAGTATTTCTTTACTACACAACATACTAAATTTTAAATTTCAAAAATTTAATCATTTAAATTTAACTTTTTTTGTTTTGTGTAATTTTCGAAATTAGGGTACGTGTTTAATTTGTTAAACTAATGAAATTTACATTAAAATACATTTTTTGTTACTAATTAAAGATATTTCAAATTTAATTTCAAAAAATCGGTTGGGCAAATAAATTGGGGAATTTATGTTTATCAGAAATAGTTTTTGAGCTCATTTTTATGATTGTTTTCTTTATATTTTAAAAATTTTTCACTTCAAATGGTTGTAATTGCGTTATTTAAATATATTGAAATATATTTTATCAATTTTAAAAATTTGTATAATATTTCAAGTAAATTTTCCGAATAAGTAATTAATTATAGAATTGAGTTGTTTTAAAATGGTACCCTCCTTTAAAAATAATTGAAGTGACGTTTTTTTGTGAGTCTTTATTTTAAATATGTGAGTATGCTTATGTATTTTAAAATTACATACATATTTTGTTTTAGCTGAACTTCTATTCTCATTAGCAAAATATTCCATCAATATTTTACAAATTATGACAAATGTAATTTTTATCAAATTGAAAATTATTTTATTTAATTGAGAAAATTATAGAAATGTTTTTTTTTTTTATTAAACTATTTTAGAACTTTAATATAATAAAATGATTGTGAAAATTGTTTTGAACACTGTTGTAATTATTTAATAATATCAAACATATACGAAACTATGTATATTTTATTGAAAATTTAAAATATATAAATGCAAAAGGTTTGATTTGGTAAGGATTTTTGGAATATCGTAGGTAATAATATGATTTTTTTTTAAATTTTTTTTTTTTGTTTATCGTTTTTGCATTATTCCTATTTATTACACTTATGAAACATGAAATTCAACATTTATACCATCTTTATTTTTTTTTTTTATTTTTTTTTTGTTTTGTTTTAATTTACTTTTAATAATTTTCTATTTATATTTTCAATGTCTCTAATTTGGACCAAGGATTGCATTAATTTTATGAAAAAATGAAATCTTTAATATTATTAAATATTTGTTTTTTTCTTTGAATTAATGATTTTGTGAGAGCATGTTATTTCTTCTTTTATTTTTGTTTTTAATTTTAACACAGATAAAAAATTTATCTTTTACTTATAATGTTTTCCTAATTAAATTTTAATAAATTTGTTATTTCCTTTTATTTTTTTTTTATTTTTAAGGTACGACTTTTTTTTTTTGGAATTCAATTTTATATACTTACCGAGTAATTTCAATAAAATTTTTCCTAAATATTTTATTTAAAAATAATTTTTTTTTTCGTTTTTTCTTTTTTTTTTCTTTTTAATTAATTTTACTTATAATTTTGTTTGTAGCTTGAGTTGAATGCACATTTTAGAAATAGTTCATCTTCCTTAAAGAAGATGAGATAAATCTCATTCGTTTATTTCTTCATCTGATGATGAGCTAGCTGGTATTGATGAAAACCATGTTTCCCGATTGTTTTTTATATTTCTAAAAAAAAAATAGTTAATAACAAACAAAATATCTGTATAACTATTGTAAAAACACTGTAAACTTACGTTGTTTTTTTAGTATTTGTTGGTAAAGTTAACGAAGTTCTATAGTAAGCCTGTTCATCTTCTTTATCTTGATCTTTATTGCGTTGTAATGTCATTGTTTCCTGAGGTGGCTCTTCAGTTTCTTCGTCATTTAAATAATATTTCGAACTGTGTGCAGTTTTACAATTTTCACATTCACTTAAATAATCATCATCTAAACTAGTATCATTCGGCAAAAAATGTTCTTTGGGATTTGAGCAGTTTTTTGAAGTTGTACAAACTGGTAATGGTTTATCATTTTCATTATTTTTAAAATCTGAATGGGTGGGAGTTTTATCATTATGATGTTGTTGTTGGTTTTTAATAACCTTTGGCAACGTTGAGCGTTTACAATCACTGGTGGGTTGTATGTGTTCTGCTTTTGATGATGACATTTCTCTTTCACTTATATTAGCAGCAGCCGCAACTAGCGATAAGGTTGCATTCTCTAATGCTATCATTGAGGTCGAAGGGATACTTATGACTGATGGTACTTTACTGACAACACTAGCTATTGTGCTATTTAAAGATTGTTTACCATTTGGATGATGTTTAGGTAATGTATATGTTACATGACTGTTTTGCATTGGATAGAATGTTGACGAGTTTATTTTACCTAAACTTTGACTTTTATTTTCATTATTTAAATTGATTATACAATTTGATGCGGGTAAAGTTAAAGCAGGAGTAATCGATTTTAATTCATTATCTTTACGAGATAATGATTTGGTATAAGAATTTGAAGAATTTGAACTTGCCAAAAGTCCATTGGCAGTACAACGTGACGTTGAAGAACTTCGTTGTGGTCCAGAATGATAATGATGAGAATGATGATGATTATGAGCACTTGTTATAATGCTGTTGTCATTTGGTTTTGAAATAGTGTGAATTTTTGAAACAGCTGTATAAACATGTTGCGATTTTGAGCAATTTGATTGGGACGTTTTATACATTTTCGGTGGTAAAACTGGATTGCTTTCTGTTGATATTTTGGAAAGCGATTCCATTAACTGGATTGGAAATGAAGACGAATTATATAAATCACCACCATCACCATTTCGTAAAATATTAACTGACGAATTATGCGAAATTTGTTGGTGCTGTATACTGTTTCCTGGACTGTGCTTTTGCTTCAAAACTGGGGTTGCCTTCAACATTACTTGATTATTAGCAGATGAATGTATCTCTCCTACATGTTTCGAAATTGTTGAGATCTTCGTATTACTTGGAGTTGATGGTGAGCTAAAAATTATGAATTTAATATTTTGTCAATTTATTTTTCGTTTTTATCGCAGAGTTATACTAACCAGCCCGAACTATTTGAATTTCCGTGATGGTTGCTTGAATGATGGCTGTTAGAAGAATGACCAGACCTTTTCAAAGTGCTACTACGTGAAGACTCATTTAATGAATCCTTTGATTGAGATAACGATTTTGATCCACATGGTGACTTTGTTTTAAAATTTGAACTATTAGAATTGCTATTATTATTACAACCGCTACTGTTTCTAGCTAATTTATTGGTTATAGTTGATAAGAATATATTACTGTTCTGAGCATGATTAGAAATGTGATTGGTTCCCATATAAGACATTGGAACATGTTGAACTGGGCACTGACATGTAGGCTTCTTATTGTTTGATGATAAATTTTTCTCTGAATTAGAAGAACCTGTTGTATTCGATGTTGAATTTAAAACATTTTTTGAAACTTGAATGTTGCTTCCGTTTTCTGAAGCATATTTAATACCCGATGTTGTCGATCCTGCTGGAAGAGTCCCCGATCCAGATATATTAACGGCTGAGATTAAGGGATCTATAGCAGTCAAATGGCGCGGTATGGTACGATGATAGCGTCTCGAAGATGACGGAGTTTTTAAATTGGCTCCAGATGATACATTATTTGCGTTGCAAACTCCATTGCTATCATTAGCAATTAAATTTTGTTGTTGATCTATATTTAAATTATTTGTAGTAGCCCCTTCATCGAACAATGGTGGCGGCAAAATTGTTGTATATTTATTTTGATTCGAATTGGTGGTGTTATTGCTTGCTCCACCAGTTACTTGTGAAGAAGCTTCGGTAGCTGCTGCAGCTGCTGCCACAGCAGCGTTATATTGACTAATATTATCGGGGGCAGTTATTCGATGTGACTTTGAAGAACTTAAAATTTTCGATGTTGAAGACGTTGAAGACGCATTATTTAATGTACAGTTTTTGTAAGAACATTCAATTGTTTGAATTTGAGCAATTTGATGCTGTGGTACCGGTTGTACTGATTGATGTTGGCCTAATGTATTATTTCCTCCAATTAAAGTTGAACTTGCCGCAATTGTATTGATGGAGCTTTGTTGCGTTTGATGTTGTTGAATTTGTGGTTCGGTTGGCTGAATTTGGGTTTGATAGGACGTATAAGGTTGCAAGGTTTGCAAAGTAGAATTGTGATGAGCTGCTGTTTGAGAGGGTTGCACGACAGCTTGGAGGGGTCCTGATGCTTGAACACAAACCGAATTACTTCCAGGCATTATCTGGTTATTACGTTGAATTGGATGATGTTGTTGTAAATGTAAGTTGGATGGCTCACCAATACTGCTAGAAGATGATGAACAAGTCGATTGAGTTTGTGTTGAACGTGGTTGTTGGCTTAAGGATTGCGTTATGCAACTATTTCATTTTATTTTTTGGTTTTAATGATATTTAAACACAATGTAAAATAATAATGCTTATATACATACGTACTTATAATAATAATTACAAAAATAAAAATTTCTTAAACAAACACTCACACAAAATTTTTTGTCAGCTAAAAAAAAATAGAAACAAAAATAAAAGGAAAGAAAAATATATAAAAAAAATAAAATAAAAGCTTGAAATAAAAATGAAAACAAAGTTTAAAACAAACTTAAATAAGTTCGTAGTTAATAAAAAATACAATTTCTCGAAATTTCTATCAGTTTAAACAAAAAAAAATATTCTAAAATTTTATGAATACCTGTAAGGTGGTTGATGACTTTCGCCTGTAGCCACAGTTGTAACATTTCCTCCACTATTGATATTAATATTAATTAAATTTGTAGTGCTAGTCGTGATATTTTGTTGCTGAGGATTTTGTGGTTGATGTATTTCGCCTTCAGCTACATTTAGTGTGCTAATTGGTAAGGATCGATGTGTTGTAGTTGCTACGCTGACCGTGCATTGTGCTGCACTCAAAGCTTCCGCTTGTGACAATGCTACTGCTTCTTCATAAGGAGGTGGAGCTTCACCTCTTGGAAAATATCCACTAGGTGGTTTCCATAAGGGATAATGTGACGAATTTCCATACGTATAATCCATACCATTTATATTTCCTTCCATGTAACCCATATTACCGGTTATATATCTAAATCAATTTTAACATTAATTAAAGTCAAACCATAAAAACTCTTTACTACAATTTTTAATAAATCAAAAGAATTTACCCTATACTTCCAACGATACTTCTTTCATCTGATGTCGTTTGTCGGTTTTCTCTTCCCCGAATTTTTCGTTGCCTTAAACGATTTACTAAGAAAAACAGGAGTGATAAAGACAAAGTGGCAGTTATGCCACTTGCTACTAGTCATATACCGAAATCTGTTGTCCTTTCAGCCAAAGTATCATCAAGACAAACGTATTCGCAGCAATTATTGCCAAGTTGAAAAGATTTACATTCACTTGGCGCAGTACATAGTACCATCTTGCAACCTTTCGGTTCCCCATTATCACAAATGCACAAATTGCACATATCTTAATAAAAAGAAACGATATTAAAATTTCATTTATATTTACTGTTTGTAATTTTAATTGAGCTCTTCACATTGAATAGAATATAATTAAAGTGTGGCAATGAATATTGCATCCAGCTAGGTACCTACATATACATAGTTACATAGATTTTAATTTTTTATTATTTAATGAAAAGCTTTTATGAAACATATTCTTCCAATTAAGAAAGAAAATTTTTTTTAAGTAATCAATTAAATTGAGAATGTCAGTGATTAGTGGATTTTATAAAAATATTTTTTAATGAATTTAAATGAACAAATAGAAAAATTTTAAATTGTCTTCCATATAACATTTAGTTTTCTGTGTATGTACCTAGAGATATTGAATTTTTTATTATGTAGTAAGATATGCAAATCACTAAACTAAACTGCGATTCTTATATATTTTTCATAAAACTTTAAAAAAAAATTTTTTCACTATCTCAATTCATGTTCATATTATTATTGTATCACCTGGCTTTTACATTTTTATAACTACAAACATATAATATGTATATATACACCCACCAAAGTGGGTGGAGGTGATAAAAATATATTTAAGTAGGTATACCTATTTGACATTACCCAAAAAAATAAAAAGGAAAATTGAAAAGAACTTACTCTTTGGCATATAATGCATTCCATGTTCATAAATTCGTCCACTATAATCCGTACAATGAGAATCTAGAGTGCTTAATAAACTAGTACCAGCTGCTAACCCATCTAAAATAAAAAAAAATGAATAGCATAAATTCAAAGATTGGAAACACTTAACACAATTTTTCATCTTTTCAATCAAATTGTGCAGATGAATTAAACTAGGACACAACATAAAAAATTTTTTTTTTTTTAACTTCTTTTTCATCCTTATAAAATATATTCACCTTTAATTTCTTTCATTGAAAATAAAACTAATACTAATATATTTAACATTTTAATTTTCTTTATTATAATTTTATTAATTAATTTCAATTAATAATTTATTTAAAAAAAAAAAAATATTTTGAACTAAATTCTACTTTATGCTCTTATCTTGGGCTAAATTCTCTGGTACTTTGCATAAAAAAATCCCTTTTCGAAGCAGTATTACCAATCGTAAACAATATGACAGCTGCCAATTAATATTATAAAAGTAATAGTATCGGCCACAAGATGTCATGATATTAAGTACGTATACATTAAATAAGACATGAAAGCTTTGTTCAATTATTTGTTGTCATTTATTTCAAAATGTATGATTGAATCAAAAATAAATTTTATAATTTTTTGAAATATTGAAAAAGTGAATACTTATGTCATTTTTTGTTTTAGACATAAAGTTTTATAAATTTTTAAAAGTAAAGAAAAAATTAAAGAAACTTATAGAATATTACTGTGTATTCAATGATAATATAAATAATCTGATCAATGGTTAAACCTTCTGGGTAGATAGGGTTGCCACTCTTTAGATTCATAAATGCCATGAAAATCTTTGAGATGCTGTTATAGAAACAAATGATCGTGTATCCCACTTTTTTACTCACTTTTTATTCGCTTTCAAATCAGAATTCTTAGTATTTTCTAATGGATGTTTCACTTTTCCAATAAGATTACTCATTTATCTAATTGGATTTTTTTTTTTTTTTTTCAAATTATCGACTGAACGTCTCAATTTCAAAAACAAAGTGAATAAAATTTCCTATTTTGCTTTCCTATTTTGCTATTTATTACTAAAAACCCCTTCCTTGCTTATAAAAAGATGTAAATATTATGCCAATGAGTATTGACAATATTTGACACTTCAGATTTTTCCTAAATTAACCTCAAAATTCGTTCTATGTATATACATAAATGTTAATACATATTAATATTTTATATAAATATTTTTTTTATTATTTTATTAACAAAAATTTTTTATTATAAAAATTTATAAAAACAGTATTTTTAGTGGGTGTTTAAAATAAAGGACAATGATATGGTAAACCACCTTTACAACAATATTCTCGACCTGCTGATAGATTTGAATTATGCCATTGTGAATCACAGTTTTGTACAAATAAATGTGCTCTCATCTTATGAATGTCTTGACCAACTAAAGCGCATATGATTTCTGCTGATTGTGGAAGATATTGTAACAACTAAAAAAGAAATGGTGGAATAATTAATTGTGTTTTGTTTTTTTTTTTTTAAATAAAATTTTAAACGTGTCCGGTGCATAAGAATCTAGCAGGAAGAATTGAAATTTTGATTTGAAGGTGAATTTTTTTTTAACCTAATAAGTATCTCAGACTTCAATTCTAATACAATACAATTCAGCTTGTAAGCTGTAGTTGCTGAGTTGAGTTGAGCAATACCGTATCAATGTAATTTTTAAGTCACGTTATTTACACATCAAATCGGTTTTAAAAATTTTTTAATTAATGTAGATTCTTATAATTAGATTCATCAAATTAGTACATGTAATGAAAATATTTACTAACCAATTGAAAACATTCATTTTGACATTTTCTTGCACCCATTTTTGTACATGGAAATATTTTATCAATCTCTTGTGTTATAGTTGGGCTATCATTATCTAATACATGTTTTTTTCTTATTTGATTACTTAAAAATACACCACATGTACATGGTCTTAGATCATCATTTCCATAATTTGCATTATTATTAATTGGAAACTGACTAAAAATTCGTTGTATCTCTCGATATTCATTTTCTGTTAAATTTGCTGCCAAATTATCTAGTTTATTTTTAACTAATGCATCATAATATTCAGCAAGTTTATTATTATCAGGATTATTTATAGTTGTAAGTATATTGTGATTATTATTAAATCCTAATTTCTGTTGATTGACTTCAGTTTGTCCTGATGATACAAATTCGATGACACAAAATAGTAAAATTGAAACAAAAGCTGCACGTTCGTCTGTTAAAAAATAAATAGAAAAATTTTCTTTTTTTAATTTAATTCACTTTAAAATATTAAAATATGTGCATTTACATTTCATTTTAAAACAAAAATTATTTTTATTTTATAGCCGAGAAAACGTTAAGAATCGCTTAAATAACTTCTATATGTGAATTAAAATATAAGAAAGATTATTATTTATGTTTTTTTTAATCTGTAATTTGTGTTTATATATAAAATGCTTAATTTACAATTATAACCTTAAGTTCAAGGGAAATTCTTGATTATATCATTATAATTTTACTAAAAAATATTAAATATGCAAAATATGCAAGAAATTTTTAAAAAAATATTTCAAGTGCAACTCAAAGAATTTCACATACTTATGTATTACATTTATTTGTGCACATAAATAAATATATAGTACATACATACATATTATTACTAAAGTAAATAACTAATTTCTGCGACGTAATAATTGAAGTAGTACTGAACAGATTTACAGAATTCAGCAATTATAATTCATAAGCTGAATTATTAACTAGTAAATAAAATTTTAATTAATTTAATAGTAAATTGTGTAAAATAACTCAACGGTATAACTTATATTTTTATATATATATGTATATTATATGTGGGAAAGGCCAAAATAAGTCGAAAAATGGTAATGATGTCCATATTTTTCCGGTAGTTTATTATTTTGTTTATTATTTTTTTCAAACTGATGTAATATGTTGTTAAATTGAAAAAAAGTATGCCAATAATTTACAAGGTAGCAGTTATACTGAAATTTCAGCATTTTTGAATAATTATTTGTAATATTCTAGAAAAGATGTGTTATGACTTAAAGAATAAATAATTAACATTTTAGTTTATGAAAACTTTTTTTTCCAAAAGAGATTTCGAAATTCAATCTATTCAATTATATTTGTTTAATTTTAATTAAACGAGCAAATCATTTCATTTATAAATGCTATATTTAATATTAATATTAAAATTTCAAAATAATTAAAAAAAATTAAGTTCTGGAACTCCTAAATTCATTCATTAAATTCCTTTCTATTATTGTGAATTAAGTAAATTGAAATAAAGCGAATTTCGGAGTATTCGGATTTTAATGACATTCGAATTTCTCCTTTTTAATAAATCTGGAATACCAGCTATAGTAGATTTTTTTCGTAAAATTCAAGCACAACGTAGTTAGTTGAAATTTTTTTTTTTTTGCGTTTCCTTATAATTTTTTTAATTTTCATAGCAGAATTATATTTCTGTGTTGAAATAATTTTATAATTTTAATTTGCATTTAATGCGGAAATTTAATAGTTTGATTAACACTAATTGTATAAAATGTAAACTCAGTATAAAATGTAAAATCAGGTCAAAATTTAATCATACGATGTTATAGATGTATGTACAAAGAATTTTTCGTCAAAATCAGAATTTAAAAAAAAAAATATTTTTGTATTCTATTATTTTTTTTATTTAATTTGTTTTGCTTTACTAAAATACTTAAAATAAAATATTGAATTTTATTTAATTTGAAATGTAAATTTTTTTTGCAATTCCATAATCATAACGGAATATGTAATTTCCTATAGATAAAAATTAGATTCCCTATAAAGATAGTGCAATTTAAAAATTCAACTTTTTTTGCTACATTGTACGTTCTGCGTTCAAAAATACTTTCTTAATAGTCGACTAATTTAATAATAATATGAAATAGGTTTCTTATTGTCAAAATTATTAAAGCAGACATATATTGGTACAATTTGTAAAACCGGAATGAATTAATTCCTATAAATATATAATATATTTTATAAATTATAGTTTTGTCATCATAATCTCTGCCTGTAGGAAATGTTCTTAATAAGTTCTTTAAGCATATATTGTAAGCAAATGGTATTAATATTTTTAACTTTATACAATAATATGCGGTTCGTGTCCCAAATTTAATTTTAATCGGCTTGTTCCGATTAGGTAGAGAAGTGCTTATTAGTTTCACTCTGTCCATTCGTGGACATGTTTACAAAACTTCTACACCCTTTAAGACAGAAAGCTGAAATATTATGTTTGTACACAGATCTTTCACTACAAACTTATTTTCGTAGAAGAAAGTTTTTACCTATTTTTTTCAAATTTATATAAACATAAACAGCTAACGGTAAATTCTATGCCATTAAAAAATATAATTATTTTTCTAAACTCACACAGTTAATCCTTAAAATCGAGCATTATGTTAACACTTGTAATACCTCTTTAAAATTAATTGTGCTTTAGTTCAAAGACTGCATAAATTGTTCATCCTAAATGTATGGAATTTTTGAAATATATTCCTATATGAATGAAAGTAATTTTAGTACTGATAAAAGTATTAAACTAAATCTATTTAGAGTAAAAGTACTACACTACAAACCATTGGTTTGATCCAACTTTACTAGAACTCACTGTAACTGATATGATCACCCTATCCACATATAAAATTAAT
This sequence comes from Condylostylus longicornis, assembly GCF_029603195.1. Lineage (NCBI taxonomy): Eukaryota > Metazoa > Arthropoda > Insecta > Diptera > Dolichopodidae > Condylostylus > Condylostylus longicornis. The sequence continues at coordinate 4,418,903 of NW_026578009.1, read as the reverse complement.
AAAAATTATTCATCCACATTTATAAATATATTTAAATTTAATTTTTATGTGTTCAATGTTATGTAAACCTTTATTTAATTAAATTTAATTAATTATTTAATAAAGTATTCAAAATAATAGTAAAAAATAATTAATCGCATTGTTTGTTTTGTTATACTTAATATAAAATAAAAAAAAAAAACAAAAACGGCAAAGAGAATTTTACATAAATACATTTATGCATACCTACATACCTACCTAATTATGTAAATATTAATATGCAAATAAAAATATATTCACATATACATAACTGCATACATAATTATTATAGGGTCTAAAATTATTATAGGGTATTTAAAAGAAAATTTTTTTGTTGTATCTTTATTTTCAACAGTGACGTTTACAAAAATTTATTTTGACATTTGTATGTTTGCATGTGTGTAACTTTCTTTCCGGATTTTTTATTTTTTTTTTGTATTTTACAGAATTCTTTATTTTATTCTTATTTTTTTTTTCATTTACATTTATAACATTATGAATTTGTAAAATTATTTTGTATAACATCCATGGCCATACCACTTATACGAATAAGATAATGGTTATGATGGTTATGATGGTTATGACGGGGAAATATATATATATGTATGTATGTATATTTATCCTTATGTATTTTCATATATGTTTAATTTTTCATATAATATTGCTTTGATGTTGGGCAATCATTATAATTTGATGATGTTGATGATAGGATGACGATGATTTTAATCCAAGGTTCATTGGTCTTTCCACTTGACCTCTTAGAGAGAAAGGAAGGTAATATAGAATTTGTTTTTTTTCTTTTGTTGTTTTTGTTATTCTTTTGTTTATTTGTTAATTTTATTATTATTTCAGAAATTTCATATATATATGTACAAACATTTGAAATATCGCCATACATGGAAAATTTTTATTTAAAATTCCTTATTTTGCTTTTAATTATTTCTGTGATTCCTATGAAATAAAAAAATTAAAGAAGAAAAAAAATAAATAAAAGGAAAATTTAAGAATAAAAAATTATGTATAACAAAAATTAACATACACGCTTCAAACAAAATATTCTTATACATGATGAAATTAGATAGATTTTATTCCTTTTAATATACAGCCGAGTTCCTTGAACCTTGAACATTTTTTTATTTCAAAACCTTGAACAATTTTATCAGTATATACGAGTACAAAATATATTGAATTTTGAAGTTTTATAGAGTCAGATTCTAATATCTCAGAAAAATCTAGGATTAGTGGATTTTTTTTTGTCATATATAGTGCATCTTTAAAAAATATAATTGCAAAAGCTCCATTCATGAGATAGACTTAAATTTTAAAACACTTATTGCATTAAATAAATTGTATTAAATTGAAGTTGAAACACAATACATTGAAGTTGTCAAAAGATAAGAATTTATTCTTTAATCAAGTTAATGTAAAAATTTCGCTGGGGCCTTATTATTTTTTATTAATCGAATTATTTGACAATTATTCCATTTGTTTGAATGTGCAAAGTTATTGGGAATTGCAATTGATATATTTATATGGGATTTGTTTTTGTAAATTTTTATTTAATGTGACTGAGAATGCTGCATTGCTTTATAAACGAATGGAATAAAAAATCAGCTGATTGTTAGAAATTAAAATCCAACTGAGCTATACATTTTAATTTTGATTTCGTGAAGTTTATATACTTAATAAAAATTTAAGTACAATGTGTTTGAAAAAAAATTGATATATTTTTCATAATATTATATTTGTTACTGAAAAAAGGGGACGATTAGTATAGACAAAAATTGCTACATTCAATTTAAGAATAGTTTTTGAATTTTATTCGGAAATGATTACGTAAAATTATTAATATTACTTTTCAATTAATTTCTTCATTTGACTCGAATTAATTCGAATCCTAATTTTCGTATCAGGTATTCATATTGATTCGTTACAATTTGTTTTGACTTTTTTACTCGTTAACTTCCTTGTTTTGTTAACAAAATAATTCATTTAAATTTCTTTAAAAATTTTCATAACATTATATTTACTCTTGGCCATTGGAGGTTTCGTATTCTTGTCAAGAAATAATTACACTAGACGCCATGTGATATGCAATTTTAATTATAAATTTTCATCAATCTAGCTACATACTTGCAAATTTTTGTTTTTAATTTCTTATTTTTATTTGTTAACTTTTTAAATATTAAAATTTTATTGTTTAATATATTTTTTGCAATATTAAAATGTTTTAATTAAATTTTTTTTTCGCAATTTGGAAAAATTATAATATTGAATTTATTTCTTAAAAAATAATTAGTGTATGCATACTTTAATTTTTTCATGCTCCTAAAAGTATGCATTTTTTTTTGTTTTGTTCAATTAATGTTTTATTGTTCTATGAAAGTACATCTAATTTATTCTGATGCAATTAAGCTAAGATTAAAATATAATTTCTGTTTTTAGCAATTAATTGTAATTAATTATATTTTTAACAATTTTAACATGAATATTTCAGTTATATAAAATGTTACTTTTTACACAAAGGATCATATATTGAACATTATTAGAATTGGAAATATTATAGTTAATTATTATTGATTACAAAACAGCAAAATTGTAAGATGAAAATTTTTGCAATGAAACTTAGAATATTATTTTTAGAATTCTACAATTTTAAAATGTTTTTACATATGTGGATATTTATTCATATCCACATGTATAGCTTATGAGTATGTATGAGTTTATGAATAAATTTTCAAGTACACATTGATCAAAATTTTGAGCTAAAATTTATAAAGGCAAAACAATTAATTTTTAAAATTTTAAATAAAATCAAAAGTTACTGACTTCATTTTTACAGGGGATCGCAAAAATTCTCTTGAATTGTATAGAATATAATTTTGTTTTACAAGAAAAGTTATAATTATAGCATAAATTAGTACTTTATATAATATGTAAAAATAAAATTATATTTTATGTATATTAGTACCTTAAAATTATTGTATTTTATAAAATATGTATATATAATAGATCAGTAATCTGACTATTGGTGCAGTGGTTATGGCATCGGTCTTCTAACATATTCTAAAATTATATTCAATATTGCAATTTAATATTTAATAACAAGTATGGCAGGCTAGTCATTTATTGTCTAGCATGACTGCCCTGTATGATAACATTCACTAGCCCTATGCTCCTTCCAGGAGTGAACAAAGGAGAAAAAATAACTAATAGACTCTTTTCGAAAGATGTTATAGATGTTTATTACAATGTTCCAAAGTTTTAAAATATTGTATTATAAAACTACATCTTCTTATTCTTTAACCCTTTGCATTCAATTTATTTTCAAGGTTGTTGCATGTCAACCTATAATTTTTTTTTTAGCTAAATGAATATTGTATTTATTTCATTAATGATTAATATACAATGTTAAAACTTGTAACTGTATAAGATCTCGAATAACGCAAATGAATTTTACAGTTATTTAGTGCTATTGTCTATAGATATACATTAGTATTGCCATCTCCAGTATAACAAACGAATTGTAGAGTAGTAAATTAGCATTGCCATCTCCAGTGTAACATACGAGTACAAAGGGTTAATACCGATTTATTGCTTTTACCGATTTTAAATTTAGTTTTTCAAAAATCTTTGATTCAAAAAATTTAAATTATTTTACTAAAGCATACAATTCAATAATTAAATAACTATAATATTAATCAAATTCTTTTAATTATCAAAAACGGAAATTCATTTTTATAATATACTTAATATTTTTTATTTCAATTCCACTAGGGATAATATTATATGCTTAGAGAAAAGAAAATGAATAAAGAAGAAGGCAAATTTTAATAACCACTATACATTTCTACGTATATACGAGTATATGCTACTCGTATCGTATGTCGTATATTATGTCGCATATAATATGATATTGAGTATCGTGAACAAATTGCTTGCTAATTTCTATCATTATTCAATTTCGATTAATGCTTTAGTGATCCCGAAAAATGATAACATGTTTAATGTTGGCACTGAAAATTCACTGAAAAAGAATTAAAGAAAAATAAAAAAATATAAAAAAGAACAAAAGCGTTACATGTATGTATGTATGTAAGTGTATATGTGATATTTATTACACATAGATTTTAGTAGAAGAGTATTTTACGTAAGTATTATATTTTGAGAGAAAATTTAAAATAATCATTTATCATTCTATATATACTCTCTCTTTCTCTCAATTTTCATATTACAGTAATATAAATGATTGTCAGCTGATGATATTAAAATTTTTTTTATTCATTATTTTATTTAAGCGGTAAAAATTAAATAAAATTCTTATTGGCTTTTAAAATAAAATTAAAAATTTTGTGCTGTGTTATGAGTACTCTTAATAAACGGCTTTGATATTAATTTTATTACAATATGATTTTTTAATTTTAACTACATACATACATACAGACAGGTAGTATAGTTATTGATGAATTTATAACTTAATATATGTATGTATAGTAGTTATTGAAATATGAAAATTTTTAAGGTCGTTTTTTTTTTCTTATAATTCCGGTTATTATAATATGAAACGGAAAACCTTTAAAAAAAAAAAAATAAAACAATATTTTTTTTTTGTTTTTCGAACGGAGAAAATCATCGACAGAGAATTCAGTGGCCGCTTGCAGGGGTGCGGGTTGAAATACTGTGCACGTAGCACTAAAACCTTCGATCGTTGTTTAAATTAAGACTAATCATTAGACTAACCATTAATGTAAATGTAGCTAAAAAATTTAGTTTTTTTTTAAAGAACTCTATGATCTACCGAGATTCCTTTTTGAATATTTGATAAGTAATAGATGTTATTCTAACACAGTTCAAAGGGTTTCGTTCGTTTGAGTCGTCTAACAAAATTTTGATTGTCAGCTAAACGGTCCAACTCTTCGTTAGCATATTGGGAAAGACGAATTTTTTGGCGTGCAGCTCTTTTCCTTATTTCGTCTGTAATGAAAGGAATCTTGAGATCCCTATAAATATCAGTATTATGAACGTATCAGGGGGGGGCGACGACAATATTCCGTAGTACTTATTATTTTGAAACGTTCGAATATGAAGTTGCTTTGCACAACCACATATCTGAATATCTTAAGCCCATATTTGATTGTAGATCAAAATTTTACTATCCGTGGAGAGCGAAGAACTACGGACAATTTGCTAATTTAGCTCTGCATACTTCAGTTCCAGTTCAGTCTTCTTTTTCTTGACATGCTCCTTCCATCTCAATTTCGCATCTAGTGTCATTTCTAGATATTAGGCTGAATTTTCATGTTGAATAGTAACGTTATTTCTTAAAACCCGGAGAGGTAAAACAATAATGTATATAATTTTAAATATATTTTTTACTCTACATAATGAATATAGTTTTAATCGTATGTATAGGCTTATTTTAAAGGTTTCTATCAATGTAAATGTATGCATATAAAATTGTATTTATGGGAAGATTTCAAATGATACTTTGTAGACTTGTATTCTAGTATAAAGGTATGAATATTGTAATATAACAAAGATATAGTTAATCGAATCCATGATCTGTAAATGCATACTTTACTAACAATTTAAGTCTGGAGTATAAAAATAATAACAACTTAAGAATTTTGTATAAATTTTGTAAAATATATTTGAAAAATGATTTTCAAAAGATTTTTATATACTAATATAACACTTGAATTTAATTCAAGTCTTATATTACCTTACGTGCGTAATTTGTACAATTATTCAGGCTTTGAAAATTTCTGGTATAATTATTGACACCTACAAAAATTAATAGCGGATATTGCGATATATATACATATAAATTGAATGGGTATTGTTTCATATAACATATTACGCCCTTATATATGCAATTTTAAAAATTTTGAATTTGTATTTCGAAGTATAACTTTCTTTAATAATTTATTACCGGCCGAATTGCATACAATTAGGGAGGACAAGCTTTCAATGAGAACGGGAATTGGTCTCTCCATAGGAATTGGTCTGTCGGTCTGTCTACGGAAATTCATGTGACACAAAATAGAACTTTATTAAGTGCTATTGCGGTTAGTTATATGCTAACCACATCAGACTTTTTTTTAAATTTGTAAAAATAATAAGAGTTTAGGAAAAATATTAAATTTTTAAATACTATGCAATCTGAATATTCTCTATATTATTTCAGTTCTAATGCTTTACACTTAATAACTAAATTAGTAATTGTTTTAAAAAATTTATGTAACTTTCAACTTTTACCGTTTGTAAACTTGTAAGGGCCATATGATAACTATAGTTAAAATTAATGTAGGTACTTTTCTATCCCTTCTATTTGATTATATTATTTACTAATTTCGTTTACTATTCAAATAAGACAGTAAATATTCGTTTTCAGTTTTCCATAACAAAAATTTTTTTATTATTATTTTTTTATTTAACTCATATTTTCCTTATGTTTACCTATACAAGAATAATAAAATATTAAAAAATGAAAATATAGTAGATAGATAGAATAATCGAGAATGGAATAGAAATAAATGTTTGTATACACATATATATATATATACAAAATTATGTTGTAAATATATATATATGTATATAAGTGGTATATGTGTTTATTACTAAAGAAATAACAACTATTCAAATACATAAGTACTATTGAAAGTTATTTTAGTATTCGCGCTTTCTAGGTCAATACAATGAAGTTAAGCTTAGACTTTTCAATTTTTTATTTTTCAATTTTAATTCTAGTCACACTATTTAATTTTTATGTATGCTAATATATATATACTTATATATATATATATGTATATAACATGCAATTAAGTGTAATTTTGTATTTAAATATTCTAGCAAATTCCCTTTTAATTGACCAAGAATCATGAGAATTGAAAATTTTGTTTAAGTATAATACAATGTAATAAAGGAAATAATAAATTAATAAGCTGTTTTAGAGCTCTAACAAGGCAAGACGTATTCTTTTAGAATTCTATATTATTTCTTAAGGAATAAACATTTTTAAAAATAAAACACGAATTTTATAATTATTGGAATCGCAACACTTCATTTTTGTTATATTAGAAAGTTCAAACCAATTATTTGTTTACAAATTTAAATCTCTTCTTGGGGTACTGATAGAAAAAGATTGGAATACTTGATATAAATAAACTTTAATAATTTGATCTTTATTCTTGCTTTTTAATTAATCTATTAAAATAAATTTTGTTTGAATTCGATTTCCTTAGATTCTTAAGATTGTAATGAAGATCTCGATAAATTTAAAAATTCAGTTCTCAACAAAGGCGTAATAATAATCTCATTATACAACACAGCTCATCATTGTTTTTGAAATTTACCTGAATGGAGCATGTTCTATAAGGTGATTTAATAATTTGTACCTCAAGAAATACCATCAAAAAATGGGTAAAATTTTTGTTTGAAGCTAGGTGAAAAATCTTAACGTTTATTGAGGTACAAAACCATTTGAAAGAAAATTTAGGAAATTTCTATACTTGCCCATGTTTCTTGTTTTGCTTATAACTTCTCTTTCGGACACGAAATAAAAAATAAAACCTTTAAACGAATATAGTTTTTGAAAGAACTAGTTGAAGGCATTAATGTAATTTACTATTTGATTTTGTTTTTCTTTTTGTATATTTTCGGAATATCAAACATTCTAATTTTAGAAAAAAATCAAACTTTACCCATTTTCGATGCCCTACTGATTAGTATACTGATTACTAAATCACCCTGTCTATCGTTTCTTAAAAAAACAAATTACATCGTCAAGCACTTCACCCTTAATCTTATAAAATTATTTTTATTTATTTTATGTTTTTTGAAATGCACAGAAAAAACAGATCTTGTATTGAAAGAAATTCCGGATGCAATTTTATAAAATTTTGGCGGTGTGGGATTTAGCAGCTATACCATTATGGATTAATTAATATTCAAATTTACAAAGTACTATTTGTGAGATTTTTTATAAGAATTGCATTACAAGAGAACTGATAGATAATTGGCTGCCAATTATAAGGATAGTGAATTTTATAAAAACTATCTAGAAATAGCAGCGTCCAGAAATCAAAACATTTATACCGAAATGTAAAGAAAAATTTTGTTTATATTTGGCAATGCAGCGTTCTTGCGTTCAGATTTAGATTCAAATACCTTTTAAAGGCGATTATAACATCCTGTTGATTACAATATAACCATATTTTGTTCTAGTATCAAACAAACCATTCATCAATTTGTACAAGCTCTTGTTACAATCTCAGATTTCTGTATAGTTTGCCGTTAATTAGGCAGTTCCATGCTGTTATGGAAGCAGGTATAGTAAAAAAAAATTAAATTAGTAATCAAATTCACTAATAAGTTTAAAACTAATTTTGTAAATTTTAATTCCGTATATAAAAATTTCAAAGCAATAAAAATTTGTTAAAAATTTTAATAAAATTTTTTCAATTATATTGCATTCTTTTCAATTGTGATTAAAATTTCTCCATTAGCTTACGTTTTTCTGTACGTTTTTTAATATTGACTGTTAGTTTAGCCTACGTGTCAAAAGTTATTTTATTTTTTCCATTTTATTTTTCTTGATTTCTTCTTTTACATTTTCATTTTAAAATAGTAAAAGCGGAAGATTATCGTTAACTTGAAACTGTCCATAATGAAAACATGAAATGCCTTGATGCTTTTTTCTCATCATCACATTCGAATAGCTCTATATATGTAGCTTGTCTTCACAGTGTTATTTATTTATTTTCTTGATTTTTTATTTTTACTGTTCTTATTTTTATCTTTCCTAATTCTTGATTCCCTTCAAATCAGAAGCCTTTTCACCTAGACGGATTTTGTTTTTTAATTTTTGATATTCTTGTATTTTTGTCTTCTTCTTTTTATTCTTGTTTTAAATGACTATTTCTTGGGTTGCTGTTTTTGTTTTTCTTTTATTTTTTTCTATACTTTAATTTTTTTCCTTTTGTGCTTGAAATAAATATAGGTAGAGGTAGGAATTGAAAAATGACTAAGTAAATAGAATTGCTTTGCTTATTGAGAATATTTAAGAAATTTTTATTGAGTTTTCAATATACTAGAATTAGATCTAGAATTTTGTACATTTTATTGAATTAAATAATTTTTGATTGTCAACACCTCAATATACACGAATTAGTATGATTTTTTTGATAAGTAAGAAGCTGCAATTGAAAATTTTGTAAGGAATAATCTCAAATATTGTTTCAAGAGTGAGCCGAATAATAATTAAGCTTTCCATAATATTGGAATACAAATTGAATTTCAACATTTGAAAGTTTAAGGTTTTAGTCAAATTATATTATAGTTTATTTAACACTTTTAATTTTTTATTCGAATGCTGACTGATGAGTACGATTTCTTGGCAAGATTTTAACACATTCAATTCTTTAATCGGATCTTGACTGATGAGCAAAAGTTCTTGGTAAAATCTTAAATTTTATTTTATTTTAATTGTTACTGTTATATTTTAATCGCATTTTTCGAATTATATAACATTCTATTAGTCCAATTTGATTTTATTTTATAACTCATTCATCATTTTCTTATAATAAACTAATTGGCTGCAATAAATTTTTATTATAATTTTTATTATAATTAAAAATTGCATAAAATTAGGCTATCAGAATTTAAATAATTATAATAAGCTAGCTATCTCGGAATTCTTGAAAGTTTTATGCATAAAATTGACGGACAAACAATATTTATTAAGAAATAACATTTCAATTATACAAAAAAAAAACGAATATAGCATAATATAAAAATTTATATACAGTGTACAACTAAAGGTAAAATCAGTTAGTTGGAAATTATTATGTTGCTATTATGCTTCCCGAAAGGTATATACAAAAAGGAGATAATAAGAAGAACAAAAAAAAGAGAAATGAAATAATTTATGTGTGTAATATAAGAAAAAATAAATAAAATAAAATAACAGTTAGGGGTTGTCGACCTTCGCGATATGTTACTGTTGGTTGGTTAGTTATACATACATACATATATATTTTGTAGTTAAATGTAGTAATGTGGTTGCTGTTCTTTTCTTTTTCATTTTCATGTTTTTTACTTGTTGGTTAATTCTTTTATTATTATTGCGCTTCTTATATAGTCTATGTGCCATGTCATGTTTTAAGGTGGAATAATATGTCATCATAAATGTCTTTTCTTCATATTTTCTATATGTATATATGTATATATATTAATATTAGATATGCAATCGCATATTTTCTACCTTTATACATGTAAAATATGTAGTTATGTATATAAGAGGAGTTTTGATCGAAATATCAAAGATAAGAAAAAAAAAAACAAAAGGGAAGAAAAATGAGAAGTACATAATTTTATTTAAAATTCAACTTTAAGGTATATACATACAAACATATATACATTTTGATTTAGAAAACAGAAAATATATAAAAAAAAAGTGCTAAATTACGGATAGAAAAGCAACAATAACAACAACAACAACAACTGTATTTTAAGAAATAGGAATTAAAATTAACTTTTGAAAAGAGCCTACGTGTACAGCAAATAATATTAAAATCCGTGTTATGAATAAATAAAAATGAAGAAAGCAAAGAAAAAGGTTAGTATTAAGGTGCCTCATTCTTAAGTAAAAATAACTCTTTTTTTTTCTCTTATTGTTTTTTTCTTGTTTTTATAATAAAGAAAAAACTGGGTAGAAAAATATCGTATATGTGTGAAAATTTATTTAGCCTGATTTTTAGGCAAGAATATTTGTATATATATACATATATATATATACACGCATGTATATTGTGTATTTTTAATATAACAAATATTTTAGAGAATAGAGGAATTGTGATTTTCAGATTTATATAAATAGATTATTAACCTTTTTCTAAATTTTTTACTTGAAGGGTAACATTTGTCATTTTTTATACAATTTATTTATAAATATTTCGAATTTTAAATATTTTAATAATTTTAAAATATTTTTTAAATTAAAAAATTTTCTATATTTGTGTAAATATTATTGAAGGTATGTAAGCATAAGGTTTAGATCACTCAAATAAATTGATTTCTATGTTAACTTGTTGCATTTTTTTTCAAAAATATTTGAAAATTTTTGATTTAATAATTTATATATATATATACATGCTACATAACATCAAACATATTTGCAAATTTAAAATTTTTTAAAACCCATTAAATGTGAAAATAGCAAAGAAATGACAAATATCAAATTGAGAACTAGCTGATAACATAATTTGGCGTAGTAATTTCGAAATTGTTTTCATAATACTATTATGATTTTAACAAAAAATTACCGTTATATGACAATTGTGTATTACTGTTGTACTATAGTTTCTTGAGAAATTTTTAGGCATGCTAAAATTCTTAATAAGTTTTTTTAATTAATTATAGGTACTTGGATGATTTTTAGTTCAAAATTGGTGATGAACGCCAATTAGAATTAAAAATTATTAAAAAAAAATATATAATAGTCAGACAGAGGACTCTTTTAAATAATAAGTTGATTCTTAATACTAAATTTTAATAATTAAAATATTTTAAAATTTCATTGATATTAATTTAAATGTGCTTGTACTCAAACAAGATCTAAAGGTATTAAGAATATCTTTAATAAACTATTTATTCTGTTCAAAAGTGCATCTAATTTTATGTATTATTTAAAAATAATTTTTATTATTGTTAACCAAGTTGTTCTGTTTTTGAATTAAAATTTGGTACATTAGACTGTCACAGTTTTTAAATACCTGATCATATAATTTAAATATGATATTACATTAAAATTTTGTCTAATTTTTCTGTTATATATATATATGTAATTCTATGACGTTCCTTCTTTAAAATAAAGCTCATTTCATAATAATAAATTGGTTTTTTAAATTAATATATGAGCTGTTTTTTTTTTTGTTGAAATTGGTATGAATTTAGTTTTTCATATATTAAGATATTTAAGAGTTTGCGTTTGAATCAATATGCGATGTACAGGAAATCTGCTTTTATTTATTTTGTGTCCAACAGAGAACTGTATTGAAATTGTGATTGTAACTGGGGAGAGAAGGTGTCTATAGCTCATCAAAATTACCATTAACTTAATCTTTTTAAAAAGTGGACTTATAACGTTTTCAAAAAAATCAGCTCATAATGTACTATATATTATCTATCAGTAATATTAATATACTGAGTGTTCTTTACAATTGTATTTATTATATTATATTTTTGATTGAAATATGTATACGTATGAGTATAATTATAAAGAACGGAACGAAAGAACAAAAAATTATACCCTTTCTAAGTGAACGCTTTTATCAGTTGAGTAATGGAAATCAAATGCAATTATCGGTGTTTAAGTACATTTAAGTTCGGTACGATCATGCCATATGTCTTTAATTAAACAAACAGTTTCTAAGTCATATTATGTGGAAGAAAAATTTAATATGAGTCCAAGTTGCCATATTATTTTATAAGTCTGTAATTAAATTTATTCAATCATTTAGTTTGTTTTTTAGTCAATCATTTTAATTAAATCAAAATTTAATTTTATTTAGACAAATTACATACACATTATACTTATACTAATTTTTTGTTTATATTTAACTTATTCAATTAAAATGCTATAAAAAAAATACCGCAAAAATATAATTACAGGTGTGTATATACGATTGTGGTTATGATATTAATTTAAAAATTACAAATTGCAACAACTATACACACAAACACTTCAATTATATGCATCCCATACACAGCTATGCATGTGAATATAGCTGTATATTATATTGGTATAAAAAACTACTATGAATTCATTCAAAAAAAGTAAAAAGAGAGAGAAAAAAAAGAGATTTTTTTGCTGTTTTTTTTTTTAATTTTCATTCACTAAATGTTTATTATTTTTTCTTTTGTCTTTAAAATTTTGTTTTCGTTTGTTTTGTTCAACCTGCTTTAACTGCTTCATAACGATATTATAAATCAGGCATGTCAAACTTATTTATCATCACGGGCGGCTATTTTAGGGTTTCCGCACATTGTTTCGGGCCACATAATAAAAAAAAAACTTGAACTATTAAAATTATATTTAAATTTTTACTCATATTTTGTTAGTCACTTAATCGAAGTCATGCCGGGTATTATTGAAAAGTATTTTGGTTTTCAGTATAAATTTTCAACTCTTACGGAAATAATTTTATATTGAAGAACTTTAAATGTTTGAATAACAACTCATCCCGTCAAATCTTCGAAATTTGGTCGAATTTAATTCGCAGTTGTAATTTTTAATATTGGTTGACAATGTTGATCTGTTAATCTTGATCTTTCAGCCGTTTTATTATTTTTTAATGTCGAAAACAATTATTCACACAAATATGTACAAAAAATTACCGAACATGGCAAAAACACGCTTAATTGATTTATTAGATAAATAATTATAAAATTTAGTAATTTCCACTTGTCTAAATTTTTTTAGTAAAGAATCGCACAACATTCCGTTTTAAATTGTGAATTTGCATTAACTGTTTTAATACTAACAGAAAAAGGAAAAGAAGAAATCTATTAAAATCTAAAAATCTTCTTTTTAATTTGGTTTTTAGAATTTATTCTACGAATTTAATGGTCTACTGTTTACAAATATAAGAAAATTAAACTGGTTTAAATATATAAGTACTTGATCTATAAAATAGTTACTTCTTTTTTCTCGAAACTGTGTATTTTTTGCATATGCATAAGTTTGGTTTTGGTGTGACAAATGTCCGCAGAACCTTAACCCTGGTTTCAACACTTCCTTACTTATCTAAATCAATATTTGTAACAAAATTATAAGAATTAAATTTAATAATTTTCAAAAATCGTAACGGGCCGCATGTTTGACAGACCTGTTATAAACAATTTTTATTTTTTTTTTTAAATCGTTGATTTCTACCTGTAATGGATTTTTAAGCTTCTTTATCGCCAATTTTTAATAAGTACACTACGATATGAAATGCATGCGTATGTATGAATATTCCAAGCAAAATAATTGTATAAACAGTAGCTGTGTATTTATATTATATATATATATACATATATATAATACAAATACACAGCTACTGCTATATATATATATATATATATATATATATATGTATCATGTTTGTGTATATAATTAAACAAATATTATAACACATTATGGGTTTATAATAATTTCTATATAACTATAAATTATACTGTTTTAAAGCGATTTGGGTTGTCTTCTACAAACTTTTGTTATACTGGGACTATTGAACAAATCATATGTTAAACACGTTTCTTTGATTTTTCTCTTTTAAATTCAATTTCACCTGTATTCAATGTTTACTTATATATAATAACTGTTTAATTTTTTAATTGTATATAGAGTGTTATGTTGATGGTTTTATGTTTGGAAATAGATTGAACACTACAAGTTAATGTAGGAATTTTAAATAAACAAAAATAAATTTTGGATCAAATCAATAATTTGTGGAGTAGTAGCACATACATTTCTCTTAAACAAGTCAAAATATTATTTTTAAGTTAGGTATTCTCTCTAATATGTATAATAAACATGTATCATAAATATTGCATAGTTTTAGGATGACAAAAAAAAAAATTTTAAAGAAATATGAATTTAATGGTCGAATTTGATGATTAATTAGGTGAGTTAAAGTAAATAATAATATTGTTTGATGGTAAGATAGTTTAGAATGTTAGTTTTTCGGTTTTATATAGAAATTTAAAAAAGCTTAAAGTTTCGAAAGAATAAAGTGCTGGAAATTGTAATTTTGTTAATTTAGAGAGGCGATAACATTAGAAGGAAAAATCTAGGAAAAATTTTTTCTTTTATAATGCAATGAAGTATTTATTAATTAAAATTTATAAAAACTATTAAAATGTCCGACCTTTTTTAGACTACCGGGAATATGCGAATTTGATAATGGTAAAGAGAAAATTATATTGAAAATTTGAAGAAAACCAGTTCGAAATAACAATTAACTTAAACTGTCAGATATGTAAGAAATATTAATGGTTTCGATACAATTTATAATCAAAGAGTTTGGGAACTAACTTTCAAAAGGGGTGACCCAGGCGAAATTCTGTGTCTTCGCAGCAATGAAAAAGTGAATAGTATCGAACTTTGTAATAGGTACATGTGACAATTATCAATTCGATTAAATTTTAGAAATCTCGTAAAGATTTTCAAAAGTTTTATATTTTATTGATATTCTGTAACGTGCATCTATGCATTTATGGTTTTAATATATTTTCAGTTTATAATAAAATGAGAAAAAATAGAGTTGAACTTGTCAACTCTGTGATACCCGTACGAATTTATTATCCTATGTGCGAATAAATATGCCATAACTGACTATAGGACAGACTATAACTTTGAGTTGCCTTATTCCCATATTAATATATGCAAACTTTCAGTACTGTGTTTTTCAAAATACTGTGTGTGCCAGCCAAATAACTTTTGAAATTGTACGGCAGCTACCAAAAGGAGCAAAGCAATTTCAACGACTTTTATCAGACACATTGGTCTCAATTAATTCATTAGTGAACTTAGCTCAATTAGTTTTTGAGTTATCGCTTGAACGGACGGACAGAGAAAGCTAAATCAACTCAGAATTCGACGCTGATCAAAAACATACATTTGAGTCTATATCTAAGACCATTATTTCTTAGCGTTACAAACGGTAAGGCAAATTTAGTATACCCTTCGATACCCTTATTATCTATACCCTTTAGTTATTATTACTGATATTAGTGTTATATACATACGGTTTAATTTGGTGTTGCTCACTACAGGTATGTACAGAAAGAGTACGAATTAAAAAGCATATAATTTAACGCTCTTCTATTTGGAAATCTCTCAATTTTTATTATGTAAAATATTTTTTTCAGTATAGCGCCAAATCGTTTTATTGACTTAAAAATAAAAATCTAACAAACGGTATATGGTACAAAAGATACAATTTATTCAAATTGTTGTTAAATTTTCCAATATTGTTTATGTTAAAGTTTACGTATACAGTTTTGTAATTTATTTATTATATACCAAAATAACCGTATTCATTACGCATAATTCATATGAATCTGGTTAATATTTTTGAAAATATTATTTTTGGTATTCATAAAATATTTGTGTATAAGAAATGAATGCTTTTTAAAAGAAAGTACAAATTGGTATAGTTATGAATTGATTATACAAAAGGATGTATGTATATGTTCACTATTGGGGTATATGAAGAACCTCTGAAGAACATGAGAAATAATTATTCCTTTTTTTATAAAATAATTTATTACTCTTTAGTATTATAGTATTGAAGAAAATTATTATTCAATTATTCAATAAAATTTTATACAAGTTTAATAGCAGAAAACTGAAAACTTATTCCTTTGATGAGTTTCTCATGACTTAATAATTTTGGAGAAACAAATATGGAAACATAGGGACTATCTCTATTTTTGTTTTTAATTAAGATTTGTTTAGAATTTGTGGACATATTAATAGTTAAATATTATTAGTATAACAGAGTTTTACCATTAAATATGTAAGAATTTTGTTAATTAAAATTAAACTATAGACAAGGGGAGAATGTATAGAGATCTCGTCATGGATACTTCTTTATCATACATGGAATCTTCCTCAGTATTTACAAAAATTATTCTACAAGAAGTCTCCAGCTGTTTATTTGATACGGGTTATAAAAAAATTGAAATTTTGTTTTTGGGTGACTCTATTGAAAGTAGGCTACTCAAGATTTTTTGAAAATGAATTGTAAAATAATATATATGTGGTTCAGACTAGTATATATTAATTCACCACTATTCACCCTGCAAATAAAGTGAAAATAAAATTTGCTCAAATATGAAGTTAAATATCAAATCAAAAGTTATCAATAGTTATATTATTTTTTAAGCATACTTGATTCCAAGTCAGAAATTTTTTTTAGATTCAGCAACTTCCTGCCAAATTATTGAAATTTTCAATAATTGTTTTGTAATTTGGAAATTAAATTTTTTTTTAAATTTAACAAAACCTAACAGTTGACTAAATTTTCAATAATTTTCAAATTTTTTAGAATTCAAAATAGATTGTGCATTGTTTGATGACAAGAAGAACCACTAAAACTTTTGAAATTCAGTTCAAATGCTAAGTTTTTTGATTTGTCACGATATTTATTAATCTTGTACAAATTAAGATTGCCCAAATATTTTTGAATATATTATGACTTTTTGATTTTTTTTTTACTTATTCTGCATATTTTAATGTCCCTTCTTTATATTCACGCTTATATTGGAAAAATTTGATATATGCAATTGATGTGTCAAAGTCAATAGCCCATAAATTTTTATTTTATTTATATATGTACATTGTTCAATTTACAATAACTTATTTATATTATTGGAAAATATTTTTCTTAAAGAGAAAAAAAATAAAAACGAATCATATGAAATGAAAGACATACGAAGAATATATGGGATGTTATAAAGTATGAAGTCCTTATTAAAGTGATAAAAGGTAATTGAATACGCACCAAGTGATTATATTAATAGAGTTCTTAAATTTTGTATAAACCATGTCAATATTAATATTTAGTGAATTCAAGTTATTAAATTTTTTATAATGCGTACATAATGTATGTTGCAAAAGTGTTATACATATATTGATATGTATATAAATTTTGTACGTATTGAATATTCTTTAATTGAATTCAAAATGATTTTATAGGCTGGACAGGCACACTTTCAGAATATTTTTGGTAATATTTTATGTGATTTGAATATTTTGGAAATTTTAAAAATAAATTGGATTTTTTTTATTGGACTTTGAACATTTAGGTATACGGAGATTATTTTGAAATAAAAATATTTTTTGTAGATATTTTCATATATATTAAGCAAAATTATGCATTACTGAAATTATAGTTCGGCTCGGAAGTTGTCTCAGTTAGCTAATTAAGATAAGCAAACGTTGGATCTTCTTTAAATAGATTTTTTTTAAATTTAATTCAGTTGGATTATATTGACTACTGTGTCTTAAAGTGAAAATAGTTAAAAGAATTTTAAAATTTTTCGAAAATAGAAAAATCTAAAATACTTAATATGACACTAGGCTCCTTTTACACCACAAAAAATTTCTAAAATTGCAATTTTATTAAATATGTGGAATTATTTTATTGAAAAATTATAATTTTATTGCTATTATTATGCTACAATTTTTTGAGTTAAGAAAAAATTAGTTTTTAAGAAGACAAATTAAATGACAGTTTATAGTTACGATATTTACACGCTCTCACTTTAAGCCAATCGATATGTTGTATTTCAACGTTTTATCTTGAAAATAATGAGTCTTCAATTAATAAACCGAAAAAACTCTTACATACTGAAATTATAGCTCGTTTAAATTGAACTTTTATTCTAAACTTTATTATGTAACGTGAAATTTTACAATGAAATAAAATTTCAATTAGAATTTTTTTTTTTCATAGAATGCTTTCATTTACAAATGAGGTTGAATAAGAATAATCTTATATTATTAGGACTTTTTCAGTGTTAGGAAGCTCATATCCAATTCCCTGAAGGATATCTATGACTAATTAATTGGCATTGTACTAAAATATAAGTGAAATATGGGTACAATAGAGTATGGAAGTCTGCATTCATTAATCTAAATTCTATAATGTAATATTAATATATTTTAAAAGAGTACCACCGTACAACAGCGTTGCCCCAAAAATTATATATTGAAATTTAAGTGAAATTTTTTATTTATATTTGTAATTTTAAATAATATTAAAAGATTTTAAGTTTAAAATAATACCAAAAATTCTCTATGTAATCGTCTTAAAAAAAATTTAACAAATATGCGTTAAAAATTTAACAAATAATAAAGTTGGTTCAAACCAATGGTTTGTATTGTAGCACTTTTCCCTTCACAAGTAAAAATACTGCTTTGCAAAACAATCGATGTATATATACCACACTATTAAAATTATTCTCATTCATATACGAAACTATTTCTGGGATTGCATATATTTAGGATGATACATACATGCAGTCTTTGAAATAAAGCAAAAATTAATATAAGGAGGGGTTAACATAATGCTCGACTAGTTAAGAAAAATAACTATATTTTTTAACGTCATGGAATTTACCTTTACCTTCCTGCATTTATAGAAATTTGAAAAAGCTTGCGGTTTCGGAAATATAAGGCATCAAAAATTCAAATTTTACAAATTTCAAGAGGAAATAACTTGAGAGGGTGTGGAGACGGAAAAAAATTTTCTTCTAGCGAAATGAACTATTTATTAATGCCTAAAAGTTACTAAAATTTCAGGTTCCTACATCCTGCGGTCTAGAAGAAAAACAACATCAAAAATTTGAAAAAAACGGATTTTATGTAACGGTAAATTTTAACAGCCATTTTGTTTTTTTAAAGTTCAAGTATAGTATGCTGTGATATAAGAAGCATCCCACTGCTTTTCTGCATTTGTAAAATTTGAAAAATGCATATGGTTCAACTAGAGTAAACAGTTGAAAAATGGTATTTTTAGGTTTTTGAAGGGGTATAACTTTTAGAGGGGAGGAGATATGTAAAAATTATGTTCTACGAAAATTAGTTTCTAGTAAAGATCTATGTACATATAAAATTTTAGGTTTCTATCTTCAAGGGTGTAGAAGTTTTGTAAACAGACACACGGACAGACGGACGAACGGACGGACCGACGGACAGAGTGAAACTAATGAGCACTTTTTTTCAAAAATTTTTTGGAAAAGTGCTAAAAAAATTATAATAAATAATAAATTAAAAATGCGCTAAAAAAATATAAACAGCAACCCTTCTATATGTCACATTCAGATATATTAAATTCTTTCTCTCTTTTGGTTGTTATTCAATTATTATGGATTTAAAATGGTGACGTGTCCCTATAGCACTTAAAATAAAATAATATTAAACCAGAAAACAAAAAAATAAAATAAAAACAATTTTTTATTACAAAATTTTTCTTTTAAGGATGTTAAAAAGGATGGGTGCGGTATCACTTAGAAATATATACCAGAATATAAAAAAAAAAGAAACATGTTAGTGCCAAGCTAATAAAGAAAAAAAAGGAGAGGAGAATAAGTACACTAAATGTTAAAACACACATAAAGTAAATAACCAGAAAAAAGTTATAAACCAAAAGAAAAAATGTGTGGTACTCACAGAAATGATGAAGTTTTGTGTTCTGCCGTCATTGTCGTATATATATATATATATATATATATATATTAGTATATATATAGTGGCGAATTATTAAACTAGGTGATTTAACCAAAAATAACTCGGAAACACATTTTTTTATTTATAATTCTTTTTTTTTATTTAAATTTCTTGTTATTCTTTTAGTTGATACACCTAAAATAATCTTCCATAAAATATTATGATGAAAGAGGCTATATAGAGTCGTCATATCCGCATATGGAGAGTTTTTGTTTTTGCTATTTAATTTTTGTAGGTTTCTTGTATAGTTTCTTCTATATTATGAATTTACTTGAATGTTGACGCATAGTTTTTGGTTTTTTTTTTTTGAAAATAATTTATGTACATATATGCCTACAAATTGAAAAGTTGGAACATATTGAGAAGTTGAGAACATATATATTACTAATAATAATATATGAGAATTTTATTAGCATATTGTGTGTGTGTGTGTGTGTTATTATGTGTGTTGAAATCATTTATATTTTTGCACATTTTATTAAATCTATTTCTAGGAAATAATTTAAAAATTAATGAAAAAACCACGCAAATGGTTCCTGTTTTTTAAAATCGAAAAAATAAATTTGTGTAGGATTATTTTCTATGAATTTATGTGTATATGTACACTCATAATATATATGAAAATAAGAAGAAACAATAACAATTACTTAAAATTTATATCTGAAGGATTTAAAATTTAAAATGAAATTTTTGAATAGGGTAAAATGATTGTGCCAATAAACATAAGGTAATAAAAATTATAAAAATATTGAATATATGTATTTGTTATATATATACTTACAAATTTATTAAAATAATATTAAATCATGCGCAATATTATTTGTAAATAATATGGAAGGAATAAATAAATTCATTTTATACAACAATTATTAAAGATCAAAATCCTTGTGGGGAAAAAATAATGGCATATTCTCTAATAAAATATAAAAATTACTGGTTGACCTTGTATAGACAGATGAACCAATTGAATACATTGAAATAACCATATGCTGTGACCAAAATCATTGTCAGCCCTCAATAATAAGGGAGAGATGTAAAAACGTGTAATACTTATAGTCCATATTTAAATATTTAAATTGTTTCTTTTAAATTTGATATAAATTTTGTTAAGTTTAACTAGTCGAAAATTTTAAAAATTAATTCTTTCAAATTTTAATTTACAAAATTTTTATGAATCATTTTTATTTAAAAGATTGCTGAACTGATTAACGATGGTAATCATTGATATTTAAAGTGTTTCTGTTTTCTTTTTTGCTATCCACCGAGCAGAACATCATAAATTAGAAAGATATGCCGCTTACACTTAAAATACACAAATAAATAATATAACTAAGAATATCTTAGAAATTTAGTCAAAAAAGAGACTACTCATTTTCAGAATATCACAATAATTTATTTGGCAAATATGATAAGATTAAGATTTTAAAGTCTAAAAAGAAATTAGCATTCAAAATGACTTCTCTTTTAATATAAAAATAAAAAATTAATTTATAAAGGCAAATTTAAAGGAAATAGTTAAAAATATTTTTTATTTTTAAAATTTTTATTTTATTTATAATTTATTTTCTTAATCGATTCATTTTCCTGGAATACTTTAAAATATCGGAATTAATAATCTTTTATGTTAGATAAATGATTTATTGGACGCTTTCAATATGGATAAAAAAGAATTTTTTTAAAAGAAATTTGAATATTATTAATGGGAAATTTGTTATTGTTTTGCATATTTTTCGGGGTCAAAATTCCAGTGACGTAATCTAATTAAATGATTTTAACAATATATTGAAATAATAAAAATAATTGAAATATATTCTTTTAATAGATATTTGAATATGCAAATTCTATAATTATTCTCTTTTATAATACATAGCGCAAATTTAGGGAGTTAATGATTTTAATAGGACAAATTTGTATATAATGACAAAATATTTGTCTTAAAGGATTCGCATCAGAGAATTGAGTAATGTTCTTGAGGTGGAGACATATATAGTGTCTCAGGAAATCAGGAAATCAGGAAAACTATTCAACTCCGGATACAAGGTCTAGGATAATTACCTGATAGTCATTATATACATGTATTGAAAAAATTTATACGATAACCTTAAGAAATTTTAACAAAAATATTTAGATTTTCAGAAATTTTTAAATTATTCTAAATTTTTTAGGAAAATTTAGATTTTTTTTCGAGTAAAAAGTTTAATGAATCGCAAATATTTCAATTAAATTTACACAATTCCGATTTGTATGTTTTCTTTCAAACTTAATAGACATTACAAATTATTATTATTCTAATTGTTATTCATTTTATATTTTTAATTAAAAATTTAAAATTAAAACATATTTATTAATTAAAAGAAAAATTTATAATTTTGAGTCTACAATAGAGATGTAAATTTCTAACTATAGTGAGGTACACCTATGATGTGAGAAAGTTAAATAAAAAAACTAATTTAATTAAATTCATATTTTTTTCCTAGCAGGTTCTCACGGACCCCTGGGGATCTAGATAGACCACTTTCGAAATCAGTGGTCTGCTTAGATTTTAGTTCAATTCTGTACTACTCTTAAGAAATACACGGTTTTTAACATATTGGTATTTCGTTTTGTGCCAAATCACTGAGTCTGCAAAGTAAAATGAATAATCATCATTTTTTCTCCCATAAAGGAAATTTTTTATGTTATTTTATAATTAGGTTATCATTATATTATTATAATGACACAAAGTCTTACTTACGTACGAAATCTTTTAATTGAGAATTTCAAAATTTTCTCTTATAATTTAAATTTAATAGTTCTATACTATTTTTTTTAAACTATATTATGGAATACATAACCTATATATACTATATGTATATAATTATAACAAAATTGTTAAATTTAGATCAATTTTAATCCTATATACTCGTAATACATATATGTATAACAGTTATATTAAATAATGAACTTGTATTTATCTAGTATTATGTAAATTCATTCAATATAAAATGCACATATACATTCATAATTATAATAATAATACTCGCGTATATTTATTGAACAAATTTTGATGTACATACATAAAATGTATGTATATCTATTTCGACTTGTATATACATAATCTGTTATATTTATTATTCAAAAAATTAAACACATACTTTTTTACACATATGATTTTTAAGTTTTTTTTTTTTTGTTTTCTATTTTTTAAATTTAACCCATTTTATTTTGTGCATCGTGTGTTTTTATAATCATTGACTAAGTTTAATAAACTTTATTTATTTATTTATTTTAATTTTTTTTTCTTTTAGTTTCTATTATATTTATAGTATAACTTGATGTGTTATTATTATTTTCCTATATGTATGCATGAATATAAATATAATAACTAATCAAATATGGAAATTTATGTTAGTATCACACTCCTATTATATACATATACAGGAGTATATACATATCATATGTGTATAACACAAACCTACAACAAAATAGAAAAAAAATTCAAAATTCTCTTTTTAATAATATACTAATCAATATATCTACTATAACTGTATATATATATATTAGTTAAAATAGATACAATATCAGCAATATTATTATTATAGAACAGTTAAAAAGTACCTGTATATTTAAATGTATGTATGTATAAATAACATAAGAAAAGAAACGTGTTAAAAATAATATTAGAGCTTTGTTAATCGTCTTAAATATTTTAAAAATAGTAAGTGTATAGATTAGTATATGTACATACATTTAATAACTCTTTATATACAAGAATATGTTTATATACATATATAGTTTAAAATAAAATCTACCTACACTCAACTATTATAATCATTATAAATTGATGATGATGATCACAATAATATGTATGATCGAAGTAAATTGATGATAATGATGATCCGAAGTATAATAATAATGATAGTGATGATTCTCTATCTACATTGTATATATACCAATCAAATGATTGATGATAATGAATTGATATATTGATGAAGAAAATGATGATGATCATTTTATAGTTTTCATTTTTGTATAGGTATACCATAAATATATGTATATATATTTCGAAATTATATAGTTACAAAATTTGCCTTGACTTTCTAGTTATAGGTTAACCATCTATCATCTAATATAATATTTCTTGTCAAATAAAAAACATAATTGTATACATAATTACAATTTACATTTCATAAAAATACTTATGTACAGTTATATAATTATAATATATTTGCATAATATTATGTACATGCATACACATATTATAGTGAATAGTATTATTATGTAGATTTAGATTTATATTATTATATTGTTATACATATACATATATACATAATTTATTATATGTGAAATAAAAATATAATATAGACTTGCATACTATAGACTTTTAAATTTATATGCATATACATATATAGTTATGCATAAAAATAGAAAATACATATAAAGTTAGGTCAAACCAATGGTTTGGAGTGTAGCCCTTTTCCCTTCAACAAGTGAAAGTACTGCCTTAAAAAAACAATCTACATAATGTAGTACATTTTTGAAATTATTTTCATTCATATATGAATATATTTCAAAGATTGCATACATTTAGGATGAGCAATGTATGCAATCTTCAAAATAAAATAAAAAATAAAATTTTAAAGGGACCTTAAGAAAAATAATTATATTTTTTTTATAACATTGAATTTACGGTTAGTTTTTTGCATTTCTAGAAACTTGGAAATATAAAATGTTAAAAATTCAAATTTTACAAAATTTTGAGAGGCAATACCATTGAGACGGTGTAGAGATGAACTATTTATTAATATTTAAAAGCTGTTAAATTGTTCGATTCTTACAACCTGCGGTTTAAAAGAAAAACGATATCAAAAATTTGGAAAAAACAGATCTTACATAACAATAAATTTTAACGGCCATTTTGTTTTTTTTAAAGTTCAAGTGTACTATGCCGTGGCTGAAGAACTCAACCATTAGTTTTCTTTATTTGTAAAATTTGAAAATGCTTATAGTTTCGCTGCAATAAATAATTGGAAAATGACATTTTTACGGTTTTCGGGGGGCTATAACTCTTAGAGGGCGTGGAGGTAGGTAAAATTTTTGTTCTAGGGAAATAAGTTTCTAGATATATATGTACATATAAAATTTCAGTTTATCTATCTTCAAGGGTTTAGAAATTTTGTAAACATGTCCACGGACCGACGAACGGACGGACTTTATCTTTTTTTTTTGAAAAAATTTTTAAAAAATTGCTAAAAAGGAAAATAAAAAAAAAAGAAGAAACGATCATAAAAATATAATAAAAAAAAATGTTGAGATCCCGTTAAAAAAATTAATTTTTTACCTTGATAATATTTTTGTTTTTTTTTTCTTTGTTTTATTATTTGAAGTTTTTGTCTCCCATATATTGTATTTTATCATCTTGACTTTTAAAGAGATTTGTTAAACATGGGTATACACATGTATATATACTGTATCTTAAGTCTAAGTATATGTTTGTATATTCAAGAAAACTTTAAATTAAAACGAAACTTAAACAATATAATATACATACATACATATGTACATATATGTATACCCCTAAACTATCGAGCTTATGGACGTAAGTGCATAAGACCAACATTAAATTTAGCTTTACTTGACTATATTATGTATAATATTTTGATATAAAATACATGCTAGGTGTATAAAAGACATGCACCTTGAAATGGTATACACATTTATGGAATAGAAGTAAATACATGCTATATATAGATAAATGTACGTGTAAGTATATCTGTTAGTATATTTTTAAATCTTTTTCATTTCTATACTAACGTTTCTATTCTTTTATTTTACAAATATAATAAAAAAAAAAAAATGGAAAAAAAAATGTAATTTATTTTTTTATTTTTTCTAAAAATCATCACCATCAACCAACTATATCTCGAAACTTATTCAAATGTTTTTCACATCCTCCGCAAGAATTAACAAAGAAAACAGCGAAAGAAAAACACAAAAAATATATATATATATAAGCTAAAATAAAATATAGGAAATCAACTATAATAATAACAATAGAAAAATAAAAATAATAACTAGGAAACTAATGATAGTTGTTATCCAATACAATAGGATAGTCTTGAAAGTAAAACAAAATATTAATTATAATTTTATTAAAATATGTGATCTTAAGTTGTAAAAATGTGGTCTTTTCTTCTTATATTTTTTGTTCTCTTAATCAACTTATGGGAGCATCAGGACTTTCGATTCGACTTTTTGAATTTTATGAGTTCAGCTTCAATTCAAGTCATTGAATTGACTAGTCGGCGACTACCCAGCAGTAGTTTTTTCCTTCTTATTTAACAATATTCAAATATGATTTTTATTTGATTTTGATTAATGTTATTAACAAAAAATAAAAACTGGGAATAATATTTTAGTCAAAATAATGATAATTCTAGGATAAGCAAAATATTTTCATAGAATTAATTTTTATTTTTTGATTTATATAACTTTAGGAGGTTATTTCATAGAGACAAAATAAGAAAATTAAAAATTTTGAAAAATAAAAGATTACTGAAAAGAAATATGGACAAAGAAACAGATCTTCTGCGACCAGCGCAGCTATCCGTGACTTTTTGTAGTCTTCTCATATAACATTTATATTATTTCGATTTTAACTAAATATCTGGAAATATCCCGATTGGAGATTTAAAAATCGCAATTTCACTTCCTATTTGCGGATGATAGAGAAAATAGAAAAGAATTTTTAAATGAATTTCCTGAATTTTTATTTTAATTCCTTTAAGGATTGAAAATGTCTAATATATAAAGGATTACGTTAAAAATTAAAAACAAGATTTTTGGTTAATATGGAGTCGCATTAAAAACACAATGAATTGCAATGGGAATATAAGTAAAACTCTTTTATATATATATATATATATACCGTGACCTTATTAATGATGGAGTGGTTATTGCACAGGTCCTTTGACCTAAAGGTCACGGGTTCAAAGCTCAATCCGGTCAATATAAAAACTATATATTCAATATTATATAGCTTAATATACATTACAAAAAAAAATTAATATTAACTAATTACCATAATTCCATAATATCAAATATTAAAATACCAACAAAAATAAAACAATAAATATCAATAACCTTAAATATTTAATATAAACAAAGAAAAACTATGGTACGCTCATCACCTTCTTAGTTAATAAAAAACTTAAAGATGCAAGAAAATGGGACATAGCTATCTACGATATCGTACACCAGCCCTATATAATCTTCCCTATATAATTCTTTCAATGTCCCTGAACGTTATATGTAAACCCCTATGTATACATATAAGTATATTGTATAGCTGGGACATGCATTATCGAAATTTTCTAATATGATTAGTCTAAACTTCTAATTCTCGTACATAGTACCATTGAATGTTCCAATGATCATTAAATTATTGACAACAGGCTTTTTCAAAATATTCGAAAACTCGCGAAATTCATGGGTTAAATTCATATTAGTATTGTAATTATTATAGTTGAATTAAATTAAATTTTTAATTGGAACTACCAAAATGGCAAATTTCGTATTAATTATAATCAATTCAATTCAATAAAATATTTTTCAATTGAATTGGATCTTATATGCATACATAAACTGTACATATTTCCAAATCATTTTTAAAGAACATATTCTAAACATTGCATTCAAATACATAATATCCATTTTAAAAACACATTCACTATACACTTATCTAATAAAACAATATAAATAAATATTAAAAAATTAGAAGCATTATTGTGCTGGAGAGTCCATAGAAAACTTCATTAAAAAAAAAAAAAGCTTCATGGTCGCCACTTCAAAGCATAACAAAAATAAAAACAAAATGAAAAGCAATAAAATAAAACGCTCACAAGTTTATAGCGCACAACGCGCAACAACACACCAAAATCATTATAGATAGAAAAATTAAAAATAAAAGCATCCAACAGTAGAAAATCATACTAAAAAGGCTTTTGTTTTTTTTTTTCTCTCCCATTTTTTTTTACAATCATACACATACATACTTCCAAATATACAAATTTACAAAATTATGGCGACATCAGCATCACAAATATTTTTATTTGTTTCCATTCCTTTTCGCTTTTATTATATTATGTAGTATAGAAAATATAATAATAATAAAAAATATATTAGTTTCTATTGTAAAAATAATATGGGAGAATTTTATTTTATAGTTAGTCGCAGTTTATTTTATACTAACTAATAT
This sequence comes from Condylostylus longicornis, assembly GCF_029603195.1. Lineage (NCBI taxonomy): Eukaryota > Metazoa > Arthropoda > Insecta > Diptera > Dolichopodidae > Condylostylus > Condylostylus longicornis. The sequence continues at coordinate 4,390,368 of NW_026578009.1, read as the reverse complement.
AAGTTGAAAAAAAAAAGCCTTCGTAGAAAAATTATAATTGTTAGATGTTGTTGTTGTTGTTGTTGTTGTTGTTGTTGTTATAATATAGGGTTAAAAATAGCAACAATAACAAATGAATTCCATATCCATATTGCGATATACGTACATAAATTTATTATATACATACATCATATATCTATATGTAGACAATGTAGACTTGTAATAATAATAGAATGTGAAAACAACAACAATTATTACAAAATAGAATAACTTTGAAAATGAAAACAAAACAAAAGAAGGCGGATGAGCTGATGATTTGATACTGCGCAACAAATATATCCACATACATACATATGAACAAAATGTAGAAATATAGAGATTTATAATAATGATACATGAAATATGTATATATAGATACATATATAGATACAAATAAAATTATATTAAAATCTTAATTCTTTGTAAAAGCAAAAGTTACTGTTATACAAATGAATTCTTAAAATTTTTAAAAATATAATTTATATAATTGTTTTTAAATGCTAAAATTCAGTTTGAAACAAATTTAATAAAATCATTTGCAATTAAATTAGAACTATAAAACAGGTGATAGGTTCCTTAGAGGATACACGGCCCACTTTCATATTTTATACTACTAAGTGCAGCCTTATATTTTCTATAATTAGACGGTTATTATTTGGAAGATTATTCAATATACTTATACCATAAATAAAGTAATTATAACTATTTTCACTGTTATAACAAAATATTACAGAAATTAAAAAAAAAAATTAAACTAATATTTCAGCTTACATCCAAATGTCAGTGATATACTGTAAATAACAAGTATAATTCGACTTAAAACTGTTAATTGCTAAATTCTGTAACAATACCATAATAATATTGCGTTTTGGATGTTAGGGAAAATATTATTAATTTTTTAAGGTTGTTCAACATTGTTGTATGTTTTTAAAAATAATTTCAATTCAAAATTGCATAATTTTAGGAGTCTTATAATAAAAAGTTATTTCTATCTATAATAGCGTATTATAAATTGTTTGTTGCCGATATAATTGAACTGAAATTTTTATAAATTTAATATGTATGAATTATAAAGAACCTAGTGATCTTCAGTTATCTGTTAAAGTTAATTTTGTGATTTTTAATAAATAATTAATCTGCTTGTAATAATTTCGAATGAAAAGATTTAAAATTTATGAATGCAATGTGTGCCATTACTAAATTGAGCCAGAAAATTGAGTCCATTTTTCAAATCTTTTATATTATTCCTAGTAATAAATATATATATATGAATATATATGGCCCTAATATTCTATATTAAGGATGTTTAACTGGTTGTAACAGGAACTCTTTGGTTTTTCATATTACATAAAATGTAAGTATAGGTATTTCCTATTTGCAGTTTTCTATTTCAATTATATGAAATAGAAAATATACACATTGATATTTGGATAAATCTCTATACATGCCTATATTTTTACTTAATGCTTTCTAATATTGAATCCGATTTGAATACAAACATATCCAAGTATACAAAGTGTCCTATATCACATGCTAAAATACACGCCCTATATACACATTCGTATTTTTGAATTATATAAATATATTTGTACTTATTGTATCTAAGTATATACATTCATATAAAAACCCGTCTAATAAAATTAAGAAAGCAGGAGAAAAGACCACTAGGAGCAAAATATGCGTTTATAACAATTAATGTTATACATTTTAAATATAATAAAAAAACATTGGGAATAGTTGAAGAGGCAAAATATAAAAACAAGAAAAAAAAAAATAAATAAAAGAGAAATATTTAGATTACGCAAGTCTTCCTTAAAAAAAAAATTAGGCGTCAGCTAGGGGCCACCACATGATACCATTATTAAAGTTTTTTTTATGCATACGTATATCTCTCTATATACACATATATTTTTTCGGTATACGCCACACTAAATATAATGTATATGTCGTATATACATTTGTACATACATATGTATACCTAAGCACATAATTTATAAAAATCTAAATCAAAAAAACTGTATTTGAAAATTATTTTTTAACAAAGATTGGTAGTTGAATAAAAAAAAACTTGAAAAACTTATAGAAAACCAAAATCATAAACTAGAAAAAAATTATATTATTTTTTTTTACATCTTAAATTTTATACACGTATACTAAACATAAATGGAAGCTGAAACCTTCATCTTTCACTCATCATGATCACGAAAGATGAATTTAAAACAAAAAAGCAATAATAAAATTAAAGAAAAACATAAGCTATAAGGTCTTAGTAATAATAATTATATAGTCTTGTATATTGTATGTACCAGTATATAATTTTACAAATATGTAAGTTAAGTATATAAAGCCTACAAGGGTTTCACCTAAAGCTTTGAAAATATAAAAACTTAACTATACTTTAATTATACTTATATGCAACACATACACATCTAACATATATTATTCATATAAGTGCATATTCATAAAACCCTCTCTCTAGTGTGTTATGTAGGTAAAAATTAATATTTTTTTATTCTAGAAGCAATAATAGAAAAAGCTTGTAATGTACCTTGAATCTTAGGTGATTTTACATGACATACGAATATTTTTTTAAATATTTTTAAACTTATAGAAAGCATAACAATATTGTTACGTTGAAATTAGAACCTTTAGGATATCTTTATTGTTAGTATGATGGTTTGAAATTAGAATTTATAGGTTTTAAATATATTATAATTGCTTTCTGTTCTATATAAACAATTAAAACTGATTCCTTCTTCAGGGAAAAGGAGACTCAATTCTGTAACTGAATTCCATTTTTTTGAATCTTATTTTCCATCATGATCATAGGTCCGCTGCCGCAGCCACGACCTCATCTTTTACGGGCTAGAGGTGCGTAAGCCATTTTTATTTGTAGTTGTCTTGGATAAACTCAAAAACTGAATGCAAATTAAAAAAAATGATTTGCATTGATTTTACCCAGTAAATGATTTTGAGTTTATCAGGCGAGTGTTTTCCGAATGTGTGTTGTAGGGCATGCCCCGCGCTCTTGAGGGGAGGAGGGGGAGGGAACACAATAGAACCTTTTACGTGGTGGCGGTGCACTGTCAACCCGGTTGTACAAAACTTCGGAAATGTATCTTTTAATTACTTATATACATATACTTATAATTTAAGTACTTCACTAGCATACCTGAACTGAAAATCAAGTAACATGAGGAAGTTGCTCAGTATTGTTGCTCGTTAATTGCGTTGTGTTTGCAAAAAAAAACTTTCTTTATCTATACTTTCACCTTTCTTACGTCTTGTGAATTTGTATAATTTGTACGAGTATGTATAGCGTTTTAATTTCGTTCTCTTCCCATTTCGCTTTCATTTAGAGAAGAAACTGTGAAATGATGTGCTTCATACGTGCTTCATATGTGATGAAGATTTTTCTATATTTTACGGGACCTCTTTGAATTTTTGATGATCAATTTTAAAAATTCGAAATTGAGGACACGAAAAATAGTTTAAGGGCCATTAAAATCACTCAATTTAATTTTATTTAATTTTATTAAATTGTATAAGATATGACAATCCATCCATTCAGTTTTATTAATAAGAAATAAATTTTAAGAAGAGCCCATTTGTGAGAAAACACTTGAAACTCTCAGAGTTATTATTTCATCAGATTATATTATCAGATCATTTAAATAGTGTCCTCATTTACAAATTTTTACAAGATATAACAGTTTCATGGCTAGATATAGTTTCATGGCTAAAGATGTGCTTATCTGAAAATAATTTAAAGAAATACATAAATTTGAGTTGATTTTAAATAACACTTTAATAAATTGAACAGTATAGTTATGAACTTGTATCGATAAAGGATACAGGTTTATAACTATATCTGCAATATTTCGGAACATCTTGGATTGTAAATATAAAAGTTCTAATTATGAAATAATTGGAGTTTTTTACCGCTTAAACGTAAATTTTCAAAACAATTATACATATAGATTGACATAAACATTTAGATATATAAAAAGGCGAAGTATATTTAAACATATATACATATCTATTTATGGTATATGCCCTCATTTCCAAATCTAATTTCATAATATTTAAGATGGAGTAACAAATTTCTTATATCTCTTCGTTATTATATACTTAAATAGTTCAAATTAGTTTAAAAATGCATATACATGCTATACATATACCTTCACTATATATAACTATAATAATATACTTATATAATTATATATAGGTAACAGTAACTTTTAGATTGTTTCCTATAAGGTCAAATTTGAATATAAAAAAAATATTTTTTCGTGTAGAGTTTTTCTATAGGAGAGAGTGTAGGTGTTCAAGGAATTTTTATTTTAAACAAAATATATATGTATATAATAAATATTTAATTTTTTTCCATCACTTATTATATATGCACATAATTATACATATATGTATATATATACAAATTAAAATGAATTTAATAATTTAGACATATAGTAAAAATTAAACCTCGCTGAATATGTGAATGTTTTTTTATAGGAAATTATAGATTTTTATTTAATATATAGATGGTCATAATATATTAAGTAGATCTATTTAAGGAAAATGCTCATATTAATATTATAATGCAATTATACATAGATGTACTTATATGACAAGTTATTAAATCTAGTATTTGAAAAATCAAATGGTATTTAAATTAAAATAATAAAGTTTTGCGCCCATATTTTTTTTACCTTAAAATATTTGAATTAAATTATAATTTATAATATAGGTAATATGTCTCTTTAATTTCATTACCTTTTATTAATTAATTATAATGTTCAAGAATATAAAAATGTATGTAGTATGTTTATACAAGCATTTACTGTGTTCGTTAAAGTAAATTTTTACTCTATATGTTAAAGGTTATCTGGACAATAGTATTTTTAGCACAATTGTAAAATTACAATGTCGATTTCTACTCATTTCGAAGACGTGACATACAAGTTATCACAGTGTCAAGTAACATATTCAAGAGGCATCGAATTACATCTTTAGTACAATACTAATTTCTGTTCACATGTAAATTGCTGGCACAGCGTCTTCAATCGAACATGTTTAACCATGAAGAAATTATGAAGTTATCGTTCCCATCAAAAGTGCTGACGTAACGTCTACAATTTTGCACTAGGCCGGATATGAAGTTAATTTTAATTAGTATAAATATCGTTAGATTTTAAGATATCGGATAAGTCTTAATTTGTTGTTAATAACAGTAGCATGAAATAATTTGAACTGTTAATTAGAATCTCGATTATAATTTAGAATCTATTTTTTAAGTAATAATTGTAATTGTGTGAAATAAATTTTATTTTTTTAAAATCGAGTGAACGCAGTTTAATAACTTACATATGTGTATGTTTTGTTTTAGCCTTCAGCAAAAAACTAAAAGTTTTTAACTCGAAAGAGTTAATGAACAAACCCTACAACCGTTTTATTTTTAGATAGGTAAATGTGATATTAAATCCAAAATTTTTGATTGCTTAAAAATTTTCCTAGAACGTCGGGAAATTGAGCGAAAATCCTCCGTAATTGCCAAAGCTGCAATTTACTTTGAAAATAATGCTTTACTGTTCTTATAATTAAGACGATTTAATGATCGTTAATTCTTCCGAGTCATCTGATTTATAAAACTTTAAAAGCGCTTTTATACACACTACTTTTAATTAGGAACATTGCATCATATCCTGCTGGTAAAGAGAATTTGTTTTTCACACACGATTATATGACGAGAAAACTTTGACTTTGGGGTCCTATGATTCTCTGTTTGGGCTTATCTAAGTATATATGTAAAAAACGAGCAGAAAGCTCCGGTCGGAACCTAAACAAGAGCTCTGAGTACAAAATGCGACTTAATAAACATTTTTTCATATACACACATACATACATTCATACATAATATAATTTCCTTTTCTTCAATGATTTTCTTCTAAATATTTTCGTCGAAAAATTCATTATACTTTTAATTTTATTTTCTCTTTTTTTTTTTATGTTCACGTTCCTTCTCTTTTTATCATTGATGACAAAAAATTTACTATCAAAAATTATTTTTTTTTTTATTTCTTTTAACCGTTAATTTATTTTTTTTTTCTTTTTATTGTAAAAACCCTAATAAAAAGCTTAATTGATGATTAATTCATAAAAAAAAAAAAAAAAAAAAAAAAGTAAAAATAATTTTTTTTAAAGCTAAAAATTATTTCATCATCTTAATTGCCCTTAATGTATTGAAAAATATTTTAAATTGAACTTATTTTTGCTAAATTTCGAAATTGTTATAAAATTTATATAGAATCGGATTTTTATAAAATTTTTATAGAATCGGTGGCGTTTGCATAAATTTTTAACCTGATATTTTTTCCTGGGTCTAAAACCTCTCTCGCCCAATTAAAATACGAGTATTATATTTCGGACAAATATCATTTGATATTTGTATTAGAAATAGCATTAAACATTTCTGGAAACAGCTAGATTTCTATTTGTTACTAACTATTTGAATCAATGTTATTGCATTCATCTGTGTGTTTTGACGTTGCAATTCAAAGTGGTTCACGTATAACAGTTTTTTTTTTAATTTATTTTAAAATTTTGCAAATTTACTTGAAAATATTTAATATTTTAATTTATTTTGTGTATAATAGTTTTGATAGTTTTAAATTTAAAAGGTAAAAATAATAACCAAAATAATTTATGGTAACAATCCATAATTTATAGAGCAGGACTCTAGTAGAACATTTAAGCCATGAAATTATGCAAATGATAATTGAGGTTACATGAAAAAATATATTATGTATTACAGTTTTTATATGTATTTGCTTCTCAGTTTCAATATTTTTCTTTAAAATTTATAATTCTACCAGAATTGTTCCTATTATTTTTATTATATACATGGATAAAATAAATTAAAAGAGCTTGGGTAAAAATCTCTACGATACTAAATTTGTATATCAAAATATAGTTTGTTTGTTAAAATTAAAATCGACAAACAGATCTGAAATAATATTTAAATTTTATATTATTATTTTTCATTATTGTGTATACATTATTTAATAAGTGTTATACACTAGATACAAAAGCTATTCAAAAAAAAAAAAATTTTAAGGAAAAATTAAATGAAAATTTAAAGGCCAAAATTTGAATTAAATTTCAAATTAGACATTTATTATAATTATTATAATGTGCATGGTATAAATTCAATCGGTTCTCTTAAAAAACTTCTTTTAACTATATAGATAAGACAAAAAAACAAAAATAAAATAAAAATTTGTGATCCATTTGACCTTTATTGGAACAGTTTTTATTTTGGAATTTCGATTTTTTTCTATTTTGTTTTTTTTTTCTTTCTCTTTCATTTTGTTTTTTTTTCTCGATTGTGTATTGAATTTCGAATTTATACAATAATAATGAATTTAACTATTTTGAAAAAAAATTAACTATATATTTTTGTTATATTAGATTTATTTTTTTTTTAATAACAGTTAATAAAATTTGTATGGTAAGATTAAAATCTTCATTTCTGATTATTTTCAAAAATATACAAAATAATTTTAATTTCTAAATAAAAATTAAGATTAATAAAAGAGATCTCACCTTTTATAAATAGTTTAACTATGTATTTATAACAGTTAAATGCAGTTATTTTTATTTTTTTATCCAATAGATGGCTGTTGTATTTAATAACAATGTCACCATAATGAAGATGCCAGTATGAAATTTAAAAATAGAGACGTAATTAAAATCTATCGAAATAATTTTTTTTTTTTTTTAATTTTAGATTTTCTATGATTTTGTCTTATGATTTTTTATATACAAATGACTTTATAATCGAATTAAATCAATAAAAAATCAAAGAAGAAAAATAAAATGAAAAAAAAAGAAGAAAACAAAATATAATATAATCATTGTCATCATTGTCATTTAGTTGTAGGCTAGTATTAGATAGAGCACAGCATAGCACAGTACAGCGTTTGCTAATCGTTATAATACTCGCCTGTAATGACATTATTGTTGATTTATCAAAAGCCATAATAATAACAATAATAAATTATTATTGTTTTTTTTCTGTTTTTCATTTTAAAAGATATTATTTATTAATGAAATTAAGAAAAACCTTGATTTTTTTATTCAATACTGGGTATACATATGTATGTATAATAAAAATAAATTCAAAAGAAATTAGAAAATTAAGAAGAGGTTTGTTATTTTTATATTGTTTGAATTGAATTATACGTATAACACAATTTTCGTGATTCATGATAAAATAGACGTATATCAAGCTTGCAGGACATGTTCCTTTAAGGAACATTTTCCTTTATGGAAAATGCAAATAATACGTCACTGTTTGATTTAGTCAGGAATTAAAATAATTCTGGATAAATAAAGCTGGCATTACCTTTTTGGTAGATGCTCTCAGATGCTCTTACCCAAATATTATTTAATTTACTTGAAAATTTATTATAATATTGTAATTATTATATAATTTGAATCAAATTAAATTGAATAAATCAACTTCTACATTGTCACTTTTAACAAATTTCCTTTCCAAATATTTCTCATAATCATGTCAAATTTAAAATTAGAAATTTCGGTCTATCTTTAATTATACAATCACAATTTGTGATAATTAAACACTTTTGTAGATTTTTCCCTTTTAATGATTTTAATTCATGTTGAATGGTTTTAACTATTCTCTAATTTCCAATTTCTATATTATGCATTTTGTTAGTTTGTTTTCATAAATGCGTTTTTATATATACATACGTATAACATATAAACTTTATATAATCAACATTATCATCTACTTATACTGCGCACTCTGTTTTTGTGTTGCGTTTCAAAAAGAGATTAAATGAAGGAAAAAAAAAATAATAACATTTTTATGTTTCCATATTGCGCTTATAAAATTTAAAACCAACTGTAAAAATATAATATTAAAAGAGAAGAAAATATTATAACTATAATAATAACGGTTTCTTTCGAATTTTTAACAATAATTTTTCTGAAATTTAAATTAAAATTTTATTATTATTGTAATCAGATATTTAATATATATGTGTGTATGTAAGTATGTTGTTAATATGATAAAAATTTAAAAAGTAATACCTACCTTTCCTTCATTTAAAACCTGATAAAATCCATAGAGCTCTTACTTTTATTGAAAATTTTATGTCCATTATATGCAGGTATTAAATTTTATATCAGATTAGTAAAATGAAAGAAGACGATTTTAATGGTACCTACTTGGTTTTATAAATATGGTTACATGTATGTTGGTTGCATTTCGTAGGACTAAACCACATTTAAAATAAATTGAAATTTCGGGAATATTATGAATGAAAAATTAAAAGAAAATTCCTGCTTTAAGTGTTATGTTTATGTTGAGATTGTCAAGGCGTTTGGTTCGCGTGCATTTTTGGCACATTTTGTTAAATTACAATTTATATTTAATGCCTTCTACTGTCTACTTTTAGGATACTGCCGAAAACATCCCGAAAGATATTTTCATTTTATAGATTGTTTTTTGTATGGTTAAAACAATTAAAGGGTAGGGATATTAATGAGTACTTTCTCGTATTATTACCTATAGTAAAATTAAAAAAAAACTATTTAAAATTTAATATTAAAATTTTGTTTATAAAAATACCAGGAAAAAGTTATGCAAAATTCAAATTTTTTATTATGGAACAGCATAGCCGAATAATCTGAATTGAATTTTTGTACATTATTGTATACACACGCAATATTTTCTTTAATTTTTTCTATGTTGATGTACCTATATCAGTTTTTGGAGCAATAATATTTAGACAGCGACGGTCCTACTATATATATAAAGTAAGCATTTGGAATGGGCGTTTGAAAACTTATAAAAATAACTAAATTTTAGAAAATAAAATTTTTTTCTAATTTTTTCCATTAAATGTTTTCCAAAAATATTTTATTTTTCTATTTACAGAGTAATTAACAAGATAACATCTACCAATATGCAAACATTGCAAAACAAAATACTGAAAATTTAATTCTATGGGGGGAGTGCACTTTTTGAGCGCCAATGAAAGTGCATAGAGTGCCAATCAAGTTAGAACGGGGCCTGCATTTAGATATTGGTGCTATGTTTTTATTGTTAGATATAGCACTTGAGATCTATTCAAATATTTTTATAGTATGGAATTTATATGGTATAGGGCTGGGATGCAAACTTTTATCGGACTGCGTGCCAAAACATAATTATTTTAAAAAAATGAAAATACTCGCGTGCCTTAAAATAAACAAAATATATTTGTCATTTACACAAATATGTCGATTTATTTATAACTGACATAATCTTATTTATACATACATTATAAATATAAAATTAATGAGATTTTTGTTGTTGAATTGCTGCCGCTCATCAATATCAGGATGATAATTAGTTGTTTTTAAAGGAAATACAGGCTTCACAGGCTTCACTTAAAAAATTTTTGGAAACAATTTTTAGCAAATATAATTTTTATATTTTAAGCAAATATAATATCGGAAATATAAAAAATTTTGCATTTAAGTATTTATTAGCGCGTGCCGGAGAAAATAGAAACGAGTGCCACCTTGGGCGCCTTAGGTTCGCCATCCCTGGTATAAGGCATAAGTATAGGGAATTTTTACATTATTTTCTAATCAATTTTTATTTTATTTGCATCCATATTTCTTTGGAAATTTTAAAATTTTTTACACTTTCTGAGGTATTTTCAACAAACATGCTTTTTAGGTCTATTAATAATTATGAATACAATTTTTTGGTAATTGTTTTTACTCCTTTTTTTTTGTTAATAAAATTGTTTCAGCAATAAAATTTATAAAATGGTAAATATGTAACTACAACTGTTTATAATTATTTTTACATTTTTATAGGGTATTCTCTAGTTTTGCATATATTTTCAACATTGTTGAATTCTAATATAATGTAATGTATAACACCATTAATTTATGTATGGTTTGATATTATCAATCTCAATATAATGTACAAGAAATTAAAGAATTATTTGTTCCTAATAAGTAGTTTCAAAAATTTTTTAAAAATTCTATATTTCTTGATAATAATTTTGTTTGTATGTACATTTCTAATATTGAACTTTCATAAAAAATATACTTGGAGGTCAATTTTCTTACAAATTTAGTCAAATTCTTGAGAGGCAATCTTTTTCGGAACTATTTGTTAAAAAACAAATATTTAATTACAGTGAGCGAGGATAATTTGACTTTAAATTCAGATTATTGCTAATATCTGCAACAAAAACAAATATAACAATTTTTAATTATAAAAATTGCAGGGTTATAGAGGGCTTAAATGTTTTTCCTTTATTTTACATCATTTTAACAATTAAAAATATCTAATAAATCTTATAAAAATTGAATAAGTTTTAGAAAAAAAAGTAAAACAAAAACATGTAATTTAAAACCATTATACGTGTGTGTAAAAACTTACCTACATACATTAAAGTATAAATGCGTCATTTCCTTTCAATTCAAACAACTTAAAACATAAAATAACTTAAAAAAATTATTATGTATAACCGCTATAATAAACTGCAATATTATGTACTTTTTCAAATTTTTTATTAGCTTTTTTTATGTAGATGTATATGTAGGTATATTATAAAATACAACGAAAAAAAAAAACGTTCAAAGTTCATTCTAAAAATATATAAAGGCACGCCTAAATGAAGCTCAAATTTTTAAGCCTCAATTAATTACAACCTGAAAAAAACAAAATAAAATTAAAAAAATAATAAAAATAAAAATACATAGAAAATTTAATTTAATAGAAAAAATATAAAAAAAAAAATAATGAAAACATAAAAAGACCTAGAAATTATCTAAGGTAGGATGATTTTTTACGCCCTGTATGTATATATACTGCACATTATAACCTCAATGTTTCCTGTCTATAATATTACTAACACTGATATTATATGGTGTATTTTATGTCGGTTCATTCAATGTTATTTAAATAGGTGTATATAACAATGTATTCGGTTCTTACGTGTGTAAGTATACGATAAGGAATTGTTATTGTTCACATCTATTACATCATGTTACAAACAATTTTGGAGCCTTAAATAAAATGGGAACTCAAGTTTTTTGTTTTTTATATACGATCATATTTTATTATTTTAATCTTATTCGCATAATAAAATTTATAAATTCCTTTAATTTGTTTCTACCAACACTTGGGAAAATTTTTATTGTGAATTTGTACATATACAAGAAATGATATATACGCACACATATTTATGCGTACCTTACTCCCCTCTACAGAGAATAAGAGATTATTTTTTCTTCTTTTTTTTTTAAATTTCATTTTCTAAGCTCCTCTTTTGTGTTGTACCTTTAAGCCTAAAAGTCATTGCGTTTTTACCCATTTTTATTGGAATTTATAAAACTAGCTTTTTTTTTTGTAGGTTTCTTAAAAATTATTTTAAACTTTTATCTTGTCTCTTTTCTGTTTTTTGTTTTTTTGTCTTGTTTCTGTCTTCCTATAAAAATTTAGAAAAAATTTGAACAGGCTTTTACACGTGTAATAAATTGCCTGTTAACTTTTATGGCCTGATCGCCTTCTTTCTATTTTATTCCTCACATATTATTAAATATACATGTGTATGTATGTATATATACATATAATTCATACTATATAATGTTACCTTCCTATTTGTTGTTTTCTAGCTTTAAATATATTTTAGAAAAAAACAAGTAAAAACGTTTCAGTCGGTATAAACCGATTGAATTATACCCTGCACCTTTCGTTATTGTGTAGCAATTATTCGAACCTGTGAGATCATTCTATAGAAACTTCACGGACATGTCTGACCTATAATTGGACATCCGACTGCCAAGTTTCATCAATCTGACCTTATAATTTTTCAAAATATTTAAAATTAGCTTTTGGAGTTGTATGGCAAGTACCTAAACTTGTCAAGCAATTCCATCAAAACTTCACAAATATATCTGATCTATAATCGGACACACAACTGCCAAGTTTCATGAATCTGACTTTATTATTTTTCCAAATATTAAGAATAAGCTTTTAGACTTGTATGGGATCTACTCGAACCTGTTAAGCAATTCCACCACAACTTCAGAAATATGTCTGACCCATAATTGGACACATGACTGCCAAGTTTCATGAATCTGACTTTATTATTTTTCCAAATATTAAGAATAAGCTTTTAGACTTGTATGGGAGCTACTCGAACCTGTCAAGCAATCGCACCAAAACTGTAGAAATATATCTGACCCATAATTGGACATACGACTGCCAAGTCTCATGAATTTGACTTTATTATTTTTCCAAATATTTAAAATAAGCTTTTGGGGTTGTATGGCAAGTACCCGAACCTGTCAAGCAATTCCACTAAAACTTCACAAATATATCTGATCTATAATCGGACACACAGCTGCCAAGTTTCATGAATCTGACTTTATTATTTTTCCAAATATTTAAAATTAGCTTATGGAGTTGTATGGCAGGTACCCGAACCTGTCAAGCAATTCCTCCAAAACTTCGGAAATATATTTGACCTATAATTGGACACATGATTGCCAAGTTCCATGAATCTGACTTTATTATTTTGCCGAATATAAAAAATTTGCTGTTGAAGTTGTATGGCAGCCACACGAACCGGTGCAGCTATCCCATTATAATTTTTAGAGCATGTGTAGAATATAATTGGACACATGTATACAAAATTTTATATTTATAGCTTTATTAGTTTTTGAAATATTTAAAATAAACTCTTGGAGTTGTATGGCAGCTACCCGAACCCGTTGTCCGACTTAGTCCAATAACAATAGGGTTCGTCCTTGGCACAAAAGAAAAAACTTGTGAAAGTTTGGTGTCGATTGCATTATTCGTTTTTGAGTTATCGTGCGATCGGACGGACGGACGGACGGACGGACGGACGGACGGACGGACGGACGGACGGACGGACGGACGGACGGACATGTCTAAATCGACGCAGAATTTTACGCTGAGCAAGAATATATATATATGTCCATACCGCAGATGACTCCTTCAAGTAGTTACAAACTCCATACCAAAGTTAATATACCCTTCACGAAGTGCAGGGTATAATAAAATAAAAACAATAATAAGAAAAAAAGCATAAAAGTTTAAAATATTAGTTAAAAAAAACAAAACAAAAAGAAAATAAATGTAATTTAAAACTCTCCTCTTCTTTTTTACCCACATTTACCCTATACACACATACATATAGTCATATATCCAATACAATATTTTATTACTATCCATTCTTGGGTAATTTTCCTATATTGGTATAGGAATATACAAAACATAGATGATGCTATATTATACTCTATTCGAGGCAATTTTTTTTTAAACTGACGTATCTCAATTTCCTAATAAAATGAAATTTTTATAAAATTTTGTTCAGATTTCCAGAAACTGTAGTAGATATGATGGCATACTTCTATGAAAATTTCATTGCTCTGTGAAAAAAGCTTCACAGTCAGAAATTTAAAAAAAATAGGACAAACTTAGAATGTTATTATAAATTCTCCAAATATGTCAATTTTCTATAAGACCAAAAAATATATTAAAACCTGCTAATTCTAAATCAGCTATTTCATAATTAGCTAATTACCTTATATACTGCAAAGAAATGGTTTTAATTAATACTTTTTCTTTTAAAAAAGCTCCCACTAACTTCCCTGTAATTGTTAATGAGGACAATTTTTTAAAAAATGAAAGGAAAGGCCATCATTTAATATGGGACATTGACACCTATCCAACGAATTCTCACCAGGTCATTTAAGTGCAGAAATTATTAAAGTTTTAAGATTCCCTTAGATACGTAAGTATAGGGAAGATTGACTCATCCACCGAAATTCGATTTCTTTTTATTCAAATTATTCAAAAAAAATATTCAAAAAAATTTGCAACATCTGTTGTGCCAATAAACTTACAATGAAATCAAATTTGATATACCAAATCAAAAAAATTAAGGCCGAAATTTCAGCTCACTGTATTCCGAAAGCTGAGTTATTAAAGTTCAAAAATTTTTACGACAAGAAAAAAATCGATTCAACAAGATTCGATTGAAGTTAATTTAAGGGTGTTTTACCAAAAAATAGACTTACTTTGATTAAATGGGCAACTTTCACATTTTTAACGAAAACCAGTTTATAAGTCAATCTTTAAATTTGAGCTTTTAAGTTTTTTTTTAATAGATTTGCAAAATAATTTTTAAATAATTTTTAAATATTTAATAAACAGAAAGATTTTAATATATTTTACATTCAGTTTCAGTACCGCTTAAACAAACCGTTTTTTTTGTACATTTTAGAAGCCAGGGTATATTTAAGCATATTATTCAATTATACCCACAAAATAAACGAAAATGGAATAAAAATAAAGAGAGAGAACAAAAAATGTTATTCTTTAAAACACGATTTTTCGACTTACAACAGATAAGATGATGGAAAAGATATACTTACATATGTATATACATATTATGTATACGTATATCAGTTTGTTTAATTTGTAAACATCCAGTTAGCTTTTTTAAGTTATCACATCTCTCATGAGATACAAAAATTGCTCTACAAGTATACTTGTTGTAAATTGTAAGCTACAATATTGTTGTTCTCATATTATACCTTATGTGTATATAAATATGTAGTATAGTAGATGGAAATAAAGGCAAGCAGCAATATAGAAAATCAAAGAGAAAAAAAAAACAAAAAGTAAAACAAAAAATAGTTTTGCCTTAATTTTTCTCTTGTATACACAAAAGCAAATTAGAAAAATAAAAAAAACAAATCTAATTTTATTTTTAAGGTTTTCTCATTTTACTCATGTTTTTCTTTCTATTTTTTTTTTTTATTCTTTTCGATGCCTATAATAAAATTTTCAAAAGGTTTTTCCTTTAAAAAAAAAAACAAATTCACATACATTTTACATTTATAACCATTTTACAAGTCACACTACACTGGTGGATACATAAATCGTTAATGTGAAACAACGGTGTTTTTTTTCCCAAAACAACGGCAATAATAATAATAATTAGAAAACAAAAAAAAAAATTAGAAAAAGAAAATTAAAAAATTCCCTGGGCTAGATTGCGTGTAAAATAAATTTTAAGATAAAATTTTTGTTTTTGTTTTTTAGTTCATAGGAAAGGCAGGCAGGCAACCCAATATAAGAGTAGAAAATTTGAAAAAAAAAAATAGCTATTTAAAAAAATTTCTATCTATTTTCAAGTTGTATTCATACATACAAACATACTATGTGTGTACGTGTGTAAATACTTAAGATAAAACCTCTACAACATTTTATTCAGGAGGTTAACAAAATTTACAAATAGAAAAAAAGATGAACCGTATCACACAAAAAACCAAAAATTTATTCAAATTTAACATTAATTTATAAAAAGAAAAAGCTTTCGAAGGCTTGAAATTTTTATGTATGCACGTATGTATATTTGTTTACTTTGCATTATGTATTTATAATAACGATATTTGTTCCTATTTGTGTGTAAGCACAATAAGAACAGAGCTGATCAAATTACATAGATACTTATTATAACATAATCATATTAAATTACAGAATTTGGTTACATACATATATACAAAGAAATATTAAATCTTCAGACAATAATAATGTTGCAGTATCCAATAGTACTGGAATTATTTGACTCTAATTCCTGAACGGGTAATTGAATTATCTGACTCTAATTCCATTACCCGTTCATCTAATTTATTATACCGTGTGGTCGAACTTCTTGACTAACCTAACTATCAATATTTAGTATTTAAAATTCTTTTAAGATGCTGTTTATATTTTAATTACACAGTGACGTAAGTTTTAGATCACTGTGCATATTGACTGTAAAATCAAACATCTCCAAACAAAACTCATATATGAAAAATATTTTGGAATGAAACATGCATTAGGGCGCAGACACACATGCAATTTTTAATTAACTGAACTGTTCTGTCAATTTAAATCAAATGCGTTAAATAAAAATTGCAATCAATTTGATTGCTTTAATTTTATGCTTGTTTGATTGCTTAAATGCATGCGACCTTACAGTTGCATGTGTGCGCGCTAGTATATAAATCTATGGCATACAAGTAAGCATTCAGTTACAAGACTAAAAATTACATGTCCATTGGAGGCTATTGCAAATGCCGAAATATAGTGGCTGGCTTCTTCTATCGCGACACACTATATCAGAACTTTAAAAAAACAAAATGCCCGTTTAAATTTACCATTACCTAAAATCTGATTTTTTCCAAATTTTTGATATCGTTTTTCTTCTAGTCCACAGGTTGTGGGAGCCTAAAATTTTTAGACATTGATAAACAAATAGTTGATTTCGTTAGAGGAAAATTTTTTCCATCTCCTCCCCCTCTCATGTTATCGTCTCCCGAAAAATCTAAAATTTGAGTTTTTGACGCCTTATACTCGTATTTCCAAAACCGCAAGCTTTTTTAAATTTTTATAAACGCAAAAAGCTAACCGTAAATTCCATGACATTAAACTTTAAAATCGAGCATTATGTTAACTCCTCTTTAAATTAATTTTTTCTTAATTTCAAAAACTGCATAAATCGTTCATCCTAAATGTATGCGATCCTAAAAATAGTTTTGTATATGAATGAAAGTAATTTTAATAGTGTGGTAGGTAGGTATACATAGATTGTTTTTCAAAGCAATATTTTCACTTGTTGGTTTGACCATTGGTTTGACTCAACTTTATTTATTTAATCTCGATGTTCTTTATCATAGCCTATAAATATAAAAATATGCCATTATTTGCCTTTAATATAATCATATTTATACCATACCCTATAAATAAAAGAATTTATATTAACATATCTAGGTAATTCTTAATATATTTATATAAAATTTATAGTTACGTTGACATCTATAGTTGATCTCAGTACTTTTACAACGGAAATTGATGTAAAATTTTTGGCAATATTTTTTTAATTATTATAAATATTAATTTCCAACTAGTACAGTCGTTATATTACAGAAAAAATATTTATTTAAAATTTTCTCTTCAAAATTACCCTCAACGTCTCACCTATGATCTTTTTTCTACTCTTTAAAAATGAACTCAGAAATAATTTCATCAAAAGTACCCTAGTGAGTACAAGTAAAATTCGCCATTATACGATTACTAAATATGAAAATTTCTGCTTCAATAATTTTTCCATGTGCCTAGATTCATTTAATTTTTGCTTTTTGTTTTTTTTTTTTACACAATTCCATTTTACATGACGTATAGAAACTGCTAACGCACTCAATTCATCCGTTTAGAAAAATTAACTAGAACTGACGATAAAAGAAAAAAAAAAATAAATAAAAAATTGAACAAAATTTTTTAATTTTTTGATGGTGGATTAAAAAAAAAAAAGAAAAAGTAGAAAAAAAAATTTTGTAGGACAAAAACGCGCAAGCTACAAAATCAAAGAAATTTGAGAAAAAAAAATGGCATCTTGGTGGATCCGATTCCGATCCCATCTTAAAGGGAACGAATTTTTTTTTTTTGGATTCATTTTTTGTTTTTGTACATTTTTGACTAGTTGAGGTCAATGATAGTTTTTATGATTTTCGTATTATTTTTTATTTTATGTCCCGTTTTATTCTTCTCTTTCTTTTGCGTTTCTTAATTTTTTGAAGGCTTTTGAAATCATTTATTTTGTTTTTTTGTTTGTTTTTTTTTTTTGTGCTCTTTTTTTACGCGCATGAATTATGATATCCCCTCGAAAAATGTGAAATAGCTAAAAATTACGATTTTTTTTCTCTTGCTGTATTTTTTATTCTTTTTGGCTCCTAGTTTACAATCACTTTTGTTTTGTTTGTGTTTTTCTTTATTTTTGTATTTTGCTTTTTTTTTTTTATTTGTTTGACCACCATAAGCTCTCTAACCTGAACAACTAGGCTATTATGTATGGGGAGATTTTTATGTTATCTACGTTTTTGTTTTATACATTCAACCTTACACACATACTTACATACATATGTATTTTTATTTTATGGAAATTTTGTGAATATTATGTCGTTCTTTTAAGGCGAATAGCGCCTAGATTATTATTATTATTGTATCTTATATACTTGCTATATAAATCTTAAGATGTACGTATGAATGTATATATGCAGTACCAATAATTTAGATTTTGTTTTTAAGATAGTTAAAATTTATAATACGAAAAAGAAGAAAAAAAAAAAAAAATTATTTTAAAATTTTAAGCTTTTTTTATTGCTTCTATTTTTTTTATGCTGTTTGATTGTTGATGTTATTTTATTTGCTATTTCGTTACTATTTTTGTGGACACAAAGTGAATGTGGGTATCAACTTGTAAGTTTCGATTTGCCTTGTTTTTGGTTTTTTTTTTTGGATTTATTCCAAAAAAAAAAAAAAAACAAATTTTGTGTGAGGACTTTTAACCAAAATCTATATGTAATAACCTACTAAAGTTGAGAAATTCAAAATTGTTATTTATGTGTATGTATGTATATATATAGATTAATATTTATACTTATACTATATTGCATATACTCTAGCTACAGAGTGTTTAATAAATAGTAAAAAAAGTTTTTTGAATGCAGTTTTTTAAGGATTCAAAATGGCGGTTTGAATTTTTTTTTCAACATTCTTCAATAAATGTTTTACAATGTTTTACTCGTAAATAATTTTCTACTTTTATTCTTTTTCTAAAATATTTTTACTTGTATTGCATGTAGCACGTTTCCAAATTTTGTAAATTGTATCGTACTTGGTTTTGGTTTTTAATTTCAAATTTACATTAGAAAAACAAAAATGTTTATTTAATTATTTCTTATAAAGAATTTTACAATTATTAATTAAATTTAAGCTTAATTTACAAAACGTGCCGAGGACATACCACATTTATAATTATTTAATATTAGAATTTATAGTCATAAAACAATATATTTAGATTTTGTATGTAGAAGACCTTAAAAAATTAATGATCAAAATGACGTTCTATTGAAATAATTTTTACATTACCATGTCATATTGCATATATTTAGGAGTGATTTTTATGTGATAATTTTCAAAGAAATTAAAATCAATTTGAATTGTAATATCTAGCAAAATTTGTTACCTAGAAATTTGGGAGAGTTAATGTGGTAAAAAAAAAATGATGTATTCTTATAAAATTAAATATTTATGCTAATATTTATGTAGATGTGCCGAATTTTGGTGTTTCTCTTGTATAATATGCTGGAGTAGGAAAAACAGCAGCGATCGAATTATTGTATACAAAAGAGGAGCAAATTAAAAAAGAATCTTTAATGATTCTCCTTTACAACGTACATTAGTAGTACACCTAGGCGTTTGATAATAATCACAATTGCAGTATAGTAGCCAATTGAAGCTGCGAAACTTCCATTGGGGTCACAAAACTTCCTCTGACGCATCTCAGTTGTAGCAGAGCCACTTTGCATTCAGAAAAGAAGTGCTCCATCGTTTCGACCTTCTCTATTCAAGAGAAGCA
The DNA here is from genome assembly GCF_029603195.1 of Condylostylus longicornis. NCBI lineage: Eukaryota > Metazoa > Arthropoda > Insecta > Diptera > Dolichopodidae > Condylostylus > Condylostylus longicornis. Next base: position 4,369,816 of record NW_026578009.1, on the reverse strand, counting down.
GATCTCACTCACTGCTTAATCTATCCTTTTCAGATGGGCAATCGGGTGGCAATGTCCTGTGATTATACCCACTCATTGCCTCTGGACGATTAAGTGTGGCCAGCTCAAAGCGCGTAGGAGCGTTGTCCTCGGCACCTCAAAATATGAGACTTATGGATTTATAAGAGAAAATTCGTTTTTTCTTTTGTGGTTATGTAGATATTAAGAAGATTTTAAAAAACGCCTAAAAGTAAATAAGTACAAAAACACCTTGTATATAAAAGACCAAAATCATATCATAATAATAGTTATAATAAAAGAAGAAGAAGAATGACCACCAAAAAAAGTTAAAACGCGTTTCCCAAGTATAAAAAAAGAAAAATCAAAAACAAAAAAAATTACAGTTCCAAATTGATAAATTTATGTGAAAAATTCAAATTTATTAAATGGGAGTTTAGCGCGGAGGTTGCATGATATTTTATCTACTTACGTATCATTATAGTGTACATAAAGGAATATATACATATATAGCTCTCCTCTTGATATGTTTTTTTTTTTTATTATGTTCTTCTTATTTTTATGCATCTTTAATTATGTGAAATGTTGTTGTTATTGATTTGATCACATTATTATTGTTGTTAGTTTATTGCTATTTTATTGTTTGCTATTTTTTTATTTTTCTTACTATGATTATTTTATTGCAGTTATTTTTATAGGCGCGTACACTATATTGTACATGTACATATACATATTTCATGGTGATATAGTTTTTTTTATTTTTATACATGTAAGTTGATTATCTATGAATTTCGTAATAATTTGATGTCCACATACGATTCATTTATATTATATATTATGTATAGGTATGTATATTACGCTTAAATATAAAAATTATGTTATACATATTGTTAATGTCCGCACTCTATGATATATAAATGGTATTTATGTGACATATGATGTAAATTTAATACCATCAATCGGTTTATATTTGAAGAAAAATTTGAAAAGCTTTTTTGTTTCGGATTTAAAATAATAGAAAAAGTATAATAAAAAAAAAAAAAAAAAAGATGCAGATGAAGATGAAATTTTTTTTAATATAAATGATTTTCTATTGAGGTTTTTGTATTAATTTTTTTTTTGTTTTGGTTTTTTTTTTTGGGTGTGCACTTTAATTTTTTTTTCTGCCCTAATTGAGATTAATTTATCACTTTAAGAAATTTTTTTTTTATCATATTTTATGTTTGTATGTTTATATATGTATATATATACATATGCATGATAAAGTGCAATATAAATTTTTTATTATCAATAAATTTAATTATTTTAATGAATTTGGCAATTATACTGTGACTATTGTGAATTGCATAGATTTTGTCAATATTATTATTATGGTACGAGTATGTCAAAACAAAAATAAATGAGAAAACGAAAATATTTTATTGGAGAGTGAGTACGCGTTACACAAAACATTTATTTTGTATACAATTTTCTCATTACGTATTCATACACTTACGTACTTATATATGGTTTAATTATATACATACATTCAATGTGTGGGGGTGGCGATGAGACCGCCGTGCACATTCTCTGCGACTGTCCGGCACTGGCTGTTCGGCGCCGCAATTGTCTTGGACATGGGTCCCTAAGTGTTCGGGAACTATTGTCCAACTCCCTTAGGGATATCTCCGGCTTTGTGATTGGGACGGGGATATTATAGACGGGAGGGTGGGGTAGCTACAATAAGTCAAAAATGGCTGCGGTGGCTTGGGGGGATGCTCCTGTCCCACTCGGTTCCCTTAGAATCTACGAATCTACATTCAATGTGTGTATACATACGTTGGTAGAAATAGTTTAAAGTTGTTATTGAAAATTGAACCTGTTTACACAATTTTGTTTTTTTTTTTCAACTAGCTACTTATACTTAATTCAATTTTTATTTTCTGTTTTATTTTTCTCAAGGAATTTTTAAAGAAAAAGAGTAAAATAAATTATGTACATACATTAATACATATATATAATAATATTTTTATCCATAAGAATGTTAATAAATAAGCATAAATATATATGTGTACATGAATGTGTTTATACAAATCATAATATTAACTAAAAATATACACACATTTTATATTTTTCTATTCAATTCAATCAAGGCTTTTTTTATATTTTTTTTTTTTTCAAATATTTTACACAATTTTCCGTAACAAGATTTGTTGAAGGTTAACAACTATAATGTATTATGTATATGTACGTACATGTATATTTCTAATACATGTACGTACATAAGTATATATTTACAAAGTATATTTAAATATCTAATATCAAAATTGAGGTTACCAATAATTTATCAAAAAAATTAATAATTTACTAAAAATATTTTAAAAAAAAATTTTTTTTGCAGGATTTTTGATTGAATAATTTTTTCAAGTTTCTTTAATTTTTTATGTATGTATACTGTAAAATATTTCAAGATATTTTTTTCGAAAACAATGAGAACACGCTAAAAGTATAAAGACTAAATTGTAAGTTTAAAGTAAATTAAGGAGTAATACTAGTGTGACACTATACTATAGAATTTGAACTATGATTTTATTGTACCCAAATGTTTTCTTTGATCAAAGTACTTATTAATATTTAAAGATCATAAATGTGAATCAAAACAATTTGTTAACACAAATAGAATATTATATTATAGTAGCATAAATTTATAGGTACATAATAAACATTGAATTAAAAAATAAAATGTAGATATTAAATTTCAAGGGAAACGAATAAAACGAGTAGATATATCCCATCTCGCCAACGGCAGCCATTTGTAACTTATTATAGCTCCTTGCGATTTGTTTTATAGTATTTTTGTTTCAATCATAAAGCAGGATATATTCCCAAAGAAATTCGGCAGCAGTTCTTAAATATTAAAAAAAAAATCTCTGTCGGAAACAATCACAACTTCGGACACCGTGTATTGGACCGTCGCAAAGGAAATGAATTGTGGTTTCGTAACTTTCTACACAGAATGCTCGCAAGATGGAACCGGATTTTTTCAGCTTGTGTATATTATATTTTACTGAACTGGACAATGCCTGGAGTAAAGAAATGATTTATATATTTTAATAGCATATGAATTTTATAATATTTATATACAATGATTGATTTGTTTGTTATTAAATTGTTTTTGCATATGTCTATTTAACAGTGTCTATAATTTTCAATTATAATTTAATATCCTACCAGTTAAATAATTGAAATTCGTGACAATTAAACCATATACAGCAATTATTATAGAATTTTTAAATATGGTGAAAAACCCTTTATGAACTTTAAATAAAAATATTGTATATTTTTTTTTCAACAAATGATGTAACAGTTGCCATATGTTTTTATTGTTTCCTCCCCCAAATTAGAGATGTATGGAATATTGTATAACGAATAGGAAAAATTTATACATTATACATATATACATATCTCTATTTTATATATATAAAATAGTATATTGAAAAAAAAAAAATTGAGTCTGCGCATTATTTTGAATAATTTCCAATATACTCGTATTTTTTGAAATTTATAATATAAATTGCAGTATTAAACCAAGTAAAGGAAAATAATAATAATAATAAAAATTTGATTTTACTTGTTTAAAAAATATAAAACGCATTTTTTGTATTTTAATAAATATTTTAATTAAATAAATCAATTAATTTCAAAATAAATTGCTAACACCACCAAAATCATAGAATTTGAATTGTTTTGGTTTTATCAAGCAATTATGTATATTTTTGTTATTGTGGTGGCACTATTGCTGCGGTGTTGTACAAATAACCAGCCTAGACACTATAGTAAACCTTTCATTTTCTTCTTCATTTGCTAGATTATTCAGCGCTATATGTATCCTGATTTTAATTATCATTGAAATAATGATTAATTTCAAAATTTAGAGAAAACTAAAAGTAAAGCCAAAGAAATTCCATCTTCTTATTTAAACAGTTATTTGACGCTTACAATGAAAAATTGATTTAAATGAAAATTTTATAACTAAGGCACAACCTTAGTAGTAATTTAGTTTAGTAAATTATAAGCTTATTATTCCTTACTTATACTTTAAAGATTTCTCTCAATAAAATCATTTATTTCCAAATTAATAATTTCTAAGTTGAAAATTTTATATAGATTTAAAAAGAAATTCGAAAAAATATATGATTTACAATTACCCAAGTTCAAAATTTATTTAAATAATGTTGCATGAAAAATTTGCCAAGTAATTTAATTGACATTGTTATATTAATTGGGAAATAACACATTTATTATATTAGACCAAACTCGAAATCAAATTAGAATTTTATAGGACTTTCTCAAACTATAATAATATTTAATGTCTTCTTGCCATTTAACCTATAGCCTGTTTGAATATATAAGATTCTCTAATAATTTTTAAAGTGTTTATAATTTAAATACAAACAATTTTATTATACTCATTTAATACGGTCATAAATAAATAAAACTAATTATCCCCTTTATTATGTCAAACACTTTTATATTGCATAAATTATAATATATTAAAAGATTTCTGAATTTCAACAGGTAATTCACCCTATTGTAATTTGTAATTAATTTGGCATTATTCGTAAATATACTTGCCTTACATGAAATCAACAGTCCGTAACGTCAGTCGGTAGCCTATACCAGTTTTCCTTCCCATTTACAACCCATTTTTTTTTTATAAAATTGTTGATAAAAAATTTTTTTTCTGCATTTTACATTTATTTTCAAGTGATAAACTTATTCCTTTGTTGAAGATTAAGTACTTTTGACATTGTACACAATAACAATTCAATTATATTGAGTACAGTGTTGTATACAAGTATGGTGTGTCTATTATCATAACAATTACTTTTATAAAATATTTCATTATTCTCATTATATTTCATGGTTCTTCCTTTCTGAGTTCATTATATAAATTTTCGATATATATACAAATTATGCATACACATATACATCTATAATAAGTATATTACATTATTATTTTTTTAAACAAAAAAAAAAAAAAGGATCTATGCATCCTGTTTGGATGAGTAATAATAATACCAAAATTACAAAAAAAAAAAAAAATTTAACAAAAGTGATCAACAATCAGTTTATATGTTAATTTACCTTCATGAATTCTTTTTGTAAAAAGTCACACACATACATTTAATATGTGCATTTAAATATACAAAAGCACACTATCTACATACGTTAAATATGCACAAATAAACAATATATTAGTTTATGTGCACGTAAGTCAATTTTATCTCCCTCTCTCTAAAACAACAAACATTTCAATTCAATTGTTGCATGTGAAGTCAATTTTTTTAACTTTTATAGTTTTATTATTCAAAAAATACAAAAAAAAAATAAAATAAAAAGGGCGATGTACCCTCTCTTAACTTTTCATGTTTTTTTTTTTATTATTATGTTTTCCTCTTTTATATCAACAGAATATTCATTATCCTACATTATAATGTATGTATGCATGTATGTATATTTATAAATGCCTATGTTTGTATACATAGATATGTTCTGCATATGAGGTGATCGAATATAGGGCTAAAATGAAAAAGAAAACAGAAAATTCACGTCCCTTATATACACATATGATCAGCATAAAATGTATTTTAATATCAGATTTATATTTTGTTTGTATATTACATTGTGTTTCATGCATTTTAAATTTTCTATAATAACAGTCTCTTGTCAATTTATTAGACAGGAAATATATTTTTTGTTTATACCCTTGTGTATGTTCGAAGAGTATAATAAATTTACCTAACTATTTGAAACGCTAAGAATAGTCTGAGATATAGACTCAAATATATGCCTTTCAGGGCATAGTTTTCAGGATATAGTTTTGAAAATTTTCAAAAGCAAATATTTGATAAAAATTGAAATATCTCGACTGCTTATATTAGCTATTCATCAGCTATTTGATCATAGCTCAGGAATTATTGAAGCTACAATATGAACAGGAATTATTGAATGTGGTCATTTTTTTTTATAAAACTCTTTTATATTGTATGGGTTTGTATGGTAACTACCATATATGTAAAAAATAGCACTAGGTTATATAAAACTGTATGTCAATTTAAAATCATTTATTCGTACGGGTATCAAAGACTTGACACAGTTAACTATTCTCGTTTTTATTTAAAATTCATACAACGTATTATATGAAATTCACGTCATATTGCATACTTTTAGGAGAAAGTAAAAATAATTTCAAAAAATGTTCCCTTTATAATAAAAATTGAATAAGATTGTAGATAGAGTTTTATTAATGACACAATATAGAAATATACACGTATCACAATTAAGTATAGAATCGATTACTTTTATGCTACTAATTATAGCTTAATTTAGTTTTTTAATAATTTTACAATGTGACTTTTTAATTTCACGTGTTTTGACTTTCACCATTCAAAATAATTGATTTTAAAAGGATTATATTATTTATTTAGTATTGAATCGATTCATAAATTTTAAATAAACTTAAATATATCATAATAACTTCATTGAAACCGCATTGCTGCATTATTGTTCTCAAAGGATTTTATTTCTATTTCATATATGGCTGCTGTTAAATTACTACTAGTACTATCATCTTATATTTCACACTTTATATGTACACCTATATATCAATGCACAATATTTTGTTAAAACACTGTAAAACAAATAATTTACAAAGAAGATTTTATTGAATTTTATGTTTTGGTTGTTATTTTTTCTTTTCTTTCAGTATTTTATAATTATGCTGGTACCCATACTAAAATTATTTTTCCTAGATATTTTTTTTGTATATAGAAATAAAAAGATGTATAGGCGCGCGCAACTTATATATTTTACAATCTATTATACCACTACCCGATTGCATAATTTTATGTTCCTCTCTATATATGGAAAGGAATGAAACTTATTTGAATTTATTTTATTTAATATTGAAATAAAAAAAAATCTATATGTTTGTGTATGTGCTCATCTATTCAAACAAAATTACAAATATATATCGTAATTATATATGTATGTAGTATATATGAAGGCTTATGCAACATGTTATTCTATTCCAAATAAATTTATATACTTTAAAAATTTTTTTGCCCCCTTTTTACCCTCCAATATCCTACCTAAAATAATGTTTCGGTCCATCTCTCTATATGCATAAGCATAAAAGTATTGTTGAAATTTACAATTTATCGATAAGATTTTTTTTTTTGTATTTGCTTATTTTGCCTATTCTCCTTCCTCCTTTTATCTATAATATAGCAACAATTTCAATATGTTCACATACAAACCGTATAGTATTAAAATGGCACATTTATCCCCCTTCCTGTTTATATTTTATTTTCTACTACCACACTATCTTTTTTATGGAAAAAAAATTATATGTATACATATGTATGTATCTATATAGAGTTTTAACAACAAAAATGATTAGAAAATAATTTTCCTGTTGCTCTCACCCTTTTTCATAGTTTTCCTTTTATAATTTTGTTATTTTTTTGTTTTTGTTTTCTGTGCTTATTTTAAAATTTCAGATTCAGGCCGCTGACTACATGTTCGTCGTCGTCGTCGTCGTCGTCATCATCATCATCGTCACCACCATCATCATCACTATTCTCTTTTGAGTATTGAAAATAGTCATGGGTATGAAAATTTATAAAATACAATAGAATATGTAATTATATATAGGTAAATTTGATTGTAAATACTTCAAAAGGAAAAATCATTGCATTTGAAAATTATGTTGGCGGCAATATGCAGTACACCATCATCTACAATTGAAATTATCAACAATAGCAATATTTTTTATTTCATTATTATTTCGTAAGTGTATAGGAATGTAGGTATATATATATTTGAGTGCATATACTTATAATATACTTGATTGTTTCATGTAGTTGTTTATTCGGTTTTGTATATATAAGAGTAATATAAATTTATTTACGAATTGAACATACATTTGATATGTATTATATATAGATATGTATGTATGTATTATAGGATACTATGAGAATTTATAAAGCATTACGAAATAAATAATTATTAAAACCAAATATTGTCAGACGATAGAATTTTTATTGTTGTTGTTTTTGATTTTTCTCAATAGAATCAAATTTTCCGCGGTGGTGGTTTTTTTCGGGATTCATTCGGGAACTTTTTCTATTAATACTTATGTACATATATATATGTACGTGTATGAAGAGAGGAAAAAGTAAATATTATTCCTCTATTTTAATTTTTTTTTATTAGAAAAAAAAGAAATAATATTGGGGTTTTAAGGCAAAATTAATAATAGAAAAAAATTTATGCAGAAAATATACGGGAACGAAAATCTATGAGAATTATTGTATATGGATTTAATAAATTAATTTCCATTATTACCCCTTGTTTTTTTTTTTTATTACAGGAATACTTTCAGAAGACTGTGAAGAATATGCGAATTAGAATAAAACCGCATTAATTTTATAATAAACGCATAAATTTTATAATGAACAGTATTATGTAATCGAAATAAGGTCGATTTATGAAGAATTACTTTTAGTTTTCATTTTGATATTATGAAATTTGTTTTCAGAAATGGTATTGTTAAAGTAATTTAATGATATTCGAATTAGTAATATAATTTTTTCGAGCACAAACTATTTTGTACTTAAGATTTCAAACCTCATTCTTAAAAATATCAGATCAGCTCTTGTAAATTCACTCTTGTAATTATAAATTTACTGAAACTGTAATCATGAAAAATGTCATTCTAATGTAAAAATTTAATATTCTCTAAACCTCAATATTCTACTATTCACGACAGTCATTGAAGAAAGAAAAATTAATTTCTAGGAAAATTTGTTGCTTATCGCAAAGTAAAACTCAGTTTGTTCACAGGGACGCTATAGATATGTGAATATTAGAGAAAACTGTATTTTGTTACGTAATTTGAAAAGTTTTCGTTTATTAAGCATGAAAAGTGAAAAAATGTTTATTACTTAAAACGTCTAGTTGTTTTTCGTAATTTATTATTAATTTGTATAAGAATAACTAATGGACATTTTTTTCATTCAACTGTTAAACAGATGCATGACATAACCAAAGAAACAATTCAAGATAGAATAATTAAAAAATTTCGAACTGAATTCAAATCAGGGACCTACCCCTTTCTAGGCGGACATTCCACCAACCAAAATCATCTTTAGAAATAAATAAGAACTCGAAATGTGCTCCTGTACCAATTTACCTTCTGAAAACATTGACTCTATTTAAAAGTTTTAACTATTTATAAGACTATATGCAACAGAATAAGGTAATGCACTTTGAAAGCAAACATCCTGTATATAAATATACGTATATAACTATAAAAGCTACATTTTATTATTGCTTTTGTAATTAAATCGGTACTGAACCTATAAAATTAGCATATACAAGTATTATTCTAATACAAAATAAGTATAGTTTTAGTGCCAGACGTTATTCTGTGCATTTTACACAATAAAAACATAATATAGAAACCATAATTCAAGAAATTAATTTTTTAAAATTATTTGAAAGGACAGGAGTAATAGGAACATAAGCCGCTTAATTTACCATTAGGATAAAATTTTTATTATATTCTAATAATTTCTAGTATCTCCAAGGAAACCCCACTTTCCTCAATATTAGTTTTCTGTGACTACTAAATCCATCAAATCGAAGACCCTATAAAATTAATAGAAAAATAAAATTTATGAATTTAATTTAGAGTCAAGTTTTAATAAGTTGCAAATAAATATAATTTTAATTCTAATTTAGAAATTTTATAAAAAATTATTGAAGTGCAATTTTTATTGTTATAAAATGCATATACACGCATACATTTATAAAATTACATATAATTAAATAAAAATTACAAATAAATGTGCAAAATATAATAGAAAAAAATCCTATATAGAAGTATTTGAATTGCAAATATGTATACATAATATTTTTATGGTCACCGTCCGGAACCATGCATAATGTATATATAGAGGAAAATGGAAGGAAAATATGGTGTAAATAGGGGAAAAGTTTACATTAATATTTATTTAATTTTTTATTTTGTATTTTGCTCTTTCTTCTTCAAATGAAGAATTTTCTCTATATAATATTAAAATTTATTCCTATATAAAGCCTCAAAACCATCATACAAACAAAAACCATAATAAAATAAAAGTAAACCAGGAAATATCTGATTACCTTTATTTATTTTAAATAAATAACAATATTATATACGAAACATATTTGTTCTATACAATTGAATATATATGTGGGTATTATAACAGTTTTACAAATTCTATATTGTTATATGAATCTATTGTAGTGCACCTGTTGAGCTTTTCTTTAATTTTTAATTCATTTTATATTTTGTTTGAAATTTTAATACACTCATATTCTAATTTAAATAATTTTATTTTTAATTGTGTGAATATAGATTTTTATAAGAAGTTTTTATACAATTTTAAACAAAGTTTAAATACATACATGTATGCGTGTATATAAAAGTGAAATGAAATTTATATTCATGAAAGAACTCTTCAATCAATTAACGAAGTTCTTCAGTGAGAATTTGGTTAATTGAACTTAATAATGAACGAAAAACTAAGTAGTTAAATTTTCTTATTTAGACAAATGGGAAAATTTGGTATTATTGTATATATGATGATTTTTAAACGAGCTCAGCATAATAATGTGACAAGTATGCGAATTTTTCTATAATAAAGTATAAAGAATTTTATTATGTGATTGCTTACTTTAAAATACTTTTAATATTAGAAAATGCTGCCATTACGAAAACATTTAGTTCTGGTAGCAAAAACAGCACATTTGTACAAATTTCAGTTTTCACCGGTCACGTTAACCAACATCCATTTGCTATACATATAATACCAAATGTATAACAAATTCGCCATACATTATAAGACTACAATATTTGTTTCACTGTAATAATAGAAAATAATTCGAAATTTATTCAACTTACTTTAATAAAATTAGAATTTTGAAATTGAAACTGTAGACTTTAAAATTACAAGAAAATTTGTTATACATTAGTTATCAGAATCATCATACTTCGTTACAGTATAACACATTTTTATAACTAAAGCACTTGGAGTTAATAAATAAATTTGAACCTGTTTAAAAAAAAAAACAAAAAAAAATCCTTGGAATTTTCTTTCTATTCTATTTTGAAATTATTAAAAAAATAAAAAAAAAAATTTTTTTTTTCTTTTACCAACTGAACAATTACTCCCTGCCTGACATTAATTTGTAAATATTAGCCTCCAAAAAATTGAGGAACAAAAAAAAAAAACAAAAATTCAAAATGTCTATCATTCCCATCTAAGCATCAAATATACACAGGTACCTTTTTAAATGGAAAAATGACATTATACAAATATTTATAATAAATTTATACTATGATGGCATTACACATTAACAAACATACATTCATCAGCATGCATAAATATGATTACTTTACGTGGGTCCATAATATTTTTGTTTTTTATTTATTAAAAAAATTATTATTTTGTCTCAGAAAAAAAATATTTCAAAGTAACAAACACCAAACAAAAGAATAAGAAAAAAAAAGATCTACAACATTTATCATCTTTTCAATCTTGAAAGGATTCTCCTTTTATTTCATCTTTCTTTTTTTCCTGTTAATTCAATTCATGTATATATGCATATATACAATAAGTATAAATATTTACATACAAGCATACATATAAATTTTTAAATATAACTGCAAGTGCATTGACCTGTAGATCTATTTTAAAAGATGCCTATTTTGAGCCTTTTTGTTTGTTATTTTTTTCTCTCTCTTCACATCTCTTCACATTTTCTTTATAAACCGATAAGACTCTGAAAATAATCTGGAAAAAAAAAATAAAACAAAATTACAACTAATAACAACAAACAAAAACAATAATACTGTTTGTGTTGACTTTCTGTTTCTCTTCTTTTTTTTTCTCTCTCTCTCTCATAAAACATTTCTCATTGTAGTGCTTTGCATTTATTGTTACAACAATAAAAAATGTGCAATAGAAAATTATACTTTTTAATAAAAATCTAAAAAAGGAAACACAATTTATTATAAAATATTCTTTAAGGATATTTATACTTATTTCTTACATTAATGCACACACTTACTCCCACCTATACACTTACAAATACTAGTTTTTTATTCTTTTATATTTTAAACAAACGATATTATTGTACAGAGCTCATATACCGTATAATATGAGCTCAATTATCGTAATATTTATATGTGGGCTTTAATAATGTATAACTAGATTAAATTATATGCGTATATAAAGAATTCTAACTGACTGTAATACACGTATATATATATATATATATATGCATATATATGATATGAGTAATAAACATATGGTCCCTGTATATATCTATAGTTCTTAAAGAAGAAGTTAAGTAACAAATTCAGTAAGTTAAGTCAAGAATAAAAAATAGGAGAAAAAAATAAATCTAATATATTCTATGGCATTCCTTGAGGTTCTTGATCTTTTCTATTTTCTCTTCATATATATACATATACTCACATAATAGTATACAGGTATGGATTTGTAATTTTGTTTAAACTATTCCTTATCCTATATATAAAACATATAAAAAATTATAATATTTTTATTCCTTTAAAATATTTTCATTTAAGGTACACTAAGGTAAAGAGGAGTTTGAAAAGTGATTAGAAAAATGTTAATGTACTTGTGATTTAATCCCAGTGTTGCCATACGAATATATATAGAACAAGGAGAGAGATATAAGAGCAACATATGTATAATTTAAAAAAGCAAAGGAAAAGAAGAAGAGTTGTTTTGTAGAAAGGTTGTTTATTTTTTTCTGATTATATTTTTCATTTTTCTTTTGTTCTAAGAATATATGCATGTTCTGTGTGTTTATTTTTTGTTTTGTTATTTAATAGCATTTCCTTTAATCTTAAAATCCAATAAGGATGAAAAAGTCAATTCTATATGGTATAAGAGTATAATAAAAATGTTTTCCTATGTATAATAGTTATCTATGAAATTGTTTTGTTTTAAATATAAAGAAAATCTATTGTTTAAATAATCTATTGTATAAATACATATACACATACAAATAAACTCATACATATTTATAAATTTTACTAGCATAAAGTATAGTGGTCATTCGCTTCTTTTTACAATTTTCTTTATAATTATATAATATAAGATTAAAACAATGGCAAATAATAGGAGTACGAAGCTAAAAGGTTCAAAATGTTATATATATTAAATAAAAACTTACATAATATGTTCATTACAAAATTCTATCGTCTTAGTAATAACAAGGAAAATATGATTTTAATAAATCCTTGATCAGATTTCTTTCAATTGGGCTGGGCTAATTAATATAAACTTGGTGAGTATTTCTATAAACAATAATTTCATAATAAGAATTTCTCTAATAAGAACAAAAATTTCAAAAATAGCAATGTAATTAGAAAAAATTACAACTACCATATCATTAATATTGAATCGATATTGAGTTAATACCGAATTCCTGCCTGGAATTTGTATAATGGAACCATAGAAATTCGATAAATTTCAAAAGCCTATAGATTCACAATATTCACGAACACGAACAAAATTTATGTGATTGTTATAAAATTTATGTACGTAACTTTTGTTTGTAATTTTTGGAAATCATTAGAAATCCAAGGGACACATAAATATTTTGAACAGAGTTTTTATTATTCAAGTAAACAAAACTTATTTTCTTGTTTTCCCATGTATATGGATATGTATATACACTTATAATTCGGTATAATTTTAACATTCGAATTCTATATATAGCTCATTTTGTTCTATTTCATAGAGGTTTGTTGAATATGCCCCATATAACGTCTTAACATAATGTAATTTTTTCATATTTCATTGCATTTGTAAATTTTTGCATATGTCAACGCATTTACATAATTATAATAAATGAGTCAATCATTTAATCAATTTTTGATTAATTTTCAAAATTTATTTTATAACAAATTACAAAAATATAAGGTTTTTAAGATTATCTACATATATTAAATTTTTCGAATTATTGTTGTACTTTACTACTACAGCTACTATACAAATTTATATTTGCGCCTAAAAGTATTTTGTATAAGTGTTATACGACAAAAATTGTAATGCAAAATAATCATGTGTATTTTACTGAATATTTTCTCAAAATAACAATATGACCTAATAATAAATTCATTTTAATATATATGTATATACATATGTATGTATATATATATATATATATATATATATATATATATATATTATAGAACAAAATTTTTTTTTATTCAAAATTTCTCTTTTAGTTTTTAATCAAAATTAATACAATTGCAATTTAACAATAAAAAAAAATTTCTAAAAATATTTCAATGCAAAAATATATTGTACACATTTGTATGTATGGAAATATGTAAGCATATAACCACCTGATTATATGATTTGTCGCGCCTATTATATTTTTATATCAAAAATTTATTATATGCATTTTCCTTTTTCTCCATATAATATGCACATTTTGTACATATATACATACATATATATGTAATAAAATGATCTACGCGTATGCTTTTGTAATATTTCCACATTTTGTTTTTTTCTTATTTCGTAATAGTATACATATAGATGTCGTGCAAAGCTATAAATTCTATATACATAATTTTGATAATAAAATCATCCAAGAATAAAAAAAAAATGTTGCACAATTACACGATCCACATATAAATATGTATTTTGTATATAATGTCTAATGTCTATTATAAAATGGAAGAGGAGCAGAAATTAATTTTAGTTTGGTCGGTTAAATGACAATAGCCCTTAGCTTAGCCTGTCTACAGTAAATACAAAAGAAAACAAAAATCAGATATCTTTTTTTTTTGTTATTGCTATTTTCTTACTCCTCGCACATATCACACGCAAATGTTCTTAACATATTTTTTTTACAGACTAGTTTTAAAATACGCTTATATTTATGTATGTAGGCATATACACCATATCATAGGAATTTTTCTATTACGTTCCTGTACAATAGCTATACAAGTGTATGTATATTAAATTATTTTTTTTGATTTTCTCATTTTACTTATCTTTTTTTTTTCTTGTCCTTTATAATATTTTAGTTATTCCCAGATTGTTTTATTTAGCTATTCTCAGCATGGTAAGGTCTATGACCTCGCCTTTATATATAGCATATAACACATGTTATATAAGAAAAATATTATATAGGTATAACATGACAACTGTAATATATATTTGTTCAAATGAATGTGCTTAATAATTTTTAATACATAAAATACTCAGTTCTAAACAAATAGTATTTACTGTATATATGAACTCACTGACTGTTCTATTATAGAAAGTCAATGTATATATACATCATGTAAATAAAGTAAGTGTAATCAGATGATATAGAAAAATTTTTCTCTGCAATGATCATAATATTGGGGCTGCCAGATTTAAAGACAATAGCGAACAGAGTGAGTGGAAGATTTTTATTAAAATCTTAAAATAAAATTCGCATCACATTTTATAATATGAACTCGGAACAAACAGTATAAAAATAGATTCTGATCTTTTAATGGTATTGCAATTCGTTTTCATTTTGAAAATGAATCAAATCAAATCAATGGTTTGCGAAATAATTCATTTTCATTTAACAATTTGTAATCGGCAATGAATAATATTACAAAATAATGAACTAATAAAAAATTCTATGAAAATTAATTTTTTAATTCCATAGATGTTGCATATATATAGGAGAAATATTGGGCACATTTTTGTAATAAAAGTTGCACTATATAATGATTTTTAAATTAAACTTATTTAAAAAAACGTGTTACAAAAATATTACATGTATATTTTGATATGAAGGCGTTTACATCTTGTAACTCTCATAGAACTTGGATTGTGTTCAAAGAATTGTAATGTGTTTTAATAAATTCTTCGGGTTTTTGTTTTGAAATAGGCGAAAAATTACGAATTTAACTGAATTTACTAATGCTTATATTGTGAATACGAGGTATTCGGAATCGGCTTTGTAATCGTGATGGAAATCGCATCACGATTGATGTGATTGCAATTGTCAGAATGAAATTTGTCAGGCGCGTGAATATAGTGCTAAAGTAGTCGGAGAGACGAATTCCAAAAACTTCCACGGCTCTGGTAGGGGGAAAAAAAAGTTACTGATGTTTGGTTACGAGTACAATATCTTCAAATAAAAGAAAATTACCGTAATTTGTTTGCGTTTGTGGAATTTGAAAATTCTAATTGGTTCTTCTATACAATAAAATTATCAAATAATCTATGATATAAAGGTTGGGATCTCATCTATTTATAAGAATTTCTAAATAAATGTCAAAAAAAAATTTATAATAAGGTAATTTAAGACATCAAATATTAAGTAATGGATTTTTGCTTGAAAAAATTGATACCACGGGAGCTAAATTATCAAACAGTAACAGCATCAAATTAAAATTTCCAATTCTAGGTGGGATGAATTGAAACAAAAGAAAAAATTAATTTAATTGTTTTTTGACATTTTATAGAAACGTTTAAATGTAATGATATTTTAATGTCAATAAATGTCTACTACCCGCTCAGCACATATTGGCAATGCAGAAATTTTGATTTGTTTTCTATTTATAAATTTATGGCAGCACTAATTAACTAAGCATAGAAAAAGTTGTAATAAATAAATAAAGTTTATACAATAACAGAAGACGTAAGAGAGGATAAACAGAGTATTGTATGTAATATTTGAGAAGAGAAATTTATAAAGAGAAATTTTTCTCTATTTATCTGTATTATATTTGTATGATTTTAATATTTTCAAAGTGAAATAGAAGATAAAAAGCACACACTGCTGCATTGCATAGTTGCAAAGTAAATAGTATAACATCACTAATATTATTTTATACCACTTTCATTTCATATAACGTTCTTAATAGCACTGTCATACATATATATACATAAACATAGGTACATGTAGTTCTATTGATCTTGATATGATGATGATGGTGGTGATTATCATATGATTTTAATGTTGATCATGTTGGATGATGTTGCTGATAATGATAATGATGGGGGGTTTTAGTTTACGCATTGAGATTTTATTTTTTTTTTTCGTTTTTTCTTCATTTTATACTCTAGTCTTAATAGTATAATAATATAAAAGATAACATTAACAGGAAAAATTAAATGAAACGGTTCATTTTTATTGTTTTTTTTCTCTTTCTAAATATCTTTTTACAGATATCTTTTTCTTTTATATAGTAAGAGAATTACAATATTTTTTACCTTTTTTATTTTCTTCTGAAAACAAATATTCGTAAAGTATAAGGTACCTGTGAAAAGGTGTTTCTTTTTTATTAAAGTATTCAATTCTTAGTAAGCCCTTTTTTTCTGTGTTTGAGGACCATTAGTAAATTAGAAAAGTGTTTGAAGTCAAGAAAAAAAAAAAATTTTTCAACCTTAGTCTGTTAGGTGCTCATACAGATTGTTTACAATGCACAAACACATGTACATTGATATTTATGCACATATATAGGTATGAATATGAAGATGCACATGTACTCTCGTACCTATTCAACTTTACTTTGCTTCTATATTTTTATAATGGGTATGTATATATGCATACAATAATAGAATAGAATACAACACGTGTACGTGCACAGGTAGGGTTTTATAAGGTCATTCATCCTAAATGATCAAATATACCTAACTATGTAAGTATGAATAAATGTTGATGTGGTTCAATATAGTGTGTACTATAGAAAAATGTAGTATATTTTATTACTTGTTGATTTATTAACATTTGTTTAAGATGAAGAAAAAAAAATGAATTGTTAGAAGAAATAGGAGAAATAAATAAAATAAGAAACACAAACAAAAAAAAAAAAGAAGCAAAGCTCAAAGGAAATACAGGATTTTTAAAAAAGGATTGAAAATTTAAAAGAGAAAAAAACAAAAATCAGGTTTAAGAAGAAAAATATATTTTTATTGCATTAGAATTCTTTGTTCGAAAGCAAAAAAAAATTCATAAAATTGGAAGCACTTCTGAGAAATGTAGCTATTCAACTGAAATATTAAATATATTGATTACATACCATATGGAACGGCGTCATAATTAAAATCATAAACTTATTTGCACGCTTATTAAAATTAGCATGCTGTCACAGTGGTTATGACAGCGGTCCTATAATCGAAGCGCTTCGTGTTCAAGCTCTGGTTAAAACAATATAAAAATTATATTTAATGTTAATATACAGCCATATTCCGTTAGGCGCTTCGCATATAAAAAAGTGTGAGATGACAGATTTGCTATTCTATCCGATGCGCGCTTCATTATTTGTCACAAAAAACTTCCATAATATTATTGTGCTAAACACATTTTTGAAAATTGCCACATTTAATCGCGTATATTTTTTCAATTTCAAATTTTAATCGATTTAATGGAAAATTAATTTTTTTAATTTTCTTCATCACTTTTATCTCTGCTTCTACCATAAACAAGTCCAGCAAAAAAACTTCGAAAACGTCTAATTTGTTTCTCTAATTAACTATTTGTTATTTATACTTCTTTCTGTCACCAGTTTATTTAAAAATAATTTTCTGAACTTTTAATATCAATTTAATAAAAATTTCGGATCTTACTTCTTTTGTCACAGTACATTTCGTGTCTAGTATAATACCAAAAAAAATGTGACGTGTCAAGAAGAATAAGGCTTATTAATGAATCAAATGTGCGTTCGCGGTTTTTAAATAAATTTTTACTATTTATAGTAAAATTTTCGATTTCAAATTTCCTAAAGTTTTCAAATAAATTCTAAAATTTATAAATTGTTACTTTTTACTTTAATTTTCTATTTTTTATATAATTTAGTTGAATTTTTAAAATTTCGTTTGAACATTTTTCAAATATTCCCACTTTAGTTTATTGCCAGTGAAATCAACAACTACTTGTTGATAATAGCTAATTGTTGGGATATGTTGGATAAATAGAAAATTTGACAACGTTTAATTATGTCCATAGTCCCACCACCAATTAATTGTGTTCATGCTTGTAAAACACACTTAAAAGACTTACATATTGTATAATTGAGAACTCAAAAATTGTCTCAATTGAAAAGAAGAACTGAACTTGAAAAATATATTTAAAACTTGAAAGCAATGCACGAAAAATACCAAGGCCAGTAGAAATTGCTGCTCTAGAAAATGAATACAAATTTAACTCTACAATATTTGCATTGTTAAACGAGCCCAGTGTGGTATTTTAAATTTCGCAGTATATAAAACACTCTTTTTATATTCTATTCTAATTTTTTAATATTAATAATTAATTTTCAAGAAATTAAATTTCAAGAAGAAAAAATTAATTTGTGCATTTCATATATATTTTGCAATTATTCCAAAAATTATAGATAAAAATTATCATTTGAACTTCTAAGAAAATCAATATGACTCTAAAACTTAAAAGTTTGTCTTGATGAATAACCATAATGTATATGTAATTCACGATGGTTATAAAAAATTTAATTAAATTTTATTAAAAAACTTATAAAATATTCACAATTTTTCTAATGTATTGCCTCTAGTGCATTAACATAGATTTATATACCAAAATTTTAAAAATGCACTTGCATACCAAAAATTTTATTGTTCTCAGTTATTGTCAGATATTTCAAAAATCCCATTTAAAATAAACTTTAAGAATGAATTCTATTCAAAAAATTTCAATATAACCAAAATATAGAGAAATAAAATTGTTACCAAAAACAAAAATAATTTATAAAATTTTAATGGAAATTTTTATTAGAATTCTTAGTATTCGAAATTTCAAGATTCGAATAGAACTAATGTCGTCTATGGTAAAAATATGTAGGGTGGTAAAATCTGATTATTTTCCTATAAATTTTCAATTAAAAAGAATTGCGCTATCATGATTCACGAGAAAAAATGAAAAAAAAAAAAAAACACTAAACTTTTATCAAGAAGTTTTCCGAAATAAAAATTTTAAATCACGATTTCTAACACAAAAAAAAACTTGATTATAAAGCTTCCCTCGCCATCATTCGAATTGAAATAAAAAAATAAAATTTAATTTTTTTTTCTTTGTTTTTTTTTTTATGTAATGATCTTTTTAACCTAACACTAGTAAAATAAACAATAACTTTGTCATCTCTGTTAACAACTATACTAGGTTTACAAAAAAAAAATTTAATTTTATTGATTAATGGGCTCAACACATGATAATTATAATTAAAAGAATATTTAAAATTTTATTTCAGGTTCAGTCCCTTCTAACCAACTTTGCAACCATAACAAAAAACAGTTTCTTTATTGATTACTTTGCAAGAGTAAAACTGACATTACTATATACACTTTTGTTGTTCCATAAATCCAACATAAAACCAATGTTATCACAGACTTTTGTTTGGCATATGAACTGTCTAAAAACTAAAAAGAGCACTGATTATTTACGGGAAATGTTATCGATATAAAATCAACACAAAATCGGTTTTCTCTAAACAGTATAGTATGTATAGTAAAAAAACTGATACAGTTTACTATTAAAAAATATTGAACTTCCGAAATGGTTTTTATTTGGTCGCGATGCCCACCCACAGTCTTCCAAATTTTGATTTCTTTATTTTATATTGTCGTCATGCTCGCCCAAAGTCTTCTGAATATCGATATCTTTATTTTACATTTGAATTTAAATGTTCAGCAAAAAAAAACCAACTCGATCCTCGGTCCACTCTCAGTTTTTTTGCTTTTTTGAAAGTTCAAAATGCTGTTCGGTTACATTATGTACAAACATATACAGATTATTAAAATTGAACTTGTATAGTGTTGATTTGTGAATTTTAGAGACTCTATATAAAATGGATCACTTAATAGGAATCTATTTTGTATAGTCTCAGCAATTTCTTCAGCTTCACTTACTATATTATTTATTTTGTACTACATTTCAAATTTGATTTATTTTTAATAAATTCTATAAAACTAAGATAATTTGAAAATTATTTTTTTATTAAATATATTGCCTTGATTTTAATGACAATATCGTAAAATTTCATTTGAAAATTAAAATTTATGAAAAATGGAATTATTAACAATGGAAATATATGAAAAATATTAATATTTGAAAAAGCTCACCAATTATGAGCCACAAATTATTTTCAAAAAATTTAAATAAATTTAAGAAAATGAAGAATTTAAATGAAGAAGCTATGAAAAATTTCCGGAATTCACCCTGAATATGTAGCTGAAGTTTGAAGCTGAAAATTAGATTAATATTACAAAATGTCTTACGTGGATGAAAAGATTTTTATATTTTTAGGTCCCAATTTCAAAATATACATTTTGTAATCCCGTATACTAGGAGAATTCTATACGGCAGCAACTGTGATAATGAAAATTCATAAACTTAGATGACGAAAACTTCATTTATGAAACCGGAATCATAGAGCTAGTAAATAATTGTTTTAATTTTTGAAAATAATTCAACAAAAAATTGATCAACTTATATTTCGCCGCTGGATAAATAATGATATAATGTCTAGACTGTAATTGGAAAGGTATTATAATTTAAACAAATATTTAAGAATTTCATTTTTTTTAGTTATACAATTGAATTATTTTCATTTATTTTTGTTATACGTTAGATATAATGTGAAAATTGGCTCTTCTAACATAATTGACATAATTTTTTTATAACATAAGGTATAAAAAAAATACTAATAATTAATTTAAACTATCTTTCAATAACATAAGAACCTACATATCTTGGGTTTTAAACACGTCTGGATCGTTCTGGATCGTTCGACTCCTTACACGATTTCCAAAGCGTACATATGTTTTCAATGGTGCCGCTGTTTCGGCCGGTAAATCCTTACTTTGCATATATGATAGAAACAGGCGCTGGTCTTAAACTGCCTCAATAGTAGTTGGATAAGTCATAGTATTTTATTAATTGAATTTGAGAAGTAAAAAACAACCATTTATACATAATTTTTTTTAATATCAGGAAATTTCCTGCTTAAATTTCAAGGGAATATTTTATGTAAATATAAATTAACAATTTCAATAATTAAAATTGTATAATAGAACAATCACTTCCTCTTAATTTAAATTTCAATCTATTGAATTTTCAACATTTACATACATACATATATAATTCGTACACGAATTTTATAAAATTATTTTTTAAATTAAATTTAAAACCCTCATAAAAATGCCCCTTTTCTAGAATAATAAAAAATTTGCATATAACCTTTTATTTTTATTTCTATAGATACCTACTATTATATATGAATTTCCGGTCAGGGAGGAACATTTTCAATGTTATTATTGCTATTATTTGGTTGTCCTAAAAAAGGGACATTCTTTCACATACATAAATTAAATAATGTACGAAAGTATGTATTTTAAAATTTCCTTAAATTAAATGATGAAGTCAATTTTAATTTTAATCATATACCCTTAGTTTTCATTTTCTTGATATCGAAAAATTTTTGAATAATTCTAGAAATTATTTGAGCAGAAAAAAAAATATTTCTAGACCAAGAATATTCTTTTATATATGTGAAAATAATATATACATAAATATGTATGTAATTTTGTATATAGATACAATATGAACAAATGATAAAAGGAAACGGCAATGAAACGGTAGGACCCCATTTATTATCTTTTCATTTTTCTGGTTTCTTTTAATTCCTTCAAGTGTCTCTTCATTTTATTTTTATTTTAGCGTTTTATCTGATTTAAATTTTAATTTCTACATACATATATTTATACATATATGTACGATAATAAAATTATATTTGTATACATTTGTATCCTTTCCAATCATTTATAAATTTACAAGGTGATCCATGTTATTTGTTAAATAATTGTGATTAAAATCCTGAAAAACAATGAATTAGAAAAATTTTTTGTGTTTCTTTGGTAACTTACCTGTGTGCAAAGATAAATCAAGAAAACTTGTTGTGAAAAATTGCAATTTACAAGTGACCATTTTTATTTCACCACTTGTCACAATTTTCTTCTTCTTCTTTGTCATGAAACCTAATGAAAGTTTAACCGTTGTCATGGTTTTTAAAAATTACAAATTTCAAAAACCAATCATTTCGAAAATTGAAGTAAAGCTAACGACCATGACGTGAACAACCCAAAAAAATATTTTTATTATATTTCTAAAAAACTTTGGATAAATTTTGCTTATATTAATTGCGCGCGGTATAAAAAGTCGATCATAAAATGTGAAAGCCGTTGAAGTAGCTTTTGAAACGAACCACTTTCAAATCTCAGATCCATCATGAATTTTAACAGTTTATAGCATTTATTTGTAGGATTTCGATATCCATAATTATTTCCACCAAAAATTTGCGAGTTCTCAATTTTTGACTGCCTATTTTTTCGACATTAAGTTCTATCGATTCTCTCTGTCAACACTGTGAGCTCTACTTTTATAAAATCAAAAATATTTAACTCAAGAGTACACCTTTATGAATTCACAAAAAAACAATTAGCAATAAAATTCAAACTTTTGAAAAATATTAAATTTTTTTTTCTCCTAAATTTATGCAAGTTTATAAAATGATGTGGGAGTTAGTTCAATAGATTCCGTTCATTACTTTAAGTCTACACTCTACACTCTAGATTTAAATTTTGTAAAGACGATGTGCAATTTCAAAAGTCTACTAATTCTGTGGTTCGGAAGTTTAAGCATGCTCTTCTTTTCGTAAAAATTAATTAAAATTTTTAAATTAATTTGCGACTTTATTAGGTAGGATATTTGGAATCCACAGAAGTCCTGTGGGTTCTCTTTAATGAGTATGTTTAATTACTAAAACCAAAATATTTTAAAGATCACCCGGCTGGCACCCTCTATTTATAAATTAATATTTATGTTATTGTTGTGAAAGGATGGTCGTTCTGTTTTGATTATCAAAAGTTTACAAAAGTCTCGATGCGCAAAACCAAATCATATTCCTGTCATATTTTTCCCCTCATATTTGACTTTTTTTCTTTTCTTTTCTCGTCATTTTTGTATAAGTGTATTTTATGATTTTTTCTTCTTGAAGGTAATTTAAATTCATTTGAATTTTTAATGTATAACAATTTTTTTTTCCGCAATTCTTATACAATAATTTTTGTTGTTATTTCGCTTATACCATTTCTTTCATGATTTCTTTTTTAAATTGTTGAGCCTTGCGCGCACATTCTAAATAATTTTTGTATATATTAAGTATGTACATATAATATAGAAAAAATTCTTATAGAAGAGGAAAAAAAGGGGAGGCTAATGTACATGATAAAAGAAGGAATTACTTCTCTTCAACCCCTTTGGGGTCAGTTTAAGTCAAATGTTGAGTTTCTTTTGTAATAATTTATAATATGCATATATGTATGTATATGCATAAATTTATTAATAATGAAATGGGGGATATTAAAGAGTTATTGAAATATTATGATGTAAGCATATTCCGTAACATGAATTAACGTCTGTTATTTGCTTTACTTTGAGCTAGTTTGAGTAGTTTCCTCAGAAGGTATTTATTAAATTTAGAAAATATTTTGTTCAATTAGTTTGTAATGCAAAATTCATTGCTTTTAGAAGAAAACTCTAATTATTGAATCAAAATTTATAAGGAGTACAAGTTCTTTATCAGATTCTGTAAACGGAACTAAGAGAACTCTAGTAATGTGTTCAGTTTGGATATGATTTTCTAGCATATTCTGACTTGCAATTAACAGCCTATAGCCTTCTTTGAAATACAAACGTCTTTATTTTAAAATAACCAGATCGATGGACGTAAACGATTTTAAAAAAATTCATCAAATTGTTTATCCAGCGTGGATACATAAAACAGATTACATATTACTAGGTTGATGAATTCGCCCCATGCCAAATAATAAAAAAAAAGAACTTTAAAACGTTCATAATGTAAATTTTGTGATATCATGGATAGTCCTATTTTATAAAATTCAAAAATATTAAAAAGACATTGAGGTTTTTATAAAATAATTTGAAATCAATAATAATTCAAAATTGTAACAAAAATAGTTATATTAAAAGTAACCATCAAATGACTGGAATCCGAATAAATTGAATAGAATCATGATTAAAAGGGCAAAGAACCAATTTCTAAACAAGTTTAATTAAAAATCCTACTTTCATTTCACTATTAAACAACTATGGAGTCGTTGATTAATAAAAATGATTAAAGTGGGACTTATATCTTCTACATTACCGATACAAAGTGACTAAAATTAAAATGAAAGTTGTAGTTTGCATAAGTTCTATGGGAAAAAACTTTACTTTACTAAATCATGTAGAAAAGTATAAATTTCGTAAAAGTAGCAGGCCAAATTGTTTAAATAAGTGAAAGCTAAGCGTACATTTATGCATATTAAACGAACAGTATGTTTTTGGAACGTGTTTCACCGCAACAGCATAGACCATCATATTGCAACTTATATACATAAATAGCCCATTGTATACTAAATTCAAAATCAAACGAGGACAGTACAAATTTAGGTTTTACAATTGATCAAATCATACGATTACCAGTGAGTACAATTGAGCCTCGAAAACAAAATTACACACGCAAAACCTTAAAAATTTAAAAACTTACCTTAAACTTCTTCATAATACCTCGTATAAAAACAACCCGCAGAATGTAATTGAAAAAAAAAATGTTGAATTTTTTTTGTTTTGTAATTTTAATTTATAAACATTTTTGTTTTTAACTTTTTTCAAAAATCCTTTCACATGAAGATTTTCAATTTAAACAAACTTACATGCGCACAGCTAAAATATATTTTTAATTGAATAAATATTGTAGATATACATTGTATAACCTAATATATATATAAAAGAGTAAAAAATTTCGAGATGAGGGAGATTTGTTTATTTCTAGAATAAATTTTAATGAAAATCAAAATTAAAAATATTGCTTTTCGACAAGAAAACAAAAATAAAACCAGAAAATCAAAAAAACAAAAAAAAAAACAGAAGGGTGAATTCTAATTTGCTTTTCCTTTTTCACTGATCCCTAAATTTATTCACGAAATACATACATACATACATAGAATGCAACAATTCAATATCAAATAGAAATCATAACCCATAAGAAAATAATATAAAAAAGTTAATTTTGTGGGAGCATAAAATTGCTGAATAATTTCATGGTTAATGATCGTTTATGATTGAATAAATATTTTCATGTATGTGTGAATGTGTTCGTATTAATGTTAAAGAATAAATTAGAAAAATTTACATTTGTATATTTTTGTTTTTTTTTCCACTAATTCTGACGATCATTTTCTGAAAAAAAAAATATAGAATAAAATAATTTTTTAAGTCCAATATCCTTTTGATTTTCGATTGTATTTATAAGAAAGCAAAGATTTGAGGTCAACAAGTGGAACGATTTCCTTTCCAATATCTCACGAGACTTTTACAAAAATATTACTATAAATGTAAATCTAAAAAAATATATATGAGAAAATAAAAAACTTAATGGAATAGAGGGAGGGAGGGAGAGAGAGAGAGCGAACAATATTTAAAAAAAATATACCGGTAATCACTATTAAAATTATACATTTGCACATACATACATACAAAATACGAGTATGTACCTATGTGTATAAAATTTATGTATTATATAAATTGTAATTTATGTAACAATAAATTTATTTATGTTTACCTATATGTACTCGTGTGTACATTAGTTATACATTGATTTCTCACGCTTTTTATCCATACATATATTTTTGAATATCTCTCATATCTCAACATTATGTATGTATGTATGGATGTGATTTCAATTTTGCTTTCAAATTTTTCATTTTTTCTTATTTTTTTTTTTTTTCAGTTTATGTTATTGTTTTATGTTTGGTTTCGGTTTCACGATTATTATTATGATAAATTTATGATCACGTTTATAAAAAACATTAAAAATAATCAAAATATGCAGAAATTCAAATTTTATTTTAAATTATTCTGAATTACGAGTATGTACATATGTACATACATATAATATGTACAATATGATTATGAATTGAACATAATTATTATGTAACTTATTCATATATATGTATGTACATATATGTGTCTGTGCATTAACATTTTGAAGATAACATTTAAAAAAAATTCTATATTTTTATTCATATTTTAATTAATGAATTAAAATAATTATTCGAATATGTGCTTGTTCTGTATACCTACATAATATACCTATGGGAAATGAAAACAAATTATTAACCCTTTAAGTTTTTATATATATATTTTTTTTAAATTCATATTAAATGAATATTTCAATGAATTTACAATCCTAGTAAGCAAAACGAGATGAAAATCATATAATTATTGTACAATATTGTCGTGAGAAAAAAAAAATCTTTTATCAAACATATTGTAATTTTGATTCTAACAAAATTTATAAAAATGATTACATTTAGTTTAACCCTACCCGTCTTATATTTTATCTGTTTTGTGTGTCATTTCTATCTACACCATTTTTCGGACAGAAACTCATTCTGAAAAGTCTCATATTTCATCAATAATTCTGGAAGAAATATTATCAAAGGCAAAATTTTCTATTAATCTCTTCTTCCTATTCTTGTTCACCAATGATATAAGGCGTTCCAATTGTAAATGCGTCGCTTTTTGTTCACCGGTTAGCATGAGCCTAACGAATTAATTGCCCAGCTATTATTATCACGGTTATGCTTTATACTTTATTATTTATTATTCAAATATTATGTTTTAATACTACTCCTTGAAGTATGCAACAATATTTTGTTATTAGTAAATAGTTGCAAAATATTTCCTTGTAATAAATATTGTTTTTATTTTGAGTCTTCCGCTCTTCTTAGAAAATCAGTTTCAATGTTATATAGAACAGTAAGAAGATTAAAGACACAACTCAAAAATATATCTTCGACTTCCGAAACTATTCTACAAGTTTATGAACAAATTTTCTGTATATTATTTTGTAACAGAAAACTTTATACATATATGAAAGAATAATAGTAATAAAAACAAGTTTACAACTCTGAATTTTGACTTATGTCATTGTTCTCGCAAATATGTATACATGTTTATATATACATATATATAAATGTACATATATATGAAATTTCTTTATAATTCATAAATGAATGATTTATTTTGAAAGTGTTATTGTCTGGGTCCACTTGCAAATTGAAAATTATTTTATTTCCCAAAAATTGATAATGCCAAAAGTCGGAATTGAAATTTATGTGTCGGATAGGAAAACAAATATGTATTTTATAAAATAAATTACCAGTTAACAGTATTTTTGGTTACTTTAAACCTAAATAGATCAATATTTCAAATTTAATTGATGTAGATTTGGGACACTTTGAAGATAACCCATTAAATATGAACATGAAAGCAATTATTGCAATTATAAGATGTTTCTTACATTTATGGAAAGAAACATTCGACACATAGTTAGAAATATAAAAAAGGCTTTAATTTTAAATAAGAAACTAAGCGAGGAATAAGCGAAACCAAATTCAAAATTTTTTTAATTTGTATAGTGTACAGAGGTGATGTTTTTTTGTAATTATTTCAATACTTTACAAGTAGCTATTCAAGTTTTTATTCAAAAATATTAGAATTTTTAGTGAAAATCTTCTAGAAGTTTATTCGGATAAATTCGGGAAAAATCCGATTGTATTTCATATTTGGATTATATTAGAACGATGTATTGAATCATGTTCCTTTAAGTGAACGTTTCTTCTTCTGAATTTTAATAGACATGAGCTTCTATTCCGATTCAATTCCGTTTTGTTCGTATAATTAAATAAATATTTAAAGGAAATATTTTTCTTAAATATTTTTCATAAAAAAATTAAAAAATTTATACGTTTCGAAAAAAAAAATAAAATAACTAACACGAAAGCATGTTTAATAATTTTTTTTTTTTCAAAATCTAAAACAAATGTACACAGGCAATGTACCAAGCTTCTTTTTTTAAAGTCAAACTTTAATTCTATTACAAAATACAATAAAAAAATATACTTACATTGTATATATGTACATTAGGTAATAATACTATTATGTATATATACTTATGTATAATGTTGCTCTCTAATCAAATTTGAAATAAATTTGTAATGACCTCTTTTAAGTTCAAAACCCTTTTTCTGTTTTTTCTTTCCTTTTTTTACTTGCCCTCTTCATATATAAGACAATTCTTATTACTTAAATAAGAAAATGAAATCGAGAAAATGCTATATATACCATATAAGTATATATATATATACATTTAATATATTTGTATATAACAAATATTTTTCCACCTCTATAGCAACATAATAATACATAAGTATTAATAATAATAGTATGTTATGCTGTATACCATCTATTTTATTATTTCTAATGAATTTTTATCCAACTATAGTAGACTCCTATATTATAATATACTTACATATATACATACTCTGTTTCTACATTCTTGTATATAAAAAAAAATCTACCATATCAAATTTTAATTCTATATCTGGTATGTCTAAGCTATATATAATAATATATAGTTTATGTTGTATATATATATACACAATAGATGATAATAGTATATGTAGTGTAGATATTGGAAAGCAAAATATAAAAGACATCGTTTAAACAAAAAAAAATAAATAAATAGAAGAAAAAAAAATTTAAAAGCCCAGACTAACATAGAGAGGAACATAGAATTATCATTAGTTGTAATAATAATAATAATAAAATAAAAAAAAAATTAAAATACAACAATAAAGAATGGTAAAAACTAGGTAGAGATATACCCTACATAGACATACAGAAAATACCACCACCATATTATTTTCTAACATTTTTTTGCTTTTTAACTTTAAAATAAAAATTAATCTACAAGTATTAGTTGCGTGTAATATTCATTAGAAAAAATTCTATACGGATAAAGGCGAGTTTATTTTGTTGCTATTTTCTTATATATATGTACATACATATGTATATTGGAATGATATTTTGCTGCTGTTAATCTTGTTGCTATTTTATATGATCATGTCGTTCAAAATATCATATCGTATCGGTACATTCTTCTCTTTACGATAGCATTACTACATGCTGGCTAATTCTAATACATATTATACATACAGAGTATTATAATTTTATATAATAGATACATATATTGTAGTTGTTCATGTTTTGTAGTTATTATTTTTCTCACCGTCGCATAACGTTATACCATCGTATAGAACGGGTTACCACCTCTATTATTTTTAAATTTAAATAAATTTATCCTTATTCATTTTATTTGTATGAAATAGTTTATTAAGAAATTTTTAAAATTACGATATTGCCAATAAAGGCCACTATATACGCTGTGTAGTCTTCTATTTTAAACGCTTTCTATAGTGGGATAAGGCAGGTCTCAAAAATTTAAATCATATATTCATATTGACGGTTTGTAGATTTTACATTCTAGATGCAGAGTGGGACGATGATGTACCGCGACCTAAAAGTTTTACTGTGCTCCCATCGTAAGCGCCAAGTGTCCTGATTAGAGCACCTTGTCGAAATTTACACTTCTGATGAAACCGAGCAATTTTTCCGGGGGGATATCCCACAACGGCATGTCCACCTCTCTTATGAATAAACGTTCCACAGTCATTGAGAAGGTGTCGGATTGACAAATATAATATTGTTAATTTAGTGCTAACCCCTATCTGGTAAGATCATTATTTCAGAATATGAGGAATTGTTCCTTTCCTCTTTCAAGAAAATTACATCTCTCATATTGCTCAGTTATTACTCATGAATAATTTTATTTTGAATGAACTTTGAAACGCAACGATCAAATCACTGTAAATGGCAGGAAATTCAAAGAACGGCCTCTGAGCTCTGATAATATTATTTCGTCTGAATTATAACCCTTTAAACTTTGTCTGTACAGTGAATCGGCAAAAGTGCATTATTAATGCTGGCTTTAAATCATAGAACAGAAGATCATCTTTTACAATAATCAGCTAGTTTTTTCCGATCCGATTCGATCAACAAACAAGATTAGTTGCAATATTTAAAAATTTTGGAATAAGGCAACAAGAAAATTTTTCGGTGAACTTTAAAGTAGTGTATAATTGTTTGACTCATTGCAATTAATTCTAAGCTTGGTTAATTTGGTTATTTCCATATTAACTAATATTCACTATGAGAATATTAATTCAAATTAATTGTATTATATTAAAGGTTACATTGGTAATCTCTTTGCTAATATTGATTTATCGTCAATGACAACGACAAGAAGACAATAGCGACACATACAATATAATATACTAGCTAAAAGCAACGACAGTAATAGTAACAACAGCAGTCATAATGAAAATGAAGACAACTATATAGGTATACTACTAAAAATTTACATTTTAGAAATTAGAAACTTATAGAAAAAAAAGAGCGAAAAAAGGCAAATAGAAGAAGGAAAACATAAAGATAAAACATCAAGAAAAATTAAAAAAAAACCTGCTTATTTTTACACTTTATATAATATACAAAAGCTATATGACTACAATTCCTATATGACTACGATTATATATAGTTAGAAATACATATGTATATGTATGTGTGTATGTAATATCTAATGAGTACATAGTTTTTGTCTAATGCTCCTCTTTTTATATCATACATATTTATTTTAACTCCATATAATGCATGCAGATCACAAGCACAGCAAATAAAATATATACGATATAAAATTATTGTCCTCCCAAGCTCGAAATCAGAAGTGCATTAGAGCATAGCAAAAATAACAACGAATATAATTAAATATATATATTTTATGTAATTGTATGTACATATACATAATACATATGTAATTGTGTACATTTCTATAGAATGGCATAACTATATATGCGATTGAAATTGTATCTATTCTCATTTCTATTGTCAGGAAACACCACAACCACGGATAAAGTCAAAGCCCCAATTCAGTCATACCCATCTAGTATAGATATACAAATACAATATTATTATTATATTCATTTATTATATTTGTTTTTTTTTTGTGCTTTTTATTTTTCTAAAATAATATGGTGGTTGATAGATTGGTTGGTGGTTTGTCATATTTTTTAAGTTTGATTTTTCTTTTATAGTTTCACTCTAATATACTCAGTGTATATGCTCATAAATGTTTGGTATTGCATTAATAATGCTTATACATAATTTATTATAATGTATGTTTTTACCATTAAAAACACATACATAAATACATACTTGTATATTAATAGATATTATTTATATGAATAAAAATATTGAATTATTTTATACAGATTTTATGGTAAAAACAAGAAAAAAAAACCCACAATTTATAAAAAATTTTTTGAATATTAAAATATTCTATAAATACTTACATACCTTTGCTAATACTAAAATTCCTCAGGTTATCATTGATTGATTATACCCTATCTGTGCAATTTGAAAATATATGTACCTGTTAAAAATTTAGAACAGGTGGATTTTAAAAATAAGAAATAAAACTTGTACTAAAAACTGATTTTCATTAAGTTGAAAATTTTTTCATTTTCCTATACATCTTAAGTGGTTTATCTATTTTTCTTACCAATAACATACAAACTTGATCTTATATAATAAATGTTCCCATGCAACATCTGATTTTTATTGGTGTTAAGAAAGTTTTAATTAATTTTTAATTATATAGTTCCATCTTTATAGTTTCCGACATCCAGGCTGCTTTGGCGGCACTGAAATCATCAACTTTTTACTTGAAGCTAGTCTGGAGTGAGTTTAAAAGCTGAGTGTGAATAACAAAGTCACTCTAATGTGGGCTCCTGGCAATACAGGAATACCTCGAAATGAGGAGACCGATTTTCTGGCGAAGTTGGGGGCAAATGCCTCCTTTATCGGGTCTGGCCCGAGCTTGAGCCGTTCTATGAGGTGTCTTGATCAGATCGTGGCTACCTAGGTGGAAAGGCGCACTTCGGAGCTGTGGCGCTCCCGTACAGGGCTGTCACGATTCAAAGACTTCTTTGATCGACAGATTGCGGGCATTCTCGATATTGTAGGGCGGAGCCGCTCTACTACACTGAGGGTTCTATCGTGGT
Source organism: Condylostylus longicornis (assembly GCF_029603195.1). Lineage (NCBI taxonomy): Eukaryota > Metazoa > Arthropoda > Insecta > Diptera > Dolichopodidae > Condylostylus > Condylostylus longicornis. Next base: position 4,336,649 of record NW_026578009.1, on the reverse strand, counting down.
TGGTCGTGGCATGAGTCCTTTAACTCATATTTACAAAAAATTGGCAGAACAAGTACGCAGCAATGTCGATTATGCGACCGGGGCACGGAGGACTCCACTCATGCCCCATTTGAGTGTGACGGCTTGGCCCGCTCTTAATACAGATTTCTCGGGGTCTTGGACTCGAATTCTCATGAATCGTTGTGCATTGCGGACCTGTTTAAATTTATCGGGAGCCTTAGTCTTGAGTTCTAATAACCTGGCGCGAGGATGCACAAGAAACCTGTATGGTCGAGGTGCTGATTAAATTCGTCTCATACGTAACATAACATAATGATATAGTATTATAATAATATAGTGATCTAAAAACTTTAGATTCAGATTCTCAAAATAAATTTATTAAAAATCTTATATAATAAGCTTATGAATTAAGATATAAAATTTAAATTCGACTTGTTACATGATAAACAATGTTGCATAAATTTAGGAGTAATGTTAAAAAAATTAATAACAGCCAATTCAAATTTTAAATACTTCAGTCTTGTCTTTTACGACAAAATCGTATCAAAAACTTGAAAAACTTACAATTTCTTTTTTGTATACACAAGATAAACTGTAAACATCTTGCTTACAGAATTTCTTCTGGTTTCATTTAAAAAAATTGATTGTAAAATTATATTTTTTCGAATTTTAGGCCCTGTATATCTTGAAAAAGAAAAGAAATAGAAATAGCTTTCCTAGAGAAACAATTTTCCAAGTGAACTTTTGTAAATTGATCCTTTAAAGGAAGGTTGCGCTTATTTTTTTTTTTAAATATACAGTTTTAAAATATTTAACATAAAATTCACAACATTTTTGTTTCTACTTGGAAAAAATTATAGTTTTTTACTTATACACTTTTTATTACTGCAGTAATAATATTAGGAGACAATATAATTTTATTAACACATTATGAGCGGGCGGCCTAGCATGGGCAACAATGTTGCGTAGCGGACGAATATACAATGTATACATCCGGATACATAAAAAGTTTAAGGGCCCTATTATTCAAAAAATAACAAGTTTTTGAAAAAAAATATAAGAATAAAAAAATGTCTAGAATAAGTTTCTACATCCATATTGCCTATAATAGGATTATAAGTGACAATCCACACAAACGGGTACTAGTACCCGACCCGTTCATAATGTGGTAATATAAAGTACCCAATTGCCTATTAAAATGTAGAAGACAACTCAATCGGTACAAAAAGTAGTCTGATAAAATGATATCCAATGTTAGACAAAATTGTTCTTCGTTTAATCCAACATAATATAATTGCAACGCTAGCAAAATATCGTAGATCAAATTATTACTAATTCTTTCTGTTAATGTGAACTTAATGTGTACTTCTAGTTAAAACGCACTTTCAAATATAAGTTTTCATATATTAAAAGCTATAATATATATATACATACATATTCAGATTATAATTGTTAAATTTGTTTTTTGGTAAAAAATTTTACCAAATTTAATTCAATCGAATTTCAATCGAATCCTATATAAAAATTAAGTCTCAGAAAAATTTAATATGATAGAAATAAATTTTCTATAATATCGTAAAAATAAATATAAATCAAATACCTTATTTATATTTACCATCTAGGTTCATATACCCATAATTGAATTTATTTTATTATACCATTTTATATAGAAAAAACCTCTGCACCTTTTCAATTGTTGTGTAATAATAATTATTTAAATAATAATTATTCTAATTTATACATACATATGTATAATTGTTTCAACATAATTTTTAACTCTCTTTACTCGTATATATATATATATATTTTTTATGTTCATCTTTATTTATCTTCGAGTCCATACACATTACATGGAATCATATATAGGGTTATTTATTTGAAATTACAATTCACTTATGTACACTTGTGTATATATGTATGTATATAATAAATAAATGAAAAACAGATCTAAATCTTCATATTACATACAATTACAAGTGTGATATATATATACGTATATATACATATTTATTAGCAAATATACATAAATATATAATTATATAGGTAATAAAAATATTTTCTAATACTTAGATAGCAATAGAAAAAAATATATGAAAAGTTCTGCGATCCAAAACGTTTCAGTTGACTTCATTTTGTTTATGTATATATAGGTATATTGTTATACATATATAAAATGATATCTATATACGGTTATTATAATTTTATAAAATGCGCGACTTCTAACATAATTCCTACATAATATGTAGTATAATAACAGCGACAGGTACAATAAAATATGAATGTATTTTCATATGTATGTGTACATAGTAAATTTAATTTGTATGTATAAATATACGATATATGTATATAGATATACATAAAAATATACATATTTTAAGCATAAAAATATACATAAAAATATACATATAAATTTTATATTTTTTATTTTAACAATTTTATAAAAATTGTTAAAATAAAAAATATAAAATTTTTTTTTTAACAGTAACTGTTGTTGTTGTTTGCTGTTATTGTTGCTATTTTAACATTTTTATTTTACTATTTTCTATATTATTTTTCAGTACCTATATAAAATATTTTTTTTTTTAATATTCAAGCAATAAAGTTGTTAGACTGCCATATTTTGCGCTCCCCAAAAAAACAAAATCATGGAGGTTCATGGAAAGACGAAAAAAAAAAATAATTCCATGGGTTTCATTTCTGTTTAATTTTTTCCTTTTTTCCTCTTCTTAAAGTGCTGTCGCTTTTCTTATTTGTTATTGACTTTTAAATTTATTGAAAACACTAAAAGAATCTAGTACGTGAATATTAACAAAGTAATCATTTTTTGCTCATTTTTATTGTTTTTTTTCTTCAATATCTTATCAATCGTAAATTTTAATATTTTTTAAATTGATTTATGGAATATTAAGATGTCTTTAATAGTATGACACTATTGCACTTGTGTTGTGATGAAAAATTATAAGATTGAGTGATTAAAAATTATTTCTGAGAATAATCACAGTTGATGACACTTACTCGTATAATTTTTTTAACGGAATTAATTTATTAGAGGAGAAAACGGTATACATTGGTATATTAATATTCAATCACAGAAAATATAACGGTGCAGGTTATACACTTAAAACACTGATATACAACATATAAAATTATAGCGGGAATTTGTTAATAATTTCGAGCTAATCGAGATGTGATTTTATAATGTTGTATCCCTAAGGGAAGGAATTTTTGTGTGCGCTCTCATTTGTGATTATTTCATTCTAAGACATTGCTCTGAAAAAATCGCTAGCACTCATTATATAGAGCCGTGGGTGACGAAGAAGTACTCAGGGCAAGAAACGAGATGCTTAAAGAGGGACAAATAAATTAAAATAATAATTTATATATATATCATATTTAAAATAAACAAATTAAAATAAATGTTTTAGGTCGCGCTGCATTATCACCCCATCAATCTTGATCAAGGCAACCTTGTCTACTGACCTTTAATTTGGTATACGGGTCATCTTCATACCCGTTCTGGTTTAGAAGTTGTTGGGAAAAATATAGTACTTGCAAATCTTATTTTATATATCAAATTTTTTCCTTCAATGACTTAGAAAAATGTATAAGAATCGTTCAAAATGGTGTCAAAATTCATCGAGTTTCCTTTACATTTGCTAAAAATTAATGACCCCGAAAATAGCCCATGGTGTCTCATTAATACAGCTCTGTAAATCAGTTTTAATTTCAATAATCTTATAATACGAGATATCCTGTATATGAACAGGCTAAGTTAAAAAGCATCTTTTTTTTTTTGAATGAAGCGTAAATTAACTTTAAAATTTGATTGTGAGTTACAATTACTTTAATAAAAATTGAATTAAGTTTAAAATTTAATTGACTACAATAAAAATTAATATAGACTAGTCGACATATTGAGCTATGACGTGCAATTTGGAATATCTATTTTAGTGAATTTTTTTTTTTCACTAATAGATAAATTCATTTTAATTCTTGGTACTTCACCTATTATTTTGATCACTTTTTAAACTTTGTTCGGTTCTGTTTTATATTGCATGTAGTATACGATTAAAGGAAGATATAGTTCAAATACGATATTGATTCAAAACATAGACAATTATGCTAACTGTAGCCGTTTGTAATATTATATAGAAAATTGATTTTTCTAGTCTATGTCGTTAAATAAACTCAATTCGCACTCGTAATTTAATTCTTGGAACCCATTGGATTAATATTTGTCTAAATTTAAATAATGTATGTAGCGAGTTTGACTGTTGTATAGACAAGTTTGACTAATAATTTAGGAATAACATAGTATTACAATACATGTTGTCTCTTGAAATCGTCAGATCATTTTCAATACCCTATAAAGATTTGTTAAAGTCATTATGCGTGTAATCCTCATACACACTTCTAAGTGCATACATACATAAATTCGTGCCTATTTATATGCATATATACATGGAGTAATAATTATTTAATTACAGCTGATTATGAGTACTTATAAATATAGTTTTTAAGTACGTAATCTATAGATGTATATTATCTGTGCATGCTGATCCATATATATCTATGAAATAATAAAAATTGTACGTATACGACATTATTGTTAATTTTTTAAGATTTAATCTGCGAAAGCTTCACCTGTATGAAGATGTACCAAGTTATTGCGAACGTGCTTAGATATAGTGTATATTTATTTGCATATAAATACATATGTATATTAATATAATTATAAATTCTATCATATAAGAAGCTTTTCACGTAAATATTAAGATGATAATTTTTCATGTCAATTTGAAAAAAAAAATAGAAAAAAGAAAAAAAATTATAAAAAGTAAATTACGTCTCCATGGGCTTTAATATGCTCGTGCAAAGAAGGCATCCAATCAAACAATCTGTATGTATATACATAGTTAGTTTTATTATTACCGTCTTATTTATTTTTATTTAACATTTCAAAAAGCACTTCATTCCAACAAAAAATAACAGAGAATAAAAAACCAATTGGTATTTGCATTTAATTTTAAAGTAATTTACCAGAAGTTGTCAAGGACTAATTCGAAATTCTACACAATTTATAATATCTAACTATTCTTTTTAAATTATTATAAATATATGTATGTATATACAAATTATATACTAAAGATTCTGAGTATTCTGCACATGTTTTTGAAAAAGCTAAGTTAGTTTTTATTTGCATATATACAAGAATTTGGTACAAATTGAGCGTCTAATGAAATTTTAATCATGTGAGGCAACAAAAAAAAAATATCATTTTTATAAGCATCTTATTTCAACATTAAGAATGTACCCCGACTTGAAACAAGTATATAATGTGAGCGCATTCAATCACCAATGGAATCGATACCATGTTCCTTATCGTTTTAGATTTTTTTTATAGACTCTTCTAAATAGTTTAGAATCAGGGGCTTAAAATTATCCCGATATTAAATTATAAAAAATTTACGTTAACGCTACGTTCCGAAAATTATGATCGAAAATTTGCATCTGCAATTTTTTTAGCTTTTTTGTGTTATATTAGCAATTTACATACTTTTGAATATTAGAGATTTTCATAAACGCAATTCCGCAAAACGAAATACTGCAGAAGCATAACGTGATAAATATGCAATATATTTTTAACTATTCTATATATAATATTAAAACATATTTCGGTACTAATATCGTAAAAATTGCGCTATATTGTGAAAATTTTTTAATGTTTATGAAGAAACTAGATTAGTAGCATTTTGTTTGCGGCTCTACATAAATGGTTTCGTGATGTACTGCATTAATGAATATATTTATTCTTTCCTATACTCTATTTTTGATTAAGACGAACTTATACACTATTATTTAGCAAATAAATGAAATAATATTTATAACAATAACTATAGTATATATATTTTCAGATTCACTTAGAATTTGTAAGCATTATATTAAGCATTTTTACAACGACACCTGTAGAAATTCAAGTAAATCATATATTTAAATATCATTTTCCATGTTTCCATGTTTCAAATTTCGTGTGTTTTTTTTATTGATCTACTTCAAACCTCTGCCATTGCTAATTGTCACTGCACTGTTGATAAGTACCTAGAGCAAAATTATGCTCCTATCAAGATTCAATGGTTAAATAGAATTTTAATTTTTTTTTAAGAATTGCCATACTAAATCTATTTTCCACAAATCCCAATTCACTTAAATATTTTGCAATTAAGCTCGCATATTTTCGGCAAATAACATAATTATTATTACTTATGTATGTATATAGAATTTAAACTAAATCGCATAAGTATCTGTATTAAATAAATACTTAATTAGATTCAGTTTAAGAATTTTGCAATATTACAAGTTTAGAAAAATATAGAATTTATAATTTATTATGTTTCGTTTCTTTAAGCATAGTGCTAATATTTTCACAATATTCATTTGTGCTACTTTTAAAATAATGTATGTATATTATGTATGTTATGTATAATTAACTATAGTTATGTTAGAAATTTCAAAGTTCTGAAACAAAAAAGCAAAAATAAAATAAATAAGATTTTATTTAACGCTTTTGCTTAACAAACACAAAATTTAATTTGAGAAAAAAAAAATAAAGATTAACCAAGAAGGAGGAACAAATCAAAAATAACAAAAACAACAAAAATTTTTGCATGAGAATTCAATTAACGCTTTAAAGCTGCTGTTTTGATTTGCTTTCCTCTAGCAATTTTCCAAAAATTTTATTGAAAAAAATGCTTATTAGCTTATATTCTGCTCGTGCGTTCGTCTGTCTGATTACAATATTTTTACATCCTAATATAGAGAGCTGAAATTTAATATATAAATTGATCTTTACTAGAAACGTATTTCCGTGAAAGAAAATTTTTATTGATCTCCTTCCCTCTAATACTTATAGGTCATCAAAGTCCTGAAAATGCTATTTTTCTCACTATTTAGTGTAACGAAACCACATTTTTTTTTTTAATTCTGCAAACGCAAAAAAGTTATGATAAGCTTTTTCTATCGCGGCATAGACTTCTTGGACTGTAAAAAACCAAAATCACCGTTAAAATTAACCGTTGTCTAAAATAAGTTTTTCTTTTTAAATTTTTGATATGGTTTTTCTTCTAGACCGCAAGATTTAGAAGTCTGAAATTTTAGCAATTTCAGACACTAATAAATAGTAAATTTTTTTTCTACCTCGATTCTCTTTTAAATTATTGCCTCTCAAAATTCGTAAAATTCGAATTTTCAGCACCTTGTAAGATTTTGCAATTTTCTGTGAAAGAAAAACACTAACGGTAAATGTCATGCTATTAAAAAATATACTCATTTGTTTAACCGTCCACTCATTTGCTTAATCGTCCAATTCAGCCATTATGTTAATGCTTTCAATTTTTTTTTTATCATCCTAAATGTATGCAATATGTTTATATAATATTTAGATATATAAAAGAAACTAATTAAAATAATGTATAGTAGCCAGATCTAAATAGTTTTTCGAAGCAGTATTTTCATTTGTTGAAAGGAAAAGTGCTTCTTAACAAACAATTGATTTGTGACAACTTTATTTATTTCTTTTTTTTTCTGTAAACCGTCTTGTATACCATCTCCCTTGCTCTTATCCTTTTCCATGCATTATATTAGATATTTTGATCTCTTCTTTGAAATTTGAGTATTAAAAAATAAAGTTGGCGGGATATTCAAGGTTCTTATCTTATTTATTTAGCACTACTTTAATGAATAAATAATAATAATGAAAAAAATAAAACAAAAAATTAAATTTTGAGAGTAAACAACTTCTAAGGAGAATATTTTTAATGTTTAACGCGATCGATAGACGTGGTGTGGTAATTTAAGCATTTTATTTATGTATGTATGTATGTATTTATTTATTTTTTTATTCTTCATGTTATATTCACAATAATAGATACTGGCATTACTGGCGCAGGCTAGTTTAAATAGACATATACATTTTTTTCTATTTGTTTTTAAATAGATTTTTAATGCAAAAAAAAAGAAAAAAAAAATCGAATTGTAATTGTAACGAAATTTATTATAAAATTTTTTTGATTCAAGGCTAACAACAATACTAGATTTACAAAAAAAAAAAAAAATATTATATTCCTACCTAACCTACCTACATTATTATACCTATAAATAATTATATTACATAAGTATATACATATATATGAATGTGTATACGTAATGTACATGTTAATATAAAAGTTACAATAATTATAAATAAATATATTTTTCTAACAAGTTACGATGGATTAAAAGGAATAAAATTTTATTATTTTTTTAAAAGAAATAAATTACAATAATTTTTTATTTCAAATGATAATAAACACTGTATAGAATATATTATTATACTTGTTATACAAGTAGAAGAGAAGAGATCAATAAAAGCGAGAATTAGAAAATGAAATTAGCACAAGAATTTTTAATTGAGAATTGTTTCAGTTTTAATTTGTTCCAATAACAAATTTATTACAAAAAAAAAACAAACTGTTATACAGATCGAATATTGAATATTCAATTATTATAATTATTGCAATTATATTACAATACAATAAACCAGAAATCATAAAACTATACATACATACATATACATATATATTTTTAGCTCTATATTTTGTGAATAGTACTACTGTACTATGCAAGATAAACATTTAAATTCCTATGTTTTTTTGATGTAAGCTGTTAAACTTGTCAATCTTATCGAATACATAAATTTATATACAACTTGAAATAATGCGTTGCTAATCATTTATTGCAACTTGCAAAAGTCATAAACAACTTGTATTTTCATCATACAAGTTTGTTAATTCTTTATAGTATAGGGTGGTCTAGTGAAATGCACTTTATTCTTTAAATGATGCTTTAAATTTCTTGTGAGATGGTTTAGCAAATTTTTTTAAAGGGTAAATATAGTTCGTGGTAGAGAACTGCTCGGACACCTAGGTGTAGTTTTGGAGGATTAAAGAATATAAGAAAATATGTTCTTCTCAATTAATGCTTTCTTTTTTCTTTGTTAATAGACCTAATAACTCTAATAAATATATCATATCATTTCCAATGTCAATGGTTACAGTTTTCGAGTAATGCCTGGTTAAACATGGAATTTTTAATTAGAATAGTGAAAATTAAAAAATACGCTAATAATATCAAAAAATATTCGCGACCACTTCGCAAATTATCGCCTCCCGAAATTTTGTAAAGTTTGAATTTTCGACACCTTATAGTTTCGAAAGTGTTAGCGTTTTAAAATTTCTGTAAAAGCGAAAAGGTAATGGATAATGGCCATGCCAATAAAAATTACTAACTTAACCTTTTAATACGAACATTATTTGAACTGTTATTTCAATATTTTTCTTTTGCTCATCCTAAATGTATGCAATATTTTGATATATTTTTGTATATAAGCATAAATTTTAAATTATATTTCAAATTAATAAAATTTTAATAGCGCTGTAAACTGTTACTAAAAGCAAATTTGTACTTTCAAGGAAAAAATTCTTATTTACAAATTATTGGTTTGATCCAACTTTATCTTACTTAGAAATATGCTTATTATAACTTATTAATTATTGGTTTTGATTTCAATTCACCTAAATTTGAATATTAAGTATAAAGCAAAATTTGTAGGTTGTACTACAATTAATTTTGTGGTACTTTTTCATGAATATACCCCATTCCTAAAAATTTGTAAAAATCAAGTTTTTCTTAACCTACAACTCATTCCTAATATGTGGCCCCAAATATAAAAGTAATAAAATATTTTAATATTCTAGAAAATATAGCAGTAAAAGAACCAACTAATCTATAGCTTAAGAAAACGGAATCAAATTTGCATACTTGATATTTTCATATTTATACTAAATATGTAAACATGTACATGGGAGCAAAGAGTAAGAACGTTAATTTTAAATCATAAAATTAGGATAATTATTTTTTTCATAAAAAATAAACGTTTCAATAAAACAAAGGGAAATAAGATCCCCTATATTTCAAACTATTTTAAAATTAACCAAAATCCCATCTTCTTTACGTATTCTTTGCTAATTTTAACCCATCTACTATACTCGTTCCCCCCAAATGCTACAAAATTTATCCCCATTAATTTAATTGTTTCCTTTCTCTTTCTTGATAAATTCGTTTCATAATAAAATAATTGTTTTTTATTTTTTGAATCCTTTATTTATTTTTTTTTTATTTATAATTATAATATCCTGTATATGGTAAAAAAAAAAAAACGTAATTATAAGCATATAACGCATGTATACGTTCCCATAAAAATTATATACACAATAATACAGAACAGAAAAACGGATGGATCATAAAAATTTTCTGCAAACAAATAAAAAATAAAAAACACAATATAACAAAAATCATCAATAATTCTAAATTCCAACCAAGCCCTTGAAAATTCTTCATAATACTTAGAAAATATACACTCTATATAGATCTTTACTCATATATATTATGTATATGAGAAATAACCATATTAATTTCAGAGCATCTCACCCATATATACATACCTACATATATATAAATGAGTTTGAACGCATGTACGAATCTATACATTATTATGCGCATGCCGTATACATATAACAATAAAAAAATTTTCGAACATTATACTTTAATATATGGAAGGGTAGAGAACGCGCAAAAAGTCACTTAAAGTCGCTAAGAGTCACCAAGTCATTGCTGTCTCCTATACTTTATTTTTAAAATTTTATTTTTCTTTCATTGTTTTTTTTGCTGTTTCTTGCCGAGCTTCTTTGTAACGATCCAAAATCGTTTCTTTACTTTTATTATTATTGTATAACATTAAGAATAATGTGAGTTGAAATGTATGTGTTTTCCTGAGGTTTATGTACGTATAATAATAATAATAATAATAAAGGTAACAACATTTAACACTATGGCTAAATAAATTCCTTCTTTCTTTCTTCCTTTCTTCATGTTGTTTTTTCATCTTCTTGCTGGGTTCTTTTGATAATTCCTTTATTAGGGATAAAAATTTACTGGTTTTTTTTTTATTTTTTACTTTTGCATTTCTTATAAATGTAGAAATATTCCTGCTCTGCTCACTTTGATAATGTGAATAAATTTTTGATTTTGATCCTCTCTTCATCGCTCCTCAATCCTTAGTATATGTTTTATTATTATTATAGAATTATAATTATATGCACATACATACATATGTATGTATATGTAGAGCTACATGCAAACAAACCCTCAAAATATAATTTATGTTTATGCAAGTGCAATCTAATATTTTAAAGAAATAAAATTTAAAGAAAATTATAAAAGAAAAATAAATATCGTGCCATACTTGTGCTCGTATTAGTACAATATAAATAAATTTATATATATACACATATCTATATACATATACATAACGTACATTTATGTATATATATATTTATAGTGTATGGAGCATAAATTTAAAGTTAAAGAAATGGAAAGGAAAAAATGATCATGCCAAGAGGATATGACTAAATAATAAAAATTCCTTTGAAGAAAACAAAAAAGGATTATACAGAGAAAGAAGCAATAAGAGATTTTAATCATATTAGCCGACTAAGTAGCTGCTGTCGTATATAGTAAGAATTTAGCAAAAATAATGAATATTTTTAAACATAATTTCTTCTATAAAAACCCTCTGATGCACTATTTTATGTCTTTTTTAACATGTAGTCCATATTCATTCCTGATGGGGAAATACTATGAAGTTCGCCGTCTTATTTTTAATTAGCGTACCTGAACACTTTTTTAAAGCATATCTAAAAGTATCGTTATACTTAACACAACCAAACTTATAGCCTACTTTCAATGATGAAAGAAATTTACAATGAAGAACCCGCAACTCTTAAATCGTTTGCATAAGATTTAGTAAGGTATATAAGTTGTCTATTGTAAGACAACTTATATACCTTACTAAAGAAGGTCTACATGATGGTTAATGCATCACATTTATATTGGAAACAATCTGTATATTTAACATTTTTTATGCTATTGTGCTAATGAATATTGCAGGTATTAAAATATAGTTTTTGCATTTACATGGTATTAAGCTTCCCATAATCACTTATGATATTTTTTTAGAAATCAAGCGATTAATTGCATATTTTAAGTGTGATCATACCGAAAAACAAAGTTCAACAAATATCTATACATTGCTTGTTAGTTGAAGTTGTAGGTGCAGCTGATCCACCGCAATCCCAATTAACACAAGTTTGCTGTTTTGCTACCACTACCCCATGATCACTAGGCCATCATTGAGCATACGATCACAAGTGGTCTATCTAAACCACCGGGTTCTCTTGGGGAATCTATCTAAATCCCAAATGTCGACAAAATGTTCATAAATGAAATCTGATATCACCAGGATATAAGAAGAGATAACACCCCTCCCCTCTGGTGAGTCATCCTACTGAAGTGCCTGGTAACCCTTCTGCCACCCAGTCCAGAAAAAAGGATTCCATACTGTAGCATCGACACTATCCAACGAATCACCGGTACTATGCTAGAGACTCCAAAATGACCCCCGAGGTGATATTATTAAAGGCAACCTCTACATCTAAAAAGGTTGTTCGAGTTATATCAAAAATAATTTATAAAAAATATAAAAAGTTTTAATGTATTGCAGAATAGTTTTCAAATTTCGGGACATTTCTGCTATAATTACTAATTTTTTCTTCATGAGAAACCATGTTTGAAATTTCGTCAGATCAGACGTTGTTTAATGCTTAAGTCATGTGAAAATCTCTTGTTTATTTTGACCGTGCTAGTTGACTTTGTCAAAAAAAGACTGTTAACGCATAGCATTTAATCATATGCAATAAATTTAAAATATTTTCTTATATTTATTGGACTACGTGACTTATAACCGTATACACTAATACTATTATATAGTAAGCTCATTACACAGAATTATACATTTTCTGGAATCTCTATAACGTCAAATTTTCTATAGAATTCTCTAATTTTTTCTCAGTTTTTTGTACTCTTTTATTATATATGACTCCTTGCCATTAACATACATATGAATATGCCTCTTGTATGATATTGTTGTGCACCATAAGTAATATGTGTGCATCATAGAAATTTTTTTATCTAACAAAATAGTAAAAACACAAAAAAAAATGAAAGATTTGACGATCATCATAGTTCAATGCCCTTAAATCTACAGTATACAATAGAGTAAAAATATTTTAAAATGTGTGTATATAGGCATTGAAAAGTTTTCGAATACGAGTTTCAGTTCAAATTTGATAATAAGTACACTTAACAATATTAATAATATGTAACAGTGTTTATGGAATGAAAGAAAAAATTGTATTTAGAATTACATGAATAAGAGGGATATTGACTATTTAAGGGAGAGAGGGATATTGACTTAAGAGAAGGAAGGGCATAAGAGTATGAAACGTTAACTATAAAGATTTTTTATTTGTGCCTTCGTATCTTGTTGTATGAAACATTTTCATAGGAAATTTTATTTTCATATGAGTATTTATAAATGCATAAACGTTTGTATATTTTTCACAAAGGATTCAATGTTTGTTAATAACTTTTCGAAGCAATGTAAATATCTAGGCATATAAGAAGGATATACGCGTTTGTCTGCATTTATGAATCATTTTTGTTTTCATCTTTGAATTTTTGTTATTTTTAATTGTATAAGGGATCATATTTGTATTTACTAATGCATTAAAAAATTATTATCCTGTCATACTCAAATAAAAAGGGGGCTATTGACTTTTCTGTTTATTTTAAGATAAAAAAGATTTTTTTTTTTTTTAATAGAAATGAAAGATAAAATTAAGGGAAAATGGTTGAGTTGATAATAATATTAAAGGATTTTTAAAATCAAAGAATTATAGAACATTCGATACTTTTTCTCCTAGTTTATATTGATTTCATATTACAAATTTCTCGGGAAATGATCTTGTTTCGCTTTAGAATACGACAATGGAATTATTATAAATTAAAAGCATTGAAATAAATTTGAAAAAATTACTCATATTTTGTAAAAAAAAACTGTTTCCTCAGCTAGGATCTGCTTGGTTAGTCGGTTGAAGTAGCCGACGCAGAAGATCCAACGCAAATCAATTAGCACAAACGTGCCGTTTTGCTGCCATTGCGCCGTGATCATTAGGCTGTCATTGAGCATACGATTACAGGTAGCATTCCTAAGCTAGCCGATTCTCCTAAAAAATCTATATATAAATCTTCGATGTCAATTTTCAAAATAAATGTAACGGGGCTGGAAAATATATCGAACAGCCAGTTCGCCAGCAGTTATTAAGCAGGCAATTGGCTGTCGATTTGTTTTGCTACATTATTAGTCACAAAGCGAAATCCCTCAAGATCTCGCATGCTTTAAAAATGGCGGAAACATGAATGTGTAGTAGTTGCTTAAAATTATTATCTTTGACACAAGTATTTCTTATTGTGAAAACAATTGTGTTTGATAGTGAATGAATCGATTATCGATAACCCTATTGAACTTAAAATATTCAGAATATTTGCATAGATTGGCATCACGCATATTCATATGAACGCAACGCAAAAAAATTATTCACTGATCATTACATTTCTGTTATACAATAGTTTTTGTAGTATAGAAATGGTTAAGCCACATATTTTAATATGTTGATGTCTAAAGTTTGGGAAGTAAAGACCTGTAGAGTTAGAGTTTGTAAGGCTAGAAGCTTGGCTATATATGAAATTCAGTTAATTTTTGACATTATAATTCATAAGGTCTGATTTTGGCAATATTTTGCATTAAAAATGTTTTTGGTTTTACGTTTTTACAAAAAACAAATCTTAAAGAATATATGGTCCGTCAGCTGATTCCTAGTTTCAATTCTTTACTCTACACAATTCATAACAGAACAATAATGTATAATAATTATATTATAAACTTAAAAACCATTTCGTAATACAAAAACATTTCTCAAATATTTTAATGTAGGTCTCAAAAACAATTATTAAAATATCCTTAATTTGTCTATATTTGGATTTGGAAAAAAAAAATATATTTTTAAAGCCTATACTAATAATCATGCAATATTTAGATAACGTTGACGATTATATTTTTCAAATACACACATACATACAGAACGTATATAAATGTTTCATCTATAAATAAAATTTAATAAAAAAGAAAAAAATAATTTGTAAAGGATCATTAGCCTACGATGTGTGATATGAAATTTTTAACAATTTTATCATTAAATTAAAAAACAAATTTATTTTTGATCCTTGTTTTTTTTTTTGTTAAAGCAAAGGAGAAAATTTCAAACTTCATTTTATTCTATGTAAATATTTAATTTAAGAATTCAAAATTTTACATCAAAATTTTTAACAAATGAAGATTTTATTGAATTCCTCCTCGTAATTTTCTCTTCAATCTTCATCTATTAATACTTTTAGTTAATTTTTTTAAATTTTGTAAATGTAAACAGGATATTTTTTTTTATGTCCTTTGTATTTTTTCTGAACAACAAATATTTAATTTACACAAAGGTGTTTTCTTTATATTGTTGAATAATATTTTGTTGGAATGATGATTTTGGAATGTGTTAGGCAAACGATCAGTAAAGAAATTTTAGAATTTCTGTTCTATTAAAAATATAAGAAATTATGAATTCAAAGTCAAAAGAGATCTTCTAAATTAAAGTAAATAGAAAAATATAACACTTTTGTTTGCATATCCAAAATGATATTTAAAAAAAGATTTTGAAGAAAACCTTAAGAAATTTAAATTCAATATTTGGTAATGTTGTAGAATTTCATTTAGAAGGTGAATAATCAAACATATGTGTTTCACGAGCTAAAATCATAAAAAATCAATAGAGAAAATGTAAAATTTTATTCAGTTGAAATTTAGGGGAATATTATTCCTTTTATATATAGGAATGTGATACTTCAATGTGCTGTGGAGGTGTTCGTAGGTGAATTTGTAATATAGGATCGCTGATTTTAATTTTGTTAACTAAATTAAAAAAAATAAACTAGATAAATTTTAAATTTGAATATTTAATGTACATTTTCTATTAAAATTTTCTATTTCTATTTAAATCATTGCTCAACAATTACTTTAAATTACTACTTTGTATACGGCTGTATTCTATGGTGTTCTAGGAAGTAGTAAATACCCATTATGTGTACATTTAGAGGATTTTGTGCCCTCAAATGGAACACTATAATTACCTGTGCAGCCTTTATGCACCACTCTACTATTAATCCAATAACCATGAAATTTTATAAGAATGGTCCTACAGCACCTGCTTGAGGTCGACCGCACTGATAGAAATAGAAAAGCGCTCGAGTAACTTGGGAGGCACGGAAGACAGCAATTCTGCCGCCTTCAGATCAATGTATGGCCCAGTACTTCCTTTCTACTGCGAGCGAGAGTAATACATCCTTCCAAAAGGAACAAATCAGTAGGCTGATTTACCCCCTAAGTTCGCAGTGACTCGACCAAACCCCGGTGAGAATTCTCAACTAATATTTGCCCATCCCTATAATCTTCTTAAAACGATTTTGGTGTCCAGAAGCTCGTTTTTGGTGCCTTGTTCTGCCTCGGAATTCCTTTCCAGCGCTTTGATCTGTTGCTCTCTTTTCGTAGTTCAAAACGAAAGGTATGTAGTCTGATTCCGCAAAAGGCTCCGCCTTAAGGAGAGGTGTAAAATCTTGCGTTAGTTTCTAAACTCGACTCGAAAATTATAGCGAAAAAATGGCTTTTTTCAAGCCGTTTTAAACTCTGTTATACTAAAAAAAAAATCGAACAAAATATAAAAAGAAATTAAAATTTACAATATTATCACGGTTGAGGCGATCTTAAAGCCTCTGAAAATTTTTAAATATGAACAAAATTTAAATCATGTACGAGATATCAAAGAAAAGATCTTAATGCGTTTGAAAAATTTTTTATAAGCTAGCTACATATTATAAAAGCTAGTATTACTGTATTTGTCATCCAAAATGATTTTATATCCAAAAAAATTAAGACAAATAATCGCATTAAAACTGAATATGATTACATAAATTAAGAAGGCTATAAATAATAGAACCAAATCTTTGACGTTATTAAGCTTCATTTAATAATTAATTTTATTAAAGCTATACAGCCTCTGTATTACTCTTTATAATATGCAAGTTTGTATATACCCATTGATATTTATATATGCCTAAATACAACTAAGTCTCAGGATGAGAATCGGTATTCAATTATGGAAATTCCGTATATATAAGTTATCAAATTGTATTTATAAGTTTTGTGAAATTTTAACAATAATGTAAAAAAAATTAACTATGTACCTACGAGTATTATTAAAAATTTCAATATTAATTCTCGTCCCTTTCGAATACACAATTTCATACTATAATTTTCGCGTACTCATAGCCCACACATATACTTACATATATTTAAAATTCATGGTATAATTTATAAATTTTATATAAAATGTTAAGGAATATTAATTTAAACCACGACCAAGGGGGTTTTTTAATAAAATAAAACAAAAAAAAAATTCCATGAAATTGTGAAAATTATTTGAAAATAAAAAACAAGAGAAACAAGTTCTTGATCTCTTCATGCTACAATTACTCTTAAATTAATGATGATCGCATAAATATTCATACCACTGTATATATGTACATTATAATGTATACATTTCTATAATTTTTCCATAAATTAATACGTACATATATGTATGTATTCTACATAAGGACACCATTAACATCAAATACTCGTACTTATAATACAAAAAAAAAAAATAATTTAAAAAAATTTTTGAAATGACGAAGCGTCCTCTATTTAATTCGCTTTTGAATGCAAGTTATTAACATACCAGCAAACATATATACCAGCATCTATAATATGTATATACAATTGAGAATATATAAGGGATAATATGAGTTTTTGATCTTTCCTGATTATCAAGAATGCTGATCAAGATGGATCATAAATGATGACATTGCTGCTTCTTCTTATTATTTATGCATAATGTTTCTTTTTATACAAAAAACAGAAAAAACAAAAAAGTCAAGATCAAAAAAAAAATTAATAAAGCTCCACTATTTTTTTTTTATTGTTATTTTTGCTCTTTTCTTTCTCTTAATTTCATTTTTAACATTATTTTGTTCACCTAATCGTTAAAAATCGTTATTTCTGTTGATCTCATTCTTGACTTGACTTAAATGATGCGACGATCCTTTTTCTGTACACATCTCTCATTGTCTGGTTATTTTTGTTGTGTTTTTGTTCTGTTTATTGTTTTTTTTTTTTTTGTATCCCAAGAGTGATCGTTGAAAATAAGGCAACCGTATAGAGCAATATAAGAAAAAGGTTTAAAAAATAAATTTTGTTTTTTAAAATTTTTTTTTCTTCCCGGACTTTTATTTTTATTCCTTGAAGATCCTAAATTTTTAATAAAACTCCTTTATACCTGAAACTTGAAAAACTTCTTTTCCTTTTCATTTTTTTTTTGTGTATTTACTTAGTACTTTTTTTTTTTTTGGATATTTTATGGCCAACGGTCGTTTAAAGTTGAAGAAAAAAAAAATCAACTCCAATCCTTTCTTCACGCATTCAGGGCAGTCAGAATTGTTTTTTTCTCCACTTTTGTTTTTTTTTCCTTTTGGATGATTATTCCTTTTTATTCCTGATGAAAAGAAGATTGTGAGGCCTTCAAGTGTTTATGCTAAGAAAATTTTATATTGGAAGAACATTGTTTCGTCTTGTTTTTTTTTGTTTTGTATTTTGTTACTTGTTGCTTATTTCAGTTACGTTCAAATTCTTGTATTCCTTTCTATATAGTTGAACTGAAGCATCATGATGATCCAACAAACAGTCCAAATTGATAAATATTTGTATATGCATATTATTTTGTATGTTTGTACTTAAAAAAGAATATTTATGTAGGTACGTAATATTACAAGAAAAGGATGATGATTAAGAGATAGAGAGGGAAGAGGGGGGGGAGAGCAAAAAAAATAAATATTTTTTTTCCAGTTATTTTACTTGACTGTACCTACCTGGAAAATAAAAGTCGAAAAATGTAAAAAGTAAAAATATGAAAATGAAGAAAACTCGATTTTGGAGGACTTGGAGGATATTTTTAAGTCAAGTTTTAAATAAAATCTAATATGTAAACATATAGTTTTATAAATATGCATGTACATTATATAATAATACATAAGAATACTTGAAAATTATATACTTAGTTGTTGAGAGTTAAAGAACGGGTGATTAAGTGAAATTTCGCTAAGAAATAATTTTAAAAAATTTTGCGAGACTAAATATTATTTTCTTTTTAGTTCTAATTAAACAGGAGTACTCTGCGATTAGAAAAATTAGAGCAAGTGTATACCTCAAATCAATACTTTTGGTCCTACCTTCTATATACAAATGTTTTACCAGAAATAGAAAATGTATTTGTGGCTAATGATACAATAATATTGACTGTGAGACCAAATATTGAAGAATTTACAGAAACGAATTGCAAAAAGAATTGGCAGGCTTTACATATCAAACATTGTTCATGGATTTTGCGTATGATCTTATGAAAATTCGATATAAACCCATTTAATTCTCATCAAACAAAATCCATAAACAATATTTGATGTGTAAGTGCTGGCTTATTCAAGAATAAGTATATGATTGAAAATTATTGCAGTGGACAAAATAATTTGATGCACTTATATGATACATATCTTAACCTAGTTATATATACATATTTTTTTTTTCGTCGAGGATCGACGTCCTAAAGCCCTTCTCATGTTGCACCGATTTGATCTTTTGTGATTCCCATCCTCATCTACATTAGCCCCATACCTAGATTGCTGACAAACTGCAGTATAGCAGCCACATTAAGCTGCAAGATTTCCCTCGTTGTCACAAAGGCCCCTCCGATGTCGGAGACAAACCATCGCCCTGCATTCACATAATAAGTCCTTCTTCAAGCAGAGACGACACACCCCATATTCCGACCTATCCATTTTTTCGGATGGACCATCAAGAAATAGTGTCCAGTGAGGATACCCACCAGTACCCTCAAATGTTGGTCATACTTGGGCCAAGTATGGCCCAGATTTGAGACTATAAATCAGTCCCAAAGGAGACATTAATTTCCTAGAGTGAGACAGGCCCGGGCAACCGGTCCAATATTCGACTCTAACCCGCTACTCAGAGAACAGAAGATCGTTATCCTTGGCACCCCAATTATTTTCTCATTTCCGTCTATGCCGTAGTGTCATGGCTTCTAGATGAAGGTGCCTAGCGAACACAATAGGCTTATATTGTGAATTATACGAGAATTTGAAATTATGAGTAATTATACCGAATTTGGCATTTTTTTTTCTACTAGGTTTCTACAGACCAATCTGCGCTAACTCGGTTTTTCCGTATAGGAATTAAATGCTTTCCATAAGGGAATTGGTATTTTGTGTTAAATCGAAAGGTTTTGTTCGTTTGAATTTTTCTGTCATAACGCCATTGTCTAGTAGTCGATGTGCTTATATGTTTAAATGCCGTTCTAGACGAGCCCTATACTTTGTAGCACAACTTCTAATTTCATCTACAACCAAAGGAATTCCTAAGTCCCTGTGAATGTCACTGATACGTATATACCGTGGCGCATTTACCTTGCCCTGTACTACTTTATTCTGAAAGCTTTAAATTTTGTTAATGTGAGACCGAATTTTCATCTATATCACCATACACTGAACCGCTATTGTGTAGTTGACAATCACAAATTTTATCGAAAAATCTTGTTGTGGGAAGTCAAAGCCAAATCGTTCAAATATTTGAAAATTTCAATTGGTTTTTAAAAATTTCCTTCTAAATTTTTACATGCAACCACGCAATTCATAAAGGATCCGAGGACTTAAGAAATATTCCCGCTATAAAAAATTAACTTTGTTATTTCTAGAGTTAATACTAAATCAATGAGCTCGAGATTCACTATTTAATCAAGGATTGAATTTTTCTTACAATTACTTTATGCTCGTCAATGCTTATATTAAAGAAATAAAAAATAAAAGTCGGTAACATTGTTTCGGGATAACATTTTTTTCTGACTAAGATCAACTCTTTTTTTTATTTTTTTAAGAGACTTGTTTTGTCAACTATATTTTCATTGTCTTCACTTATAATAAAACTTATAAATATCGTAAATGTACTTACACAATAACAAATTTCAAAAGGAATCTTATGTTACTTACTGCACATGTATGAACGTATGTACTCGTACATACATATATGCATGTAGCTTTTATATACCATTCAAGTACATGAAGCGTTTCTTAACTGGTTTATTATTTTGTTTATAATTTCATACAAACGCGATATACATACATACGTACAAACTACATATTTATATCTAAGTACATAACAACAATTTTCAGCTCCTTTATAACACTTGAAAGCGTTCCTTTTATTTTCTGTTTTTACTTCTCCTTTTTGTTTTTCTTTCTCCACAACTCTTTTTCAATAAAGATTGCAATATTATGTTTTAAATACCACACAAAAATTTTCAATAAACCAAAGTATAACGCGAAAACAAAAATAAAGCGAAAAACAAAAAAAAAAAAATGCAAACCATATCAACTTAAATAAATAGTCAAGCCAATAATACAAGACGAACCAAGAAATTTTTACTGAATCAAGAAAATCAAGTGATCTTACAACAATATTTTGTATACTTATAATATATACAGTGCAATCCTTAAAACTGGAATACTGAATACCCGAGATTCAATTAGATTTTGTATTAGCAATGTAATGTATATATGCTTATATTTTTTGCTAAGGTCTCAGGCAGATATGCAATTTTTAGTTTTGCAATCTGAATTAAAAAATCATTGGTGCTCGTCTAGGCTACTAAGCTACTATTAGGTAAATTTAAATGGATTACTTTAGAGCTAATGAGCAATTAGATTGAATTCTCATGTGAAAAATTAAAACTATTTTGTGCGACGAAATAATGAACTAATTTCACATTAAAGGTGATTAGATACAATATTTGTGATTTAATATTTGTATTCGGACCTGTCAAGTTGATTTAACAATTCGTAGAAACGCAGTAAAAAATGAGAATTCTCGCTCTGTTCTAAAGAATTGCGTAGTTGTCTTTAATTTAAATAAACAATTCTGTTTTCAGCCTTCCTAAAACGGAATTGTAAAAATTTACTTCAAGCCAGATTCAAATTCCTTTTCTATAAACTCATTAGCTTTCGCTTATTCTGCACATGTTCCGAAGCTCATTATAGTTTAAATGAGTAATTCTATCCTCCAATGATCGGGTAACAGCATACCGAGAATGAGATTTAAAGTTTATGATTTTTTCCCAGAACATATTAGTTCAGTTGTATTGAAGGGTTTTATTTTAAAACAGAAGAGTTCTTAAATATATAAATGTTCATTTTCTAAAGAGATTTGGCGTTTAGGTGTATGTTATATAATTAAATTTCAATATGGTTATTGAATTAAAACCACAATTTGACTGTAATTCTTAATTCTTAAGCATTTCAAACCTTAAGTTTATTCCAATGATTTTGTAAGAATTGAGGTATTTGGGGGACTAAATGGGGGACACTTCCCATATTTAATTCCCAAAAAAAATCTACAATCTAAGAGTTTAAAACTCTCAATATTATTCCAATAAGGAATTTGTAAGGATTGAGGTGTTTTAATTGAAATTTTACTGTTCACATAAAATCTCTGCTCCTACTTGTATATAATCGGAATATTTTTGTATACACACAACCATAACTTAGTTAAAATGTACTTAATTTCTTTCCCATAACATTCAGGTTCGTTCCTTTTCTTTTGCTTTTCGTTTCTGTTTGTTTTTCTCTCCATTTCAACTTTTTTATTTTCTTAACTTGGCTACTCTTTTTTTTTTTTTTTCATACATTTTCATATTTAAAAACGTGCGTCGCCTTGAATTTTTAGAAAAAAAAATACATTTGCAACATAAAGTTATTTAAGTACATTTTATATAATGGTGGTTTGGTTTTATAATCTCTATTTTATTTTATTGGTTTAAGTATATGTGTGTGCAATTTTATATTTTGTGGCCCCAATGATCCTTTCTTGAACCCTCTTTGCTCCTTCAATATTATTTTTTTTTTGCTTTCTGAATTTTTATATTTTCCTTTTGACATTGAGTTGAATATGAAGAAGACGAAGAAGAAGAAAAAAATAAAAGTTTTTCTTTCGTTTTGGTCTTGTAATTAAATGTTGGATTTAAAGATATGAAATATCTCGTAACTAAATGGCATCCATATAATATACGGTTTATATATGTACATACAATATATAAGTAAGAAAATAATAAATATTTTCGGGGCCTTACCATACATATAATATGAGATGATCAGATTTTGCAGAGAGCGAGTAATGAAATGAATGATTTTTTCTTATTATTAACCCTTTTGTGCTGATGTTCTTGTTATTGTTATTTTATTCCTTTCTTTATTCGACTTGTTATTCCTTTATATATAGAAAGCAAGAGAAAAACCCAAAAAAACCAAGTCTTGTTATTTAATTCTCGTTCCTTTTCATTTTTCTTATATTTTATTGCATTAATTTTGCTGAAAAAGACCCGAAAAGAAAGGAGGCTTTCGAAAAAACGAAAAACTTGTATTTTAAAAATTTAAAAAAAAAACATTTCTTTTTATCTTAAAAATTATAAAATTGTTGACTTTTTAACACTAATAAAAATTAAAAAAAAAACTCTTGCTCATTTAGGGCTCCTTTTTCGTTGATGAATATCGGATGAATTATTGATGATTTTACTTTACTTTGCTAAAAAAAATTTAAGGAATTTCATGTTATTGACAATATTTGCTCCTGAAGGCACCATTTAATGAATGTTTGTTGTATTAGGGTCTTTTAAAATGAATTTTTAAAAGGATGGGTGTGGAAATTCTATTACACTTTTAATATTCCCTAATGAAGCAGTTTCATTTCATTTCGGGTTATTTATGGGAATGATACTTGGTAGCTTAATGATAAGATCCTAAAGTTTTACTAGAAAATATTAGATTTTAAGCTTATATTACTTATTTTGCAATATTTTCGATTTTTTCGTTTAGGTTTCCTAATACCACGTATTGTGTTCATTCAACGAAAATAAAAAATTAATTTTGTGTCCGCTGTTCGTTGTTATTCGTCGCACATATTGTTTTTCAATTGTATTAGAAAAATTCGGGGATTGTAATATATATAGGTGTAGATCTCACAATGTTAGGATGTAAGAATTTGTTCATGGAGATTTGCATTAATAAAACTTAAAATTTCATCAGTTAAAAACTAGTTATCTGAATATTCGTCCTTAAGAGGTGAAGAGAGAAAATATTGAAAAGTAAAGCAAAAGGAATAACTTCAACTCAAGCTGTTTGTTGAAATGAGAAAATAAAAAATTATGCTATTAATTAACAAAAATTTAAAATTTAAAAGTATACATGCAGCATGACCATATCCGAAGATCTTTTCAAAAAGTTAGGCTTTAAATATTGTTTCGAACACAAAATAGGGTTTATGACACATTTTCAATGTTATGTTGCATTATCAAATTTCATCAATTTTTTTAAAATAAAATTTTTACAATTCCGTAAAACTCTAATCATTGTTAACTAATGCATTATTGTTTAAGGGCTTCACTTTATTATTTAGGGGCTGTATTTGAGTTCATTAATATTTGAGGATAGAAATAACTTCTTCCTGTATATAGGTAAGAAATTTTCTAGATTAGACCTGATATAGTGGATTTCTCCTCTCTGGATTTTAACGAATTTCTTTTTTTTTTTCCAGGCCTCCTATCAAGAATTCTTTTTATTTCTCCTTAATCATAAAGAGGAGAAATAAAAAGGAGCAAAACGAGAGAAAATAAGCTAATCATTTCGTCAAAAAAATCCAATTTGCTACAGAGTAAATTTGAAAATGCTTCATATGAAATTCGAATAGCAATTAGAAAAAGCATTGTGTCGAATGAAATTTATTCTATTTTTCTTATTCTTACTTTTAAATATCAAAAATCTAAAAACTATTTTTAAATTACAAAACTACAAAAAAAATCAAATTGCTTTTGTTTCCCTTCTAATCTCTAATTCAAAAAACCAACATCACACTACCGGCATTCAAACAAATTTCAACTAAAAGAATTAAATAATTATATTATGGGGGAAAAAATTAACGATACTTGCATACTATATTAAATTTAATATATCTAAAAAGGATATTGAGAATTACAAAAAAAAAAAAATGAAAAATTAAATAACACCACACATTAAAATTTTGCTGTTGAGAAAAAGAAATGAAAAATCCAACAACAAAAAAAAAGGACAACAATTTTAATATTTTTAACATATCCTGCTTTTGTTATCTGTTTTACATATAATATTACTTATAAATGCATATTTTATACATAGGGTACGTACAGGGTATTTGATACAATAAGTTTCTTGAATGAGAACAAAAAATTTTCACCATATAATCACTCTTACTTATAGGGTTAAATGTTGTTTATGAATGGGAATATAACCAATGTAGCCTGGCAAAACATTATTTAACAAATTCTCTTAATTTCCTTAAAAAACCACTTTTGGAATTGCACGTTTAAAACCATTATTTTATCATCAAGTTAAGAGGACGAAACCATGGAGTACGTACTGTGTGAGTGCGAGGCGGTTACTCGCCTGGAGCTGAGGTGCTTGGGGGGGAGGCTTTGTGAACCCGGGGAGGATCTCGCAGCTTGATGTGGCTGCCATACTGCGGTTTGTCAGGGCCCTAGGAATAGAGCTAATGTAGGGGGATCGGAATCACAAAAGATCCTATGGGTCGAAGTGAGTGGGGCCTCGGAGCCTCGAAGCCTCGGTCGCCGTGGGAAAAAGAAAACAAAAAAAAAAAAAAATATTAAAATGTGAAATAAATCTTTAATACCAGCGGTACATCCTCAACCCATTCTGCAATCTACAAGACTACTTAGTGTTACAATCCGCTAAGGAGCACATATTTATGCTAAAAATATTTTAATACTGAAAAATTTTGCTATTTCTTCTATAGTTTACCTTTGTTTTGTTGAATCATACGATCTTATATCGTCCAAATTAAGATAGCAGCTGAAAATCTTAACAAACCAAGACCTTACATTAAGACATTTATCTTTTCACAAATTTTTTAATTTTTAGAAAATTTCGAACGAGATATTTGAAATTTGACTTTTTCCCAAAACCGAATGTCAAATACAGGATTAAATCTTTAAGAATTACAAATTTCTTAAAAAAACACAATTAAAACTATTAAGCGATTTTCTTAAAAATTCATAATTTCACAAATATCCTTAATTTTATTACTAAAATAATTTCAACAAAATAAAACATCCTGTACATTATCCTTATGTATATGCATAAAAACTATTTTATGAAAAATCTTAAAAATCAAGACATGATTTTTTGTTCAAGGAACACATAAAATTTACTTATACCATTACACATATAATTGATAAGCAATAAAATGAGGGTGAAATATTAAAAAATCAAAAGAAAAAAAAATGATTTTTTATATATCCTTTCCCTTTTCAAAGAAAACAAAAAGAGAAGAAAAATTATTCTCTTTTCTTGTTTTTCATTTTTTTTTTTGAGTCATTTCAAATCTTTCAACCAAAATAAATCTGATATTCATATTATGAAGAAAAAAGGATATGAAGACATTCAAACCAAAATGAACAACCATGATAATTATACACCACATTGCCACATTGTTACACTCACACATCTATACATATATGGTTTATGAATTTATTTTATACTCGATGTATGTGAAATTAACAAGAATAATTCATGTGAAGGAGTTAAAATAAAAAAAAAGGATATTGCTGTTGGGCAATTGATTGTCTGAATTTATTTTTTTCCTTTTTTTTTGATTATTTTTGGTTTTTTTTTTTTTGGTAATTTATATTTTCTGTGACTTGCGTGAGAAACTTAAAAATATAAAATGTAAAGATCATTATAAATCTGAAAGGCTTAAAAAACGGGACCAAAAAGAAAGAGTTAAGACCATAAAAAAATTCTGATATGAAAAACAGCCAACGGCAAAAGGAAAGAAAAAAAACTAAAATTTTAGGACTCAATTTTTTTTTTTTTTTTTGTTGATTTTTCTTGGTTAAACAAGTTTTATGTTATTTAGTAACAAAAACAGAAAACTGTTATATAAAAGGACAAGGAAAAAAGAAATACGATAAATACAACCGTATAATTTTGGTGGAAAAAAAAACGATTTCAATATAGGTTCTAATGTATGGCAACCATAACTTCCAATATACTTAAAAAGGCTTTAAATACGATTTTTATTCTTTGACTCTATGATAACAACTATAGGGTATTTAATAAATATTTGATTAATAAAAAAAAAAATTTTTGATTTATTTTTCAAACAGTTGTAAAAGAAAAACGGGTACAAAATGGTGAAATAATTATGATTATACCCGTACGAACGTATGTTCGAAGGGTATACTAAATTTGCCTTACCGTTTGTAACGCTAAGAAATAACGGTGTTAGATATAGACTCAAGTGTATGTTTTTGATCAGCGTCAAATTCTGAGTTGATTTAGCTTTGTCTGTCCGTCCGTCCGTCCGTCCGTCCGTCCGTCCGTCCGTCCGTCCGTCCGTCCGTCCGTCCGTCCGTCCGTCCGTCCGTCCGTCCGAACGATAACTCAAAAACTAATTGAGCTAAGTTCACCAAATTTTCACAAATGATTTATTGTAGTAAGTGCCAGAACCCTATTTAAATTGGACATGATCGGGGTACCGGTTCGGGTAGCTGCCATACAACTTCAAAATTTATTTGGCTATATCTCAGAAACTATAAAAGTTATGGTATTGAAATTTCACACAAACGAATATATTAGTAGGGCCAATATGCCACATAAAAGTCGTTGAAATTACTTGGCTCCTTCTGGCACCTGCCATACAACTTCAAAATTTATTTGGCTATATCTCAGAAATTATAAAAGTTATGGTATTGAAATTTCACACAAACGAATATATTAGTAGGGCCAATATGCCACATAAAAGTCGTTGAAATTACTTGGCTCCTTCTGGCACCTGCCATACAACTTCAAAAATTATTTGGCTATATTTCAGAAACTATTAAGGCTATGGTATTGAAATTTCACACAAACGAATATATTAGTAGGGCCAATGTGTCTCATAAAAGTCGTTGAAATTACTTGGCTCCTTCTGGTACCTGCCATACAACTTCAAAAGTTATTTGACTATATCTCAGAAACTATAAAAGCTGTGATATTGAGATTTCACACAAGTGAATATATTAGTAGGGCCGATGTGCTTGATAAAATTCGTTAAAATTTCTTGGCTCTTTCTGGTAGCTGCCATACGACATCAATAGTAGTTTGGCACAACCAGTATTTTGAAAAACACATAGTACTGAAATTTTGCATAAATTAATATGGTAATACGGCAACTTAAAGTCATAGTCTGCCCCATAGTTAGTTATGGCACATTAGTTATTCGCACATAGAATAACAAATTCGTACGGGTATCACAGAGTTGACAAGGTCAACTCTATTTTTTTTCTCGTTTTTTTTTATATTTGTAATTTGAATTATTCAATAATTTGTAAATTTCTCCAAGAAAATCTGTAAACTACTTTTTATAGCTTAAGACAAATTTAATCAGTTCGATACGGCGAATAAGAAGATAAAAATTTTCGATATTGAATTTTTTATTTCAAAATTTTATTTACAACGTTCTCAATTGAAAATTATTTCGATTCCCATTAGCAAGTTACTTATTGAAAATTTCAGTCGGTTCAGGATTGAAAATTTTAAATTGTAGGTAGATTTATGAATTTGACATGAAGTTTTGTCATTTTTACCATTTTTGCCTATCATATTCAATCTTTAAATCAATATTTTGAATTAAATCCGAATATCTTGCTAAATCAATTAAGAATATTAAAATATCAAATAATTTTATGATTTTTAATAAATTTCAAATTAAAAAAATTCTAATTATTTTTTATTTCATTTCATTGTATAGGGCTAAATTAAATTTTGTTTCAAATATTCTGCGGTATTTGTTTGAGCATTTCTTTATATCTATTTGTTTGTCAGTCGTTATGACACCAAAATTCCTCTGAACGGAATTTCCTTTCTGGTCATATATATGTGATAATATTCGATATTGTACACCAACAAAAATAAACAATAAATATCAATATCCTTTGATATTTAGTATTAAGAAAAATTACCACCTTAGTTAACTCGAATAATCTGATAAAATTGATGATTGACTTTAAAGTCAAGTGGAAGTTTCTAATGCTCTAGCAAGTAGAGTAAGGAAAATAAGAATTTGTTTATCTATAGTTATTAATTGAAAAAAATCTGATGTGACCAGCACATTACCGCGACAATATAATAATGTATGTTGTCTATTTTATCTATTTTAGTGAAATTATTACGGAAGATTATAAAAATATGTTCTTTGAACACATCCCCTTTAAATTTAAGGAAGTTAGCAAGGTTTTAGTTAACATACCTAGAAAAGTGTAAATTTGGATCTTATTAGAATTTCGTTTTGTATCATATGATTTCCCTTAAAAGTTCACCAGTTAGCGTTTTGTAACAACTGGAATTTAATTATCAAATTTCAAGAAATTACATCAATCCATGCCGTAGATATGATAAAAAATATAAAAACGGCCCCCTGTCCGGTTTCCAAGTTTTGATTTCTATATATAATTTCTCTTATATTTTCCTTATGTACATATTTTAAAAGGATGACAATATTGTAAAAGAAATGCGAGTACAAATATTTGGAAATATTTTTAATTAAATTTAAAATATTCTGATAATATTAAAAATTATTTATTTTTAATATTAAAATTAAGAGAAAGGTCCTTACATAATAATTTATAAATTGCATTCTTAAAGTAAATAAATCAAATTTTTTTAGTGCATTTCTATTTAAAATATCTAATGGAAATATAAAAATAATTATTTAAGCTGATTTATTCTAAGAATTCTAAATCGAAACTTTTCTTTAAATTTTAAATAATAAAAAGAACTATAAGTAATAAAGTGCAACTAAAATTCTAGAGGCAAATGACTAATTTTATAATTTTTGTTATGTTTATTATTAGACATTGTTGAATTTTTATTTAATAATTATGCATAAAATTTTACTCAGTACTGTTAAAATTCTTTTCCACATAATATGACAGGCTAACGTGAATTTAAAAAAATTATCCCGGTTTTCTCTCTTCACAATAAATCCTTAATTTCAAACAGAACAAAAATAAAAGGACAAAATTTATTTGAATAATTTTTTGTTTACTTAGGGATGATTTTTTTATTAAAAAAAAAAACAATTGTACTTCTTTTATTCTTTATCCTTGGAATACGTTTACATCTTCACATATACTCCCAGTTACATATTATTCCCAGTTTACATATTATTATATATGGTATATGTATGTATGTATAATTTGAAAATTTTCAAACACATGTGCATATGTAATTAATATTCTAAAGAGGATATTATTTTTTTAAAAATCTAATTTATTTTTATTATTTTATTAAATCTATCCTTTAAAAATAACAAGAAAATGAAAAAAGGCTTTGTTTTTTCTTTTTTTTTTTAAAAGGATCATATATGTACGTGGATCGTAAACAAAAGGACATGTATTTATATGTATGCTTTTAAAATGTATGTAAAAAACAAAGGATGTTAAAAAAAAAAAAAACAATATTTTCAAGGACATCTTTATTCAATTATGATTATAAAAATTTTTCATCTCTAAAATTCTAAAATTTGTAAAAGAGTTCCAACATTATTTGATCAACATCCAAGGATAATATGTACCTGCAACGTATATATAAAAAAAAATTCTTACTTGTTTTTAAGAATACTATTAAAAAATATCCTGAAATTCAATACAAGTTGCAAACAATAATGATAAGAGCAAAAAAAAAATTAAAATATTGTCTCTGTAAAGTTTGGCATTGAAAGGAACAAAAGAATTTTTAGAATTCGCGAAAAAAAGGATCATATCACTTGTTTTAAGAAAAAAAAAACAAGATGTCCTTGTTTTATGTAATATTCTTTTATAAATTATGAAAAGATTGAAATCATTATTATTATAATTTTTTTCTGTTTTAATATATAAGAATATTAAAAAGGACTAAGTGAATCCTTAACACCGAACAAGTATTAAACAACGTTATATTAAAAAAAAAATTAGAAACTCACAAAATAATGCGTTCAAATTGATATTTGAAAAAAGAATTCTGATGTGGCCAGCATATAACCGACTGCATCTTATATTTTCTGAGGAAAAAATTTCAATAAATTTATTATGAAAAATTTAATTAAAAGATCTTTAGAACTTTGTGTGAAAATGGCTCTTGTAAACGAAAAATTTTTAGGAAATTGCTAAGCAACCTAGTTTACTTTATACTTCGAAAAAAAAAATTTGAAATCTAAATCTTATCAGAGCCTCTTATTCTGCAATTGGATTTATTTAAAAAAATTTATTAATTTAATTTCTATATGGTAATGAAACTAAATATAGAGAACTTAAATTTTAAACTTCAAGCAAATCCTTTTAAATTATTTCCTTATATATGATCAAAAAATTTTTAATTATGGTCCCTAGTATATAGTTTTCGTCTCCGAGACTTGTAAAATTTTCTACTTAATTAGTTTTATTAATCTATTAATTATTTTAAAATATGATCAAACATAACAATTGGTTCAATAATAAGAGTTTTGTTGCTCAGATTCTAAGAAACTTGAAATTTCATAAATTGCAACCCATTCCTATTATTCAGATTTACATAAATGGATTTCAATTAGAATTGATTAAACAGAAATCATAAAATGACCACCACTTCGGTATATCAGCAAAAATGATGTTTTTATCAAATACGGAAAATTAAATTTCTCTTGAAATCTTCGAAAATTGAAATTTGATTCGAACACAACACCTCTCTTTTAATACACAATGTATGGTCGTCGGTTTATCGGCAATAAAAAAAAAATTAAAATTAATTTTTGAATAATTAGAATGCAAATTTTATAAAAACAATTTCACAAACTTTGTATTTCTAAAAAATAAAACAAAACCACAACAACACTTAAAAGCCTCATATACTACAAATTCATACATTCTCCAAGGGAAATTGACCAGTTCAAATGTTCTTAAAATATTTTCTTCGCAAAAGAATATTCCACTACAGTTTTAAACCATTAAACTACTTGTCATAATCCTTAAAAATTTTTCAAAAAATAAGCAAAATTAATTAAAAAAAAATTTATTTTTAAATTATTATCCAATTTTGTGTTGAAAATTTTATTATACACCATGCAAAATATCTTAAACTTCACCGACTAATTTTAAAACAATAAAAATAATATAATTTGATATGCAAGCGAATTCCAAATCTATACGTATAGAAAGGAATGGATAAAATTGTGCAGAGAATATAAAAAAAAATTTATTGTTCTGATTCAAACATAATTTCTGAGTCCACTACTTGCATTCTATATGTTCTATGGAATCTTGTATTCTACATGTACTCGTACATATGTATGGAATTATTACAAAAGGCAAACGATCATGAAATCGTAATATTTCAATGGTATAGAAAATTATGTACTCTTATTTTCATTTGCAATGTAATAAAATGTCTTGGTTGGAAATAATCAATAGAAAGACACAAATTGTACGGGAATCTCTCATCAAAATGAAGAATATATTTTATATATATAATAATAGGTATATCCTGTTTTTGAACTAAATGATTACTGGCCACGGCAAGGAATAAATTCGCAACAATGTATGTAGAACAATGAATAATTGATTCTTCCTTTATAAATTTACTTGATGACTCTCTCTCTCTCTCTCTCTGTATTCAATTATGTTGAAAAGTTGAAGAGAAAAATAGGGATCTATCCCTAATTGTAACTAAATATAATATAAATGCAACATTGTATGAGGACTTTAATTTGATTTTCCTTTCTATACCATATGCTTTTCTGTTCTAGATTATAAGAAGATCTTAATTTATTAACATTTTAAATTTTTATCAATTCACAATTGTCTTGAAGTTATTATAGATATTTCATACTATAAAAATATATAAAGGAACTTCAAGGATTGCCTGTATTTTAATCAAATCAATAAATTTCGAAATATTTTATTTTAAAATAGAAACTTTTTCACATCAGAACTTTGCACATTAGAACGGGATCGTAAAATCCAGCTTAAAAATAGTCTAACTTTTGCATATTATTGCTTTCATATTGCACAGATGCATTTAAATCCGTCACAAAAATAATTTTTTGAAAATTCCGATCACGTTCAATACAATCTTCAACTAATTTTTATTAAAACATAAAATTCTCAAGATCTGGACGTAAATTATTAGAAGTCATTAAGGATTGACTTTAAAGATACTCAAACTTTCACTATTTCCTCTAGGATATAAGTAAAATATTTGGAAATAAAAGTTCTTCCTATGTTTTTTGTCAAAACTTCATTAATATATTTTTTTTTTTATTACTAACAATTTAATTTGTAAACTTAAGTTGCATCAATGTCTTCCGGACGTTTGGGCAATATTTTTAACCAATCAATATGTTTCATTTTACTAACACATTATGTAAAGCAGAAATGACTTTGAACTTGAAATTCAAAAAAAAATTATTTTTTAACTGAAGGCCGAAGACAAAACTAATAATATGTTTGTTACGGTCGGAATTTACGAATTGAATTTTCGATTTGAAATATCAGTTCTTCGGGACATAGGTACATAAATAGGTTTATATAGTTTAAAAATTATTTTATTTGAAATTTCGGACATTAGAAAGGAAATACGCTATAACTCTTAAGATTTATAGCGTCTCCGATTTTTTACCGTAACGTAAAATTTTAACAAAATTTAAGTTATAAATTTCGCCCATATATGATTTCTGAATAACTCTGTAATAAAATTTCGTTATCTAATACCATTTGTATTCGCTTCGTTTCCTTAATAGTTTCAAAAATTTTAGTTTAAGGATCTTCCTTATAATTTTAAATTAAAAAAACAAATAAAATTTCCTAAAATTTTTAATTCGCTTATTCCACTTTTTCTTGTTTTTTTAATCGGATAAGAATTCATATTTTTCCTTTTCACTATATTACCCTATTTTTTTTTTAAAGACAGCTAATATAAACTCACAAAATGTAAATCTAAACCAAAAAATATAAGACGCACCAACAAAAAAAAATTAAAATAAAAACCGGCTCCTTTTTCAAAAAAAAAAAAAAATTCCATTTTCGAGCATTTTTAAATATCCAGACACCCGATATACTTGCATACATATTATATGATTGTACATATTATAAAATTTTTATTATTTTCTCATAAAAGGACACAAATTACACAAGGAAAAAAAACTGATCTCCCTATCTTTCAGAAAAAAAAAGCAATTTTCAGTTGATAAAACGAACCGAGTATGGGCTAAAACGCATAATTGAAGGAATAAAAAGAAAAACAAAGAAAAAATAATTTCATGTTTTTGAAATCCCCCGCCCCTGCCTAAAGTTAAAAAAAAATCAAGAAAAATTTTTCGTTGTTTTTTTTTTTTTTTTTTTTTTTTGATATTTTAATCATTTTTATTCCTTGCAAGGATTTTTATTTTTCACTTTATTTTCTCCCCTTACTACATACATACATGTATAATATATATATAAAATATGTATAAACATATACGTATGTATATCAAAATTTAATATACAAAAAATATTCCAATGCACATCACTACAAACCAATATCATAATAAAAACCTGATCCTCTGCTTATCTTCCCTCTCCGCCAACAGCATAAAATCAAAAATTAAACAAAACTATCGCTACAAAATATCTTTTTTTTTTTTGGTTTCATACAAACATACATAAATATGTTTATATACATTCATTCTTGATAATATTTAATATTACGAGTATAAAATAAAAAGTGCACGTGTGGAATATCAAGGAGAAATAATCGTATTTCTGTTATTATAAGAGAAAAACAATAACAATAGGAAAGACAAAAATACCCATGATATTTTCAATAATAAATACGATCAACAAGGAGTCAGTCGTCTTGTATATATTAACCTTTTATACGTTATATGTGTACATATAATGTATTTATGAAGATCGAATTAAAAACAGGAAAAATTCTTTTCAACCAAAACAGTCAAATGCTAAAAGATAAAAAACGCCACGAAACAAAAATCATTTTTGTTGCTAATGTTTATATAAAAGACGGATCGGATCCTATATGACTATAAAAATAATTCAATTTCTTAAAATGGTGGGGGAAAAAATAATTTTTTGAAGAATAACAGAGACGAAAAGAGTGGATAAAAAAAAATATACACAATAATGAAAAAAGGAATAAAAAGGAATATGAAATCCTTTTAAAAATGGAGAGAGAGAAAGAAAAAAAAAATGGTTTTTTTTTTTTCAACATTGCCGGCGATATTTTTCACATTATATAACCGAAACAAAATAACCGGATAAATTGTATAATAAACCAAAAGAAACGTACATACAAACCTACATCTATATTTTATTCAATTGAATTCTTTATACAGGGTGAACCTGTAACGGGGTATAATCTCTGGGCGGCAGAAAGATGGGACTATTTTATGAAAAAATATCGTTCCTGGGTAGAGAAGACGACTCTTAAATTAATATTTAACCCCCGAAGTCCCAATTCCCAATTGAAATTTTTTGTTTCGACAAAACGGAGTATCGACTTAAATGGTTAAAAAAAAATTAATATACCAATCTTTCCCAACCCCGAGAGATTATATCACGCTATAGGTTAAAGGTTCACCTTGTATAAATTCATCCATTCTCCTTTATACAAAATATCACTTTTGGTATTCAGGGATCCACTGAGTTTTTACTTTAAAAAACAAAAAAAAAATTTTATTTCATGCTCCATTCCTTTTCACTTTATTTTTGTTCTCATTTTGTTTTGATTTTTTCAATTTAACAATATCAACAAATACACTTACATATTAATTATCTGAGCATATATTAAACACTCACACATTCTAAAACAATTTCTATATGAGAAATACTGGTGCTGTGTATTAAAATATTGTAATGTTTAAGAAGTTCAGCGACCCAAACCATGGCCATTATAATACAATAATATTATTGTATTGGAGATTACAAAATTTAAAAAAGGAAAAAATAAAATGATACTGTTGATAATCAGTGCTGCTGACTGCTGAATCGCATCAAAATACTTAAGCTACATCTACACAATATTTAAGTGGATAAATTATATATACAAATCCATATACATATGGGAAACATCATATTAAAAGGAAATATGTATAAGAGTGTGTTTATTATATAGGATTTACAATATTAACAAAAACGATTTTTAAATTGAATTTCTCTCTCACACAAACAACAAAATGATAAAGAGAAAATTTTTATTTCCATGTAGGTTTTTTCTTATGTGAAGCCAGCCACACAATCATATTTGTGTATCTAGAGAACATGCTTTCATCCTTTACTGAATATTATTGTAAAGTAATGACATAAGAACGACAAAGCAACATTTAAGTGTAAGTTATAGGATATAATAAGCAACAAGTTCAATTATATGAAAATTTCCATGGCATACGTATGAAATAATAACAAAATTTGAATGAAATGTTTATCTACAAGTGGACAAAGAAAATATTTTCCTTTTGCCTAATTTCCAAAGGTTGCGATTTTAAAGTTTTTTCAAAAACATCTACACTAAAAAAATTCTGGTATTTAAAACTTAATTCAAACTTTTTATGGCTACGACTCGGTTCTCGATTTGAATTCCAACTTCTTCAAGCCCTCGCCTTCTATTTCTAGAGATAAATTTTTTAATTCCGACATAAACTCCTTAATTTTATCTCATCCACCTTTGCTCTTCTTAAGTCTCTATCGAACTTAATGTTTTGCCTCTAATCAAGTATCATGAATCAACTATTCGATAAAAACTGGTATGAAGCTAGCAGGACTACAAACTTGATTGAAAATTTTTATGGCTAAAAATCTTTTCCCGACTAAAATGTATATGAAATTCAACTTTTCCAAGTTTTTGAATGAATGAATCATCATCATCGAATAGGGTTACAGCTTGAGCCCGTTTCACAACTCCTCTCCGGACTATACGATGTGTGGCCACCTGCGTTCAGTTTCTTACACCAAGTATACGTAAGTCGTTTTCGAGGTCATCTACCTGTCGTCTGTTCATTGGACGACTATCTTCCATTCTTAACACGTGTCCAGCAGAGCGTATAGGTTGTGTTGTTCAATTCGTCATTAGACATCTGAAAGTACATTCCATCTTCGTTCCTGATTGGACCGAATATTTTTCTCAAAATTCTTTGCTCGAAAATATGTAGGTTTCTTTCATCATTCGTTGTTGGAGCCCAGAATTCACAGCCATAAGTTAGTACAGGTCTAACCATAGTTTCATTGATAGTTAGTTTCGATTCTATGGTGAGAAGTCGAAATTTAAAAAGGTCAACATTAGCACAATAGTATTTGTCGACTATATTCTTTCATTAATTGTTTCTTGCATACTGTTGTCATTTTTGAATATATTTATACCCAAATATTTAAAACTTTCTATTATTTTGAAAGCATATCATCCAATAGTAATATTTCCAGTTTGCAAGCCCGCTTGCCTCGTCAAACCTTCAATCTTGAGAAACATTTCAAATATACTCCTCTGATTTCTTGCCATAATAATAATATCATCAGCATAAGCGTAAAACAATTCTGATCTGCAAAACAAGCGTCCCCTCTATAGAGCCTTTTTACCGAGCTGTGGAGTACTAAATTGAAAATTGTTGTTGATAAATTATCTATTATATAGTTCTGAAAAATATTCTTTCCATCTTGCAAGTTTGTGTGCATCTTCTGTCCGTTTTTGATTTCGATATAGACTCCTCAATTCTATCTCTTCCAACCCTTACTCTTTTTAAGCCTCTATCGGACTTAATGTTTTAGTCCTTATCAAGTTTCATGAATTTACTATTAGATAAAAACTGGTATGAAGCTAGTAGGGCTACAAATATTGTTATAATTAGGGCTTGATTGAAAATTTTTATGGCTATGATTCTATTTCCTGCTATGGAAATAGAATCATAGCCATGGACATGAATATTTTGGCTTCGACATATATTCATCAATTTTTTCTCTTCCACCCCTATTTCTCGACTCCTACTCTTCCAATTCAATTTTTTAGTATTAATCAAATTTCATGAATCAATTGTTTTATTAAAACTGGAATATAGCCTTCTGCATTAATGATCTCACAAAATGTTTCACACAGTCTCCGCATTATTTCTGTGCCTGCAGTTATCTTTTATTCAATTTACAGGAATTTACAGACCGTAAAATGTACATAATTTTTTTAAGTTTTTCCATTTTAATTTTCTTTTCCTACAATATATAATTTTGTCTCCTCTGAGCTCTACATTATATAAAAATAAATTTGTTGAACCCAAGCTATTGTGTTGAAATAAAATGATAAATAACAATGAAAAGAAAATTTTCCACTAAATTCACTATGAATAATCAACCAGGCACATTATAGTGGAGTGCATAAAATGAAAATATAAAATTAAGCAAACATGAATGTGTACATGGACACAAAAAGGAATTCAATTGTAAAAGTTTCTTTTTTTTTCCATTTTTGATTTTTCAAAACTATAATAATAATAATAACAAGGAGCAGCGAACGATGAAGGAGGATAATTTAGGGTATATAAAATGAAAATATTATTGAGAAAGAATTAAATTGAAAAAGAAAAAAAAAAGAGAAGAATAAAAACTGCAGTAAATCGAATTCTTCCTCTAAGGGATTTTTTTCTGTTCTTTGTTTTATTTATGGGTGGGTTCATATTACAAAAATAAACTCGAATACGATACCAAAGGATTGACTTTTATTTTTTTATTTTATAATAGCATGGATATGTTGTTATTTTATGAAAACAAAAGTCTAGAATTTACAAAGTCCTTCAAACATAACAATTGATTTTATGCAGATGAAATGCAAACAATTAAAATACAGTAATTTCCCAGATAAAGTCATTTTTGACCTGTTAAATTTTTGGTAATTTATTTCGAATTTAGTTTATATATCGAAGTGACGTTATGCAAGAGATTGCTATATACGGTTCTGTTTATTCAATTAGATACGATTGAATCGGCTTCACGACTTTAATTTTCAACATCATATCCGATACCAAGAGTAAAAATCCGAACGGCTTTCGTAATATATTTATTTAATCTATTTACATTTATCATTCCTGAGAAAAAAGTTCTGATTTCAACATTCTTAAATTTTTTTGTGAAGGGAATTTTAGAAAATAAACACAGACTCGTTAATTATAGTTACCACAATTACATGATTCCAAAGATTTCCAATCAATTATTTGTATCCTATCCAAGGCAAAGGCAACCTTACAACAGAAAACTATACTGATTTTAGATGATTTTTGTGATTCTACAAATTAAAATTGTTGAAATCATTTGGAAAAAGCAAAAAACTTTTACAAAATTTAACGACGTAATAGTTTTAGTTTCAGATATTGAGTGCCAACAAAACTATTATAAGTTTCGAATAAATATTACACGAATAATTGCAGTATTAAAGACTTTTTAATACTAGAAAAGCAGGTCCCGTTTTCTTGGGATTTCATTCTTAAAATAAATTGTAATCATTGCTTTCCCTTAATACAATTATTGTAAGACTTGAAAAATTCTTATTAGAATACCCTTTTCTAATAGCCTTTATATATTTAGTTATTTTTGTATATTCACCAAAGGAGACTCGATATTTATTTAAAGGAATTTCGTAGGAAATACCAAAACAAAGAAAATAATAAAAAAAAAAATTCTTCGACTATTTTTAAATTTATTTTTTTCTTCTCATTTCATTTTGATTATTATAATCCTGGCATTGAACTTATTTTATTATTTTAGAATTTAAATTCTTCTAGCCGCATTTCATTACATTTTTGATTGGATACAATAACAGAGAGAGAATTTTCAATTTAAAATCAATGCCTATTTACATACACACATACACACATAAATAAATAATAGAGTGAAAAAAATTTTAATTTCTAAAAAGTCTAAGGGACAGCAAAAAGGACTTTTAGTTTTTTTTTAGAATAAGTACGTATATGTTAAGTAACATTAGAAATGATTGAATTTTATTTAAAAACATTTATATATACACATATATTTATGTGTATGTACATAAATTTGAACGTTTATTGAGGATAAAATAAAAATTATTGAGGCAGGTTCAAAGGTCAATGAAAGGATTTTATTCTTTTATTTTCTATTTTCCTTTTCCTTGGTTCAATTCATTTTACTTTGGGAAGACTAAAAAATGTGGATATAGAAAAATTTATCTAGGATTAAATTCCAAATAGATTTTCTAACATGCATATTTAAATTGAAGTTGAGTAGAAGGAATAAAGGAAAAGGTTTTAGACAACTTATCAAATTCCATCAAAAATCTATTTTTTTTCTTTGTTTTTTTTTTTTAATATGAGATTTACAATGTGTAAAATAATATTAAATAGATTAACAATTAGAAAAGAAATTAGAACTCAAATGCCTGTCTCAAATAAATTTATTAGACGTGAAACTGACCAACATTAATATTAGCAAATTAATTTAAAATTCATATAGCTGGGCAAAATATTTTAATATTAATTTTTTAATTCAAAATTAAATTTGAATTTTTACAAATATATTTAAAACTATAGAATATGGGGGGCTCAGTAAGCATTTTTGACGAAGAATTGAATTTGAATTAAGAAAGACTTAAAAACGATGTTAATCAAGTGGCCACAATTATGTCTGAACCAAACGATTAGATAATTCATTAAAGGAACTCATTTCAACTAATCTCATTTCTTGAAAAATATTTCTATAGGTAACTAGATTAATTCCGGTACCAAAGTGAATTTTAATTTTATAAAATAAGTTGCCGTTGAAGGGGTTTTTGAAATAAACAATAATCAAAGATAGTTAAATTAACTTAAAACTCGACTCAGAACAAAAATATATGTATAAGCATCAAATAGAGCCGGAATCACATATTTCTTCAAGTTACATAATATATGGTGGTAAGCAGAATAGACTCTCTATAAGTATAATGAAAGTATAATAACTCTTCTTGAAAAAGATCTTCTTTAATAATTTTTTTTTTTTTGTTTTACGACAAAATTGCAAGTACAATTCACGAAAACGAACTTATTCCGTTGATTAATTTAAAATGAATGATATACGCTTCAACTGGCTTGTGCTTAATTTAAAAAAATTTTATTAATACCGTCTAGCCAAAAATTATGAGATTTATATAAATTCGAACTACAGTATTTACAAAAATCAAATTTTAGCAAGCGTAATTGTCATATTATTATAATTGTCATTATACAACCATATTGGTTCTTAGGCTTTAACCTTTTAATGGAAATTTTTAATTTCCATTAAAGAACGTTTTAGTTAAGAATTTGAAAAGTTCATTATTTTTTTACAAGAATCCTCTAGAGAAAAAATTGATCTTTGTTGAAATTTGCTCAATTTCTTTGTTGCAGAGGGCTTTTATGGGCTTCCATATTACTATCATATATTTTTTGCGAAGCAATTTCTATTTATAACTATGTACACTTATGCAAAATCAATAACTACCACAAAATAAAATATTTGACCGTAAATTTTGTAATATTTTTTTACACACATATATACACATATTATATAAACTATAAAAATTCAATTTTATTCGAATGAAATTTTCCTAGAATTTCAAAAGTTTTTCCCATATCGGAAAGAAAAATAATAATTTTCTTTAAAAGTTCTCGTTTATTCCAACATTATTATTTAAATTGAAACGTAATGCAGCTAATATCTTATGAATGATTCAAGAATTCGAAATCTGTACATTCACACGAAAATTACATTATATATATACACTTGAGTAATTGTATATTAATACATACATATATACGAGTAATATAGAAATTGTTTTATAATTTTGCCTCACCAAGCATAGGGCAGAATATGATCGTAATTTTTTGTTTTTATTACAAAAATTCATACTTCTCTTTGATCATTTCCTTGTGAACTGCTTTGCTTAACATGACTGGGTATCCTCTCTATCTATACATGTATGGTTGTAAGTTCATTTGATGGCATGACATTGGATCCCATAATTCTATGTATATATGCAACTGTTTCTTTTTCTAATTTTTACTAGTTTTCTTTGATATTATTTTTTTATTGCTAGTACTTTCTTCAGTATTTCCAGTAAAAATGGAAAATAAAATAAGTAATGGGGGAAAAAGAAATCCAGAACATGGTTGAAGTCAATGAATTTTTTTTTTGATTTTGCTCACGACATGAGTTTTTTTTTTTTTTTGCAAGCTGCTATATTTTTATTTGTACACGGCGTATATTTTAAATATTAGAAAAGATTTCCTTTTACAAACTTATTTCTAAGAGCATATGTACAAAAAACATTGTTGCAATATACAAAATGTATACTTCTTCCTTGAATGATTTTATTTAATAACAGGATATGAAATGATTGCAAAAAATCTGTTCTTCTCTCACATAGGCAAGCACCTAGGCAGCTACATAGGCATATTATATATAGAAAATATAGAAGATTCCCCCATTTAATACTTACTTACTTACATTATTAAAAATAAGTGTGATCGTTTTTATTTTCTCATTTTATTTGCCTGATCCTAAGCTGTAATAATTTCTTGGGAAAGGGGATTTAAATTTTTTCTGCTCTATCTGTAGTTTAGCAAACAAAGGCGTTCATATACGATTTTGCTATTTAAAAAAAGAAAATTATTATTTTCTTCCAATCTTATGTTTAAAATTTTATTTTTTATTACTATTTTTTTTTTGCAATTTTTTGCGTTTTGTTAGTTTCATTATGACGTGTTAAATGAAATTTTATGATAAAAACTGCAAAATAAGGAAAAACTAAAGTAGCAGAAGTAGAACTGAAGTATCAACTCTGTGATATCCGTTCGAATGAATGATTATTGGAGCTACGTTTTAATTCACTACCATTCATGCCACTCATTGTTTTAAAAATAGACAGTTCTTATTATTTTACGTTAATCACTGTAGTTTTAATGTTATCCAAAATATAACTCATGCAATTTTAGCATACCATAGTGTCCGCATATGCCTCTGATGTAAACTGATGCGCTACATAGACAGCGCTCAGAGATTATTTTCAGACAGGGAAGGATAACGTCCGTTGGGTTTTACAGTTTTTTCGACACAACGTCATCTGAACCTGCCCGACTTGGATGGCTGGAAGCTGAAAATGCCACAGATGATTCTTCTTACCGAGACCCTGACTCTCGAACGTGATTCGGCAGCAGTTCTGGCCCATATTGACTTGGTGGCCGGCCCCTGGGGAGCTGTATAATGCGTGCCCAATAGTTGCTCCAGGGATTCCTCAGCAGAGTTGGTCCATTGATTCCCAGGGGCCAATAGGTAGTTTGAAACGACAGTGCCGCTTACCAAGACCATTGTGAATCTCGAGACCTCCGCTGCGTTCCCAATTTCTTTGCAGAATGCTTTTCAGGAGAGTCTTTGCGCTCTCCTCAGCTCACTTTTATACAACTTGAATTTATCCTAACATACATCCCAGTCGTTCGATTCAGTTCGCTTTATTCCTACAGTGTTTTCGTAGGGCCCCAATTCCACAATTCACCATCGCCGCTTTCGCCCTCCACATTGTCGAGTTACACCTGAAAACATTGTTCATGGCGTCTGTGAGTGTGACCGTCCAGTTCTCCGGTTATGCTGGGATAAGGAGAGTCTCGAGCCAGAGGGGATCGCTTAGCGAGTCTCTGTATTTTAACCAATCAGTTCTTTTATGATATGTGAAACTCTGTGTATGATTTTGCTGAACAGTGAACTCGAAATGTATATATACCGTTGGTTAGAAAAGGAATGATCTTGCGAGACGTTCCAATACAGAACAATTCCGGAAAAATTTTAGAAGGCAAGGGTTATATCTATGATATTTTGCTGATTTTTAGTAATAAAATTGGTATCTAAGTCCCTAATGCATAAGCTAAGGATAGTAATCAAGAGAAACTCTAAAAGTAACTCACCCCTTATGTTTGTGTTTGAACTTCCACAAACTGTGTGATATATGTTAGTGTCACTTGCTATAATGAGACCGGTTCCAAGAGATCGCAAGTTTTTCACCTGGCCTCTTAAATTGAAATTTGAAAAAAATTACTGGAAATCGCAGGGCAGGAAATTTAAAAACAAAATTCAATATCAATAAATTAAACTTTGTAATGTCTTAGAATTTGGTTTTTGAATTAAAAACAGTTTAAAAACGGCTTTATAAATTTTAACGAAATTAATCTTAAAGAAAATTTGTTTGTTAAAATTTAAGCCCAGTTTCAATTTTTACTGAATATATAAAAATTTTTTTTTATTACCCTTTGTTTAGTCAAAAAAAAACATTTACAAATTTACACGTAAACATTGTAATTAAAATATTTTAATCATTTATTTTTCATTTTCTAAATATAAGGCTGCTTCATTCATATATGTATGTGTGTCTGTATATAATAAATCAATAAATGTTCCTATTTTTAAACAACAAATGAAAACACTAGGATCAATAATTCACAAAAAAAAAAAATTATCAAATAAAAATTCCTTTATCAGTTTATTTACACAAAATCCATAATACAATAAACTATTATACAAACTTATATGAATAAATTTTCCAATTTTTTGTTTAATAAAAATCTACAAAAAAAATATCCTTTTAATATTATATTTGTTA
The DNA here is from genome assembly GCF_029603195.1 of Condylostylus longicornis. Classification (NCBI taxonomy): domain Eukaryota; kingdom Metazoa; phylum Arthropoda; class Insecta; order Diptera; family Dolichopodidae; genus Condylostylus; species Condylostylus longicornis. Next base: position 4,291,697 of record NW_026578009.1, on the reverse strand, counting down.
TTTTTCGATTTTAATTATTATTCACATATTTATTATTATCTTATCTTCTTATATGAAAATGTTATCAGTTTTAACGCGATAACCATTATACTCTTTAACATTTATACAATAAAATCCTCATATTTTATTCCTCCAATTTTATTGTGTTATTTTCCTATATACTCGTATGTATAACATTTTCCTTTCTTATAATTATATGACAGTATAATAAAATGTAAATTAAATTTTGAAAAATAACATATACATACATGTATAGTTATAGGTATAAAGAGATGATTATAAAAAAAAAATATGTGCGCTCATTTAAAAGCCTTATACATTCATATAACACCCTTATCATATTTTAATTATAATATTATTCGATTAAAATCCATTTTGATAATAATTGACAGGATTCATTACAAGAAAAATTAACATGAAGGTATACATTAACATATAGATATCCTGATAAACTATATTTATAAATAAAGTTAATTATATTCAAAATATATTGTTATATGTATAAGAGTACTATATTGAGTGATTTGAAATTGGTTGTAATTTCCCGATATTAATCAATAAAAATGATGGTTTATGAAAAGAATTAAAAAAATTTATAAGTCCTTTCATTTGAATTTATTTTACCACCATATGGCAAAGATAAGGATAAAAATTTTTTGTTTATTTTATAGGTATATATATATAGGTATAAGAGTATGTATATTAAGTATGTATTTATATATAAAGGTGACGAATTCGATTTTCTTCCATTGTTAATAAAAATAGGTTTTTTTTCTTTTTATTACTGATAAGCTATTATTAAGTATAAACGATGATAAATTATTAAAAATATTAAGGATAAAATAAAATCATAAACTAACAACATTTTGGAGGTGAAAACTAAGAATTTTTAGCAACTATTGAAAATACTTTTATTTGAAATTTTTTAATAAAATTGTTTTAAAACTATAATAATTATAACAGTTTCAAATGGATATACTGAACTGCAGTAAGAATACTCCAGAAATTGATATTGTAACATTCAGTTTTATTCCTGTAAAAAGCCTTTGTTATACCAAAAAAAAAAAGCAATAATTCCCGACCAATATAATTACCGACCGTATTGTGTAAACAATAGGTAGGTTATGTGATGGCAACAAATTTTGCATATCGAGTTTTCGGTGGGAACGTACTTCTCCATAGTAGGGAAGTGTAAATTAACTATTTTTAGCAACCTGTCGGTCTGTCGGTCTGTCGGTCTGTGTGTGCACGCGTGTATCTCAAGTTCGGCTGAACCGATTTTGATGAAATTTTATATGTAAGTTTGTTTCCACCATGGCACGGATCGATCAACTTTTGGTATATATCAGGCCTCTGGAACTGCACTTTTTAGCGGGCCTGTTTTACATTTTTGAACATTTTGAAGAAAATATTCAACCGATTTACTTGAAATTTTATATATAAGCTCAGCTCGACCGTCCGCAAAAATTCCTATGTTTTGGAAGAAATCAGGCATCGGCAACTAGACGTTTACTACGGGCCAAATACACATTTTTGTGTATATAAAGAGAAATAATCAACCGATTTCATTGAAATTTAATATATGATCTCCTCGTATTAAAACAATGAACATATAAATTTTTTGGAAAGATCAGGGCTCGAAAACGGATTTGCGGGCCGTTTTTACATTTTTCACCATTTTGAAGAAAGTATTCAACCGATTTACTTGAAATTTCATATATAAGCTTTGCTCGATCATTTGCAAAAATTCCTAACTTTTGGAAGAAATCAGGCATCAGCAACTGGGCGTTTACTGCGGGCCAAATATACATTTTTGTGTATATAAAGAGAAATAATCAACCGATTTCATTGAAATTTAATATCTGAATTCCCCGTATTAAAACAATGAACATGTAAATTTTTTGGAAAGATCAGGCATCGGCAACTAGACGTTTACTACGGGCCGAACATACACTTTCGTGTATATAAAGAGAAATAATCAAACGATTTCATTGAAATTTAATATATGAATTCCTCATATTAAAGCAATGAACATATAACTTTTTTGGAAAGATCAGCGCTCGAGAACTGATTTGCGGGCCGATTTTACATTTTTCACCATATCCACAGAACAAATTGATGGAATTTCTTGAAATTTGATATTTGAGTTCTGGTTGTTACCGAAACTATCTGGCGAGCATTTCAGGGAATTCGGGTAGCACAAAGCGAAACACTACTAAGAGCCAAATTTACATTTTTCTAAGTATGTTAACTATAAGCTTACTAATGTCCTAAAAATTGGAAAGAAGTACTTCACAGACATTTTTATAATATTCTGTAACACTTTCATTTAACTAGACAATACACAATGCGGTCGGTTATGTGCTGACCACATCAGATTTTTTTTAGTGATGAAATTGGTACTAAAATCCTATTTCTTTCGTCTTTAAGAAAATAAACTACGTAACTCTTCTTTAAAAAAAAATAATAATAATAAAATAATTTCATTTATTTTCAAAGGAGAATTATTGAAGAAAGTTCAGAAACCATGGAATGTTGAATAATCCAAGACTTTAAATTATCTAGTATCATCATACATTTCTCGAATATTTTTTTTGAACTCCATTGATATTATTCTGCCATAAACCATAATTTGTGACAACACTATAAACTAAATACCTGTATATTATTAAAAAATTGAACATTAAGTTCTAAAACATAGTTTTTTTTCTAAAACTTTCTTTTCTGATATCCAAACTCAATATACTTAGACAAAATTTCGAACATATCGCATTTCGTATTAAAATCTAGTTTATCTCACTGTTTTTTTCCCGAAAACTACGAATAATATTTACTGTGTCCGAACCTCATCGCATTTCGCACTAGATTATCTATATCAAAAATTTATTATTGTTAAAACCATACTTATAGGTGAACGCACAATCATCTAATATGTGATCGCACACAATATTGCCTTAACCTTCGAAGATATAACCGAATAATGCTAAAATAATAAAAATAATAAAAAAGAGTTCTTAATTCACAATAATTCTCAAATCAAATTCTTCTTAAAAACACTCTTTACTCACTCGCTTAACTTTGTTTAGAATCGTTTTGTAAAATATGTTTAAAGGACCTAGAATTCTAATTCTAATTTCTTCAGTAAACATTCAGTCGCATTTACAAGAATTTTTATTGATTTTATAGCATCATCGTTTTTAAATAATTCGAGAAAAAAAATATTAAAATATGTAAATGTATATGTGTTCATTCTATTTAAAAATCTAATTCTTACACTTAAACAACTAATATACTTACAGTTAACCAGAATTCCATTGAACTTCTTCTTTTGAAACCCACTCATCATACATAATATTTCTATTCACAATAGACCTACGATATATCGATATAGAGTGGAGAAAACTTTCTAATATTTTTCTTATAATTTTAAACAACAACAACAAAAAGAAAAAAGACAAAACACTGGTCTTCTTCCCGTGTCTCCCCGTTGGAATCTCTTCGAGTTCTCGGACGACCATGTCCTCTACGTCCTTACATTGTAATTTATGTTGTAAATTATTATTTTTTTTTTTCTAAAATAAAAAATAAATGAAAGCAAAAACGAAAGAATCAACTAAAATGTGCCTTGACATGAAATTTTTTTTTACATTTTCTTTTTATTGTTACTTTTTACAACAAGATCTACAAAAGGCACTATAGTATATGGGATGTAAGTGTAATAACATAGGATGTACGTATAGCCATAGAATAGTAAAAAGTCAATGACCTTATTTATATTATTATATTATTTTTTTTGTTATTGTTTAAAAATATCATGAACAATCGTCATATCCTGTTGTACGGGTACCAAATAAAATAACAATTTTTGTACTATTATAATATTGAAGATAAAATTCAATTCAATACACAATTTATGTACACACATATTACTTATATATTGAAAGCGTCATCCAGTACACAAAATATGCATGTATGTATGTTTGTATGTATGCAACAAAATAATCAACAATCCAGCATTTTTCCTCTGTCTTTTGTTGTAATACTTGTTGTATTACAAAATTTTGTAATTTTTTTTCCCAAAAAACAAAAAATAATTTTATTTTATAAATTTCTTCAATTCTTCTTTCAATATTGTTGTTGGTTTTCAATTGAATTTTGTTGATCCCCAAAAAATTAGTTTGCATGGTTGTATATAAAATGAGATCGTTGTTGAACTTATCTTAATATGTGAAAATATATGTTTGTATGTACAAATTCGAAATTTAAATTTAGATAAAAGAATCCTGTAGTTTTTTATAAAAAAAAAAAATATTTCAGCTCTTGCTATTCAATTTTAACTAGATTTCTAATGTGATCTTGCTGGTTTATGCTTTTAATTTTAGATTCTGATAGATCATGTACATCTATACATATTTACATTGGCAAAGCTCCAGTATATATAGAAATAAAATCAAATAAATCCAGAAATAATAGGAAAATAGCAACAACAACAAGAAGAGCAACAAATCTATCTATTGATCCAAATCAAGATTTTTTTCTTCTATATTTTCATTTTATTCTTCTTTATATTTTTGAAACTTTACCAGAAAAATTACGTCATTCCTATATAATTTTAATAACCCTTTTTTTCGGATTTTCTCAATATCTTACACGTACACATACATACATATACAACATGGATATACTTTTAAACAAACTTTACAAAAATGGGAAAATTTTTTAATTTCTCTCTCTATAAAAAAAAAATTCACATACATAATTATTCGTATATGTACGTAGGTATTCCATACTTAAATTAAATTTGCTTTGTCAGGAATAAAAATCAAAAAATTACAAAAAAAAAATAATAAAAACTAAAAAAAAATTTAACAAAAGGCCTGTGGGAATTTCATCCATCTTAATATTTTTTTTTCTATTATTTTGTAACTTTTTCTAATACACAGCCTACCTATTGAATACAAAATATTAGAGAGAGAAATAGTTCAACCACCACACGGTAATACATGACATAAAAGCATAAAAAACAAAAGAATATTAGAAAAATAACATAAAAATAACCATCAAATCAAAAGAAAAAGAGGGTCCCCAAAACAAAAAAAAAATTTATTGTGGATACCAAAGAGGCAAAATGATCAGCAAACATCATCATCATCATTATCATGTATACAAAATCAACATTATCATCGTAACATGTTAGAAATTAAAAATATCCCCACAGTATTAGAAAAATATTTGTACATGTAGGGCTTCACTACTATTTTAGAACTAAAATACAAGTACATATACAAAAATGTTTGTGTTAAATTGTGAGAATAATTTTTTTTTGTTTGTTTTTCATTTATTATGAATGAAAAAAAGAGATAGAAATATAATAATAAAATTAAGACCTCTTTTTTCTCTTGTTTCGTTGATTATTATTTTGTTGGTGGTTTTTATTCGCGATATCTTTCGTATTTTTTTTTTTGTTACGGACGGGAAGTCCATTTTTAAAATTATTGTATTTGAAATTTTTTAAAATATTGTTGAAATTTTACCCTAGTAAAAGACATAAACATTGAAAATCTTTTTTTAAAAGTGACAATATTTCGTGATTTCTAAAATGCAGTAGTTGACTCAATGTACTTTTACAATGTATTTGTATTATTCCAAAATATTTATCAAAAGCTCTTTAGTTTATACTATTCCAAAATATATTAAATAAGCATACTGCTTGATGCAGCATTTTAAACGTAAAATAGAAGCAGAGACTACAGTCAAAAAATTGATATTCCTTTTATATATAAATAAATGCATGCTGTAGAAAGACTTGCCTCTGGCAATTAATTTATTAATTTTTGCCAAGAAAATATATTCTATGGCAACGCAAATAGTGGTTGATACTATTGTGCTGCTGTTCTCTTTATTGCTATGGTCACACTATTCGATAATTTTAATGATTCTATCGAAATGTTATGTTAAGTCAAAAAAGAAATGATGCTTATAATTAAGGGTTAAAGATTCTCATTGAAGAAGAATTTAAACATTATTAATTAATATCGGAACTATTAAAAATATAGGCGTTCCATTTAAATACGTATTTTCTAAAGTGGAAACATCTTTAATTTTTTACATGATGACTAAAATTAATATTTTATGGGTTTCGAAATAGTAGTGAATAAAAGTTTTCTTTTACCATCAAGTAACTAAATAGCTTAATTCTTTTCTATGAATTATCATGGAAAAAATTTAAGATCACATGTTTTTAATTTGATAAACTTCTGTATGGCAGATATTGAATAGAAAATCTAATAAATCGAGAAAATGAACGAAAATTATCCATTATCATTTTATGATTATTGAATTTCATTCTATTGATGTGCTTCACAAAACCGGATTTCGAACATTCCGATTTTAGATAGAAAATTTAAAATTAGCCACAAAACTAGCTTTACCCAGTAACTAGACACATATGTAAACTCCCTTATATGTATTAGGATTTGATCTTTAACAAAATCTAAACGCATGTCGATCATCATGCGCTATGTAAAAAAAAAAAAAAAACTATGTGAATAAACTTACCGATTTTCATTTCTTCACTTAAACTTTTATATTTTACATATCTACATATGTACATATAATATAATACGAAATACTTATATACCCGTTGGTATTAATTATTATGTACTCCTTACATACTACTTGTTATTTCAATACATAAGAAAACGCAATTATTTTCTATGATTTTCTTTATTTTTTCATTTCTTATTTCTATCCCATTTGGATTTGATTCCCTTTTCTAGCGCAACAAAATTTTTGTTATTTTCTTATTTATTTTTATTTATTTATTTTGCTTTTACATTTATTCATATCTTATATATACTCGCATATATACATACATACGTATGTACATTTTGATTAGGAGTTTCCTAATAACAGAAAAAAAAAATATTTTTTTTTTTCTTCATATCGTCTGAAATGCAAGGCAGGCAAATGAAAAATGTGGAGAAAACTGAAGAAAAAAGAAAAATAATTTACAATGCAATCACCCATACAAACTATCTACGTTTTCTTATACTAATATAATGTGATAATGTGGAAGAGGAGTCATTGAAGAGTGAGTGAAACCTTAAGAAGAAAAAAAAAAACGGAGAAAGTTCACTGACCGACCAAGATTCCGCTAGTAAAAATTTTTCGCTCTGTTATCGTTTTTATTTTACTCGATCGTTTGTTTGTTTGTTTTTTTTTTTATGATTTTTATTTTTTCTTTTCATTATTGTTGTTTTATTTTCTCTTTTTAGCACTTTTCCAAAAATTTTTTTGAAAAAAGTGCTTATTAGTTTCACTCTGTCCGTCCGTCCGTCCGTCCGTCCGTCCGTCCGTCCGTCCGTCCGTCCGTCCGTGGACACTTTTTTTGTTTACAAAACTTCTACACCCTTCAAGATAGAAAGCTGAAATTTAATACGTAAATAGATCTTCACTAGAAACTTATTTCCGTAGATCAAAATTTTTACCTATCTCCCCCCCTCTAGAAGTTATACCCCCCCAAAACCCTAAAAATGGCCTTTTTTAAATATTTGTTGCAATGAAACCATAAGCATTTTTGAAATTTTGCAAACGCAGAAAGGTAGTGGCTTGCTTCCCCTTGCGCGGTATACTATAGTTCAACTTAAGAAAAACAAAATGGCCGCTCAAATTTACCGTTATTTAAAGTCCTTTTTTTCCAAATTTTTGATGTCGTTTTTCTTCTAGATCCCAGACTGTAGAAGCTTGAAATATTAAGATCTTTTAGATATTAATAAATAGTTCATTTTGTTAGAAGAAAATTTTTTTACATCTCCACCCCCTCTCAAGTTATCACCTCTTGAAATTCGTAAAATTTGAATTTTTGACACCTTATATTTCCGAAACCGCAAGCTTTTCCAAATTTTTATAAACGCAAAAAGCTTACGGTAAATGCCGTGAAATTAAAAAATATAATAATTTTTCTTAACTCACACCATTAACCCTTAAAATCGAGCATTATGTTAACCCCTTTTTATATTAATTTTTGCTTTATTTCAAAGACTGCATATATTCGTCATCCTAAATATATGCAATCCTAGAAATAGTTTTGTATATGAATGAAAATAATTTTAATAGTGTGATAGCTATACATAGACTGTATTTAAAAGCAGAATTTTCACTTGTTGAAGGGAAAAGTGCTACAATACAAACCATTGGTTTGACCCAACTTTATTTATTTTGTGTGCACATTCATAATACATGTAATATTGTTATTGGTCTTGTTGTCGTTGTTGTTGTTGTTATATAGTTTTCATTTCGTTTAGCAGCCGAATCAAGTTAAATTGAAAATGTTGTTGATCCCTTTTGAGAAAAAATTCAGAGGAATGAAAAGAAAATTTTTATTTGATTTTATACTTACATACATACATACTTATATACATATGTTTATGCAATTGTAAATGAATAAGTAAATAAATATGTAAAGATGTAAATATATACTTATAATATTATGTGTGAATGTATGGATTTAGTTTTATATTTATGAATTTAATTGTAATTCTGTTGAAGTTGTAATATTCATGCCTTCCTCTTCAAATATTTTTTTTTTTTTCGTCTTCTTCTTATTTTGCTTCTTCTATGCTTACTACTTTTTCATATCTTTTTCTTTTATTCAATAATAATATAATGGATAATGATGATGATGATGATGATGATCGTAATAATCATCATCATAATCAACATCATTTATTATCATATGGAATTGATTATTCGTATTTAGTTGGGAAAATGAATTCAATTTGGAGTATAAAATTCACATCGAAGTTGATATGAATACGTCAAAATTGAAAAAGGAAAAACAAAAAAAGATCTTTCTGGCAAACCACAATAAAATACTGAAAAAATAATAAAAACAGAAAAATGCACCACGATTGAAACGATACTTGGTTAATGTCTAAGTAGAAAATCAAAAAAATACAAAAACAAACAAAGAAATAAAAAATTCTGATAAACAACAAAATTACGAAAAAAAAAAAATAATTTTTTATCAGCGGTCACTTTTTCAGTCTTTTCGAAATTATTGATGTTGATTAAAAAGGAAATGTCCTTTATATACTCGTATAAGACAATTATTCTTTGTTTTAAAGTGGGCGTTCATTCAAAGGAGTCCAGTCAGTCATATTGTATGCAAAGAGAAAATTCATGTTACTAATTTTTTATTTTCAAAAATTATTTAAGAAAATATATATAAATATATATATATATATATTTATTTTCCTCTTCTTAGAATATTTCCTAAAAATTTTGGGAAAAAATATGCATATTAATTCCATATTATCTGTCCCGCTATCTGTTTGATGCAGATTTTGTGGTGACAGTGATGAAAACGATCTGTACATCCTTTATGTACACCCGGCATTGCTTGTCCGATGTTGCAATTATTTTGAACGCGGTTTCTTAATCGTTCGCGATTTGCTTTCCCATTGTTTTGAACGATACTTGAATCGGGTTAATATAGGCAGGAACGTAAGGAAACTACAATAATTCGCGAATGGCTGCGATGGCCTGGTGGAGATCCTCTTGACCAACGCAATTCTAATCTATATCTTAATATTTACAAATCTGTAAAAATCTACTAACTGTCTGTATAGAGAAGTTGCGAAAAGATGAAATTATTTATATAAATAGAACTTCCTTACGGTATTATTTTCCTATAATATTTTTGTTTTATACTACTCCTTACACTGAAGTTATATAGTTTTCCAAAACCGTTAAAATGCAAATTTTTGACAAATTACTGTGTTCAAACTAAAAACGATTTTCAAATTTTGTAAACGTGTAACTTATTGTAAAAACTATAAATAAATGTCAGGCTGTCGAATTTATACTTTAAAACTTTTTTTTTTCAAATCGATTTTTAGAGCAATTATGCTCCTACATGGAAGCTCGCATAAATTTCATATTTTCACTGTTTATATACATATGTATGTATATAATAATCACCGTCGAGTTAATAATCCTCGAAATTTGCATAATCATAATTTTAAGTATCCTATTTTCACTTCACTATAATTTCTATTAAACTTTTATTAAAGCAAAATTGTTACTGTTACATATACATACATATTTCCATACAAATATTCCCAAAATGATTCTAAGATTTCTCCTAAATATATGCAAAATTATATGTTAACAAATTAGACATATTTCTAAAGGTGTTTTTCATTGCTTCAAATAAATACAAGCTTAAAACTTTAAATATTGTTCAATGGAAATGTGCTTTTTTATCAACCATAGCTTTGAGCAACTATATCTTAACTTTTTTCTCTCTTTGAAATTAAAAACATAAAGGAAATAAAAATTTTGGAATTCGGAGATTTGTATTGTTCCAATTAACTTCAACAAGAATGCGTAATAAATTAATCTAACATGAATAATACGGGATTATAAACCAGATCGAATAATTATTTGGATTTTGATCTGGTTGCGGTGTCTTTCACTATAATCGATAATCACACAATTTTAATAAATCGGTCGGCGAGATTATATTATTCAAAAATTTCTAATAATAATAGTTTTTAATACACGTATTTAATTTGTTATGCATAGGGTACACACACAACCGAATAATGCTTTAATATTAACAATAAAGAACCGTAGGCAACACTTTTTTGAGTATTATTTTTAGAATATTTGAATAGACTTCATTAATTTTTTGAATATACTAAAGTCTTAAAGTATACTTCCTACCTATCCTTTGGTGAAATTGGAAAGAGATAAAGGAAAGATCAAGAATGATTTAGGAAAGTACAACAAATTCTTTGTTTTTTTTTTTATTACCGAAGGGAGACATGGACTAAGGAATTCCTTCCCTCGAGCCACCGCATCCACTCATTGCTTATTGTAACTCTCTCATATTCCACTTAAACTACCTCGGTTCCAAGTAAATACCCGGAGATAGTCCTCAGGGAGTTGGAAGTGAGCTACCCAACATAGAGAAAGCCACGCTCAAAACATTTGCACCTCCCCATAGCCAGAGCAGAACAGCCGCACAGTTTGTGTATGGCCGCCTTCTTATTCTAGGAGTATTTTGAAGTACAAATTACATAATATTAATGCTCTCTAATTATATGTTGGTTAATTATAACCTAAAACTTTATTTAAAAAAATATGTAGATAGAAAAGCAATATTAATTTAAGAAGGTTACCATTACCAACCATACATTAAGCTAATTTTCACAACAAAAATTAATTTTAATTAATATTTATATATGTACATAAAATCTTGTTAAATTATCTATAAATTATTTTAATTTTTAACCCTTTTACAACCAATATACTAAACATAGACCAGTATATTTCAATGATATTTAAAATCAATTTGTTTTCTATACATAGGTGCATATGCGTTTTTTAAATAGATCACCCGTTTTTGAGCATTAAATATTAAAAAAATCATGTAATTTCAATTGAAATAAAAGTTTATTAATTGTTTCTCAATAAAAATATAAATGTGTATATATGCTATAAATCTGCCGTTAAAATATTCCCACTTTCCATATTCATATACAACGTAACTTAAAAATAATACCACATTCATACCATATTGTGTGAATCTTCAATATTTCTACACCCATAACTCACTATAATATTAAAAATTTAATTGAATTTAAAACCCTTCCTTACTTTTATTTCAATTTTTTAATCTATTTTATATTTTAGAAAAAATTCAACAATAAAAAATAATTTTGATAAAATAGTAACAAAATTATTTTGAAGTCTACGTTTTTAAATGCAACGAAACGCTATGTCAGTGGTGTACACTTTATGTCATTAATTATTGCATATCGTAAATTTAATTATTAATTTTTATTAATTAGGATTTTTCAAACTTACTGAAATATTACCAATTATATGTTATAGGCTTTGAATTATGTATATACTAGACATTTAGTTTCTAACAGGCTAAATCTGAGCAATTCTGAATTATTCTAAAAAATCTGGTTTATACTTCTCTATTTAATTTTTTTGATAACAATTTATTCAAATACAATTATGTATTAGAGAGCATAATACGGTTTCCCGCAAAATGGCCGATTTTTTCAGTACGATGATTTTGCTGCCGAAAAAAATAGCACAAATAACTAAATTTCAAGCAAATTTTCAGTTAGAATTTTGTTACTTACCGCAAGATCAAAAGTTCTAGTATGAATGTTTGAAGTGAATCTAATTCACTTTTTTGAGCACTGTTATGTGTTTTGTCATTATAGATAACGGGCTATAATAATGGGCCATAATGTAAACCGTACTTAACTGTGCTTTTTTATAAATTAAAGGAAATCTATATATTGAAACTCTTAATGTAGAGCAATTCATTTTGATATGGAATAGTTTTTGCTTATTAACGAACTTATTTTTGAATACAAAAGTTACGTCAAATTTTTAAAAGTAAATTTTAAAAAAAATTTTGTTCTCTTTCTTCAAAATTAAATCAATTCAGAATGATTATCAAAATGTGTATAACAGCACCTTTAATATTTTACGTATTTTAAATGGTCCAAATTTTATAAAAATCCTGTTCTGTACATAGAATTCTTTGTACATGTGCACAACAGCTCCTTCAATAGTTAAGCCTCTTTCAAAAAAATCCTGTTCAACACAACGTCTTATGTTCGTAAAGCACAAACTTTCTGGATTTTTTGATTTATTTTTTTAGTAGCGTGTTTGCAGTGTAGAATTTTTTTGCTTATACACTATAAGAATACCCTCTCTATACTTAAAAAAGAAATCAATTGATTTAATTATTGCCTTTAAAATTTTTATTCAATGAAAACCGATGATCACATATATAAAATGTTCATATAAATGAAACAGAAAGTGTGTACTTCTACACATGACATAATTATATATGTATGTATATATATATAGTTTCGCTTAATTTGAATTAGAAAAATTCTGCTGGTAACACACACGTCCCACAGTCCTTTTTTCAAAATTCTTTTTTTTTATTCGCAATTAATTTTAATTTAAAAACATAGCAACAAATATAGAATTGAATTAAATAGCATAATATTATTGAAAACGCAAATGTTTGATAGTTTGTACATTTTACTTTAACTGAAGGTTTCCTTTTTTTTTTGAAAAAAAATTCGGTGAAAGAAAAAAAGGGGACATGGATAATTTATTTTTGTTTTTAATTTTTGCTTATCTTGGAAAAAGTCCTGATATACAAATATACCTAAATGTATTTTATACAAATATATATATAGACAAACTCTTTCTGCTGAACGCCAATGAGTGTAATGTGAAGTTCTTGAATAGATCATGCCATTGTTATCGTTTATGTGTACATTATAGGGATGAGGGTGAGATCGATACTATATGTACATATTATGTATATTATAGGGTTCATATGAATATTGTTGTTAAAAATTGAAAAATGCAAATGTGATTACAATATTTAAGAGAAATTTATTTTTAAAGTACTTATATAAATATACTAGTATAAGTGTAATACAATAACAAAGTAAATAATTTAATTTTTTTTTTAAAATAGGATGAATGAATTAAAATTATATACAAAAGTAAATATAAACAGAATTGTATAGGAATATAGGAATATAGGATATAGGATAGCAATTTTATGAGGGCTGATTCAATGGTTGGGTGATTTTTTCTTCTCTTCATTCATTTGTAACTTATAATTTTTTATATAATAAATTAAAGATGATGGTGGTAGTTGAAATAATTTTTAATTTTTATATTTCTTGATATTATAGACATGTAAAACCGCGGTATACACGCTTTTCATAAAGGCTATAAGCAAAACTGCAAGGCGAATTTCTATGACATTATGGAAAAAAATTATTTGTCATGCAATTACTCGAAGAACAGAACAAGTTTTGCTTTAAATGCTAAAAGTACCAAGGTATATTTAAAACAATTTTTATACAAACTTGTTGAACACAATATTTTTTTAAGACCTATTTGTTAAGTTTTGAAGTAATGTCTCATGACTTCAAATCAAAGTCGAATACGAATTTTTTAATTCAATACTTTTAATAAAATTAACAATTCTCCTGATGTTAAAATTTTGTTTTGTAAACAATACTTAAGTTTAGAGCCTCTACTCGCGAAAATTTGAATTAATACTGCTGTTAACACTTCCACTTTACTTCTTAAACATAAAAAAATATTTTACCTAACTTAGACTCCTAGTTCATTTGAGTAAATTTATGCAAAATCTTTCAATACCGAATTTAGTTACAGCGTTTCATATACCATAAATTCAAAGAGATTATATTATTGTGTCACGTATTTAGTACTGATCATTTATAAATATTACGAACAAGAGAATGTCTTTTTGGTTTATTTCCAGACAGCTGTTACATAATAGATATGAAAGACTAGTTGAAAATTTGTCACATATTCACTTCCATATTCCGGTATCATTCCTATTTATAATTGCCACAAAAAATTTATTTTATATATTGAAGAAGTTTTCAGTAATTTGGTTTCTTACTTGAGATAGTATATATTTTGGTCTCATCAAACACTAAATTATTTCTATTAAAAGGGATTTTGTGTAGGTAGCAGAAATTTCTTGTACGTTATCAGCATTTTTTCTATCAAGAATATTTAGCTTGTGACAGTTCGATATTGTGTATGAGATGGTCTGAGTAAAATTCGTAAAAAAGTAATCATACCGAACAATGTACATTGTCTAAATTAAACGAAACTTAGTGCTAATGGCAAGCTTAATGTTATGTAAGGTTAAGTTATGAATTTCTCTAATAAAATTTTAAATTCAGAATATTGCCTTAGTTATCCTAAAGCTCAATTTCATAAATTTTCTAAACTCACTTTCTCAGCAGGTTGTAACCAACGACCAACTATATGTATGTAGCCAAGATTTGAAAACTTATTCTTATTTTGCAATTTGTTGCTATTCGGATAATATTTGTTCCTCATCAAAATTAACTACGCATATTCATAAAGTATTTCCAGACTGTTACTTTCAGATGCATGCATGTAAAAAATTTATAAATTCAAATCTTTATCAAACCCTTTTTAATATTCTCATAGTATTCTTTATTTTATTTTATGAATTTTATACCTTGCAAATAGCAATTAACGGTACTAATAACATAAGTACGTATAAATACAAATTCAAAATGCATATAAGAACTCTAAATGAAAATTAAAGTAAAATTAATTTAAAATCTGAAAATCATAGACCTATACAGTAATTGAAATCACGTTGCTCTTTAAAATATTGTACTGAAATGCTATTTTTAGTAACGAAGTATTCACCATATTTTATTTATTATTCTTGCGATTCGAGTTGTTTTTTCTATATAAGTAGATAATCAGATTAAATATTTTGGAGTAATGCCAGTAACAGTTTATTTTTTGCAATTACAATAATAAAAATCTAGATCAACTACGCATTAAACGCATATTTTAAATTCAAACTCCATTGAATTTTTGTTTGAGTGACGGCAATTGAATTATTGCAATGACGGTAAGTTACTGTTCGAATTTAAATTTGTTATTGTTTCTAAGTTTTTTTTTTTATTGTTTTTTTTTAGAAAATTTACATAAAAAACCAAATTTTTGTTTTTTTACAGTATTACTTTAAAAATCTTTAACACTCACAGACATATTTTTATATCAGATTAGTACAAGCACTTAGTGCAGCAAAATAAACGTCACTTAGCCAACAAGGAAAAGGAAAGGAAAAGGAGAAGCAAAAAATAGTATTAGTAACAATCAAAATCAAACGTATGCTAGTCCTGCACGGCGAGCTTATAGTATAATGAAATAAAAAGTCATATAAACTCTAAGAATAAATTAAACAAAATGAATCCTATCGCATAGAGTCTGGTCTTAAGCAGACCCATCCGTAAAAAAAAACGACGAATACATGATAATCGCACGAAACATACGCGTCATTGGCTCATGTATCCCATACTCCGTACTATGACGCGAAACATTGAGACACTCAACCGACCTAACCAACCGTCGACAACGAAGCGACCTTAATTCCAAAAGCTAAAGTCTATTTTCATAAGGGGGTACTCCAAACGAACCCGGTCCAATACATATCACGATGAGTAAAATGAAGGAAACAACTCTGCAAAACCTCAATACCATCTATATTAACATTACAAAAAATAGAGCAGATCTAACACACGTACTCTAAAGCGTACCTCAATAAAACAACATAAAGATGTTTCGTCACACAGGGATCATCAAATTCCTTATCTCACTTCATGACAAGTAACCTTGAGTAGAATTCGCTCTATTATAACCATCAAATTAAGATGGGCCTGTTACAATTAAACCTACAATCCAAAATAACACCTAGGTAAGAAAATCGATCACCCCTTCTATTAAACCGGTAATCAAAATTCATTTTCGAAGAACTAAGCTTTCTAGAGAAACTTAATATGCGACACTTGGTTATATTAAGCTCTAACCCAAAATATTCCTAGTATTTTTTTTATTCCCAAGTCGTATATACGATTCCCAACATTCAGATAGCAAAATCAAGGCAAGTAAATTAAAGTATATTTAAAAAGTGACTGCAGGATTTGATCCCAAATTAAATTCGAAAAAAAATTCTTTTTTAAGTTATTTCTTATATAATAGACCCTAAGCGAATATTATTCTCTCCAGGAGAAATTTTTCAGGAATATTCTACCATATATTATTTATATAACACTCGCATCAGGATCTATTTTCTTTCACCAATGCACATATAAATTTTTAAATATTTAAAAATTTATTTTTGGAATAACAAAAAAAAAAATTACGAAACTCATTTAAAATGATTGAGATTTCTCGTGATTCCTAGCTCTTTGGTGCTAATTTTCATTTTATTTACATACACACATACATATAAAATATATTACAGTTGAAATTTTCTCTATTTTCGATTATTTTTTTGTTTTCAGGCCTCACCTCGATTTTATATTGACGTACCCATATTATACCAAACAAATATTTATATGCACACGCACACACGCATTGTACAAATTGTGCAAATGAACAAAGCGCAAGGAATAAACATTTTTGTTTATTGTGTGAATGGCAATTTGTATGCAGTGTCAACAAATTTACTGTCGTGATTTTCTTTGGAAATTTTCAACTTCGTCCAGTGTTTTTGATGCGTTTTTCATTTGTTTTTTGTTGTTTTTTATTTTTTTTTTTTTATTTTAACTTTTTAATAGTTTATTGTTTTTTTTTGATATTTTATGCAAAGTTTTGTTACTTTTGTATTAAGGCAAGAGACACTAAATATAACAAAATTTTCTATATATGTATATGGAGATATGCTTGAGTATATTATTTAACTTTTAGGTACACTTTCATTGTGCTGAAAAAGAAAATACTTAAAACGACATCTTAACGACATTTCCATATTATTAATGCAAACTCATACTTTTCACTATATTACAATGTAAAATTGCAAATGTTACACTAAATTAATACATAAGGTTAACCCTTTACTATCTGAGGATAAAAAAAAAATTTTCAAAATGAACGAAATTCCAATATTTGGTTTTAAATATTACAAATTAAATTAGCAATAAAGCTCCTCTAACAGCAAAGCTTAAAAGAAAAATCAAACACGAAATTAAAGTTTGGGACAATTAACGAATCCTTAAGAAAAATTGGGGTTAACGAATAATTATTTTCAATATTTTATTTCATATATGAGTGGCTTGTACTTCAATTGATTTAAATAAAATTTGATGTAACCAAAAAAATAATTTTTTAGGATCTCCGAGTCCAATTGTTTTCGATAAAATCTAAGAATAACATTGAATACGAAATTTCGTTCTCAAATCGAAGGGACATTTCGTTCTCAAAATTAGGAAATTAAGGTGAATTGTAAGAAACTTTCACAGAACGTTATTTGCAAACAATTTTTTAAAAGTCATGAATCCACATACTATTTCGCGCTAGAGTAATAAATACTAGCTTAAAAGAGGGATTCTAGAAGAGTGAGTGATTGTCAATTTCTTAATTTTTGGTGCATTCATTTACTTACTATGTGCTATTGCATTTTGCAGAAACAATTTTGGAAAATAATTTTTATAATTATGAATATACTACTGTCATTTCAAAATAAAAGTGATAAACCTGGTTAAAACTCATTGTATTTATGACGTTCTGGGAAAGTACGAAGTATTTCACATATAGAATAACTCAGATTATCTCAGATATAGCATTATATCCTATAGTTCTATATTTGTATAACCTAGTTCGCTTAAGAATTCTGCACTAAATTTATAACAAAAGCCATCTAGTTAAAATCTTAAAATTTGGAAGATCAAAACAGACTATATGATTGAATAAAGTAAAATTCATTAACCGAACTTAAATTTTAGAGCAATACTCTATTTGTTGACTTTGAAAATAATACATTTGTTGAGACACCTTGTTTCTTAATTTTTTATTGTACATTGTACTTTTTCATAATAAACAAAATGCTTTATACAAAAACGTACGAATGCGTGGAAAATAAAACAAAAAAAAAAAAAAACGGACAACATGACTTTCTTCAATAAACTTAGGCAAATACGAGTACATATTTGTAAGTAAGTATAGTGCAATGTGTATAATGTATAATAATTTTTACAAAAAAAAATCTCTTTTACGATTTTTAAAAGGTACCCGTGCCAATAATATTAAAAATGAACTGAGATTCTCATATGAATGCAAATTTGTTTTCTTTCTGCACTTTTGTATTCAATTTTTGCATTTAGTTGTATTGCGTTACTTGGGCATTGCTATCGAACAGTCTTTTATTATGAACAACAGAAAAAAAAATCAATAAAAAAAAAGTACGACTTTTCAGATAACAATCATAAAACGCTCGATCGTATGATGCGTACATTTCATTTATTCGGTTGTTTTTTCGCTTTAAATGAACAAGGCATGTAACAGCAAAATTACAGGCATATAATACGGTAAATTGTAAGGAGACGGATAATTACTTTATAGTTTTCAAGGAATTGAAAAATTTCCCTGAAAATTAACTAATAAAATTTTTATTAATTATCATGTTCAGTATCCTACTCCTATCGGAGTAGGAATCACATCAAAATTTGAAAAAATATGACAAATAATCTTCCAAATGGAATATAGAATGTTTCATTATTCTAATATATATTGTTATCTAAGTACTCCCATTAAAATTTATTATTTAAAATTTATTTCTAGAAATTAATCTGAATTAATTTATAATTTGATTTTTAACTATAACATTTAATTATAGTTAGCAAATAATTTCAGGAATGATTCTTTAATCCATTTCTGGCCGAAAATGTGTGGGAAGGGGCAATAGGAGATGGTGACTTGGATGTGCCAATATACTCGTTTTCGAACTACAGTCTGCTTAAAAAAAAGGTACTAAATTTTTTTCTGTATATAAATAAATGCTTATAACTTTGAAACCATGCAACGTAAAATTATCATTTATGGGCTTGTTTTATAGGCAGTCGATTGCCCTTTATTTTCGATCTTACAATCAGTTTGATTTGTGAAATAGGTTGCACCACCTTCACATCCTTACCCATATAATTTCTAGCCGAAAATTGACCAAAGAATCATTCCTGAAATTATTTTGCACATTATGCGAAACAGCTTCTATACTATGCACATATGTACATACATATTATATAATTACAAAAACCGCTAATATTTTTCATGCTAATATTTTCATTGACATTATATTAAAAAAACATAGTTAAGTCTCAATGTAAACCCAACATTTTTTTTGTTGACAATTCTTATTTTTACATACATATATATATGTATGTACGTGCACGCACTTTGATTTCGTTACTATGTACTTAACCTTTGTAAAGAGTCCTTCTTAATTTTGTAAAAAAAAAATATAAAAATGTTTATGTACCTACATTATATTCTGTCCATATTAAAAATATATAATCTATACGTACAATATTTGTAGTATGCATTTATTCAATAATACGAGTATCTAGATAATATTAAATGACCCCCAAATTTCTTATATTGTACATAAATTATTCTTATATGATTACTTTGATCTTTCTCTCTCTCTCTACTGAATCAAAAATGTTGATGGTCATCTGTACTGCATATAGCACGTATTATTTGCAATATGATCTTGTCATAAAACTGAGCTCATTTACATTATGAATTCGAATATATATGTATAAGTATTATACGACTAATTTAATTAAATATGTCATGTTCGAGTATGCAAGTATGTATATATGAATATATTATGGAAATCCTTATCTATATGTAATTTTTTATAATTCTTTATTTCATTCGATAATATTATGATTTTCTTCCTCATAACTTTTGTAATTTTTTTCTTTCGTTTTGTTTAATGTTTTGGTTTAAAATTCCTTGCTCTTTGAAGTTCAGCAACTCTTTAATAATATGGTAACCAACGGATTTAAATGTAAATTAATAATAAACCAATAAAATCGTATAACAGAAATATTGAGGAAAAAAAGGTTATTTTTCAGGTTATATTTTTTTTCTTCTTTTATTATTTAAATTTTATTTTAATTATTTATTTTTATCTTTTATAATATTGAAAATTTATAATTTACTCCTTGTTTACCTAACTGGATACGTGAAAGTTATACAAAATCGTTGTAAATTTTGTAAAATTATTAAATTGGTTTGGAAAAAAAAAATTTGTTTTTTTTATTATTGCTTTTTTGTTTTGTATATATAAATTATTTAATTATAGCGGATTTAAAAGTCTTCTTTTTTATTATTTTTACACGCACTGATTAAAATTTTGCAAAATAAATAACATATGTAAGTACTCATGCTTATTTTTTCAATGAAATATCCTTTGAACAAGTAATATTCACCCACCGCATTGTGTGTACACTAGGTAGGTTGGCAACAAATTTTACATATTTCGAGGGGAGCACACTCCATGGTAGGGAAGAGTAAATAAATTATTTTTAGCAACCTATCGGTCTGCCAGTGTGTGCACGCGTGTATCTCAAGTTCGGCAGAATCGATTTTGAAGAAATTTTATGTGTAAGTTTATTTCGACCATGGCACGGATTGATCAACTTTTGGGATATATCAGGCCTCGAGGACTGCACGTTTTAGCGGGCCTGTTTTACATTTTTGATTATTTTGAAGAAAATAATATTAAACAGATTTTCATGAAATTTCATATATAAGTTTCGCTCGACCGTCCGCGAAACCTCATAACTTTTGGAAGAAATCAGGTGTCAGCAACTTAACGTTTACTACGGGCCAAATATACATTTTTGCATATGTAAAGAGAAATAATCAATCGATTTCATTGAAATTTAATATTCAAATTCGACGTATTAAAACAATGAATCTATAAATTTTTTGGAAAGATCAGGGCTCGAGAACTGATCTGACGGTCTATTTCATACATTGTTTACCATATTTACGGAACGAATTGATAAAATTTCTTGAAATTTGATATTTAAATTCTGATTGTTACTGGAACTAACTGGCGAGCATTTCAGGGAATTCGGCACAAAGCTAAATTCTACTAAGAGCCAAATTTATATTTTTCTAGGTATGTTAACTATAAGGTTACTAATGCCTAATACTCATTCAAGAAGTCAAATTTGGCTTAGAACTACATACTAAAATTATATAGCTCGATTAATCTAGTTAACATTACTACGACATTTTAGTAGATTCCCTTATTTTCTATACAACATTTAAAAGACTCATTCAAGAGGCAAAAATTAAAAAATAACTCAATTAAATTTTAATAAATTATTAATAAACTTTGAGTCTACTTTTAAAATAATTTGATTAAAAATTAACTGAATTAATTTTTTTGACAACATCAAAGTATCTATATTGTGACAAAATTTCGACTTGAAAAAATATTAAATAATAATATACTTGGTGCAGAAGGCATTCTTGAGAAAAAGCTTATTATATTTTACTAAGATAATTTCCCTAAGATAATTTTAACTACCATTCCCTCTGGATGGTAGTTAAATTTCTATTCATTTCTAGAAAATTATTCATACATACATTCACACATATTTGCATTCTTAACAGAATAATGGAATGGATCGTATAACGGGATGAGAAAAGAAATTAAGAAGATTTTGCATTGATATGAGAATTGAAAAGGATCCGTTAGTTTCCCGTCTAAAAAGAGAGAAAACAAAAAATAAATTTTTTTTTCCTATTTTATTTTGTAAATTAACTTTTTTTTTTTGCACTTACCGTTGTTATTATTACAAATTTCTTTTATGTTTTTTTTCCTTTTTTATTTTCATTTTATTTTTCTTGTTATCTGGTATCATCAGAGCAGAGCGGAGCACAGCACATATAAAAATATTGCAATAAAAATTATAAACAAAAAAAAAACACAATAATAAAAACTGAATTAGACTGATCTGGTCTGGTTGTTCCTCTTCAGTTTGTGTGATTGCGCATGAAATCTTTTCTTTACACTTCCGTTTTAGCCTTTTTGAAAAAATTGAAACATTGAGATTTCAACAGAAAATTATTTTACCATATAGAAAAGTGCACATAATGGAAAATCAACATCAACTTTCAAAAGGAATACAATAATATTTAAAGTATATACATTCACACTATCTACTATATAAATACATATACATACATACACTCATACATAAAATAATGCAGTACGGATTATGAAACAGAAAAATTAAAATTACCTATTAAAGTTGCATGCATGTACGTACACCATACTTACATTCATACATATTTTATTGTTATAATGAAATATGTATTATAAAAATGTTAAATGTTATACAGCCTCATTTACAAGTTTTTTTTAATATTTTGTATGGCTTTAATGTGTAAGTATCTAGAATAATATTATTCTCGAAAATAATTTTTTTTTTATTTAAATAATTATTTTAGCAATAAAATAGGTAAATTTATACGTAATTGACCGAGTCAAGTATATGACCAACTGTGTATGTTATATATTGTGATATTTACTAATATATATACAATATTCAAGATTTTTGTTGAAAAATTTTGCAAAATGCATTCAAATGTGCAAGTTATAATGAAATAAATATAATATAGTATAATTTTTCAATAAATAATCAATTTGCTTGGGCTTACAGTCTAAAAGTTGTATAAAGAATAATTTATTCAATTTGGAAAAAGACCACATAGTAAAAAATTTTCCAAAACATGCTATACTAATTATTCCGAAAATATCGATTTCTCTTAATATTTAAGACTCATACATTCTAAAATTAAAATGAATTAAATTATAGACGCGAATTATAGACCTAGGGCGAATCATACTGAATTAAAATGTAATAAATAATTAATTAAATGAAAGAAGAAAAATTGAAATTACATAAGGTAATTAGAAAATAATTTTCGAAAATAAAATGAACTTAAAATTTATAACAAAAGATTTGTAGCTTTAAGTTTTTTCGTTTTACTCCGGCCCTTGTGCACAGTATGCCTTACTAGAGGGTGTTAGCATAAATTACCAAATATTTTACTAAAACACACTCATGTTAAAATCAAGCCATACACACGCTATGTGCGCTTTATATTCTCCATAAAATTTACTAAGCAATATTGTTCTACACATTTACTGCAATCCATGATTTGTTGAAAATGGAAAGCAATAACAATATTAAGAATTTCTAAGTCGATAATTGCTATAACTATTACAGTAGAGGGCTTATTCAACTTTTAAGAGCATAAACATAACACGATATGAACGGTGCAGCAAAAGCCGGTTTTGTATCATATATCGTACATTTTGTAGGAATAACGTACTCTTTGTATACGATATACGATATTCCTAAAATATTATGAGAACTGAGATTGAAAATATAATTTTTTTTTCATATGCTTATTTTCTATAAGCTATTTTTACCAAGGTGAAGAGCATAAACTAGAATACACGATGGTCATTCAATAGTATTTAGATTATTTGATTTTTTATTCACCCTATATGAAATTGAAAATTCAATACTCAAAAATTTCATTGTACTTACCCAAGTATGGTGAATATGATAATTTACTTTAATAATTATATTATAATGACCCTGTATTTAGTTAACAAACATTTAAGTTTAAAAAACACTTGAAATGAGATTAAAAATAATTTAAACGTAATGTTGTTTGTGTCTTTGTATGCAATACGCACAATGTATGTGCAGGAAAATCATTCTTAAACATATTTTTGCTTATTATGATTATGATTTTTTTTTGTGTTTAATTTTTATGAGTAAGTGTTTCATAAGATTTCCTTAAAATAATGGAAGTTATCATAATGGAAAAAAATAATTTTTTTTTTAATGAGAGTAAAATAAAATTTGTAAAAATTATTTCAATTTCTTTTATTTTCTTCATTTTTAGTTTCCACATATTTTTAATTTCCGTATTTTCACAAATTTACATTTTATATATTTGGTTCATATGTGCATACACATGTAATTTGTGTATGTACATATACATAAGAAAATTAATATTAAAGAAAAAATATAATAAAAATTTTAACTGCGTTTTTTTTTTACTCTTTATTTTCTCTTTTATTTATTATTTATTGCAGAACTTGCAGAATTTTTCAAAAATATTAAATTTAATTAAATATTTTTAAAATTTAAATAAGGTAATCTTTAATTTGTAATTTGACTTCCAAAACTTTTACTTTACCTTTAAGATTTGGAAGAAAATCTGAAAATTTATTAAATCCAAAAAAATCAAAAATTCCTAAAATTTTAAATGTTTAGTCAATTATTTCTTCAATTTAATTATGGGGCAGATATTATCAAAGGAAATGATTTCTCAAAACAAGCTCTTGGAGGTAAATTTCACTCATAAGGAACTCATTTTTATAACTAATAAAAAATTTTTTAGATTAACAAATGCATTTTACAGTGACTTGTATACAGTAATGGAATGGGACGATTTGATCAACTATTAGAGTATAAGTTCCGAGTACTCCTACAAAAATAAATCTAAAAATGAAATGAGTACTCCTACAAAAATAATTCTCTACAAATCAAAAATTGAATGTTTCGCTAAATTTATATTCAAAGTGTTGAAATGACTTGACTTTAATTCAAATTGAATAAACTTACTTTTTTTTTAAGTCAATTACATTGTAAAATTTTAATGACATGTCCAAGAGTATAACAAGATTTTCATGTAATAAACACAACCTCTTATCTTATTAAAATCTTTCTCCTTGAAAAATTTAATTCGATTCTATAAAAAATATTCTGGAAAACACCAGGTCATCTTTTATGCATAATATAATTATACATTCATAAATATAAATATATATATATATTATCACATATTTTAAAATATCCTTTTTATAAGAAAATTTTATTTTCCCACAGTTATTTTCAAGTATTTTGACCTTAAATAATTATCTTTTGAAATATTGAAAAATGAAATGTTAATACCGGTTTGATTAATAATGCATATTTAATGGTTTGAAATCTCTAACACCTGATGTTAGGGATTTTATAACCTGATTCAACAAGGATATGGGGTGTTTGTAAGAATGTGTAAAAGAATAATGAAAATTTCATTTGAATATAATTATAATATATGTATATGTATGTATAACGGCTGTTATCTACTAATTACTTACCTCCTGCATCCTTGGATTTAAGCCTATCATTGCTTATATACATGTAAAAATTCAATATTTTTTATAGGTCAGGATTGCCAAATCTACTTTAACTATTTAATATTAACAAAATTTTGTATTTGCTTAGCAGTTTAGTACCATAACACAAGTCACGAATGAGCTGCGGTAAATAACTATACAACCGTGGAGCAACTGAAAGAATTCTAAAATTCATTCATAATTTTAAGATTATGAACCGAGGAGTATCTACAATTAAAGTAACCACTTTTTCTAAAAAAATTCCTTAAGTACCTTAAAAGATCAAAACAAATTAAACCTATTAATTCTACGATTTTTATTTAAAAATAATCTAATTATACATTTTTGTTATGTCAGTACCGGTTTAAGAAGGCAATAATGTGCTTCACACCAATTCACGATCCCATATTGTAGTTTCGAATGAAACAAAACATAATAAATCGAAGTTAAAAATTTTTTTTGAACAAAATTGTAAAGATTATAAAAGAGTCTCACTATCATGACAAAATATTGTTTTAACAACTTAATGTGGCCAGACCAGTCAAACTTTGTATTTAGTGTGGAACCCAGATACTTAAATGAACTAGCACATTCTAATTAGCTGAAACAAGACGAGCTACAATTGTAAGAGTCATCAAACAGTTGAAAATCTTCAGTATTGGAATATATATTAAATTTTTTACAACTGGCGCAATGACAATAAATATTATCAACCAACGGCACTTAACAATCCTGATAGAAATTTTAGCCTCAAAACCTATTCATTCCTATAAACTCATTGGGCTCTTTATCATTTTATTGGCAACTAAAATGATTTTACGTGTTAGATTCCGGGAATATATATGTAGATTTTATTTTATATTTCAAACTTCTGTACTTATTGTACAGAAATAAAAATAGAACGTACACTGTAGGGTTAAAGAAATCGTATTAGTTACCGCTCATACGAGAATTGTTATAAAAATCCTAAGAAAACCTTACAACACAAGTAAGAGAAAAAAAAATAATCGCAGAATTTTTCATCATTATTTGTTTTACACTGGCAACTCTAACATACTGACAACATAATATTAAGCTGTAAATAGAGAGGAGTTTTAAGTTAATCTCTTTCTATTTTTAAAAATCCTATAAGACTTTACAATCATTTAACGATTATTTTTAACTCCTCTTTCAAAATATCAATGTAGAAGGAACAAACAAGTATGCGTTTTGAAAAATCACGACTCTTAGACAGGTGCTCGAATTTTCTTAAAAATCCGAGCTCCTCGGACAGAGAAACTATTTCTTTTCTTTAAAACCCTAATGATCATTAAATTTTGTTTTTATAGTTTCACCCCTTTCACAAGAGCACTGCAATGATTGTGTAAATTAAAGGTTCACAAATTTTTTCTTCTTTTGTTCTAGTTGAAATAAAAAAGTGGGTATGTTCCTTATTTTGTCTATATTTTTTTTTTTTTTCGAATTCTTTCAGGTATTTTCAGGAATAATTTCTTTTCTCTTGCTTCTCCTTATCTTTTTCGTTCAATTATTTTTTACCTCTAAATATGAAGATGATAAATATTTCAATACATCAGTCATTGACTTTTCTAGCAAAGCATAAAATATAAAAATAATATGTAGAAGAAAGAAAGCAATAAAATTAAATGAGAAAAAAAATAGGATGAAAAAAAAATATTCTTAGCTTCACTTATTTGTCATTAAAATGATTTTATATGTGTATGAGGATTGTGAGCATAAAAATGTTTAACATGTAAATTTAGCTTTCCATATCGAGCATAAAACTTGGGATTCAAATATTCAGAACCATCTTTTTAGTACATTTTATAAAATCATATAGTGTAAGTGATGTATAATAATATACACCTATTCATAATATTGCGGATATAAATTGAATACAATTTGGTTGAGATAACGTCCTGGGAAAAATCAACAGAACTGTAAGTAAATATTTTCTATTACTATACTTTATTTAAAAAATTAACCCAACAGTTACTTACTAAACAGTTTTCCCGAAAGTTTGTGAAATGAAACTTCCGTCCCCAAGAAAATAAAGTGTAAAATTTTCTTAAAGTCAGTTCACAATCATTAAAATATAATTTTGGAAAAAGTCTACTGAAATAAAGGTAAACACTGCCAGTATTACTTTTCACCCATACTAGAATATATATACTCAACAGAAATATCTTCTGGGTGTCTTTTGGCTTCTTATTTAAGATTAACTAGAGAATGTGAGATTAACTAGAGAATGTGAGATTAATTAGAGAATGTGAGTCCAAGTAATCGGACCATTAAATGTGCATCTGTCGGTAAGAAAGCACGTTAGCGATAAATCTAAAATTATTCAATCTAGTATAGGTGGATGAATGGTTTTCTCTATGGTTCTCTTTATGGAGAAATATTGAATTTAATTTTTCATTCCAGTTCTTTGTTTAGGGTACTAAATTACACTATAGTTTTTTGCTTTAGAATAACTATCATTTAGACTAATAAAATATTAATCTATATGTTTCAGATTATATGGTTTACTTCAATCAAACTTAACAACTGGATGTCTTTTGACATTCGAAATGAAAAATTACTATAAATTGAAAATTATTTGCAAGTAAATTATATTTCGGCAGTCAGTCATTCCATTATCTTCCAATTTTTTATGAAATTTTCTAAAGCAGAAGATTTAAACTTTGTTAATTTACTTATCCTTTCCAATTTCCTATCGAATTCGAAATCCCCGCGAACCTTTTAGGGTAATAAACTGGCAGGCATAAATATAATTTTTTATTTTATTTTAAATACGAGTATGTATGTATTCCGAAAAAATACAGGGAGCCATTGAGAATTTCTTGTAGAAAAAAGTGTTAAAGTAAATTTAAAAAAAAAAATGCAACAATAAAAAATTTCTTTGACCGCGTTCCTTATTATTTTCACATTTTCTTTCAACATTTCTTCTGATTATCATTCTAAAAATCTTCAATTACTATTTATACATTACAAACATGATTACAAAATAACAAGATAAAAACAAAAAGAAATTTTCCTTCCATTTCTCATTTATTTTAATATTTTTTTTTTTGCTCAATTTTTCTCACAAAACTATTCCAATTTTTTTCTTCTCCACATAAAAGTTACATTGTAATGTTGTAATGCAATGCATTACGAATTTATTTTCTTCTTTGCTATTTTCAATTTTTTATTATAAAATTCTTTAATAGAGCAAAGCGTGCATACTTTACATCAGACTTTATAGTGCAGATACGAAATAACAACTTTGTTTTTATTTTTTTCTCCCCATATTTTCTTAAGGAATGAAATTCCAAAAGACTATAATAATATTGAAGAACCACCATCATTATCATCATCATCAGTTTACTTAAATCAAGAATGAAAGCATAATATACACGCGTATATGAATAGATGGATGAGTTGAAGATGCAGGGGTATAAAGATGAATGAAAGAGTAAAATAGAAAATTTAAAAACAAATAGAAATGTAGAGGGAAAGAAAAGAAAAACATTAGTAGAAAAAAAATCAGTACCACCAATCTACTTAAATGGATATGTACCGATAGCTAAAAGATAACAAGGGGGATGAGGATAGATAGATAGATAGATTGAGTGGCTGAGTGACTATAGCTAGCTAGCTTGGCTGGTTAATTATTTTGATTTATTTTGTTGGTTGGTTGGTTGGTTAGTTCGTTTGGTTGGTTGGTTGAACGGATGGATGAATAAATGGATGGTTGAAATCTAGATATCTTTATGTATGTACATACATTTTTTACATTTTTTTTATACCCACCATATTTTCTTTAATATTATGGCATTTTCCTAGCGTGATCATTTGTGATTTCATTTAAAAAAATTTTTAAGTAGGAAATCAAGTTATCAATATATTTGTTTTAAAAAAAGAATGAATTGAATAAATTATTGAAATAGAACTTTAATCGAAATTGTGTGACATATAGAGCATGCGAGCATGTCATATTTCTATCAACTGCATATAACAATCAAATCTCGCAATTGGAAATGAAACTTTTGAATGTAGAACCATTCTAAACCAAAATCATCTTGAAGAGCAGTCATAAAGCCTCACAATAACAACTTGCAGAGAACCATCATGTCAACACAACCATTTCCTAAAGTACGATAAACCTATTTGCACTTAACAATCCAACCAATGTTTTACAACTCAGGCTGTAATAAATATAATATTAGCCTTGCAAATATTTCGAAAACTAAATTTTTGGAAAGACGAATAGTACAATTAAGGAATATATAAAATCAATCCACCTCCTTTACAAATTTCGGAAGCCGCACCAAAAACCTCTTTCATTAATGTTCCAAACCACTAAATAAGAATTTTCTAAAAATTGATTACCTTTTTGTCACCAGAAACAAGCACTAAGAATGAACCTTATCCAATATTCCCAATCTTTATTATATCCTTGTAGCCCAAACAAATACTAGTTGAATTTACCACTAATGTCTTAGCCATTCTTCCCCGTTAACATACCTCCTGCAATAATAATAGCTTTCCTATTTTTCATCAATAATGCTTTTCTTCTCTTCTCGCACTTTCACATTCTATGCTCACTAATGATAAATGCGTGCGAGTAAACGCTCACACGTCCTCAGCCTTTTTCTCTGAAAACCCTGATTAAGCATTGTAAATGTCTGGATACATATGTCTAATATAACTTTGTCAAAAATTCAAGTAATCTGCAATAGTGATAATAATTAAACTTATTATTATACATAAATATGTTTAACGTAAAATGTTTCACAAAATAATCACAAAATCAAAATATTTGTGTGTATGAATATATGTGTTGCTGTGATATATGTGGATGTACACAAGTACGTAGAAAACTATCTATCGGGTAACTTCTATCTTATATGCAGTTCAATGACCCTATGCACTACATCCACGCGTCTTCACACACTATACTATGCTGTTGAAATACATATGTATGTTGTCTTTATGAGAATATTTTTATGCAGTTTGTATAACATATTAAGAAATGTATATGTTCATATTGGTTAAAACATAAAGATTCACTATGCTTTGCCTCTATAAAATATGTAAGGAAGGAAGCATGTAGATAACATACACATTAAATATTCTATTAAAGTATATCAGAACTTCTCAAACTAAATTGATTAACAGTGAACGATCAATGACCTTGATTTTACAGACATTTTTATAGAAGTTGTTAACAATATCTAACAATCTAACAACATAGAAGAAGTAAAACTCCACAAATTTTTTTTTAACGAGACTGTTATGGTTCGATGCATTGAGAAATTAAATAAGAGCAATGCTCTCGTTTTAATTTTATCAAGAGAATGAATTTCAAAATAACAGCAAAAACCTTTTCTTCCAAACTCTACAATGGCTATTTATATAATAGGCCAATAGGGAATATTCCTGCCCAATAGGCAACAAAATTTAAAAAAAAAAGAAAATTGCAAAATTTAAACAGTTTTTGTATGGTAACACTTATGTAATTCCGGAAACCATGCATAATTCTTTAAATTTCCATACAAAATTGATGTACAGACTTAATTTTTACCATACGAAATTTGTATAACTCTGACTCTGAATTTTGTTTACAATCGTGTCCCTATTTTCGTTCAAAATTTGAAAAATGTAATATGAATAGTTTTTAAGATATGATTGAATTATTTTGTCAAATTGTTCTAAGGCAAGTACTCAAATCACTGCTCTTTCCAATTATTAATATTAATGTATATATATATGAAATGATACTAAGAATTGTAAGTGCCATTCTGACTTGTAAACTTCACAATATACTTTATAGATCTTCACAGAACAATCTTCAGTAGACTGTAACGTTTTCAACATTAACCAATTGAAAAGAGGGAGATTTTAATCGATTGTGAAGAAAATAGAAATTCGAGTGCCAAAAAAGTTTCCGATCGGAACAATTTCGAACAGTATTGGCAAAGAGTGTTTTACACACTTTTCCATTTTTTCGTTGCACTGTTAAATTTAAGAAATTCTGGTATTAACGAATAAATTTTCATTATCTCTTAGAAATTTTATTATTTTTTTTATAAAAAAAAATAAATAATTTTACGTTTTCTATGTAAGTAGATTAACTCGAAAATAATATATGTATGTTTGTGACCGATTCTTCATGCAGATACTAGACACAAATGTGCATTATATAAAAAAACGATCATATGTTTTTCTTCATTCTGAAAAATCTCTTTTTTATTTTGTAGATGATTTTTTATCGCTGACAAAAATGAAAGAGAATTTTTTAAGTGAAAACAAGTAAAACTAAAATAAAATCTGCTTTTTATTAACCACCTAGAATGTAACGTAGCGACAACCCTGCACATACGTAAAATGAACAGATAATTGAGTATATGGAATTGTAAGGCGGAAAATTCCGTATGGCCTGTAATTTATGTTATATTAGAAAAGTAATATTTAGAAATCACAATAGAATAAAGAAAAAAAGGAAATTGTTTCGAACATTTGAAAAGTGTCATTCTGTTAGTAGATTTTTATTCAAATATTTTTTATTTTCATATAACAATGATTTCTGTTTTGTACAATTTAAGTGAATTGGAGAATGTTTTATTTTGAATTATTTTGAAGCTTATGAGCGAGTGTAAGTATTGCCTATATGATTAATTCAGGTAGAGTTTAAGAGTGATCTTGTCTTTATTTATATACTAGTGAAGCCCGTCATGGCTGTGACAGCCCCCCCCCTCCCCCTCAAATAATTTGGTTTCTAGCGACCCAAGAAAACAAAAAAAAAATAATGGCACTGGGTTGTATTATGAAACTTGCTTGTTATATTTTCGTTATTCTTATTTATTTATTTTTTTTGACAGAAGTGTTAAAAAAATCAAAATTTTTATTAGAACAATTACCAAAAAATTAACATCAAGAAAATCACTCAAAAAAGTCACTCGAAAAGTCACTTGAAAAAGTCATTCAAAAAGTTACTTAATAGTGGCAAGCAAGTAAAAAATTCCTTCAAAAAAGCACTCAAAAATCCCTCAAGAGATCATTTAAAAAATCACTCAAAAAAGTTATTCAAACCTTCCGACGAAGAGCTGTATCTAAAGGTCCAGATCTCAACTTTCTAAGTTAAACCATTTTGATGTTAGAGTCATTCAAAAATGTCATCAAAAGTGTGATCGATCGACAAACAAACTAACATATAACATTGGGCTCTCATTAAATTTACATATTTTTTCTCCATTATGTTTAGATTAATCAGTCAATCTTTGTTTCGTAAAATATTAAATTTGTAAAACAATGTTGAAATTATGAACCCTTATATGATATCTCTTGAGACCTTATATCGTGAGGTCAATACTACGAAAGTTTTATATTTTTAGATAATTAATCTCATAAAATCGAATGTTTTTTCATCTGCGATTAATATCTAAGCTTAAAAGTGTTCTTAAATATCTGCAAACTATAATATCAAAACTAAATATCTTCATAATAAATTATTGCTAAATTTTGTATCTTTAAAGGTCAAAATATCTCTAAACCAATAATTGCGAGTTATCTAGTCGTAGCATTAACATTACGATATGATATTACAATTAAACAATTTTCAGTGTCTCCTGAACTATAGAAATTAAATTTTTTAGAACTTGCAACGAATAGTAGTCGATAATTTTTCCATCGACTTAGAATGATTCTACTACAATTCGAATATTTTCTTTTCCCTTGAAATCTCTTCAACACAATATGAAATTTCAAAAAAAAACTTGTAAGCAATTAAAAATAAACGTTAACATTTTTTAAAAAATATCCTGTTTTTTTTTTTTAATTTTTAAATTTTTATTATTTTTTCATTTCCAATTAAACAGGATGCAATCATTTACATTTCCTTTACAAAATCATAATATTTTTTCGCCCCTTGAAATAGAAAATTTCACGATATCTTGTGATTTCAAAATAAATTTTCCATTGATTTTTTTCCCCCGTTTATAATTTTACTTTTTGTTCTTCTTCTAATTTTTTTTAAATTGCGATAATTTAACATGTTTTCAAAACTAAATATGTGTTCATTATGCACAATTTTTTTTTGTCCGGTTCAAGGAAGCGGAAAATATAAAAACTCCTTTCTGACCACTGCATTATTGCACTTTACATGATAATGCAAAAAAAAAAATATTCAAAATGAAGCATTTATTATAAAAGGATTTTCTTGTTTATTTTCTTAAAAAAAAATCGAGTGATAACTGTATAATTTAATTCCCCCGTTTTCATTTTTACCTGTAATATTTCAAGTAAACATTAATTTTTTTTTTCTTTAAATTCTCACATTTTTATTATTTTTTGATTTACCCTCCCGTTTTGATCCTTTTTACATTTTATAAATTTTGCGTCACAGAGAATAAATTTCATTAAATTTCACATGATTATTATTCATAAGAAAAAGAAGAAAAAAATTGTGTTATTTTTAAAAATTGTATAAAATTTTCATAACAAAAGAAAACTGATATCCTTTTACACAATAATATCCTTTAATAAAATCCAAATAAAAAATTTTTACTCTAAAATTCTGTAAAGTAACAAAAATAATGTAAGAAGACAGTAAAGAAAAAAAAATTATAAAAATCACACTAAAAGCCTTCAAGCAAATCAACAAGTAGCACACAAGAGACCAATTTCTTAAATTTCACAACCCTAATTTCATCGTCTTTCAACTCCCCTTTAACCATTTAATTTTATTATTTTCTCTTTTATTGTTTTTTTTTTTTCCATAAAAAAAGTCAGTTACAGGTTGATTATTATTACATATACTTTATAATATTCTCAGGTGTTCTCGTCCTTCCATCCATAACAATTTGTATATGTATATGAAAATAAAAAAATTCAAGTAAAAAAGAAAATTATATGTGTATGTATGTATGTGTATGCTTATGTAGCTATTATTATGATGTATGCATGCTTTATTTCCCTCTCAGTGGTTTAATATTAACTGCTCTTTTATGAATTTTTTTTATAAATATGTCTAGGGGCAGTAAAAATTAATCTAAAATTTCTTTACTAAAATTATATTTTTATCGTTTATGATTTCATTTTTTTAATAATTTCATGAGATTGTTATAAATTTCCCATTCAGTTTTGAATTTTTTAAATGACTTAATACAAGCGAATGTATTCCAGAAGATTTTCACACGTCTTTGTGAACTATCATTATATTCTTTTCAATGAATACCGTAACAAAGATAATTTTCTCCGATACCCAACTTAACTTATCTGACAGTGCCTTATTGTAAAAGAGTAGCTTATTCCCTGTATTAATATTCATAAAGATTATGGGTTTCTCAATATTTTTATAAATTTTACCCTATTTTGTGCTGCATAAAATCAACCAATTCACGGTTTCTCAATCTTTTTATAAATTTTTCCCTACACTACACTCCGCTGAAAATCAACCAATTTTTTTGGATATTTCTTTCATTATTTAAAAATTTTTATTTAAAATTTCGTATGAGGTTTTCACATGCTACGTAACGTTACGTTTTAGGAATCTTATCAATTTTTTCTAAATATGCGACAATTTCCAAATTATATACAATCCAAACTGTAGAAGCCTTCCAAAATCTGATTTTTAGCGATCCCATTGCATAACGGAGCCAGTAAAGAGGTAACATTGCGATGGTATGAAATCTCAGCTGGACATGCCTTTAACTGAAATAAATTTTTACCCGATATCAAAACTATAGTTTTAGAATAATGAGTACAAGGAATTAATTAATGGCATTTTATGAATTTTACTATTGTGGTGCAGTCCATCAACTGGTCCTGGAAAAATCTGCAAAGAAATTTTGCATTTTCCTAAAACATTTTAAATTTTATTATCCCTACAAATGTTTTAATTTTATATTCAAAAAATGCCCAATACAAACCAATAAAAGCTGACCACATTTTTTCCTTAAATAAAAATTTGACTATCTTAAAATTGGCAAGAATAACTAATAAAATATTTTCTTTGAAATGATTTTTTTGATGTACATACCCTCATTTTTTTTTTATTTTTCTAAGTTATTTTAGAACAAAATTTTCAACACGATTGAAGAAACAATCTGAATTGGAAAGTTTTTTTTTCTTTTGAATTATCCAAAGTCATTCTTTTTATATAAAAGAAAAAACAAATGGACAACACTGATGCATCATGTTACCGAATATTATCAAAATAAAACAAAGAGTTCAAATAATAAAAAAATTTTTGAATAAAAGAAAAGAACCTGAAAAAAAAATGACTAAAAAGGGGAATATTTTGTGTTTTTTCTTCCTTTTTTTTACTCCGAAAAAAAAAGGAAGAAAAAACACAAAAACACTGTAAGGATTTCAGTTACTTTTTCTTATATTTTTTTCTTTTTTCAGTTACTTCGTTTTATTTTGATTTCAAAAAGAAACCATTGTGTCAAGCTTGACTGATAAAATATAAATCTACCCCTTCAAACAAGGTCTTTTATTAAAAAAAAATAATAATAATAAAAATTTGATAATTTTTAAATTATAAAAACTTTATTTCAGGTGTTTTTCATAACTCATCTTAAATGGGTTGCCAGTTGATGAGAATTTCAATAAATTTACAGAGGTGTTTTAAGAGATAATAGAAAACTTCTTAATTGAGAAGTTATTATGATTGCATAATGAGCGCGGATATTCAACAATTAATCTACATCTCCTTTATTACAACCTTAGAATTTATTTAAATACTTCAATTTCATATTAAAATACTAATTTCAGAAATACTAAATTATTTTTTGCTATAAGCATATTTTCAAAAAATCAAATTATATTTTGCTAAGCTCGCAAACTTAAATTTAATAAATTGTATCACAAAAATGTAATAGATTCCGCAATTCAAAAGAGTTTAATAATGAAAACGATATTCTATTCAAATATTTTTCCTAATAACATTTCAGATTGCATACGTATAGGAGAAAATTCAAAAACAACTATTTATTATTTAAAATGAAAATATTCAACTTTCGAGAAATTTTATGGAAATCAAATATTAATCGATATCGACAAAAACTATGGAAAACGAAATTTCATAAAGTTTTCGTTTAGAAGGGATATACAGAATGAACCTTTGACGTGGTATAATCTCTCGGGAGCGAAATGATGGAATAGTTTTCTGAAAAATATCGATCCCAGTTGAGTGCGGGCCGCAAATGAATATTTGAATCCCCAAAATCCCAGTTGAAAATTTTGGATTTCGACAAAAAAGTGTAATTGCATGATTTGAAATATTTGAAGTTGGTCTTACCTCTTAATAATTTTTTCTTGTGCGACGCCCCGTTTCTGACATAATTCGATTTTATCATTATCATTATTATAAGTTACACTTTGTCTTTGATTTAGTTTGTTCTATAGATAATCTATGTAATTTTTACCAATAATAAAATAATGTTTTTTCCTGGAAGAGGTAATTGAATCATTACCTAATTAATTAATTTATGGGTTTTTTTTTTGTAACTTTAAAAACTTTAGGCATTAACAAAAAAAACCTTATAGTTTTGCAATTCTTTTTGTTCCAATCAAATAAAGTTCCATTAACTGAACAACCTGAACATTGGCAACTCAAAACGAAGTAATGTGAAAGTGCCTGTTGAACATCATGAAGAATTAATAAATATTAACTTGAGCCTTCGAAGGATTCATATTATATAACTACTTTATAATGAAATTTAATGGTACACAATAAATTCTTTAACTTAGAGAAGGGTCTTTTTAAAAAACATATACCCAGGTAATTATAATCTAATATATCAAAGGGGGTTGCTTATTTTTTCTCTAATATATATAATAAAATTTATTAGGTTTTTTTTATTTGTGTACTGTATCAGAGTATAAATGCAACAGTTATGAAAAAAAAATCATTGTATACAATATTTTACTTTTGATTTTTACTTTTCTTTCGTTTATGGTTTTAAAATGTAGTCACCTCTTCATACTCTATTAGTTCTACCTATATATACCTTGAATATTTAACAATATCAATATAGAGTTTGTATATATAGCAATAAAGTAATCAAAAAAGAACGCATCCTGTTGCTCACTCTACCCTAAAATACAGGATGCCAATGTAATCAAAAAAAAAAAAAAAATTATTTTTTTTTTTTTTTGTTACTGTTGCTTTGTATTCCCTCTTTTCAAATTCAAAAATTATGTCTATAAAAATTGTATAAGGAAATAAGAAAAAATAAGCAACAAATTGAATGCAACAAATGTACAGGCACAGGTAAATACGAGAACGTATTTAGTTGCATATGATGAGTAGATATACAGGTAAATATAAAAGAGGGGAATTACTATATCTACATTTTACATGTAAGGTACACACAATAATGGAATTTTAAAAAGAAAATAAAAAATAAATACAAAAAGGTATAAAAATGTACAACAAAAAGTAGTTAAGAGGATTTTAATATAAAAATAATAAGAATAATGGAAAAAACAAGAAGAAGAAGAACAACAACAATAAGTAAATAAAAAACGAATATACCACATTGACAAGTTATATAATATTAGTTAAACAATCGTCATATATTATCATTTTTCCAGTTGGACACGCCTGATAAATATTTTGGTATAAAATTAAATAAAAATGGTCTTTGACCTTTTCACCTTTTTTGTTTTTTAATTTTTGTTTTTGTTTGTTAATATTTTTCATTTTTATGAAATCAGAATAGTTAATTTTATGTTGCTGTTTAAAAAATTATGACACTATACTAATATTGTATGAAATGTCATAAGATGTCAAAGGAATATCAAAAAAATTTCAATTTCTTGATGGATACAAAATAGATAAAAATTTTATCACCAAAATTGTGCCAAAATTGTCTACAGTTTTATCACTAAGAGTGGTATAATGTAATTGACTTGTATGACGTTTAGATATATTAAAAACTCAACATGCATGCAGTGAAAGGAAAATTCTTTGAAGAGGTAAACATTTGCAAAATTATTCAAATTTTAAAGCTTTATAGTTAGTTCAGTTAAGTATTCAAAGGTATTTCTAAAAAACTCAAGACTAAGTTTTCTGTTTCTGTTACCAAATTTTCCCGAAAATTAATAAACTAACGCCCTTACATGGTTCTCCCAATTAATATATGTATAATAAGAGCAATCACTTATATTGCCTTAAGTATAGTCAATAAAAATATATCTGCACTGTAACCCGATCAGTTTTAAAATTCAAATCATAGCATTCACAAAGAAAATTTCCATATAAAATTTAAATAAAGCTGATTTACACGAGAAACAGAACCGCATAGACAGAAAAACGTACCAAAAAAATTAACAAATGGGAAAATAGTCTCTTCGGATTTACTGAATTTGGAAAAGTGAATTTTCAGTATTGCTCCCTTAATGTTTATTTTTTCTTTGATAAATTTTACATTAATAGCAAAAAAGTAATTTGTCAAATTTTATAAACGTAATTTAAATATTCACTACAGCGTTTACGAAATTTCATATTTGTGATACCCACGATTTTTCATATATTAATTACAATCTAAATTTAAAAAATTTAAGTATAATTTGTGAATAGTATGCAAAAATTGCAATCAGAATTTCATTAACACAGAAATATTTCTAAAGTACATTTTTAATGAATAAGTATTTTTGGAAAAATTGCATACATTTAGGTGTATTTTTTTATTTTAATAATTTTGCTTAAAATTCCAACTAGCTATAATTAAAATAACAGATTGCTAGCTATATAAAATTCTATATCAATTGTGATACAAATCAAATTGAATTTCACTCAAGCAACATCAAATCTGTTATCCAGATATTCAGGAATACAACATAAAATATGCAATGAATAAATCATGATACTCGTACGACTACTACCATGAGTTTAAAATGTGGTTTTATTTAAAATGTAATTGATCTAAATACTTTCCCAAAAATCTCTAAATTACCTAAATTTAATTTTCAACTTACAATTATTTTACAATAATAAAAAAATTCTTGCATATATGCCTAAAATACCCAAATACCAAAATTAATAATATTGTTCACAATAATTTATAGGTGACACGAATTAGTGAGAAGTAGACCAGTTATAATAAATATAACAAGTTAACAAAAATAAAATAAAACAATTGAATAATTGCAAAATTTTAAAATAATTTTACAAAATTGTCTTCAATAAATCAAATATAACAAGTTTTGCATACAAATTTATTATATAGGAATAATTTTTTTATTCAACACAATTAAATTATTGTTGCCACATATAGAGGAAAAACATATGATTTTTAATTTTCTTTTTTTTATTATTCAAGTACATAAAATGAATATGTAAAACTTGTAACGTATTGCTATATTGTTCTTTTACTGGGAATACCGTATATTATGCTATAATATTTAGATCTGAGAACAAGAACGTAAATGTATGGAATATTCGAGAGCTTATTCTAATTTTTGAAATACTAAAGTTAAAATTGTTATAATATATTTAATTAATTTCAAAAATTTCATGCATACATTATGCCAAATTCGACATAAATGAAGTACTTTAGATGCATTACCTTATAATCATATAATTATTACCCAGTTGACACAATCAAAATTTTTGTCTTGAATGTCACCTAATGGGCAAATGTTTGAATAAAAAATTTGGCGTAATCATTTGGAATATTTAATTATTTTTTAAAATTATTAAAATATTTACGCAAAAGGTTGTAGCATGTACGAAGATTAAATTCATATATTTGATTATTATCGCTTAAAATCTCGCTACGAAAGGTACATAACGGGCAATTTCTTGTACATATATAAATATACGAACGCGTAGTGCAATATAAGAGCGCAATTTTATAAGAGCAAATACAGACTTTTTTCTTCAACCCTATATAAATAACAAAACACTATTTAAACACTTAAAATCATTGCTACTGTAAAATTTAAACCAATTATTTTAATTATAATTTTAATTATTGTAAAATTAAAAATTATATGGTATAGCTATATTTCAATACCAGGGGTACACATGAAATACAAAACACTTGTTAAGAATCTTATATTAATTTACATTTTACAACATTCCAAATTTAGTTTTTGTTCAATTTTGAAAGAATTATTTACATCATTTCTTAAAATTAATCAATTTAGGAATGCTGGCAACAAAATTAAGAGAAAAAATTTCGATTTATATTTATGGTTTTTGTAAAAAACCATTACACAAAGAAATGACAGATCTAGCTCAAAATCATTAGTACAAAATAAAAATACTGGAACAGACATTAACCCTAACGTGTTGGAATTCGCTTCCGGAACAAAGTGCCAGAATTCGATTTAAGGAATTGTTTCTAATTGTATAGTTTCGAAAATGCTGTCGAAATATTTTATTGGCAAAAACTAAAACTTCTCTCAAAAAAGATTCCTGATTCAATGCCCAACTATAGAATAAGATCAATATTTTGCCGAAAAATCTGGAAAGAGTTGGAAAAGCTATACATTACAAGAGATTTTTACGTTAAAAGCTTAAATTTTTTAAAAATTTTAAAATTTCTGTCTTTAATATGCAATAGAGAAAATTATGTGATGGCAACAAATTTTGCATATCGAGTGGGAACGTTGTTCTCCATTGTAGGGAAGTGTAAACTATTTTTAGCAACCTGTCGGTCTGTGTGAGCACATTTGTATCCCAAGTTTTGCTGAACCGATTTTGATGAAATTTTATATGTGAGTTTATTTTGGCTATAACACGGATTGATCAACTATTGGCGTATATTATTTGGCCTTATCATTTAAAATTCTAAAGAAGCAGTTAAAACTCATTTTCATAATCTTCTGTAACATTTTCTCTTAACTACAGAATATTGTTGCGGTCGGTTAGATGCTGATCAAGCTTTGCTGATTTTTTTAAATATTTTATTTATATGGCATGATTATCTACAATTAATGTTGAAAATTTGTTCTCCTTTTACTCTTAAACCTAAAGTGAACCAATCTAAAACTTTTATTCAAACTGATCTTTACAAAAAAAAAATAATTTTGTGATTTTAGAGCGCGTTGATATCATTAATTTATTTTGAGGCTTCTTAATTACGCGTAAATTATTATTTTGCTTCTTCTTTTTTCTTCTTATAATTTTTATATTTCATTTGATTTTGTAGGCCTTTTTTTTATATATTTAAAATCTTTGCCACTTAAGAACAACCCAAATAAATGGAAGAAGAAAAAATTAACAAAAATCAAAGCAACCTTCCCAGTTCCCAGCTTTTTTGTTTTTCAGTTTTCTTTTACTTTTATAATGTGAAATTTTTTTATTTAAACGTTAGTGGATTTTTTTATTTGTTCTCTTCGGTTTTTATTGTTTTTACATTTCCTTTTAACATCTCTTACCTTCTTAACTTTTACCAAAAAGCTAAAAAGCAGAAAAATACACGTTTTTTTTTTTTAATTTTATTCGCGTTATTTAATTTTTTTCTGCGTTTTTTTTTTGTGTTATCTATACAGTAATAACCATTAAGGATGACAAGCCTAATATTCCTGACCATATGAAGTCTTCCTGTTTAATCATTTTACCATTTAAAGATTTTAAATAATAATTTTAATATTATTTTTTCTTTTCTTTTTTTTTAAATACCCGTCGCTGTGCGATTATTATTTGACGTTGGATGGATTTTGTTTTTTTTTTTGCATTTTTATTTTTGTCATTTTATTAAATGCTGTGCTTATCCAAAATTGTAGTAAATAAAATATAAAATAAAAATATTTATGTACTTATCATATTTTACGTAAATTTCCCGCCCAAGTTTAACAATTTAATGGAGTTTGAACTAATTTACAATGGTAACTGCCAATTGCAAGATTTAAAATAAAACTTTCAAAAAAAAAATTATTCACCAATATCAAAGTCAATAAAGAGTCAAAAGGAGGTTAAAGTTTTTGGTTTTCAAATTTATTTAATCTAATTAGCTTTAATAAATCTATAGATTAAAACGCTTCAAAGACTATATTATATCTTTTTCTGTCAAATTATTATTTTTCGGCTACTAAAACGTTAATTGTCAAAATTATTGGAGCAAAAGCTTTTTTTAAACATTGCCAGCAATAATGTTACAATTTATGAATTAAAGAACTTAAAAAACTTGGGGGTTTTCGTTTATTCAGGTCTAGCTTGTAGTACGTTCGAGAATTCACCGTGCATACACTGAAAATATAGATCGTTAGGAAATTACTGGCTGTGCTACAATAAAGTGCGTTCGGAAATTCAATCTGCAATAAAGAAATATAAGAAGTATAGCGCAAACCTCTATTTTAAATTTGCCGCTGCCTCATGAAATTTAAATATTTTTTTTATTATGAAAAAAATTTAAATTTCAAAATGG
Organism: Condylostylus longicornis; assembly: GCF_029603195.1. Lineage (NCBI taxonomy): Eukaryota > Metazoa > Arthropoda > Insecta > Diptera > Dolichopodidae > Condylostylus > Condylostylus longicornis. Next base: position 4,248,686 of record NW_026578009.1, on the reverse strand, counting down.
CAGATTCAGATATTGAAGGCTTATTAAAGTAAGTTTTCCTTAAGCTATTTTCAGCGATGAATTCTGTTATTTTCGAACGAAATGATTATTTAGAAATTTCAGAATTTGTAGATTGCGTAAACAAAAAAAACTTAGCTAGTTTTTGCAAACTGTTTAACGCTGCGATTTAGAAATTTAAGTTCTAATGTGTAGAACTTTCAGCGCAGCGTTCATAAAGGAAAACTGAGCCTCATTTAGCTCTAATTTCAGAAGAATTGTAAAAATTATTGCGAATTTTTGGCTAATCCTGAGATTTTATTTAAAATTAATAATTAATAAGAATAATATGAAACTATAATCCCTGCTGTTGAAATGAGACTCTTGAAGAATATTCAAAAACGAGACAAGAAAGCGGATCGTTTGTGTAGATTATTCCATGCGGAATATAAAATGGCTCAGCATTGCCTTTTGCGTTAATGCAAAGTATTGGCCATGAGGAGGATAATTTACCTGGAAGAATATGTGATTGAATGAAATTTCAGGCTTGTGGGACGTGATGCTTAGGCAAAACTGCAACTACGTGAGGGTTATAATAGATGTTTTATAGACGTTTGAATATCATATTATGACAATAACATGGTCGATCTATTCCAGAACGGGAAGTAAATACTGTCCACTTTTTCCTTTCAAGTGGATTCATTTTCTTTCGATTCTTTTCTCTTACCATTTTTATGCGTGTGTATTCCTTTATTTTTTCATTTAAATTCAAAATAAATTGAGAAAAACAAATGTGACGTTTCAACTCTGAATTGACTGACAAGTTCTGAATTGAATTTGATTTTGGAAATAGAATTGAAAACTTGATTTTTTTTCATTTTAAATATTACCTGACTAGCCCTAAAATTATAGGCTGAGCTAATATGAATGTGTCTTTTCCATTTACACTAAAAAACAATAATATTGTGGTTGTTTTCTCATCTTGAGATGGTGTAATTTTCAACTTATTATGCGGGACTTTCGTAATTTCTTTTGCCCCTTTTTGGTTTTGTTCTGATTTATAATTTTTTTTTATCCAATATTCTAAAATTTTTTTATTACTTGCAATGAGATTACGATTCCGTTTTTGAATTTTCCTTCATTTTATTTTTATTTGTACTTCGCTGTTGTACCATTTTTTTTTCCGCTGTTTACCAAAAAAATTTGTTTAGTGCACGATTGTCCGAGATGTAACGGAGCTTTTTGTTTTTCTTTTTTTTATTAATTTTTTTGTTTGTGTGGTTTGATACCTTTTTGGAACATTTTTCTTTTTTTTCTTATTACAAAATTTCATAAGTACAATAAAGAAAACCAAAAAAAATAAATGAAAATAAGCAAAATAAAAAATTATTGAGTAAAAAACGCAAGGAAAGATTAAAAAAATTGAAAACCAGAAAAGAAACAAAAAAAAAACAAACGCCAGCAAAATATTAAAACAACAACAACAAAGTAACAAAATACACTTGGGTTAAAGTATAATATACTGGTTAAATGTGAATAATACCAATTATAAAAACAAAATTTAATATGGTGTAATTTTTTGTGAAAAAATTTATTTTAATTCTGGAAAAAAAAAAAACAAAGTACACAATAATTATATTGGGGCTTTGAATTTATGATCAAGAATTTATGCACAGTTAAAAAAATATTGCAAACGCTCTAATGTAGCACTCTCAATTTAGGTAAAAAAGAACGATTAGTAAGAAATTTCTCTAACCTATCATTTTGGAATTAAGGTTTCTTAAAAAATATAAATTGAGATTTCGTAAAATGAAACTGAATCACGCGACCTGAGAGAATTTTTCACAAAATTTATAGTTTTGGAATTTCACATAACTTAACCATATGAAATGTAATTAGTTTCAGTTTCTTATTTAAGTTTCTAAGTTGTCCATAACCTGTTCAATTCAAATTAGTTAGAAATATTAGATAAAAGTTCCATATACCAATTAACACAAAATTTCATTTTACAAAAGTGGAACTCAGAAAAAAAATTAAGAATTCGAAATCAAAATTTTGCAAGAATTTTGTAATTCTTTCAAAAAATTACAAGAATTGCAAAAGAAATAACTTATAAAAGCTGTTGTAATATAAATTATAGGTAACCGGGCAGTGATATGTAACAGTAAAGGTTAGACAAACAAAATCATCAAATGAAATCACCGCCTAATTTAAATTATAAGTCTAGTTTAACTTGTAGTTATCATTTCGATTAAATGTCGGCCAAATGTCATTGGTGTTGCTCTTGATATTTTATTTTTAAACTTCAATACTGGCAATTATTGGTTTTGCTTACTAATCGATATTTTTTTTCTATTAAAAAAATTTTAATACAAAATTACAATTCACCAAATGCCCCTTAACCAGAAACTTAGAATTATAGGCGATTTTCTCTATTCAGAAATTTGCTGCCTGGTTAAAGTAAAATTAAAATAAAAATTTAATTTTACTCCTAAATTTAATTTGTCAAAATTACTGTCTTAACAATAAACATAATTATGCATAATAAATGAGTACAAACAAATTAAAGAAAAAAATTAAAAATTTATTCTTATAACTGAATCATATTGTCCAGTATACACACACATCTACTTACTTACATGGGTACATACAATACAAGTACATAATATTTTCCAACCGTGATTTACTTATTTATTTTTTGTTTCCTTCTCTCAGAGCTTTGAATATGCATTTTGTCATTTTGGAGGTCAATATTTCAAAATTCACCTCATTTCGTTTTTTTTTTCTCTCGTTGTTTTTTTTTTTTTTATTAATAATTCAGAAAATTTTGTAAGAATAGCTTTTGTTGTAATTATTTTCTTATTATTTTTTTTCTTTTTAATTATTATTATTTCTACTGGTTCAATTAGCATAATGTAGGGTAAAAATTTTATATCTTGCACTACACAGTTCAAATGTCTATTTGTCTTCAAATGGTAGCACTTGAATTTTAAGTTCATATTTTTTAACGAAAGTCATATAAAGTGTTTGTATAGTGTGTAAAGACTTTGCAATTTTACAATTTCAACTTTATTAGTCAAATTTGAAATTAAAAAAAAAAAATAATAAAATTGTTATAAACTGAAAATGCAAGAAAATAATTTTAAATACAGAAAAAAAAACCACAAACATTTATACGTATACACACACATGCTTGAGTCATAAAAATTATAATGCTGGGTATATAGTACAAAGGTGGATAGAAAATATAGCGAGGAAATTAATTTTCCAAGGCTATAGAATATTTTTTTCTTTTTGTGATTTTTACCTTGTCATAAAACTATGACATAGTTACATTGTAACAATACAAAAACAAAAAGAGAGGAAAAAAATTTTAACATTATTTTCATTATTCTCCAATAAACAATAATTTAATGAGAAACTTCTTGAAAAATTCTGATTTAAAATTTTATTTTTGTATTTATCTACAATAAAATATATAAAAATGCTTAAAAAAACTTTTATACATAGAAATCAAATATTTCTTATAATGCAACTTTAATGACTTAACTATCTGAACAGTATTAATGTTAATTTAGATTAGAAATAGACTTGATTATTATCTTGCGTTTTACGAAATCTAAAAAAATGGTGACTTTATGCACAAAATTATTTAATAACATAAAGACGAATTTTTTACCAAGTCTTCTGATAAATTCTTATTATTGTCGAAACGGCAACATGCATTATTTCAAGGAAAGACATAAAGCCGAAATTAAAGTATTATAAAAGCAACCGCTTCACCAGTCTCGCCATTTGTCATGATCTTCCCCCTTTATAATCATTTAATTTTCATTATAGATTTGTAATGCCCGTACCGAATAAAATAGTTTAATTTTTAACTATAATTTAATAGGGTTTGAAGAACTCCTTTTCAATTGAAACATACCTATACTAGATATTAACAGACAGTATAGACATTAATACACATTAAAATTTTTGCAACTTTAAATTATCATTTTTTATTAACAACCGTGTTCAACCTAAAGAGTTCTTTAAAAATTTAAAAAATTTGTTGAAAAACAATAATTTGTATACCGCTTTACTTTGCAAGTCAAACTTTATTTTAGCCGAAAATTTTATTTTGATCAAATTATTTTCCTTAAACATTATTTTTCTGCCCAATCGTACTAAATATAGAGCTCTTGCTTTAAATAAGCTTCAATTCTTATATCAATCCCAAATACGCCATATCCTATAGTATACTACACCATTCGAATTGAATATTTTTATACCCGTACGAACGTAATACAAAAGTTATTACGCTATATCTCGGAAACTATAAAAGCTATGGTATTGAAATTTCACAGAAGCGAATATATTAGTAGGGCCAATATGTTTGATAAAAGTCGTTGAAATCTCTTGGCACCTTGTGATAGCTTCCATACAACTTCAGTAGTAGTTTGGCCATATCTTAGATAATATTGAAAACACAGTACTGAAATTTGACATAAATTAATATGGCAATACGGCAACTTAAAGTCATAGTCTGTCCCATAGTCAGTTATGGCATATTTATTCGCACATAGGATAACAAATTCGTACGGGTATCACAGAGTTGACAAGATCAACTCTATTTTTTCTCGTGTTTATTATAAAAGGATAACTATAACTGGATTTTATAATATACTTGTGTAATTGAAAAAATTTTTATATTAAGTTTTTATTATCAAAAATTAAAAAAATATTTTAAATTCACAAATGGCGACAGTCCCCATTTTATAATTTTTTTGTTTAAATTTAAAAATTCAATTTTATTTTTTGTTCATTTTGCAAATTATTTTATTAAATATTTTATTAAAAATTATAATGTGTTGTAATCTCGGCAATAAATTCTTATTTAAAATTAAACTTTTTTCCCAACTTTTATGTTTGTATATAATTTTTTTGGTAATAAAATTAACCTTTCTCTTTAATTAAAATGAAACTTTTTACGTTTTATTTGAAATGTAATTCAAGGAAACATGATTTCAAGTATTGTGGTACCATCGGATAATGTTAAATTATTGAAAATTGTGCTATAAAGTTAGTGAAGTCAATGCATTTTGTATAGAAAACTTAAAGTTGGAGCTGTGATAGGGGTCATAACGGGTTATTGTTTTATTGGCGAACACGCCAGGAAAATTGGCCGCCCTGCGAACGATCTCTGCAGGAGCTACTCTAACGAGGAGGAGGAGGAAACAGTATCCCATTTCCTTAGCTCGTGCCCGGCTTTAGCAGAAAAAAGGCGAAGATTCCTTGGGTAATTTTTCTTTTTATACTTTTTATTTACTTTGATATTAAAAATCCCAACAGGAATATAATAATCATAGTAAAGAATTAAAATTTGCTATAGATCAAAACTGAGACACACGGCTCTTTGAGGAGTTATTTTTAGATCTCAAAAAAAGCACCCTAGTTCGCTTTTAACTTTAATAATATATTTTTTTTTTAAATTTATTATTGTTCGATATACCAAAATTTCTTTTAAATTATTGACGACAAAAATGAATCACAAAGTGCAACCTTATAGCTAATTTCACGATCGTCCAAACCAATAATTGTATATGACCCATTGAAAACTGCACTAAAGCAAATAAACAGTAGCGCAAGCACTCGTTATCGACTGACTTCAGAATCATTATGATTTTGTAAACTTTCATTGGCCGGGCAGACCGGGCAGTTGATATTGTGTTTTGGATTTTTATACCCTTTTGACCACCTCTTTTATTATATTATATTTCATAGCTAGTCCCGAACAATTTCAATTTTTGAAAAAAAATGGCTTGAACTATTAAGACGCTTGGCTATCCCTACCATAGAGATACCATAGAGAATAATTTAATCCGGATAGCGTTATCAAGGGAAGTCCTTATGTTTCATAAGACATCAGGAAAATTTAATGATAGTACTAAAACAAACAAATGGCTTTTTTTTTATCAGTAGCTAATTCTCATGCAAATCAAACTTCTTTCTTCAAAATGCTCTTTGAAATAGAAATTAAAATTTTAATTTGATCTTTCTTTATACATAAATCCACGCACATAATCTGAGTCCGCATTTTATCCTTACACACACATATTTTTCTTTTTTTTTTTTTGGTTTTAAAACGTTTTCATTTCCGTTTGTCTTTTCCAATTCAGATTTTATTAGACTTTTTATTGTTACTGATATTCTTTTTTTTTTTTTAATATATTTTCTTAACTGAAATTTTAATTTTTAATAATTTTGAAAGTTTACCATTATATTTTCTGACATGGTTCATTTAAATATATTGCAAATTATTATGTCAGAGTATATACTGGTTAATTATACATGTATGTAGTGTGTAGTAAATTTAAAACTCTTTTATCTGCAGTAAACCATGATGATCTGGATGGATGCTATATAGGTATGTATGTAGATGAGAGATTGTAATAATATTTATAAAAGATAATACTTATATGTGTATAAAGAAAATAAAGGGTTAATCAACACGAAAAAAAATGAATTACTACTAAGTCTAGGACATATGCAGTTGAATTTTGAGGATTAACGTTTGCTATATGTATCTAATGTTTATTGAATGAATTTTCGTTGGAATCGTTTTCAGGCTATATAAGACGATTCGAATTTCGTGACACCCAGTTTGGTTATATGAGTTGATTTATTGCAAATAAACCGATGTATGATACAGAATTTCCACTAAACTTTTACAGTGTCATCAGAATTTCAAAGGTAATGTATGAAAACTGAATTAACACGGTCAACTAGAAAAGCTTCCTAAATCAAATTTATTAATTCAAAATTTTCTTATATACTTGAAAATCTCCATATATGTAGTTAAATTTATATATTCCAACAATATTTTTAATATTATTCACTTCTGTATTACAAATTTGAATTTTTTAATACCTCTGTAATTTCTCCGTAGACCTCTGTAGTTCAGTTGGTAGCGCATCTACCGAAAAGGAGGTAGATCACGATTTGGGTGTAGTTCGAAAAGAAAATATTTTTTTTAAGTTTTCCACCTTGACTCGTTCCTTTGATTACGTCATTCATCTGCTCTGCAGTTGTATATTACTTATTCTTATAAATATTAATAATAAAAATAAAGAACTACCGTTTTATTTTAGACAAATTCTTCTTAAAAACTTCAGAAGTTAATACAGGGTGTCTGAAAAGTTCCCATACTTTTTTTAAATATTTTTAAAGCTTATAACTGCTACATGGATTAAGAAATCAACATTGTTAACTGGTCAGAGACATTTATTAGAGTAGTTATAGCAATATTCAATAAAAAATTTACAACAAATGCTCAAAATTAGCTACATTTGCAGTAATACATGCACGGAGACGCTTTGGAAAATTGTTGACAATAGTCGTGCACTGTTCGATGATGATTTCATTCCATGCGCATCTCAAAGCTCCCTTGAGTGCGTCTTCGATGTGCTCTCCAATTCCTGGTAACGTTTTATGGCATAATAACCAGTCGTTCTTACAATCTCAACTGTCTTCATACCTGACCTATGTAAATCTATAATAGTAATGCGCTTGTTATCGCGATTCATTTCTAGGTTAATAAAAAATAAAGACACAAGTAACAGGTAGTACTTGGGGTAAAATTGCGCAACAATGCAAATAATGAAACCAAATTGAAAAAAAAAACAGAATTATAACAAGTAAAATTAATATTTCCAAAAGTACGGGAACTTTTCAGGCACCCTGCATTTTAATATAAACATTTTACAAGGTAAATGCATAAAAATTAACCCTTTCATTTGATGAAAATGAGTTTTAGATGATTTCAACGCAGTCAGTGCCAGAAATTTCGCAATTTACAAGCATTCGCAAATTTTTAGCTATAGCCCATTGTTATTTACAGAATTTTTGAACTTTTTACTTGCACTATAATCAGTTCTGTGATGTCATCGAAGTGACTATTCAAACGTAAAAGGGTTAAAACTTATTCTAAAGGATTACTTTAAATTTTACAAAATTTTTTAACAAATCCAAGGCATTATTGCTTTACTGAATAACACTTTATATGTGGTATAAACTTTACTTATAAGTGCCCATAATATATGAATTCCAACTGCATTCGAATGATTTTCTTAAAAAAAAATAAAAGAAACGCCAAAATAAAAATTGCAAGAGAAAGGAAAAATCCGTGCTTTTTTTTTCTTTCATATTTTTTTTTTTTGTTTTTTGCATTTGACTTTGTATTGTTTGTTGTTCGAATCATATCTTAATATCCATCAGTAGTTAACAAATACAACAATAATAATAAAATAAAATAAAAAAATCCGAAAGTAAATGCAAAAGTGCAAAGATAAACCAAAGAGAGAGGATTCAATTTTTATGCAATTTTGATTCTTTGTCTGTTTCTGTTGGTTTTAAAAAAAATTTTTTTTTTTTTGGATTTATAATAAAATTGGCACAACAATATTCAAAAAAATTATACATATGTAGGTTTGTATGTATTTTTACCTATATAAGTAATTATATTGTAAATACACAGTGTGCATTGACGAGTGTGTGTGTTTGTTTGTACAAATATAAATTTACAAATTTATACGCGTTAACGAGTCTATTTAATATTCCTTGCACATAAATTTATGGCACTGCACTTAAAATAATCCAAAAAGAAAAATAAAAATCAACCAAATCAGTATGAAAATTAAAAAGCCTTTTTGCCCTCTTCCGGAATTAAAGAAAACAAAAATGATATTTTCTGTTATGGTTTTCTTTTCTTTTTATTGTTTTTTTGTTTTTGGTTTTGACTGTTTTAATTTCTTGTACATGATGGTGATTCTTTAGCCTGGCCCGGTTATGGTGTACACACGAGAAAATGTAGAAAAATTTTTAATAAAATAATTTTTTTTTTTTTTCGGATTTTTTATATTTTTTACTTCGTATTTTACATTATTCATATTTGATTTAAATGAAAACTTAATTAAGAAATTAATTCTCTTCATGGTTTCTGATGGAACCATTTTTTAACTTTTTGATTGTCTCTTTATCTTGACATTAAAGTCAAGAATTGAAATTCTATCTTCGTTTTTTTTTTATTCTTTTTTTAAGTACTTGAAAACCGAAATGCCGCTATTTTAAATTTTTTAACATTTTAAATATAAAAAAAAAATATTTTAAGGCTTTAAATTTAAAAATATATTTTTAATATTTTTTTATTATTATTTTTTGAGAAAAATTATTTTGAATTACTTCCTTTGTGAAATATTTTATTCACTCAAAAAAAAATTATTCCATCATAAAAAATAATTAAGAATATTTAAAGGAACCTTCTTAAAATGCACATAATTTAAAAATCATAATATAGGAAATAATAATCATAATATTATTATTCATTTAAATAAACAAATAATAAAATTAATAATTATGAAGCGTAAATTTGTAGATTAAATTGTAAATGCACAATATATACATACATACATTATTTTACATACATTGAATTTTTCATTAAGAAAATATGGGTTTTTAATTTCGACTAAGTCTATATTATTGATTTTATAAGTAATTTATATATGTAATCAATAAGATATGGGTGTAAGTGTGCATTGGAGGGGCGAACAAACAGTAATTGGAAATTAGGGTAACGATTGCCAGCCCTCTATTTTGGGGTACACAAACTTTACAATCGCAATAGAACAATATCAACTTCAGCAATTATACACTGTACACCTTTGAAGGATTTTCTTACAAATTTTAATTCATAAAATGTGTTATTTCTTAATTTAATGTAATTTAAATTTTGAGAAAACTAAACTAGATAATTAAACTCTTAAGAGCATTTGCGTAAACTTAAAATTCTATAATTTATATATAATCGACATAAATAAAGGTAATGTGTGCGTAGTTTTATATCACAACATAAATAAATTTTTAAAAATTTACTTAATATAATTTATATGTAAGTTTTTTAAGAAATTAAGCTTGAAATTTCATTCTTATTTAGAAATTTTTTTTGTAATTTGGCATTAAGTTCACTTAAATAAAACAACGAATGTGATGATGACATCACTCTGTTCCTAAATTTAATATGTGACAAAGTCAAAATAAGTTCTCAACTTGAGATATTGTTATGAACAGACAGACTGATAGGCATATTGTCAAAAAATAGCTTATTTGCGCTTCCCACGGAGAAATGTATTTCCCCCGAAAATTCGACATACGCAATTCAGTGCCATCACACATCATTCCTTATTCTACACAATGCTGTCGGTAAAAATTAAAATTTCGATACTTATCATCTTTAATTACTTTGGGTAGGATTCTCGCCAGTGCTTTAAAATTTTCCTTATATGATTGACAAACCTTTTAAGAAAGAAGATTTAGCTTGTCATTCTTTATAAAAAAACTTTAACAGCATAGTAATCTACTCTTGTAAAGAATTTATTATAAATTCTAACAAGCAGAATTTCTCATATAAAATCATCAAAAATTCAATTTAAATAAAAATTTTACCTTAATTTTAACCTCAGTGAATTCCGAAAAAAAATGTTATTAATGTCATAAAATATTTTTGTAAATACTAAAATTTCTATTATACTTCTTTCTTATTACTTTCTTAGCTAGTCTACAATTCTACTATTTTATACTAGTTTGAATACTAAAAATAATTAGGTAAAAATTTGGTACAAAATCCTTCCTAATTAAACCCAAAACTAAACCAAAGATAAAATTTTTTATCCTGCCCTTCAATTTTCAATATTAAAAACGAATATTGAACAAATTTATGTTTAATACAATTATAATTTTTAATTAATTAATTATATAAAAACTAAAAAACATTGATCCTAAATTAAATATGAATTGTAAATAAATTAAAGTGACTTACACAAGATTTTAAAACATCAAATTTCCTTTAAATAGTCATTTACAAGTGCTTGACTTAAAAATTAAATTTGAATAGTAGACAAACCCAACCTAACAAAACAAAATTTTTATTTAATTGCCAATTAGTTATTGTTATCCTCTGTATACATACCTGTTTTATAATATTTTTTTTAAAATGTCTGCGAAGGAAATTGTTACAAAAACTGGCGAGGTAAGGAAATAGGTTTGATTTGAGGTAAGGAAATACGTTGTAAATTAATTTTAATGAAGGCAGTCTCAACATTAATTACATGATGAGGTAATAGATTAATGAAATTCTACTTTTTATCATAATTTCCTAGTTATGCGTTCATTTATTCCACATTCAGTGAATTAAAACCGTATTCAGCTCAAGAAAACTTGGATCCGTATTAAAATTTCAGTTGCGGGCACCCGATTTCTACCAAAATTTAGACGTAAAGCTATATGAAGCTATATACACAATATTTCAACAAAATCTATTTAGTAAAGGTCCTAATCAAATTTAAACTTCAAAAATTCAAACAACTAAACAATCCGTAAGTAAACTTAAATATTAATTTTCCTGAAAATCGGTTCAGCCGAAGTTTAAACATTAAAGTGCACAATTAAAGTGAAGAGGGGCCAATTTCTCTTCAAAAGAACTTTGTTAAGATTTCGTCATAGAAATTGCCGTATTGTATAGTTAATAATAGTAAATCTATTCTGACTATAATATTAAATAAAAAATTTCCGAAACATACAAATTCTTATTTTGATTTTACAACAATTTAATGAATATTTTTTTGTTCTTTATAGCTCTATTAATTTCATAAATCATATTGCATTAAATTAAACCGCAAGAATTTTTAATTCAACTTAATGAAATTAACATTTTATTTTCTGAATAATAATTTTATATGAATATCAGTTCGTAAATACATGATACTTTAACATTATATTCTGTTATTTAGGTTAATGTATAAAATATTTATGCTAACTGGATCTGTGTTGTATTTAAGTTAAGGTTAATACTTTAAATAAAATTTTAACGAAAATATTCTATAAAAGATTATAAAATTAAATTTTATTGCTTTACTTGTTGTTCTCTCAATATTACCATATACCTATACATACACATGTACATTCTCATATAAAAACAATTTAAGTTTAATATGCTACATAATGGTTCGACATTAACACCTTTGATCATAACAAATCATAAAATAAATTTTAATAACTATATACCTTTTTCATATATATTCTATCTGCATTATTATTTGTAGTACGATATTAATATACACACATACATGTATATGAAATATTAAAATATAGAAATTTACATGTAGCAATAACTGTTATGCTGTAATAATTGCATTCGCATGTATGTATGTAACTCACATTTCCTTTATTTATTCTATTTAAAATGTACATATGTATGTTAATATGCAACAAGTACCACTATCCTGGTTGTTGCACAGAATTGTCATTAAGTTAATAGTTAGTTTAGAAAAATATTTTGATTTTCAAATGGAAATTAATGTTTACAAACACAAAATAATTTTTATATACCCAAATGTTTATATACGCAAGAGGTGATTATTTAAACGTTTAATTTAAAAAATAACAAATTTTCATGTAATTTTTATTTTTAAATCAGCATAGCTATACTTTTTAATTTGCCTTCTATACTTTTTAAATATAAATTCATATTTATTGGCCATTATATGGTCACCAGTTAAATATTGTGTCACATTTTTGAACTTTCCTGACAGTGATCACACGTTCACTATTGTCCCTCAAGAGTACAATCAAAAATAAATGCATATATTTCAGCTTCAAAAGTTATCTGTTCGACAGAAGTTAAACAAATGCATAGGAAACAGATAAATTACATTTTGCCAAAGTTTGAGTGGTATGTTATAAACATTATTAACAACAACTTAATGTTTGAAATAATTCATTAGAGTTTTTATTATAGTCAGCGTTTACACATTAAGGATAATTTTGTTTGACGAAAAAAATAGGAGGAGGATTTTGTTGGATCACCTCTTATTTCTTTCATCAAGCAAAATCTACGAACGTTTACACATCTGACTTTCAACAAAAAATTTCATCAGATCTGAAAAAATCCACGAACAACATTTGATGTCTAAATATAGTATTTTTTATACAACATGTGCAAACATACGAGTACCTATACTTTGTATTTGTATTATTACATATAACATAGTTAAACGTGTCATAAAATATTCTTTAAAATTTAGAATATTCTCTTTTTACAATGTTGCCGTTATGCCATAATGTATTAAAGAGAAAAGAAAAAAAAATTAAATATAAATTTATTTTTACCTAAATATGGAACAATGTTTTTACCTGACTTTTATTACCATTATTATTACTATTATTGTTATTACTTGCACATACATGTATACTTCTATATATTTTTAATGTTATTATTATTAACCCGTTGTTAAGCCGTTATAATATCATTTATGCTGGTCAAGGATTCATTAATTCAATATAAATACTTAATAATATATAAGAAGAATAAAAATTCAACAGTAAATACGAATTAAGTTGCATAATTAGCATTTTTATACAATAATATCGTTGATGATTTCGTTGTCATCGACATCATCAACAAAACGTTCATCAAAATCACATTCATATTGTCCATCCATTATAATTATCATCATTATGAATTCATTTCTTGATTTTTTTTATTAAAAAAACGTATATTGTTGTATAAAATTCTACTAATAATATGTACATACATATATTATGTAGTATTTATGTGTTTGGGTGTGTGAATAAGTAATAAGTTCCATTATATCTATGTATGTATGGAATTATTCAATAAAAGGTAGACTTACAGAATATGCGAATGAAGAGCATATTTTAAAATGTAAATTTGTAATGGAGAATTTTTTTTTTATTAAATGTTCATTTTATTTATATTTTATTCTTTAATTTTTAAAATATCTTCAGCTACACGCATTCTATCTTATGTTATAACAAGTAGTCTGTTTAATGAATTCATAAAATTCATTCTTAACTTATTTATAATGTGTGATCATTTTTATTCTACATGTTATTGACTTCCTTTTTAAATTTTTATTATATGTATTTAAATATATTTTTGGTTTTTTAGTTATTAAATGGTTGATGATTAACTTGTTTCTACTAGATTTCTCAATTACAAGAATAAATTGTTTTCATATATTTCCAATTAAATTGAAAAAAATACATTAATTTGTGTGATTCTGTCCGCTTGTTATATATTTTTCGTAAATTCCTTTATATTCTGTTCGTCATTCTGTCTGTCAAATATCAAATTCAATAAAATTTCTGAACCCTATAATAGAAAACTGAAATTTTATATTAAACTTATCCGCACAATCCTGAATTTAGTAAAAAAAATTTTTAATTTTACAATAAATTTAAAAAAATAGAACCAACTAAAAGGAATGTTCTAAATGTTTAAAAAATTGCTAAATATGTTATACATTTGTTACTATAAAATATAAATTTTCATATGCAAATTTTATCCGTATATAATGTGTCTAGGTGTGTAACTAGAGCATTATAAATTTATAAAAATTGTAATATCTTAAAAATATACAATTTTTTTGATAACATTTAAAAACAGTCTGAAATTGAACTTTTTATTCATCCAAGATTATTTTTTTTAAATCAAAAAACAAAAACAACAAAAGAAATTGATTGAAATCTTACGTCTATGCATAAATTATCTACAAATTTAACCATTATATGCACTTAATCTATTTATATAACAGTTCATTAATACCTAATACATATGTACCTATATGCAATTTTATTCTAAAGAAAGAGAAAGAGAGTAAGTATACAACCATTGATTTCTCGAGACCATAAATAATAAGAAATCGACTAAGAGCATTTGAACACTAACAAATAATGCGACTAGTTTCGTCTTACATACATACTTATATTGCATATAAATTTAAATTTAATGCATAATTTTACATACATGCATATATATACATGTCAATCTAAATAGTTACCTATGTAGATAAGGTATACATTAAATGTAATATATGTAAAGATATATGTACCTGTTTACGTACTTAGTATGTAGTGTGTAGGTACATGCAATGTACTAGTATAAAAATAATAATACAACAAACATTCAAACTTAACCAAAGTCATAAATTTATTCATAAATTTACTAATTTAGTAAAACCTCTTTAACCATTTTTATGCCCTTCAAGAACATAAAAAAAAAATAATATGTATTGTATGTATTATAGTTAACATACATACATACATACATACATTTATATAAAAATGAAATGTAAAAAAAAAGAGAATTTTGCACACTAATGCAATTATTTTTATTGACATTTTTTTTTTTTTGCCTCTCTTTCTTTTTTGAATTCAATTCAATTTTTGTTTTAATTTTTTATTTTATATTTTATTCTTTGTTTCTTTTTTTTTTATCAGCACTCTTTTCCAAGGTACATTTTACAGTTGCTTTTTATTTTATTCTTTACAAATTACAGTTTTTATGATGTAACAACATAACTGAAAACCTAATTCTAAAATGCAACAAAACAAAAACTGTTCTTTACTGCATACAAAAATTTTTCGTATAACAAAAAGGGTTTCCTACCGAGTTCGAGAATTAATATATATTTTTGAGTATTTCTTACTAAACAGAGTTCGAAAATCAAATAAATATTGTTTATGAGTTTTGTTTCAGGAATATAAAATAAATTCGAAACTAATCAAAAGTAAATTTAATTGAAAAATAATTAAATTTATAAGATTTATAAAATTTTAATTTAAGTAATTTTTATTTTAATATAATCCCATAAGAATTCGGCGTGAATCCATCCATTGCGTAAAATTTGATGTCAAACAGAATTTGCGAATTTTTGAACATAAAAATTTATAATCAAATCAAAATAAATTTATACAAAATGTTTGATTAGTGAAAGCTCTTCAGTACTATTGCAGCGACATTCTCATTAGAAATCTAATTTGGTAATAAATTTAAAGATTTATCAATTTTATAAAATACTTGAATTTTTAATAATGTTTTCCTGTATTATATAATCCTGTATTTTGTATTAAAGTTTGAATCGAACTTTGTATAATACAAAAATTTAAATGGTTTAATTAAAAAACCCAAAAAAACTTTTATCATTAAAAAATATATGATTAAGCGTGCGTTTTTTGAATTAGATTGGCGGGAGTTGCTAGTATGAGGAAATATAATTAATAAAATTATTAAAATGAAATTCTTAATTATTCATATGAAAGTACAATAAACCCGTAACACTTGTAATATTATTGTAAATCATCGAGAATATGGCAAGCCTAATTTTTTACATGTAATATTTACATTATTGTTTCTTTTCTATTTTTTTTTTTTTTGTTCATGGAAATCAATGTGAATGTAAGTGTAATGTGTTGTTGAACCATTTGTTTTACTAATTCTTATATACATATATATTTTTTTTCGTTTTTAATTTAAAAAGCGCAACGATAGCTAAAAATGTCAGAAAGAGTTATAAAATAAAAAAAATCATAATGTAGCTAGGCACTTTACTTCATTGTAATTTTTTTAATTTTTCCTTTTTTTTTTAATTTAAATAAAAAATATAAAGTAAGAAACGCAGGCGCAGCATAAAATTCTGTCTCTCTGTTTCTTAAATTTTTTTTTTGTTTCGTTTTCATATTGTTGATTTTAAAATGCCATCAGCATTAAACTTCTTTATATTTGACCTCATTTCAAGTAAGTTGCAATTTAAACAGTTCTATATGATTTTAAATGGGTACCTGTTAAAAGGTGGTTTTTTTATTTTGAAATATACTAGCTAAAAAAAATTTTGTATTAATTTTATATAAAAGTATTTATACTTTATTATACGTTCTTATTTATACATATACATTATACGGTATTTACTATGGATTTTTGACAGAAGATTTTGTGAATTTTAATTAATCTAAACATTACTTTATATTATATGTATATATATATTTCATTCAATTATATGTATATATATTTATAATAATATTGTAATTTTATATAATATCGTAAAATTTCATATGAGGTTGATCAATTACATAGTAAAAAAATTATACCTTGGAATCTTCTAAATTTGTTTTAATAAATAATTATTTTAACTAAAGCCTTAAAATTAATTAATTTACGGTAAAGGCTCTTTAACAAACAGTTGTACAAATGATACGCAAACGTTAATATCAAATGTTGGCATTTTAATGGCACTATTATACTTAAATATTTCCAAAATTGGTGAAATTCTATAGTAATTTTTAAACGGGATTTTGAAAAAAATTTTGTCAAGACCCAATGTACATCAATACAAATAGAAGCTTTGTCTCTCTGATTATGATTATTGCAAATATTGTATTATTTTACGATAAACAAATGCCAGTTATACGAAAATTATATACATTAAAATTTTTCCATATACAATCACTTTTTTTTCTCTTTTCTTTTTTTTTTGTTGCAATATATCTGAGAATATAATATTTATTTTAATAATAATTTTGAAATTAATAAAATAAAATTTAGAGCAATAACCTCGATTTCATTAAAACGGGCTTAAAACAATTCAAAAAAAAATTAGCAAGCTATACAAAAAAAAAAAAACAAAATAAAGTTCTGTACAAACAAAATCAGTATTCCGTATCGTATATGTAAAGTATGTAAGTATAAAGAAATCAGGAAGTAAAAAAATATTAACACATACATACATACATACATAAAATAATTTATATTTTATTTAATTTCAAAACAATGATGGTAAGATTAAAATAAAATTATTGTCAAAAAAAGAATAATGTCATATAAGGCAAAAATTAATATGTATTTCATATCTTATACAATGTATGATTTTTATGAAAACAGTATATCGTATTTACGCATACCTACACATACATACATATATATGTACGTATATGCATATATAATAAAATTCCAAGATCATAACTGAAGAGGATTAAATACAACGATTCACTATATACTGGTCACTTATAGCCTTTCCACAAATCAGCTGGTCTTTGTTGAATTGTGGCCCTCTATTGGCATTTTAATCTATTTTAATTTGGCATTTTAAATTTGCAAATCCATTGGAATTGTCCCGTTTTCATATCAATTTCATTATTTATTTTACTAATATGTTCATAAGAATAACGTACATGATATTTATATTCATGGTATTATTATATACTCTAGATTCTAGAACTACATATAGCTCTGATTATAAGAATGATCTGAATAAATCTAAGTGCAATAAATAAATCTAAATATATCTGCAGGTAAGCGGTTAATTAACGACGTGGTCTAATCGAAAATTTTTTAAAAATCTTCTTTATATCGTAAAACATATCGCATTATAAATTGAGCTATGGTTCAAATAATTCAGAATTAGCATTGTGATACATTTCAGTATCATAATATTCATTTTTAACAGTAGTTCAACTAATGACAATATGTTTTACGATATTAAAACATTTTACGATCTAACTACATTAATTTTGCTCTTTGCTCATATATGTAATATATAATATAAATATTATATTTTTTGTTATACTCATATGTTAAAGTTTTTTGAAATGCAGTTGTAGACATAGAATTTCCGATTTTATAACATCTATATCTATACTATAGCGACATCTACGTACACAATAAATTATTATAAGGCATTAATCACTAAAACAAAATTAAATTAATGAATTATAGTATTTTAGCATACTTTGAATATTTTTACTCATACATACATACATAATTATATCAATTGGATTTAATTTTTAACATTTCATTTTTATAAAATCAAAAATGTCAAAGTCGATGTTATTTTTACTGCTTTTAAATTTTTTTATTACTATAGTTAGATGATTAAAATTTTTAAAATTTTCATAAATCTTCACAACATACAAGCTATAAAGTACATTGTTTTATTTCATGTAATGCGCTGTCTTATATTTAATCTTTTATAAGTAAGTACTAATATTCTATATCGTATATTATATAACTTAATTCAAATTTAAAATTTAAATTGCAAAAAAAAAAAGACAAGGAAGATACTGCTGTGTCACATAATATGCCTATAGAATAAGTTTAGAAATTTCAATTGAACTCTTGAACAATGACAGTATGACATAAATGTTAATGAAATTAGTAATAATATTAGTAATTTTAGAATATTTTTCATTTTAATGAATCTATGATGATGAAGATGAAATGAACATGATTGGAAACTAAAATATTCATGTATACTTTCATGTATGTGTATGCATATTAGTATACATATACGTAATGTGCATGGAAATAAATGAATAAATAGAAATGAGTACAGATTGTAAGATTGTAAATTACAAAAAAACGAGCCCGTGAAATTTCAATATCAAGAATTTGAAATGTTTTTAGTATATTTCCAAGAAAAGTGGAAAGAGTTTTGTTTATTAGATTCAGTTTGTATATAGGGTCGTATGTTCGTATGTTTGTCCGCCTGTATGCATGTAATTTACAAAATTCCCACAAACTTTAAGATGGAAAATTAATATTATACATATTATGTATATTTTTAAAAACAAAACTTATAAAACAAAATTTAAAGAAAAAATTTAAAAAAAAAAAGTTAAAACTTATGACGCCTTAAAATCTTTAAAATTACATATTTTAACAAATAAGAGTCGAGAGTCGAATCCTCGAAGATTAACTTTATATTATTAATTTTGAACAAATTCCAGTGTTAACTTTTTATTTCTAAATAACAAAGAAGTAAAGCCATAAAATATTTGATCATCAAAAAATGAAGCTATAGATAATTATCTTAACTTATACTCGTCGTTTACATATGATCATTTTCGCCCAGTAAAGAATGATTTTTTGCCTCCTCTTACATTTTACAAGTACTCTCAAGCTTAACATTTTATCCTTAAAAATTTCTGCAATCCATCAATAATGGAAAATACAAATATATAGATATCCAAATACAGCGTCATTTTAAAGAATAAAAAAAAAATTTACGATAAACGAACAAAAAAACCCGAATTCTTTTTAACCTTTATCACACCAAAGACAACAAAAGGCACAAAAAATTCAGGAGAACATAAAAAATTAACGTATTTTTTTTCGCAATATTTGAAATTCAGCGTTTTTTTTTCCGATTCCTTTTCTGCGATTTTATAATGTGTAAACAAAACAAGAAAATCCCAAATCCAGTACAAAAAAAAAAAGAACTGATAGAAGTCAGCCCCATTTCATTTTAATGTTTTTTTTTTCATTCTTTCTAAATGTTAAAAATAAATTCAGAAATCCTCATGTCCCCATTTTTTAAAAAAGTCATTTTTTTTTTTTATTTTTTTTTTTTCATTAAATCTTGTTTAAATATTTTTTTTGATTTTTTTTTCCTTAATTTCCATACGATCTCTGCGAAATACAAAAAATTTTTTTCGAAAAGGAGCTTTCTAAAATCCTCCAAAAAATTGAAATTCGTTTGGTTTTTATCGTTTTTTTTTTTATTATTTCTTCCAATTTGTTTTAAATTCAAAATTTTTGTTTTAATTGAAAAATGTGGCCAGCTCAAAAAATTGTTGTCAGCTTAAAATATTATAAGCTTATGTTATTTGCTCATATTCATTTAAGAAGAGGTAAAGGCTTAAAAACTGCCAGGTCTTACGTCCAAAAGCGCCTCTGTGAAAAATTAATTTATTAAGAACGATTTTAAGTTTGAGTCTTATTAAATTCGAGTTTATTATGATATATGAGTAAAGTTCCGAAATTCAAATATTTTGGTCTTAAGTTAAAAAGCAGTGTGACAAATAAACGATTATTATGCCTTAAAACAGAAAATTAGATTTCCATATTTTAACATAAATTTATGGCCATGCACAAGACAATAAAGCTGGAATGACTTTTTGAAACATTTTTATTGAAACTATTTCTTAATTAAATCCGCGCAATATTTATTCAAAAAATATCCAAAATTTTAAAAAATGTTTGTTTTTTAGGGTGCATTAATTGTAAAGATCCGGTGCCTAGTATTCGATATGCTTCTCTAAAATGGCATTCCCATTAAAAACTTGACATGTGAAATTTAGTGCGACCACAATATAAGAAAAATATTATGTATGTCTAACAAATTATGAGCATTTTATCGGTTCAAACCATTGAAAAAAGAACTACTTCCAAAGAAATTTGAAAATGCTCGAATTACTTGTTGCCGAAAGACAAAAAAAAAATAAACAACTTAAGCAGAATCGTTTTTAACATAACATTTTTATAATGTTTGAAAAACAAATATTAATTTTAAGATTCGTTGGCCATACCAAAATATAAATATAAAATTATACTCAAGAGTCCTCGGTCCCATCACCCATTAATATTTTTCCTTTATTATTTTACTTTAGTTTATTCTCTTTTATCCTTCGTTTAATGTCCATATATACTTTGTACCATATAACATAAAGTAAAACAAACTTACACGTAAAACATTGCACGTAAACTAAAGTATGTACACATGTATGTATATATACACTTGCGTATATACACTTTCCGCATAAAAAAAATAAATACAAAATAAAATAATTTCGGTGGTTACTTTGAATATTTTTATTGGATTTATTATTTTAAAAATTTTTTGATAAAAAAATAAGAAACATAAGGGGAGCTACACTATACTATATACGTACACAATATTTGTGTCTCCTCTACATATAGATAAAGGAGTATTAAGGCGAAAAAGGCAAAAAAGGCAAAAATGAAAAAAAAAAATAAAAATTATCCCGAAATTGATATTGCGCGCCTTTCATTTCTTAAAAATAAAATAAAAAAAAAAAAATTTAATGCATACACGAAGTCGTCATGATGACGAAGCCTTTGAGTATGTCGGTAAAATAAATATAAAACGAACAAAAAGGAAAAAAGAACAAATAAAAGAAAACACACTAACAAAAATTGACAACAACGCGAAATACAAGATCCTTGTGGCCATGAGTAATTCAAAGAAAAAGGGGCACGTAATCCACATAATATGCGCGCAATGAAATTATTTTCGTAAAAAGTCAACAGGCAAAAAAAAAAATTAAAAATAAATGCAAATGAAAAAAAAATCAAAGCTTAAGGTTATGATTTGACTACAATATCATTTCGTACATACAAACATCCATACATTAATATATTCAATGTAGGAGAACCGAAGGGAATTGGGAGGGTGAGTATGTACATTTATATATATACAATATAGGGGTCGGAAAAGAAAAAACAGTGAAAAGGGAGATTATTGGACAAACGAAAAAAACTTAAAAAAAAAATTTATTTTATAAATAAATGGACAAACAAAGAGAATTATTGTGGTTATTTGTACATATGTATATAAGGTATAATAATAATGATAACAAAAATAATAATAATCACAATAACAAAAATAATATTAATAAAGGAGCAATAATGCTATACACAGTCCAAGTATTTCATGTCTCTGAAATAAGTAGGTAAAAATGATAACTATTGTTACATACATTATGAAAAAGAAAGAAGGAATTGTATTGAAGGAATGATGGAATATGTACATATATATGTACATACTTATGTACATGTATAAATTATAAAGGAATTTCATTTATACATCACGTAAAATTGCAATAAATACGTAAGTATAAAGACGATCTCTTTGTATCCCTTTTATAAAAAAAAAAAACAGGGACAACGTGATATTAAAAATAAAAATTTTGATAAAATACAAATATACATACATGTTAACATGTACATATGTAACCCTGTGTGTATGAACTCATAAGGGGTGCGGTAAGAATTTGAGTAATTTTTTTTTTCTTTTCTTGCTTCCAAATAAAAAAAGTTTCCAATTTTGAATTTTTGAATGTTGCAGCGTATTTTCAACGGAATCAATTGAATATGTTGGGACTATAGTTTCAAGTGTTGCTTTCCTTTCATTCAATCTTAAAAGTTTTGTGATAAAACCGTATTAATCGGAGTTAGAAAGTTTTAAGCCGAATGAAGCAGAACTGTATTTTTCGTGGTCCAGGCCCATTTAGAGTTCAGACTCGCAAATTTTCACAGAAAAAAAAACATTATTGTTTAATTTAAACTTAGAGTTAAACTCTAAAATTTATAGTGTACAAAAATTTTGGGTGGAGCTTCAAAAATCGAGATTTTAATGTGTGATTTTTCTCCAAATTTTCGATTTTTCCCCAAATTTCATACTTTTTCTTTTAATTTTTAAATCGAGAACCTCAAATTTTACATGAACCAATATACCGCTTGACACGCATGAAAAATTTAGTGTACCAGGTATTAGAATTTTATATATGTTTCACAGTAAGACCCTGTACAAATATCAAGATACTGGCACTTATTTCAAAATTCTTTATATTTACATAATCCAAAACCATTGCAAAATAAAATCAAACATGAAATAAAAATAAGGAATCTCAAAAAGAAGTGAAAATTTATTATTTAACCACAAAATCAATAAGATCAGCAAAAAAAATTATAAAGCTAATTCAACAATCAATCTATTTATAATATCCTCGCTAAAATGAAATTCTATAATACACACACACAAATACGCTCCTATATAACATAAATATATTTTTTAATAAAAAATCGGAAAATTTGAATTTCTTATTGAATATTGCAATTCCTTCTCTCTTTTTTTTTATTGAAATTATCTCATTCTTTTTACTGCTTTAGATACAAAAAAATATATTCCTTTTTTTGATTATTATGTTTGTGAATGTATGTTGAAACATGTACGATTTAATGTTATAATAATGGATATATGCAATTTATAGTAAATTTTCCATTTCTGAAATAAAAACCCCTATATAAAGTGTTGCAGATTTAAAAACTCCTTGCAATATTATTCAATAATAACAAGACAAAAAAGCATAAAAATACAAAATTAAATAATGTAATCAACAACAAAAACAAAATAATAACAAAAACACAACACAATGTTTCAAATTTAAGAAGCGAATAATAAGGCTTGCCAGATCAGATTATTTTTAAATAAGGGTTCCGTATTATATGAATCGTTGGATTATGGGCAAATATGTACTATGTCAGTATAAGTATGGGCCACCCGAATTTCTTTTATTACCTACTCACAAGAATAAATGACGTTTTCAACTGATTTTAGTGACAAATAATAAGTTCTTATGGAATTTTATGTACATATACATATCTCTATATTATCTATACATACACATATGTATTCTTAAAATTTTTTTTGAAAATTGACTATTAAAGTCGCAATATCGAATATTTTTATTTTCTTCAAAGTAGAATGATTGGCAGCATTTTGCCGACGGCTGTCCTATATGAAAGTTTCTACCATTAAGAAAAAATTACCTAAATTAGAACTTTTACTTTCGGGTGAAACAAAATAGTTAAAACCATTCTAAAAAATATTTATAATGGTTTGTAACGAAAAGTCGAGTTTGTAAAATTTTCGTCAATCATTTTATTTATCTATTTAACAGCAATTTTCAAAAAACATAAATTGGTCGAAATTTGTGAGTAGTAAATTTTCTGATTTTAATTTGACCCTCAAACATATTTTATTTAATAGGTGACACCTTAAGTGGCACAAGTTTTCATAAGTCTTGAGATGTGTGTTGACCATAGTTAATAACAAAAAATGACGAATAAACAAATTATATTTTTTGAGTACATTAAATATATTACAATGGAATTTCAAAATTTTAACTGGAAAACAAAATAACCGAAGACTCGTAAAGACTTTTGAATCGAAATAAAATGAAAATTTAACCCAAAAATGTATCCATCGCATATCTTCTTAACGCATCAAATTAATGCCTTCGTTTACTGTTCGCCATTGAAAAAAATCTATTTTAAAATTGAAGGTTGTTATAGGTAAAGGTAGCCATCTTTCGTTCGTGTCATTTCTTGTTTATTACATACATCTGGTCGCCCTAGAGTACAAAACCAGATAAACGAACCTTATTTTTTTTTTTTATTTATTATTATTATTATTGTTGACTTGTTGTTGATGATGAAGTCACGCGGAATTACGATGATGTCGTTTGAAAGATCCCCCCAAAATAAGAATAAAAAAAAATAATAAAAATATAAAGAAAAAAAAAACAATGTAAAAGCAATAAAATAAACCAAGAATACAAACAAAAAAAAATATAAAAAAATAAAAAGTAAAACTTCAATATAAATCGACAACGACACAACATCGGAATATCGGTGGTGACCTCATTTTACAATAAATATGTGTAAATCTAGGTATATATATATACATATAAATGTTATATATGTACAGCATAATAAATAAGTGGGTACCTCTATCTATATATACATATGTTTATATATCCAAATTGTTATACATAATACATACACTCATATGAATTTGATCAAATGGATCTTATACTTAATGGATTTAATATCATACACAATTGGAATTCAAAGGAATATGTATAGTAATATATGTATGGAAAAGTATTGATGCATACTGACATACATACATACATACATATGTATGTATAAATATAAACTTATGTAAGTTAAAAAAAAAATGAAGAGGCTTTTAATGTTGCCCATAAACTCCAAAATGAAAAACACAACATTTTATGTATGAATGTAGGTATGAATAATAAAAATCAGTATTGATATCTTAGCAATAATGGTATGAAAACAGTAAAAAATACACACCCAAAAAAAAAATATATAAACACTTTATTTTACAAAATGAAAAAAAGAAAAAGAAGAATAATTTTGTTAAAAAAAAAAAAATATTTTTATTTTAAAATCCTAACAAAAGCTTTAGAACCACCCTACGCTTAACGTTTAATCAAAAACCTCACATACATACAATCTATGTATATCGTTATGCATGCGCTTTACCTTATTATTTTTCTAACATATAGAACTAAAATTATCTAGGAAAATCTATCTGTACAAGAATAAATTCAATAATATTTTAAGATTTTCATAATTTTCATTTGAATGAATTTGTATGTACAGTGATGTGTACACTGTACATACAAATACTACATATACTACATAAATATCTATCTACAAGTAAAATATGTATCTGCAAATGTTTAACTATAAAAAATTAGAATAATATACGATCACATGTGCATAACGCTTTGTATACCTAAATTTATATACAGCCATAACATATAATTATTAATGCAATAAAAACTACAATTTTGCATATACGAGTACTGTGGAACTTTTATGGTGAATAGAAAAAGATTGTAAAAAAATTTTTTTTAAGTTTTCAGTTCTCAGCAATTGAAAAAAATATTAGTGCTATTAGGTTCGTGCTATAATAAATTTTGTATATGTATGAATAATTTAATTGTAAAGTAAAGCTTCATTTAATTTTATTAATTTTGAAGTATAAGAATGTATACATACAATGTGTAAATCATAATAACAACAAAGAATATTCATGAACTCACCGATATTTTTCAAAAGTATGTGTCACTGACCTGGACGAGATATCGAAAAATAGCATCAGAAGATTTAAACAGATTTCTGAAGTGAACCGAGTGGCTTACATAAGCCATCTATAATCGTACGCTCAATTATAGCCTCACGATGATCACTGGGTAGTACTAGCAAAACGATACATTTGTGTAAATTTGGATGCGATTAGTCTGCTGCACCTGGAATGTCTTACCCAACAACAACATTAACTAAATTTCTAAAAGCTAAAATTTTAGTTAGACAAGTTCAAATTTATCTAATATTGATATTAAATTATTTACTTTTACTTATAGCCAGCTTTGCATTGTTACCACCGAAATTTTAAAATATTTTTAGAAAACTTAAAAAATAATATAATTTTATTTGATTTTATAATCTTTTTTTGAATTAATATCCTTGAATTTTATATTGCACATCTTTAGAAAACATGCAAAAACAAATGCATAATCCAGTATTAAACTTAAAAATATTAAATTTTAATTGTGACGCAACAACTTTGGTTTAAAATAAATCAGATTTTTCTAATAAATTAGAGGTACTTCTGTATTTATTAACTTCAGAATCCAAAATTAATATAGATCATTATGATTTCCATAAAATTTCGTTTCTGAAGTCCATGACAATTTTATTTGTATACATACATAAAATATATTCAATTGTATAAATTCTAATTTTATAAAAAAAAAAATTTATGAATTAATACACATATGATAATTTTAATAATAAGCTACTAAAATATAGATGCAACACCAATTTACCTTATTCAGCAGTAAGACTTGATTGTATATTTACTGATATTAGATCTGAATTTAAATCTTTGATGTTCGCCTAATACCTATAGTGGTAAATTTAAAAAAAATGTTCTACTTTTCTCAAGATTTTTCTTTAAAAATCTTTACAATTTTAATATATGTAGATAGAATAGATCTATTTTATAGGAAAATTCAAGAAGTTACTAAAAATAGGCAAGGTGTATATGGCTCAAAATAATAATTATACATACACAATTTATTTTTGAATATAGATACAGGAATAGATGAAGAGTACAAGAATTTAACTAAATAGATGATAGTTAGTATGCAACTTATTTCTTGTAATGCATATAATTTGGTTTTTAAAATAAATACTTATTTTATTATTCAATGTAATATACGTAAGGTATACGTTAATAAAACTTAAATGTTACGATTTACATGAATTAATAATAACGGAATACATATACATGCATACGTAAATACTCATATATATATATATATATATATATATATATACATGGTTGTTATGCCATTAAAATTGGAAATCAAAGTAAAAACAACTTTAGAATTGTAATATATGAAAAGAATTTTGTGGTCAAACGCAAAAGGAATGATGAATGATAAAAAAAACCATATAAAAAGAAACTAAATAAAAATAACATTTTTCTTTTCTCTAATATCAGTTTACAAACTGGTGTATATTGGTTAGAATATGAGTAGGTACGAAGACGTATACAATATTTTATGAATTAAATTTTTAGGGTCAAATACCTCATTAAAGAATCACTCTCCTGTCAATAGTTTTTCTTTTCTTTTTTTATTATTTCTTCGAAAGCTATCATTTTGTATTTTATTTTTTGGATACAAAAACTTTTCTATTTTTCTATTTTCTATTTTAATTTAATTCAAAAGTCTAAAAGGTATAATGCAGTTACACATATATTGCTTGTGTGCGTAAGCGTATAATATTACCGATGAGTGCAGTTAAAAAGGTCACGCATTTAGTTTTCCATTTTTTTTTTATTTAGTTTCCCGACCAATAAAAAAATAAATGGAAATTATAATCATCAAAATTTTTGAAAAATTTAAGATTGAATCATAAATGCAGTGTAAATTTTAAGGGTATTTTACGTAAAATAAGAATGGGGTAGAAAGTAAAAACATTGAGAATTGAGGCTACTTACAATATTTTAGGATAAAATTGTTATAAAAGGCAAGTAAATAAAGGAAAATAAAGGAAATAGGCAAGTAATTTTCAATTATTTAAGTTTAAAATGACATGAACATCATGAGCAAATAAAATGAATATTGAATTAATTTAGAGAATAACACAATCAAACTGAGATGCGGTCACACTTGTTAATTAGGTTTTGTTAAGGTTTTAAAATTTCAACTAAAGAAAGAATACACATTTCGAAATGGTTTATTCGAGAATTATTATGAACTACAATAAAAAATTATTGCTACAAGTAGATCTGGGCGTAATCTTTTAATATTTTTCGCTCTTTTAAAATTAAAGCAATGAAAAGTGAAAAAAAAAACAATGTGATTTACTCAAACACTATATTTCATTGCTAACTTATAATCTATATTTTTAACTAATATTTTATTTTTAATAACCACAATTTTAAACTACAATGTTATCATTAGTAAAGGGCAGATACATTTTCATATACATAATATGCCATATGCATATATATACACAATAATATACGCATATTGTGTTTATATACAGAGCGTAGCCTTTATTTTGTAGAAATTGTTTAAAATTTTTCTTTTCCTACTTAAAAAATTGAAGTAACTCGTATTTGGGATGCATTCAATATGATTTTGTATAACTTCCAATTTTTCATATTACAACAGGTAGGATGATTATTTAATAATAAACAACATAAACCTTTACATACACATATTATGAATTACAGTTAAAAAATATCTGTGGGTCTTTTTTTTTTATTGATGACGGTATTCCCTTAGAATTCTATATAATTATTAATTTTTCTTGGTATAGTTTAAAGATTTGGAAATTTGAATCTTCGAT
This sequence comes from Condylostylus longicornis, assembly GCF_029603195.1. Classification (NCBI taxonomy): domain Eukaryota; kingdom Metazoa; phylum Arthropoda; class Insecta; order Diptera; family Dolichopodidae; genus Condylostylus; species Condylostylus longicornis. The sequence goes on along the minus strand of NW_026578009.1, from coordinate 4,219,558 downwards.
TTTCTACAAGCATTAATTTTGAAATTACCGTTATTGTTATAAAGGTATACTCGTATAAGTTATTTATTTAATTGAATCAATAAATTTTTAACAGAAAATAGAAAAATAAATAAAAATAACAAAGAATAAAACTGCTTTTGACTTGCAGATCCATAAGGGTTTACATAATGTTGTAATTCTAAGTTTTATTTCCTATATAAATATTGCGTTTCAATTAATGTGCATACTAACATAGAACTGCAATTAATGGGATTTTTCGGAAAAAATGGTGAGATTTTTCAGAGAAAATTTTTAAGAGCTGGGAGTTAAAGCAAAAAGCAAAAATAATTGTTCAATAAAAAATTTATTATAAGCTTAAAGTTGATTACCAATTCAAAAGCAAGCCCCGAAATTTTTCAACTAATTCAACCAAATATTTTTTAAGAAAATAAATTTCTGGAAAAATACGGTACTTCTTCCAAATATTTCAAGCTGTTTTTTTTAATTCTTGGTTATTTTGATTGGATGTCCAAAATTACATGAAGAAACTGAAAATTATAATAAAGGCAACAAATTGCAGACTTTTTGCATTTATTGCCCAAAAATATGCAATTTTTTATAAAAATATTTTAAATGTATATTTGAATGTTTACTATGGCTTTAAAATTACAAGTACATTACATTATATTTGTATATGCAAATTTTAGGTTTAAATTGCGATTCCTCACCAAAGCAAAATAGCAATGTAACACATTTTAAAATATTATGGGTGATGGTTACATTTTAAATTAACCATTGATATTATAATTAAGTGAGTAAATCTACCAAAAATCCTGTGATGAGTGGTTTAATAATATTATTTAAGATTAATTATTTTGTATTTAGTGAGAGTTAGTTCCCAATTCTTCTTAGACATAAAATTATTAAATTCAGCTGAAATATCAATTTCTAAATTCAATTTGAAAACTTCCTGGCATTATGTGACTTGACATAATGAATTTATTTAATAAATTCTTTATAATTAAATTCAAAAAACCAGATTATCTCTTATAATACTGCATGCATATATAAATACATGTATTTTCAGCAATAACTTTGAAATGACAGGATCTCGAACAATTATAAAATTAAATGGATAAACTCAGCATTTATAAAAATCACAAAAATTTTTGAAGACACAAACAAAAATTCTCTTTGTAAAAATGTAAACTAATTTTTTTTTTGCCCACCTGAACAAAAATTTGATTTGTCTAACATTTTCTATGAAACATCCAAATATCCAAACATACATACATACTTATATAGAAATATAAATATGTTGCCATGTATATAGATAATCAATTAATTAGCTTATACAAAAAAAAATCAAGTGGTTAGGTTTAGAAATAGAAACGTTTAGTTAGGCAAAAAACCAAAAAAAAAAAAATTGAAAATATTTAACAAAACATCAAATCATTTAAAAAATATACGAAAAGCTTAAAATTTGAAATTAAAATTCATAAATAAATCGACTATGTGAAGAATAAAACATACATATGTACTTGCGTTACGAACATATATTATGTTCCTACGTACATACATACATGTGTTTGTAAATAATTTTATGATTTTGCAGTGTACGTTTAAATAGAGAAACATATGTGGGTCGTATAACCCCCAGAAGAACATTGATTTTTTTTTATTTTCTTTTATTTTTTTTCTCGATTATTTATTAATGCTGCCATATTTTGCCTTTTTGATATTTTCTTTAAACACAACACAATATGGGTTTCCATATATACTTACATACGTACGTACTTGTGTGATATATGAATATTCAGCGTTAGAAATTAGTTATACATGTATGTATGTATGTATGTATGTAGTTTTTCCAATTTTGAAATTGTTTAAAAAAAAAAATTTTTTTTTAGAAGTTGAGAATGTTGACAACATAATTTTTTTGGATTTTCCACTATTTTTTTTCTCTCTATGTTTCATCTTATATTACATTCATTATAACATGTAACATTTACCGTTATCTTGTATGTAAATGTTAAAAGAAACACTAGTGAACTGATTTTTTATTTCTAAAGTTAAATCACATATTGTAATCAAAAGTAAATCAACAAAATTAATTTTTCTTTAAATTTTAAAACATTTTAGATAAATTTACGAAGGTATACACTGGTACACACATTTATACATATATTAATATTAGACATAAGTATTCATGCATATACTCTATACAGTCTTACGTACTATATGTTATGTATTTATATATGGATATGTTATGTGTGTATAATATGTTAGTATGCACTAATAAAATATTGTGTATAACCAAAAATCATATAGCTCTTAAAAAACATGAATAACATTCAGAAATAGAAAAGGTGAACCATAAAGAAAAAAAAGCAAAAAAGAAAAATTCAAATACTCAATTTTATATAGAAAGGAAGTCAAGGAGGCGCATAGGCATACTATATAGGCAGGCATTATTATATATGAAGCAAAAGGCAACAACAACGGCAACTTGGAGTTTTTTTTTTTTTTTCGTTGTGGTTTTTTCTATTTTTTGAATTTCAATTTAATGACCCTCATATCAAAAAGCTCCCACTTTAGTTTTCGTGTATTTATTTTTTTTTCCATTTTTTTGTTTTTGTTTTTTCCTTTGGTAACCATCGTAACAGCAACAAGAAAATTAACGAAAAAATACAAAAGAAATCAAAGCCGCGGATATTTGACTTCTCTATTTTTTTTTCTCTTTCTCGTTATTTTTGGTATTTTTTTTATGCTAGTTACTGTTTTTGTCTAAAATGAAAAAAAACTCTGCGCGTTATCATATTTTTTTGTATTGCTTTTTTTTGCTAGATTTCTAGTTATAGATTTACGTACGTACTTAACTTTATATATGCAGGTTTGTATGTGTATGTATATATAGAAATTATGTACATATTTCAATGTTTTTATTATGAAACATTTTGTTGTACTATATACATATGTACTATATTCACCTAATATTCATCAGGGACGTTTTACAAATATATTATTTGATAGATTCAATTGTTGGATGTGATTTTCATATGGTGGTACAGGTTTATCTCAGGCCAAGGTACTATAGATATATAAGATACAGCAATCCAGTGAAAGTGTTCGTAAAGTTCACAAAACTTGTCAAATTTCCAAACGCTTTTCATCCTTAAAATGGACATCATAATGACGAGAGGATATAGGCCGTCTCATTTGGTCTCAATGGTTAAATTTATTTTATACGTAATCTACAAACAATTATAGTTGCAATTTTTACAAATTTTGAACCAATTTGCAATGTTTATTTGTGCAAATTTAACGATATTTGACTTATATCCGGCTTTTTTGGAATTAAACCGCGAACACTATTTCGTTCTTTTGTATAAAATTCAAACAGAAATGAAAAATTTTACTTGTCTTATTCTGAATCTAACTATATTCCAATAATTCTGATATTGGAATCCCAATATTGTACAACTCGACATTAACAGTAATGAAGTAGCAGTGTCCATTTTCATCTTCAGTTACAATCAATTCCTACGAGTAATAACAATATTTTGTGTTTTTTTTTTCTATATTATCTCCAGGATCATAAAAGATGATTCGAAAATTTCTTTATTCTAAATTTTTAAAATCGTTTAATATATCTATATTTGGGAAACCATGAAGATCTGACACTTTGTTTTTTAGCAAAAATTTTACTCATATCCTATTAATATAAGTTAAAGCTATTTAATCACCTTGTAAAGTGAGTAAATCTACCACTAAAATTGTAATTTTTCTTATACGCTACTGGCCTACTGCATACATGTAAAAAAAATATTCATTTTTGTTTCCATAATGATGATTCCATTAAAAAAAGAATAAGAAAAAATAAAAAAAAATAAAATAAAACTTAATTCATTTTGGAAAAAATCTGAAATAGGAAAGGAACTTAAAATAAAAATAAAAAGAGAAAAAGCTATACAAGAGCCTATAGAGCCTATCTTTGGTGAAGGCAATATTTCTATCTTTAGGTTGGTATATTTATTACCACATACATACTTACATACATATGTAAAAATACACAAATTACATTTATAAATATTAAAATGACGAAACCTTACAATCCTATTTGGTAACTGAAAATTAAATATAAAAAAAAATTATGTTTCGTAATTTTTTATAGTTGTAATGTTTCTCTCAGCATTTTTATTTGGGTAAAAAAAAAAAAAAAACAAAATTAAAATTTTGTAAACAAGGTGCATAACATATAATAACGGTTAAGGCTCTATGCAAAAAATATATAAATGTAAATAGCATGTACGATACTTCAATATCACACTAACTCGTATGTATAAATCCAGTCATATGTACATAAATACTTGAATATAGCTACGTGTGCGTAAAACATTTTTAACACAGATTTTATTATTTACTTTTTGTTTTAATAACTAGCTGCTGTACAATCACTTACAGAATATTTAAAATTTAATCATACATATATATGGACATAAACTCATTTACATAATTTTAACCACAAAATACAAACATATCTAAACATTTAATTTTTAGATCAAATAAGATTAACCAAATTGAAAATATTATAGGTAACGAATTGGTAATATCTATTTAAACAAGTAAAAAAAACCAACTTAGAAGTCGTCTTGCAATACACTGTTATAATAGGAAACTCTACAAAGGAATAATTGATAAGCGAATTTTCAATCGAATAAACAGAAAATCGGTTCTATTAGTACTTTGACCTCGACATAAATAATTAATTTCTTAATTTTGCAATATCAAATAAATTACCCATAATAGCGTTAGTAAAAAATAATAACAGTCCTGTAAATTCTTAGCTGAGGCCAAATGTGATACATACGCCACATTCTCAATTTTTGACTTAAGCACACACTTCAACATTTTTTGGAGAATGATGTTTCAGAATATACAATCCATTTTTCGTTCTCTCATTTAATTTTATTATTTAAATTCAGACATTATCTTGATTCATATCCAAAACCATTAGCATATAAATTAAATTTCCATATAACCTCCTAAATTCAAGCTATATTTGAATTTATTTTGGCTGATTTAAATATAAATTTTTATATTGAACTAGAAGCTTATAGTTTGAATCGTACTAAATTAAAGTATTCGAGAATATTAAAACAATATTTTTACCATATGAATTTCACCAACCTACATAAATAACTAATTTAAAGTAGAATTGAACGAATCAAAATAGTTTCTAACATTCGTGTATGTATTCAATACGAAATTCAGTCAATTGCATTTTGTATATCATACTATTATAGTATTATAGTTATTATAGTTACGGTGTAAATCTAAACAAACTAGTCAGGACTTTAAGCTTAAATAAAATTGTATAAAAAAATAATATTTATAAAATTTTACTTCATCTTCCCGGTTGTAGTCCCGTAAATCGTACGTGTTAATAACTTCTTACTTTGTGTGCTAAATACTCTTTTTATATAAATATTTTCGTTATATTAGACAATTCTACGCAAGGCATTTCTTATAATAATATCTATAAATAGATACAGAGATCTAAACTACTTTACTTAAAAGGTTAAACCAGTTCCTTCAAATAATATAGGTCTAGTTAAATTGCATACCATAAGCGTATACATATGTTCATCCAAATACCCATTAATTTCATATTTTCAATTTAAATATAAAGTTATCATTTTAAAATATGTAAATCATTAATAATGTTAATTTGCAAAGAATATTTTTTTTAATTTTCAGAAAATATTCAATATTATTAATCAAAATCATTGCAATTCTTAAACACCAAATGTTGTACTGGTTTACGAGTCTTTTCTTATCAATTTCTCCAATTAAACTGTCTTATATACTTATATATTTAATTTTATTATGAAAAAACCAAAAAGTTAAACACTCAAATTGTAATTTCTCACTTTTTACTCATAAAATTTCCTTGGAAAATTCATTTTTGCCAATATAATTTAGTTATTGTATTTCTTTACAGCCAGACTTACATAAATATGGCGTTATTAAAATAAATTCCATTATTTTAGTATGAAATTGTTATGCATTCACAAATCCCAGATTATTCACGTAATTCGAGATTAAAAATATTGCATTAAAAATTTTTCATATTTTATTTGCATGCATTTTATACAGGTTGTATTTATATTAAACATATTTTGAATACTACTGTTTTTATAATTATCTATACAAAGTCCAATCATAGGCTCTTTTTCAAAATGTCACATGATGATCATATGATATATGTCATCATTTTAAAAACTGTACCCTGCAAGTTAGATAAACGGTATCATTTTAATTTTGCTATTGATATTGGCAGCCTTTTCAAAAATGTGAAATACTTATGTCAATATTACAGCTATAATTGTGTTAATTATGTATCTTTAAAAAAGTAATTGCGAAAATGAACGAAGTGAAAGGGGATCGAAATTTAAGTGAAAATAGCGAATCTGATGCAAATGGAACTGAGTAAATGCTGATTCTTTCTTTACAGATACATACATATAAAAGTATTAATTTATGTGATTTTTGTAGAGGTATTTTGTGGACCACACAACTACTACATTGAATTTTATAAATATCAAATGACTTAAAAAATATCAAATGTGATTAGACTCATATAATATCAGTGTCAACTTTGCAGATGATGGTCATTTGTGTAAATCATATGATCGTCATAATGACATTTTTAAAAAGGGCCATAGTTAAATGTTAAACAAAACATATTGGATTTACATTTCATTTTAAATTAATCATATTATAGCAGAAGATATCGGAATTTTTCAGTCCATTTGAGATGAAGGCTAGTTAGAGAGATGTTCTCATAAAATTTAACAATTTTAATTGATATTTCGTTTTTTTTTTCTTAGATGTACAATAATCCTAAAAACTCTTTACCCTATTTAAGTAAGTTATAATAATTAATAAATCTGTTTTATTTCGTAATTCACTTATGAAATTGTTCACATTGAGTGAAGTAATGTTATAACAGTTATACCCATAACAGTTATTTTTCTCAAATCATATTATTCCTTTTGTTATTTTTCTAAGTTTTTGCATTCAAAAGTCTGTTAACTTTTTTTATTTGTTAATATCGTTCTATATTAGTTCTTTGGAAGAAAATGAGTATCTTCAATCGCAAATTGCAATTTTTGATACTAATCTTTGCATTTTTAACAAGTTCATGTTATGCGATATCACGACGCTACTTATAGAATTTAATTTATTTGACGGATTTCTGCGTTCCATTCTGACAAAGTTTTGTCACAATATTAATGAAATATTTTAACTTATATTCTGGGACTCATAAACAACAAAGTTGCCTTAAATTGGCGAGGCTAAATGTGGATACCCTAATTAGAAATTAGAACAAGAAGTTTAAGATATAGAATTACAAATAATACATAAATATGTATACATGTTTGTAAATGACTCTGGTTTCTTGAAATTTGTCCAGAATTGTTTTTTATATACATATGTACATATTACATACTTGTGATGCCTATAAATTATCTGCATGTGTATGTATGTATATTTTGTTAAAACAAAATACCTAACCTACCTATAGTGTAATCAATAAAATTATGATTTTTATTAATCATTGTTATTTATTTATTGAATGAAAATAACAAAATATTTACAGCTTATTTTTTTATAAGTATAGAAAGATACAAAATATACAAATGATATTAATGAATGTATGTGTGTTTGTATGTGCAACATATTATTTTACTTTGATATAATATGTACATACACACATACATACGGATATCTACTTATAACTGACGTTAGATATATTTTGCAAAAGTAAAATAATAATAATAATAACAAGAAAAAAAAAAATAATCAAAGAAACAAAAACAAGAAATAAAACAAGTAAGAAAATTTAATATGCTCAAGGTCATCACGATGGCTTGCACATTATTACTGTATGTTTGAATAGCACATCTTAACATAATTGAACATTTTGAATAACACACAAGCAAACATACATATGTACATATTTATACTTACACCAACTTTAATATTCAATAAAATTTATTGCTAAACACCACGCTCTTATAATATTGCTATTATTTTGTAAATATATACATATGCACATATATATATACATGTAATATGTACAATGTATGTACATATACAAAATAATATTTTGTATCTTTATTTTACATTTTCGTTATATGTATGTAATTTTGTTTTTTTCATTTTCATCATTATAATAATATCTACATATGTACATACATATATGTTGTAGTTATACATATATATTTACAAAAAAAAATACATAAATAATAGTATTTAGGCATTTTTTTTCAGCATAAAGAGAAATATTAAATGAGCGCACCTAGCGGAATACGAGCAAATTTTAATAACAACAAAATAGAATAATAATGAAATAATAAAAAAATAAAAAAAAAATTAAAAACAAAATAATCGAGAAAATGAGAAAGAAATTAAAAAAAGAAAAAGAAATTATAATTTTAAAATCTTAATTAGGAATCATGTTATAAGACCACATAAGTACATATGTATTTACATACTTACAAACATAAATTATATGTACATATGTAAATAATATGTTAATTTCTTTGTATACATTTCGTACATGTAAAATTTTGACTGATTTCCTGTAAATATTACGGAGATTTTTTTTTAATCAAAATTTTGCAAATTTATAAAATGAACAGACTTATGCGGATATGTTCGCTTTATTACAATATTAAGAGCGTATATTTTGTTGTAATACACATAGGCACATACATACATATATTTTTTTGACATTTTTTCAAACTTTTCATATACTTTTTTTTTATTTATAGGTAAAATATTATAAATGTATTTATAAATATTATAGCAAAACGGAATATTATTACAAAATAGTTGGAAAAATTTTCTCTATACTCAATCTTGTACCAGAAAAATTAGATCACATTAAATTTAAGAAAACATAAGTAAGTATCGTGAAACGGCTCAAAAAATATTGATATTTCTAGGCACATATTAAAATGGAATACAACATTTTATTCGATTGCATTTCAATTAAATGATATACATATATATATAAGTTTAACCTCAAGTAATTGTTGTAAAGCGTGATCAACGTTGCATACATAATAAACACACATATATAAGTGTATACCTACATAAAATAATTCAAAATCAAGTTTCGGAAGCATTTATCAGTTGTTGTTGTAATAAGATCTTTGCACTGAAAAAGTCTATTGTAACAACTTTTATTTTTTCCTTTCAAACTCCTGTTGAGGAGCATAAGTCTTTGATTAAATTCAATTTCTCTCTCTCTCTCTCTCTATTGTGGGCGATAGACTTTATTTGTGCCGAAGTTTTTCCTACGTCTGTTATTTATTTTTCTATCGTCTAACTAATAACTACGAATTTTTGTAACACTATTATGAATATAATAGTGTTACAATACTTATAATAAAGCGGTAAGTGGACAAAGGAGTTAACTTACATTTGCATTGTAACACATTTTTTCATTAACAAATTGTAAAAATATTAATTTTTTTGTTACTTATCTCCTATGTGCAGTGTCAATCTCGTTTTGTATTAAGTTTCTAGCTACAAAACTAATCACAGTTGAAAATACATGAAATTCAATGATGTTCTATACGAAGAACTCGATTTTCGTCAAAATGTTAGTTAACTCTTTTGTCCACTTACCTCATCAATTATGAATTTTCGAAATAATCTAAGTTCCTTTGCCAATCAAGTATATAACTCAAATATTAATAGGTACACTTACGTATATTCAAAACTTATCTTCTTCTTATTTAAACTTGCTCATTCAATACTACATACATACAGTTTACTTTGTTAATATTATTTAGTGACTTCGTAATTAATAAAGTAATTTGATTATTTTAAAAGAAAATATTAATAATTTCATAATTATAATAATTTCAAAGTTTTTTACCATGAAAATTTGGTAACTTATCAACCTTCTACTATGGTTTCGTATAACATTGTATTCGTAGTAAAGTGTAAATGTAAGTCTGTATTCGGAAACACATAATTTGCAGAGTCAAATAAACAGTTAATAAATGCAGAGGAGTTGAATATGAATTAATTACAAATTTTAATCCTACATTCAATTAATAATACTATAATTACTGCGTTGCCAAACAATTTAGATTGAATTGCCTAACAATTTGCAAATGCCACTTCCGATTACGAGTTAATAACAGATGTTTTACTCTACTATGTGATAGTATTCCTCCTTTAATTTACAAATTTTGAAAAACGAAAAAAAAATTTTTTAATTTATAATTAAACATGATTTCTAAACATCATTATCAAAAAAATTCGCTTTCATTCAAGTCTAATTACTTAAAAATACACTACCTTCTTACTGATATGTATGCATAGATTTTTTAGAGACACAAAATTCACAGTGTATACAGGTAATTAATAAACATTCAAACTTGGATTTAAAATTCAAGGATAAATATTTTTTTTTTTTAAATTATCCTTATAGTAATTAAAAATGAATTTATTAATCGTATATAATATAATTGAATTTTTCTAATAACATTAAAAATATTCAATTAGACTTGAATTTTTAAATGAATTTTTAATTATCAATTTACAAATTTAATTATCCGAATTAATTTCTAATAATAGGAAAATAACTTAAGATATTTTAAAATTCATAACTTCCTGAATAAATAACAATAATTAATTTGTTAGTTTTTTAAAATTGTTATTGTGTAAAATGCAAAATATTTAAAACAATAGTATATAATAAATAATAAAATCGCTGCAATCTATAATAAATACATTTTGTGGACTTATAAAACAAATGATTCGAGCAGAAAATGCATTTAGATTAAAATCGCCACTGAGACCTTTATGTAAAGAAATTTTCTGAAAGAAAGAGGCAGTTTTTTAAAGTGTTAGATTTAGACGTAATGACAAAATATGTATGTAGTTCTTTTAAAAGATAATCCAGACATTTTCCTTTCTTGTTTTGGAGACGAATCCAATATACTCGTATGTGGTCAATGTATATATATTTCTTTAATAACATTAAATCTCTTTTAATATTTTTAAAATATTTTTTAGCTATTCCAAGATAATTAAATGATAGTTTGCCATGGTCTAACATTTTTGGTTATGTCGTGTTTTTTATACCATTATTCATAGCAAATATCTATAAAGCTTATAACTATAACGTAAAATATTTTACATAACATGTTCAAATGTAATATTATTTCTGCGTCCAAGCCAAGTATATAATTGCATGTATACTATGTATATGTACCGAATGTACAAACATATGTATAAAATTATTACAATAGATTATCAAGTATCTACTTGTATATTTTTTACCAAATATACACGCTTATATAGATCATGTAAAATTATGTTGTCGCCTAAGATTGAAGAGCCCCTTTAATAAAAGATATATTTTAAAAGATTGACTGACTATACCATCATATTATATAATTGTGGTGACCATTACATTATCAAAAATAAAAAATAATGAATTGTTTTTCTCATATAAGAGACATTTTGTACAAGACACGTAATTCGAAAATATTTGTTAAATTGAATTTTGATCTGAAATCTATTGCTAAATAAGTAATAAGTATTGCTAAATTTTAGGCAAAAAAAAAAATTTAAAATTCGGGAAATAATAAAAAAATGTGTTCCTCTATATATATTTCCTTGCTCTTAGTGTTATTTATGTATAATTTGATGTTGTTGGCAACTATTTCAATTAAAATTTCACTCGAAAATCTGTGGAAATTTAGGTATTATAATTCGACAATCTCATTTTTGGCCAATTTCAATTAAATTTTCGGAAATTTAAAAATAATTTTTAAGACTTAAATAGGCAAAATTAAGGAACAAAATTAAATTTTTTTCCAGATTTTACGGAATTTTAAATTTTTTTATATAAAATATAGAAAAGGTGACAAATCAAGAGATTTGCTTTACTAAAAAGTAGCTGGTTTTCAAACGAATGAGAGTACAATATGCAATCGAATTTTATTTTTGGATTTTTATTCGCAAAACGTGTACACTTTGTTATTAAAATATTATGAATTCTGAAATAAATTAGGATATTGACAAGCCTATACAAAAATATTAAGCAATTTCGTATTATGAACGTCTGCCCAAGTAGGTTTTCACATATACAAATAATTGACTTACAAAGTATTCACAGTATAGAAATTTATAAAATCAGATGTTTTTTAAAAATACCAAATGGTCACTACATTTACGAATTTTCGAGATCTTAAAATTAAAGAAAAAAAAATATTTAGAGGCAAATATAAAATCAAATAAAAAAGAAAAAAATTTGTGAAGAAGTTAAGCATAAAAAATAGTTACGAAGAAAAAAAAATATCAAAACGAACAACTTCCACTTCATACAAAACTACAAAAAAAAAAAAAAACAACAACAACCACTTAAAATGGTTTTTATTGAGGTCACCACAAATCGTTGGTTGATTTTTTTTTTTTCTATTTTACATCAGGTTTCTAAAACCTATCTATCTATCTATCTACTGTTTCTATTTAATTCAAACAAACATAATCATATCTACATTATTTTATATATGCATAAGTATAAGTAAATGTGTATGTATATCATTAGTATAAAGCTAAGTAGGAGCGGGGATATTTTATGTATGCTGTAGGTACCTCTCTAGTCTCTACCTAAATTCTATTCACTTTTTGTGTTTTATATATATTTTTTTTTTTATTTTTTTCATTTCAGTTGCCTTTATTATCATTTCATAGAAAATTTAACGTTTCCACACTGTTATTTTTTTGTAATTTTTTTTTTGTCGTCAAAAGTGGAGGTCGTATCACAAAAAAAAAATCGAAAAAGAAAACTATAAAAATTATGGGCAACAATAGGAATAGGCATAATAGTCAAAACACACACACACTTTCCCAAAATAAACGTGTAGATATTTCGTAAATGAACACACATAAAATGTAAGAAATTGATCGTCAAAAAATTACATATTACACACACATATACATACACATTTAAATATTGAGAACAAAAGTACAAAATGAAATCCTTTCTTATAATCATACGGAATATTTTTTTAATATTTGAAAAATGTTATAATTTCGTTGTTGTGTTTATAACACTTGAAGTGAGTATAAATTTAGAAATTACTGTTAGATTTTAATTATTTACAAATAGTATTGAAGAGACTTAGAAAATTTTTCATTTGGGTCATATTCATTGCAAATGATATAGTTGTCATCAATTATCTAGAAGTGCTTATGTAAATTATACGTCGATGAATAGAAAATTTGCTGTCTTGCAAGTGAAGAATCTAAAATTAAGGATATTTTATCGTTCTTATCAATGTTTCCTTAAAACAACGAGAATAGACACTACCCCACGCTTATTTTTTTAAATGATCCCTAAAAATTTTGTAATTTTTTCGTTAATAAATATGTTTATTTAAAAAAAGTGTTACCCAAAATACAAGAATTTTCTGACTTTCTTCCAGAAACTCTTTGGAACAGAGGAAATGTTCATTATAGTGCCTGTAAATTAATTATTAGCTTTAGATTTAACTTGCAAGGTACTTGATTATTTAATTCAGTTAAAAAAAAAAATTAATAAAAATTTTTATCCTTTTTAAATTAATTCGGCAAACCGTTTCAACTTGATTCGGAACAACATGTTTTAATAATTTTATAAAACCATTAATACGAGTATATACCCTATAGTTAATAATACCAACGATTTATCTATCCTCTTTTCATATACAAACATATTTTTTTTTTGTATTAATTTTAATTTTTTTTTTTGTGCTTTTTGGGGTTTTTGACTTCTATCTTTTAAAATGTTTATTTAAACAAAAGATTTAAAATATGTGAAAAGAAATTTTAAATTTTATCACACGCTTATTTTTTATATTTTTATACCTTACTTCAGATTTAAGGTACAAATCTGAAAAAGATTTGAGAAAAATTTAGAAATTTCTTAAATTTAATTTTAGCTTTTTCAGAATATATTTATACAGCCTCAAACATTTAATTACATTTTTGCTTAAAATCAAATGTTTTCTTTAAATGCAATTTAAGTAAAAAAATCTCAATTCGCCATTTCCTTTTTAATTTTTTAATAATTAGAAAACAAGAACAGACGATGTATGTATGCAAATATGTATGTATGTATTATTTAACCTAATAAAAAATAATATTTATGGTAAGCGTCCCTAAAAGTATGCTCTCATATATTTCAAAATTTCAATTAAAAATATTTTTTTCTAATTTAAAATTTTTCTGAATCTTACAAATTCCAATAGGTTTGAAAAATTTTTTTTTTATTTTTTTTTTGGCAAATTTTTTTAATAATTCGCCAAAAAAAATTAATTTAAAATATTTTTGTTATAAAAGAAAGTTTAATTTTAAATTCCCTACAAATACTTTGAAAAATTTTTATTGCTTTTAAATCTAGAAAAATTATCACACGCAAAATATATATATGAAAAGTTCCGGGGCTTCAAATGGTTGTTCTAAGCAGAAATTTTAAAATAAAATTTTTTGAAATTCTAAAAGTCTTTGAAATGCAAAACAATCTGTATAAGCGCTATTTGAATCAATAGATATAAGATCATACATGATGTAGTAAATTTTTTAAATAAATTTGTAAATATGTATGTATATTTATGAATGCGAAAGAGTAACAGTCGAGTAATAATTACAAAAATTGAAAATAAAGCTCATATTTTTTGGGGTTCGGCTAAAATTTTTTAATTTCATTCAGAGAAGATAAAATAAAAATTTCAATTTTAACAAGGTTTTTTTTTCTATTTGTGTCGAAGGAAAAACCATGAAAATTCTATTAAAATGCATACATATATATGTATGTACAAGAGAGAAATATAAGTTTATATTTTAGAAATTTAGTAATATTCCTTAAAAAAATACACCCATATTTACATACATGCTACATATGCATGTACATATCCAGATTTGTTCTCTATTTCAAAAAAAATTTATATTTATAAAATGTTCTTTTCTAATCTGGACATACATTTAAGTATATACATATATATATGTATATACATATGTTTATACATGGATATATACGAGTACATATATGTATGTTTTGTACGTAGAAATGAATGCAGTATTTCTATTATAATATTTTGGTAAAAGAAAAATCGGATTTAAAGGGCGAGAACCGATTTACTCTTAGTCGACTTTCAAAATTGAGCCTTTCGTCAAATTCAAATCTGTACAAACGTGCATGTACGAATGTACATACATACTCGTATGTATGTACACATGTATACATTAAGGTATACATTGAATAATAGATTTTAATAATTTTTGATTTTAATAATTCGCATGGAGCCCGCCGCCTTTTTTGAACAAAATTTCCAGAAAAAAATTCTCTTAATTGTGAACACTTAATGTACATTTCATATATTTAGCCAAGTATGTAAGAATCTTCTTACATACTTGTAAGTCGTCCATATATTTTTAATATACATAATTATTGTTGATTTGTGATATGATTGACTCCATGTATGTATGTATGTTTGAATAAAAATTATGTTTTTGTATGTACATGCATACATATATTAAATTAATGATTTGTAAAATCATTAATTTCTAATAAAATAATGTTTTAGAATATGTACTTTTAGACAGGGTATTAAGCACTAATACGGGTGATAAGGGGTGAAATAACTCCATACATAGCCACAGTAGCTTTGATAGTAATCATATATACATATACATATATGTACATATGTATGTACTTTAAAAAAAAACAAAAATCAGTGATTAGAAAAATTAAAAGTAGCGAGTGAATAAAGTGTAACGGTGTAATATACAACATAAATAAGTATTACAAAAATAAACAAATATTACCTAAACTACTGATCTTCTATAGAAACTCACACAATAAAAATTGTTCTATGCTACATGGCTGCAATTGTGTCTAACCACACTATACATATCATTAATGTTTTAGGTACGAAAGCCAATAAAAAAGAATCCTCAAATAAAGGAATTTTATTTTTTTATGTATGCATTAATAATAGAGTTTACTCACACAATCTCATATAAATTAACATATATTTATATGCATAAAAAATTTAATCCATTTCGATTTCCCAATAGAACAATCTATTATTTTACATTATTATATTGTGTAAACTTGTTATATATGTAAAACTGTGTGTATATATACGAGAATGCAATTGTTACTCTTCAAATTGAATGAAAAAATTCATATAATTTTCTATTGCCAAGAGATTCTTTTTTATAGGGTGGGGGTAGAAATCAAAAATAAATTTATACAAATACATACATATCATTGAGTACAGTATATATTATGCTTGTTACAATTAAAAACAAGTAGGATGTGAAACGTTTTGCAATAGTGTCTGTTAATATATAATAGGCGATCTTCTGGCTTCGGCATTGATTAATGATTGTTTGGCTGCGATGTGTTATTTATATGAAATAAATTCATATTTACGTTTGAGAAAACTACAAGCTTACAGCGACATATTTGAAGAGTAATAAATTGAATAATGTTGTACGCTACAACAATTTTCAATCTATCATTTTACTATTTTATAGAAACAATGTATACAAACAACAGACTACTTTATTCTTATTATAGGAGTTTATGATACAAACATATGTGGGTTTTTTTTTACCATGAGATGTACATACATACATATATTTGATGAATAAGGAAATTGAAATATGGAATAGGAAGATGGACTTTTCTTGCTTTATTTAATTTTTCATAAATTTGCCAAACAATTAAAAAAGTTATTTTCTTTTAATTCCTAATTTATTTTTTACTCTGGCATCATCGGTCAACATGTGAAATTTGGGAATAAATATATGCAGTTGCATATTAAATGTGTATATGTGTTCAATGTACAAATTTTGACTCCTAATAATAGTTTCCTGAATTTTAAAAACAAATTTTTCTGTTTTACAAATTTACTTCTTCCAATAAAACACAATCTCGATTTAATACTTACTAATTTAATAGAACTAAATTATGAAAAATATTCCTGTTTTTATTTCTATTATTCTTCTAATAATAAATAAAATTATTTTTTCTATTACTATATTATATTTTTAATATGGCAATACTCATTCATATGAATTACTACACTAACACAATTCATACTTTCCTCGCCAATAATTACAATATATACATATTACTTGTACAATAGCTACATACTGTAACTCACACTATTACATTTTCTTTTAAACGTGTCGCGTTGATTATTTTATTTGAATATTTCAAATATGATTAAATGGATATTGTAAATTTATATGCTTGTATTCTAATATACATAATATGATACGAAAAATCCCACTCAATTCATATTGCATACCTACACATAATAATGTACATATGTATTAAATTATTTTCCAACAGAATTAAATTGTAGTTTGTAGTTTTCAATTTGTAAAAGAATTCTATTTCAAATTTACATTACAAAACATCAGGAATGAGAGAGGAGAATATGAAATGAATTGAAAATCAAATAAAAAAATGAACAAAAAAAATAAAAAACAGAGAAGCAACAAGAAAAATAGAAGAAATTCAAATAAAGAAACAAAAATTTTAATATTTAAGTCAATTGAGTTGAATAAATGCATTCTTTTCATAACATTTTACATTACATTACCAACACTATCAAATAATAATGCTCTTTTGCTTTTATATTTTTGAATTTTTGAGTAGTGGTGTTGCTCTGCTCGTAATTTAATAGTGTTGGTATTTTTGATATCGTAAAAGAAATAAAGTAAATTTTTAATATTTTAAAGCAACAAATAATAATTTTTTCTTTTATGTAGTTGTTTCTATTGTGTTGTGCTACCACACGTTCATTGTGTAGCTGGATTAAATATAAAATATGTGGAAATAAAACTGAAAAATAAGCAAAATGTTAAAAATTTTTTGTTACTTATATTTACAAACACAACTTTAAAATGTAGAAATTCAAAAAGAAAAAACAAAATTATTTATTATTGTATGTAAAAAAAAAATAACAAAATATCAAAAAAAAAAAATAAAGCGTAGCCTTGTTGACTTAACCAATTTATTTTTTTTTTCTTTTATTTCTTTTTAATTTTTTTTTTGCTTTTAATTTTTTGTGATTATTTTTAGTCCGATTGACTAATTTTATCCCTACGAAACATTTCAGTTACGAGTTTGCTAGCCGCTGGAGCGGTGGTTTAAAAATTACAACTTAAAAAAGGCAAAGGAAGAAATTGAAACGGACTTCTTTTATTAAGAGAAAAAAAAAATAAAAAAAAATTATTTCCATTTAGATAATTAATTTAAAAAAAAATTTAAAAAGAAAATTGAATTAAAAATAATTTAAGGCTCCGAAAAACAAAAAGAAAATTTTTATTTTTCATGAATTAAAAATTTTTTACAACCTTGAAAAAAAAATTAAGCAATTTTCTTAAGACAAAAATATTTTCAACTTAAGGAAATTTCAAAATCAAAAAAATTTAATTTTATATTTGCTCAAAAATTTCAAAAAAAAAAAAATGGATTTAAATAAAAAATTTTTTAGTTTTCGAATGAAAAAAAAATAATTTTGTTGGATGAAATAAAACAAGAAGAAAATAAAATGTGATAATATACATACATACATAAATATTTTATTATAGATAAGTGAATACCGTTATTTAAATGAAAAATGTCTTAAATATATTTACATACATACATACATGAAAAATTACAAAAAAAAAAATAAATAAAAATTTTTATAATACAAAAATCAATTTAAAATTGGAATCATATTGGAATTTTGTTGTTTTTTACCCTTATTTTGTTTTACCAAACATCTAATTGGAAAAAAAATATTGAAAACTGTTTTATTTTTTGTTTAACCTGTAAAAAATTATACACTACACATATTCTCTATATAAAATTAAAACTAAAAGTAACAAGTGAATTTAGCAAAAAAAAAAAAGAAAGAAGAAAAATAATAACACCAAGTGCTCATTACTATTTTATTACCATAATATATAATAACTACACAGAGAAAAATAAAAAAAAATAACTTATTTACAAAATATACTTAATTATACAAGAATATAATGTGCATATAAAAGCATATTAATATCATAAAATAATTATAACTTATAATTTTATATAAAAGAGAAATATATATATATATATATACATACATAGATACAAAATTTTAATAATTATGAAAAATTACAATTTACTCATAACATTCACCTACCTACCTACTTATTTTTAACCATTTTAATTCAGAGAAAAAAATAAAATTGAAAATTATCAAGGCAAAACATAATATTTTTGTTGCCTTTAATAAATAATAATACAAAATAATTATGTTGAATATAAAATAAATTACATTTAATTAATTAATTTGAAATTAAAAGAAAATCAAAATTTTTTTTAATAAAATTTACTGTAACTCTAGTGAAGTTTTATTTTTATTTTTTTTTTTTTTTTGTGTAAATTTCATTTGGAATTTTTTGGATTACAACTTTAAAATTACAATATCAAAAGATATCTGCCTATATCTGCTCGTATCATATTTTTGACTTACATATATACCGAAATTATCATGTTTTTGGATTTAGTAGCTGAAATGTTAATAAATATATGGACTATTTGATCATTCAAATTGGGTAAGTTTTAAATTATTTTTGAAATGTACATTTATCTAATTGTTAGAATATATTTTTAAGCTCATAAATATCGTAAATATTTTTAGAATTTATATAAAGATCGACTGAACTAAATCGTAATGTCGTAAATAATTTTTTTTTTTTTATTAGAATTCGTAAAGTTCGATAAATTCATTAATTTTTATAGCAAATTTAGATAGAGAATAACTAAGAATATTATAGGATATCAATTAGTAAATTTAATTAATTTCAATTCAATCAAAAATTTCATGTTAAGTAATATTATAGAGCAAGTAATTACAAAACTACATATGTATGTATATATAAATATTTTTAAGTACCTATTTATCTAAAACTAAATTATTATGATTGTGGAGTAGATATTTATTTTATTTATTTCTACATACGTTACGATATCTGTCAAATTATTTCGACAAATTGATAAATTACGATGTCTATCAAATCAAGTTAGGGCAACAGTTAGGTACTTACTCATAATTTTCATGATTGTCTTGTATCATTAATTACTTCAGATTTAAGGTACAAATCTGAAAAAGATTTGAGAAAAATTTAGAAATTTCTTAAATTTAATTTTAGCTTTTTCAGAATATATTTATACAGCCTCAAACATTTAATTACATTTTTGCTTAAAATCAAATGTTTTCTTTAAATGCAATTTAAGTAAAAAAATCTCAATTCGCCATTTCCTTTTTAATTTTTTAATAATTAGAAAACAAGAACAGACGATGTATGTATGCAAATATGTATGTATGTATTATTTAACCTAATAAAAAATAATATTTATGGTAAGCGTCCCTAAAAGTATGCTCTCATATATTTCAAAATTTCAATTAAAAATATTTTTTTCTAATTTAAAATTTTTCTGAATCTTACAAATTCCAATAGGTTTGAAAAATTTTTTTTTTATTTTTTTTTTGGCAAATTTTTTTAATAATTCGCCAAAAAAAATTAATTTAAAATATTTTTGTTATAAAAGAAAGTTTAATTTTAAATTCCCTACAAATACTTTGAAAAATTTTTATTGCTTTTAAATCTAGAAAAATTATCACACGCAAAATATATATATGAAAAGTTCCGGGGCTTCAAATGGTTGTTCTAAGCAGAAATTTTAAAATAAAATTTTTTGAAATTCTAAAAGTCTTTGAAATGCAAAACAATCTGTATAAGCGCTATTTGAATCAATAGATATAAGATCATACATGATGTAGTAAATTTTTTAAATAAATTTGTAAATATGTATGTATATTTATGAATGCGAAAGAGTAACAGTCGAGTAATAATTACAAAAATTGAAAATAAAGCTCATATTTTTTGGGGTTCGGCTAAAATTTTTTAATTTCATTCAGAGAAGATAAAATAAAAATTTCAATTTTAACAAGGTTTTTTTTTCTATTTGTGTCGAAGGAAAAACCATGAAAATTCTATTAAAATGCATACATATATATGTATGTACAAGAGAGAAATATAAGTTTATATTTTAGAAATTTAGTAATATTCCTTAAAAAAATACACCCATATTTACATACATGCTACATATGCATGTACATATCCAGATTTGTTCTCTATTTCAAAAAAAATTTATATTTATAAAATGTTCTTTTCTAATCTGGACATACATTTAAGTATATACATATATATATGTATATACATATGTTTATACATGGATATATACGAGTACATATATGTATGTTTTGTACGTAGAAATGAATGCAGTATTTCTATTATAATATTTTGGTAAAAGAAAAATCGGATTTAAAGGGCGAGAACCGATTTACTCTTAGTCGACTTTCAAAATTGAGCCTTTCGTCAAATTCAAATCTGTACAAACGTGCATGTACGAATGTACATACATACTCGTATGTATGTACACATGTATACATTAAGGTATACATTGAATAATAGATTTTAATAATTTTTGATTTTAATAATTCGCATGGAGCCCGCCGCCTTTTTTGAACAAAATTTCCAGAAAAAAATTCTCTTAATTGTGAACACTTAATGTACATTTCATATATTTAGCCAAGTATGTAAGAATCTTCTTACATACTTGTAAGTCGTCCATATATTTTTAATATACATAATTATTGTTGATTTGTGATATGATTGACTCCATGTATGTATGTATGTTTGAATAAAAATTATGTTTTTGTATGTACATGCATACATATATTAAATTAATGATTTGTAAAATCATTAATTTCTAATAAAATAATGTTTTAGAATATGTACTTTTAGACAGGGTATTAAGCACTAATACGGGTGATAAGGGGTGAAATAACTCCATACATAGCCACAGTAGCTTTGATAGTAATCATATATACATATACATATATGTACATATGTATGTACTTTAAAAAAAAACAAAAATCAGTGATTAGAAAAATTAAAAGTAGCGAGTGAATAAAGTGTAACGGTGTAATATACAACATAAATAAGTATTACAAAAATAAACAAATATTACCTAAACTACTGATCTTCTATAGAAACTCACACAATAAAAATTGTTCTATGCTACATGGCTGCAATTGTGTCTAACCACACTATACATATCATTAATGTTTTAGGTACGAAAGCCAATAAAAAAGAATCCTCAAATAAAGGAATTTTATTTTTTTATGTATGCATTAATAATAGAGTTTACTCACACAATCTCATATAAATTAACATATATTTATATGCATAAAAAATTTAATCCATTTCGATTTCCCAATAGAACAATCTATTATTTTACATTATTATATTGTGTAAACTTGTTATATATGTAAAACTGTGTGTATATATACGAGAATGCAATTGTTACTCTTCAAATTGAATGAAAAAATTCATATAATTTTCTATTGCCAAGAGATTCTTTTTTATAGGGTGGGGGTAGAAATCAAAAATAAATTTATACAAATACATACATATCATTGAGTACAGTATATATTATGCTTGTTACAATTAAAAACAAGTAGGATGTGAAACGTTTTGCAATAGTGTCTGTTAATATATAATAGGCGATCTTCTGGCTTCGGCATTGATTAATGATTGTTTGGCTGCGATGTGTTATTTATATGAAATAAATTCATATTTACGTTTGAGAAAACTACAAGCTTACAGCGACATATTTGAAGAGTAATAAATTGAATAATGTTGTACGCTACAACAATTTTCAATCTATCATTTTACTATTTTATAGAAACAATGTATACAAACAACAGACTACTTTATTCTTATTATAGGAGTTTATGATACAAACATATGTGGGTTTTTTTTTACCATGAGATGTACATACATACATATATTTGATGAATAAGGAAATTGAAATATGGAATAGGAAGATGGACTTTTCTTGCTTTATTTAATTTTTCATAAATTTGCCAAACAATTAAAAAAGTTATTTTCTTTTAATTCCTAATTTATTTTTTACTCTGGCATCATCGGTCAACATGTGAAATTTGGGAATAAATATATGCAGTTGCATATTAAATGTGTATATGTGTTCAATGTACAAATTTTGACTCCTAATAATAGTTTCCTGAATTTTAAAAACAAATTTTTCTGTTTTACAAATTTACTTCTTCCAATAAAACACAATCTCGATTTAATACTTACTAATTTAATAGAACTAAATTATGAAAAATATTCCTGTTTTTATTTCTATTATTCTTCTAATAATAAATAAAATTATTTTTTCTATTACTATATTATATTTTTAATATGGCAATACTCATTCATATGAATTACTACACTAACACAATTCATACTTTCCTCGCCAATAATTACAATATATACATATTACTTGTACAATAGCTACATACTGTAACTCACACTATTACATTTTCTTTTAAACGTGTCGCGTTGATTATTTTATTTGAATATTTCAAATATGATTAAATGGATATTGTAAATTTATATGCTTGTATTCTAATATACATAATATGATACGAAAAATCCCACTCAATTCATATTGCATACCTACACATAATAATGTACATATGTATTAAATTATTTTCCAACAGAATTAAATTGTAGTTTGTAGTTTTCAATTTGTAAAAGAATTCTATTTCAAATTTACATTACAAAACATCAGGAATGAGAGAGGAGAATATGAAATGAATTGAAAATCAAATAAAAAAATGAACAAAAAAAATAAAAAACAGAGAAGCAACAAGAAAAATAGAAGAAATTCAAATAAAGAAACAAAAATTTTAATATTTAAGTCAATTGAGTTGAATAAATGCATTCTTTTCATAACATTTTACATTACATTACCAACACTATCAAATAATAATGCTCTTTTGCTTTTATATTTTTGAATTTTTGAGTAGTGGTGTTGCTCTGCTCGTAATTTAATAGTGTTGGTATTTTTGATATCGTAAAAGAAATAAAGTAAATTTTTAATATTTTAAAGCAACAAATAATAATTTTTTCTTTTATGTAGTTGTTTCTATTGTGTTGTGCTACCACACGTTCATTGTGTAGCTGGATTAAATATAAAATATGTGGAAATAAAACTGAAAAATAAGCAAAATGTTAAAAATTTTTTGTTACTTATATTTACAAACACAACTTTAAAATGTAGAAATTCAAAAAGAAAAAACAAAATTATTTATTATTGTATGTAAAAAAAAAATAACAAAATATCAAAAAAAAAAAATAAAGCGTAGCCTTGTTGACTTAACCAATTTATTTTTTTTTTCTTTTATTTCTTTTTAATTTTTTTTTTGCTTTTAATTTTTTGTGATTATTTTTAGTCCGATTGACTAATTTTATCCCTACGAAACATTTCAGTTACGAGTTTGCTAGCCGCTGGAGCGGTGGTTTAAAAATTACAACTTAAAAAAGGCAAAGGAAGAAATTGAAACGGACTTCTTTTATTAAGAGAAAAAAAAAATAAAAAAAAATTATTTCCATTTAGATAATTAATTTAAAAAAAAATTTAAAAAGAAAATTGAATTAAAAATAATTTAAGGCTCCGAAAAACAAAAAGAAAATTTTTATTTTTCATGAATTAAAAATTTTTTACAACCTTGAAAAAAAAATTAAGCAATTTTCTTAAGACAAAAATATTTTCAACTTAAGGAAATTTCAAAATCAAAAAAATTTAATTTTATATTTGCTCAAAAATTTCAAAAAAAAAAAAATGGATTTAAATAAAAAATTTTTTAGTTTTCGAATGAAAAAAAAATAATTTTGTTGGATGAAATAAAACAAGAAGAAAATAAAATGTGATAATATACATACATACATAAATATTTTATTATAGATAAGTGAATACCGTTATTTAAATGAAAAATGTCTTAAATATATTTACATACATACATACATGAAAAATTACAAAAAAAAAAATAAA
Organism: Condylostylus longicornis; assembly: GCF_029603195.1. Classification (NCBI taxonomy): domain Eukaryota; kingdom Metazoa; phylum Arthropoda; class Insecta; order Diptera; family Dolichopodidae; genus Condylostylus; species Condylostylus longicornis. The sequence goes on along the minus strand of NW_026578009.1, from coordinate 4,194,534 downwards.
TAAAAATTTTTATAATACAAAAATCAATTTAAAATTGGAATCATATTGGAATTTTGTTGTTTTTTACCCTTATTTTGTTTTACCAAACATCTAATTGGAAAAAAAATATTGAAAACTGTTTTATTTTTTGTTTAACCTGTAAAAAATTATACACTACACATATTCTCTATATAAAATTAAAACTAAAAGTAACAAGTGAATTTAGCAAAAAAAAAAAAGAAAGAAGAAAAATAATAACACCAAGTGCTCATTACTATTTTATTACCATAATATATAATAACTACACAGAGAAAAATAAAAAAAAATAACTTATTTACAAAATATACTTAATTATACAAGAATATAATGTGCATATAAAAGCATATTAATATCATAAAATAATTATAACTTATAATTTTATATAAAAGAGAAATATATATATATATATATACATACATAGATACAAAATTTTAATAATTATGAAAAATTACAATTTACTCATAACATTCACCTACCTACCTACTTATTTTTAACCATTTTAATTCAGAGAAAAAAATAAAATTGAAAATTATCAAGGCAAAACATAATATTTTTGTTGCCTTTAATAAATAATAATACAAAATAATTATGTTGAATATAAAATAAATTACATTTAATTAATTAATTTGAAATTAAAAGAAAATCAAAATTTTTTTTAATAAAATTTACTGTAACTCTAGTGAAGTTTTATTTTTATTTTTTTTTTTTTTTTGTGTAAATTTCATTTGGAATTTTTTGGATTACAACTTTAAAATTACAATATCAAAAGATATCTGCCTATATCTGCTCGTATCATATTTTTGACTTACATATATACCGAAATTATCATGTTTTTGGATTTAGTAGCTGAAATGTTAATAAATATATGGACTATTTGATCATTCAAATTGGGTAAGTTTTAAATTATTTTTGAAATGTACATTTATCTAATTGTTAGAATATATTTTTAAGCTCATAAATATCGTAAATATTTTTAGAATTTATATAAAGATCGACTGAACTAAATCGTAATGTCGTAAATAATTTTTTTTTTTTTATTAGAATTCGTAAAGTTCGATAAATTCATTAATTTTTATAGCAAATTTAGATAGAGAATAACTAAGAATATTATAGGATATCAATTAGTAAATTTAATTAATTTCAATTCAATCAAAAATTTCATGTTAAGTAATATTATAGAGCAAGTAATTACAAAACTACATATGTATGTATATATAAATATTTTTAAGTACCTATTTATCTAAAACTAAATTATTATGATTGTGGAGTAGATATTTATTTTATTTATTTCTACATACGTTACGATATCTGTCAAATTATTTCGACAAATTGATAAATTACGATGTCTATCAAATCAAGTTAGGGCAACAGTTAGGTACTTACTCATAATTTTCATGATTGTCTTGTATCATTTGTACTGCATGATCAAATATTGTTTAGTTTGCTAATTATTAATTTAAAATTGATAGACACCTAGGTGTTACACTTAATTATCTGTCTATGCAATAGTGTTTCCTAGAGTTTTCTTCTGAGAAATTCAAAAAAAATGGAGAACTACATCATATTTTGAAATAGTTAAATAATCCTGTTAATTAACAATATGCAACAATTATTTTTGAATGCTTATAAATTTGTTTATAAGCTTTTGACTTTAGAAGTACGAGTATTATCGGAAGTCTATTTTTATTATGGATTCAATTTAAGAATTTTGTAATTTGAAAAGATACATACATATATTAAAAAATTTTCTCTTTTTGTGTATTACATAAATCTATATTTACATGCTATATACATACATACAAAAATAGTATGTCATATTGAATTTTTACATCATTATAAGCAGTAAAATCATATTATTTAAAATTACATGTTGAAATATATACATATGTACATACAAACATTATTTAGTTCAACGTGGTTTAAGATTTAGGGCGTATTTCTATTTTATTTAAAAAAAAAAATATTTTTTTTGTGGGCCATATTTTTTTTTCAATAGCCTTCTCTTCCCATCCCTTTTTGCTCCTTATTATATTTTTATTTAAAATATATGGCAATATGATATACATATTTATATACATATACGTACTGTAATATATGCATACATAGAAATAGTATATGCATAGGAATGCTTATATATAATATAAATAATATCTACATACATATTTATGAATTACATACTCAAAAACATTACGTAGGAATGATTGAGAGCGAACGAGAAAGCTTTTTGTTTGTTTGTATTTTCATTTTATACATTCATTTAAAGAAAAATATTTTAACTTTTATAATATTTTCTCAAAACATATACTTAGTGACATAAAATATACATATTTGTATATATGTATAGAAAACTATGCATACGTAAGTAAGCAACTGAGTGCTCAGATAAATTTTATTTTTTATAAAAAAGAAATAATTAAATAATATTTTCACATTTTAAGAGACAAATAAAATACTAATGTTAAATTGAATGTATTTTGAATTTATTAAAGATATTCAGGTATTCTTACATATAAAATAGGTATATTCTATTAGAAATTTATATATGCATGCATTTTTAACTATGTATGTCACTCAAAATACATAAGTATGGATATTAGATTGATTCTGAAAATGAATGAAAAATAAAGAAAAATACACATTTTATTTTATGATTAAGCTTGTAATTTTTTAAGTAAATACACACAAATATATGTATGTATGTAGGTATATTAATTTACCAGTGATGTTCTCAAAATATTCTCACTAATTCTTTATTATTTTCTCATTTCAATACAATTTAAAAATGAATAAGATAAGAATTTAATTATGTATATATATATATTTATATTTGAATAAATATGTTATTATAGTATATACATACATACATGTGTTCTTAGTTAATCAACAATATAAAAAATTCTTTTGCATATGAAATGAATTCTTTCTATTAAAAGTACTAAATTAAAATATCAAATTTTCTAAGCAAAAATCTAATTTTCTAAGTATATGACAACTACCCATAATAAATGGTATACAAAAAGAATTTTTACTAGTAAAAAATGAGAGAAACTCGAATTACTTAGCAATTAAGTATAAGTATTTACTCAAACATTTATACGTGTACATACTTATACTATTTTAAGTGATTTGCTTTGAATTACTTTAAAATACATTACTATTACTATAATATAAACAATTTTTCAAATAAGAATAAGAATAAATAAAGTAATAATAAGAATTATAGCAAAATTTTAATGAGGTCTTAAGTTCAAAAATTATTTAATTATAATTTGAATTATAATTTCTTTTTTAATATTTAAATATTTGTGGTAAAATGCACCTATGGACATACGAATGCGTGTACGAATTGCAATATTATACAATATCATATTATACAGATTTCATAAATTCCGCTCTGTAATGCATAAATAATGTCTCCCCATGACCTTTAAAATTTCAATCGATAGTCTGTATAATCATACTCGTATAACAGATCTATGATTAAATTTACCTATTTTAAATCTAAAACAAATTTTATGAAATTAAAAAAATATTGTGAATGAAGATCACTAGAAAATATTAAATAAATATTTATAAACATAAATGTCAAAAATTTTTATTATTTTTAAAAAGAAATTGTGAAAATAATTTTTATATATTTTAAAAATAAATTTAATAAATTATGAACTTTAAATAGTAATATCAATGTTAATTACTTCAAAACCAAAAACATTTAAAAAATTATTAAAAAACATTAAAAACTAAATGAATTATTAATGATCACTTTAAATGTCATTTAAAAATATTAAAAATTCTTATTTATTTTAATTGTAAGTGTGCATGGTGGTGTAAAAGTTTTGTACTGTTAATTATGATTTTATTTTTCTTTCTTTCAATAACAACCTTTATGAATGCTTATCTTTTCTTTTTATTTTTAAAGGAAAGATAAAATTTTTCTTTTTTTTTTTCTTTTTATTCTTACTTTTACGCTTGTCACTTGCTTTTCGTTCTTTTATTTGCAACGTGTATTTAAACACATTTATTTCTTTATTAACGTAAGAATAATCATAATGAAAAGAGCAAAAAATTGAAAGAATTGACATATTCGTATGCCATGTAAAATATATGTATGTATTCATGTATGTCAGTATATGTAGGTGAATTTGTACATTATTCTTAAGTATGCACAAACATTGATAACGTATCATAAATTATTTTTTTTTTTTTTGATTTTTATATAAATGGAGATACAACATTAGTTGTTTAGGTACTATTTAATGTTGATTTTCTCTTTTCGTTCATTTCATTTGACTTTACTGTTGTGTTTTATTTTCATTGCATTTTCATCCAGCTTTTTACCTCTTTTTTTATTTTAATTATTTTTTTCTTAAATAGGTAGATATTATATTAGCACACTTCTTACGGTACATTATGAACGACTGACAATTTATGAGATACATACTTATATTATAGGTAATTAAATATATTAAGTACCTAAATTTAGTATACCTATATATACCTATATATGCACATATGTTTGTATATAATATATATTTAAATATTTATGAGTGTGTGTTCTTGCATATGAATATGCATACATATATAAAAATGTGTATATTTAATAAAATATCAACATAAATTGGTCAGTGACCTCATCAAATATTTAATTTTATAAGCATATTTTAAAATAAATATATATTTTTTTTAATATTATTGTTATTCTTTTTCTGTTTCTACTTTTTTAATGTTTTGCTGTAAATTTTTTTCTTTTTGTATTATGAAAAGAAAAGAAATTCATATTAATTTTTTTTTTCTGTTTGAAGAAAAGAAAGAAAGGCAATAAAATTGTTATACATACATACTTACATAGGTACTAACATATTTTATTTTATTTAAGAGTATATTATGCATACAGCCATACATTAATGAGAAAAATAAATAGATATTTAATTATCATTTTGTCGATTAGAATTTAGAAATACTTAGAGTATGTACTCACTTGTTATGTTTGTGTGTTATTCAATTTTTTCTGTAATTTCAAAAATTTATAAATTGCTTATTTAATAAAATTTTTAAAATTTAATAATTCAAATTATAATTTTACAAACATATTGCTGAAATATGCAGAATTAAATTTTTATTCTGGCTGGTTTCATAATTTTACATGGAGTTCTTCAATTAATACTGCACGTGTTACATGTGCTCGCGTGTGGTGAATAATATAAGATCACTATTTTAATTATATGTATGTACTGCCATAAATTAAATTATATTTGGTAATATGTACTTGAATTTATTAAATATACCTAATTTAATTGTCGTTTTTGAAAAATAAAAACGAAAGAAGTTTTGTCATTTTTTATATTGTGTTGTTGGCATTTTTAAAAATATTCTTAAGTGTAGGAAAAAAAAAAAACAAACCAATATTTTATAGGTAATTCAATAATTTTATTTTGTTTGATTCTGTTTTTCTGTAATGAAAACAATTTGTTAATAAGTCACTTACCTCTTTTTACATTAATTTTTGTAATTACATACATGTTTATTATATTTATGTATGTATAAGTATACGTAGGTACATTACGATATGTTTATCGAATTTTGAAATATAAGAGGCAAAAATCTAAATTAAAAAAAAAAAAAAATTTATTTAATATTTTTTTTTTTTGTAAAGAATGCTTGTACATAACTTTTTAATAAATACAAGTATAAAAACGCTTAAAATAAAACATTATTATTATAAAAAAATATGCAATGTAACACACGTACTCATACATAAGTAATTAGTTATTGTGTTTAATAATTTATAAGTGAAAATTAATATTATTGTATTCAAATAAGTACAAGTGTTATGTTGGGTAAAAAGTTGCGAAGTAAAAAAAAGAAAATCAGAAGTTAAGCAACAGGTTACACCTGCATAAGTTTATATTTAATACTTGCCAAAAGGGACATACATATATACATTAGGCAATGCACAGTTTTAGAAAAAAAAATTAAATTTATAAGTAAGTAATTGGAATTTTTCTTTATGGTATCGTAATAGGAACGTAATACTTATACTACAGAATAGTAATAATATAACAAAACCAAATTTCATGTAGATGAATTTCCCTACCTGTGATTAAAAACAAATTTTCGTCTTCATCTATTAATCGATGTTAGAATCACTATTTGAATTTTTTTTAAACGTACTGTATTTGTTCACTTTTCCTACCTAATAAAATAATTAACTCTCTCGAAGTTTGATAAAATTGTGATTCTCTCACATTATATTTTGAGAGAATCAAAATTTTTGTTCCCACTATATTTTTTTGAATAGAAGTAGTTTGTCTTTGGATTTATTATTTGTGTTATTTATTTTTAAACAATCAAATGTTTGAATTTCTATATATAATATAATAATAAGAAATACAGTTAACTTTGTATACACAGTATCGATACGAAGATTAAAAATTATTATGGTGAATACGATTAAGTACTTTCTTTTGCATAAACACCAGATAATATAATACCTATAAGTAAACGATATAAGTACTTACAATCATTTTGTATGTACATTTATCTATTCATTATAATAGCTATACTTAAATACAAATTATTCCAAATTGCAGCATAAAAATGACCATATAGTTTCAAATAATAAAATAAATAAGTGGTTACACTTATGAAATAGTAAATGGACTTGGGCCGCTTTAAAAACGAACTATTCATTATTAAGTATTAAAATGTTGGTGATCATCGTGAACAAAATTCATAAAATTTGAGAAATTAAATTTCAAATAATATACGATCAGAGAAGATACTCTCATGTTAATGATCTTATTTCCCCATTTTTTTAAGTAAGTACTTAACTTTACTTTTAAGTATTTTTTTTTTAATAACTCTTTTTTTTTCTTTGATATAGCATAAATTTGAGTAATAATAAAGTAGTCTCAATGTTAACCAATAAATTTTTGTAATTTATCAAATGAAAATTGTATTTTATTATGATGGTTTTGTATTTAAATATGGAAATTGACTACCATACTACCTAAAATAACGAATAACATGACATGCAATTTTGACATGTCATGTATTTGTATGTATGAATGAATACGAGTATATTTAAAATTTTCAATGTACCATGTCCATATAGATGAGAAAGATCTGGTAAAAAAATATTATTATTGGTTATAAAGAAATTTTTTTTTTGTATTATATAATTAATAGGTAAATTTTGAAGGTTATTTTTGTCAGTTAATTTTTTTTTCTCGCATATAAAATGCACGTGTAAGTGATTTTATAATTTTTTTTTTGTACTCTTATTATTTTGTTTTCCGTCTTTTTATATTTTCTCTTGTGTTGATTTTTTTTTTTTTTTTTTTTTTTGAGGACAAATCAAGTGATTTTGCTTTATTATCTTTTTGTTCAATACTTATTTTTTTTTATTTTGAATGTAGGTAAATTTTTTTACTGGTGTCAAATATTTAATTTATGTTTATTATCAAATAAATTTATGTATAAATGTGTATAATTTTACTTACTCATTGATTTCCAAATTATTAAGAAATTCATTTTTTAAAATCACTTTAGACTACTTTTAAACTTCAGTAGCTAGTTTTACTTAAATACTACAAACTATTGTGTTTCTTTTTTGCATTAAAAATTTAATGTTTTGGCAATAATTGTCATAAAAAGTCATTTTGTCTGATATTTAAACTGTCATAAAAATCATATTGTTTGACATTTAATTTGTCAAAATCGTGTGTTTTAATATTTGAATATGATTTTTACGTTTGACAATTACATTTTGAAAACTTATAAGAAGTTTTTTTTGTGGTTCTAGGCATTTAAAAATTTTTTTTCAACAATATGTTCAAGTCTTCCAAGTTTCAATCTTGAAAATGAAATATTTTCTAAACTAACTCAGAATTTTACATGGTAAATATGGTTCATTGTTTTTTTTGTTTCCAATGGGTTAATCAAATGAGTAAAATCAAATACTTAATGTTACTTAAATTTTTTCAAATATTTAAAGAGCTCATACCGTTTTAGAGAGTAAGATTGCTTAATTTTTTATTTATGAGTGTCATTTTTATTATTTATACATATGTATGTATGAAGTATGTATTAAAATGATTTATTTTATTATTATTACCGATTTTTAGGTTATTTTTTATTTTTTTTTTAGTTTCTATAATAAAATATTAAATATAAGTTTTACATATTCAAGGTGAATGTATTCAAAAAGAGAAAAGAAAAAGGCAAGCTTATATTGGACTTTAAAAAAAAATCTGCCTTGTTTTTTATTTTTCAAATGCGTACAAAATTTATTTGACTATAAAAAATTATGTTACATTATATAAGTAGATAATAAAAAATTAAAATAAACAAATTAGTTAAATAATGACTTTATAATCTGATTTTGAGAAAAAAGTAAGTTAAGTTTTATTCCCACCGACTTTAATTATGCTAGACTATATGCTTTTTATGCTAGAAGAGATAGAGTTTAATTATATGCATATAGATTATAGGTAGTGCTTTTATAACAAACCAACACCAATATTATAATATTATTATATCAGAGTAATTAACTGTGTAGCAATACTTAATCTCAGAATTTTTAATAATTTTACTCATGCTCTTTGTAGCGTCGCTCTTGAATCAATGTTAATTCCAAACCGTACAGTATTGCAGATTTCCAATACATACTTGTGTACTTAATTAAGAGCTGAATACACTCATATTTTATATCTTGTGCAAATTGATGTATGAACAAGTATTCTAATATTGACTAGTTATGAGTGCAGGTGAAGATTTAATTTTATTGTTATTTAATAAATCAACATTAGTTTAAAAAAATTTTAAAAGAAATTTAGAAAAAATTATCTAATATTTCTAAATTACTTACTAGCGATATTTTTCTATTTAGGAATATAAAGTAATTTCTTAACAAAATAGTTAATGTTATTAAAGAATTAAGCTTTTATAACAAATGAACTACATCAAATTTTAATGGCAGGTAATATTGAGTAAACAAATATAAAAAACACTACCATGTATTAACAATTTTAACATACTTTTACGATTATTTATACAAATATACTTACTGTTCATATATGCCCAATTCGTATACCCTGATGGTCTAACATCTAAAATACAAAAATGACCAGTACATTACCACAATGATATTGCAAAAGGGTTATATTTTGACCCCCAATGAATTTTAGAAATATTAAAGAAATGCGATAATACTTAAAAGTTTTATGGTGATTTCAAAACTAGAGTAAAATTGTATTGATATTTAATTCAGCAATTACGATTTATAAGCTGAATTGTATATTAATACCGTATTTCTGTAATAATGAGGTGAGGGATATACCTAGAAAGTAAGCAATTTGAATTACTTGTTCCTCATAGGTAAATAATCAAAAACATTATTTTATAACTTGGCTACAAAAGTAATTTAGTCAGAAATGTCACACTTATCCATATTAAGATTTTGAATTTGTAAATAAAATTTTAAATTTTCTAATTTTTATATATGTATATTAAGTTGCAGTTGCTTGGCTTTTTCAATTGACGTATTCCTAATTACAGCCATTTACTTATGCAAATAATTAACTTATTAAATTCGTACATATATACGGAAAGGATTTTAACTAACATAAAAATTTTTTTAAAATTAAAAGAAAATGGAAAATGCAATACAATTGAGAATATTTATTCCTGCTAATTTAATTAGGTATACAAATACATACATAAGTACATAAAAATTTTTTTTTTAATAATAACAATAAATCTATAAATAAAATAAAATGCATAAGTCCCCACCGTATATGCATTCAAATTCAGATGTAGGTGTTTCGTTGACTTTTATTTACCTCTTTCCTTCCTTTCCTTTCCTTTTTTTTCCATTGCCTTATTTAACAACAAAGGTTTTTTTTTTTCGTTTCTATTCGATTCCTATAATCCTATAAAGAGGATTGTAGAGCCTCAAGGAAAGTATAGAAAAACAAAAACAGCACTTGTACATAGAAGTATAGACGATGTATGCAATTTCAAAGGCATATTTAAATAGAAATTGCTACGTAAAATAGTGTAGCCTCAAAAGTTTCCTAATGCCGCCTGTCCAAATCAATGAAATGACAAACAAAAAACTATGAAAAAGAAAAAAAAATTCTATAACCCGCTTAACTTCTGCAACAAGAAAAGAACATGCAATAATAGTGGCAAAATATTTTCTTCCTTTATGTCCATGTGTCCATTTAGCCTTTTTTCATTATATACTTACATACTTAAAAAGTACTCAATATATATTATTGTACTTGCATAATTGATAATTTTTATTATTATTATTTTTGTTTTTTTTTTTATTGTGAACTAGTGCAGGAGGGATTTAGTTTTGTTTCACTAATTTAATTTAAAAAAAAAATATTTTTTATTTTAATTTTTGCAATATTCAAAAATAGCTAATAAATGTATAATATGTAAATATATAAATGCACACACACACAATATATGAAATAAGTATTAGAATTATTACATAATAATTGGAATTATGAAAAATAGAATAATTTGCTAGGACAGAATATGACTTATTAAAAAGTGTTCGTATTTATTTAAAAACAAAAATTCCTTAATTGATATTTTCGCTCGATATTTAGTTGGAATTAGGTTTGTCATATTCCTAATACAATATTTTTACTTGTACAAAATTTGATATAAGCAAGTATTAAAATAATTTGTTTCAATTCTTTCAAGGAACCTGATTAATTTCAAATTACAATAAATTGTTATACTTAAGCATTAATGTTATTGTAAAAGCTTTAAAATCTGTCAAAATTCTGTATTCATTTGCCAATTTAAAATAATTGTCACCTGTCACATTTCTCCCTTCATCATTTGTTAAATTTCTTATTATTCTCATTGATAATAGGTACGATTTCTCGGCCTCAATTTTTTTTCTTACTTTTTTATTCACTTTCAAATTAGAATTCTCTGTTTTTCTAATGAATACTTACTTCATTTCTTCAGTAGGATTTTTGCATTTTTCTTAAATTATCGACTGAATGTCAAACATAAAGTAAAGGTAAAATACAAATTAAATGTCAAACACTTTTTGTATACATTTTAGAAAAAAAAAATGCAATGCGGAATTATTCTTTTCATTCAAAAATTATATTATACAAATATATTATATCTACTAGTTACTCACTTTCTTCTCACCATTTTTGCTCATTCATTTTAAAGTCCAAAATAAATAAAAAATTAAAGTTATTTTAATTTGTTATTGAGTACGATCTTATTATTTAAGTGTTTACATAGGTAGTAAGATAGTGTTGCCATTCTAATTTTTTAGAATGGCAACACTATTTGTTACCCTTTATTACCCTTTACAACTATACGCACTTTGCTGAAAAAAAAATGAAAGTGTGGTTAATTAAAAGGATTTAAAAATGTTAATTTATTTAATAAAGAAATTAATTTCTAAAAATTCAAAAATTGTGAGTAGCTACTGAAATTAATTTTGAGAATATTTTTGTACTACTTAACTATTGAGGGTTGCTATGTGCTCTACCGCATTGAATTTTATCAAAAGTTTCATTTTCATTGTTTTGTTGGGTTAAATTATTTTATTTACTCAATTTAATAAATACAACTAAATTATCTTTAAACTTCTGAACACAAGAAAAAAATTATATTGTGGTTCCATCTATTTTAATGTGATTTTATACTAAATATATGATTAAAAACAAAAAAAAAAACCACATCCATTAAAAGTTTTTACTTAAAAATCTGAAAAAAAAAAATCGCATGTTCCAAGCCAATATAAAACTAGGATTTTAATAAACTTTTTATTCGGTTGTTTTTTTTTCAATGTTTTTAATATTTGTGCTATTCGGTCTATCAGTCAAGCATTCATTCAAATACTACTTACAAAAAAAAAAAAACAGAATTTTTATTAGTTTTACTGAATTTTTTTTTATTAAAGAAAACCTTATTTTATTTAATCATTAAGAGTGGAGTGTATTCATAAAATTTTCACTCAATATCTTGAAAGTTGTATTGGAAAATGTACTCTACTTACGCGTGCTAGTAAATGGGTACATTCTTTTTCTTTTATGGAACTTGAAAAATAATTATTTGATCAATGCAAGTATTTAAATTTAAATTATACTAAATACATTTAAAATAATTTATTGATATTTTCGTATTTAATTTCCAAAAAATTCAAATACAAGTATGAGATTTTATAAGAAAAATCATTAAGTAAGTATAATTTGTATAGAGTGTTTATTATAATTGATTGAGAATAATTTCGAAAGATATTTGTGTAGAAATGAGAGAATAAAAAAAATGTCAAATAATATTCTCATTCTCAGAATAAATAGTAAATAAGTACTTAAAATTTAAAAATACCTCTTCGAATGTAAATATTTTTTTTTGTTTGTTTTTTTTCTATTTGATTATTATTTTTTTTTGGAGAGATTTAATTATTTTTCTCAAATGTTTTAATGAAAAGTTTTTGTAAACAGAATAACAATTAGTTTATTTTTGATTTCTCTCTCTTGAGCATAGATTCTAATATGTAATTGTACTTTAGTTGGTATAGTTACTATTCTATCTAATTTAGATATCAGATCTAAATATCTAATTAGATTTCTATCTAATTTAGATATCAGATTATTAATTACTTATGTTTTTTTTTTCAAATGAATACGAAAATCAATTTTATATTGTTGACTAAAACAATTGTCATCGTTTTATTTGTACTATAAAACAAGGCTGTCCGTTTGACGAAGTCGAGTTACATATCGTTGGCTGTTTAACGTTGGTGACGTAGTTGAATTACGTATAATAATAAAAATTATGGGAAATTCTCTAATTAAATGTCGTATTTGAAAGTATATTTGGAGTTTTAATGATGCCCGGCGTCTAAATATTTTTAAGTGCGTACTTAATATTTATTGATTTAACGCAGATGTTAAATTTATATTTTAATTCTTACTATATAAATACTTATTCTATTTTAATTCCAAATATGATTTAATAATAATGTTAGTTATTCATTTTTATTAATTTCAAATTATTAATTGGCGAATACTTACTTACATATGGTTTTGAAATAATTTTCTTTAGATAATGAGTTCATGTATAACGTACTCGTATATATGTATGTACTTATATATCTGCCATGGGAGTTATATATTTAACTCCCATAATAATATGCTTACCTATATGTACAATTACGTGTATTATTCACTTTGAATTTTAACACTTAGGCGATAATACTTTAAGTATACTCGTATAATATAATAATTAATTAATATTATTGAACAATAAAGTTTATAATATTAATATTTCAAGCTATAAGTATGACGTTTTGCATTTTGAAAATTTCGATTTAAACCTGTTTTTGTATTCTTATTATTAATTTTTACTTTAGTGTTAAAGTATTTTAAATATATAGTATGAAGTCTATGATTCATGAATATTTTCGTATGAAAAAATTATTTGTCAAATTAATGTCGATAAAATTTATGTAATCATATTCAAATTATTTATTAAATAATACTGTCGTATTTATTTTATAAAATTGAAAAACGGATTCTTAAAAAATAAATATGAATGCTTAATGTTTAAGTATTTGCAATTCATTCCGAAATTTAATCATTAAGCTATACTTTAATATTTTATGAATTTTACAGGATGATTGAATAATTAATAATTTTTTTCGAAAAATTTTTGGTAATCTTAATTTCAGTGTGCTCATTAAAAATTATTTATTGTTAAATTAAGCAATTAATGCCAAATTCCGTATAAAAGTTAACTGGTACAGAACCATTTTCATATTTATATACATATTTAAAATATCCAACTACTCACAGTATTTTCAAGCTACAACTCTTTTTTGCACATTAATATGGGAATATTTTGCAGTAAGCTTGGTTTTTTATAGACTCAGACGTATGAACAATATGATTAAAACAAAATCTTAGAATATTTTCATGTTTGCTAAGAATATGGTTGTTGAACTTTTTATCAGTTCTATATTGCGGTTAAAATTTTATTTAGATTTCATTTGTAAAAAAATTATTTCAGATTGTGGTATTTCTAATTTTAATATAAAATTTTGTAAATAAAATAATAAACATATAAAATAATTAAAAACCAAAACAATTTGATACATCCAATAAAATATCCAATAAAAAGAGGCTGAATACGCTAAATACGGTCTTAAGATCTCATTTTTTAATTAAATACATTTTTTTGTAGTATACTTACATTTCCTACCTTTCCTTAATCCAATCCATATAAATTTTAAAAAGTTTTGCTTACTACTTAAAAAATTTATCAGGAAAATGAAAATTTTTAATTTTATAATTTTGTAATTTTTCCAAATTTAGTAAATTATATCACATTTTCAGATTTCAAGTAATTTAATTTCAGTTGACTTAAGTAATATCGTAAAAGTAAAATTCATTTGAATTCTCTAAAAGTGTTAATTATAAATTGAATCTCATATATATAGAGTAATTACTTATAAATTTTTAAAATTTTTATCCTTTAATGTAAGTGGTACTCGTAGTTGTTTTATTTATAATACTCGTAAGTATGAATGAAAAACTTACTTAATAAATTAATTTCCAAGAAAAATTGATTTTATTTAATATAAAAACAAACTTCAAGTGAAATACAGGAATTTTGAGTAAGTATAAGAGCTGTTCCTTATATTGAATCCGTTGAATTAATATGTGTATAATATATGTGTACACGTATGCATTCTTCGATAAAAAATAAAAATCTTGATGATTACAGTTGTGTATCTCTTAAATTTTCGAATAATTAAAATATTAGAATGAAATTCTTTATCGAAATTACAAGTTCTTCTAATTTAGTATTCTAATTTGAAAAAATATATTTTTTTCAAGTACAAGTACTTGTATATTTAAGAGTATACTTAGTATTATTACAGTAACGAAAAAGTGCTTTTCTAATCACGTACAATTTCCCGGATAGTTGCAATTTTTAAACGCTTAATTGCGTTTACCGTTCAATTGTCTGCGAATTTGAAGCCAATTTCCAGTATTCATATACGAATTCTTTTTTGATTGATTTTTGTGATAGGGTCATCTAGTATTCTAGAGTGATTCAGTATCAAATTTTCAGGGAGTCATATTTTACCTTTATAGTTTTTTATGGATTAAGTTATTAAACATTTTTTGCCAATGTAATTTATCGAAGGTTATTAGAGAATAAAATTAATAATTATTTTCAGTAAAATGCGTAGATATTTTTTTAGAAAAATTCAATTATTTTTCTGCTTGTGTTAACTTTTAAGAATTCAATATTATTTAAGACTAAAACGATATATGAACTAGTTATGTTCAGACAGCAATGCAATTTTTCATAATAAAAAATGCATAAATTGGACTGGAAGATTATAAAAAAAAAATTAAATAAAATTAATAAACTGCCGTTCTCATTATAAAATTGTTTAGAAAAATTTTTCCGAGTAAATTGAATTTTTATTTTATTTTTTAATTCATGATTTCTAAATAAAAAACAAAAATAATAATTTTTTCCAATCTAATTAAATTCTGGGATTTTTCTGTTTTTTTTTTTTTTTGATCTCCTTACATTTTTACTATACTAATAGGTTTTCCAATGTTTTAGTTTAAAGCTTTCGAACGTGATTGATTCTTAAAACGCAATAGTATTTATATGTGTACATTAAAATATTGTTGTATATATGTATGTGCATATGTATGTATATACTTGCTTATACATATTAATTTAAATTTGTATATTTTATTTGATATTTTTTCTCTTCATCTTTTTTTATGGTAATCACACAACAAAATTTACCTCAAATCTCTAAAGCTAACGTTATTAGTTAACGTTATTAACGTTATTAGTTATAACAATTTTATGGAAATATACGTCTGTATCTAAGTATATAAATATATATATATCTATATCATCAAAGTAAGCCTCTTTATATAATTATGTACTTATATACATTAATATACATATCTAATTTTCTAATAATAAATATAGATGTTAAACAGAAAATAATGAAAAAATAAACCAAACCAACCGTAAAAAATATGGAGAAATAAAAATGAAATTTTTAAATATATATAAATACATATGTATATATATACACTTAATAAATATGTAAGCATATATATGTATGTATGTATATGTATATATATACATTTTTTTAATGAAAATTACTTATATTTTTTATTTATTTTTTTCATAACTAACAATTTGCACAGCAGCGTTTACTTACCTACATTATGTATGTGTTTATGTATATGTAAATAGAAAATATTAGAAATAATTTATTTACAATACCACATATTAAAATTTTACATATTTATTCGTTTATATGTATATGCAAGTAGAGGTACCTACATAAGAAAAAAAATAGTTTATTTTTTTATAGAAAATTTGTTTTGTACAATGTACACACAGGACAGACTAAAAAAATTAATAATTTTCACTGTTTATCTACTGCATTATAAAACTTAAGCCTTTCCTTAAAATTTAATAAATTTTGTAAAAGAAATGTATTCTTTAAGACTTAATTTTTGCATATTTCTTAACTTTTAACCATAAGTGTGTGTGTATTATTGTTACTGTAGATTCGTCAACTATCTAGTAAACTCAATGACTTAAGAAACTGATTCATGGTGATCTACAATATCAGCCCTATGCTCCTACCAGCAGCAAAGCAGGCATACAAAAAAAAATGTATTATTGTGCATGAACTTGTTTTTCCTTTTTCACTCCTATTTTTTTTTATTTTTTTTATTTTCCGAAATTAATTTAAACATAATTTTCTAAATTAAATGTATGTAGAAACGGTATTGTCTACATTTACTGTATTATAAATATCCATACATTATTACCGTGATAGAAATGCGAAAACGCCTAAATATATGCATACATTTTAGAAATTTTTAAATAATGTGGAAAAAAATTGAATGTACTACTTTTTTACTCTTCATTACAAATACATGTAAATATAGATTGTATACATTATTTTCCAAAATACCGCTCTATAATTAAGTACATATACAAGTAATATGAGTTTAGGTTTGGTAGGCTTGTCGTTTATTAATTGAAAAGTATTTTCTTGTATTAGATTTTCCCAATCAGCCGTCAATATAATAAAAATTAATAATTTCTATGTATAAAATTAAATTTTAAATTCAGCAAAGTTACAAACATATATGTACATATGTTGTTGTAAATTTTTAGACCTTCTTAGACAGGAAGCTTAGAGGTTAACTACAATATATTTTGGTGCCATCCAAGTATAAAATTTTTATTTTTAGTTATACAATTGTTAAAGTTAACTACACAAGTACTTATTTAATAATAAATATTTTCCATTTCCTTAACTTTGTTTTAGATAGGTAGAGTAGATATTCTAGATATTAGTATGTGCCCACTACAACTACAGAAATTAGAGATATAAACCACAGATTTTACATACACAACATTTAGAATGATAAAAAATAAATAATTATTTGCATAATATTTGATATCCATTTTGAAAAAAAAAACAATAATCTTTGATAGTTTATAACTACATAGATATACATACACACATACGTACTTGAGTACTTACTTAAATTATATATATACATATATATATACAATATATTTTTTAAAAACCATTATTATTAATTCAAGGCAAACAAGTAATTTGCGCCGCCGCGCATACTAACTTATAAAGGAATGGCATTAAAAAAAAACACAAAAAATACTTATTTAACTTCGTAGTGGAGGAAATTGTAAAAAAAAAAAAAGGAAAAACGAACAAGACTAAATTTTTTGTTGTTCAATCTACTAATAAACTAATTCTTTCTTTTTCTAACATATTAAACATTTGATACCCACAAGTGCATAACAAAATAAAAAATATATTGAAATACAGAACAAAAAGAAAAACAAAACAAAATTGGGGTTACCATTATTACATTTACTTATTTTTGTAATGATGTTCCAACATCTATTAGAAATAATTGCCGTATTTAGGTATTCTAGTTATAGGCACAATTTATCCCGTCTTTGACTTTACTAATTGCAAAAAGAAATACAAAATTTTTTGGAAATAGCTCTTTTACTAAAATAAAATTTATTGGATTTTGATCTAGTACAAGATTTTAATATATTGTTGACGGATTCTTTCATTAGATACTGTCTATAATGAAAGTATAGTATGGACTTAGAATACTAAGACAATAAATTCTGATTTAATAAGCCACTTTCCTTCAATATTTCCATTATTCTATATGTTACAATTTTTCTATATATTCTATATATTACAACCATGTAATACTGTTAATAAGTTAGTTAAAGATTCCAAATCAATAACCAAGTGCTTTTTGATTATTTTAATTTAAATTTCTATAAGTATTATTATTCCAAATTATGTGTTCCATATTCAAGTTGGATCATCTCATAGTGCATAGTGATTTTATTACTGACAGGAATATATTCAATTTTAACATTAGTTGGCAACCCAAAACATAACGAATATAAAGTTATGAAGAGAAAAAAAAAATGCATAAAAATCCAGGCCAAAGCATAAGAAAACCATATTTAATGTATAGATGGCATTTCAATTTCAATCAAACGTCAAAGAAATGACATTATTGTTTGCATAAGTATGTATAATGCTTATATGTTTTACGTTATGTTATATACATACATATTTAAGTGTATGTAATTAATATTTTTAGTATACGCACATTCATATCTACATATGATTAATATTCATTCTTGAGTATAAATTTCCTCAAATGCATTTTTCTAATGCTTACCATAAACAATATAACACTATTAATATTATATATTGTATATATATATATATATATATATATATATATATAAACACGTACGTGTATTTGTATATTATATATGTAATTAGCCATATTTAAGAAAAAAAAGATCGGCTAGATATTTGGTATGTTGTTTCTCCTTTCTTTTATCATACCTACTCCATGAATGTAATTTTTAACAGAAATTTAAGCTTTTCTGATGTTACATATATAACATGCATATGTATTAACATTTCCATATTCTCATTTATAGATTATATTTAAGTATACACACATGAACTAGTAGATACAATAATAATTTACATATTTACATAAATACATAATTACAAATATACGACCATTTTACCTTTTAGTAAAAATTCATATGTACTTATGTAACGCCATACAGTTGATTCCTTTTAAATATAAATACATATGTATATGTACATACATTTGCGTAAACACTTACATTAATATTTAAGTATATAATATATATGAATGTGATCATGCCGTGCCTGTTAGCCTTGCCCTGTTGCGTGTTTGTGGAACACGTAACATACTTGAATTGTTATTAGAAAAAGGCGAAAAGGTACCTAGAAAAAAAATTTTTTTTTTTCCTACATTACATTAGCCCATTGTATGTAATATTAAAGTATAAATATTTGTAATTTGTACTTGCATATGCCCATGCAAGTTAAAATGTAAAAAAATTTTTATACTGTAATTCATATATTATATTGTATGTATAAGTATTTTTGTTTGTATTTTTATACAGTACAATTCACAGAGTAAAATTCAAAAAAAAAAAAAAAAAATCTAATATTCTCGGATAAAATTTTCGTTATCTAAGTAGGTATTTTGTTCGTTAACCGCGCGGTTCTTTAACAAATTTCTGGCCCTACAAAATTAAAAACTTAAAATTATGTCTACTATATTAAACTACAATATGAACAACTTATTTTTCAAAAAAAAAATGTTTAATTGTCGGTACTTAACACTTTAAGAATTCTAGAAGCTTAACACTGCTAAAAATGTCATTTACATCAACTTATGTTTTCGCAAGCTTTCAACATTTTTAATAATTGCAATATTCTTGTACCATAAGTATTGTAATCATTGCAAATTAAATGTTGATTTTAACAGTTAATTAAAATTTTTACCTTGATTCGAGCTTTTTTCCCCAAGTTTTATAACTTATATTGCACAAGGGAAATGTAGTAGATTGAGAAAACATTGATTGTTAACATGAAATTATTTTCTCTCTGTGTTGATTAACATTATCTTATATTTTAAACTAATTATATTTAGCTAAGAAAAACCGTTTAGTTGAGAAGTAGTCACAAACACTTGCAGTTAATTAATATAAATGGCATTATTTAATAACTCTATTGTGATTCCCTAAATATATAACCTCTAAATCTATAAAGTATATGAACACCTAAATAAATATTATTACGAATTTTTGCATTCAGTTTAGAATATTTAATTTAAAAGTTCATTTTATCTTGAATTTACTGTATTATTGTTTACATTGTAAGGAAAAAATATTATAAAATAATCTTTACGTTTTTCCATCATTTTAGTTTTGAAAAAATAAAATTTAAAGAAAAGCAAAAAAAAAAAATTTAAAGTTAAAAATAAAAGACAACTTCTTAGAAAAATGAATTCATTTGAAATATACCAGTTACCCAATACCCAGTTTATACTTTTATATCGTAAACGTTGATCAACAACAAGTCAACAATACAAAATGACAAAAATGAAATCCTACTTAAAATACTTAGTGATCTAACTTTAGATTTTGTTTGCTTACGCGATATTAGATATTTTTTATTATTAATTTTTTTTCTTATTGCTCTAAGATTATTGTAAAGTGTTGCCACTTTTGTTTATTTTACTTAAGCTTATTATTTTATTCAGTTTTCTTCTTTTCCTTTCTAATGGGTTTTTATAATATTTTCCTTGTTTTTAATTTTTTTATTTTTATAATAGTTAGTTAGGTAACTATTAGAGTTGCTGACTTAAATCAGTATGTACATTAGTATTTAGGTATTTTCACCTTGTTGCTTGGGCTTTTTTTTTCTTTTTTAATTTTTCTCATGCCTGAATACATAACAAATATTTTGTTTTTTGTAAGCGATTTGCTTACGTGTTAAGGAATTTTATTCTCATCACGAGATATTATTTTTTTTTTGCCATTCATCATGAGTTAGAATTTTTTTTTTATTTCTGTACGTTTACGTGCTTTTTCAACTTCTGTTTTTGTTGTTGTTTTGTAGTGTTATAAAGTGGATAATGGATACAATTGTAAATATATATAATTCTCCGCACACATACCTGTAAATATGAGTAGTATTATGATGATGAAAATAAATATACGTGCATATATGTGTATATGCTATTAGAGATATTAAAGTATGTAAAAGATCATTGTAGTGTAGATATATTTACGATATTAATATATTTGTGTATGTAGATATACATATTTCGTAATTTTGATGATGATTTGGCTCTTTTAAAATTTATTGTAAAATGGAAAAATGAAATGGGGAATGACAAAAAAAAAATTAAAATCAACACATTATTTTAAACTTAAATGAAAGAAAAGAGGGGAGCACTAGTGTGAAAGTGTGAGTAATTTAGTATTATATATTATATATTTCCTTCGTATGGTTGTGTAACTATTATAATTATATGAATACGAATGAATTTTGTACACTGAGAAAAATTAAATTTCATAAATTATTAAATTAATTTAATGTGGTTCTGGTTTAGGAAAAAAATAGAAAAAAATATTTTATTAGAAAAGGGAGTTTTTAAGTTGAAGACATATTTATGTATGTAAATCAAGTATTATTTAGTACATTACATTAATATTTATAATATACATACAATATTAACTAATTATTTCATATATTTATCGAAATAAATTGTGTCCGAAAATGATTTTCGATTTTTGATTTGAATTTTAAAGAAACACTGTAGCCTATACGTAGCACATACTTTTTAATACGCAAGTATTTTCAATTTACATATTTTAGTTAAGTATGTGTAAACTTGCTAAGCATTTTCTCTAAAATTGTAAATTACAGTAAAACTTTGTGTTGCAATCATTATGGCATAAATTCAAATTTGTTAAAAGTAATTAATAATAGTATTATCGAATTTTTTGGAACTCTTACCGAATCTGTGTCTAATGATATTGAAATTAAATAAAAATTTATTATAAAAATTCAATTTGTATTATTTTGAATTTCTTAAAGTACAAAAATTCAATAATTATTAAAAATACTGTTGAAAAATAATAATGATTTCTTTCAGTGTGATCCTAGATTTTTCATTTTAAATCTCATAAAATCACTATCTATAATTATGCATACATAAGCAAAAAGTTCTCGTGTATACATACATACATCCATTTATATTTAAGTTTATTTATGTAAACACAATATCTGCCTTTAGTATAAAATTGTAAATATTACATGTTGTATATCTGCTTGTAGTAAACAAAAAGGGGAGTAAAATGATCATCACCATATAATATAACTATTCCATTTGTATAAAAAAATATAACATTAAAAGAATTCAAAGAGAAATACATATACAATAATATTTATATTTCAAATATAATTTGAACTACATAGAAAGGAATTGTTCTACATACCTATATATAAAATATATATTCACATAAGTTTACAATAGTAACTTGTTGATATATGCATATATGAGAATTCTGTATATGGTATTATTTTGTTATAACATTTCTGTATAACTAAATTAATATATCTATGTTTCTACAGCGTATATTGATGTACATATTTTTTTTTAAGAAATAAAATAGAGATAGATAGATAGACCTTAAAGGCTATATGATATGATTACATGTACATTGTAGAGAGAAATAGGCAGTGGCTGTACAAATTCTATTAAAAAATAGGAATGGAAAGAAAAACAAATAAAAACAAATAAAGCATAAAAACAGCGATAATAGGGAAAAAAAATGGAAGTACTTACAACGAAAAGAAAAAAAGGAATATATAACATAAGTCATATGTATGTACCTATATATGTACAATATTTCACATGAACATACAACATTTTGTAAAAATCAAGTGAAGAAAAGAGAGGAAAACATCAACTGATTTTATATTTATACTGCTTATTGTAATTCATATGAAGGAAAAACCTTTTTATACTTGAACAAAAAAAGTATAGAAAAAAATAATTAAGTATTTCTGTATGTATATAAAATATAAAAATATAAAATAAAAAATAAAACTACAAAAAAAAATCAGATGTGAAACAGCATATGACCGATCAACACATGCCCGATCAAATCGTACATTTTCACAAAAATAATCGGAAATTTCATTCAATTCATAAAATTTGGTCATTATAAACAGTCCTGTTTCTGTAGATAAATTTCAGAAATAAAAATATTCCCTTAAATACAAATTGTTAATGAAAACCATTATTATTTTCATCTGAAAAATGCGAAATGCAGAATGCAGTGATTTATTTAATACCCATAAATATTGCAACACTGAATTTTTTGCTTTTAACTCACAGTCTGGTAATATTTATAAAATTTAGCCTCTTATAAAAGCTTATCTGCCGTTTATCAAATTTAAATTGACCAAATGGTTACTTCTACCCATACACACTATGCTAAATAATAGATAATTAGAATTTAATGGAAACTTGATATTTAAAAATAAATACAAGCTTTTCATATTCTCCGCAAGGAGATTTATATTTCTGGTTTCTTTCACTTCTGCTTTAAATTCGATATATGTAACATTTTTTGCGTTCACAATACCTCCCTTATCGTTTATTGTGAAGTTGGTATAAAGAAAAGAAAAAAGCAAAAAAAAAAGGAAAATGCTATTGTGTATTGTATATTTTGTACATATATACGTACATGTGTATGGACATATAGATGACTTGTTGATCTATACATATGTATGTGTTTATATACTTATATATTTATAGCTAAATTGTGAGGATCATTATTTAATTTTTTCTATTTCATTTTATCTGTCATTTTATAGTTTTTTATTTCTATTTTGTGGTTTCTGGAAATATACAAAAGTACAAGTTGTATCATTTTCAGATTATACATGATATTGCCATATATGTATATGTATATACTTATATATATATAAGTTTTTTTCTAGTTTAATTACCATACGCAAATACATACATATAAATATACATATATATAAATAAATATTATGCATACTTATATGTAGCTGCACATGGTATTTAATATACAAACATTTGTGCATACATTTTGTATCACAGAACATACATACTTACATACATATCCTACATACATATTTTCTATTAAATTTAGTTTAAATAAGTACCTACTGTCTAATGGATTCATACTTAAATATAATAAATAATTTACAAATGTATGTATGTACATATAGTTGCATTTTATAAATAATACAATACGCTTTATATACATATGTACATAGATGATCAATATAACAGGATTGTAAATATGGAGAACAATTAAATGCAAACTCTTTAATTTACTTATAATTTAGAAGTACAATTATTTTATTATATTTTGTTCACATGCTCCTATATCATATTGCTATGACAAATATGTAGAGTAAATAATTTTCAATATAAAAAATTTGTAAGATTATGTACAGAGTAATATAACCCTAAGTCTCTGCTCGCTATTTGGGACTGGTTCCCTAATAAATAAAGAAAAAAGGGAGAATATTTTATAACAGTCATTGACAAAGAACTTCTAATTTAGATTGAAAACTGAGTCAAATAATTACTTGTAATTTTGCATATTTATCGGGGCCGTAAAGTATAATTTTTTGTTTGTTGTAAGTATTAAAAATTGGAAATTTATAACTTCCATTTTGCAGTATAATACCAATTTTTAATTCAAATTTACTTCAATCTAAATATAAATTTCTGAATTGAACTTTTAAAACCACACTATTAGAGAAGTAGTACCAAACTAGTAGTTGAAAAATATTGGTCAACGTGAAACCAATTGCTTTTTTTAACATTATCCAATCAATATTTCATACACTTGTGTTATCTACATATATACATACATATATAATATACAATATTCATTAAAACATTTATGTTTTTGAGTACAAAGGGATTCATTTTTGATAAATTTTAAAATGAAAACTTACATATTTATTTTTATAATTACATATTTTAATATATGTACATATGTTTGTGTATATCTATGTTTAAAATGTATGCTATAAATAAATATATATGTGCATACAGTACTTCACCCATTTTGTAATCTATACCAAACAATATCGGATTTTATTTATTAGATAAGTAACAAAAGATTCAATTCACCTGACACAGGATTATTATTAATATTTGTGTATATACATGTATGTATGTATAATTTTTTAAAAGTCGTCATCGGTCCGATTAAATGAATTCGTCAAATTAAAATTGTTTATACAATTCTTCTTATACAATTTTATTTTCATACATCATACTTTCATACACGTTCATATGTAATTGAAGGTACCTGTGTATGAACAAAAACAAAATTCAAGACTGTTATACTCAATAAATAAATGGTTCTCCGTTTTTATATATTATGAAAAACAAATTTAAAGGCGAGAAATTTTTTTCATTTCTTTTTGTTTTAGTTTTCAATTTTTGCTGATTTGGCACAAGTGTAATTTTTTTTGCAGGAAGATATTTGTTTTTTTTTTGTCTCTTTTTCTGATTTTTTTTTTTAAATCAAACATAAAGAAAAGGAAAATAATAATACTTAAAAACACATTACATATACATACCCACATACAATGTACATGTATAATTATAAAATATAGAAAAAAAAAGCTATCAAGAAGCTATCTATGATAGCGTTTCCTTTAAAAAAAGCGACCGACGTCGCCAGTTTGTAAATATCCGTGACAAGGAAAAGTTAAAAAAAAATTGTTACTATTGGGTATGATTTTCTTTTTATTAAATATGTGAAGGCAAGTATATTTCAATGTAAAATATGTATAATATGTATTTTTGAAAGATTTGAAAGAAAAGCAAACATACCTTGAGGTAGTAAGTTCCAAAATGTAGTAGATAATATGGTTTTCAAATTTATTTTCATATTTATTTTAAATTTGAATTCACCTATTCACACCCATAGTTGAATTGGATTTATTGTAATATGGAGTTCAGGGATCTTTCCTTTATAATATTTCAAAATGCCAATATGAAAATAAGTACATCCCGTTTATTTTATTCCTATATTATTAAATTAATTAAAATTATTAAACAAGATTGCAAGGCTGCAGTATTTTTATTATATATACATTTTATAATTCATATGACATAAATTCTAAACATACATTCTTACATACACACGTGTTTAGAAATGTTATCTAAAAATTTTAAATTTACTTCAAATTGACCTAACATTTTTTATGTAAAAATAAATATTTAGGAAAGTTCATTGATTTTATACGGAAAGACCGAAACATTCAGTTAAAAAAAATGGAAACATCGAATGGCTGGGAAGTTCTCATTTTTAACATATGTATGTATATATATATACATATATTATTTCATATTACAGATTCTTGTTTAATTATTTTGAATTTTTTATTCAGAAAATTTTTCACATAAATAGAACAATATTGGGAGTATTTAAACGTCAGGAATTATTTTAAAATACGTCAAATTTTACGATGATGGTCCTTTGACAACAATAAATTGATGATCTGTATTTTACAGTTACGGTTGTTGATATACATCGATTATTAACGATTATGCGCGAAGAAAAAATATAAGAATAATAATAAGATTCTTTCTATTGTGAATTTTTTTCTAATGAAGAAAAATAGAAAAAAAAACGTTCTAGTTTTCTGTACAATGTTTTATTACGGTGTTAAATATTACGGTGTGTGTATGTGTGTATATGAAAATATTTAACTAATATGTTATAAATTGAAGTGTAGATAATAAATATATTGCTCATATACATATATTGGATTTTATACATATTTAAACGTACATCTACTTACAATATACATACATATTGATATTATACCCTTCTTGCCCCATGATCTTCACCTTTTTGAACCATATACATATATTCCTTCTGACTTGACTTTCTATTCTTTTAATTTTGTTCTTATTATATTTAAAAACTTTGTATTTTGAATTATTGTTTTATTTCTTTTCTCAGTTTTTTTGTTTGTTCAGTTAGACTTTTGAGTTTTACGATCGGTCGGTTCGGTATTCGGTATATTTTTATTTTTGCTTCGTTTTTTTTACGAAGAATATGAATATCCGTTTACTAACACACATATAATCATTATTTCAATGTACATATAATCATTATTTACAATGTACATATAATATAAGTATATTGTATAGTTTGGGGTGAGTTGGAGAAAAAATAACAATTCTCTTTTTTCGTTTCATGATTTGCAATATATTTTCGTTATATACACATACATATAAATATGTTTACATACACATACGTTGATTTACTGAATACATGGGAAAACATTAATGTCATTTCATTATTATGTGGATACATTTACAAACTTATAATATGTACGTAGCTTTTTGGGGTTGCTTTTTCACAAACATGTGTATCCCAAAATATGAATACGCACATATACTTATGCAATTGACAGGCACGGTATAATAATTCACAAACATGCATGGATAGATAAGCAGGAACGATAAATTGATAAAAAGAATTTTGAGAAAATTTTCTTTTTCACATAATTCTTAAAGTAATAGCCTGATATGCGTTCCTGCAATATGGCGATTATTTAACTACTTACCATATTTTGAAAGCAAAAAGCAATAGAATTCAGAATCTGACTTTCGAGATATTTGTTACAGTATTGTTTACGTGATATAAATATATCGATACATGTGGACTATAATGTTTAAGTCCAACAGATAAATAAGTACAATTTTTTTTTCGCAACTTGTAAACTTATGGAAGTATGAACATACATATGTGTGTATATGCTATGTAGTTTTATAAATTAATTTCCTTAAAAAAATCAACCCCAATTTAATAATTTTTAAAATACATACGTACACATGTATTTGTGAACAATACTTTTATTGTATACATTAATAACATTAAAAACAGTAATTTATGATATAAATTTAAATAATATTTATAGTTCACGGTACAGTGCAGTACCATAGCCTAATTTTGATAATTGGGAGAGCCTACTGTAAATTTTATTCCTAGATAATAAACTATTCGAAATTAGAAGAAAGAGAATTTGTTTATAGATTATTATTGCTAGACTAGATCAGTATGTATTCTTTACATATACACATAAGCTTTTACACCACTGCCATATTCAACACAAATCCATACATATTTTTTATACTAATAAAGTTTTATAATATAATGTATATTTTTTGAAAGGAGAAAATATTTTAAAATAAAAGCTTTTAAAAAAAAATTATTTTAGGTTGGAATAAAATTTTTGAATAAATGTTTCTTATATTTTGGTCTCATATTTTTTGCCCTAATAAAACACAATGTCCGCATGGTTTAATATCGTATTATAATATAGTTTATTAATATTCAGATTTTTTTAAGAGAAATCAATTAATATTAATTTCTCTTACAAAATATGAAAATATCCCTAATTTATCTACATTGGATATAATTTTTCTGTGATTCGTGAATTGATTTACTAATGCAAATCACAAATTTATTTATTAAATTCAAAAACAAGTAGGTATATCAACTTAAAATTAGATTTTTAACTCCATCCCATTTTGCACACGATCGTAAATACATAATATCTCTTTTTTGTGTGGCTATTCACATTAATTTTCATTTAGTATAAAATAATTTACTTATTTCAATGTGTGTGATTGTCATGGCATATTATTATGTGTTTTATGAAGCGAATCATATATTCTGATACGTAGTACACTATTTTTTAACATGCACACACACTCATAGAATAATGTGAATTTCAAAACTTTTATTCTTGCTCCTCTTTTGAATAATTTTTATTAAATTCTATATTTGATCTTAGTCATAAATAATATTGCTATATGTGTATTAGTTTTAGGGATATAATAATTTAGATCATGTGGCTTTATATTTTAATCTCCTCTGAAATTTATACCCTGCGGTAATAAATGTTATATATTATGACATACATAACTTGGTATGTATATAATAATGTACATATGTACTTTATATTAAAATAACTGATTATACATGTATAAATACCATATTGGTCATTTGCATTCATATTATCGTTTATACAATATATTGACTATAATGTAGTATACCCGTATATTATACACACATGTATGTACATATACATATGTAAATATGTAGGGAAAAATTCGATAATGCGACAAGTTGCTTTATAGTATTTCCAAATAGAATTTTTCATATTAACCAAAAGAAAATATGTACATATATTTTTCTTAAATATTTTAAAGCTCAGTATATATTTTGACATTCGAAAAGCATATAGTGAAAAAGAAATAATTCTTATAAGTAGGACTTTTATTAAGGATGAGTAAGAAATTATTTTTAACTTATTTTTGCTGCTTAGTAAATTTTAAAACAATTTAATTTTTTTTTTTCTAATTATTCCGAAACCAATAAGTAATTCCTTGTCAATATCCTGCGTTTGAATAGAATAAGTTAATTTGAATGTAAGTACATAGTATCTGTTCATATATATACATATTAATGTATAATTAACATATAATATGTATGCATGTATGTATGCACGTGCATATGTATACATGTAGTTTTGATAAAAAATTAATGTGGTGAATAAAAATATCTGAGAAATTGTTGTGTAGATCGTAATATAATATTTTATTGAGTGATTTATTTTCGAATGAGCGAATTATGAGAAAATTAAATATGTAAGTATGTACTTAAATACGAACATAATTAAAAAAAAATTATTCAATATTGTGTTAATTAAATCCAGTTAACAAAAATTTATAAGGAAAATAAATATTTTAAATTATAAAGAAATTTTTACAAATTTTCGGAGTGCGTGAGAATTGATTATTCAAGGTTCCAATTTTAAATATGAATGTACATGAACATATACATATATAATAAATATACGAACATATACAGAGTGATTCAGTAACGAATACAATATTAAGCGTTGGCTAGTTAGGTGGTAAGAATCAAAAATGGAAGAAAAACTTTTGTTTAGAATTTTCTTCGACGGTGTTTTCGGAATATTACCAGCAAAAAATAATTCACATTTTCTCATAAAATAATTATATTATAAATTATTTATAATTCGATACCTACATACATAGGTATGTACATATGTATATATGAAAACAATACTTTAAAATTTTCATCGAATTTTTTCAATAGTGTTTGTTAATATTATAAAATATATTATAAAAGAAACCTTACAAAATTTATAGCAATAATTACCATTATGCTAGTATCTACATACATAGTACAAATATCGACATTGATTTCGTGTTAAAATATAGGTAGTAAACGTAACATTCTGTTATGTATAAAATTATTTTAAAAGGATTACAGTAAAAGTGATTCAGTGAAATTTCATTAAAAAATATTTTTGCTTCTAAATTATTTGACAAAAAAAAATCAAAATAAATTTTAAAAATTAAAAATAATTTTATTTCAATAATTTTATTAAATCACCATACGAGTATAAATTAAATTCTGATTGAATGGAATAAAAATATTTTTCTTATTTTCTTTTTCTTCAACAAAATTTTGAAAATCTTGTTTAGACTATAGCAAAACATGCACAATATGCACTGTGTAAATTAAAAATAAATATTTTAAATTATTGGACTTCATATTATGTATGTATGGACCTGTTTTATAACCCACTATATGTAGGAACGAGAATGAACATAATATGTTACAGCTCTTAAATGAAATCTTAAAATTGTTTTATTAGTGAATTTTTATTCTTACAGCTTCCACGGCTTATATATATGCATAAATACATTTATATACATATATATGTAAACATACATACATATACGTAAATAAAACATAAATTTTTTAATATTTTTTTCTTATTTCCAGTATGGAATCAAAATTGCTAGCCCCTAGTTATTTTAATTTTATTTTTAAAAACTTTTTTCTTATTAATTTCTAATACACAATCATTTACACATATACATAAATATATTTCTTTAAAATAAACTAAATATAAAATTATATAGGAAGTTCTAGGAAAATTTCCTTCCCAAAAAAAAAAAAAAATTACAATTTTTCGTACAAAAATATTCACCATACATAGTTCCTACATTGAAATTCTACGTACTACATTTGTAGCTACAATATCTATATGCATATGTATACATATGTATATAAAAGTTTAGAATATTGAATACATATATATGTCTGTTCTGTTATATATATAACATAAACTTTGACTCGTTTCAAAATGGATAATTAATTCCTTTGCGCAGTATAATGTACCATACATGCATACATACATATGTGAACTCTTTTATGTATATAGTAGCAGCGCTAGCTCCTGAATCAGAAAAAATAAATTTATTTTCAGTGGAAATTTTTAAGGAAAACAAAAAAAAAAAAAAAATTACTTCAAATAATTTTATTTTCTATTTTGTTTTTCCTTTTTCTTTTTGCTGGCGTGTGTTCTTTTTGTTTTGTGTTCGCTTTATCATTGAAAATCCTTTTTGGGTGTTTCTATTTTTAGAAATTGTTTTTTTTTCGTATTTTTTTAAATTTGTTTTTCAAATATTTTATAAAGCTTCTTCTAGTATAAGCATTGGGCGATATTTTGAAATCATCAGCAGAAAAATGAAAAAATAAAAGAAACAATGAAGACAAGGAAAAATTAAAATAAAAAACCTCGCCTTTATTTTTTTTTCACTTGGGGATTTTATTTTCTTTCTCTGTTATGCGCATTAACAAGGAATTTATTGAAAAAAAAAATAAATTGAAAAAAAAAAGAACATTTTTTTTTTGTTCATTCTTCAAAGAATTTTTTTTCAATTTTGGCGGAGGCATCATATTGTATGCACATATACACAAGAATAATAATATCATTGAGGCTAGGTAGATAGAATAGCCACAACACAAAATATCAAAAGGCGATCATCCATCCATTCATTTTCATTTTATAGTTGATATTGCGCAAATTTCCTTTTTCATTTGCTTTATTTTTGATTTTTTTTTTTTTTTTTTGTGGTTTTTTCTTATTGTTTTTTTTTTTGTTGAACCAAATAGAAGATAAGCCTTTTAATATACAAAAATTAAATGAAATAGAAAAAACTTAAAAAGAAATTTTTTATATTTTCATTGTATTTTGACTGTATATATATATGTATACAGTGGGATCTCCATAAAACGGATCACTATTTAAGAGAAAATTAATTCGTGTTAGAGGGAATTCGGAGTATTAGAATTAAGGAGTATGAAAATACGGCTTAATATGCTTCACACTAATTTAACTGTACACACAAAACCGTTTCTTTTACAAATTACTACCTATTTGTTTACGTTTTGTGTAAAAAAAAAAAGTCACTACACTGCTAGAGTTTGAAATTCAAAAAATATTAGATTGAAAGAAAATACAAAATTTCGTATTGAACAAGAATTGTTTTATTTTGAAAAAATTTCGGCTTAAAGAGAAAAATTTACATTTTAAATTTGCTAATTTCGTCTTATAGCGGCAATTGTGATGAAAGTGATATGAAAATTGTCAAAATGCAACAAAACGTTCGAGTTATGAGGAAATTTTATGTTATATGAGTTTGTGTTATAGGGGTTGAACTGTATTAAATTTCAAATCGAAAATGTTAAACACTAAATTTTAATAGAAAAAAATGAGGGAATATACTAGAAATATAATAATTGTATGTATGCATGTGTGTATTGAAAATATGAAGGTATTTCAAGAATTTTTTTCTATTTTTATAGATATTTAGTGCGTTGACATTATTTTAGAGTCTGGATCCTTGTAAATTAAATAAAATCAACTTGATTTATATAAGAATATAATTTTAATTCCTGAATAAGTAAAACTGATATTAGATTTATATGTATATTTTGGTAGACGCCCACTTTTTTCTAACAAAGTTATCAGGTTTATTAATAAATTAACATTACTTTATAAATACAAGTTGTTCAGAGAAAAATATCAGAATAAAATAAATAATTGCCGTAATATATAATCGAGTTTCTTAATTCTTGAGAATTGAGTGTAATTTTGTATGAATTGTATAATAACAGGAATATTGTATTAATATTATACATTTTTCGAAAATTGGATATTCCTATGACGTATTTAATAGAAATGGAAAGAACGGAAAAGATTTTTCAAAAGAAAAATGCAAATTTTTTAATTTGAAAATATAAAAAAATTTTCGAAGAGAGTCATTTCTGAACCGTAAATCTTGTACAATAATTTTTCGTTAAATTAATAAGGAGTTATTCTAATCTGTTACAATATCGATTTCGAAATCATATAAAAATACGATAATTGTAACTTTTTTGAAATTTTAAAAAATTTCATAAAAAAGTTGCGTGAGCTGATATTGGTATAAAAGCAATTACTTAAATTGCAGTTTCTAAAACAATGTATGTAGTTATACATGTATACATACTTTACATATTTAAAAGAATATTATGTAACAAATTAATACATAGCATAAATTTATGTACATATGTATGTAAAAATATTTTTTGAATTTCCTCTTTTTTTTTCATTTTGAAAATTTTACAATATACTATATAAAACGGAAGCAATCAAAAGTCCTACATATAAAATAAATATGTATGTATACATATGTACCTATATGTATATGAACATAAATATAGTGAATATAATAATGAAAAAAGAAAACAGAAAAAGTAAAAATATTAAAACCTCCTACGTCCTAAAAAAAAAATTAAATGAAGCTAAAAATTGTTAATGAATTTGTGTTTCTCTTCTAATAGCTGCTAAAGAATGATTATATTATAAATTTGAGTATATACAATGTATAGCAACATATTTATATTATGATTATGTATATTTTACTCATATTGATATCTGTCTCTCTATGGATATATCTGTGCATGTAAATATACATATATGTATACATTAAGTTCATTGTTATTAGTGAATATAACGAAGAGATGCAAATTTCAAGAAAAAATATCCTCGTTTTTTTTATTTTCTGAGCATATTACTCACATTATTGCGGTCATGTGATGGGAATTTTGTATTGTTAGAAGAGAAGAGCTGCATGTACGTGATATTTTCGAAATAATTTTATTTAATTTTAATATTTCAATGTTTTTGATTAAATAAAAGCGATAGAAACAACTAAAACGTGTTGTATAAGTATGTACATATAAATATAATTATATTTTATGTATTTAAATAACAAAAAATTTAAATACAAACATTTCAACTCTTCTTTTATACTAAAGTAATTTATTAAAAAAATTATTTTTTTTTTTTCACATTTAATAGGTACTAAATTGTAATATTTTTCGAAACACAGAAAGTCTCCTTGTTTGTTTTCTTTTTATTCGAATATTTTTATTTGTTTTATTCTTATATTTTTTTTTTCATTTTTTTTTTCATTTCATTTCATTTATTTCAAACCAAAGTAAAAATTTTACAATTCAATAGCTAATTATTTACTTAAAAATAGTTGGAAATAAAGAAGTAAATTAACCATTTGTACTAAAACAAGTGTTGGTTAATCCCTACCATAGTTTTATATACTTATAATATATTTACAAAGATTATTTTATCTTATTTTATTTTATTTGGGGTTCCAAAAAAGTAAATGCATTTTAAAATTAAAGAAGAGAAAAGTGACACAAAGTCAAGAAGTTCATAAAAAAAAAATAGAATAATATCGAATAATAATACAAAATATAGAATTTTTAAAATTAAAAGAAAATTATACAAAATTAAGAAAAAGAAAAAAAGTAATAAACCTAAATTAAAATTAAATTAAATTAAATTACACCAAAACACGTAGAAGATCTTCAGTTTCATTGTAATTTAAATTAGAAAGCCAGAACCTTGTTTGTTTGTCAAATCTAGATCTAGAATTGATAAATCTAGTTTCAGCTGGTAGTGTATTAAATATTTTCGGTGCAGTATAACTGAAAGATTGAGTGAAATGAATATTGCGAAATCTAGGAACATGAAAAAGTCTGGCATAGTTTGATCTTAAATTGTAGTTATTAGACTGTCTAATAATAAAATTTTCAGATTTTAAATAAAAAATTTTTAAAGTTTTATAGAGATATAAGTTTCTTATAGGTAAAATATTTAAATGTTTAAACAAATTTAAAGATGAAGTTAATATACCTTTCCTACATATAACTCTAATGGCGTGTTTCTGCAATATAAGTAGTGGTTTTATTTTATTTAAATATGCCCCACCCCAACAAACCAACCCATATTGGAGTTTGGAGCCAAATAATGCATAGTACACAGAAGTGGCCAATTGCTCTGAGCTATACAAACGAACATGATAAAGGTTCCTTATAATTTTTTTGAAGTGTAGCTTCAAATGATTAGTGTGGTCCCTCCAGTTCAAATTTGAGTCAATAAACAATCCCAAATATTTAAAAGTAGGCACACATTCAATCCTAAAACACTTATGAGAACAGTTACCGAAACAGTCAAACTTTACCGAACAATTACTAACAGGAAATTTTTTACAAGAATGGGAATGGTACCATAAATCGAAATCAGTCTGTAATGAGTTCCCAATAGTAAAATTCATATATTTAGTCTTTGAGCTTATAATCAATCTATTTTTGCTGAACCAATGGCGAAGACTATTTAGATCATAATTCATACCTGCAACAACATCAAAATAGTTTTCGCACCCATAAGTAAAAACGATATCATCTGCAAAACCAGTAACAACACCCTTAAAAGATTGAGAAAATAAAGAATTAATGTATACCAGAAACAATATAGGGCCCAGAACGGAGCCCTGAGGCACTCCACAGCTAATTGAAAGTTCGTCACTAAGAGCACAACCAATCTTAACCCTTTGTTTCCGTTCCGACAAGTAAGAAGCGAACCAGTCATACATAAACCCCCTAAAACCTGCATTGGACAATTTATTTAGTAGCAAATTATGATCAACTAGATCAAAAGCCTTAGTCAAATCAATAAACAGAGCAGACGTAGCTTTCCCCATATTTAAAGAGTGGTAAATTTCCTCGCAAAATTTTAATAATGCCCCCTCTGTAGATTTACCACTCAGGAAACCAAATTGATTTTCACTAAGAAAAGCACTTTTATTCAAAAAGTTCACAACTCTGGTCTTAATAGCTTTTTCGAATATCCTTGAAAAAGTCGGTAAAATAGAAATAGGTCTGTAATTGTTGATGTCTAATTTATCACCTTTCTTAAATAGTGGGATAACTTCGGCAGATTTCAAACAATCAGGAAAAGATCCTGAAAAGACACACTTATTGAAGATAAAAGCTAAAACATCAATAATCGACCAAGATATTTTTTTTACAATTTTGTTAGTTATCCCATCTGAAGTACCAGAATCCGAATTATCTAAACCATTAATTATTTTGTGTACTTCCAAGGCAGTTATCGGTACATAAGAGAAGCTATTTCTACTATAAACCTCATCACAAATAACAGAATTATCAAAAAGCCAACTAGAGTTCGGTTCACCATAAAGTAACGGCGCCCCCACAAAAAATTCATTAAATTTTTGAGCCAAAAATGACTGATCACATATTACATCACCATCAATATCAATTTTTATTTCACTATGGGAACGGTCCCTATTTAGAAGATTGTTAACTAACTGCCACTCTTTCTTAGAATCACCTTTAGCACTATTAAATTTACTCAAAAAGAAATTATTTTTTGACCTTTCAACAGAAGTTCTTATGCTTTTACTAAGCTTCTTTACATAGTCCCTCAATCTCGTATTATCAGGACACCTTTTTAATATTTTCGTAAATTTATTTCTTCTTCTAATATCTCTAATCATATCAGAATTTACCCAAGGCTTTAGAGTTTTAAATTTATTATTCCTATAAGAGTAAATGGAAGAACAGGTTGAAATATGTCCACACAAAATATTAATAAATTTACTAAAAGCCAAATTCGAATCAGGTTCATCATACACAGCATCCCATGCCTCATACAAAAGCATTCCATTTAATTTAGCAAAATCTATACTTTTAACATTGTTTTTTTTTAAAAATGGATTATTGACAGTATGCTGGATACCTAAAAAAGAAAAAAAAATTGAAAGATGGTCAGACACATTCAAATCAAGAACACAATGTAAATCAAAATTAAAATTTTTCTGAAACCGCGTAAATAGGTGATCAATACACGTTGAAGATGTATTGCACACCCTCGAAGGCTCATTAATGCGAGACTCGAAGCCATTTGCAGATAATAAAAAAGAGTAATCATCTACATCACTAGAATTACCAAGCAAATCTATATTAACATCACCAAGGATAACGCAGTTTTTGTTTTTTACCGATTCAATAAAATGACCAAAATCATTAATAAACTCATTTACTTTGAAAAACTGCAGTCTATATAAGCAAACAAAACATATTTCATATCCATTAATCACACAAACAATAACACAAATATCAGCCGTGTTCAAGCTAATAGATTTAAGATTAATAATTTTCAAATCATCTCGAAAGAAAACACCTACACCACCAGCAGCATAGTTATTGTTACAATTTGCATAGAAATTGTAACCAGGTATACCAAAATTATCTTTTTCACTATCATATAACCAGATTTCACTAACAAACAACATTTCAGGTAATTTCTTAAAAGCTAACAAGTTTGCAACAAAGAGATCAAAATTTTTACGAAGACTTCTAATGTTTTGGTGTAAAACAGAAAAATTATTTACATTATCAAAAATAGTGGATGACAAATTAATATTAATAGAGCAATTCATCTGATCATTAGAAACATTCATTGTTAATATTATACAAAATTAAAAATTTTTAAATAACAAAATAAAATAAAATCACTTTCAAATAATTAACTTTAGATCATCAAAACAAGTAATTTTAATTGCTCTATTACCTTCATTTTTTTTCAAATAAATAAATCCATCCCTAAACCATAAAAATCTATAATTTTTCTCTTTTTTTAATATTTTACATTTAAATAACAATGCTTTCATAAAATTGGTCATTGAATTATTAATATAAATATTCGTATTCCGGAATTCATCACCAAAAATATGTGCACTTAATTTCTTTTTTTCTCTAATGGCAGCCATAATTTTATTTTTCAAAACAAAAGAAGAGAATTTCACACAGACGATGTTCTCATCATATGTTTGAGAGCGCTTTTTCGAAGAAACCGTTTCAGAATATGTTTTTTTTTTTTTTTCATTTACAAAACAATTCTCAATTTCGTAGTCAGCTATAGGTAAACTGAAAGCATTAGAAAATAGAGAAATTACCTTTTCTCTTGCATTAATATTGTTTACATGAGGAATACCGATAACATCAATATTATTCTTCATAGTGTTTTGCTCTAACCTTCTATATTTTTTTTCAAGAATGCAAACTCTACTATTCAAGTTAGCATTTTCTTCCTTCAAAGATTTAATTTGAGATATTGCATCTACATTAATTTTTTGCAATTTATGGATTTCCTCCCTTAATAATTGAATTTCAAGAATAACATCATTAGACTGGCTATTTTTGTTAACAACCTCGGTATTATTTAAACTTTTATTACAGCTAACAGAAGAATTATTAATAATTGCTGAATTCGATAAAAGCGTAGGTGTAGTAGTAGTACCTCGAATCGGTGTATTATCTTTGTTAGCAGTAAATCTCCTAGCATTGACACAAGAATTGCATTTGTATTTATTTTTCGAAAAAAATTTGATTTCTTCCTCTCCAAGTTTAGCACATTGTGTATGGTAAAAGAAATTGCAATAAGAACAAATTATTTTTGATTCTATTCTTTCCACCTTTAAACCACAAATGCCACATGTCATGATGCACAGCAACAATATTTTAATAAACTTATATTAAATGATGCAATTATTATTAAATTATTTCCTTTAATTTAATTTTCCTTTTAATTTAGAACAAAAAAAATTCCTATTTAAAGTAATAGTAAAATGAAAAACTGTGTGCCAAGCAACAACTTATACGTGTGAACCCCAACACGAATAAGAGTGAACTATACCCGCATATAGATAGTATATGCGGGTATTTTCTCTCATATGCATATACATATGTATGTATGCATGTTTATGGACATTATAATATTATATACCTATATAACAAATACAAAATATTTTTGGTGTTCTGGCTTTCATATGTTAATTTTAAAATTTCAATTCAACAAAAGAACATCATATAAAATAATTTTTCACTGTTTCCGATTTTCCCCGATCATACTACAACAACACAAAAATGAAATCTCATAAAAAATAGGATAGTATATTCTATTTCATATATGTACATACTCTACTATATTTATAACAGTATATTTAATAAAATAATTTACAAAAAAAAAAAAAAAGGAAAAAAATAAGGTGATCTCTTTCTCTAAATTCTCTGATTAAAAATTATTTGTTGTGTTGTGTAGTAGTGATTTAGCTCCTTGTAGTAGTAGTATTATTTGAATTGATATTGTTGTTATGTGTTGTTGCTGTTGCCTTATTGCCTTAATTTTAAATATCAAATAGTCATTCAAGTATATTTTGCATTTAAGCAATTCACAATAATGATAATTGAATATTTTTAAGTGAACACATTTTTGTTTTTTAGTTTTTTTTACATTTATGCATTTGAAAAAAAAATTTTTTTTTATTATAGTAGATAAGAGTGTGTAGAATATTTTAAAATAAAAAAAAAATATACATAAGTACATATATTTTTTTCTTTGAACACAATATGGACAAGTATCCCCTTTCATAATGATGTGATCGCCTTACACAAAAAAACTGATATACAAAAATGAAAATGATGGTTTTTTTTCCATAATTTCATTGCATATTTTTTACTTAGTACATTCAAATATACACATATATATATACATATATGAATATATGTGAGTTTATATGAATGTATGAAATTTTGATATTCCTTTTTGTTTTTAAAATTGAGTTTTATCTCATATTACATTGGAAATATTAATCAGGAATTTAAAGAAGAAAAAATGTACATGTTTGTATGCAATGGTATATATATATACGTACAAATATAAGCATGTATATGTACATGCATATATAAGTTCCAGATATAATTATGAGTAAATATGACTTTTATTTGTATAAATATATGAGTAATAAATAAATATAAACATTCTTCTTAATAAATAAAAACCAGACATTTTTAATTTAAATTCTTTTTTATCAAAAAAAAAGAATATTCATATGCATATTTTTTATTTTGAAAAATAAAATATGTATGCATAAGTGTAAAAGTGTAAGGAGCTGTAATGCCTTTATGCCAAATATAAAATGAGAATCAAATCAAAATTTAATTGACAAATTCAAAATTAAATCTTGATTGTTAAAATAAAGTCAATTGAATGCATACTTTAATGTTTAGGGGTTATAAAAGAAATTATTAAAATAATGTGAAATGTTTTAACATAGTTCATAAATAATTGCACATAACTGCAATTTTCACCTAATGGAATTTTGAGTGAAATTTGAAATAACCCTCCTTGGATTCATGTTACAGTAACAATTCTGATTTATTAAATTCAATTCAATTTAAAAAATAGTTTCTCAATTATTTTTAAAAATCCTTATATTCCATAAATTTCTAAAGTGAATTTAAAAAGGTATTCTTAAGCGTTATCCAAAACCAGTCTTAAGCAAAAAACAGTGGGTATTTCTGTAGTGATAAGCTGATTTTGTATATAGTACGTACGAAATTATTAATAATTTCCAACTTTCTAATATTGAGGGCCGTAGATAAGATAATTCAAAAAAATTGTTAACAATACCAATGATTATGTCAAAATGCGATGCTACTGCAATATTGTTTTAAACAATAGAATTTTAATTGTTGAATAAGTTAAATTGTGTTAGACCTGCAGTTGTGTTTTTATCCTATTATTTTTTTAACGCAATTGTGATAAAGATAAACGGACCCAAACTCTTGTCAGTCCTATCAATAGAGCACTGAATGGTCATAAACTCCTAAAACTGTGTAACCATTAGTTTTGTTATATTTTGTTTTTGTGTCTTCTTCGATAAATTAATATCAAAATAATATCAAATTAATATCAATATAATTAAAAGCAAATGCATATATTTTTTTGCTTTATAATTTTGTATAATAAAGTTTTCAAGGAATTTCTGAATATATAGCTACAGTATAAAGATAAAGAAGAAGACTTCCTTTGTTAAAAAAAATAATATTTTGTTGTACATATGTATATGAAAATATTAACATAGATGTGTATATATATATGCATTCACACTTGTATTATGACAATATCATAATTTATACTTGAGACATTATTTATTTTATAAGAGATTTTTATTCTTAATAAGAAAAAAAATTAAATATTCTGTTCTTCTCTCTTTTCATACCAATTCAGTGATAACAAAAGGAAGTTAAATAAAATTTTTGTATTTTAAAAAAAAAAATTTCATATCATAAAGAGAAATAATATATATGTGTATAACAGATAAATAGTCCATAAAGTATATATATATATGTATATATATATATATATGTGTACGAGGTAACAAGGAAAAATTAAATTATCTTCTGAATAAAGAAACAAAAAAATACCAAGTGCAAGAAAATCATAAAGAATAAGTATTTGTTGAAAGAAATTCTTAAATTTAAATTATGATCGTAAATTTCGGGAGACAAAAAAGAGAATAGTAAAAAAAAAAATTTGATTTAATTTCAAAAATTATCCTGCAATGAAGATGAAAATTATTTATTTTTAAATGTTTTAATATTTGAATTGAATAGTGTGTTGAGACTCTTAAAGAGAAATAATTACTTTGTTGAATTTTAGAAGAATTTAATGTACAAATAAAATTGAACTACTAAACAAACCATTGCAGCTCAAAATCTTAATTATATTTTTTAATATCGTATATTAAATTGAATTTGAAAGCAAGGTAATTCATATTTTTTGTTTCAACTCAGAAGGTTTCTGAATATTTGTAGGTCACATATACAAATTGTCGCATATATGTGTAATTAAAGGTGTCATTGTACATCACATTACATATTACACAAATTTTTAACATAAACTTTATACAATGTAAATAATTAAAAAGCGTTAAATAATAGTGAAATATTTTATTAATCATACTAAAATCATTTAATAAAAATACAAAAATTTAATTGAAAATTCAAAACAATTTCATAAAAAATTGAATAAATTACAAATATTTTGTATTCCAAATTAATTAAGTTATTTTAAAATTTCACAAAAATTACAAAACCTGTTAAAATTATATTATATAAGATCGAAAGGATTTTCCATTGATTACATTTAAAAATGATTAAGGTGGAAAAAAAGAAAAAAATAACAAGCAAAAAATATTATACTTGAATTAAATTTATCCGAGAAATTTAAAAAAAAATTGTGTTATTTTTTATTAAGTGAAATGAATCATATTCCAATATGAAAGCAATTTTCTAAAGAAATCCTGTGACGGTGGGTAACACTTTTTCATATTTAATATCGTAAATATTTAATTTAAAAAAAAAAAAAATTTGCATTTTTCCTTTAAATTTATATTACGTGAGATAAACTGCTTTTGTAATAAAGTGACTCTACTAATTCTTTGTATATATTTTAATACTAATATATACATATATATTATATTACATTATAAATTATAATGGAAAATTTGATTTTAGAATTGAGAATATTATTGCGAGAGATAAAATTTACAATACTCATTTTACTTTTTATTACTCAATTTTATGGATATTTGTAAATGGTAAGAGAGATTATTTTATGTGTTAACTGTGTAAATAGGTAATATTTTAAACTTAATTTTGATTTCATTAAATTCGAAAATTATTATTACGAGCAGTATAATTTAAATGAAAAATTATTCGAAATTACAATTTTATTTTATATAAAAAATTAATAATTAAATAAAACAGAGAACTAAATAGAAAAATTTTAAATAAAACTTATAACTTTTTAAATTTTAGTATTAAAAGATTTTAGTTTTCTTAATAATTTTAGACCTTACTATTTTCTCTTTCACATGCTTAAATTAATATTTTGTTGTAATTATTCAATTAAATAATTTATTTCGCAATTTTAAGAAAAATTATCTCTTTAAAAATTAA
This sequence comes from Condylostylus longicornis, assembly GCF_029603195.1. Lineage (NCBI taxonomy): Eukaryota > Metazoa > Arthropoda > Insecta > Diptera > Dolichopodidae > Condylostylus > Condylostylus longicornis. The sequence continues at coordinate 4,151,400 of NW_026578009.1, read as the reverse complement.
TAGCTCTTTGAAAATTTTACCAAAACATTTAATCTGTTATAATCTAAATAGTTATTAAGGAAATAAGAAAATGTTGCTTAATAAATAGAGTTATTGTCTGTCTGATCTACATTTAAATGAAAAGATTTTGTAAACAAATTTAATATCGAAAAATTTAAATTTTCGAAATTTTCGAGAATATTAAATATTTTTTTTTTTTGTTGAAAAAGAAATAAATTTTTGAAAATCATTAATAACTTGCGTTAAAAATTAATATTATGTAAATAGAAAATTTAATGGTATTTAGTATTAAATAAGATTTTAGCCTTGAAATATGTAAATTAATATTGTAGATATGTATCTTTGTATATATATATTACAACTATATATATAAATATGCGTGTAAACGTGAATATATAACTTGTGGCTTAAAAGAAAACAAAATTGTTTTTTTCGAGAAAATATTTTAAACAATCGGTGCTTTTCTTATTTTTACTAGAAAATTAAGTAGATAAATACATAAGTATATTAAGATATGTAAGAAGATATTAACGAGCAGTAAAGATGAAAAGCAATAAAATGAAAAGTTATAAAAAAAAATAAAAGCTTTGCAATTAAAATTTAAGTTTTCTAACCTTTTTTCACTTAATTGTGGATCTTTTCAAAATAAAATACAAAAATAACATATACCTACTTATTTAAGTATAGTTAAAATTACAATACTAAGAAATGTACCTAAATAATATAGATATTTACTAATCTGTTATATCTTTGTGTGTATAGATTGGAATTGGAATTGTTTATCAATCTATGTATATATAGATGAAATTTATGAGAAAATAAAATATGTGCCTCTAAATCACATTAATTAAAATTTTATGTACATATTTTTTTTTGTTTTTTATAACAGTTAGTTGCCCAAGGATTTTTCAAATATTAAAAATTCATAGAGTTAACAAAATGAGATTATTTAACTGCTATTTTAATTAATGATGATGATATTTATATAAATTTATTTAGGTGGGTTATTTGGGTAGGTTGATACTAGAGAAATGTATATGGATATATAAATTTTGAATTTGTTAGTAGTTCGCATCAATAAAAGAAGATTATCTGATTTCAAAATTTCATCTAAATATTTAAGTATACCAACTTAGATAAGTACTTGATTTTCAAACTCAATGTTTTATTTTTATAAGAAAGTTATTAAATATTTTTAATAATTATTATTACAATTTTAGTGCAGTTCCGATAAATTTTAATTAAAATCTAAAGTAAATATAAGCATATAGTTTAGAAAATAAAAATATTTTGAAATTTTCGATATTACCCCACATATATATGTATGTCATCTAACCTTACGGTAAGCTAGCCCAGTTATTCTACTGAATATCGAAACTGATATATAACTTTATTATGATGTCATGAAACAGCCTTATATCCCTCCTAGTGCTGAAGAAGAAAAAAAGTGCTATGTAGCTTAACAACTATAATAATTGTTTAATTGGATAGTAATGGAGTACTTAGGCTGCAATTGTAGAAATCAGGATATTTATTGAATACAATGCATTTTGTTTGCTGCTAACTGGTGTAAATGTAATTTTTATAGACTTATAACAGAAGTTGGTAAGACTTTAAGAATGGCATTTGAAATAATCATATAATTTGAATATGAAAATTAATTTTGATAATCTTCGTCTAGTGATGCAATATTTTACTACATACATGTTATGTATATATATAACATACTTTATATATCCCATTTTTATTGTCTATTCTAATGAAATCTATTATTTTTTTTTTATTCTTATGAGAAATTTTTCTCTATTTTTTCTCTATTTTTTAAAAGGAAGTTCGTTACTATATTAAGTATATATCGTATCTTATTTATGTATTTGTTTGTTTGTTCACTTAAATTTTAAAGAGTCATTTTTAAGAGTTCCTTTCAATGTAGGCTGTTTTATTAATGCTTGATTTGTCAGAAAATTTTTTATTTTCTTATTTTTATTATAATTTTCTAAAGATGGAAAAATATTATGTCATATACATACGTAACATATATTAAATGTTTGTATGTTCATATTTGTATAATTATAGTTTTGATTATTATTATGAAATTACAAAGTTAAAAATTTATACTTGCCTCTACATTATATAAATTACGTTGTACATATTTTCTGCGCGTTACTCTAACTCGGAAAAAGAAGAAAGAAAGGGTTGAGTGTGATAAGGAACTTATTTTTTTTTTTTAAATTTGTTTCAAATTTTCTTTCGTCCGATTTAATTAATTTAAATCAATATGAAATGCTAGTTATGACTGTTAAAATACATTTGACAATATTGTTATACTGTAATTTAAGATACTATAATTTAAGTGCCTTGTTAAATATATACATATACTTATGATAAATTTTTTTAAATTTTCTATTATAAATTTCAATTCTTGATTAACATGCTCTTTAATTATTACCGTAACACAGATGGTAAATCAAGAACTTAAATTGTTATAAGAATATTTGGCTAGGGAAATTGCATTTATTCTGCATGTCTATAAATATTTTTTGTTACATACGGAAAAAAAAGGATGATATTGTTTTTGCATCAAACTTCGAATTGATTGGGTTCTTCCAAACGGGTTTTTACTAAAATCCAATTTTACACACTCAGATTTTTGTTAAAAAATTTAAGATTTTCTGAAAAATTGAAAAATTTTCTAGATAAGTTTTTTTTTAGAAAAAATACTAAGAGTATTTTTGATATTTTAAGCAGCTTGTTTTGCCAGAATCCCTAATACGAATATGCTTATTAGATCAAAGTTCAGTGCAATTCATTGTTAAAATGTATATCAATGTTACCGAGCAACATTCGAACTATTTGGGAATTCAAAATTGTATTCCTATTTTAGTATGTAAATAAATAAATAAATTATTTTATTTTTTTTAATATCTTCATTTTTTAGCATCACAATATCATTCCAAATAATTGTTACTACAAACGACTAGTGAATAAATTTAATTTTTTATTTTTATTTAATAAGATCATTTCCTTATTTAATGAATATTTAATTTATTCTGATTTCACAAAATAAAAAAAAAATCGTAGAGAAAAAAGGTGTAGGTATTAAAATTTAATTCCACCTCATTCCTAGTATCTATCTATATCTTTACATACATACATAATTTTATTAACTATCTTTCATTGAATTTTCGATTTTTTTTTCTGTTTTCTTATTAATTCAAGGATTTTGTTCATTCTACTCATTTATGTATGTATGTACATACATATAACAATATGTATGTTGTTCATTATATTATTCATTTTGAAATCAAAATATATTCGTAGTTACATATATACATTTATAGGTATTTATTTCTTAACAGGTTATAAGTAATAAATAATCAATTTCCTTGGTGAAAAAATAAAATTATTTTTATATTATACGTGCACATATGTATATAATGTACATATTATACATACCTACATATAACTATATTATACAAGAGTATTTTACTATAATGAAAAATATATATAAATAATTTGCATCAACAAAAGAAGATTATCGTATCTTCTAGTTTCAGAATATTATTTTACTTGTTCCGCTTTTAAAAAATAAGTGACACTTAACATACATACAAAGATACGAAAATAAAACCTTTGTTTTCTATTCAATTAAATGATATTGTATAGTTTTCAGAGTTAATATCTTTTGGATTTTCTAGTGTAAATTTAAGGTGACCTTGGAAACTATGTCTCGGAAAAAATTTTAATTTGACACAAAGAGTAAAAAAAAAATTTTTTTTGTAATCATTAATGTTGTTCCAATAAAATAATAGGTTTTTGACAAAATTCCAAAAATTTTTAGCTAAATGTCTATGTTGTCAGTAGGAATATGAGTATATAAAAGAGCTATCATGCATTTTGCATAAAAAACATGCAAAATACTTATGGTATATTAAGAAATTTTTGAATAAATAATTTGACAACTCTTGGATCTGCGAATATGAGTCGATTGTAACGCAATATATGAAATTTTTTTTCTATCAGATTTTCGATCATTCGATATTGTGTTTGTGGCGTTGTAAATTGTATTTCCGATATCAGGGTATTTAATTTAATTCTAATGAGGTGAATTCTTTTTTTTTTTTTTTTTTGTTGAAGTGACTATGTTTAATATGCAATTCATGTTCATTGTGTCTAAACATTTTGAAATAAATATGTACATACTCATTATTTACATACATATGTTGTATGCATTACGAAAGGAATTAAATTTTTTTTTGATGCTGTTGCTAAATACATACAATAAGTGTAGGTACTACTTATTTGTCCATCCAAAATGCCATTTTGAAACTTAATAAATTGCAAAATAACTGACAATCTATCAAATTCTCCCACATACATATAATTCAAGGTACTATGATTTTGTTAAGATATTAATTAGGGCTTAATCAAAATATGTATATATATATATATGTATATGTCATTTACATATGTTGTGTAATTATATGCTTATTGTGATTGAAATTTTAAATATTGTGATTTGAAAAAGAACATTTCTATTGTTTTCTTTTTCTCTCATTTTCTTAAATTTTTGTTTTTTTTTTTTATTAAAAATTCTATAAATTTATAAAAACTATACCTACTATGTATGTACATAATAATAATGTGAGAATGTTTATAAATATATTAATACTAAAGTGTATATTAATATAAAACTCGCATAAATTACAATAAGAATAAGAATAATAAATAAATAATTGAAAAAAAGAGAAGAAAACAAGAAAAATTATTAAGTATAGTAGGTTAGTAGAGAAACTAACAAAAGTGCGGTGGTGTGTGGTGCCTAAAAAAGTTTTATTGATAAAAAATATTTTCATTCATTAAAAAAATTTTGTTTTTTCTCAGTCTTATTTTTATTTTTTCTTTTGTTTCTTTTTTATTGTTTTTGTAAATTGCCGTTGTTTTTTCGATGATCACTTCACGCAGTTATATATACATTCGTACATACGTATATACATATTAATATGTTATGTTTTGGAGACTCAAAAAAAAAACAAACAAAACAACATAATTCTTATTTTGTCAGTGTGTGTAGTTTTTTTACTACACAATAGAATTATAACTGTTTATTTTCAAGTTTAATTAATTTTGAATTCAACAAAAAAAAAAAAAATACATAATTTAAATTCTTTAATTTTTTTTTTGCCTTGTATACCTGAATACCTGAATAATATTAAAAAAAAAATGGTGCTTTTAATAATTTTTTTTTTTTGATGAATAAAACAACAATAATTAATATAACGGAAAAATGTTGATTCTTTATTATACATGCGTATACATAATTTTTATTTTTTATATATGAATACAGTAAAATCCGAATAACACGAACTCTTGTAAGACGAAATTTTTCTTAATACGAATTCTTGCATTTTGTATTATGGCAACAATTATTTTATATTTTTGATCTCTTAAAACGAAACCTCTTTGATTCGTAATCATCTTTCAAGTCATTTGGATCAAAATTGCCATTTTACTATGTAACACGAAATTAAAACGAAAATCACGATGTAACACGAAATTTCCTTTTTTAAGCCGATAAAACAAAATAATTTGAATGTAAACAACCTCATTAATTGTTGAATTGTTGAAATTTGTGAATTTTATATTTTAGTAGTTTAGTGAATTTTTTCATTTTTTACACAAAACGTAAACAAATTCTAATTCAGAAAAAAAAAAAAAAAAACAATTTTTTGTGTACAGCTAAATGAGTTTGAAAATTATGAAACCGTATTTTTATACTCCTTAATTCTTATACTCCAAATTCTCGTTAATACAAGCGAATTTTGTGAAAAAATGATCATTCGTTTTATGAAGGTTATACTCTATATGTACATAAATACATAGGTAAATTACATTTAATGGAATTAATAGATATTTAAAAAGAAATTTACACGTTTATTTTACAATTACAGCCGTATTTCTTAATTAATAATAATTAATTAATAAAGGTAAATTAAAATTTTAATTTACATAACTCTTACATTATACCCTATTACTAAATTTTTATATATGTATGTACATATAGAAAATTTATATTTATTTTATTTTAAAAAAAATTTATATTATTTTAAATATTTTTTCTAATTATTCTATTTTTTATTTAAACACCCAGAAATTTAAACTTTTAAATTACTAAGCTGAGTTGATTTATATTATTCCTTCTTACATCATTCTAATAAAAATCAAATAAAAGCAAATAAAAAATAATAAAAATTTATTCCAGTTTCAATTAAAACTCACTCTTTGAATTTCCTTTCATGGTTAAAAATTTAATAAAAATATAATAATTAAATTAGAAACTATAGAAAATTAAAACTCCTACTATAACTAAAAGTTTATTTTTATATTTAAAAAATTTTATTGTATAGGGTTGGCACATGCTTAAAATTAATTCAAATTTTGTTTTCATTTTATTTTAACTGTTTTTTTTTTTAGAAAAATTAGCAATTCAAATTGTTTTCAATAATTGAATAATTTTTCATTTACAATCATGTTTATTTTTTTTTCCTTATACTAAACATATTCCATTACAATAGAGCTCCTTTGAAATTCTATTCTTTAATAGAATTGAAAATGTTATTTGCGTAGGATTAACATATAAGTATTATGAGATAATATTAGTAGTGTTCCTTTTCTGCTTTTGTTTCTATTGAAATAAAATATTAATATATTTTTTGTATATACATATGTACATACATATACATACATACATAATATTATAATTTTCTATGATGTAATAAATTAAAATTTGAATTTTATTTGTAATATGTATTTAAATTTTATTTTTATTCATAATACTTAAGAAGATATAAGTATATACATTAAAGTACATATACATACATATATGTATATTGGAATACATATTCGTATGTTGAATGCCTAACGTGATCTATTCTATAATTAGCTATAAACTATTATATAATTATGTTAAAATTTTTTGCTATTATTTTCAAGTTTTTTTTCTAGAAAAAACTAGATTGTCAAAGGAAATTTTTGTTGAAAATTTTGTAAATAACATGTACATACATATGTACATAATATACTTATATATAATAATAGGTACATATATAAAATATATATCATTTTGATATGAATTATAGATTTTATTAAAAAATTTCTTAACAAAACTGTTATGTTAATATTAAATATTCTCTTAAAAAAATAAGCATGCAAGTTTTTTTTTACTCATATAATATACTTTTACTTACTGTTATACAAATCATATAAGAATAAATACATGTATACCTATATGTAAGTGTGTGTATATTTTGCAAATTCCTTTCTAATGTATCACATATTTTGTTAATGATAATTTCACCTTATATCTTACATAATATAATTAATTAAATACTACGAGATTCTTAATATTAATTTCAAAAAAAATTTTAGGGGATCCAACTGAAATCTTTTACAATAATTCAATTTCCTCCCTGCTATCTAATTTTTAAGGGAAATTGTACTAATTACTAAATTTTTTTGTGTCATAGTTTCCTTATACCTTGAATAACTAACTTGAATTAAGTTTTGCCTATACATAATATGGTACATACACACATAAATGTTATACAAATGTTATACAAAAACAAAATTAATTTACTAAAGTTATTGTTGAATAAATAAATTTTAATTTTTTGTTTTTGAATGAATCACAATTTCCTACAAATTTAAGTAAAAACCAAATACAAACTTTATTTCGTGTATGCATGTATGTATGTACATTCGCTTTGACTTAACTGCCTCAGTTGTAATATGATACACATATGATTTTTTTAAAATTCCAATATTTTTTTTTTATAAGAAAGCTAAAACATTTATAAATTATTTTTCATCTAGAAAACGTGTTATTAATCTGGGGAAAAAAAACATGAGTACCTATAGATTTTTATTATTGAATATAATAGGTATATGTAGGTATTAAAGTCGCAATCAAATATTTAGAAAATAAGGAAAAATAAAACGAAATAATTAATTCCTTTCAATATATACACGTACATATGTATATGTGTATTTTGTGCACATATCCACAACAGTTGAAAATTTGTTGCCTGTTGTTTTTAAATTAAAATATTAGAATTTTTATTATAAAAAACTATGAAAGTGTATTTAACATAATATTATGTGCCGAATAGTCTAATTTCTAATGTATTTTGGTATGTACCATTATTTCAATATAACATGAATGTATGTTAATGCACAGGTACATATACTGTCAAATAACCTGTTGTTCCAATTAACATAAGTAATACAAATATTTTTTTTTTATATTTTTTTGCTTTTAATCTAGAATTCCTTAAAATGTGTTAGTAACTAGTTTTTTTTTTTTTTTGTTAAGATAAAACACATTTACTACTTAAATACTTAAATACTTAAATACTTAATAAATAATTTTCTCATATTTTATTTCTCCTCTCCTACTCATCATAAATTATAATAAAATTTACATATGCATACATGTACAATAATTTTGTGAACTTACTATTGTGCTAACATACGAGTAATATTATTATATAGTATAATTTTATTTGAAGAAAATATGAATTGCCAGAATAAGAAGCTTTTTAATACATAAAAATTGCCTTCTTTTTCTAATGTACTTTAAAATGCAAAAGCTAAGTACATACTATTCTATTTAATATTGATTATTGAGCAAATTTCTCTTTTTTTATTTTCCTGTTCTCACTTAAGTATTGCATTTTCGCTTGGAAATTTTTTATATTTTGTGTTGAGTAATTTGTACTTATCCTATTAAACTTCTTAATTATTATTTAAAAAATAAGCTATAAAAGAGGGTTGGAAATGCTAAGAGCTCGTGAAATTTCGAATTGATGTAAAATGTATGTAATAGTTATTTAATAATATAAAAAATAATATAGGTACAACAAAACTATCTTGTCTCTTTCTCGTATAGTTTGAGCAAATTACTCTCTTAAGTATTTTTACATGTTTGTTTGTTCGTTGATCTTATACCCACGTATGTTCTTGATTAAAAAATTTAAACAAAAAAACCTAGAACCTTCTAATATGAGGACATGATGTATTCATTTACATGACATTCTTAATTCAATTCAAATAAAATCATTATAGATTTTTTTGTTCATAATCATTCAAACTTGTGGAAAAAATTTACTATGATTCTCTAAATTCAATTCAAAAAAAAAACATTCAATTGAAACCTGTTTTTGATTTTTTCTTATATGTATACATACAAATATTTCATAGAAAATATAATTTGAATGCACATTCATATGTATGTATAGCATAGATTTTTTGTTAAAATTATAAGATAAACACCCATATTATGTTAGTCGTATCATTTAAGGTGAAGCGATATTATTAAAATGTATTTTAGTTTTCAATATAGAATTTCGAATTTTTGAAATTATTTTATTTAGAAAATTACAATATTTGTGAGTTTCAACCCATCACGTTAAGTTATGCGACTAAAACAATATGGACGAAAATTAAACTATTTTGTGATTGTGACATAGAAATTTGTGTGTATTATACAAAAATATACATACAATACATTGTAGGGTATACTATGAATGCATACTTATTTTTCATATATGTATATTATACGTATACAATTTGACTAAATTATCAAACCAATTCTGTAAATTATTTTAAAACAAATGTAAAACCAATAAATTTTCAATAAAAATTAACTGAACTTTATTGGTAAATAAATATAATTTTTTAATAAAGATTATATTTTACATGTATACTTAATTGGAATTTATAAATGTAAAACTAAAAATTCAATTGTTTTAAACAAAATTCTAACGTGTGTTAATATGCTATAATTATTTAGGATCGATTGGGATTATTCATAAGATTTGAGTTAATCCAAAATTAATAAGGCAATAAGTTACTTTGTTTAGTTAATATGAAAATAAATATAACAGTTTTTAAAAATCTTTCTGTTTTCATTTTAAAATCAAATTTTCTTTTGAAAAAAAAAAAGTCATTTTTCTTTTAAAAATATTTATAAAATTCAAAAATTTAATTCAGTATTTAATTTTATTTCAATAATTTTAATCTTTTAATTAATATCAAAATTTTCTTTTTTCTTTCCAGATATTTATTATTCAATAAATTTTCGTGAAACTCAATAAGACTCTAATAATTATAAGAAATTCATCAATTTTGATATGAAATTTTAAGATATATAAAAATAAAACAAAAAAAAATTATTTTTCTACAAAAAAAACAAAAAATATTTTTACAAATTTTTTAAAGACTTATACAAATTAAAATCAAAATTATCTACAAATACATATATATACAATATAAAATTTCTACCAACAAAGCAATATAATATTATAAAAATTAAAAAAAAAAAATGGCTTCTCAAAGATTTTGTTTAAGATGGAATAACCATCAAAGTAATATGCTAACAGTATTTGATCAATTATTACATGCTGAAACATTTACGGATGTAACGTTGGCCGTTGAAGGGCAATATTTAAAAGCACATAAAATGGTTCTATCAGCTTGCAGTCCATATTTTAATGCATTATTTATAAATCATGAAGAAAAACATCCAATTGTTATATTAAAAGACGTCCCATATACAGATATGAAAAGTTTATTAGATTTTATGTATCGTGGTGAAGTTTCTGTTGATCAGGAACGTTTAACTGCATTCCTTAGAGTAGCAGAAACACTAAGAATAAAAGGATTAACAGAAGTTAATGATGATAAACCAATAACAAATAATAACAATAATAATAATAATAATAATAATAATAATAATAATACAATTAATAACAATACTAATCTTAATAGTAATAATATTAATAATAATAATATAAATCGTGCAATATCACCTCCACCACCACAATTACATAGAATACAACCATCACCATTTTTAGTTCAACCGCAACAGCAACAACAACAACAACAACAGCAGCAGCAACAGCAATCATCACAACAACAACAAAATTTACAACAAGCTGTTGCAGCAGCAGCACAAAGACAAATTAAGATTACAGGAAATATTGTTGGTGGTAATACAACTGGTAACAATTTATTAAGTGGTGTTAATCCAAATCCTGTTGGACAAAATATTGGTTTATTATTGAATAGTCCATTATTAGGATCAGCTTTATCTGGTCCAAAACGTAAAAGGGGACGCCCTCGGAAATTATCTGGTAGTTCAAATGGTACCGGTAATGATTTCGATGAATTCGATCGTGATAATGTTATGCAAGTAAGTTTAAAAAAAATATTTGTTATCTATTTTAAAATTTAAATTTTTTTCACTTATAATTTTACATGATATTTAGAAACTTAATCGTAATTGTTATTTAAATTCTGTATAGATTCTAATATAGAACTTTTTTTTTTTTTTTAATATTTTAGGATTCTCCAGAAATGCTTGATGCAAGAATAACTAACGATAATTTTTCTGGAAATGAAGGATCTGAAGACAATTTAAGAGACGCTGGAAATAATGATAAAGATGTATGTGTTATAGGAATAAATATTATTTGTTAGTTGTTAAAATAAGGGATTTTTGATAATTCAGTTATTCTTAGATCACTAAATATAAAAGACGTTCGATAAATTCAAACTGTGAAATCTGAAAATACTCCATACTTATGCTTAAAATTCCAAAGGCGTTTCTAAGTTTTTTTTATAGCTACTGCAAAAATATTATAAATTACAAGAGACAAAAGAAATATTATAAATAACAAGTATAATAGATAAACATTGTACACGAAAAATTACTCGAAGACAAACCTGCAAAAATTAAATATTTAGTTTGTGCAGTTTTGTAAGTATACGAGAAAAGACTTTTTAAATTTAAATTTAGAATATTCAGCGAATGTCTGAATTATCGAAAATCCCCTTATAAATTAATATTTTTAAATGTATGCACATTAGCATTATATAATTTGTATAAATTTTTTTTTTTTTTAAATTAAAACAATGTTTTTGTTCTATACACCTATTTTGCATATAAAATTTAAGTAAAAAAATATTCAATTTAAATTAAAATTGTAATAAATGTAGTATTTTTATTGAAAATTATTAATGAAAAGAATTCTATAATTTATGAGCAATACACTATTAACGAAAAAAATATTTTTTTAAATCTTTTTCACTAAATTCCAAAAACTACATATTTCAATATTAAATTAAGTATACTATACATAGATTATAATGTTATACAGATTATAATGCTTTTATTAAATTCTTTAAAGCTCTTTGTAATATTCCGATTAATAACATTTTAATTAGTTGAATTTTAATTATCCTTATTACGTCTACCCATATTTATTAAATGCCATATTATATATCTTGTAGTTGAATTTTTTTTAATTTTAATTTATAGCTTTGTAAATGAAAATATAATTTATTATTACATTAATTTTTAGGAACCAATGGATACATCAACAAGCTCAATTAAATCAAAGGACACATCAACATTACGAAAGGATGGAAGTGAAAATAGTTCTGGTAAGTCTTTTTAAAATATTTTTCTTTGTTTTTTATTATTATTATTTTTATAGCTTTTTATGGGTTGAAGTAATTTTTATTTTTCCATAAAGTAATTTTAATTAATTTTCTTTTTGCGTAGATTTTGCTTATATAAAATTTTATAAATAATTAAATATAAATTTTTTTTAATTTTTAATATAAAAATATTTATTAAATAATTTAATTAAGAAAAATATTATTTAATTTTTTATCATTTAAATATAAAATGCTATTAGTATTTTTAATTGCTATTAAAGTTTAATAAATAATATGTTAATTGAAAGAGGATGCAAACGTAAAAATTAAAAAAAAAAATAATGGGAACAATTCAAATAATTTTTTTTTTTGCAATACGATTTACAAATTTATTAATATTTAAAATAATTTTAATTAAGCAAAATCTTTTTACGGATTTTTTACGATTATTTCATTTTATTTACCTAGAATATTAATTTGTTTTTTAAAAAGTGATAATTAAAATTTACCTCTACACCATTTAGAATTATAAATTATAATTTTAAGTTTTAATTATAATTTTTTATTTATTTATTTATTTATGTAATATATATTTATTTATATAAATGAATATTTTTTTTAATATATCGGAAAAGCTAAAAGGGATTTAATAATATACAAATCAAAACACGAACACGTATCAAATAAATACGGTAGAAAATTTAAGTGTTATAATAAAATAAAATAACGTTCAATTCTGTGATAAAATAAAAAAAGAATACAAAGTAAATAAAGAAAGTAATTTAAAAATTTTTAAAGATGAAATGAACACTTTAATAATGATCACAATTATAAATAAAAAGAGAAAATTATTATTTTTTTTTTTTTCGAATTTCCGTCGGCAGGTGAGTTCCCATTGGCAATAAATATTCTAAAGAAATTAAAAGTAAGGAAGGAAAATGAAATAATTCTGTTTTCGTTTTTAGTTTGTTTACATATATACATGCATACATACATAAATTTGTTATTTTAAATTTAATATATGGAATTATAAATATTTTATATTTATTATTCAATTCTTTAGTGGACATTAATATTAGTCGCTTATGTTTTTTTTTTCTTAGTTAAAAAGAAATATTTAAAAATCAAAAATTTTATAACTGCATAACTACTAATTAAATGTCCTTTAAAAGAATCGGTTGTATTGATTTTATATTCCTAATACTTCTTTTATTAAATTTTTAATAGAATTTTTTTTATATACATAATATATACATACATATTTATGTCCATAAATATTTCATGCTTTTTTTTTAATGCTAAAATTTTAAAAATAAAAACGACTAAAGGCAAACAGATTTATTTTGAATTTTTTATTTTTTTCCTTTTAAATAATAATCGGAATGAGCATAGGGATTTTTGGCCGACGTGAAATTTTTTTATAATTTTTTTTTTTATCTCAGTATTTAAAATAATTTTTTTTTAATATTTATTTTATTTTTTTTTTTATTTTTTTAAAAATAATATAAAACAGAAATTATTTTTCTAAAAAAAAAAACAAAACCAAAACTACAAATCAAAAGGACACAAAAAATAAATAAAATTGAACACAAAATTTTGTTTTTTAATTTTTTTTATATTTTAGTTACAAACAAAATGGCTTTAAATCCCTATAGCTTTTCCTGATTTTCTTGATTTTAATTATGAATGTGCTGTTTGAATTATAAAACATTCATTATTAACTATTATTGTTAAAATAATTTTATTAATAAAACTGAAATTTAAGTTTTATAATTTAATTTATGGTTTTATTAAATTAAAAGTAATAAATAGTAAATATAATTTGACCATAAAAAGCTAATTGCAGTTATGTTGCAAATTTTCATTTTTAATATTTATAATAAGTAATGTTTATTTTCTTAAAGAGTACCTCATTTTTTCAAAAACATTAAAACATACATGAATAGCTAAAATATTTAGAATTCAAACACAGCATTTCATTTTCAATAATAAATACATATATTTATGAATAACATAATAAAAATACATACAATAAATAATTTATTTAATATATTAAAATAATTTTAGATGATAGTGATTCTGATGAACAAATGGACCCATCATCGTATATGGAACCACAATTAATGTTAGATGAATATGATGAACCTGTCGAATTTAAATTTGATCCTAATGCAGATTCAACAAATCAAAGTGGCAATAATGGCAACAATAATAATAACAATAGTAATAAAAATAATAATACTAATAATAATAATAATAATAATTCAACTGCTAATAATAATAATAATACAAATAACAGCACTAGTAATATTAATAATAATAGTAACAACAATATCAGTAATAATAATAATAATCAACAAACTCCACCACAACAACAAATTCAAACACCACAGATACCCCAATTAACACCAGAAAGCTTGGGACTTATCAAAAATACGTTAATTGGGGCTGCTGGAGTTGTACCAGGCATAAATTTAAATCTAATCAATCAATTAGCTGGTATACCAAAGTTAACTCCCATAATTAAATCTGCAGTATCTGCTTCTGGAAATACTTCTAATAATAATACCGGTAGGAGTACCCAAAATTCGGGAGCTGGAAAAAATATGCCAAAGTTATCTAAACGTCCAAAATTGAAACAAAATGGTTTGAATCCAAATCAGTTAAAACAGGTAATACATATTAACGTAAATTTACAAAAAGCATTTAGCTTTTGTGTACATATATATATATATATATATATATATATATTTACAACAATATTATTTCTTTTAGCCAATCAACAACAACGACTTTATTGATTTATTCACAAGTAATTTGTTGTCTGCTTCATCACCTATTAAACCAGTTGTTTCCGGTCAGCAAAGTCAACAATTAAATACGAGTGGCGGAAGTATTGCATCGCCTGTACCATCTGGTGGATTAAATGCAGTTGGAGATAATAGCAATAGTAGTTCAAAATTTGATTCCAGTAGTGTAAAATCTGAAAGTGGTGGTGGCAATAATAATAATACTAATG
This sequence comes from Condylostylus longicornis, assembly GCF_029603195.1. Taxonomy (NCBI): domain Eukaryota; kingdom Metazoa; phylum Arthropoda; class Insecta; order Diptera; family Dolichopodidae; genus Condylostylus; species Condylostylus longicornis. Next base: position 4,135,880 of record NW_026578009.1, on the reverse strand, counting down.
CTAATAATAGTAGCAATAATAATAATAACAATAATAATAATAGCAACAACAATAATAATAACAGCGGAAGTAATCAACGATCAAACAAATATATTATAGATGATTCAGAAGGTTCTGTTAGAGACTTTTGTACCAAAGAAGGTGATCATACATATCGTTGTAAAGTTTGTTCTCGCGTTTACACCCATATAAGCAATTTCTGTCGACATTATGTCACATCACATAAACGAAATGTTAAAGTTTATCCATGCCCATTTTGCTTTAAAGAATTTACAAGAAAGGATAATATGACAGCTCATGTAAAAATTATACATAAAATTGAGAATCCGTCATCAGCGCTAACGGGTCAAGTAGTGCCTCACATTAATAAAAACGATAGTGTAACATCACCTCCGGGCAAAGCTGGTAGTGATTCCGGTAATAGCAATAACAATAACAACCAAGAGGCACAATCTTTAAGTAAATGGGATAAAGAGAATTCATCATCAGCAGTTACAACAAGTTCATCTGATAATATAGCTTCATCTCTAACATCTCTGATAACAAGTAAAGTGTCAACGCCGACTACAGCGCAGTAAAATAAATTTTGTTTTTATAAAAAATATGTATTAACAATATAAATAATTAAATGTATCTTTAATATTTTATATAATTTTCCCGCCACAATTTCTTCACTGTACTGACAAAGAGTAATAGTTAACGAATACAAGATAGTATTTGTAAAATATTCTTTAATCGATTATTTATTAAATTCATTTTTAATTAAATAATATTATTTAATATGTATTAGTAAAAACGTTACATGGAAATGGTTAATGGTTTCCAATATTCCAATGTTTTTTCTCTTTTTTGAACTTTTTATTTTTTTTTATATATTTGTTTGTGTATAATTTATGTATATAATGAAAATTAGAAGAAAATTAAGTTTCTTTTAATATCACATTTTTTTTTTATATAATAATACTTTAATATTATTAACTTTTATGTATAATTCTTAATATAATTTCGCTTATAAATAATGTTATTAATAATTTTTATATTTAAATAAACATATTAAATTTTAGAATAAATGAAAACAAAAGTATATATATATATAATATACATGCATATGTATATAAATATATATATATATATAGGTATATTATATAAGATATATGTACATATAATGCATAATTTATGAACATAAAATTGTTATCTGTTTTTCTTTACTTTAAATTTTTTATTAAAGTTTATACTTAAGAATTTAAATTAACATTATTATTTTTACGTTAAATTTAGTTTATTTAAATGAAATTAATATATTTTTTTTATTATTAAAATAAAAACAAAATTTAAATTGCATACAGTTTTTAAGAAAACTTATAATTGAGTTTTAAATGAAAAGTTCAAAATTATTTTGCTTCATTTTATTAAATAATAAATTTCATTAAAAAAAAAAACAAATAAATCATGATTTACGATCAAATAACATATAGTAATATAATAATTAGCAAGAAACGAAATTTCAAATGTAGTAAGATCTCTACGATGCGAATTCAAATAAAATCTATAAAAAAGTGTTATATGAAAACCGCCTTTTATACAAGTAATTTGCAAAACCACAATAAATTTTTGTTAGTTTACAGTTTAAATAAAATCAGAATTATCGATATCAGGTTTATTGAATTAAATTGATAATCAACGTACGAAGACCAATATTATGATAAGTGTGTAACGTACATTTATGTTAATTAATAAAATTTGAACAAATATTTCGCGAAACAAATATATCATGGTTGTATATTTTTCCAGATTTATTGAAAATAAACCAGTATAAATTAATTAATAGAAAAACAAATATTTCCGAATTTAAGTTAACCGGCAGAAGGTCAACAATAAGTTTCTAATTTTGATCGTATTGGGACATCTCATTCAAATCCTTTTATTATTTTTAAAGCTTTTGTCATGAATGTTATTCTTATTAATTAAAAACTACAATTTATAATAAAATAAAATTTATATTTTTAATTACAAAATAATTTGAATAGAATAAAAAATAGAAATAAAATATTATTTGACCAAAAATATTATTAAAAAAAATTTTTTTGTACATATAGAAATCATAAAGTAAACACATAATATAGAATATGAGTTATAGATTGTAACAAAAAAAAAAAAAATAACATAATTTTTAATTAAAATTTTTTAATTTAAAAAACCCGTATATAATTAAAATAATAACATACATAAATACATAACATATTTTTAACATGATAAATTAATAGATTGAATCATCTTAAAGATTATTGTAATTAAGTAACATTCATGGCAATTACAATCAATTTTAATAGTCAAGTTAATAGCCTCTACTAATAAATATGCATATATTTTTATATCATCATCAATAAAAGAAACATTTGTTTCAGCATCAATTTTGTTTCATTTTAAAATAAATTAGCTTTCCAAAATTTACAAAATGTTGAATATAATAAATACATCCTTTCTTTTTTTCAACATAAATTAATAATATTTATAACAATAACGTATATATATCTGCATCAATTTATACTAAGTTGCCAATTAAGTTATAGTATAGTTAAAAAAATATTAAAAAATTAATAAAAGTGCAATTTTTGTACATAATAAGTAAGTTAAAAATAAAGAAAAATAATATAAAATATAATAAAAACAAATGAGAAAAAATTTTCAGAAAACAAAATTCATGTCTTCCAGATCATCCAAAAAAAAAAGTGTGAAATATAAAATTGGGGAAAAAAAAAATCTTAAAAAAACATGAAATAAAGAAACCAAAATTCTTACATACATTCAAATTTATATATAAATATATAAATATATATATAAATATATAAATATATATATATATATATATTCATATGTAAATAAAAAGGCAACCTATACTTGTTTAATCTATTTATATTAAAATTTTATTAATATTATTATTATTATTTTAATTTTGTTGTTAATTTCTAATTTTATTTATTTATTATTTTATTCTTATCTTTTCGTTCATTTTTTTTTCTTACTTTAATAATAACATTTTTAATTTAACCTCCGATTCTTACTTTAATTTCCATTATATAATTGAATTCATTACTATTTATCATTTCCAATACAAGTTGATTCAATTAGAGTTCAAGTGAAAAACTAAATTTAATTTAAATTAATTGAAAGTATATAAACAATTCCACAAAAAAAGAAAAGGTCCTTAATTACATATAAATTTTCAAAAATATGAAAATAAGAAATTCAAATTCACTTCCTAATTAATCCAGATAAAATTTCTAGTGTTAATTAAGTTCAATAATAAGGCAATACATATAAACTTCACTAGGATATTTTAAACAACTTATACATTATTAAGAATTATTTGTGCATAAAATCAAAACATTTTTATGCTTAAAAAATATTATAAATATATTTTTGTATCTTAAACTTCTTGGTAAACTAAATGCTTCTTGGAAATAAATATGTTAAGTAAATTTAGTGTGGAATTTCAAGATTAACTATTTTCGGCAAAATATTTTCAAACAGGAACATTACATATACAATTTAATCGTGTATCTCACTTTTTCATATCTCATTTTTTGTTCAATATTAATTCTTCTTTTTTCTAATAAATAATTCATTTTTTTAACAAAACTACTAATTGAGTTTTTGAATTTTTATCAAATTTTTCGAATAAACCTATCTATCACCTTTAAAAATAAATATTTTATAATGAATAAAGAATATATGAGATACGCGATACGGTAATTATCTCCTCACTCGAAAATTACATTATACCAAAAATATTATAGTTACTCAACTTGTTTTCACTTGGCTATATACAAGATCACGTCCATAAATTGATACACAATTTCATTTCTAATTAATAAAAACCAATAAAATAAATATCCATTTAATCTTTTTCTTATACTTTATTTAATTCCTATCCAAACTGGTCTCATATAAATCTAATTCATAGATTTTGTCAGATTTAATAAAAAATTATTTTTTCTTTCAAATTAATTTTTCATTTAACCTAATAATGCAAAATAGATATTAAAGAAATTAAATATAAAGCATTTTATCGGAGGCTACTTATAGCACCAAAGAAATATAATACGAAAAAATAAACAAAAAAAAAAATAAATAAAAAAAAAAAACAAATGTTTAATATTTATTTTAGATATTTTATGTACTTTAAATATAATATAGATGTATCAAATAAACGTTACGATATGAATGAAAAAAAAAATAAAGCAATAATATTCGAATTTTGTTTTCTTTGCAGTCGTTAATTTTAGAATTTGTTTTATTTAAAAATATTTTTGAATGAAGATTTAATATTTGAATAATCAATTCTATTACAGCAAATTTTTCATTTAATTAATATATTTTAATAGATAATTAAATAATAATTATTTAAAAAAGAATAAATGATCTTTTATTTTAAACTTTTAATGAAAATTATAAGAAAATAATATCTGTTCTTTTAATTTATTAACATATATATTTATGTGTAAACAAAATATATTTTTGAATATATTTACATATTATATTCAAATATTAATTTTCATTCAAGAAATTATTAATAAAAACGTAGTTTAAGTTTAAATATAAAATAAGATGTTATTAGATTTTAAAAACTAAAATTACTTATATTAGTAAAACTTTTTTGTATAACAAAATTTTGATAAATTTTTAATAATTTTTTGAATTAAGAAAAATCAATTTCAAATATAATTTAAATGTACATTCATGTTTTTAATACCTTATTTATCAAAAAATTTTAAAAAAGAAATTTTCATTTTGTACAAATATAAAAAATTCAAATGATGGTACAAGTTCGAATTACAAAATTAAAACATTTAGAATTTAATTACACAAACCGATGAGTATTACTATACAAATTTTTTCTATTTTATATCATTTGCAATTTTATCTGCTATTATAGGATACAATAATTACTAAGAGTTATTTGAAGTTTTGTCTAATTTGTTATCAGTTTATTCAGAATTTATAACAAAATTGAATGAAATTAAAAAAAAATTAAAAATTAAATTTAATTTAGACTTTTTCAGTATATCAGTTAAACTTTATCTACGTTTAGTTAAATAAATTATTTTCACTGCACCAAAAATTTTTTATTCTATTTGAAATTGATTTTAATTTATAATTAATAATTAAAAAATTATGAAAGTTGTAAATTTCGTTAAAAAAAATTAATTAAATGAACAAAATTTATTTTTAAACAGTTTTAAGGATTAAAAATTCACCACAAGTGGCCTTATGAAAAAAAAAGTCTTTTATATTGCAATAAAACAAATCGTAAAGAAAAAAATATTGTAAATTTTTTAAAATGCAATAATAAAAACTTTTTTTTATTTGATATAAAATTTTATAATAAATTAATAATACATATTTATATAAAATAATAAATAGAGTAATTTAAAAATATATTTTTGACTGCATTTAAGAAAAAAAAAAAATTTTTTTTTTTTATTTTGAACTTCATATATTTAGAATTATCGCATATTATAAAATTAACAAAAAACAAAAACATATTTAGAATGAAAACCGAACTTAAATAAAAAAAAATATAATATTGTTTTAAGTATAATTAAAAAGAAAAATTAAAATTAATAATGAAATTATTTTGAAAATGTTGCATTGCTTATAAGCAATTATATTTTAGAGAAAATATTTAGAAAATTTAATAGTTTTATTTTTTACATCCAATTTGAAATTTAACAAAATTTTATAAAAAGTGAATTACATGTTTTTTTTTTATTAAAAACCTGAAATTCTTCAAAAATAAATTAAAATTAATGAAAATACATACATACATAAAAACTGAAAACACGATGAAAAAGTTTAATTAAAATTTCATGTTCAATTTTCTTCAAAGATAAAGTAATTTAAATTGAATTTTTAATTTTTCTCCAAATTTATTTGGTTTCGTTAAATATTTTATAAATATTATTTATTTTCGTAATCTTATATATTGAATAAACTAAAAGGTTTCTGTTAAAGTTTAGCGTGTAATGTCTATTTTAATATAAAATTATGTATTTAAAATTCAAGATCCAAAAAAAAAAAATTATTTTATATATATTTTTTTATGTATATAATTTTAATATGCATATTTTTATGAGATACTATTGCGATTAGGTACTAAAATTTTGTTTTAAAATTTTTCTTTCCTGAAAACAATGAATATTTCTATTATTATTTTTTTGGTACACAATTTTCAAAGTTTTAAGGTAAAATAAATACTAAATCTATCTATAATTATATAATATATAGAAGTTTTCAGTTTTACTATTTATTTTCAATATTCTTAATTAACAATACAAAATTATTACATTTCTTTTATTAATTTTAATTTTTAATTATTTGTACAGTAGGTATAGCTAGTGCAATTTAGCAATTAATTTCACTTAAGTTTAAAAATAAAACTAACCAATATTAAAAGAAAGCAATGATTATATTAAAAAAAAAATCATTATAAAAATATTAAATCCCACAAATTTTTATATTTAATTAAAAGTGAAAATTAATTAAAAATAAAAACAATAAAATTTTATGATGAATTTTCAAATGTTACCTAAATATTAAATTATACAATTTTTATTTTATTATTTTTTTTATTTTGTTTTCTTTTTTTTTTTATATCTTTACTTTATCTCTTGTGTTGTTAGAATTTTACAAAGTAAAACAAAAATCATTTATATAAAGAATTAGAAAAAAATAGACTAATCAAATTTAATTTTAGTTGTATAAAATTTAAATAAAAGTAATATAAATTAAAAAAAAAAACTGATTATTAAATCAATAAATAAATATGCACACATAATAAAATGTATTTTTCTTTTGTTTTGTTTATGTCGTAAAATTATTTCGGTAATAGTTTTGAATACTGTTAAATTGTGAAAAACTGTAATATTATTAAAACGGAAAAACTATAAATAAATATAGATTAGATTAAAAATCATGATCCAATAAATTTTTAAGAAATAAAATCCGTTTTCGAATACTAGTCTCGTCTAGAGTCTAATATGAAGTGTATGCAATAAAAATATGTTCATTAAACTTATTATGTGATATTTTCTATACAAGCTTTTAACACCAATTTATGAAAGTATCTACTGAGGTTTGCGGGACCAATTTGTTTAATTGCCAGAGACTTTCCGTATTTTTTTTTCCGGTCGAATAATTTGACGAAACACACGAAGTAAAGGAATATTCAATATAAAACTTTTATTTACAGTCTGAAATCCCGAAAATACTGCAGTTATATTTCTCATATTTAATTTCGAAAATTGAACTTGGAAACAAACAATTTTATATTATTTTTTTAATTGTTATTTAAACAAATTTTTATTATATTGAAAAATTTTTTTATTTTTATATATTATGAGTTTATTTTTATAGTAATATGTTCTACTTGATTTTTTTTTTAGAACGTTTAAATGCTACTCCAGAATTAACTCAAAGGTTATTTGGCACTAAAAGTAATGATAATACTCCGGAGATAAAATTGAAAATTCGTGTTAATCCATCCACACAAAATCCACAACATTTACAAACGGAAACACAAATTATTCGTACAAACAATATTTTATCCAATGCTAATAACCTTTTGCAACAGCATTTAAGAGCAGATAATTTAAATGAAAGTAATTTGATAAATCAACCATCTGCACAAATTCTTACGGATTCACTGAAACAAATTAATAATATAAAATCAAATATTATTGAAAATAATACTCCCACAAATGTAAATTCAGCAAGAATTTCATCTTCAGCCGCTACATCATCAAATAATACTTTACGTCATCATTATCTTTTGCATTTGTCTCGTACTGGAAATCAACCATCAAATTCCGTTCAATATACACAAAAGTTGGTAACTAATGATGAAAATGCAAACAATACCAGTCAACCACAGATAACAGTAAGTGATACAGATAACAATAATAGTTGTTTAAGTGGTAACAATGAACCACAAAGTCCACCACAAAAATTAGTGTTCTCTTCAAATGTGTCACGTCCGATACAAAGACGTCGAATTCGTCGTAAACCAGCCTCATCTTTAGATGATCAAGCAGAGCATTTAACAGAAATGTCTGTACGTGGTCTAGATCTCTTTCGTTATGCCAGTATTACTGAAGGTGTTTACCAGTGCATTGAATGTGCTAAAGAAAATATTCAAAGAACATTTAAAAATAAATATAGCTTCCAGAGACATGCATTTTTATATCATGAAGGTAAACATCGTAAAGTTTTTCCATGTCCACAATGTGGTAAAGAATTTTCACGTCCAGATAAAATGAAAAATCATATGAAAACGACACATGAAGGTTTTATTTCTAAAGAAACAACATATAATGCATTCAATTACTTAATAACAGCCGCGTCAAGTGGTGCAAATAACAGTAATACTGATATGCAACAGATATTTAATAAAATGGAAACTAATTCATCCACCTTAAATATGGTTAGTCAAGGAAATAATAATAATAACAATAATACTAATAATAATAATAATAACAATAACAAGAATGATAATAGTAATAATAACAATAATAATATCAATGAAAATCAAAATATTGACATTAAAACCATAAATATTTCCGATGATAATTCAGATATTATTATTGAAGATTCTATTAAAAATAAAATAATTGTTGTGAAAACACCTACCACATCACCAACAATGCAAAATACGATATTATCAGTGCCAGTATCAACAACCGGTTCGGTATCAAAACCGCCTCCGTTGGAAAAAATTAAAATTAAAACTGAAATTCAAAAAAATGAATTAAACCCACCGCTACAATTATTATCGCCGTCCAGATCGGGTTCTGAATCACCAGAATGCACAGAAGTTGATGTATCATCAACTAAGCCAATACCTATGGTACAATTAGCTACTGCTACACCGGCTACAATCGCTCAAATAACAACTTTTAAAGAAGAAGAAGTAATATAATATTAATTTACTCAATAATGGTACACTAAAAGAAATGTTTATTTTATAACGTTTATTTTTTTCTATTGATTGTATAATAGTTATTAATTTAAGTTGATAATCGAAAATTTTTAAAAGTAAAATAATTATATATTCCTAAATCAAGCAGATGTGTATGCATATAGGTAATTCTTTGTCTCTCTATATAATAAGAAACATTATGAAATTATTTTGAACTGATGAAAAGGTTTACTATAAAACTATACGTGTATGTAAATTTTTGATTTTGCAAGTTCTCAAAATTCCCATTTCAAAATTTCGTTTTAACAATTTGAAAGTTTCTGTCTAAGAATACATAATGGAAAAACATCAGCCAAGTGATTTTTAAAAGAGCAGATTTAATTTTTGCAATTCAATAAATTTTCTCAATTCTATTTATAATTTTCTAATATTCTTTTCAGTATTGTTGTTATAATTTTAAAATTCTTTTTTAAGTATTAAACTTCGGTACAAATAAAATGAGTTATCTCAAATATCATATTGTAATTAAACAAATTTTGGTGCTTTGAAAGCAAGTGGTTGTTATCCATTTTATTCATATTCAATTAGTGCTTTCTATTTTATTATTAAAACTCGTGTTGTACTTAGATTAGATTTATAAGACTACTAGTGATGGATTTTAAATTAAATCACTATATGGCCAGTGCATACTTTTAAATTAAACTTATTCAGAATTTACGCCTTCTAAACAAGCATTTATCAAAATATATAAAATAACGCCAAGATATATTTTTTTAATATGTATTTTAAATTAATCAAAGCTAAGAGGCTAACCAAACAAGAATGCGTTTATTTTACACGACATGGGTATATTACAAAAAAACAAATGTAAGCTAAATCAATAACGTTTTCATAGCATAAAAGTTGTGAATCGTCTATTCATTCGTGGGCTATATTATTGATAATATCAAAATAATGTTTCCAAATTTTGATATTTTCCAAATCGTGCTTTTTATTAAATTATAAATATTTTTTTTTTTTTTGTACTGTAAGGAATGCTAAAATTAATTCCATATAAATTCATTAAACTGAAATTAATGTGTTAACCTTTACATGTGTATAAAATTTTTATATAGTAAATCTTCTTTTCGTAATGTAACCAACGGTGCTATGTGCCTTAACAATTAAATTTTTTGTAGCAGTTTTAGGAAAATGAACATAATATTTAAAAAAAAATTAATAAATATTTATTTAAATTACTAAGCTCAAATTTTATCAAACGCACAATAAATGTAGTACTTATAAATTAATTATTATAATCTTCCAAAATTTTCTTAAAAAAAAAATAAAAATATTTATTTAGATTGTTCTAAAAACGTTTTAATATTAATTGTTGTTACCAAAATTAAATAAATAAAACTTCAACAGTAATAATACTTGATTATCAGTATTAAAATATCAATTTAAAATATTAAAAAAAAAAGAGATAAATCCGTATAAAACCTTGTAAATTTATTCTATTTAAACTATAACTTTAACCACAGTATTTTTTTCTTTAAATTGTAATAAATGCTTACGTTTTAAGTCTCTATAATCTCTATAAACTAAAATATTTAAAATAAACAATGGTTGTCAAATTTAGCTATTAATATTATTATTTTTTTTATAAAATATATATTTTGTATTATCACTTGAATAGAGGATTATACAACACAAAATTAATATATGCATGTTAAGAGACAAAATTATAAAATGTAATGATTTATGTATCTTAAAAAAAGTAACATCGATATGGATGCAATTTTTGAATATTATGTAAGATTTATTTGACGACAAAAAATTAATAAGTTAATATTTATTATTTAATTAACGAATTTAGCCAAGTGAATTTGAAATTTGTATGGTTTCTTGTAATTATGAACTACAAAAAAATTTTATATTTTGCTTTAAAGACAATCAAAATTTTCACAGTGATATCTTAATTCAGTAATTAAAAATAATTGATTTATTGCATCGATTGATAAAATTTATATACGTATAAATAAATTTGATAATAAAATAATGCTTTAATAATCTCAAATACAAAAAAAAAAAAACTCATAACACATTATAAATACTGAATCATTTATGATATTACAATATTTTATATTTGAAATTCATAATAATTTTAGTTTAGAAATATTGTTCTTAGTATATTAAAGCTAAATGGTGTTCATAATTTTCATAAAACATTTAATAATTTGATATTAATATAGATGAATATAAGCATATTTCGATATAAAATTGTTCATTAAATTCTTATTTAATGATTGTTTACAGGAATATTTTTAAATAAATTAAATTATTGCATCAAGAGAAAACATTTTTGCTTTGCATATTTTTTAATTTTCTAAAAATAATTTTAATATAACATCAAAAAATATGTTGGCGAACTATAAATTTTCAATATTTTTGAACAATATTTTTGAACATTATTAATATTTCTTATTATTTAGCAAATAAAAATTTATACATCAATATTAGTCTCATTAGTATCTTGAATTGATGAATTTATTTTTATCAATAAATTAAATAAAATTTATAAAATCTAATTTAGTTTACAAAATAACTTTAATATCTTTTGATGCTTTAAATTTTTATTGAATACATAGCTTGTGAATTTTTTCACCTATTTCTGTGAACAGAAGAAAACCAGTACTAATAATAAATAAGTCTTATAAAATTTGTTATATATATGTACTTACATATATATAAATTATATAATATAGGATGTAAAATTTTCAAAATCTATACTGTAAAGCTTTAAATTTGTATGCCAGTGATTTTTGTTTTTAATTTATTATGATATTATAATGAAGAAAAATCGTAAATTTTTATTGTACATAATTTTTTATATTCTTTTATTCTATGTATTATTATACGAAAAGTATAATAATATAAAACATATATTTATACAAATTATGTACATTACCTTTATGTTATATTTTTAAGCTATTACTTATTTTAACCTCAATTTTGTTGTGATTATTTTTTAATTTCAATTTTTCTTTGAATTTTTATTTTCTCTAAAATTAGTATACGTTTTAATGAAAAATGAAATTATTCGCATTATTTCAATTATAATAGTTATTATTTTTAATTTTAAATACAAAAATGTCAGTATATTTTTTTTTTCAAAGAATTGTATTAAGATTTATTTGTACAAGATTTTGTTTTTTTTTTTAAATTATAACTTTCAGTATCATAATTTTAATACAATAAACAATATAAACAGCAAACAAAATATTCATATTCAATTCACTTTTTATATTTAAAAATTTAAAAAAAATATTTGAGTAATAATTAAATAAAAAATCAAATATTTTTTCAATTTTTATATGAAAAACAAACGTAAAAAAATTAAACATTATTATAATTTTAAATATTAATAATATTATCTATGTAATGATGTAATTATTTTATTTATTTAAATAAAAGAGTGAATATTATTAATTTAGACAATTTATAAATAATTAATTTAAAAAAAAATGATTATGGTCTTTATTGAAAATACAATTATTATTAAAACAATTAAAGAAAAAGTAATAATTTAGCAAATTTTTATATTAATCTTCAATTTAATATTATTTGAAAAGATTTTGTTTTTAAGGATAAAAGGAACGCGAAATTTATGGGAAAAAAATATTAAAATTTTTATACTTATTTGTTCAGGAATTATTTATATTAAAACATATATAAAATTTTACTTTTAACCTTTACTATAAATTTATATTGAGCTTGAAATCTAATTTCAAAATAATTTTAATAAATAACTTTTTTTTTTTTCATTATTACGAAAATATATTCATAATTGAAGATTAATAAAATTATTTTTAATTTACAATAAAAAGTAACGATTTTTAATTGTTTTATAAATAAATAATTTTAATAAATAAATAATAATTGTGGACATGAGAGTAAAAAAATTTAATTTTATAAAATAATAATAATCAGTTTATGTCTTTATTAATTTAGTTTAATTAAAATTTCTGATTTAGTTAATACAATTTAATATTTCAAAATAATTTTATTTTAAAAAGGAAAATTATATAATATGAATCTAATAAAAATTTTAGAGAATTTTAAAAATGAAAAACCTAAAACTTTAGTAACTTATTTAAAAATTTATCAAGTAAAATTTATAAATTCCGCTATTTCTTAACATATAAAAAATATTATTTAGAATAATTTCTATTTTTGAAATATGCTTTTAAATTAATTATAATATAGTTAAATTTTAAAACAGTTTTTAGCAAAATCAAACTCATATTAAAAATAAATATTGACTTTTTGGTTAATTATGTTATTTATATAAAAAAAATTAATTAAAGGTCCTATTTTAATTTCAAATATTATTTAGTCAAAATTTTTATTAACTCATAAATTGTAAATAAAAACAATAATTGACATAATTACAATTTAAATTGTTTTAACGTCTTTGATCTTTGTGCGGTATTCTAAATGTTTTTGCTAATTTTTATTTTATTTTAGTAAATTTTTTTACCAAATTTTATATTTTACTTGTTTTGTAATAAATATTAAAGTAATTTTTTTTTTTTCATTTTCTATTTATTTTATTTTCGTACGAATTTTGAGACATTTGCACATAGTTTGCTGTTCTTTGACTAACACATTTATATTTTTTTTTTTTAAATATTTTACGAATAAAAGATTTCTCATGGCTTCTTTGAATTATTTTCTAAAATTATTTACTAGATTTATATTTAAAAAAATATTGTTTTAAAATTGAAATAAAAAAGATACTTAACCTTTTTTTACAAAATAAATATTTTTGTTTTTGTATTACGTCTTTTGTGATTCTATATTTATTTTATTGTACTTTTAAATTTTTTTGATTTTACTATTTATTAAAAAGAAAACTCATATTCATTTTAAGAAAATGAATTATGAATAAATTTCGAATTTTCTAAATTATGTATTTTACTTTCCAAATTTTTAGTTAATTAACAAAAAGAAAAAGAAAACTTAAAGTTTTTTAATATTAAACATTAGCTCTCCTTAAATTACAATAAATTTAGTATAATGGTTTTATGTTTGATTTTATATTGTCTATGTATTTTGTATTTTTAATTTAGTTTATAGTTATATTTAGTAAATGATACTTATTATTGATAATTTCAAATAAATTATGTATATTTTTTTTTTTAATTTTCAATAAAATTTATTGATTTTTGTTTGTGGGAAATAATACTTAAAAATAAATTGTCAATATGTAATTTGTAGTTACTTAATTTTTTTTATATATATACATTTTTTTTATATTATTGCTATTAGATAAATACTCATGTAATTAAATAATAAATATTTAATACAAATTTTTTGTAGTACAATTTAAATTAGTATACAATTTATTATAATATAGAAATATTCTATTATATTAAGATAAAATAGAAAAAAAACTGTAGAAATTTTTAATATTTATTAATTTTCATAATAACTAAATTATTTTTTAATTATCAACTTATGAATATACAATTTTACTGAAGTAAATCATTTTAAATCAATTTCTAAAATAAAAAAAAAAACTTTGCAAAATTTTATATAAATTATTCAAAAAGGTTTAAAATTCTTACAAGAAAAAGTTTGAATTCTTAATTAAATTTTTTTAGAAACTTTCAAATTTTTTTTCTATACTTATGTGAAAATTATGATTTTTGCACATATACTTATGTGAAAAATTTAAGCAGGAATAGTAATAATAAATTATTTTAAATATAAACATACCTAATTGATTTAATTGCAATTGAACATTTAGTAATATGCGAATTAATCTATGTTTTATAACCTAATTTATCAGCAATCCTGATAAAACCCTATAGTCCTGATAGGGGAAAAAATTCAATTTCTATTTTAACATTTATTCAATTTCGAGGAAAATAAAGCAAAAAAAAATTTAATAAAAAACAGGACCTGAAGGAGATATTTAAAACAAAAATACTCCAAAAAAGTAAAGCAAAAAATGAAATTAAAATGCTAAACACTTATAATATTTTTGAATTTTCGCGTTTAATATACTAAGAAAACCTTGAAAGAAAATATTTTTTTACTATAATACATAATATGTATAATGTTTTTATTAAAATTTAATATTGGTATTAGATGAATTCTGAAAATAATAATAAACTAGAAATTATTATAAATATTTTGCAAAGTTTAAAATTTTTCAATTAAAATAATAATATTTAATTATTTTAATGGTACCTTATTTCTGTAATATCAAAATATCTAAATAACTAAATGATGAATATTTAGTATATTTAAAAATATGCTTCAGTAATAAATTGAGATTACTTAAAATATATTCAACAATATTACTGAAATTGAAAAAATTCATATTATTGAAATATTCTCCCATTTCAATTTAAATTATCTAATTAATTTTGAAAAACAAAATAAAGAAACAGTTTTAGTTTAATTTATCGAAATTTAGTGTATTCCAATTTTAAAAATCTATTATTAATTCTCGTTATTTAAAATTAATATTTATGATAAACCTGTAAAATAATTAGAATATATTTCCATTTCAGTAATAGTGTTTGTCTATAAAACATCTTCAAACTTAGGGCAATCAATGACTATAAATATTATAAAAACCTAATGTGCATTTATTGTAAAATGAAAAAAAAAAAGTGAAACAAAATAATAAAATCCGTAAATCTGAATCTCATTTAGGCAGTAAAGAAAGATAAAAAGACTTTTATATATTTTTTTTTTTTGTGTTTTATAACTCTTAAGAATTTTCATGCTGCCAAGATATTCACTGCCAGTTTCTAGAATTACGGTAGTGTAAGTTTTTTTTATTAATTATATTTTAATTTTTTTTTTATATATATATATTTTTTTTAATACTTAATATCATAAGGAAAATATAAAATGTAAAAATTTTGTAATTTGCTGCCTGTGCCTTTCTGTGCAATTTAGTTAATTATCCATATTTGAAATGAAATAAAAATTCAAATAAATAATTATTTAAGACTTTAAGTTAAATATAATAGTAATAATAATGTTTGTCTTATTATATAAAAATATAGATATATAATATATGTATATATGTATATGGATATGAAAATATTTATAAGCTATATGATTATATATTAATAAATAAGATAATTAGATTAAAAAATAAAAAAAAGAAAATAACAACAAAATGCAAGAGGACTTCCACATTGTAATTTTATAAATTAAAAAAAAATTCTAATAATTATTTTTTTTTAAGATGTAATATATTTATTTGCATATAAATTTGGATATTTTTAATTTGCTCTTAAATAAAATTTGTTAATTATAGTAAAATAAAACACTTTTTTTAATGAAATAGTTTTTCATATAAATTTAATTGGTAGCCCTTTATTATAACCGTACGAACATATGTTCGAAGGGTGTACTAAATTTTCGTTTGTAACGCTAAGAAATAATGCTCGAAGATATGGACTCAAGTGTATGTTTTTGATCAGCGTCGAATTCTGAGTTGATTTAGCTTTGTCTGTCCGTCCGTCCGTCTGTCCCAACAATAACTCAAAAACTAATTGAGCTAAGTTTACCAAATTTTCACAAATGATTTATTGTAGTAAGTGCCAGAAATTATTTATTACAGTTCTGGTATCTGCCATACAACTTCAAAAGTTATTTCACTATATCTCAGAAACTATAAAAGCTATAGTATTGAAATTTCACACAAACGAATATATTAGTAAGGCCCATGTGTTTGATAAAATTCGTTAAAATTTCTTGACTCTTTCCGGTATCTGCAATACAACTTCAATAGTAGTTTGGCACACACAGTATTTTGAAAAACACTGTACTAAAATTTTGTATAAGTTAATATGGTAATACGGCAATTTAAAGTCATAGAATAGTTAGTTATGGCATAACTGTCCCATAGTCAGTTATGGCATATTTAGTCGCACATAAGACAATTAATACGGGTATCACAGAGCGGTCAAGGTCAACTATATTTTTCTCGTTTAAATCAAATTTATCTTGTCTTGAAAAACATATTGCAAACTAAGGAACTTTTTATGGCATGGGTCATATAGATTTTAGAAATTTTATTTTTTAAATATGTTTATTGGTTTATAAAGAAAAAATTGTTATTAAAATATACATAAATCGACTTTTATCCTTTTTTTTAAAGAGGAATATTTGAATAAGTTTACAAAATTCTTTTGTGGATTAATAATTCTTTTTTAGATGTTTAGAATATCTGAGAAGGAATAAAGATATAGGGTCTTCAGCAACTACGAGATATAGATCTGCTTTTCGGTTTTGATCGGAAATTTCAAGTCGTTATTCAATTAATTTTAAAAATAAATTATTGCAATACCTAAAATTATTTTTAATATTATTTTTATTTATCGAATTGTGTTCAAATATTAGCCTTACAATCTATTAAGATGGACGTTCTGAGTTGCACAAGTTGGGAAATTAAATATTTTTTAGTGCTTTTACAAAATATTTTCACCATTTAAAATTTTATTTACGAATTTTTATACAAATGTTGAATATTAAACTTTACAATTATTTTTAAATTGAAGAAGTAAAATGAATGAATTGATAATCGCTATTGTGTACTAAGGTTTTAGTTTAAGATGAGCTGAAAATATGAATTCAAGAGCAATTCAAACTACAGGTATAGAATAAAAAGCAAACAAGTAAGAGGGGTATTTTTGAAAATGCAGTTAAGCTAAAAGCTCTGCATTTAGTTTGTATATGAAACTATAAAAACTTTGCACTTCTAAGCTTAAGAAATGCATTTTCAAAATTTTCAAAACTCAATACTATCATAGATACAGCAAAACATTGCTTTTAATATTAATTAAGTAAATAACTTAAATTCTGTTGACAAAATTCTCCCTCTGCTTTTAATTCTCTCAACCACCTTTTTTATAATTTCTGATGAAAAATGTCTGGCCTCAAAATAGAATTGTCTCTAATTTCAAAACTAAGGATCTCTAAACGTATAATAATTTTTGTAAAGAGATGAACACTTGAAAATTTCTTTAATATTTTTGGTTTTATTCTTTTACAATAACATTGTGAATGCTTATTTTTTGGGTGCACTGTACTTATAAGGGCGCTAGTGAAGGATTCTTTTTGAACGCAAGAAAATATTTCTTTTATATTATAATAAAAAATAAATTTTATTTTTCTTTTTTACTTAAATAAACGTTAAACAAAATATGTAACAACAGTAAATAACATTTACATATAACAATAACGATAAATTTATTAATAACATCCAATAACAATATAAAAATATTCAAAATTTTTAAATACTATTTCAATTTTTGAAGTTAATTCAATAAAAAAGTAAAAACAATATAGAAAAGAATATGTATATGTATAAAACGATAAAAAATCATTATGATTAAGTTTGCATTTTCAGAAAAACATTTTTTCAATATAAAAAAATGGTAAAAAGTCAAACTTAAAAAAAAAAATTAATTATTCTTCAACAAGCGCACTCTCTTCTTCTGCTTGATTACCATTAAGTTGTGGTTCTACATTTTCTTCATTAACAATATTTTGAACTTCTTCTAATTTTTTGGCTGTTATGTCGACTTCTTGTCTAGCAATTTCAGCTAGTTCAGCTGCTTGACTCGCTAAGGCAGCTTCTTCTTCATCTTTAGCATTCTTTTCAAATTCAGCTAAACGACGTAATTCTTCTTCTTTTTGTTTTTGTTCTTCTAACAGTCTTTGTTCTTCAGCAATTCTATCTGCTTCAGCTTTTTCAGGATCAACAGTCTCTTCTTGGCTAGTTTCTTCAGCTGGTTTTGTGTCTTGAGCATCTTCAGTTGCACTAGGAGTTTCATTAGCAACATCTTCGCTTTCAGCAGGAGCTTGTGGTTCTGCTTCAGCAACTGGTTCGGCTTCAGCGGCAGCAGCTTCCGCTTCTGCGGCGGCCTTTGCTTCAGCTTCAGCAATGGCTTTTGCTTCAGCCTCGGCAGCTGCTTGAGCTTCAGCTTCGGCGGCAGCTTTAGCTTGCGCTTCTGCTTCAGCGGCTGCTTTAGCTTCAGCTTCGGCTGCTGCCTTAGCCTCGGCTTCAGCAGCAGCTTTGGCCTCAGCTTCAGCAGCTGCTTTAGCCTCGGCTTCGGCAGCTGCTTTAGCTTCTGCTTCAGCAGCAGCCTTAGCTTCAGCCTCGGCAGCTGCTTTAGCTTGTTCTTCGGCAGCAGCTTTAGCTTCTGCTTCGGCTGCTGCTTTTGCTGCCGCTTCAGCAGCGGCATTTGCTTCAGCTTCAGCGGCAGCTCTAGCTTCAGCTTCAGCTTCAGCGGCGGCTTTTGCTTCGGCAGCTGCCCTAGCTTCTGCTTCTGCTGCAGCTCTAGCCTTAGACTCTGCTTCAGCAGCGAGTTTAGCTTTAGCTTCTGCTGCGGCAGCGGCTTTAGCTTGTGCTTCAGCAGCTGCGATTCTTGCAGCTTCTTCTGCTTGTTTTCTTTGTTTTTCTAATCTAGCTTCATCGTGTCTGAAAAGGAAAATAGAAAATTTGGACATATTCATTTTTGTTTTTATATTATTATTCAGATTGTAATGAAGAAATTACTTAATAGCATTTTAAGTTAAGATAATTATAGACGTGCAGATTTTTAGCAAAAAAAATAATTTCAAATCTAATTTTGTAATTTCGGATCTTGGTGATAGTAGTGTCGCAAGGTACATTAGTAGGGGAACGCCCCAAGGTGGGGTGATTTCGCCACTTTTGTGGCTTGTTGTTATGAACGAGGTTCTACTGCAACTTGAAGAAAGGCGAGTGAAGGCAGTGGCATACGCTGACGACCTAGTAATCCTGGTTTCCGGCTTTGACCTTCCAACAATCAGTGGGGTTTTGGAAGGATCTCTAAATGTGGTGAGCTCTTGGGCTAAAAGATGTGGCCTTGGAGTGAACCCAGCCAAGACGGAACTTGTACTTTTTACGACTAAGACAAAAATCCCGAGCTTTGGACTGCCCCGATTGGGTGGTTTGCGGCTCAGTTTGAGTCCGGCAGTTAAGTATTTGGGAGTCATACTCGACTCTAAACTTAACTGGAAGCTTAACGTGCAAGAGAGGGTGAACAGGGCCTGTACGGCACTTTACACCTGCAAAAAGATGGTCGGCAGGAGGTGGGGGCTGAAACCTAGAATGGTTTTATGGTTATACACGGCCATTGTACGACCTATATTAACTTACGGTTCACTCGTGTGGTGGCCGGCGTTGGGGAAAGCTTACAACTGTACCAAGATCGGTAGGGTACAGAGGGCTGCATGCATAAGCATTACGGGGGCATTGAGATCGACGCCCACGGACGCTATGGATGTACTCCTCCATTTGCTTCCACCAGACATCCATATTAAGAATCTGGCCGCGGCAAGCGCCGTTAGACTCAGAGAAGCTGAGTGCTGGCACGAAAGGCCGTATGGCCACGGCAATGTCCTTCAGTCACTACCGGACGGAGTGGTTGCGGATGCTACAGACTATTGCATCCCTAGACTTGAGCTTGACAAGAAGTTTCGGGTTGAGCTTCCGTCTCGCGGGCAGTGGAAAAGAAATCTTCCACTGCAAGGCTTTGATGTTGCTCTCTTCACTGACGGTTCCAAGGATAGGAATGGGGTCGGTGCTGGAGTATTTTCGGAGACTCAGAACATATCGGAGTCATATCGCCTTCCCAACGGATCGAGCGTGTTCCAGGCGGAAGTATTCGCCATATGGAAGGCATGCGAAATCCTGGGAAGGGATTTGGTTGTGGCCCGGGAGGTCGCAATTGTGACGGATAGTCAGGCTGCGATTCTGGCTCTAAATTCGCCAAAGATATTCTCAAAGTTGGTAGGGCTTTGCTACGATGAGCTGACGAGATTGTGCAGTCATCATAGTATCACCTTACTCTGGGTTCCGGGACATAGGAACATACCAGGAAACGAGCGGGCTGACGAGCTGGCCAGATGTGGGTCGGCATTGGACGGCTCCAGGGCCGAGCGAGTTCTTGTCCCTATAAACACCATCAAAACTGATATATACCGCTTCCAAGTGGCATGTGCGGACCGCAGGTGGAGGGGCCTGAGCACATGTGCAACGGCTAGGAAGACGTGGCCGAAATACGACCATAAGAAATCAATGAGCCTCCTGGCGATGCCTCGACCGGACATAGCTAAGTTAGTGGCTGTGTACACGGGGCATTGGCCTGTGGGGGATCATGCAGCTAGGCTGGGAATTCCCTTTAATACGTCATGCCGCAGTTGTCGGGAGATAGACAAAAAAGAGACGCTTTTTCACTATCTCTGCGAGTGTCCGGCTCTTCAAAGGGCCAGGTTGTTGTCATTTGGGGAAACGGACATAATGGAACTGGGGAACATTTCTAATAAAAGTATCGGGGACGTAAATAGGTTCCTTAAAAGAACGGGGTGGCTCTGATCGCTGGCCCTGGACCAACGTACTTTGACAACCGGGTTTCACGAGGCGGTGGTAGCAAAACGGCACGTCGGTGCTAATTGGGGTGTTGGCCAGTCGGGTCGCACCGGCCACTCTAACCAACCAACCAACCAATTTTGTAATTTGAATTATAAATTACTTTTATGCTAAAATTTTGAAATATAAATTATTATTAATTGAAATTAAATTGAATGCAAGACTTCATGCCTTATTATTATTTTTAATGAATATACACAGCATATACAACGTAAGCACATACGGCTACGCCAGGACGATAAACAGCTATAATTAGAATGTAATAAGCTTTTATATAATGCAAAAAAAGGAAATGTTTTTTTAATTTTATGTAGCGAGCATAATATACATAGACTTTAATTATTTTCAAGCTACTTTACAAGCATTTATCAAAAATTAATTCTGTGGCAATCACAATCGGTCGTTCAAACATCTCTAAGGCCTAATAAATAATGTACTTTATAAAGATATATTGAGCATTACCGCATAAAATAATAATAAAATTTTATTAGTTTTTTGTATATAATAAAACTAATTTACTATGTAAAAATTATTATGTGATTAATTTTATTTAACACTGTACACATGTAGATTAAACACGTAAAATATTTTATGTTAAAAAAATATTATGCTAAAATTTAAAATCGTGTGGGAATAAGCAACGTCAAAAAACAATGTCGCTTTATATTACAAAAAAAAAAAAAAAAAACTGATAAATCTTTCTTTAATGAATAATTATGTATGAGCATTAAAAACAAAATAAAATAATAATAACTTATATCCGAAAAACAAAAATTAGAAAATATTTAAAATATTATACTTTTCAGCAATATTTCAAATAGAAGGAAACATTAAGAACAAACAAACAAACAAACAAGAAAAAAAAAATATATTATAAATTCCGATTATTTGCCAAAAATTTCAATTAAAATTTTGATACGCTACAATAACTTAATTTTCTTATTTTTCATATAGAAAAATTTTTAGTTAATCTTCTATATAGAAAGTATCTATATCAACGTCATATAAAAATTAGAAAAAATACATTTTATTATTTTGTGGTATAAAGTCTAAAATCCAAAGAAAATGAAAAATTCAATAGAATATTTTTGAATACGTTTGAATATTGTATAAGTAGATAGAGTAACTAAGTAGTTTTAATTTAATATTAAAATTTAGCTATACTTATTTATCTTCTATTTCTATATAGAAGAAGCCCATGTAAAATTTAATTTTAAATTTTAAAATTTTTTTATATATTTACATATTACAATACTTTTTGTTTCTCTTGGCGCTTTGGATTTTTAAGTTCAAGGATTTTAGAAAATATTTCACAAGGTATTATAATATATGTACCCATCTATGTATACCCTTACCCTTTAAGAATTGCAATAATTTATCATTGATAATTAAAAATATAATTTATTTATGATATAAAAAAATATTGTTTATTTGTTTGGTATGCACATAAAATTTAGATTTGCTATTTTTATAGAATTATTTGTTTATTTTTTCTTTTTGGGAAAATTGTCAATATTATTTCTGTGGAAAAATTGTCAATTAAATATAATTATAAAATAAAAAATGTAATTTTTAAAAATATTTATAATTAAATTCAAAATAAGACCACAAATGCTGTGAACTTTTTATTATTATCGAATTTGGGTTGCAACAAATTAAAAAATAATAATTTTTGATTATTAAAATATTGATGAATTTTTGTTAGTGGTTAAAATTTTGCAGCAATCTAGGCGCATTGCCAAATATAAGAATATTGTAAAATGCAAGTTAATCAAGGCCTCGCAATTCAAATAATCGATATACAATTTAAATATTTTTGTTTTATTGATCTACTTAATATATTTAATATTTTTTCTTTACAGCTATTCGAATAATTTCTAATATAAAGGCATACAAGTAAGTTTTGAGAAGAAATTCTTTTAATTTTTCTTTTCATACTAAAATATTTGAACAAAATAAATATTGAAATGAATTACGTACATATATATATATATATTTAATATTTTTTAATTTTATTTTTAATTTCTTGCAAATTTTTTAATTATTTGAATATTTTTCAAATTTTTGGTTAAATGACATTCGAGAAATTGAAATGTTTGCACATTTCAAATTTATTATTAATTATTTATATTTGTTTGAATTATGTAGTTTTTTGCTTTGTTATTTAATAATTTAATATTATTTTATATTATACATTTTCCAATTATTTATATAGTTCATGTTATTGCGTCCATCGCAAATCATACATAATTGGTGTATTATTCCAGATTCAATAGAGAAAGCATAAGAAAAATTAAAAAGTGAAAGACTTTTGAATAAAGTTTTCTCTCTCGTTTAAAAACAAATCTCTGTGTTTATTAACGAAATGGTGTGCTTAGCTGATCCAAATCAGATTTTGGATCAAATATGATGACCTATTCTGAGCACAAATTTATTAAAATTTCATGAAGGAAATTACTCATAGCAAAAACTATCATAAATAGAAAAAATTACAGAAATTTCCACCACTATAATTTAAGATTTTTTAATACTGGACTTAATAAAACTGTGTTTTAATCAGAAGCTCAAACAAAATTAAATCCAAAATTATTTCAAATCAATTTTGCTAAGACAATATTATAGAGTAAATTTCATTAAAATTTTTTAAATTATCAAATATCGAATCTTACATTTTTAAAATTATTAATAATTGGAATCTTTTTTTGTATATTTGCAATTAAAACTAAATTAAATTTAAGTATGTTCTTTATTGAGATTACACTGAGAATTATACTGAGAAAAATTTGAAGTAAATTTGATATTTTTTTAAACAGAACCGACGTAAACTATATTCGAAATCACGACAACCATAATTTATGGCTAATTTTCACACAAATGTATTTCGTATTCCCTAATTTTTTTTATTTTGAATATAATTTAAATAAAAAAAAATCTGTTTTAGAAAATATATTGTTTTTAAATTAATTCTTTTTTTGAGTCATTTATGAAAACAAAATAATTGAGTTAGAATGAAAAAAAATTCTGAAAGGACTACAATAATTTTGTATACATATATTCTTTCATCAAATTTAAAATATTTTTCAAGGAATTGAGAAAAATTGTATGTTTAGCACAGTAAAAATAAATTACTTCTCATTTGGCAATATTTTAATTTGAATATCGATAAACTTATGTTAATCAAAACATTTTTTATTCAGCTACATTTTGCTTTGAAAAATATAAAATTGCTATAGCCAATTACAACCTTAATTACAACATTCATTTATCAAAATTGGATTTTGAATGAAGTTGCTATACATTATATCCCGTTTAGTTTTGTTTTATTCTTATATTTGAAATAATTGTAGCGCATATTTTACTTTAAAAAGTATTGAAATAAGTTTATATCATATAAAAATAAAAATTAAATCTACTTTGAATAAAAATATTACGTGTTATCAATATTTTATTTACAAAACACAAATTTGATCTTCGAAATGGTTAAATCACCACTTTAGATATGCATTTTTTTTCAGTGTATTTGAAATAATTTTAATATTTTCGAAACTTTTATTTACTGTTATTGCTTATGAAATTTAATGTTAATATTACCAATTTTTATTTAAGTATACAAACAAATTCATGAAATTTTAAATATTTTCTGCTTATAAATCATTTTTAAGCAATTAAAATTGAATTTTTGAAAGTAAAATTCTTTGAGACAAAAGAACAAGAAAATTAACAATTTTTATTTTTTTTTTTAATTTTATTTTAAAATTGAAACTAATTTTGTTTTTTCTATTCTTTTGAAAATTATATTTTAATTACACTTATTTTTAGAATAAAAAATTTTGTTTTACATCAAAAAAATACCAAAAAATAAAAAAGCATTATGAATTTAAACGTTGCATGGCATAAAACAAAAATATTAAATGAGGCTTTATGAAATTTTTCCCCTTGAAAAATTTTTTGTGTTTCTTTACATACTATGCATATCATAAAATAATATTTTAAATTTTATAGAATTTCTAAAGACATTATTATAAAAATTTTTGATTTTAAATTGAATTAAATTCAAAATAAACTTATTAAGAAAAAATTGTGTAGGAGAAAATCAAAAGTAAACTATTCTACTTTTCGAAAAAAGAAATGAGATTATCACGTCATAAGAATTTGCGTTGAAAACGGAATAGAATTCTATTTTAGAATTATATCAATGTCAAATAATTACTATGAGAAAAATGAATTTGAAATTTGCATGTAGCTATTCCCAAAATCAAATTATTCCAGGGAAAAAGTTGAATGAAAATTAAAAACAAAATCAATAGAATATTTTTGTATTGAAAATACAATTTCCAAAATACCTACTTCATTAGGAGTTATCAAGCTAAAACTATTAATATAAACTTGAAAGTCTTTTAAAACTTGGTAGGGTATTTAGAGATTTTACTGCTTATAGCCAGACTTTTTAGTATTCTGTAAATGTTTTTTTTTTTTTTTTTGCGTCTTAATTCATTTGTTCACTTTTTGTTGGAGAAAACACCAAAAATTTTGTTTTTTTCCAAAAACTTTTAAAGTACCGCAAGTTTCTTCTCGTTTTCTCTTACACATTAGTTGTAGAAACAATTTATAGTTTATTCCATATAATATTCTTTTTGTTAATTCCATATAATTAATATAATTTTCTTTCTACCAAATTTTTTGGAATTTGTTTACTTGAATTTTAAGATACTAAAATCTCAAAAATCGCTTGGAATTTATAGAGCATTATACTCGTATTATTTAATATGGTCCTGATCGTCTATCTCGCTATTTTACTGGGAAAGTGAGAGAAATGTGATTAACTACTCGTATCATATACTATTGTGTAATAAAATTTTCGAGGGAGTATTGTGTATCTAATTTTTTTCTAAAATGTATACAAAATCTATTCACTTTGTTTTTGAAAGTGAGGCGTCCAGTCGATAATTTGAATTGAATCCAGTCGATGAAGAGAATTCTGATTTGAAAGTGAATAAAATGGCGAGATACACGATCAGGCTGGTAATAATAAATTGCAATTTTTTGAGAAATCTTAATAACATTTTTAACAATATTAAAAAATTAAATATTTTTGATTAGAATAAATTACAGAAAATTGCTTAGAAAAAAATACATCACTGTTAAGATCATCATTATGAAAATCACCTCTTTTATATTATTTTATATGAGTTTAAATATACATTTTATTTCAAATGCCCCCACCCTTGCAAGAAAGCAATTACGAAATTTATTGAAATTATTTTAATTATTTTAAATTTAATTATTTATTTAAAGGAGAAGATAATTATGTAAACAATTAAATTATAAAAGAAAAATTAAAATTTTTTTTTTCGAAATGGCAATTCAAGGTGAAATAAGCTTCTACAAAATAGGAATTATAAAAATTATTTAGAAATTTTTGTGTTTAATAAGAAGTATAGTATTGAATTAATGATATCATCTGCTTGGTATCATTTCGTTATTGGTATTATACTTGGTATCATACTATATAATATACACATATACATGAAGGTATATATATTTGATTTGAGTAACAATTACAGCCCTATTGTATAGAATCACTAAAATGAAATTTTTTTCCTAAATTTTATTAAATTTACACCGTAATTCTATAAAATAATATGTTTTATGTTATTTTGTGTATTTACGTAAACATTAGATATCCATAATACATGTATATTATATACAAGCATCCGTTATATAACGCGATTAAAATTGAGAATTTGCGTTACTTAAATTGGTTTGTTCAATTGTAAGAATAAAAAATCATACAATTAAAGATTACTATTAAATGCGAAATAAAAATTAAATTAAAAGAAAAGTTTGATTAAATTTTTAATACTAGATGAGATTACAACAATTAATTGCTAAAAAATATTTATCAATATAAATTGAAACGGACCACAAGCAAATTTTAACGAAAATATTGGATGGTATGCAATTTGAATGTTATTTATACTTAAGAGAACGCATATATTCGCTATAACTAATATAGAGGATTTTTGATAATTCAATTCTAATTAAGGTATAATATAAAGCACATTTGATAAATTCAAACTGCAAAATCTACAAAAATAGCATGTTAAAAAATAACAGTTGTGATAATGAAGAACCAACAGAAAAAATGTTGGATATTGAAGAATTACTTAACTAAGTTACAAATCTGTAAAAGTAAAATATTCAGTTTCTTTATGTAAATTTATATGTAGATTTAAGTTATGTTATGTATTTCGATTTGAAATTTAAATATTAAATTAAAAAAAAAAAAATTTTCAAGAATTTTTAATATATTTTTAATTTTTATTAAAAGTATTAAAAATTATTTATATATATATTAAGTATTATTTGCAGTATGGCAAGTTAATCACCAGCATATAATGAAAATTTAAAATTATAAAATCAAACTGAGGTATGATAATAATTGTATGATGTCATACAACAGTCTCATACCCCACCTAGAGAATGATAAAATAGAAAAATAAAATCCTATATGCAATTTTATACGATTTACGTATATTATTTGTGGTATTCCAGTATATTATTTGCATATACACATTATGTATATGTATAAATCTATATGTGAGTATATATTATAAAGGACATTTATATATTCATATATATGTAAAAGTATGCATAAAGGTGAAATTATTATTAAATTTCCATTAAGTAAACTTTTTTTTATTATAAGTAGCTATTTGAGAAATATTTTTAAAAAGTTAATATAAACATTTCTAGTGTCTTGACATGGTGATTATTTATTTTGTTATGTTTTTTTTTTTTTCTTCTTTTATAATATATGTATATGTATATATATATATAACCATTAAAATAGTTTATTATGGATTGGTCATTAACGTTAAAACGTAAATGATCACTTTGTTTGAAGGTTATTTAGATTAAAATAAAATAGATTTTATTTATTTTATGTTTGTTATATACATTATATGTATGTATATATATGTATGTATTTACATATACACCTCGTTTATTTTCAATATTTATGTTTCATTATTTATATTTTATTTTAACAATTTTGTTTTCAGAAATTTTTTTTAATATTATAATGTGAGGCTTATATTTAAATTAAATTATTTTATTTTTTTCTATTATTTTAGAATTTTAAAATTTTGTGATTATAATATTAACTATAAATATATTTGATATATATGTGTGTATGTATAGATGTATATGTATATGTGTGTAGTAGAATTAAACTACATGATATACATATTTGCAGTTGATTGTAATTTTTAATAGAAATCTCTAATAAATTTTTTTGTTTTTGTTTTGAAATTTTTTTTTTTCAAAAAACATTATTTTAAAATAGGATGTGAGGGCGGTATATATAATATGCGTGTATCATCATCACAATCATCAATAATAATCATCGTCATCATCATAATCATCATCATAATCATCATCATAATCATCATCATTATGTATTATTCATAGTATAGTAATGAATTTTATTTATAAACATTCTATATTAAATTTTTTATTTTATATTTATAACAAAAAGCAAAAAATAAAAATGGAATTTAATTTTAACTAAAAAAAAAAACCAAAAAAAAAAATATCAATTGAGTCTGTTTCATTTTAATATCTCTTTGGTATTATATTTTATACACCTGCGACAAATTGAAATGTTTGTGATGAAAGAAAATTAAAAAAGACAAAGAAAAAGAGAAACAAAAATTACAAAAAAAAAAAAAATAAAAATTGATTTTTAACTTACCAAACTTGCATTCCACACACCACACAACACCAAAAACCAATCATTTCAAAAATAATTTTCAAATTTATTTCACTAAATTAATTTTTTTTTTTAATTTCTATTTCTACGTTTTAATAAAAATTGTTGAATTTCAAAAAAAAAAATTAAAAATAACAAAAACAGAATAAAAAAAAAAATTTTTCTCTTCTTGTGCTTGTCCTTTTTTTCTTCTATTCTTGTTTTGTTTTTTTTTTTTTTTTTTTCATTTGTTAGCAAAAATTTAAACAATTGTGAATTTCATTCCACGTTTGATCGCTAATCGTTTCGGATGAAAATTATTTTTTTATTTTACACAAAATTTAAAAATCAAATTTTAATTAATTTTATTTTTGAAAAATAAAATAATTCGTGTATTATAAAAATAAAAATAAATTTTTCAAAAATTTTAATTAAATATTTGAAAAAAAAAAACAAAAAATGTTAATATTAATTGAAAATTTAAAATATTTGAAAATTTTTAACAATTTAAATGACCAATTAAGGTCAACTTCAATTACTTGAAAATTATAATATGATTGAAAAGTGTAAGAAATATAATATTGTTATAAAAACTAAATTATTATATTTTATGAAATTTTGAAAATAATTTATAAAATTTAAATTATTTTAGATTTAGACAATTTTTTTGGATATACGAGTAACAATGTGCACTAGAGAAATAAAGCAGAAAAAATAGTAAATTTTTATTTGAATGCATAAAATGAAAAAAAAAAAAATTGCACGGCCGCCACACTATTTTGCATGAATTTAATGCAAAATTTTTTTTTTTTGTAAGTATAACAGAATATAAAATTTATTTGTTTTTATTTAAACTTTAATTAATTTAGTAGAATTCTGTGATTTTGAAGAATCAAATTTAGAATTATTTATTTAAGTCAATTAATAGTATTAATTGTTATAAAATAAAATTTATAGCCAAAAAAATAACATCTTCTACAAATTAGTAGTTAATAAACTGGCGAATCTAAAATTTTTCCTCAACTACTTTATTTAATTTTAAAATTATATATAGAGAACCATTCAAAATGCTAGCATTTTTCTAATAATACATGTATAATTTAAAATGTTAAAAAATTTCCTTTAATCCGAAAGGATTAGACGCCTTATATGTAGTGAGTATAATATGGTATATTAATTCGTGCGCAAAATATCGTGATTTTCTTGAAAATATGCGTATGTTGCATATGAAATTTTAGATATTTCATTTTAAATGAGGCGTCTCTTTTGGAAATTAAAGGAAATTTTTCATTATTTTAAATTATATTTTTTGAAAAATGTAAACTTTTTAAATTGTTGACTATATAATTTTAAAATTAAATGAGATAGATGAGAAAATTTCAATTGAATAGATAAAACTAAAATGAATTCTAATTAAGAATTTTTAAGGTTTTAAATATTAAATTCAATTTTAGTAAAAAGTTTTTGCTTGTATATGCCAAATTATTCTTATACTTATTTGGATAGAAGAGAAATTCTTAGAATAATTTGATATGTAAAAAAATTTAGAGGTAAGAAAATTTAGATCATATATAAGCAAGAATGAAGAACATGTTTTAATTTTCAAAATTTCAAATGATCTTATGAATATACTGATATTATATAATTTGAATATAGTTATGTGGATTTTACTAATAAATCTATAATATTATATAGTTTTAAAAATAAAATATAACAAATAACGTTGTAAGACAATAATTTTTCCAATATTAGTCATATAAATATTATTGTTAGCAGAATATTGCACCAAGTAGCTTATATCATTAAATAAATAATTATATAAAATTTGAGTTGAAATGGACTAATTTTTCTTCATATATTTCTTCATGATAAACCTCCTAATATTATGGGTAATTAAAATTTGTGTACAAAAATTAATTTATAATTAATAAAAATATAATTTTTTTAGTAAATTTTATTAAATATTAAAATAAATTTTATAAAATACATGTGTGTGCAAATTATATAATAGTATATGAATATTTTTAATTTTAGCTCGACAGCAAATTATCTATATTTCGTTCGTGGTGGATAGGATAATCAATATAACTATCTATAATTGTTGAAGAAGAAAGGAAAAGAAAGGAAAGCTTTAAGGAAAACAGAAGAAGAAGATTTGCGGCCTATATCGCGTAAATTTGAAGAAAAAAAACAATGTTACGAGTACTTTTGTGTAGCATGATGCTAAGTGGTCAAAATAATGATAAATATTAATTTTGATTTTAAATCTATAAGGAAATTGTAAAATTGAATAATTTTATAATTTATTGTTTTTGGTACAACACGAACTAAAATTTTTCTCAAATTTTTTGTAAATATTAATATCAAAACTAACATATTTATTAATTCGAAAGAAAAAGATATTATTACGGAAAAGAGGTCTTGAATACTGTACCCTTAATTTGATAAAACAAAGATAGGGTCTTTAATGAAACAGAAAAAATGTATTCGGCATTACTATCCTTTAAATATTCTAGGGGCATAATATAAAAATAAAATATATATAAATAATATATATAATATATATATTTTATATATTATTATACAAATTATTTCAAAAAAAGAAAAAAATATATTATTTCTGAAAATCTATCAAAAATTAAAGTTAAATTTTATAAAATTTTATAAAATTTTATAAAAGGGTAAGTAAATCAGGATATTTTGATATCTAGATTAAAATTAAGAATATTCTACTAAGTACCGCAGATAATAAAATATAAACTAAGAAGACTACTAAATTTTAAATTTTAAAATTTTCTTTATAGTAAGTATAAGCAAATTTTTTTATTCTAATATACAAAATTATACAACAATTTGTAAATTATTTATTTTGGTCCTATATCTGTTCGGTATACTATTTGAGTATCATATGCAGTCTCTTTTAAATTTAACTTTTAAAAAAAATAATTTGAAAAGTGTCGCCACTAATTTAATTTAAAAATTAACAAGCTATTCGAATATTAATGGAACGCAATAAGGAAGAGAATCATATTGATTCGCAGAGTCCAAATAATTTCCATTAGAAACGATTTTATGCGCTCTATCTGATATATAAATATTCAAGTTCGAGTTTTCTTGTAGTATATCAAATATTTTTAAATTCGGCGTTGTAAAACTCAATAATATTTTTGGTTTAATCATTGAAAAGTTATAAATTTTTATGAATAAACAAAAAAAATTCCCTATATCTCTTGTTAACATAAATGACATAGTTGGCAGTTCTAATTTTTTATATATTAATTTAGCAAATATAATTATAAAACAAATATGTAGACAAGTAATATAAATAATAATTTCTCAAAAAACAATCTATTTTTATATTAAATATATTTTTATTTTATTATTATTCCATAAAATAGTGAAAATTTTTTATTGTTAATTTTAATAGAAAACCTCAATCCTTATATGTACAACGTAAAATGGTTATTAAAAATAAAATATTAAATATGTTTTTTAAATTTAAATTTTTATTTTTATCTGAAACATAAAATCAGTTTATAATTTTTAACACAAATTCACAATTATTATATGTACAATAAAATATATATTAAAATTGTTAAAAATTAAATATATTAAAAATAAAAAGCTTTATATATAAATGAGAGAAAAGTTAATGAGAGCAGCAATTAAATTTAATTTTAAAAAATCAAAAAATAATTATAAAATTTCCGTGACTTCAAAACTGCATTGTTATACTTTATTATAATTTACTAAATTAAAGCTTACGAGTTATAATTGCCGAATTATATTCTAATACAGTTGTGTTACTGCAATTCTAACTTCACGGAAATTGCATGTTTAAAAAATATTTACAAGAAATTTAATTAATTTTATCACAATAAAATATAAAAAAAAACAAAAACTCTGTGATTTTATCCCATTTTCTTTCCTTTTCTTCATTTAGCCTAATAAAAATTTTTTATCAAAACGAATTAATAAGGGTAATTTGTGATCGGGACATTTTACATGTGCATAAAACATTAATAAATCAAGACCTTTTGCTGTGACTTCATATATTGATCTTGATCTTATAACACTAAAAATAATATAAAGAGAGAAAAAAATTAAAAAAAAAAAATCAATTAAAGAAATGTGGATAAACCTTTTTGATTAAAAAAAAAAGATTTTTTTTTGAGATTAACGTGAAAATTTGCTATTGGATTTACAAACATCATAATCAAAATCAATTAACTCAATTATTATTATTATTTGGAAGATCAGGAAATCAATCAAGAAATATTTTAGTCAATTACATATAGAAAGTTCTAAATTTTATTTCAAAATTATAAAAAATTTATCAAAAAGACCGAATTATAAATTTTGAAGAAACAAAATATTTACTAAACAGACTGTAGAAAATGCTCTTTTCATAATTTGGAAAATGTAAATTTTCAATTAAAAAAAAAATATTAATTTAGTAGACCTAATTGGATTTTGTTTTGAAATTTTAATGATAGCATAGAAATACTCTGATTAGATTTTATTTTGTTTCAAATACGAATTTTATAAAATTTTTTGAATAAATTAATAAATTATTTACCAAAATTAATGATTTTTATTAGGAACAAATAAAATTTAATTAAATGTTGAAAATGAATATGAATTCTGTGAAATTTTCTTTATTCAATCTCAAATCTCAAATATTTTTATTAAATCTCATATATATTTTTAAACCTATATTGTATGTATACCAATCTGTGTTGTAACTACAACAAGAGAAGGGTTCTTATTTAACAACTTAATCAAGTATTACAAAAGTGGCATGATTAAGATAAACAATCATTTTCAAATCAAAATCGATTGGGTATGTGAGTAATTTTATAACAAATATGGTAGAAGAATATGAGTAATCTCATGTCTTTCTTTTTATGCAAAAAACAGTATAATAAAGTGAGGCTTGTGAAATAAAAGATAATCAAGATAATTTTTTTGTATTTTCATTACATGAGAATTATACGATATTGAGGGCAAATATTGAGTATAGTTTTCAGAGTATAAATGTATTATGTACCACTCTAAAAGAGAAGCAATTAAAAACTGGTTTAAAATCATATAATCACATAGAACGCGCAATATTATGTACAATACATTCAATTTTAATTTTAGATTTTTATATTTTAAATGTTTATTAATATTCTTGCTTACCTTTTCACATTAATATGAATTTAATCCAGTAAAATTTTCATAATTATTGTCTTTATTTAAATCCCTACTTAAGGATGTTATAAAAAATTTACTAAATTAAGTGTATAGAATTATTATGAGTTCTAAAACTAAATAAAATTTCAATTCTTAGCGGGTTGAGTAAACATAAATGTAGTATTCATTACACGGCCTTAATGTTTTCCACATTGATATAATTATTTATTAATTTTTATAAATTCAAAATTTTCGATTATAATTAAATTTTAATTAAATTTAATTTTATTTATACTGATCTAATAGTTTACAATAAGGGTGGCATGGCAATCGTATCAAGTTTCATATATAACAATTTTTGGAAGAAATCAACTTGTTTTATTAAATCGGACATAGAAAAAAAGTAATATTTTAATATAAAGAGTTCCTCTATATATGACTTATAGCTTTAACTATGATTCGATTTTCACTAAAATTTAGATATTTTCATAAAAGCAATGCTGCAAAACAATAATTACGGAATGCAGTATTGTAAAAACATAATATACTGAATATTCAATATATTTATTTTAACTACTTTACAAAATCAAAATAGTTTATATAATTCAATTTTGTTTTAGATACCCCCATTTTTCTATATTGCAATTAGCCGTGCTTATTAACAATTTACGTTACCAAAATTTATTTATGAATGCAAATATATCCCAGTTTTCGCCATATATCGCGTTATACAACGTTTAAAACAGGCCTTTTATAGTTAAATTTTCTTTGTCAATTTGATAAACTAATTAATTTAAATAAGACATAGGACCTTATAATTTTTACAAAACCTTAGCAAGGAGCCTATTTTATATTGCTGATTTTATCTCAACAATAATTAACGAAGAATATTCAGAAGTTGAAATTGTGTTCTAAGAGTTTACATATTAGATCTTTTACATAATTTTGATCATATTATAATAATGACAGTCCAATTAATAAACTTTCACAAATATGCATCTTTACAAACTTTTTTGGAAAATTGGGTTCCCTATAACCCGTTTCTTTAATAAATATACCATTCAATTAGAAAACAATAATTTCATTTAAGAAAACATAATACCGTAAACTCGCCTATGCATGCTGATAACACCAGGTTTGTATATCCGTACGAATGTATGTTCGAAGGGTATTATAATTTTACTTTGTAACGCTAAGAAATAATGATCTGAGATGTAGACATAAGTGTATGTTTTTTTTCCACGTCGAATTCTGAGCTGATTTAAACATGTCTATAACCGTCTGTCCTGCCATACAACTTCAAAAATTATTTAATATTATCTCCGAAAATATTGAAGTTATAACATAGAAATTAAGCTAAAACAGATATATTCTTCATGGTATCTTCATTGGGACGCGATTCTCAGAGAGTTGACAGAGTCAACTCTAAATCTATTCTCGCCTTTTTACTATTTTACTAGAAGAATGACTAATAAAAGATTATTTGTTCATATACAGCGTATGTCCCATAACATGATATTGTTTGTACTGTGAAAATTTTAACATATGTATATAAAATTTGGTTTTTGATTATAATTAAATAATTATTGTTTTTTCTTATAACACACTACAAAAAAATATAAAATAAATCATTATTAGAATTTTAATGCAAATATTAGAAAAAAAAAATATTAGTATTTTAAAATTTTAAATTAATTTTTTGCACTACAAAAATAATTTTCAAAATTACATAAAATTTATTAGATTTTACAATACATTATTATTATTATTACATTAATAGGTTAACAGTATAAAGTATATAATATAATTAATTATTATTAAAATAAATGTTAAAGTTTACCTTTATATAAGAAAAATTTTACTCGTGCATGAGTAATTGTGTAATTCGTATATTAATTTGGCTCAAAATCACCCATTTATTTAAATTTTTATATTATATAATATATGAAATACCATTATATAAATACGGATTAGTTTTTTTTTTTAATTACTACAATATTTTTGCGCTTGTATGTATAATCTACGTCTATGTATATAAGCTGTTTTATTTTTAAAACAACATGTTAATTTATACAGAATTTCTGTTAAAAATTTTTATTAAAACGTTTGATATTTTGTGAACACAATTTTGTTGTATAACAATATATAACAATATATATAGTGAATTAATATAATATATGTATATGTGGGTATATATGTGTAAAAAAAAGTTTCCTTTTAACTGTACTTTTAAATTGAAAATGTAAAAAACAAAAATGTTTAATAATTTTTATAAAATTAAAATATTTTTAAATTGAGGTTTCATAATGTTTTCTCTAAATTGTTAATAA
The DNA here is from genome assembly GCF_029603195.1 of Condylostylus longicornis. Taxonomy (NCBI): domain Eukaryota; kingdom Metazoa; phylum Arthropoda; class Insecta; order Diptera; family Dolichopodidae; genus Condylostylus; species Condylostylus longicornis. The sequence continues at coordinate 4,099,170 of NW_026578009.1, read as the reverse complement.
AAGTTGTTTGTTTTTTAATAGTGTTACATTACAATATTTATGTATTAATAATATATTTATATTATTATAAAATAAAAAATTTATTAAAAATTTTTTAGTATATATACCAATTATATAATTAATCTACTTTTATTAATTTTAATTAATTATTTATTTTTTTTTTTAAATTTTCAATGTCGTAAATCAGAATAAAAAATTAATTATTGTGAATGAATTTAATATTGCGTTTATTTTACTTATAAAGAAACGATATTCAAATATTAAAATATTTTTAGTATATAAATAAAGTTTTATTGTTATAAACTTTGATATTTGCTTTTCATATCGCCATTTGTTCGTTTGGGCAAAAAATTACTAAGTGCCGATTTGAGTATTTAAAAGGTTTGAACTGTTTTTTTTACAAATTTATCATGTTTTTACGTATACGATATGTCCAAATTATAGTTATAAAAAATTTGATTTATTGTTTACATTCTTCTACTTTGAGTTTTTACGAAAATTGGACTGATTGCCTTCTATTTTTTCCCATCAAACGAACGTTTCCATATCTAACTATAATAAAATTTTTATTACATCAAATAAAATTCATGAACCTTAATGTGTAAACACTGGCTTTACTATAAAACTAGTATAATTTTACTAGTTATATAGGTATATAAATTTCAACACAGTTTTGAATTTCAATAGCAATATAACGTACGCGCTTTTAACAATACAAAATTTCAATAGCGATATACGAGCTTTTACAGAATTTCAATAGTAATACAAACTTTTTACTTCGATATCCAAAATTGCTGTATGAGAATAATTGCAGGAAATTTTTGCACTGGAAGTAAACTAAAATTTATAATACTTTTTCCTGACACTCAATTCCTTTTTTACCCAAATATCCGATATAAAATTTTTTTTTAATGTAATTAGGCTATATATAATTGAATATCAATTAAATACCATCCATTAAGTCCGATTTCATTCTTTATATTCAAAATTTTAAAATTTTAATGAAAAAAAATTTTTTCTTTTGAATTTAAATTTTTTCCATTAATTATTCAAAATCTGCAAAATAATTAATTTTTTTTTTCCGAATTACAATTTTTAAATTATTATAAAAATCAATACAATATTAAAATATAAAGGAAAAAAAAGGTAAACAAGAAAAGAAAAATAATTTTTAATTTTAAGATGAAAAATTTTTTAACATTAAAATTTGGGCAATTTTCAATAATTTTTTTCAGTGAATTTTATGAATAAATCGATTATTGCTCAAATTTTAAGTTCGAAACATTAGAGATTTCTACTGAAAAATTAAAAGGGCAAAAAGTATATTTTTTTTTTGTATTTTAAGTAATTTATTATAAATGATGATTGAAGAAAAATATTTGCAAAAAAAAATTTTGAATTTTTATATTTTTTAGGAAATTTTTAAAGGAAATGAATAAAGGAAGGTATGACAGAAATATATATGTATGTGTAAATATAATTTGCAGAAGAAAAAAAACCCAAATCCATACAGAAAAAAAAAAATATAAAATGAAATTAAGCTTAAAAAGAAAAGCATACCATCCGATACTTTACATGCATTTTATATAGTTTTATATATTAGATATACTTATGTGTATATAAGTATTATTATATACACATAAGGATAAAAGAAAAAAAAAATGATAATAATTGAAGATTAAAAATTTTTTGTTTTTTGTCTTTTTACATTTTGTCTTTTAATTTATCAGTTTCTTCGGATATTGCTGCGAGTCTTTCGGCTCTTTCACGTTGTTTATCTTTAAGTTCCTGATTTGGATCTTCTGAAATTTCCTGTTTCGCTGAAAATTTTCTTGATGGCCTATTTGGATCCAATACACTTAGTGATTTTGCACCTTAAAAATAAAAAAAGGAATAATAATTAAAATTACATTTGGAAATATTTTATTTCATTTATTTAATTTAATACAGTAAATTTTTATTTATATATACATATGTATATTACGAGGATGTCGACAGATTTATTGCCTTTGTATATATTATATTCTATAAATTCATTTCAATTATTCGGGAATCCAATACCAATATTTTGTATAATTTTTCTTTAAAGACATCAATTGAATTTACATAACTCTGGCAATGACGACTCCAGGCAATTGCCTAACATGATGCAAAACCCGATTATATAAATATTTAAAGCTTTTGTATACAAATTTAATATAAAAATTCAGGTGAATTGGGTTCTATGAGAACAATTCTAATTCATTTACATTCATTTATTAAACAAAAAACTATGACTTCGAAAATATGGCAAATTAAAAAAAAAATATTTTAATAAAATTGAGAATGAAAAACTTTAGAAAAATTTGGCCTTAATTCTGAAAATTTTTATGTTTTAAGTTCTGGTCCATAATAAAGTGTTAAAAAAATATTTTTATAAAACTACAGATTAGATAACTAAAATTGAATTAAGAAATAGAAATTGAATTTCGATTTAAATTGTATTGGGGTGATTTCATTTTATTGGTGAAGTTATTTAGGGAAACAATTAAAATAATTTGGTCGAGTTAAATAAATAGTTGACTAGAAGTTAAACATTTTTTAGTTGCAACATTAGCCATTAGAGTGCTGCATTTGTGATATCAGAATATTTATTTTTGTTAATTTTAAAAATTTTTCTATTATTTCTCAAAATATGCCATTTTTTAATTTACTTTTATTAATAATATTTATTTTAGAATTAAATTGTAAATAATTCTCGTTTTATTTCTACTTGGTTTTTTTTTAATTGGATTTTATTTCCTTATATAAGATCTTGCCAATAATTTAACAAACTTGAACTTACCTTTAACTATAACTATTTTGGCAATATAATATAATTTCAAATTATTGCCTTTACTTTAACTGTATTATAAACAATAAAGTCCCGAAATTATATCACCTTATTCAAAATTTTTTAAAATCAAACCCTAAAACTCAATATTTTATGTCACCTAATCATAGTCCAATCAATCGACATACTATACAGTTTCAACCCTCTGGTATAGAAGGTTTCCTATATTCAAATCACTATTCAAATCGTATTATATGTAATTTTACTCCAACAACAATTCCAAACAAGGCCATTTTTGTGTTTTAGGTGTAAATTTGAAATTAAATTTTGCAAAATATTTTTAATAATCTTATCACAATATTAATTTGCTGGTTTAATATTTTAATTCTTTTAAGGTCAAATAAATGTATAGAAGTAGTATAACTTAATATTTGTATTTAGTCAATTAAAATCTTTATCTCTTAAAATTTTTTAATTTTCCCACTCGTAATAATATAGTGCCTATTTTCTAAAACGGCGCTTCCTTTTCATTTCATTCCAATTTCAGAGTTTGAGACACATATAAAATAGATTTAAAGTAAAATAGTAAATTTAAGGTAGAAATATCACAAATTCTACTCTACTTCTGTGTAAATAAAACAAATATAAAATTAGGTTTAAACCCATAGTTTGCATAGTAGAGCTTTTCCCTTAAACAAATGAAATTACTGCTTTTAAAAACAATTAACATATTATTACCAAAATATTTCAAAAGATTGCATATATTTAGGATGAGACAAAAAGAAAATTGCAGGAGGTTTTAACATAATGATCGAATTGAAGGGTTAACTCCGTGAGTAAGGTTACTCCGTGCTTGAAATTTTTAATTAATTAATTTCTTCAATAATTTCCAAACTTTTTCTCTCCCCTGAAATTGTTGGTAATTGGGACAAATCAACTCTTATATAGAAAATTATAACAAAATTTTTGAATATACGTAATTTCAAGCAACTCGTTCTCAGTAATGGCTGCCTCACGGGCTAAAGAGTACGTATTCAGCGAAAATTTATAAACACGAAATTAAAAATTTCTTACTTCGAACCGTAAATACTTGGATCGACTTGAGAAAATTTTCATATTTTAGAAATAAAAATTTTTTTTCCAGTTAAACAATCGGACACGATTTCAAAACCTCTCCTTCAGAAAGCAATGAAATGAAACTTATAGGCATATAGCGTTTTTAAAAATAGGCACTTAAATAAATACATAAATATATTATAATTCTAAAGCGAAGAGCATTTTTAAATTATAAGCAATTTCTATACAGCAATTTTGCTTATTTTTTTTTTATTAATTTCAAATAATTTTAATTTATTATGTATTAATTATACTTATTATTTGTATGTTTTATAAGTATATGTTTTGTGTATAATATTTATAAAAATGTATGTATGTGTACAAAGATTTATTTGTTATTTAAGATTATTGTATAAAATAAATTAATTTATTTGTATAATAAATTCAGAGTTGAAAACCAGCTATATGTAGATTAGATACAAATTAGATTTAAAATTTAAAAAAAAAATTAGAGTTAATTTATCTTATATCCATTTATGAATAATAAATAAAGTGATTTTCGATAATTCAGTTTTAATTTAGCTTTCAAATTATATACAACACATTCGACAAATCCAAAAATCTGCAAAATCTGTAAAAATCATGTTCCAAAATCATAGAACTTTAAATGTAGTTCTACAAGCAATTTTTAAGTCTTTGATGCTTTTATAATTGTATTGAAAAATTCTTATAAATTAGAATATTGAAGAATTTTTCGAGTCTGTTATAAATCTGCAAAACTAAAATATTCAGTTTCTGCGTGCAGATGTGCAAATATGTGTGAAAAATTTTTAAGATTTAATTAAGAACTTTTAGTGCATGTCTGAATTATCGAAAATCCCCTAATATTGATCTTGTTTTTATAGATAAGTAAGGTGGCTATCTAAATACAGATCTAAAGTTTATATTATATTATATTATGAATTATTCTGTTATATAGAATTTGATTTAGCGCTTAGATCTGGATTTAGGTGTTCTTCTTGGCAATTTTTTTTGTAGAAAAACAAAGAATAATATTTTTTTTTACCAGAAAATAATATGGTTTTTTTTATTTATTTGAAAAAATATATTTTTTTTTATTAAATAATAATTAAATTTTCAAAAAAAAAAAAAAAAAAAATAAATAAATTTTTTTTTTTTTGTTTACTTAAAATAAAAGCATAGCATTATATACAAAAACAAAATTGAATATTATTATATAATAATTAAAATTTCAAAATATACAAAAAAAACATAATAGTATATGAATAAATTTTTGATATTATATATAGCTATATATATGTAGATATATATAAAAACATAAATTTAATTTCTATATTGACAATGTCGAAAATTATATTATTTTCATTTTTATTTTAATTCATTATATTTCAAATAAAGAAAATTTAATATAATTAAATTATTCTAAAGTACATAAATACATATATACTTTTGTATAATAAATATGATTCTAAATATTGTATATATGTATATGTATTTATAATTATATAAAATCAAAGAATATATGAATATGAAAAACATTATTGTAAGAGAGCACATATTATATAAAATTTAATATCGTTTAAATTAAAATTGAAAAAATGAATTAAAAAACAAAAAAATTAAGAACAAAAAAAAAAAAGAAAGAACTGATCAGCATAATTTGAAGACATTTATTTTTGACAGTAAGACCGCATATTTATGCATATGTGTGTGTGCGTGTGTAGATAAAGAAATTAAAGAGAAACTCCATTTTATTCTGCGATTATCTTGACATCCTGAGAACTTACAGCTTCAACTAGAAATACGCGAAATATTTTTTGTTTTGGTTTTTTTTGATTTTGGATTTAATTTTTTTTTTATTATAAATAAAATATTAATCAAAAAATTGAAATTTTGATTAAAAAATTTGTTAGTAAAGAAAATTTTATGAAGAATTTGCGAAGCTTTATTAAATCCATTCAAAAAATTTATTTGCATTCTTTTATATTTTTTTATATATTCTTGATATTCAATTGTAAATTATTATACATTTTCCAAAAATTTTCAATTAAACAATTAAACCAATTCACAATCTCCAGTGTCTACTATAAATGGAAACTACATAACATGGAAAATTTTGAGTTTCTATACATTAAATTTTGAAATACGTAGTCGATTAATTATTTTAGTATACGGTATAATACTCTATTATGAAATTATACAACAAAAGCAATTCATTGATAAAAATTCAATTGAAAAAAAATTAAGAAAAACAAGAACATGCGAGTTGAAAATTTAAAAATTAAAATATTAAAATTAATTTTTTTTTTTTTGGATCATTCTTCTAATTTTTGATATGAATAATTTAAGAATTAAATTTTGAATTATAGTCATTGTATTTTAATTTTGTACAATATAATTAATGTGGCATACCAAACTGACCAATTGAAAAAGTGAAATTAATTATTTAGGTAAAATATTTGCACTGTTAAATTTAATTAAGAATTTTATTTTACGATTTCTATAAATAATATCTAATTTAATATTTAATTAAAGGTAAATTTTTTATATACAGGGTTTTTCCATTGTAAGTATTTTATTTTAAATATAGTTGAATATATATACAGGGTGTTTTGCATAAGTTGGCAGATAATTTCAGGGATGATGCGTTGATAAATTTTCAGTAAAAAACTTGTATGAATGTATGGCGAGGTAGTGTCCATCTCAATAGGCTGTAACTTGTTTTCGAAAAAAAAGGTTCCAGATTTTTCATGCTTATACTCGTAGCTTTGGAGCTCTGCGACATTTATTTCGTTAACCAATATAACATTTTCCTCTATCTCTTATAGTTTTGCCACTAAAATCTATTTTGAAAAAATGTTTGGTTCATATACCTTAAAATTATTTTCCAACTTATACGAAACACTCAGTATAAAATTTTCATAGTCTAATAGGATACAACATGGCTCAGCTGATATAAATCCATAATTCAGCTTTTGTTTTTCCCAATAATCAAAAATTAACAGAGTTAATTAAGTTAAACTATACGTAAAGTGACTATAAAATTGTTTTTCTTCTTCCAGTTTACTAGTTTTCACAAAATTATCATAAAAATATATTTATGCAAAACAATTTTTTTGAAAATTAATAGAAGCCCCTTAATATATTTTCAAACAAAAGTACAATTAGAACGGAAAAACCCTGTTCATAAGAAAACAATTTTGTATATTAAAGAAATGTAAATTTTATATACTTAGGTAATACTTTAAATTATAAATTTTGATTAAAAATTTATGTACTTACAAATACAAAGTTTAAAAGTGCTTGAATAAAAGAATAAAATTCTTCTGAAACACTATCTACTTAGTACATATAAAATTTTATGAAGTATTTTTAGTGAAATTAAAGTACATTGTATGCAAGATCTAAAGATGCTTTTATATTGAAAATGAAACTAAATTACATGCATTATTTGATTTACTTATTTTTTGCACTAAACACATTCGAATTTGCATTCCAAAATTTGACAATTACAAAAATTTTGAGCTTTTCAAGGCTTCATAAAGTGCGATAATGGCATAGCAATAGAAAATTATAAGAAAATTTATCACTTACCATTTTCGTTCAAATATTCTACGATAATATTGTAAGAGTCTCCTCCCTTTTTAAAATAATTTTATAATTAGCATCCCTTATAAATCGTATAAAAATTTATATTACCCAACATTTTCAATAAGTTTTTCATTAACAAACATTTTCTATTCTAATTAAAAATTTTTAAACAAAAAAAAATTTGTATTTTCAAAATCATTAAAATAATGACAGACAGTTTGAAGTTGCCGCTTGCCAGAAGCTACATTTTTATTTGTAGTTGTCAAATTTTGTAGTTTGAAATGCTTTGTCATTGTGTTTAGGATATCGATTCAGAGTGTATCGAAAAGTAATTCGATTTAAAATTTTTTATAATTAACAATAAAGAACAAAATTTTTTGAATTTTAAAATTGTATGCTGCATTTTATGTTGAAGTGTGAATAATATTTTATTTAAATTATTAAATGAAAATGTTTTTATTTTTTTAAGTTTTTAAAGAATGTGGATAATATTTACAATTAAATGCAATGAAATTTGAAATCGACTTAAATAATTTTGTACAATTTCTTATATGAATAATATTTTTGTATAAAGGCATGGTTTTGACAAAATTTGTGAATTCGATTTATGAAGTGAAATAAACAATTATATGTACATATATACAGAATATTTTATTTGTTATATATTATAATTTTGATTTAATTCTTGATTTTATTTGACATTATTTAACACAATCGACATCACAATTATATTTAGGTGAAAAAAATTGTTTTCAGAAAATAATTTACTTTAATAATTAAAAATGAGATTTCTTCTCCATTGATTATGAATTGTTAGCCTAACGTGTCTTTAAATTTAATAAAATATTCGAAATATTTGAATTCTGTAATAAGTTTAAAATTTAATTATTTTGCTAATTTAATTAGTTAATATTTTTTACTTTATTCTTACAACAATTTTAGCGTATGAAATAAAAAAAAAAAATAGCGTAAAAATTGAAATTTGAAATATTAATTAATTTAAAAGTCTTTGAATATTAATAAGTTAACAGCTTTTAGAGACATTATGCACCCTATATTTCAAATGATTACAACTTTTTAAATTTAATTTTTTCAAATAACCAATGTTTCCATTTGTTTTTTTTTTTTTTTGAAGCTGTAAGTCTTCATTCATATCAATCAAGTATTTTTGTATATTTTTGCCGAATTTATAGATACCAAGGTATATTTTTGAATTTTCTATAATTAATATAACATAAATTAATGATACAGGGTGATCCAGCCTTAATATAAACAATCAATTAGAGCGTCAAAAATGAGTAAAATTTTGGTTTAGAATTAGCTGTTAAATCTCAACGGTACCCGAAAAACAGGGACTACCCAAGTTTTTTTGCTTATAGCTTCCATTCCGAAAAAGATGGAAGTTTTAAAGAAACAGTTTTCAAAGGGCTAGTAAAGTATTGTATTTTATGTACTTTTGGATTACTAACCAATCTAAAATTTAATGTAGGCACCGAATCACCTTGTGTATACACATCTTACAAATATATTATAGTTTTTAACATCGAATAATAAATTTTTAAAATAAAAGTAGTTTTGATTTTCTTTTGGAAAATATTAAATTTTTGTTTACTATGCTTATATTTTTTTAAACGTAAACTCATTTGTAGTTAGCTTTCTTAAATATTAAAGCGGTGAAATTATTAAAAAAAAGTAGTACAATATGATAGATAATACAGAGTGTGTGTTAAGACAGCATACTTAAAAGTATGTAAATAGAGTGCATTTAAAAATAAAATATTGTTTAATACATAAAAAGCAATATAAGAAGCGTTATATTAAAAATTTAGAACGTAAAGTCATATATTATCAAATAAGCTACATATTATATGCATAGGACGGTACCTAAGGTACGATTCAAATTTTGAAAACGTTAATAACAAAGGTCTAACAAAAATAAATGTTCAAATGTGATCATTAAAAAGATTTGCAATTATTTCTCGAATATCCTGTGAAAATTCAGTTTCAAAAAAAGTGATTGAAATTCCCATCAAAAAAGAAGGATTCCAATAATAATGAAAATCAGATTAACTCGCAGCAAAATAATGTCCGGGTTGCTTTTTTTTCAATAAAATTGTAAATTTTCAAAATAAATAACTTGTATACTTTGTAATAGAGAGAGAACACGAGACGTTCCCATAAATGGACTGTTTCAATGAAAAGATTTTGCTCACTTATAGTAAAGACAAGAAAAACACTTTAGTTTTTATCCCCTAAATATATGCAATAAAAAATTTCAACAGTTGAATAATGTAGTTTTTCGGTAAGTCACATTGCTGCTATCTGTTCGTCCAGTTCGTGTAGATATTGTTTTTGAAAATAAATAAATAGCTATTTGGTACATATTTGATTGAGTTTTAATCGTTGCACAGACATTAAATTAATTCACTGACAATAATTAAATAATAAATCTTTATATTAAAGTCCTCCGAGCAGAACAATATACTATTTTAATATGTGTATTTTTATATAGTACATACATACGAATACATACATAATAAAATGTATATGGTAACTGAAAACGAAATTTAGTCTAATTTTGTCTACAAAACTAATTTCATAAATTTTTTTTTTTTTGTATTTTTGGTCATATTGCAAATTTTTTTTATAAAAATGAAAAATGAATATTGAAAATGTGAATTGAGAATTTAAAATTGTCTACTTTGATAGAATTCTTGTACTATCAAATTAGTTTTATCACTATTGTATCTATATATAAAATTATGAACAAAGTTTCCATGCAAACTTTTAACTTTATAAAAGAAAATTGGCTATTTCCGTTTTATTTTTTCAAAGAAATTATGAAATTCACATTTAAAATTTGATCACAAAATTACATAGCACATTTTGATAAAGTTAACAAATTCTAGCCATAATTATATTTTAATTTTAGTACAATTGCTTATACGCATATATTAAGTTTGATCATATATTTAAGTTGTAACTACTGAGATTTTGTCGAAGAGCATTTAACATTTATTGTCATTCATATTTATTTTAAATATAGAAATAGTAAAAATTTTCAAACTGGAAAACTGACCTATAAATAATAAAATACATTTATTAAACGTATCCAACTATTACTGCCAGTAAGTTAATTTCTTGAGCTTTAGATTATTTTATAAGGAAGCATTATGAAAGAAATTGGAAAAATTTTTCCAAAACTGTAAGGAATTCATTTAATTTTGGTCAAATAATTTTAATTTAGAGAAAATGTCATTTTTGACATACTTATAAAAATATGTTAATAAAAAAAATAACAGAAATCACAATTTTTGAGTGTTTACATTGTAACTATTTAAATTTTATAAATATTTTTGTCTAATAATGTACAACAGTAATATTGCCATTACAAATTTACATAATATGCAAATATATAAAATAAGAAAATGCTAAAGCATAAATTTATGACAGTGCCTTACAAAAATATTTTATATTAAACAAATTCTATATATGTATATTATAAACAATTCAAAATATAAGCAGGCAAAATTCCAGTTTTTTTTTATATTAAAAATAATATTATACCACAAAAAAAAACAGCAATAAATTAATATTTTATAAAATGGCAGCTATATAGTTATTTACATTATACGCACCCATTATACATTCAATGCCTTATATAATGAAATGTTTTTGTGTATATTAATTTGCTTTCAAAATTAAAATTTGGCATACAAAAGAATTATAATATATATATAAAAGGTAATATAGAAAAACTTTTAAACAAAAAAAAAATCATAACAGTTTTCATTTTGTAATATTGTAGAAAATAAATTTTATAAATGAAAATTAAAATAACAAGAACACGATAAAGTAATATTGAAAATATTTTTTTTATATTTTTATACAATGAAACTTAGACAACGTAAATCAAATGTTTCATTTTGTATATATATCAAATATATTACGCGAAGTAATGCAAATAAATTTTGCAATTATAAGCATTGTGATAATTTTTTTTTTTTGGCGATTTTTACTTATTTTGCAAAATGAAAGATGGTTCTTAACGAGATAATTAAACCTTACCTTTATCTTCAGATTTAATTTGTTTCTCGTTAGCAGCACGTCGATTTTTTAAATAATATGATAATAGATTTATATCATTTCTTACTTGATCGGCATCATAGAATGGATTTCTTCTTGTATATGGTACGCCATCACAAATTCGGATAGCAGCCAAATGACTTGGACCTTATATTTTTACATATATTTTTTACATATATATTTTTTTAAATAGATTTTTTTTTTCATTTAGAATTTATTTAATTCATTAATTTTAAATAAAAAATTTCGATATCTTAATATAATTAATATATAAATTGATATACAGTTATAACATATATAAGAAATATATAATGTAATACATAGTATATGTATTATAATACATATTTTATTATAGTTAAAAATTATTTTATTATTTGCTCTAACTTACCCATATATTTCCTTGGTGATTCAGGAATCAATGACATTGATCTAACTTCTCTGATGATATGTCTTGTTGGATCAGTAATTCTTGATACATAAGATTTAAGACCGCTCAAACTATTTGGAGCATCACTAAAATTTCATAAAAATTATTTTTTTTTTTAAATTAAATACTTATCTATATGAAAATAGAAAATTTATTTTTCTTACTCTATGGTGTAGTATGGTGTTATACTTCTAGCACGGTGTGGTACTTTACTATGAATTTCTCTCAATACAGAGTGTGCATCATTTCGAATTCTTCTTGTTTCTGAATCGAAATTCTAATTGAATTTCAAAAATTAAAAATAAATTAATATTATTTATGTACTCGTATACGAGTATATGTTATAAAATATACAATTTTGGTATTTGTATTACAACAAAGATTAATGGTGAGACAAAGATATATTATAGAAAATTATACAAAGAATTGTAATTGCAAATAGTGTAGAACTTGATGAGAAATAAATTATGAGCTGTTAAGATTGGTTGTTTATTAAAAGCTGTAAATATTGATGATCATGTTAAAAAATTATTGTTAAAAAATTCTTATAAAATTTGCTGAAAAAAATTACAATTGAAGACTTACAATCTTAATCCAAGTAACTTTAAAATACTGGTTAATAACAAAGTAATGTTGCCATTAATTGTTAATTGTGTTACACATACATATATCGGAGAAGAAATAAAGAATTGTATTTGGAAAAATTTTAATAGAGGCTTAATATTTATTGGGTAGGAGTGGATTACTCACAATAACAGATGGTTGTGGTTTTTTAGTCTGTAAATGGGAGACTGTTTTCTAAGACAAATTAGAATGCTATTTTTATATTATTACAATAACATGTCAATAACTTTTGAATAGCAAATTTGACTCATCCAGTTAAAACCATTAGCTACAGTAGTTCTCGTACAAACATAATTTAATTCGATTTTAAAAATATCTTGTTCTAAATTGATATTACACCGTTTTAATGCAGTAGATATTTATCATCATTTAAATGCAGTAGATATTTATACAGGCCCCTAGCTTCAATCAAAGATATCTTGGACTAAATATTTATAATAGAAAAATGAATTGGCTTTGAGGCCGAGAAAACTAGAAGGAAGCTAGTCTGATTTCTAAAGGTTTTTATTTTAAAATATTTACTTAATTAAAGTGTAATAATTTTTAATGATATGGGCCTCATAATCAAGATTAATTACCTGGAAAACTATTAATAGAGTTTGAAAAATGAGAAATTCCGGTTTGTTTGTTATCTTTACTATTAATCAGGGGTAAATCCAACTGACTCCGTTTAAAAACTTTTAAAATACCAATATATGCATTGTGCAGACTGAAAACTTGTGCTTCTATTATATCAATTTAATCAAAATTATAAATTTCCTATGATCTTGTTATAAAATGCTTGTTAACTCATTTATTTTTAGTATAAAATGTTAGATATTATCATTTCAAATATGCTCATGAAGATTAAGCGCTTTTAGTCGTATTTTTAGTTTTTTTTTTATATATGCTATTTTAAATATATTTGACGATTATCGGGTATTTTTTTTTAAATTTAATTGTAATTAAAAATATAAAATGATTGTGCATTTCGAAAATATTTATGGTAAAGCGCTTAGTTTTTTTATAGTTGAATATCTTCCAATATTTTGGAAGATTCTGTACTTACAATAAATGCTTCTGAATTTAAGTATTCATCAAGAGGACGATAACCATAGCGTGGTCTTACTTTATTCAATATTCTGTCATATTCACGAGCAAGTGTTGCTGGAGTTGTTCTCAAACTAATACGAGGTGAAATTTCTGTGTCAATGTATGGACTGGCAATATATGGCCTGTATGTTGGATATGAAAAATAACGAATTGGTGAAGAAATAACACGAACTGGAGAGCTGATCACACGGGTGTATGTGATTGGTGTTGATATTACACGAACAGGGGATGGTGATCTGACAATACGTGTTGTTGTAATTGTTCTTACCGGTGATGGAGATCTATAAACACGTGATGAATATGTGCTGATAGGTGTTGTAATTACTCGAACTGGAGATGTATAAACTCTGCTGCTATAATAGGGAATTACTCTGCTTGTGTAGGATGAGAGTGGGTAACTTGAAGCAGTATATACCTGAAATATTTAAAGTTATACGATGCGTTTATAAATAATTAAAGTATTTTATGTTCAAAGTAGGATAAAATTTCATTTTATTTCCGAAAACATATTTGAAGGTATTTCTTTTTGGGTCTTATATAAAGTTTTTGCAAACCAACTATTTTAATTTCCTCTTTTATAATAACAATTTTTTTTTTCTCTCTGTTTAATTCAAAATTTGATAGAAACAAACTTTTGGCAAACGAATACAGTTTAATCTTGAACAAAGAATATTAAAGTTGATTGTGTCAATACCCGTTCATATGAATAAATCTGAGGGTTAAATGATAATTTCTTCATCTATTCTTACTTACTTCATCTTTCTACAGCGGGGTACAGATATAATGTTGAAGCTCTCGGCGAGTATTTCTTTGGCAGTTTTTTGGAAAAAATAGTTCGTGTGGAGAAGAGGACATATATCTAAGAAACTACTTAAGGTAAAGTACTGAAATTTTGTATAAACAAATATGGTAACATGGGGATTTCAGTAAAAGCACTATACATATAAAAAAAGCAAGGTTGTCTGAAACAGTGTAGCAATTACAGTAGAATTATTCTTTCATTCGAGTATCACAAACACGGCCAACTCTGCCAATTTATTAATTTTGAAGAAATATGTTGCGTTTCCTTTTTTTTCACTTTTCTATTTCACTTTATGAAGATTAAGTGAAATTTTTATATATGTACATACATATTATTCATATGTAAGTATAAAAGGTTAAGAAAGACAAATAAAAAGTAATTATTTTTAATTTTTATGGTTTTATAAGAATGTGTTCATTAGATTTCCTTTTTTTCGTAAAAGCTAAGATCAATGACTTATGGCAAATAATAAAAATTTTTTTTAAATATCTATAGGTACTAAAATTATTTCTAAAATTATAAAGAATTTAATTTCAACAATTAAAGTCTAATTTTGTTGTCATTCTGATCAAATATAAAAATTTCCCTGCGTTATTATTTATTTTTATAAGAGTTCCATACGGGACATTACACCTGATCTGCCAAATATGTGCATAACTTTGCTACAAACCAAAATAAAATCGCACAATATCCCTGACATGTCAAGAATGTAAATGATTTGAACGCATTCCGATATTCCTACATACGTTCCCATAGGTATTTTAGCCACAAAAAAAAAAAAAAAAAAACAGTTTGAAAATTTTCCAATATTTTTGTCAAAAAATCTGAATGTAACTGAAATAGAAAGCGACTTGTTGAATACCATGTACACACATATAAAGAATATAAACAGTAACATGTACACATACATTCTAGTAGTATTCTAGTAGTATGTATATAAATGTCTCATTTTATACATATGTTTATAAGTATTGGTATAATTATGTAACGTTGTACATATGAGTTTTCTCTTTTTTTTTTAAATTCGTAAATATAAAGACATTTTAGCCTTTATGTCAAGAGATGAAATGAACACATGTGCCATATGCTAAAATTATTTTTTATAAAAATGTTGGCGTATTTGATTTTTTGTTTTTTATTCCATAACATTTTTTTGGTATAGCTAAGCTAAATGTTTATTTTTAGTTTCAGGTGAGATTTTTCGTATAATGAAATAGTCAATTTTTTTTTTTAGTTTTAGGACTTTTCTAAAAATTTTTTATAAAACAGTGCTTATTAGTTTCACTCTGTTCGTCCGTTCGTCCGTGAACATGTTTACAGAGCCTATACACCCTTTAAGATAGAAAGCTGAAATTTCATATGTACATAGATTTTTACTAGAAATTTATTACCGTAGAACAAAATTTTTACCTATCTGCCCCCTTCAAAAAATTATACTCTCCTAAAACCATAAGGATGAGCATTTTTGATTCAAGTGAAAACATAAGCATTTTTTAAACTTTGCAAACACAGAAATATAGTGGTTAGCTTATTCTACCGCGGCATACTATACTTGAACTTTAAAAAAACAAAATGGCCGTTCAAATTTACCGTTATCTAAAATACATTTTTTGCGAATATTTGATGTCGTTTTTCCTCTAGACCACAAATTGTAAGGTTCTGAAATTTCAGCAACTTTTATAAACTAATAAATAGTTCATTTTGTTAGAAAAAAATGTTTTTCCATCTCTATCCCCTCTCAAGTTATCGCCTCTCGAAATTTATAAAATTTGAATTTTTTACGCCTTATATTTCCCGAAATCGTAAGCTTTTTCAAGTTTCTATAAACTCAAGAAGCTAACGGTGAATTCCATGACATTAAAAAATATAATTATTTTTCTTAACTCACAAAATTAACTCTTAAAATCGAGCATTATGTTAACACCTCATTGAATTAATTTTTACTTTATTTCAAAGATTGCATAAATCGTTCATCCTAAATATATGCAATCCTAGAAGTAGTTTCGTATATGAATGAAAATAATTTTAATAGTGTAGTAGGCATACATAGATTGTTTTTAAAAGCAATATTTTCATTTATTGGACGAAAAAGTGCTATGATACTTGCCGTTGGTTTGACCCAACTTTATTTAGCTATAAATGGGATCTTTATTGCTTTTTCACATAGAATTTAGAAAAAAACAAGAATTATTTGTATTTCTAATTAAAATATAATTGCCGTTTTTTTTTAATTTTTTTTTTCACAATAATTATCGCTAGTTAAAATTATTTGTTCGTCGAGATATAATCTTCGGTTTTCGGTTTATTCTAAAAGAAATCTTGTTATTATCATTTTATAAAAAAAAAAAATCTAATTTGTTCCTAAAATTTTCACTTTTAATTTGTTCTTAAAGAAAACCTAAAAATTTTTAGAAAAATTGTTATTATAAAGTGTAAAATATACTTACGGTAGATTTTCCTGTCGAGTATGAGGAAACTGGATACTATAAAACAAAAAGAAAAAAGAAATAATTTTACAATCTTACAATTTAATTGATAATTGGTTGAAGTGTAAATGTTTGTCTAATTTTTTTCATTAATTTTTTTCATTAAAAAAATATAAAATGCATTATACTCAATTCTATTCCCTTTTTTGAATTATATAAAATATTTTTAATAAAAATTAATTTTTTTTGCATGTAGCGCTCCAGGCATAATTTTATCAAAAAATATTACTTTTCTTTATTCTGTTAAATTTGATTGAGCTCAAATTTATAAGAAAAATTTCACAAGTGCATAAGGTGTGATATGTGAAGTCAAGGTATACATAAAGCATACATTTTTATACGTTGCAATAAAAACAAAATTGCAATATTTGTATGATTGTTCATCATACAATTACTAATCTGTATGATTTCGAAAAAATAATGTGTCAATTGTAATTATAAAAACTCACTAATAATGTCTCAAGTTCTAGCATACTAAAACAAATAAATACAATTACATAAAAATTTTCCTGATCATATTATAGATTGTAATTAAAAATTTGTGCTTTTAAAGAATTTACAACCGTTTAATCCAGATTCAAGGAAGTGTAAAAAACTTAGAGGTGAATATACTCGTACATATTAGGTACTGTTTACATATATGAAAATATCTAAATTACTGTTTATAATATAGTACGAAGACTAGGATTTAAGCTAAATTTGATATAAGTTGTACTACATATACAACACAGTTTAATATTAGATTTTGTCTTAAAACAAATAACAGAAATCACTCTATCCTCCTCTGATTTACTATCGATTTTTTTTAAAAGTAAAATGGCGAAACTTAATTTTTTATCCGAGTTTTGAACAGAGATGAACTTATTATGTTGGTTATAATTTTTGAAACTATAATTATTAAATTTTAACGTTAAACCTGAGCTCAATGAGATAATTTCAATGTGATATGCCACCAGACAGTTATCAGACAGTCATCAGTCTTTGTAATAGATTTAATTTTAAATATTCCACGGTATTATATATGAACGCATTTCACTTTTGTCACAATTGCCATGTATGTATGTAAGAGTTTTTTTTTTTTAAGTAAGAAACTTTTTCAAGTATTCTTGACTTCGAAATTGCACTAATACAGAATTAATACAAAATTCAGCTTATCAATTGTAATTGATGAAATGTATTGCAATGCAATATTATTGCAATTCTGAAGTTACTGTATTAATTGAAAATTTTGATAATTATACCCGTACGAACGTATGTTCGAAGGGTATACTAAATTTGCCTTATTATTTATAACGTTAAGAAATAATGGTCTGAGATATAGACTCAAGTGTATGTTTTTAATCAGTGTCGTGTGTCGATTTAGCTTTGTCTGTCCGTCCGTCCGTCCCAATAATAACTCAAAAACTAATTGACCCAAATTCACCAAATTTTCACATATTATTTATTATAATAAATGACAGAACGGTATTTAAATTGGATATGCACGGAGTACTGTTTCGAGTAGCTGCCATACAACTTATTTGACTATATCTTAGAAACTATGAAAGCTGTAATATAGAAATTTCACACAAGCGAATATATTAATAGAGCCAATGTGTTTGATAAAAGTCGTTGAAATTAATTGGCTCTTTCTGGTAGTTGCCATACAACTTCATTAATAGTTTTGCCATATCTTAAGAAATATAGAAAACACAGTACTGAAATTATTCTCACATAGGATAACAAATTTGTACAGCCGTATCACAGAGTTGACACGATAAACTCTATTTTTTCTCATTTTTTCATAAATTATTTAAATTTATAATGGCCATTGTTTGTTTATCTAAAAATTTACAAAAATATATTATATAAGTTTTGAGAAAAATCTACTGCTCTCTTGTTTAGTGGTTTTCGAAAATTCATGTATAAAATTTCTAAACCAAATTTGTATTGCGTCTTTATTTTTTTTTATAATTTATATATGTTTTTTTTTTTAATTAAATATTAATTCAACCTGATTATTTTAAAATTCAATAAAAATTTTCTTAAAAAAATGAATAAGTGCATTTTTATTTATTTAATCCTTGCGTTTTTTACTTTATATTCAATTATTTAAACATAGCTCTTAGAAAAAGTAAAATAATGTCTCGGAACTATCAATCATAATTAATGATTAATTATAAATTATATATGATGTATATATATATGAAAAATTAATTTTTCCATTAATTTAATTTTCAATTCAATTCAGTCTATAAAAGTATAAATAAGGCTCTTCAATCATAAAGGCTTAATGTATAGTTATGCCTTTATAATTGAATTGTAAACCGAGTAGGTTCTTATATAATAAAGTTGCAAAATATTTATTTTTTTTTTGTCATAAATCTAAACTATACATAAAATATTTGTATGTATATGCTGTAGAAATAAAAAGAAGTGAGAAAAATAAAGAAAAAAACACACAAAATTTTTTTTTGTTTCAATTTTAAAAACTTGATAAATTTAATTATTAAAATTTTTTTAGTATAGTTTATACAAAAAAAAAAAAAAAATTAAGTAAAAAAACAAGATTTTAAAAGCAATCCAAACAATAATCAAAACTTTTCCTCAAAAACAATTTTCATTTTATTTTTTAATTTTTCCTTTTCTTGTTTGCTTAATGCAATTCATTGAACCTCTTTGAAATGCACATTTTTATATCCTGCTTTCCATAAACTAATAATATGAATGTATATATATATATAAGTAAAATAATAAATATATAATGTGTGTATATAATTAAATAATAAATTAATGTTACTATGAGATTAGTTAGAATACTACAATTTTTTTTTTTATTATTTTTGTTTTTTTGTTTACTTCATTACATTTTTTGCTTTTCGCATTATTTTATTAAATTGTTTTTTTCTCTGTGTATATTATTAATATAAAATTATAATTGTATATGTTTTCATAAAGATATTATATTATTCAATATTGTTTAATTGAATTTAATTTTTTTTTTTTGTTTTTGCTTTTTGTGTTTAGACACGATATGAATAATGTCTGTATGAAGTACCACCGGGCAGTCTGCCAGATGATGTTGATGAATAACTATAACCACCGGGACCAGCACCAGTTGTTGATGTACGTTCGGTGGAATAATAACCACCGGGACCAGAACTAGCATTTCTTTCACTTGTATAAGTTGAACGTTGAGTACGATTACTTAATGGATCATTTGAATTTGAACGAGATTCAACTGTTGATGAATATGAATATTCATGATTACGGGATTGATGAAGACCTGGTCTTTCTGTAGTCAAGTATACACGTGGAGTCTGTGAATTGCAATATTTATATAACATATTATATATCATAATATTTACAACAAATCCAAAGGATAAAAAAAAAATATTTGTTTTTTTTTTTTTAATTTATTTTTTTTTTTTTTGGAGTATATATATATAGTATTGATTTAATTTTGAATATATATATATATATATACCAAATATATATATAAAGTATATATTATAAATGATTAGTATCAAAAAATTTGAATAAAATAAAATCATTATTTTTCAATTAATTCAAAAATAATATAATAAAAAAAATAATTAAGAAACAGGCCCTTTAACTGAATTGTAAACAAAAATATCAAAAAAAAAATATAACGCGAAATAAAATAATTTTGTAGAATTTTTGTTTAGTACGTATAATTAAAATATATTTAATCAAAAAGATTTTAGGAAAAGCTATCAATTAGCTTGTAATAATTTCAAGAATTTTTTCTATTGATTGAATAATAAAATTTTTATTAAAAAATTTAAATGAGAAAAAAAAAATTCAAAAAGATCGTCGAAAATTATTTTAATTTTGAAATTTTTTTTTTTTTATATATTTTTTATATTAAAAAATTTATTTTAATAATTATATTGCGGCGACAAAATTTTTATAGTTTTTAATGTACATATGGGTAAGTTTTTTTTGTATATAAATTTCAGTTTTTTTTCCTTGGTTAAATACTCATATTATAATGTATATATAATAAATATATACATATATATATATACGAGTATTTTGTGTGGAATTGTATGTAAATATATATTAGAGTATAATATATAATATGGTATATAGTATAATATTGCTATATATGTATATTTATTCAATTATTACATGTTTTTTTTATATTGTGCATTTTCTTGAAAGAGATTCTTAATTTTTTTTTTCTAAATATTTACGACAACAAAATATTAAATATAAAAGTTTTTTTTTTTAAATATTTCAGTACAAATTACGATATTAATGTTATAACCAATGTTATATCGGAAATGCTTTAATTTATTATTAAAAATATTAATAAACTGTTATATTAAATGTAAGTATGTATAGGACGAATATATTATAAATTATGTAAAATTAGAAACATGACATTTAAAATTAAATTAATTTAATAATATCTTAAACAAGATAACAGTGCAATCTCTATACAAATAATGCTTGCTATATTATATAACAAATATCTCTTTTTAGAATTAAATTATGTTTATAATTTATTTAAACAAATTATATTAGGCTTTAATTTTATTGTTTTTTTTTTCTACATTTAGTATTATACGGACTAAAATTATGAGATTTTAAGTGTTTGATTTATAGAGGTTTTACTGTAATCTTCATATTATTTGAATAACTTTCCCGATTTCATTATATTTGTATGATAAACCATTATATAACAATCCTGTATATATAATATTAATATTTTGTGTCAATAAATCAATATTAATTTTGATATTTAAAAACAAAAAAATATTCTTAACACTATTAATTGTATTATAAATATTAATTAACAATTTTATTATATTATATTTAATATTATTAGCCTTTAATATTTTGTAAAAGAATGTTAAGTGATTTAATGTGAAATTCTTATTATGGTTTTGTTAATCAGATTGTCTATTGTAAAATATTTTCTATTTTTTATTTATTTATTTATAAAAATGAGTGTGCTTTTTAAATTTTCATAATTAATCAATTTAGAGCGGTCTGTCTCCCATTATAATGTTCGACTTAACTCAACAACAGAATTTTATTTTTATAGTCAGTTTACGATATATAAATACGTAACGTAAATTGAACAAAATATTGAAGTTATATGTAACGTACATAAATCTGACAAAATATTAAACAATTACGATATGTAAGTACGTAACGTAAATTTAACTTACAAAATATTATATAAAATATTATTGTGTATATAAAACTGGCATTGGACCAGCATTTGATTTTAATTGAAAAATGCTTTGTATTTGAATAAAATTAAAATTTTCTCAAAATAAATTCACAAAATTCTTGTTTAAATTCTTAAAATTTTTAAGAATTTCAAACAATTAATCACAAAACATCCCCTGTATATTTTTTATTGGATCACTTATCTAAATTATATCCTAACTAAATCAAGTCTTCTCTATAATTTTGTAATAAATTAAAAAAAAAAGAATGTATATTTGTTTTTTTTTTGTTTAATTACAAAAAAAAAAGTTATTTTGGAGGAAGAATAAAATTTCATTTGTAAATTTTTTCTCTACTAAATTATTTTTCGTTCGATTTTCATTAAGCAACATTAAATGGCATTCAAAAACAAAATGATTTAAGTGGCAAATTTAAAAAAAATAAGAAAAATTGAAAAAAAAAAGAGTAATTGCAATACGAAAACTAAAAAAAAAAACAAATTACTGAATTTTATCAAGTGAAAAGTTTATGTAAAATAATTTTTTTTTTCTGTGTATTTTACTACATGTATAAAAAATTTACGTAAGTATATTTTATACACATACATTTTCATTAAATTTGAAACATTTTCTGTATATATAAATACAATGTAATGTTAAAATAACATTAAAAAAAAAAGTGAAAAAAAAAAAAAATAAATAAATATTTTAAGCATAAGCATATTTTGCTCGTTCTCTTGAAAATTCATCACCAATTTTCCTATGAAGTCGTGGTAGTACAAAATCAATACTATCTCGAAAAGCCGAAGCTGCTGTATTTCCGCCGGCTTCAATTTGTTTTGTATGTTCATCGACAAGTTTAAATACCCTTTCACGGGTTTTTTCTCTAGCCGATACATATGGTTTAATTGGTTGTGCTAATACCTTAGCACTTGGTTTAATTAAAGCACGATTAGCTGGATCAAGAATTGAATTATTATTGGCTCTCGAATAACGATCAGAATATTTTGAATTATCACGACGGCCGAATGCTGTTATTGGATCAGCAACTAAAGCTGGCCTCGGTACAAATGGTACTTTATCCCATGGTATTTCATGTCGTTGACAAATTGGTCTTCGTGATGTCTGGAATTTCCATATCGAAATAATAATACAACCACAATTAAATTATATTTTAAAAAAAACATATACATTTATATTTTATATTATTGTAGTAGGTATATTTTCTTTTTCTATTCTTTTATTTTAATTTTTTTTTTTTTTGTTTTTACAGAAGGCATTTATTTTAATTAAATTATTTCTTTAATGTAATGAAAAATACTACCGAATGCTTGTTAAAAAAATTAATTTTATTAAAAATGGTAATAAAAATTATAAAAGAATCATGTTTTATCAATTTTATTAATAATGGTAATTAAAATGTATAACTACAATCTATAATTTGCTAAGTAATCAAATATAAGTAAGAAAAAATGAAAGTATTTACAAAAGATTTAATTAAAAAGCAGATCTTTTATATAGGTACAATACATTATTCAAATAAGCTGAAGTAGTTCTAATGGATTTTTATTAATGTTATACTAATTAATTTAAATAATTATTATAATTTACATAAGTATTATAGTAAATGTAAAATATAATTATATTTTATAATTATTTGTTTATTCGTATCTATTAAAAAATTAATAATGAATTTTATACGTTTTGTATTTTGCTTTAATAAAAATATTTATTTTTTCTTTGAAAATATAATTTTCATAGAATTTATTAAAGGCTTCTGTTGGTAAGTTTTATTTTGAAGATTTAAACATGTATTTAAACTAACATAAAGAAATCTGGAAATATAACGTTATATTTAAAATTTTGGTGCCATTTTTTTTTTATATAAATGCTGAATCCTAATTTACAATAAACCTAAATAAGTTTTACAACCCATGTTCATTATACCCGCTCATATGTATAATACTGTTATACACGGATAATTAAAAAATTGTTATGGAATTGAATAATTAAAATTGGAAAAATTGTATCAAAAAATTATATTAAAAGCAGATTAGAAGTTAATAATTTGTTAATTTTCATTCTGCCAGATTCTCTCCCTCTCCTCTTTTTGATTGCCATATAGTCAGTATAGTCCAATGAGCAAGTATGCATGTAAATTTATGGGAAATAATTAATTAAGAATTAAATCTAAAAACTCGTTCTTTATACGAATTTTTCAAAATTATTAAAAACATTATTAGCATTAAGAACATAAGAAATTTTAAAATGAAAACTATACGAAAAATGATTAATTAAAATATTTAAAGAATAACATAAAAATGACAACTGTAACAATAAAAATTGTAAATAGTATAATATTAAAATTCATATGGGACATATTATAAAAGTTTGCCAACAATTATTGTACTACAAATACAATACAAAAACAAATTATGTTATTGTAAATTGGACATTTTCATTATCGGGCATTATAATACAATTTTTTTCTTAATTTTATGTCAAGGTTTTTTTTTTTGTAAATTTTAAAATTGCAATGTCAAAAATTCACAATAAAATATAAAACCTAATATAATTTACAAAATATATCTTGAGAAAATTTTTCAATTGATATTATTTATTTTATTTTATGTACATATTGTATATATATGTATTTATTATGATTGTATGTACATACATCCAATTTAAATATATAAGTAAATCTTAGTGTATAAGTATAACATTATACGTAAATAATATATCTTTAATTTCAATATTTTCTATTCAAGGTTAATGAAATTATTTTCAAAAAAAAATTATTGTAATTTCTAAAAATAAGTGAAAAAATTTTTAGGCCAACAAATACGAGATTTTTAATACGCAGCTGCAAACAAATTAAAATCAAAAATGTTTTCTTTTCTTTTCTCATTTTCATTTTAACAAAGAATGAAATAATTTTTATATTCAGAATATTATTCGGAAAAACAAAAACGAATATCAGAGAAAAGAGCAAAATTCTCGGAAAAATTTAAGAGAAAAATCATAAAATAAAATTGTATTCTTTTTTTTTCCAGATTTTGAAAAATTAAATTTTGCGGGCGAGTCAAAAATACTCGTATATAAAATGAAAATGAAATATAGGCAACGAAAAAAGAAAAAACGAAAATATTTTCTCTTTGGTGGTAATTTGATCCATTTGTAAATATGTATAAAGGTAATAAAAGAAATAATTTGGAAAATTTGGTTGCCAACCATTTTATTAAAAAAAAAAAATGTAATTTAAAAAAATTTATAATGCCGCGATTTGATTAAGTTTGTATGTATGTATATATAAATAATGTAACTGTTAGAGTCACAGTAAAAATTCATAACCACATACTTATATCAAAAATTCTTAATAAAGCATTTGAAATAATTTTGGAATCAATATACGAGTACCTATAATTTTCATAAAATTTTTATTTAAAATCCTTCTGTCGAAAATGAAAATTCAAATCCAATATCAACTTAATTTATGCCTTAAAGCAACTAGGCAATATTGCTATAAATTATTGAATCTTCAGTTCAGCAATTTAATCAGCTAGTTCTATAACTTACTAACAGCAGTACTAGAATGTATAGTGTTTATGTTTAATAAGACATGCCTAAATGTGTAGAACAGCAGTAAGAGCTTTTTCAAAAACTAAGACATTTCCCAATATCTTAGATAAAATCCAATAAGGTATTTCAGTAATTTCACATAATATTGCATTTTTATTTAGTGTTATTAAACAAGATGGAGGTCGAATAATTTTTTTTTTTTTAAATTTTTTAAAATTTTACTCTACATATATTTTCTTCAATCAGGATAATCAAATTTATAACTTTTATGAATTTCTTTAGAACAAATAGAACAAGGCATTAAGATGAATAGAATAATGACAATTTCAATTAAGTACTAGAATTGTATTTTCAAAAATTACTTAGCTAAATTTACAAAACAAACGATATATTTTTGCAGTTGCCAATCAATTCAAAAAATTGCATTCATTATTTTGTATTCATATTCATATGCGTGCATGTTGCCTTTTCAGAAGAACTTTCATCTTCGAATCTCGAAATATTCGAGGAGTTTCGAGCTCTTTCTCTAAGCTTTGTTTTTTATAATATTCTAATGTTATTGATTACAATTGTGACTTAATAAATTTACACATATGCTTGAGATTTTTGTTTCATACAAATTAGGAAACATTGAAATTTTCAATTTTATACACTCTGACATGAAAGTTAAGTTATATAGAATTTTCGAATACATATATATATATACTAGTATATATATATATATATAATTAAATTAGTTTGAGAAAATCGAGTTCAAATTTAATTTTTGGTTGAACTCAATGAAATTCAGCATGTAACCTCAACATATCAAAAGTAAAATGGCTTCAAAATTAACATCCTATGCTATTAAGGTCATTTTGGAATATACACCTATACATATGTAAGATATAGTATAAAATTGAGTACTTAAAAGTTCAATTATTCAATAAAAATTTTTAATTGTCAATAAAAATATTTTTATGTAATAAAGATCTCGTTTATTATTCAGATTTAAAATAAAATTTAATTAAATTTAAAAATTTCCAATTTAAAAATTTTAATTGTTTGGCAAAAACAAAATGAAAAAAAAATATTTTTTCTGAGAATTTCTTTCAAAAATTTTTAGAAATTATAATTTTCTCTCCTCCTTCATTTTTTTTTTTTTTTTTCATTTATTTTATCAATGATCTCATATATTGAACATCTCAAATTTTGACAAGATTTTTTGGACGAAAAAAACTAAAAACAAATTTTCTAAATTTACAATTTTCTTATATATATTTTTTTTTTATTAACTTTCCTAAGTGACACCATGCCATTGATGGTTTGCTCTTATGTGTTATAATTATTTTATGTTATTTGGAATTTATATTTGTATATATGTATGTACAAACTTCTAGAAATACTTATGTATAGTGAGATTGTAGTAGGAGTAAGAGAAAATTTTGTTGAATAAAATGTTGTTGTTTTTGTTTTTTGGTGTTTAACCTTCATTTATAACAACATAGCCAATATATAACATTTATTTTTGGTTAAAATTTATAACAATTAAAAGAATGAAATTTTAATAGATAGAAAAACAAGGAAGCCTTGACTTTTATATAAGTTATTTTTAATAGTATTTACTAAAATTAAGTGTTTAACTAATTAAAATTAATAAGATTTTCTGGTAAAATATTTTTTAGGCTTCTTGAAATTTTAAATGATTTTTTTGACTAAACTAAAATTAAAAATGAATTTTTTTCTTTTTAAAACAACAAATAGTTTTCATTTTTATTATTATTGTTATTGACAAATTAATTTCTAGGAAAATTGGCATATTTCCTAATCAGATTATCCTTTAAATACTTATGTTTTATTTTCTTAATATAGGAAAAAATACATTTTATTTTTTCCAGTGTAAAGTCATATAAACAAAATTTTATATTGAAATTTTCAAAATTTTCGTTGCCGAGTTTATAATAATTATTAAATTTAATAAAAATTATTAATTATAAAATAACAATTTTCTTAATTTACTAAATAAGTTTAAAATAGAGAAAATTATATCCCAATATAGAAACACTTTTATGTATATAATTCAAATCAAAACCGTTCCTGTGTTATATGAATTCTAAAAAAAAGTGACCGAAATTTTAACATATCCAAGCCTTTTTACTTATAATTTTCTTTTCAAAAAAAAAGGTAGAAACTTTAAACAAATATTTTGTAAGAACACCATTGGAGAGGTTTAATATAATTCGTTAGCCGTTAAAAAAGCTTTTATTTATACAGAAAATATATCGAAAGAAAAAAAACATTTTTTTATATCAAGATTTTAAAGGCTTAAGCTGTAATAAAATGTTTAAGCTCAAAAAATTATCAATATTTATAATTTTTTAATAATTTTAAGTATTATAGTTATTAATTGTTATTAATTATGGTTGGACTGTCTACCCGACTGAATTCATTATACTCTTCATAAATAAATATTTAATTGTAATAACAAAATTCTAACATAAATATGAACCTAATACTCGTAATTGTTTTATTTTAACTAACTATATTTCAAATTTTAAAAGTATATAATTAACAGAAATTCAAAATATATATGTAGGAACTAAATGTTCCCTAACGTATATGAGAACTAAATTGTACTCTTAATACAAAATTTAGAATATTTTCAAGCTAATTGAACGACATATGATTAATATTACAATTTCAGTTTAATTTTACTCTTTTTATAAAATCGCATGCACATTTCCAGTTTTTTTAACGAATAACAAAATGTAAAAATGGAAAAAGGAAAAATTAACAAAAAAAAATTTTTCATATTAAAAATTTTATATATATTAATTATCATGCATTATAAAAAAAAAAAAAAATAATGAAATTATTATTGAAAACTGTTATACACAATTTTAAATAAATTAAATAATTAGCAAAGCTTTATAATAATTAAAAAGCATTATTTAAACAAAAAACAAAAAATTCTTTAATAAATTTTTTTTTATTTTTTCGTTCTTTTCAATTATTTTAATAGTTATGTAACAAATTTTCAATGTCTTATTTAAAATATTTTATTCTTTTATTCTTGTTAAGCATGTATGAAAGTTTTTATTTAATTTTTACTAATATCATTCATTAAAATTGTTCAAATAGTTTATTTTATTGTACTTAAATAGTTTTTTTTTTTTTTTTTCAAAACTATTATATATTTTTTTTTAAATTTACTACGCATACTTTTATTTTTTATAGTTTTCAATATAATTTTTATTTAAAATTCTTAAAATAAATACTTAAAAATTTTCTAATAATTAAGATAATTGTTATATTTTTCAAAATTTTTAAATAAAATTTGATGTATACATTTTTAAACATTAAGTATACGTAGTAATTTTAATTGTTATATTACAAATGATACTCGTATTAAAAACAATTCACAATATTAATATGAAAAAATATTAAAAAACAAAATATAATTATTAAATCACACTTTAAATGTTTTTGTTTTTAAATTTGTCACTGCCACATTATTTCTTTATTTTTTTTTTAGTTTTATAATGGTTATAATTTTTTGAAATATTTTTAAAATTTAAATAATATGAGATATACTTATGAAAGTTCCTATATAAAGAAATATATAACATTACATATATACAATTTTTTTTTTCGATTTTTTATATAACAGAATTAATAAGTAACCACTATATTTGTGTTATATAATATATACTATTATATGACATATATTTTATTTTAAAATTAAAATATTGCAAGAAATTTCTTAATAAATTAGGAAAAGTAAAAATTTTTGTGTGTTTTTTTTTTTTTGCAATTATTTTCTTGCATTTTCGAGGAAAATATTCGATTGAAAATTTTTTATTTTTACTTATTTTTTATATATATATATATTTTGCACTCATTCATTTTTAAAATTTTTAAAATTTTTTAATATTTATTTCGAAAAAAAAAAAAATTCATTTAAGACGCATCTTTTTGAATATAATTTAGTTTTCTTCTTCTTCTTCATTTCAGTTTATTGTGAATTGATCATAGCAATTTTGTTTTTTCTCAATATCTCTTAATACAATTAAAGAGTAAATAGATCACAATTGCCGTTTATCAAACAAATAAATTGGAAATGTCAAAAAAAAAAAAATACTTTTTATTAATTAATTTTTTTTATAATTTTTAAAAAAATTTCATTTAATTTTTAATATTTTAATATAAATTTAATGTGTTAATTTTAGAAGAGATAAAAAAAAAAATTAAAAATTAAGAATTCATTGTATTAAAAAAGGGAAATTTAACAAAAAATTTTGTATAATGCATTTTATTCCAACAAAAAAAAAAAAAAAAAACAAACCAAAAAAAAATTATTTCAAATTTAAAATTTTAATTTTATTGATTTTAAATTATTCAATATTTTAAATATAATTATGTATATATATATATATATATATAAATTGTATGTATATACATTATTCTTACCGAAACTGTATACGAAGAAACTACTGGTCTTGATGAATAAGACCTGGTCGTGTAATAATCACTTGTGTAAACCATTTTTGTAATTTTATGTTTTAATTTTTTTTTTTTTTGTTAAATAATTCGCTTAAAAATTTTTTTTTTTAGATTAGAAATTTAGATTTTGAGTCGGTGGTGCTGTGTTGCGTTAATACAAAAAATTAAAATTAAAATTCGATTATAAATTTTTTTTTTTTTGCAATTTTTTTGTTTGTTTTTTCAAATATATACGGTTTTTAATTTTTTGTATATGCGATGGTTTTTCAATTCACCCGAAATTCGAATAAGAAGTTCACTCTACACTAGTTCGTGATCGTCTAAAAATGAAAATTTTCAATTTTAATATTATAGGTGAAGGAAAACAAAAAAAAAAAAATAAATTTTTAAAATTAAAAAAAAAATCAATTTTTTGTTTTTTTTTTTTTTTTTTTTTGAAAATATATTTTCTTCGATGTATGTAAATATGAAATGTACATATAATTATGACACATACATACATATCAGCATATTTAAGTGTATATTATAAGTATATAGCGAGAAAAACGAAAATAAGAGAAGAAAAAAAATTAAAAATATTATTTTTGGAAATGAAAAATTTTTTGTTTATAAAAACGATTTCAAAAAAAAATTTTTTTTATTTTGTTATTTTAAATTTTCTGTTTACATATTAATTTATAAATTAAAATTATTATACATACACAACCACATATATGCATACATATTTGCAAAAATAATTTTATTGGATGGTTTTTTTTTGATTTCGAAGTGGTCTTTCGTTAACAAGGTGAATTCTTTCAAATTAATAAATAAAATATTCTATATATGAAATTTCATTTTCTATTTTTTTGAATCAATTTTGGAAATCTAATTGTTAAGCTTCTAAAAATCTTGATTCACTCATAACCTAAATAATATAAATAATTCAATAATAAATTTATTTTTCCACTCTGGTTTAATACCCAATTGTATTTTGTTTGAATCCAAACAAAACAAACAAAAACTATATTTCTATAAAGGTATATAAAAATAGTATTGCGAATTTAACATGAACTCCTGACGAAATTTCATGTACATATTGTAGTATTAAAAATATACGATTAGAATTATGAAGAAGTTTAAAAATTAACAATACTCAAGGTAACCATTTAAAAGATGAAATTTTGTACACAGAACGAATTTTAGTGAAGATATTTTTTCTCTAGAAAAAAATTCTCCCTGTCACATACGATTTAACTAACTATAAAATTTCCATATAGCCAATTCCATAACTAAAGTTATTTAAAATTAGTTTTAATTTTAATGTGTTTTTTAATTAAAATATCATAGTTATGTTCTTAGCATTTCTGTAACTACTGCAGCAAATAGTTTCAAATTAACTTCAATTATAAACAATAGAAATGTGTACATATAAACTGTAAATCAATGGCTTGATCGACTAAATTTTTGATTATGGGCTTCAATATGTTGAAATATATTATATGTATATCATGGAAAACAAGCTTACCAAAAGAATTTTGCGTTCTTAAAATGTGATCACTTAATAAATAAAGAGTGAAATAAAATTTAAATAAAGTTTGGGTGGTTTGTAAAGTATCACTTTTTCCTTTTAACAAGAAACAATTTTATTACCTTATTAAAATTACTTTCATTCGTACACAAAAATAATTCTAAAATTGCATAAATTTAGGATGAAAAAAAAAATTAAAAGAGTAATTAAAATAAAGTTCGAAGTCCAGGGTTACTTAATTCCAGTTAAGAAAAATAATTGCATTTTTTGATAGCATGCCATTTACCGTTAGATTTCTGTATTTAAAGAAATTTAGAAAAGTTTCCTGTCTCGGAAGACGCCGAAAATTCAAATTTTACAAATTTCGAGAGGCTGTAACTTCGAGAGGGAGTAGAGGTAGAAAAAAATTTTGTTATAAAGAAATAAATTCTTTTTTAATATCTAGAAGCTTGTAAAATTTCAGACCTCTACAACTGATTGTCTAGAAGAAAAACGATATCAGAAATTTAAAAAAAAGGACCTTCAGTAACGGATAATTTTAGCAGTCTTTTTAATATTTTATTATAATTAGCCATGCTACGCGGCAGAAGAAACCAGCTACTATTTTTCTGCATTTATGGTTTTTCTGAAATAAATAAATAAATAAAATCAATAAATAAAATTTTCAGGTCCTTGAAGGGCTATAACTTTTAGAGTAGTTCCCCTACTCTAAAAGTTATAGCCCTCCTTCTCCCTACCTAGGGAGAAGGAGGGGGAAATAGATAAAAATTTTCTTATACTGAAATAAATTTATAATAAAGATCCATTTATACATGAATAACGAAGATACGTGACGACGAAAAGTGCTGAAAATTAATTTCTTTTAGTTAGAATAGCAGAAAGAAATTTAAATTTTCTATAATAAATGTCGCCAGCTTTGCTTTCGAAAAAGATAATAATAAATATATAAACATACATATTATGTACATGTAAATGTACTAAATATTTTGTATATGTACATTTGATAAATTATATTAGATCATAATTATAGCTTTAATAATTAATTTTGATTATAATTTTCATATTAATTAGAATAATATTTTTTAAATTAAATATTAATTTATGTACGAATTCGAAAATTTATTTCATAATTATAAAAAAACGGGATATGCATAATATAAATTAATTTCTATTTTAATTACATTAATTTTGAATTTATATTTTTTAATTAGGACAGCATACAAGCATAATTAAATTTGTAAGAAAGCATGTTTACATTAGAAAAAAAATATTTTTTTTTTTGAATAGTGTTAATTTCCTTATACACAATTTACGTATTTGATTAGACTACGCATAATATATCAGTATACCATATTTATATTGTGCAATTTCCAATAATTTTAACACATACACACAAACATAATCTATATATTGATAATAATATAATTTATTTATTGATTTTAAATTTTGCAAATTTATTTTCAGTTCAATTGGAAATTCTTTTAATTTCATTTTTTATTTCTTTTTCCAATTTGAATTTATTCAAAACAAAATTTATTTTTATTTTTAATTTTTTTTTTGTAGATTTTTATTTAATTATCCAAAAATATATGTATGGCAGTAAAATGATGTTGTTTTTATTTACTTGTAAATATTTTATGGTAGAAAAATTTAAGAATTTCAGCTTTTTTCATACAAAAAAAAATCATAAATAATAGCTGTGTTCCAAATTAAATATGTTTAGCGCTTCATTTAATTCGATCTGTCTGTCCATCCGTATGTTCATCTACATATCAGTTCGTCCTCCCTTACAGTTTTATTTATATAAGTTCTTGATCCTTTATAGATAAAGAAAATCGAAATTTTATATACAAATAGATTTACAAGAAACTTACTTTATTTTTTTCTCCTTTTATCGGGAAACGTTACGGCCAGAGATCATTGATATTTAGAAGAATATGACTATTGACTACTGAAATTGTTCATTAACTCAATTTCGTTTGTTTTCAAATTTCACCTTGGTTTTTTTTTTCTTAAACACGTTCTCACTTTGTTGAAATCAAAGAATCTCGAAATAAATTTTTTTTCCCCATTTCTTTATCTTTTGTACTTAACATTAACAAAAAATATTGTAAATTTTGGCTTGTAATTTTTCCCGAAACTGCAGGTTTTACTAATTTTCTATAAAAGTATTCTAATCCTAGTTAACTCTTGATTTCGACCAATATATTTTTGACATTTTTTCTTCTCTCATCCGAAATGTATGCAATATATTTTAATGTAATAATTAAAGTAATTTTTTTCAAAAAAAGATTTTCACTTATACAAACGGATGAGTGCTACTTTGCAAAATTTTGACTTGATCTAAATTTATTCAAAATTTTTCATGATTTTCTTATTTTTTGCCGTATAGCTCAAAGATATAAGCAAAATATCAAAATGAGTGTATGTTGTATTATAGTTAAATTAGAAGACATTGAAGTCATTATGCTTTTTGATTTTTGAACTTCTACAGAAATTAGCGATGGTGGAACTGATGGAACTGTAGTTCTCGCAGTAAAAGTTCAAAAAAAATGGAATTTTATTTTTAAAAATTCTTATAAGTTTTGGCTTATAGTTGATTTAATTTAGAAAGCCCTAGAGATTTAAGATAAAAATTAATTAACAGAAAGAGAGATGAAACCCAGACACTTTTTTTTTCAATTTTTTAAAATTTTCTTACAAATGTAATTATATCTTAATTAATAGTAGTTTGTATTTGGCAAAAGTTGAGTTTAAATGAATTTTATTTTAATATTTTTAAAATTTCCTTAAATATTTTCATCGCTGTAATATGCTTAAAATGTGCATGCCATTTTTGTATTGTACATTTTCTCTTTCAAATAATTTTTAAATTTAAAACCATTTTCGACATAATTTTATTCTATTAATAATGAATGAGTTTTGTAAGACCTTCTATATTTGAAAATCAAAAAATTTATTCTGTACACAAGGTTATACTTGAATTCTTCTCTATATACAGCCATGACCACTAGAAAAAATTAAGAAAATAAAATTTCACTTTTTTTTCTCTTTTATTTTCGAGAATAATTCAGACATGCTGTCACATTTCTTTACTTTTGTTTATTCACAATAAACGTTATTAGTTATAAATAAATATCAAGAAAAATAATAATATAAAAATTAAAATTGAAATTGAGGTAAACAATTATTTTTTATTTTATTTAAATAACCAAATATTAAATTAAAAGAATTTTTTTGTCTAATTTTCTAGGTGAATAATTTGGAACGAAAAACAATTTCTAAATAATTTGACTTCTTCTACTAGTAACAGGTGCTATGTAACAAACAACTGACATATTAATAATATTGTAATACAGCAAAATACTTTATACGTTCTTTGATGGTAAGCTTAGATTAAACTAGATGACCCAACTGTTAATCTCTCTTTATTTTCTCGCCGTAATCGCATATCAAAAAATTACTACGGGACTTTTTTAGACAAATGCTGTGTTTTCAGACTGAACAATCCATCGATAGTTTTTTTCTTGTGTTTGTTTGTTGAAGAGCTAAACTTGCACTGTATTTAACCTATAAAATACAATGCAGCGCGATATTTATAAAGGAAATTTTTCAACATTTTACTTTTTTACCTATACCATAAAAATCTATTAAAAACTCTTCTGAACTAATTTGAGCAAAGATTCTATATTTTTATATGATTCTATATTAACTCTTTAGTATCTGTGGGTATATGTATATGATATTCTTTCCCCAACTGTTTATGAATATTTCAGCCGTTAAAGAAATTATAGAGACTTATAGCAAAAAGCAATCGCAAGGATTGGTGCGGCACTACATGAATCAAGTTATAAATTGGAAAATTGCCGTGATTAAGATCTTTTGTTTAAAAAAACTGAACAACTTTTATTATATCACTTTTTATGGAAATTGGAATTGTTAAATTCTACCTGCAGAAAATAATTTAAGTTCTATGGTTTTGGTTTAAAATATGTAGAAAAAATTTTAGTAAAGGAATTTATATAGAAGCTAGTTTCAGGCTTGAAGAAATTATTTCAGCCCAAAAATATGTTAACTGGAAAAAAATTCAAATATGACGGTGTAAAGTATCAAAATACCTAGATCTCAGTGAATTCAGTAATTTTTACTCCAACACATTTTTAGAAGTTAACGTAAACCCATTGACTGGGCCAATGCTTTTCTAAAATAACTGAAGTAATTTCATTTTCATTTACATACATTTACTCATACAGAAAGAGTGCTTTTAGAACTACCCTCAACTTTTTTTCTATTTTTTTAGAGAGCATAAAAACTATATTATTAAAAAAATTCAGATGTGATCAGCACATAACCGACCGGAATGTATATTGTCTAGATTAGTAAAACTATTCAATAAGATTATGAAAATGCGTTTTAAACATTTCTTTACAATTTTAAGGACACTAATAAGCTTTTAGTTAACATACCTATAAAAATGAAAATTTGGCTCTTAGTAGAGTTTTACTTTGTGCTACTCAAATTCCCTGAAATGCTCACCAGTTAGTTTTAGTAACAACCAGAACTCAAATATCAAATTTCAAGAAATTCCATTAATTCGTTCGGTAGATATGGAAAGAAATGTTCCAAGATCAATTTCCGAACACCTTTCCAAAAAAATTTATGGATTCATTGCTTTACCATTTCGAATTTAAATATTAAATTTAAATGAAATCGATTGATTACTTTTCTTTACAACATAACTAAAAATGTATATTTGTCCCGCATTAAACGTGCAGTTTCGCGGACGATCGAATGAAGCTTATATATGAAATTTCAAGTAAATCTGTTGAATATTTTCTTTAAATTGATTAATAATGTAAAACAGGTCCGTTAAAAGGTCCAGTTCCCGAGAATTGATATATCTCAAAAAATCAATCCGTGCCATATAGTCGAAATAAACTTACCTATAAAATTTAATAAAAATCGGTTCAACCGAACATGAGATACCCGCGTGCACACGTAGACAGACAGACCGACAAACCAACAGGCCAACAGAACGACACCTCTCTAAAAATAGTTTATTAACGCTTCCCTACTGCGTGTAGAAGTGCGTTCCTACCGAAAACTCGAGATGAAAAATGCGTTGCCATCACATAATCTCCCTCATTGTATACAATGCGGTCGGTAAAAATTTTTATTTTATAATTAAATAATTAATGATTGAAATAAATTTTATATTGCAAATTTAGGATTTGAAGAAATTTTTTCTTGCAAATGTTTTTAATGAGTGTGTCATGTTTTTCAGAAATTTTCTTTTTTTATATATATATTCTAGTTAAATTGACCATGAACATAATATTTGAAATATAAAATTTTAGTTTATATTTATGATGAGATCAAAAACCGGAAACGAAATGATTTATTCAAATTATGTTTAATTTTTACAAATTTAAAAAAATTTTTATTTCTTATTTTTTTTTTAATAGTGGGAGATATTAAAGAAATGTACCGGAATATTAGAAAAAAATTTTATTGTATGAAAGGAGAAGGCATCCTCCTCATTTTAAGATTTCTGTTTTTCCTGAAGATGATATTTTGTTCTAATATGTTCTCTTTGTTTTAACATTCTATATAATTTTCATCTAACATCATACAATAGAGTTTTTTTTTAACTATTTTCAAACATAGAATAAATTTTTATTCAAAAGGATGAGAAGACGATTGACCTCATTGGAAAATTATTATTCTAAGATTTTTTCAAAATTTTGTGCAAAATTAAATGATATTACAATGATTAATTTTCATTATCTGCATCTAAAGCTCTCTGAATAATATAAATTAATAGATACCAGAATTAGACATAAATTATTGAAGAGAAATCTGCCATTTTACAAATTGTATTAGAATTTTCATTGTTAATTATGCTTCAATTTTTCAGAAATGTACTTAAATAATAAAAGTTGTCTTTATATTTTCTTAAAGTAATTTTAGAATATTTTTCAAATCTTGTTAATTCTTTGCTATTATTGTTAGTTATAATAAAGCTAAAATCTTTTTAAATTCACCTGTTTAAAAATCTGAATACCCTTTTTGAATCAGGACAATAAAAATTTCTACAAATTAACAAAATTTAAAATTACGAGTATTCTAAACCCTTCCGAATTTCTTAATATAAAATAGAAAAAACAACAACAATTTATTTATAACTTTGGATATTAAAATTAAAATTTTAATTTTCATCTTTCCGCTTTACTAATCATGATGTTATTTTACCTGTTTAATCAATAATTTTATTTTACATAACACTTGATTAATAAATTTGAGTATTAATCAAAGTTATTGACAGTAAAATCATATTGGCTAGAATATTTTAAATTAAAGGATCAATTTTATTGAAATTTAATTAAAATCTTTAAACTGAAAAAGTTAAAAAATTGAATATCTTGTTTTTAAATAAATCTTGAAAGAATTTTCAAAAAGTTGGAAATCTTGAAAATTGCCTGCTTTTAGGCTTGTTTATTTTACGATATCTTATTAAGTAGTACAACACTATTACATAGATTATTTGTATTAGTATAAATTGAAAGGATTCTTAAGGATATATAATTAAATATAAAAGTCTATGTAACAACTTTATAGTGGATGTACTTAACGATTTAAAGGGTTATACAATAGCCCCACCACTCTATGTCATATATGGATCATTAGCTGTTGAAAAAATATTAATGAGAACATCCCTACACATAAAATTTTTTCTGTTATTAGCAATTATTTATATTGCAGGTCTCAATAAATAATCATGTCTTAAATAACTGAAACTGGTTTTGTTAAATAATGTTTTTATCAATTTTCTATTGCAAAATATTTTTCAGCTTATTCTTAATTTTGTTATGTATAAATACATAATGCCTAAGGAGATACGAAAAGTTCTTACCTCGTAATAAATGTTAAATACGAACTCTATTGCAATGTAAACAGTAGCAGATAGTAAGGTTTTGTTGCTTTTTCATAAACATTACCTCTGGATTTTAAAATATTAAAGAAATACCAACTGATGTACCTAGAAGTATGCAATATTTGTATAATATTTTAAATTGGAATATAAATGAAAAAAAAAAACAGGAATATAATAAATATATAAAGGAAAGTACATAAATCAAAATACTCAGCAAAGTAGTGCAAAATACTTTGCAAATAAGGTGCTGTTTTGTATAGAAATCCTGGTATTTTAGATTAGAGTAGAAACGAACTTGTTCGTATAAATTTGAAGTTTAAAGATTTGAAGTAAATTTTTTACAAATTTTTTGTCTCAACTGTATGACGCTTATAGTTTTTCATGTCCTTAAGTAGTATGCAGTAATTATTATGTATTACGACTCTAAATATCTTCGTACCTACTGAATATAATTAAATTATGCCATGATATTTTTTATTATAAATTTTTTCTCTTTTAGTATTTATTGTTATTCTCGATTCACATTTATTGAATTTCTAGCTGGGCAGCATATAATATAGAAAAAGTGAATTTATTATTTATGTTCCAATTAGATAAATTAATATAAATGAAACAAGTAGAATACAAAACTCTGGTTCATAATGCTTATATACCTATTTAATCATAGTATATACTTTAATTTTTAACTAAATTCTGAAATAAAATAAATAGAAGAATTATTTTTAAAGCATCATTCATTATTCAGTAGAAATAAACATTTTTAAAAATTATTAAAAATATTTGCATCGATTTTTATGCTTAACCCAATTTCTCAAAAAGCATAAAATTTTTTATAATATTTTTAATTAATTAATATATGTATATATAATAGATTGATATATATATGCATTCGAACATTAAAATTATAGGTACAGACAAATTATATCTTGGATAATAAATAGCCTAGCTATCTATATACTTTTTTTTTTTTTTGAATATTATAATGAATCATTTTTTAATGTATTATTAGGTCAGTATTCTTTAACATTGAGTTATTTTTGAACTCAATGTCTAAATAGAAATCTATACGAGAATAAATGTATGTATTTTTTTATATAAAAAAGTGTTTCATTTCATGAGTATATATTTTATATATTTGTATATGTATGTGATTTGCTAAAAATTTTATATATACATATAAATAAAGTGAGAAAATGCCTACACATAAAATATTTTCTGTTATTAGCAATTATTTATATAGTATTCACCTTGTTGTTTAGAGGTGGAAAATATCCACAATTTTTATGACTTTTTCATGGTTTTCTCAAAATTTACACATAATATTCATCTATGAAAATATATCTGACTATATACATAATATAATAATCTGTATGAGATGATTTTAGATGAATATTCAATTTAATTTTTTTAATATAGAATATTCATATACATAAAATTTTATGAATACATACAGAATTTGCGTCAAATATGAGCTGTCGAATATAAAAGTAAAATGAGATGAAAAATAAAAGTGGTTTTTTTTATTTTTTTTGGACAAAAATAACAAAATTAACCAATTTTAATTTTATTCTATTGAAAAAAAAAAATTTTTCTTTGATATTATTATAATTTAATGAATTGAAAGGATAAAATATTGAATACAGAGTTTTAATATTTACGATAATGAAAATTCTAAAATTTCTTTTTATTAAA
Source organism: Condylostylus longicornis (assembly GCF_029603195.1). Lineage (NCBI taxonomy): Eukaryota > Metazoa > Arthropoda > Insecta > Diptera > Dolichopodidae > Condylostylus > Condylostylus longicornis. The sequence continues at coordinate 4,058,790 of NW_026578009.1, read as the reverse complement.
TTTACCTTGCCATTAATAAAATATTAATTTGACAAGGTCAATTATTTTTCTGTTTGCTTATCTATAATATAAATTGTTTAAAATAAAGAAAATATAACATTGAATTTAAAAGTGTTATACACAAAATTTAGCAAATTCGATATGTTGTTAACATTGTGGAAAAAAATTATTTGCATGTAGGATAAAATTGAAAAATTTTCCTCAATTTGATTTTGTAAATAAAATTTTACTATACAATCGCGTATATAGAAAAATAGTTTTTATTCGGAATCGAATTTGTGATATTATATAGCAAATTAGTTTCAAATGCAATATTGACCCTTTTATAAGAGATCGTAATTTAAATTTCAAAAATATCGTGTAAAATTTTAATTAAAATATAATGATAATAGGAATATAGGTACATTTGTACCTAAAAAAAATTGAGAATCGGTTGCAATTTCAATTTATATATACATAAATTTTAATAAAAACTTAATTGATGTAAATTAACCACTTCTTCGAACATATATATATTTCAATTTTAAATAAAGTACTTGTAATATTGAAGTCATATTCAAAATAAAAATATATTATTACAGGTATTACTCACTTAACGTAATTTGTGGGACCCATTATTTCCCACACTCAGCAAGACCATGAAAAAAATATAAAATAGAAAACAATTTTATGAATAGATATTAATACGCTCTCATTTCTCTCATTATATTTACAAAAACCTCCGCACCAAAATTTGAAATTAGTTAAAGCTTTTCAAAGAGAACAAAAAATGCTGAGCATAAAATATGGAAAACGAGAGAAATTTAAATTTTTATGTAAAACCCGTATTGATGCCCGTAAAACAATTACCGAACCAGTGAATTCACCTTAAATTTGTAATACTCGTTAAGTGTTGCCAAATTTTATAAATTGATAGATCTAGAAATGACATCATACTTTTATTATTAGGGGAACCACTTGTTAAGTTTTGCTAATTTTATTTTTAGGTAAAAAATAAATGTTAAAAATTATATTAAGCGAGAGAAAAATTTATGATAATTAAAAAAATGCAGCAATGCGTCTCATAAAACTACCTCAATGTATGAAAAACTTGATAAAGGTCTCTGTGGAATACAAATTTCGCTAAAGCTAATCAAACTAAAGGCCCATAAATTAACCAAAATTGAATAATTCAAAAAAAAAAAAATTCAAAATTTCAAAGTTGAGTCAATTTTTCTTAAATTAGGTATGAACATGGTCTGAAGTGATTTTCGGTCTCAAAAACATTTTTACACGTGGAATTACTATGTAATGTAGATAGTTTGATAAGAAGTTCTTCACAAATACCATCTCATAATTACAAATTTCATACCAAATAATAAAAGTTACCAAATAAAATCTAGAAGAAAATGGAAATAATTTGAATTTCTCATTTTCTTTATAAATTAAATATTAAAATATTTCAATTATTTATAATTGAAATTCTAAAAGAAATTTTAAAAATAAATAAAATTACTTCCCACTACTTTTTTTAATAAATAAGAAAATTAAAAAATGAAAAAAAAAAAAAATAAATTTTAAAAATTTTAGGCGCATAATGAATGGTTTGGTTTGCCAAGTTAGTAAACATCGTTCATTGTTGAAAATTTTTTTTTTCTAAATAAATTTTCATATTTTAAGAGGATAAACATAATATTAAAAACATTAAGATTATTTATACACATATACATACTTGTATAAATATATTTTTGAACATAATAATATCAACATTTATTTAAAAGCTTTAAAAGTTAAATAAAAATAATAATTTTAATTTTCCAAATTTTTGTTGGTCATAAAAATTTGTATATAAATGTAATTATAATATTCTAATATAAATATACCCTCATTATGATAGTATACATACAGGATGCTTTGCATAAGGTGGCAAATAATTCTTTGATCAATTCTCAGGAATGATTTTTTGATCAATTTCCAGCAAAAAGTTGTATAGGGGGGGGAGAGAACCATACAACATAGAGTTATCATTGGGAGGTTGTTTTATGCAGGCGATTGATTTTTCTTAATTTTCAGTCGGACAACTACTTTGATTTGAGCCACAGTTTTCGAGATACATCTTGTCAAAGTCAAAATTTTTGTTTTCTTTTTGAAATTTTTTTTAAAAAACTCGAAATTTCTTAATCCATATAACATTTTCCTCTATCCCTCATAGTTTTTCCAGTAAAACGTGTTAAATGTATTTAAAAATATGCAAAAATATGAAGAATTTTTAATTTATACTGGATTTTTTGGATTACAACTATTCTGTTATACAAAAAATTATCTTGTATTTTAATGAAAAATTTTCATTAAAAATTCAATTTTTCAAAAATTCAATTTTTTTTTACAAAATTTCAAGTTTTTATCTTAAATATTATAGGAGATTAGTAAAGAAACGCATATGAAATAGGCAGACAGGGTGAAATTAATAAGTACAACTTTTTTTTTATGTTGGCTAATAAATTATGATAAAAATGTAAGAATTAATTTCTCTTACTTCTTGTATTCTTCAAATAATTGACAATTAATTGAATTTTAACCCTTGTAATACAAATTCTCTCTTAAAACGAACTATCATACATGTATCAAAGTATATAATATGTTTGATTGTGAACAAATTTTTATTGCAAATCACAACATTATAAAAACTGTTCTATTATCAGTACTGTTTAATAGCTATAAATTTTTCTTTATTTATATTTTCTTATACAAATTTTAACATTTTCAAGAAATAATTTAAAATACATAAAATGCGTATGTATGAATATACTCGTATATTTTTTCAAATATTATGTAAAAATTTTTGTATTATATAGTTTTCTTAGTAACTCTAATATGAAAATTATTTTTTCAACGGAATAACAAAAGAAAAACAAAAAATTAATAGAGAAATTTTTGAATGAATAAACGTAGGTGTCCTCCCTATAATATATATACAATAAAAAGCCACCTCTTGGTTTCAATTAATCTTTTTGAATAAACAAAATTTTACGGGCATACAAACATATGTATGCCAAAATACAATAACTAAATAAATGAAATTATTTGTTTATTAATTTTTTTTTTTTTAAATTTGACTGACGATTGCGCAAGTTACTTGAATAATAAGCTTTACAATTTAAAAATAGAAAATTTCTTTTAAATTTTCATATAATTTTTTTTTTTTTTCTTATTTTCATTCTTTGCCAAATCCAAATATAATGTCGTCAGCATTTATTTTTCCAATTATTATCATTAATAATAAAAATATTTTGTAATAATGCTATAAGAACAATATCTATATATGAAATATACATGTACTCACATAGTGTGTGTACATATGTGCTCTGAAATATTATAATATTAAAATTAACTGTTAAAACATTATGACGTTAAATGTAAACTTTAAAAATTCATCATGCAAAAATTGCTTTGGTTTCATTTTATAGAGGCGTTAGCAGTGGGTGCATTTTTTTCCTTCTGATTTTTTGTTAAATATAGATTTGATATAGAAAAATGTACGTATATGGGATTATGAATACATATACATATGCACTGAATATGAATGATAATACAACAATTTTTTATATCCTTGTTGATGCTCTCAAATGTGTATGTTGCTGTTTCCTCTTTGTTTTGCACTTTTCATTTGTAATGATTAAATTGAATGTTAGTTTAAATGTTTATAATCATTCTATATAGATTTTGTTGTATGTCAAACTTGTATGATTACCATATTTTTGTATGAATCATTCTTGCATGAAATCGTCCATCAAAAAGTCGTATATTATTACTAGCATATCAATTTATTATGTATATTTTTATTAGTTGTACATGCTTAATGGAAAATATTTAAGGTATCACGTAAAACTGAATAACTAAAGTAAATAACATACGAGGAAGATAAGTAATCATACATATTTGAAAATAATTTAGTATCTACATTTTTTCTTTAACATATTTTTTAGTATATTATTATATTATTTTAAATACTATTAATGTACTATTATTTATTTAAGGTATCATTTTGACCAATACTTTATAAGGCAACACATTTCTTTTGCTCAAGTGAAAATATTTTTTTTAAGAAACAGTTTACTTAAATTATTCTCGTGAGTACAAATGTATAATATGAAAATTCGTATTATGGAATAAATAATATTATTGTCTACAGTTAGGATGAGAGCAATGATATTAAAAGAAGGCGTTAATGTGATGGATTATTCGACTCACTGACTAAGTGAATTAAAATAAATACATAATTATATTATAAATCAATTGTAAATCAAGAAATTTGCAAAAGTTATGACCCGCCTGAGTACTTTCTAACATTAGTGTTTGAAAAATACCTGTTTTTAATAAGGATTCATTTCAATTACCATCTTGTCATTTAAATATATTGTCAAAATATGGTATTATGCCGGCTGTGATGGCCCATAACTTTTTAGAGGGGCACGTGAGCAAATTTTGTTTTTTTCTAGAGAAATAAGTTTCTCACCAAAATCCATTTTTAGCACTTTTCCAAAAAATTTTTGAAAAAAAGTGCTTATTAGTTTCACTCTGTCCGTCCGTCCGTCCGTCCGTCTGTCCGTGTGTCTGTTTACAAAACTTTTACACCCTTGAAGATAGAAAGCTGAAATTTTGTATGTACATAGATTTTTACTAGAAACTTATTTTCGTAGAAAAAATTTTTTATCTATCTCCCCCCCTTTAGAAGTTATACCCCCCAAAACTCTAAAAATTCCATTCTTTAACTATTTAGTGCAATGAAACCATAAGGATTTTTCAAATTTTGCAAACGCAGAAAGGCAGTGGCTTGCTTCCCCTAGCGGGGTATACTAAAGGTTAACTTTAGAAAAACAAAATGGCCGCTCAAATTTACCGTTATCTAAAGTCCGTTTTTTCCAAATTTTTGATGTCGTTTATTTTCTAGACCCCAACCTGTAGAAGCTTGAAATTTTATGGACTTTTAGACATTAACAAATAGTTCATTTCGTTGGAAGAAAATTTTTTTCCATCTCCTTCCCCTCTCAAGTTATTGCCTCTTGAAATTTGTAAAATTTAAATTTCTGACATCTTATATTTCCGAAACCGCAAGCTTTTTCAAATTTCTATAAACACAAAAAGCTAACGGTAAATTCCATGACATTAAAAAATATAATTATTTTTCTTAACTCACATAATTAAACCTTAAAATCGAGCATTATGTTAACCCCTCTTTAAATTAATTTTTGCTTTATTTCAAAGACTGCATGTATGTATCATCCTAAATATATGCAATAGTAGAAAGAGTTTTGTATATGAATGAAAATAATTTTTAGAATGTGTGATAGGTATACATAGACTGTATTTAAAAGCAGAATTTTCACTTGCTGAAGGGAAAAGTGCTACAATACAAACCATTGGTTTGACCCAACTTTATTATATAAAATTTCGGCTTGCTATATTTAAGAGTGTAGAAGTTTTTTTGAACAGACGCTCGGAGACTAACCCGTCTCCGAATTGTGTTGATTTAACAATACAATTTTTTCCAAATTTGTTCGAAATATACTAAAAATGAATTGAAAATTAGATAATACCTTAATTAAAATTTGTTTATGAATATCAATAAATCTTCCGACCTACTAGTATCCTGGGAGAACTGACCTGTAAGTGCTGTTATAAAACGAAGCTTTCGCATTAAATCGTTTAGTGTTAAAATATTTGAATAAGTAATTCAAATATTCCAATTATATTACGTGAGGTTCACATTCATTTTTAAAGTATAACATCAAGATTTGATTGTTTTTATCTTGTCACACACTTTAATTTACATTTAAAATTCATAATTTGTTTGAATTTTCTTTTAAATTCTTAAAAACATTAACATAACATGGCGTAACAACTTCATTATTGTAAATAAATCGCACATATAAAATCAACGTTTTTTTTTTCATTTTGTGCGAATAAAATTAGATATACATGTACGTATTGGAACACAAGCATACAAATATAATTAATATCTATTTATACATATATTATAATATAGTATAGAAATTTAATATGTACATACATACAAATATTATAAAAATATTCTCATCAAATTTAGTAGCAAGTTGGTGTTTTCTTGTTTGTTTAAAGTAGATCATTTCGATGTCATAGATAATTAATGATTATGTTTAGAAATATTTTTCAAGTTCAAGTTTATATGTTTGTCTATCAAGATTTATATAAAAATAAAAAAAAAAAGAATTGTACTAAAAGTGACTCAAAGTATGACGACAAAATCTTAATTATTATGTTTATTTCTTATAAAAAAAAATTATAGGGTAAATTTATATTGTGTATTTAAATATTTAATCTTATGTAATAATTTTGTGCTCTCATAAAGGTGATTCATCTGTAATTATCAAGGATTTTACTATTTTTAAGTGAAAATATAAAAGATGACAAGGAAGAGTTTTTTTTTTTGTACATGGTATGTACAAAATTATTGTAAGATAATTGAAATTCTTTTGTCTACACTCATCAACTTATGATTTATTTTAAATAACATATTCATTAATAATATATATACATACATAATTATATTAAAAATTAATAATAGCTTAGAAATTTTCTAACATTATATTGTGTAAAATGTACTAGTATTTACTATACTGTATAATAACTATAGTACAATTTGTATTATATTGTACTTGTGCACAATTTTGCATTAATATAAGTTGGATTGTGTTTGTACTCGTAATACAGCCTGTGTATTATTGAAAAAAAAACAAATCATACAGTGTTTGATTCATACAATAAAATGTTTGAATAAAGTAAATAATTACAAAAAACTTTTGCCTGTATGTATATGTATAAGGATTTTTTTTGCACATAATAAATTTGACAGAATATAATAATAAGAATGGATATCCATATGTAACGGGTTAGTGGTGTAAAATAAAATCAAAAAAAATGCTACTTTACATGAACGGTTTAGTGAAAAATTAAAATTGTAAAGTAAAAATTGTAGTTGTCTTTCTAGAAATGTTAAGTGATTTTTTTTATAAAAAAAATGTCAACGAAATGTCAAAATAATTAAAAATAATATGTGAACCAGCAAATATGTATTTAAATTATGATTAACTGGAACTATATAATTAAGTTCATGTATACAATTTTCTTTTATAATTATCTGTATATTCATCATATACAAAAAATAAAAAACAGTATCTGTCAAAAATTTACTCCAAATATTCCGATATTAGACTAATTTTTACTGTTAGTGCTCAGGCAAGCATGCAATTTTTAATATTTTTCAATTAATTGATTGCTTAATCGTTGCGCACGCATCTAAGTTACTAAATTATTGCTTGAATTCAATTCGATTGCGTTAACTACGAATTGCAAATCACTTGGTTAAAAAGTACAAATTTATGGATATGTGTACGCGATTGAACATATACCCACAGATGAGGATCTCAGAAGCAGAGTATAAAAATGAGTATAAAAATTTTTTTTTGCTGCAATCGGTTATGTACATCTTCTAAAATCAGTGATATTAGTTTTCTTTTTCTTAACTTTTAAGAAAATAACTTTTTTCTTATTTATTTTTCACAAAAGTACTTTTGCTTTCGTGAAAATTTTCTGATTTTATAAAAATTTTCTGATTTTTCAAAAGCAAAGTTGCATAAATCACGTTGTGGCTTAGGCCACTCTGCTTCTGAGCCCCTCATATATGAAATACAAGTAAAAGTAATCAAACAATTGCAAATTGCATATTTTGAGTGAGCCATTACGTGAAGATCCGTAACATATTTTTACTCCATTTCCTATCTTATTTTTCATAATATATTTTCAATTAATCTACTTAAAAAAACGAAGAGTTATAATATAATGATCCTAAAAAAAAAATATGTTTTTTTTTTTTTTTTTTTGTGAAATGACACAAATTAATATTTGACATATCATTTAGATTATTTCTACTAAAATCCTAACACTATAAATAACTTTGGCGCCCTTATTTTCCATACACCAATTTATATTATTAATATAAATGTAACAAAGAACTTAATAGTGACTTTTAAGGTTATTCGTATATATGTATGTATGTATGTATTCGACAACACATTGCATATATATATATATATATATATATACGAACATAAAAACAACACATTGAATTTCTCCTATTTTTGTTTTTTTTTTTTTTGGAGCAAAACAAAACATTGAAAAATACAGTTTATAAACAAAAAGAATGAAACCATAAAAGAAAATTAAAAAATAAAAAGAAAAAAAAAAAAAAAAAAACAGAAGAAAACTTTATTATTTTCTTTAATGAAATTGACATTTACACGAGACAATTATGACGCATGCTCACAAATCAATTTTCAAATATTGACAATTTGTTATAATAATTATGTGATATAAAACTCGTAGGTATACCTACATATATACATACATACAGAAAATTACTTTCTTTTCTGTTGCTGTTGTCTTCTTACATTTTATAACAATATTAATTCTAGTGCTATTTTCAAAGTCGTGTGTGTCAAACTACAAAAAAACAAAAAAAAAAAATTTTTATGTTTTTAATTTTAAAAAAAAATTTAGTGATTAAAAAAAAATAAAAAAGAGAAAATTATGTATGAAAACAAAAAATTAATAAAAATTTTGAAATAATTTTCAAAAATTATTCCTTTAAATGAATTCCTGTTAGAAAAAAAAACCACAGAAAAACAAAATAAGAAAAACAAGAAAAATTTAACAAAGAAGAGAAATTTTTTTTCTCTTCTTTTCATTTTTTTTTTTTTTGTGCTTTCATTGTAAATTCCTTTCTAGAGAATAAGTGTTATGTTACTGAAAATTAAATGTTCCATAAATTTAATAATTAAAAAATTAAAATTAAAAAAATTTTTATTAAATTATGAAATCTGTAGAGGATACTACAACAAAATCAGTAAATAAAGATGATGACGAAGATGAAAAAGGTAAAAGAAACAAAAATTAATAAAATCCATTCAGAATTTTTTTTTTTTGGGGGAAATTCAATAATAAACGAAATGAAAAAAAAAAATCCTTAAAATATTTTCATTTTGTTTTTTTTTTTTATTGATTACTATATGCAAATTTTTTTTTTATCGCTAATAGAAATTAAGATAAGGATATACATACAATGTATATGAGTATGTATGTATATGAGTTTATATACCATTGATATTGAGGTTTATATGTTAAAAGCATTTTTAAGAACAAATAGAAAATACAATATTATAGTAGATGTAGTATATAAAAAACACCAAGAAAAAAATAAAAAATAAAAAAAATAAAAATAGAAAAAAAAAAATTTTTTTTTTTTTTTTGTTATGAAGGACAACGCGATATTTTCATACACACACTATTTTATATATATATACAATATTTATATGTATATATTAACATAATATATGTATGAAATTTCAAAGATTTCTGATAGTCTCGATTTATAAGGTTAGACCCCAGATATAGTGCATAATAAAGAATATACAAACTCTTTTTTGCTCTTCTTTTTTGGAAATTTAATTTACTCTTTTTTTTTTTTTGTTTTGTTCTATTGATTATCCATGTATTCTTTGCGGGGTTCAAAGGTTTATTTATTCTGTTTATTATACATAAAGATTTGATTTTTATTAGAATCTCAAAAATTTAAACAGAAATTTAATTATACAATATTAATTTAATATTTAAGAGTTTTCGCCTTTTTTTGTTTTAACATCTATTTTTATATGAATATTTAATATGCCTGATTGTATATATATACAATATATATTCCACTACTAATATATATATATATATATATATATATATTAGAATATTATGCTTTTTACTTAATTGTATATACCTTTATGAAAAAAATTGAATATTTTATAATACATATATAAAATTTATTAATAATAATTTTATTTATGTTTAAATACTTAATATTATAATGTTGAAAAAGGTTAAGTAAAAATAAAACATATAATATACATAGAGGCAACAAAAAGAATTCTTTAATTAGAAAATAATTCCATATATAAATAGCGTGAACTCACAAGAATAAGTAGAACTGTTTAAATTTTTTGGTACGTTTTATAATTCATATATATAAATATTGTACTCAAATTTGATATCTTAACAAAAAAAATTAAAATTTTTCTAAAAATAATGATAATTAACAGGAAAAAAAAATATTTGTTTTCTATATTATTTAAATTTAATAGAAATAATAATATCATAGCTAATATGTTTCCGCAAATAATTATACAATTATTATATTATGTATGCAATGTATTTATAGTGTATATACAATTAATATGTAATTTACATTCTAAAATAATCATTGTATTTAATTAAAATTCATAAATTTTAATAAAATTTTATTCGAATTCAATTATTATTATATTTAAATTCTGATAATGTTCTATTTAAATATAACTTAAAATTATTAGCATATAATTTCTGTATAAGTAAAATTTCTGAAAGAAATTTATTGTTCATTAGTTTATGTCTATCTTCTTAAGTCAATCATAAAATTTATTTAAAATACAATATAAGATCTCTTTAAATACAACATAAGTTCAATTCAATAAATAATACTTGAATTGAATTAAATGCTAACTAATGATTCGAATTTAGTTTAATATAAATTAAAATTTCTATAATCTAGCACTAAATACTCAAATTTTAATAATTATTTGTGTATTGAAATCAATGAAAAAATCAAAACTTGAAATAAATAAAATTATTAATTTTCATTTTATATTAAAAATTGCATTATTCGCCTAATACTCGTATATTGTAAATGAACTGTTGACATTACACAAAATTTCAAATTAATGAAAAAAATTCTTAAGTATTTACTTTCAAAATATTAAACCAAAAAAGATTTTCCTCTCTTCTATAAAGAGATGTTAGCGTTCTAGTAAACTGTTATGTTAATGTCGATACCAGTGATAACGTAGAAATAAGAATTAATATTTCATATTTAAATTACGTAGCTCTTAACCATTTTCTTAAAGGGTTGTTTTAAAAATGAACAAATTCTCGTATATATTTTATGAGGTCTTTTTGGTTTTATTTAAACTATTATTCACAATTAGTGACATAGGTCACATAGGTATACATAATATTATAATTATAAATTTCAAATTTAAAGAGAAACTACTATCTCTTTTTTTCCATTGTATTCTCTATGTATTGTAAAGTTCATGATAACTTGACCTTAAATCAATTTTGTATTATAAAATAAAATGTAGGTAGCTTAAATTCTAATTGTTTAATTATTTAATAAAAAAACAAAATTTTTAAAATTTTTTAAGTACATTACAAGATTATTGTCTCCTTATATCTATATATAATTAATAAATCTTATTAATTATTTATAAAAATTTTATTGTTTTTTTTTTTAATTTTTCCTTCATATTAATTCTCTTTATGTTTCAATAACATTTTGTGTTTGCATTAATGTGGGAGTTTATTTTATTTATAAAATCATTTCAGTTTATTTCATATACACACATGTATGCGTAATTCATGTATTTATGATATCCCTTTTAAAAATATTTTTCGGTTTTTCCCAAACAGGATATGCAAGTACAGTGTAGTATACCATTTTAATATTTTGCCGCCTACATATACATTGAATATTAAATTTAGTATTCCATTTATGTTTTATTTTTTTTTTTATTAATTTTTAAGTAATCTTATATATCAGAGTATCAGACATAATTAGGATAATATTTTATTAGTATATATATACATATTGTACATATTTATGTAGTAGGTATATATATGATTTTTAAAGAATCTTGTTCAAAAATTTTTTCATACATTCGAATAAAATACTTTTTTTTTCTTTTAATAATAAAAATTAAAATTCCTTTGAAATTTTTATGAAAAAACAACATAACTGGATACAAGAATAAAACAATAAAGAAAAAAAAAAGAGTAAAATAATGGTTTTTTTTTTGGTTTTTTTTTATTGAAGAAAATTTGTATGAAAACGTAAAAGAAAAGAAAACACAAAGAGGAAAAAATCAACTATATAAAAATAATAATATGAAAATATCCTTTATTTAGAATTTAATTCTCTATAACCATTCACTCTCTTTTTATACAGAGTGGTCCGGTAATAGTGTTAAGCCATTCAATGTGTTATTAAAGAAATAAATGATACGAATTGGGGAACTCAGAAATCTTGGAATATTTTCAAAGGTTTAAAATTTAAAAAAACCCTGTCCAACAAATATTCGAAATAGCTTCGAAGCAGTTGACGTAAGATCAATGTGCAACTTTTTTTTCTCAGTAAACAGAATTACATAATAGCAATTCTAATTATTGATGTTAGAGTTACCGTTTTCCGGAAAATAATGCTTTAGCATAATACTTTGGATTAGGAAATTGAAAATATTTCAAAAAAACATGATTATCGCTACTTTTTCCTCTACAATTTTGCAATTCATAATTTTTATGTCAGTCACACGTATTGTTTGTTAGATAAAGTTCAATAATTTATGTAAACAATTTTCGGGATTCTTTTATTAATAGGAAACGGTAAATCTAACATGTATATTAACATTACCGTTATGGAGTTTTATAAACAGAAAACAAAAAACGTGAACATGATATTGTTCTACCCTTAACCATTTCAAAACTGTTATAAATATTTGTCAGATAATATTTCTTAATTCTAATTTTTTAACTATTCAAAACTACTCTTAAACGTACGCGTTCAACTTCTCATTGCTTTACTCACACGAAAATAACCGCTTTAATATTAGTTGTGGGACCATCCTGTCTTAATAATAAATTTTTTGCTTGAGGCTAAATGTATTATAACCAAGTCATTACGCTTATAATTAAATTAAAATTAATTGGGCCAAAAAATTATTTTCCATATTAGAGAGTATACCTTTTTGTTTTTGAACTTATTTTGTACATAATATACACAAGTACTTTATATACATATTTATATACATAAATATTTAAATTATATACAGATGCATACAGTATGATATAAAGATATTATATGATAATAAAAGTATAAAAAACTGCGTAGTGAACCTTTTAAAAACTAAAAATCCATTTATCCATTCTTTTTGAAGCATAGCTATACATAATATATGTATATCTTGTGTATTTTATATAATTGCATTATTTTAAAATATAAATATTTAACAAACACGAGTGGGTATACAAATATATGTATATGTATATTTGTTTATAAAAAATTCAAAGAAAATTCAGCTTTCACGTTGCCAACAGAAATTCGAAGAAATTGTTTGATGAATGAAAAATTGTTTTTCTCTTATTTTTTAGATTTTATTATGTAAATATTATTTTTAAAAATGTTCTTCATATAGCTCATACTTATACATATATGTAATTGTAAAATGAAATAAATCAAAAATTTAAGAATTTTAAATTATTGTTATAAGAAGAGAATACGTTCATATGCACCTTAAACCTTTTCGATTAACAATTTTTTCTTTTGTAAACTATACCGATTTCTTCTCATTTTAATTACTCTACATCATTTTTACGATTTACACAACATTTTTTCCGACAGAATTCATTTTCTTTTTAATAAATGATCGATTTTAATTCACAATGGCTTTAAAATTTTGAAATATTTTGAATGACTTCTAGATTTACAGGAAAACAAAACATGTTGCTATAAAAGCTCCTACTGCACACAAAGGTTTATACAAAAATAAGTTCATATTGGTTTTTGAAATTCTTTGTTTCGATTTAAATCTCTCTTTCTTATATCAAACGTTTCAGAAGCGTTTAGTAGACGCAAATCGAGGTCAAAATGTATATAATGCTTATCATGAAAAATCGACAACATTAAAATTGAAGCTGTTTATATTTTTAAAGGAATAGTCTAATTTTTCATATAACAATAGTAAAGAAGACTTTGCATTCATAATATTCCTAAATTTCTGAAAATGTTGTTTTTTTGAATTGTGCCATTATTGAATACATTATTTTATTAAATATGAATTGATTTTATTAAAAAATAACAATATGTGATTGTGTACATTTAAAATATAGTCTACGTCATCTTTGTACATAAAAGGCGGCACAAACAAATTGATGTAATATACGTATGTAATTATTAATACAGCATAATAATTAATTATTACTAAAGTTATTTTTTATTATTTATTGAAGAGAAGATATATGATGTTGGTATTCTGAAATGTAATCAAATTACATTATTGTGAATTGGATATAACTGCGATAACCATACACCATGGTGTAATTGTGCCTCTTTTTTAAATGTCCTATATAATATGATTGAGAGAAGGAATCGCTTAAATACACTTATCTCTGTAGATGGCTGTTATGTTTATGCGTTAGCTACTTCTCCTCTCTCTATATAGAAAATTTTTTAATAAAAAATCAATTTAAGAGCTTATTCCTAAACATACACTCAACTACAGTGAATTTTATTCATTTTATAGAAATAGAGATTATAAACAGTATGCATATAAGCATTTAGATTTTGCTTTCTTAAATTTTTGTTCATTATTTAAAATATTTATTCTTTATTGCGCTCAATCTCTAAGAGAAGTTCATGTTATATAACAGATTTCTATTCTCTGTATGTTAATACAAAACTAATAAAATAATTTTTAAATGTTTGTGAATTTTTCAAAAAATAATAAAAAAATGCAAAAAAATTTTGTATTTCATTTTTACTAAGAAATTGAAATTTTCCCTTTTAATACCTCAGAATTGCCCTGGATCAACAAATAATATTTATATATATGTTACTAAATATACTTATATATGTATATAATATTACAAATGTGATAGTTCACGATAAGATAAATCATAGTTAACGATAATTTTGTGACTATGAACTTTCCATATTATTGTCGATTATAAAAATAACTTGGAAACATTATACTTAGTAATTACGAGTAACTTATATAATAACAGATATGTGTATAATAAATATATGTATAATATATGCATGTGTGTAAATAAAATATTTCCATTTAACACCTACTTTGTATATTGTTATAGAAATTTATGACAAAAGTTAAATTTAATAATATCAATATAAAAATCAATTTATGTGCAATGTTAAAGTTCAAAATGTATGTATATACCCCATACTTGATTGAGATGATAGGCGAAAATTATAAATTAAGGTTATATACAAAAATTATACATTATATATTTATATGTGTATAAAGTTGGGAAATGCAATATTATCAATATTTATTTATGTAAATTTATTATCCTTAATTTGAAATCGTTTTTGTATAATAGAATGCTATAATTACTTGGATGTATATAGTATGGAGTTAAATAGTATGGATATGCTGGATATTCTTTGATATTTTACGAAATTTTAATAATTACATTATCTATATACAAGATAAAATGTAAGAATATATTTATATAGAATAAAAGTAATTAACATAAATCAATGTAATGTAAAAATATCCTTGGCAATACGAGCCTGCTACTTCAAACATAAAATATATAGCACGGGTACAGGTACACTTATCATTTATAACTTTGATTTTAAGGGAATGCTTCCCTTTCTGACATTTATGTTTAATTATAAATATATACACGTATACATATAATTATAATATTAATTTAAAACATTTTGATTATATTGAAAAATAACGAAGGTCACTGATAAATTTTCATTTTCACACAAATTTCATTAAAAAAATTAATACCAAATGTTTAATATGTGTACAATTGTTGTTTTTTTTTTTGCGAATTTATTTGTAATTTAAGAAACCAAGGAATGATTCGAATTTCCATTTTATTTAAGTTAAATCCTTAAGTTAAAAATGGCATTTATAAATGGAGAACGTTTTGATATTTTAAATTTTTTTTATTTTCATTCAGCCTTCACTTACGTTTTGGATGTAGATTTGTAATTTACCTTAAACTGAAAGAGATTAAAGGGTTTATTCTTAAAAAAAATATCTGAGAATTCGATATATATGTATATAAGTATAAACGTATAAGAATACAAAATTTTAAAGCCATAAAAGAACGAGATATTGCTTTTATGATCCTTTTCAAAAACCTATTAGAAACTGTTATCACATAGAAATTCGTAATATAATATGGGATGTATATTCAGTTAGTTCCGACGTGATGTAGATATTTCCGAAAAAAGAAATACGAATGACCTTTTAAGGGGTTTAGCTTATAATTAAATTCTAAGTGTTTTGTTGAAGCGAGCCATTAAGGAACGCAAAGAGCCTGTTACTTAAAATCTTTTACAGATGTATATTATTACTGCTCGTAGATCGATATTGAAAATGATAAAAAATGGCCAACTATCTGAATTTAGTACCTTACGAACAAGGTAGTTTTACTGAATTCTTGACAGGCAGGGCTGATAAAAATTTTAAAATTTTCATCAAATATACTGCATGACCAAGTATATCATTAAAAAGGTTTCCGAAATATGTACATCTTTTATTTAACAGGTCCTAGGTGTTTACACATCCTTTAAAAGCCATTTAAAAAAGGTTTGAGTTAAGATAATAAATAAATGGGGGTATTGAATTTGAGCAAAGATCAAAATTGAATTTTTTTATTTGTTTTGTTCTTCTTTTTCCACCGCAATCCATATAAATTTCCCTGGAGCTTTCTAGTTTAATTATTGCACTAATTAAATAATTAGAAATAATGGTTAAATTTTTGTTAAAATCATATTAAAAATATTAAATTTTGACTGAGTCACCTAAAAATATGCAATATTTTGTGAACTTTATAAAAACATTTTAATGAAAGTTATTTAAATATTTTTTACTTTAATATTCTTTATGATAACTTAAAATAAAATTATTATTCAAAAGAATATACGATATACGGATATTAATTAATATAATTAAATTTCAAAATTTTTGAACATAGCTATTGTTCACATCAATAAAAATCGTCACCTCGAACTTTAATTACACTTAAAGCAAAAATAATTTTGTCATGATTTTTTTTCCCATTATCTAATTGTCTTCGCTTGTTCCTTGAATGAAATCAATTTTATTTACACATACATACTTATACAATTACATCTTCTCTTGTGTGCATATGTATAACACATTGAATACACATTTAACTAAATAAATATTATTATATATGACATATATATATGAATGGAAAATATAAATTTTTTAAGAAAATATTAAAATTTCATACATGCATGTACACAAAAAGCTTTTATAATATAAGCATGTAAACACATGCGGATCATAAACGTATATTTTATAATTGAAATTGGTGTATCCTTTGATTTGGGTTAATCACTTTGATCCCTACATTTTAGGTTTTCTTTTAAAGTAAGAGTAACGCGTGGTTAAACAAAACATATGTCATTTACAAGGTTAAGGAAAATTAATGTTATATAGAAAAACCAATTACAGGATGTCGGGGGAAAAAAGGTGACATTTTCACTTTTTCACCGTTTTTATTGAATTAAAATTGGTTTTTCTGTCTTAATCTTATAAAAGAAGAAACTCCCAAGTTTTAAAAAGATTTTTTCACTTTTTTTTTTGCAATTTCTCAGTCATTTGAAATTAAGACTATAGAAAGAATCAATAAAATTTTAGAAATTTTTAAATTTTGCAAAATTTAATAAAATTTAATTTATAAAATTTTAGAAAAACAACAAAAAATTCCGGAGAAAGCTACAAAGGTAGCAGGAGAAAATAGAAGGCTTTTACCAAATCCTAGTTTGATATATGAAAGAAGATCAAAAGATATTGACGAATGGCTGGATGAAATGAAATTTTATGCATGGAAATCTCGCGGAATACCAGAATCTCGTCGAAAAGAGGTAATTAAATAATAAAAAAATAAAAATAAAAATTATCAAAAAAATCCTTTTTATAGTTATGGTTAACTTTAGCTGAAAAATATTTTCATTCAAAATGTATTAATTGGCAAGAACGAAGAAATACAAGCATGTACGTTGAAGATCGTGACATGGAAGACCAAATAATTAAGGTTTAAAAACTAACAAAAACAATTTTAAATAGATTTTTATTTGAAATTTTTATAGGATCTTCATAGAACTGGATCAGCATTTTGTTCCGGCCCAAACAGTATTATAAATCAGGGAAAACTAAAGCATTTATTATTAGAATATGCACAATGGAATCCGAAAGTGGGATATTGCCAGGTAATTTAAACGTGTATTCTATAAAATTTTGAATTTATATTATTCTTATTTTATATTCTTTTAGGGTTTTAATGTTCTTGGTGCATTTATACTTCAAATTATGGAGAAAGAACAAGAAAATTCATTAAAAATTATGGTATATCTACTTGAAGGAATTCTTCCACCCGGTTATTATAGTGAATCATTAGTAGGACTTCAAATTGATATGGCAGTATTTAGGCAATTAATGTTCGAACATTTACCAAAATTAGCTACACATCTTCAAAATTTAGAAAGTGGTCAAGGATATGATGAACCCCCACTAACAAACCTTTTTACAATGCAATGGTTTTTAACAATTTTTTGTACATGTTTAGCTATGCCTAGTTTATTACGAATATGGGATTTAATATTTTTAGAAGGAAATGAAGTTATTTTCCGAACTTCTTTAGCTATATGGAGTATTATGGAAAAGTATATATAATTTCTAATTATAATAATTGTTGACAATGAGATTTCCCTTTTAATTCATTTTTATTTAGATATGTTGCAAAGATGAATAATATTGATGATTTTTATGGTAATATGGGAATATTATTTCAAAGATTGTGCAGTGGAAGTATGTGTGATCCAGCGGAATTAGTTAGAATTGTTTCAAGATTCAAACCAATTTCTAATTTACATGTTTTACGTGTCAAACATAAACAACTTTCCGAACGTAATAAAAGGTATATATAAAAGATTATTTTTATTATATTACTTACAAACTTACATATTTGTTATACAAATTTAATTTTAATTTCAGGCCAAATAAATTAAATCAAAGATCTGCTTCAATACCTTCATCATCTCAGTCAATGATTAATTCAACTTTAAATCAAAAATCAATTCGGGATGCAAACAAGAAAGTTAATATAAAAAATATTGATATGTCTGTATTTAAAAAACAATATGAAAAATTAAAAAGGCGGCCATCTTTAGAATTAAATGCAGTTACATTAGGTAAAAAAGCCCTGGATGGAAAAACGGCAGCAACATTTACCGTAAATAAATTTTGGTCTAATGCTAGTAATAATAATCTCAAAAATAATAATAGCAATAGCAGAAAATTATTAAAATCAAATGAAAACAGTAAAGATAGTCATATTATCACTATAAATAAACATAGCAAAAAAATAGATAATAATTTAATGCCTCATCATCGTCATATGAAATCAAAAAAGAGTCCTGATATAAAACAACTTCCTAAACCAGAACAATTAGATAGTTTAATAAATAATAAAGATGAAATAATTCAATCAAGTGATAGCAGTAGTACCACTAGTTTATGTGATAATGATGATAACGATGATGACAGTTTGTATGAATGTAGTTCTCTTAATCTTTACTATTCGGATAGTATTGATGAAACATGTGATAATTGGCCAAATATTGATATGAAAAATTCAGAAAAGGAAACTTCCGAAAATGTTAGTTTAATATTGGAACAAATTGCTTCGTATAGTGCCAGTAATATTAGCAATAACATTATTAGCGAAACTGAAAATGAAATTGAACAAAATGTTGAAGAAAACGATAATCAAGTATTATTATTAAAATTAAATGTCACAAAGTTACCTGACACAGAAAATATTATCTGTGATGAAAATAATTATGAAACTAATTACGATAAAAACCTAAAAAATGAAATTGTTATACAAGAAAAAGAAGAACTCAATGATAAATTCGATTTCGAAGAAATTGAAAAATGGAGAGAAAAATATTTAAAAACCCCATTAGAAGAAGAACAATTAATAGACAATCCGCCTCCACAAAATCAAGAAATTAAAATTGTGAATATTAATGATGAAACTCTAAATATAGACTTAAGTGATTCACAGTTTTTGGAAAATTCTATTAAAAATGATATTTCTCCGATAGTAGAATTTAAGAGTCATATAAAAAATGAAAATTCAACAAATGAAGAAACAAATTTGAATAAATCTGAATCGATTACTTCTGATATAAAAGACAAATCAAAATCATCGGAGAGTTTGGAAAAAATGTCGATATTATTTTTACCATTTGAATCATCTAAAGAATCTAAAGTTTCTGATGAGGATTTTAAAACAAATCCGATAATTTCTAAAGGTGAAGATTTGCATCAAGATAACTCAAATATTGGAGAAGAAGGAGTTACAAATGAAGTTTTTGATAATATATTTCAAAATGAATTCAGTCAATTTGCAAAATATGCTGTTAAAGATTATCTTGAGGGAATTCATTACACAAAAAATGGGGTTGAAGAAGATGGTAAAACCAAATCAGAAACAAGAACTTATTATGATGTTTTTAAAATAATTGAAGAAAATTCAAAAGTTCTTGACAGTTTTTCGAAGAAATCAAATAATATTATTTCTCCAGCTGAAAGCTCAGAAAATATTCAACAAGTATCCGAAAAAAGTGATGATAAATTTAAATCAAGTCCAATTAAAGATGACGATTTAAGTGAATTATTCCCAGATGCAAAAACTATGAAGAGCAATCAAATTGATTTAACAATTGGTGATGAAATGAGCTCATCAGAATGTAATACATCTAGTTTACCAGCCGATGGTAATGAAGTAATTGATAAAAATAAAATTGAATTAAAAATTGACACAATAGAAAATGAAAATGACTACAATTCTTGTAATACAACGAAACCACAATTAGGATCTTTATTAGGTGAAACTAAAAGAACTATCGACGAGATCGATGATGAATTATTACTTAGTGATAAAAAATATTATCAGACGAATAGAATGAGCAGAAGTTTTGAAGAAAAAATTGAGCGTGAAATTGTAAATGATTTTGAAATTTCTAAAGAAAATTCAAAAAGTTTACAAAATTTGGAGCATAATGATCGTATTATTTTAGAAAAACTTGATGATTTAGATTCCTGTAAACTGAAAAGATACGAGTATTCCCCTGAAGACAAAAATGACTGTGAAATTCATAAAAATAATTCGAATCAGATTGTTGAAGAAATCAAAAGTTTGCATGAAAAATCTAATTCATTACTAGATCAAGGCCCGGAAAAAAGGGAAACAAAAGCTAAGGATTATGAAATTTTTAAAATAACTAAAGATTTATCCATTAATTTTGAAGAAAAAGAGATGTTTGACCAAAGCAAAAATCGTAAAAATATTCATGAAGAAGAAACTAATTACGAAAATAAAAAATCGACAAAAAATCGTGATTTGATTTCTGAAAAGAAAAATTATGAATCCGAATCGGAAGAATATGATCAATACTGGTTCATTGAGAAGCCAGAACAAATCGAAAAAAGACGTGATTCATTACGTAAGCTTATTAGTCCGGAACAAGCGACAGAGAAAAGAAGAGATTCATTACGTAAATCAATTAGTCCGATTGAAAGCCTTAAAGATTCCTTGTATGGCTCAAAAGACTCATTATATGATATAAATTTAAAGAGTTTCAAAGAAGATTCTTCATATAAGTACGATGCAACAGAAGATTTGTTATCAAAAATTCGATTAACAAATTTAGATGAATTAGATCAAAAAGAACGTAAAAGTTCTTTAACACGACAGCCTTCAATGATTGGAACTGAAAAAATAATTTATCCTAGTACAAAAACGGTTCGAATTTTAGAATCACCAAAGGATAATATCAGTAAAAAATTTCTCAATAAATATGATGAATATAAAAACGATTCTAGTTTTAACGATGAATATAATAAAATTTCAATTAATAAATCAATCGAAAGTAAGAATAATATTTTAAATCGTTATGGTATTAAAATGAATGAAGTAGATGATGAAAATGATTTGAATAAAATTAAATTGAGATCATCTTATGAAAATCAAACATACGATAGAAAATATTTTTCACGTAAAGATGAAAGCGATTTTAAAGAGAGATTAGAATCAATTAAAAATACAATTAAATTTATTGATGATTTATGCGATGAAAATGATAAGGTAAATCGTCGAAAGAGATGTCATCGAGATGCATTATCTAGAAAAAGTTTAATATTTGATGATCTATTATCAAAAACACCATCAACATTAACAACACCAGTTATTCAAAATGAAAATGACAATAGATATAAAAAAGTTACAACATTTTATTCCTCTGAGCAATGTTCAAATTTAAATAGTACTAAATATAATAATGATTATGATGATAATGATGATTTATTTTCAACAAAATATAATTATTCTAATAACAATAATACTACATTAATTGGAAAAAATACAATATATAAAAGAAATAGTTCATATGAAAATTTAAATGTTCAAAATGAAAATCAAGATTCCGATAATTTACAATATAGTTCAAGATATGAAGAGAAAGCATACGATGATACTAAAGAGAATGTTGATTTTGAAAGTATAGAAAAACGAAAATCTAAAAGTTATAGTAATATATATTTCAGTAAAAATGATTAAAATAAAGTTAAAATTAATATTTTGTCTTATGTATAACGAAAATGAAAAGAAAATATTTAAGGGAAAAATTATTTAAGTGCCGTTTTATTTGTTAAAGCTCAAAATAAATTTGAATTTCATTTGAAAAGAAAAATGATTTTTATTATAGTCGCAAATTTAAGCTTTTGGAATTTTTTTTTTTTTCTATAATTTTCTATTAAATCTATGTAAATTGTTTCAAGATTCAAAAGTTCATTAGTATATTTGCATGTATTTGTGAGGCGCTCAGCGCATTAGTGGCCTATCCAACAGTTTTGCAAAAATGAGTTATTATGTTCAATAGAGCTGTATTGGTCAAAAGAATTGTTCTATATTTTGAAAATACTTAATTTATTCTTCTTTTCACTCTATTTTGATATAAGTTTAATTTTGTCTTTTAAAAATTTTCTTAAAAAATAAATATTTAACATTTCAATCGCATTTTACTTAAAATGTCATTTTTGCAAGTAAGCCACAAATGCGATGAGCGCCTCATGTATAAAAAAAATTTTTTTTCTTTTGATATACATAGAAAATAAAGAATCAAACATATTCATTAGAAAAAGCAAAACATACTGCATTTAAATGAGACTCATTTAAATTAAGTACATACATATAAATTTTCGAAACATCTACATTATTTTCCCAAATGTTTTACTTTTGATCATATTCTTTTACGATAAGTGTTGCTAGAAATTATCCAAGTTTCATTGCCAAACTCAAAATTATTTCTTATATAATTCTGCAGATGTAAGTTTTGTATAATTGTCAGATCAACGCGGAGGGTGTAGAACATTAATAAATTTGTGGTAAATTAATTAATATACTAAATTCTAAATTTTACATACAATAGAACGAGTACTCAATAGAACTTAGATGTATTAAGCCATTCAAAAATCTCCAATATCATAATTTTGTTTGAACGATGTTTGATTAATGTTTTTTTTTTCTATATAAATCTAAATTCTGATGTTGCGCAACATTTATGACAGTATATCTCAACACTTCAAATGTAAACTGCGTTGTTAGCCTAATTTGGTGCATTTGTTTGTCAAAAAAGTAAAAAAAATAAGTAGAAGGAAACATTTAACACTTTTGATTATTGTATAAAATATAAAATTAATAAAAATGTTAGCAATAATTAATAGGATTTTAGACTGGATAAAAAGTCTATTTTGGAAAGAAGAAATGGAATTAACATTAGTGGGCTTGCAATTTTCAGGAAAAACAACATTTGTCAATGTAATTGCGGTAAGAAAACAAAATCAATTTTAGTAATACCAATTTCATTGTTCTCAGCTTAAATTTTGGATATCTATAAGAAAAAAAAAATGAATGATTAATAGCTTTAATAATGTACAATAGAAATTATGTGGGCAAAAAATCTGTAAATACTATGAAAATTTTACTTTCGATCTCTTTTAAAATGAATTTTTTTTTTTGTAGAAAATTTTCAAAGAATAAAAAATTTAATATAAAATAATATTTTACTACATACATATCTATTTAAGCATCTATTTAATTTTTTACACAAATAAATGACGTTATCAATAGATAAATTGCTGTTTCCCCAAATTAAATAGGGACGTAATTTATTTTGTGGTTTTCTCATTCGTTCAATATTAATTTGTGCTACGAATGTTCAATATACTACTGTACATAATATATAATTTTACAATATTAAATGACAAGCTAAATTTTTTATTTTGTATTTAATTTAATTTAAAAACTAAAATTGTTCGTTATAAAATGAAATGTGAAAATTATAAAATTGTATTTCGAAGTACATTTTTAATTAGCAATATAGTATCTATCTGTATTATCGATTGGATTATTCATCTTAAATGAACATCTGTGACATTATGTGTACTCGTACTCCACTCTTGACTGTATTCATATATAAGTAATTTTATTATTCTTACTGAATATACATTGCTAACTACCCGCATTTTATAAAAGCATTCTACAAAAAACGTAATATGGTAGAAACCTTCGAATGCAATTGATTACTTTCGGAATTAATAAAAAATTTAAGTTAATTAAGTTTATTGAACCTTATGTATTAAATATGAAATACATGTGCATGTATGTACATATTAAGTGATTTCGTTTAATTTTAGTCTGGTCAATTTAGTGAAGATATGATACCAACAGTTGGTTTCAATATGCGGAAAATAACAAAAGGAAATGTTACAATAAAAGTATGGGATATTGGCGGTCAACCTAGATTTCGATCGATGTGGGAACGATACTGTCGAGGAGTAAATGCAATTGTGTAAGTATCTCAAAAATATTCTTAGATTGTATGTGGGATTAAATACATCCATTTTTTTATTGATAAGAAAATTCTATTTGACTAGTTCTGATTGGCTTTTTGATGTCACAACTCAATATTTTATACATAATTATATCTCGTATTACATACTGACTAATATGAAATAACTTTTCAAATTATGTATTTCACATTGCTCCAACACCCTATGTATATGGTAACATTTCTATGTATATACTACGAGAATAATATTCTTTTAAAACTGAAAAAAAAATTATAGATTCAATTATTTTATTTAAAAAAAATTGTTTTGCTAACAACAGTCGGCATTACCTTCTTTGTTTTTAGTGCAGCAAATTACTATGCTATTAACTAGTTTTAACAAATTTCCTATATAATAAATACATATTGCTACATATCATAAGCATCTCAAATGGGAAAAGTCTCTTTTAAGTGGTATTTTAGAATTTCTGAGTTTTTCCATATTGAGATTTTTGTTGTCATTGTACCTTTTAAAAATCTGAAAGTCACTTAAGTTTTCTTTAAGGCAATTGACTAATTATTTCTTTGATAGTTTTTTATATATCATATAAAAAATTTATAAATTTTTCTTTTGGTTTATACTTACCGAACAATTTTTTTTTTTTGCAGATATATGGTAGATGCTGCGGATTTGGATAAGATGGAAGCTTCAAGGAATGAATTGCATTCCTTATTAGATAAACCACAGTTAGCTGGAATACCTGTGTTAGTTTTGGGAAATAAACGAGATTTACCTGGTGCTTTAGATGAAACTGCACTTATTGAACGAATGTAAAATATATCATAAAAATTTTTTAGGCACTTGAATATTTAACAATTTTATATCGTAACTTTTTTATTTTTAGGAATCTTTCCAGCATCCAGGATCGAGAAATATGTTGCTATATCATTTCGTGTAAAGAAAAAGCCAATATTGATATTACTCTTCAATGGTTAATATCCCATTCGAAAAGCCAAAATCGCTAATTTATTGTACATATATAAATATCTATATATATATATTACTATAATATATTCTAATGTGTTATAATTAAGAGATTAACGCTTAAAGTTTTATGTTAAATATTTTTTTCATGTTATTATTTTTTTTTAATTGCACTATGACAAATAAAATTGTAAAAAGAAATGTGTTAAGCGTCATGTGCCTGTTAACGATATTTTTTTTTCTCAATTTTACTTTTAATAGTATAATTTTTTCTAAGTATATTTTGAAATAATCAAATGGAAATCGATGATGCATAGTATAAATTAATTAAAAAAAAACATTATTAAAGGAGTTAAGGTTTCACAGGAATATAGAAATCGATATAATAACGAAAATCAAAAAAAAAAATTAAAATATAAAATATGCGTATGTGCACAATATTGGAATTAAAAAAATTATTTACTTTTTTCTATTTAAACATGAATGTGCTTTTAGAAATTTTATTTAGTAGATATTGTGTAGAACTTTTTTTTTGTCAAGGAAATTGATAGAATAAATTCTTTATTTATAGTATACTTAAAGGGTTTACAAAGTATGTAATTTGAATGTTGATAATTACCTACTAAATTTACATTTTCATGTAAAAATTAAACTGGATTCTTTTGAATAGTTCAGCGAGTTTCTAAGAAAATCTCTCATAGTTATATACATATATACATATTATATTAATATGATTCTCAAATCTAAATCAAAGAACTGCGTTTCGAATTTAATTTTTGTCCTTTACTGAAAATTTAACATACTATGTATTAATTGGCAAACTAGTATAAAACCTAATAGTAATAATAAACCATTATTAATGCAATAAAAAACTTCAGGCAAACTTTCAAGACATTTTAATATGGCATTAAAAAGTGTAAAGACATAAAATGTACACATATAGATTATTATTTTGTAAGAGTAATCCTAATATGTAAAATTCTTTTTTTGAAATTCAATGATTTCAAGCATGGGCAGTAGTAATCTAAAAAAAGAAAAAATTAAATCCTAATTTATTTTTATATATTTATTTTTAAAATATGGTTTCCAGTATTTTACTATCTAAAATTATTATAGATATAAAAAGATTCTTTAAGGGCTTATGAAGCGAATGATTTCTCTGAAAGTTTTAACTAATAAATAATTTGATGTTTGTTTTACTTGCGGCTAAACGTACTGCAATTAATTTTAAATACACATTGATTAATCTATTTTAATGTGAGAGATTCAAGGCCTTAAGAAAACTTTTTTCTTATGGAGACTTATAATTCAAAATTGTTTTTAAAATTAATTGATTCAAATGAAATAACAATGAAGGAAAACTTTATTTACACTTTTCTGAACAATTTAATTCAAATTGATTTATACAATTGTTTTCTTTACAAATGGTACAAAAATTTCGTTATTTTTATGATTCCAAAATTTTTCTAATTTGGTATAATGACACTTTTTGCTATTTCCATGTATACTTCATTAATAGATTCTTGCCTTAAATTTTCATCAATTTCATGAGTTTTTAAATGTTCTGAAAACAAAATACTATTTCAAAAATAATTATAATTAATTTTATTTAAGAAATACCTTCCAAGAGGAATATTTTTGGAAACTTTAGTTCACAAATATCACAGTTATATTTAAGTTCCCCAGTATGTATCATATTGTGTCTTTTTAAAGCATTTGATGAAGCATATTCGTTTGGACATACCTGACATTTATACTTTTTTTTCTCTAAAATATTGAAATTTAATTGATTTAAAAGCGCAAAATATAATATATGTCTAAAAACCTGCACTGTGATATTTTTTAACGTGTGTATTTCTTTGCCAAGCCGTAGGAAAGCTTTTTTCACATTGCTCGCACGGAAATGGTTTATGATCTAAATGAACTCCATACATATGCATTTTTAAGTGATCAGCCCTTTTAAAAGTAACTCCACACACATTGCATATATGTTTACTATCTAGCAATTTTTTATGTGTTAAGGAGTGTATAGTTAATGTGGAAACTGTATTGAATGTTCTGGGACAAAATTGGCATTTATATTTAATATCGGGCTTACGATTAGGATCATTGTCTTTTTTATGATTTGACATATGCGATAAAAAAATACTTTTTTTATTGAAATCTTTTCCACATATTTCACAATTAAACTGCAAAGAACTGTGTTCATTGCTAATATGTGTCCGTAAAGCTTTTGATCCAAAAAAACCTGTAAAAATATATTTGTATTTTTATACAAATTCATAACACAACAAACAAAAGCAAGCTCACTTGTTTTACAAATCTCACATGCATATGGTTTAATTCCTTTATGACTATTTAAATGGGATTCTAAAGATTGTTTTGATTTACAGTCTGCAATGTATATACAATTTATAATTTGTTAATAGTTCAAACATTCATATAGACTAACCCTTATCGCAAACTTCGCATGAATATTTTGATCGTATTGCTTTCCTGTCAAAGTCTGGATGTGAACGCTTCAGATGATCGGAAAAAAATTTAGATTTTGTAAATTGTTCCTCACAAACAGGACATCTTAGAGACAAGTCTTTTTTAGAATTGCTTTCACTGTCTTTTGCATTTTCAATACAAATTGCATCTGTCTCACTAAAAAAATAATTTCAATTACTTAAATTACAAACAGTTAGTTTGATTTGCAAAAATACTTTGAAAATAATAAGTCATTTTTTTCGTATAATGTTTCATTTTGAATTTCAGTCTGTTCCAAGCATTCAGTTTCATTAAAAACCTTAGGGTCGTAATCATCGTCATCGGCTACAAAAATTTCTACTGCAATATTTTGAAAATCTTGTAACTTTATTTCGTTTATTTGGCACATATTTAAAAGAACATGTTTATCACGTATACTCTGTGTCCTAAAATTTCTAAAGCATTTTGTACATAAAAACGGACTTTCGGTAGGATGATAATCATTCATGTGCTGTGCGAAATACTCTTCGGGAAATGCGAAATTGCAATAAGAACAATCCAGTAATGCTACATTTTCATTATCCACAACATGCAGTTCAGATTCCGATATGTAGTCAGTTCTCATGTCATTATAGTTTTCATATTCGACAAGCATTTCAACATTACTGTCCTCTTCTATTATGTCCAAACCAATATCTTGATAATTATGATCTTTTACTACGCATGCAATTTCACTTCCCTGTTTCATGTGTTTTATTGAATCAGTATTGCAAGTAGAAACCTGATGGTTATCTAAAGTCTCTTCTAAAAATTCGATTTCCCGATCATTTTCTTTTTCCAAAGCATATATTTCATTTTCCGAATTTTTACTTTTTTCCTGAATAAGAGTTTCTGCGATTGATTTCGACTTTTCCACAGCTGCTATTAAGGTATTATGTGCCTCAATACATTCGTCTAAAAATATTTTGAAATTTACGAATTTTGAATAACATTGTTCGCAAATATTTTGAGGCAAGGAATCGTTTTCTGTAAGCTAAAAATTTGTAAAAATAATATTTATTTAAATCTTTTTATTTTGTTTAAAAATTACCTCTAATTGAAGAAGGTCAAAAAAAAATTTCATGATTTGATGGGCTTTAATTTCAACCTTTGAATTATTCTTAAAAATTGGAATCATTGAACAACTATCATAATGCATTGTACATGTTCGACAAATTTCTTCTATGGAACAATGTTCATTTATAAACATGCTACTTCCCATTTTTAAAATGTGAATGTGAATTTTTTGGAATAATAATTTCTTTTATTTTTATAATTTTCTTATTTAAAATAGTAATAATTTTGTGAAGTTAGTAAACAATTTATGTGGCTTTGCAGTTTACGCTTGACTTTTGAAATGAAATAAAATATATAAATATAAATATATTGCAGGGATGATATGACATTTTCAATTCAAAATATTATACAATGTTCAAACTATGGCGAAAACATATTATTCAAAGTATGTTTGCCAATAATGTAAACAACTTCTTTAGTTTTTTTGGCAAGATAAAAAGTCTCTTCATGAGGACGAAAAGCAATTCATTTAAATTTAGTAACCTTCGAGGACTCGACTTCAAATAACTCGATGAAAAAAACTGACTTATTTTTTGACAAAATCAAAGTGTACGCCCAAAATTAATACGATTGTCAGTAAATTATATACGATTGCTACAGACATGGTATAAATCACATCTAGTATACTAAAAACAAAAACAAAGCACACGAATTTAAAAACATGAAACTATCGGGTAAATGTTTGTTTAAAGGGCTTCTGACATTTGAGAGAATGTCAAAAAATGTGTCACTTTCCAACTGATCATTTAGTAAAGTAAACAATTTATTTGTTTTCTATAAAAAATAAAAATAAATCAAATGGAAATTAAAGCAAATTTTGAAAAAACTTGCAGAACATGTGCAGAATATTTTGATGAAGACCTCCAACCGATCTTTGTTTCAAAAAACTCAAAAATAATTAAAATGCTGGAAGGGTTCAGTGGCTTCAATTTTAAGGTACCAATTTAATTTGAAACTTTATTTGTGTAACTATTTCAACTTAATTACTCAGATAGCGGAAGAAGATTCTTTACCCAAGGTTCTTTGTAACACTTGTGCGAAACAACTCA
Organism: Condylostylus longicornis; assembly: GCF_029603195.1. Lineage (NCBI taxonomy): Eukaryota > Metazoa > Arthropoda > Insecta > Diptera > Dolichopodidae > Condylostylus > Condylostylus longicornis. The sequence continues at coordinate 4,028,330 of NW_026578009.1, read as the reverse complement.
CACAAATTTACATGTTTCTTTTGCAATGTGAAAAATCTCAACTAATTCTGACTGAAAAACTTCAACAAGCAAATAAAGCTAGTATTAAAGATTCGCAGTGTGAAGCAGAAAATTTTGATGATTTTGAAAGTGACGTGAGTGAAACAAAAGATTCCTTCGGAAGTTTATTAGAAGATATATTTACAATTAAAGAAAATAAACAGAATATTGTAAAAGCAGAATGTGCAATCACTTTAAAAAACAATATTCAAGAAATTAGAAGTAAAAATAAATTAAGTGAAGAGAAAATTTTAACCACATGCAAAGACAAAACCAATAAATTTCAAAAAAAAACCCATAACCTGAGGAAACGGAAAAGAGAAAATGGAAGTAAAATAGAAATTTCAGAGAAAGAGGATGAAAAAGACAAAAGTTTCAAAAGCATTAACAGAGTACCTAAAAAAAATTATGAATGCAGTATCTGTTCTATTGAATTCAATAAATTTGCTAACTTAAGAGAACATAAAAAAGAGAAGCACCCAGCACAACCAAAAGTATATTTATGTGACATTTGCGGAAGAAGTATTTTACATACTGTTGATAATTTCCTTAAAAAGTCTAATCCTTTTTATTTATTTCAGAGTTCGATAAAGGAGATCGTTTGCTTCAACATAAAAACCGGCATTTGGGCTTTAAGCCTTTCAAATGTGATAAATGTGATAAAAGTAAACGTATCCGATTAAGAAAATCAATTTAAATTATTAAGATAATTTTCAGGTTTTTCAATAAAAGCATCTTTAAAAGCGCATATTCAAAGACATATTAATCCAGAGAATTTTAAATGTGATAAATGTGGAAAAAATTTTTTGATTAAAAAATGCTATGAGGAGCATGTCCAACGACATGAAAGTGGGGAGAAATTATTTAAATGTCCTTATTGTCCTAAAACGTTTAAATTGCTGTCAACGCTAACACATCATTGCACATTTCATAACAAGACTTTGGACAAGAAGTATCATTGTAGTGAATGTAACACAAATTTCCGGAGATCTGATCATTTAAAAGAGCATATAAATGGAGTGCATTTAAAAATATTACCATTCAAATGTGAACTATGTCCTCAGGCGTTCGTAACAGGAGCTAAACGAAATATTCACGTTAAAAGAATGCATTGTAAGATTTAAAATTGCAAGATAAAAGTATTTTTTTTTTAACTTCATATATATATGTTTTAAGCCGGGAAAAGATTTCAATGCAATCAATGCGATAAAGATTTTTCTTTGCAATCTTCCTTGAATAGGCATAAAAAGGAACATAGTGGTATCAAAAGTTTAATATGCGAAATTTGCAATGAAAGTTTCATAAAGCCTATACAAATAAAAAGTAAATTAAAATATCTATTCGTTATAAAATTTAACTGAATCTTTCTTTCAGAGCATATGGAAACGCACGAACTTGATGAAACTGCAAAGAAAAACCTAATAACGCAGACATACGAAAAAATAAAATATTTAGCCATTAACCAAGATGAGGTAAACGAAAGCAAAATAAATTTGATTTGATTAAATGTATATTTAATAGCACTCAGAATAATTTGTATTTTTATTTGAAAGATTTATTTTTCTTAAAGTAAAATTAAAGTTTATACATTGAACGGTTTTTTGGATACTTATGTAATAAAAATGTTTATTTCCGATATTAAATTGTATCTGTTACCGCTTTTGCTATTTCTTCATAAGTTTTTGAAATCAGGCTATTTTTTGTTGTTTCGTCAATTTTATGAGTTTCCATATGTTCTAAAAAATATGATATTAACTATTAAAATTTATATTGAAATCCAGCTATATAAATATGTATATTTACTTTCTATTTGATAAACAGCCATAAAGCTCATATTGCATATTTCACATATGAATCTTTTATCTCCATTATGGCGCCTCTTATGCCTTGATAGAGATGTTGATAATGAAAAATCTTTTTCGCAAATATTGCATTTATAACGTAATCCAGCTGAAATACTTGTAACTAAATTTTCTTGGAATATATGTAACTTTAAATTTACTTACAATGTGACCTTCTAACATGTGCATTACGAATTGCACCTGTAACAAATGATTTGGAGCAAATATCACATTTAAAAGGCAGAATTTTTAAATGTACTCCGTTTATATGCTCTTTTAAATGATCAGATCTTTTGAATGTAGTATTACACTCGGTACAATGATACTTCCGGTCTGCAGTTTTATTGTGGTAATTGCAATGGGCTGTTAATGTTGACAATAACTTAAATGATCTGGGGCAATGAGGGCATTTAAAAGGCTTTTCATTATTTTCCAGTAACGATCCTTTTTCATGACGTAATAAATGTTCTCGGTAATAGCTTTTAGTTGTATATACTCTTCCACATGTTTCACATGTGAACGTTTCTCTTTTGGAATGTTTCACCACGTGAATTCGAAGTGCGTTTTTAACTGCGAAAGCTAAAAGAATGACCTTTTGATAATTTTCCTTATTAGGTGTAAAATATATAAAGTGTTATATACTTATGAAAAATTTATATATTTTATTTGATAAATTTTCGTATATCTTACTCTTTTCGCATATTTCACATTTATATGGTTTAACGCCCAAATGTGTATTTTTATGATCCCTCAAAGTTTCTTGTTTTGCGAATTCTACAATTTAAAAAAAATATTAAAAGCATTACACATATTCTGATATACATTTCAACTGTAAGACCTTTCCCACATAAATCGCATAAATATGTTTCTCGAACATATTTTCTTGATTTTGGATGAATTTTTCTATGACGTTTATATTCAGATAAATTTTCAAATACTTCATCACATGGTAAGCATATATATTTGTCTTTTTCTGTGTTTAATGTTTTACTACAGGACCTAGTTTTTCGCTTTGTTAGCTCTTCATTGTCGCAGACTTTGTCACCGCTATTTTGTAAGGCTTCATCCTCATCTTCTTCAATATCACTCTTAATATCAGTATTATCTAATTCAACACTTGTTTCTCTTGAGGAAGTTTTTTCCACTCTATCATTATCAATTATATCATGATGTTTTTCTTTTATTTCCAAATCTATTTTTCCTAAATTTGTAATATCAAGTTGGGATTTTATTGAAGTACTGCAATTATTTTCTTTGTTATCAGTATTAAAATAACATTCTTTCGAATCTTCATTATCTGAAATATATTCTGTTTTTAAGTCATATTCATCTTTATAATCAGATACCGCCCCAAAAGCAGCCAACGTTTTATATTTCTTTAATAGAATTTCTTCAGATTTTTTACATTTCATTAAAAAATTGTGCAATCTCGTAAGTTCTTGCAAACACCCAGAACAAATATTTTGTGGTAGACCATCATTTTTGCTTATCTAAAACATAAATATAAAAACAGGTTTCTAGATTTTTTACCGAAAAATATTACCTTGATATTGTATTCTTTGCTATGTACAAAATGCATTATAAGGGCATTTTCCTTTTTGAACAATGGTGAGAGTTTCTTAGTAAAATTTTCCGCACATGTTCTACACGTCTTATTTGAGATGTGATTGTAATTTTCCATGTTTTGAAATAAATTGTAAAAAATGTACAATAAATTTAGAATAAAAATATAATAATAAACAAAATTTAGAAAATGTCAATCTTACAAGTGTTACCATATAGTCTTATGTACCCAATTAACACTATGCTTCAAAAGATTTTTACAGTGGTCGTTTGATAGTTAGATATTTAAATTCTTTTTTAATACACTTGTTATGCAACTTATTAAATATTTTTTTTAAATTACGTTAATATTTAAAGTCTTTACTTAATTTAAAAGTCATTCTGATCATAACTTTAATTAAAGAAAATATCTTCGAAATATGAATAAGATAAGTATAATAATTTCAATAATTAGTGATAAAAACAATAAAAAACGCCACATATTAAGAATTTGGAATTCGAATTAATCGGGTACTATTCGAAAATTTTAGTGTTGTACATTTAAAAATAAAATGAATAACCAATTTTTTTTTACAATTGCGTCCATTAAGTTTAACACACTAAAACAAATAATCATTTTTTTTTTGTCAAAATCAACTTTTGAAAGCTTTTCCATATGGAAGTGATATTGTTTTTATACATTCTATTTTGTGGAAAATTGTATTTTTTCTAAAAAATTTTATACTTTTATAAGTTAGATTTTAAAAATCAAAAGAGTTCCAAAAGCATAATGGGGAAAATGCAAATATAGGACGTCCTATTAGATCGAAAATGGAAAATAGGCTCTATTGCCAGTCTATTAATTTACTCAGTTTATGGTTTTATTTAAATAATGACAACTTTGACAACCATATGGCAGTCTAGTTGTTCAAGTTGTCAATTAATGTCATTCAAAAAAAATTTCTATGATATTGTAAAAATATATAAACTTGTTATTACTTTAGCCGAATTTACATTTTAAATGGCTTTCTCGGTTTTAAATTTGGTAGCAAGGAAGAGTGCACTTTCAGCTTTTCAAAAAAGTTTACTAAAAACTTTTCCAGCTGTAGCTGCAAGGTAAGGAAAATTTATTTTTTTTTTTTTGGAACAAAGTTACATTTTACAATTTATATTTTTCCGGAAAAGAGAAATTTGAATCGGTATATATCACAAAAATTCCAATAAGGCACCTTTTATTTGTGTAATATAAAAATTGTTCATATTTCAAAAATATTCCAGTACATTTAAGATTTTTTTGACTTTGCTTACATAATAAATTTAAGGTTATTTGTTCGTACATACTTAATATAATACGTTAAGAGAAGAGTACTTACATGTGAATGTATGTATGTATGTATAACCGTCTATCCATATATATATCCATCTACATTAATGACACTGTATTTATGATATATATGTATATATATATTTTTTTTTCGCAGCCAACAAAACCGTGGAGCTGCGAAATGGTCCCCCGATCCTGAGTTTTTTCAACAGTTTGGTGGAGCGGTTATGTACCCCGATGAAGTAACATCATTATGGAAAATACCACCATACAACAGTTCGTTTCTGATAAGATTTATTAAACTAGATTAAAACATACATATTTATGTTGTGTTTAGGTAAAATTGCACCAGTTGAGAAAAGTGTCAGAAACTTAACCCTTAACTTTGGTCCCCAACATCCCGCTGCTCATGGAGTGTTACGTTTAGTTTTGGAACTCGATGGAGAGGTACTATTATTAGTACTGTCATTACTATCATTATTGTTTAACTAATTTTTAGGTTGTTGTTCGAGCTGATCCTCATATTGGTTTGTTGCATAGAGGTACAGAAAAGCTTATAGAATATAAAACTTATACTCAAGCATTACCTTATTTTGATCGGTATGCTATTATAAAATTTTTAACTTCCAAATTTTAAAACTTTTTGATATTTTATAAAGTGTAATTATTTTAGTTTGGATTATGTTTCAATGATGTGCAATGAGCAATGTTATTCGTTAGCTGTGGAAAAACTTCTGAATATTGAAGTACCGTTACGTGCAAAATATATTAGGAGTAAAATTTTTTAAAATATATTTTATAAAGATTTTGATGAGCGCAAATTTTTCTAGCTTTGTTTGCTGAAATAACACGCATATTAAACCATATCATGGCGGTCGGAACACATGCATTAGATGTCGGTGCACTTACACCATTCTTTTGGTTGTTTGAAGAACGTGAGAAAATGATGGAGTTTTACGAAAGAGTTTCTGGTGCACGAATGCATGCAGCTTATATCAGGCCGGGAGGGGTTTCTTTGGTACGTTATTTTTTACTTGTTAAAGTATTCTGTTGCCTTTTAAACAATAGTGTATTTTAGGACATACCTTTAGGGTTATTAGATGATATTTATGAATTTGCTTCCAAATTTGCTGAGAGATTGGACGAAGTCGAAGATGTTCTTACAACAAACCGAATCTGGGTCCAACGTACTGTAGATATTGGCATAGTTAACTCAGAGGATGCTTTAAACTATGGGTTTAGTGGAGTAATGTTACGAGGTTCAGGAATTAAATGGGATTTAAGGAAACAACAGCCATATGATGCTTATCACTTAGTAGATTTTGATGTGCCGATTGGAACGAAGGGCGATTGTTATGATCGCTATTTGTGTCGTGTAGAAGAAATGCGGCAATCACTTCGCATAATTGATCAATGCTTAAATCAAATGCCCCCTGGTGAAATTAAAACGGATGATGCTAAAGTAACGCCACCATCTAGAGCGGAAATGAAAAATTCAATGGAAGCCTTGATTCATCATTTTAAGTTATTTACACAAGGCTATCAAGTTCCTCCAGGATCTACATACACAGCAATTGAAGCCCCGAAAGGAGAGTTTGGGGTTTATTTAGTTTCCGACGGTTCAAGTCGTCCATACAGATGTAAAATTAAGGCTCCCGGTTTCGCTCATTTAGCTGCTTTGGAGAAAGTAGGAAAACAGCATATGCTAGCAGATATTGTAGCTATAATTGGTACTTTAGATGTAGTATTTGGTGAAATTGATCGATAGAGAATTAAAAATATAACTGTTATTTGTTTAAAGGAAAATCGATATTCGCATATTATAATAAAATCTTAAACAAATGAAAAAAATTAAGAAAAGTTCTTTGTATTAAATATAAGCAGTTGGAAGAATTAGTTTTTTCTCTTTAACATTTTTGTTAAATTCTCAAAGATACATACATATGTATGTATATGTATGTATAAATATGTGAACAATTATGTACTTACTTATTGTATACATACATATACATACAATAATTATTGCATACATATGTATGTATGTAGATACTAACCTTTTTAAAAATTCCATTTTTTGATAGCTATGGTCTTTGAGTTTTGGACTGAATTAAAAACTGGAAAATTAGTATATCGTGACTTTTTAATTTATTTTTAAAAATTCCTGTAAAAATTTAAAAAGTCACATATGTATGTACATTTGTATTTGATTAACATTTTTGAAAGTCAAATTTGAAAACAAAAATTATTTAGAATCAGTCAGTGATCTTAATTAAATGGTGCTTTGATTAAATCTCAATAATAAAAATGTTATAGAATATGTCGACAAAAGTAGCTCATGGCACCGATCAAAAACAACTTATTTACGCATGTTTTATTTATTATGGAAAAAAATTCTAAGCGACCGTTATTATCATACCATCCATATTATATATTTTGTATTAATATATAGTTGATCTGCAAATAAAATTAAGATGTGTAAGAGTTGTGTTAATTAATTAAAGAAATTGTGAAAAATAAAAAGGTAACTAAGTTATTCTTTAATTTTTGTTTTGTGAAGAGGCTTATTTAGAACTATAAAACAAATATGTACTCGAAATCAGTTGAAATTTTTTAAAAGAAATTTTTGATGATAAAGTAATAGATGTCGTAACGTCACTGCTTTCAGTTCTCAATTGTCAGTTTGACAACCACGATTCTTTGTTATTGTTTACTTTATGTACGATCAAAATATTATAAAGATCACCCGCCCATAGTAGATTGAATTGTAAATGAGTTCTTTCCAAATTTTGTTTATGTTAAGATATAATAATAAAAATATATAAATAAATAAATAATAAAGATAAATAAATAATAAAAATAATATAATATTCAGGTATATTCAAGTATTGTAATTAATATCAAATAATTTGAAAATAGAATACCTCCACATACATACATTTATTTTAAAAAATGTCCAATCGTAAACCATTAAACATATTTTCTGAAAATATTGCTGAGAATTGGAAACAATTTAAAAATGATTACGATAAGTTTGAAGTTTTATCCGGTCTAGCCCGAAAAAGTGATAAAGCCCGAATATCAAATTTTTTAAGTGAAATTGGTGAAGAGGCTGCAAATATATATTTAGCGCTTCCTATGACCAAAGCAGAAAGGAATCAGTATATTTCAGTTATAAAAGCCTTCGATACATTCTTTACCACAAAAAATAATCCTATGCTGGCAAGATTCGTATTTGAAAACCGTAATCAATTAGAAGGAGAATCCCTTAGTAGTTTTATATTGAATATTAAAGGACTTATAAAAATGTGTGAATTTAGTGAAGCTGATTTTGATGAAATGTTAAGCAAGAGAATAATTTTAGGAATTGGAGATAAACCACTGCAAGAAAAATTATTGAACATGCGTAATTTAACTAGCGAAGAAGTAATTGATCAGCTTAGAATGAGAGAAGTTTCAAATCAACATTTAAGAGGTCTAACAGATATCAAGTTTCAAGCTAACAAAAAATTGATCAATACTAAGGAAAATTATATAAATCAAATAGGTAAGTATGTATGTTTTTGTATGATTCATAATTGTAAATTTTTCAACATACATACATACAAGCATAGGCAAAATCAACACTTAAATTTAAAATTTAAAAATTTAAAATTACTTTTCGTAATAAAAGTAAGTATATTCAAAAGGGATAATAAGCCTCATACCTAGTACCAGTTCTATTTACTGCCCCTAGATCCGTTTGGTCGAGGAGATCAATCAAATATTCCACATCACTTTTCTCAAATGCGGCTCTTCCACATCCAAGAATAGCGGTCATTTCCGTATTTACCGTCCAGCTGCCAGAGCTAGTCTGAGAAATCGGCGAAGTGTCTCCCCGTCTTTCACCTTCCAGCAGTTTCTAGAAAAAATGTTGTGAGGAATACCCATTCTTGTCTTATAGTTCCTATCAGTCAACGTTTTGCATGGTCACAAACTGTTCATCTTGCCAATTTATATAGAAAATAAAAGTTAACGTGCCTTTTCAAAACATTGGTTATAAAAGAAAAAAATATTTTTTTTTTGATTACGGTCAGTTTAGCTGTCATTTTATTTTTCATTCAAGCAAGTAACTGGTATTAAATCCAGCAATACGTGTAAGTCAAACTTAAAGTAATAAATAACTCATTACTCATTTAAAAATCGGAAATTCTAATTTTTATTGTGAATTTTTTTATTTAATTATTTTAATAGAATTGGGGAGTCATCAGATAATGACAATGAAAGAAAGTAAGTACCAGCTTTCATTATTTTTTTCATTTATTTTAATATTCTGGTAAATTGTAGTAAAAGCAGAAATGATGGATCGATTAGGTTTGGATCCAACATATACACAATATCCAAAATCTAGAGATCATCTTTTACAATATGAACCTAAGCGCGAAGATTTACCCCCAAGATGTATGAATGACTCTTTTACATCCGCCATTATTCCTCTTTCTCAAGATAGTGTTTTAAGAGACTCATATATAACTTCTACAGAATCGATACGTTTTGGGCGTTTGATGGAAGATATGGACTTATTTGCAGGTGCATATGTATTTACTTGTTATTTAAATGTTAGTCAATACATTTTTTCTTTTTTTACTCTCACTATGCTTTAGTTTGGGTATGCCACAAACATTTGTATATACCAAAACTAGATCTCCACCAAGTTCATTTGCCATATACTTTTGTTACAATACTTGTTGATGAAATTAAGTTTACGAATATAATTCCAAGTATCCATAATGATATTAGATTATCTGGTCATGTGTCTTGGGTTGGTACAAGTTCAATGGAAATTATTGTGTGGCTTGAAACTGTTAAACCTGATGGTTCATTGCAAAAAATTACGAAGTCTTTATTTGTCATGGGAGCTCGTAATGCTATTAATACAAAATCAGCTCCAGTAAACCCGTTAAAAGCTTCTAATGCATATGAAGAAAGTCTGTTGGAAAATGCAAATGAAAGACAAAAACGACGCAAACTTGACCGTGATTCCAATTTATTAAAAGTGTTACCAACACAAGAAGAACAAAAACTAATGCATGATAACTTTTTACTAACACAATCAGACACAACAATTTTTTCTGGGGGACACATTTTACCGTCTCACTGTGTTTGGATGGATAAAACAAAAATAGTTGATATCGATATAGCTTTTCCTGAAAATCGAAATGCACAAAATCAGGTTTTCGGCGGATTTTTAATGCGCAAAGCTTTGGAAAATAGTATCATCAGTGCATCATTGTATGCAGGTTCTATACCAAGAATAAAATATATTAGTGACATAATTTTCCATAAACCTGTTGAAGTAACTACAATACTAAGAACTACAACATATGTAACATATACTGAAGAAAGGAATATACAATTAATGTGTATAACAGAAACTAGAACACAAGAAACTGATTTTTCTGTTACAAATGTGTTTCACTACACTTATGAAAGTGATGTCGACATTCCAAAAATTTTGCCAAAGACTTATCAAGAAGCCATTTGGAATTTGGTCGGTAGAAGAGAATTTTTAAGAAATAAAAGATTTTAGTGACTTTTGAAATTTGTTTTAGTAGTATTTTCTTAAAATAATCACTTTGAATTATCAAAATAATTTGAGATGTAATAAGTTTAATTACTTCAGTGATTAATTAAAGATTTATATATTTTTTGAATAAATAAATTTCAATACTTATGTTTTATTTTTACATTATTTAATTGGTTAAGGGAGTCTTAATTTACTTATGTTTATAAATGATAATACCAAATTGTATATTCTATATTCTACATTTTATATCTATAAATTCTATATTTGTTATTAAATTTTGTTAATGAACTTGTTAAATATAAAGTTTAATTTCTTTGTTTTGTTATACATACATAGAACAGATTTAAACAAATGGTAAAATCATTTGATAATTAGAACAATAATTCTGTAGAAAAACTGTTGAAATTGTTAAATTAAAACGGAAAAAATAAAAATTGCTCTTAAAATATTACAAAGTGTTTAATAATCAATAATGTTATACTTCTAATAATTCTAATAACTTAATTATAAATTTTTTTTTGTTACATTAATCCTTATATACTTGTTTTTATTATTTTTTTAATATCCAAAAAGAAAAAAATTCGGATTTTAAGGTTTTTGTATATCTTTCACGCTTTTATAATTACAAAACAACATATAAGGCAAAAACACTTCATCCCACTATTTAAAAATGTGTTCTTTTTCTCATTGTAAGTAAAGTAATATATACAGTACTATGGTTATTATTTTTTATAAGACATATACATAGCAACATGCAATGTGCCTACGTAGAAAGTTTTGCAAGGCCTTATGTATATAAAAATATATATATGTAATATTTAAATTTTATATTCCTGGAGAAGAAGTATAATGTAAATATAATATAAGAAAACAGGCAATAATGCTTGTCTAAGGACTCATTGATTTCTAAACATGGAATTGAGATGGTTAACTCTATATGCGATTAAGATACATGATGTAAGACAATATAATTACATATGTGGTGAATGTATTACATATAAAACACTCTAGCTCAAAAATTTTCTCTGGAATTTTTAGTTTAAAAGTTAAAAACTTTTCAAAGTTGAAAAGTAAGTTGTGAAGCCTACATTGTCCGGCTTTTATCCATGAATATTTGTTTGCAAGGCAGCACAAATTCTCATTAATGTTATCCAGAAAATATTACACTGAGCTTTCTATTTCCTTTTTTTAATAACTTTTAAATAAAAAAAAAAACAACTGTACCAGTTAGAGTAAAATAAAATTAAACTTTTAAATGCAGAAACGGATAACAACACGTAATATGCATGTTGTTACTAAAACAATGATTGTAAAAAAAAGCGGAAGATTAATAAGCATATAAATATTTTCTTGATGCATTATTTACATTTGTTTCGAATAACTTGCGAACAATCGCACCATATAATTTTATAATGATCCAAATTTAAGTATATGATGGGAAGATTATTCGAATCCATTAGCATTTTGCTAAAAAAAAAGTGCATTTTTTCTTTAATTTCTTTTAAAAGTAATTTTCTTTTAAAATAAATCGTTATAGATTTGGAGTTATAGGTACTTGAATCGTTTTGATGTAATTTTATGCTTGATCTTACATTGAATATGTATAATATTAAATGTCATATAAAATTAAACACAAAAATTGTTTAAATCCAAGCTACATACCAGGTCCTGCAAGCTTCAAATGTACAAAACGCTGATTAGGCTGGTCGTAACCTATGGGAAGTATGGACAGTCATCGTGGTAGATGAAAATTTGTTACACATATTTGAAAGAGAAATTCTAAGGAAAATTTATGAACTCAAGAAATGATTTCATGAGGTCAAACGTAGAACTACTTAATCTAATTAGGGGTGAATGTATTGTACGCTGTCAAAAGCCAAAGAATTAGCATGTGTATAGAATGCCGAAAGAAAAACTACCAAAATTAATAATATACGCCACACCTATGAACACGCAAAGAAAAAAATCACTTTTATACATTTACCTGCCATCGTTCATTATGATTGGATAATTATGTACGAAGATGGAATAAATAAAGACCAATTATGTACGAAACTGAAATAAGTAACGAAAAATAAAATCTGCATTAAGCTCTAGGTCTAAATTTATTTAGTGTATAATTAAGTCATTAAGTGCAATCCAGAAAGAAAAAAATAAATATTTTATGTTAAAGAATATTACTTTTTGACAATCAATGACTACAGTAAATTTAAAAATAATTGAGGTATGTAATTTGTACGTGATATGAGAGAAAAACTTTTAATATTAAATTTTAAATAAAAGGACACGGATCGAGTGTTGTATATTATGTGAAATAAAGAATGAATATTTGAGCGCATAATATTTAGATATCAAACAAGAATTTTGAATCTTTAGAAAATTAATTTCTAAAGTTTTTAAATTAGATACCCATGTCCTCTATATATGCGCAGACCTTCCTAAAGTTTCATATTTGTAAATATGAATGAAAATTAATCTTTGCATTAAATCCGACAATATTTCACATATAATGAAATATTTTTAATTTAAATTTATTTAGAAAAATTATTCGAATGGAAAAATTATTGTGATCAGTACTGTACTTGCTGCTTATGGACGAATAGTGTATGCGTATATAATGTGTTAAGAAATAAAAAATATATATATTATGTAGGTATTTCTTTCACTTTCCATTTCTGATTTTTTTATTTTTAGAAAAAAAAAAATATTCCAAAATTAATATATTTTTAACATAAATTTTATTTTTTTGCGAAAGTGTGTAGAGAGTACCCTTTGGAACCGAAACTATTAATAAAATTATTAAAGTTAAAATGTCGTTCCATATATTCTTTTTTTCACTGCAATTATTTATAACTGGATATTAACTGCTATATTTTAATAATTTGTGTGTATGTAAGTGAACGTGTACCTATATATACATATATCAATATAATATGTTTTTTGATTTTTGTAATTATTTTTGACCTTAAGTTTAATTTTTTAATAAGCAATGATTAATATGCAAAATTGCCAAGATATATATAAATTACTATATATTAAATAATGTAAGTAAAAACACGCAACTTACGAAACTCTGAATTAATTTTGATTCTTGTGATCTTAAAAAGGAGGATAGTGCTTGTTATATTTAAAGTTGATATAATCTAATTTTCTATGTTAAAATGAAAATATCCTGTGGTATAACCTGATTTATATAGTTTAAGGCAATTATAAATTATATTCGGAGTAGTGTACATATTTGATGGAAATATGTAAGTATAACGATAAAATTTACATTTGTTAAATAATGTCAAATTTTTGGATTTTTTTAAAAAAAAAATTTTTTGAAAATTTTTATATAAAAATTATTTTGAATAGTTGTTAATTCTTAGGACAACTGTTTAATGAAAATATTGAATAAGTAAAAATTAGGTAATTTTTATATTTTTTTGGAGGAATTAAATTCAAACATTATGTTTTACAATTTTAGGAGTAATTTCATTGTTAGCAATTGGAGATTAATAATATGTATTCATATATGTATTGTCAAACCATTTATATAATATACATGTACGTATACCTACATATTCTTTTTGAAAATTCTCTCTGAATTTCAAAATTTCAGAATTTCTATTAAAAATATGAGAAAGGACACAAAATATATTTTAATATTAATTGATTTTTATATCATATGATTTATAGTGAAATTGACTTAAATCTATATTTTCAATTTCAAAACTCTTTTATTTTCATATAGCAATTATAATGTCAATAGTTTGAATTGAAATTTATGTTGTCGGATAAGAAAATAAATATTCTATAAAGCAACTATACCCTAAAACCAAAACGGAGCAAAATTTTATTTCTAATTTTTCGGAAATTCGATTTATTATACTTAATCTTTACCGAATGGTATACGATGTTAAATGTATTTTAATTTATTTTTAATATATCCTGCAGAAAATATCGCATATTTTTGTAAATTAAAAAAAAAAAGAGGATTTCTAATACAATGTAAATTTTGCTAAAGAGTTTTTATTTGTTTAATAGACAATTTTTATTTTTATCATTTAAGATAACTTTTAACCTAATCAAAAAATATTATATATATATAGCTATATTTGTATAATTTATTTTTATAAGAATTTTTGATTAAAATTAATTATTGAGAGAAAAAAAAAACCAATAAAACAAAATAAGAGCAATTTTATATGAGTTTAATAATTCTTTGTTCAATGTGCAGGAAATGCTTTATTTTTTTTCCTCTTTATTAAATACTTACATACATATAAATAAATACATATAATATGTATATATACATAAATATGTACTATGTATTACATTGCAACCATTAACGATTTAAGATATTGTAATTTTATGAAATGTTGAGAAAAATGCTTTAAAAAAAAAAAAGAAAATTGAGCTCAGGTGAATTTAAAGGTAGAGATATATAAGAAAACATCAAATTTCTATTTGAAATAATTTATTTAAAACGTTTATTAACCTAAATTGAGTAAAATGTAATAAATGATTAAATTTAGGTATATAAAATTTTAAATCATAAAACTATAGGATACATATATTTCGAATAAATCATTTAATATCTACAAAAGTAAATATCCTTAAAATTTATATATATAGAAAGAAAATAAAAATGATATAAACATTTTTAATATTATTGAATGAATTGAATGCAGTTAGTTGTTAAATTTAAGTTTATAATCTAAATTTACGTTTGCATACTTTACGGGGACTTTTATAATTAATTATTTAATTAGTATATAAAAGCAAAACACTTTATCTCTATTTAAATTATGTTTATTTATTAATTAATTCATAGATTGTATTTGGGAATTGTTTGATATTGCTTTACATTTTGGTACAGGTTCCAGTAGTTATAACTCAATTCTTGAACAAAATTTTAGGACCAGGTATTTTTCAGTTAAATAAATTTGAAAAATTTTATTATTAATTCTTAGGCAATATATGACAAAAATTGTACATCTAAGTCGACTAAATACAAAATAGAAATTTTACAACATTCTATCAATTTTCTGTAATGAAATGTATAGTCCAACAAAAGTTTTTTTTCATTTGGAGAATTCTAAAGTGGTTGGGCAAATTAAAATGAGAAATCAAAAATATTTTTTTTTTTGAGGAAACTTTTATTAACAAAAAAAAAAAACACTAATTGACTTTACTAATTTGGCTTTTCAAATGAAGGATATTAGAACTATTTCAAACATAGAATTTTTATATTTTCCTTATACATTTGTAAATTATTAAAAATGTAATATTTTGTAAAATTAACCTAAAGTTAAAAAAATTAAAAGACGATTTTAATTACATTGGTTGAATGGATTACTTAAGCACAATATTAGACTTACTGTTTTCTATATTGTATTGTAATATACGGATAACATCCCCGACACCGGAATCATATTTATAACGTCACAAATACAATGTCGTGTGATGATCAAATATCATTTTATATGTTTCATGCTCATTTTCGCAACCTTATATAGTTATGTGTATCCAAAAACTTTTTTACACCATAGTAGCATCAACCCTAATAAGGATCTTATCTTTCTTTTAGATATTCAGTCTTATCTTAGAGTTGTCAAGAAAAAAGAGCCTTTAAATCACAATACTGATTGTATTATTTAACTGTTTTTGCCTTAATAACTTATAATTATACTCTATATTAATTGTATTGGTACTAAATTTCCAAGTTTGAAAGTATTTTAAAACATGCATTGTATTTAAAATATTTTATAGGCCCTTGTTGGCACTCCAGTTGGCTCATGTGACATGAAATCTGGTTCGAAGCTGTGTTTCCGCGTTTGTGGAATTGACATCAAAAAATAGAATAACGCTCATTTGATTGCCTTGCCACAGCGGTCACGAGTATCACGAGATTGCTGACGAAATAGCGCGAAGGGAAACTGAGGTCCCTTTCATTCGACCCTTCCCATTTTGTGAACTGTCAATGTCTCCCATTAAAGGCCGACTTCATCGTCATGAGTCATCATGCGGAACTGTTCCTTCTATTTTACTCAAGGAAGTTTTTAAACTGCTCAGGATGGACCAGTATCGAGTTCGTGCTGTTATCGATTTCTTCACTGGACATTGTCTGGTGAAATATCACTTGCACAACCTGGGAAAATCGGACTCCATTATTTGCAGATTTTGCCAGAGTGACGAGGAGACGGCCTTACATATTCTGTGTAGCTGCCTTGCTCTGACTGTCAAGAGGCACAAATGGTTTGTGCGAGACTTTTTCAGAGTTGTGGAGCTCACGTTGTCTGCGATGTTGGTAGGGGAGGATTTCCTTCGCCTATATCTCGTTCAACAATCTACAATCTAGATCGTAAAATAAATCAACAATCTAGCCCTTAAAACAATTTCAATATTTTTACGATTTTTAATATTTATTCGAAATTTTTTGCAAAATTTTTTCTTAAACGTCAAAGAAAATATTGCATACCATTTCGGAAATGGAAAATTTTAAATGGAAAATTGAAATAAAACATAAACTTCATATATATACAAACATGAGCGCAGCGATGAAAAATTGCCACACCCAAGATGCTATAGTGATAGGAAATTGTCTAAACATTTCTTTACAATTTTAATTTTTTTTATTATTTTTCGTTTTTTTGATTTTAAGGTTAAGGCCATGAAAGGTTTTGCTATTAAACGATGGTTTTTCAATGGTTATTCTATACTACGTATCTAATTCAATTTAAAATGAAATGCTAAAATCATGATCAAAAAATCTTATTTAATAAAATATTTTTTGTTTTTCTTTTTTTTTATAATTTTTGTTTTTATTTTTTTGTATATTTTCCTTTTTTTTTTTTCTTTTTTTTTTTATATAATTTAAGTAATTCTTTATTGGTGCATGAAGTTAAAATCTTCCAATTAGGGCGCACATTTTAAAGATTATAAAGTAAATTGTTAATGTATTTTATTATAACGGTAGGAATTTAATTTTTAAAAGTAGATTAATTTTGTCCCTTTATTTGTTATTAAAATTTTTTGTTTTTTTTTTTTTTTTATTATATCTTTTCAGTAGATAAGTGGACAAATTAAAAATGAATGTACGATAACTATGTACATATATAGGAAAGTTATAGTTTACATAAAATATTTAGTAATGGAAAAATATGTTAGAGCTTTAGTAAAATGATTTTCTTAATATCGTAGAAGACTATAATGAAAACAAATTTATGCACTTGTTTAAGTTAAATACACACATACATATACGATATGAGGAATAAAAATATCTATATATATTATAGAAATAATAATTAATTAAAACAAGGAAAATTATATACCATCGGAATAAAAAATTGAAAAAGTATGAAAGATCAGGAAAATTATAATTGAGTTTCTTATCGATAAATAGGAGAATTTCAGTAAGCTCGATTATTTAGTGATTTATTATATCGTATATATGAATATCATTCTCCAATATGAGAATTTAAAATATTATTTTCTTAAAGTTTGAATTCTTTTAATAGAAATGATGTCCCAACCAATTGTACCTAGTTACATTTGGAGAATTATGTTTATTAATGTGACGAAATTTTTATTCAGCGTCGAATTGTTCATTCTCATTCTATATAAAATTAACTCTTCCAATTTTCTGATTTCGATTTTTTTATCGACCGCATTGTATACTATGAGATAGGGTATGTGATGACATTAAATTTTTTGATGTCGAGTTTTCGGCGGGAAAGCACTTCTCCATAGTAGGGAAGCGTAAATAAACTAATTTTAGAGAGTGTTTGCAGGTGTGTGTCTCAAGTTCGGCTGTGAGCTTGTTTTGGTTATCGCATGGATTGATCAACTTTTGG
Organism: Condylostylus longicornis; assembly: GCF_029603195.1. NCBI lineage: Eukaryota > Metazoa > Arthropoda > Insecta > Diptera > Dolichopodidae > Condylostylus > Condylostylus longicornis. Next base: position 4,010,180 of record NW_026578009.1, on the reverse strand, counting down.
CATATATCAGACCTTGGGAACTGGACTTTTATACAGGTCAATTTTAAATTTTTGCGTCTATAAATAATTAACCAATTTCCTTGAAATTTAATATTCAAATTCGGGGCGTTAAAACAATGAATTTATAAATTTTTTTGATAAGATCAAGCCTCAGAAAATGAAGCGGGGACCGCAATGTAATCGTAATACGATAAAGTACATTAACAATTTACTTTATAATCTTTAAAATATGCTTCCTAATTGAAAGATTTTAACTTCATGCACCAATAAAGAAACCGAACTGGGGGCCGAGTACATTACGGCCGATAACATTGTTTGTTGGAGATCGCTGACCAATAATGTGACTGACATATATTTTTAATTCAATAATTTTTAGCTCAAAGCTAAAATCAGTATTGATTTATAATTTATTTTGTTAGTTAAGTAAACAAAAATTTGAATTTAAAGTTAAAGTTTTTGTTATTTACGACTTTAAAAATAACTTGTTTAATAGTACAATGTATACAGACATCATTATTATGAATTTTTCCGTTCTAACATGTAAAATCTGACTCATATATAATTAGCCAATAATAACATTCAAAATCTGACCGGAAAGGATCTTAGAACATAAAAATAATTGTATGGTATTAGTAGAATTCTGATTGACTTTAGTGTAAATAGTGGATTTTGATGCTTATGGTAAACAGTTATATTCTTGGTCAGAATATCTTAACCTATGAGAAATGGAATGAGGAATGATGAACGTATAGAAGGTTTGTGTTTGCATTTAAAATTTGTATGAAAATTGAATTATATAAAATTTTAGTTTATGAAATTCAAAAAATTGAAATAGAAGTTTTAATTAAATTTTTAACTTTTATCCGATAATATTTTGTGTGTGATTATATAATTAGAATGGGAACTAAATCAATACTTTTGATTTGAGAAAATTATGTTAACCCTTTGCTTCTCAAATTAGTATTCATTTAACTATGAAAGGGAAACGGGACGAATATTTAATTGTGTATGACTTCATTTGCAAATTATACAATTTTTGCACTTATTTCGAACAAATTTTTAAAACGGTCTTTGAAGTTAACATAATATTGTATACTCTAACATAAAATTGTTAACATTAGATTTAATTTATATACAAAATTGAAAAATAATTTCTTTAAAAAATATTAGTTTGATAACAGCGCATACATTCTCTATACATGCATCATCTGCAGATGCAATCATAATACTAAAATTTTATACGTTTAATATTCAAATGTTAAGAAAATTTCAAATTCTTTATGTCTCTATCTCAAATATATGTATATATACATATCGCATAGAATACCGGTTTTTATAATTAACTTAAAGCTACAACTTTTCTCACTAATACAATGATAAATTTTTTTAATGTATTCTATAAAAATATTTGGTTAATTTTGTTTTCTCTCTATTAATTTGTATTTTTTAAAAGTAATCAAATATATAATTTACTCTGTCCAATTTAAAGTATATATGTAATTTTTATAACAAAAATTATGTTATATGAATTTAAATTATTATTAATGTGTAATTTTAATTCTATATTTTTGCAATTTTTATATTTCATCTTTAATTTACATTATAGTAGATGCTTTTTTCAATTTTCAATAAAATTTTTGTTATAAAGAGAACTAAACGATTTTTTCCAAATTTTTTTTGTAAAATCATTTGGACAAACTCATAATGATCTCAAATTTTGAATCATATGTAAAGGTATAATATATAATAAGGAACATAATTAAGGCAGAGATACTTTTAAGTCACTTTAAACTCGGGGATTTAAATATCGGAATCAATTTTAAAAAGAAATTTGCGTATTATTATTTCAAGTGGCTTTTATTAGTGTTTTATGTTATATTTGAAATTTTTTTTTATATTTTACTATAATATAATAAAGATTATTCAAGCTCAAATGAAAAGCCATATCTTTAGGATAAATAGAAATTAATTATTTTAGAATAGAAGTCTTCTTGGTTAAATTTTTTTAGATAAATTGAGTTGTTTTATATTTGCCAACGGCTTAAATATTGATTATTATACGCTTTGAGTTAAATTTATTGTAGGTGCACAAATAGAATCATAACTGTGTACTTATAGATTCTAGAAATAAATAAAGTTATAAAGAAATCAAGTAAAACTTTAAAAATAGTTCGAAACACATAAAAATTACAATTAATTTATTAAAACAAATTTATTTTAATACCAGTTTACATTGTTAATGGCAAATTCAGTACATATTCTTACTAAACATAAAAGATTATGATGACCATAAGATCAGCTAGGAGGACATCAAATGCCGCGATATTATAAGCATTTAATGGCAGTATCTATAACCATATAGGCAAACCATATTGAGAAGGTGTACATTTTATTCATTAAAAAACTTGAATAGATTTTTAGTTTTCATTTTAAATTTTATTTTCAAAATTTTATTTACATTTTGTTCTATTATAAAAATTTTCATAGTTTTAGTTAATAATTTAAATTCTAGTTAAAGCTTTATCATGAAATTTTCAAATAAACTTTTTCGTACGCACATTGAAATATTCGCATGAACTTTGAAATATAGGTAAATTTTTGGATATCAAAATTTTGAATTTTGAAGGCTTATTTTTTGCTTGTCCTTACAAAATTATAAGTACATTAAATTTGTTATAATTATCTTATAACCAAATTAGAATCAATTGGAAAACACCAAATCTGATTACTTGAAATAATGAACAAACAAAAGACTTAAGAGAGAAACTTTATTTTAATTAAAATAATTTTTAACTACTAGATCAATTAATTACTTATTACTTTAAAATTTTTTTGAGTGTACTCTATAATAAAAACAATTTTTTTTTTCAAAATGTGACAAAACTTGTTTTCATTTTCTACGACTGTCATATTATAGTTTTTTCTTTTTATTTTTTTTCTTTTGTATCTTAGTAGAAAAGTAGAAAAATAACAACAAAAAAAAAGACAACTATAACTTATTTATAACGTCAATAGTAACGGTTTCATTTGTATATTTATCTGTATTTCACATCCAATAGAACATTTAGCATTGAAAACGTCAAAAAAATAATATCAAGTTTTGTTTCATTTTCACAGTTTTCCTATCTCTATTTGTATAAGTGTATATATATATATACATGGATAGATTCGTTATAATGAGCTTAGTTTTTATTTCAAAGAGAAATATAATGTTATACTACATAGAAAACTATAAAATAATCAAAATATACTTACATAAATACGTAATTTTGTCTATTTATCTATTTGTTGTTAGAGTAAATATTTATGTGTAAGATAAATTTGTGTTTTGCTCTCGTATATATATGTTTCAAATCGCATAGAACAATAAATAAATGTTCAGATTTAGTATTACAAATCTTGTCATATACACATGTATATTATGAATATAATATAGATATATACATATTAATATAGGATATATTTTAAATAGATAATAATAACAACAAGAAGAAACAAAATAAAATATAATAGTAATGATGCACCTGTGCTGTGGCAAAACTTCAAAAGAAGAAAATGCAAGCAAAAATAAAAATAACAATATTGTATATTGTAACAGTATTTTAACATAAACTTTTATGAAATACATTATGTGTTAGAAAATTTATGTACATGTATGCACCGCACCACCTATAATGCAATTATACTATACAGTAAAATCTCAATATAGTTGAAATTTTCTAATTTTTTCAAATAAGTTTATAAATTATTTTATAAATTAAATTCTAAGGTAAAAATTTATATTTATGGCAACAATTGTTTTTTTTATATTCATTAACATAACATTGAAACCAATTGAGTTCCATTAAATAAATTTTACCGGAATTTTAATAGGATTTTGAGTAGTTCTATTTTATGTTAAACGTAAGATCTATCAAACCCAAATTAAACTGTATATAAGTCTGTAAGTTTTCCTGAAAAGAAAATTATCTTTTATTAAATATAAAATTTTTGTTATTTTATTTTTATTTTCATATTTACTCGTAATTTAAATTTAAAAGCAGGTTTAACGTTATATGTATGAAACAAAAAATAAATATACATACTGAGATGTAAATATATATAGATATTGAATCATAATTGTATATGGTATTGTGATTAATTATAATAATATTATATTTTCGATTTAATTTTGCAATTATTGCTTTGTTTTAAATGCACTGCGTGTGTACTGATTAGCAACCAAAAGATATTTTGCAAATACAAATCGGCTTCGCTCTAAAAAATGACAAACTGTTTGATTGCTTAATTGCATGCTATCATATACAGTTGGATGTATAAGCGCTTCAATATAAACGTATGGAATGCAAGTATGGAATGGAACAGTTGCGAAATTAAAAATTGCATGTCTCCCAGATCCCTATAACTATATAAAATTTGAAATCTGTTTTTGCAAAATTCTAAATGTTTTATTGCTTGATTTACATGCGATCATACAGTTAAATGTCAATAATCAAAATAAATGAAATACAAATAAGTATTAAGTTGTTTAGGTCATTATAAAATTAAATTAAAATTAGTCTTATAAACTGTAATATTAATAAAATTAAAAATTTAAAATTTCCAAATTTTAATTAAAATATTAAAAACCAACAACAACGAAAAAAGAATACAATTTCAAAATATAAAACTTTGACTGTATAACAAAGAAATATTTAACACTAACAAAATATAGCAAAAAAAAAAAGACAAGAAGAGAAAAACTGTAAAAAGCAAATAAAAACAAAAAATGTGAAACAAATTGAAACTGGAACATTTCTTTTGGCTTTGTTTGATTTTATTTTTCTTTTTCTTACAATTCTGTTTTTTTATTTTTGTTTTTGTTATGCAGGTGAGCTTAACTCTGTAGAGTAAGTAAGCTATATATACATATAGATAAAAAATAAAAAAAGGAAAAAAAAAACTAAAACCAAAATGCCATAATCCATCGTGGCAATTTTTAGTTGAAAAAAAAAAAAAAAAACAAAACCGAAAAAAATAATAACAATAAAAAGAAAGAAAAAATTTTATAAGAAAACAAAAACGCTCCAACTAGTATTTTGTTTACTCGGTCAGTTGGTCTTAAGGTGCTCTGCCAAATAGCTTGTTGTACCGCTTTAACTTTTTTTTTATTTTTTTTATTATTTTTTTTTTATTATTTTGTTGTTGTATTTATTAAGGCTTCTTACGTTGTTTGTTGCGCTGTTTTTTTTTTCTCTTTTTTTTTTTTAAGAAAAAAAAATCTACAAAATGTGAATAAATAAAAAAAAAAAAACTGAAAGATTTAATTCGTAAATTTCGAACAGATTTTTTTTTTTAATTTTGAGTTTTAAATTGAATGTTGGGTCGTTCGTTCGGAATTTTTTTTTTTTTTTTGGTGTTTCTCATTTTAATATTATTAAATATTAAAATTTTTATTAAAAAATCAGTTGAAAAAAATTCTTTGATAAGAATAGATTATTTATGTATGTTTTATTTAATATGTTAATTTTTTTTTTTTTTGTAAAAATAAAATTTTATTTTAATTCTCTTAAATCCACGTAAACTGGCACGATTTTTTTTTGCTTGTTTGTTTGTTTGTGCGATTGGTGTGATTCACAATTTATTTTTTTTTCTTTTTTTTTTTAATATTATGATTTATATGTTTTGGTAAAAAAATATTATACGTTAAAATTGTGTAAATAAAAACAAAAAATGAAAAAAAATTAATAAGAGTGTTATTTAAAAAACCAAAAAAAAAAAAAAAATATTTTTAATTGTTTCTCCTCGGTTCGTGGATTAAAAGAGTTGAGAGGATTGAACAAAACAAAACAAAAACATTTTACAAATAAAAAATATAACAAAATTAATTTTTTAACAATAAAAAAAAAAATTTGTTTTATTTTATTTTATCAATAATTAAAAAAATTCTTTTGAACAAAATGTTGAAATAAAAAATTAAATGAAAAATAAAGATATTAATAAAAAAACAAAATCCAAAATAATTTTTAAATATTAAAATAATGAGGTTATGATATCAAAAATTAATTTAAATTAAATTGAAAATATGTGATTAAAAAAATTAAGAGGCAAAAGAGATTTACAATTTTTTATTTATGTTTTGTTTTTTTCTTTAATTTTAAAAGAAATAAAATAATATTACAACAATTAATTTTAATTTAATTTTATACAATAAGAAACTAGTGATTTATAAGAAAAAGAATTTTAAAAATAAAATGCTTGTATTTTCTTTACTAATTATATTTTAAATTTGCACATGCATACAACACTTAATTACATCTATAGAAAAAAAATAAATAATGATTTTAAATAACTATATATATATATATAAGTTATTGAAAAAAAATATATTAATAATTAAATTAACTTAATTCTAGTGCATATAGTCTAATTTTATAATATTAAAACAACAATATTATTCTTATCTAAGTTTCATAAGTTATTAAAATCTATTCTAAATACTCATATATTAAATTTAAATTTTAAATACTCATACTAAATATATAATAATATAAAAAAATTGCAAAAATAAAATTATATAAATTATAAGAATAGAAAAATATGAGTTTTTTATACAGTTAAAATGTAAAGTTAAAAAAAAAAAATTTTAATAATTATTCAAAAATAATTCTATTAGACTTATAAATGGTTTTGAATGTTGAATATTTTGAAAATTTGTTTGCAAAAATTTGGTTATATAACATGTAAACAATATAATATTTGTATATAACATGTTTAATATATAATATTAACTATATATTTATTATTCAAAATGAGAAATAAGTTTATATACATGAGAAAATGATTATTTGTTTAAAAAGATTAGGTATGTAATTTTTTTCATTTAAAATTTTTATAATAAATATTTTAGTTACATTTTTTTTTATTATTACAAAATTATTATTTTAAATTATTATAATATACATATATGTATATATTTATTTGATAATCACTAAATGTAGTACGGTCCATATTACTTTATTATTATTCTAAATTATACTTAAAAATTCATAAATTACTTAATGTTTTAATATTTCCGACAGAATTTTAAAATCAATTTATAATTCTAATTCTAATAAATTCAATGAATAATAATTAATAAATTAACGTAACAATAGGTATAAATATAATAAACGTAATCTGTTTATTATATTTATACATCATGTTTCTGAAACACAAATATGATCTTTTAAAAATCAATTCATACAAATATATATTTATTTTAATCCAGGAATTTATACTTCAGGAACTTTAAAAGCCGTAATTCCACAAAATATGCAAATGCATTACAAATCTTAATAATTACAAGTTTTAATAAATGATAATAATTGGACCAAATACAAATTTTTATTCTAAAATCCCATTAATAAATAAGCAATACCATAAAGCATTTTAAAATAAAAAAATACATTATAAGTTTAAATATATATGCACATAATTTAAGTATATCTATATACATAATATATTTTACTTTAAAAAGAAAATATTTCATTTAAATTATAAAAAAAAAAAATTAATTTTTATTAAAAAATTTTGAATATAAAAATATCAAAATAGAATTACATTTTTTTTTTAAAGAAATTCGCAGATGGCCATATTAATATTTATAATGTAGTATAAATTAATATTGATTTTAATAATTATGATCATATTATATTCTTTACATATATATTATGTATAAATAATAAATAAAAAAGAATTTTTGCGAAACTTTCTTATATTTAATTAATTAATAAAAATTAACAATTAATTTAAAATGTGCTCGTAACACAATAATTTTTTTATTAAGATATCAAGAGTATTATACAATTTAAATAATTATTTTATATGTGTGTATTGTTATAAATGTATGTACATTATGGAATAATATGTATTTGCATACATACATATACATAAATATATAAGAATATTTTTATATATAAAAAAATAAATGAATTTTATATTAATTTTTTTTTGTAATTTTAATGCTATACTATATATAATATGTATATATCCGCGTATATGTACATGTATAAACATATATGTTTTTTTTTTATTAAGAAATTATTATTTCATATTGTTTATATTTATGTAGGTATGTACTTATATATTATGCATACTTATTATAATTATGCATTTTTATATATTATCTCATTATTTCGCAAACATATTTCTTATTTCCCCATATTCAATTAATAAATATACAACAGAGTATAAATAAAATTTATATATATATACATATATTTGTTTATATATGTTATATTAAATGAATATATATATATATGTATATGAATATGTATGTATAATTTATAATAAATTATCAATTTCAATGACCGAAAGTTAAATAACATAACAACACATTAATAAATGATAAATAAATATAATATAACAATAAGAGAACCGAAAATTAATATTTTTACAAAAATATTATACATATATATACATATATATTCATATATATATATATATATATATATATATATTTGATATTTACTCCTCTAAATACATTAATATATTCATATTTATTTTATATTTGTATATAAATTTGTATGTGTATATATATTGTATACAAGAATTATAATAATATAGTGCAACACGGTTGAATACGCTTGGATACTTAACAATATATTTAAAATCGAAAAAATACGTGCAATAAAAATTGTTTTTTTGTTGTTTTTTCATATTTTATTAATTAAGTTGGTTGCATTTCAAGGAGAATTTTTTCGATTTTCAATTTTGTATTTTTTGTTAAATTTTTTTACGTACAATTGCTTTATAAAATCAACAACTACAAGATTAAGAAAAAAAAAAATGAATTATAAGTGAACATTTTAATTTCATAAAATTATTTTACACATGGGCTTATATATACATACAATTACATACATAATTAATATAAAAATATCATAAATACATACATATATGTATGTATTCTATATATATATATTGCATAAATTATTTTAATATTTTCATTTATAAGTAAGAAAAAAAAAACGAAATTTTTCTTTAAAATTTATGATTTTTGGTGATTTCTCAGTTCTTTTATCGAAAAAAAAAAAACCAAAAACTAAAATTTTATTTTATTTTTTTGTTTTTCTCAATATTTTGTTTCTTTTTAATTTATACAAATGTACAAATATATTACAATAATAATGATGTGGCAATTGCAATTATTTAGCGTGACGTTTTTATTTATGGGGTGTAAAAAAAGAAAATTATAGAAAATCGCTTGAACTTTTAACATAAATAAACAAAAAAAATATACTTATATAAAAAAAAAAAACAAAATTCTAAACTTACTTAAAAAAATTTTTGTAATTTTTCAATCAAAACTCTCATTTCTTATATACATATAACAAAATATCGTTCGTTAATTCTAAAATTTAAGAAAACCTTTTGAAATCATATGCATACTTACAAAATATGGAATCAAATTGAATATGAAATTAAATTAATTAATAATGTATACGTTTTAATTAATTAACGTATTAATTTTAATAAACATCAAATTTAATTGTATATGTGTTAAAAAATACAAAATTTCATAATTAAAATATGTAATTAATATTAAAAATTCCATTTAAAAGTAATATAGTAATGAAATAATTCTCCTTTGTTCACTCCTACAGGAGGGGCATAGTTCTAGAGCATGCTATATTATAGATATTCATGCCTCAGTTTCATTGCGTCATAGATATTTTAACTATGTATGTAAAGGTGACTAGCCTGCCATAGTAATGAAATAATTAATATAAAAGTAATCAAATATTTAATATATGAATAAAATCTGATTACTTTTAATAGCACATATAATATTTTTGAAATCTTTTATATTTTGAAAATATTATAAAAAATTAATATTATAAATAGGATTTAAACGACCGAAATGTGCATTTTTTGGAAATTTTGAGAAATTTCTAACAATTTATTCTTTATTTGTTTGGTAATAGATTATGTCCCTTAAATACTTATATGAAATATTATTGTAATCTTTTCGCTAATATGTCTAGATAATTAATGTAAATTTTCGGTTCTTAGTAAAATTGGTTCACCTTCTGTGAACCTTTCTAATTTCTTTTAGAAGATTTCTAGTGAGTTTCGTTCGCACAGGAAATTCAAATAGTAAATTTCAACAAAATATATTAATTATTCTTTTCAAGATGGTGCAAAATGTAAAATCGATCCCCATATATTGAAATTCTGATCCTCAAGACGTGATATTTCCTGAAATTTTGTTTTACAAACTACAATTAAAAAAATAAATTACATACAAATCAAAAAAAATAATTTTTTTGAACAAAAATATGAATTCTGACCAGTTTTTATATGTTCGGCCCTTATGTTATTTATTTTGAATTTTTGATCTTATAAATTTTTAATATGTTATATGAAAAATGATTTCACTTAAAAGTCCTTTATTGTCAGAGGCTGTAAAAACTATAAAGGCAACCTGTAGTTGACGGCAAGTCTAAAATATAAAACTATTAATGCAAATTATTATTAAAGATTAATTTTGTAGCTTACATATTACCGGATTTACCAATATGTATATATTTCAGATTAACCGCGTTTTGAATGTATTTAAGTATATATCGTATATTTGACTATCTGAACGATAACTCAAAAACGTATAGAGTTAGTTCCATAATATTGTCACTAACTATCGTTTGAAATATTTTTAAGTTTATTCGGGCTTCGAAGTTCAGCTATTTGAGAATCGAGTATCAAAAATGACAAATTCTAAAGCTATGCTTTATGTACATAATGAAAGTATTTTTTAACAAACATTGTGTTTAAAAATTTAACAAATATGTATATATATTTATACACACACATTTTTTTCATATTTTTGATGAAAAAGTATGCACAATATTAGGTAAAATTGTGAGTCTCTCGATATATGCAAAATTCACTTAATACTCGTAATCTACTTATCTCATAAAGTAACCATAATTTTAGAATTTGAGCTTGATCTATGTTAAAATTTAAAATTTTACTAATTGACTCAAAATGTTTTTTGTTTGATCATTTCTTTATTTTTCTTTAAATTTTAACTTGTATATTTAAATTTAATTGTGTTGTTTTTCTCTTGTTTTTTTTTTAGTAAAAAAATTTTATTACAAAACTTATGGTGGCTGCTTTGATCGATCATTCCCTTTTTGTATAATCTCAAAAAGACGAAAAAAAAAAATCACATGATGGTATAGTTGTTCTGGTTGTTTGTTGAGTTCGATGCCCCATTTCAAATTATTTTCTATTCTTATAACTTTGGCAAATCTTAAGTAATTGATTTTTTTTTTTTATAGATTTTATACTTGATTTTTTTTTTTAATAAATACCTAATGTATAATTATACATACATATACAATATAATTTAGAAGAAAGCTAAAAGCTTTACTATACTCGAGAAGACCTTCAATTAATAATGACGTCATTAATTTATTAATTTTTTGTTTTCTCTATTTCTTCCCGTTTATATAAAGAACGTGTACATAAAAAGATCAAAGAAATTTATTACTCAATTATTATTTCTTCTTTTGATTTGCCAGTTTTTCTAGTAATGAAATATTATAGATTATTATAGAAAAATGTACATGTATGTATGTATAATTATCGTATATATAATATTAATCGTAATGTAGGTACATATGTGTATTTATAGATTGAATTTATATATGAATTGATGAATGAAAGAATATAGGTAAAAGATTACTGGTGATGAGTAATATTATTTCGCTAAAAAATCTCTTTATTCGCATCGGATATCAACAAATTAAATATTGTGTGTATATACGCACATTTATCTGAACAAGAAATTAAAAATATTTTACCACATAATAATATTACAATGTTATCAATTTGTGGCAAACAATCGGCAATCTTGTATTAATTATTGTATGATTTAATTTACACTGTACAAACAGGTATTTGTAGCAATTACCATGTAATAATAGCCGATAATTTTTATACTCTTCTTGCTATTGTTTTTTCTTGTTTTTAAATTATACTGATAACATTTTATTTATTAATAATGGTTTGTAATGAAAGTTTTATTTTTGATTAATAGTCCACTGATTAACAAATATAAAGCCTTTGATATTATCTTAAATGTGCATAATTATATTATATGAAATGATTTAAGTGATACGTGCTTGCGGAGTATACATATATTTTTACGTGTGCACATAAAGTACGTGTACAGAATATATGAGTTGTGAACATCAAAATATGTTATATTTACTTATGTATAGAAAGGGCTACTGAATTTTACTGATTCCAATATGTTTGAATTGAATTCCTGTATTCATGCTTGAATTGAAGTATTTTGAGTTATATGAGTATTGAAACCGGCTATCATTTTTTTTTTTCTTTAATAAAATATTAAAAAATTTTTACCAATTTTATTTTTAAGAGTTTAATTTGATCTGATTTGTTAATTTAGAAAATTTAATATAGATGTAGAGAATGTCATAATCCTATTAATATAAAATTATTATATAGTATTTGTTAGTATACTTATATATTAAAATTAAATACATTTAATGTTGATGAATTGCATTGAAGATCCCGTATATTTTTAATAAATAAAAAAATAATCTTTAAAATAAAATATTTTAAATTGAATTTTATTATTCTTCAACGCCTAAGTAAGTTAAGATTTTTCTAAAAGATTAGATCTTTTTTATTGTATAGGTTCATTAAACATGGTACTTAATTTTAAAACGAGTTTATTAATTTTATAATATATAGGAAGGAATTACGAAAATAATCTATATGGTTGTTTATATTTTTCATCAATATTTTAAATAGCTATATGGAAATTTATAATTTTTGATAAATTTTATTTTATTATTTAAAAAGGCAATAAAAATTTCTTCAACTAGGTTTTATTAATTTGTTATTAACAAAATGTTCGTAAATTTTTTTCAGGTATTTTTTCAAGTCACTGAAGACGAAAACCATATACAATTTATTTTGCTGTTTCAATATAATAGGTAAGAAATCTAATATTGTTTTTAATTGTTATTTAAGAATAAATTTTATTATTATATTAACATTTCTTTACCCACCACTGTGTGGTGATATAAACTGTGATGTTTTGATATATGACAAATTAAGTCGTACAATAGCCTCGTAGTAGTTGCCATAAATGTCTTAACTCTAAGATTTTAAAATTATAAATTTTAAGGAAAAGAATTGTTTAGAATGATTATCGATTTAATATAGAAAATTTATTTGCGAAATATTTACGTAAAAAATTTTAACAAATTTTAATATATTTAAAAAAAAATTATAAAATTTATGTAAATTTTCGCCAGAAAAGCATAGATATTTTGAGTTTAATGTAAAATCAAAAAATTAGAAATGAGTGTAATGGACGAATCTTTCAAATATTAGAATTAAAATTATTAAGTTGTGAAAATTTGTAAAATTCATAGACGTTTGTTTTACATTTGGTATACCTTTATTGTTGTTTAAGTTGTGCTGTCACTTTTATTGGAAAGTTTCAAAAAAAAAAAAAAAACCAATTCTAACTTTTTTTTTCTACAAATGAGAAAATCAATTCAAAATTATATTGCATTTTTCTCTTATTTTACTAAAGTTATGAATTTTACCCAATTTTAAAATATTTGTAAAAAACGTAAATAAACAAATCCGAAATCAGTCATGCTAGATAAGAATCACTAAAAAATCTTCATTTTCTTTGCGAAAAATCTGACAAAATCTGCCCTAAATTTTTGACTTCTATATATAAATGGAATTATTCGAAATATAAAATTAAATAAAGCAAGTTGTATATTTTAATCTTTTATTCACATTAAATAAAAAATAACATAAAATATTTTCACATAAAATAACATAAAATAAAAAAATAACATAAAATGCAACTATATGTACTGTGAATATATATTCAGCATAAACAATATAGAAACTTCAAAATAATATCAGTTACTTGTACTGCCAAGAGTGCGAAAAAAATTTACACTCATTTTGATATTTTTTTTTTCAAAGTACTAATTAGTTATTTTGAAAATTTACAATTCAAAAATCACGGACTTAAAAAATATGACACGAATTTTCATTTGGCAAAAAATCTACTCAAAAATCCAAAAATTTGGAAACTCCAAATAAATTTGGCAATTTAGTATCACTGCCCAGAATGTATAGGTTTTAAAGAATTCGAGAGAAATAACTCGAATCCATTACAAAAGTCAAATTTTTATCAGAAATTTTCTAAACGAAATTTATTAATTTACATTTTGGACTATGTGAATTATTAAATTTATTTAAATTTAATATTTAAAGTACAGTACAATTGCTTTATTTTAGATCAATACCCAATTGCTTTATTTTAGACAAAAATTCTAAATTTTTTCATCGTAAAAATAAATTGCGAAAATATTAATTGTGAAAGTATAATATTTAACATAAGTGTATACGTTCAATGCTTAAATTTTAATTGTGTTCTACATTCTGTGTTACGATTTTACTTTCTTTGTAATTAAAATTAAAGAAAATCATAAAATTTTTTAGATGTTATTATAAAAGTTCAAATATTTTGAATCGGTTGAGTTTTAAATTAATGGTATGAAAAAGAGAAAAATCTAAATTTGTTTCCGATAGAAAAAATAGAAAAAAAATTCGAAATCGGAAACAAACATGTTATAGAAAAAGAGTGTAATTCACATTTTCATATAAAATACATGCACGCATAATGTATATGAGTTCGATACAAAACTAATAAATTGACGAATCATTGAATCCTACTGTATATGACAATTTTACAGTAATTATTGTGATCTGATGGTTGCACGTTATTAATTTTTCATGATTTTTTCTTTAAATATTTTAATTCTTGAGAAAATATTTTTTGTTTTTTAATTTATTTTCTTAATACATTTTTATTGTTCTTTTAAATTTTACTTCGAAAATAAAAAAAAATCAATGATGTTAAAATATTTTTGTATATATGTACATATGTATATGAATCCAAATGTGCTACATACATAATGATGTTGAAATTTAAAAAAAAAAAAAATTATTAATAAATAACATATTCCCCTTCAAGCATGACGGAATTTTTCCATTTTTTTTTTGTTCATTATTTCATTTATATTAATTTAATTTATTATTTGTATACGAAATACTTGGAATTTGTATTTATCATGAAATAAAATAATAAAAATAGTAAAAAAAATAAAATTAACAAAACGGAAAAAAAAATGTTCAATTTAAGAAATTTTTTATTTGTAACTGTTTTCAAAAAAATTAATAAAAATTTTAAAATTCGCAAATATCTTGCTAAATTTTTTTTTTTTTTCAAAATATTTTCCAGGTAATTAAGATTTTATTGAATATTACACGATTTATTTATCACATATACATACCAACATTAATACCTGATCTATAGTGTTATACAAAACTATTTGTTTTTTTTTTTCTCTCAAGAAATTACTTTTAATTTTTAAATTTTTTTTTTGTGATAAACGTAATAATAAAAAATGTTTCTCTTTAATTTTGATTTATTTAAAATACAATAGTTAAACATGCAACAATTCAAGAAATTGCAATTGAAAGCGACTATCAAATTATTTGTACCAAATATACGATAAGGATTTGTTAATATCCCGAATTTTATAAAACTGACTCAGTCATGTCAATCACATCTATCGCTTTCATTTTCAAATGATAGTCATAGGTAATTAAAACACTCTTAAAAAATTTCACTCTAAAAAATTTTCTTTACAGAAAAAATGCAAAAAATTCAAAAATTGACTATCACATGCGCCACCCTCCTAAAACTGGAATTTATGACTTTTGTAAATTTTTGACAAAATAAAGTATTGGCGTCATAAATTGTTGGGATTCATGACATTTTGCAAAAATGCTTTTAAATCATTAATGAATTGTTGAAATTTAAAAAAAAAAATCAAGTCTGCAATCACAAAAATTATGACAGCTTAAATAGTGTGGAAAATAATGTGCATCTGCGTTAATATATTTCAATATATCATTATTTCGCTTGACTAAAACTTAAATTCTAAGAATCTGTTTTTTTTTTTTATTTTTTCATTGGTGAAAAATGACGCTAAAAATTCTTTTAATGGTTGGAGGCTAATAAAAATTTTCGTCTAAAGAAAGAAATTTTTGTGGAAAGCTATATTTTTATATGAAATGTCAGTTTTTATATCTTAAAGGGTGTAGAGTTTTCCACGAACGTACGGGCGGACATAAAGAACATGAAAATAGTAAATTTTGTTTCAAAAGAATAACTGACTGGCATACAAAATCATATTTTTATTATATAATTTTTGAAAGAAGCATGCTATTTTTAATTTAACATTTTAACTGTTATATACGTAAATGTTAATGATTTTGTTCTCGGTGTATTGAAACAGAATGTACAACAAAATCTTTAAGATTTGCATATCAAAAAATAATTCCAAAACTCAGAATTATATTACACATTATTCATACCCAATATACATATACGTAATATACGAGTAATATGCATTGTTTTGAGTTCGCTAGGTGGTGCTCTTTAAATTTAGAATATTATACGCTGTCTGATTATTTAGCTGTTTATATAATAATTTTTTTTTTGTTTAGTATACCTACTTAGTAGAATTTCTTCTTACAGGTATTTTATTTTAAAAATAAAATCACGTGTATAATTATGTTATAAATACAAGAGAGAAACAAAAACAAAATAAAAAATAAAAAATTAAAAAAGATAAGTCAACGTTGCAATATAACGTTTTGACTCAAACAGTCAATAAAAACAAAAAGCAAGAAATTAATCGAAAAGCTTTACTCTAATACTAATAAAATAGGTTAAATTTAAAAAAAAAAAATATCAGAGTTGGTGGGTGCACCTAGATTTTTTTTTTGTCTGTATATATTAAATACAAAAAAAAAAATAAGAAAAAAATAAAAAAATAAAATTAAAGTGAAAAATAAAAAATTAAAAAAAAAATACAGTATAACAATTTTATAGTAAAAAATAAAAAAGCACAAGAAAAATAACAACAAAAAGTAATAAAAGTTCAAACTAGGCATGTGAAATATATCACAAAAACTCAAACTGGTTCAACGAGTTCGTTATGAATTTGCTAAAATTTTATTTATTTACTTTTATTTTTCCACTTTAACAGTGTTGTTATACATACATATACATAAATTATATACTGATATAAATTTATTATATATACATAATATCTATTTATATACGTTTATATGTACAAAAATTTAATATATTCGTATATATGTATATACATGTATAAAAGTAGAAGAAAAAATCTATCTATGCATTTGGCTTTGTAGTTCCAATGTGTATAACATTATAATCTTATATAGCTATTGGCAATTTTATTTTGAGACATTTGATCAAGATCAATTTCGAACACAAAATATAATCTTATATGTATGTATATTTACTAATATATTACATTATACACAAACATAAATATAGAAAAAATATTCGCGGTTTATTTCTAATAATATGTGTTTTATATATAGATTTTTCAAAAGTGGAGGATAAAGAATTTTTTAATATGTATTTTACCTATATTACATACATGCATACATACATAATATTTAAGTTAAGTAAGACTTTTTGGTATAGATAATTTTGAAAATTTTACGAAACGTAAAATACATTTAATATGAGGAATAAGTATTCAATTTCAATAAGTTAAATTAAAAAAAAAAATGTGTTATACGCTTCTTACATTTTATGAGAACTAGTATATATTGAAATATGAATGTATATATTGGAATTTATTTTATTTAATTTGTTATAATTTTTTCTATATATATGTATATATATATAGTGAATTTGTATTTAATTTAACATAATGTATTTTAATCTGGATCTTATTTCCTATAATTAATTTATATTATACTATTAGGAATTTAAAATTTTATACTCTTATACTCTCTAACGGATATTACTTTAAAATTATTATAATCATTTCGGAATAGTACATTTAAATAATAGAATTAACCTGATTCTTAAATAATAAAAATAATAGAATTTAATATTAGAATTTAATTACATTTCAATTTTCTGCCAATTACATCCCGTTTATTAGTATGTACATATACGTAATATCTGTTATACTGTTAATAAATTTAGTCCACATGTAATTTAAAATCTAATAAGAATTAAATTTTAGGATGTTACTCGTATGTCTCGCCTTTTTCTATTTGATTTCGTTAAAAAATATGGTTAACAAAATCTACAACAAATCTAATTGACGATTAATGTATTGAATAAAATATTGCCAAAGGATTGATGCTAAACATATCTTAAGGTCCAAACGAGGAATTTTATTATTCATGTAGCAGTTTATTTTAGTTTTCCATAAATACTTCGAAGTTTTATATATTTCGAAAAATTCTCTCTAAAATTTAATCATTATTTTATTAATTAATCGATGACATTTTACCATTTTTTAAAATACATATTTTACTGTCTCTAAATTTTTTTTCGCAGTATAATTCCTTTGGCACAAATAATGAAACATGTAATGGAATATCTTCGTAAAATCAAAAATTTTTGATTTTTTGAAAGCATGTAGAGGAACAAAAGAAACATTACTAAAATTAAGAAAGGGTTTTTATATTTTTGGGAAAAGTTTGCCCGTTTAGAGTATTCTTTAAAAAGCGTTTGTTAATTTTCATTAGACTTTTATCAGACTCAAATTTAATCAAAGATTTTGCTGTATTTGAAAGAACTAAACTTTAAATTAACTCTAATATCGATTTAAATTAATTTTTATTTTTGTGTTTTTAATAGCGTTCACTAACATTTTTAGAAAAAAAGTATTTCTTAAAACAAAACCATGATCCTAAGAGTAAACAGATTATCCACAATTGAAATATTACAGTTGAGTTATTTACGGGATATTTGCTTTAACAATTTATTATTCTCTTTTATAAAATTTATCAAAAAACTTAATTAATTTAAATTTAATTTTTCAATAAAATCACCATTTTTAATTTAAAAGTTTTCAACGTTATTTTAGTTCACAACATGTCTAAGCCGGTATGAATTTTTTTGACTCTTATATACATATGCATGTATTATTTTACGTATAACACTATTCATATATGTATATATGTATATTATATATTTTTTGTATGTTTATTTTTAGGTTTTTAAACTTAAAATTTAAATACGATGTTGATTTATGTATTTAGTTTTATAATTATAAATGATTTTGTAAGGTTTTATATAGTTTATAAGAAATTTTTAAATGAAATCAGGTGTTATGAACTTTATATTATAAGGTAGACCGGAGTTAAATTTTTTAGTATGTATAGGAAAATTTAATTAAAATATAAATTTACTTTACCAGTTTCATATACACATGTATTTTGTAATATTAACAATTAATTTTAATTTTTATTTTGAAAATCCTTCAATAAAAATGTTAATGTTTTAATATAATCATGTTACTATACATATATATATTAAATAATTTATATGTAATGTTTAAAAAAAAATATTTAATAGACCATTAAATTTTCTTTTAAATTAATTTTTTTACGATTTTTGTATTATGAATCTAAATAATATAATTTTCTGTTATATCTCAGTTTAATATGCTACATAATATAAATAATTTAGGGAATATGGAGGAAGAAGTTAAGAATATACTTCTTTTGCGGATTTTAAAATATGGTCAATTTTTGTGGTGTTTGATTCTCTATTTAATTTTCGAATCACTATAGATATAGATTTACTATTCCACAGTGGAATATATACAAATTTAGTATTCAAATATAGCTGTTATAATATCTATAAAAGGGTAAAATATTTTCCTATTCTTTTCTTTCGTGCTATATTTTCCATTTTAAAATACGATTTGACAATAACATCGTTTAAACAAGAAGAACGTTTCATTTCTGATTATTTGGAATTTTGAAAAAAAATTTGACTAGACAATTATTGGTACGACAATCAGTAAATTGGCAGAAAAATGAATGCAACTATGAAATTGGAGTCGGTTTGGAGTAGGAGTCAAGCACCTACTGTCGGTGGGGTATACATTTTTGACAAAAAAAAGTCATAGATTTGCTTGCATTCTGCAAATAGATTTAAACTTTTAATAATTATAATTATTAATTTTTATGACATAAAGCAAAAATAATATTATATCTTTAACGTCATCATTAATTGATTTTTTAAAACAAATTAAAAATGATTGATAATTAATGTGTTTTCTATTTAATATTTATTTATGTATAATTTATGCATAAATTTCGTATACATGTGTGTGTAATAAGTTCTACTTTTAATTCATTTTGGTTTTTTTTATTAAAATAAAAATACTCGTATTGCAAAAATTTTCATTTCAATTAAAATTTTTTATGAATTATTGAGTACAGGAATTAGATGAAAAACTGAATTAAAATAAATTAGTAATAAATTTAAAATTATTTCATGAAAAAATTAAATTGAAAAAAAAATATATATGAACCAATTTAAAAATCTTTAGCTTTTTATTGAATTATTAATCATCCGAATATATTTTTCGTAATGTACATTTTTTTTTTTAATAAATTATTAAATTTATTTGATTTTCATTCGATGAAAATGACTCAAATATGCGGATAAATTCGATAATGCATCTATTAATTCGATTTATGATTCATAATTGACTCTGTCAGTTGATACTATTGTTAAATTGAATTGTTGCGCTGATTTAATTTTTAAATTTTGCAAGTTGACTGTATACCAATTTAAATTTTGGATTGTTTGTTTCTAACTCTGTACTTAAAGTATTTGGATATAAAATTTATATATATATATATACATACGAACTTTATACATATGAACTTTATACAGGGTATGTATTAGTATTAGTATATACCAATTTATAAGTATATAACAATTAAAACTTTAATTGACTTATTAGTAATAAGTTAATTAGTATAGAAACTTAAAGCTTTGGTTATTGTAATAACCAATACCTTACAACATTGTTAATAATTTCTATTGAAGACAATGAACAATATGAATAATATTTTTTAATCTATTTATTTGAAGCAGAACAATTGAATTAGGCTAGCTCATAAATTCTATTTCAATATCTTTTTTTTAAGATTTAACACTGGAGATCTGAACATGGTGAAATATTTTGTAAACGAATTCATATTACAACTTCAAATTCTTATTTCTACTTTTAACTGGTTTCACAGAATATTCATACGTTTCCAATGGCAGATTTTCATTATTTTTATCATTTTTCCGAATAGAAAAATTTTAGAGTAAATTGTTATAAGTAGCTTTGTATTTACTTGCACATGGTTTAGTTTTTCACGCATAATTTGCTCTTATTATATGTCGTATAATGTAATTTATTGTTGGGATTCAGTATTTCAATTATGTATGTAATATATGGTTATATGTATATAAATGCTATATGTATCCACTTAGAGATTTTACCAGATTTAGTTTTGTATTTGTTACAGTAACAGTATATTTTGTCTAACTTCTGGGGTTTACTTAAAATAGGTGAATTCATGCTGTCTTGTCCTACTTTAATATATTAATTTAATTTTTTTCATTTAGCATATTTCCATGAAATTTTTAACTCGAGAAATCTGTTCATTTATCTATATCTTTGTCCGTTTATTAACAAAAGATTCTACAAATTTTAAAATAGGAAACTAATATTATACAAATAAAATAAATTTAATTCAAAATTAATTTCACTCAAACAAAATTTTTATTAAGCATTTTAAAGTCAAAGAGGCTATGATCCTACAAGTGCCATTTCTTTTGCAAACTATGATTTTAAATACTTTTGAAATTACGTACAAGCTTCTAGATTCCTATTATTAATTTTAATAATATGAACGATAAATGTAAATTTGACAAGATTACTTTTCCAATCACATAATTTCTATATTTTATGAAAAGTTATTATCTTCCGAAACTAGCTCAAATTTTTACAATTTGCTTTGGCATTGAAGTATTTATTAAATTTTTATAAAAGGCAAAACTGATTGACAATTTTTGCTTTCGGTAAATTGTCATTGAATATTACGTAAATAATTTTGTATATTGTGTTTTATGTTTTCATTAGTCTTGCTAATTCCTTCATTATCAAAATATTTCATTAAATTTTTCACTCCTCCAACGAATATGCAATATTTGTGAACTCAATTACATTAATATAAAGATTGATTTAATAAAGAACAAATTTTTTAATAAAGTAAAATATTAAAATGAAATGTGCTTATTTATAAATTTAAAAAAAAAATAAATTAAAATATTCATTTTATCTGAGTTTATTTTATAAAAATTATGAGAAATTAAAATTTTTCAACTAATTATGTTTAAGTTATTTAGAATTAAGTTTTAAACTTTAGTATAACATTAGGTATGCATATATGAAATAAACTAATATATTAATTCACCACGCCATAACTTCATTATTATTATTATTCTGTTATAAAAATGAAATAATTTATTTGTAATAATGTAAAAAATTCTTAAAATTTCTAAAATTCTTTTAGTCATAGTTGAATGAAAATAACAAGATTAAAATTATTTAATGTGTAGAAGCATAAATTAAACATATTATCTATATGTTATATAGTCTGGTATAACACTTAGAGAATTAATTCTTTTTAAGTGTAATATGCTTGTGTAATTTTAAGCAGTGTTGTTATAATAAGAAATGATTTATTATGGATAAAAGAAAATTGTATAGGTAGAACATCGTGTTAAAAGAAAAGTTAGATGAGTGCATGCGTCATTAAATAACAATAAAAAGTATAAAGTATTTTAAAAATTTTTTTATTATTGCTTACTTTTAAATGTAATTATTTCATTTCATATTATTTTATTATTATATTTTTGCGTCATAATTTTTTCTTAACTTTATTGTTCTCTTCTTGTAAAATTTTTAATTGTTGTAATTATTTTACGATGTACTCTCATGAGGATTGATTAATTGATTTCCTGATGCGTAAATAAGCATTTTAATATAATGCAATATATGTATTTAGTTATGATGAAGGTCAACATAATTTCTATATTTAATATAATTAAAAATTTATTGATTACGAGTATTTATTTTATGTATTCATTGAAAAAAAAATTATAAATTTCACTTTATATTAAAAGAAAATGGTAACACTCATATTATGTAATTTAAAATAATTAGATGACTGTTACCATATGGAGTAAAGTTATTTCTTTTATTAACAATTTGATTTTTCATAAAGACATGTAATAATTTTAGATGTATGCATAATATACAATGAGCCATATTTCACTAGACATGTTGATTTTTTCGGACATTGTACGAGTACTAGATTCAAAATGTGAGGTGATAGAAGAACCGAGACTCAATTTTTTGTTTGTTTTGAAATAGTTAGAAAATTGTTTTTTTTAATAAAGACAAAAGTATAAATAACAAATAGTGAATCGGGAAAAGAAAGAGATCTTCGAGTTTTCATTGGTTTTTGTATTCCAATTTATTTTCATGTATGTTTTCAACAAATTTACTGCCGTTAAAAAAATAGTAACAACAGCACTAATAAGATATTTTAATAGCAATATTAATTAGCAAAATTATACATATTTCTAACAAATCCTTTAAGATAAATAGTGAGATGCGCGTCTATAGTAGAATAGTAAATCTGTCACTTTATGGATAAATTATAAACTCGAGTCACTTATATTTTATACGCGACATTCATTTTTGGATTAAGCTATTCGAAATAAAAATATCGATCAAGTTATGACATTCTTATAACATTATGGCATTTTAAGAAAATTTCAAATAAAGACATTTAAACCAATTAAATTGATTAATATACGTAGCGTTACCAACTTTTCTCTTGGATCTTTAGTATTATTGTTTTATGTAATTGAAGTTCTTACTTTATTGCTTGTAAGTCGTAATTCTGTAAATGTAGTTGCCAATATTTTTGAAAAATGTTATGCCAGTCTGTAATTAAAAATGTAAATTAATTTCATTGAAATTTTTGTGATTTGAAATCGAAATATCACATAATATGTAGATACGTTCGCGTTACATAACACTAAAACGTTTTCCGGACCTCGGAATGCTACCAAATTTTTTAATTAATTAAGGTATTTCTTTTCCTTGATTCTGTTCAATAAAAAAGTTTTCATTTTATGTTTAATATCCTAGCATGTATGATAAATAATTTTTAATTTACAAGAAATTTTCAAATTTGCGGACTCTACTAAAAATTTGTATTTTCCAACTTCTTATCAACTTATTGCTTGGACGGTACAATATTTTTACCGGTTTTCTTTATGAATCATAATAAATACCTACATATTATGTAATTAAGTATCAAAAATATTTGTATATTATTGAAAATTATTATTGACTTACTAATGATAAAATTTGAATAATCAAAACGCTTAACATTCTTTTATTATTCACATATGTAGTTAGATAAGTATGCGTATGTGTTTTATATATGCCCATATATGTGTCAATGAGTCTTGATAAGAAAATATTTTATTGGAATTTTTGTTATGTGATCGTTTTTTTCTTCTTTTGAAACGAGCTTTTGTTGTTTTAATAAAATAAACATAATGTTATATAAAATGCGATTGAATCAATGTAAAATATAAATTTATTTTAAGTATATAAAAAATACATGTGCAATTTAGTGCGTATATATGTATGTATATGCATATATATATATGTTATATTGCTCATTTTCATAAATTTATGATAACATACGTATTTTTTTTCTTAGACATCGTGTGGATAAACTTACTGAAATTTAATGTTCAGCTTAAGATATTTATTTGAAAAATATTAAAAAAAATATGCTGTAATATTAAATGTAGAAAATTTTATTATAAATAACCTTTACGACATATTAAAATTTGGGGGCTTATTTTAGAATATTAGTTTGAATCTCTATTTATTGTTTATGGAATATCATATACTTAGGTGCAGGTATAAGAGATATTTTCTTATCATTGTGAATAAGAAGTAATTGCGAACTGTAGGCGAATAATTTTAACCTTTAAGACGTTTATGGGCTTAATTTTACGCGGTATAAGAAATGATAAAAAAAGTAGTAAATCTATTTTTGAAGTCAATTGGCATAACTCCCAATTAACGTATGGTTAGTACGTGCCGGTTAATGTAAATGGTAAATAATGGTATCTGTCATGAAAATTTTTTTTTCATTGATCATTATGATAAGAATTTTAAAATCTTAATTGATCATAATGCGTTTTCCAGCTACATTTTGTAGTGATGTCTTAAATATGAAACAAGTACTGTATTTTTCTGAACGTAATGGAGTCTCTTGTATAGAGTAATAGTATCCACTACATATGACTTAATTTTAATTATTAAAATCCCGGTTAAAGTAAATGTGAACCTTATCGTTGAACATAATTTTGCGCTAATACAAACAATTATATGTATATTATAAAAACTCGATCACGTTGTTCATATGTGAGTTTTTTTTTATAGTATGTACTATATTGATATAAATGTCAAAAGTGAGAGAAATGTGATATATAATTTAATATTTAACAACTTTAGTTGATATTTTCTATCTAACAATACATTTACAACTTGCAAAACAATATAGTACATACATAATAAATTCTAAATGTATATACATATATGTATACAAATAAATGATTTAATATTTTAATGGAATGGAAGAACCTATACGGTAATTTTTTTTATCATAAGCTGCTGATTTAAAATTATTAAAATTCTATAACAGAATTAATAAGCTGATTTAAAATTATAAAAATTCTATTAAAAAAAAAAATTTAATTTCTGTTCTGTTATAATATTTTAGTGAAAAACTGTAATTAAACGCGAATCACCAGCACTAGGTATTGGTAACCTAATATTTTGATTACAGGACGTTCACCATTAAAAAATGTTTTACAGGTCTACATATTAAAGAAAAAAGTAATTAAAAATTATTTCTGCTGTCTAATAAATTCATTTTTGTGGAAAGATATTCAGTTAATTGCATTTATTATACATATATTGTCTTGCACTGTTCATTTAATTATTATAAGTATGCATAATATATTTAAAATTTTATTCCGCTCATCATATTTTCTGAGTTCTTATATAAGTATGTATATGTACATGTATACAATATAACACATATTTGTATACGGATTAATTTTGAAAAATTTTTCATTTATTAAATGGCATTCTTATATATTTAAGTATATATAAAATTATATCCTGTTTGGTTATAGTTAATTTTGTTAATATATAATTAGTTTTTCTTATTATATTCTATATACATATATATGTATATGCATAAGTTTTATTGACGTATAAGATTAATATTTAATATATGCAATGTACCTACATACAAATATAATATAAAGAATGAATGATTGTTTAATTTAAAACTTTAAAAACCATTAAATTTTATATAACTTTTATACATAATTGTAATAGGAATTTAATATATCGTTGCTAATTGAAATTGATTTCAGTAAAAATTGTGTCAAAATAATCATTAAATAATTTTTTTTTTTGTTATGTGTATAAATTGGCTTTTGAAGAGGGTATCATGCGGTATAACAACAATGAACTATATATAATGACAATATAATAAAATAATGAAAAAATTATCTGTGTGTACATAAAATGTTATTGATATATACAGTATAACCCGTTTATAAGAACGATTTATATATAAAGGAACCCTACAATCAACAATTAATGCGCTCTTTTTGCATGCATTCATAATTTTTTCTAAAAAAATTTCAAACTCTTTAAAAAAAGTATTTTTATATATAAGAAAAAAATGTCTTAAAAACACCAAATATTGTGAATAATAAAAATTTTGACATAATATAAAAATTCACCCTTGTATAAGCCTGAAGAAAAATCGAATTAAAATAAAATGAAATAAAATTCACAATAGATTTTAATAATAATATGTAAATGTGTATGTATTTTAAATGTGAATAGATGTGACACAATTTTATTAAATAATTTGCAAATTAAAAAATCATCTGTATATATTTTTTATTTTTTTCCACATTATTTTATTTTTTGATATAAAAGTGCTTTGTTGACACATGCATGAATGCTTTGAGAGTTTGAATAAAATAAATTTATACGAGAGAGGATATGAAAAATTTCTCATTTTAAGTACTAAGAAAAAATCTGAATTAGTACTCGTAGTAGTCTTTTAAAATCAGAAAAGTTTATTTAAAAAACATTACAACTTTGACAATTTTTTTTTATATTTCTTAAATGACTAATTGGGCAGTACTTGATTTATAAAAACACTATGCCAAGTCATGACTTAATTTTCCAAAATACTTTCTTGGCATACGAAGCGGTAAGTGGACAAGGTGCTTAACTTAAATTTATATCTTAACATTTTTTCCATTAACAAATTGTAAAACTATTAATTTTTTTGCTACTTAACTCCTATATGCACTGTTAATCTTGTCTTCTATCAAATTTCTAGCTATAAGATTAATCACAATTGAAAATATATGAAATTTAATGATGTTCTATCCGGACAGCTTAATTTTCGT
The DNA here is from genome assembly GCF_029603195.1 of Condylostylus longicornis. Lineage (NCBI taxonomy): Eukaryota > Metazoa > Arthropoda > Insecta > Diptera > Dolichopodidae > Condylostylus > Condylostylus longicornis. The sequence goes on along the minus strand of NW_026578009.1, from coordinate 3,982,621 downwards.
CAAAATGTTAGTTAACCTCTTTGTCCGCTACGTTTTCATATCTTATTATATATAAAACACTGCATATAAGTATTTACAACTAGAAAAGTTCGAATTGAATTTTCAAAAACTCAAAGAATCTTGAAGTTGATGCTATGTCCATACACTCATTGCATACATGGTGTAAATAGGTCCAATGTGTCATAATAATAATTGTGATATTTTAAAATAATTTTAAATTTTTTATACAAAAAAAAAAATAAATAAATATTCTTTAAGATTAACCATTTTTTAAAGGAAAAATTGTTTCGTTTATAAGGAACAATATGAATAATAAAATTAATTTCATTTAACCGGGTTATACTGTATATGAATATAATATAATTTTGCTTGCATATTATATGATATATATACATATATTAAAAAATGAAAATTCGAATAAAAAAGCCGGTTATTTACATAAAAGTAAATTTTTGCACTTTTTAATGATCCACATAAAAAATCATTTTAGTGCATTTCATTTCATTATAATATGGTTTTCTTGTTATTCCACGAAACCAAAAAAAAAAAAAAAAAAACAAAAACAAAATAATAAAAAAAAAACAAAAATAAGTTATTATTCCTTGTTAACTTTAAAAACTTTACTCCATTTTTGATTGCCAAATTAGTTTTTGGCCGTAATTTAAGATTGTGGTTCATGAACATATACACTTATCTTAAAAACAATGTATGTATTCATATACAAGTATATTTTACATACATATATAATATATATGTTTGTGAGTATTTTTAGTGGTTTATTTAAGTAGTTCTTTTTAATATTATTTATTTTTGGTTTTTTTCTTCTTCTTCTTATTATTATTATTTTATTATTATACTTACTTTTGTATTTTTTAATCGGTACGTTATGTAAACTGAAACTGTTTGGAGAAATTTTTATGTTAAATTTATGCTCTAATTAATTAATGGTATTTTGTCTTCTGTTTCATGCTCTTGTTTTTCTTTTGTATTTTTGTTATATTTTTTTTTTTTGTTTTCATCTTGTTTTTATATCCGTAAGATAAATTTTATAAGAAAAAAGGTGTTACAGCTCAGATCCAGCATTTTTAAAGTTCCAAGGGTTTTAATACCCACAGATTTATATATTTTTATAAAATTATATATTTATATACATATATTGTATATACAAACAAACAAATTTTATATATAATAATAAAAAAAAAACTCAAATATCGTACATAAAATGTGTAACAACATATTTATTATATTTTTTTTTATAATAATAATAATAATAATATAAAACTGTAAATAATGATAAAAAATAAAAAAATATAATATAATATTATATTTTTTATTTTATTTTTTTTTTGCCTGAATCAAAAAAACAAGAATTTCCTACCAGAAATGTTGTCCTTTTTTGTGTTGATTTTATTACTTAAATCATATACCTATTATGTTTTTTTTGTATTGAGGATAATAAAAAATTATAAAACAATGTAATCAAAATTAAATAATGATAATAATAATAATAAAAAGGAGAGAAAAAAAACAAACCACAATTGTAACAAGTCAACATAGAGAAATCGATTATTTTTTTTTCCTTTTTTTTTTTTGAATCCATGTCATAAAATAACAATTATTTTATAATAAGGAAAAAGAAAGTTAAAGAGATATTAAATTTAATTTTTTTGACTGAAAAATCATTTCAGTCAAAAAAAGATGTTCCAAACTTGCTTTGTATATACTAATTTGAAAATATATTTTTTAAGAAAGTTGTTAATTTGGTTATAAAATGAAAAGCTTGAATAAGGAACCTAAAGGCTTTTTTTTAAATTTTCACTTAATTTAAGGGTTGTAGAATAAAATTACTTGAATCCAATATTAGAAAATATAAAATATATAACAAAATAAAATATATTAAACAAAGTAAATTTTTTGGTTAGACCATGTATCGCTAATACAAAAATACAAAAGGAAGATTCATTTTTTTTCTATTACCAGAATTTTTTATTTTCTAAAATGTTAAAACTTATGTTAAATTTAATAATAATATTATAAATAACTTCAATTATTAACATATTAATACAATAATAAATATTTATCAATTCTAAGTAGACCATTTGTCTAAATAATTAAAGGTGGACTTACGATATTTTAATCGAATTCTGATTTATGATTGTCGAATTTATTAATTGGAAAATTTATAATTTATGAAATACGTGATATTATACAAAATTTACAAATTGTATTATGACATTTTTATTCAAAAATAATACCAAGTCCGTATTTATGGTATATAATTAAAAATAAAATAAAATTGAGACACCACAAATTTACTACAATTATTTTGCTTTTCAAATAAAAAAGAAAGATTATAATTCCATCATGATCGAGTAAAATTATCTGCACAAAATAGATTTCACTCTTATGTTAAATTAATCTTGCACCTTGATTATATTATTATTATTCTTGTTTCAAATAATATCAAATTCGGTCTTAAATCATATATTAGTGTATTTTTACATAAAATGGCTGAATGTAGAAGTTCTCATAGCACATATAGTTTTTAAAATTTCTTCACATAAAGTTTTGGTTATTTGAAACTATTTCTCTTATATTTCTTAAGTGTTTTGCGTATATTCAAATTTTGTATTTAAAAGTAAAAGAAAGATAGTATAATGTAATAAATTGAAATTTTTAAATAAACTTGTTTTTTTTTTGCGTCTTACTAAAGATTGCATCTTAGGCATTAATGGCTTATATAGGCCTTCCAATCGTTTATATTTGCATATAAATACCTGAGTAACTGAGTAAAATCACTAGTTATCATTAAGTTTTTCTTGCTTTACTTTAAATTAAATTCCTGCTTTTGTAGAAGCCAATCCTTTTTATCTGAACTTGGCATCCAAAGTCATTCCTAGATATTTTGCTGTGTTTTTGTTTAATACCCTAGCACTTTTCTAGTTTATTTGTGACGGCTCTTCTAAAATTTTTTACTAGTAATCAACATTGCCGTATCATCAGTAAATCTAGTCACACTTATTTACATTCCCTATATCTGTAAAATCACTTATTTATAGCACATAGGTATAATATACATCCTAGAATACTGTTTTGAAGCACATCCGCTCTAATTTCTAAGTGCAAAGCCAGCCTCGGATTTACCATGTATGATAAGTAAGCATTTATAAGGGACGTTGGAAAACATGGACGCCATTGAAACTTAGAAAATAAACAACTAAATTTTAAAAAAATAATTTTTTTTTTTTAAATTTTCCACTACGTACTTTTCAAAAGTTTTTTTTTCTATTTACAGCGAAATTAACTTAATAATATATATATATATATATATAATAATACTTACGAGTTATATACAAACACTGCCAACCGAAAAACTGAAATTTTAATTGCAGGCTTTGATCATTTGACTAATCTTGCATTCAGCATATATGACGAAGTTACAAACATGGTGATATTGATTCATTATGCGCAATGTACAATGTTTATTGCCTATTGTTGAATGATATGAAATTGAATTAGTTAGAACCGGATCTGTGTGGAGTAGGTACCCTTCGTCTTAATTAATGCATAAAAATCTGTTAAATAAGTAAATTCAAGAATCTACACCAATTTAAAAAAAATTCAAATGAAAATTACTTATACACATACATAGTTGTCATTATCACAGACAAAGTGTTATAAAAATTTGGTAGTATTTTATATCAAATGTAATATGTACGTTTCTTGTTAATATGTGAAACTATTTAAAATTTATTGTAATTTAAAGAAAATTTTACAAGATTAATATAAAAATTTAATAAATTATTTTCTCACATTTCAACATAATTTTCAATTAGATAACAATTTAGATAACGTACATGTATACAGCCGATATTATCATAAAAATTATGTTATTATCAATTAATAGTTAAGTAACCAACTATGTATGTAAATTATTTAAAGACAACGACTATAAAGTTTTGTGGCGTCAAGTATACTCGTTATACTGGAAAGTACTAAAATTTTTTTTTTGTCGTTTTTCTTATAAATTACTTTTCATGTCTTTAGGTAAGGTATTCTTTAAATAAAAAAGTATTCTAATAAAATTTAATTCGTTGTAGCTTGTCATTTCTTCTGTGCGGCTTTTTTTTTAACGCATTAAATATGTGTAAAAGTGCATATGCAATTATATACATACGCATATTGATACAGCGAATGTACAATTTACAAGAGCGAAGAATAAACGATTAAGTGATTAAGTGTAAAAACTCTCATTTTTGAGTAATTTATGATTCATGAAGAATACTATAAAACTGAATAATAAAAAAAAATGTAATAAGAAAACTACTACGCATATTCAAAAAGTAATTTAAATCTGTTTTTGTGCATTGTGAATATTTTAAGTTATGAATTTGTGTAAATATTTTCAAAGCAAAAAAAGTTTGTTTTCAACAAATTTTAAAAAATTTTTCTTTCCCTGAAACTCGGAGGCTATGTGCGGAGGGAGGATCTCACTAAATATTACTTTAATTTGGCTTAATCAGTAAATTAAGCAAAGTTTTTTGTATTGTTAATTTGAGTTGTTTAGGGCAAGACTATAAATGGTTCTTGTATTGGCAATTCTCTTTTTTTACAAAACTTGCATAGCGTTTTAAATATAACATGTCGAAATTTTTTTTAAATAAATTTTAGTATAGAAACATTATTTCTCTATATAGAACAAAAATCACCTCTTAATTTCAAGTTATAGTTGACCAAAGTCATGAACATTTCTGTAAATTTATAAAAAAAACAGGATTTATTTCTTTGTACACAAAATTTATTAAAGCAAATGTAAAATTGCTGAATTAATTGACCCTCCAAATCTTCCGATATTTCAAAGCGGTTTTTTTGTTAATACCGATATTGCAAGTCATATGAGTCTCAAATTTTAATAATTTACATAAATTGATAAATATTTTCTTTATATATTTATTAAAAGAAAATTTTTTACTTTGTTGTACATTTCTCATTTTTCCAGTGTTATAATTTTTACCCCTAAAAATCTGCAAAATTTCATTTTGATGGTTTCCTCTCTCTTATTTCTTCGTTGCTATAAATTCCATTCAGCTTTTAAAAAGGGTATGAAGATTATAGAATTCGTTCTTACATCTTTACCTTACTTAAACCTTAACCTGTAAGAGAACAAGTTCCAAATTCAAATTTATTAAAGAGAAATGTGCTGTTTTACAAAATATAGATTTAATTAACTAAATTTTTTATCGTGTTTATGCTTCATTTTTCTTTCTCACTTTAATATTTCTCACTTAACAATTTTTGATTCATTTCCTTAAAACGTTTTAATAAATTCATTATTTTCTTTATTTGTTTCCTGTTGAAAAAAAAATAATTTAATCATGACATTGTAAATATATACATATTATAGGCATTGCACATGTCTATATAAGATTTAGTGGGAAAATGAATTATAATATACACAATAAATATTATGTAGAATAAGGTTAAAAAATAAGCGTATCTGCGCGTGTAATTCATATAATTATGTTAGTATATCCATGTGCACATATTTTATACACGCTTACGTTTATATATTATATTGTGTATTTAATTGTCTCTTCAATACAATTTATAACAAGCAATTATGCTGCATTTTAAATTTTGATAGCATATATTTCCATGACTTATAGCTAATAATAAGCATCCCATAATTTTTCGTGTGCACATCTCATTTAAGAATTTTTGTAATTTAACTGATCAAAATTAAAAAAAATTTTAAAACTATTTATATTTTTAAATAATTGTTTTTTTTAATAGAAAATAGAAACTATGCATTACTATAGATTCCAATAGCAATTTTTCTAATACACTATTAGTTTGAAATTTTCGAACCTGCAGCGAATTATGTTAATTAAAACCTCTCCATTTTCAATATTTCTAACAAACTAAGCTAAATATTCGTGTTCTGAAAACATAATTCTAACTTAGCGCTATATTAAGAGTTTATTAAATAAAATTGGGCTAAATGATTTGTAATGTAGCACTGTTTCCTTAAACAATTGAAAATAATGGTTTTATAAAACAATTTATGTAGCTACTACATTATTAATATTACTTTTATTCATATACGAATATATTTCAAAAATTGCATATCTTTCGGATGAACAATGTATTCAGTCTTTAAAATCAAATAAACCAAAATAATAAAATTTAAAGAGGCGTTAACATAATGCTCGAATTTTAAAGGTCAACTACGTGAATTAAGAAAAATAATTGTACTTTTTAATGGTATGGCATTTACCGTTAGCTTTGTAGACGGACGGACGCACAGAGTAAAACTAATAAACAATTTTTTTAAAATTTTTTTTTGCAAAAATGCCAAAAATGTGAATATTTTAATTTTTATTTATTTTTTTTGTGCTCTTAGTTGTGTTTTTTATTCACATATATAGTTATTTAAACTGAAATCAAAAGGACGACAATATATAAAATATTTCTGAGTAAGTTTTTCCATTATTCATTAAATTTTGCTAAATTTAAATTAATAATTTTAATTATTATAGACATTTACAGAACGAAAATTTTTGGTATAAAACCAACATGTAGACATAAACAATAAATGAACATAGAAAATGAAGGAAAAGCTATTTATTGAAAATTTTTTTTTCCGAAAACTAAAAAATTATGACTAAAACTATTTTCTTTCAAGCGATTGCTAAGTGTATTCATATTTTCCCATTGTATTTTCCTTAACAAAACTACTTAGAATTTTTTTGACTAGCTTAAAAGTACTGCCAATTTTGAAATTCTTTTTTTGCCATCTTAAAACAACATTTTATTTCTGACTAAGAATTCCATAAGAATATCGGATAATATCCTATTAGCATGTTACGCCTTTTAAACATTTTAGCACAAAATATTTTTTAGTTTCTCCGAAAATAAACTCAATTACGATCTTATGTGTATTTGCTGTAAAATAAAATAAACAAAATTTTTATATTTTCTCATTTTACATATTAAAAATTTTTAGTACTTAAAAAAACAAAATAAACGCTCTCATGTTATAAATTAATTAAGATAATTATTTAAAAAAAAAAAAAAATAAAATTACACTTGTGATTTTAATCTAAGATACTTGCAGAAAATAAAACTGTAATATTTTTGTGTCTCTTTTTTTTCGTATTTTTTATTTTTTAACATCCGGGATATAAGGCTATTGTTATTAAGAAAGAATGAAGTTGAAAAACGAAAAAACAAAAAAAGAAAATAAAAGAGAAAAATCATAAAGAAAATAAAAATCGAGCATTTTTATTTTAACTTTAATTTTCTGCAAGCTCTCTTTTGTATTATTCGTTTGTTAAAATGTTAATTGTGTTAAAAATAAAAAAAAAATTTGTGTATATATATACATATGTACGTATTTATGCCTGGTAATGATATTTTATTTAATTATTTTTAAAAATAGTATACATATATTTAATAAGTATGGAAAATAAACATGTGCACTCATATAGGTATACTTACTTGTTAACTGAGAGAAAGATAAGCTTATTTAAGCATAAAATATATCATTTTTCTGCTTACACTTTACTGCTCTGTATACTTAATAATTATATTAAAAATTTTGTTGCTTGGAAAAAAAAAAAACAGAGAGTGTATATGTAAAATTTTTAATGGCATATATAATTAAAAATGATTTTTCTCTTCTTGTGTCATTTATTTTTTTATTCAGTGTTGTTTTTGTTAATTAATTGTAGTTTTAATATTAAATTTTTGGAAATCATAATGGAAATAAGAATGAAATATAAGAATAGTTATAAGAATATATATAAGAATAAGAAAAATAAGAATAGTTTTGAATATTAGAAGTTATTCTTCCATGATGATGTTGATGATGTGTTCAAAATGTTCTGAGACAAATTTTAAATAAGCTAGAATTTTTCTATAATTTGTAAGCTAAAGATTCGCTCTTGAAAGTGAATTGCAAATTGAAAATTTTCTCGGGACATTCAAAATGCAATGGAAAAACTTTTAAAATAAAATTTGATGCATTTTTTTCTATTTTATTTAATGTTAACAGAAATGCGAACTCTATTTTTAGTGCTTACCAACTTATTTCTTATAACTCCAATTTTTTTAAAGAATAAATGTATTTTATATTATCGTAAAGAAAATGACAACCTATTAGCGTGCGCTAGTAAAACTTTGGGTTACAATAGTTTCCACGCTGCTTTTTTTCAAACATATTCAGAACCGAAAGTCCGACATCAACTGAAACTTAAATTGACAATACATATTGGAAATTTTTTTTAAATAATTAAATAGTTTGTTGTTACATTTTGTTTGTATAGAGGATCCATATAAAGAAAATTAATTTAATTCAAAATTAAAATTCGAACATTTTGAAATTTCCCATATGATTTGGAAGCTTTTCACTTTTATACCATCATAAAATACCCATAAAAAGAAAAAAATTTCTCACAATTCGACAATACTGTCCTCCTGTAATTGAATTTTTACAGAAATTATTAATTATTCCATATTTTTTTAAAGCTGTTGTAAAAAAAATTATTGCTTTGTTTTTTGTTTAAATTGGTTTTATTTAATTTTATTAATCAAGCAGTTTCACTCATTTATTCCGAAAAATTTATGACTATTTTACTGTTTCAGTCTTTAAATTATATATAGCAGTGCAATAATTATAATAAACTTTTGAATAGCCATAAAAAAAGGATGAATAGCACATAATATTTTTTTTATTTGCTTATTCATTTTCATAATTTTTTTCCACATAAATTTTAATTCTTTAATTACATTTTATTACTTTGAGTTGAAATACTTATTTAATTCAATTAAATTTATTCAAATATTACAAATATTTTAATACATACTTAATATTAATAGATTTGTCTGAATTAATAGCATTATTTATTTTATTTCATTTATAAAATTTAATTTTTGTAAAGTTACATCTCAATTTTAAAACACACATAAAAATTGTGAAGATATCAAGGTCTAATAATTTTAAAATTATTTACAAAATTTTAATAAATTTTATATACAAATGTTTACTTACAAAAAACAAATTGTGTTCAGGTTTTGGAGCTAAATGAAAAGGAAAAATTATTGTTAATATGACACTTAATCAATATTGATTTTAGCACTTTCAACACATTTTCATATTTATAGATTTTTGCTGTGCTGTATTTTATTTTTGTTTTTATTATTTTTCTTAAATTATTGCGTTTCTCTTAAGCGTTTTCTTTTAATTAACAAAATTGTCATCATACACTCTTGCTAATTATATACCAGTTTTAATTGAACACTCAGATTATATTGAATGATATAGTACTGATGATAGATTGTAGGTGGTCTTGAATTTCAATAAAAAAAGCGAATAATTTTATAATAAATTTTTTTAAATCAGCATTTTAATAAAAATATTAATATTTTGTGATTTTTATTATGAATTATGTTTGATGTAATAAAATGAAACAATTTGAGTGTTTTTATTGAAAATTTATGCTTAGTATAGCTTTGTATAAAATGAATAAATTTGAATTAAACCAAGAAGTTGTAAATAAATATAATGTTTCAATTGAAAAGGCAAAAATCTATTTTTCTAATAACACTAACCTTTTCTTAACAAATTCTCATTTATGAACCAAAAATATTTTATGCAATAAGAAATTATTGTCTACTTTGCGGAGAAAGATCAAAGATTTAAAGTTGTCGTTGAATATAGGGTTGAATTCGACCATTAATTTTGTAAGTTATTAAAAATAATAATATTTACCACATTAAATTTTTACTTTTACAAAAATTTAAATTTTATTAATATCGAAAGGCGATAATTTGGAATGGGAGAGAGATATTAATAAATGTACTTCCGAAAAAAAAATTATCAAAGCCTAAAACCTATTGAAAATTCCGATTCCACAATTTGCCGCCTAAGAGAAAAACGTTATCAAAAAAAAAAAACGGGTTGAGATAACGGCTACTTTCAACGGCCTTTTTGTTATTGCAAAATTTACCTATACTATCTTGCAGGGAAATAAAAATCATTTCACTATACATTTCTCCGTTTGCGGAATTTAAACAATGTTTCCTTATATTAAATATACTAAAAAGTTTATTATTAGGACCTTTATTTGAAATTATTAAGACTTTGAAAACAATTAAGACAGGGGCGGGTGGATGAACAGAGCGAGAAGCATTTTTTTTCAATTTTCTTTAAAACCTGCTTAAAATTTAGGAAAAACTAGTTTTTTCTCAAATTATTATTCATATACTAAGTGATTGCATATATTAAAGATAATAATAAATAGTTTTTACGATAAAAGCATTCACCGTAACATTTACCGTAATTTACCGTAAGAAAACATTTACCGTAATTTTCTTGTTTTTATAGAAATTTGGAATAATTAAAGGAAAAATAAGATGTTGAAAATTTGTTTTTTTTTTTTTTTAAATTTAAATTAACGATACAATATATGATCTTGATATAGGGTCCGATACTTACTATCGTTTTTCGAAAAATTGATATTTTTTAGAATTTTTGATTGCCAAATTTCATTTAGAAGACTGAAGATTTTCTTACATAGGGACATATATATAGCATAAATAGATTTCTCTCTTGTATTTTATTCAATATTTTTGGCAAAAAATAAATATGATAATATGAGCTTTTTACATTTTCTCATTTACTAAAATAGTTACTAAACATATACTATAAAAAATTTTTGTTGAAAAACTATAATAAAAATAAGGCGTTTACCTACATAAATATTATGGTAAATGAGATATCCACTAAATATGATTATATTGTACTAAAAATATATGTAAATTATAATTATGGCTATATTGATAATAATGTGTACTAAAAATATATTAAGTATATCCAATATTTGCATATCATTACATATATTTAATTCGATTGAAAAAAATAACTTAATTTGAATATACACATTATAAATGTACATACATATATATATGTACGGTTATGTTTTTGTGGAAAAAAGGCATGTTTAATGAACAAAACATAAACAAAAAACAAAAAAAAAAACACAAAAATTTTTTATAAGTTTTTTGTATAATATTGTAATTTTACTTAAAATGCATACATACATATGTACATACGTACATGTATGATTTGAATTACAAGAAAAAAACAAAAGAAATCAAATTTTTTTTTTTGTTTTCAGAAAGGCTATGGAACGAAAAAAAAATTTAGTATATATTTTTAGCTTATAAGAAGGCTAACGATTATAATTTCTTGTCATACGTTTTAAAAACATGGTTTTTCTTTTTTCGATGTTTTGTTTTTTTTCTTTTGCTTAAGCATTTTAGTTAATCATAACAATTTGAACGTTACAAGGGCTCTAGTAATACTCTATTTTAACTAACAGTTTTTTTTTTTTATTATTGTTGTTTTTTTGATATGATATACTAAAAATATATTATGCATGAGCAGAAACGCGATATACCAAACCTAAACGCGATATATACAATAATAATGTGGCTTGTTAATTCCATGGTATGTGGTGTTTTTCAAAAGCCTCTTAATTTTTATTTAATTTTTTTTTTGTTTGTTTTTGTCTTTTTGATTATGGTACATTCAAATTCAATTCAAAGTTTTTATATTCAATGTTTGTATACTCTTAGAAATCTAGTTTAGAAAATGGTAAAGTTTTTAAGTTTAATTTTTGTATTTTGAATTTTTTTTTTTAACTTATATAAATGCATTTTCCTTTGGGAAGTCATTGTTTTTATACAATGCTTTCTTTGATAACCTTTTTCTTTTCGGTTTTGTTGTTTGTTATTTTGGAACCAAACGGAAAAAAGGCACATTTGCAAAAGAAGAAATTTATAAGTAAAAGAGAAAAAAAAATTTTTTTTTTTTTTTTTTGTAAGAATAAACCGCATTTAAAGTTCAATTATAAATTTTTCAATAAAAATCCTAAATACTTTTATAGATAACATTAAAAAACAAAAAAATGAAAAACTGTTAAGCATTGTTGAATTCAAACTTATAAGAATTGTATACAATAATACTTATGATTTAATAGAGTAACTATTAAAATCATTTCATTTCATGTAACCAATTGTTTAGGTTTTCAATAAAAAGAAAAAAATAAAATCAACCAAATGATATATATATATATATATATATGAACTAGTATATGAGAAGGTATTTATAGGTATATCGTGTATTAAACACTTGTGTTAAAAATATATAAAAACTGCACCTTATTTTTGTCCTCGAGTGGACATGAATTTCTTGCCTTTATGCAACAACAATTACATACATAGTATAAAACTGCTTTATTTTTTTTTGTTTTCATTTTTTAAGTTTTTATTTTTTTGTTTTTGTTCTATTTTACTATAAAATGAGGCGAACGCGCAGCGCGCGCTCTCTTTCTCTCTCCCTTCCTGTCACCCTCTCTCTCTCTCTCCCACTGCCTACCTTTTATACAAAAGACTTGTTTCGAAAATGATTTTCAGATTTATGTACAGTGACAGACGGAAGTTATATTGTATACAAGAATATAATATTATAATATTATAATAAAAATATATTTTTGTGTTTTTATTTAAAATCGCGCATATAAAAATTAATTCCAAAGTTTTTCAATATAAACAATAAAAAGTGTGTTTTTGTTTTTTTTGCCTCTTGTTTTTCTTATTTTAGAAAAAGAAGCAAAAGAACATAATGAAAAAATAAAACAAGTTATTTTTATAAATACATTTATACACATAAAATGTAAGGTATAGTTTGGTTTTGAACCTTTTTTTAAAAGTAATCATAAATTTGAATTATTTTTAATTAAAAAAAAAAAGGTTGATAAATGATAATAATTTATTTATTACAATAATAAAATTTGTAATGAATGACTCTTAAAATATTATATACAGTTAAATATAATTATTATTGTTAATTTTCAATGTTTTAAAAAACAAAAAATAAATTGTTATACGAGAAAAAAGTAGTAGGTACAACAACCATAAATTATTGCTATTTTTTAAATGTCCACAGTACAGCACATCTGTAGGCTGTTATAAGAAAATCTATGTTGTGAAGGATATTATAACATAAGACATGACACTCTAGCACTTTACAACATGAGATGTAGCAATTTCGCTCTGAATGTTTTGTTTCGAATTTAAAATTGTTCTAACTCCATCAGATTACTTTTTGTGGGTTTTTTTTTACTCACTATAACACATTATCATATGAGATGTAGGAATATCATTCCGGATGTTGTTTTTCAGCGCTAGAATTTTTTCTAAATTCATCAGATTAATTTTTGTGTTTTTTTTTTTTTTAGTTTTTCAAAGTTATTGAACCAAATGTCGGAAATCTAATAAATTATTATCATTATATGAGTAGTTACTTCAATTTACGGTTTGGATATGTGCTAGAAAAACAAACATAAGCAATAACATTTCAGTAAAAATTATGAAATTTGTTGGTTAGAACTTGTTTGAAATCGAAAATAACTTTCAAAATACAATGAAATTCAATATATAAGAGTATAACATTAAAGAAATTCAATATATTTTCTACTTTTATCGAATTTTTTTTTCATATGTGCTTGTTGTATTTCATTGAAACGGAAAGATTATTGAATTGGCTATTCTCATATTTTTTTTCTCTTGAACTTAATTGATTATTAGCATATACTAAACAAATACGAGATAAAAAATTAGATGTAAAATCAAAGACCAATTATTAGTTTAAGTATAATTTTTACTTCAAGTTCTTCCAAGTATAAAGAGGCAGGTGTAATCAAAAATAGATAAAGCAGTTTTATTGTTTTACTTATAAAGTAGACTATTGTCAGATCCATGTTTTTGTTATTACAGAAGAGTAAAAATATATACAATACTAAACAAGAATTAGGTACATATAAAAGAAACGGATGTTTACAAAAAATCTCAAATTCTTTATTACGATCGTATTTTATACGAGAATCAAAATTTAATTACATCGTACCCAATACTTTATAATCTATATTAAAATATGTGAAATTATAAAATTTATTTTGTATATAAAATTAAAAACAAACCATTTTGTGTAAAACAACAAAACTTACTTGCACTTATTTTAATATTTGAACTTTAAAAATAATTTTTATTTTATTGTTTCAAGTTTATTTAAATTGATGATCACAAGTAGAACCAAAAATCAAGTTGAATGGATATGAAGAACAAACATGTTTTTATCTTAATTTAAATCAAAAATTTTTAGTTTATTTCTACATATTTTTGTTTTTTATATACTTGTAATATACTAAATTATTATTTTTAATCGCCTAACAAATTAAATTTAGCGGAAAAAATCTAGTTAAGTGTCATTTACTTATTGTTATATCACATTTTAACAAGTAATTTAATTTTGAAAAATATACAAGTTATAAATAAAATTATTATGGTATTTGTTATAATCTATAAGTAGATATAAAATTAGTGTATATATATATAGATATATTATAAATATTTATATGCATAGTAAACCCGTTCAAAAGCGCGTGTTATAAAATTTTACCTATCCTATAAATTTTTTTTTGTATACGACTTGTTTTTAGAATAAGGTTATGTTAAAATTTGGCCGTCCAAAAAAAAAAAATTTTTTTTTTTTTTGGGCGTCAAAATTAAATTTGATTAACTAGATAAATTAGAATTAAAATTTTAATACATTAAATATATACGTGTGTATGTCCGTAATTTGTTTACGAAAAAAAAATATGATTTATAAGTTCAAAAACATGAATTTTGGCAAAAAATTTAAATATTTTTGAATAATTTACCATTTTACTAAAAAATCGTAAAATAAATGTAAATAAATGCCTTTCCCGGAAATTGAAAATCAACTATATTTTGTGTTTTGATTTTGGGCAAAATATAAAAATGTTACAAGATTCAGGTTATAAGTTTGTTTAGAGTAGCAATATAAAAAGTTTACAAAATTTTATGAGAAAGATTCTATAAAATAATTTAATTGAATTTTGTAAGAATTTAAATAATTTGAGATATGTGAAATTTTTAATTGATATATACGGAAACAAAAATTGAAATTATAAAAGTACTTTATAAAGCAAAATAGTCTTTTATATAAAATATTAAACTATTTAATGTTAAACTGCTGCTTATCTTAGGGTAACTGAGCTCTACTAGCTTACGCTAATATATCGCATATAATTGTTTCTGTATATTGAACAAAATATTTCTATTTTTATTGTTGATTTCCAATATAAAATCTTTATATTAATTTCATATATCTAAAATGCATTGTATACTCTGAGGAGTTATACTCCTATCGTAATTCTTTTATAACACTTAAATTTTCTTATATTTATTACGCTGTCTGTTTAATTTAAATAGATTTAAATTTTTCCTTGTTCTTCTTACATCTCACCACTCAAGTGTTCTTTAATTAATCATTTGCCAGTTTCAGGAAAATTATCACAACCTTTCTATTTTAGATTGTATATAATGTAAATCTCTTATATTTCGTTCAAATTTGTTTGTATTCGTACGTACATTTATTACCGGTCTTTATAAGTTAAAGAGGCCCACCTTGATCGCCTTTATTAATTTAGTTAATCACATATTCTTCTACAATGCTTCTACAATGTAATTTTCATAATAAAGCACAAAGTATAAAGTATTTTATTTCAAATTAATAAAGTCCTAAAAATTATATATTCCACTGTAGATCTCAGTTGTTTGATTTTTTTGTGTTATTTTTTTTTATGTATGTATATTCATAGTACAGTTAATAATTCGTACCTTATAAAAATCAACTACCTATTATAAAGGTTTTTTTATTTTTTGCTGCTACATTAAGCAAACTAAACTCTGTCAATTAAGACACGAAAAAAAATGAACACAATAAAATGATATTTACTAGGAAAACTGGAGCAATAATAAGTAGTAAAAGAAACGGTAAAAAACCTATAAATAAAAAAAAAAACAAAACCTAGCAGATTTAATAAAGAAAAAAAATCATAAAAAAAAAAAACACAGAATTTTTTTTTATTTTGAAAGTATCTTGGATCTTTGTTATTTTTTGTTTTGTTGTTGTTTTTGTGTATATACTTTATGAACAAGAGCACGCTTTTAGAATATCGACATTTGTTGAGGTTGAGGTTATTGTTTGTGTGTTCCTACCTAACATTATACATACATATATATTTTTTTCATTATTTATAGGAAGTCTCAAATCTTTTTTTTTTCTATAATGTTTAATAATGGTTAATAGTACCTTTATATAGAAAAGGGTATAAGACAGTAAGGAAAAAAAAAATAGTAAGACAATTTCGGCTTGAGTGAATTTTAACTGCAAGGGAATTCCACTGGTTATTTTATTGCTTTATTTCTGTATTTTGTTCTTGTGATTTGTTTTTTTATTTTCCAATTTTCTTTGAGTTCGGATATTTTTTTCTGGATTTTTTTTTTTCTTTTATTTTTATAAGTGAACCATTAAAAGCGCACATTTTTCAAATAGGTACCAAAACAGTAACAGAAAAAAAAATTTAAAGAAGGAAAAAAAAGATGAGGCATTTTTATTGTCTAACGTAAATAAATTCGGATTAAGCTAAAACAAACGTTATGCTAAGTAAGCAATTTTTCCTTGAATAAATCTTCTACTAAAATCGTTAAGAAATTATAAGAAATTATTGCATACTTTTCGGTGAAAAATTAAAAATTAAAAAGAAGCGTTAATAAAAGAATTTAATACGACAATTTAATTAATATTTCTG
The DNA here is from genome assembly GCF_029603195.1 of Condylostylus longicornis. Classification (NCBI taxonomy): domain Eukaryota; kingdom Metazoa; phylum Arthropoda; class Insecta; order Diptera; family Dolichopodidae; genus Condylostylus; species Condylostylus longicornis. The sequence continues at coordinate 3,965,879 of NW_026578009.1, read as the reverse complement.
TAAATTAAAAAAAATAATCATAATTTTTGGTGTCAAGAAATTTATTTTTTGCTTGCTGGTTTTAAGGAATTGTGAAAAAGTTTATACAGTTTCGGCAATATAACGTACTGGAAATTGAAATGTTTGCTAATTTTGAGAGTCTATGTAAAAAACAAAATTCTTGTAACAAAATTAATTGTTAATTACCGTTTATAATAGTTGCTTATATTTCAGATTTCTGAAATCTGACTTTTAAGATGAAAATTACATTAAAAATCTGAAAAAAAAATAGGTTTAAGATAACCTTTATTTTCATTGGGGTATAGAAGAAGTATGACGCCAATATTAGCATTTAAATGTCCACGTTTTGGTTTCGGTAAAATAAATGGTTAAAATAAATGGTATTTCTAAGATTTTAAGGTGCAATAATTTCTATGTTTCTAAGTGAAGGGTGCGGTGAGATACAGGTGGACAAAAATTTTCTTCTAAAAGAATAAATTTCTAGTATCTAGCACAGAAATTTTGTAAACAGATACACTAAAAGACAGACCTATGGACGGACAGATTAAAGTCCTATTATTTCAAATTTTCCTCAAAAAGTACTAAAAAAAATTGAATATGAAAGATACTTCTTGGGTCTGCATTGCTTTACTTTTTAAATTTATTTTGAGCCTTTGCTTCTTTTGGTGCTTTTTTTTATAATTTTTTGCTCATTTTATTACTATTAAATTTTATTTTGTGTTTTTTTTTTATACTAGAAAAGTCAACTATAGAGTAACTGTGCACGTGCTTAATTTAAAAGAACAGATAGACAAAAAAAAAAAAACAAAACAATAATGCAGCTGAAATTTTTAATGTAGGACTTTTGCAAGTGCTTTTTTGTATTCAATGTTGGTATACACCTGGCAAAAATATTTTTGATCAGCTCCAAATCATAATAGGAAAAGTTATAGATATTTTAGTTTTCATATAAACTATTTGTAATATATATAGGGAGTACATACATACGTTAGGTGTATAGGGAAAGGATAGTAAAAAACCGTTTAAAATTTAGTAAAAAAAAAATTGGGAAAAAAAGGGAGCAAAATAGAGAAAATTTAATTTTTCATTTTGTTTTTGTTTTTTTTTTTTTGTATTTTTATATTTTGCTTTTAAACAGGATTTGACATTCTTATGCTGTGTAGGCCATAGATTTGTTTTCGACAAAGTATACATAGATAAAATTTTCATTTTAATTTAAAATTTATTTTTTGAAAATTTGCTTGATTTATAATTGAATATTGTTAAGCAGAGATTTCAGTAAAAATGTTCGACCTTAGTTAAGATTTTAATAATATTTTGATATTAATAATTTGTGAAGAAAGAAGATGAAGAAGAAGAAGAAGACGGTATACCATGAAATTTAATAATAGAAAATAATTTTTTTAAATTAAATTAAATTTAAGGTTCTCCTTATAACTGCGTTTACAATAATTTTAGAAAGGTGATAAAGGTTTATAGAGCATCAAAATATTAAAGTTATAATTTTTATTTTTAGTTTGAAAATTTGTAATAGAAAATTGGATATTTATTAGAGAAAAGCACCAACTTTAAATAAGCCAAGAATAGAAGAATCTTAAAATCATAGAAAATATTTTTCACTTTAAAACGAATTAAAATATGTGGTCCAATTAAAATATTAGAAACTAGAGCACAAGTATAAAATATAATTGTCGTGTTTTTGATTGGTAAAAATAAGTTTTTTGTTCATGAATTAATTTTTGCCGTAATACAATAATGTAATCTAAATTTTAGTTTCTTATAGAAAAAGATGTAAAAGTTAAGCAGAGAAGATTTAAATATACAATTACTGAAGATGATGTGGAACTGAACTCGCTATAATACAAATTTATTTTAGAGGAGTGTATGTTGGTAAATGTGTCCTCGGGATTGAGGAGGAGCAGCAAGCAATTAGTCATATAATTCCATTACCTATCACACTTTGTTTCCGATTTCATATTGTACTCTAATGTGTAAAATCAAATTAAGCGTCATTTTAATTTTATGTATATTTTGTAATGACCCACATTAATATCTATATAATGACCTACATATTATTTACAAAATTTGTTTGCACATTTTTAACTATACGAACTTTAGTTTCTTTAATTTTTTGTTAATTCTTTATTTTTTTTTGTGTTTAAAGTTACCATTTTTATTACTACGAGTTCAACTGAAATAATTTATTCAACAAATTATTTATTTAAATTTTAATTACATATTATGTACATACATACGTAGGTATTTTTCATAAATATTTAATAGAAAATTAATTCCATACATAAGAAAAAATTGCATACGTAACGGCGTAACACCATATTTAAAAAGTTAATAAAGAAAAATGTATACTAATATAGAATTATATAAAGTGTAATACGTATATAAAAATTTATTATAACAAAGTATATAATTAAAAAAATATAATTAAATAAATTTCAATACACGCAACAATGTATCATATATATATATGTATATTAAGTGTATGTGTGTGTGTATTTATGGTCATATGATCAATAAATTCAATATAAATGCTATATATATAATATATTTTTACGGAAATTTTCCTTCGATATTTATTCTCTTTCACCTATATAATTTAATTTTCTATTGAATACAATTTAATGCACATAAATTTTGTATAATAGTTTTTTTAGTTGCGAATAATATATTCGGACGTTATCTTAAATTTATCTACGATATTTATTATATTTTTAATATACTCAATTTAATTGCATATTTATAATTGTATGCATCATAAATATTATATACTATTTATGTTGTACATATACATATGTGTATAACATTTATGTGTTCAAATGTGTAATTATTAACTCTGTAATTAAAGTTGGATTTTTTTCTTTTTTGCATCATGTGTCTAAATATCTATACCATTAAGTCAATAAAAATAATCGATGGCATACACTCAGCATAGATGGGAATGAATGTTTTGTATATTACATATATATATATATATTTTTTAGTTGAATGTTTTATTTGGGAAAATTTATGTAGGTGTACATAATATAATTTTACTCATAAATGTTTTTTTTTTTTTCTTTAATATTCTTTTTTCTTCATAATTATATTGTGTAGGATTCAACATTATACATAATGTATGATTGTATATAGAATTTAAGTATATGATTAATATAAGTTTATATAAAATTACTGCAATGATACATCCGATTCATTTTTAGTATATCACCTTTGGTGGCATATCCTAATTGACCCAATTTTATTTCATTTGTGGGTTGTCCTTTTCTCTAAAAATAAAAATATTTTAATTTGACAACTATGAATTACAAATTTTAACAAAAGTGACATCTTACATACATATAATATCTAATACATACATAATCAGTTGTGGAATGCAAATCAGATGAAAAATAAATCAATAGTGTTTTATAGAAATCTTAATAGCTATTCTTGGAAAAGCTTATTATCAAAAAAAATGGTTATTTTATTAAAAAATTAGAATTTTCTTAAAATAGCAAGCATGGATCTATGAATGCGAATCAATTAAATTAAAACTAAATCAAACCGAAATACCCGTATTAAAATGATACCTGGCAAAAGACTTCTATTAATTTCATTATAGAGTTTTGGTCCTATGTTGCTATAGTTGCCTTAATGAAATTTGAATAATACTTTTGAAATTTTTTAAGTACCAGTAAATTGGTAAGCCTAAGTGCTGAAGTTGTTAAGATATGATTAAATTATTTTTAAAATTATGTGGCAGCTCGTCAAATTGTTGGCCTTAGTGTAGTTAAGGCATTAACTTTACGGAGTTATAGTATATGGCAACCTCCACAGGGTTGATACCCTTACTATGCTATAATTTTTTGAAAATTTTCTAAATAGTCTAACTTAATGCATTTTCGAGTTACCACTTGCGTTTTAATTAATCGAGTATATTGCAAAATTATCTACGTTAGATGAGGTAACCGTATTATTATAGTTATATTTAATATTTACCTGTTTTATTCTCATTGTTTCATTTTTACCAGATTTTCTAAATGCAGTTGCACCATAATGCATTAAACTATTATAATCATATTCAATGTCATAAGAATCAGCTAAAATTTTTGGTATTTTAATAAAATTTCTTTTTTGATTATCTTTAATATTATTCCATAATATATCAATATATTCATCTCTATCCCAACGGCATTGTTCATGAAATATTCCCATAACATGCATAGTTTCATGTTGTATCGCTTCTGGTAATTTAATACAATAATCATTAAATACAACTTCATGCGGTCTAGATTTCAATTTATTATAACCGACCATTGTACCACATCCTTCACCTGGTTTATAAAATACATATTCTTTATGTTCATCTTGTTTTGGTATAACTTGTATACATGTTTTTTCATTAAAAAATTTTAAAGCATTTATAATTGTATCACGTTCAGATTCTTTAAATTCATTTGATATTTCATATGGTATTATACCACGTGGCCATTTAAGTGTATCTTGTTTAAATGCATTCCGTCCCTGTCCTATTGAATCCATATCTTCCGGATATTCGATATATGTTTCAAAATAATCATTTTCATTTACATCATTAGATGCAGCAATTCCAATAATTGATATTTTTTTAAAAATTTCATTTTGAGAAATCAATGATATATAAAAGAACAGAATGAAATTAAATAACATTTTTAAAAGAAAATATTTAAATTTTTTAAATATCATTTTTTATTAATTGAATTTTTTTTATATAATATGCAGTTATTTCTGTTTGAAATACACGTACGGAAATGTGTTGGAATTTTAAAAGAACAACTGTTATATAAATGCGGCAACTTCATTTTTAATATAAACAAATGCGAAATTTTAATTGGGTTAACTATTTTAGAGGTTGGAATTTCATAGGGTGATAAGTAATGCAGTACGCGCGAGCATGTAATTAAATGATAATAGAAATTTTATAATTAAATGAAAATATTTAAGGTTTGTGAAATTGCAAAGAGTATATAGATAACAAAGTTTTTGATTTTTATATAAAAATATTTTATATAATAGCAGAATGGTTCTTAATTTAACAGAAAATGTAATTAATGTTGTTGTTTTAATTAAAAGTATTGCATATTTGCAATTTTATTTAATTCTGTTGTATGAATATAAATTCAGTCTGTTTTTTAGTTTTCTATTGTACCTCATATTACAATATTATGGAATTCACAATGAGAATGAATTTGGAGTAAAATCCCAAAGGTTTGTAAAGTAGCAGATTTCTTTAAACAATTCAAGTTAATAGAAAAATTTTTGAAGTTATCCTCCTATTACGTTTTTTGTCTGGTGATTTGACTTAATCATGTTATTTTAATGCTGAGGGTCATAGCTCTTTTCCCTGCCACAAATCCAGAATTCTACATTAAATATAAAGCAATTAAAAGTCATGAGGGCCAATTTGATAACATTTCATATCTAATATTAAATTATTTTTAATACATGATTTTTTTTAAATGTACATAAGTAAGTACAAACAAACAATAACCTTTGGTGCAGTTGTTTGTTTTATTTTTTGAAAATTTCTTAATAAAATTTTCAATTTCAGAAACCAATTTGAGAACAAATGGATGACGTAGCCAAGTAAGGACAGTTTTATTATTAAATGTTTGTAGATAGCAAAATTTTTAAATGGTTATTGTAAAACATATTTCAACAAGCTGCGGATTGAACTATTAAAATAACAGCACTATTATAAGGTTTGTTGCTAAATCTATATTTTTCGGTATTGAATTTAGCACAATAAACACTCTGAAAAATCGATTTGCGAGCAACAACGAAAACGTAAGAGCTTTGGAGATACTGATGCAGGACATCGAAACAAAATATTAAATATAGGGAAATATATTGCACTTCCACCAAAATATTTGAAAATGAAATTAATTAATTTGAACTGTTGCGGTATTATACTAAGAGTGCGATATGTGTAAGAATTTTATTGCAGAAACCAATTTCCAAACATATGGATGAAATAACTAATGAAACGAGTCAAGGCAAATTTATTACAATATTTTTTTTGTGAATAGCAAAACATTCAAATGGCTCTAATGAAAAGTAAAAATTTTAGACTTGTAACTTATATTCTAACTTATGATTCGGACATATTCCGCGAAGTTATAGTTTAAAATAGTTTTTTTTCGAAAAAACATCTGTGTATCTAAGAATATGGATCTATTTCGTTCTCCTTTTTGAGATTTTCAGCAAAACTTAAACATTATAACAATAACACATTTTTAAAACTGTAAACTTTTATACTAACAACGATTAAGTGAAACATTTTATGTAATTGCAGTAAAATGAACTAAATTTAATAGCAGAAAAGAAAACCTTAAAATTGAATACAGAAATGCACCTTACTTTAACCTACAATCGTTTATGTATCAACTTAAATAAAATTAAATATATAAAATATACATTAAACTTTGAATTGCTGCTTATATTAATTATTTTCAGACAAAATGAAAAATTATATTAATTATTCTAGACATGTATATGTAAATGCAGTTGTTCCAATTTAACTTGACCAAAACATAATATTAAATTTAATTTCAACAAGAAAAAACCAAATTTCAAAAAGCACCTATTTTTTTAAATATAGAAGATAAAATCCTTGTTTTGTCATAATTTAACAACAGCATTAGATTATTTGATTAAATTAACATGTCAGCTATATACATACATATATATATTTTAAATCTAAGATAGCTATACATAAATAAAAAATTTTTTGAATGAAAATTATTATTTTAATGTAAATTTTTAATATTATTGTATAAAAGTTTTCTTTCTTATAAAATTTTGTTAAAAAAAGATTGCCCACAATAAAGAGATGCGATTTTGCTTTGTCACATTTTTAATCCTATACAATACTGCACGTTAAATTATTACACTTATCACACCCCGTTAACAATACCGCAACAGCTCAAAATAGTTTATTTCTCAACTCAAAATATTTCTCTACATTTTGTCTTTAGGATCTTTGAGAATGTCTCAAAAACTGTGTGTTTGTTAACAATTTTTTTAAAAATCCTATTTTGTTAAATTTTTGAGAATACCATTTTGTTGGTAATTCAATACCGCAGGCCGTAACTTATAAAAATATTGTGTACGTTTTCTAGTAAACAAGTTGCATGAAAAAACAAAGTAATATGTAATTTAGTGTAGCAGCATTTCAATATTGTAATATTGCAACATTGTATCATAAACAAATATCACAAACAAAAATTTAAAATTTGAGCCACAATAATTCGAAATGTTACAGTATAACATTTATTAAATTAAAATCTGTCTTTTATGAATTTAGCAGAATAAAATGAGATAGTTTGGTTTTAAAACTCTCATACAAAAATCTCATAACTTTAAACTTAACTTGCTCGAAACTATAGAATCAGAGATAATGCGGTATTATTCTTTGTGTGCCAAATAGTGTTATACGAATACATAATATGTATAATTTTATATAGTCGCAATATATACACAATATGTACATTACAAAGCAAGTGTACTTACCTTTTAATTTTCATCTCTCTCTCTTTTTTTTATAAAAAAAAAAATTTATAATTTACTATTATAGCTTAGAGCTTAAATCAGCATTGTTGTAAGAAGCTTTATTCCATGTTAATGAATTGCATACATTTTTTTTTCTTTTGGTATTTTTTCTTTATCTCTTTACAAATTTCATTTTAACGATCATAATAGTAATACAAAATATTAATATATTTATGTATATATATAATAGGTATATACTGTACAAAATACATTAGATGTTGACTTAAAAAGTAAAGAAATTTAATGTTAAATTTTTGTTATTTGTTCATATAAAATTTTTAATTCACCTTTATGCAAATTATGTTTTCAAATTTGTGTTCTTTGTGTTAGATAAGTATATATTGTGTTGCGAATCTGCTATTAATAATACAATCATTACAAAAATATCAAAATTGAAAATAAAAATGAAAATAACAAATTCACAAAATTCATGAAATTATGTTCTGTTGAAAATGATAGTAAAAATGAGAAATAAAAGGTCTCCCATAATAATATTTTTGCGTGTTCTAAAAAACGATATACACTTTGCTTGTTTCTCTTTACTTTACTCATAAATTTAAAATTTTTTTGTTTTTATTAAGTGGCATTCATATCAGTCTTGTTTTTTTCGAGAATGAATAAAACTTCAACATTCTTTTAACAAGACCGACAAATCTAAGATTAATTGAACAGAAATGTAATACTCCAAACTACTGCAACCGGACCGGGCTGTTATTAATATATAACAGTTAAAATTAATCAACAAATTTAAATATTGAATATTTCATGTACCATTATTGAAATATGAAGTCATCTACCGCAGGATAAAATATGCATAACTATTTATTGCTCTATTATTTTTATAAGAAAAATATGTGCCAAATTTCTAATATGTATTTAAATTTCCTGATTAGTTTTTACTCCTTCATAATAGAATTTACAACACAAAACATCATTCCTTTTGTAAATTAATCTCAAATACTCTCTTTTTCTAAATAGGAGATAAACATTAATATGCTCCTTTTATTATTGTACCGCTCCGAATATATATAACATTTTCAGCGAATACTAATACTCTTCACTATGTCATACTAGCATATATAATCAAGGGTTTGAGAGGTATCGTTAAATATACTAAATCGTGATAAAATAATAGATGCGTTTAAGATTATTAAGAACGCATCTATTATTTTATAATATGAATTTTTAAATATATATGTATAAAACTGATTTCATAACACATTAATTTAATTTTATACATATAGTCGAATCTTAAAATAAAAATTCATAAATTTTATACGGGACACACTCTCTTAAACTATATTCTTCTTCTGTATACACAATTTTGTATATGCATAATATAATCACCTATATATTACTGTATGGTATAAAGGAATTTACGAGTACACCTCCCTGATATCTATCTAAAATCTAAAAAGGAGATGTAAACTTAAATTCAATAGCCATTTTTAATAGTTTAAATTATAATTTAATCGACTATTGGGCGAGCCATATAGAAATTAGTTTTGCCTTTGTACGTAGGAAGTTTATCAAGTATAAAACATTATAAAGCTATATACATTAGTATAGAACATTTTATAATTTATTTTTATATGAAATTATAGTAAAAATTGCTTTAAAACATTTTTCAAGGAAAAAATTAAATAAAAATTAATTTCCAATGACAATTATTAAAAAGTTTGTACATCAGAAAGATTTAGAAGCAATTATCGTTTAGAAAATTCAATTTATATAAGCATTATGTATAAAAAATTTTAAAGTGAATATTTTTGTATTTTGGGCAAAATTTTATTTTGAATTAAAGAAAAAATGTCAAAATAAGTTTTTTTTTTCTCACATAAATTAACGTTTTTAATTTGACAGTCAATACTGACATTTAACTCATTTTCAAAAGCATGTATGTATGTATATAAATAATGTCTCCGATTATTTTATAGCTGACACAAAATAGTATTTAAGTTCTTTTAAAATTCTTCCCTCATTTTCTGCTTCAACAACGCACTTTTCGCTTCCTCCAATAAAAACATTATTTTTAAAATATTTAAGAAAAAAAAAATCTAAGGATCTGATAAGGATCTCAAGCCTAATACTTACTAATAATATTTCTAAGAACTAAAATACATAAGATTATGTTTATGAATTTCGGAAAAATAGCAGATTAGACATAATATTAAATCGTAACAATTTCGTATAAAAGTTCACATAATGGTTGTTAATTAATTTTTACAATAATATCGTAAAATGTCATTTCTTTATGGTTTCTTTATGGTGAATTTACCTGTTTAGTCTCTATACCCCTATTTAAAATTAAGTATTTAAATAAAATTCCACAATATTTTTTTAATGTAATGTAGTATTTAATGAAAAATATTTTTATTGATTGTATGAACTTTTTATAAATTTTAATTTTTCAACCTAGACGAATATAATTATGAAAAAATTTTACGGAAATTAGTAGATTTTATCTTGCATGTTGTCCAGGTCTGAATAAAATTAAAATAATAATTTGTTTGATATTATGTAATATCATTCGAAAATAGAAAGTATTTCTTAGAACATGAATTTGTATGAAAGTTAATGCACTTTTTTTTCATTTTTAAAAACTAAACAGCTTGGAAAAAAATAGAAAATGTTAGTGTTTGAAATGCGTATGACGGTTGATAAGTTTGACAACTCAGCTATAAGTATATACGTAGGTAAATACGCAATTGTTAATACATAATGAACATACTTAAATTAATAAGCTGTAATGATTAGATTAAAATTTTTAATCAAAAATTGCAAATTGATGCAACAACAAAATGACAACAGTTATGATGTCAAAATTTTTTTTGTACTCGTACGAACGTTTGTTCAAAGATTATAATAAATTTGCCTTACCTTTTGTAACGCAATCATAAATTTAATGCCAAGAAATAATGGTCTGAAATATGTCAAGTGTCAATTCAACTATGTCTGTTCGTCCATCTGTTGGTTCTAACGATAACACTAAAACTAATTGATATAAGCTTACCAAATTTTCACAAATTATTTTTTGGTCATATAGTATATAGTTATTTGGTCATATTCTAAAAAGCATGGCCACTATTATAAAACATACTAAAAATAATACCGTATTTCGGTAAATATCTTTCAGATGGTATGAGTTTATTTTGTAATTGCCATATATGTATAATACTATACGTATAAAAGAAAAGGGCGAATCGGCTGAAACAGTGTAACAATTACAATACAACTTTTAAAATTCATTCGTACAGAAATCACAAAGTTGACACGCTCAACTCTACCTATTCTCATTTTTTGTTTCAGGAATTAAAAAGGAAGTAATTTTTACTTATATAACATTTAAGCAAATATGTTTTTTAATTAAAATTTAAATTACACACTTTCATTTATTTTTGGAAAATGTAAAAATTTAAGAAAATTTTAAGTTGACGTCTTCTTTATAAGCAACTTTGTAAGGAATTTATATCCTTAATACAACAAATAAATAGAAAGTAAAATGAACGATGTAAAACAAAAAATATTACAAATTTTTTAATTCACTTCGTGAAAATTTTCTCAAAAAAAATTTTTGTAATATACCTATATACTTCTTATACATTTATACTATTATATTAAAATTATAATTTCTAAATACATTTATGTATACGCATACAAATTATTTGCATCATTTGCATTTGCATATGCGCGCTTATTAAAAGTAAATGAATTTTCGAACAACAAATAAAGATAATACCGTATAAATATAAATCATTATGTGTGATGATTAATGCATGCAATAATGGATAACATGAATAATGAAGTTAATTTTTTTACTGTTGTTTTTTAAATTAACAAGCGATAGGTGCGATAAACGAGTAGTATAATATAGTATATACGGTCTTATGTGAATGTATGTATGGCTAGAGATGAGTATGGTATTAAAGAAAAGTTCTAAAGAAAAAAAAATTTATTTATTTAAATAAATTTATATGATGAGCTTAGTGTGTCGACAAGAAACTTGTAGATTTTTTTTTTGTTTTTAAATATGTAATATATAGTTTATTGACATCATATTTTATTTACTCGTATTACGTTTTATCTTATTTTTAACAATATTTTTTTTTGTTTTGAGTACAATGTACGTATAGTAATATTGTGCGTGATTATATCGCCATTCTGTTATATTGTATTTGTATAGTTGCAATAAATTTTAAACATCGATTTGTCATAAAGAAACAAAAAAAGCAGGATGAAACGAAAAAAAATAGAGTTGACCGTGTCAACTCTGTGATATCCCTACGAATTTGTTATTCTACATGTGAATGACAGACAATGACGGTACAGACTATGACTTTAAGTTGTTGTATTACCATATTAATTTATGCAAAGTTTTTGTACTGATTTTTTCAATATTTTCTAAGATATGGCCAAACTACTAATGAAGTTGTTTGGCTGCTTCCAGAAAGGGCCAGGCAATTTCAACGACTTTTATCAAATACATTGGCCCTACTAAAATATTCGCTTGTGTGAAATTTTGCTTGTGAAAATTTGATACAATACAATTTACCAATACGAGTTTGATGCCATATAATTTCAAATAAATTTTGAAATTGTATGGTAGTCACCCGAACTAGTATCCTGATCATATTTAATTTAAATAGGGTTCTGGCATTTATTATAATAAATCATTTATGAAAATTTGTTTAACTTAGCTCAATTGATTTTTAAGTTATCGTTGGGACGGACGGACGAATGGACGGATAGACAGAAAGACAGACGAAGTTAAATCGACTCAGAATTCAACGCCGATCAAAAACATACACTTTAGTTTATATCTCAGACCGTTATTTTTTAGCATTACAAGCGGTAAGGCTAATTTAGTATACCCTTTGAACATACGTTCGTACGGGTATAAAAATTAAATAAAGTTTTCTCTTTGAACGGTCGAAACTAAAATTGGTATTGTAGATATAATGAAGAAGCTTGATAATGTGATTTGATACTGTTCACTATTATGTATTGAATGTATATCTAGAGTTGTATATAAAATAAGTGTTTAGGAAATTTAGTTTCTATTAATGAAATTTTATAAAATTTTAAACAATAATATTCAAAACATATAGATTTCAAAATTAGATTTTGTGACAAAATGAAACAAAAAATTTCGAGTGAGTTATATAAACGACGTGAATAATAAGGTCGGTTTGTTTACGGTTTTGACATATTTTGTGAGAATATGGGAGAAAATCGGAAATTTTTAAATAAATTCTCTTAATTTCAAGAAATTTTTTAGTTGTTTGCATATTGCAAACAACTCACAAATGTATATGATTTTGGAGCTTATAATGATAAGTAAGAAGTGCTACATAAACAGAAATTAATTATCATTTTACCTGACAAAGGTAGATAGATGGGTTGACGCGTCTATCATAAGGTACACCTAGACCAAATAGGCCCGCTGTGAAACCTGAATCACCATATCCCCACTCTAAAAAAGTCCGAGTACTTTATAAACAGGTTCAAAACCTGACATTTAAATTCGTCAGGTGCGTAAGACCGTAACTCGTATAAGGAAATGCCACCCAAGAAATGACGAACGGTAAGTGGGAAATCAAAATTATGTAAGATCAAATTGTATAGGGCAAATTGTAACGTTTACATTTTCTAAAAAAAAAACTTTTTTGAAACAATTAAAGTTTTTTGAAAAATTTCCAGTTTTGTTAATTCTGACATCGTAAAGTGTAGATCGTAGGTGTACAAACTGAGAAAAGGAGTTCCGAACAATATATTGCTGTAGTTTTAATGATTTCAAAGCTATTATGTGGATAATTAGACAGATCGAATTGGTTGAAACTGATTTTTTATTTAACCATAAAGAACTATTCCTAAACATCCGAGTCCTATCACAAATAATTTCCAAGGAATCTTTCGAAAAACTTTAATACCAGTGCTCGATCACTTTGCATAAGGCCTGTTTCCATAAATGAATTGATCTAATATTATAAATTTAAGTATGATTTTGACGTTAGTCATAAGAGTAATCTTATATTTGATAGCGCGGAGATATAAAGAATATGGAACGAGATTATATTTATATTGAAAAGGAAAATCTTAAAGTTAAATTAATTTAGAGATCAATTAATTTATAATTTGATACACCTGCATTTAACAACACTACCATCATGCAAATTATTAAAGAGAGTACATATTCATATAGGATTTGAAAATAAGAAAAATTATATTTGAATTTTTCAAAATCTACAAAATATAATAGTAAAATACCAAAAAAAAAAAATTTAATCTTTTATAACTACAGTCTGATCTCTCTAAAATCTTAAATAAGAAAGAAAAATTCAAATTCCTATAACAAGTACACATATATAATGTCAAAGATATAAAATTTATACTCATTGATTATACTAAAATATTTTTGTTAAATTGCATCCGCCATTTGCACCCGCTAAATATTATTATTATTTTTTTTTTTAAATATTATGTGAAACAATAAATTAATATTCCTTTCAATATTGACTTTAATATATTGTAGAGTTTTAATAAAGTGTTTCAAGTGTTTTTGTTATATATATTTAAAAATATATATTTCTCAAAATATATACATACATACTTAATACATTTTACAAGCATATGTACATACATAATATACTATTTATGTACGATGATTTTGAAAACTAATAAAATAGGAGAGTTTAGGGTGCAGTTTCGATCTATAAAATATCAAGTTTTTTTTTATGCTTTTTGATATTTTGTTACATACATACATATGTGTATATGTATAACTGTTTGCTCTATTCTACTTTATTGTAATACATATGTATATGTATGTATATAGTGAAAATGTTATAATATAAAAAAAATAATTCATGTTATGGGGTTTGGTTTGTTTCTATTGTGTGATACTGTTAGAAGAAAAAAAAAAATTTATTTCGATTGCAATTTAAACATCATTGGCACTACAAACAGGTATTAAATTTTATTTTATTTTTTTCTCCGTCACTTGCTAATAGCGGCAATTTTCATTTTTTATCTTCAACTGATTATTTTATATTTTCGGAATAAATTCAGATTTTGTATATAAAGGAGATTTAAAGAGTGTTTCCAATAATGACATTTGATAAAAAATGTTGAGAAACCTCTAATATTGATTATATTGTTCATATAGGACTTAACATTATTGATTTGACATACGGAGAATTGTAAAAATATCATTGGCAAGTAATGCTAATTGATAGTTCTTTATACCTGTAGATGAAGAAGAAGAGCCAACCTTTGGCGTGGCTCTTGATATTAGTCAAGAAGTTTGATTAGTTCCGATTGATGGTTTCCAGGTTTTTAATTACATGAAGGGTTGTCGAGTGTTGATTTTAGGATTGCCAATAGATCTTCTTGTTTGTATAGTGCGTGTGTGGCCAAGTTTGGTAATCCTCTCTTACTAAAAGCTATAAAA
The DNA here is from genome assembly GCF_029603195.1 of Condylostylus longicornis. NCBI lineage: Eukaryota > Metazoa > Arthropoda > Insecta > Diptera > Dolichopodidae > Condylostylus > Condylostylus longicornis. The sequence continues at coordinate 3,950,845 of NW_026578009.1, read as the reverse complement.
ACTAATTGTAATTGTATAAGAGTTAAATTACAATTAATTCAAGAGAACAATTTCTGATTAGCTATACAGGTATTTGTAATTACGTTAATATATTTTTTAATATAATTAATATGTAATACAAAAATACATTGCATTATGCAGCACCATAACATTCTCTATACGATTTCTATTACACTTATTGAAGTCAAATGTAAACTCAAAACATTTCAATAAATGAAAGTGAAATTGATGAAAATTTACAAACTTCAAACAACTCAAAATTTTTGAATAATTCTGAGTACACCTTGTGTAATTTCAGATTTTTATAATATTATGCACATACGTTTGAATATATGTATGATGTAATTGATTACAGTTGACAAATAAATGTTGTAATATTTAAGAAAATATCTAATTACGGTAATTTAACAAATTAAAGCAATTTTTTTCTTATTTATTTTTGTTATTTTTTTCTCTATAATTCTGATATTTCTATTTTCAATGGTTTATATTTTTCGTGCATTATCACAATTTTTCTTAAATTTCTTCAACAAAATCCAATATTAATTAATTCAATCAAGTAAAGTTAATTTCCTAAAACGTTTTTCTCTAAAAAAAGACTTATAGTATATATATATATGTATGTTGGTATGTAGTTATGAATACTAAATAGTATTATGTATGTATATATAGTCTGTATGTTTATATAATTTAAAATAATTGAATGAGTAAAGCGTGCTTTATTCTTTTTTTGGTATTTCGACAAATTTTATTTCTTAAACAAATTACAATATAAGAAAGAATGTTAATTACATTTTATATTTTTTTTTCTTATTTTTGTTTTTGTGTTAAAAATTGAAATTAATTTCTTAGTAAATAAATTCTGAAGCAAATTTTTAATGAATTTTATTAATTTGGTTTGCAAATAATTCGGTTGAAAATGAAAAATAACATAGTTTTTAGTTTTGCTTCCGAAACGTAAAAAAATTGATATTCTGAGAGACAATGGTTATTTTAGATTTTAAATTAGTGAGAAGCATTCCATTTTCAATTTTGATGGTAATTTATTAATCACTGTTGTATAGTGTACATTGTTGTGAAGAAATACTACTTATATGTTGAGGCTTATAAAGCATTAGTCGAAGAAGCCTAATGATTCGTGCAATTTTCTTACAAATTGTTCTATTCTTGTTTTGCTCGTACAATTTTCGTCATTTTGGGTACACTTCAAAACTGTGGCCTCTATTTTACACTCTTCATATATTGACAAGATTGAGTTAGTTCAAAAAAATTTTTTTAAGATTTGCGCTGCGTCATCTTCCTTGGAATGATCCCATGATCCTTCCATCCATATTCTGTTAGCCGTCTCACTTGAAGTGATGAGATATTGAAAAATATTTTGATTTTATAATTATAGAATATCGTGTTTCGAAGTTGATTCCATTCAGAACATCAGAAAATTTTTGAAATCAAAATGTGGGTGAGGATTTCGCAGATGTGATTTTATCCTTCAACTTCAACAAGAACTCTGATTTGATTACTTCCAATATCTTCAACAAAATGTTTACTAGCTTTGCAGGGTTTCGTTCTCTTGATCTTTTTGTTGTTCTTATACAACGAACTATGAAAAACACAAACCTGTTAGTACAATTCTTAATTAATATAGCAAATAAGAGAACACATTCAATTTCGTATTGTCACACGAAACTGTCATTATTGTCAAAGGAAACAGACGGCATATTTCGGTCATGTGATTCATGGCTTTCAAACATTAACAAATTGGACTGGCATTAGACCAACAGAAGAACTAATAATGGCAACTGCAAATAGGAACGAATTCGTGAACATAATATCCAATATTATTTAACAACATGTGATTCGCTTACATTGTATAAAGAGAGAAAGGCAGTAAAGAGAAAGGAAACTGTGAAAATGTGCTTGTTTACCTTCAATATAATATTAGTAATATTCTATATTTTGAAAGTAATATTGTAAGACTAAAATGATTGCAGTAACTATTGTAAAATGATTGAGTTAAACATGCAATAAATAAATAAATGCGTATTTCAGTACATTATAATATTTTTGATAGTAAATACGAGTATTTATCTCTGCTATGATAACCCAACCAATTCATATAGAAAATTATGTAAAACTTAACACAGTTTTGTAATTGATTTACCAGTTTTTAACTTTAACTAATTTATAATAATTATTCGGTTGAAATAAATTCAAGTTACTTACACAATTAATTTAAATGCTCTATAATAGTTTATATTTTTGTACAGAATCAAGCAGCATTTCTATTTTAAGTCCATTACTAAGCCTTTCTGAAACTGTTTGTTCGAAGTTCCTATCTTTTTCAGCTTCGAAGTTAAAATCAAAAAAACCTATGGATAAGTAAAAGTTTCAAGAAAATTCGTTAAAATCCCTGAAACTTGGAAACCCTTGAGATTTGAGTTCGGAACAAAAGTTTTACCCATATTCGATCTTTTAACCAATGGTATATGTTGTTGTAACTTTCAGAATCACGCTGTATAGTGAAACTAAATTACGCACCTGATTAAAATGTTAATAATTTAATTAACTATATATTGTGCATTGTATATAGTAATTATTATTTTATTCAAATACTCAATAAAATATATAATAACAATAATAAAGTTTACTAAAAAGGTAAATCATTACAAAATCAGAAAAGTTTTGTATATACCACCCGGAGCAGCAGTAGCTTAAGAAGTCCTGGAGCGCAAAAATTATTATATCAATTTAAAATAAAAAAAAAAAAATTTATTTCATTAATTTGTAAAATTATTTTTCTTTTGATAATATTGTGCAATTACTAGGAATTAAAATGTATTATAAAATTTTATGTAATTTATTAATTTAGAAGTGTAAATGTACACAATGCGTGTACCAGATGACGCTGTCTTTGAAATTGAATTGTAAAATGCTTCATAAAAATTTAATTTAGAAAGTTGTCATAGTAAAATACCTATTTTTATATTCTTACTTTAATAGTTTAATTGTTTGTAACCTATAGAACCTAAGGTGATAGAGCTTTATCACAATCTAATTGATAGTAACAAAAATTCGTCGATAGTAACAAAAAATCTTTAAAAATCTATAAAATATCAAATTTTTTAATAATTGATTAATAATATGGAATGTCACATAAATGTCATATTTTAAACGTCTTGTTTTTTTATTTCCCTCTTAAACCTTAAAATAAATTTAAATGCAATATTGTCAAAAACCACATAATTCCACTGTTTCTGATAATTACACATGTATGTATGTATGTGTAAGTAGTTATAAATAACAATATTTGACATTTTCAAATATTTCAAATTTATGACATCAGAAACGGTGAAATCGTAAAATTGACAACATTATTATTTTTATTATACTTTCAAGTAATAATAAAAGGTTTGTATGAGAGTGACATTTATATAGTTGCAATTTCAATTACAGTAATTATCAGTATAATTTTAATATTTAATAAAATATTTTTTGTTTAGTGTCTTTAATAATACGCCTGTAAGCCCTTCTATGTCTATATTAATACTTATGCATTTGAAAAAAAATTATAGTTGTATAAAATTATAAAAAATGGTCAAAAATATCAAAGAGCAAACTACTTAAATTGTTAGGCATAAGGTTTCAGGAATGATTCTTTGATCAATTTCCAGCAAAAAATTGAATGGATGGGGGGGAGAGGTGCTGATATACTCGTTTTCGAGCTACGGCCTGTTGAAAAAAAAGGTAACGAACTTTTCCTGCATTTAACTTCGGAACCATATAACATAGAGTTATCATTGATTTTACAAGCGATTAATTGTTCCTTTTTTTTTTTTTGGTCTAAGAATTAATTTGATTTGAATCATAGTTTTCGAGATACAGATCGTCAAACTCAGATTTTTGGTTTTTTTTTGTCAGACTACTAATTTGGCTTTTCAAATTAACCATTGTCTTGAACAAGCTAATTTTTGAAATAATTCGTTTTGGTAATTGCTACAAAATTTATTTGTACTTCTTCTTCGCCTCAAATTATGAATTTTTAAGATTTTAAAAATTTCGGTTCAATTTTTCATTGCAAATTATATTATAAATTCTGACGAAGTTCTATAAAAATAAACCATTTAGGTATAGTTATTTTCTTCTTATTCAACAGTATATTTTCAAATCTTAATCAATTACATTTTATAATTCTCGTTATTTCTATTTGTTAATCTCGTTATTTTCTATTGAATTTTTGAAAGAAATCAATTGACTTTAAGATTTATCCTAAATTTATGCAAAATTATATGATAATAAGAGAATAATTTCAAAAGAATATTTTCTTTATGAGTGATGTGATGGCTTTTGAAGCAATCGGATGTGCTTTATAGTGAATTGATAATTATAATCATTTCCACAAAATAATTTATATTTTACACAGAAACATTGAACCAAATTAGCTATATTAAATTTTAAAGTGCGAATATAAACTAATAATTAAAACAAAAAGAAAAAACAAAAAAAACCAAAAAAAAAAAGAAAAAAAAAGTGCAATAAAAAACAATCGACCGCATGGTCGGAGCGTCTATTAATGCTCTAAAACATGTGATTGATAAAAAAATCAAAACTAAAACTGATTTACATACTAAGATTACAACCATGTCTACGAAACTGGAAAATAGAACATCCAACACCAATTTACTGAAGAAGAATAGACAATTGAGGTTAGATAAAGCTGATCTAAAAAGAGAGTTGCAGCAAATGAAAAAAAAGTTGAATTCCTTATTAAAGCAAAATGTAGATGCATCTGACAACAGCTTTAACATCCTTAATATGGAAACCGACACTGTAAACAATCCTGTGAACGAAGCAGAACCAATTCCAGGTACAACTATCAACAACGATGACGACTGGATACAAGTCTTGCGCAAAAGAAATAAAAATAGAAAAAATCTCCCTTTGGACGAAAATGTTGAAGCAACCACTACATCTGATAGTAATACAGCATTCAGTAACAACAATAAACAGAATTTCAAGTCACAAAAAAAGGTAAATAATTCACCGCAAATGAAAAAACAAAAAAATGCTCCACCAATTAAAATTAATGATAAAGACATAAATGCTATTAAAAAGTTATTAAAAGATCAACTAAAAATTGACAATTTTTTGATAAAATCTATAAGTAAATTTCGACATGTATTGTATTTACAAACCGATGTTCAACACAAAACCGTTTGCGATGCACTAAAGTCTGCAGAAGTAGAATGTTATACCTATACTCCAAAGCAAGAAAAACCAACTAATTATGTTTTAAAAGGTTTACATGGAGACTATGAGAGTGAAGAAATCTTTAACTTCCTAAGGAATCTTAATGTAGAAAATGTGTTCATAAATAAAGTTATTCGACTTACAACAAAAAAATCAACTCTTGAAAATAAAAAGTTACCATTCTTTATAGTTCAAGTAGGACCGCAAAGTGAAATTAACAATCTCCTAAAACTAAAATCTATTGACAACCAGATCATTAAGTGGGAAAAATTAAAAAAATCTCCTATAATTCAGTGTACTCGCTGCCAGAGATTTAATCATTCTGCATTTAATTGTAATATGACACCACGTTGTGTAAAATGTGGGAAGGATCATACAGCAAGCAACTGCAACTTAATCAAAAATGGTCCAGCAGAAAATTTATTTTGCATTTTATGTAAATCAGCTGGTCACCCTGCATCATACAAGCAATGCCCTGTTTACAAGCAAAAATTCGAAATAATGACGTCAAATAAGCAAATGAGTAAGCAAAAACAACTAAATAAAATTAGTCAAGTCAGTAATTTTATAAATCCAAAAATATCATATTCCAGCGCCGTACTAGGTAATGCTACAAATAATTCTAACCCATTTAGCAATAATTATGATACTAACATTACTAACAATAACTATGTTAACACAGATCTTTCAGTAGATATGAATAATAATTTAGGTCGAATGATGAATTTACTGTCTGAACTCAATAAAAATGTAACATTGTTATGCCAGGGTCACAAAGAATTGGAAAATAAATTGTCAACTCAGGCTGAAAGAATCGATTTTTTATTTGAAACCTTACATGGGTGAACCAAATCAGCATAGAAATTTAAAATTTATATCAATAAATGTTAATTCATGCAGATCTATTGCAAAACAACTTTCCTTGCTCGATTTTTTAAATATCAATAAGCCTGACGTAATGGCACTATGCGAAACAAAATTAGGTAGTAAACAAAAAATTTTGTTTAATGATTACAGGATCGTAAGATTTGATAGGCCTGAAAATACTGTAGGCGGTGGCACTGCCGTGCTGATAAGAAAAAATATAAAATTTTCTACAATTAAGAGTAACATTATCGGCAACTTCAAGTGCCTTGAAGCTTGTGCGATAAAAATTTCTATTTCCAACGGAAAAAACCTTATTATAGCTTCTGTTTACGCATCTCAGCGTAACAGTTCCTTTTTTCAAAATGAATTTATTGACCTACTTAATTTGCTGAACGTTACTAGTTCTGAAAATTATTTTCTTATTGCTGGGGACTTGAATGCTAAACATGAGGCTTGGGGTAATACTAGCCACAATAGTAGAGGCCAATTTCTAAAAAATTTAATACAATATGATTCTGTTAGATACAAAATTGCACTATACGCGTCTAATGTGGCTTCATACACGAGACATAATTCTTTTTTAGATCTCATTTTAGCTGACCCAAGATTAGCACTCAAAACGGATGCCATAGGTAAATTAGAAACTCTCATTTATGATAGTGATCATTTGGCTATTAGTACGGATATAACTTTGGATAATGATGATTTGATAATTGAAGTATCTGACTCCATGGAGTCGGGATCATTCAATTATAAAAAGGCAAACTGGAAAAAATTTAAAAGCAGAATTTCAACATTGATTAATGAGGATATTAATATACGTAACTTACCCAATAATAGAAATTTATCGAGAACCGAGATAGATAATGCCCTACACACAATTGAGAATATAATTCACACATCAATGCGATACTCCATACCTGTATATAATACCAATATTAATAGCTCTGAAATGTATAGTAATAATTTAATTAATAAATTAAGAAAATGTAAAAGTCAGATTCTATCCGCAAAATTTCAATTGTTAAAACTCAGTGTTAGTAACTGCGACCCTGTTATGCAAAGAACAAATGCATTATTAAACAATATTAACTCATTAATTAAGCAAAACTTACGCTTATCCACAAATAAATTTTGGGAAAATAGAATTAAAAATATTACACTGAAAAAAAATTTTAACGTTTTTGCTGAAATTAATAAAATGTACAGAAAAAAAACTACCAATAGGGCGGAAAAATATTTGATCCCTGCTTCGAATTCTCAACTTTTAAGAACGGCGGGCTTGAGTACTGTCAATTTGAGGCGTGTTAATAATAATTACGTAATTGAAAAGGAACAGGATATTTTAAATACAATGGCAGCGCATTTATTTCAAACAAATGAGTCTACTGTAAGTAGAATATCTCCAATAGAGCGTAATATTTCACAAACTATTAAAAATTTCAATACATTTATACAAAATAATGAGGAAAATAACATTACATTGCTAAAGTTTAGTAATCTAAATCGCTCCGATGGGCCAAATTTAGACCAAAGACTTGCGGGTTTTTTTGCAACTCCTAAAATTATTAAGGATATACTACACAATTTAAAAAATAAGTCTTCATCCGGTACTGATAATATTCCTACTTTAATTCTTAGAAAAATTCCAGACCTATTAATAGAAAAATATTGTATAATCTTTAACAATTGTTTAAATCTTTGTTACTTTCCGGAGGCTTGGAAGGAAGCCCAAGTTGTTATGATTAAAAAACCTGGTAAATGTGCATCAGAAATCAATAACTATAGACCCATTAGTTTACTACCAAACATTAGTAAAGTTTTTGAAGCATTCGTAAATCGTATTATTATTAGAGTAGTTGAGGATAAGTGTATCATACCGGATAATCAGTTTGGATTTCGATACATGCATAGTACCACGCATGCTATGACAAAATTTTCATCAGATATCTGCAGATATATTAATAACAGGTGTTGTGTTGCAGCTTGTTTAGTGGATCTGGAGAGAGCATTTGATACCGTATGGCTTGATGGATTAATATATAAATTGCTAAGATATAAGTTCCCGTTGCACTTAGTTGCCTTAGTCAACGATATGATACGAAATAAATCTTTTAGGGTTGTGGGTTTGGGAAACCATAGCTCCAAAAAATTTCGCATAACTAATGGCTTACAGCAAGGCACGGTTAATTCTCCTTTGCTTTTTATTATTTACATTAGCGAATTGCTTGATTGCCTAAACAAAGTGTTAGGTCCTAATCATAGCATTGCGTTCGCCGATGATTTAACCATCTATTCGGCCGATCCTGATCCAAAGATGGTTCAGTGCTTTCTTCAAACTCAATTTAATAAAATTTCGAGATATTGTAGATACTGGAAACTAAAAATTAATTATAGCAAGTGCGAAGTTATCTTATTTAGGGACACTATTAATAGGGTAAATCAGAATATCAAAAAGCACTGGAAAAATTTCGGGCTCAGGGCTGATGGGGGTTCGATTTCTTTACCACACAGTGATAGTGTTAGATACCTAGGTGTAACATACCATCATTTGATGAATTTCAAACTTCATGTTGAGAATCAAATAGGGAAGGCAAACAGAGCCTTTATGTCTCTGAGTAAATTATTTTACTCTAAAAATCTGGATTTTAAAGTCAAACTTCTATGCTATAAAACCTTAATTAGACCTATTCTAACATACGGCTGTCCAGTTTGGTATAATATAAGTGCTTCTACAATGGAAAAATTAAGGTTATTTGAAAGGAAATGCCTCAGAATCTGTACTAATCTCGTGAGAAAACCTGAAACTAATTTTCTCCACTTCTATTCTAACAAGGCGGTATATGAGGCTTCTGATACTTTAAGAATCGATAGTTTCATAATTAGGCTGATTCGAAAACATATTCAAAGGAGTTGTACTGTTCATAATAATTCTTTGGTTGGCCACGCTTATTATGAGAGCGATGAATATATTCGCGATTCAATGACGACAGGTTTCATACCTCCTGAAGGATTTGTGTTTCTTGACAAAAATAATTATGTTGAAAATTCTAATTTCATTCCAATTTTGTATCACTTCAAAAGACATGCTAGTAATAAAACAATTCCACTAGACTTGAATACATACAATTTATCAAATGGTAACCTTTTTATATACGATACTAATATTATTCATAATAATAAACTATACAAATCTGAATCCTATTTTTGGAAAAATTAGTTTATAAGTTTTTTTTTATTTAGACTAAGTAAGTTTTTATTAGATTTTATTATTTTTTTTTTTTCTTTTTTTTTTTTTCAAGGAAATTATTTTTGTTTTTCTTTATCTTTTATTTAAATTTTTTTTAAGCTATAGGTTAAATATTTTATGCTACTCCCAAAAAAAAAAGAAAACTGAATTTTTTTTCACTAAATTTTTTTCTCAGTGTAGTAAACATAAAATTATTATTATTTTACAATACTAATTTAAACATATTATCGTATTAAACTTGAAAAACATTATCGCAGGTAGAAAATGGCCTTAGCATTTAAATTTCGAGAAATAAATGAGAGAGCTAGAGCATTAGCCATGTGCATTTGTAAATAATTTAAGATTATTATTAGAAAGTTATTTTAGTTTTATTTGAACTTTTGTAAAAAACATATGTATGTGACAGAATAAATAAAACATTAAAAAAAAAAAAAAAAAAAAATATTTTCTTTATATGCAATTATATTATCATAATATAAATTGAAGCTTTAAAACTATATTTTTAAAAGGAAATATGCTGTTTTAAAAACCATCAGTTTGATTGATTACAAGTTTTAATTTTTGTTAATATAATTTTGTTTCATGTTGCTATAAAATAGCATTCCCTTTTTCTTTGTACGTTAATTTAACTGAGAGTCTACTGTATTTTATGGGCAATTATTTATTTTTTTTTTCTTAAATTACACATAAAAAATAAAAACACTTTTTATTTCAATTGCTTCTTTTTTTTTTTTATTTACCATAATTCATTCTTAACTTTCATTTTAATATTATTGTTTGTAATAATTTGTAAATTTACGATATATGTATGCATATATACCATTTAATTTATAACATATAAATAAGCAATATATAGGAAAACACCAAATAGAATAAAAAATATTAGACTTTTATAATTATATGTGCATAAAGTTAAGCCGTTAAGATTTTGTTTTTTTAATTGAAAAAATGTCTAAAATAAATAAAATTGTTTGGTTAAAATGCTGTCATTATTATTATTATTATTACATTAGATTATATGTCCAACTGTATATTTAAGTGAAATAATAATAAATACGCGGTATAATTGATATAATGTATGCATACATACATACTTACATACATACAATGAATTTATATTTAATATTATTAAAAACCTTCGTGCTTTACAAGTTTTATGTCACAAATGTATCTGAAAATCTGCTGCTATCGCGTAAAAAAAAAATGTTTTTTTTTTTTTTTTGGGGAAAAAATGCAAAAATATTCATGAAGAAAACGCGACACTACTCTGTTGTTGCCGAGCTCTAAACTTGTTTTTATTTTTATTTTATATTCAAAAACTGAATAATTTATAGCACTTATTGAAAAAAAAAAATATACGCAGTAAAAAGCGTTTTCAAATTTCAAATAAAGAAAAAAAAAAAATAATGTTAAAACGTAAAAAAAAAACAAAATAAAAAATCAGTTTTTTATTTTTTTTTTTTTAAGATTACCAACTAAAAAAACAAGGAATTTTACTCGAAAATTTTTTAATTTTTTTAATTAGTCGTTAAACTTGTTTATATTTTAACTGTTGTTGAATAATTTTTTTTTTTTAATTTTTGGGTATTTACTTTTTCGTATTCACATAATATGAATACTATAAAAGAGGTAGTAAACAATAATAATAATAACAATAACAATAAAGCAAAATAAAATAATAAAAAAAAAATCATAGTGCTTGCGCATACTTAAAATTAGAATCACTGATTTTCCTCAATACGCAGACTATATACAGAGAGAATGATGCATAGAACTATGTAAAAAATAATTCTCTTTAACTAGTCATTAGGATAAATTTGGTTGTGGTGAGTTCAATTGTGAAAATATTCTTTATGGTGAAAATTTGTAAATAAAAATTTCAATTGTCTTACCAATCACCAAATGTGTCTTTCACGGCTTGAAATTTATAAATAAGGAATTTAAGGCAATTAAAAGAAATAGAATTGTAGTACAAATTTAGAAGAATGCATTTTTCTAAATTTTGAATATTGTTGCAAAAATTTTATTTTGGGATACAATTAAAAGTTGATTGGTTTAGAGACTTTTAAAGATTCAAGATTTAGTAATAACAAATACTCGTAATTTATCATGAAGATAACTAGTTCTGGCAATATCATTTTCAGATATTTAAAAACACTTTTCAGCTTAGATATTGGTCGCAAATTGAAGAGCATTCGATTTTATGACGCCTTAGGTTAATTATCTAAAAATATAAAATTTTCGAGTTATCTAGTTGTAGCATTAATTTTACGATATTATATTATAAATTCATAAAATGCTTGCTAAAAAAAACAATAAAATCTTAATTTTTGACGGATGTATATATATATACTTTCTTAACAAGTTACATATGTGGATAAAATGACAATAACGTATGTATGAGAATCGGAAGTTATAAATTTTATTTCCGGTATTAAAATCAGGAAATTCACTCACAAAAATATGCCATCTACTCGTTCATATACGATTTACATAATATGCACACGCGTAATTTCAAAAATATTTTAGAATGTAATAATAAATTTTTTTTTTTAATTTAGTTAATATTACATTTTCTTTAATCAATTTCAATTACATTTTCTTTAATCTTTAATCAATTTTCTTTAATCAAGTTCAGTCTCTGTCCTTTAATTATTTGCCATTTAATACAAAAAATATAGTTTTTATTATGTAGCTGCCATCTTGTTTCATAAATATTGCCTATATTACGATGAATAATTTATTAGCCGGTTTCACCTACTTTTAAGAATAAATTCTTGTTTTTTTTTAATTTTTATTACTTCATTATGAAATTGAGACATTTTATTAGGATTTTTCAATTCACTGATTAATTAATCAATTAAAATTTAAATTTTTAAATACTGTTACCATTTTCAACTTTGTAATATAGATCCTTGAGAACATAATCTTAATTTATTTATTGTAATAAAATTAATTTGTTATTTAACCGAATTTAATAAAACCGAAAATTAATTAAATTTAACCGAATTCTAATATTTTTTAAATATTTTATTTTCGGCTTTATTCTTATTTTAAATATTATCAATCTAATCGTGTATCTCGGTTTTTTAATCGGTTTTTGTTTACTTTCAATCAGAACTCTCATGGTTTTTCTAATGGTTATTTGATTTTTTCAATTAATTGCTCATTGGACTTTTGCAGTTTTGCTCAAATTATCGACTGAAAGTCTTACTTTCAAAAACAAAGTAAATAAATTTTATATAAATTTTAGGAAAAAGCGAGATACGCAATACCAAATAATTCTTCTCACTCGAAAATTACATTGTAGAAATATTATATAAATGCTACCCACTTTCTTTTTACTTGCCGAGTAAAATAGCGAGATAGACGATCGATCAGACCCTTAATATTCATGAATATCAATTCTTACGAAAGTATTGGTAAAATTTATTAAATTTAACATTTTAATTAAATGCTCAATTCTACTACATTGGAATATAACTCTATAAAATATTTAGTTAATAATTTTGTATAGGATCTAAAAATCAGTATTTAATTTTAAAATTAACATTTTCCGTGTGGTTGTCCTTTAAAACTATTTGCTTTATTAATAATCTAGAATCTTTGACGAATCTGAAAGAAAATTTCAGTCTTTTTTTCCAATTTCAGATTTTATCTCTTTCAATCGCAAAATTTTAGTAATAACAATTTTTGAAATAAAAGTTTGATTTAATTGTTTTCAAGATGCTTATTAAGTCAAAAAAATTAAATGCATCCCATTTGATAAAATTAAATTACAAATTCACGTGATAAATATTTTTTCTTTTCATTAAATTTTTTTCGAATTTTTATACAAATTATTTTAACATAAAAATAAAATTAAAAGCTAAAAAAGCGGTGAATAATAAATATGAGATTTTCATTAATATTTTGATATATTTGACATAAAACACTTAAATTTTATAATAAAATATACATAATATTTAAATATCTATAAAACTCATAATAATTCACATAAAAATCTTCATTTATATAATATTTAAAATTTGCATTTATAACTATATATATGTATAATATTATACATGTAAATGAATGTATATAGCTAGCTACATACTTACTAAAAAAAAAAGATTTTGTAAAATATTAAAAATAAATTTTAATTTTGTCATTGAATGCACAAAATTATGAGTCAAAATATTTTAATATTATAAATTTAATAATATTTTAAATATAAAGATTTATTTAATAATATTTTTTTTTAAATTTAAATTCATATTATAGCTTATTCCGGTCCCTATAAATATTAGTCACGTTTAATGCGGATTCATTACTAATTGAATAAATTGAATTATAAATATAAGAAAAATTTTTAAGGTTGTAAAAAGTATAAAAGTGTTGAAGATTTGAAGTAATTAAATTTAAATGTAGTGAGTCAATATTATTAAGCCTTTAGAACTACATAATATTATACAAGTTTAACTATTAAAAATTTTATATAACAGATTACATTGAGTAAAATATGAATTTCAAATAAGTAAAATATGAAAATATCAAAAATATTTATTAAAAAAAAATAATTATATAAATTTTCCCATTATTCGTTGAAACATTGCTGTGCTCGATACATTTACGGGCCCTTTTTGCTTACAAAATTTTATAGACTCTTTATAAAACTTTACTTAATTGAACTAAAACTTAATTGTTGCTTTAAAAAAAATTAGAATATTGCAAAAACAAAATTCCTACGTTTTTTACTCAAATATGTTAAAATTTTCAAATGAAGCCTTTTCTTAGAGTATAGGCACTTCGCTATAAATATGTACAATGAAACACGTGGGCTTTAAAACATGCTTCATAAAGGTACAGTTTTAGTTAACATATATGCGGAAATTTTATCCATAATTTTTCAGGACCAAAAATGGATAAAATTTATGCATATCTCAAAAACTTTTAAAATTTTTCAGCCGCTCCGGAACAAAATTTTTTTGCCTTTTTCGTCCTGTAAAAAATGGTATATATTATTGTACAGATTTCTGAATCACCCTGCACATAAATTGAAAATTTGAATTCGGTTTCCAATACTTCGTTTTTTGTTTCTACATCTAGCGATTAACATAACAAATTATTTACCACAAAACCAGAAAAAAAACACTACCTCATAATAATTAAGAAAAGTTGTAAAATTTTAATTTAAATTTTTTAATTCACATAATAAAATGCTGTAGTTATAGAATTCTGTAAGCATATAGACCAATTGTCTCTTCAGGAATCTAATTGGAATTGCAATTTTAATCAAGATAAAATAAAAAAACAATTACCAACACCTGAAACTTTTAAATTTCTTTAAAGTTTTGTGTTATACCTAATTTTGGTTTTCAAACCAACAAGTATTTTTCTCTCCTCCAATAAATTTCATTACATTACCAGCCCCAAAATCTGACTCAGAATCATGAATGAAATATTAATCACATATAATAAATCAAATGTTATGTTGATAATTTTATTTATTTATTTTTAAATAAAAAAAAAATTATGATATTGCAATTTCTCATGAAAAAAAAAAATAAAAAGACAAAATTAACATTTTAATTTCAAAGTCAAAAATAAACACACACCAAACCTATAATAATTCTTTTAACGTTTTTTGTTTTTTTGGTTTCAAGCAGTTTTTTTATAGATTTTATTTTTATAAAAAAAAAATATACAAATTAGGGGTGGCTATTAAAATTTTAAAATCTAAAAGCTTTATAGTAGTTTTAAACTATATGCTGAATAAAATTTTAACCGTATATTTATATTTTATTATAAGTTAGTGTATAACAATATAATAATGGGTGTGTGTATAAACATTTTTAACATATTAACGTGCATAATATATTCTAGCATTATTACTATACGTTAATTTTAAATTGATATATAAATAGGTATATATACACAGCCACACAGGTCATTTATTATTATTCTATTTAGGAGTATAGTGTTAGACATTAAAAAAATTTTGTGTTTAAAATGAATAAATAACAAATTGTTTAAATATTTTTATTCCATAAATAAAATATATTGTAACAAAATGTATATAATTAGTTTTTATATATATATAATATTTACATATATACATACATATATATAGTATGAATATCCTATAAATGTCGATATACAGTAGAACACAGTTGTGTGGCATAAAATTTTTTAACTTACATTAATTTTTGTTTGAAAAATATATAGGGCATAATTTTACATACTGAAATTTTGAATTTTAAAATAACCAATTCTACTGAGGTGAACAGAGCAATTAATGCTAAAATCAGGTGAAGGAAATTATTTTTACAATTATTTGATCAAAAATTTCGGAAGATATTTTCGGAAAATCTGAGCTCCATTTTGGTTTTTTTTATTAATAAATCATTTCGCACTGGGACCTCCTGCGACTCTCTTGTTCCGACAACATCTATTGCAAATTGCTCATTTCTAAAACAGCCATGTCTAGTGACCAATCAAATTATAGGCTGATTTAAATTTTTGGCACTTTTAAGTATAATGGTAGTTCTTTAAATAACAATTCCATTTTATATCACGAGCAATATAGTTTCGGTAATACAACAGCGACATTTCTCGGGCCGTTCCCAACCACTTTACATCGATGAATTTGAGCGAAAAGAAATTTATCGCTTGCGTTTTTCGTATTAGTGATGTCTTGAGTGCGTTCGCATTAATTATGTCTTGAGTAGTTATGAATGGGCTCTCAGGGTGTTCCAAAGAAAATTACAATATATTTATATTCAGGAAATCATTTGATACTAATACTTTTAATATCACTTACTATTAATATATTTCGGTTCACTTGACATATTTTAGCCATTGATTTGGGAAGGGGAGTGGAATCGGTTACATACAGTTTGCGTTCGTAAGCTAATATGTACATTTTACGCTTAATGTTGTGTTGTAAATTTATTCATACATAAATGTACGCCATATATTGTGTATTTTCTTATGAATGCTACAACTTAAGAACTACATTCAACCACAAATCACTCGATTTGAAGAAAAAAAGACATTTCTGCATAACCACATAAAACATTTTTATTCTACAATATTCTCAAATAAATTTCAAAATTTTAGGACCAGCAAGTAAACCTGTAAGTAAGATTTATTGAACAAAAAATCCTTATCTGATTGGTGTTCATTTATAATTTTGTGTCACTGTATAGTTCATAGATTTATTGTTCGCAAAATTTTAAAAAGAGTTTTTTTTTTGCCATTAATATCTTTATTTCACTTAAAAATAAAATGTAATTTTCATTTGTTTTTTTTTTTCGCCTAAAGTATCCAATATGTGATTCAATATATTTTATATCTTGTTTTGCTTTTTTTTTAATTATTTTTTAAATTTATATAGTCTTTTAAATAAAAATATAAAAAAAAATACAATTATATAAGGTTGCGTAATTTTTGCCTCCCGATTGATTGATATTTTGTAATATTTTTCTCACGAATCCGCATGTATACACACGAACCCATTAAAATCTAATGAAATTATTTTGTTTTAAATCCTTACCTGCAGATAAAATCTTAAATGCACATAATTAATTTTGACAAAAAAAAAAAAAGAACTTGTTAATTTTTTATTATTAAAATATTATTAAACGAGTTTTGACAAATTTCTTGGTAACGCAAATTAATTTTTTGAATTGAAAGATTCTTATGACCGATGCGTAGTAATTTTTAAAGAAAAAAGTGTTATACAAGTATGGTTTCTAAAATTGTAAATCTCACTTTAATAACTTGAATTTAGAACTTAAATTAACACAGAATTGTCCGTGTCTTCAAAAAAAGCTCACCAAAAATTTGAAGAAGAAAATTTCTATACTAATTTAGAAAATGAACTTGACTGTAACTTGGATTTAATTGAGGTAAAATTACGGCAAATAATTTATGTACTACTTTTAAGATTTTTTGAAAGTTCGATAAGTTATTGATAGTGTTGATCAAATAGATTATCGAAAATTGATCATTATGCAAAATTTAAGCATTAAAGTTTGAATTGAAAAATAAATATGTGGAAGTTTGAGTATCTACAGGTTGCCGTGTACAAGAAAGAAGGATATAAATCTAAAAAATTACAGAAAATCTGGTTTGAAAAGAATGAATTTTAAAAATTTGGAAGTAAATTATTGTCATCTCATATATAAATGAAATTATTGTTTGTTTTAACGGCCGAGTTCATAAATTAATTATGATTTGTATACAAGCAAGATATCAAAAACGATCATTAACATTTGCTTTAAATAGCTATATAGGATTTGATGAAGAATAGTGACACACGTAAAAATTATGACCACAATAATTGCGTTTATTAATGAGTAATTAGAAAAAATTCCGTCAAAAACACACAGTTATTTGGTATTTCTGAAATTACTTGTCAAGTGTCAATTTAAATTATATTTTCTCCAATCCTAAAAAAATTAACAGCAGAAACTCATTTATGTCTACAATGAACTCTATACATAGATATTAATCGCATAAAAAATAAATTCACATTCAAAATGCATAAGAATCATGTGTTGCAGATTACATTTTTTTATACAGTTACTTTACGAAGAATGTTAAATTAGTAATAAGTTAATGAGCAATTCGATGAAAATTTTACATTCCGCCTCTTTTTCCCAATTAAGCTTCTTACTGAATGCATATTTTATTCTTGCATTTATTCTTGTTCATAGACGACTAAATAAATTTTAAAAGTTTATAATTAATTTTCTAACACTTTAAATAGTTTTTAATATAAAAGAATTTTTAAATATTTACAGGCACTTAATCCTATAGTCAAAAATTATACAAATCAAAGTTGTCAAATTTTTGTCCCTCAATTTTTTTTAAGTCCGCATTATTTGACACATGCTGTAATTCAACTCTTATAAATGAAGCAAAATAAAGAAATTTTGGGTTTGGCAACAATTAAAAAAAAAAATTAAATATTTTCTAAACATAATATCGTAACTTATAAATGTCAAATTTCAATGTTAAATTTTATATTATACACGCATAATAATGTTGCCATATAATTTGAAAATTTTAAATAAAATGACACAACTAAATTTTTTTTTTCTTATTTTAGTATACCAAAAAGAATTTTAAGGTGTTTAATTAACATTCTTTTGTTGTTTTTGTTTTGTTTTTTTTTTATGGTTACAAGAAATTCACGATTGCGCGTTACTCAACAAAAAAATAAACAAACAGTAAAAAAACAGATTCAAAAAAATAAAGAAACTAACAAAGTTCTTAATAAAAATCTTAAAATTCTGGAAAAAGCTTGTAATCGTATTAAAGTAAAAAAAAAATTTGCAAAAATTTAAAAAGAGAAAAAATGAAAGAATTTTCATAAATAACATTTTATTTCGATGGAATGACCTAATTTTTCCATTAAAGTCATTAAAAATACAATTAAGAGTATTTGTTTCCTTAAAAAAAAAAATATCGGTTTTAATCTAAAAAATAAAACAACACAAAGGTAGAAAATAAAATTAAAAAAAAAAACTCTGAAAACCTTAAAAGAAAATTTTTTTTTATCGGTTTCATTGAATTGAATCACAAAATATATCATCTCTCGCGAAATTCTTATATTGAGATTTGATCTTGTTCCTATATACCGGTATAAAGGTATACGGATACCTTAATTTACCATTACAAAACAATGGAAACATGTGAATTTTTAAAAAGAGAATAAATAAAATCAGAGAGGTCGAATAAAAGGCTTTTAAGGACAACAACAAAAATAAAAGCAACATATTTTTTTTTTTTTGTTACCTTAAATTTTTTGAGTTCCTCTTTTTTTTTTACTTTTCTTCAAAAATTGCCTTGCACACGCAAATAAATCTTCGAAAAATATATGTGTATATATATATATATATTTTTTTTCCAATAAATTTATAAAAATTGAAACGAACGAACAATTTCGGTGTGTGGCCATTCAAAGTATGTGTATAATATTCAATTTATACCTTTTAGTTTGTATTAACAACTATGTCATATCCGTGTGGATTTTAGAATGGTCGCGTCTCATATTCAAGACACAAAATCATATATTAAACCTTAACCAGCAATTTTAATAATATAAGGTGTGATGTTTTAGTATATTAAATTTGAAATTGTACCAAAAATTAGAATTTTTAGCTAAAAAAATGAAAGAATTAAGTGAGAAACTTGTTATGTAAATAAATCATATTATTGTGATTTTTCAGAATCGTTCGGACCATTTTTTAATTTAAGAAAATTTTCTGCATTGAGAAATTCATTATTGCCATGTTTTTTATTTAAATTTGCATTATTTAATATATAATGTAAGTATGTAAGCCAAATCTTGGCTAGCAATTACATTTTTTAAATGATCTATTGAAAACGTCAGACATAATAATTTAGCTAGATAAAATTCGCTGGTCCCTAAATTGGAAAGCATTTTTTCATATCTTGTGTTAGACCTCCCTACATTATAAGTATGTGTGTCAGGTTTCAGAGTCTTACTATACTATAGATGTTTCCAGGATTCAATCCGTTCAGAGGTGATTTCCTCGTTTAGAATTACATGGTTTAGTCGGGTCTCATCGTCTTCGGTTATGTCAGCTTGTAAATATAGATAATATTTATAGGTTAGACTTAGAGACGTTGCGCTCTCCTGTGAACTACCATTGTATATAGCTTGTTTTGGGAAATATTGTTTCGCCATTCTTATTGATGTAGATTTCTTTTAAGAAAAAATCAAACAATTTCAGAATGATTAAACATTTTCAATAATCGTTATCACAATACCGATTAAACTATTGCATACTATACTATAGGATATTGCATGCTATCAATTCTCATTTTGAAAATTTTAATCTTAGTGCTAGTAAAAATATTCTTAACTTCAAATTTTCTGGTAATTTTAGTGTTTGACCACAGTTTATTAATTGAACAGTAATTTGTGTTGCTATTCATTTTTTGTTTGTATTTTTTAGTTCCTTTTTAATAATAGTAATTACCTCAATAACATTGTGTATTTCGTACTAACATACTCTAATCTCTACTAATTCTTCTTCATTTCTTCACTACCCTTTTTTAAATGCTGACGATTTTGCTTAGCAATCTAATACCAATTTCTTTGTTCTGATAATATGTGCTTGTTTTTCTTTTCGTACAATTTTAATTTTGTATTATAATTGAAATTCCTGGCCTAAGCAATTAGATCTGATAATAATAATTATTATAATAAAAATATTCAAAACATTTCCCCAAATATACACTAACAAAATAATTGTAGGTCATTCAAGTGAAATTCAAATTTATTAACTTGAAATTCGAATTAATATATAAATTTCAACATTATTAAAAATGCATTCATTTACTGATTTTTTTTGTATTGCATACTCTGTGCAGCTTGTTTTATACACAATAATATATGTATGTATGTATTTGCAAGATTTTTTAAAGTATATTGGATATTGGATAATAAACAACATAAAATATAAGTTTTTAAGTGAATAAAATAAATTCACGGTATGGAGAAGACCAACAAAAAAAAAAATTTTTTTTATATTTATTAAGATCACACTGCGAAGCGACAAAGGAAAAACCTTTAAAATGCGAAATTTCAACGAAATATAATTGGCTAACAGAGTAAATAAACTGCAGGCAATCAGCTACTGGAATCGATTTTCATTAAATCAACAAAATATCACAAAAGAAAAATATATTTTATCCCAAGAAAAACAAAAACTACAAAAAAGAAAATCAAAAAAAAAAAAACCAAAGTTACCAAATTTTACTGGTTGGCTAAAATATTTTTTTTTTTTTTGTTTTTTTTTTTTTTTTATACTCTCTTTTTCCTTTTACTGTTCATTACTGTAAGTTTTTCGGCACGAAGGATGAGTTGGAGCTTAAATTTTGATCTCGTTTGTTTGGTTTTCGTTTTTTTCTCTTTTTTTTGTCAATATTGTAGTGCACGTGTTTAATTTTTTTTCTTTTCAGATTTCTTTATATTTTTTCTTTTTAATGAAGGAAATTTAGGCGGCATGTTTTATTTTAAGGTTACACGCAATACATACATATATACAGGCGCGGTCCTGATGTATTCGTCGCCCTAAGCGGTTCCTAAAAAGTGCGCCCCCCCCCCCTCCCCTTCAACCGTTTCAACTATTTTATTACTGTGAACAAAATTTAATGGGCATTGCACATTGTGCATCATAAAGCACTTTCTTGTAACCTTATTATGCTGAATTATAGAATTAAAGTCTGGAACTAAACTTTCAATTTTTTGTTTTATAAATTCAAAAACAAGGTATAATAATTTATTTAACTGTACGTTTTTTTATGAAGTTATGATCAGATTTATATCAATCATTTAAACTTGATTTTTTGATTTTAACAACCAAAAAATTTACTTTTTGACGTACAAGTGAAACTTATTGTAAAAGGTTCTATGAAAATGATATCAAATGAACTTTTTCAAAGCTTATTTGAATATGAAAAAAAGTAAAAATTTATTTTTATTTTTATTCGTAATTTTAAATTTACGAATAAAATTTAGCTTTTTATTTCACAAATCGCCTGAGAAATGAAGCAGCGTATAAAAAAAGTTTCGACTTGCATTCAAAAATTTAAGGAAAATCAAAGTTTCGTTCTTAAATTTATGACTTGAAACCTAAGCTTTTTATGAACATTGGTACAAGCTTTTATACTGTTCATTAAATTTTCAGAATGTCGTTTTGCTTAACTGTTTTAATTTTGGAGATAAATGTGTGGAGCAAATTATGCGCCATTTCATTTTACTCTTATTTCTTGGATGACTTACACTACATCAATTCAGCATAAAAATTCTTAACATTCGCTTGATTATTAAACATTTTTTCAATTCAATATAAGTAGTAGATTTTATCAATTAAAATTTAATTCTGTGATTAATAACAGTTTTTTCAAAAACGAAAGCAGAACATAGTAGTAGAAATTCATAACGATCATGTAATTTTAAAATTCATTCAAAATTTTTTGTTGTTAAACAAAAACAAAATATTGGTATACACAATCTCAATATCAAGCTATGCTTTCCATCATTTAAGAATATTGCTCTCATTCTCTTTTTCTAATTTCTTTCTATTCTCATTCTTAATTTTTGTTTTTTTCTTGTTGTTTACTAATGCAATAGTATACAGAAAAAGTAATACATTATAATAATGTGTTTGTTTGTTTGGTGAGTGGGCGCCAACTAAGCAAAAATAAAATTTTGCATGTATGAAACAATTTAAATATAATGTGTACGAACGAGTGTAGCCACTAAGCATAATAAAAACCTTGCTTTGTGATATAATTATATGTGTACGAGCGAGTGTTGATAGGGAGCAATCTCAGCAAAATAAAAATTTTGCTTTATGAGATAATTATATGTGTACGCATGAGTGTTGATCTTATTCATATTAGACAATATAAATTATGTGTACATGTGTATTTTTGAATATTTTTATTTGTTGCGTATATTGCTTCTATATATGTATGCATATTATATGAGACGATTTCACTTATATATATGAACGATTGAATGTATACAGCTGTGTGAAATAATATTCTGTGTTTATAGGCATATACAGTACATAAAAAATAAAAATGAAAGAGTGTAGAGTAAAGAAATGTATGAGTAATTTTAATTCTATGAACATTTTTTGTTATATGGTGCAAATAGAAAATATGTGTAGGAACAAAATATTATGTTTGCATGTAGGTAGATTTTATTAAGTTAATTTCGCTATAAATTGATGTATAAAAAAAAACTTGGAATCCTTTTTTTGGGTGAAATTTTTTTTTTTTTAAATTTAGGGATTTTCAATGGCGCCCCTATTTTTTATCGCCCATTGCAAATGCATACTTTGCATGTATGATAAATCCGGGGCTGCATATATACATACATACTTACAAAACTGGCAATTCAAAAAGAAAACCAAAAAAAAATATTTTCTTTTACTTTTCTTTCTTGTTATCGCATTATTGTATGCATAGATTATAACTGAGAGATGTGACATATAACAAGAATATAACAGTAAAAGTAGCAAGTATCACATATTATGGGATATACAACTACGTTTTAAACACTTTGTTTGCTGGTCAATTGCGTATGGCACATTTAAATTGGAATTATTAAAATTATTCACATTGTAACACAATGGAACACATTTCGATTTCTAATTTTAAGTATTTGTGACTTACAAAAACCATTAGCTACAAAATGTTTACAAATTAACAATATATTTTTCTTAGTGTACCTATATATGAGCCCCTTGTCTTTCTGTTAAGTTAAAAACGATAAAATTTAGGAATTGCCGTTCGACATAATCTCGAAATCTATGCCAATATTGATTAGTTTTGTGTATAACATCAAAACGATTCCACAAGTTTCTGGAACTAAGTGTTAAGTACTATTAAAATTTTTCTATTAAGAATAATATTTACATGTCGGCTATTTGCAGAATGACCATCACAAAACAAATTTAAAAATTGTGCGCTGTATTAAAATAATTTAAGTGGCTAAATGAATTGAGGTGGCAAATGAAATTTTGCAGAATCAAAAGGTTTATTGCAAACAACTCTTTTGGTCAACTACTGGAACATGCGGAAGTTGATAAAATTTATGGAATTTTTATTTGTATTCCAATATTTCAAATTGACAATTTTGTTGTTTTAGTCAGATTTAATGGTACCTTTTTCTTGATGACCTACCAAATTTTATGAGAAATTAAAAAAAAATTTTTTTTTTATTGCAATTTTTTTGTAATAGAGAACATTTTTTAAGAATTTTATCAAAAATTTCTGAAGCTCCGTTCCGTTTTTGTTCGATTGTTGAATATAAAATAGGTCTAAACAGTAAGCTGCAAGAGGTAGTGTGTTTTAATCTTTGGATACTTTTAATTTAATGTTTTAGAAAATTTATAAATTATTTTTTTTCACATTCACCCGGATTTTTGAGTTACACAGTCTTCTTGATTCTTAAAAATTTTGCCCAAAATTTCCTTTTTTAATAACATGCGAAATGTGAATAAGTAAAAGAATTGAAGTAGAGAAAAATGATAAAAACGAGAATTGAAAATTATTATAGGTTTTAATTTGTTTTATGTTTTAACAAATCAATTGATAAACCAGAAGGATGGTAAACAATTTTACACCTTATACATGTACATACTTTGAAAGATTAAAATTTAATTAATGTAGTGACGAAATCTTTCCCTCAAGATAAACGCCTTGTTTTTACATTATGCATTTTTAAGTATCGTGAAATTTATTTATTATTCTTCTTTTTTTTCTTCTGTGTCTTGCTTTTCTTTTTTGTTTAATGAAATATGAGGGAAATAATTGAGAACAAACTGTGCCAATATTTCTGCATGCAATATGTAGGAATGATTGCTCGAATAATAATTCTAATTTATTTAAAACATGTTGGAGTTACTAAAATTATTCTTAATATTTTAATACATGACTTTTTATTTATTAATTTAATAGTTTGTTTGAGTTTTTTTAATTTGGAAGTAATTAAGTAATTTATTAATTAAATTTTAATTAAAACTTAAATTTATTTTTTAACGTTAATTTTGCCCATTTTTTGGATCATTTATTAGTAACATAATTTAAAATTTTTTTTCGCTTTTGTGTAATAATTTTAAGAGTTGAATGTCATTTAAAATTTCAAGATTTCATATCAGTAATCAGCCAATATTTATTTTACATAATCTTCGGTTATTTAATTAATTTTTATTGTTATACATAAATTTTATCCCAGTTTTAATTAAAATATTTTTTTTTCTGTGTTAAAACTCGAAAAGTCATAAAAATATGCTTAGGGATAATATGAAAATTTTGGCTTTTTACTAATATTACATAAAATGTCAAATGATAAAACGACATTAATATTTGTGAACATGAAACATCTTAAAGATTTTCTTCATAACCTGTTCTATATTAACATTACAATTTTAATTATACTCGTATTACAAAAGTATGTGAAATAAATATATCGAATTCAAAAGACTGAAGCGAAAAACTTTATTTTAAAATAAAATAAGTAATGAGGATGATCTCAGTTCCTTCAATCGTTGTCGCTATCTTATTAAAATAAAAACTATAAATTTCTTTTCGGAAAGGAGTGACATTGCCAACAACCATAAATATTTCTAACTTTATTACAGATCATTCTTACAACAGGGCATATGATTCTAATCTATTAGATATCTTCGAGGAATACCCTGGCCAATATCAAATGATTATACCTGTACGAACGTATGTTCGAAAGATATACTAAATTTGCCTTACCGTTTGTAACGCTAAGAAATAACGGTCTTAGATATAGACTCAAGTGTATGTTTTTGATCAGTCTTGTTTTTGCTTTGTCTGTCCGTCCGTCCGTCCCAACGATAACTCAAAAACTAATTGAGCTAAGTTCACCAAATTTTCACAAATGATTTATTGTAGTAAGTGCCAGAACCCTATTTAAATTGGACATGATTGGGGTACCGGTTCGGGTAGCTGCCATACAACTTCAAAATTTATTTTGCTATATCTCAGAAACTATAAAAGTTGTGGTATTGAAATTTCACACAAACGAATATATTAGTAGGGCCAATATGTCTGATAAAAGTTGTTGAAATTACTTGGCTCCTTCTGGTACCTGCCATACAACTTCAAAAGTTATTTGGCTATATTTCAGAAACTATAAAAACTGTGATATTGAAATTTCACACAAGCGAATATATTAGTAGGGCCGATGTGCTTGATAAAATTCGCTAAAATTTCTTGGCTCCTTCTGGTACCTGCCGTACAACTTCAATAGTAGTTTGGCGCAACCAGTATTTTGAAAAACACATAGTACTACAATTTTGCATAAATTAATAAGGTAATGAGGCAACTTTTTATACGAATACGTATACTATATACTTTTTAGCACTTTTCCAAAAAAATTTTTGAAAAAAGTGCTTATTAGTTTCACTCTGTCCGTCCGTCCGTCCGTCCGTCCGTCCGTCCGTCCGTCCGTGGACACTTTTTTTGTTTACAAAACTTCTACACCCTTGAAGATAGAAAGCTGAAATTTTATATGTACATAGATCTTTACTAGAAACTTACTTTCGTAGAACAAAATTTTTACCTATCTCCCCCCCTCTAGAAGTTATACCCCCCCAAAACCTTAAAAATGGCCTTTTTTAACTTTTTGTTGCAATGAAACCATAAGCATTTTTGAAATTTTGCAAACGCAGAAAGGCAGTGGCTTGCTTCCCCTAGCGCGGTATGCTATAGTCAAAATTTAGAAAAGCAAAATGGCCGTTCAAATTTACCGTTATCTAAAGTCCTTTTTTTCCAAATTTTTGATGTCATTTTTCTTCTAGACCCCAGCCTGTAGAAGCTTGAAATTTTAGTGGCTTATAGACATTAAAAAATAGTTTATTTCGTTAGAAGAAAATTTTTTTCCATCTCCACCCCCTTTCAAGTTATCGCCCCTTGAAATTTGTAAAATTTGAATTTTTGACACCTTATATTTCCGAAATCGTACGTTTTTTCAAATTTCTATAAACGCAAGAAGCTAACGGTAAATTCCATGACATTAAAAAATATAATTATTTTCCTTAACTCACACAATTAACCCTTAAAATCGAGCATTATGTTAACCCCTTTTTATATTAATTTTTGCTTTATTTCAAAAACTGCATAAATCGTTCATCCTAAATATATGCAATCCTAGAAAGAGTTTTGTATATGAATGAAAATAATTTTAATAGTGTGATAGGTATACATAGACTGTATTTAAAAGCAGAATTTTCACTTGTTGAAGGGAAAAGTGCTACAATACAAACCATTGGTTTGACCCAACTTTATTGTATATAGTATACGTATTCTTATACATACACTACCATGTTGGTCATCATCATTAGGGGAAAAAATTGTATATCTTATGCCGTTATATTTAACACAGTCAAAGTTTGTCTTAAAGAACCCCTAACTCCTGTGCCAGTTGCAATAGAGGCCTATTGAGAATAATTTTTGTCTTACTAATGATAATCTCACTGAACCTCACTGACATCTTATTAATGGTATATCTACGAGAACTGTTATAGGGAAAAACCTCTATATTTTGGAATTCAAAATATAGAGGTCAATGAAAATATTCAATGAAATTTGTTCAATTTGAATATTTTTAATATTTTTAAAGCAAGTTATTGGTTAGTTTTTAAACCAGTCCTTAATGTTTGTTCTAGCACTTCCTATATTTTAATTTATTGAGGTTTTGTGGAGAAAAAAATGTAAGCACTAATATAAAATCAGAACAATATGCTCTGTATTCAAATATTAAAAGGATTTTCAATAATTTATGTTTTCGAATTAATAAAATCTGATTTGACTAATTAAGTTTATGCTTTTCATTAATAGATGTCTCTAATTATTTAAAAATCACTTTCATAAAATAATTTTTGAGGTTTACTAATCATGTTATAAGGGCATCCAGGGCAAATTTTTGATACTATACCAAAAATGATATACATACTATTTATATGATATTTATAACACATATATGATTATGTATAACAGATATTTGTTTTGAATTATTTAATAATATAAACTTAATTCAAAATTTCGCAAAACATTATGTATATATTAATATACATCTGTATGTATGTATGTAATAATAAGCATTTAATTTGTATATAATAATATATGTTCAAGTATAAGTAAATATTTTCACATTGTATGCATATATAACGTACATGTGTATATATTAAACAAAAAATCGCTTAAACGTGCAATAAAAATGGAAATATAACTCAAAAAATAAAACGTGTAGATTCAATTTAATTTTAGCTTTTAATTTTCATCACGATTTAAAGTTTTTTTTTTTTTTTTAATTTTTTAACAGTTTTTGTTTTTGTCTTTTTTGATTTTAAAATATTTATACATCATATATTTTGTGTATGTGAGTATGAATGTGTATATATGGTAAATAAAAATTTTGTATGACTTTCAAAACATGATATACAAAATAAAATTCATATAAGAAAAAGAAAAAAAAAAAACGGCAACTCATAAAATTGGTTTATTAAAATACCTAGGTTTATTTCATGTGATTTCAACCGAAAAATCAAGAAAAAAAAAAAACAAAAATTTATTTTTGTATTTTTTTCCTTATATTTTTTTTTTAGATCAATAAAAAGTTATTATGTTGTCCGACTCCGCAAAATTCTAAAAAAAATTATTGCGTACATAACGATCACATCGTATAAAAAAATATAAAAATATTTCATAATACTACCGTGATGCTTAAAATATTTATGTATAGCGTTTGAATGTTTATCTATTTATGATACACAATTATAGAGGTTATGTGCAAAATGTTTTGACATATCTTATAAATAAATAAATATACATAGGTACATGTATAGCTTGTTAAATATGTGGTATGTAGTAAATTGTTAATTTCAAAGCACGTATACAATGTGACAATTAAATCTCCTTTTAATATCAAAATATAATTAGAAATACCTATGTAGTACACATACTTATATCTTCCCTATTATATTCTAACATAATATTATTGTATACATGGAATGCTACCATATGTATATAACATAATGTATAATAAGTACATGTACTTTATAAGGTGATTTTAATTTAAAGTACTAGTGGAAATCATAAATAAGAAATTAAAATAAAAACGCGTAACACATTGAATACTTGTACAATTACGTTTCTGACGTTAATGTAATTGAAGTTTCTTGAAAAATTTAATACTTGATATCTTAAAGTATCAGTGAGATATTTTGAAAAATTTAGTTTTAAATTAATCTCATTAGTTGAGGCCCCGCTAACGATTTCTGGAGGAATTGCAATGGCAAATAGGAAGATGAGGAAGAGGAGCAGAAGGAGGAAGAGGAGGAATAGGAGAAGGAGTAGGTGGAGAAAGAGACGGTAGCTCATTTTTTGTGCTCGTGCCCGCCTTAGGCACGGGTGAGATATAAGTGGTTCGAGTTTGTTTATGCAATTTACAGACTTGACAAATTTAAATAGAAGGGATTCAAATTAGTTTGTAAACTACTCGAGCTGGTTCAAATGAGAGTTGGCATATAAAGATCTGGCAGTATCACAAAGGGCCTGTCTAGCCTAAGTATATCTTCTGATAGCCGCATCAACTTGACTTAACCTAACCTAATCTCATAAAAATTATTTAAACTTTTTAATTATTTTGTAATAATTTCGGATATTAATATAAATATATTTTTAAATTAGATAATGATATTTGAATCCTGAAGATTTTTATAAGTTACAATACACTATGTGGATGCACTGGCACTTATTTTGCGACAGTAATTTAAAATATTCATGAAAAGATTCACTTAAATATCATAGGAGTTCTATGTTAATTTATTCTAAAAATCAAATAACTTAATTAATACTAATGGCGTTATTTGTCACTGTTAGAGTGAGACGACTGTTATAGTATATTTATTTCACTCTGCAAATTACATAACTTTTTAAATAAGGTTCATTATCAAAACAGAGAAGTAATAATTTCCACAAACAAAAATATTGCCAATTAATTATATCCATTATCATTTTTCATTTACGAATTTGAAGTAAAATTGAATTGCCAATAGCGCTGTTAAATGATTTTTACAGTTTTATTTTCATAGAATACTGTTTATGTATGTCGAGTTATTGTTATTATTTTAAAAAATATTTTAATATTCTATATTTAGTAATATTAGAGAAGCTCTGCATATAATTAAGTCGATTAGAAATTATGTTATGGCTGTTGTAATGGTTCTAATGATGTACACATAGCTATCTATGATATTTAGACCTTAAATATCTCAGTGTTAGAAAAATAAAAGATGCTTGTTTCTTGGATTTTTCATGATTTCTAATTTTCGGTTTTAGGTAATGGTACTATTAAAAATTGAATTATTAAAACAAAAGACTTAAGTTAGAAACTTTGTTAATATTAATGTTTTAATATTTGTGTATTAAAATGTTATTATTAACAAATAAATAAAGTCTCATCAATTTTAATTATTATTGTAAAATTTAAAATTATTTCATTATTTTATATAATTTCAAATTTAAAATTTTATCATTTATTATAAATAAATTATTAAAATCAAGAGAAATTCAATTTTTTATCAAAAATCAAAATTTCATGCTTAACTTCAAATATAATTTGTAGTAACTTTGTGTCAAACCAATACTTTACATTTGTTTCAAAGTCGAAAGCTTTACAATTAATTTCCCATCAAAAAGACAAACAATGAAGTGTTTTATAACAAACAGGGTATAGTGTAATATTTTTAAAATGCTGCAGAGTGTAAACCAGTTGAATACATGAAATTTTCAAAAAGAAGTAAAACTGTGCCAGAAACAAAAATTTTTTTTTCTCCTCTCATTGTTAAAATATTATTTGTTAAAGTATATAATTTTTTTTTTCTTATTTAAATTCTGACATTCAATATTTTGAATCAACACATCAAAAAAATTCGACGGCCAGAGGATAAATTATATTGTGGCTTGCATTTAAGTATGTATAATTCAATCACTTTTAAACAATTCATTAAAATTTTTTTTTTAAAAACTTAATATGTAAATTTAGACTCAATTTTTTTGGTATTGCAATATTAAAATAACTTGCATTCAATTTTAAATTATTTCAATATGAACGCGAGTATATACTGCTTATATTTAATAATCATATGTATATATATAGGTGTGTGTATGTAAAAGAAATAATTATGTATTTACAAGTAGATTGGCGAAATGAAAATGAAAACTCTGAATAATTCTGAAAGTGAATTCCAGGAAAATAAAAAAGATAAACCAAAAATTTTAAAAGTAACAATAATAACAAAAACAAAAACATCATTTTGGAGAAGCATTCAAAAACTATATAAGTAATTTTTTTTAAGCGCGTCTTATACACCAGCGCAACAACTTAAAAGTGAAGCGATTTGTTTTTGTTCAAAAAGATTCCACACTAATTGAAATCCCATAAACACATTAGATACATTTTTTATATTTTTATATTGGGTACATAAATTTTATTTTAATTTTTTTTTTTTTATTTTTCAAAACATGATTTGATACCTTTACGAAAAAAAAAAAAAAACAAAACCAATTACAGTAACAAAATTTTATTATAAGAGCAAAAATAAAACGGAATGATTTGAAAAAATTGAAAATGCTTCAAAACTTTGTATGTTTGTGTGTATGTAATAATGAAGTGGAAAAAAGTATTTTATTTATGTGCAAAATGAAAAACAAGACAAAAAAAAATATATAAAAAGTCATTAAAAACATTAATGTGACCCCATTCTGTCTTTAATTTGATCACTAAATGTTAATAAAAATCAACAGTGTAAAAAAAAAAAAAAAAAATTTTATTGAAAGAATTTTTACACAAAAATTCCTCTTAGGTGAATCTCAAAAAAATCTCATTTTTTTTTTTTTTATTATTTTCGCTTAGACATTCATTTTAACTACTTAATTTTTATAATGAAAAAAAAATATTTATATGTATATAAAAATTGCGTTTTATATATAAACTAACAAAAAACAAAATGAAAATGAATTAAGAATGCAATTTAAATCAGAAAATCGCTGTCGCAAAAGATTTGTTTTTTAATTAAAAATACCAAAAACATAAAATTTTTATTATATAAGTTTTATTTTGATTTTGTGTTTTTCTTTTTTTTTTGTTTTTGTTATTGTGTTAACAGTGGCGTTTCTACATTTTAATTTAAAATTTATGTTTTAAAATAGTCAGAGCATGTCGGCAAAATTTTTGTGGGTTGTAAGAAAATATTTATTATGTGAGTATGAGTATGGGCTATTCGAGCTTCTAATATTACCTACTTACGAGAAAAATGACATATTCAGCTGACTTTATTGATTGTTTTATTTTGAAATTAATAATGAATTTTATATAGAATTTTATGTTTCTATATCTATATTATCTATGATTGAATTTTCAAAAAAAATTTTTTTGAAAAATTTTAATAGTCACAATTGAATATATTTTTCTCTTGTAAGCAGTATGATGGGCCATATTTTGAAATTGAATGGGCCGAACTTGGATTTAAATTATTACAATGTTGTACCACACATACCATACATAAGTGACGTTGTGAATGACTACACGTTGTACAACTACATAAGTTATATTCTATTAGTTATCAAAAAAAAAAGTTTTGAAAGCATTTTTTGATTGTATTTAAATTCAAAACCAATTACGATAACATAGCATGGTCAAATAACCAAAAAAAAAACAAAGTATTTTTTTGATATTTCAATATTTCAGGAATTATTTGGCGTTGATAGCTTTCTGATAGTTTCAGATAGTTTTTTCTTATAAAATTCTTTATTATCATATAGCTCCTCAATATGTTTCTATTCTAAGCAGCCTATTGCCAAAATTCTACATCGAAATTCAATTAGAATAAAGTTGGGTCAAACCAATGGTTTGTATTGTAGCACTTTTCCCTTCAACAAGTGAAAATTCTGCTTTTAAATACAGTCTATGTATACCTATCACACTATAAAAATTATTTTCATTCATATACAAAACTATTACTAGGATTGCATATATTTAGGATGACGCATATATGCAGTCTTTGAAATAAAGCAAAAATTAACATAAAAAGGGGTGAACATAATGCTCGATTTTAAGGGTTAATTGTGTGAGTTAAGAAAAATAATTATATTTTTTAGTGTCACGAAATTTACCGTTAGCTTTTTGCGTTTATAAAAATTTGGAAAAGCTTGCGGTTTCGGAAATATAGGGTGTCAAAAATTCAAATTTTACGATTTTCAAGAGGTGATAACTTGAGAGGGGGTGGAGATGGAAAAAAAATTTCTTCTAACGAAATGAACTATTTGTTAATGTCTAAAAACCCCTAAAATTTCAAAGGTCTAGAATATAGGATCTAGAAGAAAAACGACATCAAAAATTTGGAAAAAAAGGACTTTAGATAACGGTAAATTTCAACGGCCATTTTGTTTTTCTAAAGTTTAACTATAGTATACCGCGCTAGGGGAAGCAAGCCGCTGCCTTTCTGCGTTTGCAAAATTTCAAAAATACTTATGGTTTCATTGCAACAAATATTTAAAAAAGGCCATTTTTAGGGTTTTGGGGGGTATAACTTCTAGAGGGGGGGAGATAGGTAAAAATTTTGTTCTACGAAAATAAGTTTCTAGTAAAGATCTATGTATATATAAAATTTCAGCTTTCTATCTTCAAGGGTGTAGAAGTTTTGTAAACAGACACACGGACAGACGGACGGACGGACGGACGGACGGACGGACGGACGGACGGACGGACGGACGGACGGACGGACAGACGGACGGACGGACGGACGGACGGACGGACGGACGGACGGACAGACGGACGGACGGACGGACGGACGGACGGACAGAGTGAAACTAATAAGCACTTTTTTCAAAAAATTTTTTGGAAAAGTGCTAAAAATGAACGTTATACCAATTTAAATATTAATTAACACATACTGGTAACATCAACATTAAAATTTTACAAAAAAACTTTAAGAAATTTTTCAGTTTACAATTTGTTTTTCTTGCTACTCGGAACGCCTAATATTGTAAAAATTTTTAATACATTTTCAAAATTTACGTTTTCTTTTATAAAACTGAATATACTGTTATTGCTATAATAGATAATGGAGATTTAATTCAAAGTTCCGATAATTTAATGGCGCGCATATTTAATTAATTAATTGAAATTTACGTAACTTACGGCTTTAAGGTGTTCGCCTAACATAATTTAAATTAGCAGAATGGAATATAAGTCACTTATAAACACTGAGTGTTTTAAATTGAAAATTTCTGATGTATAGACAAATATTTGTTCTTTACACGTTAATGTCCGATATTGGGAAATATAATGAATGAAATGAAATAAAAATTAATTACAATTAAATTGAATAAAAAAATTTGAATAATTAACACCAATATGAGCTTTTAGTTCCAAATTAATATAAAATATAAAAGTGCTTCGGTAGGTGTACGATATAGTAAGGATTTATTTGTACGTACTGTGTATAACTTTATCTACGTGTTACACAGTAAAAATTTTTGAATTATTAATTTGCATTTGACAATTGGTGCAATGGTTATGGCACCGGTCTTTTAACCGAAAGATCTCAGGTTCAAACCCCTATTCACTATTAAAATTTTATTTAATATTTCAACTTAATATACAATACTTATAAATATAGTATATAAATAATTTTCATATATTCATAATATTTGATATTAAAAGCGAAGAAAAATAAACAATAAAAATTAATAACCTTAAATAATTAATATAAAAAAAAAAACTACCGCAGGCTAGCTACTTTGTTAAAATATCTATGACTCAATGAAACTAAAGCATGACTATCTATGATATCATGTACTAGCCCTATGCTCCTCTTAGGAGCATTCCTCTTAAGAGTGAAGAAAGAAATGAAAAACTTTTTTAATGTACTATACTTAATCAATAAGTTCTTGCAACATAGTCTGTCGCACTCTGCAAAATCTACATCGTTTTTAATTCTACAAAGTATAACGTCGTAGATATTTTTGAATAAAAATAAAGCTATATATGTATGTGGTCTTGAAGGTGTTTCGAGGGTTTTTTTTCACAAAATTTTGCAACAAAATAGATTAAACTATCAATTAGATTGATTCTTTGATTTAATTGCCAAAAAAGAATGTCAGCTATCATTCATGCATTTAAATTTTTTATCATAAGTAATTGGAAATTAAAACAAAATAAATTTTAATATGATTTTTTTTTTTTTTAAATTAAGAAAACATAAATTATAATCTGATTCCTAAATGGCATTTAACTCATCATTGATAATTTACGAACATTATGGAAAATAATTCTTTCAATCAAATATGCTTGCAATCTAAATTAAAGAAAGTAAGTTGATTTATTTATTTAATGGCCATTTAATGGACAATTAAATCTCTAATTTTAGAAATTGGAAAAAATTATGTTATACAGCAATCATAGATATGCGTATTTAAAAATTATTTTAATATAATAATATAATCTATAAAAAATTTTTTTTTTTAAATTAAACCTTATGCCATTTATACAAAATTTAAGAAACAAAAATGATCTTAAATCTTATAATTTTTAAAATAAATTGAATACTCGTATAGAAGTTTTTTTTTTTTTTTTTTTTTTTTTTTTTGGGGTGTCGGGTGTGTAAGCGACAGGGAAAACGTTGACCGTTTGCTTTTTAAGCATTCCAGCGTCGCAACTGTGTCTAGCTGCCACCAAGTGCTCATTATACCTCCACGTGGTGGCCCCCGGGCAACTGAACAGATTTCAGGCTAAATAATGAGTGCGTCTCGTAGCGTCTGTCCTACAATAGGCGGCTACAAACAGCGTCTGTTTCCTTAAAGGACGGCTGATTTTTAAGATGGAAAACTTTTAAACCCTTCAGAAGGCAACGGGAAACCACTGAAGTAACTTCCCTAGAAAAATCATATGACAAGTACAAAAGAAACACGGCCCTCAGTCTCCGGCAAAAAGAGGGTGCTAAGAATCCCCGGAGGTAAAACAAAAACAGCACTCAAAATAGGTACTTGGAATGTCAACAGCTTATTTGAATCAGGTAAATTAGCAAATACGGTACAAGAAATGCAACGCTTAAAAATAGATATCTTGGGCATTAGTGAAACATGGTGGCCAGATAAGGGTGAATGCCGAGTAGAAGGAGCAAAATTTTATTACTCAGGAAACAATACCTCAACTCATCGTAATGGCGTTGGCATTATAGTTACGGATAAAATTATAGATTATGTAACAGAATGTGTATCGTATTCAGACAGAATCATGCTAATGAAAATAAATGCTAAACCAGTAAAACTCAACATCATTCAAATATACGCCCCTACTGCTGATTCATCTGAAGACGAGATAGAAGAACTCTACGAGCAAATTAATTATCTCATGAAACAACTAAAACCTCATGAAATCAATATGGTGATAGGAGATTTCAATGCAAAAGTTGGAGCAGGAAGAGTAGATGGAATAGTTGGGCCTTTCGCTTTGGGTTTGAGAAACGAAAGAGGTGATCGGTTGATACAGTTTTGCCAGGAACAAAAACTTAAAATAACCAATACATGGTTTTGCTTACCGTATCGAAGATTATATACGTGGACATCACCCCAGCATAGCAGAGGAAACATTATTCGTAACCAAATTGATTATATATTAATAAACAAACGCTTTAGTTCATCTGTAAAGTCGGTCTGTACATATCCAGGAGCCGATGTTCCATCAGACCATAATCTTTTAGTAGCTAAAATAAACATCAAACTAGCTAGAACTAGAAGAGAACTTCGTCAACCCAAAATAGATGTGGAAAAACTAAATAATACGGATATAAAGAATCAATTGGCTACTGAAATTAACAACCAACTAAGATCTGTTATGGAAGAAAGCGAAAATATTTGGGATCATGTAAAATTAGTTCTAAAAGACACTTCAAAAAATATATTGGGTCACAAGAAGTACGTCGCAAAACAAAAATGGATGACACCAGAAATATTGCAGATGATGGAAAAAAGACGTACTTTCAAAAACAAAAACTCTGCAGAATATAGAAGTATTCATCACCAAATAAGATCTTCAATCAAAAAGGCAAAAACAGATTGGCTCAGTAAGGAATGTAGTGAAATCGAAAGACTTCAACAAAATCACAACGATTTTAACTTACATAAAAAAGTTAAAGAAGTATCTGGAGTGTATAGAAGATCACATACAACCACACTTCGTAACGAAAATGGGCTAATCATTATTGAAAGTGATGAAATAAAGAAGGAGTGGGAAAAATACATTAAGAACTTATTCTCAGATACCTCAAGAGATTTACACCCAACTGAAACATTCAATTTGTTATCAGAAGTCCCAATAACGATAGATGAAATTAAAAAAGCAATAAAATCCATGAAAAAGAACAAAACGCCTGGACCCGACGAAATACCATCGGAACTAATTAAGCTAATAGATGATTCAAATCTTAATCTGCTTAAAAGAATTTTCAATAGCATTTTTGAAACAGGAAATTATCCAGAAGATTGGCTGAATTCTACTTTCATTCCGCTTCCCAAGAAGTTCAATTCCAAAACATGTGATGATCACCGGTTAATAAGCCTAATGAGCCATTCTTTGAAAATATTTTTGAAGGTGCTACATAATCGCATATACACGAAATGTGAACCACATATGGGCAAAACACAATTTGGTTTCACAAAGGGGACAGGTACCAGAGAGGCTCTGTTTGGCATTCAGGTACTTGTGCAAAATTGTCGTGATGTGCACAAGGATGTCTTCTTATGTTTCGTCGATTATGAGAAGGCTTTTGATAAAGTTAACCATAATAAGCTAATGGAGATATTACGAAGAATAGGAATTGATGAAAATATTATGCTATGCATAGAAAATCTGTATTGGAAACAATCAGCAAGTATAAGAACTAAGTATGGCATGACCAACAACATACTAATACAAAAAGGAGTTCGACAAGGATGCATTCTATCCCCTTTACTTTTTAACATCTATGCAGAGGCCATTTTCGAAGAAGCAGTTAACGACGTTGATGTAGGGATAAAAGTCAACGGCACTTTTTTAAACAATATTAGATACGCGGATGATACAGTGATTATTGCAGACAACTTAGAAGACCTACAACATATAGTCGACAAAATAAACCACCATAGCAAAACATTCGGATTAAAAATGAATGCATCTAAAACGAAGTACATGATCGTAAGTAGAACAAGAACGCCGTACACAGCGGCCAGGATTGAGATCGACAACATTCCAATCGAACGCGTAAAATGTTATAAATACCTTGGATGCTGGTTAAACGAAGACTGGAATTGCGAAATGGAAATAAAATGTCGTATTGAAATGGCAAGAAATGCTTTTATGAAATATAAAAAGATTTTGTGTAACAGGCAGTTAAATTTGAACTTACGCTTACGATTCATGAAGTGCTATGTGTGGTCAGTACTCCTGTATGGAGTGGAAGCATGGACCTTGAAAATCAAAGACATCAATAAAATAGAGGCGTTTGAAATGTGGACGTTTAGAAGAATGTTAAGAATCTCATGGATGGATCGCGTTACAAACGAAGCGGTTCTACAGAGAATGAATACAAAACGTGAACTATTCCTGAGTTTAAAACGTCGCAAAATGTCTTACTTTGGCCATGTAATTCGCGGAACAAAATATGAGCTTCTTCAACTAATAATGCAGGGGAAGATTGAAGGCAGAAGAGGAGTAGGGAGGAAGCAGTTGTCGTGGCTGCGAAACATCAAAAACTGGTCCGGAATCAACAACATCGGAGATCTGGTACATGCGGCAGCAGATCGAAACATCTTCCGTGATCTGGTCGCATCGATTCAATAGCCATTGACTGTATAAATATGATCGCCAACATCTGGAAACGGATAGGCAGCAGAAGAAGAAGATAGAAGTTTTTAGCACTTTTCCAAAAAATTTTTTGAAGAAAGTGCTTATTAGTTTCACTCTGTCCGTCCGTCCGTCCGTCCGTCCGTCCGTCCGTCCGTCCGTCCGTCCGTCCGTCCGTCCGTCCGTCCGTCCGTCCGTCCGTCCGTCCGTCCGTCTGTCCGTGTGTCTGTTTACAAAACTTCTACACCCTTGAAGATAGAAAGCTGAAATTTAATACGTACATAGATCTTCACTAGAAACTTATTTCCGTAGAACAAAATTTTTACCTATCTCCCCCCCTCTAGAAGTTATACCCCCCCAAAACCTTAAAAATGGCCTTTTTTAACTATTTGTTGCAATGAAACCATAAGCATTTTTGAAATTTTGCAAACGCAGAAAGAAAGCGGCTTGCTTTCCCTAGCGCGGTATACTACAGTTAAACTTTAGAAAAACAAAATGGCCGTTCAAATTTACAGTTATCTAAAGTCCTTTTTTTCCAAATTTTTGATGTCGTTTTTCTTCTAGACCCCAGCTTGTAGAAGCTTGAAATTTTGGGGACTTTTAGACATTAACAAATAGTTCATTTCGTTAGAAGAAAATTTTTTTCCATCTCCACCCCCTCTCAAGTTATCGCCCCTTGAAATTTGTAAAATTTGAATTTTTGACACCTTATATTTCCGAAATCGCACGTTTTTTCAAATTTCTATAAACGCAAAAAGCTAACGGTAAATTCCATGACATTGAAAAATATAATTATTTTCCTTAACTCACACAATTAACCCTTAAAATCGAGCATTATGTTAACCCCTTTTTATATTAATTTTTGCTTTATTTCAAAGACTGCATATATGCATCATCCTAAATATATGCAATCCTTGGAATAGTTTTGTATATGAATGAAAATAATTTTAATAGTGTGATAGGTATACATAAACTGTATTTAAAAGCAGAATTTTCACTTGTTGAAGGGAAAAGTGCTACAATACAAACCATTGGTTTGACCCAACTTTATTTATCGTAAATTAAAAATTTTAATATCAAAATGTATTTATTGTTTATATATAGGAACAGTTATATATAGAATTATACAAACTTTAACTGTATATAGCTACCTTTATTTTAGACTCATTTTTTCTGTTCACATTTTTGACTTAATATATAATATAAACAAATGTTAAATGATGACTATTATACAATCTAAATAATAAATAAGAGTTGTCAATTTTACATATCCATACATATGAATTGTGCATATACATCAATCATTAAATTACATGCAATTATAGTTATATGTACAAATAAATACACACATACGTACACATAATTTCAATTAAATAATATATTAAGCCTATTGTGATATTACATCACTGATCTAAATCACAAAAATGGTGAATGTTTTAAAATGTATACAAATTGTTGTACGAGTATATATCCAATCTAGGTATATAGGTATATCAATTGTACATACATATAAATACATACATAATAAAACGATTTTTCTGAATAAGAAAAAATTAATTATGTAAAAAGTGCCTTATGCAGCTAAACGAATAAGATAAAAATCACATACATACATATGTACATATAATATAGGTAATATTGCCAATATAATAGTAAATAATATGTATGTATATAATGTATGTATTATATAGAATTTTTTTTTTTAAGTAAAATAATGATATATTAATTCAATTAGCGGATATCTCGTTTTATTTAATTTTTTTATTTTTTTTTTTTTATTTTTAATTAACAGTGAAGTTACATCGTAGTTTTACACACAATTAAAGATTTTAAAATACAAATTATTTTTAAAACGTTTTGGAATTTTAATTAGTTAATCCATATTATTTTTGAAAGCATCATTTTTTTTTTAAAAATATAATTTATATTAAAACCTGACTTCTAAATAGCATTTAATTTTATCTAAAGCAATGAATATTTAATTACCCTTCATCTTAAGTTATACATTATTTTTTAAATGTATATATGTATATAATAATATATAGTAGTGTCTGGAAAAGTATGCATATAAATGCAATCATTTAACTGTGAATAATAAATTCACAATTGTGTAAATTTAATTCTAATCATAAATGTTAGAAAGAAATAAGTATAGTAAAATTGAGAATTCAATTGGTAAATAAAATTTATGGTACACTGTTAAAAATATTGGTGTAATATTGTAATATTTTGTCTCATGATTATTTTTCACATAAGATTTTTCATATTAAATTGAAAATATTAATGAAAATTAAAAAAAAATTAATTAAAAATGTATGAAAATTTTTATTTTATTAATAAGGAATTGTTATACGAGTTCTATTATATACAAAATACAAATTACCGTGAATAATTTTATCATATATTGTAAGTCGAATTCCTATATTACTTAACATATATAATAAAATGAGATTTATGTAAGAGAATAGTATACAGGGTGATTTAAAGATTTATATGAGAGAATAATATACAGGGTGATTCATTAAAGAGTACAACATTATATATATCATATTGTTAAGGGCATCAAAAATGGATAAAATTTTTGTTTCTAATTAGAACAGTGAAAATTCAACGGTTTACAAGAAACAGGGGTTTTAATGAATTTTCACGTAATTTTTACTTACCCTTTTGCTTATAATTTTCCTTCCGAAAAAGATAGAAGCTTTAAATAAACAGTTTTTGAAATATCTAATATAAGGCTTGAAATATAGTACTATGTATTTTGTGTAATTTCGGAATACCAAGCATTCAAACTTTGAAAAAAATCTAATTCTTTTCTTTTTGTAGTTTTTTATTTTTCTCTTAACTAATAATTTCTAACGAAATTTTTTTTTACAGAGTTGCAGCGCCACTTAATTAAGTCCTCAAATGTTAAAAAATTTTTTACGTTACAGGGGATATAGCATGAAAACTATTCCTATGTCAAGATTTTAAGGGCTCTAATAAAATGTAAAAAATCAAAAAATTGTTACTATATTTATTGATTTCAAAATGATGTAAATATCAACTATTAGTAATTTTTTACCACAATAGTCACTCTGAAAAGCATTTGGCATTTTTAAGAACCATTATTTTCGTTGAGTTTTGACAACTAGTTCCAAACAAAAATTTTTAATATATTTTGAATTTACCCATTTTAAAACAATGATATATAATATTATACTCTTAACTGAATCACCCTGTATATGCAACACATTTTATTCAAATTAATATTTAATTTCCTACATATTTATCGATTTATATGAATAAAAAAAATTATATAAATTTTATACCAAAATTTTTAACCGTGTATGTTATTAGAACAGTAGTATTAATAAGTTATCATATAAGATTAAGAAAAATTTAATATAAGAGCATATATATTAAATTGTATACTTAAAAGTGTAAAACTTAACATCAATTCTGTATATTAATTACATTGTATATAACGATATAACTGTATACACAAAATCAATTTAAAGTAGAAAAAAAAACCAAATAAAATTGTCTGATTTCTTAATAACACAATTTTTAAGAGGGAGAGATTAAAAAAAAAAAAAGACACTTTGATGTTCTAATTTAAATGAAGAAGAGTGTAGAGCCATCAGAGACATTTTCTCATTTTAACATATTTTTATTACTATA
Organism: Condylostylus longicornis; assembly: GCF_029603195.1. Classification (NCBI taxonomy): domain Eukaryota; kingdom Metazoa; phylum Arthropoda; class Insecta; order Diptera; family Dolichopodidae; genus Condylostylus; species Condylostylus longicornis. Next base: position 3,908,363 of record NW_026578009.1, on the reverse strand, counting down.
CATAAATTTTTTAATTTTAATTATTCTGTTTTTAATATTTTATAGCATGAAATTTAAAAGTTTCAATTAAAATTATTAACAATTAAAATAATCTTGTGCTATATAAAATCGATATATTCCTGTTAAAAAAAATCTTTATGGTTTAATTTAAAATTTATGGTTGTTTCTGTTATATTATGTATGTAGTTGCGTTCCCTTTTGAGAGTACATAAAACTCCAAATGTATATTAGAATTCAAGTAAACAACGCTATTATGTTAGTCATATTATAAATGACTAGTTAAGTAAAGTGAGGTGAAGTAAAAAATTCATTCCAATATTCGGCGTTACATTCGCGAAAGCAAAGTGAATGTCAAATAATTATACTATTTAAAATAACAGTTTATATTTTAAAATTAGTAGAATAAATATGAAAGTAAATGATAGGACCTCGATTTACAAATAGCACTTGAATCATAAAATGTGGGTATTCTTAAATAATTCGACAGTACAGTTTAGAGTGTTCGAATTATATTTTTATTTTTATAGAAAACGTTTATCTTCATATATACATATACATGAAGCTTCTATAGGGTTAAATTGTACATATTAATTATTATTGTATATGACATAGAATTTTAACCATTGTAAATATTTTAAAAATGCAGCAAATTAAAACGAAAATTTTATTGATTTTTTCGAACCATTTTGAATTTTTTTTTTTTGTTTTGTGCAAAAAATTTGTAAAATTTTTTTATGAATATAACTTTTAATTCGATTTGATTATTTAATGACATTTTCTAATATTTCAAATATTTAATTGAGACCAGTTAAAAACACACATATATGAATTTTTATTTTTTTTGAAATTCACAATTTTAATTGCCAACCATCACAATTTTGTCGTGTAAAAAATAATTAATTTACTTGTACATTTGAAAGAGTATATAAATTTTATAAATAACAACATGGATTATAGTATACAAAGTGTTTCCTTAAAATATAGGAAACAATCCCTTATAAAATTTGTTTAACTCTGAATTGCATAGCCGTATTGTATTATATTTAACAAATTATATGTAAATTATTATAAAACTTTTTGTTAAATATATAATTTGAAAAAAATTTAAAAAATGTCGTAAAATTTATTTACCGTAAAATATATCGTAAAACTAATTACAAATATCGTAAAAATATTTTTATATCGTAAATTGAAATAAGTTTTTCGCCCATGAAACTCATATAATTTCATATTTTTTTGGACACATTACTAAAATCCTTTTGTTTTTTGAATGTAATATGAATCGGCGGCAATATTTTTAAACTTTTTTATAAAAACAAAAGGGTCAATTTAATTGTGATGCAAACTGTGTATAATTAAGGATTAATTTTCATTCAAAAAAGTGAGTAAATATTATTATAATTTAATAAGATTTTTTAGATGTACTTTCGTGGACATTTGCTGGAATTTGTTGTTGCTCGAATTCAATCAGCAAATTTTCCTTATGTATAACTATTTTAATCAAATGTATAAGGGTTAAATGAAGATGTTAAATCTAGAACACGTTTAGATTTTATTTAGATAGAAAATTTTTTTAGTTTTACGCGATATATTCGAATTTTAACTAGTTAAACTTACAGAATTATAAATGTATAGAAAATACCGCGTCAAAAATTATTTCATATTTACGAAATACAGTCAAAAAGTACCATAAATTAATTTAAAAGTTATTATGATAGATTATATAGTAGAATAAACCAATGAAGGAATTATAAATGATCACCTCACCGGAAATTAATAAAAACTTTTTAAAAAAAACGAGCTAATGGCAATTTAAAATATTTTGTAATTTCCCAATAGAAGAACACCCTGTTTTGCGTATATACATAAGGTAATGTCTATATAGAAACTTATACATATATACATACATACATTAAAATATACATACGTATACATACATCATCTTTTGAATCTTTAAAATAGTTTATAAAAGTTAAAGTAGATTTTAGATCACAATATAAAAGCAATGAATTTATAAGAAAACTTAAACTGAAAAAAAAAATGTAATAATAATAAAATAATTTAAAAGAAAAAAAAAATATAACTATGTAATATAAATCTTGATTGCAATAAATGTTAATTACATAACATAAAGGCGCAAAAGAAAACAGACTTATCACAAAAAATATATTGTACATACAAACATATTAATGTTGTTTGTCTATAACGAGAGGAGGAAAAAGGAAAATTTATTACAGAAAAAAAAATATTTAAAATACGTCAAAAAATAAAAGAAAAAAAAAACTAAATAAATTTTCTTAGTTTAAATACAAAAATATAAAACTTTTATTCTACATAAAAATACTAAACAAAAAGTGTAGTTTAACATACAAAATTGCACAGCACCAAAATGTTGGTGGAATAAATTGCAAGCAGCAGAAATGAAAGTAATAAAATTTTATCATAAAAGAGAGTTAGAGCGAGAGAGAGACATAGAGGGAGAGAGAGAAGAGGGAAGAGAAAAATAAAAATAAATAAATAAATTTATAATAAGATGGATGTGAGGATGAGATATTTTCCATTCTTTCAAAAAAAAACAACAAAAAAAAAATGATGATGATGGTAAAAAATGGTAAAAATTATAAAAATGAGACTTAATGATACCTAAATGTACGAGTATGTTACTTTTATTACTTTTAAGTTGCAAAATCTCAATCAAAATCTCAGACAAAAAAAATGTACTCTCGAATCACACAGTTTTGAAAAAAAAGCACAACAACAACAACAATTCTTCAAAATCAAAAAATTAGCACAAAAGCTCTAAATGGAAAAAAACGTTTTTTTTTGTTCTGTTTTGCTTATTTTTTATTTTTATGTTGCATTTCTTGCTCGTGTGTATTTTTTTTTGGTAAAATTAAAATTAAATTATATGCAGAATATTTTTTTTGTGTTTTTGCATTTTTATCATTCTGTTACAGAAATGTTCCAACTCACAAAATGTTAAAAAATCAAAAAATATTTAGAGTTGAATTTTTAAAAATTTTTTTAAAATTTTTTGTTTAATTAATAAAATAAATATTAATTTTGAATTTAAATTTGAATAATTCTACTCATTATTTTAATACTACCTTAAAACAATATTCGAAAGCTTAATGCACAATTACAAATAACTTTCATAATTATTATTCTCAGACAAATTGTTTAGGCCAAGTATCAACTGTTATGCAAATTTAACATTGAACGAAAGACCAAAAAAAAAAATCATTCATTTAGACGCACAAAATGCGGCTATCATATTGTCAAGTAAAATTGTCACCATTTGTAATGAGGAAGGAAAAGAAAGATTGTACAAAGAGCTGGTAAGTCAGTAACAAAAACCCAAATATTTTTTTAATTCCAAAAATGTTGGCGTTTCTACTATGATTGCAACGAAAACTAAATTTTGAAAATTTTAAAAGTTTTTCATTATTATACAATGTGAAATATGAAATTTTGTAGTATAAAAGTTTTTGTTGTAATATAGAACTCATTGTTTAATTTTCAATCATCAGTTTAATTGAATATATAGGGAGATCAGTATAGTTGTTGTTTGATATATAAAGAGAAAAGTATTTATAGCAATAAGAATATAATTCTCGGAGTCTTAAAACTCCTTTTGTTGCTAAGCTATTAATATTTTAAATTATATTTTCAGAGAATACACGTATAACAGTTTATTTCTATCTCCAAAAGTCATCTAAATATATATATATATATAGCAAAGAGCGGTTTGCAGTGTAAAACAATTTTTTTTTAAATAATTTAAGAAAAATGTGTCTATAAGGGCTCTAGCAGCATTCAATTTTTAGTTTTGTAATTGTTTGATTGCTTATTTGCATTTTATTGGTTCAAGCGCACACATGTGCAATTGTTTGATCGCGTACAATTAATCAATCAAACAATTTATAATTTTTATATCTAACTGATTGCAATTTTAATAATTTCATATAGTTAAGTTGCTTAAATATGCGCGCAATTAATTTGCAATCAAACTGTAATTGCAAAACTGAAAATTGCATATTTTCCAGAGACCTAAGAATACTTACAAAAAATTTTTAAATAGTACACAAAACATCTAACTGTGCACATATTATAACAATCCTAACTATACCAACAACTACACACATATATAAAGAAGAGTCCTTTACACTTTACAGTGTTAACTGCTCTCTATATGAAAATGGAACGCATGTATTTTAAAAAAAAACGAAAATTTCCATTGATATTTTTCCTAATTCATGAATAAATTCATGAAAATTAAAAATTACAATTTTTTGAGTTGAACGTTTTCTGCAATTCGAAGAATTTTGAAAATATTTTTTTTTTGTTTCCATATATAAAAAACGAAATAAAAAAATTCAGATCATAAATTGCATATTTTTTATAAAAATTTTTTTTTTTTCGATTTTATTATTTGTTTTAAGATTTGTATTTGATTGTTATGATTTTTTATTTTGCTTTTTTTTCAATTTTTAATACTCATTAGTTTTCACCATGTCCGTTATAATATACATTATATATATATATATATATATAAAGATGTATGTATATATTAATTTTGAGAATTATTTTTTATTACATTGTAGATTACCGGTTACATTTTGATATGAAAGTTCCGGTACTTATAATTGAAAAATTGCCGATAAAGAAATTCGGATTTTGTAGTGTAAAGAATTTGGATTAAAAATTAAAATAAAAAGGAAAAGATTAACTTTTCTTTTTCCTTTTATTTTTAAATTTAATATTGCATGAATCGATTTTGAATTCATAGGATTTAATTTGAAATTTAAATTAAAGAACTATATATGAAGAATTTTATACTATTAAAGAATTATAATTAAATTTTAATAAAATGGTATTGGTTTCTTGTCCTTAGATTAAGGTCTATCTATCTACCTTTTCGAAATTTAAGAACCTTTAAGAATTTATAATTTTGTTAAAACAATTTAAAATTTAAATATGAATAACTTAATGCTTAAATTAGATAATAAATAAAATTTCATAATTATGCCATAAATTATTTTAATGTTGCAAAAAATCGATTAAAATTGATTTTATTAGAATTAATTTTGCGTATTATAAAATTTTTAATATTAAATATAAATGTTTACACAGGAATAATTTATTTTTAAAAAAAACAATAAATTAATTTGTAAATAATAAATTCAATTGGGTCATCGATTTGATTATTAAGCACTATACAATTTATTTATACCCTATTGCATTTAATACAAAAAATAAGTATTAAAATAAATATCGTAATTGCGTGCATAATTCTCTGATTACGATATTAAACGTGTTGAATATTATATGAAGTTTTATACGGTATTAATCCAAAAATTATAAACTCTTATATTGTTATACTCGTAACTTTCTTGTTCGCACTGGAATTTTATTTTTAAATTCGTTATAACCACTTCTACACTCATTATACTCTAATGATTAACACTTAACACTTATGATACTGTTAATTGATTACTCTTACTTTTTACTTGGTCTTACTTCAAAAAAACTAGTAGCTACAAGTGAATTAGTGTTATTATGGCTAATATGATTACCTAAAAATGAATTTCTTTTTTGAATTAAGCAATATGTAACGATACTAATAGTAAATAAAACGCTGTCAATTTAATTAGTACGCAAAAAATGTTCTTTAAAAGACTATTGAAATTAATTGGAGGCACACTGCATGGAATAAAAATACGACTTTAAAGCAGCACTTCAAAATTGTTTTATTTTACTGCCTTCCAAATATTTACGATTTGAAAGCAGATTAAAGTTATTGCTGTAGTTACCCTATTTGTAACAACAGAATAGCGTTCTCAGTTCTTAGAAAACACAAATTCTAATCTCTTTGATTCTTTCAGTTTTTCTTCAAAAATCGGCTTAAACTTTAAGAACTAAATGATTGAATTGTGACCAAATTTTATTTTCACTTTTTGAAAAAACTAGATACGTTATACGAAAAAATTCCTCTCAATTGAAAATTGCATTATTCGAACACATTTTTGATACCCACTCGTTTTTTTCTAGTGCGCTGAATAAAAAAGTGACATACACAATCAAGCTTTTAATCTTAATTTAGAACTTTTAAATTGACACTATTATGTTATATTAGATAATTTAAAAATTTACCAAAACTCTAAAATTATAAGTAATTCTCTCAGTAATTAAATACCTGATCTTATTCATTTTCATACATTATTTACCATAAATATAATTTTCATATAGTAGCACGAGACATTATTAAAAAAATATGTATATATATATATATAAAATTAGATATCAGTTATAATTTAATTATTATTACAATTTTCATATTTAAATATCCTAATTATCATTAAAATATTATTAAAGAATTACAAAAACTAAAAAATAAAATTCAACAAATGAACAAAATTTCTCACGAAAACCTGCTCTCTAAATAAGAAATTTACACTTCAAAGAATGTTGCGATGCACACGTCTACGTCAAAAACATTTTACAACCATAATAAACATTTTATGTAATATATTATGAGCAACACGATTTTTATTAATTATTTCCATTTACTATTTTACTAATTACGATTAGAGATTTTATTAAATTAACAAAACTATTTGCTTTTATGTGAAATTTATAAATACAAACGTTTAGAAAAAGAAAAAAATGAAAAATGAAAAATTATTGTATACGCATGTCACACAGTTGTATGTCCTATACAAAAGCAAGAAAAAAAAACAGCTACAAAAAAAAAAAGAGTGAAAAGAGAAAAATAAAAAATTTATAAATATTAACAGAGTAATTTATGAAGAGTTGAATAATGTAAAAGATTTATTTAATTATAATATTGCAATAGCCCATCATCTTAACGACACTTGAATTTATACAATATGAGTAAATAAACAAGTCACATTTATAATTTTCAAATGCAATTTCATATACACAATATAGATATATGTAAGTACATATTTAGACGAGGTTTATGAAATAACAATAAATTAAAATTCCATTTTAAAAGGATGTTGAAGCATGTTAAAAAAAAAAAGTAATTATGAGAATGGGAAAAAATCATATTAAAGAAGGTGCCAATTTACTATTCATTTCACACAATAAATACTTAAATTAATGTAGTTTTTCTTTTCTTTTTCTTTTAGTATATTAAATTTCACTGTAAGGAAATATAAAATGATTCTAGCTGGAGTGAAAATTAAAATTAAAAAAACATTTTATAAAAATTATCATGTACATTGTAACTGTGTCTTTTCATATTAATGAAAATACGAAACATAAAAAATTATTTTCTATTTAATCACATATTTTTTTTTATTAATAATTAATTAATTAATTAATTGCATTTTATTATATTTAGCAATTTTATATCATAAAAACAGTTTAATTATAATAAATTCGGAATAATAATGCTATGCCATAAGATATGCAATATTATTGAATTTAAATTAAATGTTTATTATTCCGTAAACAATTCGAAATAGTTATTAATTTTTCTTAAATATTGATAAAAAAATTTTTATTACGAAGAAATACCGAAACATTATCGTGATGGCAAAATAATCTCTGCAAATACTGTGATAATAATTCTGTTATACTTATATTAATTTTCGAAGAAGAAATTTCATTGAGTTCCCTTGATTTCACCGAAATAGTGACATATGAAATATAAACAGTAAGGATTGCAATTATAAATGGTTTTTGAAAAATTTTGCAAAATTTGAAGTTAAATTTAAAAAATTGAAGCGATATTCATTCTTCGTCTTCGGAAAACTGCGACATAATTAACCTAATAATTAAAAAATAATTATTATATATAATTATTATTAAATACGTATATACCATTTTGTTTCATCTTATAAATATAAAATTTCGTTGTACTAGTTGGAAAATAGGTTTATGCTGAAATTCCCCAAAAATTTCACAAAAGTACTATTAAAAAAAAACGCGTCAATTTAAATTAAAAAATTCATGAATTAAATTTAAAAAAAAATTTCGTTTATTATTTATTATTTTTCGAACTCACTGAATGAATTGAGGTTCCTTTTATAAATTATAAATTAATAACATGTAATTTTCATTTCTTTTATTCCACCATTCAAAAGCGGATCGGAAAGAAACGATGTTTTCCTGTTATTATCCACTATATAAATGACCCAATTTTTAAAGATTGACAAAATATTTGAGTGAATATTCCAATAATCATATGGAAAATATCTCATGGAAATTCAGAATGACACATAAAACTACACTTTTCATTTTTTTAAATGAATTGTGACATCAGTATACTGCTTCAAATAGATGTCTGAATTCACATACATTGAAATATTTATAAGTCATATTAAAAATGATAACCTAATTGACTTTCATTTTCTATTAAAATTTATTTTAATTATAAATTTTATATATATATATATTTTTTATCTTTTATTAAAATTTTATAAACAAATTTTTGAGTGCTTGTAATAATTTCATATACATTTCGATAAACAAAATTTTTTAATTAATATTTAATAAAAAATAAAATTGCCGCCAAGTATATAGATAAAATTAATAAAGTTCTCAGACTTGAGCTCATACTGTTATTACAATTAGTATAATAAAAAAAAACAAAATCAAAAACATTATAAGAAAACTTTCTATAAATCGCATTAAAATAATTTTTTTTTTTTTTGTTGTCTTTCATAAAAACTAAAAATTTTAATTTTAATAATTTAAATGGCATCACTTAACGCAAAAACTATATAAAAACGGCAATTCACAATGTCTTTATGTATAAACAAGCATGCATAATATACGAATGTGTTTGTATACGGTTATTCATTAAAAACATAAAAAAATAATAATAATAAAAAAAGCATCGTGTATCTAAAATTAAATTCAAAATAAAATTTTTATGTAAAATCGTATTTTTTTGATTTTTTTTTCATTTTTTTTTTTCTGTTTATCATTTTATTATTTATTGATCCATTCATTTGGAAATATTATTTAAAGCCAGTTAACTACCGTTTATTGCATGCGATATTTTTGCCGGTAGATATCAAAAAATGGTGAAATTTTATGCGACGTTCAAATGTAATTAGGACAAACAATTAAAAGTTGATTTTTTATGATCGTCTTCTGAATTTATCTTTTTTTAAGTAAAAAATTAAATATTGAATTATTTTAAATTTTTCCCAATAATAAGTGTATTTTATATTACAGTTATTTCTTTGATTAAAATTTTATTTAAATTTAAAATTATTAAAAACTTTGTATAACATTGTTTTTTAAATGTTTTTCTATTTGTTTTTTTTTACGTTATAATATCACAAAATGTCGATAATAAATATTTTAGTGTAACAGTAAAAATAAAATTAATTTGGCATATCTTTTAAAAATCTTGAAAAATAAATTCTTTCCCTTGTAAAAGTTTCCCTTACAAACTCTTCTTTTGATGCAAAATTATGAAGACACTTCCTTCCTATACTCCTCCAATCACCATCTTCTTTTCGATAAATATGATTAGAAATGATCATTAGCAATTTTTCTATTTACAGAAAATAAGTTCGCTTTTCGATTTTAATAAGTTTTATTCCTTATTATAAAAATAAATATGAATATTTTAGATATTTAATTCTCTGAAAGAAGTTTCAAGAGCATTATGAAAACCAAATGGGTATTCTAATTTTATAATGGTGAATTTTATTTGATTTCCGAAAAAAGTGTATTTAATTAGTTTCAGTTTTAAACATACGATATATAAAATACAGAAATTAAAAATACATAACAGGCTGTACTGTAATAATAGAATTTCCTAATTAATAATAAAATGTTTAATAAACAACCATATTAAAATTCAGAACCTAATGTGTCAGTGCCATTTTTCCAAATATATACTTAATACCTCCCCCCTTACCTAAGCCTTTTTAAAATTTTTGGTTGTTAATTTAGCCATTTTTTGGAAAATTTATTTTGTCGAAACCATAATCAGTTTTTTTATAAATTCAGTAAACGTAGAAAACTAACGTTTTCAGCTTTTTCTACTTTGAAAAATATTGACAATCATTATAGTGACTAAATGTATGTTGAAATTAATCATTACCTTAAACATGTTTGCTTTTTTTTCAATGGTTATGATATTAATATCGTTTAAATCAATTTTTGTCAACCTAATTTTTCAACAGCGTAAGCATCTTCAGAAATCTGTGAAAGCAAATTGAAATAAAGTAAGATGAAAATTGAATAAAAAAATGTAATAATTTATCTCAATTTAAATAAATGTTCTCCGAATTCGACTGTTAAGTTAACATTGCTTTTTTAGCATCCTAAAAGTATGCAATTTTTATATATCTTGGTATGTTAATAAATTGTTTTCAAAGGGCTTTTTAGCTAGTTCAATCGATATGTGCTACTTTATACAACCATGATTGAAATATGTTTTTTATTATTTTGAATATTTGAATTTGAATGTTAATTTACCCGTAAATCGTAAACATATAATGTTGTATAAGTAAGGGTTAAAAATTTGATATAAAATGAATAAAATTATCAACATGCCATTTTTTTATTTATATGTTCACTATTTGTAAATTATTGATTTTTATAAAATTTCTTTAATTAATTTAAAATATTTTAAAATTTTTAATAAAAAAGTTCGAAAACACAAAAATATATTCCACTATATTATAAATTTTATATATTTTGCTAATAACACCGAAACACGTCATATATTGGTGTTTATTAGGTTTACTTATTTATTTATTTTAAACGCTTTAGTTTTTGTGAAGAAAAAAACACTTTTATAAACATCGTTAATCCCAACACGCCATCCATATTATGTACATAAAGCTCCATTTATTTTTTTTTTATATGACAAAAATCATACGGACATACATATACGAACGTGTGCAACTAAAAAAAAAAAATTGATAATCAAAAAAAAATTAATTTTTGATTAAATATAAAAATCATTAAAAAAAGGATTAACAAATAAATTAATCATACTAAATTTTTTTATTATAATTAAAAAGGCAAATTTTAGATTAGAAAAAATCAAAAGAATTAAGTGAGAAACTTCAATATTGAACAAGCATAATGTCAAATGTTTTAAAAATATTTGTGTGAAAATTTTATTTTTTTTTTTTTTGGACAATTTTGACGGCAAAATGTAACTGTTTTTGTAGATAAATATTAGTTATAATTTAATAGAAAATATGATATGGGCAATCCATTTTAAAATCGCTAAAAGCTTTGTACAAAGGTAAAATTTTTAAAATTATCAGCATGAGGACAAAAAGTTTTAAAATAAATATCGAATTTATAGCTTGAATATAACAGAGAGTCTCTTTTTAGTCATCTTCTTGTATTCACATTCCAATCAGAATTCTCATTATTTTTTTGATTGCATATTTCATTTTTTCTCAAAATATCAACTTGAGCTTGTTTGCACCATCGAAAGTAAAATGAATAAGTGATAACTTTGTACGGTATTTGAAATAAGATAGATAACAAAATAGGAAAACATTTTTTTAAATTGAAAATTGTAATATACGAATATATTGTTCGCACTCTCTTCTTGCACAATGAGTAATATGGTGAGACTCAGAACGCAATTATGTTTTTAATAACAAAATTGAGTGTACATAATGCAATACGTTTATTTTATTCTTTTTTCTTTACTTATCTTCTCTTTATGTTATAAATTTTGTGAATTACAACACATAGCTGAGAACATAATTTAAATTTTATAAATGAAATTTTAAATGCAAGTTCATTATTATGAAAACATTATTAATTAACCAACATATCTTATTTACCAAAATCTTTCCGTATATAACAAATGAGTAGTGGAAAAATTTATATTGAAAATTAAAAATTAACAAGGTTTATTTTAAGTAAAGTATAATTAAAATTAATCGATTATTAACAAAAAAACAAAAATTAATAAAATATAAACTTATAGATATCATTGTAAGATATATTTTAGTGATAAAATATCATGATAAAATATTGCATGAATAACAAAAAAAAACAACAAAAAAATTTTTTAAAAATAAATTCATATGCAATGGAATATTTTCTTCTTTTTCTTTGGCTCTACAGCTCTTGGTAAGCTTTGGCCTTCTTTATTATTTGCCTCCATATTTCTTGATCATTAGCCTCTGTTTTCCAGTTTCTAACTTAAAGTTAAATGGTGTCATTTTTAACGTTGTCTTCCCATATTGTTCTCGGCTTTCTTCTGTTGCAATTAAATGTAGGTGCTGCTTTGTTGAAATTCTATATTGTGGCACAATTTCATTCATTGTGCGAATGCACAGCATGTCTTACTAACTTTAATCGTTGCCATTTATTAAAACGTTTAATAAGATCATTAATTTCATTATTATTTCTACATCTATATTCTACGTCTTCTTAGTCTTTTTGCACCAAATATTTTTCTCAGTATTTATTTCGTTCGAATACTCTTATAGATTGTTTTCCTCCGCTGCATTCAATCTCGATATTTCACATCCATATGTTACAACAGGACTAATTAGAGTTTTATATACATATTCGTATTTTAACATTTCTTTTTAAAAGTCTTGATTTAATAAGTTTTACTCATAATGCAATAATACGAGTAAATATTTTAAATTAAAAACAAACAACATCATTATGATAATTTTAATAATTTTTTTTTTTTATTTTTTATTAATTTAATATTAAAAAACTTATCAAAATTAACTATAAAATATTGTTAAAGATTGATCATTTGTTAAAGATTTAACTTTAATGATTATGCCAATTAATATATGACATTTATGAAAAGTATCGATATATTTATGTATCGAATAGAGAAAAAAAAAATATCGAATATAAGCAGTGAAAAAAATATATTATATTGTTTTGTCACATTTTATTATTAAAAGCGCACTCTGTTGTCAAAAAAACTAAATGAGAAAAAAACAAAAACAAATAAACAGAAATGAGAAAATATAAAAGCGAAAAATATTGCAGTGAGAAACAAAAGTGAGCACAAAAAACAAAAGTAAAAATCAAAAAAAAAAAAAACAATTTTCCTCATATTGCAACTCAATAAATTATTGTTTAATAGCACAAAAAGTAAAAAAATAAAAAAGAAAATCATAAAAACAAAACTAAAAATTCATTAACTGCAACATTTTCATCACATATTTTAACTTGAATGTGTATACATAATTAAAAATACATACATACATATATGAACAAAATATAATAAATATAAAAAAAATATTGTTTTTTCATTTATATTATGTTTAATTTAATTTTCTTTTATGTTCATAAATTGTAATTAATATCTATTTAAAACTGGTTAAAATAATTTTTTTTTTTTTTACATTATTAAATATTTTTTATAAATATTTTTTGTTTGTCGCATTTTATTCTCTTTCTTTTTCGTATTCGAGTATGTATTTATGTATATACACTTTTATTTTTTTTTTTGTTAAAGTTGCGCGCACTCTTCTCTCAATACTAAAAAGCTAATGGAATCACTTGACGATTTCAAATAAATTTATTATACTTCGATAATGGTGTTTTTTTTTTTCTTCGTTTTTGTTGCTAGCTTGTGCATTGTTTTTGTTACCTGTTCCTTTTTTTTATGTAATTTTAATTTTGCGTTCTTTTTTTTTCGCAATAAACTGTAAATAATTTTTAAGAGAATTGAAAAAATTAAAAAAAAAAATATTTTGAAAAAAAAAAAACAAACAAATAAAATAAAATGAGGAAATTTAAAGGATTGTCGGCCAAACTTTGGGATAGCAGTCAGTCAGTTGAGCGCATAAATTTAATAGAAATTGTAAATTTTGCTTTAATAAGAATTTAATTTTGATATTTTGAATTTATAAATAAGAATTTCTTTGGTTTTTTCGTATATATTTAATTTAAATAATTTCAAAATTTAATTAATAATTTTTTTTTATATTACTAATTAATTAATTAATTTAAATGTTCTTTCATAATATATTACATTATTTATGTTATTCTGGGGTTAATAATTTTTGACGCTTATTTTGAAAGCGTCATTTTCAATTTAATGCCATCTATGAGTAATATATAAAAGCGTGATCGAAACGGAAAGAGTTACGAGAATTTACTTGAAGCTAATATATTATATTTCTGTATATTATATAAGAAATAAATACTAAAATTAAATAATTAAAAATTTTATATTTGAAGCCATCTGTCGGAATAAAAATATATCTAAAAATTTTGTAGTTTGAATATTGTTTAAATTAAAATTTCTCTTAATTCGTTTATTTTCATGGAAAATAAAATTTTCTATAATTCGAATTCTTGCATTTTTCAAATTTTTAATTAATAATTTTGTCAAAATGTATAAACTAGACTACAAAATCAGATTTGTTTCGAAAATAAATCAAAGCAATAAATCTTTGTTGCCAAAATTGATTTTTTGGTTAAAATATTATTCAATTGGTTTTCCTCAAATAATTTCTTATGGTTTTTATGATTACTGTTAAAACTATAATTTGTTGTAAAGAATGGATGTTATTTAAAATGTCAACGTTAAAAGAGTAACATTTTGTACGTAACATTCAATTTTCTGGCTTATAATAAAACATCCATTTATTAAAAATGGTGAGAAAAAATTTATATAATACTTACAGCAATTTTGATTTATTTTCAAATAACATTCGGGATTTTTATTTTCATATATAATGTGAGGCTGTCTACTTTGTCACATATTTTACTATTGTCATACCCAATTGTTATTATGTATATGACTACGTTTTTATACATATACATATTCATTTACATAAAATATTCATATACTCGTACAAATAAGAAAATATTGGAACATATTATATGCTTGCAATTACAACTTGATTGTAGAATCGTTCCGTACACATTAAAAACCGACTATAAAATATTGCGTCAATTCAAATCGAATGCGTTAAACAGCAATTGTGTTTAATACAATAATGACTTATAGAATACAAATAAGCAATCAAACATTTGCAAAACTAAAAATTGCATGTCTATTATAGGCCCTTATTATACAAATGAAATTTTATTTTAAATATTTTTATGTTTTAATATAATTTATTCAAAAAATTATATTATATATAAAAATTTAATTATACAAATTATATTAATAAAATGTAAAATTATTTATTTATAAACATTGTGAATCGAAAAACAAATATGTTATACGCATATAATTTAATAAAATTTGTATATAAAATATTATATTATACGAAATATATTAGATACACATACATAATAATATTAAAAAAAAATAATGATTATAAAAATATAATGAATTGAAATATGCTGGCGCTGTATGAAGTCCGGAATTAATTTTTTTTTTAAAAGATCTAATCAATTTTAAAAAATTTTACATCGAAACAGAAAACTGATAGTAAAAACAAAAAAAAAAGCCAAATTCTTTTAATTTAATTTTTTTTTTTTAATATATTATTTATGTGTATATTAATATTGTTTTGTATAATAGTTTAAGTTGGTATATCACTTAACAATTTACAATATTGCACATAGTATTGTTGCAGTTAGTTAGTAATTTCGCGTGTAAAGTCAAATTAAGTGGCTTCATCAATTTTTTTTGTTCATTTTTTTTTTGCTTTTTTTGTTTTCTCCTTATTTTGTATTTATTTTTTTTTTACGAGGATATTTTTTATACATGAAAAAAGATTAACGATAACATTTTATCTAAGATGTGTTTTTATTTTTTTTTTTAGTTTTCGTTTTGCATTTTGAAAAAAACTACATACACATATATTAATTTTCTTGAAATTTTAATTATATTTTATTTATGAGTATATATTTGTATGTATACAGAATTTGTAGTTATACATATATATATATATATAAATAACTAAGTAATTGTACATTTAAAATATAAAGCTGTTTATTGTATTTATTTATTTTTTTTTTCAAAAAAAAAGATGAAAGTGATTTTATATAACAAGTTGTAAATACCTATAAAAGAATAATATTATAAAAGTATGAATAAGGTGATTTAAAAATACCGTATTGGAATTAAATCTATATCTTGCAATTCCCAATAGTATTAAAAATAATAATAAAAAAAAAAAAAAAACAAAAAATAAATTGATTCTATTTCAAAAAGCCTACTATTTTATTATTTTTCTTATTTTTAATATTTATTTTTTTTTTTTCTTTTATGAAATTTGATATTAAAATATAAAACTGATCATTGCATCCACCGATCGATCGGATCGATTGAACGGTCAGCGCAATAATTTTTTTTAATATTATTATGATGTATTGCACAAAAATAAAAAAACAAGATACAAAGATAAAAAAAAAACCTGTAATTAAAGTTTTAGTGACACTAACAATGATTACATGTTCTTTAGTTTAAAATGTATTCAATCACGTATATATTTTACTGTATATACAGATATGCTTATCTATGATTTATAAATGAAACATTTTGTTTTTTGATATTATAGATATGATATTTATTTATGTTTACACAGGGTGTTTTCCATAAGATGGCAAATAATTTAAGGTTGATTCTTTAATCAATTTCCAGCAATAAATGGTTTGGTAGGGACGGGAAGGGGGGATGCAAATATATTAATACAAACTCCTTATTTACTTTAAAAAAAATATTTAGTGAATAATTTTATAATCACGTTTTACTGGCAAAACTATGAGAGATAGAGGAAAACGGGTTAACTTATAGGAATGTGGCACATCGAAAAAAACCAGGAATAAAAGTAATAACACAAATTTCCGAAAAACTTAAATTTTTTAAAAAAAATTCTGACTTTCATGAGCATTATCTCTGTAAAAACTGTGGCTCAAATCAAATTAATTTTAGGACTGAAAATAAAGAGCTATTAATTGCCTATAAAACAAACACACAATTGTTATTGCATATCGCATGGTTCCGAAATTATAAGCATTTATTTATTTGCAGCAAAAATTTGGTAACATTTTTTTTTAAACAGACTGTAGCTAGAAAATAAATATATTTGCACCGCCCCACCCCCCTCCTTCACCCATACAATTTTTTTTCGGGATATATATCAAAGAATTATTCCTAAAATTATTTGCTATCTAATGCGAAACACCTTGTATAATTTAATATGAATAATTTTGTAACATCTGCCATTACTTGTACATACGAGTATATATATGCATTTGGAAATAGTGAAAAAATATAATAGAAATAAAATATAAGATTTAATACCTATATATATATATATCTCTTCAAATAATTGAATATTTAAATTAAATCCGTTTTAGATATTAAATAAATTCATCTAACTTATACGTAAATGTAAAAAATATAAATAAATAAATAAATTATGTATATACGTATATAGAGTCAACTACATTTTAGAAATTTTAAAATTTTAATATTTTATTCATGTACTTTTTAAAATAATATTTAAAATTATAATATTACATTTTATTAACACAATTTTTTTTGTTTTATGACATATTGCCGTACAAAATAACCTAACTAGGTGTATATAAGAAATAATATGAAAAAGGAATTTTCAATAACGACAATGACAACACTTGTTTTTTTTTTTTAAATGTGAGAATGGCAGATACACTATATGTACATACACATGCACGTCTATTTATTCCCTATTGATGTCTTTTAAATATGACACATTTAAACACTATTGTCATTTTCTTTCAAATACTGTTTTATTAGTAGCGGAATATTTTCAAAAGATTTTATAAAAACGTGCACATTATTATATACATATACGAACTCTCTAAAGAATGTGACAAATTTCACAGATGTCAAGATATTTTTTTTTCAACTCAGTATAATTTATATTTTATATTTAACTTTGATAAACACTTTACTATAATGTTAATATCATTGATCATTTTCAAAATTATTATGTTGCTTGTGCACTATGTTGTCACATTAAATAAAAATTAAAAAAAACAGAAATTGACAAGTAATATATAATATATATAAAAGTGTGCTATTGGGTTGTATTAAATTTAATTTAAAATTAAATATTAACTATAAAATTGTTGATTAAAGATGGAAATTGGTATGTATTCTATAACTCTACTATTCCTCGTACTTACTACATTTCATATGAGATCTAGAACGTCTTAATCTTAAATTATTATACTTTTGAAATGTCCTTCAAATGTCAAATTCTCCATTAAGAAGTGAGTCAATTTTTTTTTTGGGCAGTTTCATTTTTCTTCACCATAAAAATTGAAAAAAAAAAATAAATTTTTATTTAGTTACAGGAAATTCGGCAGTCATTTTTCTAATTATCTAGTGATCTAATTATATATCTATCAACTATGTCCTTGAAGTTTTTATAAAATGGCTTGACAATTTCGGATGGCTATCATATTACGAGTAACTTAAAAATAAATTTTAAATATTTAAAAAAATATTAAAGCTAGCGTTATGAAATTTGTCAGTCATATGTCCAATTTTACGTCCAATAAAGTTTTGTCAAATGCGTCTTGACACAAAAATGAAGTATTAAAATGAACACTGCAAACGAGATTATAGTATGTATTAAGTATAAAATCTTTTTTTAGGCTTCTTCATGAAAATATATAGCTATGATTTTACGAAAAAATATGCAAATCTCTAAATTCCAAATAAACCATATTATTATCAACAACATGAACTACTAGAATTCTTTTTGGAAAATATTTGTATTTTAAATTTAAATTTGTGGTCCGATTTTGTATTTTTGATTTCCAAATATTTATTGCACATGTGCTATGTTATTTAAATATCTACATTAAATGCAAAACATTTCTGCAATCAAATAAAGTGCGAAAATATTTTTTTCCGATAAAAATAAATACATAAAAATTTTTGGGTAAAATTAAAAATTTTTATGAAACCACAATTGTATTGCAATTTTTGACCGCTAACAGTTTTCTTATATATATAAAAGCAAGAGTTCCGACATAGTTCGAATCATTATCTTGGTTTCATTTATCCCCTCATCCGTATTGTATTTATATATAATTGAACAATATTCAGTTGCATTGCATATATTTTTAACTTATAAACCGATGCAAATGTAAAAGTGTATGTGTATACCGACAGAGAAAAAGATGATCATGCATATGATTGAAAATCAAATTGTTTTTGAAAAATAATCAAACAACAAATTTCCACTCAATTTTCTTTTCAATTAGGCTTATAAGAAAATAAAAAAAAAAAACAGAAAACAAGAAATCAAGAAAATAAAAATTAGTCTCGGACCGGGTACCTATGTCTTTTTTACCTTTTTTTGATTTTTACTTCTTCGTTTTTCTTATTGTTTGTTATTAAAGGTTGTACGATAACCAACTAAACTCTTAGACTTTATTATTGTTTTTTCTCTTTTTTTTTATTCTTCAATTTTTGTTCATTGAATACATCGTGTAAATTTTTAAGAGCATTATTAAGCTTATACTCGTATAGTGGAATGTTTACTAATAATAAAATTTTTATAATTTTTTGTATTTCAAGGTATTTTTACATTTCAAAGGGTTATATCAAATATATACAATAGCTCATCATCGTATCGGTAGTAAATTTGTAACCGCATTATTTCGTGATGATGACCAATAATATAGTAAAAAGATCTATACCGGAATAAATTAATTTCTATTTGGTCACGTCCTAAGCAAATTGGTTTTAATTCAATAGTCAGCTTTTAAAAAAAAAAAAATTTTTTTTTATTTACCGAATTATGTTATATGGGAATCAGTGACGTAGCGTAAGCATTTAAAAGAATTTTGTGAATTTAAATATTTTTGTAGCTTGAGTAAAAATAAATTGTAGGTCTTAATGTTTTTTCAATGTATATATCTTTTAAATTTAATGAGTAAAATTCTGACAGAATTTCAAATATGCAAATGAAATTGTGAGGATTTTTGATTTTGTAAACTATTACACCAATATCCATCAAAATGGAATATGACAGTTTTCTGTTTGTTGTAATCACATAATTAATTGTCTTAATGACAATCTCGTAATTTCATGATTTTATATAACTTACTTTTATTTGTTATCCAAATCTAAACAAATGATATTAAAATTCCTTATGGAAATTAAAAAATAAGCGCAATACGTTAAATTAAATCTACGACCACCATTCGGGTTACTTCATATTACGGCTTATTATTCTATTTCATAATAAAATCTGTTTGTTTTCTTAATATTTTTTTATGAAATTCCTTTTTGTATTGTTTTGTTCTCTTCCGGAAGTAATTTTTTCTTTATATGTAACAATTTCTCCATTTATTTCACTATATCACATTTAAATTTTTTCAATTATTGTCTAGCATTTTTTCTGAAAATTGCAGACTGCAATATTTTGGTTCTCTACCACTACTATCTAGAAATTTCTCAATTCTCTTTCTCTCGTATGACATTCATAAACCGTATGCGGAAATCGATGTAGTCTGCTTTGTGTTGAAGATTGATTTAGGGTTAAAACTCGTCAAATTTTTTATTTTATGAATTAATTAATAATTTTTTAATAATGCATATACAATATTAAATTAAGAATAATAAAATATAAATCTTTTATACTTGAAAAATTTTCAAATTATTTTTTTCCTAAATACTATACACGCCACTGATTTATATACTTATAAGTTAAATATTTCTATGTTAAATATAATTGGTTAAATATTAGATATTAAAGCTGTATAATTTAAGATTGACATCCTCTGTAGATATACATATAGTAAAATTAAAATTACACGAAAAATGAGAAAACGCGAAATATTAAATAAATTGCAAATAGAAAAGAAGAAGAAGATAAAGAAAAAAATAGTATTTAATTTTGTTAAGAATTTCAATTTAATGTTTATACTTGTTGCTGCTGCTGCTGCGTTCTGCTTAAAAATTTAATGAAATTTCACATAAATTAAGTTTTTTTTTTCTACTTCATTTTCTGTAGTTAATCTTATATATATATTCCATTGTATATATATATATTGGGTTATAATAGCAAATATCTTGTATAGTTATCTTTATATGCACACAAAACCAAATGACTTACGACTTAACATAAAATCAACTGAACTTGTAATACAATGATGTTGAATTTTTTTTCTTTTTTATTATTTTTAATCAACTTTCTTTATTTGAAAATCTACAATTTTAGTTTTTTTTTTTTTAACTTTTATTACAAAGTATACGATATGTATCCATATATATACAATATTTACATAATGTATGTAGTATACAATAAATATGGCAAAATAAAAACTTAATTTCCTTTAATGTTATCGATTTCAATTTACCAATGATTACTTCTTTATTGTTACATTCATACATGCATTTAGGGAACACATACGCATACAAAATATTATAAATGTAAAATTATATTTTCTATATATACTTTTTTTTTAGCTTAGATTTTATTCTAAAATAATCAATTATGCAATATTGCTTTTTTATGGCACTCTTTTGTATTTATTTTTCAAGTTTATTCAATTTATTCATATATTTTTCATTTAATTATAATTAAAGGTTAGTGTAATAATATTATAGTATGTATAACTGATGCTAATTTACGATAATTTTTTAACTCATGTAGATTTCAGGATTTCGCTTCCAATTTGTACAAATATCAGTTTGCAAGCCGGCTTTAAAGCGTCTTTTAAACTTAAATATTTTTACTTACCTTCTGGAACGTAAAAATTTTTGCAGTATAAAATGTCTTTCATTTTATGGGTTTAATACTTGATTTTATCTTAAAACTTACCAAATTTATTTTTCGAGACCGTCTCTCCTCGGCTATCGTCGGCTACGTATTCAAAGCACTTTTTAAACAATTAGCAATAGAATAATTCGTCGAAATTTCTGCATAAATAATATATGAAAACGACTATATTACCAATATTAAAGCAATTTTTAAAAAATATGGAAGCCACCCCTTTCATTTTCACCCTTTTACCAGACTTATTCAGTACTTTATAAATTCATACGCGAAATAGATTTTATTTTAGTTGGACAATCTCCACAGTTTATTTCATCCTGCAAAGCGAAACATTTCTGAAGATGCTTATTCTCTCCAGGCCCTCTACACTTACTTATGAGAAAATTAATTAAAGGTATTCTTTCATGTGAGTTGTTCCCAAATTTATTCCCCCAATATTAGTGTAGAGCAAAAACATTTTCATTTGAGACTTTAATTACAACTTTATTTCTTCTTAATATAATAAAATATTAATATTTAAAAATTTGTAATGGCTAGTGGAGTTACATATAATTACAAATTTTCTATATGCAATAAACTAATTGGATCTTGTTTCCAGATCCGAAAAATTTCGGTCTTTTGCAATGAAATCTTAAAACATTTAATTTTAGTAATTATTAAGGAATTTATTAAAGAATATGAAAATAAAATTCACTCTTAGCTACATTATTGGTAATGGCTACATTACATGGCAACAGTGTTAGGTATTTAAAATTAAAAATTAAAAAAAAAAAATAAAACATACCTAATATTATATATAGATTTTTATCATTTCGCTCGTTTTAAACGTACGTTTAAATATTTTCCTCACAAAACTATAAAATATGTGCCAATATACAAACGTGTATATATATATATATTATACACAATTAAAAAGACTAAATAAATCCTTTTTAGTAATAAATCTGCTTATTAAATATTATTTTTATGTAAAACAAGCAATTAAGAATAATTCCTTCTTATAATTTTAATAAATTTTGATTTATAGCTTTTGATTAAGATCTACAAAACTTCCCATTAAATGCGTCATATCTGTCATTTATCACAAAAATACTAGTATTTTTTTTTTTTTGCAGAAAAATACAAAAAAAAAAACAAATAATATCAGAAACTGTTAGAAAAAAATAAAAGCCTATATTATAGTTTATTAATCAAATTTAAAGAATATAGTTAATCCAGTCAACCTTAAGTGAATATTAGTAGAAAATTGTAATATTATCTATACACTAAAAAATATTGTTAATTTCTAAATTTAATTTAAGGGAAATTACATTTAGAAATTACGATATTAATTACGTGTTCGATATCAGGTGTCAATTTAAGGGAAAACGAAGTCTTCGGGCAATATTAACGCCCTTAGAACGAAAGAGCTACGAACAATATTGATGCCTTGAAAATATATCCCGAATTTATCAAAGGGCAGAAAACGGAAATGAATAGTTTGTCTGTGAGTTACAGTTCATGTATCCCCTTTTCACAAATCTGAAAATTAAAATCTATAAAGAAATTTTAATTTCAGCATTTAATTTTATATTTCTTAAATTATAAATTTTATACAATATATCAGTTAAAAATTATTTGACAAATCCATAGAAACTTTAAAATTCAAGTTTTGCAATTCCATTGCATAAGTAGACCATTCAATTATCTAGTATTTATCAAAAGTACGGTATAAAGTTAAGACTATTAATTATCGAATATTTGTCGAAATTTTCGTCATTTTCCCAGTAATTTAATTATTATTTGATAGTTTCATAATTTCAAGGATAATCAGAATAATTCTAGTTCTAGAAAATAATAATTTCGTTCTTCCAAAAAAATAATTAATATTCAATTTATTCAAAGTTATTTCGGCATTCCATCCGTTTCATCGGTTCTATTCTTTTAACCAACCGAAGGACAACTAATTTTAAAAATTTAATTGTATAAGTAGATACTCAATTTCATAATACATTTGATGTGATACTTTTTAACGTCTTGTAGCCATAAATTTACTTAACATACATATATATGAACATATAATATAAGAAAAAATTTTAATATAGTATAATAGTATAAATATATTGGAATATATAATGGAATTTATTTACATATACATACATAAACACAAATGCATTATTATTTTTCCTATATATGGATTTGGAAATTATTGCGATAATTCATTGAAATGTCAAAACTTATTATAAAATTTTAAAATGTAAAGATCAATTTATTTGAAATTATTTAGTTGATGTATTTAATCAAAATAAATTTACCTCTTCTTTCACAAAAAAATAATATGAAAAACTAAATTGAAAATTATTCATTTAAATTTTTTTCATAAATAGAAATTATTAATTTTTTAATATAGGGAAGCTACGAAAATTCCGTAATTTTTACCACCTCTGTGAAGGATTAGTTTTCTTTTTTTCTATTTTAAATATTAATTAATTATATGTGATTATTGTATAAAACAAATGCGATAAAACATTGCAAAATATTCATTAAATAAGTTTAAATATGCGCCATCTATAACGCAATTAAGTGCAAGATAAAAACACAAATTAAATAGAAACTCTTATTTATTAGATGGAGATCATATTATATATTATGTTATTTTATTAATTATTTATCATAAGTCATAATGCTTATAACGCAGGCTGCGTTATGATTTATTTAATGTGTTAAATTATAAATTCTTAAAATTAGCTTCTTATAACAAAATTTCCCTAACATAGATTCACAGTTGCCACCGTATTAGCGTTGGCTATTGCTAATGAATTTGCATTTCTTAGAATCGTACAAAGATTTTTTTTACCCCGTTGGTTCAGCAAGTTTGTTAATCTTAACAATTTTAATTCTCATTACTCAGATTTCAATATTTGTAGTAGCGTCACTGTAGCCTCTTAAATTGGTATATTCCGTTTTAGATTTAATTCTGCAAGAAGTTCTTTGTGCATATCTTTAAAAATATGTATTTTTAAGGTCATTTCAATGGGCATCATAAACCATCGTTTTGATTAAAGCTATTTTTTAGGAACCAGTATCTCTTTCAAGTCAAAAATACCTCATTTTTCTATAAATATTTGTTTTAATAATAAATTATATGAATTCAATTTATTTTCTTGGATGTTGATTCATTATAGAAAATATTTCAATACATTCCTGTAAAAATAGAATAAAACCTAGAATGGAATATTATTTAATTTGCAAATAAATGTAAAATAAAAAAAATAAATTTAAATAGAAAACAAATTCTTAAAATTTTATTAATTTTTGTTAAGATAAGTGAATTTTCAATTCAAGTTAAAAAAAAATTCATTTATGTTATTACAGAAAATTCGTGCAAGTATGCATTTTATTGTAAAATATTTGTGAACAAATTATGCAAGTGTATATATATATATATTATATATATCTAAAAATATTTCACAATTAAGGTATGTTCTTGCGAAATTTATAATTGAAATTTAATTTTAAAATGACGGAAAAACAATAGAATTAGAAAATTAGAATAAAAGAATTTTTTTTTTTTTAATTAACCATACAACCATATTTTGCAATGCTATAAAACGAGTTCGATATGACCCCCTCGCTTATACAGTAACCAAACAAACCTTATTTTTATTTATATTTATATATATATGTATGTTTAATTAAATATATATATGGTTCATTCTTGTATTTACCTTTATGTTTAATGGAAAAAAATTTTGTGCTATTTTAAAAAAAAAAATATTTATCGGAATTTGTGCCAGTACATTTATAATACATAATATGCTTCTAAGTTTGATTAATACGAAAAATATTTCGGAAATAAATATCATAATTGTAAAGTTAAGCTATTAGAACTTAATAATGGTTTACAGGTGGTCCAGGTTGGGTTAGGTTGTAGTTTGACGCGCCTACCTTTTGAAACACATAATACCATTGAACCCACAAAATCTACCATATTCAAAAATATCAGTAAAATCCCTGACATATGTATTCGCCATGTCTGTAGTCCATGTCTGTAGTCTGTAGTCCCTGACATTTGTATTCCATGTCTGTAGTCCTGCTACATCACAGCAGTATCGTAGATCATCTTCTACGGATGATCAATAGCAACTAATGCTTTAAATTTATTACTGTGGCTTATCAAATAACAAAAATGTTAATGTTGCACATATTATACGTATAGAAAGAATATTTTCTTAGCTCAGTATATTTTATGGTTTTTGATGTATATTAATATACAGAATGACTTGTAGCTCTTCTTATTTGATCGTAAACTAATTAATTGCAATTGGAACTGAAATTCTACGTCAAATAATCATTTTAACCGTACTGAGGGAAAAGTGTTAACATAAACCACCCAGACTTAACACTGTTGTCCTATTTCCATGTAGGATAACAAAAAAAAAAAAAACATGGAAATATTTAGTAAAATTTTTAACAACAAATCATTAATTTTTTAAATAAAATTTCAATCCATATAATTATTAATTTTAATAGTAGTAATTTTTTATCGTATTAAAGTAATGTTTGTTGATTTTGCTCTCATAATCTGTATGTACTTATACACATATAAGATGATGGCATTTCACTATGTATAGGCATTTAACATATAAACTTATAATCTTCTTGATATATACGTATAACATACAATCTATATATGAATGTACATACAAAACATTCATGGCATAAATTTTCCAAAAAGAAAATAAAAAATAGAAAAATATTTTCTATTAAATTCAATTCAAATAAGAAAAATGTTCAGATCATATTATAGTTGTGCTATATAGACTTAAAAAAAAAAATTCCTACTGCAATAACTTCTTCATTACATCAAGTAAAATATATATATATGTATATAGAAAAAATTAAAATATATATTGCAGTGCACAAACATCTCTTTATTTTATATGCATATAAAAAAAAAATAAATATAATTTTATGTTACGTTCGCATCTTAAAAATTTTCAAAAGACATGAGTTGTTACGTTTTTCATATATTTTGTGCACTATAAGCTTGTTTTGAATAAAATTAATTTTGTAACATTTATGATGAAATATCCTACATCATATATCATTATGTTAAATTATTATATTCCAAAAAGAAAACAACAACAACTACAATATAATATACTTATATTATATTTTATTTGAAAATTATTTATTAATTTTATATTCCGTTCGTAATATTATGCCTATATATATAAAATAATTTCAATCGAAAATAAAGAGTTGCACATAGTTGTATAATCATAATTATTTAACCCTTTAATGTACAATAACATACGAATTATAAATTTTATTGAGATTTATAATACTCTTGATTACTATTGAAAATTAAGATACTGTTAAAAATTGTGGCCAAATTTAGCCTACAAATACGCTATTAATGAAATTATTCAAAATTATAATATAATTATCATTAATTTTACAGAAGATTTATATTTTAATAATGGAATAAGAAGCTGTAACATTTTTCAAGTCGAAGGTGCGTTCAAGTCGAAGTTGCGTTCAAGTCGAAGTAAACAGTTCCTTTTTTAATACAGCTGCTAAAAATTATCATTAATGAGTATCCATTAATTTTGGCTTATCGTATTTTTGTGTCTACACTCCGTGAAGGGCAGACATGGAAGCGCTGCCTTACCACTTTGAATAGAGAGGTGTCGTTCGTTTCAGTTTTTCTTTCCTAATTGTCTAGTCTAGTCTAAGAGGAGAGGCCTTAATATTTATATACTGGTCTGAATGCGTCCTGTGTTTTATAGCACGGTTATTTCATCCAAATTAATATGAATCTAACTGCTACATACATACCAAGGAGCACCAACCACATTACGAAGCACGTTGTTCTAGCTTGTTTGTATTTTCTTGATATATATATACCATATGACTATATACTGGCTTTATTATTTGGTTATATCTTAAAATTTTGTAAGTATGTTGTCAATTTAGATCTACGATCTGGGAACCAATTGTTTACTCTAAACTTATTTCCTATATAATTCTATTTTTTTCTTTTTATCATGTTTTTTTCCATCTGAGCTTAACATCCAACGCCATTCTAAACTCTATTATATTTCATATTTTATGTGTATATAAACGAAAAGAATGGGAGTTGAAAATCTGAATCTTGTTGTCAAAGTTTTAACTAATTGATTTAGTAAATATACACAACATATCTCTATATATGTACAAATAAATCATAGCCGCACTAAATATCCTAATATTGAATGAAATGTTTTTTAATTGTTCCATATTTTTTAACGTTATTTAAAATCAAAATATTAAAAGAACGTTTTTCATATATATTATGCACATATATATATTTGTAAACTTTTATAAAAATTTAGACATAATCAACGTGTGCATATTTTTGTTTAAATAATAAACATACATACATACATACGTAAAGAAAATTATGTGCTATGACAACAAAAACAAAAGTGCAGTTTTAGAGAAAATTATTTACTTAATGCTAGAGGGTGTCACGATAACTCTTATATTATATGCTAAGTGTAAAAATTTGCCAACTTTTTCTTTCTGTATTTTTTTTTTTTTTGATTTTTTTGATTTTTAGCTAAATCACGATTTTTAGTTGTTCATTTTAGATATTTTCATATATATGTATATTGTCAAAAACTAAAACAAATAATATGGTGGTATGTTTAGGTTAAAATATTACAGTAGACAAACTAGAAACAGAAAAATCGTATATTTTTTATTATTATTTGTTTTATTTTAGCTTTTGTTTTTTTTTAAATATACAAGAGTGTATATAAATAGTAGATATGATGATATGATATAAAAAAATATAAAAATTCGGATAAAATAAAATTGTATATAAAGTTGCACATTTCCCTTGAACAAGTCAAAATAAATATTTTTTTTTAAAAGCAATCCCCTAATTAATAATTCTCGTTAATATACCTTGACTTTCAAAATGCTGCAAATACGATAATAATAAATAATTAAGCAATTCATACTTATAAGCTGAATTGTGTTTTATTACCGTATTACTGAATTTTGAAAATCAACGATACTAAAATTACCCAATATCTAGTAAAACAAATATTGCATACCTACAGGATGAGAACAAAAATTTATATGAAGCGGCAGTATTTATTTTTTTCCTTCTTTACTCCTAGAAGGAGCATAGGGTTAGTGCATGATATTATGTCCTAGTTTAATAGCGTCATACAGTGAACTACGTAGGTGACTAGCCTGCTGTAGTTTTATTTATATTAAATATTTAAGTTTATTAATACGTTACTGTTTCTTTTTTCTTAGTTTTTTAATATCAAATATTATGAATTTTTGAAAATTACTTGTATAATATTTATTAGTATTGCATATTAAGTTATATAATATTGAATATAATTTTTATAGTGGCCTGACCGGGGTTTGAACCTGATACCCTTCGGCTAAAGGACCGCTACCATAACCACTGCAATATAAGTCAGGAACCGGCAATATAATATTTGTTAAATTTAGGTAATTATGCGAGCCAAAAATTAAAAATTTATCGTTAGTTTTAAGCCGAAATTTAAATGTAATGTTAGGCATTGTATTCTAAAAACTATTAAAATCATAAACCACAACCAATCTCTTAAAGAAAAAATACGACCGGTTTGAAAGACAAATTAAAACTAATAAGCACATTTTTACTAGATTTGTTGGAAATGTACTATTTAAAAATGATTTTGGTTTTAAGAAAGTTATTGCGTTAACTTCTGTATCTCTCAATCAAGTCTCTCTAAAACTTAAGTAATTTGATTCTTAAAACTTTTTATTTTTATTTTATATTTTAGTTTAGTTTTTATTTTTAGTTTAAATTCAATTTGTATACTGAGTTATAAATGTAAAATTCGTAGAATTAATTTTAAGTAGTTCATATATTGTATTCATGTAGGTTTATGACAGGTAAATTAATATAATATATATATACGTACGTGAAAATATGTATTTATATATGAATATGCCTAAAATGCAATAATTGTTAAAAAAAAAAATAATAAACATGATTTTATATAATAAGAAATAAAAATATATGATGAAATTTGACAATTTCATAATATGGTTTAGAAATTTCTCATTTTTGAAAGTGTTATTATACCCTATTTTCATTTACATTGGTATTTAATTATGTATACATTTTGAATCTATTTGTCTAAAATCGATCACAATTAATTTATGAATGTGTGAGTGAGTTGTAACCTTATTATATAGTTCTTATATAGTAATTAAAATAAATGTCAAATGTTTTGACGAAATGCTACACAGTATAATAGGCCTATTCATAAACACAATATATCGTATCGTAAATTGCTCTACATTTTGTGTTGATAGACAATGTTGTTGCAAATGAAGTTTGTTTATTTAATTACCTATATAAACAATATATTTAAATGTTTATTAGTAGCGCAAATAAATCGTGTAAACTGTTTAGATTTTATAAAATTGTCAAAAATATATTGCCAACATATATATATTCATAATATTTTTGCAGTATTGCGTTTTTGAAAATTTGTAATATGTTAATATGTGAGGTAGAGTAATAATTATATGTACATATAATGACAAAGATTTTATGGGATTTATATATATTTTTTTATTCCTACTTCACTCCTGGGAGGAGTATAGGGCTGATGCACGATATTGTAGATAACCATGAACACCAGTTTCTTACGTCATTGAGTTTACTATTCGTCATAGATTTACATAATATACATATAATACAACATAATATATATGAATTTCTATTTTCCCTGTATGAATTTTTTATTAGGGTTTTCATTTAATTCATAGAATCACTCATTTCTTTAATATCTCATCTATTATTGTTTTTGGTGTAAATTTTTTTTTCTAATTTACTTATGTAATATAATATATATTATATATGTATGTATATTTCAGTTTCATTTTTAGCACTTTTCCAAAAATTTTTTGAAAAAAAGTGCTTATTAGTTTCACTCTGTCCGTCCGTCCGTCCGTCCGTCCGTCCGTCCGTCCGTCCGTCCGTCTGTCCGTGTGTCTGTTTACAAAACTTCTACACCCTTGAAGATAGAAAGCTGAAATTTTATATGTACATAGATCTTTACTAGAAACTTATTTCTGTAGAACAAAATTTTTACCTATCTCCTCCCCTCTAGAAGTTATACCCCCCCAAAACCCTAAAAATGGCCTTTTTTAACTATTTGTTGCAATGAAACCATAAGCATTTTTGAAATTTTGCAAACGCAGAAAAGCAGCGGCTTGCTTCCCCTAGCGCGGCATACTATATTTGAACTTTAGAAAAACAAAATGGCCGTTCAAATTTACCGTTATCTAAAATCCTTTTTTTGCAAATTTTTGATGTCGTTTTTTTTCCAAACTACAGCCTGTAGAAGCTTGAAATTTTAGGAGCTTCTAGACATTATCAAATAGTTCATTTCGCTAGAAGAAAATTTTTTTCCATCTCCACCCCCTCTCAAGTTATCGCCTCTTGAAATTTGTAAAATTTGAATTTTTGACACCTTATATTTCCGAAACCGCAAGCTTTTTCAAATTTCTATTAACGCAAAAAGTTAACGGTAAATTCCATGAAATTAAAAAATATAATTATTTTTCTTAACTCACAAAATTAAACCTTAAAATCGAGCATTATGTTAACCCCACTTTATATTAATTTTTGCTTTATTTCAAAGACTGCATAAATCATTCATCCTAAATATATGCAACCCTAGAAATAGTTTTGTATATGAATGAAAATAATTTTAATAGTGTGATGGGTACATAGACTACATAGACTGTATTTAAAAGCAAAATTTTCATTTGTTGAAAGGAAAAGTGCTACAATACAAACCATTGGTTTGACCCAACTTTATTTGTTTTATATATTATTTGAGAATCCATATGGCCATATAATATGCATTAAGTCTAATATTCTCTATATATGCATTTGTATTTTAAATAATAAATAAATAATTTGTTTCCAGAAATAAAGTTAAATTTTAAGCTACACAAAGATCTTATTAAATGTATATGCCTTCTAAATTTATTCTAAGCTCTATATAAGATCAATTTTTGATTATTTTTGTTTAAAGATATTTATAAATTTACTTTACAATAATTTTTTGAAAGAAATTCATTTATTGCATATAGAAAATTTTTAATAAAAATGACGTTAACAAATTCTAAGATGACATTTTTACTATTGTCAACAATAAATTTTAATGATTTTGTCTTCTCGTTGTCATCATATTGTATCTTTTTCTCCTTAATATTCTTAATTCGAAATCTAAACATACACAAAATTTATCAACATAACTAGGAATATATCATATAGATATGGGTATAGTATAAAACTATATTTATTATAAGTTATTATGTACATAAACAGCTTTCAAAAAAATTAATGCTAAAATATTTCTTTATAATATATTATTTCTATTCTATATACTAGTTATTATTAAACTTCTTGATTTGCCTACGCTTTTTCTCAAAAAGCGAAAAAAACCAAGTTTTTATGTACATATACAAAATAACATGCATATATCTTAAAAGATAATCGGTTATATATATATATACATACTTGCATAATACATATGAATAAATAATACAGTATCGTCCAGATAAATTGTACATTTGATAGTTCGGACAATAGATTAGTTCTTATATAATCAGTGCCTATAATAAAAAATTTCTTAGGCATAATAAAAAATGTATTAGAAATTTATTCTTTGAAGAAAAAAATTAAAAAAAAAAATCAATTTTAAATTTGACTTTGTTGACTCTTTTTGGTCTTATATATGTATATATATACACAATTTTTTAACTTAAAACCCTATACCTTCCGCGAACGCAAATAAAAATCATTTTATTCAAATGAAATGACTGAATGAGTGTTAAAATTATGACAGAATCTCCAAACAAAATCTAATTTACTATGACCAAAACTGTTAATTATTTTATAGACACAAACTATATTAGCTGATAACGTTGCATAACTCTAATTTCTAACAACCCACGAAAATAATAAATATCGCAAGTATTATGACGAATCTTATGTCCCAGGATATTCTTGAGAATTTTATTCTGAGTAATCTGAATTCTAGAAATTGAACTAAATGATGCCCATATATAGGAGTCCCGCAAGACAAGATTAAGTGACATGAGGCAAAAAAAATTTTCAACTTAATTAAAATCCGTAACTTATATTTAAACTTAAACATAACTGCATTTAATACATTCAACTTCACCTCAATTTTAACGAAATGAAGGTGCCAATTTAGACTACTATCAATAGTAATATACACCTAAAAATTTTATTTCACTTATAGTACTTTAATAAGATATTTATCTAATCTAATTTAGGTAGCTGCAATATTAGCGTTACGCGATTTGCAATTTTTACGATTTTTCATTTATTTAAAAAATTCAGACAACACAATTAAAATTCAGACATCACAACAAGTCTATCCACATTAGACTTAACAACAAGACGATCATTACTCGGATAAAATAAGTTACTATATCATTTGTATATAAGAATAATTCACCTATCATAGGAAGTTTATGGATGTCGTTAATGAATATAAGAAATAATAATGGTCCAACGGTAGAACACTGAGGAACCCCGATATTAAACATCCCCAAACCTGTTAATAATGCCTGAATTAATAATTTTCTTTTAAATAAACTCTTTTTTCTTCTTTAAATTATAAAATTAGTTTACGATATAAGAATCTATAGTAATATAATGTCAATCTTTATTTGTATAGCCTAACATCAACTAAAAGCGATCAATTTTGTGAATAGATTCCGACAATTAGAGAATTCGGAAAAGTTCGGATCTCTAATTTATTGTTTGAATTATCACGATTATACAGTATATAACAATTATTTGACAGCGCATTGTGTGCACATACCTATTTTGTATTATATTTTAAGTAAATAAATCAAGTGAAAAACTAGCAATCCAACTATATTAACTATAAAATAAAACCTATATAACAAAAAACTCTTTTTTCTAAGTTAAAATAAAAATAAATAATAATATTTTTTTATTTTTTCTTTTTCTTTTTTCAGATGTATCACTTAATTTCAGTGATGTTCCTCGCAACATAACCATATTTTATATTTTTTTTATTTGTTCTATATTTATTGCAACTGTTTATTTGTTTTGATTTTTTATGTACTATTTTTTTTTTTTAATTTAATTCTTTTGCTTTGAAGCAAAACTATAAAAAAAAACTAATAAAAAATGAATAAAAATTCATTAATTTTAATCGAACAGAGATTTTGCTACTCAAAACTGCCATTTCCTATAATTTATTTAAGGATTTTTTATAATACTTAAGTAATTTATAATTTATATACATAAAAAAAAATAAACACAGAAAGAAAATTAAAAAAATTCATTCATCAAATTACGCACACACTTTTACATAATTTTAATTAATGTTATACAACGACTTAAAAGTATATACTGTATAAGAGAAATACAAAAATCATTATAAATATATAAAAACAAAAAATTCAAATATCGTAATTATAATAATTTAAGAAAATAAAAGATAAAAAAGTAAATTTAAAATTCATTTAATGATTGGATCCGATGAAATACTTGTATCTTCAAATAATATGGATTTAAGTGAAACATTTCGACCCGAAGATTTATCAAAAACAGATTTTTTTGATTTTGTAACTGCTCCTGATATTGGTATAAATATTGGTGTCAATGAACATAATAGCACTGATCGAACATCAATAACAAATAATGGAAATAATAGTGCCAATACATCAACATTACAATCATATGATCAGGTATAAGAGATTTTCTTATTTAATTATTTTAATATTTATATTTTATATACAATATAAACATATTATCGTATAACGATTTTTCGAATGATTTCAAAATTTTATTAATACGGTGTTAACAACACATATAATCCGCTGTATAACCTGAATAGCTCTTAATAAACCAATCTTGAAACGGTTCTTCGGATTACTTTATAGTTTATAGACAATGTCAATATTTTTATATACGTTACACCTAAATAAGGAGTGTATTCATTTTCGTATGGACTCGTCTACTATATGATAATATATGTATAATATATATATACATTCTTGCACAGAGTGAAAATCTGCATTGATTAAAACATGTGTACTTATCGTTTTGTCCGCACTCTGGTCAAAAACGAAAAGAGCCATACTTTTAAGAAACACCATACTTTTAAGAAATTATTTCTTTTGAGCCAAGGACGGTACCTATTAAAATTAAACCGTTTCGAATTACGGATTAGGCAGGTGCAACATATAGCTAAGATTTATATTAACAATTAAAAAATAGAAGAATATATTCCACTCGGAAATGACTATTAGGAACAATATTCTCGATTTCATGATATTTTAAAATTTTGAGAAAAATACGTTTTAGCATCTTTAATTTGTCAAATTGGTATTAAGTAGAAAATTTTAGTTTGTTCTTAACACTCATTGTAGAAAAAAAATATTTTTGAATTGTGCCATTTCCTATTATAATTTAAGAATTTTAAATTTTCTGTTATATTCATTTGAAAAAATCACAAAATTGCAAATTCATTGTTCTTGCATATTATATAGGACAATGTGTATATAGAATATTATTATATAATCTCTTTCAATATACGAGTATTAATAAGAAATTATGAAAATTTAAAAAATTAATTTTCAAATTTTAAAAATATATTTATTTTATAATAATTTAAATTATTATTATTGAAAGTTTATTCTTTCTTCACATTATTCATGTATACTTACACACATAAACACATAACATATGTATGTGTATAAATTTTATAACAAAAAAAAATGCAATTTCATCTAATGAATTTTTAATATTTGCTCCGTTGTTGATGCCAGAAAATATGATATTAAAAAATTCCTTTTTTTTTATACCCAAAAGAAAGTCATCAAATAATTATGAATTATTTTTACACACATACCAAGTACATGTTGAATCTATGAATATTAGTATATGTAGATATATATTAAATTTTAACATGCATTAAATATGTCCTAATTTCTAATTAATAATGAATTTTTTCCTGTTAATTTTACGTTTTTCCTCCTTCAAGGGAATTGAATAATGTAATTATGATGGTATGGTAATTATACATTAGCTCTGATGAGTTAGATGACTCATAATTTTCGAACAAATTAATTATCATATTTAATTAATTTAGATTTGTACATAAACAACAATTATGTTTTTTATTTATTTTTATTTTATTAACGTAAAATGTAGTACTAGTTGACCTAAAACCAAGTTTGAGATTTCATGTATGTTAATGACAGTATGATGTTATAATTTATTTCTCTTGTAGTGCATTTTCATATTAAATTTAATTGGATACGAAACTATTCTTGTAAAGAATTAATTACCTCAAGTTAACCGAAACCTAAAATTTCAAAGTATATGAATTGCACAAACCGTGTTAAATAAAGTTAAAAAGTCAGCCTTTTTACCAACCATATTTATCATGCAATTTACTCTTATGGATTTAATATATTTTTTTGTAGGGATGCGAAATAAATTTGGTTAATATATTTGAAATAGCAATAAAAATATTATATTAAAAAATATTAATTTGTGAAGTATAAATTATAATTTTTTCTTTCTCTAATTATTATAGTTTTGGAGTAATGAAAAATCAGATGAAAATCGTCTTGAATCTGAAATATTTGGTGATATTGATAGATATTGTTGGCAGCAACAACAGCAAGACCATCAACAATTATTAACAGAATCAACAACAAATGTTTCTCCAACATTAAATACAACAAATTCAAATAGCACAATTAATAATTTAAATGAAAATATTCAAATTAAAGGAAATAATAATAGCAGCTGTACTAATAATGATAATAGTAATACAAATGATACTAATACTCTAATACATACAACAACAGATAGAAATTTATCTTCAAATAATGTAAATATTGATGTAAATGCTTCTGATGGACATGTATATACATTAACAGTATTAAATGGAAACGAACCTTGGTTAAAACGTCCTGATACTATTATTACAGATGCTCATTTAGCACCTGCACTAGATTTAGATAGTTTATTGGGTACATTTCCACCATATATTAAATCAGAATATATATATGAAGAAAGTGGATTTTGTTCAACTGACGCTAGTTCAAGTGGTTGTGGTAGCGGTAATGGCAACAGTAATAATAATGATGATAATAATTGTAAAATTATTACAGATATAAAAAGAACATTATCTACTACTACTAATCAAACATCTCAAATAAGAGAAAATTCAAATTTAATAAATTTAAAAATTAATAATAATAATAATAATAATAGTAATCATTCTAATAATAATAATAATCATAATAGTAATAATGATAATAATAATAATGATAATACATCCTTAATTGGTAGCACAAAATTATTGAATTCCTTACCATCTATTACAATTCAGACAACAACTTCAAATACTAATATGACTGACTTTCAAAATAATAATAATGATTGGCAAATGATTGATAACAATAGTGTTGCAGAGCAGGTATTAAAGTATAAAAAGTTTATTTTATTTTCAAAATTAACATGGGTAATAATTTTAGAATTCCGCTGAGTCTTTATTGCGTAGTGCTTTACAGGGAAAAGGCTATTCAAAAGGGCTTGGTGTACATAATGGTATTTCATTAATACCACCGAGTGCTATAAAAGAAGAAGATCTCACAGACGTCCTATTTACTGATGAAACGGTTTGTTATATTTTATTTGAATTTAATTCGTCATATATTAAAATCTATTACTAGTAAAAAATTATTATTAAATTATTATAAGAAAATTTTTGATTTAAAATAATAAAATTAATTTCAATTCTATTAAAAATTAATTTTATTTCTATTTTATAGGATTCACTTCCTTTCGCTGATTCAACTTTAGCGAATTCAATTTTTGAAGAAAGCCCGACACAATCAGTTGCGGCTGGTTCAACTAATTCTACTGTTAATATTAATAATCAAATCAATGAATCAAATCATCACCATAACAATTCTTCATTATCAACTGGAATAATTTTGGATGATATGTTTTTATCACTTGATCCTACATTTACCGAAGATTTCGAAAAAATTAAGAAAATTGCATCTGAAGTTCAACAATTCGTTACAGCTAATGATTATTCAACTGAAATTATTATGGAAGTTGCAGCAGCTGCAGCTGCTGCCTCTTCAAATATATCACAAAATTCATGTAACAATAATATAGATAGTGGTGGATCATTGAGTAATTCAAATCCAATACAAATTATTCATCAACAATCATCATTATTACCTCGTATACAAAATTCACAATCAAATTTGAATACTGATATTACATCACCAACTAATATAATAACCACCGCAACATCATCAACAAAAAATCAAATAAAAAAATATAAACGCACTTCTTCGATAATTACAAGTAATAATAATAGTAACTGTAATGATAAAAATCTTAATATTAACCCACCAACAAATGGAAATAATAATAACAATAATAACAATAATAATATTAGTAATAATAATAACAATAATAATAATAGTAAAAATAATAATTTGAATCATAATCTTAATACAAATAATAATAGTAATAGAACAAGTCCTACTCAATGTAATGGTCAAAGAAAGGAAAGATCTCTTCATTATTGCTCAATATGCTCAAAAGGTTTCAAAGATAAATATTCAGTCAATGTACATATACGTACCCATACGGGTGAAAAGCCATTTTCATGTACATTATGTGGTAAAAGTTTTCGTCAGAAAGCTCATTTAGCAAAACATTATCAAACTCATTTAGCACAAAAAAATAATGGTGGTATAGTGAAAAACTCAAAAAATTCAAATACAAATCGTATTACTACTAGTTCTCAATCATTAAGTAATAATAACAATAGCAATAACAATAATAATAATAACACTAATAATAATAATAACATAAATTCAATAACAACAAGTAATTCTTCTGGATCTCTAACGAAGGCTCGACAAATGGACTCTATTACATTAACATCGAGTAATAATAATAACAATAGTAATAATATCATGTCTATTACGGATCCAAGTAATAATAATAATAATAATAATATTCCAAATTCATTAACAATCAACATAAATAGTGTGCCTTTGCAAAGTCTTCCACCTGCTACAGGAATTTTAGCAAATAGATAATTAAAAACAAAAACAAAGTATTTTACATACATATACGCACACATGTACAAATATATATTTAGCATTCTACCAATTAAGTCAATAAGTTTTGTATACCTGCATTTTTGAGTAATCACAGAAACGGATTTAATTCAAGCTTCACACATTTTTTATTTTACATGATTTATCACAATGCTTATTAAAGAAGATAAATATAGTAGAATCAAAACAATGGTTCATAAAGTAGCAATTTTTCCTCGAATAATTTGTAAATATTGTTTTTAAAAGCCATCTTACATTACTTAAATAGCTTTTATTCGTATAAAAAAATATTTAAAACGATTGCCTATATTTAGGATGGAACAAGAAGCATTAACAATTAACCGTAAGTCTAATTCATGGGTTAATAGTGTTACAATTACCGTTTGTTTTTTGTTTCTATAGCAATTTGGAAAAGCTTGCAGTTTAGTATCAAATATTAGTATTTGGAAAAACTTATTATGTATTGTTAGTATCGAAAAGCTGCTAAAATTTTAGACTTCTAGTTAGAAGAAAAAAGATATCAAAAATTTGAAAAAAATATATATATATATATATATGTTAGATAACGGTTAATTTTAACGGAAATTTTTTTCATTGCAATGTTCAAATATACTATTCGCATTCAAAAAACTGCATTTTTATGACTTATGGCAACTATAACTTTAAGATGAGGCAAGGGGGAGATAGGTAAAAATATTTTTCTACAGAAATAAGCTTATACTAAAAGTTTAAAAAATATCAGCTTTCACAATGGGTGTTAAAGCTTATAAATTGGCACACGGATGGACAAACAGACTGACAGAGTGATTAATGAGTTTATTTAATGCAGATTTATTGACAACAAACTTTATTTAGTGCAAAAGAAATATATACGGTTGCTGATTCCAACGCAATATAAATTAGGTTGTATCAATTTTAAAAAAGTGTTATACAACTCATATAAATGTAAAGTGCTAATATACAAAGCACAAAAAGAAGAGCCCCAATATTAATAAAGAGACCTAGCACTTAATATATGTTTGCGTATATGTTTGTATATATCCAAAGTGTTGAATACTTAAAAAATATAAATAACTTAGGAACAAATTATTTTTATTTCATTTTTAATTATTATTTTTTTTTTTTTTTTTTTTTTTATTAAAATATTATTGGTTTTTTGTGTTTCAAATACACTGGTATATATTTTTTTTTAAATAATTATTATTTATGAAGAATTATTACGCATGCAAAATTAAAAATTTTTAAAATATTTATTTATTGATTATAAATTATAATTAAATTAAATTTGAATAAATACTCGACAAAATTATCGTTCCTAATTTTTAATCTATATTATTATTATAATATATATAAATATATATGTTTATGTAGAAATATATTTACATTGTATAATTAATAAAAACATATACATACCTACTTTTAATAATAATTAGGTATAACAATAATTTTTAAATAAAAATAAAATTGTGATTTTTTTCTAAAAAAAAAAAAAAAATATATAAAAAAACAAGAAATTGA
Organism: Condylostylus longicornis; assembly: GCF_029603195.1. Lineage (NCBI taxonomy): Eukaryota > Metazoa > Arthropoda > Insecta > Diptera > Dolichopodidae > Condylostylus > Condylostylus longicornis. The sequence goes on along the minus strand of NW_026578009.1, from coordinate 3,867,921 downwards.
AATTTAAAAGTAAAAAATTTAATTGATTATTTACTCAAAATTTAGTTAATAAGTAAAAGAATATAAAAACAGAATAAAATAATAAAATCAACAAGTGAACAGTTTATACAAAAATGTGTATCAAGCATTTTTAAATTATTTGTATAAAAAAAAAACAAATACAAAACAAAAAAAAAGCAATGAGGCTTTTCATTATTGTAATCGAAAATTTAATCAAAATTGTTTCACATAAATTTCCATCCATTTTCCTTCTAAAATTTAAAATAGATCAGTGATCAAATACTGCCGTTAATTCCCTAAATAATACAATAGAATTCTGAAATCAAATACTATTACAGTTTCTCTAATTGCGATAATATACTATTAAGTATTTTAAGTATATTATACAGCGTGTTTCGCATAAGGTTGCAAATAATTTCAGAGATGATCAATTTCTAGCAAAAAATTGCAAGGGAAGTAGGGAATGCAAATATACTTGTTTTCGAGCTACAGTCTATTGAAAAAAAGATGTCGGACTTTTTCTGCATTTAAATAAATGTTTATAATTTCGGAATCATACAACATAGAGTTATCATTGGGAGCCTGTTTTACAGGTGATTGATTGTTCTTTTCCATTACAGTCGATCGATTGATTTTCATAGATTATAATAAATGAGCAAAACACTGACCTGGTTAATGTAACACCATCGAGTCGCATTGAAAATTTTTTCCGAACTCCTTGAATCACATCAAATTCGATATTACATAATTCATATATTTTTTATCAATTTATTTTCCTAATGAAATTATTTTTTAGTAAATACAATCTACTACATTACATTTTAGTATAAATATAAACTACATACTATTGAAAAAGTATGTAGATCTTTTTTATTGGCATAATATTTTTTTTATTTTTATTTTCGTATATTATAAGAGAAATTATCAATTAAACATTAACCATAAACAAAATTTTTAACAATGCTTTAGAGCTACGTAGATATGCTATGATTTTCAATGAAATTATATGAAATTTTTCAGGAGTTTTAATTTTTCGGATACATTTTGTATTCAATTTCCAACAAAATACCAATATTTTCTTTAATTTAAAAATTTTTTCAGTAATTTTGTAATAAAAAGAAAATTTGCTTAAACTTTGGTAAATTTACCCTATTAAAATTTTTCAATTTAAAATTTATCTTGAATTTTTTATTTTTTCATAATCTAACTCAGTACCCTTTAAAATTGCAATAAAAGCAGAAATTTCTATAAATTTTAAGAAATAAATTTTTTTGAAAAATTTGTTTTGAATGAAAACTTCCCTCTTTCAGCAAATTGTTTTTTGCTAATATCAAAGTAAAACTCCAAAATTTATTTTTATGAAAATATTTTTAGGTATTTTGAAATGCAAAGAACTTCTTAATCATATTTAAAGGATAATGAACATTTCTTTTTTCTTCATATAAACTCAATAAATTTTTTTAAAAATTATAAAGGGAACATGAAAGTTACGCTCTCTATCCGTTGGCCTTATACTAACTAGGGCAGTGAAACAAAATAAAATTTATTCAAAAAAAAAAATTAAAATTTTTAAATTTTATTTTTTAATATTAAAAATAAGAATCAATAATAAAGCTATAATTCGATTTCAAAAAATCTTTTATCGTAATGTGCAACAATTTTGTGATTAAACAAATCCTTTTTTCTTGATATAACTAAGATATTTTTTTTTGTTTGTAAAATAGCAAAGTAAAGTGATAAAAAATTTTAATTGAAATTAAAAAAAAGAGATTTTGTATTAAAAATATATGTACATACATATATAATATTACATATTATTAAATGAATGGATTTCTTAAATAAAGAAGAAAAAAAAAATACAAAAATTTTATAATATGTACATTTTATATGTGTATGTATATGTATATTAAAGAATATTGTTTGTATATACCTATTATATATTAAAATATAAAATTACAATTATATTATTTAAATATAATAATATAATTTTCAACTTTTATACTAAATATACGTTCAAATATAAATAATATATTTGTACAAAAATATATAAGAATAAAATTTGTTTTGTTTAAATATTTTTTAAGAGGCCTAATAGAATTAAATGGTTTTTTTTTTTTTTATATAACTGAAACAATTATTGTTTTTTAATGCTTCAAAAGGCTTTGTTTTTTTTTTTTTTTAATTATTATTAATTATTAAAAATTCATAGTATAATAATTTTGTTTTTAGTATTATCTTGCCATTTAAGGATAATTATTATTATATTAAATAAATTTGAATATATTATAAATATAAAAAAACAAAAAGTCCTTATTAAAAAAATAAATAAATAAATAAAATTTTACTTGATTATAGTGATAAAATTTTTCAATTTAAAAATAATTAAATAAAAAAAGTTTTGTTACTATACGAGTATAACGAAATATCTATACAGATACACAATAATTAATAAAATTGAAAAAAAAAAAAATAAATTGAATTTTTTTTATATAATATGAAAATACAGAAATGTATGTATGTGTATAAATATATTTGTAATATTTATAAAATGTGAATAAAATAATCAAAACTTTTAAAATCAAAAAAAAAAAGTTAAAATTCCTATAATTTGATAATAATAATTAATATTATGTATAAGTATAAAAAGACTAAATGATTAACTGCCATTTAGTAGAGAAAATTCCTTTAAAACTAATTTAATATACATATATATATATATATATATATATATATATATGTGTACATAATGTATTATAATATGTATAAAATTAAATTTTATAACTTCTTTATCCAAGAATAATTTTGTTGAATTAAATAGTAGTGGTAGCATGTAACTGATTTTGAATTGAACTATTCGAAACAAAATAAATTCGAAACAAAAATTCAATGGTAGCACTTGTGTGTATGTATCGTTTCGAACAAATAACAATAACGAAATAAAATTTTTTATATAAAAAAAATTTTGTTTCATATCTATTTGGGTTTATTTTTTGGTTTTAAAACTGTAATAATGCATTCGTGTAATCAGCCCTTGTTGAAAAGCCAAAAATTGTTCTTAGAATCATTTTTATCTATTCATCACTATTTTTCTTTTATAGTTATAATTTTTTGTCTAACACTAAATTTCATTATTTGTTAAAAAAAAATTTGACTTACTAAAATTTTTTTTTTACCGATCATTTACTTGTTATCGTACAAATTCTTTTGAAACAACTTGAAAAAAAGTATTGGAACACAATCTTTATATCTACTATCAAAAATATTCGAAACAAAATGAAAACAACGAAACGACTTGAAAAATGCTCAAAACAAAGCTACGTGCTACCACCAGTTTTTAAGAAATTCAAAACATCGCATTCTGAATAAGTTACGTGAAACAAATTACGTACTGTCACCACATAATAATTAAAAAAAAAAAATAAGTCGAATGATCTTTTATAAATGATAGGCCGGAAACTATATGTATAAATGAATTACATAAATGTAATTTTTTTTTTATTAAGAAGTTGAGCTATATGTAATGAATTCTAAAATGAATTATAAAATTTTATATTAGTTCCTTAAAATGAGTTTTTTTTTCAAAAGTAATGCTATTGCTAAAATACTGAAATGTTGAACTTTCAAATACTGAAACCCAAAAAAGAAATCAATAAATAAACGAATATTTAGGTTAGGTTAGGTTGCGGCTCTCCGAAGGGTACACATAGGTCAACTAGGCCTATATGAACCATCCCGAACCCTTTAGAAATCGGTTCAAATTCCTAACGCTTACATCCGCTAAGTCCGTAGCGTGCCCGAAGAAGTAAGACCCAAGGAATTTCTGCTAGGAGTTCGCCAGTGCCGGACATGAGCATAGAAAGTGCTGGCACCGTTTCCTCCTCCCCCTCGTCACAGCAACTCCTACAAAGATCGTTTGCGGGGCGGCCCATTCTCCTTCCATGTTCGCCGATCAGACAATGGCCCGTCATTACCCCTACCACAGCACTGATATCCTCCCTTCTGAGAGAGATCAGATCCCTTGTGCGACGTAAATCCCGCTTTGGCCACAAATTCCTTGTCTATTTATTGTTGTAAAATCTATTATACGAGTATCGATTTAATAATTAAATATCTTAATAACTTTTATAATTACCAAATTTTCGTCCATTTATTAACACTAAACATACCATAACGGGTCAAATGACCCATTTTGAACTTTTGCATTGAAAATGCACGTATAATTTTATTGCGTTTGCACATTTGACTTCATGACTTTTTCTAAGTAATTAATGTACAGTTATAACATTTTTTTTTGTTTGTTTTGTTTTGTTTATTCTGAGTAATTCTTGTTGTATACCGATATCTACCACAACGGGTCATTTGACCCGCTATGGTAGAAATAGGTATATATTAAGTCTTGGTATGATTAGTGTTAATAATATGAACACAGTAGGAATATATTTTTTTAACATATGAGAACAAAAATAACTAATATTAACTTTCAATTATTAAAATTTACAATTTTTAGTGAAACTGCTGGTACCTATATCATTTAACATTCAACACAATATAATATAGGTATTCATATTTAATTAATTAATCAACTTCATATTCGAACAATAGTTCATCCGAATTAATGCTAAGGCAAAAAGTAACATTATTCCTTAATTTTTTGAAATTAGTTAAACTTATAATTATGCAATTGCAGAGTACATAATACGTATTTACATTATAGAATGAAAAATCTTAATTATTAAAACATTTTATTCTTGGATATTGTATTTGTAATAATAAATACTTTTTATTTCCTATATAAAAATTTTTAATTCAAATAGGAAATCTTAGTAATTTTTCATCTTACAATTTATAAATAATAGAAAAAATGTATTATCGTTTATTATTATTATGTTTTTAACTATTATGTATGTATAACCAAGATTTGATTATAGAAATGTTTTATGTTAATTTTTTTTTAAGCCTATTTATAATGTTTTGTTTTATTTTCAAGTTAATTTTAACAAAACTTTTATAAAAAAAAATTTTTATAAATAATTTTTATTTTTTTTTTTATTTTTTACTATATTTTTTTTTATTTTGTAATAAAATTTTCAAAATATATTTTTTTAAAAGTAAATGAATTTTAAAATAAAATAAGTATTTTTTCTTCTTTTCTTATTTTTATTTTATATGATTCTCATTGCGAAAAATACCTTAGTACCTGCCTATTTTAAGTTAATTTTATCTCAACACCAAACAGTTAAAATTTTATTAGTTACATCTATGATAACCTTTAAAAAATATTATAAGATTTGCTTGCAAAATATGCTAACTGTACTGTGCCTGTAAAATTCTTTATATTATGCATTTGTTATACATATGCAGAATTTTTTAACCTGAAAATTTAACAAAAAAATGTTAACCGAAACAAAATTGCATATCACTGCAAGGTGATTCAATAATAGCAGCCAAAAAATGTACAATTATTCAGAGCATTGAAAATAAATTAAATTTTTGTTTGGAACAGCAGAGGGGGAAATTTCGAAAACCGACATTACTCCATTTTTTATAATATTGAAAATGACTAAAATTTTTATATTAAAAAAGATTTAAAAGTTTGAAGCTTTATTTCATATCTTAAGGGTTTCTGAAACACAAAATTTTTAAAGTCTAATATAACGTTAATTTTTCAAACTCTTTTCGAGGACTCTTTCGAGGAACCACATGGAATCCTCTTCAGAAAAGTTTTTCAACCCAAAATGTATTTTTCCCGAGACATTTCTTGTTCTAATTTTTATTTGTAGAATAATTCTAAAAATTGAAAAGCATGTATTGCATATTTGTAATTAGGGCACAGCAACACGAATTGCGAAATTTTTCATGAAGCATATAAAATTTTTAAATGTAAGTAGTTCCATATAACATTCCCGTTTTCACCCTGAATTTCTAAAATAGTCTCTCTAAAAATAGTCAAATGGAATAATAACCTTTTTTTTATAATATAATACCTGAAATTTTGTATTTTTTTCCCCAGCTCCATTGTTAAAAATTATAGACAGATTTGTCATTTAATTTTAGTTTTTATTTGAAATATATTTTTTTTTATTTTTAATTATAAAAGTGCTAATACAGAAACAAAATATCTGTACTAAAAATTTAAGATCAAATTTGATTTAATATCTAACCATATATCGCTAAAAGAAAAATTAAAGTCTAATATAAGTGAACATCTAATAAAAGGTCAAAAACTTAAAAACTGTAAATAATAACTCAAATATTTTACAAAAATTTAAGCTATTAAATACATTTTATTAATACACATAATACATATGTATACACAGAAGTAGAAGACCAAATTTAGTGATGTTAATACATATTTATTTAGTATTTAATATTTTCCATTTTCATATCTTGATGAGATTTGGCCACTATATCGACTGTCTGGCCTACCCCCAAACATGGCCGCACTTCGTGGACTTTCTACACCATATCCGACTCGTTCGTTATATGTTCTATCATAACGATCTTGTGCGTCTATGGGTCTACCCCAATGATCTTCATTGGATTTATTTGGCCAGACACCAACATTACTACTAGTTGGCATAGAACTACTAGCGAATGATTTTATGGGTTGATTGTTACCAGAATGCCATGGTGCTGTACCTGAAATGGAAGCTGTAGTACTATTTGTCCTTTCCGAATATGAGGATGAAACATCATATCGTTTATTACTCGTGGTTCTGAAAATAACATTCAAAGAATTATTATTTTAGCTTAAATTGAATACTCATTTACTCCAAACAAATTGTTATTAAAAAATTACCTTGGATCATTTCTGTCTGGGGAGCGACCTGCTCTGTAACTTATTGGTCTAACTTCTGATTCAATATATCTTGAAGTTTTGTGACTAGCACCATGAGTTTCTCGACCCCCGTGACTCGAGTGATATCCAGAAGAATGTCTTGGAGGTGGTGGGGGTACAACAATGTCAGAAGATCTTTTAGATGAATAATCCTCTCGCTTTGAATATTCATCCCTCTTGGAGCCGATGTAATCGTCACGTTTTGAAGAAACATAATCATCACGTTTACTATTACTACCATAATCGTCTCTCTTTTTATCAGAACGATCATAGCTAAAATTTAGGAAATTTAGAAAATTTTTTAATATCCATACCACGCATTAGATTATAGATCGTAAATTGCAAATTATTTTTTGGTATTGCTAACATTCTTTAAGCCTGAAAATTTAAATCGACCGCCTTGTATTAAGATAATGTGTTATTAATAATTATTATGAATTTGCAAAATAAGTAAAAATTTACAACAATTATACGTAATTTGGATGTGGTATTAGTAGCTTTCCTAAGTTGCAATGAACACTTGTCATCTTTATCTTTAATAAGTTTTCGGTTACAATATTTACCTGTTCGTTGCTAATGAGGAATCAAATCTTGGAGGTGGAGGAGCCTCAAATCGTCTGTCATTTGTTGAACGCTTTCTATCTATTTCCCCATACCTATCATCAGATGTTCTTTTCACTGGCCTCTTATCCTCAATACGAGAGTTTTGCTCCATAATTCTGGTTTAAAAAAACAAAAACTTTTATTTTTAGTGCCAATTTTTTTTTAAATAAACTTATTTTTATTGTAAATATTACATCTAAATTAAAATCAAATGATAGGTTCAAAAACCAATCACCATTCAAGTGACTTGCAAGTCAGCTCTGTTTTCTTTTCATATGAACGTTTTGCCTACTATTGATACACATTTTTGTAATCATATAATTTATAAACATATATCACTGAATTAATATATACATATATGTATATCTATACATACAGACGTTATTACACATGCATATATGTACTTATATACATATACATATATTTACATATCAATTCGTTACAATATATGCGTGTATATGATATACACGTATATATAAACGTAATTACACGTAATGCATTTAAATTCAATTTTGAAAATTAATTTTTTTATATAAAAATAAAAATAAATATATTTGATTTATGTTGATCATACTTCATTTGTTGCCTTTTCAACTCAAGGCGTTCCAATTCAATTTTTTCACGTTCCAATTTTTGTCTCTCTCTTTCTAAGCGCAGTAACTCAGCTTTCTCCCGTTCTAATCTTTCACGTTCTAGAGCTAGCTTTTCCCTTTCTCTTACTAAACGATCTTCTTCTTCCCGTTGACGGCGACGTATCTCTCGGCGACGTCTTTCTTCTTCTCTTAGTTCCCTCTCCTTTTCACGTAGTCTCTGACGTTCACGTTCTTCACGAATTTTTTTGAATGATAATATCTCACGTTCCCGTCTTTCTCTTGCGCGCCTTTCACGTTCCCTTTCTTCTGCTATTCTACGATCGCGAGATTTCTTACGTTCCAAAGAAGTTCTGCTACTGCTCTTTACAGAACGATGTCTGGTATCTTTTTCTTCAATCTTCTTGTCATTGACACTTTCTTTCGTTGGTGATTTCTTGTCGATTTTTGTACTTTTAACTTGTTCTGGATCTTGATCTTTCGATGTTTCCTTTTCCGTTTTTTTTGATTTGCCATCTTTATTTCTGTCATCAGAGTTTTTAACCGAAGTGTCATTTTCTATTTTGCGCTTAGACTCTTTCGACGGACGCCGTTGTTTTTCTTCTTCCTTGCGTTGATGTGCAGCTTTATTACCACCAATTTCATTTTTCGTACGTTCCACAGATATGATGCGGCCATGAAGTTCTGTGCCATGCAAATGTTCGATGCAGCGGGTTGCTTCGGATGAAGAGCCCATAGTAACATAACCGTAACAGCGACTGCCCGGTGTCCGAGTATTTGTAACAACCTTTGCTCCAATGACTTTACCATATTTTGAAAATATTGACTTCAAATCGCTAGCTCTTGTTATTGATGTCAAACCAGATACCCACAAGTTGCGATGTGACTTTGCTGCTGAAGTTGTGGATGCCGTTGTCTTATTTTCTGCTATCTTTGATTCTGCTGTTTTCTCTGCAATTTTTTATAAAAGCGGGCGGAAAGAATTTTAATTTTTAATTTTACAATTATGTATATATAGGTTTTTTTTTGTTTTTGGTAAAAAGCGTTTCAAGTTATTAAAAATTTACACTTGTCACTTATTTATTTATTTATACCATCGATGAGCAAATTCATAACCTCCGATGTGAAAAAAGGTAATACAAAACTTTTATATGAATTTTGGAATCTCAGAAAGTAATATTTTATTTTAATTTATAGCAATATTTCAATAAAGAAAACAATACAACTTTAGTTATTATTCTTTAAAATCCAATAGTCAATCCGGCTGGACAAAATAAGAGAAACATATCGTTTAAATTTTTATAAATCGCCTCATTTTGTATCATTACAAATATTTAAATGCTGTTTGATGAAAATCATATTAAATATTATTCTGTTTAATTCGATTGTTTTTAAATGTTGATTGAGTTAAATTGCAATCTGCCCGATGCGTTTGTTACCTCTTCACTCCTTCATAGATTTTAATTTAACAATTAGATGCCGCATATGTTGCAAAAAATTGGTAAAACCAAAATTAATATTGTGATGACGTATTTCCGATTTTTCGTAAAAAAATAAAGACCTTTTGTTAACTACTGCTATCTTCCTAAATCATCAAGTTAATGTCCTGCAATATTATTCAATAAAATATCAGCTGACTGGATGGCTAATACATTAACTGCACTTGGATTTCAATTTTCTGTTTTTGATAGATGGGTTTACTAGTGAAGATATTTGATATTACATATACCCCTTGGTTGTTCAATTGAAAAATGGCTAAACAAATTTGTATTTTAATTAATTTCCTGTATCTTTAAGGCATGTCCGCGTTTCTTTTTCCAATAGCTTTAATGATTGAAAATCAAATCTCCATGAATCACATGCTTATATCACATTATTCCACATTACAGACTAGTGTTGTACTTAAATTTGTAAAATAGGTTTTCTTTAGTTGAAATATTGCTAATTATTGAGAATAAGTTTATTTTATGTTGAAACTTCATAGTAATTTTACGAAACCACTGATGCTGGCATGCACTTATCCAAAGTTTTCATAAAAACGAGTTGCTGATAAGTAAATTTTCATATAGAAAATTTATAAAAATAAAAAGCTTTATAGAAAATTTCCGTTTGAAGTAGGTAGGAGGCTCCTACTTACAAGTTAATAAATCGTATTGTAAAAAATTTTGGTGTTTATGCATGAACATTTTTATTATATTTAATAATTTTGCTGCTATAGTTGTGAAAAGAAATTATGTATAAGTGAAAAAAAAATCACTTTACAGATTCCAAAATCATATAGTGCCGCGCTAACGTAATAATAGTTTAAGTAATCGAATATGATTATAAATAACTTACTCTAATTCATATTGTTGTTTTTCGTATATATTTAAATTTACCTTTTTCTTGATTAGTTTGTTGAACCTTGTTTTCACTATAAATTAAATTAAATTTTAGGTAAGAATTTGGAAAAACAGGACAATCATTCATAGGTACCTTTCACTTTTTTTCTCTTGACTCTTTTCATCATTTCCATTATGCGCTTCCTTTTGAGACTCTTGATCCTTTTCTTCAGTTTTGATTTTAGATTCTGCATTAGATTCTTGTTCCTTTAGCTTTTCACCTTTTGTTGAATTTTCAATACTGGCACCTAATTTTTAAGCAGTCGCAAAATTTAAGACATACATATAGGTAAAATATATTTTAAAATAAAAAAGTTCCAAATATTTACCCTTAGGCTTTTCTTTTTCATCTTGTTCCTGAAATACAAATTATCGATTAATATATTGATACCTACTAAACGCATTTTTATTGACATAATTTAAAGGAAAATAACAACCCATAGTTATCTAATTAAAATGAAATTTTTTTGAATTTCGAAACACAGAAAAGTAATAAAAGCTTTAAGTACCTCTTCCTCGTGAAGCAGTTTTTGTTCATCTTCACCAATTGTCAAATTAATTGATTCTTCATTGTCATTTGTATTTTCAATTGCAGCATCAACTTGTTCTTGAAAATCATTTTCATCTCCATCAACGCTACCAACCTCATCCACAACCACACTTTCGTTTTTTTCTTCACTTTCCTCCGGTGCTGAAGCTTCTTCCGCTGAAATACTCAACTGTATTTCAGTTTCCTCTGTTTTCTTCAAATTTTTAGTTCCCCTTTTATCAAGTAATGGAAATAGAAATTTTTCGGGGTCTTTTCCTTCATCTTTTATTGCCTAAAATTTTTTATTCCATTAATTTAAAAATTTCAAAATGGCTACCCAGAAATAAAAATCCTTACATTCTGTAATCTTTCAATAAGTTCATTTTTTAAACCATTACAATTCAATTTACGCTTGGCCAATTCGTCCTTTAAATCACAAGCTCTTAACTCACTTATCTTCCGGCCCAAAGTTTCCGAAGACATATCTTACACTTTTTTTTTTTAATTTCAATAACTTTTTTTATGGGTTCTTTCCAATTTTAACCTGGTTAATAAATTATTAAATTAAAATTAGTCATCAAATGTATAAGACTTACCGTACGTCTTTAGTACTGCCGTGTTATGCATAGTCAAGTCATTAAGTTTTGTCAGCAAATGCATAGACAAATAGAGAAAATGTGAATGTTTTTCTAGATGACAGGTGTTGGGTGACATACATAGTATTATCATAGTTTTTTAAGCAATCTAAGTATTTCTCGATCTAAAGAGGTTAATTTTTTACATTTCCTTTTTATTTTTCAATTCAAATGAAGCTAAATAAAATCCTTGAAATATATATCTTTCAAAACAAATATACCTAAATTTTCATTTTTATATGTCAATTTTTCCATTGATTATTTTTTCATTACTATAACGATAATTTCCGTGGCAAAATTATTAAATTTTGGAATATTGAAACAACTAAGTGGCAACAGATATTTCTCATACTTCAATTCGCTGGCAGAACTGTGATACCACGTAAGTGCAAATATTTCCAAAAGTACTTTACCAATTTTCTGTTTAGGAAATGTCAAATAATCCATCTTTTGAATTTATGAAAATATGAAAATTATTTAAAAAATATATAATTATTTATTAGTTTTTATTGTTTCGTAAATTTAAAATTTGAAGAACAACAGAAAATTGATAAAGTACTTTTGGAAATATTTGCACTTACGTGGTATCACAGTTTTGCCAGCGAATTATGATTTAGAAATCAATCCCAAAGGGCGCGTAGTGCTTGTGCCAAAATGTTTTCATACCCATACATTTTAAATCAAATAGCCTAAACTAAATGCGCAGCTACGCAAGGTATTGAAATTTTTGATTTTGACAACACGTAGGTACAAATTATTTTTACTTTTATGATTGTTTTTTTGCTAATGTCAAATTATCTGCTTATTGACAATTCACATATTATGTAAAGTGCGAACTTAAAATTTAAAAATATAAACTATTTTTGGGAAGTAATTTTGATTTTTGGGAACTTAAATATTAACAAAAGATTACATATGAAATTACATTTAACAAGTTTTTGAACATAAACGTCACACTATGCCGTGTGTTCGATTCGGTTACCTTATTCGCATATGCGTACCTACGTATCCTACGCACTGAGCGCTACTCTAATTATACTTAACGAGTGTCTTTGAATTCAGCTTTGTGTTCCTGTCAGCTGTGATCCATGAAAATATTACTTTAGATTAGATTTTGTATTTTTTTTTACAATTATTAGTATGTACCTTGACAATAAAAAAAATCCGTATTGCCGTCAGCCGTGGCGACATAATTAAAACGCAGCTTGAGTTTCAAGCTGATTTCAAGTCAAGTACTTAAGCTGCCATATAAATCAGGTATTTAAATGTAAAGAAAGGCAAACTATTAATCACCATGTTTACACGGCGACTATTTCGTCAATGATTGTTGACATTAAATTTTTCATTCTATTGCTAAGTGGCTTTATCGGTAAGGAAATGAAACGTAATGTCAACCATTTATGAAACAGTGGTCGTAATCATATAAAGATTCTCATAGTCATATTATGAGAATTTGAGTTGCAAAATTTTAAAAGATTCCTTTTTTTATATTTAACTATTAACAAGTTACATTTTTCACTCGTGTTGAAAAATTGAGATACATAATGAGACTTAATTTTAATTATAAATATTCTTCGATTTGGAATTCAAAAATACTAATTTAAATAGCACTTTTTTTCAAGAAAACAAGCGTACTAAAACAAAATTATATCAGTGTAGTTATTTATTTAATATAAGTACATAATATGTACATATTGGTGTGTGTCTTAACATTTAAATATTAAAAAAAACTTAAAAAAAATTTTTCAACTTCTGTTTTAACGGAATTCAATCGTTATATGGCTCTAGTTCCTAATTAGATTACTGAATTTTTTGAACTTTGAATTTGGTAAATTTCCCGTTTATTTTATTTCTGTTGAAACTATTCTGCATTACCAATTTGTCTGCCACTTTTTATTCAAATCACACAATGATTTAACAGTTTGGTAATTGTCAACATGCCAGGGGCCATACTAAAAAGCAGAAATATATTGAAGATATTAAGTATGAAGTTTATTTTTAAAAAATATATGTGATCAAGTATAATCCTAATACATGGGCAAAATGAAACTTAAATTGAAGGATTACTTTAGGCAGTGCGTTTCTCTGATTGAATAATTGTAAGTATAGCATTATATGAAACCATTAATAAATTAGATAAATAACACGTACATTTTTGTAAAATATATTAATCTAATATACATATAATGCCTAGCTAAATTAAGTTTGAATGATAAACAAATTAATTTATATTATACCACAAATTGCTTGTATTGTACTGCATATTTTGAAAGCCTTTGTTATCCGCGTCGTCTTGACTATTGTAACGTAAATGATGAAATGACACATAATATCTCATTCCAGTTGATAGAGCTACAATATCACTTGACAGGTTTGAAGAGAAATCGCTGCTGTTCGAGCAGATCAAAATCGTAATTTATTAAGTCAACCGTTTTCTAATAATTTATTGGTACATACTAATTTAATAATATCAATAAATTAGCAATAGAAGCTATAAAATTAATATTGATATAAAAGTTTGCAATGCGAACGGATATTTTCTACCATAAAAAAATGGCATATCCGATAAGAGGATGTTTGATACTCATCTTAATAATTTACATAAATGGTGAATATAGAAAAATTTGTGCTAAATTTCATACTTAAACCGTTGCCTTTGGAGCTTAAGCCGCTCCCATGCGATTTGTTCATGCTCATATTTTCTTCTGTTCATTTTTATTCGATTTAATTTATAATTTTCTAATCTTTGACGTTCCCGTGCTAATTGTTCTCTGTTCCTTGCTAAATGATTTTCTCTTTGCCAGCGACGTATTTCTATGATTCGTCTTTCATGCTTCCGTAATTCTATTTCTATTGAATGTGACCTATAACGTTCACTTTGTTCTCTAACTCTTTTTTAAAACTCAGTTGTTTTTAATTCATCTTCTATGATTCCATTAAAAATAACATGATTGAGCATTAAGTCCGCCATCCTAGCTGGCTTATAAAGAATTTGTTATCGTATATTTTTTACAGAAGATATATGCATTATAAATGCTTATCCAAGAATGTGAGAATCCCACGAAGTTGAGGCTTCAAAGTTGCTAGTTAAAATTATATTGAAAGAGAAATGTCTTTGATATTTAATTAGAATTAATTAGAAAATTTAATTAGATAATTCTACAAAAATGTAATTTTTCTAATATAATCCAATTTTAATATAGTAATTGTAGCTAATTATAAGCATGTAGGTCCCTATACCTTTCTTTTTTGGTGAAGCTCCTTCAACATTCTTTCAAAAATTCTTAATGTTTTTTAAATCCAAATCTCATTTTCTGAATTGGCTTCTTTAAAATTGATGTTACATTTATCTTTTTCGTTACTTTCGTTCTTGTTTTCGGTTAGTTTTTTAGAGTCAATATTTTTGTTGATGTTGCCAATGTAATTTATTGCACCTAACAAAAACCTTTTAATAAAATTTTAATTAATTTTTATTCAAAATTAGGTATACCCTTGATATTTTCGTTATTATCATAAAAATTAATTTTGATTTTAATTAAAAAATAAATTTTTTAATTAAAAAATATGAGTAGGTATACGTATATAAGTATGTATATAAGTATGTACATATGTATTTCACTACCCACCTCATTTTGATACGGTATCGTCTGTTTATCTTCCATAATAAAATATATTGGGTCTTTATTCTCGTTTTCATTTCTATTTACTTTGTCTTCAATTTCTAGTTTAATACTACAGGAAATTAAAGTTTTTTCCTCTTTATTTTTGATTTCATTCGTTATGAATGTGTTTTTTTTTAGATTCGTTTTCTGTAAATTTTACATTACGCATCTTCCTTTTACCTACCCGGTGAAAAAGAAATTTTTCCGAATCTTATCCTTCTTCTTTTAAAGCGCATTCATGTATGTATGTGGATATAAGATTTTTTTATCATAAGTTGTAAATAAATTCATACACACATTTTGTGGTCTTTCAATTAATACACGTTTCAAAAGCGGGGGCAACTTAGTTTTCGTTTCTTAAGTTAATTTTTAAGATCGCACACTCTTAATTTGAAATTTTTTTTTTTTCTATAGACATTTTGCAGCTGGGTAATTTTTTGTTTACATATTAAGATTACGGTTTTCTTTTACAATCAAATACATAATCACATGGAAAACTCGAAAACTGACAAATTAATTACAATTAAAAGCTATTTAAAACGTTTAGGGTCTGATCGTCTATCTCGTTATTTTACTCGAAAAGTGAGAGGAAAATGAGTAATTATCATAATACTTGTATAATGGAATTTTCAGGTGAAATGAATTATTTCATATAGCATAGGTATCTGGTTTTTTTTCTAAAATGTATAAAAAATTTATTCACTTTATTTTTAAAATCGATAATTTGAGAAAAAATTTAAAAATCAGAATGAAAAAATGAATTGTCTTATTGGAAAAATTAAATATCCATTAGAAAAACGAAAAATTCTCATTTGAAAGTGAATAAAAAGTTAGTAAGAAATGCGAGAAACAAAAATTCTTTCGAAAATATCAGCAAAATCAATCTTTTCATTCAAACTTTTCACAATTTTGATTTTATATTCCACTTTAATAAACAGTTTTCAAATTACTAAGTTAATAGTGATTCGTGAGCTTGGATTTATGGAAAGGCAATATACAATCAATTACAAGTAAAAAAAAACAATTGAAATTTGAATTTATTTTATTTTGGGCTCAAACCATTTTAAGGAACTGTGTTAGTTCCAAGTACCATTGAATCATAAAAAGCGCTGCAATAGATAATCGAAATGAGCGCTATCTGTGTGTGTAACTACATAATAATATGTTTTACGAAGATTTTATTTACTTTTAATTCAGAAATTCTATATTTTGTCAATATAATGTATACAGTCTAGTTTATTTGTCGCTACTTGCATGATTTATTTTAAATATTTTGTTGATCTCATTAAAAATAATTAAACAGCTTTTCACAAACACACATAATTTTTGTAATTTCACAAAGCCAAAAATAACGAACATAAAAATAAATGCATACTACATAGAAATTAAAACAAAAGATAAACTTATGCACATGCTAGTGTATATATCTACAGTGTACGGATATTTTTAAGAAATAATATCACAAGTTATGTTGATGTAGTGAATAATTTTTCACCAAAGTAAATTTTTTTTCTTTCATTTCTAATTTCGCTTCTCTATAGAGTTCTTGGTTTTTTCTATATTTTTCCTTGTTTTTTATTTCTTGTTCCAAAAGATCTAATTTTCTCTGTTTTAATTCTAGCTTACGTTTTTTATACTTTATATTTTCATAGTAACTTTCTCTTATACATTCTTCAATAGAGTGTAAATCCTTTTGTATATTTTCCAAGATGCTTAACATACCATTTTGGTATAACTTTTGTGAATCGGTTTGCTGTTTTAGTAAGTATAATCGTTGATCAATTTGCGTTTTATGTCTCTTCCTATGTCTTGACCTTTCCACTTTTGAATTTTCCGGTAAAAATTCAAATTTTTCATTTACCGATTCTGTACTAATTGCATTAAAATTATTTGATTCGGATGCATTTTCGGTTTGATCTAAAACACTGATTGGAATTTTTTGTTCGTCATTTGAACTTGGTATATCCATCGTTGAATTTGACCAAGGATTTAATTGTAATATATTAATAATCGCTTGCTCTGTTTCGGAATATTTATGACTTTTGCTTGATCCACAGTTACTTCCGTTAAGTTCATCTTTATTATCATTGATTTTTTTCTTAACTTTAAATTTTAAATCATTCCAGACCTAAAAAAATTTTTTGAACCAAAATCTTGAACAAGGGTATGAAATTATACATACTCGCTGCCATTTTTCATAATTGCGCTGCGGTGGTCCTAAGCTGTTTAGTTCTACTGCAAATTCTTCCCATTTTTTTTTCGCACTAGCTTTTAATATAATTCCTCTTCCAATATCTAAATTTTCTTCCATTAATTCGACTAGACGTACCAGCTGTCTTTTGTTACTCACTACTTTTGTGCTAAAATTTCATTTATTGGATTAATTAATATTAAAAATTTGAAAAGCAATTCTTTCAAAGAAAACCTTGTGATCAATTAATACTATTAATTGGTTGTTTCCGTAGTTCTTGCGTTAAAGCAAATATAAATACACTTACATTTCTTTTTTTCGTTCAGCTTCACTTTCAGTCTCTGGTTCCTCAAGTACAGATTCTGTGTTATTTGCAATATTAATAAATTCTGTAACATTTTCAGGTTCTTCTGCAATACTTGTTTTCCCAGTATCTTTGTTATCTAATCCAAATATTTCGCCAGAAGGATTGACCCAAACTTGTAGCTGTAAAATATTTATGACGTCTTCTTCCGTCTTAGAAAACTGATAGCAGTTATTCAATTCACCACAATTTGTCATTAATTCTTCCTTATTATCATTTAGCTTTCTTTTTACTTTCCTTTTTAAATCACTCCAAACCTAAAAATGGTTTTGTAAAAAAAATCATAAAATGATAGAGATGCAATAAACTCACACGCTGCCACTTTTCAGAATTTCGTTTAGGTGGGCCCAAACTATTTAGTTCTACAGTGAATCTTTCCCACCTTTTCTTTGCATTAGGCCTAGAAATGAGTCCTCTTCCAATATCCAAATTTTGTTTCATCAGTTCGACTAGACGAGCTATTTGTCTTTTGTTGCTCACAATTTTCGTTCTTGATTTTTTTCGACCGACATCAATTTTGTTTATAATGTCTACCAAGGATATTTCAATTACAAAATTAATTAAAGCTCCTAAAAAGCAAAATATACGTACTTTTAATTTTTTCTTTGTCATCTTGATCCTAAAATATAAATATGATTATGTTATTAAAATTGGTCTCAATTTTAGATAGTACTCACGTCCTCTTCGTTGAAAGAATTTTGCAATTCTTCTGCATTATTTGAACTCATTGACTCTTCATTATCCTCTTCATAATAAAATTGAAAATTGTAAGAAGTATCTAACTCTTCTTCATTAACTTCGACATTTGTCATATCCTCTATATCTAAGATTTCGGTTTTGATATTTTCTATTCCATTTATGCCAGGTAATTTGTTAACTTCTGAAAAGTTTGAAATCTTATCTTCGGTTTTATCTGATAAAATGAAAACAAATTTTTCTGCATCAGTTCCTTCTTCTATCAAAGCCTGAAAGATTTTATTTTAAAAAGTGCATATTGAAATTATTTTCTTGAAATGTAATTTAATGCATACGCTTTTTAATCTTTCAACCAAGTCATTTCTTGAACCAAATGTATCAAGCTTCCGTTTTGCTAGTTCATTTCTTAAATCATAAATTTCTAGTTCATTTAATTTACGACCTATTACTTCGGATGCCATTTGTCTGTGTAGTATTGTAAATATGTAGTTATCTTGATTGTTGTATAAACTTCTAATATTATACCGCTTGCATAGCTTAAAATTGAAATCAAGCAATTATAATAGAATGTAAATAATTTTAATATTTCATGTTCAAATGTCAGTTGAGTAGGTACTGCCGTTGAAATTTATTTTTTAAATATCAATTTGGTGTTCCCGTATGGCAAACTATATTGAAAATAACTTTTGCATATACATCTTGACATTACAAAAAATCACAAAATTGACATTCTGTTAGACGTGATATACATAGATTATACATTGATTGAGTCATGACTAATGTTTCCACTCAGTAAAGAAAAAACGTATCCAATTTTGAGACATATTTGTATCTAAAATGCTTTCACTCTTATTCTTCCAAAGTGGAATTAATATATTAATAAGTCATCTTATATGACAGATGGTCAATTAATATTAATTTTATTCAGTAATAGGAAAGTTGATTTTAATTTTGATTGGACTGTTCATATAGCTGTAACTTCCATTCTAAATAAATGAAAATTCAGCACGAAAGTAAGAAAGTGAAATTAAACAAGTTCATTATTATAGTAATATTCACTAGAATCATGCACAATACAAAAAAAAATTTCCCAATTTTATTAAATGCCCTCACGAGGTAAAAATAGAAAAAATAACTGAGTTATTTTTTGATAACGTCAAAGTTTATATCAAAACTAACTCAACTTTATTGTTTAGACTCTCTTTTCCGAATTACAAGGCCTCTAAGTTAGAATTTCTGAAAAATCATCTAATTTTCTCAATTTAATATAGCGTGAGAAATATGACAGATAAAGCTAACTTTGTATATAACTTTGTATATTGTACTTTTTTTGTCAAGTCAAACAAAATTTTTTTTCAATAAATTTTCCGATAATCGCCGTTTATGCATAATTTGACAGATCATTATCAAATGCGTAACTATCTTTAAAATTCGTTTGTCATAGGAAATGCTGTCTTGTATGTCGTAAAATTATATCTTCGTGTTACAATATTTAAATTTCCATATAATTTCTGAATTTTCAAAATACATTGTTTAATCTAAATTGTCTCATAAAGCAATTAAAAAATTCCTAAAAATATTTCCATATTTATGAAACTTTAAAAAAATACATAATGGCATATTATGACAAATCATTTACACCGTTTCTATTACAGCTTCAAGCGTACTTTAACCTTATTCTAGGTCCATATAAACGTTATTGGACATGAAAACTGGCTTCACTCAAGTCAATAAAAAGATTTTGCTTACTTGACTTGAAATGTATTAGGTAAATATCATTTTCGGGCTTTTAAGCTGACATAGTCAAGTACTGAAACAGCCATATTAACAAAGTTAATTGTTATGCATGTGTTTGTTTCATTTTAAAAACTCTTACGATTTAGTGAATTCTCATAAGTGATAAAAATCCCATATTTATATGTTAAATTCTTTTTTACTCTTTTTCAAATTTTCGATCAAATTCCCATAATATAAGAAAAAGTCATCAATATCGCAACACTAACGTACATATTTGTTTTTCAAAGAATGTCTCTTGTTTTTTTTTTCAAGAAGTGAACACTTGAGTAAAGATTTTAGTGTCAGACTCATATGTCAGAGAGTGGTTCATTTAAAATATGGGTAATAACCTTAAATTTTTGGATAATGAAAACAATTAATAGTATACGATTTTTTAATAATTTTTTTTTATTTATAATTTAATTTTTATATAATTTTTTGTGTTTTTTTTTATTTATTTATTATTTTTACATTTAATAATTTTCGGTACTGTTTTTTGTTTTTTTTTTTTCATTTAATTTTACTATAATTTATCAAATCAATTAATTTTTATCTTTCTCGTGTTTTGAATCGTTTAATTACTTTATAACTTTTTTTTTTTGTTATTTTTAAAATTATTAATGATTTTTCAGGCCCTGTATTTTTAAAAAATCTGTTTATCTTATCCTTTTCAGATCTTCAAATAACTATTTTTTTTTTAATATTTTATTTTAAAGTTGTTTTTTTTTTTGTTTATTTTATAATTGTTTTATTTATAAATACCATTTTTTTACATAACTCTTCTTTTTTATTTATAATTGTTGCATCACTAATTATATAATAAATAATCTAACCTTTTTATTGTGTGTTTAATTTTTTGTTTTTGCATATTTTTAATTAATTTTTGTTCATTTACATAAGTATAGTAATTTTTTTTCTACAATTGTTTTATGTATTTTACAGTCTAATTTAAAAATTATAATAATTGCGAAAATTATTTGCTTTCTATATTTTATTTTTAAATTTATAAATATATATATATATACATATATATAATATTTATTTGTCGCTAAAAAATGTAAAAAAAGAATTTTTTTCTCTTATAAAAAATTGTTAAATGTATTGTAATAATTTACTAATATTCATTTGTTTTTTTTATTTTAATTATATTGAATTTTTCATTATTTATTTTTTCTTTTGATGTTTAGTTATAATTATATTAATATATATATATATATATATATATATATATATATAAATTACTAAATAAAACAAAGTTCTAGATAATTTTACAGTATTTTTTATTAATACATAATATATAAATAAAAATAATTGAATAATATTTAAAATTAATTTAATAACATAAAATATTATGCTTTAAAAATGTCATAAAATTAAAATCGATTCGAATAGAAATAGAAATTCACAATTGAAGTAATACCGTTATATAACTACAGATAATTCAGCATAATTATATAATTCATTTGCTAAATTTTGTTATAATACGCGACGGTGTTATTGCAACTTTGAAGTCAGATATTTTTATTATAGGTTTTAATAATACATAATAAAACTATTACGAAAAAGAAAATATAATATAGAAATTTATTAAAATGTGACATGTAACATCAATATCACTTATTAAGCAATACAATTTTAATTACTGAATAAGACAAATAGACGTTTGGTGTTCTCTTTGACAGACATCGTATTTCATTTTCGGCTGTTGTTGTTGTGTTATTGTTATTTTTTTTATTGGTTATTACTATTTATAATATTTATTATATTTATTTTGTATTTTATGGAAATTAAAAAATTTGAAAAATTTATTTATATCGCAGAAAATCTCGAGAAATATTTTAGAAACCGTTCCTTTTAATTGTTTTTTTTTTCTTTTATGTTGAAAGAAAGAAGCTTTGACTTCCAACAATTAGACAATTCAGCTTATAAGTGTAAATTGCTGAATTATTTAATGTTACCATATTACTGCATTGTAAAAGTCAAGGTAGCTTTTTAATGCAGGAGCATGCTTGAGCAAATTTCAAGATAATGTTAAATTTATAAAATAATAAATAGAAAGCAGATGATTATACTTCGTACCTTTTGATTTACCAAGCTTATGCTTTATCTTAAATAAAGTTTTACAGTTAATTAGAATGAAAAAACGATAACTGTATGAAAAACTACAACATATAACTAATACTAAAGCACAAATTTCAATAATTTTAAAACTATTAACTTTGTTATGGCTTATTGGCTTCTTTTTAAATAAAAATTATCTCTTCAACTTGATATACTCATATAACAACAATATAATTTTAATTGCTGAATAAATTAAATGGACGTTAGATTTGCGTTTAGGTGCTTGCATTAATTTTATTATACATGTATCTGTGTGTGTAGGTAGGTATATGAGTAATCATAGTTATAATGTAGTTAACAGAGGTTATAAAATTTAAAAAAAAAAATTTTTATTATAAATAATTTATAATAAAGATATACAAGATATACAACGACATCTCCAAGGAAACTTTTTATGGTATTCTAATTAAGGTCAATTTGTGCTACAAGCATGTGTATACATATGTATGTAGATATGAAATTTCTCGCCTTCTTTTTTGTGCATTTTAAACATTTCTAATACATAAATATTTCATTAAAAATGTGAAATAATTTCACTATGTTTCGGAAGACATACGTAACGTTTCCATATTTTTTGACAAATTTCTCATATATTTATATATAAATAAGAGAGTTTTCAAATTAAATTCTGAAAATCCTAAAATTAATCGATAATATTCCTTAAATATTTCATTTAAACATTAAAATACCAGATTAAAATGTTGTTAAATTCTTACATTTTCACAAAAATTAAATTATGTTTGTTTGTTTCGAAAAAAATTAATATCGAAAATTTTCGAAAACTTTTGTAAAAATTGTATTCGCTTACCTTTTTTGCAGGTGGGTCATAGCACAAATTAACCGATATAGTATTTTTGATTTCTGTGTCGTATTTATTTAAATTTATTATATTACGTTATTACAAATTTTATCTCTTAAGTTTATACGTAGTATTATGTTGTGTATGACAATAATTTTGCGCCCAGTTAATTGTTTAGTGATAAGGGGTTATTCGGTCAAATAATTACAAAAAATAAAATATAACTGAAAATTATTTAAAATAATTTAATTTTTTTTTCATAAAAAACAACTGTTATATAATATACCAATTTTATTATAACTATAATATTTCTTTTGATATAAATAAAATTATTATTACATATTCTAGAGATTATTTTTAAAATTATTATATTCAATTAATTTTTTTTTTGTAATAATTTTATTAAAATAGTAAAAAAATTAACTTAGCTCTATTTACAATTTAATGTATTTTTATTAATATTAAATATATATATATATATATATATATATATATATATATATTATATATATTTGTATATATATATTATATATATATATATATTTATATTATTCATAAGTATTTTGTATTCTTATATAATTATATGCCTTTTATATGATTATATATAAATTTAAAAATAAGATTTTACTGTTTTAAAAAATATAAGTATTTTATATATATATATGTTATTATTTATTTATATATTTTCTTGTTTTTTTTTTCTTTCAAAATTTAATGGGTGTTTTTTTTTAAATTGGTAGTAAATTATTTTTTTTAATAACTGTTTCGAAAAAATATGCTTCAATAGAAAATTTAATTTAACAAAAATAATTTATAAAAAATGAAAACATTTAAAATTTTAAATTTTAATCACAAAATAATCAAAAATTATTTATATGTTTATACACATATATAATGCAAAAAATATGTAATAAATTATAACATATAACAAAATTAATTGTGTATAATTAATTTCAAGTTTATTATACACTATCATATAGGACACCATACCTTTAAAAATGTATTGTATAATTCAAAATGTATTAAAGTCAAATTTATTTAGCAGCAATTAAAATCATATAAATTGCCCATAAAATTATATTGATAAAGTAGTTCCTAATGAGTGAATGTAGATGAATATACACGTAAATATGTAGATATATATATATTTTAAACTATATTTTTTAATATTATGTTTCTAAAGTTTTAAAATATATAGTATAGAACTCTTCTGAAATCACATAAAATTAAAAAAGAAGTTAAAAAATAAATAATTTTAATTATATAAATAGTCTGTTGTATATCGTAAATTTATTCTTAAAAATTTTCTTTAATTTGTTGATTAAAAGTTTTTTCATTCAATGATTTACGAAACAAAAATATTGCTAAAGAAATACTCGCATAGTATAAAAATAATTAAAACACATATTTTACGTTTTATGATTTTCTATGGAAGCTTATTTTAACGATTTTCTATTATGGTTATTTTGACTACCTTATTTACCTAAGGATGATTATCATGATTTCAAAATTGCAGTAATATGATACTGTGCAACACTCAATTCTGTTTATGAATTGTAATTGCTAATTTATGTATAGTAATACATTATAATTACTTTAATTTTGAAATCACGGATATTTATTAGATATTACAATAAAAATTAAGAAAAAAAAAACACGAAAGTTAGGTATGGCTAGATTATTAATTTCGGAAATTTATTAAAAAATTAAAAAAAAAAAGAGAAGAAATTAAAGAATAATATACGATATCATTATTAATTTAATAGAAAATTTATTTTTTATTTTTTTAAAATTCAAACTCATTTAAAAATTCTTTTATTTAATTTTTAATTATTTATTTCATTGATCGCACTAAGTGTTTGAGCTTATACCGTATGTATGAGTTTGATATAATTTTTTTTTTGTTATATTGTAATATCTAATTAATAAATTGTTGTGATTTGCTAAATAATTAATTTATTATAAAATTGTTGTTATATTTTGATAATTGGATAAAAATTATATTGTTTTTTTAATAATACCGAAATAATGTATAATATAATAAAATATTAAAAAAAAGAACCTTAAATTAAAAAGTAATTAGAAATTTTCTTTTTTTTTTTCGAAATTATCATCATTTCGAATTAATTAAAAAATATTTTTAATTAAAATTGTTACTTTAATAAAAATTTAATACAATATTTTTATTAATATATAATTAACATTTCACTTATATTTTATTTAAAGTGATTAAAAAATTAAAGAAAAAAATCAAATTTCATACCGTATTTTTGCTATATAATTATTAATTAATTATTTTATTTGAATTACTTATATATTGAAATATTTCAAGCAAAATTTAAATTCAATTTTTTGTTAAATAATATAATGTAATGTGTATGCATTAAGAATCGGAAAATATGGCAGAAAAAAAAATTAAAAAATTTGCGTTCTATGAGCAAACATGATGAATTTTTGATTTATTTTTGTTTTAATATTAATTTTAAATTAAATTCAATAAAATTTGAAATTGTTGTTTTTACTATATTTATATTGTAAAAATTAGCTGTAAATAATTATCTTATTTAATATTTTAATATTTAATATAGGCTTTTTTGTTTCTTTTGCGAATCAAAAGTTATTTTCATTATTTTTAAATTATTATCAAATAATTTTTAATATTTTTATTATTATATAATATTCGATATAAATTATTATTATATTATTTTTTCTATGCATATAATCATTTGTATAATAGTTTTAGAATTTATATATATAAAAAATTCATATTAAATAATATTTTATTATTATACAATAATATTTAAAATATATTATTTTAATGATATTGCGTTATTTTAATTATATATTGTTATATTTTAATATATTTTAAATTTTTAAATAATGCATGTATATATGAAATTGTGACGCGTGCTATATATTGAATAAGAGTATATTTTTAAAATATATATGCAAACTGTTCAAAATAAATATAATAAGTTAGATATACTACATATATCTTGATAAAAATTGAACTAAATGTAATAATTTTTGAAAATTTGAAAATATTTTATTGAAAAACATAGCATATATGTACATAATGTAAATATATACTTAATATGAATATGTAAATAAGATTTTATTTGTTTTGATATCTATAGGAAATATTTAAATTTTAAATTTTATTTTAGTTTTTGTATATATGTATATATACAACGCGTATAGATTATTTTTAACTATTATAATGTGGCATTATGTTCGCTATTCTTCGTTTGAGAAATTAATTGAATTAAACTTTATATATAATCGGTGTATATGGGTGACATGGTGTATAAATTCATTGTAAATTTATATATATATTTTTTAAGTGGAAGTGCTTTTTATTTTTAAAACAGAAATTTTATAGTTATTTTAAAAAAATTTATTGATGAAATTGAAAAATTTCTGTAAAAATAAAAATATTTTTTTTAATACATATATGTACATATAAATATATATCCATATACGCATATATATACATATATATATATATATATGTATACGATTGTAATAGCTCAAAAGTATTTAAACTTAAGTCTAATAGTTAACTTTTTTTAATTTTATTTTTATTTAATTTTTTTTTTTGTTAGTTTTACTTATATTTAATATTTATAACAAAATCTAAAATATTTTATTATTTTTTTTTCTCTATATATGTATGTATGTATGGATCTTTATTTAATTCATTCAAACATTTTATATATTGAACACATATTTTGCGTAACAATTACATATATATATATGTAATATAATTCGCGAACTTTGCCATATTATGAAAAACCATTATTATTACATTATACTCTTTTATTTTAAAATTTTATATCCATTTTTTTGCGAGCGATAACCATATAATTTAAGAATGAATTAATAAATTATAAAATATAATATAATAATAATAATTTATTATTAATTTTGTATATGTATATCTATACACATCTATAGAATATTTTCTATACATGCGCGTATTTGTGTATTAATGTGAATTGTCGTATATTTGTCGTATAATATTTATAAATATGAAAATATTATTAAAATTGTTGTTTTATTTTTTTTATTATTTAAGATCACCACTTGAAAAAATTCCATTTTTTTTTTTGTTGTGTTTAACAAAAAAACACAAAAGAAAAAGAGATTATGGAATAAATTTAATTTTTTTATATTGTATAATAATTAAATTAATTATATTAAAGGAGATTTTTATTAATTTACTCTAATTATTTTTTTTTCCTGTTCTTAATTTATCTATATTATAATAATTATTTTGTATGTATAAAAGAAATAATTATACGAGTATGATTTAATAATTATTATTAATATTTACAAAATATTTTTCCGGATTGAAAAATGGAAAGACTCTTTTGAGTTTGTCTGTGTGGATTTTTTTTTAAATTTTATAATTATCTAAAAATGAATATTTCAAATTCATTTTCTTTTTAATGGTGTAGGTATATAATAATTTTAATATGAAAATGATATTTTGATTTTATAATATTTTATAATTTATAACTAATTAATATGAAGTTATACTGCAGGACAGTTTTTTGTTTTGAAAATTAATGAATAAATTAATGAATATTTACAAGAAGTATTCATTTTATTTGAAATATTATGTAATGAAAATTTTTATTTGATTTCCATGAATTGTAATATTATAAAATGCAATACACAAAATAATTATATTTCGAATTTGTTTTTTGGGAACTTGATCGATACTAATATATATATATATATATAGGTATATGTATATATATTTTCTTTATAATTATATATGATTTTTATATCATATATATAAAAAATTAAAGATATGTATTTAAAAATGTAATCATATTATGTATGTTAGTTTCTCTACATAATAATTATCCAATTGATCATAGTTTACTCTGGCATTAGTTTACTCTATACGTATTCTTTGAAATATTTAATTATATTTTATTGTATAAATAAATTTATGAATTTTTTATGAATTTTTTAATAATTATTTTTAAGTTTTAATTTAATTTTAAATTAAAAGTTATTATAAGTATATTATGGTATATAACACAATATACAACATTTTAATTGGAAAATTAGTGCAATAACAGAAACAAAAAAAAATAAAAATTTCATATTGACAAGATAAGTGACAGTTTGAAAGTTGACACTGAAGTTTTTGATTTGAGTCTCTTATTGTAATTATTTTGTGGTTCGACAATATATTAAAATAAAATTATAATCAAAAATTAAAATAAAAAATTTTACTAAATTTATATTTTATTGTTAAAATTTTATTAAAATGTACTAAATTAAAATATTACGTATTAAATTTTGTATGTATTGATGAAAATACATAGTAGAATTTTCCCTGACATAATGGTATAACTTTAGAGTAGAAAATGGGTTAAATCATTTAATTCGTTTTCGGCTTAAGAACCAATTTATTTTTAATTAGTTTCAAATTTCAAAAATATATTTGAAACATTATTTGTATTATTTCTTGTAAACTTAATTTTTTAAGTATACATATTATATCTATTGTGAGTAATTTGGAATCATTTTCGTTT
The DNA here is from genome assembly GCF_029603195.1 of Condylostylus longicornis. NCBI lineage: Eukaryota > Metazoa > Arthropoda > Insecta > Diptera > Dolichopodidae > Condylostylus > Condylostylus longicornis. The sequence goes on along the minus strand of NW_026578009.1, from coordinate 3,839,181 downwards.
TTAATGCTAATTCGTTTTTGGGCATGGTCATAGAGCTGTTGTATGATATCGTAGATATATATGTATATGCATATGTGACGGCCCAATTTGAAATCATAATCGCAAATTATAGTTTATATTTTATTTTCTTATGATACATATGTAAGTATGTATGAAATTTTATTCTAAATTCATGTGGAATTTATATTATGTAATATGGCATCTTGATATTAATAATTATTTTTTTATAATTTAGATGTTTAGAAATGCAAATTTTTTATTATTTGCTATTAAACTGTAATTATATCTAATTAATGTATTTCAGTTATATATAAAATTTTTTTATAATACTATATTAAATTTATTGTATTTTATTTATATGCATATGTATAGTATATATTATGAAATATTTAATATTTCAGAAATATTTGATTTGGGATGCTTATTATAAATATTATATAATTATTATATGAATTATGAATTAATGATATTATTTATTTATATTACTTAATTTTATTTTATTTATATTAATATTATATTATATAAACATAATTTGTATGAAATTTTAATTTTAGTTCTTTTGGTTTTTTTTTCTTTCCTTTTTTTTTCTGTTCTTATTCACGTTTTAATTATATAATAATAATGATATTAATTTTAATTATGATAATAATATATGGATAATAACAATTTTCAATGTATAACAATGCCATATATAGTATAAATACTATTAATAATGTTATATTAATAGTATTATAATTTCTAGAATTATATAATTAATAACAATAAAATGTTATATAATAATAAAATAATAATTATTGTATAAAAAAATTAAATAAAAAATTTAAATGAAATCAATATAAAAAAGAGTAAAGAAAATTTTTAATAATTACTCGTAACTTTATATGTATACCGTAATTTTTTTAAATTAAAAAGTTGTTATAGTTTATTTATATGGTATATATATAAAATATATATACCATATATATATATATATATATATATATATATATACCATATATATATACCATATATTGAATATATATTCATATGGTATATATATGGTATATATATGGTATATATTATATGGTATATATATGGTATATATATATATATATATATATATATATATATATTTGATTTTTTTAATAATCCTGTTTTTTTGTTATATAACTACTGTTTAATATTTTTTAATTTTTTTCTTTTGTATTTTGATAACCGTTCATAGTTCTATTCTATATTCATAATATAATCACTTTTATAATAATTATAATTTTTTTTCATATTATTTTTTTTTCTACAAAATACATTATGTTTCTTTTTTATATATAAATTTTTTATTATAAATTTAACGATTTCTTTTTTTTTTTTTTTTGGATTTTAATTAACATTAATTTTTAGTTTTTGAATTTTTTTTATATATATTATAATAAAGTTTAAAGATTAAAATATAATGTGAATTTTATATTATTTTTAGGTATATGAAAATTGAATTAATAAATTTTCGCTTTTATAAATAATTTATGCTTTTATGAAAAATAATATTGAAGAAAATCGAAAATGAATATTTTTTTTTTTAAATTTCTAATTATATTGGTACATTTCTTAAAAAAAAAACACAATTCAACACAAAATGTTTGGACACTTGTTTTTAACAAACAAATTTCGTATTTGTTTTGAAGAAGACAAAATATTTTCTCCGTGGCTCTTACTGTGGTTATATGAAACTTTTTTCAATTTTTGAATTTTTATTTCATAGTTGCTTATTTCATTTACTAAATGCTAAGAATAGTTTGGAAAAAATTAATAAGGTGTTTTTTGGGCAAACATTAATACAAACTCAAATCTAACGTCAACTTCTGACGCACTGTGTCTTGAAGATTTTCATGTCTTAGTTCTGGTTTGCTACAAATACATTTCGCATAATATATGGCATGATTTCTTCGACTCTTGAAGCCACATAATGAAATGTCAAATTCATATAATGAATTTAACACTCAACGGCGGACGATTACTGTTGTTAAAAACAGAATTCATAAGCTTTCATAATAATTTTAACTGTTTTAACTTTTAATTCATGAAATAATTTTTTAATCAATATTAATATAAAAATTTCTATTTGATAAAATTCACATTTTTAGTTTAATCTTTAAATTTCATTTTGACGAATATTTTATTTTATGTATATAATATCTTTATTTATTTTTTTATTTTTTTTTATTTTAACTTTTTTCCTTTTATAATTATATATATATATATTAATTTTTTTTTGTTTTTAATTTTTTTTAAATTACTTAAAAATAAAACTTTTTATTCATCATCCTCTTCCCTGAAGAGATATGTGCTCCAGTAAACCAAATTAAATAGGGCGAATACTAGTGGAAACGTTATTCTTGAAATAACGTCGATTCTCTTCGATCTAGAACATTGTCTTAGATAAATATTTATAATTATTAATTAATTAGGATAACAAGAGATTAGCTTTTTGATTTGTGAAATTTTTTTTTTTAGCTGTCTTTTTTGTATATATCAAGTTTTTTTTGTTTGTTTTGTTTTTGTATATTTTGTGGGGATGTTATATAGATTCTGTTCAGTGTTTTTTTTTAATTTATAATGTAACTGTATATAATATATATATATGTATATATTTAGATATATAAATTGTTATAAATAAGTGATAAAAAAAAAATTGAAAACCAAATTTTTTTATACTTTTAAAATGTAAATTTTTTTTTTTTGAAAATTTCAACGCATACATGTACGTCATTTTATTTTAAATGAGTTCAAATTGAGTTGAAATTATTTTTAAATTATACGTAGATAATTTTTTTTTATATTAATCTTTGTATTTTATATACAAATAAATTTCTGCACAATTTAGGGATGGCATACTACCTTTCCTTTGTAGCTCCTACTGTAAATTGTAATATAGTAGAAGTATGATATTCTATTACAAAGTCATATGCAAATTACGGTTAAAAAATATAATTTGCATTTGTGCAACTTAAGTTAAAAAAATTTGAAGTGGTTATTTTCACATATTTTTATATATGCGTCTTCACTTACTTAATATAAATATATATAAAAGGAACTTTCATTTGCGGCCGTTTTGAACTTTGGAAAAACTATAAGACAATTTTTAAAGTAATCATGTAAATTTTTTTCCGAAATTGATTAAAATTTAGTTTATTTTTTATTAAGATTAGATTTAAATTATTTAATATGAAATATGTATAATATAATTTTTTTTTTTAAATTTTATAAAAGTGCTAGGTTATTGTAATATATATCATTTAGACTCGTGTTTTTGATTGAATCAATTTGTGATTTAATGACGTGTTATTCTGATTCAAAATCACTTTTTATTTAGAAAAAATTAAGATTACAAAAACAAACGCAATATATTATCTATTTTTACATTCACTGTTAAAGCAAATGTTAAACTGGGAGTTAGTATTTATTTAAAACAAAATAACTATTTTCAATTCTATATTATGTTATGTATTTTCAAATTTGATTGCTTCATTTTCCTTTGTTTAAGAAATAATAATTTTTCATGAAAGAAAGCGAGAAAGAGAGAGACAGTGAAACGGAGACTGAAATTATATTGTTATATAACAATTATTGTATATATAGCTGCTTAATGTACATATACCATAAAATTACAAAGTATATATGATTTAATGTCGAATATATCATATATAGTTTAAAAAAGAGGTTGTCAAATACATACCGTATAAATGCATATATTATAATTTGATTGACTTACATAACCAAATAAATATTCTACTTGAATAATATTATATGTCTATATATATTTATATATGTATATATATATATATATATAACAAATAAGATGTTCTTTTTTCAAATTTTTGTGTATATAATAGAAAATATACATGCATATTAAATATATGTACATTATAATAATAATTTATTAAATTTAAAAAGAATAAAGTAAGATATTAATAATTTTATACAAATGTATAATATATAAGAATTTTACTTACTATATATATATAAGCTTGTATATAATATATATATTTATAATTTTTATTTATATTTATATATATATATGTATAGAAAAGCGATAATAAATTAAAAAATTAAATTATAAACTTGTTATAATAATAATATGTATATATTTAAAATATAAAATTGAAATTCGCATAATAATATTCAACTCAATTTTAACTCAATTTTAAAATATTCATATATTAAAAAATTTTATATAATTAATAATATTATGAAAAAATTTTGAAAAAAAATGTAAAAACAAAGAAAAAAAATTTTTATTTAAAAAATTGCAAATTATTGTGAATGGTTTTTGTTTTTTCTATCCAGATGCGCTTTAATAATATTGTAAATTAATTTCTTTTATATATTATATATATGTTATTATGTATTTTGTATTTCAGAAAGATGTTCGTAAATGTGTGTGTATTTATGTATTTATGTATATATATATATATATATATATATATATAGAAATTACAATTGGAGTTTTCATATAATTTTATTATTTTAATATTTATTGAAATGAAATAAAATTTTAAAATAAATTATTCTTTTACATTTGGGATGATTATTTTAATTGTAAATTGAAAATTATATTATGATTATGAATTTAAAATTATTGATCATAAATATTGAATTAAATTGACATATAGGTATATAAATTAACGGTTATGTATATTATATACATATGTATATATAGAAATGGTAGAATAAATATTAGAATTTCAAAAAAAAAATTCAAATTTTTAATTTTTAAATTTGAATTATATTATATACCATATAAGAGAATCACCATACATTATAATAAAAGGTATAATTAATATTGAAAGAATTTTGAAAAACTCCGTTATATGTTATATGTATATACATATATATATAAATATATATATATATGTGTGTATTTTCTTTTAATTTTAGAAAATATTATATTGTTATGTGAATTAGTCTTTTATAGTATTTTTCTTCAATTCATATTTCTTATATATAAATACAAAATATTCATATCTGTATACAATGTAAAATTTAATTAATATAAAAAAATTTTATTCATAATTAATGTTATACTCTGCATAACTATATATTTGTTACTCTTTAATTATATTTAAAATTTAATTAAAATATTTTAAAAGTTGTTTTATTAAAAATTAATTATTTATTAATTTTTATTCTATATATTTATAAAATATATATTAAAAAATGATTTCTTGTATACTATATAAAATTAAATTTCATGTTTTTCAAATAATTACAATAATTCAGATAAATTATTATTTGATAAAAATTATATATTTTTTATATATTAATAAATTTAATAATTTTTAATTAAATTATACATTGCATATATGTATATGTTTATTTGTCATTTAATATAAGGAATTCGGTATATATGTTTTATATATATAATTAAAAAAATTTTTTTTGTTTTGTTCATAAATCTTAAATTGAATAATTTTTATATATAAAATTTATAAAGTTAATTAAAATAAAGAACATGTTTAATTATATGTGAAAACAAATAACCAGAAACATTGATATTAGGTATATAAAGAAAAAAACTTTTCAAATCAAAACCATATTCAAACATTTTTTTTTTGTATTATTGGAATTAAAAAAAAAGACAAAAGTCACAAAACAATAAAACACATTTTAATTAGTAGAAGAGATTTGCTTTTAATTAATTTTTTTTTTTCAAAAAATTTTTTTTTTTTTATCAATGAACAATCAAAACAAATAATGGGAAAAAAAGAAAAAACTATTTACAAACATAAATATTTATATATACTTATTCCTTTTATATAATTTGAAGTTTGCACTTATTTATAGTAGTCTTTTATTTTTTATATATATTTTTAGGTTTTTGTTGTGGTGGTGAATATTTGAATGTTTTGAAGATTTTAAGCCATATACAAAAGAGTAGAGAATCCGATGTGATATAAATAAATATATAATATGTATACATTTATAAAGGTAATATAAAAAATATTTATATATACTTATAATATGCTAGTTATCTCTAATTCGATAATCATCTCTTAAAAAATGTTTTTTTTAGACATTATTCTTCATCTGATGCTGGCAACATTGTGGTATTTAATGTATAATTTAAAATTGAATGAAGGTTTTTTCTCAAAGGATATACTTCAGTAATAATACAACGAATGTTACTAGCAAGTAATAATGACTAATTATAAATATAGAAGGCAACTATGTAGGTATATGCATATAATTTGTAACAATAATTAAAAATATGTCGAATTGTTAAATAATAAATTTCATTGTAGTACTATTACTGATGTTTTGCGTTCAGTTCCAGGAAGTAAACAATATGGGTAAAAAATCTTATTGTGTAGAGAAGATGTATCGAAAAAGATATATTATACTGCATATTAGAATGAATCATTTAAAAAAATTGAGTTTGAAGGAAACAATAGATTATAGAAATATGTGAACAGATAAAAAAAGTATAAATTGTTTTTATAGTTTTTTATTTAAAATCACCGTTGTATGTGAAAAGTCCATTTTGGTGCTTTTAGATTCCTGTTTATCATAAATAAGCTTAGAGAATCTTATACAGCTAAATAGAAGAATTAAACATTAATTTTTTTTTGAGAAAAAAAGGTTGGAACATTGATTCCGATTCAAAATTTTAGATATTTTTGGATGGGTTATTAGCTGTATAGTAGGTGAGAGTTTTAAATTTTTGCAAATATTTTTTAACTGCTTTTAAAATTTAGTTTTTATTTGAATAACTCAGTTTTTTTTTTTAAAGATTCATTCTATTTTATAATTATATAATTATTAATTACGCTTACATATATACTTAAATGAATAATAAAAATAAAAAATAAGTAAAAGAAAACGAAAATAAATTGAATATTAGTTTTGTATGATTAGAAAATTTAATTAAAGAAACTGAAATATATAATCAAAATATGCAAATTAAATAAAAATTTTAAATAAATTACGATAGAAAACAAAAATTGTATACATACATATTTAAAATAAAAAAATGAGATTTAAAAATTCACTAAAAAAAACTGGATTTATAATATGGTTATTGTCAAACTATATATATATAGTTATTGTAGTGGTTGTAAGGAAATGATTTTGGAGAGGAAATATTGTTTGTTGTTATTATTAATTGTGTCTATGTGGCTGAGATTTTCAAATCATGTACATAATATATAATTGAACATAAATATGCAAAATTTAAGTAAATTAATAAAAAAACTAGAACTATATGGCAACATTATACGAAATGTTATTTGTTTCATGTATAGAAAATCAAAAATTTTTCTTTATATTCAATTAATTAAATAATTCAATTAAAATATTATATTCAATTAATTTAATGACATTTTTTTTCAAAAATTTATTGGGCAACAACAGCTAATTGTGAATTGTTTTTGAACTTTTGTTTTAAAAATTAAAAAATTTCAATTATAGTTCTGCATTATAACAATTTTAAAATATTATCAGAAAAAAAAATTTAAATTTGTTTAAATTTAATTTTTAGTTCAATTATATATATATATCGACAAACACTTTGATCGAAATTGATCAGTTTGTTTCGAATTATGTAGAAAGAACTTAACTGTTACTATATCTGAGGAAATTCTACGAAATGGTTATATATTATTTCAAAATTTTATGAACCACATAAATATATTTATGTATTCGTTGTTAATTTTATTTTTATTAATTCTATTTTAGGCATTACCTACGTACATATTATGTATATATGGAATAAGTTATACAGATGGTGCGAAATCCTGCTATCATATTATTGAATTACATTGAAAATGTGCTCTATAATTTAGTGAATAATTTGACATGGAAAACTATGCAAAAAGCTAGTTTTTTAAGCTTTATATAATAATATAATCAGTAAATTTAGTAAATGATAATTAGTTAAATACTATATAATCTAGAATTAAAATCGAACTATAATGAAATTTTGTACATTTTAGAGAAGATTATTTCTTTATGAGACTCTTCTTGTACTGCAGACATTGTTTTTAAAATATAGTTCTCAAATTTTATTTAAAATTAATTATTAATAAAATTAATTTTAATTTCTTTAATTTGAATTAATTTGATTTCTTTTTGAAAATTTGAATTCCTCAACCACTTTATTTAATTTGAATAAATAATAATTTATTGAAATACTAATTGAATTTTAACTATTAATATAATAATATTAATTTTATTTTTAGAAATCTTCTGCTTAAATTTTGTATTTAAAAAAAAAAAATTGTAATTTTTTTAGAAAGTAGTTTTTATGTTAATCATTTTGTGAATGTAAGATTATTAGATTTTGTAAGTGTAATAGAAAAGAATTCATTTATATAGTTTAATAATTTATTGTAAGATTAAAATTGTTTCGATTAAAACTATAGAAAAATTTACATATTTTTGATAATATATAAGATTATTTGAGAATTAATTTTAGTATAAATAATATATAAGAATATTATGAAATAGAGAATATTTTAAAACGAAATAATTGAAAATAATTATATATGTAAAAATCGAAAAAAAAAATTTAGAAATATATGAATGAATTTTATAAATGATTTATGAAATTTTGTGATTGTATGAAAATAGATTTTATTTTTTTTTCGAATGATATTTAGAACAAAATCTGAATTTTTTTGAGAAGCATCAATAATATCAGATGAATTATTTTATTATTTTTGTGAGTGTTTCATTGAATATTTTATTTAAGAGAGTGTCAATATTAAGTCGTATAAAATTTTAGAAAATAAATTTAGTATATATATGTACATAATAATTATATAAAAAATAATTACATTTTATTATGCAATCTTTGTTTTTTCTATCTATTTTTGTTTTTTTTTTAAATTTAATTTAAAAAAAAAATTTGGAAGCGGTTATCTAATTTTAAAAAACAAAAAAATTTTGATTTCAAATTTAATTTTAACTACAAATTTTGAATATTTAAAATCTTATTATATTTTTATTTCTTATTTATTTTTTAGGCTTATATAATAAATATATTGAATAAAATTTTTTTATTATGTATTGTAATTTTGTGTATAAGATCAAAATTTGTAGCCAAAATTTAATTTTTTCTTTTAAAAAATATTTACAATTTTTAATGTGTGCTTTCACATTAATTTTTTTTCATTCAAAAAAAAAAACTAAACAAAAAATATTAGGGCAACATTTAACGAAGAATAATTATTGAAAAACGCTAAATTGGAAGAATTACAACTATTCTTTTAATAAGGAATAAAATTACAAAATGATATATTAAATATTAAAATTATACCCTGAATTAAAATCTTTAACAAAAAAATATTTTAAATTGGGAAAAAAAAATTTTATTTTTAATTATAAAAGCACTGACACCTAAATAAAAATTGTTTATTTAATTTTAAATATAATATCACAATCTGTACAAGTAATTATTGTTTGTAAAATGTTTTTTTTATGAATTATTTAAATAATTTTAAAAATGTATTCAGAAATAGTTTGTGTCAAATATAATAATTTATTTTTGTTAAAAATGTTTTAAGAAAGTATAAGTTTAAAAAGTATAAGTTTAAGTTCGTGGGAATCGGCCACCGTTCATAAAATTTTTTCAAAATACTCAAAACACTCAAAAAATGTGGAAAAATAGTAACATTCAAGTATGTATGTAATTCTCGCAATTTAATAATTACAAAAAACTTTATATTAAAATTTTTGAATAACTTCTTTTCCACATTTTGATAATTTTTACATAATTTAAATGTCAGTATTTTTATTTTAAATTTATATATGTATATTAAAGTAAAATTTTGAAAACTATATTATGTATATTAAAAAACTTTGATAATTATGTTAAAAAGATTTTAATTTCGATATAAATAAAACTATATCAGAGTATATTCGAGTCCTGTAGCTATTACTCATATTTTTTTTTCATATTAATATAAATATGAAAAATTACAATAAACATTTTAGCTTTTCATTTGACATTATACCATTATATTCAATTTATATACATAATATATTTTAAATTTATAGTTATGTATATATTAAAGGAGGTCTAATTTTTATTATATTTTACTATATGAATCAATATATTATATAAATTTATAGTCGTATGTTAGTCGCATTGCATTTTAGAATTCAAAAACAATTGTGCAAAGTATAAGAAGACATTCTGTTAATTGTGTGACTGAAGTAATATAAATATTTATTCTATCACGTCCTATCCAATAAGCATTTCTGTGATGAAAATATTTTCATACCGACAGTTTTTGCAGCTGATATGATGTTAAAAATAGATTGTGTTTATTTAAACAAAACAATTATATTATTTGTATTTTGTGATTGAAAAACTATTATAAGTTTAAAAGTTATAAATAAATTTTAATTGTTAGCTTCGAAGAAAATTTAATTTATTTGGGAACAAACAATAACCGTTTGATAATATGTACAATTTTTTTAATACTCACTTCTTATTGTGATACTAGCAAAACAAAACTGTCATTATGCTACAGTAGTTACGTCTTCGACTTAAAAAAGGTAGATGTTAGATTTTTTGCATAAAAACATAAAAGGTTCTTGCAATATGAAGTGAACTTAATCATGAATTTTATTGAAAACTATTGCAGCTAGTTTATATAGCTATCCATACATGAATCCACATGCTTAAATTTGTGATATATACAATTTTCAGGTTAACTGAAATATTTTTCATATTTTTTTGGAAGCATCACAATTAGATGTTATAAAAACTTTTATTTTGTTTCTTTAATTATTATTTATTATTTACAATAATATTATATATTGTAAATTATGTACAGTAGAAATTGCAAATTTATCGTAATATTGTACAAATTTTTGTGTTAATTATTTTTTGAAGAAGTCAAAAAATAAATCATTACCGAAACAAATTCTAATTGTATAAAGAAATTAATATAAAAATATTATAAAAACACAAAAAAAAAATTAAAAAAAAAAATATATTTTTTTATACCTATCTTTGTTGATTTAATCAATTTTATATTATAAAATTGAATTATTATATTTTATTTCTCCATTTAATTTTATATCATTTTATAATTTTTTTTCCTTAAAAAAGAATCTAATTATATATACGCACATAAAAATTAACTAATAAACAAATATATTATTATTTACTATATATTTAATAAAATATATAAAAAGAATAAAAATTAACGAAACATAAATGAAAAAAAATCACAACACAATAAAAAAAAACAAATCATTTATATAAAGAGAAAAAACAAGAGACACACCAAAAAAAGAAAAACGAACCAATTAATAACATAAGTATATCATAAATATAAATTATATATACGAAAATATATTATATAAAATCTAAAATAAAATTTAATTAAGTAAGAAAGAATATTAAAAATAAATAAGAAAAAGGAAAAAAGAAAACAAAAAATTAAATGTATAGCAACAGTATAGTTTGATTTAATATAAATATAATTTTTTTTTTTCTTATATATTTTTGCTTTTGATTTTCGCTATAGTAGAAAAGTTGACAGAAATCAAATTTCACTTCAGCTGAAAGTAAGTGTTGTTCAATTCAAGCGATTAAATCAAATCACAAAATTTTTTTTTTCTTTTTATATAGAAGAACTTTTTTGGAATTTTTTTTTTTACATTAAAACTCAGGAACAGAATATTGACAACATAATGTAGACAAATATAGAATATAAAGAAAAAAGAAGAGAAACAGAATTAATTAAATCTGTTCTTATATATTTATATAAAAAATACAGTTTTATTATGTTTTTATATTTTTTATACAATATATTTAAAATAAATAGAATTAAGAAAAAAAAATGAAACAAAAAAAGTAAAGAATAAGAATTAAATGATAATTTAATAAAATAATAAGAAAAAAATTAAACAAATATAATGGAAAATAAATTAGAAAGAAATTTTTTTAATATATTGGAAATTTAGAAAAAGAAATTACAAATGACAGAATTTTCCACAATTCATATTGATAACTATATTATTGTTTGCTTATGCACAGATGCAACGATCATATTATAAAGATATTAAATTGATTAGAAAATATTTATGTCAAATTTTTGACATCATAATTTATTAATATTGAAGAAATTATGATACTATTTAATTATTATAGATTATGTATTGAAAAAGAGTTTGCGATATTTTGAAACAATATTCTTCGATACCATAAAGGTATTGTCAAATAATAAAGTTGGCTCAAACGAATTGTTTGTTTAGTAGCATTTTTTTCTTCAGCAAATGAAAATACGGTTTTTAATCACATTCTTCTACATAATTTATAATACTTTCATTCATACACAAAAATATTTCAAATAATTGCATACATTTCGGATGACATAGCAGTGAATTCAAGGGTTACTTGTGTGAGCAATAAGTTAAATAATTATATTTATTCATTGCAGTTTTGGAATATGAATAATAAATAAAATATAAGAATAAATTCATAATTGTTGCATATTAAAAAAAAAAGTTAGTTTTAATTTTATTAAATTATAATCTCGAGGGGTCAATTGATTAAAATTGACGAATTTTGTTAAAAATAAATAATTTTTTTTTTAATTTTTAAATTTTTTATTACTCATCATCAAGATTATTTAATTTAATAAAACAATGGGGGGGGGGGGGGGTATTTCTAAGAATTTGAAAATATTTTTTAATTATTAAAGTATTAATTTTTTGGAAAATTTCTGTCACTAAACTAAAATGGAAAAACATTAAAGAAAGTTTATAACATAAAAAAAAAATTAAAATAATTGAAAACAAATTGAAAACGAAATGTCAAACTCAAAAACAAAAATGAACAAAATAATTGTACATAAAATATTTACAAATTTAAAAGCAAAACATATGTAATTAAAAAAATTTTTTAACAAAAATTCAAAAAATTACATAATCATAAAAAAATCAAATTTCAAATAGAAAAAAAATTAATTATTCAAAAATCAAAAGATAAAAGAAAAAAATTATTATTATTTTTTTTTTTTTTTTAGTTAGATAGTTATCAAATAACAGTAATAATTAATTAATTCATAAATATATTAATAATATAGATCACAACATCAAAAAGGAAATCTGTGTAGTTATTAAAAAATTTTTTACCTTGTTGGAAATTTGGATAGCCATGTTTTGCAGCAATTAGGACGTTTTGGTGGTTGCATATGAACCTCACATTGACGTAATTTTTCCAATGCTAATGGATCACCAGGATGACGAACTAATGGCTTCTGCTTATTTTTTTTATATATTTTTTTTTTAATTTTTTTGTTTTTTTTTTTTTTTTTTGGGTTTATTAAAATAAAAATTACATAATACATTTGAACATATTAAATTAAATTAGAAATTATAAAATAAAAATTTCTTTGTAATTAAAAAATTTTTTTTTGTTAGTTAATTTTTTTTTTTTATTTTACATCCATGATTTTTATGAAATATATATTAAATACTATAGAATAGCTCTCGTTATTTTAAAATTTAAGTATATTTGTATAAAATAGAGTTGGCTAATTAGAACATGTACTTAAAATAATTTTTGAAATGTGCCTGTAACGTTTAGTTAATTTAAGAATATTGTATGTATATGTATGCATGTAATTAACTATTTAAGTAATTAACTATACTAACTAGATACATGTACATACATATGTACTTATATATAATTGCACCACATTCCTGCATAAACACGATTTTTTTTTTTCGAATAAATTTTTATTACATGCACATGCAAATTAATACATACAGATTTATATAGCATGTAAGCAGTTATATGAGCACTTATTATATAATACATTATGTATATCGATTGTAATCGTAAAAAATTAAAAATTATTCACTTATTATACCATGGTAGAACAGTCATTTTTTATGAAAATTTAATCCGGTCAAATAAAATTTAATTAATTTTTTTTTTTCGAAATAAAAATAATGTGGTAAGGAAATGTATTATAATTTCATCCGAAAACTTCATATCGTAAAATTTTACTAAAAAACTGATACATACAAGAATTGAATTGTGTATTTAAGAATGCATGGTCAAAATATGCATACAGTGCAAAACGATATTGAATTTTGTTGAAATTAATGTCGCTGTAAACGTATACTTTTCCTACAGTTATTAATTATTTAATTATAATATTATTTGAGCTTTAAACAAGAAGATTTTAAATTCTGTTTTTATTCATTATTAATATTCAGTGATTTCCAAAACGCAGTGAAAACGTAAGATTTACAATGTATCATATTCCAAAATATATATTAAAAACTCTTTGACATTGTATTCTAAAATGTATTCGATACGTTTTAGAATGCAATGTCAACTGCTCTTTTCATACAATGTATACTGGTTTCAAAAGCTTTTCGTTGTTGTAAAACTGAATTTAGATGGTAGTTACACTGTATTAAAACTTTTTATACTGCATTTTTGGCACATATTTTCAATTTTTAATCTATATATCTGCACAATGAAGAATAAATGAGGACAGTAATGATTTTAGTCATAAATTCAGAAAATCCTATTCTATGCAAACAGTTTTATAAATTATGTGTTAGTAAAATTCAAATTTTTGATTGATTAAATATTGAGAAAATCTGTTTTAAGTTTAAACTATTGTAGGAAATATTATTGGCAATCAGAATATATATCAATTGATGTATATTAAAGTTAAATAAAATGTGTTTTATATATTATTATATAAATATATAAAATAAAAAATACTTACCATTGCAAATGTTGCATTACTGTCAGTATCCAATAAATCGGAAGCTGCATCTAAGCTGGCTTGTTCTAAATCTCGCCGTTTTTTCTTCATATTTTCTCTATGCATATCTGCGGCTCGATCCGTATATTTTTATTGTGTGAATATATAGGGAAAGTAGAAAGATTTTTTCAAGAATTTTATTGTTCCAGTGTAAATGAGATTATGTTTTACAAAATTTTGTTTTTATTTTTTTTTTTTATATAAAACATTTATACAAATTAATTGGGTGTTTGATGTGTTTTTATTTTGTTTTGTTCAGTGTATATAAAATATTGTTTTTTGGTAAAATTTAATTGAAATTGTTTTTTGTGTTGTAAAAATTAAAAGCAAAAAAAAAATTTATATAAAATTTGTGTAAATAATTTATTTATATTGCAAAATTAAATTATTTAAAAAAAATTTGTTAATTCATAATTTTTTGTTTTTTTTTTTTTTTATACAATTTACATTTAGAAAAGTGTGTGGAAAAATATTTAAATATTGGTTTGATTTATATATATATATATAATAATAAATTGGTTGACGTTTATAAAAATATAATTTCATTCAGTTGTTGATTATTTGTTTGTTCGTTCATTCATTCGTTAAAGCATCATTGAACACGCGCCAGCGTTGAACGTTTTAACATTTTCATTATTTTGTTAACGATATTGAATTTTTGTTTTTTTTTTTGATATTTTATTTATTTTTAAATAAAATAGATAAAAAGTAGAAAAGAAATAAAAAAAAAAATTTAAAATAAATAAAATTATATTATAAAAAGTTATTTTTTTATGTAATTATTTTTTATTTATTAAATATTAATAAATATAAAAAATTTTTAATTTTTAACTAAGCAATAAAACTGCATTAACTTTTTTATTAGAAAAACAAAAATAAAAGTGTTATTTTTTATAGCATTATTTAAATAATTAATGCAAAAGGAAAATGCAATTTATTTCATTTCCATAAATGAGGAAAAAAACTAATTTTCAAGAACAAAAAAAAAAAAAATTTAAGAAAAAAAAATAATTTATTAATAAAGAAAATCAATAAATTTATTCGAATTTTTGAAGTTTTAAGAAGAAGAACAAGAAGAAGCATTCGTAGCAGAATATTTTAATTAAAATAATAAAATTTTTTATGTATTAAAATGTAATGGTATAAATTTGCAAAAGGGTAAATAATGTAAATATTATTTAATTTTTTCTTTCGTTTCTACTAATGGTACTAATATGGTATGTTGAATAAATTGATATTTTTTTGTTATACTTTATTTTAAAGTGATAATTTGAAGCAAACTGTTAATGAATAAAATCATATTATTAACTACGTTATACAAGTATATATGAATAAATAATTTTTGTATAAAGATTATGATAACTATTGTAATGTAAAAATTTATGATATTTTTTGATTTTTGATTTAGATGAAAAATTTTTTATATAAAATGTTTCAAATTGTATGCAGTAGAATTAAGAGATTTGACTGTATAATTCTTTAACTAATTTTCAATCTGATTGCTATTAATAATGATTTTTTACTAATTTTTTTCTATATATTGAATTCCAAATGATTATTTTAATTGTTATACTTTGTATAACAATTATTTAATTGTTTAAGCCTATATAATATATAACAATTTCTTTTAAAAATAAAAAAACATTGAAAAAAATAAAAATTAATTATTTTATACAAATATATAATTTGTGTCTATATAGTGAATATTTTTACCTGTATAAAAAATTAAAATGAAATCATTTTGTAAAGATATGAAGCTTAATTTTGATTTAATTGAAGTAAAATTGGTTAATATTGAAAACATTCTTAAAAAATAAGTTCTATGTTCTAAAATATTTTTAATTTTAATAATTTAGTTTATATTCTTGACGTAATAGCTAAGTTTTTTTTTTTTGATTGATTGGACGGTGAATTTAAATTTTTTTAAGTTTTATTTAAATTTTATATATGATATTAATTATTTAATTTGAAATATGTTATCTGAATATCTAAAATATTTTTTATGAACACTTAAAATTTTATTTAATTATTAAAAATATTCTAGTAACCTTTTATATTTCAATTAACATAAAAGAGTTTTACGAGCATTATTATAAAAGAGATTATATTCCTATTTGACGTCTATATATATATTATTTTTGATATATAATTTTGATATGCTGATATTAATTTTTAATAATATGTAAAATTTATACTGTATATACTTGTAATTAATTTTAAAATTCTTTCAAAATCATATATTAATATTTTTTGAATAGAAATATAAGAATCGGATTTTCTAAATTTAAATACAAGAAAAAAAGGAACCGTTCTACTGCTACATATTAAAACTAAATATGATATGAAAAATCTATAAAATAAAATTTTATATTTATATTATGATAAATTTATGATATTTGAATAAATTATGATATGTTGATGTTATATATTAAAAAAAATAATATATTTAAATAATAAAAAAAACTATAATATATTTAAATAAAAAAAAAATAAATAATAATACAAAAAAATTATAAAATGAATTTTTATATTATTTTTAAGTGAACTGCATTGCAAGTACTACAATTCATAAGTACAATAAAAATTTTTCAATTTTATATTAATTTTGATAAAATCATTTTTTAGATATAATTCTGAGTTATGTCTCATAATTGCTATAGACGCAGTGTGATTGTAACCATTTTTTTTTATAGAAAAGTGAAAATGAAATCGTTCTAAAATAGAAAGTTTTTAGAGCAGTTTAAATTGGAAACTTATTATCTTTTTATTTATCCTTCTTTGATATATTGTATTAAACTGGAAATATTTATAAAATTGTGACAATACTCGTATCATAAATAAAATGGCTTTTATTATAGGCAAGGATAATGACTCATACTATACTCAAGTTACTTTTATCTCTTTTATTCTTAACATTATTAATTAATTTAATTTTTTGTAATTAATATGCCTAGAAGTTATTATTTAATAACTAGCAACAATTTATTGAGAGGCGCGACGCAAATATGATATTACAATATAATTTTTTACATAATATTTTGTTTTATCGTACATATATGTAAATAGTATAACTAATAATTTTAATAATTAAGAATTTATTAAAACAAGTAAATATTGAAAAGCAATAAAATATCAAAATCTTTTCTAATATTTTGAGATTTTTCTATTGGAGTTTTTAGGCAAATTAAATTAGAGAATGGATATTAAAATTCTTAAAATAGCATTTTTTTTTTAGAATAAAATGAAACATGATGCGACATAGTATACACCAACATCTTATACAACCTATAATGTTTTTTTTATTTAAAATGTTTTTGGTATGTATAAGAACGCAATTAAAAGGCAGAGCTCAGATTAATCTCACAATATAATGGAATATTAAATCAAACCAATTTTTTTTTTTCATTTCAATAAAATATTTAATTTCGATATATTTTATATAGGTAATATAAAACTTGGAAAAAATATATAAAAAGGAAAAAATTCAAAAAAATTCTTTTAATAATTTACACATAAAATTTTAATTATATGATGGTGGATTTGAATTATATATATAATATATAATAAAACTACAAATTATAAAAGTAATATTTACTTAGACTACAATAAAATATTGTATATGGATGCTTGTGAATTTTTTTTTTTTTAATTTTTTTATTCAAATTTTCAATTAAACTTTAAAATTTTTCAAAATTATGTGAATTTATTTCCGAGTGAAGAAATTTAAAAAACAAAAATGAAAATATTTCAAAAGTGAGTATACACGAAAATATTCTACATAATATAAGAAGATATATATATATATATATATATAAATGTATATATATATATTAAAAGTATATATGAGAGGTAAAACAAAAAAAAAAACATAAGGAAATGATATGTTAATCTACCTTGGCGAGAATAAAAAAAACGAAACAGAAATTAAATTTGTATAAAAAATTAATTAAAAAAAAAATTCTGAAAAATTGAAAATTTTTCATAAATGAATTCAAAAATTAATGATAATATAATTAAAAAACAAAATGATTAGAAATTATATTTTAAATATTCGATAATCTATTTAAGTATGCTTTAGGAAAATATGTAGGTAAACTTTTAAAATTTAATGATTTCTTTTAAAATATTTTATTCAAACAGATTGAAAATAGAATTTAACATTTATAATTTATATGTGATAACATTATAATAACATTACTCTATATACTTATACATAGTAATGAAATTTCAATAATAATGAATATTTTGTGCTTTAATTTTGAAAAAACAAAAATTATTTTAATTAAACCTTCAGTACACGTATATCGAACTCAAATATGAACGAATTTATTTAATTTTAGAAAATCATATCAATAAAACAATGTTTTACATTTTCAAATTATAAAATCGAATTTTACACAATATCGTTCAATTGAAGAATCGAATTAGTTACTAAAAAGGTTTTATAAAATTCCAATTAAAAATTTATGTTTGATGCAATATGATATCATGTTATGTTAATAACGTATAATAGTCTATTAGAATTTAATTTTAGAATAGTACAAGTATATTTATATGAGAAATTTTTGAATTTGTAAAAATTTTTCAATTTAATCCTTTTTTTTTTCTTCAAATTATATTCATAAATTTAAGTGTTTTAATATAATTTTTATACCAGTACAAATGTACATTTGAAAGGTATTATAAATTTGCCTTATTGTTTGTAACGCTAAGAAATAATAATGTAAGATATAAACATAAAATATATATCAAAATTCTGAGTCGATTTAAGAATGTCTTTTTATTATTCAGTTCGTCCTAACGATAAATCAAAAACTAATTGAGCTAGACTCACAAATTATTTACAACAGTATAAATGCCTAAACCATATTTAAATTGGATGTGATCGAGACAGCGGTTCGAGTAGCTGTCCTACAATTTGAAAAATTCTTTGGCTATATCCCAAAACTTATTGAAGTTATAATAGAAAAATTTTACACATGCAAATATATTATTAGTATAGTTGTGTGTTATAAAAACAATTAAAATTTTTTGACTCCTTGTGGAAGCTGCCATACAACTTGAATTATTATTTGGTCATATCATAAAAACTAAATAAGGTCCAGTACTGCAATTTTGTATAAACAAATATGGTAATATGGCTACTATTTTCGATAAAATTTGTTGAAATATCATGAGCGCTTATCTGTATGTAACTGTTATACAACTTCGAAAGCTATTTGATATTATCTCTCATCTCATAATTTATTATTCAATAGTCATACATTTAATAATATTTATTCAATATTTTAATGGAAGGAAAACTACAGTAAGAGAAGTGTAAAAGCAATAACACAAAATTAACTCTTATGTTTGAGTTAAAATTAACTCCAAAGTAATTCTAGTGTTTGGAACAATTTGTCACTGATACTATATTGCTATATTTAAGTATTCTAAATATAGATTAAACTTCCTATATTTTAAATTTTTTTAGAATATATTGTTTTAACTTAATATTTTTAATGGTTTCTTTTTAGTTTTGATTCATAGTTGTTTCGCGAAAATACATATATGAATATTAATGATGAACAATTTGTATTTTTGAAATAATGAGTTACATATACATACATAATTATGATTTAATTTTTTTATTTAATGATTTTATAACAAAATGATGGTATATTTTTGAATTTAAAAAGGAAAACAATATGGATGTATATACTCACTTCTGGTAAAATAATGTTTTTGATTACTTTAAAGAATATTTTATCATTGATTTTAATATTTAATATTAATAATAATAAATAATGAAAAAAAAATTACAACATAAATAAGATGTTAAGTTTTTTTTTTTGTTTTTGAATTAATCGTATGATTCTGGATGAAATTTTCTAAATGAAGACAACTCTAACTCTAAAGTGCAGCCTTTTACATTATACTATATATTAATAGTAACATATTCATTGTAATGCTTTTTTAACATGATTAATGAGAAAAAAAATTTATAATATATTTTTTTTTATTTAGAATTTTAAATCTTTAAGAACTATATATAAATAAACTGGCAGAGCAAGGTTTCATTTAACTTTAACATTTTTTTTTTTAATATAAAGATTTTTTCTTTTAAAAATGCAGTTGATTTGTTTTTTTTTGTATAATAAATTTTAAAAAAATTTTATTTTTAATATTGAATTTTTTAATTTTTCTCATTTAATAGATTTTTCTTTCGTGTATTTTAGATTATCAGAATTGTATCCTGGCTTTCAGTGGAGAAACAGTTCTTGTATTGAAATTGTGCTATCAATATTTTAATTCAATTGGGACCTTTCGACTTCTTCAAATCAAATAATTAAATCAGTAAAGATTATAAATAATGTAGAGAGTAATTTTTTTATTTAATAAATTTAGAATAAGTACTCGTATATAAATTAGAATTATACAAATTAGAATAAGTATTACAATTATTTTTGGAAA
The DNA here is from genome assembly GCF_029603195.1 of Condylostylus longicornis. Lineage (NCBI taxonomy): Eukaryota > Metazoa > Arthropoda > Insecta > Diptera > Dolichopodidae > Condylostylus > Condylostylus longicornis. The sequence continues at coordinate 3,817,948 of NW_026578009.1, read as the reverse complement.
ATTTTAAATTATGTATTCAGTTATAAAATCAGTAAATGCAAAATAACACTTTTAATTGTAAGAGCTACAAGCGCAAGTTATTGACTTTCAAATTCCAATTTTAAAATTCTATCTCGAAATTTTATACATGAAAGGACCGTAATTTTTTTTGTTTTTGTTATTTTCGGGTCAAGATTATATATAAATTATACATAAATTTTCTTAAAATGTACAAAATAAAAAAAATCTATAAAATTTTATTTTTGTCTCTTTCCTTTTACAACTATACAAATTTTTATGAAACTTAATTCGTAATTTTTGAAAAACTGCATTTTTAAATTATGGAGGAAAAAAAAAAAAGCAATAAACGAAATTTCACAATGCAATTTAAAAACAGTTTCCATTGAGCAAAGAAAAAAAACAAGATAACAAAAAGTACATGACAGTTAAAACTGTCAAAAATAAAACAATTTTTTTTTTTAAAATAATTCTGTTAATTTTCGTAATTTACTCACTCACTGCGCGACGAATTTTTAACAACAAAATTGTTATTTAATTCAAAATCATTGATTTTTTTTTTGTTATGGTTTAATTAGTATTGAAATAGAGTATAAAAATATAAAAAAAAATATTTATTATTAGTTTTATTTTATCACCATAGGTAGACTTTTTAAATTTTAATAAATTAAAGTAATAAAATATTAATAAATTAAAAAAGAGAAAAAAAAAGCAAATTGTATATTTTGTAAATTAAAATTTTGGATTTTAATATTTTCCTAATCTATTTTTTTTTTTTTTTCAAAATATACATATAAGTTAAGAATTATAAAAATTTTTAAATTAAAATCAGTATTACATAATATTTTTCCTCATTTTAATTAAAACAGAAACAAAAAGAAAGAAATTAAAAAAAAATTTTTGATTTTAAAATTCAGATAAAATCAGATAAAAAATATTTTCATAAAATCAAAATTTATTTAGAACAAGATCAGTTTTTTTTTTTCTAATTTTAATTAATATTTAGTTATGAAAAATTTGTTTCAATAGATATTGTCAAATTGATAAGACATTCACCCAATATTCTGTTAGACACATCACATGACGCAATGGTTTGCTATTTGAAAAGCTTATATAATTCTGAATAAAACTAGAAATTCGAATTTCGAAGTTCTATACCGAAAAACCAAATTCTTTTCAATAATAGCCGATCACACCAAGTGATGGGACTAACAGAATATATTTGGTAATAGTTAACGAAAACCCGGGATTATGTTTTATTATTAAAAACAAAAACTAATAGAATTCGCGTTGTTCAGAGAGAACGTAGGAGTAATTTATTTGTTTCAAATAAATATAAACAACAAATATTTCTTTTCGAGTATGCTTACAATTATACAAGCAACTAACTGTATTACATATGCTTACTTTTCATCACTTATAGTTGAATAGAATTTAAGGGAATATAGTATTGAATACATATTTATTCCGTTAGATGGCTTAATATTGTTTTAATATTAATAAATTTGATATTATATAAATTTATGTTTTTTAAATTCATTTCATTTTATGCGAATGTTAGAAAATATTTTTATATTTTTTAAATAAATATTTTCATTTGATTTTCATTTTAATTAACTAATATATTTTATTTAAATAATTGATTGAAATATTTTAATAAAATTTTGATTTTATAAAAAATTATAAATAAATCCATTACATATAAAATAAAAACCTAAAAAATAAACGAAAATAAAAAATTAAATAAATTGTAAAGAAAAAGAGTTAAGGAAGAAATAAAATTAATTTTGCATATACTCACATTTGTTGTTAGCTGAATTTGTGTTAATTATTAAAAAGAATTGTCAAAAATAAAGTTGAAAATTGCATTAATTCAAAATATTTTATACAATTAATTGTATATTTTGTTTTAAATTTTGTAATTATGATTTTTTTTTTTAAATAGTACCAAAAACAAAAATATTACAATATTTGTTAGAAAAAAAAATATAAATATAAGTATGTATATTTTAAATTAAATATAACATTCACCACACAACGTTATATAAACATTTATTGTTATAATTGTATTAAAACAAGTCATATATTTGTATTATAATGTAGTTAGTATATATATATATATATATAGATATATTATATATAAATTTAAAAATTTTTTTATGCAATTTTAAAATAATATAGTGTTTTTTTGCCCCGTCAATCCACAAAATACAAATTGCAGGTATTTATATACGGTTTTTTGTTTTTATATATTATGTATATTTTGTAGCAATTTGAAATTTACAAAAGAAGAGAAGAAAAGAAAAAAAAAATATAAAATTAATATTTATACTATAATTGAATTATTGCACAATATTATTTAACAATTTTTCATTATTGTTTTAATTTTGTTTTTTGTATAAAGAATAAATAATTGTATACGTATAACATTACAAAAATATATATACATACATCCATAATTATATATACATATATGGGATAAACATATATGTAATTGTATGTGCAAAAATATAATTTTGTCAGGTTTTTTTTTTGTTTTTAGTTTTGTATAATCATTCCAGAAATAATTTCATTATTATATTGATTTATTGGTATACAATAATATATTAGTATAATATTGGTGAAATAGTGCGAAATTTTGATATATAGGATATTTTTAGTATAATTATAAAGTTTGGAAAATGAAATTCAATTTTTAAATCATTCCTGTATTGGGTTTTAAGTATTTATTGATTTGATGTACATATATTTATTAAATAGAAATCGATTTATTTTTTATTAACACATTATGAGCGGGCGGCCTAGCATGGGCAACAATGTTGCGTAGCGGGCGAATATACAATATATACATCCGGATACATAAAAAATTTGAGGACCCTATTACTCAAAAAGTTTTTGAAAAAAATATAAGAATAAAAAAATGTCTAGGATAAGTTTCTACATCCATATTGTACCCGGTCCGCTTATAAATGACAATCAACACAAGCGGGTACTAGTACCCGACCCTCTCATACGGTGCTAATTTATAATAATTGTAAATTAAATAGAAATTGATTATTTATTTTATAATAGGTCTGAATAATTTAATAAAGGTTTTTGCTAATACGAGTATCATAATTCTTTGTTAATTATGAATAACAATCCAGGAAAGTTGCATTCCTAGTCGCAGAATGTGCATAATTAACACATTTAATTTACAATTATTTTTTAATTTACGAGTAAATGAAATTGGAAGTTTGAATTTTTTTTTTGAAAATGAAAGAAATTTTTCTAATAAAATCATTTTGTTTTCTCGTGCAAAGCAATTTTCGCTTTTATAATTTCATATAAGTAACGTATAGTTATAAAGGCTAACAGACATTTTGTTAATTAATAATAATTTTTGATTATAAAAACTTTTAATTACCATTATCGTGTACATGTTATTATGGTGATTACATTATACAATGATAATTCAAAATTAAGATGAATAGTGAAAAAATTATATTTAATTATTAATTAATGTGTCCAATTACAAATATATAAAAACATTACGAAATATACACATGATATGTGATTATTATGTTATAAATACGTGCAAATTAATAGCAGTACCCAAAAATTTTCAATTTTTATGAAAGTCGAAAATATTTTAAATTTTTTTAAATTCATTTTAATTAGAAATTATTAGTATAAAAACAAAAATGTATATTAAATTGAAAATTTTCAACCCAAAATTTTTCACCACACTCCTATTATTTTGCACGTTCAAGTCTTTTATATGAAAAATTTTTGAATTGAAAATATTAATTAGAAATGAAATTATTTTAAGAATGATTATTATATTATCAACTAATTATATTCAAAATATTTCATTGTTTTTCGTTTAAATATAATCGCATTACTGATTCTGTTAAACTCTGACAAAAATTCATTAATAAATTTTGAAAATTTTTTTGAAAACTTTTATTGTGAATATGACGGTGTCCTTTCAATGAATAACAATTTTAATTTTTGCCTCAAGAAAAAAACAAAAAAAAAAATTTTTAATTTTTAATGTTTTTTTTTTTTTTTTAATAAATTAAATATTGTAAGTCCATCTAAAATCTTAATTTCTTAATTCTAATATATACAGACTAGAAAAATCACATTTAAAAATAATAAAAAAAGAAAATTATAAATGGTTTATAATGTATTATATGTTAATATAATAAAATAATAAAATAATTATAATTATATATATATATATATATACTATCTAATTTTAAAACAAAAAAACCAAATAAAAAATAATAAAAATTCTTAATAAAATTCAAACCTGAACGTGACGCATAATTCACTAGAGCAAATTCTAGTAGAGCTCCAAATACAAATGTCAAACATACACCAGTCCAGACATCAATTGCTTTTGTATATGATACAGGTGGTAAAGATGCATTGATACCAGATGTTTGTGTTGCCATGGTTAGAAGAGTAGTGACACCTATAAACGATTTTTTTGTTTGTTTTTTTTTTTTTTTTTCATGATTTTGGATTCCGGGATAAGGAATTTGCAAAAACTATATTAGTTTAATTTGCTTTGTTTTAATTTTTTTTTTTTTTTGATTTTTGTTAGTAAATTCTTATATGAAAAAAATAATTTTGATATATACACTTGCATGGTTTGGTTTTTTTTTTTTTTTATTATTAAAGCCTTAATTAAAAAATAAAAAAATTAGTTTTTTCATTTTGAATTGTCAAAGAATCGCAAGGAATCGTTATGAATTTTGGAGTCAATTTAAAATTCTCTGCATTAATAATGATCAAATTTATGTAGATATAATATATTTGAAGGCATATGCCTAAATACAGAATGAGTGTATATAGAAATACAAGACAACAATTCGTTGAGGAGGTATGTTAAATTTTCATAAAATTTTCATTGACCTCAAATTTTTGTGTAACGTTTTAATTCAAGAGTAAAATAATTATGAAAACAGGCCAAAGCTTATAATGGCTCACAATTTTATAGATAATATGTACCGAGTGGCTTAAATTAGCTAAACAGTTATTTTATGAAACTCAGTAAATATGACGGTGGTAGAAAACCAGCTTAACCGTTAAAGTTAAGTTATTTTATTTCATTTTCATAGGGCCGATATTTCGTTTTATGAAATTGAACTTCATTAAGAAATGAAGTTTTTTTTTTTTTCAATCTTTCTAAAAATTTTTTTAATTTTTGACAATTTTATAATTGCATGAATTTCTCTTTAATACAGACTAGTCAATACTCTACTTTACTGTACACTACTTAATTTCGACTGCCATTCTTAGCTCAATTTCGGCTGCTATTTTTAATTTCTATAGCCATTTCATACCTATAAACATATATATATATATAAGTTGTAAGCTATATACCAGATTTTGTATTAGTTTCTGAATTCCCAAATAGTTTTTGTTTTGATTTTTGTGAAAATTTGACATATTCAAAATAAATAAACTGTTATAGATATTTATGCAAAAAAATAAATAAATAATTAAATATATTTTTATTTGAAAAAAATCGTTGATTGAACGTCTGATAAGTTAAAAAATTTTGTATATATGTTTGATGTATATATACATAAATAGACATAGGTGGTAGAAACACTTCACATTTTATGTACAATTCACAGTTTTTTTTTTTAATTTTTTTTTCTTTTGTTTTAAATTTACTAATTACTTTACGATACTTTTATTGATTGAAATTTGCTTTTTTTGTTACATACTCGTAATATACAAAAATGAAAATTTTAATTGTGTTTAAAAACTAATAAAAAAATAAATATAAATATAAATATGCTGATTTACTATACAACAATTAAAATAATTAAAAAGATAATATTTAAAAATAAAATATTTTTTTTTTTATATTTAAAGCAAGCAAGCAAGCAATTTTGTTTTTTGAGTTAGTTCAAAAAAATCAAATAAAAATTAAATATGTTTTCTAAGTAAATTTTGTTTTCTAAAAAATTTAAGAATATTGTAAGTAGCTAGGTATATTATCTTTTATACATAATTATTTAAAATCATTTAAATTTTGAATACATACATAATTATGTATAAGTAAAGTTACAGAAAAAAAATTGAAAAAGGTTACATTGGACATTAAAAATACGGTTTCGTAAAAATAAATTATTCCCTAAAAATATGCAATTTTGCACAGTTCATTAATATTATGCAAAATATTAAATTGAATGGTGCATATTAAAAGTAGGAATTGGTTCTTCTGAAAACACAATTCTAACTTAGTATTAGATTGAAATGTGCATGCTTAAAAAGAACTGCTTTAACCGCAAAGCAGTGATTTTAAAAATGTAGAAGTTCAGTAGTAGCTTATTTGAAAACTGTAACTGCAAGAAAAACAAAAAAAAGAAAAAGAAGAGTGTACCAGCGCCTACGCCTCCGGAAAATAAAAAATATTGACCAGAACTTTCTTTTCACTGTAGATGAATGCAGTAAAAAATTTAATAAGCTATTTATTACTTATAAAAGTATAAAAATTCGGCATCATACTGTTTAATGCACGCCAGCAATACTGTGATACGAGATTTTTTCTTTTTTATAAAATTTTTTGAATTTATGATTATTAAGAAACTTTTTCGGAAAATGTGTTTTTTTAATTATGTATTTAAGTCAAATACAAATAATATGACAACTAATAATGAAATACAATGTAATATGTAAGACAAATAGAATAATGTCAACTTCAAATTAGTACTAAAATTACATTTTCAAGTATAACTTAGCTAAAAAACTGCAAAAAGTTTTTACTGCTACGAAACAAACGAAAAGTTTTTGCAATTGTCAATCAATGCAAAAAAGTTTTTTTTTAGTTTTAAGTTAGATTTGCATACACGCATGTGACTTTTTCAGAAGAACCCAATCTTAAATGCATATTATATAATAATTATGTATATAACGGGTAGAAATTAAAGTTTTTTATTAAATTTTATTTAAAAAACTATGTACATAATATACATGAGTATATGTCATTGTAATTGAATATAACATTATTTATTTTTATTTGATTTTTTTTACATAATTTCATATTTATATACAATACAATTAATTGCATTCCAATAACATTTATGCAAAATAATATTTAAAATACAACAATTAATTATTATACAAAATATAAGTACAAAAAAAATTATAAAATTAAAAATATATTAAATTGGATAAGCATATTAATAATACTGAAGAAAAAAATTATAACAAAAAGAAATTTATATTTAAATCAAAAATGCATATTTTTAGGAGGTTTTCTTGCCATATTTTTTAAAATTATTATTAAGTATTTAAATCATATTAATTTTTTTTTTCAGCTGGAAGCCATTTTAACAATTTGGTGCGAGAAACAATTTTTAATTCTTAAAAATAAAAAAAAAATATTAATGTAAAATTTAAAAAAAAAAAATTTGTAAGTTTATTAAGATTTAGATTTTCGAATTTACGATATTATTGAAGAAAAAAAAATTGTTTTCACACACAGACCTTTCATTTGGAATGTATGTATTTTTTGGTTTACAAATTTGAAAAAAAATAATACACTGTTTTTTTTTTTATTATTTAAAAAGCTTGATAAATTATTTCTGGATATCTTTGGAGATTTTCTGTATAGTGCACCAGTACTAAAAATGAGATATGTATAAATACATACATATATACACACACATTATAGATTTTTATAAATTAATAAAATATTCTCTGAAATTAACTATAAACAGAATTTCCATTCAACAATTTTTTTTTATAGATACGAAATTATTATATTAAATAACTTACATGTATTTGAAAGATTAGAAATTTATTTGATGGTATGGGGAAATTTTTTGAAAATGCCGTGTTTGAATTTTAATAGTTTTCAAAAGGCTCAATTCACGTTTTTATATAGTGAAATTGAATTTGTAAAAATTACAAAAACTTTAAAAATTTTTTTACTTTAGGTGCAGCATTTTCAAAAATATATAAAAAGTGTTTACATATAAAGTGTTCAATTCTACGAAATTTTAAATGTGATATATTAAAGTTATTTAAAGGAGGAATAAAAAAATTTAAGTCAATGAGAAGGAAGATTTCATAGAGGTAAATAAATTTAGAAAATCTATTTCTGTTTATCAAAAAAAAAAAAAAAAGTAAAGAAAACAATAATAGGTTGTAAAAATGCAAAATAGAAATCCTGTTATAGATAATCCTGATAATAAATTTCTATAAGTATTTTTTTTTTAATAATTTCATACGCTATAGATATAGTAATGTCATCCTTTTAAAATAAAGAATAGTGAAATGTAGACGCAGCGCCATATGTTGAAAACGAAGTAAATACAATGTTGTCGGCTATAATCACATAGTTATGTTATACGAAGAGAGAGAAAAAGAATGAAGAGAGGTAAACAGATTTTAATTTTCTCATTTTTAGTACTGAAACATTTTCGTGTCTTCTTAACTCCTTAACGTACATGGCACACAAACTTACAAATCGTTACAATAACTTATTTTTTTATTATTTTTATACTTAACTGTAAAAAAAGTACAAGGAAAATGTCAAAATAATTTTTTTTTTGTTTTTTTTAAATGAATTTAACAAACATAAAATAAAAACAATGAATGTCTTCAAAAATGCTTTACAAAAAGTTTTATTACGATATATATAGGATTCTTTAACCGTCTAAAAATTTTTAGTACTAAATTACATTCTTATACTAAATTTTAAAGAGAAAACTAAATAATTAGCACCTTTTATGCTAATTTATTTCTTGCTTCTATTTGGTAACACCTTAAATGGCATGTATAATACTTAACATTTTTGAGCAGTATATAATGTTAAAAATTTTCATTTAGAGCTTCTTTGAATGTGATACTTTGCATGGTTTACATTTTGAGCGCATTTTTGAAGTCACGCAACATTTTAATAAAAAGTTTTATACTCGTAACTAAAAATTGAAATAAGAATGCAAAAAACCCAAAAACAAAAAAAAAAAAAATAACAAATCAAAATAAATGTTTCATTTTGTATTATCAATTTGTATGTGTGTGTCATTGTTTATAAAACATTAATAAAATTTACAAAATAAGAAACAAAAAAATTTGTGAAAAATATTTAACAAAAATATAAAATGTTTAAATGATTAAGTACGATCGAAACTGATTTGCGAACCCCCTACACCCAAGAATTTTCGAAAACAATAAAAAGAAAAACAACAACAAAAAATATGTGAATTTAATTTTTGAAAATATACTAATAATAATAATTAGTACAACTACTGCTAATGGTGTGCAAAATTAATTTCTTGGGTTGTATGGTTACAGCTGTAATTGGACATTTTGGGTAAATTTCACAGAAATTATTATTATAAGAGTTTTTTTATTTTTTATTTTGGGATAATATGGTGGAATTACCTGTGAGCGCCAAAAATATCAGCTTTTTATATATATATATATGTATATATATATATATATATAGTATGTATTCTCGAACCTGCTAACGCATAAAAATAATAATTTTAAATCTTTTTGTTTTGTGAGTCGGTTGTGGCCGATTGAAATTGGATAAACAATTGTAATAACAATTACCTTTATTAAATTTTTAAATTATATAATGTAATTTCTTTTTAAAATTTACTTATATAATTGATTGCAATTTAAATGACGTGTACTGATGTTTGATGACGTTAAAATAAAAAATTATCGCCAATTTAAAAATTTTTAAAATTTTACCAATTTTATAATTTAATTTTCATTGAAAATACATATAATAATTTCCGGAATTATTATATAATTAAGATTATATGCTTGAACTCGTTGCTCAAATTATATCATTAGATTTACATACATATTTGTTTCTCTTTCTGGAAGTGAAGAGCAATTTTTTAAAAAATTAATATTAATTTATGTCAATATACGGACAAATCGACAGACATATTAAATAAGTACATATAATATGTATGTATATGTATTTAAAAAATATAATTGTTTCAGGTTTTCCAAATTTTTACATTATATACATAAGTATATGTAGGCAGTAACGGAAGACTCCTTTAATTGAATCTCAGTAATAAATTTCGTAATTAAATTATAATAGTAAGAATATTTAATTTTGAGTTTAACTTTTGATTTTTGATTCATTATTAATTTAATACTAAAATTAAAAATAAATAAAAAATATACCGTAACTTCAAAATTGTCGTTTATAATAATTTATTGCTACACAATTCAGCTATTCAATTACTACACATTATCTCTCATAAGTTGAATTATGTACTAAAACCGTATTTTTGCAATTTTGAAGTCTGCGATGTTCTTAATAACCTACTATGTAAGCCTCTCGGAAATTGATTTATTCTTTTAACAAAAATTAACAAAAAAAAAACATAATTTTATGTTTAAAAGAAATAAAAAAATAACAATAATAAAGTTTATTATATTTTTTTATAGTATATATATCAAAAAATAAAAATGAAATTTTTTTTTTTTTTTCTATTTAATTGAAATTTTTTAAATAACCTACCTATACACTTAATTATAAATCCATTGTGTTTGTTGACTTATTTTGATTGTACGTTAAGGGTTAAGTTATATAAAATATTATAAAAATTTTTTCTATATGTATATATATGTATATATGTACATTACAAAAACATCAAAGCAAAATTTCTTGCCGTTCATAGGAATGTTTTACCAAAATTTAATGCTCGAAATTTTGTATAAAAATTGAATTAAATTAATTAAAATTATAAATTCAGGTTCAGGAGGCATACCATATGATTCAATTTTTATAATACAAAAACATATTACGAATTCGTGTCTTCAGGGACTGCGGTAGGCCAAGCAGTTTCTGGTAGATAATGTCCGGAAGTGTTTCAAGAAGGTTATAGGTTTGGGTAAGAACCAGTTGAGAATCCTCATCGGGGTCTTTTCGCGTTACTGCAAACTTAGGCTAGGCCTTGAAACTGAAAACACTTTCAGATTCTGTGGAGAAGATACGGAGACCTCAGTGCACCTTCTGGGGGAGTGTGATACTCTCGCCCGTAGAAAAAGGGAAATACTGGTGGGGCTCACAAGTTGCTTGAGTTCATCAGGAGAGTGGGACTCAAGCGTGTGTTGTCGAGCTGAGGGAGAGGGGGGCACGGTACTAATGAAAAGCACATCCGGACATAGGGAAAGATTACATAGTAGGCCTCCAGTATTTGACTAATTGATAAGAATATATGAATAAAATTTATTCATATACATATATACACATATGTACTATATATTTTTCAAATATTTGACGAAATTAATATAGAGGATGTAAAAGAATTTTTTTTATTTTAAACTGATTAGAAATTTTGGTAGATTTATTGGGATTTTTTACTTTTTTTATTAATATATTTTTATTGTTGTTTTTAAAATATATATTGAAAATGCGATGACTTATATATACAGTGGAAGAGACGAACGTCTGACTACTTGAATGAGTAAAACAAAATCTTACTTTGTATCACAAATACAAAATGTTTATAGTAAAATAATTTAAAATTTTTTTAAATTTTTTTTTTTTAAATTATAACATCAATCAAATTTTATTTAATTACAATCAATATAAATTTAAAAAAATGTGAACGTAAAGAAAAAAAAAAAGAAAACAATAAATTAAAAACAAAAAATTATAAAAACATTTAAGCTTTTAATTTACAAGCACAATTTTTTACTTTTTTTTTTGTTTTAGATAAAAACAGTTTCATTGTAAAAAAAATAAGATAGTGTTCTACCATCATGTACTATTATACGTTTTACTATTCTAGGTTCAGAATTCTCAACATAGAACAGTCCATCATAGTTTTCATTTGAATTTTCTTTAGTTTTTTGCCTTTTTGTTAGTAAAAAAATTTTTTTTTTTGATTTTATGCGCACACATACCAAGTGATACTCGTGCTGGTACAGCTCCTTGATCTAACCAAAAAGATACCCATGATACAATAACCAACATACAGCATGGAATGTAAATTTGAATAAGATAGTATGAGAATTCTCGCTTGAATAGTAAATCGACTTTAAGACAACTGTATTCACCTAGAAAGTTTAATTATATATGGAAATTTAAAATAATATTTAACACATACGCTTTTAAATCATATCCTTTTTGAATTAAAGGATTCTCTTTTTTTGTTTTTTTTTTCTAATTTTTCATCCTGATTTTATTCTTATATTCATTCTTTTTGAGAGAAGTTTTTAAAAAAAAAATTAATAAAAGTTGTAAATTAAATAATTTTATACTCAAAAAAACAACAACAAAAAAAAAACAAAAAAAAAGGAGCAATTTTGTTTTAATAAATTTGACAAAAAAAAAATAATAATAAAAATAAGCAAATTTATTTTTTGCTTCTTCTTTACCAGTATTAGTTTTACTGTTACAATAATCAGTCAAAAATTTTTCCAATGTAAAGCGAGGTAGGTGTAAATTTTTAACAACTTGAACTGGATCACCTTCTTTCCAAAGGAACACAAGATCATTAGTTGTCCAACCATCTAAAAGATTATTTTGAATGTTGTAAAAAAAAAATAATTAAGTATAAGTGTTATGATTCTAATATAACATTAGATATTAGAGATTTTGTGCATTATGTAAATCGCACCTATATAATTAACATTACCACATATCCAAAAAAAAATCTGATGTGATCAGCACATAATCGACCGCAATGCGTATTGTCTGGTTTAGTAAAATTATTATGAAAGTTTTTGAAAATGTGTTTTAAAGACTTCTTTACAATTTTGAGGACACTAGTAAGCTTTTAGTTAATATATCTCGAAAAATGTAAATTTGGCTCTTAGTAGAGTTTCGTTTTGTGCCATTTGAATTTCATGAAAAGTTCGGTAGTTAGTTTCGATAACAACCAGAACTCAAATATTAATTTCAAGAATTTCCTGATCTTTTCAAAAAATTTAGAGATTCATGTTTGTTTTAACACTCCGAATTTAAATTTTAAATTTGAAGGAAATTGGTTACTTATTTCAACAAAATAAACTCACATCTAAAATTTTATCGAAATCGATTCAGAGACCGACAGACAGGCAGACAGACAGACCGATATCTCTCTAAAAATAGTTTATTTATGGTTTCCTACTATGGAAAAGTGCGTTCCCAATTAAAACTCGACGTCGGAAATATGTTACCATCACATAACTTTCTTTATTGTATCCAATGCGGTCGGTTGTAACTCAAAGTTATTCGAATAATATTGTAAATTTTCTTATCTTGTCGTTTTTACAATATTTTGTGTAATTAAACAGTGTTATTTTATAGATGCTTGCATATATTTAAAAACATATTATATGAAAATAGAAGAACAGATATGTTTAAAATTATATGTTCCTATAATTATAACTATAGAAACTATAAAATTCCATGTTATCAAAATTAGAAATTGTTCTATGATATTTTAATATTTGTTTGGGTATATTTAAATAGATATACTTACAGCTAGCCATTCTTAGAGAACAAATTTGTCTATCCAACGGATATAGTTTTAAATTCATTGGGCATGCCAATGTCAAGGATATTCTTATACTGTATAAAACTGATCCATTTGGAAATATACGAATGTATACATTTGGCATAATAATATTATGAAAATGACCTTCCTTTTCATTCGAAAAGAATAAATCCGGCATCCATACTCTGTTAGCTTCGGTTAATGTTAGATATTTGAGGCGACCTAAATAATTATAATAAAAATTTAAATTAATTTTGTTTTTTTAAATGTTTTATTAGTATAAACTGACACTTAAAATTGTTAGGGGTAATTTAGAGTAGTAGTATGTGTAATGTTTTGTAAATCGCTTGAGGGCTTGATTTCATAGTGGTATAAAGGATAGTAGAACTGTTATTTTAATGTCATTTCTACTAAGGATACTGAAAAAGTTGTAGATGTATACATATGGGGCCATCTTAATATGGTGCATCATAATGGAAGGTAAACGGAAACGGGCCCGGACTGTAGTTGTTCGCTGTCGCAGCTTTCAATTCATGGCTCTCGGAATGGTATGCCGGGAGACATGCAGTAAAGCAGAATTGTAAGGGTTAGATTTGGAGGTTTATACATTGAGCGTTTCTTTATTAAGGGCACTCTCTATAAACGGGTATGCTTTTTCTTCTTCTCTGGAATTTATAAATTTACTACAGATTTGATTTTTGAGGGCTACCTTCTTCAAGCGTGGGTGCTAGCCTCAACTAACTGTTTGAGTCGGATTGCGACTTGTACTGCCGTCCACGAAGGGGTATCTCCAGATTTATACTTGGAATAAGAAAATATGCGAAAGTGTGGGGTGGCCTCATTCGGTTCCCTTGGAATCTACCAATCTAGGATCTAGTCTAAATATTAATCCAAAGAAAACTAAACCATTATAAGATAAGATAAAAAAATACCAAACCATACTTTGCTTATGCAATTTTTACTTATAATTATATACAGATTTATTTTTTAGTTTCTAAATTACGTGTGATATTTATAAATTTAAATTTCCAACTTAAAATATAAAATAACTTATAAACGTGTAAAAAATAGTGATTTAAATATATAATTTATTTGAAAAATAAAAACGAATAACTTACCTTGAATGTCGTCAAATTTTAACCGTTCATCTATCCACTGCTCTCTGAATGTTAACTGTACGCTGTATTCCTATACATTGATAGTACGCGTTTATAATTCGAATAAGAATTTGCGTATATCAAGGGGAAAAAAAATTAAATATTAACAAAACTTGTTGCTTTTGTTGTTTTTTTTTTTTAAGAATATGAACTTTTTTATTAAATTTTTTGCTTTGTGTTTTAAAAGTTTATTTATATAAAATGTAGAAATAATCAAATTTTTTTTTTGTAAAAATATTTTTTTTTTGCTTTTACTTAATTTTTAATTAAATTTTTTACTATTTTGTTTTTTTTTATAATATTTTGTAATGGTATTAGCAAGTATAACAAGATGCAACATCTACAGTAAATCATGCTGCGCAAGCATATTTTTTTCTTTTTCTTTTATTATTATTTGTAGAATATAAGGTTTTGGTTTTGTATAAAAATATTTCTATTTATTTATTTATTAATATAATGGGAAATTAAATTTATATATTGTTTATAAATTAAATTCTATATGCAACATGTTTCCGAATTGAATTTGCCAATATTTTGTTTGATTTTTTTTTAAGGTAAATTTTGTATTTTTTTTTTATTTTAGTTTTATATAATAGTCTAGATATATTATAGTTTAGTATAATAATATTTTATTAAAAGATAAAAAAAAAAATTATCTAAAAAGCCAGGCATTTTATTTTATAAACTTTTTATTTAAAATATGTTATTTAAAATATAACTTAATAAATATATAAAAAATCACTAAAATTATATCATTTATTTTAAATAACAATAATATATAAATTATAGTTGCAATATAAATATTTAAAGCATATTGTCAATATAACTTTTGAATTTTAGTTTTTTCAAATGCAAAGCTTCTAAACAAGCAAGTAAGCAGGCAAGCAGGCACACAAGCAATTTATAATGCATTCATATAATATTTTTAAATATTATATATAATACAAAGTATATAAGGAAATTTTTGTATATATATCACTTTTAAAAATGCAAATAAATAGAGTATATGTATATTTGTGTGTATGTAGGTTAATAATAAAAGCATATTTATATAAGTATTATATTAAAAATAATTGCTATAAAATTTATATATATATATGTGTATTAAAAAACAAATTTATATTTATATAATAATATAAGAGTATTATATATATACATATATGCAAAGATAATTTGAAGAGAATAATTTATATAAAAATCTAATAATAAATTTAATATAGTTTATAAAAAAAATTTTGTCATTCGCAATATAATTATATTATATATAAATAATATTTTAAGTTTTATTGTATTTTATATACGCTGGTTATAACTAAGGTAAAATTTTATGTATATGCATATAAAGAAGAGTGCATAGCAAATATATAGAGCTTAAATATAAATAAATTTTATTTAAAAGCATATTATTATTTTAATTCAATCTCATAATATATTATATAAAATGTAGAAAGAGCTATATAAGAATTTAATATATTATATGTATGTATAAAAAAGTATACACATAAAAATTTAAAAATAAAAATCATATTTTTATATTGTATTGTATATAAATATATTCATATATATTTACAATATATACAATAATTAATTATCATGCACTTAAAGCTGAAATTAAAAAAAAAAATAATATTAAATTATATTAAATTATATTAAAAAATAATATTAAATAATATTAAATAATATTAAAATTTGTATATATAAAAAAAAGAAAAAATTATGAAAAAAAGCAAATTAAGATTGAATAATGTGATTTTAAATATTTTGTATTTAAATATTATAGTATTGTTTTATTATATAAATATATAATATACTTTGGAGTAGAGATTTTCAAATTTAAACACAATATACAACAAAAGCAACTATTGTAGTTTAAATATAATATTACTGTTTTGACAGTGTTGTGCATTTGTTATGACAGTATTCCAGTGTTGTAATATTGAACTTGCTTTTCAGTAGCATTTTGTTCGAAAAAAAGTAGTATGGAGAGCTTGAATATAGTAGTTTGGGATTATTATTAATAACAAACAAAAAATTTTACTAAACGATTTTGTTATTACATTTTTTAGCTTTATACAGAATTTTATTTCCGAATTTACGTAATTTTATTCAAAATTAATTTCAATAAACTTAGATCTTTGAGTGTACCCGCATTCAAAACCTTGCGTTCATACTTCATATTAATAAAGTTGGGGCAACCCAATGGTTTTTATTGTAGAACTTTTAGTTTCAACAAGTGAAAATACTGCTTTTAAATACAGTCTATGTATACCTACCACACTATTTAAATTATTTTCATTCATATACGAAGCTATTTCTAGGATTGCATATATTTAGGATGAACAATTTATGCAGTCTTTGAAATAAAGCAAAAATTAATATAAAGTAGGGTTAACATAATGCTCGATTTTAAGGTTTAATTAAGTGAGTTAAGAAAAAAAGAAAAATAGTTATATTTTCTAATGTCATGGAACTTACCGTTAGCTTATTGCGTTTATAGAAATTTGAAAAAGCTGGCGGTTTTGGAAATCAAACACTTTTTACAACCGGAATTTTTCAGCAATGCGAATCAAAATAATGTAATTTTGACGCGAGCTTTGCGTAATATAAAATTTCAAAGTTTGGCGTTTCTTTTGCGGCAACATTTTGAAGATTCTAAATTCAATTTTCTTTTAGTACAAGAGATTTTATAGTAACAATAGAAATGAAACTTTTATAAACAAATACTAATATTTGTCAAGACATTTTCTAGTATAAATATAAAAAAGTGCAGTAGCGCCGTATTTTAGATTGTCAAATTGCAGTAAAAATAACAACACTGGACTGTACTAATTTTCCTATTTGATTGATTATTTAGAAATTATTATAAACAAAATTTATCAGGAACATTATTGTTTATAAGCTCCCAATTATATTTATTGTTACCACGATACTATAATATTGTGTTTAGGAAAATCTCTATTATATGTTTTTTCTACTTAATATTTTTCTTATAATAATTATTATTAATTATACATGTATGTATATTATACATAGGTTAGTATATATAATCATGTTTTTTGTTTTGTTATATATTTACCGCCAGTTATACTTTGGTATTATTATTATATATATATATATTACAATATTTTAAAAAAAAATATCAATTTGTTGATAATATTGTAAATTTTTTTTGGAAAATGTATATAAAGATATAAATAGACAGAAAAAAAAACGAAAATGAAAAAAGAAAATTATTGAGTAAAAATAATAAAATATAAAAATATAATAATTATAATATTATATAATACATATAATATATATATAGAGTAAAAATTATATTATAATATTCAAATTCTTAAAAAAAAATTAATTATTATATTTAAAATAATTAAGTATATTAAAAATTCTTTTAGTTTCTTAAAAGTAATACAAAAAATATGTACGAGAAATTGAGAGACAGGGAGATTGAATAACAGAGGGCAGAGAATTAGGGACTTCAGCTTTGTTTTTGATTTTGAGATATATGCTACTATCTATGCTATTTTCCAGTTTTAAATAAAACTGCAATTTTAATTTACAAAAATTTTTTTAAATATTTATGAATTAATGCTATGAAATTTCTCCCATTTATTAAGACAAATGCTTATGTCTTCAGTTATTTTAATGAATTGCTGTTACTTTCGACGTTGTAATATATCCCATAAGATTCCTAAACCAACGCTCCTTACTTATAAACCAGAATTTACAAATTCATCAATTCTTTTTCTCCTTAAGTAAGAAAATAAGGAGATCGTAATAAAAGTTAGATATAAAATTTTTAATATTTTCGACTATATTCGACTAAGAACGTTTTTTGTTTTGTCTATACCCGTGGACTATATCCCTGGAAAAGAATTATATAGCAATCTTTTAACATTATTGCCAAATACTTAAATATAGACTTGACTCTAAATCTTCTTTGTTACATTTAAATCAATTATTCACACATTATATTGTGTATAACTTAATTTTATAGGCTATATCTTTATTTTAATGAGATTTTCTCTATTACACATTTAGTTCTAAAATTGAAAACTATTCAGTTATGAAAGGATAACTTGGTATTAATTATTATGATATTCATTTTATTATATATTACTATAACATTTAGGAATTTTTAATAATTTAATGTTAGAATTGTTTGGTTAACTAAAAAATTTAAAATAAGTTACAAATAAAGTTTTGTCTAATTTTTCAGAGTCAGATGTTTGATACATTTTGATTTTATTTTGATTTTATTGATAAAATGATATTTGAAGTGGAAGAAAGATGCTGAAACTTAAGGAAATCCCATTATGTACCTATCTTTAAAATTCAAAGGCTCTTTATCTAATTTTTAATGAGGTTTAGGCTGCTTATCTTTGAAATAATCTTTATATCATTTTAATTATATTAGTTCTCTCATTTTAATTAAATTATAATTGTTTCAAATTTGAAAGTATAATGCCCATACGGGTCACGTAACTATGTGTTCCAATAGTTTATAGAGAATTATTTATTTAAATTAATAAGTCTTTTATTTACAAGAAGTATTTGACTATAATATTAGACCCATAAATAAATTTAATATAAGTACAAATTAAAATTATTACTGTGTTATTTTATAAAAAAAACACAAATTTAATTTCAATTCTGATTTATTTTTATTTTTTCTGTATTTAAATTACACTATATAACAGAATAAGAAGGTGTTATGCTAACTGTTATTACTTTACGATTAACAGACGATTAACTGACGATTAACAATGTTTAAATCTTAAGTGCTAATATTTATAATGTAAATATGCTAAATAAGCATATTTGCCTATTGCAACATTCTTGTGAACATTATTGTGGGAAAATATTTTGGAATGTTTTGTTTGTTACGCGTGAACACGTGGCAGTCTAACGTGAGTTATGGAATGTTTGCATTTTTGGTGTTAACTTACATATTGTAGACTAGAAAGTGTTCATACATTAAGTAGCTTAAATTTTGTTTTTAAATTATTCTGCAGAGATTTCAGATCTATTTTTAATTTTGTAAATACGTATTTTATATGTAAGGTTCAATAGTTAAGGCATGGAATAAAGAGTTTTAATATGTTTACCAATTTTCATATTATATTCAGAGTGTTTTCATTGTATATTAATTTATAGAGCGCCTATTAAAAATGCAAATATTTTGAAATATTGTAATAACTAAGAAATTAAATTTATTCGTCAAAAATACTAAAAAAAAGTGTAATGAATTTTGTTACATATTTTTTTTAAATTATGATATAAATTTGTTAGAAATGATGATATAAATTTGTTAGGGTTCCTTTTAAATTCCGCGAACTCGCTTCGTTCCTCTCATAGTTCTAACATGTTTGACATTAATTTTAAAGATTGAGTAACTTTTTTAAAATTTAACTTATCAAATTGTATAACAAAATTGCGATAAATGATTTATTCTATTTTATAGGTCACTAATAGTGACTAGTACTTTATATAATCTATATTCTTATATTATACCTGATACCCCATTCCACGGTATCCGAGTAGAGTTAGTGGATAATTTTCCTTTATATAAGGATATCAATAATTTGATACTAATTAATTTAAGCATAAAAAATTTACGAATATTTAATTACTTGTTACATAAATACCAAATATTTATTTAATGAACAAATCAATTGAGAATTATTTTTTTATATTAGTTGGAGTGAATTCTATTTTCATTTTCTATCTTAACTCATTCATTGTTAAGTGGGGTATATAAAAGGCTTAAAAAAGGATATTTAGGGATGGTTTTAGTAATGGAAAACATAATATTATAATTTTCATATCTCAAATTTTCATTCTTACCATCGTTAATTTTTCGTTGATTTCATTTTTAAATTTTAAAAAATATTTCAATAACAAATTGACAATATTAAAAATTCAAATATTTTAAATTAATTTAAATTAATAAAAGAAAGAAAATTTTAAGATTTTTTAAAAACCTTTTGACAGTTTTAAATTAAACTTTTTATACAAAACTTTCTGTTGCAGTCGATATTTGAGTATCGCAAATAAATATCGAGAAAATATTCTAATATTGCAATCTTTTACTACATTACCCGGTTAATTTTCCATTACTTAACTAATGCTTAATAATATATTATAAATAATGATTAATTATTTTAAATATTAATCACCTAATCATATATATATATATATGTATATAGTATAATAGAGATACAAAGATAAGTAATTGATTATTTATAATATAAACTGATAGTATGTATTATATTATGTGATTGAAACTATATAAATAAATGATTTGGAAAATTGGATATTTTAATGCTAATATGGAAGCTATATGGTAAATTTTTTAATAATTTCATATCTATATATTATGATATGTATATGTTTATGTATAAATATATATACTCACTAAAATTTAATTACCTTTTATATAACTATATGGTATTTTATTGATTAATTTGACGTATTTACCTCATTTTCGATGATTCTTCTATTTTCTGCATTCGATTTTAAAATTCTTTAAAAATATTTTTTATATAAATTTTAGATATTAATTGTCTAATTAAACTTTAATATTATATGCATTATTGTAATACAAATAATTTAAAAAAAAAATATAATATTATGAATATAATTTAAAATTAGGAAATTTGATCTCAATATCATGAATTGTCAAAATGATATGATTGGCAATTATCAGGAATTAATAATTAATTTTATCTTAAGAATGCGACAACACTGATTACAAAAATATTTAATTCGGATGATATTTACATATAATATTACTCTTTCAACCGTCCGCTGTTTTCACAAATTAATATCCGTCTATATAGGGGTACAATATTACCCGGGATATTTTTATAATACATTATCGTTAGTTTTTTAAAACTAATTTTTTTTTACAATATACGTTATTTAGTAGCGTACAAGAGAGGAAACAATTCTAACAAACTCAAAAGAAGGAAGCATTTGTTTTCATCACGATTTTTATCAGTCACAATTTGAACAATAAACGTATTCTTTTATGCGATTAAATCTGTTAAAATTTACGAATTTGCATCTGGTTTTTTGTCCGTGATATTTTTAATTCGCGTTTGTAAATTATATTGATGTTTTTTTTGTGTAAATTTTATTGGAGTAAGCCGGTTCGGAGTCTGCGTCCGCGATATTTTAATTTACATTTCGATACGACTTGGTGGAAAAATTTAAGCTTATAAAAATTTATAAGCTTGTTGTCATTATTTGTTTAAAAGAAATAAAACAAACAAAATTTTATAACAAGCTTTTTTACATAATGACATCAACCAAAGAATTAAATAGGGAGAAACAAAACAAAAGAAGTTTTGTACGCTTTGTTGGATTTCAAATTTTAAAAGTTACTAGTAAAAAGATACAATACTTTTAGGAAAAAAAAAAATGTACACAGTACGTCGTCATTTAAGTTGGGCACTAATATAAGACTCTAAAATATGTTAAAACTAATAATTTTTTTAACAAATTTTGGATTTTTTCATGTAAAATATATTGGAACGGGGTTGCCCTGAGGATGGATTCGAAATTTGTATCCAAAATAGTTTTATTTACATTTTAATGAGGCTATTGTAACATTTTACCTTATGAATATAAAGAAATGAGAAGTAAGAAAAATATTTCAATATGGATCGGAAAAAATCCTAAATTACCATTTACTATAACAGCGACCAAAAATCAAAATTAATTTTCTGTTACTTCTTCTTAAGAATTCTGATAAATCATGTACAAATCAATTGTCCGAATTTTTAATTATTAAAAATTTGATTTTCTTCAAATCAAATTGGAATCTCGAGAATTCGAACTTTGAATATAATCTACGAATATTAATAATATCATTATTATAGCTTAGTAAATCAATAGCTTTTCTGTATAGTTAGAATTCTTTCATAAATTCTGTATGACTTATCATATACATTCAAGAGTTTTATAGGTACATGGCAGTTTTCAATATAAATGGAGACGCAATCATTTAATTTACAGATATTTTAAAATTTTTACATTAAATAAATAAACATTTAGCTGAAGAAATTTTAACCATTTAACAATTAGAAAATCTTGCTTATTAACTAATTTTTCTTTTCTAAATATTCTTATATAATAATATTATTCAATTATTTAAGATTTGTTAAGTATTAATAATAAATATTTTTTGACAATTTTAAATATACATAATAAATATTTATATATAATTAAAGCATTTATATTACATAATTAATTTATTAATTTATTTTCAAAATTATTTTACAATTATATTTTTTTTTTTTGTGTTTATATTTTGATATATAATTTATTGAATTTTATTTTCAATACAGTTATATGTGTATTTTCCTGAAAGGCATAAAATTTCAGATATAATGTAGTTTTAAAATTGAAATAAAAATTATAATAAAATACTGGTATAAATGTTATAACTCGTATATTGGTATACTATTGAAGTTACTTAGATGCGTTTAATTGTATAATAAAATCTCACCACCACCATTTTAAAACAATTTATTTTACTTTCAATCTGAGACTGTATTGTACTTTTAGTCCGATATTACTTATGATCAGATTTAAGAAAATTATAAAACATTTTTGCATTCTCTAAATTTAAAAATTTTAATATTCATGTCTGACATAAATTTAAAATAAATTTTACATTTGAAGTTTTATTATTATTAATTGGTAACTCTATATTTATTTTTTTAATAATTTAGAAATAAAATCAGTTGCGTTAAACAATTACAAAATGGCACAAAATTTCGTAAGTCGAATTTTTGACAGGAATGCATTTGTCCATACTACGGAAACGTAAGTAAACTATAATTTTAGAATAATTTCTGTGTGGTCTTTCAGTCGTTTATCTGTGTGCTATTGCATTTGCAACTAATCTGACACCCAAAATTAGTATTAGTTGATAGCACATTATTATGATATTAGAAAAATATAATATTTCTGAACATTAAAATGGTGAAATTTTATTCATAAACATTATTTTATATAATTATATTATATATGTATATATAATGTGTGCAGCATTGTGTTTCTAATTTAAATACATTTTATCACACTTTTTAGTGTTCTTTTAAATTTAAGGGTTTACATTTAAAATTTAAATCAATTTTAATATAGAAAAAAAAAAATAAAATATAGTTTTATTTTGGGAAATCAAATAATTAAATTTTGGTATATAAAAATAAAAAATTCAAAAAACTTTTGTACGAGTGATTTTAAATTGATTTATAATATAAATTTGGAAATTTTTAAAAGCAGTTTTAAAGCGTATGTGTTAATAGTTTTAATATTTTGATTTTGTTTTATAAAATCTGATGTAATCTGAAAAATTATTTTACATTTCGGAGTTTTTCATATGTTAATTTATTGAAAGTGTAAATGTATTCCTATGCTGGAAGATTCCATAACATATAATATGTCTGTCTCTTCAGGAATGTTAACATTTATTTTATTTGCAATCGAAATGTTTTTTTTTTGTAATAATGCAGCCTGCACTTGCATTTGACAACCCCAATGAAGGGTAGCAGACAAATCTGATGATTGTATTTTATTGAACTAATTTTAAAACATTTAGTATTAATTTAAAAGTATATTTTAATAGAAAATTGACATTTGCTGACAAATAGTGTTCAGTTAACGATTTGTTTACGCATCAAATAATAATATTAAAATTGCGTTTATTATTTAATAATCTTAGTTTTGCAACGGTATAGTCTTAAAATAGAACGCAAAAGAATTTCTATGTTTCATTATACTTGTACATAAAATGGACTACAATTTTCACACTAAATCATAGAGCTGGGTATTATCAAAAATACCCAATCGCACCAAGAAAATTTAATAATTTTTACCGTTGTTGTCAATTTTACTTTTGCTTAGAATAAATTTGTGGATTACATCAGATTTTTTTTTACGAATTAAATATTTTTGAAATAAGCGTTATTTTTAATATACATTAAAGCAATAATTAAAATTAAGAATAATACACAAGATTATAACGAAGAATTGTGGAATTTTATAAGATACATATACATATATGTATATATTTTTCTACTTTATTTATTTAATTCCTTATTTTTTAAATACCTTTCTGAATAAAGGGTTAAATTAAAATTTTAAGTTTCGTTGATTTTAACATTTTTTTTTCCACCCCCAATATTATAGAAAATTTTATTTCAAATTTAGATAATGATATTTTCCATTTATCACTTTTATTGGGGTTATTCCTAAAATTTGTTCTAATTTTGTGAATGATTTAATTCTCATTAATAATGTATGAGCACAATTACTGAAAATATTTATTTCTCTATTTGGCCACGGACAAAATAGGAATGAAAAATTGTATGAGAGGGAATTTTTGTTCGGAAACTAGACCGTGATTTACTACAGTACAAAGTTTTCAAAGTATAAAAGTAATGGATATAGAATTAAATCATTTATTTTCATTAGTTATTATGGTAATACTAGAAGTATTTACAGTTACTTAGAATGGTAATTACTAGAATCCTAATAAAAAATGTTAAAATCACCAAGAAACTTTTAATTTAATACTTAATAATTTTATTTTTCTTTGAAGCGAAAAAAAATCTTGTAAAATATTCACACATCAAATTTTTTCCAAAATTATTTTAAAAAAATTTTACACTTTATATTTAAAATTAAAATTAATCACTCATTGGTTTTTTTTTTTGCAAATCTTGCAATTTGAAACTTGTATTAAATTTGTAAAAAAAAAACTGCTCAATATTTAATAATATATTTTGATATTATGTTTGCAACTTATTGTTATCAATTTATATTTGCCAAACTCTATAATATGATCCATTAAGAATGTTAAAATGTCGTTTATATTGCTATAACTTAATGAATTTTATATATTGGTGATGTGAAAACAATTTTGTGTAAGTGTATGTGCCAATAAATTTATAAAATAATAAGCGATTTCTTATTTTAATTAATATTATGGAAATAAAAATATGAGTAAATAATTTATTTATTTTAAAATCTAATAATTTTAGATCAAATATTACGAAAATATTATTTGCGTTCCTCTTAAAGAAACATAACACTCCAAACTCTATCGGAGTGTGAGTTAAAAATGTGAATGAAATGATCTTTTACTCTTTTGTTTTGTTACGAAAATCCTATTGCATATAAACAGGAGTATACTCGTAATTAATCTATAACACAAAAGTTAAATGCCATCTAATGGAATAAATGCGCGAAACTTTTTCTTTCTAGTTGAAAGCGTCTTATGTGTTTAGAGCATGGATGTCAAGACTTTTGAAACTATGGGCCAATTTCCAATATTCTGTATGACAAAAGGGCCACAAAATAAAACAATTAATTCAATTTTTAAGGTGTATAAACGTTTATTTATTTTTTATTAAAAGTGCTGGGAGCTGAGTGACACTGCTTCTGTTGAACAAGTCTTAAAATATTGGGTTGCATATTTGTAGTAGCCAATCGTAGAATTGCAAGTAGATTATCATAATAAAACCATAATAATATTTTAACAATTCGTTTTAGAGGGCCGCACCAAAATAACAAAATGGCCGCGTGCGGCCCACGGGCCGCACTTTTGACGTCCATGGTTTAGAGTGTTTATTATATGTTTAGAGTGCTATTAATCTTAAATGGAAAGCAAATATTAATAATTTTTTGGATGTCATAAATAAATTAAGTTTTTTTTTTTAGGATTAAATAAAATAAGAAAACGCTAACAATTTTTTTTGAGAAATTGAAAAATAGTTAGAAAATAATTTTGAATAATTTTATTTATTGTGAAAATTTCAATTTAATAATTGTATAAAATTTTGTGGATAAAATTTTTTGCAAAAATAATAGAATTCATTAGGTTACACGACATTTTTGGCATTTTTTTAATCATACTAATAAATTTAGACAAATTTGGGTTTATTGGTTGCTTTCTTTATGCTCTACCGTAATAAAATGCACACTTCTTTTTTTGCCCTTTATTTAATACAATAAAAATGTTATCTTAATGAAATTTTAAATTACAAGACCTTTAATATTTTTCTCATTTTAAATCACTGGAATCTGGTATGTTCTCTGGTTTACGTATTGCTAATTTTCTAAAAATTTAGATGCAAAAAAATATGCAAAAAACAGCCACTCATGATCTTTTACTCTTTTGTTTTGTTACGAAAATCCTATTGCATATAAACAGAAGTATACTCGTAATTAATCTATAACACAAAAGTTAAATGCCATCTAATGGAATAAATGCGCGAAACTTTTTCTTTCTAGTTGAAAGCGTCTTTCTAAATATGCAAAAAACAGCCACTCAGTTTTTGGAGTCAGAAAAACTTCTTTAGAATTCTTTTTTGATATTACTTTTTCGCTAATTTTGGAAAAATATAACATTTCTGAATTTTTTTTATGTGAAGGCAACAAATTTTGTGTATCGGATTTTCAGTGGGAAAGCACTTCCCCATGGTAGGAAACTGTAAATAAACTATTAATAAGGCCCGTCCTTTAAACTATTAATAAACTGTCGATCTGTGTGTGCGCGCGTGTATCTCAAGTTCGGCTGAACAAATTTTGATGAAATTTTATATGAAAGTTTATTTTGACTATGACACGGATTGATCAATTTTGGGGATATATTAGGCCTCGGGAACTGCTCTTTTTGGTGTGCCTATTTTACATTTTTGATCATTATGAAGAGGATATTCAACAGATTTACTTGAAATTTTACATATATAAGCTTCATTCGATCTTACGCGGAGCCTCCTAATTATTGAAAGAAATCACGTATCAGCAACTGGAGAAATAATCAATCGATTTCTTTGAAATTTGTTATTTGAATTCTTTGTATTAAAACAATGAATATACTACAATACACACTGCAGTCGATTATGTGCTGATCTCATCAAATTTTTTCTGTTTTGAAAATTAAATATTAGAGAAATACGTTCTAAATAGACGTGATATGTGTCATATGGGTCAAATAAGAAAATCGTTTATGCATTTCAAATGAAAATAGATATTGCATTGTAACTTTATTTCGGTATATACTACAAGGGTACATAACAAATTTGAATTTTTGACAACCAGATCCCAACATATTTATTTTGATGTAAGCTTAAATAAAGCTACGAATAATTATTGGTCTTGTATATACACTTAGTTGTAAATACAACTTGAAATGAATGTATTCTCGGTACTATCTATTATACTAGCCGGCTTATATTATGGTAGTGGACAAGTAATACAATTTATATTCACTTGATTTTATATTTTAGAATGAAACTGCATAAGATTCACTAACCTAAATTTTTTTTGTTTTCCATTCTGATATTTAGTTCATTTAAATTTTTACGAGTGACAGTAAATGTGAACTCGTGAAATAGCAAAAATATTTTTCCAAATAAAAACAGAACTTTTGTAAAATGCAATAATTTTTTCTCTAAGAAGAGAAAACAAGAGAATCTTTTCTCAGAGTGAAACGAAAAATGCAATTTTTTCGAAGACGGGAAGAGAGAGCAAAAAAATTGCAAATAAAATATAAAGTCCGATTGTAAAGTCCGAGTCTAAAATATTTTTACTTGAATGTCATTTGTACATATAATAGATTTATTTTTTAAATTTATGAATATTAAAATTTATTTCCGTTTTGTGCGTTATTTTGTTACATTGACAGAAAAAAAATATTTTTTTAATTAACTTTTTTTTTTTAAAATCAACTATGCATGATATTTTTTTATGTGCTCTTATGTGAATGCTAAAGAATATCATGTTTTGTTTTATTTTAGGTCTGCGAGTTGCGCAAATCTGATATTCGCAATGCGACATATTTCATAATATTTTTTTTTATATATTAAATAATTAACGCGTATGCATTCACATATGTACATAAAAGTGAAATAACTTTTAAAAATAAATTGTCTAGTATCATGTACAAATTGTGTTACAAAGTCAAGATTATCAAAAGGGCACTATATAAGAGTTGTTATGCATTTTATTGGTAGAACATAAATTAAAATTAAAATCTCTTCAATAGTGAAAAATATTCCTATATTTCTTTGTTAATTGGTTAGAATAGTACACAAACACACAAAAAAAAAAAATTTTTTTTTTTTTACTTTTTAATTGCTTAGCGTTATTACACGTTTTACATAGATATTAAATGTCATATCGCATGGGTGAAATGTTTATTAAAAAAAAAAAAAAATTTTTTTTTATAAAATTTTAAGTTAGATTTTTTACTTTTTTTTTTCTTTGTTTTTAATTAAATTTTCTTTTTTGTTTGGTTGGAAGTCAAACTCACCATTTTATAATCATCTATTTTGGATATCGATCTTAGGAACAAGTTCACAGATACTTTTGTTGCCATATCCTCTACAATATTTTTTTTATATTATATTATATTTATAAATTTATATTTACACAAAAATATTTTTATTTACTAAAAAATTTTATTAATAATGACGACTAAGTTTTTTTCTTTCTCTAAAAAATACAATATGTGCAAGTATAAAAATTATGTTTGAAAAACCAGAAAATATACGATAAAAAAAAAAGACCTTATTTGAAATGATTCTGTTTGTACCTATTTCTATTAAGGTTTAACATCTTCATATTGAATGGTTTGAATTGAATTTCTAAATAATAAGTATGACAATTAATGTTGAAGTCACAACTGATATGCGTTTTTTCCATATTCTATGTTTGATACTTGAATGTCAAAATTTTGAATGAAAGTCAAAATAAAACCCAATGCTTTGCTTTAAGTCAAGAGCTTTTAAGCAAAATATTTTGAAGGGAGTCATTGAGAATTGTATTTAGTCCTTTAATATTGCAATTTTTGAACTCAAATTCAAATTAAAAAAATTCCTGTTTTCCTGTTAACAACAATATTTTAAAATATTATTTTTAGGATCACACAAAAACCATCAGGAAGAATCAGGTTTTATATAACGGTAAAAATTATTAAGAAAACTAATATGTACTTATTAAATAATTAGTATATCGCGTTACAATTTATTATTATATATGTAATGTATGTATGAATGTTCACCATATATATTTTTTACATATCATAGGTTTGTGATTTTATTTGATTATTGAATATTTGATTTCTAAATTATAGAATAAATTAATGGAAGTACAGTCATCCCCTTATATCCAATATGCTTAAATATGCTTCTCATTTTAGTACTGGGAAAACTAGACCAAATTATTATTTGTATTTAAAGTACATTTAGCATTTTTAGTTTTTCACTTTATTGCATTAAAACTTTTAGTACTCTAAATTAAAAATATGTAATTATGCAAAAAAATATTATAAACTTAAGAGGTTTTTTTTTAATAATACTCGTAATCAATTTTGAATAACTTTTAAAATAAAAAATTTCGCTGCTTATAAAATTTCTAAAGAATGTCATAATCGAAAAATATATTTATTACGTTTCTATTCATATTTTTAAAGACGCGTCATATAAGGTGTATCAACATCTGATATTATTCAAATATAGATTGTAATTTTCAGAATAAAATCAATGTAGAAATTTTAAATTATATACTGAAATCACAATATTATTAAAAATCATATTATTATAAATTAGTTTTAAACTATAAATTATTATTTGTTATATAATATATTAATTATATATGAATTTTTTATACAAAATTAATAATATAATACTTTTTGTTTTTATAAAACATTCAATTTTTCTAGCAAAATGAGTGGAAGTCCTATACTATCGAAGCGTTATTTCCTTTAAAGGAAATAATTTACAAGCCCAAATTTATAAAATTTCAATTTTTTATCATGCCGTCACGCTCTCATGTCGTAATTCATTACTAATATCTGTTATATGTATATATATATATATACAACTATATGCATATAATTGCATATATATGTATATATATATTTATATATATATATAATAATATAAAGTAAAAATAGTTTTAAAATAATTATTCAATATTATTTACTATACTTTTGATAAATCTTTAATTTACTATAATTTTAGAATATATATTTGAAATTTGACACTATCACCAGAATTTTTATATTTTTCTTTTTCGTAATTTTTTAAATTGATTTTATGTGAAATGATTTGTTAATGAGTTTAATGAATGAGTTGTTTTCAATTTAAGAAAATTTAATTTTGCATTGTTATAATTTATAATTATTACAATTACATTATATACTTTCTCTTATACATATTATAATTATATATTATACCTATATATTTTTTGTTAATTATTGAAAAAATTTTTTTAAAAAAAATTCAAAACAAAAAATAATTATAACAAACATGAAATATGAGAATTCTTATAATACAATTTAATTAATTTAAATAATTCAAAAAAAAAAAAAATGTTTTATAAATGAATTGAATAAAAAATAACAAAAATTGAATAAAATGAATGAAAATTAAATTTTAATAAAATTTTTAATTTGACATCAACATGACATAATTATAATGAAAATAGGTATATAAAAGTTTTTAATATATATATTTGAGTAGACTAGTATACGATTGATTTATAAAGAACTATCCTTAAATGAATTAAGCATGAAATTGTCCCAAATTTCAATTTGCCATTGTGACCTCAGATATATAATCGAGAAACACGGCAGTATATAGATATTTGTTATTATTAAAGTATGATTGAAGTTTGTTTAACACAATCGTGATTAGTATAAACACGAAATGCTTGGATTTGAAAAAGTTGAAACTGGTGCCGTTGCCTCATCAAAAATTTCTGTATTGTAAATTTAAAATTAAAGAAGCTAATGTATATTTTGGAAAACCGTATATATCGCCCGGTTCTCATTGGGAATAGTACTAAGAAGGATTAATTATTATAACTGGGATACATATTCTGTGTATTTAATATACAGTCAGCTTGCATAAATACTGAATTTTTTTTTCATATAACGTTTCTTTTAGTGAATTGAATTAAGTTTAAATATATGTGAATTAAGTTATTTTTCATATATACGAGTACTTATTCAAAATTTGAATTTAATATATTTCTTTAACAATGTTAATTTTATGTTTATAGTAAACGTGTTAGGATATTTTAACATAATGAATGAGACTTAGACCCTCATACAGTCATATTTATAAAATTTTTTATCATAAATGAAATTATTGTTTAATTGTATTGAATATACTTTTAGATAATATTGCCATTTTAATTTTTTCCTACACCAATAATATTTCCTATCAATTTGTATAAGAATTTCTTAATTTTTATAGGAATAGTTTTTATTGTAAAATATATTTAAATATTCAATAGGTTTTTTATTATAACAATTTAAAATATATATCAGAAACAATTTATTTTCTCTCTCTTTTGATGTTCAAGTCTCATAAGTCTCATTGGATTTGGTTTATTCATTTTAATACTCAAAAAAAAAAATTTAAACTGCACACATTTTTCTTAAATTTATGAAAATTTAATTTATATTTACTATTTATAATTTTTCAATTCAACCATTCAAATTTCTTTTTATATTCAATAAACAATCTACAATTAATATTATTATCACATAATATATTATAATTCTCTATTAAACCTCACAATAACTGCCATGGTAATGTATAATGTAACAACAACTATGTAATATACAACATAAATACTATTTTTGTAATAGCAAGAGGATAGTAGTACTCTAATAGTAAGAGTATAGCAGTTAAGATACGAGTACTACGCAAATGTAAATAATAGTTTTACAGATGAAGAAAGTAATTGGGTAGTTTGTATTATTAAGCAGTACAAATATCGCCTCATGGTGTGAATGTGAACTGTTTTCTGGGTTATTTCATACCTAAACTTAGTATGCTGTTTTAGTAAAATTTTCACGCCTTATCTTATAATTGTATTAGTTGAAAATAATGAGAAATATCTGTGAAATGTGCATGAAAATTTTTATTTTTTGGCAAGTTGTTTAATTAAAAAATATTTTCAGTTTTTACTGTTAAATTTATAATTTTGCTGTCGTGATTTGCATCTGGATTATGTTGCACTTGACGTAATTAGAAAAAAATTTGCAGTTGTCAGATTTTGAAGTATATCAGACATAGAGCATTCAAATTATGTTTATAACCTTATTATTGTTACAGTGAGAAATCAAATCAATATTATCCAATGAGACTTATGACTTTGGGTGTTTTTTTTTTCTTATTAATTTTTTAATAATTCTAAGAGTTTTTTTTTTCAAATAAATGATTCTGTTTTTTTTATTTAATTATAAAATTTGTCTATATGGATCTCATTATAAAAGATATTTCTAAAAGAAAATATTAACAAGAACACAACTAAAACAAATATAAACATAAAAAACTATATAATTAAAAATTAAATTAATGTAAAATAATAAATATATTTGATTAAGAAAAGCAAAATAATTATTAAAATTTGATTATTAAGGTTAACAACTTTAAATAAAATAAATTTATTTTTCAATTTTGCGGTCGTGTGTTAAAATTGACAATTGGTTGATCACAACGATGAAATAAGAATAATAAGATGAGAAATAGATAGAACGATCTTCTTGAATAAGTTTTTTATTCTCATAAAATTTTGCATAAATTTAGGTGAAAAATAATTTTATGCTACTAGCTATAATGGCTTAATTAAATTAATTTTACTAAGACATATGCTATCATAAGCTATATGAATATAAAGTACTTTCACGTTAAAATGAGATTTGTGATTATGTATTACATAAGCACTAATATATCGAAAATTTACATCGACACGCTGTAATAGGGAAACAATATGATAGAAATTATATCTTATGATAAGAGATGGCGTGTCAAATTACATCTACTTATTTTATTCATTTCGAAATCATGGACATTGCAATTACACAACCGCACATATCTAGATGTAATGAAATTATAGTTCCCGTCAAAAATACTGAAACAGTATATGCGGACAAGAAAAGAATATTATTACAAGTAAAGATAATTATATTGCAATTAACATTAATAGGATTAATTTCTGGGAAATTAAGTTACTCTAATTTGGTGTTTACAGTAATAGATTAAATGAAATATAATTACTATTAAATTAACAGTATTTGAAAATTGTGATTCAAGTCGCTGTTCGGGTTATATTATTGATAATAGAAAAGAATAATTGAAATTGCAAAGAAATATAAAATCTGTCAAATCAAATCGAATCTTTATTTTAAATTATTATAAGAGTGATACACAAGTATCATAATATATTTGAAATATTAAAATATTAATTATAAGCAAAGAAAGAAACAACACACAGCGATTTAAAGAGAAATTTTCTCTCTTAATTTGATTTTTATTTAAATTTAAATTAAAAATGAAAAAAAAAAAATAATCATAAAATTTTGATTAGTAAAATCAAATAAAATTTGTTTTTGAAAAAAAAAGGTTCATATTTTAATAAAAGATTACCAATAACTGGTGTTGCTAGAGAGATATGTAGAAAATTGTTAAAACAAATAAAATTTTTTTTAGCAATATTTTATTTTGATATTACAATGCATTATTAAATTTCTTATATTGATTTTTGGTTTAAAAAATAATTATTTAAATATTTAAAATTTTTTTTTATGTTTCTTACAGGATACAAAATAATATAAATGGTACGCCTTAGTTTCAAAAAATCTGAATTATTTATAATTTAAATTAAAAAACTTGTTCACAGGAAACTATAAGTTATTTGTAATCAGGTAGAATTGGATTCAATACTTTAGTAAATACTTGGAAAATAAAAAATTTTTAATAAACATGGTTACAGTATACAATAGATTTTATTTATTCTTATTTTAGTGGATTGTATATACTAAAATATAATTGTTATAATTTTGTGGTAGCGAAAATAGTACAATATGTTTTGTATTTGTTAAAAATTTTGCAATACCTATATTATAAATAACAATATAATATCTAAATTTATATGCCATTTTAATAATTTTTCTAAAAATTGTGAACGTTAGCATAATTTCGTAGTTCCTATTGTGATTTTTTATCAACAGTTTGAAAACAAAATTTATACATAAAATTTTCAAAAAACTTTCGAAGTTTTGTCTTGTAACAAATTCAAATGGAAATTAACAAGGAAGGTTACTCGTCTACTATTTTAAATAGTTATATTTGAAAATTTTACAATAATTTAGTAAAAATAAATGCGAATTATATGTACAATTGTATACTTGATGTAATTTTAACCATTTTGTGCAAAGAAAAGAATTTAAAGGACATACTCCTTTTGCTGTATTGAATTTATTATAAGAAGTATTCATCTATAATTTTCTTAAAAGAAAATCGAATTTTTGGAATATAAATGGAATTCTAATTTACTATATTACTATATGTATCTATATTAGCTTTATCGTATTGGATTAAAAAATGTTTACATAAAAATTTTATCATAAATTTGATAATATTTCTGTTTTACTTTAAGCAGAAAAATTGGATTTAATTTGTTAAAATATTTGAATTTGCAAATTTATTGCCGTAGAATTTTTGTGTTGTAGGCAAGTCAGATATTAACATCCATTAACATTTATACTACTAGCTATAATGGTTTATACATAGTCTCTATATGCATAATTCTGTACACAACTTCTATTCTTTTATATTGAATGAAAAAAAAAACTAATAAATGGTGGTTTGAAACCTTACTATATACTATCGAACTTGATAATTTTTAAATATTAAAGACGACCATAGATCGTTGGTATTCCAAATTCCCGATTAATGTAAGTATGCAGGCAAGATTTTTACAATTTACATAATTAATATTATAGAAACAACCTTATAGATTATTGTCCATTTTAATTTTATTTTCGAATTTTCGAAAATAACATAATTATTTTACAAGAGTAGAAAATAATTAAATATTAACAATTATTTTATAAGGGTTAGTTAATATTAAACTTCATATTATTAACCATTTTTATGTTTAATTTTTATATACATTGGTGATTTATTTTAAATTAAAAATAAAAATGTATAAATTGAGTACAAATCAAAAATTACATAATATTGAATTTTTAATTGATTTATTGAAAAAGAAAAGCGATTAAAATCAAAATATAAAGTAAAAATAATTTTCTTTTAAAATAGATTAAATTAATTAATTAATTTCGAATTGATTAAAATTTTTTAATATGTAGAAAAGATACGATAAAGATAAGGTAAAAAATCCGGTCTAAAAGGTTTTCTTTTTATTTTGTTGTATTGTTTTTTTTATACCAATAAAATTATCGAATATAAAAATAATGTACAAATAAAAATTATTAATTTTTATTTTAAATCACGTCTAAAGCACACATATATATGTATATATATATATATATATTTAAAAATTAAAAAAAAATATTCACATTATTAATAATTTAGTCATAATTTAAGTATAATTATATTTATAATAAATTTAATAATTATTCAAAATATTTTGAAAATAATAAA
This sequence comes from Condylostylus longicornis, assembly GCF_029603195.1. Classification (NCBI taxonomy): domain Eukaryota; kingdom Metazoa; phylum Arthropoda; class Insecta; order Diptera; family Dolichopodidae; genus Condylostylus; species Condylostylus longicornis. The sequence continues at coordinate 3,781,837 of NW_026578009.1, read as the reverse complement.
ATAAAATTGAACAAAAACAAAAAATTAAAATAATAATAAAAAATTAATAAACATCCATATATATTAATTAGCATTAATATTTTTAAATATAATGTCTCTAAATGTTCTATATATATATATATATATACAGACAAAAAATATTGTATATATATATAATATTAATATTGTATATATATATTATTATATACAATATATAATTATTAATATTGTATATATATATATTAATATTGTATATATATATAATATAAATATTGTATATATATTGTATATTGTATATATAATATGTATAAATATACAGGTTGCTTAAGACTCGTATTGGTATTCCCAAAACAAAATGATAGAAGTAACAAAGTTTCCTCTTTGTTATTTTAATCTTACCCCCCATATGATATAGAGAATATGTCAATTGTATAGCTAATTTGATGATAAGAGTTTAAAAACTAGTTTTCGAAATATATGAAATTATCTTTTAACATTATTCGTGCTCCCCCACATCTCACTGTTTGATATAATTTAATTACAATAGCAGTTGTCCTTAATAAATAAGAAACAATTTCTTAAAGTTTGGTTGTGTTTGATTTTTTCACTTATTGTACGATAGTACGATCGGACGGACGGATGGGCTGAAAGACGGACATGGCTGAAAACAACATAGAATTGTTCCCTAAATATATACATACATATGCAGGATCTATTTTCTCAGCTTGTCAACAATTTCAGTCTATTTCACATTATTTTGACATTTATTTGAGTACTGTAAACTTAGCTTAAGCTGAACTTAAAAGCTTAACTTTTGTAGACTTGTAACTTAACTTTTAGATTTAACTTTTGCAGACTTGTAAATTTTAAACAACTCAACTCATATGAATAATTAACTTTTTGTTACAAAAAAACAAAAAAATCATTCTGTAATTGCCTTCTGCAAGAAAAAGTACTTATTAGTATTGAAATGTAAAATTTGAAAATTAAAGTATACTTTTAGATACATGGAATAAAATTAGAATTGTAGTTTAAGGTTACTTATTAAAAAATAAATTAGTGAGAAAACTTTAACTTTATTATAGATTAAATAGTTCTTTTTCTTTGCTATTATTGTTTTATAATTTGAAAAGTGCCATAAATTCACCCACCAACAACTAAGAATATTCTACACAAATGCATATTCATGCCGACTTCTTTAAGTAGTTACAAACTTGAAATTAAAGCAAGGAAATTAAACCCCTTCATTAAGGTTTAGAGTATAATAAGTAAAACAAAATTAACATTTCTCTCCGGAACCAAAACCATTAACAGAGTTATAAAATTCGCTGTTATTCGCAATTCATAACAAATAAATTCAAGACATTGTTTAATAAACTGAAGCCGACAGGTAGGATTGTTAAATTAAGTAAAACAAATAGCCTCATTCTTTATATTTTCAATAAATTTTATCCATTTATCCAGGGAATATCCTCGAGTCTTAATCATACCGTACAATATTTACTTAAAAATCATTTAAATTAAATAATAATTTATTGAAAAAATAAAATACCCAAAAAAAAAATACATTTTGTTATATTTTCTTACAGAGATCCAAAAGACACAAAATATTTTACAAAAATATTCAATATTTAAATATATTTTAAGTTACTATAGCCATAATTAAATTTAATAATTATATATAAAAAATATTTATGTGTGTATTTATGTTTGTAATATGGGTGGATGAAAATGAATCGCGAATTTGTTTCAAATGAAAAGTTTTTTTTTTCCGAAAAATTTAATAATTGGCCAATATTATAATTGTAAATTATTAGAAATTATATTTCTAATATTACTAAATTTCAATATACGTTGTACTAAACCTAACAGATGTCAAGATTAAATTTCAGGCAACATTAAGTTGGATCAAACCAATGGTTTGTAAAGTAGCATTTTTGATATACAAAAACATAAAAAATCTTGCATACATTAAGGATGAGGAAAGAAGACAATTGAAAGAAGCGTTTATATTATAATGGTTGAATTTAACGGTTAAAGAAGTGAGTTAAGACAAATAAACAAAAATATTTTAATGGTATAACATTCACCATTACATTTTTGCTCTAATTGAAATTCGGTAAAGCTTGGGGTTTCGGATATACGGAGCTACAAAAATTCAAATTTTACGAATTTCAGGAGGCGATAATTTGGAAGGGCGATGAAGGTGGAAAAAGTATTTTCTTCTAACGAAATAAATTATTTATTGGTTTCTAAAATATGCTCATATTTCAGACTTCTGCTATTAACGGTCTCTTCTACACAATTTCGAAAATTTGAAAAGAACGAGTTTCAGATAACGGTAAATTTTTACGGTCATTTTGGTATTCTTATGCTAAACATTGCTATGCCGAGATAGAAGAAACCAGCTACTACTTTTCTGCACTTCCAGATTTTAAAAAGTAATTTCAGTTTTGTTACAATAAGTAATCAGCTTTTTTTATAAATTTAAAGCGTTATAATTCTTAGGGGGAGTGGGAGACTTTTAAATCCTTATATAAACTGCACACGGTTGATTAAGAAAAGCGAGGGATTGTAAATTTAGGACCGAAAATAGGATTCTGCCTTCATACGATGCCAGACGCGCGACTTTCTGGTTTAATAAAAGTCGATGGCTAATTTAGATTGAAAAGACCAACGTTTTTCGCATATTTTGCACGTGTTAAAGTCCAGTTTTGATATTGTAAAATGTCAGACTGCAACTGTTATACCAGAAAATATTATTATACAATGTGATCTACTAAATACATACAGAAGATATGCAAGATAACACTGGTAATAACCTAAACTAGTTTTGTTACCGAACTGAACTAAACTAATTGATAAGTGTGTACTATCAGATGACTTAAAGTGGAACGTCCGAATTAAGCCGCCAAAATAACTTTAAAAAAGGGAATTGGAATAACATTTTATAAAATTGTAAGTTTGACAAATATGCCTAAATAACTTCCTCAACATCTGGGTTTTAGTAAAAATATATCGAAAATAATAATGTTAGTAAAATTCCAGTTATAAAGGATTTTAAAGTGAATTTCTTTCAATGTAAAAAAAAAATAAAAGACATAATTTAGAAAATTTGGACCTACATACAATTGACATAAAAAATAAATTAGATTTTTCCAATGAATTTAATTTATAACATAAAGAATAAAATATGAACAATATTAAAATTATTATGATTTTGTGGAATATGTTTTTATTGAAATTCGTTAAATGCAAATTTTGATTAAAAATTAATATTGTTGAACATAGGGCACCTAACTAAATATGTATGTCATAATGTAAAATGTAGGTAATAGTGTCACTAGAAATTTTAAAAAGAATAAAAATTGTGACTTTCATATAGTATAACACTTATTTTTATATGTTTCATATTATTGGAAACTCTGTCATATTGCTTAAATATTCAGAAAGATCCCGAAAGAGATACTTACAAACAATAGTTTCTGTTTATTCAATTGAAGAAAGCTGTACAATTCAGGTGTCTTGACTAAAGAGCTTGCTCAATTATAAATCAATTATTGTAAAACTGATTATTTTTTCATTTACATTTCTTTTTTAATAAACATCCTTAAAATTTCGATCGAATTTGCGAAAATACTTAAAAAACAGGTTTTCTCTTTGTTACAGCTAAATATTCAAAAATTTTTTCATGTTGGTAAATGTTTCATATAAGGGAGGCTATTCAGATCTTTCTGATTTAATTGTTTGCCTTATTGCAGAGAACATACCCCTGCATGGTATCGCGTACGGTAAGCACGTTCTGAACGCGTAAATTATCGCTATGCAAAAAAATACCATGTATTCAAAGAAATTTTTCAAAAGTTGCTTAGGATAGATTTAAAAATCGGTTTTGCGCTTTTGTAAAAATTGTATTTACTGGTCACTATTCAGTACAACAATTTATAACCGGCCATACCGAGTATATTTGATTCTATACTATATTTTGCTATAGCAGCGCTTGTGGTTGCAATGATGATGCTGTTATGCATAATCTTTATAATTGACCGCTGTTGGTTGCTATGCGGGAAACAAACAATATTTTGGATAATTTTTGACATACTATTGTTTAATTTAACATATGAATTCTATTTAAATAATAAAGAGATTTAACTTATAACATATTTCTCTTTCAAATTTTCTTTTAAAATATTTTAGCACTAAGACAGAATACTAATACAATGCATTATAACGCCTTAATTTTATAACAGTTTTGAATATGCTCATGTTCTTTTTATATATTTATGATTTTATTATAAATTTTGTTTTATTGTGATCCAAGATCGTTCAAGTCTTTTTACTATAGAATTTATTTTAATTTTTAAAACTTTTCTCTGAAACATTTTATTCAAAATTAAAAATCATCGACTCATTTTTCGTTTATTTATGTTCTTATATTATTATACAATGAAAAATTCAACATTAAGATACATTAATGTACATTATGGACATATATATATATATATATATACATATTATTAAGAATACATATACATATATACATATATGTACGCATATAAATATAAAAATAGTTTTTTTCATATTAATTATAATATAGGTTTATACTAGGGTTGGAACACAGTAAAAAAATATGGATACTATAAAATATCAATATTGAATGAGTATTTATTTTTAGCAAATGCCGTTTAGTTATATTGCTAAAAATATAATCGATTCTTCGATATTTTCAATATGAACACTGTTTATTATAGTTAGTGAAAACTCCAAATTAATTGACCAAGTCATTAAATTTATATTATCAAACTTGAAAAAATATTTTTCGGGTTTTCATAATTAATACAGAGTAATTATGTATTTTTTTTCTAAAAATTTCCATGAAGTAAAAAAATTATTAGTAGTTTAACAAAGTATGTTATTTTATAAATATTTAATGGAGCGCGCAGACGGAATATTAAATGATTATATTTCTCAGTTAAAATATATAAAAGAAACATATGATTTTTGAAGAATTTAAGAATAAAATATATGTATGTACAATTAATCGTTTATAATACAGAAAAATCGATATTGAAATAAATTAATATATATCGACAATATATATCGACAAAAAATGTATCGACATGTTGATGTTTAAGAATTATAGTTAAGAATGAAATATCGTTATCTATATCGACATCTCGATATTAGTGTTCCAATCCTGTTAATATGTATGTATATGTATTATTATTATTATTATTATAAACTAATACATAAAATTATTAAACATTTGGAGAATATTGAATAAGATGAAAAATATTAGAAATTTAATACATAACGTTTATATTTATATTTTTTGTTTTTTTTTTTCTTTTTTTATTTTTAATTAAATTACTGTTCACATTTATACATGTACATATGTATAGTTACATATTAATCGGAAACTGAAATAAAGATGTTGCATTTCTTTTCAATAATAATAATAATATAAAACAATATCGTAATATAGCAGATTTTTCAAATATTGAATTCATTTATTATTTTATTAAATAATGATTAATTTCACGAATATTATTACTAATAATATTGCTGATGATAAAAATTATTTTATTTTATTTTATGTGCTTTTCAATCAATCAGTTTTAAGTATTTATAATAAACAAATAAATTCGGATCAAACTAATGATATTTTGTAAAACAGTATACACATTAAACAAGTATAAATATTTTCCTTGGATCGCTCTTTATTTAAAAATTTAAATACTTTCTCTTTTTAAATATAATTTTCATAAGATTTTACATACCAAAATTATTTTATGCAATTAAAAATTATTGCATACTTTAAGGGAGGGAATAATTAATATAAAACAAGTGTTAAGATAAAATCTGCATTTGACAGTTTATACGACAAATAATCACATTTTTTAAATGGAAAAACAAGTTTGCTATTTTGTTTATCGAGAGAAAACTTGTAGTTTAAAAAAAAAAGGTGGCGGAAATTCCAACTTTGAGGACCGATATCATGTAAAGGAAAAAACACAGAAATAAAAAGTTCTTCTATAACAAAATAAATTATTTATTAAAGTTTAAGAGAAAAAATAAATTATTTATTAAGGGGTAAGAGAGAAAATATTAAGAATAAAAATTCGGCAGGAATATCTTCCAAAGTGTCGGCAGAGATTTCGGTGTTAGCGAAACTTGATTGAATGTTCAAGACGTTCAGAGAAGTTTCCAGTGGAAAAATAATATCACTTAGCAAAATTAATGAACTGGTTTGGTAAGAGCTAAATGGTTATAAGGTCTCCTCCTATGGTGTATATTAATTTAACCGGCAATATAAATGATCAGCACTAAAGTAGAGAAATCTCTCTCAAGAAAAAATGCTCAACTTAAAAAATATACGCCTCCTCCGGTAATAGTTAGTAATATAACTAACTACACAACTAGCAAGGTTCCTCAAAGAGGAAAGCATTGACATGAAGATAAACATGTATAACAATGATCAACTAAAACTAAATGTTGAAAATAAAAGTATAGACAACTAAAATAAATAAAGACAAATAGGTAAAGTTGTTAATAAAGCCAAATAAGGAATATCTTCAGTATATAAGAATTAAAGTTGAGCCTCTTAGAAGGAACGGGTCCATTGCGCAATACAAAGCGGCTTTACGTGTTAAATGTGCTGGTAACCATATGATGGCAGACTGTAATAAAAAAATAATTTTCAGACAAGGTGTGCAAACTGCAATGTGGAATATCCTGGTTATTTAGTGCCTAGAAAAACAAAAAGGAAGAAGGAAAAGGAATGGGTCAAAACTAGTTTTGGGTAATCATGAAAAGATCCCAAGAACGACTAATGCTTTTACATCAAATAAGGTAAAACATGGTGTTATATACTCACAAGTACTTTTCCAAAATTGCAGGAAATTACACACAAGATCTGAGGCATGAAAACTAAAGAAATTGAAAATAATAAAATATAAAAACTTGAGAAATCGACAGTAGCATTATGCAAATGATGAAAAACTTACTACTTATAATAGATGAAATCTCAATGAGATTAACTACTGTTGAGAACGGATATATTAACGTGTATATAGAAACCCCGAAGCGATTTGTAAAAAATGTCAGTAAATAAAACAATTGGTACGTTTATAATGCTGTTTTAATGCTGTTCTAAGTAGAAAGCATGAGGTTTTTCTTAGAGCTAAAAATATCAATGTATTCGGGAGTTGGAATATTCCTATCATTCTACTGGCAGTAAGGCTAATTGCTCTATTAATGTGTACAAAGTCCCGGATCTTATTAACTTTTTTATATATAAAAGGCTTTCAGTAAATTTTTTTTTACTTGAAAGATGATTTTAATTGGAATTTCGATCACTTTGCTATCATATTAACCCTTAGTGAGAAAGTAGCTAACAAACTGAACGGGCTCATTTTGATCAAGAGAACCAAAGATTGGTTAGACTTTAAACATGATGTTAATATAAATAAATATAAATCTTAAAGAAAGTCGCTTGGAAAAATAAAAGATTTTCTGAATTCAACTATATGATTATTTTAGTATCAGAATTATATAGTATTATGTTGGCACTTGTTTCCAAAATAAATTTTTTACTTTGATTTTAAATTTTTAAGTATATGCATTATCACTGTCTCAGTCTGAAACTGGTGCTAAAACTGGGCTTTTTATTAAATATTTATGAAATAATTGAGCACTTGTTATTTATTCCTCCTTAGCAATTTAACAAATGGCTTCTGTTTTTTAGGTTCAACATCCGAAAATTGTCTTTAAAAAACTTACACATTATACACTTTTGTATTAGGTCTAACCTTCCGTTGTTTTTTTTTTTATTATAGTTGGCATTTATAAATTATGAATAATTTTATGTTGATTGAAAAGCATCACAAACAAAATAAAATTTTGTGTATTTAAATTTGATATTTAGTATATAGTTGATTTTTGAAAGTGTATATATAAATATATACATATATTCTACATATACATATATATAAATATATACATTTGAATATATTACACGTATAATATAATTTATTTGAAAATACAACTGGCTAGCTAGCCAGGTTCCGTTTTTTTATTTTATACAGAAAAATTAATTAAATTTCATAATACTTTTAAAATTATTTGATTTTTTTTTTTATATGTATTCACAGAAAAAAATTTTTATAATTTATTTTTATTTATTAAACTCTTTTTCATTGTGATTTCATTAAAACTTACCATTGTAACGTCATCAATTTTTGATATACTTCGAACAAATATGTTGACGCGAACGACAGCTGGACCATCTACTCATTTATGCAAGTTTTTTTTTTATATGAATTTGTGCAAGTTTTGTTCAATCAATTTTTTAATTTATTATTTTTGTTTTGTTTTTGACAGAATAGTATAAGGTAATTTTAATTGGATTTTTTTTTTGAATGATTTTTGATTTGATTGATATTTTGTTGTGCGTATAATAAAATGCATCGATGAAAAGGACGTATGGTTTGTTATAATTAAAAATTTTTTTTTTTTTTTAATTCAGTTTTATGTAGCAGTTATACATATGGTAGTAGTGGTGGTAAATAGTAGTAGTAATAGCAGTAGAAATGATGGTGTAATATAGAATATAGAAAAAAAAAACCAAGAAAGAAATTGTCATAAAATGTTTCAAAAAATTTTTAAATAATTTTTTTTTTTTTAAAGTCATAGAGTTGAACAATTCATTTGTTGTTTTATATACGGTAAGCGAAAAATAAACCATAATTCGTAAAATATTTACCTTATAAAGAAAGAAAGAAATTTTCATTTTATTTAAAAATATTTTTATTGATTAATGTGAAATTAATTAAATTTTTAAAAATTGCTATGCAAATGATATAACAAATTTAATTCTTTCTTTCTTTATAAGAAAAATTAAAAGAAACAATAAATGTAGTAATCTTATGATTTTATATAAAGTCATTAAACACGATGATGACAAAGAATAGGAGAAGTTGTTGTTTATTATTCAATAATTTGGAGTTTTTTTTACAGATTTATGCATGTGAATAGCTTGATATTTTGTATTTGTTGTGTTTTTTGATTATACATATATGTATATAATTACTAAGAAATTTAAGATCTCTAATATTTTTCTTACAAAAGTTTCCTATGAAAGGTGAAGTCTCTTTACTCAATATTTACATTTTATAGTTGATTATTGTGATTTTTGTGTAAAAATGGAAATTATCGTCCGAATGAATGATTCAAAGGGCTGCGGAACAATTGACATATGGTCACGTATGTAAGCATTAGTTTTTAAACTTTAATATAAATTTTTAAAAAATTGTGATATTATTATATTGCTCTCTTGTTTTCACCACTTTTTTCTCAAAAATCTTCGCGATTAGAAGTACAAATTCTTTGACTAGAGTCGGACTCAAGCCCAATTTAGTTTAAGAAATTATTTAAGTCTTGTATATTATATATTAAAATATAATAAACTATACAATGTTGTTATTTATTTTCAATGTGATTTACCCTCTATATAGGATTACTTAGGTAGATATTAGAGTATATTTGATTAACTAAAATCTTGTTAACATTTTTGTTAATTCAGTTGAGTTTTCTTAATATCATTATATCTCTTTGATATATAAATTTTTTTAGTATAATATCGCCATTTCCGTATATTTTTTTTCCAATTTATTCATTTGTTTGTCTTAGTCTGCCAGTATTCTTTGCTATTATTTATTTCGGCAGAACTATATCTAAGAAAAATTGGATTTAAATTAAACTATTTCAATATATTTTAAAATAATTAATTTCTTGGATGAAAATAGTTAACAAATATTTACTTGAAATTTTAAGGTTGTTAAAGCATTGATATAAAATTTTTTTCCGGTGATATTAAATTTCGGAAATTGAATGAGGAACCGATTTAATATTTTTGACCATATCCAACAAAATAATAATTCAAAGAATTTTTTAAATTTTAATTTTTGATTTCTATTTGCTAACTAAATAAATAGAGAAATTTTCCGGCAAAATCAAATTCCTGGAAGTAAATTTCTAGTTAGAAGAAAATTCACATATTTTTGGGTATATTAAACAAAAATTTATTATTCGACTTGCAGATTGCAGATTGTTAACTATAATGTAATCGAATATGGACAAATATGTAATCTTCCCTGTCTCCCCGGTCCTTATTGCAGCCCATCCATTCTTTCATGTAAAAAAATGGGTAGTAAGTGCGCGTACTTATTTTTTTTACGAAATTTTATACGACTATTTAATGTCAGCTCCTATAAAACTTAAACGTTTCTTATCTTCATTACGCCATTAAATTAAATTTGACATACAGGTAATGAATAAATACCTTGTAGTAAATTCATTTACATTTCATCTTTAAAATTAATAAACTATTTAATATTATTTTGTATTTTCGGAGTTTTTTCACAAACAAACACTTTAATATTTGTGTAGTATGCATGTTAGATAGAAGAAATGGATAATAGATATTTATTTGTACTGATTATTATTTTTGTTTTATATTGTAAAATAAAATTTAATATGCCAAATATGATATATAACTTTAATATCAAAGTCGATATTATGCATTTAACTTACCAAATACCCCTTAATTTATTTGTGTATAAAATGCGATATATTAATTGTTATATTGATATATAAATAATTTTTGCTTTTCCTAAATATAATATTGCATATTTATAATAAATTCTTCATAATATGGAGTAAATATTTAAAAAAAAAAGAAATAAAAAGTAACACAAAGAAATTTTTCAAAACGCTTATTGTACACAATAAACGATTTATCCGTTTAGTATACAATATTTTTATAATTTTATGTAAATCAATTTTGTATATATTTATATGTGTATCAATTACAAATATATTATGTAAATCAATTTTACATAAAATACATTCATAAAAAACGTAATACATTCTATTACACGAGCATATTTTAATTTGTCCTGTCAAATACTGTAATTAATTTGTTATTACCGCTGTTAATTTTTATGTATCATAGTTTTTTTTTTTCAATATTAAAATTATAATAATATTTTGTGTAATAATGAGTATTATTAAGTTTTCTGTTAAAATATTATGATAACAAATTAGTATGTATAGTATGCTAAGTATTTTTATTTTTTTTTTATATAAAAAGCTTAACAATCAAACAACACATGTTTTTAAAAACATACAAAAGATGGCCCTGTAAATTTTTATTTTCATTTGTTATTTTTATTTTGTTTTTCATTTTGTGTTTTTTTTTTTCGTAGAATGAGATAGGATATGAATAAGATGTGAATTAATTATTTTAGTTTTTATTTTGTTTTTTTTTTTGCTCGTATAAAAATTTTTAGTTTTTACTTTTAATATATAGAAAATATAAAAATATTTAAAGGTTTTAGCTATAAATATTTTTAAAATTCTATATAAAATTATTATTTTAATAGTTTTTAAGTAATTTTTTTTATTTTAATGATTTTCGAATCGTATATTTAATTTATATATATATACATATATATATATTATGTATATGGTTAATATTCAAAAAAAAATTGAATATGCCATAATTTAATTATTAATTTAAAAATTTAATTTTTTTTATTAATTTAATAATATAACTGTTAATTTAACAATATAATTGTTAATTCAACAGTATAATTGTTAATTTAACAATATAATTGTTAACTCAACAATTAATTATTTAATTAGCTTTAAGCTAATATTTTGAATTAAAATTGTAATATACTTTTCGATAATCATAATTAAATTGGAAATGGCGATGAATGAATTTTTTTTTTTTTTCAATAGTTTAACATTTCGTATATGCAGACAGTGACGTTTCCATAATAGTTCCTGAATAATTATTATTTTTATATATAACATAATAATGTTATTATAAAAATAATAATAACTTTTAAGCTATTTCTTACACAAAATAAATTTATATTCATTTTGTGTAATTTATAGAAAAGCAAAGTTCTTTTCTTAAATTTATACATTTTAAATAATAATAATAATAATAATAATGATGACATTAATAGACTTGTATAAAAATTTGTAATATTTTTGATAATATTTTTAATTTTTGTAATATATATTTGACTTGAATTATTTTTAATTATTTTATTTATCTATAAATAGAAACAGTGTTGCTTTAGTGATATTTACTCTTTGTTAATATAAAAATTGGACATGTGTGTGTGGGAAGAGAAAAGAGAGTATATTTCTTTATATTTTTCTCTATAACATAATTTTTTTTAATTTTTCTCAATAATAATTAAAATACTGATGGGTAGTTTTAATATTAGAAATTATTTTTAGAATTTTTTGAAATTAAAATTAATTTAGTAAATTTAATAGTTTTATTAATTATTAAGATTTTTGAAATTGTTATACAAAAAAAAAAATTATTTATAAATTTTTATTTACCATTATCAAAACACAAGTTTTTATACATTGCTATATAATGCACCTATGTATAAACATTTAAGAAAAGATTTTATTAAATTTTTTTTTCTATTCATATATAAAAAATAAAACAAGATTTATAATATTTATTCATTATATATAGGTATATATACAAACAAAAGCGAAACATATAATATCAATTATATAAAATGAATAAAATTGAAATTAATAAATGAAAAAAAATGATATTGTAATTATGAAAATTAGTTAAATATTAAAACTAATAAAAAAAATTAATATAAAAAACAACAAAACTAATATTAGAATGTAAGATAGCAAAAGAAGAATATAGAGAAAAGAAAAATAAAGAAATATATAGAGAAAGAGAGAGAAAGATAGAGAAAATGTATAAATCATAAATAGTATTATCAGTAATTAATATGTATATAAATTTTATTATGACATAATGAAATTAATAATTAAGAAAGGAAAGATGTGAGTGTGTATGTGTGTGTGTAATGACATATCTTTTATGTTTTAAGTTACATAATATAATATAATTTGTGTTTCGATACATGTATGTAATTATATTTCAATTGTATTTTAGAATTAATTAGGGTAATATCAAAAGATGTTAATAATGGTAAATATTAATAATTATGATTTGTATTCCTTTGATCTCTCAAATTTAATTGTGAATTTTACTATTAAGAGAATTATAGAATTAAAATTAAATTAGGTATCATTCGATTTTACTAAAACTGTTTTTTTTTTCTACTTTAATTTTTTTTTTTGTTTTCTGCTAAGATATTTTTTTTTTAAAAATGCAATAATTATTCAATCATGAAATATAATATGAAAAAAAAAAATTGTTCTATTATTGAATATTTTGGATATAGAAATATTTAGTATTTTTATTTATAAAAGTTAAAGTATAATAGAATTTATAGGAAAAGTCATAATATAGGGGAAAACAATAATAAAAAAAAAATTAAATTAATGGTAAAAATTAAAGAGGACATCTATGTATTATATCAAATGAAAAAAATTAATTAAAAACTTTCATATTTTAAAAATTCTAAAAAAATTGGATATTTTAAATAGATATGCGATTTATTTCTTTTATATTTTAATTATAATTGTATATTTATTATAATTAATTAAATCATATAATGACATTCAAATTAATAAGAGTCAACAAGAGAATGTGTAAGAGAACAAATTTCATGTTAGATCTGTTTAAGATAAGAAATTAAAAAAACAGTGAGTGATATTTAGAGATTATGATGAGGAATGTGACAGCACAAAACTCAGAGAAATTATGTCATGTTAGAATTCCTCTCTCAATTAACTGAATAAATTTTTTCCTTGATTAGTTTTGATTTTATTCTTGAATATAAATTTTATATTTAAAAATTATTTATACATTTAAATATGTATTTGGAAAATATTTTATTTTTAATAAAAGAAAAATAATTCTTAATTTTTTATACAAAATAATATGTGCTGCCTTTAAACTATTTCTTTGTTAAAATGCATATATATATACATATGTATGTCATATATGCAGCAATAACTGTTTTTAATTGCAAAAATCAATTGCTAATTTTTTTGGAATGAATTTTTCTAACTAAGTGTTTACTTTAAATAATTAAACATTTGTGAATTAATATACACAATAAGAATTACTAGTATTTTATAAATTTTATAAATTTTGAATTTATAATATTAAAAATCACAGAATTTTATAATTGAACTTAAATTCGAAAAAAGTGTTAATTAAGAATATTGAAAATTTATATTAATAATTACTTATTTTCGTTACATTAGAATTGTTATATAGATTTAGAATTTCTTTGCGGGACAAAATTCATAAATTGTTAAAAATATATAGATAAATAATTTCAAATTTCTAATTTTTTAATTCTAAAGAGAAATAGCTACTTTATGATTAATAATTCAATTATGTAGTTATAAATTAAGAGACATTCATTATTATTATAAATAACCTTAATTTATTATTATAATTTTTATTGTATATATTTAAATGTATGTATTTTTATATTGCATTATATGTATGTACTATTATATGTGTTATTTGTATATAATGCTTCTAAATTATTTTTATTATTATATTATATTATATATATATATATGTATATATATATTTATATATATTATGTATGTAAAATAATGATGAGTACAATTTTAAATCAAAAATCCATAGCAAAAAATTTTATAACATCCAACATTATTTTATATATATATGTATAAATGTACGTACGAGTATATAAAAATAAAATGTTAAAAAAAAAAACTATTAATTTTTTTTTATTATTATTGTTATTATTTTAATTTCTTGCATTAAAACAAACTGCTAAATAACAGTTAATCTATTTATATTTTTTTAAAATGAATAATATGAATCTAAAAATATAATTAATGTTTTTAGCTATGGTTATATAATTTTATGATATGTGAAATAATCATATTCATTTTAGAGAAAATAAAAATTTATACGCTAAATAATACAATTAATATAATATAAAAATTAATGAAAATAAAATGAAAAAATTCCTAATTATTATGAAAATAATGGTTATAATGTTAAATTTTCAAAATTTTCTTTATTAAATAGCTATGTAAATATAGTTATTTAAAATCTACTTATATTTTGGAGTAAATTATTTACTAAACATTTCGTTAATTGCTAATAATAGAATTCGTCTTAAGAGTATATAATATAATATAAAATTTAAAATACTAAAAGTATTAATACAATGGAATCTAACAAAATGAAACAAATAAATAATAATTGGGACTCTTTAAAATATCAAATGGCAATTTATGAGATTAATGAAATTCTTGGGGTCGTATAAATTCTCTTTCATTTAGTTTTAAAAGTTTTATATTATAAAAGAAGCACCAAAAGGTATAGAAGCATCTTATTATTACAGGTATTTTAATTTAATACCTCTTCATTTTATATTCAGTTGGTAAAGTAAGGCTAACACTTATATTCCGAAAAGAGAACTTTAGGATTTAAAATGATTTCATTAAAAAATTCAGAACACATTAAAACAAGAAGAGGTCGCACAGTTACAAACAATTCTTTATTAACAAAATTGATATTAATAGAAAATTTTAAGTTTACCAAATTAATTCCCTACATTACAATTTTAAATGTAATTCTGTAAATTAAATTGTTTAAATTCATTATTTGTTTGCAAGTTAATTTGATAATTTTTTATTTATAAATATTTAAAATTTGAATTATTTATTCCTTATCATTTATTACCCAGAAACTTTAAATACGAATAGTTTTGAATTTGAAAGGCTTATTTAAATTGAAAATTAATGAAATTTTTATTAAAAACAATACCACAGTTGATTATACAGTTGATTATAATTTAGTGTCTTCTAGAGTATATTATGGGTTTCAAATTATTTTATTATCAAAATAAGTCAGTCCACTTATGATTTTCAATAATGTAGGAGAGGAAAAAAAAAAGTTTGAAAATTAAATTTTTTATGAGTTGATTTTTTAAAACAAAATAATGATAGATTGATTGATTTTTTTATAACAAACTCATGTATGTAGAGTACTTTACTTGAAAGTATAACAGTGACAGTATTTTGCGAGTATTTTAAGAGGATTACTTTCAAATTAATTTTTATTGAATGGGTTTAAGTACATCTATTTATTTGAGTAGTGAAATAATGAAATTAGAATTGGAAACTTTTTTACATTCCAAATTAAAAAAAGAATTTAAACTGCTTATAAAAAGCATTATATTTAGTCAAAAAGTGAAATTATGCTTTTATTGCTGAATGAATTTTATTTTTAAATTGTTCAAAAGGCATATTTGGATATTTTTGTATTGAATTCGGCAATTTATTCTAAAAGTTACTAACTTAGGCAAAAATAGCCAAAAAACAACAAAAACAATGGAATTTATTGCTAAAAAATAAAAAGTGAGAACTATTTTTTTGCCTCCTCCTGGACATTGAATAAGATTTTTGAATAATACGAAACGCAATTTCGAACAATGCCATTTGGTGAAGTTTTATGCTTTTAATACACAATATAGAAGTCGAGGATTATATTTTCTGTTTTGATACAAACATATGCACATAAGATACATTGATGAAAATTTTATAAAATAAAATGTGTTATATTGTTTGAAATTTTGTATAACACTTTCACAACACTGGTGAAACATGCTGCATAAAATGTTTTTACGAAAAATAATATTAAATGCATTGTTTCTCGAAAATTTTAAATTATATTTTTTTTAAACCGAAATAAGATAAAAGGAGTACAAAATGTATTTTGTAGTACAACTGTTCCATTTGCAGAAAAAGAATATCGAATTCCAGAACGTGACAAAATTACAGAAATATAGTTAGAAATATTTTATATTAATAAATTAAAATTTTTCTTAAATACTGTCACTAAACTATTTAGGTACTCGTATATTGTATATGATAAAAAAAGAAAATTATGAATTAACAAGTTTAAATGAAAATAAATTAACTGATGTTTTTTCTTTCCATTCTAATTAGCTATATAGGATTTTTCTAAATGAGTGCAATTTCATTTCAATTCATTTTCATAACAGCCAAATTATATTTAGAAACTAAACATCTAACTTCAATAATATCATTTAAATGTTCCAAAACTAACTAGTTTTCATTTAATTTTTTTTTAATATTATAATTATATATATGATTATAAATTTCAGGCGAATTCGAATATATTATTATATAATATAAATAAAATGGAAATATTTATGTAATACTTTTTTTTTTCAATATCACAATAAATAATTATAATAATGTAATACATAGCTCATATATATAAAAAAATAAATAAAACATTCGTTACAAGAAAATAATATTAAAATAAAAATAAAAATAATTTTTATTTTTTTTTTTTTAATTATCCAATATGTAATAGTCATTTGCATTCTAAGAATAAATTAATATTTAATAATTATATAATATAAATAACGTGTCTTATGCAATACTGTTTTAATTAATACTGAATTTCATTTGGTAATATTAAATAAATTTTTAATTATTTTTTTTTTCTAAATTTTTTTTTCAATATAAATGTATGTAATTTCATGGCAAACAAATCAAATTATTTTATTTACACTGATCAACTCATATATTTTTTGTTTTATTAATCATTATTTATTGTATACAATATCACATATTTACATTTGCTTCATTCTGTTTCAATCAATGAGAGCGCTATTATCTAAAATATTAATATAATGTATAAGGTTGTGAACCTTCTAAAATTTAGTTATTTTGAAATTAAAATGCAATGGTTAAAGTTTAATTGAATTTTAATTAAAATAAGAATTGGATTTTAATTGAGGCTTTTTTTATTTCTTTTTTCAAAAATGTTGCTACAAAACCGCATAAAAAGGTTGCAAAAACAAATTTACTATAAAAATTTACTCAAATGAAACAAAAGAACGAATGGAAGAAAACTCATTTATTAACAAAATAAATTATTAACCTCGAGGCTAGTTTTAAAATAATTTGTACAAAAAATAATTGTATTGCCTTTAATAATAAATTTTGGTGAAAAAAAAATACGTTCACGAACACTTTTATTATTTTTTAATAAAATAATCAATTAAAATTTAATTCTGCCTGCGTGAGTATTCTATTTTTTCGAAATGTTATACAAACTCTTTATATTTTGTATATTCTATTGTACACAGCTACGTATATTTAATAAATATTAATTAATTCATGTTATCTATTTAAATCTTTCTCAATATTTAAATTTCCCTTTCCTCTCTATTAAAATTTCTGAACTCTGTAACTGAGTATTCTTTTAAGTGTTTTTGCTTTTTATAATTTGACAGCTAAACACACTGTCAAATTTAAATACGTAATTTAAAAATCAAAAATAAATTGATCAGTGTATATACGTTTTGATTTAAATATTTTAAAAACTAACAATCGAACTAATTCATTTCTAACAATAATTAATTAATACAATGTAGAAAATATTGACGTTAAGAAAAAAAAAATGAATAAACTTTGAATTAAAGATGCGTTTAAAAAAAAAATTTTTTTTTTTGATTTTTTAATTATATTTTGATTATTTTTGCTTTTTGCTTTATTTTTTTTTGTTTGTAGCTTGCTGTAGGACTTACCATTTTAATGTCACTTATCGTCATAATACTTCGAACAAAAAGATTGATTCTGACTATAGCAGGGCCATCTGTTTGTATATATATGAATAATATAGGCGAATAATTTTTTTTTTTATTTGTATATATTTATATATATGTATATAGAGATATTATTTGTTTTTTGTGTTTTACTTATGAGATTATTTTTCTTATGTCTTATTTATGTGATTATAGGTTTTCTTATTTTTTATTATATAATATGCAGAGTGTAGATGTATTAATGTAATGTCGCTGCATAGTAGAATTTTCATAAAAAAATTTTAATTATTTTTAGTTAAAATTTTTTCAAATTCCAATAAAATTCATTAAAAATATTTTATAATTAATCTTAATTATAGATATAATATTTATAAGACGAATTTTTTGCAGCATTCAATTCTGTTAAAATACTCACAACATTTTGAAACATCTGGCTACTGTGATTTAATAAGAGCGTGTTTTTGAAAAATTGGAATTTTATAATAGAGTAAAAGCGATGTTTACTATTAATTGTAACTGATACTCTTTATTAGACTGACAATAAATCACAAATAATGACATTTATTTTTCAACACCCTGACAAATCAAAAATTGATTTGTCTTTTTAAAAATTTCAATATTCAAATGACTGCAATGTGATCAATTAGCACACAAACAATATTATTGATTCAATTATATTATGAATAGTTAATTTAAAAATAAAAATCTTTAATCATTTTGTATGTCAAAATGGTTTATTTATTACTGACGGAATTTTGTGTTATTAGAATAAAGTTAAGTTGTGGAATTTTATTGCTTCAAAATGTAGAGAAAAAGGAAATTGTCTAATTATGAAGAAGTAAGCATAACAGTTACGAGTACTCGTATTAATGTTTTTAATTTGAGAATTTATGAAATTTTAAATTAATTTTGAGAATTTATGAAATTTTGTAATCTATTTGATGTTGTAATTTAATCACAATCATGGTCTAACAATTTACATAGTCTACTGGGCAGAATTGCCGTTTGCAAATATGACGTCATCAGGGATAAATTTATATGAGAAAATTACTCCATAAATATAAATTAACTCCTCGATGACGTTTAATTCATTAAAATTTGAGACTCTCCAGCAGACTTTATAAATTATTTGACTATGAATTAAAATAATATTATTTTTGTGATGGAATTTAAAACTAATTGTGATTTTAAAAAAATTTTCAATTTCAAAGTGATTGATTTAAAAAATTTTTTTTTTTTGTAATATTTTATTAATTATAAATGCATATGTATTTTTCCTTACTTACGAAAAGGAAAATGTTTCAGTTATATTTTTCTTTTTTGTAATTTTTGATGAAATGTTTAATGTATTTGTATAATAAAAGGGTAATTTAAGCCTATGTGTTTGTAGTACATGTACGATTTTTAATATTTTAAAAAATTTATTTAATAAAAAATATTCTATTATTTAATTTTCTCGTTCAAATTTATTAAAAAAAAAAATTTTTATTATTTTCTTTGAAAAAATTCAATCTTATTGTAATAAAAATTTTATTTGTAAAGGCACGAAGTTTTATGTATATATTTTTTAATTTGACGATGCATACATCCTTGTTAAAAGACCTATAAAATATTTTTTTTAATAAACAATTTTCATCTATTTTTTTTGGTTTTTTTTTTGCTTTTTTTTTCCAGACTATAAATTCAGACTACATTCACAGAATCGTTCCCAGACTATATAATGTAAAGTCACCTATGCCGATAAATGTTATACAATGTGCAATGTTACATATAACTCCCATCAACAGTTTTTATTAAATTATTTTTTGTGTCCCACAGAAAGTGAAAGTTAAAGTATTAAGAATCAAAAAGATTTTATATTTGACATTTAATTGTTTAATGTTTCATTAAATAAATGAATATGAGTGGAATTAATTTTTAATAAATTTTTTAATTATAAAGTTTTAGTTTAAATTTTAAATGATTTTGTGGAAATCTTGATGTTCTAATAGGTTTTACTGGCACAATGAAAAGTTGTATATGTGTTACATTATTAGTTAGATATATTGAATTTATATAGTTCGCAAAAAATCACAATCCGCTTAAAATCACATATAATTAATTCGTTAATTTTTAATATAAAAAATTTTTAACGTGCAGCTTTAACTGCACATATAGTCTGGTGTTCAATATGTTAACCTACCGAAAAATTACTGAAATAAAAATTACTGAAATAAAAATTACTGAGTTGGAGTTACTACATATTTATGCATTTACATGATTTTATTCGACTACTTGAGAATAGCGTTTAGTTAATTTTGTGTCAAAGTGTCCCATCAAGTGAATCAACAGTAATGTCAATCAAAGTAAGTAAAATATTACTTAAAATAATTTATATTGCTTTAATTATGTTTAAGAAAACAAAATGGAAATAAATTCAGATAAAATCATTAATTTGAAAATTTGCAATTTTCTTTTGAACACGTGAAAAATATTTTTTTACAATGAATAGTTATCTATGCTACATAAATTATTGATAAAATAGCTAGGTGATCAATACACCAAAATTATTTGTACTATAACAAAAATTGCATACTTTTCGGGGAAATCAAAAAAAAAATTTAAAAAGAAGTTTTTACAGAAATTTGAAAAATGAGCCTTTTTTTGAAAAATGAAAAATCAAAAAGAGAAATTTTACTAATTTCGGGTGGCAGGATATTGAAATATGGGGATAATAGAAAAACAAATTTTTGCCGACAAAATAAACTAATTATTGTTTACTTTTCTCTCATACGAGGGATTTAAGAGTTTTAAATTTAATTTTAAAAGTCATTTCTAATTGTTACGTTTGAGGAAATTAACAAAAATCCTTTTGATTTCAATAATTAACGCACAAAAATCTCGAGTGACTGATAGAAAATATCACACGTTGCGAAAGATATGGAGAAATGGAGGCGGATTATCAAAAAAATAAATTTCTAACTGGTAAGTGGTCTGAGTGTAATTAAATCACCACTAATTTTTCAATTCTGTTGGTTGAAAAAATAAATAACTTTTAACTAATATTGTAGAATTTGTTGTGCAGCATAAGAGTAAAAATAATGGAATTATTAATGTTCCGCTGTCGATATATTTATGTACTATGTGATTTTAAACGGATTGTATTTTATTTTTATAGCAGTACAACTTTAGGGTATTATTTAATATTTTTTATTTATGTTCACATTATAAAAGATGAAATCGTTGAAATTTTCATTTATTATAAATATTTTATCGACAATGGAGACTAAAAAATAACCTAATATTGGATAATAGAAATATATAGAATTAAAGAAAAAAATATAACTTAAAAAGAAAAAAGTATAAAACCTGTAAAAAAATTTTCTTTTTTTAAGTTTTATAGAAAATATAAATAAATTAGAAAAAATTTCTTTGTATATTTTTAAATAATAAAAAAACTGTAAAATTTAAAATTGTATATATATATTTTTTTTATAATTATTATGTTTATATTAAATATATTTAATATATATAAATAAAAAGAAAAAATTGAAATTATATAATAAAAGGAAAACTAAAAATAAAATTTTTTTTTTGAGTTATTCAAATACTAAATATTTTCTGTATTTTTATATTATTAGTATAAAATTTTTTTTTTTTTTGGAAATTAATATATTTTTGAATTGAATGTTTTTTCTTTTTTGAATTAAAAATTTTATTTTTGAGTTTGGAAAAAAAAAATTCTTCAGTTTGGTTTTTTTCTGTATATAAATATATTTTGTATATATTTTGTAAAAATTATAGAATTAGCCAATTAAAAATATTAAATAAGATATAGACTTAGAATAACAGAATAATAAAAAGTAGTTGAATAAAATTAATAAAAATATTTGAAATATTTGTACAAGAAAAAAACTAAAATTAGATACAATAAAAATAAATAAAATTTTTAGAAATAAAAATTAATTAATTATAAAAAAACAAAAGTTGAAAATAATTTTTTTTTTTTTTTTTTTTTGAAAAAAATTATATTTTATTTTACTTTAATAATCATATTCAACACATTGATCGCCAAGTTTTAAATGCATTTAAGATGTTAACATCAAAATTAAGTTTAATTTGAAAATTACAAAAAAAAAAAAAAAAATTAATTGGGAAATAATTAGGTGAATTCAGGTGTATATCTACTTTTAATAAATGAAGATCAAATTTTTGATCTAATTGTTGGTCTAATTGAAATTTTTAATTTTTTTTTTTAACTTTTTAGTTTTTTGAAAATTTTTTCGAATTTAAATTATACTTTGGTCAGTTCAAGAAATGAAAATATTAAATATTTTATTGAAAATTAATATGAATTTGTTTAACAAACAAAAATATTTCATATAATATTGTTTAATTTTTGCTATGAAATCAAATGGGTTTTAACAATTTTAATTCTAATAATATCGTAGTAATAAGATATTTAAATTATATTCACTTTATAACAGTTATAATCGCTACTTCGCTTAAGTTATTTAACTGTATTCAGCTTTAGGTTAAAAACATAATATGAAATCATTGAATTAAATTTAGAAATATTATTAAATTGATATTATTTATTTTAAACGATTATATTAAAAAAATTAATTTTGAATTAAATAAAATTATATAGAATTTTTTTGCTTATATTGGATTCTAACTTATTAACTGAGTACATATAGCAAAATATTAATTTAATGGTGATCTAATATCGTTAACTTTCAACAGAAAAGGTGACGTAAAATTAACGTCTACAAGATTTCAAAATGATAAAGACCCTGATTTAATTGCAGCCACCTTATATATATATCTTTTTATTGAGTGAAATGTACGAGTATTGTTTAAGTACGATTAGATAAGTGCAATTTCGAGAAAATATATATGTAAAGGGTAAAAATTAGTTCAGCAAATTGTTTTATTTTATAATAAGGAACTTTTTCACGTCATCTATACTTTTGGATAAGTAATCTGAAGAAAAAAGTTAACATCTACATCACGTATGTTACTTGGTAATTTTTATTTTAAGATTTATTATATTATTAACATATGATTCCGATGCCGAAAATTAGAAAGAAATTGTAAGTGAAAAAGTTTCTATTAGCCAAACTTTCACGACAGGTATAACGAGAATTTTTTCGATAAAAATGAATTTAAATGGTTTTCAGAAAGTTTTTGCACTTCGTAAAACAGCACATTCATGTATACAGTACGAAACGAGTATGTACAAATTGTGCTAAATTATGTAACGAAGAATTATGTGCAAATTAAGATGTGCTGAAAATTTTTTTTTAAAAATATATTTGTATTTGAATGGTTTTTTTTTAAGTAATTTGAATAATAAATTTTTGTTTTTGTTTTGTTGATTTTCATTTTATGTTACATAAATTAATTATCCAAATAATTTTGAGAAAGACTGTTTGAAAAATGAACTTGTAATAAAACTCTACTTTGTTTTGGTTTTATTTAAATTATTGACATTTCAAAAACGGTTTTTTTACTTGAAATATCGCGATATTAGAAAAGGGCTAAAATTTATGTCACCTATGTGTTAAATAGTAAAAAAAAGTCCACGTTAATGGTTAATATAAAAATTCCAGTTCTGTTAATAGTTAATATTGGTTTAAATATTGGCTGAAATTATTCGAATAATAAAATAATATAAATATTTTCATTCTTGAACTAAAAACTATAGATTTTGGGGGGCGAGGAGCTAAGATTAGGTATTATAATTAATGCAAAAATGAAAATATGATTTGGGTTCTTAAAAATCATTATATAAATAAATAATATATATATAATGCATATTCACACATATGTATGTAAAATGGAAGGAATGATTGTCTCACCTAACAAACCTAAGACAAAACATGTTTGTCATCATCAATATATAATCGAAAAATGATTTTTATTAATCCATACAAAAAAGAATAAGTTATTAAAGCTTTGTTTGAATTTCATTTATATACCGATGATTTTTATATTTTTTTTTTTTCATAAAATTTTTAAATTCGACCAGCTTTTTGTTTTTGCATAGTTTTTTTTTCAGTTTCATTTTCATTCACTCTTAAGAGTGAAGAATTTTCATTATTTATATTATTATAAATATAAATTAATCTTAGGTTTGAAAGGATGGTTAACGTTTGATTTGAAATGATTTTTTGTTATATATTTTATATATATATATATATCTGTTATATTGGCGGAAATATAGCGGAAATATGGCGGATATACGGCGGATAATGTTCATATCAAAAAAAGGTTTTATTGATAGTAGTTGAGGGTATTGATAAAATTTTGTTGTATTAAACTTTTTGATGTTTTTTTTTTTTATTTTTTTTTTTTTTTGTGTATATGGAATTAATAACATTGGCGATTAAAGTGTTAAAATTAAGGGATTCATTCATCTTTCATATATATCGAAAAATCTTATTCACATTTTTTTTTTGTTCTCATTTATTCATTTCGTTGATTTTTTGGTTTCGTGTTTTTTTTTTTTTTTCGTTGTTTCGTTCGATGTTTTTTTGTTAAGAATATTTAATATTGTATAATAAAATTCCTATATAAATTATATGTGAAATTCCTACATCATAATAAATTACAATAAAAAATATGTTGTATTAGAAAAAGAAAATTTAACTTGAAAATAAGTTCCTACGTATATATATATTTATATATATATATATATTGTATAAGTATATATAATAAATATACTTATTTTATGTATGTTGACTTGTTCAATTGAAATTCAATTTATATTCCATTGTAATAAGAAAAATGTTGTTAAATATTTTTTTTTTGTTTTTTTTTTTTTTTTTGGTATTAAAAAAGTTATTTGGAAAAGAAAAAAACGTTTGGTCATAATTATTACTTACCGGTACCATTAATGCCAGAGGGTCGAATTCTGGCATCATATTTTCCAGCACCTAAAATTTGATCCAAAACTTTTTTCTCTTTTTCACGAAAATTTATCTTGGCATTATTAGCTCTAAAATTTGAAATATATAAAAATATTAAAACTTTATTAGTTTTAATAAGAATTTTTGTTTTTTTTTTTGTATTAAGAAATTTTTTTTTTTTTTTGTAATTGTTTTTTTATTAAAATTTTGTAGACTATTGATGAAGTAGCTGAAAAACCCATTTTGAAATTTTCATATCATCATATTTGATCATATTTTTAATAATATTATTTGAGAAGAATTTCTTAAAATTCTTTGTATTTGTATGTATGTATATAGAAAGCCATACATAAATAATTTGAAATTATTATATATAATATTATATTTTTATATTATATATATATATATGTATATAAAATTGAAATTACTAAATGAAATATTAAATTAATGTGTATATATATAATAAATATGACAGTATTAAATATTTTATTATATACTGTAGAAATTATTATTTGAGCTAATAAAAATGTTATAAGCCTTTTGTTTTCTTTTTTTTTTCTTTATTGAAAATCCTTGGTTTTTTTTTCTTGTGTCTTATGTGTATGCAACTTGTAAATTAAACTTGATTCCGAAATTTGTTTTTATTATTCTCCATTTTTTGGTTTTTTTTATTATTATTGCTCTCTTGTATGTATTTTCATATCTCATGACGTTATTAATATTTTTTTTTTTTAATATGTCACTTTTTTTTTTTCTTTTATGATTTGATGAACAAATCTCTCAACTATTTTTATAGTAATAAATATAAATATTTAAAAAAATTTTTTGTTTTTTTTTTTTTTTTTGATTTTGGTATAAATCCAAATTTTTGTTCTAAAAAATTGGTGGGTTAAATTAAAAAAAAAAAAAAAAAAAAAAAAAACAGAAAAATAATAATAATTAAAGGGGGAAACATTTCATACTTACAGTGAAGCACTACAAAGGCAGGCAAAGTAAAATATTGACCAGAAAATATGGCTAGTTTCCATCTTCATTTTGAAATAGTGTTGATAATATTTCTACTTGTTTTCCTTCTATATAATTTTAACAGTATATTTTATTTTATTTTATTGTTTTTGGTTTTCTTTACAAAATAACACTTATTAAATAATTAATTTATTATTATAATAATATTTTTGATATAATACGAATTTTTTTTGTAGTTGATATCTGCTACAGAAGTCTGCAAAAAAGAAAAGAAATTTTTTTTTTTTAACATTTATATAAAATTATGTAAAATTTAATTTTTATTGAAGACAATAGTAAAAATTTTATTAAAAAAATAAAAATATTATTAACTTAATGGAAATTTCTTTATACAACTGAAGAACAGATGGATGACGTAATCAAAGGAATGAGTTAAAGGTAGAAAAATTAAAAAAAATTTTCTCCTAAAATATTATTAAGTTAATATTATTAGTACTTATAATAGGCATAATACTTATTAGTTAAACAACCACACGTTGTATTAATTGAATAAAAATATTAATAATTGACCATTGCCGGCTGTAATTATAATTTACATCATGAAATCTGATCTAAATCTTGTTACTATTATATAGAATCAAAATCAAAACCTGATGAGTTAGTTTAGAAATATTTTTTAAGGCTTATTTTTGGTACTTTTGTACAAAATTTTATGAATTTACCTTAATAAATTTATGAAATATTTAACACGTTAATCAGCACGATAATATTATCAGAAAAATTTTTATATGAGCCATGGTAACTTTATCAGATAATTTAGTTAAAAATATATCAAGGAAATTTAATATATCACAGAAATATTTTTTTGACAAAATTCCCGGAAAAACCTGTTATTGTCTTAATATTCTTCTAGGAATTTATAATTTATTTATAATTCTTTTTTATGTCACATATATATTTTTCAATTGAAACAATATACCATTATACTATAACTATGTTTATTTCAATTTATTGTTTGTAATATGCCAAGAAATTTTCAGGTTTTGTTCCTGATAGACACGAAACGAAAGGATGTTCGAAACATAATGCAAATGTTTCGTTTGCATCGGACATCTGCGACTGATGTGGCCTTCTACAACCAAATCGCTTAGAGTCAGACATATAAGATTGACATGACGATTAACGTATTAAAATATGCTTTTAATCAAGTAACCTGTGAATTAATTTCATTACATTGATTCCATTAATTCAATTATTGGAATTAATGGACCGGATTTCATGCAACTAACCTTTTTAGTTTTTGATTTAAAAAAAAGTTAAATGTTTTGATATATTTAAAATAATTTGATGTATTTGTTTTGAATTGTATGACAGTTACACGAACCCGTTATTCGAATTGGTGTAAAATAGTAGTTTAAATAGTAAAAATCTATAAAGCGTTTAATATTCAAATTTCGTATTCAATATTTATAAAAAGTCTAGGACATTTAAATTTTACATAAACGAGTGCAAGGCCACTATTTCAATAAAATTTGGTAATAGTTGTATAAATTCTTATAACAACTGCTGTACAGAATGAGATATGTAAGCAAACTAAATATTCCCAAGGTTTAGTAATAGAATCACTTAAGAAAATGTTAATAGTGATTTTTTTTTATCAACTATCATATTGGTTTGAAAGAAAAAGCTATCATAGTCAACTCTATTTTTATTTTTCATTTTAAAATGTGACACGCATGTACATAATATTAAAAATTTATTGCGTATACAATTTTAAAAGCAAATAATTACTTTTTTTTTTATAATAAATTACTATTATGTACCACAAATTTGTGTATAATAAAAAATCGATTTTCGTAATTTATATATATATATATATGTAATATATAATAATATGTATATATACAACCTACACATATCATTATCGATTAAATTCAATTCCTAATGATACGCCTATAAATTATTCGGATATTTAATTGGCGCCATGGCGCTAATGTTCATATTGTTATACATTAATAACCAATGTTATAATATAAACATATATGTATATAGATATTTTTTTGTCATACATATGGTTGTACAATTTGTTTTCTAGAATAATATTGTTCAAAGTCTAAAATTTCCAAATACATCCAAATACATACACCTACAATACAAATTTATATTATGTATATGTATAATGTATGTATAGTTAAATATATGTACAATAATATATAGATAGGTATGTCAGAAAAGTAACCTAATTAGCAATTATAATTATTTATTATCATACATTTTCATTTTATATTTCGTGCTACTTTATTTATACGATTCTATTGTATACTAAAATTAATTAGGAAATTTAAGATTATAGACTAAAATTTAATTATGTTGTAATAATTTCATTTATTTACTAGTAAATAAACATATACATATGCAATTCATATATACATGATTATTATACAAGTATATAAAATTGTTTCATTTTGTTAATTTTAAATATTGTATATTCCCTCTTCTATCGAACAAGATTATTTGAACACTAATGTTATTTTGGTATACCGTACTGCGTGTAAGATATATAATATACAGGTATATAATGTATATTATATGTCTGAACATCATACACATTTTTTAATTAATATTCTATGTAAATATAAATGTGTACATATTAAGCGAAGGTTAAATTAAAAAATAAAGTAAAAAAAATTATCCATAAAAATGTTGTTACTATGCAATGAAAAATGTGAGCCGCTTTAAATTTTTATTAAAAAGGTTCAAGGTGTATTAACAAGTAGAATATGATTGTTTTTTTTTTTTTGCATTATTTATTAAAAAAAAAAAATTTTAATTAAAATACAAAATTTTCACATTTTCTTTGTGTTATATACAAGTAGTACAGATTAAATAATAATATGTATGAAATCTTTGCGATAATTTAAAATTTTGTATTTATTTTATTGTGCTGCTTCAAAAATTTTATATTAAAAATGCATAAATTAATATAAATAAATTATAAATTCCTAAGGGAATTATAGACGATAACAGACCAATTAATATACAAGTATTTTTACGATACAAGTACTGGTTAATTCCAGTATTAATAAACGTTAATATTTTTATAAAATGTTTAAAAAGATCAATTAACACTTATGCGGTTTTCAATAAAAACTGTGCTAGTTAAAAGAAGTTACGTTAAAACTGAAGGTTCTACATTAAACAAATTTGGACAGAATTCAAATTAAATTGGGTCTTCTTTTGTGTTAAAATAAATAAATTCGAATAAAATTTATGGTTTGTAAAGAAGCACTTTTTACTTGGAGAAGTGTAATTTCTATTACTTTTGAAAAAGCAGTTTACTGGCTATTTAAATAATTTTTATTGAAATTCCATAATATTTTATATTATTGCATACTTTTAGGGAGCAAAAAAAATATAGAAATTAGTATAAATGTTAATGATCAAATGCAATATAAATGATTTAAGAATTTAAACAATAAATAATTATATTTTTGACGTCATGGCATTTACCTTGTTATAATTTTTAGAAGTATTTAGGTTTCAAAAATACAAAACGTTGAAAATTCGCATGTGACAAATTTTAAGCGGTGGTAAATTGAAAGGGAATAAGTAAAATTCTTCTAACCAAATATTATACCAAAAAAAATTATTAACATTTCTACAACTCAAGAACAATGTCAAATATTTAGAAAAAAACGGGTTTGCATGATGTTACGCCCCTGCGTTTGAGGAATTTAAATGTTTTAAAGGTTTCGATACAATAAAAATAAATAGTCAAATTATGGAAATTTTGGTACTGTTAGAGGCTATAAATTTTAGAATGTAGGGAGATTCATTTTTTTTTTCAAAATTTTCATTTTCTAGAGAAATAATTTCCTAGTAAAGATTTGTCTAAAATCTTAGTCTTTTATATTAATATGTAGGCTGTGGAAGTTTGGTAAATAGATATACGAGCGGGCGAATGGTTGGAGCGCTAAAACTACTGAAATTCAAATTTTTTTAAGAAAATTTTTTAAATCACTTAATTACCCAGTTATTTATGTTAGCTTTTATTTTAATTTTCATTGTTTCTCCGTAAAGTATGCAATAATTATTTTTTAAATATTCATCTGTAATATTATTTTCGTATGGCTATTAATTTAAAGAATAATTAATTTTAGTTGAAAACTGATTTTAACATTAACACATTGAAACAGTTTCAAAAATTTGAATTCTCTTACGACTTTCTTCTCGTAAACAAAATTAATATTACAAATTTTAGAATTTTACTTTATTTTACTACGATTTATGTTACGAACATTTTATAATAATAAAATTTGATTTTAAATTTTTAAAAAATATTCAATTATTTAAATTCAACTTTTAAAAAAAAGGTTAACAAGTTTTAAATTAATTCATTATGATTTTATAAGAGTAAAACTTAGTAGACATAAGTAAATAACGCAATGCAGAAAAATATTTTTCTTAATTTTTTCTTCTCATAAAATATGCAAGCAATTATCCTTTTTATTTTATATGATTTAATGTATAGATACTAATGATGGCAACTAATTTATGAAATGATACTTAATTATAATTGATTGAAATTTTCTATTAAGTTGAATAACATACTTGAAGCTGATAGCAAATTCAAATATATTATAAAAGC
Organism: Condylostylus longicornis; assembly: GCF_029603195.1. Taxonomy (NCBI): domain Eukaryota; kingdom Metazoa; phylum Arthropoda; class Insecta; order Diptera; family Dolichopodidae; genus Condylostylus; species Condylostylus longicornis. The sequence continues at coordinate 3,750,746 of NW_026578009.1, read as the reverse complement.
GTAGACAGATATTTACGCACTATACTATATTATATTGGTGCATAATATGTAATACATAATAATATGCTTTTATTCCAAAGGATGGGTCATTTTGAATGATTTCTGAATGAAAAATAGTTACAAGTTACATATACGTAGATTACATATAGTAGCTCATCTATAAGCATAATTTTATATAAGTATAACTTTAATTAAATTGATAAATTACTGTTTGAGAGTAAGATTAAAGCTTAAATAAGATAAGATTGACGGTCTTGGCCTATATGAATTAACTCTCTCTTCTCAGTAGCATTCTATTATCTAATTCCATTCCATGTCCACATATCTTGGAATTCAATTCAATAATTTCCCACAGTTGTTAACTATATATTGCTGATTCAAAAGTAGAAATAAAATATTGATGAATGACCCATTCTCAGTCGTTTTCTTTTTGTATAATACATTTTTAATATTTTCGTATAAAATATGTATGGAAATATGCTTTCCCTTAATTGATATTATAAAAAAAAAATATAATTTTGTATGAAATTAAATATTTGTTTTCTCTCACTATCATATATATTTCATATGAGAGAGTGTCTGTTTGTGGAAAATTTTTAAATGGAATGTCTAATAAAATTTACTTTTAATATTATATAGTACCTTTTAAAAACGATGCCTTCAATCATTCAATTTTTATATGTATGTATAAGAAACTTGAAAATGTATAATATTATCTCAAGAGAAAAGTTAAGATTTTCGTTTAATAATATCGTTAAGGTTTAATTATACTATAGAATTTAATTCGCAAAAATCATTTATAGAAGAATTTATAAAAAAAATCGGAGGGGTTTTGCAAAGAATTTTTCAGGTTAATGACTGTTTAAGATTGGAAAATGTAAAAAATTGAAAAAATCAGAATAAAAAATTAGACGTCATCATTTTATTAAGAACCTTAACAAGATCAAGAGCTGTGTTATAAAAATTTGAAATTGTTTTTAGAACCAATTAGATTTGCATTTAGGGAATTATCCTTTATGTATGTTATTATGTTTATGTAAATATTATAGTTGAAAACTTAAGTTTATTAACCATATTTCTTTCTGAAATTAATTCTCAGTGATGACACTTTACGTCAAAATTTTCATATTATGTTTACTTAAATAAAATGTTTGCTTATATTATAATTATTTTATAGTACCATTTCTAAATTGCATATTCATAATTTTTATTATACGAAAACAAAATAAACATTTCATTTGAATTTTTAATTAAAATGCCATAAATAAATTAGAACATGACTAATATTATTTTTATCGAACGTACACACAAATTTTACACGTCGCGAGTTTTTAATAGTAATTTATTTCTTTGTGATAGAGAAACGTAAATAAAGTATTTTTAGGTAGAGAAATATTGGTCTATAAGTCTGTTTATGCACTAGTTCATCTCAATATCAGTTGAACGGATTTTCACAAAAATTTTTATTTGAATTTAATCTACTTATCTTATGGATTGATCAACTTTTGGGATATATATGTCATCTAAGGAACTGTGCGTTTACTATGGCCTGGTTTCACCTTTTTAATTTACACTAAATTTTCAAGGATATCAGAACATGTACTAAGAAATAATCAAGAAAATATATTGAAATTTAATATTTCGACAATGAACCAGTGAAATATTAGATTAGGGAAAATTGAACTTTCACTACAAAGGCCGATTTCGTATTTCGTACTTATTCGGCAAACTTTCTTGAAATTTAATATTTGAATTCCAAAGTGTGCCAAAGCAACTGACGGACGCTTTTTTTTCAGAGAAATCCGAGAACAGAAAGTGAACCTCTACTTTTAATTTTAAATTTACTTTTTTGACGGTACGTTAAATGTTTTCAAAATTTAAAAGGAGAATTTGCAGGACATTTTCAAAATTTTGCGAAAAATTTTTATGAAATCGGAAAATACACTTTGTGGTCAATCAGAGCAGATCGCATTAGATTTTTTTATTTTTCTATTTGTATGAATATTTTTAATAGTGAAAATTTGAATAATAATTGAAAAATACATTAAATTTTCATTAAAATTTTAAATGTTTATAATAAATTATTTTTATATATATTATTTAAAGTTATTATGATCGGTTTGAATGATTTTGGTATATAGAATTAATCAAGAATATATTTATGGATTATTAAAGTTAAAACAGTTTAAGTGAGGAAATTCTATAGTAAAATTATTTTTGTTAAAAATACTCGTATAAGCGATTATTCTATTGTGCTTCCATAAATATTTTAAAGTAATTCTACTGTTTATAAGAGGCGAAGGAGTTTGTATTCTGTTTAAGTCAAATTCATTTTGTGGTACTTTATTCTCTAACATAAAGTATTTATTTACCCCTATAAAGAGGAATAATTTCTAACTAATTTAATATTTTGTATTTAATGATTTCTACACAAATATCTGGCCAGATGTAATGTATACAAAACTTAAATTATGATGGTGCAAATACGAAATAATTGCTTACATATTATATAAAGATTTTCCAATTGGGACTTTTGCCAAAATGAATATTATTTAGAGATGAATGACGACAAAATAGACAACGTTGTGCAAAAATTTCCCAATCATATACGATTGTGTTTTTTTTTATTTATGAATATTTGAATTACATATTTATTAACAAAAATATTCATTTAATATTCTTTAGAAGTTTTCATTAATTTATTTATGTAATGTCTATATATATATATATGTTAAGTATATTTTTAGAAATTTATATGGAATATTAGCTCCGTAGATCTTTAAGAATTTATTAGTTTTACTTTGAAAATTTTCTATATATTTATTTGTAAAATGTGGGAAAATAAATAAACATAATAAATTTTGTATGTGTGGAAAGTTAATAATAGTGCATGTTATTTATTCTATTCTATTTCATATTACGTGATATTGACAAATTGTGGAATTCACCAAAAAAAAAAATATATTTATTTTATATATATATAAATTATTTACAATTATCATCTAAGAATTTATTGATTTTTCCAATTTAATAGAATTTCAAAATATTCAGTTTCATATAAGAATCATGAGTGTATCATATGATTCTTATAATAAATATTTAAATAACATTTAAATTAAAAGTTATTTTTATAAAAAAATTAATATTAAAATGAGTATACAAATTGTAATTGTATTTAATTTAAAGAGTTTATTAATTAAAAATACATGGTAATTCACTCAACATATACCTTCGTTAAAGATTACAATAATGAGCACGATTTTTGCTTGAACAACGTTAAAATTTAATTCATAAGATCAAATAAAAATTTAATCTATTTTTGATTTCCTAAATAATTATGTTGTGTATTAAAGTACGAGATTACAAAATTCTGGATTAAAATAGTCTTTTGTTATGTAGTTCACATAATTCAGTCTTTTTAATAATTTAGGATTATAATAGTGGTTTGTAAAAGAGCACATTTCATGAGATACAATTTTAATTATTTTTTTTTGTAATGGAACGCTCTTTTACTGTACTGTAACAATTCTTTCCTAAATATTATGATAATTATATGTTTTCATATTGTCTACTTTTAGGATGACAATAAAAAATTAATAGAGGCATTAATTAAAAAAGACATTTTTAACCATTACCCTAAAATCTTATATTATTACATTAATATTATATTATGAAACAATAATTTGTCTTAATGACATAGTACTAACAATTTTAATAAAATTGGTATATGAATTTAGTAAGCTATTTATTGACTCTCCAAAAAATATGTTACAGGGTAATGGAGTTTTATCACACCGAATTAATTTTTTGCCGAATTATATAGATCACTAAGGTATTTAAATAATTTTATGTAATTATTTAACTATATACCTTGTGATATACAAAATTTTCCCCATATTGTAATTTATGTAATTCTTATAACTAGTTAATATTTTAAGCTTCTGAGGATATTTTAAGAATTTCTCTGTATATAATAGCTAGGTATAATATAAATATTCAAATAAATTAAAAAAAATTAAAATTTATTTAGAATATTTTTGAGTACTAACAAGAAAAATATGTCCTCATTCTCAATAGCATATTGGTATAGAATTGAAAATAATATCAGTTCTTTTATATTAATTTGAAATTGCATATATTGAGGAGTTCAATAAGTACATATTTAGTATTAGTATCTGTGAATGATTTGTTATAATTTTAAAGTTTAAAATATTAATGCATATTTTGTCCTTCAAATTAAATTTTATTTTTATATTAATAGTGGAAATATCCTTAAAAAAGAGTACCATTAAAATATATCGTTTTAAATCAACATTTGTTTAAAAAAACAAAGTTAGAAATTGCTATTAATAATATAAGAATAAATTATAGTTTGTTGCATTTAAATAATATGGCCATTAATATTATAGGCAAGCATATTAGAAATAAATATGTAGAGCAATATTTGTTTTGTATTTGTTTTATTTAAACTGTGCTATAGCTATTAATTTGACATACAAAAATTTATATTTGCCACTAGAATTTTTTATTAAAATTACAAAAATATTTTTAAGTTTAATTTTCTTTTATTTTTTTTTTGTTTTATATGAGAGTCTTTTTGTTCCATATTCCATTATTGTAATTCTATAACCATTTTGTTGTTATACAACACATTGTAATTGAACAATGGAGAAAATCTTGTTTCTTATTTGGTCTTTTGTTATACAACCTAAATTTTTTCATGGTTTTTAACTTTTATTCTTGAATTTTTTCAATATTTTTTATTATGCCTGTTATCAGTTCAAAGTTTTTTCTTATTCTTTTACTTACTTACTATTGTTGTTATTCTTTGCAAAAAAAAAGCTGCTTCTAGTTTCAAAAGTCTAGAAAAATTTATCGTTTGGTTTTACTTTTTGCAATTTTTTTTTTTTGCTTAAAACAGAATCATATTTTAATTTTGTCATTTTTCTTTTATTAAGAAATTCCTTTTTTAAATATTTTCCAATAAAATTGGAGAAAAAATATAATAATTAATTTAGTTCTAAAAAATTGAACCGCGTCTGTCCATTTGTGTGTCTGTTATTTCTCCAGGAACAAAAAATTATGAATTCCTGCCTCCTAAGGCAAATTATGAACACAAATGACATTATTTTGTCAATTTCTTTCGGTCGAAATTATCAAAATAACAAAAATTTTTGAAACGAAAATGAAAGAAAAAAAATAGCACAAACAAAAGTTACTAAACAAAACGAGCCTTATATTTACCGTTCTATATTCCTTATGCAAACTGTTATGACTTTTTCCAAGACAAATTTACTTTCTCTTCATCTCGTATCATCTTTTAAAATTAGCAATATATTATAATTTTTTCGCAACTTCAGTTTCCTTGCGCCTAATAAGCATTAATACATTTTTATAAAAAGTGTAACAAGATTAAGTTCAATGATTTCAGATTTAAAAATATAATTTTAGCTGACATTATTAAGAATCAAAGTTCAAATTTTTGCTCATTTCCTAAAAGTATGCAATTTTCAATAATAAAATTTCAATCTTATGAAACTAAGGCACATGAGTAATACATAAATTAATTAAATGCAATCAATTACAATCAGAAAATTTGTTTATTTTAGAAAATTTTCTTTAGTTGCGTTCTGTTTTGAACTGTAAATACCGTTACAATATTAAAATCTTATGTAAATCTAATCGTACATGTAAGCCTTGCATACACATATGTGTGTGGGATGAATAGAAATTAATTTTTTGTCTGTTTTTTTTTTTCTGAAAAATCTTTTAGTTTTTAATTTAGTATTTTAGAAGCACACACATATGAATTGTTATGCGAGAAAAACCTTAACCTGATTTCAACGTTCTTTATTCATATTTCTTTTTTTTTATTTTTTTGTTTTATTTTGAATTTTTTTTTTTTTTTTTTTTTTTAGTTTTTGATGCAGCATCCCCTTGCTTGAGTACTTGAAATAATTTTCGTATTTATTATTTGTTTTGTTGTTTTTTGTTGCTGCATATTCAGTTTTTGTTTCATTTTCTGTATACTTGTCCTTTCAAGTGTTGCTGGCAGCATCTGATGTCGTTTTAATAATGAAAACAGAATAGTAGTTACATTTTTTAAAATGCAAAGAGTTTGCATACGTAATAAAAAAAAAATGTAAAAGTTAAAAAAAAAAAGTAATAAATTTTGTTTTTTAAATCTATGCAGAAAAAAATTTATTTTTTTTTTCGCCTATAGTTGTGATTTTTGTTTAGTTCATGAATTCGTAAGTAACAAAAAAAATTTCGAGAAAAACTGTGAGATAAAAAATTTAATGTATTAAATTAAAATTCGCTGAATTCATGTCTATAGCTCTATAGTAGTTTAAAAACTAATTTTGAGTGTGAAATAATGTGGGAACAGCAATGTTTTGAAGGTTATTCGTGTTGTATTTATGTAAGCAGCGAATTGTATGTTATGTGCCATAAATAAATGAAATTTAATCAAAATGAGTGAAATTTTTAAAACCAATGTGTCATTTGCTCACTTCTAAATATCCTTGTGTTGAAAAATTTAATTAAGAAATAGAAATTGCATGCAAATTTACGCCTATATAGGCATTTTATTCAATACAAATACAAACTAAATATAAAACGCCACCTGCAAATAATTTCAGTGTCATTTCATTTTTTTAAGTAAGAATCATTTGGAAAATTGTTTTGGCATATTAATATCAAAGAATTCACATAATGTCAAAAAATGAATACATTCATCAAAGAGGTGAAACATTTTGAAAACATAGGATGAGTTAAAAATATTTTACTTATATACGTAACATACAAATTCTATAGAATTGCATACGTTAGAATGAGCAGTTTAATCGTTTGAAACGTATCGAAAGTAATTTGAGAGAAATTTAAAATATTTTGAAAATTTTTTACTTAAATTTTTCCTCATTTCTAATTCTCAATGTTTTTGTATGTTGTTTTTATACATTCGTGTTTTTATCCATATAGATACGCCCGTCTTTCCGTCAGTCCGCCCGTTCGATTGTGTGATATTTCAATAGTGAATAATATAATTGACACTAAGCTTTCGCAAGTTGTTTATTTTCTACTAAAGACGGCTGTTATTGAAATTGAACTAATTTGGACAATGGGTTCGTGACACTGGCATGCTAATAAAGATATTAATAGGAAATTTTGTAAATATGTGTCCAATTACATTCTATATACATTTTGAAAATTTTAATGAAATGACTGCACCGGTTTGGGTAGCTGCCATGTAACACCAGAAGTTAATTTTAAATTTTTGAAAAAAAAAATAAAAACAGATTCTTAACACTTGGCACTCATGTGTCCAATTATAGGTTGGACATATCCTTGATGTTCCTATAGAATAATTTCACAGGTTTGAGTATTTGCCATACAACAATGAAAGCTAATTCTAAATGTTTCAAAAACAAATTTCTAAATTCAGATTGTCAAGCTGCAAGTTATAATTCAGTCAATGTGTTCCGACTGAAACGTTTTTACTTGTTGTTTTTTTTTCTAGTAATTCGTAAAATTGTTTATGTTATTCTTGGGGAACAAATAAAAAAAATTATTCTGATTTTCTATTTTATGTTTAATTTAAAAAAATATTTTAGTTTAAAAACAAAATAAATAAAGCATATAAAAAAAAAAACAATTGTATAGAAAAATAATTTTTTTTTTCGTTTTTACTTTGTTTTCAATGTCATCACAATTTCTACAGACAATAGACTTCATAAACAATTTTGAAGTAAAAAGTAGAATATTTTGAAATTATTGTCACTTCTAATTTAAGTGACACTTTAGATTTTTGGATTTTTGAATTAAAAATTCAGATTAAAAAATTATTCTTTAAAATTAAAATATGCTGTCATGTAATGTGAAAAATATGAAATAAGACAAATGAAGAAAAAAAAGGAAGAAGAAACTGAATTTATGATTATTTTTGAGGTATGTGTGTGTGTTCTAATTACGAGTATTATTTTGTTTTTCAAAATGGTCACATTTATATACATACGTACATCTGTATCTAAATGTTATGTATGTAAGTATTTATTTTCAACCCACTTATTCTATAATTACAATATAAATTACAGCGCCGGATCTACCATATAGCATTTGCAATAGGCGTCGCAAAACAGGGAAACATAAAAAACAATATTTTAAGATTCGTTTTCAAGACGAATTATCATCGAGATTGATAAATATTTTTGATTCACAATTAAGATACTCAGCGCATTAGTGGCTTATCCAACATTTTTGCAAAAATAAGTTAATATGTTTAAAAGAGCTGTAATGGCCTAAAGAATTGTACTATATTTTCAAAATACTTAGTTTACTCCTGTTTTCACTCTATTTCAATATAAATTTGTTGAATAAATATTTGAAATTTAAAATCGCGATTTACTCGAAATTTAATTTTTGCAATTGGGTCACTAATGCACTCAGCGCCTCAATTGTGTACGTTATTAGTCTCTAGCACTTCAAGTAAAAGTGAAGTGAAATCGCGGATTTCGAGCTCAAATTTAATACTAAATATATGTAACAGAAATGAATGTCATGTCAGAAAATCTTATGTCAGATCATTGGTACGAGTACTCATTGGAGGAAACAAAAATTTTAATTAAAATAACGTAATAAATTTGATTTTACACTAATTTTGAAATTCAACTTGTAATTTTAATTGATTAATTTTCATGATAAAATTTCAGAACTTCTGGAATTCATATAGTATATTCATACTTCTGACAGTTTAATTTAAAAGTGATGAAAATTTTCCAAATTGAAATTTTCCGAATCTTGTTTTACATAAGTGTGTATAAGGAAATTTTTTTCACCTCAAAATATTTTATAAAGTTAAAAAATTTTATAATGGAACAATAAAATTTGTTAAAGAAAAACACTTTGCATCTTGCCTTTCATGTATGTGTATGTAAAATATTTTATAATAAATATTGTCATACGAAGGACTTGAAAATAAAATTTGTCGTTTTTTTTAAGTATTTTTATTGTAGAAAGCATGCACTTCTATTTCAATATATTTTGTTTAAAAAAAAAGAGAGAAATCGTGTCCAATATTATTTTGTATACAAAATAATTCAAGTACTCTGATTCAAAGTAGCAAATAAGAACAATTTAGAGAAACTAAAATGAAAAATGTTATGTGCTTTGAATATCTTGAAAGTTAAATTCATGAAATTTTGTCAAAATAAACAGTGGCAAATTTAAGGACACCACTTTTTCTTCACTTTTTTTGTTGTTTTGTTGGGCAAGGATTTCAACTTAAAAAATCAATAGAATAAGTGAGTGATTGTTGTAAGAAAATATTTAAAATTACAAAAAGTATTTTTAAAAAATTTTACAAATAAAATAAATTTCATTTAATTTTTACCGGTCGCATCGTGCACAATGAGGGAGATCATGTGATGGCATTAAATTTCACATGTCGAGTTTTTGTTGGAAAAAAGGTTTCTACATGCTAGGGAAGCGTAATTACATTATTTTTAGGGAGATGTCTCTCGGTTTTTCTGTCTGTTTGTGTGTTTGTCAGCCTGTCTGTCTATGCAGATCAGTTTTTCAAATTCGACTGGAGCGAATTCGAGATGTAAGGCCTCTGGAACTGGATCTTTACTACGGGTCAAATTTACATTTTAACGCATATAAAATGAAATAATCAAACGATTTTCTGGAAATTTAATTTTTAGTAGCATCTGGAGAACCTAATAAGGCGCTGAATTTATATATTTTAGAATATTTGAAGAATTTATGATATATGAGTTCTGTTTGATACCCGGATTAACTGCAAAATCAGTAAAAATCTATTAACAGCCAAATTTATATTTTTCTAGGTATGTTAACTAAAAGTTTACAAATATTCTTAAAATTTAAAAAAAGTATTTGAAAGGAACATTTTCATAATCGTCTGTAAAGATTTCGCTAAACTAGACAATACACGTTGTGAATTCATCGACTAAAGAGGCTTTTAATTAAAATATTTCGAATTATAAATTAAAGTATTCGATTATAGGAAGTTTTAACATAATTATAACTGAGATTATTGTAATTATAAAGAAAGGTAAGCTCTCATAAGCACATTATTGGCAACAATATTGCAATACATACTAAAATTTCAACTCTATTTCAATTTACTAACAAATATATATTTTGTAAATTTCATTTTTACTAACAAATATATATTTTCAAAATTGACTTTGAATAAACCCATCCGTTAGATGAGAGCCACAAATTCGAGATTTCGAAAAAATTAAACTACAATTAATAAATCCTCGGGGAAGTAAAATAAAAATTTTAATATTTCAAAGTGCTAAAATCTTCCTTTTTTTTGTACTCTTCAATTAAAATTGCGCTGGAATTTTAACAAATTTCAAAGGGAAATTATAAAAACCGCAAATAAAATTTATTTCAAAGATTAATAGTACCTATGAAATTTATTTCAATTAGTAACTGTATATTAGTGTACGGAAATATAATTGATATACAATAAAATAACATGGCATAGAAATTCATGATTTTCATTTAAAAAATTTAGAATTAAAATTAATTTTTGTGGTAATAATTTATAAAATGAATCTATATTCCAAAAAATTTGGTGAAAAAATACTTGTGGTTAATTAGAGTAACACATTATAATTTTGGATTTATTCATGCGAACGGATTATATGTAATTTATTTTTTAAATAAAATGCAGGTTGCTATTCAATTATATTATTAATTTTAACAAAGACCAAAAATAGAAAATATTATACGAATTTTTAGTTGTGTCAAAAAAAATAAATAAATTACTTATTATTTAATTTAAAAAATTTATATAAATTTCATTCTCTTTTATTATAATAAAAATTTTCGGGAATATCGTAATTTTAATATCCCTAAATCGTATATAATTATATAAGTTTGTACGAGTGTATGCATGTACATAACATTATTTAATTTTTATTTACATAATATCAATAAGGATTTTAGTAACGCTCTGTAATTTAATAAATTTAAATTTATAGTGTAATATAAGTTTTCATTACTAAAATTAAATAACATTGTAAAAAATGTTCATTGTGGTTTGTACAAAGGACTTTCTGTGAATGTGTAGGTGTATTATTAATTTACTTTAATATAAGTATTTTGATTTTTAATTAAAATATTTTATATTATAATAGTGGGGTTGGATGTGCTGTTTTTTTTTTTCACATTATAATTTTTTATTTAAAAACACAAAAGATTGAATTAATTTACGAGAATTTTGACATAATCGGATATGCCTTACATGTGGGATTAATTTGAATAAAATTTTTTTTTTTTACATTTTATGTGATTTTATAAATAATTTTGATGCATGAAAATTTGGTTGTTTTTAATCATTTTGTTAAATTTTAAATTTATAGATTATGTGGAAAGGTAGAAATACTAAAGTTACAATATTGACATTGTATTAAGAAAATTAATAAAATTAGAAAATCGATATTAATAATTTTAAATAAAGTTCTTTCAAACCAAGTATTTGTAATGTGGTTCTTTTCGCTTCAACAAGTGAACGTACTGCTTTTAAAAACATCGTACTACATTATTTAAATTACTTTTATTTGTATGTGCAAATTTCCAAATATTGCATACATTTAGGATTAAGCAAAAAAAAAAAAATTAAAAGAGATGAAAAGAGGAAATATAAAGTTTCGAAAATTCAAGTTCATAAATTTCAGGAGGGAATAACTTGATAGGGGGCGGAGGTACAAAAAAAATTTCTTCTAACTAAAATATTTGTTAATAATCTAAAAACTGCTAAAATTTCAGGCTTCTAAATATTGCCGTCTAAAAGAAAAACGATATGAAAATTTTGAGAAAAACTGATAGAAGAAATTAGCCACTACTTTTCAGCGTTTGCTTATAAATTGGCTTTTTTAGGTCTTTGAATTGCTATAACTTTTATAGAGGGGTAAAAAGCTAAAAAAATTTTTTCGACGAAAATAAGCTTATGCTAAAGATGAATTTTTGTATAAAATCACAGCTTCAAAGGTATAGAAATTTTGTAAACGGGTTCGAGTACGAAAGAATGAACTCTTTTTCTTAAATTTTTTGAAAAAGTGCTATTAAAATGTTTTGAAAATATGTGTTGGAAAAATTGGGTCTCTTTAAGCTTCAAGTTAATATAAAATTGAGTGTATGTAATATAAGTCGTATACTTCTTGGTGTCATACAGTAATTTCCGCGAAAATTTTACTTGAATTGCTATCAAATCCAACTGCTCACATTATGCACTTAAATAATAATGAAATAAAGTTAAACACAGTGATTTCGATAAATTCAAAAACAAATTATTTTTACTATAACAATTTAATTTAAATTTCATGTTTATAAACCATTTTGTAAAATATATGTAAGTATTTTAATAAGTTATTCAAATTATTTCCATCCGTGCACATGACTATTATGATATTTTGTGTAAAATCTTTAATACTAATGAAAATTTCAAGAATTTAATAATAAAAATTTTAATATGTTGTAAATATTATAGTAAATTTTGCTTTGTTAAATGATAACTAATTATATACAAAATGTTAAAATTTTCAAATATGACTATTTAACACGAATTTCCTCATGATTGTCTTTATCCTTAATTAATATTGATATTATCCTTTCGTTATAATTCCACTATAATTTGAATATTTTATAAGTTACCATAATATAACTTTTTATGAAAGTATTGTTCAACTTTGGAAATAAACACTATCAATCAAGAAATATAATATATAGACTTTGTATATTTCTGAGCGTTTACAACGGATAATAGCAACTTATTATGACTTCTCTGAATCTTAAAATTGTATAATAAGCTCATTCTACTCAATATTTCGGAATTATTTTTAATTTTTCCTGACTATTTTCTAGAGAATGAGGTTTTATTAAAAAAATTTTATAGACGAGGTTGTTAAGTTTACTGCTTTTCTAATCTCTTAATCGACATAAGATGTGCAAAGAAAGACAATTGTCGTTTGAAATTCCTTTTGTTCCAGTCTATTAGAAATCTTTTTGCTCTCTCATTATGCATGGCCAAATACCCAAAATTATATATTGGTTGCTGACATCTGTTCCACTAGTGCAGAAGGCAACTTAACATTAACTTAGATAAAAATTTCACCCTTAAACATGTATTGCTTTTGAAAACGTTCTAAATTAGCACAATATTTTTTCACATTATAAATAATTTTCAATTTCATTGTGCTTTTCGTAAAATCTAAGTTTAATGTCTATATAGATAAATAAGATGAAATAAACGATTTCTGATTCGCATATTAAGACTGAAGATAGCACATATTGAGAATGTTTTTGCTGAATTTAACACATCGTTTTGTAAAAAAAATGGTTTCCCTGCAATAATGAATTTGTTTTTTAAAATGCTACGTATGGTCGATACTCCTCTATGTAGTGGAAACCTGAACACTAAAAATTTCGACAATGAATAAACTGGAAGTGTTTGAAATGTATTTATATCCACACCGAAAAAAATAAGAAGAGCTTTAGCAGTGTTATCGCGAAAATCCAGTAGTGATAAGCAAACGGAGAAAAAGACAGATATTTTCAATTTATTGGTGTGGAATATTGTATTAAAATGGCTTCCTATTATGTTTTCAGGATATTGTCCTCAAAAGAAAGAAATATTAATAAAATAGCGTAGAATTAACAAATTTTTTGAATTGAAATGAAAAAGGGCCATTAAACAAAATTTAAATTCCTTTTCCTACATTGAATAATAACATTTCCATTAAGGTTTTCCCTTTCGTGTTAAATCACATATTCCTATTTCTTTATATAATAATTTACAAATTTAAATGGTTAAAATTTTTTTTAATTCAAATACAAATCAAATAATAGAGAACAATTTATTTCTAACCCATATATTAATTTTATATATTAAATGAAATTATAATTATGGACATTAAAATTCCACACTAGACGACAGTATTATAATTTTGTAATGTATGTGTATGAAAGATATTTTCATTTTTATTTCAATAATAATAATTTATTACCTATTTATATGGTTTATTGTGTCTAACATAAAGGATAATAGAAGCAAAAACAAAAAATTTGTTTCATTTCATAGTAAATTATAAATTGAATCAATAAAAATTTATTATTATTCGCAGTATATTACATTCACCTATTATGAACACGCGAAATATTTAACAATAAAATTATTACAAATATGTTGAAAAAAAAAAGGAGAAAGGAAAAAGATTTTTTGTTTTCATTTTGTTACGAGTAAATGAAATCAAATTGGTAAATTTAACTGACAACACCCTATTTTTTTTTCAATATATACATACATATAATTATACATCTAGTATATATGTATGTATGCGATTTTCACATATTTTCTACTATAAATTACGATTCTGTACAAGTTGTACGTTTTCATACATATTGTTATACATGTGTGTGTATAACAAATATGCGAAGATTTTTAATTTTTTTGGAAATATTTTTTGAAAAAAAGCTCCTTAAAACTTTATTTTTTCTCCTTTTAATAAAGAAAAATAAAAGTTGTCCTTAATAGCAAAAAAATAAAAAATTTAATCTGCACAATTTAGTACTCGTAACTTGATTTTTATGTTGTACAGAAAAATGGAAGATGAATTCTATGAAAACAATTAAAAAGAGTAGTAAAACGAGAGAAAAAAGAAAAAGAGCGTGTGCAAGAGAAATTACTTAATAATGGAGAGAATTAAATAAATAGTACATCAATACAGTGTTAGAATATAGAGAATTGAGTTGGAGAACAAGAGAGTTTTTATATAACATACAAAATTTAGCCTCAACATAATTTCACCTATCCCATACTTTTACTTCTATACTTAATTCAAGTAGATTTTATAGCTTTTTATGATATTTGAACTTTTTGCAATTTTATATTCACATTAATTTTTATGTATACAGTTTATATAATATTGTAATACAGTTTATATATGTATAATATTGTATAACAAAATACAATATAAATCGGTGTAAATAAATTTAACTACGTATTTATAAAGGATAGATATATTATCCTTTATTATTTTCTTCTATTTATTTTTTTCTATATTTATATATAATTAAAAATATACAAAATTAAATACCATCTATTATATAAAAAAAAACGAGTAGTAGTACAGTTTGAAAAATTCACATTTCCTTTATCAAAAAGAAAACTAAAAGCTTTACCAACAACAAAAATTTCAATTTAATGCCAATTTAATTTTAATAGCAATTGGTAAAGAAGAAATAAAAAAAAAATATTTTTATTTGTTCTTAAAATAAATTAAAGGAGAGAACTGTACACTATAGGGCTGTAGAAGAAAAAAAAAACAAACTGTTTGATTGAATAATTGACCCAATTTACTTTTTTCAGTTTTTTATGTATTTGCAATATTTTTTTTTTTTTTTTTAATAATCTCGGGGGTTTGATAAAGGTTAGATGTGAATGTCTGTTTTTATTTTAATCTTATTTTACTGTGATTATTTTTGGAATTATTAATTTACATAAATATTAAGTGAACGAGGTTTGTCTAAATAATTCTTATGTGATTCTCAATAGTATTTTTTGAAATGAAAGTTTTTCAATACTTGCTAATTAATTGTAGTATAAATTTTTAAGAAATTTCTCTCATAACATTCCAATTTTTAAAAATTGATTCCTTTTACCATCACCTACTTACTATTACACATTGCAAACCTGTTCAGTTTCAATTAGAAGTTATAACTACAACTCTCACTCTATGAGTTTGGAAAAGGGACTCAAGAGCGAAAATATCAATGAAATGGAAAATTTTGCCCTTAATAATATTCTATAAATTAAAAATGTCATAACTGTACGATTTTACATTTCTTTTAAGAGAATTTCATGACGTTTCAATCTGTTATATATTTTAAATAAGAAAAAACAGAAAAAATTTAATGCAGATAGACCAAATAACTCCCACTTTAAGTCCAATTAGCTGAAGAAGAAGAGAGCAAAACGAAGAAAATTTCACATATTTTTTCTTATTATTATCTTAACACATTTTATCGTTCTAATTTGGGAGTACAATTTATTCTCGAACTCTCTCTCTCTATTTCAATCTGTTATATATTTTAAATAAGAAAAAACAGAAAAAATTTAATGCAGATAGACCAAATAACTCCCACTTTAAGTCCAATTAGCTGAAGAAGAAGAGAGCAAAACGAAGAAAATTTCACATATTTTTTCTTATTATTATCTTAACACATTTTATCGTTCTAATTTGGGAGTACAATTTATTCTCGAACTCTCTCTCTCTATATTATAATTAAAAGAGAAATAATTCTTAAATAAAATTTAAGATTTAAGATTTGGTCTACTTTTTCAACTCCTTAATTTTAATTTTAATTCATCATTCATGCTTTGTTATAATGCAAAATTTCTAAAACCATAGTTGAAGTTATTGCAATAATATCACATACCTTATGTATGAATTTCATGATTTTATTTGTTAGTTTATCAGTTATTGTCCATCTGTATAACAGTTTAATTTCATATATTCATATACATTAAACATTAATATTATTTATTCATGTAGCTAATAAATTTTGTAGGTACAAGTCAATTAAATTTCGTGTGACCTTTGTAAATCTCATAGAACCTTAAGAAAATTATTAATAACCTTTAGACAAGTGAAAATTTATTACAATTTTTAATTTCGCTTACATCGTCACAATAAACAAGATTGCTACAACTATAAGACAAAATGTTTTATGAATTTTTATTATAAATGTGAAAATACAAAACAAATTTTATTCTTGTTTTTCTTAATAAAAATTTTATTTTTAGTTTTTAGACCAATTCACTTTCAATGGTTTAAAATTTTCACAATTTAGTAAAGAGATTTTAATTGGCAACTATAGCCAGTCGTGTAAATTTTATAAAATTCTGATGTATGTAAGCATGAAAGCAATTAATTAAAAAATTTTTTTAAATTTATTATTTTCAAAATTTCTTGGTGTTATAGCTATAATATTGAGCATGCACATTTTAATTTCATTAATAATTTTAGAAAATGAAATTTATTTCATAAAATTTGTGTCTTCTTAATTTATTTTTTGAAAACATTTGCAATGTGTTTTATATTTCATACAACTATGAATACAGAAGAAATAGCTATGCTGAGAATAATTTTTGAACTGAAATATTGTTAATGTTAGAAATAAATTTCAAGAAGAAAAAATCGAGAAATAAATATTAAGTTCAGGAACTTTACATAACTTGTAATTTAGGAAAGTAATACTTGGTTTTAGGAAAGTAATTTTAAAGCATTTCTATTAAAATTTATGCTACATTTCTCTTGAACAACTGGAAATATTTTTGAATATAATTTTAATTAGCGTTTGAACTTAAATACTTTCTCTACTTAAATTATTACACCAGAAACTATTTAAAAAAAACTATTGCATATTTTCAGGCTGAAGAGAGAAATTTAAAGGAGTGTTAACAAAATGATTGAACCTAATTAGGTAAGTAAAGATGAATAATAATATTTTTTTATGGAAAGACATTAAACATTACTTTTTTTTGGAAAGCTTATAATTTTGTAAAATATCGAAATTTTGCTAATTTTAACGTAATTAATTTGGAAGGAAAAGTAGATGTAAAATTTGCTTATGCAACGAAATAAACCACTTACATATTAATTTTTGCAAATTGTCAAAGACTCTAACAACTAACCTGAAGAGACACGATGTCAAAAATTTGGAAATAAAACCGATTTAAGATAAGTGTGATTTCAGTTGCCGTCTTGTCATTGTAATTTTTGCGTTTAAAGTGGTTAGTAGCAGAAACAAAGTTCCTATTTTTCTGAATTTTGGAAATTTGGAAAAATTTTGTTGTATCAACAGAATAAAAAAATGGTATTGTAAAAATTTTTAGTACTCGTGACTGGGAGAGGCGATGGAATTAAAGGATGGAAGGGACAGAATGTGAGGACAGATAGACAGGCGAAGAAGTAAGAATATCAAGCATATTTTTTATCTTCAATTTTCTTAGAAATTTGTTATTTATTGGTTCTGTACCTTTGAACACAAAAATTTTGGTTTCTTTAAGGTATAAATTTCGTTTAATTTTCTTAAGATTTCTATCTAAATTTCAGAAGAACGTTTTATGTATTCTGGTATACAAAGTTTCTCTAATAATGACTACATTTTACTTTAGTCATCTGAATAACGAAAAATTATTTAATTAATTAATAAAAAAAAAGAGGAAACCAATTATATTTTATATTTTATTAATAAAATATTTCAGAATATTTGTTATTTCAAGTTTAAATGAAATTTTTCTCATAAATTATTTTTTTTTTAATTTAAATTAATTTAATTGAATAAAACTTTCTTTTGCATATAAAAATTGTTCTATTCATCTTTAATTTTATTTTCATACTAATTTTTATACAAACGCTTTTCTGTTGCTTAATTCGCCAAACTACATGAAAATTAAATAATTTAAAGTGACAATTTATTTTTATACAGTATTAAATATAAGTGTGTGTATGAATATAACACATAATCAAATATCTTGACAATAAAACAACTTAGATTCTTAAATTTTTGAGGTAAATACAAATTTTATGGCACTTATTTTGATTACATATGAAAACAAATATCAATTTAAATAATAATCTTGTAATTTAGAAGATTATAATATTTAATTGAAGGTTAAAAAAAAAAACTTTTTAATAAAAAATTTAATAAAAATATTATTTTCTTGACTTAAATCTAAAAATACTTTAATTTGCAAAATTGTTTACTGTTTACAAAATTTCAAAATCTCGTTTCCACTCAAATAATTGCGAAGTTCTTTAATTGAGATATAAATTAATTCTTTAAATTTAGATTTAATTGAGTTCTTTAAATGAAAAATAGTTCTGCTCTCTAAAATTTGGAAATCGCTTGACGAAAATGAGATGCTGTACAGCTTCACGCTGCTTTCTTGGAAACGTATTAGTATTTTGTACTTTTTTAATAAAATTAAGAAGAATAGTTTGTAAGTGTCAAGAATTTTTTTTTTAGTCACTAATATTTTCTAAATGGAACCGATTTTCAGATATACCATGCTTGCATCTTAAATTTTTGAGTTTTGTAAAGATATATGCAAATATTTTTCTAATAGTTCTTATAACACATTCCCATACACACATTTTCTAAGAATTTCTGATCTTCAGGTATGTCACGCTGATTTTGTTAGTATTATAAAGAGTTTATTTTAGTAACATGTATGGAATTCGGTTTCTCTTTAAATATCCTTAATTACAATATAATTTTCTCAATATTAGACTCTTACTTATACTCAATTTTAAAATTTTCTATTAAATTTTTTAATTTTTGCATAGAAAATTTTTAAAAAAATGAATTTGGAGCAATATTTCAGTGATTTTAAATATTTTCCGAATTCTGTCACAATTTAATATTTTCTAATATTTTAATTGTAAAAAATTGATTTGATTTTAATATATGGCAGAAGAAAACAATAAATAAGACGTATTCTTATAGTAATTCGCCTCATGTATACGCTCAATATGAAACAATAGAGTAATTTCACATTGATATACACGTCGTAAAGTCTTCGCATAAATATGGAAACCAGAACGTTGTTTAAATTTTAGTAATTATTGTCAAATGATGGGAAAATAAATAAGTAAAATATGTGACGAATATTTTCACTACAACATTTATATTTTAGACACTCAGATTACTCATGTCAATTAATATAGCTTTAGACTTGATTCTCGTTTAGTATTTTCTTAACTTTTAGTATAACAAGTAAAATAAAGAATTAATATCATATAAAATCCAATTCTAGTAAAAATGAAATTTTTGATTTGAAAATTACATAAATTCCGAAATTTTTTTCTTTCCAGAAGTCTTTTTTTTTTAAATTTGGTTAAGTTGGGTCATGTTTATTCTACAATAGCATTATTTCATATACTCGTACAATATATTCCTGAACTTAATAAATACATATATTGTATGTATAAACATATACGTACACAAACAATATTTGCAACAATCATTTTTTATTGTCAGAAAATTAATCGAACAAAATAGATTAATCAGTTTAACATTAATGAAAAAAAAATATTGTTTTCTTATCGAAGAAAAGCTATATGGTATGTAGGGTGCTCTTAAACGAATAAAAATAATATAACAGTTTATATATCGCATGAAAAATATTGCATTTATGTTGTTTTTCTCCCCCATGAGAATATAATGGAATAAATATAGAATATTTTGTATAAATTTCGATTTCATTCTTGAATATTTCATTGAATAAAAGCTATCATAACAAATATTTTACGAGCTTTGATTTTTTTTATTTATACATAAGGCGAATATAACATTTTTCATAGTTATATTTTCGAATACTTATTATAGTCGAATTTTAAATTATATTTTCAGATATCAGTAATTTTGTACTTACATGTTCATGATAAGGAGGGTGGAAGAGCGATGGAGGGTTGGGCGGGGGGGAGGGGGAGCGGGGTAGTGTAACATTTTATTTTATTCAGATTTAGTGTGTACTTAGATAAAAACAATTTTTTTTAACCAAAAAAGGAAGGTAAAAATTTCTATAAAATTTATGTAGCTTTTTGTATATCATTAAAAATTAAGTTATGGTTCTATTTTATAGAAATAGAACCTTTAGGATGGGTGGGTAAAATGTTAAAATCTTGTCAATGGATTGAATAATTTTATTAGAAGATTATCTTATTGAAATTTAATATTGTTTTCGTTTGGATCAAGAGAATTTCTTAATTATAAAGCGTTTGATGTATGCTTAAAATTTTAGCGCCGCTCAAATTTTTAATTGTAATCATATTATGAAGAGCCTCCAGTAAAAATTTCATTATTTTACAATATTCAATTTAAAAGTTATAGAAAAATTATTGAAAAAATTTAATTTTTTCCATCTATTTTAAACTACAAATTATAATTATGTATTTTGAAACGAAAGCCTGTGAAATTCTATTTTCTATTTACGATATTGTAAATGGGGGCTACAATATCTATATTTGAGGTCGATTTCATTACTTATTTCAGTAACAAATAAATATTTTTAAAACTAAGGTATTGCAAAATAATGAAAATTGAACGTAATTAAAATTTAATTAAAATATTTTCAATAAAATATAATTTTCAAACCTTCATAATGAATATTAATTAATATTGCATAGATTTTGGCGTAGCAAAAAAAAAAGTTTTTAATTATAATTAATTAAAATATTTGTTAAATTCCTCCTACAATATACAAAAATAGTTTGAACAGTAATACCTCGGATTTACGAACTTTTCTGAATTATATTCGTAAATCGAAAATACGATATATTATTAAAATTACTAATAATTTAGTAATTCTTCAGAAAAGGTAAAATATAATGTGATGAAAAATGAAAAATTTATTCACCCAATTATTTTCAAAAATCTCAGAATTGTCAAGATCAACGATAATAAAGTATGTATTTTTTCTGTTATTATTTTTTGTATGCACATATCATATAAAACATTTTCTATCTTTTATAAAACTTTCTTCAACCTAAATTTTTTCAACTATAAATGGTGAAAATATAATAAAATCAAAAAGCAGAACAAAAAACAACAAAAACAAAAAAAGAAAAGGATAAATTTAGTGAGGGAAAAGCCATTAAAATTTACACACTTCAAAAAAAAAAACATACATACATGTATGACATAGATTTACGATATACGATATTTAATATATATGTGTAATAGGTATATGTAATATAGATGAACGGAAATACTATTCGACACATCTAAATCAATAATTTTTATGTTCTGTGTATACATTCGTTCACAAATTTGTTAGGAAATATTTTATAGCCAAGTATGTAATACATTATATATGTATGTATATATGGCGTTTATTCAGTAAATTGTTGTTTAGGTAGCTCAATGTAAATATTATATATATTATATATATAGCTTTATATAAACATTATATTTATATATTATGATAGATATAGAGTGATGGAGAAAAGAAATAGTCAACCAGAATTTTTTTAAATTGAGGTGTCCTTTTTATTGAAAACAATTTTCTATTTATTTTTCTTATGTTGTTTTCTAGTGCTTGTGTTGTGTGTTAAAACAAAAAAGTGATAAAAAAATAAATCGCATACATACTTAACGTGTAGAGCGTCAACGTCATCACTCAAATGAGAAAAAAAAATATTTATTCTGCTTCGACATGACTGTATAAAATTTTTTTTTTTTGTATATTGTGAATAATTTACTACTTGTATATACGCTCGTATTTTTATACACGAAAAAAAAAAATTGAGAAAATTGAACCTGGTCTCTTGCTCCCTTTATGCTTTTCCTCATTATGCAAGGAGTCCATGTTTACGTTTTTTGTACATAGAGTAGAAATAATGAAATCTTTATAGCAGATTTTCTTTTTTTTTTCGTTTTTTACTTTCTTTTCACTTTTTACGTTTGGTAATGATGGTAATAGCCCGTCAAGAAATCGTGTTAACTGAAAATATTTTGTTTTTATTTGAGCCTTTTTTTTTTTAGTAATTTTTATTTTGTTTTCTTTTTATTATTTATTAGAGCGGTCGATAATTTATTGTATTTTTTTTTCGCTTTACTAGATTTTATTGTTAAAATTTTTGTAGTATTTTATATTGTTTACAACCATAGGTTAGCAATTCGTAAGATTGGATAGAGTTTTTTTTTAGAATATTGGCGGAAATTAATAAGTTGGTGTCATAAATACAAGATATTACTTAGAAGTACTATTAAGATTTATTGATTTTTAAATTAATTTTAAGTTGATTATTCCCTATTAGCATTTGGTCTATCGGCAAAGTGCAGCTTATGTGTAGCATGCGACTCATTCACCTTCAAAATGTGGCCCATTATTCTTCTTGCGAGAAAATAATATATTCGATTGTGACTATTAAAATTTTTCAAAAAAAAAAAATTAAGAGTTCAATCATAGATAATATAGATATAACTAGGAATATGAAATGCTTTACAAATTCATTATTATTTGTCAAAGTAAAACAATCAATAAAATCTGTTGAACATTTTCATTTTTGTTTATAAGTAGATAATGCAAGAAACTCGAATAGTTCATACTCATACTAACATAGTACGTATTTCGCCATAACCTAAAAAAGTTTGCCGACAATTGTCCTATAATATTTCAGTTTTGAGAGCTTTTGTTTTATGACTGTTTTTTTTTAATTTCAAACAACAGTTGTATGTACTAGCACATTATAATTTGTAATGTTAAATATTTAAGTACTTGGTTATAATTTGAGTTGTTAATTTAAAGGTACCTAAGGCGAAGGAGTTAGTAAATTTATAAAATAAGAATTTCAAAATTTGAAAGCATTTTCAAAATTTTTCAATGTATTGGAAATTTTTCAATAGGTTTGGAGTTAAAAATTTTTATAGATCATAATTAAAAATAATCAGTTGGATCTAAATAAAATGAACTTAGTTACAGAGAATTCGGTTTGTTTGATATAAAAAATAGAAGCATGTATGATGCTAAATGCGATAAAATAATTCACGTCAAAATTAAATTCAAAATTTTCCTCCAAATTAAGTATTAAAACTTTTAGGTTTAAAATAATTCAAAAGTTTGATTATTGGACGATTGTGCTGGTTGTTTTTTTTTTTTTCAATTTTTTTCAACTCTATAATTTTCAATTTCAGATATTGGCGGTTTTCCCGTTGCTCTCTAAAGAATAAATGATCTTAGGTTCAAAATTTACGATATAGTGTAAAAAAATATACACAATATAAATATATATGAAAAAGTAACTCTTTTACACAACTTATATCAAAAATTTGAACTAGTTTTTTAAGAAATTCCAGATTGCGTAAATTCACAATGATATTTTCGGGCGGAAAAAAATCTATTTGAGGGTAATTTTGCAATCATACCTAGTACCCATACAAAAAACTATATTAAAAACTTAAAACCAAAATTTACATCATATTTTTTGTGGTATTCAATGACCTGATGTTCAGAGGTGGGGGCGGGGGGGTATGTTATAAAATATCGTACACAAACATATATAAATTGATTACTATTTATACATAAAGTAGGATTTTTTGTTTTTAACATAATTTTCTTATTATTGTATTTTTTACTATTTTTATAGCATTTTTGTTTCACAAATTCTCTGCTTTTGAAGGATATTTTCACATATTTTTATTACATGATTTTTATTTTTTTCCTATTCCGTTCATTTATAAAATATGTATGCACAAACACACATCTACATGGTATGTACGAATAAATAAACAGTAACAGAAAAAAATATGGAAAATAAAAATTGAATTTTATGACTTGTCATGCATTTTCTACTCAGTTACAAAAAAAATTAACACTTCAATCCTGAATATTATAAAAAAATATATAAAAATAAAATAAAAGCAAAAATTAAAATAGAAAAAGGATAAAAATGGAAAATAGGGTAGTGAATATTTGATATGGTGATGGACTAAAAAAAATATTTACGTACATTTTAAATAATTTAAGCATAATATTATTGCTCACTCAAGTAAACGAAAATTTTTTAAAAATATTTTTGTATGCGATGGAGTTTCGAGATTTTCAGTATATACAAAAAAAAAGTGTAAGTTATCCACCTGAGAGTTTTACTCAGGTTTTCCATTTCCATGGAAATCAGATTTTTCTTAAATAGTTTTTGGTTAAGATACAGAGAAAAAAAAAACAGGGAAAGAAGAAGAATTCATTCAAGGTTAGTTTTGTTGGCCTAGTTTAACTTTTAATATTTAATATGTTGTGCACATGAATTGCAGAAAAAAAAATCTTAGGAATTATATAAGAAAAAAAAAAATCATTTATTTTAACTTTTCATGACAAATACAAGAATAAAACATTTTTCTTTTAAATCGCTTGAGTTTGAGCAAGGGAAATGAATTTTCATAAAAATTCATTTTGTTTTTAAGAATTTATGAAAAAAACAGAAAGGTTTTTCTACATTTTAAGAATCCTAATTTAGAAAAGCGGAGATTCTAATTCTTATAGAATTAAAAAAATATTCATAGAAATTCGCATAATTTGAGTTGAACCGCATTCTATAAGTATAGAGAATTCCAAGGCATAGGTTTTTTAATTTAAGTTGGAGATATTTTAGAAAAAGATTGACAATGCATCTCGATCAATTAATAGTCAATTCCCATCTTATATTTATAAGTCCTTCTGCCACGAGAACAAACTGAATCAAAAACTACCTTCATCTATTGGTAAAAGCTCCATATTCTAGGGGAAGGTGCTCCTAAGTCTCATGCAATTACTCTCCAGTTCCAATATACGCAACCGGCCCTTGAACCAGTTATTCTCATTTGATTTATATGCTTATATAAATAAGCCGATATCGATATTATATCCTATAAATTTCTTTTTTGAATCCAATTCTGGCACAATTTATGGGATCTGTATAAAAATTTTTAAATATGAATTTTTCAATTTTCCGATTCTAGGTCTAATTATAATAACCATAATTTGAGCTACCACCCAACTTTAAAATTTCAACTAATATTTCTTACCCCTCAATTCAATAACATTGTTTCAAATTTTTATAATGTATATTTTTTTGGACTTTATTGAACGTCATTGAATCAATAGTTACTTCATATATTTATTTAAAAAAATAATGGTAACATATATAACTTAGTAGCTTATGTATAATAAAAATTTAAATAAATAAAGAATTATAAGTATAGTAAAATTTGCATTTTGTCATACGTGTACGTAAATAATTGTTGCGTTCTTTTTACCAGAAATATTTAAAAAACTCTAGAAGTATATAAGTATAGGCACCCAACTAAAAAGTATATAATAGTTCCAATTACATCAACTTGTACTGAGAAGTAGCTGGAAAACATTTCTAGTTATGCAAATTTTTTTCTAGTAGATTCAAAGTTATGTAACAGGATTGCCGAACAAAATTGCATTCCATTTATATTCAGACTGTGTGGGACAAATAATTGTCACTTTCCTCATATTTACTGGGTTAGATGAATATTTTATTACCTATGTACTCGTATAAGGTGCAAAATAATTTGGAAAATTTTAAGAAATTTATTTAGATAGTTACTAATTCTTTGTCATTTCGGCCATATTGCATTGTATTGAAAAAACTGTATTCTACTAAAATTTGTTCTATGTTTTTTTTTTAATTCTAAAAGAAAAAATTTGAAAACTAAACGATAGGCTAAAGATATCACGATAATTTGCCGAATACTGCCAAATTTATTTCGTAATTTTCTAGTTCTAAGAAGACAAGTTTTCATTTAATAATGGTGAAGCCTTTAAAACAAAATGATTTAAATAAATTTCCATATCAAAATTGAAAACGGGGTTAACTATATGAAAGAGTGTATTTTTTATTCATTTGAAATTTTCACATTAAAATAATAAATTTTATTTTTTCTTTTCTTATTTTGTAATCATCATAAAATAAAAAGGATTTTTCTTAAAATGGAAATATTTAAAAAAAAAAAACACAAATTTTCTTTATTTTTATAGTGTTTAAAAATTTTCCCTATCTTTTTTTTTTATTCTTAATTTTCCACATAAATTTTGACCAAATAATTTTCACGTAATCTTAATGTTATATAAACCCTTAAAAAATTAATCAGAGCGTAAGAAAGTATAACAGAAGAAATTTGAAAGTGAAAAGACAAAGAAAAATTAACAAGAAGAATAATAAGAAAACAACAAAAATTTTCTAAATTTATTTTTCATCTCATCTTCTATAATATAAGGATAAGAAATGAAAAATATCCTTTTCACAAAATTGCTTACTTTTAAAAATCATAAGAGAGAAAGAAGAATTTTAGGCAAAACAAAACGACAATAAACTATTAATTTGTTTTTGCTCTGCTTTTAATTTTTTTGTCTTTTTTCTGAAAAACGATGATATTACAAAAT
Source organism: Condylostylus longicornis (assembly GCF_029603195.1). NCBI lineage: Eukaryota > Metazoa > Arthropoda > Insecta > Diptera > Dolichopodidae > Condylostylus > Condylostylus longicornis. Next base: position 3,723,757 of record NW_026578009.1, on the reverse strand, counting down.
TTTGGAACTTTCGGTGGAAAAAAGCAGTAGCGGTCGATAAATGTAATGTTATAAGAAGTATGCAAAGGCAAAGAATAACAAAGTCTTCATTTATAATGTAGTTTCGTTAGTTTAATGAGTGAGTCATAGAGTCTATAGAGGTGAATTAGAATAATATAGCCCTATACTAAGTATCCGTATATAAAATAAGGTTTTCGGTATCAGTATTTTTTTAGAATTTTCGGCAATATTATGCAAGTGTTGGTCAAGATTCACATTTATACTACAATGTGTAGTCGTTCAAATTTTAAAAATGAAAATTGATCATATATTTAGTATCATATTACGGGGTAGTGGTAGAGTATTGGTATAGTGAACCTGCTGCACCGATCACCTCAATTTACTAACCAACCAAGTGTTATATATCATTTAATTGGTAGTTGTAGTACAATAAACTTTTCGATAATGATCAGTTTTTCTTTGAATACATTAAATTGTATCACGATGCCTATAATTACAGCGGCAGTATACAAGAACTATAGCTTTTCATGATTTCTAGCTGTGAAATTTTACTCATTTTAATATTACAAAATTATGTAAATAATTTTGATAAAATCTTTTTAATAGATTTGGTTAGCTTGAATCATCTACCATAAGGTATATTATGTAATTTAAATTAATCTACTTTGTTATCGTAAGAAAAACAAATAAATATAACACAAGGCGTCGTTCCTTTCAATTTGAAACAGTCGGAAACTTTCGAGGGACACAAATTTAACTTTTGCCACAGTTCCCTGGTCCCATTGCTTGTTTTTCTGTTCAAATATTTGCGAGTTTATTGTGCTGCTACAGTACGTAGTTGTGTTGTATAAGTGCTCTACTCTTATAAGTTATTATTTTTAAAATCGGCTATCCTACCATCGTTGCTACTGACACAATTCTGTTTATAAAGCAGAAAATAAAATTTAAAATAAAGCAATATCATTAACATTAAAGTTTCACATAAGAACTGTTATGTTATTGTTATACTGTTATAAAATCATACTAGCTAGTAGCTAGTGTATTAAAATAAATTTATAAAATTAGTTTTTAAAGAAATGAGAAATTTGAATAAAGCAATAAAATTTAGAGAAATTAACAAATTACTGTATAGAAAGACATGTGCTTAAGTAGGGTTAAGGATATAAAAAAATAGGTGTCGTTAACGTTTAATTCATTATTCTAAAACAAATTTAATGGCCATTTTGAAGAAACAAAATGTGTTGAAATTTATTCATTTATTTTTTATTTTAAATTAATGATCTATTTTTATTTTTTTATTTTAAATTTGCGGACTACAATCAATATTTTATTGATTGCGAGGGATGGTTGAATATTATTCATATAGAAATTTAATTTTAGAATAGAATAAATTTCAATAGAATTAAATTATTTGGTTGAGTGATTGATTTAAAATTTATGCAAATAAAAAATGTTTGTAAAAATTTGTAATATTTTTGCTGAATTAAAATTATTTTTAACAGTTTCTATAGCAACTATAAATACATACTTATTTTAAAGTACTGCATATACATACTCTAAAAAAAAATTGTTATACTAGCAGTGAATACAAAATGCAATTCTTGCATTCGGCTATATTGGAGTTTTAATACGAGTTTAATATTTTTAGACAAAACCCTCCCCCCCATTTCGTATGTTATTTATTATCGTATATCTTCTAACTTGACAGAAAAATTCTGGCTTAATTTGAATGGCTCTATTAAAATTATTTTAAGCATTTTTTCTTTTCGTATGCATTTTTGTGAAAAATTGTAATATGCCGTGTGGTTTATGTATGTACTTACATCTGATAATTTTATATACATAATTCCATTTAATGAATTCAAATTGCAATATATCGTAACATAAGCTTTTTATCTTAAAATGTGGACGTTTTTCAAATCAATATAGGTATATAAATTCAAAATATTGATAAAATTAGAATTAAACCAGAATAGTAAGAGTTACAGACCATGCTAATTCTATAATATAATACCTGTTTGAAGTGAATGGTTTTAAATATTGTACACTACTTTATATAACCTTTTTCATATAAATTTATGCAATCACAAGCACAGTTATTAAAAAAAAAACTGCCATTTTGTCGTATTTTTTTTAAGATATGACCAAATAACTTTTCCAGTTTTATGGTAGTTACCGCAAGCAATTTCAAAAATTTATTTGCTAAACATAACAAGTAGAATAATTGATTTACTTGTGCCAAATTTCAATTAATACTACAGCTTCTTTAATATCTAAAATATAGTCAAATAATTTTTGAAGTTGTATATGCCAGCTATACAAATTCATCAGTACCTCCATCATAGCAAATGTAGCCACCATACAATTCTGAAATTTAATTTGACAATAAACAGTAACTTGGTGAACAATTAGTTCTTGAGTTATCGCTGACAGAGACAGTTGGCCAGACAGACGTTAAAGTCATCCCGAATTGGATTCTCACTAAAAAATATATAACCATATTTTATACCTTACATCTCTATTTCTTGGCATTTCAAACGGAGTGATGATTTCGTAAAATCGTTTCTACGAGTATAAAAATTTTGTAATTTCAAATTTGTAAAAATGTAAATTAAAATTTAAGTTATTTCAAAGTTTCTATATCACGTTTTTTTACGGAAATTGTAGTTGTTTTTGTAATAAAATAAAAAAAAAAATTACGGTATTTTTATTGTTATTTCATACATGAAATAATATTATTGAGGCTTCTTCTGAATATCGAATCATTAAGTGATAGTGATGGTTTATCGTAAAAGTTTCAATATCTTTATTATAGACACGAATAATTTGTTTAAAATGGTTTGTGTTAAAAATAATAATGTCGAATTTTTTACGATATTTATCGCTAGCACTTAGTGATTCAATATTCAGAATAAGCCCCATTAATATTAAAGATGTATACGTTCCGCTGCATAATTTCATAAAAATTCGAAATTATATTCAAGATTTAATTCACAATCATCCACAATACTATATTCACAATTCGACAAAGTACGTAAGAAATATTTTTTTTTTTAATTGAAAACTATTTTTATGGAATTTCCTTTCCTTTTTTTTACAATGGCTGTTTCATTCCGTATGCGTACACCATTTTTTTGAACGAGAAAGTTATGCAAATTTTTTTTTTTTTATTTCTTTGTTTGCAAAAATATTTTTTATTTTTCTTTTTGATTTTTAAAAATTAAAAATAAATATGAATTTTACATATAGGTAGTAATTGAAAATATTTCTTTTGACAGTGTGCCAAATTTTGAAAAATTTTAGCAAAACATTGAACTTATAATAAAAAAAAAATAAAAAAAAAAAAAAATAATAAAAAATAAAATTAGGTGAAAATTTCATTCGTTTTGTTTTTTTTTTTTTTACTGTGTAACTTTTATACTTCATTTAAGTTAGGTGCGAATAATAATTTAGTATAAAAGAAAAACAAAGAACAAAATATCAAAAAATTCATAGAACATTATTTATTTTTTATGTGCCTTTTTTATTCATTCATAAATATTTTAATGTTACATTTTTATATTTACAACTTTTCTGTAAAACCAAAGTAAAATATTCGAATACGGGAAATATAAAAGGCGTGTATAGGTACAATCTATTCGAAATATGATGTATACGTATATAATTACACATACACTAGCATGTACATTGTATGTTAGGCAAGTATTTTTAGCCTATAGTCAATAAATTTCGTTAGCATTAATTAAAATAGCAATATTATGTGTGTACACAAGTTGCAAGGTGGTGATTTATGCTAAAAATTCTTTTCATATTACTTTAAAACTAATTTTTTGAATTGAAAATTTTTAATCAAAAATAATTTTCAATTTTATATAGATTTGATTGACTGTGGTTAAATTTAATTAACACGTACGCCAATAATTATAGAGTATAAGACAAACCACAATTTTATTCAGTTTTTATGATAAACTTTTCATTCAGTTTGCGCACTTTTATGATGGCTGTAGTAAAAAATTTAATAAAAAATTTTTATTTGATTTTATTTAAGATATTTAACAAATTAACCAAATTTTTAGAATATCGTGACCGAACCGATGATTTTACATTCTTGACCATAAAATATGTGTATAAGGTAATATTCAACGAATTTCAAATGAAATTTTATAGTTCTAGTACAGATACAAAACTAAGGTTAACACGAAGGTGGGTTAGGTTGACTCGACCCCCAAACGATACATTTAGGCTATTTAAGCCCGTTGTGGTACCGAAGGGTAAAGGGTACACTTAGGCCATTTAGGTCAGTTGTGTTTTTATTGTAAATTTTTTTTAATAACTACTTTTTTGATTTGTAAAAATTTGTTTCAGTTTATGAACTTCCAGTTTCCATAAATTAAAAAAGTGACTTAAATACAGCTTCTCCTATCGCACTTATTGAAAATATTAAAAATATTGTTTTGTAAATACCTAGATTGCTGAGAATCTTATAAAGATTATATTGTTGAATAACGCTAGCTTTTGAAACTTAATTGATTTTATCATAATATGACTTGAATACTTGAATTTTGAGAAAAGATGTTCTGTTTTTCTCCTACAGCTGAAAAGGATTTCGTTTTCAACAACTTACTGGAATATTCTTTAAATATTTGCCAAAAGTCATAATTGTTTATGCACTCCTTATGTAACCTAACCGCAAGGCAGGTGGACCCGAACTAGTGACTTACCGCTTTCTAAGCGGACACTCCACCTCTTAAGCTACATAAATATGAAGAAGTTTCTTGTAAATTATTGTTCTCCACATTCCTATACAGTAATGATCAACCATGATTACTAAACATTGTTTACATGCGATCATAGTCACCAGAACTTAAAAAAAATAACCCTTAGCTTTTATTTAACACACCTAAAAAAATGTAAAATTGACTATCAGTAGAGGGTTTGAATTTCCTGAAAAGTTTGCCGCACTTGAATGAATATCGAATAAAACAAATATTTTTACTAATTTCAATGTCATACAATATTTTGAGCCCTCAGTGTCAACACAAAAATATTACTAAATATCGAATGAAAGTATCGAAATTTACTGATACCAGTTGTATCGTTCACAAATTCTTGTGATGGAACTCGTACGTATCTACATACATACATATTTATTTATTTTTCATAATTAGTTTTTCATGTTGAATGATTTTGTCATAACAATTATGAAATTTCTTTTTTAAAAGTTTTGATAGTCGATTCTTTTTAGTGACAACAAAAAATAACAAAAAAAAAAAAAATTGACAAAATTTATTTTGAGAAAAATCCAATTTATTAAAAAATGGCAGAAAAATTGAAAATAAGTGGAAAAATTTTTCTTTTTTTTTTTTTTTGAAAAAATTGACATTTCAAGTTCAATAAGTGTCAAAAAAAACGAAAAATATTCGCTTTTGTTTTAAATTCTTGGTTGTTTTTTTCTTGTTTTATCTTTAACCGCAATTCGCAAGTTTTTGGAATTTAGAAATAAAAAAACAAAAAATAAAAAATTAGCGTTATATTTGTTTGTTGCTTTCTTTTTTGCGTGAAGTCTATAGAAATTTTTCGGCATATATGTATTTATACCTGTGTATGAATACTAAATGTGTGTGTATAAATATGTTGTGTCTATTGAAAAAAAAAAATTTTTAAATTCGACTCAGGAAAAAAATATTTTAGAATTTGTTTTAATACTTTTCACACAAATAGGTATTTTGAAAAAAAAAAAAAAACGTGTTTATTGATTTCACTCTGTCCGTCCTGTGGTTAGTCCGTTGTTCGCGTGTTTACCAAATTTCTACATCCCTTAAGATAGAAAGCTGAAATTTTATAGATACATAGATTTATTTTAACTAAAAACTTATCTGCGCAGAAAAAAATGTTTACATTTTTCTTCTAAACAAAGAGCTGTAGGAATCTGAAATTCTAACAACTTTTCGATACTTATAAAAAATTCATTTTGTTTGAAGAAAATTTTTTGCTATCTCCACCCCCTATTAAATTATCACCTTTTGAAATTCGTAAAGTGCAAATGTTCGGCATTTTATATTAACGAAACGGCAACCTTTTGAAAATTTCTGTAAAAGCAGAACGCAATCGGTAAATGCCATTAAAAAATGCCATTATTTTTCTTCACTGATGTTATTAACCCTTGAGTTCGGGCATTTTTGTGAACGCTTCTTTAAATTTTTTTTTCCTGTATCCTAAATTTATGCAATATTTGAAATATTTTATGAATGAAAATAATTTCAATAATGTAGCAGATTGTTTTTAAAAGCATTATTTTCAATTCTTGAAAGGAAAAGTGCTACTTATAAAAAAAGTAATATCTTTTCCTCTTTTTTTGATGACAAAAATTTTTTCAAGTTTTTTTCATAATATCAAAAAATGAACCCATAAATCAGTAAAAAGTCATCATTAAAAAATTAAAAAATTTTTTCTTCTTATAATGAAAACGCCATAATAATTTATTTTTTATTTTTTTTTTTTATTAAGAATCTTTTGATATTTTCACTGCTCTTTGTTATTATAAAAACAAAAATTCGTTGTTATTCTAAATGTCGTGTTTTTTTGAATTTAATTATTTATAGTGAATTTTTTTTTAAATTAAATTTTTAATATATTTTTAATGATGCGTTTCAAAAGTATGTGATATTATTAAGGTGATCATAATAGAATATTTTATTTAAATTTGAATTTGTTTTATGGAAAAAAGAAAGAAATATATCGGGAAGAAGGTGATAAAATTCAAGTGATAATCTTTAAGCGATTAAAAGATAAAAGATGCAATGTGTGTGTATATAATAAAAATAATGCTGTCTCATTCCTGTCATCCTGATTAATTTCGAATGTACATGATTGCTATTATCATGGGAACTATATACTTTAAATTTATTAGTGTTTATAGTTTAGAGTTTGATGAATTTTTATATTTTAAATTATGATCTAAAATAAAATGAAAAATTTTCTGGAAAAATAAAACATTTTAATTTAATTTATTTTTTAATGTTGCAATTAAATTATATATTATTTTGTATTTTAAGTATATTAAATTATTTTTGAAAAATATTTTAATGGAAAATTTAAAGTTCAGAAAATAAATTAGAATGAAAGTGGAATAAATCATTTGGAATTGGGTTAAAAACAATTTTTCGTCTACAATTTAATTTAAATTTTTCTTAAGTAATAAAAAAATTAATTTTTAAACAAGTATTCTTTTTTGATCTAGATTTAGTTCCAAGGTTAGAATTGGAAAGTCCAAAGTCCAAAATCTTTTTCAAAGAAAATTTTATTTCTTCTTTTGTGTGATAAATTTAGAAAGATTGAATAAAGCATAACTTTTGAAGAGCCCATTAACTTATTAGGAAATCTTAAATAAAATTTTCTTAGTATCGTAATGCAGCTAGGCGAATGTGCTTGCATTACAAGCCCTGCCAGTATTGTGTCTGTAGTTTTGAAACTAAATTCCATTCTGTGAGTGCGATAGTTTACATTTTTTTTCTTCAAAAAAATTAGTTTATACTTCAATATGTGACTTGTAAATTTTTCGGGTTTTCGATTCTAGTTTGCAGAAAAAATGAAGAAATAGGTGTACTAAAATGTATATATTTGTATATGATTACTTAAGAGAATAATGTGAAGAACAATTTTCTAATAATTTCTTCATACATTTGTTGCTCAATTAGTAGAGTGTCCACCTATAGAAGACGTTCAGCAATATCACTGGTTCGAGTCCAGGGAAAATTTTTCTTATAAAATTCCATTTGTTTTTTAGTAGCATGAAGAAAAATTTACTTTGTTAAATTTCTTTAAGAAACATAAGTGTACATTTTCTGGACTCTGGATTAGGAAAACGAAAATGCTTATTAGATCAGTCAGTTCTATAATAAACAAAAAAAAAAATATCACTACATATGCATAAAAACTGGTAAAAATTGAGATAGTGCCAAAAAAATAACATTTTCTGCCATATTGCACTGTATTCTTAATATTATTCGGTATCTTATGGTGCTAAAAAATACAACTTTACTATTGCCGATGCAGCATAAAATTTAATTGTTTTCGCAATTATTTTATTTTACTCAAGACTATATGCAACTTGACTTAAGCATTCTATTTCCAAATTTTATACATAAAACAAGTAAAAACGTTTCAGTCGGTATAAACCGACCGAATTATACCTTGCACATTAGCTATCTTTTTTACTTAATAAACATTATACTGGTGAATTTAATTTGATCAGTGGAAACAAATATACTGTAGTGATGGGTGATTTGTTATGATAGGTATCCTGTTCATACGCATCTCTTCATCGAGATCCACTCTTTAAATGCTATTTATAGTAATAATATGATAAATTAAGCTCCTCTTAGGTATTAACATTTTCATATAATATTCTTCTAATGATAGCGATTATATTTCATTCATATATAGAACTTAATTAATATTCTACCCAATCATACTAAAATAACGAATATACAATATAGACGAGTCTGTTCCCAAAATTGTTTATAATGGCAAATACAATATTCTGAATAAGCTAAATCTATAATTCTATGCTAAAATATAACAGAAATTTTTAATAATCCTGGTTATATTGAATGTACTAAAATTTTTTAAAATACTTTTTATTTACGACTTCTTAACTTTTCACTTGCATTTTATATACCATGTTATTTCGTTTTTTATTGTTTTTTAATAAAAACAATATTATTTATATGGGTTCACAAATTCAAGACGTATAAAAAATAATAAAATAGTATATTTGGTAGTCTGCTTGTTCTTGTGACACAACAAAAGAAAAAATTATGGAGCGTAAAAATATAAAATTAAATTTAATTCAAGTGTTAAATAATAATATATTAGGGGGTAGGGAGAATGGAGGGCGAGGTAATAAGCAAACAATGCTTAAATAATATTTGTGTACTCTTTCTTGTATAAGAAAATTGAATTTAAGTAATAAATCTTCTTAATTCTCTATTATTTGTACATTCATACATTCATATTGTACACATATATATGTATATACATACTTATACATTTATTAATATTAAATTTAAAAAGCTCATTTACATTTTTTAGATGCCAAAAATTGTATTTAACCTATTAGCATTTTTGTTTGTCAAAATTATTCAATTCGGCCAATTAGTTGTTTAATTTTTTTTTTTCTATTGGCCGCATTGCAAACAATAAGGGTGGTTATTTGATGGCATCAAATTTCGTATGTGGTAGGGAGGCGGTGGGGAGAGTTTTGAACGGAAATTTATTTTTGAATATAATATGGAAATAAAATAAAAAAATTTTAGAAATACTTCTGTCTGTCTGGCAGTGGCTTTATATACTCCCGTATATCAAGTTCGGATGATTGGAGTTTTCACTAAAATTCATATCTGAATCTATTGTGCGATCATGTGTCGGGTGGTTTTTGGAATATGTCAGGAGGTGTTATGAACTGGAATGGACTGAGAGTGATATTAAGTATATGATTAAGAAATTAATCAACGCATTTTCTAGAAATTTATTAAATATTTCAACTTAGAGCATTAAAAGAATAAATCAGTAATGTTCATTTAACGAAAATTTCTTCATACAATTGCAGAACTGATGGATGACGTAATCAAGGGAATGACTTATTTAATTCGTTCCCTTAATTATCTCATCCATCTGTTCTGCAGTTGTATGAAAAAATTTCCATTGATTTAATATTATTAGTGTAATAGGCACAACACTTATTAATTAAACAACTACACGTTGTATTAGTAATTCAGTAATAAATCAGTAAATTTTTCGGGAATATCAGGGCTTGGAAACAGTATTGCCAATAGGGGCTGATTTTACATTTTTTATTATATGTAAGGAATCCTATTCAAAAAAATTTTTTGTATGTTTGACTTTTAGTCGTTACCAAAATTAATTGAGAAATTTTTAATGTAAAATCGGAAAAAAAGAATTTACGCCTACTGAGATGCAAATTTTCATTATCCTAGGTAGATTAATAAAAAGGCTACTAACTGTCGGTACTAGGATTTGAAATAAGTCTTTTAAAGAAATTTTCATAATCTTATGCAACATTTTAGTTATGTACTGGTCACATCGGATTTTTTTGGTATAAAAAAAAAAAAAAAATTTAAGAAAAATCCCACGTCATTTATCAAAGATTTTTTTTTTCATTGAATAGTTCGACATTTTATTCTTTCCACCTGTCATTAAATTTTCTTGTAAATTTTAAGCGTGACTATTAATTTTTCTATTTTAATAAAATAAATTCATTCGATTTTCTTTAAATTTTCCTAGAAATTGTCTTTTCTTAGTAAAAAGAAAAGTATTTCCGGCTCTGTTCGATTTTAATATTAAAAATTCAATGACAAATTTTTTTTTAATATTTTTATTTTTAATCTAAACGGAAATTTAAAAATTTTTTTATATTCAATAACAAAAGAAAAATATAAATATGACAAAAAAAATACAATTTCCAAACCCCGGCATGCGTGTTTTGTTCGTAAATTGTTTTTGATATTCGAAAATGAAATGAAATTTAATTTATAAAATTCGATATGTTATTACAGGTAGTTGCTCAATATCTTCAAAACAGTCCAATATGTTTCAAAATTAAAGGGTTAAATATGAAAATAAAGGGTGAAATATTTGAAACTGTGTATTAAGTATTTTACCTTATGAGGTACCGAACCATAGAGGTACCAGAATACTTTCAAAAAATAATTTGTAAAGAAAATTAATTTTCTTTTCACACAAGAGTACGTTTTTGGATCGTTTGACTTCCTCTTTGTCCTGTATTTCTATGGGTTGATTTATACGGGAAATTTTGTACTTAAAATTGTAATTATTTTTGAAGAACGGTCTTAAATAATTAATTGTATTAGATTGGGTAGACATAAAATAAACAAAATAAGTGAAGAATTTTGTGATTCTCAAAACCATGCTCTATATTATATGAAAATAATTTTCGAGCTTTCATTAGAGGAGAAAATTTGTTATTCAAATTAAATGCTGATTTATTTTCGATTCGAATGATTTATGTTCTAAAATTGTTTGAATTTTTTTTAATTTACAAATGGCTCTAATCAGAAACCAAAACCAATAAGATAACAAGATAAATTTTAAATATGAATTATGCTTCTATTTTGAATTTATAGCAATTTTATGGGCTAAATGCTAAAATTTTTGAATTTCATAAGAAAGTGTACTTCTTTTATTAGCAAAGTTCGTTGTGTTCTAACTCTTGATGCGACACCAGAAATCTTGGAAATGTTTTGATTAATAGATTGAAGACAAGTAAAAAGTAGTTGGTTCAGTAGGGCTCAGATCTAAGAATATTATTGCATATATAATGGCATAAGTGTTATACATGTTGGTATTAATAATTAGGGAAATGAGTAATTTTGTATTATTATAATCAAAAGCAATAACCAACCTAATCTTGAGTTAGTAGAGAATTTTTTTATTGATTTAAAATTTATTTAAAATAAACCCTTTTTATTTTAAATATTTCTTTGAATGTTCACCACTTAAAACATAAATAATATCGTATATATCTAATTTTAAGCACTTTTCCAAAAAATTTTGAAAAAATGTTCTTATTAGTTAACTCTGTATGTCCGTCCTTGACCCCATTTACAACACTTCTACACCCTTGAAGACAGAAAGCTGAAATTTCACATAAGTTTCTGAGAATTTTCAGAAACTTGTTTCCATCGAATGAAATCTTTACCTCCCTGAAAGCTATAACCACTGCAAGACCTAAACATGTCATTTTTTAACAATTTATTGTAGCGAAACCATAAACATTTTTCAAATTTTGCAAAAGTTGAAAAGTATAGCTAGCGCGACATACCATTTTTAAACTTTAGAAGAACAAAATGGCCGTTAAAATTTAGCGTTATAAAAAATTTCTTTTTTTTTTAATTTATTAAAAAAAATTTGTAAAATTTTAAATTTTACAAGCTTTTTCAAATTTCTTGAAATACGGGAAACTAACCATTGAATTGAATTTACCAATGTCATTAGAAAATATAATTATTTTTTTTAAATCACGCAATTAACCTATAAATTCCAGTATTATAATAATGCCTATTTAAATTTTTTTTTTTACTCATCCTAAATGTATGCAATCATTGAAAAAATTTCTTATGGGAATAAAAGTAATTTTAATAATGTTGTCCGTAGATTGTTTTCTAAAAGAAGTAGTTTTACTTGTTAAAGGGAAAAGTGCTACTTTACAAAACCATTTGTTTGACTCAATTTTATTTAATTTGAAATTCAAATTAGTTTTTACATAGCTGTTATGTAAATCCAATTATATTTTATTTTAAAATCTAACAAAAAATTGTAAAATCTAATATTTTATTTTAAATATCATAAACTGGCTACATATATTTACATAAAATTCATGAATTATTTTACAAACGTTATATAAAATGAAATATTTTGGAATAAAATTTTTCATTTAACATCGGCATGATTTTACAAAGATTTTACAAGGATGTGCGACAATAGAATTATTAAAATTTTTTTGATATTAAAGTTTCCAATTTAGAATAACACAATTTTTTATTCATTTTAATATTTTCCTTCTTATAATACAAAAAAAAATTCAGAAATTTTTAAGAAAAATATTAAAATATGAAATTCTGGATGCAATTTTCATTTTCTATTATACACAAAATACTCACTTTAATTATACAACACGGTTTGTTTCCTTTTTAGGTTACTCTATAAAAAACGAAGAAAATTCTTTTAAAATTTTTCAGTTGCGCTAATTAAAGAATAATATTTAATTGGGGGAAAAGAATTAAAGAGTAAGAATGAAGAAAAAACACAGGAATAATATGTTTAAAGAAATAATTAGCATTTAATTTAACTGGGAAAAGTTAGTTTTGCCCTAATGCCTTTATATTTAGTATCTTAACAGAAATGTTGTAAGTTCAGCAAGAAAAGAATGGAAAGAAAAAGTAGGGTAATTTTACTTTTGTGTATTTTTTTGAAATTTATATAAGAAAACTATCATTATAATCTAAAAATTAAACGAACTGTAAAATTTTCTTAATTGCTAATTTTGCAAATTTTTAATTTTTTTTTGTTTTTGTTGCAGAAGCTTAAATTAAGATTAGAATGAATTTTTTATTAAGTGTGACTGAAAATTTTTGAATATTTTATGAGCTTCAATTTTAATGAATTTTATGATTAATTAAATATTTGGAAAACTCTACCCGATCATAAAGGTAATCGATAAAAAAAATTATTCAATTGAAACGAGGTCATCAACTTAAAATAGATCATGTATAATATTGAAAGTATTTGGTGTAAGGGATGGTATACGATATGGTTTGACCGTTCTTTACCAACAAAACTAATTTCTAGCGTAGAATTGTAAAATAAGGGTACCTAAAACTATACGTAATTAAAATTAATTCAACATAAATTTATTAAACAAAATGAACATGTTTATAATATTGGCAAACTCAGAAGTAACTATACAAAATAAAAATTTGGTTAAAAGAAAAGGTTCTATGAATTAGATGTTCCTTGCGATATATTCCGAAACCGCTAATAAAATATACATAGATAAATACTGTTCTGGTTATTTCAACTCAAATCGCTTATAAAAATTATTAGCTGTTTTTCCGTCAATTTAATTTAGTCATTTCTATCCGGGTGTCTGGCTACTTAACGATAACTTAGAAAATAATTCGGGCTAAATTAATCAAATTTTTAAAAATGCCAAAAATTTTATTTGAATTGGAGGATGATGAGTCAATGGCCCTGGTAGCTTCCATACAACATCAAAAATTATTTGATCATATTTTAGGAAATATTGAATAATGAAATTTCGCACGAATGTTTAAATATGAGTAATTCTGGGGTCATTATTTTCGATATATAGGTAGTTTCGATTGCGTGGGCTCTTGTAGAAGCAGAATAACTTTAATAATTTTTTTCATCATAATATTTTAGAAAAATATTCCAGACACATACAACAATAAATTTTAACATGGAGGAAACCTTTGTTTCGTTATTCAGTCAATGCACAGTTTGTTTGCGTTTCTTGAAAAACAAAGTTGAATTTTCGATTTAAAATGGTACTGAAAATAATTTTTTTTTTAATACGATTTTGCATATTTTTATAAGATCACGCTTGTATGTATATGTATATGAGTGAGTGTGTATGGTTTGTTTCTGAATATAAATTATTGTATGATTTCATAAGAATTTTCATTTTTTGTTCTGTAACTTTTTTAATTTCTGATGCTGTTCTTTGACATTAAATTTAAAAAGGAGAATAAAAAATATTTTTTTTTTTTTTTTTGTGACAAATAAAATCTTCATATCATTTAAAATCTTTTTGCAAAAAATTCAAAATTTAATTGGAATTTTCATTTTCTTTTGTTTTTCTTGTTATTTTTTTTGTTTTTGCATTCAAATAAAAAATAAGTGGATTAAAAACACTTTCTTTGTCCTTTGAAATGAAAAATATAGAAAATGGCTTTTATTTTTTTTTTTTATTTTGAATTTTTCCATTTTACTTTTGTCTTCATTTTTATTTTAAATTTTCATTGTTTCAATATTACAGAATTAATTAGTAATTGTGTATATATGTATATGTTAGTGACAGTAAAATTTTAATTTAATTCTATCGGATCATGGAATTATTTATAAAATTTTGAATTTGATTTTCGAATAAATTTTTTGTAAAACAAATTGTTTTTAATTGTTGAGGATAATGATTGTGTGTTTTCTCATATATGAAACTAAAAATAGATCAAAGTAAAATGAGAATTTAGAATTCTCCATTTCAACAACAAGGTCTTAAAGTATTTGAACGAAAATCATAATTTTTATTTGACAAGAATAATGTGTAAATCTTAAGACAAGAATAAGAATTCAGACAGAAAACTTTTAAAACTCTTAACGCGTCTCATAATCACTTAAAGATAATGAGAAAACTTTATAATAGACACAAATAATTTTAATTACGAATTGGTTTATGTACACAATAATACAAATATTTCATTTTTTGGAAAAAAAAAATTTTAGATTCATTTTGCCCGTCCGTTTGTCTGTCTGTCTGTCCGAATTTCTGTTTACAAAATTTCTACACCCTTTAAAGATAAAAAACGGAAATTTTACATTCACATAGATCTTTACTAGAAACTTATTTCCATAGAACAAATAAGACCATTAGTTTAGCTTACTCAATTTACAATAATCTGACTTTACGATTTCACTTAGTGATTCGTTTCTCAAAATAATACCCAATATTATTATTTTTTTACCGACCGTATTGTGTAAACAATAGGTAGGTTATGTGATGGCAACAAATTTTGCATATCGAGTTTTCGGTGGGAACGTACTTCTCCATAGTAGGGAAGTGTAAATAAACTATTTTTAGCAACCTGTCGGTCTGTCGGTCTGTCGGTCTGTCGGTCTGTCGGTCTGTCGGTCTGTCGGTCTGTGTGTGCACGAGTGTATCTCAAGTTCGGCTGAACCGATTTTGATGAAATTTTATATGTAAGTTTGTTTCCACCATGGCACGGATCGATCAACTTTTGGTATATATCAGGCCTCGGGAACTGCACTTTTTAGCGGGCCGATTTTACATTTCTCACCATTTTGAAGAAAGTATTCAACCGATTTACTTGAAATTTCATATATAAGCTTTGCTCGATCATACGCAAAAATTCCTAACTTTTGGAAGAAATCAGGCATCAGCAACTGGGCGTTTACTACGGGCCAAATATACATTTTTGTGTATATAAAGAGAAATAATCAACCGATTTCATTGAAATTTAATACATGAATTCCTCGTATTAAAACAATGAACATGTAAATTTTTTGGAAAGATCAGGCATCGGCAACTAGACGTTTACTACGGGCCAAATATACACTTTTGTGTATATAAAGAGAAATAATCAACCGATTTCATTGAAATTTAATATATGAATTCCTCATATTAAACCAATGAACATATAACTTTTTTGGAAAGATCAGGGCTCGAGAACTGATTTGCGGGCCGATTTTACATTTTTCACCATATCCACAGAACAAATTGATGGAATTTCTTGAAATTTGATATTTGAGTTCTGGTTGTTACCCAAACTAACTGGCGAGCATTTCAGGGAATTCGGGTAGCACAAAGCAAAACTCTACTAAGAGCCAAATTTACATTTTTCTAAGTATGTTAACTATAAGCTTACTAATGTCCTAAAAATTGGAACGAAGTATTTAACAGACATTTTTATAATATTCTGTAACACTTTCATTTAACTAGACAATACACAATGCGGTCGGTTATGTGCTGACCACATCAGATTTTTTTAAATTCAGGAGCGAATGTGTAAATGCTTAGTTATTTTAAGGTATTAGCTCATTTGAACTGTTGTTGCCTACAGGATACATTAATTTCAAATTTCTTTATTGAGATTGATATTCGAAATAATAACAAGAGCATAAATAATGCTCTTCTTGGCCTGGTATAACCCAATCATAAACGACGAAATATTTAATATGTCGTTTATCAATAAAGATATCGATTTGGGTTTATGCTAAATATTTTTCTAATAAGTAAATTTAATATAAATTTTAATATAGTGTTAGAGAACTATCGATATATTAAATCATCGGTATTTTCGAGATATATCGTCGCAAAACTATCGCGATAGTTCTGTAATATTTACACTGGATAGTTTAATTCATAGTATAAGTGCTATGAAAATGATTTTTGAAATACTAAAACATAATAGAGTATTCATACGTTCTTGCCTGCCAAATTTACTATTTAAAGAATTATTAATATCTTAACAAAATTCTAAATAATTTATATTAAATACTATCGATAATGCCGTCTATATTTTGTCCGTTTTAGATTTTGGTACTTTCAAGATGGAATTTATTAGGATACGCCCAGCATTGTAATTCCATGGAAATTTTAAGCGTATATCAATAAAATTTTTAAATAATCATGTGGACTATTAGCAAAAAGATTTTAATAATTCCTAGAAGTTTGGTGAATAAAATAACAGAAATCAATATCACTTCTTTGCTACTAAAATAGGAGAAACTTGTAACGCATATCTAGATTTTGTATAGCATTTTATATTTATTCTGTTTATTAGATTGAACAAACCCCTAATGTTTTTAATAAGTAATTCAAAGAAATTCTTTTATTTTAATTAGAATTGCATTATTATTATACATTTTATAATTAAAATGATGACAAATTGAAAGATGTTTTATTAATTGAAATTATAATTAACATGAAATCGTCAAAAATTTTCAATAAATTAAATTCTTGAGTTACAAATTTAATAAAAATATAATTTCGTGGAAAATATGTGGGTGTTTCAAATTAAAAAAAGGAAAATTATCATTTCTTTTAACAATTGGAAAATATAGAAGAAGCAAAAATTTTCTATTTTTGGAAAATTCTTGACACACAATACGAGTACAAAAATTATTTTCATTTTTCTCTGTAAATAATAATTTTTCTTCGTATAAGGTGCAAATTGGTATAAGGTGTAAGGTTTCGTATAAAGTGCAAATTCAAAATAATTATGTATGTGCCTATGTATAAAATTCTAAGAATTAATTTAAAAAAAAATTTTATGAGTAGACTGACTTTACTAAAATGTTCCCTTTTACTTACATTTGCGAGTACACATTTATTTTTAAGAGCAAAAATATAACAATTAATTCACTTTTGACATTTGTTCTCCATGCCAGCACAATATGTACCTACTATAAAATATTTCTCTTATCTTTTGCATTTCATTATCATTGCTCTCTTTCTAATTCTTTGATAAAATTTCTAATTTTATAATATTTTTTTGACCTTTTCATAATTACCTTTGTAAATAATTTCAACAAACAGAAATTTTAAAAAAGATTTTACAATTTTTTTTTTTTTTGTTAATTATAAATTAAGTTTTAATTTAATAGCTGCTTTACAAAACATAAAAATAAAAAATAACTTATGTATATTTGGAAAGAGGGCTTTATTTAAATATGTAGATGGAAAAATTTCAAAAATATAAAAGTAAAGATGAGAAAACAAAATTTAACTTACAAAAGGATAAGCACAAATAATAAAAATTACATGAAAATTTCAAAGAGCGAAAATACAAAAAAACGAAAATAATTTTTTCCTTCAATAGAAGGAGAAATTAACAAAAAAAAAAAGAGAGAAAAAGAAATAAAAGTAAAAGAGCAAACGAAATGTTTAATTTTTTTTTTTTTCTCATAAATCATAAAGGAGCGTTGTAATATTTTTGTTTGCATTGTGTATAAAAAGTGAATTATATTTTTTTATTCATACAAAAGAAAAAGAGAAATCACACATAATAATTCCAAAAATATTTAAAAAATAAGAAAAAAATTATACTTTAAAAGATCCGAGAAGAATTCAAAACCTTGAACCTCAAAATTATATTTGTTATGTTTTGTTTTTGTTCTTGTTTGTCTCACATGTTTTAAAATATTTACGTACACATGCAGTGCTGGAAAATAGATTAGCCCAAACATCTCCATTATATTTTTTAAAAAAATATAATCTTCATTTCGAAGATTCAAAAATATTTTCACGAACCTGTCAAGATCTTCAATGGAATTTAAATTGGATAAAGGTATGAAATGAAAGTACATCACGATTTCATTTCGAATCAAGTTAGCAACACAACAAAGAATGACATATACAAGAACTAATGACATACACAATGACAAATAATATCACAAGCCGTGAGTGCGTTTAGTTTATGCGCCAACTCGATCAAAATAGAATTAATTATAGTGGAGAATATCAAAAATTTTCTGTCATAATAGTGTTAAAATTGAGTTTTTGATCAAAATGTTGTTTACTTTGTGAACTTTGGAAAATAAATAATAATTTCAATTCTGAAAAACTACAGTAGGATTAAAAAATCTTAATTTTGAAGATATTTTTATATGTAAAATTTAATTTTCGAAGCTATATACAAAAAATATGGTAAGAAAAAATATTGACTTTGAAGATAAATGTTCATTTTTGGTAGCATTGTACCTATTTTAAATTTTTGGATCTCATATCGAAGATAATTTATACTCTACATACTTAATCTATAAAGATCAAGATAAAAATATATTTTTTTATGTAAGATTTCAGTACAGAAATCAGCGAAGATTTCAGGGAAGAATAAACAATCAATTTTGCGAGGCCGATATTTGGTCAAAGAATAAAAATCTATAAAACAAGAAAGTTTTTCCAAATCTTCAACATTTCCAGATTAATGGGGATTTTTGGAAAACATGAACGATATCAATTTGTATTTAGTTTTTATTCAAAATTTAAAACTTACAAAAAAAGAAATTATTGAACAAATTTGCTAATAATTTTATTAGTGGAAAAATAGTTTAATTTCTCAAGCAGTAAATTAAATTATACTTAATCGAATAAATTTACAACAGTTTTCTTTCAATAGTTTCACTCTATTCAAGCTCTCCATATTTTTACCGACCGTATTATGTAAACAATAGGTAGGTTATGTGATGGCAACAAATTTTGCATATCGAGTTTTCGGTGGGAACGTACTTCTCCATAGTAGGGAAGTGTAAATAAACTATTTTTAGCAACCTGTCGGTCTGTCGGTCTGTCGGTCTGTGTGTGCACGCGTGTATCTCAAGTTCGGCTGAACCGATTTTGATGAAATTTTATATGTAAGTTTGTTTCCACCATGGCACGGATCGATCAACTTTTGGTATATATCAGGCCTCGGGAACTGCACTTTTTAGCGGGCCGGTTTTTCATTTTTGAACATTTTGAAGAAAATATTCAATCGATTTACTTGAAATTTTATATATAAGCTCAGCGCGACCGTCCGCAAAAATTCGTATATTTTGGAAGAAATCAGGCATCGGCAACTAGACGTTTACTACGGGCCAAATATACATTTTTGTGTATATAAAGAGAAATAATCAACCGATTTCATTGAAATTTAATATATGAACTCCTCGTATTAAAACAATGAACATATAAATTTTTTGGAAAGATCAGGGCTCGAGAACTGATTTGCGGGCCGATTTTACATTTTTCACCATATCCACAGAACAAATTGATGGAATTTCTTGAAATTTGATATTTGAGTTCTGGTTGTTACCGAAACTAACTGGCGAGCATTTCAGGGAATTCGGGTAGCACAAAGCGAAACTCTACTAAGAGCCAAATTTACATTTTTCTAAGTATGTTAACTATCAGCTTACTAATGTCCTAAAAATTGGAAAGAAGTATTTAACAGACATTTTTATAATATTCTGTAACACTTTCATTTAACTACATAATACACAATGCGGTCGGTTATGTGCTGACCACATCAGATTTTTTTTTTTGTATTAAGAGCTTGCATCATTATCAGGAATATTTCTTAAACCCAACATCAACTATTTTCCAAACTAGTATTACACGGAAAAACAGAAAGGATCATATTATAATACATATAAATTGCGATTATCAGAATCCCCAACTAAAACGTCGTCATAATTATAATGAGGAATAATGAAGAGTTAACAGATATTACAGCGTATTAGTATCAGATATACAAAATGGGGGAAAAAACTAACGAGAAATGATTTTAAGTATGAAATCTCATTATTATGAATTCAAACTTTGGTTCAATTACCTTGAATTAAAATATGAGAATATTAGATAATGCTGTTGTTGTATACAAATACGAAATTTAAATAACCGCAAGCTTGTATTGAATATGACATGTTTAGAATTTCTATACTTGTCTCATAAGTTAGCCTTATAAAAAGTATTTTTATATATTAAGATTATTTTTTTGCAGATTTTCGATAAATTACAAATTCTAAGAGATTAGATTTTAAAGTTACTTTTAATTTTACAATATCAATGAAAAGATTTGGAAATTCGCTTGGTAAAAATTATACAACTAGTACATACGCCATGTTTAATTTAGTAAACAATTTATTCTTTTTTTATCGATTATGATTTCTAATCGGTTTGTAAGATAAAAAATTCTATTATAAACATATTCAAAATTTTATAGGTGATACCGGCTCTTGTATAGAACCTTTTACAAATTTCATTACGAATTCTTAAGCAGTTCACGAAATAGAGATTATTCATTTACATTATAGAGATTATTCAATTCATTATTCATTTACAGTCAGAATAAGTCAAAAAAAGTCAGAAAAATGAAAAATCGTCTTTTCTCATTCTTATTTCTTTTTTTTTTCACTGTACTCTAATGAAAAGATTTTTCATAGCTTATTTCCAAAAAAGAAAGCAAAAAAAATAAAGAAGCAAAGAAAAAAAGTTCCTCCTTGACAAAGAACTTTTCAATTACCAAGCAAACATTAAAAAAAAAAATATTTTTTCTTCTCCCCATTTTACCTCTCCCTCGATCACATCATTTAGAAATTGACTTTTCTGATATGATAGTAACATGTAAAATAAATGTATGAGTTTTTATAGGTACAATTTGATGTGGAGGGGGGGGGGGGGAATGTATAGCAAGTTGAGAAGGTAAAATACCGTTACGCAATTTGTTCATATAAATTTTTTATAATGTTTGTACATTGTAAACATTTTTTACTCTATTTTTTTTTTTATTTTTTTCTCTTCTTAGCTTTTGTTCACACATTAATCACGAAAATTTTTGAATAAGAATGGAAATTAAATAAATAAATCCTCATATGGTAGATTAAATTATTTTGATAAAAAATATAAAAATATTTTAATAATTTTGAGAACTTAAAAACAAACATTCTTATACATACATACATAGAATGTCATATATGTACAAGTTTTTTTCGTGTTTGACATTGAAAAGCTTTACTTTTGAAAATTAATTTTAAATTTAAATAAAAATTTTTGCCTTTACAATTATCTTAAATAATATTAATATATACGTTATGTTTGTAATTCAGAATTTACAAAATTAGCCTATCGGTACAGAGAGGATCAGAAACAAAGTGGCCTAACAACCACTTACATATAAAATTAGGTCCCAAATTTAATTTTATCGATAAAAAAAAAAAAAAACAAATATTTCCTATATTGCGTTATTGTTTTTAGCCAAAACCCAAAATTCAATTTTTTCTAATGAGTAAGTGACCTAAACCACATATTGTGGCAAAAATTTTGAAAGTGAGGGTTAGGCTACTTTTCTTCTTTGCCCTATGCAAAGTAGCAAAAACAGTAAATAAGAACAAATTCATAAACAAACGCAATAAAAATGGAATAAAATGCAATAAAATGCCAACATTGTCAAATTGTTTGCAGGATCGAATCAAGACTTTACCATATTTCACATAAGTATTCAAACTACCTACTTCAAAATATAATCATATAAAATTTTTTGCATAAATTATTTAAACCTCATGATTTTTAGGTTTCAATTTAATTTCTTGTATAAATGTATATTTTTTGGTTCAATGTGTACATTTCTTAGTTTTTTTGTACCTACCGCAAGAGCAAGATGTTATTTATCATTAATTCTAGAAAAATATTAATTTGAGAAACACCATTACCGCCAAAAAATTCATTGGCTAACTTTGGTGAATTTGAATATTTTGTAAAAAATGTAGGCAATATTATAAGTGAAGAAGATTAAACAACCCTAATCATAATAGATCAGAATAAGACGTTTCAAATAATGGAACTGGATGATTGTTATTGTTAGGCAAAATAATAAAACTAATAAAATGCTGCACATTTTAATGTTGCTCTACAGCTTATTATTCTGTTATATTGAAGCGTACAATCAAGCTGGGTTATGTTAATTTTATGAGGTGTGGAAAAGATTGGACAATATTCTACTGTTGCAGTAAGGATAGCTACATATTATACGCTAAAGGTCAGTTTTTCAAAATTATAATTATAAGAAATTGATTTTATTGAAATTTTAAAAATTTTTCTATTTTTAATTTTCATTCATTTTTAAATTAATTACGAATTTTTGATGTGAGAAAATCACCATCATTTGTTTGTTTTTTTTTCTAGCACATTTTAGACGTACAATAATGTAGGACGACATTAAAAGTACTGTTTAATTAATTAAATTCCAAAGAAAATGACAACATCTGGAGCATAGAAAAAATTTATAAACAATTTTTTTAATATTATGTAAATATTTTATAATTAAAGATTTTTATTTTTAAAACATTTAATGAAATGATTCAAAAAAAAAAAAAATACTGATGAAGTCAGGACATAACCGACCGCAATAGGTGTTGTTTAATTTAACGAAAGTGTTACAAAAGATTGTGAAAATTCCTTTATAACACTTTTTTCCAAATTTAAGGAAGCTTGTAATCTTTTAATTGACATATCCAGAAATATGTCAATTTGATTCTTTTTAGAGTTTCGTTTTGCACCATCTGAAACCGTTGAAAAATCTGCCAGTTAGGTTCTGTAACAACTAGAACTCATATATTAAATTTCAATAAATTCCGTCAATTCTTTTAGATATGAAAAAAGATGTAAAATCGATTACGAATTCGATTTCCGAGTTCTGATCTTTCCAAAAAAAAATATAGGTTCATTTTTTTTTACACCTCAAATATAAAATTTAAATTTGAAAGAAATTTGTTGATTATTTCTGTTTATATGCAAATAGGCCAGTAAAAAGGTACAGTTCCCGATATATGTATACCAAAAATTGTACAATGTCTCACAAAATAAATTCACATAGCTTTCCTATAATTGAGAAGTAAATTTCCACAGAAAACTCGATATGTAAAATTTTGAGGCATAATGAATACAAACAAATAATAAAAGAAATTTGCGAAAAATTTCGAATTTAAAAAAGAAAAATAAAAAAACGAAAATTCTGATTTTGATAAGTTTTATCTCAAAAATTGTGGCCCAAATTGATTGTAAGATCGAAAATAAAAAGCAATAAATCCCCAGTGAAACCAACCCATGATTGTCAGTCTATAATGCATGGATCCAAAATTATAAGCATTTATTTATATGCAGGAAAACTCTGGTGACATTTTTTTTTTTAAACAGCCCGTAGTTCGAAAACCAGTATATCTTCTGCAAACAAACATCTCCGCCCCACCCCCCCTAATATACAATTTTTTTGCTGGAAATTGATCAAAGAATCATCCCTGAAATTATTTGCTACCTTATGGGAATCACCCTGTATATTATAATGTTTAGATGATAATTATTATGGTTGAGAGTATTTAATTAAAAAATCATGTGTAGTTTGTATACATATTAATGTGTATACAAACTACACAACACCTACATTAATTATTGTATAGTTCTAAAAATAGTTCACCTTTACTTTCCATTTTGATTTAACATTAATTTTTATTAAATAATTATATATCAAATATATATTAATTTTAAACATATATACGAATACACACATTAATATTACAATTCAAAAGAATTTATCAAGTTTTTCTGACAGATGAACAGAACTATAACGTTATGAATTATTCCATATACTAACGGTTAGATTAACATACATACTATTCTTGTATTAAACTTCTAAAGGCATAAAAATAAAAATATTTTATGAATTTTACGTTATAGGTATATAAAATTTATAATAAAATATTCAACTTGTTTGTTTTGGTAGTAAAACAAGGAATTCAACATTCAAAAACGTTCATATGAAAAAAAAATTATGCTCATATAACATGTCATCTCGTCATTTACACGTTCACCTTTTGGGAAACGGATAATAAAAGCATTTCGTGATATTTTCATTCCTCTTTGACTCACTCTCTTTTCCTCTCTCTCTTTCTCACTAAAATATTATACGATGGCAATATTATTTTAGTATCGTGTAAGTGATGCGATATACCAACTCTTTATAAATTTATTGTAAAAATATGGTATTGAGCATATTCAGTTGAACGTTATTATATTAGGGTCCTAAATTGCATATGTCATAATATTTTTAGTATATAGGAAGTGTGAATAATTTATAAAAATGTAGTACGAATTAAATTGTTTATACAGAAAATATATGTAGATTTTAAATATATGCTTTTCATAGACATTGTTACATTGTATATAAAAATTTTAGAAGCTATGTTTAATATTGCTAGAAAACATTATTAGAAACTGTTAATCAATTACCACAAAAAATAGTGGAAATCCAGGAAAGTTCTAAGAAAAATATTTTATCTTGAGGTTTTTGAAATACTCCAACTTCCTTTTCGTGTAATTTCTAAGTTTTCTGGTTCTCTATAATTGGACAAGAGGTATATTATCTTGCTGAATCTATAGGCAAGGCGATAATCAAAGGACCGGGAATTTTTTAACTTATACAAGAATAAGTTTCTCACTTTTCCTGCTATAAGTGTAAAAAATTATGTCAAATACATAAAAATTCATTAAGTAAAATCATAAAATTCAGAAAAGTGACTACAATTCTGCAAAATTTGCAGGATAAAAAATTATAGAAAATTTAATTAACAGACGTTTGCAATTTTGATAACAAAAGAACGAGTAACAACGAATAATGCCTGTTTTATAGAAGTTTTTCATATTTGAAAATTCTTTCGAATGACAGCGAACAAGAATTTTGACTGAAGTATATACGTACGTCTATATGCATGAATATTAATTAATAGACAATACAAATTAATGTGCATATAAATTATGAATTTTAGAAATTATGTCTTGTACAACTATATTAGAGATTAGACCTATAAGGTCTTATACAACTCTTAAATTTTTCAAATAATATACATACAAACGAAACTGTGTGTTTAATATTCATCTATGTCAATATAAAATTCAAAATGAATGTTTGAGAATTTTTATGTAAAACAAAAGATTTTTTAAGATTTTCATTAAAAATTTTTTCTTTTGTGAATCGTATAAATTCGAAAATACAAATATTTTTTTATTCTCTTGTGTATGAGCAAAATTGCTCTATTTTTGTCTCCATCTTTGTAATTTTTATAGCAGTAGAAAAGAAAATTCAAATAATTATCAAGATTTCAATGCATAATATTGCAAGCATCTGTATGAATCTAAAATTAATCATAAATGTGTTTATGTATCTCGGGCCTCCTATAATTGAAGAAACGAGTGAATGAATGTGTCAACTACAGTTTCACTACAACTATAGTTTCGAGCAAATATTAACATTCTTTCAAAGCAAAACAATTCTGTAGTGTGACATAACACCGTTTAAAGACAAGCTATCTCTTAAACGAGTGAGTGGTTTTTTGAAAAACAGGTTTTGTTCATAAGAAAAATAAATTAGAACAAGAATTCGTTTATACAAGACTTGAATTTTTATAATCGAATCTGATTAATTACGTCATACTGAATTAAAATATTAAGACGCCTCCTATTTATTTCAGGATCAATTTGTTTTTCTTGAATTGTCACCAGCTAAGGCCTTCAGATTAAAAAGTTGCTTAAGAGTTTGCTATTATTTAACATGAACCCTTTTAATGAAAAAGGTTGAAATGAAAGCATCACTTTGTCAAATTATAATCTCACAGAATAAAAATTCTGTAATATTAAAAAATGAAAAAAACAAGAATTATAATAGAAAATCTTAATCTAAATCATTTAATAGCATTGCAGTGAATAGTGAAAAAAAGGCATAGTTTCTTATATTTGTTTTTAAAACAATGTATATAAACTTTTTATAAAAATCTAAAAAGAAAAAGGAAAAGCATTCTAAAATGCACCCATCATTATAAATTTTTTTATATGTCAGTTTTGCTCTTTATATAACAACTAAATAATATATGTATATATATATTATTTGCCTATTCATAGACTTATAGATCATAGTAAGCTTGTATATACCTATAAGAAAAAAATCTGATGTGGCCATTACATAGCCGACCGCAAATTGTAGATATATTGTCTAGCATAGCCCTAAAATTTAAAAAATTGTTTAAGATTATGAAAATGTTTCTTAAATAATTCTCTCACATTCAAATTACGCTGGTAAACTTTCAGTTAACATACCTAGAAAAAGAAGAATTTCGCTCTTAGTTAAATTTCACTTTATGTCATCTGAATTCCATGAAAAGTTCGTCAGTTATTTCCGGCAGCAAACTGAGCTCAAATATTAAATTTTAACAAATTCAATTAATTAATTTATTCCATCGGTCACTTGTTCGGCTTTCAAGCCCTGGTATTCTCAAAAATTTTATAAGTTCCTTGTTTAATCACCTTGAATTCATACTTTAAATTTCAATGAAATTGGTTGATTTCTTCCACAAGAAGTGGTTTTTCCTACTGTGAAAGGCAGCTTATATAGAAAATTTCAAGTTAATTTGTTGAATATTATGTTCTTCAGAAATATGAAAAAAATCCAAAACCAGCTCGTAAAAAGGTCCTGTTCTCGAGACCTGACAAATAAAATGATATATAAAATTTCATCAAAATTTGTTTAGCCGAACTTGAGATAGGCATCTCTCTAAAAAATTGTTTATTTACGCTTCTCTACTGTAGAGAAGTGCGTTCTCACCGAAAACTCAATAAGTAAAATTTGCTGCCATCACATAACGTTCCTTATTGTATGCAATGCGGTCGGTAAAAATGAATGAGTGTAGATGCATAAATTAGTTGTGCTATTCAAAATGTTTGTCTTCTGTTCTCTTTCTTTTCGTGTACATAATTTTTTTTTTTGTTTAATGTTTGAACGCGTACGTAATTTAGAGAAGACGGAAATGTAAATAAAAATGTTTAATTAAAATGAAACGAAAAAAAAAAAAACAAAAAATTAAATGCTAAGCGCGTATTTATTCCAAGTATTCACTGAATGCGCATGTCCACAACCTTAAACGAGTGATTATGAAACTATATAAATGTGGATACGTACTTAAAAATCATATTGGTACAATTAAAAATATGTTGGCTATTTTAAACATTCTCTTTATGTTTAAAATACAATGTACAAGGCAACATTTCATTTATTTTGTTTTCTATTGTTAAAATGTAGAAATTTTTGTATTATGGTGTTCATTTTACGTCAATTTTTGATAATAGGTGAATTTTTAAGCATAATTTTTTATCATTTATAAAAATATTACTATATGTATAGAATTGCTGAGCATGATTATATTCTCGAACTATATGCGATGGTGTAGAATTGAAAAAAAAAACAAATTCAATTAAATTGGGTGCAACTACATTTCAAGTATAAGAATGTTGGAGCCACTTCCGCTTTATTTCCATGTCTTACTATAAGAATCAATTCGAATCTTTAAAAAAAAAATAACAATTAACAATATTAGTTCTTATATTCAATAATTTCGTAACTAGAAAAAAATGAAAGAAATTGATGCCAGTCGTCGATGAAGCCTTTGCAAATATCGCGAAAAACGAAAAAAAAATTAAAAGAATTCTTTTGTTCGCCTTTCTTATTTTGACTTATTATTGGCTTCTACTCGGATTTATAAGGTCTCAAACTAGATTTTCATGAAAATTATTTGCCTCTTAATTATTTTAAAATTATTTAAGGATGCGATTTTTTAAAAAGAATGAGTCAACAAGATGGTGAAAAAGAAAAATGCTCTTTATGTTTTTGCTCGTTTAAATTTATTTTATCACCCTGCTTCGTGAATATTATCAAATCTGCTTCATTCAACATATAGTACCATATTCATTTTATTCCAAACAAATTTAACGTAATTTTAATTTTTAATAAATTGTATAACATAAATTTGAGATAAATGGAGTTAGTTCAAACCAATGGTTTGTAACGAAAACAATTTTCCTTTGAAGCAAGTGAAAATATTGCTTCTAAAAATAATCTACTAGTTTCTTTTATATATCCAATTATATAAAAATCAGGGCATACTTTTAGGATTAGAAAAAAAAAACAAATTAAAAGAAGCATTAACGTAGCGGTTGAATTCGACAGCTAAGCAAGTGGGTTAAAAAAATAATTATATTTTTTAATTTTACGATATTTAACGTTTGGAAATCGCCTCTCATTTTTTACAAATTTCGAGAGGCCATAACTTGAGAGGGGACCGAATTATTAAAAAATATTCTTCAAGCAAAATAAATTACTGTTTATTGATATTTAAAACCTGAATTTTAGATAACGATTAATTTTAATGGCCATTTTGTTTTTTTAAAGATCAACAAGGGTGTGCCAAGCTCAACAAGTACTTCAACAAGGGTAGAAAAGTTCACTACTTCATTTGCATTTGCAGAATTTAAAAAATACAGTTTGCGGTTTACTTACAATAAAAATAGTGAAACAATGGCATTTTTAGGATTTCAAGAGGCTATAATTTTTAGCCGAGTGAGGGGGGGGCGGTTAAAAAATTACGGATGATAACGGATGGGCAGTGTGAAACTAATATTTATATACCTAAATAATATTCATGATTAAATTGTAGAACAGGTTTGGAATAAATTTATTAAAAGTTCTTTCTGATTCTTTTACAATTCTCGTCAACCTCTGAGTAGAAATAAGGTCTTTCTGTTTTACTTCAATATTCTTCGTTTATTTTATCTCAGGTAATATTATAGATTTTTAAATATCTAGTTGATGTTCACAGAATGTAATGATTTTACAAGCATATTATAGGTATAATTTTTATATTTAATCTAATTAACGTGATTTTAACTGTAATTATAAGATTATGCTTATAAGTTTATAGTTTTAATAAATGACATGATTACAAAATTAATTTTTACACTTCATCATACATAGGTAAACACCGTACATGTATATACCAAACAATAGGGAAGCTTTGAACAAACATCAATCGTATAATACAACTAAAATCAAACAAAATGAAAGAAAAAAAAGGAAGACAAACATAAAGGACAACCATCAAACAAGAAATTATAATCAAGGTAACAAACAACACACATATTATATACATATGTATGCACAAATGTGCTTGTATTCATATCCAAGGATGATATGGTTTCGATAATTCAGGTGACAAAATCATTTTTCCTATATTTTGTATTTGGTATTTGTTCGAGTGTGAATATGCATTAGCGTTTGTACATCTGCCATTACATTTTATTATACATATAATATAGTATGTCATTATAAAAATCAACACTTAAAAAGAGAATCTCTCTTAAAATGAGTAAAAGAAAATAACGCATATAATTAAAAAGAAAAGAATAACTTTTTGAATAAAATAATAAGCAATGGAGCGACAAATCTCATAAAAGAAAGTGAGTCAATAACTCTCATAGACTCATTCTTAATATTTTTATATATTGCTGCTAATATTTTATAAATTTAATAAGAAAATTTTTGAAAAATTTATCGAAAAATATCAAAATAAAACCTTCTGGACTTTGTTCTCAAAAATCTCATTACTCTTCGATCGCAATTAAAATATTTTCAATTATAATTTTAAAATTATTGTTCTTAAGACGGTTTTTCAAGATAAAAATCTTTAAAATATCCTAAAAATATTTAATAATTTGAAACTATTGCTCTAACAATATTCTGGCTCAAAATTTTGTTTTAATCCGCTAACAATAAGGTAAGTATCTAACTTCAACAGAGTATCTAATTCACTTGACAGAATCGACATTCTAGTAAAGGGTGACAGAATGAAGCAATTTCTTTCTCAGTTTCTATATCTAAAACTTTGTTGAAGAAAAAAGAACTAAAACGTACTTATACAAAATTCTTTTATTAATCGGAATCTTTAGAAAACCTTTTCTCTATTGGACAGCACTCGAATTTACATAGAATTGACGAGTTTCGGTGTTATTCCAAAATATTATCGTATTTTCAATTTATATATGTGAATCACTAGTATTTTTACCATTTATTAAGAAAATATTAATTTCAAATATTTCTAAGATCAGTAAAATTAAATTTTCAAATTTAAAATTTTAAAATGGGGACGTAAAGACTCTAAAAGGTATTACCAGAGAATAGTCTTAAGCAAAATAGGGAAAGAATTCAGTAATTTAAAGTAAAATTAAGGTAATACAGGAAAATGCTAAAAAAATGTAAACATATTCTTTAAATAATATCAAAATCTTACAATATCCTTGCATCTTCTCTCATTGTTTCACCCATTTTTATAAATACGAGTAATTTTTCTTAATAGAAGATTACAATAGATGGCAGAGAGAGAGAGCTACGTTACAATGACGACTTTATTTTTCTTAAGTTTTACTTTTATAATTTTCTTTTTTTATTTTCTTTTTAATTTTTTAACATCTTTTTGAACTTGATCCTAGTTATAATATGTGATGATTAAAACATGTGTATCAGAGTAATACTCATGTGTACACCTTAGATTCAAAGATATAATAAATTTTTACGTGCATATATATAAAATTATTATGTTAAACATTCTCCTAAATATTTACAAGATCCTCGAGGCTATAAAAAATGACAGCATCTTTCGTTCTCTCTCTCTTTCTCTCTACATTATTTATACTCTATATACTTGAATATATAGACGTACGTTTCTATATATATGAAGATAATATACTCGTGTACTCGGGTGTACATTTAAGGTACACGTTTACATTTATCCATAATAAT
This sequence comes from Condylostylus longicornis, assembly GCF_029603195.1. Classification (NCBI taxonomy): domain Eukaryota; kingdom Metazoa; phylum Arthropoda; class Insecta; order Diptera; family Dolichopodidae; genus Condylostylus; species Condylostylus longicornis. Next base: position 3,692,249 of record NW_026578009.1, on the reverse strand, counting down.
GAAAATTGTAAGAAGCATATATATATATGTACCTATTTACATGCATACATATATACAAGAATGAGTGCTGATGACAAAAGACGATATGAAAAATGAAAATTAAGAAAATTGTATCTATAATTTTTCATATCTTAAATCTATTAGAAGAGAAATAAAAATTTCTAAAGGTAAAGAAGCATTATATATGCATAGTTCATACCAAATATGTATAAACATACATATATAACGTGTATGGAAAATTATGTATTGTGTTGTTATATTAACAAAATGTACATATATTTTGTTAATTTATTAAAAGTGAAAAAGGAACAAAATATACACAATATGAGAAAATGAAAACACATTACATAACATGATTACTTTCCCGATAATATTTGAATAATATAAAAATATTAGAAAGTTTTTGATTTCGTGCTGAAGGTGTTTCAAATACAAGGTTATGAAAATGTGGTAGATGTAGTCTCTGTTGACTTTTTGCTAGATAACCCTACCACATTTCTATTCTTTCTATTGTATATTACATAATAAACATTACTATACTACCGTTGGTCTGGAATCAGAATCAAAATAACAAATCCTTCATTCTGGTGTTAACGCGTTCTGGATTTGTTTTAATCGATTCGACCAAAAGCAGGCATACCGGAAGCAATTCTTCTCTCCATAACCTACAGGAATTTTATAAATTTTTTTTTGCGATTTTCATATCGGAATAGCTTTCCATAACCTATCAGAAGTTTTGTAAAGTACAATTTGTTTTAATATTTTTTAGAAATTATTTGATTTTAATTACAAAAGCTTTTTAAGAAACTTATTTTGGATAAAATAAGGTATTTTCAGAAATAAATTCAAAATATGGTCTATACGTGAATGCAATTTTTTAACAATTAAATTATGGTGTCGAAGTTTTCATATTTACGCCATTTTATGACCTATAATTTCAAAAACAAGAATAAATTTTTAATTTAATATAATTCAGTAATTTCAATATTTAAACATTGTTAAAATTTCTTTTATCGTAAAAAATTTATAAGGAAATGTCTATGGTCATTATTGAATTGATCATCCAGACTAACTCAATTCTTATCGTATAATATCGTATTCTAACTTTTACTGTATTTTTTTTATAAAATCTTTAATGTAGCTAAATTATTAATTATTGTGCATCCTTGCATTAAAATATTTTGAAAATTATTACTTTAAAATTTCCCCTAAAATTATGCAAAATTTTATGATAATAAGAAAATTATTTCTATTGTTAGCTATATTGAATGCTTTCATAATAATAGACCTAAGGGTTGAGATATACAAATAATAGACATAAATTAAGAACAAAAAAATAAAATATGTCACTTTGTATTTGGAGATTTTTAAAAACTTTAATTGCGTTTTCTGAATAAACTAGAAGAAATAGAGCATTTTCAATCGCATTTTTTTAGTGATCACGAGGAACTCACAGAATCCACCAATATAATATTTTAGTTAACTGTTTCTTGGTGAATTATATAATTGTCGAGAAAATTGTATAATATCGTAATTTAAAAAATAAAAAAACCCATACTTATGTTTAATATGTAGATATTTTCTTTACCAATTTTAATATCCTTGAAAATGAAAAGTAGGCTGACAAAATATTATATTATATATGCATATATTATAATATATGTACATATATATAATTGATGTATATTAATGTATGTTTATATTGTAATATTAATGTATCTATTTATGTGTAAATAAAAAAAATGTAAGAAGAAACAGAAAGAAGTTGTTATGTTTTGATCGTTACATAAATTATGACAATATTGTGATTGAAATTATTATTATAACATAAAAGAGTCTACATATATGTTGAAGCAGGGGGAGCTGAAGAGGTACCAATGGGACAATAGAATGTAAATGCGAGCAAAATAATAATAATTTTTTTTTCTTTTGCTTTTATTCATGGAATATGTTATTCATATTTGTTATGTACATGCACATGTGGTATATATATCAATTTATATATTCAAACATTATACTTATATAATTCTACGATATTAGTATTTTATATATTTACATATTATATGTATGTATTTCTATGTTCATATATGTACATAATATTAAAAGGAAGGATATTATCCTGATTATTATTATTATTGTTATCATTATAATTTCTCCATTTTTTTTTTCTTCATTTTAATTTTTCTCATTTTCAATATTTTTTTTTTAAACATTTTTACTTGCAAAATATTCACATATAAAAAATGTTTTATTTATATTATAAGTATACATACTCTTGTACATATACAATACTCTCTTATATCCGGAATAGAAATAAAAAGTAGACAAACAAGAAATGTAAAAAAAAAAAAAGAAAAAATAAATAGAAAAAAAAAACTTAATTTAAAAAGTAGAAGAAGATGATTAAATTTTGTGTTATCCTTAGAATTTTTACTTTTAACATTAACATGTTGAAGCGAGATTGTATAAATTTAAAAAGGATGAAAATAGAAATTTCCTCATTAAATTTTTTATAATTTCCTATTGTACTTTATTCATTTATTCTTAATTTTTGCCTATTTTTTTTATTTTGATAAAATAAGAACACAACATTTTAGAGTTTTTTGCAATTTTACGGTCCTCAAAGCTCTTTAATTTTTAATAGAAGAAAAATTCTTAAACAGTAATTGTTGTATAATTTTTGGCTAAATTTTGCTTACACAGTTTTAATTCGAAAAAAAAAAATTTAATTAAAAATTTTTCGAATCTGTAACTTCCGAAAATTTCCTTTTTCGAATGAAGATTAAATTTCCAATAATTCGAAAAATTCACTTCATTTGTTCCAATACATATATATTATGTGCTTGTTAATTTCCCGCAGTCATCCGTCTGTCTATTCATTTTTTCACATTTTTAGAATTTTAAATACAAGAAGATTTTTCGAAAAAAAGTATTTCTCTAGAAGAAAATTTTGCACTTACCTCTTCCATTTTAGAAATTATAGCCCTTAAAAAAAATGTATTATCTATACCAAAATCACAAATATAATCTAAATCCAGAAAACTATTATAAAACTTTTCGTGTCTGAATGTAGTTTGACAATTTAAAATCTCTTCAATTCCAGCATTTAAATTAAAAACAGATAGCATCCTCGTTCAATATGGGATTCAAAACCAATTTAGTCATGTCTATCTGCTCGTCCATCTACACTTTAGTTCCTCGAACAGATAACTTAAAAATTAAAATTACTTTAAGTTTAATAAATTTTAAACAAATGTTTTATTATAGTGAACACCAGAACCTCATTTCGGTTAAAAGTGATCGTGATAGTAATTCATCTAGCTATCATACAGCTTCTATCTATTCTTATTTTCAACTGAATTTTTGCATATTTTCATTATTATTTTTTGTGTTAACTCAAAAACCTAAAAATCGCAATAATACTGCAAATATAATAATTTATATATGTAGCGGTAGTGTTATATTTCAAGGACAATGAATAATTATTAAAGGATTTTATTAGTTTTATCTTACTATTTCCAAACTAACCAATTTTAAAAATGTCATATTGCACGTTGAACATTATATTTTGTATATGATGTTATTGTTGTAGCTGTTGTATGTATATAATAACAATATACAATGCGACAGAATGCAAAATACAATAGTTCATAAGTAGCTGTCATAATTACTTATTTGTTATTTATAAAGTGTTGGTACAAATAGAATAATAATTTCTTGTTTTATGTATGTATGTATACAGGGTGATTTAGTAATAGACTACCATAATATAATATTATTGTTAATGGCAACCAAATTGGGTAAAAATTTTAATTCGGAACATAGTGTCAAATCGAAACTTTTTTCGAGTTGCAGTGGTTTTAAGAAAATTTGGGTTTGAAATTTTAGCATACATGAGGTTTTTTGCTCATAACTTCCGTTCGAACAAATATATAAGTTTCAAATGAACAGTGTGGAAAGGGCTAGTAAAGAGCTTGAAAATAACAAAAACTTTGAAAGTTTCAAAAAATTTCATACGAAATTATCGGCTTACAGGAAATTAAAAAATTGAAATAAGGGAAAAAATTTGATTTTTTCTAAAAATCGAATGCTTGGTATTCTGAAAGTACATAAAATACAAGATTAAGTAATATTTTGCTTTCAACTACTATAGTAGCCCTTTCAGAACTGGTTATTTGAAGCTTTTATCTTTTTCGGAAAGGAAGTTATAAGCAAAATACGTTTGGGCCAGTATAAATTTCGTGAAAATTTTTTAAAATCCTTGTATCTCGGAAACCACTGAAATTTGACAACTAGTTCAAAACAAAAATCTTACTCATGTGTAATGCCCTAATCGAAGATATACAACATTGCACTCTTTACTGAATCATCGTGTACATAAACACGAATTTCTATTGATAGGAATGAATGCTTTTTCATTAAAATCTTTCATCTCTGTGAGCACATCCAAAGATACAAAGATAGAAAAAAAAAAACTAAAAGAAAATTTAAATGCAGCGAAAACTTAATGGACTTACGTTGAAAATAAAAAAAAAGGAATTTTTACAATAGCATAAAAGATTTCATCTTCTATTGTTTTTCGAAAAAAAGAAACCTTCCACAAATAAAAACAAAAAAATTTTTTTATTGTCTTTTCTTAATTTTATTTTAATTTCATAAATATAGAATTTTTACATTGTATAATGAAAAGTTGTGCATTGCATGTGAAAGAGTAACCATACGATTATTGTTTCAAGATGAATTTAACATTTCATCACTGCGAATATTTGTAGAAATTTGTGATTAAGGCACGTATTAATTGGTTGGTTGGTCTTATATTTAAATACCAGTGTTTTATCAAAAATTTTCGTCATTTTCAAAATAATCTCATCTATAGTGTGACCCTTTGACTAAACTATATACTGCAGTTTCATTTGATAAGCGATTCAAATAATTTTAAAAGTACAAAAATCTACTTTGCTACCGTGGATGCCTTAAATTAATCGATATTATCTTGGACGCCATAAAAACTATAATTTTCAAGATGGTGTGAAAAATGAAAGTTTTAAAAAATTTTGTTAGGAGCATTCAAATTTTTTTCCAAAAATCACTCTTTATATTTGAAGTCAATTTTAAAAATTTAAAATGGTGGTCTACTAGTTTTGCTTAATTATAATATTTTTATAAAGTAATAATTGCCACACTCCCGATAAGGTATCTGAAGCAATAAAAATTTATAAAGGTATGGTATTAAGTTTTGTAGGAATTTAAAAATTGAATTGAAACAGTCCTATCATAAATTCCAATCGTAGAATCCTGTGAATTACCAACGTAGCTACGATGTAGACCTTTAAATGACCACAAATTCCTTTCGTAGAAATTAAGAACCACCACCATGACAGCATATTTTTCGAAGTGTCAAAATTAGGGTATTTTATTTCAACTGTTCTTTATGTTGCTATTTCAGTAAACAACTTTCATAATTTTTTAAAAGCAGAATTTTGCAATTTCATTTAGTTTTTAAATATTTTTGAAAAATGGAACAAAAAATTGGATAAGTAAATACAAATTCGTTTCCCTTCGTGGTTAGAGTGTCGTTGTAGCTGTGTAAATTGCTTGCTACATTGAATTATGTCTTTTGTAAACTTTTCAGGGTTGTCTTTTTACTAGCAACGTAATTACTCTATTATGAATATTCGGAGCAGAATTTTAGTAATTCGGAATTGACAATATGATATTCGTAATTTTTTTCGCATTTTAGGGCTACAAATGAAATTCATGATTGGATTGAAAATTATTTTAAAAGTTGAGAAGTTTCAGAGTGTGCAGAAACACAATTTTCATCGCAATTTTTAATTCTTCTGAAGAAGCCGGCCATTTCTGTTATACTGCAATTATTCAGTTGTTATTTAATTTAATATTATGTGAAAACCTTATTCATTTTTTTTCTATAATATATTTCTTTTGTGAAGAGGATATGTATGTCGACCATTTGATATAAAAGCGACAAGGTCAACGTTTCTGTATTTTTCGTTTCAAACATTTTTTCACTTTGTTTTTAATATGAAGGATAACACGGTTTTCGTTTTCTTTTTTTTTTAATTTTTTAAGGTCTTTTTTTGATATTAATAATTTTTTCTTTTCACCTTGATGACTTATATTACCTGGGAATTTAAATTTTTATTTTTATTTTTTGTATCTTATTAATATAAGAGTATTCGAAATATGAGAAATCATAAAAAAATTCAATGCCATTTGGATTTGTATATGAAAAATATTGGAAAAATTTCAATTAAAATTTTTTAGAAATGTCGAGAAAAATTAGAGAATCAAAATGGGCTGACCCTCAAAATGTACCTAGTTGGAAAATTAATGTGCTTTTGATAATTTTGTACTAAGTTACTAAATTTAAGTAAAATAATTATTAATTACTAGAATATTTTTGTTCCATATTTGTATTTTTGAATAATTAATTGTTCCCAAAATATATTTTTTAAAATTCTTATAAATTTCATGCCAAAAACTTTTATTAAATTCTTGAATAACCTGAAATTTAAATTATACTCGTATTAGATCGACTGAATTTAAATTCAATAGGGTTTGTACAGTAACAATCTTTAGTAAGTCATGAAAATTTTGTTAGTCTAGTTGAAAGAGTTGAGTTCTGTCTATTCCACTGGAATGAATCGTGGGATAGACAGAAGACTTATTTAGTTCCTTTCTTATTTTAAAATTATTTTTATTTCAATAATTTTTTCCCTTATGTTATGAATGCTATTTAAATAAAGTTGAGTCTGTTGTTTATAAAGTAGCACTCTTCTCTTCTGGTTCCAAATAATTTTAACAATATTTTAAATATTGCATACATTTGCGATGAGGCAAAAAAAAAAATGAAAAAGGAGTGAATATAATGCAGGAATTTAAGGGTTAATTATTAATTAAATTTTAAAACCCTTAATTTAAGTTTTACAAATTTTTGGAGTCTATAATAAGGGAGGGGGAGGGGGGGGAGGAGTTGGTTGTTAAAAATGTTAATAGTTGCTAAAATTTCAGACTCTGACAACCTGTTTGTTTAAAAGAGGCACGATATTCAACACTTGAAAAAAAAAACTCATTTTAAATAACAGTAAATTTTAACGGCCATTTTGTTTTTCTAAAGTTCAAATATAATATGTAAACATGTCCATGGACGCACAGAAGTATGGGCAAAACAAAATTAATAAGCTTATCCTTTCAAAATATTTTCATCATATCAAAGTGCTAAAAATACAAGTAAAATTGCAAATAGTTCAAGTTGAATTGGAAATGCAGAGCAAAAGGATATCCATATGTGAGGATAATTTCAGCGAATTTTTAAAGTGGTTATTATTTGTGTAAATTAATAATTTTAAATTATAATCTAAATGGTTTTATACCTTTTGTCTATTTTTGAATAAATAACCAGCGAATATTCCGAAAAACCATTAACCTTTTTAACTGAACTTTTATTACGGGTGGAATTTTCCTTTTTAACCCATAATATAGAGAAATAATGCACAGATTTTCTTGAAATTTAATATTGCAATAGCAAAATATTTTAATATTATTCTGAAAATACACATTTTCAATTGGTTATCTGCTGTTCACATTAGATTTAATTTTTCTTACATTTTATATCCTCTTTATTTATTAATCCTTTATTTGAAATTTTCATCGAAAACCCCTACGGGAATTTTACAAAATTATTTACAATAGAATTTAGTTCATATTGTTTATTATTTAGAATTTTAATGCGGAACTATGAATAGCCTCCTATTTAATATTATTTTCAAAAATAGAAGAAATACCTTAGAGGAATCATATAAAATTTATTACATATATATTTGTACTCGATTTATCGATAAATCTTAATTACTAACTATTACAATATTAAACCTTTGATAAATTTATTGGGCAAATTATTTATAAAATATTGCTTTAAGGGATCATATATTACAATAATTTATTATACAAAATATAGAATCGGTTTAATTCAATTTATAATATAACAGAATGATATCAAATGATTAAATATAATTTATTATCGCAATATTGAAATTGCTTCAATTATTGGAAAAAACGTTCATTTGATATATGAATAATGCATTTTATTTTCTGTTTTATTGATTTTATTATTAATATATATATGTTGCCATATTTGATAAGTTTCATACATAAATAAATTTCTGTTATAAGTGTATCATATGTTTATCATTAAAAATATTTAATGCATTTGCTTTCATTATTATTACTGCAGGCATTCAGAAATATTGGAAATAATATTTCTTTATTAGTTGTTAGCTTTTAATTTGAAATTCATTATTTAATAATAAGAATATTATGGTATATTAATTAATTAATTAATATTTATTAGTTAATGTTAATCATTAAAATATATTGCATAACTTTAGGCTAAACGTGATGAACACGTGAATAAATAAATAATAGTAATTAAATATTTAAGATGCTCCTCAAATTGGGGTTTTTTTTTTTTAAGCGTAATCTATTCGAAGAGATAAAAGAACCCCAAAAATTTTCCTTGATCTACTTAACACATTCTGAGAAGCTCGACATTATACTTTAAAATATTGTAGGTAATTTTTGTGAAATCGCAAATAAAATAGGAACTATTCATCAGAATTATTATTCAATTCCCAAATGAGCTATGAAGCAGGACATATTGTGTTTAATTATACGATACTATGATTCATTTATGCTTTATATTCAATTTTCATATTCTAAATTCGAAATTCTATATATTATATCTGAAATACTCTGGATTCTTTAATCAGTTCAGTATTATAACACGTGTTTTGCTACATGTATAGATAATACTTATAGGAATATGGAAATAAATTCAAAGATCTGAGTATGCAACAGAATACACGAGGACTAGTATATATAAAGATCATGGGCTATAGGCGGTCGTCGTAAAATACTCAAACCCTCTTGAATATGCCTTGTAAATTTCTTTATAAAGCCATAGTTTGCTAAATTATTAATATTTTTTACTTCCTATTTAAAATACCTCCTTTTTCTATTACTTTATACTCTTTCCTATTACTCTAAATGAATGTAATTAAATTAGATTAGATTGGACATAGATTCTAATAAATATAATACTAAACAATTCGTTTTATAAGCAATAATCGCTGAATAATTGCTTATACGAGCACAATAAATGCATAAAATTGGATATTAATATAACAGATAGGAAATTTTGGATAAATGTTAGGAAAAATCATCTGAAGAAAGAGGAAAAAAAAATATTTGAAATGAGCTGAATCGTGGGAACCATTACCAGAATTTCTGTAAGAAAAAACTATGGCAAGAAAAGAAGATGAACTGAATTTTATTAAAAATACATTTGGTTTTTATTCTACATTCGCTCCTGGGAGAGGCATAGGGCTGGTGCATGATATCGTAGATAAGAATGAATCAGTTTACGTCATGGAGTTTTATTAGGAAGAAGTGACGAGCAAATCGTAATTTTTTCTTTTTATTGATATTTTCTATTTTATTTTGCTGATATTTTTAATATTGAATATTGATAGCAAGAGAATCCGTTCAATTAAAGCACCAATTCAATAACCATTGCACCATCGGTCAGGTATTCGAAATTCATACTCATTATTAATATGTTATTACAATTTTGATTTCTTTCTATTTAACCACGGTCTACAAAACAGCTTTTCCTACTATCCTGTGTTCTGAAACTGCTTAAATGAGAGCCATTTATGAAATCAAATGAGGTCAAATTTTAAAGCTATAATAAATTGGAATAAAATTTTAATAAAAAAAATATACAATTTTCTAATTTTTAGTCGTTTTCAAACATTTTGTTCCCTTAAAAACTATTCATATTTGTAACGTATTGGTTATTTGTATACTACATTGAAGTAAACACAATCTTCTACTCCATATGCAGTATCAGTACAAATATTTTAATGTATACACTTAAGTGAGCCACAAGTTTTGATTTATTAAATTTTAATTTTCAATATCATTATTATATTAGTATATAGCCATATATTAAAGCTAATATGAGTATTCTAACCGGAAGAGACAACAGAAAAAAAAAACAAAAAAATATTGAAAAAATATAAAAATAAAATGAAAAATTAAATCCCTTTTGGCAAAATCTATCAGATCATATTTTAGTCTCATTGATCATAAAAATCTGTTCAAAAAATTATTTTTTTTTCTTATCATTTATAAGTAAAATATCGTATATGAGGGCGGCAGGGTTATTCAAACGAATGTTTGTTTATAAAATGACTCAGTTATTTATATTTAACTATGTATAACGTTTACTTGTAATACGAGTTACATATCTGGATACAAATATGATGTACATAACTTCTGTTTTGAAAATAAAATATATTTTTATACCAGTACAAACGTATGCTCGAAGGGTATACTAAATTTGCCTTACTGTTTGTAATGCTAAGAAATAATGATCTGAAATATAGACTCAAGTGTATGTTTTTGATCAGTGTTGAATTCTGAGTCGTTTTAGCTTTATCTGTCCGTCCGTTCCAACGATAACTCAAAAACTAAATTGAACTAAGTGCACCAAATTTTCACAAATAATTTTTTTATAGTAAATACCAGAACTCTATTTAAATTGGTTATGATCGGAGTACCTGGTACGGGGTAACTGCCACACAACTTCAAAATTTATTTGCCTATGTCTTGAAAACTATAAAAGCTGTGCGAACGAGCAAATATATTAGTAGGGCCAATGTGTTTGATAAAAATTCGTTGAAATTGCTTGGCTCTTTCTGGTAGCTTCTGGTAAGTTGTATAGTTCAATAGTAGTTTGGTCATATCTTAAAAAATATTGACACAGTACTGAAACTTTGCATAAATTAATATGGTAATATGGCAACTTAAAGTCATAGTCTGTCCCGTCATTGTCTGTCATTCGCACATTGGATAACAAATTTGTACGGGTATCACAGAGTTGACAAGGTCAACTCTATTTTTTCTCGTTTTTCTTTAATTTTGGATTTCTTTTTTATATTTTTTTTAATATTATGACGTATTGCTTGTAAATTGAAAAATAAAATAATTTTTCCTAAAGGTATATTCAAGTTACAAAGTCTGTTTTTTTTTTTCTTATTTCACTTGCGTAATAATAACTCATATACATATAATATAAATTGCATATTTTTTATATTCTTGCTTTCATATACATATTTGTATACAATATAAAATATTAGCTACTTTTGAATGCTGCTTGTGCTTGTTATACTTTTAGTTTTTTCGTTTTTTTTTTTTTAGAAATTATAATTTTGAAATATATTTTTATTATTATACGCTTAAAGCTATTGATATGAGTCGGATGACAATATATATATATACATACATATACGATGTCATATACGATATCATATACAATATTAATATAAAAGAGAGAGAAAATATCTAAAAGATTATATGTATATGGTAATACAAAATATAATAATAATAAAAGAAAAAAATTATAACAAATTTTCATATATACATAACGTGTGTGTGTGTAATATTGTGTACAAGGAACTAAAAATTGTATATAAAAAGGACTTTCAATTTTCCTTTTGTTTTTATATATTTTTCTTTTTCCAGGTTAAGTATAAAACGATACTTAAAATCAAAATTTCATTTATTTATCTGTGTATGTTCATAATATAGAATTATAGTAATAAATGTAATTGGATAAGTATACACATATATACACATAAGGAGGGCGGGGAGGGACCCCCCCTGTACTATTGAAAAATATAAAAAACACAACACCCCATTTAATGTTATTACAAATATATGACATTTAAGGACATTTTTTTTTATGTTTGTTTTCTTTTCTCTTTATACAATATGTATTGAAAAATAAGGTGAAAAGATACTACAACCTGTCTTGTACTTCAACAAGAACCAAAAAAAAAAACAGAAGGAAAAGAAAATTTACTTTTCATCATCATCATTAAGAATTAAGTAGGATATCTTCGTTCATAAAATTAATCTAGTCGTAGTAGTATTAAGAATAATAAAAGTAGGCATGGAAAGTGAGGCAGTGAAATCGAATAAGATAGAGAGAGAGAGAAAATATAAAATTTTTAAATTAGAATATGTCAGATTTTTATTATTTCCTCTGATTACAACATATTTAAAATTTGAAGAGTAATAATTTATTAAAATATTCAAAGCAAAATAATTATAATTTTATATTTGAAGGGTTGATTTTTAAAACGAAAATCATTAGTTGTAGCTCTGTTACGATATAAAGAGTGTGTGCTATTTTAAAGAGTTCTAAAGAAAGTATAAGGCTTTAAGAATAATATTACACAATTGAATATTATTTTTTTATATAATTTTAATATATGTATGTAATATTTACGATAAAAATTTACGATAAATAATTTATTATTACGATAATATATAATTTTACGATATCAATACTATTGCATTATAACGCAGAAGAATTATACACAAATTTTTTTTTGTATGCAGAGAAACTTTTTGTAGTTAGCATCAAATAATAATGTTTATGGACTCAAAGCTAGCTTTACTATTTTAAGCCATGATATTTTGAATAATTTTTTTTTTTTTTATAATATGCATAGCTAAAGTTTAACTTTCAATCTGTCCGTTTAATAATGCATATGTTTGCAAAATTTTTACACCCAGTGTGAAAGCTCAATACACTAATTGACTTTTAACAGAAAATTTATTTTTGTAGAAGAAAATTTTTGTCTACCTTTTTTTCTCTGAAAGTTATAGTATCTTATAGTTTTAAAATTCTGTTTTCAACTACTTATTGTATCGGAATCACAAATTGAGTTCCTTCTGGGAAATTTTTTTTTTTTTTATGTGTAGAACAATTTTTTATATGAGACCATTTTAAGGACAAGATTCGTTTTAAAAAAATATTTTCAGTTGTTCAAAGGAAGAGTGCTACTTTTCAACCACAGCTTTGATCGAATTTATTATTTATGCATAAGTGTGTAAAAAATTCTCTGATATTTCCGAAATTTTTAAAAAATTTTTCAAGATTCGATGCGAATAAAGCGAGAGGAAATTACATTCAAAGACAAGTTTCAGATTATTCAAAAAAAATTTTTTTTTAATGGATCACCGCATTTCTTTATCGTATAAGAATCATAAGAGTTGCTTAATGCTGTATATGATTAACAAGATATTATTTATAATAAAAAAAATAATTCTTAGATATTTAAAGATTTAAAATTATGTTTTAAAATAATAAATTGTGAAAACAATTTTCTCATACTAATCAAATGTTACAAATTTTAATACTCTTATGCACTCGCTTTTGCATAACATTGAATTGTTTACAATGGAATACGAATTGAATTGAAGATTTCCAATTACTACTGATTTTTTTCATAATTAACAAACATATGAATAAATTCAATATTATTAAGAACAAATTTATTTTATACGAAATTTTTCATAATTATTATAGGTGAATTTTTTTACATCATATTTATGCGCCCATAACCGAACATGGACCCTATTACTGTATGCATAACATAAAATTCATTTTATATAGTCAAATTTGTTGATATATGCGTGTATGTATAAAATGCATTGTGAAAAAAAAAAGAACGAGACACTTTTTACTAATTAAAATAATTAAGAGGTAAACAAATTTAGAGAACTAGAATTTTTCCCCCATATTGTAGTTTTTCACCTCATTTTATGTATTTTTTCTTTTTTTGTGTGCTCTTCCTAATTTAAATATATTTATTTTGACACATTATTACGCCTACGTACAAAGTTATATTTTGGGTTTTTGACATAAAATGGGTGCCCAAAAGTAAAAAAAAAAAAACAAATTTTTTAACAAAACTGTGAGAAAATGTGGTTATCAATTTCATTTTGCCAATTCGTTTATTTTGGCTATAAAAAATTTAAATTTTACAAAAGAGTGGAAAAATAGAATTTTAGAGATTAGAAAAAAATTATTGGATTCTGAGAATATGAAAGAGTTATTCTTTCATTATATGTTCTACTATACTAGACGAGCGTCACTATAGAAAATTGGCCATGAATGTATGCTATATCTTGAATCCAATAATTTCGAATTTTTTTTTTCAATATGTTACTGAAGACTGAAATTTTAATAATATGTAGATACGAAATTTTTTGCAAAGTTTCTATGAAAATAAAAAGTAAAATTCTAAATATTTATTATAGAAATTCAGAAAATCCTTTTTTTTTTTGACAATTAATTGTTATAATCTCGTAACTTACTATTATCTTAATCTCTTCTTTATATTGTACTTTATCCCTAAAAGTATGCAATACAATAGTTATTATAACATTATTAAATACAATAATTTGGCAAGAAAATTGTTTAGAAAAGAAAGATACATTAAAATTTTTTCATAAATTTGCAGAACAAAATGAATGTCATAATCAAAATAACGAGTTAAGGCAGAAAAATTAATTAAAAAAATTTTTTTCTCTTCAAACTGGACTCGAATCAATGTCATACCGCTTTCTAGATGGACGCTCCACTAATTTAATAATAGAGGTATGAAGAAATTACTAGCAAATTGTACTTCGCATTGTTTTATACTGTAATCTACATACTATTGCGCTACATTCAATCTTCACTTTGGAATACACAATTTTTTTAATAAATTCTGCCTTGACTCATTTCGTTCCGCAATTGTATGAAAAAATTTCTATTAGTAATTATTAAGTTGATTAGTTATTTTTGGTAAATTAATAAAGCAAAACAAACTTTTTTCAATTGTTAAAAAAATATGTGTTATTTTAGAACCTGTTTTTATTTTTTATCTGAATTCAGTTTTTTAACAATATTTTATTACTTTTTCACATTAATTTCAAAAATTTAAAAAATATTTAATTTTAAAAATTTTGATACCTTTTGATAAATTTTCCATATCGTAATTTTTTTTTTTTTCATTTTTTCATAAAATTACAATATTTATTTACTTATACACATTTTATAATATGATATATATAATATGTATACAAAAATTAATACAGTTATAACAATATTATAATACCGAATGCAAGTGACATAAACCATTTGACACAAATTTGTTCCACAAAAAAAATATAATAAATTCGCAAAATATTTCTATATAAGGCAAAAAATGAAAATGTTTCATATAAAATATTTTATAATTATATTTGTGTATAATATATCATAATATAACAGTATATATATCATATATGATATATATATAAATTTTATACTTGAGAATAAATTAAAAGTTTTATTTTTCTTTCAGTTTTTTTATTTTTATTTTATATACCATTTTTCATTTCTGATATTATTTGTGTATTTTTTCATTTAAATACACATACAAATACGTATATGTATATATATATATAATATTTAAAGAGGACCAAAAAAAAAAAATTAAACAAGAAATAAATAAAGGTTCCTTTTATTTTTGGGCTCAGAATTATTATTTTTCTTAAAATATAAAATTCTATATTATATTTAGATAAAAAAAAAAAACAAATATTATAACAATTTGTGTGTATGTGTGTCTGTATATAATAAAAATAAAATATCCTTACCTTTGAGGGTTCTTATACATACATATGTATATGTTATTTATACACATTTATGTATATTATATAATTGTATTTATGTATATATACATGTAGGTATACAATATATTATTATATTCTCTTTTTGATTTTTTGTTTTTTTTATTATTCTTGTTTGTTCTTCTTGTATATATATTGTCTTTTTCTTTTTGGTTTTATTTTAATTGTTAAGCCAGCATCAGATTTTTAAGAAATATTTTCATTTTATTTTTTGTTACTCTTATTTTTTCTTTTATTTGTTTGTTTATTATTGTTTTGTATTATGTATTTTTTTTTTAAATTATTATTGTTGTTTTGTTATTGTTCAGTTGTTGTATTTTATTGTTGTTTTTTTTTTTCGTTTTTAACTTTAATCGTTTCTTCAAGATTTCAATTTAAATTTCGAAAACTTAAAGTTTATATTTTATTTTTAGAAATGAAAAAAAAAATAATAAATAAAATAAACTATAAGTTTAAAAACATAAAAAAAAAAAAAAATAAATGAAATGAAAAGAATGAGAACAAAAAAAAACAATTACAGTAAAATAAAAAAGAAGAAATTAAAAAAGAAACTAAATTTTTCTCTTAAAAGATTTTCTTGTTGTTTTCTGTTTTGATTTTCTTCTATTGTTCTCTTATTGTTTTGTTACTGTTCTGCTCTTTGTTATTGTTTTGATATTCACTTATGCTTATTCTTCTGCTTTTTACTCTTTTATTTTTCTCACCAATTTCTTTTACTCAATCTTTTATATGTTTCTATGTTTTATTTTTTTTGAAATTTTTCTCTAAAGATTCTCTGGACTTTATTATGGAGAGGAGACACAACTAATAAATTGAGAAGCAAAGAGATAAATTTTTTCTTTTATCTTATGTTTATTTTGTAATTTATTTTTACTTATTATTTTTATATTTTATTTTTCTTTTTAGTTCGATTTTTTTTTTTGTATTTATTATTTGTTTTGTGTTCTTATATTATATACATACTCTTCGTCCTTTTTTTATATTTTAATTTAATAAAATTTATCAATATATAAATGATGTTTGAGTGTGTGTAATTTTATTTTGAAAAATGTTATTTTATTATTTTACTATTGTAACACTATTGTGCATATTTCTCTTTATATTTGTACATTAAAGTTTATTTGGTTACTTTTAATTAATTTTTATTTATTAATTGTTGTTGATTATTTCTTTCACATATAAATATTATTTAAAAGAAAAATAAACTTAAATATAAAAAAAAAATTAAATTTTAAAAAACTGATAAACTAAATAATAAGTGGGGGGATGGTAACAAACAAAAAAAAAAAAAAGAGAAACAAATTTAAATTAAAAAAAAAAAAAAATAAGAGGAAAAAATTAAAAGTACAAATAAATTAATAAAATAAAAAAAAATTTTTTATGCCTTCTTGAATGCCATTGTTATTTTATTGTTATGACAGTAAATAATACTGTTTGTATTCAGAATAAATTAAGTTAAAGGAATATTGTATAAGAAAATTTTAATTTCTCTCTTATTTTTTATTAAAAATTTTCAAGTTTTCTTTAATTTTTAATATTATTATTAATTTTTCTTTTTTTTTTCTAGAAATTTTAATTAAAAATTTTATTTCTGTCTTTGTTATTTAAATTTTTTATTTAAATTAATTTTATATTTTTTGTTAACTAAATTCATTTTTTTCACAACACATTTTCTCTTATTTTCAGGATAAAAAACAAAAACAACTGTACTAGGAAAGAGAGAAAAATTTAAAAAATTTTATAAAAATTAATTTTTGTTTTCAATAATTTTTCAAATATTTTTTTATTTACTTTAATTTCTTTATTTTGAAAATTTTTATTCAAAAATATTTTGTTTTTTCATTTATTTTTATAATTTTTTCTTTTAATTTTCATATTTTCAAATATTTTTAATTTATTATTTTCAATTCTGTATTATAGTTAATTTTATTTCAATATTTTTTATATTCGGTTGTTATAGATGATAATTGGTATTATAAATTCATTTTTCACTGTTTTATATTGAACTATAAGAAAAAAAAATTAGATATTAAAAGTAAAATAAATGTAAGAGTATTGTAAATATAATATTGGAAATAAATTAAAAAAATTTGTAATTTTAATTGTTAATTTAATATTTTAATAGTATGTAGTCGTACAAGTGGTGAGCTATTGGAAATTTTTTTTTCCAATTAAATATGTTTAAATTTTCAAGGAACAAATTGAAATTTTGAATTTAAGGTCATTAAAATTGTAATCATAAACAATTAAATTTTTAGTTTTAATAAATTAGAAATTTAATTGAAATCTGAGGTTTTTTAAAATAATATTTATCGAATCTATAACACTACTGTTTAAAATAATGTGAATACATAATTAAATAAACAGATAAATAAATTATTTAAAAAAATAATTTAGCTAATTTTCGATGTCCAAATTAAGTTCGTAATGAAATTTTCAAATTAGGCATTCAAACAAGAATTTACAGAATGAAATATACATTTATATTTTATTAGTCGCGTCACTAACATTATAAAAAACTCTAGTATGTTACGCCATCTCAATATTATTCCTGCCTGGTAATCACATTTGTAGAGCCAATAAAAAAAATTTCTAGGATATCTCATGCGATGTTTTTTTTTTTTTTATATTAGAACAGATTTGATACAAGAATATTTTCATAAATATTGTGCCTAAACAAACACAAAGAAAGTTTTATAGCATAATTATTTTAATTATTAGCGATTTTTTAAATACCTTGCAACTTCCCAATTTAAATATTAAAATAAAATCTTATTTATTTTATATTTTTAAAGTATTTGAGAATTTTGAAACAAAAAATTTTGGTGGTCTATCGAATACAAGTACGGAAGTGACAAAAAAATTAATTTCATATCAAAATTGGTACCACTTTCAATTATCACTTCTATGACTGCTAGAATAATAAACATTGACATAATAGATATACGATTACCAGAATATGGGGGATTATAAATCTTTTCTTTAATTTTTTTTAATTAATTTTCTATACAACTAAGTTTCCATGTTAATAATTAAAATTTTAAAAATTGATTTGCATTATTACCATATTTATATAACAGTTTTGAATTTTATAAATAAAATGCAAAAATGGCATTATTGTTCAGTTTTTGAATTTTCATTTAAATTTTGAATTTCTAGCATTATGTCGAAATATGTTTTTTTTTGTCATTTTGATTTAGTAAGTTTTTTTTTTTTGTAAAATTTCGTTCTTTTTTCTTAGTACAAGAAAATCATTTCTTTAAAATTTCCTAATGAATATACAATCTGCTTAATGAGGGCTTTTCGAAAGAGTTCTCTATCCAATATTAGAAAAAATTTTTCAAATTCATATTACTAATATTACGTCCTGTAATATTTATTGGGAAATAAAATATATTTCTTTTAATTCACAATTCACATTTTTATAATTAATAGTAATATTTTCGAAATATTTTCAAGTTCAAATTATTTAAAAATTTTCAAATTTCGAATATTTCATAGCCAATTTTTATAGTTGTAGCTCACCACTATCTACACTAACACTAGTATGGTATTAACAAATTAGTTTAATTAAAATTAAATAAATAAGTAGCAAATATTTTTTAAATATAATTTTGTAAATAATACAAAATAAATCACATATAATTTAATAAATATCGTAAATTACAAAAAAAAGGATAATAAAAATAGCTTTCTAATATAAATTTTATTTTTTGTTCCACATGGTTTTTTTTTGGTCATTATTTCATGCAAAATAAATTTAAAAAAGGATCACAATGTGAATGTTTTTTAACCCGGTCTTTAATTAAATTAAAAAATACACGGTTTTATTATAGAAATTATTATAGAAATAGAAAATTATTTTTATAAAAATTTTATTTCCTAATTTCCCGTATATCCGACTTATTTATTTTGTTCTCCCAAACAAAAGTTTTCAATCTTTCTTGCTTGCAGTCCGATTTACAATTATTACAATTTTTTTTTTTGTATTTTTTGTATAAGGATATTATTTTATCCACTTAAATATTGTAAGGACATTTACAAAGTAATACAAAAAAAAAAAATAATAGAACAAAGAAAGAACCATGTTGTAGAGAGAAAAAAGAAAATGAAAATTATTACTTGTGGTGAATAAAATATTATAATTATGTATGTATACATGTATAAGGATATATGAATATAAAATATTTTACATAAATTTATGTATTCATAATTTTGTACAAATTATAAAATTTATATGTAAATATAATAATATATAAATGCAAATATATTTATAAAAAAATATTCTAATATAATAAAAATATGTAGATTGTAATCAAAATAAAATTATGATAATAAAAAAAATTAATATTTAAATATACACAGTAGAGTCTTTATATAGAGTGGCAACAATACTTAAAATCATTGGTTTCTGTTCTTTTAATTAGAGATATTTTTTTATATACACTTAATTTTTCGGTATTTGTTTAGAAAACTCAACTGCATGTTTATTATAAATTCAGGTCCAATATAAATTATATATAATATATATGTGATTAATTTGTAATAACAAATTAACAAGTAAATAGAAAAAGGGAACTCCTCTACAGCTAGACTTGATAGGATTCAAGAGATTTTGAATAGGGTTCTTTAAATCGAAATTTCACTGTACATAAATGTAATTTAAAAATGTATATATATATTTCTATAAATTATATTAAATATATTATTATAAAAATAATATTTATATAAATTTATGAATAATTATTAATATTACATATATACATATATCGTTAAATATCATTGTTAAAGTAAGCATTTAAGAGGCAAAAAATTAAAAATATTTTTTTTTTTTAATATTTAACTTTAAGAGGACTTTTCTCTTTGTTATTCAATAAGAAATTTTTGGTTAATTTTCAAGTATTTAATAAAATTCAAACAATTTGTAAAGTTTATGGGAACCCTGTTCTCAAATACTTAATAATAGTAGTGAAATAATAAATTTATTAAATATTTTTTTTTTTTTTTAAATTTCATCCCATTTATCTCTACTATTTATAAATATATATTTTATCTTGAATCTAAAGAATACAACTATCAAAAATTAATAAAATATTTTGATTTCCAAAAAGACGAAGAAGAAGAATACCAAAATAATATTGAGAATCAAAAGGATAAAGAAAAACATGTTAATATGGGTGTGGTGAATTTTCCCGTATAGCAAATACACAATTTATATTAAAAAGCTTTTTTATTATCCTAAACTTTTATTTTTTCACTAAATAGATTTTTTTCTTTCCAGTTTTTCTTTAATAAAAATAATTTTTATAAATCCCATTTCTTTCTTTAACAAAAAAAAGAAAATATAAAAAAAAAAAGTAAAAGCAAATCATTTTTGTCTCAAAATTTTCTTAAATTTTCTTATAAAAATTAAAAATTTTACACTTTTCTAATATTAATTTTGAAATTAGCCAAAAAATATTTAATTTCCATTTTACTTTTAATAATTTTTTATTTTAATTTTTTAAGTTTTTTTTCATCTTATCTAAAAATCATTTTAATTTTCTTCTTAAATCTTATATATTACTTAATTTTCTAATATAATATATGTATATGTGTGTGTACATGCCTGTGTATCTAATTTATTAAATTTAATATACAAAAAACAAAAAATTTTTTAATTTTTAAATTTTAATTAATTCTTTTTTTTTTTTTTTTATTCTATAATTTTCACAGAAAATTTTTTATAATATTTTATTATATATTTTTTATATATAAGTATGTGTTCTATATTCATTATTTTTTTTTTCAAATTTTCAATAATATTTTTTTTTTTGCCACTATTTCCGTTATTAAACAACCGAACTCGATAACTGACTACACCTGACTACTAGATAAACTCTCAAATTTCGACCAAAGAAAAGAATTATACAAAAAACAAAGAAAAAAATAAAAACAAAAAAAATCAAAGATTTTTTCTCTTGAGATGACGGCAAAATTATATACAACAATAATATTGGCATTAATAGCACAGTAGAGCAGCATCGCAGCAAACCAGGACTTTTTTTTTTGTTTTTTATAAAATATTGTTATGTATATGTTTTCGCAAAAAAGTTCAAGAGACATACATATTTTATATATATATATTTTTTATTATAAAATATTGCTACATACATATATATGTACATTCTCAATTAATATTGTGATTCTCAATACAATGTTATACTACAAAAAAAATATATTCTTGTTTCATAATATTTTCAAGTAGGTTCCGAAAAATACACAAAAACAAATTTCATATTGTATGAAATTTAGAGAAATGAGAAGAACAAAAATAAAAAGCTTTACTGAGCATCTTGTATGTTTTTGAGCTCAAATTATATTATGTAAAAAGTTCAAAATAAATAGAAAATAAAAAAAAAATTGTTTTAAAGCTTAATTTTGCATTATATGCGAGTGAGTACATATAGAAATTTGTGTATATAAAGAAAAAATCATGTGGTAGAAATGAAAAAAAAAAAAAAAAATCTCATAAAATGTGTACACATTTTTTTGTATAATTTAAAAGTCTCAGGTAGCAAAATTGTTATATTAAGTGTGTTTGTGTGTGTGTGTTTTTGCAAATAAAAATCAAATAAAGACGAATATTCGACTTAATAAGCGATTCTTTAAAAATATTTTTATGAAAATTTTCAAAGAGTCAATCTATATTGATTTATTAATACAAACTGTGCAGTTTTTTTTTTTTTTCACTATATATCAATGACAGTGATTTTCTTTTTTAGTTTTCTACAAACTGATGAAAGCCGAAAATGATATTCAAACCAAATATCATCTTCGAATTATTGAATAGATATAAATTTAAAATTATAGTATCTATTTATATTATGCAATTTAATATATGTAATAAATTCTATACTCCAAATTAAATTGTAAATTGAAAATATTCATTATATTTATTTCATATTTTAATAATTAATTTATAATAAATAGTATTTCCATTAAATATAACAATTATAACTTTAACATTAACAATTCAAATTTACTTAGCTAATTTTACAAATTATGTATTTTATTTGAAAATTAACAGTATAAATGGATAAGAAAAATAATATATTGAAAAGTTCACTTCGCCTAAATGTATGCAAAATTTTTTTTAAATTTTTTATAATATATTTTTTGATTTCTAAGTATTTGATGCATTTACTACTTGTATACTAGCTATATTATTTTCTCTATATAATACAAAAATGTTTTATACTGTTATGCTCAAGTAATATTAATATTAAAATTATAGTGTTCTACATAGTTAGACATTCATATACTCATAATATTATTATGTTTGAAAAACAAACTAATACACAAACATATTTTGTATGAAAAAAAAAATAATAAAAGCTTTCTGGTTTTTTTTTCTCAATTATTTAAAGTTGTTTTTATTATCACTGCTCTTAAGAAATATATACATACACATTATAGTTGTATAAAATAAAAATATTTAAAAAAAATTTTCCTAAAAGAATTTTTCGAAATAACAAAAGAATACTCGAAAGCATGTTATGTGTTCATACAATGTGTATAGAGGCAAGATGGGCTAACATTGTATATAATTTTTTATGCTCTTCTTATTTTAATCTCAAAATTTATATTTAGAGATTTCTTTTTTTTTTTTTTTGTGCATTATTTCGTTTTATTCTCTTTGTTAAATTGCATAAAGTTTCTGTTCTCTCACGATTACCATTTTATTGTTCTCTTTACTCGCAGTTAGAATTTTTCAGTTTTATTTTTCTCTTTCACTCTCATATTTTTTCACTTTATATTGTTTTTATTTTTTAATAATATTTTAGACAAAATTTCATTTTTATATTTTTTTTTTCTGTATTGTATGTATACAGTATTACAGTAAATTTGTTGTTATCATGATGGTATAACAAAAAAAAGCTTCTTCATCATACTACTCTAATCAATATTACTATATATTATTTGAGTACCTTCTTTTCTGTTATATTCTTTTGTTTTTCGTTTTTGTTTTTTGTAGAATTGTAGAGAATAATTGAATTTTTATTATATTGTTATTGCATAAATACATTTTATATATACATATTATATAGTATATATACGCAATATATGGTAAATAAATGTGGTATATATAAGAACTTCAAAATAATGTTTGGTAAGGTCTACTGTTATATTCTTATATATAATAATATATTAAACGTGCCGTTTTTTACCTTAAATATGTTGTTATTTTGTTTATTTTGTTTATAACATATATAGTTATACACTATATATGTATTATTGTTATATACAATTTAAACTATGTATATAAAAAGGTAAAAGCCAATTTAAGATTTGTTTTCTTTTACTTTTTTTTACTTTCTTTTGCTTACCAACCAAATAGTTATAGTATGTTATGCCTAAGATATATTTATGTTAAGGGTAAGATTTTCCTTTCGGAATTTCGGATTATTTATATGAAATGGATAAGGAAAATATAACAGTAATATAATAAAAAAAAAACAAAAAATGAGTACAAAGCTTTTAAAAATTTTTTTTTATTTTATTTTTCGTGAAATTATTTTATGCAGTACAAGTAAAAAAAAATTCTCCAATATAATTAGTTGAAAAAGTTTTATTTTGTTAAAAATAAAAATTTAATTTAATAATGATATACGAAATATAAATTGAAAGCAATAGATATGTGACAGTAATTGACAAAGAAGTAAGAACGATAACAGTAAAAAGTTAATAATATTGTAGGTATATATGAAAAATGTATGTTTGCTAGAAAAGCCAATTATTTATTTTTTTAAATTATTATAGAGGTACAACTGAATTTAAGAGATTATCGAGATGAAACTGTTATATTTGTGAAGACTTAAAGTCAAAGTGCTTATACATTTATATTTTGTGTAATATTGTAAATTTCTTTTGAATAATTTTAAAAAAAATTCCAAAAGCAAATTCCTTAAATAACAAAACACATTCTAGTATTTTGTTTTAAAGTCATTACAGCCTACATTGCCACGTTTGTATAATACCGCACAATTCGCAATGTTCAAAATGTTAAATACTTCATTTCCCAACGTCTTAAATTTTCATATTTCATTTCAAAGCGTCTTACCTTAAAATTTCATTTCAATGCGTCTTACTTTTAAACTTAAAGAGAGTGAGAAAAAAAATTATAGAAAAGAAGGTGTATGTAGTGAAAGGTGAACGTTTTAACATGTTGACCAGTGTAAACCGGTCAATTTAATGTAAATTAAAACAAAAAATATGTAGTATATACATACATATATTATAAAAATAGTTTGTGAGACCATATTATATGATATACATTTTTCAAAAGCCAATAGGTTAATGCGCAAATTTTCACAGGTGTAGGGTCCCAAAGGTACGAAAGTAGAATAATTTTTTTTTTTTTGGTTTTATTTTTATTTTGTAATTTCGTGGAGGGTAACTTGGAAACTTATTGTATTTTGAATTGAGTATATACCGAAAAAACCTCTGTACTTTGCTGATGATGATGACAAAATATATATATATATATAACTATGAACATATACACATAAATAATTATTGTATATACTCAATAATATGTAGAGGAAAGATACTATAAAAAGCAGGGTTAAACGTGTGAGAGATGGAAGCAAAATAAAATGAAATGCTAAAAAAAAAATTGTATAGCATAGTTTATATGACTATTGTAAATTGCTTTCAATTATATGGTATATTAGTTTTGAAATGAAAATATACATGAGAGTAATAACATCATAATAAATATGTGTATATGTACATATACGCATAGGCAAACATTCTATAATATTGTATACAGTCGAGAAAAGAATTATGGTAGACGTTTTGAATAGAATATTTTTTCGTATTTTTGAAAGTTTGTATACATTTTTGTGTATGCAATATTATCCCTCACATTGTAAACTATATATTATTGTTAGTAATTGAATAGAATAAGAAATGATATAAAAGAATAAAATAATTTGAAAATTTCTAATGTTTTTATTTATATTTGTCATATTTTTATTAGTAGCTATAGTAAAAATAGTGATATTAGTCCAAATCTTAACCCAAAACAGACATCCGAATTCACCCTAACAAATAATATTAAAAAAGGACATGAATTAGCAGAGCGAAGGAAATTATACAAATTTACTTTCCCTTCACTCTGTTCAAGAATTACTCTACCATATTTCTGTTATGAGCATTTTTTGAAATGTTCATTATTCTTGTTGTATGCTGTATTTTGCTGTTATCTTGATTTGAAAATAACATTCACTAATATTTTAGTAACGCAGATTTTTTTTTTTGTTATTTAACAGGAAGAACGTTTAGAAGATTCTTTTTATTATTAGAAATTTTTAACGCTTGATGCAAATATAACAGTAGCTCTCTGTACTATAATAATAATAATAACTCTCAATATAAAACAGAATCTCTGTTTATAGAGCAATTATTTACGTGATAATAATAATCTGGTTGTTTGTCGGTTTTGGGAAATTTTTGTTTTACGAAACTTATTGAATTTTTAATTATTTCAAAGGTTCTACTGTAATCTAAAACAAAAAACACTCGGCTATAATGTACAAGTTCGCAAATACGGTTGCTCTCATATGCATCTTTTCAAATAAATTTAATGTAAAAATTTTTCACAGATGTCGCTAATAATATTTTTAGAATATTAAATTAATTTCTCCAATAATTTTTTGCCGATCGCAGTTAAAAGTCGTAATTGGATTATATTAGAATTGAACGTGATAATTATAGTGTAGAGCACAGTTATTCTCATTTTGCATTTATTTGTTATGGATTTATCCGTTTTCGACTGTATACCAATAACGTCATACAGATAGATATATAAAATTTTAAAATGTACATACGTGTATAACATTTTATAGAAATTTTGTATAGGACAATTTCTTATAAAAAATGAAAATTCGAACACAAAATATGATGTGTTAAAAAGTTTTTTCTTGCTCTCAGTTTTTTTCTTTTGTGGATTCTAAAAGAACACATAATAATAATAGTACATATAATTTTTTAGATGTGCATGTATTATAATATAAAGGAAACCGAATAAATAGAGGTGTGCTGATGATAATACAGATGAAAAATGTTATTACGTTAAAAATAAAATATGTAAGTAAGCACCTTATATGTTCTTACTTTTGTGATCATTGGAAAATCCACTCTTTCATATGCTACATATATAGTATATATTAAATTGTATTTATTTCTATTAAATTGTATATAGTAAGTTGTATATATGTGTACAATATATACAGGGTGATTCAGTATGGAATACAGCAATTTATATCATTGGTTCAAAAATGGGTTAAGCTTTTGTTGTAGGACTAGGTGCCAAAATCTCAAGGGTTTTTGATTTACATGTATTTTAACGAATTTGCACGAAATTTGTATACTTGTTCAAGTTTTTTTTTCTTATAACTTCCGTTCCGAAAAAGATAAACAGAGGCTTCCAACAAATACTTTCTGAATGGGCAAATAAAGAGCTCTTTTAAATCAAGTAGACATCTATTTACTTGATTTTGAATTTTATGTACTTTCGGAATACCAAGCATTCGAATATTAAGAAATTTTTTTCTTTTATTATTTTTTTAGTTTTCTCCAAACCGATGCGTACCAAATTTACTGAAACTTTCAAATTTTTTCTTACAAAATTTAGCCCAATGGCTTAAGCTTTAATTTAAGTCAAACGTTTTCATTTTAGAAGTCATTTAAATTTTTGAAAAAAATAATTTTAAGATCAAGAATTTGAAGGCCTTAATTAAATGTAGAAACACAAAAAAATTTTTACAATTTTACAATTTTAATGATATTAGGCTCTGTAATTATCAGCTATTATAAATTTTTGGAATTGTTATTTCTAGGAATCATTTTGATCCTCTAGCCAATGGTATATGTTTTTATATACCTTTCTGAATCACCCTGTATAATATATTTCTTTTAGAAAATTAAACCATACCAATCCACTTTCTAATTTTATATTTTACTCTATATAATATTATCAATGCATTGAGAGTATATTATTACGTATATTATGTGGGCATGAGAGTATAGAGAGGTGTCGAAGACATTTTAATATTATATGATAATAATATACAATTTAATATACAAACATATTTTGAATTGAATTGAAAGGAAATGTATTTTTATTTTTTGCTTTCCTTTGACGAATATATAGAATATTTAAAAATTTCGAGAAAAATTTATATATAGAGCATCTATGACGTTTTCCAAACATTTTCATTTTAATGAAAAATTTCCCAAATAATTCATTTTGACTTATTGAAAATATAAAATATATCTATACGTATGTAAATTATATTTGTACATAATATAATAAAAAATTTTGATTTATCTACGAATAATTCAATTTTGACAAACATGGTAAAAAAAAAACATGGTAATGTAGGTAAGTTATGGTTTTAGATTGAAATTCAGTGGAAATTCAGAGAAATGTGTTTTTATTAAAGAATATCAAAAGTTAATTTCAATTTAATATTAAATAAATATTATTGGAGCGAATAATTACTTATTTTATCACTTTTTATCTTTGAAATCATTATGACTTTTGATTTCTCGCATCTTATAATAAGCTCATATTTTAATCGAGAAATTATCTTGCATATCATATAGCACGTAAAGTGAAAATCATGTTTTCAAGAAAATTCCCTAATATAGACTTTAAATCAATGAAATAAATGCTTAATGTGCTACTCTTGGGCAAAATATAGTATTTAAAATGGTGAAAATATTCTATGCAAATTAATTTACAATATTAATGTTAGTGGATAGTGAATCTCGAATAGAGAAATAGTTTGCAATGTGAAATTACTGCTTTTATATTAGAAATGATATTTCTATTATCCTGTCCAGATTTGGTATATCCCATTGCAAGGGATCACATCCTGGTCTGTTAAGGGAGTCACTCTAAGTTTATATTTATTAAAAAGTTCAATTATTTTTCTTCTTTATGCATTCCAAAAAAGGAATAGAAAGCTTGATGAGATCTTTGAATTGAGTTGAAACAATGAACATAAACAGAATAAAATAAAAAATGATTGAAATTTATAATGTCATTCTAAATGATACCTTGTATCTAAGTACATTTTCATATACGTTTGTATAGGTCTTCATGAATAGACAAAATTTTTGTATAGAGACAATATTCACAAATCATTGGGGTTCGTAGTAGCAGAGATTTAAAATCAGTCACGACTGATTTTTTCACTTTTTGAATTTATAAGTGTAGTTTCGAAACCGTGCCATACAGGCGCATTATTAAATAGGATTTGAAAACATCAGAAGAAGAAATTTCTCATGAATATTCGTTACTACATTAGTTATAATCTGTTTAGATTTCGGAATTACATGACCTTAAAACTTGAAAATATCGAAATTGCGACTTTTCAATTTTGAAAAAACGTTAATGTCTAGATGACGTAAAATTTAAACATTCTCTAGTTTTGGCACAGCTGGCAATTCTGTTAACTAAGCTTCCATTTTGATAATATGAATCATCTTTCTACATATTATGGTTCAGGATTAAGAAAAATAAATTCAATAGCTTATTATTCAAATGCTCAACTTAGCAATTAAATTTCTCTAACATATAGAAAAATTATTTGTCCGAAGAATATCACACGCTGCAAATGATATATATAAGTCAGTTTTCATTTCAAACAATTTTTGAAACGCTTAAAAAAAAACACAGAACAAAACATTCAGAATATTTTCGGAATGAAATTTTAGTCAAATACGATAAACGTAAAATGGGAATATTTTCAATATCAAATATGGTGGTAATAAAAACAATTACGTATTCTAAAATTATTGCAAATTTCCCGCAAATAATATCAAAATTAAGTTCTCAAATTTTGCGTCATACATTTCAAAAATAAGTGGCTAGAATAACTAAAATTTATTTTTTTTTTTTTGCAAATTTAAAATTAAAATTGAAATATGTGTATACTCGAAAAAAACATGGAAATTATGGTAACAACACAAAAGGAGGAGGAAAGTGAAATAATCTGGTATTTAACAAAATTTATAATCAATCATTTACATCCCTGATTTTATTAAAATTTATCTGAAGGTCAAAACTATATTAAATATTCCAAAAATAAACAGAAAAACAAATTCAAAGAATTTTTTTGTAGAAATTCATGGTTTAATGATTATTTATGATTTTTATTTAAATAACGATTTTGAGTGTGTGTTTTAAGTACAAGCAACATCAAATTAATTTGGCCAATATCTACTTGAATATAGAATATAGTATTAAAAATAATATGAAAAGTCTTTAGTGTTGCCATAAAATATTAAAAATTTATAATGATTTACGAGTACATAAGGTTAGTATTGAATATTTTTCAAAATTATACCATATTGCTAATCTATTTCTCGGAACAACTAAGAGTATTCAAGGAAATGAATTGGGTAATTCTTTAGCAGTTCTTTTATTGTTACCGGACATAACTGATGAAATTTTAACAGAAATCAGATCTCATAAATGCAATCACTATACTAAGTACAAAATTTCTATTAATCCAGGCATGTTGACTAACAAACGTCCTTAAAATTTGAAAATATTTAAAGGGGGCATTTGAAATATCTTATGGAACATTTTTGCTAAACAAGACAATATACTTTGTAGTCGGTAATGTACTCACCATATAAAGATTTTTTAACTACCAATAAATTAAATTAAATAAATATGAATTGGAACGACCTTAAATTTTGCAATTCGCTATAAACAACACCAATAATTCAATTTATTTATAAGGTCTTCAAAATTCTAATTGTTAAATATTTTAACTGTTAAACTAAAACGTTCATAACAATTTGTGAAAATATTTGACATTAATATGAAATTTGACGTCCAATAATTACTTTTATTAATTACAGGATTCAATAAATCACAATGCTTGTGAGTACCACCGAACGTAAAATAAATTATTTTATATAAAATAAACAAAACGGTCTTATAACGGTAACAAAATTTTAGATCAGAGTTATAAAATTTTATTAACTCTTATCAAATTAAAAATTAAAATTCTAAAGATTAATATTTTGAAATAAGAAGTTCAATATCCTATGTGAAATCGTAACAAGTTCATTGTACATTCATTTCAATAATTTATTGTTAAAATAATTATTTTTAAGATGCTGAACATTAAATGCGTAGGTTGCTAACACTATTCTCATATGTAGGTATAACAAAGGTTAAAAATATCATTAAAAGTTCAAAAATAATTTTCAACTAAATATTGAAATGAACTCGTTCTCTGATTGGCTAATTTATTATTGGGATTTCTAACTGAAATTTCGTTGAAAATTTTTCATGCAATTTATGTCTGATTCATTTATGGACTAATGAAAGGGTATAAAAATGTAAATTGGCGAATCATGTCAATTTTGAATAAGTATAAGAGTTCCTATATTAATATTTACCATTAAAGGAATATTTTTTTAAGGTTTATTGTACTAAAATAAAAATTATATGGGAAATTTCATATAAAAATTATTTGATTGGAACTAAGTTCATTTGTTTAAAATTTCTG
This sequence comes from Condylostylus longicornis, assembly GCF_029603195.1. Lineage (NCBI taxonomy): Eukaryota > Metazoa > Arthropoda > Insecta > Diptera > Dolichopodidae > Condylostylus > Condylostylus longicornis. The sequence continues at coordinate 3,661,074 of NW_026578009.1, read as the reverse complement.
TCAAATATTTGGCGCATATTAGGCAAAGCGAAATTATTATTCAAACAGCTTAATATAGTAAATGTTCTGCAATATACAACTAATTTAATAATGGCTAGGCACATATAAATTAAATCTATTATATTGGATTAAGAGTAATATTATTGGAATGAAAAATTTTAACAAATATTTTCACTATTCTGGTATCATCGTTCGAATTTACCAATTATTTATTTACATTAATGTTGGTATACAATTTTAATTTCGATAATTTTAATTATGCAACATTTTCATTTTTAATTTATGCCATTAAGGTTGACGCAATATATCTCAAGTCCTTACATTTATAAAGTTATAAAAAAGTTTTCTGTATTATGTAAGCCAAAAATTTTTAGTTTTTTTTTATGAATCTTTTTATTATGATATGAAAATAAAAAATTTCGTCTGATTAAGTTTATGAAATGAAAAAAAATTCAATAAAATTGGAATATAAAATACAATATACAGGCGAATTCCTTTTTCATTTATACACTCTATAAAGCGAACTTGGTTTTATGTATTTGTTATACAGAGTCGTTCGCATAAGGTCGCAAATAAAGGTTTAAGAATGATTCTTTGATCAATTTCCAGCAAAAAATCATATGGGTGGAGTGGTGTAGGTATACTCGTTCTTGAGCTACAGTGTTTTAAAAAAAAAAACGATCCCAAATTTTTCCTTCATATAAACAAAAATACTAATAATTTCACAGTCGAGCAATATATGGCAAACATTAAACAATTGCTTTGAAAGCTAATTTTAAAATTTTTATTTTTATCTTGCGATTCAATTATATTGGACGTACAGTTTTTAAGAAGAAGCTACCCAAAATTAGCATTTATCATTTTTTCTGAAATTTTTCGGAAATTTTTGTTATTGTTTTATTTTTTGATGCGCTACAATTAGAGTTTAAAGTCCTCAATAGAATATTTTCTTTAGTCATGGTTTTGTCACTAAAATGAGTTAAGTCATGAGAGATGATGAGAGTTTGTTATTAAATTAATTTTTAAATACATGGGGAAAATATTTGTTCCTTACATTTCTCAGTTAAAAAAATTAAGGACGTTATTCGTATTTTTTATTTGCATATAGAGAGTTTTGGGATATTGAAGTTTCACTGTATAATTAAGTAAAAGAGAATGAACGACTCCTTATAAATTATTAGTATTAACGATGTCAGGTTTATTATAAGTTATTCAAAAATTAAGTGTAACTCATATTTTTTTCCCACATAATTTTTTTTTTATTGCATATAAAAATTTTTTTTGAAATTTATTGTTTTCGCAGTGATTGTCCTTTAATTATTTTAAGTAATTAAATTTTATTTAAGTAATAATTATAATTATTACTTTTCAAATAGATTTGAGCCAACGTATAATGGTTGAATTATCGACCAAAATTTTCTTCTGAATTACCAATAATTCGTTAATAGGAAATTCTAATTTTAAACGGTTTTTAATAAAATATAACATGGCTCTGCCTGTTTTGTATTAATTTGGATTGGTCTATGCTTATGAATGATTTGAATTTCTATAAATTGAGTGAGAATGCATGCAAAACTAGAATAGAGTTTTCATAAACTAGTTTCGGATCAAGTCAGTGGTTTGTAAAGTAACACTATTCCTTTGGACGTTTAAAAATAGTTTCCCGGAAAAAAATCACAATCTAATACAGTATTTAAATTACTTTCATTCATTTATCAAAATTATATCAAAATATTGCATACATTTAGGATGACAAAAAAAAAAATTTTAACATAATGGTCGAAATCAACGGTTAAGTAAGCGAGTTAAGAAAAATTATCATATTTTTTATTGGTACAGTATTTACCATTAGCTTTGTGCCTTTATTGAAATTTGGAAAATCTTAAAGCCACCGAATAAGGAACTAATGGAAGGGAAAAAAAATTTTTTTTTCTAATGAAATAAAATATTTTAGATTTTAATTAATGGGCGGAAGGACAACGTGAAAATTATAAGTAATTGAATTTTTCGAATTTTTTTTTGGATTCTGAGTGCTAAAAACAATGAATTATGAAAATCAGATGTAAAATTTTAAAACTTTTAATTCATAAAATTTTCATATTTGCAAGCAACACATTTTATGAATTCAAATATTTTTTTAGCTATTTTTCAGATATTTTAATTATGAAGATATCGCTTATCATCCCGGTTCTTATAACTGAAAAATTGATTTGGTATTCTGTTAGAAATTTTGCTGCTGTTTACTGCTTAAAAATTGATAAAATCTACAGGTAATATTGAGAAGCGAAAATATTTTTGGCTTCGCCTTAACTCTAAATATTGAAAACCCTAATATTACTGGTAAAATACTCAAGCAACTCTTGTTAAAAAATTTGCGATAATATCAGAAATTTTTAAAATTTCCTACAATTATATTATAATGTCTATAAAATTATAATTCATCGCTTGTTATTGCATTTATGTGTTCAAAATTCTTGAACAATATTTTGAACTATATTAAAGAAAATTTATTAGTTTTAGAAATCCTACTATATTATATAGATTTCCAAGAGAAGCTTTTGGAATCTTTTTTTTTAACTGCAAATAGCCTTCACGAATTTCATAAAACATGTTAACATTTTGAACAAGAAATCTATAAAAATAAAAACGCGTAAAATAAAAACAAGCTCTGTTATTGTCCTCATTGCTGTTAAATAATATTGTAACATCCTTTATAATACAAAATTTTCTTGTTGTTTTTTACACAAAACGTATATATACATGAAAGTCCTTGATTCTTTGACCATGTTTTTGAAATAATAGATTTTTGTTTTTTATTGTTACATTTTACATTTCATTTTGAATGTATATGTAAATTTTTAATTTTCTAATACTCGTATTTATATTTAGAATGTGATTAAAATTTCCATATCAAAATAAAAATTAATATTATCGGACATGATTCGGACGGTGCCAAAGATAGTTTTTGTACCATAAATAACAAAAATTTAATGCGTTTTTATTTCATAAACGCATTTTTCATATTTTGAATTTATTATACTTTTTATGTACATAATGTATGTGTATTGTTGTCGTTCTAAATGATTTATGATTTTATTATTTGAAATTGTCCTCTATATCTATATTATTTTTTAAATATTTGAAAATGAAAAATGTTTTATTATGGTTTATTACGGTATAACGTCATTCAGAATTACATTACAAAATACATATAAAGAGTAAAGGTCTATAAATTTTGTTCAAATTTCAAAGCTTCAAAAGATTTTTCTTTTATTTTTTTTTAAGGGTATTGGCAGTGCCATAAACATTTCTCATATACAAAACTGTTAGATTTATTTTCAAAATAAATATGCTGATTTTCGGAGAAAATATAATTATATTGAAGAAAATTTCAGATTTATAAAAACAGCTGACTGCATACTGATTTCATATTCGATTCCGCTAAGAAATAAATCACAATAAACATCAATAATTGAAATTTCACTCAATTATACATCATTCCCCCTAGAAGATCATTTTGTAATGATATACAAAACTATACAGAGTGATACTTGAAAAATGAAGTTAATACGAGAAGAAAATAATTGAACACTCAATAAGAACTAAATAATCTGCCATAAGCGACAAAGTAGCTAGCCACCATATGAAATTTGAAATTTTATTAGCTAGCTAGCCAAATATTATTTATTAAAATGAGAGCAATAATATTTTATAAAATATTATCATTAACTAAAAAAGACAAATTTTAAGTTGCCAAGTTGAATGAATTTAAACAAAAAAAAATTTAATCAAACATAATATGAAAAGCGTAAATTTTATTGGAAATTGCATACTTTCGGGGGTTTCAAATGTAAAATTTATTTCTGGTGATAAAATTTCAAGTTGTATACAAAATAAACCATTTACGTAACGAATTTTTTTAAGGTGCACTTTTCATAGAAAGTAAGTACGGTACGACAATTAGCCGGCCAAATCATTTTAGTGGTAAAAAGATAAGAAAAACTCATTAAGGTGGCATATGAAAACATTGAAAATTGTAAGTTATTGACAATAGTACTAAAATTAATAGACTTACTCAAAAAACACAGTGTTTTTATTTAAAAGAAAGAATTTAAGCTTGAATTTTTTTTTTATGTTTAGATTTAAATATTGATAATTATCGTTAAATTTATATAGGGCCAATTTATTTCATTATGTTTATACCCGCGCGAACGTATATTCGAAGGGTATTATATATTTTCCTTACTGTTTGTAACACTTAAAAAATAGTGGTCTGTAATATAGACTCAAGTACATATTTTTAATATTTCCGCCCATGCGTCCGTTCCAACGATAACTCAAAAACCAATTGAGTTATACCAGAGACCTATTCAAATTTTACATAATCTAGAGAATGGTTCACGTTTCTGTTGCCATACTACACTAAAGGTTATTTGGCCATATCTCAGAAATTATTTATTATATAGTTTTGAAAATTTGCAAAAGCAATATTAGGGCTATTACATTTAATAAAAACTGTTGAAATTTCTTCTGGTAGCTACCATACGTTGCCATCATTTTCAATAAAATTCTTTTAGATTGCATGGGTTTGAATGGTAACTGTCACAATGTATAAAATAGCGTTAGACATATAAAAAGCAAGGGGTTGAGTGAAACTGTACGTCAATTTACTATCTCAGACATTTATTACCATTTATTCGTACGGATGTCAGAGAGTTGACAGTCAACTAAATCTATTCTCGTTTATTTACTATTTTTGCTAAAATTTGAAAAAATGGCAATGGTAAATAATTTACTCAAATTCTTTTTATTGTTATTTTTTATTATAGTATTTTCTCTGATCGTATTTAATATATACATACATTTATGGTGTTATGGCTATAATTTATTTTTTTTGTTGTTTTTTTATAAAAATTATACAAACATTTTAAAATTTTCCCTTTATTTTGTATTGTTTTTTACTCTTCCATGTGGAAAATTTTAATTGATTTTGAAGTAAAAAATTTTAATTAAATTAATTGAAATATTTTACAATATAATAAAAAAGAGTTATACTCATTTTTATGTACATAGATAAGGAAAATGAATAAAATTAGTTTGAAAAATTAAATTAGATTCGAAAGAGCGGAAAATAAAAGACTCGACCTTGAAAATTTGAAGATAAAATTTGAAAAGTAAAATTGCGGACAGCATTAAAATTTTGTTTTTGTTTTAATTAGAAATGAAGGATAAAGGATGTTATGTAGTTTTAAGATAAAAAGTTTAAATTTTCGTGGAAATAATATTTTTGCCGACCACATTGCTTACAATAAGGAAGGCAATTATGTGATGGCACCAAATCTCAGATGTCGGGTTTTGGAAGGAAACGCACTTCTCCATGGTAGGGAAACATAAGTGAATAATTTTTAAAGAGATTTCGGTCTATCAGTCTAGCTGTCTGCCGGTCTGTTTGTCTTTGTGTGCACGCCTTTACCACAATTAAGTTTTGTGTGGACGTCGACTGAATTAAGTTTTTCAAAGTGTCAATAGTCATACGCGTTACGCTATGTTGAAAGAATTTTAAAGAAAAAATTTTAATCAAACATAACATTAAAATCGTGAATTTCTTGAAAATTGCATACTTTCGGGGGTTTTAAAAGTAAAACTTATTTCTGGTAAAAAAATTTCAAGTTTCATATAAAATAAATCATTTATATAAAAAATTTTTTTAAGGCACACTTTTAATTGTAGCTAAGAAAAGTACGAAAACTAGCCGAATCATTTTAGTGGTAAAAAGAAATCAATCAGTTTGGCTGCTGCCTTGTTTTTGTGTGGACGCGTTTACCTCGAATTCAACTTTCATAAAATAAATTTTTATGAAAGTTTATTTATATGTGAGTTTATTTTGCCTATGGTATGGATTGGTCAACTTTTGGTATATGTCAGGCTTGAGAAATCAGATTTTTAACGGGCCGATTTTACCTTTTCGGGCATATAAAGAGAAATAATTAAGCAATTTCCTTGAAATTTGATATTTAAATTCAAAATATTTAATATTAAATTTTAAATTTTAGATATTTCGTCGAACACATCAAAAATTAAATGAGTAAATAATCTTATCTGATCTGAACTTGTATTTAAGTAGCTAGAAATACTACTGAAAATATATACTGACCTTTTGAAAATTCTAAATCTATTTTTAGATACGTAGAGAGTGATTCAGAAATATATTGGTTAGATGATCAGAAATGGGTAAAACTTTTGTACCGAAGAGTTAGTTAAATCTCTACTATACCAGGATTTTAAGAAAATCTCAGCATATTACCTTTTTGCCTAAAATTTCAATTACAAATGGACATGAGCTTCAAACTGACACCTATGAAAAAAGTGTTAGAAGAAGACTTGAAAATAAATTACAAAAAGAATTTGGTTCTTTCGAAAATACCAGTATTTTTAAGAAATGTTTCTTGTAAGTGTTATAATTGATTTTATTTATAAAATATTTACAAAATTTTATTGAAATTGAAACATTTTTTAAGAAAAATTTTTCTCATTATTTAAAATTTTACTTAAGCATTTCGTCCTTTGATTAATCCAGCGCTGTGAACAGAATTTAGTCAATAAACTATATTCTATTATTTTATTACCATAATTTAATTTAATCGTGAAATCTATATTAAGGATGCAAATTACAAAATTTCCTACTTTACTATCACGTAAATTTTCTTTTTACTCGTATGACAGTAATTTTCTTTTGTTAATATTTCGTTTTTCTCTCTGTATTCAAAAATTCATATTGATTTAGTTATTTTAAAAATGGGCAACAGAAACAAAGAAAAAGAGTGATAAAAAAAAAATTTATAATTAAATTTTTGCGCAAAAAAAAAAAAAATGTTTTTTTTTTCGTATTGTTTTTACCTTAAGATATAACGCTTATTATTTTAATTGCCAATAAAAATTTATATAGGTCATAAAAATATAAAAGACAACAATTTAATGAATCCTTAAAATATCTATAAGTATGCAATGTATTATATGTATATATATATATATATATATATATATATATATAGACAAGGTATTAAAAAACAAAGAAACAAATTATTTAAGTACTTTTCAATTACATCAAATCGATAAATTACTTTTTATATATTCTTTTTCTAGTTATTTTTGTTTTTGTTTTGTAATATCAGATTAATAAGACATATTTTGAAATTTTCCCATCCTTATATATTATATATTTATTAATAATTTTAACGATTTATTCATTTTATGTGTACATGCTATATAATTTAGATGAATTTGAGTATGATATAATTTATTATTAGGGTATAATGTATGGATCTTACTCATAACCAATATCACGATAGAACGTGATGAATGTTCTTATTACGGACTAATTGACATTGAATATAATCGTAAATTCAGTTTTTTTTTTTTTAATTACTAACGTAAGTGTAATGAAATCATTTTCAAATTAATAATCTCATTACTGAAATGGCAGGGGCCTTTTTGTAAAATATTTTTCCCCATTATACGAATTATTTAATAAATAAATTTTTATTTAAAATTTCGATTTTATAGTATTAATTATAATTCATATACGGTAAGAAATTATGGTAATTATACTGATTACAAATAATATACAATTTCTTTCGCGTGGACAGAAAAAAATAGAATTTTACCTTCTGAGAACCTTTCACCTTTAACTAGGAAATTAAAGTTATGTATGACAATTAAAAATTAAATCAAAAATGTGATTTGAAACAAAAACTATTATGAATATTAAATTCAAATAAAGCAATTACACATACAGAAAAAATAAAGAATTCGAAATTAATTATAATAGTTGAATAGAATAAGAAAAGAACGAAAATTATGGATATAATTAGAAAAATTTCTCTTATTATTAAAAAAAAAAATTCTCTTTTCTTCTAATCTTAATAGAATTTTAATATAAAAATAAATAAATATAGTAAAGTTTTTTTTTCAAATACATTTTTAATATCCTCCCCTAACAATATGCAATCATATGCAAATTTTTAAAATTTTCCTCCCTAAATTTATGCAATCATTTTGATTTTAAGTTCTGCATTATAAATTATTATTAATTTCCTATGACCTTGCAACATGCATAAGGAATTCATCTTAAATAAATTTCTAGAAATAAAAACTGTTATAAAATTATAGAATAATATTTATATACACAAATCTATATTTACATATTAATGGCATTTTTATTTAAGTCCTATATAAAAATATAAACCTTATTTTGTCAGATATAAAATGATGAGCTCGTGAAGATTTTATCATTAATAAATTTGATTGAAAATAAAATAAAAGAAATACATATGAAACGTGTTCAGCATTCTCAATAAAAAAAAAAAAAAAACAAAACAAAAAAAGTGCCCATTTTAATGCCCATTTGCTTTCATTTTGTATCACAAAACGCCGTCTGTCTCTCCAATTATTTTTTTTTTTTTCTAATATTGAAAAATAAAAACAAAAATTTCTGTAATAACCATCAGGTTGTGGGTTACCCACAAAAAACAAAAAAAAACAAGTACGAAAAAAAAGCATCCCATAATATTTTCTCTTTCTCTTTCGTTTACAAAATCCTAAATAATATTTATTTTTTCTTCTGCTTCTTGTCATATCGTTAAATCATAACTCGTCAAAATAAAAATAAAAGCAAGCAAAAAAAAAACAAAAAAAACGAAATAGCAATAATCATAAAAAATCTCATCGTAATTAAAACATCATCAAAATAAAACTTTTTTTCGCCCTCTCTCTCTCTCTTTCTCACTCTTTCTAATAGATTTACTCTTCTTCTGCTTTCCTTATAGTTAGTATCGACTTTTGTTCTTTTTTCCTGTTTTGTTTTTCTTCCTACATTATTTTAGAACGTTGTTATGTACATTTTTTTTTCTTGTATGTTTGTGTGTATATTTTCATCATCGATATTTTATAACGTCGTATCATAGGTAGTCAAATTCTGAGCACCACAATCATCTTCCTCTCTCACATCAAAAAAAAAGAAAAACAAAAATAATAATAAAAAATAAGAAAAAGAAAAATTAAAAGAACAACACTAAAATAATAAAAACATTTAAATAAGCACAACACAGTAGCATAAGAAAACAAAACACAAATAAAAGAGAGAGAAAAAAAAAAAGAAAACGAAAAGGAAAACGTACTTCAAAATCTTTTACGTCATTTACGTCACAACAATCACTATCGTCATCATTATAATCATAATCATCATTGAAAGAATAATTTTATATCCAAAAATATATAAATGAGGGGAACAAAAATATATTGGAAATAAAAAAAGACGAAGAAAAAAGAAAATTTTAGGCCAAGCTAGCAAAATTTTCTAGTATCATAAAAATTGAAATAAAAGAAAAGTTATGGAAAAAAAAAATAATGAATTTTTTTTTTTTATTTCTCAAACCAAATAACCATGAAAACTGAAATATAATGTGAACGTTCACTTGAGCGGAAGTTGAAAATCTATATAGGAATTGGTTCTTATACATTTTTCTTTCCTCCCCCCCCCCCCCTTCTATACATTAAATACAATAGTATAAATATATTGGGCATAAATATTAAAAGTAAAATGAAAAATTTCCTTATTAGAAAAAATAAAAATTATTTTTATTTCGCAAGACCCACGGCAAAAAAAAAGAAGAAAACTTTTATAAAACAGAAATTTCATTGAATCTTACCGTAAAATTTTGTGCTCCTAATATAATACATACGCTTATTGTATAACAATATAATACAAGGATTTTATTTAATCTTATTGCGTTATAATCGATCACTAACTAATCAAAAAGAATTTATAATTGCAAATAAAATATTTTTTTTTATGAGTAATGGTAATTAATTTTTCTGCAAAGAATTTTTCTATTTTATGTAATTATGTATAAGTTAATCAATAGACTGGCCTCATCAAAAATAAGAATGACCCTTATGGGCAGGTTTTTAATTTAAAATATTTCTCAATGTTTGATGGGTGGAATTTCGATGTCCTTTCCTTTTGTAAATCAAATAAAAATCGGTAAATGCTTATAAATTAAATGCATTCATACAATATGAATGTAATCAAACAAAAATATTGTATGAATAATGTTTGAATGTATAAATTCGAACTTTTTCACTTTTGTCTTTTGTAATGACTAAGAATTAAATAACAAGTCAGATAGACATGAAATTTTTCAGTTTTGCAATTACTGCTTGATTGTAAAATTGTTGCGGGTACATCTATGCAACTAAACAATTGCCTCAATTTAAATTAAGTGCGTTAACTAAAAATTGTATTCATTAATTGAATGCCATCACACAGTTAGTGCATGTGCAAGATCTTGAATATTAATCTTGATACGAGCTTGAATATTAATCTTGATACGAGCTTGAATATTATATTAATTATGGATTACAACTAAACAAACAAATAGTTGCAAAACTGAAAATTGAGTGTCTATCTTAATTCTAAAACAAAAATGAAAACAAACAATGATTCTCGATTCATCAATGTTCGGAATCTTCCAAAAAATTATTTTACTAGAAATTGAAATCGTAAAGAGTTATATTGAAATTTTGTTAGAAATATCATTTTCTACATATATTTGACATTTGCGAACATACAAAAATCTAAATTTAAGTAGCAAATAACAGTAAATTTAAAATTTTTTAAGTTAGCATTAGTTACATTTGAAAGAACAGGACTATTCTGTTTAACTTTTGAAATGTATATAAAAACTCTCATATTTTATTTTAGACTAAGATTTCATTTTAATTAAGCTAAATTAGAAATTCATCAACATCTTTTCGAATTATTCCACTTTTTTTTAACCATTAGAGAAGAAAATTAATTAATTATTTTGTAGTTCACTCAAATTCATTTAGTTTCTTTCCAAATTATTTAAAGGACTAACAGAGACGGATAAAAAAATGCTGACCAATTGTTTGACAAAAAAATTGTATTAGTGTTTACAATGGCCTAGAATACAATAAAAAATTGATTTCCGAACATAGAAAATTGGCAAATTGTTGTTGTTCTGAATGTTTAAGACGAGCTTGAAACGATTTGTCGCCAATATATGAAAGTATATTGCTGGCATCTTAAGAAATTTATTTTATAAATTATATAAATCGGTTTATTTCTGACAAATAACTAGTCAATGCACATTGGAGATATAAATGTGACTCAAAAAAGTTTAACTTAAGTATATGACAAAGAATTCATACAGTTATTAGAAATTCAGACTGATTTGATGGAGAATAATATTCTAAATTTATTTTAAAATTTTCAAATTATTTTCATAAATTCCTCAGCGGATTCCCGTAAATTTTAAAATAATAAAATTTTCTTTAATTTCCTATAATATTTTTTATACGGAAACTAAAAATTAAAAAATAAAAGAATTATATTAATAAAATTGAGTAAGAAAATAGAAAGAAAACATGAGAAATAAAACAAAATAAGAGACAAAGGAGAGAAACTAACAGCATTAAATTGCCATAGACCTAAAATGCGGTCTATACTTTTACATAAGTAATATATATAAAATTTATACCAGAAATGTATACATAAAAGACTGAGCGTAATTTAAGGATGACGATAATCGATTAAGAGCGGAAAATATGATATAAAAATATATAATTGTATGTGTATAACAGTGTATAAATTTGATATAACAGAAAATTTCATTAAAATATTATAATGAATTTTATCAAAATAAACACATATACAAATATAAATATTTATGTATGTATATATAAAATGAACAGTAAGGTTAACTGAATTGTTTTTTTTTTTTATTTTTTTTTTTTGGGTTTCTGTTTTTATTCTAAACAGCGGGTGTTTACAATTTACATTTTCTTCTTATTTACCATTACCTATCTTTTATACTTACTTATATTGCTTATCATGTTTTGCTTTTCTCTCCTTATGTACATATATACATACATATTATATTTAAACAATTTTATTAGCCTCAAATTAAAGATTAAAAGGACACAATATAGAAGATAAATTTTTTTTTTAAATTATGACATTAGTTTAAGTGGGTATCCGGCATTTTGTTTTTTTTTTTTTTTATAAAATTTATTGATAGAAATTTATAAATGAATATTTAAAAGATTTTTGATGATAAAGAAGAATAAAAAAAAAAATGATGATGATAGTTTTTTCACAAATTATTTTTTATTTATTGAGAGAAAGATAAAAAATTTTAAATTTTTTCCATTATTAAAATGAATTTATTTTTATTTATTACAAAATATATGGGAAGTTTTGATGGAGGGCTAATAGCCAGACTACCCCAAAAGGGCAGCTTATGAGAATGCTTAAATTGGAGAGACTAAACAGTGCTAAATAGTAATAAAAATAGTTTCCCTAATAATATATGCCAGAATTATAGAAAAGAATCTAGTTACAGAAGAACAGGTGGATTGCGGCCAGAATCGAGACAGTTCCGAATATACAAACATAATGAAATTGATAGTTGTGCAGTCATTAGAATGGAATAGCTTTCGCTAACTTCGAGCTTTCCTTTTACACAATCAGGTGTTACAAAATCTGGGTAGCCCATAAGAAATACATAGAATACTTGCTAAACTAATACAAATTATAAAAGGTTTTTCTCAATAATGTCAAATTGTTGTACTACACAATGGCAGCATCAGAGGAATTGATGCTATCAGATCAGGACAATAGTAAGAGTCAGAAAAGGATGTCAGCTGTCTTGTTGTTGTTTATCACACTGTTTGATAAATGTGTGAAGACAGGAATATTCCGATCGCCATCGTACCACTGATTCACTTCGGTGCAAAAATGCAGCTCATCATAAATAAATTGTATGAGAAAACAGAAAAAGTCGGTATAAAAATAAACACAAAAAATTAAAGTGGCTGTTGGAGCCTCCTATACTCCCTATTGGAATAACAAGGAAACAAAAGAAATATGGTGGCTTTTATTTTTGGAAGTTCTTTTATTTTCTGAATTGTACTTGGTGGTTTATCATGACTAATTGAGAAAGTGTTTATTGCATCGGTCCTTTAACCAAAAGGGTCTCAAATTCAAAGCCCGGTCAGGTTACTATAAAATTATATTCAATTATATAAAGTTTAATATATTTAAAGATTAATATTAAGTAATTTCCATACCTCTAATGATGTCAAATATAAAATACATACATGCAAAATAAAAAACAATAAAAAATTAATATATAAAGCAGAAAATTACGGGAGATTCGTCCTCACCTATAGCTAAAAACCAAATGACGTAAGAAACTGGAGAATGTTTATTTAAAATGTATATACACTAGGACTCTGAGAGGAGTATCAGAAGTGAAGTAGGAAAAAAAAAATACTAGATAATTTGAAAACAGTGCTTAGGCTCTTGAAAGATGATAACTTTTTAGTGTTGCTTAAATATGAAATTTTGGAAAAATTTTTCAAAAAAAGTGTTCGCTATTTTGAATCTTCTCAAAAATTATTTTCTGGTACGTTTCACTATCCTCTGTGATTTGGTCTTACATAATTTTTTATTTCGCATGCATGATTGTGTAATTTGTCAGAGATTTATGAAAGCAATTTGTTTTAGATACTTGTAAAAATAAATCAGCTTCCAAAATATTCTAGTCACAGAATTTCAGTACAATACTGTGGAAACTACTCGTATATAGCATAATCTATAGTGATCTAAAAATCCCCCATGGGTAATCTCTTCATGTTAAATCACAACAAAAAGGTTTTTAAAAAAAATTCTAATAAAGTTTATTAAAGTTTTCTTTCTTAAAATTGATCAAAATTTATTATTAAGTCGAAAACTGATTTTTCATTTGTTTAATTTTGAAAACTCAAAAAATTTCTTTCGTAATCTAATGAGCTGTTAACTGTAAGTGCATTATAAGTATGCCACTTATAGAACCAAGAATTAAAAGTCGAAAATGAGTTTTCAAGCTACTTACCTTTAATTTCATTTTACCTTTAACAGTTTCTGTCTTTACAATCAATTGTATGTGAAGCAAAATCAAAAATTTTAAATTCTTCGGTTAGATGTGTGTGTTGCTTTAGAAAAAAATGTATGTAGATTTGAAAAACAGACCTAAGATACATAAAAAAAAATCCTTCATTCTTTTCAATATAATTATTTTTTATTTTTCGATTTTCTATACATATTTATAAACAATCCATTTTTTTTTTTGTGCTCCCAAGAGAATGAATGCGGATAAACTTAGATATTTAAAAGAGATAAAAAATTTATATAATATTATGGATTTAAAGAAATTTTGTTTTTGTGCATAAGTAAATTTAAATCTAAATTTATACCACCTCAAAATACAATAAAACTGAAAACAAAAACTTTAAAAAATTTAATTGAACAAAAATCATGCTTGGCAAACTAGCGCATTTCCACCGTTACCATGCGGCCAGTACATGATCCACATTATTTGCATATTTAATATGGTTAAATTATATTGAAATTTATGTGTACTAGCCTGACAAAAGAACTACACGAAAATGAATATACGGTTTTTTTGTAGGTTTTTTACAATCTAGCCGAAATAGGTGACTGTGCTTCTTCCATTTGTCTAATATATCGTTCTATATATTGTACATATCTAGTTTGTCGTAAAGTTATTTTAATTATTAAGAACTGAGTAAGAAATGAAATTTTTGTACAAGTTTTGTAATTATTTTTCTCTACAAAGTTTATTCTATAATTCTTCATAATAAGACCTTACTTATTATATACGTAATGCAGTTTGTAACAACAAAATTTCTAATTCGGAAAATTAGACAATAAAAAAATTTTATTGTCTTTGGTTCAAAATTATAAAATTATATTCAAATATTGCATATATCTAGGATGAATTTTGATATTGTAGGTAAATCTACTTTAGAAATAAAGTTCCACATAGCTTACGAAATATAAGGTATTGGGGTAGGTTTATATACAAGAAAATGTTACAAAGTTGAAAACTAACATAAAAACGAGTTTGAAGAGCTCCGACTTTGAAAAAATCCAACTTAAAGGAGCGAAAGGGAGACGTAAAGATTTGTTTTTAGAAATTTTTTTTTTTAATTTTTTATTAAAAATTTGATCGAAAATTTCATCTTTTTTAAGAACGGACAAACGGCTAGAATAACACAAATAGAAATATCCTTTTCAAAAATTTGTTTTTGGAAATATGCGAAAAATGAGAAAAATTTTCTTATTTTTTTTTTTGCCTTTTTCTTTTTATTACTTTTATTTTCTTTGTATTGGTTTTTTTTTTTTCTTTAAATTTTGTATTGAATGAAAATCTAACATGTTAAGCAACTTCATAAATAAAGTATTTGGATAGAAAATTTTCAGATGTTAGTGTGGAAAGGAGGCGAAGGAGGGAAGGGTTTTCTCTACAAAATAGTTTACTTGACTTAATCTTCTATCCTGTATTTTTGGTGTAAGTCAATTTGTAAAAATTAATTTTTTCTTTTTTATTTTCTCTTTTGTTTTTTTTTGTGTTGCCATCAAAATGCTGTGAGGTTAAAATTGAATAGATTTTTTTTTTTCGTTTTTCTTTTTGTTGGGGTATGAATCCTTTTTTCCTTTTTAAATATTAATGTTAAAGTTACATGGTATTTTACAAAAGAAACTCATTTTGTTTTGTTGTCTGTTTTGTTTAGAAAATTTTCTTAAATAACAAAAGTAATGTACACAAAAACTTAAACAAATGTGGAAAATAAGGAAGACAATGATGAAAAGGATTATTCGATAAACAATATAAAAATATTTCAGTATAAAATACAATAAGAATTGCCTTTTGTTAAAAAAATTTTGGAAACTTTAAATGATTTTTTCAATTGTATTGAAAATTTTTATAGTTTAAAGTTTTTAAGCCAATTATTTTTGAAAATTTTCATCCAAAATTTTTATGTAAAACTCTTGTGTACTCGTATATGAAAAATATTTGGGGTGCTTTGATATTTTAATTAAAGAAATTTTTATAGGTACTTGAAAATTTTTTTATTAAGAATAAAAATTATTGTAAATTTTTCTCTGAGGAACTGCTTTTTATACTAGTTACACATGTAGTTTTCGAAATGTACCAATGATGTTGAAAACATGTGGCTCAGTCAAGATTTATTTTCAAATTTATTCATAAATAATAAAATTGTACTTAAACCCTTTTCCGAAATGAATTATTAATAATCTTTATTATGAATGCAATGCACTTTTGTTTAAAGACTACTTCATGAGCTATCCTGAGCTTTATATTTTAATTGGGTATATTTGAGTATATCTCTTGTTATATGAGAAAATTGCGTATTTCTAGGCGTTGCTTTACAAATAACCTATTATGTAAATGTAATAATATTAATAAAAAGGCTGTTGATTTTTTCGACTTGTGGATTAATCTAGGCGTTAAAAGACCACAATTGCGTTAGCGGCAAAAATATTTTAGATCTTATTATAACTTATTATGGATCACACAATTTTGTTTCTTGGTTGAAATTCTATATTTTGGATTTATATACAAAAAAGTTTTTTTTAATAGATAAGGTGGGCTGGAAATTTATGTTAGAGATCTTTTCTTCGTGACGAACAGAGTCCGATTAAACCTGAAATTGCTGTCGTTTTGAAACGTTTTTAGAGACATAAGGTAGTTGTAGGTGCTTTAGATTTGAACAATATGTATTAATTTACCAAACTGATATGCCTACGTCGAAGAAGCTTGGAGTCGCTATAATAGATATTTGTCTGGATGGCAGAATATTGCGGAAGTGGAAGATGTAGAACATATTCTTTGTTCTATGTAGAACATATTCATTTTTGGTTGAAATTCTATATTTTGGATTTATATACAAAAAAGTTTTTTTTAATAGATAAGGTGGGCTGGAAATTTATGGTAGAGATCTTTTCTTCGTGACGAACAGAGTCCGATTAAACATGAAATTGCCGTTTTGTCGTTTTGAAACGTTTTTAGAGACATAAGGTAGTTGTAGGTGCTTTAGATTTGAACAATATGTATTAATTTACCAAACTGATATGCCTACGTCGAAGAACCTTGGAGTCGCTATAATAGATATTTGTCTGGATGGCAGAATATTGCGGAGGTGGAAGATGTAGAACATATTCTTTGTGCCCGTCCATCTTAGATGTGGAAAAGAAGCCACATCCTGGAGACTTTATTTTGTGAAAACCTGAATGATCTAACAGGGGATTCACTGCGCTACATTTGATATTCGTCAAAGAAGTTACTTAATAGGAAGTTAAGTTCCGATAGATGGTTTTTGGAGTTACACATATTACATAGGGGTAGTGGGGTATTAATATTGTTGACTGACGGGGTTGCTCTCGCTTACCACTACTAAATACAAGAAAAAATAAACAACTTACAATTTCATCTCACAATAAAAAGAAAACCGTTCAGAAAAAAATTGTGAGTGTTGCCATTTATTAGAAACTATTACCTGCATAAATCTTCATAGATCAGTTTCAACAAATTTTGATTTGTTTTTTCTCTTGCCTAGATTTTTTCTTACCAAATATAATATGGGAAGGGCTTTAAAATACATAATTCAGAATAATATATTTGATTTATAGACACACTGAACATTCGCTTTCTACTTTTCGACATCAACTAATGTAAAAAGTCGGTTCCAGCTATATTTACATACGGTTCACTTTTCTCTTATGCATAGGTTTGGTTTTTGGATGTGTGACAAACTCCACACAGAACTTTCACTCTGATTTCAACCTTTTTTTACTGATAAATGAATATTTGTAACAAAATTAAATTTTATAATTTTCAAACATCGTAACGGACCGCAGGATCTAGAATGTCGGGCCACGTGTTTGACATTCCTGTTATAGAACATTATTTTCATTATTTTAAGATCTACAACAATCAATTACAAATTTTAAATCATAATGAAAATAGTAAGAATTAAAATTTTCACTCCAAAATTTTCACTAGCATATTTTATCGAAATTTTTTATTAGCATTATATTTGGTGGAAAAACCAAAATTATATGGAATTTTTTAATTTTCATAGCACTATTGAATCATTTGAAAACTTATGAGATTTCAAAGAATTTTATAGTGTTGCAAAATTTAGAATCACAAATTGAACTAATAAAAGAGGATAAAATTATATTTTTGATATTCAATCCTTGTAAGACTATTGAAATTTTAAACTGAAAATTTTCGGAAAAAAATTTTAAGTGAAAATTTTTAATTTATTGTGAAAATTGTTTCGGAAAAATTATTCACAATATTCCTACGCATATATCTACAATTTACACAGTTAAATAATTCATAATATTTATAAGAATATAACAAATAAAATAATTAAAATCAAAATGGTCAATTATGTACGAGTACATACATAGGGTCAATTTATGTGCATACATTATATATGAAGCAATAAATTATTGTTGTATAACAAAAGGAAGCGAAAAAAATATTACAAAAATTGATGCAGAATTTATTATAGGAATGGACTAAAAGATTACAAAATTTTTATCCCTACATTATGAGAAAGAATTATGCAATTTAATTAAGTGAGATGATTTGCGATTAATTCTAAATAATTTGAAGCTAAGCAATATAATTACATACGTAACGTAATTATTTATAAAATTCCTTGTTTCCTTTTTAAGCAATTTTACACATAATTAAACTCGTCAGGTGAATTTTTTTTAAGAAAACTTTTATTAAATATAGAATGTTATCCTTAGCTGTATCAGCATATTTAATTATGATCCCCCAAAATTTTTTGTCATATTTAAATAAATTCTCAATTATGGGCCTTTAGCTTAAATAAGTAATAAAATATTAAGAATACACGAAAAAATTAATTAAATGAGAAAATTTTTTTGTTTAGTTGCTTGCTTATTAACTTCAATCCTCTGTTTAAAATTACATATTATGAGGAATGAGGTATAAGCTAAATTAATAAAATGGAAATTTTGTATAGAAGGCAAATGTTGCTGGATGATTAAACACTTCCATAACATTGATTCAAGAGATTTTTACTACAACCTCTAGTTGTTTCATAAATTATTTCTAATTTTTTAGGATTTTCAAATTATTTAACAAATATTGTTCTTTACATATTCATTGAGAGTATTTAGTAGAATTTTCAAGACAATTTTTGGTTAAAATAATTCCAGGAAGGCAATAATTGGACAAACAATTTGAAATTGTCTTAATGGAAGATTCCATAATACAATGCTACAGAACATGTTTTTTTTTTCGAAAATGACCAAAAATTTCTTGAATTTGGAAATGGTTATACCATTTACAGTCTAGGCTACTAAATTTTCTTTGTTTAATGTTGACCCTGTGAAATCCTTTAGTTTAACCTATTATATAAACTGTCATATATGGAGCTTATAATCATTTAAATGAGTTATCTGCAGTTTGAACTGCAGTATGCGTTCTTGATTACTGTAAATTACTTGTAAGCAAATAAGAACTTTTTCACCGTATCCACCGTATTTCACCGTATTATAGTGTAAAATGGAGTATATCCTTAAATTTCCGGTAATTAGTTTTATGAAAACGGACATTAAAAATATTAGAAGAACGCGATCTAACGCAGTAGTGTTAACGATGATTCTATTAAAATAAAAATGTCGAGATTATTAAAAATGTTGAGAGAAATTATGTCAACTTTTATAAGTTGCAAGATGAACATCAGATCTGCGACATCACGTCTGTTGTTTAACTTCAATTATTAAGTTAATTAGCTTGAGCCTATTGTCATATGGATATGAATGGGATCCTCCCAAAGAATGTGGCGAATCGAAAATTTTCCTATAAATATTATAATTATGACTGACTATTATACAAACATTTTGGAGCAATTTTAAGCGTATGCACAATAGTAATAATAATATTCCGAAAATCAAGTGGTGCTTAAAGTTTTATGCAAAGAACAAAAGACCTTATTCAAAAATCACATTTTGTAACTTTAAAATTATGACATTCTGAAATGTACGGTTAAAGAGTTGAAGCTGTTTTAAAACTTTTTTGTATAATTGCATTTTCAATGTCGTCCTATATAACAGTTTTTTACCGACCGCATACGACAAGGGAGAGTATATGATGGCATCAAATTTCACATGTAGAGTTTTCGACGGAAATGCATTTCTTCATGTTAGGAAAATTGTAAATAAATTATTATTGGAAAAAATGTCGGTCTGTCAGCCTGCCTTTATGCCGGTCGGTCTGTCAGTCTGCCTGTGCAAATCAGTATCTCAAGTTCGGCTGAATCGATTTTGAAAAATTTTATAAATATGAGTTTACTTTGAGGAAATTTAATATTGGAATTCAGAATGTCAAAGGAATGAACTTGTAAATTTTCCGGGAATATCAAGATTCGGTAACTCAACTTGCACTTAAAGGCCGATTTTGCATTTTTTAAAACATCTAAGTGACCAATTGACGAAATTTCCTAAAATTCAATATTTGGATTGTGTTTTGTACCAGAAATAAATGAGAAACTTTTCAGATAATTCGGACGGCATAAAGTGAATCTCTACTAAGAGACAAAATTAAGTTTTTGTAGGTGTGGTTACTAAAAGCTTACTCGTTTCTTAGAAATTTAAAAGCAGTGTTTCAAAGGCATTTTCATAATATTTTATGCAGCATTTTTGCTCAGCTGAATAATATAATTTGCAGTCGATTATGTGCTGACCACATCTGAAATTTTTTGGTTTAATTTTATATAAAAAAGATTTTTTTTATATAAAAAAAAAAAATTAATATTCACTTTAAAATAAATCACTTTTTTTTTATGAGAATAAAAATTTTTTAAATAAACTACATGACACTTGCACATATACATTTCATTAATATTTTTGTATGCACATACATACATAATGTTTATTCATGTACCGATTTGCGGACGTCATTAAAATTTCAATTTTAAAATAATTTTATTCATTTTCATTTTACAAAAATATTATACTCTTGTCGTTTGTGTTTGTGCATATTCAATTTATACATTAAATATATGCATACACACGTATACACAATGTGCATGCACACTAATTACTTTAGAATGTCAAACGTTTTAAAATGTTCACCTTCTTTAAAAGTCTATGTATACTTTTAAACTTTTTGTTTATGTTGAAAGAATCTCTTTAATCTCTGATATTGTCTATACATACTTATTAGACTATAAACTTTAAAAGAAAAGAAAAATGAAAATTAATTTTGTATAGTGTTCTTCCATTTTTTTTTTTAATTTTTATGGTTTATTAAAATTTTCATAGTTTATAGAGTCTAGTAAAATTAATTTCTACATATATCAAAAATTTAGTTATCATAATGCTTAAGATAAGAGTCATAAGATGTCTGGGTCGTTTAAAGCGTTGGGTCCTAATTTATCACCGGCGAACAAATCGAAATTATTAGCAGAAACCTGTACTCACTGAACAAACCAAAAAAATTTTATAATGAATTCTAGTGTATTGCCCTACACTGTAAAGTCTTTTACGACATTTTAAATTTATCATCAGTCACTACAAATAAAAAATTTAAAATTAAAGTATTTTAATTTTTAAATTGCATAATATTTATTTTATATAGATATCGAAAATTTCTATAAAAAAAAATTAATGACAAAGTTTATAAAAAGCAATTATTGTAATACTGCAGCCCCATAATTTCTACAACCTTTATAATAATCTTTAATACTTTGAACTTTCACTCCTTCTCACCAATGAATGCAATTAATTTTAACATTCAAACATTTCGTTAAGGGTATTTTCTTCATCTAAACAGAAGAGCTTTGAAATAATTCCTTTATGCTAAAATTGCAATCCTACTTTATTGAACAAATAATTTGGTTTTTTTCCTATCTTGGTGTATTAGTGTTTTCACATGTTTTATAGAATTTTTGAGATTTATTTTAGTTAAGGAATGACAAATTAGTGTGAAAAGCAATGATAGAATTTAAATTGCACCCTTTACTGAAATAAGACTAATAAAAGAAATATCTAGATTTAACAAATATTTCCTTGTCCGATTATAGTCTTCATATCAAGGGTTAATTACAATATATTTTTACAAAGAAATATGAAATAAATGTTTCCTTTCACATATCTCCAAAATTTTTATAATATTTTAAAATTATGAAATTCTTAGATTGAATAATTATTTCAGAATTATTTAATTTTAGTTGGAATTCCCGGTGTTTCACATTCCTAATATTGCTTTATATATAAAATTTTTTATACAAATTATACCTAACAATTTTTTTCTTTTATATAATACATAATGAACATATGTAGAAATTTTATGTAATACATGCATTGTTTTTGAAAAATTAATTAAGTAGAATATGGAAGCATCATAGTCTTTTCCGATTTTCTAAATATTTTCCAAATTTTAAAGTTAAAAAGGGCTCATTCGGGACATTATCTTTCTATTGTCAACTAGTTTTTACTTTAACATTATCGGCAAAATAAAAAAATAAATAAATTTTTTACTGAAAACAAGAGCCTCTAATAATACTGGAATTTCATTTAAATCAAATAAAGCAAATTTCGATAAAGCAAATTTTAGATAATTTCGGACCAATTTAAAGTTTCAATATCAAAAAATTTTATAATTGCATCTATATTTTTGTACTCTGTAAATGTTGCTTCTGATATTGCGAAAAATGAAAGAATAGCAGTTCTAGTTCTTAATATAATAATAACATTTATATTATTTTTCCAAATTTATTGCATATATCAAGGCGAATCTTGTTAATTTTATATTTTTTAAATAACACTAGCATTTCTCTATAAAAATTCAATTAATTCATGAAATGCAATTCATACATATTTCTTCTTTTTATGAAATTCTATTAAATAAATAACCAAATTAAATTGAATTTAACACGAGTATATAATCGGCCTACATACAAACCTATGTCTGTAATATCAATTTGAAAAAACACTCTGCGTACATAATACCAATTTTCTATATATATCTAGTATTTTTTTTTATAATTAATGATAAATGTATTAAATTGTTAGATATATGAAATATGGTATACATTGAGATGAGAAAGCAGAGAAAAATGAAAAAAAAAAAGAAAAAATTCCATTAATGACGTCATTCGAACCAGGTCATAAAAAAGTCGGTCACAGAATTTTCAGCTTGAAAATTTTACCATTATTTTCTTCTTTTACTTTTTTATACTCTTATACACACAATTCCTTTTCCTTTTTTTCTCCTATTACCCATGTTGTTTTTCATTGGTTTTTTTTTTCTTTTTGTTTTCATATATACTTGAATTTTGATGCTTCGCTCAGAAAACCAGAAGTAGAATGAAACATACATTAATACTCGTATATTTTGTGAATAATATTTTTTCATTTTTTAAAGCTTTTTTTATTTCAATGAAAGAAACAAAATGAAAAAAAAAATATACGATTATATCGTAGATTTATATGTGGGTATATCGTAATGGTATACGTTTTTTGTTAATATTGTTTGTGTATTTGTATGTAATTTCGTTTTAATAATAAAATATTTTTACACATTTAAGTCATAATATTAAATGTATTCGGATATTTATGGCAAATGTGAATGCATTCATTATTTAACTACAAAAACAAGAAAAAAAAAATAAAAGGGGAAAAAAAATTCAATTAAAAAGGAAAATCAAACAATGAAATTGAAATATTTTTTTTATTCAAATGAATTATTTAAATAAAAATATGTAAATTATAAATACATATATGTGTATATATATATATATATATATATATATATATATATATATATATATATATATATATATATATATATATATATAGATATATATATATATATATATTTATAATTTAACGTAAGTAAATTTTAAATACACACAATCATGCATAAATTTCAAAAGCATTTTGGAAAGCACGTGTTTAGAAGTTTCACTCTGTTCGACCGTCTTTTAAATTAAAATTCATAAGCTACATACATATATGAAGATCTTACTTAGAAAAATATTTTTATAGAAGAAAATTTTCTCACCCAATTTATCACCTTCTCTCAAATTTAATAGACGCTCTAAGTCCTACCACTCAAAATATTATAAGAAATTTTTCCCAGCTTATGCAAGAAAAAAAATTCAAAATTTTTTATTTTAATTTTTTTTTCAAATTTATTTCCTTAAAATTTTCTAAAAAAAAAAAAACGCAAAATTATCAAATCAATTATTTGAGCATTAAGGGTCTAGTTGTGTGATACCCAATCTCTCTCAGCAGATGAGAGAAATTAGGAGAATATTATGTATATAATATAGTGTATAAGCTAATTTTCATGTGAAAAGAGTAGTTTTTCTCACAGCATGTATTTTCTCATATTATTTTGACAATATTGTATCAAAATTCAGTCGCCGTTTGCCAACTCTTTGATATTCGTGTGAACGTTTTGATATCAATACGAAATAATAGTTTCTATAGGATTTTTATTAACATTTCGATACGATTTTGAATTAAAACACAAAATTTTTTAGACCCGTACGAATTTATGTTATTATCATATACAATATAACTCTTAATATCATTAATTTGTATGGGTATCGTAAATTTTACACAGTTATCTATTCTTGTTTTTTTGTTGAAATTTAATTTTGAATTCATTGTACTCTGCAAGATAATAATCGAAATCGAAGTTATTGTTTTCAAAGTTATTAAACATTTTAAAAGAATGAACAAATTTAATTAGAATATTTATTCAATTACCTATTGGAGCTATTATTCTAATTAGCTCCATATTTTGTGCCTGATATTAATTGAAAACTTAAATAACCACAACTGAATTTTGCCAAATTATTTCAAAACAATTTTTAAGTTTTTACGCACTGAATCTTGCCTTAAATAATTTTTAAGCATTTTCTTAACATAATTGGTTTTTCCAATTTATTCTTTACAGGGTATCGATAAGGTTATCAAATAAATATAATTTAAATATATATATATATATATATATTTAAATTATATATATATATATATATATATATATATATATACATATATGTATATATATATATATATATATATATATATATATATAAATACAAAAATAAATAATGTATGTAAAATTTTTAAGAAACAAGAACTTAATTAATTATAAAATAATTTCCATGTAAAATTTTATGCTCTTATTGAAATATTTTTATTTCAAAGATATAAAAAGAATGGGAAAGACAAAGAAAGTAAATAGATGAAAAAAGAACAAAAAACATGAAAGGATTTTTTTTTTGTTGATGTTATTTTGAATTTTCTTTCTTTTTCTTCTGCTTTCTTCTTCTTCTACTATCTTAGAGCCTTTACTTGCGTTTGGATTGAATTCAAAGTCCAAAGCAAACTATATGAAGAATTTTTATTGTTTTTAATGTAATTTTTTGTATGTTTGTATAACAGTTAGTATATATAACAAT
Source organism: Condylostylus longicornis (assembly GCF_029603195.1). Classification (NCBI taxonomy): domain Eukaryota; kingdom Metazoa; phylum Arthropoda; class Insecta; order Diptera; family Dolichopodidae; genus Condylostylus; species Condylostylus longicornis. The sequence goes on along the minus strand of NW_026578009.1, from coordinate 3,635,658 downwards.
ATAATACAACATTAAACAAAATATTATGTTTATTTGCTTTTTTTTTTTTTAAATTAAAAGAAAAATATTAAAGATAAAAAAAAAAACTGATTGTATTTAAAAATCTGATTCTGAGTCCTTCTCTACTTCTCCCTATATATCTTTTACAATGTGTTTTTACTTGATTCTCGCTCTGTACAGCATAATAACAATATGTCCCTTGGCTAATAAAAATCGTAGTTATGTATGTACCTATTTACTATTTTATATTATATTGTGTTCAAAATATTAATATATGTACTGTTTAAATAAGAGCGTTCGTGTCCGAACTGTAGTCGTATAGAATACACGATCATATGTACAAGTACATATAAAATTTATATAATAAAAAAATATGTTATAATGTAATTGAATGTTAAAAAGGATAAAATTAGGTTAAAGGATTAAAATGTTTTCTTTTCTTCCTTTTTGTTGATTCTTTTTCTCTCTGTCTCTCTACTCTTACTTAATATAAATGTTTTAATTTTATTTTCTTTTCTTTTATATATTTTCTTTTTTTATATTTTTTCATGTTCTCTTTAAATAAATTTTTAAAAATATTGTATATAAATGTATGCCTTAATTGTATATTTTTATTTATATGTATATATGTAATAAAATTAAATAACTACTACATACTATATATTTTATATATTTTATTAAATTTAATTAAAATTTGTTGAACTGTACAAAGATTCCACTTACAAAATATAATATAAGAGAAATAAGCAAAAAAAATAATAAAATTAAGTATGAAAGAAGCAAAGAAACGAACAAGAGAAAGGGTAGAGAAATTGAGAGGGGTAAAAAAAAAAATTAAAATAAAATAAAAAAAAATATAGAGAACGTCTACAATTAAATAAAAAACTAAAGAAAAATTTTTAATTGAAAGTCAATTTTAAGTTTTATGTTTGCGGGGGTAAGTTTTGTATAAAAAAATATTTTACATACACACATACACAAATTTATAAATAAAGTTAATTTAATTTAAATAAAACTGAAATAAACTTTGTGTGCGTGCAATTTTTCAAGAGATGTGAATAACTAGAGCATTTAAAATATTTTCGTTTTCTTTTCTTTATGTGAATTATATTTTTTTTTTAAATAATTTTTCGCATATTTTCATATTAAGGTCAAATTATAAAGTTATAATTATACAAATAAAATTCTGAACGAAAAATATTTAAATATTTTTCTTGATTTTCTCTATAATTTTCTATTAAAACTAATTTTATATTTCAATATAAAATTTAAATCGTTTATAATTTTAATTTTATTAAAATAAAGCGAACGTGTAAAAGTATAAATTTACCGCTCTGCTTGTAACGCTAAGAAACAGAAGTCTCTGATATATGTGCATAAAAATATGCATTATAATCTTTCTCAGAATCGAATTCTGAATTGATTATGCCATATTTGTATGTCTGTCCGTACATTGCAGTTATAATTCAAAAAATATTTGTGTAAATCTCATTAAAATTTTTCACAAATATTTTATTATAATATTTAATACAAGAGAGTTCTGTTTAAATTAGATGTGATTAAGACAGTGGTTCGGGTAGCCGTAATAAAGCTTAAAAAATTATTTAGTAATATCTCAGAAAGAATTTGGCGCCACAGTGTCGAAATTTTCCAAAAGCAAATATATAATAATGGAATTATTACTTTTGTTAAAAGCTGTTTAAATTGTACATGAATCTTTTAAGTAGTATAGTTATAATATTATTTTAAAAATTTTAAGTAATTTCAAAATACTATACTAAGTACTGTTACAATGCTAAGGTTGAACACAAAATATATGAATTAACAAAATCACCATATTAAAAAAAAATATTCCTATTAAGTAATATTGTAACTATTAAACAGCACTTACTTGCGTTCACTATTGGTATATTCCTAAAAAGAGAAAAGAGGAAAAATGAGATTTTAAAAATATGTATACTTAGATCTGTTAACTCACAATATTTCCGCTCCACGAGAATAAATTAAATTTTTCTGAGTAGAAGATTTTCTCAATATAATGTCCCCATGTTTGGTGTAAATAATTTTTTCGTAATAAAACATTATTTGACATTTTTGAGAAATACTAAAATTTACAATAAATTTGTCAACAGTGGTTTGCATTTTTGCGTATTTTTATAAAAATTGTTTGAAGCTTGTTTTCCTCAAGATGTTTTAACACAAAGTCAGAAATGACAACAACCTTTTCGTAACTCTTCTGTTTCACAGAAAAAAAGAATACAGAGGCCATTATCATAGTTTTTTGACATTAGAGACGGAATGTCAATTCTTTTAATTTTTTTTATATGAAAATTTTTATAAAAAGGTATGAGAGGGAATACTCAAAATAATATATTGACCAATGTTAATCGTCATGCATGTATGCATATGTTTTTTCGCATATACTTCGTTTTGGAATGATTCAGTTTGCGATATTTCAGATTGCATCACAAACAAATTATGTATGATTTTAATTTCATATAAAACAAAATAGATGCTTTCCAATCCGCTATTGCTTACAGTGCTATGCAATTAATATTTTTTAATTTCTAACAAAAAATTTATATATTATAATATAAAGAGAATTCCAGAGTTACTTCGATCGTTAGCAATTCTGCGTAAAAGAAATTTACAGTCTCTAAATATTCTTTAAATGAAAAGTGTGCTTTCTAAAATTTTTCGTTGATATGTACGTAGGCATCAAAAATATTTTAGCATAACTCCTTTATATCTTGGCACTCTTTCATATATACTTGATAATTCTTTTGTAAATCGCAAAGTGATGTTCTAACGAAATTTTTTTTTCATAACGCTCTTAAGCAACTCTCTTTTACTTCCGTAACATAAAGATTTTTAAACAAATAAAATATATTGTGTACATAGGTACAAGAATACTGTGGAGTTTTTCAAATATTGAAGAAGTTATCAAAGCACCAATGCATATAAAATAAAATTGATCGCATAAACTAAAATTTAAATTATCAAAATATATTAAGTAAAATTTTAAATTGTTTTCCATAATAACATGCAAATAAATAAGGTACAGTTACTCTATGACAAAATAATAATTATAAGATAAAAAATTATCCTTCGGCCCTTTGGACTCAAGTTTGCTGTACTAAATAATTTGTTAGAAAAAAAACTAAAAATTTTTCATTCTTTGTAATGCCGAAAGGGTTTTCATTTTTTCTTCTTTCATAATTATTATTTTTAACAATTATTCTTCATTCTTAAAATTTTTTTTTCAGAAACCGGTATTTCAAATAGACACGACAGCAGAATACTTTTTATTTAAAAGCATATAGATAACATGTTACTCTAAATATATGTAAGTAAATATTGTACTGCACATTGAATAAATGAACTATTTCTCATGAGCAAAACAAGATAATTAAATTAAATTGAAAAAGAAAATCCTAAAATGGATTTAAGAAAATTTATTTTGTTTAAGGATTAAATAAAAGAATTATTATCTGCAACAAAAACATGTTACAAGACAATTATATAATGTAATTGTAACACAAAAGGAATAATAAGAAAAGCAAATTAGAAAATTGAAAACTCAAATAAAACTCAAATAAACAATATTTATAATAATTATTGTTACAACACTAGATCAACAATTATTATTATCGTATTTGAATGACAATTTAATAATTTAAAGAAGACAATATTGTTGTAAACAATGTCAAAATATTAAAAATTTAATTTAATTTCAAATCATGGCTATTTTTTTCTCTTTGCAATAAAGCATACGCAACAAATGTCACAACACTGATTTGGTGTCATTGTCATAACAATCATTTTTTTATCGTTTAACAAATGAAATACATTAAATTTTTTATTTTATTTATTAATTTAGATTCCGTAACACAAATAATATGTGCGAAAAACATGGAAAATTAAATGAAATTTCTTACAACTCCTCAGCAATAAATGGTTTACAATAATGATTTTCACTTCAGTTAAAAATATATTTAAATCCAGTTTAATTAGGCAAAAAATTCTAAAAATAAAAAGTAAAAATTCAGAATATTCAAATGCAATATACGTCATCATATATGATTGTCTTCTGAACAACTTGCAATAAAAGTTTTTTATCATTTATAAATTATTTGTGGAATTTCAAAAAGAAATGTGATGGTGTGTACAAGAACAGTGTAAAAACAAAATGCAAAGTTTGACTTCCACCTATCCTGCTAATGATATTAGATACGAATTAACAATACAATTTGTAAAAAATGGAAATGCCTTCATACAATTGCAAAACAGATGGATAACGTAATGAAAGGCAAGTCAAAACTGAAAACTAATTCTCTTCTAATTAACTACACCAATTAACCTCACGCTGTATTATTAATTTTCAATATTGATAATACAATAGGCATAATAGCTATTTACATGTTCTTGTTATTGTGTGTTTCAAATAGATAATATTGTATACAGAAAACTTATGTAAGCAATACTTGATAATCAAGTAGATTTAGCAATTATTTAACGATAATAAGGTAATGTGATTAACAAATTGCTGGTAATTTCTTTATACCTATATCTCACTTGGTAGAACTTCCACCAAATAAATTTTTCTATCTTAAGTCGTTCCTTTGGTTACGTTATCAATTGGTTCTGCAGTTGTATGAAGAAGTTTCCATTATTTTTATTGGTATTAATCTTTAAAGTTTAAATTTTAAACCAAAAATTTTAATAAGTAAGTGTCGTCACCACATAATCAAGTGATTTTGTCACCGATGATTAAGTCCATATATAGTATAGTTTTTTTATTCAAAAGGTCTTTGATTCGATTCCAAATTGTGGTAAGAAATATTATGAATTATTAAAAAAATAATTATTATTAATAAAATTTTTAATGCTGATTCTTATATTTAGAAATCCTTTGATACAGATTATCATAATATTCTCTATGGCATTATTGCTGTAAATAATACAGTTTGCTACAATGTTCATAATCTACTAAAATACCTTTGGTTTAAAATTCAAACTTCACATTTTAAGAATTAAGCGTTCGCATATATGAATTTTTATACTTCTATTAGTTCAAATCCTTAACATTTTGCTTTAGATAAATATAGTAAATTTTTGTTATAAAATGCATTTGCACAAGCAGGGAAATTTTCTATTCTTATTCGACTCAGACTACTTATATCCAAAATCATAAATATATTGTATGTAAGTATATTTTACTATTCTAAACATAAAACAAATTCTTCAGAAACCAAAGCTAATGTTTCTCACATTACTCTTATAGATTTCGCGCAAAACACACACCCATAAATGTCTCTATAATTTTGTATAACAATATAAAAGATATTGGTTCACCAGATTGCCAATCAAATTTTTATAGACATAGGTTAAAAAAGCAAATATTTTTGAAATTTTTCCACATTACCCCTAAAATCCCTAGTACAAATTTTACACTTATCATTTAATTTGCTAATTACATTTCCGCTTAAAATGCAAATCATTATATGTATTGAAATCTTTGATAACTTTTGACCATATTTCTCACATCATTTTAAGAATAAACCATAAACAAACAAAAAAAAAATAAAAGTTTTTTTGAAATATTGAATGTAAAGAAAACAAAATGGTGAAAATAGTTTCCAAGAAAAGAAATGAAAAAAAAAAGATCAAAAAATGCACATTATATCAATTTAAGGAGACCAACTGGACCTAAAAAACTATGCAACGAACAAAATTTTTGATAAAAATTTCTTTAAGTTTCTTCTAATTTTGGACAAAAAATTGAAAAGAACAATGATTTTTAAAGTAGGCCTTTTCTCATCACCAAATTAAAATACATTCTACCTATTCCAGAGATTCCAGTATTTAATTGTAATCTAGCTTTTACGTTATCTAAGTTCATTTAATTCATATATCGAAATATTTCAATTATATTGCATACATTTAGGGTGATGTAAAAATAAAATTTAAAAACTCCTTAATATAGTACTCCAGTTTAATTGTTAGTTGTTTGAGTTAAGAAAAATAATTATACTTTTTAATTACCGTTAGCTTTCTGCATTTATAGAATATTGGAAAAGCAGCAATTGGTTTTCTGCGCTAGCAAAATTTTAAAAATATTTATGGTTTTGCTACAGTGAATTCTTAAATTATGGCAATTTTAGGTTTTTGTGGGGCTATAATTTTTTAGGAGGTGGCAAGGGGGGGGGGGGCGGTAAGTCCTGATTATAAAATCTAAATATTAATAGGAAGTTCAAACAATTCCAAAACTTCGAAAAAAATCTAAGGAACTATAAACATGTTTCCATCATATTTTCTTAATATTTTTTGAATAGTATGCCAAGAAATCATATAATTTTCAAATTTTTCTATAAAAATATTTCATAAAATCCGGTAACTCTATAATGAAATGCAGCATCATTCAAGAATACACTTATACAAATAATTGCTCCATTTTTCCAATTCAAGTAAGTTGAATGAAGAAAACTGTTTTTTTTTGTATATACAAAAAAATTAAAAAGGATAATGACAAGAACTGTTGTAAATTTGTTAGTTTTCAAGTCGATTTTTATCAGTTCTTATAATATTTTCTTGTACTTTACGATACTTATGTTTCTAGATTTTTTACGTACATATACGAGTATAAAATGTTCAACTAGATATGACCGAGTGATCTCCTTTTTTTTTTAAAATTTGCTTGTTCTTTTCGTCTTCTGTTGTATGACAAAAAAATAAAATAAAAATAGCTCTAGCTATTTTATTTTTTTTCGATTTGAAAAATGAGAGCAAATGAAAAGAAAATTATATTCTGGCCCTATGCCAATATGAAAGAAAACAAAATTTTCAAAAAAAAAAAAAATTTTTTTTTTTTTGAGGGAAAAACTGAAAAAAAAAAAACAAAAAGATTTTTTACACAACAGAATTTTGTTTTTTTTTTGTGTGTTTTTTGTTTTTTACTATAATACACAAAATAATATGATCTAAGTGTCCTTTTAGGATCCTTAAAGGTTAGATGAACATTTAAAGATGGTATGAATTTTATTTTCCAATCAAATATTTATTTTATAATATATTAACATGTCTGTATATTTGTATGTATGTGTGTGTATTTAATTGTTTTGATGTTCTTGTGTTTGCTGTTGTTGAAATGTCGCATCAGTTCAAGTATAAACAGTTTAAGTGAATTATGATTTTATGGTTTCGTTATGAAGATTTCAATTATAATTATGGTAATTGCATATTTATAGGAGAACTGAGATTATTTTTATAAAATCTTAATACCTCTAGCCTAGCTAGATTATATTTTTTTATTTATTTAATGTGAATAATTTACTACTAAATTTGATCTTTCACTTTGTCATAATTAAAAAATAATTTTTATTAAAAATGTTTTCTGCTGCATTATCGAACGAGTTAAATTGTAATTTTTTGGAGAAACCACTCAATAGATTTCGTACAAATTATCTTTATTGTGTAAAGAATTCAGGGGGAGAGGGGGGGGGGGGGGTGGAGTATGGTCGATGTATTGGAGATATTTTCTACGTCTGGGAGAAGACAAGACGGTCTTCCGGAAAATTTTTTCAAGGTATTTGTAAAAACTTTTTAATGGTATTAATTACAGGTTTGTATAAAGAGAAATTTTCAATAATTTCAATCACTTTTCATATGTTAAGCACGATTCAAACTGTTCGTTTATTCATATGTTTGTTCGCGAAAAATTAATCTATGTAAGCAGCTTATTATTCTGCAATGACCTACCATTCGCCCCCCTTCGGATATTATAACTCCTTAGAAATTCTCAAAATACTATAATTTTTGACAACTTATTGTATCAAAATTATAAAATTAGATTTTTAAAACTCAACAAGCGCTATTTGCGAAAAGTAGTAAAACATACCATGATACCTATTGAAACATACAAAACAACCTATGGAAACATCAGCCAGAATAAGCGTTAATTTACCGGTAAATTAACTGTTTTTTAACATAATTTTTCTTTTTGATGGTACTTAATAGGAAAATTCATAAAGTTTTCCAATTTCCAAGATTTGCTAAAATAATGTTTTCCACCTTCCGACCCGGCCAAGTCAACGTTTCACGAAATAAGTAAAATTTGAATTTTCGATCTCCAATATTTTTGAAATATCACGTTTTTCCAAATTTCTATGAAAAGCAAAAAACTAACGGTAAATATTTTGCCAGCAAAAAATATGATTATTTTTCTCCCCTCTTATAATTAATCATTTCTCGAATTCAACTATTATGTTAACGTATTTTCTGAATTTTTCTAATTGCCCTAAAAGTATGCAATTTTTTTTATAATATTATAATTTTAGTATAGTTAGCTATTAATGTAAAAAATTTAAAAAGATGATTATTTTTTAATAAAGTATAGTAATTTTACTTATTTACTTACTTTTTATTATAATCTTAATTCTTCTTCTTAATCCTAAAAATTAACATATAAATTATAAATTGTATAGCTAATACAAAATTTCATTAATAGAACTTTTGTGTAAATAAATTTTTTAACAATGAAAACAAGTTTAGTAATATCGTGTAAAGCAAATGAAATGAATTTGATATTTACCTCAATTTTGAGTTCTGCTTCAGATCTTAATCTTTGCCGAATTCTTGGTAATTTTGATGTCAAATTACTAATATGTCTCAAAATTAATTTGAATATAATTGATTTGAACCTTTAAAATAAATAAAAATTTAAAAATTTTTTTAATTTACAAATAGGCAATTTATTTCAATAATTTTAACTGTATTAGAAGAACAATAGAAAATCCTATATGAAAATTCTAAACCACTTAAGAAGAGATTTAGTTTTTTTTTTTCTATTTTAACAATAATCTTAATATGCTACTTTTGTTTTACAACTTTTTAACTTTTTTATATTAAAATAAATAAATTGGTAAAAATTTTTTCTATCTAAATAACCTAATTGATTCCTATAGATTACAGGATATTAAATGCTTCAAAAGAACAAAGATTTTCCTTCTATTTTTTTTTTCTATTCTTGTTTACGACAATATTTGATAGATAAAATGAGTTCAAAGTGCACCTTAACAATATTGGAATTATTTTATTAAAGCGCCTTAGTTTTATTTTAGTTCAAAGTATTATATGTAACTACATACATCAAAAGTAATAGATTTAAAATAGATGAAGAAGAAGATGAAGAATAAAAAATATAAAAATATACATACTACAAATAAGGATTATCTTATCCTTATCCTTTAGATTCTAATATTCATTTATAATATATTAAAAAAAAACAAGAAGAACAATTTTTATATTCTATAGAAATGAAAAATTATTTTAACCCTTTAGCTCCTGAAAATTTATATGTTGTACATGAATCAACTACAATTACGTAAAATTTAGAAACTATTATTATAAAATTCGAAAAGAGTCAAATTTAAGTCTTAAATTCAGGAAAGCTCAAGATTGAATCTTGGGATATAAGCAATTGATACTAGTATAATAAAATTTTGACTTTATAAGGAGAAAAAAAATTATAAATTTTAAGATCCGAACTGTTTATTTTTTTTTTTTCAACTGACATAAAATGTAATTTTTTGCTAAACCATGTCGTCCGGCTCAGTGCAATTTTGATCCAGACGTCATATTTTTTGAATCGAGAAATACACATTGTGTAAAAACTAAAATTTAATTATTTAATTTCGTTTTACAGTAGGTTAGAGTAGCGCTATAATGCTCCATGTATATGATTCAACGATTTTGGATATGAATCAAATTTTGCTACCCCAAATTGAAGTGTTCTTAAGTCAAAAATCATAACACTCAACTATAGATGAAATTTTGTACTCAGGTAACGTTATGACGAAAATAAAAAGGAAATTTGAATCAAAACGAAACTACCGAATCAATTCAATTATGAAAAAGAAAGAAAACCACGACTTAAAAAATAAAACTTTTTATTTCACTCTTATACTATTAATTTATTCAGCTTCAATTTCTAACAAAATAATTTGAATTTATTTAAGAGTGTTCCTTGTATAATAAAGTTTTCAATCGGGACTAGATAAAGTAATGAGCATGGTCTCTAAAAATTACATGATACTATTGTGATCAATATCATTCATCATGTTTAAACTCTTGGCTCAAATATAAGCCAAGATTGTATATTATTGACTCGCCGTCCGTCTATAATTAAGATCGATGTTCTAGCATTACCTAAGAGCCTGATCATATTTCTCGTTATTTTGTGGCGGCAAGTGAGAAAAAAGTACGTAACTGTTATATATTTTTATAATGTAATTTTCGAATGAGAAAATGTAAATACAATAATCTCTTACAGTGTTATTCACATCAATTTTGTTGTTCTCTCTTCTACGAGTATGTGTTTAAAAAGGATTAAACTTTTGATTTTTGCATTTCATTTTTTTCTTTTTAAATATTTTTCTCTCTTAATCTTTTATTTAAAAAAATAAAAATAAATTTTTCTTCCTGTTTCTAAGTTTTTATTTTAATTTTATTATATAGAAAATTTTTTTCTGTTTTTTTCTTTAAAAATATAAAAAAAAAAAATTGGCAAGGTAAATTGGCCCATATATTGATTAAAAATTTCAATAGAATGAGATGAAAAATTACAATATGGGTAGTTGGCACACTATAGATCACATATACTCTTAAATAATATTGTAAAATAGAAAAATTTAGGTCATGAACTCTGTGCTTGAATTTTTGTATAGTAAATTTTTTTTTTCTATTTTCTATTTAAATTTTATACATATGTATATATAGAAAAGGTCATGAGGCACCATACTGCATTCATTTAAAAATTTATGTTTTTTTTTTTTAAAGGCAATAATAAAACCTGAAATATAAGATTAAAATTAGTTCTCCAAAAAAATTTCTGAAATAAACTTTTCTTTTATTACAAATTACCATCATATACTTACATATATACAAACCTTAGTGACGAATGATGTACTTTATGTTCATAGGTGCGGGTGTTCTTTATTAGGTCAACAATGTTATTTTATTTGAAATATTTTAATGGTAAGATTCAAATTTTTTTATGTACATAAGTGAATATAAAATGCAGGCTTTATTATTATTCAGTTTTCCAATTAAAAGGAGTTTTATGATAGTGGAAAAAGGTTTTGGAATTCGTACAACCATTTTGAACAGAAAAAATATCTTTCTTACATTTTGTGTATTCGAATACCATAGTGCAACATCATAATGACCATAGTATATAAGAAAATTTATTCAATGATTTTTCAATTTTCATAATTAAATTTTTAAAATATTAAAAAAAAAAAAAATAAATATTTTGTTTATCAGGACCAAAAAATTTTTGAACAACAAGCTTTCTGTTTTATATTAAGGTTTCTGTTATTTTAATGGAATTGAGGATTTCAGCTAATATTATGTTTGTATTTAGATACACACACCGATATTTATATGGAATAATACAATATTTGGTATTGGAATATTATTATAGAACTTGTATTTTATGTCTGACCGAATTTTATTCACAATACTAAAGAGAAAGAAATTTACTAAATTATCTTCTAAAGGATATCGGGACTTGTAGTACGTAAAATGCATAGATGAAAATAAAACGAAATCAAAATCTTATATTTGGATAAATTTCTATCAGGAATAAGGGAATGAGTTAACAAAATATGGAGGTAACTTACAAATTTTAACAATGCTAAATAAAACTAAATGAATCAATAATATTTTCTTTAATTAAATATTAGTTTTGCCTTTAAATGTTAAAGGTTTATAGTTTCACATAAAATATACATTAATGTTTCAAGATTAAATTGAGCTCATATATTAAATATAAAATAATTGAATTAGATTGGGAAATAAGGGTGCATGTAGAATTTATATTACAAAAATATATAATAGGTTCTCTTATAATATTGTGATTTTCAATGTAATCAAAATAAGTAATATAAACAACACATATATCTCTGGAGCTCAGTTAGTTACAGCATTCACCCAGAAAGTTGTAGATCAACAGTAATCTCGTTTTAATTGCTTTGTCTTCAAACGCGGTTCAAATTTGTTGACTGCCCTACTCGGTTTCTAAAAGTGCGTCCGAAAGCAGTGAACAATGTTTAATGAACATTACACATTTTGTATAATACAAGATTAGTCATAGAATTAAAATTTCAGGTTTTTGTTTTGCAATGTTTTTGCAATTAATTTGCAACATTTACAAACAAATTACGTTGGTAAATGTTATCAAGTTAATTTCGCCGTAATTAGAAAAAAAAAAATTTTTTTTTAAATCACGTAATTGGAAAAAATTGAAAGAGATTTTTATTTTTTTCAAAATTAAATCCTTTTTTGCTTTTTAATAGTGCCCCTGTTTTTCGGCGCCCATTGCAAATGCTTACGTTGAATATCTGGTAGATCCGACGGTGTTTGTCGTTATATTTATCAGAATTTTTGGTAATTCTGTTCTAGTGGCTTTTCTTACGGAATGAAAATATTTTCTTTCTTAATTAAGTAAACTATCGCAATAAAATCCTTTATTTTTTAGATTGAAAATTTGTCACATTATATGATTTGTCACATTATATCGTCAGGTATTATTTTGAACCCCATAACAACATACATTAGAAGCCTATATAAATTGAATTTTATACTATTTTTTTTAAATAATTTTTAACAGTGTTATAGTGTTATGGATTACAAAATTTGTGTTCTTTTCAAATATAATTTTGCCCTGTTACGGCAACACTGTATTTTACTCATAGTTTCAGTCAAAATTTTTTGCAGCCTTATTTCCAGTCAAGAGTGAAATTTTTGTTAAGGCTTAAATGACTTTATGGGTTATTGAAATTTTTTAACTTGATGAAATTCACGTAATATGGTGTTAATTTTCTTTCAATCTAACTTTATATTTACTTTCACTTACAATCTAATTTTATATTTCTATTATTAATCTTATAGTAACTGCGATTGTCATTTTTACAATAATTTTTCCTTAATAGGTTAATGGTAATTTTTATTGAATATTTTCAAATTGTTGAATTAGTATCGTGAACTGATATTGGCGAAATCTTGTATATAATATTCGTTTCCATTTATTGATTTCCTAACAAATTTGTGATCATCATAATTTTGATTTCTGGGTTTTACTGCATGGATAAATTGCGCTCAAATCGAAATTGTTCAAATCAAAATTATTCAGATTAAAAAGTTTTTATTATTATAAAAATGATTGAAAAATTTCATATTTAATCTTATGAAACGAAAAATTTTTTTTACATTATTTTACTTATTTTTATGTTAATCGTATACCCCACCCTACACCCACACGCGTTAAGAGTACCTACACAGTACGTATTCATATTATATTGTTAACAAATGTGGTATAACTTTAATTTGTATTGTAAAGAAATTTAAATTTAATATTTTAAATGAGAAATTGTTTTTGAGTGGGGTAGCTAAATGCGCTCTTGCGAGGAAACGAATGGTTTAATGATATTTTTTGTTTTCATAATTTAAGCATACATGACCAATAATAACAGCATGTCGACATGCTATAAAAATCATATTATTATTTTTGTAGTTTTTTTTTTTTGGATTTTTTCATATATCTTACATGTGTATGTGCGTGTACTTGTAGTGCTTGGCATATAGTTAAAATCATAAATCATTTCGAATGTTATATGGTAATTTAATCTTGATTTTTTGTTTCTTTTTTTTTATTTAGTATAATGTTAGTTAAAGTAAACTGAACACGTACGAGATTAACAAAAAATCCCTTAGCATATTGTAACTGCTAAAAAAAATTTTTTTTGTATTTCTTATTCCTTCCTTTTATATTTTGAATGCAAATAAGACCGGCTAGTTTTCATTTGTTTTTTGTACTTATACATTAGAATTATGTATGATAAAATAGGAAAAATTAAGTTGGCATACTTTAACCTTTAACATATCAAAACCAAAAAAAAAAAATTATATAAGATATGTGGCGAAACTCTTTATTTTGAAGTTGTATTTGATTGTATGTCGTTTATGGTTAATTTTATTAGAAAAACGAAAATAAAACAATAAACAGGAGTCGATTAAATCTATGGTTTGCTGAAAGGATCATTTCCCTTTAAAAAAATATAAGCCTAGAATTTGATTTAAAAACATTGCTCTCTTAAGCTGAACAATCAATTTTCGCCGACGTGACACACCAGTAAACCGAGCTTACTTTCATATTTCATGTCATCATATTAGATCTAATTAGCGCTGCTTCTTAACACCATATAATATTGCATACTTTTAGGGAAATTTTTTTTTTATGAAATTATTACTTTAATAATATTACATGATGGTTTTATCTAGAAAACATTTTTTTTAAAATCACGCTTAAACCACATACCTACAACAAATTTAATCTATAATCTGCAAATTTAAGTAATAAAGATTTAATTAAGAAAATATATGAAGACAACATTGCCAGAATAAATTTTCATGACTTCTCCTTCTAACATACATATGTACATATGGGAAAATTATATAAAATCTAATTATTGTGAATGCATAGCCCATAGAGTTTCTATTAAATTTTTGAAAATTGCCTTATTTTTAGTTAGTTTAGTTGCTCTTATATAATTAATATGCATGAAGCTATTTCTTTTTAGTTCCCGTTTAACCTTATATTGCTATTTATTTGCATATTTTCAGGTTCAGGACTATGTACTGGCTTGTCGTAAATGTACTAAAATTAAATCCAGTTTGTACAGTCATGTGTTCATAGAAATGCTGCACGCAGTAAGTTCAATTTTTGTATACCCTTTTCCATTTATGTATTTTTTTCATTCAGGTCCTTTTTCTAATTCTTGTTGCATGGTTTGCAAAATATTATTGAAACACAAGAATTTTCCTTTTGTTTTCTCCTTTTTTTGTGTTGAAATTTATATGCATATGCATTACGTATCTTACGGTTCCTTTATTTTAAATTTTAATAAACAAAAATTGGCTATGGTAGAATGAACGTGTGACAAAGAAAAAATTTCCTTTTGTATATTAAAAAAATTAAATTCTTTGTCAAAGGATAAAAGCAAATTTTAATAAAAGTTTTTCTTTTATTACTTTAAATAAAGAGTAAATTTAATGAAAAAATTATTTATAAATTTAAATTTACAAAATGTAATTTATAGCGCAATAAAGTTTCTTTAAAAGGCATCCGCATTCGACACACATACCTACAGATATTTGTAGATATTTAAAGAAATCATATGAGAATAACTTGTACTAAGCTTCCTTGTGTCGTTGAATTTTAATTATAATATGAATGAGACTAAGATAACTGAATAAATTTTTGTAATTTAAATTTTTTATTCGACTTATATTAAATTTATATTGTATTGTATTCAGCTATTTGGAACAAATTGATGGAGGTATGTATAACTTTTTATATAGGGTTATAGCTTTTTTACCGACCGTATTGCATACAATAAAGGAGATCATGTGATGGCAACAAATTTTGCTAAATAAGATGGTTTTTACAGAAATATGGATCTGCCTGTCTGTCTTTTGATATGTGTCTTCACACCACGTCTATCTCAAATT
Source organism: Condylostylus longicornis (assembly GCF_029603195.1). Taxonomy (NCBI): domain Eukaryota; kingdom Metazoa; phylum Arthropoda; class Insecta; order Diptera; family Dolichopodidae; genus Condylostylus; species Condylostylus longicornis. The sequence goes on along the minus strand of NW_026578009.1, from coordinate 3,620,088 downwards.
CGGTCGAACCGACTTTGATTAAATTTTACATGTGTGCTTATTTCGGCTATTTCTCAAATTGTTCAACTTTTGGGATACATTGATACTTGATAATATAGTGTTGGGAGCTGGAGTTTTTCGTGGGCCGGTTTTACGCATATAAAGAAAACAATTTGCTACCGAAAATTGTTACCGACGAATTTTTCAGGGAATTCAGATGGCACAAAATGAAGCTCTATTAAGAGTCAAATTTACATTTTTCGCTAAACGGTTACGTGTTGACCACTTCAGTATTTTTTTTAATTTAAAATAACGTATTTGAATATGATAAAATGTTCGTTTTTTAGAAATATTTTAACGTACATTTTTCTTATTTCTGTAAGTAATAAAAATTAATTTGCCTTTGTATTACTTTTGAAAGCATTCTCTTCTTTTTTCTTATTAAAAAAATTTCTGTACACGACGTTCATACATGTATATGTAAATAAAATTTTGGGAAATGACAAATAAAAATCTACAAATAAGATTGACATTTATAAAGAAATTTAAAAAAAAAAGAAAATGTCGAAAATTCATAGCTGTTTGCAATATAAATTCAATATGATTGACATGAAAATAATCAGGTCCAGTTCTAGTTTGTTCTGCGCCCCACAAAAAAAGGTAACACACATTATACACAGCATATAATAATTTCGCTCCTATTTTCCTACGCTCATTGCATATGCTTACTACTTTGCATACCTGGTAGATCCGTCGCTTGGAAATAATACATGTGAAGACAGTATTTTATCTAGAGATACTTGATTTTTTAAAATTCTAATTTAGTACTCAGTTATTATTACTACACTATAATAGATCACTTTACACTATTTTATTAAGAAATTGAGTTGACAAATTTTCGATTTCACTTATTCGAGAAATATTGAATATTTTTCTTTCACTTCATTTTGTTACAAAATTATTGAAATTTTCAAAATTTTTTGAACTATTTAATTTATTTTATATATAAAATATAATATTATTTCCAATGTAACATGTACCAAGTTTACCGTACCCCATTGATGTCTGTTATAGTTACTCAAAAAAACAGTTTTCAGAGCTTTGAAATCACAAACTCAATTTTAATTTTTCAAATAATTTTAAACTCAGTTAGACAATATTCTTTTGTGTACTGTTTAACTTGTTAGTAGACAATATTAAAGTAATAATAATATATATAAGGACATTCATTTAAAATTCATTCAGGTCCCAAAAATTTACAAAAATTTTTATAATATAATCAACTTTACACAAAAACGTGAATTGCCTTAAGTAAAATACTAGTAATAATCATACAACTGTTCCTGGAGATCGTAACATATTATAATTATTATCAATCCCTTTTTAATATAATAATTTCAATTAATTCATTTGGAATATCCCGAATATCCCGAATAGTATAGGAGTACCTAATGAAGAACAAAAAGTAAAGAGAATTAATCAGACTATATCAATTGTCAATTTACTGTGCTACAAAATTTATGTTAAATATTTTTAACAATATCAACCTTTAACATTAATATTGCAAACCGATCTATTCTTTAACAACTTTAACAAGTAAATGCAACTAAACTTGTACGTATCGGAATCATAAAGTGTTTTATTTTATCACTTACATTATTACAGTTATGAGCACCTGGAGCATTTTTTATTTAATTCTTTTATTTGATGTTATTCCCTTATATCAATTCTCTTCTCCATTTCTTCCATCTTTTTTTTGTTTTTTTGGTTTGTTTTTTTTTTTTTTTGAACTGTCAAGTACAAACTGTTTTACAAGTGTTTTGTACATATTACCATCACTACTGTGCAATAAAGTTAATTTGTAAATAAAAAATTTACAGAGAGAAAAAAAAAATGAGAAAAAAGAGAAAAAAATAAATATGAACGACCTTGATGGTGCATGTTTTAATGCAAAAGATAACGTTATAAAATTTGTTTTTTTTTTTTTTCGTTCTCCCTTGGAATATTTTTCTTCTGTTTTGTTTAACGAAAAAGAGAATATGTTTGCTTTTGTCTTGCTTGTACAATCACGCTATAAAAATGAATTTTATGTTACCAAAATATGTCAAATAAATTTTATTGTGAAATTTGAAAAGTCGTCGAATTTTTAAAGATTTTAGGAGTAACTGCAGTAATTATAATATACGTGAAAAGAATTTCAGTACTCTACTGATCAAAATCAATATAATTTTGTGCCTGACTCCGCACAGTATAATATGCGATTACAGAATATAAGAGAAACACTATACATAAACTATATACTACTATATAGAGTAATATATAGAGAGTCACTTACTTTAAATTTAATAAAAGTCCCGTTATAGAATATTTTATAAAATATATTTTTGACAATTATTCCAACTGATATTTAATACTTAATTGACGCCAGGTCTCGGTAGATTTACATTATACTTCTGTTTTCTGTTTACTCGCTTGTCACTAGATTTTTGATTTTTTTCAGTGACTGTGCAAATACTTTCAAAGTTATTTGAATATCAAAGCCAGCTTACTGAATTTAAAAAGAAACCGGTTTATTTGTTGGCGAAACGGATCGACGTAATCATATATTTTTGAATACTTCTTGTAAACACTTCATTTGTTCGAGTTGATCTGCCTGCACAATAGATAAATAAGATAATATATGTATGTGGATCACGCCGAATGCTATTATATAAAAAGTACTCTAACATTTTATTTAAATATTTTAATAAAACTAAAATATTTGAATTTAGTTCAGCTTTATTATTTTTTCATATTTATTATATTTTCAAACCGAATAATATTTCATTTGGAATGTATTTTAAAAGACTTAATTTTCTCTATGAATAGCCCACCAAGTCAGTGGCAATCAGCCCATCAATCAGTTCGGGCCTTGCGATCATTTGGTAACAATTTCAATTTGTTAACGATTCATATTATTTCCTATATTTATACATACGTAATATTTTTAAGACAATTGCAGAAATTCTGGCAATACTCTATAAATACTTACACATTTTATACAGCATACATCAGTATTATTTTATTTAATGGATTAAAATATGGTGAAGTGAATTGAAGCATTTCAAGGATAAATCGTGGATTTTTTTCTCTTTTTGCTGTTTTTATAAAGAATTGAAGAGCAATTTTTATATTTGTTTGGATATTTAAGATGAAATCATGCGGAGATATTTTTCAAAATTTTTTGCAAATTTTCATGAAGAATTTATCACTTTAAGTACATAGTGTTTGAATTTTTAATAAACTTTTATAATTAAATAGCATTGCTAACAATCATTCATTAAATAAATAATGAAAAACACAAATGTAAATTTTAATCCCCATATGGAATAGATCTATTTACACTTAATTTATACACGGTTTCAGAATTATTAATTTTTTTTGTATAAATATAAGATTTTAGAAGATCGTATAAAAGTATAACTATTTGTATGCACTTTAGACCTTTGAGTTCTAAAGTTAAATCTTTTACAAATATTAGTTTTATGACGACATCCTTACAATTATGAATGCAGTAGATAGAACAATTCTTTGAACAAGGGCTCTTTCGGTATTTCAGTTCTTAGTTAACGTACAGATTTGACATGCAGTATGTTTTTTATTGAAGAACTACAAATTTGTAGTGTTGAATTTTGAAGTAAGATGTTTGGTAGCATGTTCTATAGTTCAGTTTAAAAATTAAGTGATTTTTAACATTAACATCTTCAGACATTGAAGATTTACTAAAGTAAATTATTTAAATTTTTAAGTTAATTTGAAATTAATTTTTTTTTAATTATTACTTTAAAATAATTGCGCTTTCAAGAAATTTAAAATAAATTTGGGCTCCATTTCTTTTTAATTCTTTATTTGAAATTGATTAATTAAAAAAAAAACAGTTAACTTTAATTCTGACATACTTGTGCATCAAACAAAAGTTGTAGCGTCAAATTTTGTAGTATTTCAAATATTGCTAAAAAACTTTATTAGTTCTGATTAAGAACATGCAGTACATCATGCAATACCAAAAAAAAACCCAACACTCACGCATATAAATTATAAATTTTTTGGCGCAATATTGACAAATGAAGCTATTACATGAAAATAGTAAGTCTGACATAAATCATTTTTATTACCGTTATTTTAGCTTAAACAGAAAATTATTTTGATGTTTTTTTTTTTTATCCTCAACCTATACTCGTGCAGATATTCAAAATCAATTAAAGTTGATTATTTAAAATATTTAATTTTAAAATTAAAATTAGAACTAAGATTAAAAGAGACGTTCCTAGAATTATCGAATACGGCTCTTATTAGATGAGATGGAAAAGCTGAAGGCCTGCGGATCGGTTGTTGTGGCCGACCATCCCCAAAAGAGGGAAAGGTCGGAAAGCAACACCCCTGATGCAGGGCCCTCAAAGAAGAGGTCGATGAAGGGCAATGTTGAGGAAAAGGTCCCTGGGAACATTCCTCAACAAAACCCGAAAATGACTTCTTATCGGGATGCAGTAGCACAGGTCAAGGTGGCCATCACTCATAGACTGCATCCAGAGGAAAGGCTATCCGAAGTCCAGATGGGGAAAATCAAAGTAGCCATCATGGATGAAATGGATAGGGTTGTGGACTCTCATCCACAATTCACTGCAGCGTTGCAAAGGGACGGATGGATATCCGTAACATGCAACAATCAAAACACCAGGGAGTGGATAACCAGTGTCTGCAGGAAAATAAAGCCTTGGGACGGTTGCGATGTCGTGGTACTGGATGGCGACAGCATGCCCAAACAGCATGTCTGCGTCACCTACGTACCAAAGGACGAGACAACCGTCAGTCTCTCCAGGGACAAATTTCTAAGTAGGATAGGGAAGCAAAATCCCAGCCTCAAGATAGGTTCCTGGAGGGTGCTGAGGATGGATAAGGAAAAGGACGGGGGCTGCTCCATCACCTTTTCCGTGGATGATTCCGGATTGGAAGATCTACGGAAAGCGGAGTTCCGACTTTTCCTGAATTTCTTCCGTGTTACCGTTCGGGTTAAAGGAAGAAAATCCTCTCAAGGTGCTGGCGGCAGGGCAGGACAAAATAAAAAACCAGTGCCCACCGCAACAACGACGAGCACTTCAGGCCAACCAAAAGAGCCAAAACTCATTGGAAAGTCTGAAGTCGCTCCGAAAATGGCGGCAAGGGAAACGGAAGGACCATCGACCAGCACGCCAAATACAAGCGTCCCGGGGGAACCAAAAGGGCTCAAGCCCATTGGGAAGCCCGGAAATGCTTCGGTATTTGCTGCTGGAGGGGCTAGCGTGGCACCTGGGGCGGCAAAAGAGGCTGTGGCAGGGCAGGCGCCCACCAAGATGGGTAAAAAGGCGACAATGGGAGGTAAGGCTCATGTAAAGCCTTTGTCTAAAGGGCCAAAGCCCATAGACAAGAGCCGGAGGAAATAATATGGCTGTGAGGTGCATCCAAATAAATCTACAGCATGCTAGGGCATCTACTGATGTTCTGGCTCATAGATTTATGAAGGATCACCTCGATATCGCCCTTATCCAAGAGCCTTACATAGTGAAGGATCAGGTTAAGGGCCTAACAGGTGAGCTATTGTATGATAATACAATTGGGGGCAGGCCTAGGGCTTGCATCTTGTTTAGTAAAAAGCTAACGTATTTTCCCATTCCAGATTACTGTTCTAAGGATCAGGTAGCTGCGTTGGTGAAGGTGAAGTCCTGCGGGGGCTGGACAGAGTTCATTGTGTGCTCATCCTACCTCCCGGGGGACTGTGCCCACCCGGACGAGCAACTGAAGGATCTAGTGGACTTTTGTGGAAGGAGGAACTTCCAACTTATAATAGGAAGTGATGCCAATGCCCACCACACCGTCTGGGGAAGCAGCAATATAAACAAAAGAGGTGAGTGCCTACTTGAATTTATATATAGCAATAAATTAATGATTATGAATGAAGGCAATAGGCCGACATTCATAAATGCAATTAGGGAAGAGGTCCTTGACATCACCCTTTGCACTGAATTTATCGGCAGTAGGGTTGGTGGATGGCATGTCTCAAATGAGACATCCATGTCCGATCATAGGCAGATTAGGTTTGATATCATGGTCTCCGGAGGCCTGGCAGAAGAAATTTATCGGGTGCCCCAATCCACAGATTGGAGTCAATTCGAAACGCTCCTCATGGATGGGATTAGATCCGTTCCTGCTTCTGTCAGAACGGTGATGGATATCGAACTGGCCAGCGAGGCCCTGACGGCGGCTATTACTAATGCCTATCACGGGAGCTGCCGTGCTAAGCCGAGGCGGAGCAATAGGAAGTGCCCGTGGTGGAATGAGGAGCTTTCAAGGCTTAGACTAAAGACCAGGAAGCTATTCAATAAGGCCAAAGCGTCAGGTTCGTGGGAAGAGTATAAGGACTCACTCACAAAATACAATAAGGAAATTAGGAAAGCGAAGAGAATCTCGTGGAGGGCGTTCTGCAAGGGCATTGATGAACTCCCCAGCAGTGCGCGTCTTCACAGGGTGCTTTCCAAAAAGTATGCTAGCAGGTTGGGCCTAATGGAACGTCCTGATGGCTCCATGACTGAGAACGGAAGGCAGACGTTGGAGCTTATGGCGTCAACGCACTTTCCTGACTCGGAGATTCTTCGGAATCACTCAAATGCAGTCATCGAACCGGGGGCACCCTGGCCCATTAGGGATGACTGGCAACGATCCCGTCTAGTCTTCACGATGGGCAGGATTAGATGGGCTGTTTTCTCTTTCAGGCCCTTCAAATCTCCAGGTGATGACGGGATATATCCTGCATTTTTGCAGAGGGGTTTCCAACATATCGCTAGAGCACTGTTGGGAATTTTTCGCGCCAGCTATGCGTGGGGTTACATCCCTCAGGCATGGAGGGTGGCTAAAGTGACGTATATTCCGAAGGTGGGTAAGCGACCAAGCAACCACCCAAGGTCTTTCCGTCCAATCAGCCTTACTTCTTTTCTATTGAAAGCAATGGAAAAAGTGATTGATAGATTTATACGGGACGGTGCACTGGGAAGCAATCCCTTGCATGAATCTCAATACGCCTATCAGTCGGGAAGGTCTACTGTACTCGCTCTGCAGAGTCTGGTCGGGGTCCTTGAAAACTCACTGGAGGTGCGGGAGGTAGCAGTTGGCTGCTTCCTTGATATAGAGGGAGCTTTTGACAACACCCCATATCATGTCATCTGTGAGTCGTTGCACAAACGAGGGATTGATGCGACGACTAGCAGATGGGTCAATCGGATGCTACAGGATAGGATTATTAAGTCCACCATAGCTGACGATATACTCTTCATCTCCGCTGCAAAAGGATGTCCGCAGGGCGGGGTTCTTTCGCCCCTCCTGTGGTCCATTGTAGTGGATGATCTAATAGCTGCTCTCAGGGGCTCCGGGGCGCGTGTCTGGGGATACGCTGACGATATGGCCTTCGTCGTGCGGGGAAAATTTGAGAGCACTATTTCTGATCTTCTACAGCAAAATTTACGTGTTGTGGAAAGGTGGTGCAAAGGCGTTGAGTTAAATATAAATCCAAGCAAGAGCACTTTGGTCGCCTTCACCAGACGCAGAAGCAGGGACAGGTTAACGAGCCCAATTTTGTTTGGTGAACGTATTAGTTACTCGAGGGAGGTGAAGTATCTGGGGGTAACCCTGGATGATCGTCTCTCTTGGAATACCCATATCGATAGAGTTATCGGGAGAGCTACGGCGGCCTTGTGGACGTGTAGGAGTTTCATCGGGGGGACCTGGGGAATTAGTCCCAGAATAGCACTGTGGCTATATACGGCCCTTGCTAGGCCCATCGTCACCTATGCGTCGATTGTATGGTGCCGTAAGGCTCAGCAGGCGGGTGTGCGGGCCAAGCTGGAAAAGCTACAGAGGCTGGCCTGCCTGGGAGTGACCGGGGCGATGCGGACGGCTCCCACCGCTGCATTGGAGGTGATGATCGGATTGCCGCCACTGCACCTCCATATATTGAAGGAAGCTCGGCTGGTGACTTACCGACTTCTCTCTGGCGAGGACGGGGCAGGGCTAAAGTTGGCCCACAGAACTCACAGAGACTTCATTGAGGGCGATCCGATTCTAAGGATAACCATGTCAGATACCTGTCTGCCGCGGTACAACTTCGACCACAAGTACAGGGTTCTGTTTCCTGATCGATGGACGTGGGATCGGGGTGGTCCGGTACTTAGGTCGGGTTCGAGCGTGTGGTATGCGGACGGGTCCAAAACGGAGTCGGGGGTGGGCTCGGGCGTATACGGTGTCCGCCCGGACACGCGTGTATATGCAACCCTTGATCCGTATTGCACAGTGTTCCAGGCCGAAATACATGCAATAGAAATCTGTCTGAGAATCAATTTGGAAAGGGGGTATAGAAACCGCACCATCTATGTGTTCTCAGACAGCAGGGCTGCACTGCTGGCGCTCCGTTCAGCTCAGGTTACATCCAAGCTGGTCTGGAGCTGCCTTGCTGCACTTATGGAATTGGCATCGGAAAACAGAGTGATGCTCATTTGGGTGCCGGGCCATAGTGGCCATGCGGGCAACGAAGTTGCCGATGAGTTGGCGCGGAGGGGATCTGGGGCTGCCTTTGTGCAGCCGCTGCCTTTCTGTGGTCTGCCTTCTTCCGCCGTGGGGGCCAGGCTTGCCTGCCTACTCGCGGCGGAATGCAGTCGTCACTGGCGGGACACGAAGGGGTGCCGTCATGCGAAGGTGTTTGTTCCGGCGTGCTCCGGCGGATTCGCTGCGGAGTTGCTGGGGATGAGCAGGAGCCGGGTTCGCACTATTGCGAATTTCTTCACGGGGCACTGCCCGGTGAAATACCACCTGCACAGGCTGGGGAAGTCGGGCTCCCCCCTGTGCAGATTTTGTGGGGGTGGCGATGAGACCGCCGTGCACATTCTCTGCGACTGTCCGGCACTGGCTGTTCGGCGCCGCAATTGTCTTGGACATGGGTCCCTAAGTGTTCGGGAACTATTGTCCAACTCCCTTAGGGATATCGCCGGCTTTGTGATTGGGACGGGGATATTATAGACGGGAGAGTGGGGTGGCTACAATAAGTCAAAAATGGCTGCGGTGGCTTGGGGGGATGCTCCTGTCCCACTCGGTTCCCTTAGAATCTACGAATCTACGAATCTAGATGAGTTAATGTAAATACCTTTGTGATACCAAAACATTAATTGGATTGACAATTAAGGATTTTCGATAATTTATATCTAACTTAGGACTTGATTTAAATCACGTTCAATAAATCCAATAGCATGTTCGAAAATTACAATTTGTTCTTGAAAGTTCTAAAGAAATTTTTAAGTTTTTTTATAACACTACTGCCGAAAATTAGGTATTTATGTATAAATACAAATAAAAGAATAATACATTCAATTTCATTGCAAATTTGTAAGTATGCGTGAAAAAAAAAAAAATTAGATTTAATTTAGAGGTTTCAGTGCATGTCCGAATCATCGAAAATCCCCAACTTTTCAATAATTTTAAAAAGTTAATATATCAAAAACAGATGGTTGGAACAGAATTTTTTTTTGTTTTCGGAACTGTTTTTTTCCAGTTTTAAAATTTTCTGTTTCAGAATTGCGCTAAAAACATAAGAACTATTTTTTAAAATCTACAAACTTGAACTCAACCATAATTTCCAAAAAAACCAGAATGGTAAAAGTTCGAGTTTTGTTATAATTTTTGTTAAACTAATAACGATTTATTAATTTTAACTAGAAATATTAAAGTCTTAGAGAGAAGAGGTTAAAACTTTCAATTACTCAACTGGCTCAACTGGTAACTCATAATTATACTAATTTTCTGTAGCACATAAATTAGTGTTGCCGCCATGCGATATAATGGTATAGTAGAGCGGCCTTCTCTTTATTCTATTTCAATGAGTAAAATTGTAAATCTGTAAGTATAAAATATAATATTTTTGTATATATAACATTAAAAAATGGCGAATAATTAAATGACAAGCACAAAAAACAAAAAAACTTTATTAAAATTTTTATTTTGATTTTTTCTCTTTCTCTCTCTCTCTCTCGAATTTTTAAAGTTCTTTATTTGTTTTTTTAAATTTTTCTTTTATTTTGTTAATTTTAAGCTACAAATTAACTGCTCTTAGAAATAAATAATTAAATTATTTTGTACATTATTTCTGTTTTAGTTGTTGTTGTTATTGTTTTTTTTTCTTTTTGTTAATTTTTCTTTAAGTTTTTCATTAATAAAAATTCCGAATTAAAAAACTAAGAATTTTATTTTCATATTTTTGTTTTTTTTTTTTTTCTCTTATTTTCTTACATTTCAAGAACGAAAATTTTTCAAATGAAGGCTTTAATTTTCTTTTAATCTAAATTTTTTTTATTATCTGCATTTTTGAAGCTAACAAGTGCAATCAGTTCTATGTTATATTATGTAAATTTATTTATGTATGTATGTATGTATATTATATTATGTTTTATGAATATAATATAATTTTTATTATTATTTTCACCAAATTATTCATTTTAAATAAAAATCATTCATGTATTTTAATTTTTAATATTTTTTTTTTTATTGAAATTTTTTAAGCTGTTTGAATAATTTATTTTGTTAATATTTTAATTATTAAAATTTTTTAAAATATTAAAATTAAATCAAATGGTTAAAAAGAAAAACACAAATTATAAATAATACGATAGAATTTTAAGCGAATGAATTTTCATTATGTTTGCGTTTTTTTCATAGTACTACTTTTAAGAGTATTCCACAGCTGGTGTATAAAAGATCTAACTATACAAGCGCTTATTATGAGAAATTATAGTTAGTCACATTTAATTCGCAGTAGATTAAATATAGGTTAGTTTTAATTTCTACAGTAATTTTGAGCTATCGCTGGGACGGATGGACAGACAGACGAAGCTAAATCAATTCAGAGTTCGACACTAATCCAAAAAATACACTTGAGTATATATCTCAGACCATTATTTCTTAGCGTTACAATTGGTAAAGCAAATTTAGTATACCCTTCAAATATACGTTCGTACCGGTATAACAAGAAATATACGCAATACGGCAAATTTATTCTCACTCGAAAATTACATTATACAAATACATGATATAGTTACTCACTTTCTTCTCACTTGACGAGTAAAATAGCAAAATCCACGATCAAGCTCTTATTGCAAATTACGTAGAACATTTTTATATACGAGCACTAAAATATTTAAATGATCTATCTAATTATGACGGGAATTGAAAGAAAATATTTCAATTATAATATAAAGAGCACCTTACATTGAAATTAGCTGTTTTCGAATAAGTAAAGTAACCTTCTCACCTGAATTGCATTTACTTTATATAAAATATTTTTTTTAAAGTATCGCGTTTCTCTTTAAATTATTTACTTAATTTGAAAATTTTTATACATTATTAAATTCAAATAAAATATAAAAATTAATCCCATACTTTTAACAATTTTTCATATTTGGTTTTTTCCATTTTAATTTTAATTCTTTTATAAAAATATCAAAGGAACATTTTAATTACAAAATTATAACTATAACCTTCATGCACGTTTTCTTGTTTTTTTTTATTATCAATTAAAGTAGATTTTAAAGACTGCTGGGACTCAATATTACAAGAATGAATAAAGAAGTAAAGAGAAAAAATTTATTTAACATTAAAATGCACGTAATGTAAAACTTATTAAATATTAATGTGTATTTACTCTGTTTAATTTAATTACTCATTATATTCAGTATAGTCCTATAGGAATTGTATATTATTTAAACATTCACGATTGAAAGAAAAAATCCCCTTATAGAGGGCGTCTTGTTATTGAACGTGTTAATGTAGCACAGGCTGTATAACAAAAAGCATAATGAGATTTTATTTTTAATTTCTTCAAAAAGCAACTTGTTCACCCTTATTCTGGGGATCATTTTGCATGCAAATATCACATGGAGTGATGCTATCACGTCTATTTATTATTCTAATATCCGTAATAATATTAAAAGTGTTACGAATTTTGACATTAATAATTGCCAAAATTGACAAAATACAATCAATAATTACGAATGGCAGATGTCAAAAACATTTTGTGCGATCATTCTGCGATATTCTTCATTATTTTCACTCGCATTACGCTAAAGTTTTCTAGATCTAATGTATGGATAAAATAGAAAAATCGATGAAATTAGTAGTTACAAAAATTATTTTATGAATTTTCATATTGGTAATTGAAATTAATGGTAGAAAATAATGACATAACCAAAGACTTTTCGGGAGACTCAAGCCAGTATTAACATATTTAAGGTATAAGATATTTTTAAGGTGATGTGGCTTAATAAACTTTTTACTATGTCAGTGGCGCGCCTAGTCAATCACATCCATCTTTTGTAAAATAGTACATTTATTTTTATCGCAATTTAAATCTAGAACCTTTTGTTGGATTTAGATATACAGCTTAAACAAATAGGGAATTTTGATAATTCAGTTCTAATTGATTTACGTTTTAACATAGAATGTTTGAAAATGACAATTGTGCTCAAAGTTCTAAAATTCTCAAAGAAATTTTTATGCTCTTTTTATAACTATTGCAAAAATATTATAAATAGTAACAGGAGCATAATATACAAAAATGTCGAATATTGATGAATTATTACTGGACCATGTTTATGCAAAAAGTAAAATCAGTGGCTTCAAGCACAAACGACTTAAGTCTGTTTTAGTGATTTCGAGATAAATGCATTTTAAACTTTAAATTAAATTTTGAAAAAAGTTATGAAGTTTTTTGAACCAATTTTTTTTTTGATTGAAAGATAATTAAAAAAGGAAGCGATTAACTCATAATCTGAAGTAAAACAACTAATAGTATTCTCTTAATTATGAAAAAAGAGAGATAGGCGGTTATACAAAATTTATAAAAAGTACTTTGCAAAGCATAACTCGACTTAGGCGATTTGTGAAAAATTACTTTTGCATTTTCGTCAAACTTAAGTCGACTTAAGCTGTTGTTGCAAAACTGAAAATATGGTTTTAGGTGACTTAAGTTATATTTAAAAGGGAAGAAATATGTGTATTATTTCTAAAATATTTGATTTATCACTTTTTTTTCAAATCATTGTCATAAAAAACATAAATTGAGGTAAAAAATGAATAAACTTTAAGTAAAAATTATTTCTAAAAGTTTAAAAATAATTTTTTCATTAAATTTAAGAAAGGTGGCAGTATCTTTTATTCTCTCTCGGATTCTCCAACTAAATATGGATGAGTATCTGCTAAATATCCAGTCTTAATCGTTTTGTAAAATTTGTAAACCAACAGATTAAAAAATTGCATCAAGTACTCTAAGTTTTTCTTTTTTGGTACTAATTTTCTCTTCTTCTTCAATTTGGAGCATGTCTCGAAAATCTAACTAGTTAACACCTCGTCTTAAAATATAAAAAATCTTTGTATCTGTTCTTGTAAAATATTTTTGGAAGTCAATTTTTTGAAATCTGTGGTGCGACTCTTTCCACTTAAGAGAATTTCAAAAAGTAATTCAATTACAAAAAGGCTTCATTGTGCAACGGATCTGACAAAGTTGTTACATTATTGTAAAAATGAGCACATAAAGTAATCTCTAAAATGAGTTTATGAGTTTTGTGTTTGTTATTTTATTTATGTACTATAGTCCATATGACTTTCTTACTTGTTCATAATGATACTAAATCCGAATTAATTAAAATTTTTAAATTAAAAACAAAATGAAATCGAGTGTGAGTCATTACAACTACTGTAATGAAAAGTCAAATTTGATACTGAACTCGAACTCGTATAGAAAATAATAATTCGATACTTGTGAAAATTAAATCTAGGAGACGTATTATTAATTACATATAGAGAATGGTTTGTGCGTCAGTTTTTCTCTAAGTTCTTCCGTAAAAAGTATATAGATCTCCGTAAAAAGTTTTGGCAAAGTAAATTGGTTCGGAATTTGCTCTCCTATCATAGAGTATATAATATTTGATTATCAAATAAACAAAGAATATTGTAAGTTTGCTCGACATTTTTATTTTAGCTGTCAGCATTTACTTTTCAATTAAGACTCCATACAAATTGACCACGAGTCAGTTTCGAGCGTTCATGTACTTGAGTGCATTCAGGAAGCCCGGTCGCGAAAGATTAAGCGAATTTTTCTAACCGTTCGGCAAATTGTAAAAGGATTTTTCTTAAAAGAATAAAAGTAGAAAGCCTTTCATATTTTTTTATCTCTACAGATATGTCCACATGCCCAATAGGACCCGAAAACTTGCTTTTGAATGTTGTCAATTTTAAAATCAGGATCATTAATACAGTCACCACGATCAAAGTCAATTGCGGTTTTCAAAACTGTATTAACTTCGGTTTTCAAAGTAAGATCTGTTGATACTTGTTTATTTACTATAGAACCAGTTTCGCTAATTTCTATGCTTCAAAACACTTTGAATCCGTTATGTTAATTTCAAATATATTGCAATACATCTAACATCCACCACAATCATTTCAGCTCGCCTAGCAAGTTCCAAAATTTTTAACGTACATTGATTAAGCGTGGATAAAGTTTATATTGGATAATTTTTATATTATTTAACAATTTCCAACATAAGCACATTTAAAAACAATAATAAATAACTGTCTTTGTAAAAAATACTTCCTTCGAAATAACAAAAATATCATAAATATTTGAAAATCGAAGAAATTTGAACTCACGGAAATGAGTAATAAAAAGTATAACAAAATATTGTTATTCCCAGATGTACCAGTTTTATTTATTGAAAAAAAAACCCTTGCAAATTATAATAATTTGAATTTCCTAACAAAATGTGTTTTACTAGTGTATAATAAAAATATTGCTTTGTAGTACAATAATTAGAATAAAACCTCTTGTCAAACACAAAAATTTGTTCTTCCTAATAACATTTGTTTTACAAGGGCATAATAAAACAACACTTTGTTTAATAATACAATTAGACCACAAAGGCAAAACAATCTACCATCAGGTAGCTAGCCACGTGTCATTTTAACATGGGAACTCCGTCAATTGAAAAAAACATTTGTCGCAGGTAAATCACGAAATGACCTACAAGATTATTTGTTAAATAAAAAAATTCAAATCTTAAACATGGGATATTTGGGTAATTAGAGCATTAATAATGCAGGTAACTTGTGCAGATGTTTTATATTTTGGGTTAAAAAATACAACTATCTTACTTGTCGCTGAATGTAAGATTTAATTTTAACTATAGTGAACAAGTTTTAAACCATGGACATAAAGTACCTACACTATATATCACATAAAATAATATGTTAAGCGTTATAAAATATTTTTTATTATAAAAAACTAAAAAATATTCTATACTGATCATGTATTATTTCGAACACTAAACGCTTAACTTTGGTTTTTGGTTCTTATTTGCACGCGTTATAAAAACCTAACTCGACATAAGAAGCCTTTTGGAATATAATTGCATTTGCAATAATCGCCTAACTCGAGATGAGTTTAAAAAACCACCAATTATTATTTTACACAAATCGCTTATGTCGAGTTAGTATTTAAAAAAATTCAAAATTAATTTTGCAACAAAAGCCTAACTCGAGATAAGCGGTTGTAAAAATTCATACAAATAAAAAAAAATGTCACTAATTTTGATTTGCAACAACAGCCTATCTCGAAATAAGTGGTTTGTCAAAAACATAAAAAAGATGTTTTCTGATCTTAACTCGATTTAGGCGATTAGTGCAAGTGCACTTAGTTACCATTTCGAGTTAGGTCATGTGTGAATTCGACAATAACTTCTGCTACAACAGTCGTAGAACCACCAAATTTTGTGAGCATATGAAACTCAAAACGGAGAATTCGCTGGTAAACATATCTCATTTTTGTCTTAACTCGAGTTAGGCGGTTTGTGTTTGAGGCCACTGAAATATTCAGCTTCCCTAGATTTGTAAATATAATATGCAAAAAATCTTTTAATATGTTTAAAAGGCACAATTTACGGCGAACGTATCGTAGTCAAAAAGTTTTTGATAAGAGTACAATCACATTTACAGTTTTGCATTTTATAGAAGTTCCATGCAGAACTTGTTATGTAGATACTTTCTGTATAATTTAAGTACCTAAAATTGTACTGTTATTTAAATTTCTAAAAAATATTTTAATTTCATTTATGAAATTACAAAATTAATTTTACATTGAAATATCGTTTATTTTTGTTTCATTTAACAATTGAGCATAGGTTAAATTCGCATTTA
The DNA here is from genome assembly GCF_029603195.1 of Condylostylus longicornis. Taxonomy (NCBI): domain Eukaryota; kingdom Metazoa; phylum Arthropoda; class Insecta; order Diptera; family Dolichopodidae; genus Condylostylus; species Condylostylus longicornis. The sequence continues at coordinate 3,603,813 of NW_026578009.1, read as the reverse complement.
CAGTTTTGATGGTGAGAGATCTTATTAGTTATAGCTGCACTGCAATAGAACTACGAAAGCAATGCCTGCCAACAAAATTCACTGGTATAATCCCAATGATGTTTGTCTGCTCTTTAATTAATAAGCTGTCTACGAATAGAGATTTTAAAAATATAAAAGCTGAAAAATTTTTTATGCTTTCGATTTGACAGAAGATTTTTTGCAGTTCTACTAAGAAAACTACAAAAATCTGCTGTTAGATCTTTGTTAGAACTGCAAACCGGAATTCAACCATACTTTTTATAAACTACCCACAAATATGGAAAAAACTAAATTAAGAATATTATTTTGCAAACATTATGAAAATTCTAGACTTCTATTTCATAAATTTTTTTGTTTGTTTAAAATTAATTTTTAAATATTTATAATTATTAAGTATTTATCCTTTATGTTTTCACAAAAAAAATTAACAAATTTTTATTAATAGCCTGTTTTATTTTACTTTTTTTTTTTGTTTCCTTAAATTGATCGCCGAACACCATTATTTCGTGTTGCTAATACCGAATCTGGATTCTTTAATTCCATTGCTAATTTATATCCGAGTTCTGGACGACGATCACGTCCTTCAACCATTGCTTTAACCTAGAATATTTAAAAGAGATAAAAAATATTGAATGTTTTCCTTTTTATAAAAAATTTTTGATAGCTAGTTGCACAATGCTTTATTATTATAAAATACAAAATGCATTGTCCTTTTGTTAAATTTATATTTTGCTTCGGATCCATAGAATAGATGAGTTTTTTATTATTTTGTTGGATTGTTGTTTTTCTTATTCTTATAAAATCGCATCGACTTAACTCCATTGTTAATAATATAAATGTGAAATGTTTTAAAGAAAAAATTGATCTTATTTAAAAAAATTAAATTGAAGATGTTGTATTCAAGCATTTTCATTATTATTTTCAGAACAATTTAAATTCATTTTTATCAAGTCGGAATCAAGTGCGACAGCAAACTGTTAAATTCACTAATCGTTAATTGCTTTGTTAAACGTGAGTTTTTTTATGAATTTCATTTAATCGCTGCTTGTAATTGAAATATTCAATTGAAACGTAGTAGTCCCACAGCACAACGTAGTAGTCTGGCAAAAATTATAGCCAGAATTTAGACAGAAAATTTATTTTTTAAAACTTTTCTAAAATCCGATTTTAAGCAGTGAAAAAGATCTGGAAAAGGTTCGTTTCTAATTGCTTATGGCTATCCTTTGGACAATTGCTGAACTAAACTTAGATTTTTGTTTTGCTATTGTAGTATAAAATATACTTACTTCATTCGAATGGGCGATTACACCATGACTGCTATTAACTTTTTCTTTTGTATTTTCAATGTCATTTAAATCAACACCACGGCAACAATCATCTATTAAAATTGTACGATAACCAGCAGATAAAGCATCAACTGCTGTTGCACCTGTTAATATAAATTAAATTTAATTAAAATAATTATTTTAACTATTCTGAATGTGAATTCTAAAAATTTAAGTGAACTTATATGGGAAAGAAAAAACAAAACAAACTTAAAAAGTTTTAAATTTTAGTTTTACCCTTTAAAATTTTTTCTTAATTATTTAATTATTTTCCATAATGCACCAATATTGGCGCGAACCTCAAAATGTATTTTTCGATTTAACTTAGAAATTTACAATTTTATATAGAAAACTTAATTGCTACTTCACTACGAATTGGAACACGTTAATAACAAAAATTATAAAAATAACATGTTTATGAAGCAAAAACAATAAGTCAGGCTATAAAATACAACTGAATCGTGTTTCAAGCACTCTGTATAAAATAAAAATTAAAAGTTTCCTTAAATAATAAAAACTTTTAATGCAAACATATTTAATATGTTGCATCGAATAAAAAATTTGATAACAGTAGAAAAATAAAACCTCATTTTCATCTTCCTTTTCTTATTAAACTATACAAAAAAAATAGGGTCTGTTGTCCATTTTTGCTCTTCAACCATATTTGTGTTGATGCTATTTTTAAATGGCTTAAAAACAATAATAATATTTTTATTTTATATGTTTTTTTTTTCTTAAATATTCCGGAAATAAAAATGAATATGTGCATTTACTTTTAAGTTCTACATGCGGTGCATAAATGCATTTTGTTAATGAAAAGGATATTATGCTTTTACTTTCCATTTTATATGAAAATAAAAAAAAAATAATAATTTTTTTCTTTTTCCCAATAAAATATGAAAAAATATTTTCTTACCAACGCAAACATCATAAGCTAATCCGCATACATATATATCTGTTGTTCCTTTCATTTTAAGCTGGTCATTTAATGTGGTTTCTGATAGTTTTTTGTTATCCCAAAATACTGAGTATGAATCGACTTCTGGATTTGTTCCTTTGTAAACTTTAATACCATCCTCTACAACCTGTCATATAACGTTAAACAAAATGTATGTATTTCATTAAAAAAATATAAATATACATATTTATATATATATATATTTTGAAACATAAAAATATAATGCATTTTACTACAAAAAATGCAAAAGTATTTTATATTGAAATTTCTGCATGCATGACGTACAGAAAGAAAAATTTATTATTCTGAATTCCTATTCAAGAAATATTCAAAAAAAAAAACTCATTTGGTCAGCTCATAATCGACCGCATGGTGTATTTTCAGAATAGTGCAAAATCATAAAATCTATTCTTAATAATTTTACAGATGTGTTACGCAAAGTCATGAAAATATTCAAAGAATTCAAAAATGTTAATTCGGCTTTTAGTGGAAGTTTACTTTTAGGTCCCCTTTTTTTGAGAAAAAAAAGACTTTGTTAGTTGTTGTCGTTGATAAACTGAATTTAAATATTGAATATAAGAATTAAAATAACAGATTTTAATGACATTCTTCGGATATTTTCTTATAAACAAAAATATAAATATGGCCGACAATAAAAATCTATAGTGTCCTGCACCTGATTTCGATGGAAATGCTGTGAGCTTGTCAAATTGTGAGGCCGAGCTAATATATTTACAAAATTTCATGAAAATTATTTTCTTAAAAAATATTTTGTAAAATATAAATTGTACCGTAGTAGAGATTCTGTTACTGAATAAGTCAATTCACCGTCGACCTGTCCAAAATGAACTCTGATATTAATATTCAATCAAAATTGTCTCATTAAATTTAGGATACATACGAGTGTATAAAAAGACAAACAGATTTCTTTCTAAAACTCTTGTTTAGTGATGCATTTACGTTGACGCAACACCAAAAACACTAAAATTGATTCGACTACACATCCTTCCTTATTTTATAAAATACAGTAGGTAACATTATATTAAATTGTACTATATATAAGTCTTATTGTCAACGCCTCAATAAATCAGCGGAAATTATTGTGATTGAATTTTCCGAATATTTAAATGTTTATAGCGTTCTCTCGAAGTAAAATTTTCGAAAGAAGATACACGTACAAATCATGATATTAAGTGAAATTATAAAAAAAAAACGAGAAAGAATAGAGTTGACCTTATCAACTCTGTGATACCCGTACGAATTTATTATCCTATGTGCAAATAAAGATGCCGTAACTGACTATGAGACAGACTATGACTTTAAGTTGCCGTATTACCATATTAATTTATGCAAAATTTCAGTACTCTGTTTTTCAAAATACTGTGTATGCTAAACTACTATTGAAGTTGTATGGCAGCTATCAGAAAGAGCCAAGAAATTTTAACGAATTTTATCAAGCACATCGGCCCCACTAATATATTCGCTTGTGTGAAATTTCAATATTACAGCTTTTATAGTTTCTTAGATATAGCCAAATAAATTTTGAAGTTGTACGGCAGCTACCCGAACCGGTACCCTGATCATGCCCAATTTAAATAGGGTTCTGGCACTTACTATAATCAATCATTTGTGAAAATTTGGTGCACTTAGTTCAATTAGTTTTTGAGTTATCGTTGGGACGGACGGACGGACGGACAGACAAAGGTAAATCAACTCAGAATTTGATCAAAAACATACACTTGAGTCTAAATCTAAGACCGTTATTTCTTAGCGTTACAAACGGTAAGGCAAATTTAGTATACCCTTCGAACATATGGTTCGTACGGGTATAAAAACAATAAAGTTGGGTCAAACCAATGGTTTGTATTGTAGCACTTTTCCCTTCAGCAAGTGAAAATTCTGCTTTTAAATACAGTCTATGTATACCTATCAAACTATTAAAATTATTTTCATTCATATACAAAACTATTTCTAGAATTGCATATATTTAGGATGACGCATATATGCAGTGTTTGAAATAAAGCAAAAATTAATATAAAAAGGGGTTAACATAATGCTCGATTTTAAGGTTTAATTATGTGAGTTAAGAAAAATAATTATATTTTTTAATTTCATGGAATTTACCGTTAGCTTTTTATGTTTATAGAAATTTGAAAAAGCTTGCGGTTTCGGAAATATAAGGTGTCAAAAATTCAAATTTTACAAATTTCAAGAGGCCATAACTTGAGAGGGGAAGGAGATGGAAAAAAATTTTCTTCTAACGAAATGAACTATTTGTTAATGTCTAAAAGCCCATAAAATTTCAAGCTTCTACAGGCTGGGGTCTAGAAAATAAACGACATCAAAAATTTGGAAAAAACGGACTTCAGATAACGGTAAATTTGAGCGGCCATTTTGTTTTTCTAAAGTTAACCTTTAGTATACCCCGCTAGGGGAAGTAAGCCACTGCCTTTCTGCGTTTGCAAAATTTGAAAAATCCTTATAGTTTCATTGCACTAAATAGTTAAAGAATGGCATTTTTAGGGTTTTGGGGGGGTATAACTTCTAAAGGGGGGGAGATAGGTAAAAATTTTGTTCCACGAAAATAAGTTTCTAGTAAAAATCTATGTACGTACAAAATTTCAGCTTTCTATCTTCAAGGGTGTAGAAGTTTTGTAAACAGACACACGGACGGACGGACGGACGGACGGACGGACGGACGGACGGACGGACGGACGGACGGACAGAGTGAAACTAATAAGCACTTTTTTTTCAAAAATTTTTTGGAAAAGTGCTAAAAATGAAACTGTTATACTAAATAGGAAATTCCTTCAGGGTATTTTAAATATAACAAAAATGACTGCATATTTTAACTGTTTCCTGATAACAGGATTTAAATGAGTACAGAAGTTTTAATTTTAATCCGATTACCAAAAACGCAAAATTTTTATGTGCATAAATGCTTTTTATAATACTCCTTTTTTATATCCGTTTGAAATGTTCCCGAATGGCATGCTATGCTAAATTCACCAATCTGTTTGTAACATGAAGAAATTGTGCTCTGAATTATAGAAGTTAAAAGCTCTTTTTAGTTCAGTTCACAAAAAAATTTTAAAGAAAATGCACGCTAGGTAATCTCAAAATATTCTATTTAATTTGGATGTAATAGAATGACTCAAGTAGCTGCCATACAACTTCAACTTCAAGTTTCAAGTTTCAAGTTTCAAGTTTCATACAGTGATCAGCGATCAATAATAATCTGTTTAATAGATTTATTTGAGATGGTTAGAGTTTCTAAAGTTGCAATTACAATAAATCAAATTTATACTAGTACACAATGTCAACTCATATATTAATTATTATACCTTAAGATCTTTATGTAATTCTGCACCCCATGAATCTTGTACACAATGTCTTGGCCACAATCTTTGTTTCATTGGTGGTGGACCAGCAAATATTACTGTATCATACACTTGGGCAGAATCTGCATCAATCTAAAATATAAAACAACAATATTTTTTTATTATAATAATGTCCAAATTAAATATGAAATTAGATTTTATATTGTAGAAACAAATTAAATTTTTACCGGTGATGTTTCATCTAATGGCCTCTTTTTAACGTTATCAATGAAAGAGACATGATCACTAGGATGCCAATCTAATGAATAAAATACTGCATCAAAATCCACTGTATCCAATAGATTATTAATTGGTTCAACAATCTTAAAATTAAGATAAAAATTTTATTTAAATTTACAATAGAATTAAAAAGTAATTATTATTCTAAATGGAAAACCATTTCACTCAAATACCAAAATTGTTGATTTAAAAATATTTAAAGAAAAATTTTCGTTAAATCGAAAATAATTTAAAAAATTTAATAAATCAACATTTTAGCGATGAAGGGCTTAATCTCTAATCGATTTGAAATTCAAAAGAAATTAAAGGTTCCATTGAACTGAACTAGAAAATCCCCTTGAAACTTACAAAAATTTGATTTATTCAATAACTTATTTATCTTAAATTTTGTTAAGTGTATATCTTTTATCTTTATCTTGTAACGGATTCATCTAATAAATTTGAAATTTTTTAGAGGTTTTCTTATTTTTTTATATTCAACTTATTTTATTTAAATATTTCAACAATTCAAAAATCCACTACCAATTACTATTCTACAGAGAAAACGTTATATGATCTCAACGTTATATGACCTTTCGGGGGCTGGAAGGTGGGACAATTTTATGAAAAAAAACTATGGATGGAGGGGGGGAGGGGTGGTGGCCGCAAATGAATATTTAATCCTCAAAAATCCCAGTTAAAAATATTTGGTTTCGACCAAAAGGGATTTCAATTTAAATGACCATATAACTTCCATAATATTATTAAATCATCTAAAAAAATTAATATGCAATTGAATGCTGAAAAAATTAGTTTCATTTGGGCCACCCAGGAATGATTTTTTTTCAAAATCTTTTAGCCCGCGAGAGATTATACGACATTACAGGTCCACCCTGTATACGCTAACAAAAATAAGTTATAAACATTTTGTTATTTAGCCTTACTACTTACAAGTATAGTAAATCTAGATTTTAGATTCTAATAGAAGTAGGTATATAATCGAATAAAAATTATAAATCGGAAATTAATTTAAATTAACCGATCTAACAGAGCTTTTCTTGGCTAACAGGTTAAAGAAATGCAAAACTTCAAATAAATTTTAATTCAAAAAAGCTTTTCTTTTTTTAAATTATTAAAAATATGAGATATTTTTCTTGCTATTAAAAAGTGTGGTAGATTTATACCAATTATCGCATTAATTTTATTTAAAAAAAATCACTTACCTCAACACCATTTTGTTGTGCACTACAATTGCTTATATCAAGAGAACCACTTATGAAATCATTTTGTACATCAACAACTAAGAAAGCATTCACCGGTCGCACAATCTTTAATGAAAATAATATAAAATTAAAAATTTTATAGGTCATTCTTGAAATTAAATATAAAATATACATAAAAGAAAAGAGGCAATAAGTAAATTTTACGAAATTATCAAATTTTACAATAATTACGCCCACTAAATGAATAATAGTTTGAAAAATAGATATATGGTATCGTCCCTCTAGTTTGAACTGAGATGTTAAATATGTTAGAGTCGGAATTCCGGGTAACAAACTGGGTGCTGTTCAAAATATCGCATTTGTGAACAGAAAACTCTCTTAAAATATTCCCAAAAGGCTTATAAAAGATTCTTAAAACAGCTATTAACTGATGTATAGTATCGCATACTGATCGCGAATAAAGATGTTTGATTACCGGCGGGACAATTACATGTGAAGAATTGCACCGCTAGATTAGGATTACTCTTTAATGTACCTTGTCGCAATATCGGAATACATAGGCCACAACAAACAGCTATGTACTATTTCTGTAAATGCCCGACATTTTATACAGTGAATTCGGTAACTGCCATTTGGGATCGCCGACGGTATTGTATTAGAAAATATTTTGAATTACAAAAATATGTGATAGACATGAAAGTATCACATCAATATCACTAAGACGACAATATGATTCTCAATATTGATCCTAATTCGGCATTAAAGAACAGGATTTTGTAAGATAGTGGTAATAAAACGAGACGATGGTACTAATTGCAACGTTGTTTCTCACTCTAACTGTAGTATAACATGTCCAATAACACTTAAAACCGAAAAATTTCCTATCTAATATCATTGAATAAAAATTGAACTATTTGATTTCCGTATATTTTCATAGTGTAGATAAATTTACCATTAAACCTTTGGTAAAGGCATATTTCATATTATTTATGTCCTATGTTTATTCAACATATAAACTTAAAATAATTATGCATAATTACTAGGTATCATGATATTTTAATTTATTTCTGTGCTCGAAGATAAAAATTTTCAATAAGATTATTAAAATGTTAAATATAACTATGCACTGGGTAATATGATGTAATTACAATTCAACCATGTAAACAGTGTACACATTATAAAATTAATGTGGTCTGGTTTTAATTTAATAGTGTATATAGAAGTCCTTGAACGCCTATACTTTCGGTACAATAAACAATAATATATATATTATCGCTGTAATAATACCATCGCTGTAATGGTATTTATTTTAATAACTCAATTTTAATTATTAAATTTTACTATGGTCATTCAAATATATATGATACGTATATGCATATTTATTAATTTAAAGTCAAATTACGCCTTCATTAAACACAAAATATTGTATTTTAATCGTATGTACACTTTGAATATACAAATGATAACCACAACAAATAATTTCAATGCTATATAGACAAACCACGCAAGTATATCTTTCCAAATGACCAATTTTGTTGTCATAAGGACAATAAATTAAAATTAAATATTAAAATTTTTGAAATTTTTAAAATTTGATTTTAAATCAGTGAATTCTCGTTTATTACTTATTACTGTCTTTTTAGTATATTATTTTCAAGTTCAAGTCTATAATTTGAATTAATTAAATTTATTCCATAATTTTTCAATTCAATACGACAATATTAATGAAATTAGGAAAACAAAAATGACAAAGAAAATTCACTGAATTTTATTTATTTTCCTCCATCCCGTCACTATTTTTTCATTCATCACTATAAATTTATTAAATCAATGATTATGTCAAAAGAAAAAGTAAAAAATTGTATAAGAATTTCATCTAATTTTTAATATTTTTCCAAATGCAATAGCAACCCAACATGCAAAAATTCTGTAATAAGTAAGCGATTAGTTTTTATTGTTTAACAACTTAGAAAAGGAAGGGTAAGAATAGTTAATATAGGTAACAAAATAATATTTAAATGTGAGACTGGAAACTAAGAAAAAGAATTTTTTCAATTTTTAGCACATTTCCAACAAAATCAGAAACACATGTGGCTAGTTAGTTTTATTTTGTCCGTAAATTGTAGCAACCAGTCTCTTTTTCCTTAGAATTATGGCTTCAATAAATCACATAAATTTTTTGATGACTTATTCTTCTGTAATTACAAATATTTTTTAGTTTTTCAGTGTTTGCAGCGAAATAGCTATTTTCTCCTTTCCAAAAAATAAACTTTGATTCTAATTGTTATATTAAACTCGCGTTTTTTTTTTTTTTTAATTTTTCACATCATTTTTCTCTGAAACGGTTAGGTGAAAAAGTGTCTTTTTTACCCCAAGTCTCCACTCTCCAAGCTCGCAAAATTGAAGTAATTTTAATTTAAGGCCCATTATTATATCTAAACTGTAATCCCTCCAAACTTCATTGAAAATAAAAAACTAAAAATAACGTTGTTTACTTTAAGCGATTTAAATATCAGTCATTCAATCTTTATGTGGAAGTTTCTTTTAATTTTCATTATAACCCTAAAAGTATGCAATAGTCTTTTATTGATTAATATATAATTTTTTTCGATATTTTTATATTGCTGAGAATAATGTTAGTGTAAAAAATGTATTTAAACAAAAAAAATATTTTCCATTGTTCATAGGAAATATGCTGCTTTACAAACTATTGATTGCATCCAAATTTATTTTTACAAAATATTTTTACTTTTTTTTTTTACAAAATATTTCTTTTTTATTATACATATTTTTAGTTAGCACAAATGAACAATTGAATGATAAATTGAACTGAAACATTGACAAGTCAGAACGTTTGGTTTTTCAAATATGAACGTAAAATTATATAATAATAATAAATACCGCATTTTTATAAGGTGATTTGGATTAAATTCTTAAATTATTGGCAAAACATTCGGTCAACGCCATTCGAATTACAGCCACTCAAGAGAAAATCATAAAAAATTTTCATTGAGTTTTGTAACAAAATAACCATCAATATTCATAAAGTAAAATTTATATCGTAAATTTGACACTGAGAAAAAAAATTGAAAAAATTATGTAAAACTTTATTTTTCTTTTGAACTTTAAATTTAACACTTTTAAAATTCACTAATGTAATTTTCATATAGAATAAATAATAAATAATATTATTATTATAGATTTACTGAATATTCTAAAAATATTATAACTTAAATATATTTGAATCAATTTAATGGTTTGTCGAAAAGAGCATTTTACACAAAAAAGCTAAAATACTTCATGCTTAAAAAAAGCAATTTATCAAGTAGCCAGCACTTTAATACAAACCTTACAAAATTTTGAAAATTAAATATTGTTTATGAATATCGTAAATTGTTGTTGTTTTCTAAATAGTTATATTATTTAGTTGCATTAATTTTTTCAGTCCGATATATTTGAATTTATTGGAATTGTTCTTGAAAATCGCATGTTAATTGGGTTTTTCTTGTTCTTTGGTTGGTTTTATGTTCTCATTTTTCATAGTGTACACAATATGCATTCTTTTTAACATTGTAATAAACCCTATGTATTAATTTTAAGTGAAGGAAAAAATAATTTCAAGTATATACTATTCATTATATTTAAAATGAAAGAATAATTTTAAGTAGAGAAAAAATAAGTGAAAAAAAATAGAGAAAATAATAATATGAAAGCAAAATATTACGAAATTCTCTTCTATTATAAATTTTGTTTGAAAAAGAATTCCATAGGAAAATAATAAAGTGTCCTAATTGAATTATTTTCTAATAAATCCAATTTCATTTGTAGTTTTAGATAAAGAAAAAAAAAAAAGAGATTCTTGAACGCAATTTATTATTATTGCCAAGTGGAATAAAAAATGAAAATGATGACAGAAAGTAGATAATAGAATAAGCAATTGAAGTCTAACGAAAAGCTTACTTGCATTCTTATTACATGAGTATGTACGAATATAAGAAAGGATAATAGAATGATGATGACAAAGATGATAATGATAAAATGATAATGATTGTGATAATGATGATAAAAAGACGACGATGACCCCTTTTTATCACACAAATTAAATTTGAAAGGTATAATAAATTTTAGATGATTTTATACAACGAAAGTGCCATGAAATGTTTATACGAAAAAGGAATATTATATGGTAAAAATATTAACATGTGGAATCTAAAAAATAATATCTACAAGAATATTATACTAGTAAGCATTCATGTAAAAATGCACCAGTATGAATACACCATCTACTTATTTGATACAAATTCAAAATTAAGAAAATTAAGGATGATCTAAATTTTGAAAATGATCTAAGTTTGTTTGGAAATTTCGAAATTCTTTTATTGCCGATAAAGCAATTGTAATGTTCATATTATTGCAATTGAAACTTTGCTTATAGTTGGATACGAAAATAAATATATTTCAAAGAATATAGCCTTTATTTATATTAGGCCAAAACTGTACAGCATTTAATTGTATTTAAAATTAATTTAGATCATTTTTAAAATTAACCACATAAATCATATTTAAATAGAATATAAAATGAAAGTATAAATTTCGAATCGAATTAAAAAATAAAAAAGAAAATGAAACAAACAATTTGGCAATTTCTAAGCCAAAGGTTCACAAATGACTCCATTTTTAACAAGTCAATTTTGGCTGACTTTTGTATCACAATCCACCACTATCATTGTTTGTGTTTAATATCACTAAATTGAGCTTCCAGTCTCTTTAATCATTTATATAGAATTTGCATAGAATTTATTAACTGACACAACAACTAATAAATTTTATGTATTTGCTTTTTCAAATTGAGGTCCCAAAGCGAACGAAATTTTTTTTTTCTAATTTTATTTTATATAAGAACTTTTTAATTTACTTGAACCTCTACAATTTAAATTGAAGTTAAGAACATTAAAAATAAGAAAATTGTTATACAAAAAATAATTGAAAAAATAAATTCAATTTCGATTCGACTGAAAGAGGGTGAATTTCCAAAGATTGTTAATAGTTAGAAAATATACAAGTGGGAAACAAAAAAGAAATATTTTAAAATTTTCAAAAGCAATTTAAAAGAGAAAAAATTGAATAAAAATTTTAAAATTATCATTTTACTTCCTTTCTTTTATACTTTCCTGTATTATTGAGGATGGCACTAAAAATTATGTGCATATATGTATGTATCCATTGTGTATGATTTTCTTGTACCTATTATTGGTATATTTGTGTCAATTATTTATGTCAATTATAATATTCTGACATAATTACTGTAAATTTCATTATAGTTCAATTAGTTATTAAAGTATTTTTAGAAATAAATTTATTTAATAATTTTAGTACCAAAGTGTTATAAAAAATTTTTCAAATATTAAAGTAATAAAATTAAATTCTAATTCAGAAAAATTCAGAAAATAAAATGTTTAAACAATTTTAATAGCTTAAATTATCATTAACATTTCACTCAATTCATCAACTAATTATCAATCAACCATCAATCAAATACACACTCAATTCATCAACCAATTGAGAAAATTTATAATCAGGTGAGCACTTGTATAAATTTTTAAATGTACGGCATAGCAATATTAGGATTAATATATACCAAAATCAAGATAATTATAAACAATAACACCATCTGTTATGTCGAAGGAAAAGATTGGATTATATTGTTTGAATACCTATACATAAAGAAAAGCTGCTTGTTTCTGTAAAATGAGCAACTTTAAGAATATTCTAACTTACGATTAAATTAAAAAGTGATTCAATACTGAAATTAACCAAATTGCTTGCTTTTCCAATAATTATTATCGATGTAAGATCAAAGGTCTTACACTTATTCTTAAAACAAAAGTCTTACATTAAATAAAGAACGTCGTAAAAATACGAAAATAATTAGTTAATAGCCGCAATTATAGTACTAGAGCACAAATAATCAATAAAAATCAGTTGATCAATAAAAACTTACTCCGGCAGTGATTAAACTCATAAACATCACATCTACTAAAATTGATTACATGGATTTAGATGGTCAGTTAATTTCCAGCCAGTTGCCAGTCAAAATTAATTTGCTAGCCCTAACAAGCATATCTTTCAAAATTAACTTATTAAATGATGTGTACATATGATTTATAATATAGAAATCAACAGATCTTTTGTCTCTTGATGACGATTGTTGCAATGAATCCAATAATCAATAAATTTAAAAAAATTTGAATCAAACTTTGAGTTCAGCGATATTCTAAGATTATAAACCAATTCATCACGTCTGCAAACCGTGTCATTCAGGTTGTTGTTATAATTAGGTATATATGGGTGGCTCATGCTTTTGAACCAAATGAAACTGACAAAATTATTTTGTAACGAATAACAATATTATCTATTATCTATAAGTGCGCCGACAACAATACAGTTAGAACCAAAACAGAATTTGAATTCAGAATCAAAAAAACCATTAACCGACGTTAGTTACAAAATAAAAAACCATTTATTAAGTATAGAACCATCATTACATAATTTTTTAAAATTCAAGAAACGATTCTTTTAATTTAAAAAATAAAAATGAATTATTTTATCCCTTTCAGTATACAAGCAATAAAATCAATATCTTAAATTTTCGTTTCAAAACCGCAATACCAAAAATTTATAGGCAAAAAAAAAGAACAACAGTTACCAAAATTTAAAATTATATCAAAAACATGGAATTCCTTTGTTATAAGACAAATTCAATTTTCTTAATGAACAGTTAATTTTAGTACAGTTAGGTTCATATAAACCTAAAATTACAATATCTATAAAAATAAAAATCCTTTTTACTTCCCCTTTCTTTTTCTTTTCTTTTTATTTTTGTTTGTTTTCTTTTAAATTATATTTACGTGAAAAGATTTAAAGGACATTTAAAAAATAATAATAATAAATCATGAAAATGTCATAAACTTAACAATATGGCCCACTAAAAAATTACTGTTTTCTCTTCTCCTGTAGTGCTTACATTTTTTTTCCTATAGTTGCTTATTTTATTCAACATAAACAACATTATGTTTTAACTTAACTATATGTCCAAAAATTTACAACATTAAAATAAAGAAAAACAGAAAAACAAATGGAAACAAAAGAAAAGAAATGAGACCTTTCAGTGTCGCCCCCCACCCCTCCCTCCAACGTTTTAAATTGAAATAAAAGAAAATGTCAAAAAATATAAAAACAAAATATAGATTAAATCATTCTACCACCCGCCATCTATGATATAAAAATAAAAGTATATGCAATTACTGTAAAAAAACAAAAAAATAAAAACTCAAAACAAAAACACTGAAAAAACAGTACGAAATCACAAAATGGCAAATAAAAACTGCACAGGCTTGTCATAAAACAAAAATCAACCTACCTCTAGACTTTGATTTCCTCTTTTTTTTTCTAAATTTTCTATATTAAAGCGTATTACAACAGTCATTCCATAAATTTCTCCTTACATTTCCATTTATTGTAAATCTACTCTATATGAATTATACCATCAAAAGACACAGTCATTAAGAATGAAAAAATATAACAAAACAGTAGAAAATAGAGAAGGTAGAGGGAGGGTTTTTTTCTACATTTTATTGGTATATCAATTTAATTTCTTTTATAATATATTAAAATAGGGTCTATACAACAAAGGAAACATTATTACTATACTATCGCGTTTTTTTTCCACAAAACTATATTTAATATTTACTCGTTATAGATTGATTTTTAATGCCTCTCTTTCATTATTATAAAATATTGTACATGAAAATGGAATAGAAAAAGAGAAATAATAATAAAATCGAGTAAAAGAGAGGAATGCGCGCAAATAAATTTCTAAGGTGGAATAGAATTAATGGTAAATTTATCGCTAAGTTTCTTCAATTTTTCTGTTACACACTATTTCTACCATATTAGGTTGATGCAAAATTATAAAAAAAAAATCATAAGTTTAGACGAACAAAATCTCAAATTAGTAGTATTGTTTGTTCAACTATAAAATAGTGATTTTTTATTTTTATATCAGATAGAATAACATGCACATAACCCGGTCCTAATGATTCATTTGTTATTATTTTAATTCTAAAAGTTTTTAATTCATTTGATACTGCGTGAAATATAACAAGTTTCAAAAATGTTTTAGTAAACTTTATAACATAGGTACTTTGTTTAGTGAAAACTTAAGGGAGCTATACTAGTGCTAAAAATAACCAATTTTATTACAATGTTCAAAAAACACTGATCAATTTGACAATAGTGATGTGCGAATATTAATTTTTCGTTATTTCAATACTCGTTACTTTGTAGATACGAAACGAAGTATCCTCGCAGATCAAGAGTACTTCTCACTCAATACTCGCACATAATCTTCCATTTTGTCTCATCATTTACCTAGTATTATTTTGGTTTTATATTTAGTTAATGGGATAATCAGATTCGTATTAGAATTAATTCATGCGTTATTACATTCTAACATTAATTGCATTAAAAATATAGTACTTATATATAAGTGGAAAGAATTTATGAATGGAGACGTTCTGATATCTTAGAAATCATAGCTAATAACGGCTTAATTCAAAAAATGTATTTCCCGATCCTCTAATAGAAGCTTAAGAAACAGCAAAAAAATTAAAAAAGTCCCAAAAAAGGAACAGCTTTTTTTGGACCCCATTTTCTGGGCAAAGTCTAATGGCTTTACTCTTTAATTTTTTTTTTTCAAAATTCAACAATACGTTCTTTAAATCATGTCTGTCCAACTTCTGGTTCCCAAAATACAAAACTTCATTACAGAGTTTTAAAAAATTTTTTAGGAGTACCTAGTAACGAGTACTCATAATTATCACAAAGTAACTAGATTGCACATCCCTAATTTGACTAATGTATAATGCCAATGTAGAAAGTACATAGCGTACTTCAGAATAATTAATCTGGCAAAAATTTTAAAATACCATCGAGCAATTTTAGTTTTTGAGTTCAATGCAACCAGAATCTCACTTTCATTTTTGCATCAACCTAATACAGTTATTATTATAATATTCTATCGTAAAAAAGAGCTTTCTTTAGTAGTAGTAGTAATAATAAGAAATTATGTAGAAATTTGATAGTCTTTTGTACTCAGCATGAATTTAATTAGCACTCGCCTTATGCTTCATAATAATACTCTTATATATATTTACGAGTATGTATTCATATACAGTTAGCAGTATAATTATATTATATAAAGGATTCAGAATTCAAAGAAAAAAAAATTGTTTTTATTACAATCATAAATATTGTATACACGGAGACTTAATACATTCCTTTGAGTAATGAATAAATTTTTTGAAAATTAAAATATAAAAATTTTTGGTTAGCAAAATAGGCGATAATTATGTGACCATAAATTTATTAAACGTTAAGATTTTATTAAATAAAAATTGGATAGTATAAAAAGAAAAGAATTTTAAGTGATGAAATTTAATTGACGCTTTTTGAAATTTTATAACCATACCTTTTTGCGCATAAAATTCAAATTTTTAGTTTTTGAATGACGCCGTCAAAATTTGTTTTTCGGATTTATTTTTTAATCGTTTTCATTGAATTTGAAATTAAATGAAATTTAATTTTATTAATTAATTAAATAATATTTGGGTTTGATTAAATAGTAGGCTTAGAAAAATTATTTCCCTTAACGGTACTACCACGGACAGTGCCCATTCAAATTTTCAGTCCTCTTATTTCCATTTCATTAATTGTCATACAAATATAAAATAATTTTTTTAAGATCTTTCTTAACAATATTAATGATTTCAAGTTAAAATATTTTCTTTATGATTTGCCAATGTAGTGGTTTGTTAAAATTAAACTTCTATGGAATCTTATAAGAATCATAATTTGGCCAATAAAAGTAATGTTGCAAAAAGCTTGGCAAAATGTGCCATTAACATACATGGAAAAATATTTATTAGAATTGATTCGTGTTAATTATAATAAAAATGTCTGTATTATCAGCAGTTGAGCTTTTCACTACTTAGGTATTTTTATTAAAAATATGTTTATAATTCAATCTGTTATGGCACTCGAATTTTGCAAAATCACAATTCTCAGACTACTATTTCTACAACACAATTTATAGAAGATCTCCCAATTTCGATATAATAAAGCAAAAAATGTAGCGGAAATCATCCGGTTATTGAAACGCTATAGTATCTTTTTTTATGATAACATCTTTTTTAGGACTCTTTCAAAATAAATTCCAAAAATGTGCTTATTTGTTTCACCTGGTCTTTGTGAAACAAATGTGTCTGTTTACAAAACTTTTACAACAGTTTTTAAAATATAAAGCAGCTTCTAGACGCTAATAAATGATTTATTTCATTACATAAAAATTTTCAACCTCCGCCACCTTCCAAGTAGTATCACTGATATTCGTAAAATTTGACTTTTCGATTTTTTGCTTTTTTTATCTTTCTATAACATTTTTTTTAACTTACTTAAAACCGTCGAATTTCAGCTATTATCTTAATGTTTCTTTCAATTATTTTTTTTATCATCCTAAATCTATGCAATAATATTTTTTGGTGTATGAATAAAATTAATTTAAATAATGTAGAATGTTATTAACAGCAGTGTATTTTCACTTATTCCAGATAAATTATTCACTTATTCAACAAAACCATTGATTGAATCAGCCTTATTTGAAATGATTACCGTAAAATTAATTCTAAATTTATTCAAAATTTTATTATAATAATAAGAAAATTATTTCTATAGAACATCGTTTTAATCATTTACACCTAAAACTATATAAGTGTCCCAGATTTAAATTTTTAAAAGGAAATGTGCTTTTTTGCAAAGGATTTCTGACTGAAACCGCTTTCTATATTCATATACTCTTTATTTTAATTCCGATAAGATTGTGTTCTACATTTTTATTTTCAATTTAATATAATATTTCATTTTTTTTTCTTTTGGGAAAATTTTCTAACCAAAACAGGTGAAAATTTCAACATTATATTTATTTTTTTCTTTCTAATTATGAACCATGAAGGTTTTTATTTTATTTCATTTCTTCTTTTCGCTCGACAACAAAAATATAATTTTCTTCTGCATGCATTTACAACAAAGAAATTTTTAAGACTTATAAATTGAATGAACATTTTAAATAGTGTGCGAATATTAAGGGCTCAAATACCATAATAATATTATTTTTTCATATTATAATGAATGAAATGAAATTGTCAAAAACATAATAAGAAAAGGAAAACCATAATATAATAATAATTATTTCATATATTAAATGTTAACTCATAAATTATTCAAAAAATTTAATTCAAAAATAAAACTATAAACAAATTAAATTATTTTTAGTAATAACGAAATGTATACAGGGTAACATTGAATGTTATAAGAAGAACGTTATAGGAAGATGATTTGGGAAGGTTGTTCTCGAAATATAGAATCATAATTTTCTTAAAATTTAATGGAATTAAGCAGATACATAAATATTTTTATATTTATGTACAAGTGGAACCAAGAATTCATTTAGAGGTATTTAGAGATAATCGTGAGTATTTTAACCACGAAAAATTAAAACATTAGTTTTAAAAATAAAAAATTCGAATAATATGGAAAAAAAATTATTAAAATGCTTAAAAACCAATAAAAATTATTTGAAGTGGACAAATTATCTCAGTTTCTTTCATGGGCCAGTAGTTTTGTTGAAACGAAAATTTTATACAGTAATTATACAAGGTGATTAATTATTAATAAGTGATTTGCCATCCATACTTATTGTACCATCATTTGCAACCTTTAAAATGAATTAAAATTTTATTAAAATGTTAAATTTTAATTTCAGCCAAGGTAGAGCAATTTTAGGAAAATTTTACAAAATTTCCAATTTTTCGAATTTTCAATGTTTTTTTTTTATTATCAATTTTATTCTAAGAAAGACGGTAATTTCGTGTACAAAAAATTTTTCGGAACAGCCAATAATAGGTTTGAAATTTAAATATTATTTTACGATCTGCTTTATCATAACGATAAAAATAATAAGAAATTTTGCATTTTTATACAATTTTTAGAAATTTCCAAAAGTTTATTTATGAAATTTGTTTAGCAGTTATATAAACTTTCAGATATTTTCAGATATAAAATGTAAAATTATCATTTATGGTTCAAATTATAGGAAAACAAGCATATTTTATTCAAAGTATTTTAAGTCAAATTTTCATTGAAAATCATCAAATCCTAGCACTCCATATTGATTTAATCGAAAAATAGAATTTAGTATTAAATATACGAGCTCTTGTTGAATCGAACAAAAATTCTACGAAAACAAAATTTAAGAAAAATAAAGTATTTTTTTTTTTTTTTTAAAATCAATATAAAGGGTTTCGCATACGGGAATAACAGAAAAAAGGAGGATATTTGAAATAAAATATCAAAAGAAATTTTAACACCTTTGTTAAAATTTTTAAACCGAAAAATATCTTGTTTCTTTTTTCGAAATATCAATATAGATATATTGAGAAGTACAACGAGAAAATAGAATTCATTAAATCAAAAATTGTCAAAACAGTGTTTTTTTTAACAAACAATATAGTCTGAGTTTATAACCAACTATCTTGAAAACTGAACAATTTTTTAAGATAAAGCTTTTTCAGAATTAAAGTTACATAATATATACATATATATACAAAAATTTGGATAAATAGAAATTTTAAAGAATTATTTTAAAATCTCTTTATTGCGGAATAGCGAATTTATTTAATGCGCGAAATGATGATGATGCACTTGTAAGACACCATATTGTTATGTTAAAGTTATGTAAACGCAACTCATCGCAGAATAAAACCTAAGTTACATAAGTTAAACTAAATCTCATTTTAATTATATTTCAATATAATTAAAATGAGATTTAGTATTTCAATATTTCAATATTTTTCATTTAATTATATTTCAAACTCAGAAAATTCTTATTTTTTCAACACTTTCAAATTTTTAGGCTACAGTTTCCCGGTTTTTCTTATAATATAGTCCAGATACCTATCTGAAAAATTAGTGAACTTTCTTACTTTTTGTTTTCTTTTTTCACTGACTTTTACTCTTACAACAATTTGTAAAATGTCGCCTGATTGAATTAAGTTCTTCAACATACTTGCGAATTTATAAGCACGAGTGATAGACAGTAATAAAAATACAATATAAAAATTAATTTAGTATTCAAATAAAATTAATTAATTATAATTAATATTATAAGCAAAAGTTTAATTATCTCGTGATAAATTCAATATTTTTATTAAAGACAAAAATTTAATTGCAATTAATTCATCAAAAAAATATTTTCTAGGAACTATTTTTATAACTCATCCTGCCAAATGTTAAAAGCGAGAAACATTATTAATAAACTGAATGCCAATTAATATTCTGAATTATAAAATTTTTCTAACCCATGATTTACCCTTTATTATTTTTTTTATTTTCAGGATTAATTTTAGAGGCGGAAAATTATTTTTGATGTATACTTTTTTATATACAAGTATATTATGCATGCTTTAACATTAATGATTACAAAATGTTAAAAATGGAAATGTCTCATATCAAAAATATCCAATGTCATTTCCTAAAAAGAAACAAAAAATCATACACAAATTATATACAATTTTCCATTTTATCGACTTCAAAGGGATTTCTTTTTTTTTTGAATATATTCGCATGTATTCGCGTGTACTCGCATTATTTCTTGGTATTTTATTCATAAACATATGCATTTAAATATATATACACATTATTATTTGTTTGGATGTACATAGGAATAAATTCTATGAATTTGAATAAGTATGACATGTTATATGTAAAAATGTATATAATAAGCAATCTACAAGTATAACATTTTAGAATATAAATATAGTGTTTAAGTACCTCATTTGAGTCTCAAACAAATTTGGAATATCATAAAGAGAATTTATTTTTTTTTATTGTTTTTCTACTTTTACACCTATTTAATTTCAGTCTAACTGATTTTTCCGCTAACTTCTTGCTACTTTTTTTATTTTTTTTTGTATAAAAAACCATGAAATAAATTTAAAGACTTTGATTTTTTTTATGTTTTTTTCATCAAATCCTAAATACATACATACATATATAGAATGATCAAGGAAAATGATTTGCCTAAAATAAAACAATTTCCAAAAAATTTTTCTTTTGCTTCCTTTTTATGTATTTTTTTTTTTATAGAATTCACTAAGGAAGTGTTTTAATTTAAAACCTTTATTTGCACTTTCTAATACTCTTTATCTTATATTTGAATTTTATATTTTCACATATTTTGTGTATTTACATATGCACACACGCGCACATATACTAGAATACACAAATAAATTAAATTTAAAATAGAAATTATTTGATTTTGAATGATAAAACAAAATTTAATATCGAAATGATTTGGAAAGAAAAGGAGGAAAAAAATTTAAAATATTATTGATTTTTTTTAAGAAAAATAATATTTTTGAAAATTAAATAAAATATTTAACAAGGACTTACCGCTTTAATCCAATTATTCCAACAAAATTGAAATTCTTCTCTATCAATATGTCCGTCACCGTTTTGATCGAATACTGCAAACATTTGATCAAGCCATTCTTTAGATACTTCATAAATATGACCGCGATCATTACGGAATAAAGCCCGACATATTAATGCAAATTCACATATTGATAGACGATCATCACTGTTTAAAAAATAACAAAAAAGCATTTAAAAATTGTACTAATTAAAAATTTTATTTAAAATTTATTTTTTTGTTTTGGATATTATTGCCTACCCACTGATTATACCGGTTTTAATGGAATGTACAAATTTAGACTCTTTGACAGAGCAAAACCAATAAAAACCGTTTAATAAATAAATAAAATCCGTATGGTCAAATTTACTCTTGAAGATTCTCAGTACAGCACTCTTGAAGATTCTTACAGTTTCTAGTTTTTCCAATTTTTTGACCAACAGTTCATTTTGCCATGCCAATTTAAAATAAATCTCTTGAATAAATATTTTAAACCATTTTGAAAGAGATTTCATGAAGAAATGAAATTAGACATCATCTAAAGACCAAATGCTTCATGAAAACGAATTTTGTTATCGTATATGTACATACATGTACATTACATAATATCAACCGTATACCCCAAGAGTAAGTAATCAGCACGAATAAAAGAATTAATTTTCACATGCAAAGCAATTTAAATATGGACGAAAATGAGCTCGAACAACTAGCAAGGGACATAAGTCACTTGTATGACCATCGGCTTGCATTACCTCATTTCATGATCAACTTGCAAGACCAATATGCAATGCCAAAATGTATAACCATCTTGCACACTTAAATGACAAATCAACATAACGAACATGCATGACCAACTTGGATTAGGTAATTGTATGATCACCTTGCATGACCGTTAAAAATGACAAAATTGCATAACCTATGTGGTTGCATAACTAACTTGCATGTACCCTATGTACTTAAATGAATAACCGACACAACCAATATATGCATGATAAACTTGCATGAGCAATATGCAAAATAACCTATGTACTTGCATAATAAACTTGCATGAGCAATATGCATGACAAACATGCATGACCGATGTAAAATTATGTCGATGTAAAAAGATAAATTATCAGAATTATACTTTTACTCAGGGCTGATTTCCCGATATCCCCCGATTGATGTTGCCAAGAATTCTCGTACAATATCCGGGCTATATAAATACAGGATGATAGGGCACTATAATGGACATAAACACACAGCTACACATTTATTTATTTTTATACACTTGGTCCGGAGACCAGAATTAGTGTCAAAGCACTCAAAACTGATCGGTAGCTTATATTACTTAGCTTAAGTTTCTTATTAACTTAAATTTATAAAAGATAACATTATTGAAAATTTACAAGAATATCAGCATAGCAATATTTAAATACGGAAAAATTATGCTTTTGTGGTAAAAATGTGACATCAAATTTAATAATATTTTGTGTTTCAATTAATTAATATAGGAAATTTCTAATATTTTGCAATATTACCATTTTGTCAAAGAAAAATATGTTGTAAAATGTAAACTATAATATACTTTCTTGGTTGGTAGAAATGTCAACGACAGATTTCTTACCTCAATACTAAAGATAATTAATGAGCAAGGAGGTCCAAAGTACCACACAAAGGAGTTTTCTCAAGAAATATTTTAAAAGAAAAGTCTAATATGGATCTGATAAAACTGAAAATCTTTTTTAAGGATATCACAAGATCACACCGACATCACATTTTTGACACTTAAAAGTTTACATGTCAATTAACTTCTTTTTTTTCTTACATTACCTTTAGAAGGTATATAGAATATTCGAACGAATTTATGAAAAATAATTTGTATATGGAAACATATTATAAGAATTATAACAAAGTATAAGTCGGGAATTAGAAAATCCTTGAAATTCTCAATTATTATAATTATAATATAATTTCTTTTAACAGTGTTATCTTCATATATGTATGTTTATACAATTTTCATTTATATTTTAACATATATGTTCAAAAATTGTTTATTCCTCAAGTTATTTCAGTCTAAAAATAATTCTATATACGAGAATAAATATGCTATATTAATTTCTAGAAATTAGGAAATAAAGGATAAACATTCAATTAGTATCTTACTTATTAAATATACTTATCGCAAAGTTGGTTCATATGCACATATATTTATACATATATATAGGTATATAAATATAATTTAATATAGAATGTATGTATGTAGTATAGCACATAGCAAAATGTATGAGTATAGAATCTTTATTTAGATTTTAATATTAAAATTTATTTTTATATATAAAATAATAGGCTATTATTATAGTATAAACATACATACATAAATAAAAGCAAAAAAAAATACGCCTTCTTAAGGATTTCATTTGAAGGATTCACGGCAAATTAATACAACCAATTATAACATAAAAATATAAATATGTGATAAAAAGTGGGAAGAAAAAAAAATATGTCATTAAAAAGTATCATTGACATTTTATTATTTTTGTGTTATAAAAGAGAAAATAATATAAAAATTGAGAGAATAACAATATTTTATGAAACTTACCCATCTTTATCGAAAGCAGTAAAGCATGCATCCATTTCTGCATTAAAATTTTTGTTGTCGTCGTCGTCGTTGTCGTCGCCGTTGTCAGCTCTTTGATTTTCTATTTGAGAATTTTGTTTCGACAATAAATGATTTTCCTTTTTATGATCTTCTTTTTTCTCTTCTCTACCAAATTGATTTTTTTTACGTAATAATTTATAAAAATAATTTAATAAATTTTCTTCTATTAATTCTTTTTGGTTTTTTTCAATTTGATCTTCTTCTACATTTGTATTATACAATAATTTCAATTTATTATTTTTATTAGAATTATCATCACTCACACCAGTATTATTAATTGTTACACAATAATCATTAATAATTGTTGAATTATTTTTTAATCCATAATTATTCGACGGCAAAATTTTCGTATTATTATTGTCCATTACCAGTGTACGCCGAATTTTAACTGCGGGAGATGACTGCACATTTATATTTTATCCGATTTTGTTTTTTATTTTTTCACAATTACGGTGATGGAGTAATCGCAATCATAAAAAAAAAATTAAAAAAAAAAATATATATGAAGTTATCGTTAGTTAAAATAGCACACACTTGCAATCTTTATTGTAAAATTTAAAAAAAAATGTAATAATAATAAAAATAGTAAAAAAAAAGGATAATGTTCTCTTATATATATTAAATTTTATTTTATATAGTTATGTAGGTTTGTTTTTTTTTTTTAAATTTTTATATTTTTTGCACTTTTGCGGGACTAAATTATATATATATATATTATATTTTTTTTTCGAAATTATAATGAAGAGAAAAACAGTATGTATTTTTTTTTTATCGAAATAACAAACTTCTATTAATTTTTTATTGAGTTTCAATAACGACGAAGTACCATGGTTACTCATTTCACATTTACAATCATATTTTTATATACATAATATATAATATATACACATACATGTACCATGATATGAATATTTTTTTTCATATTATATCTGAATGGTTTAGTGGGAAAATTTAGTTAACAAAAAAAGGGTTCGAGCACAATGTCTTAAAAATTAAAAGAAAGAAAAAATTTCCGAATTTTACTCGGTTGATGCCCATGAAAGTAATTAATTTGAATTAATTTTGTGCTAAATACTAATAATATTGTTGTCTCTTAAAATTGAACATATTTACATAACATGTAGGCTTTGAATGTAAGAATAGGCCGTCTTTTATGATTTCCACAGTAGTAGGTGGAGAGAAGTCTAAGAAGCACAAAGTAAATAGTGTACATACTCTCAACCCATTAAATAAGATTATTCAATAAATCAATTATTACTTTTATGCATTTGTTGAAAATAATTCGAAATTTTCGCCAGTCTCTTTTTATACCCGTACGAACGTATGTTAGAAGGTATACTAAATTTGCCTTACCATTTGTAACGCTAAGAAATAACGGTCTGAGATATAGACTCAAGTATATGTTTTTAATTAGCGTCAAATTCTGAGTCGATTTAGCTTTGTCTATCCATCTGCCCGTCCCAACGATAAATCAAAAACTAATTGAACTAAGTTCACAAAATTTTCACAAAATGATTTACTATAGTAACTGCCAGAACCTTATTTAAATTGGATATTATCGAAGTAGTGGTTCGGGTAGTTGCCGTACAACTTCAAAATTTATTTGGCTATATCTCAGAAACTATAAAAAAAGCTGTAGTATTGAAATATTACTCAAACGAATGTATTAATAGGACCAATATGTTTGATAAAAATCGTTAAAATTTCTCGACTCCTTGTGGTAGCTGCCATACTGAGCAGAGTACTGAGAAAGTGAGAATTAATATAGTAATACGGCAACTGAAAGTCATAGTCTATTCCACAGTCAGTTATGGCATTTACTCGCACATAGGATATCAAACTCGTACGGGTATCACAGAGTTGACATACTCTATTTTTTCTTATTTTTTATATTATTTATATTTAAAATGATTTTTTTAGTTAAGATTTTGTTTTTTAAGAATTTTTTCTTATATCCAATTCGCACAGTTTTTATGTATATGTATACGTACAAACTTACACATTTATATCCGTTAAATAAAAATGATAGTCATGAATTTAGTTACAGCATAATTTAGACAATATTAGAAATTACTTATTTAATCACTATTTCTTCGTTATTCTTGTTGACTCTTTATTATACTAAATAATCTTGGTATTATAAACAAAGATTTGGGCGGTTTTTTTCATTTCATTCCAACAACAACATTCAATATGAAAATTGAGCGCTTTAACTAAATATATAAAGCTCTAGTTAAATTCTTGATGCTATAATTATCTAGCTCCAGTTGATTTTCATTTGAAATTTATGTACTGTATGTCGTGGTCAATAACTATTATCAAGAAACTTGGATTCATTCAACATTTTTTATATTTATCTTCAGTATGATAATATAGCAATATATGGTAGGTCGCATAGGATCTCATATTTAAACGCCTCTCTGTTGCTCTGTATCGTACAGCAAAAAAAAATACCATTCGAACAATATAAGATTTTGTTATATGTTCATACATTACTTTTAAAGCATATATGAGCTAATTTTTTTTGAAAGTGGTATAAGTCAATTTTTCATATATTAAGCTATTTAAGGGTTTCCGTTTGAATCAATATGCGATGGCATTCTACAGCAAAATCGCTTTTGTTTATTTTATGTCTAAATAGAGCACTATCGAAATTGTAATTGTAACTGCGCAGAGAAGGTGCCTACAGCTCATCAAAATTACCATTAATTAGTAGTTGTAGTAAACCATTAGTAGTAAAGTTGTATAAGTCCACTTTTTAAAAAGTGGACTTATACAACTTTAAAAAAAAAAATAGTTCACATAATAGAATACTTTAATTTTATCAAATTAAGTTCAGTAAGCCAAAATCGCCTGTCGGCATATAAAATAATAAAATCTTGATTTGTGTACCAGACTGCGAGTAGTTCAATTTCCTTTCATTATTATTTTTTTTTATGCTTTTTTTGTTTTTGCTGTTTATTTTTTTATCTAACCACACAACCTTTTGATTAAAATCAAAAAACTGTTATACAAAACTTACACTTTTTGTTATGCTCCTTTACACTGACAGCTAATAAACTCTTTATATTGTATATAAAATTAAAAAGTTATGAAAACCCTTCAGAAATCACGAAATGATAAGCGCCTTTTTTGAAAAATTTCACTTTTCCTTTTATTTATTATAGTTTTATTATGTTTTGTTATACGTTTATAAAATTTGAAAGTTTGACGTCAGCTAATTTAAATAAAAATTAAAAAAGTATATAAAATTAACTAATTAAAAAATAAAAAATAAATTTTTATAAAAAAAAATAAAGTTTTTGGAAATGGCATAAACTTTGATATTTCATGTTAAATTTTACTTGGCATATTTCTTTAGGATTCTTATCGTATAAGTTTCTTGTATATTTTGAAATAAAATTATTTAAAATTATACAAGTATGTAAGCATGTTAATATTAATATAATTTGGTGTATTCAATAAAATATTAAAATGAACATATTTCCGCTGATGTACGCTAAAACCGTTCTCAAAATGATCATACCTTCGAAAACATTCAAAATTATTTAGCACTTTCGAAATTTCGTACACTTAAAGTCTTAATTTCTATAACTTCTGTTAGAAAGAACTATTTATATTTGTGAAACTTTCCTATATCTATTTGGAATTTTTATTATTTTGTCGCTATTTTGAAAATTGACATTTTTGCACAAAATGCAATTCTCAATTACACAAATAAATTATTGTTAAGCGATCAATGCAATCAAAATGATTAGAAAACACTTACCTTAAATATTATTTAAAAATTAAAAACAAATACTAAAATTATGTTGAGAAATAAATATATCAACGATCAACACTCAAGTTCGAACATCAACTAAAAAAAAAAATCTGATGTGGTCAGCACATAACCGACCGCAATGTGTATTGTCTAGTTAAGTGAAAGTGTTACATAATATAATAAAAATGTCTGTTAAATACTTCTTTCCAATTTTTAGGACATTAGTAAGCTTATAGTTAACATACTTAGAAAAATGTAAATTTGGCTCTTATTAGAGTTTCGCTTTGTGCTACCCGAATTCCCTGAAATGCTCGCCAGTTAGTTTCGGTAACAACCAGAACTCAAATATCAAATTTCAAGAAATTTCATCAATTTGTTCTGTGGATATGGTGAAAAATGTAAAATCGGCCCGCAAATCAGTTCTCGAGCCCTGATCTTTCCAAAAAAGTTATATGTTCATTGCTTTAATATGAGGAGTTCATATATTAAATTTCAATAAAATCGGTTGATTATTTCTCTTTATATACACAAAAATGTATATTTGGCCCGTAGTAAACGTCTAGTTGCCGATGCCTGATTTCTTCCCAAAGGTAGGAATTTTTGCGTATGATCGAGCAAAGCTTATATATGAAATTTCAAGTAAATCGGTTGAATACTTTCTTCAAAATGGTGAAAAATGTAAAATCGGCCCGCAAATCCGTTTTCGAGCCCTGATCTTTCCAAAAAATTTATATGTTCATTGTTTTAATACGAGGAGTTCATATATTAAATTTCAATAAAATCGGTTGATTATTTCTCTTTATATACACAAAAATGTATATTTGGCCCGTAGTAAACGTCTAGTTGCCGATGCCTGATTTCTTCCAAAACATACTAATTTTTGCGGACAGTCGAGCTGAGCTTATATATAAAATTTCAAGTAAATCGGTTGAATATTTTCTTCAAAATGTTCAAAAATGTAAAACAGGCCCGCTAAAAAGTGCAGTTCCCGAGGCCTGATATATACCAAAAGTTGATCGATCCGTGCCATGGTGGAAACAAACTTACATATAAAATTTCATCAAAATCGGTTCAGCCGAACTTGAGATACACGCGTGCACACACAGACCGACAGACCGACAGACCGACAGACCGACAGACCGACAGACCGACAGACCGACAGACCGACAGGTTGCTAAAAATAGTTTATTTACACTTCCCTACTATGGAGAAGTACGTTCCCACCGAAAACTCGATATGCAAAATTTGTTGCCATCACATAACCTACCTATTGTTTACACAATACGATCGGTAAAAATTGATTTTTTGTATAAAAACAAAAAAGCTTTTGCAGATTATTTAAAGTTCGGGGAGTTCCAGAACAATTAACAATAAAACTATTATTATGTGTAATAGTTAGAGCTGCCAGATAATACCGGGAAGTACTCGAAAAATAAAAGACAAATAATACTGTCTTTGCATTTTACGATATTTTGTTTTTGCGGTAATTCTTCATTCTTTAGTGTTTATTGTATTGAAAACATTTTTAATTGTGAATAGTTTTTTTTATTCAGGTCAATGCAATAACTAAAATTAACTTACTCACCGGTTCTCTCCATTTCGTTTGTAAATTCACACTTCAAAATTCATTTTAAATATGCTATTAAAATTTTGTCAGAGTGTGCCTTGAATCGGCAATATATTCTTCGTCAGGAGATGAGTTAGAACACTTATTGTACATGTTTTTTTTTCCCATACCTCTTGAAGATTGAAAAACTGATAATAATATTAATTCCGAGAGCTGACTATATATTTTTGCATCTA
This sequence comes from Condylostylus longicornis, assembly GCF_029603195.1. Taxonomy (NCBI): domain Eukaryota; kingdom Metazoa; phylum Arthropoda; class Insecta; order Diptera; family Dolichopodidae; genus Condylostylus; species Condylostylus longicornis. The sequence continues at coordinate 3,573,896 of NW_026578009.1, read as the reverse complement.
AATATCAAAATTTTTATCCATATGTCTATAAAATCACAAAGCGATTTGGAAACGACTACTTTAACATGCCACCGTGAAAAGGAAATCGAGTAATTAATAAACAGAAGGAATGAGGCAATATCTTTTCATTATACTAACGCAATAATATTGCTTATCTGAATTAAAAATAGAAAGTATACATAAAATTATTGCAAATTAAAATATACGTACAAGCATACACACATAAAATATACATTCATTCGCTTATCACCTCACTGAAATTCTAAAATATCAATTTATATACAACATATGTATGTCTATTGTATAAGTAAACAAACAATGCTTCATTTGTAATAAAAAGAAAAAAGAAAACATAATTTTAATAAAGTTAGGTCAAACCAATGGTTTGTATTGTAGCACTTTTCTCTTCAGCAAGTCGTGTAAATACTGCTTCTAAAATCTAGGTAAACCACCACTAAACTACTTACTACTACACTATTAAAATTACTTTTATGCATATACGTAAAGTATTTCATTAAAGATTGCATATATTTAGGATGAGCGATTTATGCAGTCTTTGAAATAAAGCAAAAATAAATTTAAACATAATGGCCGATTTTAAGGGTTAATTGCGTGAGTTAAGAAAAATAATTATATTTTTTAATGCCATGGAATCTACCGTTAGCTTTCTACCTTTATAGAAATTTGATAAAGCCTGCGGTTTCGGAAATATAAGATCCCAAAAATTCAAATTTTACAAATTTCGAAGGGCAATAACTTGAGAGCGGGTGGAGCTGGGAAAAACGGCCGGGCGAACAGAATGGAAATAAGCTTTTTTTTGAAAACTTTTTTAAAAATTTTAAGCTAAAAAAAAGCTTTGAGAAATTTTTTACTTCTATGGTTTATTGAAAGAAATAATGATGACGCTGAAAATATTTAATCCGTTTCTGAAGTTTACGTTTATTAAACTTAAAATAATTTTAAAGTTTATCGTACTACATCTAAGTGGGTTATCAAATGCATTAATAATCAAATGTAGTTAATGGACTTGAAAAAACAAATTGTCATATAATATCGACAATCAATCAATGAATATGTGGCATACTGTTTGAAAAACAGAAATTGTGTAACTTTTTATCAGTATATTTAAAAAAAATCATTGTATATATTACATGTGTATGCATTGTATATATTATGTTATATAATTATGTCTGTTCATATTTATGACAATACCATAATTTTTGTTTATTTGAACATAATTTATAAAATGAAGTTTTTAAGGTCCTAAAATTTGAAAGTTTTATTATTTATCGAAAGATCACTATATATTGTATAATAGTTATGAGTCATTGACCATGTTACGGTAGCGCTTACTATTTACTGTAATGGGAACTGTTGTCCATATTTTTAGATAAATAAGTTCTGGCAATGCCAGCAATATGTAAATTATATTAAATGTTTCATAGTCGGCTTATTAATAAGCCGTTTAAAGCGAAAATTAATTTCATTTATGGTGACAAATCATTGACAAAGTAAATTGAACATGAAATATTGAGTGCAGTAGGACATCTCGTTTGGGAATAAACCGTTTCGTTAGTTCTATCTTAGGAAATAACACCTTTAATTTCATGTACCCCCACATAATTATATTTTAGTAATAATTATTATTTAATTTCATGACCAATTAACTTAAAGTGAATTAAATTTAATTTGAGCATTTTGTTTTTTTCATTTTAATTCTATAAAGCTTTTGGAATTGTATTATGGTAATTCTCTATTATTTTGTAAATATAAAGTGCTTAAACAGCTTTATTACATAACTTAGGTAATCTTATTTTGTCTATTGGTAATAAAATATTCAAATGTAATTTTTAAAAACCAAAAAAAAAAAAAAAAAAAATTAAAAAATAGCGTAAAAAATTTTTGTTTTTATATTTTTATTTTTTTACCGACCATATTGTATAAAATAAGTGGAGTTATGTGATGGCACCAAATTTCGCATATCGACTGGACTTCTCCGTGGCAACAAATTTCGCAAGGAAATGCACTGTTCCGTGGTAGGGGAGCGTAAGTGAACTGTTTTTAGAAAAATGTCTATACATCTGTCACTCTGTCTGTCCAGATAAAATTTTTAGTTCTACTTTGGTTATGTAACGAATTGACTAAATTTTGGGATATGTCAGGTCTCGGGAACTGGATCTTTACTACTGACCGATTTTATTTTTTTTTAATTTTTAAAAAAATATCCAACAAATTAACTTGAAAATTTATATGTAAGCTTCGTTTGATCTAATATTTGGACGAAGTCACTTGCCTTGATATTTTATATTCATTTTAGAAAGAGTGGACTTATAAAATTTTAGGGAACATCAGAGCTCGAAAACTTAATTAGGATCCGATTTTTCATTTTTTCATGTAATTAACTAATTGGAAGAATTTGTTGAAATTTAATATTTGAATTCAGTTTACTATTTAGTAAAATAATAAATTGACGACCTTTCCGGGGCTTCGGATAAAGTGCATAAAATAAGAACCAAATTGATATTTTTCTAGTCATGTTAACTAACAGTTTAGTAGGATTCTTAAAATTTGAAAACCTTTTGTTAATCTTATGAAATGTTTTCCCTGAACTAGATAATAGACATTGTGGTCGGTTATGTGCTGACCACATCAGATTTTTTTTTTACTGAATTCCTGAATATTAAATTTTACTTTTTTTTTTTATATAAAATTTTATTAAAAACTTCGAATGTTGATTTGAATTTAAGATGAATTTTTTATAAATGGTTAAAAACTCGGTTTGGCATAGCTTTAAAAACAAAGAGAAATAAAAGACAGAATTTATAATTCAATTAAAATTCGATATATGCGCATATACTACAATTATAAGCGCTTGATAAACATCTTTTAGGATTTGTATCACATCAAAAATAAACAGAATCCACGCTTTTTTAATTTTGATTCTATGATTTTATCTTGAAAACAAGATTTCGAAATAAAATTTGGATCAGGTGTATTTTCAAAAGAAAATGTAAAAAACAAAACCACAGTCTTCTGCTATTTATTAGCAGCAATTTAACTTTATTATTAGCAATTTAAACGATTTTTCTCCGTTTTACTGGAAATTTTTTATAACAGAAGAGTTTCTTTGCTCATATTCGTTTTCATACAAACGAGGTCAGGTATAAGCAGAAAATTCGCTTCTAAGCACAAAAAATGTCTTGGCTTGAGACCTATGTGTTTAAAAGCGTGTAAATTTGAGATAGAATAATAGAAATGTGTATAATATTATGAAAATAATTAATTGTTATACTTTCAATGAATTCAAATACAAGATTTGTTTCTTAAATTAATATTTATAATAATATGAAAATACCTGTTTTACGTGTATTTCTCTCTTTGACATTGCAACAGTTAAAAAGAATCCACGACAAATGAAAATAAAAATAATTATATTAAAAAAAGAATTGTTATTTTTCATAATTCTGTAAATTTTTTTCTCTTTTCACTTTCCACTATAAAGTTCATAAATACAAAAATTTTTCCACACAACCGATAGAAATCGTTCGACGATGCGTTATTTATTTACGCGTGATCTGCTTCCAAACTGTGTTAACAATGAAGATTTAACTGATGTGTAGATTCTTGAATTCCGTATAATAGTAAAATTTAAGATTCAACTAAATCATATTATGACACACAATTTAACACATAAAAATATTTACAAAACTTTTAGTAAATTTGTCCCATTCCACATTTTTATAATAATAAATTAAAATTTATTTGAATTCTTTACAAATTGAAAGAGACAACATCAATATTCAATATAGTCTAATTTGAAAAATAAAAGTTACACGCTTGATTGAGAGTATAAAACAATGTTACTGACTTTCGAAATTAAAATCAAAAGTAGAAAATGGTGATCTGCTCTGAAACAATATTGATTCAATTGATTAGTTGAATGAATCTCAAATAGAAAATTTCCTAAAAACAATTTCTAAAAATATTTTCTTATTGTTATTAAGTATTGTTATAAAAATAAAATGAATTAAAATTACAATTAAAAAAACAAGAGGGGAAAACAAAATAGTTTGACGTTTTAAATAAGTTTTATATTAGCACCATTCAATTATATCTTAATTATTTTAGTAATTGTGTACGTAATTTAATTTTAGCGCCTGAATAGGTTTTATTTAATTTATTTAGATATTTCTTTTCACTACACAACTACTTCACTGATTATTATTTACGATATTGATAAATTATAATAAACGCAGTACTGTTTATGAGTCTATAAAAATAACATTTCACCGCCGGATCTACCATACATGCAAACTATGCATTTGCAATGGGAGCCGAAAAACTGGGACACCATTAAAAATTTAAAAACGAAATGTAAATTTTACCAAATAAACCTACATATACACAAACATTGCGAAACAAAAAGCTAAAAATTTAATTCAAGGCTTTAATTTTTTGCCTGATCTTGTATTCAGCATGATAAAGTTAAAAGAAAGCAATTTATTTTGCGTAATGCGCAATATTTATTGCATATTGTTCATTACTTTGGATGAGAAGAGGCGCACATATCGGAAACCGCGTAGGAGGCCGGCCGAACAATTCAGAAACAAATTTAATGTTGTTTTTGACGGAAAATTCAGTTCTAAAAAATTTAACGTTGTTTTTGATGGAATACTTGTCACATATTAAAACTAACCTATAAATTTTAGTGATTGAAATTAATAATTTTCATTTTGTTTTTTATTAAAAAAAATTACCGCACTTCGCTCTTCATTGTTCATTTATATAGGCTAGCGCCATTGGAAAATCTAACATAGAGAGGATTGTAAATTTAAAGTCTTATACACCGTCTTATTAAATGAATGCACAACATTGTTATATCTCACAATTGAATTATACAATTAAACGGTCTTAAGAATATTAGTCTTAGTTTATAAATAAAAAACTCTTTTAATATGCAACAGTTTGTAGTAACACTGCTATATCATGCTTAACATAAATTATGTTATATAGTGTAAAAACTCACAATTCCTGAACTATTTTTTTCTTAACTACTGTTTCGTATAAGCTAATGTAAAAATTTTAATCTACTGTGACAAAAAAGTAATAATTTAAAAAGTAAGTAATTTTTTTATAATTATTTTATCTTTACTTAAAATTTATTACGTATGTGGGTAAAAATTATGAGCCATCGTTTGCTTTTCAATCATAAAGGTGTTCTTCCTTTTTATTTGAATCTAGTTCTATTTTTCTTTATTTGAATCTAGTTCCAAAATGATTAATTGTGGATTGTTTTTTAATTTTGCCTTTATTATTGCTTTGTTTCATATTACTAACCGGAATTACTGTGGGAATGATGATTATATTATAACTATAATTTCGCATTTCAATCAAAGAACCAAAATCATTAGCTTTTTTGAATGTAATACCTTATTGCTGTTGTGTTTGCATTTTACGAACATTATAAGCAATACCAATAAATTCAGCTCATATTGTAGTCTTATATCTACATTGTAGAGTCAAACGTATAAGTATTTGCACTTAAACTGCATGTACGAGTATCTGCACTAAAGATATCAGTGCGTACACATGTAAATTTTATTTAAATTTAATTATAAAATATTTTTCTCTCATCTCCAAACATGAAATTTTTATATTTAACTTTAAAAAAATTATTGACTCAAATTCAAAGAAAAGAAAAACTTTTTCAATATTATAAAAAACATTTTTAAATACAAATTTAATTTATGAAAAATTCACAAAAATTCACTACAAGTAATGTAAGCAAGCATATGTAAACTCTCATACATACAATTTGTTCTTATGTAAAATTTTTTTCCAAATTCATCAATATAATGTTTAGGCTTATAAACTGGACCACCATAGTTTTATATGAGGATATAATGAGCGCCGAAAAACGGAGGCCCCCTTGAGAACTTAAAAAAAAAATGGTAAATTTTAAAAAATAAAAAATTTTACTAATTTTCATTACGTGTTTTTTTAAAAAATATTTTACCGCGTGGAACGCCGAACAAGTTAGAACTGGTTACTTTGCATTTAGTCGTAACTATTAATTCCTACATTTTTTTTTTTTTGTTTTTAATAAAAGTTTCTAAGGATTTTTAAGAAAATTTCTTGTGAAAAATTTAAAATTTAAATATAAAACTAAAACCAAAGTACAAGGTTTGTAAACGGTAAAAGGAATAAAAAAAATCATAATGAACTTTATAACATTTTCATTTTATAACAATTTACAAATCACAAAAATATTCTACTGCATATTATTACATAATACAAAATGGCCCTCTTTCAACTTATAAGTCATTTCTTATAACATCTACAAATTAAATTTTAATTGATTGTGGTTTTATTGTCAAATTGAAACTTTAATCTAAAAAAAAAAATCTAACAGTATAACCAAAATATTTCTGGAATTTATAGAGATGTATTTCGGACTCAAAAACTTAAAAAAACAAAGTTTTACAAATATATGGAACGTGAGAACCGGAGTCAAGTTTAAAATTTAAAAATAAAAAAATTGGAGATCGGAAACGCACATTTGTTTTTATTATAAAGAAGAATTTTTTGACCATCAACAATAATTTTTGATTATTTTAATGTTCAAGTAGTTAAGTTGCGTAGTTTTCTCTAGTCATTTTATTCACATGCAACTCCAAAACCATTAGTAATCGCAACCTTCACAAAACTTTCAGAACGTAAGTTTTTTTATTATAAAATTTAAAATTAATTTTAAGTACAATTTGCTGGGTAAAGAAATAAAAAAAATGGATTTCGAAATTTGGATAAAGCCAAGCAAAAATTTTCTTCTACACTAGTTTGTGAGTAATAATGTAATGCTTGCATGGAAACTAGAAAAATTCATTCCAAATATAAGATAAAATTATTCGTGATTTAGTGTGAAATTTTCTATATAAAAAATAGAAAATTTCACTATAGTTCTCTTTTGTTACAAAATTTTACAAAATAAGTGCAACAACTTCCGTGCTTTCTGATGTTACATAAAATTTTCTTATTTGGTTTATTATTATTTAATGTCCTTTTCACCTTTGATTTTACATAAGTTAAATATATATATATATATGTATATGTGTATATATGCATATATACAAAGTGACATTAAAAGTAAATATAAATATTATTAATTTGCAAGATAAATTTATTACTTATTCGGAAAATTCTTAGCCCAAAGGATATTGCATTTGACGTAAAATATTTTACGTAAATTTTTACTGCATCCATTCATTTACTCATATATAGATATGTGTGTATTTCGTAGTTATTAATAAATAGATATACATATATAAATATTTAAAAATTATGCAATTTGATGAAAAGGAAATGAATTTTTGTAGGAAATTCGTTGTTCCTCTATATGAAAAATAAATTAATAAATATTTTTATAAAAACTTTTAGAGTATTTCACACACATACAGGTAAAATGCGATGACAAACGAGAGACCTAAAATAATGAGAATTAATTTTTAATATTTAATAAAATTCTTAAAATCAATTTCCGATTAAATATTTTTCGAAATTAAAAAACATTCTTAATAAAAACTTCTTTATTTACCCCAAAACCATATAGGATATAAATTAAAATTTTATTAAAATTTATTTATTTAAGTGTCTAGATGATGCAAATTATAGTAAATACATATTATATGTAGCATAAGCGTTTGTAGCATCTATAATGCACTTAATATTACGAATTCGTACACATTGATATACTCTTAACTTGAACGTATGTTCAATACAAAAATTTAAGCCCCAAGTAATTCTTGTTAAATTGATTTTTCTCCTGATATTCGCAGTGTTCAACTTACGAAACCTTTATAGAGATGTTTCAAGGAGGAAAAGGCAACCATTTATAATATCAGATCACATACAGAATTTTATAACATTTGCAATCTAAAATAAAATCATTTCTGTTTTATACATATGCAAATAAAAGGTATTTCATATACACAATATGTGAAAGATATGTATGTATGTATACACAAGGATAAAATGTATATATGCATAAATTCGGTTCACATTGGTTAAAATTAAAGTTAAATGAAGATAAAAAGAGCATAAAATTTTCATATTAAAGTTCAAATATTCAATGTAAGTTATTTTTTTACCTTTGTATTTTCCTTTCTAATTGACTATGCAACAAATGAAAATATTTATTAAAATTTAATTTTAAAAACATTTTGACATTTTCAATATTTCTGTTAAGTAGAAGGGAAATAGAAACCCAGCGAATTTAATGACGAATTGTAATCCAGCCTAGTTAACTGTAAACATTCACTAAGTAATTGACTCATTGTATGATTTGGGATTTTAATTGCTAAATACAAAATATAAAACAGGCAAATTCAGTACCGCAGCATCTTTTTAAAACGTTCGTTCGAACTCTCTAAATTTTCTAATGTACGTTAGTTCTAATAAATTTGCTTTAGTTTAGGAAAACTGCGGAATTCCTTTTTAAAATTTAGTTTAGACAATTAAATTGTTCTCTTAAAAACTATGAACCGTAATTAATGCCTCTTGTTCTTAAATATTTCAAACACAATCGAAAATATTTCATATTCTAAATTTTTATTTCGCCAATTAAATGCAACTTTTATACTGAAAAAAGAATTTATTGAATTTATTTTGGTCTTTTTTCTGTTCATCTAATCAAATAAATTTTGTTGAATTTCTAGTGGATAAAAATTAATGTTACCACAGTTTTTTAGTTCAAAATATCAAATAGCCATTCCAGACTGTTTTCCAGATAGTTTAAAAGGACTCAGAGAATTTCTACAATTTTTGTTTTAAGACACTTCACAAAATCGATTCTTTTAGAGTTCAGACGCAGAATAGAATCGGAAAAGGGAAAAAATATTGAATAAAATATATTGAAAAGTTTTGCAAATATTGTTTGATATAAAACTTTTTTAAGAAATGGGCCTACATTGTCTTTGATCCCAAGCTGAATAGTGAAAACGTTTTAGAAATGGTCACGGTTCTACAAGTGCAGAAAATATACACTGTCATTATTCATTTATTAAAAACTTCCTTAAAATAAAATGAAAATTTTCTTTGTGGGTCTTTCTATTTTAAAACACCATTATTCTTTAACAGAAATAATTAAAGTTCGTTCAACAAAAATAATCTATAATTGAATTCCAAAAAAAAAACAAACATATTTGCATCCAAAATATTTAAGCATCTCACTTTATAATTAAAAATTAAATTAAGATACGCAATTTTTAAATTAATATTTACACTTTATGTTGACCACCCGTAGATTTTAAAAAATGCAAAAAAACATAAAATAAGAAATTGATTTTATTACCTCTTGACATTTAAATTAAAAACCTACAATATCTACGCACCTTCTCATATTATATGTACACCTAAATTTCTATATACCCTTTTGTTATTCAAGTTCATAATAAAATTTTTGAATTCATTTTATAATAGCGATACGGTTGACCGTACGAGAAAATTAAAAAGAGGAATTTAATTTCAATATGATGACTATATAAAATATTACTAAATGTATACTTTTATTATTTGTATTTGAATGAATATGTGGTCATAGAAATCCAATTGATAGATAATTCCATATAGATAATAATATATATTGTACTGATTTAAGTCAACATGCACACATGCATATTCAAATAATAATAATGTATACGCAAGTTACAAGTATTTGCATCCATTTTAATGCGTCTTTTATATGTAAAAATTTATGCATAGCTGTATTTTCAGAATGGAGAAAATTTTAAAATTTTCAACAATAACATAAATTTAATAAGCTCTTAGATAATGAGATGAATTGAAAATTATTAATATTATTTGCAAAACTTTACATATATAGAGTTCTACTTATAAACTATTGCTCTTACACACCGGAACAGACTGTGACGCTTATAATGTTTTGTGAGCCTCACCTTCTTCTTATGAATGGTAGTATTGCCATTTCTAAATTTCAATCTGAAAATTATGTAGTGTAATTAATCGCTCTTGTAAGTTTGTTTTTTATACCCTATCATTCTTGAAATTAATAAATTACCCTATTAGCCTAAAAATTATAAATTTCAGTAAATCTTAACATTCTTTTTAATACGTCCTGTATGACTTAAGTCCCTAATTGATCTCTTCTAATAACGCAATAAAAATTTAAAAATTATATTCCTTCTTAATTATAGACGCTCTTGATTTAAAATGAAAAAGTTCATATCCTTGACGTGTTTATAAAATTTTAGGAAATAAAATTACAGTAAGTGTTTATTATCTTTATTTTACTTCCAACACACATTGGCCATTATTATATAATCTTTTGAACTTATTATTATTAAATATTTCATTATGAAAACAAGGAATTTTTAATTAATTTTATGAATAGAGTCTATTAATTATTATTCAATTTACTACTTTTATATTAAGTATAATAATAATTTTGTATATAAGAGTTTTCCATTGTACAAATTTTCAAAAAATGTATTAAATGCAAAAAAAAATTTAATTTAAATTATTTGGACGTTTTCATTATGAAGAATAATATTTGCAAGATTATCGTAAATAATAAAAGCATATTATTTAAAAATAAATTTTAACCAGAATTCATTATTTCTTATTTTTAGTTAATAAGGCAGTATAACATTATTATGTAGGCATTTTTTTTTTTTGCATATTATAAAAATTGCAACGAGATTAGCATCATCATAATATTTATGGGAGCGCAGCTATCGAAGTATATGCAAAATCTGTGAGTGATGAATTTCGCTAAAATTTTTTATTAAAAATTATCCATTCTAAGAAGTTAAGTATAACATAAATTTAATAAATCGAAAATGACAACCCAAATGCAACAGTATGCCAAATTTTATTGGTTGAAAAGTAATTGTAATTTATGCATTTTTGAAAATGTTTTCAAACCATTGTCTTTCAAACTTTGAAAGCTTTAAATATATGATATGTGTAAAGGTTCGGACTCAATATATTGAAATTCACTCAAAATATTAAAGAAAGAAAATAAATTTCGAATTTCTATGGCGGTTAAAATAAATTTCCTGCAGCATAACAAGGCAAATAATACTAATTATTATTTAAAGGAAAACTGAAGTTCTGTATTACTTATATTGAATTTTAGTTTGTAAACAGAGCACATATACATTTCTATTTTTCATTATTTAGTAAAATTATAGATTCCGGTGGTGTTAAAGCTGTTCCATTCATGAATATTTCATTACCATAATAATAATTCCATTTTTGTGTTATTTTAATAAATCCAATTAACGTATTCTAATTCGATTTAAAATCATAAATTGAAAATTATATTTCACACATGCATACACAGGGTGGCAAATAAAGCAACAGTAAAGGGAAAATAAAATTTTCCATGAACCTGCTAATAAATTTTATAAATGCTTTTAAAGTATCATTCAAATTTCAATTGTTATTTTCTAGTTATTTACGTATAAGTTTGCATTTTAAATTGAATTTCTAATTATCATAATTTTCTTACTAACTTAACCACATTTGAATTCCATATTCAAGTCAAATTTCTACACACTTATAAAAGATTTCTTATACAAGACTATAATTTCCATTTTTAGTTGTAAATGTGCGTTTTGTATAATTTGAGAGTTTAAAAATACGCCCTGCAATATGCAATTTTAATTATTAATTATAAAGCTTTGTTACAAAATAACTATGTTACACTCAATATTTCTTTATAAATTGCATATTGTTATTACATGTTTTAATCACGCAAAATTAAAACCACAATTTTTAATTAGATTTTAAAAATAACATTAAATTAGAAACTTCAATTTACTTATATATATGCATAAAAAAATCAAATGTAATTGAAAAGAAAACTTTAATAATTCAATAAATAAAACGGAAAATGTAATTTTAAGCCTTGAAACCTTGAAACTTTAACAAACTACGATATTCAACTATAAATTTAACTTTAATCTATTATTAGTAATAGATCATTGCAATAACAGAAATAGATCATTACAATCTTCAATCTATAGCACTATATTTATTATTCTTCATTGTCATTCATTAAATTACCATTATAGGATTTCTAAAAGCGTTTCTAATTTAAAAAAAAAAACCAAACTTCCATCAATGATAACAATATGCGACAATAACAATGTACGTATCTGTGTATATCTATGCTCATAATTATCTATAAATATACACACAAATATACAAAACAAAAATAAATACTGCTGCAGATTTTTCATATAATTTTCTAATGACAGTTTCGCATGCAGTTCAGTAATCCCTTAATTGTGAATGTTGTGATATTATGCATTCTAGCATTAATTTTATAAGGTAAATAATTATGTTATTGGCATGATTTTTAGATAAGATGTGGTCACCAATAGTTTTAAATGAAAAAATTTTTAAAATTTTTTTATAAAACAAAGACTTTAATAATCTTCCCAATTTCAAAAATATTCTCAATCTTTTAAAAAAAAACTTTAAAAAAAGTTGACGAGAACCTCACAGCAATATGAAAGTTCGTTAAACTGCTTGCGCCATTATAAAAGGTGATTAAGTAACAAGTTAGAAACCATATACCATCGGGTAGACAATCAAAAATGAGTTAAACTTTTTGTGTCGGAACTACATGGATTTTAACAGAATGTGGAGAAATTTTGAAATAACTAAAGTTTTTTGCGTAATACGTTCCAAAAAAGATAAGACCTTCAAATAAACCATTTTTAGAAGGGATATTAGAGGGCTTTAAAAAAAAATGTAATGCGTTATTTGGTTTTACATGTTTTTTCGTAAATACATGCATTTGAAATTTAGAAAAATATCAATTTCTTAGCCTCAACAATTTCACATGGAAATTTTTTGAAAAAATAATTTCTATAGAACTTTTCGAAACAACCCATGGGATTCTTCATAGAAAAGAGCACCCATAGGCTGCTGCCACGCAACGCAGCTGTGGAGCGCACCAAACTCATCTGATTTTGGTGCTCTCCACCAAAAGAATGCAATAACGTGTAACGCAATGAAAAAGCTGTCGACGAGAGAATATCAATGTTGTAATGGTGCGAACTCCAGGCAGGAATTTCTTGGGTTTTACTTTTCGGTTGTGATGCGGATGTAAATATTAAAGATCTTAGCCGGTATGTGAAGGGCTCAGACTGATTTGCAAGAGGGGTGAGAATGAGAGATCCGGCTGTACCACAACGGACCTAGGTGGCCTATGTTTACCCTTCGGGGGACCAAAAATTTTGCTAAGCGGCTTTAGTTTTAATTTGAGCTATTAAACGTAAAAAACAGATTTAATGGTTTTGAAGACAAAGTAAAAAAACAATTTGAATTTTAAGATTTTAAGGACCTTAGAAATTCATTTGCAACGCATAGCTTTGACTGTCAATGGAAATTTTAGTATCGTGGGTGGAGAATTCGATTTCACGTTTATTAACTAAAATTAATTTTGCGTTTAGTAGACAAACATTTGTTTAAACAAGAGCTAGGCTTAATATAGCCTATATACAACTATTATATATATTAATTATAACATAATTTCTTCTGGTGTAACCAGAATTAGAATACAAGATTTCGAAAATTGCATATTTTAAATATTTCAGAAATTTCTCTTCCAAAAAATTAAAATAACCAAATGAAATTACTATACCTACTTCTATTAGAGAATATTATTTTTCTCTGTTCAATCCCAATCATTAGAATTTCAAGAATTTTTCCAATATAGTATATACATAGGATTGATGTACATTATACCATTACGTAATATAAAGCTATCAACTATTATTAAAACTGAAATATACTTAAATACGTGTATATATAGTTCTATTGCAAAATGAATTTCTAAAATAATAAGGATTGCGAGCTCTTACATCATATAGTTTCAAAGTAATGCATAATATTTCAAAATAAACTTTTAAATGTGCATGCAACCATACATACATTTTAATATATATGTATGTATATATATAGGCACATGTAAATGTATACAAGAAAAGATAGATATCTCTCGTTCTGTATTTTTATAATTACACCTCATTCATTATTTTTCTTTTTCATATGAATTCAATGAGTTTGAAATTTTTTGCTGTATTCAAAAACTTTATCTGTAAGAACTGGTAAGGTATTCTATAAGAATAAGACTGCATGCATATACATGCTTATGTATATATGTATATCGAATTAATGAAGACTTGATTTACAATGAAGCAAACACAAGGATATACATATTATAATTTAAACAATATCAATGATATGCATACCGTTTATCCATCCTTTTTCCTCATTTACATGTACATTCATTCATACATACCAATGCTTGTGATAAAATATCGCTTATGTGTCAATAAAGAATTTGTATAATGCACAAAATCGCGTTAGAAAATAAAAATTGAAAATTTCATTTGAATTTCTCACGTATCCTTAATAAAATATAAAGAGCATATATGAAGTTTATACCTTTTGAAATGCATAAATCAATAAAAGAAACTATACATTCAAACAATGAAACTTTTAAATTATTGTGTAGGTGTTATACAAGGACCTCTTAAAAAATGAATTTAATTTATTGAAACAAATAAAGGTTAATGATTAATTAATTCAGTTTTTTTTTTTTTTTTTTTACTGAAACTTGTTCAAAACTCCTATTATGTTATAGCTAACATTTGAAATTTGGCTTTGGTATATCTTTGGAAATTTTTGTGCCATTTGAGGCGCTCAGCGCATTAATCGCCTATCCATTATTTATTATTATGCAAATGACTTATTATGTTCAATAGAGCTGTAATGACCTAAAGAGCTATTTTTTATTTTCAAAATACTTAGTTTGTCCCTCTTTTCACTCTATCTTGACATAAGTTTGTTTTTGCTTTTAAAAATTTTCTTAAAAAATAAATATTTAAATATGTTAATCGAAATTCAATCGAAATTTCACTTTTGCTAGGGGGCCACTAATGCGCTGAGCGGCTTTTTTGAGATTGTCATACGGAGTTATCAACAGTTTATGCAACGTTTGCCTATGTTACGTATTTTTGACATTGCATGGCATCTGCTACGAGGTTTTATACGATCATTTATAACTACATTTTATAAAAATTCGTCTACATATGTAGTTTCGGTTATGCCCTTTCTGCAACAAGCTAGAATTTTATACGAAACATAATCCCTCAAACGCGACAATAGACTAACAATATTGTTTTTAAATAATAATTCAGGCATAAAAATAAAATAGGTAGATAGGTGCGTCAGAAAATATATTATCAAATCAACTCCATTTTTTTGTTTTTATACATTAAAGAGGAAACTGTCAAACTGATATACATATAATTCTACATTTTCAAAAATATTTCAACGACTCCAAACAATGATCTACGATATACTATTGAATCAAGGAGCTTAATGCAATCAACAGTTACTGTGACAATTGTTTGCTTGTTATGCTGAACATAAGCAATATGATACTCATATAATTACCGTTCCCATACTTCTTTGAGTCTGCTAAACGGACCCAACTATGAAAAACTTAACATCATTATGAAAAAAGTTTCTCTCAAATTATAAACAATAAAAGCTACAGAAAAATAATTAAGCTCATTCGTTTTCAAAAAAAATTCTTTTCGACACCTACATACATTCAACTAATTTTTAATTTTACCATCATACCAACAAGTGTCAGTCAATAAAAAAAAAAGTATCTATGTATTTTCTTTTTTTGTGAAAATTTTTAACACCTTTACCATAAATTTTCTCACTTTGAATGATAAACAAAATAAATTCTACTCTATTTTAATTACAATCGATTTTAATGACATTATTTAAGTCGAAATATTTAAAAAAAAGAAAACGAAAAAGAAAAAAATTGGAAAATCATTGAAAAACAAAACAAACAAACACACAATTTATCCCTTGTTTGGTGTTTGTTTTTCCTTTAATTTTTTTTTATTTTAATTTGCATGACAAAAAAAAAATTTCCAATCAATATGACGCACTTGACATCCATTTTTTTCCTTTTTAAATTTTTCTCCCTCATTTTTTGCCATTCTCTCATTTATACAGTAAAAATTTTTATATCGTCGACAATTTAAATTATTATCATTATCATCATTATTATTAACACAATCAATATCATTACTAACAAAATCATTCACAATCCAATTTAGTCTCAATTTCCATTGAAATTTTAAACTAATTTAAAAAGTAAAAATGAAAAGCAAAAAAAAAAATAGAAAAATTGGAACATTACAGAACGCGGCGCGCATTATGAAAAGCAACCAAAATAGACATTATATTACGTAAAAATAACTTAAAAAAAAAATTGTCGTTCCATAGGGCTGAAAAACAAACAAACAAAAGTATAAAATAAATGAAAATAAAAATATCATTTCCATGACGTCAATTTTTGAGGATTTATTAAATTTCATTTCCTGTGTTTCCCTCAAAAATTTTCATCATTTTTCATCGTATACACACTTTATAATATGATTTCTTTTTTTCCATATAATAACCAAACAAATATACAAACATACTTATTTAAATAACATTAAAATAGGCAATATAGTAATTTTAAATGGGCACATAATATACACATACATATATTATATGTATGAAATATATAGACACATTATACATACCTATATGTATAATAGTATGAATAGATCTTTATATTTGCATTATGTAAAATTTCCACTGCATATTATTAATGTATATAAAATATGTATATCACTTGTATAACCAAATGAAAAACTATATTATAATAGTAATAGTAAGATATCAAGCTCAGAGAAAAAAACATAAATAATAAAAATGCAATGAATTTTGTATACCAAATAGTTAAAAATTAAATTGACTTTTTCTTTTAATTCCCTCCTCTCCCGCCTCTCAGCCAACATTTTTTATTATTGTCTTAAATGTTTGATTTTGTAGGTATAAAGGAAAAACAGAAAAACATTTTAAAGCGAATTTTGCATACAGAACAGCACTGAACAGCGTATAGCGTTTACAATAAATAAGGCATTTAAATATATAGCATAACAGTGGTGACCAAGCTTCTTTTTTAAAATTTAAAATATTTTTGCGAACCGTAATTTTTTAGATTTCCATATTTTTGATTGTCAGTCATTTTTTTTTTTGAATAATAAGAGAAAATTAAAAGAGAAAAACATTTATCAAAAGGCAAATAATTTCTGGAAAATGTACATGTGACGTGAGCCGTAGGTTGGTCATCCTTTTAATATAAAGTTGCAATATTATTGAATGAAAATAGTCAATGTGGGGCTTCTTGATATTACTATTTAAACCATTCAACACCAAAGGTGAATTACTAATCAATGTTCGAATATCTGGATAAAATTTTTAACTTAAATAACATTTCAAACTGAAACGTTTCAATAATTTTCTCATCCACTTTTATGAGTCAAAAAATACATAACTTTTAACTGATGACTTAGTAAAAATATAGGCAAAAAAAGATGAAAAACGTTGCGGTTTTCATATTGTTACATAGAAAAAAATTTTTACGTCAGCAATAAATTACCATATACCTGTTACAACTTGTTACTAAAAATTTCTCTTCAAATTTTATGTAATAAACTTATATTAAATTTTAAACTAGACTACTTAAATTTAGCACTTTTTTTTTAAATTAGATCCATTAATTTTTTCATGAGTGGGAACCCATAATAACAGCTGTGCCAAATTATTTTTTTATAGTCTTTTATGAAAAATTTCAATTTTGAACTTGGCAATAGCTGAAGTCAATCCATTACAAACACCATTTAATCCGAGTAAGCTGAAATCAACTTTTTTATTTGCAAAAATATCAAAAATATGATTCCGAATCCTTAATTTCAATTTCTTGAATCCGATTCTATCGTCTTGTAAATATCTTACCTCTTCTTTTAAAAAAAGTTTTTCGTAGCTTTTGTATTTTTCGCACAATTAACGTAGAAATCAAGATTAATCAATAAAATACCAAAGCCCTGCGCCGTCTTTAAAAACCATTTAAACAAAAAACTTAAAAAGGTTTTCTTTTTTTTCTATTTTGTTCGTCCTTTTGCTATTTTCAATTTTAAACAATAAAATGTGATAAACTTGTCTGTAAAAACGTGTTTCTATCCCATTTTGCTGCTAAAATTTTTAGTAACTCATTATACAATCAAAATAATTTTATACATATGTATAAGTGCTTACCACATGTAGAACAATATACATAGAATATAGAAAAAAAACATTCAATACTATCAATTACCGTTATTTATCTACTATAAACATAGTTGTTGCTTTTATTTGCAAGAAAAACAACAAACAAAATACCGTTAAATAATTTATTTTATAATGAACAAAATCGGAAAAAAGAAAATTACGATAGATTTTTTTCGCTTACTTATACAAACATCATCAATTGAGTGCCGGAAATAAAAAAAAAAGATAAACGAGAGAAAATAGAATTGACCTTGTCAACTCTGAGATACCCGTACGAATTTGTTATCCTGTGTGCGAATAAATATGCAATAACTGACTATGGGGCAGACTATGACTTCAAGTTGCCGTATTACCATGTTAATTTATGCAAAATTTCAGTACTGTGTTTTTCAAAATACTGTGTGTGCCAAACTACTATTGAAGTTTTAAGGCACCTATCAGAAAGAGCAAAACAATTTTAACGAATTTCATTAAACACATCGGCCCTGCTAATATATTCGCTTGTGTTAAATTTCAATACCACAGCTTTTATAATTTTTGAGATATAGGCAAATAAATTTTGAAGTTGTTTGGCAGCTACCCAAACCAGCACCCCGATCATGTCCAATTTAAATAAGGTTCTGGCACTTACTACAATAAATCATTTGTGAAAATTTGGTGAACTTAGCTCAATTAGTTTTTGAGTAAATCGCTGGGACGGACAGACAAAGCTAAATCAACTCAGAATTCGACACTAATCAAAAACATACACTTGAGTCTATAACTCAGAGCATTATTTCTTAGCGTTACAAACGGTAAGGAAAATTTTGTATGCCCTTCGAACATACGTTCGTACGGGTATAAAAAGATACTGTTAAAATTTTATGTAATAGTAATACTACTTGTTAACTATAGGGATATTCTAATTAGAATCTCAATCTTAAAAAACGAATCGATTAAGTAGAATGAATGAGAGAAGCAATGATAAGGCAGCGCTCAAGAAAGAATATGCTTTGAATATCTGAGAAAAAAATACAATTTAAAATTAAAAGAAATAGCGTCTATTAACCGTGTATATACTTCTTGACCTCCCGGGTGGACTAGATCAAAATCAATTGAAATCCTAACATTGCTATGTTCGTAACACACAAAAAAAAAGCTTGGTCTTAAATTCTCTTTCTCTTGAGCGCTACACAAAAGAAAGAAGATATAAATATCACAAGTGCACTATCTTCTTAGTATGCCCGCCATGCCAAATAGTTATCATAGGATTGTGCAACTAAATTTTAACCTTTTCCAGAATATTCTAGTCGTGCTGCATGATATCGCAACTGCTTGTAATTGCAATTAAACCATTGTCGTATTACGTGGCAATAACTTGTGAATGCTTAAAGAAACGAATTGCAAGCTCGTCGACCCTCCTAAGTTTTCTATGCCTCCAATATGATCGGTCTACCACACCAAGTTAACGTTGAGCTTTCACACGATTTTGTTAAAATGAAGTCAATAGTATCGAATAGTACTCCAAATTTTTTGCTCGAGGTGACAAGATAACAGAGCTGGTATAACGGAAGTTACTTTAAAAAGACTAAATCAAAAAGCTATTTAAAAAATATTCTGTGAACAAGAAAACTTATACGAGTACGTAGTTCTGTTGTAAGAATCACAGATACATCTACCAATTATAACTATGTACTAAATAAAATACGAAATTCGAAAATTCTTAATCGTGTGTTAAATTTGAGCTGCTTACCTTTGCGTGTTACACATAAAACTGTTATATATATGTGCTAGCATAAGATTTTATAAAACGTAAAAGCCAAACTGAAATTCTTACATAATATGAGTTTATTTTTAATAATACGTCCTTAAGCGTATAAAAAAACTAAAAATAAAGATAAAAAATTAAGCATTTTCGTAACTGTTAGAGAAGGTTTTCTTAATTTTTCCACTTTATTTTATTTTTATGAGGCGAACTATTGCATAACTTATTATTTAAATTTTATCAAGAAATTTTACTATAAAATTCGAAATTAATTTTTAATTTTCAAACAAATTTTCCCAATTTACTTTGGAAAGTTTCACACCTATTTGAAATTTTTTTAATGATTTTTTTTTCAGAAGTTTTAATTTCTAATTGAAATTGAAAAGCATTAATATCCTTAAATTTCAAAGAAAAGAGAAAATTATTTTAACATTTTGGAACTGGAAAAAAATTTATTATTCAACGAGAATAGATATAGTTGACCATGTCAACTATTTGATACCCGAGCGAATAAATGATTTTAGAAGTCGGAGATTATTGACATACAGTGTTTTTGTAATTTCAAGAGTTTTTGAGCTGTTTTTGAGCTGTGAATAAACAGTTTAAAAACTGAATAATTTCTAAGATATGGCCAAATAACTTTTACAGTTTTATGGCAGCTATCAGAAGCGCTCTCATGAAATGCAAATAATGAAGCGTCATATAATGTGTCGGTATGCAATTCTAAACAACTGTAACCGAATGATATTGATTTTTTTACTAATATCTGGTTTAAACAAGTGTATATCACTTTCTAGGTAATCGCGGTCAAACAGTCGCTTAATTCTATCAATAGTTTAGAGAATGGATTATCTCGCAAATGGAATAAGTTCTTGCCTTGAATGGATACGGTACACGATAATTAAAATTACACTGAAATATATAAACACTTGCTATTGGAAATTCGAATTCACTACGATTGCTGCGCGACATTTTCGGTAGAGTGCATTTAAATAAATTGAACTAATTCTTTTTTGGTTTTTGAAAATCGTCCAATGCAATTTTTTTCTCTCCATCAA
Source organism: Condylostylus longicornis (assembly GCF_029603195.1). Lineage (NCBI taxonomy): Eukaryota > Metazoa > Arthropoda > Insecta > Diptera > Dolichopodidae > Condylostylus > Condylostylus longicornis. The sequence goes on along the minus strand of NW_026578009.1, from coordinate 3,552,875 downwards.
TATTCCACGATGTATTTCGACAACAAACTCGGAAATGGCTATTATAATACCGTTTAAGTATTACGCATAATGAAAAATTCAGAGATATTTTGTTTAGATGAATGCTTAATTTAACGGAACCTTTATTCTAAAATATTTTCTAATGCATATATTTGTAAATAGAGACGAAAATCAAAATGAATATTTATGTACTAAAGATCAATATTTTTAATAGGGGACATTTAAAATTGAATTGCACCAGCCTGTGAGTGAACCCCTATAATTACAATGTATAAGATCTTCTAAAATTAATCATTTCATGGTTAGGTTCCTGGTGATTCGTCGTTATATTAAAGAATAATTCGGTTTCTTTCATAAAACAAATACATATTTCAATAATTAAATTTTTAAAATTCCATTTTTCTCTTTGCAGGGGCATATAAAATATTTCAATAAGCAATTATTTTCCAATTTTTTTTTTTTAATTCATTTTATTTAATTTAATATTTTTAAATTGCAATTAAAATACAATCAATTTTGTTTTTATTATTTTATCTATACTCTAAAAATATGAAAGGTCCTTTCTAATACAAATTTAATTTTTTTTTTTTTAGAATTATAAAGAAAAAAATTTAAATTTGCAAATATAATAAAAACTTTTAATTTTTTTTCTATAAAGCTGAAATTTTATCATATACAGTTATTAAAACTATGGGAAGAAAAACTTATTGAGGAGTGGGAAGGTTGTGGAACAAAAAAGTTAAAAAAAAAAAGTTTTTTTCTAAAATTTTCTGCAAAAAAAAAAATATAGAAAATTTATTGATCCTGATAGCTTTATAAATTAGAGAACAATTTGCCATTTGCCATACAATTTAATTTTTTTTTTTATTATAAAATAAATTTCTCTTTTTTGAAATTATGTTGTACTATGTATATACATACATAGCTATTTAAACTCGTACACATAAGCATGTATTAAATAGTATGGTTGTATTTATGTTATATATTTTGCACGCAGCATTCTACATAGAAATGCACGCCTTTAACATCATTTTTAGCATTCATTTCCTTGCTTTCATACTTTTTTTTTAAAAAAAAGTGAAAACTTTTCCTTATATTTGATATTTTTTATACTCGTACGAATGTATGTATGTTCGAAAGATATACTAAATTTGTCTTACCGTTTTTAACGTCAAGAAATAATGGTCTGAGATATAGCCTCAAGTATATGTTTTTGATCAGCGTCGAATTCTGAGTCGATTTAGTTTTGCCTATTCGTCGGTCTGTCCGTCCATCCGTCCCAACTATAACTCAAAAACTAATATTATAAACTAAGTTTACAAAATTTTCACAAATGATTCATTATAGTAAGTGGCAGAACCTTATTTAAATTGGATATGATCAAGGTGCTGGTTTAGCTAGCTGCTATACAACTTCAAAACTTATTTTATTTGACTATATCCTAAGAAATTATAAAAGCTATAGTATTGAATTTTCGCACAAGCACATATATTAATAGCGCCAATGTGTTTAATAAAAGTCATTGTAATTTAATGATTTCTCGTGGTAGCTGCCATACAATTTGAAAAGTTATTTGACTATATTTTAAAAATTGGTCAGCCTACAATACTGAAATTTTATTATGGCAAAATATAGTAAAATGGCGGCTATATTCATTAAAAGTTGTTGAAATGTTATAAGTATTTGGAGTAGTTGCCATGCAATTCCAAAAGTTATTTATCATGATTTCAGAAATTATTAGAGATAATATAGAAATTTCGTGAAAATAAAAATCGAAATAGAAAGTGTTTGACTCATTGTGGTAGCTGCCATACAACTTCAATAATAGTTTGGCAATATCTTAGAAAATATTGAAAACACAGTACTGAAATTTTGCTTAAAATAATACGTTAATACGGCAACTTAAAGTCATAGACTGTTCCATAGTCAGCTATGGTATATTTACTCGCACACAGAATAACAAATTCGTACGTATATCACAGAGTTGACACGGTCAACTCTTTTACTTCTCGTTTTTTCATACTTTTTTCTTATCCTTTTTCCTCTGAAGCTTTCAATCATGGTACAAAATGTTACCAAGTTAAAGTAGGATGCATTTTTATGTATGTATATGTACTTATATATATTATATACTAAGGTTTATTGTATATATTTATAAAATGGCTTTTCTCAATTCCTTTTTTTTATTTTATTTAATTTAAAGTGAAAAATAAAAATAACTAACAAAATATTTACTTAACAAAAATGCACAAGTATAGTTTACTTTAAAATTTTATAGCAAACTTCACTTTTATAGTATTTTATTTATGTATATATAAAAATAAAACGGTAAATAAATAAAAAATAAAGTTGGGTCAAACCAATGGTTTGTATTGTAGCACCTTTCCCATAAACAAGTGAAAATACTACTTTCAAAAGCAAACTAAATATACCTACCACATTAATTTAAACAGGGGTTAACATAATGCTCGATCTTAAGTGTTATAATTGTGTGAGTTAAGAAAAATTATTATATTTTTTAATAAGATGGAATTTGCCGTTAGCTTTCTGAGTTTATAGAAATTTGAAAAAGCTTCCGGTCTCGCAAATATAAGGTGGCAAATAAGGTGGTGGTGGTGGAAAAAAAATTTCTTGTAATGAAATCAATTATTTAATAATGTCTGAAAGCTGTTAAAATTTCAGACTATTACCACCTGGGATTTAGGAAAAAAACGACATCGCAAATTTTAGAAAACGGATTTTAGATAACGGTAAATTTTAACGACCATTTTGTTTTTTTTTTTAATTTAAAGAATAGCATGCCACGATAGAAGAAGCAACCCACGGCTTTTCTACATTTGCAAAATTTGAAATATGCATATGGTTCTACTGCAATAAATAGGTGAAAAATGACCTTTTTAGGGTTTTGAGGGTACAACTTTTAGAGGGGGATAGGTAAAAATTTTGTTCTACGAAATTTAGTTTCTAGTAAAGATCTATGCATGTATTAAATTTCAGCTTTCAATCTTCAAGGGTGTAGAAGTTTTGTAAACAGAAAAACGGACAGACGGACGGACGAACGGATAAAATAAAACTAATAAGCACTTTTTTTTCAAACATTTTTTAAAAATAACAAATAGTACTTAGAAACAATTCTTACCGAATGCTATAATAATTATATAGAGTGAATTTTAAAGTTGAAAATTACAATATAAATTTATAATAACTATGAAATTAGACTTTGTACTGAGATAATATTAAAAGCTTGATTTCGAAATTATATTAAATATTTCTTTTATTATTATATATGGAAATCAAGGCTACTTAAAATGATAGTTTAAACAAGGTTTTACGGACTCAGAATCACAAAAATGAGTTAGAGTCTTAATTTTTAAATTTATTCTGTTTGTTAGAGTCGAAGTAAGAGTCAAAATTTTAAAAAATTCAATATTTTAATAGAAAAAAATTTTAAAATCGGAATTCAAGTATTATAGAAATTTTGAAATTGCACAAAATAACTCAAATAATATAACGCAAATTGGTATTTTACATTGTCAAATCAAATCTACAAGCATAAAACAATTAACAAGGCCCAATAAAACCCAAAAACGTTCTAAAGGTTATCAAAAATCTTGTAAAAAGACAAATAAATAAATAACACAAGGAATTGTGTTATGCTAAAAAATAATCAATACGTTCTTAAATTTTCCCTTAATCATAAGATACGCAATAAATACGTTACATTTGTATCATTGGCAATATACTTCAGAACGAAATAAACATTAGTGCAAATATACAAGCAATACACATGTACTGATAATGGTGATAAAGGAAAAACATAAGTAATAGATTTGTGGTGATAATGAGAAAAAGTGTCGTATAAAATTTCAATGGCAGGCAAAATAGTAGCAGACAAACGTTTTTCTTCTATGTAATATTGTATGCGTAAGAAAAGAAAAGACAAATCAGGTATATTATGGTGTCGTACAAAGTATTATTATCACTTATGCAAATCTTTATAATATTTCTAAATTTAACATTATTTTATGCGATTTGGCTAAAAAAATAATTTTGTCAGTAGCAAACATTATTCTACGCTAGTAATGATTTTACTCATTTTCCAAAAATAATTTTTTTGAAAAAAGAAGGCAATAAATGCAGCAATCTGAAAATCAACTAAAAATTATGTTATTTTGCAAAATGTAACACAATCATAAGGCTCTGCCCAGTTTATAAAAATTTTATATTAAAAATTTTAATGATATTATTTTTCACTTTCGTGTTCAAGTGCTTCAGTCAATCGCTTGAAAATCTTTGATTTTATATCGTGTTTATTGATGACGATATAATAAATGTATTAAAGAACTTTAAATTTCTTTGACAGACATTTCTTAAAATAAATTTTTAGAGTTCTGTAATAAATAGTATTAAAGTTTAATTTTATAAAATACTGTACAACTTTATCAAGTTCCCTATACAGTTTTATAATAAAGGAAATAGCTCTAATATCTTATGCCATTATTTATATCGGAAAATTGTAAAAGAAATTTTTGGTTGACATTTTAAATAATTGTATAATTTTTTAACAAAAAAAATTTTCTTTTTATATAAAATTTAATAAATTTAATTCAAACTAGCTATGCACATTGTTAATGTTAAAAATTAATTATTTCCTATATAGAGAGAATTTTTAAATAAAAAACTATTTTATAAGTTTTTCTTCAACTGAGTGAAGTTGATATGACAACTTAAAAACAATGAAACCATGACTATATAAAATAAAGTAATTTAAGTTTGGAAAAAGTTATAAAAGGTATAAATAAAAATTATATTATGCAACTCATTCATATATATATATATATACATAAACAGACAAATGTATATGTATATGCATTTATGCACTTTTAAACTTTACCTTTTAAATTTCTACCTTTTTTTTGCTATAATGTAGGTAAAATAACACTATAAATAAAGTTTAATTGAATTTTATATCATTCAAATAATACTCGTATAAGGAACTTTATTAGAAAAGATCTTTACTAACTCTATTATACATATGTATATAGTTTTCTGTTAGTTTGTGTTTTATTATTAAAATTAAATCTAAATATCCTTTCCCTTAACTTAGACCGCTAAATTTATAGTAAATTTTCTGTATACTTTAACTCATGTATGTTAACATGCATAACATATAAAAGTTTTCACATATCAAAAATTTTGATAAAATTTTTCAATGCTAAATGAAATTTATGGATTGCCTTTTATAAAAGAAAACAGTATAAGTGTAGAGTTCAGTTCAATCATAACATTATAAAACGAAAATGTTATTTTATTATCATCAGATTAGAAGGTCATATAGTTTGGCTTTTCATTTTTTAACTAAGCATATTAAAAAACAAAAAAAATTTCGACAAAACTTTTTTTTAATGCTCACACGAATTTAAAACCAGTACCTATATGTAGGTGTTATTTTATACATTATGTATACATACTGGCAAAACGCCTTAATGTTGTAGTTTTAAAATAAAAAATTATTTAAGTATAAAAAAGTTAAAAACAAATCAATCCTTTACGAAATTCTAGTACAAAATATTTTCAGAATATGCACTTTTTGTTTTCCAATATATGTATACATATAATTTTCCCGGGTAAATACTGCATAGAGGAAGTAGTTTCGATCACTTGAAATCGTGACCTTATAGAGAACTATTTAACATTTCCAGAGCATCTATGTGTGTTGACCCTAAAATTTTTGTTTAACATTTAAACATCCATCTTCTTAATTTAATTTATAAAATCAAAATAACGAAAAAAATCTGATATGAATATATTAAACAGTACGCAAAGTTTGTTTTCTGAATAATATTAAGAAATTCTGATTGATTTTTTCTTATTAATTGGACGTATTCTTATTAATTCTTCAATTTACTTCGCTCTAGGTTAGGTTAGGTCGACGCGGCTACTCCAAGTAAGGCCCGTAATAATACCGCCGGATTCACAAAATCTCTGGCCCTCACGAGAACTAGCCCGAGCTTTTCAGAAACTGACTAAGCCCCCTAGCATTTAGCTTCCAAAGAAAAATTACCACAGGAATCACCGCCTCCTCCTAGGCAAAACCGGACATGAGCAAAAGAGGTGGGCCACAGTCTCCTCCTCCTCCTCATCACGGCAGATCCTACAGAGAACGTTCGCATCCTTCTGGCGAGTTCGCCAATAGGCAATGGCCTCTTATGACCCCTATCACAGATCAAATGTCTCTCCGGTGGGGATAAATAATAATGTATAAATATATAAAAAATGTACAAAATCGGCTCCCAAATAAAGATTCTTGAAATTCACAAAAACTTCGTAGATAATGTTCTGCAACGAATTGGCTCGTATCAAACACCTAGTTGCTTGGGTCTAACATGACTAAAAGTTAATCAACCTATCACGTCGCAAAAATAAACCCAGATATAAATTTCCATCAAAATCGGTTTAGGTGAACTTGAAACACAAGAATGCACAGACAACATTCAAAGCATTGTAACATTCTAAAAAATATAAGCTAGATAGAAGTACTTTCTTATATGAATTATTTATACTCTTTTACGTGTAATGTATTTGTAAAATTAGGTGGTAACTATTTTAAAAATTTTTTCAATAATTCAACCATTCCAAATTCTCATACATTAATTATATAAACTGACTAAGAATTAAATCCTGGGTAGGAATACCAATATGTTATGTTATGTAAAAGTTTATGCACCAGACAATCATTTCTTATTGTAAGGAATGAAATTGTAAATTCTAGCAATATACGACAAATTATTTTTAACCCGTTTGCAATATTCTCTGGTTGTATCGGGAAATAAAATACATAATACAAAACAAAGGAAGTAACTCAACTCACAAAAACATAAACAATAATGTTAGTTATCGCTCTAATGAATTCATGTTGGTGAAACTGTTAAAAATTTTTTTTTTTAAATATGTGAATACAAAAGAGAACACTGATATACAATAAATAAAACTTTTTGTTTCACGGTTACATAATTGTATACTATAAGATAATGTAGTTGATAAATAAATTAAAACTTTTCTAAATGAACCAAATATGTAAACTTTAAAACTATAATAACTACTTATAAATTTTTAAAATATATAAGAAAAATTTTAACGTCTATGTATACTTAAAAAAAGAGAGATGAAGCAGAAGATTTTGAGCTCATTTTTGAATTTGAAGTCAGTTATGTAATTACTTAACATTGGCAATACCCACACACTTATGTATGTATGTACGCACTACTTACAGTCTAATCGTGTAGCTCACTTTTTATTCCGTTTCAAATCAGAATTTCCTGTTTTTCTAATTGACATTTCTTTCTTTTAAAAAAATGACTCTTCTTCCAATTGAATTTTTGCATTTTTTCTCATATTATCTACTGAACGTCAGACAATTTCAAAAATAAAGTTAATATATTTTATATAATAAATACGTTTTTAAAAAAAGTGGGATAAGTTCGCTATACAGGATAATTCGTCTCACTCGAAACTTGCATTATACAGGTACTCAATTCCTTTTCACTTGATGAGCATAAAATAACGAGAAACACGGGTCAGGCTCTTAAGCACTCGAATTAATTTAACATTTTTATTAAATGTAAAATTTACTACTTACTAGAAAATAAGTACATACATAATATTAAAGAATCACAATTAATTTTTTGTCTCCCATTAATATTGTATTTTTTTTCTTCTTTTTAAAATTCAACTATATTTTATTTCACCACCAAAAATATTATTATGTGAAAATATGAGGTGAAAATCTTAACAAAAAATAATCACCTTGTTCTCAAACCTTTTGCTCAAGTAGACATCTATAGGTCAAATTATAAACAAAATTAAAATGAAAACTTTTCAAAAAATCAAAATCATATGGAGCTTCAATTTTTAAAAATTTTCATATTAAAACTTTTCACCTTTCACTTAACAATTTTGACAGCAAAAATAAATTGGAATTTGGAAGAATTTTAAAAAAAAAAATAAGGTGAATATTTTTTGTAAACATTAAGTACTCACCATTTTATTACAAAATTCTTCATCATCATTTCTGACATTACTATTAGTTGTTGTTGTTGCACAATTTTCATATTTTGGTTTTGCTTCAGAACGACGTAATGTAGCGCTGTTATCGTTTTCTTGCATTCTTCTTTATTTTTACTTTTAACTTACAAGATTTATTAAAGTATATTATTGTATGTTGGTATGTAAGTATATTTATTAAGTTATTAGTATGTATGTACAAATGTATGTAATTTTATTTACTTATAATTCGTAAGGCAAAAACGGTGGTTTAATATTTTTATGCATAAAGAAAAACAATGCTATTGGCAGGGTTAGTATTTATTTATATTATGAAATTGATATTATTGTTTACTTAATTTGTCACTTAAAATTCACCAATAAATTGAACATTTTTTACAATTATTTGAATTACAAATTATACATGAGTTGCAGTATTTTTTTATAAATCGGTGACTATAAAATGTGTATTACATCGCCTGTACAATTATATCATATTATTATTGGTTCTTAATAATTCATAAATTTTAAAAAAATTACAAAAAATGGGGCTTTCCCAATATCAAAAACAAGTTAAAAATTTTTTTGCACTACAAATCGATTTTCCAATACAAAAATTTCATATTGTTTACAAAAACAAACTTATTAAAAAAATGTGTGTATGAGTAAACATATGTATGTAGCATTTATGACGTATCTCTATGCACATATGTATGTACATACATACTTATACACCCAAGTTTAGTTATTCAAAAGTAATTTGTAAGTGAAATGTATAAACACCTTTATAATTGAAAATTATTTAACACTTTAATTAAAATTCCATGTAAAAATATAAAAGAAATTGATTTTTATGCCAAAAAACCCAAAAATCTTCGTAACAATTTGCAAAAAAAAAAAGAACACTTAACAAATTGATTGTTGCTTAAATACTGAAGAAATCAAATAGAAAAAAAAATACCGGTAAAATAAAAAAATTTTTAATGAGATTCCATATTAAAGAGAGACCAGATGTCCCTTATGAAAGAACAATAAAGAAGAACAAAAAAGAACAATGATCAATGGTTGGTTCTTTGATCAATTTTTATTCAAAGTGTAAAGGAATTATATTTTGAAAAAATTTAAATAAATTAAAAGAAAAAATTAATGAAATCAATTTTCAATAAAATAATCAGATGCCTTTTTGTGATATTCTTGAATAAAAGGTTAGGTACACAGTAGTAAAATTTCCTTTTCAAATTTTATGATCAAGATTGGGAAACACTTTAGAACAAATTTAAGAATTTTTTTTTTTATATATTTTAATTTTGATTTATTTAATTAGCTTATATTAGGAAATTGCTGTGAAAATGAGTAAAGCATTCAAGTTTGAACATTAGAATGTATGAATGTACATAGTACGTACATACATACATCCAAACAGAAAAAAGAGAATTTTCAAATTAAAAATAAAAAAGTAATTAAAATTGTTGAGATATTTTTAACCCAGTAACAAATGTACTGAATACGAGATAGAAAAAACAATGCATATGGTAACTCAATATTTTCTTTAAATTAGAAAATATCTGTATATAAATATATAAGATATTCGTAAACATAAACATAAAATAAAAATATCGTAAAAACAAAAAATGTTTAAATGCATAGAAATTGTAAAAATGAAACTGAAGCGGTGAACAGCAATGGCAAATGATTTCCGTTCTTAACCCAGAACAAGAGCAGCGAAACAGCAAAATAAATTGTACAGTATTTTGCATAGAATGTCACACACACATCGAATCAAATGATGGTGAAAAAAAAATCACCAGCGGTAAAATAGGAAATAATGTCATTTTAGCGCTGACGGTGAAATTGGTGGCGGTAATTTCATTTTATTTTGAGCAGTCCCATTTAAATATTTGCATTCTATATGAATTCTGAGATTTCGACGTAATTTAAATTTTAACATACCTAATATACCTACAAAAGTTTTATGGAAAAGAGAAAAAGTTTTTTTTTATGGAAGATTTTCATCAGTACATTTATGTCAGGACAAGCTACCCATACAATTAATAATTTCTAATATTAATGGGAACACCGTTACACCTCAAATTCGAGTATGATGATGACATGACAATGATAATCTTCCGTATTCTATTTGTCGCATAACTTGCAATGAAAGAATGTTATTAAAGAGTATTTTAATTTTCAGCAAAGAATTTCAAATAGCGAAATGGTTTTTATTTAGAAGGTTACAACCTTTTTTTAATAAGAATCCTTCACGTCAAGTGACTTTACTTTACTGAGTGGAACAAAAGCGTTTTGTTCCAAAAGTTATTTTACAAAACACTAAAATTCAGGTTTTGACTGTATTTAAATTACGATCACGTTAATTATTTATCGTAAAAATTGTGTATTATAGTAGGAATGGGTAAATTTCCATTTTTATTAAAATAAACAATCGCAATCAGTGATCGCAATAAGATTTTATGTATCGTGCCAAAAAAGATGTGTTTTTTCAAACCAATAAATAAGTAGTATTGAAAATCAGAATACTTATATTCGTTTTTATAATTTTTATTTATTTCATTTATTATTTTATTTTTATTTATATTTAAACATAAATTTATATAAAAAAAAACTTAAATATATTCAATCAACAAAAATAAAAACAAAAATATCAGATGTATTCTTAAATATCAACTAATCACGCGTGCTAGCAAAGTTTCGAAGCGAGCCAATTTTGGCACGCGTGCCACGTAATTGCGATCATTGTACTAAATACATATTTTGTAAGTCGAAAAAACTTTTATCATGAACACTCTCTAATCTCTGCAATTTAATAAAATTTTATGGTACAATTACGATAACATATAGTACGAAAAACGTTTGTGTAAATGATATAAATTTGTTTTCATATTGAGAACAAAAACCAATTCAATAAAAATTTTTTTTAATTAAATTTTAAAATTAAAAAGCTGTTGTGTATATAGTTTCAGGTTCAAATCCTGGATATTTTTTGTTTAATAAAAAAATTTTAGTTATTTTAGTACAAAGTTCTTTCAATGTACGATAATAGTGCAGAAAAATAACTGATACGTTAGTTTAATAGTTTCAATGTATATCGTACCGTATAAAGTTCATAAAACATAGTAGACTAAACTTAAATTAATTTAAACAAAATCTTTAGAAAATTCTATGCGTGTTATGTTTTTTGAATGTGTATTTAGTTTAAGAATTTTACTTGAAATTTAAAAAATAAATATTTATTTAAATTAATAAAATTACAAGGATTATTTAAATTTTCAATAAAGGAGTCAGAATAAATATGAAAATACTGAGAATGAATGAAACAAATGAATATTGGATTCATAGAGACCATATATTTGTTCTGGAAGCTACCAAGAAATGAATAAAAATTATTCTTATTGAGGGTATGAAAAAACGTAAGACTTTTAAAAATAAAATTTTTAAATTAAATCAATTAGTATTAGGTGATTCAGAAAATTCTTTCAGAATAATAGTTGATTCATGATTACCCTATTTCCTGACCTCATATACTCGTAAAAATGTCACAGAAAATTTTGTATAAAAGCAATTCAATATCGAATACGATAAAAGAGAGAATATACAGAAAATAACTAGAAGGAATGTTTTATGTTTGGATATAGAAAGCTAAATTATAGCTCCGTACAGCTAACAAATCCATATTGCAGTCTTGTCTAAAGTTATAACTCTGTTACACATGTTAATTAATAATATAATACATTTTAAATGCACACATTTTATGCAGTGTAAAATAGTATTTTTTTTTACAAGTGAAATGTCAATTTTACAACTCATAAAAAATTTTACTCAATTTTATTTTTTTGTTTCAAATCTCATTTCTTCACTCACTTTATAATTTTTACATAAAACTACCTGAGGATTCAAAAGCTATATTATGCTTGTATATATTGAATAAAATTGTTTAGGCCTGCGTGTGCATAATTCGTATTAAACACTTTTAAATACTTATACCTACATAAATATTTTAATAAATATTAAAATTATATAGTATACCAAAAATTTTTTACTCTATATTTTTAGATAAAACTTACCAGTAAAATAAATAATAATAAAAGTAGGACATCAGAGGCAATGGTAGAATCGAGAACTAATCAACAGAGTAAAGAAAATAAAAACAAAAAAAAAATGAAAACGAAAGTGAATTTTAAAAAAAATGAGAGAACCAAGAAAAAAAAACGAAAGCTGTGGATAAAAAAGAGCATCATTAAAAAAAAATTTAAAGTAATTTTTGAAAGTTATAAAGGACATAAAATTACACTTTAGACTTTAATGACTTTGTTTAATAATTTACGGTCTCTTTCATTTCCTTTTCTTTTGTTTTCCCGTTTATTAAACTTTAAAGGACTGATAATCATAAAAAATTTTTAGTTTAATACATAGATACATATGCAACCTATGTACTCAAGACTTTTATGTGAAATTTTCGACTTCGTATAACGAATTTGAAGGCAACAAAGAGAAGTGTCAAATTATCAAGAAGTTATACCTAACAGGAATAAGAATTGCTTTGAAATTATTGGTTGCACGTATGGAGCTTTTAATTTTTTTAGTTTATTCGATGAAATATGCCAAAGAATCTTTGCAAATGCAAAAATATTTAAAATTAAAATTTATGAAAATTTTAATAGATGAATAAATTGCAAATTGTCTGAACAATTAATTTCAGTTTCTTAATCCATTAAACGTGTGATCGTCCTATAAATCTATTACGATTAAGTGTTCCTTACAGAACTAACATTAAAATTTAATTATAACCTTCTGTCACTTGTTGCATTCATTCCTATTGTTTAAAGTTTGGAATTAAAGATGTTGTGTTTGAAAAAAAAAATTTATTTAATGTACGTCAAAAAAATAATTTCATTTTTGCTATACAATATTTTTATAATTTGCAATTTTAAAATATTTTATAATATTACTTGATATTAGTATAAGTTTGAATGATTGTTCAAACTTCAAATGTATGTACGTATGAACTTTATCTACTGGGTTCTTTAAAGTTAGACTATGAAGAATTAAAATAAAAATTAACATTTTTGTTAAACACTATATTGAGTGAAGTATTTTTGAGTTGAAGAATATTATAACCTTTTTTATTTTTTGATTTTTTTTGCTTTGCAATATAAAAACTGCTCAAATGTGCATTTATTTCTAGCAATAATTTAAAAAAAAAAAACAGACTGATTTAATATTAAATTCGTTAATAAAAACCATGGAATCCGAAAAATTAAAATCATATGAAATTATTTCTAAGATCAAATAATTTTTAACACAACTATAAGTATCTCGTTTAAAAAAAATCAGCAAAACTTTGAGAATTTTAATCCATTATACCATTTTTATATAGTACGAGTATTTAGTAAAGCTTCTTACCACCATAAATTTTAGATCATACCAAACGAGGACGACCCTGTTACAGGAATTAATCGTGGATGATTATTTTGATTGTCAAATAATAAATTATAAAATGTTATGATTATTTTAACGTCACCGAATACTACTAGAATGATGTGTATAGAAAGTCGAATAAAATTTTAAAAAATATTTGTGCTATTACCATAATTCTAAATTTAATGTTGTTTTAGTGGCATTTTCGTGCTCTCTAATTTGCTTGGTTAAAAACAAAAACCCAAAAAATTTATTTAAAACTTCATTTTAAAGAAATTCATTTTAAAAAAAGCAACATTCTCTTTTACCTAAAATTAAAATTTGAAAGCTAAAAATAATAATTTCAAGCCCCATGCTGATTATTTTATTTTTTAATGCTTAATTAAAATTCATTAAATTCTGATATTTTTACAAAATATTTACAAAAATAGTAAAAAAAAAAAAGAAAAAAAAACAAACACAATAATTTGATGAGGGAAATAAAAAAAAATTGTAAAAATAAAATTTCAAACTTATTAAAAATTAAATTTTAATGTTTAAAAAGTGACAAAATGACTGACAACTATCAAAACAAAACAAGAGGCAAGAAAAACAAACAAAAAAAATTTCCACTAAAAATCATCATCAAATTTACGCCAACGGTTTTTTTTTGCTTTTCTCTCGCTTAATCTATTTTTTGTTTTATTCTGTTCTGTTTTTTTTTTTGTTTCGCTATTGAAATTAACTTCCGATTAAAATACTAATACAAAAATAATGATAAGATAAACCTACTGATATAAGTGAGCTCACTAAAAACCACTAACATCTATAGCGTGTACAATCACTATACATTTAATACTACTATTTATTTTATATAATATAGTATGTGTATATATTTACGGTAATATTGCATAATTATATAAAAATATAGAACTCTCTAAACCGGTATATTTTATAGAGCTAAGAAAATTTTTTGTTTTTATTATTTTGCATTTTTAAACTTAATGGTTTTGCTCATTTACATAAACAGAGAAATATTCAATAATGTAACATCAGTTTAGTAAGTAGAAAACGGTGTTATGGGACGGTATGTAGAAAATATACAAAAATTTTTTTTTAGATATACATTATATGAGAATTACTATACAATTACTTACATATGTACTCGTATATACATAAATTTTAAATTCTTATACATATAACCTTTTGTAATATAATTGTATATTTATTGTCCTTTTGTCGGTTCAATTAGATTTTGAAATAAAGTAGTGTGTGCTTATTAAAAAAAAAGTTTAAAGTTTAATTATAGGCAAAATATTTATAAAATATTTAATAATATTTCATTCATATATAATAAGTTTATATCATATTATTCAAAGTGATGAAAGTATGAAATTATGACTAAAAATATATAAGTATGTAGGTAGTATTTAATAAAAATATAATAAAATTTTATAAAAATGTCATTAATAGTATTTTATATTGTAATTTCAATTGCATATTGCAAGGCAAATTTTATATATTTACTATTTTCTTATGTGTATATACTTATATGAATGTGTTTCTATCCTTTCTTTAATAATTATTATCGTAAATTTAATATGTATTTGATATTAATATATGTATAAGAAAATCATGTATACGTTACAGTTGTAGAGAAAGAACTACAAAAATTGCAGTTCCTTTATTTGTACGTACACAATAGTTGCTTAGTTGTTAAAAAGAATTGTTGTAATTCGTATGGACATGGAGGTATCTAGTTTTGGTTTTAAAATTTATGATTTTCCCGAAATTTATCGAAAATACGTTCTATTCTATTAATATATTTTCAATCAGTTCAAACATCTAAATATAGGTATATTTGAAATTGATACATTTTATACTCTATATACATATATAGTATATTCTCTATATACTATATGTATATAGAGTATATTGAAAATGAAAAAAGTTTTTATTATGCGCTTATGGGAAACTAATGCAATACCGTTTTTCCCAATGTTGTAACTATAGCACAGTCTTTTTTAATAACTATATACAGCTAGAATTAAGTGGACATATTTGTTGTTGTACAATATTCTATAATAGTCATACATGGGTACAATGTAATTATAATTATGGTACAGAACGAATAGTAACTGTATTCGATCTAATTTATCTTTAAATTAACACGTGCTATAAATAGGTCAAAAATCTATCAATATTCTCAAAAATCTTAACTATAGTAATATACAAAAATTTTAGATTTCCAAATTAAAAAAATTATATTCATATTCAATATCATATTTTTAAGGTTTTATTATAAAATTTTTAAAGCTTATGCTTAGTTTAGAATGCAAACAGAAATTTTATGAATTAAATTATGATTTTCTATTAGTTTCCGTATTGTTTTCTTAATATTTTACTCAATACTTAATAAAAATATAAGCAAGGATATGATGAAAAATCCCATACAAAAAAAATTTTTTTAAGAATTTTGAAAAAAAAAAAATATTGCCTAAGAGGCATGTAACAATGTTTTAATTAAGAATGTACCTACTATGAGAATAAACAAAAAGCAAAATTCTATCCTCAAAAAATATTTTATGGGGCTTTATTAAACAGAAAAAAAAAACAAAAACTTCCATCAAACTATCAATGACTATAGTTTGTACGAAGACTATAAATTTGGGCTTCTTAGTGTTGTATAATTTTTCAGAACAAGCTCTGCAAATTATAGAGTTCTGCGTTCCAGACTTATTGGTTTTTACTAGCATTACATGATCGATTTCTCATATAGTCTTTCCGTCGGGTGCAAGACGGACAACATACCGTCTTATACATTTGTTCTAGTTTGTCACCACAATTTTCTCCGACTTTCATAATATCTATATTTTTATCTAAATATGCTGCCAAAAATTCAAGTAAATTTCTTGCATTCAAGGTATAATCAGCAAATGCTTAATATTTTGTAAGAATTATTTTTCTGCAGCCTCTTCTCGAAAAATTGTCTTCCCACAAATATTAAAAACTATAAAAAATTGTCACTTCAAAAAAATTTACAAGAAATAATGTGGGAATAATTGGGTATTTCGTACCCATACAAAATTTTGCCTATCGATTAAAACTTTTGAGTAAATAACGGTAAACCATTTACAAAAAAAAAAAAAATAAATGAACTTTTGGTATCTGATACTGGGTGTGTTTTTTTACTTTTGATGGTATTAATATTAGAATTGTTCAAAAATAATTGAAATTCGACAATTTATTTTACGAATTTATTTTTTAAAGGAATTTTTGAATATAGTACATATACATAATGTACTATAATAATATTTATACCTCCATAATATTTATATTTGTTTCTATTATTTACATCAATCATAAAAGTATATGATGTATACACACACATATTGTATGTATATATTAATGTGTATCTAATTATAATATCATAAAGTTTTGCAACATACCCATTCATACTTACATATACATAATTTATTTTATTCACAAATACTTCTTATATATAAATAAATAAACATACCTACATACATACATAATATTTATTATGAATTAATATTGTAGAATTTATATGTATATATTTTGAGTGAAATATAATAATAATAATTTGAGTGAAATTTCATTTTATTTGCATACTACACAAAATACCGAAAATCAACAGTATATCAAAAAATCAAACAAAAACATTCTCTATACTATTTATGTACGTATACATGTGTACTATTTATATACATAAATAGGTGCTAAAATATATTAATTTTTAAGTATGTATATTGTTTGTATATAAGTATTATGTTATCTATAATAAAATATATGTGTACATTAATATGCGCAAAATATTCGATTCGAGAGAAAAAAAATTTTTAAACATAAGCTTTCTCTCTTATTTCAATGAGTTTTTCGAATCTCACCGACCACACAGCAAAAAATATTAAAAAGAAAACAACAACAATACAAAATAAAAACAAAATTTTGTTTTATCAGAAAAGAAAAAAAAAGAAAAGCAAAAGAAAAAAAAAATCAACAAAAAATTTTTGTTTTTTTTTTGCTATTTTTGTTTTTTTTTTGCAATTTTTCTCCTATAAGATTTTGTTTTTGTTATTCACTTACTTTTGATATTTTATTCTCATTGTTGTTTTTGTATCGTGTGTATTTGTTTGAAATTATTTAGTGCCTTTACAATGGCATGCGCTGCGCTATACAAACCTAAACTTTAAAGCTCTTCTATCAACAATTTTTTTTTCTCTTATTCTGCTTTTTTTTTCGACAATGTTTGTATTGTTTGTGTTGTGAATTTCTCTGTTATACTTTTCGTTCTGAAAAGTTTTCGTTTTCAAAAAAAAAATTGTTGAAGTTAATATGTACGAAAAAGCTTTCACATACATCAACTTACAAGAATCTTTTTGATAAGACTAGACATAGACTTCGGGAAAAATTTTTTTATTAAAAAAGAAAAAAAATAATAAAAAAAAAATTTACACAAAATACAAAGTTTTCTTTAATTTTTTATTTTTTTTTTTTTGACTAACTTTGTAACTAAAAATATTTGTAGTTGAGGTGTAAAGTGAGTGTAAAGTTGACATTAAACCGTGTAAAACAGAAAAAAAAAATCAGTAGCAAATACAGAAAAAAAAATAATCTTTTATTTTATTACCTTTAATTATTTCCGCTTTTATCTAAAATTTTAAAATTCATCAATAAGAAAATTAAAGGAAAAATTAAAAAGTGAAGCGGGCCAAAATTGTAATTTTTTATCTCATTTTCTTTTCTTTTATCATTTATGCACCTTTTGCTCGAGAAATATAAGTGATTGACTCTCAAGTGCAATATTTGAAATATAAGTGAAAATTTAGAAAAAAATTTTAGAAAAAAAAAGGCACGAAATTTTTTTGAAAAAAAAAAATTTCATTGATTACAACAAAAACAAAAAAAAAAATAAGGAATACAAAAAAAACAAATCAGAGTAAAAAAGACAAAAATATTTCAGAATGGAATAACAACCACTTAGCAATAAAAATAATAATAAGAATAAGAAAACAAAAATAAAATAAAAAACGCAAGATACAAAAAAAAATCAAATAATTTGTAAAATAAGAAAAAAATTTATTGCTAAAAAATTTCCTAATCTTTAAGTTATTTTGTGTTATCAACAACGTTTCTTATTTATAATTAAAAATTTATTGAGTGATTACAAAAAAACAAAAAAGTTTTTATAATTTCGAATCAAATATTTTAAATTCAAGTGGAAAAAAAGTGAAAAAAAAAATACATAAATAATAAAGGTAAAATCTTAAAGGGCCCAACAAATACTTACAAAAATACAAAAATGTAAAAAAAATTTTTTATTTTAATTACCTATATGTATAACTGTGTATTTAAATATTAAAATTTTTTTCCTAGATATTCAAAAAATTTGAATCTGACTTGAAGATTGAGTGAAAGTAAAATTAAAAAAAAAAATATTGTAATTTATATACGTTTAATTTTTTTTCAGTGTACTTATTGTAATGGGAATGAAATGAGTAAAAACTGAATTAGTTCCAAATATGAGTAACTAAAATTTGTACCATACACTAAGTATAACAAAACAATCTGATTATAAAAATATAATTTGATGTAATTTGTAAAAAGTTTTAAGAAATTTTTATTATTAAAATTTTTATTAGTGCTCGTATATAAATTATATTCTAAATTTACTTTATAGTAAATGTATGTAGACACCACTAGAATTTATAGTGATCCAACTAAAAGAATTCCTGAAATGAAAATGTTTCTATAAAGTCACCATAAATAGTTTTTGAAATATTTACAATTAGATTTTAAGATTTTTAATTATTACAAATTATAAGGATGTCAAATTTTATTCAGTTACTTGTATTATTCTCTCAAATACTATTAAAAATTATCTTTTAAAGTTGTTAGGTATAGCTAACAACAAAACAGCTATTCCAGCTATTAAAAATTTTAGAAAATTGCTATAGGATGCAATTTAGACTTGTATATACAGATATAATATTATAATGTATTTATTTTCGGTCTTTTTGTTGTAACAGTGACATAACTTAAATAAACAAGCGGCAAATTATAATATAATTGTATGATGTTGATATACATACATACATGGTCACAAAATTTTTAAAGATATTACGATATTAGGTTTTCAATGTACGACCAACAGCTTTTAGAACCAGAGTTGTTCCATACTTTTATAAATAGTTTTCAAAGTCAATTACAATTTTGTAGTCATCTTTGACTGAAAATGAAATTTTCTTATAAGGTTTGATTGTGTTTTTGAAACGGTTGGACATGTCTAAATCAACTCATGATTTTGTGTTAAGTAAGCCTTATATAAACATCAAATAATAAACAATACCAAAGATGACTTGTACGAGTGTCATTAAGATATGCCCTTCACTGAGATTAAGAGTATAAATATAAAAAAAATTTAAATTGGGTAGTAGAAAATTTATATCGGTCTAAGCAGAATTGGTTGAAAGCGGGGTTATCAAACAAGATATTTATAATTCCCTTAAACAAGATTAATTAGTTTTGAGAATTTGAAAATTTGCTGATGCTATTGAATTATTTTATGCGTATATATTAATTAATCGCTTAAAGTACTTATTGCCAAAGGTAATTAACGGTTTTATGCGACATAAATCAATGCGAGGTTCTAAAATAAATTACTTAAAAGATATTAGATCTCAAAGGAACTAATTATTTGTTTAATTATGTACTTCTTTGTAATTATTTTTAAGAATTTTACTTATTTTAAGTTTTATCTTATTATTTATTATGATAGTAAAAGAAACTTATCTACATATATGCATATTACAAGTGTGTTTTTGAAGAAAAAAAATATCTCAAACAGAATGGAACACAATTTCAAAACTACAGACATAATACTTGCAAGGCTTGCAATTCGAGCACCCATAACTATTCTAATATAGCGATAAATACAGGCCACAAATGCCAAATTCCTTTGGACTTTTGTAGGTTTAGGCAAATTAATTTTGGTTAAAGCGCAGCCAAATATAAGTAAAATATTCCCAAATGTTCAAATTTAAGGATTTTTGAAAATAATTACAATTTGCTATAGAATGCAACCGAAGGTACATGCAAGTAAGTCTCATAACCGAAGAATGGTTATGAGACTTACTTGTATGTATGTATTCATTAGCGTATTTATTATCGTATGCAATGTTTTTTATAAATTTTTTTCTTTCTTAAAAAAAAATCTTAAATTTTTTTTTGTATTTTTTAACTTAAAAATTATTTGTAAAATTTTCAATCAAGTCTTCATTTCAAATGTCAATTAAATATTTTTAATAAATTTAAAAAAAAAATTCATTATTCGTAAACGGAAAATTTAATGAAAAATTAGAATATTCTGTTATCGTATTATGCTTTAATAATCGTCATATATAGATCGCGTGTGCGGTGCGGTACGGTTCACAACTCTTAAATAAAATTTCATTGAAATTTCTTAATTAATATTTTAAATTTAAAAATTGAACGTAATTAGTGAAATTAATTCGTTTAAATTAAAAAAAGGAAGTCGTGAATAAATGAAAACTTGCGAAAATTTACATAGAATATATGCACTCCAAATTGTATAATATCTACATATGTTAATTTATATTTTTAAAAATTAATTCCATTTTAGTTCAAATTTTTAGATTTTATGAATTTGGGACTCGTATTTGTGCGTAAATATTATTTTGTATAACTTAATGTGCACAAATACTTAAAAATTGTGTTCAGTGCTTAATTATAGATCAGAAAATTTAAGTAATTTCGATTTTTTGTTTTTGTGAATTTCTCAATATTTTATTTAATATTAAAAAAAAAATTTTTTATTTTATTGTGAATTTAAAAGGTGGTAAAATCTGAAATTATAGTTTTTATATGTAAAAATTAATTTATTGCAATTTAAAAATTAAATCGGTGAAAATTGTGAAAATTTTTTAATATTCTTTTCTACAAAATATTAATTAATATCAAGAAATATGCATACGTTATGTATGCATTTACATATATTCCTCTCATAAATCTGTTAAATTTTCAATTTATGAAAAACATTCATTTAATAAGCTTTCCATGTATTTTCCATGTACTGTGCACATATGAATACACACCTATGTAAATGTTTAATTTTTTGTTATAAGTGAATAAACGAATTCTTTATATATGTACATATATGCAGATAACAGTTAGAGCCATCAACAATAATTAATTAATATTAAACATTTATACTTATTTTAACTATAGTCATTTAAAAATTATGAGATTTACAAAAAAATTAATTCATACAACTACGCGGTATATAATCTTCATATTTGAAATAGTAATAACGTAAGTTCTTGAATTTTACATTCCAATTTGTTAATAATTTTGCAAAAAGAAAACATATATGTATACTTACATACATATGTACTTATTTGCATCAAATACAGTTTTAATATTAAAAATCAAAGAGGCAAATAGCAATTTTGGAAATGTATTAATGCTACTCGTATAAAATAATAGAATAACATTATTCCCCATGTCATATTCTGTTAATCGCATCAGTTGGGCTTATAATATTTTAGAATTTCGAATTTCGGAATTGATTTTATTAAGAAAAATTTCAAGATTTTTAAATAACAAACCATCATGTGGTGTGACTAATAGAATACGGATGTAGGTTTTTATTTTTTTTTTACAAAATTTTTAATAAAAATTCACTTAGTAGGCAATGGAATTTACGATATAAGTATGTACATATAGATTTATTGGTTTTTAAACTAAAAATTTTTGAATAAATAATATTTATTAATCTAGTATGTATATTTATTATTTTTAATTTAAAATTTTGTATTCAAAATGAAAATATTGTAAATTATAAACTTTTCATAAAATATGTATGGCTATTCAAAAATTACAAATAATCTAGGCACATACCTGAGTATTTTGTAAAATTTTTTTCAATTTAATATAGTAAATAAAAATA
The DNA here is from genome assembly GCF_029603195.1 of Condylostylus longicornis. Lineage (NCBI taxonomy): Eukaryota > Metazoa > Arthropoda > Insecta > Diptera > Dolichopodidae > Condylostylus > Condylostylus longicornis. Next base: position 3,530,431 of record NW_026578009.1, on the reverse strand, counting down.
ATTTGTAAATTATAGTTTCAAATCTTAAAAAATATATTTAATAATTAATATACATATAGGTAAACATACAAACATGCATAGCATATATTATGAATTTTGCTTATAAATTTCAATTTATTATAAAGTGCTAAGATATGACTATTATGAATGCTATAAATATTTATTATTTACATTCATACATCATATCATAGGTATGTATATAACTGTGTGTTCGAATATGATTGATTAGTTATCTAAAGCTATACTTTTTCTATTATTTGTTAATAAAAATAACTTCTGAATATATTTATCATGTTAAACTTTTATTGTTGTTAAAATGATAACACAATTTTTACTAAGTACATTATTATGTACATATGTATATAAGAGTATTTTGAATTTCTTTGATTTTCTCACATGTCTGTATGTTTGAACATTATTATTACTATAAAAATTTATTAACAATTTAAATTATTTGAAAAACCTACATATTACACATTATATTGAATATATGAGAGAAATGATGGCAGAGTAATAAAACGGAAATACACGTGCTTTTATTATAATACGTAGGTATGTATGTATGTATATGTATAAAAGATTAAGTAGAAAATTAGTTCTTAATGCAAACATTAATAAAAGTTTCATATTTATTTCTGTAGCACATTTCGAAAAAAATTTTAAAAAAATTTATTTCTCTCTCTCTTTCTCTGGCTGTACACTGTTCGAGGCAGTAAGATGAAATTTTCTAAACAATTTAATTTCAGTGAGAGTATATTATTATTGTCAATAATGAAATTTTTTCGTATTAACTCTACTTAAATTTTAGGTTTTCAAAGTTATAAATTTTTTTTTTATTTAGGAAATTACTAAATTTTTCCAGACCATACGCAATTTTTAAATTCTTAAAACGCAAAAAGGTCAAGAAATTACTAATTTTGTAAATAAACTATGGGAGCAAACGTTTGTCTGCCGATCCATCAAATAAACTTTTATATAAAACTGGATTTTAATAATTTTTTAAGGGCAATTTTTTTCTTATATGTATACGGCAAGTTCTTAAAAATTACAATACATAGTTTGTAGATGTGTTTCAATAGTTCACGTTGGCATCAATGAATTATCAATTTTGGTAGAAGAAAATTTCATTGACAATCAAAATTCTATGGAATCAAAAATTTAACTTTAATATCGTTTTTTTATTCAAAAATATAAATTATGTTACCAACTTATTGAACTATAATTATAAACAAAGTTCAGGTTTTATATTTGGTATAGTATTTTTGTATAGTAACCTCCTAGTCAAATTTCTACAGTTAAGGGTAATTTAAACCAAAGGTTCCCAAACTTTTTTCTCTCGTAGACTCCTTGTCGTATTCTTCAATTCATAATAGACCCCCTGCTTTTTTCTTTGATAGATTATGTAAATTTCTCAAAATAGCAAGATATACTGATGATGTGAGAAAATTAAATAAAAAGCTAATTTAATTATACTTATTCATAGTTTTTCATAGAACTCTAGCAGGTCTTCATAGAGCCCTGGGGGTCAATATAGACAACTTTGGAAATCACTAGTTTAGACCATAAACTATATAAATAAATACAAGGTATAGACTTAGTTAATTATATAAAGGGAATGTAATTTTGTAGTTTTTCTATGTCCATATACTTATATTCTGCGAATTAGAAACCAAAATTATTTTATAATAATAACAAAATTATATGTGTAATAATAATAAAATAATTTTTGAGAAATTAAATTAAAATTTTTAATATTTTTATTTAAAGCACATTTCCAATTTCTTCTCTAAAACCATAAGCAATTTGACCGTATTTTCCTCGTACTTTTTTAATTAAAATTTTCAAATTTCAGTATTCAAATTTTATGTTCTATTTAATTTTCATTAAACTCATTACTAAAGCTTTGTTTAAAATTAAACAATTTTCTTTTTTTTTTTTTCGAAATGTAATGAATAAGTATAACAATCTTATATTTTCGTATAAAAACAAAATAATTACCTATGAAACAATATTATAGTAAGTAATGGTCTTTATTTAAATGTATGACATAGCAATGATGTATTCTTAAAAAAGAAATTATTAAGAGAAATTCGCTACAATTATCAGAATTATCATCTCAAAAAATAAATGTTATAAATAATGAAATGTAAATTGTACATATATGCACATAGATATACGCACAAACATAATATTATTGTCTTTGATCTCGTAAAATTTGAAAATATCTTCATACTGTTCTATATGCGAGTTCATGTATGTGTATATATAGAAAAATATAATATTTTTTGCTATCAAGATCAAATATGTTATACTAATATTAATAGAATCTTATATACTACATATACAAACATTTGTATTCTTTGACTTATTTCAAACTAAATTACTTTCACATTACTAAGTGATTTTTGACTTATTCACGTACTTATACTTACTTATACTTATTATCATAAAACAATATTTTATAATATATAGTATATCTATAATACAAAATGTAATTACTTTAAAAGTTTAAAAATAAATTATACCGATCGGATTACTTATATACCATTGCATACATATACAATAATATATATACAAAATACAAACGTATATAAATTTTAAATAAGTATTTTTATTTTTCGTACAGATAATCAAATTAGAAAAAGTAATTATACAACTCTGTGTATACTTATATAATAAAATAATATATTATATAGGTATACCTACCTATATGTATATAAGTTCGTTAAGTAATAAAAAAAATGTTGATAATAAATCATTCTTTTATGAAAAAATTTTGATAATTAAGTAATAATTATGAAATTAATTTAAGAATGAAAACCTAACGAAGTATACTTATATACAAAATTGAATGTTTTTGATTTATTATATAAATATTTACCATTGTATACTTAAGTATATATATATATAAAATTTATATTGAATTTTATTATTTACTTATGGAACTTGATGAGCAGTTTGAGCTAACTTTTATACTTTAAATAAATTTGATAAAATTATGAATTTTTCATTTGATATACTTAAGGTATGAAGAATTAAAATTAGATGACATGTTATTAATTTAAATTTGCCTTATTAAATATAGTCTAATCAATTTTGGAATTTATTAAAATTAATTACATTAACATAAGATATTACTTTATTTTATTGTTATAGAAATTTGAAAATTATATAACTAGTTCGGAAATACTACTAATAATAAACTATTATACTGTATCTATAAATAATAATCAGAATATTTGTTAAAATTATTATAACTATTGTAATGATTTAACTGGTACGAATTAAAAATATAATTTTGCCATAAAACATTTCTAATAATTTAATAAAATAGAGCTGAATTAAGATTTGTAATTATAGTAATTTTGTCTTATAAACGGGACATTTCTTTTCTGAAATTGTGTACAAAATATTCAATTTACGAGAAAATGTTACTTAAATTTCAATGAAATTGAAAAAAAAAAAAAAAGTCTGTAACAAAAAGGTAAAACTGTTTAAGCTACTCTTGTTGGTTTCAATTCTCAATATTAAATTCTTAAATTAAAATTATCAAAATTGAAATTCGTATAATTCACTTGAAAGAGGTCAAATTGAAGTAACAAGCATTTTCTATATTATAATTGTTAAATAAGGGTCTTTAAATTTTTTACAAAAATTACATTTACATGTGCTTTTAATTTAATTTTAAACTAATTCAATTGATTCGAATATAATTGAATTACTAGCTTAGAATTCTAAATCAATAGATTTTGGTATAAATAATTTCATAGGACTTCCGACCTGCAATTATATTTGTATAAATATTTTACTATGTCAATGTAATATTTTGGATTTAGTCTACTGTAATACTAAATACTTTTACAATAGGTTTATTTAGATACCGCAGTTTCTTATGCTAAATTTGCCCATTAAAAGTGTAGAAAATATCATTCTATTTTAGACAATTTAATTACTGTATGAGCTTACACTACAACTTAATCTTAATTTCAGTTCAGTAGATAAACGTAATTACTTATAAACTAGAAATATAGCAATTAACAAAATTTGGTCTTTTTAATAATTACAGTAATATTTAACTTTTATCCACCTGAACTTCATAATAAAAAAAAGAATAAAGTTTAATTGAAAAAAGAAAAAGAATGAAAATTTGAGTATATTGTGAAAAGAGAAAAATAGAAGAGAAATAATAACAGTGTTGCGCTGTGTGAATATAACAGTAGTAGAATAACATTCTAACAATTTCTATGTATGTAAATACGCATTAAGGAACTACAAAAACAAAAGATAACTCTGATAAGAAATCAATTTAAAAAAAAAAAAGAAAAAAATCTCTGAAAATAAAAAAAAAAAAAATGTTTATGTAAAAAATCAAAAAGAGTTCAAAATTTCAATATTGAGAGTGAAAAAGAGCGCAAAAAAATTTAGATCAATATTAAAAGAGTAAAAAGGATTGTTTCCTTGTATTTCAAGAGATTTTGTTGTTGTTTTCATTGAAAATTGTTTGTTTCTTTGTTATTTTTTAAAACAAAAATTCTTTTCGTCCTTTATTTTTGTTTTGCTTTGTAAATAATTTTTTGTATTATTGTTTTTTTTTTTTCGTTTTCAAATCGCGTTGCTGGAGACAGTTTGCAATAAAGAAAATAAAAGAAAAATAAAAATTAAAATTATAACAAGAAAGCAAAAATGTTAAAAAAAGGAGAAAAAAGCTAAAAAAAGGTAAGTAAGTATAAAAAAACAAAAATTTATAATCAGTAATTTCATTTACCCATTTTATACCTTAAATTACATATACATATACATATGTAACATAATTTATATGTATGTATAGAAAATAATACTTAATATAAAAATTTCAACTAGCTGTCAGATACAATGAGTGTACTCAATCAGTATATACATAAATAAGTAAATGTGTTGCTATGCATATTTACCTATTTATATCTTATATATATGTATATATATATATATATATATGTAGGTATTACATCAAAATTATTACATACTTGTAGAAACAAAGTATAGTGTGCCCCTTAAATTGTTGACTTGAAAGCTTTTATTATAAAAAAATCATTGCTTTTTATTTATTGTTCTATATACTGTACACTGTATACTGTGATTTCATATAAGTATATATACGCAAACATATTATATTAATGTTATTATTTGTATATGTTACCGGAACAGTCAAACCATTATTTAGATAATTACGAGCCTTAATTTTTAATATTAATTACTAAGTAATAGGTCTTTTAAGAAATTTATTAAATATTTTAGATAATTAAAATGATAGTAAGTATATAGATTCTTCACAGCAATTTAGTGACCACTAATACACATACATATATATGAATAAATAAATATTTAAGAAATACTTAATAGAATCATGAAGTGTAACCATAATTATGTGTAACCGATTAGTCATAATTTACTAAATAAATGAGTTGAATAAAAATAGATTCTGTAATTTGTGCTATTTAATTGAACTTTGTAATAAACATGATCTTATGATTGCTATTACTATATCGTTTACTAATGTAATTTATAATTCTGTCGTAATAAAGACTTCATACGTCTGCCTAAATTGAAACTGAAAATAGAAAGTAGTTAACTAAGTTCTGATTATATAGATAAATCAAATTTTAATCAGCTTCTTTTTGTAGATAAAGCTGTGGTAATTGCTCGGTTTAATAATTAAAAATTTGAAGAATATTCCAGTATATATGTAAATTGCGTTCCGTTCAAAAACTACAATCCGGTTTATTTTCTTCTTATTAAATTTCGGACAACTATTTGTAAATAAGCTGTCGCAAATTTCAATTAAAGTTGTTGAAGTATAACAATTAAACATCAGGAACATTAAATTCTTAAAATTTTCTATAATAAGTATATATATAGGTACATAGAAATAAAGATGTGTACTAGCAGACTATTCAAAATTAGTCATATTGTTTATAAAATAATTATTAAATATAATTTTGCCCATTTTTTTTTTTTATACTTCACTCCCTTTGACTCCTCTTCACCGTGTCGATCAGTCAATATCGGAGGCTCTGTTTCAATTTCTTGAATAATTTTTTTTTGTATTTTCAGTGGCTAGAGATTATGTCTATTGCAGCTATCAACACGACGGTCACTCTTTTTTCTTCCTGTCTTTGCGGTGAAACGTGTCATGAGTAGTTTTGTGAGCTATTTTCGCTCATTAATCACCAATAATAATAAATAATTTGTCTTTTATCTTTTATAGTAATTTTAAATTTCATATGAAATATTCAGTGTTTTCTCTAAATATTTATTTGAATTTTCGTTAAGAATATTACATAAAATGCTCGTACAGATATCTTTAATTTTTTTTATACACACACGCACTTACTGCATAATGTTAATTTTATTTAATAAATTCATTTCCTCGTCGAGCATACAAGAGAAGAACAACAAAAAAAAAATTTATATTTAGATTTTTGATTTTTTTTCACTTCACATGAGAAATATGTATGTATGTATATATGTATAACAAAATCTGTATGTAATTTCAATTGGAAACAGGTGGTTAAAATATTTCAGCCTTCTAGTTTTTTGCTTAATAATATTGCCATTTTGTGCTACAGGCACAAAATAAGTGTACGTAACAATTAGTAGCACTTTTGTATACATATGTGGCAAAGGCATACATACATATACATATATAAAAGAATTTATTTATTATAAAAATAATTAAAAACCAAAATGTTTATTCAAATATCAAAACCAGGTTAATAACCAAAATAACCTAACCATAAAATAGTTAAAAAATTTTTCAAATTAAATGCTTTTACTTATGCCCCCAAAAAATTTCTAAATAATACTCGTGAATGTTGGGAATTGTTTTAAAAATTTTGTAAGTAAATCAAAATAAGATTATTTGTGTTCTAACATGTTCATTTGCAAGGCAAATTTCGAATCCGATACGTCCGAATGATACCTTACTTCATATGGTGCCCATTCAACTGTTACAATTAATTTTTGTTTTAAATCTATGGCCCTAATCTTCTAAAAAAGTGAAATATTCAAAATTAAGTGATGACAGAATGATATTCTTATATGTACATGTAACCATAGTAACTGACAATTTAATATAATAGTATATAAAAAGCTTAAAACAGTATTTAGTTATTCCCCTTCCATCCGATATTCGTTTATGTGCTGACATGCTATTCATTATTAGGATATACTTAGTTGTTAAGGCTTTTATTACTTCAAAATAATTTTATAATTTGCAAACTTATGCATTTATACATATATGTATACGTATGTTCAAATGTATTTATACTAAATTATTTAGACTTTAAAGATGATTAAGAATAAGATATAAAATCGGAAGCCCGAGAAACAAGATGTTTTCAGAAAATTTCACCAAGTTTTAAATTATTCACACTTGGCTTAGAAATTACATTTATTTAAACAAATATATAATTTACATTTACTTAAAAATTTACAATTTTTGATCTTAAATTTTTTGTAAAGAACTAAAGTAATACTAAAAATGTTTGAATTTATAGTTGTAAATATACAAATTATTGTTTCATCATATCTCTTCCACATTTTAGGTATCATCTAGAGCTATAAAAATTTTTTTTTTAGTCCTATACTTAATTTAAAGTTTAAAGAACATTAGAAAAATTAAATTAGAAATTTTTCAGCTATGAAATTATCAGCCTAAATATATTCTAGAAAAAAAAAAATAGAAAAAAATTAATTCGTATATTTAACAAGTTGCGTGATTCCGAAAATAACCATCAAGTTATACCATGGCAGTCAGACTAATTAGGTAGTTAAACTGTAAAAAAAAAAGAAAAATTTGACCTCTAAGTAGTTCTAAAACGTAATCGCTAGACAAAGACTTAATATTAACAAATTATACCTTGTTTAACTTTATAATTAATTATAATATCGTATAATTAATTATTATAATTATTTATAATAATTATACGATATTATAATAAATTTATTCATTATACAACTGAATATATTATGTTTTATAATTATATTATTACATAATATACTTTACATACTTATAATAAAAGCATCAGTATCTGTTGTATATCAACAGATGATTATAATTAAGTACAAATATAACAATATAATTTTTAATTTTTAATTTGATATATTAAGGGTATAACATTTAGTCTTTCACTTATAAAATCATGAAATAATTATACAAGTATATTATCGTATACCTACCATTTTATATTAAATTTATTTTATTATACATTCAAAAAAGGATGAGTTAATTTATAATATCGCTATTATTGTACATATATATTGTATGTATTATATTTTTACATGTTTTTGACGATTTGTTCAAAAAAAAACATAAAGGAAAAAAAATATAATTGAGATATTTTTATAATTAAATGAAAATTAAAAATTATTTGTTTGTATGGACATGAGTTTTATGGTTAGCATAAGTCATTTATTTTAACTGAGCCCCTATATATATACCCATGTAGATTGTATATAAATATTTTTATACAGGTATATAATTTATACTCTTTATAATATCTAAATTTAGATATATAATAAAACATTATATAATATAAGATGTTAATATCGTATTATTCATATATAATTTCGCAACATAAATACATACACATACATACTGATATTATATGTATAACATAATGTTCTTAAAACGTACATGTAGTACGTTAATCATTTCTCCTGTTTTCTTTTTATCAAAAAATCAAAAGCAAGCAACAAATAATGATAAAATAACAATAAAGAAAATGTGAAAATGAAAACAAAAAAAGAAAAAAGGGAAAACTTTTGTATTTTTTCCTCGGGAGTTTTTCCCAATGCTTTTTCTATATTATTATATATACATATAGATAAAAGGAAGATCATGCGCTAAAGGTACACAGGGTGCTTTAAAAAAAAAATAACTTGATATAAATATTAAGACAATTACTTACATCCTTAAATACCGCTATAATATACGTTACATACACATATATATTTTAAATTTTTTACCAGTTCATACCTACATACATTAATAAATGCAAACATACATTATGTATATACTTATGTACCTGACTATGATGAGTCCTTTTAAGTAGAACTTTGATTTTGATTGATATACTTACATATAATTTATGTATAACTATATAGAAAGTATTTTTTATACCCGTATGAACGTACGTTCGAAGGGTATACTAAATTTGCCTTACCGTTTGTAACACTAAGAAATAATGCTTTGAGATATAGACTCAAGTGTATGTTTTTGATCAGCGTCGAATTTTGAGTTGATTTAGCTTTATATGTCCGTCCATCCCAGCGATAACTAAAAAAAAAACTAATTGAGCTAAGTTCATCAAATTTTCACAAATGATTTATTGTAGTAAGTGCCAGAATCCTGTTTAAATTGGGTATTATCGAGGTACTGGTTCGGGTAGCTGCCATACAACTTCAAAAGTTATTTGGCTATATCTCAGAAACCATAAAAGCTATGGTATTGAAAGTTCACATAAGCGAATATATTAGTAGGGCCGATGTGTTTGATTAAATTCGTTAAAATTGTTTTGCTTTTTCTGGGAGCTGCCATACAACTTCCATAGTAGTTTGGCACACACAGTATTTAGAAAAACATAGTACTGAAATTTTGCATAAATTAATATGGTAATAAGGCACCTTAAGTTGATAGTCTGTCCCATAGTCAGTTATGGCATATTTATTCACACATAGGATAACCAATTTGTACGGGTATCACAGGGTTGACAAGGTCAACTCTATTTTACCTCGTTTTTATGTATATAATTATGTGTAACAAATCTTTCATAATCAAAATTTTTTTTTATATACTTATACTCACCTACATTATCATAAAAATGTACTTATAAGAAATAAAATAAAAAATTGTATTTTTCTTGTCTTTTCCTTTTCATAGTTTTTCTTAAAATATTTACCTTAAATTTTGTTTCTGTATAAATCTATATTATGTATATAATATTTTAAACAGGACACAGTAAAATCCAATATAAAAATGTGAAAGAAAAAGAAAACTCAATTCATGATTTGTGTACAAACAACATTGTCACAAATATGACTGACAATATTATTAGTAAGTTTCGTAAAATAACTACAGTAGAATCTGGATAAGGGGCACCTGTATAACAGGAAAGCCTCTTTAAATGAAATTATTTTTCCAACTCCTTGAATTTTCTTACAAAATATTTCTCTTCAAGTGGAATTCCTCTATAAGTGCATTAAATTTTGTGAAATTATATTTAAAAAATATTAAATAGATTTTCTTAAAATTTTACATAACTATGTTGTGTTTGTTTGAGAATACGGCAACTTTCGAGGATATTAGATCACAAAAAATGGCCGAATTCACATTTTGGCTCTTATACAGAGAAATAATCAACCAACTTCTGCGATATGTATAACTCTAAATGTTATTAAAAAAAAAAATAAACCAGTAAATATTTCTATTCAAGAATTTTTCGAGAAATTTAATGAAATAAATATATAAATAAATAAAAATTTCGGAAAGGCTCGGGAACAGAACTTTCTTTAAATCTTTTTTTACATATTTTGCCATATATCTATGTATAAGGAAATAATTAGTACATCAAGATCACTATCAAGAACAATATTTTCATTTTTTAAAGAACAATAATTCATAAAGTTGGGGCAAAGCAAAGGCTTGTAAGTACTTTTTTCTGTAACAAGTTTTTTTAGGAATATAAGGTATCGACAGTTCAAATTTGAGTGGATTGAAGTTAAAAAAAAAAATTCTTCTAACGAAATGAACTATTTGTTAGTATCTAACAGCTCCTAAAATTTCAGACTCCTACAAGTGATCGCCTAGAAGAAAAACGAAAAGATAACAAAAAAAAACGATTTCAGATAACGGTTAATTCTAACAGCCATTTTGTTTTTCTAAAGTTTAACTATGCTTTGTAGCGGCAGAAGAAACTGGCCACTACCTTTCTGTGTTTGCAGAATTAAAAAATGTATGATGTTTCGCTACAATAAGCAGCAAAAAGTAGTCAAAAAATTACATTTTTAGCACTTTAAGAGGATATAGTTAGAAGGAGCGAGTGAGAGAGGTAAAGATTTTCCTTCTACGAAATTAAGTTTTGGGTCACAATGTATTAAAGTACAAAATTTCAATTTATCTTAAAGGATTACATTTTAAAGGATGTTGAAATTTTGTAAATAGGCACAAGGACAGACGGGCAAAATGATTGACGGACAGTGCGAAACTAATAAGTACTTCTTTTCAAATTTTTTTTTTTTTTTTTGGAAAAGTTCTAAAAAGCGCCTTTCTGTCGCTGTACAAATTTTAACTATATGCTGCACACATTGAGTTTACGGTCTAAAATAGTAAAATTTCATTAAGTAAGTACTTATTTTTTATTTAACCGTAACCGATCAGAAAGTTTCAAAATATCTTAAATAAATATTTCGACTTTTTTTAAACGATTTCTGTGTTAATAACGTTTACATAAAAATTTAATTAAGTAAGCAATTAATAATCAAGTGAAACTGTCGATTAGACTACTTACTACCTATACTAAGGTCACCAAATCGTCTCAAATTGAAATCAGAATGCAAAATTAATGATTAAAATTTAATGTGATTCTATAACGTAAATTCAGTTTTACCATTTCCCCCATGAAATTCTACAATAATATGGATTGAACACTTTTTTCACATAAATTTAATGTTTTAGTAATTATGAATGTAAACGATATTTTAGTACTAACTTTATTTCATAAATCAATAACTTTTTAAGTTTCTTAATAAACCTCCACAAATTAGATATTAAGGAAGCCGGAAATTTTTGATTGAATTGGTAGTACATAAAACTAAAAATTGAATTCCAAGGTGTTACTCTTTCAATTACTATTTTCAATAATGTAATAATGAAAAAAATTACAAGTTTCTGGCATAGAAGTCTCTATACATTGATTAACGTTATTGACTCTGTAAGTAAATCACTATCATTTGTGGGTAACCATATTTGTTGGAGGATTTCCTTTTTAAATGATATTTATATTACTTATATACGAATTTCAATTTGAAATTTGAAAATAAAATTCTAAATAAATAATTTAATAATCTGCGGGTGTGTTTGTGCGCGTACATGTCAACAAATATTATTATAAAGATTTTTCTTTTATAGAAATCAAATGCAGAACAGTTGAAAGCAGGAAGTGTTTTCAAAAAATTAAACTGATTTTTCTTCTAAATTTTCACGATTTTTGTATATACGTTATATACATATGTACTTAGAATTTCATATCGTAACTAATTTCCGTTGAATTTACTGTTTTTTCTCATCTAAAAGTATTTATACTTAAAACATTCTATTTGTTATATTTTATCTGTTATACATTTTTACTTATATAAAATTTAGAAATTTTTGTTAAAAAATAATACAAAGTCTTATGAAAGCATTAAAAAAAATTAAAATTTTTTCAGCCCCGGATTTATCATACATGCAAAGTATGCATTTGCAATGGGCGATAAAAAATAGGGGCGCCATTGAAAACTTAAAAAACCCCTAAATTTAAAAAAAAAAATTTTCACCCAAAAAAAGGATTCCAAGTTTTTTTTTACACATCAATTTATAGCGAAATTAACTTAATAAAATCTACCTACATGCAAACATAATATTTTGTTCTACACATAGTTCCTACACACGCACCATATAACAAAAAATGTTCATAGAATTAAAATTACTCATACATTTCTTTACTCTACACTACTCTTTCATTCTTATTTTTTATACGAATGCAGAACATATTTTTTTGAATGATATGAATCATCAGATTACAATTATTAATATTATTACTTTTATATACATTATTAAATGAATTTGTATATGCCTATAAACACAGAATATTATTCCACACAGTTGTATACATTCAATCGTTCATATATTATATAAGTGAAATCGTCTCATATAATATACATACATATATAGAAGCAATGTACGCAAAAAATAAAAATATTCAAAAATGCACATGTACACATAATTTATATTGTCTAATATGAATAAGATCAACACTCATGCGTACACATATAATTATCTCATAAAGCAAAATTTTTATTTTGCTGAGATTGCTCCCTATCAGCACTCGCTCGTACACATATAATTATATCACAAAGCAAGGTTTTTATTATGCTTAGTGGCTACACTCGTTCGTACACATTATATTTAAATTGTTTCATACATGCAAAATTTTATTTTTGCTTAGTTGGCGCCCACTCACCAAACAAACAAACACATTATTATAATGTATTACGTTTTCTGTATACTATTGCATTAGTAAACAACAAGAACAAAACAAAAAAACACAAATTAAGAATGAGAATAGAAAGAAATTAGAAAAAGAGAATGAGAGCAATATTCTTAAATGATGGAAAGCATAGCTTGATATTGAGATTGTGTATACCAATATTTTGTTTTTGTTTAACAACAAACAATTTTGAATGAATTTCATCGTTATGAATTTCTACTACTATGTTCTGCTTTCGTTTTTGAAAAAACTGTTATCAATCACAGAATTAAATTTTAATTGATAAAATCTACTACTTATATTGAATTGAAAAAATGTTGTTTAATAATCAAGCGAATGTTAAGAATTTTTATGCTGAATTGATGTAGTATAAGTCATCCAAAAAATAAGAGTAAAATGAAATGGCGCATAATTTGCTTCACACATTTATCTCCAAAATTAAAACAGTTAAGCAAAACGACATTCTGAAATTTCAAAAAAACAAGCCTATAAATACTAGTAAATGCATTTATTTTAATAAAGTCTAAAAAATTTAATGAACAGTATAAAAGCTTGTACCAATGTTCATAAAAAGCTTAGTTTTCAAGTCATAAATTTTAGAACGAAACTTTGATTTTCCTTAAATTTTTGAATGCAAGTCGAAACTTATTTTATACGCTGCTTCATTTCTCAGGCGATTTGTGAAATAAAAAGCCAAATTTTATTCGTAAATTTAAAATTACGAATAAAAATAAAAATAAATTTTTACTTTTAATCATATTCAAATAAGCTTTGAAAAAGTTCATTTGATATAATTTTCATAGAACCTTTTACAATAAGTTTCACTTGTACGTCAAAAAGTAAATTTTTTGGTTGTTAAAATCAAAAAATCAAGTTTAAATGATTGATATAAATCTGATCATAACTTCATAAAAAAACGTACAGTTAAATAAATTACCTTGTTTTTGAATTTATAAAACAAAAAATTGAAAGTTTAGTTCCAGACTTTAATTCTATAATTCAGCATAATAAGGTTACAAGAAAGTGCTTTATGATGCACAATGTGCAATGCCCATTAAATTTTGTTCACAGTAATAAAATAGGTGAAACGGTTGAAGGGGGGGGGGGGGGCGCACTTTTTAGGAACCGCTTAGGGCGACGAATACACCAGGACCGCGCCTGAATTTTTTTTAACTTTTATTTTACTTTTTACAATAAAGTTAAAAAAGAAAATATTAAAAATGTGAAATGTTAAAGATAGTTAATTTTTATACAAGAACGGGATATGGAAAGCAATAAAAACAATAATAAGAATAATATTAACGGTACAATATCACTAGAAACGACAACAACAGTTAAAAGAGAATAATAAACAAAACAATCCACTTCTTTCTTCTCTTTTCCTTCTTCTTCTTCATCACCATCTTCAACATAAATTAATCATTTTGATGCTGTCATCTACTGAAATTGCAGTTTTTTTTTTTGTTTTTGTGTTCTCGTTTTAAAGTTTGCTACTTTTTTTTTCTTTTTAAAGGTTATCACTTTTCTAAGTTAGTGTTTTTAGTGTGTGTCTTTCTTCGTTTTTATCAGTGTTGCCGCAATATGAAAGTATAAACAGTGTGTCATGAAAGTGCTAGGGTTTTCGTTTAACTTTAAAGTGCTACTTAATTTTTGTGGTTGCTCGGGGTTATTCGGGTGAATTTGTTTTTATTTTAAACAATTTAAATTAGGTTTTCTTATAATTTGGAGAAAAATGCTTTTACAAATGCGACTCGCATTATTTTGCGTAGACATTTATTTCTTTGGGATTTCTTTTTAGTACGTATGTTTATGGTAAGAGGGATGGCAGCGCTGCAAAATACAAAAAACTTTAATTGTCATTCTGAATTATCATTGCGAATCACAGCTCAATTGAGCTTGAGTTTTTGAAAATAGTGTTTTAAGAAGTTCTGTTTTTGTACAGTCCTCCTTTTACAAAAAAAAAAAAATTAATACTTTTACTACTTTTTATGTTGCAACTCTACATAATTCTTATAAAATTTTTTATATTTCTCTAATTTTCATTATTATATTATACACATGTTTGTATACAGAAGAGAGATGAATAGAAAGAGAGGAAACAATAAAAATGCATGTGCAAGTTTTATTACTCAAATAATTTCGACTTTCTCTCGAATAATTTATTAGAATTACTTACTACATATAAGTATTTTTTAAAAATTCAATTTCGATAGAATGGTTTGGGAATAATATAAAAATCTAATTTTTATATTAAGTAATTTAGTATAAGGATTTATAAAGTTAAGTGTATTCGTATATCATTTGATTCGCTATAAAAATAATGCTGTGCAATATTATTGGCGTCACTTCAATAATAACAAATAATTTATAATGCATATAATATATTCTAAAACATAATGTGTATAACCCTATTCTGTTTTAACAGTTCCTTTAAAATAACACTAAGTTCATACATTACATAAAATACAAATACTATTGTGTATAACAAACTGAAAAGAAATTTGACTGGAGAAAATAAAATTTTAATTATTATCGCATCGATGACATGATGGTTTATAACATCAATTATTACAAATTGATTTTAAAAAACGCACATATAATGTTGAAACTCATTTCTTTCTTAAATCTTAAAGTTACTCCTTAAAGTTTTTCGAAATGAAAAATTTTAAACTAAGGACAATTTAAAAATCATTGAATTCTTATTCTCATTGCATTTGTACTATTGTGTTAAAGTATAAACTTGTGCATTAACTAAATTTGTTAACTCGAGATACAGTTCCAAAATACAATAGCGTAAAACCAGTTGTTTTTTTTTTAAATTCTCCTAAACTTATGCAAAATTGCATGTAGTTATAAAACACATGATTTTACGAAGAAGATTTTTTATTATTTTTGTCTCTAAAGCTATACGCGTATGTATTAAAAAAAAATTCTAGATTTTATTAATTACTAGATGAAAATATGAGTTTTTTTCACATATTTTGATTTACACCAATAAATTAATGGTTACCATTTAGTTTTTAAATTCAATTTTATGCAAATATAGATGGCGACTATATACATTTTATGCGATTTATTTTAAAATTCATTTTGATTTCTGTGATATTTTGACCCCCAAAATTACACGTTCAGTATTGTTTTCTGAAGAATGAATTATTAATGGCAGATGTTAAATATTAAAATCTCTTTTAAAATGCCCATAGGTACAATAACATAATCTTTGCAGCTGACAGTTATTAAAGGTAAGATTAATTACCGGATAATAATTATTATTATTATGATTGTGGGTTTTAAAGTACATTAAAATTTTTATAAACGCAGCGTTACATTTACTAATATTTTTCAAAAAAAAAAATTTTTTTTTTTGTATCAGCCACCGAGGAGACTTGAAAATTTTACATAGTTCTATTGTTTGAGAATTCCGACAGGAAACTTTATAAGTACTTGCTATCATAATAACATATTCAATTATTTTCGAGTACTTATGGGGATTGTTAGTTGTAAAAATAGAATTTTATTTAACTACATGTAGTTGCAAAAAAAAGAAAAGGATAAAATGTAGGAAATTTTTCTTTTCATAAAATTAAAAATTAATTTTTAAGTAAAATTGAGCTTCCTGTACTATAAAGTAAAAACTAAATAATTTTTGGTCTCTGACCTACATGAATTTCAAAACCAGATTTATTAAAGTAGATTTGGAAAAAAAATGTGGTTAAGTAGAAATTAAATGTTAAAAATTCCATTTGCAGAACAATTTTTAATTTATTATTGCAATTACTACTAAATAAATATTTTAACAATTCAGTTGGTTGTTTTTCTTTTCGCTGAAATTTTCACAAAATTCCATTTTGATTTGCTAAAATAAATTGAAAAATTGTTTAAGAAATTTATTTAGAGATTCAAAAGAATTTTTTTTTTATATTTTTGTTATTCATAGAATATAATATCTAGCATAATTAGAAAAAAAATTTGATTCGGATTCGTTTGGCATTAAAAATGAAAATAGTTAGAGCTGTGTTAATACTCACTTGTTAACTCTGTTAATAATAACCGGTAACAATCAATGATTTTAGCAATTGTATAATATTATATTATAGTGGCCTTTATTAACATACTGTTTTCATATTAGTGATCAATTTTGGAGTGTGTAGTTTGGATATTTACTTATATATTATATGATTATGTAAATTTGAATCTTTAATCACGAATCTTTTATGGCAGCTGCAATAAATTCATACCATCTCATGGTATCTCATGGTATTTAACGGTCATAAGGGAAGTGTCCAAATTATTACCTCGATTCAATTATCACATCCAATATAACAACGGTTCTGGTATGTGTTATAGCAAACCATTTATGGAAATTTGATGAACTTTGTTCTATTATTTTATAAGGTATCACTAGGATGAATGAGTGGAAAGACAGACAATAAATCGTCTCAAAATTCAATCTTACCAAAAAACATAAATTTAAATCTTATATCTTAAGTTGTCATTTCTGAGCAATACAAACAAAATAGCGGATATTTGCAATATGTTTCAAACAACCGTCGATTAGGGGTGAATTGATAAAAATGTGAAAATCTTAATTTAATCAAATGCAATACTGAAAAATCTCAAAATTAACGACTTTTTTAGATTTTTTAGTATTGCATTGTGATAAAATTATTCGTTATGAAAGAAACTAGTTGCACTATAAATAATATTTTATATACTCGAAATGGCTACGAAATTCCTAGTTGTAAACTGCGTACATTACTTTGCCCCATTAATCTTAAAGTAATATGAACGACAGAAACGAGTTGCTGCCATACGTTAGTTAGACACTTAGAAACCTTAAAGCTGATTATCCAGAACATTGATATAAGTACTCTTTTTTGTCGATTTATAATCCGATAAATTATTGGATAAATCAATCAATCACAAAATAAATTATAAGCTCCTCTTTTCGATTGAATATAATTTTAATGAAAAATTACTAACGGGCAAAATTAAAAGGAACATACACACTCTTAAATAAATTCTGAAATTTATTAACTTTTTATTACAGTAATTTCCGAAATTAAAATTAAATCCTTTTTAATAAAATCTCACATGAAAGTATTAAAATGGCATACTTAATTAATTTCGCTATTTTTATATTGGATTGTAAAATTCAACAAAAATACATTGAAAATAAATTAAAAAAAAAAAAATACAAATTTTTTTTCAATAAAAGCAATAAGAAGTTTTTAATATTTTTAAAGAGGATTGAAATAATCGCAGTTTTACACGTAGTTTTACTTTACTGAAACGAATGCGAAAGCAAAAAAGTGTATTATACTTTTGGTTGCTGGCATAAGCATGGTAAAACTTTTTGTTTTCATTGATCATTTCAATTACAATTAACTCAGTTTAAAAATGGTTTGTAAAGTAGCACGTTTCCTGTTAAACAGATGAAAATACTTTTATCCCTAAAAACAGTAGTCTATTTCTATTTAAATGTTTTCCACACTATTGTACCAAAAGTTTAATATTATTCAAAATTCTATATTGCATACTTTTTGGGGAAAGAACAAAAACAACATAAAGATTGAATACGACCAGTGTTTTAGTTAATTACGATAAATGGTTTATTAGCTTTTATAAAAGTTTTGGTAAACTAAAAGTTTCTAAAAAATAGGGAGCCGAAAATCAAAATTTTGGTTAGAAAGAAAGGCGATATTGTGGCGAAACAAGTTTAACGTTTTCGAGAAAAATTATGCAAAAATTTAACCGAAAAAAACCCGGCTGAATATCACAATTTAATTTCTACGATGCGGAAGGAGGTAGATAAAAATTTTCTTATAGAAGAATATAGGGTTGCTGGCAAAGATTTATTGTAATTCCGGAATACTGATCAAAATTGAATAGAAAATAGATGGTATTATAGAGAATTTGTAAATGAATTAGCAGTTTTTGCTTAGAATTTTAAGGAGAATTTAGTGTTTTTGTTTTCGAGTGGACAAAATTCCGAAGAGACAGTATTCTAATGATTTTTTCAATATTTAAAAACTTAAATTTTTTTTCATTATAATAATCCATATTAAGAATATTATGATTTTACAGTTTTGTCACTGAATTCTTTATTGAAATTCAAGCAAATTTGTGTATTATTTTATAAATATAAAGGTTCGAGTTATGAAACTGTAATGGAACATTTATCATTAAAATTTTGTAAAAGCTTTTTACTTATATAATTACTCTTAAATATTTCTCTTTAATCTTTTAAACGTAGTTTTATTCAACTATAAGTACTAAGTATATGTACATTAATACTGAAATCAAAAAAAAAAAATTTATTGAAATTTCACATAAATAAATTTTAATATTTTAAGAACGGTGTGTATTCTGTTCTTTTCGGTAATATTATTAAACAAACTTAATAGATTTTATTTAATAAGTAAATAAAAATAATAAATAATCATATTCATTATTTTTGTGTAAAATGGTATAGCGTGTCTAAATTTTTACTTGTGGTAGGAGAAGAATTTCTTTACAGTAATAGTTAAAATGAGATCAACTTTAAAATGAAATTCTTGTAAAATATAAAAAAAAATTTTAACTTGAGAAATGGTGTATTTTTAATTCATTATTCTTTAATTTTTCTATACTCGTATAAGGTAGAAAAGCTTAATTTCAGATAAAGAGATTGCGGTCAGGGTTACCATATTGATTTGATAAAAAATCTGGAAAAATTTGCTAAAAAATCTGAAAAATCTAGCAACATAGAAATAAAAACTGGCATAAAATCTGGTAAAAAAGCCAGCTTTTATATATATTTTAATGATTATCCAGCTTCAATAATTATAATTAAGGAATGTAATGAAGTATCCAGCTTCAGCGTCACCTAGGTGTCAATATAATTCATTTCAAATAAATTTTTTTATATATTGATTTTTGAATTCACAAAATAGGAAATTTAAATTGATTTTAATGAAAAATATAGAAAATTTAAAAAAATCTAACATTTTGGGAAAAAATCTGAGAAATCAGATTTCCTTTCCTTGCAATATGGGAACACTAGCTGAGATATTTGTCAACTTCAAAATATTAAAAACTTGAATTTCATTTTCTTCATTTTATTTCACTTCCCTCGTATAACTTAATTTAAGTATTTGTTATTGAAATTTTCAGTCGTAAATATTAAAGTATCTACACTCATAATATTTATAAATAATAATTCAATACAAAACAAATAAATGGCCAGCTGTATGCATAAAACTTAATAGTTATTGAAATGATTTTATTTTTTTTTCATTTTTTAACATTAATGAATTGAATTTCGTAGTAGAATTACCTATACAAAATAATAAAATTGAAAAATAATTAATAAAAAGAACAATAACTAAAAAAAAATTAAAGTGTAATTAATAAAAACTTGATAAAGTGCTGCTTTAAGCTTGTATGTTCATATTTGTTGCTAAAATTTACATTTGGATCTTAGTATAGTAAAAAATAATTTCATATGTTGAAGAATTTTAACAAAAATCTATATAAAAAATTTAATTTTCATTCTATAGATTAAAGGTTATAGAATATTAACTAGTTTGATAAAATCGGAATAGTACTAATCAAAGATTACTTGTATAATTTCCGTTCTTAAGCTCAAATAGCAAGCGATGACAAGTAACATTTTGCAAAAATCTATTTTAAACAAATTTCTATTTTGGTTTTTTTGATTAAGATCAGTACTATAAGATTGCCAAATTTTGAAAATATATAGAATTTCACCTTTTTCGTATCAAAATCTATGAAACTTAATTTTCTCGAACTACAAGCCCCAAATGTAATTAGCAACCAAAAACTGGCATATCACAATTCTTTAACATGCCATAAATATGTGTATCTGAAGTCATTGACTTTTTTGCCACGATTTTGCGTCCTTGATGGAAAATCTACTGCTGAATTCGAACAAAAAAACCTTTTTTAGTTTTATAGGAAACTTCATAAATTCATTTTTAACTTAATTTTTTAGTCTGATTAAAAATATCATATTCAGCCTTTCGAACGAATATTTCTGACATTACCGGTTATATTTTTAGTTTTATCAGAACAGGTAAATGACTCTCTTTTTTTGGAAATTAAAAACAAAGAAGTGAATTTTTGTTATGAGGAAGAGAATTTTTATTATGATTAGCTTTTAGACCGACGTGTCCGACGCTGTAAAGCCATTTCACCCAAAACTTCAGGCATAAATATTTGAACTATAATAGGACATATAACTGTCAAGTTTCATGAATCTGACTTAATTAGTTTTTGAAATATTTAAAATAACCTCTTTTGAGTTGTATGGCAGCTACCCGAATCCGTTGTCCGAATAATTCCAATTGCAAAAGCCGTCCTTTCCGAATTCTGCCGTCCTAGGCAGAAAAGAAACAACTTGTGAAAGCTTTGTGGTATTTGCCTTATTAATTTTTGAGTTATCTTGCGATCGGACGGACGGACGGACATGTCTAAATCAACATTTAGCATTTTACGCTGAACAAGAATATATATACATGTCCATACCGTAGGCGACACCTTTACGAAGGTTACCCATTACGAAGGTAGCAAGGTATAAAATAGGTACTTAATACTTTCGAGAATCAAAGTATCAGATAAATTCTTCAAGTGTTCGAATGTTCCCAATATTAATTACCATTTTTAAAGTCTGGTGTATACTATTTAAAAAAAAAATAATTTTCCAATAATTTTATAAATTTCTAATAATTAAACATATCTTATTTCAAACTCATTTATTTTAAGATTTTTAAATTTAAGATTTCTGTAATTTTTTTTAAGAATCTACATCCTTTTGGAAAGCAAAAAAATTCTCATTGCATATATGTACGTACATACATAGAGATGATGTGTGAGTGTACCCATAAATTATTAAAATACATTTTCTAATTATAGTTCTGTTTTTATAAGTAGAACTTAAATTGCATACTAATTTTTTATACTTAAAGAAACTAATTCGAATAAAATATTGCCTTTTGCGAAAAACAACGAATAATAGAAAAACGGAGAAAAAAGCATCGTGAGTTCAAAAAATGAAAAGAATTTTAATTAGTTGTAATTAAAATTTATACTTATGTACTGAATGTACTTTATACTTATTATATAACAGTTCAGATTGGATGCAAAAGGAGGAGAATAAGGATTTTAATATGTCTAGAATCTTGATTTTACATTTTTAGTGTATTTGTAAAGAAAAATATTTGTTTAATTTTCTATTCCAAAAATTTCATTGTCCTTGCCAGAATTTTTCCAATATTTTGATTAATATGGTCTCTAAATTTTTTATTTTTTGAACAAGTCACACATTTTATACACACACCAAATTCTGCCAAATACACACACGCATAAATTATTCAAAAATTAACTTAATTTTTAATTTGAATTATTGTGGCATTTTAAAAAAATTATTCACACCATTTATACTTACATTAATTCTTTTAATTCATATACTTTTTATATACAACTATATATATATATATATATTAGCATATATGCCTATCGAATTTTAGAAACTGCGATGATGCCATAAACATTTTTAGCTCTTGAAATATTGTCTTAATTATGTTTCCAAATTAATCACATTTAAGAATTTATTCTCATGTGAGTACAACACAACGGGTTGTCTTTTCTTAAACATTTTCTTGATTTTTCTTCTTATCTTATTGTTGTTGTTTTTTTTTTCTTTTTTTTTTGCTAAGAATGGGGTTGGAAATAAACTTGATGCCTTTAGTATTTCACGTTTGGTTTCTGGATTGGCGGGATGGAAAGAGTGTTTTGACGGGCTGGGTGGGGGAGGGGGGGTTGTTAAAAATAAACAGAGAAAATAAAAGGAGAAAACGTTTAATATCACGTTGTTAAGATTTTCTTTTGATTATTGTTATGCTCTCGTATTTGTATTAAGAATGTTAATAGCTGAAAAAAATATGGAACCTGGTGAGTTTTAGTTATATTTAAGAACCTGAAATGTATAATATTATTATGTGCGCTTATATAACTATATATTTTATTTTATTATTATACGTTCGGAAACATATTAAAATAATTATTTAAAAATAAATTTAATAACAGTTTTAATAATAAAAATAAATATTTTCTGCTTATTTTCGGGTTATTCTATAAATATTTTTTTTTCCGAATGGTATTGATAAAATCTTATACAAAAGATTATTGAAATCAAAACTGGCTTACAGGGCTGTATCAACGGGCAAAACCATATAATATTCTTCGGGGCCATTTATTTTACCAAATGTTAATGAAAAAATAAAGTTGAACATTTGCATACGATACGAACTAGAGACAACATTTTGAATCACCCTATTTTTCTCAATAACTCCTGAAGTAGATCAGGTAGCATAATAACTCATGAACCAAATTGAACTTCAGTTGATAAGGTTGCCATCTATGCTAAAATTGGAGAGACGCCGCTTTGATACGTCACCTAGAAAATTAACGTTTTTAAAAATTAAAAGTTCAAATTTAAAATTTTTCGAAATTTAAAGTCATCCGATTCTGAAACCCGAAAACATTATAACTAATGTGGATATTCACAAGAAAGCCTTTATTCTGAAATTTCCAAGTCTTATTTAATAATGCACAAGTCTTGCAGAGACACGTAGTTATACTTAAAATTTCAAAAAGTAAAATCAGTCGAAATTGATTTTAAGCCCCAATAACTTCAAAATATATATAGGATGTTAGCTTTCTAACTGCACTACTACTTCAAAATGAGTGAAATAATTTCGCTGTAGAAATAATGTTCACATATACCAGTAGGTAGCGAGATCCGGAGGCAGAAAGCTATTAAGTCAATCTTGAAATCTTATGCATAACCTTATCGTGGAGGAGCCTTAAATCGACCGATACGGGCGATCATGAAATTATGAAATTTCAAAAATACCGGAAATTTAAAATATATCGTTCTTTCAAAACGTATAATTTCTTCGTGAAACTACAATAATAGAATGAGCTAATGCAGTTTAATACGTACGTACGTATATACTAAACGGTATACTAAATTAACGTAATCGTTTGTGACGCTAAGAAATAATTAGTCTGGGATGTAAACATATAAGCGTATGTTTTTGATCAGCGTCGAATTTTTAGTCATTCTATCCATGTCTCTCCGTCTGTCTGTCTGCCCGTCCGTCCAACGATAACTCAAAAAATAATTGAGCTAAGCTTACCAAATTTAGCAAAAATGATTTAGTAAAATATCGAAACCCTATTTATATTTGATTAATTATTGATAACTTACTTTGCAGCAGCATCATGATTAAATTTTTATAAAATTTAGCACCGTCATTAATCGTATAAAAATTTTGCACTGAATTACCTGTATATAACAGGAAATTGAAATATATTAAATATTACATTTAATATTTAAAATTAAATTACTATATTATTTTATTACATTATTAAGATTACGATGTCTAAGCATTCAAATCGTTTATCCTTAAAAAAATCATGTTATAAAATATGTCATCCAATCATTCACTTTTAGTTAAACAATTTCATGAAATTAAATATGCATTTGTATATAATATAAACATGGTTATTACCATATTACATTCTATCGTAAGTTTTCATCACTTTTACCGACCGCATTGAATGCAATAAGCAAGGTTATGTGATGGCAACAAATTTTGGATATCAAGTTTCAAAGAGAGAAGCGTAAACAAATTATTTTAGAGACATGTCGGTCTGTCGATCTATATGCAAACTCACGTATCTCATGTACGACTGAAACGATTTTCATGAAATTTTATTATGATTAGCTTATTTTGGCTATCAAATGTTAATGTCAAAGGAATATGACTTAGTCAATCAATTTTTTTCTATTATTTCAATCTAATATATAAATTCAAATTGTTAAAACAATGAACTTGTTAATTTCATAAGAAGTTCAGGGTTCGCAAATCAAATTAAGGGCCGATTTTACATTTTGTACCATGGTTGAGGAACTAATTGATGAAAGTTGAAATTTAATATTTAAGTTCTGATTGTCACCGAAACTAAATGACAAGCTTTTCAGGAAAATCGGAGGTAAGAAACAGAAACTCTACTATGAGCCAAATTTACATTTTTCCAGGCAATTAAAAGTTTACTAGGGTCTTTAAAATTTAAAGGAAGTGTTTAAAAGACATTTTTGTAATCGTTTGAAATTTTTTTGTTAAATATGACAGGATGCATTGTCACATTTAACGTTGATTAATGTGCTGATTACGTCAGATTTTTTTTTAATAAAATTCAACTCATTGCATTATCCAGTAAATAATGATAATTATTTATTTCACGTATGTATGTGCAACATACGTTTAGTTGTTATTTGATTTTTAAAACAACATTCAATCTATGTACAGTCTTCTGTAAACCGAATATAATTTCCAATGTTGAATAGAAGTAATCTTGAAGCTACAATGGGGTACTCAAATTTATTTTGAATCAATTTCAAACTTTCATAAAAAAAAACAGTATTGTAATTACATTATTTATGAAATTTCAAATTTAAAATCTCACACTTATATTTTTCTAAATTCTTTCAAAATTATTTAAAACGCATTTATGTGCTTCGGCTCCCACCATCTTTCTGGCCCATAATCCTATTAGGGTTTAACATGGCTGGTCCATATACAATATTATTGTTGTACTTGTATTTTTGCAATACGTCATATTATATGGATTTTATTCAATTACTTTAAAATACAAAAATTATGAGGAAAAATTTCGATAACTACAGTAAAATTTTTTTAATAATATTACCCAAAAACCATACCCAATAAGTAAGTATTTGTAGAAAATAAATATTTTAGTTAAAACTTATCCAAAATAATATGTTGTGGAATTTAGTTATGAAAACCCTTTCAAATCAGAAACTAAAACAAAATTTAAAAAAATTTTTGTTATTCAAAAATGTTTTTATAAAAAGTTTTTGTAAAATTTAAAATAAACATGATTTTGACAAAATGGTTTTTGCTAGGACCCTATTATTGTTATTATTATACATACTTATAATAAATTTAGTTATAGTTGGGGTTAGTTTAACATTTGTTCTTATATGTAAATGTTAAATGACATATAATGAGTTTTTATTAGCACTTTTCAAAAAAATTTTTGAAAAAAGTGCTTATTAGTTTTATTCTGTCTGTCCGTCTGTTCGTCTGTCCACGGACATGTTTACAAAACTCCTATAACCTTGAAGATAGAAAGCTGAAATTTTGTATGTACATAAGTCTTTACTAAAAACTAATTTTCGTGGAACATAATTTTTACCTACCTCCGTCTCTCTAAAAGTTATACCCCCTAAAAACCCTAAAAATGCCATTTATTAACTGTTTACTGTAGTTGAACCATATGCATTTTTCAAATTTTGCAAACATAGAAAAACAGTGGGTTGGTTCTTTTATTGTGGCATACAACAATTGAACTATAAAAAAGCAAAATGGCTGATATAATTTAACATTATCTAAAATACGTTTTTTCCAAATTTTTGATGTTGTTTTTCTCCTAAACCCCAGGTTGTAAAAGTCTGAAATTTTCAGACTTTTACAACAGCTTTCAGACATTAATAAATAGTTTATTTCGTTAGAAGAAAATTTTTTTCCACTTCCGCCCCCTCTCCAGTTATCGCCTCTCGAATTTGTGAAAATTGAATATTTGGTACCTTATACTTCTAAAACCGCAAGCTTTTTTTAATTTCTATAAACGCAAAAAGCTAACGGTACATTCCATAACATTAAAAAAAATAATTATTTTCCTTAACTCACGCAATTAACCCTTAAAATCGCTTTATTTCAAAGACTGCATATATGCATCATCCTAAATATATGCAATCCTAGAAATAGTTTCGTATATGAAAGAAAATAAATTTAGTAGTGTAGTGATATACACAGATTGTTTTTAAAAGCAGTATTTTAACTTGTTAAAGGGAAAAGTGCTACAATACAAACCATTGGTTTGACCCAGCTTTATTTATTTTACATATGCGGTACAAAGTGAGAAACAAATTTTTATGTACAACATTTAAAATTTCAAATGTACACGTATATTTACATACTCATCTATATGAAGATATATACATAAATTATAACAAATATCTCTATTATCACAGCTTGTGCACCTACATAATTTTTTGCCTCATATAATGTGTAAGTTTGTATAGTATATATATATGTGTGTGTACACACAATATGATATCCATTTTCGATAATATTATGTTCGTTATTATATGATCATTTTTTCTGGTTGCTTAAGCATATCCTTCACGACGGAAAACATTTAGGGAATTTTTTTTTACAATAATAATTTACAAATCCTTATAAAAATCCTTTTTTTTTCAAACCACCGTTTAAATGATTTTTGTTTTTTTTTCGCATTTTTGTTATTTTCTCCGTAAAGATTTATTTGATGATTTTAGCAAAAAAAAAACTCTATTTATACATTTGCAAATGTGGGTGGTAACACACAAACACACATATTTTCTTTTTTTATTCATTTTTAAATTTGGATTTTTTTTCTTTGTAAGTAAGGATAATAATTCAAAATTTAGGCAATTGAGTCGCAAATTTTATACCTTTATAAATAAAATGTTAATATTGAAATTTAAAGCATTGAAAAAGAAAAATTTTCTTAGTTTGAAGCAGAAGAAAATGGGAGTAAAGCAATCAAATTATGTGATCTGGATTTTTGGAATTAGATTTTTCTTTAAAATTATTTGATATTCTTTCTCATTTCTCCAACTTTAGTTCAAAGTATGTACTAATATATTTTAAAGTATTCAATTTATTAACAAGTGTGCTACTATGATTAATTGTGAGCTGAACTGATCCTAATAGTAGATGAGGAGTTGCCTCAAATTAGAACATTTTCTATTTTTTTTTTATAACTACTTTCTATCCAAAAATTTTAAATTTATTCGCGTCCGAATTGCATTGGAAAAACTGTTTAGCTGCAATAATTTTTTTGTATTTCAGTTTTGCTATTATCCGACTCAGATAGTATATATCATAAGTTTTGTCTACATATACACGTATTATAATGCACATATTAAAGAATCTTGAGCAAGCTTTTTGAAGCGAATGTTATTTATTTATGCCCGCAATCTGATTTACTGTACAAATTAATAAAATTTCCGGAATAGACAAAAATTATGATCAAAGCCAATAATAATTGAGTTCGCTCTAGTGTATACTTAATTAATTTGACTTAACCGACGACTTAGTGTATACTTAACTAATTTGACTTAATTAAATTGAAAGAGTATTGAACTAAAGTATATTGAATATTCAAAAATTACCCATAGGTAGCAATCATATTTCATGAGTATGAAAATTTTTGATGGTATAAATAAGATGTTTTTGTTTTTGTTTTTTCTTTCTTAATCGTTTATTATTTATGAATCACTTAGTTTATTGCATAATAAAAAGAATAAATCGTCCATAAAAATTTATTACAAAAATATCAGTCTCAATTATGACGATAAATTTAACATAAATAATAACTATAAAAATATGTGTGAGTTAAAACTTAAATTCTTTGATTATTGAAGAGATTCAGTAAAGAATATTATTGTTTTCCCAATATTTCAATAAGTTAGTAGTAGATAAATAGTCCTAAATAAGATTTATAGTTTTTTTTTTTATCATTTTTTCAAAAAAAAATTGAAAAGAAAATGCTTATTAATTTCACTCTGTCTGCCAGTTTGTAAAACTTTTTATAAAAATTTAAATTTATAAAATTTTTGTTTTATTGCTGCTGTACTCCCCTTGGGAGCATAGGGAACAAACCATCTCCAACGAACTCTTTTAAGGGCCAAATGTTGTACTACTTGTCGTGCAACGCTCTCTAACTAATGAATTTTTTTTTTATTTTGAAAGAAAATGTTTCCGCAATAAAAACCATAGTTCTTTATCTTAACTCACTAACTTAACTTCTAACTCATGATGGTTGAATTAACACTTCTTTCAAATTTTATCTTTTGTTCATCCTACATGTATGCAATAAATTAATATATTTTAGTATATGAATAAAATTTAATTAAATAATGTCGTAGTAGACTGTTTTTAAAAGTACTATTTTCACTTTTTTAAGTCAAAAGTGCTTCTTTATAAACAATTGGTTTGATCCAACTTTATTTATGTTCAAAAACAACATATCAAATCCCTTTAGCATAATATTTTTATTGAATACACCAAGCATATTTAATAGAATTTAAGAAAATATGGTTGGAAAATGGTTTATACAGTTGACTGAAGTTATAAGCTAAGAAGTAAAAAATAACAAGATTTACTTCCAAAAAAAATATAACAGATTTATAAACAAATTATTTTTGGCTTTGGTATAGTTGTTATTCACAAATATTATTCAATATTCATGCATACGTCTACTAAAATATACTTAATGCACATATTTCTAGCACTACAAGCACAAATATTTGGTTTAGATATTTTATAAAATTTTTTTGAGAAAAATCACTTTATGTTATTTAAAGAAGACTATAGCTATTTATTGACTATCTACCCATGTATCTAAATGTAATTTTTATATGTATAAAGACTACTGTTACCTATGTTTTTAACGTTTATTTCTGGTATTTTAAATAAAATTTACGTGTTGAAATTTTTTTGAAAATAACAAAAAACAAATTTTTGCAAATGTGTTTTAAAATTTTTTTTTAAATTTAATGTTTTTTCTGTACATATATTTACAATAATACCTGAAATATTTTAAATTTAAATACCTTAAAAATGTTGTGATTTCGGAATACTAAAAAATAATATTTTAATTTAAAAGCAATATTTAAAAATTAGGCAATTACATTGTGACCACACTGTAAGTTGCACTTACATTAATGAAGATAAAAATAATTTGCTGATGATTTCTTCATTTTTCTGCAGTCCTGTTAGTGGGGCTGCCTAGAAAATGGTAAGTTACTACTAGGTTGAATTAGCTCATATTATACGTATATTATTTGCTAGGAATAGGCAATGTAATTGTGAAAAAAAAAAAAATGAATTTCAAATTATAGAAGATAGGGTTAGAGTAAAAAGATTAAACCAAATGAGTTATTTTGTTTGAGCTAAAACTGCTGAACTAACAGCGCTTCCTCGCATTTCTTCACATAGTGTAGACCCAAAAGAACGATAAAACAAAACTGATTACTCAATTTGACTAGTTTCACGAAGCTATTCACCCAGATGCGTTTGAGGTTGGTTTTAAAGCTGCCACTAATGATGGACCTGATAACAATTCGAATTAGCCATTCAAATTTATAGAAATTTGGAAAAGCTTCCAATTTCGCGGTAGAAGAAGCAAACCGCTAGTTTTAAATAAATAATCAAATATCCGAAAAATTACATTTAAAAGACTCTGGTTAGCTATAGCTTTTAGAGAGTGGAGATAGGGAAAAATTTCCTTCTACGAATAAAAGTTTCTAGCAAAGATCTAGTTCATCTGTCTATTTTAAAGGGTGTAGGAGTTTTGTAAATAGTACCGCAGACGACATTCTCAAAAAAAAAAAGGTTTCTCACCTAGATTTCCGAATTGGAAAAGATTAAGTGAAAATGAATTTTATAAGAAAGATGAGTTCATGATTTTGATAGGCTTTAGAATTTTACTAACTTTTCAAGTCGAATATTGCAAGCAAAAATTGAATATATTTTTATTAGACAGAGCGCAAAAAACTAATAATGTTGTAAGGAAAATTTTTGGAACTTGTAATTTGTTGATTCTAATAATTGTTCTATGGAAAATTGATATGGTATTAAAAATATTTTTATTTTTTTTTTCAAATTCTTTGTAAATTGCATTTTAAGTAATGAAATAAAAAACTTTTGATATTTTTTTTTTTGCTTTAATAAGAAAAATAAAATTAAAATTCTTAAAGTGTTTTTGACTTCCTGCCATGAAGTTCCAGTAATAAATATAAACAAAAAATCAAATAGATAAATAGAACGTCTTTTCAAAAATGTGAAAATAGAATTATGTAAGCATAGCTGATATTGTGATTGTGATAATTATTTACGTCACGAAAATGTTTTTGTTAATTGAAAACAGATGGTTGTAGTACAGAGCATAAATGGTACTACAATGTTTGTTTACCGCAAAGCTCTGCTATTTTCAGTGTCTGATTAATAAAAAATCCGTTCCTCAATAACTTTTAATTTCTTGTTTTAAAAATTAAGTAAATTTTTATGTTTTTGTAATATTTTCTTTTTAGATATAGAAGATTCTTTTTTTTGTTATTTTGTCTTCTTTAATAAATTGATTTGTCTTTCAAATTATATTGAAATTATAAGTTTTAATATTAGGAAATTTTTAATTAATTAAAATTTAATTAGAATTAGGCAGGCAAGTGTAGATTAATTACCCACGCTTATCAAATATAAAAAACGTTGTAAATTATGGAAATGTTCCAAATTTATGATGACTTCCACTACAAGAGTTCATAACCGTGAAATAGGTTTTACGTATAAGTATTGTAAATAGTATTAATGTAGATGAAATCGGTTAAGAAAGCACAAATTCTGTGACAGGTACTTTGTATACTTAAATTTGTTTTTGATAGTTCTTTATTTTAACTTACTTTTCGATTTGTTATAGGGTATTTTATTTTATCGGAGGTTCTGTCAAAATTTGATTTATATTTTCTTTACTTATAGTACAATACTTATATGAACAACAAAATAAGAAAGTATAAAATTATATATTTGTATTTGTGAATTCAACAATCAAATGAGGAATCTGGCAATAACAGTTTGCAAATTTGTATTTAATATAATTTAAATAGTGCTGGCAACATTCACAAATTTTCAACATAATAAAAGTCCCTGTACATCATTCATTAAATCGGTAAATCCTGAACATCATTCGGTAAATGTGTCTATAGGAGAAAAGCTATATAAAGGGTAGAATTGTCTTTCTTTTGCTGTTGAGTAATATTAGAAATTTACAGCTTAATCGTGTATCTTGTTTTTACCAACCGCAATTGCATACAATAAGGGAGATGATGTGATGGCAATAAAATTTGCGTATCAAGTTTTTAGTGGGAACGCACTTCGACTATGGCACGAATTGATCAATTTTTGGGAAATATTAGGATACAATTTAATTTTCTTTTATTTCCTATTAATTAATTAATTAATATAATGAGTAATTTAAGAAAAATTTTAAGAACGTATCATGAAAATAAAATGGTTTTGTGATATACGATATAACGTAAGGAGGGTTAAAATTTACGGTAACTAGTATTAAAATTTCAGTATATTTACAAATTCTTGTCGATTTCAAGTAAATGCTCATACAGTTTTATAAGTATATTTGATGATAGTTATAAGTTTATTTTAAGTATTATTTGAAACATAGTAAGTTCTATTCGAAATCTTACTGCATTAATTTAATTTATTTTTTGACTTGACTACAGAGATTTCAATTGTGTACCAAGGTATATTAATTTAATCTGTAAATGCGAGAAGGGCTAATAGAGAAAATCGTATCTTCATTTATGATGATAACAGGTACATTTATTGGCTGAAACAAATTTTTTTTTGAGTAAAATTAATATTTGTATAGTTTCATTAATGAAAATTTCATTGAAACAACTTTCATCCTTATAAATACATACAAGAAAATTCTTATAATTTCTTAAAAATTTTGGTTACAAAATTTCATAAAATCTTTGGTTTTTCATGGAAAAATTATTTGTGCCCATCCTTATTTAATATTTTAGCAAAATATTTTTAAGAATTTTCTCCTACCTTATTTTTTATGTAATTTGTGGGTGTAAATTGAGTTCTAAGCTCCCCAATAATATATTCTTTGTAATTTAATATTAATATTATTTAATTAGGTGTATCTGATTGCTTTCATTATGATTTTTACTATTAAGTATAATATGATTGAGCTAGGATGGTTTTGTAATATTTTAAATTATTTTCATTCAAAACCGAAAATATTTTTTATAAAAATAAATGTGTATTTGTGTATAGTGTACACGAGTATAGCTAGATAACGCCTCTGTTTGATATTCAACACATTCTTATACGAAAATTATTTCAGACACATTACTGTTTCAAATTTTTTTATAAATAAATATTATATGTAATCAGACGTTATAATAATGTGTGTAGGTTTGTAATACATTGTAACATAAATATTGAATGCGATTATATAGAAAAGAATTGATTTTAGTTTAGGTGCTTGTCAGTTTCTTGGAAAATATTTTAATTTTATTTAAAAATTTATATTTTCTTATAAAAAAATATTAATATGCAATTGAATTTGGTTTTATTAATTTATTGAAAATTTGCAATATTTTCATATTCCTATTGATTTTCTCAAAAATTTTTATTTTGCATAGTAGGCATAATATGTAAAAACGGATATACTGTGATTTAATAATTCGATAATTGGCCGATGCTGTCTTGTATTCTTGAAGTTAAGATATAATTTACATTGGCATAATTTTTTTTCAATATTTTTTCAAGATTGCCTGCATATAATTCGGATTTTTTAAAAAGATATCAATAAAATTAGGACAGTGATGTATAAAATAAATTCCCAATCAGGACAGTGATGTATAAATAAATCCCAAAGAATTTTTAGTTTACATATTTATAAAAATGTGGATTTGGCTCTTAGAAGAGTTTCACTTTATATCATTCGAAATTTCTGAAGTATGTCATTTGTTTCCGGTAGCAAACTGAACTCAAATATTAAAATTTAAGAAATTGCGTCAATCAAATCTTTAGATATGATAAATGTAAAATCGGCCCCTGCTTTTCCCATTAATTTTACACTCTCATTGTTTCAAAACCTTTACTTCATACGTAAAATTTAAAAAAAAAATCGGTTTATTACTTACATTTATATACGCCAAAATGGAAATTTGGTTGGTAGTAAACGTCCAGTTGCTGGCATCTGATTTCTTGTAAAAGTTAATTGGTTTTTCATACTGTCAGGCGAAGCTTATATATAAAATTTCGGGAAAATATGCTGATAATTTCCTTAGATACAGTCAAAAACGTTAAATCGGCCCGTAATAAATATTTAGTTCCAAAGACCTGATATAACAATAATGTTGATCAAATTGTTCCATTCTCGATAAAAACTCAGATATAATTTTCGTAAAAATCGGCCCACCGACCTTGAGACACTGATATGCACAGACATACTGACACACAGATAGACTGACTTACAGAAAGACCGACAGACATCTCTTTACGCTTCCCTACCAGGCAGACAAATAAATTATTTACGCTTTACCAGGGAGAAGTGAATTTCCGCTGAAAACACGACATGAGGAATTTGATGCCATCACAAAAGTTCTCTTATTGCAATGCGGTTGGTAATAGTGCAGGGGTTATTAGCAAAATTATTTAAGCAATATTAAAAAAAATACAAATGTACGTGCACTTGTACTTTTTTTTCAAAGAAAAATGTCTACTTTTCATTCAAGTAGGTGACTAATAAGGGAAAAGTTTACTAATTTTGTATATATTGCAACATAAACAGCTTTCGAAATTTTACTTTTATAATTTATGACTTTAATTTTGAATAACTGAACCTGGTTTTTTTTCTATTAAACCTGGTTTCTTTCTATTAAACATGGTATCAAAAATATCTATGTATTCATAAAATAATTAATATTTCATTTTACTATTTCTTCTTAAGTATATTAATTCAGATAACAGCAATTATATATAATAAAAGCTACAATTAAGGGCTCTAATTAAAAAATCTTTGTATTCATACAAAAATAATTTCCTAGTAAAATCAGGGAACAAACTTTGTGTTTACATTGTAAAATATTTATGTGTATAGATAAGTATATATTTCGTATTTGGGTCTATAAACATATATTTACATACCCTATACATGTAAAATTTATCTATTTGCAAAAATGTACGTGTATATGTACATAATTTCCTAAAATTTGTAAAATTTTCTCCAATTAAGATATTTTTGGATAAAATTCTATTATTATGTGTCAATTCTATGCCTTAGCAACATACATATATACATAAATAATATATTAATGTGAGAATGTTTAAAGGAATCACACATAAATTTCATTGTAAATCTCTTATACCTATAATTACATTCTTTTATAAAATAATTTTTACATTGTTACTTGTTATAATTGTGTGCAACAAATGTAGAACTTTTCATTCAATAAAAAATTGCTTAACATTGTGGAAAAACTTAAATTTTCATTATAATTGCATATTCTTCAATGTATATATTAACAATGTTTCTTAAAGATTATGTAATTATCTCATTTAGGATTATAATTTGGCATTTTCATAACATAACTACAGAAAATTGAAACAATTAGAAAAATTATTATTGTATAGAAAATCTAGGTTTTATGTAGAATTATTATTAGTTAAAAAGTTAATTAATGTAATCCTAGTTCTTCCCTGTTAGATCTTAAACAAGTACTTGCATAGAAATATTTAAACAAAATTAATTATTATTGAATAATGTTGTATTGTATGTGTTTGTGTGAATATGAATAGAATTTAATTGAATTTAAAATTTCATTTCTTATAATTTGTATTGAAAGCATTATGTATTATGATTGTTAAGCATTTTTTAAAAATTTCATATAACCGGAAATGATTGGTCGTAGTGAGCTTTAGAAAAGAAGACGATAATTGCACTGTTTTCTAAGCGAATAATTTTTTCAGGAGGGTACAATAAGAATTTGGTTAGAAATTTTATGTATATCTTGAGTCTAGAAAGCGAGGTAGCATTTGGAGATTCTATAAAAGAACTAAATTTGTGGAATAAATAAAATGAACATTCGTAACTTAATTTATTTTTCTCTTATTTAAAAATTTAATAATTTAAAGTTTTACGTTATTCACACTCTTGTAATATTAATGAATAATATTAATGCTCTCTCAAAGGGAAAATTAATATTATTCATTTTTTTTTTTTTTTTTTTTTTTTTTTTATTTTAAACTTTATTTTATCCTTAAAACAATTATACTTGACTTAGCCTAGAAAAGTTTACAAAAACGGCTCTATAGCTTGTATTTTTTTTTAACAACATCTAAATTGAAAACTAAATTTTTATGTTGATGTACTTATGGTAATCCTATTTTTATTACGCTATTTTGGTATTAATTTTTTATTTTTTTTTTGTTCAAATGACTTTATTGGAAAATCCGGGAATAAAAAACCAATAATTATTTCGTAAAGAAAAATAAAACTTAACCTACCCTAACCTAACTTACATCCTAATTAAAACTATTTGTACTACTACACAGTACTTGCTTATCACTAACTATTGTCCAACCACCAATATTTTTTATGTATACATTTGTCCCTATCTGAAGTTGACATTTCATATTTTAAATTTTCCCTGTTTATGTCATCTGGGTTATATTCAATGGCCTTGCACGTAGCCCGTCTATTATAGTGATATAACAGGGGGACGTGCCCTTGGCCCTGAATATAACCATGTTGATCTAAAAAGACAAAATGCTCAGGGGCTATGAATCCTGTGAGCAACGTCTTTCTAATGTACTCCCCATTGTGGTAGAATATATGTGATATCAGACCATTTTCGGGGGTGTTTTGTGCTTTATCATAATGATTTCGAATCAATTTTACTAGAAAATTGTCGATTCTGATTATGTTTGCTTCTTTGTACAAGTGTTTGTTAGAATAGTAATGTTTATAACCGGTTTCTGATTTTCTATATATTCCGGTGCAGACTCTTATGCATTTTCTCTCAAACTTTCGTAGTTTTTCCATTAAACTTGCACTTATGTTGTACCATATTGGTGCACCATATGCAAGTGTAGGCCTTATTAATGATTGGTAGCAAATTATTTTCACTCTGTTACTAATGTTTTTATTGTAAAAAATTTTTTTTGCCATCATAAAGAGTTTGTTACCTTTAGATATTGTATATTTGATATGCTCGGAATAGTTTAAGTTGCGATGTAAAAATATTCCAAGATATTTAACAAGTTTTTTGTTGGCAAGAGGTGTGTTTTCAGGAGTCTTTATAATGAAGCTTTTCCAGTTTTTTTTTATGTCAGAACTTACTTTGTCAACCGTGTTACGAAATAGCACGGTCTCACATTTATTGTAGTTCACTTTCAATATCCATACTTTGCAGTAGTCCAAAATGATATTAAACATTTTTTGAACTTTGTGCTGTATGCTGGATACAGTATTATCTGCGGCATATACTATCAGATCATCTGCAAAGGCGAGGCAGTATGAATTACCTTTTACACGATCCAACAATTTCAGCAATTCAGAAACGTAGATTGAAAAAAGGATCGGCGCATTAACCGTTCCCTGTTGCAATCCATTCTCAATTACGAAATTTCCACTTTGGCAATCCTGCGACATCTGTATCATAAATTCATTCCCATACAACATACTACATATCAGTGCAGTTAAATGACGAGGAAATTTGTATTCATGCAATAGCTTATAAACTAGTCCATCCAACCAGACCGAATTAAAGGCCTTTTCAAGGTCTATTAAACAGGCACCCACACCAAAGTCCTTGTTGACAAACCAGCAGATGTCAGAAGTCAGTTTAGTTACAGCATGAACAGTACTATGTCTGAATTTAAAACCAAATTGATTTTGTGGTATTATGTCTTTTGCTATTGTATATTTAGTAATTCGGTCATTTATAAGTGTTTCGAAAACCTTGCTGATGTTAGGCATCAAACTTATTGGTCTATAATTATTTGGATTATACGGGTCTTTGCCTGGTTTTTTTAGCAATACTGTTTTAGATATCTTCCATATTTTAGGAAAATACAAATTGTTAATTGCATTATTAAAAAGTATAACATATTTCGAAATCACTAGCCTAGTTAAGTTTTTCAACACCAGGTTTGGGATCCCATCTATACCAGAAGATGTCTTGTTGGTTAATGTCCTAAATTTAGTTTCAAGTTCAGTTTGGTTCGTGAATTGGCTATTTTCACCATACTGTTCCGTTGATTTGTTTGAGTTAGTGAAGTTACAAAGTGTCTTGTTGTTAGTGTGTATTTGGTTTAAGTTGTGTCTGAATTGATTTATTTTCTCTGTTATTTTGTTATGTATTCTACTGGTGGTGGGTAGCCGAATTTTATGTGTATTTTGTAAGTAAGTACCAAGCACATTAGGAATTTGTTTTTCATCTTCTAATATGTATTTATTTGTGTTTGTTTGCTTTAATGTTGTGATGTCAATATTATTATGTATAAGTAATTGTACGTCATTCGGTTCAATGTGTATGCTTTGTATTTTGTTAAGTTTATTTTTTTTGAATAACTTGTTTAGCTGTGGGAACATATTGTTATTTTGTTCGATTTTTTGCAGACGTCGTTGCCAGTATTTGTCAATTTCAACGGCGATTTGTTGCTTAATCAAAGTCTTGATATTATTTAACAGGCTTTTAAGCAGTCGTAAGTTGTAAGTAGGAAGGTTGTACCTTTGTCTGTTGATTTTGTGAATGTCTTTTAATAAACTACTTTTTTTTTTTAGAAGTATCTTCAATTTTGAGGAATAAAATTTTTGTAAATTATTATGATTTCTTTTATTTTTTGGTATGGTTTCGTGCATCGTTTCTAATATTATTTCATTCAGTTGTCTAAGGTGGTAGTCTATATTTTCAGTCGAAATGTTACTACTATCCACTATCTTGTTACTGTCAGCTATGTATTTGTTAGTATAGTTACGGTCGAGTTTAGTTTGAAATGTTTTCCAGTTTGCTTTTAGAAAGTTGAAATTATTATTATCAGCCAGCACTTCGTGTTGGATTTGAAGGTCGTTGTTATTAATTGTGAACGGTACGAGTATAGCGTTGTGGTCACTGTCATAAGGAAGCGTGGAAATTTTGTTATAAGTCTGTGAAAAAGTTATTTTGAGTCTGACATCCACTATCGCCAGGTCAATGTAGGAATTGGCACGAGGTAAAGTTGGCGCGTCTGTTAGCAGTAAATTGCACCTGTATTTTATATTATTTTCTTGTAACCATTTATGTAATTGCGTTCCCCTAGCATTATTTGTCAAATTTAGCCATGAAGTGTGTTTAGCGTTAAAATCACCTGCTAAAATGTAGTAATTGTTCAGGCCGCTCAGATTCAATACTTCGAATATTTTTTCCATTTCTGTTAAAAACATATGTGAGTTTCTATTTGTTGCATACATAGAAACTATATATAATTGTTTTCCTTGTTTTAATTGTAGTGCTATAATGATCGGTTCAATGCATTGAAAGTCATTAAAAATGTCATTATTTACAATGCTAAACTGGAAATGTCTTTTAATTCCTATGGCAACACCTCCGCCTTCGAGACCATTTTTACGATCTCGCCTGATTATTTTGTAATTATTTACCACGAGGTGGTCAGTTGATTTAAGTTTTGTCTCACACATACAAACAATGTCAGGCTTATAGTTCTCCAGAAAATGCATAAAAGAGAATTTTTTATTATACGAGATTAATGAGTTGACATTAATCGAAATCAGATTATATCGTATGTCATTGTCAAATCTAATCATATTGGTGGTTAGTTTCAATACTCATACAGTCAAATAGTATGTTTATTCTATCAGTGTTAGTATTTATATTTTTTTCAATGTTAATAAATTTTTTTTGCATTTCTTGGATGCAATTTCTTATTTCAATCAAGATATTGTTAGTATTGTTACTAATACTATTATCGGTATTAATTTTATTAATATTATTATTACTTACAATACTAGCATACGTATTAGGTCGAGTAATGCTAAAGGCAATGTGTTTGTTTTGGATTTTTTGTTTCGTCACTTCCGCTGCTTCCAAACGTTTAGAGAGTTTTGCCTTGAACTCTGGGCAGTTCCGATATGAGGCTGGGTGACCATGATTTTTACAAAGTGTGCAAAATAGTTTTTCCTTTGGGTCCTCCGGCTTAATATTACAATTTCCAGGTAAGTGATTTTCGCCACATTTTACGCATCTATAATCCATATTGCAGTTTGACGAATGATGACCAAATCGCTGGCAACGTGTGCACTGCATAATATTGGGCTTATTAATACGTTCCCAGTGGATTATCAGATGGTCAATTGCTTTTATTTTCATAATATCGCTTAGTGAACTTCGTGGTGCGGCTTGAACAATGAAAAATGGTAATATTCTACCTTGTGATGTTGAATGCTTTGTGGTAAGTCTTGTAACTTTTTCAAATTTTATATTTTCATTTTGATGCTTTTTTAGACTCTCTAGCACCTCATCACAGGAATAAGAGCTGTTCAGTCCTTTCAGAACCAGCGACAACCTTTTTTCTGCTTTTGGTGTGAATGTATAGTAATTTATACCAGATTTTTCTAAAACACCACGAGCTTTTTTGAAGTCATCTATATTATATGTAAATAGCACGTTATTATTTTCGTTGATTTGTTTGATCAGAAAGTCTTTTATTTTTAGGTCACTGCTAAGAAGTTGTTTCAATAATTTAACATCTGTCTTACCGAAATTGATAGGAGGCATTCTTTTGCTGCTGCTGGAGTTTCTGGTACCGCTGGGAGTTTTCTTCATAAGTATTTCATCTTCAGCGTTAGTTTTTTTGTTGGTAATTTCATTTTTTTTTTTATTTCTTTTGCTTTTTTTTCTTTTGTTTTTTTAGCAAGTTCCTGTATTTTGATTTCCAATTCAAGATCATCATTTTGAAGATCATTATTCTCGGAACGATTTGGCTGTGCACTATCTACCTGTGGATCATCAGATTCTTCCGTTATATCCATTAAGGCACTATAAAAATTTTCTGAGACACGTGGTTTATTTGATGACGTGTTTTGTTTTTCAATTTGAGCCCTCAACTTTTGGTTATCTTTTGTGAGCTTGGCTAGTTGTCTTTTTAATGCCGTAATTTCATCATTATTTCTGGATTTCGTCATTACACTTCGTTTCAATTCAGTGCAGGTAATGTTTTTATTATTGGTGAGGCCAGCAATAATTGAGTTTATATTTTGTTTTAGATTAGGATCTATAGATGACTCCTCTTCATCACCCATGACCGCAATCCTTGCACGATGCAATCAACCCAACTACCGTGTTGTTTTTAAATAGATATTTTGTATTTTAAAATAATTTTATTTTAAAA
This sequence comes from Condylostylus longicornis, assembly GCF_029603195.1. Taxonomy (NCBI): domain Eukaryota; kingdom Metazoa; phylum Arthropoda; class Insecta; order Diptera; family Dolichopodidae; genus Condylostylus; species Condylostylus longicornis. The sequence goes on along the minus strand of NW_026578009.1, from coordinate 3,489,018 downwards.
TATTTATTATAAAATAAAATATTTGAATTTTTGTTTTTTAAATTTTAATTACTCTGACTAGGTCAACCTTCTCCAATCAAAGTTCAAACAGAACTCCTCTTAATATTATTCATTAAGCAAAAAGTTTTATATTTATAATAAAATTGCATATCCGCCGGCGTAATTTTAATTTAACATTATTCTATTTACTTTTTTTCGTACTTAAACTGTTCAAATTTATTTTGAAATTTATAATTGATGTGCAAGTAAGTAAGTGAGTAAGTAAGTAAAAGTATTCACATCATGTAAATAATAAAAATTATACTCATTTTTTAAAGGTTTTTTTTTTTCTCTTTCTACTCAGTAATTTTTACTTAACATTATTTTGCCGCCCCGCCATAGTAAATATAAAATAAATTTTCGCATTAGAGTATAAAATATTGTATAAAATGCCATTTACTTATTGTATAAAGAAAATAAGTTACTATTTTTTATATTTAAGTTTTTCCATTTATAAAATTTTCCGCCACATTATGAAAGTTTCGCTACTAAACGTGCCATACTTATGTACTTAAGAATTAAAATAAATAAAAAAAAAAATGAAAATATTTTATAAACTATTCGGGAATGAAATTGAAAAATAAAAGGAATTTTATCGTTTTTTTTTTCTGTTGTTGTTGCCATTACTTTTTCTGAAAATAATAAAATGAATTTTTCCTATGCTTAAATAAAATTTTAAAATTTCACAATATTATACACTTTTTATAAGTAAAATTTACAAAAGAAAAACAAATACAAAAATCTACCATAGAATTGCAAAAATAAAAAAAGGAAATTTTCAAGAGTAAAAAGGATTTTCTTAAGAAAAATTATAAAAATAATAATAAAAGAGAGAAAAAACCTCGAAAAGAAACAATGCATTGGGTTTTTACTTCCATTTTTTTTTTTGAATTTCTTAAAGAGAGGCACCAGCAGCTACATTGCATGATTGTAGGTGTAACTTTTATTTAAAATTTTCTATATATTGTATAGAATCTTAAGTACTGATAAATTTATTTTTCTTTTCTCCAATTTTAACAGTTAGTTCTGCGTAAGCAATAAATTTTAGGAGCACTCATTTTATATTTGATTATTTTTTTTTCAGTGTTTAACGTACTTATACATTTCTTTTCTAATTATGATCTATTTATAATCCGAAATTTTGCATTATGGTTTTAAAAGATTTTTTGGTTTAGTTTCAAATTAATAAATCCAGTACCCTATATATAAATTGTAAGTTGAAATAAAAAGCGATGATTTGCGATAGAAATAATATTATAAGCTATCTGAATTTTATCTGATAAAGTATGTATTGCATCTTATTGTTGACTGTTAATAGCAATAAAACAAATGTAAATAGTTATTGTGTGAATTTTCTGAATTGAAATAGAAATCTGAGATGGCAAAAACTTGTATATACAATCACCGTAATTTATATTGCAATTTCGTGCACATCGAGATGATAATAAAATGGCCAGAATATGTTATTTTTAATTTTATTAGAAAATTTAGTCTAAAATTCAAAAAATTATTTTGTCTCATTCGATGAGATTTGAAGATTCGAATAATTCTGGATATAAAAGATTTCATGGTCGAAATTTTTCGAATTCGCTCTGCCTCTTTTATATTCTTTAAATTTTTATTAAAAAAACATTCATATTATTTATTAGGCAAAAAAAATTTACATTCACAATAAAATTGCATATCGGCAGGCGTAATTTTAATTTAACATTATTCTATTTAAATAAACACAATGTTCTATCTGATCAACTATCTGATCAACTTAAATTTTTCTTTTAAATTTATTATTCTTTTATTAAGTAACAGTCTAATTTACCTTATAATTTCGATTTCCAATAAATCATTCCAAGATGATCAAATAAAGAGATTTTACTGTATTCTCTGTATTTAAAGGAAAAATTTTTTTAAAAATAATAAATTTTCTTTATAAAGTTGAAAATTTTCTACAATATACCGCAATAAATCTAATCTTTTCTTGTTTTTGGGAAATTTTCTTTTTCAAAGAAAAGAAAAGCTTTTTCTTTGTTATTTTATTTTACTTATAACTTTTCTCTTTTTTAAATAAATAATTATGGGTTACGTTTGAAATATTCTTGCTTTATAAATTTAAAATTATGGCAAATATTTAATTAGAATTGTTGCATTTAATATTGGTAATTTGAAATTTTACTTTAATTTTGTGGTCTTGAATGCAATTTTATTTATTTTCATTTATTAAGAGTGCATTCATAGTTAACTGTTAGAAAAACTTACAAAACTATAACATTAATAAATTGCGAACTATAAAATGTATGGAATACTTAGACATTTTATGGTTAAGATTTTAGATTAAACTCGTTTCCTTACATATATGAGGTTAAAAAAGTTTCTTTATCAATTTGTATCACATAATATTAAGAGGTTTATATAAAAGTTTTCAAAAAAGATTTTCTTTATGTGGAAAATTTTTTTTTTTTGTTTTCCAAACAAAAGAATTTCATTTTACTTGAATAAAGTACCTAAGTATTGACATGGATGTCAAGTTCATAACATAAATAAGAAGGAAGAAATTTTCTATTTATATTTAAAACAATATTGTGAATTGTTCTAATAATGTTGAAACCGAATAATGGCATTATTATGACGGTATATTGAGATCAACAACTAAAAATAAAAGGAGAGGAGGAATGAATAATGAAAAAAATTTTAATTATATGGAAGTTCCTCCTTTTCGGATTTTTTTCCCTAATTTAATGTACTTGACGCACTATACATCTCATAATTTCAGTAAAGGAGAATAATAAAGAAGAGTTCAACGATTACCCTGAAACTTTTTTCGTTCCAATATTTTTACCTTAGAACGGAAGAGTGGAAGATTTTTAAAAATTCTTTTTCAAATGTTTTGGGGCTTTCTGGCTCAATTTTCACAATAAAATTTTATACAAATCAAAGAATTGAAATATGTCTTAGATAAACTAAGGCTTTGGATCTTCAAATAAATTACTTTTTCAAAGGCCTGAAAGATTAGAGATTGAATGTACAATAACAATAGAGTGTTTACCCGAACGAATAAGAAACAAAAGTGCTTTAATTATTCTATTAAAATTATATTAAAATTATTTTATATATTTTTATCCGTAAATTCGGAACTAATTAAATTTTGGTATTCAAATTTGCAGAAATATATAGATAATTTGGGAAATAACAACTGGAACAAAGAATTTATTTTATAGAAATTTTTTTTTGTAACCAAATCATTACCATTTTATAAGTAAAAACATGGTCGTGACGTATTTGGTATTTAAAATATTTGAAATCTACAAATTATTTCATTTACTTTTTACAAACATAACTATTTCATGTGATTAAAATCGGTCCGCTACATTTAAAGTAATTACATTTTTTCATTATTTCTCTACATTTTTTTTTAAAATAGAAAAAGGCGAAATTGATTTTAAATTCATTGTTAAAAATCTAATGTATAAAATAAATTATTTAGAGAACAAAGGAGCCCAGTTGCATTATTTACTTAGCTAAAGATACGTGGCGGCACCCAGTACTATGCCAATAGAAGGCCCATCAGTATCCTTCCACTACACATCTCTTCCCGTTAAATCCATTGAATTCCCTTGAAAAACTTAAGTAGATAACTTAATTTCGCCTCTGAGAGTTTCTCATTTCTTCGAAATGCCCAAAATACGTCTCCTCCTCCGCATCGGAGCGGGTCACTCTCAGAACACAAGTTTCATTAAATTTCATCACAAAAAAATTAATTAAAACAAAAATTTACTGCCGAAATTTTAATAAGCTCCTAAAATACTCACTTGAATCTTATCATTTTATCAAATTATTTTCAGTAAATTAAATATAACAATATAATTTACTCAAGAATAATGTACTACTCAATTATAATTATAAAAATGTTGTCGTAACAAAGACCGTGCTTCAATGGGTTTTTGTTTTTTTTAGAAAAGTATTAGCAAATTTAATTTTCGCCTCTAACTATAGTAGTACTTAAATTAAGCAATTATTTTACACATCTAATAATATCACATTCCTATATAGACTCCTAAATATTCATCTCATATATTAGAACTTAAATTTTCTTCGAAAAATTATTAATCATTTGCTCTTTATATAAATAAGAATCTACATTAGCTGTCGTCCAATAAAGAGATGCTTTTTATTTGTGTTTTTTTTTCAATTTGACTAGATATGCCATATGAATATAATTGATTTTATTTCTAAATTAAACTCTCGTGTCTATATTTAATTAAAAATCAGCTTATATAATTGTTTCCATCTAAAATTCATAAAATTCTTATTTTGAATCCCAAATGAATCAAGCGTCTTCCTAATAAAAAAACGAAACAATAAACAAATTATTTTTAATACTCATTTTTTTTTATTTGTTTGTTTGTTTATTTTTTCAAAATAACTTGTCATGAGTTCATTTCTCACTTCAACTTTTTAATAAATAACTTTTAAGACTTTCTTCGTTATTCTATTCAATTTGTTTTCAATCAAGTGTATAAAATTACAATTCCATTTGAAATCAATTTATTTATAAAATAAATTAAAAGGAAAGAAGAAGAATAATGAAAAGAAACAAAGAAAAAAAAATTAAATTTCTCATCTCATTTTGTATAAATGTATGTGTAGCATATTTCAAGGCGTTAAAAATTTAATAATTCAAAAATTTCATATTATTTTCAATACATACACTCTTATACTTTATTCACTCTCATACCAAATACATACCATTTTCATTTAAAAATTAAAATTTACGAAAATTAGCCCTGACATAACTTGTAATAAACACTCACACTATTCCACACATATAAAAGTAAAAATATTATTTTGATGTTCGATATTTTAATGATAATATAAATGAATCCCTAGAGATTTTCATCTTAAATTAACAGCAAAAACAAATTTTTATTTATTTTCTGTTCTTTTTTCTCTTCTTATTTGTTTTTTTTTATGAAAGAGGATAAAAAGGATATATTATATACTTTATTTTGCTGTCACTTTTTTCTTTTTTATTTGTATTTTAATATTATTAATTTTTTTTCTTATAGTATTTTGTTTCAAAATTTGCTTCCAATCTCACAAGTCATATGAACATATTTTTCGATTCGAATAAAAAATATAAATATTTTATGGATATTGGAAAAATTGTATTACGTTTAGAGAGAATAGATTTTTTTTTACGGAAATTTTGTGTACCTTGTTTGTTAAATAAAGAAACATTGTTTTGCTCTTTCTAATTCTCTTATATTCGATTTTCTAAAAATATTCAAGTTTGGCGCAAATTTCATTCATTTTAAGAATAATTACAGATTTTTGGAAAAAATTTGAATGCCTAATATTGGTTTTCCTTGAATTTATTGCGACAATTAAACTGATTTATAGAGAACAATCGTAGATATTGAAATATTCAGGGAAATTTGCTTTGATCCGAATATTTCCGTGGCGGTCTAAATAAAATAAGAACAATTAACTTCAAATAGGTAGTCTGAAAAAATTCTGATATGAAAACCAGATGAAAAATATGAAAAAATTTTTATATAAAAATTATCGTAAACTCTTTATCGTAAACAGTTTTAATTAAAAGATCTTAATTTCTTCCTTCTACAAATGATGATTTTCTGAAATAATTATTTTATTGGGTTTTTTTTTATTGAATTCAAATTTCTGTAAAATATAATCTTTTGTTTTCCAAAAAAAAAATATTTATTCCAGCTAAACCTTTGATTAGCTGGAATAACTCTTTATTATTAATTGAAATACAACGTGAATTTAAAAAAATTTATTCATAAAAAAAACAAATAAATAAATATATATACACTCTGTACAAATGTATGTTACTCATTTATTTACATTATAAATTGACTCTTTTTCCAATACCATTATTACATATACCGTATATATAATAAAGGTATTGGAAATTTTCAATTTATTTGCCAGGTAACTTATTATTATTATATTATAAAACATGAAATACATATTTTTATATATATATACATATATATATACACTTACGTACATTTAAAGACAAAAACGGTGATGATGTTGATTCCGAAATATAAAAAGTAATCGGAAATGAGAAAATTTATGAAGCGTTTGGTGGCAGTGAATAGCATACAGAGAAAAGAGATAACTACAAAAAAAAATGGTTGTCAGCTTCAATCTCATTTCGATGATAAATATTATTTTCATTAAATTTTTTCTTATTTTTGTTTTCTATGTTATTAGTTTTTCTTATAGCATCATAACAACCTGTGTTGGGTAAATTTAGTCCAGTAATTTGTGCTAGATTAGATAAAATACATTGCAATTTTATGCCAAATTTCAAAAAACTTGGTAATTTTAAGGAGTTCAGTTAAAAAACAAACAATGTTTTTTTTTATTATTTACTTAATTTAATTAAATTATTTTAGAATATTTCTCATTTAAGTCTTAATATTTAAAATGAGAAATAATAAATTCGAATCGGTGGCAATTATTGACTAGAATAGATGTGACACATTATATCACACAATGAGAGTTGCCTATAAAAGTCAAACCTTTAGAATTTTTTTCCAAAGATTTTTCAGACGCTATTATGCCAAAAATGCACTTCTGTGGCATATTAGGATAAAATTTGGTATTAAAAATGTTAAAAGTCCATAATAGCACATATTACCAGAGTTGCTAAAATATCAAATAGTTTTAATTTCTCCCGAATATCCAGAATTGTAAACTTTAGTCTTTGCCTATAATCACGAGAAAAAAAAAAGAGAAAAAACACAAAATTATACTCAAAATAAATATTAGTAGTAGTAGTAGTAAGAGAAGGGGACTTTAACCGTACACCCTCCCCGAATCCCACGCACTAGACTAAGAGAAAAATTCAATGGCAACCCCCATAACCAACACCCCACAACCCCCATGCAATCCTATCCCTTTGGTCTCCCATCCAAACCAGCCAACATTCCTGGCGAAGCGCAAGAGCCGCGCAAGACTCACACTCCGGACAGGTTCCACAAGCCATTATAAAAGAAAGCAACCAAGACGCGCTCATCAAAAATAAATATTACTCAAAGTGTTACCGAATAGCATCAAAAATCACCTAGTTGTGGGTAATTACGTTAGGCCTGCCAACCCTGCATATTACATATAAATATGTACTCATACTCTTCCTTTATTATTGCGAAGTATAAAAATTTTGTTTGAGAGAATTTTAGCAAAAGAATATGAAAAACAACTGCAAAGAAATATGAGGTAAAAATATATTTTTGTGTGTTTAAATGTGTGTAAATTAATTTTTATATACATATAGTATAAAATAAACATATTATGTTTATTAAAGGAGATGTTCGTTTGTGCGTGTCTGTGTTATTAAATATACGTGTATGAAATTTGTTTAATCTTTGATGCAATGGTAATTAAAAACCTTAAGGAATTTAAATTTTCTTTTTGTTTTCGTTTTTATTGTTTCTTTTTTTTTCTGAAGATATTTTCGTAGTCTTTTTGTAATCCTATTTTATCGTTTTTCTTATTTTATTTTTTTTTTGTCAAAAATTGAGCTTGAACTTAACACCTACAGATAATATTTCGCATTTAGACAGAAAAGAAATACAAAAAAAAAATTTACAAGGAAAAATAAGAAGTAATTTTTTTTTTTAAGAAGATGTCAAATTTTTATTAAACCTATGGGATACAAAATTAATGAAGTAAAAAAAAAAATAATGAAATTTTATTTTGATTGAATATTTATCAAGTTTCGAAAATTTTCTAAAAATATCAAATCATAAAATTATTAGAATTTTTATTGTTGAAAATCTTCACAACTATTTGGAGTTGTGTATTTTGTAATACAAGTAAGAAGCAGTAGCAGAACGTTTCTCCTTTGTTTTGGATAGTAATCCAAATAGGAACACGCAAAAAAAATTTTACGTCTTCCAAAAACCGAAAATTTTACGTAATCTTTGGAGCCTTATGCCTCTTACAACAGTAGAGCCTTTCAGCGGCTCTGAAAGACAAATAAAGTCGAATGAAAAAATTAATATGGGCATATTGAGTTAGTTCATACTTCATATTGATGTTTACTGGCTCAATTATAAATGTTTGAAAAACTATATACGATTTTAAAGATTATCGTTAGAATTTATGCATTACTACTAGTGGTTCCAAATGATTGTAGAGTTAAAGATTTATAGTACAGGTGATTAAGAAAATTATACCGTACCTCCTTACTTCCTATAACATGAACTTTTTAGTTTTTTGATTAGATTTAAATATTTCAATCAATTGTTACACTATTCAATATACAGTGAAGAGTGTGTAATTCGAATCACGTTAAATGACAAAATTCAAATGTTTGAACACTGGTTACAAGTTCGATTTAAAGAACGGACATTCTCATATAAATTCATTTGATTGTACTTACCCGTATTTATGTTGTTTGTATTAGAACTTCCTTCTCTAGACATGAAAATCACCTATGTGTGTGATTAAAATTATTAGTTGTAGTTCTACTGTTGTATAATGTAAACAAAAATACTAATTGGCATTTAAATTGTCATGAAAGTTTTTCAACGTTTAAAAGTTACCGGCACCCGCTTGAGGAACTATATTAATTTCTATTTTTGTATAATTATCACAGAAATTTTATTAAACTTTTGTTGAAATTTCATAAATAAAATGAAAATTTTGTTTTTCAATTATTTTTCATTTATAACAATAATTTTTTATGCTCAAAACAATGCTCTGAAATATGAAAAAAAAAAATTTTTTAAAAAAAGAAAAAGTCACTATTGTATTTCACCTCTTCTTTCCGAATTGATTCGACTTATTATCTCATTTGAATGAAAACTACGTATTTTCTTCTTAAATTTCATAAACTACTTTGCAATTATGTCCTCTTGTTTTTGGAAATCTATTTAATAATATAACAGAATAAAAAACATACAATAGAAAAGTTTTCAGTTTATAAAATGTTATAATGTTATTGTTAAGTCAAAAAATACCATGGTAAATGGAACTTTGAACAATTTTGTAAAATATTATGAAAATTTCTTGTAGAAATCTACTAAGTAAGAGTAAAGAATTGAAAACTTTTCTTTAATAATTGTTTGGGAAAAGAAAATATTTTTCTATCTTAAATCAATTTGTTGATGTTTTTTCACATTTTTTTTTTATTATGTTTCGATCACTTGAAATTTATGTTTCATATTTTAAAGAAAGTAAAGGTGAAAAGTGAAAATCGAAAATAAATAAATTAGAAGAGGTTTGTGAAGAAGCACATTTTCCTTGAACAAATCGGAAAAAAAATTATTTAAAAAAAAAAACAAGAAAAACCAAAGTTGACCGTGTGGTATTCGTACGAACATTTTTTCAAGGATGTTGGTTAATTAGCAACGAAGAAGATTAATTACCAACATTCTTAGAATTGTACAATTAGTAAACTCTGTCTTAAGAATAAGTCATGAAAATTTCTTCATAGAACTACAGGACAAATGAATGATGTAATCAAAGGAACGAGTTTAAGGTTTTAAGTGAACTGGACTCGAATAAACGTCCTACCGCTTTCTAGGCGGACGCTCTACTAACTAAGCTACAGAGGTATGAAGGAATTACCGGCAAATTTCTTTTTACATTGCTTTACACATTGTTTTATACATCATTACTAAGTATTGTTTACGTGAGTTGCTACATGCAATCTTCTATTTGAACCACAATTACAAGAACACATAACAAGAAAAAACCTTGTCGTACTTTATTTGCGTGCAAGTTCTAATTTGTATGGTTTTAAAACAAATATTTTTCAATTTCAATGGCAGCTATTACAAAAACTTATACAGTCACTATTCAATTTTATTGGAATATTGGCCCTTTTTTATTCCATTCATTTATGGAAATTTTTATACTGTAAACTTAACAGTTTTTGAAATATGACCAAATTTGTTTTAGAGATCAATAAAATTTATTCGAACCACTGTTTCCATTGAACTCAAATTAAAAACAATTATTTTTTTAACAACTTTTTATAAATGGTTCAAAAATATTACAAAAGATTTTAATTTTTGAAAATTTGGTTAGCCTATCATAATAGGTTGGTGTTGCTGTCGCTGGAATGGATGGAGAGAAATAGCTATTGCGAGGTCACTTAAGGTTGATCAAAAAACATATATTTGTGTCTACATCTCAGATGTCTATTTCTTATCATTGCATTCGTAGTGTTAAATTAATAATATAATTAATATAACATTTTATATATTAATATAAAATTAATATAACATAACACGGGTATAACAATCTAAGACTTAAATAAATAAAAAAATTGCATACTTTTGGGGAAAACCACAAACAAATTAAGTGACTTAAGATTTAATAATATTTTTTTTTTTTTTATTATTAGTGGTTTTTTGATATGAGTGAAATTATTGTGATTGTTTTTGAGATATTTTTATCGTTAGTTTGTTGTATTTTAAAAATTAAGAAAGCTAGAGTTGAAAATTCAAATTTCGCTGATTTTAAAAATTAGTAATAAGTTGGACACACAGACGAAAGGAAAAATGACTCATATTTTTAATTATGTTGTGAAGGTGCTTATAAACGCAGAGTGAAAACGCAAATAGAAAATAACAATAAAGTATAGACAGCTACAGATTTTTTTTCCCCAATTTTAAATAAAAGTAAAATCATCGATTGTTGTTTGATAATTTCTACTGTCATCAAGAACGGTGAGAAATAAGGAAAAAACTTTTTTTATTGATTTTCACCTTTAGAAATAATAGTGTGGAAAAAGTTGTCAAAGAGATAATACATAAGAAATTGTAAAAAAACTGGAGCAATATTTATTAATTCTTCATATTTAAAATTTCTAAGTAAAATGTTAAAATTTAAATCTGAAGACGTTAGAAGGGTATACTTTGTTTGACAGAATTAAATTAACCATTTTATTTCGTAATAAATCTGACAATTGAAGAATTTTATGTTTTTAAAAAGCTATACGATTAGTATTCGATTAAAGAAATAATGATAAAAAGTTCTATACTTCTAATGTATCCCACTGCATTTATATCAGTTAAGATATCAACATAAATATATTCTCTATTTGCATACGCTTATAAGAAGAGAAAAGAAAATTTAAAGCCAGGGCTAGAAATTTAATTCTGGGTATTAATAGCGATTATTATATTTGTAGCCATACAAGTATTAAACAGAAAGACGTTCTGAATGACATGTTATTCTTAAATATCTGTATAATAGATTGGCGTAATGAGTGAAAATATTTAAAAAATCTTAAGTAGTTAAATTTGATGGTAATTAATTAAAGATATTCTTTAGAGCTGACATTGTGCAATTTTTTCAATATACATATATATCAATATTAAAGAAACTGTTTATAAAAGAATATAAACAGTTTGCAAGCTTAAGGAAACAGAAAATGGTTACAAAGAGTAGTATACAAAGAAAATTACACAAGTTTCTTATATCATATAATTTTCATTAACCCAAGAAATAAGAAAACTAATTACGATCAAATTTGGTTTGCCCATTCCAATACTATTATGTTATCAATTTATGGCATTAAATTCTGATTACTTGATATGAGTTCAAATACAACAAACAATGCAATCTCGTTTGTAAAATCTAATAATTCTGTAGGACAGTCAACAAATTCTCCACTGTTTTCAACAACACTAGCAATTACCTTCGTAAGCTTCATAAGTACTACACAATACTTTCACAAATTGTGTAGACGAGCGACCTCACTCACTTCCTATGTTGATGACCCATGGGTTAATTTTCTTTCAATTGGTTATGTTGTTATCAAATGTAATGTTAAAATAATTTAAATTGTTAAGTGGTGATTTTGAATTTCTTGAAATAACAATATTTAGTCTTCGTGAGTAGAGTAAGAAAATTTAATCATTGAATACACATACATATTTATGTACATTGTATTCAATATTATAAATGGATTGAGTTCTTTAAATATACACATTCTTAATCTTTTATTTTTATGTATGTAAGTACATAAATTTAATCTGTGTACATATACGTATATATAAATGAAAAGAACAACAGAATACAAATTTCATTATCCTGATATTTAATACAATTTGGTACTGTCCTTTGTATTTATTTTTTATGTTTTAAATTGAAATCTTAACATTAAATACACATATAATTATAATGTACATAAATTTGTGTCCCTTATATAACGTACGTTTGCATGTGGACATAATATGTTCTTAAATATAATGATCAAATTATTATAAATATACGTAGCTATAAAGTATACAGGGTAGTCCGCAACTGGTATTTAAACTCTTGTGGTTTAATTCCTTCGAGCTTTTTAAGATAAATATTGTCTATGTGGGAGGGAAGAAGGAAAGAGAGGAGGGAATTCGAACGTCTAGGAGTATATTTGGAGGTGTAAAGGAAACCAGTTTAGAAAAAATTCTATCTGGAAAATATCCGCACATAACGACTTCGAATATATTAAGATTAAGGCCATTAGTATGTTGTTTGCAACTTGTTTTCTCATACATAAGACGTACATAAGACGGATATAGCCACATCAGATTTATTGTTTTCGGTTAATAATTGCTTAAGGATATAAAAGACGTTAAATATCTAAAAAAAAATCTCACTAACATTTGTTTCGGACCACCCCGTATGCTATGAATTCCATTATATAATATTGAAATTATTAATTTATTTGAAAAAATATAAAAACAAAAACTTTACACAGTAAACATATCAATTTCAAAATGAATGTTAAGGTTTTAAATTCACCATTTTCATGTTATATATATATATAACATTCTTTTGGTCTTTTTTTTAATAATAATTCTTTGTTTTAAAAATAATAATATGCTCCTGAGTAACAATAAAAACCAAATCCCTACTCATCATACAATTCATGCGTAAACCCAAATAGACTTTTAAACTTTTCCAGTTTTACACTGTTACGGTTAACAATATTAAGCATTTATTCACATATAATTAATTGTGAATTTGTTTTAATTCAATTAAATTTTGTAAAATGTTTGATGTGAAGAGTTCATGGTGGTTGTTGTATAGGGAAAATGTTGTAGAAAGACGCCAAATTTTCTTTCAATAAAATACAAAGACGATTTATAAAATTTAGCGTTTGAAAATAAAATAGTCTCTTACTTGCTTAAGAAAAACACTTTAAATTGTGATCTTGTAAAATTTCAAAATCGTATGTTAATTAAGATTTGTCATGCACGAACACTTTTATATATAAATATTTTCTACTTTTAACAATGAAATCCGAAAATGTACGCTCAACTAATGAAATTGTTCAAAAATATTCTATATAATATTATTAATGTAACTGTTATACAATATAATTAAATAAAAAATATTCTTTTGTTGCACATTTTCGTATAATAACATAAAATTCACAGAGTTTAATTGTAGAATGAATTCTTAAATTCTTAAAATTATCTTCCTATATACATTATGGAATTTATGATGCATAATGTACATACATACTCGTATGTATATTAAAAATATATCTCTTCTTTATTATAATTATTTCACAAACTTGATTATAATGGGAAATTTTATTTTATAAGAAATTTTTTTTTTGTAAATTCTTAAGTAAATTCTGCATTAATTTTGCATCAATTTTTATTATTCGAGTTATGTGAAAAACGTGTTTTATATGAATAATAATTCACATATTTTTAAGATACCGAAGTATATAAAATCTAGGGTCAGTGAGAAATAAGAAACTTAGGTTAATTAATGCCATAATAGTCTCGTATATGAATACGTATAATTTCGATTTTATACAAATATACACTTAATTAATATTATTATTATATTGAAGAAAAATATTTGAATGAAATTAATTGAGAAGAAATATTCTTATACATGGTAATACGCCATTTGTACATTATTCTTAATAAATTTTGTAAAACTTTAATATTTGCATAGATAAACTATAAAATGTGTTATATACATACATATATAATAAGGTTCGTATTTCTTGCCCCCTTAATCTCAAAATATTACTTATACGAACATGAAGTATTCGACACTCTATATATACATGGCATCATATTGAATAATACAAGAAATGATTTATTTGTTTGGTTTAACAAAATCACTTATATAATATTATATACTTATATTTGTGTGTGGATGTGTGCTCTTCTTTTCTAAACAATGATTTTTATTTGATTTATCCTTAAACTTTTTTATATAATTAGCTTCATATTAAAAGTTTTCTAATTAACGTTAAAAACAAAAAGTTTTCCCATTGTACATAATAACAAATTCGAATTTACATGTTTAATGACGTCACGCATATATGTTATGTACATACACACATATAAATACTCCATAATCCATAACATGATTTACTTGTTCCTGGAAGGTTTTAATTAATTATGTTGTAAATTTTGTATATATACTTATAATAGAATCATAAAAATTATGTTTTCGATTATTTTTACGTATTCAAAAATGAAAACATTATAAAAGCAAGAGAAAACTTTTCTCTTAATTATTCTCATCGGTTTGATCTTTTATGTTTTTTTTTTAGGAATCTTGTTAAAATTTTCCGAGATTTTGCATTCATATAATAAAATCAATTTTTATATTAAATGACAAAATTAAAGAAAATTATTAATTTTTTCGTAAAAAATCCGACTGGGACTCTTACTGGAACATATAAAGTATGTGTTATTATTTTACATACATACAATACGTATATACAATCACACATATATATTTATATAAAGAAATATTTCGGTTAGAGGCTTTTTGTTGAAATCAAAGTAAACTGAAGAAAACCAAAAAAAAAAAAAAAAAAAATGGAAAAAAATTTGGATTAAAAAACAAAGGACTAAAAAGGAAAAAAAAATCGAGTAAATAATATAAAAATAAAAGATGGAGTAGGTACAAACATTTTTGTCTTCTTGTTTTAATATTTTTGTTTCGGTAAAATGGTTGATATTTTTGTCAAATTCCGTTAGAACTTATATATCACCGCTGCCATTTGTGATTTTTAAGATTATACCATAGGTGTTGTAAAGGTTTCGGGCACGATATTTTGGAATTGAATTTTTTACAATATCTTAATCCATTTTTGAGACGAACAGTCAAACAGCCAAACTTTGAAATATAGAACAATTTTTCTATACATTTTAACAAAGAAATTTTTTTTCGCATTTATTTATTCCAAGAATCGAAGAATTTGAAATGCATACAAAATTTAGTGTATAGCCGAACCTCCTTAATTCGAATCATCATTTTGCAACACAATTATCTCGTGTTGGAGGGAATTTTTTTTATAGGATAAGAAAAATAAAAATTAATATGATACAGAATGCAATAAATTTGTTCAGGAATTCACTTTCTTCTTACAGGTTTTTGTATTGTATGGAAATTCAACGGTATATGGAACAAATAAAGTCTGTACATGTTCTTATGTAAGTTTTGTTTCACATATAGTACGATAATAACCCATCATTTTTTTTTGTGAACTAAGGAACAGTAAGTGAAAATTTATAATATTAATACAATTTCCTGGTTCGTTATAATTTCCAGATTTGACTTGTATCACGTAAATATTTGGCGGCTAATGAAAAAGGTACTATTTTCGTAATAACTTGTTCAACGTTTTGCTATATAATTTTGCACTTGTTCCTTATTTTATACATTTGAAAAATTGAAGGCTTATAATTCTATATGCAGATCTAATTTTTGCGAAATTTTTGTTGAAACACCAAATTGAATTTTCTTAAAGTCTGGCAGAATTCAATTGGATTTTTCAACCGTGATTCCACCCTTTCGGATTGAAAAGGTTATTTTTCTTAAAAACAATATTTCTAGGCAAATGGGTCAAATAATAAGCACCAAACTAAATCATATGTACATACATACATGTATTTCTATAATTTCTGCTAAAATAAAATGCTAAGTCTTCGTATGCAAACATGTACATACTTACATATTCATAAATACGTATATGGACAGATAAATTTTATATTGTGTAGATTTGTATAAGAAATAATTTCACTTTTTATTTTTTACTCCAGACATTTAAGCAACGTAAATATTATCACTGCATTAAACGAACGACCCAAAAATATGTAGGTAGTACGAACAATTGTGCTAGATTAGTGCACTGATATACAATAGCACATACGTGTGTACATATATGTACGTACAAGTATTTTTTGTTTGGAAAAAAACCAAAAAAAAAATTAGAATTGAAAAAAAAAGAAATTGAAAGAAAATAAAAACGCTTAAAGCTTATTTTTTGCCCTCTAAAAAAATATCAAAAACAGAAAGGAAAAGTTATTTTTTCCCCCTACTTTTTCTGTCCAAAATTTATTTGATTTACAGGTTTACTTGACTTTTTTTTTTTCTACCAAAATAATTCGGTTTTATATTAAATTTTAATTCATTTATTCGAATATATTAAATAATATTATATTTTTTTGGAATATGATGGACAGTCGGCTCTCTGTCGATTATACTGTCGTTGAACAAATCTTTCAATCTGGTAGTTCAATTAGACAAATTATTCAAATAATTTATCTTCAACCTTATATTCCCACATAAAAATTATAAATAACAAGGTGGACTCTTACTTGTGTTTTATTGCATATTGACTATTTCAAAATTTGTCTTGAATTTAAACAAGAAAACGTACTTAATTTGGTGATTTTTGAAAGTTCTGCTTGAGTCAGAAATAATATATTTATGTAACAAATAGATACTTAGGGGACACCTCAGTCTGTTGCGCCAGCAAAGCGAAGACACTTACAGATGATGACATTCTGTGGAGACGATGGAAATATCTCAGTACGTCTTCTGGGGTAGTGTTATGCTCTTCCTCATAGAAGAAGGGAGATACTGAAGGGTTTTGCTCTGACAGTGGCGGAATTTCGGCCTTGTGGGCCCCACAAGTTACTTGAGTTCATCAAGAGAATGGATCTCGAGCGTGCTTTTTAGTGCATATCCCGTACTCAGGTGGGTGCGCACAATAGATTCTTATACGTGGTCGCGGTCCACTGTTGTACCGGTTGTACAAATCTACAACAAATAGGTATATTAAGTTAGAAAACATAATTCATTAACAATACCCTATAAATCGAATTTAGACCCGTATTGGAAAATCATTTACTGTAAAAGATAAAAAATTTTAAAAGTCGAGTGAATCTTCTTCTTTTATGTATGAATAACAATGATGGTGTATATACATTCATATAAATAATATTTATGAATCTAATACGTGCACAAGGGAAATTGTGTATATTAATACTGCAAAAAATATTTAGTGAATTTTAATACAATTATGATAGGAAACATATTGTTGACTTCATGTTCTAAGTGATTGTTAATGTAAGGGAAGTAGTAATATACAAATTCACTCAAATAACATAACATAATTGTATATAAAACATAATTTTGAATTAGATTAGGTTAGGTTAATCTGACACGGCTATCATAAAGTACACGTGGGACAGATAGCCTCAATGTGATGCAACCGGATCTACAATACTCCCCATTGTCAAAAGTACCAGTGCTCTTCAGAAACTTGTTAAGGTTCCTGGTATTTTTATTCGCCAGTCCACAGTCCGTAAATAGAAATTGTTTTATAACTCTATAGTTTATTTGTCCGGCTATAAAATATGAGAACTTTATATCGTATTCAGAAAATTAAGACAAAATATAGTTATCATGTTTTGAATTAACTTCAAAATTTTAGAATTTTATATTAATTTGTACTAAAAATAGAATAAATTCAAAAAATCATAGAACCGGTTGAATGCTCAAGGTTTTATTTTTTATTTTAGGATGTTTTTTTTTACAGTGCATATACAACCGTACATTTAGTACATACTCATAATTTATACTCATAATTTTATTAATATTTGGCGCATATACAGATTTGTAATACGGTGTATATATAAAAATATACTCTTGTAGTGTATGTATATTGTGTTCTACTTATTTGCTATAAGAGTATCCTTACAAAAAAACAACATTATTTCCCTTTGTTTTTATATCGTATTTTTTTCATTCACATTGTTTTTGTTGAATTTTTTTTTCTGTGTATGCTCTTTGATTTATTTTTAATACCAGTAATATATTAAAGGTAGAAAAAATATATGCATACATAATTTTTTTTTTGGAGAACAAAAAGAACAAGAAGAATAAGAAGAAGAAAAATTAAAAATATTAAAAAATATACTTTTTGACATAAGGCAAAAATAATAAGAATAAAAGAAAAAATCAAAAAAAAAAAAATCTTCAATGGCGTTTTGCTTTTTTTTCTGTTTTAAGGTTTTTTTTTAGAATTTTTTTTTCGATGATGAAAATATCCTATCAACAATGTTAAAAAACACACAACAAGTAAAGTAATGCTAGAAATAAAATAAAAAATATTCTAAAATCCGTTTTTGCAACCGCACCAAAAAAAAAAAATATTCCAGGATCCAGATTATATTGATTTTTCTGCTTATATTTTTCTTGTTTTTTTTCATTACTAACCAACAAACGAAAAAAAAAAGTAAAATGCTTATTACGGCCATAAATCCCCACAAAAAAGTAAATTTTATTTGTGGTCTGTAAATTTATCAAAAACCTCATTTCATAAAAATTTTAGAGATAAAATTCTGCTCATATAGACTCACACACGTACGCATTTTAATACTCTCAGTATCAGGGATGGAAAATTTTATACTATTGTACTAAATGAGATGAATTCAGAAGTAAATTGGCATAGTGGTACGGTCAACACAACTTCTGTATGTTCATGAGATATAAAAATATTCCTTTTATAAGGAATAAAATCCAAAATTCTTCGTGCATTATACCGAATACAAAAATTTATTTATTTTTCAACTTTGTTACTATTATTGTTGTTATTTATTGCACGTCGGAGCGCTGGATAAGTCTTCCGGGACTGCGACAGGCCAAGGAACTTCTGGGAGATTATGACCAAAAACGTTTTAAGAAAATTATGCGAATGGACAAGAATCAGATAAGAATCCTCACCGGGCTCTTGTTAGGTCACTGTAGACTTAGAGGATACGTGCAGGTTCTGTAAGGAAAATAGTAGACTTCAGTATACCTTCTGGGGGGGTGTATTGCTATCGCTCCCTTCTGGTCTTCCGCACCCCACAAGTTGCTCGAGTACATTAGGCCGGTGAATCTCAAGTGAGTGCTGTCGGGCCGCACCCAGGGTGGGGAAACTATTTGTCGAAATTCGATGAAGAGGTTTGTAAATACTTGAATTTTGAAATCACTTATGATTTTGTTATGGCAATAAATTTTGCTTTTTCGGTGGGAACGCATTTCTCTATAGTAGGGAAGTGTAAATAAATTATGTACCGGAAATTTCATCTCTAGCTGGATTATTTCAAGTTTTTAAAAGTTGATAATTTTAACATAATCTAAAATCTAAATCATAAAAAAATATTCGTTAGATTTAAACATTGAGCATGCTTCAGAACCAAAAACTTGACAATATGGTGCCCAAGAAAATTACAGCAATCATCAAAAATCAAATCCTTGGTAAGAACTACATAATTATTTTTCCCAACATAAGAAGTGTAATGTTTGTAATATTGCCATTGCTGGAAACGTTGCTCACATTCACAGATGCGCACAAATTTTTAGAAAACTACAAAATAGGGACCATTAATATTGAAAACTTTACTTGCCACAGTAACATTAAGGCGGCAAATAGGAATTGCCGCCTAAAACTAACATTTTTATGACTATAAATTATACATGTATTAATATTATATAATTGCCTTTATTAAGTAGTACAGTTCTAGTTTGGTACACTCAGAAA
The DNA here is from genome assembly GCF_029603195.1 of Condylostylus longicornis. Lineage (NCBI taxonomy): Eukaryota > Metazoa > Arthropoda > Insecta > Diptera > Dolichopodidae > Condylostylus > Condylostylus longicornis. The sequence goes on along the minus strand of NW_026578009.1, from coordinate 3,469,151 downwards.
ACTTAACGTGGTGTTCTAAAATTTTTTGAATTCCCATCACTGACTCTTATGCTCATACATATATTATATAATATAAATTGGAAATTATACCTATACATATAAAAGAATGTATGTGTGTATTTTGAAGAAGAAACAAAGATCAAAAAGTTAAATAATTTTTAAATTTACATTTTTTAAATTATTTTTATAGAAGAAAAACAAAAATAAAAATCATTATCAAGGTGATGGGTGTTAATCTATGGTATTTACACTCCCATTCATACGTACAAGATCAATGTCCCTGAATATACATGTAATACCTACACACTTAATATTATATTAAATAAATGAAAACTTTTTCAACTGACAAATTACAAGAACGTGATTTGAAATGAATATTTTTCTTTTATTTTGGTTCTTATAGGCTTAGCTTTTCACAGCAGTTCATTATTTTTATGTTTTATATGTATTGTTTTCTATAGAATTTTACTCTCAAAATATAAAATGTTTATCAGACAAATTAGGGGAAAATAAATTGCTATAAATAATGAGATTATTAAAAATAGAAAGAATATTTGAATGTCTATATAGGCATGTTCATGATGTATAATATGTGGCATATAGCTACTCAAAGACAAAGAGGTGAAATAAATATTTTTCACTGCATAAAAATGATTTTCTATTTAAGTTGAATTGTATCGATTATAAGGTATATAATCATCCAAATTATTTCTAGTTATGAATAAAGTTGCCGAATAAATTAATAATATAAAATTACAAGTCTTTTTTGGAGTGTAATGATGCAAAATCATTGTTTTTTAACGCAAATTCTATACTTCCTAAAAAGGCACAATATTAAAATTTTCAACAATTTTTAGAATTTAAATTCGTAAATTTCGAAATTAAAAAAGAATGTCTCTTTCGCTGACGAAAAAGTTCAATTTTTTGAAGTATTTTTCAATTTTAAGTACGGGAATACGTACGTTGTATGCCTGATGTAACGAAACTGTTCACAATTCATTTGAAATTGTGATATTTTTATAGTGATATATATAGAGTGAAGTGCCCTTAGTTCGCGTACAGTATAGATTGTATTATTATAGATAATTGTAATTGTCTGCCTTTTTCTTATAATGAAAATTTTCAATGTCAACATTAAAACAAGATCGCACGCAACATTTTTTATATTATTTCCCAAATTGTTCCTCTATGAAATTCATTTGAATTCAAATTATTTGAGACTAGTAGCTTAAAAAAATAAATATTTAAAAATTAAAAAAAATATTCACCCATATTCTGTCTGTCGCCTCATTTCAGGTTATGTAATATTACTAAAAAGGATTTTGGTTTTCAGTATAGAATTTCAAATTTTGATAGTTGACAGAAAATTATAAAATTTTTGAATAACAACGCGTCACATTAAGTAAATCGACAGAATATGAGTCATTCCTCATTAACGTTTGGTACATAAGTCACATTATGGAAATAAAGTTGGTTTTTTAGTGTCTTCTTGAAATTATTTAAATTTCCTGGTAAATTTTGTTTTCATTTGTCCATTAGTGACGTGAATTATGAGATAATAATATGATTTGAATAGTCATTCAAATGGTGAAAAAAATCCAATACGTAAATAAATTCCTTTTAATGGTTTTTGTAAAGAATTTATTTTAATATATGCAAATGACAGATAATGAGGTAGTCAACCTATGGAACATTGAGGTGGTCTCATTAGGAAGAGGCCATTGAGGTATAAAAATGTATACTTTTATTGTATATTTGTAGGAACATTCAATATAAAAAATTGCAATAAATTAATAAATTAACTCCTATGTATATGCAATGTGTGTGCAATTTTTGCGATAATGTGATTTTACACCTAAATTAATTTTATAATCTCGTATTTTTCATATTGTATATGCTTTAATTTTACGCGGTAATTGTGGTACTAAAAAATGGTTTCATAATATTTTTTATGGTTTTTTTTGAAGGCATAATATTAATATTGGAGGCGTTTCAAAGAAAAAAAACGTTGTGATTTTCCTCAAAATTAAAACTAGTTAATTAAATTTTTGTTATTTTTGTTTACGTAATAAATTTAAAGATTTAACCATAAAATTTAAATATTGTTCGATTGTAATGGAATAGCAAAAATTCGAAAAATCCGATTATATTTTTCAATTATTCGAAGTCAAAAAAAAGTGAAAGAATTAATTACAATTTTTTAACAATAATTGAAATGAAATATTGTTGAAAATTATAACTTTTGCCTTGGAGAGTTTGCCTTTATTTTCCAATAATTAATTTATAAATAAAAAAAAATGAGTTTTTAAATATTAAAGTTCAATTTTTTCTTTTGTCTTTATTCCAGGACCTCTTCGATTGAATCGATGGGCGCTAATTACATTTTTAATATAAAATCGAATTAAAGGTAATTTTTTTTTAAATACTATATTTTGAATAATTTTTAAAAATTATTAATATTTGTAATTTTAAATTTAATTTGAAACTTATTTGAACATTTCAAATGCATTGAGAATTTATTTGAAATAAATTTTTTAATATTGAAATTTTAAATAATTAAATTGCAATGAAATGGCATTCAACATAGCCCTGGTAAAGCAATTAAAGTTTCTTGATAATTTTTAGAATTCGTACTATATGAAGTTTTTTTTCTTCTTCATAAGAGCCCAAAATTAATGAGATAACTCGTCATGTCTCACACAAAGTCGCGTATTTGTGTAACAAAGTCTGTAAGACATTGGTAATAATTTTATATAAAAAAATTTATTACTGTAACCTTCAATGAAACAACTTCGAAAAATGATAGGAAAAGCTCAATTTATCAGTAATTTTATTTCGAGACCATTGTTGACAATTGTTCAGTGAGGTTTTACGATTTAATACTTTTTGATAATTTTAAGATAGGATTCACTGGGGGTCAACATTGTAATATTTGTGTTGTTCGCGACACTTGTCTCTCTATATCTTTGAAAATGTAGAAGAAAATTTTGTGCACGAATTTTGTCATTCCCACTTTAAAATTAAAGTTTTTATATTACAATTTTTTACGATTTCATATTTTACCGGGCTTGAAAACACCCTTTATTTCAGTTTCCCTTACATTATTTCCGTTTAATTGAAGTAAAATATTTTCCATTTCAAATTGAATTGTCGATATCAATAGCCTTTATAATAATAATATGTAGATATGACTTTAGTAATAGTCAAATAATTAACTTAAATAATCCTTATTAATAATGAAAATAAAGGATAGTACAAAGGATATTTGAATTTTAATTTTAATTTCAATATTTTTTTTTAATATTATTATATCCAGTTACAATTTTTATAAGTAAAGAACAAATACCAAAGGGTTACAGTTAATTAAATTAAAAAGCAATGAAATCGAAGTTTTCAATTTATCGTAAAATAAATTTCCTCTGTCATATAATGCAGAATGCTTTCATGTTACTTTCACAACACTAGTTGTGATTTTGTATTAAATTTTATGAAATAAATAAATTGAAAATTTTTAAAACTCATAATATTTTGTAATAAAAATTACTGACATTTTGTAAGAAATTAATGACAAGCAAAATATTTTATATTACAGTAAGTGCTTCAATTTTAAAAGTATGTTGACAACGTCGATCGTTGACACTGTTGACCGCTAACCAAATTTAATTTAAATCGCATTAAACGCTAGAACAAAGTTTATAGAAAAGCATAATAGAAATCATCTATACTTGTTATATAAAATTTCTAAGCTAATTGAGTTAGTATAGAGTTGTCTACAGCTTCGCCTAAAGTGCGCAAATTTAGTATAATAAAAACCACAAACTTTTAGTAAAAAAAAAAAAATAAACCAAAAAATTGCCAATTTACAAAAAACAAAACCGTTAAAAAATACCGTCCACATTTATGATCTAATTTATATGGCAACATCTCAACTCATTTGTATTTCAAGGATAATCTATACTGTTATTAAGCCCTAGTTTTTTCGATTTCTGTGCAAAATTTCAATCAATCATTTATAAGAATTTGGATATTCTCGAAGTAAAACAACTTCTAGTAAGTAAGGAGGAGTAAAATTTTGTTTCAATAATGATAAAGTGTTTCGGAACAACCTAATAATTTTAGAGATTATTCTTTGTACAATTTCTAAAAAATCTTATGCGGGGGAGGAAGCTGTGCAGATATATTGTATATTTTTGTATATATTTCATACAAAATTTAAAACTATATAGTTTAAAATGGTTTCTATGATATATGATCCAAGATTCGAGTAATTTCAACGAATTTTATCATAAAATAACAGCTTTAAAAATAAATTTGCTTGCATGATCTTTCAATACTTTTGCTTCAGTAAATTCATAAACATAATCAAATAACTCTGGAAAATTTATGGCAGCTACCGACATTACATTAAGCAGGGTTCTGGTATTTACTATAATAAATGAATTTTGAAAATTCAATTGGTTTTTGTGTTTGAATCGCTGGACGAACTGGCAGATTTAGCAATGATATAATTTTCAGTCCACAACTGGGGAATAATGTTTTCATTTTTTGTTTTTTTGAAAAATATTTTCAATGTTACGAGTATTATTGTAATATTGGTATTATTAATGCTTTTAAAATTTGGAAATTTCAGGCAACATTGAAAATAGCGAAAATTTTTTTAACAATTCAATTAAAAATTAAACGCTTTGCAAATCCAAAACATTTTGTATATTTTGTTTTACGATCAAAAGCATTCTTAATCGTATTATAATAAAATGGCTGCAAACCTGTTTATTTAATATTAAAGAGAATGGTTTTTTATTTTAATATGGTTTTTCTTTTAAAAATAATGTCAAACTTGAATTCATTTTTAAATATATTTCTGGTTGCTTGTAATTTTACAACAATAATATTAATTATTTTAAATAATTATGTATATACGTTAAAAATGTGGTCAGGTTTCTCTTATTTCTTGTATGCTTCCAACTTTATTTTTTAAAATTTAATATTTAATCCAAGTTTCTGTAATAAAATACTCTTTAACTGGTAGTCATTATTTTTTTCTTCTTAATTAAATTTTTAAAAGAGTAATTGTTATAACAATTATTATACGTACATATACATTAAGAATTTCCAATTAATTTTGCCATTATATTTTCATTAATTTACAAACGAATTGTAGGTGTAGATGACCAAAATGTGCACTATTCCAATTTCTAATTAAAAAAAAATTGATGTCGTTTTATAATTTCTAGAATTTTCAAAAAAAAAAAAATTATCAAGAATTTAATTTTGTTCATTTGATATTTTTCTATTCTCTTTAATTCATCGAAATGACAAAATAAAAAGAAGCAACAGGGATGATGTTGACTCAAAAGTATATTTAAAAATGTACTATAGTCAAAAGCAGAAGGGCTTGTTATACATAGATTTATTCATAAAGGGAAAAATTTTAATTGGGTCCTTACTATGTAGTTCGATTTTCGTATTCGGAAAAATTGTAAAGTGGATTTGTGTACTACCACCTCTCCATTTCTGCTACGAAAATACAAAAATCATTTCACGAAAATGGAATTACATAGTAAGGCTCCTGAACTTTATTTATTGTGAATTCGTAATTTTTCAAAATAAATATTAGAAATGCTTAATTGATAATGAACTAGCAATTCGAAAGAGTGCTCTTTTCTTTTGGGATATTTATTACAATACAAATAGTACAATATCAAAAATTGTGATTTTTACTCAAATGTTCGTCTTACATTTAAGTTCTTAGGGTAGTTAATTAATATTTTTTAATATTTGAGTCGAGTACTCATTTCTTTTCAGCAATTTTCCAACAATATTTGGAAAAGAAGTGCTTGTTCATATATATGTACATTTGTAGAAATTTTATACTAGATACCAAATCGAATGAAAGGAACTTGTAATGTCAAATAAATATTTGCAATTGTGCTAAATTATTAAAATTGTACTGCACGAATTGTGTAATACAGTGTGTTTTAAATCATTTAAAATTTTAACTTTCATTTCTGATTCAAAATGTGTACGAATAATGCATTTTCTTATTACGAAATGTCTGTAACAACTCTGTGAATGCTGATGACTCGCAACTTACAATTTATAAAAATTAATTCTTATTGTGAAACTGTTCTATTCCAAAACAAAAAAGAAGAAATCGTAAAAATTTACAACAAAATTTTCACACTTATCACCTTAACATAGATGACTATCTTGATTGTGTATAGAATTGTTGTAGAGAATATTTTTATGGCTATCGTTACAGCATTAAATCTATTATATAGAGAAGACGTTTAAATTAAAAATTAAATTCGAAAAGGTGAACGTTAAAATTCTTGAATTGTTTTAATAATTGAGTTGATTTTATTTTTTTATGTGATTTCACTCTTGATATTTTATATTTTATTACTTTAATGAATTAAAAAAAAAAGATCGTAAAACAATTGGGTCCAAAAGGACATAAAAAATTTCTATACCTTAACAAAATTTCCAATATTACATTGTATATGTATACACTAAACTATGATGTTAGATGAAATTCTGTTCATTAACAATAATGTTGGGTTTATGTATTATTATTCGGAGTGTTTTGGCGACAATGATAAGCTACAAACAAGTTATAACAATTTTGATTCAATTTAGAAATTATTAATATTTTAGGCATGAATAATTTTAATATTGTACCCGTATTAATGAAAATGATATTGCGGGTGGGTGGGGGCCGCAGTATACACAATTTGTACGTACTAAGATTGTTATTATTAATATTAAAAATGATTTCCCTGAATTGTTTAATCCCTTGGAAGGAAATCATGTGAAAATTTGAAAAAAATGCTTTTTACAACAGAAGATTGATAGAAATTTAGGGAAACTATGACAAACATATTTTTATTTAGAAAACAAATTTATTAACTTTCATCTAAATCATCTTAAAGTTATAGCCCACCATCTTTAAAAAAAAACTAAAACATCTATAAAAGTGATGAGCGTCATGTATAAATGAACAGATCACTTATTCGTGAGCGTCTGTTTACGAAAATTTTATGATATAACAAATTGAAATTTTTGATACAAATAAATCTTTTCGAGATGTCTAGATCTTCAAAAGAAAATTTTAATTCAACTGCCTCCTTTTGGAAGCTACAACACAACCAAGTCTTAAATATACCATTTTTGAACAATTTATAGTATCGACTTCAGAATATTTAATAATTTGAAATTCGAAAACGCAGAAAAGTAACGCCATGCTTTCTGTTTCGCATAACAGCAAAGCCAAACATTGCATGAAAAAATAATTCTGTTTTGATTTTACAATCGTTTTTTCTTTTGTAGATAGTTGTAAAAATTAGAATTTTTATCCGCGTTTATGCACTTAAAAACACTTTATTTCCATAGAAGAAATTTTTTTTTCACATCCGCCCCATTCGAAGTTATCCTCTTATATTTTTACAAAACTGCTAAAATCCCAATTTTTATAGAAGCTAACGGAAAATGCTCTGCTACCAAAAAATATAACCATTATATGCGACCATTATATAAGAGTTTTCTTTTATAATTTTTGTTTTTCTCCGAAATATTTTGTTATTGATCACAATTCGAAAGGCAAAGGGTTCTTTGTTAATGCAATTGCTTTTCTGTAGTGTATTATAGAAAAAAATAAAAAAAATTTTTTTTTTTTCTCCTTAAAGTATGCAATTTTTTTCATTATATAATTTTAGTACTTCAATGAAATTATTTAAGAAGACCACTTACTTGTTCAAGGCAAAGGTGCTACCTCATAAATTTATTATTGATTTGATCCAACTTTATTTGTGCTCCTCCCTATAAATATGCAATATGAGTATAAAAGTAATGAGAGAGTTATTCCATTTAAATGAGAATAATTTTATAATAAAAACAATTTTATAAAAATTTTATCATTTTTATTAAAATATTTAAATATTTTTAACAATATAATTTTTTTTAAAGGAAAATGTACTAAATTATAACAAATAGATTATGAGTTCGAGTTCTTTATATCTCTTACGAATTGTGTAAAAGCAGATGACCAGAGTACTGTTTTTCTCTTATTCGCTTTTGCCGTTCAAAAAAGGTAATACTTTCAATATAAAAATTGTCAATTAAGCTAGGATTAAGAAACAGAAAAAATTATCAATAATTGACTTTTATATAACCAAAAAAGAGCACTTTAACAAAGTAAAAAAACCAATTTGCAATGCTAAACTGATTAAAAAAATCTTATGATTTTCAGCATTTTTTTTTTCAAAGAATACCGAAGCTTAAAGTGGCTCCTATTCGTGGTACATAAAAAGTAAATTATCATTTAAGTCAATTAAAAAGCAACATTTATGAAAAAATTACACAAGAGCGGCGGATTTTTAATAGTCTTTATTTAACAATAAAAAAAAATGAAAAATCGTCCATAAAAGGTAAAATTTAATCATCAGGACTCTGTTGAATGCCATAAAACAAGTTCTTTGCTTCAATTTTCTTATCATTATTTTTGATAAAATAAAATTATTTTATGCTCTAGACAGTTACAAAATTGAAAAAAAAGGCAAATTAAAATTTCTACCTTTTTTTTTGCTCATTTTTTAATTTCTTTAATAGGTAGAAAAAATGTGGAAGCTTGTGAATTGTGAATTGAATTATTATGAATTTTTTTTTTTAATTTTGAAAAAAATTGAAAAAAATGAAAGCTAAATAATATTTGAACACGTTGTGCAAACATCCAAATCATTTTTTATCATTTTGATGTTAAAAAAGAGCAGTTCCAAAATGATTTTTCAATAGGCATCGACCACCATCACAGTTGAATTGAGTAATTTAATATTTAGATAACAAAAATTGCACACGCAATTTAAATTTTTGTATCTTCTGAATTAACATTTCTACTATTAAGAGATTTGTTGTTAATATGGCATTATTTCTTAAAAATTTCAGGGATCCATAAAAAATGTCCAGAATGTCGTAAGAATTTAAGTGTTATGTAGGGTAAAGTCAAAATTGTGAGGGAGAAAAGAGAAGTTCAAATTTTGTGTTGATTTTATTAGAAATTTCAATTAAAATCTGTCATATGAACAGAAATTGATTTTTTGATACAGGTTCGGCTATTGAACTGCGAACAGATGGTACATCTAAAAAATAAATATCAAGAATTGAATATGGTAAATGTTTTGGGTTGATTTAAATCCCCGTCGAGGGTAGATAAATTCCTCGTAAACTGGATAAAACAGATTTTCCAAAAATTTCTTAGCATAACAAATATAATAAGCTATGCTTGCGCCTTTATTAGGACCGAACTGAATATATCCCACAAAATCACCAGGTTTCAGTCTTTATTAACTTTATTACATGCTATGTTATGATATTTTAATACCCAGTGTTCAATTTCCAAAAAAATAATCATATTAAATGAATTAAGTTATGCCTCACGTTGGTTTCTTTTACAGAAATTCAAATCATGTTCCTTAGTATAGGATAAATGATGATAAAATGAAAAATAAATGCGACATTATCACAAATTCGGCCTTGACTCATAAATTTTACGGAAAATATTAAAATATTTGAACTTTTGCAAAAAAAATGTTTATATTTGAAATTAAAATTCTATTAAAACTGTGAAATATTAAGACGCGGTAATAAAATTACGTAGGTGTTTTAAGGTAAAAAAATGTACGAGTACGTGGATATTAACAAAACAAAAAAAATACATAAAGGCTTAGGCACGCTAGCAGAATAATTTTTTTTTCTCAATTTTCCTTCTAGTTTTAATTTTCTAGGTTGTTTCGTTTCATTTGTTTTTTCTTCGATATACGCCAATATTGTTGACTAAGTTCATGGACAAATATAGTGCGTGTTCAATTTTCCTTGTATAAATAAATTTTATTTACACAATATTGTGTTTTTTTCGCGCTCATTCTAGAAAATAAAATTAAAGAACAAACGGCAGATTGCAGGATAATTCTTAAAAATGCATCTTTCGCACGAAATAAAAATTTTATTTCTCCCCATGTGAAAACACTTAAGAATACGTTCTAATTTAATTGTTATCAGTTCACCTTATTTACGAAATTTGGTAAGTAAACGTCTATTGAACGCGATCTTTTCATTTATCATTAACCTCTGAAAAAATCGTTTCCAATTGTGTACGCTACAATTACAATTTTTTTAAGAAATTTTTAAAAGAATTAAAATAAAAATTTTAAGTATAAAATTTTGTAAATTTTACAAAAGGGTAAGGGTTTAGAAAATGTCTTTTAGGAGTGTGAAATTTTAGCGGTCTTTACACACTACTAAATAGTTCAATTTTTTTTTACATATCCCAAAAGTATGCAATTTTAGGATATAATGTAGTACATAGATTGTTTTTAAAAGCAGCTTTTTCACTTGTTAAAGGAAAAAATGCTACATTAGAATCCATTTGTTTGACCTATAACTTTATTTATAAATTAAGACACTCTATACGTATAAAGTAAGCTCTTTTTTTTTGCATCATTTTGCTGTGGCCATTCACATTAAAACCAAACATTTTCATCCCTATTTTACCCATTTTCAAATATTTGTTTCTCTTTTCTTTTTTATCTAAAAATAGAATGTTTGAGAAAAATTCACGTAAATTCTTAAATTTTTTTGTACTTATTCCAAGTTCTTTTCGTGAAAAACTGGTTGAAATTTTCAAAGGCATATTTTTTTTTGTTGGTGTAAAAAAAACAAAAAGTAAAGTAAAATAACAATAAAATCACAAATAACTAGCGCAACTTTAGGATACAACAGCATTCGGCCAATAAAAATAAATATAATATTCTGTTACCGAGGCACATATTACATGAGAATGCGTGCATAACGCATATTTGAAGCAATATTTGTCTTCGTACTTATTCCGTAACCAAAGACGTCAGAATCAATTTAAATGAGTAAACGATGCAAGCTTCTTTTTTCATCTGAAATATAACAGAAGAAATTTACTGAAGGAGAACAGCAAAGGAGATCCATCGCAATTTACCAATTTGCGATAAACCTACCCCAACTCTTGAATTTCATCGGTTAGTGAAATTTGCAGTTTCGTTTTCAGTATCACGGAATTTTAATAGTTTACAATGGCATTCCCAATTTGCCGTTAAAATTGATGCCATTTTATGTTGCCAATGTCAAATACTAAGTCGCTGAAGTTCAAATTTATTTATACACACTTGTGCCTCCTGATTCCTCCACGCAAACTATAATCATTGATATAAGAGGTAATGTTAAGTCTACTTTTCAGGAAATCCTGGATTTTAATCATTAATTTTTTTTTAATATTATATTAACTATGCCAATAATAAAATATGAAAAATTTACTTCTCATTACCTAATTCTAATGAAACGTTGTACGGTGCTAAATTTCAACGTGTTCAATGCGCAAAACGCTAAAGTGAGCAACAAACTAGCGAAATGAAAGAATGTTACACTTTCTGATTGGGAATGGGGATAAAACTTCTGTTAGACCGCATTTTTACTCTCAACCACATTTTGTCACGCTCTTTATTGATTTGTTGTAAAAATATTTTGGTTATTTAGCGGGCCGCAGCAATAATTTTGATACGTCGCAGTTTGCACACCCCTGATTATATTGTGCATTTATTTATATAAACTTTAAGGTACGTCAAGTCTTGTATTATTACAAACCTGCTATATGTTTATTAAAAAAACTATTGGCCAGAATGTCCTTAATAACAAGATTTTCTATAAATACAAGCATAAAAAAAAACATATAGAATAAAAACCTCAACATTTTTTTTCCTTTGTCTTGTTTTTTGCTTTCTTTTTGCCTCAAAGGATGCGGGTTCTGTTTTGTAAATGGAAAATTTTCTAAATTTTAAAAGTTTATCAAAACAAAGCAATTATAGATACCTATATATAGAGAGAATTAAACCACAACTTATTAAATAAATTTCCTACATTTTATACAACTACATAGGTAAATTTTATATTGTTTTTGTCAAAAATTTTCTAGGAAATTTTATGATTGACATGTACTTGTTTATGTTTGTGTATATTATGTATAAAGTTGAGGTCAGTCCGTCTACTAGAAATAATTAAATTAATATAAAAAAAAACAAGAACATTTTGTGGGTTGCAAATTTTTTAAAATTGTAAATTGTGTTGTAAAGGAGCTAGAAAAGAAAAAATTAATAAAATAACGACCTATAGCCAAGTCATCCTTAAAATAAATTTTTTTAATATTAGAAATTAACACGTACTTAATTTCGAACGTGTTAATTACAAGAAAAAAACAAAAAAAAAAATTTTTAATTATTTTGTCATAGTCCGGAAATTGACCTTTAAAATTCAAAATTTAAGAGATTTTTTTTGGTTTGATTATGTTTTTTGTTTTTCATTACATTTTTTTAGTCTGAAATATTAAACTAAAATACTTCTAATCTCAATGTAAAAGGGCTAATATATACATTCTTAATTTTGAAGAGGTTCGATAGAGTTTATTGTTGAAGAAACAGAAGGACGAGAGCTGAGATGTTTCAAACTTTTTTAATTGAAAAAATTGGGAATCAGTTACAAAGAAATTTTGTTCCTTTAAAATTTTGAGACACATCCGGATTACCATCTAGGAAAACCATCTCATAGTAAATTTTAGAAAAATCGTTTTGACATAACACTGAATTTTAAGGGTCAACAACAACATGTTTTTGTATGAAATGAAGAAATTCCTAACATTTCTGTACAAAATATGAGAAAAAGGGGAAAACATTGAAATTTTGTTCTACATATAGAAAAAATGAATTGATTAAAATTTATTGAGGAGAGCAAAGAGGACGTTAGACGGACCAATAGACAGATATTCAGAATTAAAAAATATAAATCCCTTTTTCAAAGTTTTTTAGAAAATACAAAAAAAAAAATATGTTTATTTCAAAATATGGTGCTTTGCAAATCATTGCAAATCAGCTTAGTCCGAATTTTTTATTAATGTCAGCCGCAATGTACGAGTATTCTACGCCACATCTTCAATTGTCAGATATTTCTTTATTTGTTAATCTAGTATATTCTCAATAAAAAGCAAATAATCGCATAATATTATTGAATTTTTATAACGTATTTTTATCGTAAACATGATATCGTATCCTCAAGAATCTTTAATATCGTAATATTTGAGAGATTTCATATCAGGTTTTTTACCCATCATTTCATTTTTAATTTTTGATTTTACCCACTAACTGTTCCTTACACACGGTGATTCAGTAAAGAGCACAATATTATATGTTATTGTTTAGGGCATCAAATATGGGTAAAATTTATGTTTGGAACTAGTTGTTAAAACTCAACTAAGAATTAAATTTTTTCCCAAAGTTCAATGCCTGGTATTCCAAAACTACATAGTATTCAATGCCTGGTATTCCAAAACTACATAAAGCACAAAATTAAGTTATATGTTGCTTTCAAGACCTTTACTAGCCCTTTCAGAAACGGTTCATTTGAAGTCTGTATTTTTTTCGGAAGGAAAGTTGTAAGCAAAAAAGCTTGGGTAACTAGAAATTTCGTAAAAATTCATTAAAATCCCTATATCTTGGAAATCGTTAAGTGTTGACAACTAGTTCCAAAACAAGAATTTTACGAATTTTTAATGCCCTAAACAACGATATACAATATTCTACTCTTTACTGACTCACCCTGTATATTAAACTTAAATTGTATAAAATTATAAATACAAAAAATTTTGCATCAGTTTTTTTGATTTTTAAAATTTTTTAATGCGTGGGCTATATTATAAAATGGTCGTCAAAATTGTACTTAATACTTATTTTTATTAATAATTAAAAATGTTTTCTTGTCCCAGATGTTAAAATATAAAAATTGATTTCAAGTTTTAAGAACAAGTTCACTTAAGTAAAAGTATACAAACACCGAAAAACCTAACGGTACGTCCCAAAGGACCTAATTTTGGAAATAAGAAATAAGAACAAAAAAAATAAATTGCTCTTTCTTTTATTATACGCTTATAGGTGGTATTTTCGTGGGTGTATATATGTATGTGCGTATGTATTTGAGTGTGCATGGAATTCCTTTAACAAAGGAAATTTATTTATCATATAAAAAAATTTTTTTATACTTAGATCCTTAAAAAATTTTCAAGAAAAAAGTATAAGAAATCTATTTTTAGTATAATGATAAATTCTAAGAAATTTCCCAAAACATGTTACAGATGGGTTTTGTGTCAAGAAAAGGAAAATTTTACTTTGGCTTTTGTTTTTCTTGGTGTGTGTGTGTGTTCTGCTTTCGTATTTCACTTAATTAAAAGTTATTTTTTTTGTCTTCTTGATTCCGCTTTAGAGGGAAATTTAAAACTAAAAAAAAAAAAAAAAACATTTTTATTCACTTGTAATAAATAAAATATATTGTAATAATTTTTGTATCCTTAATTACAACTTTATTATTTTTTTGCTTTAGAATCAAAAGTACATACAACTCATGCTTCTATGGATGCACCAAACTTTAATTCTGTACCATTTATCCACGCCTTTAACAAATTATTTGTTAATTTTATCTTTCTATTTTATTTTTAATAATATTATTTTCTATACAGTAATTACTGTTATTCCGATTTACTCTACTACATATGTACATAAAAACTTAAATATCATAAATATCATATAAATATGTGAAGGACAACAAAAACATAATCCTGTAAGCTCTTAAGATAAAAATTTTAAAAATAATTTTGAAAATTTTCAAGTTTAATATTGTTGTGCAGAGTGTTTCACATAAGGTGGCAAATAATTTCAGGGATGATTCTTTGATCCGTTCCCAACAAAAAATTATGGATAGTGGAAATGTACTAGTTTTCGAAATTATAGCTTTCGAACCATGCGACATAGAGTAATCATTGTGGGTTTATTTTACCAACAATATTGATTACTCTTTATTTTTGGTTTAGCTCAAAAACGAGTATTTACATAACACAGTCTTTTTCTGAAAATTGATTAAAGAATCATTTCTGAAATTACTTTCCACTTTAAGCGAAACACACTGTACATACAAGATATACTCTTGTTTTTAAATTATTCATTCCCTTAATGTTCAAATATGTTAATAAATAGAATAATTCCAAATCCATGAATTGGATTCTTTCCAAATTTTTTGAATGAATATTTTAGTACCAAACTGCCCTGAAATTCTTTTGAAAATGAAAACGAAGTGTGGGCCATTTCTTAAGTTTTAAACCTTAGAGAAAATTATTAATCACCACAAAATATTTGTTAGTTATTTAACATAATCATCAGTGTTCCATAATTTCAGTAATGTACGTTCCATAATATTGAATGAATGCAGAAAATTTCAAAAAATCATATTTGATTGGGTTTATGTTTTAGTGTTAATGTGTCATATATGTTAAATATAGTTTATGTCTTACTCAAAAATAAGAAAGGAATGAACAGAAAAAAAAATCCATGTTATTTTGATTATTTGAAAAATTCTTATCTACGTCACATTATTATTAGCATAGTTGTCGCCACTTACTCATAAATTGCAAGGAAAATTGAATTTTACTTTTGAATGATTGGTGACAAAATGTATGAAATTTGCTTTTCCCTAAAGCTTCATTTTTTTTCGAAAATTGCTTCTTTATTCAAAAATACAATTTGTCAAAACACATATAAATTTATTATTTATTTATTATTGAATATTTATGCAAGCTCTTAAACGGCACATCTTTTGTAATTACATTTTATGAATATACATATTTAATTATGCTAATACAGTTATTATTTGAAAATTATATAAACATATTTTAATTAATGTAACTAACGACTTATAGTCGCATTACGCTAAAAATATATTATCATTATGGACATACATTTTCACACATACGAGTTTATATTGTAAAAGTACAGACAAGGATAATTAAAATTTAATTAAATTTAAAAGTACATTATTTCCCAAATTTAGTTTTAACAATCAACCTACTATTGTTCTACATGATGAAAATCGATAAATAAACAGAATATGAATCTTGTGTAAAGTTGCACAAATAGTTGGAAATTTAGATCAACTGAATTTAAGTTTAAATTTATAACAAAAACTTTTGAACCACTGCGAAATGCAATATGAATTTACTGGTATATATGGGGGAAATCTCTGAGTTCTTAGTGATCACGAATAACACATAGAATCGCTCTATCTCTTCTAATTTAACCAGAAAATGCGTTTAAAGTTTTTGATTGGATTTTTCAAATATCTCCAAAAATATTATTATACTACAGCTTAATATCATATATTGGCGGAATGTGTGAGTTCCTAACAATCGCGATAACTTAAAAATTAATTGAGATAAGCTCACCAAAATTTTAAGGAATTATATATAACCGTAAATGCCGGAGATTGGGGTAGCTGACTTACTAATTTCAAGAATTATTTGGCATTATCTCAGAAATTATAGAAGTTACAATATTGAATTTCCGCAAATTTAATAAAAATAGTTGAAATTTCTTGACTCAAGAAGCTACCTACTACTTATAATATAAATTGATCGTTTATTATGAAAATATGGATATTGTGGCTATTATTTACAGTAGAGAGAGTTGTTTGAGAGAGTTGTTAATTTATATGGTAACTGCCATATGCATAATTATGTATTAAATAGAATAAAGATATAAAGAAACTAGAGGCTATGGAATAAAAATATTAAAAATACTAAAGGTATTAAAATTATTTATTTCGTACCGGTATTAGAAAGCTAACACTCTCAACTTTTCTCGTTTTTAAATCGATTTTCATCTTGTTTTGCATTTCTACTGAAGATTCGAACCTATTAAGATTCTCCTACTGAAGATAAGAAGCTATTCTTATTCGTGAAATTGTACTTCATCGAAGCGATTTCTACTCGTATAAGTGTAAAAATTAGCATCAAACATAACATTCTCTTCATTCAGGAAAAAAGTCTTTTGTAATTTTGCATACATTGATAACATGTTGTTGCACAAATTAAGTGTTATATACCGACAAATATTGTATTTTAACGAATTTCATTAAAATTACAAAAATTTGAAAATATTTTTATCTGGACAAAAAAAAGTTTTAATCCAACAAAAAGTTTTAAATAAAATTTTATTTTGATTTTACCCAAAAAAAAGTTTCGTAATTATATTCGAAAACTGTTTCACTTAAACTAGAAAATGCTTTATTATAAAATGTGTCCTTGATTATTTGAATAATTGAAAAAATTTGAATGGTTTCAAGTAATATCCTTATGTACGTCCGATGACTATTGTACGCTTAATATGATTTTGATGGCATTAAAAATTAACTATACATGCTGCAATATGGATGCATGTGTAACCATATAGACAGTAAATTTCTATTCGCGTATATACGATGTGTTTCTTAATAAATAGTGAAATTTGATGTGTTAGAGATATTATAAAACGAATGCTTTATATGACTTGCAAAGATTAAAATGAAAATCATTAGAAAAAAAATTATGTAAATTAAAATTGTAATTGAAGTAAATTATCCATTTTTACTAAATATTTTTCATTGCACGATTTTTGCAGGGCCGCATCAAAAATCAGAAATTGTCGAATTCGTATTTAATAGTACTTAATATCAATAAAAATCTGAAGTGGTCAGACGATAACCAATCATAAATGGCAATTATTTCCTATTTTAATGAAAGTATTGCAAAAAATTTTTAAAAATATTCTTGAAATACTTATTAGCTTCTAATTAAACCTATAGTCTCAAATCTAGAAAAAAGTAATTTTGCTTGTTGAAATTGTTGGCTTTTGCTTGTTGAAATTGTTGGCTTTCGTTGGCTAACAAAATTCAATTAATAAGAATTTGAAAAATTTCATTGATTTTGCTACAAATTTTGGTGAATATAGTAAAAATTTTAAACTAACTCCAACCGAAAATAATATTTATACCATAGAATTACGGAGAAGAAAATGACTCGTTGGAGGGAATTCACACTTAAAATTTCAAAAAAAAATTTAATATTTTCATAAAAATTTTTCATAAAAAAATTTAAATCTACCCGAAGTATAAATGACAGTTTCTAAGATCTAACACGTTTCGAAAGTTAAATCATTCCGTGGCATGCCTTAGTGACATGAGGTAATTTTAAGCATGCAATGTATTTCAGATATATGAGTGTATATGTAATTATTTTTCCAAAGTAGTTTCTTTAAATTTCTGTTAATACGGAGAAATCAGTTTCCTTTTCATGTAATGCGATCGGTAATTAGCTATATAAATTTAATTACAACTGAATCTATTACAGGATTATTACTTTGCCAGTGATTACGAAAAATTAAATAAAAAACATAATAAAATACGCTAAATATATACAAACAAGCTAAACATTTCGGTTTAATTAAAGTATTATAAATTTTAGATGATTATTAGGGTGGTAAGTACTCGTAAGCATTATAAGTAGATGTTTATTCCATAAGCAGTATAACCCGCTTAAAATCAATTGAATTATTTTCCATTCATTTACATAGTTTTTTATATGCATACATATGGGGAAGATTTATTTTATTGTTTTGAATTTAGAATTGCACGAAGAAAAAAATTCTATATCAATCGAAATTAATCAACAAGGTTTGATGGTGTATTCGACATTATAATCTCATTTTCGAAACTAATAAAATTATGAATAAATTAGAGTGTTATATGAAATTATGAGAACATTAAGAAGCTTTTATAGTTTAACTAGCAGTGTTTTTTAAATGAGAATTTCGTGTAAGAGAATTTTACTGTAGATTTTCTAAATCTCCGCAACAATCAATTAAAATTCATATATTTCGATGATACTGAAAGTATTTAAAAACTACTACAAAATAATTTTGAAATTTGAAAATTAAAATATCAGTGAATAAGCTTATTTTGGGGCACAAATACACATTTAAATTATGTGGTTTATGTAGAAATTATTTTGCTTCGCTCTTTTATTTTAATCAATAGCTTTGCAATGTTGTTTTAACATTACGCAAAAATTCATCATTTTAAGTAGTATAATAATATATTGTATAACAATAACAAAGCAACGTATTGAAAATTTTAAAGTGATTTTAATCCTTTTTAAAATCCATTTTAAATATATTTAAAATTTTTTATGCCAAAAGCGCAGGAAAAAGCAGGAATTGATATAGAATTAGCCCTGTCAGCACTGTGATCCCCGTACGCAATAAGTCCCAATAATAAACTCGTTTATGCAAAATTTCTATATTATAGCATCAACAATTTCTGAGATAATAAATAACATTTAAAGTTGCAGGGCAGTTACCCGAACTACTATTGCGATCACATTCAATTTAAATAGTGTTCCAGCTTAATTAATTTTCAAGTTATCACTGGGTCGAAGGGACGAAAATAAGGACATACTATGTTAAAAGGACTCAAAATTCTTAGAATTCATATGTATACATCGCCGACAATTATTCCCGCAAGTGTTACAAACGGTATAATAAATAAAGTATTGTCTAAAATGTTTACAAAAGAAATTTTAATTTGGAATCTGGTATGGCAGGAAGTGCTTCCCAGTGATTATTAAATGTGTATAACAAACAATATAATATAGAATATGAATTTTATTCTGATTAAATAATTCTGATTAAATATTCTGATTATACACTAAATATGCAATATATTTTTAAGTTCCCATAATTTTCTAATTATTTTGATGGTTTATTCCAATGAATAGTATTTTTAATTATATTTGTTTGTATTGAATTCGTATATATTTTAACAATTATACGCGATCAAGAATCGATTAGAATGATTTTTATATTAATTTATAAATTAATTTTATTGTATAATAGATAATAGGTAATTTACGCAGGTGATAATCGATTTCTGTTTTTCCGAATAATTTCATTTTTTTGATTTTATTGTTTAAATTTAATTAAGTTATAAAATTTTTTAATCAAATTTTTGAATAAATAAAATATTTCAATCAATATTTTGTATATTTTAAATTTAAAATGAAAAATTATTTTAAAAGCGAATAAATTTAATATTTTTTTTGCGGTTTTATATTATTATTTTAATTTATAATCATTCAAAAATATTTTAAAATTTAATTTGATTTTTCAGTGTGTTCAATTATAATTTTATGTGTGAACTCACACATTTAAAAAAAAAAAGGTGATTGTGTTAATAAAAAAAATTAAATTGCATGTGGTTTTTTGAAAATAAATTTGGATGTCCTGGTATGTTTACCATCTATGAATAGATAATGTGTACCAAATGTATTTTTAATAAGCACACAGAGGGTTTTTGAATCAGAGCGATAGAATGTTTATAGACGAACAAAAGACACCTTGTGAAATTTTGCTTTTTGAACCCTCCTTTTCGAGTTATGAGGCCTCGAAGTTGAAATATCTTATAATCGTCTAATTTTATTCTTATTCAAAACTCGGAAAATAGTATGGGGAAAGCAAACTTTGTATAATAAATTTTGAAGCTCGTTAAATTTCCCTTCTAATGCGTGGCTCAATGGTGTCGAAGACTTTTACAATTTCAAGGACAAAGTCAATTTTACTTGAAACTACCTGAGTTCAGAGATGATTTTGATCAAATTTGTTTGATATATTAGGTCTCTGGAACTAGATCTATAATATTTCGGATCGATTTTATCTTTTTGATTATTTTCAAGAAAATAATGAACAAATATTCTTGAAATTTTATATATAAACTTTGTCTTAAAACAGAAGTCACCTTATTTCTTTAGAAAACAACGTGTTAGCAAGTCATTGACTTTTTTTGGGCCGAATTTACAATATTTCTCATATACTCAAATAATCAATTAATTTACTTGAAATAGCAGTATGATTAAATGAAACTAGTAAATTTTTCACAAAGCTCAGGCTTCGGAGACAAAAATTTTACTTAGACCCGAATTAATATATTCAACCATAATCTCAGAAACTAATTGATGGAATTTCTTGAAATTGAATATTTGAGTTTTATGGTTGTTAGGCAAACAGGGAAAATTTGCAGGGAAATCGGATGACAGAAAATAACTTGTATACTAAGAACCAAATCTAAATTTTTCCAGATAAATTTAATATAAAATCTAATTTCCATCTTTTATAGAGTATGAAATAAAAATAATTGTCTAAATAAGTTGAGACGTCTTTTGGAAATTAGGAATATTTGTAAACTTTTATCGAAGAATAAAATATTTGAAAGCAAAAGTAAAGGATTACAAGGCAGTATATAAAAAATATATGTACTCGTACTGGCATTTTAATGGAATTTTAAACTAGATAAAACTTCTCTTTGGTATTCTTAATAAAAAGAAATATTTAGTCAATTAGTGTAAGATTAACTTATATGTATGACTCAGTCGTATTCAAATAAATTCAGAATTATAAACAAAATGATGAGTACGGAGTATCCATTATAGAGCTTATCTTCTTTTTCGTCTGCTTATTAACTACTGGATGTTTGCGATTACATTGCTAAGACTCTCTTTGTTCTGTGTAGTGTGTAATAGTTGCTCGATTGTTTGTAGGTCAGTCCATTGCCTGATGTTTCGCAGTCATGACATTTGTTTTCGTCCAACACGCCTTTTTCCTTCTATTTTACCTTGCAAGAGTATTTGCAGAATATGATATTTTTCGTTACGCATTAGATGACCTAAATATGCTGTCTTTCCACGTTCATATTTAAGCCAAAGAGCATACTGTGGTCATTTATTGAGCTTACAAGTTGTTGAAGTTCAGGAATATTTCAGGAATAGGGCTTATATCTGAATATATTTCAGTAAGTAATCTAAGTATTTTCTTTGAAGAGACTATATTGTATTGAATAGGATGTACAAAATTTGAAACAATATAAAAATAATAATGATGAACTTTTCAATAAAAATTCGAATAATATATTTAAAATCGTTTTATGATCATTTTTATTTTAACCCGATATCTCCGGAAGGAAAAACAAAACTTTGGCTCATAAAATTTTTTACCTCAGGTCCATTTTATCCTTTTAATTTAAAATCTTTTTTTTTCAAACATTTTATTATTTTTATGGATTTTCATATTGTATTCAAAAAGGATGCGATTCAAATCCTTTATATGGAAATTCATAAGAAATTCTGTTTTTTGTAGCTATTTTATTATTTATTTTATTTGTTTTCTTTTTTCTGTTTCTGTTTCTATTTTGCTTTGTACTCGTCCTTTAAATAGAATAGAGTTATACTCACATACGTACAAAAACAGAAGAACCTTTTTTTCGTTTTTGTATTTATTTAACATTTTTGTTTTTTTTTTCTTTCTTATTATTATTATTATTAAGTTGCGAAGAGAGTAAATAATATAAAATGAAATATATTTAATTTATTTATTTATATATTTTATTTATTTATTTATTTATTTATTTATCTTTACATTCTTCATTTTTTTTGCTATTTTTCCTGAAAATGGAAAATAAAAATGTCAAGTGATTCCTTAAAGAATTCCCTGTTTTCTTTTTTATCATTTTCCTAAGAAAACTTTTCTCTTATTGTATATGAACAGTGTATATATAGGTATATTTTGTGCATGTATATGTAGTGTCACACTGATACGTAAGTTTTAGTTGATATAGACTTTCAATAAATTTACGAGTCATCATTTAAGATGCCCGTTTTTTTAAAAAAGAAAATTCTTGACATTGAAAATATAATTTAAAATATTTTCAATATAATTTGTTGTTCTCCATAAGAGGTAAATATTTCAAATATTTGCAATTTTCACTTTATTTTGTACTTTCTACATAATTTTTTATTTGGTAAAATAATTCATCAGGATAAAATTTTTATTCAGACTTTAGAACTTGGCATAAGCTTTCTGCCATATTTACTTTTTATATTGAATTTATTTAATAATAATATAGAAGATGTGTAGGTAGTTAAATACCACGTACATTTAAATGATCTTAACTGAAAAATTCATTAATTTTTCAACAAAAAAAAACCAGAAAAACAGAAAAAATGTCTATGAAATTTTTAAAAAATTTCTTTGTGTATATGAGTCATAATGGGAATATGTGGCATTAATAATTTTAATTTTCAATTTTAAATTTTATTTATAGTCTTTGGAATTTTATTTAGAATATTTAAATTATTTAATTTGTTTTGATCGTAAATTTAATTAAATCAGTTAATTCTAATATTTGTATTTTAACCAGTAATGTCCTATTATGAGGGTATCATAATTCCTCTTACCCATCAAAATCGTCTAGAATCGTAACATCACATTATGAATGACTGGGTGGTCAAGAGAAGTTTCCAGGCTTTCTATATTTACCCATCATCATATTCGCCATAATGAAGAATGGAAACAAATGTAAAAAACATCCTTTGAAATAAATTTATTTTAATTCTACTACAGAATGTTGTGACACAAGTTTTATGGCAGTAAATTGTTACTCTTTTCTTATTATTTCAAATCATGTTTTCGAAAATGAATCTTATATAAAAAATTTTTTTAATTATTTCATTTTATTTATTCCATCAAAATTGAATAATTAAAATAGCTCTAAAATAATTTCTAAATTTTTTATATTATTTTTCAGGCAAATTTATGTCATATGCACGGCTATTGTTTCCTATTAAATATCAGTTTTTTTTTATCATTTTCACTTATAAGATAATTTAATGCACGTTATTTCATATGAATAAAATAATTATAGATGACAGGACCAGTGTCCAGAACATATGCATTATATTGTTTTGGTTATTATCCTTAAAAGCACAGAATATTATAAATTATTGTTAACTATTTTATTTGACTTAAAGAATTTTAAATTTGAGATGAAAAATTTGTCTAATTCTGAATATGTTTTATTAAAAAATTTCTTTTCTCGCATTTTATAATTGAGAATTATTTGAAAAACAATTTATTGCCTCAGTAAATTGATCCTTAATATAGGAAGTACTAAATATTTTTGAAGAATTTTATTATAATATTAAGATATCGGAACCTTATAAAACTGGAGTCCTACTACTTTCTAAGCGAACGCTCTACCAACTAATCTATAGAGGTATGAAAAAATTTCCAGCGAATTCTTCTTCATATTGCATTATACTGTATAATCAACATGATTACTAAGTATTGTTTATATTGAAATACTACATGCAATCTTCTATTTGAAACACACAATCACAAGAACATATATATAAATAGGTATTGTGCATATTACACTAATATACTGAATTAATAATTCAATTGACTGCTTATGCGTTATAATTTTAAAATGAACTTTACTCGAAAACAAAAGATTTGTGTTACGATATTTTGTTAAGTGGCAACGATAGTTTTCTAGAATCATAGGATCTAAGACGTTGCAAAGTAAAGGAAACTTCATCAATTTGAGATCTCTGTATAAGCAAAGAATTTTTTTAAATATAAAGAAAAAAATGGAATTTATCCGGAATACAAATTAGTCCTGATAGACTTTAATAATTTAAATGAAATGGCAATTAAAGCTGAACTCATTTTTTCTCTTTCAAATCTATATGAAATTCCTATACAAGTAAATTTCGGATTTTTTTTTTAATAATTTAAATTTTTAACCCTTAATTGCATGTTAAAAAGTTACAGATTTCATGATTACACAATAAATTCAATATTCTAAAAATAATTTTTTTTGAAAAACGTAAAAAGTCAACATTAAATTGTAAAAAAAAAAGGGTTTTTATTTACTTACCAAATATATGTATACCTACAACATCACATACATACAATTTTTTTTAGTATTTATTTATGAAATTTGCGTGACTACGAAAATTTTAATAAATCTGTTATGAAAAATTAAATTATAAAACAAAATTTTTATTATTATATACGATGATAATTCACAATAATATGACGCCAACCATAAAATTCGTATATATAAGAGGAGAATGAGGGAAGAAATGGTAGTCTCAGGTATATATAAATTTTAGCCACATTTGTATACTGTAAATTTATTATAAAAATGCTATAAAATTTTATTTTTATGCTAATTGAGGTTATGTTCTCTCTCACTTAAATTTCTTTCACTTCCAAATAAACTAAAAACAATATTGTGCATAACTTTAAAATCATAAAAATTCTTTGGTATATTTTATTTTTAAGGTAATTGAAAACATCTTGTGATCTTATATAAAGAAAAATTTCACCATTTTGTAAATGTATGTTAAGCCTAAAACCCAGTCATCCCTAAGAAATATGAAAAAAAAAAAAATGGTTTTGAATAACTACATTTTAAATTTAATTTTTATTACAGCCCCCCCCCCCCCCCCCCCCCATAACATCAGCCCGTTAATTTTAGTCTTTATTGCATTTTAAAAACATGGTGCAAATGTCAAATTAAAATATTTTTTTTCCATTTAAAGGTTTCTTTATAAGGCATAAGAGTTACAAAAAAAGAAAAAAAAATTTCAGAAAAAAAAAATATAAGGAGACAAAGAATAATCTTTGGAATTCTTGACACCATTACTTTGATAGTAAACAAAAAAAAATTTGAAAAATCTTTCTGATTTATTACCCAGGCTCATGAACCACATCTTGAAAATGTTTTATTACCACCAATATATATTTTGCATATATTAAAGTGTTTGTAATTTATTTTTATTTTCTGTTCTATTATAATACAAAATAAAGGGGTGATCCAGTAGACCATTTTATAATTTATTATGATTGCATGATATTTTTTTTTTTTTACATTTTTTTGTAAATAAAAATTTTCAAATTAAAAATTCATTAGCCTTTAAGGCTATGAAAATATAATTCAACTCAAATTTTATGTAATAATTTTCTTTTTTCTAATTATTCAATTTATTTTTTGACTTTATATAGGATTTTAGCAATTGTTTCATCATTAAGTCTTTAATCAAATTTTGATCACTGCATAATTAAAAAATTTCAATAAAGATTTAGAAATTTAAGCAAATTGATTAAATTGCTCTAAATTCCAAG
This sequence comes from Condylostylus longicornis, assembly GCF_029603195.1. NCBI lineage: Eukaryota > Metazoa > Arthropoda > Insecta > Diptera > Dolichopodidae > Condylostylus > Condylostylus longicornis. The sequence goes on along the minus strand of NW_026578009.1, from coordinate 3,443,208 downwards.
GTTTACAATTTGGCAACTAAGCATTTTGGTCTTACATGTAAACAACAAATTTTAAATTTCCAATTTTATAGTTTTTTTTAAGCTAAACTTTTTTAAGTCCCTTGAAAATGGGCATTATATTTTTCAGGAATGCGTTTGTTTTTATACAATTTACGTTTTTACTCCTCCTGTTTGCCGCTCCCGCTATTTTAATGCCACTCAAAATCCGTAAAATTTGAGTTTTCAGCACCTTGCATCATCGGAATTTTAAGCTTTCTAGAATTTGTATAAAAGCCAAAAAAACTAACGATAAATCCGTTGTTATCAATAAAATATAATTCATCTTAAATCAGGCAATTAACTCTTAAATTCAAACATTCTGTTAACACTTCATTCAATTTTTCGTTTGGCTCATCCTAAATGTATGCAATTATTTTATATATTTTAGTGTTTGAATGAAATTCATTTAAATAATTTGGTAGATTGTATTTAAAATCAGTATTTTACATTTATTCGAGAGAAAATTTTTTAAATCATCAATTTTTTGCAACTATATCTATTCTTACGTTACCGTTGTCTTACATGCAAACCAAAGCAAAATTATATACATAGTTCGATTTTCTTAAATTACTTCTTTCGTTTCTCTTAATGCTTCTCTTAATTAAATTTCTTTTCCTACAATGCAACAAATGATCATATGATATAAAAAGAGTAATATAAAACATATAGAATTAAAAAAACTGTTGCTGACAAAAAAATATGCTACTTTAGAAATCATTTTTGTTTGATTGATCCATTGGATTAGTTTTACTTGATAAACGATAAGAGCAATGATTCTCTTCATTTAAATTTTGAAATTAATGACTTTTCCTTTCCAAAATCTTAAATGATATTTTACAAATTTTAATTTTGTTAGAATTAAATTCAATGTTGGAATAACTACTCTACGTTATAGAAACTGAGAAAACTGGAATAAACAAAGAAAATACTTTTGAAATTGGAAAGGAAAAATATTTGATTATCATGTGAGATTTGTTTCTGTACAAAAATAATTAAATTTTAAATATTAATTTTTTTTTCCCCCAAAACAAAGATGAAATACACTGGTAAATACCATGATACGGTGAATCAAACTGGAAATTATTTGAAAACTTTGTCAAATGAAATTTTAGAAAAAATCGATTTTTATTACCATTATATTTTCCGATCAACTTAAAAATTTTTATTAACCGTATAATATTCATGTTTATTTAGATATCAGTGTAACTTTTGTGTATTATTAGTTTACAAGAATATTACCTTCAGGAAATTTATTTCCCTTTAGAACACTAAGGGAAAATGAATGGAAATACTCACGGAAATTGTAAAGTAATTCAATCTCCCTTATATGCTCTTGTAAAATAAAACTTTTTTAAAAGTTAAAAGTTTGAAGGAACTGTGAAAATATCAGAATTTTATGCTACATGAACTTATTAAAATAGATAAAATTACTTTCTTAATATAGTTACGCAAGTTACACAACTTATATGTTGCTATGAATACATCACAAACAGATTTAATTCAATTAGATTTGGTATACTCGATATAGGAACTTGATGTTATTTCTTTAATATATCTTAAAGTTTATTTAATAAAGCTGGATCAAACCAATTATTTATAATGTAGAAATCAAAAATGCTTTTACAAACAATCTAGTTATGTACTATTAAAATTACTTTAATTTAATTACGAAACAAATTTAACGAATTGCATACATTTAGGATGAGACAAAAAAAAAATAGTGTGAAGCATTAACATAATGCTCGAATTTAATGGTTAACTGTTTAAGTTAATATAATTACATTTTTTAATGAGATAGCGTTTACTGTTAGCTTTCTGTATTTACAGAAATTTGAAAAAAAAAAATGCAGTTTCGGAAATATAAGGTGCCAAAAATTTCAATCTTACAAATTTTGAGCAGCGATTAAAAATTTAACAATTACAAATTCAACTTTAGAGGAAGTGGAGCTTGAAAAAAAATTCCATTAACCAAAGAAAAATATTTATTAGTAACTAAAAGCTGTTAAAATTTCAGATTTCTACAACCTACGGTCTACTAGAACTATATCAAAAAATTGGACAAAACGGATTTTAGATAAAGGCCATTTCATTTTTTTAAAGTTTAAGTATGGTATACCGTGGTAGAAGAATCCATCAACTACTTTTCTGCGTTCGCCAAATTGGAAAAATGTTTATGGTTTCGCTACAATGAATTCTTGAAAAATGGCATATTTAAAACTTTGTGGCTATAATTCAGAGGGCGTAGCGAGTAAATAAAAATTTTCTTGCACGAGTAAAAATAGAAATAAGACTCTAATACAAATCTGTTTGTGTGTGAAATTTCAGTGCTAAAAGAATACTAAAGGAAAAGTCTACAACGGATTGCATTCAAATTTAATATAGATTTGTTATTTCTAAAGTTAAAGGGTATGTGTAGAATATTGAAATTCAAACATAGTGGCTTATTAGTCTAATCTTGCCGTACTTTTAGAATGGAATATTGAATGTAGAAAACTATATTCCAGTTTCATAGATTGCCCCCTGTGCAAACACGCATAAATTGTATAGAACGTTATCCAGTTACAAAGGGATAATGTTACATAGATCAAGCATAAAAACGAACATTTAAGACTATTGAGTTACATAAAAAAAGAAAAAAAATGAAAAACTAAAAGACCTTGAAGTTGTTATTTGCTGTGATCCTTATACGTGACTTGAATTTAAAATTTTTAAAACCAAACGTTGTACAAAAAAAAAAAAATAAGAAAAATGTCCTCGAATAACGTTTCATGTGTAATTCTTCATATTCAGCCATTTTATTGTTTGTTTTTTTCTTTTGATTTTCCTTTTCGTTATTGCTGTTGTTATTAATGGTGGTACGCTACTTTTAAAATTTTTTAAACAATTTATTTTATTTTATTTTGAGTCTGAGATTTTTTATTTTCCGATTGTTCTTTAGGGTTATTTTTCATTTGTGCTACTATTGTATTTGCTCACGATTTGGGTAAATTTATAAAGCGTTTTAGCACAAACTTTATACTTTCAAACTGATTGAATCATTTAAATTTAAATTTATATTTAAGCTTTATTTCAGGATTTCGATAATCTTTCAATGATTAACAATATTTTTGGTTTTTGTTCTTTAGTATTTTGCACAATACTGGCAAACTTCGATGACAATTTCCATTTTCTCAAATTCTACCGGTATAAGACAAATCTTATTTAAATATAAGACAAATCTTAGCTTTTGAAATATAATATCTCGTCTCTTAAATTTTGAGAGCCAAAATAGCGAACTCAATAAAGTTAAGAAAAAGACGATATAATTTAAAAATATTGTTTTTCTGGAATTAATTCTAATTTTATTAACAAAATTTGAAGCTCATAGAATCACTTGTCAAATTACCTTGCAATATTAAGCTACTATTTTTAGGAATTTTCATTATAAACAATGTTTCTGATCCTCCTGGTTATCCTACTAAAATGCTTATTTTCTAATAAAGACATGTACATTATTTGCTGGATTGTAAGAAAAATTAAATAGAAAAGATCTTTAAGGTCCTAATATCCGCAAAACTTACAACATAGTTTACTTACTAAATCTTACATTAGCAACTAAAACCCTAACTTAGTACAGTTTTCCTTAACTATAAACTGAAAGTTTTTAGGTATATACAAAGTTGCATTCACATTCATTTGTAAAATTTAAACAACAATAACATTTAACGGTTTATGAATTAGTAAATCACATACCTTTAGGAGGAGAACAAAAATAAATCATCAAAAACTGGCATATTCAGTAAGTAATAAACGTGAAATTTAAACAATTGCAATAAATGTTTCCCACAAAAATCAATTAATGCATAAAATTTTGGTATTCCATCGTCAAAAGTATGCAAAAAATTTTAATTTATAATTGAAATTTTATAAATATAAGCAAAGTGAACGGAATAAGCTCTTTAAAACGTGCTAAACAAGTCAGACTTTTTAAAAATGTCAAATAAATTCAATTTCACCTTTTAAAGGTTAATGGCTTATGTGATATTTTTTTGCATTAAGAAAATTCTTATAAAATTCGTTTGTTCTCATTGCACCACTTTCAAATAACTTACAGGTTTCTTTATTCCTTTGTTCATAATTGCTGATACTTGGAATACAAACATAATAAGTTACTTTTAATATTATTTCTGTTTACTTTGGGTTTAAATCACATGATTTATATAGTTTAACATATACTCATATAATGTATGTGCGCCGTTGTACCATTTGATGGCAATTAAAGTACTAAAATGAAAATAGAACGAATACATTGAGATTTTAAAAATTTTAAAATTGCAATGAATGCGAAATGTGAACAATTCTTAATAAGTATGCAATTTTTTGCAAAATTATATGCAAAACAACAATTGTTTTTTTTTCTCTGAAATTTTCATTCACCTTCTTAATATTTTCTTTTGTGACGGTGTTGTAATGAATAATTTCTTTGGAAGCATATCGCAGAGGCAAAACAAGAGAATTACAATTAAAATTATTGAAAGAAGTAATTATGGGGAATAAAATACTTAAGAGACAATTGAAATCACTCGCTCATAAAACAACATTGAAATGACAAGTAACTCAAAAAAGATTCAAGGTGAACGAATGATGGCGAAGACATGAGGGACTAATTTTAAATAGTTTTTCTTCGCTTACCTCAATGACTATCCAAAATATTTAATGCTCATTGCTCTTAAAACCTATTTTGCATTCTTACTCTTTAAAATATTACAAAGTTCGAATGATTATGAAATCTTATAATGACGGAATGATTTTAATTTAACGAAATTTTAAAAAACAATTTAAAATATTTTTGTAAATCAAAAGAAAATACGTGTGTTTCCACTTCTTCTGAAGCTCATTCTAAACTAGTGAATTTAAAATCTACATATTACAATTTTAGACCTATCATCCATTTAAAAAATTTTTTTTACTATTCACCAGTTTGAGTAGTTTTGTTAAAGCCTATTCAATTTTAACTACATTTTAACATTTTATTTTTCCATTAAGTTTCCGCTCTTACAATCTTAGAGTGTAGCATTGTATTCATAGAATAGCAACAAAGCGTTTTGTTAGCTGTTGCTACTTTTGATTTGCAAAGAGTTTACATTCTGAATTTGTTGATATTATTCATTCCACAAGTGCTTAAACACAAAACCATTCTCACTCTTGAGTTACTCTTTAGTTCTTTTAATATTTAGAACTTTTTTAATATCTTTATATAGAAACTCTGCATACAAATTGAAAATTTCTATATTTTTACGTGCTTCGTTTTTCTTACAAAAAAAAAATTAATATTGAAAGAAATTCTAAAGTCAAACTGAACACAAACAATGATATTGTATTACAAAAACAAATAGGCTTAAGGATATTTAAATTCATTTTTGATTTGAAATATAATTACTTTGAAATCTAAAACAGAATAATAGAGTCGAACCGTATGAAAGGTCTATAAAAATTTATTAAATTTTGTTTTTTTATTTCACATAATATAAAATTTTATTTTTAACTTTCCATACTCTTTTTTTTATTAAATTTTACAGCCATATTATTTGGGCAGATATTACTGCAAAAATTTTTGAAAGGTCAGTATGAAAAGATGAATAAATATTTTGTTGAATGAGAGCACACTGTTGGTCGTAATTCTTTCAGTGTGGGTGTTTTGAATCGCTAGAGTTTATACACATTTAATTTTGTATTTTAAATTTAAAAATATGGCCGGAAAATGAGGAAAGTCCATTATATGCAAATATTAAGTTGAAATCTTTATAAAAGGGTTCTTAGAATGTAAACAACTAGCATATCCGTAAATAAACCAAATTGCTAACAACTAGCTAACCAGTCGCCAATTTGCTACAGTCTCAGAAAGGATTTTTGATTTTTTTCTTCGTTATTTATTTATTCTTTAATAAGATCCTCTAATGCATTTTAATGTTTTTCTTGATATCTTACACGATTATACTTATATTTTTTCAATGTTCAAAATATTCGGGGTCTCAAGGTATACGCAATATTCACAAATCGCTAATTTTCTTCTAATAAATTTCTTCTTAAACTTACTAAAGTCTAATATCTGAATGTTACCCAAAATTTGCATTGTGCATAGAATTATATATAATATTTATTTCTGAATCCCCCTTTTCAGAATATGGGATAATTTTAAAATATCTTACTGAATAAAATTTGAAAATCCCGTCGAGATCTTAACATCAATATCATGCATAATCAAATTTGGTAAATTTAGAATTTTTGAATAGTTCAACCTAGAAAACTTCGGAAACTTTGAAATGACTTTCGAACGTACAGATTTTTCAGACTCCTTATTTTTTTAAGCCTTAGTAGGTTCAGAGAATGTAATTTAAAATCTAATTTTTTTTTTCTTGTTTTACGCGCGCGACATCATTGAAAACTGATTATTTCGTGGAACGTGTAAATTAGATTTTATATGTGTCGAACTCTATGTTTTTTGTTGGACTGAAAAATAAGAAATTGAACGCTACTAGATCATGCGATAAAATCCAATAACAAATCTTTAGCTCCTCTAATAGGTAATGGATTTTGAGCAATAATTTTTATATTTACTAATAATCATGAAATTTTGGAATTAACACTTTGTAATTAAATAATTTTTTCAAAGGAATTCAAAATATTGTCCGAAAAAGTAGATAATTAATTTGGAGATTAATTGGGTAGTAATTCGGCCATTTTTAATTTGTAGTCAGTAAAGTCGACAATAAAATTATAATCTTTTTTTTATATATATATATTTTTATAGCTTCATTTCATTTATTCTCTTCGTTCATATTGTTTTATTCAAATTACGACAGATGTCATTATATAGAAGCTTTTAAGAACCTTTTCTGTTCTTGTCCAGTTGAATACATCGTAATCATAAAATATTCATTTTATGTTTATATAGCAAGGTTTAAAGTAAGAGTACGAGTATATAATGATTATTCTGTAAGTGGGATGAAATGGAAAGGTACTATATTAAGGCTTCTAGGAAAAATATTTGAATATTTTTACTTTTGTTAGTATATAATTTAAGATTCCAAAAGAAAAGAAGGCCAAATGAATGGAAAGGCATAGAAGATGCAGTAATGTTCAAGAGGATGATTTTTTCATATTTAAAATATTTTTTTAAGTTTTTTTTTTTTATTAAAATGAATTTAGGACTTTATTGTAACTTTTGTTTTATATAAATACAAATGTATGTGTTGTATATGTACATTTACATTTGTTTGTATGAAAGTGATTTTTATAAGTTTTCAACAAGTTTTACTCTTATCTTTGGGTATCACATTTAAAGTTAATGAAGTAGTGTTCATATTTTTGTTTTTTTTTTTTTTGTTTCTCTTATCCTTTCTTTATTTCTATTATTTTGTTAATAAAAGTTTTAACATTTATTACAGCTTTTAAAAAGGAAAAATATTCTACACAAAACTATTAAAACAAAAAAAAAATGAAAAACAACGAGTAGAGAGGCTGTTGATATTGTTAAGATAAAAGTTTGCAGATCATATTTTCGCCTTTTATTATAATAAATATAAAAATAAATATGATTGCCTATGTATGTATGTATAACGTTCACGAATTTTTTTGTCCTGGCCAAAAAAAAAGGATTGTTAAATTTAACAGATGGTGTAAAAGTATGTTTAGTATTTAAGCTTAGAATGAAATTCATGTTTGAAAAAAAGTGAAATTATGGCTCTTGTATTGAAAAACCATTTGTGTATTTTTAATAATTTGAATTCGAAATTTTTTTTTTAGAAGTAGGAAATGAGAATGCAGATCCGTAAAATTTGAAGAAAAAAAATATTTAAAATTCTTGAAATTTAAAAATTAATATTTCTAGCAAATTATGAGATTCATACTTTATTGAATTTTCACTGAACTTGTAAGGTATTTTACATATTGTAAGGTATACGAAATAAAAAATTATTAAATGTGGAATAGACTTGACCGACCGTTAATGCCAGCTACTGCTATCGAATGATATAGCGGCCTGATGTCATTTTTATTATATAATTTTACTTAATTTATCTAGAACGTTATTCTTAAGGATGTAGGTAAAAGTTGCAGAACAAGATAGATAGATAAATTTGTAAGTTGACACAGGGAGAAACTTCAGACTAATTCAATGCAGCCCTAAAGACCTATTGCAACATCACACCACATGCAAAGTGCCAGTAAGGCCTATAATCCTTACGTAATTACAAATTTTTTCAAGCGCCACTTCGCACAAAATATACGATAAAGCGAACCAAACGCCTTCTGGCCAGTGCTTCACAAAAGCAGAGAAGATGCTCGGCCATCTTATCTTTATCATGGCAAAATCTACACAAATGGGCTCCAGGTTATCTCAATTTGTGCAAATGATAGCCCAGTCTGCAGTGCGTGCCCAGTAAGAAGGTCAACCATCAGCTTGGTCAACCCGCCCCCCCTAAGACGCCAACAGTTGCTTAGCCCTTCTGGAAACGGAGCAGGAATAAAGAACTTCGCTTACCTCATTTCCGACACCCGATCCTAAAGTAGTTAGGGAAAAGTTGTAGGACTAAGTAAAACCTTTTTAATGTTATTCATATGGTTACTTAATTATCTACTTATCTGCTTAAAATAGATAGTTCATGTTCGATATAATACCCTATAATTCATTTATTTCCATCAGAAATAAGCACATTATTGTATTTGCAAAATTCTACAAAAGGGCATAATGGTAATTCTAAAATTTCTCCCAGATTATGCATTAATAAAATAATAATGTGAAAAATTTGAAAGCAATTCAAATTTTTCTATCCGAGAATTTTCATTCACAAATAATTTCCGCGTATAAACCGCATTGAATTTTGATTTTAAGTTTATTTCATTAATTAAATTCTAATTTCTATATTAAATAATAATAATAATAATAAAACAATAAAAAATTTAAGTAAATTAAAATGCAAAAGTTAATTATAGTTCTTGAGTTCTTTTACATTTCAAAAAACTAATCTGTACGCTAGTCAAAACCATAGAGAAACGAAAGAAAAAAATTAATATTTTGTCTGTCTGAATTTGTCTGCCACTTTGTTTTAAAAAGGTAAAAAAAATTGGGTTACAGCAACATTAAAATTAACTTAATAAAAAATTCTATGAAAAGAAAAAATATTTATGGTAATAACTAAAGTGAATTTTATTGTTGAAAAAAAAATAATAAGTCTTTTGTGCGGTTGTGTTCAAGGAAACCTAACGTACAAAAGACCTTTGTTTATAAGGTAAATATTCTAGGAAACCATAAATCTATTCCAACAATATCTCACAGTTCTTTTATATTTCCTTCATCCTTTTTCCTTTTTGTTGATTTTTTTTTTTATTTGCATCTTTCCTTCTCCTCTTGTTATATTTTTTATTCTCTGTATAAATAAAGAGAAGATTATTAAAAATAGTGTACACACACAGATGTATGTACATAAATAAAGAAATAATGTTTGCTAATTCCTATATGGAAATAGTATATGAAAAAATCTTGTTCCAGAAACTAATTTAAATTTGTTTCGATTACCATAGTTTTCTAAAACATAAAATGCTCCCAATTAGAAATTTGTTATAGATAAGGACCATAAGAACCATTTGTTTGTGCCAGATATAATAATAAAAAAAAAATCAAGGTCTTATGGGGCTTTTATACAAAATTTATAGAAATTTTAAAATAAGTTAGAAACTTTACCATTTACTCATCACAATATTATTACTTATCAAAAAGACTAGATGAAAAACATAAATTTAAAGGGATTCTTTGCTTAATTAAAATAATATTTAATCACCAAATATTATTGTAAGTGTTATTAAAAACATAGTGGAAATTGGCTGAAATTAACATAATTAAACATGAAAATTTCATTATTCAGTTACAGTGTATTCTCGGTTAACCTAATCTTTGGGATCAACAAAATTTCTATGTTAACTATACGTACAAAGTGGAAGATTTGTCAAATACATGCCAAAGCATCTATATATGTCCAAATGTTATGACGCTTATATTGTTTATATAAAAATTTGTGCGAATAGGACGCCCTTTGAAATGGAAATTGTTGCAAAATTCTCATTGCACAGTTCATGTTTGAATTTATTAATTTTACTTTTAAGTATTCGGGAACTGTTGTCTAATTTCCTTGGGGATATTTCCAGTTTTGAAACAGGAAATATTATAAACGGAAGCGTGGAAGGGTCACAATAAGTCGCAAACGCCTACTGTGGCCCAAAGGATTTATCCTCTTGCCCCACTCGGTTCCCTTGGAATCTTCCAAATCTACTAACTAATATGATCTACTAACTAATATCAAAATCATGTGGCCATAAATAAATATTAAAGTAATATATAAAATTCAATATAAAATTCTTTAAATCTTACATAGATTTAATAAAATATTTTCACCTTAAGCATAAAATTTCCATTATACTTAATATGAGTTGCTTTATTTGTAATTTAAAAAAAAAATCTCAAATTTCATATTCCATTTTCTATTCATAAATATATCATAAATTATTTAACATAAAAAATAGATTTTTAACTTCTTTCGTGAAAACATCCGCCATTTTTGATGTAATTCAAAAGAAAGTAACTTTTCATTTCAATATTTTCGAAATACTTCATTAGTTTTTATTACCGAGATAAAAATTATAACAATATGTCCTTTAACTTAATATGTAAGTATATAGATAAGAATATGTAATAATGAATCTTATACTTCGGTTTACCCACGGTCATATAAACCCAATACTAACGTATAATGTTTTGCGGTTGAAATAATCACATTAAAGTAGTCATGTAAAAATTTTCAAAAAAAAAAGAGAGGCCTTATAATCTTATATTAAAGTAAATTTACTGAAATTTCAATTCTAATAATCTCATACAACTACGTCAATGAATATACACAAACTAATATCCTATAAAATTATTTAACATCATCTTAGAGCAACATGTTGTTGAAAAAGAAAATCCCAATATGACGTATACAGAATTAAACATATATAATATATAAAATGTGTTTATATGAATATATATTTTGAAAATGTACAAGTATATGTATAGGTACATATATAGAATTTCCCGAAGACATAAAATAATTTTACAAAATTCCTTCAAAATCAAATCATAAAATTCAGAAACCTTAATATTAATTAAGGGCATATTATATTTTTGTTAGTAATCAACAACTACATACATTCCCTTTACTTTACTATTTTATTTCTGTTATAGAAAAAATTATTTTCCTATATAGTCAGAAACATAACATTTTCGTCTCCATATTGTTGTAACGAAAGAATTAATTTTCTAATACCAATTTTTTTTGTAAAATAAAAAAAAAGAAACTACAATGAGAAAGAGAAATGAAAATAACAAAAACTTAAAAAACATAAAAAAAATTTTCAAGCTGTTTCCGGGCCCCAAAATAATATTATAGATGTTTTTTGTATATTGTAATGGATTTTCTATCCGGAAGTCCTTAAATTAGGAAAAAGAAAATTCTGTAAAACAAAATTAAGTAAAAAAGAGAAAAACCGTAAGCAATTCTCAAAATGACTGCTTTTAAGAAGGGGGAAAAAAAAAACTATTTTTTAAGTAAAAATTTTTAATGAAAATTTTATTTAATCCCTTTTGTATTCGATAGTAATAGACAAATGTTTGACCTTAGTGCTCTCCTATACACAATTGCATAGGACCTCATAAGTAGGAAAAATTTTTATAAAGATTCAATATGCACGAAACAACACATTCCGAGAACTTTAAGGATGCCAAGTATAACTCTGTTTTTTTGCCTGTAATACGATTTGAAAGCTTGAAAATAGGTCCTTCAAATTTCAAAATCCCAAAGTTTTAAAAATCGAAATTGATCGAAATTTGATTTAAAAAGCGACACTCATTAAATTTAGTATAAATTGTTAATCCAATTATTTTTGTTCCATAGTGATTTAAAGAAACTCACAGCATATACTCAAATTAGTGCCCTTCATTTGTTATACACACGTTCAAGCTATACCAACGTACTTCTCTTAACATTGTAAATATTGAAAACTTGAAGAGTATAAACTTTTCTTTCACTATCCTTTAGATTCAGATGATACTCATCTTTGGTTTTAATAGTTTTTTCAAGTGTCTACCATATTGCACCATCAAACAGCACAACACAGAGTTATGGCACAAACCATATTTAATTTCGCTTCGATTCAAGTATCTGTTCGAGTAGCTACCATACATACATCTACGAAAATAATTTATTCATATTATAGAAATCATAAATAATAAAGCTACTAAATTTTTGCATAAACGACTTGAGTAACGGAGCCAATAATTCGACAATATTAATTTCATAAATTCTATTATAATGGTTGCTGTAAAAATCGTGCAGTATTCAAATTTAAGGGAAAACATTTAAGTAATGAGTTACCATTCTGATAGAATTTAATCGTGGTTGTATCAGTTAATTTCTCCAAAATAATTTGCTCATACATTGGAAACCATAAAGGGTTTATAACTTCAAATTTTTAATAAAAATTTTTGCTAATAAGCTTCTGTTGCCCAAGTAGTACTCGTATGCCTATATTAAACAAATCCATAAACAATTTACAGAAACTATAGAAAACATTCGTATGGTTTTCACAGAATTGACACCGTTAAAATTATGCGGTTTTTTTTTAATAAAAATCTTGAGTCCTGTTATATTCAGGTTTCATTTTAATTATTTTTTGATATTGTTTCTCAGTATACTTTTGATTTTATTAAAAAACACAGTTTTCATTTAATTAAATTTATAAAATTTATTTACAGTATATACCTACTGTAAAAAAAATAGTAAAATAAAGTTATACTTTTTACACTTACATGGTTAACGTTAAACGGTAATTATAATTGACATAAAGTTCTTTGTACAATAATAACTTTTAAAACATAAATTTTTGTTATCCTTTATTGTATACAAGTTGTTAAAAATAATTGGACACAACAGATATAACTTTCGAGATTCAGTTTCAACAAAAAACTAACAAGCAAGCAAATTAAAATAGCGGTATATTTGCATTTTATTTGAAAAAAAAGTAAAATAAAGAACTTCGCATTAAAAAGAGGTAAAAAGAAAATAATGAGAAGCAAAAAAACTCAAACTTCACAAAAATTATAACGTGCGCCATCTGAAAATAAAAAATTGAATGAAAACTTTGTTTAAAAAATTTTTTACAATTTTTAGTTCAATTTTTTTTTTAAATTCAAAACTATTTTGTTTTTGCAAAGATTTTGCTTGGATTTTATTATGTTTGTGTGCGTTGTATAACACATACACTTACAAATACTTGGTTGATCTTAGCATAAAAAACTTTTAAGTAAAATTGTAGAAACAATTTTTTTTTTAAATTTCCTTAATTAATTCATTTGGTCTTTTAAGAATATATTTTAGGAAAATTTAATAATCTTGTAAAATTATTCTTTTAATTATTGGCAAAGTAACTCGATTATTTTTTCTTCGGTGCCGATTTTTTTTGAATTTCGAATTTCTTGATAATCTTGTCTGATATAATATCTGTGAATTGAAACGTGAATATGTTGTCAGTCAATTCAAACTCTTTAAATACTTAAACTCCTGTTTCACTTCTAAAAAATAAACAAAATGTGCTGCGCATTTTTACGTTCATGACAAAATCTGACTAAAAAAATCAATTCGAATTAATATTGAACGTATGTAAGTATAAAAGTTATTTTTTTCAATATTAATGGCGGCGGTCGATTGTTGCTTCAAATTTTGCTTACAAGTAGAACATAAAATCAACAAAATATTTTTAAATTATAAAAGTGCCAAGTTACTAAAGGTGTATGGTCAATTTCTATAATTCATAATTTTTACAATTTTTAAATTTTATATTATTTATCATCGCATTTATCTTCCAAAAAAAAATTTTAGAAAGTTTTCATAAAAGTATTAAAATTTTACTACATTTTCTAATTAACAAAATGAAAGACGTTACAAGAAACACATCTTGATAGTTCTTTATTATTAGTCGCACGAGATTTTCCAAAAAACTTGTAACAAGTTTCTTTATTCAGACACATGCAAGTGGTCGCACACCAATCTTATATTTTCAGATTTTTTTTCGGCCATAGCTCTCCATACATATTTCCTTTGAAGTCCAAAACAAACTATAACTTAAAATATTTCCGTCCTCTTTTGCAACTCTTGTTACGATTTTATTTTAGTTTATATACCATCATATAATTTATTAGAATTTAAAAATATTACTCAGAAACCCCACAATGCATTGGTTCATGTGCTGTTAACATTAATTTTTTTTTTTTGCATAATTCTTTTGATCATATGTTTTAAAGTAGTTTATAATTCTTTTGGTTTTCGATCCGACATTCTTCTTTTTTGTTCGAAACATAATATAGATGTTAATATCCTTTTGATCAGATGGCTCAAAACTTTTTAATTCTTAATTTATAATGCTTAACTTTCAGGATAAAGTGGAAATGATAAAAAGTATTTATGTATTGTATTTATAAAAAAAATGTACCATCTAATATCTTGAATAATTGAAATTTTTTTTTGAATTTATTTTTATTACGAAACATAAAAGAAAAGAAAAAAAAAACATAAAAATGAAGTTTCCGACCTTATCCTAAACCTTGTTTTGTTCTTAAAAACGAAACGGATAATTTACAAAAAAAAAAAATAAGAAAAATTAAAATTCACAATAATGATAAAATTTTTCAAAAATAAAGTAAGGTCGATTTACGAAATGTTTTTATTAAATTTTAAAATTTTTTAGTAGGAGGCGCCACCAACAACATATTTCATGTTGAAGTTGAATAATAATTATTTGTGTTTCATTGTCATTGTCATTTCAAATAATGAGAGAGTAAGTTTTTCTCTGTAAGGAAAAACTCTTACACAGTGTTGCCCACATTTTCTTTTTTGAAATTATTATGGCCTGTCGGCCTATTTTATTCGTAATTCGTCATATTTGGTCAATTTTCTAAATCATGAAGAAAACTTAAATTTTTATATTAAATTTAATTATAACAATTACCTTAAAATTCAGTTATAGATTGTGCATAATTCTCTTTGTATTGGAGGTTTAATATCGTTTCCTTATTAGATTGTGTACTTAGTTGTAAAATATTAAAAATATTGCAAAAGTTGTCACGTCAATATACGTCAATATTATGTTGTCATTTTTGTATATGCATGCATTTTTTTACTAAAAATTTCACCTGAAATTTTATATACATATTCTGAAAATTTTTGTCAGGCTTCATACAACAGAACAGCAACGCAATTTAAGATTTTAAATAAAACAATTCAAATTTAAATTAAATTGCAAAATTAATTTATAGAATTTTTAAAATTTATAAAACTACAAACACTTCTAAAATTGAGAATATTATCAATTTTGGCTTTTTTTGCTCAAATTTGGCCTTTTTCTTTGAAAATTTGGTCCATTAATTTTTTGAAGAGTGGCAACCCTGCTCTTATCATTTTGAAGTTTTGCAAAACACAACAATAAAAAGAAGGCTGGTAAAATGCGCAGTCAAAATTGTAAGGTTATTGTAAAAAGTGTGTGTGCGCGTGATCAGTTCGGTATTCGTAATTTGCAATTTAATTTTATTTAAAAAAAATGCTTGAACGTTTTAAAACAAAATGGTCGTCAAAGGTTTTCTACTTATTGCTGAAATCAGATATAATATTTTATGCAATGAAATGTTGGAAATGAGAAATTTTACTTCGAAGGTTTGCTTGGATCTTTCACTTTGGCAATTTAAGTTGCAGGCAGAGCTTCATTTAGCGCGATGCGTCAGTAACGTAAGTCTTGATTTTTTTCATAAGTTGTTTTCTGTTAGCTAGTTCTGTTCTTTATTGTTGAAATTAAAAAAAAAAAAGTTTTTCATATTATTGACCATTTTTATGACTTCTAATTTTTTATTCTATAAGAATATACGAGTTTGTACAGTTGACTCATTCAACTTTATTTTATGCTTTATTGAAAAGTTTAAGAAAGTATCAAAAACTTTTTTTTTTTTTATAAATAAAATGAAAATAAATTGCATAAAAAATTTCCATTTCACTAAGGCAAAAAAAATTAAGAAGAAAAAGGAGAGGAAACTTGAAATCTTCTTTTGCTTTTCTTCATTTCTTTTGCTAATTTTCTGTTTTATAAAAGTAAGAGAAAGAAAATTTTAAAGAATAAATTGAATATTATTTTCTTCTCTTTCACTCATCTGTTACTAATGTATGAAACCTGAAAATTTTATGAAAGGATTAGAGTTGAGTTTTTTTTTTCTTGATGAAATGAGCACTTTATTTATTTTTAATAGTTTTGCTTGCTTTTTCTGTTTTGCCCTTTCTTTCATGTAACTACAAACACACTTATGTATAAACTTACATATGAAATTATTATCGGCTTTCAAAACTTTTCTAAAGTCCAAAGAAATTTTCAAGTAAAAAAAAGAATTTTTTATTTTAAATTCTTTTGTAAAAAGCAAAAAAAAAAAATTATCAGCTTTTAAAATAAACAGAAAAACTCAATTTTCTCAGTTATTTTAAACTTTTTTTTTTTAAATTAAAAACTTACAAATTTTGTTTAAGATTCATTTCTTTGTTTTCTGTTTTTTTTTTTTTGTAATTCACTTTGGAAAAATATCAAACTTGCAGAAATTTTTTTTATTTTAATGCGAACACGCAAATTTTGGCATATAGAAGGCATGTACCTTTTTTTGAGTCTTTGGTATTTAAGACTTGAGAAAAATTGAATAATGATGGCAATAACCAATTGATAATAAAGTTTGCCATTTATTTAAAAACTTAAAGATTTTTAAATATTTTATTTTTCGAATAAAATTTAAAATATTTTTTTAATTCTACTCGTATTAGAATTTGAATTTTGCATGTTTTGTAAACACATTTAACACACGTTTTACTGGCAAAATTATGAAAGATAGCCGAAAATATTATATTGGTTAACTTTTAGCTCTCATTTAGACGCTTTCAAAAAAAAAGAGAAAACAAAAATTCTGACTATATTTCGAAAACTATGGCTCAAATCAAATTGATTATAAGATCGAAAATAAAGAGCAATCAATCGCCTGTAAAAGCATCTATTGATGATTTCTTTGTATCGTATGGTTACGAAGCTGCAAGTATTTATTTATGTGTAAGAAAAATCTTGTTCCTTTTTTTTCAACAGCCTGTAGCTCAGAAACGAGTCAAATGGAAAACGATAAACATGATTAGGATGCTAATAAAAACTTTTGCTCACAATTTTCGTAGAAATTTTCAAAAAATAATTGTTGGCACATATTTTGGCGTTTTGAAAAAAAAAATTTACATGGAAAAACGTGGGTTTTTCAATTACACTTCAAGAAAAATACAAAAATTTAGAATTAAATATGTAAAACTGTAAAATGCCTAAATGTTTGCAACTTTATATATATTAGAGAAATAATCATAATTGGCAAAGAATCTTTTTTTTTTTAAATTCTTCAATCAACTCATTTTTCATTATTAAAAAGGTTTTTTTTTTAATTTATAACCTGTTGTTGATTTGTTCTGTAAAAGTTAAGAAAATTTTCTTGTTCTTTTTTTTTTTTCCTGATTTGAAAATTTCCAGTTAACGTTCATAAAATTGAAAAGAAAAAAAACAAAAAGAAAAATAATAAAAAATTACGAGAAATCAAAAAACTTGTGATTTTCACTTTAATTTCTTATTTTTTTTTTTTTCTAATGCACTTTACTTTCAAGGTATTCAATTTAAGGCAAATCATTGAATCAGTTATAAGAGGGATGAATTACTTTTTTCTTCAAATAGTAAATAGACTACCAATAGGAGCAGACCATAGTTTGATTTTAACCTTATTCAAATAATGCCGATTGATTTTCGATATCAAGAATATTTTGACTGTATTATAGGCCATTTAACCAAAATCAACTACGTCTAAGTTTTATTATTGTTACATTTCTAGTGTAAGTTTATATAAATTCTATAAGAGAATTTTCCAACCGAAATAAAACAGTGAATATTAGCGTTTCTTGAATGAAGCATTTCAAATAAGTGCGATACTGCTATACAATTTAAAATGAAAATCATCACGTTTATTTCAGCAAATTGAATGTAACCCAAAAATTGACTTGGTGATCACTGATCAAGAACCTTTGATCGTAAGTTCTCACGCTATAGAGATACATAAATTTCTCTTTTACTTAACGCATATATTAAATTTTTAATTTTATTAATATTAGCTTACATTAAAGTTTCAGTCATCAATTCAGATTTTCCAAAATTTAATAAAATATTTTCAATTAAAATTTTTTTTGAAATTATAAAATTTTCCAGACAAAAATGTCATGGCCTTATAAACTTTTACGCGTCATAATATTTTGTAAATTTTCATCTATAAACAAAAATTATTTTTGAGAAAATTTTTATTTTAGATTTGATTTTAAAGAAAATATCATTTTACCAATTTAAATTTATCAATATGGCAGAAAAAATATGCGTATAAGAGCTATTTTTTATTAAAAATTTTCAATTGTAGAAATCTTTCCGTTTTCCTGTTAATTTCTTCGTTTTATTTTCTTATTTTTCTTTTAATATTCAATTTTCTTGTAAATTATAATTTTGGTATCAATTACAAAAAAAAAATTCTTTTTTTTTTGGTTAAACACGATCGAATAATAATGCAAAAAAATATGAAATTTTCTTGAAAATTTAACTTGGACTTTTATTAAAGAAGAAGGAAAAAATCCAAAACAATTTCTTTTTATTTATTTTTTCCTTCAAAAAAAAAACCCTTTAGAATTTTTTACAAGTTCCTTTTGCTACTTTAACATAAATACCACTTTCTTTGTAAAAAGAACAGATGAATAGAAAATTTAAGAATGATGGGGAAAAAAAAGGAAATTTTCTCACAACAATCCTTTTTTTTTTTGTTTTCATTCTTCAGAAGAATGTTTATAAGGGTGTATGATTTAATAGGACCCTTTCGGCACCAACAACAAAACAAATATACAATATGAAAATAACACTGTTTTTGTTCTTGAATTTTATTAAGTCTAATGTTTCTTTCCTTACAGAAAAATACAATACATAACAATTTGTTTTTGTATAAATAAAAATAATCAAGCAAAAATAATAGGCAACAGAAATAATTATTATATGTTTTGAACTAAGGCAAATAACTTCACCTTAGGCTTTACGGTATAATATATAGTTAACACAATTCACATACATTACATACATACAATCATTTTTTTCTTTTGTAATTCATTCTATATAACGAAATATTTAAGATTGTTGAATTTAGTCATATTGTATATACGTTTAGAAATTTTTAAACTATTGCTTTTGAATAGTGTTACAAAAAATTATGTACAAAATCTTGTTTTGAGATTTATATGGATATAATATTATGTAGGTAATTTGTACAATTGTGAAAAATTTTTTGAAAAATGTTTTGCCATTCATTAGAGCCAGTTTTGTTATAGTCCTAATTTTTTATTGTATGAAAGCCAGAAAATATTTCACTGATCTGTAAATGCATTAAGCCCTTAAATATAATCAGTTTCTTCTTTTACTACTGTAATATGGTATAATTAAATAATTACTTAGAAAAACTAAAGCTTGAAACTATCGAATCATTTAACCTGGTTTGTTTTCGGATGTTGAAGAATTCTATAATATCTGCTTTATTTCGTACATTCTATATTTATTTTACAGTGAAATTGCTTTACGTACGATGTACACGTTACTATAATGTACAGCTATAGATAAAAAAATCTAATTTGATCAGATAGAGAAATTTTATTTAGTAGATTCTGTTTAGCGAAAATTTTGAACAATATATTATGAAAATACCCTTAAAAATTTTATTCCTAATTCTAATAGCAATGTTTTAGCATAAACGTAGAAAAAAATCAATTTGCTTCTTAAATGCTTCAAACTTATTAAAGTAGTTAATATTGTAAGTAATTTAATAATTTACAATATCGTAAAATTATTCACTCACTCATATGATCATCTTAGTTAATGATTTAAATATGATCATCAAAATATCATAATTAACTATATAAATATATCTATTACATATAATGCACATCGCTCATTGTTAGTGAAGAAAAGTTAGTGGAACTAAAATAGTTGGAATTTAATTGAAAATAAACTTAAAATATATAGTTGAGGGGAAATAAATATAAATAAAATAAATAAATTTCTGAATATTATTAAAAGAACATGGTGTCCACAATTGATTTATTTTCAAGCACCATATAAATTTATTTTCTACGATTTGATTCCCGAGAATTAGAATTTAAATATTATATTTCAAGAAAATCGCCCATAATCAGTTAATTATTTGTCTAGAATCGGTTAATCATTTGCTAGAATTGTAAATTCGGTCTATAGCAAAAATCCACTTTTTGGTACCTATCGCATATCATTTTGCGTTGTGATATCGTATGAACAATAACGTAAAAATCAAGGAAAAGCAAAATTGTTTGTCGTATTGTTGCTCAATGGAGCTCATGTATATAATATATCTAGAAAATTTGTTAATTATTTTAAAATAATTAAAAACAAAAAAATCGACTCATAGTTCGTCTTCTGAGGCTTAAATCTTTTCACTTCACTCATTGGTATTTAATTTCTGTTTCATTATGTTTATGTCTAATAGGTTTTTATTAATATTCTATATACGAGTATTCTACTCGTAGAGAACAGTTGAAATTTTCATTTTTATTTTAAAAAATTCTATTTTAAAAACTTAAAATGCTTAGATCTGTAAAATTAGATACTATACCCACGAACAAGAAAATATTTTATAATGTCCATGTTTAATATTTAAAACCAAAAACCAAAAATGTTATTGTTCCAACTTTACACACAGGATTGTATATCCTTACTAACAGCATCTAACTTTTGTTTTTATATCAAACATTGATTCTAAATTATTTCCGCTCTGATTAAGTTTATTTTCCACCACCATTCATCTATGGAAAAGATATTATTATTTTTGTTCTATATTTAAATATACATATAGTACAACACAATTTATCTAGGAAGTGGGAAAACAAAAATAGCATGTCGAATGAAGGTTAATACGATTTTTGAATTGTTGTTGCTACAAATATGCAAAAGAACGTGATTTTTAAAAATCTATTTAATATCAACAACAAATTACATATATAAGTATATTAAAACCGAAGAGAATATTATATCTAATTAAATATTTTTAACTCCAGTTACATTTACACATGTATAAGTTTTGGATAATATGTTTGTAAGTATATGTGTTTTTATATTTATTACATGATTCTAATTTAATTAAAATTTCAAAATTATATTATTTCATTTCATTTGAAATTCTGATCACGCTCTCCAAAACTAATGCTTCATTAGTTTCATTAACCCATTCAAAATTTTAGAAATTAATGAAAAAAAAAATGGTAAATTTCCACGTGTCTCAAAAATTCTTAAAGGTTATACTCGATTAGAACAAAAAAGGAGAAAAAAAATTTTTAAGTGTTTTCTTCAAAATGTCCATTTGATTATACGAGTATAATAAAAATGTGTAGAATATGCAAGTATTTTAACTGAATTAAATGCAAATTATTCCCAAAAATCCAAGTTCCTGTAGATATAATGGTTACATTTTGTGGAATTTATACACGTATAGCTTTTTTGAGAGAATAATTTTGAGAAATATTAAATTTTCACAAATGCAAATAATAACACGTGTGTATAAGTTCTTGAGGTAGAGTCGACTTTTTTAATGATTGCAAAATCGAAAATGGTTTTTTTTTGCAAGTTTTTCATCTATTTTTAGAAGTTTGGGGTTCCAGCATCATATTTTACTTTTACCCACTCTAACATCTTGTTAATTTTTATACACATGTCTTTCATATGTTCAATAGTTTTAATTTGCGCGATATTTCGTCGTCTACAATCTGAGCACCGTTCTAATGCATATGGAGGTATTGAATTTTCTAGCCTTCGCGGCAGGAAACGCTATATCAAAATGTCTTTGCATTTTCTTTTCTTTATTTGATTCTCTTCAAAATCGTAGCTTTTTCTCACTAGTAGATAATAAATTTTTATTTATTTTATTTTATTTTAAAAACAATCTCACAAAATGAGCCCAACAAATGGAAGCTTGTACAGAGTGTAAATAAATATTACTATAATTAGAGTACCATGTATATAGTTAAATTACAAACTCGCAGAAGTTGCTCTATTGAAAGTGATAACCTAATATGCATTGTAACACTTGCATTGTAACAGTTTTTTCCGAATTCGGGTTAAAAGCTTTTATAATTTCTAAAAAAATATACCCCATAATATAAAACTGTTGGTTGACGTCGTGGCAGGTACAACAAATCCCCCGCATCCCAATTAGCACAAATGTGCCGTTTTGCTTTCTATAGAACTGTACTGTTAATAATATTTATTACTTTGCACAAGTGCCCATTAATCATTCCGATATTTTCTGAGAGCACTTCATGTCTTAAGAAGAGCTTAAAATATTTGATTGTGACATTTAATAGCTACATTATTAATTTCGTTCGCTTTGTATGTTCTAATACGAAATATCAAGTACATTCTTTAAATGAAATTATAAATATTTTCTTGAATAACTACAATAAAATACATTTTATCCTTCTGGACTTTATTTAAATATAAGCATATTTGTTAAAAATATGAAATAAATAAATTATTTAAAGTTTTATATACATATATTAAGAAATTATATTTACAGAAACCCAAATTGTAATTGAGCAATATAAATCTTTTTCTTACAAGGTACACTTATAGAATTTATCCAAACGATAACATTTTTCAAGGATGCTCCATAAATTTCATATCATGCGACTATCATCTTATTAATTATTAATGCGGTTCATTCCCTTAAATAAATAGCTAACATTGAAGAGAATTAATTGAATTAGAAAAAATTGAATTAACTTTATATGGTTAAGTATCAAAGAGCTTTGAGAGAGGATAAGATAAATTAATATAAATCATAAAGTTAAAAAGCGAAAAAAAAATATAACAAAAAAATTTATGTAGAAATTTATGTAGAAACGAGAACAGATAGAGTTGATAATGTCAACTATATGAAACCATAGTACCCAAATAAAAAGGATTCAAAAGTTATATGGCAAGATCTTTTTGACGTGATATTTTAAATTGAATGCAAATTAAATAAGGACCGTATTTTATGAAAGCTTGGTAAGCCTAGTTTAGTATAAAACGCACAAATGAACTGATTTGACTAAATAAAATAATAATTCGGTTGTGAGTAAATGGTTTGTAGAGATCAAAACTGACTTACAGGGCTGTATCAATAAGAGACGCCATATGATATTCTTCGGACCATAAATTTTTGCAAATTTTGAGGGAAACGCGGTTATTAAGTTGAACATTGGCGTTACAGAAGAGAGATGACAAATATAACAAATTAAAAGTCAGTAGACAAGGTTTTCAGTTCTGCTAAAATTGGAGAAAACTTCAATGCTAAGTCACCTAGAAAATTAATGTTTCTTAAAAATGAAATATTAAAATTTTAAATTTTGCAAACTTAACAGTCATGTGATTCCGAAATATGAACTCCTGTAACTCCGAACCTATTGAGCTATGAAAAAGATCTTCATTTAGAAGTTTTGTGTCTTTGTGAGAGCCTATTTTATGGTATATAGCAGCACACTTTGATACAAGACACCTTGTATATAATTGTAATATAAAAGGAATCTTTCTTAGTTTTACCAGTTAAGACGTTACGATAAATTTATAATATCCTTCAAATTTTCATTCGGAGAGAGAAAATATTACTTGTGTGTTCGTAATAGTTTTCAAAAAATTTCAGAGAATTCTAATCGAAGAAAAAAGGTGAAATATATATAAAATTATCCTTTTGAAAATAAATATTTTAACATTTTTTTTTTTTATTTTTGTCTGAAAATTTTACGCCTCTAACAATCGTTATCTTCAATATTCTTAATTACTAATGAATTTGTTTAATTATTACACTGAGTAAGCATTTTATATTGTACACGTTTTTCATTATTATTTACATCTATATACATACACACACATAAATATTGTAATTTAGTTTAGTTAGATATTGCTATCCACCATATGTGGTTTCCTATATAACAAAATATTTTTATGTATAAATATAAATATAGGTTAGAAATTTATAAAAGGAGATTCAAAAATGGTTAATTTTTAACTCATTTTTGTTAAAATTCGTTTTCTTACTAAGTATGGTACAAAAGTATTTATATGGGATAGCAGGGATATTTCGAATCTAATAAAGGTGTGCAAGTTAAAAAAAAAATGTCGCGTTCCTATATTCAAAGTCAAAATAATATAAATCGAATAAATGCTTTTGAAAGCATTAAAAATTTTGCAATTAATATCAATGGAAATTAGTACTAAAGTGAATTAAAAAATCTTTGCATACTTGGCGTTAATATTTAAATGCCAATTTGTACCCGGTTTAATTAACTCGAATCTGCGTATACTGCGAAATTCACTACATTTATTATCTGGAGGCTCGACTCCTATTATACTCCGAATACTCCTATACTGCCAAATCCACTACATTTATTATGTGGAGGCTCATAGCGAATACATAATGCAATTCAAATATTTACAATTTCAAGAATTTAAAATTTAAAATTATAAAAATTAAAAAAATAATTTCATAACTTGAGACATGACTTCAATATTTGTAAACAACAAACAACCTGTATCAAAAAAAAACCTCAAATAAGTTATTACCATATCTTTAAGAATTGAAAAAAAAAGGAAACCATTAGGACAATAATTTTATGACTATTTTCATACAAAAATTTTTGATATATATACTTAATTACATACTATATAAATATACATAATGTATAAAATACATATCCTCCTTAAAATTATATAACTTTATAATGTATATGAGAGAAGCATATGTTTAACATTTTATTAAATTCCGCCTCATATAATTTAGCAATATGCCAATAGATGACATATCTATATACGTATGTATAAAAATAGTGATTTTCCAAAAAAGAGAGACAAAAAAAAAACGGAAAAAAATTGAAAATAATTTTTGAAACCCTCTAAAAATGAATGAACATCACCAAATCGATTAATAATATCCTTAAGGATCCTTGAGAACAGCAAATGTTTATATAAATAATGTTATTGTTGTGGTTATGATGTTTCACATTAATATTGGCATATTTTTTTCTTTATCTTCTATATTACATACATATACAATGGAATTTTGTTGCCGACCCAAAACAATAAGACAACTAACACAAAAAATCAAAAAAAAAAAAGAAAACAAAAATCCTTTTTAAAAATTCATACCTTAACTTCTTATTGAGTTTTATGCCAATACATGATGGTATATTATCTTGTAGAAATTGTATATATACTTATATTTCATGTAAATATTCGTCCTAAAATTTTACATATACAAATATAATCATATACTGTACAAAATTATGCAAAAGGATGAAAAATTAGAAAAAAAAAAAACAAAAAGAAAACAGAAATTCTTTAAGAAATTTTTTTTTTTTTAGCTAAAAGAAAATACCTACACTCTTTTGAAATATATTTTTCGAAAATAAGCTTCAGTTATTTTATAATTTTCTTGTATTTTCTTGTATTTTTTTAAATAAATATAAATTTTCGCATCTATAAACTGGTTAAGATACTCTTTTAAAACGTAAAAGGAATTTTAATTTTTTTTTAAAAAAATTTAAATTTCATTCCGATAAAATCAATGAAAATATCGCATAGAAATTTTAAATAGAATTTTTTTTTCAAGAGAAATGATACCTACATTTAGTGTATTGTACCGCAAACAGAGTGTGCCACTAAAGAAATTGAGAGAAAATTATAAAATTTTGAGTTAGAACAAAGATGAGCGGTATATTTGCCAGCTCTCCCAAATCTTTCTTATCAATTTTAGAATAATTTTTTTTGCTGGAATTTGTAATTAAAATAGTTATAAGTACAAAGTTAAATTACTAAGTCTGATGTTCAATAACATTTACTTTTGTACACATTTTTGAATTTACTATAACGCAATTTTATTGAACATTGGTAAAAATAAATTAATAATGTGTTCCTGGTATTTGATGACGTTTAAAGAGAGAATAATATATTTAGCGTAATTTCTTGACTTTTAGAATGTTACTCACTCAATTAATTAATTTAAAAAAAAAAAAATCATTTCATAAAATTCTAAACCCTTTCCCCCGCCCTTATCAATTAATGCAGAGCAGTTTTATCAATTAATGCAGGAGAAATAATTTTATTTATAATTTCAAGAAATTTCCATTAAAATCTGTAAAATTGTTAGATTCACTTTGACCATCTATAAATCTTTTCGTTTGTTTAGGAAACTTCTAAATGTTCTTCTTCAATTTACCATCGTCCACACAAAAGTTACAATGATCTCAAAACTCCAAAAATGCCCCATTTTTTTACAATTTATTTCAAAGAAACCGTAAGCAGTTTATAATTTTTGAAAGGGGCATCTTGTCATTAAATTAAATTAAAACTTTATTATTTTCTTCTCACAAACGCAATTAATATAATGTCCTGGAATATCCTGTACCAAATGTGTGTGCATGTTAAATATTTAATTATAAAAAAACAATATTGTCATTTTGACATATTCGCGTGCTATGTATAAATTATATGACCTTTAAAGTTTATTTCAATTATTGCTCAAACTTAATCTCAATTCTAAAAATAAATCAGATAGGAATACAAATTTATTTATTTTTTTTTAAATATTAAATTTAATTTAAAATCATAATATACATTATATATGTATGTACAAATATCACCGTAAAGAAAAGAAATATGAAAGAAATTTTTATGTAAATGAAGAATTAAATATTTTTTTATTTAAACAAATTTATGATCCTTTCCACCTTAGAGAGTTTTTCAAAACAAAAAAAAAAAAAAAAATTTGTAGGCTTGTGCAAAACTGAATTATTTTTTTTGACATTTTTATGACATGTACAAAGGGGTAAATTGAAAAAGTTCTCCTGAATTTCACATTGCATTTTACTAAATTGAAATAACGTATGTTTTTATGAGTGTATGTATAAAATGTCATTTTTATAAACAGAATTAAAAATATGTCAAAAAGTGAAAAACAGAGAAAAAATCTTGTTTGGTGTGGTGAAAATCAATACACAAAGAAAGTTTATTTTAGTGTTTGAAAAACGAACTAAAAATTTTATAATATCAAAAATCAGTGTTTTAAAAGAGTTTCGAAAAGCTACACTAGAATTGAAAATTAATTTATTTTTTTTTTTTATTATTAATCAAAAATTTTTCTCTGTAATTCAGTATCCCTCCATTTGGAAGACAAGAAATACGTTCGAATTTCTGACTAATATGTTCGAATTTCTGACTAATTTTTTTCTTTTTTAACAAATTTTTCGCCGATCAGTTTTTTTCTTACAAAAATGTTCAAATAATATGTGGCGGCAGCAGGTTTAAAAATATTAATCAACTTCCTTTACACCGCTAATTTTCAAAACACCATGTGATTGTCACAGAAATTTCAAAATTATTTTTGATAAAATCTCCAAGCTTAGTTAGTCGGACGAAATTCAATTTTGTCTCTTATTGCACTAACAACTCATTTTTATACAAGACATAAGATAAGTATTGTAGCAATATTGCTAATCATATAGCAAGTTACAATTTTATTCATATAAAGATTAAAAAAATAATTTATTCATTGTAATAAACCAATTAGCAATGATAACAGTTTTATGCTTTAGAGCTGTAACGAATTGCTTGTGTTGCAACATTTTATAAAATTTTATTTAAAAATTTGTTCCGAACAAAAAATATTCATTGGTTGGCTAAACTTGCATTCCGATTTTTCAATAAATTTTCATGATCGATAAAATAGATTAAAAAAATATTCTCATTTGCCTATTTTCTAAATATGTGGGTGTGATAAAGAAAAAAATTTTTATTGGCATTTCATAATTTCCTTTTGTTTCCACTCATTCTGTTTTGGTAATATTATTCCTTTGCTTTGGCAATATTCCAATTGTCGATATTCTTTTAAACTCCTACTTTTTTGTTACTGTAAAATAAGAGTCATAATAATGACAGAAATTTACTTAAAATCAATGAAAATTAAAGAGGAACAGAATTAAAATTTAAAGAGAGTTTTTGAAAGATGAATCGAAACAATGCTGCTATTAT
Source organism: Condylostylus longicornis (assembly GCF_029603195.1). NCBI lineage: Eukaryota > Metazoa > Arthropoda > Insecta > Diptera > Dolichopodidae > Condylostylus > Condylostylus longicornis. The sequence continues at coordinate 3,414,891 of NW_026578009.1, read as the reverse complement.
AATTTTTCATATTGTTCTGTAATAAACCTTACCGCCCATACATAGCTTTTATTTATATGTAGATGTGAAAAATGACCGAAATTTATTCCAACAATTTTTTGGAAAAAAAGTGCTTACTAGTTTAACTATGTTCGTCCGTACGTAGAAGAAAATTTTTACCTATTGTAAAATTTCAATTTTCGACAACTTATATTTCCGAAACGGCAAGCTTTTCCAGATTTCTATAAATGCAGAAAGCTAATAGTAAATGCCATGCCATTAAAAAATATTATTTTTCTTAACTGACACAATTAACTCTTAAATTCGAGCACCATGTTACGATTTCTTTAAATTTGTTTTTTCTTCATCCTAAATACGACCTTTGAATTATTTCAGTATTTTCATTTGTTAAAGGGAAAAGTGCTACATTACAAACCATTGGTTTGATTCAACTTTATTTAATTTTATAGAAAAATATCATGTTGTAAAAATGTGCAGTAATAAGGACAACAGCTTATAAAAAATTATTTTTGTAAAACAAATTAAGGTCATCGTGTACATGATTGTACGAAACATTATTAGAGTATAACATTAAATTATTTTATTTTTGACGTGTATTTGAATTTTAAAATTTTTGCAAAAAGTAACCCCAACATTTAATAAGGTATTCAAATTTTGTCATGGCACATTATTTCTATAACGTTATTATTGAAAAATTCGTCAAAATTAAATTAAACTTTGTAATAAGTTCAATTTCAAAAAAGTTCGATTTCGCATTAAAATAAACTGGAACACGAATTTTAACGAGAAACACGTAGACTACTCAGTTCTCCTCTGACTAGATAATAGCCTTCAATTTTGACATGCAGATGCTAATTAAAATTATTCAAAAAGTTTTCCCTAATCACTTTATCATGAAATTTTATTTTGGTTCTTTCTTTTTCAGCACAGTATAATAAAATTACAAAATAATTGACTTATTTCGAACTTATTTTCTGACAAAAAATAAGCAAAACTCAGTATAGCCATTCATGATTGACATTACCTTTTACATTTTCACTGTGAATTTTTACAATTTCAAAATATACATAGTTATGGCATTATAGTCATATGGTGCAAGAAAACTTAAAAAAGATATAGACCTGCGGCATGATTCATTATGCAAGCCACGAAAAACTAAATATTTGGTTAAAAATTTTCTTTCGTTTTCTCTGAGAATTCAAAATTCGTTTCGAAAATGAATCATCTATAAATGAATTTATATAATATAGGAATAACGAATGAGAATCTGTTGTAGAGAAGAGATTTATAAAATTTAAAATAAGAAAAAAAATGAAATTTCAATAATAAACTATTAGATTATGTCAAAATTTTATTCAACTAATTAATCAACATAATTATTAAAATTAAATTTTTTAAATACAGTGCAGTTTCCAAAACTTGAACCTCTACAACTCGAAATTCTCCTTACTTCGAAGCCATATAAGATCCCTTGAACATTGGCATCAACTCTCTTCAACTCGAAATCTCCATAAGTCGAATTGTTCCGTTACGACTTCGAGTTATAGATGTCCCATCGTACATAATTATCATACATAATATAAATATTAACAAAAATTTATAATATTTTACAAATTTGTAGGAAAAATTAAAATCGAAAATTGATGGTCGAATTCGAAATTTACGAACACATACAGAGAAAATCGAGATTTGTATGACGTACGCAAATAAGATATGTGATGTTCAAAACAAAAAAAAGAGAAGAAGAATAAAAAATAAACATTTTTTCTCTCTATTTTTTCTTTCTTTATGTTTACCTTCTAGGATTTTTCTTCGATTTTTTGCTAAAATAATTTTTCTATTTCTTTTGATTTTTCATCTTATTTGTCCTTGCCCTAAGATTAATTTTGCAAAAGGAATAAATCTTTTATAGAAATTCTGTTTTTTCTGTTTTTTTTTTTTGTTGATTTGATTGTTTTTGTTTTATTATAAAATGTGTGATATACATAATTTATTTATTAGACAAATTTTATATCTTTATTTACTAATTTTACTTATATATTAGGTTCCAGCTATTTTTAGTTTAGATATGCCTTTTTTTTCTCTTGAAATATTATACAGAATGAATGTGTATACGTTCCTATATTGTTTTTTATTTGACCCATATACATATACATATATACATGTATTTCAAATGAATAATATTGTACTAAATGTGTTCTCTATAAATTTGAGCATGTGTGTATATTTGTGGGTCAATAATATCCTAATCAGAATTTTTAATGTTTTCAGGATATTCAAATATTATTTCTTTACTTTTGTTCTTTTTGTAATGTAATATATTTTATCAACACAAAAAATCGAATATATAAAAATTTTATACACACATTTAATTTTACATAGTATATAATACATTCAATTACCTATACATAATATGGTACATCTATTTTTTTGATTTTAGAAAGGATAAATGTGTATAAAATTTTAATTTAATGTTGTATTTATATACAAGATAGGTATACTAAAAATTTTGTTTACTTTTACATACATATACATTGCATAAGTATGTATATATGTATTGAATGAATGATTGTGTTATACGTTCATCATAATATGTAATATTGTGCCTATATGTACAATATAAAAATATTTACTTTATTGATTATGTCTGTTCATATAGAAAGAAATCCTTTATATAAATGTGCTTTTTAAGGAACACTTTTATGCAAATATTATTAAAATATTTTGTTTTTTTTTTTCGATATTTACAATATTTTACGAGCTCCATACTAAATGGTATTTTGAATTGAATGTTAAATTTTGATTTTAATGATATTTTATAGAGATGTTGTTGAATTTAAAAAGAAAAAAAAATACATATATTGGAAAGGAGACTTCCTTTTAAAATATAAGTATTATGCATGGGAGAATAATTTAGAGAGTCAAAGGTAGCACAAAGGTAGATAAGAGAAGCACAAATACAAAAAAGGTGTTTAGCTTTACTAAGATTTAATGATATAAAATCGTGTTAAGCTTTGGTAAGAATGCAATCTGATTACTGTTCATAAACTAGCGTTTTGAACTCTGGAAGACCACCAAAAATTGCTAGGAGTGAAAACTTTGCGGTTCTGAAAATCTGTACATTTTGTATAGAATATAATAAGAAATTCCGTGGATGAATACACATTGTAGCAGACATTGTAAAAAAAAAAATTAGGTAATTGGTTACCATATTGGATTACCAATCTATATGCAAGATAATATACACTAAAAATACCCTCTGCATATCATACAGAAGAAACAGACTACTGTTATACTATCAACTAATATTAAAGACGTAAATAAGAGAAAAGTCATGTTCGAGTTTTCAAAACCAACAATGTACACTTCATTCTACCCTAATCTTATCAATTTTAGTTTTGCAGACGAACGGACAAGTATGTGTGTGTTTAAAATATTTCTGCTGCACCCTTTGAGGCAGAAATTTTATGTTTAAATATGTCTTTACTAGAAACCTATTTCCGTAGAAGAAAATATTTCCCTCCAAAATTTATAGATCCTAAAAATAAAACCAAAAATATTTAATTTCAAACAAGAGCAGGTTTCTCTTCTAGCGGGTAAGCTGTATAGGTCTAAAAATATAATTTACTTTGTTGGAAGAAAATTTTTTTCAATCTCCCAAGTTATCACCTCTCAGAATTCGTAAAATTTGAATTCTCGACGCCTTATATTTCCAAAATAGGAAGCTTTTCCAAATTTCTATAAAAGCAGAAAGCTAACGCTATATATAATTCTTTTTCTTATCTCACGTAATTAATCCTTCAATTCGAACTTTATATTAACGTCTCTCTCAATTTTTTTTTTTGCTTCATCCTAAAAGTAGGCAAATTTGAAATATTTTTATATTTTAATAAAGGTAATTTAAATAATGTAGTAGATTGTTTTTAAAAACCATATTTTCATTTCTCCAAGTGGAAAGTACGACCTTACAAACCATTATGATGTACCCAAACTTTATTTTGTATGAAACATTACTTTTCAATATTACTTTGCGAATAAAGACTCCTCTAATTTTCACTTAATATTTTTCTTTAATATTTATATTTACAAAAACTTCAAAGACATAAAATCAACAGGCACTCTTATTCTTAGTCTCAAATGTCAAACTATATATAAATATATCATACTGCTATATATATATGAATTTCGAAATAAACGAATTATCAGACATTTTTACATTCCAAATAATATTAAAGAAATTAAAAATTTTACCAATTGGAGCAGAAAACCTATTAAAAAAGTGTTTTTTTTTTCTTCATCGTATTCTATATCTTCACTATGATACTAAATGTGACACCATTTTATGAAAAAGGCAAAGACTTTAACCATTTTTTTTTTCCAAGTAAAATTTAAAATTGATAAGTAAACATTGACGAAGTGTAAGAAAAATTAATTTAAAACTCAACTCAATGAAATTAAATTGGAATTAAATTTTTCAATTTAGAAATAGCAAACCGAAACCAAAAAAAAAAAAAAAAAACAATAAAAAAACCCACAAAAAACGAAATGCAAATAAATTTCATTTAAGTTGATAAAATCCAGCGACAGAGGGCTTGTATATTTGATTTGAGATAAAAAAAAAAAATAGAAAAAAAAAGAAATTAGTAAACCTTCAATGTTCATTTCTTTATTTTTAAATCTTTAAAGAAACTTTTAAATAACTCATATAAGAGTCATAAACACAGTACAAAAGAGAACAACCGTGACAGCCTAAAAAACTGAAAAACTAAATAACAGGATGAATGAAAAACATTAGATATCGCAAGTTATACATAAATGTATAACAAAAATATAACAGTCATTATACTTTTAAATTTTTTATTTTCATTTGTGTTACTCACAATTCTCCTTTTAGTATCTTTAGTGTCAGGTATATGCAACCCATTATCCAAAAAATTATTTTGATAGTGCCCGTCGCGGTATCAAGATAATTATCATTTTGGAATTCAAATTTTTAATTTGCGTTCAATTCGATTAAATTTCCTTTAGTGATAAAAACAAAGGAGTAAGAATTCTATTGCTGGATTTTGAAACTAACAACCAAAAATTGCTTTAAAAAGATTGGCATTTGAATTAATATCGAATTAAAATTAAACCCATTAATTTTTTTCTGAGTAAACAACCTTGGCCAGATTCCAAAGTTCATATTCTTTTTCTAGAATTTTTGAAATATTTTTTCAACATATTTTCGAATTTTTCTATTATTGGTAAAAACATTCATTTCTCGATTTAAAAATTTCTACATCAGACGTACTTACATATCGTCAGCTGAATGCACTTTTCACTCACACGATACATTTTATTTTCAAATTGAGAAAATCAAGTTTAAAGTTTAGCAGCATTTTATTTCAAAACTGTGCCATAGGACATTCTAAGCTTTTGACAATAATTTTATTACACATTTTGAACTTTGGATCGCTATAGTACTAAAAAATTTTGAATATGAATCAAAATGCGTCCGAAAACCTAATAAAAATGAGTATGAAATGAGATAGCAAAAATCGGCGATTGTTAAATTCTCCAGATCACAAATTCTTTCTATTTTTTATTTACTAGACCTTAATGAGTTTTGTTAAGATTAAATATTCCTACTCCAACTTTTATATACACATACTTTATTATTTTATTTTTTAGTCCTTGTACATCATGTTGATTCAATAAACCAAAATAAGTTGAAATTTTCTCTATAAATTTATTTAGCGCAGATATATGCATATACATATAATATATATACATACGTACAAATATGTATATATAGAGTTAATGCGGGAAATAGCTATATAGAAGATTGTAGATTAATTTTAAAAAATCAAGAGGATTTTCTATTTTGTGGTTCATATCAGAGCAGTAAACAAGTAGGCAGAGGTAACTTTCATAAATTTCTATGATCTTTTTTGTTTGTATATTTTTTCAAAAATTTTGTTTGAAAATTTCTTTTTATATATATTTTTGCCTTTCAAATGCCCCTGATAACTTGTATACTGTTAACTATTACGTTAAACTAATATTGGTATACTAACTGTAAAATGAAGATACCTACAGACTATAAAATATATGTATATGTGTCTGTTTCTGTTGGTATTTTTAAGTAAACTACTCTTCAGTCAATTTATCTTTCGTTTTTTAATATCTAGAATATTACATTTTTATGTTGGTTTCTTCATTTTCTTCTATTACTTTTATTGCATGAAAAGGTCGTCAATTTCAGTAATCAGAATTTGTGGTATTAGGTTTTTTATCTGTTTTTATATTGTCTATTTGAGTATACGGTATATATATAATAAACTGGTTTAAATTGAATGGAAATTGTTAGATACAGGAAAATTTAAAATTATCACAATTTTCTAGTTTTCATTTTTTTTTGCTTTCATAAATAAATCAAAATAAAATTGCATGAAATTTTTTTGCTTTAAACAAAAATATCGAACAATCAATCATTTTTAAGGTGATTTCGAAGGGCGATTTAATTTTCTTTACTACACTAAGTCCGTTAACAATCAAAAATTTTATAGTGATTATTGATTGATTGAAAAGCACTCGATTCTTATTATGATTAAAAATTATGAACTAAATCTTGAAAAGTTCAAATCTTTCAATGTACAATTTTTAATTCTCAATCATAATGCCCTCCATTTAACAAAAGAAGACTTATATTTTAATTTGAACTTATTTTACAAGAATGCAGATAATTGTTTTAAAAAATATATTAGTTTACAATTCATTCTCTAAAAAATTTAATGTTGTTGTTACGAGCTCTGAGTGCTGAAAAAATTTTAAGATGTTTAGGTTTAATAAATTACAGCCAAAATTTTAGCTATTGTAATTAAAATTTGTTGCTTTAAAGGTAACACTTATTAAGTGTATTATATTAAATCTTTTCTTAATTTAAATAAAAAAATCTTCATTACTTTATTGATTTGCATGTTGGAGAATCCGGAACTAATCAGTTGTAAATTTAGAAGAAGCAAATTGCAGCAGTTCTCTGAAATCTCAACAAATTTTATAAAAATCACAAAAAAACTGTTGAACGTATAAACAGAAAAAGTGAAATGTGTGAATAGAATTTTTACACTTTCCTTTATACAAATTTTCCGTTTCTAATATCATTTCTTTCATATATTACAGTCAAATCCCTACGACACAAACTTCCTTAAAAACAAATTGTTTTTTTTTTTATGCATTTTCCATATCTTACTAGTAGTCCCTATAAAACGAATTTTTACAGGAATTAATTTTATTGCAAAATTATAATTCATATTGTGGAGGCTCGACTGTATTCTTATGTATGTTATGTATATTATGTCTGTACTGCGGCATGAATGCAAATTAAATGAAATAAAGTAAAAAACGGAAAAAGTATAAAATGAAAACAAAAAAAAATATTTTATAAAGTAAAACTTTTCCTGCAACAGCAGAAATAAAATAGTTCAAATTATAGATAGAATCATAATTGAAAAAGAATTTCAAATCAGAAAAGTTTTTACTAAATTTTTAATTAATTTATTAACTTGAATGCTTTAAGCAATATCGAATATATTGAAAATTTCTAGAAGAAACCATAATATTATTTCGATTGCAAACGAACTTTTCATAATGAAATCCGAAAATTTTATATTTTAAATTAAACTCATATTTTATTAATGTTAAAAAATTTTTCCTGGTAAATTAAAAAACTACATACTTAAGTGGCTGCTATATGTATAATATACAAAATTCCAGTTTGAAAATTTAAAATTCGTCACTAATTTAAGTTTGAAACGAAGATTAATTAATCAACTTATGCACCACTTATTGGTAATAATATTAAGATCGTTCTAAATTTAATCAAAAGGAAAGGAATTGAATTTTCGTTAGCTGACAAAAAAATTTATAATGTCCTTCAATTTATTTTATTCTTATGCATAAACTATTGCATTAGGGAAACGCGAGCATTCTCATGCTATGTAAAATGAATAATACGATATATCGTACTATATCATGCTTTGTCAGAATATACTTGTATTTCCGGTATTGAGGATGCCAAAAAAATTCCAATAACTGCTTCAAATATGTAGTTGGATATACGCATTTTGTTGAGTGGCAATATCGCATCATAAGACTCGTTGTTCTTAATGGGTAGTCCTTTCTTACACAAATTGCTTCCAAAACAACATAACTGAAAAATATATAAAAAAAAAAAATTGCCATAATTCGTTTCAATTTTTTTTTTCTTCTTGCTCCTTTTTTATTGTTTTATGAACAATTTAATGTTCGTAACTTAGGTTACTCGTTTTTTTTTTCCATTCATTATATTTTAGATTTATGTTGACTTTTACCTTTAAATTGCTAAAATATTATCAAAACATAAAATCGAATAAATTGTTAGACTAAGAAATGATTTTGAGTTCACTTTGCTTTTTTTTTTGTATTTTGTTTTTGTTCTTTTCTAAAGTTAAATTATTGCAAATGTTTATTTTATAATGGTATTTTATAATTCAAAAACGTTAAAGAAACGTAAAAACAACAGAAAATAGGAAAACTAATTGCTAAATTAAATAAAGTTGAGTCAAACCAATGGTCTGTAATGTAGCAATTTTCCCTTCAGCAACTAAAAACAATCAATGTATACCTGTCACACTATTAAAATTACTTTCATTTATATACGAAACTATTCAAGAATTGCATACATTTCGGATTAACGATTTATGTAGTCTTTTAACAGCTTACATAATGTTCGATTTTAAGGATTAATTGCGTGAGTAAGAAAAATTATTATATTTTTTAATGGCATTGCATTTCCGGTTACCTTTCCGCATTTACAGCAATTTAGAAAAGCTTGCAGTTTCGGAAATATGATAGAGCCGAATATTCAATCTTAACAAATTTCGAGAGGTGATAACTTAAGAGCTGGGTCAGGTGCAACGAAAATTCTCTTCTAATTAAATAAGTAAACTTCTACAAGTATTTAAAATTTTAGACTCCGACAACCAACACTAATTTAAATGGCCATTTTGTATTTTTAAAGATCAATTATACAAGGCCAAGTTAAAAAAAAACTTGCCACTACCTATCTGCGTTTATAGGTAGTTAAAAATGACATTATTTGAAGGGCAATAGCTTTTAGAGGGGGAGATAGGTAAAAATTTTCTTCTACGGAAATAAGTTTCTAGTAAAGACTTATGTACAATTTCAGTTTTCTATCCTCAAGGATGTAAAAGTTTTGTAAACGAGTTCATGGACGAACGGACGTGCAATGTGAAATTAACAAGCAGTTTTTTTTTTTCAGAATATTTTTGGAAAAGCGCTACAAAAATAATAGAAAATAAAAGCTAAAAATTTAATATTAAAATTACGAACTTTCAATATTCACATATCTACATACTAGGTATAAAATGAAAATTGGTAGAAGAAACAAACTACTTTATGCAAATTTTATCTAATTGTAAGGTAATTTTTAATAATTGAAGAATAAAATTGCGAAATTATTGTCTATATGTACGTAACGTATTACATTCAATCAAAATTCTATTTGTGCCACATAAATTTAGAAATATTTTGTAATTTGCAAGCACCCATACCAATTGTTAGTACAAAAAAAATTTGTTTTAAAAATTATAGCTTTTTATTATAAACAAAAGAAATTTCTATAAATTCCATGAAAATTTCCTTTGTATATTCTATAACACATCTAAATGTAGTTGAATTCAGATTTTTTTTAGCAAAACAAAGAAGCATATTTCCTTTAAGAAATGTAATTTCCTTTTAATTTAGGAAAAAAATTGTACTTGTATTATGAACTAAAAATTTTTCGTAAAGAGGAACTTTTTAAAGAATCTTGAATCATTTTGTTTCGGTTGGTTCGGTTGGCATGTTTACCGCACCCCAATTAGCACATATGTTTTGCTAATTTTCATCGTTTTTGATCAAAAACTCAATTTCAAAAATAATTCTGAATTTTTTTTTTCAATTATAAATAGCCAATTTTAAAGAAATTTTTTCAACTTTTATAAAGAAAATCGGAAAGTCAAAAGACACTTCCAGCAATTTTAAAAGTTTTATTCTAAATAATTGTATACAAAAATAGAATAGAGAAAAGAACCGATTCAAGAATGGAGTTTATAACCACTTGAAAGAGTCGTAAGTTGTATATATATATATATTCTTGTTTAGCGTGAAATTCTGCGTTGATTAAGACATGCCCGTTCGTCTGTCCATCCCTTTGTCCAATCGCACGATAACTCAAAAACGAGTAATGCAATCGGCATCAAACTTTCACAACTCATAATTTTGTTTTTTTTTCTTTCAAGTACGGCTGCTATTGTAATTGGACTACTTCAGAGAATGAGTTCGGGTAGCTGACTTACAACTCAAAGAGGTTATTTTAAATTCTTGGAAAAACTAATTGAGATATTATTAATATCAAATTTTGTAATGATGTAATTCTAAATTTTAATAAAATGTCTGCATTGTTTTGGGTAGCTAACTGGATAATGATAGAAAAGCTAATTTTAAATTTTCGAAAAAATATTAAAGTCAAATTCATAAAACTTGGCAGTCATGTGTCCAATTGAAGTTTAGACATATCTGTAAAGTTTCTAGAGAATGATTTAACATAGTTCGAGAATTTGAACGTACAGCAATGAAAGCTGACTCTCAGTATTTCAAATGCAAATTTTTAAACGTAAGGTTCAAGGTATAATTCAGTCGCTTTGTACCAACTGAAACGTTTTTATTAGTTTCTTTTTTAATTTATTTACAATATCACTAAAAAATAGGACCTTATGCTTTAGTTTTAAACTTAACAATACTTTCATTTACTAAAAATATCGTTTTATATGTAGACCTAGGTATACCGATTTTATTTAAATAAATTTTTTTTTCACAATGCGCTCTTTCTACAAAATTATTCAAAATTTTAAAAAACTAAATTTAAAAAAAAAATTTGTTTTCTATTTTTAGGTGAGTTATGAATAACAATGTTAGCCCGAAATTTTTAAAAAATTCATTACCACGCATTTTAAGGTATTCACCGCTAGCAATCACACAAATCAGGTAGGTATGAGAAAAATAAATTGTCTACAAGATTTTCATAAAGAATTAATGTTCCAACTCGAGACTAGTAAGAGTAGGAGAAGTAAAAGAATTTGTACATTGTTTTGATTTTAAGTCTTTTACAAAATTTCAAAAAACAAAATACGAAATTTTTAATAATTAAATTAAAAATTCTGACAAAAAGTTGAAATTTTATTAAGATTTTCAATTAAATTCTTAGATTTGAGACTAAATTTCGAAGAAATAAAATTTAAATTTTATTTTGAATTTAAAGATTAAAAGATTTTTAATTAATTTTTGTAAATGTACAATATTTGAATTGTCCTTTTTTTTCATATTTTTGTAAACAATGTTAAATATTTATGATTCCAAGAAAATGACATTCGATTTCCAATTGTTATGTGTCTGTATACGAGTATGTATGTATATGAAAGAAGTTTTAAACAAACAAAAATCTCAAAATTAAAACAACTTTTGTTTTAATATTAAAATTTTCTCCCCAATTCAAATTTCAATAATAAATTCATAAAAGACTAAAATGCAAATATTTGTCTGGTTCCACAAGATGATACAATCTATTGTTCTATGTATTAATCAAAATTTTTTGCAAAATCAGACAAAACTCGACTGTTCTTTTTAAATAATATAAAAGAATCAAGTCACAATAAAAAAAGAAAGTTAAAAAAAAATCAACTAAATTACACCCGCCATTAAAAAATCACAAAAAAGAATTGACGAAGACAACAATGTGGGTGAACTGTTGATCAAATTTGTTTGGTGGATGACCAAAAAAATTTTTTAAATTCATTATTAATGTATAAATTATTTAAGACCGCAGCTATGGCAGCTTTTAAAATCAAATGCAAATTAAATTGTTAAATAAAAAAATTGCCTTTAATTGTAATATAACAATAAGAGCTTTGTAATAAAAACTTTGTAATAAGAGCCTAACCCCATCTTTTGCTTGTCATTCCCAACCAATTCATTAACCCACCAATTGAGTAAAATTGCGGCTTCAAGAAGTTAGACATAAATTCGTTAAAATTTTTGCCACTTACTTTACAAATGGAGCAGAATACTATCGGACACTTTTGAAATTCCCGCTCTGAAATAAAACATCGTAAAGTTTCTATCGTTAAAAAGCTTATCCGTATTCACAACCAGAAAAGGAAGATATAGTTCTAAGAAAGTTTGCATTCATATTTCAAGAACAAAACTGAGATTTCGGGTTGCCTTTTCTTCTCCTGCGTTTATTATAAGCGAAATATAAACAATACTAAATTGTTTACAACGGCAAATATAACCATTTATTCGTTCTTTTGGGAGCGGTCTTGTGCAGTACGAGGTTTAATTATTTTTAATTTATGAGAAATGGTGAGTAAATGAAGCTATACTGAATTAATCATACACGAGCCAATTTAAAAAATTTAATGCCGCCGGTACTGTACGAGCTATATAAACATAAATCTGTTTTTTGGGTGTGGTTATATTTATATAGCCCAGCCATATAATGCAAGATAAAACTGAATCAAACTAAAAACTAAGGTTTCTTTTTTTCTTGTTACCTTTTGATTTTCAGTGAAGGGTATACAAAAAAATTAACTGTCATCTGGGTGGGCTCCTTTAATTTCTTATAAAATTTTTCATTATTGTTTGTGCTTCTTTTTAAGACAAAATTTTTGATTAATTTCTTGGAAAAAAAAAGAATTTATGATCTTGTGTTTGGTTTTTTATTAATATTAATTTTATTTTCACTACAGTAGGGCTTAATCAGAACATAGTAAAAAAAAATCAGAGAATTATAATTAAATTACAACCATTTTATATAAATGAAAAGAGAAATCCGAATTTTATTCATGATTTTGAATGACATTTTTAAATACATTTTGAATTGTTGTTGCTGTCTCTTTTGTCCTTGTGCGGTATATTATATTTGGAGATTATTGTTTCTTGCGTTGTATCCACAATGACTTGAAATATCATTGAATAGAAAAGAAGGTTAGGGTCAAAAAGTAGATCAAAAAACTGAAGAGAAGCGGGCAGGGGGGTTTTAGTGCAAAATAACAAAGTAAAGAGAGAAAACAATTGAATTGAATGAGAAAATTTTCACATTTGATTGAAAGAAATCCTTGCATCCTTACATTTCAATTTTCTTTTATCTTTTTTTGTTTTCGAAGGAAAGAAATAATAAAATTTTTTTCTTTTAGGATTTTATTCAATAAGAATTAAAGTTCAAAACTTTTATGACACTTTTATACGTTTTTATTACATTTATTAAATGAACACTCACATACGTGCATTCATACACACAAACATGTGTGCATATTTGATTTGAATTTATTAAAAAAAAATTTCAGAGTTCAAATTTTAAAGTTCAAAAAATTATGATATAGAAAATTTTTTTTTTTTTTTTTTGCTGAGAAAAGGATTAAAGTAAAAAGTTATTTTGAAAGTTTCTAAATTTAATTTAAATTTTAAATTTCACTTATATGCACACCTTTATGAATTTTATATCTTAAGAATTATTAATGCAAATTTTTAATATGGAAAAATTTTCCCAAAAAGATCTTTGATTTTTTTAAAATTCTTTCAAATTCTTGAAAAAATACTTTTAATTTGTTGGAAATTTTTAAAATTTGCTTGAAAAATAATTCAAATTGCAGTTCATGTTGCTGCCATAAGTTTTAAGAAAAAGAACCTCTATATAAGTTGTAAAAAATATTCATAGTGTATGCGGGATGAAATTTTTGGGAAAAAAGATAAAAACTAATAAGTACAAATTATTCGCGATTTTATGTTCATTTTGTCATAGTTTTCATATACAAAAGCAGAAAAAATTTGTAGGTGCAAATGATAGTTTTTAAACCCGTACGAACGTATGTTCGGAGGGTATACTAAATTTGCCTTACCGTTTGTAACGCTGAGAAATAACGGTCTTAGATAAAGACTCAAGTGTATGTTTTTGATCAGCGTCGAATTCTGACTTGATTTAGCTTTGTCTGTTCGTCCGTCCCAACGATAACTCAAAAACTAATTGAGCTAAGTTCAAAAAATTTTCACAAATGATTTATTGTAGTAAGTGCCAGAACCCTATTTAAATTGGACAAGATCGGGGTACCGGTTCAGGTAGCTGCCATACAACTTCAAAATTAATTTGGCTATATCTCAGAAACTATAAAAGCAAATGGTATTGAAATTTCACACAAGCGAATATATTAGTAGGGCCGATGTGCTTGATAAAGTTCGTTAAAATTTCTTGGCTCTTTCTGGTAGCTGCCGTACAACTTGTACGGCAACTAAAATAGTAGGTTGGCACACACAGTATTTTGAAAAACACAGTACTGAAATTTTGCATAAATTAATATGGTAATACAGTAACTTAAAGTCGTAGTCTGTCCCATAGTCAGTTATGGCTTATTTATTCGCACATAGGGTAACAAATTCATACGGGTATCACAGAGTTGACAAGGTCAACTCTATTTTTTCTCGTATTACAATTAACTTTTAAATTATCAATTGTTTTTTTGATTAGAAGGCTTTTCCTTAAAAACATTGCCATTTTTAAATTTAACTCTGCAAAGCTTATAAACTTTATATTCAATTTGTTGATAAAAAATGCTTTTAAACCTATGTAGTCTTGCTTGTTAAAATTACATTTTCAAAACACTTCCAATTTCCTTGTATACCCTACACTTTACTTTAGGGCATATTTAACAAATTTCGTCCGCCCAATATCATAATAACCCAAAAATTAAAAAAGCAGCAAATTCGGACCTTATTCAAAAATTCTGTTCTTTCTACCATGGGCTGCTACTGGCGTTACAACTTGCTCACGTTGCATTTTTAATATTTGAGAAAAGAATAAAGCAAATATAGTTATACAAAATTTATGATTATCATACACTCATGTTATGTATTCATAACTCAAAAAAAAAGTGTAATTTAATAATTGATTAAGGCCGATTTAAATGTTTCCACTTGCTATACTAACCAAATATCAGATCAACTGCTTTGCACGAACTTGGTGAGCTAAAATTTCTGTTTAAACATCCAAAAGCATTCTCAAGATATTTTATGCTTCAATTAATGTGTTCCTTTCTTGTATATTAACAGATCAATGATACTTTCTCTTAAAAATTGCTCATGTTAATTTTTTTATTTTTTAGAAAAATTCAAAAGCGCAAACCTTTTTAATATAAATTTGGATAAAATGAGAAGATTTATGATGTTATAGATCTACAATTTTATTAGATATGCAATTATTATTTATATTCATATTGTAAAACAAGAGGCAAGATATTACACAGTCTTAAACAGATACGAAACTTGAAAACTTAATAGACTAACTTACTTCTCAAAAACGGAACATTTAAAAAATGTTCACTATATAGTTTGATCAAAGAATATCAGCATAGAAGAAGGTCATAGCAAAATAATCAAACTATAATAAAATCATGTTATTAACAGAGAATGTAAAAACCATTGTTTAAAATGTGAAATAGTTCTGTGCGCACGTTCTTATTCATATAAAACCAATAAAACTAAAATTTATTAGCTATGTTATATAGAAAATGTAATATTAGAAAATTCGATTGCATGGACTCTTGACAACACCACACAGAATGTATTTACCCAATGATTTATAAAATCCTGAATAAAATATTTACAAATTTAAAGCGAAAAATATTTTCTAAAAACAAAAAAATTGAAACGGAAATTCAATAAAGTTATTTCAAAGTTGAAAAACCAATAAAGTTGTTTGGAATCAAAAAATTAAACAAAAATTTCCAGTCTCATAATTACCCCTCCCATACAAAATAAAATATTCAATGTGTCGTTTATCTTTCACTACACTTCCATTATAAATTAGCAAATATGTTTGTATGTGTATACAATAAAATGAAATTCAATCTGCTTTTGTACACACTACTTTAAAAGTTTCTGACGTTGACCAGAAGGCGCCACTTTTTTTTCGTTTAATTTTTTCTACTTTTTCCTTTTAATTTTCTTTTTTAGAACTTCTTCATCAGCATTAGTTTTCATCCTTCACTTTGTGATTTTTGAAGCGATAAAGGTTTTCTCAAATGAATGGGAAAATGGGATTAAAAGAAGAAAACTTTTTCCTTTTATTGTTGCTTTCTTATTTTTACTTTTATTATTGTCTTATTTCTTAATAGAAATCAGTTTAACCTAAATCATAAAATGACCATCAGGTTTTAAAAAAAAAAATTCTGTGGACATTTTTTTGACAGATTTTCCTTGACAAATTTCGATATATCAAAAATATATAGAAAATAAAAGTTTTCAATGTTTTAATAAAAAATTTGCGAATTACAAATAATTTCAAATACAAATCAATTTGTATTAAAAGTATGTATGCAATAAATGCCCACTAGCGTTATTGGATTTTTAAAATTAGAAGGACAAAATCAATTTATTAATCAGGTCACATCACAATACCATAAAAAATATTTTAAATCATGTAAAACCAGAAAATTATAAGTGTATGCAGTGTGTATGTACATAAATGCTATCAAAAATGAAAAATAAATTTCGAATTATGCCATTGTTATTACAAATTTAAAAGGAGCATAATATCCCTCATATTAGAATTAAAATAATACCGTATCGATACACAATATTCAGAAATTGGCATTTTTAAGCTGAATTCTGCATTAATTAACAGTATCATTAAATTTCTGATCACAGGGTATTGCCACTTCACCTTGCTTTAATAACTTTTGGAAAATGTCATATAAATTGTCAATAAAGTTAGGCGAATTTCAATTTTGAATTTGGAAGTTAAAATAAAAATCCATTAAATTGCAAGAAAATTTATTGTATCAATTGAAAATTTCATTATGCTCATTTATAACCTTGATCAAAAATCCATTTAGATTTTTTATATATTATATAAAATTTGCTCTGCTAAATGAGCCATTTCCATTTGATTCCATTGTAAATAACAATAAATAACCATTGGACATGCAAATACCTACATTATTCTTATTTTTCACGGAATATCGCACAAATTGCCAGTGACTTTCGTCAATATTGTTACTATTTTAACTTCCTATCTCTAGAAAAACTCATGATTCTGCTTAATAGGGTAAATTTAATGCAAATTAAATTGGAAAAATGTAGGATAAAATGTAATCAAAATTCAGCATCGTATAGAATCAAAACTTATTTATTCGAAGATTAACTAGGTTAGAGTAAAATTTAAAAAATGAATACTTTGTGAGTAATTCAGCGCTCATATTTCAGATTATATTATTTACTGTCATGGAAAAAATAAGCTCAAACTTTTTTGTAAAGAAGTATTAAAGATAAGAATGACATTGGAGGATTCTGAAAAGAGCAAATGGAGGGCTTTGTTACAACAATATGCAAGCAATGGACATTATTGTAAATAAAATTGCAAACATGTAATTTTGTTTACAAATTGCAAATAAGAGGTTTTGATACATTTAATTATATACAAATGTGGAGCTTCGATTCTACTACGGTTTTTTTAATCTACTGTTTGCTTTGTGAAACGACGGAGTTAAGCAATATTTTTATAATAGGAAAATAGACATTTAAAACCAGGGAAAGAAAACCTTATCATTAGTTAAAATTTTTCAAAATTTTTCAAATATACGGGTTTTAATTCTGCGATCCTCAATTACTTCATTTATTTTACTAAAAATTAGCTCTAAGTAAAATGTGTTAGTTTATTGATGCAGCAAGTGCAATAGGTCCATCGCACCCCACTTAGAACAAATGTGCAGCTTTTCTACCACTACCTCGTGATCACCAAGTTGTCATTTAACGTACGATTACATGTGGCGTAATTCGGTTCTCTTGAAGAATCTATTTTAACCTTTGATATCAATCTTCGATATCTTGTCCAATTTTGTCACATATGCTTTACCTCACGTGGACAGTCTAGCCCCGTTCAGAGCCAAACACTCTCACTGATAGTGAAAAATAGTCTTCTTCTTGCCCACCTCCCTGCAGCAACGACACGTTGTGTTGTGTTGAAAAATAAATCTTTAATTTTTACAATATCATTTTATTTTATTGGTAATTACAAGTATTCAAGAATATTTCTAAATTAAAACCATTTTGATTTAATAAAATAATTATTTTCATAATTAATCTTTTAAAAATATCATTTCTGACGTCAGATAGTTTTCATATCCCATTAAATGAATTTTATAAAACTAAAATAAATTAGAAAATTTTATTTTTAAATTTTACATATTGCATTTTTTGTGTACAATTAAAATATATCATAATTGCTTTTTAAAAAACACAACATCTCTAAAGTTACATGTCCATTTTAATTTAAAATTTTATATCTATTATTAAGATTTTATTTTAATAAAAAACTTGCAATTTTAATTAAGAAGATATACGAAATTGGAATGTAATCAATTTTTTTTATAGGTAGCCTATGTATCAGGAATTTTACATCTCTTAGTTATTACATTTTATAAATTTTATATGCCACATGAGAACCCTGTGAAGAAAAATGAATGAAATGCCTTAGTGTATACAAACACCATAATAATTGCATGAGTTTATTTAAAATTTTTTATATGTACATGCAATTATATTTAAGAATATCAAGATAGTTTTATTTTTAAATAAAATAATCTTAATTTATTCATATTAATATTAGCACATATGTATATGTATGTAATTAAACTATGAATATATTAATTCTGTTATATTTCTGTTAGTTGTTACTATATGTGGTTATTTGTTTTAGAGTCTAAGATAAGGGGCAAATTCCATTTCTCGCCCTCTTTTTCGAAAATAGATTAAAACAAAATAAAAATTTCTTCGTAGCTAGCTTATTTAACTTCATTGAAAATTCTCAATAACGCATATTCCATATAAGATACACACGAAACCTCAGTCCATTTTTCCATGAATAGCTTCTGTGAAAAGAGAATAAAATTAAAACTTAAACTTAAAAACATAGGTAGTGTTCTGTACTATTAAAAACAAAATCTTGAAACCGCCTTTAAACCGTATTTAAATCCAAAATGCAATGACCTTGCAGTATCAATAAAAAAAAAAGGAAAACCAAATTTTTTTTTTTACATTTTGGTATACAAGCTTTGATTTATTAACATTTCTAGATAGTTTTTACAAAATTCGTTATATCGACCATCCTTAAAATAATTACCATAGCTATAATTGTCAAATTTTCTATTCATTAAAAAAATTCGATATGGCCAGCACGTAACCGACCGGAAAGGTAATTGCCTAGTTTAGTGGAGGTAATAAAATTATACAGAAAATTATAAAAATACGTTTGAAACACTCCTTTACAAATTTGAAGGATTTGGTCAACATTCCTCGAAAAAAGCAAAGTTGGCTCTTGGTAGAATTTCGTTTTGTTCTATCTCAATAGCCTAAAAAGTTTTCCAGTTAGTTACGTTAGCAAATAGAACTCAAATATTAAATTTCAAGAAATTTTGTCAATTTATTCCATAGTATGGCTCCCGATTCCTAATCGTTCCAAAGAATTATAAGTTCATTGTTTTAGTACCTTGAATTTAAATATAAATTTTAAGGAATTTAGTTGTTTTTTTTTTCTTTGTATATGCGCAAAAATATAAAATCGGCCCGCGAAAAATTTCAGTTCCAACGGTGTGATATATCCAAAAAGTTGATCAATCTTCGACATAGTACAAAAAAAACTGATGTACAAAATTTCATTTTAATCGGTTCAATCGAACTTGAGACAAACAATCAGACTATGAAGAAGTGCGTTTCCATCGAAGATTCGATATGAAAAATTTGGTGCCATTACAGGACCTATTTTATTGTAAACAATGCAGTCGATAATTATCAACATTATGACTTCAATTACATTGTTAAGTACTCGTAATACATATGGGCAATATTTAATTGTCAAAATTTTACAAAAAGATTAAAAATAGGTTGAATGAAGTTTGTAATAGCGAAGCGACTGCATTTTACATGACTTAAAAAATTATTTTTAATGGAAATAAAAATTATTTTTAGTAGAATTTATTAAAAGTGTCTTATTTAGCTTCTGCACCAGCGTATGTATTTATAAAAAAATTATTGACATGCCAAATAAACTTGAATTTTTAATGATAACATTTTGTAAGTTTTATAGAAATTTTTATTAATATTATTAATGACAGTTATTTCTTTAAAGTTTATTATCTATATCTATATCTATTTCTTTCTAACATAGAATCTATACCTTTCATACAATTATAGTGAAAAATTTTTGCAGATCATACTTTATATTCTATTCTTATTTTAAAATGCATCAATTTCTTTAAAGTTTGCTTCAGGAATATTCTCCAATGCAATATATACTATATTGAATTAATTATTTTGTATATTGAAATCCATTATATAATTAATTATTTTCCATTTTTTATCATCCTCTGTTATTAATACCCTCCCATATTGTATTTATTTCAAGTTTTCTTCCATTAAAATTAAAAATAACATTGACTTGTTTGGATTGACTGATAAAAAACAAAAATGTTAGTCAAAAATAATGACTTTAAAATTAGATATTTGCAAAGCTTATAAAGAAAAATTCTTAATTCTATTACTAGATCTATAAAATTATATAACATCTTAACTATGAGAACCATAATAAGCTTCAATAAAACGGGTCTTAACAATTTTTTATTCCTGAATTATTATATTTTGTATGTTATACAAAAAAAAAGGAATCTGATGCATTTTTAATAAATTTAAAAAAAATAGATACTGTTGGTACATTCATTATAATTATAAAAAAACGTTCTTAGTCCATATTTACGTTATCGGATCTAAAAATAACTCCAGTACATCAGGTACTTTAAATTTTGTTGCTCAACAGCATACTGTATGAATCGCTTATAATGTTTTTAAACTGGAAAATATGAATTTTGTTTTTGTTTTTAACCTTTTCCGAATTAATGAATATTTTATTGCATATTTTTCTGTTATATTTTGTTTTCATTTTTTTAATTTTATATCCTTTAGGGTAAAAAATTTTTAATATGAAAAGAAGAAAAAAAATTTTTGTTTTTAATGTGAACATTTTATAAATTTTTAAAATATGATGATAAATTAAAAATGTTTTCCGGAAGTGAACGTGTATCTATCTATTTATGCTTGTTTCATCGCCATAAATAAATAATTAATAATATAAATTTTGAAAAAATTTTCTAAAAAAAAAAAAAAATTCCAAAATTATTTAGTTTTTATTTGATTGAGCATATTATAAAATAATCAATATTAATTTTGGAAAATTTTCGGAATTTCCTGTAACTTAAATATATAAAGATTCTGGTACCTAAAACCACCGTCCCTTAAAATCTTATTCTTTTAATGCATTACCGCGAAATTATACCTCAACTTCTTTGATTAAAAATATAATGAAAATGTAATCTCTAAGTCCAGAAGCAGATACATATTTGCGGATGATTCCTCTAGATAGTTTTAAATATAAATTGTTAATATCGATTTGTTCCGCAATCATAACCAAAATAACAAAGATAGCCTCTTTGTTTTAGTGTACAAGAGTTCTATCTTCATTTACAGTTGACTTCTTCGATTTTTGCTTTCTCAGATTTTTTAAAAAACTTATGCAGTTAAAATTTGCTTCTTTCTATGGTACGTTTTTAAAAAATGCCCGGTATTTTGAATTTGGAACTAAGTGTGTTTTTTTCGTTCCAGTTTTCTCTCTTTTTTTCACAACATTTCAAAGAAAGAAGATTTTTTTTATATATTTTTAATGTAGAAGCTGTCAAACTTCAAAAATATAATGATTCTTAATTAACAGCTTAAATAACTATTAAAATAATAGCTATACTTTTGAATACTGTTCTTTATTTATTAGAACATTGTATTTAAAGGTTTACAATATAATTGATACATGCTGTAAAATTTTAACATTCGAAATTATCATATCGAAAACATAAAAAATTCCAATCATATTCTATTACACGCACTTTTTAAAATAATGCTGAAATCATTTTCCGAAGTATAAAAGCCATATTTGAAGATATCATATTTGACATTGCTTATAACAAATTTTTGGTTAAATACTAAGGGCCTGATTATCTATCTAGGAATTTCGCATATATTTGTATAATGTAATTTTCGAGTGAAAAGAATTATTCCGTATAGAATTATTCTCGTTTTTTTTTTTAAAATAAATACAAAATTTATTCAATTTGTTTTTGAAAGCAAAACGTTCAGTCGGTAATTTGAGAAAAACTGTAATAAAATACGAAAATATTTTTGATGGACATTTCAATTATTTTGGGAAAATTTCAGTGAATATTTTCTTTTCAATTTGAAAATTTCTTAGAAATACAACAATATGTAAAATTTTAAATTTTTCGAAATGCAAAAGTAATTCAAGACGAAGAACATTTTATATCTCTTCAGAGGATGAAAGGATAATGAAAATTAGGGTAATATGGAACTTATACAATATTGAACCCTCCAGTTTATTTTATAAATTTTAAAATAACCAAAATAAAAATATTAAACAAAAAAATGATTTTTTATTTTAAAACTGCAACTTTTGATATTATGCAGAAAAGGACAACCATAATATGCAAAAAAAAGGGTAATGGGTTGCAAATAAATTTATAAAAAAAAATTGAAACAGATGACGTTATTAAATAACTGAACAGAAAAGTAAAATAACATATTTTTATATTTTAAGGGGGAAAATATTGAAAAACAATAAAAAAAATATAATTTTACAATTTGAATAAAAATTCATTATTTGTCTTGTACTACATATTGCAATTCACTTATGCATAAAAAATCCAGTTGCAATTTAAAGTTTAATAGATTTTTTATTCCCATACATTTGTAGGATATTGAAAGAAAACTTTTCTATAAATTATCCAATACTAAATTAGAAAAATTTCAAGGAAATTATTATTAGAATGAAAATTTGTTAAAAATTGTTGTTAAAATTTTTTAAGGCATAAAAAAATTTCGAAAATATAAATTTAATTAATTATTTAATAGGTTGTTTGTGCGAAATACGAACTATTATAATGAACCTAATTAAAAACCCTTTATTATAGCACTTACCGCATTATAATATTATTTTTACCCCGGAATCCCATTAATATCAGCTTAATGGCCAAACTAAAATCACATAAGTAAAATTGTATCGAATAACTAATTAGATCGTTACTATCATAAGTGTTATACATAAAAATAAATCAATTTAATAATAGATAATTCCAATTATAACATCAACATGTGTTCACAGTACGACAACTGAAAATAACTATTTTAATCTCATAAATTGTTAACATAATAAATTGAAGAAGATTAAAAGTATATTCCGAATTGTTATCAATACCTTTAGCCTTTTTTGTCTAAATTAATCAGCATCACGTTTGCTAGTATTGGTTATCATATTTCTATATCTAACTAATACATTACTACACATTTTTTTTTTTTTTGAAAAATTTCTATTCGGATTGAGTCAACTATTTAAAATCTTACAGAATATTTAAATATTTCACTTCTATACGCTTTGACATCAAATCATGATACGCTTTGTAATTCCTCCAAATCAAAATAGCATTCCGTACCCAATTAACAAGATATAATATGTAGATATATCACAAAACAAAAAAAAAACATAATAATATTTTTCTATCCTACGCTCAAAATTGAAGGCTTTATAATGCAAAAAAAAATAAAAAGTTTAAATTGAACAGAGATAAGGCATAATAATAGCATTATTTTACAAAAATGTCCTTGCAAATGAAGCGGAAATTCATCAGAAAACTCATAAAAATCCTCTCCGGATGTTTTGCTTTAAAGAAAGTCGAATTATTATATTTTACATACATATTCATATTATATATATATACATACTTATTTACATACAAGTGTGTATAATTTTAAGAAATGCTCATGTAGACTTTAACATATCATTTTTGGAAGTAGTTTTGTATACCAGTTTAAAAATATCTGTGTAATAGAGAATGCATTTAATTGTAAAGTAGACTATTGAGTAAATTCATTAAAATTAAAACTTGATTGATTGATCCGGAGCATAATACAAGCGCGTATATTATGCAGTAAAAAATTATTTGATTGTGGAGATTTTATTACAGACATTGACCGAGCAGATTAGTTCATAACTTTTGGGATGTCATGCTCTATAATATAAGAAAAAGATTTTGTTTGTCTTCGTTTATTGATTTATAAAACAAAATTATAATATTCCCTCCTATCTGACCCGCTTTTGAACACACAAAATGCGAAATGGGCAACCTTATATGTCGCTAAACTGTGAAAATTAAAAGCACACATATTAAATACACATATTGAATATAACTAAATATATAAATAGGTTTACTATATACCTATATATTAATTACAGAAAATTGTAGAGAAATACCTGCAGAAAAAATTAAAAATTGAAAATTTTGTTAAAATAATTTTCTTAATTGACACTTCGATTGAAGTTTGACAACCTGGTTTTTTTTTTCGTAAAAATTTATGAAATTTTACGATATTATATCAGATACAAGATAATTCGAAAAATTGTATGCTATTTCTCAATATTTTTGGGAACTATTTATATTAATAGTAAATATCCTTAACTTCAATGCAGAATATCGTTCCAAAAATAATTACATTAAGAATTTATTAGAAAATATTTAACAATAGTTACGTATAAGGTAAATTATTATATTATATATAAATTCTTGATTGAACTTTTCAATTTCATATAAAATTATTCTTGTTTTTTGTAAGTTAAATAGTTTTTATCCAAAAATATATTTGAAAATTCATTTAATTCTCTATATAGTTTTTGATTAGAAATCCGAAGAAGCTAGACTTTACAGAAATAATATTATAAAATACAATGATTATACACCACGTTGTGTAATTTACGAAATCAGAGCTATTTCCGAAGCTCTTGAAGCTATAATATCTTATAATAAAATTCAGACACCATAAAAGACCAACACAATTTATTAAAAAATACGAATTGTTTTTCTCCACTTATTATTAAAACAAAAAAGGAATTTGTTGAATTTTATCGGATACAGGATTGTTAAAACGCAAGATCCTAGCCTAAATTTTCGACATTGATTTTGTTTTAAACTTCAGGTTGTAGAAGCCTCAAATTTTAGCAGATATTAATAAATAGTTCATTTCGTTAGAAGAAGATTTTTTTCCACTACCACCCTCTCTCAAGTTATCACTCTTCGAAAATTCTAAAATTTGAATATGCCTTATATGTTTCTAAAATTTTAATACCTTATACTTCCGAAATTGCAAGCTTTTTCAAATTTCTATAAACGCAGAAAGCTAACGATAAATACCATGCCATTAAAAAAATATAATTATTTTTTCTTAATTCTCGCAACTAACCCTTAAATTCCAGCATTATGTTTTATTTCAAGGAATGCATACAATGCTCATCCTAAATATATGCAATTTTTGAAATATATTCGTATATGAATGAAAGTAATTTTAATAACGTAGTATATCGCTAGTTTGTTTTTAAAAGCAGTATTTTCAGTTGTTGAAGGAAAGAGTACTGCATTGCTACTCGACCCAACTTTATTTTTCCTTAAAACTTGTTTTAAGGAAAAATAAAGTTGTTACCTCCTTTATTTTTCTCCTACCTTTATTAACTCTCCACTATCATTTTCGTCCCACATCAATTAATAATGATGATTTTGCTAGGCAATCGCTTTTTTTTGGGATAGTCGCATGACAATATGCTTGGCCTAAACAATTCAGCTGGGCAAAAAATATCATATAGATTTAAATTAAAATCTAACTTTGAATTCAATTGCTAAAGTTTAATTTTTAGAAGTTTTTTGTTTGATAAAATAGTTTCTACATTAACTTCGCCTTTTTTATAATATAGGTTCTTAATATTAAAATAAAATTGACATTATTTTATACGTACATGAAAATCTACTGCATCTTGTACTCTTTTAATGCAGTATAGTAAAATAATTTAATTTTATCAGTTAAAAACCATACAATTAAAATATTATGGAAGCGTTTATGTTGTCAATTAAAATCAAAACATAGCAATTATACAATCATAATATAGACGCAATTATACAATTAAAGATTATCTAATTTGTGAGCCCATTAATCTTTAAATTCACCAATTTTAATATTAAAGGAATGATATGCTTTGCGACCTATACTCAACAGTTAACGCATACAATTTAAGAAGCAATAAACATATTTCAATTAAAAATTTTCAAAAATGAAGAGAAAAATTATATAACACTTTTACAGTTTCTTAGTCATTTCATTATATTCGAACCACTGAATTATTTGAATGTGAAAATATTAACTTGGAAAATTTTTTAAATTAACAAAGAATAAGCGAAAAAATATGCGCGTATGTGTGTATGTAGGTATTGCCGCTTTTCATTTCATGTCGCGCACTATAACTTTTTCATTCACTAATTAATTACCTGCAGTTATAAAGAAAATTACAATGAAAAAAAAACAACCACCAACCGCATAACATTTTTATTTTTGTGTTTCTAATTTTCTTTCACTTAATTTTTCTCTTCTTGTTTTTTTGTTGTTGTTTTTGTTTCTTAAATAAACTTGAAAATAAAAAAAACAGTTGTTTTTTTATTGATGTTTGCACTTTTACAGTATTGTCTTCAAGTGATAATTTATGCACTAATTATTCAACTTTTATACACAATTTTGTTGTATTTGAACTGTTTGTGCTTATTTTTCCGCGAAAAATATTATTATATGCGAGAAATAAAATAAAATATTCAGTAATTAAGGTGCTTATAACTTTAATTACAAGTCATAAGATTTTTTTTTTTTTAAATGTTGTTAGTGTTTATCACCAGACACGAAATAATTGCGTATAATTTTAATTGAATAAATACAAGCGTAAAAATGAATTACTCGTAATAATAATTGAATATAAAAATGTTAAAATGTCAGGACTTTTAATCTCTCATCTAAGACTTTTGATAACAGTTGTATTCGAAACAATTATAATGATTGATAGTAATAAAAAGATTACATACATTTATAATTGAGGAAATTAAATTTTGTAGATAAAGAACTTGGATCATTTACAAGGTTTACTTTTTCATAATAAATATACTAGTATAAAAGTGTTATACAATTATCAAAACGAACAATCATTCAGAATTTCCTTGTCATTTTTAAAATATAATGCAAATTATTCACAATTACTAAAAAAAAATAGTTACACAATTACAAAAAAAAAACTTAATTTGTCGGTGCTTACCTTACATTGAGCATTAAAACACAATTCTGAATTCAGAATGCAGAGTATTTAAAAGCACGACCGAGAATAACCCCTCACCCTGATATCCTCAAAAAGTCATATAAAATACATTGTCTTTCCGCATTGTTTAAAACCGAAACTGAACTAAACTTTTCATTACTTAATTGCATATTATATCGTCGTCTAAACTACTTCAAAAGCGTATAAATCTGCATGTTCTCAGGTGGCGATATTTTCTCAATACAGCAGTAAGTTTTGCAAAAAATTTTATTAATGAACAAATACAGGTATAATTTGAAAAAAAACTATCGTAATTGTCGTAACGCTCTTCTTTCTATATGGAATCACTATCAAATAAAATACAGAATGTCATCATCTTCTTCGATCTAGCAGATCAAGAATTCTAAATAAAATTAAATAAAATTGTATCAAAATTAAAACGATTTGCTAACCAACTTAAAAACATTCAACTGTTATACATTTACATACACGTACAAACTTACATATTTATACTATTGCTTATGAATACAATGCAATTGTTTTCTTACAATTTAAATAAATTATTTCGCTAGATAAAAGTTTTGCAACTTTTTAAAAAAGTTACATAAAAGGAAAAAACTTTTCATAAGTTACACAATATATAGATGACTTGATTAATTCTGGAATGTTTTTAATGACAAAATGCTAAAATATTACGATTTCAATATTCTATACAGAAATACATATGTGTATGAAAGCTAAGAAGTTGAGAATAACATTGTTGAGCGATTTGTTATGAGAATTAAATTTCGTTTATTTCAATTGCGTAGGCAGCTTAATTGTAGTAAGCTTTCAAGTAAGACACTTATATTGTCAATAAATTGATAAGAAAATAACAGGTTTTAAAATTTCCGAGCATTACCAGATTTTAATAATATTATATTATTTTTTTGAGTAAGTCAACTGGAAAATTTCAAGAGAATATTATGAATATAAAATAAAAACAATGTTTTGCATGTACTAGATAGCTACCGTATTCAAATGTATCTTACATTTATATAGAATATTTGTCATGTTTTGTAGAATATTTCTCGAAAATTTGTTAAAAATTAAGATGAAATACAAAATTTGGGCTTACTTATGTGTAAATACTTTAAATGTAATAGAAATTTTAATTTTAAATCCAAATACGTTATTGAGTTGAACTGCTAAATAAAATCAAATCATTAAAATTACCGTAAATTTGAGCATAAATATAAAAACATACAGTATTTTTACTCTTTCATTGTAATAAACTCCAGCTCTGCATTTTTAATCAGATTTATTCAATAAAATTTTGCTTGAATTTTTAATAAAAAACCAATTATTTAAAAGAAATTTTTTCGTTAATTAAAAGGAAATATTTAATTTTATTAATTCGTAACAGAGTGATTTTCAAAAAATATCTTCAATTTCAATGTTCAGCCTTATTCTACTAAATGACGAGGTAGCATAAAAATGTGCGAGGTGACGACAGATTTGCTACTTTACTATAGACGCGTATCACACTATTTGTCACAAAACGGGTTCGGAATGTTATTCTATTAGACGCGTATATCATCTATGACACGTATGTCACATTTGGCAGCGTATATTTTGTTGTCGATAGAGATATAAAAGTTGCTATAAAACAAAAATTAAAAGAAATGGAGAAGATGTAATATTGCTATTAAAATATATAATTAGTGCTTCTATTACTATTCTTCTTGCACCACTAAATTTGCTGAAAACATACATATAAAAGTAACTTTAGTCAATCTAATTTCTGAATAAGTCTAAAAAATTTCAAGTCTCACTTCTTCTGTAACCTCACATCTTGCATCTAGTAGAATACCAAACAAGATATAACAGTCATAAATATTACACGTTATATCAATTTTTTTAATTGCTCAATATTTTAATTAAAAAAAAATTTCTTCATTAAATTATTTCGGGGCTTCAAAACTTTATTTATTTAACATAACAATTTCTGTCATTTCCCCCATTATTTATAATTAATTCTTGTCACTTACAATATTATGTTGCCATAACTTTAAAAACTAAAGAATTAATGGAGAAATATTATAATCCAGAATTTTGCCCTAATTTAATATACTCGCATCTATATCTTAATCTTCTATATCTTCTATACGTTACAAACGGAATGATAAATTTACAACACCCAGTAAACTTTCATTCATGCAGAGTAAAAAATTTTTTATTACTTTTTAAATTTCTTTCTTTATTTTCAACTCATCTATTGTTACCCTATTACTTTTATTCTTCTTCTCCAAATTTTCAATCTATAACAATATTTCCCCAAAAATAAGAATGAGATTATTTACAAAAAAAAAAAAGAAAAACGTAAAAATAGCAAAAAAGTCTTGAAAATCTTACAGTCAAACTTTAAAATTCTTTACGTACCAAACAATATGTACAAAAACCATCTATCAGTCAATACACAATTTTTTTTTTTTTTTTTGTTAAAACTTTTCAAATTACTTTAATTAAATTTTCTTCAATCTGTAAATAATTTCCTTAGATTAATTGAATCTTGGAAATTAATTAATTGCTAAAAACGAAATAACAAAAAAAATATATATTTTTTTTTCTACTTTCTTAACCCTACAATTTGCAATGATTTCTTATATTTTATGACTTTTCTTGAAAACTTGAAGAAAATCAGAAAAAAATTGTAACAAAATGGCAGAAAAAAAAGAATTAATTTAAATTAGAATTGGAATTGTTAAAATCATGTTTTTCTTCTCTCTCTCTTCAATCTTGTAAATTATCCTAGACTAACACATGCTTTATAAGTACTGTATATACATACTTACATATTATAATTATTATAAACTCTAGAGTATGTAAATCCTAACGTATAAATTAAGTACAGAAAAATTCTAAAGATCTTTTAAGTATACAAAGAAAAAAAAATTATTATAATCAGAATTTTTTAACTTTATTTGTTAGTATAATTATTACATAACTCAAGGCGTTATTCATAAAAATGTTCTTATAAATAGCCTTTTAAGTACTTTATTACTTTTTAACTCTTTCATAAATTTGATTCCTTTAAGTATATTTATAAACTTTTTTGTATACATACATTTTTAATTATATTTATTCAACATCATCTCTTTAAATTATGAAATTTCATAGCCAATGTTAATGAGATTTCAATGCCAAGGAAATTTCCGACAACAAGGAGAAATAAGAATAAAGGTTGGCTAAAAAAATAGCAGAAACAAAAACAATGTTATAAAAATAGTCTACTCATCGCTATCATAATTTTTCTTTCCTCTCAGAATAGGCTAGGTAATGTGGGAACTTATTGAAAATTATTTTATTTTATTACTAAAGAAGTTTTCTAACAGAATCTGAAATTTTCAAGCAAATCTTTAATAGATTTAAAGCTTTACAGAATCTTTGATGCAGGGTAACTAGATTTTTGTATAGATTTTGTAATGTGGAATTCTACAGATTTCTACCTTCTTTTATATTGTAAATAATTTTGAAAAACATACTTTTATTAGCCAATTGGAATTTTCTCGTTTAACCAGCAAAAACAATAAGCAAAATATATTTTTGATAAATCTAATTAAACTAACCAAAAAACTAGTGCCGAATTCCGAGTAAATTTAGGATTTATTGTTGGTCTGTCAGTTCGTTTATCGCGGCGTATTGATGTAGGATTACCAAATTTTCGCATTTTAATTAAAACTATTATAATTGAACAAGAAACCAATTTGTTTCAATATTTTATCGAAGCTGCTAATTTAATTAGCTTTCATAGATCAACTTCAAAAATTATTTATTATATACCATTAAAAAACTTAAAGCTTTATTCAAAATTAAAATTCTAAATGTCAAATAAAATTAAAATGTTTTCTAATTCTAAATGAGAGTCATAATTATGACCACTAATAGAAAAAAAAAAAATAATTTCGTCTACATTTTAAATTTTTTTTTTATCTAGAAATGCAAAACTTTTATGTCATTTTGGACTATCTGATTCAAGCCGCATCTATATAAAACGCTTTGTTATGAAAACGGAACAAGATTTTCAAATTAGGCGCTTCCTTTGTATAGAAAACTTCAACTAAAATTATATTTATTATTCCTTTATTATAAATTTTATCATTGTAATACAATATTCTTGTTGTTCATTAAAGAAAACAAAATTGTATAGAATACTCAAGGATTTTTTTTTCGTTGTTGTCGCATTATAAAAAAATTATATTAATTGCTTTCTGATTTCTAAGAAATCGGAATTGTTAATAATAATAATTTTGTATAGAGTATATACAAGTATGGTCATTGAAAATTACTTTCATATATAAGTATAATTCCTAAGAACTTTAGCAATATTAAATTTATATTCACATAATTATTAAGGATTTCTGTTCTGAAATTAAGAAAAAAAAAAAAAAAATATTATGGTTTCAATTCAAATTGACTTTCAAATAAGCAAAAAACCAAAAAAAAATCAATAATTAAAGCGAAATTTCAGTTAAAATTTTCATTATTGCTATAAATAGCTTATACTATTACTTATACTCGTATAATAGGATTATTCAGATACACATATTATTTATGTGTGTATGAATACTTACAGCTCACAACTATTGAAATTTTTATATTAACACACCCAAAGTATGTAGGGAAGATGCTACATGTAGTATATTTGCAAAAGTAAGGCTTGCGTAGTAAAACTTTTATTCAATTATTAAACAATATCCATAAAATAAATCAAAGATTTTCGATTAGAATTAGAAAATTGAAATCATAATTAAACAAAAATATAACGATGTTTTATTAATTTTTTTAACCGTTAGAGAACGCAAAACTTATTCTACCCACATATCCACGTATACATATACATTCATAAAAGTTGACATGAACGAATATTGGATATCAACACACATAATCTATAAGAAAAATTAAAGACTTGAAATTGAAAAAGCAAACTTGTGATTAAAATAACTAAATTTTGATTATAAATTAAAATTTTCGTCTAATTGAATTAGATTTTAAGACAAAATAGCGTTAGAGGAAAATAATATCGCCTTGAAATGAGTAAAAATCTGTTCCTGAAATCCTTTCTTATCAGAATAAGAATTTAAGAAATGTCTCACTTTTATATATTGTAACAAATGTTAACAATTTTAGGTCTTTGAGTAACTAAAATGTAATTTTGTATTCTGTTAAATCGGTTCTCTTTTTATATCAAATGCATTGCATACTTTTAGGTGGAATTTTGCAGAAAAAATAATTTAATGTTTAAATAAACCTTACTAAACCTTACATATAACAGTTGAAAGTGTTAGAAAAGTATGGTAGAAAAGTGAGCTTAGGTATGGAACCACGGGAATCTTTTGAATGAATCATTTATGATTTTCATGGATTTAAGTTCATTACTCATTGATGCTTCAAATAATGATGGTTAGATAAAATGTCAAATGGTCCTCAAAATGTCACCATCTTAAAGTTAAAAAATACTTCAAAGTGATATGATTTCGCTGCAAGAATGTGAAAAAATTCTAACTTTATGTTACGAAATTAAATTTAGGACTTATAATTTACCTTTATTGTAATGAAATTTTTGGTTTTTCGATATTCCAAAGTTTTATAATTTTTCAAACGAAACGAATATAATGCTTGTGAAAAATCTAAAATATTAGTAATAATTTAATCACAAAAATATGGTGTGATTCACTATAATTTCTTATAGTGTCTATATAAATAATTTGTGTACATAATTATATACAAATTAAATTACATGGGTGTTTTAAGAAGCATACCTAACAATATAAACAATTTTCTACAATTAAAGATCATATCGAATTCATATGAAGTGTCATGAAACCATAAATTTATTTAAGCACATATATGTATATTATGTATGATTGCATACGTATATGCATACCCGTATATTTCCGATATAATCAAAAGTTATAAAGTTTCAAATAGTTCATTTTATTGTATAGCATAAAAGAATTCTAAAAAAACAATAAACAATTGGAGTCGATATTCTAAATTACTTTCTTTTGAAAATCAAAATAAAGTAAATAATTCGATTTATATAGTTTTCTAAAACATTAAAAAAATATTATGCTTACAATCTGAAATTCAAAACTTTAAACATTTTAAAAGCATTTTTCAAACTTTTAAAAGTACTTTAAAATGCAATTTATATGATAAGATCGACCGATGTTGTAAAAAGTTTGTTTATTTATTTGAGCACTTTAGCACTCATACTATATGTGACCTCAATAATTAAATAAAAATATGTATTTTTGGTTTTTTGCCTATTCAGATCCAGATATTCATAAAATAATACGTACATACATACATACACACGTGCATAACTGTATGACTCTACAAATGTTTTATTTTTGTCGTAACTGATAAAGTGAGTACATGTGTTATGTGAGCATATTATGTGAGCTCTTTGATGTTATAAGATGTTCCAAGTGCGGATAGATATTACTTAATAGTTTAATTAAGGAAATACATATGTATACATTTTCAATTACTTATTTATTTATTTATATTTTTGTTATAAATAAAAGTGATGTGAAGTGTTATTGCATATAGTTGGCACCTTTTCAACTATATAAATGAGCTAGTATAAAATTTTCATATTTGTTTTTAGAAATCGAATTTTTTTATGTTAATATTTTGCAATGTCATGAAATATTTTTTCATTTCAATTTAAATAGACGATGTAAATTAGGAGTTATTGATGCATTGATGTAGAAAAAACGTTTCTGTCGGTTTTAGCCCACTGAAATATACCCTGCACCTTGACAACCTAAGTATAAAAACTCATTAGATTTAGCTTTCATACAAAATTTCATATTTATATCTTTATTTATTATTATGCGAATTTTTCTAATTACAATAATACGATCCCGCTTTTGGCACAAAAGATACAATTTAAGAAAGATTGGTGGTATTTGCTTTATTTGTTTTTCAGTTATCGTGCGATCGGACGGACATATCTAATACGGACATAATTGACCGATTTCATTAAAATTTAATACTTGAATTCCTCGTATTAAAACAATGAACATATAAATTTTTTGGAAAGATTAGGGCTCGAAAACTGATTTGCGGGCCGATTTTACATTTTTCACCATTTTGAAGAAAATATTCAACCGATTTACTTGAAATTTCATATATGAGCTTTGCTCGACCGTCCGCAAAAATTGTTAACTTTTGAAAGAAATCAGGTGTCAGCAACTGGACGTTTACTACGGGCCAAATATACATTTTTGCGTATATAAAGAGAAATAATCAACCGATTTCATTGAAATTTAATATTTAAATTCTTCGTACTAAAACAAATAACATATAAATTTTTTGGAAAGATCAGGGCTCGAAAACTGATTTGCGGGCCGATTTTACATTTTTCACCATATCTACGGAACGAATTGATAGAATTTCTTGAAATTTAATATTTGAGTTCTGATTAACTGTCGAGCATTTCTGGGAATTCGGGTAGCACAAAGCGAAACTCTACTAAGAGCCAAATTTACATTTTTCTAGGTATGTTAACTATAAGCTAACTAATGTCCTAAAAATTGGAAAGAAGTATTTAAAAAACATTTTTATAATATTCTGTAACCCTTTCACTTAACTAGACAATATACAATGCGGTCGGTTATGTGCTGACCACATCATATTTTTTCTTTTTAACTTATGAAATAAGGGATGTATAATAAATTTTGCAAGCATTTTAAAGCATGAAATATTTCTCTACCATAAATGGACGATTTCCTTAGTTTACGAAACATTTAGGTAAAAAATCAAAATTTTATGAAAAAATTTTCTTACAACCTCATTTTGAGCTTCATTTTTTTACCAAATATTTGGATAAAATAACATAGAAGTAATATTATGCCTGTGAGGCAAATACAAAACTATATGATATGACTTTAATATGAAATTTGTAATTATTCATTAGATCTGTAAAATTTAGGTTATTCAATGACTTCGTATGCATAATAATATATTTATTAATAGCCCTTCATTCTATTTAATAATTTTTTAATTTCCCGTTATAAAAATATATTAAAAATTTTATTAAAATTTCTAATAAAAATTACATTAATTTTAAAAAACCACATAATTTTAATTACATAAATATTCAGGAAATTATAATGCCATAATTATGTGTTTACTTCCTTAATAATAAAAAATCTAAATATGTGACTATGTATATTAATGTACAAGTATAGAAAATATTAAATTTCTTCAAAATTTTATTAATAACTATCGATAAAATAATATATTAACAAGGACAAAATCATTCGGTGATCATTTAAATTAAATTTTGTCTATACAATCTGAATCACGAGTAGATATAGTAATGCATTTAGTACGATCAAAATAATTATTCGATGCAAAACAATTTCTACAAACACTACACTATTCTATAAAATCTGATATCATTAAATTATAAGAACTTTAAAAAATCTTATTTAATTTAATCAAATAAATCTATTTAGTTGTATACAGATAAAATTGAGTCGATCCCAATAAAATAATTTAATTAATTAAATGCTTTTTAGACTTTTTCCAAAAAATTTGGAAAGACAAACTTCGTATTAGTTTCGTATTATTCCGTCTTGCCTCCTACTCGTACGTCTGTTTGAGAAACCCATTCAAGCTGAAAATTTCATTTACCTCATCTCTCAGAAATGATGATTCTTCAAAATCCCAAAAATACCATTTTTTGACAATTTGAATATGAAGATACTAGAATCAGAATCCGTATATTTCCAGATTAATTAGTTTTGAGTAAAATAGAAAAAACGCTTTATCAGTAATTCAGCAATCATATTTATTCTGTAAAAAAAATTAGCTTAACAAGACATTTTGAATGTAGTCAAACATTGAAATGACAAAATGGTTACCTAAAATTCACCATTTTAACGAACCGGAATCTTAACAGCATCTAGAAATTGTAAAATAGCTAATATTTTTGGTTCATAGAATATTTTTTCTGCTTGTTTCTCTTCCAATTTATCACCATCAAAAATATAATTATTGTAGTGCCTAGCCATCAAAAAATATAAATTATTCTTGTTAGCTCACTATTAATTAACCTGTCAACTCGATAATTACGATATTAATTTTTTTTATTTTTCTTCTTTCTCCCTAAAGTATGCAATATTTTTTTATTGCATAAAATATCATTGTGGTATATTAATGAAAATAATCAAAGTAAACCAAAGAATTCAATATTTTATTTGAAAATGGAAGTGTTTTCATATGTTCAATTGAAAAGTGCTGCTTCACAAACACCATTGATTCAATTCCAATTTATTTGTATATACAATTAAATATTTTTGATCCTTATTATAAAAAATTCATAAATTAATTTTTAATAAAATAACAAAATATTATTATTCAACTTAAATAAGAGTAAATGATTACAAAATCGTTTTGTCATCCTGTTTTAATAATAACTTCAATTATTTTGTAAATTCAAACCATACATACAAATGTACATATTATACCTCAATTGTTTGTTACAATATTGTAATATACAGTATGATATATGTATATCTTTATATAATTTATTTTTCAATTTAATCTATAGTATTACAATATTGATATTTTTACAAAATATACACAGTATGGAGATTATAATTATAAAAAAAAAAATAATATTAATTGATTTTGCAAACTTTGTACTTCCTTTTCAGGATCTCATCGCATTAATCAGAATTTTTCCTTTTTTTTGTTTTATATTGCTATAACTACAAAAATATAAAATTATTTTATAAATTTATCATGTTTATGTGTGTATGCATGTGTACCTATAGATATATGTATGTTTTTAATTTCCTATACAAATTTTTTATACATTTGTGTATAATTTTTTTTTGAAAATTATCTCAATTATTATTCCCAATATACTGAAAAAAAAATTAAATTTACCGATAAATTACAATATTTTCTATAAATATTCCATTAAATTAAATTATTCAATTTTCTACAATTGTTGAAATAAAAAATAAATAAATTAAATAAATATTTAAATTACATTCTCAAATATTGAATAAAAAACAAGAATTTGTAAAAATTTGTATACATCTGAAATATATACACAAACCAAAAGTAAATTATAGATAACAATGAATCAAGAGAGAAATGTTTATAAAATTACCATAAGCTTCTTTTATTGAAAAACAAAAAAAAAATTCCAGTAAATGAGTAAATTAAAATTAAATTAAAACTATAAATACTCGTAATTGATTAAAATTTAATAGCGTTCACTGAATTGCCTACAATAAATATAAATTTCAATTACATAGTTGGCCTCGTTACTGAATCTTGCATTAAAAAATGAATTTTTTTTTAGTTTCAAGAAAAAGCTGAATATTATGATTTGATTAATTTAAATTCATAGTTTAGGATTTAATATTCGAAACCAAAATATTGCAACTTCTTATACTTTCGTTCATAATTTCGAAATTAAAGGCTCAGTTACCAGGTGTAATAACTAAGTTTAATATTACAGTATGTTCACCTGCAATTATGCCTTTTTATAGCAAGACCAATGAAAACATACTAAAACCAAAGTTAATGAATTTGATGTCATAGTAGATTAGAATTTTCTACATAACAAAAAATTGTGATTTTTTTTAATTAACAAAATTTTATTTCAATTTTTCATTTCTATTTCATTTCAAAAATTCTTAATATTCTAACAAAAAAAATTCTAATTCAATTTTTCTCTACAGTTTAAAAAAGATCTTTTGTTAATGGCCATAAAATCAAATACGCAATATACACACCATGGCTTAAATAAATATTTTTCAAATATGATTCAATTTATTCTATAAGGTTCAATTTATTCAATTCTATAACATAATATTATGAAAACAATTCCCAATATTTTAGTAATATAATAAAATAAATTTACTATTAAATTTATCTTTCAAAATTTTCACTTATAATATTCATGGGAATATGTCAATATAAATAAGGGATGATAATAAACTACTTTAAGAGCTGAATAAAATCAATACAAAATTTATGAGCTTTATTAATTTAATGACTAAAGTATTTCACTAAATAAAGTTGGGTCAAACCAATGGTTTGTAATGTAGCACCTTTCCCCCTTAGTAACAGAAATTACTTTTGTTTAAAATAACCTGGTACATTATCAAAATTAGTTTCATTTACACTTCAAAATATTTCAAATATTGCATAAAAATAGGATGAGACAAAAATTATATTAGTGAGAAAAGAAAAGTAATTATATTTTTTAATGGTATGGCCCTCTGCATTTATTGAAATTTTGTTAAATTTTATAGATTTAAAGAGGTAATAGCTTGAGAGGGGATAGAAATATTCTTTTAACGGAATGAAAGATTTATTAGTATATAAAAGATGATAAATTTTCAGACGCCTGCAACCTGCTGTCTAAAATAAAAACG
The DNA here is from genome assembly GCF_029603195.1 of Condylostylus longicornis. NCBI lineage: Eukaryota > Metazoa > Arthropoda > Insecta > Diptera > Dolichopodidae > Condylostylus > Condylostylus longicornis. Next base: position 3,376,077 of record NW_026578009.1, on the reverse strand, counting down.
ATATGAAAATTTGGAAAAAACGCATTGTAGATAACGGTAAACATTAATGGCAATTTTGTTTTTTTATAATTCAAATATGATAGGCCACAATAAGGGAAAGCAGCTTCTAACTTTTTGCATTTTCAGAATTTAAAAAAAATGTTTCCTGTGTCATTACAATGAATAGCAATTAAATGGTATTTTTAGGTCTCTGAGGGGCTATAACTATTAGAGAAGGAAAGATTTTTCTTCAACGAAAATAGGTTTCTATAGGAAAAATTCATGTATATGTAAAATTTCAGCTTTTAATATTTTTCATATATTCTAATAAGCAATATTTTCATTTTTTAAATTTTCAATTCCAATTTGCAGAATTCAATACCAGATTATTTAAATACCAAAAATGGTATTATATTTTAAAATATTTCAATTTTTATTGAAAATAGCAAAAATTATTTCCATTACGAATAAAATAAAACTCAAATTGTACCACAATTTCAGAATATTGTCTTGTTAAATTAAAAAAAAAAAATATTGAAAAAAAAATGATGCTCCAAATCTTTCAATCATACTTAAATAATTTTTTCTTTAATTTTTGAAAACGAAAAAAAAATAATTTCATCTTGAAATTCGTAACATATATTATAATTTAAAAAATAAAATAAAAGGTCACGGTCATGAACTCTTCCTATAATTTTTCTATATTTAATAATTACTATATAAATATTTTTAAAATTTCAAAGTCAAAAGATTAAATGAGTACAATGTTATTATTATTTTTTCTTAATTGCTTTAACAGTAATGTTCGGAATTATTTGCTTTAACAGTAAAATTTTTGAAATTTTGAAAAAAATTTTTAAATAATTATAAGATTAAATTAAACTTAAGATGAAGTTAGAAAAAAAATAATTTAGAAATCTATTTGTAAGATCTATTTCTAAAAATCAATTTTTAGAAAGAAAAAATTTAATAAAAATCTTGCATAGCATTCTAAAGCAGAAATTTCAACAAAAATTTTTTAATAATTTCAGACAATGAAAGAGTTTATAACATTTAATAATTACAAATATAAGAAAAACTTATTACAAATTATCGCCGAAACCTGGAATTTTAAAATTTTTCAGATTTTTATAGCAGTACTTTTTATGCAAATATGTACATTTTAATTTTGTAACGAAATTTTCTTAAATAATCACTTGCTGTTGTACAAAATTCAATATCTTTCCCAAGGGGTTTACAGTCGATTAAAATTAGGTTTTACTGTATAGCTACAAGTTTTGAATTTATTTTTCAAAAAAAAAAAATCATTTTACAGATACTTTATAGTTTTACATCATTTTTTTTTTTCAAAATAATTGCAAATACAAAACTGAAAAAAATAATTTAATTTCAAGCTGGTGCAATGCAGTAATTTTACAGTGTTGCATATAATTTACTTAAACATGTTTCAAAGGCCGTAATAGCTCAAATTATTTTCAAATTCATATTGCTATTGTTTGTATTGTAAAAAAAATTTTTAAATAATTACAGATGATATCTTCAATTTTTCCAACTCAATTCTTTAAAAAATGATTATAGAATGCGCACATTAGAGTAATTTTTTCCAATAGATCATACTAAAACATTAGAAATTCTTTTAAAATTATTTATAAAATTTAAGTAAATGCATAATTGTGTTGAATTACATTATCGTTTTAATCCCATTTATACCATACATGAAATGAAAGAGATTGCACAAATAATGAGAATTAAATTTAAATGAGATTGATAAGCCACTAACAAAATAAAAGCATGTTACATATTAAAATGTATACAAGGTGTTTCGCATCAATGTGCACTGCTGTTAATGTAAAGTGCACAGTACTCTGTTTTTCCCAATAATTCCTAAACCACAACTGATACGAAGATGTCCTATATAACACAAAAAAAATTTCAGTTGACAAGACTTCCAGCTCTATTAAAATTGGACAAAGCTTCAATGTTACGTCACCGAGACAACTGACGTTTTTTTAAAAATAAAAAATTAAAATTTTAAATTTTTTTACAAAACCAAATTATAACTAATGTAGATATTCATGAGAAAGTTGTAATTCAAAGATTTCGAAATCATATTTAGTGCGCCTCTCTTACACAAACACGGCGGAATTATATTTAATATTTTAAAAAATAAAAATATTTGCCGAAATCGAGTCTAAGACCCTGAACCTGTTAAGCTGTGAATATGTTCTCTATACAAAAGTTTTGTCTACTCCTGAAGGCCTATACAATGATATGTAGAAGTTCACTTTGTTACGAGACAACCTGCATATAAATATATCTATAATAAAATAATTTCTATATTTAGTTTTAAATTCATTACTTACAGAGAACCTACTAATTATTTTTTCATTATAAACAATATCATATTTGAATAATATAATTAATTATTTATATATAGCTATTTATTAGTCGTATAATAAGTTAATTAATAATTAAATATAAAATTTAAATATAGAATTCGAGTCACAGTTAATTTCAGTAACATGTTAAAATAGAAAAATTCAACTCGAATTACAATTAATTTAAAATTGTAACCACAAAAATGAAAATTTTTTTTTTTAATTTATTTAACAAATTAATTATTTCATCCCAAATTCTGTGTATAATTTATTAGATTTTAATCTAAATTGAAACACGAGTACTTCTATATAAAATAATGCAGCACAAATAAAAAATTACCTACCAATTCTTCATTTCAAATAACGACCTATTTGTACAGCTTAAATTAATGATTTACTTTGCAAAATGGTGAGCACAGCGTTATGGCAAAGACACATAAGTAGTAAGATTCAGAAGTTGTTTACAAATCTAGCTCAAGATAAGAATGAGAACTCCAATTTGAAAAATTTAATTACTTTCAAAGGTGAAAAATAATTCGAGATTATTTGAGAATTATTTTGAACAGTTTCATATTAAAATTGATTTATTTGGTACCTTAATATACCAGCTAATTCCTCTGTTTAATTTATGTATATAAGGTTTTATGAATTCCAAAAATAAAACAATTGAAATCGTATATATAATTGAAAACAGGTGAAGGAAAAACAGCGGTCGAATTGATTATAAAATTTTTAAAAATTTTAAACAATATTATTTAATTAAACACTTACGTTCGATTAATCAAACTATTATAAATTACATAAGCGCACAGATATTTTTTAAAATTTTTCTTATTTTCTTGCTTATTTTGTAATTGCTAGTATATGTTATATTTATTTCTTTCGTGGAGAAAAATATTACGTTGGTGGTATTATTTATATAAAAATTAATTTTATTTAAAGTCATGAGATAAATTAAATTTTAAACAAAAAAGAAAAATTTAAAAATTTTGTTATAATTAAAATCAGGGTACCAAAAAACTACAGGGTACAAACAAAATTAAAATTTTGATTTTTTTTTAGTTAAAATTTCAATACAATTCCAAACATTCATACATTCGTTAAAAAATTTCAGCTTTACTAAAATACAATACAACCAACTCTCTTTTTATGCGATAGATACGTTCCTAGAAAATCGTGCAATAAATGTTATATAGGGTAAATTTGGGAATATGTTTGACAACTTAAAAATAATCGTGTAAGTTGAAAAACCCCGAAATATTTTCCTATAAAATCGTTTTAAAAAAGGTGATAATAAAATTAATGCTAAATTTAAAACATAAAAAAAATAAACAAGATATAAGGTCAAATCAGTTTGAATCTCTAAAATGATTAAAAATATAATTCAGAAATGTTTACATATGAACCAAACTAAATATCGTGTATTTTTCCAATTAAACCCTATCGGGTATTTTTCCAACTGACATGTCAAAAATATTTAAAAAAAAAACTTAAAAGATAAAGATAGCCACTACTTTCTTGCGTTTACTGAATGTTAAATTTTTTTATGAGTTCGCTACAATAAATAGTCAACAAAATGGCGTTTTTAGGACTGTGAGGGACAATAACTTTATAAGGATAAAAATTTTCTTCTACAGAAATAGGTTTCTAATAAAAATCTATATACATATAAAATTTTAGCTTTCTATCTTTAGAGGTGTAGAAGTTTTGTAAACAAGTCCACGGAGGGACGGACAAAGTAAAATTAATAAGTATTTTTTTTTTTTCAAGCAATTTTGCAAAAGTGCTAAAAAGCATTCAAAATTGCGTAATATTATAACAAAACAAATAATATACATTGAATTAGAACGAAAAAAAAAATTATTTTTAAAATGAATTTTAGCCCTATAAATAATCCTTTAAACAAAAAAAACTCTCTAGAGAAAACAAAAAATTATGATAGTTATTCAACGGTAGCCTAAAAATATGCAAAATTCATAGTCATTTTTGTTAATTTATTTTATTTTCCTTCGTTTCTAAAATGGTTTCTTTTTATTTTCCTTTTTAAACAAATACCATGTTCCACCTGAACAATTGCACTTGATGATTTCACTTTTGTCCCTTTAAAGGAAAATCAATAACATAACAATTAAGTTAGAATTTTTCAATTTTTCAATCGGAAAGTAAGTGCACGCCAAGCAACTATTAACAGAATTTTTCAAATTAAAAATTTATTATCAAAATTCATTCAAGCAATTTCAGACCACCTTCCCCTTACTTACATAAAATAATTCTGTTATATTTTCGGATTTCTTCAAAATAAATTTTTTTAAGTAAATTAAGTAAATTATTTTCTAAAGATAAATTTTTAATGAATTGAAAATTCATTTAAATATTTTGCTATTTTGCTTATAAACTTTTTATTTTTAATTTTCGAATTCAATGAACTTGTTGCAAAAACTCTTTCGAAATGTTGACATTTTGATATGAAAAATTATGTTTATTTACAAATTAGAAAAAAAAAAAAATTTTTTTTTCACATTTGTTCAAAACCAGCTGCGTATATGTATGTATGTGTATACGTATTGTTTTGAAAAGGAAATGTCAATTTTTAAATGAAATTAGAAAAAATTTAGTGTTTTTTGTTGTCAAAATTATCAAAAATTTCAATTGATACCGGGAATAATATATACAATTCCATCGGGAATAATATTGTGTGTTTGATGTGCCCAAATTAATATACTATAAAATATTTTTGTCATTAATGAATTGCATGTCAAGGAAATGCTATCTTAATTCTAACATAAATATATTTACAATATTTAACCATTCATATAGATAGAACATAAAGTGTTTACATAATTTAGGAATCATTCAATTCAAATTAATCCTCATCATTCCAAATAAATATATGTAGATAACTTTAATAAATTATATTAAATAAATTTCATTATCTATTCTGCCATTTGTATGGGCATTACATCACATTCAATTATATACTCGTATATTTGAGTATGAAAATAATTATTAAATTTCAATTTCAAAATAAATAAATTTTAATATTCAAATAAGATAAACGCAATCTATAGTCCAAAGAAAAATAATATATACAGGGTGTTTCGCATAAGATGGGAAATAATTTCAGTAATAATACTCGTTTTTGAGCCATAGTTTGTTGAAAAAAAAAAGCAACCAGATTTTTACCATGCGATATAAAGCAACCTTTGCAAGCTTGTTTTACAGCCGCTTGATTACTCTTTACTTTCGGTTTTACAATCAATTTGATTTTAGTCATAATTTTCGAAGTAAGACTAATCAAAATTATAATTTGTCTTTTGAAAAATTAAATCTAAACTAATTAAAATTATAATTTTTTTGAAAAACTCGAAACCCATACAATTTTTTGCTGGAAATTGATCAAAGAATCATCCCTGAAATTATTTGTTACCTTATTCGAAATAACCTCCATACACATAGTTTACATATTATATTCTGAGTTCTGAAATATTTAGTTTTGGAATGAAATGGAAATTATTATGATTCAAAAAGAAAATATTATTTTTATTTAATTTAATGTTCCACTTTTCAAATTTAATTGAAAAAACTTTCAATATTATTGTGCATATATATTTATATGACTATACACATACGCGATATAGGAATTCGATAATATATTTTGACTTTGCAATTTATGATATTTATTCAGATATACAATATTTTAAGGTATATTGAAATACTACTCTAACAAGTGAAATTTCACCTTTCTAAAATATTTTCTTTAAAATTTCAATAAATTACAATATGTTCCGATTCCAATTAATATTATGAATGAATTTTTGGTAATGATTTTAAAGTAAAACTTCAAAGTTATAAGATTTAAATTGATTGGTTCAAGTCGAGTTAAAAAAATGTAGATAAAATAAAAATCAACCATTATTCCCAGATTTCTTTTTATTCAATTATTCAATTTTATGATAGCATAACTAAAATAATTTTTAATTACTTTCATAAAACTTAACAAATCTAAAACAATTTAATAGGCAATATTCCTTATATATCCAACATTTTTGATTACCACTATCTAATGTTTTTCTTGCTTGTTCTTACTATACCAACATTCTATCATTTCAAATAATTTTCAAAATTTTATTTCTAAAACAAAAAAATTACAAAATCCTTGGAAAGAAATAACATTAAGCTTTTAAATTACCTTGCAAAATTTTACCCATAATTTCCTCCGCCATTTGATCATATTTAATAACTAATTTCCAAAATTATTTGAATTTCAAATTCCAAACAATTTAACACGTATATACTCATAAACATATAGACACATCATATATACTTTGTTTGAATTATTCATATAAGTATTTAATATTTTGTTCCTGGTTATACCAAATTATTATTGTATATAAGCTCAATGAACATGCTATTATACAATTCCAAATTTAAATAGTATACAAAATAACTATACTTATAAATGATGCACGTACGTTCAATAAATATTATTTCCGAAAATGTATAGAAAAAATATTTTCAAAATATAAAGTAATTCCAAATAGTATTATTTAGTCCCGTTATATTGTATTAATAGTCCTCTTCTTACTATGCCATTAACATACTTGAGAATTAAAGAATTTCTCACAGAAATGTTATGAATTTTATGAAATTTTACAAATGTTGGAATGGCATTGCATGTATAGTTAAAAATATTTTATTGTTGCAAATTTTATCATGCTATTGTCTCTCATGCTTTGTCGCGTATTGCAAAATTTTCCTCATGTCATTCCAGATTTTTTTTTTTTTTTAATTTCATATTCGACTACACTATCCCTATAACTTCGATTCCATCCTCTGCACGAGATTTTCTACATTTTCGAATCCGATTCAATTAAAAGATGTAAAAACAATCGATTCTATCCTATATTACAGAAAATCTTAACATAGAACAATAATTGTAATTAATTGTGAATTTGCAATATTATTTTAATAACAGAAAATATTTAAAATGAATGAAAATTTCTAATTTATAATTGAAATTTTAAAATTTGCCTCAATAACATTTTTTGTTACTCACTTATTTTATATGAAATTTTGCTAATAAGCAATATTTAAAAATTTATATTGCATCCCTAAACATATTTTGTTAATGCTTGCATTTAAAATATTTTCCAATTTTATTTTTTGACCATCCCTTTTTAGCACTTTTCCAAAAATTTTTTTGAAAAAAGTGCTTATTAGTTTCATTCTGTCCGTCCGTCCGTGGACACTTTTTTTGTTTACAAAACTTCTACACCCTTCAAGATAGAAAGCTGAAATTTAATACGTAAATAGATCTTCACTAGAAACTTATTTCCGTAGATCAAAATTTTTACCTATCTCCCCCCCTCTAGAAGTTATACCCCCCCCAAAACCCTAAAAATGGCCTTTTTTAAATATTTGTTGCAATGAAACCATAAGCATTTTTGAAATTTTGCAAACGCAGAAAGGCAGTGGCTTGCTTCCCCTTGCGTGGTATACTATAGTTCAACTTAAGAAAAACAAAATGGCCGCTCAAATTTACCGTTATTTAAAGTCCTTTTTTTCCAAATTTTTGATGTCGTTTTTCTTCTAGACCCCAGACTGTAGAAGCTTGAAATATTAAGATCTTTTAGATATTAATAAATAGTTCATTTTGTTAGAAGAAAATTTTTTTCCATCTCCACCCCCTCTCAAGTTATCACCTCTTGAAATTCGTAAAATTTGAATTTTTGACACCTTATATTTCCGAAACCGCAAGCTTTTCCAAATTTTTATAAACGCAAAAAGCTTACGGTAAATGCCGTGAAATTAAAAAATATAATAATTTTTCTTAACTCACACCATTAACCCTTAAAATCGAGCATTATGTTAACCCCTTTTTATATTAATTTTTGCTTTATTTCAAAGACTGCATATATTCGTCATCCTAAATATATGCAATCCTAGAAATAGTTTTGTATATGAATGAAAATAATTTTAATAGTGTGATAGCTATACATAGACTGTATTTAAAAGCAGAATTTTCACTTGTTGAAGGGAAAAGTGCTACAATACAAACCATTGGTTTGACCCAACTTTATTAAAATTATTATGACCCATAAATACTATATTGCAATAAATTATAAAATTCATATTAAAGTTTACAAAAATTTAAAACAAATCCCCTGATTTATTTTAATTCTTAATTCCATTTTGTAATCCTATAAATATGCAACCTATTCAAAATTTTGTATAAAATATCTACCTTTACTAACGTAAGTAAATTTGTACAATATTATACGTTACATACGTCGTCATACAAAAACTAACCCTTTCATTATAATTTAATTTTGGAAAAAAAAAAAAAACAATTTTAACTACTTTTCTACAACTTAATCTTTAATCTTTAATCAGCTTTCATGTCAACCACTATTAAAAAAAAAAATGAAAAACCAACAAATATGAAAAGTTTTTTGTTTTATTAAAGTTAAAATATGTAGAATGGGGAAGGAAAAAAACTCTTTCTGTGTAACGTTTTTTGTCATTTAACCTTTAAAATTTTTAACCTTTTTTTCTATATATACTTTTGACATGAATTCATCCCATTTTAACATAGAACCTTCATCACAAATTATATCAAGTTCTCATTTAATATTCAAAATAAAATTTAATTTAAACTTAAAATAATAATTAAGTATTCCTATTACAATAAGACTGAATTATTAGGTTTTTTTTTTCTCTGTGTATGTGCATGTATTATACAAGTATACAAAAAATTCACCTCATATACAGGATATCATCATCTTTAAGCAATTTAATATCATTGAGAAAAAGTAAAATGTGATGACAGGGATAGAATTTTTTTTTATTTCAAATTATTCAAATTTTAAAAGAGGACAAAAACTGGAACTACCAAAACTATAAAAAAACAAAACGAACACATAGACTAAATCATTTTATTTCAGACGTGCTTTGAATTTCTTGTCAAACATTTTGAAACTATTTTTTTCCAGATTTCTTAATATTAAGGACAAAGGGAAATTCAAAACGGACGCTGCTGCATACATACTATAAAATACGATAAAAAAAATAGTTTCTGTCTTTAAAAAAAATACTCTTACTTGTGCTCTTTCTCTTTTCATTGTATACTCTTAATGATTTTAATAGTTTACTCTCAATTTTGCACATTTCATTTAATTTTCTCATTATTTCATATCAATATTTTCTTTTATGTTTATATATATTGTATGTGTACTTCAAAAGATTGTTATAAGAAAATAATAATTTTCGAAAAAAAGAAAAAAAAATTAAACAAAATCACGTTTAAAGCCACTCAATTAGCAATAAAAATTCGATACAAGTACTCAATACAATCGAATATATTTTTATTATTTTATCATTCTTCTCATTCTCATTTTCTTATATTATATTATTATAATAAAACTCTCATTTAAACTAATAATAAAATGATTTACTTAAACGTAGTACATGTAGATACGTAGAAACGTAGTAATTTGTAAGTATATTTGTAATAAGCTTTATAATTTTTTCCATTTTTAAACTAACTTATCAATTTATATATATGTATGTGGCTCGTTACACTTAATTAAGGATATGGAAGAAAAAATTATTCTTTTCCTGAATGTTATATAAAAAAAAAAAAAAAACTCTGATGTGGTCAGCATATAATCGGCCAGAACCGTTTATAATTCCTAGTTTAATGAAAGTAAATTAATTTGGTAACCTTTTTATTTTATACCCGGAAAAACTTAAATTATATGTTCTAAGTCTATAGAATATAAATTTTTAGAATTCAATTTTCCTGAAAAGTTTACCATTTAGTTTCTTTGACTAACAACATTTAAATATAAAATTTCAAAAAATTCCAAATTGTTCAAAGAATAATTTTAATTTGCTTTTATATCAGACAGATTCGCAGTCCTGATATACTTTGTATATGTACATGCAATCTGAATTTCTTTGTATATGTACATGCAATCTGTTATACATATATATGATTAAAATTATACTACGATATTAAATGAATTTAAGAAGCACCACAAACACAATTATAACCCATCGTCTTTTTAAAAAATAATTTATTTACGTTTCTTTATTATAGAGGAATGTGTCCTTTTCTTAAAAATCTGATATCTAAAATTCGAAAACATCACAATACTTTTCTTATTATTAATTGTAACCAATATGTTTGACAGAGAAAAACTAAATGAACTAAAATAAGAAAACTAATCGTGTAATATTTTATGTGAAATAAAAAAAGAAAAACATTATATTACTTAAATATTTTGATTCCATAGGTAAAATTATGTTAAAAAGGGGTCCCTCTATCAATATATAGATTTCAAATCCAATTTGATACAAGATTTTTGAACAACAAGAAAAATAGCAAATGGTAAAAAAATACCATAACAGGAATTAGGATAAATGTTAAGAGTTAATAAAGAAATTGAGGATATCAAAAACTTTGAGTTAAAAATAAAATAAAATTCATCTTACAAATTGCCGCTATATAGTGAAAAATCAAGTAATATTTGGACTTAGATACCTAAAACAAGAAGAAAAAAATTTTATTTATGTAAATGTATTTATGGATTTCAAAATTTGAGATTGTATTAATGACTATAATAAAACTATAAATTTTGCTTCCAGGTGGCTATATATGCAACGTTTTATTATCCCATATCTTTTATTTTTTACATATTTCCCTCAGAATAATTTGATTTAATTGCACAATAATTTCTGTAAAATATCAACTAGGCAGAAACTTATTCACCTATAATCTATAGTTTAAAAATAAATCATAAAAAAAAATTAATTTTAATATTTGAAATCAAATATGGTTAATATACACACCAGTATAACTTCTATATTAATAACTGAACAAGAGAGTAAGAGAATTTTTATGTTTCGAGAAAAATTAAATTTAATCCAACGAAATGTCGACAAACAGACAAAATATATAAAAAATTACATTTATAACAAAAAATTAGAAATAAAGAAAAAATTCCAGAAACAACAAATTTTCAAATAAAATTCTTAAATTAGAAAACAGGAAAATAGTAACGAAATAATAAACTTTTCTACATTATTATGCTCATAACAATAAAAATGTAAAGGAAAAAAAGGATATTTTTTTAATTTTTTATTTTCCTTTAAATTCGATTATATTTTTTTTTTATTAAATTTATTAAATTTTCTACATATGATATGATCCTTAAATTTATTTAATGAACTTTAATCGTAGTTCTTGAACTGAATTCTGATAATTTTTCGAACATCACAGAATTCGTATGATGAGTTATTCTGTAATTTTAGAATTCTATTAAAACGAAAGCAAACATTCTATCGAATCGTGTAGTACCGCGATTAATGAAAAAATCAATAAAATATTCTGGTAGTTTAATTGTTTATATCAGCTCTTGTGCCATTATTAAGGCTAAATATTACTGCAGAAAAAAATTATTATAAAATCTCAATAATCAATCCAATTTTTTGTTTTAATTACATAAAATATTATAATATTGAAGTTCAATATTAAATTTATTCCATATTTATTTCAATGCTCGCAATTTAATTCAATTTTGCAGGCATTGTACTACATAAATTATAAATTAAAATTATATTAACAAAAAAATAAATTTGAAAATTCATAATTATTGTAATAAAATTTATGAAAGCCATTTAAATCATAAAAGTTTCTATATATTAAGAATAAAAATAAATTATAAGAAATTGAAAATAACTTTAATCCCTACAGTATTATACAAGGATTCTAATCAATTATATTAAACAGAAAGATTTTCTATATTTTTTTTTTTTTTCAAATAATTTATTAAAATTTTTAAGTATTTATTGAAATTATAGCAATTAAAAATTATATAGGGAAATTATTATTCTGTTTTTCATTGGAACTCGTTGTATATTATATATATGTGTGTGTAAATATCTATAATAAAATTGAAAAATATTAATAATGTATATTATTTGTATAAATTGAATTGGGAATCAAATTAAATGCATAAATTTACAACGATTATTTCCAATTTCTGAAAATTAATTATGATTATTAAAATTATTAAAGACTGACAATAGCGGTCGACAACTAACAGCTCGTGGCCTTTGAAACTTTTTTGCGCAGGCCGCACCAAAGCATCAATAATATTTTAGAAAAATTAATAAGCGAAAACGGTAAGCGTGCCAAAATGTGGCCGATGATGAAAATGTCCGCTAATCGAAGCACAGCAGGAAAAATATTTTAGTGCGGATAATTTAACGACGATTTATTTAGCTAGTGTAGCATTATTTCAATTCGACAATTTGCTAATGTGGTATTCATATCCGAAACACAACCGGACTTAAATGAATAATCAAAGAATACTCAAGAATTTTTTCTTAAATTTTAATGAATTCTAGACTTGAGAATATTGTTGAAAGTATTGAAATTTATATTTTTATAGGAACTGAAATTTATATTTGAACAAGCAAATATTTTTTATTAGGGATCTTATGTTTATAATAAAACTGGTTAATATTTCTTGATTTGTGATGGTAACTGTCCTACAGCTTCGAAATTATTTTTTGAATAAATTTAAACTATTGAAATTACATTGCTTAAATTTTCCATACACGAATATGATAATATGGCCATTATTTTTAATAAAATTTCTTTAATGATAACTGCATCTGGTAACTGCCATTATATTTATAAAAGCATTATCCACATTATGAAAAACCAAGAGTATATGTAAAACAAGTATGGCAATTAACCAGTTAAAATCATTATTTACATTCGTACGTACATCATAAAATTGATTACCCTATTCTCGTTTGCAATAAGTATTATAGTAAATATATTACTTACTAAATATAAAAAAAATTTATATGGTCTGCACATAACCGACCGCAATGTGTATTGTCTAGTTACCCGCTAAAAAATGCCGAAATAAAACTTACATATAAAATAAATAATCGAAATAAACTTTCATATAAAATTTCATCAAAATTATTTTAGCCAAATTTTTTGTACACGCGTGCATCACAAAGACTGACAGATCGACAGGCTGCTAAAAATAGTTTATTTACACTTCCCTACCATGGAGAAGTGCGTTCCCACCGAAAACTAGATATGCAAAATTTATTGTCATCACATAACCTTATTGTATATACAATGCGGTCGGTAAAAAACAAACTCTGAATTAATTAAGAAATTATTAAAATATTGTAAAAATAATTCAATTAAATTTTAAGGTTATTACGGAGTAAATTTTTGAAATTAATAAATTTTAAAATTGAATATAAAAATATTCAGTTATTAATAAAAGACTAAATTTAATAATTATTAATTTAATTCCATTATTTATATATAATAATTAAAATATTTTATCTGTTTCTCATCATAAATAAAATTCGTTTAATGAGCGATACCTACATATTAATTAAATTAAAAAAACCGCGCAATTTTAATATTACATTTTTCGAAATTTTTTCAACAACACGGCAATTATTAATATTTTATAACAAATATGAATGGCATTTGAGTTACAAAATTTTCCAGACAAAATAGTTTTTAAGCACTCATAACTATATCAAATTGAAAATCTTGTTATATATTACATTATTTGGAAAACAATTTTTTTTTTAAATAAATTATTTAATTTAAATTAAATATTCTGCTTGGCATTTAAACATATAGGTTATATACGATGAAAACCATTAAGAATTATTGCAATATTTATAAAAGAGCTGTATTTGAAAGTGGAATAAACCTGCCAACATAACTAAAAAAAAAAAATTTAAATTTATTTATAGAATTTCCATATAGGGTCATAGTAGTAACCCTATGCCCCATAATGCTTTCTAATTATAATTTTAATAGAAAAAAAAGTAGAAAATCAAATCTCTATTTTTACCTTATATAGGTAAATACTCATGCTGCAATTTAAAAATTAAAAAATTTTAAGTGTGAAATAACAAATTTAATTATAATAATTATAATAAATAAAGAACATATTTCAAATACATACTCGTAATGTATATACATAGTATACATGCATATACATGACGTGCATACATAATATTTAAAAATAACTTAAAAACTTCAACGAATCGTATATAATTTAACCAATTTATTTACAACAAAAAAACCAAATGACATCAATTAAATAATAACACATGAATTTTAAAAATTCATAAATTTCATATAAGTACGTTTGTTCATTTACCATAGTTCTGCAAAAAATATGCTTATTGCATGTCAGATGTCAATCGTAATTTCATTTATAATTTCTGATTGGCATGAAATTCATGATGTAATAACAATATTCGAAAACTTATATATATATACATACATATTATGGAAAATAATAGTGAGGATAAGAAAATGTCATTGTTCACAGTTATTTACACAAACAAAAGAAAAGAAAAATAATATTTAAAAGAAAATTTCATTTTGTTCTTTAAATTTGAAAAATATTCTTCATTTTTGTTTGACATACTCTTATTTAAAAAAATATGTAATTTATATCAACTTTAATCATAAAAGACGAGTCATTCGTAAATTTATCCGATGACATGAAATTAAAAATTTCCAATATGAAATCGTTATATTTTTTAATCCATATACACTTACTTGTAATTTGTGTTCCCTAGAAGAGGCTCAAACATATTATGGATTAATAAAGTTGTGTCAAACCAATGCTATGCAAAAAAGCATTTTTCCTTTCAAAAATTGAAAATATTCGTTTTAAAAACAATCTAATACATAATTAAAATTAATTCGTTCATACGCAAGAATATTACAAAATATTGCATATATTTAGGATGAGGGAAAAAAAAAATTGAAAGGGCTGTTAACATAATTATCGAATTTAAGAGTTAATTTAGTGCATTGAGATAAATAATTATATTTTTTGATGTCATGGAACTTATCGTTATCTTTTTGTATCTCATAGAAATTTGGAAAAGCTTACAATTTTGAAAAAGCTTGCAAAAATATTGCCCAAAAGTTCAAATATTGCAAATTTGGAGGGGCGATAACTTCAGATAAGTTGAAGGTGGAAAAAATTTTCTTCTAACGAAATGAACTATTCACCAATATTTAAAAGTCGTTAAAGACTCAATATCAAAAATTTGAACAAAACGGGTTTTAAATAATGGTTAATTTTAGCAGCTATTTTCTTTTTTAACATTCAATTAAAATGTGCTATGCTGCGTTTGCAAAAAATCCAAAATGTTTTTGCTATAATAAATAGTCAAAAAATGGCATTTTACGTCTTTTGAGAGGTTATAACTTTTAGAGGCTGGCGTACAGCCCCTTATAAGCTAAAGAATATACCTCAGCTAAACGAGCTAAAGAAGTATATGAAAAAATTATTAGAATATTTATAATTCAAATTTTTATCCTTATATTTCCAACAGAATAAAATTTTTCTTGAAAACATCTACACAAGTACAACAATTGAATTGATTTTCAATTCCTATGCAACAATATCTCTTCAAATTCGTTCCAGGGCAATTTTGTATTATAAAAGCAATTGAAACCGAATACAGCTAATAACTAATGTTAATAAAAATATTCTTTCTATTAAGAAGCTTCTACGAAATGCTTTTAATTTAAAATAAACAAAAAAAAATATTAAAAATTTTTTTAAATTTCATTACGCTAAGTAAACTTTTAAATGAAAAATAATAAAAATAAATAAAATATTGGATATGTAATTGTAATATAGAATTTTCGATTCCTATATGCAGTATCGGGTTCAAAAATTTATCAATATCAGACAATATTCTTTTTCGAGCACAAGAACATGAAATTTTAAAATAGTAATTTTTCTTTAAAATAATAAAATGCATTTGAAGTCATATTTGCTGCTCTAAGTGCAGAGCTACTGTTGCAGGACTCAGTAGCTCTGCACTCAGTTTTCTCACTCAGGGAGAATTCTGCCATAGAAATTATAGAAGAAAAAATAAATCAATGCTTTTTTTGTATAACTGACTGTTTACTTTTCTTTTAACAATATTAATCCATTGTTTATTTCGACATTTGTTGCAATTGAGCGTTTTCTTGACAATACTACTACTTTTAATTATATTTTAATTTAGATAAAACTATCAATAATATGCTATCAAAATTATGTTGGCTTATATTTTATTCACTTATTCGAATCACTGACAACGAAAATTTCAATTTAAATCGTTGCGAACACAATATCAAATGATTTAAAATAAGTTATAAAAAATTTTAAAATGTATTATACTCGGAATTTGTTTTATAATTTGTTTGCAACCCATTTTCATCAAATTGTTGCCAATTTGTGTACCTAAAAATTTCTTCATATCTTAAGTATTTCGTACGTATTTTCCATTACCAACCTAAAAAACATAAAATAATCTGAAATTTTTTTTAGAGACATTGTCCTAAACAATGTATTATTAACGCAATGCCGAGTATTTAAAAATTTTTTTATATCGCGACATTGTTTTATATAGTGTTGTTGAAAATTTTTCAGAAAATTTCCAATATCACCCAATTCCCGGCCATAAAAATAATTGCTTTATTCCTGATATTTTTACTATATGTTATTGTAAATCTGTTAACAAAATTATAATGCAACCCTGTTCAATTTTAAACACATATCATAATGAATATTATTAGTATATAAAATAAATATAATATTTTCATGAATCTATTATATACAATATTATAATTAATAAAATAAAGTTGTAAAATTCAAGGATATTATTTAAAAATCCTCTACTCATTGTATTGTTGATTAAACAATTACAATATGCTTTCAACATTTTTTTTATCTATATGATTGTATAATATATTTAAAAAAAGAAAACTGATGCATTGTTGCATATTGTATGACAGTATCATAACTGTAATTTTCTATCACCCTATAATACATCATACATCCACACAAATAACAAAAATATCCTCCTATTTATAATTTTCCAATACATTTTTTAAGTGAAAAATTTTATCAATATTTTACTAATAATAATATTTTAAAAGTCAAAATCAAATAAAAGAATATTTTTATATAAAATTATCGGAACTAAAACCTATATACTTAAATATAATAATAATTATATAAAAATATTTACAAGTATCATTATACAAAAGTATATATGTGTATCACAAGTGTTTATTAGCTGACTATGTATTATATTTGTATATGCATACGTAAAAGAATAATTTGCCGAACAATGTACCGAACAAGAGGTCGAGTATACTAGAGAAATTCTCATGAGATTTTCGTATAGTTATACAAATACACGTCATATAATGCATACAATAATGTATACCTAAAAAGTATTTTGAGGATATAAGAGAAAATTACTATTTTATTGCTACTTGCACTACATACAGCTATTTGTATGCATTTTGTTCAATGTAAGTATATGATATATATATATATTAGGATGTAATTATGTACATATTTACATTGTTAATTTATAATAGTAGCCTTGTAACTTATTTAAGTTATAATTTAGAGAAGGAAAGGTAAAATAAATTTAAAATATCTATATAGATATTTTAGAGGGTACAACATATGTGCATGTGTATGTATTTAAACATTTTCATCATAAACATATATAGCACATGAGGAAAAGAGAAAAAAGTTGGAAATTTTCATTTCATATAAATTTTATAATTTTTTTTTTTTTTCGTAAAACAAGTCAAACCTTGAAAAATATTTAAGTACTTATTGAATTTTATAAAAATATGTTATATTGTATGTATACGTGCATCTTTTCGTAAATATTTTCATATCGATAAACGAAAAATAATATTATTTTAGAATATTTAGTGGTTAGATATAAAATATTTTCATTATTGATATAAAAAATTTTTTTATCTAACTAAATCGGATAAAATATTTGGATTTTTAAAAAATAATTTGGGCCCATTAATTTAAAATTAATTTATAATTTTGTTCAATGTCAAATCGTAATTTGGGCTCTTAATTTTGCATCATCCATTTTTCTTTTACTTATTTTAAATGAATTAATTCAAAATTTTGCTGAATGATGCTGCATTCAGAGTAAAAAGTCTAATTAGATAGCTAAACAATAGGGTCCAGATTCAATTTTCATTATGGTTGTCTTGTGACTAAAATCGAATATAGTGTGAAATTTTAATATATCGGGAGATCAAAATATAATTTATAAATATTTGAAAATCGAATTGTTTGTTAAGTCTGAAGTATAACAATATAGATCTAATATACAGTTTTGTTTAATAAGATGCTTATTTGAGCATCTAATTTTAACATATCAAATAGCTCCACAAATTTAAATATAACAAATAGTTTTATAATAACATTAACGCTATACTGACTATATTAAATGAAATTAAAAATCAAAAATAATTCATAAATAATTTAATAATCTTATTTTTAAAGAACAATTCAAAAATATTTTAATGTACATTAAGGTGCCAGTTAATCATCAAACTAAGCACTAACTCATTATATTTTTATGAGATAGATTTGACAACAAAATAAAAAATTTTTTTTAAAATTTAGTTTTCGCCATATTTGTTCGAAAAATTTGACAGAGTAATTTCTCATAATAATCGGATAGTTTTCTAAGGATCGGATTTTTTTAGTAAATTTGTAATTGAGGCATGAAGTAGGCTCAAAAAGCTATGGGATAATGTATTGGAAGCGTTGGTGTTATTATTTTGGTCGCCTTACAGAGTAATTGCAATATAAACTAGAGTCCCACAGACAATTCCTATTTTTATTTTGTTTGTGTTTCATTTGACCTATATAATACTATAGTGTAATTTAGTTCGCATTAAGTATAGCCTAAAACCTTAATGATATCCAATTTAAAGGAGTAGGAGTAGGTTTCTACTGAAACTCAATTTCTTAAGAATTTTAACATAAATTTAGAAAAATTTGTTTCAATTTGCCTTAAAATTGTTTTCATTTTTTTTTTTTGTAGTCCTAATTGGTGGAATCGGTATATTTCCACATTTTGGTTGGTTCAATTCAATTTTTAATTTTTTAATTTTATTTGGGTGGGAAACCACTTTTAAAGAATTACAAATTTTTCTAAATAATAACGCAACCTTTTTGTTTTTTTTTTAATTACTATTCAAAAAGGAAAAATGCAAAAATCCTTGAGAAGTTCATCATTTGATTTCAAATTTAAAATAAAGAGAAAAAATATGTGTATACATGAGAAACCCTTTAAATAATGAAAGAGGCAAAAATGAGAAAAAATATTTCAGAAGGATCGGAAAAATTCAAGTGTTTGCAATAAATTACATTTCTTTTTAAATTAAAAAAAAAAAATTAGAAAAAAAAAAAAAAACAAATAATTATAAAAAATGAATTGAGTTTAAATTCATTTGTATACGCTTTATTATTACGTGTACCTTAATTTATCATCAGACAGAATGATTCACTGAAAAAAAAAAATAAAAAAAAAACAGAAAAAAAAAAATAATGAAAAACCGTTCAATTTTCTTATTTCATTCTATAAAAACCCTTTAATAAAGAAGGGCTTTTCAAGTAAATGAATGGGCTATTTCTCTTTATTTTTCTTTTCCTTACCTTTTCAAGAAAATTAAAAATAAAAATCCAAAGTATTACCGTGTTAATCTTTACCCTGTTAATTCAGTTCTTTATATTTTATTGTAAATCTAAAAGGATCAGCTAGTGAGAACAGAACAAGCGGAAAAATAAATATCTGTCCTTTTTATTTATAATTTTTATTTTTTTTTTTTTTATATAAAATATCGCAACTTAAAAAGTGTAGTTGTTATTCTTTGTACTTAAACATACATACATACTTAAATCAATTAAATTGCTACATTTTTAGGCTTTACTATTGAGTGGAAATAAGAAGCTTTATAATATAACCATAAGATATAAAGAAAAAATTAATCTTATTCAAGTGTTTAAATTATGCTCCATTACCTTTACTCCTTTCATATAATAGTCCAGCAATGTGTATGTCATGCAACAAACTTTATATTTAGATTTCTATATGAAAAATTAATAGTGCTTATATAGAAAATTATAAAAGAACAGAAAATTATATTTTTTGAATTTTTAAATTAAAAATTGTAATAAATATGGATAATGTAGGAAAGAATCAAAAACATGAGAATAAGATTATATTATTTTTTAATTTAACACGAAATTTTGTGTAAACAATTGTATTCCATTTATATAGAATAATTTTTCAGTTCAATTCTGGTAATTGAGCATAGCCAAATTTCTGATATTTCACCTAAAATTTAATTATAAAAATCTTAAATTCCACCATCATTATGTGATCCAAATTCGATTGCTCACAATTCCAAATTTATATCTTATTTCTAACGTATAAAAAATTATTCAATTCGAGGAATTCAGGAATTTGACTTTATTTTTACCCCTACGAACATTAAAATTTTAAAGTTCGCATAAGCCACTTGCACAAACACATAGTAAATTCCATATTACTTTTTTGTTTTGCAACAATTTGAAATTTATATTCTTAGAATTCAATTCAAATTTTTTAGTTCAAAGTAGACACTAATAAATATATTTCCGAAACTGCAAGGTTTTCCAAATTTTAATTAATTTAGTGCTTTTTAAAATTTTTTCTCATCCTAAATGTATGCAATAGTTTTATATATAATTTGGTATAAGTAATGTAGTAAATTGCTTTTGCAAGTAGTATTTTCAATTTTTTAAGAGAAAAGTGCTTCATTACAAACCATTAGTTTGAACTAATTTTATTTATTAAGTGCCCATTCAAAATTTGACCCTACAGCATAATTAAATACAGATTATTATAAAAAATAGGCAGAAATATTATTCAAAGAATAGGTCAATTGAAATATGAATAATTAAAATATTAAGGAAAATAGTTAGCGTCTAAAGTGACTGACACTTCAATTATCATAACACTATTGTTGGTAACACACTGTCTCCTAAAAACATGCTTTTTTTCTATGTGTCTAATAAAAATTTTCTCATCCACTCGCAAGAAATACCACATTAATATTCAATTATATCTCACTATAAATATTTTTATTTAAAGTGAGCTATAACGAAATTATAGTGAGCTAATTTACAATGTATTTAAATTAATTAAATTAACCTCAAAAAACACCTCGTAGGTGGATTTTGATATTATTCGAGAACATTACATTAAAGAAATGAAAACGATTAGAAAAAATATTTCCATTAAAAAGTCTAGAAAGCAAATATTTTCCTTTAATATATTTTCAACAAGTTCCGTATAAATAATTTAGCAATAAATTTCAAGAGCACTAGAGATGCGTACCCATTAAAATGTCTTCATAAAGATTAACAAAATATTATTATAAATTTTCTTTCACTTATGATTTATTTTTATCGTTTCTTGTGATTTTGCTAATTTTAAATAAGAAAAATAAATTTTAAGTGGGAATTCCAAGTTCTTACAATAAAATCGCAGTATGTTTTCATTTATTTAAATTATATTTAAATTGCAATGTGAAGAATTGTACTTGAACATGTTTCATTAACATATTTATTAATATTATAATTATAATATGTGCGTATATGCCATAAATAACATTAACCTTGACTATATGTGGTATGCATTAAATAATAAACTGAATCATTTTTCTTTTAATGGAATCGAATGGAACCCGTTTATCATTTTTGTTAGTATGTTAATAATGTAAAATTTATTTGACTAAAATCTCGAAATATTAATAAAATTTATATTATCAACAAAAAATCTGATGGTTGTCTTATAAATAGCTTAGCCCCCAAAGTATTGTCATAATTGGACAGTTGCTTTTGTTTTATTATTATACGATTTTTCAAGTAAAAGTTCTCAACATTATTTTATATAGAGTTTCATCAAATCCGCGCCTGATATTCTACACGAGATTGCACGTGGAGAACAGTCCATGTTATACAATGTATGATCGAGTTCTCGAATATTTTGATTTTCGTATTACATAGTCTTTAGAGCTTCTCATAGTGAACATTTAAATGATGTAATTTACAGAAAATATATTAAAAAATCTAAATTTTTGTATATTTTATTTTAAAACAACATCATGGCGCGACTTTTAAAAAATTCATAGTTTATCGTTCAACTTCGATAAGTGATGTATATCAGTTAAATGAAAATATAATATCAGTGAACTGAAAAGATATAAAAATTAAATTTAGAAGATCATCTAACCCATATATTTTTCTAAAGGTACTCTCTTAAAAAAATACCAGTCTCATAATGCATGTTCTCTTCACAAATTTTCCAATGTTTACAGAATCCACATCGTTTCAGAACAAAAAGCAAACAGAAAATGAAACTGTTTTGGCAAATAATAAAATTTAAAATGAGTCGTGAAAGGAGAATAAGAAGATCATTTGAATTACTTCCAATATAGTCTCTAAAATATTACACAAAACCTCGGTCTCGGATATGATTGAGAAGAACATTATCACAAAGGATAAACCTAAGCTTATAAGATTTTTAATTAACCTATGCATATAACATTTAAATTAAAATGGACAGATAAATAAATATAACCCTCTTACGCGCAGCATTTTCTCTAGGACAATTTAGTATTATTACATATAACAATTTTCAATTGCCTTTCATTGGACACATATACAACGTAAAATTTTGTCATCACAATAGCCTATGAAAAAATCCAAATCTCTATATGCTCTCTTATCAAATTTAATGAGATGTTTTAAGTACTTAGTGATTACAGCTACATATACACATATACCAGTGATGAGCAACCTTTCTTTAAATTGGGCTAAATAAGAATAGCAGATTTATTTTCTAGTTTCAGTAATAAGTAAGTTTCATTTCAGTAATAAGTAATTTCAAGGCATTTTGTAGTTATTTTTAAATGTTTATTGAATGTATCTTAGATGTTATAATTATTTTCTTAAACCTAAACATATTATTATAAAAATAGTGATTGAAAAATTATAATAAGAAAAAATAAAAATAAGCATTAAAAGTTTTAATGAGAAATTTGACACTGCTTCTTGCCGACAAGTTTAGAAATATTTGCGGGTATATTAGAAACTGCGACACGTAAACAGCTTTCCAACCTTTCATTATTCAGTCGATTTCGAGCTGAGTTTTTGGTAATTTTCATTTTTAAAAAAAGCTGTTCGCAAAGACACGTACTTCCGAAGAGACTACTAATTTTTCTTGAATGATCAGATAATATCGGCAATTTCTCGGCGGGGAAGTAAAATTTATAAAAATCGATGAGACTAACTTCTCCAAATTTATTTTTAAATTCGCTTTTACATTGCAGTTTAATAAGCTCCATTTGAAATTTATCTTCTATATTTTCTAGACTTACATTAAATGGGGATGCAAATAATGTAAAAGAATCGTCATGCTTGCGAAAATCATGAAAGCGAGATTTAAATTCTTCCTGAAGACATTGTATTTCTTTCGCAAATTCTTTCCTGAAAATATTGTATTTAAAAAAAAAAAATTTGTCGGGCCGCGAAAAAACATTAGTCGGGCCGCTTGTTGCTCATCACTGACTATACTATTAATAATAACTATTTTAAAACTATTTAAAAAGCAAACTCTTTAAAATAAATCTAATAATGATATCATTTTTTTTTCATTACAGGTACGAGTAACTAGTTCAATTTGCTGTTTAAAATAAGGTAAATAAGCTCTAGTACTTCAAAATACCAGCAAGTACCAGCACAAATTATGAAAATATAAGATTACCACACTCATAGTATACTGAAAAGTTTAACCATTTTGTGATATTTTAGCAAACAACATGTGTTAAAAATTTCAGGGCCTTTGATATCCGATATTTGTGGTAGAAATTTCTAAAACCTCAACTCAAAAATTTCAACAAAAATGACGTCTTTTATTTAATAAAACCTCAATTTTCTTCAAGAAGTTTAAAATGTCTTGGGACACATTGAGATTCATTTCTAAAAAAAAATGTGCTTGTGAAAATTAAAAGACTCTATTGAAATTAACAAGAAAACTAATTTTTCACCATCAAAATGTCAATATAAAAAATTTTTCTTTTCTTCAGCAACTGTATGACAGGTGATTTTTCTTATTTTGGCGATTAAAGATAAAAAATTTAACAATATTTTTGAATGGTTCCCTTTTCAAAAGTCATCAGTCAGCTTAATGCATTTTTCTTTTTTGTCTTCGCAAAAAAATTTCTCAATAATTTTTTCTAAAATTTTTCATACCTTCATTTTTCATTTCACTTGCAATTGACGATATTTGCAAATGCTTGTAATCTATTACAAGAAGAAATTCAACAATGAATTTTCATTTTCATAAATGCTTTGACTTTACAATTTGAAATCTTTGAACAATTTCGTTTTTTCTTTGTAATTTGAATAGAATTAATTTTTTTTTCTTGAAAAATACGTATTACACTATAGAAATGATACTATGAAAGAAGAAATAAAACTATAATGACATTTGACTTCAAATTATTTTACGAAGGATCAAAAAAATAGTTTACCCTATTTAATGTAAGAGTCTGTTTCTCTACAACACTATACATTATCGCTATAAATTTCAAAATCTATTAATTAGTTTTCAATCCCGCCTAATTATTAATTATGTAGTTCAGTATAATTAGTTCTCAAATATTGCACTCGATAAAATCAGCAATCATTGTTTTACGTTCATTGAGATCCCTATATGGGCATCTAACAAAATGCAAATCTAACGACACTGTAATTTATCTGACAGTTAAAATTGTATTGGTAGACAAGTTAAGTTGACGTTGAATTTTCATTTTAGAAGAGGCCCTATTTTCTTATTATTGCAAAATAAAATTTATTGTAAATTTATTTTAATTTATTTTATTTTATTATAAATCTAATGTCAACTTTTATATGAATTCAGTTTCTTAGATTTTTAACCTGAACTTTTTCACATTCTTATGTGGGTTACAAATTCTTCGTAGCTTATTAATTATTATTACTACCTTTATTAATAATCGTTACCTACTATTTTGAATACACTATGTCAAATTCAATTACTTTTAATACGATAGTGAATTGAATATCGTAATTCATTGTGAATGAATTACGATCAAGTCAATTCGTCAAACTTTATCTCTATATTTTTAGAAATAGCTCTAAAAGCAAAATCTCAAAAGAAATTCTTTGACACATATCTTTTAATAAATTGAATAACCCGTAAGAACGTATGTTTGAAGGTTATAATAAATTTGCGTTACCATTTTTAGCGCTAAAAAATAAATAGACATAATTGTATATACCTTGTCTGTTCGTCTATCCGTCCATCCACCGATAAATCAAAAACTAATTAAGTTCTGCTAACCAAATTTTTACAGATAGTTTATAACAGTAAATACCGGAACTCAATTTAAATAGAATGTGATCAAGGCAGGGCGGTTCTGGTAGCTCCCCTTCAAATTTTTTGTTGTGGTTAGCATAGAACTTCAAAAGTTACTATGTCATAACTTAGAATTTTATTAAGCTACGATATTGAAATTTCGCACAAACAAATTCTTTCTTAGAACTTTTACATTTAATAAAGGTAGTTGATATTTCTTGACTTGTAGCGGTAGCAGTCATTTGGTCGTAAATTTTAAATTATTATTGAAACTATTGAAATTACATTGCTGAAATTTTGCATAAATGAATAAAAAACCAAGAGTAATTATGGAACAGTATACGGCTATCACTGAATTGACACGGTCAATTCTATCTGTTCTCTTTTTTAAATATATTTTTAAATTTCCATTTAGAAACGTAAAAAGCCACTGGTTTAACCCAAAATGTTGAATACAAATTGCGGCTATATGAAACTCAATTATTTATTTATTATAATCCAATAGAAAAACCTTAACAGAATCATAAAAATAATTTTTTTTATATAAAAAGTAATTTTAATTTAAAATTCTATCAATTTGAATAATTCACCATTTAATTTTTGAAAATACAAAATTCAATTCCCAGGATATATGCAACGATCTCAATTAAATTTTTGATAATATTTTTTAATGAAATTTCAACAAGTTGACAAGACCATTTCATTATTTTGACAATCTTAAATTTTAAATGTCTATTTAATAAAATTTGAACAAATATTTTTTTCCGTTATTCAAATTCAAAATAAAACATAAATTCCATGTTTTTTTTAAAAATAGACTGAATTGTACCAATGGGACTATGGAAACAAAAAAATTAATTCAATATGCAAAATGAATTTAAAAACCATAAAAGTGAAATAGCAAACAAAAAGACAAATTATTTTTAGTGTTAAAATTTTTGTTTTAAAAATTTAAACTGCAATGTTAGTGATGCAAATAAAATTTTTGTAATTACATTTACATACATAAAAAATTTACCGATAATCGCCTTTGTTTTAAATAGAACATGGGATTCATCATGTGACTTTTAATTTTGAAAAGAATCGGGAGAGTTAATGCAACCTTTCTGTGGAATGAATTCATCTGCTGTCGAGCCTAGGTTTGTTTTCCTACTGAGGGCAGAATGCGAGCTTCACTGGCGGAGCACGAAGGGGTGTCTTCATGCAAAGGTGTTTCTATCACCACGCTCGACAAGCTTAATTGTGGAGTTGTTGGGAGTTGATAGAAACCGGGTTCGCGCTATTGCAAGAATTTCTTTACTGGGCACTATCCATCAAAAGACCACCTGCCCGAGCTGAGAAAATCTTCCTTCTGCACATTTTGTGTTAACAGTGCCGATACCGTCGTGCACATTCTTTACAGTACCGGCTGTCCGGAATTGCAATTGTCTAGAGCAGTGTTTCCTGAGCAATCGGAAACTGTTGTTTAATTCCCTTGGAGATATTTCCAGTTTTTTACTTGGAATTCGAACCGGAATATCATAGGCGAAACCTTGCCGAAGCTACAATAAGTCGGAAACAACTGATTTGTACAACTGATACAATTGATTTGTAAACTTTAACTATTAAATGAAGTTGTTAAACAACGAAATTAGAAAAGAGAACAAATTTTATTTTTTGTGAAATTTTGCATCTTAACAGTTAGTTCTATCAAAAAAGTATCAATGTTTTGCCGAAAATCCTATTGATTACAAGAATTCATGTGGAAGGGAAATTTTTTTTATGAAAAACTAGTTGTTTTTCATGTTTTGGGAAATTTTTCACCTTAGTTGTTTAAATTCAACACAAACCTCCAATATTTTACTTTAGAAAAATCATTTGCTTGCAACAACACACATAGTACAATCCATTTAATATTTCAAAATGCTTACATTTTTAGTCTCTTAATCCAAAAATATCCTTAATTTCAACAAAATAGAAAAGAAAACTGGGCGTGTTTATTTTGTTAATGCATGGATCTAAACTGTTTTCATCTCCATTTGTTTTTTATAATATTTTAAGCTTAACATGAATTTAAGTTTTTAATAGAACAAGAGAATTTTTGAAATTATTTGACACAAATAAACTTTTTTTTTTTCTTCTTAGTTGTTAACATTTTTTTTTTTTTGCCAACAACCTGAACAAATTTAACAAATGAACAGGACAAAGAATAAAAGAAAAACTGAAATTTAAAATTAAAAATATTCAACAACTTACATTAAAAAATTAAAAAGCTTTCGCAAAATGTTTAGCAAAAAAAATTTTCAAAAACAAAATTACAACAAAAAATAAAAAGTAGAAAAAAATAGTTTTCATATGTTAGTGAATGAACTTTTAAGACCTTGAGGTGCTTAATGTCCTCTACATTTTTTTTATCCTTGTTGTACTTTTGCTTTAGACAGATTGAAATTTTCTATTTTCATTATTATTACAGGATATTTTTGTTCTTTTCACTTATTAAAGTATTTTTAGCACGAAATTTGAAAAAAGTGCTTGTTAGATTCACTTTGAGCGTCCGTGCGTCTGTTTACAAGATTTCTATACGGTTTAAGAACCAAATACAACTAGATCTTTGCGAGAACTCTATTTCGTTAAAGTCATTAACAGCCATTAAGTGGTTTTATTTTGGGAAATTTTTTCCAAATTATCGCCTTTTAAAACTGGTGAAATATCAACTTTGGGCTTCTTATTTTTATGAAAATTTTGTAAGCTTTTTCTAATTTCTTTAAAAACAAAAAAATGTAAATATCTTAGCTGTTAAAACATGTAATTATTTTTCTAATTCCACCTAATTAACTGTTGAATTCGATGAAAATATCAACTCTATATTTAATTTTTGTAAATTTCCCCGAAAATTATGCAATTTTTTTTAGTATTTTAATGAAATAAGTGTTTTTTTTAAATATTAAATAAAGATTGTTTTATAAAATAAATATTTGAACTATTTCAAAGGAAAAGCGCTGCTTTACGAAACATTCTTGTGATCCATATTTAATTTTTTCTCACTTTCATTCTAATTCCCATTACTCAGATCACATGTTATAGCAAAAAAAAAGAAAAAAAAATTACTTCTAGCGTTACTATTAATTTTACACTCATAAAAGGAAATTACTTTAGCAACGATAAGCAACTACACAGTGCACAAAAATATTTCCGAATACATTTTGAAAAAAAAATTTTTTTAATGTCCCGCTTTAGCGAGGGAATGGTCAAACGAGAAGATGTCAAATAAAATGTTAAAAACAAAACGAAAAAGTGTAAACTATTTAAGGCCAAAGAACTAAAAAATACTTGATGTTGTACATTTCTAAGAAAATTTTTTTAAGCATCCGTTTCCTCAAAAGTTTTTTATTTGCTGAAAATACAATTTGTCATTATATTTTTCACTTAAAACAAAAATCGGACAATTAGTTTTGTACTAGCAGTCGTATATTATGATTCCTATACAATTGGATTTCTGTAATTACACTGCACTCTTCCATTAATTCTCCAAAATTTAAAATTTGCGTTCAATCTCATGAATAAAAATTTTTAAACCACATAATCACAAGCTCATGATTTCATATTTTGTTCCTGTACACCTTTACATTATGATGAAATTTATAATACGAATATGTAAATGAATACAATGTAATTTTACCACAAAAAACCCTTTGAGTGTAGTTAATGCTATACTAGATCACATGTAAGGTAATGAAAAACTTGTTCGCGAATTTACAAATTTTTCATACAATAACAAAGGATATAAAAGAACATTAAAATTGAATAAATGATGAAATTTTTTGCTATTAACAATTTTTACATACACAAATATAAAAAATTTTTATTTAACACCTCCTTGCAATCATAAAACTGAATAGAAAAATTTTGCCTTTTCGATACTACTATTGTGAACATATCAAAAATATTTTTGATCCTAGTTAGTAGGTAAACAGAATCTAATAAGAACAGCACATTATCGACACCAAAATCTATTTGCTGAGCAATATTTAGAAATTCAAAGTACCAAAGGATTAAATTTTTTTTTTTAAATATGTCCTTTACACATTTTTGAATTTCGAAAAAATTACAAATTCCTGATTTCATCACAACCCCGTGGTAAAGATCCAATTTCTTGTCTTTGATTAATTGACACAAAAATTATTTATTTAATATATTTTCGAATTAAACTCAGATATATTTGAATTTCAATTCAAAATTGTTTGAGCCAAAATTGAAATGCATGTGTGCAGGAATCGATCGGGCAAACAGATCAACACTTCACTCTCAATAGAATTAGTTTGTTAACATTTCTCTGCTCATTGACATCTGTAGCCTGGATTTCTATGAACTGCTGGACATCAGGATTCTATTGAGTTTACTATAGAATTACGAGTAAAATTCACAACCCCAATCAATTTTTTGGAACTTGAAACTAGAAAGTAGAGTATAATAAACATAAGACAAACCATCCATGAAAGGAGAAACATCCAATTAATATTGTAATAAAATTGATTATTTTAAAAGAATTTCAAACAACTTGTAATTAATATTGAAAAACTTTTTAACAATTATGCTAGTTATTTTATCTTAATAATTTCCCTACAGTTATCCTAAATTTTAAGTAAAAATTTTAGTAAAAATGTTGCATTGTGGTTTGTTGGTAATTTAATTTAGACCTTTTTTATACTAGATTGAAATTTTGCTTTCATATAGTGAACAAAATAGTATAATGAATTTAATTTTAATGGCATCCTAAATTTTTTGAGTACTTGATACTCGTAATTATTATATCAAAAGTTTAACTCTTAAATTACATATGTACTACTCTAATGATAAATATAACAGTAAGAGACTTTGATCATAAAATTATAACAAATTTTAACAAATTATTTTTATAAAAGTTTTTAAAACTTGTCGATACGCAAATAATCTTTTTATTACATTTCTAACAAAATCCAAATCTAAAATATGATTATTAGTTTCATCTAGTCGCTTACCTGCCCGTCCGCCGGCTAATCCGTCCATCGGTGTGACCAAAATTCCTAAATCCTTTGAGACAAGTAAATTTATATACTTAATTGATTTTTTTGAGAAATCAATGTCTGTGATAGGATGTTTTTTCCCTTTACAAGTAATAGCCACTAAGAGTTCTACAAATTTAATATTTTGACAATTTGGTAATTATGGCGAAACCACTTATTAAATTTCACAAACGAAGAAAAATTGGGAATTGTACTTTCTGCGAGAAAGTGGCAAAGACAAATACAATAATGACAAATTTAATAAAAATTAACTAGAAGAAATTTTTTGACTACATTCTTGCACTTCTAAAGCTACTGAGCCTAAAAATTAGAAGGATTTCAATTTTCAACTCCGTATTTTTCCAAAACTTTAGGCTTTTTCGAATTTTCTGACAATTAAAGGTACATTCTAAATCTGATAATTAAAGAAAATTCATTTTAATTAAGTCTAGTTTGTCGTCATTATATTTGCATTTAATTTTTCTCATAACCCTAAAAGTATGCAATTTTTACTCATTGCATAAATAATTTAAATGTTATTTAAAAATTGTTTTCACTTATTCAAATGTACTTCAAATCTAATTTATAAATCATTGTTGAAATTCGAATTTATTTATATTTTGTTTCCTAAAAAATGAAGGTTATACCGTCGATGTAAATGATAAAAAATTGTCTATGGTATTGTTTTGTAAAAAAAACTTCTTACAAAATTCTTCTGTCTAAACAGTAATTTAGAATAAAGTTGGGTCAAACCAATGGTTTGTATTGTAGCACTTTTCCCTTCAACAAGTGAAAATTCTGCTTTTAAATACAGTCTATGTATACCTATCTCACTATTAAAATTATTTTCATTCATATACAAAACTATTTCTAGGGTTGCATATATTTAGGATGACGCATATATACAGTCTGAAATAAAGCAAAAATTAATATAAAAAGGGGTTAACATAATGCTCGATTTTAAGATTTAACTGTGTAAGTTAAGAAAAATAATTATATTTTTTAATTTCATGGAATTTACCGTTAACTTCTTGCGTTTATAGAAATTTGAAAAAACGTGCGATTTCGGAAATATAAGGTGTCAAAAATTCAAATTTTACAAATTTCAAGGGGCGATAACTTGAGAGGGGGTGGAGATGGAAAAAAATTTTCTTCTAACGAAATGAACTATTTGTTAATGTCTAAAAGTCTCTAAAATTTCAAGCTTCTACAGGCTGGGATCTAGAAGAAAAACGACATCAAAAATTTGGAAAAAAAGGACTTTAGATAACGGTAAATTTAAGCGGCCATTTTGTTTTTCTAAAGTTTAACTATAGTATACCGCGGTAGGGGAAGCAAGCCGCTGCCTTTCTGCGTTTGCAAAATTTCAAAAATGCTTATGGTTTCATTGCAACAAATAGTTAAAAAAGGCCATTTTTCGGGTTTTGGGGGGGTATAACTTCTAGAGGGGGGAAGATAGGTAAAAATTTTGTTCTACAGAAATAAGTTTCTAGTAAAGATCTATGTACGTATTAAATTTCAGCTTTCTATCTTCAAGGGTGTAGAAGTTTTGTAAACAGACACACGGACAGACGGACGGACGGACGGACGGACGGACGGACGGACAGACGGACGGACGGACAGAGTGAAACTAATAAGCACTTTTTTTCAAAAATTTTTTGGAAAAGTGCTAAAAACTACAATATGTGAAAATATTGATGCTATTAATTTCGAATAATTGAAAATAATTTTATTGTCAGCATCTCTACAAAATTTTATACTTAATATATTGTTGAAAATGCCGTGTCTACATTTTTGTTTTACAGTGACATTGGTTCCAAAAATTATTCAATATTACGTTCGTATGTTTGGCAACAATATTTCTTCAATATAAAAGATCAAACAAATTCTTTTATAAACTAATCGAGGATATTTTGTAATCCTGTTTACTGACGTTTTATTTTTTTTCGTTTTTTTCTTCTTTAGGAGGTTCTTACCAACTTGTTGAAGAAGATTAATTTGTTTGCTAAGAGCATTTTATATGTTATCTAATTTCATTTTAAAAATGGTTGAGATTTTCATTTAAACTTTTTTTTTTGTGTGTATATTGAAAACAAAAAAAGAAGATCAAATATTTTTTTCTACCAACCTATTTTATTTGTTTTTGTGTGTATATGTGTACTTTTATGTTCTATCTTGCGTCATTGTTATTCTATGAAATATTATATAGTTTTTAGCCTTTTAAGGAAATTCAGTTTTTAGTTTTTCTTTTGCTTTTATTTCATTAATTCCAAAACTTTTTTCAAGGATTATAAATGTTAAAGTATAAAAACGAAAAACAATTCCTTTTTTTTTTAAAAGTTACTCTTATATCTTTTCTCTCCTTTTAATTTTATTCCAATATTAATTGCATATATTAAAGGAGAATTAAATAATTACATTTGATATTTCTATAAGCTTTATTATAGTTTTAAAAGAATAACAAAAAACTAAATTAAAATAGAATGGAAATGGAAAATAATTTTAAAATGCTCTACGATTTCAATTAAAGTCAAGTATTTGATTATAATTTTATTATGAAAAGAATACTACTTTAACCATCAAAGCCAATTTCTATTAAAATTATTTTATATTTTAAATTAATTATAGTGAAATTTTTTAGTTATTAAACTCGAAAGAAATTTTTTAGAAAGTAGTTTAAATTATGAAATTAATTTTTTGTTAAAAAATTCTTGTAACACAGGAAACTCAATATTTTACTCTTTTCAATGAAAATATCTAATACCAAATTATTTGTTTTACAGTTAAGAATTATATAATTTCCTTTTTTAAATCTTGCTGTCAACTGGAGATATTTACGGAGCTTAGTTTCGTAGATATGGTAAAATTCGCCTCCAGTTCGGTTTTCGAGACTTGATCTTTCGAAAAAATTTGTAAATTCATTGTTATTCAAATTTAAGTATTAAATTGCAATGTTAATCAGTTGAATATTTTCCTAAAAATATAATCATAAATATAAAATCGGCCCGCAAAAAAGTTTAGTTCCCGACGAATCCTATATTTCAAAAGTTGATCAATTCGTGCTATAGCCAAAATCAACACACATATAAAATTTCGTCAAAATCGGTTCAGCGGAACTTGAAATACACTCGTGCACACACAGACCGAGAGACAGACAAACAGACCGACAGATAGACAGACAGACAGACCAACAGATAGACAGGCAGACAGACAGACAGACAGACAGACACTATTAGAACTATTAAGAAGTACATTTCGATCGAAAACTCGACATCCGAAATTTGGTGCCAACACATAACCTCCTTTATTGTGTGAAATGCGGTCAGTGAAAATAAACAATTACGAGTATTTAAAATAATCTTGTCATCTGTGTAATGCAAAGATACAAATTTTAATTTAAAATCATAAAAGTTTTGCTTTAGTTGAATTAATTCATGATATGTGACAAATAAAGCAAATTGAGTGAAATTATTTTGCGCTCATACAAGCAATGTAAATACAAAATCAGTCCAACTTAAACATTTATCAAGACAAAGCACCGTGTCACAAGTTAATGCAAACCATGGTAAAAACGAATGAATTCCGCTTCGAATTGCTGTCCCATCCACCATACTCGCCTGATTTAGCCCCCTGTGATTATTGACTGTTCTCAGATCTCAAAAGGATTCTCTAGCAAAAAGAGATTTGGATCGAATTAGGAGGTCATCGCCGAGCTGTAGCATATTTTCAACAAAAAGATAAATCGTTCTACAAAGATGGTATCGAAAAGTTATAGAAGCGCTGGAATAACTGTATCGCCTTAAAAGCAGACTATGTTGATGAATAAAATCAAATTATGTCAAAATTTTGTTGTGTTATTAGCCATTCTACGGACTTATTGAGCGATGCGTTATAATAAGCACTGATATAAAATCACTTATTGTGCACTAATTTAAAAATTTAATTTAATTTTGTGAACTAATTGAAAAATTTTCTAATTTATTGCCGGCTGAAGCATTTACAGAGTAACTTTAAAATTTATCCAACAATAAGTTATCATGTATATCAAGAATTATGTGTACACATCATTCAATCCTTCATTTTCAATTTCATCCTTTTTATAAATTATACATGGATTAATTATAATAAAAACAAAACAACAGTCGATATTGGGAAACCCTAATAAAATTTTGGAAAGAGGATTATTTAATCGCATGTTGTTTCAGTAACTATACAGAACCGGATATTACTTTTATGCGGCACATTCAGATTTTTTTTTTATGAAATCTATATATTGAATTATTTTAATTAAGCATTACTAAAATATAATTTTTAATTAATTTTTATATAAAAAATCCATATATGTTTGTGTGTATTTTTAGAAAATCAAGCTGATTTGTCAAAACTAATTAAAATAAAACTAACAGATTTTGAATTATTAATATGAAAAACTGGCAATATGTAACCATATTATTTCTATGTAAAGAATAAAATTTATTATAATATTTTATTTTCCAAATAGTTTTACAAAACATTCTAGTAGATCTAGTGATTAATCAATAAATAAAAAAATATTGAAGAAGTTTGTGACCACATATCTTTAATGCCATATTTTAATTAAATTAAATTAATTATTGACATTAAATTAATTGTTGACGTATGAATTTAAAAAAAATAAGAGGTTCCGGAATAGTCACATTTCTTCAATTAATTTCAATAAAAATATTTGATTAAATTTAAATTCATTCCGAGTTCTAGCATACTAAACATTCAATACTACTAACTCGAGCATTTAAATAAAATTGATTTCAAAAGTAATTATTAAGTCATTAGCAATTTCAGCAAAAATTAATTCTTAATTATACAAAACTTTTTCTTGACGTCAGTAGTATGTAATTTCATGGTTTACACTCTATCTATATAATTATCACGTTTTTTTAAAATAGCAAAATCATTATTAACAAATTCTAGTAATTTCATAATTACATACATATGTATATTAAAAGAACCGATAATATTAATTGGAAGTTATACATATACTTATAATTAATTAAATCTGATTTGATCGGATGTTACAATCATATTGTAATTGAGTCAATTACAATGCAGTATTTAAAAATTAATAAATATTTTTAGGCGTTTTCCAAAAAAAAATAAAAAAATTGCGCTTATTAGTTTCACGCTGTCCATTCACTTGCCTGTGAGTTTCTTTACAGAATTTCTACACCCTTTAAGATAGAAAGCTGAAATCTTTATCTATCTTCCCCTTCTCTGAAAGTTACAGCCTTTCAAATCCTAAAAATGCAATTTTTGTAACTATTGATCATATCGAAACCACAAATATTTTTTAAATTTTGAAAATTCTGCAAACACAGAAAAATAAAATGACAAAATTGCTCTTGAATTTAAGAGTGGCTAAATTATATATTAGATAAACTAATATATAATTTAATTCATTTGAAGAAATTTTTTCTTCACCTCCATCCCTCTTCCAAGTTAATACCCTCTCGAAATTCATAAAATTTGAATTACCGAAATTGCAAGCATTCCCAAATTTTTAAAAAACTGTAAATCTATAAAGATACTTATTTATTTTAACTCACTTACTTAACTACCATTTCATACGTACAATTCGACCATGTTATTCAATTTTTTATATTGCTTATCCTAAATATATGCAATAATTTAATGTACTTATTTTGATGTATCAATGAAAGTAATTTTAATAATGTAATAAGTAGACTGTTTTTAAAAACAATATTTTCACGTTCTAAATATTTAAGGAAAATTATGCGCTGTATACAAACTATTGGTTTATTTCACTTTAATTATTTTTATTCATAGAACAATGGGTATTTTATTTATTTAAATAATTATTATATTTTATTGTTTGAAAAATTTAATTAAATTTTCCAAGAAAATTATTAAAAATATAAAATTTCTTTTTAATTGTAAAAAAAAAAAATTATAATTGTGTTATTTATTCGTTCTTAATTTGAATATTCAATTTTATTAGTGGACGGACGTAATTTTATTAGTATTTTATTTGAATTTATTCAATATATATCTTCGATTAAAATCGATATATAAAATGAAAAACAAACATATATAAATAAGAATTAATTTTACAATTTAGAAGTTTTTAAGAAATTTATAATAAAGCTGACATATTTAAAATAAAGCTGACATTTGAATGACTCAGATAAAAACAACGTTTTCAAAAAATGTGATAATTTTCTTTTTGTAAAATTTTTATGCAATATGCATTCTATACATATTAGCATACGTGATATAATGTTATATACGTGACTACGTCTTGGGGATTTCACTCATTCTGAGACTGTACAACAATTATTTTAATATTATACAAAAATAATTTTTTGAATACATAGCAGAATTAAAAAAAAAATAAATAAATTTGGAAAAATGAATGGAATATAAGAACGTAATTTTGATGACTGTTGAAAAGTGAATAATATATGTTTTCTCTTTTTGATACGAATGGGTAAATAAATTTTGGCAAATATTCCACTTACCGAACTTAGTCTTTTGCTCAAGTTTTTAATGTAAATTTCCCACTTAATCCAAAATACTCATATTCAGTGATGTATTTCAAATCATCTGATATTATACGTATACCGCAATTGATGGAGGTGTTTGATGGATTACGAGAAATTCGGATTTAGTAAGATGTCAGTTGTTGATAAAATTCAACTTCCTATTTATAACACTTCGCAGGTTTTGAAAGTCGATGGCGTGAAACACAAATCAGATATCATTGGCGAAAAGGTAGTAATTAGCATTACAATTTGACAGTAAAGTGCCTAGTATATATACTACTTTGTGGAACTCAATTCCTTGCGTTTTCTAATAGCTTGTTTAAATATTATACGCCTATAACATACTATGTACTGGTATGTACTTACATATACATACTGAAAGTTTTCTTGTTTGGAACTGCTGTATAGTTTCGAAACTACGCGAATAAATAATATGCCCAATGTATTGTAGGAATTGAACGACGAATTGCAAGCAATGTAAAAGTGACTGCCATTCATGTACTGCCATTTATTTCCAAATGATTTAATAGCTACGAAAATTAATATTTTCCAAATATTCAATTAAATATTAAAAATTTGTAATTATTAATATTAAAAGCAACTACTATTTTTAATTTAATTCGAAAAAAGAAAACCAATGGAAAAATAAATATTGCAGCAACGTTATAAAAGAGTTTATTTACTTCATAATTTAATTAGATTAATTAATAACAAAACACAACTCTCCGCGTTAATTAACATACATACAAAAAAAAAAATTTCTTCATTACTAAATTTTTTCAGATTTTTTTTTTTTTACAGAAAATCTAAAAGTGAGATTTTTTGCTGTTTAATTCTATTAATCATTAAATTTTATCACTTAAATTATCTACTGAATCAAAGTTCCTAACTGAAAATATAAATATTTACAAAACTATTTATAGTCCAATAAAAATTTAATAGACTGTTAAGGGTAATTTCGGCAACATTATTCAAAATCATATTAATTCCATTCTAGATATTTTCTGTACAAAAAAAAATCAAAAATGTAATGAAGGAAAAAAAATACGTGTTTAACTCCATGCAACTGTAAGGTGTTTTATTTTAAAAGACAACTATTATAATTTTCTCAAAATTTAGTCTCACATTAACTTGTTGTCGTAAGCTTTGTAGGTATAAATAATTTCTTTTATGTAGTATTATTGCCAGATCATTGTTTTCAGAAAAATTTAAGAGCTCAATTATTGTTACTTCATGAGTTTGAGTCTAAGTACGTCACAAATAGAAAACATTTATGATGTACTCAGGCTTTTGAAAATCAGAAAAACATGACGAAAACTTCATAGAATAATTCATTATATTAGAACATCCCATCAAATAATAAAGTTTTCAAATAAAAATTTTTTATGCAATAACCCTCCCCTCTGTTATATTAGCATAGCACACATGTTACATAACATACACAATGAAGATTTATTTATAAAGGAAGCTTACGGTGTGCTGACGCGTCTGTTGTCTGAGAAACTGAAAGAGTGATTTTAATGAACATTATAGCCGATGAACGGTTAGCCGAAACATTGCTAGCAAAAAGTAAATACACGGCCAAAATTCAGGTATTCATAAATAGAAGCCTAAGAATCATCTTTCGGCTATTCTGGTTCAAACGAAAGTAAGTAAGAAATACAGTAAGAGCCTATCGCAAGAGTAATAAGAAAAAAAAGGTGGAATGGATAGGTGACAAATCGCGGCGACCACCTGAACCAATTGCCAGGCCGGTATTGGAGGGGAATCCCCAAAGGAGAAGAAACATTGAACGACCAAAGAATATATGGCAAAGAACAATAAAGAAAAAGATCATCATGGTCAACATTACATGGGCAGAAGTAAAACAAATAGCCTCTAACAGAATTCGTTGGAGAAGTTTTGTGCTACCAAGGAGAGTAAAGCAGATCTAAAATTTACTTTAGTTTGCAAATTCCAAACTACAATCATAAAATGTTAAGCATAGAATAAATTTCGTTATCATAAACTGAAATGAGTTTCATTAAGTGTTCGCTTATAGACTCAATGTTATTGTAATAATATGTTTTTTTTTTTTTTTATGTTTCACGAATGATAAACGTAAATAATGA
Source organism: Condylostylus longicornis (assembly GCF_029603195.1). Taxonomy (NCBI): domain Eukaryota; kingdom Metazoa; phylum Arthropoda; class Insecta; order Diptera; family Dolichopodidae; genus Condylostylus; species Condylostylus longicornis. The sequence goes on along the minus strand of NW_026578009.1, from coordinate 3,336,709 downwards.
TGAGTAAAAATATATTAAAAACCCATAATGATGACGTTCATGAGCGTGTTAATAAAAATACAGTTAATTTTCCAGCATTTTCTTTATTCTCTTATTTTTTATTTTTCTTTTGCATTTTGTCTTTTACGAACTTGCTTTTTATAAGTTTCCACTACATCGGGCATATCATAATATGTACAATGTACTATGAATTAATGTATGTTTGTATGTAGTTATGTACATATTAATTTGAAATGCGTATAAATGGTTGGTATTTTAAAGGGCATTACAAAGAATTTTTCTGTAATAACAATATGGAACGCATAAAAATTACAACATAAATTGTAATTACAAGAATTATAAAAATACTTTAGAATGTTATTGAGTTGGTAAATTAGAATAAACAGACTTTAGAGTCAAATAAAGACGAATAAAATATTTTTAGTGTAGTTCAGTGGTTTCACTTACAAAGAAAATGATAGATAAAAACTTTATTATGAGATACTGAATTTGAGAAAATATGATCTGGAAGTTATTTCAAAAGTATTGAATTTTTTGACTAATATACAAGAACGCATATAAATTTTCGTACAAATTCACACTACTTACGTATTACAATCAACTTGGAAAGGTGCTTAAAACTTTTTATTTATTTATATTTACCACAAATTTTAGCGAAGCCAATTGTATAGAATTTCGCAGAAATTGCATTTAATAGCTCTGTCCGGCAACTTTGCTACAACAATGACAATTCCTGTCAGTCAGAAGCTCTAAATATCAAAAATTTTAACACTTCCTGTAGATATTTGAAGAAATTTTATTTCTGCCTTTTTCATTTCTCGATCACTATCGCAATTTTTCAATAGAAAAGTATTTTTAAACAACCTCAATTGTTTAAGGAAAATGTGCTACTTTCCAAATGGTTTGTTTTATCTCATATTATTTTATTAAACACCCTTATCAACCAAAAGACAACAAAGTATATATGTATATATTATTTAATTCAATATAACCAATAATCCAGTATTGTAATTAAAATAATTAAATTGTTTTCTTAAATAAATAAATGCAATTTGAATTCATGCACAAGAGATTTATGTTATAAAGGTATATTTGAGTCCATGGAATAAGATAAATTGTATTGGAATTATTATGGGATTTGTGGTCGTAATATGTTTTTAGTATTACTTAAGATTAATCTACTTTATATGTTATAACAAAATAATATAGAAACCTAAAATTTTAGTATAAAGATTAGTATAAAAATAATTGACAAATTTTGAGATCAATCCAATTAAATAAGGAATTTTTGCCTATAATCTGTTCTTATTTAATATCAAATTTAATTTTAATATGATTATGGGAAATTGAAAAGGAATTATAAATAATATTAATTATAAAAGGAGAAATTTCAATCATAATTATTGAATATTAGAAGGGTCAAAAACCACCCGTAAAAATATTTAGAAATAAAATATTTTTATCTGGATTTGGACATTCAATATTACTTTGTTGGGTTTTTGCTATTGAAAGTCCTTCTTTTTACAAAAAATCTCTGAAGTTTCTATACAGAATTTTTTAATATTTTTTTTTAGATATTTTAATAATGTTAAAATTCTCGATACGAAAAAAAAAAATAACTCGGTACGAACATCTGAAAATTTTTACCAAATTTTTTTACCTGTCTTAAAGCCGCTTTTTTTGAAAATTTTGTAAAGTTAATACAAAATTATTTTGCACAATAAGAATTCATATTTGTTTTGCTTTACAGTAAAACAAAGTCACACAAATTTGTAAGAGTTTTATCTTAATTTTGTTCATGAGTTCAGTTTGGCGCTTTCTAGAAATTTATTCTGGAAAAATTTATCATTAATTGATTTTACATTGAAATCCTGGTAAAATGTACTAAAATGAATTCTACTCTTTGCAGATTGTGCTAAAATTCAAAATATTAAAATTGACGTGAAATATTTAAGAGCCTATAACAAAGCTTTGTATAAAAATGCGTAAATTTTTTTATACAAAATTGCTTATATAAATCTTGCTTTGATTCATTTCGTTTACACTTGTAAAATATCAGTCTCAAATCTATTTAAGCGAGAATTTACAAGTTTTCACATATTTTTTTTTTCAATTTTTTTCAATTTTTTTGCAACAAATTTTATTATAAAATTTCAAATATTTTAAACTACTTTTAAAATAAATTTTTAATTTCCCTTTCTTAAATATCTTTTATATTTAATACACAATCTATAAAACTAGCAAATTTACAATGAAGTAAAGAACAATAAAAATTAAAGGTGTACACAATTAAAAATAGTGTAAACTTTACTAGAGTACAAATAATAATATTGTTCTTGGTATAAAAATGAAAATAAAAAGTGTCAACTTGCACTTCATCACACAAATAATTAGATAGATAAAAAATATATATATGCCCTTGTTTGGTCTTTTGCCTTATGTACACATAGATATACATAAAATATATATATATATATATTGGTATGTATACATTAAATCCTTAAATTATTTCATTGTTTCTTTATATTTAATTTTGTTCAACATAGTTATCAAATAAATCAGAATATGTACATACAATGAAAATGAAAAAAGAGAAAAGGAAAACAAATCAAAAATTCTATATATATATATACATACATTGTTGCTCTATATATTAACAATTTTAAGGATATACAAAAATTATAAATATTTCGCTATGCAACATTTATTATTACTTCTTTAATTTTATTTTGAATTGCTGTTATGAAAAGGATATTATTTACGAATACAACAATATTACAAAGTAATTCAATTGTATACATGAATACAATGTATGAGTTTGTATATAAATGTATATAAGTAATAATGTTATGATGAATAATGCTCTAGCATTTATATGAACAAAATATTATTTTGTTGTTACTTTTTATTTCGTTACTATATTTATTTGCTGTACTAAATTAAACTTAATTTGTTGTATATATTATAGGGTAAACTTAAATTTTTCTTGTATAACCATAGTTTTATTGTACACCATACTAAACTAAATGTTAAATTTATTGATTTTTTTCTTTCTGTACATGTACATTATTATGTATTTATTCTCTTTATTCTCTTCTTCTATATAATATTATCCTTTATATAATACTTGTACAATTTGATAAAATTCTTCAAATATTATTTATAAGCTTTTATTCAATTGTATATGTATATAAGAAGATTAAATGGTACAAAAATAGATTTTATATACATTTTGTATAGATGTTATACACATATATATATAAATATATTTCAACATACTTAAATGAATATAATACAAAATAACCCGTAATTTAATTTAGTAGGATTATTAACTTTGGATTTAATATTTTCTTGTTTCTTTTTCTGTTCTTTTACATTATTTTCTTCGCATTAAAAAATCTAATTCACCACATTTATAATAATATATTTGGTAAAATTCTTATAACTGATTTAATTGCTAATTCATTTGGAATTTGAATTTTCTTCATAATATTTATGAACTTTAATCAAATCAGTGAAAATAATCACCAATCAAAGATAGTTGACTTTTAGATTTAATGTTTATATGTGAGGTAATAGAATGTATGTAAAAATAATATATTATATAAAATTATTTATAGGAATGTATTTAGGAGAATGAAATTTAAATGAATATTTTGTGAGATTTTTGAAAAGAATTGTATTTTTTTCATAATATATAGATATATATACAAACATGTACATCTTAGACAAATTGGATTTTAATATTTATTTTGAGTGTTTAAAATTTATAGTTTCAAATTTTCGGTCTCGATAACTGTGAACTATTCAGTGAATGATTAAAAATATAAAATCAACTACGGATTAATATTCCATTTTTGATAATTTTTAAGATATTTAATACAGGCGAAAAGAAGAGATCCGACGGCACTATAACGGGCCTCAATACCCTAAATGTACTTAAACTAATACTAACTCTATATTGAGAAATAATTAATTAAACTCCTTTACATTTGATATTTCAACTCTATTATGGTTGATAAAATAATGAAATTGAAAATTTTTTGGGAATATTGGAAACTGGAAATCAAGTTTTTACTACAAGCTAATTATACATTTACTAATTAACGGAATATTTCAAAATTGATAATTGAGGAATACCGTTACTGAGAACCAAAATTACATTTTTCTAGATATATAATATATGTTAGAATGTAGATCGTAGATTGCAAAGACGGGATAACGGTCTCAACTAAGTTTGGGTCAAGGCCCTGCAATACTACCTCGATACCCATTCTCCTGATGAACTCATATAACTTGGAAAGTTTGGCAGATCGCAGCTCCACCGGAGTGAGCACGTAGTTTGCCAGCATTTCGCTTCAACTGCGGGTGAGGATTCCACATTTTACCAGAAGGCCTATCCACAAAATCAGCAGACTCCTTCACTTTCTAGACCGCCTAAGCCTACAAGACCCCATCAAGATGCCGGTAAAAATTCTCACTTCATTCTTGTCCAACCCTATGATTTTCCTAAAACGCCTCTGATCGTAATATTTGTAGAAGACAATTAGCTTTCTTAGAAATTTTAACTAGTGTTTGGAGGACATTATCATAGTTTTTTGCATTTCTTTCTCTAAAATAGACAATACACTTTGCTATCACAGCTGACCATGTCATTTATTGTTTGTATTTAGATAAATCATAATCATGATAAATCATTAAATGCCATATTGTTTTAGGTTTAGATAAATCAAAAAAATGCTCATTTAAACTAAAAATTGGAAATAACATTCTAAAAGAAAAATGTAATTTCAAACACACTCCTATTTAAAGTAAATTTCTTTATTTTTCGTTTTAAGATTTCCGATATGATAAAGGAAAATTTACATTTAAAACACCTATAGAAAAAAAAACTATTTACTTAATATTTTAAGTAATTATTACCTTTTGCTTACTTGGTTTATTTGCGTGAACTAATTTCCGGTTAGAAATTAATTTAATTAACCCCAAAAATTTGTAATATTTTAGGTATAAAGGTATATTTTAAGTGACAAAGCAATAAAAATTAAGCGATTTCATTAAAACTAGTAAAATGTAAATTAAGTGTACCCAAACATAAAAGAATAAAGTAAAAAGAAGTAAGCGACTTTTTGGAAAAATCTTAAGCAATTCATGCTTTACGTAGAAATTAAAAAGAAAATTATGATTTTCAGCATAATTTTCTCATATAATTTAACTCTTTTATTCGCATAACGATTACAAGCCTTAATATGAAATTCCAATAGAAATCCACCCTACTCAGTCTTATGGAAAAGACTTATTAAAATTATGATTTATTTTTTATGTTTAGGGCAGAATACTCCACAAAATTATCATGAATAAGCTTACACTAAACTTATAACAAGCCGAAATTTAAATTGGTCAAATACTCAATTCGCTCATTTTTTTTTAAAACTCGGCGACTTTTTATACCGCACTGACATAATTGGATAATTTCGTATCATATATACATGGATTGATGAAAATTAGAAGCTCAATTTGAAAAATATACCTAACGTACCTAAATTTCTAAATTCTCTTTCATATTTAATCACTATAACTACTTAATAATTGTTTTGAATGCTAAATTAAAAATTTATTCAAATATGATAAAGCAAATTTTCGTATGTTGTCGCAAAATTGCAAATACTTAAAACACATCCGTAATAATGGATAAAAGAACGTAAATCGAATTTAAGTTTCATATTTTTTTTTTATTTTTATTTTTCTATATGTTAAAATTGGAGTAAAATTGTCTTAATAATTCCACTATGTCTGCTCGCCTATCCGTCCGTACATCTGTTTTACAGAATTTCTACACCCTTTAAGATAGAAAACTAAAATTTTATTTAAAAACATGCCTTTTAGGGAAATCTCTTTGTTTAACAATTTTATCTACCTCCCCTGTCATTTAAATTAAACTTAAGAGCCCTGAAAGTCCCATAACTGCCTATTTTACACAATTTATTGCATAGCAATGTTGGACATTCTATACTGTGCAAACGTAAAGAACGTAGAAAAATATTTCTGTATGGCAGCAAACACAAAGATAGCAAACGAAGATCAAAGTTGATAAACAATATCTTCGAAAAAAACTGAGCGAAAAGGTGATTGTTTTGAAAACCGTGAATAACTACTACATATATGCCTTTTTTTCTAATTCTGCAGACGTTCCCAAACCAGATCTGATTTGATTTTGGGAAAAATTTAGGTTGTTCTAATCGCCGCCTGACGATCTATTTGGCGGTTGAGACCTAAAATTTCAAAGGTTTGCAAAAATTAATAATTGGTTTATTGCGCCTTAAAAAAAAACTGTTTTTCACTCCCTTATCCCTCTCCAAGTTATCCGTTCTCAAAATTAGCAAAGTAAAACTTTCGGGCTCCAATTTTTGCAAAACATTAAAGCTTTACCGAATTTGTATAAGAGTTATAAAATTTAAGTAAATATATGTTGCCATTGAAGAAAATTATCATTTTTATTTTAATTTAGTAAATAAGCCGTCGAATCCGATCATTAGATTAATGCCTCTCTTGATTTTTGTTGTCATCCTAAAAGTATGCGACGATAGTTGTTAATAAAAATAATTTCAATAAAATTTTTGTATTTTTGAAATGTTAAATTTCAGTTGGTCATCGAAAATTTGCTAGTCTACCAACTCGATTTTAATACAAATTTCATTTCTAACCTCTATTGAAAATTCCAATTTAATGATTTTATCGCTTTTTCACATTATGGGTTTTTTACGAAAACTATGTAATCAAAAGAAAATATGTGTGAAGAGAAAAAAAAGGTGACGAAAACAAAATATTTACAAATTGTAAGGGATTTTTTCGAAATAATTTATTTTTACACAAATGTGTCAAAAAAAAAACAAAAACAGCACGACAAATCAAATCAAAAGGTTAATAACAAAATTTTCCGAATAATGGGGTCACGGTGTACAACTACGCCTTTTAATCTTTTCCTTTTATGCTAAAAATTGTGTATTAAAGTAACTGTTATTACTTTCATTATGAAAATTCCTTAATATTCCCAATGAAAAATTTCTCTTTTCCTTATACTATTTAAATTCTAATCAAAATTTTTTTTCACTTATTGATAGTTTCTATTATAATTATAACCATTATTATAAAAGTAGAAATCCATTAAGTGAACATAAATTTTATTTCAAAATTAGATCTCATTTAATTTTGTAAGAAATTCCTAGGTAGTGTGAAATAATTTATGAATATTTAGTCTGAATTTACTTTTTCATACTGGAAAAAATTTCCTATTTATACACAAAAAAAAACCAATTCCATTTAATTTATGACATCACTGTTTGGAATTTCCCATAGCAAGTATACTTTTTTTTTGATTTCATAATTATTGTAATTTATCAAAGGACCTCTTAATTGATTTTCATTTTAGCCCGAATTCTAATAGTTTTTTTTTTTTTTGTTTCGAGGACTTTGATAAAATTACCATTGTTGTACATGTATTCAAGTTCATAATGAAATATAATTCTGAGGGAAATTTTTATTGCAAATACTCATAAATTATTATTACGATCATAAAAACTTATATAACAATTTTTGTACTAATGTGCAATATGTGGTAATAATAGCAATGGTATACTTATTTCTTAAAATTAAAAATTAATTTTTTTATTTTGTGAAATATAGAAAAGGAGTTTTTTAGAAAAAATATTTTTTAATTGCTCAATATATATTTTATTTCAACAGTCAACTAATTCAATAAATTAAAAGTACTACAGAATAATTAAGCGAATTAAGGGTCCTTTAAAAAACCAAACTGTTCAAATAATTGAAATAGACTTTGAAACATAAATGATTTAAGTAATTTATGTTGAAAGTTGCAATTGAAAATTGAATGAGAGGAATATTTTGGATAATTCTACTATAATTAAAATTATAACAAGGAACAATTTTGAATTACAATACTAGATTAAAGAACTAGTTAGAAATTGGAAAGACCTATACCACATCGTCAACTCAGTCCTAAAGTATAAATTAAAAATAAAGATTTATTAATAGAAATTAATATATTTTTTTTAATACAGGTGTTAAAAATCATACGCACCCGTATGGTCATAAACTCCTAAAATTAGTCAAACTGACTAACCATTAGTTTTGCTCTATTGTGTTTTTGTGTTTATATTCCGTGAAGTACTGTCACTTTAAACTAATTCGAAAGGTCTCGTTCGCTTTAGTGTTTTTGTCCAAACCCTCTCCCTTATAAGTCGGCAAGCCTCGACATTTACATCTTGTTCTAAATCCGCCCCATTTTTCAACGCACAGTTCCTTATCTCCTCACTTGGTGGATACCCAGATCCGTATGAATATCACATACCAAGGACCATTAAGCACATACCATCTGTTTTCTAATTCTATTATTTTCTTCTTTAGAAGTTCTTTCAAACTGAGCTTGATATCCAAAGTCATACCTAGGTTGTTCACTATGTTTTTTTTGGATTGATACTTTGGTACAATTCAAACTGAATTGTGGTGGGTTCACTAAATTTTTATTTGTGAAATTTACATGTACAGATTAACTTTCATTAGCGTTTTTTTCCTTGTATTTGTTCATATTTATAGATGAATATTTAAATATGAATAACAAATTAATTATTTTTAAATAATTTACGATATCACAAACGGGCATACAAATTCGGATTTGTATTACAAATTTCTAGCAAAAATTTACATTTTAAGTCATACACTCGGAATTGTTTTCAATTATAACAGTTTGGCAAAAAATTTTCACCATATTGGATTTTCTGTGTTTTATAGTTTCCGATTTTATTTTAATTATAGTATGTACTTTAAGTATAAAACAAAATTATTCTATTTTTCAATTATCATTTTAACATTATTTTATAAAAATCTTTTATTGAAGGGAATGAAAACTTTAATCCTTAAATGAAATTTAATCTCTTTTCATTTTCTAATCTTTTAGAAATTTTCTGAAAATACAAAATCCATTAATAAATCAATTTAACACTTCAAATTAAAATTAAATTCTTGAAATTCTCCTCCTAACCTACTTTTTACAATTATATACGGAAAAATAATTTCACACCTTCATCAACAATAATTTTCTTTCATATCAAATTATTAATTAAAATTTTACACAAATACTTATATTTGTTCAAACCAAAACAATTTAAAATTTATGTGATGTTCAAATGATTTTTCACATCCACATTCAACCACATGCACACAAAATATACGATTATACAATTACATTTATTAATTACAATTATCCTTAGCAAATAAAATTTTCTAAATAAGCTTAAATTTTCTTATGTATTTAAGATTAGAATTTATGCAATATTATTATTATTTAATTTTGCAGATGTTCTAAGGAATTTCAATTTAAATTTTTTTTATAAAATAAAATAACAATATGCAAATATCTTAAATTAAATTTAATTAATTTTATTAAGTCTATTGAGAAACATGTGAATAACAATCTTAATTCTAAAATGCAGTATGTAGTGTGTGGTTGTTTATAAGCTTAAATGAATGTACTAATTTGTCGATGAGATTCTATAGCATATTAATTTCTGTAATAAATCAATATTAAAAAACTTAACTATGAAATGCAAATTATTCAAATATTTTTTTATTTTAATGCACATTGGACATATTGAACCAAGTCAATATAATTTATATTAATTCGAAAAAATTATCAAAGAATGTTACAATTTACCAGACATTATCAATTAATAATAAGATTAGATTAATAAAAAGTTATCAACAATTACACCTTTTATTGGAAATTAGTAATATCATTAGTATAATAGGCACAATAACTATTTATATGTTCTTGGGATTATGTGTTTCAAATAGAAGATTACATATAGCATCTCAAACAAATACTTAGTAATCATGTAGATTACAGTATAAAGAAATATGAAAAATAATTTGCTAGCAATTTCTTCATACATCTGCAGCTCAGTTGGTAGAGCGAGCGAAAAATTTTTTAATAAATTTTTTCTAGCTAGACTTATTCCTTTGATTACGTCATCCATCTGTTCAGCAGTAGTATTCAAAATTTCGTATTAGTTATTCTTATAAGAATCAGTAATAAAAAGTTGTAAAGAATGTGAAGTATTGGCATTTAGTAATAAGATATTCAATTATTTCAGCTGTTACAATCAAGCAAATGAAGTGTAGAATGCACTTTTAAAATTTAATTAAACTTATCTAACTATATTCTTCTTCATATTGTTCTTCAGAAAGTTTACAAGTATATTAAAAAGAAACTTAAGTACAAGTCTTAATGCTTGTTTTTGTGTATGAAATACATAATTTGCTTATACACTCCAAAATCTCTGTAACCTTTTCCATTACAATTACATAAATACTATGAAATCTACATTATTAATGACTTTACACATTTCGTTATCAAATTTATTTCTCAAGAGTACAAAATAAAATAAGGATTATTCAAAAACTGTTACACCAAACTTTCTCTGGTTTTTATAAGATATAGTTAATATTTTTCTAAGAATAGATGAGAAAAATGTCTATATTTAACTATACGATATAATCCTTCCATTTAACCATTAAAAAGTAAAATTTGATATTAAATTTTACCGCATATAAGAAAACAACCGCCACAAGAGTTCTATATACCTATTTTAAAATATTTTCATATACGTTCATGCATACATACATTTCATATGGAAATATTTTAATAATATACAAAAGTAAACGGTTACATAAAATTCATATACATATGCCTGTATCCAATTAAATATATAAATATCTAGCTATGTGTGTATTTGTATTTATTCCGATAACTAAAATTTTAAGTAAAGAAATTTAGAAATTTACCCAACCCTACATAATGAAATTTTCTTTTTAAAATATAAAAAATTGTTTGTACCTTAAATATCAAACGGGTTTTTCTATTTATTTACGATAAAATCTATTTTAATAACATTATACACACTTTAACGGTAAGTTTTTTCAACATAATAAAAACCTGCTGTGAACAGCATATAATCGACCGCAATTTGTATTTTCGAAATGATATATGGAAATCACTTTAATTTATTTTTAGTGGTTTTGTAGATTGTAGATTTATACAATCGGAGTAACAGTACACTGCAACCACATATAAGGATTTTTTGGTGTGTTCGGGGCATGCCCTACAAAACACGGTCAAGGCCCACTGTCATGATGAACTCAACCAACTTGTGAGGTCCGGAAGACCGTATTTCCCTTCTCCTATGGGCAAAATCATCACACTCCCCCAGAAGGTGAACTGAGGTCAATTTGCCAGGCCCAGCATGGTAATGTGCCCCTATGCCTGCAGTGACCCGGCCAGATCCCGGTAAGGTTTCTCATCTGATTCTTGCCTAACCCTATAATCTTCTTAAAACGCTTTCGGTCAATCTTTCGGTTAATCTTTTTAAAACGCTTTTAATAGTTTTTTGGAAAGAGAAGAAAAAAATTTTGCAATAATTCTTTAAAAATTTATTAAAATAGTTTTTGAAAACTTGTTACCTTCGAAGTTTATGCACTTCCGAATTGATGATTTTCAAAATTGCAAAATTCTGTTCTTACAAGAGATTCCCTTTCTGTAGTCAGATTACACTGAGCATACTGTTTGAGTTAGCTTTGTTAGGTCCAGAGTGATTGGGACCTGACATATCCCAAAAATTTTGTAAATTTTTATCAAAATTAATTTAACCGAAAGCGAAATACAGGGGTGCACAGACTGGGCATGCAGGCATTTTACTAAAACATAATTTATTTACGTTTTTCTAGCGCAAAATGATTTTCAAACAGAAACTCAAAATTTAAAATTTGATTCCATCAAATTATCTTCCTTACTTTATGCAATAAGTTAGGTAAAAATATGAAAGTGGGAAAATTTTTTTTTTTACTTTTTCAGACAATAAAAATAAATTACACACCGTTATTTACCACACCAATATTTTGTTTTACAATATTTACTTATATTATAAAAACCGTTACGATCTTAACATTAAATTTAATAAACCACTCCATAACTGTTGTGAGTGTATTGATAGAAAGCCGTCAACAGCGACAAAAAAGAAAAATATAAAGAAAAAAACAAGAAAAGAGAAAATGCGGTAAAGGAAAAATAAAATTTACGAAATATAATAAGGGCAAATTTTTCCCCTTTTTACTTTGCTACAATTGGAACATTAATTTTTATACTAGTTTATTATGTAAGTAAAATATGAAACAATAATCGCGAAATTTTATGCTTTAATAAATTAAAGAGTTATTCCAAATTTACATACTGCTTCATTAATTTCAAAATAATTTATTAAATTTTCATAATGACTTCATTTACACGGTTAATTTTCGAATCCCAAAAAACGCCTTCAGCAATCACTGGAAAAATCTTATAACGCTTCGAAAAACTAAAATATCTAGCTAACGACCTAATTTGCGAAGAAATCAAAGAAAGTATAGAGAAAAACCAGCTTGTCTTGTAAGAATACTAACAGTAGACTTGGTCTATATAGAGGTAGTAGGAGTTTATCAGTTAGATTCAAGCCATAAAAGAAAAGAAGCCAGTAGAAGAATTTATAAATTTGTTTGAATTTATCTAAATGGTAAATCTCAAGACACAGGACTCGATTGTATATTGTCACTCCAATTATATACAATTTCCATTTCGAGTATTATAGAGCCGGTTCTCTAACAAATAGTTTAAATATTTAATTAAATGTTTTGATTTTCTCTAATTTTTATTTTACGATATTTTGAAAGCAACAAGCCTCATTCCCATAACACAATTGAATTAACAATTAAAATTAAAATAGGCCCCTATTTTACTATGTTTACAGTGATTAACATTAGAACTATCTAAATCTAAAAATAAAACTATATAACAAAGACATTTTAGTGAACATACCGAGTTTTTATTAAATTAATACATTAAAAGCATAATGTTAAAATAAAAAAAAATTAAAAACGATACAAAAAACTTTTAACAATTTAAGTAAAAAGTGTTAAATTATGTAATAAAGTTAAGAGAAATTTAATGGTATAAGAAACGAATTTTATTTTACTGTTGTTGACATATGCAAATCCCACTTTTAAATGTTCAAAATTTGTGCGATAGTAAAATGGTATGTACGGTAATAAAATTTGAAATGAATGGAATGAAAAAATTTTTTAAGGTAAGTAATTGTTATAAACATTGTAGACACAATAGTACTAAAATTAACACACAATGTAAATTTACAAAAAATAAAGTTGGGTCAAACCAATGGTTTGTATTGTAGCACTTTTCCCTTCAACAAGTGAAAATTCTGCTTTTAAATACAGTCTATGTATACCTATCACACTATTAAAATTATTTTCATTCATTTTCAAAACTATTTCTAAGATTGCATATATTTAGGATGAACGACTTATGCAGTCTTTGAAATAAAGCGATGATAAGGGTTAATTGCATGAGTTAAGAAAAATAATTATATTTTTTAATGTTATGGAATCTACCGTTAGCTTTCTGCGTTTATAGAAATTTGAAAAAGCATGCGGTTTCGCAAATATGAAGCATCAAAAATTCAAATTTTACAAATTTCAAGAGGCAATAACTTGAGAGGGGGTAGAGATGGAAAAAAATTTTCTTCTAACGAAATGAACTATTTGTTAATGTCTAAAAGCTCCTAAAATTTCAAGCTTCTATAGGCTGGGGTCTAGAAGAAAAATGACATCAAAAATTTGGAAAAAAAAGGAGATAACGGTAAACTTGAACGGCCATTTTGTTTTTCTAAAATTTAACTATAGTATACCGCGCCAGGGGAAGTAGGCCACTGCCTTTCTGCGTTTGCAAAATTTTGGTTTTGGAGGGGTATAACTTCTAGAGGGAGGGAGATAGGTAAAAATTTTGTTCTACGGAAATAAGTTTCTAGTAAAGATCTATGTACGTGTTAAATTTCAGCTTTCTTTTTTTAAGGATGTAGAAGTTTTGTAAACAAAAAAAGTGTCCACGGACGGACGGACGGACGGACAGAGTGAAACTAATAAGCACTTTTTTCAAATTTTTTTTGGAAAAGTGCTAAAAAGAATAACAAAAATTTTTTTTGTAATACATTAAAAATTTCCACACTCATCCTCCCCCTTTTACCTTATGTATTTTACTAAAAAGTTTATTTAATAGGTACAATATTTTTAAAATCGTATAAACTATACACACATAAACTTATGTTAATTTTCATTGTCTCATTTGCACCTTTATAATATGCGAACAGGGGAGGAAAATATTGCAATTCTTAAAGCTATTACGACATCAATCTTAATATTATTCAACTTACCTTAACTACCATTTAACAAAATATAAAATACAAGATTTTGTTCCCCAGTACGTACTCTTAACTTTACTACATTACTTAATCCTTAATAAAAATCTTATATACTAAACTTATTTAAGTACTTAAAATTTATTATAAAATTTTTAAAATTCACTATCACTTTTTTTTTTATAAATGATGGTTGGGGCTTATTCTTAATTTAATAGAATCAAAATATGTGTTCGTATCTTGTTAGAAATTTTCAAAATTTTTATTTCACTTTTTCGATATTCCCTTAATAGGCACTCGAAACTGTGGCCATAAATAATATACTATAAATGTTGTTTTTGTTCAATTTCATTGAAATTGAAATTTAAACAGAATTGATTTCAAAAAAATTTGAAATTATTATTTTCCAATTTAATGGTTTTCTTCGCTTAATTAAAAAAAAATTCAATTAAGTGCCCTTACGTAAATGCAAAAAAAAACAGAATTTTTTGTAGGATATAGGTACTAGTTACTTAAAAAAATTTTCAGTTTTTTCGTTTTTTCTCTTACAGCGAACAAACAAGAAAGTTTTTTGTATCCATTTTTTTCATTTTAATAAAAGCAAACTGTTCAATTGCATATTTTTTTTTGAAACATTGAATTTTAAATATTTTTCAAAAATTCGTCAAGATGAATTTTGTTATGCTTTCTTTAAATTTCATAAAATAATTGATCACATTTGTAAAAATACATTATTGCAATGATTAATATTAATAATAGAAAATTGCATACTTTTAGGGGCCTTAAAACATTGTGACTGAAAATTTATAAACTAAGGTTTAATTTTACTTTTTCCCAGAAAATACCATTCATAAAAAGAATATATATATATATATCCTGTTCGTAATAGATTGTATGCATTATTTGTCGGCTAATTGGTTAGAGTCTTTTAAGGAAAAAAATCTTGGAGGATGAGGATGAGTAAGGGTGGTTGGAGGGGGAACAGTTTTGAGTAACAAAATCGGATTAAAAAAAAAATGCGACTCAACAGCAACCTGATTTAATTTAAAATTTTCCTTCCTACATTAAATTAGATATTTATGTAAGGTTATACATACTTTCATGTCTTAATTTTATTTCAATATTTTCGAACATATTTGAATTTAGAGCAATTCGCACTCCAGACTTGTAGTTAACTTATTAAATTTGCAAGAAAAAAATTTTCCTTTCTAAATTATTGCCCTTTAAAATATTAACAATAACTTTCAATTTTCGGAATGCAATATATTTGTAAAATAAAAATGAGAATTTTATTCAAAATTATTATACATACGAGTATTAAATATAAATTTTAATTTATATAATATATGAATTTGCTGTTAATCTTCTCCACTATATTATAATTAACATAAGCCCTACTGGATCAAGAGTGTAATTAATCTATAAATTATTTATAGTTGTATTAGACATAAGTAAATTACTTTTTGTTTTATAGTCTTTAGTCATTTGTTCGAGTAAAATGTGCTACTTTATGATCCTTCCGTTTATTCCAATTTAATTTTTATTTTGTCGTATAGTATTTTTATTGCATATTGTCCAGTCATATTAATTATTAGCATGGATCAAACTATAATGATACTTAAAATATTTAGTTAATAAATTAATATTAGTATGTATATGGCTATAAAATAAAACTATAATTGCTTTTTTTATTCTGATGGCTATATTATACCATTAAAGCCATTATATTTCATTATATACCAAATTTTATATAATTTTATTTTCATTTATACAATTATTCTGCTAGTGTTCGTGTATACAATTAGGTAATTAATTGGAAAATAAATTCAATATGTTTTTTTTTAATTTTTTAGCTTTTATTCGTTTTTCACTTTATTATCTGTAATAATAGGACAAATTGAGAAATTTATTTATGATTGAAAAGTGGTATAGAATTTGTTTCCTTTTGCGCGATATAAAGTAATGTTGTTAATGTTTTTTTAAATTATTCATTTCTCCTACTATTCAATTTATTCTATTTGATATCGTACAATGAAATAATGTCAGCTTTGAACAAAAAATCACTTAATTAAGCACTCACAATTCAATCTGTTTATTGATGTTCTAGAGCATCAATCGAGAAAGAAAACAACCGAATTAATACAAAACGATCCTGTTATACATAATGAGTTCTATCGAATAAATTATAGGCAAAACAAATTTAATTTTATTCACAGAATACCAATTTTGATTTTGATTTGCATATTTCAAACTTTTGATAAAAATCATTTTCTGTTTGCAATTATTATTATAATTTTTTTTTTTTTTTACAGTTAAACTTTTCCTTTTGAAATTCAAAAGTCAATTTCAAAGTCAATCCTTTTTCATCTCTGAATTTATTTAAATAATATTCCCCATAATATGTAAATTCATCTAACCCATATCTTTTATTCTAGATTTTGCTATTTCCTCATAGTTGAAAAACAAAAAGGCTACATTTTGTTATTAATACTTAATTATAATTTTATTTTATTTGATTTCTTTTTTTATAGAAAAAGTTCAAAAACCTATAAATTATTCTTAAGCATAATTTATGCAGATTAAATATTGGCCTACAGAATGTATTTGTACATAATAATAATAATAATAATAATAAAAATAAATAATTTAATTTATTGTGCAAAGAGAAATTTAAATTTGTAGCAGAATATCGAAAATTTGTAAAAAAAAATATAAAATGGCATAGATCTTGTTTTTATCCGTAGTACAATACGTTCATTACTCACTAATATCCGTATAGGAAAAGTTCATATAGAACTAAATACTAAAGTTGCGCCCAGATAGTCCATTGGAATTTTGTTTAATATTAAATGAATTTTGAACTTAAAATTACACTCTCTAATTTAACAATCCCTGATTATTAGAATGCGCTAACACTGTACCTAAATGTAATTCAGCTTAGAAACTTTGTATATAGTTGATTAATTTAATTTAAACCCTAATTTCTATAATTAATTTATACTGCATCAAAATTGCAGTAATAAATTTTTTTAGAAAGTTCAGTTTAGAATTGCAAATTTCTCATCAATTAATTTTGCGAATAATACTCGTTACTATTGATTTATGAAAATATTCCTGAGAATATAAACACACTAGTAAGAATATAACCAAGCAAGTATATTTAATATATACCGCAATGATTATTTTTAAATGATTATTTTGAAATCTGTTTACGAGCTCGTAAATTGAGCAATCGTATATTATTTATTAAGATAGAATTAAGAATCATAGAATCAAGAATTTCCTAATTATGCCATACGCCTAAATTTTCTTTGATTTCTTAAAAAAATATTTTAATATTAAAGAAAATAATGTTACAGGCAGGAAGTTTTAATGAACAGTATGAAAAATTATTATCATATTATTTAAAATCTATATAAAAAAAAATCACTTCTATCTAAATATATTTTTCTATCATGTAGTTGTTTGGTTGTTTTATGTACGAACCCAATATTTATTAAGTACAAGCAATTATAGTATATAGTTAAACACAATGTAGGCGTTGTATAGAATAACACACAACAAAAAAAATAATAAATATTGTTCATGGATCAATAAATTATTTTACATTCACAATTTAACTAGTTCAAACTGTACGTATACACCGTAATATAGAATAATTGGCTTTCAAAAATTTTCAAATAAACACTAATGAAAATAGAAACCCGCCCCTTAGTAAAACTTCACAAAAACTTTAATAGAATTTTATTTCATTGTGATTATCATCGTTTGAAATATCTCATGTCTTTCCCTCACATCAATTCTATAATTTTTCCCTGAAGTAAACTTAAAAAATGCATAAATATTATACGAAACTGAAAATTTATAAAATTGAAGTATTCAAAAATGGTAATTAAATATAGAATTTTAATTTTCAATTTCAAAGATAAAAAACATAGAGTTGTGGAATTCTAATTGTAAAAAATAAAATTGCATAGATTCAAAATAGCATATAAGAATTCCAACTATTTTTTGTTCGATAAATCAATTTGAAATTTCCAAACACTTGAATAACACTTGTGTACATGTTTTTGTGTAAATACAATTAAATGTATACTTATAAAATTTAGATGTGTTTGTATGTATATATTTACAGGCATATTATTGTAAAATTCATATAGACACAGACATTATTATGCAAAATCTACATAAACATGCACAATTAACGCAAGAAAATCGAAATAAAAGGAGTTTTTCAAAATATTTTTTTTTCTATTTTCAATTCAAACAAATCGCTTCCCCATTTGGAATCCAATGGAATACAACATAAAAAAAATTGTGGCAATCAATTAAATAAATCCTAATAGTTTTTAAAATAGCACATTTCAATTTAGTGCATGGAGTTGATTTTAAAATTGCTGTAATAGGGTAGTAATATACGTTACTATTCAGCTTATGAGTTGTAATAGCTGAATTGTGTAGCAATAGTGCTGGTTCTACCATAAATGTAATGTAAGCATTTAAAATGAGTACTGAAGAAGAGTGGTCTATGAAAATTTAAGAACAAAAAGGTAAATTTTAAAAAAATTTCCCATTTTTCCCATTACCTGTTTTCCAAAAATTTTGTTCATTGCATCCGCCCTGGGCGGGGAGGCAAACGTGTTAGAACCATACCTGACCATACCTGAAACAATAATACCGCTTCTGAAATCACAAATTATTCCTAATGTAAATATGTTGTATGTTGAAATAAGACTTGAACCAGGATTTAATATTGCATATATTTAGGATAAATTTAAAAGTATAAATTTGAAAAAATTCTACCGGTTACATTAAATTTTTTGATAAATTTTAGTTAGTCATAAAGAAATATTTTTTTAGATTTACGTAAGAAAGTGTTGTTGCTACTGAAAAAGAAAACTGAATGATATTTTTCGATAATAAAATTAAAAGGCGTATATATCGATACCGTACTTGTCTTTATCGATACTGTGCCTTGTTGTACAGTATGTATTTTTTGACCGTACATTTAATTCTTTTCGTAAATTAAATTGGAATTCTTTAAAATTCTCAATTTATTATTATTTACAACCCTTTTCAGAGTGAAAAATTAAATTTTATGCTTATAAAATTTTCCACTTTCTGTCTTGGAAGTTGTATAAATGTTTTTTACAAACAAACTGGATATATAGACGGACAGATAGAATGAAATCAAATAGCAAATTTCCTTTAATATTTTATTTCAAAACCTGCTGGTTTAGTTGAAATTTTATTTGAATTTAAGTTTATTTTTATCTTCAAATTTATTTAGGTTAGAATTTTTTGAAAATTTTTTTTGGATATTGTGCAATAGTTTTGTAAATTTTAATTGAATTGATATTGAGTTTTACTATTAGAAAAAAAAATTGTGAATTCTAATTCAATTTCCACTTTCAATTTATTCTTGGTCGACAATATGTGTAAGATTCTTTATTTTAGTAATATTTCCTAGTCTTGCTTAAAGTAAAAAATTTCAGAGATTGTATTGGAAAATTTAAAAATTTTAAGATTTTCATCGTTTATCTAATAAAAATTTATTAAAAAATGAAATATGAAAACTTTTACATTTTTTGTCTTACATTCCGGTTGTTTAACTGAATGCAAATTTTAAGTCTACTCCAAACTTATTTATTTATAAAAATTTCCCTATTTATGAAGCCAAATTTGGTGTTTCCTTTTTATTTCAAATTTGAAATATTTGTACTTAAAAAATTTGATTTAAATTAAATATTACAACTGTTGTTAATGTTATAGAATGCCTGCGGCCTTAATATTTAATTCGATTTTCGTTATTCGAAAAAATGGTAAGGTAGGTAATCAATCTATTTGTATGATACTACTTTCCATCGGAAAATAAAAGCAAATTACATAGTAAGACCCCAGAATTATATTCTACATGGTAGTCGCCACATAAAACGAAATACGCCCAATTCTATTACTTTTACAATAGAAATCAATATAGACATAAGCTTATGTCTAGAAGTATGCAATTTTATTCGTCTTATAATGGCTATTTTGTGCATCTGTCAGAACATATTTTCGAATAATATTATTAATTTACTACTACTATTTGAAAGTGATGTAAGCATAAGTTTCGGTAGGTGATTTACAACTTTAGTTTTTTTGGTTATATCTCACAAATTATACATATTAAAAGTTATAATACAGAAATTACACACAAGCAATTCTATTCATATATATTATATTATAACAGTAACATTTCTAATAAAAATAATTGGGACTACTCGAATCATTATGAAAGCTGCAATTTATAGCTTCAAAATCCTAGAATAAGTCATATTAAGAAAATATTCAATTTTATATAAATAACAAAACTATCTTTCATTAGGTCTAGTGTGGTAGTTATCACATAACTTTTGGAACCATTCATATAAGGATATCAGAGATTAGGCTAGGTCAACTCTACTCTATAATTATTATTTTATATGTATATGAATATTAGAGTTTATACAAATATTTTTGGTTATTATGACAAATCAATTTAAAATTATACAATGAATGAAAATTATTAAGGAATTTTTTTTTTTAAAAACTCATGGACCTTAAATAAAATTTTATTTTTAATATTTTCAGCAGAAATCATAAAAGCAAAATATTTATAAAAATTTTTCCTTGTAAAAATTTATTAATATTTTACCAAATCCCATTTCCATTTTACGTTTATACCGAATTATTTCAATTTTTTTTTTAAATACATAAAATACGTAAAAATCATCATCATTTGTCATAAATTTTTATTTCAGGAAATTTCATTTTTTCCAAAGGATCACCTTTTTTTCAATATACCATAAAAAAAATAAAAGTAGAACATGTAAAAAAATTAAACGAAAAATCACCCATTAAAAAAAAGTAGTTTTCTTATTTTTTCTCTATATTTTCATTTTTCACAACAATTATTGAAAATATACAAAAGAAAATAGAAAAACATTAATGGAAAATGTTAAAGAGAAATAAAAAATTGAATTAAAAACTAATGGAAAAGATTAAAAACTGTTTAAATTGCCTGTATGTTTTGATACACCTTTACCTTGCCGCAAATCTACAAGATCATGCTGCTAAAAATTATTATGATGTTGTCACAATACAATGTGGTGAAAATTTTACAAACTTTTCAAACTTATAACATACCTACAACTCAAATATTCACCATAAATTTTTCTGGCAAAATGAAATATTTGCAGTTCTTGTTTTCTAAAATGTACATTAAAAAATACATTAAAAATGCTCATCTCAGTCTTAGAAGAATCTCACAGAATTCATTGCCATATTCTTATTAGTGTAACTGTAATTACACTTTACAGTTTACACCATTAAATTTCATTAGAATAACAAACATCATTAAATAAATTTCGAACTTTTGAGGCGCCGACATACATGTAATTTTTAGTTTCCTAATTGTTTAAATGCTTGTTTGGATTCCATAGGTTTCTTATTCAAGTGCGCGAACATGCAACTGTATGATTGCATGCAATTAAGCAATCAAACAATTTGTAATATTTAGATAACACAGTCGATTTGAATAAACTCAATATAGTTTATTTGCTTAGATATATGCGTAACGGTTTTACAATCGAGCATTAATTGCAAAACAAAAAATTGCATCTCTGTCTGCGCCCTTAAATTTTATTTCAAATAACCAATCGGGAATCCTATATCGCAATGCAAGTTAACTAAAAATAAGCTTACCCGCATTGAGTACCAATTGTAATGTGTAATGGTAAAAGTCATAAAATCGTTGTATTGATTTTTTTTAGATTTTGTGATTTTTTATTTCGGCCTCAAATGATTTCATGAAAATTTTCCTTAATCTAATATCATCAATATATAATAAAATTGAGTACTGCTAAGTTCGAAATATTGAACTATAGTACTAAATTATCTCAAAATATAGAAAAATTTATTACTGTTGGCCTGGTTTACAAATAGGAATTTTTTCGAGGAAAGTTTCGGTTTGAATTTTTAGACTAGACTTCGAATTGAAAACTGAAAAGGTTTTATTTGGAGTATTAAGCTTATTAAAAAATTCTAAAAATTTATCATAAATTTTGCATTCTGCTTATCAAACGCATGCGAAAATCCGTGACTCTCTAATTTTTTTATATACATTTTTTCATATGAAAACAAATGGTATAAGATTTTTTTTTTTGATGATTAGACACTTGAATCTTTATAGGAATCACATTTTTATGGAAGCATATAAAATATCACTTTTTTCTAAAATTTAAATACTCTCACTTTATACTATAAAATTTCGCATGGCCATTATTACAAATACTAAAACACTTTCAATAACAATACTACATCAAGCGAAAACTATTATAACTTTAGAATAATTTCATTTTAAATAATTGAATATAAAAAATTACCCCATTTTCCTTAAGTTACAATGTTCCTCTCAAATATAAGTATATGTAGTAGTTAAGTAGTAGTATATTCGTAATTTCAGATTTCACAACAACGAAAACTTTGTTTGTATTCTTACCTTTTTATTCTCCCCATCTCATATAAGATCTTCTGCATCTGCTCCCCTTAAATTTACATTTCCTTTTTAAAATACGAAAGGTTTCTTTCCTAGATTTTTTTTCTTTATTTTTCTTTTTGTTGTATTATTTTCATTCCTTCTTTTAGAATAATTCTAAAAAGGAATAAAAAAATCTTTAAATCCAACATTTGAAAGAAAAAATATAGTTGTACCATTACAATAGTATTGAATAAATCTTTTTGTTGTCATATATATGCGACCCTTTTAAAAAACAAGCAAAAAAGGAAAAAACTGAAAAAAAAAACAAGGATAACAACAATAGTAAGAATGAAAATTTTCTCAAAAATATTTCATTTAATTTTTCTCCAGAGATCGATTTTTCTTCAACGCAAAGTATATAAAATAAAAAAATAAAAAAATTAATAAACAAAAATATATAAATTAATCCCTTTTGTATATCACCAGAATCACAGGATTTAAACTTTTATTTAAAAAAAAACAACAAAATAAAAAATAAGGTAAAATAAGCGTTAAAAACGAGAGAAAATG
This sequence comes from Condylostylus longicornis, assembly GCF_029603195.1. Taxonomy (NCBI): domain Eukaryota; kingdom Metazoa; phylum Arthropoda; class Insecta; order Diptera; family Dolichopodidae; genus Condylostylus; species Condylostylus longicornis. The sequence continues at coordinate 3,313,321 of NW_026578009.1, read as the reverse complement.
AAAGAAAATGATAGCCATATAAAAAAAAAACAGCTGCTTTTGTTACAAACACCCATCAAACCCACCAAAATAAAAGTACAAAAACAACAAGAAAAAAGTTTCTGTTTTCTTTATTTTTTAAAATTTCTCCTTTTTTTTTTTTATTTTTTTGGCAATTTTCACAAAATTTCCTTCACCCGGTGTTATTTTCTTAACCGGTAAAAGTTTTAAAAACACATTCAGCACGATATTCAAATAAAAATGAAAATCCTTTTGAAATGCATATCAGTAAAAATTTAATTCAATGTGAAAGAAATGCTAAAAAAAAATAAAATTTTGATGTATACAAAAAGAGTGTGTGTCTCGACGCAAACAGCTCCGAAATTAATTGAAATCCTAAAAGTAAAAAATTTTATATAAAATAGAATCAAACTGCTTGATTATTTTTGTCGAATAAATTTAAATTGTATAAAATAGTTATTTATTATAGTCCGACCTGTTCCTAATATTTGCAAGGAATTAGATTAACAAACAACAAAACCACAGTTTAAACAAAGAATGCTATATTTCAGCTGCATATTAAAATTTTACCACAATTTGTTACTAATTTTGTTTTACGTAATAATAAAATGGTGAATCAAATAATTTCGATACAAATCTGTGGTAAAAAGGAAAATTACTCTAATGTTATATAACCACAAAATCGAATATGGTAGTAGTAGCAGTAAGAGAGAACAGCCTGGTGTGCCCACCCACGCGAAACCCATGCACTAAGCTAAGAAGAAGACCCATCCTCAAATTAAAACCTCACAATCCCCATACATAATAAAATTCCCAAAAACCATCTACAGGAACCAATTAACCCCTTCCTCCCCGCCCTCGTTGAACATCGAATGCCTCACTAAAGATTGCCCTGAAAAACCTAATATGAGTAATATCCCGATATTAAAGCCTATAATTCAGTGAAATTTTTTTTTAAAATCCGAGAAGGCCAAAAAGCACCTCTAATAGTGTTCTTGCGAATTTTTTTTTTTTTTTTTTTGGGGAAAATTCATTAACGATTTTAAATACAAATATTTTCTTAATTTTGAAAAATTTTTATAATAAAAGCAACGAAAAACAAAATCAATTAGATAAATAAAAATTTTACAGCCTAAACTTTAAATAACCTTAAATTTTATTAGAGTAGATACTTAAAATTTGTCCAAAAATAACTTTGCAATCTTAACAAAAATTATTTTATAGAATTTCGGATGTGTATTGTAACAGGAATCAAAAAAAAATTCAATATCAATTACAAATTTTAAATTTAATTGTTATTCAGACACTTCTATAATATATTTGAGTTCATATTCACTTACCCAACACACTACCGAAAAAATTTGTTCCAATTTGGCGAGATAGCCTGTACCAAAGCGTATAAAAAATCATTACATTATTTCATGCTTATATTATTATAATATAAAATTGATGCCATAAAATAATATTATAGAAGAAATAAACGAACATTAAGATCAGACAAGGTCTATATGACTAAAAATTTTCAACTAAAACGAAAAATGTGTAAAAAAGGAAAAAAGGATAATTTGAAATATAATTCTTTAAAAAAAACGTACTATTTGACAGTGGAAAAAAAAATGGGATTACAAAATGGAGAAGAAAAAATTTTTTTAACACCTAGGTCAAAAATGATCTTATATCCCAACCGTTCTCAAACAATTTGTTTTACATATTTTTCTTGAGCTTTGCCTGGTCTATTTATTTCTATTTATCATCCTATACTCGTATTTAAAGGGTATGTTAATGACGCTCTTCTTATTTAGATTTTTTTGCAAAAATCAAATTTTAGCATTAAAGTTAATCGAAAATATATTTAAAAAAGTTTGAAATTGTTCGTTACGAGTATCAAAAATATAAAGAATTCGAAAATTTGGAAAATTTGGAAAATTTTCAAAATAGAACCTCTAAAAAATTAGAAATTCGAGGAACGAGAAGAAAAAATCAGTTGGTTTATCAGTATTTCAATTTTGAAATCTGGTTTTAATTTGGCCATATATCAGGGATTCATCAACTTTTGGGATATGCTCAGATATCAAGACTTTTTCTATGACATGTAAAATCGACCCATATATAGAAAAAAATTTAGTCAATTTAGTTGAAATTTTATATGTATATGAAGCCTGATTGTTATTGAGATTCGCAAACATTGATTACCAATGGAACTGAAAGTGAAGAAAATCAATTTTTATATTGAAATATTTCGTTTTTTAGTAGGTAGATAAAATATCAAATAGAATTTTCACTATATGTACAAATTTTGTGGGCCTGATTTTTTATAGATTTTAAAAATTTTTAAAAGAAATTTCACAGGAGGCCACATGTGAACACAGGAACGCCTTGTGGTGCCAGAAAATTCCAAACAGGAAAAAAGTTTTAATATAATCATGAAATCATGTGTCAGGAGCAAGAACTTAATGCATTCGAGTATTTCGTCAAAGAACTAAAAGAAGTGTTCGGAGCAGGGGATCGAACGCGTCTCACCGGATAGATCAAAAACCTGTGTGCAGATGTGTGTGGATGTGTTTAGGCCAAAAACCAAATTCATCGAACCTATGGGGACATATCCCAGCATCTTTCAGGCGGAAATGCACGCCATCGACATTCGTGCGTTCATTTTTAAAAAAGCATATCTGAGACATGAAATCTTGATCATGTCGGATAGTCTGACTGCTATCAGAGAGCTGAATTCATTTTCAGTATACTCAGATACTTATCAAAAGACTAAAATAAATAAATACAAAAATTGCTTTTTCTTCTTTTCTCAGAACTGGCAAAGGGTTACCAAATTTATATTAAAATTGAAAACTGCTTTTCTAATATATTTATACCTAAATAATAGAATATGTTATCTGTTATAAATACTTTGCAAAACTAATAACTATAGTTTTATAATTATTCTACAGCAACTCCGTTGAATTTTAGAAAAACTCAAGAAAATTTAATTCATATTTTTTTCACATTTAATTCACAACCAAAAAGATTTTGAAACGAAGACTAAGTATTTTGTAATCCTACAATATAATATCAAAGTATATAACAGAAAAAAGTTCAAATTCATATTTAAATTTCAAAGTCATATTTTAAAGTTTAAAAGATAAAAAAAAAATTCTGTTCTAAAGTAAATCAATCAAAAATCAAATTAAACAATATCTCAGCTTATTTTGTCTTTCTTCAAAATAAAATTTTAATTCTCCACCTTTTTCATATTTGTTAACATAGTATATAAGATTTCAAATTCAAAAAAATAAAAATATATTCATTTACATACACACACATACACACACACACACTGTTATACGGATGAAAACAAAAATCACAAAATTTCATTCAAGAGTGTATTAAAAATAAAATAAGGTTAAACAATTTTAAGAATTTAAATTGCTAAACTTTTAGTAAAATGAAAATTTTGTACCAGTAAATATTCTAGAAAACTTGAATAAGTCTTAGGATTCCAAAGTTGTTCAAAAAAACAAAAAAAAACAAAATCAAATTTTGTATAAAAATGTTTTATCAGCTGTCTAGACTTATCTACAATGTAACATCATTTTAATTTTCAGTTACTTAAAAGCTTAAACTAAAAAATTTTACTCACACTTTAACTAAAAACAAGATTTACAAATAATCAACGCAAACAAATTCTAAGATGAATCTTTTAAAATTTTTTTATCATTTGTCTTTCAAAACTTTTTTGATATTTTCTGAATTAACTTTGAAAAACTCCTATTTTGGATTTCCAGTTGCTATACTCATTGTATTTTTGTATTAAATAATGAGTAGCATATCACTTTATCCAAAATATTATTTTTGAAATGACATTAAAATATTTAATCCTTATGCACATTAAAATTTTTATATGAAGAATAAAGTTTGCGGAACTATTTCTTCAAAATTACTCGAATAGTGACAAATTCTACACCATTCAATCTATAAATTATAAATATGAAGATCAAGTTTTTGTTTCGTTCCGAAATTCCCATTATTTCAAAATAGAATAAAATTTTAACAAGTCTGCCCTGAAATTGTAAATCTTTGACAAATCACATAGCCCGACCAAAAGAAAATTTCTAAATTCTGCGCTTGTAAAAAGAATAATAGAAATAATAACTTATTAGTATTAATGCAAATTACAAAAAAAACTATTAATGCGAATGAATAAGACTAACGAACTTATTTAATGAATTCTTTTGAATTTTCTGCTATATGGCAACACTGTTGCGTTTCAAATCTTCAAAATTTTTTTAATATATTTCAAACTTTCTTTATACTTATTTTCTTAACAATTTCCACTTCTTTAAGACTTAATTTCTTTCATATTTTATACAATGATATTTTCGGTGCCTTATATTTTTTCGGTACTGCCTAAGTCCCAGAAAAATTCTGAATGTGCAAACAAAAATGTAATGATAATCTTCTTATATACTCTTTTACTCTAATAAATAAATAAATTTGGCAAAACAATTTAATTTTTATGAATTACTAGTTTAATTGCTTTAATAATGCCCCTAAATTTATGCAAAATTTTTATTTAAATTTATTTCAATAGAGATCCTTGATTAATTCGAGTTTCTGTAATATTATTATTATAATAAATCTAAAATATTGTTCTAAAGATCTGCATTACATATTTCATTACAAGAACTTATTCAGAATTTTAACAGAACTGACTTGATTTCTAAGTATTTAGTTTGTAATTAACAGAATAAAATAAAACAGAAAAAAAAAATATTAAATTCGTGTATAATTTGATTAACTTATTTCATAAATAATTCAATTTTCCCCAAAAAAAAAAATTTTTGGAAATCATTAATAAAAAATAATAATAATATAATTTAATAATATAAGGATGGTAAAAAGAAATCAAACAACTTATTTGAATAAAATTTTACTTATTGCCTAAAAATACTTGTTTTAAAATATTTCTTTAAAATTTCTGAATACCTACAATAAGGTGGACAATCCCACATTAAATATTATTTACGAAAATCTCTCCAGCTAACTTTTCATATTTTGTACGGACTTAATTTTTTAAATAAAAGATGAACAAATATTGTTGATTGGGTGTCATATTTTTTAAAAATAACCTCGTAGCACAATATCTTAACTGAACTGAAATCTGTTGTTTTTCTCACACCACCGCCTCCCGCCAGCACCTACGAAACAATTCAATAGATTTAAATGAAATCAGACTTAGAAATTAGTAAATAATATTTTTTTCACATGAAGAACGCATTATTTAAGTACCTGAATGTGTGTGTGTGTTTGTGTACTTCTTTTACTTTGATTTTCAATCATTTTTTTTATTTCTTTAAATATAAGATAGAAATTTTTCTAAGAAACCTTTATTTTTCTCCAGAATACCATTGAATCGGAAAACAAAAAATTTTTATATCAAATTTTATATTATACAACAAATAAAAAAATCAAAAAAAAAAAAATTTCCAAGGATACAAGTAGAAACTGTAAGAGAAAAGATTTACAAAAAAAATATACATGTATATATGTATATATATATATATGTATATATATATATATATATATATATATATATACATGTAATATTATTTTATTATCCTTAAAATAATATTCAAATTTTAAATAAAAAAACATTTTTTAATCTTCTTTCCTTATTATTATTGTTATTATTGTTATTACTTTACTTTTACTGTGTTTTAATAAAATCTTACATTAAAATGCCCTCAAAAATTATAAGTAAAATTTTGTTGAAATAACTAATTTCTTAAATATTAGTTTATTTTTTTTTTGGCAAAATATCGGAAAAATCAATAAAGGAAAAAAAAAAATTCAACATAAACTTTAAGCAGCACATATAGGCAATATATTTGGAGAGATTCTTTTTAAAATCGCAACAATAGGAGAGAATTAGAAGATGTAGGCAACTTCAATCAACTTATATTTGCCTGGCGGATAACATTCAATACACTGCAGCGCAGATTTTAAAATTAAGTCACGGAAAAATTTAACTCATCCTTGAATCTAGTGATACTTGCTTTAAAGATCAAATAACTTTTTCCGTTTTCAATTTTTCTCTTCCAAAGCTAAACACGAAATAAAATAAAAAAACTAAAAATGGCTTTAAGTATTAAGGAATGCAAAACATTTCGGTTAGCTTGGAAAAATTTGCATCTATAGATTTGAAAGGGTTATACGTTTTTTTTGTTCTATGCTTTTGTAATTTTCATTTTTGAAAAACGCATTCAAAATTTTATTTAAAATGAAATTTAGTACAAATTATAATATTTTTAGAACAAGTTAAAGATTTCTGAAAGCGTAAAATTTCAGCGTAAAATTCAGCCAAGATATTTTTTGTTCGTTCGTCCGATCTAGCTCAAAAACAGAAATAGAAAACATTATTAATTTTTAAAAAATTGTTTGTTTTCTCCCAAAGACACCAGCTATAGTAGTAAAGATCCAATTTTCGAGATCTGAGATATCCCAAAAGCTGATCAATCCGTTATATAACAAAAGAAAACTCAAAGATAAATTTTTAATGAATAAACTTAAACAGCAGACAGGCCGACAGACATCCCTCTAAAAATAAATTTGGTACCATCACAACCTACCTTATTGTACGGAATGCGATGGGAATATCTTAGAAAACTTAATTTTCAAGATAATTCTACTAAATTTTTATTAATTTTTCTATAATTTTAACATTAATTGTACAAATTCCGCCAAATCTATGAATTTATTCATCTGGAATACAAGAAAACGTGTGTCATTATGCATCAAATAAAAACCGAATTTTAATCTCAAAAATGTAAAGTCAAAAATCCATATATTTACAGAGCAACGTGAAACCAATTTGTAACATATCATCAAATAAAATAATCATGTCTCAATTTGATTGAATTAAAATAATTCAATTGCCACAAAAGAATGTTCATATCCTTCTTGAATAAAAGGGTTTTAACAGATCGGCATCTGTAATATAAAGTCAAAGAATGATAGACTGTAACTATTTTGATTCAGTAACAATTTTTTTTAATTTTCCTATATTAAAACCATAAAAATTAAATTAATAACTAAAAGGAAAATATCAATTTTCTGTAGCCACAAACAAAAGCAGATCCAACAGCATTTCAAAAGAAAATTTTAAACTTGTTATTAATTGAACTGGTACAGTAGATATGCTTCATACATTTAAAAAATATTGCCGTCAAATCTCTGCTACCAAATGTGAAAGTGTTATTGCACGGGTACTACATACAATAACATATGTATATATACATATGCATTTGAAAACTTAGTAAAATACAATTGACAAATGTTTATTCTTTCTCTTCTTTATTTTAAAAAGTATTTAATTTTATTATACAAAAAGTTTCTTTTCAGAGTAATTTTCGATTTGCTTTATCTGTGATGGCAAATATTTAGATTGAAAAATATTTAAGTAATTTATTTCTTATTATTTTACTTTTTTATAGTTTTTAATTTTATTTCATTTCATTTATTGAAAAGTTTTTGGAATATCTACTATTATAAATGAAATCCGTTTCATACAATTCTCTACATTCTACATGAACAATGACAACAAAAACATTTTATTCCAAGAAAACCGTTTCATATAGAGAGAATTAAAAATGAGCGGTAAATGATGTCATTTGAATTTTAGAAGTTTTTCTCATATTAATTAATTTTAAATTATAAAGTGATTCGAATGAAGTTAGTTGTAGAAGCATTTTTTTTATGAATCTTATGTGGAAATTTAAAAAGAAAAATTGTAGAAATACAAATACGCTAAGTTCTCGATTTACGACAGCGATTCGTTCTGAAAAACTGCGTAATAAGTCGAGTGTTTTATTGTTAAATGAGTTTTTTTTTTTTTTAAAGTATATTCATTTACAAATGTCATATAAATGTCATTGTGAAATAATTGACAATATTGTGAGAACCAGTTTTGTCGTAAAACATTATATTTTTTTATTTTTCAATGTTTTGTTGTGTTGACAAGAAAACAAATGGTTAAAAACAATGCAACAAGCTATGAGCGCTAGAACATTTTTTTTATTACTTTGGTTAAAAGCGTCGTAAATGCAAGTACAAGTTGTTGTGCGAATTGACAAATTTTAAAACAAAAGTGTCGTAATCTAAATCGCAGTATATTAAATGCACCGTATATCGAAGACCTAGTGTATAGTTTAAACAACAACATACTAACAAATCATTAAAAATTTTTGGAATATTTTAAATTCTAAAATGGCAACGAAACGATTTTATGACCCCAATGACAATAATTTCGTAGAAATCTTCAATTAGAATAGTCGCTCAGAATATTTTAAAATTTAAGGAACAAGTATTACGAAATTTAACCAATTTTCCATGAAAATTTTTATTATAATATTATAAAATATTCAAAATCCCTATTCTAAATTGATTTCTTTTTTAAATTTAACAAATTTGAAATGATCATAAATCAACTTTAAGGACTATTACTATTTTACAATTAAAATATTTTATTACAATTTTCAATTTGAATTAATTGTACTCTGATGTAAAAATCAGTAATAAATTATACAGAATAAAATTTTTTTTAAATGTACATAAATATTTAATTTTATTCAAATTAATTTCGTTTTCAAATATTTGTATACTAGGTATAATCTTATTATTTTGCCCTTAAGTCTTGAAAGAAATTTTCTTTTTTCTTGTGTCGCTATTATACACGGGCAATTGTTTTGAATTTATGAAATTTTATATGCCCAATTATTTGGATTTTTGTGTGGGCTTTTCAAAAAGTAATTGAATAATAATTAAATAAATAATAGTATGTAAATAAGGCATTTGAAATATTTTTATTAAAAAATAATATTTTGTAATATTTTGAATACTTTGTGCTGTAATAATCGAAATGTATTCCAATTCGATTATTCATTATTGACAATGAATCAATGACAGCGCTAGAAATTGTGATATTTTTGATTAAATTATAATTAATTTTATTTTTTAATAATTTAATTAATTAGATTTCCTTTCAAGAATATCAAAACTAGATACAATACATAGACAATCGCACAAAATAATTCCCAATTGAAGGCGAACCAACCGAAAGTGAAATACAAGGGCTCTATTTAACTTTAATTTCGAAACGCTTTGTCGTTTTTTTAAACAATCATACTCATAACTTGGGTTTAGACTACCGTATGCAAACAAAATTCTCCGGTTATTAATCGTGAATTCATAAAACATTTATTGCTGAGCTATTTTATTCTTTAAGTTTTATTATTAACTAAAAACAACGCCATTATTTCATTGACTCGCTGATGTCTATTGAAAATTATAGAGTTCAGATGAACGTATGCTGAAAATTTTATTCCAGTTAATTATATTTGCACTATACAGTTTTTGTAGTAAATAAACGGAAAAGCCACATATTTTGATTTAGGTATAGATTTTGTGAAATTAATCCTTGTGACGTCAGGGCGTGTTAAGTAATAGGTTTGGTTTTAAATAAAATCTGACTAATTTTTCACAAAGCAATCCATATGGTCTCATCTTAGAAAATTTTTTGCATAAAAATATTTTTGGTCGAATTAAAATGAACAAATCGGCCTTTGATATTAGCACAAAGTATATAATATAAATTCAAATAATTGGTTTAATTTAAACAATTTATACCTTGACTCATTTAGGAATGTACAATAAAATTTGTACATTCCTAAATGAGTGAAGAAGATATTAAAAATTTTTAAATTGCGTATATAGAATGAATTCGCTCCCCCAAATATCAAACGTCGTAATCCACCCATAAAAGTTGAATCAATCGAACTAAAGCGAAAAATTCAAAATATTGAACTAAGTAAAATTGAGTTCTAATCAAATTTGAGCTAGTAAATGAAACTCATATACCGTTCAGCTTTAATTATGCCAATTATATGTATACCTAAATCACTATTGCGAATAGCAATTTAAAAAACAAAGAAAGCAAATATTTCACTCCTTCCTAAATTTAAATTTCTATTTTCTATCGGAAAAGAAAATTTTTTTTTCCTCCAAATATTTTAATTCTTGTTATAAGAAAAAAAGGAAAAACAAATTGTACTTTTTTCCCCAAAATACAAATAATTTTACATGCATACATATATACACACTTAATTTTAGAAATGAACAACGAATAAGAATTCTTTCTTTGATTACCTCATCTAAAATACTACTTGAATTCAAAAGAAATTTTAAAAATTACGTAATAAATAAGAACTATACATTTATACAAATGAAATATAAAGTATATATAATTACAAGCACACAATTTTACTTTATATAACCCCATCTATATTTACGAACAGTCGAAATAAAATTAAAATATTTCACAAATAATTTCCTACCTTCTTCCGGAAAATTTACAATACAAAGTTTGCATGTTTCTTAACAATTTAAGTTTTATTTCAAACATGAAATTTATTCGCTCTTCAATTCTGACTAATTATTCATATAGACGTCTACTGTCTTCACATGTTTATGTTTTTTGATTTAATTCAAAATGGAAAATAAAGAAAATAGCGATTATTTTTTTTTTCATTTTATAGAGCCGAGTCATAAGATACTCTTACATTATTGCTTTAGTTCAGCACTAAAAACTTTTACTGCAGTTTTGTGTTTTATGTGTAGCAGAAATTTATTCAGTGTTTGTCATAATAATTTTCTTATGAGTAAAAAAGTCGGCAAAAATTGTAAAAATACCCTTTAATTCTTAAGAAAACCAGAAATCATCTAGATAATTTACCTCCAAATACACAAAATTGGTACTTAGAAAAGTTTAACTTTCTCTTCAGTTAAATTTCAAGGAAATCAGTTGATTATTTCTATTATATACATATGCAAAAATGTAGATTCGGCCCATAATAAAAATCCAATTGTTGATACCTGATTTTTTTAATAATTTAGGTGTTATATTATTGAAGGGAGGTTATACATGAAATTGCAAGCAATTCATGGATTATTTTCTTAAAAAAATTCATAAACGTAAATTTTGCTCAGTTGCAAAAAACTAGATCCAGTAAAGATCCCGTTGCTGTTACTTAACATAAAACAAATGTTGATCAATCCATCAAATAGTAAAAATTATACAGATTTTCTAATTCGGTTGAATTAAAGATACAGGAAAGCACAGACAAACAAACGGACAGGCTAATATCTTTCTAAAAGAAAGCTCTACTGTAAAGGAGTGTATTTCTAGCGAAAACTCGATATGTGAAATTTCGTTCTCTTAAATAGTCTCTCTTATTGTGTGTTACACAGTTGGCAAAAATATTCTAAACGTGCATTAAAAACTCTGATAAAAAAATTTGAGTTCTATGAATACAAAAGTAATTTTTTAATATAATTATTCTTGTTTCGCAAAATTTAACAATAATTTATTTATTCTAAATAATATTTTATTAAATATACAAACATTTTTTTTACTAATTATATCTTAAAATTGCATAACATTACCCTAACCCAACTTTCATATGCATATATGAACCTTGTTCATATAATTTACGTTTGTTATACAAGTATATACAATCATAAACTATTGATTAAGTAGTTTAATAAAAATGTAAAACTCTTATATTTTTCCACGAAATTAAAAGAAAAAATATTTCGTTAAAAAATGAATATTTAATTTCTATATGAAATTTCTAAGAATTTTCTATAACAGTAAATTATAATAAAACGCAGTAATAAAACAAAAATTTCCATAAGGATTTATAAAACGCAGCAAATAACTATGGTGAAAAAAATTCACTAATTATAAAATTTTACAACACAACGAAAATTACGTTCAAATTAAAATAAAAAATGAATTGAAAGATGAAAATGCATAATATTTATAAATATCGATTGAATTGAACTCTTTACAAAATGAATTAGAACATTCAAAGGCCATAGCTTTTTCATGAATGCTTATGCAATTCCTACATATTTATGTGTTTGAAAGAAATCGTTTTCATTAAATAACGATTCGCAAAGCATTGTGGAGTAGATTAAAGTTAAAATATTTTCAAAAATTTTATCCTAAATTAAGTCTTAATTTCTTTTTATTAAATTGGTAAAAATCGAATTGCCGTTGCAACTAATTTTAGATAACCCGTATGTACTATTTCATTATGTCCCTGTATTAAATTAAAATATTTTTTGAGTTTGGGTGATATTGCAAAATATTGCGTTATTGAATTTAATAAAAAACACACTTTAAAAAAAGGAAACGGAAACGGAACTCAAAGTTTTGTATAAAAGCAGTAATTTCTTATATATTTTTACGTGATTTGAAACAGAATATAGAGAATTATATTGCATTTTCAACTACATGCCTATAGTTAAAATATTAACAATTTTGAGATGTTGCGGTGTTACTATCAGGGTGCAAATAGTTTATTTGATTTAAATTTTCTATAACAAAAGAAAGGTGGTTTGGAACAATTTCATATGCAAAAAAAATAAAAAAGTTTTATAAGATATTCAAAAATTCGTCATAATAATGCAAAATAATGTATGCATACTATTTGAGAAAACTACTCTCGCCTCTCTTATAAAAATAATTTAAGAATATAGAGAAAAAAACATAAAATTTAAATAATGGCGGTTTCAAGAATTCACAAAACAATATTACCTATTTGCTTTAAAAGAAAAACTTTAGAAAACAAAAAATAAATTTTCTTATGAACGATAAAGAAAAATGCATTTTAATGACAACAAGTTTTTGTAAAATTTATTCTACCAAATCTATTCGAAATTCACTATTCTATAAAAGTATGATATACTCGTATTACTACAATATAGTTGCAGATTATATAAGTGAATAAAATTTAAAATTCTTTAAAAGTGAAATTTGAATTCAAATAAGATGGAAAATAAACAGCTACGCATCATATATTAATATGTAAATTTAGAAAAGTTGTCGTCATAACAGTTAGTGCCGTTATGTCTCTTAAAATTAGATAGCACTATTGAATTGAAATCTTTATAAATAAAGATACTATTAAATAACGATTAAATTAATAAATTTACTGTTCGAGGGCACTAGTGCACATATTGGATGTATATCATATCCAGTCTAACATATTGTAAAGAATACCTTATTATATATACTCTTCTCAATTACTGACACAAATTTTAAAAAAGAAAAATATGAAAAGAAGTATAACACTTTCAGAACATTAAGCAGTGATATAAATTACGTTAAGCGATTATTAACTGCGATTAATGGAATAACACAAAAAATCTAGAACATAAAACATGAACATACATACTGCACAATGATGGGATTCGTGTGAAACCAGGAGGATTTTAACTCCAAGAGGATATTTACTAAGGGATACTAAAATATAATGCGAATCCATGTCTTTTGATTAGTGATTTCCATTCAACTTGAAAATGTATTTTTCACTATATCATTGACTATAGTCCACGCATATTCTTATACAATTTTACAAAGTCTTGAAAGAAATCCATTTGAATATACGGATATAAGACAATATTGATACCTTTATATATTTCTTCCATAATTCAGTTGTAACGTGACACTTATTTTACCAGCCAAAAATAATCATTGCGTTTTTTTATCTTCTTAAAATAATTTAAAGGGTAAAACATTAAAGTTTGACATTACATTTTCTTCAACTTGTGGGAAAAAGTTTTCAATTAAAATCACATAATATACAAATAAATTTACTGAATTTATTCGTTAAATTTATATAAAAATTTTATGTTTAGAAACGGTTCGGCAATTATTTTAATTTTGTCGGCACAATAAACTCATTTTGATTATGCCATTAAAACAATCATTGTCTATTAATTAAATGGTGTAAATTAAAAACAAAACTTTTGTCTTGGGAATTTATTAATCATTTTATATTAAAATAAATAATTATAAAGCCTCAAATTGGATTAATTAAAATTTGAAAAGAATTATTCAATTTTTCTATTTTAATTTGAGATTTTTAATACTTAAATATTAAATTAAAAATTATCGCCATCAAGTTATCAAGAAAGTTTACTAATCAAAATAATTTAATAAAAATATTTTAATTAAAATATCTAGCTATTATGCATAAGTTCGCATGAATGTGTATAAAAAAAAATTCCTTTTATTCAGTAATTATTATTGAAATTTTACTTTACATACCCAAAAAAAAACAAAAGGATACTACACCATTATTTTAAATTATTGTGACATAAATCGATTTTCGAAAATTGACTTTTTCTATCTTGATCCATTTTATTCTAATCTGATTTGTGTCAATATTTGAAATACGTGATTCAAAATAGCTGTAATTTGATACTCGTAGTATACCAAAAACAGATTTTTTTTTTCGTTTTTATTTTTAGGGTTATTAACTCTCTATCCGAAATTATACCCATATAGAAAACCCCAATTAATTTTATAAAAATTGTTTATATACGTATGACATAAATGACATTGACACATTTTACATATATAACACTATTTATGGGAGTTAATGAAAAGTTTTTTTTTTTATTATTTTAAAAATTTTAGACTTTTGATCCGATTATATCAGAGCTGATAATGTACAAATATAAAATATTTTCATAAAAAATGGATATTTTTTGTATTGGTATTTAATTAAGAGTAATTGATTTACTAAAACTAAAAAATATGCACAGGATTATTGTCTGTCGCCAAGAAGTATATGAGGTTCATATGAGCTTGAAAATTGGTAAGTCAATAAAATTTTTGTTCAAAATCGACTGTCAAAGCTCTCTGTTTTTCAAAATTTAAGTTAGAAACACACAATTTACTTTGTATTTTTAAAATTTTCCATACTTTACCAGTCGCATTTCATAAAAACAAGGAAGATATTGGAATTTAACCATTGATATTTCAAAATATCAAGATTTGATTAATGACTTTCATATTGGAAAAACTGCGTAAACATTTTTAGTTTCCGTACTGCCTTCTATATTTTTTATGCAGAAATTTTGACGAAAATTTATTTGAATTCTTTATTGTCCAAAACCCTACTTGCAATGTGCATGAAGACGCATAGAACGCATTGTAATACTGTAAGTTAATAGTACATTTGGCTACATTTTAAAGTTTTCAACCATTTTTGTTAGGTTTTCTATAAATTATTGTAATAAGATTGATAAAAGCTTTAAAACAAGCTATCAGCATTCCAATATTGTCAGTTTTATCTAATTTTTCAGATTTCTGGAACTTCTGCCAGGTTATCAGAATTCTTAGCCAAAATTACAGGTTTTTTTAAGTTTCTCAGTTTTTTTCGAATCACATGGCATCAATAGAATAGTTTAGCCTATAGTTTAAGATATTCCGTCTTTCGTTGCCAGAATAATCAGGAAATTTAGAACGAATTTTTTCCGTCATAAAAATAACAATAAAATCAGATTTTCAGATTTTTTGACGAAATTTTCAAGATTTTCTGTAAAATCAATATGGCAACACTGCAAGTTATCTATATGTTAAAACTATAAACAAATGTGTAAACATACCATTTAAGCAACTTAAATTTCAAATTTTCCATAATGCAAACACAATATACTCTGTGAATTTTTCCCTCTACAGTATTTAAGTAAAAACTAATGAAATTCTGAGGTAATTTAAAAAAAATTCGAGAACAGATTTTTTTACAATCTGGAAGCCAGAATATATCTAATTGCCTCATGTAAAATCAAACAAACAAAAAAATAATTTATTATTATACATTCATACGGTTCAATTTCAACAGAACTCATTTATATGAAAATTTGCGCCAGTATTCATATTTTGGATGTATAATGTTGAATTCATTTACTTTTAAATATTTTAATTAATATAAACTCCTAAACGAATACTAATGATAATTCAAATTAAAAACCTGTTTTAGCAATCCTCGCAGGTTAGGATCCAAGTAAGTAAATTAACTGAGAAGATAGCAAGTCTACTGAAAAAACTGGTCGCTATTTTGGTAGCAATATTTCTGCCGCTATATTGAATACATATTTATTCTATATTGATATACATAGTTGCTTTGTGACATATAAAATCTAACTAGATTTTTTGACTAGATTTTCAATTAACCTCGTCAGATTCTTCATGTGCACATGGCAAAGAAAATATTTCTTAAATTAATGCGAAACATTGAAAATTTAGTTTTAAATATTATGATTGTTTTTGCAACAGAAAATATTTAAAATGCAGTGTACTCGTAATAAAACATGGCAGAAAATACTATTTTTTCACCCTATCTCGATTTCTACCAGTTTTTATCACTAGAAGCATTCAAAACAATGACATTTATAGTAATATTTGTTTTTGAGTGATAGCACTAAAATTTCCGAGAAGGCAACAATAGTGTTATAAAAAGTAAAATATTATTTAATTTACTATCTACTCAGTTAACGACTCTGCATTTCAATGACAGGAATAAGTGCACTTTCATTCATATTTATCTAATATTGACTAAAATTTCATAATATTTATTCCGGATATTAAGAGAAAATGACTTTTACAACAAAATCCTTTTACAACATTTTTAAGGTTCATTGTTTATCCCTTCTATATTTTTAATCAAGATGATTAAAATACTCACATATGATAAAGACATATACAAAATTTTAAATTAAATAAAAAATGAAAACATCATTTATTAAAGACCATCCGATGACTCTGTCATTATGAGCAATTTCTTTTTTTTTTTGTATTTTTTAATATCATTCTTTTTAATACCACACCCATTGAAAATTTTTTCTTGAATGATAGCCAGATTTCTTACACAATATTATATTTTATGTCTATATATGAGCTTCTTTATACATAGATATCTACATATATGGATTGCACTTATCTATATGTACATATGTAAAAAATTAATTTTACATTCTATATGCTGGGAATTTTTTTTTAAACTTAAATTTTTGCTTTACTTAATTGCAAAGGAATAAATATTATAAATATAAAATGCAAAGGATTTAATATTATGTGTGTAAGCGTAAACACGTAAATGGAATAAAGATGCATAGTATGTGCAATATCTTATGTAATAGAAATAGTATGGAAGACTTGAGTTTTCCTTCAGCATACATTAAATTACGAAAAATTTAACTATAAATGCAGAATTTTCAGAAAAATTCAACTATAAATATTTTATTAGAATTTCTTTGGAAACAATTGATAATGCATCAGACCTTGAATTTTTTAACAACTTTCTATTACAACTGCAGTCTTTTCTAGCAATTTAAGTTCAAATAATTTTGTACAATTTACTCTCTAATTTAATAAAAATTACCATGTAAGCGGAAAAATTTCAAAAACACGCTTTTAAGTGAAATTTCTTTTGAAGTGGAATAGCATAGAGTGGAAAGTGAATAAAGTTGGGTCAAACCAATGGTTTGTATTGTAGCACTTTTCCCTTCAACAAGTGAAAATTCTGCTTTTAAATACAGTCTATGTATACCTATCACACTATTAAAATTACTTTCATTCATATACGGAACTATTTCTAGGATTGCATATATTTAGGATGAACGATTTATGCAGTCTTTGAAATAAAGCAAAAATTAATAAAAAGTGGGTTTAACATAATGCCCGATTTTAAGGGTTAATTGCGTGAGTTAAGAAAAATAATTATATTTTTTAATGTCATAGAATTTACCGTTAGCTTTTTGTGTTTATAGAAATTTGAAAAAGCTTCCGGTTTCGGAAATATAAGGCGTCAAAAATTCAAATTTTACAAATTTCAAGGGGCGATAACTTGAGAGGGGGTGGTGATGGAAAAAAATTTTTCCATCGTAATTGTCTAAAAGCCCCTAAAATTTCAAAGTTCTACAGAATGGGGTCTAGAAGAAAAACGAGATCAAAAATTTGGAAAAAGGGACTTTAGATAACGGTAAATTTGAACGGCCATTTTGTTTTTCTAAAGTTTAACTATAGTATACCGCGCTAGAGAAAGCAAGCCACTGCCTTTCTGCGTTTGAAAAATTTGAAAAATGCTTATGGTTTCATTGCAACAAATAGTTAAAAAAGACCACTTTTAAGGTTTTGGGGGATATAACTTCAAGAGGGGGGGAGATAGGTAAAAATTTTGTTCTACGGAAATAAGTTTCTAGTAAAGATATATGTACGTATTAAATTTCAGCTTTCTATTTTCAAGGGTGTAGAAGTTTTGTAAACAGACACACGGACAAACGGACGGACGGATAGAGTGAAACTAATAAGCACTTTTTTTCAAATTTTTTTGGAAAAGTGCTAAAAATTGGGAAAGAGAGTGTATAATTGAAAATCATGCAACAAGATATAGTAAAGTGTAGACATATAGGATTATTTTAACTTTTTAAGCGAATTGAAGAATTATGATTACTCTCAAGCAGCATTAAAGTGCCTACATATTCTTACGTATGTATGTTCAAAACGAAAAGTACAGTTATTATATAGTATAAAATATTCTTGTTAAACGAGAATAATAATAGAGTCTGCTACGTCAGCTCTATAATATCTGCACGAATTATTCATGAGTTAAATAAGAACTGCCATTCTAATCTAAATCTCGATTATAATTTTGTTTACGAAAATTGTTCATGTTGTGCTTAGTAACTAACACATATAGAACATATATAAAGCAAAACTAGAGACTAGAAAATGTAATATGTTTCGGACAAGTTGTCTGGAAGTAATCAACTATTCCTAACGAACTCCTTGACGGCTAATTTTTATTTTCTGATTTTCTTAATAATTGCATATTATAATCAATTTTCTTATTTATTCTTATTTAATCAGTGTTAATATCTTCGAAATGTTTTTATTAATGCGATAAGATTTTCATGTTCTAAGAAGAATTTGGAAAAATTAATTTCAATATTTTTATGATTTACTGCAGATTTATGAATAAAATTTCAAATTTAGCATCAATAACAATTTTTGATTGCAAATAAATTAGGCATTCATTTAAAGGCAAAAAATTGCACTAAAATGGCAAAAATCTTGTACAGTTTAGCAATCATTTAATTATTTTACAATATTTTACATAATTGTATCTGACAAACACTCGGTATATAGTTTCACGTGGGAAAGTGTAATGAGCAACCAAGAAACTATTACTCGTATTTGTGACATTCATGTATTGCATTTAAACACATGGGATCTGACAAGAATGATTTTCAAAAATTTATCAGAAAATGGGCAATTCAATGTAAACGCTCTAGATTATAAATTTTGAATTTAAATCCCAAAACTAAAAACATTTTTTAAATTTTCCCACTTACATTTAGACAAATAGAAATTTTGAATTTCCAGTTGCTTTGTGCATGTTTGATCCCATTATATTGTATACATATTATCAACATTTTCCTTTTTATATTAACAATGACTGTGTCCTATACTTGTACTCTTATTTTGCTTTATTTTCCTATTTTCTTCAGTTATGTTGTTTAAAACTGTGCCTACCTCTATCTAATAAATATTAAAATTAATTTTAAAAAACAAAACAAATTTTCAGCGTCAATAAATTTAAAAGTGTTATATAAAAACAAATTTTTTTCTAACACCAATGCCAATGTGAGAACGGAAGTTAAGAACAAATTTTAAAAATGACATTAAATTTTACGCTAAGTTGACAACAAAAGTTGATAGCATTGAAAATAAAATAATTTTTTAACATTAAAATATGAAAATTTACTTTGCTCACACATTTTTTATGCTTAATTTTACAAATAATTCTAGAAAAGGCTGTCACCCAACTCCTAACATTTTATATTTCCGATATTATTCAAATGTATAGTTCAGAAAAAATTCTATTTTAAAGAAATTTAAAATTTAGCGAAAAAACTTATTAAATTCTAAATAAGCCACCCTTAATGTTTAAAATACAAAGATTTGTAGACAAAATTTTAAAATTACAAAATTTTTTATTGATTCTTTCCGTAATTGATCTAATAAAACGAAATGATATTTGAAAGACTGAGAAAGACTCAGACTGCCAAAAAAATATTCAATTTAAGTGGAAAAGGTTTATTTTCGATTTTAACTTCCAACTAAGTGTAATAATTTTTTAATTCACTAAATTTATACAGAAAATTTGGTAGCCACACATTTTGACAAAACCTGTCCCAGCCTCTTCAGCATGAAATGACCAAGATTTGAAGAATTTTTAATAGGAATTTTGGATTATTCATCTTTTATTATGTTTTTATGAATTTACGTTAAGTTTACAGATTTTACGTTCTAAGAAATCTCATAATTGTACTTTGAATATTAGTTGTATATATATATAACAGTTTTGTGACATCAAATGTTTGCAATAATTTGTTATCTCAACGTTTCGGTTGAGCTCTTTTACAGTGATCTAATTGTATTCGAATAACAGAATATTCTGTACAAATAGAGTATTTCGTTATCTGTTCTTTCGTTATCTTAAATTTTTGAAAATTATTATATTTTCTTTTTGAATCTCTAAAAAATCTGTTCAGTTATTCATATTAGATTTGATAAATTTTAATGTCTGAACACCACTAATTACTAAACCTTTCATATACCTACCCCCCCCCCCCCCCCTCCTTTGACTACCTCTTCCAGTTTTCTATTAAGAATTACATTTTTTTTGTTAAGAGCATATTTATGTCACATGTACTTGATTCGCTTTGTCTAACACATCTTTATTAGAAAAATTTAAAAATAACTCTCATTCATGAACGTTTCATTTTCAAATATATAAATGTAAATACATAAATGTATTAAAGTTCTCACGTAAGAAAATGTCTACTTAAAATTAAGGGAAAGTTTTATATATTTATAAAATTTAAATGTAAAATTAGATTACTAAATTAAGTCACTTAAATTTAAGGAATTTAAAATTACTTAAGTCACTTAAATTAAGGAAAAAAGAGAATTCAGTAATCACTATTATAGTTAAACTTTGTACATAACTATTATAGTTAAACTTTGTAAATGAAAACCTAAAGAACCGCAGAAAACTTTCTATACTACATAAATACCAGCATTTTTTCACTTTAAAAATGGCGTACATTAATTTTTCTCAAATCCTGCCACGAATTCATTCTCCTGTTTCTCTACTCTTTAGATTTTGTCTGATATGTTGTGGTAGGATAGGAACTAAAGGTAAATGTATATATATATAGATATATGAAAAAAACACGAAAAAGTAATGTGTATTTTTTTATTACAGATAAGAAAAAATTTCTTTCTTTGATCAAGTAAATAAAGCTTTTAAATATTTTTTTTCCTTCTTTCATATTTAAACATCATTCTTTACAATTTTAGTAAATTATGTATGAAATTTTATATAATATACATATAGGTATACATACGAGTAATACTTTTATTTATAAATAAAATAAAATTATGATATATGTATGTATGTATATACGTATAGATGAATACAAAATGTACTCGCACATATCAGTGAAATTCAACTTGTTGATTAAACTTGATTCGAAAATTTTGTGTACCATACACTATATATATATATATATCATTATAATGTGGGTATATGGTAGTAATTTGATATACTAATATTTATACATATATTCAACGGGAACCAAAGGCAAAGCTATTAAATTAGAAATATTTTCACATTTAAACGAAATTTTACATTTAATAACTCTTATAATATTATGTAGGAAAATACTCATGTACCCCATAGAATGATACTTGGAAAATTTTCCACGAAATCCAATACTAATTCCATTTATTTTCAATCTGTTGAGAGTTAATATCGAGCATATATAATAATTTTTTTATCGAATCTTGAAATTTTATCGATATTTTTTTTTATATAAATCTTGAAATGTTAAAAAATCAGCAATAGAAACTACATAGGGAAATTACTTAATATAAAATAACCTATATATAATAATGACTTCACATTTTAGTAACTATTTGGGTGTTAACATCCAGATTTTAATTGAGAATAAATAAGAAAATTTAAAATTCTTTTTTCAAAATATTTAAATCCTCATACAAAAAAACTGCAATATTGAGAACTCATATTGGATTTTAACAATAAATGGCAAGATATTATGTAGGAATATATATGTATTATGCCCTTGAGTTAATTTGAAATTTAAATTAAAATTAATCAAAATTAAATTTATTAAAATATTTTTTTAAAGCAAAAAATATAGACACCGAATTTCAAATTTAAAGTGATTCACTCAACCAAAATTTAATTAACGAAAACCATAAAATACATAATCATATTAAATATATACTTTGTATGCCAGTATAACAGAACATGTGACAAAGATATTCATACCGCTTTTATATATTAATCGACTACATTATATAATAATAATCAAAATAGATGGACCGTAATTTAGAACAATGAAATATTTACAAATATCAATTGAATGATAAGCATACTCTTTAATATAATCAAAATAAATGTAATAATTTCTTAGGCGGTATAATTTAAGTAGCACCGAATTTGATAACATTATAAGAGCTATTTACGAGTAAAATGACAAGTAATTTACGATTATATTCAAGAAAAGAATAAGCACTACTGATATACATATAAATGCACACATATAATATTCAAATTCATTAAAATAATAAGTATATCAAAAATATTAAAAAATATATTCTTCATACGTATTCATATACAGTATATGCATGTGGGAGTATACTATACAAGTGTGTATGTATGTAAGACATTTTCTTTTTTGTACATTTTACGATTCATAAAGTAATTGTTGCTGCCATATTTTTCTTTCTTTTTGTTATCTTCATTTTTCTCCTTTATCACACGATTTTCATTTTCATTTTTGATTTCTTTTTTTTATTTTTCTGACTGAATAAAGCGGTATTTAAATATTTAGAATATTAAAATGTTGAAGAAAAAAGCACTCTTAAATTTAATTTTTCCTCTATTTTTTTCTTCAAAAAAAAAAATAAATAAATAAATGAACGAATAAAGGGGTTAAACAGCAGGTTAGCGAAGAGAATATTGTGAAATATACAGAGAGGTAAAATAATATAAGAGAAGAGAAAAATACAATTTAACATCTGTTGTCATTTCAGTAATATTATCACAAAGAGTAAATGTATATGTATGTATGTACGTATATACATTTTGTTTTGTATTATCCGTCTTAATGCTTACACATCATATGACATATTCAACACAAGAAAAAAGAACACATGTAATGTTGTAATAGCAGGGTGCTCAGTTTGGTACGACTCTTTTTCTACTTAGCAGTAAAAATTAAATAATTAATTGTAATTAAAAAAGTATTTGCTATTAATTTAACGAAAATAAGCAAGAACATAAGTGAATGATTCAAAAAATCCCTCTTGCTATTTTAATAACAAATGATTTTTACAAATTTGATTTACAATTCTAGATTGAATATTAGACTCAAATAAAGAAAATTGTGAAGAATTTTGATTCGCTCTTTGATTATTAAATAAAGCAGCTCTTCCATAAAGTGACTCCATTTCATAATCAAATATGCATGTCAAAATTATCGAAACTTTCATTTAATTTCTCCAGAATTTGCTTAATATCAAAAAAGGACAAATTTTTATGATTTGTAATTGGAATTCAATAGTAAATCATGAAAATATAATTTATTTTAAATAACAACTGAATCATGGTATTACATTTAAGAATACATTGATTTTCATAAAATTGTTTTCAAAAGTATTCAAGTTTTGCTTCATTAACAGGTTCCTGCGAGTACGGAATATTCCTACAAATGACTACGTGTAAATGTGAATAATTAACACGAAAGAACTCTGAGAATAAGTAGTGAAGATATGCATTCAAATTAAGAACTACAATAAGGTGGCGGAGCTTAAAAGATGCGCTATTTATACTTCCAAAATAAAATGGAAATTTTTAAAATACATAATGTTGTTGAATTTTAAATACACACATGTATAATAAACTCATGAATTTCGACGATTATACGTTGTGATTTTAATTTGCCACTTCTTCAGCACACTGTTTTGTAGTATTTATACAAACAATAACATGTGTTTGTAGTTAATATATGATTTAAAATGTAAAGAACGTAGGGAAAATACACATTAAACGTTAATTTTCAGTTACAGCACATAATAGTAGGTGTAAAACTAAATATTAAGAAAAAAAATATATCATTATTTATTCTCGTTAGAAAAATTAAATTTCTTGGTGTACGGCTGTGACATATTTATAATAATAATCAATTTACTATATTTTATAAACAACATTAATTTTATACATATACTCGTATCTACATGCATATCTGCTATGTAAGTAAAAATTTTTAATATCTTTTTAGTTACTTATATGTATATATGCAATATAATTTTTTAAGATATTTTTAATATTTTATAACACTTAAATGCTCTATATATATAATATGGGAATATTTTAAAAATTAAAACATATAACACTTTTATTTTAAGGTACTCGTACATTATGATATTTTCATTATTATAACAAATTACAATGTATATATATATTGTACTTAAATAATATTGTAGTATAATATAGAAGATTTTAAAGTTTTTTGATTAAAATCTGCGCCTTGATATTTAAGTATGTTTAAAAAAATTAAAAACAAAATTTAAAATCTAGAGCGTAAGGCGAGAAATATTAAATTTAATCAAGGTATTAAAGTTAATTTTTTACTGCTTAGAAGTTGCATTATGTAACAAAAATTTGTAATTTGGAAGTTGCATTTTTGTAACAAATAACCGTAACTGCTATATATGGCAAATATAGCAGTTTCTAAAATTTCGCATTTTATTTTAATTAGTTCAGGCCATAAACCAGCCCAATCCACTTAAAGAATTTCAGTTCTCTTGTTTAATCTAATACACTAAATTCTCCAAATCTCCATTCTGAACTAGAGTCTCCAAATCTTTAATTTAAACTAGAGTCTCCAATCCTTTAATTATAATTTTAGAGTCTCTAATCCATTTAAGAGTCTCTAATATTTGTGATCTTTAAGAAAATTTCAGATTTCTGCAACTCATGAGTAGAAAGACGATGTTAAAAGTTGTTAACAAATAACAAATTTAAGAAAAAATTTTATTTAAGAATCCATTTCATGCAGATCATATAGAAAAATTCATTTATAATTACAATAGAATCCATGTTTTCTCGAGGTTTGCATAGTTTTAATACAATGAGTCTTCAAAGAATCACATTTTTATCAATTTGAGACACAATAATATTTTGTAAAAGGTGAAATAGGTTTCAAAAAAAAAAAAAAATTGAAAATTTTCTAAAACGTTTTTTTGTTTTTCTTATTCTGCTTGAACTCGTTTACTAATCATATAAATTCGAAATTTTATACAAAAATAAATCATAGTTTTTTCAACTACATTAAATACCATTGTCGGAGTCACACACGAAATAAATATAAATTTCCAGTAATGCTTTGTGTTACAGGTCTTAAATGTTTAGTAAAATATTCTTCTATACATGACATACAAATCTTTTGATTCAGCTTTAATTTAATTTTTTTATGAATACAAGTTGCATTGCACGTATATTCAAACCAGAGTAAAACTTTCAAAGGAAAAAATAAAAATAATTGCTTTAAATATTTAATAAGCAGCTTTTTTTTTTGTATTGTTACTATTTGCAAACCATTAAAATAATAATGTGTAATTGTAGTATGTAAAATACAAGTAAAAAATATATAAACATACATACATATTAACAAATATATTATTCTTACATTGAAGGATATTTAAAAATGTATTCACATTTTCCTTTAGAAATAAATTTGCGATAGTTTCTTCATATAGAGTTACAAAAGTGCAGATACTTTAGACTTAAAATATTAAAGAAATTTTAAAGAAACGTTAATTGTAAGCCATACTAACTATACGTGTATAAAAAATGCATTCTAGGAATTAAATGTACATAAGTATACAGTTTCGATTCGATGCCTTCGTATTACTATATGCCTTGTTATTAGATTTTTCATATTAACCCCAAAGTTTATATAAAAAACAAGAAATATAATATAAAATTTATTCATATAGAAAGTTACTGAATTCACCAATGATAAAAATTATTAAATTTTAATACATATGCATAAATCAAAATATTGCATACTTTTAGGGGTATATTAAAAAATTATTATATAATCGAACACGCTTAATATCACATAGAAAAATATCCAAGAATTTGTGATTTTAAGCGAATTGTAAAATTAAGCAATTAAGCAATCTTATTGAAAACGACGTACTTATTTTGAAAATAGCTGAAAGCGTTTTTAAATGACAAAAATATTTAAAAGAGATAGAAAAACTTAAAACAATAACAATTTTAAATTGTAATTAAGAGCTATTTCATGGGGTACATTCTGAAAAACGAAATGCGTTCGCATTCAATAGTTTTGTAAAAAAAATTTGACAACAAATGTCGTAAACAAAACGTTTTACACTTTTGGTTTAAAAGAGTAAGAATTGTTCGTCTAATTTTTTTGTAATTTTTTTTTTGTTGTTAAATTTAGATTTTGTAATTTTAAACGACCAAAATTGAATGAAATTACACATTTTAATGGTCGAGAATTACTTGATTTTAAGAGAGTTTCTATTAAGCAAATCTTGTATTAACCGAGTACGAATAAGTGAAAAAATATGTGGAGCTTTTCTTGTCAAAAATTTTGTGAATTTAACAAAGTTGTGATATTCAAAAAAATTTAATATTAAGCATATTTGACTGTATACTTACGATAATAAGTTTAATAAGAACACTTACACCTAATTATTAAAATATCACAAATAATTCATTTTATTACAATTTTAATTACATAAAATTTTCTTAAAATTTTGAATATTAAATTGATCTTAATCTGTAACAAAGTAATTACATACTAAGTTCTTGTACTTAATTTTTGTATACTTAATTTTTGTTTTAATTGTAAATGTGTGCTTTTCATAAATTGTTAAATTTAAAGAAAATTTATAAAGACAACTACCCCAAATCAAAACGAATTCAACAACCTATAGTTATAAGTATATTAAAGTAGTAAAGATGTAGTGTGATGGCACCAAATTTTGCATATCCAGTATTCGATTTTACATTTACCTCAAATTAATTTTATAAAATAAACAATACACCTTGAATTCGATTATGTGCTCACCATATCAGATTTTTGCTATTCTATAATCCATTTCTTTTTCTATGCATGAAATGAACAATTTCTTTCTTTTTATTTTTAACCAAATTTTAAAATTTTATTGATAAAATTGATATAGAGCTTAAAAAATTTTGTAAAAAATAATTGGTCTTTTCAATTTCTTAAGAAAAAAAACCATAAACAATTTTGAATAGTATAACCATTAAAATTCAAGAATCCTTTGAAAATTTAACAAGCAGTATAGTCATAACATAATTATTGGTTTATAACCTCAAAAAACTTATCTGACTATAATAATTTTAAACTGCATAAAATAGACTTACAAGTAACCTAACCAAAAAAAAACCAAATGAATATCTTTTTTCAATGCAGAAAAGTTTTTAAATGATTTTCTAAAGTTCATTAAAAAATTTCACAATTTGAATTTTGAACAACGTGATGCCAGACTTAATAAATCTTGGTCTTTCTTATAGTAAAATAATAAACTATATGAAAATTAAGTAACAAAAAATTTAAACTTACATAACATTCACACTATCTAATGAAAAATCGACAAAGTTGTCGTATATTACAAAAACAAAATTTTACAGGATTTTCATTAAAGTTTACTAAAAATTATTTTACCATTTTTTTTTTCTTTTCAGGGGGTTTTCTTTAATGCCAGCAAAGAGCAGCAAAGAGTACCAAATAGTAAGTACATACTCTTAATAATTTTGGATTTTGAATTCTGTACATTGGACGTTAAAACAAAAAAAAAAGCAATTTTGTAATTTTAATGAATTTTACGACGAAAAAAGGAGAAGAAACTTTTTATAAACTTTTGTTTACTTTTTTGTTCCGTGAAACACTTAAATTTTATGCAAATAAAGTAACAAACATGATTTCTCTTTAAACACGTACGTGTATGTGTACGAAAAATATGTAGAACAAGTCAAATATTCTTATTTATGTATATTTGTCTTATATATATATTTTACTTTTGAATATCCTTGAATATTCATATACAAAAAGAAAGGGATAAGAAAAAAGTATAGAAAAAAAATATTAAAAAAATTGTTAAAAGTTTCTTTATGAATTTTTGATAAAAAAAATGAAAACTTGTTGCGAAATTCAAAAATATTTTTCTTAAAAAATTGAGGTAAATTTTTTGTTTCCTCTTTGCATACAATAAGGAGGTTATGTGATGGTAACAATTATTGCATATCGAGTTTTCGATTGGAACGCGCTTCTCCTTAGTAGGAAAGCGTAAATAAACTATTTTTAAAGGGATGGTCTGTTTTGAGATACATGCACGCACGCATGAAATTTTATATATAAGTTTATTGAGGCTTTGTCATGGATTGATCAAATGGGATATGTCAGGCTTCGGGAACAGGATTTTTCTATCAATAATGGAAATAATCAACCAATTTCCTAAAAATTTAATATTTAAATTTGCGATGTTAAAACAATGAACCTATAAATTTTTTGAAAAGATCAAGACTCGGATGGATGATGGAATTTTTGTGTAGTATTCAGGGTTGATGAAATTTCTTGAAATTTGATGTTTGAGTAATATCAATTTTTTTTCTAGATTTTTTTTATTCACATAAATATAAAAATTGAAAGAGAAAGGAACAGATGCAAATTTGCCCATGCGAATTTTTTAATTTTATAAGCTACATCAGAACTGCGATCCGAATAATAAAATCTCGACTACACTTTCTTTTTCTTTTGATATAATGCCCTTCTTGTTTTAATTTTCCATGGAAAACTTTAATAAACTTCTTAGAAAATGTAGCAAATTCTAAAAACACTAAACAATTTTTATTTAAAAATTGTACTCCAACATGAAAACGCGACATTTTCCTTAGTACATGGACAATTTTCTGTCTGTCCTTTCAAAAATCTTATTAATTTGGTCAGTTATTTACTTAAATTAGTATTATAACGATCACAGTCAAAATTTCTCAAACTATTATATGTCATTTACATATACAGGGTATTTCACAAATAATTTCAAGAACAAATGTTTTTTGATCAATTTTTAGCAAAAAATTGTATGGTTGATGAAGGGTGTAAATAGACTCGTTTTCTAGTTACATCCTATTGAAAAAAATCTGATGTGGTCAGCACATAACCGACCGCATTGTGCATTGTCTAGTTAAGTGAAAGTGTTACAGAATATTATAAAAATGCCTGTTAATTACCTCTTTCCAATTTTTAGGACATTAATAAGCTTATAGTTAACATACCTAGAAAAATGTAAATTTGGCTCTTAGTAGAGTTTCGCTTCGTGCTACCCGAATTCCCAGAAATGCTCGCCAGTTAACCAGAACTCAAATATTAAATTTCAAGAAATTCCATCAATTCCGTAGTAAACGTCCAGTTGCTGACACCTGATTTCTTCCAAAAGTTTGAAGGTTTTGCGGCCGGTCGAGCGAAGCTTATATATGAAATTTCAAGCAAATCGGTTGAATAGTTTCTTTAAAATGATCAAATAGTTTCTTTAAAATGCAGTTCCCGAGGCCTGATATATCCCAAAAGTTGATCGATCCGTGCTATGGGGGAAACTCGATATGCAAAATTTGTTGCCATCACATAACCTACCTATTGTATACACAATACGGTCGGTAAAAAGGGTGCCAGATTTTTTTCTGAATATAATTAAATGCTTATAATCTTTAAAACCTTGCAACATAGAGTCACCATCGGGAACTTATTTTACATAAAATTGATTTCTCTTTATTTTCATTTTGAAAATCATTTGTTTTTGATTCATAATTCATAAACGAAATCATAAATTTATAATGAACTACGAAAAAAGTTCATATGTATATAAAAAAGTTAAATATATGTATGATGTATAAGGTGCGTGTAAATGTGTAGCAATGTTCATATCATTTAAGATTTCTATATAAAAAAAAAAATTTTATAATTAGTATACAAAAATACACGAGCATGCATAAATTGTACAAGTGAGTAGTAGTTGAATGAAATTTTTTATAAATATTTGTTTTTGAAAGTAAATATTGTTATTGTATTTTACATGTACACATATTATATACTATAAAGAAGTTTTAAGGTACACCAAGTAAAATGTTATTTTGACATTCTCATTCTTGGAAAATTTGGAATATTGGTGTTAATACTTTTAGAGCGTGCAACATTTTATTTTGCAATATTGTTCTACTTGAAAAACAAGTTAAGTTCTTGAACCTAATTGAAAGTTTTGTAAGGAAATTGTTCCCAGGTATTTAAGTGATCACTATAGTTATATGTATTGAAACATGTATACATGAATATATGTATATGTGTGCTTATATATGTGTACTAGTGCAGTACAATATTGATATTTAATCTATTTCCTAATTTTCAACAAAAATGACTGAAAATCAGAGTCAATGGGTTTCCCATTTCAATTTCATCGTAAATGTACAAAAAAAAATTTTTTTTTCAATTTAACCCTTTATCCATCTAACTTTAAGAAATATTGTTGTTGCTCTTTAAGAAGTTCTACATATATCAAACCTTTATAAATGATTTGTATATCACTAAAAATGGAAAATCGCTATAATGCATGTGGTGTTCCTGATTGAAGTACAAATAAAATTATCCAATATAAAATTAATGGTAATTGTGCTTAATAAGAAAACTGAATTTAAATATATACAAAATTTAAAATTTAGTACTTTACTTTAAAATTTCGGCAGGAATAAAAAGGATAATAATATGTGCAAAATAAAATTTAATATTAGAATTAAAAAAAAAAAATTTTTTTGGAAAAATGAAATTTATTCCAGACTTTTGAATGGAAAATGATTCGGTTGGAAAGAAGATTAAATATACGTTATAGCCCACATATGACTGATTATTTAGATATCTGAACTACTTTAAACGTAAACTTTGCAATATTTCATTTGCAATGCAAATGGACTTGTACTCACTTTTCCAAGAACCATCCAAGAGTTTTTTGTTTTATCTAAAAACAGAAATATTTCAGGAATAAAATTAAAAGGAAACAAAATTTAAATCAATATTCGGATCTTAATAACTGTTTGTTGTCGTCTCCTACAATGTTTGCCTGTTAATCCCAAAATCCTTTACAATATACAAAAGTCTACACAGACTGCGGTTTTTCATTAAATTTTCATAGATTACATTGCATATCGAAACTGTATCGTCTCTTTCAATATTTAACACTGACGGGTAATGTTTTGTAATAAAATTGAAAATTTCTATATAAATTCATTTTTCATATGCAATTCAATTACAACTGAAGGTTAGAACTTGTATTCAGAATGAAGAATTTGCAAACGGTAGCATAGAAACGTTTTTACATTAAATACACTGAATTTTTTCTTCAATTCTGCAGTTGTATAATTTTAGTCAAGATCTGCACTTGTAGTTGTAACATTGTTTGAAAATTCAAGTTCCAATCCTAAAATATTCAGGGCATACTAAAAATTTTATTATCATATTAATTATTAAGTAAATATATTCAAAATCATCGTTTTAGGAAGTTGTTAATAATAATTACAGCAATTTTTTTGAAGCAGAAATGCTATAATTGTCGAAGAATAATCTGTTACATTATTAAAATTACTTTCATTCATATACCAAAACATTTTGAAGATTGCATACATTTAGGGTGAATCAAAAAAAAAATTTAGAGAAGCTGTAACATAATGCCTGAATTTAAGGGTTAATTGTGTAAGTTAAGAAAAAAATAATTATTTTTTATTTAGGTGTATGAAAAGAAAACTCCCTTTTATTCGGAATACTTCTTTCCATACACCTAAATAAAAACCATTAATGAATTTTTTGAAAAATAATTATATTTTTTAATGGCATGGCATTTTTGGTTAGCTTTCTGCATTTATAGCAATTTAGAAAAGCTTGCAGTTTCGGAAATATAACGTATGCCGAAAATTTAAATTTTACAAATTTTAAAAGGCGATAACGTAAAACTTAACTACAACCTATATATATATATAACTACAACCTTTTGTTTAAAAGAGAAACGATATCAAAAATTTGAAAGCTAACGATTCATTTTAGCAATCATTTAGTCTTTTTAATATTCAATTATTTTGTGTTTTTGTAACAGAAGCCGGTCACAACTTTTTTGCTTTTCCAAAATTTAGAAAATATTTATGTTTTCTATAAAATAAATAATCGAAAATCGGCGTTTTTAGCTTTTTGAGGCTAAAAACGCCAATTTAAAGCTAAAACTTCTTAAAGAGGAAGATGGGTAAAAATTTTCTTTTAGAGAAATAAGTTTCTAGTACAAAGGTGTAGAAGTTTTATTAAGACGTCCAAGGACGGACAAACGGATAAACGGGAGAGCGGACAGAGGGAAACTATCAAGCACTTATTTTAAAAATTTTTTTTTTGGAAAAATATACTAATAATATGCTTACGAAATATATGCTAGGTGTGAAATATAGGCTAGGTTACTCACCCAATACGATGATAACTTAAAGTTTTTTTGATTTAATGCAAATTAATAATTTTAGTTGAATTGTAATACAATAAGTGTTGGGTTTTAAATTCTCAAAAAGAACATAATATTAAATATATATGTGAAACACAATATACACTAAATTAATTTCGTAGGTGAATTTTTCAGAAAAAATATGTCAATGGCAAAGTAACCAATTAACTATATACGGTTTATGAATAAAAAACTTACACTTTCTAAAACTAACATTTTACATTTAATTTCAATTGATATACAAAATTTATTGTATAAAAATATTTTATATAAATAAAATTTCATTATATAATAAATACGTATATAAAAAGGATTAGTTTTGCTCAAAGGCTTTAATTCAAATTGAAAATTATAGTTTCAGTGAGTGTTGAAAAAAAAAAACATAATTAAGTAGCTATGTAAAAAATTCTCATTTCAAATTCATTTACATTGGATTTTAAAATAAAACATAAAAAAAAAATTTTTATATCTACATTTTCTTTGAAAACTTGTGAAAAACATTCATTCTTACTTAATTTAATTAATTAGTTTTAATTTTTACCTCGTTCATTCACATCAAATATTGTAAAAATATGTAAATAAGAACACAACCACATATAATGAATGTATGTGAATGAATATTTAAACTTCTATGTGTGTTGCTTTACAAGAGAATTTTCATAATCAAAGTAATGAGATGTTCTATAAAAAACAAACTCAAACTATAATTAAAAAATATAATTTTATTCATATTTCAACATTTTGGCACTGTAAATTCTTCACATTGTTCATTTTGAAACTTGAATATCAATAAATTATTCATGATATGCATGTATGTATATTAATGTACAAATATATATATCTCCACATACTTTGTAAATTTTAGAGAAGTTTTAATAATATGATTTTAATGCAACAAGTACTCAAAATTTTCTCTGAGCAATCATCAT
This sequence comes from Condylostylus longicornis, assembly GCF_029603195.1. Lineage (NCBI taxonomy): Eukaryota > Metazoa > Arthropoda > Insecta > Diptera > Dolichopodidae > Condylostylus > Condylostylus longicornis. The sequence goes on along the minus strand of NW_026578009.1, from coordinate 3,279,814 downwards.
TTTTTAAGGAGTCAGATTGCTTGCAATAAGTGAGTTGATATGATGGCAGTTATTCCAAAATTCGGATGTTGACGAACATAAACTCAAGTATATGTTTTTGATCTGCGTCAAATGTTGAGTCGATTTAACCATGTTTTTTACAGTGATAATTCATAAAAATTAATTGAGCTAAGCTCATCAAATTTTCACAAATGATTTATAATAGTAAATGCTAGTTTCTATTTAAATTGAAAATGATCGAATGATTCGGGTAGCTACTGTACAACTTTAAAATTTATTTGGCTATATCTAAGAAATTATATAGAATCTATAGTATTAGCCTTAGACTATCGTATTATAAGGGCTATTATGTTTGATAAAAGTTGTTCAAATTGCTTGACTGCTTCTAGTAGCTGCAATACAGCTCATTTTTTGCCTTAAACTTTTCACGCTACAGTACGGATATCTTCAAAAAAGAATATGGTAAAATGATATCTATATTCGTTAAAAGTTGTTGAGATGTCATGAGCGCTTGTGACAGCTCAGAAATTATTAAGGGTACAGTTTTAAAATTTTGCACTAGCATAAATATTTATTAGGACAGTTAAATTTGATAAAGGTTGTTGAAATTTTTGGACTGCTTGTGGTAGCTACCATATAACTTCTCAAATTATTTCATCATAACTCAGAAATTATTGAAGTTACAAAGTTGAAATTTTTAACAAAAAAATTTGATAATGTGACCATCATTTTCAATAAAACACTTTTAAATTTACATATAAACATATAAAAAGAAAGAGGTTATACAAAATTGTATGTTTATTATCTCTGGCATTCAAAATTCATTTATTCGTACGAGTATCACAGAGCTTCGGTTAACTATACCCATTCTTGTATTGATTTTATTAATCAGATTGTCATTGTGTAAAGTATAAATTAGTCAATTAAGATCGACTGAAAAATTTTCACTTATTCGAAAATTAAATCTATTTCATTTTAATTTAATCAGAATGCATAGATATTCAATTTTAAATTTAGATTGTTTTCTTTAAAACTACATAATTACGCTTACATATGATAAATATGCGTATTTAATAAATATATATTTGAAGTGACAAAATAATTACCACAAAACTTAATTGGCAATTAGAAATGTGGACATTAACTGTGGTCAAATTTATAAAACTTAAGAAAACCTAAATATGAACTCATTCATGATTTTCTTATATTTAACCTCAATTACATGACATTCTTTGCTTATATTCACAAGTAAAAAACAGTTATTTATATATTGAGTGCTCGTATATTCTATTAACTTTTCGGTGGAATAGGTCAACCGCAATAAAATTGTTTATTTCAAACTTCTTAAACATAATCTTTTATACTTTATTATTGATTTAATGATATACAAATTTCCTAGATTTAAACAAAACCTTCTATATAAAAAATATGTACTAATATATACATAGTTATATAATTGTAGAATTGAGTTCACAATTAATTGATGTATAAGAATACTTATGTCACCACAAAAAGATTATTAGATTTATGAGTATAAACAATCGATTCGTTATATAAATTTTAGCTTGTAATAAATTAAAATATAATAAATCAAATATATTGTTTTAGCACATTTCCTAAAATAATCTTAAAAAAATCTACTAGTTCTAAAATTTTGTTGCTTACGAAATTTCTAAAAGACAAAAATTGAAATCCTCTTTACGTCCTCTCAAAATTCAAATATAATGATGCTTTTTCACAAGTAGTTTAGTGCTTGCTTTTTAAAAACAAATATTTTTCAAGTTTCGTATAGCTGAAAAAATAAGAACATGTTTCTATTACTAAAAATTAAAACCCGTTTGCTGTAACTTGTAGAAGTCAAAATTTTTACACCTTCTATAAACGTAAAAATTTAATTATGATAATTTTGCCGAAAACAGTTTTTTGTTCTACTTTCTTACCTACTTCAGATTATTGAAATAAGCGAGACTTGAATGTCTGGTAAGTCATTTCTTGAAAAAATTTTATAAAAGCCGAAAATTTGACTTGACTTTTCGTTCGTAAATTTCTAATTCTTTAATAACGTAAAGATTTTTGTTATTCCCCTAAAAGTATGCAATAAGAATTTTAAGAGAATATTAAGAGAATAATGTTAATAGCTGGAATATCGCTTTTTAAAATAAAACAGTATTTCTAGTAATGGTTTGTTAGAGAATACGATTGTACATAGATTACTAGCTGAGGGCTAGTTCCGAAGTCCAATATCATCGACTATAATTATAGCTTAGAAAATCTGCTAAAACTAATATACACAAGCTTTTTTCACAAATTTATAATTTTTTGTTTCAAATAACTAGAATATGACAAAATTTACACTTTATTAAAGGCTATTGACTAGACTTTATAAAAGTTGTTTTCTATTTTATTATTAATAATTTAATTTACTATTTAAGTAGTTGTAAGTGATTCCAATAATAAATGAATAACCATTAAATGAAAATATGGACACCTATAAATAATATTATATTTTTGTGTTTGGTTATTATGTTATGCATACAGTCGAATACGTTTATATACGCACATGTGTTTTCTTGGGAAAATATTTTATCTGCATTATTCTATATTATGTCGTGCAATTATCTATTACTTTATTAAAAAAATTAAATTTTTAAGTCAACTTAATGTTAAAGATGACGATGCGTACAATTATAGGGAGGGGGTGTTTTTATACAATTAAATATATTTTTTCGATAGATGGCTCATCATACTTTTTATTGTTTCTTTTTAAAAAAAATCAGAACAAGGATTTATGCTTACGTATAAACAAAAATTTTGTATAAAAAAATGATTAAACTATCATAAATTTTTATGCGCATTATTTTTATCTTGTATTGTTAAATGAGTTGCTGTTAAACTTTACAAAAATAGTGACTTGCATGCTGTAAAAACTGCGTTTAATTAGATTGCGTTCCATATTGCTTCCATACACGAAGAAATTTTATCGAAGCTTTCAATTCTATAAAAGCATTTGTTAATTTGTAGAAATTGAGTCTCTTTCATGATTGTTGAAAAACTGATTTTTTATAATCTAGAAATCGAGAAGAATATGAAGTATTAAAAGAATTATATGTGAAAAAAATATGCTAGGCATAAAAAAAAAAAATTTCTTACATGCGTGTTACCATCAAATGTGTTCAACTGTGTATAATTTTTTTCTTCGTGTATATATGTACATATATATATAAATAAATGTTAATTCATGTTTTGAAAATTATAATATAAAATAAATATATAAAGACATTTTTATTGTAGTTGTCAGACGATAATAATCTCCCCGATAAAATTTAACATAAAAAAGATATTTTTATTTTTTATTTTATTTACTTTTTTGGACTTTTATAACAAATTCCATTTCAATTAAATAATTTTAGTGTTTTATTTTTTTCAACACAATATGATTTGTTTCCTCACCTCCTCAATCCTCTCACATCCCCTCCTCTGAAATTCCCTTTTCTCTTTTTTTCTGTTTTTTTATAACACATTAGTGCCTAGTATCTTTTTACATATTTTTAAGGGTCTAAAGCAATAAATTTTATTTGTGTAACCTTATATATAAAAAACTTACAAGTTTTTTGTAATTTATTTTGAAACACAAAATCTTATATAGGGCATTTTATTGCATAGTCATTATTCAAAATTATACGAGTATAGGCAGTCGTATTACATATTTTAAATTAAATCCTTTTTTCTTCCTTTGAAATTAACTTGAATATTATAGTTAACCTTAGACAAATGGTTATCATTACAATAATATGAAATTATATGTAATTCAAATATAATTTTTTATACTCAACACCATATAAACACTTAATAAATATAATTATATGTTCTTGTTTTTGTTTTTCGAAATTTTCCAAATTTTCTGAATTTAAAATATTATAAAATTAATTGAGTTGACAGGATAATTGAAAAGGAATTTATTTTTTTTTTTTTTGTTTTGTAAATTTTTAAAATTATTTTAAATTAAATTATACAATAAATTATACTTAAATATTTTACATAAATATACAATGTCCTTATATGGGAGTACATTTAGGTATAATTTATTTTTAGGTATAAACGGTATGACTATTTTCTTATCTATCATTTTGATTATTAAAATTGGATAATTTAATAGATCACATGCTTCTAAATATAACAGACAATAAATATTTTAAGTTTTGTAATGAATAATTAGGAATTTGAATGAAATATTACACATCTAACACGTTTTACTAGAAAAACTATGAGAAATATAGGAAAATGTTTTATGGGTTAATTTTTAGCTCCCATTGTAGCACAAGTAAAAAAACTAAAAACTTTGATTTTGATTAGCCTTATCTCGGAAACTATGGCTCAATTCTAAATGATTTTGAAGCCAAAAATAAAGAGCAATCAATCCTTTATAAAACAAGTCTCCAATGATTACTCTTTGGCGCATGATTTTAAAGTTACACTCATTTATTTATATACGCAGGAAAAATGTGATACCTTTTTTTCTGGCAGATTGTAGCTCGAAAACGAGTATATCTGCACACCACTCCAACTCCCTCCCCCCACAAACTCAATATTTTCAAATTGTTATTAATAATTAAGGTTTTAAATTAATTTTTAAAATTTTTAAAGCCAATAATTAAAAACTGCTCCAATGGTTCGGAAATTATTTAAATGATACTATTATTAATTATAAATAATTTTTATAAATGAAATTATGATTATTAAAATTATCAATACCGATGAATTCTGTTAAAGTATGAATCTTGAAACAAAGCAGATCTCTATCTAGTAGCAAATAAATGGCGTCTGCCTGGAAATCAATGTCGTCAATTCGGCCTGCAATGATTAACTAATTTTATTGTTGCACTTGTTATCGCTGAAATAAATTTTACTCTAAAATATTATATTAATTCGGTTTTATTTTGCTTGCCGTGTTAAGGTTGATGGTAGTGTAACGTATATGCTTGCTTATCGTATTCTATTATTTTAGAAATCATAGACAACAAATAAAAAATATTGAAAACTGTGATAAGTTTTCAAATCACTACCCTGAAATAATATGTTACATATGTATGCACACACTTATAAAATATTAACACTTTTTTTATCCATTTTTTTTTCCTGAAGGGTAATATTATGGCTATAATTTTAAATATTCTAATTTGTTGAATTCCAATTTCAATTTTAATTTTTATTTTTATACTTTATGAATATACCCTTAAATCTGAAAATTAAAAATTTCTCTAAATTACATAACTTTTATATTATATTCAATGAAAGAAAGAAATACATACATACCTATATATAGTTTATTAAATACGAAAAAACAAGATTCTTATTATCCTTGTTGCTTATACAATAATACACAATGAATATTTATAGTAATTAATTTCAATTTCTAAAAAATCTGATAGGGATTCTCTGTTTATTACCTTGAATTTTCATGAACATAAATTATCAGGATTGAAAATGATTATTAAAGAATTAAATTCAATTCTCCTTTTGTTTTCCTTAAAATTCAATAACAAAACAGAAACCTTAATGTTATGATCATTTTTTATCTTTAATTTTGAATTCTTAAATTTCTTCTACACGCCGGATTTAAAATATTTTCATTCTTTTGTTATCCCATTATTACAATACGCTAAACATACAAATGAAAAAGTCAATTTTTTGAACTCCTGCCGTTTAATTTCCCAAAAATTTAATAACATTCTAAAAAAAAAGTGAAAGAAAAATCTAATTATATAAAAGTTTATATTAAGATTTATACGAAAAAAAAATATTTTTATAATTATTAAAAATACTCGTACAGGGTTAAATTTAAAAAAAAAAATTAAAGTCAAATTCTTGTCAAATGAATGAAAAATTATTCAAATTTATTTAAAAAATTTTTATTTCATTAGAGTAAGAGAAATAAATCGATTCTGAAAAACACATTTCATTTTTATAAATTTTAATGTTAATAAATTTTCTTCCCTTCTTAAATTTAAATGAAGAATAACAGAAAATTTAGCATATGGAGTATTAATTATTTAGCATAACAGAGTGCTAGAACAACTTACTTAAATTTTCTTAGGAATCAACCTTTCTAAAAAGAAAGGATTAATATTATTATGATTCTAACAGAAGTGTACATACATTTAAAAGTTATATGAATGCTAAAAGGCCAAGAATAAAATATTTCATTCGGAAATCTGCGAGCACAATATTAACGTAATTTTCACTGAAACCCAGGCAACTTTGTGAATTATATACAAGTAATCAGTAGCTTTCAATAAAGTTTTACATTCCAATAGAAAAATTCAAGAATTTCAATTTGATATTTTTTAAATAATATAAATAAAAAACTGTAATATAGACATGAGAACAATAAATAAGGATATAACAATAAGAACAAAAATTAATAAGGATTAATAATAACATTTTTTACTCAATTTCTTTATAGTAATTCATCATAAATGTTCATCCTATATACACTATCAAATAAAAAAAAATTTTTAATTGTTATCGAATAATTTATAAGAAAAATATATACGAGTCAATTTCATATTAATTCGGGCATCTAAATATTATAATTAGTTTCAATACTTATATATGAAAATTTCTAACAAAAATTATTTTATAATAAAAATTAATAATTTTTCTTTAAAATATCGTACATAGTGTTTGAAAATTCATTATGTATAATGTTATTAGAAAGAATTTTAAACTATGCATTTGCCTCAAAATAGTTCTGCCATATTAATTATATTAGTTCGGCCACTGTACAAAACTTGTTTTATTTAAGGGGTGCTATTAATACCCCTACAATTGTTATTTATTTTTGTATTTTGGAAATTTATTATGAAGCTAAAACGTCAGTTGCTCTTTGTATTTTATAAAAATAAGATTATTTATGGCTCGTGATAAACCACTTAGTACTGCTATAAAAAAATCCATTATTGTGTCGCAGAAAAATGGCATTGCGGGCCGACAAATTTCAAACAGTTTAAATATGCCGCAGTCAACCGTGCAAGACATCATAAATATGTTAAAGAGAAAAAAGGAAAATACAAAGATATTAAAGAAAACTGGTCGTCGTTCTTTGAGAACTCCAAGAGATCTGTTAAGCACATTAAAATTAATAATTAAAAAAAAAGCGCAGACAGACAGCAGTGCCAAATTGCAAATGAAAAAGGAAAGAAACTTGCAAAAAGAAATTTTTCTCGCTTAACTGCTTTACGACATATAAGAAGCTGGGGTATAAATTTTATAAGATAAATATTTCAATAAAAATTTTTAATTTATAAAGTAATTGCAAAAAAACGATATCTTAGGCAAAAAAAAAAGTCTCTACTTACAAATATAGTAAAAAACGTCGGCTGGATTGATGTAAAACACATATAAATTGAACAAATTCGCAGTGACAATCTGTAATTTGGAATGGCGAATTCACATTTAAAGTTTGTGTTGGAGATTTAGGAAAACGTATTCTTCGTACAACTACTGTAGTTTATAACGAATATTGCTTAAAAAAAAAATTAAAATTTCATAATGCAGGTCAAGGTGTGGGTAATTTACAATTTGTGGATGGTAATCAAAATATTTTGGAGACGTAATTATTTCCATCAATTCCGACGTTACAAAATTGTAACGGTAACTTTATTTTTCATCCAGATGGTGTTACATGCCATACATCGAAAATAATAAGCAACGGGTAGCACAACAAAACACTTCCTTACTTCCATAACCATCCAGTAGCCCCAATCTCTCCCCCGTAGAGTCTCTATTGGATAAGATGAGAAAATTACTAAAAAAGTGACCTGCGAAATCTGTCGTTGATTTAAAAAAAACCATCCTAATCAATATGAAATTGGGCTTGTAAGACTGATAGTCCTTTGCACGCAACAAACCTAGATACCTTTATACAGTGAAATATTTATGAGTGTGTGCGTAAATTGCTTTATGTATATAGTTAAACATACTAATATTGTAATTTTTAAATAAGCGCAATATGTATACTATAATACAGTTACGGTTATGACAAGTTAATACATCATTTTTTTTATGCTTAATCCTTTTCTTCTTTTCACAAAAAAAAAGCAAAAAAAAAAAATTCAAAATTTCAAAGGATAAAAATTCTTAACATTAAAAAATTTTCTCCTCTTTGTAAAAAAATTTCTTTTTCAAAAGATTTCCCTAATTTACATTTCAAAAGTACAGAGAATTAAAAAATAGGGAAAGAAAAAAATTTTTTTTTCTCTCATTACAAAGTTCATTTTTAGAAATCTCAGTTTATTTTGGCATATATGCGAAATGGATTATGTTAAATTGTTTAGAAATGTGTAAATGTGTTCAAAATTAAAATTAATAAATGAAATTTTTAATCGTAAAATAAAAATTTTTAACTTATAAAATATGTAGATGAAACACTTGTGGACGATTCGTTTTTATATGGAATTTAGTGAGGAACTTTAATGGAAATTCCTTAAGAAAATGGAATTCTTTCAATATTTTAATATTTTCTTTCACTGTTGCACTAACTAATAAAATTTTACTTAAATTATAATTATATATAATTTATTTAATTTATAAATTAACAAATAATTTGTTTTGAAATTGAAGGCTCTAAGTTGAAGAGGAAATCTTTTAAAAAATAAAATGCCATATATACGTTCTTTGAAAATCAATAGATATGTTTTAAGCTAATTATAGCCCCCCCAAATAAAAAAATGTCTAACAGGGAGCTTGGCAGTGCACAGACACTTTCATAATATAAGGAAATCGTAGAGCACGTTATGCAGATTCTGATATGCGGAGGTTAAATGACGCTTCACATTTTATTCACTTTCGTTACGTTAATTAGGGAGGACCTCCTATATTTTAGTTTCAATCATCTGGATCCTTCGAGTGTTGTGTCCACCTCGTTCAATTTATTTAGTGATATACAAAAGTATTTTATCAAAATTTAGCATTTTAGTGTACAAAAAATTATGTACAAAAATATTGAAAGTCTGAGATTTTTTCTAACAGAAAACTAATTATCTCTCTTGATTTTCTGATTTGTAAAAGACAATAATTTTTATTTTTTTTTTTTTTTGTAAATTTCTTTAGTTCACTTTAAATAAAAAGGTCCATAATGGAATATTTTGAGTGGAAGATTATACATATAATATTGTATATACTAAGGTACGCCAAAAACTATATAGAAATTTTTTTTAAACAAAAGAAAACCAAAAATCATTGATATGAATTCAGATCAAACCGGAGAAGGCTTGTAAAATAGAACATTCCCAAAGTGAAGCATTTTTTTTAAGAAACTGTTTTTCTTCTCATTTTTTCAGAATTTAGTATTTAATTTATCAATGGCTATTTTTACGAATGTAACGTTTACCTGCATGTTGTTTTCATTTTTAAAATTTAAAAAATGGTAAGGGTTTCGACATAATAAGCTACAAAAACCAAAGAAATTAAAATTTTGGGAAAGAAGCATAATTTTAAGACGGAATGAGGTAGATAAAAATTTTCTTCTAAAGAAATAGATTTTCCATTTAAATGCATTAAATTTTAGTTTCTTGTTTTTAATTTTGTAAATAAACACAGGTACAGACGGGGAATTACTATCAATTTTTTTGTTTCAATTACTAAAAATAATGGAATAAAATATAAAACAAATCTCATCTTTGATAAAAAGAAATTATTAATTTCAAACAAAATTTTTATAATTACCTTAATGTTGTTTTACGAGTTGTACAAAAAAAGAACTCAGATAATGCCATCAAAGTATTATCACTGCATAAAAGGAATTTTTTTATATACGTATATAAGGATTAATATTTAACGAACAGAAAATTTGTTGTATAAACGTTCAAAAGATCAAAAGGGACGAAAACATAGTATATAAAATTAAAGTATTATACACCATAATTTTGGAAAGATATTCCAAAATAAAAATAAAAAACTAAATTCATTAAAATTTTCTAATTCTATAGAGAGTATGTGTGTATGTAGTTCATTTATGATCAATTTAATGGTCATAAACAAAATTAAAAGGGATGCCAGTAAAAATAAAAAGTTGGGTCAAACCAATGGTTTGTGTTATACGAGTAGCAGTTTTCCCTTCAGCAAGTGAAAATATTGCTTTGCAAAACAATCGATGTATACCTACAAAACTATTAAAATTATTTTCATTCATAAACGAAACTATTTCTAAGATTGCATATATTTAGGATGATGCATATAAGTGCAGTCTTTGAAATAAAGCAAAAATTAATTTTAAGAGGGGTTAATATAGTACTCGATTTTAAGGGTTAATTGTATGACTTAAGAAAAATAATTATATTTTTTAATGTAATGAAATTCACCGTTACCTTTCTGCGTTTATAGAAATTTGAAAAAGCTTGCGGTTTCGGAAATATAAAACGTCAAAAATGCAAATTTCAAGAGGCTACAATTTGAGAGGGGGTGGAGATGGAAAAAAAATTTCTTCGGATTTTATGTAACGGTAAATTTTAACGGCCATTTTGTCTTTTTAAAGTTCAAGTATAGTATGCCATGATATAAGAAGCATCCCACTACTTTTCTGCATTTGTAAAATTTGAAAAATGTATATGGTTCAACATATGGACAGAGTGAATAAGCACTTTTTTTCAAAAATTTTTTGGAAAAGTGCTAAAAACGAAAACCATTTGAAATTATTTGCTTAGTTTAAGTTTCTTTTTCTCTCTCTCTTCCTCTTTTAAGTACAACTTTGAATTGAATTACAAGTTATACTCTTAATTAATAATGAACCGATTTTTTTTTTCCCACAGAAATAGACATGGAAATAAAAAAAAATTTCTTTTTTATTTGTATTTGTTTAAATACATACATAAGCATTCTTTACCCTTAACTTGTATTAAATTCAATTAAAATGGAAAAAAAATACTTAGAGAAAATGTGCTAAAACATATTTTTCTAGTTTTTTAGCCAAAGGATATTTAATAAGTCTACAACATATACCTTTCATATTCTTTTATCTATAAACTTGATTTTAATTTAATTTCTCTATTTTTTCTCTGATTTATTTAATTAAGTAATCAGTAGATTTTTTTATATATATAAATTATAAAGTTCATCAAATGAATTTTAATTTTATGATTGTAATTAATTAGAAAAAAAAAATGTTATCTGCATTGCATATCTGTAGGAGTAATGCGAAGCCAAATTAATAAATCTGATATGAGAAGCACATTACCGATCACAATGTAAATTTAGCGAAAGTATTGCATAAGATTATGAAAATTTGCCTTGAACATTTCTGTACTAATCCTTCAGTTAACATACTTAATATAATAGAAATAGTTCTCTTAGAATAGGTTCACTTCATGATATCCGAATTTCTTGAAAGGTTAATTTTAATAGCAAACAGAAGTAAAATATTCAATATCAAGAAAATCCATTAATTAATTCGTAAGATATGGTAAAAGATGTAAAATGGACCCCTTTACTAAAAGTTCAATTCACAAACTCTGATATTTTAAACATTTACTCCTTCATTGTTTTAAAATCCAAAGTTAAAAAATTAAATTTCTGTAAATTTCTGGGAAATTTGTTAATAACGCAATGTACAAATGTTAATTCGATGAGTAGTAAAATCTCATTTGTTGCCACCTGATTTCTTTGTCAAACAAGTTGATTTGTTACATTGTCATTATTTATGCTTCTCTATTAGTGAGAACTTTATTCCCGGTGAAAATTTGACACGCGAAATTGGGTGCTAATACAGCCTCCATTCTTATATGCAATGCATTCGATAAAATGAAAAAGTTATCTATAAAGAAAGAAATCGAAAAAATAGGTAAAAAAAAAATTAAAAAATTAATTTAATAAAAAATTTCAAAAAAAAAAATGTCATTTAATATGTTCAATTGTATTACGTTTAATTTTAAAAGAAAATTCTGGGTAAATGGTATTCAATATCTTTTTACTGGGGACCAATTTTTTATTGAATAAAATTCAAATTAAAAATATAATTAAAAAATGAAAAAAATCTCTTCATTTTTCACATAATATCAAGGATTTATTTCAATTCAACTTTAAAAATAGACTTTAATTAGAAAGATTTTACAGTGTAGGGAGAAGTTACCGGGTGAACTTCTGTGTTAAGAGTAAATAGGCAGTACATAATTGTCTTATTAGTCTTTATTCATTTGGCCTAAATTTCAAAACTATATAATTTAAATATAGTGTCTAATATTATGGTCAAGTTATTTGTGAAACCCTCTATTCGTAAGTGGAACATATGCGAAATCCAAAAATATTATAGCTAATATAGATATTCATTACACAAGCCCATTATCTGAGCTTTCTAAAATATATTTAATCAAGTATCTACAAGTACACAGTACAATACAAGTACTTTTGATAGCTTATGCAATGGTATATAACAGTCTACTTAGAAACGAAACACAATATGCAGGGTGATTCAGTAACAAATTATGATTCATATAATCAAGAAGATAGTAAAACTGAGTGTAAAATGAATAAAATTTTTGTTCGGAACATATAGTGTCAAATCGGAATCTTTTCGAAGCTATAGGGATTTTAAGAAAATTTGGCGAAATTTTGACATACCTACTTAGTTTTTTGCTTATAACTTCCATTTTAAAAAAGTTAGAAGCTTCGAACAAACAGTTTTTAAACACTACTATTTAGAAGTTTTAAAACAAAGAAGAGCGCATTTTTTTATTTTTATATGCTTTTTCGGAAATATAAACAGTCGAATTTTATAAAAATATCAATTTTCCTCTTCTTTAATTTTTTTTGTGTCCCGCCAAATTCTTATGAAATTTTTTGAAAATTCTAAAATTCTTTCTACAGAATTTTACCCAACACATTAAGTTTCAATTTATGTCATTAAAAAATCTATTATGGTGCGAGGGATAAAGTAAAAAAACCATTTAAATTTCAAGATGTTAAAGACTTTATTAAAATGTATAAACTTAAAAAAATTAATTATGAACTTTATGAGTTATTTTTTTAGGAGAATTGTAATGAACTTTACAAGTTCAAGTTATTTTCGAAAAAACATGTAACACCAAATAGCTCTTTCGAAAATTCTTTGTTCCAAACTTTTATCTCTTTTAGAACGGAAGTTATAAGTGAAAAATTTCGTCAAAATTTCGAAAATCCCTGTATATCTGAAAAGGTTCCGCTTTAAGACTATGTTCCGAACAAAAACTTTACTTATTTTCAACTGTCTACCCGGTGGTATATGACTCACGGTAACGGGTTTATTTTAATATAACTGTCAGCGAATTTATTTTAGTATTGGGACGGCTTTGACTAAAAAAAAATTCCCATCTAATAATTTTTAGGTAACAATTTTCGCATAATTTTTTTTTGTTACTACATTTTACATTGGAAAAATGTGCAATAGAATCCTCATTTTTTTAATTTGTTCAACAATATTGCTAAATATAGAAAATCAATATTGAGGATGAATTAAAATTTAAACACAATTTTATAAAAATTTTTGTAAAATTACTGAAAAAATTTAATTTAAAAGAAAAAACAATTTTTTAAAATTATTATGAAAGATTTTTGAATAAAATCAAATTTCCCATGGCATCGACCTTATAATTCCCCTATGATACAATTTAATTTCTTTTACATGACACCTTTTTGTTAATTAAATTGAAAAGTTGTAGTTGAAAAATAAAAGTAAGCAAAAACAAAAATTTTTTTTTTGTTAAACATTGGAAAAAAATTCTATTCCTTTTTTTTTATAAAAATTTCATTAAAATTATTTAAAATCAAGTTAACACCATATTCAGCTATATGTATATTTTTTTCTAGTTGAATATTTTCAAAATGAGTCCATCATACATACAAACCATGTAAAACTATTTGATAAATTTTAATTAAATTTTCAGATAATAAAATCATGTTCAATTAAATCAAAATATTTTCGATTTCACATAAAATTCCAATTTCAATTATTAATACTGAAATTTAAAAATTATTTATTATAGAATAAAATATTTTATTAATTTAATGTATAAAGGAATTTTATATATTTTAAAATTAAATTTTACCATTATTTTACTATTATCAAGAATATTGATCTATAGTAAATAATATAAATAAATTTTCCGAGTAAAGATTCATATAGCAAATAAAATTTAATGATTTCAAAGGATTTTCGAAATTGTATTAATTATAATTAATGATAAATTATGCAGAATTATAATTTTACAAAATGTTATAAAACAATTTTAGAAAAAATCAAATTTTTAATTTTTTTTTTTTTAATTTTTTTTAGTTTTCTTAAACCCGATAATTTTATACGAAATCTTAGTCACTAAATGTCAAAAAATCTCTCATGATACTGAAGTTAAAGCACAAAAACACCATTTCTATGTTAAGATTTCAAGGTCCCTAATAAAATATAAAAAAAATTGTCACTATTTTAAATTTTTATTAATTTTAAGTGCTGCAGTTATCAACTTTTATTAATTTTTAATCACAACATTTACTTGAGACCCACCGTTGAAATTTTTAAGAACCGTAATTTTGATTAAAACACAGAATTTTAATATTTTTATTGAAAGTTCAATTTCAAAGCCTTGATATTTCTTTAAAAATTTATTAGTACATAGCTTATAACAACATGAATTCATACATATTTGAAATTTCAGAGATGCTATGTTTAGTTTTTTCTAATATGTATCTGATTTTCATTCTCGTTATGTCAGGCAAAGCTTTATACATTAAATTTTCAGTTAATCTGTTAAGTTTTCTTAAAAATAGTAACATTTAATAAGAATGTTAAAATTATTAACAGTTTTGGAATTTCATAAAGAAGGAAGCATACCTAGTAAAAAATTTTCCATCAAGGATTTTATAATTTTCGATATAAATTTTTATTCTATATTATACCTTTTATTATTTAAATTGTTATACATATGAAGCATGATATAGCTTTATTAAAAGATCGTTCATCAAAAATAATATGAAATTATATTTTTGTAAATCAATTGGAGTATGCAATTTAAAATTGTAATTTAAGTTTATTTTAGTCATCACATAAATGAAAATTAAATAAGCGTCAAAAATTAAATTTTAAGTCAAACAAATGATTTGTAAAGTAGCACATTTACCTTAAATATAGCAACAAAATTGAAATGCTAAAATTTATTGATTTCTTTCTTATTAGACTTGCAAAAGTTGTACTCTCGTATGATAATCACTGAAGTGGTTTTTATTCATCAACTTGAAGTAAGGTTCTCTGATATTTCGCTATTTTTGTTGGATCCACATGATCTTTCAGGGAGAATTCGAACAACTTTAGGTCAGTAGAGCTTTTCAATGTCAGTCATAACAGTACGGGTTATAGTAAAAATGAGCTATTGACTATGATGTTGCGTGCCGTCAATTTTAACTCCGTTTTGTTTTGATTAAATGAAGATTGTTTTATCTCTTTCATAAAATTCTTAGAAATTTAAATTAATTTTTATAGGGATTTAATAGAAAAAATGTTTGTTCTTACAATAAAATTAAGCATTTGGCTTTGAAACAGTAAATTTCGACCTTAAAATGGGTGGAGAAAAAGTAAAAATAATAAGCACATTATTCTTATATTTATTAATAATATTTTGTTTTTTAACTTTTTTCTGTTACAAATTTGATAATCATGATTGAGCTAATTATTTGTTAAAAAATTTTATTAAAAAACCATTTTATAACCTTCATTTATGATGATGTACGAGTATATACATATGTAATTTTATTATGTTTTCGAATTCGAAATGTCTATTTTGATTCCATCATTGCAAAAAATGAAATTTAATGTTATATTTTTTTATACATATTTCAAAAATACAAAATAATGATTGCCTGTAATAGACATCTTAATTTAATTGGGATTTACGGGATAAAATTTTACATTACGCAATGTAACAGTTTAATAATTGAAGTTTCCAATATGATGGAAAAAAATACAAAGCAGATAATTATATAATAAATTACATTGATTTTGTATGAAATTTATTATGCAAGGTGTGCACGATTCAAAGAGAGTACTCAAGAAATAGACTAAAGGTATAGGCAGACATACAATTTTTAAATTTACAATCACTGCTTGATTGTAAAATCGCGTCTATTTAAATCGGTTGCGTTACCTTAACTATTGCGTCAACTCAAATCGGTTGCGTTAATTAAAAATTGCAATCAGTTTGAAAAAAAAGTAATTAGCAGTTTGATTGCTTAATTGCATACGAACGTACACCTGCATGTATGCGCACTTGAATACTTTTTTTTTTTATTCCTACTTCGCTCCTGGGAGGAGCATAGGGCTGGTGCGCGATACTGTAGATAATCATGAACACCAGTTTCTTACGTCTTTGAATTTGCCAGGTAGGTGACGAGCCTACCGTAGTTTTATATTAGATATTTAAAGGTTATTGATATTTACTATTTTATTTTGCTGAATTTTTTAATATTGAATATTATTGAAATATGGCAAATAGTTGATATGCACAATATGTATAACATAATTGTGTATAAAGCTATAAATATTGAATATAATTTTTTATATTGACCTGACTGGGCTTTGAACCCGAGACCTTTCTGTTAAAGGACCAGTGCAATAACCACTGCACCATTGATCAGGCGCATTTAAATATAAACTCATGGAATACGAATAAGCAATGGAATAATTGCCCAACTAAAAATTGAATGTCTGCCTCAGCTAAAAATATAGAAATTGGACAGTTTTTAGAAAAATCAGTGCATGAAATTTCAGTTTTAAATATAATTCGAGTACGAAAAAAAAAAAAAAGAAAATTTCAATCATTATTTTTTGTTCGTCTAGTCTTAACCCAAACCCATTGCATCATTCTATTTTGGGAATACATCTTGAAGTCTTGCACACCCTGTATATAGGCACAAATACAATTTAAATACATATTTTAATTATTTAACATTATATGTATATTTCAATTCTTTTTGTATTAATAATTAAAACATTACAAAATAAAAAATAATAAATTTAAAAATTATGCTTTCTAATATTCACTGATTACATAAATGAGACCTAAAATCATAATATTCTTTGTATATGTTAATAGTTCCCATAGCAATATTTTTACTATATAAGAATGTTTATGTTGTTCACTTATAATTATAATACATTGGACCATTAACAGAATCAAATGCTCTCATTTTTATCCACCGCATTCCAATAAAGGAAAATTTGATAGCACTAAATTCCTTGAAATTTAATATTTAAATTCAAAATATTAAAATAATGAATTTGTAAATTTTTTTGGAAATGCCAGCGTTCGGAAGCCGAGCTACAGGCCGATTTAACATTTTTTACCATATTTATGAGGAATTAAATAAGTGAATTTTGAAAAATTTCTTGTAATTTAATATTTGAGTTCTATTTGGTACTTAAACTGACTGAAAATTCGGATGACATAAAGACGCTCTGGTCGTCGGATGGTATGAATCTCTACTATATGAGCAAAATTTACATTTTTCTAGATCTGTTGACTAGAGGCTTACTATAGAGTTCTCAAAATTTACAAGGTGTGCTCAACATTTTTTTGCTAAATTAGACAATACATGTACTGGAAAGTAGCAAATTGTTTTAATTTTATTTTAATTTGCTAAACACTCTAATTTTTCTGATCCGTTAACTACCTCCGCTAATTTTCGATTCAATTCGTTTCTTATTCATTTCAATATTTATGTTTTTTTCTTAAATTAAATAATTAATATTAATAGAATTAAAATTAACGAAAAATTTGCTCTTCAAAAATAAAAAAAAAATTTTCATAAAACATAATCACACTTTCCATATATACCTACATATAATTTGTCAATATTCTATATTTCTGGATCATTTTGTCAATTTCAATTCCTTTGTAAAGTAAAAAATTCAAAATTTTCTTTGGCAATATGCCATACACAATGAAATTTCTCTAAAAATCTATCTAAAACAATTGACAGATTCTAGTACGTAAATAAAGCACCAAGTGACATTTTTCTATATTTAGATATTTACAAGCATACACACAAGTATACACATTTATAATATAATATTCTTTCATAATTATTACGAGATGAAATTTGATTGACATGCTAAATAAATATTTTGAACTTTACCTAACTTTTAATAATAATATTTTTTTAAAAAAGAAATTATCGTATACGAGTATAATTTTTTGTATGAGAACACAAAATTTTTGCTCCATAACAATAAAATCATTTTAGTCTAACCTTGTTTGTTGGCACAGAAATTTTATATTTTTTATAATTTGAAGTTTTAAAACAAAATCAAATTGTATAAAAGTTTTAAGTTTCTTTTATATTTAGTGAAAATTCACAAAAACTTAATAATTAATTAGAAAGTTTTGTAAATGTAATTAAATTAATTATTCGGAAATAATTAAAATTATTTTATAAATTATTTTTAAATTTAATGTGAAACAAATATTTTTTAATTTGCGTCTACCAAATATGCTATTTTAAAATTATCAATTTAATTGTGATTTTGTGAAACAATTTATGTAGGGTGAGTTTCCATACCTTTGGATTGCTTTACCTATTGGACAATATGAATATATCAGGAAAATTTTATAATAAGTTATCATTAAATGTTGTACAGTTCCAGAAAAAAAAATTTTTATTTCTGAAAAAACTAATCTATACTCTTATACAATATAATTTCGAAATATTATAAAACCGCAATTAAATTTTTATCAAAAGTAATTTTTTTTTTTTATTAGATTTTCAAATATTTTATGCCTTAATTAATAGCATTTTTAGTTTTATATTATATTATTATGTACAAGTACATTATACATACAAGGTGTTTCGTATAAAATGGCAAATATTTTTAGAAATGATTTTTTGATCAATTTCCAGGAAAAATGTTGCATATACTCGTTTTCGAGCTACAGTCTGTTTGAAAAAAAACTGACTGTTACTGCTTATAAATAAATATTTATAGTTTCGAAACCATTCGACATAAACTAACTATCGGGGACTTTTTTTTACAGATAATTGATTGCTCTCTTTATTCGGATTTTCAATCAATTAGATTTCAGTCATATTTTTCAAGATAAAACTGGTCAAAGTCACGATTTTTTTTTTTTTTAAACTCGAAATTTCTCGAAAATTGAACAATGAAAGCTGAAAGTTAACCCATTAGTATAGTATGTATAATAACGAATTTTTATGAAATGTAATCAAGGCTATATTTTGTCTCCACAACATACCTAAAATTATAATTAAGTGTTATACTTCAAAAATGCGAATATGTGCATGTACCATAGTAGGCAAAAATTAAACTTTCACATTTTTCTTAATTACTCAACCATTTTGTAACCTTGTCCTATATATTTTAAACTTATATGATGAAAATTAAATTATTTATCAGAGTTTATGAGCAAAAAATTTGAAATTTTGGAAAAAAAAAAAACTATGAACGTAATTTTTGATGTTTTGTCTATAAATAGGAGTGCTCATCATTTTGTGATTCTTACTATATTTGTTGTCTCTTTGATTCGATCAAAACAAAAGTAGATTGGAATTATGGCCACTACTCTCATTTATTATAATGGTAATCTCTTACACAATTCCTTACATTACACAAACGCATTAAATTAAATTATAAATTTAAGAGAAGACCGGGTATCAGAAACACGTCCAAAAAATCATTGAGCCCATCGAAGACTATTTACTTTTATATATGGCTTTATACATTCATTTACTTTAATTAATATTAATTTTTTTCTCAAAAACAATAAAACCAAATTTAACAACATGCGTTTTCTGTAGATGGTAAGAATAATAAAATTTAAATTTATATTCAAAATTTTTATAATTTTTTAATATTTTAAGAAAATTTAATGATAGCATTTATGTGTGAATAAAAAAAAATTTTCCCCCCCCCTAAATAATTTTCTTTTTTGAATTCATTATCAAGTACATACGAAATATAAAGCAAGACGTGATAACGAATATCCACTACCAGAACCTTAACATTATACGACGTTTTAATTTTATTAATCAAATGAAAATTTTTAATAAACTTCCTCTTTTTCAAGTTATTCATATATAACATAATGTATACACGATTAATTTATTATGTACATATAAAACGACATAATCTTGTTTCATAAAGTACAAAATCCACAAAAAAATTTGCAATGCAATCATTATTTTAAAATAAAGAGACAAAAATGAAAAATTAATGTAAATTGCTGCAGTTTATTCACTTATAAATTATTCAATCACAAGTATGTCATAATTTTTACATATCATATACATAATATATAAACGCATGAATATATATATACGTTTTCCAATAGAAAATATCCGAGGGCTTATGGGCAAATCACATTTTCTAGGATTTTCAAAATTTTTTAAATTTTTAGTTCATTAGGAGGACACAAAAAAATTAAAAGGTACTGACCCAATTCACTTAAGAGTCAAAATACACTAAAAGTAAAAATTGAATTAATCAAGAATGCAAATTTAGTAAAGTTTAAAATTTTAAAATATTTTCATATTATGAGGATTATAAGGCTTTCAACAATTGCCCTCCACATGTTTAACTTGATAATTTGAAAGCAAAAAATCTGATGCGATCAGTACATAACTTACCGCGAGGTTTATTATCTAGTTTAACGAATATGCTGTATAATATTATTAAATTAAATACTTCTTTATAATTTTAAGAACCCTAGTAAGATTTTAGATAGCTTACCTAGATAAATGTGAATCTGGCTCTAAGCAGAGCTTCATGAGTTACTTTCAATAGTGAGCAGATCTCAAATATTAAATTTCAACAAATTTTGATAACTACTTCCTTATATATCGTAAATAATGCAAATTCCGTCCCAGGTTGGGTTTCCGAGCGCCGATGTTCCCAAAAACTTTACACTTTCATTGTTTCAGCACCCTATATGAATACATATATTAAATTTCAAGAAAAACAATAGATCATTTCAATTTAATAAGTACAAAAATGTAAATTTTGCCCATAGGAAAATCCAATGCCAGAGAACTGGGAGTTAATCGAACCATCTCATCCTCGATAAGAACTCAGATATAAATTTTTGTGAAAATCGCTCCAGTCGACCTTGAGATACTGATTTGCACAGACAGACTGACAGACAGATAAACAGACTTACAGACAGACCGACAGATATCTCTCTAAAAATAGTTTAGTTCCGCTCCCTTATAGTACAGAGAAATACATTCCGTCGAAAACACGACATGTAAAATTTGGTTCCATCACATAAGCTCCCTTATTGTATTGCATCGGTAAAAAAAATTTTTTTGTATTTTTTTATAGCATATAAAAGTTATGGGCAAAAACGGAATTTTATCAAAAAAAAAAAAACTTAAGTATATCTACATACATATATACTTAAAATTTAAATTATTTGACTCAAAGATATTCAAGTGTCTGCGAAAATGTTTGTATTGTAGATTTTGTATACTTTTGCAAATATAAAAATTTGAAATGATTTGCATAAATTTCAGGAATAAATTAATTTTTTATTTTGATATCAAATTTATAGGACGCTTCGCAAAATATAAAAAGTGTGTAATGTCAGAGCTACTGAATAAGTCAAATTGGCATAAAATCTGAATTTTGGAAGAAGTCCTTATAATATATTCATAATTTTAGAGAAATTATTTATCTACTTAACTTTATAGAAAATTAAGATAGATGACCAAAACTCATATTTTTCGAATGCCATTTTACTTATTTTACATTAAATTTTTATTATTGGTCCTTTATGAAACTCCCAATTGCGAGTAATAATAAACTCTCAAATGTTACAATATATTATAACATTATATTATATTTAAATAGCGAGGAATATCAAAGTGAACACCTATATATTTGTTCTATATTATTGGAAATTTTTCATTTCCCAAAATAAAATATGACCCATAACGTGGGTATTGACCGACCAATACTGCTATAACCTTACAAATGAATTAATCTATCAGTTGTGAGAGAATTTCTACACTGCTTCATACCAGCAAGACATTTACTATGGCTAAGGATTTGTGCAAATGTCATGCAATTGGGAAAAATATGCATGACAAGATATTACAAACGAAACGGAAAATCTATAATACCTTACAAATAATAATCTCTAAATTATGAATGATATTATCATAATCACACCTTGAAAGATTTGCAAATTATATGAATATATTAAAAAAAATAAAACTATTAAAGGGGCATTTACAAAAAATTTTTATGGATTTATTACTTATAGAAATTTGTTGCAACAGCTTTAAGAGTTTTGCATGAAATTATTTGATTATTAAATTACAATAAGGATAATACATATTTACATAACCATAAGTTTTTCGCAAGCAACTGAGTTTTAGTTGGAACTTTCTGAAAAAAAAATTATTTATAAATATTATTAAACCAATTTGAAAAAAGATTAGGTAATATTATTGAACAACATTCGTTTTGGATTTTGGAACATCTTGAACGTAATTGCGTTTCGCAAATTTCATTAATTTACCGTTTTCATGCATTATTCAGCAATTACAATATCATAAGCTGAATTGCCGGTATTTCAAATTTAGGTTATATCACAAGATGAGAGGGTTTTTTCTACATTCCTTATTGAGTGATTAAAAAAAGTAGGAGGTTGTTGTATGCATACACATTTGAGATTTACCATATGCTCGTGAACTACAAATGCACTCTTTTATTCTAAATTCACTTTTCTTTCAAAATTATTCATAAAGTTTTGCCAAAATTACTGACCTACTTCAAATTCAAATTTAATTTGCGTACTAACTCAATTAATAAGCATACTCCGAAATTATAAGATTAACCACTCTCCTAAGGACCATTGCCTTCTAAAATTTTTTTTATTATTAACTAAAAAGAAACTTATTCAATGGCAAATTGCAGTTTAAAATGCACTTTTTATTAAAGCCTCATACACCACAACTAATTTATTTTTAAGTATTTATCGAAATGATCTAAAAATATAAGTGACGTTTAAGTGAAACTTTATAAAATAATTGTATATTTTATTATAGACAAAAGTTCACAAATAATTACTGTTATACAATATAGTTGCACATTGGGCTCATTCTGCTGTATATTGAGCGCATTCTGCTGTATATTGAGCTATGTTATTAACACTTTATTTTGGTATCCAATATGATTATTTATGGTTTCAATAAGATGAATCTTGAGGTATAGTACATAGAAAATTTTTTAAAAAAATAAATTCCTATTTAAAGACCAAAGAAATTTTCTGAAAAAAACCTTCAAAATTTATCTGTCGAGCTTGTCAAGACCTTTCCATTAATATAATAGGGCAGTCAACCATATTAAATTAAATTTTCTTTCTTACTTTTTGAGGTCTGAGTCCTAGCGGGATTTATTTTCTGAATGATTTCCGAAAAAAAATTGTGGATCTCTCCGAAATTATTGCATTTACCTGAAAAGGCTGTTTGAAACCCGAAATTTTTATTAATCGATTGTCATCCACTACAATTAGTGAAAAATATTATTGAATTTACAATTACACAAATATATTAGCATAATAGTTTTTATTTTATAAAATATAATATTAACGGTTTGATTTTTACTAATTCAATTATTTTTTTCCAATTTTTTCAGAAACACAGACAATCCGTTTCCAATGTAATGTAGCTTCAAAATTGAATTCATGTATGCGTATACGGCTGATAAAAGTTTTACATATAGTTCCTCCAAATTCCATTAAGCAAATAAAAAATTATTTTAATATTTAACAAGACTACCGCATTCACATTAAGACACAATGAACAACAACTGTATTGAGAAAAGAAGATGCACATAAAGCTCATAAGACACGATATACGTGCATGTTAAAATTTAAAAAATAAATATAAATAATTAAAATAAATTATATAGGAAAAAATTAAAGTGTTCAAATTATATTAGCAAAATATATACGAAATAATGTAAGAACCAGGCTATAGAAAAATATTAAAATGGAATCAATAATTTTTACAACATTTGAGATGGGATCATAAGATGTTGTTTTTTAGTACAAGAAAATACCTTTACGTACCAAAATCCTGCTTGTATGGATTCATTTCAATCAAAAGAAATTATTACATCCAGACTGCTTCATAATTTTACAACTACGTTGATAGATCAAATAAGACTTTTTGATGAGAGTTCCTTGTTTTCATCTAGTACAACCACACAAAATAAAAGTTATTTAGATGAGTTGCCAAAGTTTACTGAAACGGATTTAAATAATAATTTTAGCAATAATTATAATAATAACGTTGATGTAAACTATACAATATTAACAACGGAATCCGATCAAACTGACGAAACTAATCTCTCTCCTTTTCAAACCGTAACTGTTAGTATTATTTTATTGTTAATTATTTTAGGCACGGTTATTGGTAATGTACTTGTATGTGTGGCTGTATGTCTTGTTAGAAAATTAAGAAGACCGTGCAATTATCTTTTAGTATCTTTAGCTGTATCAGATTTATGTGTTGCTGTTCTAGTTATGCCAACTGCTCTTCTATATGAAGTTCTTAGAAAATGGAATTTCGGACAATTATTTTGTGATATTTGGGTTTCATTTGATGTTTTATGTTGTACAGCTTCAATATTAAATTTATGTGCTATATCAGTTGATCGATATTGGGCAATTACAAAACCATTGGAATATGGTGTTAAAAGAACACCAAGACGTATGATGATATGTGTTGGTTTAGTATGGTTAGCAGCTGCATGTATATCATTACCACCATTATTAATACTTGGAAATGAACATGTTGGTGAAAATGGTGAACCAATATGTACTGTTTGTCAAAATTTTGGTTATCAAATATATGCAACATTAGGTTCATTTTATATACCATTAACAGTTATGTTATTTGTATACTATCAAATATTTAAGGCAGCTAGAAGAATTGTTATGGAAGAAAAAAGAGCTCAAACACGTTTAGAAAATGCATTAAATGGTACAACAGCTGAAAAAGTAGAAATAAATGAAAATATAAGATGTGGAGATAATTATCGTAATACATCAACAACAACAACAACAACAACAAATATTACACAACCATCACAAATAGGTAATTCTGGTAGTGGAGCAGCTAATTTATTAAGTTCACCACATCAAAAAAAATTAAGGTTTCAATTAGCTAAAGAAAGGAAAGCATCAACAACCTTAGGTATTATAATGTCAGCATTTACGGTTTGCTGGCTACCATTTTTTATATTAGCTCTAATAAGACCATTTGTCGAAAGAGAAAATTATCATGTTCCAGAAGCTTTATCATCATTATTTTTATGGTTGGGTTATGCTAATTCTCTATTAAATCCAATCATATATGCAACATTAAATAGAGATTTCCGTAAACCGTTCCAAGAGATATTATACTTCCGTTGTTCAAATTTAAATATTATGATGAGAGAAGATTTTTATCATAGTCAATATGGTGAGCCACCATCACAACGTGTTGTTTTGGGAGCAGAAGGTCAAGGAGCACGGGAAAGTTTTCTTTGAATATAGTAATAATATTTAATAAAAAAAAAAAAATACTAGTATAAATATATATGTATAACATTATAAATATGTATAAACTAAAATATAGCATAATATAAATTTATTTATAAACATATATATATATATATATATACCTACTACTTGCATATATATATATACATGTATAATTATATAGATATTATTGTAGACAAGAAAATAAAAAATAATTATTTTTAAAAAGAAAAAAAAAAAACAAAAATCTGCATGTAACAATAGTTAAGGATATTAGAAGAAAAAAAAGAACAAAAATAAAACTTACAAAATAACTAGATGATATTAAAGGATTAAAAGAAAAACCAAATGTCTTTTTTATAAAAACAAAACATACTTACATACTTGCTTTATAATTAAAATTTTATTTTAAATATGTAAAAGAAAATGAAAGTTTCTTACACATACGCACGTATGTATACGATGACTTTCACCAAAAACTTAGAGCCTAGTATTAAAAATACAGACTTACATATTAATAGCTATGTATTCAATAAGTCACAAAATTAAATTTAGTTTACCATAAATTCAAAACTGAAAAAAAAAAAATAAAAAACATAATTGTTAATTATCATCAACTTTTAAAATTTTAACTGTAAATTTTAATTTAAGTTAATCATTTTAAAACTATTTAACATAAAATGTCTATATTTTATAACTTTATATTTCAAAAACAAAAACACAAAAAAAAAAAAAATAGAAAAATATTAATAATAAAAAAAAATAATTAAAAATCTTGAAAAAAAAAAGAGAAAATTCGATTAAAAGCTCCAAAAACTGGCTTAGAATTCACAAGTATAATTGTAAGAAATTTCTTAACCCATTGTTACCCCCATTCAAATACATATATATGTTTTCTTCAATATACCAATATATAGATATTGCAATATAAAAAAAAAGGACAAGTTTTCATAAACTTACAGTCTCAATGTAAAAAATGTGTTCCAATTTACCAAAATGCCCCAAAAAATATGCAATTTTACAAAATTTAATAATGTCGATATTATAATTATAGTCGGACTGTAATAGTATTCTAATCTGATTATAAAATCTTCTTTCAACTAAATTCACTATATATATATATATATATATATATAAACATAAAAAAAACAGATCTCTCAATTGCTAAACTCCGATCCTGATAATTGATCCAATTTTTAATTATGATCGATCATTCACGTGTTAATAATTTTTTTCCTCGTCTTTTCAAATACAAATTACAATATTTATAATGTTGACTCATAGCACTACTCTAGTTAGTATAAGGCTGCTGCATGGGAATAAAAAAAATTTTACTAAATACTTCAATCGGCCCAACTTCGTTATAATTCGTATGTTTTTTTTTTTTTTTTTTCAATTTGTTTTCTATTGAAATAATTTTTTAGTTTCTCATTTTATTTTCTATTGAAATTATTGTTTTAAGTATAAAACTATTGTTGAAGTAGGTCCTGTTGGTTTGCTTGATTTTTTTTTTCGTATAATAATAAGGGAAATGAACAGTCAAAGGCATTTAAAAATATCTTAAAATCAATAACAATAAGTAATAATTAATTGTACTCGTACTACTATATACTGCTATGCTATGATGAAAACTTCAAATATTTTTCTTTACAGTTTCTTTACAGTTTCTAATACAGTTTTTATTTGCGAATCATATTTTGTATTGGTTCTGAGTTAGCACTGAATTATTAAAAACACTTAATATTTTCTTCTTCATCTTCAAAGTCTGTTTCGATTAAATTTCTATAAATTTTTAAAAACAAATTCTTATCTTATCTCTCAAGTGAAAAACCTCTCTCGTTTCACAATTTTTGCAAATACCAAAATAATACTCCAAAATTTCTGTATTTTTATAATAATCTTCTTAGATATTTTCAGATGCAAATAATCTAAAACATAAGAGGGCGGTGATAATTTTTTTTTTTCTTCATAAAAACTCTATAATTTCTTTTTAAAAAAATCATAAAAGGAAAATGAGAGTTGCTCTCTCTATGCGGTAGACTTTTATTAATCAGAACCAAATAGCCAAATTTCAATACTAAATTAATTTTTATGTATACTAAACATGTGTTGTTATTGCTTCAAAGTAAAATATATATGTAAATATATAAACCATATATATAAAGAAAATAATGTAAAAAGATCAGTAAAATACTCGCAACCTCACACTAGTTCTACTGTATTACATAATAATTATTCACAATAGTTCTACTGTATAATCACTTGTATATTTCTACCAGTAATTAAGTTTCATAGGATAATATGTTATGAATTGGCAACACAGCTTTTCAAAATTAAATAATTACATAAATAATTTACTTATAAATTTCAATAGTAAACCTATTTTATTCCACAAAATTTTCATAATCCCAAAAAATATAAATGAAATGGCATCTTCGTAATTTCTATTCAAATTTTAATGCTATCTACATACATGAGTGGAGTTAACAATTTCGATCCTGGTACAAATATATACCAGCAAAGTCCAAACAACAATAAAAGTTAAAAGTGACATTATCGTCACACTAAATCTTAACACTATTTTTTTCATCACAGACAATTTGTTTTATATAAAGGTAATAGATCCCACATGTGAAACATGTGCTAACTACACTATTCGAAAGCTGGGAAATTTTGTTAATTCATTTAACAAAATTTATATAAGTAGAATAAATATTTAGCATTATTTTATTAATATAATAAGATTAAATAATTAATTAACATTCTGAAATACAAAAGATTTAATTGCAATTCTGAATATTATTAAATTATAAGAATAAAAAAAAAAATATTATTTTAAATTATTACGATTTTATTTAATAAAAAAACAAAAGCCAAATTTAAGTGAAGACTGATTAAAATATGTTTATAAAATCTCAGAAATATTCTTAATTATAATTAATATTATAAATTATTCAAAATTTTCATTTTTATACATTTGAATTAGAATTTTTATTTAAAATATTAGAACTAATTTTTGTTAATCAAGAGTTGTCATGTTAGTTGTTTTAGTTATTAATAATTAGATTTTCAAGTAAATTTCACTGTTCACACAAATAAATTTAGGTTTTTTTCTGAAAATGTTATACAATGAGCACGCGTGATTCTGTGCTAAACCTAAGGGTTTTTCCGGTATTTCAGTTCTTTGTTGGATATAATATACAGGATGTTTTTTATTAAAGAACTAAAAATTTGTAGTGTTCGATTTTGAAGTATTATTTGCCAGCATGCTCTGTAGTTTAGTTTAAAAGTAAAGTGATTTTTAACATTAAAATATCGGACATTAAAAATTTACTAAAATAAATTATTTAAATTTTTAAGTTAATTTGAAATTTATCTTATTTTTTTTCCATTTATACCTTGAAATAGTTGCATTTTCAACAAATTTTAAATAAATTCCCGTCCTATTTCTTTTTAACACTATAGATTGCCCAAGGAAGTCATTTTGACTGCGTTTTAATTTCAATTAGAAAAAAAAATTATGTATGCAATAATTTCATAAAATTTTATTACTTTTTATGCAACATAAAAAATGCGTTCATTAATAATTGTAGTTACCTACTCACCTCTCCACCCCCCCACCCCCCCCTTCCTTCAGTTTTGGTATTTATATGTGTTATACCTATATTGCCCAAAAACAGTCTACTTTTGATTGCTAATGAAATTTAAAATAATCAAATGACTTATTATTGAATTGAGTAAATTTCTTATATAACCAGTTCGGCTCTGTATTTATATAACATTTATTTTGATGACTGTTACATAATGGCATGCAAGTATATGATAAATTGTCGATTCAAACGTACTCTAATTAGATAAAATGCAGTGGCTGAATAATTGTTTTTCGTATGCAGTGATACTTATTCTAACAAATTCTTTATTTTATATAATTTGCGCCCTTAATATTTAATAAATAACTTGTTATTTAACTGTAAATAATATAAAAAATATTAAAAATTAATTTTAAACAAATTGTTTTATACGAGTACATTTGTTATTCTTAGCTCCAAAAACTGGCTTAGAATTCCAATACCCAATGCAGTCATTTTGACTGCGCTTTAGGTAACATAGGTATAAACAAAATTTCGGTCTTAATTCTTTATTTGAAATTGATTAATTAAACGGACAGCTAACTTTAATTCTGACATAATTGCGCATCACACAAAAGTATTAACGTCAGACTTTGTTTTACTTCAAATATTGCAAAAAGGCTCTTCGTTTAATTCTGATTTAAAACTTGCAGCTCATCATGCAATACCGAAAAACCCCTTAAATAACTCTTTATATATTAATTTATGAAAACTTGTAATTTCCTTTAAAATTGCAAGAATTACTTTTATAAATTTTAAAGTTTTAGTTCAAAAGAAATTGTCATTATTCTACTATATATTTTTAGGATTATAAAAAAAATTAAAATTGATTTGTTATAAAGATTTTATCTAGTTATAAATAGTATATTTAGTTTTAATTAATTCTTTATTGTTAATAGATTTATTACATCATCATCCATTTTCTATTTTTAATTTCTCAATTTTCTAACTATTTTATGTTATCGAACGTACAAATCCAATTCTAATTTCAAAAAATTTACTAGTTAACATCTTAAAATTTAACAGATTTAGTAGCAGTTTATTGCATTAATCATATATACATATTACAATCTAAAATATTAAGTTAAAACTAGAACATTTGCAGAAACGCGGTAAAGCTATTATTATTAAATCATCATTATTAGTGTAATTTGTAATATAATTGTTACATTTAAGTGTAGGTAAATATTATCAAATTCATATAACCTAAATTCCCGAATTCAACTGAATCATAAACTTTGAAATTAAATTCTAAAAACATAAGCTCTTAAAAATTAATTTAGAAAACTTCAATACATCAAAAAATATACAATCAATATATTAAAAAATTGCATATATTTAGGATTTTCAAGCTTATAATAATTGTACTATGATGACATTACTGTAAAATTTATATTTTATAGTAAAAAGTAGTTCAAATCGTAAATTTTTATTTAGTTGGAATTTTTTAAAAAGGCTATAAAATTTTATAAGTCTTCCATAATTAGGAAAATAATTATTTATGTTATAGTTAAATTTAAAAAAAAAAAAAAAGTAATTTTAATAGTTGGAATATCTAAGTTTTGTAACTACTGTCGAAAACCAGATTTTTAATCTTCTTATGTCTAATTCACACATTTTTTTTAACACAGAGTTCCGAACTCTTTTTAACAATCAACAGTGGCATTTATTTTAATAATTATTGTACTACATGTTTCTGACCTTTAGTCTAATCAACTCCTTCGTTAATTCCTTGACATGAACGTTATTTTATCATAAAATATTTTAAATTAAAAATTTTATAAATTAATAAAGAGCAAAAATTAGTAAGAACTTAGCCTGAATAAAACCAAATTATTTTAATACTAAATTGAAAAAAAAAAGAAAAATCATAAGAAAAAATTTAATAATTTGATATTCTATTATAATATGTGTATATAGTTTAAAATAGTAATTCATATATAAGGGTCATATGAAATCCATTTTGCATGATCATACCGTATACGATAATAAAGCGTATTTCTATAAAATATAATAAGGGCCAATAATAAACACAACATTGAAAGGCTTATTATATACAAGAAATTTGGTAAATATGACAATTTGATATTACATAATGAGAATCAATCCAGATTATAAGTTTGCAAAATTCGGCAAAAAAATATGACGAATAAAAATATGATGTGACAAATAATATGTGAATTAGTCAAAAGTATAGGTATACACCCATATTTTGTTAGTCGCATCACTTGACGTAATAAATTGTTATTCAAAAATATTGTAATTTCCTGAATTAAATCAATACCAAAATTTGAAATTGTATAATGAAGAACAAAATTCTTTCAAATAATATCCCATCATCTCATGTGATACGACTAACCAGAATACGGGTAATAGAAAAAATTTTATTATGTAATAGTTTATTTTGAAATATTCGATATAATCGGAAATTAATCAAAAATGTGCATCAATGCAGTATCAATGCAAAAAAAATGTTGCTAATGCTTAAACCGATGTGAGTCGTGTACCTTGCCGATATGCAATATTATTTTGACAATTTCTAAATATCTTATATGTTTTTTGGCGTTTGTTTGGAAAAGATTTTGTGTAAAAGCATTAAAATTAGTAACAACTGAAATTTTTTTTTACCATGCTTAAAGAAATAATATTAATTTTATTAGTTATTGACTTAAAATGATAAATTATTTTCTTCTCAGCTTCCATTTAAAAAATCCTGCATTAATACAAAATTGATACACAGCTACAGATTTAATATGATGGGGGTTTTTATTTATTCAGTTCTAGAATAGTTCAAAACTTGTAGTACATTCGAAAATTCACGCTACATACACTGAAAATGTAGATTGTTCAGAAATAATTGGCTGCAATTAAATGCTTTCGGAAATTCAATCTGCAATAAAGAAATGTTAGAAATGTAGAACAGAACTCTAGTATAAATTTTGTTACTGCTTCATGAAATTTATTTTTCTTTTTTAATTTAAAATTCAAAAAAAAAAAAATTTTAAATTTCAAAATGACATATTCGGATATTTAAGGGTGTTAAAGTGAGTTTTCTTTAAGTCATCAAATCTTGTTAAAAGTTCCTTATTTTGTAGTGAATTTGAAGTCGAAAAGTATTGGAAAATAGTATATATTCATAAACAATACCATTTATGCTATTTTCGAACGATAGTTTATAAATAAAAGTTACAGAATTTGTAGACTGCGTAAACAAAAAAAAGCTTAGCTAAAATTTTTGCACACTCTTTAACGTTGTAACTTAGAAATTTTAGTTTTAATGTAGAATTTTCAGCGTAACGTTTGCTTACGATGCATATTTTTTACATTTTTAAACACCAAATAATTAAAATATTATACCGTATTGATGCATTCTCGTATACATGATTTTTACATAATTTCTCATCAATCCTGCATCGATTACTTTCCGATTATATACCCATATTGTCAATAAATGTAAAATGCTGCCGCCATATTATAAGCCTATCTAATACTTATTATATGAAAAAACAGAAAGCAATAATAATAAAAATAAAAAATCTTTGCTCACCTTGCATTAATTCACTTTCAAAAAAGAAACAAAAAAAAAAAACGTTCCTGATTCGAAGCTTAGTTTTTGGAAACTTTAAAAAAAAAAAAAACAAAACAAAAGTTGTAATGTAAAAATTAATTTATTTTTAATGATTTAAGGTAAAAAAAAAAAAATTTAAAAAAAAAAAAATTTGAACAAAAAAAAAGAAAAACAACACAAACTTATGTTTTAACATTCATGAAACTAAACTGTGGTTTAAGTTATATACTATTATTAATGTATATAATAATATATATATGTATATGTATATATCTATATATATATAGAGAACAAATACCAGCTATACAATGAAAGCAATCTTAGTAAAAAAGAAAAAACCTAAAAAAAACAAAATTACTTTTTATCTGTTTAACTTTCTTTCCGTTGTGTTTCAAAAAAAAAAAGCAAATTTTTTTTTTAACTAATATTTAAATTCATATTTTTAAAAAGAAAAAAAAAAAATTGTGTGATTGTATAGTCAAGTCAAATACTCGGATAAATAAAACTTAAATGCAATTTTGCATAAAAACTTTTGTACATCTGCATTTTCAAGAAAACACTAATAATAATAAAAAAACAAACCGATTGATTTATACCCTGCACCTTTCGTTGTTGTATATAGCAATTACTCGAACCTGTGACACCATTCTATAGAAACTTTACGGAGATATGTCTGACCTATAACTGGACACATAAGTGCCAAGTTTCATGAATCTCACTTTATTATTTTTCCAAAAATATTTAAAATTAGCTTTTAGACTTGTATGGGAGCTACTCGAACCTATCAAGCAATTCCACCAAAACTTCAAAAGTATGTCTGACCTATGATTGGGCACACGACTGCCAAGTCTCATGAATCTGACTTTATTATTTTTCTGAATATAAAAAATTTGCTTTTGGAGTTGTATGGTAGCCACCCGAACCGGTGCAGCTATCCCATTTTAGAGCATGTGTAGAATATAATTGGACACATATATACAAAATTTTGTATTTATAGCTTTATTAGTTTTTGAAATATTTAAAATAAACTCTTTGAGTTGAATGGCAGCTACCCGAACCCGTTGTCCAAATTAGTCCAATTACAATAGGGTTCGTCCTTGGCACAAAAAAAAAAAAAACTTTTGAAAGTTTGGTGTCGATTGCATTATTCGTTTTTGAGTTATCGTGCGATCAGACGGACAGACGGACGGATATGTCTAAATCGACGCAGAATTTTACGCTGAGCAAGAATATATATATATATGTTCATAACGCAGATGACTCCTTCGAGTAGTTACAGACTCCATACTCGTTTGTTTTTATTATATCCTTCACGAAGTGCAGGGTATAATAAAAACAAAGAAGATGCATACCCTGCACCTCTGCACTTCGTGAAGGGTATAATAAAAACAAAGAAGATCATTAGTCCCAGAATATTGCCAGTAAATCTATTATATTTCAAATAAATTTCTTTACTATATTAAAGTTATCTGTAGCACATAATCCATCCAACTATTCTTTTGCGTCTTATTAAAGTGCATAATATTAGAACCATTCAATGTATGCCATCATTTTTTCCCTATATAACAAAAATATTCTTATTCGTCTCGGTCTTTTCCTTCCGGCGTTAATTATAATCATAGATCATGTAATTATTAGGAGACAAATTGGAAAGGTTTTAAGTGAAATTAGTGATTTTACTTAATTATGGGCAAAATTGTTGTTAATAGAACATTACTGTTCAGGTGTTCATCGTCTGCGGTACATAACAGGTATAGTATGAATTTAAAATCATAAGCATATATACATAGTATTTAAGTGCATAGTTACAAAGGTAAAGTTAATGATTTTCTATTTCAAAATCAACTTGTAATTTTTATTACATTCTTAAAATTGAAATAAGCAAAGATAAAAAAAACTTCCATAATACCACACTCGTATCTATGACTATTTTAAAACATAAAATACTCGTAAATAACAACGATCTTTTCCACGACGCTCGGTTCTACAACTGGGACTCAGGCGAAGGTTGTTCGCCAACCCAAATACAGGTATACAAGTAAAGTAATTTAGACTATCTTTCTCATTCTAGTATTCATTCTGACTTATTTTTTTTTGTGTTGTCAACTTTATTGACAGAAAGTCGGCTTTCAAACTGACTTGCTGGAGTTTTTACAATTATAGGTCTTATAAAAATAAATAATTTACTTTTGCATTTTCGATATTCGACATTTTTTGATGATATTTTGATCCCCAACTTAAAATATTTTTATTGCATTTAAAGAAAATCTTAAGAAATGCTTTAGTAAGTTTAATCACAGTTACAATTTTCTTCTCAAACTAGGCTACATTTGAAGATTCTCAAATTATAGGGAAATGGGTAAAATTTTTATTTTGGAACTTGAATTAAATTTTTTCCTTATAGTTATTTAATTATCTTACACAATTGTTAGACTTGTGAAATGAATAATATCCAAATCATACAGAATTAAAATGTGAACAATGAATTTTTTAAAATAAATATTATTTAGAATAGTTTTTTAAAGCTGTTTTAATAATATCATAGGTAATAAAAGTGTAATGGTCGGGGTTTTTCGTTTATTCAGTTCTAGAATAGTTCTAGCTTGCAGTTCGTTCGAAAATTCATACTACATGAAAATATAGATCGTTAGGAAATTACTGGCTACAATAAAGTGCGTTCGGAAATTCAATCTGCAATAAAGAAATGTTAGAAATGTAGCGCAGACCTCTAGTGTTGATTTTGTCGCTGCCTCATGTAGACTGCGTAAACAAAAAAAAAAAATTAGCTAAAGTTTTTGCATACTGTTTAATGCTGCTATTTAGAAATTTTAGTTCTAATGAAGAACTTTCAGCTTAACGTGCATAAACGAAAACCCTCATCGTCTAATTTCAAAAATTTTGTACTACAATCTAGGACATGTAACAACCAGTTTAGTTACATAAATTCGAAGTCTAACTAATGAGAATATATAAAATAATTAACAAATACAAAATGAAAAGAGAATTTTTTTAGTCATGGTGTTTGATTTATAATTTCTTCATTCCTTTTAAAGATCTAAAGGAATTTGTAAGTTTTTTTATACCTACTGCAAAAATATTATAAAATTATTAAAAGAAAAACATTATTTAAGAATGTTGGTAAACAAATATGTGGTTAGTTACATTTAGTATCTACAAATTTGATATATGTCTGCAAATATTTTTTATATTTAATTTAGAACATTCAAAGCATATCTAAATGATCAAAAATCCCTAGTTTTTGGCAATGTCCTTAACATGATGTTCGGTTCTACATAAATTCCAGCAAAAATCCGAAATTATGGGAGCACAAAATCAAATAATAAGTCTTCAATAACAGTACCAGAACGTTAAGAACTTGTGACTCTGAATTATAAAACCTAAAAAATAAAACTTGTTTTCGCAAATTATATTTTTATTATAAACAATATGAATTTTCAGTAACCTATTTAAATAATCGTTTCAGGGAAACTTGACTCGTAAGCACTTTTGGCAAGAAAAATAAAAATTATAAAAGTAGCATAAACATTTTATTTCTTTTTTAATAAATTACATCGGACAAAAACAAATTAAATACATTTTACATTCATTTTAATTAAAAAATAAAAATTATTTTTTAGCTTAAAAATTATTAATCTCGGAAATATTGGAAATAAATTATCTACTAAATTACTAAAAAATTAATTTTTTTTTTTGAGTAAAATATAAATTTTTAATTTAAAAAGCTAATAAGTGATTAATTACTAAATTACATTTTTATAATATATAAAATAAATTAAAACGCAAAACAGTCAAAATTTTATATTTATTTAAATTCCTATTATTAAATTATTAAAATTGCTTAAAATCATAATATGATTACTTTCACGATAACCTAAATGGATTTACAAATCTTTTTAATTATTCATTTGCGATCATGTCCAATTTTCACCATGCCATAACAAACAATACAAATGTTTTAAATTATTTTCTTGTTCTAAAAACGTGCTATCATAATCCATAAATCTTGTTAACAACGGTCTGTAACCAATTCCAATAGTTGCCAAAAGTGGTTTATTTTCCTCTTGAACAATAATTATATCTTTCACCTACAAGAAACAAAAATGAGATTAAAAAAAAAAATATAAATTTAATGATAAAATTTGTGTTTGCAGTGCATTTAACCGATCGCTCTCAAGAAAATGGAATTAATTGAACTAAAATAAAACTACAACAATTTATATGAAAAAATTCATTTAAGTAAGAATGTGTGTATAGACGTAATTTAATTTTAAGATTCTAGAGAAATCTTCATCAAAAATTATATTTAAAAAATTTAAGTCAATATGACTGAGGATTTTTCGGCAGTTCAATTTTAACTTAGATTTTAATATAAAATCTAATATAAGTTTCAGATACGCCATAATTATCAAAAATCTCTATTCCACGATCTTAATTATCTTCAAATTATAAAATCGAAAAACGTTTCAGTGCATGCTTTACTGTATTCCGGATTTAAAATAAAACCTTATATTTATTTACTTTTTTTTCGTGTGGTCGAAAAACTTTTAAAGGGCATAATGATTCCATATCTGCAATTATCAAACAACCAGCAGCTGTTCCAACATATAAAACTTTCTCAGTTGTTTTTATAGCTGTAATCTAAAAATAAAATTATCTTTAAATTGATCATTTGAGAAATATTCGAATGTCTTTACTTGACTATGAGACGATCCTAAATGATCTTCAATTGATATACTTTTCAGACTTTCAGAACAAGGTAAAAGTTTAGAGCAATCTAATTTACCTTGTATAACTTTATCACAAACATTCCACTGATAGACAATGGACCCTTTTTTTAAACATGAAAAAATATATTTTTTAGCTGAAACCATTTTAAAAACTTCATAATGATTCCTCGTCAATGGGTTTGTTGAAAAATGATTAACAGACAAGTGACTTGTAACACCAGATTTATTAAATGGAAATATATTTATAATGGATGAATTATTTCCACACCACAATTCATACTCACTAAATAAAATTAAAAAAATTTACTTTAATTTTATAAAATTTAAGTTTTCAAAAAGTACTATACCTTCCATTACACAAAGCACAAGCGCTTATTAAAATATCGCTTGAAAAAATTTCAGTTAAAACAAACGAACCTTCAGCAAATGTATAGTTAAAAGGAACACAAGTGGAATCTATAAAAAAAATTCGACCATTTTGTAATCCTACTATAACTCGTTGTATTTCGGCAAGATATATAAGCATAATGATTGAACTTTTTGTTTGTGTGTCAAATGTATAAAAAAATATTAATTCATAGCTAGATGAACTAAAAAAAAGAAAACTATTAGATATATATCATATTATTTTGCTGTTATAGTTTTTTTATATACAAACCTGTAAGCTCGTAAATTTCCAAATGAATCGCCTACCCATATATTATCTTCAACAAGACAACAACAGACAAAGTCTGGTTTTATACTATCTGATAAATTTGATCTGCACGATATATCTGGTGGCTCCTTACTAATTATAACATTTTGATGTTCTTGAAAACGAAAATCTTTCGGCATAGATAAGACTTCGATTTTACAATTG
Organism: Condylostylus longicornis; assembly: GCF_029603195.1. Taxonomy (NCBI): domain Eukaryota; kingdom Metazoa; phylum Arthropoda; class Insecta; order Diptera; family Dolichopodidae; genus Condylostylus; species Condylostylus longicornis. The sequence continues at coordinate 3,241,451 of NW_026578009.1, read as the reverse complement.
TTGGATGCAAGCCATAATTGTAAACCAGGATATTGCTCTTTAAAAAATAAAATAAAAAGAAAAATTATTGTAAACTTCAACGTACAAAATTCGATTTCTCATTTTTTGTTATTTAATTCTTGCCTTGTCCTTCTTTGGTATCAACAAATACTCCAGATATAACATTTATTTTATGAGTATTAGATAAAGAAACAGCATCAAGCAAATGAATAAATTCTGGAGCATTAATAATTGAAACAATTTGGCTGGCCGATGGTCTTTTCTATAAATTAAATTATATTACATTTAAACTTTCTTTGTGATACAGCAAAACTGTTAAAAATTTTTATTACACTAACCCGAGGTAAATCATTCCAACAATGTACCATTAAATCCAAACAATATGTTGGAACTTGACTTTCTCTAAGAGATAATGGCGGTCTATTCCCTTCTAAAATGCACTCCTTTATTGACTCGCATCCTTCAAATGGCTGTCTTAATGTAATACATTCATACAAAAACATTCCGAAAGAGAAGCAATCCACTTTCTCAGTATACTCTTCCTCTCCATTAAATCTTATTATTTCTGGGGCCATAAATCCTTCTGTACCCCCAAAACCTTTAGAACCGCAATGTGTTGTAATTCTACTGATGCCATAATCAGCAATTTTAAGGAGGACCTTATTTTTTGAAATACTATCCCTACAAGATATTAAGTTAAAATGATTTCAAATTTTCATTTATAATAAATTTTACTTACGTATGAGGTAATGGAAATTCAAACACTAATATATTTTCAGATTTTAAATCTCTATAAATAATTTTTTTTCTATGTAAATATTCTATAGCTCTAGCAGTTTGTAATGTCATAAGCTGAAAAGTGTAAGGCGATATGCGTGCACCACTTCGTTTATATTGTCTTAAGATTCCATCCAAAGCTCCCTATAATACCAAAAGTTAATAATATTTAAATATAAAGATGCAATACGCTTCCGTATTACCAAAGGAGCGAATTCCAAAATAAGAGCCAAAGGTTTCACACATATGCCCTTTAGTTGAACTATATTTAAATGCTTCAACGTCAGAAGCACTGCCAGTTCTTGTCTTGCAATACAATATGCTTTACAAGAATGTTGCAAAGGATCTCGATCCCACTTACCGAGCGATATCTTATAAGCCATGAGTGCACTCTGAAAAAAAGTTTTAGTTTTTAATATGCATTAATCTCTCAATTAACTTAATTTTTTTCAACTTTCTGAATAATATTTTAAAATTAGAACGTCATATTACGTACATCTCTTGCACCTGGACCTGGTGGTATTGGTTGAAGCATTTTCATTGCCACTGAACCGAAACTTTGAGTTTTTCTAACATTAGCTATAGCTTTAAAAACAAATCCAAATGCGCCTCTACCAAGAAGCTCACCGCGAATTATATCTTCTTGCTTAATAAGCAAATCTTCGGAAATATCCATAAAAACCTAGTGGTATAAAAAGTAAGGTCATCGTTCTAAAATTTATAGTAAAACTGTTTGATTTTACCACATCTGGAGCGATATATTTAAAATCACATTCGAAATGCTCAGGACAAGACACTTTAGATTTATTATAAGCTGAAAATATACACTCCTCTATCATCCAGGCAAAACAAATTATTTCAAGTGCTCCAGAATGATCAGCCGGTGAGCTACTATTGGAGCCGCCCTTAAAAATTATTAAAATATTTTAATTTTTATTGTTCAATAATACCCATCCAAATATCTTACATCGAAAATTATACTTTGGAAGTATTCATCAAGTTCATCTTTTAATACTGGAAGACAATTATCTATGTTTTCTGTCTTAAATTCAACATTTTCTTCACAATCCGCACTGGCTGTTTGTTGTTCTAGTTTTTTAAAACACTCAGGACATAAGGTTAATCGAGTTATAAGAAAACGACCTTCTGACGTATGTACAAATCTTGTACCTAAAGAAGGATACCAATCTTCTAATAAAATATCAATATGATCAGAGAGCATAGCTAATAATTTTGATGCTACAGTGAACTGAACATCATACTTTCCAGCAAAAATGGTAGTATCATTTAGAGTTTGATACAAGTCAATAGATTTTAATGAAAAGTAAATTTCTAATATATTTGAATTATTTATGTTCACTTCATTCCATACGCCCTCAGCTTTTAATTTAAATTTATTACAACGATTTCTATAAATTGATCTAGAATTGAAAGGGACTTCCTTTATTTGAAATAAAACTATATTTGAAAGGCATAAAGCTATTCCTCTTTGCCATAAATTCCATTGTAAATTTTCTTCAACAAAGTATTGCAATAAATTGTTCATATTCTAAAACCAAATTAAATTTTAAAATTAGAACAATGATAAAAAACCAAGTAAATACCTTGAATCCCGTCTTTATTTGCAAAATATTCAGAACTGCATTTGCAATTTGCTCGTCAGATAATATTCTAAAAATACAGCAAGCAAATTTAATTTGTTAGATCAACGAAGTTGACAAATAAAACCTAGTTATTAAACGAGGCCAAAAACCTGACGGGAAATAAGTCATCAGCAGTATACGTCTGATTTCTGAAGGATCTGGCACCGGTTTTGATGACAGAAGTATCAAGTTATCACACATGACAGCTGACAAGTCAGTTGTCTTAAACTTCCTTGGCACCTAAAAAACACATTCGAAAATACAAGAGCTCGAATGTTTGAGCTAAAAATTATAAACATTACCTGAATTACAGTTTTTTTCATAGATGTTTGGTATTCCGGCAATAATGATGGAATAATTAAAGTTTTTGAGTCCCAAGAAAGTGCAACTTCAAATTTATTTAATAAACTGATAATATATCTAAAAATTATTTTTATTATTTCATAAGTAGTTGAAAAACTATTGAAAGTTAGTTAATCAAAATGTTTACTTTTTTCTTTCATTTGTCTTGGAGTCATCATATTTCAATAAAACATCCAAATCATTTAACTTCATCACACCATCTCTTGCAAAAGGATTAATTTCTCGAACAGTAACAACATGTGCTAGCAAATCGCAAAGCCATTGTGGATCTAAACACAATGTGGTATTTATTAATTAAATAAAAGATTAAATTTGTAAAGTAAATTTTATTCTTAATCAAATACTTACCAACGAAATAGAAGTCTCTTAAAGTAACATCATCATAATGCAATATGACTCCATTGTCATGTAGAAACATCGTCGCTTGATCTAATTCCGCAGAATCTCTAAAACCTTTATGCCCATTCAATTGCATCTCATCCTTAACTAATTCTTTATAAGTTTCAGCGCATAAAACTGGATCACGCCCAGAAATCTTTAATTTATTGACTATTATATTTATCGCATCTTCTAAAGCTATGTAAGTGGCAGGTATTCTTTGCAGCAAGAGAGGTTCTTTAGAGCCAGGTGAACGTAGAGAAAACGCGGAATCATAAATTAAATTTGACAACTGCAAAATATTTTGTAGAGTTCTAATAATTGAAAGAAAATAGAATAATATTTTTAAAAAAATTCAACAAAATTGAAAAAATGTTCTCAGCATACTTGCAGCTGATTTGTATTGAATCAATAACACGGGGTAATCCTACTTTTTCTGCATCGGGAATGGCTATAAACTTCTCTTTAATGATTCGTTGTAACTCTTGCGCTTTTGCAATAGGGAATGTTTTTCCAACTTCATCCAAATGTGTGCCTACAATTACTACTGGAGAATTACAGGCACGTGTCTAAAAATTAACATATGAAATGTTACTCAGTGTTAACAAAAGTATTATTATGTTAAGGTTTTCACCTGAATATTTCCCAGCCATTGCAGAACTTCTTTTAAACCTTTCTGACCGTCAGTTATTTTCCATAGAACTAAATACAGACTACGTTTAGATAGAAAGTATTGGTGTGTCGCATAATATTCTTTTTGACCACCAAAATCCCACGTTCTAAAAATAACAGGACCATACGAATCTTTCATTTTTTTTTCACAAACCCAAGTACCGATGTCAACTCCGACGGTAGAAATATTTATTGGTTTTGAGGATTTTGTATAATTTCCTTTCGGTCTTACCCTCTTTGTCCAATGATCGCTATTGGAATTAGGTCTCTTTGAATTACCATGCTTAAGCACATTTAATAAAGTAGTTTTCCCGATTCCGTGAACACCTACAACCATTAGCTTCATTCGCGCATATGGTTGCGCATCCTCATAAATTGACTTCAAATACCCAACAATATTCATTGTTTTATATTTTTTATTTTCCACCATTGTTTTAAGTGGCTCTTGTAATGAACAACCCCTTAGATTGAGGTTCCATAATCGCGATAAGAGTCCTAAATGTGGGGGAAGATCATTAACATCAACATTACCACTAATATTTAAAACACTCAAACTGCTCAATTCATATATATTAATTGGAATTTCCTAAAACAAACAAAATTTATGCACCTCTTCACTTTTTTTAATAGAAACATTAAACATACCTTTAAACAGTTGTTGCTAATGTCCAACATAGAAAGGTTGGGAAACATTAGTCTTGATTTAGTAGTGTTACCAAAATTAAAATCTGATTGACTTCCACTACTTGAATCATCAGTGCAAAGCTGAATTTTTGTTAACAGATTATCAGCTAATATCAAAGTTTTTAATGTTTCCAATCTAAAGAAAATTAATTGTACAGAAATGAAACATATTATATTGCAAATTCACAAAACCTTAAATGTTTTCTGTGCCGACAAACATTTTTTAAAACATTACTTCTCAATGACGAATATCTTTTACCAGGTGTCATCTCCTCTGGTTCTTTCGTAGATTCTTCCTCATAACATTGCAAATGAGGATCAGAGTCACATATTTGAGGTAGACTTGGCCAACACGTTATTTCATTATGACTTAAATCTAGTTGTTTAATAGTTGCTGGAAATCCAGTAATGTGGCCCATAGACCTATCATGATTCATTCAAAAATGGTTCCATTATTTTTTTATTATGAAAATATTTACCTTAAATTATTGTACGACATGTTCAACCGTGTCAAGTTATTTGCCAAACAAGGTAAAACTATCGGTACTGAAGTGAATAAATTATTACTTAAATTTAGAGCACTTAAACTGCTAACTTTGCTGTCTTTGTCATTATTTTCGAAGTTCCAATGAATATCCCTATCATTTATATCTAGTAATTGCGACCAAGCGTTACAATGTTTTAATGTTTTGGAACTAAAATAAATTAAAGCTAAAATATTTATTATTACGAATTCATATTAAATTGTTTACTGCAATGGTTTCGAGTTACTATTTGCAGAAATTAGTGTTTCGAAATCCTCTAAAGCTGCGTCTATTGTTGGAAAAAAAAGTTTTTGATCTTTCTTTCCCTAAAATGTTTTTAGTTTAATGAAAGTTTTCGTTGTTAATATACTCAAAATTCTTACTTCATTAGGAGAGCTTGGTAAATTTTTTAGTAAATTGAATGCTATGTTTAACTCTCTCAATTTGGGTGCTTTCCACATTTCGAACGGCATTTCCTGTAGCTTATTATTTGAAACATCTAATACTAATAGTGACACTAATTGAAATATTCCTGGAGGTATTGCAGTTAACTTATTATCCTGTAAGTAAATTTCTTCTAAAACTGGACAATTGTAACATGGAATTTCATTGGAAACTGGAATCTCTTCAAGCTTATTTTGTGCAACGTTCAAGTATCTGTGATAGAAAAATGTTTACATATAAAAAATAGAAAATTAATATTACATATTTATATTTTTGTCTAAATAAACACATTACTTACTTTAAACTAGTTAAGGAAAATATTTCAATCGGTAAACAAGATATACTATTCTGTGATATGTCTATTCTTGTAATAGCCGTGAGAGATATACTATCGACTTTAGGATTTTTTTTCAAATGCGGATTTAATGTAAGCACACAATCTCTAATCCACTCCATTCTGTAAAAAACAAAAAAAAATATGTACGTTTAAAAAATTTCTCCTTGTTCTTTCGTATATTTACTTAATATGCGGAAGTTGTACGTGATGACTGCTGTGCCAATCAACTATTGTTGGAATTAATCCTTTTGATTTTTCATTAAGAGTAAACTTTGAGTAGTTTGTTTTGATTTTGGCAGGTAACCACTTTGTGTTAATTTGATAATCAGAATCTGGATGAACTCTTTTTGAAAGCAACGTGCCTAAAATTACTTCATCACCGCCAACCAGAGTGGTTCTTAAAGCAGTACCCTGATCATCACGGGCCCCATAACTAAAAAAATGGCAATCACAAAAATTTAAAGATTCCAAAAATCATTATAATTTACACTTACTGCAACAAAACTTTTATTAAATCTTCAGACTTTTGCTTGCAAGCTTCAGCTAAAGGAACGTTACATAAACCGAAAATCTCCTCTCTTAAAAGAAATTTATAAATTTTCAATACAAATCTGGTTTGAAAAACGATGCTTTTGCACAATCATTTAGTTTATTTTACCCAAAATCATTGGAATTTTCAACAGGTTTCGCAGCAATATTTGGATCTGCACCATGTTCTAATAAGGAACTAACTACATCAACAAAACCTCCACGTACAGCAGCTAAAAGCGCCGTCTCTTTTGCTGCACCACATAGAAGGTTTAGACTAATAGGACATTTCGTGGGAACTTCATTTGCCTAAAAAAAAAAACATTACAATTTGTTAAAAAATATTAACTAAAAAATCATTAACAACTTACTGAATAAATTCCTTTATCCTCAGTTAAATTTGATATTAATTTGCGAATCCCTGGAGAAATATTTCTTCTTGCTTGTAAAATATTATCAGTTGGGGATACCGCGTTAGTTTTATAAATTTGAACTCTCCAATTTAACAACAAATTAACCAACGAAACTTTCCCGGAAATACTTGCAATATAAAGACTACTTTGCCCTGTTACATCTTGCCCATTTGGATCGAAAGGTAGTTTCCATTCCCAAATTCCTTCGGAATCTCTGCAGTGGCAAATAAGCATTAGTTTATAAGTATTTTAATTTTTTTTATTTTTCGTTTATAACAAGTTATTTGAAGGTACCATTAAATCATTATGTCAGATACCAAGACCAACTTACCTAAATACTGTATATATGTGATCAGGATAATTATAATTAATAATTAATTCAACTAAATCATCATGACCGTTAATACACGCAGCATGCAGCGGAAGCCATTGTTCAACAGTTGGTTGCTAAAAACAAAAAGGAATTTTTTAATAACATTTTTCTCCTTTTCTTTAATATTACCTTTATTAGTTCAGGAAAAGCTTCCAAGAGCAATGCAGTTATTTTGTAATGACCGTTTGTAATGGCTGCATATAGAGGAGAATATTTAGTTCTATTATTAACTCGTCCATCCGCTCCATCTTGAATTAAATATTTAACAATATTTTCGTATCCGAATTGTGATGCTCTAGAGAAATTTAAATAATAAAAAAATAAAAAACATTATTAAAACATAAATTTTTGGCGCTACTTTTAATTTATAATGCTATCAATACAATTGTATTTATCTTATCAGTTCAATTTACAAACAAGAACCGGTCAACGACCTGAAATGTTTATAAATAAAACAGTAACAATAAATCAGCTGACTAGACATGCAATGTTGCACGACCTTGTAAACATTTAAATTGCGAAATATCTAAATGTCGTTCACTCAAACCAAACGTCATAGCATATGCATAACAAATTTTTTTTTTTGTACAAAGAAAAAAATTCATATAAGTACCAATTGCATTTTTTCAAAAATTTGTATATTTTTTTTTTAAGACAAAATTGCTCATGACACAAAACACAATGTTTAATTTTTCACTTCCTCTTACATGTAAATTAAGGTGTTTTCCTGCTCTAATGCCATATTTACTATAATTGATTTCTCATGTTCGTTCAGCTTTTTCAAAATAGATACAACTTCATTCTCCTTGCCAGAAAGAACTGCTTGCCGTAGATCTTTGTGTTTAGAGCGCCTAAGCTCTAATTCTTCAAAAGAATTTATAGAATCTACATATGAAAATAATAAAAATATAAATAAAATTTTTGAAGCAGTAGGTTTGTGAATATTTATATGTTTGTATAATGTACATACCTACTTGTGAAAATATTTTGTATGGTATCTTGAAAGTTTTAATTACCTGAATTTAAAGACATATTTGTTGGTGTTACAGTTTCATCAACAAAATAATCACAGGCATCTGAGGCTGTTTCGGCTCCAACTTTTGGTACCCCAGAAAATGTCCAATACATCTAATAAATAATTAGTTTCAGCTTTCTTTAAAGCTAAAACTACTCCTGTACAATATCAACAAAAATGATTTTCCTATCAGATGTGGAGATTGACAGTTGCATGAACTAATTTTGTACTAAAAAATGTTCTAAAAAGGGAAAGCTTATTTAAAAATATTCAATGCTAGCGCAAATATCCCCCTAGTCATCATGTTACGTAGATCTCGTTAATTGATTTTAACCGATTAAAGTACTCAAGCACGAATTGGATTAAAAATGATTACGTATTGAACATATTCTAAAACTAGCCTTTAATTTTATTAAAATTTAACTGAAGTATCGTATTTTTTAATTTATGCCTCGTAAAGGGAGAGTTTGTATTTTTCTTTTACGTGAATTTATTAGGTGTTGATGTTAACAGCATTGGCCTCTATTTTTCGTAATTCAAACTTGAAGTTCTCATCTCATTCTGTTTTTGAGTAGGTTTCACGAATTTTAATCTTCGCTTTATAAGTATTCGAAATAGTTTAAGAATAACTTGTCAAACTAATTTTCATGGAAACATCGATGAAATTTAATTTTTTAAGGTTTAGTTAATTAGTAAAGCTTACCATTCGAAGTGAGATGTAAGTTTAAAAAAAAAAGGTGATAAAAGATGTCAAGAGGAACAAAAGCACCTGAATAATCAATTAAAAATGTTTGTGGCAATTAAATGGTCAAGGTTAAAACCAAAAAATCTGATTTAAGGACATTGTCTGAGCATTTTAGAAATGAAAGACAACGAAAACTCATTATTTTGGAAGATTACGACAAGTACTAAATATCTTAAACATACTGATTCATTGTATTTTTAGCGAAATAAATATATTTTTCGATTAATTTGCGACTTGTTCTCTATAGTTGTCAAATTTCTTTTATTATCAATAAAAAATTAGACAATTGACAATTTCAAATTCGCGTGAAAAAAAATTGGTTAGAAATTATTATGTTATATATTTTTGTGTCGAACAACATATCTAAAGCGAATGTCCATATTTGACAGTTTCTATCAAAAACATAAATCTTTATTGTACTACACTAAATGTGTTACTTTTGTTTATATTCTATTTTGTTATCGGCTGACAGATTCTTTTGAAACGTCAAAATTTCGCTAGACACATAGAAACATCGTCAAATTTTGTTTATGAAACATATAGTTTAAAATTAAAGTCTTACTTAAGTGTACCCTTATCCTTTTAAAATGGTAAGCAATAATGACACATAATTACGAAAGAGAAATAATATTATTTTACTTTTAGTATAGAGTGAAATCTATTTCCTTTATTGGTAGCCTAGTATATCAACAATTTCCAAAATCATGTCCAGCAAGCCTTATCAACGTAAATTATTCGACAAAACCATCCGGTTTCTTTTCAAAATTTATAGATAACCTTAAACAAGAAATGTCGAAAAGTAAAGAAATGAAAGAAAATATACAAAAATTTCGTGAGGAAGCACAGAAATTAGAACAATCCGATGCTTTAAAATCGGCAAGAATGAAGTTTAATGCAGTTGAATCTGAAGCTCAAAAAAGTTCAGATGTTCTTAAAGAAAAAATTGGTATTATAAAAGATAAGGTACATGACGTTATAGAAGAGGCTGGCAAAACAGATATAGCCCGTAAAGCTAGTCAAGTAGGTGAGGGTATATCAAAATCTGCTAAAAACGTTACAGATGCTATTGGAGAAAAAGGTCAACAATTTGCAAAAAGTGGTGCATTCCAAACAATAACCCAAACAACGGAAATTATTAAAAAGGAAATAGGGACTCAAAGTATACATGGAAGAGTATATCAGAAGCCGAAGAAACTTCGAAAACGAAACGAAATATCCGAATTTAAGCCAGTTGAAGTTAATGAAAAGGATACTGGGATTGAACTTCATAAAGATTCAAAATTTTTTGCGTCATGGGAAGAATTTAAAAATAATAATACTTATGTAAATAAAGTTTTAGATTGGAAAATGAAATATGACGAATCTGAGAATCCAGTTATACGAGCATCTAGATTATTGACTGACAAAGTTTCGGATGTTATGGGTAACATATTTTCTAAAACCGAACTTTCAGAAACTCTTACAGAAATATGTAAAATAGATCCAGATTTCGATCAGAAACAATTTCTTAAAGATTGTGAAAGAGATATTATTCCAAACATACTAGAATCAATGATAACAGGAAATTTAGACATACTAAAAGATTGGTGCTTCGAAAGCACGTATAACATAATTTCAACGCCTATTAAACAAGCTATCAAATTGGGATATGTATTAGATTCAAAAGTACTCGATATTGAAAATATAGATTTAGCCATGGGAAAAGTAATGGAACAAGGACCAGTTTTAATAATTACTTTTCAAACACAACAAATAATGTGTGTGAGGGATAGAAACAATAACGTAATAGAAGGGGATCCCGAAAAAGTAATGCGAGTTAATTATGTATGGGTTCTGTGTAGAGATATGAACGAAATAAATCCGAAGGCAGCGTGGCGTTTAATGGAGTTATCAGCTAATAGTCAAGAACAATTAGTTTAAAATTAAAATATGATTAAATATATTAAAAAATTTTATTATTTAAGAATGCTTTTCGTTTTTTCACGAAAATTTTAAATTACGTTTTCGTAATAGAATTTTGTTACCATCTTCACATATAGGTTTATATATAAGAGTATTTAAAAAATAGCAAAAACCATTTTCCTAACTTGGTGATTTGTTATGAATAAAATACTACAAAGTATAAATGTCTAAAGATGTTAATTTGTTACTGTTTAAACATTTTAGACAAACTATGGATTACAAAAATTCGTACAAAAACGAAAATAAAACAAAATTACAAACTGTATAACATTTGTTTAGTTATTTGAAAACATGTAGGTTCCCATGTGCATGCAAAGTATATTTAAGAGTCTCCTGTGATTCATAATAAGTAACAGAAAATTAATGCCTACCTACCTACTTGCCTTACAAAAATATGGAAACATGACACATCTAATAAGCCTTGAACTATATTTTATTTGGTAAGTTGCAAACTTATGTGTGACAATATAAATTTATAAGTAAAATTATGTTGACATTAATTTAATAAATCAGTTAACAAAAATAAATATAATTTACTACATTTTTAGTATATAAAGAATAAAATTGTCTTGTTGACACCAAATACAAATATTTTCCCCAACATAATCCCTACCCTTAAATGTCTGACCACAATTTAAACAGTTTTTGTTTCTGATATTATATTCAAGCAAATCACTAACTGATTTCGTCGCAGTGTGGGTTATAATAGCACCGCTAATACCACCACTTAAACCACCCACAATACCACCTATAATAGTTCCTAATCCGGGTAAAAGAGCAGAGCCCACAGCAGCTCCTGCCAGTGCTCCTAAAATTTTTGTTTCGTAATAAAAATGTACGTTGCTCTTTATAAAAACAAATAAATAATATTACCACCGTATCCACCTCCCCATCCACCAGCCATACTCGAAACAGTTTCTACCGTATTTCTACTCGTACCATAGTTAATATCTGAATAAATAGCACGTGCAGTTCTATAAGTATCAGCGGCAATTCCTATTGGCGTTAAAACCTTATTTGCCACATTTAATGGTTTAACAGCACTTGCTACACCTTTACCTACCTAAAAATAAAGGACTAAAACGATAAGTCTTTGATGTACTATGTTCATATTCCATATTTGAAAAGAGGTATAATCTTTAATGTGAAGTTTTATATTATGTACTTGTGTTCAAAAATGCATGTGCATGTATACATATATGTATGTACCTACATAAATTTATTTACCTTGACTGAACCTTTCAATAAAGGAACATAGGAATCTTTAACAGCATGTATCTTACTATTAATAACATTTTTTGAGGATTCAGAATCCGAACTACTTTTTGTAATATCTTTTTTTATAAGATCTTTTACACATTCATCTTCTATATTTGTAGCATCATTTATTTCTTTGTCCAAAATTGGCTCTTCTTCAATAATAATGTCTATTTTATAGGGTAATCCTCTTATAATATCCTCCCATTCAATTTTATTAATATTCATTTTTTTTAATATATTGAACTTTTAAAAATATCTAAAAAAAATTATTTAACTTTTTATCTAGCTACTATTATGTTTTTACAATATTTTCTATGCATAATCTACGATCTTGTCTTGACATAGCAAAAACATCACATACTTAATAAAGAATGACATTAGACATAAATACATACAAAAAATTATTTCTGTCATCCGTATGATCACTAGAATATACATTCATAAATACGTTTCATTCGTTAAGTTACAAATGACGCACATGAAGTTAGTTAATTTAATGATACATAATACTATATATGTATATACATACAATACAAATACATATTATATTGCATAAAACTGTATAAAAAAATTGTTATGTTTGAAAAAAAATATAACAAAAAAAAAAAATAACAGCTGATCGTGTATAAAATAAACAAAGATTTATGAAATTTATTCCATTGTTTAGGCACCTAAAGTTTCGCATGACGTTTTTGATAGACGTCTATTTTAGAAGTGACAATTATTGATTATCCGGCTTTATTGAATAATTGCAAATATATAGACAGCGATACCTGCAAAACAAATGACTTCATATAAATTGTGCAAAAAACACAGTATAGAATAAAAATTTAATATTAAATCTAAGTACAATTTTATAGGATTTAATACAGATAAAACCATTTAAAAGCTTCAAAATTATGCACGTTAACGTTAACTGTAAAAATAATGTATGAACGTTTCTGTTAAAATTATCTTCTAATTTAGAAGAAAGAGTAATGTTTTATAAATCAAAATGAAAAACTATGACTGTAAATTTATTATTATTCTAGAAAATTGAATAATGTAATTGTAATAAAACTACTATAATTCAAATTTCTAAAAATGCGTTATTCTTTTTATTTTTATATAATATATTTTTACTTATCGATGACAATAAAGTTTAATTTATCATCACACATTGATATTTAATTCATATAAATATTACATTTTTAATATAATTATTACTTTCATATAATTATTACCATATATATATATTATAAGTATTGTTTGTTTATATTAAATATGTATATAAATATTTAATTTATATTCGTTTGTTACAAATGCAAATTTATTATAAATAAAGTTATTCAAATATATGTATGTATGTATATTTGTATAATGACTACTACAAATTTTTCAACCAATAAATTTTATTATCGTGTGTTTATGGTATATATATATATTTTTTTGTTTTATTTATATTGTCCAAATAATTTCAATTGATATAATTTTATATTATATAATAATTATTAAATTAATAGTAAATGTTTTACAATTTTTTTTTTTCTTAACCAATTTTTTTGTCACAATATTTACGAGTTTTAATTTATTTTTATTTCAATTGTTTATTAAAATTTTATTATTGACAATTTAACTATACGGATTTATTCTTACAATTAATTATTTTATTATATCTTATTTTAATTTAATTTTTTTTTTTGGGCAAAGGAACTCAGTAGTACCGATATTAAAAAATACTGATTCCTTAATTTTTTTTCCTGTTTCATTAAAATTATTTAAAATTTCATTTTGAGAAGACTGATTATTTTTACTATACATATTTACATAAGAATGTACCTGAAAATGTTTAAATTCGAGTAATTTTTCCGAATCCTTATTTTTAGATTTTTTTTTTATATTTTTTAGTGTAATATTCTGCTAGTTTATTTAATTCTATTTCGTTTAGTTCATTATAAATTATCATAATATGTATTTATATAGATATTTATAAATGTTTTTTATGTATATGGATTAGGTACTTTATTCCATTTTATAAAATCATTACAAGTTATTTTATTTTTGAAAAATTTTCATTTTTTTTTTCATTTGAACAAAAAACCAATCAAAGAAAAAATAATATCTACGCGCTCTTAAGACCGACTATATTCTGGTAGAATTTATAAGAGAACTATAAAAAAAAAATATAAATTAAACAATAGACAATTGGAAAATTTTACATGTAACTTAAACAAGTTACGGATCTTATGACGATATGAAAAATTAACACGCGAATTTAAATATTAAATGTAGAAGTTATAAATTTATTCGACAAGTTACTTTAATTAACTACATCAAAAATTAAAAAAGTAATTAGAAAATATTGGAAAATGTTACTTGTAAAAATTTAGATTTGTATTATATTTATAAATCAATTAATAATCTTAAGTTACTTCCGAAAATAATATTTAAAGCAATATTCCTCAAATATGTACGTAATAATAAAATTTTTATTAATTTTAACTGGTGAAAATCTTTAGTTATCAAAATGTTTGAATGAAATTTAAATTGAAAAACTAAATTTTCGCAAAAATATTGAAAACATTAAATTTTAAGAAAATATTAAATTTTAAACGTAGCAAAACGGGATAACATAAAAAAATAAAAAAATAATTAAAAATGGAAAATAAAAAAATAAAAAAAAATTTGAAATTTCATTTTCTTCCATGTACATATACACTATTACATATATATATCTATTTATATCTATACATTACATAACAACATCATTTCTTAATACATAATATGATACGCCATTATAATCATTTCTATTTAAAAACAAATTTTTATGTTTTTTGTAATATATAATAAAAAAAACTATTAACATCACAGAAACTATTAAAAATAATGCAATTATTAAAATAAAATTATGATAATTTCGACCCATTTCAAAAATATTAATCCGTTGAATTTGATTTATACTTCGACCAGAACTACGTTCCATTATTGAAACACATGTTGCTTCATATTTTGTTAATCTCATTATTTGACTACCAATTGAACATTTTATACAATTATTTGCACTAGGACCGTTACATGCTAGGCAAACACTATCACATGGATAGCATATTTTATTAATTTTTATATTTAAATCCAGAGTTGTAATTTTTTTTAAATTTTTCTTATTTGGGTCTTTTATTGCAATTGTATTATTAAAAGAAGAAGTATCATCATCCAATATATTGTTATTTCTATTTTTCGTTATGAACTCAAATGTATTATTAGGGCACTGAGCATAACAACGATCATTGTATAAGAAGAAATTTTCGGTGCACTCTAAAAATAAAGAAAAATTATTAAAAAACAAAAAAAAAATTATAATTGTTAACTGTAACCATTTATTTTTTTAACATAGATTAAAAATAGAGAGAATAAAATTAAAACAAGTAAAAAAAAATTATAACTAATCAAAGGAAGTTTGAAGAGAAAAGAAAAATATTTAATGCGTGCGCTTAAAGTATTTGATATTTAATTATAAAATTATAAACGTAGTAAGTACCTTTTCTATTATTTAACATTAAAAATTTAATTTAGTTTTTTAAATATAAATTTAACTATTTCTGAATCTAATCTGCTACCATCTCCATTAATTTATAAATTTGCATTCATTCAAAAAGAAGAAGAATAATTAAAGAGGCTAACGTACTTATTATAACTTTTTACATATAGAAGAAATTTATTACAAGTTTTAGTAAAATAATTATAAAAACCAGTTAAATTCGAAACAATTTAAGAGCGAATAGCATTTTATTAATAAATACAATCATTTAAAAATATAAAAATGCATTAACAAATTTGCTTAGTGTTAGAATATTAAAAAAAAAAAATGCATTTTGAAAAAAAAAATAATGTGTGTGTTGTAATTTGAATAACAATGTCAATGAAATTTATACACAAAAAATTAAAAAGCATTTTAAGTTGTAGAGAAAGCCGTGAATTGTAATATTATAAAATAGTTATAGGTGGAAGATGTGAAAGATTTGATGTCATATTTTATGAAATTATTATTATAGTAAATTATATACATGTATGAATATTCCACGAATATTCTGTATATGTACATTTAATTGGAAAATCTTGTATTCGTACTGCAAACATGTATATTAACATATCTTATATATACGTGTATATTTATGTAAACACATATACAACGGTGATCCTTAGTAATATCAATTTAAAGTTCTTATATCCTTCCGAATATTGTACTTTTCGGAAATAATTGCATAGTAACGAAAAAAAAAACAATAATAATAATACACAAACCTACACATCTTTGTGTTACAGTAAAACTCAAACATTCAGTTTTAGTATGATCATCTGAATCTACATCATTAATCTGAAAAAGAAATAAATTAAAAAAAAAAAAATAGAAATAAAACCTTTAATTAAAATTCAAATGCATTACAACATAAGACTTATGTTATTACTCCAAAACACAAGACTACACGAGTTTTTTTTAATATTTTAATATATGTACGTATTAATTGCAATATTTTTTTGGTTTTTGTACATTTCACTTTTAAAATGCATAAGTGTATATTTATACATGTTAAATAAAAAAGTTTTGCCGTAAATTTATTTCTCCAATAATTAAAATACCTTTTGTTATCTAATATAAAACAATTTCTAAAGCGAAAAAAATTTACAATATAAAATTTCAATCACAGAATGTTTTCATATTAAAAAATAATTAATTAATATTCCTTAATCCATTGGCAATGAAGTTAATTTTCATTTACATATAAATTTAATATTAATAAACAAGGAATAAATCGTATTCTCGTGCATACCGACTCTACCATGAGATGTTAAAGCTGATTTTTTTATTTTAATTAGGTAAAATCGAAAACAATTTTTGTGGCAAAATTCTCAGCTCAAGAAATAATTTTTACCCCTATTTATATTTTATTTTAATTTAATTTGGGTTAAGAATTACGTCAATCAAATTAAAAAACTACGGTTATGTAAATTTAATAAGCTTACAATATAAATGATTTTGTAAAAACTTGACAGACTCTAACTAATTTTATTAATCTTATTATTATATTAATCAAGAAATCAATTTATATATAATTGAGAAACATTGATAATGTTGTACGGATGCGCCCTCGCAATATATCAGATTTTTATAATAAATTAATTATCTATTATGTTTAGTATATTTCAAATTTTGGTACTTGTCTAGAAAATTATACATTTTATTTATGAAAATTGAATATGAAATTCATATCAAATTAAACTTTTTAAATTTATTGCACTTATTTTAGTACAATTAACACTTAAGAATCTTATAAATACTTAAATATCTATTAAAATAAATATTAATAATTAAATTCTTCAAATTTTAGGCAATATCAGATAAAATTTCTTTAATTATTTTCAATGTTCCATTTGATAAGAAATTTTTCATTTAATTTAAAAAATTTTATTCTATTAAATTAAATTTTCATATTTATGTATTAATCATCACATGATTTTAGCTATTTAAAAAACAACACAAAAACAAAACTAGTTAGTTATAACAAGATTAAACCATTCACTTTAGTAAAACACAAATATTAAATCGAATATCGAATATTACAGAAAAAATATTTTAAATTATAACCTGATTTAAATTTTTGACTACTATTCTAAATTACTATCATTTTTAAATTTTTAAAACAAAATTTCTCTATAAAAACAAAATTTATAATGCTATACTTTTTAAAATTAACCATTAAATTATATAAAATTGAAAACACAGGTACTTTGGTCTTAAAATAAAGGAAAATAATTAATTTTATATGGTCATAAATATAATTCGTAAAAATATTAAAAAAAAAAATAAAATTCATTCATCTTAAAATTACAATATTGAGAGCAATTAACCATTCTTGAAGAAAAGCTTTTCTTAAAAATATCATAGTATTTATAAAATCACCACAAAAACCATAATGAATAACAAATGAAAATAAATAACCAAAATGCATGAATATCATGTAACCCCCATATAAATCATCTTATAAACCTATTCAGAAATTTAAAATTGGAACCGAACAAATATATCATAGATTACCCATAATATTGATAAAATAAATAATATGTATTTGAAATGAATTTGAAAATATAATAAAAAGTATGTACTAAAAAAAACTTAAGTTTTTAATTAATACAAGTTTGAATAAAAAAAAAATAATAATAAGAATTATTCCAAAAAACAAAATGGTACCAGAAATTATTTATTATGATAATGTGTATACCTTTGAATAACCACTCTTAGTCCCTTCTATCTCTTCAGTAAATAATTCATGAACATTATTATTTCCAATTTCCTTATTATATCCACCTGTATTCGTTGAAGAAGTATCATCGGGTTGAGCTGGACCTTCAGTACCATAGAAAATTAGATCCCATTGAGTAATTTGAGCTAAAAGAAATTATATTCAATTAGTTAAATAAGTTTTTCTTTAAAGTTTTTGTACAATAAAAAATAAAATTAAAAATTTAATCTTAAATATGCGTTTAACTATACACAAATAAAATTATAATATTAGTATATGAAAAAAATAAATGAAGACTTCTTTTAATTATAAAGACGTTTCTAAAAAAATAATATAAATAAAAAATAATAGCTAACAAATATTAAAGCAGTGCGATGTTTTATTTAAGTAAAAAAGTTTCTTACTCGAGATATTTCTTGCTATTAGGACGGGGCCAGAAATCAGAACAAAATGTAAGATAACATTTTTGTTCATTTTAAAAGTTTTCATAAATTGAATTTTTAAATTTAAAAACTGTTAAACTTAGAAGCACAATCTTGAAAAGTAAACTTTATTTTTAGTGTCTGGCCAAAATTACGTTTTTTAAATAAATATTTTTTTTTTTTTTAAATTATGATTTAATGTTACACATACATATAATTATATAATAAATAATTCAAAATGCGGGCAAAGCAAAAATTAATTTTTGAAAAATGCATGAAAAAAAAAATAATTTAAATAAAACGAATAACAAACAACAGTAAGAACATAAAATATAATATAAAACCAAAATAAATAAATGCATATTAAATAGTAATTTTAAATTAAACATTCACAAATTAAATATTTTTATAAATTTGGTACTGAGAAAATAAGGATCAAAGTTGCAATTAGTTGAAGAAAAATCAAAATTACCGTTTTCATTAGTTTTAATTTCTCCTTTTGAATATAAACTACTATTTATATTAGTATTAAATTTACTGTTATTTTGTAATCTGATTGCATTTTGATTCTCTTTGAAACTATTATTGTTATCATTACTATTACTAGCATTTTTATTACTATTATTATTTTTATGATTATTATTATTATTATCGCTATTATTATTACTAATACTGATATTATTTTTATAATTTTTAGTTTCGATTGATTCACTATCATTATTACTGTTATTTTTGTTAATATAAAAATTTGTTTTATAATTTTCCGATATATTGTCATAAAATTGAGATTGTTTTTTTGATAATGGCTTATTTAATTTATTATCAGATTTTTTTTTATTATTTGTTGCTACATAGGGATGAAATTCTGGTATAAATTGTTGTATTTTATCATATTTGGCAAATAATTGAAATGGAATTTCTAAATTCGTATTTTTTAATAATTTTTTAATTATAGTACCATTATCATAATTATTATTATTATTATTTAATTTGTGCGAATTTAACATAATTCTATAATTTTTTGTATTTTTATTATTAGTCTTTCGGTCTTTATCGTTTTTAATACGATCTTCATTAATACTTTCTAAAGCTTTTAATTTCGCTATATTATTTTGCATTTGTAATTTGGCTGACTGTTGTTGACCTTTAAGCCGTGAAATTTTTTGATGTCTATTATTATTGTTATTCCTATTATTATTGTTATTATTATTATTATTATTATTATTATTATTGTTATTATTATTATTGCTATTACTATTATTATTATTATTATTATTATTATTATTATTATTATTATTATTATTATTATTACCGCTGAACACGTTTGAATGTGATGATTGATTTTTTTTGCCGTTTGAAAAATTCTTCTTGAGATTCTTATTACCATTGTTATTATTATTGTTATTATTATTGTTGATTTTCTTATTGCCTAATGACGAAGAAGATATTTTCTTATTTTTATCCTTACCACTACCATTACTGTTATTGTTACCATTATTATTCTTATTGTTAGTGTTATTGTTATTATTATTGTTGTTATTATTATTCTTATTATTATTATTATTGTTATTATTGTTATTGTTGTCATTATTATTATTGTAATTATTATTTTCATTATTATTATTATTATAATTATTATTATTATAATAATTATTATTATTATAATTATTGTCATTATTATTATTATTATTATTATTATTATTATTATTATTATTATTATTATTATTATTATTACTATAATTATTATTATTATAATTATAATTATTATGACTATTATTATTGTTACTATTACTCTTATTGTTATTGTTATTATAATTTTTTATATTATTGTTATTCTTATTATTACCATTACTTTTGTTGGTGTTATAATTATTATTATTGTTA
Source organism: Condylostylus longicornis (assembly GCF_029603195.1). Lineage (NCBI taxonomy): Eukaryota > Metazoa > Arthropoda > Insecta > Diptera > Dolichopodidae > Condylostylus > Condylostylus longicornis. The sequence goes on along the minus strand of NW_026578009.1, from coordinate 3,220,749 downwards.
CTACCAACACGATCATCATCATTATTACCCTTATTATAATTAGTATTTGCGTTACTATTTTCATTGTAATTAATATTACTATTACTATTATTGTAATCAAAATTATTGTTGGTATTATTATGAATATTTGTAATATTTAAAAGTTTAGCGATGCTAATAAAATAATTTTTCTTGGAGGTTGTGAATAGTTTTTCACTGTCATAATTTGATGTTGTTGTTATTGGTTTTGAACTTGGATCTGAACTATCAATGGGCATAGCTGTTCCATAAAAAATTAATGACCATTCACGGAGTAATGCATTTCCTTTCATTTTTTTTTGTTAATAAGAGATTATTAAATAGTTAACATAAAACAAAATTATGACAAAGTTTGGTTAGTTAAATGCTAATTTTTAAAAATGATTATATTAAGAATTTTTTTAATAGAATATAATATTTAAAAATTCATAAAAATATAAATAAGTACCCATATATTTTCCTTCATTATGAATTTCCAGTTGCCAATTACCATGAGGATGTTCACCCCAAGTATGAACAGACATAAAAGGCCATTGACTAAAACCAGACCGCGAAGCATCATGCATTCTACAATATTCAATGAAATATTGTTTACAAATTTTATAATTTTTATTAATAAAAAAGTATTCACCTTTGTGTCAACAATGTAACTTTAGTTCCAGCTGGAGAAATCAAATGTATTTGAATATCTCCCCTTCGTTGTGAAGTTAGTGTAATTTTAGCTTGAACATGCTCCAAGAAATTAACTGAAATACAGTGTTTTACTGTTAACTGCAGAGTAATATAACTTCGGGCCGGAATCATTCTAAAATGAAAATATTTCAACGTGATAACTCATTTTAAATAAACAAAGAAAAAGGCAAAAAGTTTTGTAAAATTTCTTATTACTTATCCACATGTGGGGCGTTAATTTCACAACGCTGTTGATCTGGAACTGTTTTCCATTTTCTTGCTAATTCCACCATTCCAGCTGCATCCATTAAACCATACCCAAAAGAATGGCTCACTTTTCTGCCAACACCATTAATTGACCATGTGGGGTCCTTTAAATTGGCTGGTTTAGCAGTACGTACAACTATGTGCTGCAAATCACGCCAGGTAAGATTTCTATTAGACTCTAAGACTAAAGCTACAATTCCTGCAGCCAAAGGAGCCGAAGCTGAAGTTCCGGTATGAGATATAGTACATGAATGATGAAGATCTGTTGTAACTATCTGTTTTTCAGTTTGACCGCCACTGCTATAGGTAGTTGCTAAGGTTGAACTACATTTTTCAGAATACCAAGGAACATGACCTTCCTCCTAATTTTAAATAAATAAGTTTCGAAATAAAGGAATTGTACTCATAAAAAAAAAAGCTTCTACTAACAGTTGCGCTAGATATAGATAAAGTCCATATGGAATTTGTATAGCCATCGCAATTACAATTATCCAATTCTCTTCCACCATTCCCCGATGCCCAAACAAAGATGCTACCTTTACCATTACGTCCTTTTGTAACACCTTCAATAAATGCACGAGATGCCATTTCACCAGGTCCGTCAACTGTTTTTCCATCATCATCTGGTCCCCATGACGCACTATATATATCAATATGTTGAGGATGTAAGCTAAGCGATCGCGCCTCTACAGCATCAGTAACATCTCCATCTAACATTCGAACACCGCCAACTTTAGCACCAAAAGCAATTCCAACAGCACATAAAGAATTATTTGCTGTTGCAGCAACTTCACCAGCACATCTTGTACCATGCCGATTCGAATCTGTTAGATCATAATGAGGCATTGGATCATTGTCATGACTATTTACATCGTACGATGCTTCAGGATCCTTTGAAAATAAGAAAATATAAAAAATTTAATACAAATCATAACATAAATCTATATGTAAGCTACATAACAGTAACATATTTATAGGCATACAAATTTTTATTTGAAAAAAATACTCACATAATTTTCTTCAAGATCAGGATGATTTGTTTCTAGGCCATCATCCAAAATTGTTACTACGACACCTTTTCCAGTATAACCCTTTTTCCAGGCGGGTATAACGTTCATATTTAAGCCATCTTCTCTATTCTGTAAAATAATTAAAAAAAAAATTTAAATTTTAAAAACAATTTGAATTGTATTGAACAAGTCTAAAATTTCCAATGATTCATTTAATAAATTTATGATTTATTTGTGTAAGTTCATTTAAATCTAAATAATTAAAAAAATAAAAATAAAGTAAAGAAAAAAAAAAACAAATTAAATTACCACGAAATTAAAAAATCAATATTGGAAAATAATCCAAAACCGAAAAGTGGTTAAGGGCGACAAAAGTTCTAATTATAAAACTGATTCAATTTTATTAAAAAATTTGTTTAATAATTTTTAGAGAAATTACATTTCGGAAAAGTTGTCAATGAAAATTAACTTTTTTTATTCTTATAGGTTATTGATCTATGGTAATACATTTTAAACACACACACACAAAGATTATATATTATAATAATCAGAGTTTTTTTTAAACTTTTAGTCAATGTGATTTTTGCTTCGAAAGTAGTAAATATTTAGCAATCATCAGGCGACTAGTATACCTGACACAAAGTAAGATATGATTAATCAGTATGTACATATATTTTGGCATCATAATTGGTTGAGCTATATTGAACTATATTGAGCTATTTAGGCTATATTGAGAACTCGAATATTTTTATTATACTTAATAATATTAAATAATATTTTTCAATAACAATATTCATTTATAGTATAACCCACATAAATGAAAGTTTTCTTTGCTATTCAATTTGTTTCTTATAAGCGGAAGTTTCCTTTAAAAGGTTCCCTCTTAAGGGAAAATCGATCGATTTCTTACAAGGAATTTTCCATAAAAAAAAAATTAACACGCAAATTTTTTGTTTTTAAATAAACGTTTATATTTAGTCACATATAGCAAACTTATTGCCAAAATATGACCAAAAATTATTTAAATTGACATTTAAAAATATACTATAAATTTAAACTGATTGTGAATTTTATTTAATTTTATTTTAATTCCGTTTTTATCCTGTCTTATTTGAGGGTAAATTGCTGATTTACATATGTTGACATTTTGGTCATTTACAATTATTGCCGCTTTTAAGAGATTTTCTTTTTAGAAAATTTATGTAAAATTACAAGTACATGAAAAAGTGTTTACATAAATAGGAGGTTTGTTTTATAAGAGTTTTTCACAAACGGGTTATACTGTAGTTCATTCACTTAAAATAATTCATTTGTACAATAACAAATACAATCTTACAAGGTGATAACAATATATAATGAAAATATTTACCGTTAATAAAAAAAAATATTCTACTATCAGTCAATAACAAAAATAAAAAAAACTCACGTTGAATTTTGATGATATTGAAAACGACAACATGAGGTAGGGGAAATTTTCGATTACTTGCTCGTGCATATTATTATAACAATGTGGTGAATTTTCACAGAATACCTAAACACAATGTCATATCTAACCGTTATCCGGCACTGTCCTAATAATAGATTAATTTGAACTGTTTCGTGAAAACCCTTTATTATTTAAGGAATTTTAAAGCAAATAACGCAATTTATTGATAATTTTAATCATATGCATCTAATTTAGAAAATATATTTTCTCATTCTTTAATACATACATACCACGTACGTATACTTGTTCTACAAAACTTGGTTTGAAATAACAATTAGGTACTAATTATTATCACATCTATTAAAATACTATTTAAATATTTTATAAAAAAAAAAAAAAAATCGCACAAAATTTTATTTTTCAACTTATTATGTTTTTTTTTTTAATAAAAATCAGATTAGCATTAAAATTAGCACTTGAAATAAGAATTTCGTTTTATTAATAATTATTAAATACTTTGATCGATCAAAATTTTAACTTAGAATTTTATTTCTGTATGTACATATTATATATAGGTATAAAACAAATAAAAATAAATTCTTTATTTTTGCCAATGTTTCAGATTTATTTTAATTTAATTAAATTTTTTAATTTAAAATTATACAATGAGGTTAAATTGCTATTAAAATTGTTAAAGAGTTAGTAAACAAATTTAATGTTTCGGAAATTTATCGACATAAATGAACAAATTGTTAACGCAAGACAAAAGATATAAAATATTGCTTTTCAAAAACAAAACAAAAATTTAAATAAAATTATATAAGCAGCAACTTAATATAACATAAACCCAAATAAAATAACATGTAATATAAACCGCATAATTTTCCGAACAAAATTATTGATCAAAATCTGATTTAAAGTTCAGAAATCTGGGATACACTTGATTTCTTTTGAATTACCGAAATATTTGAACCTATAGTCTTTTAGAAAGTTAAATGTCTGATTTTTATATAATCTGAAATGTCGCAATAAGTACAAATATTTAAATGTGAGTAGGTAAATTTTGAATGCACTGTCTTTTTAATTTCAATTTTTACATGTTAACCATCTTACTTTGTATTATGTACATATACTTATATTAAACATTCCTTTAGGAATGGAATAATAATTTTTATAATAACATTCTATGATAATTGCTAATCAAAATCCCCTTTTACCGACCGTATTGTGTATACAATAGGTAGGCTATGTGATGGCAACAAATTATGCATATCTAGTTTTCGATGGGAATACCCTTCTCCATGGTAGGGAAGTGTAAATAATGTTTTTTTAGTAACCTGTCGGTCTGTTGGTCTGTCGGTCCATCGGTCAAATTTTATATCTAAGTTTATTTCGACTATGGTATGGCTTGATCATTATCTTTTGGAATATATCAGGCCTCGGGAACTGCACTTTTTAGCGGACCTGTTATACTTTTTTGTTCATTATGAAGAAAATATTCAACCGATTTTCTTGAAATTTCATATGTAAGCTTCGCTCGTCGCGGACGGACGACCTCCTACCTTTTGGAAGAAATCAGGCGCCAGCAACTGGACGTTTAATATGTGCCAAAAATACATTTTTGCGTATATAAAGAGAAATATTCGTATTAAAACATTGAATCTATAAATTTTTTGGATAAATCAGAGAGCTCGAAATCAGATCAGTTTCTGAGGGCCGATTTTACATTTTTTACCATGATGGAATTTCTTGAAATTTGATATTTGAATTCTGGTTGTTACCGAACTTAACTGACGAGCATTTAAGTGAATTCTGGTGGCATAAAGCAAAACTCTAGTACGAGCCAAATTTACAGTTTTCTAGGTATGTTAACTAAAAGCTTACTAATGCCCTAAAAATTGGAAAGAAGTATTTAACAGGCATTTTTATAATATTCTGTAACACTTTCACTTAACTAGACAATACGCAATGCGGTCGGTTATGTGCGGACCACATCAGATTCTTTTTGTATTGCTTGTATTCCTATAGAATTGCGAATGCATAATTAAAATTTTTCCTCTTTTTTTGTTTTCTTTTTCTTTTGCGCAGTGTATATTTTCATAATTTTTAATGTTTTCTAACTCAGTGAACACAATGTTATAAATATAGGTGCATAGAGAATTTTCAAGAAAATCCATTAAAAAAAAAAATTTATTTTGTAATTTTTTAGCACATTTTCCATTTAAATAAAAAAAAAATAAATTTATATTAATTTCATTGGGACCGCTCATATTTTCTCTTACAAACCATTTTATGCTGTTAACAGAAATTGACTTTCGGACAATAGCACGACGTAAAGGTTAAAGGTAAAATTCATTTCAATAAAACCTTTTTTTTATCTATACAGGTATTTGTGTTCCCTTTCATTCAATAGTAAAGATTCTTAGTTTTAAGTCTTTTCAGCTAGTTAATATTCTTTTATGAATTAAAAATTTTTTTAGTAATGACGTTAACAATAATTTTTCTTCTCTGCGTTTTAATGATTCTTAAACAATTTCATCAGATTCATTAGAATTTCTTTTTAATTAGAAATGTGCTTTTTAATACCATCATTCCCTTATATTTTATATAAATACATACAAAATTTTTCGCAATATAAATAAAATATATAATATATAAGGTCGGCTTATTGTAAAATTTTAAAAAAGTATGTACATAATTTAATTTATATAGAAACCATGATGCAATTTTTTTTAATATAAACTTAAACTAATTTAATAAAGCAAATTATACAATTTGACTCATAATATTATTTAGATGAAAGTAACAATCTTAAATGGCTTTTGAACTCTGGAAAAAAAAAATTGCATCATATTTTTTTTTTTTAAAAAATGCAAAACATGCTATTAAAAAACAATTTAATTTTAATCCTTACAGAAAAAAAAAATGAAACAAAATATAATTTAATCTTTGACCGCTGAGATAAGGTTTTTTTTACGAAAAATTTTGCAATTTTTATACGTAAACAGAAACAGACTTAGTATGTTGTTCTTAACTACGAATTTAGAGTTTAAAGTATTTAATATTACAAAAATGTAATGATAATAGTTAGAAATTAGTGTAAACTAGTCAAAAGAAATTGTATTTTAACCATAAAAATTCTATCAATTTGCTTATAAAGGTACAAAGCCTAGATAAAGAAATTATAAAGAATTCACTTCAAAAATATGAGATTTCTTGTTTGGAAAATGACAAATCTAATAAAATTTAGAATTCTAATTTGGAACGTAACTTAAAAATTTTGATGTTCGACGTTGAAATTTCTGATACTTATTTAAAATAATTATAATAAAACACGATTTTAATATTGTATAACACTTATTGTATATTAAATATGATTTTTTCTCACCTTTTTATTCACCACGTGAGAAAAAAGTGAATAAATACATACGTTACAAGTATAATGGAATCAAAGTTTCAGGGGAGAAGAATCATTTCAAATTTTGTATCTTATTTTTTCTAAAATTTAATTCACTATTCGTTCAATATTTTTTTCTTAAGATGAACAAGTTCAATCCATATTTTAAGAAAAATGAGAAAATTTAAATGAAAAATTAAGTAATCATTTTGGAAATATGACAAATCCAATTTTAAATTTAAGGATTTGTTTATCCGAGTCTTTCAATTTTCATAATTATTTCAATTAAAAATTTTTAATAAAATTTCGTTTTTTTAAATAAATAAAGTTTTCATAAATATTAAAATACTATAATATGTATGAAAATAAATAAATTTTTTCAATATAATAATTATATAAATTTAAATGAGACTCTTACTTGTAGTATATATATATATATATATATATATACAGCTTACATATATATAAATACAAATGTAAATGTTAAAATTTAAATACGTATTTAATTTTTTTTTTTTAATAACTTTTAACCTTTCTCTTCGTTTATTTTAATATATGTACGAGTATATACTAGTTTAAATAATTATAATAATTGTTTTTCAATTTGAAATCAATCAAGCGAATATCCTATAGTTATTAAAATAAAAGTGTTGGAATAATTCAAAAAAGTTGGTAAAAAAAATATTATTGAAATTTCTACATTCTTCTATGGTTGATATGACAAAACGGTAAATGAAAATTTAAAGGAAAATAATTAAAATTTTAACATTATGTTGTTTTTGTTTTTAAAAAAAAAAATTTTCTTCCGATTAAATAAATAGGAGCCCATATTGTATGCATAGATACTTCAATAAATCTGTGTTTTTAATTTATTGCATATACATACATACATATATAAAAAATAAAAATTTTTATAATATGTATATAACTTACCCTAGTGGCCAGATAAATAAGTCACCCTAGATAATATTAATCTTCCTCATATAGAATTTCAAAAGCATTGATTATATATTTTTTGGATGTTAGCTTACAGATTTTAAAAATACGTTTAACAGATAACGGGAGTTTTTGTTTTCGATAATATGAACATCTTAAATGTACTGCTTCAATTATACTGTTTACATTTAAATAAGACAGTGTGCAAAAGTAGCTATTATTTTAATCATTTTTCAATGTAAAAGTGGCAATTATTAAGTTTTTGGAATTTTAAAGCTTCTATATTAAAAATAAATAAATGTTGCCTAGAAATATTCTAAAAAAATATTCAAAAAAAAGGAAAAATTTGAATAGGAGAACACTGCACTCCAGAATTTGGGGGTATGTTTGAGAAATTTATTAGTAAGAGCCAAATATCAACCTTGGCAAGAAAATCTCGTTGTTTTGCTCAAAACTTTATTCGCGATATGCAAAAAACAGAATAACTTTCTGGAAAAATTAGAAAGCTTAAATGTAGAAAGGAAAGAGTCAATGAAAATAAAACTATTGTACGTTTAAGTAAAAACGATCCTTTTGTTACTTCTATACCAACATTCAGCACCGAATGAAAGAAGATTTCAATTTAGAAGTGCCTGCGAGAAGTGTTCGAAGAGGTTTATTAGATGCCGGACTTAGAGGGCTTGACATTGCCAAGAAAAAAACCTCATGTATCTTAGTAAAAAAATACAAAAAGGCCGGTTAGAATTCGCAAAAATGCATAAAATACAACGACTTTTATATTAGAAAAATATATGTACTTTGAACTGGTGAAAGTAAATTTAATGGAGTCTGTTGAGACGGTAAATGCTGACGTTCGTCGTCGGTAAAATAAGTTTTTCAACCCACATTACACTATAAAGATTATTAAGCACGGTGTTTTTATTATTTTAATTTGTAAAAATTGTCGTATCTTATTTAGCTGGCCCCCAATGCATATGTACATACATCGGTAAACGTGTTAAGCATTTGCATCGTATCACAAATATAAATAAAAAACTTCAATTTCCAAATAAATTTAAATATTTTTTTTTATTGTACTATTTTCTAGATGACGTCAAATAAAATTATGGTTTCCGTAGAATATAATATCAGTGAAGTTGAGTTGGTAACTTGGGTTTTTCAATTATATCGGTTTAAAATTGTTTTCTTTTTTTCGCAATAACACGAATGAAAACGTGATTATAACCACTTTCGCGGTAAAAATTTTTAACGTACGAGAATATACTTTTTATATAGAATTTATATTTTGTATATTGCATTGTGTTTGATAAAAATCAGAAATGTTTTTGAAAGTTTTTTCATCATTTTTTTACTATTTCCGAAAAAAAAAAAATTATTCAGAATAGTTTGTTAAAATGGTTAAAAATTTCCGTTATTTTAAACATTTTCTATTACTTTCTTCTTATAAGAAGTAAATAACGACAGTGAAATTTTTCAATATATGAAAGTTATATAGGATTGGAATTTGTGATTAATGCCGTTTAACTTATAATTATCAATTAGCAGTTGCATTCGCACGGGCTGATAAAAAGACAAAAGAATTTTGAAAATGATAATTTGAGCATAAGTAAAATCTGCATGTTATTTATATTTACGTATATACAGTGTTTCGTATAAGACTGCGCAAATAATTTCGGGAATAATTCTTTAATCAATTTCCAACAGAAAATCTTATAGATGCGAGAGATCCAGTTGTACTCATTTTTGAACTGCAGCCTGTTGAAAAAAATTTCAGGTTGTTTTTGATTTTTTTTTTAAACATGAAATTTCTCGCAAATTTTTGTTATTATTTTTTCCCCTGGTGCGCTACAATGAGAGATAAAAAACCTCCATACAATATTTTCTTCTGTTTCTCATAATTTTGATAGTAAAACCTTTTAAATGAATCTTAAAATACTTGTGAAAATATCTGTTTCATACATTTCATGCAAATTCAAAATATTACCTTATATTATAATTGATAAAACTAAAATTATTAAGGACGAATTAATTTGTTATTGATACTGTATTGTAAAAAAATTGTTTATCAAAAATCATTTACAACCTTAAAAGAGAAACAAACTGTACATGTACATATGCACATACCTGTATTTCATTCGCATATTATATCAATTTCAAGAGAACCGCAAAAAATCAATGCTACCAGTGAGTGTATACAATGTAATCATTATTGTTTTAGCACTTACATTTTTTTCATTTTTGTGTTTTTGTTATTGAAACACGAAAACTTAATTAAACTGGCTTTTGAACTGCACATTTTGCATTTAAATACATACATATGTACATATGTATATGAGCATATAGTTGTGTATATACATTATGTATGTACAATTATATTACATATCATAATTTAATTGATAACAATTATTTTAAATTTTCATTAATTGAATATAAATATCATATTTTTCTTTGCATACATATTTTTGCATTGACACATTAATATTGTACACATCTGTATACAATGTACATTGTATATACATATGTACTTATACGTGCATTAAATTGAACCTAATTGAAAACTGAAAAAAAGCCACAGAACCGTCCTTTTTTTGTTTATTTTTTGCCATGTGTAAATTTGTAGTGCTTTCAAAATTATAAAGAAAATAATTGATTTTTAATATTTAATATAATCAAATTAAAAAAATTTTTTTTTGCCAATTGAAAACTACATCATCAACATTTTATAAACCAATTATTGAACATGATATGATGATGTTAGCTACTGGCGTTAAAAAAAAAAATATTCTTGTTAGGTAATTGGTCTATATATGCATTTGAATTATTAAAATAAATAGAAATTTTAATATGATTTATCTCTATATATAGAGCTAAATAAGAGAAAAGACCTTGACAGTGAATTTATCGTATGTTTAGGCGCTATTATACATATATTTTCCTATAATTTGTTGTTATTTTCTAAGTACTTAAATATTATAATACTCTGCTATGTATGTGTGTGCGTACTTAACATACACATATTATAGAACAACAATAGGATATAATGTCATATACTTTTACTAATATATTATTGACCAAAATTTATAATTAAATTTTTGTTTTCAAAATTTCTTAATGTTTATTTTAATTGGTGAGCAAAAAAATTTGAAAAATTTCCAATATTGTAATTATCAATAATATTTGCTCTAAATAAACAATTTAATAACCCAAGAAAAAAGAGAAAAAAAAATTTTTTTTTTTCATTCAATACAATTTTTTTATACAGTTTATCATAAATATTTACACTAAAATTATTGAAATTTTTTGTATACGTAAATACATATGTGTACATACCTATGTATGCACCACATGAATATTATTCGTAATAAAAAAGAAGAGTGTATATATAGAAAATTTATTATTGCGCCTCATCACAACCCTATAATTATTGTATGAAAAATACAACAAGAATTTTTTTTTGGTAATAAACTGTAATCATATTGTTGCCATAGGTCAAATAATTTTTCTACTTCAAGTAAATATTTAAACAGCAGGAAAAAAATGAATAATATTTTTAAAAAACCTTGTATTATGAACTTATAAAGAATTTATATAAAAAAATTTTTGAAAATATAAATTATGTAACTAATTTTTTTTCTTATTTTTAATTTTCTTTTGACAAAATATCCCTTTGCAAATTTTGAAATACATACATATTGGTCATTTGCTACACTCATTTTGCTTTCAAATTATAAAAAAAATTATTCCAAAAAAAAATTTAATGTGGTCAGCGCATACCCGACAGCCAGGTTTATCTTAGCGAATATGTTATATAATATTATGGAAATACTTTTCAAACACTTCTTTCAAACTTTAACGACGCTAGTAAATTTTAAAATAACATATCTAGAAAGACAGAATTCTGGCTCTTAGTATAGGTAAACTTTATAAGCAATCCGAATTCGAAGTTTAGTTTTGGTAACAACTGAAACTCAAATATAAATTTTAAGAAATTCCATCAATTAGTTTAGTTTAAATCGAATTTAAAATTAAATGTCAAATAAATAGTTCGTTATTTCTTTTTATATGCGCAAAAATGTAAAGTCGATCCAAAAAAGATCCAGTTCCCAAGGCCTGATATATAACAAAAGTTGATCAAACATTCTTATTCTCAAAGTAAACTTATACATATATAAAACTTCATCAAAATCGTTTCAGCCGAACTTCGGATACTAATCTGCACAGACGGACAAACAGACCAACTTATACTATCTACTAAAAACATTTTTCATGTGAAACGTATCACATGGGAAATTAAGTGCCCTCGTATATCCTCCCTTATTCTATGTAATTCGGTAGGTAAAATTTTATAGGAATAAAAATGATAAAAACATATCTCGCTTTATATCTTACGTAAGTACAAAATTAAAACCTTTTACAAAATTAATTTTATTATTATACTAACAAAAATTATGTGCATGGGTTAACTGATTTCCGTTGTATTTTGCAAATCGAAAATTGTTATTAAAAGCAAATACATTTAAGAAAATTGGTAAGTTAAAACTGCAATATGAAATGAATTTTTATCATTCAAATTGATAAATAACAGATAATAAATCGAGAACTGTACTCCAGTATGCAATTGGATAATACAATATTAATAACTGATAACTGACAAAACAATATTAATAAACTGAACATTAGGAAACTTAAACTGTATTGTAGACTTTAAAGAATAAAAATTTTTAAAGAATTTAAATATGGTAACACTTTAGTTTTTCATATATAATTATTACATAGAATCCTATTGAATTTTATTTAGTTTATAATTACTCATGTTCTCATACTATCTACAATTTCGTAAAAGTTTCTTGCAAACCACCTTTGCAGATACTAACCAATTTTGGTTTGTGTTCAAAATTTAAAAAGATTAATTAATATTAAAATGCTATACGAATATTGTATAAAAAATTTTCGTGCACATATGCATATACATATGTATAAATAAAGTAGGATCAAATCATTTGTTTGTAAAGAAGGACTTTTTTCTTTAAACAAGTGAAAATGCTGTTTTTTATTACAATCTTCCAGGTACATTATTATTCATATATTATTATCCATATATCAAAATATATTGAAATATTGCATACATTTAGGATGAGCAAATTAAAAAAAATGTAAAAAGTATTAACATAAATGGTTGAAATTTACGGTTAAGTTAGTTAACATGAATTATTACAGTTTTTGATGACATGGCATTTACCGTTACCTTTTTGCTTCCCATACCTTTTTGCGTTTACGGAATTCAAAAAATATTTGTGGTTTTGGTACATTTAAATAGAAGAAATAAACATACGAGATAGATAAAAAATTTCCTTCTACAGAAATACATAAGTTTTTACTAAGAATCTATTTGCGTTCTTTTTTACAAAAACATACGGGCAGGCGGATGCATGAACGGACCAACGAACGCACGGACGGACGGACAGAATGAAACTGATAAACATTCTTTTCAAAAAGTACAAATACCTTAATTATTGGGAAATATATAGTTTAATAAATTAAACTATATATTTCCCAATAATTAAGGTATGTATTTAAAAATTTAGTTACAACATATAGAAGTATTAGTTTGATATATGTAAGTAGGACTGATCATTATTTTGTCCAAACTGCTTTAAATTTAAAGAAATTTTTCTATATCTAACTGAAAAGAAGAAATTCTTGAAATAATTTACGTATTTGTAACAAATAGAACTATAAGCTAATTCAATACATTGTATATAAATATTCTATATGTATGTAGTCTGTATATACATATACTTAAAAATAAACCGATTTGGGGACCATCTTGTAGCATAAATCTGTATGAATATAAATTATATTAATATTTTAGGGAAGATATGGCAAATATTTAATGTGAAATTGTGATAAAGCAATTTGTTTTTTTTTTTGTTTTTCTGGAATAAATAATTTATAACCTTTTTTAATTGAGGCTATTTTCATTATTACATTTTTGTAACTGAAGCATTAAATGGAATTAAAAGAAAATCGTGCTTGTTTTGCTTCATCTTTTTCTATTTTCCTATTTTTTCTGTCATATGAACGTTAATCATAATTAATTAAAGAACGAATGAGGTGTAAATTTCATGATTCAACATAGTAAGTCAACAACATTATTTCTCATGCCTTTTTGGCATTTTTTTTTTTTAATTTAACAATAAAATGTTAGATTGTAAATACATATATAAGAAATATATTGCTTAAATAACGGTCAACATGTGATCTAAAAAGTATATTATTTGCACATAATGTTATCATTCTAAAGAAAAAAAATAATTTGAGTTTTTTTTTTAACAAATAATTTCTAATCTTTACCATTCTTTTCCAGATAAAATTAACATCAACAACAAATAAACATCATATACGTAACTATGTATATATACAAAAGTATAATTTATGTACAAGTATAAATTATAAGGTGAATTGATTGCTTTGCCAATGATAGTTAATAAATCACAGTATACACACGGTTTTATTATATGTAAAACGGTATACACATACATCTACAAAAATACATTCTTAATTATAAAACTAAAAATTTAATAAATAGAGTTTAATTTAACGTTTGATATTTATATGGCTTGTAAACATAAATCGCATTAATCATGCAATAATCAATCTATACACATACATTATATACTTTGTATACATTTCGTGAACTTGAAATATTTAATTTTTAATCAACAAATTAATCAAAAGTAATAATAAAAACTTGACATTGCTCTCTATTATAAGAAAAGTCTAAGTTTATGTGATAATATGTTAATCGATATTGTTTATGTTCATCTACATATTTATATGTACATATATACATATACAAATTTTCGAAGAGCAAATAAAACTATGAATGTAATTAGTGCAACATATTTTTATACTCGTTTTTCGCACTATATTCCCTTTCAAAGCGTCACAAAATTATGGTAGCGTTTCGAATAAATTGGTAAATTTGTAAATAATCGTCTGAAACTATATATAAGATAAATCGATAACATATTGCTCAAAATCAGATTTTAAGTTAATTTATATTTCAAAAACTGTAATTGAAATTTACTAAATTTTCAGAAATAATTTACAAATAAATTTAAGAAATATAATAAACACTATTTAATTTAGTAAACGAGAAAACTATCATTCGTACACAATTTTAAAAATTATTTGATCATATCTAGAAAAATATTTAGGCTTTGGTAAAAATAATTAGGCTTTGACTGAATATTATTTTTGTGAAAAATATTTTGAAATTTAATATCTTGGTAATACATTATTAATTCATCACCCTACGGAAGCTACAAGCCAGATACAATAAAGCAAATAAAGAAGCGAATTTAATAAAATTAACAAAAATCTTAAAAAATTTAATCAAAATAATTCGATTTTTTATAATATTTGTGATATAATTTCAATAATACTTCAATATCCTAGAATATATGTTCAAACTATAGTGTTACACGTATCGTAATTGTAAGGAATTTATAAATAGCTTACTATATAAACTGTATAACAAGTTATTTCATAAATGAAGGCTATACTATACATATTTGACAAATCTATAGCCGAAATGGCATACCCATATTATCGACAGAAATTAGCAAAGCAAAATGAATTGCCGAAACATAAAATTACTCATTCGTGCAATAAAAAGCTGACAATCTATTCTTGTCTGTTTACTTCAATTCAACTTCATTGGTTTTACTAATTTTAAATATTAATTAAGGAAAACAGAACCTTTAAAATTAAGAACTTTGAATTTTTAATTCTAATTATCGCCTATTATTTTTGAAACTTTATTAAACCATACTTCAATGTAATCAATTGATTGTCACAGATTTTTGTTGAAAAATAACAATAGTATCTATGTACAAAGAAGCCCTAATAAATGGTTAGGTGTTTATTTCCTGTTTTGTATAAAAGTTTTATGTCCTTTAAAGTTATAAATGTACAATAAAACCTGTAATATTTGTTTTTTTTTTACAATTAATCAATTTCGGGTCTTTGTATGTATTCTCATCAGTTTCCCTTTAGCTTAATTTATTGTTTAACTAGTTTGTGGGACAATTTTGCATCTACATTTTTAAGAACAATAATTCGAGATAATGTAAGATTAAACACTATATACACACAAGTTTATGAAAATTTGTATTTATAGTATTGTTGAATTGTTGAATAAATTTTTGTTTGTTAATTAATAATTAAACTTGTATACTGGTACTATACAGAGTTAAGTTTTTAATCTCTGTTTTCAATTATTCAAAAAACTAAAAAAATGTATATTTTAGCATAAAATTAGAGAAAATTTTAAATTTTATTTATAATTTAATTACAATTTATTTCAACCTTGAGAATCAAACAAAATTTCAAGTATTATAATTCACATTTTAAATTGACTATGTAATTTATTACATAAAAATAAGAAATTGTTGAAATTCATAATTTACATTTAAATAAAGTTTTCTATTTCATTTATCACCAGCAACCCTTACATCCTATATACGATGAAGTTTTCAAAGTTTATTGATCAAGAACTTTATTTTAACTACAATTAAAAAAAAAAAAAATTACCACATTTTTATTTTACAATATATTATTTAAAAAGTTTTTCTCCCCCTAATATTTATTATTAAAATTATTGAACCTGACCACAGTCACAACTTTTGACATTATGGTTTATGTTTTTTAACATATTATATATGTAGTACCTATATGAAAGAATTGTGACTGTGAAATTTTAAGAATTGATTTCTTATCAAAAAAAAACACAAAAACTTTTAAATTTTTATAGACAATATGACCCACATACAATAAATTTATATATATATATATATATATACATATATGCACATCACTAAGTAATTTAATTGCTTTAAAAACTTTTTGTTTTATCAAAAAATGTTAAATACTTAAAAGGATAAAAAAGTTTTTAAAATATGTATAACAATTTTTTATATACTTATATACAAACATATACATATGTGTATAAAATTGTTCATATAATCCTTTTATAATCCTTTACATATACATATCTACAAATTATACGGTATATTAATAACAAATTTCCAAATGACTAACCAGAAAGTTTTTCTCAATGTTTTTACATACTGTTTTTAAACCCATCACTATACGGTTTGTCGAAAATATAATAATTTGTATACAGGGTGTTTCGTTTTACATATGTCATTGCCATTGGACATCTGACGTAAAAATTCATAATTTTTTACATCAAATTCTATATTCAATTTGATACTAAACATTTTGATAAAGAAAAATTTATTTGCTAAAATCAAAATAAAACTAATTTACTTTTCTATCAAAGTACCAAAATAGCAAATTGTACCAAAATTAAAAAAAAAAAATTCAAATTGATGTTGAATCTTATTTTTGGTAGACGCAAATTGTCATACGTTAAGAACAAGAATAAAAAGGCAATATGCAAAACTAATATAAAATATTTGCTTTTAAAAAAATTTAAAAAATTGACATCAAATATAGGGTGAAAATTTGATGTTCAGTTCAAAAAAAAATTTTTTTGAAGCAAAGTTATTTAATTATGGTCTTGGTCGTACAAAGACTTTTAAAAAATTTTGAATTATGATTTGTGAAAGTATAATATCTATAAACATACATATCTGTTCGGATTCAAGTGACTCAAGTTTTGTATATAATTTTGATTTAAAGAATGTGTTATGTAAAAAATATTATATTAGATTCTCGTATTATAATATTATAAAATATTAAGAATTGAAATAATTAACCAATTAATTATTGTATAACAAATTTTTCAATGTGCCAGCATAGAACTTCTCTTAACTTAATTATTAAAATTAATGTAAAATATTTTGTATATAAATACTAATTATTTAATTTAATATTGTAAAAGAAGATTCAAAAGAATATAAAAAAAATTTTTTGTTCGTTTTTTTTTTAACTCAAAAGAACGGTAAATAATTTCATAAATTATTAACGTTATTTATTTTTCATAAATATAGGTTCAAAACCGCTACTCACGATCTACATACAATTTAATAATTTACTCTATTATAATTTACAAGTGATAAATAATTGACCTACTTTAATTATTTTAGAAAGCATTCGAATGGAAAATAAATAGTTTAAATACAAAAAAAAATAATCTACAAAATATTGAAATGCGTTTGTTTGTTTTTTTTCCTGCTTTATTTTGTCACACAGATAACGAAAATTTTTATGAGGTTTTTCAAAATTATTAAAAAATAAATTCAAAATTTCAAAAAAATGTTACTTTTTAGCACTTTTCCAAAAAAATTTTTGAAAAAAGTGCTTATTAGTTTCACTCTGTCCGTCCGTCCGTCCGTCCGTCCGTCCGTCCGTCCGTCCGTCCGTCCGTCCGTCCGTCCGTCTGTCCGTGTGTCTGTTTACAAAACTTCTACACCCTTGAAGATAGAAAGCTAAAATTTTATATATGCATAGATCTTTACTAGAAACTTATTTTCGTAGAACAAAATTTTTACCTATCTCCCCCCCTCTAGAAGTTATACCCCCCCAAAACCCTAAAAATGGCCTTTTTTAAATATTTGTTGCAATGAAACCATAAGCATTTTCGAAATTTTGCAAACGCAGAAAGGCAGCGGCTTGCTTCCCCTAGCGTGATATACTATAGTTAAACTTTAGAAAAACAAAATGGCCGTTCAAATTTACCGTTATCTAAAGTCCTTTTTTTCCAAATTTTTGATGTCGGTTTTCTTCTAGATCCTATATTCTAGAACTTTGAAATTTTAGGGGCTTTTAGACATTAACAAATAGTTCATTTCGTTAGAAGAAATTTTTTTTCCATCTCCACCCCCTCTCAAGTTATCACCTCTTGAAATTCGTAAAATTTGAATTTTTGACACCTTATATTTCCAAAACCGCAAGCCTTTCCAAATTTTTATAAACTCAAAAAGCTAACGGTAAATTCCATGACACTAAAAAATATAATTATTTTTCTTAACTCACACAATTAACCCTTAAAATCGAGCATTATGTTAACCCCTTTTTATGTTAATTTTTGCTTTATTTCAAAGACTGCATATATGCGTCATCCTAAATATATGCAATCCTAGAAATAGTTTTGTATATGAATGAAAATAATTTTTATAGTGTGATAGGTATACATAGACTGTATTTAAAAGCAGAATTTTCACTTGTTAAAGGGAAAAGTGCTACAATACAAACCATTGGTTTGACCCAACTTTATTATTTTTCAAATGGATCGGTTAAGAGCCTCTTTTGGAAATGTCAAAATATTTCTGCTTATATACGGGTAAAACAGATAAACAATCCCCCTTTCGTAATTAAATTATTGCTACAGGGTTCAGTTGCTTTCAAATAAAAAGAAAATTAATTTAAAATTGGAAAGTATGTATAGATGTTCCTCGTGACAAAAATACTTCTCGCGACTTCAATGTGAGAATGAATATGACTATGATTTTAAGACATATAGAATGAAATGTCAACTAAAACTTTAAAATTTTGACACTAAACTTCAAAAATTAGATTTTTTTTTCCTTTATAATATTATACGAGCAATTTGATAATCTTATATTATCCGCACAAAACTGAGCAATTTTATATTCGATTAGGCTGCTATAAAAAGATTTTTTTAAAAAGAAGTGTGTAAGAAACTATTCGAGACTTCAAACTATAATATTGCAAAACATATTATATTATCAAGCGGAAAGAGCTTATTCAAGGTTTAATATAGCTTTAATTCCTTGACAAAATAATATAATATTTATCAGATTTTCTGAAAACGAAAAATATCAATTTTTCCAAGTAATTTCCAAGGTTATCTGGAAAAAAAAATCTATATAATAAACTATTGAGAGAAGGAGCACTGCCTTTTATTATATAAAATATTGGGGTTCATTTACATAAAAAGATACAATCAATTAAGAAAATAAGGGTATGCCAATATAAATTAACTTAAATATCTAAAAAAAATAATATTTATATACATATATAGATAATATTTTCTAAACATTTTAAGAAATAAAAGAAAAAAAGATTATTGAAAACTTTTATCTCTTATATATACAAAAACCTAATTAATAAATTACCTGAATTAGAAAATCAAAAATTAAATCTGATAATTTACTAAATTAAATCCTTTTATTTAAATTTTTTATTAAATTAAAATAATATCCTTGTAAAGAATTTTAGAAATAAAATTTGCTAATTTTTTAAAAGTAGCATCATTAATTAAATATAAAATAAACAGATTTTAAACGACAATATATATTGTCATAAAATAAGGTAGGTATTGTGATCGCATCAAATATCTTTTGTACGATTTCCTTACACTTATACGTTTCAGTTCACTATTTACAACAAAAATTACACCTTTATGTATTCGATTAATATATATATATATATAGATTACATTTAGACGAATTCAAGCTTTTAAGTTTTCGATTTAAACAAACAAAGGCTAATAAATTATACTTTTCACTATATTAAAAATAATATTTAAGAAATTTTCTTAAAATTTCAGCTGAAATTTGTTGAAACATTAATTGAATATACTTTGCAGTTCCAGAAATCGACTTTTAACTATAAACATCACAGTTTTGTTTGAATATAAAAATTTTTCTATTCTTTACATTTTACAAAATACATAATATATTAGACAACTTTCGATCATACTTATTTTACTGTGCTATTTATATTTCTATATCATAAAATTAATTTAGAAGAGATTTATGCATTTCAGATTGTGTGGTATAAGTTAATCTGATACCCTCAGGTTTCCACTTTATGAATATAAGTTTGATAAGAATCTATTGCATGGTGTTATTCCTCATACCGTTTTCATTCTAGGGCGAAATTCGAGGAATTATAGATCAGAAAAGCCTTTTAGGTTTATACTTTCTAGCAACTTAAACCACGTTTATAATAGTCTATAATAGTTATAGATAATATGTAGTTTATAATAGTCTATATAATAATATAGTTTGTGTTACAATCGAATTTTTTCATAAAAATTAGCCTAAAAACTTCATCATATTCTTTCTCTTTCCCCATTAAATGATGATAATTTTATTAAGCAATTTGATATTCGCATTTTTTTCGTCAAAATGATGATTGTTTTTGATCTTTCGTGCAATGTTAATTTTAATAGTAATTGAAGCTTAACCCAAGGAATTCATCTTGTAAAATAACCTTATACTTATACAGATATCATTAATCGCTAATTTGTTGTTCCACGTAACATTCATTCTAAATAATTTCATTTTAACATAATTTTTCTTGATAAATTATTTACGTAATTTGACTTATGACATTAAAATTGCAAAGCTTTAATTTATTATATTATAATATATAAACTTTTTCTCATAACAATATTTTAATGGAACTGATCTATTATTTTAATAATGTGTGCATACTTTTAGAACAATTTAGAAAAAATTTCTATTATAACAATTATGTTCAGTGCAATTTCAATCAGTAGAATAATTTTTTCGCGGCCAATTTCTATAAAACTAATTTTTCTTTTGAATTTTTCATTTTCTATATTTTTTTTTCTCACAAATAATTGAAAATAAGATTAAGTGATTAAAGAGTTATAGTTTTTTTTTTTTTTGAACAAAAATATAAAAATTCTGAAAATGTAGGGGATGTCTAAATATTTAACGAAACAAAACAATAAAAATATTTTTTTTTTTTTTTGTTATATTTTATTTTCCTCCTATGGAATTATGAAAAGGCAAAAAAAAAAATAATAAAATAAAAAGAAAATAAAAGAAAACCATTCTTTTCAAAACATTTAATGTGGGTTAAAATACAATACGTTTTATGTTTGTATGTATAGCTGGATAAATATAAAAAATATATAGAGAGTATTTTATAGGAAATACGAAAAGTATACACGAGTGCATAATACTAATTAAATATCACAATGGAAAAATGGAAAATTTCAAAATTTTTTAAAAAAATTTTATGATGGCTCATCTTTATTCACGTGCACGTGTAAAATCCTCCGCTATATTTTCTAGTTTCATATTGCGAAAAATTGCTATTTTCTCCTATTCATTATTTTATATACATATATACATATATATACATATATGGGCACATATAAATTATTACCTAGATATAGAATTTAAAATATAATTGTTATTATCAGATTGTATATTCCTTTAATAAATGAATCGATTTAAAAAAAAATAAAAAAAAAAAAAACAAAAAAGAAAAATTGAAATAATAGAAAAAAATCATATTTGAAAATTTGGATCAAGGACGAAAATAAGCTGGCTGATTACACTATAATACAAATCAGTATTTATTAACACTTTATATATATATATATATGTATATCAATAAAAAAATGAACTTCAATAGTTATATCAACAATATTTGTTATACTCTTGAATTCATATACAGATTTTTAAGCATTTTTAGGTAATGTAAAGAGTGAGAGATAGAGAGCGAGAGAGTAATTGTTCAAATTGTTACGAAATTTTTTTTTATAAATATTTGATGTCAATTTAAATGTCAATTTTATATAATAATTGAATTACAAATAAATTTTTAATTAACTCCTTTTTTTTCTTGGTTTTTGTTTCTTTTTTTTTTTGTGTATATTGAAAAAATTGATTAATTAGTGTAGTTCAATCCTTAATAACAAATTTATAACAAAAAAAATTATTGGAATAAATTTTATTTAAAAATTCGCAATATTCAAAAATAGAATTTAAACTTTCTTGCATTTGATATTGTATGAGTCTATGTGATAACTACCGTATACGTACGAGTATAAAAGCACTTTACATATGTTAGATAATTGTCATACTATTATACGCTCATAGCAACCCTTTAACATTTTAAATGGCATTTGTTTGCTAACGTGGAGTACAAGCACAGCTCTCGTTTGGTTTTTGTTTGGTTAACAAATTGATTTGCTCTGGTTTAATAAATATCAAATCTGTAAATTGTTATATTTAATATATTTTATTTATATATAATTCAATTATTATTAAAACTAAAAAAAAACGAGATTACGAAGTATTTTTTTGAACGCAAAAGAACTCTCAAATCTCTCACACATCTAAAAAATCATCGAGTAAAGTAAAAAGTATTGGTATCACAGAGTTGACATGGTCAATTCTATACCTAATATCGTTTTTTAAATAAATTTCTATTTAATTTCTAAATCAAATATAATTTTTAATTTGTTATGTTAACCCAAAAGGTTAAAAGCTATGGGTCCTTAATTAATATAAAATTATTTTAGTTAAAATAAAATAAATAAATAAATTGTCCCCTATAAATATGCAATTTCAATTATATTCACCACAATTTCTAATTTACAATTTAAGGATTGTTGTTATCCTTTCACATTTTTTTTTTTAAATAATTTCGTCACAAAAACATTTCAATAAAAATTTTTATTCATAAAAAAATTAATGTTTTTTTTTTTTAAATTTTAAGTTTGACAATATTTCAGATTATATAAGTAATTATGGTATTATAAAGGTTAATAAAACGAAATCGCATTTCTGGAAAAAAGATAACAAAAAAAGAGATTTTATTGGTCAACTTTAAACATTTTTTTTTCGCTCCAAAAGAATCGTGGTATACGATAAAAAATCTTTAATATTTTTTATTATTTGTAAAAGAAAATTTTTTTTTTTTTTTCTTTTTCTTTAGTATCATTTTTATACTTATATTCATAGCATACATATTCGTATAAATATACAATAGATGGCTTATCTGTTCTAGTACGCACGGTCCAAAAATTTTATTTAAAAATGGTTTTTTTTTTGTCACTAAATTTTATGGTTTTTTCTTTTAAATGTGAATGATATGCCCTCAAATATTTATGTATACTTGTGCATTGTATAAATGCCTTTTTATATAGTACAGATTATATTTTAGTGTATTAGCAGTAGCTTCAATGTTATATGTTTAAAGATATTAAAGCTATTTTGCGACTGACATGTACTATTTTGTAGAAAACCGCAGTTATTATATAAAATTTAAAAAAAATAATAATGATAACTGATATGAAACTTTTAATATTTCTGAGGTCAATTTGGCAGTGGACTTCGGAACTTACATTCTAAATAACAATACAATCAATGTTTAAATACTCGCTCTGATTTCATTTTTTGGGGCATATCAAAATTTAATATGTTATAACACAACAAAAAACCTACAAAGTTTTGATATCTTTGCAATGCATACAAAACAACACTTAAACAATAAAAGTGCGAGTAAAATCTTCTAAATCTCTTCAAGAATTCGAAATTCTGTTAATCGCAAACATCATTCGCAATCTCACTGAAATTTAGTACATCATTGACCATTTGGCACATTTGGCTGGAGTTTCAAATATTACTGATATTTCACACATTACAGTGTTAACAGCTAAATACATTTTGACTTTGCAATTCAAGTGAAATAATAACTGACAGCTTTTACGAATACTATTTGCAATTACATTCACCACCTACTTCTAATCTAATTTAATAACATTTATTATGAGACAGATAATTTTTCTAAACATTCGTATAATATCCAAATAATCGAAAAGCCACCAAAAATAACATAAACACTCACATAATTCGATTGATTGACAACTCGCTAAAAATTTAACATACGTAATTCATATAAGACTTAAAAGAAGCCAAATGTAATCTTCTTAAATGTTATTTGGCATTAACCACTTTATTGGAAAAAAAAATTTATCCGGAAGAATTACAGACATTTTAGTTAACAAAGTATACAAACATATTATATAAGAATAAAATAGAATTTTTTGAATTAAAACTTTTGAACATCGTTAAAATTAAAAGTAGTACAAATATATATGTACGTGATTAAAATCATAGACTTATAGGAATCACAATTGTAAGAACAATTAAAAAAAAATAAAAAACAAAAGAAAAAGCGAAAACGATTAAAAAACGATTATTGAAAATTTTTGCTTAAAAAAGCGGTATGTAGACTAATAAAAAATGGATTTAAAATAGAAAACGCGAATATGACTTTTTTATGAATATTGTCTGTATGTATGAAAGTACGTACAAATAAATGTACTCATCCAAATTTGGATTTTTAAATTAGGTATGTATTTTTGTTTAATAAGGTTGTGTAGAATGAAAAAAATGTGTTTCGAATCGGTAATATAAAAAAAATTGTAACAAAAAAAAATGTAAAAAAGAATTTCAATTTTAAAGATTTAAAAAATGTGTATTCAACTTTACATAGCATGAAGAAAAATTTGTGTTTAAAGAGAGAAATATTTAATTTAACCTTGATCTCTTGTTAGTTTGAATGCATTTACTTCCGTTTCACAAAATTCTATTCCAATATTGTTTAATTTCTATAAAAATCTCATTGTAAATCTACTTCCAAACGCATATAATGTCGTTTACTACTTGTTCGGCAATATTATTTAAGATTAATATGAACTAACAAATTCCTAAATTCTTAATTATTAATTTTACATGAATTTATTACAAAATTTTGAAAAAATCCTCTTCTAAGTATTTGAAGTTACATTTTGAGTACTGCGCATAACATCATTTTATAAATTATCATAATTATTTTCTTAATAATTCTTAATAATGATAATAATTTTTATAAATCATTCTTAATAATGATTTATAAAAATTATTATCAAAAAGACATACCCTCACTTTATATACATATATGGTGCACAATAGTATTATTATGCAGGTGACATTTTTAAAGTTCATTTTATTCACTCAAATTAAAAAAAATATTTCCGCACTATAGAAAAATAAAATTGATAAACGTTTGATCTTAAACCTGAAACGATTATAAGTAATTTATCAATATTTAATTCAAAATATTGGCACTATAAGCCATATTTTATAACACATAGTCATATATCAATACATGCATACATACATGTATTATTATGAAGATTATACATTGATGAAGATGCTTTATAAATGCATAATGATTACATGAAATAAAAATTTCATTATGGCACTTGTACTTAAACTAAATAAATTTTATGCTATAAACTAATATGCTTATACTCGTAATAATGTTCTTATATTATAATAAAGTTGGGTCAAACCTATGGTTTGTATTTTAGCACTTTTCTCTTTAACAAGTGAAAATTCTGCTTTTAAATACAGTCTATGTATGCCTATCACACTATTATTTCATTCATATACAAAACTATTTCTAGGATTGCATATATTTAGGATGAACGATTTATGCAGTCTTTGAAATAAAGCAAAAATTAATATAAAGTGGGGTTAACATAATGCTCGATTTTAAGGTTTAATTGTGCGAGTTAAGAAAAATAATAATATTAAAAAATAACGGAACAATTATATAAGAATAATATATATTTATTTTTATCATTAATTTATAATTATATAAAAAATAACGGAATTTATCGTTAGCTTTTTGCGTTTATAGAAATTTGAAAAAGCTTGCGGTTTCGGAAATATAAGGTGTCAAAAATTTAAATTTTACAAATTTCGAGAGGGGATGGAGATGGAAAAAAATTTTCTTTTAACGAAATGAACTATTTGATAATGTTTAAAAGCCCCTACAATTTCAAGCTTCTACAGGCTGGGGCCTAGAAAAAAAACGACATCAAAAATTTAGAAAAAAAGAACTTTAGATAACGGTAAATTTGAACGGCCATTTTGTTTTTCTAAAGTTTAACTATAGTATACCGTGCTAGGGGAAGCAAGCCGCTGCCTTTATGAGTTTGCAAAATTTCAAAAATGCTTATGGTTTCATTGCAACAAATAGTTAAAAAGGGCCATTTTTAAGGTTTTGGGGGGGTAGGTATAACTTCTAGAGGGGGGTAGATAGGTAAAAATTTTGTTCCACAGAAATAAGTTTCTAGTAAAGATCTATGTACATATTAAATTTCAGCTTTCTATCTTCAAGGGTGTAGAAGTTTTGTAAACAAAAAAAGTGTCCACGGACGGACGGACGGACGAACGAACAGAGTGAAACTAATAAGCATTTTTTTTTTCAAAAATTTTTTGGAAAAGTGCTAAAAACAAAAACTAAAACATGAATTCAAAAACATAAAAATAAAAGCAAAAGAATGGAACTCAGCACATAACCGATCACATTGAAAGATTTTGGAATTATTTCAAAAAAATTTAAATTTAAAAATGTATTCTACCCACTTAATTTTAATTTCAAACAAAGTAGTGGATCAAAGAAAAAGCGTACAATAAAGTTATTCTGACTTGATTAGGATCAGGACTTTAGAACATGATTTTTCCAATATAAGTTCATTTCATCTAAATCATTTTTTTTAAAACTGTAATCTGACATTATATAAAAGCAATTACCAACGAAATAAATTAAAATATATGTAGCTTGTTTACTGCAACACAACTTACTCTCAGAGATCGTATTTTTTTAGTTATGTACAATAGTAGTAGCCAATGAGTAATGTACAATTTTTCTAGAAAATCGATTCAACTCAACCTAAGTGCTACAATGTGCTACACCGATATACACAATATCTTTAAAATTTATTTTTATTTTTAGCATTTTTCATATAATGAAATACTGCTTTTCCAATTGAAAATTTAACAGGTGAAATTTGATAGGAAAACAATACCTTCTTTATTGTACTCTATGATAATCGATAATAATATAATAAAGGTCATGTATACTATAAGATATGAACAAGTAATTATGTAAATGAGATCAAAACAAAAATTTTTTCCCTTTCTTTGTAAGAAATGTGTAAGAAATTATACTCAATTATGTATTTAAGAGATATTTAAATTTACTCATAATTAATGTTTATATTGTGTCAGCTGTAGTTGAAAAATGTTGTTATACATGTTGGACAAGTATAATTCAAAGAGCTAATAAATTAACTATATTCCCAAATTGAAATCGACTAAATCTTGGATTTTGCATAAAATTATATGTCTCTCTTACGGATTCTTTTTTTACTGATAATTTAGTATGGAACTGTATTTCTATAAAATATAAAAAGAATTAAGGAATATGTAATTAAAAAAAAAACAATAAAGACGTTCTTAACTAGATTATATCGGATTATAATTAAAATTCAGGTTCCGTATACTTAATTCGTATAATGTTTTATACTTTAATCAAAAATTAATTTCAGAGGCACACTAACATTGCTAAAATTTTGAACAAAATTTTAATGATTTATGAAACAAAAATAAAAAAGTGTTATATACATATTTATTCAATTTGGGTCAATCTAATTTTTTTTTTTAAATTAAAAACGAATTTCGCAAAAAATATATATACGATATTTTTATATATATACAAATATTATACACTATAATTGTTGCTACCCCTTATTGTATTTTATCAAATTCATAAACTTTTTTTTTCAAAACTATTTAAGAAATATTTCATCAGAAATCTTTAATATCGCTGTTAACTAACTAATTAAACTGGTTAAATATTCAATGAGCAATAAAAACAAAACAAAAAATTTTATTTTTAAATTTTATAAATTCTAATTCTTTTTTATGAGATTTTGATGCCTAAAACTTTCTTACTCAAGTATTATATAAGTTTTAATTTTTAAATATAATTTGCCAATGTTTAAATAAAATTTAAAATATTTTTAATAATTTTCTGGAATTATATTTGAATTGAACTTATTAAAGGTAAAAAAAAATGTTTAAATTTTGAATATAAGTACCCAGAACATGTTCAACACGTATGTAAATATTGAACCGGATCTTCAACTGTTAAGTATTGGATCGGATATATAACTTATCTGCAAAGTCAATTTTTTAATAAGATATGCACTTCATTTAGAAAATGACCTAATATAACCGACTGCAAAGTATATTTTCCGATTTGGCAAAAGTGTTGCACAAGATTATAAAAATATCCATTAAATAAATCTTTGAAATATGGAAATTTTTATAACTGTAGTAAGTTTTTAGTTAAGAAAATGAAAATTTAAAAAAAAATTTAAATTCAGCTTTTAAAACAAATTCATTTTATGCAACTCGAAAAATTTCAATTGAAATCAAAATACCCAGAGACACAGATCAATTTTTTGCTACAAACATTATGTATTTACACAAAACCTTACCGCGAACATGTACATTTCCGCCGAAAAGTTGTAACGTGAAATTTTGTGCAATCACATAACCTCTGTATGAAATGCGATCAATATTTAAAAAATGTTGGAATGCAATTTAAATATTATATTATAAATAATTATTTTCATACACACTTAACTGATATTACAACTTTAAAAACAAAGAATTATATATGTATAAGCGTATATATATATGTACATTATGCCTTTTTATAATATTTGCTTTACAATTCACTCACATAAAAATTCATTCTGTGAACCCACAAATGAAATAATTTGAAATACTTGAAAATAATCGCTTTACAAATAAAACACATTTAAAGTACCTCAAGTATTCTCACGAATGAAAATCCATAATATTATATACATACTCGTATATAGACATTTTATTTTTTATGTTCAATATACTATAGAATAAATATATCATCATATAAGAGATTAATTTTTAGAAAACATATGTAAGCACCTTTATGCTTTTAAATTAGATATATGATTTAAAATTCTCTTTGAGACACGCTAATCCAATGAAAAAATTTTCACTTCCATATCAATTATTATTATGATATAGAAAATTAAAGGTTATAAATTTTATTACCGCAACAGTAGAATCATAAAGGTAAGAATTTTCTTTATAAAACTAAAATCCCATGAAATTTTCTTTATATTTAAACATTATTATAACACCTTAATCTGGCATTTATATATATATATATAACTATGTACACGTATGTATACGTGATGCTTTTATAATTCGGTACTTAAATTTTGAAGGTATAAAGATTTTTTCTTTTGTTTTATATTCATATAAAGATTAACACAAGATGTGGAAAGTTTACTGACGGTGTAAAATAATTTTTTTCTTTTTTTGTTAATTTGAGAATGAAAGCAATAATTTCATTGATATAGTTATGCAATAATATTATTTAATTTTGGATTTCAATAAACAGGGAATTGCATTTACAAAAAAAAAATTTTTTTTGTGAAATTTAATAGTGAAAAATCAATACTTAAAGTTTTTTAGTAAATTCTCTTCACTAAATTATTTAAGCACGCATTTATACAAATTTATGTACAGAGTGTTTCAAATTATGGATATAATTTCAGTGATAAATAATTGTTCAAACTATATACTTATGTACTGTTAATGGTATGGTAAAACTATGATAGAAAGAGGAAAATGTTGGTATTTAGACGGCTTTTCCTCTCTTTGGAGCCAATTCACCAAATTCAAAATTTTATATTTAGCTTAGGTTTTTAATAATAAACAAAAGTTTTAGCAAAATTTTAAGTTAAAAAAGCGAAACTTGAATCTTAATAATTTTAAAATGCAAAACATTAAGTACCTGTCAGACAGGCACTTTATGAGAAAAAGTGGAAACTCATATTGCTTATATGTTATAGATTATAGAAGAAAGATATAGAAGAAGGAAACAAATGTTTACTCTTAGTTTAACTATTCCGAAAATCTTAGTTTATAATTTGAAGGCAAAATCTCTGATTTTTTAAAACAGTACCCTCAATTATTATTTTTTGCTGCAAATCAATAAAAAAGTATAAATTCACCATATATTTGTAACCACATGCAAAACACCCTATATGTTACAGTAAATAAGGTGTTTAATAAGAACTTTTTAAATATTTATTCAGGTATTGATCCGAGACCCGATCCCCTTTTGCTTTAATTTAAAAACTGGTAGAATAAGCGTTAGTATAAACTATATGAAAACAAAAGCAATATAAACTATTTTAAATTTTTATTGAAAAAAAAATGATTATCTCTAGTTTTTCAATAAAAAAGAAAAAAAATTAAAATTATTTCATTTTTACTGATTAATTGCAATGATTTTTCCCTGGAGGTGACTTATTTATCATTTTATTTAAACATTTTGATATTTACATTAAACTTATTTACATATATATGTACATATATATATGTACATATTTTATAGTCACACATATCCATCATTAGATTAATTTTTGTGATATTTAACTATAATATGAAATGTGTTTCTCTAATTTTCCAAACTCAATTGATTTAACAACACTTGAGGGTTTTGAATCAAAAGTTTTGATAAAAATTTATAAAAAATAGGAAAAACTTCTGAATTATTCGTTTACACACAGGAAATCTATTTGAAATAAAAATATACACATTGTTATTAAATAAACATTCAAGTGCACACAAATTTTTAGCTAGAATGCTATATTACTCGTAAATGTAAAAAAAAAAATTTGATGTGATAATACAATGTGTATTGTATTATAGAAAATTATGAGAATGTCTTTTAAAAGTTAGTTAAAAAGTAGGCTTTTAGTGAACATAAGCAGAGAAATGAAAGTTTCGCTTTGTGCCATCCGAATTCTTTGAAAGTTTCGCTTTGTGCCATACGAATTCTTTGAAAATTTTGTTTGTGCCATCCGAATTCTTTGAAAAACTTCGCTTGTTAGTTTTGGTAATAACCGAAAAATATTAAATAAAAACTCAATATTAAATTAATTAACAGCTCAAATATTGTCCATCATCAATATATTCCATCAATTAGTTACGTGGGTATGGTAACAAATGTAAAATCAGTCCCTAATTCGGTTTCCGAGGCCTGATCTTTTCAAAAAATTTATAAATTCATTGTTTTAACACCGAAATTTTAAATATTAAATTTCCAGTTCCTGAGGCCTAATATATTCCAAAAGTTGATCAACTCGTAACATAAGCATAAAATTTTAATTAAGATCGGATAAGCCAAATTTGAGATAAACGCTCACATACACAGCTCGATAAACCGACAGACCGATATCTCTCCAAAAATAGTTTATTTCTACTTTATGAAGAAGTCAGTTTCCAGCGAAAATTCGGTATGAAAAAATCACAATTTTATGCCATCACATCATCTCCTTTATTGTAAACAATGCGGTCGGTAAAAATCAATATTTTTTGCATAAATGTACATACTTATACCTGTACATCTATAAAAATATTTACTTTGATATTAATCATATCATATTATATTATTTATCAATAAAGCTAATTAATTTAATTGAAATTAATTTGCATTAATTTACTTATACTTTTAATTACCATTTATGTACATATGTATTATATACATAAATCCACATATATATATATGGAATTGTTTCCACAACAAATACAAAACAGTATAAGTAATTGGTAGTAAAGTAAAAATAATAAAAATAGAACTCAATTGAACTCTGACTGACAATATATAAATATCATGAGATTTTAATATAGGCGTATACGTTTTGTATCCTTAAGTTTTAAGTATGTATAAATAATCTGATGCTCGTTAGTATAGAAACATACACATATTATATATTAATACTTTCTTTTAACCATTTGATTGTTAATTTTCAAATACATATATACTTTTAAGTACATACATAGGTAAATTGAGTATGTTTTATGAGAAAAGATTTCAATTCATACTAAAAAAAAGTTTAAACGGATTTAAAGTATTAAAGAGCTAAAATTAATTTGAACTTCTGAAAGCTGTGGGCTAGAGAGAATTCTATTTTAGAATCTGAGGAAATTTAGAATTATAATTGCTTAGAATTGATGGAAAGGCTTTCAAAATTCTTAAGGTAACGAAATAATTACCTTCTCAAAGTGCAATATTGTTAGTAAATCAAGACCAATCATTTGACATATAAACAATGTAATTTATATGTTATAATTTGACATTTAAACAATGTAACTTGTATGTTCTTTTTACGATTTTCCTCTCAAATTTCTAATTGAATAAAAAATTTAATAAATTTGTGAATTGTAAGAATGATTTTAACACAAATCATCGTTTTTCTGGTATTTATAGCTGTATTTCAAGCTCTATTCTTAAAGCATGATAGAACTACAGCTCCGTTCATAACGTCAAGAAACAGAAGTTTAATATGTATGAGTAAAGCATACATATATTAAATATTTTTGCTCCATCTGTCAAAGGTATAATTTAAAAGGACATTGTCCAGCAAAGCTATTATAGAAGTTATCGAATTTTTAATTCAATTTGAAATATTCAAATTTTATTAACACGATTTTTTAAGCAACGGAACAATCATTTTAAGTAAATTTAACAATTGAAATTATAAATACATCTCACACCAATACTGGCACAAATATCACGAAGTTCTACATATTATGGATCAGTGTATTTTTTCATTTTTAAGAATATGTAAGTTATAATTCTGCATACGACGGTATATAGTTATATTTTGAAAATAATACGTATGTCTGTAAATATAACGTGACTGATATGACAATGATTTCTTTTTAAATATAAAAAACATTAAACTTACCAAATACCACATTGCTGGCCATTTTATATCATTTAAATGAACTGAATCCACTAATGAAAATATTTTAGGTTCTCTCATTTTCATATAATCTCGTTTTTTACGTGATAAAATTTTTTGTTGTTCCGCCCATATAACACGATGATCTTCATCAAGACGATTTTGATGAAAATCTGAGGGTGATATTGATCTCTTTGATATTCGATTATGTTGAAAATGATAATAATCACCAAATATCTGAAATGGAAAATAAAAGAGAAATTATTGCTATTCTAGTTTTGTTTTTCATAAAAGACAAAATAAAAAAAATTAAAAAAATTTTCTATTATAAAATTTCTATATATGTGTGTATGTATGTATATGTGAATTTGTTTATTGATTTGTAAAATTTTAAAATTTTTTTGTTGATATTTTAAAAATTCATATTAACTTCCGATCATAAAATTTTCGGCTGGCCTAACCCAAAATCTATTCATAACATCTCTATTTTCATTCTTGTACGTATGTTCGTATACAAAATTAACCTTAAAATTTTAAATGAAAACTGATTATCTTAATAGGAAGATTATTTTAAATTAAAATACTAAATGTATAAAAACAAATGGAATTGAAGGTTAATCATATATAAGTTCTACAAATAATGAAACTATGAATTTTAATATTTTCTTGTTAAAAAATGCTTTTGAAATCAAATCAACAATAAGTGACGAATTATTTTAAAGAAATTAAAATATTTCATACATTTTAATTAAATAAATGAAATATATGTATATAGTGCCGCTTATACTGTAAGAAATATAATACATGGTGTGTTACTTATACTTTGATATTTTACAAAAAAAATTTTCTCAATAAATCAATTAATTCGATCAATTGTTTTGAAAACCAATATCTTCAACCAATCAATTCTTAAATGAAGATCACATGTAATAAATAAAAGTTTTTTTAATTATCCATAAAAAACTAATACATACACGTACATACAGATGTACATATATAAATTTATTTATAGGCATTTAATAAATTAATTAATAAAACTACATAAGTAAATTAAATTCAGAACAAGCCATCAGTGGCTTGTAAAGTACGACATTTCTCTCTTTTAATAGAGAAATCGCATTTATAAATCAAATTATATAATACAATAAATAATTGGATAAAAATGAAAATTAAAAGAAACATTATATCATGTTACATAAGTGAATTCTGGAAAGTGAATTCTGGA
Organism: Condylostylus longicornis; assembly: GCF_029603195.1. NCBI lineage: Eukaryota > Metazoa > Arthropoda > Insecta > Diptera > Dolichopodidae > Condylostylus > Condylostylus longicornis. Next base: position 3,186,381 of record NW_026578009.1, on the reverse strand, counting down.
AGGTTAAAATCTAATTGAATTTTTACAATTCCCTTTCCAAGAAAAAAACTGTTAGTATAATGTTTGCCGGTCCTGATTCTCGGCAGAAGAATCTACGTGCTATTTTTGTACATTACCAGAATTTAAATATTTTATGGTTTTGTAGAGTGTTTCTGTGGAGTTCTGTAGGGATGTACAATATTATGGACTGTTTTATTTGAGAGAAATGCATAAGCGAACAGAATGAAACTAATAAGCACATATTTTTTTCTAATTTTGTCGAAAATTTGCTAGAAAGCTGTTACTAAACCTTTAATAAATTGGTGTTTATCTTTGAAATTGACATAAAGTTTAAGGCTAAGTAAATAATTTAATTTAAGGAAAATAGAATTGAATTCAATGATTGTTTACAAAAACTTAAAAATTCAAAGTTTTATTTTATTTCTTAATTTTTCAATGAAAAATTGTAATTTTTTACAATACTTATAAATAAGTACTCTTTAAAATAACTCAAGAGCTATAATATTTAAAATAATTGATCATTTTTTTGCCTCTATTCAATTCAAAGCAGTTATAGTAGGTTCTTTATAAGAATAAAGTTTCAAAATTGTCTTTAAATAGGTAATAAAAAGTAAATATTAACCCATTCCGAACCAAAATTTTTATTGGTATGACGATAATAGGATAGGTCCTAATTCAAGAACTGCATATTGATTCATTTGAAACAAATTGTAAGAGCATATAGGAAATTTCCATTTGAATAGAAACTAAATATTTACGCAAATAAACAAACCATACAGTTCAAAACATATGAAAGAAAACAATCTTATAAATTTTCAATTGTGTAGGCAAAATAGTAGCGGGCAAAAGCTTTTTTTCTAAATGTAAGAAGCAAAAAAAAATTAAAGCTTTTAAATCTAATTGTTCTCATAACAAATTTGCTTGGTGTATCTTGCATATGTTGTATAATCTGCAATTTTCCTTTACGAGAAAATACCAACTTTTCTATATTTTTCGCGTTATACGTTCTATTTATTTTCATATTTAGTTTATTTTTAAATGAATTTCTTATATACCGGATAGTAGCCGAATACCGGATAATCAAAAAGGTCTAGTCTTAACTGGCATTTACATAAGATCGATAGGTTTATTTATCATTTAATAATAATCATCATCATAAATAAAGTATAACTTACAGTTAAATTTGTAATTTTTCCTTTAATTGCTTTTAAGGCACTTACAAAGTCACTAATTTATAGGGTTAAAATTTCTTGAAAAACAGTGAAAACCTCGAAAAATTTTCAATTAAAACGTAAATTAATAGATTTAAAATTTTGTTTTTCCTCTTCTATACGGCATAGAATTGAAAATGTTGTTAAATAATAAAATATTTTTTCAATAAGAAAACAAAAATAACTTTTGCTTTAGATAATGGGTTTGTTATAGACAAAATTGATTTATATATGAAAAATATTTTTCAAATAAAATTGAAAAACAAAAAAAAAAAAAAGTTAATTAAATTGAGTGGTAAAATATGAAAGGAATAAGCACATTTTTCAATATTTTTCAATATTTTTCTTTTTTAGATTTTTATAAATTAACGAAAAATGGCATTTTTAGATGAAAACTTGGATGCTTTCAACCATCATTGGATCTACTCTTGTATAAAAACGAAACAAAACAAAAAAGGAATAACACTTTTATATTAGAAATAATAAAAATAAAAAAATTTCTCTATATTCAGGTGTAAAAATGAAAAAAATGTAAAAAAACCTTATTTACCTCCCGTACATACTCGTATATCGACAAAATCTATAAGAACATAAAAATATAAAACAAAGTAGTACTTGCCCTAGATATGAGTTATTCTCTAAATAAATTTAACCTTAACGAATAATTTTTTTTTCTTTTTATGTTTCTTTTAGGTTTTTTTTTTCTTTTTGAAAAAAAAACTTAGCTAAAATAAAGTGATGTCGATGTGATGCAAAAAATTTTATGCTAAAATGGAATTTATATACTTAATTTTTATTTTTTTTTTTTTTTTGAAATAGAGTCCTTGAGTACATTATATACGATCTTGACATTTCTGACACAAAATTTTTATTATTTGAAATATTTACATATATTTTTTATATATACGAAAAATAAGTAAAATAAAATAAATAATATGCATGTACTTTAGATAAATATAAATAAGTAAGTAGTAATATAAATACATAATACATATTTTATTTATGTATGTGCATACATTTATGTGTAAATTCAAAAAAAAAAATTTAAATTGTAATTCACGGCAACACACACGTATGTTTTATTAAAAGGGAAAACTAATAATATGATAATGCATATGTTTACATTACGTATAATATTTGTATTTACTCCCCCGTATAGTATTTTTTTTAATGCTGCAAACTTTATTAGCTATATATACTTAAAATTCTAAAAAATATTCTTAATTTATATGTTCATAAAAAGAGTAAAATTAGAATATTAATTTAGTTTCTTCACTGAATTTACATAAATTACTGTAGTATATATATGTATATACTTACATAAGTTTTTTAAAAATTTTCCCTCAGTTGTAATAACGAAAAGTTATTGAGGGAAATTAATGCAATTTGAAATTAACAGAAATTTTGAAAAATATTTTAAAAGCCTAAATACTCGTATGTTCTTAAAAAATTTTAAGAACATATAGAATAAAAATATTAATAAATTAATTGTTCAAATTGAAATTATAAAAATTATAAAATTATTAATATTTATTTATAATTTTAATTACTCAGACATATTTAGTTTTCACTTAATATAGGAAGTACTGAATACTTATTAGGAAATTGGCTTGAAACGGAATATATTCGTTCTTCGGTGTAACTTTCATAACACATGATCAGCATACATATAAAAGATCTTCAGAAAAAAAAAAATCGGCAATTTATTTTATTGTTATAATTTAAAAATATTTTAAAGAAAATATTTTAATCAAAAAATGTAATAATGTGTTACTCAAATAATTTCAAAAATCATAAAATTTTTGTTACAAATCCTGGTAGCAAAGACAGAACAGCGTAATAACAATTTATCGGTGATTACTAATTAAGTGATTACATTGGAAAAAGTCAATATTTTTATATAGAACATGTGGGAGAAAATAATATTTATTGCATCAGAAGCTGTTTTAAAAAAAAATAAAGTTGAATTGAAAATCAATGGTTTGTATTATGGAACTTTTCGCTTGAACAAATGAAAGTACTGCTTTTAATCACAATCTACTATATTATTTAAACTAAAATTATTCATGTAAGTATCAAAATATATTGCATACATTTAGAATAATCACAAGAAAAAAAAAATAATGAAAGAAGCATTAGCATATAATAGTTGGAATACAATGGTGAAGTAAGTGATTTAAAATAAGCAATTATAATTTTTGATGGCATTGCATTTATCGCTAATTTTTTGCTTTTATGGGAATTTGAAAAAGCTTGCAGTTTCGAAAGTATAAGATGCCGAAAACTCAAATCTTACAAATTTCGAAAAGCGATCAATTATTTATTACCACCTAAAAGCTCATAAAATTTCGCTTTCAGACTGGGAGAAAAATTATAGCAAAAATTTTAAACAAAAATTAACGGTTGAAGAAGCCGCAGTCAATACTTTTCTGAAATTAAAGGTCTATAATTTTTAGAGGAGGGAAGATGACGAAAATTTTTTTCTGCAGAAATAAGTTTCAGGTTGCTATAATAAAGGGCGTTGAAATTTTATTAACAGAAACAATGGCAGAGAAACTAATAAACACTTTTTTTGCAGTTTTTTTTTTGGAAAAGTGCTAAAAATTTTATGTTTCCAGAAATTGAAAAAATGTGAAATCGACGTTAAAACAAAATAAGTTTCTGTCCACTAAGTATATTGAATTAAAAAAAAAGTTTTTTTTTGTTTTGTTATAATTTTTTAAATTTTTAAGCCCATAAACTAGTTAAAATCTAATCACTTACTTTATCATTTTGTGTATTTATGTATGTATATATGTATGTGTTTTAAAATTAACGGTCTTCAATAAAAATCACCTAGAAATTTTTTATTTCTCATGACCTTCGATCTTGACAAACTATAGATCTTAATTGAATTTTATTTGTTTATCGTTATAAAACTAAATTTATTTATACTTTTTCAAATATACAAATTTCAATTCCGGTTTATTTTAGCATTACAACTGAATACACAGAATAATATATGTATTTACCTAATTAATTATACCATCCAAATACATACACATATATACTCATACATTACAAATATAAAAAATAAAACTATTCTAAAAATAAAAAAAAACTGAATATTTATTTCAGAAAAATAAATTTAAATAAGTGATTAAATTTAATATTTAATATTGCGACATAATTTAAAATTTTATTTAAAATATGTATGTGTACATAAGTAGTTTTAGAAAACTAAATAATGTAGATGTTCACTATACAATTAACACAAGAATTTCATTGTGTCGCATGCAATTCAGAAGAAAAACTAAATTAAGAAGAAAAACGGTTTACAAAGTCTTACTGTAATTAGTGATTTTTTGGTGCAAAAATGTTGTTACTATTCCATAGATTCCCTTCAATCACAGAATTTTGCGCGGCGTTATTAAATTACTTCTATATTTAAGAATAACTTATAAGAAAATTAAGTGTTTTTACATGTTAAATGTTAATACCTGCCTAATAAAATATTTATAAAATAATCAAGGATGAAAAGCCAGAGTTATAAAATTATCAAATTAAAAAAAACTGGATGTTAAATTTTTAGAATAAAAAAAAATTATGATTTATATTTGAATTTAATGTTTAAGTCTGATTTGACTCAACAATAAATAACCGACAACTTTCTTACTTTAACAATGAATAAAGAAAATAACAATTAACAATAATACTCTTAAAATTTTTCTCTCTAACTTGGAATTCTTCTCTTTAACATGAAATCGCAGTCAACGGATGTCGTCATCACTCGTCACAATTCACAAACAAAAAAAAAAAAAAATTTATCAATGACTAATTTTTAACTTTCTCTTATTTTTATTCATTAGAAAAACTTAAAAATTACTCTACTATAAAATTATGTAAGTATGTATATTTAATTTAAAAAACATTTGACTATGTTTGAGCATCTTACAAATTTTGTACAACTTTAAATTTACGAGGGAGCGGGGTGTGAATTTTCATATTGAAAGCTTTTTGCGTTTTTACACAATATTATCATTGTGTATATAGTTTATAGTGACACACAGAAGAAAATTTTTATAATTATAGAACTAATTTTTTTTTAGTAGCGTTGTTTTCAATTAAAAAACTTATTACTCAATAGCGCCCCTCAAATAAGTGGCCTGTTGTATAATTACAAAAATTAAATTCTGTATAGCACTATAAATGATATGCACAATGATAATATCAAAAATCGCGTGAACAAGCTTTATAAACTAAATCCGATCAAAACAACGATTAGTGTAGCAAAGCATTTCTCTTAACCAAGTGAAATATTCTCTTAATTCCGTAAAATGTCGTCTTAAAATATACATATTTTAGAATGGAAAAGAAAAATAAGAATACTGTTAATATAATAATGGAATTACACTTAGATCAATTAAAATAATAATATTTCTTTGGGTATTAAAGTGTTGATAATTTTGCGAGTTGCCAGAAATCAACAAAGAAAGGATTAAAATTGCTTTTAGGCTTCTATAGAGGTAAATTTCTCTCAAAGATATAAATAGCAAAATTTAACAATCAATAAGCAGAAAATATCAAGTTTTATTACTAAAACTTATTAATGGAAATTAATACGATAGTAAATATTTTTTAAAATATCAGAATATATTTATGAAACAAAAAAAAAAAACATAAAATTTACATACCTTTCCTAAATTTTTGAATCCATGTTCATTTGCAATTATATCAGCTAAATTATTATTATCTCCATTAGGGATCCGGACGGCCCATGTATGCGAATATTTTGTTGTACGAGGTGATATTTGGTTAATGTTATTATTTAAATTACTAACATTAAAATTATTTATATTATTAAAATTTTCATATTGTACTACGGCTAAGGTTGGCGCCAATAAATTACTTAAAATTAACATCACGATTGATATAAGAAATGCACATTTTTTAATTCTATATTTTAATGTTGACGATGATAATATATAAAAAAATGTTGATTTCTTGTAATTTATTATTGCACTTTTATTATTTTTAATATCGTCATTTTTATATAATATTATTGAATGTAAATTTTTTATCTTTTGATCACATTTATCCGTTGATTTTATTTGTTTCATCTTATTTTTATATCTGTCATAGTTTAAATCCCTATTTTAGGATTTACTCGAAACCTTTTTTCTCTCTTCTTATTATTTTTGTGATTTTTCTTCTTATATAATATATACAATGTATTCCTTTATTTTATAAACTATATTGAAATTATTTATTATTATATTTGTAGCTAGTTATACATATATATATATATGTGTGTGTAGGTGAAATTCTTATATTGATGAATGATAATGAAAAATTTCTTTTTTTCTATATAAAAAATTTATAATATAAAATTTTTATATTTTCATATATGTAGATAGTGTGTTGTAGTCTTAACTATGAGTAAAAATTTTGAATAGAAGAAAATAATTGTTGATTGGAAAACGTATGAAATTTTTCAAAAAAAATTTCCTTTTTAAATAAATAATGTACTAAATTTTTATAATATATAATTGTAGTCCTAAATTCCATACGTAAATATTCTGAAAATATAAAAGAAAAGAAATATATTATATTAAAAAAATTATTGAAAATTATTTAACAAAAAAAATTTAATTCATATAAGTACTAAAAATACGTTTTATATTCAAAATTCCCAATATTGCAATTATTTATTTTTAAAGTGTGTATTTTACGGATCCAAAATATTTCTAGTTTTTTAAGGACTTGAAATGGTTTTGTTCTGTAAATGCAATAATTTTGTTTTTAAACTTAACTCATATAAGGATTACAATTTATAGAATCCATGTTGAAATAAAAAAGAAAACAAATAAACTTTTTAAACCTAGAGTTATGAATAACAAATTTTGTTCCTATATAAGAACGTATGAATTTATTGAAAAAATTCTCTTATCTGTCAGTTTCTTTTCTTTTTTTTTGTTTTAAATGATTGTAAATTTTCTTGAATATTGTTTATTCGACATTTTTTGCAAAAAAACATACATACCGTAATATAATACCATAATATTATTTACATATAACGATAGGACGATATCAAATGTATAGGTAGGACGATATCAAATGAATTTTAAATTAACATTTTTTTAAGAATACAATTTTCTTTTAAATATCTTAGAACGCTACAAGGTGTTTAAGACATTCAAAATTTAATGCAGTCTGTTATATATACATATGTATATGTTTATACTACAATTGTAATAAATGTAAATAAATTTCTATATAAGCCTACACGATTAGTATGTGAACATTTTGAATGATATCAAAAAAATTATAACTAAAAAAAAATTATAACGAAAGTTCTTAACAACAAAAAATTTCATTTTAAAAGAAGAGTAGCCAAAAAGAATGAGCTTTGAGGATAACATAATTTTTTTAAATAATGCTCTTATAGTTGTTTATAATGTCTTATATACAGTGGCAAATAAAGCACTCTGCCTTCATATTGTATTCGGCAACTAAACTTGTTTTTAATTGCATTTACGCACCATTATTGTTCCCAAAAAGCAACTGTAATGGATAACTCTTGCTTGTACTACAGAAAGAAGAATAAAGGTATTAGTGCTACAAAACTAAGGTAAATCTTAGAAAAAAAATTGCTAAAAGTTCAAGGAGGATGATTAAAACATAAATTAACTGCATATGAGTGAGAATCAGAAGGAATAACAAACTTGTTAAATGATCCCTCCATAAAAGTAACGCTTTAAAACTGAATTAAACTTGATGTACTATATGCCTGAATTTATGAGTACTATTGCCTGAAATATTGCTTGAAAGAAATTTGAATTGACATAGGAGATAAATATTGAGTTCGCGAACAATTAAAAGCACCGTCAAGAATTCGACAAGAATGAAACGAAAAAATTACGGCATAAGTATGTATATTAAATTTATAAATTTTAATATTGAAAATTATTTAATTGCTGCAGAGTATTCAAAATTAATAAAAAAAAAAATTTACCATTTTCTATGGTAGCATTTTTTGAAATTTACTTAATGGCAACCCTAGCTTGATGTCCTGATAAATATATATGGCATTAGTTTTTCATTGGTTTTGTTATTTTATATTTAACAATAAACGATGATAATTTAAAAATTTCTGTAAGTCTCACAAGCAAAAATTTTATCTGTGGGATTTTGATTTGTTTCGCGAAATTCAATCGTAGTACCTAATTTTTCTAGTAAATAATTGTCATAACAATCGTAGTACCAAACAAATTTTATTTACATTCTAATTAAGCTATTAAATATAATAAAAGTGTTGTCTTCAAACTGTACCGTAATATCATCTTAGCACAATATAAATTACTTGAAAATTAATTTATGCATGGAAAAAAAATACAAATTAGTGAACTTAATTACTATTATTTGTTTAAATACTAACAATAAAAAAAATAATAGTTTTCTTTTAAAAAATAAGATAATTTGGCAATTGAGCATATGAATTTAGTGTAGTTTTGATTTCTTATTTCAAAAATACATATTTGTAATTATTTTTTTTTGCCGCACAAAGAACCAAACCTCCAATGATTTTCTCCAATCATCATCTCCAATGATTTTCTTTGTGAATTATTAAACTGAAACTCGAAAATATTTTTAAAAGCTAGAACTGAATCCATATTTTTAATATTGATTTTAACTTTTATAATTTAAGAAAACCAATATATTATCATATATCAGGTTAAACCCATTAGAAATCTAATCATAGTTTAAATCATGAACAACACGTTAACCTCTTCCCCTCACCTATACCCTCACCTATACAGAATTATGAATATCAGAGAGAGAAGAAATCCACATCAGAGTTAAGAAAATATGTTATTATGCAATCATTTCCCGCTCTATTCTAATTTTTACTTATGATCATATAAAATTCTTTGAATACATAAGTTTTTGAAGTATTTTTTGTTTTTCCATATAGTAAAAAATAATAATGAATCTCAATTTAAATACAGTCTGTACAGGTGAATGCTTTTTCTTTATATATTTTTTATAAAAATGCAAATTATATATAGAATATCAAAAATTAAATAACTACTTCTTTCACTTTTTGTTTTAAAATTGCTCTTTATTGAGTACACTAAATAGATAGATTTATTAAAAAGGAATTTTTTGTATAGAAAAGTTTTGAAAAAAAAAAATAGGTTAATAGATTCATAATTTCAATAAATAAAAATCTTTTACCATTTGCCATGTAGGTTTTTTATTACTCACTTCTAATCTCTTTATTTTATTAAATATTTTATGCTTTTATCATTAAAATTTTACCGATGCATTGCAATTTTTAAGGTATTGAAAGCTTTACACTTGATTTTGCACTCTCTTTTTATATGAGAATGCGAAATAAAGTGTGCAAAGTTTTCAAAACATCAAAAAGTGTAAATTAGCAAAATTATTCATACTTAAAGCCGATCTTGTAAAATTATAATTCTAAATTATAAAAGTTTGCTTTGATTGGTACTCTGCGAGTAAACCTTGAATTACATATTGTAACGGTGCAAAAAAAAAAAACGGTTTTGTTGCAAAATTTTAAGTTCCATAAACATATTGCATAAATCAAAAGTGCTATATTATATTAGATGTTTCAAATCGTAAAATTAGGGTAGCAGAAACACAAGCATTGCAATTAAAAAATTACGCTGCTTATCACAATTTCTTCGAAGGACTCATATTTTAAATCTTTTAGAAATTTAAAGTTTTAATGAAATCAGAAGATAAATTGTTAAAAAAACAAAATGGAAATCTTCAGAATACTAAAATAATAATAACACAATATTAAAATAATAAAAATAACAAAATATTGTATAAAAGTTGTAAATATTATATATATATATAAATGTAATCAATAAGGTCAAATAAAATTGCAAAGTGCAGAGCTTTGAAAACGTTACTTTTAATTTGTATACATTAAGCTTTAAATGCTTGCAATTTCATCTGACCGTATCGAGTACATCTTCTAGTACATCCTTACTATGTAATTCGATTTTTCTGAAATGATTTTCATATTTGCAGAAATGGAAAGGTAGTACCATACAAATTGATTTGTATTACCTTACCATTTTTCCGAATGCGAATAAGAATATCTATTAAAATCTACTATTGAAATATTTCGTAAATGATAAGTATAAGATGATAAGATATTTTATCAAAATTGTAAATTCTTATAAATTTTTGTATAAGAGATTATTTAATATTTCTTTAAATTTTAAATTTTTAAATTATCTCTGGTTTCAAAAATGGAAACCACTTAAGAAGTTCTTTTTAAGAAGTTCTTTTACATTTTCTTAAAATAGAAATATCAGCAAAAAAAATACCCCATTTATTAATATTTATTTAAGAAAAACAAAAATAAAAGAAAATTTTTCTGTTTTTGAAAAAGAAAAAAAAAAGTTTTTCCGTACTCATTCCATTTTTGATCAAACGTTTTTTTATTTAACATTTTTATTTGTAATTCTGCAATTTCTAAAATTTAATCTCATACCTTTCTAGAAACATTAAATATATATATACATAATGTATATAATGTATAAATATTTAGAAATTAAATATTACATTTATGTATTAATTTATACGTTTGCTATACTTATATAATTCATACCTTCAAGCAATAAAACAAAAATTTATTATAAAATTATATAAAAAATAATTATATTGCATTATATTATATTGTTGAATAGAATTTAATGAAAAAAAAAACTTGAAAGATATTGTAATATTGTTTAGTATAAGTAATTTATAATATAAAACATTTGCATGTACATATATAAATGTTTAATTAAATTTAATAAAATAGAATCTTTACAGCAACAATCATAGAATTACGACAATTACGACTAAAATGAACGACAATGCTGTTAAAATATTCTCTTTAATTAGTTGCTATAGGCATCAAAGTTATCTATATTGAATAATTTTTTGTACCCTAAATACAACAATGTAGATACATATGTACATTATATATAATTAAAATTTAATTCAAAATAAAATGAGAAAATAAACTAGATTAGTTAAGCAGAAATTTTAAATTGTTTTGTGGGAGGTTGCCATACCACAGGATCACCGTATAAAACCATCACATTTACATTCTTTAGTTTACTAGTCATTCACAATAAGTTACACTTTTTATTGAAAAATGATAAAAATTTCTTCAATTTTCATTAAATCTTTAATCTTTATTCGACCTAAAATGGTGTATAGAATTATTAGAAAAGTATAGAATTATTAGAATAAACGCAATTTACTTTCGATGATTTTACCGTTATATAACAAAAAATTATTTATGCCTACATTATTTAGAATGTGTTGATATTTTAGAAAAAATATTAAAATTCTAAAAAAAATTATATAATTTTCTTTAAACAATAAAATTTCCCAAAAATTTTCTAATCTATAAAAATAAAAAAAGCAATAATTTTTTAAAACCAAATGTCCAGACTTCTTGCTATTCTCTTTTTTTTTATATACATTTCAGTTTAACATTCCTGGGAAAAATAAAATCTCAAGAAGTTGAAAATTAAAGGACATCACGAACAAAAAAGAGCAATTATTTAATAGAACCTTATAAAAATAATTATACTTATTCTTATATACGTATTGTACATATAGTGTATGTACATTTACACATAAATACCATTTTATATTTAATATACGGACAGACAATGATAATAATCACGTTTTCTGAAAAACACACAAAAAAAAAGCAAAAATCTAGTTCAAAAACAATATTTTTTTTTTTTACTTTGAAACTTTTCTCAAATTAATACGTACATAAATTGTTTGTATATTAAATGTGTAGATACAAAAACGTACGTGTTATTCACTTCTTATAACTTCATATACATATATATAGACCATCCATTATTATATTTAAAAACTAAAATCTATAAAGATGGGCTATAGAAAATACACAATAATATTGTATTGTAATAAAAGTCATTCAATATAAATACTCGTACATATATAGAAAAGAAAATTAAAAAAAAAAATTGTTATGAACTCAGCATTTAATATAATATAATCCGAATTCATATTGTAGTTTATTAAGTGTCTCCCATAAAATTTTCAAATTAAAAAAAAAACGAAACAAAAAGTAGAATAAAAAAACGACAATTTTTCATTATCAAGGACAATAAGTTGAATGAAATAAGATGCAGGTGGTACATACATCCTTGCATACATACATATACATTACTTATAGACATTCACTCTATGTAATGTAATTTACCTTAGAAAAATATAATTCAAGAAACCCCCTTTTTAAATATAAAAAAGTTGTTGCCTTTTATTATTGTAATAGGACAAAACAAAAAAAATAACAATAAAGAAAATAAAAAATATAAGTAATAAAAGAAGGCAAAAGAATTTTCCTTTTTCTATAAAAAAAAAAAACAAATTATAATAAAATAGAAAAATTCAATAAGAATATGTGCGTATAATGTATGCGTGTGTGTAGAATTAGAAAAATCAACCCTCACTGTACAAATATTTTGAAAAATTGTAACAATTGAGGGGTGAAATCAACTAAGTAATTCTAAGTTTATTAGTTCTATTTATTTTTATTACATTCAGTCCACCTCATCCCCAGTACTTTTCCCCGAGTATTTTCCTTTCATAATTTTATTTATTATTTTTTTCATTTTTTCTTTTTCTTATTTTTTTTTTAATATAAATTTAATATCTAAGTAAGTAGTATAGAAATTTTCTTGAAACATTTTTATACTGTATAAAAATTTTATATTTCACAATTTAATAAACAAAAAAAAAATCTGATGTGAACAGCATAAAATCGACTGCTACGGGCACAGTACCCGTAAAATCTCATTTAAACACTTCTTCTAAATATTTGGCTCTTAGTAGAAGTTCAATTTACGAAATATGAATTTCCAGAAATGTTAGTTTAAGTAGCAAACAGAAATCTAATATTAAATTCCAAGGAATTAATTTAATTGTTACCTATAAAAATATTAAGATGAAAATTCAGGTCGGAATATCAAGGCACGAAATATTCCGAAAAAAATTGGCAGTTCATTAAATTAGTAATAAAAATTTAATACTCTAAGTCTAATTATTAAATCTGAATTAAATAGGCTGACAATTTCTCTGTATATGCGTAAAAATGTAAATTAAACGAGTATAGTAAAAAACCACTCGCTAACACCTGATTTTCTCGAAAAGCTATATGGCTTGTCGTTGCATTTGACAAAGTTTATATATAAAATTTAAAAATAATGCGTTGATTTTTTTTTTTAAAATAATCAAAAACGTAAAATTGGCGAAAAATAAAAATTCAGTTGCTGAGGCCTGACGTATCGCAAAAGTTGATCATGTGATGAATTACATAGTTCAATTAAACACCGATATTAATTTTCATCAAAATCGATTCATCTGAAATAAAATATTGGTCTGTAAGATGTGTAGATCTGTACACATCTTACAGACCAATATCTTTCTAAAATACGATTATATATTCTTCCCAATACGGTCATCGAGAATAAATTTCTAACGAAAACTCGACATGCGAAATTAGGTCCATCACGTAACCTCCCTTATTGTATTCAATGCAATACCGATATGAAAGAGGGATGAAAAAATATATTTTGCTTGATTTAAATCTTTCATATGTACTCATTATGAATTTTTCACTTTTATATCTTAATACAACGAAACAACATCGTTGGCCAGATGTTGCAATATAATTTTATGAATTAATACATACGTACATATATGAATAGAGCTATATACATATTCTTTAATATACACGTAAATATAGAACTGAAATTAATTTTGAAAATGTAAGATTAATTCAATTAATAAACTATAGTTTTGTAAGTAAGTACTTTATTTTAAAATAATTATTATTAATGAGGTAGCAAAATTTTGAGAAATTAATAAAAACGGCATATGAACAAATTTGAATTAAAAATCAAAAATATATATAGAGCTTATATAGAGAACCAAGTATGGATATATATGTATGTGCGTATGTATAAACGTACGTGTTTGTATACTCAATTATTAACGCTAATATAAAACAAGTGTACTTGATACGAAAATGTTAAATTGTGTTATTCAAAATCTAATATTTTAAAAGATCTACCAGAACTATTTTGAATAGTTATAATGGAATTTAAAATATGTGCATATGTAAGTATATATTTAAAAAATTTGAATTTGTGCTATGAATATTAAAATCTTAATTTATAATATTCAAATATTATAATTAAAATCATTTTGGAAAAAATCAATTCAAATTCAAAAATTGAAAATTTTATTCAAAAATTTTATTTTTAATTATAGAAGCACCACTTAATATTGTTTTAAGTAATTAAATTCAATATGCTTAAGATCACTTAACAGTCGAAATTATTAATTAGTTTTTATCATATAGGAAAATTATAATTGAAACATTAAAAGTATACGCAAAATAAAAAAAAAACCAAAGAAATAAAATCAAAAATCATAATTTTAAATTTATCTGTTTAGGCGGAAAATGTACATCGAGAATATTTTCTACACAGATTCAGAGAATAAATTTCTTACTGAAAAATTTTCATAATATTTTTACCAAAAAAAATTTAACTTATAAACTACAGGTGTTAACCATCAAATAAACCAAAGATTTTTTATAATTTAAATAAGAAATTTTATGCTATTTGAATTTCAAGAATTTTCCACACTGCAATCTTTTGTGCTTAAAAAAGGAACCAACATTAAATTAAGTGCCATAAGTACCTTTTATTAAAAAATGTATGAAAAGAAAAAAAAAATCTTATTTCTAAAATAACAAATTCTACTTTTCTATAAATTTTGTGTAAAACTAAATCTCGATATTTCTCGATATCATCTTGGAAAAAAATTTTTTTTCTATTAATTCACTTATAACAAAGAAACTATTTTCAATTTTTTCTAGCTTTTAAAAAATTCTTAAAGCCAATGTACAATTTTTTTTTTTTTAACCAGAGGGAAACATAGAAACAAAAAAAAATTTTTATTCTTCAAATTAAATTCTTAAAAATTTACGTGAATTTTATATTTGACATCAGCAGATTAATTACCACCGGAGAGAATTTATATCTGATGAAGCTAACAAAAAAAAAAATACAAATTCCGAGTTGATGCTAATTTTGACATAAAAAATCGGATAGTAAAAATTCATTTTAATTCTGATAAATCGATCAGATTGTCTGATGTTGTAGAATAGTTTTGAAAGTAGAACAGTTCCGTCTTTTTTAACTTATTTAATAAAACTACAAAATTAACTTCTAAATAAAATTAGTAATGACTGTTGTTGAAACGCTAATTTAAAGAGAAAAGAGCCTTAGAGACTTGAAACTTATCGTTATTTTTAATACATGTAAACCGATATTGTAAATGAACAACGTTACTTCACTTGTTGCTTCGCTTCTTCAAAAGCTCAAAAGCGCAACTAAAATGAAATTTTGAATTGAAATTCCAGGATACAAGAATACAAGTTCAGTTTTAATAAAGTTATAAATAATTACTACGATTTATTTGCACAATTTTCTTTTTAAAAACAAATTCTTCTAAACTAGCCATTGTTAAAGATATTAAAATTTGACATAGTAACAGTAAGTATTTTTAAAATTTCCGATACAAATTGGAAGATATACAAAAATTATATCAAATTGAAGCTTCTTATTTATTTTCGATAAAAACTTCATAAGTACGTGTACACTACAAGTATTCAGAAATTAATTCATATAATTTTTATTTCAAATCAAATTTTAATATTATATTTTTCTTTTCAAAGCTTTTTAAAGAAATTGCGTTGCTTTTGGATAACATTGATTCGTGTCAAATAAAGAAACCGGTTATTTTAAGAATAAAATTTGTTGGAACAAAAAATAAATTATTTCAAAATTAATAAAAAACCAATTTAAATTTAAAAGTATGAAAGCTCAAAAAAAAACTATAAGATTTTTTCTTAAAAAAAAAACCTTAAAATATCGAGAATTAAAACTTAAGTTTTTTTTTAGGTTTTTCGATTATTTAGCAAAAAGATCACACACTAAACTTTAAAATTAAAGAATATGATGTTGAAGTAAATGTGCCGAAAAAACTTTCAAGTGATTTTTTTTTTGTTTTTAGCAAAGTTCTTAAAAAGAACGCCGAAATGTAGATACAAAAAAAAGAAAAAAATTTTAAATACTCCTTTACGGATATTGCCTTTTAAAACTCGTATTGGACAGGAACATTACGTTATAGTTATAATTTATAGTTAGATATACTAGTTGAAATAGTTAAATATATTCGAATTAAGTTAGAAAACCGGAAATAATGATAGAAATTAAGTTAATTTATTACGAGAAAGAATAACAGTTGATTTTTTAAAGTAATAAAATGATTTTTTTTTATTTGTACTGATATCTGACGTACTTGCACTGTTGATGACAGTTTTGGAGTATACTTCTCTGGACGCCCTGTTAGACAGTGCGTCAGTGCGTCAGATCGTAATTTTATTTCCCTTTAATTAACTTATGATTAAACTATGACGTTGGCGCTGATTGTTAAACTGATAATTACTTATATTTGATAATTACTTTTCAAATCGTATTTATACCAAATTATAAATTCTGAAATTAACGAAATTTCGAATAATTTCTAATACTTAATTTTTAAATAACTCTTATTAGTTAATCTAAGATATTGTTGTTTTACAATTTTATTAAATTTGATTTGTTTATAAAACTAAATTTAATA
Source organism: Condylostylus longicornis (assembly GCF_029603195.1). Classification (NCBI taxonomy): domain Eukaryota; kingdom Metazoa; phylum Arthropoda; class Insecta; order Diptera; family Dolichopodidae; genus Condylostylus; species Condylostylus longicornis. The sequence continues at coordinate 3,169,417 of NW_026578009.1, read as the reverse complement.
ATATTAATAAGTTAATTGAACAATTTTTTTGGAACCTCACACTTTGATTTGCACTCAAGAAAAGCTTGTTTTTCAAAATTTTATAAAAATATTGCAAATATCGTTTAAGAAAAGCGATAAATTATTTGATTATGGAAGAAAATAAAACATCAACCTTTAATTTTAAAAAAGAATCAAAAATCAAGTTCTACTAAATTTTGTTATTAAAAAAACAACACACGAGTTAATTTGAATATGATGAGACAAACAAGAGAAATTTATTTTTAATTGAAGACATTTAATTAATTAAAAGCAAAATAACCAATATTTCGTATATTTGTCAATTAATTCAATATTTAACAAAAAAAACAAACATACACACAGATATGTTACTTTTTCGTCATTATCGAATCGGTAATAAGGGCTTACAAGTAGTATCGGAGCTCGGAACATTAGAACAAATTTGTCACAGATTTCCTTGTTGTTTGATGTATAAAAAATATGGACCGATACTTTTTGGTAGACTAAAATATACTTAACCTAAGCCCTAATACATAACTTAAATTTTTGCTAGAGCATAAATTTTTATTTACTTTGACAGTTAGTTTTGCATTTTTCCAAAAATACCAGTAAATATTTCTGGAAAGGAACCTATAAAATTTTTCTTAAACCAGTTATTAACACTGTAATATTCTGTAGTTTTTTACTTGGCAATTTAAATTTTGCATCAAGTCGTTCACGTAAAACAGTATTTTTTAATTTTATTTTATACTGACGCACAGTTACGTAAAAATCCTTAGTGCAATTAACCCAAAAGTATTTTGTGAACATGAACTTGAAATATGTATATCCGTATATACATATACACATATACGCTAACTTCACATAGGGAATAACTTTTTCCATCTTTACTAAAATATAGCATAAAATCGCCAAACATCTACATATTTCAAATATTAAAAATAAATTTCTATTCTAGTTTATTCATTTCTATTCCATCCGATATTTAGCACAACTAAATCATAGTTTTTCAACAATACAAGACTGACTATAGGTGTATGTACACTAAAATTCAGTGTATTGTGAACAAAAAAAAATTTTGAGGAAGTTATAGAAAGAATCGAAACTTGTAAAATTTTCTTCATCTATGCAAATTTTTTTTTTAAAAATGAATTAATTAATAACAATTAATTTTTTTTGCTCTAACACGCTTCAAGAAGACAAAAAAAATCACAATTTTTTTTTTTGCCTGCGCGATTTCTTGTTTTTGAGTCTTTTAGCAATCTTTTTTTTTTAACTTCGTTATTAATTAAGAAAAATAAATATTTAACACTTGCCTTTGGTTAGTTTACATGTTGGTAACAAAATACAAATGGCTAGGTACTTTGTAAAATACTACTTTGTTTATAATATTCTCACGTCAATCTCAAAAATAAATTTACTTTTCGGGAAAAATTTATTAAATGCATATTTTTATATTTAATATATTTCCGACTACCGTTGAATATGCATAAAAATTTGGAAAATATTTTTATTTACTTAGCAGAATTTTATAAGTAGTGTTGCCTAAAAATATAAACAACCAGTACAACAATAAAACATGAAAATACGCAAAACTTAACTAATTTTTTAATTAATATGCGTTACATTAATCGTCTTTGAAAGTTCATGGATTTTTAATTTTTATTTTACACTCTCAGTCTTCGTCTTGTTTATTCAATAAATCTTAATATTATATTATTGTTGTAGAAAATCGATTGTTGTTAATTCTTTTAATTTTGATTATACATTTTTGATATTAATAAATTTAATTAAATAAATTTAGATACTTATGAAAATTTTATATTAACTAATTTAACATTTTCATATGTCCTAAAATTTCAACTAAGTAAGCAAGAAATATTTAGAAAAAATAATAATAGGTAATTATAGATTCTGCTAAGTAGAACCTGTAACATCCAAATCGTCTCAAAACAAAGTTCATATACCGCACTAATTAAAATTTATGTTTCCTTGACAATACATTGTAAAAAAATCTAATGTGGTCAGCACACAACCGACCGCAATGTGTATTGTCTAGTTATGTGAAAGTGTTACAGAATATTATAAAAATGTCTGTTAAATACTTTTTTCCAATTTTTAGGACATTAGTAGGCTTATAGTTAACATACCGAGAAAAATGTAAATTTGGCTCTTAGTAGAGTTTCGCTTTGTGTTACTCGAATTCTCTGAAATGCTCACCAGTTAGTTTCGGTAACAACCAGAACTCAAATATCAAATTTCAAGAAATTCCATCGATTCGCTCCGTAAATATAGTGAAAAATGGAAAATCGGCACGCAGATCAGTTTTCGAGCCCTGATCTTTCCAAAAAGTTATATGTTATTTGTTTTAGCACGAAGAATTTAAATATTAAATTTCAATGAAATCGGTTGATTATTTCTCTTTATATACACAAAAATGTATATTTGGCCCGTTGTAAACGTCCAGTTGCTGACACCTGATTTCTTCCAAAAACACACAGACCGACAGACCGACACGTTGCTAAAAATAGTTTACTTACACTTCCCTACTATGGAGAAGTGCATTCCCACCGAAAACTCGATATGCAAAATTTGTTGCCATCACATAAACTACCTATTGTTTACACAACACGATCGGTAAAAATATGAAGATTATTTTTATGTTTTGGCTCACCATTTTCGGTAAACGTCAATAATTGTAAATTTACGAAAATGGGAAGCATCTTAGATAAAATCTTCAAATCAAGTCTGCTGTCGTTTTATATCAAGCTCAAGAGTTATATAGGTCTAGAACTTTTTTATAAAAAATTTAAATTGTCAATACATACATAAGTACTAACGTTCTAAAGTACTAAAAGTTTAAGAAAAGTATAAGTAAGTACCTACTCACACTTTTAGATAAACGGTTTACTTTATTCTTGCTTTTTTTGACATTCATTAAACATATTGGATCAGTTGAAATTTTTTTTCAAAAATTTTTCAATTTACAATCAAGGTTTTATGATCCAAACCTTAACAAGTTTGAGTTTTGCTTGCAACTTAGATGACACAGTAAGTTAAAATTTTTTTGTTTTTTCAAAAGCATTATATTAAAACAAATCATGTCAGGTATTATAAGCCAAAACTTCAATATTAAATTACGTACGAATATTTCAATGGTGTTAAACCATTTTATAATTCTTATGGTTTGTTATTGGTAACAATACATTTTCTCTTCCAAAGTAGGTAATCCAAATAAATAATTTTATACATACAAAAGTTTAATTTAAAAATTTCTCTTGTTTATAAACAATTTTTAAATTTTTTAAAATAAATTCATAAATTGAACTCATTCTTTGTAATTATAGAACTTTAGAAAATAAGCTTAAAATATTTATAATACCCACAATTATTTTAAACATGTTTATCCAAACTCATCTAAGAAATATAATACTCGTACTTACTTATGTTTCTTAGGTAATCTTCAATAACATAAATTTAATAGTTATTCGAAATTTTACGAATTTACTAAAAATTTCTGATTAAAATTAAGTATTTAAAATAGTTCAATTTTAGTGGCATTTTGTTTTTAATTCCAACTAAAAATTTATGTATTACTTACTAATTTCAAACTTAATATGTAGGTACATAATATGTTTAAATGACCTATTATTTTTAACCAACTTTAAAAGATTAATATAAAATCGTAAATTCGTAAATCAGACATAGGAAATTAATTCTAAATCAACCATAATATTAATTTTTTGAATAATTATTTAAAGTTTCATGAAATGATACATGAAAAAAATATCAAAAATTTTCAAAAGATCTCATGACCTCTATTGATAATAAATTATTGTTTTTATTCTCCTATCTATATTTATTAAATATGTAGAATTTTATGTAATTATAAGGACCTAGAAATTTGTATAATTACATTCTTTCTTTTCTATCTTTGTTGTTTTTTTTTTCAAAAATAAAATGTTTTAAGTATGTAAGTAAATTTTAAATCTTGATTTCCTTGTTAATACGAAACTAGCACTATTGATTTAATTCAATTGTAATAAAATAAAATCAAATTGCTTATTTTCCAAGGTAACTAATTTAATTTAAAAATAAAAAAAGTAAAAAAATTGTGTAAATATATAAAAATCCTATTACTTTATTTTCCACTTTGAAACACTCTAAATTTAAGCAGGTAGATATGCATATAGATATATCTACCTGTAAGTTATGATGGTTGCTTATTTTTTGTTGCTGTTCATTTTTAATGTTTCACATTTCATGCATCAAATACTAAAAAAGAAAATAATTTGCACTGAGTTAAAAAAAATATTGCTACAAAAATGTCAAGAACTATTAAGTTTAGTGACCTGAATAAATTCATAAAAAACGCCTGTAAAGTACCTACTTACCTACCTGTAATCTATTTTTTTTTTTTGTTTTAATACACATGTAAATATCTACAAATTTACATACCCTTACTAAATGTAGGATTTATTGTTGTTAAATGGAAGAAAACATTTTAAATGAATGTAAAAAAAAATTAAATTAAATCAGTTATTCTGAACCTTTTCATTTCGATTCTATATGAATACAGGTAAAAATTAATCATCTTAATTAAAGATTATACATTTGCTAGATATTTATTTGTATAAAAAGAAGTTCTTTTATTTTTATTATTTTTTTAACTACAAAGTCTGTGTCTGGAATATTTATTTCCTCTATAACTATTTGTACATGTACATATGTATACATATATAGGCTAGGCTATATACATATGAACATTAAATTATGTTTGAGTAATTAAATAAAGATAGTTTTACTTATATTGTACAAACTCTTAAAGTTTATGTTTTTATTATATAAATAATAATAATAATTTCATCTTTATGATTTCATATATAATATTTTTTATAATAATATCAGCTTAATTATCAATATAAACAAAAAGGCAAAGAAAGAAATATAAGAAAAGCATTAATGATTGTCACTTTATTGGTGCCACTTTGATATTTCAAAGAGCAAGGTAGGTATAGGTATGTAGTGTTTAAATATTTAAACACTGAGATTTATTTAAAAAAAAAAATACTTTTTGAATGCAACATAAAATTTAAATTTTTTTTTTTTTGTAAAATAAAGTCAAATTTTTAATTTTAATAAAATAAAATATTTAATTATTAAAACTACTTATACGTAATGTTGAATTCAATTTAATAAAAAAAAAAATTCCTTTTGAAACAAGTTCTGTATAGTTATTTTTATTACCTATGTGTAGTCAAAATTCCCATAACATTTTTCTTTTCTTTTATAGTTATATTGATTACTTTTTTATTTAATTTTCTAATTTATTTTATATTATTTTCACATTGAGGTATAATTACTTTCAAAAAATAACAATCCCGAAATTATCAAATCATATAGTAGCTAGTACATAACACTTGATTTAAAAAAATATTTTTTTTTTTTTTAAATTCACAGAATTTCTATATTTTCATTAACACTATGTAAATATGAATAGTTTCTCCTCACAAGAAATGATTTTGACTGTTGAAAAACCAAATGTAGTTCTTCTCTGAGTTTCATTTTTGGATGTCAAATGCGATGTTAATCGTAATAAAATTACAAAGCTACCAGATGACTAAAATTATATTATTATAAAAAAAAATTTTTCTGACATATGTCAATGCATTTTTAAGATAATATGAACATTTATTAAACTTTACATTTCAACTTAAAATTGAAAACAGAATAAGAGCGACTCTACGCATTAAAATATCAAAATTTATATAAAATGCATATAATTATTATGTATTTATTGGTGCCTCCTCAAGAATCAAACGAAATTATTATCAAAATTTAACTAACCCAGCATTTACACATACAAGTTACTTGCATGCAAGTTTGTATAATATTAATTGTCAATTAGTTGTTCAAAATGTCAAATTACTTGCTATTATGACGTAGGCGTTTAGCAAGTTAATTTTTGAAAATGTCTTTGAGAAGAAAACAACTAGCAATATATATAATTGTTTATAAATTTTAGAAACCATAAGTTTGCTAAGTTTAATTTTTTCAAAACAAAATTCAAAAATTTTAAATTAAAAAAAAAAAAAAATCAAAACAACAAATTTTTTTTTGTGAATTTCTCAATATGTCAAATTACTTGCTCAAATTACTGGCAGCAAAATTTTCTTGCAAGTTGAACTGCAAGTAAACAAGCAAGTAGAAATATTTCAATGTGTTAGTAAAATTTTTGTATGTATTGCAACTTTCTTGCAAGTAACTTGTACGTGTAAATGCTGGGTAAGCGAAATCAATAAACAAAAATTTAAAAAACCAAATAAAAGAAAAATGCAAAAACTAAAAGCAGAAGGAATTTAATATTAGATGAAATTGAAATAAATTTTTTTAGATTGTTTCTGATTAAATTACTGTATGATGTAAAATGAATTGCTACGACATTTCTTTGACATCACGTGTGACTCTGTCGTAGCAGTGTCGGAGTAATGTGTAACTTCCTCTTTTTTGGCTAAAGGCTTTTTTTTGACATTATCTGTTTTCATTTTTGTGTGACATTATATGCAAAATACTGTACAGTTGATTTTGTCGTTCCACTGTTGTTAGGGGCCTTACTATGTGATTCGTGAAATGATTTTCGTATTCGGAAAAATGATAATGTAGTACCAAGCAAATTGTACGAAAATCATTTCTCGAAAATCGATTATAGGTTGACAAATATCCGCCGTTGCCGTTCACCGCATTTTTTTTATGGTTTTACAATATTATTGTAGAACAAATGACGAAATATTTGTTTCGATGAATAGATTGAGATTAGACTGAGATATATAAAACGGAATTAATTTTTTTTTTTGATAGTTCTTTGGTTAATCTAAATAATCTGATTTTTTTTATTCGTTATTGCACTTTTTTTTTAGTATTATAATATAAGTTAAATTTAATTCAATTTTCAAACAAAATAAAAAATTAATCAGCTCGTCGCGAGCAAAACCGATGAATCAATGAATTCAACTTTGCCGTACTTAAATAAAAAAAACTAAAAAATTTTATCAACTGTGCCAACGAATTTTACATATGTTCATTTACATATGCGGGTATCTAGCCCTACATACGTTTTGGGTTTTTTAAAGTTTCAGCAATAATATTCATAAATCGACAATTTGTGGGGAAAATTGTTTAGGTTCCAAAAGCCATCTTACATATTTACATACAGACCTATATAAATCAACGAACGAATAAAAAATGAACATTGAAGCAAATGCGATATACCTCTAGCTTTACTTTTAAACTAAGTTATTGTTAATCATCATGATACTTAACAAAAGAGGAACTTTTTAACTTTAAGACAAAGGACACTTGTTTATTAAATGGAGGAAATGATCAAGGGTTGGATATTCTAATCCGACTGATCTGGAAATGTTAATTATAGTATTTTTGATTTTTTTACCGGTTACTAGTAACATCTAATACAAAATTCATCAAAATCTTTCTGCATGTTATACTTCTCTATAATTAAATTTTAAAGTTGATTTCGGTAGTGAAAAACCACTTTGAATTTTTGGGCTACATTTCTAAATTCAGGTGGTTGCACACGTTCATGACCGTAGTGTCAATTAAGTAATTTTTTAAACAGCCGTTCAAGTTTTAGTTCTAGGTGCACTAATTTCTAGAATTAATGTATGTTATACATATATTTTTGTCTAAAAATAATAAATATAATTTTGTTTTAATAAAACTAGAAATATAAAGGTAAACAACAATATATTAGCTTATTCTTCTCCTACTGGACTTATATTTATATTAATCACATGAAAGCTATCTAAAAGATTTTTTGATTGCATCTTTTAGTAACTTGGTATCTTCATCACTTCCTCGCATCATATTTCGTTGCTCTTCCGTATAATCAGGAATCAGATGTTTACTGAAATTTCCTTGGTTAGTTTATAGATAAAGTGATAATAAAATAGTTTACCGATAATAAAATGCTGCACCAGCCGTCAAAATAAAAGTTCCAAAAATTAATGGAAATCTAATAAGCTCAAATCCTGAATATTTTGGTGGAAGTTTGTTCATTTTTTATAAAAAATAGTTAGTGTTTGATAATGTTTGCCTTGTGCCGGACCAAAATCATATGCACAAAATAAACACAAATTAAAATGACATATCGTACGCGACAATTGATTTAGACATAAGAAATTTGTAAACAAAGTAAATTAAATAGTGCGCTACACTAGCCACTATAAAAAACAATACATAAATATAATAATATTGCTGACTATTGTCGTCTTTTTTAAAATATCGTACATAATACGCTATTTTAAAAAATGGCTCGACTGGTGAATCTACATCAGCTTATTTTTAAATTCATTATTTTTTTACAGATATGTTCATTTTATGCTGCAAAATGATAAAATATGAAAAAAGTTTTAAAATATTTCTGTAATATTCAAAATAAAAGTTTTATGATCCTGTAAGATTTGTACTTACACCTAATAATATACATCATATTAGCACTTTTGGAAACAAAACAATATGCCATTTTGCACTTATTGTCATTTATAAAATTACTGAGAAGATATTTACAAGCATGTTTACAGGTATGTATGTACAGCTGATGTGGTATTGTCATTATCATGTTCTTACGTCAAATACGACGTCCCAAAATTCACTTTGTTTAGGTTTTCATTTCATGACAAAGACAGATCTCTAGAATCATAAGTATCATATCATTTAAAAAAAGTATCATAATATTAAAAATATTTATTTCGAAAAATTTTTATACATACATAGACTTTTTTAATTTATTAATAAAAATAGTGAATCTCAAAGAATTAAGAAAGAGAAAAGATTTCTCATGTGTAAATGAAAAACTATATGACCTCATAATATAACGCGAAAACTTTCTAATTTTAAACTAAGCCATTTAATATGCGTAGTTGTGAAAATTTTTAAATAAGAAGTGTAATTATTTTGAAAATTTTTTAAAAACCAAAAATTGTGGAGGTTCACTTTTCTAACATGATATCTCAAAGAGTCGAATCAGACTCTATAAATGGAAATATTAATCCGCGTGATGAAACTATTCCAATTACGTCAGGTGGTGTTTTAAGAAATTTTGGTGGAATATTTGGAATGCGTAACTCCCCTTCACCCCATTCAGCTGATGGTTATGTTGAATTTGGTATGGCAGGTAATGAGCGGTCTTCCGCCAGAACCTTGGGAACATTTGCTGGTGTGTTCAGTCCAGTAGCATTATCTATGTTTAGCGCACTAGTATTTATACGTGTCGGATACATCGTTGGAAATGCAGGATTGTACATAACATTAGCCCAGTTTCTAATAGCATACGCAATATTACTATTTACTGTCGCATCCGTATGTGCTATCTCCACAAATGGCGCTGTGGAAGGTGGGGGCGTATATTTTATGATAAGGTAAATTGATATGAGTCACGCACATACAAAAAAATAATTTTTATAAGTAAAAGTTAGTTATTTATAGTTTATTACTTAACCAAAATTGACTTGCTGATTAACTTTAATTTACATACAAACATTTTGATATAACTTTCAGATACTTATATCTGTTTTTTAAAATTGCAATACAATATTTTTAGCCGAACATTGGGACCTGAATTCGGAGGCTCTATTGGTACATTATTTTTCTTAGCCAACGTTGTTGGATCGGCTATGGCTATATCTGGTTGTGCTGAAGGTATAATTGAAAATTTTGGACCGGGTGGTTATAGTTCAAATGAAGAAGGTCTTATACCTGATGGAAAATCATGGCGATTTCTTTATTGTAGTTTGATTAATACATGTATGTTGATAGTTTGTCTGATAGGAGCGGCTATGTTTGCAAAAACATCAGTCATTATTTTGGCTATTGTATGTGTGTGTTTATTTTCAACTTACGTCAGTTTTTTGACACAAGGTCCAAAAGAGGTATCTATTCCACAGGAGAATACTTTAGTACAAAATATTACAAAGGCAAACTACACTGGATTATCATTGAAAACCCTCCATGAAAATTTATATCAAAACTATAGTAAAGATTACACATCTAATGGTAATGAAATTAATTTCGCGAAAGTTTTTGGGGTTCTGTTTGCTGGTGTTACTGGAATTATGGCTGGAGGTAAAATCAGAAGACAATATTTACGGCAATTCGCCAATATCACATAAAATTTTATTTCAGCCAACATGTCCGGAGAACTGAAAAATCCAGGAAGAAGTATTCCTATCGGGACTTTATCTGCTGTTGCTTTTACATTCACATCATATATAATATTATGCCTACTTATGGCTGCAACTACTTCCAGATTTTTAATGCAAAATAACTACTTGTTTTTAATGCCAGTAAATGTGTGGCCTGGATTTACCGCCATTGGTATTTTAACAGCAACGTTTTCTACGGCTTTGAGCAATTTAATAGGTAAATTGCAAATCATTTGACATGACTCAGATTATAGCAAAATTTAATTTTTATTTTACTTTTTAAGGCTCAAGTCGCATCCTGGAAGCTCTGGCAAAAGATCAAGTATTTGGCCAACTATTAAATTTTATAACAAAAGGAACTTGGAAAGGCAATCCGATTGTCGCGGTGGTTGTTAGCTTCGTCCTTGTTGAAATTATTCTTCTTATTGGCTCCTTGAATACAATCGCACAAGTCAATTCCGTATTATTCATGTTGTCGTATTTAGCCACAAATCTAGCATGTTTGGGTATTGAGCTTACCGGGGCCCCAAATTTCCGACCATTATTCAAATATTTTACTTGGCACACATGCTTTATAGGTTTAATTGGAACTTTGACCATGATGTTTGTCATAAACCCAATATACGCCTCCCTCAGCATAATATTATGCTTAGTTCTGGTAATTGCTTTACATATTTTCTCACCGGCTTCCCAAGGAACTCAATGGGGATCTATTTCACAAGCCTTAATGTTCCATCAAGTCAGAAAATATTTACTAATGTTAGATTCAAGAAAGGATCACGTGAAATTTTGGCGACCACAAATGCTTTTACTTGTTTCAAGTCCGAGGTCTTGTTGCCCTTTAATAGATTTTGTAAACGATTTGAAAAAGGGAGGGCTTTATGTAATTGGTCATGTTAAAATTGGTGATGGCACACAACAAACTGGCGAAACTGATCCTTCTATAGAAGAAAATAAAATGTGGTTATCCTTTTTGGATCATATGAAAGTTAAAGCTTTTGCTGAAGTAACCATTGCTAAAACAATCAGGGAGGGTGTTCAGCACTTAATACGTTTGTCAGGTATTGGAGCAATGAAGCCAAATACAATAATTTTCGGTTTTTATGATGAGGAAGCTTCTAAAGATTTTCTCAGTAGTACAAATTCCTTATATAAAACGACAAAATTTAATGAAAATGATTTTCTTAATTTTCCAATTCGTAAACCGGGAGAGGCGAAAAATTTTACTGCTCAAGAATATGTTGCGTTAATTTGTGACACACTCCGTATGAAAAAAAATGTTTGTTTGTGCCGACATTTCCATATGTTGGATAAGTATATGATATCAAAAAGTAATCATATTAAATATATTGATGTGTGGCCAATTAACGCATTTAATCCCAAAAATGATGATCCATTTGATGTTGTTTCATTGTTCATGATGCAATTAGCTTGTATAATAAACATGCTTCCGAAATGGAAACGTTTAAGTCTTCGAGTCTTCTTATGTAAGTCAGATAATCAACCAGATATAAATTATCAAAATCCTAGCTATGCTAAGCTTAAATTGGAAAAGCAATTAAATCAATTACGTATAAATGCAAATATTTATGAAATTAATGACTGGGATAAATTTACGAAATTTGAAAATCCAGACATAAACGACGAACTAGCCTCAAATGAAGAGAATATTCATATGTCTAAATTTTATATTCAACGGGTTAATCAAGTTATACGAGATAAATCTAATGCAACAGCAGTTAGTTTTATCTATTTGCCAGCTCCGCCAACTATTAATACCGAAAATTGGGAATCAAAAAGCCAAAATTATTTAGATTTACTTAATAATTTGACTAATGAATTACCACCAACTATTTTGGTGCATGGTGTTAGTCCAGTTACCTCAACAACTTTGTAAAAAAATAACCTATAAGTAAAATAATATTATGCATTCAATTACTTTTTTTTATTTCTAAATGAACTCAGTGACTTATGTAACTTAACTGGATTAAAATTTGAATCTTTATAATGTCAATTTGTTTGTAAGAACGATATCAAGGTTGCAATATAATAATATTTCATTCCAATATTATTTAAGATAAAAATATCTTATTTAAAATTAATTAATCTTAATATTAGATATAAAATGAATTAAAAAAAAATAAAACTGACCAAATATTATTACTAGTAAAATATAATTATATATAAAAAGGAGGTTGGTGTTAGTTTTTTTTTTTTTTTTTTGGCCGATTAAAGCAAAAGTTTCAATAATGTGATAAAAATAAATCAATATTGTTTACAAAAGTTTTCATTAAAAAATGATATGATATCAAGTATTCCAGCAAAAATAATTTTTTGTTATTTTGAAATTAGATTTTTAAGCTAAAATGTGAAACTGATTGAAAACAAGCAACTATACGATTTATGTATATGTTTAATATTATATAATATTAAAGTACATTTAATCGTTTAATAATAATGTATCTTATAGAATATTTTAATAAATTTTATTTATGTTGTAAATAGATTTATATATAATTGTTAAGAAAACTCAACCAATAAACAAATTATAGCAATTTACTTTATTTGCAACTTTGATTATAGTTATACATACATATATAATACCTAACTAAATGTGTAAATAACATCTTAACATTACAATGTTATGTCATTTCTTTAAATAGGTTTAAGTGAATATCATATTGTAGCTTACCCATAAAATTAGTACATAATGTACAAGAATATTTATTTCAAAGATTTAAAGCAAAAGATTAATTGAGCTTTTTTGGGTTTCAAAATAGAAAAATTCAAATATAATTCTATAACTAAAACGGGATTAAGCTTAAAATTGACAAAAAAGCATTGATTTTCAAGTTATTTAATTTTACAATAACTCATAACACGGGTGGGTGGTAAAACTAAAATGTTGCAATTCATTCATTGTTATTCGAGCAAACTTAAAAAAAATCGCAATATGTAACATTATAGTTATGTAAAAGAACCACTATAAATTATTAATATTACATAAAACTCTTCTAAACAATTTTTTAATTTTCTATTTTGAAAAATAGTAAAAAAATTCTTGTATTTAATTGTGATTAGTTATTAAAACTGCAATAATTGTATTTTAATCAATGAATATTTTGTTAATTTATTGTATTTACTTACTCATTCATTATTTTATCGTTTCGAAGGGAGATGTTAAATTTAAAATATTATTTTCTTTTATCATTTCTGAACGTAAAGTAATTTTATCACAAAATTTTTAAGAATAATGTGATTAAATTAAGAAATTTCAAAATCTTAATTATATTAATTTTTGTTTTAGTAGTTTCAGTAGTAGTTGCGTAGTAAAAAAAATATTTAACTAATTGAAATTTATTTTCATTTAATATATTTTAGTATATATATGCATATAATTTTGTTTTATTTGTGTTTTACTATTGTACTAACATCATTTTGCAAAATTTTATAAAATTGATTTAATAAAATATTTAACAAAACTGATATTTTAAAATTGTTATCTTGAAAAATATTTATATAAAAATCTGAGTCTAATGACTAAAAACCACTTATTTGAATAGTATGTAATATTTTATAATATTTTATTTTCCAGGATTATTACCATTATTTAAATAACCACCATCAGCACCTGAACCATTCAATGATCCATTAATACATCCATCGTCCCCAAGATTCATGCAAAGCATTTTTGATTGGAAAAGAATTTTTTCCTTCACATCTATATAAAACAAAAGAATCAATTTTAAGTTACAATTTTTTAAATCGATATTTTAACATTTCTATATTTTTATCTTCAGTTTTCGTAGTTTCAAATGCATAAAATTTCGTATTCTTTGATTTATAATCAAATTATTCAATTTGATTTCATGTTTTTCTTTATTCTTTAAAGTTACAAGTGACTATTATTTTTTACTTATATTTAAAATTTTGTATATAGTAAAATAAAATTACATAATATTATACAAGCATTATTTTGGTTTTCTGCAATCAATATTATTACGGTTGTAGATCAACCAATATGTAGATAAACCAAAAAAGTTTCATTCAAAATGCTCTATATGAATTTTGACAATTTTTCAAATTCATCCTCTAAAGTAAATGAATCTGCGATTATGCACAAGAAATTACTTAAGTAAACTTAACATTCCAATAAAACCAAAAAAGTATGAGTAATTTTCAGCTATTATTTACCGTGTGGATATAAACTGAAGGAGGATGCAAAATAGATATTTAAAATTAAAATGAATATAAAAATTTTTAAATATTCCATTTAATTCTTGCTTTAATGAAACTTTTTGAAATACTGAATTTAATATTTTAATATTTCAAATCTATAAGGTCTACGAACTTTTAATAAAAGTAAATAAAGCGGTGTAATTTAATTATTACTAAAGATAAGAAATAATTATTATGCCAATAATGAAAATTTTTAATTCTTTTGTCTTTGGCCGTATTCTTTTAAAAATTTTTGTTTCTATTTATTTAATCGGAATAGTTGAAATTTTGATCAGATCAAATTTATATTAAACTTACAAAAATTTTTATATCATAAGATTTGGATTTAATTTTCTTCGGATTATTTGGAAAAATTGAATTTAGAAAAGTAATAAAATAAATAAAGACCATTAAATATTTTATAATTAAGTACTTTAATTTTCGATCGCAAAAATTGCTTTATTATGTCATATTACTTTAATGTAATCAAATTTGAGTCTTTTTATTATAACATCTCGCATTAGAAACCATATATACTGTAGCCTTACATTATTTAGTCTTCCATTAAAGTTTTATAAATGAAACTTGTGTTAGGTTTAAAGATATTTTGTCTCAATTTAAAACCTAATATGTAAGTTATTTCAAAATTTAAATTATAATCACTCATATTTTTAGTGGTATCACTTGAGGTGATGGGATATTGTTGAAAAGTATTTTTGCTTTCAGTATAAAATTTCAGCTTTTGAAAATGATTTTAAGCTGAAAAATTCAAACATTTTGAATTGATTTTAATATATAAAGTACTTACTATCGAATAAAATTTTCATTAGGTTTTCTATATTTTATTTCCAGTATTTTTCAATGTACTCATTACAAATTTACTCATTACTTATTAAATTGACGTAAAATTGTACTTAACACTTTTCAGTACCAATTTTCTGAATACATACAAAAAAAAAAAATACACTCGTTTTTTATCGTACATTCTAAAAGTACTCGTAATCTTTGCATTGAAAATCCTTCCAATCTGTTCCAATCTGTTTTCTCTTTCTTTTTTTTTTTAATTTTTTCCTGTCAAAATAAATTTTTGCAGAAATTTAGACATTTTCAACATCCTTTAGAAAATATTTTTCTCGTTTTCATCTCTAGTCACATTCAAAAATGTCATCCAATGAGATAAATGTATAAATCTGATTAGAAAACGCAGTTCAAACTGTTTTAAGAAATTTATAACAATTCATTATAGAATAATCTTTTGAATTAAATTTTTTTGTATATTTATACGAAATACGATTACCTATATATACGAATTTTAGTTAAATTATAGAAATAAATATTTTTTTTTTACTAAAGTGAAGAAATTAAATACATATTTACATACATACATATATTTAATATACGTACATATAGATAAAATTAATTATAAAGATATTTTTTATAAAAATTTAATGAAAAAAAAAATGAATTTTAATAAGAGCACCAGTTCATTACACAATAATATTAAAAGTGAAGAAGTAATTAAATGTGTTACTAGAGAAAAAATTATTGTTCGGGGGAATACGGCGATTCGAACAATCAATTCAACTACAACATCATATATACAAAATTCAAATGATAGGTAAGTAAATATATATATAATACATTTATAGAATTATATATATAAATTATCTCTATTTTATTTAATTTTTATGAGATGAATAAGTATATTAAGAAGATATATAAGATTTAACATACATATATTTCTGTTGATTCACAATGAAAAATTTGATCATACGATAAAATCACCATATACGAACCTACAATAAAATACATTGTCTTTAACTTGTTGTAATTCTCTCTATATATATATACATATGTACATAATGATTATACATATCTATTTATATAAAGACTAAATGTATATATATTTAAGTTGTCGAGACACGTACAATATCAATTTAATTATAAGGATGCCATTTCAAGAGCAACTATAAATCAAATTGTATATAGGGATTTTATATTTTATGTAGCATTATATTTATAATGAAATTTTTTTTTTGTTACTAACTTATTTCTACATTTTGTTTTTATATTTGAATATTTAATTTTTACAAGCATACCATTCACGCATTAATCTCTTAATAATTGGTTTCCGTTAAGAAAAGATTTAATTAAAAATTTTTACATTAAAATTTCCTATAGTAGAATTTTGCAATAAAAGAGATTTTCGGGAATTGTAATTTGTGAAATAATGTTGCAACAATATTAAAGAGAAAAAAGGGAGAATAATGAGGCTATACTTAATCAATTATAAAAAAAACAGAAGCTTTAATAACAGTATTTTTTGAAATACACCGTTATTTCAATATTTTTGGAATACCGTTATATATCCAAAGAAATTTAATGTTTTAAACATTTTAAAGTTTTTAAGTTTTCATTTGACCTTGTGTTAACCTTGACTTCTTTCTTATTGGCTGAGAAAATGCAATCTTTACTTTAATAGCTCCTTTTATAAAACAAAAATTTTAAACTTTTTCATATACTACGACGTCAGAGAGTATGAATTGTATTGCTGTTCGAAAGATTATTCAAAATTAAATTCTCATAAAATATTTCCTTTTTGTATATGATTTTCCTAAAATAGAAAGAGCTTTAATCTCATACGACTCCCGTTTTTAGAAAAGAATCTCATGTAGACTTTAGAATATATGCCTTCAGAAATGCTTTTGTTTTTAAAAACATTGCCAGCACTTTTGTGTTGTATATTTAAAATTCGTATATAGCGTTAATTTGAAATTTAAAATATAGAAAACATTTTGAATAATGATTTTGTTAGTAATTATTTTTTTTTTTTATCGAAAGAAGGAGGAAAGCATGAATGCTACTAACATGCCATTCCCTGGCAACCCATAGTTAGTTATATGTTTTACCACAAAAACCTCCTCCTTATATTCTGATACTAGTCCCCTTAGACCAACCATCAAATTTTTTTTAATATAGATTGAAAGAGATTTGTTTGGCACATCATCACAACTGGATATTATACAACCAAACCGTTTTAATAATTTGGTTATAGAGAAGGATCTTATTCTGTATCGGCAACTTTGACTTGCGACCTAGGAGAAAATACATTTGAATATATTTGATTAAATTACAACTTAATGGCTAAATGTATTTTTAAAATTAACTTTTTGAATTTTAGTTATGATATAAAGTCATTTTTTATTAATAATTTGTTGAACAGTTTTCAAAAAGAAAAAATTCTATTCTGAGAACCTTTAGTAATTGAGTTTTCAACATTATTTAATTTCTACATTTCATAGATTTATTTTCTGAAAATTTCACAAAGTCATTTAATAATTTTCAAGTATATCTTAAGATTATTTGTAGAATTATTAAAATTCTGAATTTACATTATAAATATGTGCATGCATATATGTATGCTTTCTTATAATATAGGCTAATATTACAAACAATTTTTATTTTTCATATACTAGGTTTATTAATAAATATTTCGCTTTTTCATTAAGGACAAATGTAAATAAATCAGAATATAATCATAGTATGTACCTATTTATACAATATACACTTATAGAATTTATTATCGATTATTTTTTCAACAATACTTTTGGTCATCTTATAAAACAATAAACTGAGTTACGCTATTAAGGAAAAAAAAAATTAACAATTTTAAATACAAAACATGTTAAAGCGTCCTTTTTCATTGTGTTTTTTAATTTTTTTTTTTGTTTTTCCGTTCATTTTTCATGAAAATTTCCTTAACTTTCTGTTTTTTCTTTCCTTCAAAATTTACATGTAATGGAGGGAAATCCAAATTATAGTTGATCCATTTAACTTTAAGTATTTTTTAAAGATAATGGAAACATTTTATTTATAACATAACTCATAGTAGGGCCCAATTTATCTTAATAAAATAATTGTGTTTTTAAATAGTTGAAAAAGAGATGTCAAGTAGCATGACGACAGCGTGCAATGAACAGGCCTAAAACTTAAAATTTAAGGGTCATTCTTAATTAACTAATTCAAACGAAACACGCAACTAAAGTTTCGTTGGCAAATATAATAGATTTCAAGAATTGTGTGTTTGAAATATTCGAGATAAAATTACGAAAAATCAAATAGTAAGAATATCATCCTATCATAAATAAAATTTTCAGTGTCTTTTGAGAATTGCCTTCCTACTGAGGAGCTACTATGTTATTGCGCATCGGAAAGGTAGTCATGCGATATAAATTTATTGATTTAAAATATTAAGAAAGACCTGATATATTTTTTTACAATAAAATGGTTATTCAAGGTAATTCAATATTTTATATTTATAGACTAAATAATTGAAAGAAATAAGTTTTAACCAATTAACCATACCCACATTATTTAGCCAGAATTCTTTCACTTCTACCCATATAAAATATTTTATGCTCCAAATCGTGTAAATTTTCAAAAATAATCCTTTGGGGAGCCTTCAAGAAGAATCTCTTATTAGACCTTAAGTATATTGTACACATGAAATTCATGAATTAAACTTTAAAAAATACTTCAAAACAAGTTATTAATTTTGTAATACCATTTACATTTCTTGTGATAAATTTTGTTTTAACGTAAATTTTTATGTTAATAATATGAGAAAAACCTTCAGTAATATTATGAATTCAAAATTTTTTTTCTTATATTTTATATAATAAAAGCATAACTGAGTAAGTGGAACAATAAGTGTCCCTTCTTTCTTTTTATTATTTTTGAAAGTAACTTATTTTTATACTTCTATATTGTATATATGTATGCATATATATAATTATAGATTATCCTGCATATATATATATATATATATAAATGTATGTATTAAGATGTCTATATTATTGTAATTTACATGCAAACATATAAGTTTTAAAGGTATAAATTGTAGATTATATTATCGAATGTACATTTGAATTTTAAATTGAATATTGTAAAAATAGTAGACAATCGTGGCAAAATTAAAGCAACATATTGTGTTCTTAATAATTTTAAGAAATTATTACAGTATCAGACCAAGGTAGATACCTATGTAGATATATATGTAACGTATATATATTTCAGAATTTAACACATTAACGGAAACTGAAATAGAAGCAGAAGAAATACCTGGAAGAAAGGTATGCAATCTCCTTTTTCTAAGTGAAAGTATACATTATTCTATTGCGTTTCTGAAGAAGAAATTTATTTATAAATTAATATATTCTTAATATACTTAAGAGATATTCCATTTATTAAACTAAATATAACCGATATCTAATTATTAGTGTTAGTATATCTCTAAATATGAAAATATATTATGGAATTCTAGAGAATTTTCGTCCCATTTGAAATTTGTAAAAGTTAGAATACTATATATAGATCCCACGTTCGCGAACTTGATTTGTTCAATTAAATAAGTAATTTTAATGAAAACAAAAACTTTTCTTTGATTAAGAATTTTTCTATAGCTTTTAAAGCTATTTATATATAATATTTGATAGGGTGGGATCTCTATTTGTGTTAGTTAGAAACAAGAATAGAGCTATTAAAATTTATTCAATATTTGAAGCCAAATTTTTGACCCTATTCACTTGTGAACCTCAATTTTCTTTTTAGTTTTAATTAGATTTGTTAAAATTCAAGTGCTGAAATTCAAAAGATGTAAACAGTTTTGCTTATTTACTAAAAAACTGTTTAAAATTCAATTGTTTGATATTTATTTGCAAATCCAAACCAATTAATATGGAAATATGAAATGAAACTTTAAAACTAATACGTATACATTATGTATAATTCTTAACCTAAATGAGCAACAATATATTAAAGGAGTTTAAATTAATGGAACCATAAGATAAGATGAAAATATTCAATAGGATGAAAATATCAGAACACTACATAGAATGAAAACCAAGGATTTTAGAATTTTTTTTTTCTTGTGAGCCTCGAATTTAATTTTCGTTTTAATTACATTTACTCATGTTTAAGTTAGTGTTTCCCGACTTTCCAAAAAATTTTGATATATTCACAAAATGATTGCTTAGAGAAGAATCTGTTTGCTTTATTCTTTTTTGTGTAAATTTCTTAATGACATTGAATCAATAGAGATATTATTTGAAATTTTAAGTATAATTCTAATTTCTAAATTAATCTAAATATTCTATGTTTAAGTGTATATCCCAAACAAAGCATATCGAACTGGTGCCTGCAAATATTAGATTTTACTTTTTCTCTTTTGAATTAACTATGAACTTAATTAAAATGCATACAAAAAAATGTTAATTCCTCAATATATTTTTACCACCACTGTAATAATTTTTATACTATACATATGTATTACATAAAAGGAAATTAGTTTTTGTTAGATTTTTTTCATGTTATACTACTGACCGCTACAAATTTGTTCTGTATACATACATATATTTCGCAAATAAAACAAACCCCTTCACCTTTATAGCTATTACTACATGAAACATACGTCTACTTTATACCATATCCTCTGAACTTATATTATTTACTAAAGTGAGAGTTCAACGTTATCAGGAACAATAAAATTTCCACAACAATAAAAGAAAATAATAATATAAAAATAAATACAATAAAAAAGAAATAAGAATTAGAACTTTAAATACCTCCAATAAAACGTTATAATCTACCCAATCGTTGTAAATAAGCGGTTTCAGAAAAAAAAAATTAATTTTAATTTTAAAAATTTTTGTAGAAGAAAATCATATTGAAAATATAGAAAAGCCGCAGTTCTGCTTGGACATGCTTCGTACATTAGAAAGATTGAACAATTTTTTTACAAAATTTTTAAATAAATTTTAATTAATTTTCAATATTCATTGTAAAAATTAGTTTAGGAAAATTTTTAGGTGACTATAAAGATAGAATAAAAAATCAACGGATATTTTTGAAGATGCACTGTTTAAGGTTAGAACTGTTAAAAGTTGCACATTTAATTTGTTCATATAAAGTTTTGAAAACTTTGCAATTCTAAACCTAAGAATCATTTACCAGTAATGCCCGAAAGTCGATGTGCCCGCAAATGTTTCGCTTTTATACGGAGAGGAAGACGCTATTTGGGCTAAAACCGGTTTAATGGATTAGATTAGTTATCGGGGCTGAAATTCGTCAACGGATTTGCATGAATTTAGCAGAAAAAAGTTTGTCATGGAGGGATGCCAATTGGTCCTCCTATAGCCCTAGTGCTGGGTAGCAGAGTTGAGGGTATCACGTCCCCTCTCTAATTAACTAACTATAACTAACTAATCTCAAAATTAAAAATACCAAACGTTTTCAAAATAACATATTATTAGAAAAGTGGGTCCTGTTCAGCAAAATCTATTTAAAGAAGGGACCTATATAATTGGTATCAAATGGCAAAGAGACATACTACATATACTACTGGAATGATTAAAACATGAAAACAATTAACATTAATTTGAAATGTCCAGTTAAGCAGTTAAAAACTCTCATATAGATTTCAGTTTAAACTTAAATAGATTAGGACTGCGATTTTTTAAAGGTATAGCACATTAATTATACAAAATTACAAAAAAATCACAAGAAAAATAATATAATAATAAAAATATAATTTTCAAATCCATCAAAATATGTTCCTTTGTAAACGGGGGATTTTCTTCAGTTGGCTATCGACTTTAGTCCTAGATGGACATTTCACAAAAAAAAAAAAAAACAAAAAAATTATAGAAGAAAATAAAAAGTAGAAAAGTAGAATAAAATTATTTAATTCTTTTGTTTGGGCATTTTCATATAGGAAACCATAACAAAATAAAATAAAAAAAACAGAAAAACAAAACTAATTATAAATTATGCAGTCCTTCATATAGCAAGGGGATGAAGAAAAATTTTAACTTTATACAGTCGCTAGTCAAAAAATATTTTATAAAAAAAAAATTTAATTAGAGTTTATAATTTTTTTTTTTTGATTCTTACCAAAAATATTGATTTATAAAATAATTATAAGATTAATAAGGTCTTAATTTAAAAATTATTATTTTTTTTTTTTAATATTATGAAAATGTCCTTGTATTTTTAATGTCAAATTTCATGGTTTTCCTTTGAGAGAAAAAACATTTTAAAAGACACATAATTCGTGTACATACTGCTTACGTACACGAAAACGTGTACATAATGAAATAAAATTTTAATGAATTCTATGCGTATATGATTAAAATATTTAATAAATAATTAATAAATAAAATCTAATATTATATTATTTAAGAAAATAAAAGGAAAAAATGTTTGGTATGAATCCTTTAAATTGGTGTAATAGCACCAGAGAAAATAATTCAGCAATATTTTCTAATTCTAATACTAGTAATTTTAATTATTCAAATAATAATGAACAAAATTCTAATTATAATAATCAAGCTCATAATAATAATAACAACAATAATAATAATAATTTAAATAATAATGGTAATAATAATAATAGTAATAATAGATTTAAAAAAAATCTTATTTCAAATTCAAATTCAAATTTAGAAAGACGACAATCACATGATGTTCATGTTGAATATGAAGTATCAGTACCAATAATTCCATCATATCGTCATACACCATATCATTCATTATGGAATATACATCATTGGTAAGATATATAAATTTATATTAGTGTTTGTACCTTTAATATTATAACAGATATAATAATATAATAACACATTGTTCAAATCTATTATCATATGAGTAATTTGTATTTTGACATAACTCAAAAAATACAATTTTTGAGTTATTTATACGAAAATGAGTGCTCAAAACATTTATTTTATGTGCATTAGAAACACCATTTCTCTATAGTTTGCAAAATTGTTACTTACAATAAAATATTAAATAACACTATTAAGTAACCCCAATCCTACTCACTTAAAATTCGTTTTTCTCAAAGATGCAAATTTTGAGTTATGACAGTATTGCTGTAAACGAACGATATTATGTATTTTAAATATATATACTTTTTATAATAATTTTCCTCCAAATTTTAAATAATTTGTAATTTTTTATTAAAATATTTTAAAAACTTTCAACTTTCATTAAATTAACAAAATTTACGCTTATACTCGTATTAGAAATGCTCGAAATATTTAACATTGAATTAAATTTAAAATATTTTTTTCAGTATTCACTATTATTCTTAGTGCTTTTGAACTCTTATTATTCTAGAATGTTTTAAAAATAACACAAAGTCTTATCATGGCTAATCTAAGGTGTGTCCTACAGCATTAAAATTTAAGGCCATAAATCAAATAAAATGATAAGACTATATAAAGATTTTTTAATTTAAATGAAATTTGTGATTTTATGTGACATTGTAATTTCTCGAAGTTTTAATATAAATTCTTGACTTACATATGTATATATATATATATATATTTGTAGGTGAATCTTTGAATTCAAAAAGGTACTCACTATAAATTAAAATTTCTTTTCTATTTTTGAACAAAGTCCTGTAATTACCGGTTATACATTTTAATCGGGTTGCAAATATTTAGTGTTAAGGGTTTAATACCACTTTTTTTTTTAATTTTTCATATTGATAATACGGAAAAATCAAAAAAAAAAAAAAATCATGAGAAAAACATTTTTTAAAGACAAAAAATTAAACTGTGAACAATAAGAATTTTTTTTTTATAAATTGCATACTTATAGGGATAGAAGTTTAAAATTCTATAATTATTGTTCACGAAAACCTTAATATTACCTTTAATTCTTCCTACTATTCAAACAAAAAATTTAACATAAAATAGATTTATTATAAAATTAAAATGTAGTTAAACTTCAAAGAATATATGGTGTCTTTTAATGGGCAGCCTCCTATTAAAACAAATTTTCTGAGTGGGTGGTAGAAAAACACGAAAATGTAAAGTAATTGTATTATCATTTTGCCTCTATAACGTCAACCAATTTAAATTTACTTGATTTGCTTTAATTTTTTTGGTAATTTTTTATTTTTTAAATTGAATTTTTTTCATTGCATCTTCCGATGACAAAGTTGTACGATTTATTAACAAAATGACTTGTTTGACTAGTTAATAATAAATTTTTTTAAATAATATTATATTTATGAATTTGATATAATTATAAATTTAATAGAGCTTAGGTGACTTCATATAGCCTATTATAAGAAAAGACACTTTTGTTCTCTTACTTTTAAACAAAATGTCTATGAAGAACGATGAGGACTTACAAAAGTAAAAATTTCAAATTTTTTAAAAGCTTATATCTTTTAAATCAATTAAGTTATATCAGAGTCACTTCAAGGTCAAATCAAAAGAAATACGTTCTTATAAAATAAATATTAAAGATCAGCTAGACAGTTTCGGGGATATATGACGGTATTTTAGAAAATTAATACTTAATTTATAAAATGGCGATTGTTTTATTAAAAAATACCAACAATATCGAGAGTATGAAGCAATTATCTAAGACTAACTAATGGCTACGATCTACTTGAATTATTCAAATAAATTTACAGTACTTTGCTTGTTGTATACATATGTGTATGTATGTATATATATTTGAATATTTCGCTCAAAAGTTCTGTGATTAAAATTTGTGTACATTTTAATTACTTTCGTTTAAAAATAAAAATAAATATTGTAAAATGCTACCTTAATAATCACTTTGATGAAATTAAATTGACCGGCAAACCCCAGGTTTAAAATAGTGAGAACATTTTATTTCCAATATTACTTTTATTAAATTCACATTTAAAGAACAAAGATCTACATTTCTAAATTTGTCAAATATTTAAAATCATTCAAAATAAATGTAGAGTTTTCAAATAAAAAATATTTATTTAGTTTTATTCAAAATTTTATAATTAAAATTAGAAAAAAATTCAAAATTACAAGTACAATAAAAAATTAATAAAAAATATTATTTTTAATTTTTCATTTTTGAATTCTTAAATTTTTCTCTGGTTTGACTCTAAATTTACACATAAATTTAAGAGGAAAATGCATAATTCTGCCATGAAATAAGATTTTTATTTATTTTACTGAAAAAATATGGAAAAAAAGATATTACGAAAAATATTTGAAGAATTAGTAAAAAAAATTATATACAAGGATGAACAGAACAATGAAATAATCCTTTATTCAAATGAAAGGAACAAAGAGAAAGATGAAAATAAAACGAAAAATGGTAAAAATGATTCCACTACAACAACGTGAGTATTTTGAATGAATATAAAAGAATTTTGTTGGGGTTGTAAAATTTTTTGTTGCCACACAACAATAAGTATATTAATGAATCGCTTAAGAGCCTGGATCGTCTTTATCATTATTTTATTCTAGCCAATTGAGAAGAAAGTTAGTGACTACCGTATGTTTATATAATTTATATAATATTCAAATTACAATTGGTATTTTGATTGAAAATTATTCCGTATTGAGTATTCTGTATTGAAAACATATTGTTTTTAAAGGTGCATGATTTGAGACAAAATACAAAAATTCTAATTGAAAAAATGAAATGTCCATTAGAAACACTGATTAGGAATACACGATTAGGCTGTAAATTTAAAATTATGAAGACTAATCAATTATACATACAATATATTTTCTTAAAGACTAAAAATGTGTTGAATTAAGTGGTGTTATTTGATTTTGAGTTCATGTAAATATTTCTAATTTTCTCTGTTGTATTATTAGTACATAATTAAGTATAATTAATAAGGTATGTTAGAGTAATTTATAAAATCTATTCCATTATTTTTGCATAGAACCCAAAATCATCTTACACTCGATTTTAATTGAAAGCCTTGCTCTAAAAGTAAATCCACTTTAACATCCTTTCTATTACTTATTGAATAACGCATCTTAGTTTTACAAATATTCAAAAAAAATTCTTCAGTTTAAGCTCAGCCTGCACTAATAAATCTATTCATTCGTTTTGATAACTATTCAATCGTTGTGATTTACTATGATAATGTTACAAAATACAAACCGATTTGTTGGAAGAGCCCTCACTGTACACTGACTCAAATATTATATAAATTATATACAAATCTCAGTTTTACACTTTACTCAATTAAAATATCTTTAATTTTACTTCGTTATTAATAGATAATATAAAAATTTATTTATTATTCATTAAAGCTCATACATATACAATATAGACCTTGCATCACATACTATATACAGGGTATATTCTACAAATACAAGTACCTATCCGGTTATTTTTTAACTAGTTATGGATAAATTATTCAAGTTCCTATTAAAAAAAAATTCCAAAAAATATTTTTTACTAAAATTATTTTTAATATGACCAAAATTCCTTGGCTGCTCCTATATTTTCAAATATCAATATTTCATAGACTTAATAGGTATGGACATGGGTATATAGTACTGTGGCTACATCCTTTACTCTTCATAAAATTTACTGTACATATACAAAAATAAATAATTTGGATTTAATATGGTTATGAATAATGAATTATTTCAATTATTTTCAGTTTATTTTTTCATATTAGAAATTTTTAGTAAAAAAATTATTAATTTCATTTTTAGCAATTTCAATGAATTTTTACAATACGCCTTAGAGCTATTGTTCACTTCTATTGTTATTTAGAAGTCAATAACACTTACATAAGAATGTATACAAATAATAAGTAAGGATTAATTTCATAAAGCATTGTGAGCCGGGAAGGATTACTTTATTAAAAATAAAATTAATTAAGTACTTAAAATAATTTAAATACAATTCTTTCTAGATTTTATGCTGATTTCGTTATTTATTAAAAATATTTCTGTTTTTCAATTGAATTTTTTGCAAAAAATTAAAAATTCCATATTATAAAATAATTTCGGGAATAACTAATGGAAATTTCATTGTACAACTGTAGAAGAGATGGATAACGTAATCAAAGGAACAAAGAATAAATTCTATAGGGAATCCGACACTGAATTAAGAATAATAATATAAAATTCTATCCAGAATCCTAAATGAAATTTCACGATCTAAAATGTGAACTTTTTGTTTATACATATAGAAGTTGTAGATTACCCTGTCACATATTACTTAAACAAGTTCAAAATACTTATTAATTATCTTATTGTTTAAATACTTTTAGTTTAGTTAAATAAGTTTCTGCAACATTTTCTTTAAAAAATTTTAAAACATTCGATTTGAGATGGGGATAAGCTGGGGGTGTTATTAAAAATTATTAACTTATTGTAGTAAGAAAATCGATTTCATAGAATCTTAATTTTCAAAACAGATTTTATTCTTAATAGTATTCAAAAATTATCAAATAATACCTTACAGCTATACAATTACAGAGTATAAAGGGCTCATATAACAAATTAAGAATATATTGCTTATAGAAATCTTCGTAAGTCCTTCGTAATCAATTCTGCAGTTGTGTGAAGAAATTTCCATTAATTATTTTTGTAATAATCAATAATGAAAAAAAAATTGTAAACAACTAGACGTTGTATTAGTAATTAGTAATAATCATAAGTACAAGAGGCGCATAATGCCGGTATTTATATGTTCTTGTATTTGTGTGTTTTAAATATAAGATTGCATCAAATTCAAATATAAGTAGCATCTCAAGTAAACAATACTTAGTCATCATATACATTAGAGTATAAAGCAATGTGAAGAACAAATTGGCCGCGAATTTTTTCATACCTCTATATAGCTCAGTTGGTAGCTTAGAAAACGATAAGTCACGCTGGTTCGAGTCAAGTTCGAGAATTTTTCTCCTCAAACTTTTAGTTTCACAAATTCTGATGATGACACAAATGTCGAAATAATAACTGAAAATATTTTAATTGTAATCGATTACATGTAAATTAAGATCAAGTACAAAACTGCCAAAATATTATGAAATCTTTCTGTAAGAAAATAAATTAAATACAAAAAATTGTTGTATTACCTATAATACTTTTGTATTTGTATATTATTTAAATTATATAATACAATCCGTTAGTATGTAATAATATTTCATATATAGACGCAAGAATATTAAAAGAAATAAAAAAAAAATGTAGTCGCGTCACCAATTTTTTTTTTATTGCTCGCCAACATGAAAAAGTAAATTTTTTATTAGTCAAAATATGTTAAATAAAATTATAATAATTTCAATTGTAAATTTAGTTCTAAACGCTCCAGTTAAGCTATACAAATATATTATAAAATTTTCAAGTGTTATGTATTTTGAAAAATTAAAATTATTACATTTGGAAATTTAAATTTGAGTATATTGTATAGAATAGGTATATCACATTTTAAAGGTATATAGAGAACTTTAAACTGTTCATTACATTTAAGGATTATTTTTAAAAACCTTATAACCTTCTTCAAATTTCAGAACTCATTCAGTTTGCTATCAGCTTATTAGAGATTCATAAAGAACTCATTAATCGATTAAATAGAGTAAAGACAATTCAAAGACATCAGAAATAAATCGAGTATAAAAATGATAGTCCGGTTATTATGAATCACATACTTGCTAAATATTATGAATTTATTGCCATTAAATTAGACACGATTGGTTTTCTATACAACACGTTGGAATTTTACTTCTATGTTTACATCTGCGTTAGTGCACATAATCACTTGGTCAATATATCATTGATATTTAAATATTATTCAAATTTGAAACAAGAATATTTTTTAGATTCCAATTTAAGGTGTCTGAGACTTGACAGTACTCCCGTCAGTTGTTCAGTACTCCTATTAATTGTAAGACTACTAGTTTAATAGTAAGAAGATAAATTATTTTGAGCTTTAAAATAAGTGTTTATATAAAGTTGGCTTCATCTGTACACTATTTTTCGAGTTGTGAATAAAAAATTAAAATTTAAGAAGTTTTCAGAAATCTCAACTTTTAAGCCTCATAAATCGAGAAGGAGGACTGAAAAAGCATAATGTGATCAGATGTTTTTTTTTTGTTTCTCTGAGGTCATTCTATCACCCTATACTGCGGGAGTACGGTGTTCTCTCTCGAATCTCGAATATTCTACATAGGAGCATAAATATTGCTTTATAATGCATATTCGAGGCAATTTTTTCATATTTTCAATGTACTCAATTACTTAATAATACACGTACTTAAATTTATTTTGCTCAAAGATTTTTTTCCTCGAAGCTATTCAGTTCATAACCGAATAATCTCGGAAACGGCTCATCACATAAAAAAAATTATTAAGTGATAATTTGAAGACCAACTCAAAATCTTTCAAATTATGAAAAAAAAATTGAATAGGGTAAATTTTTGACACCACGTTACCGGTTTATACCTCCCTGTATATACAAACATATTTAATATGTAATTTATGTACTTACACTTTCTTCATTATTTTTATTAAATACCAAATAAAGTAACAATGAATTTTAATTATTCTGTACATATATAACACCTATACCATAACTAAAGTTAAATAATAACTTATATACGAGAGTAAAATATATATATAAGAAAGTTGAATATTATTTTCTATTGTACAATACGAGTATATTAATTATTATGAAATCTCTGACCCAAATCTAATATGTAAGCGTCACATAATTTACTTTGGATATAAAATCTAACATATTAATTTTTCTATTAAAATAACCATATTTTTTATTTTTTTCATATTACTCCTATATAACTATACATACTTATTTCTATAAAGAAAGTAAAAACACTGCACGATATTTTTTCTTGTTACGAGTATTTAAATTAAAAGTTAAATTTAGATATTAATTTTGGAAATGTGTATACGGATTTTTGTGTAAAAATTAAGAACAATTTTTTCTACACAATATATTGCATTTATTATATAGTATATAAAGTAAACTCTATACATAAAGTAAATATTTAAATTTAAGAAAATCTTAAATATGAGAATTGAAATGAAAGTAAATTAAATAATGAACAATATTATACCCTCTGACTACTCGTATATTCCGATTAGAAAGTATGAGTAAATTATGTAAAGAAAAATATAAAAATACTCAAAGAACCTTAACAATATACATTATGCATATTATACTTTACTATAATATTTTAATTCTATAGACGGAAGTCAATAACCTCTAAAATTTGTTTAACATACTTATATAGTTTTTGACCGGAAGTATACAAAATAAATAAATATATTTTACTTTCTTAAATAGCATTACGAGAAAAATATGTAGGTAATATATTGTTATATAAATATTATGTATACATATATGTATATATCGACGCATTTATATAACAATATTTACAGAACATTTATTATAAAAATAATAATATTGAATAAAATTTTTTTAACTAATATTATGTATTACAATATTATGTATATGGTACCTAAGAAGTTACAATTTAGGTCTAAGGAAATTACATATACATAAACATACTTTCATATATGTATACAAATTCAAATTGTTTGTATTTAATATAGGGTATAACAATTATTATAATTATTACATTGTTTATAATAGTAGGTACTCGTACTCGCGTATAATATGCATAAAAAAAATATAATAGCATTAAAATTGATTAACTTAACCTAAATTGAATAATTTTATATATATATATATATATTTTTAATATAAAAATAATATGTGCGTCTATATTATATTAATTTAGAATTTAGTAAGAATTGTAAATAACCTAAATTATTTAACGAAATGGTGTGAGCTTCAAAATATTTTTGAAGTTAAGTACAATTAAAATTGCTTTAATTTCTTAAATTGAAAAATGAATGGTTTGGAAATCTAGAAGAAGATTATGTTCAAATACATATTTTTTTTAGTTTACTTGTAAAAGATTTTCTTATAAAAATTACAGAGATTTTTGGAATTGATTAAATAATATCAAAACATAATCATTTTGGTATTATTTTCAGTTTATTGAAAAAAAAAAAAAATTAAAATATTCGTTATTAAAAAGAAAAAACTGGAATAATTTACAAGCCATTTTAATAAATTAATAAATAACAAATCTTGATTAATTTGAAAATTTGGCCCCTCATTTCAATATGAAGAGGACAACAATTTTGTTTTTAATACGTTTAAAAAAATAATTGTATTTAAAATGATATTAAATTGAAATTATTAAATTCGGATTAAAGCTACGCTTTGTCAAGCATACTACAATTCTTTTAAAACAAAAAATAGAAATATTTTTGTTTTTCAAAATAATTTTCTACTCAAATTTTAATCAAAATACACTAAAATTGTGTTATATGCAATTAAAAAAATATTGCATAATTTTAGGGGAAATATTAAAAATAGCATATATATATATAACAATCGAACTCGGCACCTAATTTATAAGGAAAATAATAACAATTTTTTTTGAGGGCAAGATATTATACCGTTATTTTTTTGTTTTCGAAAAAATTTTACGATTTCGGGAAATTAATAAGGAGAAAATTGAAATTGTACTATTTTTTTAGAGATATGAAAACTAAAAGTGGAAGAAATGTATATTTATGGATTAAAAATTTTTCTTAAGATAAAATAAACCGTTTTTGATCTAGTTACATTAATTTCTTAAAACAGTTAGATTTCTACAACTTATTGCCCAAGAGAAAAACAATGTCAAATATTAAAAAGAAAAAGTAGGTTTAAAATATAGTGTTCAATTTCATAGTGGTTGTTTCGTCATGATTTTGTTATTTATTTATATCTAAATCATTGTTGTTGAAACTAGTTGCTATTTTTTTAACGTTAATTTAAAAAAATTGAGAAAAAATTGGATTTTTTAAGACTTTATTGTACCATAACTTTAAGGGGGGAGAAGAGGTTAGTAAAAATTTTCTGTTAGAAAAAAACCTGTATAAAATTTCAGCTCTTTATCTCTTTATCTAGGCTAATGGATGGACAAACGGGCAGGCAGAAACTAGTGAAAATATTTCTTTCCAATAATTGGAAATGTACTAAAGTATCAAAATGTCTGCAATATACTTTAAATCTCTACAGTCTACAGAAAAGTAAAAAAAACTAATTTTGATAATTTCAACTTTGAAACTTGAAAATTTATTCCGATCATAAAATATGGCGTATAATGAGCGACAAAATATAAATATGCATATACTTAACAAATAATTTTTCGAATGTAAACCATAATTCAGACATTTTATTAAAAAGATTATTAAATGAAAGTAATATGGTGGACTAACATAACATTGGTAACAAAATTTATTGCAGATGATTGTTTAATTTTAACGACATCTTGAAATTTGAACGATAGAACGTTTATAGAACATTTTAAAAAAAATAATTTATTATTATGAATATTTATTATTTAGCAATAAAATTTTTTTATATAATACTTCAGGATTCAATAAGGTACACATTGACAAAATTACAGAATTATGTAAGAAAACCATGGAAATTCGAAATTACAAGCTAGTTGCACCATTTTATGTAAATATAGTTTTAAGACATTACCACAGATTTATTTAACAAAAACTATTATGAATTTGAGCTTTAAGGATCAATAATCTCTAAAAATTTTTTAACAATTTAATATATTTTTTTATTAATTCGATATATATGTAAATTATGAAATATTCCTCTTTGAATAATGCATTTTAATTGAATATAAGTATACATAATGAGTCACACACTAATTTCTTCAGAATCATTAAATAAAAAATTTCTTCATGCCATTAAATTCATTAAATTCATTGTGTACAATGACCATTTAATTACTTTTCAAAAAAAAAAACTATATTTAATTTTTTAAGTTTATGATGGTTACCACCCTGTGTATACACCTTTTTATTACATAAACATGTACAAAAAGACATATGGAACAGAATAAGACATACGAGTACATTATATGCAAGTTGTATGTGTACAATTTCATAAAGTCACAACAATTACTGTTTTTCTTTTCATTTATGTATTTCGTATGATTTATATTAACCCTTAACTAAACAAAACATTATTCTTTAAATTTGAGTATATAAAGTGACCATTGCTTCTTTTTTTAATGTTTGAAACAAAATCCAATTGGTTCAAAGAAGCATTCAAAGAGCATTTTTTCCTTATTTATTTAGTTTTAAAAATATTGATATTAAATTACTTGTACAAGTAGTTTACATACCCCAGATATTGTAAATGTTCTGGACTATGCATTTTTGTTTAACAATGTGAGGGTAAGATCGGTGTACATTACAAAATTTTTTGATTTTATATTAAAATATGGAATTAATTATGTATAGATGACAAATTGAACTTATGAACATATGGCACCAAAACCAAATATTATTGTTAAACTATAAATTATCTACGTGAATGTATGTGCATATACATAATATGTATAGATGTTATTGTAAATCAGAAATATTTCAATATCATATTCGAAACGTTTCCAAAATTCGTTCTACCAACCAAGGCAAGTAGTAGCTATAGGGTTAATAGCGAAATGAAATTATTTGATGAAAATATTTTAATTACATTTCAATGGGTAATAACATTTTGACCTCGTTAATCCTGGTTTAAACTAAACTGTTATATATAACGAAATATCCTTATATTGTCTTCGTTTGTCCAGTTTTAGTGGGTCTAGTTTTAGTAAGTGGTGAGGTCTGGTCTCCAATTTGCATATAATATTGATATAGATTGTTTTGAGATTTTTGCAGAGGCGTTTCTTTCGTTTTGCTCTTCTTGGTATCAAGCAGATCCCATCAGTTTGTCTCCTTATAAAAGTAGGCTTTAGCTTTTAGACTAAGTTCCAATTTGTTATCATGAGTTTTGATTCATTATTTCGTTTTTTTGGTACCGTGGTTTGCCTCGGTTTTATTAGCTCGAATTCCTTGCAGGGAGCAGGTATTAACTTAAAGTCGGTCGAGTTTTAACCATGTTTCGCGTCGTAGTACAGGCTGTCAACTGTATAGGATGCGTGAGTTAACAACGCGTATGTTTTGCAAAATAAAGTTAATAATTATTGATTATCAAGTATATATCAATAATTGATGATATAGCCACGTTTATTAGTTAAGTATCGTTTATTTTACTATACTAAATGCTTGTACTAAGCAATCGTCAATAGGCTACAATAAGTCAAGAATGGTTGCAGTGGCTTGGGGGGGTTACTCCTGTCCCATTCGGTTCCCTTGAAATCTACAAAATCTATAAGCAATCGTCAATATATAAACACCATATTTTCTTTGAAATAGTACCATTTAAAAATCTATGTGGCACTGAGAATTCAAAGTTATTAATTTTCAATTTAAAAAAGACAATTTGTCCTTCATCAAGTGAATGCAAAAGAAATTATCTTCGTACTTTTAACTTTATTATTCTAGTATAATGCACATGAATATTGATTGTGTTACACTACATACACATATGTACTCATATTTGTATGTGTATTACATGTATATGAATTATATTTACAAGGAATTTACATTTTATGTACAATATTTAAGTATGCATTATGAAATGGTCATTATATAAAACTTTTTAAAAGAAAATGTTAAATAGAAAAGTCATTGCCCTTAAACTTTGAAAAAAAAAAGGCACCAAAGTTAATACAAAGTTTTTCTTTTCAATAAAAAAAAAAAAAGTGAAATACAATAATCACAATGGAATGTAGACAACATAATCAATTATTAAAATATCTACATAAAATAAATGTAATATACATGTAACTAAGTACATACATATGTAAGTATGTATGTACTCACAATAAATATGGTTTTCATACACTTATTGTGAAATAAATGAGAAATAAAATTCTTAGTAAAATTTTAAAATAAAAAAAATTCTTTTAAAAATTCTTACCAATTTCATAATCTTCCTTCGGAATCTTATTTGTAACCACTGCTTGTCTACATTCTCGAAAATTTTTACTTTTAAAATAATTATTTAAAAATCTTTCATATTTTATTTTCATTATGGTTACTTTTACTGTTCGTTCGTGTGTTTTAGAGTTCTTTTTAAATATATACAGTAGTAGTCAATAAATTTTAATGTTAAAAAATTCCATTGTAAAAGCAACTAATTTTCAAATGTTATAGAATAAATGTGTACTTGAGCCCTTGGTACTTGCAACATACATATTTGATTTTATAATTTTAATATTAATTATAGGATATTTAATTTTAATTATAGAATTAATAATAATTTTCATTGAAAATTTAAAGTCGACTATGCAAATGAGTCAAAAACAAATTGGAAAATGATTTCCGTTCATGTCACAATGTAAAATTTTTTATAATATAATATTTTCGACCATGCAGTATTGAATGTGCGAAGTTATCTCGAGAGAGACTAAACAAATTTCAAACTGGCAACACTGATCACATTTCATTGAAATGCAGTTGTTTTTGTTGTATTTAGATCGTTCTTCCGTACAATTAATTGTTTTTCAATTAATAACGATTTTTGACTGTAAAATCCAGTATGATGTTATTACTGGCTTTGTCTACATTATTATCTTAAATTGATTTATTGGTGAGAAACCCATGAGTATGTTTCACCTTCCTTACCTTAAATAAAATTTATCAGCTTCATAATAAAAATAATTTAGTTATAAAAAATCATTTTTACACCAATACCATTAACAGCTTTTTAAGTCGGTTATGGAAATTAAAAAATCATTAAATTAATTCTCATCTCTATCATAAAACATAGTTCAAATGGTTCACAACTGGTTCTAAAATAATTTTTTACTTTTTTTCATATTCTTTTCCTTTTTAGTGCATCATCTCCTCTGTCTGGATTATCACAGATGACTAAGATGATGGATGAGTTATTAATGGATTCACACCAATATACCTCACCATTTACTTTTACGAAAATTACAACAACACATCGACCAAGTCGTACTTCTTTAAAGAAAACACAAAGTGCTACATCAAATTCACAACAGAATAATGATAATAGAGGATCAACATATCATGCAAATGATAGTAAAAGAAAATCATCAACATCAGTTCCGAATTCTCGTGTAATCAATCAAAGTGGAAAAACAAATGTTCCAACTCAAGGTAAAGCACTTTTAAAAATATAAATTTACAATACAAAAACAGTTACAGTATACAAAAAACAATTACTTACAAAAAAAATACTTATTGTAGAGGTTCCCCCTCAACCAAGAATAACATCAATCAGTTATCATCCATTAGCATTACAACATTTATCTATGAGCAGTAATTTAAATAATAATAATTATAGTAAATTTCCAAACACCAAATCAACACCAAATAATAATTTATTTGGTTTACAATCACCTTCATCATCACCAAATCAACAAAATTTATTTCCAACAGCAACTGACCGTTGGGTTTCATCATTAAGAAGACGTGATCCAGAATTACAACCAACACTACCATCAATTAATAGCAATAGTAATAATACTAATAATGTTAATGTTCTTCATCATAATTCCAATATTAGTGATCCTACATCAAAACGTGTTCGTAGCACTAAAATATATAATGGTGCATTTTCTCGTAAAAGTCGATCTGTTGAACGTCTTTTAGGACGTAAACCAATTAATCAAAAAGAAATTAAAGTTACAGTAGAAAAGAAAGGATCTGTTGAAGATAATTCAAATTCAGATGATGCAACAACATCTGTTGAAGACAACAGTACATCACAGAGTACACCGAAATTTATACCAAAAAAAATTAAGAGGATGAATGTAACAAATAAACGACCATCATTCGTTCCTATAGGTTATGAACCACATTTAGTAGAAATTCTTGAAAAAGATATTTTACAAAGGGATATTGGAGTTAAATGGGCTGATGTAGCTGGATTAAATGATGCTAAAGCTATACTTCAGGAAGCTGTTGTACTTCCAATTATAATGCCTGATTTTTTTCGTGGTATACGAAAACCTTGGAGAGGAATTTTAATGGTATATAATATTCAATATTAAAAATAGTGCTAATTTTTTTGTAATTGTAATATCATTCAATAGGTTGGACCTCCGGGAACCGGTAAAACTATGATGGCAAAAGCAGTAGCAACTGAGTGTGGAACTACTTTTTTTAATGTTTCAACAAGTACTTTAACATCAAAATATCGTGGGGAAAGTGAAAAATTAGTACGTTTATTGTTCGAAATGGCTAGATTTTATTCACCAAGTACAATTTTTATTGATGAAATTGATGCTTTATGTGCTTCAAGGGGAAGTGATTCAGAACATGAAGCAAGTCGACGTTTTAAAGCCGAATTGCTAATACAAATGGATGGTTTGAATGTGGGAGCTTCCAGTGAAGAAAAACTTATAATGGTACTAGCTGCAACAAATCATCCATGGGATATTGATGAAGCATTTAGAAGACGCTTCGAAAAGAGAGTTTATATTGGACTTCCAAATGGTATTTTTTTTTTTGAAATATAAATAAATTATTATTGATTTTTAATTTACTTCTTCGTCTTTTTTTGTAATATTAGATGAAACACGCTCTGCATTATTGAATTTATGTTTAAAAGACGTTAATATTTCAAATGACACAGATATTGATTCCGTTTGTGACATGTTAAAAGGATATTCGGGTTCAGATGTTCGAAATGTTTGCCGTGATGCAAGTATGATGGCAATGAGAAGACACATTTCTGGTCGTACACCATCAGAAATTAAAAAAATACGTTTAGAAGATGTCGATCAACCAATCACTTTAAAAGATTTTACAGATGCAATTGAAAGAACAAAGAAAACCGTTTCCGAAGGTGATATTGAAAAATTCATTAAATGGATGGAGCAATATGGATCAACATGAAATTAGGCGATATAACATAATATTTAATTTTAAGGCATATTATGTATTTTATTAATGAGTCAAAATATATAAATACCATACATTCATTTCGATATTATTTTATAATACAAAACTATTTACAAGTTTTGTTTGAATATCTTCACGGAAATTAAATATATATGTATGTATACTATGTAAATTAGGCATATGATACATAATGTATTTATGAATGAATGTATGATTATTGTAAATTTAATAACATTAAATTCATGCTCAATAATATTATATTAATAATTTTTTTCAATTTATACTTGGTCACAAAAATAAACGAACATTTAATTCATACATATTGATCTAATTCGAAAACTGAACTTAATACATATTTGATTTTGCCAATTATTAATGCCAAACATTTGTTTCATCTTATATTTTAATGATATTTATACCAGCACCTGTAATTTTTTTTAATTTTTTTGTTTAATAATTTAACGAAAGGTTTCTTACTCACGTGAATTAAATTCCATTGAAAATTAATGCTTCTTAATGGAATATTTGAAATTTTGAAATCTCTGTAACTGTAACTGCTGTAAAGTTTCCATATTGATTTTCTAAGCTACTGTAAAATTTCAATGATTTAAAGCTTGATTTTTGTCGCAAAAATAATAAGAATTATAACCATTTTCAAAATATTTACCCCTTTTTATATTTCTTTAATTATAAGTCAACATTTTGAAAATAAATGAAATAGTTTTAGATTTATTGAAATATAATTTAATCTTTCAAAATAGAAATATTAATATTACTATTTGCTAATTTAATAGTTAAAATTCGAATAGCTAATTTTCTCTTAGAAATCTTCCATTCTCTTAACTAATTAATGAATATAAAATTATAAGAAATTAATTTAAATAACATTGCCGTCCTATTAAATACTACTTTCTTCTTGCTTCAGCTAAAATTTTCTATTTTTAGTTATTTTAAAGTAAAATAAGTACAATTAAATAAAAAGCCCAGAAAATCATAAATATTACCAAACATTTTCTTCCGGTTACAAAAATTCAACTAATTTTTAGCTAAAACAAATATTTAAATAATAAAATCTAAGCTTATTGCAAAAAAATTATGTAATTATTCTAAGACCGATCAAATTGATTCTAACTGAACCATTGCTTTTCAATATCATCCAACGTATGTTAATCAATGTTAAAAAAAAAACCTTTTTGCGGAAATGTTTAAGCTTATGACGATCTAAGTTATTGAAGCCATTTTTATGCCTTACTTTAGCATTATTTTAAGCTTTAAAAACTTATTCTAGTCTACATTTTTATGTAAATACTTTTTAAATTTTTTACTTCTTTTTTCTAGTTAAAATATTGAAAAAGACATTAACCCCTAGAACTATGCAATCGGGAAATATTGAATGGAAATATGAAAAGAAAAAATAATTATTAAATACATATTGTTATACTGAAACTGTTATCTTGATGTTGTTAAACTGTTCGCAAAATTTAAAAGTTTCATATTGTAGTTTTACCACATATTTTATAGAGACGATCGATGTATCCTTTTCTAATCAAATCTATTTGAAAACAATGGTATTTCCATTATAATAAATATTGGTATGTAACAAACTTTATTTGAAATTTTTTTTTAATTTTTAAGCTTCTCAACAATCTTTTTGTATTCAGTTTCAACATCTTCATATTCTTTTTCTAATTGAGACAAGCGTTCTTCTCTTGTAGGCATACTTGCCGTGATCCACTGCGTATCTAGACCAGCTTTTTCCATTCTTTTTATATCGCGTAACTGTTTGTGATGTATTATATTTAATCTCCTTTTAACCTCTAAACGAAAACTTCTCAAATCTTTTGGATCGTATATATTTGTATGATAGTATCTTAAAATTTCATAAATTTTTCTGCATTGACGCGGATTTATCTAAAATTGGAAACAACATAATATTGATTTAAATTGAAATTCATATAAAAATTAGTTTTACTTTATGTTTCTCTCTAGCTTCCTTAATCATTTCTTTTGAGAATCCTTTTTTAATTTCTTCTTTCGAAAATGAATTCAAATCTTTGCATAATTTTGAATCAATATAATTCCGTATTCTGGTAAAATCTTCCGATGGATCTTCTACAGTAATATCAATAACATTTTTTTCCCCTTCATAAAATTTATAAATAGTGTTAAACATTTTAGTTCCTAAGCCTTTTTTCTGAAATGGTGGAAGGATCAACATTTGACTTATTCTTGGTCTAATATGCTCTGGATATGCGTAATATTGATAAACTGTAGTGTAACCAACTGATGCATATTTTACATCGCCATCCGAACTTTTATATTTTTCGTAGCTACAAAATAACAAAAATTTTGAAATAATTTTATAAAAAAAAAATATTTGCCAATATTGCATATCTTGTACATACCATATAAAAAACGTCCATTGCGGATCATCTACATCTATATATTGTGCAGCGTCCACAAACCACAAAATGAAAGTTTGAAAACGATTAAAATACGAAACAAATTTTGAAGCTGTGTTGTCGCAATGGTATATTTCAAAATGTCTTTTTTGTCCCGTCTCCTCATCTTCATAGGTAAGCTCATCAAGTTTCTCACCAAAAGGGCGAAAGTTTTCACTATCTGCAGCTTTTAAGAATTCTTCTAAATTAATGTAATAACATCCATCCGGCAATTTTGATGCTAAAATATTCATAACATCATCAGATTTTAAACCTTTGCTACCAACTTGGTCTTCCACTCGACTGATATAAACCATACCTATTAAAACGAAATTCATGTTATTGGCAATTTAAGTACATTTATCACAATTGTCTAAAAACTCGCTTACCAATGTAAATTTGCATTGAGCCAGCAGTGTACATAATAGTAATTTTCAAATCTTTATAACCAAAAATATTTTCATTTTCCCCAAAAATCTGGTGAGCCATTTCAGGGTGAAAGTTTAAGGTCGGATCATTGACGTCATCTCTGGTTCTGACTAAAAAATAAAAAAAAGATGTGTAAATGAAGAGGTTCGTACATACATATCTACATTTGCTCTTCAACCTTTAATTCAAAATATTATGAAGTGGTGATTTCTTTTAAAAACTAATATTCTATATCTAAATCAGAACATATATCATAAAAATGATATATTAATCTCTAAAACAAATATAATTAACAAAAAAAGTGCAATCAGGTATATATTTAATTTCACATAACGTACATATATCTGAGTACATATCTGAAAAATAATAGTTCTTTTGATATTGTATAGAATCTCAATGATTTCGAAACAGTCAAATTATAAATTACCGCTCTTTTTCATGCGGTTCCTTCTCTTCAATCTATTCAATTAGCGTTATTAGCGACAAACATCTTACAAATATTCGTTCTTTTGTATTTTCTTTAAAAATCTTACCTAATTTGAATTCTACAACTTTAACTGCATCAGATACTAGGTCTCGCAGCTCCTCAATATTAATATCCGTCATGTTTGGAGGCAAATACAATAATATACATTAAATAAATAAAATATTGTATTTTATTTTAATCTCCTTTCGA
The DNA here is from genome assembly GCF_029603195.1 of Condylostylus longicornis. Lineage (NCBI taxonomy): Eukaryota > Metazoa > Arthropoda > Insecta > Diptera > Dolichopodidae > Condylostylus > Condylostylus longicornis. The sequence continues at coordinate 3,127,743 of NW_026578009.1, read as the reverse complement.
GTTAGTACAATACTGGAAAAATAACCCAAACTTTAAAACCGAATTTTTGCAAACGGCGGGATTTCAGCTTTTTACAAAGTTTTATAAAGAAGAATGAATTAAAGTAGGTACAATGTAGAGCATTTATTACTTAAGTCTATTGTTTTTTTTCTTTTGATTATTCAAATGTCAAAATTTCTTCTTACAGTACTGCCATATTCTTATGAATCTTAATAAATATTACCAGACTGTAACTATTAGGGGTGTGTATATTTTTCATTTTATGTTGAAATATTGTATTTTTTTAAATTCGCAAAATTAAGAAAAATTTTAATAAAAATGGATTACTTATACCTCCTAATAAATAAAAAGCTGATTTTCCTTGTTTTTTATACCCTGAATAAATATTTGAGTATTACGTATTATATTAAATGCGATTTATTTCTAGCAGTTTTTCTGATTCGCAAAACGATTGTTTTGGCGAATTCATTAAAATGGTATTTTACCTCGCAATTTTTTCGGGAAAAATGGCACGAATCGGATTAAATAGATTTCTCAAAAAATTTATTTCATGGAAATAGAAATTACTATGAAAAGAAGGTAAAGCAAATCAGATTAACGGTATTGCTTTAAATTAATTGTAATAAATTTTAAAACAATAATTGTAATATGAAAAATAAACGTTATGAAAAGCGTTTTTATAATATTAAATTTGCAGCCTAGGTGCTGCAAAATAGAATACCAACAAGAGCGTACAAGATAATGTACTAGTCAATTCATATTAACTTGGTAACGTAACGTAATTATAATGCTTTATTGTAATTATAATATTTTATGAAAAGATTAATTTATTACGCCCATTCGCATATTACAAGGTAAGTATGTACAAAAGTGCATTATATAATTAGTTTTTCAATATTTTTCTAATTAATTAAATAGAATAATAATAATAGTTATAGACACATAAATGTACATACTTGTTTACACATGTATACGTATTTATCAATATGTGAGCAATTTAAAAATCCTATTACGCATTAGCTCCTAAATTCATTATACAATGCTTATATATTAATTTTCTTCACCGCTTCCACCATCATCACTTCTACTTTTATCGGTACCGCCATCTCCATCACTTCCACTTTTCTTGTCACTACCACTGTCGTTTCCTCCTCTTTCACTTTCATCATTAGATTCTTCATCTGAATCTCGCAGAGCTTTACTAACTTTCGTTTTATCTATCTTTTTACTTCGCCTGGCTTCAAAATCAGACCCGTCATCTTCATCCGAAGAATATATAGCAGCTCCTTGTCGTTGATTTTCCTCTTTTTTGCCTTTTTTATTATATTTGTTTTTAATAGCATTCAATGATATTGCATTTTCGTCATCACTTCCATCTTCTTGATTGTATGATGAATTTGCTCCAGCTGATTGTCCAGCACCTCTACCTCCAGATGCACCGCTTCTTTTTGGTTTAATGGCATGTTGTTGACGCATGGCTTGACGTAATTTCTCTTCTTCTTTTTTGATATGATATAATCGGTCTGCTGTTGGGTCTTTACCGACCTGTGTTAATATTTTTATTCCACTCGTCTTTTGCGATCGATCAGCCAAAGACATAGTCATTTTTCGATGTGTAAATGATTCAGTAGAATGGGGTCTAAAAGTTAGTTTTGTTCTAAATACAGCCTGACCTTGTAAACCTGCCCCTTGACGAATAAATAAATGGTTGTGGTCACCTTGGAGTGGTTGCTTGTAAACATCAAATATTTCATTTCCTAAATGTAAACTCATACTGCCATCTGACCATTTAACAAAGCGTGCATTAGATTCTTTGACCGTTTCACCTTGGCGATTTATAACATCCCGCCATCGTATCGTATTACTGACTTTTAATTTAATTCGCTGCCTACCCTCTTCATCCATAGTCTCTTCTTCGTCAATTTCATCTTCATATGTCTCATGATCAAATGGTCTAGTTTCAACTGACAAGAAATTAGGAAGTTTTACGAAATGAATATCTCTACCAAGATCTGATACAATTCTTGCTATTTCAACGTCTATTCTTGTTTCAGGTATTGGTTCAGGTTCCTGTTTGTCTTCCTTTTCTCTATCAGGAGTGCCTGATCTGGATCTTCGTGGAGATGATCCGCTGCGAGACCTTCTAGATCGTGAGCTACGCCTAAAATGTGACACTTTTCAAAATTTTCTCTTTATTCCATTACTTTACAATTTACCTTGAGCCTGAACGTGATCTAGATCTAGATTTTGATTTAGATCGTGATCTTGAACGTGACGGAGTACGAGATCTGGATTGCGCACGACTACCGCTACGTGATCGTTTACTTCCCTTACTTGCACGTGACATTTGTTCATCTTCGTCTGATATATCATCAGCATCACCGAATAAAGCATCAGCTGTTATTCCATCTTTTTTGTTCGACTAAAACAGAAGATGTCACATTTATATTATTTTTACAGCCATAAAAATATACCTACCTCTTCTTCATCAGTATCTGAATCTATGATTTTAGAAACTTTTTTCTTTTGTTTAGAACTTTCATTTTCATCTTCAGAATCAGAGGCAAGTGGACGCTTTCGTTTTTCTTTTTTACCAATTTGACTTCCTGAGCTTTCAGAAGCACTTCGAGTTGAACGAGGAGTCCCACCTTTTGAGCCAGTTTTAGATCTTGATCGTGAACGAGATTTTGATTTACTTCCACTGCGTGACCTTGCTTTGTCATCTATTTGTAAAGCAGGAGATTGAGATCGTGATCCTGAATGAGATCTACTTCGATTGGTTGCAGGTGTTTCAGATCTCCTGCTTTGAGGAGTAACACTTCTGCTTTGATTTTTTCCTGATCCATGAGACCCTCTACTGGCAGATCGACGTTCTTTCGATGGTGATCTATGGGATTCATGGCTAGGTGATTTTACATTCTCAGCATCTTTATCTCTTGAAGAACTTCTTGATTTTTGACTGTTGTGAGATTTATCACTATGATGACTTCCTTCACGAACATCATTTGGACTTGGAGAATGATTACTTCGATGGGAGCCAGTTAAAGGAGATCCAGATCTGCTTCTCGATGCAGAAGTCCTAGGAGATTTTTGTTCTGGAGCAGGAGACTCAGAATGGACTTTTGCAGGTGAATGTGAGCTTTTTCGTGAGCTTCGAGTAGCATGACTGCCAGATCTATTACTTCTGGGACTTCCTGAAGCACTTCTATTACTACCAGATCCAGAATTCGACCCATCTGAATCTGGGGTTCCACTTCTTGAACGACTCGCGTTACTTTTTGGAGATCTAAATTGCATTAATTTTTAATATCAAAATAGTTTCAATTTACAATTATTACTCTTGGTTATTTTCTACAGAATATCCAGGTGTGGGAGCAACTTGAGGTTGAGGACTATAGCTCCGGTCAGAACCAGAATCCGAACCTGAATCTACAAATTTTTAATATTCATTATTATGCAAAAATGCTATACGTATTTAATAATAATAAAATTATAAATCAATTACCAGAATCCTCTTCAGCAAATGTCATTCTCTTTTAAAGATGAATTTAACAGGAACTATTTAAAATTAAAGAAAACTGATATTAGAATTGAAATATCAAACCCTAAATAAATTTGTAAAACAAAAATAAGCGGCGTTCACAAATTCATATAAAATCAAAATTTACGATATTACACCTTTATGACATTTGTCTTTATTAACAGTTTTGATGAAACAATATTGCCAGTATGTATTTTTTAATTTTTTATAAGTGCGTATCGACAAATATTTTGACATCACACAATAATATAAATACGTACGCTTTTGATTGCGTTGCCATTTTTTTTTGCATCACGATAAAATTAATATTAAAAACGGATTGAAGGGGCCGTGCATAAAACGCAATACATTACATATGTAATTAAAACTTGTTAATAATAGGTTTTCGAATCTAGCTCATTATTTTTGTTTTAACTTTCGGAATACAACTTAAAAAAAGATTTTTTATCTATTTCCTTTTTAAAATTTTTCATCTTTATCTCAATGTTTTTTCGTTCCTGGCTCTAATTAGAACTAAACATGTGAAAACAATATTTACGGTGCATGAAGAATAAAAAACTTTTATTGAATATAAACTCATTAGAATTTTGAAATTTTTATTAGAAGAAATAATTCAAGTGTTTGTATTATTTTCGCTTGTTGTTTCAGATTTAATTTAAGATTTTAACGTTCATGTTTCGTTATATTTCTTTTACTTCAACAAGCAAAATATATATTAATGTATTTATTATTAATTATAATACTGTACGAAATTGTTATTTTTTTCCTAATTTCACTTTATCCTTTCGTAAATGTCAGATGAATAAGATGAAAAATATCTTGGCATGTTATTCGTAACGACAACATTTAAGCATTTTCATGTCGTATTCGCGTAATCTACGAGGATTGTGAATAACTGTCTAATGAGATAAATACTATACGTCAATATTTGACATTGAAGTACAAGTACGTATTTGCGTTGTACAATTTTTGAAAACATATGTCACTCATTAATAACAACCAAATTGTCAATTCTTCTAGTCAGAAGCAAGTATTATAAAACATTATTATTTACCAAAAAATATTGCGTACAAAGTTTTTTTTTTCGAAAGAGTTAAAAATAAATAGTTCAGGCGGGAAAAATTATCAAATAAATCAAATGACTTAAATTTTAATATGTTTAAATTTATCACTCGTCGCCTAAAGGAAACCGTAGATGGAACTTGCTACTTTGTAGATTCCGCCAAGGTAAATACCAGTTCGTACGAAAATAAACGAAACAATAGGATTTTTTTTTCAATAAAAGCAAAATAAATTCTACATCGAAAACTTTCAGGCTTGGGTTTGTGGTGTAGCACAACAACAAATTCCACATAATGATGTGAGTAATTCATACCACGATAAGCAAGCTGGAAGATTTTGTGAAAACTTTAAACCTCACGGGCTACAATGCAGCTTTCAAGAAGCTTTTGGAAAACATATAGGTTTTCCAAAAAACTTTAAAATAGATGAGCAATGTCAAAAATTTTCTCATACTAGTTCCAAAGGTTCTTCCTCAAGCAATAGCGGCAAAGAGAGCGGTCAAAAGTTTAGAGAGGCGGATCAGTTACGAGGTGACATACTGGGTGCTTTAACATGGGTAATTATTTTGAAAGTAATCAGGCGAAAGTAATTACAAATTCTTTTAAAATTTATCTTAATAGAGTGGTGCGATAATGTGTGGCTGGTATGCTACTCAAATTCTTTGTATGCAACGAAGAAAATTTGGTTGGGAAAATACTAGCCAAAACCGGTACATAAAGTATTTACAAGTTTCTACCAGAGCCGTTCATACTAACGTTATTGACTCTTATCTTGTCCGAGCAACACCAATTTTAAAACCTGATATCATTAATAGTCAGTTTATCGAACAAATCCCAAAAAGAGAACGAAGCCCATCGATCAGTTCTAAACTAACTGAAGAAGAATCCATCTTTGAGAGCTTCTATTTGAAAAATTTGGAAGACATCTCTTTCGGTAAAAAAGCTAATGCAGACTCTCCAAAATTAGACCTTTTAAATAATTCGTCAGGTGATTCTGGATCCACTGCATCGAGTTCTTCGAGTGTAACTTTTTGTGCATTTATAATTTAGAATCAAGTAGTAATATATGTATATATCTTTTTTTTAGCGTCAATCAGTTTCTGAAGCTGTGAACGATCTCATCGATTATATTGGAGATTGTGAAAATAACATGGCTTTGGAATACATTCATATTGGTGATTACAAGAAAGCTGTTACCCACTTAAAATTAGCTTCGAATCATCATCATCCGGGTGGAATTTTTAATTTGGGAGTTTGTTATGAAAAAGGTTTGGGCGTTAAAAAAAGTTTACGCCGCGCAATGGAATGCTATCAAGTGGCGTCTGGCTTAGGTCATCCTACCGCAATATTTAACTTGGGAGTATTTTATGCACAAGGACTTGGCGGTTTGAAACAGGACAGAAATGCAGCAGAAAAATGTATTACAACAGCCGCCAAGTTAGGACAACCCGAAGCTATAAATTTTTTAAATTCTATTGAAAGAGAAAACTTAAACCAAGCTTCAATGGTAAATAAAATTCAGTTGAAACTTTAAGCAATTTGGTCAATGAATTCAAAACATTAGTTCTTATATTTTTGTTAATCTTTAAAAGGATATTTTCGTTTCTTTAAAATTTACATAAAAAATTTTTTTAATGTTCTTAGGATTTAGGAAAATGTAAATGAATTATTGTCCAATAAAAATTTTTGAAAAAATACTGTACAACTTGATTTGAGTTTTTTTAATAAAATAGTCATGAAATTTAATTCCAATTTGTAAAGTTCTAAAATTGTATTCATATTTGGATTTTTTGGACGTATTTATGTACATATATGTATACGTGTGTGGATATATTATACATAATATTACGTATATCTGTTGCATTGTAATTACAGTTTTACGAAATACTCTAAATACAATTGTGAAATCTAGATGTCAGATCAAACTGTTATTTTATATACAAACTAATAAATATACTTACATACATATGTACATATACATATACTTATTTTCTACTTACAACTTGTTCATACTTGCAAAAATATGATATTTATACATAACGGCATTATGTAAATCGAAAATAATTTCACCATAATTTATTTTTTTTTTGGCGGAATAATCCTAGGTGACCATATCTACTTTTTTTTGCAGGTATGACTCTTTTCATAACTTTACATACTTTTATTTTAATTCGATGACACATTAAATTTTGTTATAAAACAGATAATGAAAATAATTTTGTAAAAACACATACATACATACATACATGGGTCATTTTAAATACACACCTTCATACATAAAATATATAATGTAGATTATACATTAATAGTACGTAATCTATATACCCATTAGATTATTAAAATTATCTATACATATCCATACATAGATTAATAAACTATTAATAGATTAAAATTTTTATAAATAAAATATATAAATTTTTGCATAACTTATGTGTATATTATATGTACATATGTACTTCGTAAATTTGTTCTCAATATTTACGAGATTGAAAATACAAAGCTTTAAAAGCTCTACACTTATAATTTTGTACATAGATCTTTTAAAGCTCCGCAGTTCTAACCATGAAATTCGAAATTTCAAAAAACTTCTGCATCATGCATGTACATACATATATACATCAATAATATGAATTTATGTACATATATCAATTGATAACTATCAAAGTACATACAATATCAATTATATATTTTTATTATTCATTTCTTAGAAGCTTGAAACAGAATTTATTTTGGCATTTTCGCATTTTTAATATTTCATTTAAAATGGAATATACATACTTACATATACTATGTACAAAATAACTTTAAGCCTACGATGTTCTAATGATTACATAATGTATTTTCTTTCAGTTCAAATTTTCATATACATTACATATAATGCATCTCTTACATACAATATATACATATAATGTAGATATGTATTGCGAAAATTTTCTAAATTTCAAAAAAGATTTTTGATATTTTAATTGCGCTCTACTTAAGTACCGCATTAAAAAAATTTTAGTTACTTTCTTAAACATTTAATTAAGAATTCGGGTTAATTACGATCTAAGCAATTTTTCTATACTTTTAGGTTTTCATTTTGTAAAAATCATGAAGTTAATCGATCAGGTCCACCAATATATTGAGAAAGAGTATATAAAACTCAAATTGAAAAAAAGATCAATTAAGAAAAAGAGTTCTGATTTGGAAGTGAATAAAAAGCGAGATGAAAAAGCGAGATACGCAATTAGATTGTATATGCTTGCCATAGTGTTTTTATACCCAAGAGAATACAAAATATAGGATTGGGTCGGCCATATTGTGGAACGGGTATTTTCGATTACTTATTTATGATTATATAAACAATATTAATTATTCACAATCGACAATACACTAGAAATTACTTTTATTTCTAGTTTTAATTCTTCTGATTTTACTGTTATTTAAAAATATGTACATATGTATAATGAAACGTTCCATATTGCTATTAATAAAAGATTTTTATTTTTGTGTTTTATTTTCTTTCTTTTTGCTTAAATTATTTTACTTTTACAAATGTTTTTTAAATAAGTTAATTAGAAATGTAAAAAAAAAATTATACTTATTCATTTAAAAAAAAAATGTTTTATTTCGTTTTGTTTATTCAATATATAAAATTTCTAGTAAGTGCGATAAAAAATGCAATTTTCTTTTTTTTGTAATTTGAAATCATCAAAATTGAACAAAAATTTTGTTTTTCTTGTCTCTCCTCTTTAATAAATCGATTAATCGACAGATTACCTGTTTAATTTTTTTTTAACTTTGATTATTGTCCCTACTTTCTAAATTGTAATCTATTTTGAATACTGTTTTATAAATATTTTAGTAATTTTAGTACAATTTATTATTTTTTTTTTAATTAAGCCGCATTATCATGAACATTTTTATTAAAATTTATTCTTCAGTTATATGTGAAATTTTCTATTTTCTTGTCTTATATTTTTTAAAAGAAAAATATTACAAAAAACAATTAAAAAATAAAAACATTCTTAATAAATTTCAATAATAAAAAAAAAAAAAAATTTACTGAAAACAATTCAAAATACATAACAAAAAATTAGAATTAGATTATTATTTAGTTAAATTAAGAGCAAGAAATAATTATTAAAAAAAATTACATAGTACATACATATACACAAAAATTATAATGTAATTTAATATACGACCAATGTTTATTATTATAAAAGAAAAAATTAATTGTAATAATATTGGCAGCAACAAGCTCGTATGGCAGTTAAAATATACAAGAAACAATTTAAAATTAAATTTAAAATTATCCAAATATGTACATTAAGAAAAAATTGTATTTTGCAAAGTTTTACACAAAATTGTTGAAAATTTGATCTGATATATTTTGGAGTTATTGAAATATTGCAGGTGTTCAAACACTTCGATAAATTTTAATAAATTAACTTAATTATTTTCTATATGTATTTTAAATATAAAAGCATTGTTGATAAAAATGATATGTATAGTAACTTTCAATTGGTACTCAGTATAACAAAGTTTATTTATTAAACAAGACTATTTCACTGATTATCCTTTTCTATTTCATATCAAAATAATTTTTATGTTAATCAATTTGTAAGAAATATTTGATAAGAAATTTGAAATTTTAGAATGAATTTAAATTTAATTTTTTTAATATAAATACTCTCAATTGTTTTAAAAGAAACAATAATCCTATTGTTAGAGAAATTCTAGATTTAATAAATAACATTATGTTATTAATTATAAACATTATCATAATCGGCAAGGCCAATGGTATTTTTGACGAATTATTTTAAATTTTTGATCTGTAAAATCAAAAATCATTTATCATAATTTGAAATGGTTTGGTTAATTTGCCAACTATAATTCGACTGACTTCGCCGATCATAATAAGGTAGTCTTTCAAAAATTATAAACTTAATTCGATAATAATTACTAAATATATTTTATATTAATATTATTAAATTAAAATTAATTTGTAATAATCTTTTATATTCCAAAAAAATCTTTTATATTCCAAAATATTGTATTAGTAAAGGACTATTACTATATTGTATTAGTATTCGAAGATTAATTACTTTAATTATAATTGTCTCGAAGTATATTGTTATTTATTTCTTTTGGAATTGATGGAAATTTATATAAATTTAAAAGTTTACATTTAATTAACTTATAAGTTAAAAAATTAAAAATTTAAAAAAGGTTTCAGAATCTCAAGAAATATCAAATTCAAAATTTTACAAAATTTTCATAGTGGATTTGAATCTAATGTGTTTTAAACTCTGCATTTTTGTGTTATTGATCTATTGAGAACTTAATTGATGTATATTTACGTATGAAATTTAGTAAGTACATAATTTATATTTATAATTTCTAACATTCTATAATATTTTTATTACAATATTAAATAAAACATGGTCGTATCTACATTTCTTTTTTTGTTTTTTATTTTAAATTTTTTATTTTATCAAATCTCGTTTTTAAGTCACATTGTATTATATTTAATTATTTATTTTTTTTTATTTACTACTTTTTTTAATAAGTATTTTTAGTCTATTTTAAAAATTTAAATATTCATGTATCATTTTTATTTTATTTTTTTCTTTTTTTAGCTGAGTTTTTATTTCTTAATAATATTGCTAATTGGTATTTTACTTAAAAATTAACAAATTTTATAAACATTATTATTATAAGAATTCTAATTTAGGATCAATTAAATTATATATTTATATATATATTATGTATATTTTATTTTCATATATTTTATGTATAGTTATGTATATAATTTAAACAAATTTTTTTTTTTTAAAGATAACTAACTTATTGTATTTTTTCTTTTCCTTCTTCTTTTTCTTCTATATTTTGTAAGAATCATAATAATATTAATAATAATAATTCAAATCTTAAATATGCCAATAAATTCCTTAAAAACTACGAATTATCCGGAGAAGATCAGCATGCCTAAAATGATATTGAATAAGAAAAAATGAAAATGTTAATAAACTTTAAATTATTTTTTTTGTTAATTTCTTTTTTAAAAAAATTTATATGTAAAATAAATGAATTTTGTTCTGAGAAGAATAATAATTAAAAAGATTTTTTTTCTTAATTGTTTTAATAAAAAAAAAAAATCATTCCTTTTTTAAAATTATTTTTGAATCATAAATTAATATTTGTTTTAGTGAATCAGTATTCAGATGTAGCCAACAAATTTTACAAAGTATATGTTGAATGAAATTCTAAAAATTGAATATTTTGCAATATGTTCATACATACATACATGAATATGCAATAAGTTTGTATATATATATAATATTATAAAAGTAATTTATATATTAAAGTTTGATTTTAGGTACTTTTACACGTTCAACATTGCTCATGAATATTGTTTAATTTGATCAAAAGTTTGATGTTTAAACGAGCATGTGTTTGGTTTGAAGTGAAAAAGAGAATGCTATCTGAATTTTCATGAAACAAAATTCATTAACAATGTTTGATCTTGTAAATGTTGTCTGACATGGTAGGGCAAACTCTCACATGCAACTACAAATATGATTCTTATAGGAGACAAAAGAGTCTTATAAGTTACAGTATTGGAATAAATATTTGTCGATATATTAAAAAAGTTATTCTCAAAACATTTACTGCACTTGTTGTGCATTTTTACTCATTGAAACAAAAAAAAAAAATTTAATTTAATTCCCAGATTGGAATTATATTTCCTCTATATCACTTGAAAACAATTTTTCTTTTATTAAAATATCTTTAATACTTGAATTTAAAATTAATTTCAATAAAGTAGGGGCTAGAAAGAGAAGGTACACTGTAAATGAATTTGGTTTTTTTTCCCTTTTAGAATTCATATATTACCTGCAGTGGTTGTGCTGTCATTTCATAACCACCTTTACTTCTCATTTGATTTTGCAGTGCATCCAAATGATTTGTAGATAATTCGATATCAGTTGAACCAATGTGCGCTGTATGAACAAAATTTGTTGGATTACCAATCATAGATCTATCTATATGAAGTCTTTTATGTCTCCGTCTTGATGGTGAAGGTGTCTGATGAAAACAACATGAAAATAATAACCATATTTCATTTGGACTTGCTGCCATTTTTAATATATTTTTGTTTTTTTTGTTTTAAATTAATTCTCCAATCCAAAATGTGAAAAAAATTAAATATAAATTTTTAAATCGTCTTTATTTGTATATGTAATTTGTCTGAAAAGAAAATAAAATGATAAAATATTAAAAAAAAATTTTTTTAATAAAATTAGTAAAAGTGTTAGAATATTTCTATATAAAATTAAGTTTAATCATAACTTTTAGAAAATAACAGAAGCTTATTGTTTTATGTATGCATGTAACATTGTTTTTATTTGAAAATTGGATAATAAAACGAAGTGGAATTCTGTATCAAGTGTGGGTAGTAACAATTTTTTTGAAAGCTACAACTGCAAATAGAGATATTTCACTTGACTGAAGTGAAAATTTTAGAGAATTGAAATGTGATAATTCAATATCGCATTTTTAATGCTCTAAAGTTAAAAATAGAACAAGAACGATTTTCTGCGGCGAAATGTCAGAATTCATATAGAATACATTTATCTAAATGGGACTGCTAGAATTAAGCGAAATTATAATCACGAATTTTATCATGTGCGTGTGACATTATATGAAAATTACTATTCAATTGATTTTGCTGTTTCGCTCTTGTTCTGGGTTAACAACGAAAATCGTCCATCGTTGCCATTCACCGCTTCGGTTCTATTTTCACAGTAATTTCGATAGTTTAATTATTAAACAACCTTTTTGAGAATTATCAACTTTTTATATTGTAATTATTTAAACTTTGATTAAATTTGATTTCCTTCAACAAAATATTCAAATTGATTTTAATTTAGAAATGCGTGCGCGTACTGCATTTTCAGAAGAACCTTATATGCAAATAATGTCGAAATACTGCAATAATTTCTAAATAGAAATTATTTCTTCAGATTAAAAAATGAAAAATAAATTTCAAAGAGATAATAATTATGTATAAAATATTTATATGTAATTAAAAAAATTATTATTAAAGCTAAACTAAAATATTAGTGCCTGAATTTAATTTTATTTTCCCTATAAACTTGAATTGAAATTCTTTTTGTTTTCTCAACGAAATAAAAAATTTAAATAACTATTTCAAATATTTCAAATACATAAACAAATTTGACAATAAACTCGAATATATTTTCACTTTTAATACAAAATAAAAATAAATAAAACTTTCAATTAATTTATAAATAGAATAATTATTTTGTAAGAATATTTTTATTTCGTACGAATGTGAATTTTTAAAAGAAAAAATATTATTTCCACACAATTTTTAAAATATAAGAAATTAATGTTGTAATCATATATAAATATTTAAAACAAAATTAAAAAATTAATGAATTATTTAAAAATACATCATCAAATTTGAAGGCATGATGTAATTTATGAACATAAACCATACACTTGAGCCTTAATTAAAAAGTTTTAGTGCTATTTAAGTAGACAAGACATAAAAAAAATTAGCAAAATGATAAAAAAAAACTTAATTGAATCGAATCGATTTTATCGTAAAGATTAGTAATCGTAAGTATTTGAAACTATTTTCGATATATTATGTAGCATTTATTTTTTGTTTTGCTTTTCTATTGAAAATTAAGAAATCTTTTTGTAGATCATCTATAATCAATCTTCATTTTTTATTTATTTTTAATTTGCTTGTCTCTATATTGAATATCAAGTTCAATAACTTTCAAAACATAAAAGTTTGAAATATTTAAATTTTTAAGAAGAACATATTATAAAATGCTTTAGTAAATTAAAATTTCGTTATAATAATTGTCTAAAACACTGTTAGCATTTTATGAAAAGTGTATGATGACTACAAATTTTATATGAGAAAAATTCTGACAAATTCTGACAAATTTTTCAGAGAAAAATGTTTCTGTGACATCCAAATTGCAAGTAAAACACAACGTTTTCAAAATTTTGTGATCTAAATTGTAAACTGAAAAATTTTAACAACATCAACTGATCGAAAATCTTTAGGAAACGTCAAATAATTTAATGCAACAATAAAGCAAACCATGCATTTTAAAATTTGACTATACTTTACTTAAACTTTCAAAACTTTTAATAGGCCCATGTATTTATTATATGTTAAAAACATTTACAATTGATGTTTTACGAAAATAGTGATCCAAAACTTGCCTTTTGTTTACAATGTATTGTTTAGCTTAGGTAACAAAAATTATTAATAAATTTAGCTTAGGTAACAGACGATTTGTATTTTTTGCATAATTTTTTTAAGTATTTTTTTCTAAAATCAAAGGAAATTTCATAGGATTTTCTTTTTAAAAACTTCAAAAAAATTAAAATTGAAAACTATCACCTTATTATTTCTCAAAATAATTTAAAAACAAAATCAAAATGTCAAAATTTTTTGAAATGTGCTAATGATTTTTTTTTTATTTTAGTTCACGTATTAGTCACTAGGTCCTGCAAGGAGTTGCTGAATACTAAATAAATAATAAATAAAAATAACTATATACAATACCACGACAGGCCTAGGTGGTCTATGTTTACCCTGCTGGGGGCCGCGTTGACCTAACCTAACTTAACCTACATATGTATGTAAAAGGAATTTTAACATTATTTGAGATATGTATGTATGAATGTTTTTGTATTGAAAAAATTTAAAAAATGATACTCGGAACTCAAATTTTTTAGTGGCTTGTAGTGTGTTTAGTGACTTGGTCATCTTAAACACTTTAACAATTTATTTAATTAGAACAAAGTATTTTGTATAGAATTGGCTCTTAAATGGAATATTCATTGCCTCCCAAAAAATATGTGTTAAAAAAGGTTTTTAAAAATAATTTAGAATTATTAAATTTTCTTAAATTTTTTATTGCAAATACGAGTATTTTCAAATTATCTCATACTTTTATGGTGTTTTTTTTTCTCCAGAGTAATAAATGAAGTATTCGGCGCGGCGCAGTGATTGACGTCGCTAATGCTAATAAAGTGCTAGCAAAAATCAATTTATTCTAAAGAAAGTTATTAAATCAAATTTGCAAAGGCAATTATACATACATGTGTGAATAACGGAGATCAAACAAAATAATTTTTCAATTTCAAATAATTTTTGAATGACTTCGAAATTCATAAATTCTTTAAGTTCATACAATACATATGTATATATTTACATATTTTTTTAATGCGTTAGACAAACCATTAATCCACTTCCTTAAAGTGTTCCGAATAAATTAAGCTTAACTAGATCAACCAACAAAATAAGCAAAAATTTGATTGAATGTTAATTGATTTTTAAAATATTATGTACATGCATATACATATATACATAATGTATAACACGAGGTCACAGAAAATACACAAAAGGAGGACAGACCAATTAGTATGCTAACATTTAAGTAAGCAAGTACATTGCTATATGTTTCTTTTAAGTTTTTGACACAATAGAGTCTGTGTGTACGTACATACATACACATGCTTCCATGTAGGTAACTAAATCATAATAATTGTTTATGAACTTCAGTTACTTACTTATACTGGTAGGTTTATGTATATAAATTACGCATTAATTTTTACCTTCAAAACTAATTCATAACAATTTGTAATGATATAAGAATTAAATTTGTAAAATTTTTTGATTTAAGATTAAATGAGATTAAGATCCTAAGTGATGTAGATATTTTAAGATTATTTTTCTTAATCAGAATAAATATACCAACTTTTATGTCAGTAAAAGTTTGAGTCATGTAAAATATTAACTGACCATGTTACTGAGAAAATTAGCTAATAATAAATATTATACAAGTATGTACATTAGAATTTTACATTGTGAGCAAGTTTTGAACTTAATTTAAATAGTTTTTGAAATTTGAATTTAAATTCTATACCTACATACTATTTCAATTTAACATAATCAGCAAAGTCATTTTATCATAATTAGCATACCATGGTTTTATATTTACAGTTGCAATTAGCTAAATACTATTTTCAATTATCATGATTGAATTTAGCCTTCGAGTTTTATCTGTAAGATTTTTTTGTATGCAAATCTATTCCAAGATATCTGAGGGCTAACCTTTTTTTAATAAGTATCCAATGAGTGATTAATGATTATAACTATATAACTGCATAACTGTTTGGTATTCCAATCGGTATTAATTACCTGCCGATGATTATTAACGCAACCAACAGCACGCACCAACAGAAATTTCTTAAAAAGCATATTAATACATATTCTCTTCTTGATTACATAATTGAAAAAAAAAGTTAAACTTCAACCCTACCCTACTCTACTTAAGCTGGTAACCCTACCACTCATATAGATTTTTTATTGTACATATGCGTGAGTTGTGTGTTTACAATTTTTTTTAACAATAAGTACGCAATTATTTAAAAAGAAAAAGACATTCAATTATATTTTGTTCAGTGGCTGCTAATTAATAAAAAAAAGAAAAAATTGAATTGAATTTGCTTCTTTGATTTCCTAAGAAATGATGACGTCAAGTGAGTGGTTTTCTTTGCGTAAAAGCAAAAATAAGAGCTTTAATCTTCTTTACCACAGACAATAGCAATAAAACTTGTTTTTTCTCTTTAGAAATTATTTTTATACTTTTAATAATGAATGGTTCTTTACTTTTTACAATAGTCATTTAGCTTAGTAGTGAAAATTTTAGAACTTTAATATATACATATAGTACATAACATCTTGTTCAACATAAAATTCTAATTGGATATACATATGTATGCAGGTATCTCTGTTCGTCTGCTTCGACAATAACTTAACACTAACAGAAATAATTTGCCAAATTTTTGCAAGTTCAATATAATATTAAATTCAATACATAATTGAATTTTATTTGAAGATGATCGAAACAACGGGTTGCCTAGATGTTGTAAAAAATTGTCCATCTTCTCCTTCAGCATACTTCACTAAAGAAATAGGAAATATTTAAGTTATAATGTTTGAATGAAGCAAATTTTGTTAATAACAAGACTACTAGTTAAAAAACTAAAGGATGACATGAATTCATGTGGTTTATTCATCATCCTAACTCTTAGAATAATTCAATCGTACGGGTATCACATAATTCAGACTGGTCAACTCTACTTAAGTATTCTTGTTTTAAAATGAAAATTTTCACAAGTTTTTATGTTGACAGTGATTGTATGCACTTGTACAAATGTATGTACATATAAATAGAAAAATGAGTATAAAATATAATTCAAGATGATTATCAAGGTGACAATACTTAAATAAATAAAATAAATTAAAACAAAAGAGAAGTATGAAAGGAGCAAAAAACAAAGAAGAGAATAGAATGGAAATCAATGTCAAACAGGCATAATTTTGACCTAAATAATATTGTTAATTTCTTTTAAGGTCGAGAACTGTGTCGAATGTCGATTGTTTCTTTATTTATTTTAAAATTTATTTAATGACATAAAAAGGAAATAAAATAAATCATAAAGAATTCAACAATATTCTACCGTTTTTTTTTTGTTTAACTTTTTTTTTTTTTATATTTCTTTTCTTTTATTCTTAATTTAATACTAAACTAGTTTTGTACAATCGTAACATCTTAAGAAATAGGTCATTATATTAACCGAGATAATTTCAATGAATTCTAGAGAGTGTATGTATGTACATATGTATGTAATTATGTATATAAACTATATTATTATGTTCTATATTCGTTTATTGATTAATGCTTGACTTTGCTTGCTAATAATGGCGTACAATGTACATTATTTTTGTTTGTTTCTAGATTCTATTTCAAATCAATTATTTAAGAAAATGATACATAAGAGGACTATCAGACACAATTAAATTATTTTATTATTCAAAATTGGACGTGGAAATGATTTCAAATGACATACTGTTCGAAAATGCACATATTCTAAACTTCAACGGAGACATGAATATACGCAAATAATCAAATCTTTTCAGAATTTCACGCTGGAAAAAAGTAATGGATACAAGTATGTGTAAATCTTCAATATCTTTACGAAAATGTGCCAGCAACAGCAAGCACACTAGTTTTCAAACCTTAAAAATATAAAATAGGTACTCATAATATTTCAATATTAGAACGCTCAGTGTTCTGGCAAACATGCAAAATTTTGCAATAAGTGCTTGATTATAAAATCGTTGGGAGCATGATGTGATTTTACAATCTATTGCGTTAAATTCAAATCGAGTGCTCTAATTAAAAAATTACAAACTGTTTGATTACTCAATTGCAGATGTTTGATTACAACATGTAATTAAAAAGTCGTAAAGATAAATATTGCATGTTTGCTTGAACCCTTGTGTATAGAAATTATGTACTACAAAGCAAATGCAGTAAAACCTATCGAAAGCCGAAACTTGTGAGAGGCAACAACCTGTCAAATCCGTAAACATTTTGTAGAAAATTTAAACAGTTTAAACATTCCCGAACATTTTGACTTGAAATGCGGGAGTTTTCTCTTTTTTTTGGTTTAAAATGTTTTACTTTTGTTTGAAATGGCAAAAATATTTTTAAATTGAAAAAAATTGTTAACACTCCTCTAAATTTTATCAACTCACAGAGAAAAGTATGAATAATGTAAATGTCGGAAAATTTAGAAATTTTAAGTTTTAGTTTGAAAGCTCTTTAAGCAGTTCGGTCCGTTGCAATAATAATCGCCTCTGACAAAATATTGAGATTAATATACACGCACAAATGGGTTAGTAGTACATTTATACATATACTTACATTTAGGGGTTAGACAAGGGACTGGTAGTCAACATAATATTTATATTAACGCTTAAGCGTTGATTCAAGCTTTGATTGCAAAAGAAATTATTAATCAATTCTTTTATTTAAAATTAATATAGATACGTTCAAATATAGACAAAATAAATTTCTTCGAAGCCCGCCGGATTCTCACAGGACCAAGATAATAATAGCTAAAAATTTTTCTTTTTACAAAGATTTATTAAAATTTAAATTTAAAACAGAGTACAAAATTTTTTATTCAAGAAATTCAAATTTCACACAAAATAAAATTAGGTGCTAAACGATGGGCTAAAACAAATTTCTAGAATTAGTTGCTTCTTGTTAATTATTGAAATATGTGTAAATCAATGAGAATATTTTAATGTACATAATCTCAAAATTAGAATTGCTACAAGTAAAACAGGTAACGAAACTTTGTTTTATTAACAGTTTACCTGCAGAGTTTAAATAACCAAACCTATACAATTACTGCTCAGCATGCATTTAATTTTATTATTCATTTTAATGCTAATCTCTTTTTGTTTTTCCAAAATTTTAATAAAACATTAAATGAAAAGAAATAAAAAATCGGTCTTTCTTTTTAAATTATTTTATTAATTTTTTTTTTACATTTTTTAACTCTACATTTGGTAATAAATAATTTGTTTCCGTCTTATACTTAGTTGTTATCTAATTCCAAAATTTGAAATACATAAGCATAATATTGAAATCAAAGTCATAACGTAAATGAAAATTAATAAAAGAGCAAATTAACAATTAAAGCGTTACAACAAGATAATTTAATATTTTGGCTATTTCGTCTTACGTAAATCTCTCTAGATTTAGTTATAATATCAAATTAATATTATAAATTTTATGTATAATATTAGACAAAAGTTTAAATTATTAAAAAATATTAATGAGAAAACAGAAAAATATTTCGAATTTTGAAAAGCGATGATTTAGTAGAGGAGATCTGCAAATTACTTACCGTGTAATATAGAAAAATATAAAAAACGGATTATTACACACGGAGTGTGTCGATTTTAAAAAAGTTTGTGGTTTCGTTTACGGTGTTGTTAAGGGGCAATAACTTTTAGTAATGGGAAGGTCTATTGTACAAGATCGATTTGTGTATAGAATTTCAATTTTCTATCTTAAACGGCGTAAAAAAGTTTTTAAACGGGAGCACCGACAAAAAGAGTGACACTAAAAAATATATTTTTTTTTTAATTTTATTGGAAATGTGCTTAAGAACTTCCTTTTAAATTACATATACGATTATCTGATTTCATTTACTTCTAACATTTACTTGCAAAAGCTGTACAAGTCAGCAGTATATGTTTTCAAATATTTACCAATAACCAAGAGTTTTTTACAGTATGGTTTTTAAAATTGATATTCAGTAATGCCGGTAATAATATTATTTATCTTATTGTTACAATTTTACAGTATACAATGTAGGTATGCATGTACATATGTATGTGTGTATAATTTTATTTTATTTGATTCAATCAAGTTTTGTTGTTGTTGTCATTCAAGGCGTTATTGTTTTTTAGGAGTTAAAAAAAGAATGGTGCAAAATATTGCAAAAATATACTTATTTGTTAAAAAGGAAAATACAACATTTTTTATTTATTCACACAGAAAACAAAAAATTCAAAAATGATTCAGTCACCTTCTCAACTCAACTATGATTTTATTTTTGCGAATTTTGTATTTCAATGTGACTAATATTAAAATATTATGAATAAAAAAAAATTGTATGATTTAATAACTTTTAATATTATTTGCATGATACAAATGAGTATTGTGTTTACATCGGCACCAACATGAAAGGCGACAGGGGAGGTGGCACGATAACTATGACGGCGACATTAATACTATGAAAGAATTAGATTGTAAAATGTTATCCACTTCTTTCATTTTGTGTGTACAATAATCATTTGTTAAGTGAAAGTGATATTTTTGTTTTTATTTTAAATAGCAAAAAAATATTTTCAATGATTGATTACTTTACTCAACATTGAAGTTTTAACAATTTTCGCTATATGATTGTATATGTAAGTGTTCTTATACATGCAAGAATTGCTTACAATATTTTAATAAAATCAATTATTTAGACAGAAATTTAAATATTTCTTAAACGAAAGCATGAGAATTTAAAAAAAATAATTTGGAAACGAAAAATTTTCATTGATTTTTCAAATCATGAGTAAATGTTTCAACAGAGATTTAATGATTGAAATTTAAAAATACCAATATTACAACATAGGATTTAATTAAGAAGCAATGTGAAGCAAATATCAATTTCATTAGCCGAAAGAATCTATTTGAAATACAAAGTGCATTCCACAAATATTAAATAATAATGTCTGCGATGATCGGTTTAATTTCATGTCTTAGGACCTCTTAATTGAGTTGATTTAAGATCAAGCGATTTGGTACTGTGATGAAAAATAGTATTGAACGTATATAGTTGGTAACATTTTGGCTGAAATGAATGTGAATGAATGGTTTAAAATTGAACCCTTCATATGTCTCTAATTAAGAAAAGAAATGGCAATGATTGATTTATCAATAAACATTAGTAGTGCTAATTTGTGTTTTTTACTTTAATTTAAAAATCAAATGGTTATTAAAAATCCATTGGAATTAAGTAATTAATTTTTTACAAATATGTATCCAATTTAATAAGATCAAATAAATTTCCAAACGTATACTTCCTAAAATATTGTAACATCATAATGTACTATTTACGTACTGTTAGAAGTAATGTACTTTGCAGGAAATTTAGAAATTATCATTGCTGAAAAAAAAATTCTTACGGCATAGGGTTTTTACTTTTTGTACTCGTATAAGTATTATGCCTGTCAAAATAAGTATGAAAATATTTTACACTTATTTAAATTCAATGATGTTTTGTGTACAAAAATGTTTCCTTGTGATATTTCATAACAATTACTATTTTAAATATTGATGTTACGATATTATAATAGTCACTCTATATATAGCGCATATTTTTTTAAATTAATTCACATATAAACGATAGATATTAATTACGTATGGCCTACTAACCGATTACTTGGAATTATGTATATCTTTAAATACATAGAATCATCTAAGACTAATTAATCTATCAGAAAATATGACAGATATTCTTCTTCTTAATAATTCAAAAGCATAATTATTATACTAACACATCACAGTACTTACTCTGTACTTAAATGTACACATACAGTTTATGACTTAAATTTATTAGATAAAGCATTTTATTAGAGGTTCAATGAATTGTTTAATATGAATGTACATAATATGTGAATATATATATAAAATTTAATTATTAAAGTCATACTCTATATCATACATGTCATATGTATGTATGTAAAGATGATGAGCAAAGTAATTTTATTTAATAAAATATTTGCAATCATTATAATTAATTTTAATTGGTGAAAATACGCATTAAACTATTCTCATACCAGATACTTTATATAGATACAAATATAAAAATAAAATAAATTAAAATAAATTAAAATGTGTAATATACAATTTGTTTAAAATAAATTAATATAAAAACGCTAATCATTTAAAAATTTGCGACCTCAAAATGCATTGCACTTATTATAACTATAGAATAAAAGATATAAAAATAACGAGAATAGAGTTGACCGTGTCAAATCTGTTATGACTGGCTATGGGACAGACTATGACTTTAAGTTGCCAAATTACCATATTAATTTATATAAAATTTCAGTACTGTGTTTTCAATATTTTCTAAATGGCCAACACTATTGGAGTTGTATGGCAGCTACCAGAAGGACCCAAGCAATTTCAACAAATTTTATCAAACACAATGGCCTTACTAATATATTTACTTGTGCGAAATTTCAATATCACAGCTTTTCAAGTTTTTGGGATATACCTAAATAATTTTTGAAGTTGTATGACAGCTATCAGAAGGAGCCAAGGAATTTCAACAACTTGAATCAAACACATTGGCCCTAATAAGAGATTCGCTTTTGCAAAATTTCAATACTATAGCTTTTATAGTTTCTGAGATATAGTCAAAAAAATTTTGAAGTTGTATGGCAGTTACCTGAACCAGTGCCCCCATCATAACTCAATTTAAATAGGATTCTGGTGAACTTTGGTGAAATTTGGTGAAAATTTGGTGAACTTTACTTAATTAGTTTTTGAGTTATCGTTGGGACAGACGGACAAAAAAAAGCTAAAGCGATTCAGAATTCAACGCTGATCAAAAACATACACTTGAGTCTATATCTAAGGCCATTATTTCTTAGCGTTGCAAACGGTAAGGCAAATTTAGTATACCTTTCAAACATACGTTCGTACGGGTATAAAAATAATGGTTAGATTGGCATTTTAAAGAAAAGATGAAACACTTTGAACGAATTGTAAAATTTCATTATGGTTATGAATTATATGATATATGTTACAATGAACTATCAGTGTAGAATTTTTAAAATGGATCATTCAAAAATAAAATATAGAAATATGTAGTTGAATTAAGAGAAAAATATAAAATGGTGATAGTAAATTTTATTTTAAAAAAACGAATTAGACATTACATAAATAACTGTAAAAACAATTTAACAATTAAACAAATTAGCGAATGTTAACCCATCAAAACGTTTGTTAATAGTAAAATTTTTTTATTAAAGTGGTTAATCTTAAACTTGAACAAATTACTACAAAAAAGCTGGTTTTGATACTTTATTTCTGAATTTGCTCGCATTAGTTTTAAACATGTCAAAAAGTTGCGACTTAAAAATGAGTATTTGATACAAGTTTGATGCATTGTAGAGTACTAACGAAGTTTGATTTTGGAAGAGCTAGGACTTTTATATTTCTGGTTCAAGCAATTTTAATTTACATTTGAATATGATTATAGGTCATGTTTTTCAAAATTTTTCTATAAATATATTAACACATTGTTGACCGGGAACGTCATATGACGTCTTTCGATAACGAAGCCTATCATACTCTTAAAAAGTATTAAAACATGTAATTTAATACAATGTGTGCAAAGTTCCTTATAAATATATTATGCAATAAAAAAGTTTCTAATAAACATATTATGTAAAAAAAGTGTTGAGAATTTTCAATTTTTCCAAAAAATCGCCGGACACACGCGTTAGTTCTTATAAAAAACACCCGGTCAACAATGTGTTAATAAAGAAGAAGCTTTCATTATCAGCTCATCTACATTGGCTCTGATGGTTTTTTTTTAAACAGTGTTGCTACCATCATTCGACCATTTCGGTGTCTTGTAACGAAACAGAAGTTAAACAATTTTGCGTCTCATTATTAAAATTTTTAGGAAAATAATATGTATGTTTGTATTTAAGAAACGTCAGCTGTGAGAGTGTAACATCAAATAATTTATTAAATATCTGTTATTAACGAACGAACAAGCTTCATGCGATTATACAAACTTAATGTACCTATCATCGTACAATCAACACATTCATATACAAACATACATGAAGTTTTTTCTAATTTTTGCCTAGTCTTTGTCCTAGGTTTTGTGAAATTATCCATGGTTTAGCATGCTTTTATTAAATAAAATAACGCATATATTAAATGCATTCTTAGTGCATATAATCTTTAAATACAAGCGTGATTTTGTTTTAAATTTTCCTAAATTCCACCATGACTAAAAAGTTACTTTGATAAACTTTAAATTTTGCTCTTTAGACAAAATCTACTTAATAAAATCTGTTAAAATTAATTAATTGATATTCAAAAAACAAAAAAATATGTTGTAAATCAAAAGAAAAATATCATAAAAGATTTGTTTTTTTTTTGTAAGGAAATAATTTTTAATTAATTTGTTGAACCATTTACTGAATTACCCAATTTTTTTTTTCAAAATTAACATCCATATGACCTGAATCTATTACTTCCTTAATTGAAAAACCCCCTAAATAATAATGATAAAAAACAAAACTGCAACAACAACTTATTTTTTATTAGCCCTGGTACAGCTTTGGTAATTTTTTCTTTTATTGCTATTCACTTGATTGTCCACTTGCCAGCCATGTAATGTCAGTTAAAAACAAAAAATTTTGCGTGATAATTTTTTCATGTTTTGTTTTTAGTTTTTTTTTCTACGTTTTCTTACTATTTTTTTTTTTTAATTTTTAGTAGATTTCCCAGAATATTGGTAAAACATGTTCTAATTAGTTTCATGTTGTCTATCAGTTGGTTTCTCCAAGGAACTGTTCACAAAACTTTTACATCCTGTAAGATAGAAAACTTAAATTTTATACACAGGGGAGGTGTTTACGAGAAACCTATATATTTCTCTCAAAGAAATTTTTAGTTCAAATCAAACTTACCTTATACTGCATTTAGTTCTGCTTTCGTCCACATAAATGGCCTTTTTGTATTTCTTAAACATGCCATTTTTTAACTATTTGTATGTTATTAATATTTTTCAAATTCTGGTAAAGTAGAAAAATTACTGTCTACTTTTTGAAAAATTATAGACAACCGTTTCAATGACAATATGTTTGCTCGGCTCTTGACATAAACAATTATTTTAAAACTGATTTTGTTAAATTTTTTAGTTGACAAAAGCAGGTTTTAAATAGCATAAACTGTGGAAGTTTTAACATTTAAGTAATTCTTAGATCTTTTAATAAAATTTGTCAGAATTAATTGTTTTTGTACTTTCCTGCCTTTTCAAAATGCCGCCTATTCCAAGAAAAATAAACATTTTAAATACATAGTAATTTTTGTTGTCTTGTTCAACTGAAATGTGCTATTTTGCAGACCCATTGTGTTTGATACAAATTTCTTTTAGTTATTGAAAATCTTGAAATTGTTAAAACTGGTCTACATAAAGAGCATTTTTATCTATGAACTTTTAGGTTATGGCAGTCTCAATAAGAAATAATAATAAAAAAAAACAAATGAAAGAAAAAATGTTATTTACAGTTTTTTTTTTAAATTTTATTTATGAATCGTTGTGTTTCTGTCTCTCTTTTTTTTGCGCTTATCTTTTTAGTTTTCGTTTAAATTCAAAATCTTTATAGCTATCTAGTAAAATCGTCATGTTTTATGTAACATGAAGTTGTTTTGAACCGGAATTCATTTTTTGACTTCTTTTTAATTTCCTCTTTTTATGCACACAATATTCGTATGTATATCTGCATATATTATGCACTTATAATCACATTTTCAAACAGAAGAAGTAAATTAATTACATATCTACAAACATACATACATACATAATATGTACATCATGCATTGAAATTTTAATATGAACAAGTAAAATTACTTGAAAAGTAAGTAAAATGAAAGAGAGGCAAGTCAATATTTTTTATCAATGTTAAAAAAAAAAAAAAACAAAATTCCTTGGAATAAAATCAAACTAACAACAAAAAACACTTCAACCACTATAACAAGAAAATCAATGTTAATAAAAAAAAGGAATGAAATGTTGCATCATCGACAACGTTATTAGTGGATCGGACGAAGTGTGCATAAATAAGTGCAAAATTTAAAAAATAAAATTAATTGCAGTTTTGATATAAGGGAAAAATGTCTTTGTTTTGAATGTGGTACGCATACATACAAATACATTTGTGTACACTTACATACATACATTTTACAAAATTTAATGTGAATATAAATATCTTCGGATTATTCAATACTAATAAGTAGGTACTCTATTTAGAGGTATTCAATGAATATGCATTAGAAACTACTATAAGTGAATTCAAAAGGATAAAAGCGGATTAAAGAAGGAAAGACTCCATTACTTTTGTGACTTCTTTAATTCAAATTCTCGTAGTTATATAAAATGCTATTGTATTCATTTGTTTTATTGTTAGAAAAATTTTTGCTTTTCTAAATATACTTCTGACTAATTCTGGTAATCATTCTATTTACAACTGAATAATTATTAATAAATGATTGAAAACTAAATTTTAAGATATTTTTAGACTAAGCCATTATAGTACTTAATTGGTAACATGTACTATATCTATAAGAATGCTTTGCTCATTTTGTTGACTGTAAATCAAAAATCAAGTCCGAATTAAGAAAACAAAATTAATACTGAATTTCAATTAAATTGATCTAAATTTTAGTTTTTTGTGCTAATGACCATTGTGTCGGCATTAAAATATGATATTTTAGGCAATTTTTAGCCTGTTATTTCATTTTGTCTCCTTGTATACTCCAATTGAGAATGAATTAAAAAAAATCACAATATGGTTCTAAATGAACTAAGCAGTTAGACATTTGGAACAAACAACATTCGATAAGGTTTACTTAGGACAGTTTTTGAAGAATTTTTAAATTTAAAATTTTTGTGTCCGAAATAGTTTCTTTTTGCCCCTACAGTTAAAATTTCCTACAAAAATTTAGAGAGGCTTCAGAAATTATAGTTTGAAAAAGGTCTTTAAAAAAAACTTTACATTGTAAAAAAAAAACTACTAAAGCTTTTTGTACATTTTGGAATATAATTTTTACCATATGAACACAACTTTGACGTTTATTTGAAAATTTCAATTTAGAGTTCTGTTCAAATGTTAATTTTTATAAAACGTTACCACATCATGAAAAACATAGCATTTTTATGCTGCATTTTAGGAAAAAAAAATTGATAACTAGAATTTTATAGCTGAAAATATATGCTAGTTTATTTTATCGGTTTAAGCGTGCTCGATTTTTTCGATACGCGATTTACTTTTATTTTACGTCTGCACTACGTATAAAACGCATTTAGGAAAAGTGTACAATGTCAAGAGCTTTTACTAAACTTTTTGGAACTTGATACTTTGTAAAATTTACGTCGTAAGCGCATTATTGAAGTCACGGAGAAAAATTGCAAATTTTTTTAAAAAATCCAATTTTAAATTTTTGAAAAAATTTCGACGAATTTTAACTTTACTATAAATTTGTAAATTACATTGAAGTCTGGTTATAAAATTGTAAACCTATTACAAAAAATCAAATGCGAATTGGAATGCATAATAACTGTTGTTTAATTTATTTAAAGTGTTATACTATCGACAAGAGTATTCGAGTAAGTAATATACGATTAGAATTGCAAATTTGACTTGTAAATAACTTTTTTGATTAATTGTTAGGCACATTATCAATAATTTATTTATATATTTAATTATTTAAGAATAGATGATAAAATTTTTACAAAAAATTATGGAACATAAGACAATAAAACTAAACAAAATTACTCTTGAAGTGTTAAAGCTCGCCTTAGGGTTAATTAACAAAATAGGGTTCACTTTTTAATCACACTTACATCACGTAGCGATTACGATACGGTTTCAAAATTAACGATTTGGATTTTGTTTAAAAAAGTGTTCGATCTTAACCCCTTCTGTTCATATTTATGTCATTAGAGCCCCACCCATACATTACAAAAACAAGATTTTGAATTAACATGATGTTTAAAAATTGATACAAATTTGGGAGGCATTGAAATAGCACATCATTTTCTCCTAAATTTTTAAAAAATATTTGCTGTCAAGAAATTAATTAATTAATACTTTATATAAATTTTAGAGTTTTCTCCTTATTTCTTGTATACATATCGTATAATTTGTATATTTATATAAATTACCAATAGAAATTAATGCCAAAATAGCTCTTGTATTTTATTTAAAAAAATTTAGATAAAATATTCATCATTATAACGAACATGATTGCATTAAATAAAGGAGGTTACGTGTTGACATCAAATTTTACGGCATACAGTTAAGTTTTCAACTGGAATGAATTTCTCTAAGATATACCAAAGACAATTAAATATTTTTTTACAAAAAGATCTGTTTATTTTTCTTTACAGTATAGTGTATCTTGATTTCGGTTGTTTGTTTCCGAAAATTTATACCTTAACAGTTGACATATTTTCTTGAAATCTTTCGCAAAAAAACGTAAGTTAAATTTTACAAATTTAACAAACCTACAAGTTGTCACAGGATTTAGTTTTTTTCGACTGCTTTTAACGAAATTAACAAACATACTCAATGGGAAAATCAAATAAGGAAAAGTTAACATCTGCTAAGCAACAAATTAACATTTTTAGAGAGAAATTAATTAAAAGGTTACTATCTTTCTGAAAATTCGAAACGATTGTTTGGCCAATATATGTACATAAATTTCCATAATTAAATTACGCAATACTTTCGTTTACTCAGCGAAGACAAATTTAGTAGCATTTATACGAGAAAGAAAATACACAACGAGATCGGTTATATGCTGACCACAACAGATTTTTCTTTCACTTTTTCACATTTCTTTAAGCATTGTATTAGAAGAATAAAGCAAAAAAAAAAACAATTACAATAATAATAAGCCTTTCTCAATAGGCTTTCCTTCTTCTATTCTTCCTTATTTTTAGGTCATCATAAGGAAAAGTATAGAAAAAAATTGCTATAGCAACTTCTATAATAAAGATTTAGTTAGATTCGAAGGAGAGCTTATATGATATGAATCAGGAAACGCTAAAATCATTTATCAAAAAAAAAAGGACAGAACAAAAACATAAAATTAAATTTAATGAAAGCATCAAGCATATTGTAAAAAAAAAAAGTTCATTATAGTTCAGCATTTATAAAAAAAGAAAATAAAATATTGGTAAATTCATTATTGCAATATCCTATAGGTAATAGAATTAACGTCAATACACAAGTAATATATTGTACCAACTATATTTCCTGTATTTTTTCTTCTCTTTCTATTTTCTATAAAGTATACCAGGTATATTTATTAACAGTTCATCACATCAAACCATATGAATGTGAACAAATTTTAATTGGATTCAAATTTCTCGTAAAATATTTTTTACAAAAAATTTTCTTGCAAGTATCGGATTGCGGGCTGTCATGGAGATTGTTGAATCCTTTGCCATGATTAATTAAAATATCATTTTTTTAAAATATCATTTGCTTCGTTTTTGGTTAAATAATCGCTCAAATTTATGTTATACGTTCAAATTGCAAATTAAGAATTTTTTGCTCCTATCAAAAGTTTCAATTACAATTATACCGACATATATTTTTATTATATTGCATAAAATTTTACGCTAAAAAGTTTAAATTTCCAAATATCAAAAGTTTAAATTAAATTTGAAATTTAATAAAAAATATTGATTCCGGTATCCTCTTTGGTTCCTTCTCTAAAACTTGGAAAAAGGGACCAAAGGAAAGGATTTTGATCTGATGGTATTAAAGTTTAACAAATTGTACACCAAAAAATTATATTATGTAGAACAGTGAGAAATTTTAAACAAGAGATGGACATTACTAAAGCCTTACAACAATGGAGGTTTTAAAATGGTTTATGCTTAGAAGAAAAATTATTTCTTACAAAGTACTATAAGAAAATGTTTTACAGTTTATCGAGATTTTTCCAACGATATCGCGAATATTAGATAACTATTTTGTGTTCACGTTCACTTTTAGGGAAAAAAATTGCCTCACTAATTCCCAGAAATATGCTTAATTCCCCAAATAAAAATTGTAGAACTTAAATATAGATCTACATAATATCTTAAGCTACGCAATATGGCCATCAAATTTAATGAACAATTTGCAATAAGTATTATTTGCCGATTTTAAAATTTCCTCCAAGCACGAAAAGTGGAATTAATTAATATGGTATAAAACACTTTTTCTCTATATACTCTTATCTTTCATATATACAGTGGTTCTTTTAAAGATTTGCTTAAATAATTTTCTATGCAAAGTCGTAAATATGTGTATACATTTTTTAGTTGTATTATATATTTAATTTCTTTGTAAAAATATTGAGGAGAACCACTGTATTCACTTATATGAAAAACTCAATTTTTCAAATACATATGTGAGATTGGCTCTCTTATAGTTTACAGCAGACAATATTTATATTACATATATACGTACGAACACATGTACGTATGTAAATACTTATAAATATTTATAATTGTGTAAATAAATACACAATAAAATAACAAATATGTATAATAATAATAGGTCAAACGTGCAGTAAATTTGATTGATAAATATTGAAAGTTTTCTTAGTTTGCTTGCAATTTAAGATGCATTGGGACTTTATTATTGTTTCGTTTATTGATTTCTTGTTACGTGTATATATGTATATGTACTCGTACATATGTTTAGATACGTTTACCCAACATTAATGTTAACATGAATGCTATTCACATTACCTCAACAACATAAAATCGATAATATCTTTAAAGAAAAAATGGGTTAATATGATCTCTTTTATGACTCTGCTGAAGAAGATTGCTTGAACAAAAACTTCAAAAATAAAAAGAAATTTAATAAAAATGAAAAAAGGATTCGACAAAACATAGAAAAGAAAAAAAAAATTTTAAAGTTAATTTTTTTTTTCTTTTTTACAAAATAGCATGAAGGAAAATTTAAAATTAAGTTTCATTTAAAAGAGCACTCTTTTTCTATAAGATTTCCGCTTCTGACGATGGATTTTTACTCTTGTTTCTTTAAAGGAAACAGTCAATTACATATATACATACATGCATTACATCCATACATATATGGCTTTGATTTTGAAATTTTTCTGTACATACATAGATTCCTTATTGTGTAATGGAAAAGAGATACTCTCCCATTCCTTAGTGAAGTAGATAAAGAATACATACCAATTCACTGGATTCTGGTATTAAGAGATAAGGCTTAATCTGAAGCAAACATTTAAGTTTATTAAACAAAAATATTAGGAAAAAGTGCTTTTCTAAAATTGCTATTATTTAATTTGAAACTGTTTTGGTTCATAAAATTACCCGAAAATAAATACAAGGGTTAAGGAAACCATTTAAAACATAATTTGTAAATTAATGTCTTCAATATGCGTGTCACACAACCTATCCTTTTATTAATACATATACAGTTCTTCGATCTCACTGTGATATGTTTAGAAAATTAACTTTTGGAAAGTATGCAATTATAAAATCTTGTAATTTTACCAATAAATGTCTTACTTACGTTGTTGAAAGAAAAAAAGCTTTCAATATTTTCTGAAAATTTCAAAAACCTTATTTTTTTTTGTATTGCAAACACATTCAAACTAACAAATTAAATAGATTTAATGTTCCTTGATAAATGCATAAGGCCTGGTACAAACAACGCAACAGAAGAACGAATGAAAATAAGAAAACTTCTTTTCATTCGTTGTTCTGTATAGAAAATGCTGTTCTATAAAATGTAATTTTCAATCTACAAAGTAATGAAAGAGCTATATATAATTTTGCCATAAATACTTTCAAAAAATGTAATTAAATTAATATAATTCTTTCTAATATCTATAGAATTTAAATTTTGAATAATCCTCGGCAGGATTTTTACACAAAATAGATAAACTAAATGTTAGTTACGTACATTTGCAACTATCTCGCTAATATTTATAAAGTTAAAGAAAAAGATTTTAATTAAATTTTAATGATGCAAAATAATTCACATAATATTTTTAATAATTCAAATGATTTCAATGTACTACATGGTTTTATCGTCTATCTTACCTTTTTTTTTATTGAAAATTAATTAAAGTTTCCTTATTAAACACTGTATAATTCTGCACTTTCAACAGCCAACGTTTAAGTAGAGTGAATTTTATATATTTTGTTAATAATATCTGTAACGATAAAAAAAAATAAATTAAAAATTTTTATTTCCTTATTATATGAAAAAAATATTAAATTTAATTTCAAATATTTTATCCAATTAATAAAATGATTTATGGTTTTATAATTGTAGGAAATGCATTCACTTGTTTCATTTAATAAATTCATTTTTGATAAGTGAAAGAGATTTTATAGTATTTTGCGCTATAAAACCAAAACTTCTGTTATTAAGGAATACGATAAGGAGTGGTCTGTATGACGCTAATTAAATTCTTGCTATAGATCATAAGAAATAAATTAATATGATATTGACTTTTAATGTTACTGTTACTGAGATCTTTTATGCTAAAATTGAAACATAAATATCTAACAAAATAGCACTAACTACCACTAATTGTAGTCGTGTTAAAGACACAAGTTATTAGTTTAAACTCATCAATTTGCAAAGAATTTGAACCTCATTACAAGACTTTCCATAATAAACCCTTAGATTTGCTGCTTGTAGATTTAAGATTTTATGAGACATGACTTAACAATGTTTAAACAATTTCTAAAAACCTTATTTTACGCACATATGAATATCACAATTTATCCGCTCCTTACAAAACTTTTAGTGTAGAGGATGACGTCACGTAAATTGTTATATACAAACATATTGTTTCTTTATTTAATCTAAAAAAATCGACAAAAACCGTGAATTGAAACAATTTTTTTTTCATTTGTTTTAAATTGTTATAAAATTTGTTTTGGTATCACGTGCCGATTGAAACGCTGTTTCGTAAATGTGTATCATTTCCTCTTATTTCGACATTACAAATTACGAATTAGTTCAATAGTCTCTCGTAGCTGTAGTTTAAACAAAATTAAGTTATTTCACCCCTAGTTTATTTGACAAGAAACTTCATATGTTGGAAGAATTTGGTTTCATCTCAACAAAACTTCAGCACGCAGTTTCATATAAAACGGTACCTCCTATTTAGAAAAATTTTAATGAAATTCGGGATGGAAAATTTTCTAGAAATTTCGAAAAGATTTTTCTTAAAATTATGTGATTAAAAAAATTAATTTTAATTATGAATCAGTTTGAAAATGTTGAGTTCCGATTTTGAGTTTTTAATGCGACAATTTTAATTTTGTTGCCCTAATTATTATAAAATGTACTGTAAAAAATACTATTGAATTCTTCAAATGAAAAGAATGTATTAAGAGAGCAAACTAAAAAATTACATAATTTTTAAAAACCCTTTGAATTTCATTTTTTCATGCCTTACAACAATGACTACAACAATTATAGAATTTTTCAATATAAGTTTAAAAATTAAATAGGCAACATATTTTATGAAATATTTTAGAAATAAATGTGTATATGTACACACAAGTATGTGTATACTAGTATTCAGTTCATATTATATTTTAAATTTCGTTCCAAAAGAGAGACCTATACAGTGAACGAAATTCAATAACGTTATTATTAAAGAAAATATAAGGAAATTTTATAGAAACTCGTAAAAAGTAAAACTTTATGTAAGTAACTTTTCTTTTATAAAAGTTCTTTTGAAATTTTTTCTTCTATTCAATATTTTAATGGGTTTAATATAGCAATACTTATATAAAAGGCATGCATATAAATTTAATAAAGAAAACCAACAAAATTAACATCCTTTTTTGCATACAAAAAAAAATTTAAAATTGAAATCTGTTCAGTAAAAATTTTATTTGAAAACTAAAAAGAACTTAAAGCTTTAAGGTCTCATATATGGACACACATGTGCATGCATTACAATTGTATATACTCGTATGTATTAAAATTTATCTATCTTATTATTATTAAAAAAATATCATATCTCTTTTAACAAAAATTACAATGAACTATCTATATAGGAGCAAGGATTTCACCTTTTCGTCTTAAAAAAAACACAATATGGAGATATGATAGTGAATAAATTATTTCCACATGACGTCAATTTACGAAAAATAAAAGGCAAAGTTAATGGATGCTTTTAAAACAACCATATGTGCTATTTTATGTGTAAGTGTGTGAGACAATCCTTTTATGGATAATGGATAATATAATTTTGTTATTATAAGTATTTCACTTAAATTAAATGGAGTCATATACTCAATAGTGAACATCTTGGAATTAAAATAAATCTATGTTGATGTTCATTTTCAGTAAAAAGCTTTTAGTTCTCGTAATCTACATTTACAATACTTATTTTTGATTAAAAGGGTGATTCAGAAAGGTATACAACAATATATGTCATTGGCTAGAGGATCGAAAATAGTTCTTTGACAACATATTTTATGGGTATAAAATTTAAGCGGTGCCAAAAGTGAAATCTATGTAGATAAGATATTTTTAATAAAATAAAATAAAATTATTCCCTGTGATACTTTAAAAAAATAATGTTTTACATAGTGTAATTAATTTGCTGTATTTCTTTTTAGGAGTGTTAATGATGCTCTTGTGATTTTGTTAAATTGTTAAGGCCTCTTTCAAGAAATTATGTAATTAGAGTTTCAGTTGCTCATTAGATAATTGGTTCGATTAGAATTTTTAACTATATTTTGCAATATTTATGTAGGATGATTTATTGCATCTTATTGAATAGAATCTACAAATTGTAATACGTAATTTTTCAGAGAACTTTTGAAGATGTTTACTGCTTCAACAAATTGGCATTCAATAGAAAGTATTTTAAAACAGCAACTGTATTATTAGTAAATTTTTAGAATCCAACAAAGACGTATGTAAACTCTGAATACGTGAGAAAAATGACTTTATGTTGCTCCATGTTTAAAAGAAGTTTTGAAAATAGAACATTATTTTTGAGCAAGACTTTATTTTAATACTTAGAGAAACACAATTTTCTTATGGTTGCCAAATATTTTGATACAACAATGATCTATGTTTAACTTTTAAAACTTTATATAGAAAAATTTAATATTAATTTTTAAAAATTTTAGTAGAAAGGTTGAACATTATAAACTGAATATGCCTTACTTTTTAATTAAAAGGACCGAGTTTTCTTCTATACATCTATATTTTTTTTCAATACATCTGGATGTCTACAATCTATACAGATATACAAAACTTAAAGTGTATTTAGTGCAAACTTAATCATTATTGTACACAAATTTATGTTTACGATTTCATACAAGCCTTTATATATTTTTATATCTTATCAAAATTAATTTGGCAAGCATTTTATACTGGCATAAAAATGAATTCCTAAAAGTCCCATATTATGAAGAAAATAAATTTTTATTTTGAATTCATTTAAATTTATTCTGCAACAAATAAGATATATTCGTATACGAGTACAAACAAATATTGTCTTACTCCCATTAGAATTTTCAGAAAAAATAATAAAACATTTAAAAATAAGATAAGGATTTTACATTTGAAATTTAAGTTGAACAAAATCGCGAAAAAACAAAATGACAATTTTGTTGTCAAAGAAGAAACAATTTAAGATTTTAAGTAAATTCCAGTATTTAAGAATTTTGTCCGATTATAAGTAAACACTTTTTTATAGTGCGTAAATAAATTTTTGTCAGCTATATTCCGAAATTTCTTATAACTTATGATTTTTGGAAGCTTATATATTAAGATTTTCAGTTGGATAAATTTAGAAAATTTTCAAACAATTTTTTTTCCGACATCCTTCTTTCTTCGATTCCTAGGATCTTTTGCAAAACAAAACCCCTGACAAATTGTAATATAACAGCTAGTTCAAACCGGGAGACTTCCATTTATTTAAAAATTTACTAAAATTATTTAAGGTGCCAAATTATTTAACTTTAGAATTATGAGCTTTAGATTGGAACGTTTTTAACAATCAAAGTAGTTTGTCCAATGTTTCACAAAAATTTAATTAGTTTTTTAACGATCTTTAGTTGAAAATATTTTTAACTCTTCCGCTACCTGTCTCCATATAGTATGCGTCTCAAACTCAAAAATTTAAAAATTTTCTGGTCGCTGTTATTTGATCATTCCAATGTATCTACAATAAAATATTATCCCAAATTTATTTACAAAATTTAATAATGTTTAATTCTGCTCAATAGAAATAATCGAAACTAATATTGAACCAATAAAATTTTTATAATTTATTACTATTTACTAGTTCTAAATCGATATTGATGTACAAAGTTCAATAGTTTACGAGTAACATTTAAGAATAATTTACCAATAATTGTAATTTTACAAAAAAAAAAATATTTTAATAAATTATGTGCAATGAAATGAAATTACTTTTAAGCTATCGCTTTAAAATGTCCAATGATTCTTGCAGTTTAATAATTTGAAATTTTTAATTTATTTATTAATATAGAATTTTTGCTTTTACATTTTCTTGTCTATTCAATATCTAATAACTTTCTTTGAAAATTTTAAGTAGATACTTAAATATAGTAGATAGGTACAATATGCAAAACCAGTTTATTTAAATACGTGTAAATTTCAGTAAAGAAATTTTGTGTTTTTTTTTTATTAACTAGAATCTTTTAAAAGTGGGCTTTTTAAGAATTTCAAAAAGAAGTTAAGAAAAGAAAATGAAACAAGTTTCTTTTTAGTTTTTGCTTCGTATACTAAACCATACTATTACAAATTAGAAATATAGAATTTATCGATTTCCTACATAACTATCAGACAACATAAGCAGTTATTTTTATAGCGGTTTTTAAAATCAAAATTCTATTTTATAGAATATTGAGGTTGTGTATTTAATGTCAGGGATTTATAATAATTTTAAAATAAAATTTATGTCAAAATTTTCATTTTATTGAACTAAGTGTTTCTTTTAATCAAAAACAAAAATAAAGTTGGGTCAAACCAATGGTTTGTATTGTAGCACTTTTCCCTTCAACAAGTGAAAATACTGCTTTTAAAAACAGTCTATGTATATCCACCACACTATTAAAATTATTTTCATTTATAAACGAAACTATTTCTAGCATTGCATATATTTAGGATGAACCATTTATGCAGTCTTTGAAATAAAGCAAAATTTAATATAAAAAGGGGTTAACATAATGCTCGATTTTAAGGGTTAATTGTGTGAGTTAAGAAAAATAATTATATTTTTTAATGTCATGGAATTTACCGTTAACTTTTTGCGTTTATAGAAATTTGAAAAAACTTGCGGTTTCAGAAATATAAGGTGTCAAAAATGCAAATTTTACAAATTTCAACAGGTCATAACTTGAGAGGGGGTGGAGATGGAAAAAAATTTTCTTCTAACGAAATGAACTACTTATTAATGTCTAAAAGCCCCTAAAATTTCAAGCTTCTACAGGCTGGGGTCTAGAAGAAAAACGACATCAAAAATTTGGAAAAAAAGGAGTTTAGATAACGGTAAATTTGAACGGCCATTTTGTTTTTCTAAAGTTTAACTATAGTATATCACGCTAGGGGAAGCTAGCCACTGCCTTTCTGCGTTTGCAAAATTTCAAAAATGCTTATGGTTTCATTGCAACAAATATTTAAAGAAGGCCATTTTTAGGGTTTTGGGGGGGTATAACTTCTAGAGGGGGGGAGATAGGTAAAAATTTTGTTCTACGAAAATAAGTTTCTGATAAAAATCTATGTACGTATTAAATTTCAGCTTTCTATCTTTAAGAATGTAGAAGTTTTGTAAACAGACACACGGACAGACGGACGGACGGACGGACGGACGGACGGACGGACGGACGGACGGACGGACGGACGGACGGACGGACGGACGGACGGACGGACGGACGGACGGACGGACGGACGGACAGAGTGAAACTAATAAGTACTTTTTTTCAAAAAATTTTTGGAAAAGTGCTAAAAAGTAAACAAGAAATAGGAATTCAAATCTTATAAGTTTCATGTACATTATGTACATGTGTATACAATGGATGTGTGTTATGCATATGTATAAAATCAAGAACGTAAATCCTGAATTTGATTTCATAGTTTTAGAATTCAAAAGTTATTCAAAAGTTGTTAAATTTCAATAAAATTTTTGTCAGCGGGAATTGTATACAAGTATCTTTCTTATGAAATGAATACAAATTTAAAAATTTTTAGTGATTATTCAATAGAAATTATTGTAAGTATATGTATGTAGATGTACGCATATATAAAGAAAATATAGTTATATTTTTCCAATTTGAAAATGTAGTGTAGAGCACAGCAAGCACACACAGTCTAGCATAGTACAGAGCAACACAGCACAGCATGTTCTTAATTGATATACTTATAAGTATAAGTATGTAGATATTAGAAAAAAATTTAAGAATAATACAAATTAACACATCCACAGATACTCATGTATAAAATTTTAGGTTAATTTTAGAAATAGTTTATTAGAACATTATGATTTAGTAAGAAAAATCGAGTTTCTTCTTTAATGTATAGTAATATTTTAAAAATCAAATGTACAGGCACATGATAATTCGCAAAATGAGTTTATTTTTGTATTACTTTCATGAAAATAAACAATAAAATTCAGTTAGAAATTGAATTTGCAACATATTTGCAAATTTTGTATTTTTTGTTTTTTTAAACTAAATTTCAAACAGCTTTATTTGGTTTTTTTAACAGCTGTTATTTACACTATATTAATTAGACTAATAAAATTAAGTTTATTTTTTCAAGAAAATTTCTCAAATTTTTAATAAAAATTTTTTTTAAAAAAATAGTGTTCGTGTATACGAATATTTGTAAATTTAATTAAATAGAAACTGCAAAAGATTAGAAATGTGTGAGAAATAGGTAAGTAATTCTCTTATGCACATTTAATTGCAAATATAAAATTTTTATTAATATCAAAAATAAATTAATAACAAAATATTATCCCTGCCTTCAATTGTTCAGATATACAGCAAATACTAAAAAAATTTGGAGTTCAATATTTTTATATGCACAAAAATGTGCAAAATGCAAAATTTAATGTAGCTAGTTGGCCATAATAATTGTGGAAAATGAGTATTTCAAGTATATAGAAAAGTTTAACTATGCTTAATTTTCACATTGGTTGGTATAACAGTAACGTAAGTGCGTATATGAAAATAAAAAAAGCAGTACACAGGTTGCTAAATGTCAAAATGTCATTATTGTTGTTTGTGACTTCTTTAACATTATATGAAACGACGGTGAATGCAAACGCATTTAACAATTAATTCTACCTTAGCTGAATCGGAGTTAAAGGTGATAATGCGGTTTGGAACTCAGGAATATTGTTTACAGGGAATATTGATTGCAAATTTTATAAGTAGTGCTTAGTATTTTCAATAAAATTTAGTTATTTAACAAAATTAGTTTTAAAAATTCTTAAAAATATATAATGGAATAAATGTAATTTTTATACATATATCTAAAATCCGTCTATGTAGACAACTATGCTTCTCTTAGTGTTATATAAAACTATTTTTTTCTAAACAGCATTTGTCATCAAATACTTCGTATAATAAAAAGAATATGTTTTTGTTTTATTAAAATTTATATTGAATATATGTACGATAAAAATGAAATGATAAATATAAGTAAGGAAAATAAAAATTCGGCAATATTTAAACAATGTAAATTTTAACTTCTTCTTTTATTAAATTTATTGAATGATTTTTGTTGAATTTTATATTTTATGCATTCATAGTTATAGATACTTAAATTTTATTATTTCACTGTTTGTTACGAGTATTTTGCAGAATTTATTGAAGAACTAAAATTTTTAGTGTAAATACAAAATAAAATCTCAAAATTTATTCTTATTCTTAGAGAATTACTATTACTTGTGTAAAATTTTTATTAAATATTTTTAATATTTTTTTATATTACGCATATTTTACCAAAATTTTTTTTTTATATTTTAGTAAACTCATACATTTGTGTATGATTGGTTTGAATACCCACTGCTCAAATATCATGTTTTATATAAAATTGTAAGAACATTTTATATGACACTTAAAAAACAACATTATTTTGTAGCACTTTTTGTAATTGGAATGTACTAAAAGTAAATAAAAGGATTCGTCAATGGATCTCTTTACGAAATTTTTACTCTACTACCTTCATACGACAAAAAGCTGAAATTTTATACGCAAATAGTTTTACAAAGAAACTTTTTCTGTAGAAGAAAATTTTAACCTATCCCCCTCTTCTACTCTAAAAGATATTATAACTCAAAGATCTATTTTTTTTACAATTTCTCAATTAAAAAGAAAATTCTCATCTCTGGTAATGTGTATCTGAAATCTTTGCTCAGACACACATTTATGTACTTCACACCCAGAGTTATTGCTAATACAAAACATTTTTTATTAAGAAACTAAAGCAATTCTATTACATTTCGTTATATTCATATTTTTAATACCTTCAATCATTATTATTTTAATTAATTTTTATTTTAAAAAAAAAAAAATATCAAATTGTACTACATTCAACCTCAAGGTGAATGATCGAATGACCTTCAATTAGTGACAGAAAATAAAAAAGAGTACTTTTCACTTTATGAGTACGAAATAAAAGTACTCGTATTTTAATAAATACATTTTGAGGTTAGAGTTTAATTTACTTGTTATCAAAACAATAATGAATAAACTTGTATACAT
Organism: Condylostylus longicornis; assembly: GCF_029603195.1. Lineage (NCBI taxonomy): Eukaryota > Metazoa > Arthropoda > Insecta > Diptera > Dolichopodidae > Condylostylus > Condylostylus longicornis. The sequence continues at coordinate 3,087,096 of NW_026578009.1, read as the reverse complement.
ACATATACACAAACGTATAGAATTTTTTTTTTGTGTATAAAAAAAACTTCATTTCAATTTTTAATTTAGACCTAAAAAATAAAATGAACTTAATAAATGAATGAAATTATAATCGAACTTTTCAATAAAAAAAAATTTATTTATAATAAAAACATTTGTGACAATATTGAAATTGAAAGGGGAAAATAAATCAAAAAAAAAAATGTTAAATGGAAATAAGGTGTAGTAAAAGAACTATACACATTTTGGTCTGATCTAGCTATTAAAAAAACAAAATAGATTAAAAAGTCTAGGTATACTTATAAAAACTCCATTTTTAGCAAATAGCCACAATTACTGCTCAGAAATGGTTTCGATTTTATTTTGTGAATGGTTTATAGTTCTATTTAAATATTTCAAATTTCACTTCATTTTCACTTCAATCATTTCTTCAAATTTGAAAAATAATGTCTAATTGCGAATTATTTTCAAGATTTATTTTAAAAACATGAAGCTGCTACTGAGATCTTTGCACTAAGTTTAGTTTTTCTAGTGTAGAAGTTATTCATGTTCTAAGATTTTGTTGGAGGGTACGAAGGAAAAGTAAACCCGGACACAGAAATTTTATTTCATTTTATCATGCTCAAACATATCCGAAACACCTTACATACCGTTCTTAAAAATAAAAAAAAATTCAGGCTGGGCGGTATAATAAACCAAATGTAGCTGCCATCGTGATCGTTCCAACGAGCTTTCTGCCAGCTTGCTAGAAAATCTTAAGAGTTATGTTATGATAAGTTGAAATAAGTTGAAATTCAAGTGAACTTAATTATAATGAAGTTCTGTAGTTGTAATTAAGTATATGAGTTTTTTATAGGGAAGTGATTTTCTTATGCGTATATAAGCGATTGAAAAAGAAACTTTTTGTATAATTTTAAATTCGTAAATTTTTAAAGTATTAGATTTTTTCGTCTTCAAAATAAATCAATTAAGGGAATAAAAATTAATTTTTTACCTTACGCTTTCATCAATCACCTAACAAATCAAAAATTTGTAATTTTCTAAATAAAATCAATTTCAAAACGGGCGACTTTTATATAAACTTCCAAATCTAAATGCCCAAACTTAGTAAATTTATTGACAACAATTACTTACTTGTATATTTCTGACCACGGACTACCTTATATCAATTATCTTAAATAACAACAAGACCTTATTATTAAATAATTCCTAAATAATTTGTGAAAAATTATAAATTTCAAAAGTACTAGCAATAGTGATCCATATTAAAAATTACCTCCCATCACTAGTATTAATCAATTTATATAAATAATAATAATAATAGTGTAGCGTAACAAACAATTAAGCAAAGTGTTATACAAATTTATATATGTATATGTATGTATGCCCTAATATAACCTGTTATAAGTATTTAATTTTTTTTGTTATTTTAAAACGTCGACAAAATAAGTTATTTTGCATATAAAGTGATTCAGTTGATTTTATATCAGAAAAAAAAAATTTATATGAACTTTGTGAATCACTATGAATAAATTAGCATCGCTTACCACAATCATTTTTTTTTTGCTCGTTTAAGTTTTTATAAATTAAATGAACGCAACCATAATTCACTTCTGTTTTAGGAATTACTCACAAAAATTTGTTATAAAAGTTAAAAAAAAAAAAAAAAATTTTATACAAAAAGTTCAAAGTCATTCAGTGCAGTATACTTTTAAATTAAACTGCTAAGAATCATGTGAAAATAATAAAAGAAATCCAATAGAAATTCAAAAAAATAATTAATATTTAAAAGCTGGAAGCTTAAAATTCGATATTTGTAGCATAGACTTGATAAAACATTAGACGTATCTTTAATAAAATCAATTTTATGAGCATTTGACTTTTAATGAAATTAAGAAGACAAAATTTCTTTGACATATGTATATGAAACTCGAAAGTTTATGTGAATCAGAATAAAAAACACGTTTTTCTGAAAACAAATGTAACTTCACACGTTCATCTCTTAATTCATTTGGTCTTAGGCAGTCTTGTTAAATTGTTATTTCAAAATATAACAGTAATTTGATGTTAATTCCGGGATTAATAATGTACGAGTCATTTAGAAAGGGAGTTTAAATACTAAAAAAGTAATTAGAATCCGATACATATACATATGTATAAGTGCGTAATAGAACTAAAACAATGTTCCCTGATCAGTAAGTTAGAGATGTAAATAGTCTAGTAAGTTAATTATGTAAATGGTAAAGTAGCAAACACGCAAAGTGCAATTGATTTTATATAATTAATTGGTTAATATTTTTAAACCATCTATAATTTGTTGAGTGCCAAATTTTTTGTGAAATTAAGTAATTAAGCTTTAAGAATTTATCCTTGATTTTGATTTAATATTTAATTGTTTTTTAGCAGTTTTATTTCAATCCATTTCGGCTTCCATTAAATCTTCAGAGATAATTTAATTCACTCAATAAATTAATATTAAAAATTTCCTTAAGCCTATTTTTTTAAACTGCATCTGAATTTTCAAACTCATATTTAAATATAAATTAGTAGTACACACAGTGGAACCTCCACAACTCGAACTTCTACAATTTGAAAATCTCCTTACCTCGAAGCCATATGAGTTCCCTTGAACATTGGCATAACTTTTTTTTTCTCTTCAACTCGAAATTACCAAAACTCGATGAGCTATAGAGGTCTCTCAGACAGGTAAACTGATGTAGTCTTATGTCAAATTTTGGAAAATGAACGTAATCTCACCAATATTTAAAACGATATTTACAAAATTATTAAAATTTTTAAATTTTGACCAAATCTGAATGCATTTTAAGTTATTCAATTTACTTGTATCACCACTGATCACTCAATATTAAAGTATAAAATTTTGTATCACTGATTTGGGTATTTAATTTGTTTTTTTTTTTGCATTTGTTATTTTAGGTCAATTTTTTAATATTGAAAATACAAAAGAAATACCAATTCTCAATAAAAGTTAGTTTACCAAATTTAGATATTTTAAGTATTCAACAAATATAAATCAGTTTTAATATTAATTTTGTGCAAAATGATTAATTTTTCAATGCCATTATTGTTCAAAAGTCGTACATAATTATATATGTATATATACCTGTACAACAGAGGATTTCCGAAATCATATTATGTGATTGCTTGCGTATACAAATAAGGTTTTCTGTTTTTCTGGGTTTGGTTATTATATGTTACGTCGATATTAAAATGAATCGATTATATTATATACTTACATACATATTAATTTACTATATGATTTTTATAAAATTTTTAACAAGTGCCTGGATATTATTTGAAAATATTTAAATGCCAAAAAAGAAACGACAATAATTTGCTATATTTTATGAAATTTTTTTCGATATTGATCATTAAGTTACGAACATTTAAGTATAATTTAATTAACAAATATGTAAATAAATTTTTATATTATAGTAAATTTAGCATCATAAAAGACACTTTATAAATGTAACTTATATAATACACACGTACAAGTAGTAAATTCGTAATTTTTGCCAAGATAATATAAGTTAGAGGCTGAGAAATAAAAGTTGTATCATAGCAATTAAAAATATTAGTCAAGATTGCAAAGTAATAATTTCAAAGTTAATTAGCATAAGAAATATAAGGGTAATCAGAAATTTTTTAATTTCATTCAATTTTCATTGAACAATGTTTAGTTCATTAACATTTGGAGGTCTCAAGAGTCAACTAGTGCAAATCAACAAATGTAAGTTGTAAGATAATCAGTTAGCGATTAGTGAACCATAATCAGTAGATAAGCAATTTTTTTTGTGGAGTCACAGTAACTGTAAAGACACGAATTCAGAAGTTGCGATAACCAAATCATTTTGATTGGAAAATAACTCATTTTTTTTTATTGGAAAATGGCGTACACAAATTGATTTTACAAATTCTTCATTTGAAAATTTGATTTACATTTTCATAGCCGCTTTTTGCTATTAATGTGATTGAAATTTTAGATATGTGTCAAATTCAAAAATTGTCACTACTAATTAAGTAGTAAATAAAACCTTCGCATTGTGCTGCCAAAAAATAATCTTGGCAAATTTTTCAAATTTTTAACACAATGAAAACTTGCGTTAGTTTAATGAAATCGGAAAAATTTTGCGTAATTTTTAAATTTTTAATATTGAATTCACATACAAAATTGAAAAACAAAATCGTATAGTCTTTATTTTAATAAATATTTCCTATAAGGCTACATTATATTATATACATATTTTAAAAAGCTTTTATATCCGATTTCGATTTTCTTGCTTTTTTCTCTTATAATTTGCACCTTACTTATATCAAACGAAAAACTCAATACTACATTAATTTAATTGAATTTCGTGATTTTCTTTTGTTGATTTAAAAAGAAAATATTAAATTTTATTAATTATAATTTTGGTTTTGGCTTGAATTTTTTTTTTTAAATTAATACATTTACAAGCGGAAATAAAGTTTTTTTTTCGAACTCGTGTTTCAATAAAATTTAATTTTAATTTCAATAAAAGTAATTTAAACGATTCAATAAATTTACTTATTTAATATTTGTTTTAAAATTTATATTACAAACTCTACCATATCGTCGTAATTATGAAAGAGTCATGAAACTGCTTTTTTGAGAGTTTAGAGTTACGTATACAGAAAAACTCAGAAATTTCTAAATTATCTTTATAAAAAATCCACGTAACTCTAACGTTAGTATTTTCAGAAAAATAACGTTGTATATTTTACACGCCTGCAAATTGACAATATTGTGTATATTTTGAAACGCGTTTTTCTCGTAACTTAAAAAAAAAGCAGTTTCGTGACTCGTCCATAATATCGATGATATTTTATATTAATCTTAGATTAAATTTTAATATTAAAACAAACAAGTTACAGAATAACACTATTATTATACAAGGATACAGCCGTGTCATTAGGCTATTTTAAACATATATGACAGTTACTACATTAAATCATACCATCCCAAAATTTTTTACTGAAAATATTGGCCATTTTACGATATCGTTTATGCAATTTCAGTACAGTCTTTCTAGCCGCTACCATCACGAGTTAAGAAATTTTAATTATTTTTATAAAATATAACAGCTCCAATAATATTCTCGTTTGCGTGAAATTTCTACATTATAGCTTCAATAATTTCTGAGATAATGTCGAATAACTTTTGAAGTTTTATGACATAAGCGCTTTTGATCTCTCAACAGTTTTTACTGAAAATAGTATGGCTATGCTATCATATTTGTTCGTAGAAATTTTTTTTGTGAAAATATTGCCATATTCTGCAAAAAAATATGAATTGATATGAAAATCACTTTAATTTTTAATTTTGATATTTTCTAATTTTTCTTAAACCTGTAACCATCTAAGTAGTTGAAAAACTTCGTTACAACAAAGTGTGTATTACAAAGTGTAATAGAAAATGATTTTTTAATCGATTTACAATTGAAATGAATTCTCATTTTGAAATTCATGATTCATTTTACAATTGAATAATGAATTTCAAAAATTTATTTATTTATAAAAATGGAAAGACTATGTATGTGTATGTATTTACATGAATTGGAACTTGGTCTATCTATGAAAATTTCTTTTATGTATTTATGCGATGTGAATAAAAAAAATCAATATAAGTAGAAAGAGCCTGAGATGTTGACAACGATGACATTCTTATGCGTCTACTGAAAAATATTTTTAATAATAATAATTTTATAATGGTATAATCTGTTTTCTCTTGAAAAAAATGTTGCAGTTAAGTTGAAAGATTTTAATCTTTTTGAACTTTTTAATATTTTATTTACAATCACAATATATACTTAATTATTAAATACATACATATATTATGTATTAATGTTTGATCAGAGAACATCCTCTTAAAATTTTCGAGTTAATATTACTTAAGAGTATATAAAAGATTTGAGTTGAATGTGGAATATTAGATATGTCGAAACTTCTACAGAAAATTTAAATTAATTGAGATCAACCGAATATGATATACTGGAGTGCACAGACCGACACACGGATGGATAGGCAAATAACATATCACTATATAAATATATGTAGTTCTTTAAGGCTTCTGCAATACTGAGAAAGAAAGAAATTTTTGTTAAAAATGAGCAACCTTATGGTAGATTGGTTTTCCTTTCGAGAATTTGAAATTTTACGAAATGCAAGAACTAAACCATCTACTGGATGGGTTGGCAATTGCATACGCAGCTTTATATTTTAATTTTAATAAATTATTCATGAATTTCAATATTTATTGTTTCTATATATTACAATATTATTTTCAAAATAAAATAAATTTGAAACTCTTTCGGAAAATCGCAAATACACACACACAATACACAGAAATCATATGCACATAAAATTATTTATTATTCTATACAATAATAAATCACTTTTGAATTGCGCCTAGACTTACAGAATAAAACTGAATTAAACATAAAAAAAAAATCAGAAAAAAAAGAATGGTAAATTGTGGTAATTACTGTCATTTCATTTTTATTGACTTTCACTAACAATATAAAAGTGAAGTCTAAAATATTTAAGTATATTGACAAATCATTGAAAGTTCATTCATTAGATTTTTTTTCTCTCACTTTTAGAGTTTAGTATTTTTTCGTTCATAACAAAAAAAAAAAAAAAAAAAACATAATTATCGAATAAGTAATTTTTGTAATCGATTTAAACTAATTTGTTTCAATTCGTCTACATGTCTGTCACCTATTTATGATATTAGTGTTTTTTGAAATTAAAACTATATAAGCAAGTAATTGTAATTGTGAAACTGGTGCCAACATTTTTATTTGTATATTACTTTATTCAATTTCAACTCGAAAATAATTGTCAAATGAGATTTCAAATCAATAGATTATAGCCGAAACTAAATAAAAAATTGCGCTGCCAAAATTTTCAATCACGATTGACATTAAAGATGATTTTTGTTTGACACTTACTTTTAAGCTTAAGTATTACCTCATTAACATACACGCGATTTCTGTAAATTCGGATTTAAAGGCTATTTAAGTCTATAGCTTAATCCGTCTTTATATTTAGCACAAAATAAAATAAAAAAATATAGTAACTCTTCGATTGAGAACGCTGTAAGAACGGAGATAAAATATACACTTAATGAAATTTCTCAGCACTTTCACAACAAATGCACTTAACAGCATTACTATCACCACTACTATATGACTTAAATTTACGCAGTAATTCATATTTATTTACCTAGAATTTAAAATACAATCACAAACCCCAGGATAAAGGTGCTTGTATTTTTAGTGTTATAATAGTGACTGATTCAATGAAAATAATTTTCGCTTTACTAAAAAATATTTTTAATAAATTTTTATCCATAATAAAAAAAATCCAGAAAAAAGGCAATTTGTACCGTTTAATTACAAAGGTATTCGAATTTTTATAAATTATAACTTGTCTTACAGAACACTATAAAACTGCTCGTAAAAAAAAATTTAATGGTCATTATATTTCAGTCATTTATTATAAACTAAAATCATTGTCTGTACCATTCTCTATGTACAGACATGTCTCGTCAGTCACTATAATTATTGGAAAGTTATTGAATTTGCAGCTCATTACAAATCATAGAGCATAAAATAAAATAAAAGTAAAAAAAAATAATAATTACGTGTATACACAGTAAGCGTTAAAATGACTAGTCAGTAATTTTACAAAATTTGTAAATTTGATTGACTAGAAAAAAGTGTTTTTGTGGTTAAAGGGAAAAATTATGATTTATTTTTCACTTACTTAATACATTAGTAAATTAAATTAGAGGTTTTAAATTTTACTTTGCAAATAATTCAATTCGAATTACTTACTACATTTTTATTTTAGCATATTAAAATATTTGCTTCCAGATAATTATTATGTGATGTTTTTTATGTAATTTTAGAGAAATTATGTAAGAATATTTTTGAATTTTATAGAAATTTCATTTCGAAATTTCGTAGATTGTCATTCATTTTATATAATAGCTTCAAATATTTTATTAATAGTATTTGATCATGAAATTTTTTTTTAATTTTCTAAAATTGACAGACAAATAAAATCGAGTCAACGGCGAGAATCGATCAATTAAATAGATCAAAAAGGAGGTTTGCAGACTAGCACAAATTTTGCTTTCTTTTATTGGAAACGATCTTTAATATTCTTTCAATTATCTGGTTTATTCGGCAATTTGAAGAGTATAGTATGTGTTTATTTTTCCAGCTACGAAGCTATTACCAATGTAGTTATTTTTCCAGTAAAGACACAACTGTTTTTGTATAGAATTTTAAGTTTGTTGTTTCAATGAAATGTTAAAATTGTATGAAAATTTCACAATTCTAATATTTACAGTGTAACCGCAATTTCGTCTATGTGACGCCTTTCTCTATAAACTTATGCTATTTCGTTTTAGGTAAGAGAAAAAACTCTGTAATTATTTTTATATTCCGCTTGTGGAATTTCAAAAATATTGGTAATGTGGCCACAGAGAGTGATGTAAGAACACATCCTTATCTAGAGAAACGCATATTTCTCGCAAGTCAATACATCTGTTAATGAAATTTCAGCATTCTATTTTAAAGAGTGTAAGAAATTTTGAAAACATAAACATAAATGAATGAACGAACCGTCAGATCGAAACTAAATATGTACGTACGTGTTTTTTTTTTTAAATCCATTTTTATAATGTGCTGAAAAAAAATTCTTTAAGACCCTATTTGAATAATTTAATTCCAATTGGAGTACTAAAAATAAATGCATAAATAATTTCATGTATGTACAAATAAGTGAGTGTATTTATGACTTTTGTGGCAAACATAGAATAATAAATATATTCTTAAGTATGTACATATGTACCTATATATTATTAAGTACATATGTATATGATTTCATTAGAATTTGAGAAATACGACGTATACCCTTATATAAACAATGCAATTACGTATATCTAACCACACATAATACAAGCTGTTAAAAATAGATATCTCTAATAATTTAATTGTGTATTAACAGAAGTATTTATAGCTTAAAATTACCATTCTTGATATGAGGCATTAATGTCCAATAGAATTTCTAATTGTATCATCATAAGTATATGAACAGGAAATAATATATTTTAATTTTTAATCTGCATTTATGTCTTCTTTTTCTGTTATATTACGTATACAAATCCAAAATATATTCATGTAGACTTTTTTCCTATTTCCTTTTAAAATTGATAAAAAAAACAGTTAGTATGGGAATAAAAATACAAACGGAAATTAAATGTGTAATAATTTTTTATATTAATTATAGATAGAGACGCTTCTCTAATATTTACAATTGAAAACCAAGAAATTTCTAAAATTACTTCTAACCAAAAAATTTTTTAATAATTTGTCATAATTTTTGTTTGCTTTTTCGCCATTCTATTTGACTTTTACTTATTTTAATTGTTTATCTTTTAAGTATAGAATTATATAATAGTTTTAATTCCATTCTTTATTAATTAATTCCAATTTCATTTAATAGAAAAAATGGAAATTTATCATAAGTTGGAAGATAATATAACAAGAATGTAAATGAAATTTGATATTTTTATAATAAGAAGCAATTACAAAAAAAATTTTGTTTTAATTAATTAAAAAATGTTTATAGAGTCACCCTTCAATTACAAAGAGTGCTCGGACAAACGAATATTTCATACAAATTTCATTACAAGTATTAAGTAGTATAAGAAAAGCAGAATATTTCCTTTAAAGCCTTTGCTTAAAATAATTTTACTTTAATTGAAAAATGCCTATTTGAAATAATTTTGAGAAGGAATATTCTAAAAGTAAAATCAATAAAATAAAAATATTTTGTTATATAGGAAGCGTCCTTTTCATAATTTACATTGAAAAAGCAGCCTAATCGAAATTATATAAGTATACTTTTATACTCACTATAATAAAAATTTTTGTGCAGTTTGAGGTGACTACTTTAGCAAACGACACACTTCTGATTATTGATTAAACTGGAATCATAATAATTCCGTACAAATAAGGAATTATTAGGATTATTAAGACCTATAATTGTTGTAATTAAAATAAATTCGAACGGAACACTTTTATTAAGAATTCTTTTATTATTTTTACTAAAACTTTAAACCTTAAAGATTTTTGTTTTGAGAAATATCAAATTTTCTTTGTTAACTTAAAACTGTTATACTCCTAAAATATTATATAGGAATGTGAATAATTTTTTTTAGAAATGTAAAATAGTGAAAGAACATTTAATAAACTATGTTTTTAGATCTTTTACTTACTTGTTTAAAATATTAAGAAAGTTTTCGCTTACAGCTATAAGTGCACGTATAAAAGTTTTGAATAATCAATCGGTATTTTAAAATTTCTATTATATTTCAATGATATCTTAATATTCATTTTTAATTTTACAATATACTAAATAAAATTCTCAACAATTACAAATATTGTTGTCAAGAACTTCATGTGTAAAATGTGAATTTTATTGTTATCAACTCAATTTGAAACCAATTTCGATCGGCACTTTAATATTTTACTTAAATTTTTATTTTTCAATTATTTTCAAATTGAATATTCTTTTACTTATGCATTAAATTAATAATCAAACAATAAATTTATTTATCCCAATAAAATTTTTTAGACATATAAATAATTTAGAACTTTTAATTAAATTTTAATAACCGCATATAGAAGAAAATCAACAAAAACATAAGTAACGAAACCTAATAGAAATTCAATGCAAACATTCAACATAATATCATTGTCTTAGTCCATTTTTGTATTATGTAATTGAACAATCAAATAAATATTTGTTGTCATAAAACAAAAAAAATACACATATGTACATATATAGTATACTTATTTATAAAAATCATGGAAAGCGAAAACGTTGTTATAAAATTGGCATACGCCTTTCAAAATTAATTCAAAAAATGTGTGTAAAAAATAAAAACAATTTTTAAATTCAAATCACACTAGCAACCTCTAGCACAAAAAAAGAAGAAATTCAATTACGCCAATGCTTTTTAATGCAGCATTTTAGCTTTAGAACATAGCAAATGATTTTTAATTGTTCTTAATTTTTCCAATATAATTTTTCTCATTAATATGACAAAATTTGTTAACACTCAATATTATATTACATTAAATTATTAATATTATGATATTGAGCTATAAACAATAGGTTCTTCTGAAAACGCAGTATGCGTACGCATTTCTAACTTAAAACTAAAAAAACTTTTTCGCATTGATTGACAACTGCAAAAAATTGTCATTTGTTTTGTCGTAGTAAAAAAGTTCTTGCAAATCTTTATCTAAGTCATATTTGAAAATGCAGTTCTACCAATAGTACAAAATTGAAGTTGTTATTTTTTAGACATAAAAAATGGATTTAAGGAAAAAATTAATTAAAAATTATAAATTCGAATATCTTACAGAAGCAAATCGAGATAAGAGTTTAAACTTACGCTAATAAATCTTCTATATCATCATCGTCCATCTTGCTTAATATTCAATTTAAGTTAGCGCAGTTAGAAAATTAAAAATGCGATGTTGCGTGAAGTTTCTGAAATATCTTAATTGCAGTTGTAGTTTTCAAAATGGCTGCTACTGCAGTTCTGAATTTTTAAAAACACTGCTTTGTAGTTGAAGCAGTTCTTATTAAACAAATGTGCTGCAATTTAGTACTAAGTTAGAACTGCATTTTCAGAAAGACCTAATTATTGCTTACTTTTAGGATGAAAAAATAAAATTAATATTAGAATGTTCGAATTTGACGGCTAATTAGGTTAGTCAAAATAAATTATATTTGTTTTTTGATGGCAAGATATGCCCCGTTAGTTCTTTGCTTTTATAAAAATTAAGAAAAGCTAACAGTTTCGGGGGAATATATCGCTAATTTCGAAAGATAATAAATTGGAACGGGACGAAGATTTCAAAACAATTTTATTCTAGAGAAAATGGTTTCTTGCGATATAGTAAGTATTAACGCATTAAGTTGTACAGAATATATCACTGCTTTCTAATTTAAAGCGTAAATTTTTTTTGGTCATATTGATGGACAGATAAAAGCTAATAAACGATTTTTTTTCCATTTGGTTAGAAATGTAATAAAAAATAGTTTAAGTGTTGAACTTAAAATATGTCAAGTAATAATTTATTAAAAAAACTTTTGATATGAAGATGAATTTATTATTTTAGTATTTAAGTATATAAAATTACAATATTAAATACTTAATATTGAAAAATTATTCGTATAGAATTATAATTAAATTTTATTTTAATTTTATTTAAATATAATTAAACGAATAGTAGAATTTTAATTAAATTCCAGACCATTTATTATAGTTTTCCACGTCAACATTTACATTTATAGACATTATTAATAAAGAAAATTAAAAAACAAAAAAAAAACCAATTCCAAACTAGATTTATTAAATAGATGCTTATATGTAGATAAAGATAGCTAGTACGTAAGTATATGTAAAACGCAATGACGTCTGTACTCTCTAGTTGTATTCAAGTATAATCTTAATTTGTAAGGTACGAAACAGCTCTAAGTATCCGCTATATTCTAATCAAAATCATCTTCAAAAAAAAAAAAAAAAGAAATAAATTATAAAAATTATATACTCTAAATATTCTAAAAATAAAGAGCTAAGAAGAGCAAAAAAAATTTTTTATATAAGTGTATGCAATGAAATTTATGTTATATAAAATAAAAAATGCCTGTGGCGAAAGAGTTTGTGGCTAAATCCAGATGATTGCTATTATATATACAAGCATCGTAAATATTGAAATATAAGAATATTAAATATATAAAAAAAAAATCAATTCTTGTACGGAAGTTTGTGTCAGACAGAATGGCATCATTCAAAATATAAAAAAAAAACTATAATTAAACTCTTATATAAACAAACGTGTACAATAAATGTAGTAGAGTAATTTTTCAAGTTATACAACAATTTTACTCAATATTATTTATATAATTCGAACAATTTACATATATTTTTTTTATGATTTATTTATTGTAAATATTAAGGCAGAATTAAAGTTTGATTTATGTTGAAGTTTGATTGCTATGTTGCATATTTTCATTAATGCACTTATTTCATCAAGTATTTATTTAAATATATACGCACATGAAAAGTTTTTATTTTATGATTAAAAATTACCTGCATCACAGAATACTCTGAACATTTTACTCTAGTTACAAAAATGTATTAAGCCAAGAAAAGAAGGTCTTGAAGGTTTCAAGACTATTAAAAATTGTTCATTTGTAAACATTTTTGTTCTTGAATTGACATTGACATACTACAATTCATATTGTATGCTGTAGTTTTACAAATTTCATTAAGAAAATTAAATAAGACACAATATTTGTTCACATGTCCCCTAGTTTATAAAAGATTTTTTTCGATTTTTTTAAGTTAACACAATTGAACGCAGTGGTACAATCAATAGTAAAATATTATTATTATAAAAATTAATAAGTAATCAAATTTGGTTGGTTTATTTTGAAAAAGACCAAGTCCATTTCAAATAAAAATGAAAATTTCCTGAAATTGGTATTCTACGTTATATTTCTTCTTTTGAAATTGCAAATAGACTTTTATCACTTTCATATAATTCAATTAAGAGACACTATACAACACTGAACTTTTAAGAATACGAAAGGTATGCTGAAAATATGTTTTAAATCCTCCCTCTTTATTTAATTACTGTCACTTACATACTGTAATATTTACTTTAACAAATCAATATTTGCGGTTAATTTTAATTGAAAAACCGGAAATTCGGCCGGGTTGTTTTCTGAAATTTGAAAAAAAATTATGTAAATTTTGGCTTGTTGCGAGAATTTCTATGTTATTTTGAAAAAAAAAAAATTCCAAATGAGAAGATGGGAATGAAAAACAAGTGGCTGCCTATTCAAAATTTTTATTTGCAAAATTTAACAAAAATATATTATTGTTGCTGTATTTACGATTGCTATTTAAAATTTTCTTTTTGAGCCTTAAAAACCAAAACAAATGATTTTCATTTTAAAATTTTGTAAATTTTTGTAAAACGCGTTTGAGTATTGTTTCTTGCAAATCAAAAAAAAATTAATTGAAAATTATCATTTTTGTTTTTCATTCTCGAAAATTGTCATTTTTATTTTCTATTCTCTCAAAATTTAATTTTCATTTTGTGTGTATTTTAAAATTTTTTGTAAAAGATGCACAAACATAATCATTAACATACATATTTCAAACTGACAACGAATCAAACTAAGAGTCAGAATTAAATGACAGAAAGACTGTAATCCAATCACATTGCAATTTGATATCATCTAGTATGTTGGCATGAGAAATTCAACTTCATGATTTACCTAAAATAAAATTTCATTTGCTCTCTCAAATACGATAGGGAGGAAATTTCAAAATTTGCTGAATTTTTCAAAATTCATTTAACATGCAAAATATTAACATTCCTTTTTTTTTTATTGTTTTTGCATTACTCTTTTCTTTTAAACTAGTTCTTGAAAATGAAATTTATATTTTTGCCTTTCCTTCTGCTTTTTTAATTCAGTATTTTTCAATAACTTGTTTATTATTTTGCAAAATCATAAAATATATAAGTACGAACATTACGTATATACATATATTGTTTTGATGAATTAAAATATTAAATAGAAGTTACAATCATTAATATAAATTGTTGATTAACTTTTTTAGAGCATAACTCGCATTATAATATGAGCACAATGTTGGCATAACAATTGGATAAACAAAAAAAAAAAATAAATAAACAAAATAAAATGAAAAAGTGCTATGATTGTAAACCATGCATAATTAAATACGGTAAGAAACATAAAAAAAAACAAACTAACTACATTGGAAGTAAAAAAAATTGGGACAATTATTGTCTACATGCAATTTTCTTATATGTATATAATCGTATATGTATGTATGTATATATATGTATGTATGTAGTGAAAACCTTTTGCGTTTTTCTTTAAAATATTCAAAACAACAATACCAATTTACTTACCTAAAAACAAAAAAAAAAACCCAAAATCAAAATTTAAAACCTCACTTTTGAGAAAACGAAATTAGTTTAACCTCAGATTTTGACTTAAGCTTCCCTTCCTCATCACTTTTCCAAAATACATAAATCTCTATATAAATACGTGTCTTTTTCATAAAATATGAATGTACATATATATCTACCAAGCTAAAATCTAACACACATACATACAGACATACATATGTATCTATATAAAATAAAATCTTTTTTAAAAATTAAAAATTTCAATTTGACATTCTTATTCAACATTGACATAAACTCAAATGATATATAAAAAAAAAATGCTAATAAAGTGTGTTCGCATATGCACGTGTAACATAAAAAGAAAAGTAAAATAAATTTATTGTCAATTAAAAATATATGAGAAAGTAAAAAATAATATTGTTACATAAGTTTCCTATAATAAAATAAAAGATAAAGAAAAATTAACAAGTCGTCTACATATACGGTAAAAATTTGAACTGAAAGTAGTTTTTTAATGCGTCTTCAAAATTATTCTTACATCCACAACTTAATTACACGTTATTGCTGTCTATAATTAAAATAATATAATTAAAAATTTATTTTACGACAACTATAATCAAAGTTAAAGCTTGCAATTACTCGAAAATTAGAGCACTTTCCCAGATAATCAAGCAATTTGCAAAAGTCATGTATTCCAATAATGCTTGAATAAGTTTATTTAAATGTGATAGAAAATAAATTGTGAAGGTTAATGTATTACATAATAGGAACTGAATAAAGTGTTTAAGAGTTTTCAAAATTGAAATTTACACTGTCTAGACGTCCGAACAATATTTTTAACCTATTGATTGGTCTAATATGCGTTTTGAAAGTTTGTAAATTTATAAATCAATTAACAGCAAAATATTAAAAATATCGGCTTAGTTTTCAAATGGACAGACGATAATTTTTCTTTTCAATAATTTCTGAATGTTAATATGAAAACCTGACAAAGAAATATACCATTGATATAGATTTAAAAAAGTAGCAATTATACCAAACTGATTTTATTATTTCCGATTGATATTGAATAATTTTGAAACTGACACAGCATTTAAATAAAATTACATAATTAAAATTGCATAATTTCATTCATTTCTTTCTTTCTTTCCCTTTTTAACATATGCAACTTTAATTTTTTTTACATTTATTGAAATTAAAAGCATTTAGATAAACGGTCTTGTAGGTATATTTAAGAAAAAATGTGGAATTTAATGCAATCGAACGCATTATTTGTATAGGAAAACTTATATAATACATATGTACATATATATACGTATGAATGTACATAGGAACGTGTTACCATTTGGTCAAAATTTAAACTGATTTTCTTAATTATAATTTGAATATTTCTCTCATTTTAGCAACGAAGCACGAATTTGTTTCAAATTGTTTGATGTGATATTGGAAATCTTAAATCCCTTTCATTTTTTGAAGAGTAAAAGCTATTAATATTTGAGCCACCATAACTAAATGTCATATGTAAGTATATGTACTCATAAATGTCAGGTACCTCGGCGTTAAACAAATAATAAAAAAGTATTCATTTGGAGGTTGTGATTGGATCTTGTTTAATTTCGAAATGGAAATTATTTAAATGGAAAACTGATTTTCAATAGTAGTGGTTAACTGATTTTCAATGGTTTAATGTGGCATACATATATTTATGTAAATACGCATATTTTGGAGAAAGAACACGTGTTAAAGTATAGGTGGTAATCAAATCAATTTTCAAAATTTAGACAAAGGTTAGAATATAAAAAAAACTAGAACTAAGATAAGTAATTTTAAATTTCATTGGAAAGGAAAGGATGAAACGCTCTCCAATAAGTAAACCTAAATAAAAGCACGGACATTTCTTTTTCGTATGGAAATATGTATGCAATGTAGTCCTAGCATATCCCTTCTGGTGGGTACTCTTCTTATTTTGCAGGCATATAACAGGAGACATACAAGTCTTTTGTGTATTACATTGACATTAACAAAATAATGAAATTATTGAGTTGTGGCAATATGAGTCTTGCAAATTACTGTTACAAATACAAAATTACCATTTTCAATATTAAATTGCACTTTAGATGATTTAAAATTTAAAAAATTTTTAAGAAACTTGAAAAGTTTTTATTATGTTGTTTAAAGAAGTATAGAGAATCCAAAAAAAAAAGAAACAGTAACAAATAAGAAAATTCAAAAACTCAACAGAAAATAAATAAAAAACCGGTTATTTTTAACAATAAGCGTAAAAGCTGCTTACATTTATTCATGTTTATACATGCATGTTTTTATAATACATGGATTTTTAATTATTATTTAAAGTAATTCATTACTTTCTCCAAAAAGAGTTTCTTATAATACTTACATATGTATGTATGTATGAACATACATTAATATGCTATTATCGTTGTAGTTTAGTTTAGATACAAAAATAAAAATTACAAACGTAAAATGCCTAATGTGTTTCTATATTGTTTTTATATAGAAACGGAAATTTATTGCATGGAATATGTATGTACCTACGAATCGAATACATACTATAATTCTTGTTCCTTTCACAAGGCCATAACCACAAAAGCTACTGCTTTCAAAATTTTAATAAGAATGAAAGAGTGTTAATGGACTTGTCTTCATTGTATGTATGTGTGTATGTATTTCGCCATTTATAGAGACTACTTACGGTAATTAATTTCGTATAGTACTTGTACGATAATTTATACGGAAATTGTAGGTAAATAGCAAAAATTATTTTAATATTATGAAGTATTTAAAGAGAAAATACATATATGATAAGCTACTAAGGAAATTTGTTCATTAGAATTTTATTTAAAAGTATTGTTAATGCAAGTATTAATGAAGTTAGTTTGAAGCCCTGACTATATAGTAAAAATATTATATACGATGACAAAAACATATACGTACGTGATAACACTATGTCAAGCCAGTTTTTCCTCGAAATCGCATTTTGTAATTTCGAAATCAAAATAAGTACCTATCTACTTGAATTTAATTCTTAAAAAAATGCTTTGACTTTTCATTGCAGTGAAACCATAAGCATTTTTCAAATTTTGCAAACGCAGAAAGGCAGTGGCTTGCTTCTCCTATAGCGGCATACTATAGTTAAATTTTAAAAAAACAGAATGGCCGTTCAAATTTACTGTTATCTAAAATCCGATTTTTCCAAATTGTTGATAGGTATCATTTTTCTTCTCGAAAGTCGAAATTTGTAAAATTTTAATTTTTGACGCCTCATATTTCCGAAACCGCAAGCTTTTACAAATTTAAACGTAGAAAGCTAACGGAAAATTCTATAACATTAAAATGTATACATAATTATTTTTCTTAACTCACGCAATTAAACCTTCTTTAAATTAAATTTTGCTTTCTTTCAAAGACTGTATAAATCGTTCATCCTAAATATATGCAATCCTAGAAATAGTTTCGTATTTGAATGAAAATAATTTTAGTAGTGTGGTAGGTATACATAGACTGTATTTAAAAACAGTATTTTCACTTGTTGAAGGGAAAAGTGCTACAATACAAACCATTGGTTTGACCAAATTTTATTGCATTTAGGTTTGAGTTTTTCTATGCTTTGTTTCTCTTTTTCTTTTTACTGTAAAACCGATTGGAGACAAAAAAAAATTTTGAAAAATAATTATGAATATAATTTGGCTTCTATTACTGACATTTAGCCCCTTTTTTATTTGTTATTAGCCCCTTTTTGGAATATTAATACAGTTTCTCTGGACAGACTATTAAGTTTTAGAACTGAGCTCAACTAATAAGTAGTGCCGCGCTATTAAGTAGCATAACGGTGTATTTCTACTCTTATTAAATTGAAGAATTACTAAACAAAACATTGAATAATTTTATTTTCTTTAATAAAATATTTTATTTTTTTATTATCGTTATTTTTATAAGTTTGACCCAGAAATAAATTTTTAAACATAAAGTGAAAAAAAAACAATTAAAAAAAGATAGCAAACATGAAAAGAAAAACCAATAAAAAACTCGCTTTTAAATAATAAAATAAAGAAAAAAACACAATATCTCAACTTCTTCACTCATTATTTTTAAAATACAAAAAAAAACATTTTCCATACGTTTAATTCAATTTAAAAACGTTTTATTTTAAACAAAAAATCGCAACGTTTTCAAATAAAAACGACAAAAATGCCACATTTAATTTTATTTTTAAAGCAAACACACTCTGTTCTTTTATTTATTTATTTATTTAATAAAAAAAATAACGATGAAATCGATTGGTTACCTCTATTAAGTACTTATTGGAATTGGAGTTCAATATATTTATTTTAGACTGAATAGCAATACCAATCAAAGAAAAATAAAGAGTTGGCCGCATGCCGATTTTATTCTTTTAAGAAAATACTGAAAAAAAAAATGAATATGAAAAGTAGAGAGTAGAGAGAATCTACAACATTATGATCTGAAATAATAAAATGTAAAAAGATTGAAAATTTCATTTCGAATTTTAGAAGAATTCATTTTGAAAAGAGAATGAATAATGATTAAAAATAATCGTGAAATAATTAAAAGTAAGTTCTAAAGAAATGTGATTTTCTTATTGCCTTGTTCAATTAAGATTAGAATTTTTATACACATATACATACATGTACATAAGTGTGATGAAAAAACTCGTGATGAAAATATTTGTATGGTTAATATAATAATGACAATAAGTAAGATAGAAAAATTGTTTTCCCTTATAGTTGGCAATAGTTTATTGGAAACAGTATAATAGTATTGGAAACAGTGACCGGTAATGGCAACGTCGTTGACTTTAACAAATTTATGCCTTCATCTGAAATACCGTGTGAATTATCAGCTGTTAGTGTCATAAATTTTTATTTGCATGCAACTAAATAATAACTATACTAAAAATGGAAGTAACCTACGTAAATTAAATAATTTTACTCGTTGCGAGTACAAAATTAGGTGAAAAATAGCAATATTGTAATTAGAATTTTTTGAATTACAAATAGGTACAATTATTCAATTTAATTATTTAAATATCTTAAAATGAAATCAGATAATTTAGAAAAAAGTATTGTATAATAATAATTTTTAATTTCATTTTTCAATTAATTCAATAAAATAAATATTTAAATAGAAATTTAATATTAAGTATATTTTTTATTTTTGAGTGACTGAACCTCAGTGTCATCACTTTAAATAATTATATTATTATTTGATTATTAATAAATCAAATAATTTTCATCCATCATGTAGATCTTTAAAATTATTCAGTGCGAACATTTTAATTATTTTTTGTTTAATATTTTCTATTTTTTTTTAAATTACCTTTTAAATTATGTAAGTATGAATGGTTTATACTTATTCATAGTCAACGATGTGATTAGAAATTATTTTAGATAATGTTTCCTTTTACCTAGAAATAAATAAAAAAAATTAATTAAATTTAAATTAATAACTAAAAATAAAAATAATTAAATTATAAAATATTATTGAAAGAAATTTAAAGAGCTAAGCTCTAATAAACAATTTTATGATATTGTAAATTTAGATTTTTTTTATGAAAAAGAAAATCCTTTATTAAAATGCTGATGGGTTCCTATATTTAATATTAAATTGCAAGATATATACTTTCTTAAAATTATTATAGCGTACATAAGTACATACTAACATGTAATACAACAATTATTCTAAATTGATGTACAATCCCCTAACAAAATTATCTCACTTAAGTGTTATAATATAAAATTTGACATCCCGTACTTTTAATACCATGCGTACAAAAATTATATCGTAAAAATCTTATATTTTTCAGTATGACCCTGATTAAATGATTCATTTAAGCTCGCATTATCTATTTTATATGTATTAAAAATCATATAAATAATGGTTAATTAAGAGAAGGTGCTGGTAAAACATAATTCAATATTTTACTTCTATCAATAGATTTAAGTTAATAATGTTTATTCAAAAAAAAAACTGAATTAATTAAATTTAGTCAATGCGATTAATATGACTTACATACCAACTATATTTACAGCACTACACAAGGAATCATTTCGAAAATTTTGTTTCAGAAAAGATGAAATTCGATTTTCTTTACGTACGACAATATACATACATAATATGTGTACTTAACAGAAAAGGATCGTCAAGGGCAATCTAATTTAATAAAAGAACAGTGCGAATCTAATTTTAAAACGTCAAAGGTACATAAATGTAAAAACCACCGAACATATCCAAATATAAATTGGGTAAGGCAAAACTTTCTCAAAAAAAAAAAAAAAAACCTTGGTGAGTTTTACTTTTTCTTGCAAGCACGATTTTTTTTTTTTGTACCACCCGATCTGTAAGAACCTTTCGAATGAATTGTTTATTTTTTTTGGCATAATCGCACACAGTGTAACATTATTACTTAAACTCCTCCAATAATAATAACAACAACAAAAATAAACATAAGAGAATGAAAAACAAACAAAAGTATTAAATACCCTCCTTGCGTAATTTTTAACTTATCCATCATCATCATTATCACAATCATCATTATTACAATCATAAACATAACAAAAATCATCATCATAATCATCGTTGTTATCGTCATTTTAATCATAATGATTATCAAAACTATCAGTTTGCCCTAAAACTGTCATCAAAGAAAATGAAATAAGAGAAAATTTTTCTTCTTTTTAAATCTTCAGCTGTGCTGTGCGTCATTTTCTTCCTTTTTTTTCTTTTTTAAAACATTTAGACCATTTATATAGGAAAGTTTCATATAAAATTCATTAATTAAAAAATTATCTTAAAATTTAAGTGAACTTTTCTTTTATAAGTTTTTAATTCGTAATTGAAAAAAAAAAATTATAATTTTACACTTAAGCAAGCAATATAAAAGTGTGTGTATTTAAGTTTTTGTATATATATGTATATATATATGTATATATCATAATTTTAAAGTCATCATATCGTTTTTAGCGCAAGAACATCATATCGTTTAATTTTAACAGAAAAAATTTAAGAAAATGTTCTAATTTGTTTTAATCAGTCCATTTGATTTGTTCCAAATCACAGTCAGTCAGTTTGTCTTTGAAAATAGAAAAAACGAGAAAAAAAATAGAGTTGATCTTGTCAACTCTGTGATACCCGTACGAATTTGTTATCCTATGTGCAAATAAAGATGCCATAACTGACTAAGGGACACATTAATTTATGCAAAATTTCAATACTGTCTGTTTTTCAAAATACTGTGTGTGCCAAACTACTATTTAAGTTGTATGGCAGCTACCAGAAAAAGCTAAGAAATTTTAACAAATTTTATCAAACACATTGGCCCTAGTAATATATTCGCTTGTGTGAAAGTTCAATACCATAGCTTTTATAGTTTCTGAGATATAGCCAAATAACTTTTGAAGTTGTATGGCAGGTACCAGAAGGAGCCAAGTAATTTCAACGACTTTTATCATACACATTGGCCCTACTAGTGTATTCGTTTGTGTGAAATTTCAATACCATAGCTTATATAGTTTTTGAGATATAGCCAAATAACTTTTGAAGTTGTATGGCAGGTACCAGAAGGAGCCAAGTAATTTCAACGACTTTTATCATACACATTGGCCCTACTAATATATTCGTTTGTGTGAAATTTCAATACCACAACTTTTATAGTTTCTGAGATATAGCCAAATAAATTTTGAAGTTGTATGGCAGCTACCCGAACCGGTACCCCGATCATGTCCAATTTAAATAGGGTTCTGGCACTTACTACAATAAATCATTTATGAAAATTTGGTGAACTTAGCTCAATTAGTTTTTGAGTTATCGTTGGGACGGACGGACGGACGGACGGACGGACGGACAGACAAAGCTAAATCAACTCAGAATTTGACGCTGATCAAAAACATACACTTGAGTCTATATCTAAGACCGTTATTTCTTAGCGTTACAAACGGTAAGGCAAATTTAATATACCCTTCGAACATACGTTCGTACGGGTATAAAGACATTTGAAAAACAAAAAGAATCTTACTGATTGGAAGCCAATTTTTATGGGTTAAAAAATAAAAAAGACACTAAAATTCGAAAATTTTACATTTGCTTACGGATTATTAAACCTTGCATTGGCATTTAGTTCCGGCAAACAATATTTCAAAGGAATTTATTATTTGTACGTAAGTTCCAATAATATTATAGTTTTGTTAAAATAAAATTTATTTTCATATTCTTGGCCTCTTATAGCCACTGCAAATTAGAAAAATATGTATAAATTTTCAAAAGGTCAGTCCTTCAATATATTTTAAGCTTTTCTAAACTGTTATAAAAGTAAAAATTTTATTAGTAAACACTATTTTATCGAAAAATTCTTTTTTACATTCTTTAATTAAATTAATTGCCAGTTCTATAGTTGCTATAATTTTTATTTCAGGTGCACATCATCTATTACCAAAATTATTTCTTTGGCATTAATTTTTATGCATGGAATTATGGTCGGTAGGGAATGATTTTATTATTAGACTTGTGGCCTATAGAAGAGCATTATTTTTTTCGTCTTTTAAAGTAAAACCATATTTTTTATTTAAATTCTTAAAGCGAAATGTGCTATATAAAGAAACGCTTACATTTTAAAAAAAATAATCATTCCCAGATCAAAATCAATTTTTTATAGAACTTACTTACATACAAATTAATAATAAATTACTTATATACATATGTATGTACATATGTATATAACAACAAATTTAGTTCATATTTCATGATTTATTATTAAAATTTTTCGCATTATCATTACAGAAAATTTTTATTTTTTAATAATATTTTAAGATTCTCTTTTAAGTGGTAAGTAAAATAAAAATTATCGTATTGAAATTTTACAAAAATTTTTAAAAAATATTTTGTTGTCATGGAATAAATTTTGATTAATATTTTAAACTTAACATTAATACGTTATTAAATTTATTATGAATTAACAAAATTCCGATTATTCCGTTTAATTTGAATAATAATTCTCCGGATCTTATCCAAAATTTGCACGAATTAACAGCAAATCTGTACCACAGTTATTATTTTTCAAGCACAAATAATTGATGAAATTTTTCTTCTAGAACCAAAACATTGCTTTTCCAAAAAGGAAGGAAAGAGAAATAGTATAAAATACGCCAACAATAAATTTTTCTGAACAGAAAATAATTTTAGTTTCTTAACTATTTCGTTGTTATCAGGTACTAAATCCGAAAATAGTTAACAGTCAATGTTAAAATAAAATTACCTATTTAGAAAATGAAAAATCCTAAAAATCTATAGTACAGGGTCAATATTACTATTACTTATAAATTATTTATTAAAGCATTTCTTTACATAATATTTTTCGTTTATTTTAAAAATCACTTTCTCTTTTGCAAACAAAACGCATATTTAATAAATTCATCTCTAAACCATTTCTTTCGTATAATCACTAAATGCATTTTATCACACTATACACGTATGAAAAAAATTAAAATTACAAAGTTTTACTAAACTAACCAACTAAAACTACTGTGTCTACATTGTTAAGATTTTAATTAATTCTGAAAAATTATGTTTAAACAAATTTTTTTTTTTTTTGAATAAATAAACTTATAGTTACAAAGAATACATTAGGTATGTAAGTGAGGATACTTACATAATTATGGGTTTTCACGTAGTTAAGGTAAAGCCCTTAACTGCTAAAAGATAATTATATGCGTAAACTAAAACTCTTATGATTCATTTTTTAACTTAAATGAATGGACATGCAAATCATTTCCATTTCTTTTTTCAAAAAAAAATATTCAATAAATTAAGAAAAGTGTAAAGATAAGATGAAATTTTAAAAATTCATATTAAATTTCTATATATATATATATATGTATATATATATGTACATAATTTATACGTCTACATAATAATGCTGTACGAATACTACACATTTTAATATACAACAAGATCATATTATATTCATGTATTTATACAAGTATGTAAATGAATTAAAATTTATTTTATATAGGTGATGTCTTGACAAACTCAAAGTCTTTGTATAAAAAAAAGACCTTCTGTTACATTATCATTTATTTTGTACTATACTTATTCATTCAATCGGCTGATATCGGCAATTATTTTATATTTGTTGTTTGTTTTATAACACCTTTTCAGTGCCCCACTTAATAATAGTGATCAAAATTATTTATTGACTGAAAATATTTCGGAATTTATTATACTTACCGTGAATAATTTTTAAATAAGACTTGAATTCTTGTTCTTTCGTCGAAATTCGTGTGAAAATATTTCTGTTCTATTCCGTTCCATACAAAGGTGTATTGTCACTTTGCAAATTTCTGCATTAGAGATGAATCAATTTACCTTTAGCCCATATACATATAAGAAAATATTCTTCTTTGCCCCATTTGTAACATTGGCTAGCCTTTTTAGTGATATGATTTTTTTATTTTTGGTAAGAGTTTCTCGAAAATAAAAATAGTTAATTGGAATATTAACTACACCTAACCTACATTTGATAGTTGTGAAATTTAGTGACTTAATGTACTAGCGATCAGAAACTGTTTGACAACTTGACTTGCCTTTAGAAAAATGAATTCGTGTTTCAAAAAATGTCAATGTCAAAATGACAACCAATGACAATTTCCGGTTATTTTTTTTTTTCTTAAATTCTTTTATATAACAATAAACATCCTATAATATCCTGTAATAATCTTAATTACAAATTTTACAAAAATTTTTTACACAATTTCTTGTAATTTATTCCAAATAGTTCAATAAAACAAAAAATTGTTCTTCTTATTGTGACTGAAAGTAAAAGCAATAAAATGTCTTAAAATATACTTTTTTTTGTTTTTGCTAGCTTGTTTTGTTTTGCTGTGTACATATTTTTGTTTTCCAACAAACTTTTTATAGACTTCAAGAGAAATTCTTAAAATTCTTTTTTATATTTTATTGAAAATTTCAAAAAAAAAAAATTTGTTTTTATTTCGTTTATAACTTTGTAATTTACCATAAATTTTTTTTTGTGGAAAAATTTATTTAAAATTTTTATAAGTATAAAAATATTTCAATGATTCTCCTATATTCAAGATTTATGTTTAGTTCCACAAAGGTTGTTATATAAATGCAAAATTAAAGTCTCTTAATTTAATTATAAAATTCTTATTCATAAAATACTGCAACATTTAGCAGTAGAAAACCTCAAGGTGCCCAATTGTAAAATATGAAACAAACTTAGTTGAAGTTTTAAATTAAAATTTTAAAATTATCTTACACATTAAATACCACAATATTTTTTTAATTTTCTGTTCTAAAAAAAATTTAATCTAAAATTAAAAATGTTCAAATAATAATGTTGAACATCTTGCACGTAAATTATGTTTTATTCTAAAAACAAAACGGAGCCTAAATTAGCCTAATTTTTCCTTTACAACTAGCCATTTGCGAGTGTAGCATATACCTAATTGGTGTTAAGCTGCCGCATTTCAAAATAATCCGCATTCCTCTGTTCTGTAATTTTTTCAAGCGGTTATGTATGAAAAAACTATTACAGCGGAAGTTTATTCGAAATGAAGTTTTACCATTGTATTAAATATATATTAGTAGCATCAATCGATAGTTGATTTCTTATTCTCCACGAAAAATTCCACCAACTTTCTTAGAAATCCTTCTGTACATAAAATAGATACGTCATTCTTGAAATTAGCAACTATGACACACAAATATTTGATTTTGGAACAATCAATGAATAACTACTTATGTACATACATATACACACATGAATATGTATAAATGTTATTGTTGTTAATTATTTATCAAAATAGTTATTCTAATTTTAATAAAATTTGATAAGTTGAACGTTTTTTACCCATTCTCTAATGTGTTGTAACTCGTCTTTATACCTAAAAGTGAAAAGCTTGTCAACTGAATCCTTAATTTCAAAATTACGATAATATGGTATTAACACTCACTTCAACTTCTGAATCGTAAGTAATTGCTGATTTGATAACGGAATATCTATAAGAATTACATACAACCAAAAAGACCTAAGAAATATCAACTACAGGAAAAGTTCATGTTAAGCCTAGTTTATTTAGGCTTAGAAAACAAAGTAAACAAATTATTATTAAATGTATGATCTTTTTTGTCTTTGATGAACTAAACTTTTCACTTATATTTATTAATTTTTACTTTTTAATAGTTTTTATAGGGCAAATAATTGTAAATAGCTCTGAAAGTATTTAGATTTATGATTTTATAACCCAAATTTATTTTTAACACACCCAATTTCATCATTTCCCATTACCAAATACATATATTTCCTGATCCCTAAATGAAATTTCTTTCTTTTCTTTTGCGATTAATATATGGAACTTTAATATGTGTTATAAAAATAGCAACCCCAAAAAAAAAAAAAATTATGAACCATAATTGAATTTTGGTAAATTAGTGGTTATTTTTCTGTTTTGCCCTTTACTAAATAAGTATACAAAAGTTATTTTCACCTTCTTATTTAACATTTTATTTAATCGATTCAGACTTATTATCCTTTCTAATCTTCTCAATTTCAGTATTATGACGACAAAAATAAAAAGCCAGACGATAACAACAAAAAAACCAAAAATAAAAACTTAAAAAGGGGGGAACAAACAAAAAAACTTTCTTTGTGTATTGTCACATTTATAACTTCGATACATGTAATATACTTGGAGTGTATATTAGAAATTCAAAGGTAAATAGACAAAATTAGAGAATAGGCAAAATTAGAGAGTAAAATTATGTATGGAAATTATCTATGGAAGTATATCATGTATGTGACGTAATAGACTTCCATAGACTCAAACATTTGCGGAAAATGTAAGCGTGGACTGGATACATACATACTCCTATACTGTAAGTATAATGTTAATACCATTATAATATAAAAAGCATTCAGTTTCTGAAAAACGAAACATGTTAATCGTACTTGTTTTTCTATTAAAAATTTTACAATATGTTTAGTTTTACAATATAGACTGTAACAAGAGACTTGTAAAGAAAATGGTTGGAAAGACTGCGTATTTATGAGTATTCCTCAATACAAACTTAATACCTCAATAACATGCCTAAGAACATATAAATGTTCACTCAAACTATAAGTAATTTTTACTTGGGTCGAAGTAGATTATAATAAAAATTCATGTCACTAAAAGTGGTATTTTTAAGTGAGCGAATCAACGGTTCTGATTGCACAGTGGCAGGCATAATAGACCCATTTCTTTGATCGTGGTGCATTGTTATCCCATATAATTAAATTGTAAAGTACCATAATATGCAGTTTAGCATTCTCTAACGAGGCCGCAGGAGCAAATGATAAAAAGTCACAAATCATACTTATAAATCTAAATTAACGTGCTAAATCTTAACTTAAGTAACAATTTAAACAATATTATTTAATTTGGTAACATTAAGGAAAGACAATGAGGATTTAGAACAGAAGTAAAACTAAAAAATAAATGGGACTTTCACTGTACGTTCTTGAAATTTTTATTTTCTTTAAATCCCTAATTTTGTTTTTTTGTCTTTCAAAATGAAATTTGTCAAAAAATAGAAAAATTAATACATACATAAATAAAAAACAAGTATGACGTTTGAACTTTTTGTTTTTTTGTTTTTCCCTTTCTTTCTAGCATGAAATGGCATTATGTCACGCATATTGAAAGCTTTTTTAAGAATAAAAATAAAAAATAATAAAAAAAAAACAAAGTGGAATAGAAGGGTAAAGGATTTTGAATTTTTTGGAAAAAAATGAGGAAAAACTTAACAAACAGGTTTATGAACTCGAACTTCATGTCAACAAACGCGAAAACATCGAATATTCATCACGTGCACATCATCGTATAGAGAGGATAGAAAAATTAATTCAAAAAGCAAATCAGACTATTTAAAGTTGAGAAGATTTTTTCACTGTAAATATGTACATATATGTATGTATAATAATTACAATCAAATATACAAAAATAATGAAATCCATGATATTTGTTTCACATTCATTCCATTTTTAAAAGAATTATGTATGTAGGTATTTACAAGTTTATGGTATGATTAAATTTCCATATATTTTTCAGCTTATCATTCTAAATACGGTATTAAATGCATTAAGATGATAAAGATGTAGTAAATGAATTTGAATATTGCACATTTTTAATTATATCTATGTATATACGTGCATTAATATCGTGCTTTGTACCAAGAGAATAGAAGTTTTAGTAGCAAAACCATGAAGACAGACATTTATATTTCCATATATACAAGACACATGGGATTTTAATGATTATGTATTCGTAGATGAATAAAATTAATAAAGTTTTTAAATCCTTATAATAGGAGGATGTATGAGGAGTAATAATAATAGGAAAGTGCTCAACCAACTGTGTTAAAATTTTTACAATAATTAATGGAAAGGTAATTAATAATAATTTTAATAATTACTTACACAAATAAAATTTAATTTTATTATAGGTACTTAAATATGTTTGGAAAAATTTATTATATATATATGTATATATACATATGTTTATGAACGTATTCTTAGGCGCATATTAAGAATATTCTTAGCAGAAACTTTTAAATTCTTTTACAAAAACATGCGAAGTCAGGCATAAATTTTATAACGCAAAATATTATTTTATTTTTTATTAAAAATAACGCAAAAACTTAAAAGGAAACACATGTGAATCTTTTAGGACACCATAAAATTATAAAAAACTCTATTTATATTTAAAAAAAAAAGACATAGAATATTAAAGTGTCAAATATCACCCCAACATTTCGGTTCATAGACGTATGATTCTTAAAATTTTTTTGCCCAATATTTTATATCAAAATGAAGGTGAAAATATCAGTTTTCACTTCACCTAGAAACAACTAAGTTATATGGTTATGGTCAAATAATAATCAAAAAATGATTGTAATTTTTTTTTTAAGTACTTAATTAAAAAAACGTTTTAAGCAGTACAAAAAGAGGAATTTCAGAGAGAAGCTACGAGAACGAAAATTTCAGAAGGATTTTTAGAATGAGTCCAGCAATTACGTTTTACCTAGCATTTTCTTGAATTATAAGAAGAAAAATGTACAAATTTCATACTTTTCCAAAAGATCAATATTGAGACATCAAAACTCAAAAAGGACAGTCGGCCGAAAAAGAGAAATTACCTGGTAACCTGGTATTAAATATTATTAATCTACTACAGTTCACAGACTCCCGCCCATTATATAAAAAAATTTGCCAATAGAAATTTGTAACTCAATCACTTTAATATTATATTAGTAATAGGTGCTTTACAATAAAATTAAAATTAAACAAAAAAAATTAATTAAAAAATATTTTAAATTTTTAATACATAATATGTACACTTTGTGACTTCTATGTGATTCAATTATTTACTTATTTTTCTAAATATAAATATCTATTTTAAATTATGTAACATAGCATGTAACCTTTAATATGAAAATTATGTTGTGAATTTAAATTATGAAAAATATTCATCATAATAATTCAAGCGAATGCCCCATTTAAAAAACAAAGTAAATAAAAAGTTGATATTTTATAAAATTTTAATCCAAAGAATATGATGAACCGCGCCATGTAAACAATGTAAACAACATTTCCACATTTATACCAAAAAAAAAAAGGAAAATAAAATTATTTTATTTAAAAGAATAATATGTATGTGAGATTCTCATAATTTTTTACATTAATAACAGTTCACAGGCCTATTCAAACGTATACAAACGAATTGAAAATAATAAAAGAACACATACGAGTATATTTTGCTTACCTAATTAGAATTTAGAATGTTATTTTTGCTCTTTCTTGTTTCTTATTTTGTTTTTATTATGTTTTTTTTTTTTTTTTCAAAACTTTTCATATCGTATTTATTAAAGTAAGAATATTACACTTAAGTATCTGTTATGGGATTTTAAAAAACATATTTCACATTAAACTTTTGTTTTGTATACGTATGTGTACTTAAGTGACAACAAAAAAAAAGTTTCTAGTAAACTTTGACAACAAAAAGAATTTAAATAATAAAAAAAAATATTTTACAACAATGAGTAAGTGTATACTCAGTAAGTACTTTAGAATGGTAAGCAAAATTCTACCACAATTTTTCTCAGGTAAAAGAGGCGTTGTCGGTGTGCGCGAACAATAATATTATTTGATAATGTTGTCATTATGTCTGTCATTATTTGATAATGTTCGGTCTACCTGATCCGAATTGGGTCGGATGATGACAGGCATGTATAAGATTTGCTCAACAATTTGCTTCATTACTTACATGATTGCTATTTCAATACTTTAGCATATTTCTTTTAGGAAAAACGCAAGAAATTCGAAATATATAGAACATTGAGAGGCGACAGATTGTTCAAGATAAGTATTAGGCTATGATAAAAATTTTGTGTAAGCTATTTTAATTCAAATTTTTAATTCGTTAATTGAATTTAATCTAGATATATTACAAATTAAAACGCGATTTTCGCAGTGGTTGTTGACTCTAATAATTCTGCTAATACTTTAATATTCAATATCCATTCTTTTCTATTAAATAATGATGTTTTTGCTTACTCATGCTGAATTTCATGAAAAAATGCTAAGTGAAAAAATACTAAGTACTTACTTATATTTTTTCATTGTTTTACAACAGTTTCTAAAATTTTTCTTTTAGATTAGTTCTTTTGTCATTTTTAAAGCAACCGTAAGAGTTAAGAGATTTTACAAAAAATTCTCAATTTAACACACAAGTATAATACAAAACTTTATTGTATTCATATTTTAGAAATTTTTATACTCTAAGTAGTTAATTTTTATTAAAAGTATAGCTACTAATGGATTCTCAAGGACAATTGTTTTTGAGAAAATTAAATTATATATTCTCAGATATGCTGCACCATAAATACAAGCACAACTATACTAATTACTTATAGGGTTTTATAAGAGTAGAAAAAAAAAATTATAGTTATGACAAAAAAAAATTTACAATTCGCATTCTTCTCTTTTGATGAAAATATATTAACACACTTAAGTAACATTACAAAAATATTATTTCTAGAATAGGAAAAAAAAACACCTATATTAAGGTTAAAATTTAAGTAAAGGTTAAAATTTTTAAAGAAAAATTATTTTCATAATGTAAAATCGCTTGACATGATTTAAAGATGATCGCGAAATTATTTATTGTTTAAAATGAGAGTGACATCTACCAAAATGCAGATCTAAAATTAAGTTGACTTAATTATTCAGCAAAATTGTTTTGATTATAAACTGACATTAGTGAGTACTTAAATATTGTCAAAATCCAAAACGTCAATTTAAACAAGTACTTTTTTTATATCAAAATGGCAGTATACTTAAATTTGACATTTTAGAACTCGAATTTTCTTATTTTACATTAAGAAACTACTAAAAACAAATTTTAATTATGATATTTAATTAAGAGATTTCATGCTGGAATATAACTTTCCTTTACTGAATGATGTACCCTGACTGCAATTGTTCAGATATGTGCGTTATAATTATAACAATACTCCATCCAGCCTAGACATAACGTGGATTGTAAAATATGCATGGCATTTATTGACATGAAGTTCTCGAAATGAAGAATTTTTTTTATATTCACAGTCATTTTTAATTTCAATAATCTAATTAAAATTCTGTTTTAGGGTTATTTTTTTTTGTATATATAAGTTACTGCCACACCAGCTTTTTAAATGTAAAAATTTAGCTTTACCATCAGCTGTTACAAAGAAAAATTAAGCATGAATAAGTGAATGCAAAATTATCTACACATTTTATACGCCTAACAAATTACATTGACTTTTGCAACTCTGGACTTTGCAGATTTTGTGTATAATTTTGAGCTTTAGACTTTTTAGTATTACGGTAAGTATATTTGAATCACAATTGAAATCAAGGGTTAATCATGCAAAAAAATTCATTAGCAGAATCAAAAAATAATAAACACAAAAAGCAATTTAAAATTGAACAATTGTCCTATGCCCTTCCGTACATAAACAGATATGTAATCACCAAGTTTCTTCATATACTCTATATAACTTATACATTGTACACACACGTACATAATTATATTAACTACTTAATTAATCAAACTTTTTTTAAATAAAATTAAAAGAAAATCTCATATAACATTTAATTTATATCAAATTCAGATTTAAACTAATAATCTAAGTATGCCTGTAATTATTATTTACCGCACAAATATGTATATGTATATATATATACATATGTATGTAAGTAAATATAAAAAAACTGATTATAAGGTTAAACCTTAAATAATTTTAATTTTATTAATTGTTATCCAATTGTTTTTGTAATTGCATCAAATTTCAATAATATATATACGTATATTGTACATACATGTGTCTTTAAGCACCTACTGCAAAAAAAAAATTAAACCAAAATAAATTTATTAACTCGTGTACGAAATGCAAAAGATTTAAGAAATAAATTTTAGTATTTTTAATAAATCAGCAATTTAAAAAAAAAATTAGTTCAAAATCGAAAGTGAAATTAAATATTGTGGTTAAATTTAATAATCAATATTAATTATTAACCTCAAAATGCACCACTTTATTATAAGTACTAAAATATTATTACCTTCGTCATGTATGTGAGCACAAAATAGAAAAAAACTTATTAAAACACGACAAAAACAGATAAAAATTATATAACACATAAATTTGCATTGTTAGCAAGTGTGCAAAATTATTTTGCATTAAAGAACAAGAAAACAAAAGGGTCTGACTTTGAATTTTTCTTCTAAGAATTTCAGGCGTAAAAGAGTTTGTTATCAATAGTGAATTAGTTGGCATAAAGAACAAATCGAATATACTTAAGTATGTACATGTTACCAATTAGAAATAATATAAGTAAGTATATTTAAATTAATGTAGCAAGCTTGAAACTTTGCTTTAAACACAAAATTACATAATTTTTTGGATTTAAAAATTCAACATCTTCTCTGTAGCCGTTTTTCCACAGATTTTCATTACATATATTTACAAGAGGCAACAACATGTCTAGTTTTACACTTAATAACAAAACATAAAAATACACTTCTCAAAACCAGCTAAGTACTTATTTTCGGATAAAAAGTAAACAAACTTTATCTTTACAATTTGCATAACATTTAACAATACAATTTGCATAACATTTTTTGAAAATTTATATGCTGTCCTTACAAGTTTATTCAGCTAAATGAGAACACATGGCCATCAATTCAAAACTACATTATATTAAAGCATTTCATATGTCCCTGTTATAAGTAATGTACGTAATGAAATTAATGATAACAATGAAGTATGTAGCTACATATACAGTTACATCACACACTCTTCGGGATTCAAGGGGTCTCTTAAAGCAGGATGATAGAATATGTTTAAACATTAAGGAATATTTTCTTTCCTCAAAGTTGATCTTTCTGAAAAACGTCAAATTCAATATTTTAACAGGCAATATAATACTTGCCCCATATATTTAACCAAAATGAGGGTCGGCTTAATAACAATTATTTATGAGTAAATAACAGTAATATTTGTAATTTTCTAAAAACTCACAATTTGTTTCATGACTTGTAGAAAGTGATTTTCTTGAGCTGTAAAATGGATTCCTTCACTAGATTGGTTTTCCCCTGCCATATTTCTCAAATTACAATCAAAAATGTAAGAGTTGCTTGTCATTGTTTCTGCTCCTCTGGACCTATTCTATCACCCTGCTCCAGCAGTACATCGAATTTCAGAAATTCTGTATGACTAAGTACTCGTATGTATGTACATAGATATGTACATAAAAATTCTTTTATTTACAAAATCTCATTGCAAATGAAAAAAAAAAACATTAAAATAAAGAAAACTTTTATTTACAATTAATTTAATTTACTCTAGTCTGAGTGAGTGAATTTCCTTTTAAATAATGAAGCAAAAGCAATTTTGGCAAAATGAACCAAAAACAAAAAAAAACGATAACGCACTCATGTTGCATTTTTTTTTCAGTTTCCCGAAAAATTATGTAAAAATGTATTATTATATTTTAGCAAAATCTCTTTTTAGAAATTTAATTACTGCTCCCATAAACAGTTTTCTTTTGTTTAGAATGGAATTTTATTTTTCAACTTTTTCTTTTTAATTGAAAATTTAAAATTTGCGAAAAAATAAATGTTTTTTCTAGTGTATTCAGTAAACACATTTAAGTAAATCTATGTGTGTATGTACTAAACTTAAGTATGTAGGTACTTACTCATTTACATATTTTCTGCCATGGCAACAAAATTTCTTATTAAAATTTATTATACTTTAAAAATGAATAGTAAAAAAGTAAAAATTATAAAGAAACACAAGAAAAAATAAAAATAAAACCAAAATACACCAAAAGTAATAAAATCAGTAGGTTAATGGGAAAGAAATTTACAACAAAAAATAAAAACAAAAAAAAATCAAAATGTTCATCCTATTTTTTCCCATATTTCTGGAGTAAAAACTGACCATCTATTTGAACGTGATACTCATTTATTTTTTACATTTAATTTTTGCATATTCAAATACTCCTTAGCTTCATATTTAATTCTGGATTTTTTGAAGGGGCAATATTTGAATAATGTATGAACGTATTTAGGTAAGATAAGTACTTACTTACTAAAAACAAGTTGGGTTAAATTCAATTAAAAATTAAAAGAAATACTTACTTAGTTAAGAAGTGGAAAAATAAAAAATTCAGGCAATTGGAATAGAGCTAAAAGTTTGGAATATTTTGACCGGCAAAAGAATGCCGTTTATTGTTCAAATTGCGTTCATTCAATCTAATAAAAAAATATTTGAATTTTTTAAATTAGGTTTTAATATGAAATGAAATAGCTATTTAAAATCAGGCAATTAAAACTATGAACGAAGCCATAATTGATTTTTTGAAAATGATTTGTAATAATAAATTTTAGAATGGCTTAAATTTGGTTTCGGTAAAGCTAGCTTTTCAAATAGCTGCAGTAAAACTGCAAAAATTTTTTAGTCATATCCTACAAAGATTAATTTTACTATTAATTAATTAATTACCTTCCCGAATAATTTTTAGGCTATCAAGTCTTTATTTTTTTAAGCTCTCCTAATTGTGAAGTAAAGTTTCTCATAAATAAGTAGATACTAAGCATATTGCAGTTCTTTAAACCATGTTTAGCAATTATTAAAAAAAATTATGTATTTATTTCAATCCTTTTATTGTTTCTTAACGTAAATGCATAATCAACCTTTAAACTAGCCTTTTAACGCCAAGTAAAATAATCATAGCAAATTTAATATAAGTAAATACTCGTATATAGGCATGTAACAACACTATTCCAATTATCAATACCAATAGAAAAACTCCAAAAATTTACTATTCTCAATTTATTTCCTATTTTACTTTGGCCATGGCTAACTAAACTAAATACAATACAATAGAAACAACTTTGTACATACATACTTCATTATTAGTGATTTCAATTCCTATAGAAAATATTATTAACCTAACATTAAGGTCTAATTCAATTTGCTGAGGTCCTGTAAAATATACCCATCAAATATGGTAAATAGGATTTATTGCTATAATTTTTGCATTGTCCAGTCAAAAAAGCAATAATTTCAAGAAATGCACTTAATATAAAAAAGTAAACTATTTCAGTAGCTATTTGCGGGAAAATGTAATTGCTTCACTTCATTGTCATTTAAATATCAAAAATTATATACATATGTACATATAAAGCTATGTATGTATGAACAAATTTACATACAGATGTGTTTTTTGAGTTAAAGCCTTACCTGATTATTTGATTAGTTCCTTAATATCCAAAATTAAGTAGAATTCATAGAGTGGTAATGTTCGTATATTTATATTAGTAAGAGTGTAATAAAAATTCAATCGAGTAGATAATCCGCTTTTTTTAAAATTCAATTATTCAGCATATTAAAATTTACTTAGGCATTTGCATTATTATAAAAAATTTCTTTCATATTTTGCAAAAATTTATCATAGATTATTTTATTTATGTATAAAAATGGAAAAATCATAAATTTTTACAAATTTTAAATAATAATTCCACTAGTTATATACAAATTTATGAATCAATAACTACTGATGGTTATAAAAATATAAAATATTAAAATTAAATTTTTTATTTTCACAATTTATTGCACCTTAAATTTTAACCACTAAATAATATTTCGGAAATTGCAACTTTCAAAATGAATTCAGCAAAAAAAATTTTTGTGAACATTTTTTTTCTTATTAAATTTTGACAAAAAATAATGTTTTCAATATCTAGATTTATCAATTTTAATAAGAAATTTATGAAATATTTTTATTTTAATATACAAATATTTTAATCCAAGAATATTTCAATTTTATTCACTATACATTTGGTAAAATATCATCACTGTTTAAAGAATTACGATTTGCGAACGTAAAACTCACAAACGCCTAGCACTAGGACAACTAAAACCAAACTACATTTACAATTAAATTACATTCAGCTTCATCTCTCTAAATTTTGTTTTCATATTTTGGCTTTTCGCATTCGCAACTTCCCAGTTCCCAATCCAATACTATTCCCATTTCCCACCTATTTCTAACGTAAAAAAGCTTTGTATTTTCAATTGCTGAATTGTGCGAAAAAGCTTAATTTTGCAATTTTTTTTTTTTCAACACTATTTTTTTTGGTACAAAACGTCAATAAATGTCAAAACATCATTTGCAAAAGATTTTTGAAAAATGAAACACATGATTTTTCTATTATGACAATCGTATATTCATCTCGTTCAATAGATTGCGTTGCGTTCGATAGTTATTTAAAAGTAATTTAAAAGCATATGTCATAAATCTTCATTATGACGCTTGCTTTATATATCAAAAATATAGTGCGAAATTTGTTTTTAATTTTGTTGTACATGTGTAAGATATTTTACATTTAGAAACTAAAATGGTTGACAGAAATGTATTATCACCTTACTTGCAACTAAATTTTTTCTAATTCAAAAAAGTGGATGAAATACCATTTTTTTTTTAAAAAACCAAAAAGTCATTTAGCGATTTCAGTTATCCACTTCACTTTGAGAGGTTGTCAATTTGTTTCCTTTTTCTTTAAAAAAGTATATATTTTAAATTTGATATTACGAGTATCATGTATGTTATTATAAAATTTTAGCATCATTTTCTCGTTGCGAATAAAATTAAAGCAAGTGTAAGAATTCATATTATCTTTTGCTTCATATTGCACTGTGAAAAACAATATATATATATAGCGAAACATAATCAAAGCGCAAAGAAGTACCTCAAAATTTAGCGGTTTCAAATTGAAACAAGAACAAGGTCTATTGTCGATTCACACGTTTTCACAAACAGTTG
Organism: Condylostylus longicornis; assembly: GCF_029603195.1. Classification (NCBI taxonomy): domain Eukaryota; kingdom Metazoa; phylum Arthropoda; class Insecta; order Diptera; family Dolichopodidae; genus Condylostylus; species Condylostylus longicornis. The sequence goes on along the minus strand of NW_026578009.1, from coordinate 3,048,546 downwards.
ATTCAAAATTGAAAACTTAAATTTTACTTAAATTAATTTGTTGCCGCTGCGAAATTCTTAGGTGTATATTTGTAGATAAATCTAGAAAATTTTCGTGCCAGTTAAGCGATAATAAACTTTCTTGAAAAATTTTCTTGAATCTTGAACTATGTATTGAATCTTTTCTAACATTAATTTGCCTGCGTAAACACTCGTCAAATTTTAATTTTTGTGTAGAACAAAATGTAACTAAAATTCAACGTATTAGTGTTTCACATAACCGGTAGTTGCGCTTCAACAAACTTTTGACATTGTCAAAATTTAATATTTAATGAAAATCAAAGATATTGTTTTTTTTCAATACCTTTCATAAACAACAAATAATTTGTATTAAATTAAATTATTAATAATGAATAATATAGCTGTTAAATACTAAAAACTTTAGCAAAAACTGTTGTATTAATTTTGAGAAAATTTAAGACCTTTTATGTGAACTAGAATTCATAAGAGGATTCAATAAATGAAATTTTTTTATATTTCCCAGGATTATTTTACTACAAATAGAAAACGTGATAGAATTGTTGCTTAATGAATATGGCTTCAATTAAGTTCTGAAGAAAGTCGTACATTTTCGGAAGAAATTAGTGATTACGCTTGTATAAAGTATTAGTTAACAACAAAGAATTTAAAAACATTTTCTCGTTAGTATTAATCTTTTTACTTGGCAATATTAAAAACAGAGGAATTTTAACCAGTTTAGATAGTTTGTAAACAATTTTATATACATATGTAAATATCTAGGTGGAATTTTCTGTGGAAAATTGTTAATACACAGAATGTTTCTTTTCATAAAATACAAAAATATGACTAAATAAAATCAGTTTAAGTAGTGATTACTGATAATTAGTTAAAATATTAAGATTTAACATAATGTTTCGATAGAAATTTTTATTGCTAGTTGTTAATATACATAATTGTTTTTCTGAAATGCCTTGCTGTAATTTTTACACCTTTAGTGTTTTTTGGTAATCAATTTTCTTGAAGTTTCCATAAATTGCTTAATACATATAATAGCTTATTGTTGGTTGCTGTTTTAGGATCGGTCCTTTGTCTTGAAATAATTTGTTTCGTTATTGTATTGCTATTTATGTTTTTGTACCAAAAGTATGTTTGTCCATCATTTTTTTTTTTGGCTTTTTTTCTTTATTCATTGCATCACTTTCACGTCAAATACTACTACTACAATCAGGATCGTTTTTTTTTTGAGAAAATTTTTCGTATATCATTTTTAATGATCTTCTATTTAAAGCATAACAATCCAATGCTCTTACTGATTAAAGTGCAACAATTCGTCGAATATACTTCTGGAAATTTGACTAGATTATTTGACGACGCGACATTTTCTAAAATATTGTGACCACTATCAAAATTGAAAGTATAACATAAAATTTCGTAACAAAACGTAAACCCTCAGATATTCCAAAAAATGATTTAATGTTTGATCATATTTGATGCTTTCTTTTTATTGACATTTAGTATTCTAAGGAATTATTTTATTAAAAATCATCAAAAGTTTCTTTCCATTGCCTCCTAAAATTTGTTAAATTCAATTGATTAATTATGTTAAGGTAAGGTAAGTTTAATTTTTGTTACATATGTACCTACTCCATTTTAAGATTTAAGAATCAAAAAATAAATCGCTTAAGACTTATTATGTCAATGCTTTTTATATTTTCCTAGTCATCCATATCACGACTTATTTCATTTTTTACTACATTTCTAAAAAGTAAAAAAATATAATCGAAATACAGGATCTCATTACGCGTATTTTGAATTATATTTTGTTCTTTACTTCTTAAACGCATATTTGGGTCGTATACTGAACGATTCTTAAAGCTCGACATCCTTTTTGTACTCTCGTTCCAAAGTTCAAAATTTAAATCAATCTGGTTCAACAGTGAAATTCCCTAAATTATGCATTCTTTTCTTCATTCTTCCCACATTCTACATTTATTTATTAAATTATAACATTCATCCAAACTGAAAAATTCTTTGATTTGACCATTTCAAACTCCCATAATTATCTGAATTTTCATAAGGTAATAAATCAGTTCCACATTTTCATTTTGCTTAATAATTTATCCTGATTCGTAGAATATATTACTCAGCTTTTTATTTAAGACTTTCCACGCGTTTGATATCAATCCAGACTTTTTTATTATTTATTTTATCTGTAATTATTATTTTAACTTGCAACATTATTTTAGTTTATAAAACTATTATATTTAGTTGGCTGAAATGAGTTGAAAACTTTGTAACATAAATAATAATATTGTTTATTTTCAAATTGTCAAATTTGACAAACTTTAATTCTGTCAATGACAATTAACTGATGGAAAGTCCACAAAAAGTATCGATTAAAACAATTATCGAGTTATTTTTTTATTCAAATATTTTTGATTCTATATGGAATAAATTGAATCAATACCGTACGGAAAATGTCTGTAAGTCGTGTATATAAAGGCGTTTGATTGCATTTGATTGCATTTGATTTTACTGCCGTTAGGGAAAAACGTTTTTCTATATGGAGGAGTAGGGAAAAGTTGAATTAAAATTTAACATTCAAAAAAATATTATTCTCAAAATTTTGTATAGCACAATTTGAAAACTTGCATTTTTGTTTATATTTGTAAACAATTTATAACGTAAGGTACTCTCAAAATTGATTAACTTTGCTTTTACCGTACTGTAAATTTCTAAAATGATTTACGATAAAATTTTTTTACGATAAACTTTTTTTTAAAATAGCTATATGTATAAAATGTTGAATAGAACAAACTGTATTTATATTGTAATTAAACTTTTTAGAAAGTATTCTTTTGAAGACACATATGTACGTACACTATATTATATGTAGCTTTGTGTGTAGGTGCAATGACTTTGTTTAAAAGTATGGTATTCCATTTGCATTCAATACTTCATAGTTTGCTGCTCTTCATTTTTTTAAATATTTTTGTCTTGTAATTCAACTGCCTTAAGTTTGCTTTTATGGAAAGACAGCTTTGAAAATTAGACAAAACAAATAAAAATATTTAATTAATTTTGAATAAACATAAAAATATCAGCGAAATTAATGAATTTTATCAAAAAATTTGACATCGTGCTCTGCCAAAATTTATTTGTACATCATATACATAATGTAGATACATACTATATATATGTACATAATATACCTACCTATTAATCTCTTACAAAATTAGTTTAGCTGTTTTTAATAATAGACGTAGGAATACACAATACACAAGCATACATATGGAGCAGGTATTTTGAATTTATATTTTTATTTGCAATGTTAAAATTAAATTTAAAAAATTTAGATAAAAGAATAAAATATAAGAAATTTATATTATAAATGTATGTTGAAAAATTAATGCATGAGTGTATGTTTGATATAATATACATGTTATGTTTTGTACTATATTATAAGTACAGCAACAACTCCATTATGTTAAATTTTACTGTAAGACTTTTGGCATAAAAATTTTTTTCCGAAAATTTTTGTATTCTGAAAGTAATAGCGCAAAAGAGAAATCATGAAGACCCTTCCAGGTTTAATACCTAATATTGCAATGTGAATTGGTTCTTATTCCATTTTCGTTAACAAGGTGTAGCTGAGTTTATACATAAATTATACCAAAACTCTGCCGAAAGTTATTTATTTAGTAAGTTATAATATAAATTTTGCGAGCAATTATAGTTTCTTCAGGGCTCATAAAATGCCGGGGATTTCTGTATATAGCAATGACTAACTTCAGTATATTTGATTTGTTTAGACAAAATTTGATTTTTTTATTTTAAATAAAAAATTTAAAATAATTTCACTTGTTTTTTCTAACTATTTTAATCTAAAATTTATTTTAATATCTTTCAAAGATAAATTTTAAAATATTGCTTTTTTAATTTGGGAATTTCAATTTTTACTTTAGTATCCTAGAGTAGAGCCACATTGTTTACTTGTGAACTTTTTCACATAATATAAAGTTCATTTTCCTATGGTTTTGATCTTCTATTTTTGATAATTTAATATACATATTTGATTTTCAATAATTTTTAAATTTATCAATCATTTTAAATTTAAAAATGTGGATTTGATATGTGATCTTTTTGATTTTTATAGATGTTAATATAGTAAATTTTGGAAGATAATAAGTAATTTGATTTGCCAAATAAAAAGTGATATTTGTATACGGCGTTCCAACACTCTGTTTAAAATATGAGTTCAATAATGCAATTATTAAATAATATTATTGCACATTTAAAAAGCAATCGTAAGAAGTGATGAGAAGTGTGTTCATTATGGTTTATAAGATATTTTTAAATTTTAAAAGGTAGTGGAAAAAAACTATTTGAAGTAGATTATGATTCACGATTGAATTTTAAAAATAAGACAGCATCTGTCATTGTTGACTGCTTTGAAAGTGAATCTTATTGTTTAAATTTAATTTATTTTTAAATACGGCATAGTGTGGTCTTATAGAATTTTACAAGTGCCGTAATTAGAGTAATTAATTTTATTTTTACCGACACTTTCAACTATTGAGCCTGTTTTAGTGTTAATTCTAAATTGACTCAGTATGGGCTTGTAAAGAAAAAAGTTGGCTTCATATATTTAAATTTTTATTATTGAAATACTGCGCAACAGCCGTACCGGATTGGAATTTCTGATAAGGTATTGGAACTTAAAATTTAATTTAATTTTTTGGTCATTTATAAACATTAACTATTATTGTTATAGCAATAAATGGGTGCTGGTGCACAATACGGAGTACAATTTTGGAGTACCGCACCAGAATCAATAAATAAATATTCATGTAAACACGAAGTTAAGTTAAGCTTTTGGGCTGAGTGTCCAAAAAGGACTCATATGACATAAATACGTTTCTTCCGATTGCAAATAAACTAATTTTGTCGGTAAGGGGAAAATCGTCATAAGGAGAAAACAGATTGTAAACTTTTTATTATTCTTACATTTTATTTAGTTTTTTAATTTAAATTAAAAACACAACTTTTTATAATTAAGGTTAAACTTAATAGAATTTCATTTAAAATTTAGGATTTTAATATTTTTCAAGTTTTTCATATTCTTTTATAGTGAGTTTTATTTTATGAACAAATTAAATTCCAAAAAAACATTTATTAATTTTTTTTTAAAACTTATTTTTTCCATCATATTTTAATTTATTAGACTTTACAAAAAAAAAAAGCAACCTACGTAATTAAATTTCTGACAACATTTTTCAATAAAATTATAAAAATAAGTACGTATGGTTGTAAAATATCCAAAGCGGTTGGTTTTAAAATAAATTTATTTTTTTTACTCAAGATCAAATAAAAGGCCTTTTTTGGAAACCATTATTACGTTATTATAGATTACATATGTGAGTTTTTGTAATAAGAGTGATGCCTCAAATTTAGAACAGATTTTAGTCTCGAAAATATATATGTTTATAAAATGTCAAAATTATAATGCCAAATGTTGGCTCATATTTTTTACTATGTTAATACATAGGCTGGATTTTTTATGGAGATACAAACGTATGTTAGAGAAATTTAAGAATAATAATAAATTAGTGTAGAGCGTAAACATGGTGAAACGTATGTGTTGGGCTTTTCGTTTCCTGCGGCTGCCTATTAAATTTCTTTGTTTTACACATCTTATATTGCAATGGGAAAAGCATTTAAGACGGTGATCTCCTCGTGATTGCTAAATCTATTTTAATTTTCATAACATGTTTAGACGGATGGGAAAACATCAACAAATGTTCCGAAAAAAAGTATGTGAGCACTATATGATTTCACCATGTTAACGCTCGGCAAAATTTCTGATCATTCTTAAATTTCTCATACATACACATATATTTTTTTTAATTCTAGTGCTAGTAAATTAACCGAAAACATGCTCATCGTTACTGAGATCGTTGTTTACCGACGTCAAACGTTTCTTACAATATAAATAAGCGTTTGGGCCGATACCAAACGCTTTTTACAATATTTTTTTAATAAAATTTGATAAAGATGAATGATATAACACTGTATGACGCGTGATAAAGCACTAATTTGACTATATTACGTTAAACAAAAAAAAAAAAAAACTTTTTTTCCGTTGTAGGTTTGTTTACGTAAAATATTAAAATTTACGTTATTTCTTTGCATATTTGAAGATTTCCTAATACTGAGTAGATATTCTAAGATTTAGACAATTAAATATATTCTAATAATTTATTTTAATTCATTAATAATGCCGTAAACTCTATTATTAAAATATAATTCAAATTTCTAGAAAACTACATTTTTTTTTTAAAATATGAACGTTGGCAAACAAGTATGTATTTATCAACTTGATTGGTTTACTTCTAAAAAATTTAATTCTTATATTTTCATATAATAATCCAAAAATTTCAGTAACTAGTTTGATTCAGTAACTAGAATTTTTTAGCTATTGGTATCGATTCATAGAAAAAAAATAGTAACGTTATTCTATAATTAAATTAATGATTATTTAAAATAGCTTTGATTTTTATCATTTTAAACAATAAAATAAAGCTTAATATTTGGCATTTCTAAAAAATTTTGAAAAAATATTTACCTATTAGTTACATTCTGTCTGTCCATTTATCAATTGCATTCCAATACTTCTATACTTTTCAAAAAAGAAATAAAATTTCGTAACATTCAATTCATAGCCCTAAACAATCATGTTGCAATGCTATTTTTTAACAAATTGCTATGTTTAAATCAAAACATTAATTTTTGATAACCAATTTCTTCGATACTGCAAGCTCAACTATACTTCTGTATTAAATAAAGTTGGGTCAAACCAATGGTTTGTATTGTAGCACTTTTCCCTTCAACAAGTGAAAATTCTGCTTTTAAATGCAGTCTATGTATACCTATCACACTATTAAAATTATTTTCATTCATATACAAAACTACTACTATAATTGCATATATTTAGGATGAACGATTTATGCAGTCTTTGAAATAAAGCAAAAGTTAAGTAAAAGAGTTAAGAAAAATAATTATATTTTTTAATGTCATGGAATTTACCGTTATCTTTTACAGTTTATAGAAATTTGAAAAAGCTTGCGGTTTCGGAAATATAAAGTGTCAAAAATTCAAATTTTACAAATTTCAAGAGTCGATAACTTGAGGAGGGGTGGAGATGGAAAACATTTTCTTCTAACGAAATGAACTATTTGTTAATGTCTAAACGTCCCTAAAATTTCAAGCTTCTACAGGCTGGGGTCTAGAAGAAAAACGACATCAAAAATTTAGAAAAAAAGGACTTTAGATAACGGTAAATTTGAACGGCCATTTTGTTTTTCTAAAGTTTAACTATAGTATACCGCGATAGGGGAAGCAAGCCGCTGTCTTTCTGCGTTTGCTGCAACTTCAAAAGTGCTTATGGTTTCATTGCAACAAATAGTTTTGGGGGGGTGTAACTTCTAAAAGGGGGGGGGGGGAGATAGGTAAAAATTTTGTTTTACGGAAATAAGTTTCTAGTAAAGATCTATGTACATATAAAATTTCAGCTTTCTATCTTCAAGGGTGTAGAAGTTTTGTAAAGAAAAAAAGTGTCCACGGACGGACGGACGGATGGACAGAGTGAAACTAATAAGCACTTTTTTCAAAAATTTTTTGGAAAAGTGCTAAAAATGCCTTCAATACCTTCCTACGTCAGAGTCATAACTAAAATGCCTTCTTATATGCCTCAACTAATTTAACTTCATGTTATTATAAATATTTTTTTTGATAATTATTACTCTAAAGATTTCTCCTAAATTTATGCAAAATACGGTCTCTAGAATTCAATATTGTTAAAGAGAAATTTGCTATTTTACAAACCATTGATCAAGTTTTTATTCTATTTAACTTTAATTTTTATTAAAAAAAAAAAAACTTGAGTACTTTTCCCCTATATAACTGGTACTAAAGCTATTGCTGATTAAGAGGGAATCTCTTCCGTATTCGCATTTGCATATGAGTAGTTTAAAAACTTGTTAATGCGTCATGCTTTAAAAATATTGTAGAAAGAAAAAAAACCATACAATAAAATTTGTTTATATACCAATTTGATTTTGTGTTAAGTGTTGATTTTAATATTGTTTTGATGACCTTTGAAAAGTTTATCGACCGACATTTTTTTTTTCTTATTAAAGTTTATTTTGCAAAAAAAAAAAAAATAAAGAAATAAAATAAAAATCTAAATAGCATTCTTTTTCCATTTTTATTTTTTTCTTCATTAAAAATCTTTAAGATGAAATTAAAATTATGAAAATTAAAGTTTTTTTTTTTTGGCTAATCATCGAAGCGAGTTATTTTTTTTTTAATGTATAGGGAAAAAGAAAATGATATTTTTTTTTGTCGTTTTTTTTTTATTCAAGTTATGCGAAATTACTTCAGAATAAAATTTTGGGTTTTCCCAAAAATTAAAAATTATCAAGTTCAATACATATTTTATTATTAAAGTATAAGTAAAACTTGTCGTCGCTAGAAGAATAATTTATAATTAATGTTTTGGTAACATGCGCGTATCTACGCATTTTATACCAAAATCGTTATAATTTTTATGAGCCTATCATATTCTTTTACATAGTATTACGTTTGCTTTTATTGTATCAAAGTTGTGTCAAAATCACGCTCATTTAGAGCAGACATTTATTGTGTAAAAACTTTGCTACTTATTAGTAATACCATTATTTGTTCTACAAGTACCCATACGTTCTCTTACACACATTACAGCTATGTTGTTCTTCTTCAATTAGGATTTATTTCGTTTATTTTACGCTACTTCAATTGCTTTTAGGTTTTGTTTTTAAATATCAATACAATGTAGAGTATAGTATTCAATTATCTACTTTGTCTAAACTACTAATTCTATCAAAATCAAACAGTGTTTAAAATAATATTTAAAAAAAAATCTTTCAATACTCATGAAGTTGTAGATTTTGGAATATAAGCTTCCGGAACTTTCCTCACTAAATATTGAACTATTAATTTTATTGTTTTATTAATCGAATCAGTTCACTTTTAGAGTGGGTTAGACAGACGGACAAAGTTTAAGTTTAGTCATATAATAAAACGTTTCTAAAATTTTACATTTGTTTTTTTAAATAAAAGGAAATTCTGAATGAATATTCATTTCCTCATACTACTCGTATATTATTATTATGTCAACAATAGCAATATATTTTTTGAGGGTTATTTAATTAAAAAAAAAAATTTTCACAAAATTTGTTTTATATTAAAATGACCATGGTTGTAACTGAATACATGAGAGAAAAGAAAAAAAGAATTTTTTCGCAATATAGAAGAAAAAATGTCTATGGATTGTTAATTGACAATTTCTCATATAAAATTTATTTATGTATATAGTTTGAGAGTTTTTTGAAACAAATAAAATATGTTTTTGCATTGAACCTCAATATGTATAGAATTTGAATTTCTGGTTTTTTATTTCATTACTTGAAAGCATTAACATTTTGAAATCATGTATTGTGCCTGCGGGTATTATGGAGCTGCTCTTGAGTGAAGGACATTCTATCTGTATTTCACGAATAACATGAACAATTTCCCAATTGTTACCAGATTACCACCATAAAACAGTAATTTCGCAGGAGATCATGTAACTTTTTTGTAAATAATTTAGAGCTGACGAACTCGCACGGTCTTGAAAATCATTTTATATTTATTTATATTTGATTTGGTCAAATAGTACAGTGTATGTAAGAGAGCTTGTGGAGTCGAATAACAAATATGATAAGGAGAAAGTGAGTGCACAAACCCCGCTAAAGCGATTATAGAGTTTCAAATAAATTTGTGTACATTAATAGGGTTTTTCCCGTGTTGTTCTATATTCATGATGATTTGAAAAATATAAACTGATCATATGTAAGCATTTCCATTTCTAAATAGAGCGTTTTTATGATAACTGGCTTTTTATGGTTATAACATTTGAATTATAGTGAATATTTTGCGATACGTATGACAATATTTTAATAATAAAATTTTTTAATTTTAATTATAGATATTTGCATTTGTATTTAAAATGAAATGTCAAGATAGCTTCAACTCTGTTACTGAACTCTTAAAATTCTTTGGTTTGTGTACATGAATCATCCAATACGGGAAAAACATAGTAAGGGCGCATAGCAGCTTAATAAATGCTTATTATATAAATGTAATGTAGAATCAAAAAAAACCACTTGAACCATCAAGAGTTTATGAATTGCAATCTAAATTTATAAATATTTGGTAATTAATTAATTTATATCAACATTTGTGGTTTTTAAATTGTATAAAACATAGTGTAGAAATATTTTTTGATAAATTTTGACCCTATACCTTAGGCTTAAGTAAATGAAGATTTCGAAATTTAATCATAAAATCGAATTTTTTTCTTTATTCATATTTCTTAAGCATATTTTTATTTGAAATTCTTTCCCAAAATTTCGTTATCGTAATTATTTTCTTATTATCACTTAAAAGTATTCACTCATCACATTTATTGTTTTATTATACTTACATACATACATAGTATATGTGTAAGAAAATTAAAATTTATTAGATTCCAGACACCATTACTAACCATTGAGCTTACATTGAAATTCAATTTACATTATTTCTTTTTTATCTTGTTTTATCTTACTTTATATGCACACTGATTCGGTTCGTTTGCACTTGTATACATATGCTACGCTACATAGGTATATCACAATTTACAGATCAATTCACCACCTAGTCTACAGTCAGCCTATTGTTAAATATCTTAAATAAACAAGAAAAGAGAAAAAAGAAAAGAAAACAAATTTTCAAGGTCATTTTGGTATCCACTGTTAAAAAATATTTTTGGAATTATTTTTTTGTTTTTTTTTTTTTTTATTATTTACATAAGCTCAGATGTTTTTATTTTAGTTTTTTATATTTTTTAACTGGTGAATCTTTACTCGAAGATAAAAAATTTTTCTTTCGCGCTTTTTTTAAGCGATAACAGACGTGGTCAAATTTGTATTTTTACATTTTGTTATGTTATAGAGCGCCATCTATTGTATACGCGACAAAAAACTTAAGGTGGCCTCTGTGCATGGTTGAATTTCTTTGGTCATATTTTTTATTAGTTAATCATCTATATAGCGTGTCGATCACAGTGGAAAGGCCCTTTTGCGGAAACATGCGGAACGCCAAGAAAACTGTGTCGGATTGTGCAAACGTGGTATAACTAGACGATTTATTGAAGATTTACATCAGAGATTTAGCCACATTCCTCAAAATAGCGAAATGTAATCGTACGTTCGATGGTGACTTGGTGGTCTCAAAGATAAAGAGAATTTATGTTAATTGGAGTGCAGTAGACGCCACGTTTGTGGTAATTGGCGAATTCGTTTTTAATTTAATGAAAAACGCTTTGAACATTTTTGAAACTGATCCGTTTAGCCATACTGGTATAATTTCCCTAAGCACAAAAACTACCATGTCAAAAACAGATTTTACCTTATTTTCACCTCCACGTTAATTTTTTTGGCCATGTTTGTACTATAAAATGTTTTTTTTTTTTCTTGAGTTCCATTGAATCTGCTTTAATTACTTTTTTCTCATTTTTTGATTTGTTTTTTTATTTTGGAAAATAGTTGGAGGTGCACTAGATGGTGATTAATCTATATTCTCCTTCTCTCCCCATTTTTGGTATGATATAAAAATGTCATGCCAACAAGAATCTTATAGCAGTCGAAATATATCGGTCAATCGGATTATGTAATTGCGGTTATATAAAAAGTTAAATTAAACAAAGATAAAGAGAAAAAACAAAAAAGTGAAAAAGTGTAGGAAAAACCAAAAATTAAGCAATATGAAATTTTACACGGTAAAAAAATTGTGAAAAATAGATTTTGTTACTTAAGTTTTACATATATAAAAAAATTTAAATAATTTGAACTACTTCTTAGATTTTGGGATTTTTTATATCATTATTTACGATTTTACGCATAAATAATGCCCAAAAACCACAAGGCAGAACTTTTGGATTATTGGGTGCTGGCCTGGGTGGACTTGGTGGATTAGGGGGTTATCCAGGTTTCGGATATCCTGGTCTTGGCGGTTATCCGGGACTTGGCGGTTATGGAGGATATGGTGGTGGATACGGCGGAGGATATGGATATGGTAGCTATCAACAATATACGGGATATGGAGGTTATGGTGGATATGGGGGCTATGGTAATTTTTTATTTCAAAAAATATTATAATTTATATAAGAAATTTATTGATTATAACACTTTGTACAGGTTTCCCAGGTGCAGGTTTTGGGGGCGGTTATCCAGGAATAGGTGGTTATGGTTTTCCAGGTGGTGGTTATGGTGGTGGTTTTCCTGGTGGATATGGTGGTGGTTTTCCTGGAGGATATGGTTTTGGTGGTGCTGGAATCGGTGGAATACCATTTGGAAGAAGTGTAAAGGGTGGGAAATAAGAAGTTACCAAAAAAAAAAAAATTCTATATTAGTTTTTGTAATTTATTAATTTTATATGAAATGAATGTGTTATAAGATTGTGTGAAAAATAATTCTTTAGTTATTGTTGAATGTATAAAATTATTTTTTAAGAAATAAAAATTATTTTTATAAAAAAAAAGTGTAATATCTAAATGTCGAAATAGTTTAATGATAGTTCCAATTAGTTGATATTCCAACATTAAGTATTCATTTTGAATGAAAACTGCATAATTTAAAAAATTATAGATTCTTACAAATTCTTTAGCTGACATCCATAATATAAGCTTGTACATAATGTTGCTATTTTGATAATATCTTATCAAAAAAGCTCGATTCGTGGAAGTTATTATAGGAAATTTTTAAGGTATGATCGTCAGAACAAATCATAAGTCGGTCTCATCTTTTAAGTTATCGTTTTTAAGAATTAACAAAATTTCTATTTCGCCTGATCGATAAGCTGTCAAAATCAAACTCGAGATTTGCGTTAATGGTTTTTTCTTTTTACTAATCTAAAAGTATGCAATAAATTTTCATTTTATAATATAATTTTGGAGTTCTAATGAAAATAATTTAACAAAAAAATTGCTTTTTTGTTAATATCTTATCTTGTTCGACTTTTTCTATGAAAACTATTAGTTTGATTTGAATTCTTTGTTTAAATTTTATAAACAGTGCTGCTTAGCGAATTCGCTAAGAAATGTGGTGAATCTTTATACTTTTAACGAAGCTCGCAATTTGGTTAAAAATATAAAGAATTTTATTGTGACAGTCTACTTTGCAAATTTAAAAGAAAATACTGCAAAATGATGCTAGTGAACTAAATGTTAGTGAATTCGGTAGCTTCGGAAAATTCGACAAAATAGGGAAAATAACAAATAATTATTGCGCTTCGAAAAAAATAGCTTATTAGCGTTTTGATTCTCATTTTTTGTCGCTGAAGTTTTACAAATTGTCTTAGATATAGCGAGTCGTTAAAACGATATTTAAGCGAATATTTAAAATATAAAATCGTGTAAAATGGTGTCAATTATCAAAAATTAAATATTTAGAGTATAAAATTTCTACACGAAATCTTATTCTCTTGAACAAACCCAACACATCATAGAGTGTGTGGCGTAAGGTGCCGTTTACTTTTGTTCTAAACCCATGAAATTTAATTATTTTACTTTTAAAAAATCAGACGAGATCAGATGAGAATAGAGTGATTTTAATTAATTATTTGTCGTAAGGCAATGTTTGATGTCAAACAGTGTTTGCATATATGATTTTTATCAGACCCAGATAAAATTTTAGATTTTGTAGTATATGTATACCTATAAATAAAGGAAATTTGGATTCTCATGGTAAAAAAAATAAATTATTATTAAACAATAAAAAAAAATTTAATGTCCTGAATAAAGTTTTGTTTATTCATAAAAAATATTAGAAAATTACAATAAGTGTTTGTTTTTTGTTTTTTTTTCTCTTGTTTCCTGATTAATATTTGAATTTAATTAAATATAAATAAACGTTTATGAAGAAAATCAATTTTCATTTTTTTAAATTTTTCGAACATTTTTCTTATATTTTATTTTTAAATAAACTCTTTTTTTCTTGTTTTTTTTTTTAATAATTAATTTTTATAATTCATAATAATTTTTAATTAAATTTTCTACAATTTTCATATATAATTTTTCATTTATTTTTTTTTTTAATATTAATCAAAAAGTTTTTTTTTTTTTTTGGGTTTTTCAAGAATTTTTTTTATTTAACATTTCTTTTATCATTTTTTTTTGTATTTTTCTATCGTCTTCTAAGCCATTATGACACAAAAACTGTCAAACAAAAAAAAAAGCAAAAAATAGTGTTGTCGTTTTGTATTTTTCTTTTTTATTTTGTTTTTGTATATTTAAGTAAATATTTTTTGTTTTGTTATTTTTAATTGATTTCTTTTTAATTATGAATTTTTGAATTCATTTATACTATTTTAATTAATATGGTGGGTCTTTATAATTTGTTTTTTTTTCTTTTAGTTTAATTTTATCTGTACGGTTTTTAAATTTATTGATTTGCAAGTAAGTTACACACACATATATATGTACATATAAAAAAAAACATTATTTATATTGTTATACGAATTTTTGAGTTAAGAATATTGAATAACAAAAAAATTGGGAAATTCTTAATAGGTTTTCAAAAGTGATCACTGTTACTGACATTCAAAGTCAATTTAATTGGGAATCGAGGTGAATTTTTAAATGTCAAAATAATTGAAAATTAATAAATTGTCATACTATTTTGTATGATATTATTTAATATCGATAAATTGTATGCTAATATTTTTTTGTATAACTTGATACTATTTAATGTCGTAAATGTAAGAATTTTTTCCAAAATGTTTTGAGTTAAAATTTTTGACAATTTTGACAAAAATTTTTCAAAAATTTGTAGATTTTTTCTTAAATTTAATTTATTTTAAAAAAATTAAAATTTTATTAAAAATAATATTCTTGCATTTGAATATAAAAATTAATATAAAAAGTAAAAATAAAATTTAATATTCAAATAATTTTGTTTTAATGAATGAGTATAGATGGCATGACAATTTTGCAAAATTGCCGAAATAATAAAGAGAATTTGACTTATGAACTTTTTTATTTATTTTTAATTTTTTAACTTTATTTTGTAGACCTATACGAACTTATTTTGTAGGCCTATACGAATCCAGGATTTTTTCAGGTCCTTAGTTCTAGTCATTTACTTTTGTTTGTTATAAATTTTTAAAAGAGGTGATTTATGAAATTTATAAGAATAAGAAGAAAAATTCAAATACATAATGCTTTTGAATTAATTCTCTTATTATTATTAGCAAAAAGTAAAGTCGGCGAATGCTCTTTATTTATGAAATTTTTATACTATTTCAAATAATAAAGTTAATAAAGAATAAAAATTAAAAATTTATTATTCGAAATTCAAGCGTTCTAAATTTGTTATTTAGATTTAGATGAATTTGTCTATAAAATTATAATTAATTAAAATATTGAAAATAAGTGAAAAAATTCTCTCGCCTTTTTTGATTATAATTTACGAATTCATTATGTATAGTTATTCTCGTAATTAAATTAATGTTATTAAGTAATTTAGTTTCTTGTCAAATTGTTTTATATTATGTAACTTTCAATGTCTGAATAAAAGAGAAAAACCTGATATGGTCATAAGCACATAACTGATTGCAAAGTGTCGAAAATATTGAGTATTTAAAGAAGTGTGAAAATTTATTAAAACATGTGGAGGAAGTAAGTAAGTAAATATATTATATGTAATTAATAATTCCAATACTATTGTATATGTGTATGTATATACGATATATATTTATTTTTTTGTAATTTTGGAAACCTTTAGTATTATATTTTATGTATTGAAGTGTGTATATATATAATTTATTATATAATTTAATATGTATATATTGTATGTTGTTTTTTTCCAATAACTTTTCTATAAAATTTTTTATAATCAAATTACATTTATGTTTTTGAATATTTTATTCTTTGTGCGAATGTATTGGTGGGAGAGGTGGTAATTTTGATAATTGATGATCAGAAGTATTCCTAGATGATTCAAGTCTGAAAATATTAAATTTAAAAAATAATTTGGGTTTTTTTTTTTTCATTGTTTTGTAATTTACATTGTTTTACATTTTGATTTTTTAGTTATTTATTAGCTAGCGGTATTAGGTACAAATTATTTTCTATTTTGTTATATTTGTTATACAAAAAAAAATTATTTTTTTTAATGTAAATGTGTTAGTTACACTCTCTGTATTTTTTTTTTTTGTTTTTCCTTTTGTTAATGAAACACACTATGTAAGTAAATATGTAGGAAATTCGGTGAGAATGGATATAGTGTACAGTACAGTAATTATATAATTTGACAATAATTGAAATTAGGCGGTAAGTCTATGTATATCGTATTTTTTAATAAATAAGTTTTCATTTTTGGCATACATAATTGTTAATTTTTTAATTGAAATTTTTTTTTCGTTTTTGTTTTTGGCTTTTTTGTATTATTTTTTTTTAAGCTTTTTTTCAAAATAAATTTTTAAAAATTATTTTTGTTTTTTTTTTTTTTATATTGAATGCGCCCGGCTGCAAAAGCTTGAAACTAATTTTATTTTCTTTGATTTTTTTTTTGTGTTTTTTTTTTTTTTTTTGAAATCTTAGACTATATCTAAATTTTTTTTTTATTAATTTTTATTTTCTATGTATGTAGATAAGTTTATGATTGATTTTTTAAATGCAATTACAATTTTTATTTTATTTGCTATAAAATAATTTTATAACAGAAAATGTTGATTGCTGTTATACAGAAAGTAGAATTAACCAAATTTAATGTTATATTTTGACAATACAATTACGTTATATGTATGTATGTACGTTGTGATTTCAAAGAATTCGTCGATATTTATGAAGGTGTATACATAGGTTGACGTTAATTAGTTGTGCTGCTCTTAAATACTTATTTCAATTTAATTTTCATTAATTTTTTTCATTTTTTTTTTTTTTATTATTATATTTGTTTTAATTATATTTTTTTTTGTTTCAGTTTAAAAGAAAAATATATAAGGAAGCTTTTGAAGACGCTGCTCTGTCACTTAATCGCTGTCAAAAAGAAAAGTTTATAGAAAAAAAAAATAAAAGAGAAATTATTTTAATTTGTTTCGGTTTTTTTTTTTTTAAATTCAAATCTATAAGAAACATTATATTATATATAAAATAAATTAATAAATAAATTACATTTTTAAATAAAATTATAAATAAAATAATAAATTACAGAATTAAGTATAAGTATTTCACATTTTACAGGAATAAATGAATAAAAATAAAATAATTGGTTTTCAATGCGATTTTTTCTCTAACTTAATTTTAAATTTTTCAAAAAAATATCTAATAATTCTAACGAAAAAGGGGGGGCCGGAGGAGGGTAAGGATATAAAAAATATATATTATTAATATGTATATGACTATAACTACAATAATCATTCTAAATTATAATAAAATTATCTGTTCTATCAAATTTTGTTACTATTTTACTTTGAACAAAATTTAAATATCTAATTAGTTACGTATTTGAATATCGAATATTAAAATTAATTAGGGTGGTGGAATATTGGTAAATCTTTAAGAAAAATTCAAATAAAATAATTATAAATGTATTATAGTGAAAAGATAATTATAAATTTATAATAGCGAAAATGTATAATAGTAATTGCAACTAAATTTTTAAATATAATTTTTCCTTATAATTTTTCATTTGTGCAATTATTATCAAATTTATCATACAAATGTTATAGACCCAGATTTCTAAATTGTATAATAATATATTGGATTATCGTAATGTATAAAAGATCGTAAGCTGAATTGTGTTTAAAATAATTTTACTGCAATTTTGAAGTTATTTAAAACCTAAAACTTATAGATAATGTAAAAGTCTTAAGACATTCATAATACGAAAAATTAATTAATAAAAGTCATATTCACAATAGACATTTTATAATTCGGGATTATTCTTAAAGCATATTATGTTATTAGAATTTCTAACCTTTAGTTAATAAAATTCAAGTTACAACAATTTGTTGGAATTGGTTATGTTGTGACCATAAAATTTTACATTGACAAATTGGTTATGTTATAATTGTTATAAATTTATTATACACAAATTATATTGTCAAAAATTCTATTACCATTTTCTTTGGGAAGCTTATCTATCGTAGTTATTCTTATTTATTAGTGTAATAAATCACATTAAGGTATATCTAAGCAATGATGGAATCAGTATGCGTCAATTTAAATATTTTTTTGCTGATATATTAAATAAATAAATTTTATTTTTGATTTTTTGTTTAAAGAAATTGAAAGTTCTAAATTTTGATTTAGGTTCTATACTAATTTGTATATCTAATTCTATGTAAAAATATCTACATATAGAAATTACTAAAAAATAAATGAGCGGGATAAAAATTATTATTTCGAAATTCAATCATTTGTAAGATGCTGTTAAAAATAGATTATCAAGATTTACAGGATGTTTCGCATAAAATTAAATGAAATATTTTCAGGGATGATTGTTTGATCAATTTCCAGTAAAAAATTGAATGTCTAAAGGGAGGAGGGATGCAGATATACTCAAGCCACATACTTTCAAGCTACCTAAATCTTGTAAAAAAATACTTTTAACTTCGGAACCATGAAAACGAGTATATTTGCACTCTTCTCCCCCCTCACCGATAGAATTTTTTGTTGGAAATTGTTCAAAGAATAATCCCTGAATTTATTCTATATAATATATATATTTGGAAATTAAATTTAGATTTAAAACTATTTAAAAAATTGAATAATTTTGTTTTAAATAATTAAAAAAAAAATTATTAAAAAATATAAAAATTAAATAAATCACTTGATATTATAAAATATTTTAGAATAAAATTAAATCAAAAACATAATTTTAGTTTTGAAAACATAAAATAATTTTATAAATTTAAAAATTTATTAATTTTAAAAATTTGTTGTGTATTTTTATTTTTCTTTTAATATTTTTAAAAATTATTGAAATTTCCATATTTTATTTTGATTCTTAATTAAAATTTTTTCCAAAAAAAAAATAGAATTTCTTTTCATTCACAAATAAATAATTAATAACTCTACATTTGTACAAGAAAAAAAAAATAATAATTTTCTTAAAAAATATTTTGCAATCTTTATTTAATATTGAAGATTTAATTGACTTTTTAATTTTATGGTCATCAAGTGTGTTCAATTAAATCAACATTGTGTTTAACATTTTAAGTGTATGAAATAATACTAAGAAGATTAATTGTCAAGAAATAAATTTTAAAAATTTTTTTATTTTATATATAAAGTAATATTAGTTATATATTAAAATGAAATTGTTTAATATTGTATAATAAAAGAGGAGGACTAAATACTGAAAAAAGAGGAGGTGGGACAGAAATACTGGAAATAAATAATTGTAATAATTGACTGAATTGATTAATTGAACTATCTTTTACTCAACACAATGCAGTAATAAGATTTTACGGTAATAATAATTATGTTGGAGTAGAATTCAGTAAATTATGTCTATTACCACAAAATATGGAACATATATTGGTACCTTATTTACATTTAAAATTGATTGTATTCAATTTGTATTGAAATTATAATTGAACATTTTATAAAAATATATTTATAAAATTTACATTTTAATTTTATATTTTGACATTTAAATATTAATATTTGAAATATTTGAATAATTAAATTGTATTAATTGGAAATTTAATTCACAAATTAATTTTGATTTCAAAAACAAATTTTTTCGGGTGAAGGGCTATGTATGTAAGTACGATTAAATTTATATATTGACGTGCACATTTTTTTTCATTCAAAATATATTTAATTATTTAAGAAAAAAAATTAATTCGAAAAAAGGGTGCAAATTAAATAAAATTTTTAATTTTAAATTTTCTGTCTAAAATCATTTTTCAAAAATATATATACTTTTACTCTGTTGTGTATTATTGGCGATTTTATAGTATAACTAACATAATAAATTACACGATGACAATTGGGAACTACAAAAATAAATTATTTAATAAAAATATTGTGAACACATTTATTTATGATTGAATCACTAATATAGTTTTACTGTGGATTATGTAGGCTATGAACACCACTTGAATTTCAATTTTTGTTGATAAAAGTTGAGCAACAAAATTGTATAAAACATAGAAGACAACATTTACTACAGAAAAAACAAAAAACGTAATACATATTTTATAATATTTTGATTTATGATTCTTAAACATATTTTTTGATATACATTCTCTATATGTATATGTATTATGTATAACTTTATCAAATTAAAAAAAAAATTCATTTGGAAACTAAAATAAAATTAATTAATTTAATTTACAATAATTATACAAATATTAATGAATTTCTATTTAAAATAAATATTTGCATAAAACACAAATATGCAGAATTTTCAGTCCATATATTGCATTCCTTTAATAAAATATGTAATTTGTTTGAGAAATTGAAAAATCATTGAATTTAGTAAAAGTTTTTGTCCGAAGTTGACGCACAATTTAAGTAATTCGTAAAAATTTTTTAATATAGCGGCCTTATACTAACGATTGCAATGAGAGAAAATATTCAAAATAATTGAAGTTCTTCTTGATTGAAGCTAAATCTTTTCTCACTTATTTTAAATATTTTGCATTCAAGAACTTTAATACGAGTATCACTTATATTCGTTCTAAAATTTTCAACTTTTCACAGAAAATGTCAAATATATTTATGTTCGAAATATGAGAGAATTTTGTAAATAAACGTAATTGAAAAAATTAATGTCATTCATTTTCATTCTTGAGCAGTCTTGAATTTTAAAATTGAATTGAATTTACTCGAAAACTTTTAAGAACAACTACATTAATTTTATTTTGGAATTAATTTAGTTATGAAGAATATTTTCACAATTGTTGTTTTTGCAAAATTTAGAAATTTTTTTTTAATTTCTTTAAAAATTTGAATGAATTAATGGACTGACATTTTTTGAATCACGAGTGCATATTTAAACAAAAAAAGTTACATATTTTTTTAATAAATTCTAAATTTTAAATGTAAATTATAATTTAAATTAAATTAAACATTAAATAATAAAAAAAAATCACAATGATAAAATAATAATTGGTGAAGAAAAAACTGAGTTGTAAAAAAGAAAAAAATATTTATTAAAAAAAAATTACCTAAAAAAATTTAATATGAAAATCACTGCTTTTTTTTTTAAATTTAATTTAATTTATTTTAATTAATTTTTTTTTTGTATTATTTTTAAATTTAATATTTTATCTTTTTATTTTATGTTTTGTTTAAATTGCAGAGATCTTAATTAACAGGCTCCGTTTCACCTTCTGTTGATTCGACTAAACTGTTTGTTTCTTCACCTTCAGCATCTTCTGAAATCCAATCTTGTTTTTCTCTATATTAAAAATGAATAACAAAATATTTTTTTGTTTTTTGTTTTGCACAGTTTTAATTATGAGAAAAAAATGGAGAACTCAAATTTCCTACAATTTACATGAAATTGAAAAATTTCATCTATATTTTTTGAAAAATTTACTAAAATAAAAAATGAAAAAAAAAATTAAATTTTTTTTTTTTGTATTTTACATTTTGTGTTCTGTTTGACTCTTTTGTTTAAATATACCACTTGAAAGACTTATTTTGTATCTTTCGGAAATCAAATTGTTAAGAGAGTTTTAAAGTCATGTAAGCTCTTAATTATTTTTTATTTAAATTTATTTCAAGGTTTTCTTGTACGTGCCCTTATCGACTAAGCAAAGCAAAAATTGTATATTTAATTAATTTCAGACATTATATGTGATCTTAAAATGAGCTTCACCATTCTAAAATTTACCAAGAATTGAATAAACATGAACTAATGTCTAAATAATCTTAATATTTTAGCCGAGATGAGGTAAGAATATTGGAAACATCTTTCAAAAATTCCATCTTTGGAATTAATTGTGAACGAAAATGGCTCTACAAGAGAGTAATATTTCTACATTAAAGTAATTTTTTACAGTTTAGTATATAATTTATCTCTCATTTAAAGTAAACAGTTTACTATAATATCAAGCAATTATTCTTTAGAGCAATTTTACGTAAATTTAGTTTATTTTTTTATTATTTAGTTCGTCGAAGTTGGTATTATGTATAAAACCCCTCTTCTAACTTCTCCGTAAGTGTTTTATGCTAGGCTCTGTAATAAAATTAACACTGAGTATGAATAAAACCTTATAAAGGCACAGAGAATACGAAAGTGTGAGGGAGTAATATATAGAAGTAATTATACAAGAAAAAGCTGAAGGTTCAAAATTTACTACCCACCTCCTCGGTTAAAGGTTAAAAATAACTAGTTTCATTAATACAAGAACCGAAAACTGAAATTCTGTACTCATTAATTAACACAATATGGAATTTACGAGTAATATGGAAAACGTTATTTACAAAAGTCCGTGAAACCTATACTATTTAAAATGAGATTTTTTTTTGAATGTACAATATTTTTTGCGGTTATAATTGGCAACATTTCAATTATATAATATATAGTAAGGCCAATCAGTTCCAATGTTATAGGAAAAATTTTATTCTTCATACACTCTTAAGAACTCACATGACCTACAAATTAATTCATTTGTGATCAAAGACAGAAAATTGAATAAAAATGTAGAAAAAAAATTGGAAGATTTACTTTTAAATATCATAAAATAAAAAAAATATAAATTACTATAAAAAAAATAATAAAATATGATGAACATCCATGCAAAAAGCTGAAAATAAAATTAATAATTTATTTGATTTGTTGTTTTGTGAAAATTTTTTAGGTAGCTAAACATTATATTAGGATATGTTGATCAAACTTCAATTTTAATGTAAGGAATTATGTAAGGGCAATATACATACTTTGGGACTCCTGAAATTTTTAGAATTTATTTAGTGTACAAATATTCTGTTTTAATAGTTAATTTTTATTTTAATAGTTTTAATGCTAAGAGATTCATTTTTTAAAGACTTGTAGATTAAGCAATAAGGAATATTATTTTTAAATAAAAAATCATTCTCTATTTAATAATAAGGCGATTTGATGTTGATAAATAAAGGAAAGTATTTTTGGTCACCAGAATTTCCTATCGATTTTCTATTCGACATACATAGGTATTAAATGAATTAGAATCCTATTATTCTTTACTTGAATATTTAATAGAAATTAAATTTATACTAAATTTTTTTAAAAATTTTTATATAGCTACTTATAAATACTATAAATTTGGTTTTCGTTTACATCTAGAATAGTCTTAGCTTGTAGTACGTTCGAAAATTCATGCTACATATACAATGATAATATATATAGATCGTTCGTAAATTACTGGTTATAATAAAATGCGTTCGGAAATTCAATCTGTAAAAAAGAAATGTCAGAAATGTAACGCAGACTTGTAGTTTAAATTTTGTGTTGCTGCCATATGAAGCTTCTTTTTTTTTTTGTTAATTTAAAACAAATTTAAATTTAATATTCAGATTTAGATATCGAAGGATTATTAATGTAAGTTTTGTACAATTTTTTTGAATCTTGTTAAAATTTCCTTATTCTACAGTGAATTGGGAGGCGAAAAGTATTGAAATAAAATTTCGTAAACAATGTTATTTTCGAACGACTAATTATTTAGAAGTTTCAGAATTTGTAGACTACTGCGTAAACCAAAACAAAAAAACTTAGCTGAAATTTTTGCATATTGTTGAACAATAGAACTTTCAACGCAGCGTGCATAAACAAAAAAACCCCCCTAGTAAGAATCTCCTTTATTGATTTAAAATTTAAAAATCCCCATTTTCATGATGAAGATGTGATCTTAAACGTATGTGCATATATTCTTGTTCTTTATAATTATATTATATGTATATGTACATAATATATAGCTTCTAAGACTATTTAAATTTTATAAAAAGGATATAAAGAATTTTTCTATTAATATCGATTAATTTTATTAGTATCGATGGTGTATTTTCTTCTTGTATTATAATTTTATATATTATGGGAATAAAACATAAAAAGTATTTATATATATATACAAAATTGTGTAATAAATATCTACATGTTAATATATATATATATATATATATATATATATATATATATTTATATGTACCTATACTTTTATATTACACAATATGCTTTGAATAAAGCACGGATATTTATGTGTCGTTTTATTAATTTTTATAAGTTAAATTTGCGTATAACATTATTAAATAATAATTCACATTGATTGATGAGACATAAAAAGCAAGTGTATGCATGTATGTATTATTATATTATATACATATAATATTATATACAATAATATATAATTATATATATTGTAATATATATTATATTATGCAAAATAATTGAAGCGTATAATAGCTATTAGCAAATAATTTAATTAATAAAACAAATATATTGAATAAGAATTTAAAGTTTTAATTTAATTTGATTTTAATTGGAAAATTAAAAATAATTAAAAATTATCAAAATTTTAAAGCATAATTATTGCAAAAGCTCAAAAATATAGAAATTTTTTTTTTTTGCATTTAATAATGAAAATAAATGAAGAGAGAAAAAAACAAATTAAATTAATTTTCTTGTTTTCTCTTTAAATTATATTTTGCATAACTTTAGGCGAAAAATGTTCAAAACAGGCATTCCAAATTAAAAGGTTTTTTTGTTTTTTTTGCATATCTTTTTGGTTTGTTACGGGTTATTTTTTTCTGTTTTAATTTTTTATATACAAAAACTGATTTAGAGTTTTCGGAGTCTTCTTTTGTTTTTGAAATGTTTTATGTTTGCTTATGTTAAATAATTGTTAACATAAAAATGTTATTGTTAAATTAAAGGAAAAAAAAAATAATGAAATTGTAAATAAAAAACAAACAAAAAAAAAGTATAATTACAGTTAAAATTTTATTTTTATTTCTTCATGCATAAATTGTTTTTGTTATTGATTCTTTTTTTTTTTTTTTTTGAATTTTTTTATATATTTTTTTGTTTTTATTTTAATTTTTAATGTTATATTAAAATTTGTAACATTAGAACAAAAATCTAAAGTAAATTTATATATATAATAATAATTATAATAATAATAAAATAGGAATAATAATAATAATTATATAATTAAAAAAATTTCATAAAAAAAAAAAAACAAAAACTTATTAATTTTAAAATTTGAATTGTGGAGAAAGAAAAACCAAAAAGAATTTTTACAATAATTAAATTCAATGGGCATCTACTAAAATACAGATCTAATGAGTCAACTGGGCTCATTCAGAAGAATACATTTTATTTATATCAAAGACCTTTATAATATATCCTTATGTAAGCCTTTAATAAAAAAAGAAGTGTTATTTTCAATATGAAGAAGAATGTGGTCGGAAGACAACAATTTTTTTCTATTTAAAAAAAAATATCAATAATTATTAGTTGTAAGAGCTTTCGAAAAAGCTACCAGAGTTAGAAAGAAAATTACTAGAATGGCAACCCTGTAGATTGTAAAAAAGAAAAATTCGCATATTAATTGTCCTTAAGGAAATTAAGAAATTACTTGTGTATAACAGAAATTAAAATCTGATGCAGATTTCAAGAAAGCTCAAATGATGGGTCGTCAAAATTTAGAAAATCGAAATATTTTTCATACTAAAAAATTTTTACACTGGATTTGACGTCTGATACATTTTATTATGGTCTTTGATTATATTGAATAAGTCAAACTGTCGTTTGGTGAGATTTTAATTTTAGTAGACGCTAGCCCAATGACTTGCAGTTTTCCTTTTCCCTCTTCTTTGAAAACAAAAAAATAATATTAAAAAACAAAAAAAAAATTTTCAACAATTAATTAAATGAAATTAAAATAGAAAAAAAAAAAGAAAAAACAAAAAATAACAATAATGAAAAGTTTAGGCTTTCATATTTGCATTAATAATAAAAAAAAAATTAAAAATTAAAATTGTTTTTTTTTTCTCTTAGCTTGGCTTGTTTTGCTGTTTTTTTTTTTTGTTTTTGTTTTCCTCTAATATTCATCTTACTTTCTAAGTGGTGGTAAATCACTATTAGCAGTGATACTGAGTCGTCGGATATTTGGTTTATCATATTCTTCCATGGACATTCCACGTGATAATCTGCCAGTTGGTCCAGATGGTGGTGGTCCACCATTTGGTGAAGTATCTGATGATCCACCAGAACTTGTTGAAAATGCTCTTGAACGATCTACGCCAGGCATAATAACTGATGTTAATAGACCTTGACCCTTACAGAATAATAAAATCGATTGTGCGACTTTTGCTGGCTACATATTTTATATATAAGTATGTAAATAAATAAAAATAGATGCATAATAAAGGTTAGTTACATTATAAATGGTTTAAATATATTCTAATTTTATTAATACTTTTCATACTTTAAGGTTATTAATACTTATTGGTATGTTATTAAGGCCAGTAAACCCACTTTAATTTTTGAAAACAGTTGATTTTTCGAAAATTGGTACTATAATGATTTAAATATTTTTAACTATTTAATTAATAGAAGGCGAATCTGTTCTAGATGCAAAATAAAAATTTGTACTTCGTATAAATGTACAGAAGCATTGTTATATTCTAACTATTTTCCAGATTTTCATATACTCATGTGCATATTGCCGGCTTAGTTGTTTCTTCAGACAAAAGCTTTTATACTTTTTGCACTGAACACGTTTTTGTTAATATTTCTGACGCACCTATTTCAATTTAATCCCGAATAACATAAAAATTAATTCAGGCAAGTCTTATGAATCAAGAAATTATCAATATCTGTGGGAAAAATATTATCGCACAAAATTATTTTGGCAACTTTATTTAAATTTATATTGAACATTAAAAAATTTTGATTTGAAATTTTTGATTCCAATATCTATATTTTATTGAGGAAATTTTATTAAAATCAACAGATGAGTTTTCAAGTAATTAAATTTGAGTTTACTTGTCCAAAATGAGCAATAAACTGGCAATATGTTCTTAAGAATGAGCATTTTTGTTGCCATTGAACTCAAAACTTTGGTGGAGATCATTGAGAATGGTACGATAAAGGTTTCAGTTATTTTGAAACAATGGAAAAGAAAATGTTGAAAAAAACGGAATCGTGTAGTAGTTTTCTATTACTTAAGTGAATATAAAATGTTATTCTTCTTTTAAATATTCTTGTAATTTAATTTTACTTTCTTCTTTCTTATTTTGTAAAAAAAAAAGAAAATTTAAAGGAATTTTGAAAACAAAATAAATATTAAGGATAAAATTCCTTTCCTAAACCTAAATTTTATATGTTTCTCTTTTTAATTAATACTTACAGCATCTGCAAGAACATCACCAGCACGTTCAACTTTTAACAAGGTTACTTTTTCTTTTTCAACTTCACGATGTAATTTTTCAACAACTGTTGCATATGGACTGAGCATTCCAGTAATCAACAAAATATCAAGTTTAGCATTTTTTAAGGGTAAATCTTTTCGGCTATATATGTAAGACAAAAAAACGATATTTTGCATAAGTAAACTAAATTAATATATTTATATAAAAGTATATAATGAAATTTATTCAGAAATTAGTGAAAATCGTAAATATTCTGAATTTTTTATTTTCTCTTTAAAAGAATAATTTAATAAATTTTGCAAAAAAAAAAATTACCTCATAAAGGCTTTAACATAAAGTCCAACGTTTTTGTTATTGAGTGATTCACGAAGACGTGATTGGTATTCAGTAACAATTTTTTCCTTATCAGGATTATCACCGACCAATTGCTATACATATATGCAATTTTAATTCCAAATTTATTAAAATATTGTTGTAATATATGGATAAGGTGCCGCCGGTACATCAGCCCCAATTTTAAGTGATTTTAAGTGATTGTGAAAATTGTTTAAGAATTTTAAGTAAAAAAACACATAGGAGAATTTTTTTTCCCATATTTTGTATTTAAAGATATGGTCAGCATTGAATTTTAAATTGAGGATTTTCAGATAAAGAAAATAATATTGAAAAAATACATGAGAAAGGAGGTTGGGATGTGGGGTAAAATGTTAAGGGAATATATTATGGGATAATATTTGATAAAATGGGAAACAGCCAAATTATGTTTTTCCACGGGTTCACACAGGAAAATTAAAAAAATAAAAAAAAAAAATCAAAATAATTTTTAATTAAAATTTAATAAAATATTTTTTGTTTTATTTTATAAAGCGATAAATTTATTCTACATTTTGAGAGCATGGACAAAATACAACATTTTTTGTATAGACATATAGAAACTTTTAATTTCAAATCAATTTTAAATGAAAGTAGATTTCTTCTAATTTTTAGGACGGGTTTTTACTTAACCGCGTGTTATTCCTCGTTGCTAATTTATTAGAAACACTCATTTATTTAGTTGTATTCGGATATGTATGAGTTCGAGTTGCAATAAGGAATTTTTAATTTCATAAATTAATAGTTGATACTGCAAATATAATAATATAAATTCAAGCGGAAAGTTTTCTTAGGAAATAACATTATTGCAGAATTATAGAATTTAAGTTTTACAAAAACTATTGTGAATAATATAAATTATAGGGTGAATTGGAAGAGAAATTTGTTACAATAGTTCCTTTCATTTAATGTAGATACACATAATATTTGAAAAATTCTGACCCTCTTTTCTATTTTTAAATTGCAACGTATACTTTGAATAAATTTTTCATTATACTAAGTTCTGGTTTGATTCAATTTTAATGTTGTATTTTGTTTGACAGCTTGATAAATGGTTTTTTTTTATAGCAATTTATAGTGATTTTAATGTTCAAAATTGTACGAAAAAAATCTTTTTTTGTTTTTTTTTTATATTTGATTCCTAAATTTTGTTTTTATGAAATG
The DNA here is from genome assembly GCF_029603195.1 of Condylostylus longicornis. Classification (NCBI taxonomy): domain Eukaryota; kingdom Metazoa; phylum Arthropoda; class Insecta; order Diptera; family Dolichopodidae; genus Condylostylus; species Condylostylus longicornis. Next base: position 3,019,517 of record NW_026578009.1, on the reverse strand, counting down.
GTGGATTGTATCAGCTGATTTATTTATATAAACATGCAATAAAAATATTTAAAATAAAAATTAATTTAAATACATATACATACATACACACTAAAATTATTACGTGATTAAGAAAACATTTCATAATTAAATTTCTTACTTGCTAAATTTAAAAAAAAAAAAACACATCAAATTTATCGATTATCTAATGAATATTTTGGAATAGTTAGTTGCTTTTTGTTTATTGATTTTCGAATTGTATAAGACAATTTGTATGATTAATAAAATGTTGGTATAGAGTTGTAACAAGTCGTCTGCAGTATGAAAGTATACAAATATATATTAAGTATATAAATTATGCTGCAATTCAGACATATGTCCGCACATTTATCTATTCAATCGCATGATTGTTTATACTTAAAAGCAAAAAAAAAAAACAATAGTCCGGGAAACGAGTTCGGTTAGCTATCATTCAAGAAGTTTTCAAAACCTAATAGTGATTAATATGAATTTTTTTATAAATTTATGCGATATTTAATTGTCATGTATACTTAAAGTTTTAACTGAATAGCTTTGTTTGGATATAGCTGCTATCATACAACTCTCTTCTCTTTTCTCATACTAATTCTCTTATTTTTTAATAAAATTGAACTGCAAGTAATCAGTTGATATGAGAATTTTGAATACTAAAAATGACAATATTATGTTTTTTTTTTTTGTTTTTAATTGGTCGCAAATGGGTTAAATACTCGTATCATGGCATAAATCTCCACAAAATTAAAGAAATGTATGTCATTATGGTATTAATTAATTTTGGGAAATAAAAGAAAAACAATAAATCATTGTGACCTGTTTTTTGTTTGTAATTGTACCTTTGTTAAATTCCGAATTTTTTTTGTAGAATGTTGAGCATTGATTAAAGGTAAGTGTTGTGTGTGGTTTTTTCATGTCAATTTTTTTTATTATATTCATTGTTAATTTTATTTGTTATACGATTTTAAAAAAAATTCGGTTGAATTTGGGACAATATCTGGAAGGATATTTTTTATCTTTCAATACAGTAACAATTAATTTCCATTTTTAATTATTGAAGTGTATATACGTAACTAGCCATAATATACAGTTGAATTTCTATTATAGTGCCTTCTATAACTTGAATTATTCTTCAAATCGAACCGATTCCCCAATATCTAGACGGTTCGAGTTATGAAAATTATACTGTAATTGAAATTTCAATTTCGTTTTTAAATGGAGTCAAAAGGATTTTTGGATAAATGCGCGCGTATATGTATAGTTTGATATTAACTGAATAAGATACCCCTTAACTTAAAAAAAAAATTTCATAAAAATTTTTATATTCAAATATTTTAAAAAATTTTATTCAGTTTTTATTAAAACTTAATCAGAGACTGCAAAATTTCATCAAAGAGAAATTAATTAAAAATGATCGAGGCAAAACATTTCTGGGCTGAATTACTTTTAAAATATATACACTGTTAAAAAACTGTTTTGGGGTTGCTACGATAAATGTAGAACTTCTTAGAATACATTCACAATAAACGAGTTTTTCGCTACAAAACAAATTGATAAAATATTTTGAGTGTTTTTGAGTTATTCGAAATTAATGGAATATGTATAGATTCTTTTTACAGTATGAATTTTAAGGCCTCTTATTCAATTATATTTAAATTTCTTGATTTTAACCCGTGATTCTTTTAAAAAAACGTATAATAAGGAATTTTAAATATTGTAAAAAGGAGACGCTGTAATGTGGCAATCACCATAATTTAAAATTTTCAAAAATTTATAAAATAGTAATAAAATATTAGAAATATCTAAACCGAGACCAAAAGTTCTTTTATACTTTAATGATTTTTTTTAGTGAATATTAGAAAAAATTCTCTAAGCGGCAGGTTTAGTTATGCACTTTTTAAATGAAAACAACTAAAACACAATTTATATGAATTTTTTATTTTTTTTTTTTAAATTCTTCTTGTTCCTCTGTTTTAATTAACCTAATGAATTTAATTGAAAAGTTGATTAAAAAAACTAAAATAAATTAATTAAAACTGTATATAAAAAAAATGACAGTATAAATAAATTGACAGTCAATAAGAGAGAAATTTTCTAATAAATAATTTAAAAGAAATGAGGTTGCAAAATATGATTTTGGTGATTATGAAGAATTCGTTTTTATCAACCGCATTGTATAAGCAAGTAATAAGGTAAGTTATGTGCTGACCACATCAGATTTTTTAATTTTCTTATAGAATGTAAGAAAGTATAGTTTTTTTGATTTCATTCATCTTTTTATACTTAGTTAGAAAATGTTCTGGAAAGCAATTCTGGCTTACATACTTAAACAATGTTTCAATTTGATTAACCATTTGAAATGGAACAGAGTGAAGTCTTATAATTGGCTAAATAATTCGCAATGTTTGTTCAATTTTAAAAACTAGCCTTTAAATTTTTCCATATGAAATTATATGGTCAACCATTTACTGGAATAACCATAATTTATTATATGCATGTTAGTGATTTAGTAATTAGTGTCACACTATATACTATCATTTGGGGTCCAAAAATTAATAAAATTTTTGTTGACACTTAGCTTTTTCCGAAGGAAATTTATACGCAAAAAAGTTTGAGAAAATAGAAATTTCGTGAAAATTTGTTAAAATCCCGTTGTTGATTTGATACCGTTGAGATTTGACAACTGGTTCCAAAACAAAAAATTTTACCCATTCTTGACGCTTCAAACAATAATAATATTGTATTCTTTACTGAGTCACTGTATATAACTAATAAACTAATTATTATTGAAATGTGAGGTTATGTCTCAAGTGAGTTTATGAATTGGTGCATTAATATTTTTTGGTTTAAACAAACACACCGAAAGTATTTTATGAAAATCATATTTTCAAATTCTTTTTTAAAAAAATATTATAAAACAAATTTTATTTTTCTAAAAAACGAATTCCTTAAACAATATTGGAAATGATTTCTACGTATAGTAAATGAAATAAGTAGTAAACAGAGAATGTGTTGAAAATAAGTAGTATTCACGATTTATGCTCAATATTGAATGAGGTATACGAGTTACAGAATAAATTGAATTCATGCAATTACAAATATTTAATAAAGTCAATTTCATTTAAGATTTTGTATAAAAACTTCATTCTCGCAAGACAGAAGACGAAAATTAATTCCTTTTTAAAGTTTTATTTTAGTTAAATTAAAAATTGTAATAAAATTTTAAATAATGAAATAAATAAAAAATCTATTTAATATTCATGGCAGCTTTACTTATAATTTTTGGATTCTGGCAATTTCAGCTTGTCACAAAAAAAAAGGTTTTTCTCTCTTATAAAAACTTTGTCAGGTGTCATATTTTCTTAAATTAACTTTTAGTAAATAACAATATTTTACAAAACAAAAATTTAAAATAAAAATTTTTTTAAGTTTTTATTTTAATTCATATATTCAGAAACTTCATCGAATACGTGAAAATGTTACAAAATTTTTTTTCAAACTTTGTTTACGAATATTTTTGAAATTATTTTGTTTGGTTAAAATTCTCTTTGAGACATCAAAGAGCTACGAATAAAGTAATTTGATATAGAATAAAATTGTGTTCTGAATGCAGTCCTTGATTTAATGAAGTTCTTAATAATTTAAAACTTTTGATAAAAGAAAATGTTATTAATGACTGTAAACTGCAGTACTCAAATTACATTATGCGTCCTGATTCACATTTTAATAAAAAAAAAAAAATTAAATCACTGAAATATTACTTTAAAAAAATTTTTTTTATTAATAATTGAAAAACGTAACAATTTTTTAACAATTATGTTAAAAAAGTTAATAATTTTTGCTATAAAAATAATATTAATTAACATTAATGAAAAATTATGTATATTTAATACGGCCCACTACTATTAATAAAAGTACTGCCCAAAGGAAGAAATATCACTCGTAAAATGACAGTCAAATTTATGAATGCGAGAAAATTATATTAGAGTATTGTCGGTTCTAATTAAACTAGTCTGCTTGTTTAAACAACTTGTAAATGATGTTTTTTTAGAATGGAATTTTACTAAATACCCATAATTCTGAATAATTAATTCTGTGTTTGTTAACAAGTTTGTTTGTTTGTTGACTGTGTTTGTTGAAAATTTTGTCAACCTTAAGTTGAAAACAGAACAGAAGCGATTTTTCACGACTAAATGTCCGAATTCATATATGTGTGTATGATATTATATTCAAAATACTGTAAACTTAATTTTGCCGTTCCGCTGTTGTTCTGAATGAACAATGGGAATTGTCTGTCGTCGCCGTTAACCGCTTTGGTTCTGTTTTTACGATAACAATAAACTAATATATTGAATCGTCTGTCGTATTCAACGATTTTTATCTGAATGTAATGGGCGAATAGGTTTCAGGATTATGCAATTGTATATAAACGCTTCAGTATTGCCACATGTAATTTGAATTATTGTCATAATACAAACTGGTGCAGCACAACACCACTTTTTTAAATGTTATACAAATAAGTGATTTAATTTTTGAAATTCAGTAATTTTCTATTGAATTAAAATAATTGAAATTGTCTTTTTTTTATATAATTCCGTAAATACTACTTTTATTAATAAAAAATTGAAACAAATAATTAATTTAAAGGTGAACAAGAAAAGTTTAATGCAGAGCAATAATAATTAAAATATTTAAATAATTAAAAATTGGTGAATTTAAGAGACACAAATATACAAATACAATATTAAAAAATTAAGTGTTTAGTTAAATAGAAAGAAAATAAAACATTTAATGAGGAGCTGATGAAATAAAAATATTATTGGAAAAAAAAGCATTATTCCTACCTCGAGAAACTTTTTTTTTGTTATATATTTTTGAATTATGTGCAATTTACATAAAAATAAATATAAATTATTTATTAAAAATATTATTATTGAAAAAGAAATTTGTTATATTTTATGTTAAACATCACAATTAAAATGTCCGCACATTGTATGTGTACACAAATTACAAATATAGAATTATTATTTTTTTTTTTTTTGGTTAACGGATTAAATACACATAAAAGCACCCATACGCAAAAATTTGTTAGCAAAATTTTTTTTAAATTATTTTTTTTTTCATGTTATTTTTTTACATTTTTTTTTATTGCGTTGTTAGTTTGTAAAACCAGTTATTAATTAATTATTAATTTCATTATTATACAAATTACATTCAAACATTAAATTACAGAGAAAAAAGATATTGTAAAATTTAATTATAATTGTTTTTTTTTATTAATTAATATAAAAATATAATTATTTTATATTATATTTAAATAATTTAAATATTTTTTTTTTTAATTTTGTCGGCATGTAAATAAAAAAGAAAGAAAAAGAAATTAAAAAGAAAATAAATATTTATTTTTAATAATAAATTTATTATAAAAAAAAAAGAATTAAGGTTTCCAGGCAAGGATTGAAAAGATAACAGAAAAAAAATTAAATAGGCTTGTCATCATTGTTTCTGTCATTCAAATTATTGATTGACACCAAAAATTAACGTATCGTTAATTTTTAGTGTCATCATTGAAATATTAACTATCGAAAATAGCTGCCATTGTTTATTGTAGTTTTGAATGGGAAACAAAAGAAAAATTCGATGTCATCATTGAATTTTCATTAACCTCTTTCTTGCTCACTCATATTCTATTTCTTGATACTATATAGTTTCTGTTAATTGTTTCAGCTGATTTGAATGAGATTTTGAACACAATTTAAGTAAAATTTTAATTAAAATGAATAACAATATTCAAAGAAAATAAATCGTCAAAGAAAATAATCACGTGACCCTTCGAATTTTTACAATTACATTCAAAAGGAGGGGGGGTTGGGGGTAAACAAAAAAATTTTTTTGCATTACAAATTTTCAGTCAACAATATTATTGAAACTTCGATTCGTCTACGATTTCCAAAAAAAAAAATTAATGATTAACGAACAGAGTTGACATACATGAAAAAGTTTAATGGGCCTAATTTTTAATTAAAGCAATTCAAATTTTCAAGTAAAAAGAGCCCAAAATTGACATACATGTAAATACAAAAATGACAATATAATGCTGACATGAAAGCATTTGCAACTTTTGCGGGAAGAGGGAAAATTAAAGCTTTCTTTAAGACTTAGAAAATGGGCCAAATACGACTAGTTACGAAAAAAAAAAATGGTTCGTAGGGTCAAAATGATTTTAAACAAGAAAAATTTGCAGTACTCGACATTTAGTTCAAAGTAGCAATACTGTTCATGAATTACTAATATTCAATAACATCAGTTTGTCTCTTTTAATAATCTTTTTTTATCTCATTCAATTGTTAGTGACAATGATGACGACCATAGCCAAAAAATTATAAGAATTTTATATTTATAAATTTCATATTTAAATAACTAATTTATTATATAATATTAATATAAAGTATAAAATATAAAATAATAAAGAAATTTTCAAGGAAATTTTTCAAATTTATATATTAAATAATATATGTTATATACATTTTATATATATATATATATATATATGTATATATATATATATATATATTTAGTTATATTAATTAAAATTGGGTGAATTTTAACAACAATTATAAAATTTTGTGTGACATTTATTTAAGTATTAATTAAAATAATTAAAATAAAAATAAAAACAAATAAAATTTATAAAATAGAAATTTAAAAAATAATAAAAAAAATAAAACAATAATTTTAGATCTTATAGAAACACGATATTGCTTAGTCTTTTACTAATTTATGCAATAATAATAATAATAAGCACGTTCAGTACAGTTATCCGAAAAGATATTGCATAAATATTAAATTTTAGAACAGTAAAGCCATTAATTCACAATGACGTAAAACACACAGTTGACATGAATTCACAAACGTGAATATTGCTTTTCAACAAGTGAGTACCAACTTAATGTTGAAATGAATTTGAAAAATCGACATTGGAATTTTTAGGTAATTAATATTTATACAACTTTAAAATAAAAAAATCATCACTACTTAAGAAAAATTTTTAAATTTTTATGATTTTTATGGAACAAAAATGCATATAATAAAGAGGTGACAGTGTTGGCATTGTTTAACATTTATAAATACTCATGTTATGTATTCACGTAGAAGATTAAAGAATTTTTAAAGCTAAAATTCCAAAATAAGGGAATTTCAATAAAAAGTTCCAAGAAAGTGATCAATATAAAATTTTTTCATCTACATATATATAGCTACGTGCTTCTATAATTTGATTTGTCGAAAACAACATTGTTGTTTAATTTTTTTTATTCCATTTTATCTTGATGGAAAATTTGCTTCTTTTTCATATAGGTATTCTATTTATTTTTTTCCCCTTCTATATTATCAAAATATTTCAAAACGTACACACAATGTGACCTAATTAAGATGAAATTCTTAAAAGGTCTGAAAATAAAACTTTAAGAGTTACTCTTATATTTTTAGTATCACCACATATTATTTTCTTTTAATTCTAATAGTTTATTTTTGAAGTGTTTCTCATGTTTCTATAAAGTTCTTATATAATTGTATATGAGTTTTCATATGTACCCAATATTCACAATAATATAATAATATGATATTTTAATTTAAGGATAATAAAATATATATAGATAGAGAGAGAGAGAATAAAAAGAAAAATTAAGAGAGAAAGAAAAAAAAAGAAAATCATAAAAATAAAAAATACATTTTTAGTAATACACTGATTGCACATTTACCACCAATTAGAATTTTTGTTTTTTATGTCCTAATTTCTCTTATATATTATTATAAATATATATTATATAAACTATTATATAAATAGATATATTTATAGTTGAATTATTTTTAGTTTTTATTTTGAATTTTTTTTTTTTTTGTATATGAAATGCATTAATTCAAACTTACATGACCGAATTTATGATACATTAAAAATTCTTCAGCTGAATGAGCAACTTGATCTCCTGACCAGTTGATGAACTAAAAGTAAAAAAAACAAAAAAAACCGAAAAACAGAGAGTAAAATTAAGTAAAAGAGAATTTTAGTTTTATTTTTTTTGTTCTTAATTACATAAAAAGTTTAAATAAAAAAAAATTACTTTGGTTTTAAATGTTTCCAAAACTGTAGCTGCACTTCCTGTACAATTAATTAAAATTAAACCAAGTGCACGTGTTGGATGTGCTAAACCAAAACGAGCTAAAACATTAGCACCAGCACCTTCACCTAGGCCGATAACAAATTTAACATGTAAAAAGTCCAATACGGTAACTAAATCTTCACCAAGAACTTGTAACGATGGAAATACAAAACTAAATACAAATAAATAAGAGATGAAGAAATAATTAATTAATATAGGAATAAAAATTATTTTTATATTTCAATAGATTAGGTTAGGTTAGGTTGTCGCGGTTCTCCATAGACTACTTAGGCCATAGAGTGCCCATAGACTAATTAGGCCAATAGTGTTAGTAAAATAAATTTAAAATGTACTTATTATAATTTGAGTCTTGCAATTTTCGAAATATAATGTGTTTTCCTATTAATTAAATTTCAAAATTTTTGTTGAAAACTTTCATTCTTTAAACTCATTTGAATGAACTCATTAAAATTATTTGTCTAATGGTTTCGATTTGACGATTTTAAAGCTTAAATATTTTAAGAATAAAAATTGTGCGAAAAGTTTTCATTTAAAGATTCTGTTATTTTAAAAAACGATTTTGCTAATCGGACATTAGGCAGAATCTTTTATATAGGGTGATTCAGTAATCAGTGACATAACGCATACCATTATTTAGAGCATTAAAAATGACTAAAATTTTTGTTCAGAATTAGGTGTCAAATCTCAATGGATTTTCGAGGTATACAGAGTTTTTGAGGAAATTTCTACTTGCTCAAGTTGTTTTGCTTATAGCTTCCCTTGTTAAAACTATGACCTATATTATTCAAAATTTTTTTTTAACATTACTCAGCTTATTCAATATGTAGAAACTTCTTTTCTTATAAATTAAATTTAATCAATGACAAAATTACCTATCCGGTAAGGTTCCAGCACCATCTTCATGGCCTGGTACATCGATGTGTATGAAACATGAACGTTCTTTTATTTCCGTCATACATGGACTGTTGACGAACTCTTGAAATGCATTATCTAAAAAAATATTAAGAAAAATAAATTAATTTAATAGTTATTGTAATATAAAAATTTTAATGGCATACAGTAAAAACTTATATGTATAAATATTTGTTGGAAAAATCTGTTGGAAAGTTTGAGATAGAGTATCCAATTTCGAACATTATAAATCAAAACTTATCACAAATAAAATTCTTTTCTTGAAATTCGTAATAAATTGTTTTTAGATTTCACACAATATTTTTAATAGAAATTTTGTTTGAGATTCGAAATTCTGCAAATATCGTAAGAAATTTTTGAAGAAATTTTCTAAAAATTTTAATTAACTGTTAAAATATTTATTGGAACAATTTGCCTAAAAGTTAATTGTTATTGTTTTCTTTCCAATTTTTTGTTTCTTAATATTTCATCGTACTTTTTTTTTAATATATTCATATTTTCGCTAAAATTTATTAACGTTAAAATTTCTGGTTTAAAAGAAAAAATTGTCGTATTTTTTGCATCTTCTTCTTAGATTTTTTTCTTTAAAGGATTATGTTATTATGTAAAGGATTTTCAAGCATAAAAGCAAAGTCTTTGGAAAAGTAGAAAAAAAAATGTAAAAATATTTTTTTTCCTATATTTTACCCTACATACATCATTTCTTAAATAATCCTGATAAGACAATAATACCGCAATAAAAGAGTTACTGAAATATGTGGGTGGAAGAAATAAAAAAAAAATTATTACCGTTGTAATAAAATGAGACCAAAATGAAAAAATTATGGAAAGTTTATAACAGTATATAGCTGAGTAAAATAAATGAAAAACATTTTTATTTTAATCTTTATTTATAAATGTGAGTGTGTTAAAAAATGATAGGTGAGTTTTCACAGTAATAAAAACACAGTTTTTTGCAGTAACAATTTTTTTTTTTAAATTTCTGTAAAGTAACGATTACCGGCACTCAAATATGAGCTCTAGGAGTTTTCTTTTTTTTTCGCCGTGGTTCTTTTCACCTCTACCAAAAGGATCATGTGTGAACATGAACATGAACACTATTTCTAGGCTCCTGACGAATTTCAGTATTACGTCCACCCGGAGCTGTGAGACCTCTGAAGAGATTACTAAGCCTCCCCTGAAGCACTTGTGCCTTAGCCGGAACACATTCTCACACTTGCATAACAGATGCTCCGCCGTCTAATTCTCTTCCAAGCACAGATGACACAACTCATCCTCGTTTCAGTTGAATGAATTTTTAATTCTGTATTTCATTTTATGCGTCATCTTTTATTTGAAAATTATCATTCCGTCAAATTAATTTGTATTTTATTTTTAATTAAAAAAAATTGCATAAAATCAGGCGAAAAATATGTATGGATGTATTATTCATTCACACATCTGTATCTATGTGTTTTATTTTGAATTACTGTTACATAGGAATTAAATAGTTTTTCATGGCTATCTGCCATTCTTTCTAATAGAACAATTAATTAATTTATGGGAGTATAAATTTTTGTGTACGCCTGTATTCTGTAAAATTAAAATTATGCTTAACCCCTTTATTCACATCGTTGTGTATTAAAGAAAATATACACGCTATAGGGAATAAAAATTACTTATGAGTTAGTAAATCTTAGTTGCACATCTCGAAATCTGTTAATTAATGAGATTAATTACAAATTAACATTTATTTAAGCAATTACAAATTAACACTTTTTCGTTACTCCTGAAAAGTTTGAACCAAACTGGTCACTGGTAACTATTATAATGTAATAAATATTAAATAATTATCAATAATTTATTATTTAAATAGAGTAGTAGACCTATAGAGTTTGCCATAAAATTTTAATGTTGAGATCTAAAACATTGAAATACAAATTTTCCAATATTAACAGTGCGCTAATCTAAACTTTATAGTAAACTTTATCTAGAACAATAGTGTTTCCGGACGCACATGTTCAAATCAATCCAGGATCTTAGGCTAGGTAAGAATGTACGTGTTCATACTCTAGATACCTTTTTCAAGTTGTTATACAAATTCCATATACCACGTTTAATATAATCATAACTAAAGTATAGAATAGAAAAATACTGACTGAGAAAATTTATTGGTAATCTCGTTGAAGAATTTATGCATGACTTAAAATAAATCGAACACACAAAACAAAAACCCTAAAAATGAAATATCAAAAATGTCAGACATTTAAGAAATATGTTGAATTTTTTACATTCCGTCGAAAATGTGTACAAGCCAAAAAAATAATAAAAATTTTTACATTTTATTTTATGTAAGAGAAAAAAAAATTGTTTTTGTATACATAACTTTTTCTACACCAAAATTTTTTTCTAAACGGGGAATGTACACTGCATAAATATTATGTCGGAGGTATTTAAGCACTGGAAAGCATTAAGTTAAAATAAATTCGGATCAAACCAACGGTTTGTAAAGTAGCACTTTTGCTCTAAAAAAAGGGCAAAATTTTGTTTTTTTTTCAAAAGAAGTCTTTTTCTTAAAATTGTTCTCAATTATATCAAAATTATTTTATGCAATATAAAATTATTGCATATTTATCGGAGATGGAAGTAAAATTTAAAAAACCGATAACATAATGGTCGAATTCTACATGTGACCGAATGGTCGAATGACCATTCGTCACATGTTCCGTTCCGTTCTGTTTTAGTAAAATAAGTTTCCATAGGAAATATTTTTTTGTACATAAAATTTGAGCTTTCTATCTTAAAATGTTGTGGAAATTTGTAAACGAGCAGATAAACGGGCGAACACAGACAAACGGACGGTAGAGTCCAATTTTTTAGAAAGTGCTAAACGGACACCTTTTCTCCAATTTTCTTAGAAAGTGCTAAAAAGTAATTCTCCTAAAGCTTAAAATTTTCATAAAACTCGAAACAATTGACAGATGGTTTTCAAAATTTTTCTATACAAATGTTTGCTTTTTACTTTTTAATAACTCATAAAAAGAGAATTAAATATAAGCATGAGTAATGCATAAACAAGAGAAGAATATATATTTAATTTGACCAATGGTATTAGGAATGAACTTGTAGCATTTTGTTGAAAATTAAACCTTAATATCAAAAATTTACGATGCTCAGAAATCTACAAAATTATAATCTTTTCTAAGAAATTTTAATAATAAAATTTTTATTATAATTATTAGATTTTGTAGGTACAACAAGTTAGCATCGATTTTAATTAATTTTTGACAATTTTATAATATTTTTCATTTATCATTTGTTGTCACAAGTAACAATTGTATACACTGCATGGCAGATTCGGTTGTCGTTTTGGACGTATTGCACTTTTTTTTATCGTAAAATGTTTGCTTTCGAAACATTTATTAAAGAACATTGTTGAACTTTGTTTTTTCGTTTACGTTCTAAAATGTTATAAGTAATATAAATTGTGGTTGAGATTTTTTTTGTGTCAAATTGTATCTTAAATAATTCTATATTGTAGTTTTTTTTTTCATAATAAGAGTAACTTATTCAATTTACAAATGAAGCTTAAAAAGGTTGTCTACAAACATTTTTTTTCCTAAACTTTTAATAAAATTTAGAATTTTCATTGTTGAATTAATAAAATATTGAGCTAGAAATCTTAAAGTTGTTGATTTCTAATTGTACACTTGTATAAGTTAAAATTTCTATAATAATTGAATGGCAATAAATTATCTTCTATATAATAATAATAATAGAAGATTTATAACAAAAAAACATTTCGTGGAATATAATAAAATGACAATTAACGATATATTAATTGGTATGTTCTTTTTAGAGGCGCACAACACTCCCAACTATTTTTAAGTACATCAATCTCGGTAATATTAGTTACCATTGTATTATTAGTAATGCGTATATGCATTCCGATAGATGAAGTTTATATTTTTATATAAAAAATTGATGTCCAGTCTTTGTTAATGATAATTTATAAATTTTGGAAGGCATTTTATTTACAAATTACATATACACATGTGTTAATAACGATAACTTTCAAATCTTGTTTTATGCGAAAGAAATGTAACCAATACTTACATTATGCCTACAATATGGGAATGAATAAAAACCGAGTTCCTGCTATTGTGAATCAAATACTTATGAGTATTTAATAAAGTAATGGTTTTGAACGCTCTTAAGGCTATCTCCAGCTTTATATTTGGAATATTAAAGACAAGAGATGCTATAATAAGTAGCCAGGGTCGTTGGTCGTCGGTGGAGATCTTCTGGTCTCGCTTAGTTACCCTAAAATCTACAATCTACAAATATCTACTATAAAAATATGGCGAATTTTAATTAAGTAAATTATTTTGTTTTTTTATGTTAAGGTAGCGTTTACTCATCAAAAAATTTGTCATCGATTTTGTCTTGCTTAATGAAAATTCGATTAAAACTCGAAAATCTACACATTGGTTTATTTTGTTTGATGATGCAAAAATAGTAGGCCACCTCCAATTATTATCAAACGAAATCCCTGAACAACGTTTAAAGCCTGAGCTTAGATTAACACTTGTTTTTAGCACTTTTCCAAAAAATTTTTGAAAAAAAAAGTGCTTATTAGTTTTACTCTGTCCGTCCGTCCGTCCGTCTGTCCGTATGTTTGTTTACGAAATTTCTACACCCTTGAAGATAGAAAGTTGAAATTGTATGTGCATAGATCTTTACTAGAAATTTTTTCCGTAGAACAAAATTTTTACCTATCTCCCCTGCTCTAGAAGTTATACTCCCCAAAACCCTAAAAATGGCCTTTTTTAACTATTTGTTGCAATGAAACCATAAGCATTTTTGAAATTTTTCAAACGCAGAAAGGCAGTGGGTTGCTTCCCCTAGCGCGGTATACTATAGTTAAATTTAAGAAAAACAAAATGGCCGTTCAAATTTACCGTTATCTAAAGTCTTTTTTTTCCAAATTTTTGATTTCTTTTTTCTTCTAGACCCTAGCCTGTAGAAGCTTGAAATTTTAGGGGCTTTTAGAGTTTAGAATTAGATAGTTCATTTCGTTAGAAGAAAAATTTTTTTCCATCTTCACCCCCTCTCAAGTTATCGCCTCTTGAAATTTGTAAAATTTGAATTTTTGACACCTTATATTTCCGAAACCGCAAGCTTTTTCAAATTTCTATAAACGCAAAAAGCTAACAGTAAATTCCATGACATTAAAAAATATAATTACTTTTCTTAACTCACACAATTAACCCTTAAAATCGAGCATTATGTTAATCTTACTTTATATTATTTTTTGTTTATTTCAAAGACTGCATAAATCGTTCATCCTAAATATATGCAATCCTAGAAATAGTTTCGTTTATGAATGAAAATAATTTTAATAGTGTGATAGCTATACATAGACTGTATTTAAAAGCAGAATTTTCACTTGTTGAAGGGAAAAGTGCTACAATACAAACCATTGGTTTGACCCAACTTTATTTTAGTCAGATATGGGGTGATAAAAAAATTTAAACAAAGTTTTGATTCAAAAGGTTTTGTTAGATAAAGGTGAATTTTAATGTCAGATCTGTGACTAAACTATTACCATAATTAAAATTAAAATATTACTTATATTATAAATTTACTTACGATTGCATCCGAGGTCATGAACTGTTATAAATACTGCACGTTTCTCTTGTTGTGATAAATCGCCCTATATATTCAAGTGTGAAAAATCAAAATATTTTATTTAATAAAATTTATTTAAAAATTTTTCTTTTTTAAACAATTGAAATTCATTCATTATTTCGATAATTAATGATCTCCAAAATTCCTTAATAATCTTACCTGAACCGTAACAGTAAGTTCACCAGATTTTTCTGTATTTATGACATATTTCTGTATTAAAATATAGAAAAAAATTAAAAAATATTAAATTTTCTATAATTTTACATTAAAATGAAATAATTTGAAATAAAATTTATTGTTAATTAAACTTTGAAATTAAAATAAAATAGGAAAAAGTAATTTAAATAAAAAAAATAAAAAAATTAAAAAATAAATTAAATTTCAAAGCTATGAGGTAGCATTATGATTAAATGACCAAAATGGAGACTTTGGTGTTCACTTATTTTACTAATGTGAATTTTTTTTCTTTTGACTTTATAACTGTAATAATATACAATATTTTAATTATTGTTTGTTTTTTTTTTTTTGATAAATGAAAATTACAAATTTGAATTGTGTATGATTTAAAAATATTTACACAAGTTTATTTTTTTTTTTATAAAAAACTACTTAGAACTTACGATGTCAGTGTTTTTCTGTAAATGTAAATTTGTTCTGAAATATGAAAAAAAATTAATATGAATTTCTTTTATGCAAACATGAAAGTGTTCATATACTGCAGAATTTTCGAACACAACTGGGAAATTAACAAAGCCATTGTGGTATAGATATTATAAATGTTTTGTCTCTCAAGATGAACCAAATATAGCTGGTATAATTAGTTCAAGCAATAACTCTTTACTGATATGTTTAATAGACTCTTGTAGGATTTCTAATAATGCAGCACCGGCCTTTAAATTTGTTGCCGGCAGACTACCCATTAGTCTATTTAAACGATGATATTTAATGATATTTTGTTTAAGCAGCCGGTCGATGACTTCTGAAATTCCGGTGAATTAATTTTCTGTCATAGATTTTATATACATATTATGTTGCAACACATTAAGACCATTTTATTGGTTCAAGTCTCTATGGCCTGTACTTATTTAGTAGCTATATATTTTCAATTATAATAAGACAATTTGGATGGATGTGAAAAAACCCGGATTTTTTTTTGGTTTATTAATTTTTAGATGAACAGAAAATTTATACTAATGAATTAAGTTAAATTTCATTCAAATGAATCTTCGATTCGAGTTGCATGCTTTTTTTAATGTTCCACAACGTAACTAATTAACTAGCTATGTTGTGAATTAGTAATGAATTCTTGTATTAAGTAATAATCCCCTAAAAGTATGTTATATTTAAAAAAAAAAATTATTTTCTTATTCTCAATTGTGTACACACGCCTTATTTTATATTATAGATTAAATTTTTACCAAAAATCTGATACAATAAAATATTTTCGATTAACAAAGAGGGTCGCTTTTATAGTAGATATTGTGGCACGCTTAAATTTTATAAACAGCTAGATGATTTTTCTTTTTACCTCTTATTTCTATTAAATATTTGAAAAACATAAAGCCATGAATTTTATTGTGTTATAAAAACCATTACTTTATTAAATACTAATTTATTTATAATTTTTATATTTTGGGTCACTCTGTACTTTACATACACGTTGTTATTTTTAAGGCTGACCTTTTTTTTAGTTCCTTATGGCCGATAAAAATTTTATTAACCTCCAAAGAATCCTTTTTTTTGCGTTCAATTTTTACTAAAATTCTCCGCACCTTATGTGATACGTGTATAAAATTTTTGTATAATTTTTGTTTCTTTCATAAGGTTTATGTATTTTAGTAAAAAAAAGGAAACGTATATGTGTGTATGTTTGTATATCCTACTTATTAGGATGTAACTAGGAGAGTAAGACTACAATTAAAAAATATTTTTTATTTTTTTTTTATTTTAAATTTAATTTTACGGTTAGGTACATTTTTCGAAAAGACCTCAATAAAATTTCACTTTAACTTTTTAATAAAAACAATGTTTTCATACTCGTATATTTATAATAAGCCGATGTTACCATAGTATATAGGCTGTTCTAGTAATAGCCTCATTAATTTTTAAAATAAGCCATACGTAACAGAGAAAAAAGGATTGCAAATTTTCCCATAATGTTATTGTGTAAATAGTTAAAAAAACATTAAAAAAAATCTGATGTGGTCAGCGCATAACCGTTAGTTAGCTTATAGTTACTTGTAGTAGATTTTCGCTTTGTGCTATCCGAATTTCCTAAAATGCTCGCCAGTTAGTTTCGGTAATAATCAGAACTCAAATATCAAATTTCAAGAAATTCCATCGATTCGCTCCGTAGATATGGTGAAAAATGTAAAATTGGCCCGCAGATCAGTTTTCGAGCCCTGATCTTTCCAAAAAATTTACATGTTAATTGTTTTAATACGAGGAATTCAAATATTAAATTTCAATGAAATCGGTTGATTATTTCTCTTTATATACACAAAAATGTATATTTGGCCCAAAGTAAACGTCTAGTTGCCGATGCCTGATTTCTTCCAAAACATAGGAATTTTCGCGGATGGTCGAGCTGAGCTTATATATAAAATTTCAAGTAAATCGGTTGAATATTTTCTTCAAAATGTTCAAAAATGTAAAACAGGCCCGCTAAAAAGTGCAGTTCCCGAGGCCTGATATATCAAAAGTTGATCAATCAGTGCCATAGTCGAAATAAACTTACATGTAAAATTTCATTAAAATCGGTTCAGCCGAACTTGAGATACACGCGTACATACACAGAACGACAGACCGACAGGTTACTAAAAATAGTTTATTTACACTTCCCTATCATTGAGTAGTGCGTTCCCACCAAAAACTCGATATGCAAAATTTGTTGCCATCACATAACCTACCTATTGTTTACACAATACGGTCGGTAAATATTATAACGAAATTGTTTTAGAAATCTGAGGGATGAGAGTTAAAGAAAAACAACGACTGAACTTAAATTAGGTATTTAATATGCTATAAGTCATACGTTGTCCTTAAAAGTTATGTTTAATATAAGTTTAAGTATTCAGATGGCATAAATCTAATTATACCCATTGCTATTTTTGCACTGGGACAGTAAGTAATTATCATTAAGCTTGAATTCGTGGTAAAAATGAAAATTTTGTATGTTTATAACTTTTAATCTCACGAAGGCAAGATGTAGTTTGTGAGATATTTTATAATATTAATTTTAGGTATAGATTATTAGACATTTTCTGTTATATTTTATAAATTAATGTTTTAGTATTCTTCTAACTGAATATATGAGATATGAGTTTTCGAATACAAATTTTCACTACTATCTGCACTCTGCAGTATCCTTTAACTAGTAATTTAATTTATGTGTACCAATATCTGTATCTGCGTTATTATAAATAAATTTAGAAGGTTTTGTTGCTGCGAATTTTTATTACCTGAGACAATATGAAAAATTTATAAGTTTACAGAAATTCAAGCCAGATTAGGAACGTGATCACGCTTGGGGTCGCAATCAAAATGAGAATCAGGTTATTGTTTAGGACAAGAATCAGGTTTAAGCTGAGGATCGGACTTGAGAAAGACTTAAGGGTCAGGAGTAGAGTCAAAACCACTGTCGGGTGCAACATCAGGGTCAAGGTCAGACCCAAGGTTAGGTTTGGTGTTAGTGTCAGGGTTAATGTCAGTGTCAAGGTCAGAACTAGGGTCAGGGTCAGCGTTAGGATCAGAATCAGGTAAAGATTCAGGGGCAGGATCACAGGCAGCATTGATTCACGGGCAGGATAGGAGTTAGAGTTTTCAAAACTAAATTTTCAACCAAAATTGAATTCTGTTTAAATTTCAGAATGTTGTGCAGTTAAAAATTTTTTCTCTTAATATTTATATTGTGAAAATTTATTTTAAATTTAATTTATTTATAAAATTTTTTAGTAAATATAATTTAAGAATATTAACATTTCTCAAAAAAAAAAGAAAACTGCAAATCCTTACTAAAATCTCTTGAAGTGATTGAAACTCTTCAATTAAATTTGATATGTACGAATTTTTAAGGGTTTTTGATTTATTTTAAAAAGCACAATGTATATATATTTTTATGGAAGTAATGATCAAAAAATGTCCTTAAGGAATAATAAGTAAGTTCCTTTGTGTATTTACTAAAATGTATGTATGTATGAATAGTTAATGAACACATTACATTATCGTATAAAATCACCAATTAAATGAAAAGCTTCTTAAAAATATTTTTATCAATACTAATGCACATATGTTATATGTATATATAAGCATCTAGGAATATTTTAGAAATGTGTATGTATAATAGTATACGTGTTTCACTCAAAACAAGAAAATTTCATCCAAATAAATTTGTTTTCTGGTTTTCTGTTTTTTTTTAACTAAATGTCATGAACATGAGCCGAAAAACATTTCATTTGTATTTTATTGTATTCGTAAATATTTGTATATGTATGATATTCTTGTGTGAAAAATAATTTCCATGTAGATAGATAGCTATATGTATAGTCTTTAATTGAGAAAATTTTAATATTTATTTCAAGTTCTTGTTTAACAGTAATTAAATGTTGTTTGTATGAATTCGTTTAATGATTTTCGATTCCTTCAAAAAATGTAATATACTGAAGGATATTTTATTAATATCTATTAATTTATTTAAGGAAATTATTTGTGCTCTAACGTGAATCGGAAAATATACATATGAATCTATGATATAGTCATCAGTCGTAATTAAAAATCAAAGGAACATTAATTTAGTGAAGAATCATAATTTAAACTTTCAATTAAATAAAGCATAATTTTCATGAAAATTGTTAAATTTTAACAGGGTATAACTACTGAACTATACTGTTTGCTGGGTACAATTTTTGATCCATTTAGGATCAGAGTCTGGGTAGGGAGTAATATTAAAGTCAAAGTCAGGGTTAGAGTAAGAATCAGTGTCGGGGTCAACGTTAGGGTCAGAGTAAATGTCAGAACCAGGGTTAGGTTCAGATTTACGGTCAAGATTAAGATCATAGCCAGATTCACAGGTAGGATAGAAGTAAAAATCGGAGGACAGTGTGGAAATTATTATTTACATACTGTTATAAATATTATTAAATTTTAATACGTTAAAATACTGAACTATATAGGTTGCTAATTAAAATTTTTGACCCTTTTAAAGCAATATTTCTTACAAAATTTCTCTATTTAAAATTATTCAAAAATTATCTTTAATTATTGATTACTAAATTTAAGGTATTCAATATTAAATTAAAATATTGAAAAATAAATTCTTTTTTCATGAATACAAAACTGTACAATTGGTGACACCCAAGTTAGTTGTTGACATTATATAAAAGTAAAATATTATTCATATTCATTTATTTAAAAAAAATCTGATGTGGTCAGCACATAACCGACCGCAATATCTATTGTCTAGTTAAGTAAAAGTGTTACAAAATGTTATAAAAATGTCTGTTAAATACTTCTTTCCAATTTTTAGGACATTAGTAAGCTTATAGTTAACATACCTAGAAAAATGTAAATTTGGCTCTTAGTAACCAGAACTCAAAAATCAAATTTCAAGAAATTCCATCAATTCGTTCCGTAGATATGGGGAAAAATGTAAAATCGGTATCCCAAAAGTATATCAATCCGTGTCACGGTCGAAATAAACATACATATAAAATTTCATCAAAATCAAAACCGAACTTGAGATACACATGTGCACACACAGACCGACAGGTTGCTAAAAATAGTTTATTTACACTTCCCTACCATGGAAAAGTGCATTCCCACCGAAAACTCGATATGCAAAATTTGTTGCCATCACATAACCTACCTATTGTATACACAATACGGTCGATAAAAATGGTACAGATATTGTATACACATTCAGGGAAATCACCGAATTTTTGGATCAAATTTTCAGAGTGAAAATAATTATTTGAATCACCAGTGAATTTTATTTAAATTATTTAAAAATAAAAAATTTAAAATGAAAATGTATGAGCTTCGCAATATTATTTTAATATACGATAGGATTAGTATAATATGCTAGATTTTCTGGTTTCTTAAAAAGTCCCATCGAAAATAGTTATATACGAGTATAGGATTTACTAATTTATAAAAAAAGATAATTTTATTATAAGTAAATGTATTAAAAATTTTATTATAGTGCGTTAAAAAATTTTAATTCGAAAGACATAAGGGCGTATTGTTCGACTTATATTTATAATATTATTGTACACAATAAAACCCAAAAAAGGATATATATGTGGTTACTTTGAGCTAGAATTTAATTTTATTTTTATTTTTGCATTTTAATATGATTAATTCTTCAAAGGCAATAAACAGCAACCTCAATAATTCCTCAAAGGGAATGTTAAATCATTTCGTTTTCTTCTGTTTTTTTTGCTGTTTTTTTTTTGTTCCGCAGCAGGATTTAAAGCAGTTTTTGCTGTGTTTCTGTATTCAAAAAAAAAAAAAGGATATATGCTTTTTTCGTATTGCTATATATGATATGATTTGATAATAAATTGTAATTTAATTTCACAGATTAAATCAAATAAAATTAATATTCATTTCATCACTTTGCAATTTAAGAATATTTTCTTTAATTTTCACTGAATGCTGTTGAAAATATGAAGTAAAATCAAGAGCAATTATCTTCTATATTTTAATAAAATAATTAAATTCTCTCTTATACATGTTAAGAATTAATTTTATGGGCCAATATAAAATAATATTAAGAATTTAGTTAGGAGACAGAAAAATTTAGAAGCAATAGTTTCTTAGTTGACATAGATAGTACATATATTAGTAGATTATTTGAGAAAATACTTCTATAGAATTCATGAAATATTTCATCAGTACTCATATCATCATATAGAATATTTAATAGGCCAATATTTATGTATGTCTGTCTGATCTAATGTTGAACAGATATTATATATGTTGACAAACAATATATTTTATAGATACATAAGAATTGTAAAAAATATACTTCTTATTTTTGGATTTTTTGTTGTACTTTTTATTTTTGGGCAGTATTGTACAAAAATAGCAAAATTTTGACGATGTAACATACTCCGTATATAAAATTTTGACAAAAAATTCCTTAAATCAAGGATCTTGACCGCTTTTAAGGATGGTGTTCAAGTAATAATCTAAAAATCAATCTAAATAAATATGTACAAACTTCTTACTCTAGGTAGAGACAACTATTTTTAACAAACTACACTTTAAATTGCCATTTTCCTATAGCAGAGTCGATTCAATTATGGACCCATATATTTGCTTCGATAATAAGTTATCATTTATAAACTACTATAAGCACATTATAAGCACGTTAGGTTCAATGTTGGGTTTAATTAAACATTGATCTAAGGACTTTATTAAAATTTCTCTATTTGTGCTTATCTTAAATATTCTTCGCAAGTATATGGTCACCATATTACTGAATACATGCTAAAAGGATTGAGTCTATTGATGAAAAAAATTTTTGCGATTCACACTACGCATTCTTCTTTGAGAAGACTGGATCATCATTCCACCTTATGTAAACAGACTCAAATTAGTTGAATTACCCACACTGACTTAATCTCTACCGACATTTTAAATAAAATAGTTAATAACTCTTACTTTAAGTCTCGTTCCCCTGTTCTTTTCATAGTTTGTTTTCATATTTTAATTAAATTTCTGTTCTTAATTTAGTTTTTGTAAAATGTTTGAGTTAAACATAATTAAATAAAATAAGTCTACGTAGTCAATAATGCTAAAATATTTAAATTCCTTAGTGTGCATTTTGATTTTAAATATTGGCCCTAGATTTTATTTTAGCTCTGCACGTTTTTTATATGAATGAAAATATTAAAAAAATTTTTACTTTTAAATGTAATTTTTCCCGAGCACATTTTTCATTAATATTATACAATTCAATTTTAATTCAACTCCAGTTGATCTCTTGTTGTATAATTTCATTTCTTTTTTTTTTTGTAAAAAAACATTTACAACATGTTTGTATAACAAGGTTTACAATAAGAGAAATAAAAATATTTTCATTATTAAAATGTTTCACAAATGCCTGACACAAAGTAAATTATTATTAAAACATGTCTAACATGTCCGACATGAGGATGATACGAAATAAAAAATTAGAAACATATAAAAAATATGTTAACTATAATTTGAAATTTGAACATTTTGATTGAAAATTTGAATTTTACTCATAGACTTACTTAACACATACAAACATCAATATGTACATACATATTTTCATATTGATAGACAAAAAAGCAGTTAAATCTTATTAATATTCAAGTTTTTGCCCTTTTCTAAAACTTTTATCCTTATTAATATGCAATCCACATTTGAACTAAATAAAAACAAAAAAAAATTTTTTTAAAATAATATGCGTATTGGGAAAAAAGTTATTTAGGTTTAATTTATACATAGAATAAAATGTCAAGCCATACTATCACGAATAGACCAATAGAACTTTTATTTTTAAAGGACAGATCCGATAAGAATTTTAAATATAAAAAATTCAAGATGATTTAAATATAAAATAGGTCCCAAAAACTTCATATTCAATGTTATTTTTGGCTTTGTGCTTTATTAAAACTTAAAACTCTTGTATATTCATAACAATATTATACAAGATTGCAGTTTTAGACCAAATAAACAAAAAACTTAGATTAATAAATAAAAAACCAGAAAATTTAAAAATTTTATGTGTAGTTTTGGTACATTAAGTTGTCAAAAAATGAGATTTTTAAAATTTTGCGGTAAAAGTAATTTGAAAGGAGAGAAGGATATGGTAAGAATTTTTACCAAAAGAAATACAGATGGAAAGAACATTAAAGCGTTAGAAAATACACAAAAGAACTTATTGAACGAAATACTACTTTGAGCGAAATTTACATTTTTCGAGGAATGTTATCTAAAAGCTTAATTTTCTGTAACTATTAAGTGTTATAATTAATTATGTAATGTTATCTGTTCATAATCTTCTGTAAAACTTTCACTAAACTAGACAAAGATAATTGCGATCGATTATGTGCTGATCATATCAGATTTTTTGTTTTTTAAGAAACTATTACCTTAAAAAGCTAACTTTACTTTGTTAGGTACTGTTTTTAGGTATCAATGACCTTCGAAAAGGTGCGAGAACTTCTAAAACAAATTTTAATCCTGAATGGAAAATTTAATTAAAATCATTAAAACTTCTTCTCAATGATATGTGGGCTATAAAAAATTTAAATAGAAAAGATTATTGCAATGTGTGTCTGTTGAATATCAATTTGTGACCCTGGGTATTTTTTTTTTCCCTAAAAATCTAATTTGAATTTGTATTATTGCTGATGTAAAAATATTTTTTTTTTTTTTTGTACATACGAGTATAAAGTACACACCTACATAATATATGATTTTACCATATCATCTTGCCTACATAAGTGTCTGCTTGAATGTAATCAAGGTATATGGTACAAGTTGACATATGTATATGTAAATATTTGAACATTTTATTTATGTTTATAGAGGTACATATATGTTTATATATGAGAATTTAATTTTACTTGCCTTGCCTAAAAGAATAGTTTGTCCATAATAGAAGTTCTTAATTATGAGAATACATGCTAAAATATTCAAGTATATACTCGTATATACATATATTTGTGTATATACATATATTAATGTACATGTGCCTAATACTATTTAGTGTATATGTTTGTGTATTTGTGTAGGCTTATATCTGTTCCAGTAAAGTAATAATGTGTCACTAACAGACACACACTTTCATTTTATTTATTTTATATAGAATTTTCCAATATTTACTCTTGTGTTTTTATTCTCACCTTTACTATTAAATTTTATCAAATTAATGTGAAAATCTAACATAAACATTAAATTATAATTTGATATAACAATTTTCAAATTGACAATCTTCATAAAGACATGAAAATTTTTGGTTTTCATAATTCCCAAATTCCCAATATCTAAATATGGAGCATATTTCGATTATTGTATAATGGACATCTGAAAATTGAAACATTCCTAGAATTAGTAAATTTAAAGTGTTAGTGAATTCAGGCATTATGAATAGAATGTCCCAGAAGTACAGACTCTCACAAATACATGTTATTAATAATAACTTAATTAATTGCTTATTTGGTTTTGTTCCTTATTGGTTTCATATACTTAAATTTAATAAAAATTAAAGCCGAAAAATTTGACTCGCTCACAAAAATAGGATTATAAGATCTTGTTATTTTCGATTTAAAGAATTGATATAGCAAAATTTTAGTATGTGTCGAAGTTGGTTTGGAAAGGTTAACATTAATTTATAATTTAATTTTCCTAAATAACTAAAAATTTTTCTTTTCGTAGTCTGCTAAATATTAATTTAAATTTTAAGTTTTTTATAGGTTTTAAATTGCAATACAAAGAGTAAAAATAACTAATCTGTGTATACAATGTCTTATTCAACAGACAATAAAAATGTTAAAAATAAATGGGAGGCAAGACATTGATTTTTAAATTGGTTTTAATTAAATTCAATCCAAAACAATTCGATGTTTCTGAATGTGAAGAATTCATTTTTTCATTTTATTTGTAATTGTAGACAATTGGTATACATATGTATACGATATTAAATAAAATTGGGTCTTATATAATAGAGTAAACGTTTTAAACAGATGAGAAAAAAATGTCATCTGTAAGTAAAGATTTAAAGCTAAACTCAAGCTTTATGAGAGTTACACTGAACAAAAATCTATATTTTCAGAATTTTGGCTAAGTTCAAATGAGGTGGGAAAGATGACAGATTCACAACAGTAACACAACAGGCACAATTTGCCATTAGTGTACTTTTCAAACTAACCTACATTTTCTTAAAATTTTATTACACATTTAAATCAAAAGACCTACATACACAAATTAAAAAATTTCGTAGATTATATTGTGGAAATTACGTTTGTACAAGGCAAATTTTATAAAATGTTATGACGTCATTGACATGAAATGAAATATCACTTTATTTTGGAATGTCAGAAATTATGAGAAAATGCATTTTTGAAAAATTTGAGAATCAGTATTTCATTTAAGAAAATTAGAGTTTTAACTTGAGAAATGGCCTCTTTTAGTTGAAGACATTTTGCTCCATTAAACAAATTTTTAAATTTGAAAACTTGGCTTGGCGGTATAATTTTTTTTTTAAAATTAAGTTCATTAACTTATAGTACTTTGGAACAAAATTTTTTGCGAAAATTAGAAGAATTTGATTTATATGGTTACATATAAAAGCGCCTACATGCATATATAAAAATATATAAAATAGCATACATGTATGTGTTTAACTACTAAAACAATTAAAATTATTGAGCTCTAAAACTTTGTTTTTTTTTTGTTTTTGTTTTAAATATCTGTAAGAAATGTGTATGAGAATTTGTAGCTTGAATATTGTTTTTTTTTTAATGTTCTTTATATGCAGTGAATGTTTGATGAATAATTTGAGGTTTGTTAGAATAATAAAAATGAAATATAATTTATTTATTTATTTTACTATACAATACCTATGTATATATATGTATATACATTAGTTTATATAATGGACTTGGCATATATTTTTTTCAATTCTGTATATTTAAGAGGATCCAGTAAAAATTGATTATTTCCGGATTTTTTTTTTTTTAAATGAATGAATTATTAAGATTTTATTTTATTTGTTTTAAATTAACTAAATTGTTCTGTTTTAATGTAAGAAACATGCAAATGTACTTATATATATTATAGGAATATATTATATCTATGTGTGTATATATAAATATATTAAGAAAATGTGCATAATATAATATTGAATTTGAAAGATTCCATAAAGAAATAAATTGAAAATACTTGAATGCATGATGTAAGAGAAAATGATGTTGAATTATTTTTTTTTTAAATTTACAATTAAATAAAATGAAATTTATATATGGAACACAATCTAATTTGATTCTATTATTTAAAAAAAAAATTGTTATGTAAAACAAAACTATAAATGCAATTCAATTTAATTTAGTTAAGAAGCAAGGTTTTATTTATTGTTACTGGTAAAAGAATTAATTTTAAAATGTGGTGTTTTCAAACTTTAAAATACTATGAAAAATTTTTAATTGTTTTTGTTTTTTATTCCAATTTATTTTTATAAGAAATAGCAGTGTTTAACTTAAGTACATTTATAGTCCTTTACTATAAATTAAAATTTTTTAGAATTTAGAACTTAATAACAAGAATTACTACTTTGCAAACAAAATTGTAGTTGGTTTTAAAGAAAATTCGTGTTAAAGCAATGTGAAAAATAAAGTATATAGGAATTATTAATTTTTATTTCTATTGGAAATGAAAATTAATAATTTCACCTTATTGGAATTCGTGTAGTATAAGTGCTAGATTTCGATGTATATAACGCCAAATTTCAAATAAAGTGTATTTCAATTAGTTCCGAATCTATGAATAAAAAACTCTAAAATAAAAAATTTTCTTTAAATATTTATTAATGTTGATTTCGTTAACAACCAGAACTCATAAATTAAATTTCAAGATCAATTAAATAGCATCAATTACATCCTGAGATATTGCCCTTATTGAAATAGCTCTGTTTTCGTGCTCTGATCTACCGGTTCATTGTTTTAATAACAAAAATTGGTTACTATTTACCTGTTAAGCTGTAAACAAGAAAATTTTTCCTGTTATAACAGTCTCTTTGCTGATTTATGATTTCCTCAAAAAGTTAGGTAACTTGTTGCATTGTCAGGCAAATATTACTCGTATATATAAAATTTGAGGATATAAAATATGCTAATTATTTTCTTAATTATAGTCAAAAAAGTAAAATCGGCTCGTAGAAAAGTTTGAGAGACCTCCACATACCGTGAAAATCGGATTAGTCGAACTTGAGATATTTATCTGCGCAAAGATACTGGCAGACAAACAGATAGACAAATAGACAGGCATAAATGACATCTATCTAAAAGTAGTTTATTTACACTTTCTTACCATGGAACCTTTCTACCGAAAATTTTACGTGTGAAATTTGGTGCAATCACATAACCTTTTTTGTTATATGCAACGCAGTCAATTAAAATGTGTCAAAAATTACAATATTTTTTTTCTAATTTTAATTTTAAAATTAATCGAATCTTATTATATGTTGGAAAATTAATTTAATTTCTATAAAATGATTTAAATTTTATAATATGTGGATTTCAAAAACACAAATCTAGTTTTCTCTTTTATTTCAAATTTATTACAATTTTAATTTATTTATTATGAAAAATTTCAGTAATATTTTTAATTTATTTACGATGCAATGTAAAATGACGCAAATTGAAATTTCGTAACGTGGTTTATTTTTGAAAAATATTGCAAAAATAATTCTTTTTAAAATTTAAAACAAAATTTCACAAAAATTATTTAGACAGACAGTAGAGTTACTGACTCGGCATCAAATCTCATGAGTATACCAAAAAGAAAATATACTAATGAGACTTAATGCTGGTCAAGTATACCAGAAGAGAAAAATCTATATAGCGAATGAAAACAAGATCTACCAAGTACGTCAATTTACCACAAGTTTACAAATAACTTTATTATTTAATAGTTTATTTAAAAAAGGAGAAATACTGCCATTGTATGAAAATAATTGTGGCGAATAATTTATATTTGGTATGCATAATATCAAATGCTGAAGAATTCGTTAACTCATCATCAGAGTTTAGAAACAAGTTGACGAATTCACTATACAAATTAAGACGCGATTGATCTCTTCTACATATTTTTATTTTTGGACCTTCTAAAATCAATACATATACATATACATACAAAAAATATTTAAAAAAAAAAAAGGAAAATTTTAAAATTTTATTTTTAAATTTATTAATTGTAAAACTAATTATTAAACTGTAAAACTTTAACTTTTGTGTTAAAACTTCATTGAACAAACCATAAACTCAATAACAAGATCTAAATTAAAATTATTCATAATAAAAATTATAAAAAGTTCATCTCAAAGGAGTGAAAAGTTTATAGTTTTTATAAGATATTTTTTTATATGCGGTTTTTAGCACTTTTCCAAAAAATTTTGTGAAAAAAAGTGCTTATTAGTTTCACTCTGTCCATCCCGTCCGTCCGTCCGTCCGTCTGTCCGTGTGTCTGTTTACAAAACTTCTACATTCTTAAAGATAGAAAGCTGAAATTTAATATGTACATAGATCTTTACTAGAAACTTATTTTTGTAGAACAAAATTTTTACCTATCTCCCCCCCTCCAGAAGTTATTTTCCCCAAAGCACTAAAAATGGCCTATTTTAAATATTTGTTGCAATGAAACCATAAGCATTTTTGAAATTTTGCAAACGCAGAAAGGCAGTAGCTTGCTTCCCCTACCGCGGTATACTATAGTTAAACTTTAGAAAAACAAAATGGCCGTTCAAATTTACCGTTATCTACAGTCCTTTTTTTCCAAATTTTTGATGTCGTTTTTCTTCTAGACCCCAGCCTGTAGAAGCTTGAAATTTTAGGGGCTTTTAGACATTAACAAGTAGTTCATTTCTTTAGAAGATATTTTTTTCCATCTCCACCCCCTCTCAAGTTATGGCCTCTTGAAATTTGTAAAATTTGAATTTTTGACACCTTATATTTCTGAAACCGCAAGCTTTTTCAAATTTCTATAAACGCAAAAATTTAACGGTAAATTCCACGACATTAAAAAATATAATTATTTTTCTTAACTCACGCAATTAACCCTTAAAATCGAGCATTATGTTAACCCCTGTTTATATTAATTTTTGCTTTATTTCAAAGACTGCATAAATGGTTCATCCTAAATATATGCAATGCTAAAAATAGTTTCGTTTATAAATGAAAATAATTTTAATAGTGTGATAGTGTGATAGACTGTTTTTAAAAGCAGAATTTTCACTTGTTGAAGGGAAAAGTGCTACAATACAAACCATTGGTTTGACCCAACTTTATTTAAATAAACTTCAGAAATTCTATTAAAAGCATTTTTAATTAAATTTTAATATAAATTTTGGGTTATAGTTAAAACTAAACATATTAAATTTGTGTTCAATATGGAAATGTAAAACTTTTTATGCAAATTATCTTGGGACTGATATTATAAATTTTAAAGTTTAATAAATTTATTAAATAAAATTCTTATTTTTCATATATTAATCAATATTCATTATTTGAGCATAAGGCATATATTGGAACTATTGATTTTTTATATAAATCTATGTACCTATATCTTTAAATGTACAAAGTATAAATTCAATTTTTTGAAGTAATATTTGGGAATATTAAAACGCATATTATAAATTTAAGAGCTTTGGGATTTCATTAAATTTACTAAGCAATTTGTATGTGCGTATTTAAAATAAAAGAAGATTTCACATGTATTAGACACTATTATCATAAAAAAGATTAATTTTCATATATAAAATTACAATCGGGTGGTGTACGTTTCTCTATATAGGGTTCCTATTTTATATAACATAACTTATATTCTTTAAAATTTTAAACCTCAAAATGTTCTTTTTTAATAATGAAAAATTTCATAGTAGGCTAGTAATTGTAGTTATCGCATTACAAACATTAGTAATAATATTAGCAACATTAACTTATCAATATCTCTATTTAAGTTTAAATCTTTGTAAAAAAAAAAAAATCGAAAATTACTAAAGAAATTCTATTTTTCTGTTCTGAACAGTATTTATAGGAAGTTGCATTTATTTTAAGAGTAAAATTGTGTAGAATTCGATTTTCCAATAGATATTGTAAAGATAATAGATAAACAGTAGATATTGTGAAAATAATTTTGAAATATTATTATAAATAATTTGTGAAATTACAACCATAAATGCAAAGAAGATGACCATTAATTAGATTAAATCAGCATATAGTTAAGATCCAAAAAGGGTATAAGACGTACGGGGTGGTCTATTGACAATTAACGCCGTACATTTAATAATTCTTAATTCGTTTAATTGCAATTTTCTAAAATGTCATGAATCTGATGATCATGTTTATTACGACAATAATTTTAACATGAAAATGAAAGTCATATGCAATTATTATTCTAAAAAGATGTAGCAGTACATAAAAAATTGTAAAAAAAATTTCATGACGGTATAGCGATGCCATAGTTACGCAAATTGTTAGCACATTACACTATACTCTTGATATGACATTTCTTGAAAGTTATGCAGTTCAACAAAATAACTATAAGCAAGTGTTATATTTATGTATATGTTTGCATGAACTGTTATACGATTTTATACATTGATGTTATAACATTAATGTTAGTTGAATGCTGTACGTACTGTGATACCTGCTAAAAGATAACAATTTTTTTTTTCTCTTTCGCAAAAATTTTTTCAGGGGGTGGGGGCAGGAAGAAGATAATGTCAATTTCCTGGAAAAAATATTATGAAATAAACGTTAAATTAATTTTAATTATTTACTTATTTTGCCCTTAGTTTTCATTTTTCGAAATTTATGTTGAAGGAAATATTTTCCAGGGGTATAACAAGGGTACGTTTTATATTTTGTTTTCGTATTTGAATAATTTTTTACTTTTTTTTACAGAAAAGTAATATTCAAAATTATTATAATATTGCTCTGTATATAGTAAAAGATGCAGATGTATTGTAATGGCATCAAATTTTGCCATCACTTATATTTGGAAAGAAATACGTTAGTCCTTCGTTTTAATCGGATTTAATGGAAAATTTATATCCGAGCTTATTTTGGACATGTGATAAATAGAACAATTTTTAATATGTTATACTGCATTAAACATAATCAGCGAAATTTGTTAAAGTTTAGTACTTTACTACAGTTTTTTAACAATACTAACTGAAAAACATTTTAGGAAAATTCAACACAAGAAGGTTAATTACTACATGTACTAAGAGTTAAAATTTACAATAACTAGAAGGTTAATATAAAATTTTTCTTAAATTTGAAATAAGTATTTAAAGTAAAATGATTAAAGGAAAAGTTTGTACCCCTATAGGCGGATATAGATTGTCGGAACATGGAATGAACCCAAATTTCAAAATAAATTAATTTAACATTTTGAAATATATATAAGTATTGGTCACAAAATATACCTTGTTTATAGTCGGTTATGTGGCGACCACATCAGTTTTTTTTATTTTTTTTTTTATTTTCACCATGTAAAAGAAAATTTTTCTCAATTGCTTACAATACACATACATAGTTAATTCAAGTTGAAATTAAAATTTGCTTATTTCCGATTTTATCTCATTAAAATTAGTATTTAATGCTTTTGATGTGTTTTATGTTTTTGATGTATGTATGTATTGTTTCAAAACTTAGATTTGAAATTATATAGGGAAAAGAACTTATCTTTGAATTTGTAAAACAGCCACAGTATTTATGAAATTATGTTTTTTTTTTTTATTCATTTCAAATTAAGTCATTTACAATAATATTATTCAAAGGAATTTGCGTTCAATTTAGCGGCTATCATATTATTCTCATATTTTAAAATCAGTACACGTGTATTTAAATCATTAATATCACAAGGCCAAATATTAAAATTAAATCAGAGGAAGCTAAAAATATCTGCAACAAAGTAGTACTACAATGGTAGTTGGGTTAAATGGCTGAGTCCAGGGAATATAAAAAATTATAAAAGTATAGCAACTTGCTATGCTTTAAAGTCATTCTGTATATTGTGTTAGTTGGTTGGCCAATGTGGCCGGCGCAGAATCGCATTCTAAATTAGCACAAATGAGTCATTTCGCTTCTACTACCCCATGATCACCAAGCCGTCGATGAGCGTACGATTACAGGTGACCTATCTCTTGAGGAATCTTTCTAATTTCCCAATGCTAATGTTCTGCCACATTTCTCATAGAGATAGTGAAAAATGTTTTATTTTTTGTTCATTTCGCGGCAACTGCGACAGATTGTGTTGAAAATCAATTCCGGACTAGCTTCATGCTCTCCCAATGGCCACTGTCAAGTTTAGACTGCCGTCTGGTATACAGTATATAGTCATTCTTTGCCTTTTTCCTAATAAGAAAGTAAAGTGAAGGAAGCTATAAAAAGCTTCCTTTACTTTATAACTTACAAAAAAAGGTTTTCATGATTTTTTTTAATATACAAATCGACATTTAGTAAAGTCATAATAAAATCGAGTTCTAAATAAATTTTATTTACATTTCTTTTTATAATTCAACAGCAATCATCATTTACAAAAAAAAAATTTAATATTAACAGAAAAAAAAAAACCGCGAACCTTTTATGCCTTTTTTTAATTCTTGGAATATATGGAGCAGCATAAGGATTATACATTTTTTTATACATGTATTACGAAATTAGAATTTGTGTCTCATTTCATTAACAGCAAACCAAATGAGCAATAAAAAGGCAAAAAGTATGATTATATAATTTTTTACTTTTTTATTTCCGAATAAGTTATTCACCTTGAAAATCACCTGCTAAACGATTTGAATTCTTGAACTTTTCTTTTTTCTTTATGGTTGCTTTTTAGATATTTCCCTTCGGGTAAGAGTTGTACACACTTACATTCGGTTTTTATAAATTAAAAGGGAAAATTGCGTTTTTTATTATTGGTTTTGTTTTTTTTTTTTTCTTATAAAATTATAAAAAACAAAAGAACAAAATTAAAATTTATGAAGTTATAAAAAGTATTTTGTAAATTTTTTTTTTTATTGTGCTGCTTAAAATAAAGTTCTTATAAAAAATTTTTTTTTACGTTCAAAATTTTTGGGACCTCTTCTTAAAATTAAATTCAATATTAAAACTTTAAATATGGACAAGAATTTTCTGATGGTGTGATTGAAACGATTAATACACCAGAAATTAGGTTATATTGTTAAAATTTCCAAAAACGGAGTCATAAAACATTTAATTTCCGAATACAAAGTCCGGTTGTTGGTATGTGACCGATAAAATGTTTTGCTTAACTTAGCTATCTAGTATTTTTTCTTATTTTACAAGGATTCGCCATAAAAGTCTTGAATTCATATAATATATGCCTACTAGCATTCGAAGAAAAGTTTAGTGAGAAAATTATCATAAAATTTTCCTAATTATATTAAAAAAAATTTTGACTTGTGTAATATGCGAATTACATAATATGCGAATAATTAAAAAGTTATGCCATTGAATAATATTTATGTTTTTTAAAGGAACGTGTTGGAAACCACAATTTTCTTCAAATTAATAAAACAGGATATTGTGGTAGCGCGTTTAGATTTAATTATGTACCTACTTATATATTTACATGCCTTATATAATATGTTCGTGTTTATTCTGATTGATAAGTGAAAATTTAAATTGGAAAATGAGGAAAAAATGTGAAGAATTTCCATTTCGTTTTGGAATATTTTTTTAGTAATTAACATTTATCATTATCGTAAAAGAATATTAAAAATTATTTGTTGTGATAAAAGTTCGATTACATAGTATGTTCTTAATAGAATGTAGTATAAAATAATTATGTCATTAATATCCTTTTTCATATAAGAAAATTCATGTCAGTTTAACATAAATTAAATGTGTAAACAGAATAACTATATGAATATAAAATGTTTAATTTCAAATAGAAAATAATTTGTTTCCAATGCAATCAATATAATATAATTAATGGGATATTAAAAAGTAATCAATTAAAAAATTTGTTATCAATTCAATTCAAAACCCAATAGGAACATGAAAATGAATAAAGGGTATAAAGTTATGAATAGTAAATTCTATGTATATGCAATTGTGCTACAAATATGTACATAGCTCTTATATACAATTGATTTGACATTAATATTTTTTGTAAGTGATGTTTATTCAAAGAAAAAATAATCAAATATGTTCGATTTTTATGCAATAATATTAAACACTACTGAAATTTAGAATAGAAAAATATTTGTAAATTTTTTTTTTTTTTTTGATATTCTAGTAAATATGGCAAATATGTTTAGGAATTTCAATTATGAAATTCTAGAAAAAATTTAATAACATATTTAATTAATAAAGTTTTTAAATTTTATATGTATTCAACTCCTTTTGTATTCATATTTTATGTGCCAGCTTTGGAGAAAAAATTTCCTGCAAATTATGCATTTCACTTTGAATTCTTAGAATTATGCATGGGATCACGTGAAAATTTTTGGTATTAAATAATATTAGAAATCCGAAACGCTTACTTGAATAACTTGAAAGAGCTTTATTAGTTTGCTTTTATTAAAAATTTCAACTATTAAATTTCAAAATGATAATAAAATTTATTTTAGTCAATTTTTATTATTAAATTTTTAAAATTTTCCGGTAGTTCAAAAATTATACGATCATAAAATTATTCCTTTTATACTTTTATTTCTAAACCAGTACCTTCTAATAATACATAGTGAAACTGTAATATCATAAATTTATATCAACTTTCTGCCTCCGAGAGATTATACCACTTTACAGTTTCTTCCCGTATAGGTATAAAAGAATATTTTGACCTTTTTATTAATATAATAAAAACCGCGTTCAATTGTAAAATTTTTTTTTTATGAATATTTTACCATTTTTTATTTTGATTACATAATTTCAATTTTCTCATCCGAGTGAGCTGTGAGACCCATAGTTATGGGCGATAATGAATTTTTAATAAGTAATTTAATGAAAATTCTTTAAATGTTTTAAAAAATTATGAATTTAATATTTTAATTATAATATTGTAAAAAAAAAATCCTAGATTATATGAACTATTAAAATTAACAATGAAATTATTTAAAAATATTTTTGCTATACGAGTATTAAAATACATTTAATTTATTTTCGAAATTTTTTTTAATAAAATTAATTATTATTTGTTATTAAAAGAATATTTTCGTTCTAGCTATGTAATTTTGAAAAAAACAAAGATATTTTAGTTTCATCCTTCCACCGTATATCCTTAAGAAGTTAAGTATAATAAAAATATTATTATGGTTTGTGAAAACAATGTTATATAAGAATATTGTTTTTTGTATTTCTTTTTAAATAAAGTCTGTTCAAACAAATGGTTTCAAAA
This sequence comes from Condylostylus longicornis, assembly GCF_029603195.1. NCBI lineage: Eukaryota > Metazoa > Arthropoda > Insecta > Diptera > Dolichopodidae > Condylostylus > Condylostylus longicornis. Next base: position 2,983,623 of record NW_026578009.1, on the reverse strand, counting down.
ATAGCACTTTTACCTTCCAAAAGTGAAAACACTTTTTTAAAAAATTCATTAAATTGATAAAACATATTGAATTAGTTCAAGTGGATAATTGAGTGGTTCATAAGCTTCTACATAGCTATGTACCAGAATTTAAAAAAAATTGCATACTTTTAGGGGAGAAAAAAATTAAAAAAATCATAAGAAGGGTTAGTAAAATTGTCGAATTCAGCGGTTGATTACGTGAGTACAAATAAATAATTATGTTTTTTGATGACAAGACATTAATCATCAGTTTCTTACTTTTATAAAAATTAGAAATAGTCTGCAGTTCCGGAGCAATAAATAACGTAAAAATTGAAATTTGTGTTACTTTGAGGAGCTTATTTAACTTATCGTCTAAGAAAAAGCGATGTCAAAAATTTGAAAACAAAATGGGATTGATTTCGAAAACTAATTTGCCATTGTAATATTGGGATTTACAGTCACAAATAAGTTATTTTAAAAATGTTAACAATGCGGTAGAATAAATTGTCATAAAATAAATTATAAAATCGGTTACTTGTGTTCCGAATTATAACACTTATATCCGAAAAATGAGATTTTTCAGATACAAGTTCTATAATTTTTAAAGAAGGGGAAGACCAGATATAATATTTTCTTTTGTAGAACAAAATTTTTTGCAATAAAACTCTATTTTGATATAAAAATTAATTTTAATTTTCTATTTTAAAAGGCGTTCTGACTGACGAAACGAAATCAATAATAATTTTTTTCCTAAGTATATTTGAAAAAATAGTAGACAGTAGAACCGAATACTATATATTGCATTTATAGAGATAAAAAGCAAAAATAAAATTTTAATAAAAATAAAAATGTGGAAGTGGAAAAAACTTATTTGATTTTCTGTACAAGTTTCCGGATATATAGAGTCCTTTGGGTATACAAAATATACCAAGAAGTATATTTCAATATAAATTTCATTTTTATAATGTAAATAAATTGTATGTATTGTATTTTTTTAAAAAAATATACAAACACGTGCATATACATAGAAATATACATTAACTTCGGAAATAAAATATATTTATGTGATCATTTAATAAAACATTTACATATTAAATTTTATTTTTGATTTTATTCATGTTTAAGAGCAATTTTCCATTTCTTTCAAATGGAAAACTGTTCTTAAAGGCAAATTTCAAATGAAAATTCAATTTTTTTTTCTTTTTGCAGGTGGTCTGTTTTAATAAAGAATAATAATCGGTACATTATTCATGTTATTACTGTGCTAACAAGGAGTAATTGCATTAAGACTAATCTAGTTTTTATACATTTTGTTTTGTTATTGTAAGTTTGAATTCTTCTTAATTTACGAGTAATCTATACTACGTGAAAATTTGGTTAATATGTTTATATAGCTACCTTAATAAATTTCAGGAGTTTAATTATTTTTCAAAAATTTCTTTAAAATTCAGTCTATAATTTTCATATTTAATTTTCAGTTAAGCTGAACAAATTTTCCTAAATATTGATTTTAAAAAAACATTCTCTACCATTCATTTTATTAATATAAAAAGTGTTTATTAGGTTCACTCTTTGCATCCGCCCATTCGTGGATATTTTTACAAATAAATGTATATAGATTTTTGTTAGAAACTCATTATGTCAGAAGAAAATTTTTTTCCTCTTCCATTTCATCTCTTGTTATTTACTCTCGAAATTTGTAAAATTTAGATTTTCGGCACCTTTATTTACCAAACTGCAAGGTTTTCCACATTTTCCATCAGAAAAAATAATTATTTTTCTTAAGTCACGTCTTCGAATTCAAGTATAATATTAATGACTCTTACAATATTCTTTTTGTTAACTTATCCTAAATGTAGGCAATTTTTGAAATATTTTGATGTTTTTAAAAGCGGTATTCTCATTTGTTTTAAGGAAAAATGCTACTTACAAAGCATTGATTTGATCTAATTTTATTTTACATAATTTTAAAATTATATGTATATAAAAAATTGTTGAAATTTATTCTTATTTCGAAAAAATTTTTTATAAACTTTTCCTTTATTTCCCTAAAATTTTTCTATTTAGGCAGTTTTTGCTTTTAGATTTATAGATTTTTGTTTATTAGAAACTATTTACTATTGTTACTGCTTTTATTAATATAAAATTTTTGACTGAATTAACAATTTTTCGAGGATCTTAAAAATTTTTGATAGTTATATTTAGATAGAGATGTAATAAAAATATAGAAATTTTGAAGATTTAGAGATTTGATGGTAAAATTTTTATGAAATTTATTGATATTAATAAAATTGAAATAAAGTTGAAGATTCGAAAAACTAATATGGTAAAATCAAAAATTTTTTATTATAATTTTTATGAATCTGCAATTAAAGGGCAAATTACATTTAAATTTAATGGAATAATCAAGATATTGTTACGAGTATTGTGGATTTTTCGATATTGTGGTTTTTGTGAGAATTAGAACAAAGGAATAGCAAAACTGCTAATAATACGCCACATTTTCAAGGTTAAATTACTTTGGAGCGTGAATTAAATGTACCAAAAAGGCTATAATATGCGGTTTTTAAAAAATATTTCTGAATTCAGCACTACTTTAATGTTAAAATTTTAATTTTAAATTACTTAATTTTTTAATTATATTAAATTTAATTAATTAATTTTTTAATTATATTAAAAAAAACACTTTTATCTGACATAAAATTTTAGTTGAACTTTTAGATTAAGTCACTTGTTAATTTTTTGCTATATAGTTGACAAAATTTCCATTTTGTCAGTATTCCAAATAATATTTTATAGAGGAAAATTCTATATAAAAAGAAAATTATAAATTATAAGATTAAGTTAATTAAAAATCGAAATTTGACTAACAAATTGTAATTTTATATGTACATATGAAAAAAAATATATTTTTTTATTATCAGAATCTAAGAATTCTTTTTGAATATTTTCATATGAAAATTCTCTAAGGAATTAAATTAGAATGTTGAATATTGAATTGAATTTGATTTATATAAGATTTCAATGGTATTAATTACAAATTATCCACAATACTCGTAAGTTTCCACAAAAATGTTTGTAGGTTTAAAAAGAAAAAAAATGTACTGAAATTTTATTCATATAATTCGTTATTATATGTATATGTGTGTGTGTGCGTATTTGTTACGGTTGTCAAATAATAAATGACAATTCACAATTTTCTCTTTTTAGGTTTTCTATCCCTGTAGTATTTTCCTCGTATAAGTATTTGTACATAAATATATACAAAATAAAGTTAAGCCACTATATTATATATCAAACAGAGCATGTATATAGGACGGTATATAATTATACCCGTACGAACGTATGTTCGAAGGGTATACTAAATTTGCCTAGTGTTTGTTTTTGATTAGCGTCGAATTCTGAGTTGATTTAGCTTTGTCTGTCCGTCCGTCCGTCCATCCGTCCCAACGATAACTCAAAAACTAATTGAGCTAAGTTCACCAAATTTTCACAAATGATTTATTGTAGTAAGTACCAGAACCCTATTTAAATTGGACATTATCCGGGCACCGGTTCGGGTAGCTGTCATACAACTTCAAAATTCATTTGGCTATATATCTCAGAAACTATAAAAGCTGTGATATTGAAATTTCACACAATAGAATATATTAGTAGGGCCAATCTGTCACTTAAAAGTTATTGGAATTACTTGGCTCCTTCTGGTACATGCCATACAACTTCAAAAGTTATTTGGCTATATCTCAGAAGATATAAAAGCTATGGTATTGAAATTTCAAACAAGCGAATATATTAGTAGAGCCGATGTGCTTGATAAAATTCGTTAAAATTTCTTGGTTCTTTCTGGTAGCTGCCATAAAACTTCAATAGTAGTTTGGCACACACAGTATTTTAAAAAATGCAGTACTGAAATTTTGCATAAATTAATATGGTAATACGGCAACTTAGAGTCATAGTCTGTCCCATAGTCAGTTATGGCGTCTTTATTCGCACATAGGATAACAAATTCGTACGGGTATCACAGAGTTGACAAGGTCAACTCTATTTTTTCTCGTTTTTGTATAAAATACTTTGATATTAATGTATTTTCTTTCCTCTATACAAAATTTTTTTTTTTGGTAAGCGATAAAAATAAATATTGAAATCCTTAAAAGTAAAATGAGGATATCATCAACGGAGATATTCGAATCGATGAATCTATATTTTCTTTTTTTTTGTTTTCTTACTGATTCCAGTGATTATTTAGATAATTGTATACAGTGGCGGATTATACATCAAATAATAATTAAGGTTTCGAAATTTTAAGGAAAACTCAGATTGTTCCAATTGTGTTAAAATAGTTTTTGCTTAAATACTTAAAATTTAGGAGAATTTTTCGATTTACACATGACATTCAGATCTTTAAACTTTGTTTCACACCATCTATCTTATAAACTTAAAATCGAAGAGCTAATTTTCAATCTGAAAGTTTTTTGTAATTTGTAGTAAGGCCATAATTTAATTCATCCCTGTTTTCGTTATCTTCAATATTATATCTCCTTGTATATAGATTGTAATGTGTGTGTAAATTTAAAACAAGTTTGTATTTATGTAATCTTGATAGAAATTTTTTTTGGAATATTCTTTTCACTAACTCAAGTATAACAATACTTGTATGTATGTCTATACTTAGTATTGTAAGATAATTTTCTTTACCGAATTATTAAATTTCCTTAAATTGTAGGAAATTTTGTAATACATTTTTTTTTTTTTTTTTTGTAAAAGATTTAGAAAAAATCCTATTGTCAGCATAAGTATTAAATGATTTTTTTACCCTAGAATAAAATTACAATTTTTTTTTTTCTTCCAAATGAAATCTTTTTGACTTACCTTTATTTTTGGTTTTTGTTTTTGCTTTTAATGTGATTAATGACGTATATGAAAAATATTTTATGAAATCAATTAAGTTATTAAAATGTTGACTGTTAGTTGAAAACAATAATGATAAAAAATCAATATTTATTCATCAAGGCAGATTTATTTAATTATTAGTTATTTGTCAAAATTTATGCATATAAATGTATAAAGGTATTTAATTGAGATTTTGACAGATTTCGTAAGAGTGTTGGTATTAAATATGCGTAAAACATTATAAAAATTACGAAATTTCGATTTTGGATGAACAGGTATAAGAATAGAGTGAGTTAAAAGAATATAGAAAAGATTTGAATGGAAAGAGAATGAAAGGAATTCAATTGAAGCTGTTGTCTTCTTTTTCCTGACTTGAGTTGGAGTGTTGCTTTATTTTTTATAAATAAATATTTTCAAGAGAAGAGAATTTTTTTTTAAAAAAAGACTATGAATATGCCTGCATTTAACTAGCTCTGTGTGATATAGCCCTGGCATGATAATTCAATGGCATGGGTGCCAAATTGTTAATTATTTGTATATGCTTCCTACTTTATTTTTTGGTACACTAAATTCAATTCATATTAGTATTTTAATTTATTTTTAACATTATTTGGTAAATATAAGATTTAATTCAGAATTGTTTAGAATGTTTATATTCTATTTCCTCTTAGATTTTTAATTATTGTGTCTCGCTGATTGTAATTGTAACATAGAATAAAGTCAAATTTTAATATTCGATTTTTCTATTTAAAATTATTTTTGATTTGAAATAAACTTTCTAATTTTTTTTTTTTAATTTAAAATTTAATTTTATTTCTTAACATTTTATTCGTTATCTTTATTATAAATAAATAAATAAAAAAACACAAATACAAATAAAATTTCTAACGATTTTATCAAAATTATTTTTGGGTAATTTCGCTCAATTTAAAGAAAATTCATACATGATTCATACGTTTCATTAGAGCAAATTTTCTTATAAAAATTTTTTGTTTTTTAAGAAAAATGAAAATAAATAATAATTAGCTACTTTTTATTTTTATATTAAATTTAATTTATGTTTAAAATTAATATGATTTTGATATTGAAATTATTTATGAAAATCCTATTTAATATTAAAGGCTTAAATAGTTTAAGAGATACAAAAATTTTATACTTAATTCATTTATATTTGAAAACTTATAACCTGTTGTTATTTAAGAAGGAATTGTGAAAAATTGCATATTTTCAGGTGCAAACACTTTCAGATTTATTAATGCACTGCACTTATAATTATTAGTTATGCACTTATAAATTACTAAAATTCAGTATAGTTCTACTTTAACAAAATTATATTAAAAAAGTGCTTACGTTTCAAAAATTTCAATAGCTCTAATAATAAGGGTTATTTATATCGTAAATTTTCAAAACGTTATATTGCGTTTTGGAAAATCTCAAGTAAACGTACAAAAATTTATTTATTACAGAAATACCTAGTTTTAATTTTCATAACAAGAAGGAAATTTTCTCTTTAAAAAATAAATAAATAGAAGACTATTAAATTTTGTTTTTGGTTTTATTTCCGAAAACATGTAGTTATGTAAATTATTGTCTTAAATTAAAACTCTTTAAATTTTTTTTGATATTTCAATGAACTATTGCTCAATTTAACTAAATCAACTTGAAAATTAATGAAGCATGGTTTCTTTAATGTTTTAATTTCTCTTTTTATTTGAATTTCTAAAAAAACAATTTAGAATAACGCGGAGAAAAAGATAAGATCACAAATTATATTAGGCTCTTTCAATGCAAATAATTGATTTTTTGTTATTTTTTACACTTTGTATTAATTAACTATTTTTAATTGCTTGAAAATTCATTGTTAAAGTTTTCAGAAAGTAAACACTAATTTTAAGTGAACACGATCCAATTGCTAAAAAAAAATCTACAAAATGAAAAAATTCACAATTAATTTATTTATTACTAGGGAAATTTAATGGAAAAATAATTGTATTGCTCATTGAATTAAAATTCATTTAATCCTGATTATTTTTATATGAATATTAATTTTATCCACTTAAGTTATAATTCTAAAATAATAAATTCATTTTTTGATTTTTTTACAACAATTTAATAACAAAGAAATTACATAATAGCAAATTGATTAATTTTTGGTTAATTAAATTTTATAAAATTTCAAAAGTGACAAATTTTAAATTTAATTTATTTTATGAGGGTAATTTTATATTATTTATTGAAATTGAAATAAAATCAATGATTTTCGATTATTAAAACTAAAAAGTGAAAAAATGTAATTGAGTGGAAAAATTTAAGAAAATTTTTAATAAATTTTCAATAAATTTCTTATGCAATTTAAAAATTTTTCAAATTTATTTTAGAAAATTTCGATAAAGGATAAAACTAGTTTGATGAAAATTTAATGATATTAATATTATTGAATAAGATTGTAAATGACAAATGACAAACAATGATAAATTTGAAATTTATCTATTTTGAAATTTGTTGATTAGAATGATCTGAAAAATTATCTTTAGTATATAAAAATTAAGATTTCTATGACTCTATAAAATTTATAGGTGTATAAATAGATTGTTAGTTCTTGCCACTTCAATCTTCATTTGATCAAAAAATTTGTATAAACCATTCAATTTCGACAATTAATGACAAATAATTTATAAAAAAAAAATTCAATTGATCGTATGAAAACCTGATCGTAGTCCAATCCAATTATGCTCAATAGCAATTTTGCCAAGAACAGACAGAAATAATTTTTTTCTAAAAATAAAACAAATCTTACAGAATAAACCAAAAATTTTATAAGCAAATTTCAGATAAGTGTATATGTTTAATAAAATATGGCAATATACTCTTATTGATTGTGTGTTAGAGTCTAAGTATATGTAAATAAGGATTTGTAATGCTTGTCATGCATATATCGTCTATTTTATAATAATAGTGTAAGATCTACTTATTATTCTTATTTTTTCGGTTTTCCTTTTTTTTTTTGCTATTTTGTACAGTTATTTCACGTTTCTCACGTTTTTATGTTCATTCCCTTTTCTCTATTCCATTAAATTTTTTCATCCTTATACTTATTTTGTTTTCTATAATAGAATCGAGATGATGCTAACAAGACTATAAGAGGTTATAAAGAAGAAAAAATACATTATTAGAGTACGTCACAGCTAAACATTTTTTGTTGGCAGAAAAGAAGGAAAAATAAGAATTTCCAAAAAAAAAACATAATTTTCTTAGGGTTTCTTTATTTTTTTTTTTCTTGTTATTTATGGTGTAATAAAAGGACTCCATATAGCCGAAAGTTTTATGCGTAAAAAGAATGTTTTTTTTTTTTCTTTAGAATTTTTGTGAAATAAAGTTTCTTTCTGAATTTTATTTAATTTTGTTTTTTTTTTTTGGAATGAGAAATAAATAGGATGACTATCTATTTTTGTTTCCCTAAAATCTGATATAAGCAAATAAACTTACATTTGTAAGTATTTGTATTGTATTTACGTATATATCTACTATACTGCTTGTTATCTACTATATTGTAGCATAGAAATCATTTAAAATTTGGGCTGGTTTAAATTTGGGTATAAGAAAATTTGAAGTTTTCCGGCTTCAAGTTTTTCGTTCTCATTCATCATTTTCCATTTACCAATGAAAATATTCAATGATTGTCTGCTCGACAATTTTTAAGGATATCGTACTGACAATTTTTTGTATTATAAGTATTAAGACTTTGTTAAATTTAAATTTTAAATAAATTTGATTTAATTTAAGATAATTTAAACTTAAGTAGATTTACAATGGATTTTCAATGAAAACAATATGGAATTAGGGGGTAAGAGAATATGAAAGAGAATAAGAAATTTTTTTTTGTTATTTAATAATTTTAAAATGTGTTTCGTTTTTATATTGTACTTTTAATGAGTTGTTGAAGAAGAAGTTGAATTAGGACTGTACTGAGGATTTTTGTTCTTCAAAAATTGTTAAATTTCAATCATGTTATTCACTTTTCAAAAAAAATTTTTGAAATAATTTGATTCAAATAAGACAAGAGTCTTTACGTTTTTATCATAATTTGTATACGGAACAAATTTGAAATTGTTTGAATCTGAAATTTGAAAATCTGAAATTGTAGGCAGCATTTTGTAAGAAATTCAATGAACAATATTATCCAACACCGTTGTCATTTTCGATTCTTACATACACCAGGATGAATTTCTATTTTATAGAAAATTAATTTCAGAAATAAAAATGTTGTAAATTTAACAAACAAATTAATTAATATTGACATCATAAAAGCGGTTAGCCTTGTGACTTTCATCAATTTTTTTGAACAGTGCCATTATTGGCATAAATATATACTTCAAATTTGAACTGATAGCTCTTAAAAAACGTGTAATTCAAAAGCAATCTTAAAGTCGATGTTGTAAATTAAGTACACTGAAAAAAATCGAGCTAAACTTTGTTAAGTGTTGCCGTTTTTCAAAATTATCAAAATTATTTACATCGATAATATTTGTTACAATCTATATTTAAACTATGTATAGATTATTTTTTAATATTAAGACAAAAAATCAAATTACACGGAAAAAAAAAAAATATTTATTGTAACCCTACTTATGTTAATCTCTTAAGGTTATTCCTTAAATTTTACTATAAAAATATATAAAAATCATTTCGTTTTGATTTTTATTTACTTATATACCAAAAAATGATTAAGAAAATTGATCTTTAATTAACAAAAAAGGCAAAATAAGTATATATAGGTGCACAAATGAGGGAGAAACCAAATACACATTATCCTATAATATGTAAAGTAAGAGATGGTGGTATGAATTGTATATTAAAATGAAAATTTCATTCATGCTGTTCTTAAACCAGTTGGAAATAATGATTATTCATATATATAAAATATAATTAAAGTTTATTATTATTAATAAACGTTTTATTGAAATGTTTTAATATATAGGGATCAAATGGAAAATAAATGTACCTTTTCTATATAGAAATATTAAATAAAAGATCCTTTTACTACAATTAAGATTTTTATGTATGTGTATTTGAAAACAAGTGAAAAAAAAAACCATATTTTCATATTAAATATTTAAAGTTCGAATAATTATTTTGTAAGAAAAATTCAATTTCAAGTAAAGGAATGTGTTTACACAAAGTTTAAGTTGTTTGTAATTAATAATTGAACATCATTATGATGTCTTTGATGAATGACAGAGACTTAATAATATTGTATTACACTTAATAATTATGTTATGAAAAGATTTTAATTAAATCACAAATCGCAATCGGTACTTCTAACTTAATTTCGAGTTATAGGGCTTTAAGTCAATCTCAACTGATTTTTTTATTTTTTAAATTTTTAAATACAACTCCGTGCTTATATATGTATAGCTGGAAAGTACATTATTAAAAATATGATTTGAAAACTTCAGAATAAGGGTTTTTTATGAATATTTACGATTTTTATAATTTGTTCAGTTTTGGGAATAACATAACTTTAAAGTTCGAAAAACTAGAAATTTTAACATTTCGTTAAACGTTAATTCATATCATATTTATATCATCAAGTCATATTTAAAAAAACGTTAATTTTCCAGATGATTAATTTCAATACAGCTGGCAACCTTTTTAACTGAGCTTCAATTTAGAGTATGAGTCATTACGTTACTTGTTTTGGTTTAGTTATTCAGAAATATAAGGTTCATAATCTTCAATGACTTAAAAAAGTGTACAATAACAATTCATAAAAGTGTTTCTCTTCCGTTATTCAAATGTTAAATTTGGCAACCAAATTTCCTATAAATTTGGAAAAATTAACGGTCGCAGGAGAATATTATACGATGCCTCTCTTTGATACAGTCCTGTAAGTAATTTTTGATATCAGCCATTTTTGATAATGTTAATTGTGAACATCGTCTCCATACAAAATTTTTGTATACTCATGATGGCCTATACAATGGCTATTTAGCAGTGCACTTAGATACGAGAAACCATATATAACGGATATAACCATATAAGCATAGTATTTTACTCATTTAAATTAATTATTTTAAAAATTTTTCTTTAAAATTGTCAGATTAGTAAAAAGTAGATTTATGTCAAGTACAATTATTTTAAAATTATTTAAATTGTATATTAAAACAAAGATTTTATTAAATGAATTAAATTTCTAGAAGCGTACAGAAAAAAACAATTTAATAAAACAAAAATATTAATGAAAAATTGGTGAGTCCATTTTAAGATTTAATGCACGTGATTTTTTTTTAAAATTCTACGGATAGATTTTGTTGTCATAAAAATTTTCTAAAATACGACTGAAAGAGAAAACGAGAGAGAGAGATAAAATTATAAATATAAGGCAGAGTAGTGCTACCAAACAGGTTAGTCCAAATTTTTTTTTATTTATTTAAAATAAAATGTTTATTTCAAAGTTTTGACAATAGAAAAATCTTTGCGATCCCTATGAAATCTTCATTTGAAATTCAATTGAAAAAAGTGGGAAGCAATAATATCATGATTTCAATTCGACCCAAATTTGACACCAAACAGAAAAATTAATGACCACAATTTAATATAATAGTGGAGAATATCAAAAATTTTTTGTCATGGAGGAAGTGTTACCACACCTCATTGTTAGCATTTTGTAAACTTTGGAAAATATGGAAAAGTGTGTGAAATATTCTAATTAAGAAAAATTTCACTGACATTAAAAAATCTTAATTTTGACGATATTTTCGTATGTCAAAAAATATGTTCAAAATACCATCATTTTAAAAATAAATCTTCACTTTTGGTAGAGTTGGAGTGGAACAAAATCTGTTTAAGCAGTGTTTCCCAAATTTTTTATTAATACACGTAAATATTTTCATTCGAAAAAGAGCATTTATTTTTTTCATAATTTCAAATTAAAAATTTATTTAATTGTTAATGACGTGTTACGTGATTGCACTTAAATTAAGAATTATGTTTAAATAAAAAATTTCAAATAATAAAGCATTTCTAATTAGAGGCAACATTATTTTCTTAAAGTTATTCAAATACTGATCGTAAAAATTTTTAAATGTATTGGAGCTCTTAAATAACCATCAAGTTTGCTGTTAATATTATTATAGTTTCATTTCTTGCCGGATTTTTAATTCAAAATCCTTATGTATTTTTAAATTTCGATTGTCTACAGACCTTTGTTATAAGTTTTTCTAAAATTTTTTGGAAATTATGTTTTATTATAGATTTTTTACATACAATTACAAATGCAAAATTTAAACATTTATGAAACTCGAATACTCGAACTGTAAAAATTGACAAATTAAATACAGGACTCCTTTTAAGCGGATATATCTACATACATTATAGGAAATTGTATCTTATTAAAACAAATTTTAAAAGTGGATGTGATCAAATTTTCTGATTATAAAAAAAAAAAAATTTCGTCCTTTACGCTTCCTTTAACACTTTTATTTCTTTTTCGTTTTATTCCACTTTTTATTTGAAAATATTGTTCTCTCTTCTTTTTCCTTATATAAATTTTAAATAGATTGACAATATTTTAGGAATATTTTTTTTATTTTTCAGTCACTGAACATAATAAATTTCATAAAGTAGCTTATAACACATATACATAGATAGATTTGAAATTTTTGTTATTATATAAAAATTTTTTTTGCTCGTGGAATTTTATTAGTTATACCAATAATAAAATGCCTTTTTTCATATTCCTTAGAATCACTTAGAATAACACTAATTTAATAAAATATTGTGCATATATGTAAGACAAACTTGTAAACGTAATCATAAAAGATTACCTTCATGAAATTAAGCAAAAAGTTAAGGTATAGAATATTTTGAAAGGTGTATTGAATAAATGATAACAGGGAAAATTAATACAAAAAAAAAAATCTTATTAGTTTTACCCTGCTCGTCTGTCCGTCTATCTACAAAACTTGTACATACCATAAAGAATGACATCAGAAATTTTATATACAAATAGACTGTTATTAGCAACTTATTTTATTTTAAGAAAATTTTAACTAATTTCCTCCCTACAAAAATTCTGGCCGCCGAAACTAACAAAAATGGCATTTTTTGTATATTTTAATGTGTGAAGACCAAAAACAATTTTTGAATTCCGCAATGGCTAACAAATAGTGACATTATTCTTTGGAAGTCGTGAAATACTTCCTGCATTTCATAAGCTTAACACTTAGATAACAAAATTTTTTTTTGTTTTTAAATATTTGATATTATTTTCCTGTCAGACAGTAAAATAGGGGAAGTCAGAAATTTTAATATCTTTTGCGCATTGATAAATAATTTTTTTTTTCAAAATATATCACCTAAATAGCTATGTATTAGAAGAAATTTCGAAGTAGCAGAATCAATATTTTGTTGGAGAGTAAAATGCTCTTGCTTGTAAAATGGTATTTGAGTCCCGGACCATTATGACATAAAGGGAAATGAATGCTTTTGTTCGAAAGGGAGCGGCAACCTCTTTTTTTAAAGTGGAGCCATGCTGCAGCATGTTAAGGATAAAGGTCCTGTGAAATTGGAGCGATTAAGAGAAGTAGGCAGGAATACCCGAGCCTTTCACATTCCAAAAAATTCGTGTCGCCCTTAAGTGTACCTCTCGATAGTCGACAGTCCACCTGAAGAGGATTGATAAAACAGAAAAATATGTTGTTACTGCCTGGAAGAGGACGACTTGAAGGCCACTTTTGCCTGGAAGAGCACTTATTCTACGATTACGAAGCAGTGACTTATTTGTGACCGAAATATTTTTGCTAGACTAAAGCAAGATAAAATTAATTATAGAATTTATATGAGTATATACATATACAAATATATTTTCGATATAATGTTAAAGACAGGTTTAGGTAGGGTTTCCTATAGGCCTGCTTCCATCAACTGTTTTGTTTAAATTTTAGAAAGAAACAAAAATTCAATTATCTGGTATTGCTACTTTTGTTAGTCATATTCTCACTTCTGCAGACTCGATTTCTTTTAATTTTTTTAAAAGTAATTAAAACAAATTAAAATTTCATCAAAATAAAAACATGCAATATTAATTATGAAAATTTACGTCAGTTGTTGAGAATTTCTTTTTTTTTCTTGTAAAAATTTCATTGTTCTTGAAATTGATAAAATTCGCCTATAATTTTTATATACTATGATCTATGTATGTTTATGTACACATCCATGTATTTGTGTATATAAGTAGGCAAAATGACTCTTTCAATTATTTCACATTTGTAAAATTTCCAGGAAAAGTTAATTATCTTAGCAAAAGTCCTTGGAAATTACTTTTGAACAAATAATTTTTTGTTTTGTTCGTCCTGTTTTCTTTTTTTGGTTTCACAATAAAGACAATACTTTATTTGAAAAATTTTAAGTTAATTTAAAATTTATTTTCCCACACGTATGTATCTTTATGTCTACATATAAGTAAAGTAAATATGTAACTAGAATTTTGTTGCAGGCTTTTTAAAAATAATGACATTTATTGTCATATCAGCTACTAAATGATTTTCCAACTAATGAATAATTTGCTCGTCCCGGTTTCTCAAGATTTTTTTATACGATTTAGGAAATTGCGGAAAAGTTATAGCGGAATAGATAGCAGAGTGACAATGACTGACTCAGAATATGAGTGACAAGAAAGCAACAAAACTAATAAACATCGAAGTAACAAAATTAAATTTTAAACGATGAAGGAAAACTAAGGAAATATTTTCACTATGTGTAAATAGGTTAATGGTATTAACCTATATTATTCCAAGAACTAGTTTAAAATTTTAAAAAAAATTCTGGGAAATTAATTTATCTCCAATTATTTAACGAGAATTCAATTGAAACTATTTCTAGAATTCCAGTAAGAAATATGTGTACAAAATTTTTTGTGTTACTAACTTTAAATATTCATTGGTATTCACAAGAAATATGAATTCTCGTGAATATTTATGCAAATAAGCATAAAACAAAAGTAATTGATTAAAATTACGAACCGAAACGAAATAATGTGGGAAACTTTCTATTTATAAAGGATTATTTTACACCCGTTACATGAAACTTATATTTATAATGTAAAAAATTTTTTATCATATGTAAATATGTACACTCATATATAATAAAGAATGGCCCATAATTAATGTTTTGAATTGTTTGTAAGAGGCAGTGGGAATTCGAACATTCCGGAATAATTTCTCAGGATTAAAGAAAATCAGAATGAAAAAAATTCTATATCTAACAACATTCTTTATTAATGTTTAAGCTGGAATAATCGGTTGTTTGGCAACTTGTTTCTTCTTATGGCGAAATTTCAATGGTTGAGTAATTACTGTTCAAATATGAAATTTCAATCACCCTGTATATAGATATTTGTATTGAATCACCCTGTATATAGATATATTAAGAATTTTTCTAAAAAATATTAAAATTATAAAATTTGTTATTAAATTTGAAATTTTTATGAGGCAGGTGGGTATATGTGAGAACATATTTTTAAAACTTGTTAAAGGTATTAAACTCAAAATACATTAGAGAATGTTAATTGTATAAGTATATGGTGAATACGTAAAGATGTAATATATATGTATTTAATTTAACATAAAAATTTTATATATCTCTCTCACTATGCAAACGAACAAAGGAAATGCTTTAAAAGGTAGTGGTGTAAATATTTCTATAGGTTGGATAATAAATGGAAAATAAATGTGAAACCGAAAACTCTAGTTTTTTCTATTTAGTTCATCATTTCTGGAATTTCGATTTTTTCCGGACAATATATTAATACAATCGTTTAATTATGTAATACAAAATTATTACATTTAAAAAATTACACGGTTTCCAACTTAAAAATTTAAATTAAAAAGGAATTGGTTTGAAAATTTTAATTATAATGTTGCCACTAATTGCATTGCACCATTTTGAATATTGAATTTGAAAAGATTTATGTTCATTTAAACAGTAAGAGAATCATTCGTAAGATAGAAGTCACTTATAAGACAGGAGTAAATAGAAAACATGGAAAATCTATAGTTAAGTGCTATAATTTAAGAAAATAATGCCTTGGAATATAATAGTCGAGTTCTGTTAAACAATAATGGGAAACCTTTCAAGAAAATTTTGTTTTCTGGTCCTGAACTACAAACAGCTAATTTAACATTGTTGTATTTTTTTTTTGGAAATTTAAAATGAGTGTACAATTAATATTTTCTGTATTAGAAAAAATTTAGTTGGAAGCCTCAAATATTTTAACAGGTGATTACATTAGAAATTTTTTCTCCAAATAGTTGTTACAATTGTTCAACAACCCCAAAAATATTAGGAACAACACGAAAACTTCTTGTTCTCATAATGCGATTTGAAGAAAAGTTGAATTTTGTAAACTCATCTTTCAAAATTGTAGAAATAATTAAATTTTACCAATCAGGTTCGTTTTTATTTTCAATTTATTTTTAAAATTGTTTGTCAAAGCACGAACTTTTCAAATTATTGATTGAAATTTTCTTTGTAATAAGTCGATTTATTCCCAATTTTTAATAAATAAAGAAAGAAAAGAAAATTTTGTCAGCTCTGCTCTTTATATTTGATTTGGCCTGCAATATGTCAAGGGTTTTTTTTGCTTAATATGTTTTGCAAA
This sequence comes from Condylostylus longicornis, assembly GCF_029603195.1. Lineage (NCBI taxonomy): Eukaryota > Metazoa > Arthropoda > Insecta > Diptera > Dolichopodidae > Condylostylus > Condylostylus longicornis. Next base: position 2,967,071 of record NW_026578009.1, on the reverse strand, counting down.
TTTTCTTAATTTTTAAGATTCTTTTATGTCCTTAATTTTTTTTTTTCATAATTATCTCATTCTATAATTTTTAAATGTCCTTGATTTTCTTTTCTTTCTACGAATTGAATTATTTTTTTTAAAAGTGAAAAATCATGGTGTATTAAAAATATGCCATCTTGGAAATTTTTTAAATTCTATGAATTTTTTTTTTAAATTAAATTGTTGCTCTTTTTTGGTATGTCCAATTCTAAAAATCCAAAAATCAAAGAATGAATACTAAATTTAAATTAAAAGTTTTATAAAAGAAATAAAAAAATAGAATTATTTTACATGAAATGAATATGCGAGCTTTCTTTCTTTCACTTAAACCAAAATCTAAAATGGCCGTTTTCAAGAAATTTAAGTACGAGTATATTAAAGTCTAGAAAATTTTAGATAATTAAAATCGCTTTAGTCAATTAAAGTTAATAGAATCGAAAAATTCAAGATTGTAATTAAAAAATTTTTTTGAAAATGTTTAAAGACTCCAACTAAAATAAGGACATTGAGTAAAGCCAGTACAATATTAAAACTTTTAATTAAATACCTGCTAATCAAATCTGTTATAATTAATTTTTACTAGCTTTTTTATTGGAATTTAAGCAGATTTTTAAGGAATTACGCAGTATATAAGAGACCCTCTTTGTAGTTTAAGTTGATCTAACCTTATAGAATTAAATCGAATGAGCAAAATTTTACCGGATAAACCATCTTGAATTCAGGAAATTCAAATAATCTAATATCTTTATATTGGGCAAAGTCGATCCCTTTAACTGAAAATACTAAGAAAATATTAAAAATTTTGTATTCTATAAAGGTTGTACTAAATTGCACTAAACCACATTAATTTTTGTAATACTGTCAGGGTAATTCCTGAGAAATTATGAATTTTGAAAATATTTAAATTAAAAAATTTATTAAAAAAATATTAACCTCAAGTATATATTAAGATTTAAGAAGAAAATTACAATGGTAATAGGAATTAAGAAGTTTTAAGTCTAACTCTCATTAAAAATCGAATATTTAAAATTATGAAAATTTGTCAAAAATGCAACGTAAAGTTTTCGTACATGGAAAAGTAAATTCGATTTTGAATGGGAACCAAAATGTCTTGTATCTAAAACAATCAATTGAAAATCGTTGGAGCTACATATATAAACTTTGCTTTTTGTTAAAATTTACACCATTATAAATTTACTTATACAGGGGTGTTTCGTATTTAAGTGCGTTATACAATTAACATATTTACAGTTACACCTGCTTAAGGTCAAGTATTACTCTACAAACGATTTCTCATGAATATTTACAATACAGTTATAATTTGTTGTAAGTTTCGGTAAAACATTAATTTTGTTGTTGTTAACGAAACATTATAGTTTTCTCTGGTTTCTCGGAAGATAACTTACATACGAAATTAAAGCATAGCTAGTTACCCGACGACGAGATTTTTAATTTGGTGTGTGAATCTTACGAGACGAGATTTTAATTTGGTGTTGAGAAAATTAAATACTAATTTTTATTTTTTTTAAACCAAGTGTTTTTATTTAATGGTTTGAAAAAATTTACAAAACCGGTCCAAAATCTTATTTTTATTTTGCTGTGCAAATTTTCAACTTAACAACTAAATTTTACTAATGAAAAATTTTTTAAGACCCGGAGAATATCATATGGCATACGGAGACATTTTGTATATATTTAAAATTTTTATGACTATGAACATTGGTCAGGTTGTCTGTGACAATCGAAGATGATAAATTGATTTTTATAATTTTTCTATACATGTACATATTATATGTAATTTAAATTTCTAATTTTTATATAGAAAATTGATTATTTGACCTATCTACTTTGATTACAATTCACTTACAGGATTTTTCTTACTTAGAATTGTCTCTAAATTTAATAATAGAAATTTCTTGTTCAAGTTTAAAATACTTGTGCCATACATGAAATTTTTTTATTCAAATTTTCCAATTGATTTTTTTTTCTGTTAAAATTTACGAAGTAAATTCCTCTTTAGGATATTTTTTATATAAGTATGTGGTATAAGACTTGGTCACAAAATATATGAAATAATTTCAAAAAATTGCATGAGATCTTTAAATATATAAAAAAATTTTATAGTGTGTCTTTGGCACATTTTATATTCTAATTTTATATATGTATAATATACATATATATATATATATATATATATATATATATTGAATGTTTTTATAAGAATAATGATTTGTAGAGATTTAATTTTTGAAATTAACTATAAAAATTCCCGGTATTGTATAATATTGAATTTTGATCCTTTTGACAGTTTACTTTATTAAAAATATGACAATGAAAGGAACAACAGAAAAATAAAATTTTTTTTTTTAATATTTTCATTGATCTCAATAAATATGGTATAGAATTTTTCAATTTAAACATTTAGTCCAGTTCAGAGTTTATAAAATTATTCATGGTTAGAGCAATTGTTTTTTTTTTTTCGTTTTATCTTCAATAAATTGAAATCCAACCAATCAACTTTTTCTTGAATAAAAATTTTAATGGAATTACAGAAAAACGAAACCTTAAAGTATGGTGAATTTAATTGAATACCCAGTCTTCCACTATGAATCAAAAGAGATGGGTAATAATCTTTGATGGAATTTTAATCTACCACGTCAAATTTAATTTTTTTCAATAAAAATTGAATTCTTCCAAATTTTCAAAATTGATATGAGTTGAAGGAATTGAAAAGGTGAATGATTGAAAAAAAATTTGTTATGAAATCTCGAGTTTCGAAAATTTACGGTCTTAAAGAAAAATCATGTTAACAAATTGATGTTATGCAGTAGAAGACGTAGACGCCCATTTTTATTTCAGTGGACAATTAAGACATTAAATTAAGACAGTAAAAACTCGAAAAATGTAATTTTTTGAAATGTTCTCACAATTTCATAGACGGACAGGAGGAGTGGTAGAAGTAAATCCAAAATTTTTTTTTAAAGAAATAACTTTACTCTAAAGAAATATTTGCGTATAAAATTTGCGTATAAAATTTGAAAATAGAGACGGACGGATATGTGCAGGTTCAAACATTTTTGGAACATACATTAATAATCTTATTTTGTATACGTGTTTATTGCAGATTCGAAATCTAAATCTATTTAAAATTAATTGAAATTAGTCACGTTGTATTCGTTTGGTGTTACTTGTGTATTTTCTACTCGGGCATATTTGTTGTGTTTTCTGTAATGAACTTTCGTATATTGTTACGTGAGTTAATATAATTAAATATGTATAATGTATACAACTATATATATATACGTATATGAAGTAATAGAAATCTAGTAGTTCCATAATAATAATTAAATTTACTTAAAATATTATGTAAATTACGGCATACTCGTAATTACATATTGTTTGTAGAATAATATTTATTTGTCAAAAAACTTTTGTTTACAAAATTGTTGACCTTAAATAGTAAATTAATGAATAAAAATTATTTTAAAATAATTTTCTAAAAATTCGTATAAAATATGAGATTATGAAAGCCTTACAACAGCAATGGTCAGTTTTAAAAATTTTGTTTATAATTTAGTATATTTTTAATGTGAGCATGTGTATGTGCAATTATGTAGGGTAATAAATCTTTTTAATCATAAAATATTGCAGGAAATTAATTATAAAAGTTGGGTTTCAGTTTTTTAAGAGCAATAATTTTGAAAATTATGCAATGTCACTAGACATAAAAACTATAGAAATAAACAATATTGTAATATTAATATTATGATTTATAAAAAGAAATTAAGTCTATTACGTATATAGAATCAAACCAGGTTCACTAAGCTTATAAAATTTAACAATAGTACTAAATTGGTTAAAGTATAATGGGCATTATACTTGGCACTTATGTATATTTTGCGGGATGATCATGGAATTGAGATTTATATTTTTAAACAAATTTTAATTTTTAAAACTCCAATTTCAATTTTAACTCCGAACTGACTCTGACTCACATCCCTGTATATTAATTAGAATAATAAATTTTTTTATTTTTTTTCTCTAACAATTTCTCTAACAAATTCCAAAACTCTGATTTCTCGACCTCTTCTTCGAGGAATTGATTTTAAATCTGTTCAAATATAAATTTAGCTATTAAACTTTATGAATTACCCTTTCAAAAGGGAAGCTCTTAACAATAACTAATGTGGTGAGGAAAAATAAAAATTTTTTTTTTTGTAAAATTTTTAGCGAGTAACAAATGATTATTTTTTCTTAAAGTTTGTTAACTCAGATATAAACTCAGTGAACTCACAATTAATTTGTTTGAGTTGAATTTTATTTTTGCTAAAAGTAACAGTAAAAATTTATCAAAATAATAAATTTAAATTATACAATAATTATAATGAAAACTTTTTAATTGTTTTTATAGCAAAAATAATAATTTTCAATATTTTTTCATTCAAAAACTCTTAAAGAATATTAAAATTTAATTTTTTTTTCTAAATTGTAAAAAATAATTATTGTTATTTTAATCAACTCAGTTCACTTTTCAGTACATTTTTAATAAAATTGAGAAAAAAAGTGTTTATTAGCTTTACTCTATCCGTTCGTCTGTCCGCGTGTGCATACAAGAGTTCTACGTCATTTAAGGTAATAAACTGAAATTTTGTATGCAATACATTTTAATAAAAATTTTAATTTTAAATTGCATTTTAATAAAAATTCTCTTCTCCCATTGATAGGCTTTCAAAGTTTTTAAAATGGCACTGTTTATTGTATCGAAACCAAAAACATTAATTGAAATTTCGCAAATTCTAATATAAAGTACAAAAAACAAATATTACAATGTCAAAATGGCCGTTTAAAGTAACTGCTAATTTAAAGGAATTTTAAATTTTTAGATATGGTTTTCCTCTGAGACGGTAAGTTGTAGAAATCTGATATTTTTAATTAGCGACTTTTAGATATTTTTGTGTTCCTTACTCTACTTGGGAGCATTATTAATCTCTACTTGATTTTAATCAATCATCAGTTTTACAGGTCATTGACTTAATAAGATGGTGACCAGCCTACCATATTTTTTGTTGGTATGGAATATCAAATATTATGGATATATGAGCAATTACTTTTATATTAACATTTTATTTTATAATATAATTATAAATAAATATAATTACTATAGTGATCTGAATAGGATTTGAACTTCAGCCTCTTCGGTTAAAGTATCGGTGTAATTGTAAATTGTAGATTGCAAAGAAGTGGTAGTAGTACACCGTGACCAGAAAATATATAGATCTATTGTGCCCCCTAACTAGGTGTGGAATAAATCCCTACAACACCAACTCTTACCGGTGCCATAATCACTGTATTATTGCTCAAGATTATTAAAAATTTTTTCTTAATCTCCTTCCCTTTTGAGTTATCGTTTCTTCGTATTAGTAAAATATCAATTTTGGGCCTCTTATATTTTCGAAACTGAAAGCTTTTTCAGCTTTCCATAAAAGCGAAACGCTAACCGTAAATGTTTCTTTTTCGTTGAATGTGAAAATTATATTGTAATCTCTTCTCTTAATTTTTATTTTTCTCATCCTGAAAATATGCAATATTTTCTTATAAATTTTTTGGTTAAACAATTTCAATAAAAGATCATTTTTTATTTTGAAAGCCTTCCATTTGTTGAAGGAAAGTGTACTACTTTGGAAACCATTGGTTTGATTCGATTTCAATAAGTATAAGACTGTAGTAAAACTTTTTTTGTTTTGTTTTTTTTTTAATTCAAATTTCTACTTGAATTTTGTTAACCACACTGAAAATAAAAAAAAACAAAACAAATTAATTTCCTTTTCAAATTTTATAATTTTCTCTCTCTTATTGTTCTCTTTTTTATAATATTTGTGTGTTGTGTATCTTTTAAATATAATATCCTTAAGTTAAAGCTTGTAATGTACTCAATAAAATTATTTTATTATAAGAAAAACAAAGAAAAAAAAACTAAAAATTCAGTAAAGATGAAAGTTTTCTTTGAACCTTTTCGAATCGAAAATTGAGTTTTAGTTGAAAAATTTTTTTAATTTAAAGTGTTAGAGAAAAAGTTTTTAGTTTTTTGTTCAAAAGTTAGATATTATGAGAATTCTTTCTAAATTTGTAGTGTAAACTTTTCCATTTAAAAAGTGTTTGCCTTCAAGTAAAATTACACAGAGAAAAACAAAATTTTTTTAAAGGATTATTCAAACTAAATAAAATATTTGTATATAATTTTTAAAATATGCAAAACTGGACTTTATATCCTGTTATATAAAAACATTAACTTAATTAAATGCATAATTATTTTATTTTTTTTTTTGTGTAATTAAAAATAATTATAACAATTTGCTAATAAACTTCGTGAATTAATGCAATTTTCATATTAAAGGAACTTTCTAGTATTTTTAGAATTCATTATATGATAATTTTGTCGAAGCTCAATTCAAACCAAGTTTTGGATATAGAAATTACAAAAATCTCTTAATATACGCAATAAATTTCACAGTTTATATTACAAATTGGATTTGTGGTGAATTATCCCTTCCTTCTAGTGTAAATGAGTACCATATTACAAAAAATAAAATTCTGTATTAAGTATTAACGTTACGAAAAATAAAAAATATTAAACAGAACCGATCGTACCCGCGAAGTCGCACAATATCACCATATTTTACATATACAAATTAGTATTTCCTATTCAATTGTATTCATTATTAACCTGTGTCTAAGGTAGCCCTACCTTAGAAGTAATTGTGGTTTGATTCACAATGTTTATCTTTTTGTGAACTCTGTATTCGGTTAATAAATTAAATACATAAATATAAATATATGCTGTTAATAATTTAAATAAGAAGTATATTGGAAACTAATCAAATTTGAGAAATATTATTGAATAGTATTAATGCTACTCGTATTAGTGTTAAATAATAAATTTTTAATTATAAATAATAAATTTTTTTAAAAGAAATGCACGTTTCGTTGTCTACGAGATACCAAAAATAAAATTTTCAAATTCACTTAGATTTGCCGGCAATTTCTTCAAAGTTCTGTAACTCAGTTGGTAGAGTGACCGCCTAGAAAGCGGTAGGTCACTGGTTCAAATTCAGTGGGGAGGAGGAAATTTTTTTAAGTTATTCTATCTTGATTTGTTCATTCGATTACGTTATCCATCTGATCCGTAGCCTCGTATGAAGAAATTTCCATTAGTTATTCTCAGTTAGACTCTTTTTTCAAAAAAATTTGTTTTCAGATTTAGAATTTGTTTTCAGAATGTTCATTTAGTTATTTAAAATTCAGTTCCAGTAATCTTTTGAAGTAAATCTTAAGATGATTCAAAAACAAAAAAAAAAAAAATTCCACGATCATGTGCAAATTATTTATTTTATTTTCTCAGTACATAACAATAATTTTAGAAAAATATTGAAATTAATTATAAGTAAATTAAGTTTGAGTACATTTTAGTTATGAATTTCATGGATATACGTAAAAATACTATTTGATGAAATAGAAATAGATTGATGAATATTTGAAGGTAAAAAATTTAAGAAAATAAAATATTCCTTTATTTTTTATTCAAATAAGGATCAAATTAAGAAAGTATGTATTACAAATTTTAAGGTATATAAAAATTGTTATGATATATAAATTTTTGTATCCCTATTCAGTTAGTTCCAAACAGAATTAAATTTTAACCTTATGCTATTCTTTTTAATATATAATTATTTTGAGAAGGGAAGAGAAATGGAAAATATTATGGTTACAGAAAGAAAAAAGGAAAATTCTCGTTTATTTTTTACCTCGTTCAATTTTCATATTCCTTTTCCATTTTCTTAATAATTTGACTTTTGAAATTTTCAAATAACCATTTAAATAACCTGGAAAAATTCTTTTCACGTTCAATATTCAAAAATCATTATTATTCTTAAGGTATTCAATATTGATTCAAAAAAAAAAAATATTGAACAAGAGGTGTAATATAATAATACCCTAATAATAACAATTTTTTCAATATTATTTATTCATATTATCATTAAAAAGTAATTTTAAGGGTCGATTTTTGGCACAAAAAAATAAAATTATGAAAATAAAAGAAAAAACCTTATAGGAATAAAAAAAAATTCCTGATATCGAACAAATTTTATTTTATTTTGATCAAAATTAAGGAAGAGAGAGAACAAAAAGGAGAAAGAGAGAGAGAAATTGAGGAAGTGAGAATAAAAAAAAAAAAATAAACCAGAAAACTTGTTGAAAATTTGTTGTCAAAATTTTTTTTGAAATGTAAAACAAAATTTAAAGGATTCCGAACCAAAATAAAGTTGGGTCAAACCAATGGTTTGTATTGTAGCACTTTTCCCTTCAACAAGTGAAAATTCTGCTTTTAAATACAGTCTATGTATAGCTATCACACTATTAAAATTATTTTCATTCATATACAAAACTATTTCTAGGATTGCATATATTTAGGATGACGCATATATGCAGTCTTTGTAATAAAGCAAAAATTAATATAAAAAGGGGTTAATATAATGCTCGATTTTAAGGGTTAATTGTGTGAGTTAAGAAAAATGATTATATTTTTTAATTTCACGGAATTTACCGTTAGCTTTTTGCGTTTATAAAAATTTGGAAAAGCTTGCGGTTTCGGAAATATAAAGTGTCAAAAATTCAAATTTTACGAATTTCAAGAGGTGATAACTTGAGAGGGGGTGTAGATGGAAAAAAATTTTCTTCTAACAAAATGAACTATTTATTAATATCTAAAAGCTCCTAAAATTTCAAGCTTCTACAGTCTGGGGTCTAGAAGAAAAACGACATCAAAAATTTGGAAAAAAAGGACTTTAAATAACGGTAAATTTGAGCGGCCATTTTGTTTTTCTTAAGTTGAACTATAGTATACCGCGCAAAGGGAAGCAAGCCACTGCCTTTCTCCGATTGCAAAATTTCAAAAATGCTTATGGTTTCATTGCAACAAATATTTAAAAAAGGCCATTTTTAGGGTTTTGGGGGGGTATAACTTCTAGAGGGGAGGAGATAGGTAAAAATTTTGTTCTACGGAAATAAGTTTCTAGTGAAGATCTATGTACGTATTAAATTTCAGCTTTCTATCTTCAAAGGTGTAGAAGTTTTGTAAACAGACACACGGACAGACGGGCGGACGGACGGACGGACGGACGGACAGAGTGAAACTAATAAGCACTTTTTTCAAAAAATTTTTTGGAAAAGTGCTAAAAAGAAATAAAAATTTTCCCTACTTAAATTTTCTACAGACACATACAATTCCTGTCTCCAATGTACTTTCCTGCAACATTCTTCACCCCGTCTATGTTTTTAAAATTTTATTCAAGTCAAAAGATCTCAATTGTTTTTTTTTTTTTTTTGAGAAATTCAAATTTTTTCATAAAATTTATTTTAAAGATGAAAATAATTCAACTTTGTAATTTTGAATGATTTTTGATATCGGAGTCAGACAGAGAAAAAAAAAGAGTTTATTGCAATTATTTGTTGATTTTAAAATTTTAAATTCTCAAGAGTAATATGTGTATATCTAGTTAAATCTTCTCATATCATATTTTTTTTTGTATAAACCCAAAAGAAAGGAATATTATAAATTTATAACCAAGAGAAAGAAAAGCTAGAGAAAGGAACAGAGAGATATAGAGAGGGGGAAATAAAATGAAAAAAAAATTAAAAGTATTTTGTCCAGGGCTGGCATAAATTGAATTTCGGAGTTTGACAAATTTTTTACTGGACTTTTAGAACAAAAACAACTCAAAAGCTAAAAGAATAAAATCTTTTCAAATTTATGACGTTGGCAAATCTGAAAGTATGTGATTTATAGCTTTTAAAAAGTTTTATTTTAATATTTATTTTGAATTGAAACGGAAACCACAGAATAATACGAACAATATAAAAATATCACGAAGTTCTCGTCAAATTTTTATAGCTAGGAACTAGTACCAAAATCTATATTTTTAAATAAAATGTTTACCAATTTCTGATTATATTACATTAAGGTATCGATCACAGTCACAGATATCACAAATATTCTCATCGTGTTTGTTTTTAAATAATTTGTATACTTAAATTTTCCTCAACATCATTTCTTTAGAGGAAAAATTTCTTTTGAGGAAAATATTAACAACCAATTGGACATTTCATTAAAAAAAGATTAAAAAAATCTTCATAGTTCTCATATTACTAAAAAGTTTCTTTAGGTTCAATGAATCTAGCTTTATGATTCATGACTTATGCAATCTATAATTTAATTGAAAATAATTTTCTTCTTTTTCCTTTTAAAAAATACTCGTTTTTAATGATTAAGTATAAAAACTAATTTTTAAAAATTCCAATATCCTTTGTCTCTGATTAATATTGACCCTTATGATTGGGACGGGATGTTCTTAAAATTTTTTTAAGATCAGAACAAATTAATTTAATTTAAAAATTACAAAGCTATGTGTAATAATATTTTTTGAAATTTTAAAAATGTTTCTGTTAAAATTAATGAAACAACAGGAGCCTGTCCAGTCATTACAATATATTCTTATAATTTCATACGGTGTATGAATTTTAGATAGAAAGGTTGTGATCAAAAATTTTCGGCAATTATCGAAATTTAATAATAATATTTAAATAGGTTTTATCAGTAAAGGAAAATTTTTGTTTTAATTGAATTTTGTGAATTTAAGTGTAAAAATTGGAAAATATTGCAAAAGGAGAAAAATCTCAAAATCAGTATAATGTTGTGTATCTGATATATGCAGTCGATTAGAGGTGACTATCTATCTACTATAAATTCTATTCTTTAGGGATTAATGATCACTAAATCAAAGTGTTGGCATTAAAGATTTCTTCAGTTAAGGTTTTTAAGTTTGTTTCAAAAAACAAAAAAAGTTTTTTTCTCTTATTTTCTCTTTTAAAATATTTTAAATGACTTTTTAAGATTTTAACCTTTTTATAAACAAAAAAAAAAAAACAAAAAAAAAGATATTGAAATTTGAATTTTTGTTTTGTTTTTGAGATTTCAGACCGATGACAGAGGTTTATTTTAGAATTTATGGCCAACAACAAAAAAAAAAAAAAAAAAAAAAAAATGGGTAAAGAAAACAAAAACAGTTGTAAAAAAAAAAAAGTTTTGTTTTTCTTTTTTTAAATAAAAGTCAAATTAAAAGTGAAGTCTTAAAGATATGAAAAAATCTTTAAATTTTATTGCTGAATTTTGTTTGAAATTTGAATGAAGGGTTTCATGAAATTCTTTAAAATTATACAAGAGAAGAGTTTAATTTTTCCAAGTAACCTCGTAGGAACTTTTTAAAAGTCAAACTTTTTATGATTTTTTTTTTAAATTTTTAAAAATTTTCCAAAAATTTTCTTTTAAATCTTTTGAAAAAATGAAATTAATTTATAGAAATTTTGTATTTAAAATATCCGACTGAGAATATGGGACACAAAAAAATTTTATATTTAAAATCTTGTAAACTCGGATAACACTAAATGAATGGTCTATAAAAGAGCCAGCATACTTATACTTTACATAATTGCATAGACGTAGAAGAACAATAAAAACTCTAAAATTATTTAGATTTTAAATAGACTGGCTGATTAAATTTTATTGAAATAAGAATTTTTTTTTTACAGGTTTAAGCTTTCACTATTCCCTTGATTTTAAAATAATTTCATAAAATTTTATAATTTCGAATAACTTAACAATAATTGCATTTTGTTAATGTATTGGAAGGCGATAATTTAAGAATTTTAAAATTAGGTGAAAAATTCCGAAAAGTAACTAACTCTTTTATGATAAGACTAAAAGAATCGATGCCATTTGATGCTCCAGAAATTCAAAAAAACTGCTTGAGTTTTTGAAGGTATATAACTGTAAGAAGAGAATTTTAGGTCGCCTCTAAAATATTTATATTAAAATTTTTATTCTTGAAGATTTTTGGAAATCAGCCTTGTAAAACTAATGTCCCGAAAAAAGTATACTCAAAAAATCATTTAGTATATAAACATTATAATTTTTTGTCACATAAGATATTTAAACATTTAAAATTTCTTTAGTTCTAATTTTAGAGCAAGGTTTTAAGAAGAAAATTTTTTTTGGACACCACTTGTGACCACGAGAGAAGCGTTAGGATCCTCGAATTTGTTTAATATGAACAAAATTTTAGTAAAATTATGTGGGGTACAAAATAGAAAGATACGTTCGAGAAGCCTGATAAAACAATTGAAACAAATGAGTATAGAAAATGCCATCTACTTTCTTCTAATATTGTAGTAGCGAGTAACTGGCTAGCAAGGTAATAAATAAAATTTTTTTTTTTTTTATTATATTTACAAATTGAATTTCATAAGCCAACACAAAATTTATTAAAATCTTAATTGTTATATTGATTTTTATTAAAAAATAGTGAAAAGCTTTTTTTAAAAAATTTCTCATTAATTAATTGCTTTGAATTTAAAGGAAAATTTTACACAATTTTTCATCTTATTTCATAATTAAAAAATAATGTAAGTAAAGGTAAAATGGTGGTCACTTTACTGTTACTACAGGTATTAAATGTAAATTACTTAGATATTTGTAATTTAATTTTGGACAATTTAACGTTATCCTTTGAATGAAAGAAAAATTTGAAAGAATTAATTACTTTTAGCTCGGGTGTGGGAAGTGGGGGCGGGGTATACTTATAGCAACTATATATGTAATGTTTAACAAATTTAAATACTTTTAAGAATTTCAAATATTTTTTGAATTTTTTAAAATAATTTATTATAAGCTTCAAATTGAAATATTTACAAATGTTTAGGATGTAAAGGTTTCTCTCAAATATTCAAATTTAAAAATTTAATTAGAAATCTGAAAATATTTGGAAGGCCAGTGTGAAATAAATTAAATTTATATTTATTTTATTTTTTATTTTTTATGTTTTTAATTACAAAAGTATTATTGTTTCATTCAGATGAATGAATTGAGTCAAGAAATATTAAAGGCGAATTACTCAATCCCTTTGAAACATTGCGAAATTAAAGAAAAGTCTGAAATTTTTCCTAAAAACTTTTCCAAATTTCTATTACAATGAAAAATTTATATTTCTCATATAATTCAAATTTTTTTGAATTCAAAGAAAATTAAATTTGATAATGGAATTCATAGTAATTTTTGAAGTTACTGGTCTTTGCCTTTTTGCCAGAAGGCATCTAAAAATTGCGTTTCTAGTTCATTAATTTTAAATTTAATATTTAAACTTTTATAAGCCGTAAATCATGAAGTAATAAACTACATATTAATCAAATTTTGGCTAAATGTAAACTAAATTAAATTTAAATTTGAAATAAATTTGTATCGTAATTATAAGAGTGTTATCCTTTTTTATAATTATGAAACTGATTAAACTAATTGTTAATAAAGATTTACTAGAATTATTAATTTTTAGAATTTAATAAAATAAGCCTATAAAATGTAAGATTTCAAAATAATGTTATTAAATTATAAAATTGATTTTGATAAAATTTTCTATATTTTGAACTTATTATTAGTTTTCTCCACCACACCACCAGTGACTTGATTTCGAGAAAAAATTACTCTTTAAAATTTGAAATAAAATAACCAAAACAAGCTATACGATTGTGTAGAATGAATAGATAAGGAACAAAATTAATACTGGATATATTCATTAAAAAAAAATTGATAGAGTTAATAGAACCAACAATTTATAGCCCTTAAGTAAATTCTCAATTCAAAAAGTGCAAAAATTTCATACAAATCAAATGGAGACAAATTAAAAGTTAAAATTTCCGAGAAAAGAAATATAGTATGTGATTTTTGTATGATATAGTTTAAAGAGTATTAACTATAAGTTATCGTAAATATACGCATTAAAAGTCAATATATCGTATTTATATAAGAACTTTGCCATTTAATAATCTTATTTGTATATGTATATGTGTGCATGTAAAAAATTTAAAAAATAAATTTGTATGAAATTGATGATTTGTAAAGTAGCACATTTAGATGCAAGAAATGAGAGGAATGAGGAAAAAAACGATCTAGCTGTGTATTACTTAAATTATTTTAATTATAATACATCGTAATTATTGCATACTTTTAGGTGGAAATTGAGTAATTTTGAGAAAATCAAGAAAAATAATTTTTCTTTTGATGAAAATCTATTTGGGGTTAATTTTTGGTTCTAATAGAAATTTTGAAGCGCTTGTAGTTTCAGAAAAATAAGTTGTCAAAAATCAAAATTTTACTAATTCTGATGAACAATAACTTGAAAGCGAAAGGACGTAGATGAACTTTGGTTTTTTTTTTTTCGAAAAATATTCATTTTGAGATAAAAGAAGGAAAAATTTTTTTACGTTTACAAAATTCGAAAATTTTTTACAATTTTGACAAAATAAATTTTTGGGGAAAAAAAGCATTTTTAGGACTTTGACGGATTGTAATTTTTAATAAGGCAGAACTACATACAAATTTTTTTTCTATACGAAATTAACAAATAGGAAAATAGAAATGCGGAGGGACAGAATGAAACTAATGAACTTATTTTTTTCCAATTTCCTATTTTGCTAAAAAACACAATAAAATCAGCAAAGCAATGAAATTTAATAAAGAAAAAAAGACTGAACTGGACTCGACTTAATAATTTAAAAAAAAAAAAAACAGAAACACAATACCCAGAGGGAATCCTCACAAAAATAAACAAAAAAAAAATCATAATAAAACTTCCCATTTTTTTTTCCCCTTTATAAGAGTAGAAACAACAATTATAAGAACCTTACGATTCGATTCAAATAATCCCAGGGAAATTAAAAACCATTTTCATTTTAAATTTGTAATATTTCCCAACTTCTTTCCCAAAAAAAACAAAAAAAAAAAAAATTAAATTTGTTTTGTATTGTTGGTGAAAGTTTTCAAAAAATGAAAAACTGAAATTCAAAGTACTCGTAAAAATTGAAAATTAAATATTTTTGGTTTTTTTTTTTGAAAAGTGAATATTTGGGGCATGTGTGGGGAAAAAACGAATTCCGGAACCATTAATGATCAAATAAAATAAAATAATTATTTTTTATTTTTATTTAAAACGAGAAGTTTTTCATTTGAAATGCTGGAATTTGGCCAATTAAAATTAACATTTTTTTTCTTTTTTTGAGAACAGGACGAGGAGAAGAATCTCTTGTTCTTGTTCCATAGAAGTATTAAAAATTTTTTGGAGAAAAATGAAACCATCATGATTTTGATTTTTAATTAAGTTGATGTTCTTTTTTGAATTTAAAAAATAAGTTTTTATTATAAATTTTTTTTTTCAAAATCAATGACAACCAATGAATATTTATGGGTAAAAGGAATTATGAATAATCCCGGATCTTCCTTTGAATTTTCATTAAAAAAACTTTTCTTTCACATGAAAAGTGTGTGTTTTTCATTTACATATATACAGTTTTGTTATAGCACAAAAATGCTTATTAATTTCGTTTTTACTATTCTTTAAACTACAGGCCGTTCGTGTCTGTGTGATAAAATTTGAGCGGAAAAAGAAAACTTTGATTGCTTCAATCACTCTAATATCGTAAAAATAATTTGATTTTAAAAGCTTGTTGTCCTGAATTCAAAATTTTTAAGATTAATTTTTTTTTTTGTCTACGAGATTTTTAAAAAATTAAGAAAGCAAGAGCAATTTTCTTAATAAAAGCAATCTGTTGAATTTAAAATCTTGTGACTCGATAATTTAGGAAATTGATTGAATAATTCGTATTTCTTGATGGAATTGAGCTTTTAGCTAATTTTAGCCTCTTAGGACTCAGGAAGAAATGCAAATTTTAAAATCGTTCCACGCATAACGAAAGCAACGAAACTATTGCATCCATTCAAATTCATTGCATTAACTATAAAAATTGCAATTAGTTTTTTAAAAAAAAAAATTACAAATCGTTTGATTGTGTTTGATGGCTTAATCGCATGCGATTATACAGTTGGTAAATACAAAGAATAATTGCGTTTCTAAACTAAAATTTATATATAATAAATAGTTTCAAAACTAAAAATTGCATGTATATCTGAGCCCATCAAATCCCACAAAAGCGTTCATTTTTAATTTAATTTTGATAATTGAATTTTTTTTTTGCATTTTTCGAGCCACTCGATTAAGCTATATTAATTTTAATATTTTATTTTTGTTTTCAAAATTTCATTTTTTGGACTTTCAAAAAAAAAATTTTGAATTTGTTGAGCGTCCATCCGTGGACTTGCTTACAAAATTTCTGCACCTTGAAGATAGAAACTTGAAATTTCATATGTATATAGATTTTTAATAGAAACTTATTTCTGTAGAAGAAAATTTTTACCAATCTGCGCCCCTTCTAAAAGTTATAGCCGCTCAAAATTTTAAGAAACCCATTAATCTGAAATTTTAGTAGCTCTTAGATACTAAATAAATAATTCATTTCGTTAAAAGAAAATTTCTCTTTCGCCCTCCTTACGTAAATTTTTTTTTTCCATAATTTTAAAATTTTTGGTACTTTATATTTTCTAGACTGCAGACTTTTTGAAATTTCTATAAATGAAGAAGGTTAACGGTAATTGTCATGCCATTAAAGAATATAATTATTTTTCTTAAATCATTTAATGAACCCTCCAATTCGAGCATTATGTTAACGCTTTTTCGAATTGTTGATTTGCCTCACCCTAGAGGTATGCAATTTTTTAAAATATATTCGTATATGAATCAAACTACTTTTGATATATAATGTAGTACACAAATTGATTTTAAAAAGGAATTGCTTGTTGTTGAAAGGAAAAGTACTACTTTACAAACCATTGGTTTGATTCAAATTTGTTAATATGTCCAATATGATTTTTTAATTAAAATCAATAAATTTTGTGCTTCATTTCATTACATTAATAAATTTATTATTGAGAATAACAAAAAAAAAAAAACAATACAAAATTGTCATTAAATTTTATAATAGATTAAAATTAATATTAATGTTTAAAATTTGAAATTCAATTTTATATATATTTGATATGGCCCTTAGCTTATGTACAAAAGAAATCAATATAAAAATTCAACTAAAATCAAAATTTATACCTCAAGGACATTATAAATAAATGGGATACAAATTACATGAAGAAAGCAAATTTCAAAATTTTTTTTTTCATAAGAAGAAAAAAGAATAATTTTTTTATTTTTTTGGTTGATTTTCTTCGTCCTTTTTTAAATATTCATTTATTTATTATCTTTCATTTATGTATGTTTTTTCCCTCCATTTAGAATTCATTCAGGATCAAATGAATTGATTTAATTCCATTTAATACTCAATAAATCAAAGGACCTTATATTTTCTTTAAAATTTTCCATAATTTTTTTTCTTTTAAATCAAAATATCAAACCCATACTTTTGGGCCTTATCAATATAATTAAGCACATATTGTAAGTATAAAAATTCTTCATAAATGAAATTTTGGAATTTATTTCTCAGGTATCCGTCCTTAAAAATATTTTCATAATTATATACATACATACATATATGTATAATAAAACAGTATAATTTTGATCGATTTTTTCAAAAATATAAAAAAAAAAATTCAACTAATTTTTCTAATGCAAAAAGGAGAAAAAACTGGAACGTAATTTTCTTTCATCATATCAATAATAATGATAAATGAAAATTCCTAATCCCACACAATTATTATTTAGATATTTGTACGTGTGTACTTATACAATATGTATGACTTTAAGAGCTTACACTATTAAAAATTTTTGTTAGCCTTATATTAGAAATTTTTAGTATGTAGTAAATTTTTTTGGTACAAAGTCATAGAATAGGTTTTTACCCGACCGCCGTGCATAAAATAAAGAACATGATTATGTAATTGATGCCATCAAATTCCGGATTTTGCATGAATTTTCTGCGGAAAAACTTTTATTTATGCTCTTCTTCAGTTTCAGTTGAACCGATTTTAATAAAGAATTTTTATCTAAATTTCGACTATTTTAAGAAGATAGTCAAAACAAAATTTTTTTTGAAATTTTGATTATGCCTTCCTGATTATAATAGAAAGAGCCACAAAATAGAACTTTTTAAACAAATTAGGTTTCAACAAATACGTAGTTTTTTTGGAGATGAATTTGTATTTGTTTTTTTGGCCATATATATATAGAGAAACAATAAACCGAATTACTTGAATTTAAATACTTGAAGTGCTATAGTACAGCAATCTACCCGAATTTTTTTTAAAAATATCACGTGTCGGAGATCGCATTTTGACTAAGCTTCCATTTTACATTTATATTCATATATAAGCTTTTTTAATTAACAGAGTTTCTTCAACTTTATTATATTGAGTTTTATTTGCGAGTTTGAGTTAAATTGATTTTAGAAGAAGTTAACTCACTTAAAATTTTGTAAAACGGTCCTTCAATTAGTTACTTTTTTTAATTCTATTCAATTTCAATTGGTAAATCATTAGAGCAAATTTTAAAAAATTTATATTAAAATCAATGAAAAAAATCTTTTGAAAAATGCAATTTGAGTATTTGACTATTAATGAGAACATTTACCGTTACAAACGTTTCTGTTCATTCGAAGTTTTAATGTTCATTCTCGAGAGTCTCTTATACATAAAGAATCCAATTCTAATCATGAATAATATTAATAATTATTAGAAATACTCCAAATTAACGTTAATAGATAGCAATGTTTGTGCTAAATGCGAAAAATAATCAAACAACAGATTTTTTAAAAAATAGTACAATTTTCTTATAGTTCTCACAGCACTATTTTCTTTATAGTTTAATAAGATAAAATTAAATAATTTTACATAATACTGGAACTTATTCATTAAATAAAGTCTTTATTAATGAAAGCGCATGAAAGCAGAATAAAAAATTCAATGATTTTACATTTAAATTTTTAACAGTGTTTGAATGAACGTTTATATATACAATTATATTTTCATATTTACAGTTGAGTGAATACATCACTTTGTATAATTCCTTTTTAGGAAATTTTTGGGAAATTTATTTTATAAATTTATTTGGATTTTCAAAAAATATTGTTATTTTGAATTTGTCCACCAACTATACCACTTTTGTAGAAAAAAATTGGAAAAAAGTCTCGGTTTTTATCTTTTACAATAAAATATTAAAATCTTTTATTTAACTCATACTAACACCTATATAATATATATATATATATATATATATATATATATAGAATGAGTAATGACATATTTACATATTTACGTATTTTATGCCTATAATCCTTATGATTCTTTTAATTATAAATTTTGTTTTTGTTTTTTAGTAAGAATAAAATGAAGATTTTTATATATGAACCCATAAAAGAATTGTTACATTATATTTTATGTAAATGCTATTATTTAAAAAGGATAGGCAGGAAAAGAAAAAATTCCTGAATCAAAGTATTAAGTAAATACATATATTTTCATTTAAACATGTATATATATGTATCACTGAATATATGCATGTTTAAGTACACGGGAAAAATCGAGAATATTAATGTGATTTTATCGCATATACGGGTTATTCAATTATTCATTATTAAATTATTTAATTAAATAGAATGGTATAGAATAGAAGCTGTGGAAATTTTATATTAAATTTGAAAGTCTTATGTGAATTATATATTTACACATATGTATAATATATGTGCAGATAGTTTGGGGAAATAGTTTTCCAACTAAAATTAATTAAAAATTATTTTGTTATAAAAATTCTAAAATATAAAGAATATTATAATAAGAAGGTCGCTCAAATTCTTTATTAAAACTGTTAGAAACTTTGAGCGAATATTATTTATAACAGTTTTAAACTGTTATACAATTGCGCTAGAGAGATTTTTTGTTATTTTAAAATGTTGAGTTAAAATGTCAATGAAGTTTTATTTTCTAATTAACATTTGTCATTTTTTAAGTAGCCAGTTGTTATATCCCGAAGGGTATATCATAAATTCACCTCACCGTTTGTAACAATGTAAGTGATAATTTGAACACTAATTGAGCTAAGCTAACCAAATTTTTTTAAAAGATTTGTAATAAAAAATGCTGAAACCCTATTTAAATTAGATGTAATCACAGTAGTGGTTCGGGTAACTGCCATATAATTTATTTAGCTATATCTCAGAAATTATTGGGGTCATTCGTACGGGTATCGCATAGTTGACGGGATCAACCCTGTATCTATTTTCATTTTTTTTTACTCGTTTGAACGTAACAAATAACATTCAGCAAATTAATAAAATATTATTTTAATTAATTAACAATTTTGGCAAAGAGCAATAATTATGTTAGCAAAATAAAATTAGCAAAAATATTTAAAATTGACTCGAGTTTATCAAATTTTTTTAATAGTTTATTCATTTCTCAATTTTCTCAATGTAGAACTTCATTTAATATTAAAGTTACATTTTGAAAAGAAATTAAATCTTAGCTTTAAATTCAATTTGTTTAAAACATCAGCATTTTAAGGACTTAACAAAGCTTTCCTAGAAATCATACATTTCTTAATAGATTATATTTGAAATATATATATATGTGTATATATATATATTATTTATTATTAGAATGCATAATGTCATACTTAGGGAATTTTTTTTCTTTTTCTTATAAATATATTCAAAATATTTAAATGACATTATAGGGAAATGAACAACCCGATATATATATATATATATATACTTATATTGGATTTATAATACACAGTATATTAAATTGAATATGTAATAGAAACGTGACTGTCAACTATAAAAATAATTTTCTTAAATATTATATACTTGTTACTTCTAAAAGTATTGCCTTTAATAATATATATGTATATTGTAAATTCCAGAGAATTTTGGAATTTTCGCTTTAAGGTTCGGTTACTTGTGTGTCTGTTTCATAGAGTATTAAAGGATTTATTCAAATAGATAGATCAGTGTAAAATAAATTTTCCATATATATGCATTTAAATTCAATTAAATATCGTTGTATTAAGCTTCAGATACCTACATAATGTGAATATCATATAGATCTTGTGAGTTACCGAATATTTTAAACTAAATTTTAATTATTAATCGCATTGCTTTGGGCATATTTCTCTTTAAATCAAAGTAATTTTTTTGCCAAAAATCGTCATTGTTTAAAAAATTTTTAAATTAATCACATATATATATTATATTTTAGTGATAAATAATGTAAAAAGTTCTTGTGGCCAAAGAAAAATTTTGGAAATTCGTATGGTAATCTAGAGGGTTGCTAGTTATTGTTTATCTAGATATATTTGTTTATCAGGACCTATGTAACCTTCAGGATGGTAATTTCTACTTTTGTAAACCTATGTATTCAATTATATTCAGTTAACTCCTAATTCGACCGTCATATGTGTATATAAAGTAAAAAAAAAAAGGTAATTCTTCTAAAATCTTTAAAATTTAACATATAATAAATAGCAATAATAATAAAAAATTTTTGTATATTTTATTGGTAAAAATTGAATTTATAAAAATTCTTAAAATATGGGATGTCTTTTGTTTGTTTCTTCCTTCATAAGAATTTTTATATCGTAAATTTATCTGTTTTTATATTCATATTTCATATAAGATTACTGCTATACGATATACTTTTATATAATTTAAAATAAATGTCAAATAAAAACTTAATACACGTGTAATGTTTGGAAAAAAAAAAATGATTTTAAATTTTTTTCATTTAATTTAAAAAGCTATCAAGTAAAATATGATATAATATTCATATTATGTGTATATGTAAATAAATCTATAATATAAAGTATAAAATAATGTTATGTGAGAATATCCTTTAGGTTCAAAATATACTAAATATATAAGAGTATGTGGGTACATACAATATTATTTTATAGTAAATTCTCAACGGAATGTTTTGATATTACCATTATTTTTCTATATAATAATAATATGATTACTACATAGTTGAAAACATTATATTTGAAATATACAGGCGCACAAATTTCTATATATATATTATCTTTAAATATTATGCTATATGCATGGAATATGGCAAAGAAAAGTCACATAAGGACAATAATTTTTTTCCATTTTTTTATATATGTATATACTTGAAAAATTTGACGTAATTCATTTCACAGTTGAAAATATCCCATTTTCTTCTTAATATTTAAAATACTATATACTTATACTAAATATACTTATGTACTAAATAATAAATATTCAAATTTAAAAGATTTGAAATTTAAGAGAAAATATTTTTCTCTTTTTTTTTATTGAACTTTAAATTTTAAGTATAATAATGGGTGAAATTAAGAAATTAAAAATTGATTAGAAATAATTTTTCGCATCTAATTATGCTTTTATTATAAATATTATAGAAAATAAATGAAAAGGAAAAATTCTATTAGGCGAAAATTCAAATAAAAAGAGAAACCGCAAAAAATAAAAAAGGGTAGAAAAGGAATATTTTTCTTTTTAGTCTTATAGAAAACGAGAAAACATTAAGTTGATCTTGTTAATTCTGCGATACAGGTACGAAAGTTCTCAAGTGTTATATGAAAAATGAATTCATGAAGCCATGGCAACTGTAAAAATTTTTACAATTTATCAACCAAAATTTTGTTTTAGTAACCCTATATATTAAAAAAACTTATTTTTTCTGAATTTGATTACTGCATGAATATTATACTCTCTTATAAATGAGTAAATTGTTTCCTATTCTCTGACAGTATACTAGTCGAACTAGTATGCCACTAGTCTAATCCAAACTAAATAACTAGTATTTGTGAAGTTTGATAATTTTAAGAATTTTTTTGAAGATTTGAATTATCGCTTAGACAGATGAACGGGCAGCCGAACGGACGGAAGGACAAACATATACATACATATATATTGTATCTCGAATGTGTATTTTTCGGTGATAAAGAAGTAATGTCAAATTTATAATATCTTGTGAAAAATTCAAATATTCCAATTTCAAATAAACCAGTTTTCTTTAATTAAAATCTATACGTTTTTTTTGTTCTCCAAAGATGCTTCTTGTAAAATAGCTTTTAAATGAGAGTTTGTTGAATTGGAAATTTTGCATTGAGAATTATGAAAATTTGCAAAAGAAAAGTAAATAAAAAAATTTTTCATGTTATACGGTATTAAGATGTTATAATTGAAATTAATTTTAAAAAAAAATTTATTAGAACAAAAATTCAGAGAAGGTTAAATCTGTTGAACTTTCTTATTCTCATACATCATACTGAACAATATAAATTCTTCACGCCAATCAAATTCATTAAATTCAGATTTTATAACTAAGATTTCTTAAATGTTATAAAGTTTATTTAAAAAATATTTTACTAAAAGGGCATTTTCTTATTATTATTTTTTTTTTGTTTTTTTTTTTCAATAACAATGCATTACCTTATTAATTTACACACAGAAAGCAATTATTTTTAATCAATTATATGTTGATTTCTTCTTATAAATTTGTAATCTTATAAGATGTTGTTGTTTAATAATATAAAAAAATTGCATACTTTAAGGCTATCAATAATTAATATATGTACGTGGCAAATGTTCTGACATCCAAAATCTAATAATATTGCATTAATGTAGAATTCAACTTATAAATGCCAATTGCTGAATTATGTATCTTGAATACGGTGTTATTACAATTCTGATATTGAAGCTACAGAACAAAATTGGTAAATTTGTTCATTTATAAAATTTAAAACTTTAAAGCTTGATATCATCAAGCAATCACATATGAGTGAATTAAAAAGGACATTAAAAACTTTTAACATATTTTCTATATAAGAAAAAATAATGTGAAACTGAATTATTAAAATTTTGTACTTGATCCTACACGGTGTGTTTATTTTTATTTCTTGAAACAAGAAGCAGATGGTCTCAAATAATAAAAATTCAGAACTTTTATTTTAAAGAAACTTTAACATTGCAAATTTAATTTAATAGCTGCCCTCTAAACATCCAAAATTTTCTGTCCTAAATATCAAAAGCACATACATACGCATACCATACCAAAAATTCTTTTAGAAGTAATGGGATTGTTAAAAATGAAGTACAACCACATAACAGACTGAAATTTCTAATTTGAAATTTTAAATATAATTGTGATAGTAAGTTTTTTTTGCATAAATTCAAAGACAATAATCACGGTTACATATACGTGTATAATAGTCTCCATATGGTAATACAATTCAGATTCATAATTCAAAATCTTCGAAATATTTTGTTTCATAGCAATATCTTTCCTCCTGTTTAAAAATCGTATATATTTTTCACTCTACATATACAATATTTATAGAATTATGATGTCAAAATACTAGCAAATATAAATTTGAGAAATAAATGTGAAATGGGAACAGTAACAGTCATCTGCACACAAAATAATGTTATGAATAATGTTAAAATTTATATAATATTATAATTTTTTTTTTTTACCATGTTGAATTTATGCACCTATAAGATGAAAATGTAAATACTAAAATGGAAATCTCATATACTGTTGATGGCATCATGTATACGGTTAAAGATTTTAAAAACTAGTAGAATTTTATTATAAAAAATTTCATTTTTATTTTAAATGACAATTTTTTTTTTTAGTTTACAAATGTACCAGATTTTTATTTTTCTCTTGATTTTTTTTTTTACCATTTGAAAATTAATTTAGGTCAATTTGGTTTTTTTTTTCCTCTTTTTTGTAATTTTGTTAATGTTTTGTTTGATTTACATTGTAACAATTGTATGTGTATTAAATGCTCTTGCTATAGGTATTCAAAATGTAAAATTCAACTGAGAGAGGAAAATATAAAATCCAAAAAGCTCTTTTAGTGTGAGCCTTATACCATAAAAAAATTACCTAGATTTTTGAACAGTTTAATTTCTGGGTACATTTTTATTTCTTTCATCCATACTTTAAATAATTTTCATTGTACACGTATAAAAATACATAGAGAAACTATGAAAAAAGAGAGGAATCTTCATGTTTGTTTAAATTATAGTATAGTGAAAATAAAGTCTTAGTAGGATTTTGAGAGATTTTTAAAGAGAAAATTAAAATTGTGTTATGTATACTTGCATTTCTGCACACATATACACTAATAATTGCAATCATTGCATTAAAATAGTTCAATGATTTCTTTTTATATATTTAAAAAAAATAAACAAAATGTTACTTTTATATTGCATACACTGTTGATTCACAATGCATTTAAGTATGACAACAAAAATGTTATCTTTAGGATGTTGACATTTTCAACTAAAAAAGGATGTTTAAATTTTGAATTTATGCAAAAAATTATTAATGTTATAATAGTATATACATGTGTATAAATTATGAATAATGCAAATATACAATATAACATTATTTATGAACTTTAAATATTATAATATAAAAAATTTGTTATATATACACATTATATTTAAGCCAGTTCAAGGCAGATCCATAGATGTACATGCACATGATTACATTTGCATATTTAGTATATGAGAAAATTTCGGATAAATTCTTGATTAAAGTAAACTACTTAAATGGGATAAATCAATTATATTTATTATTCGAAAGCTTGATAGTTTTACTAAATGTGGTTAGGGTGGTGTAAGGTATCCATTATAATATTATTTATTAAATTATGTTAAATTACAAATTTTCTTGAATTAATTATGATTTATGTGATTTCCTTTTTAATAAATAAAATCACCATAATAATTTAACAGATTTTATTAATTTTAAAAACGAAGGCGATATTTTAATATAACATTATTACAGTTAACATTCAGTATCACTAATGTCATAATTTTATATATTAATATTGTTCGTGTAATTTAGCAACTGACTATATTTTGAAAACCAAACACATTGCTGTTTAGTACCAATATTTATTGTCAAAGAAACCCATAAACTAGGTTATTAATAGAAAAGAATCTTGGAATAAATTTATAATAAGTAAAATTAATAAGAAATTTAGAAATAGGGATTTTTTTTTAGATCTTTCATGCTATATGAAAGTATGTAGTTTATGTTTCCAATTATTTTCTCCTAAAATTTCAACAAAAAACAAATTTCTTTTTGCCTTTTTCCTTTAAATTTAAATATTTTCTAAACAAATTCATAGTCTCAAGAAAATCAAATATACAATGCTAAAGTTGTTAACAAAAAATTTAATGAGCTTCTAAAACAATTTCAAATTCAGTAACGCAATGTCTTGATAATAAAAAAAAAATATAAAATAAAATAAAAATTATTACATAAAATGCAAATCCTATAAGTATTTCAGCACAAAAAATTTTTTTTTTTACACAAAATATTCCCGTTCAAATAACAATATTAAAAAAAAATCTGATGTGGTCAGCACATAACCGACCGCATTGTGTATTGTCTAGTTAAATGAAAGTGTTACAGAATATTATAAAAATGTCTGTTAAATACTTCTTTCCAATTTTTAGGACATTAGTAAGCTTATAGTTAACATGCCTAGAAAAATGTAAATTTGGCTCTTAGTAGAGTTTCGCTTTGTGCTACCCGAATTCCCTGAAATGCTCGCCAGTTAGTTTCGGTAACAACCAGAACTCAAATATCCAATTTCAAGAAATTCCATCAATTTGTTCTGTGGATATGGTGAAAAATGTAAAATCGGCCCGCAAATCAGTTCTCGTGCTCTGATCTTTCCAAAAAAGTTATATGTTCATTGCTTTAATATGAGGAATTCATATATTAAATTTCAATGAAATCGGTTGATTATTTCTCTTTATATATACAAAAATGTATATTTGGCCCGTTGTAAACGACCAGTTGCTGATGCCTGATTTCTTCAAAAACATACGAATTTTTGCGGACGGTCGAGCTGAGCTTATATATAAAATTTCAAGTAAATCGGTTGAATATTTTCTTCAAAATGTTCAAAAATGTAAAACAGGCCCGCTAAAACGTGCAGTTCCCGAGGCCTGATATATCCCAAAAGTTGATCAATCCGTGCCATTGTGGAAATAAACTTACATATAAAATTTCATCAAAATCGGTTCAGCAGAACTTGAGATACACGCGTGCACACACAGACCGACAGACCGACAGACCGACAGACAGACAGAACGACAGACCGACAGACCGACGGACCGACAGGTTGCTAAAAATAGTTTATTTACACTTCCCTACTATGGAGAAGTGCATTCCCACCGAAAACTCGATATGCAAAATTTGTTGCCATCACATAACCTACCTATTGTTTACACAATACGGTCGGTAAAAATATTCCGCCCCCTATTATATGCAATTTTTTTTGATAAAAAATTTATTCTTTTTAATAACTACTAGCAAACTACTTTGCATTATTGGACACGATTAGAAAAAATTTTTAACTAACATGATTCTTGTATTATGACATGAACATTTAGGTGGTTCTGCTTGGTGTTTTTTTTTCTAAATAAATAAATAAAACGGTTAGTAAGTTGACAAAAACGTATTCTTAGATAATAAGTAAGTTCAATATAATCTTTTCTATTATTCGATTACAAGTACTTGGATAAGGGGAAAACTTGTTTAAATGAAATATTTTTTTTGTTATCCTTTAGTCCCTTGAATTTTCTAACAAAATATCCATCATTCAGAAGAATTTCCATGTACTCTATAAGTGAAATAAGTTTTATAAATTTGCCGCAACAATTTCAGTACCATTTTTACCCCAATAAAACGAATATTTTTATGATTACCTCTTTAAGTATAACAATTATTTTGGTTTGTTTAAAAATTGTTCTACAAAAATGTTCGTGATTGTGAGTATTTGTGTGATTTTGTTTTATTTAGTAATATAAAAAAAGTCAAGATATGAAAAAGTATTGGTAGATGAAATAACACTAGGTTTACATGCGATACTGAAAAGATATGTAGAAACACAAAAGTAAAAATCATTTTTTCTTCTTAGTTTTGGTGATTATTTAAGGGCCCAACCCAACTTACGCGTAACATATCAAAATATGTCTAAACAAGAAAAGTATTCGTGACGGAATTTCAGAATAAAGTCCTTTAAGCGGAAAAATTTGGGAAAAAAAAACCTGGATAAGTAGAACATCGAATAAGTGAGAAATTATAAGTGAAAATTCAATTTATCCAGGTTCAACTGTATAGTGAACATATTTTTGTTTTCGAATTAAAAAAATTGTTAGCTATATTTAGTAATCTAGCTCGCTAACATTCTGATTTTTTGTGTTTTTTTTTTTTTTTATAATTTTAATTCTAAATTGCATACCTTTAGGTTGTATAATTGTTAAATTTTTTGTATTTACAAAGAAAAGAATTTTTATAATAATTATTAATATAATAGCTGTTATACACACAACGCAACAGAATATTCTTTAAAAAAAATTCAACATCAAATTTTGAAAATAAACCAAATAAATCTCTTGGAAGTAAATAATTTTAGAAGAAGAAGAAGATAAAAAAGCAAAAATAACAAATTTAGTTTTGTGATTTAATATTTTGAGCCTGAGTCCTTTTTTTGTTTTTTTAATTAACTGATATTTTTATAATACTTCCTACGCAATTTTCTCGTTTTTTTTTTCCTTCTTTTTGTTGCTTTTGCGTACATTATAATCTTTTGTTTAAGATTGGGTCTAATGTTTGTATAGGATTTAATATTTTCTAAGTAATATGTTCCTTTTTTATGATATTCTATATTTTATATAAGGATTAATTTTTTGCAGGACTTAAGATTCATTCGTATAATATAAAAAATATAACAGTAATAATATAAAATTAAATTTTTTTGGCAAAAAAACAAAAAAAAAATTAATAAAATTTTATAAGAAAAGTTTTTGTTTTCACAATTTTTTTCTCTTATTCACTGGTAATAAAGACTATTTTTAAGTCATAATGAAAATACGAGAAGAGAAAAAAAAAAAACTAAAAAAGAAAATGAAGAAAAAAAAAAGGATTTGTGAATTTTTCTGAACTTGTGCAGGGTGCGATTTAATGTGTTAAACCTTTTCACCTTCATATTATAATTTCTTGTAGGTATATCGGAACAGAAACATTTTATACGATTAACTAAAATAAGAATTTAATAATTTATTGTGTAGAATATTTTAATAAGGAACCAGAAGGAAAAAAAAAATAATTAATTTGACTTCTTTATGAGAAAAATTTGCAAATGGAATGGAAAAAAATTTGTGAATACTGCGGATCTTATATTTGTTCTTATATTTAAAAAATTTTTGATTTTATTATTCTCTTAAATGTTTAAATTGTTGTTATTTTAGTTTAGATGTTAGGTTTAATACACATACATATGTACATATTATAATTGTATACCAGAGAAAATTAACCAAGAATGTATTATTGTTTACGTGTATAAATGAAAGGATTGTCAGCATTGAATGCCAAAATATATTAACCCAAATACCTTAAGAAAATTCATTTTAAAGATTTCATTTTTAAAGTTCAAGTGAAACAAGTAGGAAACCAAAATAACACGATTTCAATTTGAATCAAATTAGAAACCAAAAATAAAAACTAATGATGCCTTAAGTCATATACGCCTTTAGTTAATGCGTCAAGTCAATTATTGTAAAATTGATTGCAACGGATAATTTGTCAAAAATTATCTGTCATTGAAGTAGCCGTTCTATGCGTTACCTATTAAATTTAATTTTCGATCAAAATATTTTTTTTTTTTTGTAAAATTTGTAAAATACAGAAAAATGTGTAGAAAAATTCAATCTCTGAAAAATTTCAATAGCATTAAAAAACTTTAATTTTTAAGATATTCTTGTGTGTAAAATTTAAAAATTTAAATCAGTTTTGTAATTGTATGGTATCCAGTACAAAATTACTCGTTTATATTGATTTTAACGAGTGACTCTCAGTTTGTTCTAAATTCTCATTGTATCATAAACGATATAATAGTAATTTGGATCAAGATGAATCTATGAGTCCGGATTATATTTTGAAAAAATGAAATCGGTGATAACCCCAATTATATGTAAAGGATCAGTGATAGCCTTAATATACGATGAATATTGTGTTGACAACAAAGAAGTATGTAATAAAAGTTTGTTTTGTATAACCAAATTTGAATTTATGTGTTTGGTAAATTAATTTCTGAAAATATTAATCAATTTAAAATGCTCCAATTTAAGATAATAATTTGAACAGTTTCTTCTAGAACAGCTTTGTGTTTCGTGGATTTTAAGTACACTATATAAAATAAAATTATGTTATGATTTTCATTAGGCACAAGTGGTTTGGGTATAGCTTATTCAGAATTAAGGAATCAATGCCTAATTCCTAGAGGAATATTTTCCAGTATTTACTTGTGATCGGAAATTGTATAAATGAGCATATGAAGGCGTTTATCTGGATAACTATAGCTTAAATTAAATTGATTGTGAGACTGAAAATTAAGGGCAATCAATTGTCTGTAAAATACGCTCCCAAAGATAGCTCTATGTTGCATGATTCCTCACTTATAGTCCTTTATTTATATGCAGCAAAAATCGGTACCTATTTTTCTTCAACAGGCTGTAGGTCGAAAACTAGTACATCTGCACCCTCAACAAAATAATTTTTTCGAAATATCCTGTATAGTCAAATTTCATTTTCAATTGTCAATTTAAGTAAGTAATAAATTCGAGCTTGAATTTATTATTTACTTAAATTGAACTTCATTTTTTATACATAAGAATTTTTGAAGTTTCTATATTTTAAAATTTCTTCTATATGAATGAAATAAAAATGAATAATTATGAATTATTTACAGTATGTAATAAAAATAGCAGAATAAAATTTAACATGAGCGATTCAATTTTTTCTATAGAATTTATTGTATAATTTTCCTAGCAATTTTTAACCTCACACAATAATGGTTTATATTGAAAATTATCTAAGTCGCATGGGTTTAAGGTAAATAAAAATTTGATTAACTGGTTACTTGTTTTATAGCATATTTATTTTCCTAACCAACTACATAAATCTTCAACTATTTAAATTAAAATTATTTTGAAAATATATGAGACACTGCCAATATTCAATTTTATACTTTTTCTATCCTTGTGTTAAGAGCAATGGTGTTTCAGACTTTGATAATATTATTACATTATATGGAATCACAACATATATTTTCACATATCCTTCCTCACAACAACAACTTTAGCTTTTATGGGTCAAATTATATTTTTAATATTTAATTAAAATTTTTAATAATTATTAAATTAAAAGTATACACAAAATGGTGTAAATATTTAATGAATTTATAAAAAAAAAAATTAAATGTAAATAATCAATAGGAAATCCAATTAATAAAGGATATTAGAACCTTTTCATTAAAGCACTTATTTTTTTTCCAATTCATGCGAGCTGGTTTTATTTAGTTTTTAGAACATATGCTTAAATTCTCATCAGAATATGTGCATTAGCTATTTCTTACTTGCAGCTGAACAAAATTAAAAAAAAAAATAGAAAAAAACTTGCAAAAACCTACTTTTTACTTAACCTAAATTTAAAAACGCAGTCTTAGTAGTCTTATACAACATTCATATGTACATATTTAATGATAATGAGAGCATAAAGAATGTTTTTATTTTTAAATGGAATATTTTTATAAACGAATTAGGCAGGTATTGTTTTAATATCGTTTTCAATATTACATGGATTTTGATTGGAATAACGTAATCAAAGGCAGAACGAGTTATGGCAGAAGAATTAAAAAATTGTTCTCCTCGCACTGGACTTCGGGTTCTTGTATGAGAGGTAAAAGTTTTATTTGGCCAATTTTGCTTATTTTCAATACCGAACAAACCGACAAATATTTTGTTTTTTTTTTTTTTTGAATAACCTATTTTATGGCAGAGATATTCAAATATAAAAAAAATTTTTGATTTCGTCCTTTGATATCTCTGAAACTATAAACGCCTTTCAAAAAACTGACACATCGATATAAGAGAAATTCCTTGAGCTTTAAAATGAATTTTCTTATTTGGGTTTGCCTGTCGTATTTCTCAAGTTATAATTTAAAAAATTATAAAAATAATAGACGATTTTTAAAAATTCCAATTTTCCGATTTCGTAACTTAAAAAGAAAGATTCAAAAAGCAAAATATTACAAGGTATTTCTTGCTCGTTTAAATACAATCTGTCACCCTGATTTCGGGAACATCACAGAATGTCAGACATTAATTTTTTAATTTTATAATCGATTTAGGTAATGATTTAGATTTAGGTTGACGCGACTATCCGAGGATACATTTAGGCCAAGTAGACCACGTAAACAAGCCCAAGTCTTTTATAAAGCGGTTTAGATCCCTGGCATTTATATTCGGCAGGTTCGTAACTCGTAAAAAGAAATGTGACTCGAGGAACTTCCACCTTTTCTATACTCATAACCAGCTTTGGCATGGAGTCAACATAATTTATTTTTATGTTACTTATGTTTTGAATTTGTTCCGCATTTCGTTACTTTTTGAATTTATTTTCACAGATTTTATAATTTGGCTCCTTTTATTCTTGATTATTTTCTATCTTCTTGAAATTTGAGATTCTTGTTTAAGTTGTGGCCAGAAGTTATTGAACTACCAATTACAATGGTCTAAAATTCACTCAGATTTTTCGATTTTTATATTCTACCTTTTGCTGATACTGTTTGAATACGTAATATAAAAATCAAAAATAGAATAAAAGTAAAACAAAACAGGAAAACAAAAAGGAAGTTTGCAATGCTATAGATTACAATGAATTTAATGAACAGTATTGTTTGTAGATAAGCGCTTGAAAATTGTGTACAAGAGTATTAGTTACAAGGATAATAAAAAAAATAAAATATTTTGTTTTCCATTTTTTCTGGTTTTTGTTTTGCAATTTAATTTTTTCCATAAATATTTTAGTTTACTAAAAAAAAATTTTTTTATTATACATTGAAGCAGGAAAATAAAGAAATTATATGCCGTGAGAATGCGGCGCGGAGTTAATTAAAATTTAATTATTTAAAAACACGTAAAAGTTTTTTGTACAACGTTAGAAAAACAAAAATGTCATTGTCAAAAATTTTATGAGTTTTTGCGTAAATTTGAGTATTTTTGATATTATAGGTAGATTGAGTTTTACTAGGTGAGACGTAAATTTTGTTTTATAATTCATGAGAAGTGGCAGGAGGAGGGAGCCGGCGGGAGGCAGGGCCCGAAGGAGGCGGAGGGACGCATGAGCGTATTGTAAGAAAATTGTTATTAATTTCTATTTGAAACAGTCTTCCTAAGTACATATATAGCTATAAAATTAAAGGTTAAAATAAGACGTAGAAAGCTAGACTGAAATAAATTTTTAAAATTGTTAAACTTTTTTTCGGACTACAAAAATGTTTAATTATAACATTTTCCGTGAAATTATTCCGCTTTTTCTCGGGATAAGAACGAATGCGATCTCTAAAATTTCAAAGTTACAATTCATTAGACCTTCTTTACCATTTGTTATGAAAATATTTTGAAAAAATTCAAATTTCAAATAGTCTTCATCACCAAGTCTTCTATATTTTTATTAAAAACATATGACGTATTAAAACTTTAATTAACCAAGACTGACATACAATTAGAATTCGTGTACATGTAATATGCAAATGGTTTTTCACCAGAAACATTAAAAAATAAGTGTTTATTTCTGTTTTTTTTTTTTGTTTTTTTTTCACAAAACGCAAAATAATTTACGTTTTTATATTATAATATAATTTGAAATTTATTAAGAATCACCATTTCTTTCACTCTTCTGTACTTGTATATGGGCCACTCATATAATTAGATTCCTTACTTATCTTATATTGTTGTATAATATAAAAATGTATGTGTTTCTCTACATTTGTATGAGAGTTTCCTACAGGATATGACTATTACAATAAATGAAATTACAACAAAAAAACAAAAATAAAAGGGGCACACCTTTATTAAGGTAGAATTAATAATATACGAATATTTCATTACATGAAAAAAAAAAATTAATAAAATGGAGTCAATATTAGAAATAAGTTGGTCGCATATCATATAATTTTTACATTTTAAGAACGTAATTTTTACATTTTGAATTTTTTGTATATTTCGGGGTATAAAAGAATTAATTAAATAAAAATAACAGAATTATGTAGAGTTTTGTGTGTTTTTTGCTTTTTTTTTAACACTAATAAACATTAAGAATTTTATAAAAAATTCTCATTAATTGCTATTATTTTGTATTAGCTGTACTATTTGTACATTAAAATTTTTTAAATACATTGCATGTCAGGGACAAAAGTATGCTAACTTAAAAATTTTGATTTTTCATTTTCCAAGATAATTAAGAATTTCGTATAGTGTTGAAAATTCTCCATTTGGAGTTTGTTAAAATATAGTGTGCAAGCCTTGTAGGTGATTTTATTTTTATTTATTTAAAAATCGTTAATAAACGGTGGCTTATCTCCTTTTCTTATTTTCGACTTTAGCAGGAAGACGGTGGAGATTTCTTGGAGGATCATTTTACTTTTTATGGGCTATAGATCTGGCAAATGTTAATGCACCCTGCCTTTGACAGTTTTTGAAAAGCTTGGGCTGGTTCTCGTAAGGGTTGGGGACTTTATGGATTCTTGCTGTAGCTGTGTCGACCTAATCTAACCTTACCTAACCTAATACCTTTAAATACTTTATTACATTTCTTATAATGGCAAATCTTTTTTTTACTTCGAACTCATTTCTTAATGTAACACATAGTAACCTTATTGAATTATCACGTGGTGGCTTATACGAGGGTCACTATTTATATTTCGGGTCCTGGCAATACTAGTGCTACCAGGTGCAATCTGACACTTCCATTGGAAAGTTTGACATTTTTTAGGACAACTTCACTCAGAACGTTTTGTCATTCGAGCGCGAATTGTTTTGTTTACAGTGACTTGAAAAATTCATCTCGGTCAAAAAATGGAATTGTCCCGTGAAAATTTTCGTGCGATGATTTTTTACGATTTTCGGCGCGGATTATCGAGACAAGAGTGTCTCGATCAACTTGTTTCGACTTTTGGTGATGAAGCACCATCAAAAACCACTGTAAATCGCTGGTACCAAGAGTTTGGTTTCGGACGCCGTTCGCTCCAGGATGAATTTCGTGAAGGTCGGCCAATTTCGGTCGTTTTGCCGGAAACCATCGATGCTGTGCGCGAAATGATAATGATGGACCGGCATGTGATATACTGTGAGATTGAGGCATCCTTGGGCATTGGTTCCACCAGCGTACATAAGATATTGCATGAACATCTTGCCGTGAAAAAGGTGTGTTGAAAATCAGCTGAAACAATGGACTATTTGAGCACTCAAAATGTCGAATTGATGGGTCATCCGCCGTACAGTCCTGATTTAGCACCCAATGACTTCTTCTTATTCCCTCACATCAAAAAAAAATGCGTGGACAACGATTTTCAACACCTGAAGAAGCAGTCGATGCGTTCAAAAACCATGTTTTGGAGGTGTCTCAATCGGAGTGGAAAAAGTGCTACGAAAATTGGTTTCAGCGCATGCAAAAGTGTATTGATCTTCATGGGGAATATTTTGAAAAACAATAAAACCATTTCCAATGATAAATGTTTGTTTTTTATTGCTAGACCCGAAATATAAATAGTGACCCTCGTATTAGACTGCAATTTATTATAAAATTAGTCATGTTTGATGTTTATCTAAATTAGGATTTGATTTGCAATTTCAATTATTCATCAATACAATTTTTCTAATTATATTGATAATTAAGTCAAATTTAATAAAATCTGAAATTCTGCAGTATAGAAATTTTAAAAATATTTGTTCGTAATTAATTTTAATATAAGTTTTCTTGAAATGAATGTTTTTTTGAGTTACTGCATTTTTGTTGCAGACATGTTTTTTCAAATACGTATATAATTTTCTTTGTTTTTGCCAATATTTTTTTAATATCTTAATTTTTATGTTGAATATAATATCGTAAAATTGAAATTTTTAAATTTTTCAAGATGATATTTTAGGGGTAAACATTCAAAATATATAGAATTAAAAAAAATACTATAAAATTGAAAATTGGTAATTAAAAATTATAAATAGATTCATAAAGTTCATTAGCCATTAGTCAAGGTTTTACAAATTATTTGAAATTGTTCAATTACAATGATTGGTTTTTTTGCTTGATTTGAATAAAAATCTAATGATAAAATGAAATTTTTAAATATAATCTTAATTTGACATAATAACATCATATTTTGATATTTGCCTAAAAGTATGCTTCAAATTTAAAAAATTTCTTTAAGCATATTTTCAGAAGACAGAATCTATTCTAGTACAAAATTTATTTTTGAAATAAATATTTAATAACAAATTTATACTACATTTCATAATAAAAGCATACATACAATTTACATATATATATTCACGTACATATATCGAGATTATAAATATAAATTGTGTAGATTCTGTAAAATATAAAATTGTTTTTTTTTTTTTTTCTTTTCTTACTTAATTCTCTTAAGTATAGATTTGAACTAGTTTTTTTCCATTCTAAGGGCAAAGTAAAAAAAAAAAAAAACAAAATAAATTTTAAAAATACTCTCACATTTTATATACACACGGTATATGAAAATATACCGTACATTATTTAAGAAAAATAAATGTATGTAAGTAAGTACACCATATTCAAAAATATTATAAAGAAGAACGTATTATAAATAACAAGCATAAGAACGTAGAGAAACAAACAACTTTTTAACAGTAAAGTATGCAATGTAAAATAAAATTTTGTGTTTCTTTAGTTGCCTATCATAGCTGCCTACTTGTATTAAAATATTAAATACATACATATACAAATATGTATAACATAAGAGTAGAAAGAAATCAAAAGAAATTCTTAAATATATAAAAAATTTAAGGAACAATTTTAAATAAAAAAAGAAAAAAAAACAATAAAAAAGGCGATCTGGTAAGAAAAATATTTTCTTTGTAACTAAAGACCTTACATTTGTACATACATATTTACTTTACCTTGTTACTTAGAGCCTATCATATTATGTGCATTACATATTTTGTACACATACACACGCAATACATATATAAAATATATTATAGAGAATAATATAATAACAGTTTATTATATTTTTGTATAACGGTATAATATATGAAACGAATTCGAAAATAATAAAATGCGCCGAAATTTTGTTTTGGAACGAGAGAACGAAATTTTTGGAAAAAAAAAAAAAACAAAAAAAAAAAATATTTATGCGATTTTGAATGAAAATTAAAAATGAAACGGAAAAAAAAAAAAAAAATTAAGAAGTGGGCCACAAAACAAAAAAAAATAAAAAAAAAATTTAAAAATTTTATAAGGATTAGAAACAAGAGCAAAAACAGCAACAAAACGAAAAAAAATATTGAAAAATACAATTTCAAGGGTGAACGAGAAAGGAAGATACATACACTGACTCTGTTATTGTTACCATGATGAAGATGGTGATGATGCGAATGATGATGGTGTTTTTCTTGTTTTTCTTGCTTTTCTTGTTTTTCTTGTTTCTCTTGTTTTTCCTGTGCTTGATCCATTCTTATTGAAAATTCTCTTTTTTTTTTTTATTTTTTTATACAACAAAACTTTTCTCTTGAACTTTTTATTTTTTTTTTAATTTTTTTTTTGTTTTAGTTTTTCTTTTTATTATTTAGATCCTTTGTGGCGTGTTATGGTTGATATTGTTTACTAATATAGTAAAAAATAAAAATATATTTTGAGAAAAAAAAAAAAGTTGTAAAAATTAAATTTTTGGAAAACTTATGGAAATTTGAAAAATTTTTTGAATTTTCAAAAATATTGGGAGCTGTGAACAATGAAATTTCAGGAAAAAAAAAAACGAATTACAGAAAACGAAAATGAAAAAAAAAAAATGAAATTTTATAATTAATTTTTTTTTGTTGTTTTGATTTTTTTTTTATTCTTTTTTTGGTATATGGAAAAAATTGGAGTTGAGATAAACGCAGTTTCGTTTTTTTTTTTTTTTTTGAAAATTTTTTTCGGTACACAATGTTTAATTAAAAACGCAATTTGTTTTCTTAAAATTTTTTT
The DNA here is from genome assembly GCF_029603195.1 of Condylostylus longicornis. Classification (NCBI taxonomy): domain Eukaryota; kingdom Metazoa; phylum Arthropoda; class Insecta; order Diptera; family Dolichopodidae; genus Condylostylus; species Condylostylus longicornis. Next base: position 2,928,976 of record NW_026578009.1, on the reverse strand, counting down.
TCAATCAAATTTTAAATTTAACAACCTAATAGTTTTTAAATTAACAATTAAAATTTTTTTATTTTTAAAAATATAGAAAATTTTTTTTTTCTAATAAAAATTTTAATTAGAATTTTTAATTTAATTCCAACTTCCAACGAATTTCATTAAAATTAAAAAGAAAAAATTGAAAATTTTTATTCAAAAAAAATGTAATTATAACGGTACTCTTTTAAATAACCTTTTAAGAGAAAAAAAATTTTACTTTTTAATTTTTTTTTTTCCAATTCAATTTTTAAATTCAAATTTTTTGCCTTCCTTTACACAATAATTTAATAATTAATTTTTCTTTTTTTTTTTTTTTTTTATTGCAATTTTTCAATATGACCCACAATTAAAATTTTTTGAAATCAAAATAATCCTTTGTTTTCCTTTTTAATTTTTTTATTTGTCGGTTTTTCTATAACAAGATAATTTTGTACTGTACTCAACAAGAGTTCGGTTTAAACTGGCGCGAATTAAGCTTTTCTAGAATTATTAACTTTCTAAAACTCACTCTAGAAGAGTTTTCCCGTTTTTTTTTTTTCTTTTTACGTTTTATATTTAATTTTTTACTTCAAACAAAAAAAAAAAAAAAAAACATGTAAAAAGTAAAAAAAATTTAGAGAGGGGATTTCGACAAAAATTGTTCGCAAAAATAATATATATATAATAATACATGTGTATAGAGCAAAGTTAGATTAAGAAGTAAAAATTACACAGAAAAAAAAAAAATAAGAAAAACAAAACGAAATGATAAAAAGATGAGTTTCGTATTCAATTGTGTTTGTATGTGTTTTATGTTTGATTTTATTGCAAAAACAAAAAAAAAAAAAACAAAAAAATAAAAGTGTTACCGCTTATAATTAAAATTTAGAAAGCAAATATCAATTTGTTGAAAAAATTCAGAAAATTATTGCCACGAATTTTGTCAAATTCAAAATTTAAAATTGTCGATTAAATTCTTTTGAATGAGAAGAAATAGAGAGTCTAGACTTTATTATATGTTTTTGAGAATAAACTCAGCGATTAAGAATCAAAAATTCTGCATGCTGATGATGTTCAAAAAATTCAGATATATCATGCTCTTAATTCTTTTGGCAGAAAAACCTGGATTAGCGAAGGAAAAATAGTGTTCGGTGGTTAAATGTCATCAGTGGTGCAAAGGTTTTGGGGGGGGGGAGGGTGGAAGAGGGGGGTGGTTAGTTTAGAGGGGGGTAATATAGTTTAAAAAATTTTTTTCAACTCTTATTTAATTTGAAACAGTGCTATCCATATTTTTAGGAAGATTTTTAGGGATATTGCCTTTTTTTTTGTTTTGAATATTCGACAGTTAATAAATAAACTTATTGCAAGTCTGGCAATATTATTTTAAAAGTTTATATATAATATTTTTGTACCATATAATAAATTCACTTACATCTATATACAATGTTTGTAATTGTGTATGATATATATGATATAATTATTATTATGATTCCCTACTCCTTCAAGTAAAACAAACTAACATATATTTGTTTACAAAATTACGTATATTTATATATGTATATCATCATATATAAATATATATCTATTGAACGCATACAATAATATGACGAAAGTAATGAACTACTTATACATGGAAAGATTTGTGTATAATATACAATATAAAATAGGATAATTTCGTATTCATATTGTACATATAAAATGTAGATCTATATGTATACATATTTAATTATTTGCATACTATTTGAAAATACATATATACAATTGATAATAATAACAGTAATATAAATATAATGGGATATTTTTTCTTTCATATAATATATTATGATAATGACGATGCTATGACAAATACTTGTACAATACAAAGTGTTTTCTTCTCATTTATCGCATATATACAAGAAAATTTTAATAAGAGTAAAAAAAAAATGAGAAAAAAAAAAAAAAGAATTTATTTTTGTAAATAAAAAAGCTTTTTGTTTGCCTCCTTTTTTTTGCCCATTTTCATTCCCGTTTTTTGTTCTATTCCTTACTCTATATTTTGTGTTTAAGAGTGTTGGTTTTGTTTTGATGCTGAGCCACCAATGATATGCAAAAAAGAACTTTTAATTTCATTTCAAATTTTAAATTGTATTTCAAAAAAAAACAAAAATATTTTTCTGTTTTTCTCTTTCCTAATAGAAAAGAGAAAATTTTAATACGAAATACGAAAGGGAAAATAAAATTGAGAGTGGACATTTAAAATATTACAAAAAGGAAGAATTCAGACGCTGTTAATTAAAGTGACATATATTTTGATAAAAGTCTGCGCTATAGAAAATGAGACACAATCAAAAGGTTTCCTGTCATTTGTAATGTGATTTCGGGAATAAAACCGAAACCATATCTTGTCCCTTGTAATTATTGGTATGTATGGTATAATTGAACTTTCTGGGCTTATATTTGTTCTTATTATAGACCATTTACGTTCTGAATTAAATTTTTGATTAAATATATTTTGTTTTAATAATTTGAAATCTGAATCAGAATTATTCTTGTGATGTGAAAATTATAACAAATGACATTTTTATTTCTGAATAAATCCGAACCCTATTTGAAAATTTCAATTGTTTTTGAATTTTATTCAAAATTACCTTAAATATATTCTTTATAGCGATTCAATAATTTATTTTTAATTTCAAAATAAAATTTTATTTGAATTTTTTTCTTTTTTTTTTTTCAAAAAAAAAAATATCCAAATATAATTTTTAAATTTTCAAATCCCATACTAATGTTTATTAAAAGGAGGTGTTCAATGTTTTAATTTTTGATTTTTTTCAGTGTTGATATTAATTCAGCAAAGTAAATTTTTTGTTTGCCTCATCCTAAAAGTATGCATTTTTTCAATAATTAAAAGATAATAGCATCGACCATTTATTGCTTGATTATAGCTATGTTTATATATTTAAATATATATTCATAGTTATATTGAAGCAATAAAATTTAATATTAGTTATTTAATAATTGAAAAATATTACAAGAGTGGTGCTAAAATTTCATATTTTATTGAATTTATGAGTTTATAGTAATTAAATAACAGATAAATATGTTGGAAATAATTAATATTCATTTAATTATTAAAAATTTGCGAATTATAAAACTATGGAAGTAGTTTTCTATTAAAGCTGATGTAACAGTCGTCGTACATAACCAACACGATCCGCTTATATACGAATCACAAAGTTATTATTTTTTATATTCGTTTTTTTTTTTTTATGAGCTAGTTTAGTTAAATAAGTAAATTTTGTGTCTAAATGCATTTTCTTCCTATATGTGGAGAAATAGAATTGATGATTAAATTTTTAGACGAAATTAAATGAAATTTACGAAAAATTTTGATTTTATTCGAACAGAACATATATTATTTGCTATCTCTCTTATTTATAAATACAAGTTGCATTTCTTACTATTAAAACGAGTGAAATTTTCGAATTTTTTTTCAAATTTAGTCGGTAGAAATAAGTGACGAAGTTCCTACAGACAACAGAATATTACTATAGTTATTTCTAATTTATAATATTCTTTTTAATTTTCTATTATTATTCATTTCTTAATTTTTCTCAATATCATAATTATATAAGAGAAATAAAAAAATTAAAATTAATTAAAAACTATTGATGATTTTTAACAATACTGAAAAATTTAATTCTAAAAAATGCATTACAATTTTAGTTCTTTTACAATCGATTTTACGATATTACGATATAATATATTATTATAAATATCTTTACGAGCAAATTAATATAAAATTGTACACATTATAATTTTATTGTTAGGTAGTTAACTATATTTAATTCAAGCGTATTTTGTTTTGTTTCCTAAAAGTATGCAATTTTTATTATTTTTCCTTGTCTTTACGTTGAATATAATACGCTATGCCTACCAAAAGAAAAGCATTATTATTTCCATTGTTGTTTGTTTTTTTATAAATAAATTTTCTTAAAATTTCATATAATATGTAAAAATGTATGTACTGTGTATGTAGGTGGATATTCTCGCAAGAAAAAGCAAGAAAACGATATATAGCAAGTATAAATTTCTTTACTATTAATAAAAACATTTTAAGTGTAGGTAATAAATAAAATGAATCGTAAAACACGAAAAGTCATAAATTTTTGGTAAAAAAAGGTATGTGAAAAATAGAAAAAAAAAAAATTTTTTTTTTGCATAATTTTCATTTTAACTTTTTTTTTTTTTTAATAAAAACAATTTTTAAAAGCTTCCTTCTTGAGTTCAAAAATTATTCAAAATGAAAGCTTTCGTTCAACAACAAAAATGTTATTATTTTTTTCCCCTTATAAGCTTTTGAGAAATTTCTTCTTTTTTTTTATTTGTTTGTAACTCTGTTTTTTTGTAACGTTTTTTTGTTTTACCGTTTATTTTGTTCATTATTTTTTCGCGCCATTTTCTTCTATACTATCATTGAAAGTATATGTATTTCACATTATGTAGGTAAAGCGGTTAATTTGTTATATATATATATATATATATATATATATATATATACAATCATACATAAATTATATTTGGGTTATGCTCTATTGTACTGTTATGGTACGAGTATATAATATGGGTTATTAAAGAAATACATAAATAATAATAATGTATATGCATATACATATTATATTTATAGGTGTGTGTAAATATAATATTTAATATAATATAAATATAATGTTAGTATTATGCGTATATAATTAAGTATATTAATGTGGATATAATTTTTTTTCACAGATATAATGTATAGGAATTGGGGGATTGTGTATTTGTTGTTGTACATTTAAAATTAATATGTGTGTATATATTTAAAATGAGTTAGCATAATAATTATGTATGTATTTGTGTATCGTATATCTGTTTTCTGTAATTGAAAGTATTATGACCTTTTTCTATTTTGTTTTCATTCAATATTTTATTTTTTTTTTTTTGGTTTTGAATTTTCTATTTTGTATTTTATAACTTTATAATTTCCGTTTTATATTAAATTAAAATTTAAAGCTTTAAATTTAAATTCAATTGTGAAAATATTTTGCATCTTCATGAGGTACACAATTATACAAATATTTAATATTTGTATATATAGAGACGAAATTGTTGAGGAAAACCAAAACATGAAGAAAGAGAAAGAAATTTTTATTTTTTTTTGTTTTTTCTTTCAAATTTTCTCTATTTTGTTTTTAAAAATTCTATTATTTGTTTTCTTATACATATGTGAATATTTAGACCCAAGCCGATCGATAAATTCTTCTTCTATATCACTCTTTTTGTTATTTTAATATTTTCTCTTTCTTCATTTTTATTATTGTTACTTTCTTTTGTTTGTTCGTTGTCGGCTGTGTAAGCGTGTGCTTTTCTTATTTGATTTCAGTTCTTATTAATTTCATTTTCTTTTTAGCAAATACAATATTCAGAAAACAATTCACAATACGCAAAACAATTTCTCTTTCTCTCCTTTTTGCGTTCTCTATTTCTCTGTCTCTTTGTCCTTTATTTAGAAATTTTATTTATTTTGATTTTGTTCTTGTTTTTCTATTATATCTTGAAAGTAAACCACAAAAATGTGCTTTATTCTTTTATGCTCCTTATATTTTTCTTAGATTTTTCAAGTTTTGATCTCTCAAAACTATATTTGTGCTATAAAAGGATTCTATATTAAGATTTGTGGAAGACAAGATGTTAAAATTTTGTTTTTTCCAACTTGTTATGCACACATTCATATATTATTTGAAATTCTAATTATATAATTTAAAATAAACTTGAAAGAGTATACATATATGTGACATTAATATTGCAAAACAAAGAAGAAGAGTAAAAAAGAAAAAGAGAATAATTGAAAATAAGAGGAGGATACAAAGAACTCGTAACTTACGTAAAAAAATAATAACACAAAAAAAAACACAAAATCAATTGTTCTTGTATGTGTGTTAGGAGCTCAATGACCGCGTATAATTTTTATAATATTATTTTGTATACTTTGTTATCCTCGTCTATTTATGGTATTGTATACATTCCGTTTATATAGAAATACACGATATATATTAAGCTTTTTTGCATGTATATATTTGTAAATATATTTTTGGTTTTTCGTGAACCAAAATTGTTATATAAACAAGGCAATATTTTGATTTTTGTACTCGTATACTTGAACTTTCATTGATACAAAAGAAAAATTTTTTTTTTGTGTTTTTTTGTAGCAATATTTATAAAAATACTTAAATGGTATGAGTGTTTACGCATTGCTTATTTAATTGAAAAGAAAAAAAGAAAAAATTGTAATGGGGACAACAACAAAATATGAGAAAAATTAAGATGAAAATTTCATCCTAGAAATATGTTAAAAGTGTAATAATGGAAATTTTGTTTTTTTTTTATAGTAAAATTTTCACTTACATAACACGTTACATATACATGCACATGTATTATATATGGACGATGTATGTTATTTATTTAATGCCTAATTATATGCTAATATTTTTATTCGGAAATCTTTTATAATAAAAAAAAATATGTAATAATAAAAGTAAGACATGTAGCTATTAAAAAAGTTTCAACATTTGAAGTAAATTTTAAAGGGTGTGGCATTGTGATGGTCATATTATACGATTTTGTTTTTTGGTAAAAATTAAGAAAAGAAAAAAAACAGAGCATGGTAGGAGATATTAAAAACTATTAAGTATTAAGATTTTGGGAAGTTTCGGATAATGTTATGTGTTGAAATAAAAGTAGGAAATTTTTAGTGTATACACTTAATTCGTTTAATTTTTGTTTCGCCTGTTTTGATTATATTATTCAAATAATCTGAAAGGCGTCAGGATACTTCTTGAGGAGCATATTTCTCTATATTTGTATATACAAAACACAAACATACATATTGTACGTGTGTATACAAAACATATTTTCTTTATATACAATATACTAAAACATATGAATTTGATATAAAGTTTTTTTTATTAAATTGAAAATTTTTTTGTTAATTTTTCTTTTAAGAGATTTACACCAAATTAGATTCATATGAATTTCAATTTTTATTAAATAAATTATTCGTGAATTATGTAAAAATGTTCACCTATATATAGGATATTCTGTTGTAGGTCTTTCCTTAACAGTCGGGTTGGTTTCGGAAGCTTGCGAGACCTGAAACAAATCTCAAGATTTTGCCTGGAAAGAAGAACCTGAATATGATTCTAATCACATACAGGCTGCTGCTACGAAATGCTGTAGTAGAATGTTCGAACCTCAGATAGGCGAATTGAACAATATGTAACGTGACAAAGAAGTTGTGGCCAAAGCTGGGCTTGCGTCGCACAAGGAATCTGATATCTCTTCGGTGGAAGGACATTGGAGCAGTGATAGGGGTTTAACTTTTAACTGTATGATTGGCGATCATGCCAGGAGGATTGGCCACCACGCAAATGATCTCTGTAGAAGCTGCTCTGACGAAGAGGGGGAGGAGGAGAATTGCTATACTTGTGTCCGGCGTTGGCAACTGGCAGGCAGAGGCTCCTTACCCAGCGAATATAAATGGTAGCGACCTTGGACGGTTTCTGCGGATATCGGACTGGTTCTAATGGAGGGGAAAGGGAGAAATCCTGCGGTATCATAAGTGTGCCCTTCATGGAGCCGCGCAATGTAACCTAACCTTACGCAGGATATTTATTATAATTTAGCAAATTTTTATTATTAAAGTATATCATGAGTCCTAAGTTATATTACAATAATAATATGGTGTTTAAATGCGATTCATCTTGAGGAACACTGAGTTGTATTTATTATTGAATTGTAAGTGTCCGTTATATATAAGGATACTAAATGACTTTGAAAGTGTTTTTGGTATTTTTGCATTTTAAAATTTTATAAAATTAAAATTTAAAGTTTCTAAAAAAGTATATGTTTCAATTGGACATTAACACGCATACCAAACATATACCAAGTGAATAAATATACGCTTTTCATTCGAATCTTTTATATGTGTGTTCATATTTTTGTGCTATCTTATAAAATGTTTTGTTATAAAATTTTGTATGCATATATAAGAATTGCTATACATATTAGAGCTATTTACTGTTGGGGATAATCTGTGAACGTGTTTAACACCATTCTTTTTTAAGTTTTAATTTTGAATTGTTTACAAAATGATATAAAGGAAAAAAGATGTAGAAAAAATCGATTTACAAAGGTATAAGATGATTTTCTTGTTAAAATTACAAAACATTCAGAATACCTGTACAAAGCATTCACACACACTTATATAGTATGCATAGGCTTACCATCAGTCCCAGTCGTTAATAGGAATTCAATAGTGAAATAAAAATCACTATATATGAGTTCTTGTATAGCTCAGCAAGAATACCAATTATTAACCAACTTAGTCTTCAACCAGTCATAATGGCACTTAGATCACGTAATGACGGTAATTAAGGGTAAGATTACGCTTCAATATTCTTGTCACCATAGTCCGTTACCATTATACCATTTTATTATATCAGTGTTTTATTAATTTCAAAATTTTTAAGGGTTTTTTGTGAACGAAAGTTGCTCAATCAAAGACAAAACAATGAAAGCACCCTTTATAAATTTCTGAATAAAATTAACCAACATACAATGAGTGATTTATGTAAGGAAAATCTTGATATTTGATTAATCCAATGAATTTGTGAAAATTTAAAATTGAAACACTCTTGCTTTAGACTTTTTTATTTTAAAGATTTTTTAAAGGTTCGAAGAGTTATTTTAGAGTATAACATACATATATCTATATATGTACATATACTCATGTTTATTCAATTTAAATTAGAAATTATATAAATTTAGATCAAATGAATTGTTTGGAAAGAAGCAATTTTCCCTTGAACATGTAAAAATACTGCTTTCAATAACAGTCATACCACATTATTTAAATTACATACTTTCATTCATATACCGAAATATTTCCAAAATTGCATACATTTAGAATTAAACGAGAAAAAATAGAGTTGACCTTGTCAACTCTGTGATACCCGTACGAATTTGTTATCCCATGTGCGAATAACTAATGTGCCATAACTAACTATGGGGCAGACTATGACTTTAAGTTGCCGTATTACCATATTAATTTATGCAAAATTTCAGTACTATGTGTTATTCAAAATACCGGTTGTGCCAAACTACTATTGATGTTGTAAAGCAGCTACCAGAAAGAGCCAAGAAATTTTAGCCAATTTTATCAAGCACATCGGCCCTACTAATATATTCACTTGTGTGAAATCTCAATATCACAGCTTTTATAGTTTCTGAGATATAGTCAAATAACTTTTGAAGTTGTATGGCAGGTACCAGAAGGAGCCAAGTAATTTCAACGACTTTTATGAGACACATTGGCCCTATTAATATATTCGTTTGTGTGAAATTTCAATACCATAGCTTTAATAGTTTCTGAAATATAGTCCAATAACTTTTGAAGTTGTATGGCAGGTACCAGAAGGAGCCAAGTAATTTCAACGACTTTTACCAGACACATTGGCCCTACTAAAATATTCACTTGTGTGAAATCTCAATATCACAGCTTTTATAGTTTCTGAGATATAGTTAAATAACTTTTGAAGTTGTATGGCAGGTACCAGAAGGAGCCAAGTAATTTCAACGACTTTTATGGGGCATATTGGCCCTACTAATATATTCGTTTGTGTGAAATTTCAATACCATAACTTTTATAGTTTCTGAGATATAGCCAAATAAATTTTGAAGTTGTATGGCAGCTACCCGAACCGGTACCCCGATCATGTCCAATTTAAATAGGGTTCTGGCACTTACTACAATAAATCATTTGTGAAAATTTGGTGAACTTAGCTCAATTAGTTTTTGAGTTATCGTTCGGACGGACGGACGGACGGACGGACGGACGGACGGACGGACGGACGGACAGACAAAGCTAAATCAACTCAGAATTTGACGCTGATCAAAAACATACACTTGAGTCTATATCTAACACCGTTATTTCTTAGCGTTACAAACGGTAAGGCAAATTTAGTATACCCTTCGAACATACGTTCGTACGGGTATAAAAAAAATTAAAAGAATGTTAACATAATACTTGAATTCAGGAGTTGATTGCGTTGAAATTCAATTTCAGGAGTACTTGAATATAAGACGTTTGCAATTCAAATTTTATTGTTTTCAAGAGCCAGCAACTTATGAGCAAGAAGATTTTCTTCTAACGAAATGAATTTTTCATTAGTATCAAAAAGCTGTCAAAATTTTTGACTTCTACAAGTTGTCGTCTAGAAGGAAAACGATATCAAAAGTTATATTTAATTTTAACGGCCGTTAAGCCATTTTAATGTTCAATTGTGCCGCGATAGGAAAAACATATCGAATTCGTCAGTTAAAATTCAAAAAATTGCATATTGTTAGGCATTTCTGAGACTAAAACTCTTAAGTGAATGGATAAGAAGTTTTTTCTACAGATATAAGTTTAATAATAATAAGGTTTGTTTCTCACAATTTTCTATCTAAAAGGGTGTAAAAAAACGCTATAAACAGGCACACGGCCATACCGCCGTACGAACGGAGAGTAAAGCTTCCAAATAATTTTTTTTTTTTTTGGAAAAGTGCTAAAAAAAAAAAAACCAAAAACATGTAAAATTTTTAAAAGTTAAATTAAGTAAATTTTTTTTTTTTGTAAAGTGAAAACAATGTTACCAATACCTGCGAGAATTTTCAATATAGTACGACACTTTTCTTCATTATTAGCACTTTTCCAAAAAATTTTTGAAAAAAAGTGCTTATTAGTTTCACTCTGTCCGTCCGGCCGTCCGTGGGCACTTTTTTGTTTACAAAACTTCTACACCCTTGAAGATAGAAAGCTGAAATTTTATACACACATAGATCTTTAATAGAAACTTATTTCTGTAGAATAAAATTTTTACCTATCTAGAAGTTCTATCCCCCCAAAACCTTAAAAATGGCCTTTTTTAACTATTTGTTGCAATGAAACCATAAGCATTTTTGAAATTTTGCAAACGCAGAAAGGCAGCGGCTTGCTTCCTCTAGCGCGGTATACTATAGTTGAACTTTCGAAAAACAAAATGGTCGTTCAAATTTACCGTTATCTAAAGGCCTTTTTTTCCAAATTTTTGATGTCGTTTTTCTTCTAGATGCCAACCTGTGGAAGCTTGAAATTTAGGGGCTCTTAGACATTAACAAATGATTCATTTCGTTAGAAAAAAAAATTTTTTCTATCTCCACCCCCTCTCAGGTTATCGCCTCTTGAAATTTGTAAAATTTTAATTTTTGATATCTTATATTTCCGAAACCGCAAGTTTTTCCAAATTTCTATAAACGCAAAAAGCTAACGGTAAGTTCCATGACATTAAAAAATATAATTATTTTTCTTAACTCACACAATTAAACCTTAAAATCGAACATTATGTTAACCCCACTTTATATTAATTTTTGCTTTATTTCAAAGACTGCATATATGCGTCATCCTAAATATATGCAATCCTAGAAATAGTTTTGTAAATGAATGAAAATAATTTTAATAGTGTGATAGGTATACATTGACAGTATTTAAAAGCAGAATTTTCACTTGTTGAAGGGAAAAGTGCTACAATACAAACCATTGGTTTGACCCAACTTTATTTTCATTTTCCTTTGGATTCTATATATAAGCATCTAGATATAATATTATGTATAAGAATAAAATATTATGAATGTATATTTTAGTCCTTTACTTTGATGGTTTACCAAAATTGTTAATGTTAATAATTATGATAATGTGATGCACGTACGAATAACGTAAAGTATAAAGAGTACGTCATATAAAATTTACGATCGTCTTCTTATTCTTTACTTATTGCCATAATATTAAGAGAAGACTGAACATATGCACCATTATTTATGTAAATTTTATTTAATATGATAAAAATTCTTTTATTTCTTATAATGTGTGGGTTTTCGTAAAAAAAACAAGTTTCCTTTGTTTTTAAAATAACAAGTATATAATAAGTATAATTATTTTAGTTGAATAACAAAATGTAAGGATTGTATATTTGGAAATTTTGTTTTTCTCCTCAAATGATAGTAAGGTAAATATTATTGTGTCTTTAAAATGTTGAGATCAAAATTTAATTAAAGAAATTTAAGAAAAACCCATGTACAATTTTATTAAAAATGTTACAATTAATGAAAGTGGTGAGTTTTGATTTTATTAAAGACTAAGTCGACATTTCCTATCAAATGAATTGCTCTTTAATATTTTCTGTATTAAAATCGTTTAGAAGAAAATTTTTATGTTTTAATTTGAGGAGTCTGGAATAGTTTGATTCGAATAATATGTGACGATTATTTTGAATGTTTCTCTATAGCTATAAAATTTTTAAGGTAATCTGTAATCGCGTTCGGTAATGACGGATCATGTAACATTTATTACACATAAGTGTTTTGTTTGCTCAATCAACTTTAGTTTAGAGAAAATTTCAATGTTCCGTCATAGTAAGGACTATGGAATGCAAGAACCAGTGACGCGTATGTTGCACGAAACTAACTTCTACTCGTCTGTTTCTTGTGTGAATATAAGTAAGAGAGTTCTTATAAGGCTATACTATATATTAACATTGAGTTTATTTAATTTATTCCTAGTTTATGTGACGTTTTCTATTGGCTCGCAGTACAGTAATCGTATACGTTTGGTTTTAGCTATTTATATTTTAATTTACTTATTAATATTAAACTAATACTACTAATACTATTTCTTCCTCCCTATTATACTTTCCCCTTGCCTCCCATCAACATATGAAAACGGTTTTTTAGTTGTAGTTACTGATACCTACATTATTGTTAACTAAGTGATGTTTGCTTTGCTATAATAAAATGCTTGTGTTAAGTAATCGTCTGATGATATAAGCAATATCGATTAGATCCCCATTCGTTTTTTTTTTCTTAAATTATCAAATATGTTATACTAAATTAGTATGTTGATGGCGTTTTATATAACACTAATAATAAACCACCCAGGTTTACCTATATATTAACCTTAACCTTTAAAAATACTGTGGTACGAGTAGTAGCAAGACATGAAAATTTTTTTAATCAAAATTTTATAAATTTCATTTCGGATTTTTTTAGGTCACCTACATATATACTTATGTAATACAATTTAATATTTGTTATAATTCTATATAAATGTATATAAGTCTACTTTCATGTATAATCGCATGACAACATTATTAATATATTCTCAATTTACTTACTTACTTAAATATTTTTTTTTGACATAAAATTTATTATTCAATTGGGTTATTATAACATGTCTGATGTCCAATCTATTACTTTATTGTCATCATATTAAAATTATAATAATGTTTACATGAATATGTAAACACTTGTATTATATGCACACATACATACATAATGTGTACATTTGTAACGTTAATGTCCTACGAACAAAATAATAACATGAAAAAAGGATGTTAATATTATATAGACTTTGAATTATGATTTGATAAGAGTATTAAATATATATTATAAAGGACATGAACTTTTAATGCGAATAGACATCAGAGAAAAAAATTTAAATTAATTAGAAAAATAGAGATAGAATGATGATATGTTTTTGTTAGTATGAGATTGATTATGAGACAAATTTTTTTTCATAAACAGGAGCGGAATAGGAGAACGTTGAGGAAAGCACTTCATTTAATTCATTCAAGATGACTTTTACTGTTACTGTTACCATAACATAACTATCCTTAATGTAATTTTGCATACTTTTAGGGGAAGAACAAAATTGAAAGGAAGAACGTCTACCAGCCACAATGCTAACGTCAACTTGATTTATTTATTAATAAAACTTTAATATCTGATCAAGCCAAATTGGATGATACATAATAGACACCCTAAATATTAGAAAAATATTGGATTATTCCAAAAATAAGATTACTCCAATTTTAAAAATTGTGAATTTTGACATTAAACTTCAAAAATACAGCAATACTGTATTAATGGACAATTAAGTTTATTAATTATAGTTGCTGAATTGTGTAGTAATAGAATATTTTTAAAATTTCGATGTTCCAGATTTACAAATATTTTCTACAAAGAAATTATTTAAGTGGTGTTATTTTAATAAAAATTTTATCGAGTTTACATAGCTGAAAAGTAAAATTTTTTTCGTGAGAGAAAGACAATAGAAAGAAACAAAAGTTGCACTAATGAATAAAAAATTTAGAAAAAATTTTTATTGAAATTTCAAAAATTTAGGTTCCATGTTAACTTGAGCGACCATTGCTATGGTATTTTATTAACGTAAGAGGAACATTTACATGTATAAAATTTTATAAACAGACGCAAGAAACTTTTCAAAATAATTAGTTTGTCTTTTTACACTCTATAAAAAAATATTTAGGTCTAAAATTTTACTTAAAACAGAAAAGAAATATAAGCAACAAACGAAATCAGTGAGAAACCTTACTACAAACTGTGCTTTAAGCCTCAAGAGAGACCTTGACTTCCAAAATAGTGTAATACCATATTAGTACACAAGTCAGCAATTTACAATTATAAGCTGAATTAATATTTAATTGTTATAAAATTCAGCAATTGTAACTCATAAGCTGAATTGCTTGCATGAACCGAATTACGGCAATTTTAATGTTAAAGTACATGTGTGTATAATTTTGTTTAAATTTTATTATTGTAAGTGTAGTAAAAATTATTTATTCGTCACTGTTTGAGTATAAATGTGATTATATATAAATAGTGACAAAGACTATCACAATTAGATTGCAAATTATATTTTGTGATTTTCTCTTTTTAGATAAAATGTTATATAGGATTAATTTCTTCTTGTAATTTGATTTAACAAAATAATAAATATATTTGGTAATCTTAGTAATCAAAAATGCTCAAAGCGGCTCAAATCTGTCTGTTACAATTTAATGAAACAACTTTTATTCTGTAGTGTAAACATTTTAATGTTAACACTTCTGTAATAAATTTATAATGTAAATTTGTAATAAATCAATTGATAATTTTGGCAATGTAAATATTTTTATAGAAATTATGAGTTATTTAAGGAATATATTTAATTCGGAAATATTTTGGAAGAAAGTAAGAATCACAGTTAAGTTATTTAGTTATTATTTGTTTACCAAAACCAAATAGATAAAATTTCCATTTGATTATTAATCCTATATATTTTATAAATAATTCAATTAGTGAACCATATTATATACATATGTATGCATACCATATTAAAGAGCTGTTTATGTATATGGATCATGTACATAAAACCTCTGTGCTTGGATGAATACGAAACGGCTAAGCATCTGCTACACGAGTGTAGGGTTTTGGCTCGACTAAGGCGCAGGTACTGCGGGCGAGGCTTTTGCGATCCCATCGGAGGTCTCACGGCTCCAGATGGATATAATACTAAAATTCATCATGGGCATAGGTATAGTGATCATGTAACTGGAACGTGATTTACAAAATATCCTTCCTTTATAAAAAAAGAGAAGAAACTCAATTTTGAAGTTTAGAAGTTTGAAATAAAATGCAAAAATTGAGTTGCATTCACTTCAGTGCACTCTTAGTATATGTACAATAAGTGCAGTTCCATAAAGTAAATGATTATTTAAATAGAATGAATGGCACAGCACCTATATGTGTGTGAGTCTGTTTATTTTACTCAGATTCACGGTATATAATTTGTGCGTCAATGAAATAATCCTTAAGTATTATTTTTTTTTTATAATACTTAAGAATTGATGAGCGTTTATGAGTGGTGACTAGGAGAATAAAAATTTTTAGTTGCTTAAAATTCTTCTAATACAATTTTAGTTGTAGAACATTAGTCTCTGTGTTATTGTAACTGACGGACACAATTTTCATCACCAGATGATGTTATACGCAATAGTACAACAATATCTATACTTCCACACTAAAATATCGTCTGATTATAAAAGCAAATTACAATAAACTTTTTTCTTTAAAACGTATTTTTTCAACATGATGCTATTCTAATTGCGCAGATATTTTTTCAACTGTTCAAGTTAAAAAATAACAAACGATTATGCAAAAATAAAAAAGAAAATAATAAAAAAAAAAAATTTTTTTTTATTAACTTTCCATTTCATTTTCATTTTTAAAATTGCATAACAACCTTCAGACACGCCAAAAATACGTATAGCATATAAAGAATCAGGTAAATATTATTCCATAAAATTAATAATAACAACAAGAACAGCAACAAAATACTAAATACTTTCTCCTACAGAAACCTAGCATAATTTTCATTTCATATAATATTATAACAAAATAAAAGAGACAAACGAAGTGGGGGCGAAATTAAAAAAAAAACGAGCGAAAGAAAAAAAAAAATTTGGATTAAATTTATGGTTTGTAAGGCAGCATTTTTCCACTTGAACAAGTGAAAATATTTTAATGAATATCAGTCGTCTATACTTAAATTATCCAGTTATTAACTATTAAAATATGCTAGCTTATTATTCAATAGATTTACATGCAGTCCCGTTTGTTGAAGTGGCATAAATTGGGGGCTAATTTGATTAAAACTTCAAATTAAACACATTATATAAAAAATAAAATATTGCATACTTCTCGGGAGGGGGAGAAGATATTTAAAAGAGGCGTTAATAAAATTGTCAAATGGTAATAAAAGGCGTTGGTTTTTTACTAATTGGATTTTTAAAATAGTTTGCATTTTCGAAAAAATATGGAGACGGAGGAAACTTTTCCTACGAAATAAATAATTTATGATATTTTTGTTATACAAACTGTTAATATTAGTGACTTGTACCTCATACCGCCAGTTACAATTATAAGAAGAAGATGTCTATGTTCCTGCAATTCCAAGATTTTAGAACATTTAAAATTAAAAATTTTTCCTTTTTTCGGAATTATAACTTGGTCATAGTTTCGCTGAGTGGTCATAAATTCTAAAACAGGAAAAGTACGTGAAATTTCTCTTTTAGAGTTCTCTGGCAATGGATTATACCTATAATAAATTTTAATTCCCTATTTTACGAGATATATAAGTGTTATGTACAGAAACATGAAAGCATTACAGACAGTTGGACGGATAAGATGAAATTAATAATTTTTTGTTTTTCAATTTTATTGGAATCAATTTCTAAAAATGAACTTAAATTCTAATATTATGTTTTCATTATTTTTGTTTTTTTTTTAGTCCTTGACTGAAAAGTGAAATTTTTTTTTGGCAGCCATCCAAAATGTCTGAAATTTTCATTTATTTCTTTGTTCATCGACCGTTTCTAGTTAAAAAAAAAACAAAAACCAAGTTGTGAAAGAGGAAAAACGAAAAAAAAATAACAGATGCTAAGAAGAAAATAAAATTGTAAAACTAAATTTTTGGTGAAAATTTTCTTATAAAAGAAAAATGAAAGGACGAACAAATTTGCAATGAATTTTTTTGCTTTTCTTACTCTACTTTAGATACTTAACATAATTTTTTGCTTTTATATAAAACTGTATATGAATGTACTCTAGAACGTATGCTTGTGTATTACAAATAAATAAACTTTGGTATTGTTCTATATTACTTTAATCTCATATTATATGAGAATTATCATAAATTATTCATATTTTAATGAAATATTTATTTTACTTTTATGATAGCATGTCTTTTGCCTTTTAGCACACACAAAAAATTGGAAAGGTTAAAAGAGTGGAAAGGGATAATGCGACAGATCATATTTAGCACAAACATATTGTACTAGGTTATAATTTTGAATACGTAATTAAAGACTTGTACGTAGTATAGGCGGCTTCCTCAATTGGTTTTCTCAATGGAAAATGAAAAAAAAATTACAATTCATTTTTATGCAGACAATTTTCTATTAAAAATTATGTGTAATTGCAAATGTTATAGTGGTTCAAATCCGGTTTCAGGAGTTAATTAAAAAAAAAATTAATCAATATTCACATTTTAATTTAAACAAGGTATTATACAATTTTAATCAGCTAAACAATAAATTTAATTATATTGCTCAATAAAAAATATTGAGAGTGAATTGTGAATTGAATTTTTCTTATAAAATGCACTTTAATTTCGGAAAATTTCCGGTTTTTCACCAAATCAATTAAATTTACAAGACATTATCGGAAAATCAAAATTCACGGATAATTATCTGAATATTCATTTTCTAATTTATTAAGTTAAAACTATAGAGAAAATTTGAAGTTGAAGGAAAATATTGGCTTTAGATCCAATAATCATTCAAATTGTGTAAAATAAAAAATCTATCGAAAAATAAATTATTCTCAAATGTAAAGACAATTTATACTAATTTTTACTATTTAAGTTTCAAAGTGACTCAGCCTCAAACAATTCTTAAAAGAACTGAGAAATGACCAACCAAGCACACACTGTGAAAACGACCACAATCTCTTCTACTCACATTACTAAAGATGCTTTAAAATTTCTTCTATTTATTTTCTAGTTTACATAGTATTTGCTTTAGTATAACAGAAATACTTTTTTCTCCTATAATAATTTAGGAGAAATTATTAGTCAATTCAGGAAATTCTACCATTTTCACGTTTCACTGATTTTAAAACTTTGAAATTTGAAAATAATTTTCTTGTTAAATACTTAATTATTATTAATTACAATTTGTCATGCAAAATAATTATTAAAAACTAATGTTTTTTATTTTTAGAAACTAAATAAATTTTGTCAAGAACTCTATGATTATTGTACCATTACGTCCTATATATATAAGATAATTTCTTTCATGATTAACTACAATTGTAGATAATAATGATTGCTATTTTAATAAGAATATTGTTGAATTTATAAAATTGATTTAGTTAATTGACCATTTTAATCAATTTTTATCTCAAATAATTACTTCTTATATAAAAAATTATATTTAATTCAAATCTTTATTTTCCACATGCCATAAATTAAACATTAATTAAGTATACTAAATAATTAAATTTCCTACATTAGGAAATTTGGTTATTTACATTACAATAAAAATTTGTTGAAATAAATAAAACGGATCCCTAACACTGTCTATTAAAATTTTGTCTCGATTTGTCTCGATGTATAGTTTTTCTTTTATAATTCTAATATTTAAATTTGAATTTGAACTTTATACTATGAAATATTCAAGAATTTTTATTGTATAGAAAGGAACTGTGCCATATATTTTGTATTTTCAAAAATTTAAAATCATTCAACTGTCAGCAAGTTTTTAAAGTTCTCTATGATCCTTGTAATAAATTAAAGGATCAGAAAGGATCCTTGTAATAAATTAAATTTCTGTATGTAAATGGGGGCCTTGCAAAAAGGATGCCCAGTAAATTGACTAGAGACTTTTGAATTATATCTTAAAATCTACTTTTTTTAATTGTGAATTGCAAATTTTCGAATTGTGTGATCTTAACTAGACTTAATTAGAGAAAACAAAATGATGCAAAATTTGAAATAACAAATTCAATGTTTTTGACAATAAAATAAAATTCAATAATTTAAGATCACGTTAGTTAATTGTTAAGTTAAAATAATGTTAGTTAATTAAAACTACAAGTTATTTTAAAAAATTTATGGCCTAAATGAGCATAACATTTATTGTCCGAAGAGACAAGATGTTGAATGCTATCATCAGTAAAATAAAAATTAAAATATTACACGTAGAATCAATTGTTATCGTTTAATTAATAATTTAATTTTAACAGATTCTGAATTGAGACCGATTCAATTAAACTATGGTCAAATGTGATAAGCTCATTCTTTACATTAGTAATAAATTATTTTATTATAGCTTCACATCTGCATGTTGAAAGGTAAACTGTAAAACATACGAGGGTCACTATTTATATTTCGGGTCCTGGCAATACTAGTGCTGCCAGGTGCAATCTGACACTTCCATTGGAAAGTTTGACATTTTTTAGGACAACTTCACTCAGAACGTTTTGTCATTCGACATGGACCGGCATGTGACATACTGTGAGATTGAGGCATCCTTGGGCATTAGTTCCACCAGCGTACATAAGATATTGCATGAACATCTTGCCGTGAAAAAGGTGTGTTGTCGATGGATCCCAAAAAATTTGACGATTGCACAAAAGAAGGCTCGTGTTGATTGATGCAAAGAAATGTTGAAAAAATTCAATCGCGGTGCGTCAAAAGACGTTTATAAGATAGTCACAGGTGATGAATCATGGATCTATGCATATGAGCCCGAAACGAAACAGCAATCGACCGTATGGGTGTTCCAAGACGAGCCAAATCCAATAAAAGTTGTTCGTGGAAGAAGCACATCGAAGCGAATGATCGCGTTTTTTTTTTGGTATAACCGGTCATGTGGCCACAGTACCTTTAGTGGAACGTAGGACGGTCAATTCTGAATGGTACACCACCATCTGTTTGCCGAAAGTTTTCGAAGAAATAAGGAAAACAAACAAGCGCCGGCGAATCATTCTTCATCATGACAATGCAAGCTCTCACAAATCAGCTGAAACAATGGACTATTTGAGCACTCAAAATGTCGAATTGATGGGTCATTCGCCGTACAGTCCTGATTTAGCACCCAATGACTTCTTCTTATTCCCTCACATCAAAAAAAAAATGCGTGGACAACGATTTTCAACACCTGAAGAAGCAGTCGATGCGTTCAAAAACCATGTTTTGGAGGTGTCTCAATCGGAGTGGAAAAAGTGCTACGAAAATTGGTTTCAGCGCATGCAAAAGTGTATTGATCTTCATGGGGAATATTTTGAAAAACAATAAAACCATTTCCAATGATAAATGTTTGTTTTTTATTGCTAGACCCGAAATATAAATAGTGACCCAAGGGGTTTTTGGACAAATAAAAATTATCGAAATAGGATTTGAAATTTCTAGGTACAAGTACAAAGAATTCGGAATTACTACGTAAATTATAAGTATACTCCTTTGAAAAACCTCCTGATTATTAATAGTAACTATTTTAAATCTACTTCGATTCGCATACTATTTATTAATTTAAAAATAACAAATCATTTCCACAATAATTCAAAAGTACTTAAAATTAAAACTGACTAAGATTTTTACTGAATTTTAGAGACAAAAAAAAATCCCTTGTGATATCCTTCCGTTGATTCAATAAAATCTTGAAATTTGTAATGTTAAAAATTTCTTCTATAATCAAATTCTTAAAGTTGAAAAAAAAAAAATCAAATTTATTGTCAATTAAAGAAAATTATTGAAATAATTTCAATTTTTATTGAAGATGATGATGGTGATGATGATGATGATGATGATAATGATGATGATGATAATAATAATAATGAAAATCCTGAGAATATTTGATTTCGTACTTAAAGTTACGAAACGAAATCCTTTTTATTCTTATTACAATTACAGACAACAAGCAGAGTGAGAAGCAATAAAATTATTTTTAAATGTTAGCCTTTTTATTTTTTTTTTGTCTATAAAGACACAGCTGGAAATGAATTCATTTCTATTTCTAGTAAAATAAAATTAGGGAAATTATATATGTATGCATATATAGGTATATATATATGTACATAATAATATATAAATTCACAAATAAAAAATAACCTTTTAAAAGATGAAAGCGGGAGTAAAATAGCACTTCAAGTTTAATAGATTTTATAGGTACATCCCTATTAACACTGACAGATCAGAAAAAATTTAAGATGGAGAGTTATTTGAAAAAGTTTTATGAAGTATAATATAAGTTTTTTACTAGTTATGTTGAGTATATAATTAAGTATATAAAAATTATAAATATTTTATGTAATTGATTTGTTATTAATTCTCAATATTATTTAAAATATTACTATGTCTCTACGGCTCCAGACACACGTACCTTTAAAAATTCACATTATATAATCTCTTATTAGTGCTTATGTTTGCATTATCCATTTTAGCAGAATCAGGTTGTGATAAGATCTTAATATTTAAGACAAGGTCTATTATCATACCAGTACGCATCTGTTTTAAAAAAAATTATTAAAATATTACTTGAACATATTAAAAAATAATTGACAAAATTTCAAGTGATATAAAATCTAGGGTTATAATCAGAAAAGAATTCGTACCTATATATGCGAGTATGTTGAATTGTTATTAACTAAAATTAAAAATCTCAAAATTAATTTTATGATTATGAAATAAAAAACAGTTAGATAGATCTTGTTTCAAGTGGAATTGTGAAGTTGGCTATATTATTTACATTCTTTGACTATTTCATTTTCATTGTCACGTATGTCAATATGACTTGCACACAACAAAGCCCTTTCGCACACGTGGAGCGGTAAGAAAAATTTCGCTAAAATACGATTTTAGAAAATTGAGTAGCCTCCTGTCACTTGCATTGGGAATTTAGAATCCTCAAGAGAATCAATCATACGCTCAATGAAGGCCTGGTAATTGATCACGCAGTAGTGTTAGCTAAACGGAATTTTGTCCTAATTGAGATGTATCAGACCTGCTGCACTAGTCACGTCAACTAGGCAACCAGTCAAATAATTGTGTAAAGTAATTTTTGTCTCAGAAATTGTTTGCATTTTCCAAGTCCACACAAAAATTTTTTACAATCGATCAGTAATTTTGCTTTAAAATATGAAGATTTTAACTAAAATTTAAAATTTTGCATAATAATTTTGAGTAGTTTTATT
Source organism: Condylostylus longicornis (assembly GCF_029603195.1). Lineage (NCBI taxonomy): Eukaryota > Metazoa > Arthropoda > Insecta > Diptera > Dolichopodidae > Condylostylus > Condylostylus longicornis. Next base: position 2,906,290 of record NW_026578009.1, on the reverse strand, counting down.
GGAGTTCCATTAGTAGGTGAATATTTATTTAAAAGTTTATTTATTTAAAAGTTGAGTGAAAAGTGGAATGTAGAATACAAATTTACACTTAATTAAATTAATTGTATATAGATTAATAAATTTAATACTCACAATTGTAAGATTTTAACTGCACTTTAGTATACAAATAAACAATAACAACGACTATTTGTTTTAAAAATTTTTGAAGGAAACGAACTATATAAAATGTTCAGAAATTTACATAAACGTAGACAAGATGGTTGTAAAGAACATAAACAACGAGTAAATGTAGTAAAATTTAATAAAATTCTCCGTTTGAACTGGACTCGTCTGTTTGAACTCGTATGTTTTAGGCAATTTATAATTAATTCTATAGGGTGTCATGAAATTATTGTCAAATTGTTCTTCACATTATTTAGTAGATATTTCTCTTTAACATATTTAATTACCATTAACAATTCACTTCAATTTTAAATTAAATTAATTTTCTATATTAAATGTATTTTAGTCAGGCTCAAATCTGCTGGATTTCAGGCCGCAATTTGCTATGTAATGTCAAGAAATCAGTTTATGACGATATATTATAGTCATCCTCTATAGTATTATTACAATTTATTTAATTTTACAATCGTTAATTGTATTTATTAATTTTCCGAATTCTTATTACTTATTATACAAACATTTTTTTTTTCAGATTTTAACTTTCATAAAATTTCTTTTTCTTCAATCACATATTGTACTCATTTAAAAAATTTTATCATTGACCTATAATTGAGTCATCCAATTTTTATATTATTCTATATAGAAAAATTTATTATACTTTTCATCTTTATACATATAATATATACGTTAAGCTAGTATATACATACAATATATACGTAAGTATATAGTAGGTATATACATAAATAATTTGTTATATAATAAATTGTACATATGTATGTTCTCGTATATGTAGTTTTCATCTATTGATAAACTCTTCTTTTGTTTGATTAATTTTATAAAATTCTCAAATGAGTGACGAATTGTTAAAGAAAAAAAAAAAAGATTTCTTTGCCTTCTTAACTATCTTACAATGCAGTTCGGGAGGTCAATAGTCTGTCAACTTTATCTTTAATTTTATCATTTATATAGGATATTATTTTTATATATATATTTCTATTACTTTATATATTAATATTAAATAAGTACTTTGGATAGTTTCTTCGAAAATTTAAAAGTACGAAATATTCTTAAAATTGTAAGATAAAAGTATGTCGGCTCTTCATGTAAAATCCAAAAATTATTTTAATAATAGTCTATGTATAGAATACGAATGTTGCCGAAAATTAATTGATCAAAGAGCGAAGTTGAAAGGGACGAATTTTTGAAAAATCCTCAAATTAATTTTTAAAATTTTTGTAGAGAACCTCAAATATTTAGTTGACTTATCAAAATATCGATTTATATTAAGAACGTATTGTTAGCAGTTATATGAGATTTGAGCCATGGTGTTAAATTAATTCGTGTTTTACTAAAATGCTAAAAAGAAATTCTAAATTATTTGTACCGATATATTAGAAAGAGACGAGGTAAAAATATTTTCAGAAAGTGTCATTCACAATTATTCTCAATTCGAATGATTTTGATTCTCTGAATCACTTTGGTAATTCTTAATTAACGTTGTTATCATGGAATCTCCATTACTATAAGATTTTATAAAAATTTAAAGGGTTTGCAATTTATTTCACAATAATTATTCTTAATTCACAATAAGTTTATTATTTGTAATCAATGTTGCGTTTACAATAATTTCTTTATATTTTCTCATCAACAATAATTCATAATATACGCCATATACGTAAATACGAGTATATAAAAATTGGGGGCATTAAGTGTCTTTCAAATTAAATAAATAAGTCTTTCATAATACATTCATCTTATATACCTATATTATTTTATAGTATCGCAATTTTGTGCACATACATACATACATTCACAATGCACTGTTGTTGTATTTTTTTTCTTCATTGCTGTGCCAGCTATTTTCATGTAGCTATATTTTTTTTTTTTTGTATAATATAAATCTATTTTTAGAATTTTTTATGGAAAAAAAAAGTAATAATAAAAGAAAGCTAGAAAGAAAATTATTGTAGTAAATAAAAGTGGTGGACAACAAAATAGACAAACAAAAGAAAGTTATTTTTGTTAAATAATAAAAAAAAAAGTTTTTGTAACAAAACAATCTCTCATGAATAATAAAAATGAAATTTTTTGATGTGAATACGGAGATGGTTTACAATTTGTAACATTTTCTCAAAAATTGGACTTTTTGTGTTTTGAAGACATTTCTTTAGAGAAGAATTTGTTATACATATCACCTCATAGCTGGTCTCAAAAATTTCATACCAATATTATATAATTGAATTCACAAACTCTGGGCCCTCAATCACCTAAAATGGCGAAATAATATGGCAAAATATAGGTATTTAAGAGTGGTACAATCAGAAAATTTAAAAAAATGCAAACAAGTAAGTAATTGATTTGTGCTTTATTATTAATATAATTCGCCTACAAATTATGCAATTGTGAATTGAAATTAATAGAAGAGTTTTCAAAGAGTTTTCTTAAATTTTATTTTCAAGGCTTTTTTTTATTTTTGCTTCGTTTTAAATTTTATTGACATTATTTTTTGTATACCCTGATTTTAATCCTGATTTTGTCTGTTTGAATTGTAAACAAATCATACAAAATACCAATTTAGTAAATTTCCTATAATCTCTAATGATTTCTATAAAAGAAATGGAAATGTTTCCAAATGGTTCATTTTTATAGTATACTTAAGTAATGCATAGATAAGAGCTTCTTGTAGTTTAACATTTTTGGATTCTAAAACTGAAATATTTTTTAGGAAAATTGGATTGCATGTTCAATAAGCATCAAAATATAAAAAAAATTTACTCCAAAATATTTACTACTTAGTACGCTAAGTTACAAAATTACTATTAATTTCCTTAGGATTTTAAATAGGTTCATGCAATACATATATTGTATCCCAGTGTAATTATACCCGTACGAACGTATGTTCGAAGGGTATACTAAATTTGCCTTACCGTTTGTAACGCTAAGAAATAACGGTGTTAGATATAGACTCAAGTGTATGTTTTTGATCAGCGTCAAATTCTGAGTTGATTTAGCTTTGTCTGTCCGTCCGTCCGTCCGTCCGTCCGTCCGAACGATAACTCAAAAACTAATTGAGCTAAGTTCACCAAATTTTCACAAATGATTTATTGTAGTAAGTGCCAGAACTCTATTTAAATTGGACATGATCGGGGTACCGGTTCGGGTAGGTGCCATACAACTTCAAAATTTATTTGGCTATATCTCAAAAACTATAAAAGCTGTGATATTGAGATTTCACACAAGTGAATATATTAGTAGGGCCGATGTGTTTAATAAAATTCGCTAAAATTTCTTGGCTCTTTCTGGTAGCTGCCATACAACATCAATAGTAGTTTGGCACAACCAGTATTTTGAATAACACATAGTACTGAAATTTTGCATAAATTAATATGGTAATACGGCAACTTAAAGTCATAGTCTGCCCCATAGTTAGTTATGGCATATTAGTTATTCGCACATAGGATAACAAATTCGTACGGGTATCACAGAGTTGACAAGGTCAACTCTATTTTTTTTCTCGTTATACCCGTACGAACGTATGTTCGAAGGGTATACTAAATTTGCCTTACCGTTTGTAACGCTAAGAAATAACGGTGTTAGATATAGACTCAAGTGTATGTTTTTGATCAGCGTCAAATTCTGAGTTGATTTAGCTTTGTCTTTTTGATTTAGCTGATTTAGCTTTTTTGGGGCCCAAAACCGCACTGTCACCTCCTAGTGGTGGGCCCCGGTAATGGCGGAGGATAAAGGGGTGATTGAAACGATCAAAGTTACGTTCGTGTCGTGGTCATGTCTCGCGGCGAGCCTCTTGCTTTGTGAGTTTCAGCCCTATATCTATACGTCAGCTGACGACAGGCGTCCCAAGTCAAGGTGGAACAGCATATGCCGATGACTGCGTGGCTAAGGGGGAGCTTAGTCGTTAGTATGCGGACTCTGGATACCAGGCGCCCTCCAGTTTAAATGAGCCTTCCCATGGTATGCCGGGCTCTGCCATGGGTGACTTTACTTTCCCGCGCTACTCGTGGGACAGAAATGGAAAACAACAACAACAACAAGACAAATAACAACAGTGACAACAACAACAACGACACTAAGGACAACATACAACCACTTAGTGCTCAAGGGTCTTCGGAACCAGAGCTTCTCTCAACTGACGCAGAGGAGGAACTCCTTCTCACGCCAGTGGAGGAAAAGGCTTCGCCTCCGATGGAGACGGATAATCAGGATCCTCTTGGACCTATTATCCAAAAAACTGAGGAGGACCTGAAAAGGTTGGACATCAGGGGAAAAAAACAATATTTCTCTGGTGCATCCAAGCGGCGTATCGCGGCTTATATCAGGGATGGCATGTCCCCAGAGGAAGCTCGCAGATACGAGAAGGAAAGGCTGGAAAAGCTGAAGGCCTGCGGATCGGTTGTTGTGGCCGACCATCCCCAAAAGAGGGAAAGGTCGGAAAGCAACACCCCTGATGCAGGGCCCTCAAAGAAGAGGTCGATGAAGGGCAATGTTGAGGAAAAGGTCCCTGGGAACATTCCTCAACAAAACCCGAAAATGACTTCTTATCGGGATGCAGTAGCACAGGTCAAGGTGGCCATCACTCATAGACTGCATCCAGAGGAAAGGCTATCCGAAGTCCAGATGGGGAAAATCAAAGTAGCCATCATGGATGAAATGGATAGGGTTGTGGACTCTCATCCACAATTCACTGCAGCGTTGCAAAGGGACGGATGGATATCCGTAACATGCAACAATCAAGACACCAGGGAGTGGATAACCAGTGTCTGCAGGAAGATAAAGCCTTGGGACGGTTGCGATGTCGTGGTACTGGATGGCGACAGCATGCCCAAACAGCATGTCTGCGTCACCTACGTACCAAAGGACGAGACAACCGTCAGTCTCTCCAGGGACAAATTTCTAAGTAGGATAGGGAAGCAAAATCCCAGCCTCAAGATAAGTTCCTGGAGGGTGCTGAGGATGGATAAGGAAAAGGACGGGGGCTGCTCCATCACCTTTTCCGTGGATGATTCCGGATTGGAAGATCTACGGAAAGCGGAGTTCCGACTTTTCCTGAATTTCTTCCGTGTTACCGTTCGGGTTAAAGGAAGAAAATCCTCTCAAGGTGCTGGCGGCAGGGCAGGACAAAATAAAAAACCAGTGCCCACCGCGACAACGACAACGACGAGCACTTCAGGCCAACCAAAAGAGCCAAAACTCATTGGAAAGCCTGAAGTCGCTCCGAAAATGGCGGCAAGGGAAACGGAAGGACCATCAACCAGCACGCCAAATACAAGCGTCCCGGGGGAACCAAAAGGGCTCAAGCCCATTGGGAAGCCCGGAAATGCTTCGGTATTTGCTGTTGCAGGGGCTAGCGTGGCACCTGGGGCGGCAAAAGAGGCTGTGGCAGGGCAGGCGCCCACCAAGATGTGTAAAAAGGCGAAAATGGGAGGTAAGGCTCATGTAAAGCCTTTGTCTAAAGGGCCAAAGCCCATAGACAAGAGACGGAGGAAATAATATGGCTGTGAGGTGCATCCAAATAAATCTACAGCATGCTAGGGCATCTACTGATGTTCTGGCTCATAGATTTATGAAGGATCACCTCGATATCGCCCTTATCCAAGAGCCTTACATAGTGAAGGATCAGGTTAAGGGCCTAACAGGTGAGCTATTGTATGATAATACAACTGGGGGCAGGCCTAGGGCTTGCATCTTGTTTAGTAAAAAGCTAACGTATTTTCCCATTCCAGATTACTGTTCTAAGGATCAGGTAGCTGCGTTGGTGAAGGTGAAGTCCTGCGGGGGCTGGACAGAGTTCATTGTTTGCTCATCCTACCTCCCGGGGGACTGTGCCCACCCGGACGAGCAACTGAGGGATCTAGTGGACTTTTGTGGAAGGAGGAACTTCCAACTTATAATAGGAAGTGATGCCAATGCCCACCACACCGTCTGGGGAAGCAGCAATATAAACAAAAGAGGTGAGTGCCTACTTGAATTTATATATAGCAATAAATTAATGATTATGAATGAAGGCAATAGGCCGACATTCATAAATGCAATTAGGGAAGAGGTCCTTGACATCACCCTTTGCACTGAATTTATCGGCAGTAGGGTTGGTGGATGGCATGTCTCAAATGAGACATCCATGTCCGATCATAGGCAGATTAGGTTTGATATCATGGTCTCCGGGGGCCTGGCAGAAGAAATATATCGGGTGCCCCAATCCACAGATTGGAGTCAATTCGAAACGCTCCTCATGGATGGGATTAGATCCGTTCCTGCTTCTGTCAGAACGGTGATGGATATCGAACTGGCCAGCGAGGCCCTGACGGCGGCTATTACTAATGCCTATCACGGGAGCTGCCGTGCTAAGCCGAGGCGGAGCAATAGGAAGTGCCCGTGGTGGAATGAGGAGCTTTCAAGGCTTAGACTAAAGACCAGGAAGCTATTCAATAGGGCCAAAGCGTCAGGTTCGTGGGAAGAGTATAAGGACTCACTCACAAAATACAATAAAGAAATTAGGAAAGCGAAGAGAATCTCGTGGAGGGCGTTCTGCAAGGGCATTGATGAACTCCCCAGCAGTGCGCGTCTTCACAGGGTGCTTTCCAAAAAGTATGCTAGTAGGTTGGGCCTAATGGAACGTCCTGATGGCTCCATGACTGAGAACGGAAGGCAGACGTTGGAGCTTATGGCGTCAACGCACTTTCCTGACTCGGAGATTCTTCGGAATCACTCAAATGCAGTCATCCAACCGGGGGCACCCTGGCCCAGGAGGGATGACTGGCAACGATCCCGTCTAGTCTTCACGATGGGCAGGATTAGATGGGCTGTTTTCTCTTTCAGGCCCTTCAAATCTCCAGGTGATGACGGGATATATCCTGCATTTTTGCAGAGGGGTTTCCAACATATCGCTAGAGCACTGTTGGGAATTTTTCGCGCCAGCTATGCGTGGGGTTACATCCCTCAGGCATGGAGGGTGGCTAAAGTGACGTATATTCCGAAGGTGGGTAAGCGACCAAGCAACCACCCAAGGTCTTTCCGTCCAATCAGCCTTACTTCTTTTCTATTGAAAGCAATGGAAAAAGTGATTGATAGATTTATACGGGACGGTGCACTGGGAAGCAATCCCTTGCATGAATCTCAATACGCCTATCAGTCGGGAAGGTCTACTGTACTCGCTCTGCAGAGTCTGGTGGGGGTCCTTGAAAACTCACTGGAAGTGCGGGAGGTAGCAGTTGGCTGCTTCCTTGATATAGAGGGAGCTTTTGACAACACCCCATATCATGTCATCTGTGAGTCGTTGCACAAACGAGGGATTGATGCGACGACTAGCAGATGGGTCAATCGGATGCTACAGGATAGGATTATTAAGTCCACCATAGCTGACGATATACTCTTCATCTCCGCTGCAAAAGGATGTCCGCAGGGCGGGGTTCTTTCGCCCCTCCTGTGGTCCATTGTAGTGGATGATCTAATAGCTGCTCTCAGGGGCTCCGGGGCGCGTGTCTGGGGATACGCTGACGATGTGGCCTTCGTCGTGCGGGGAAAATTTGAGAGCACTATTTCTGATCTTCTACAGCAAAATTTACGTGTTGTGGAAAGGTGGTGCAAAGGCGTTGAATTAAATATAAATCCAAGCAAGAGCACTTTGGTCGCCTTCACCAGACGCAGAAGCAGGGACAGATTAACGAGCCCAATTCTGTTTGGTGAACGTATTAGTTACTCGAGGGAGGTGAAGTATCTGGGGGTAACCCTGGATGATCGTCTCTCTTGGAATACCCATATCGATAGAGTTATCGGGAGAGCTACGGCGGCCTTGTGGACGTGTAGGAGCTTCATCGGGGGGACCTGGGGAATTAGTCCCAGAATAGCACTGTGGCTATATACGGCCCTTGCTAGGCCCATCGTCACCTATGCGTCGATTGTATGGTGCCGTAAAGCTCAGCAGGCGGGTGTGCGGGCCAAGCTGGAAAAGCTACAGAGGCTGGCCTGCCTGGGAGTGACCGGGGCGATGCGGACGGCTCCCACCGCTGCATTGGAGGTGATGATCGGATTGCCGCCACTGCACCTCCATATATTGAAGGAAGCTCGGCTGGTGACTTACCGACTTCTCTCTGGCGAGGACGGGGCAGGGCTAAAGTTGGCCCACAGAACTCACAGAGACTTCATTGAGGGCGATCCGATTCTAAGGATAACCATGTCAGATACCTGTCTGCCGCGGTACAACTTCGACCACAAGTACAGGGTTCTGTTTCCTGATCGATGGACGTGGGATCGGGGTGGTCCGGTACTTAGGTCGGGTTCGAGCGTGTGGTATGCGGACGGATCCAAAACGGAGTCGGGTGTGGGCTCGGGCGTATACGGTGTCCGCCCGGACACGCGTGTATATGCAACCCTTGACCCGTATTGCACAGTGTTCCAGGCCGAAATACATGCAATAGAGATCTGTCTGAGAATCAATTTGGAAAGGGGGTATAGAAACCGCACCATCTATGTGTTCTCAGACAGCAGGGCTGCACTGCTGGCGCTCCGTTCAGCTCAGGTTACATCCAAGCTGGTCTGGAGCTGCCTTGCTGCACTTATGGAATTGGCATCGGAAAACAGAGTGATGCTCATTTGGGTGCCGGGCCATAGTGGCCATGCGGGCAACGAAGTTGCCGATGAGTTGGCGCGGAGGGGATCTGGGGCTGCCTTTGTGCAGCCGCTGCCTTTCTGTGGTCTGCCTTCTTCCGCCGTGGGGGCCAGGCTTGCCTGCCTACTCGCGGCGGAATGCAGTCGTCACTGGCGGGACACGAAAGAGTGCCGTCATGCGAAGGTGTTTGTTCCGGCGTGCTCCGGCGGATTCGCTGCGGAGTTGCTGGGGATGAGCAGGAGCCGGGTTCGCACTATTGCGAATTTCTTCACGGGGCACTGCCCGGTGAAATACCACCTGCACAGGCTGGGGAAGTCGGGCTCCCCCCTGTGCAGATTTTGTGGGGGTGGCGATGAGACCGCCGTGCACATTCTCTGCGACTGTCCGGCACTGGCTGTTCGGCGCCGCAATTGTCTTGGACATGGGTCCCTAAGTGTTCGGGAACTATTGTCCAACTCCCTTAGGGATATCTCCGGCTTTGTGATTGGGACGGGGATATTATAGACGGGAGGGTGGGGTGGCTACAATAAGTCAAAAATGGCTGCGGTGGCTTGGGGGGATGCTCCTGTCCCCACTCAGTTCCCTTAGAATCTACAATCTACAATCTAGCTTTGTCTGTCCGTCCGTCCGTCCGTCCGTCCGTCCGTCCGTCCGTCCGAATGATAACTCAAAAACTAATTGAGCTAAGTTCACCAAATTTTCACAAATGATTTATTGTAGTAAGTGCCAGAACCCTATTTAAATTGGACGTGATCGGGGTACCGGTTCGGGTAGCTGCCATACAACTTCAAAATTTATTTGGCTATATCTCAGAAACTATAAAAGCTGTGGTATTGAAATTTCACACAATCGAATATATTAGTAGGGCCAATGTGTCTCATAAAAGTCGTTGAAATTACTTGGCTCCTTCTGGTACCTGCCATACAACTTCAAAAGTTATTTGGCTATATCTCAGAAACTATAAAAGCTGTGATATTGAGACTTCACACAAGTGAATATATTAGTAGGGCCAGTGTGTCTCATAAAAGTTGTTGAAATTACTTGGCTCCTTCTGGTACCTGCCATACAACTTCAAAAGTTATTTGACTATATTTCAGAAACTATTAAAGCTATGGTATTGAAATTTCACACAAACGAATATATAAGTAGGGCCAATGTGTCTCATAAAAGTCGTTGAAATTACTTGGCTCCTTCTGGTACCTGCCATACAACTTCAAAAGTTATTTGACTATATTTCAGAAACTATTAAAGCTATGGTATTGAAATTTCACACGAACGAATATATTAGTAGGGCCAATGTGTCTCATAAAAGTCGTTGAAATTACTTGGCTCCTTCTGGTACCTGCCATACAACTTCAAAAGTTATTTGGCTATATCTCAGAAACTATAAAAGCTGTGATATTGAGATTTCACACAAGTGAATATATTAGTAGGGCCGATGTGCTTTATAAAATTCGCTAAAATTTCTTGGCTCTTTCTGGTAGCTGCCATACAACTTCAATAGTAGTTTGGCACAACCAGTATTTTGAAAAACACATAGTACTGAAATTTTGCATAAATTAATATGGTAATACGGCAACTTAAAGTCATAGTCTGCCCCATAGTTAGTTATGGCACATTAGTTATTCGCACATAGAATAACAAATTCGTACGGGTATCACAGAGTTGACAAAGTCAACTCTACTATTTTTCTCGTTAATATTAAATTTTTTCGCCAGACAAAAAAAAAATTTTAAAACTTCGAAATAGTAAATCTGACACCAACCATCGGCATATCTTTATGAAGATCTATCAACTGACAAAAAAGTATCCATACACAAATTTGCTTTAGCTTCAACAGTTTTAAAGTAATAATGGATTTTTGTCGGGCTGAATTTTTCAATCTGATTTTTTGTAACGTCCCTTCCCTCCTTTTTAAATTATTTTTCTAAAAAACTGCTGAGAATTACCTCCCAGCACAGTTACACCAGAACTAGAATACTCTGTATAAGAAATCTAAAGAAATATATATTATAAAAAAAATTAAAACTAGTAATTAAAGCAGAAAAATTTCAATTTATTTTTGGTACTTATTGTGTTCTTAGAAAAAAATAAATATTTTACGAATTGTGAAAATTATTTTATAATCAAAATATTAAATTTTAATTTCTTTAACAATTCCTTGAAGAACTCCAGTCCCAATAATCGAATTATTCGCTTCATGTACTTTTGCAATAACCTTATAATAACCACTTGGAAATACCGTTCCTTTTGCAGCCGGTACATCGACTTTATTATAATCAACTTCATATAGTTCAACTGTACCCTAGATTAAAAATGTGAAATTATGTGTAGATAATGTTACATTGTATTACACCTATATCCGTGTTAAATTTAAAAATTTATAAGGGTTTTGCACTCATTCAAATATAAAACACAGTATATCTCTTTAATATTTTGTAAACTTTTACTTTTGAATTTTGTATTGCTTCCAGGTATACCAAGTTATTATAGAATTTTAAGTTTGTAAAACCTTACGAAGGTTTATTTTAAATTAATATATTTTTTTTTTAAGTTTATATTTGAAGAAAATACAAAGAGTTTTTTTAAAATGTCAGAATCAAATTCAAACACTTAAGAAACTTGGCTTTGTAAGATCGATTGAGAACTCATTGCTTCAACAATTAAATTCCGCAGAAAACAAAACGGTTTTTGTAATTTCCAAAGTAGCCTTAGCGAAAAAAAGTCGCGACCAATTTCCGTCGTTGCAAATTTCAGCCTAGGCTTTGTTACCAAAAAATTAATAAAGCAATATTTTTAAGTAGGATTTGAAGTAAGTATTTAAGTTAAACGTGACATAGGTGTAACAGTATGCATAAAATATAACGTTATCTTTAAGTGCCTTACGTTGTAAGGGCATGGATGATTTATGTTGGTATATTTATCAAGAAGTGGTTTAGAAATTTTATAAATGTAATTATGGAAACTATTCGAGCTTTTTTTACCATCAAGAAGTTCACAACCTTCAAATGATTCATTAATTAAATATGGTTGCCAGCCATTAAAACGTTTGAAAATTTGGACATGCATCTAAATACATTAATCAAAGTTTAAGATTAAATCATATAAAATTATATTGTATATTTATATATAAAGTAAGATTCATGATGCTCACGAAAACTTTATTGATCGGCTTCTTTATTATACCCCACGCAACTATTATTTTTTTAGTTCTTGATACTGGCTTAATATGGCAAGTATAATTAGAAAACCATTCTGGGCTTGCATCACATTCTAATCGAGTTGGTATTAATAAATTATTTTTCTAAAATTAAAAAATTTTCACATGAAAAAATTTTTTTTAAAACTTTATGTAAAAAATTTTCTTCACCCAAGCTTGGATTTCATTCGACAGCACAAATTCTATTATAAGAATTAGAATAACTTTTGAGAACTTCATATTTTTCCGTGAAAATGAGGAATAAACTCAAATTATATTTTCGATATTTTCGCCTGTATGTACAAATAATTTTTTTATAATAAAAAATTTCCGTGTAACTATAAATCCTGAACTACAAACTACACTAAATTGAACTTTATATTTTATATTTAAAATATTTTTAAAATTTATTTTTAGAATATTTTACGATGTTAATCGATTAAAGATCATGCGTAACTTATCTAGATTCTACAAGTATATATATAATTAATTAGAAGCTATAACCATGACAGAACAATGATTTTATAAGATATGCTTCTAGATTTTCTATATTTCGGTTTACTTTCCTCAAATGTTTACCTTTTTAATTTACTTAAATTAAGTAAGAAAATGACACTCAATTGACTGAATGGTAATCATAATAATTACAGAATACATTATAATATAATTAAAATTGCATCTTATATTTTCAAAGTGCTTGATCCGAAGAGTTGAACAATGTCGAAAGGAAGGATTGCGATCTTAGCTTCCCATATATTAACGGCATAAACTCTAACCATTTTGATCATACACTACGTTAATTATTTAGTAATTTTATTTATCCATCTGATTAGTACTAAAGCACAGTTGAATTTCGCTATCGTGATGAACTTTTAAATATAATTTTATAATTACACATAGTGTTTCTACAATTTTTGTCGATATAAAAATATTATATTTAAATCAATGGGCTTGTTTTTATTGTATTACCGCTAAATTAACCACATACCGTAAACAATTTTGAAAAAAATGTTAGAATTTAAAATAAGTCCGTAAAATTAATTTATATAAATCAAAAAACGTCTAAGTGAACACCCACAAAATTGCAAACCAAATTTGGAAAATTAATTCTAAATTCGAACCGTGTTTTGATTATTGCATCTCTTTTCATGTAGAGACGACTTTAGGAAGTTTAAAAGCAAATTTAATAGAATATGCCTTGATGAAGTGAACAATAGTTCAAATAGTAAGTTCAAACCAAATTATATTGTGATATACTCTTCAAATCACCGACTTTGAATCAAATTTAGTTTTGTGATCGCACTGAAAAGGTACATGATTTAAGTTTGATAAAGGAGATGTCTTTGTAATCTCGTGACTTGAAGTGGCTGCTATGCTGCATCAAAAGCATAGATATATTGCTAATTGTATGTGGGAATGGGAATCGCGAAAGATCCTATGAGTCGACGAGAGAAGGACCCAAGTCTTTCAAGGAAAAAATACTTCAATAAAGAAAATTTATTTTGGGAGTTATGTATAGCTGAAAATTGAGTCATGTGGATAAAAAGCAATATATGGGGCTTGTTGTAAACCGTTTCGGGCATGTACAATTCTAGAAAATTTAAATAATATTTATTCCATTTTCAATCTAGTTCTTTTTACCTAATTTAACAACATTTTTTCACCATGGCGCTGTGATAAGTACACGTTTTGCATGTATGAACCGACTCTGTCCAGAACAACTTGGGGCAAGTAATTAATTTAATTAATATGAAATTAAATTTTCATTCCACAATTTTCGTAAGAATACATCTATAATAAAATAAAAAAAAAATAACATAAAAAAAAATGTCATTTCATTCGGACATTGTGTTCGAAAAAGATATAAAAATCTTATCAATTGTGTTCTATGGTAAGTTAAAAATAAAATGCGTAAGCAGTTTCCAATATAATGATATAAAAGGTTCGTTAATTCTTTAAAATCTATGAATATGAATTTCTTTCTTTTGTCCGATAGCCAGGTGAACATTTCGAATATAAAGAGTACTCTAGAAGTAAAACGCCTTTCATAGTTAAATGAAAATTACAAACTATAAGAATTTGAACCGTATCAAAAGTTACAGTTTACTAGAGCTGCCGCAGCATCTTTTAATTGAGAAAACAAGAAATTTAAATCATTACTGCAAATATTAGAGAGGTGTATGCCAAAAAGCTTATATATTTAAATACAATTCAAAAATTAAAGCTAGATAATAAACCAAAATACTCCATTGTATTTTTAATATTATGTTATTAAAAAAACAATAAAAGTCTTAAGAATTCTGGAAATAGTTTTATAACGCCAGTTTAAGTAAAATATTAAGTTTGAGTTTCTTTAACAATTCCTTGAAAAACCGCACTCCCAATATACGAATTATTCGCTTCATATATTTTTCCAACAGCCTTGTAATAACCACTTGGAAATATTGTTCCTTTTGCAGTCGGTATATCAATTTTGTTATAATCAACTTCATATAGTTCAACTGTACCCTAGATTAAAAATGTAAAATTAAGTCTAGATAATACACCTTACACCTATTATGATACACCTATATCCGTGTTAGACTTTAAAAGTTACCGCTGTAATATTGTAGAAAATTTTACTATTGCTTTATATAGCTCTCTCAGGTATACAAACTTATAGTGTTTTCAGATTGCAAAACCTATGAGCCAATAAGGTTCATTTCCAAATAATTCGTAATTAAAGATTTTTTTAATTTAGAAAATAAGATTTTTGAAATTTTTAATGAAGGTCAACTAATACTTGATAAAGTTTACAGAAAAAAATGTCGCGAAAAAATTCAAAACATTTAGTGGCATGAATCCTGAATGAATTTTTAATTTTCACTGGTAAGAGTGCTCTTAAAAGCAGTTGTGAAAATGGGTTGAAAGTGAAAGACATAGCTGCCATAAGTAAACAGTTACCAGCGTCGGTATTGTTAGCTTGAAGTACGTTACAATGTTTTTTAAAAAAAATCCTTAACCAATATTTAAAGTCAAACCCAATATAGGTGTAACAATGTGTGTGAAATAATTTTAACGATATATTTAAATAAATTATTCTTTACGTTGTAAGGACATTCGTGATTTATGTTGGTATATTTATCAAAAAGTGGTTTAATGATTTTATAAAAATTATTATATAAAATGTTCGAGGTTTTTTTACCACCAAGGAATGCACAAGCTTCAAATAAATGATTAATTAAATATGGTTGCCAGCCACTAAAACGTTTGAAAACTTGAATTTTCACCTAAATACATTAATCATAGTTTAAGAGTAAATCATATAATTATTATGTTTTTTTATATGTAAAGTAAAATTGATGATGCTCACGAAAATTTTGTTGATCGGTTTCCTTATTTCAGCTCTCGCAATTATAATTTTTCTAGTCCTTGATACTGGCTTAATATTGCAAGTATAATTAGAAAACCATTCTGGGCTTGCATCACATTCTAATCGAGTTGGTATAAAGAAATTATTTTTCTAAAATTTAAAAATTTTTACATGAAAGTTCTTTTAAAAAATTATGTAAAAAATTTTCTTCACCCAAGCTTGGATTTCATCCGACAGCATAAATTCTATTATAAGAATTAGAATAACTTTTGAAAGCCTCATATTTTTCTATGAAAATTAGGAATAAAATCAAATTATAGTTTGTTTTTTTTTCCTTGTGTGGGTACAAATAATTTTTTTTTTATAAAAAAATTCCGTTTAAATTTAATTTCCCCGAACTACAAATTGCACTGACTTAAACTTTAAATATTACATTTAAAGCATTTTCAAAATTCATTTAGTCAAGTCTACAATATTATTAATACATTGAAGGTAATTGACCGATTAAAGATCATGTGTGATTTGTCCGGATTCTACAAGTATAAATAATGTACTAGAAGCTATAAACATGATCTTATAAGGTATGAAACTAAAAGTTATAAACATGACAGAATAATGATTTTATAAAGTATGCTACTAGCTTTTCTAAATTTCGGTTGACTGAAGACAGCAATTTTTCTCCAAAAATTTTACTTTTTTAATTTCCCTAAATAAAATATTAAAATTATGATCAATTGCCTCAATGGTTATCATAATAATTACATATTACATTATAATATTATAATTAGAATTGCAAATTAGAATTTTCAAAGTGCTTGATCCGGTGAGATGAACAACAATGTCGAATAGAAGAATTGCGATCTTAAACTCTGCCTTTTGATGTAGAGACTTATTAAAATCTCATATATTAACGGCATAAACTGAAACCAATTTAATCATACACTACGTTATTTATTTTTTAATAATTAGCGCAGTTGAATTTTCCTACATGATGAACTTTTAATGATTTTATAATTACATATAATGTTTCTATAATTATTGTCGATATGTAACTATTATATTTAAATCAATCGGGTTGTTTTTATATAATTACCGCTAAAAATAAAACAATACCCTTAAATAGTTTTAAATGCCGGAAAATATATTCATCATATTACTTTTAACGAAAAAATCTATAAGCAGATTTAGTTCATTTATGCAATTTCAATTCTCTGAAAATTTTATCAGTTAGTTCCCAAAAAATTTATAAACCCATTTTTTTTTAAACTTTTTAATAAATATTGATTTTTCAAGGAATTTGATCGAGGGCGTCCTATTATATGCTCAAAAATGTAAATTGAAAAAATAATGGAAGTTGAGTTCCTGATACAACTGATCTCCTTGAAATGGTAAGTGTCTCCTTATCTGTTAAATGAAGCTTATATACAAAATTGTAAATTAAACTGTTCAATATTTTTTAAGCATAATCTAAAACGTAAAATGGGCTCGTATTATGTCCCCATGTCTCAAGATCTAACACACCCCGCAAAATCAGTATAACTGTTATATATAGCCAAGTGTCTGTTATACGTAGCCAAAATTACCTCAGATATAAATTTTTTATCAGAATCAGTTCTGAAAAAAAAGACGGAGTAGTGCTTTTTAACCGAAAATAGCCGCCCTTATTGTATGCAATACGGTTGGTAAAAATGAAAAACCTTATATTAAATATCAGTGTCAGGTTTTAGGCAATTGAATATCATAGAAATATGGCATTCGATCAATATATCGATTATAATGATATTAAGTTGCTTTCCAAATATTGCTTTCGGCTAAAAGTAAAATTTTGTTACTTCATTTGGTCTTACTTCAAGAATGAATATTAATGAAATGAATGATTTTTTTTGGTAATTTAATTTATAAACATTCGTTTCAAACCGCAGTTATCGCGGGCCTTTTTGAAAGCTTGAATCCGTTGAAATCAGTTTAAAATATTATTTCTTATGTATTCATATTTGTGTATTTGTGTATATGTACATATGTTGCACAAAATTCATATTTAAATTTAACCTTCTATCTAGTTAAAATACAAAAACAACAAAAGAAAAATATTTAGCAAATTAATCGTAACCACACTAACTAGCATAATAAAAATGCAAATAAATATAGAGGCTGGGTTGGATCTATTTTTTTAATTCAAATGAAAACGAATGAAATTTCCTCCATTAAATTTTTTTTTTTCGCTATATTAATTGAAAAAATTAGGTCAAAACTAAAATATTCTTAAATTATGTTGCTAATATTAGACTTCCTTTTAACATAATTTTTTTTTTTTAAATATTTAAATGAATTTCGTATGTTTTTGCTAGACCATTATTCATTGAATGTGTGGTGAATACAATATATGTGTATAAATGTATGGATGTATAATAATATTACTATTAAAATATGTTGAAACGAGTAGGTACAATTTTTAAAGTTCATCTCATACTAAATATTATTACATCAGATAAAATTATTATTATTATTCTAAAATAGCAATTGATTAACATTATGTTTGTATGTATGTGTACGCGCTGAAAATATTATTTTATTTTTAGAATAATTCATTCTATTTATTATATTTAATCTATATTGCATTTTCAAAAAGCATCAACTCCTACCCACAATAAAATGCATTTTAAATTTTGCACAATTTATAACACCACAAATTATTGTTATACTTGTATTAAATTAAATATTATACTACAATTCAACAACAATTTACAATTGTATGCTACTTTTATTTTTTTTTTTTAAAATAAATTTTCAAAACTTTAAAATTTTTGATTTAAAGATTTTTAAAAATATTCAAATTTTTCTGATTAGCTAATTTTTGAATATTTAAATATAGTGATTCCTAACACTTGCAATATAGTATTCTGTAAGCGTATAAATTCTTGAAATTTAGTTGAACCAATGGTTTGTAAAATAGCACTATTCCCCTCGCCGACTGCTGTTTAAAACAATCTATTAGGTACATTATTTAAATTACTTTCATTCATTTTGATATATTTCAAAAAATTGCATAAATTTGGGATGAGAAAAACTTTTAAAGAGACATTCAGAAAATTGTGAAATTGGGGAGTTATTCACTTGAATTATGATAAATAATTATATGATGGCATGGCATTTCCTGTTAAATTACTGTTTTTACAAAAATTTAGAATAGCATTTTCGGAAATATTAGGTGCCGAAAATTCAAATTTTATGAATTTCGGGCGGTAATAATTTCAGCTGTGTAATTTGTTGATAGATATCTGAAACTGTTTATTTTAAATTATTTTAAAAAATGTTATTTTAAACTAAATTAAAAATTATTCTCTTATATGTCCAATCTAAAAAAAATATGCTATAATATATTGAAAAAGTGAAATTGTATCGCTACGTGAAAAAGGTTGAAAATCACTGGACATAGATAGACGATATTGTTCTGCATAATGATGTTACACACATGTATAAATATTTATTTATATTTCGATGTCATAACACAAAGTCATATTAAATTGAAGCAAATTGAATTGATTTGAAATGAGTGCAAAAAAAAAATATTTTTTTTTTTTGCTTAAATAATATGAGTGTAACACGATCGTTTCTCTTTTATTGTTTATAATGAGAGATGTCAACTTATTTAATATTTTATATTTTTGATTTATTTTTGGATTTTGACTGTAAAGGCAATAAGAAAATTATTTGTTTTAATTTGAGGTGAAAATATTTGCTATGCAATCAATCATAATTAGAAAATAGAAGACGAGTATTATGTCAATTAGTTTTTTTTTTTGCTAATTAAAAAAAAAACATTTGATGTGATCAGCACATAATCGATCACAAAGTGTTCGTGGTCGATTACGTCACATTCTTTTTTTTGGAATTTTAATGATTTTGGTAACCTTTTTGTTAACATAAATCGAAAAAAATGGAAAATTTGATTCCTAGAGACTTGCTTTGTACCATTCGAATCTACGGAAAAGTTTAGAAGTTAAAATATTAAAATTTCCTAAAATCGGTGCATAGTAAAAGTCTAATGGCTGACACCTGATTTCTGACTTTTTAGAAAAGTTTTTTTTTTTATTGTTAAACAAAGTTTTTATTGTATATTAAGTTGTAATAATATTGAATATAATTTTTATAGTGACCTGACCGGGGTTTGAACCCGAGACCCTTCGGTTAAAGGACCGGTGCCATAACCACTGCACCAATGGTCAGATAAACAAAGTTTATACATATATCAAATTTTATTTTTCGACATAAGTTGATTTTTCAAATATATTCTGAAAATGATCGAAAATATATGCACTCACCTTTAGCATTGACAAATATAGTTTCGTCGAAATCTTTGCATATCTGAATTGCTTCCCGTTACAATATAACTTCCCTTATTGCATACGAAGAGATCGGTAAGAAATGATATATACGAGTACTTTCATTTCTCGAAGTCGAAGAAATTTTAACACAAATCGTGCTTCTGTATTCGGGGATCAAACCAATGGTTAAATTCTGTATTTTTCGATTAAACCAATAATTTGTAAAGTTAGTAACTACGTTTTAACATTAAGGAAGGTAAAATATAAATTTTTCTAAAAACAAACTTCCATATTTAAATTATTCTTTTTTAATATAGATATATGTAACAGAATTATAATTATTATATAATAAATAATTATTGCATACGTTTAGGATGACAACCTAATTAAGAGAAGTAATTTATTGTCAATATTGCTAAAATAATTGCCCAATGCGAAAATTAATTAGGAGAATAGAATTCGACAGTTAATTTGGAAAGAATAGAGTTCCTATCCTATCACATTCTTTTACGTTATAACAGGGTGATTTATATTCATTACAATCATAATGTAATTGTATTCTTACATAATTGTATTATTTCGATTTTAGATTAAAATATGACATAAGGTTAATATATTAATTTTATTTCTGAAATAACCGGATATGAAACTTCGGACATTATTTGAAACAGATTAAAATCTCACTCTCTTCTTCTGATTATCTTAAACTTTTGTCCATATAAGATTAATTGAAATTTTTTATTTATTTCAGGCATATATTTTTAAAATATTTCAGAGGTGGTTGGAGGAAAATATCTCTAAATTACAAAAAAGACAGAAAAATACTTGTTATCGTTATACGCCATTGTGATTTTATGCAAAGCGTTATACGAGGGGTGACTGTATTTTTTTATTTTAAATTTTAATAAAAATTTTTTTTATTATACAACTATACAAAACTATGTATTTTATATATATATTTTCATCAATATCATCATTATTAACTATTAATGGTTGATGACTATCTTACTTATTATTGTTAATGTTGCAGTTTCTCTTCACATGGTTAATTTAACATTCGCTAATTTTAATTTCCCGGCACAACATTCTTGTTCTATGCTGATGCACTTTTTTTTATGTAAAAGTAAATTGCATATATGCATACACATATATAATACATAAATATATTATATTGTATATTGTCTGGGGAGCAGTTATTGGGTCATTCTGGGGAAACAAAAAAAAAAAAAACCAAAAAAAAAACTGCAAGTAATTTTTATTTTTTCATTTTCACTTATTTGTATGTTCCGATAAACGCACATTATACATATATTTTTAAGACTATAAGAAACCCCCAACTAAACGAATGCAGTATTTTTCATTAAAACCTTTGGTTTTTTTTCATACTTCAATTAAGATTGTCAACGTAATTGTGCTTGCTATTAAATACAAATTTTTTGTTTTTGTTTGTTTTAGAAAGAAAAATTCGGAATTATTCCATATGTGTGGACGCGCAACAATGTTCACAATATTATTAACGTATACTTATATTTTTAGATTATATAAATTCTTACATTAAATATGTTTGTTGCATTTCTTTTAAATAAATCTGAACTCTAAAATAATAATTTAATGATAACTTTAAAGATTTTAGAATAAATTAGAATTATTAGAAAAGCAGGTGATTTAATAAACCAAATCCCAAACTGTAGATTAATGACAAACCAAAGTAAAGTAAATTTTCAGTTAAACTATCTAGAATGTAATAAACTAATTTATATAGTATGTTTAATACGTTATTAATCGACCAAAACACCATGACGCATTAGTTTTAGGTAGAAAAAAAATATTATATATAATTACAAAATCAGCAAATAATTACAAAAGTACAATTAACTAGTATATACGAAAATCTATAATTATGGCATTTAAGATAGTTTCCATTTATAGACAATTAAGTTTTTCAATTATTTTTTCAGATTATTTTGCAGAAACAGTTCTGCAATAAATTTCTTTCAGTAAATAGAGCTGAAAATGGGAAATTAAAAAATAATACCATTAACACTTTATTAATTTCCCTTCTCTTAATTAAATCTATAACTAAATTAATGCAACAAATATAGTAAAATTACTCGTGAACATGTTAACAGACAATTATAACAAAAATATGTTTTTACAAAATTGTTATACGTTTTCTAAAGGATTATCATTTATAATGAAGAGGATGAATACCAATCACAAAACAAATATTTTTTTTTTTGTATATCAATAATATTATTTTTATTAAACTGGTGAGTTCGTGATCAAATGTAATAAATTTTATTTAAACGTGTCTAATTTATAATAGAGTTGTTTAATAGAGCAGATTGATAATAGAGTTGAATTGTAATAGAGTCGTTTATGTGAAATTATTTGAGTGAACGGAAGTTATAATCAAAAAAACTTGAATAAAAAAAAATTTCGTGAAAATTCCTTAAAATCCGTGGAACTCGGAAACCCTTGAAATTTGGCAAATGTTTTACCCATCTTCGATCCTCTAACCAATGGTACATGTTGTTGTATACCTTTCTGATTCACCCTGTATATATATATTTTTAAATAAAATTATCAAATTATTAAAATGATATCGATATTTTTGAAGTTATCGAAAAAG
Source organism: Condylostylus longicornis (assembly GCF_029603195.1). Taxonomy (NCBI): domain Eukaryota; kingdom Metazoa; phylum Arthropoda; class Insecta; order Diptera; family Dolichopodidae; genus Condylostylus; species Condylostylus longicornis. Next base: position 2,883,997 of record NW_026578009.1, on the reverse strand, counting down.
AAAAATTCACTTCGAGAGCTATTTAATAAAAACAATGTGTGAAAGCCTAAAATTATGAAAAATTTCTAATCTATTTTTTTATATTTTAGAATGTAATTATTATGCAAAATTTCTAATCTATTTTTTTATATTTTAGAATTTACAATTTTTTTTTCTATAAAATTTGCACTTAAAAATTCCCAGTACATGGTAATTGGTAAAATATGAAATCAGGAAAAATAGGAAATGAAGATTGTATTTTAAAAAATTCATACGATAATTTTGCAATAAGAGCTGGTGGCCCTCATATTAAACCGAAATACTCACACTGGGATCTTGTAAATCCCAACAGAATTTAATTTATTAATTTCTTTTTGAAAGTTAGTGTAAACAATTCGAGAAGTATATGTAAATTTTCGTTTTTTATTATTAGTCTACAATAAAAATTTGAAAGGCCAGTATCTTTTCGCGAAAATACCCCAAAAAAAAAAGAACTTAAAATTGTTTCGGGGTCTGAGAGACCCTAGTGGGAGTAATATGTAAGAGATTTGGATTTTAGTTTTTTTTTTTTATCGAAAACTTATAAAGAAACATAAAAATTTCAGTAAAGATGATAGGAAAATTTTCTTTTCGCGCATACTTTGTTTTTCGACCATTTGAAATTTACACAGGACACCTATTTGTTTTGATAAGTTATGAATTAAATAATAGCTCTGAATTAGAAATAGGATTGATATTTTAAGTTGGAGTTAATTTTTTTTAAGAAGCCTAGGTTTAGTCAGAAAAAAGGCCCTTTTTAATTAATAAAATTTTTTTTTTTTAATTTTTACGGTATTACATATTGGAGTTAGTAGGATTTACCGTAAGTAAATTGCTTCACGAAAATAAGTGTGATTCTAGACGGTACTCATCATATATCTTATTTATTTTTCTCATCCATCAATATCAATATGAAGGGAAGTGCGTTTTATTAAACAGTTGTACAACAATTTTATTTTAACCTCAACTTCCTATTAAATTTTCATTTTAACGTCATATTATTTTGGGAAAATTCAAAAAAAAAAAAATTAGTTAGCTATTTGTTTAAAATTAGCGAAACATTATAAGAAAATAACATCCGACAATATTATTTTTATTGTTTTAATTCTGTTCAATCATTTCAAACAATTTTTAGATTTTATTTTGTTAAACTAAACAAAAACGATTTTTTCTCTTCTCTTATTTAAATTTCTATAATGATTGCTTCATTTACATACTCGTATTATAATTGACGTTATTGAGAAATATTATTAAAATATACATTTGTTAAAATTATTTTACATTTGGAATCTGCAACAATACACAAAATTTGCATTTTCAATTTGCACCGATTAAATAATTGTGTTGCAATCATTAAAAAATGGCAAGTTTCAATCAAATTTAATTAATTACAAAGTTAAGAACGAGAATGAAATATGAGCAATTAAAGAGCACTGACTGAAATTAAAGAGATGGATGAGATTTGTAAAATAGCACATTTTTTTATAATTATTATATACATATTTCATATAACAAATTTAATATAACAAATTTTTGTATACGGTATAGTTGAATGAAGGTTATTGATTAAAGAAAAAGATGACAGAAAATTGATATTTTAATTTAACAGTAATAAGAAAATTCATTCTGATATGCCCATAAATTGTAAATATTTGAAGACTGTTTCAGACAAAATTTTCTTTCGAGAGTTAATTCAACATTCTGATTTCTGATATTTTGATTCTGACATTCGCGTATTCTTTCTCGTACTTTTGATTTTGACTCAAAATTTTGGAAAAGTTCAAACATATTTGAAAATTTATTTATATGAATGTGTTTATTCAACAATGATAATAAATATATTATTTTGAATAGTGCGGTTTTTTTAAATTCATTGTACTTATAGTAGGCATTTAATATTATATTGGTATTTTAGTAAAGAAAAAAGGACTTGAATACAAGAAACCTTTGTGTACTCGTATAATATTCTTAATATTTTAAAATTCATCTAAAATTTTTATATTTTAAATTAAAGAATTTTACTTCCAAATTTCGGAATGTTAAAATTATAGTGTCTATGTATGCAGTCATTATCATTTTCACAAATCAATTTATTATTCTTAATTAGCAGAATTCATTCTTAAAAAAAAATTATTATTAAATGATAATTTAAAAAATATTCTAATTTAAAAAATACACTCTAGATAAAAATGGCGGAAAAAGATGTTTTAATTATACCTTTATGAAAGTATTTTCGAAGGGTATACTAAATTTGCCTTACCGTTTGTAACGCTAAAAAATAATGGCTTGAGATATAGACATGAATGCATGTTTTTCAGGCATGAGTTAAAGACAGTGCATCAACATTGAATTCTGAGTCGATTTGACCATGTCTGTTCGTCTATCCGTCCGTTCTAGCGATAACTCAAAAACTAGTTAAGTATATATTATTAAACTCATTGTGTTTGATAAAAATCGTTGAAATTGCTTGACTCCTTTTGGTAGCTACCATACAACTTGAAAACTTATTTGGCCACAGCTTAAAAACTGGTCAATTTACAGTACTGAAATTTTGCAAAAACAAATATGGTAAAATTGTAACTATATTTCGCTAAAAGCTGTTGAGATCTCATGAACACTTGTGCTAGCTGCCATAGAACTCCAAATGTTATTTGGCCATATCTCAGGAATTATTTATTGCATAGTTTTGAAAAATTGGACAGGTAAGTATATTGTTAGGGCGGTTATTCTCGACTACTTGTGGTAGTTGCCATACAACTTCATAAAATAAATGTTCATAGCCCAGAAACTATAGAAGCTACAAACCTGAAAAATTGAACAAAAGAGTTTGGTAATATAATAATCATTTTCAGTTAAACTCTTTCAGATTGTATGGGTTTAAACGGTAGCATTAGATATATAAAAAAAACAAGAGGTTGTATGAAACTGTTTGTCATTTTAAATTATCACCGACATTTAAAACCATTTTTTCGGATGTGTATCACAGAGTTGACATAGTCAAGTATATCTATTCTAGTTTTTTTTTTTTCTAAATTTGAATGTAAAATTTCATTAATGTGAAAATTAAATCGATAATGAAAAAATTAAATATATTAATCTTTATTTCAATAAAAATATCAAAGAGCAGAAAATATTTTTGCTTTAAATTATTAAAAAATTCAATTTGGAATAGACATACACACATAGTTAATGTTAAACATACTTAATATCACGTTTATTTTCAGAACGCAAAATATTTCTGAAAATAATTGAAATACAAAATAAATTTCTTTCCCTTTTAAATCTTCAAACAGAAATTTTAATTTATTTTAAATTTTAAATTGTTTGCGGTTTCAATTTTATCTATCTACCTTTTAGCAATGAATATAAATATATTTGTAATTAAGGTTGTATCAAATTTTATCACAATCGACAAAAAAATTATATTAAATTCCTTTTAAAGTAGGTAAGTAATCGGAATAATTGTTACTGGATAGGCTTTGCTACAATTTCCACAAATTGGGATTTGTTGCAGATAATTTTTCAAGAATCTGGCATTTGGAAAATAAGTTGGTTTAGCATTTGTTCAGTTACTGCGAGGCGTAAGGTCAAAAACAGACTCGAGCATCTATTAGATCACACAATTATATGTACTGACACTACTGTCGCCTTTTGAATTCAAGATAAACTGACGCTTCAACTGAATATCGGAATTTGTTGATGATTTTATAAGAATATATACCATATTTATGGTTGCGGCAATTTCATATGACATCGATCTCTGGCAAATCCAAATTTAATCTATAATTAATTTGGTATATCACACCTGTGTCACAGCACATAATGGAGGAAGGTAAGCATTTCGCTTTAAAAATTTAAGCAATTGTCACTCTAAAAAATATAAGAAACAAGAGGAGCCTGTTTAGACATAAAAATTTTTATGATCTACTTAATTATAAACAAATATGTATATTTTTAAAATTTATGACTACCTTGAACTGTCGAAGATATCAAAGTCTAATAAAGATCAAACCAAAATTGTGAACTGATTGCAATATCTTTAAAATGATGATTGTATGTGATTTTTGTTCTAATCTTAAGTTCATAGAGTAAAAATACTGCTATGAAAGCTCTAATTTTTCTAATAAAAAATATTTAAATTTTTCTTATACACCCCGCTTTTAATGTCCTATACATCCAATTGCTTTTTAATTATGAAATTTAGATTTAAATTCTTCATAAATTATAAAGATATTAATGGTATTAAAGAAACACTTTTGAATTTCCAGTATATATATATATGTGTATATACATAGATATATGTTGTTAACTTAAATAGAACCGGAAAAACATTATATTAAACAATAGGAAGCTTTATACATGTATGTAGGTATATAACATTAAAAATTTGTTAAAAAATTGTGATTAAACACACGTCTTGTATACGAATTGCTTTATAAAAAAAATTTAAAATTCAAATTTCAAAATCAGATCCATTATCGCTTTATAATCTGAGCTATAAATATTTATTTTTAGAGAAATTTTAGTGTTATTTTTAAAAAATGCAAATAAATAATTTATAAAAAAAAAATTTTCATATACTAAAAACATATGTAGAAGAATTTTATTTCTATTTGTCCATTTAAATTGCTAAAATCTTTTCACAAAATGCTAAAATATTTTTAATTCAATATTTTTGATAGTATATTTTATTTGTACCGAATGATTTTTAAATCTTCGAGGTGAGGTATAAAAACACACACTATTGATGACTGGATCAAAAATTAGTAAAAGTTTTGTTTCGGAATAAGTTCCAAATTTCGACAGTTTGCGAGATACGGACGGGAATTTTAAGAAAAATTTAGAAAACCTTTTGCTTACAATATTGTGTTCCTAAAAAGATATAAGCTTTAAAGAAATAGTTTTTGAAACGACAAATAGATGGTCTTTTTCGTGGTCCTTCCTCTTTCGGGAAATTTTGACCGAAGCTTTTTGTTAGCATGAACCGTATTTCAACGATTTTTACCATTCTACTGTAAGCCATTTAGCGTATTTTGCTTGTAGGACCCACAAAAAAGTAATCACTCTGTAAATACAACACTTAAGTGAATTTTCTTCAGTGATCCAAAAAAAAAAAAAGATCTTTAATGCTTTTGCAATTTTTGTGAACATATTTGAAAAAGAGAGAACAATATACTGTATGTGTGTAGGTAGAAATTAAGATTTTTATCTTATTTTCCTGTCCTACTTGTATATTGAATGTGTTAAATTCAGATTAAACTTACTATAATTCATGTCAAAATCGACCTGCTTTTTTAACCATATGGGAAATAAATGACAAATATGAGAAATTATAAAAGCTTTTTATAATATTTTCATATATAGTTCGTCTTCGTCATAAAAGAATATAGTTCGTTAAGAAACCCGTTTTAAAAAACAGTGTTGAAACGAGTTTTAAAGGTGAATAAATAGTTTACGATATTTTGCATTAAAAATTACATTTACTTTATAGGTCTTATCTTGTAAAATTTCAAATATTAAGAAATTAATATTATGAAAAAATTAAATTTTATTGAAATATTTAAAAACTTGCGCTTTCAAAGTCAAAATGAGAAAAGTTGGTGGCTCAATGTACTCTAAACTCGTTCAAACAAATGAATTTTAATGAAATATAGTTGATGCACTCAGCTTAAATAATTTTTGATATGTTTACACTTTTAATAATATTTCGGTATACACTTAACTCGTGTATGTAATACAATGCAGATTTTGTATGTTAAGGTACAACATACAAAATGTTCTGCACATATGCATATAAGAAGAAACGAAGCACTATGAATATTAAAGAGATTAAGCATAAAAAATTGGGCATGAATTATTTTGAAATTTATTGAATATACCCAAAAATTTCATTTTACTAGAATTATATGCCTTGATGTGATTAGCAAATCAAAAACCCAATTTATAAATTTATGTTAGACCTAATGGTTATCGAACATTTTTAAAATAATATAAAATATGAAGCAACCAAATTTTAATTTAATCAAAAAGACTAATTTTTTTTTTACATACAGTTCTGAAATAAAAGATTTTCAAATGCTCTCATATTAGACTTAAAATATAAAACAATTTACAAGCTATCATACTTGTATGTTGCAACAATTTGTATTAATCGGGTTAAATTACACAGGGTATTAAATTTAACTGCCTACATTTACTAGTTGGTTTATCGAAAATCTATACTTTAAATATTTGTTAATAATATTATAATTTTATTCTGAATTTTTTAATGGAATTGAAAGAAAAAAAAAAGAAATCTATTTTTGGATATTTAAATTTAAACCACAAAAAAATTTTTTTTTTGTATTTTCTATAAATAACATTTAATTCGCACATTAATTCGAAATTAACAGACGCAGTCAATTGAATGTAAACAAGCTTTGTTATACCAATTATTGTATTTCGTTCTAAAATTTTAATCGAATCAGATTCAGATTTAAAAAAAAAAAATTTAATTTATATATTAAGGTATGTTTACAAGAAAACTCTATGTTACAATCATACACACATAAGTTATACGCAAAAAAGGTTAAATTTTCCAATATTTACATACAAAGAAATTCTGCGCAATTTGTTTATAATTTTATGTTCGAATTAAAAACTTGAACTCAAAACCTAAATAATTTTTTTTCATAAATTTGGACAATAAACGTAAATAGCCAATATTTGATGAGAAATAAAATATTCCATAACAAAAGGTTTTCAGCCATAATAGTCCATCTAACCTAACTGTTCTTGCCGTACTATCGAATTCTTGAAGTGTAATTTTGGCTCATTTTTGAAAGCACTATTCTAAACGTCTGTATAATAAAAGAATAAGAATAATGTTGGACTCTAAAGTTTTAATGACATGACTTGCATGTTGGCTCACAGTACAGAAAATAAAAAGCTGTCAAATCGAATAAACTTAAAGAATAAATAAAAGATTCATCTCGCAAAATAAACTTGTAGTTGATTTATGATTTGAACTCAAACCTCATTTCAGAAAATAAAAATATATGATAAGCTGTACATTTCGATGTAATGAAGTGTATGCTGTTACTTATGGATTTTTCTCACTCTATGTATGAAGTAATTTTGTTTACTAACAAATTCGTTAAAGAAAAAATTCTTATAATTGTTGCGGTTTGAATTAATTATGTTAAAACAGTCTTATTTAAAATATTAATTAAAATTAATAATTCAAATAGACTATTAGTAACATTTAAGTAATATAGACATAGACAGCTTTAATAACTATTTTCGCTAATTATTAAAGCACTAGAATTTTTGAATGAAATGCGATTAAATCACATACAATTTCATTTCTAATAAAAAATTAATTTTAAAAATTACTAAAAGTCAAATTTTCAGTAATTAAAAATTACTGAAAATTTAACTTTTAGCTTATGTAAAATTTATTTTATATAAGCTAAAAGTCAAATACCTAAACTCATAATATACGCGCAATATGCGAAGATTAGAAAATCATGTTTTTGAGAATGAGAAAAAAAATACAATTCAGTTTCATTTTGTCCGTTCATTTGTTGAAATTTTATAACTTTATAAACGTATAACAAACAAAATATAATGTATTCTTTCAAGAAAAACATTTTGCCCCCAATGATAGGCAATGTATTAACAACATAATTCTAATAAAAAAATACATATATAAACTATTATATGTGTGCATACGTACGTGGTTATCAGCAGTTTTTATTCCCTTATATTAACTTCTTTCTTCTAATGCGAGATTATGTAGGGTTTATAGGCAAATAAAAATTTTGAAGCGAGTTTTTGAAATTAAGTTAAATAAGAAAACAATTTTTTGTATTATGAATGTCTAGTTGAGAGAGCCAGTTTTGCCGATAGCATTGCATACAAGAAGGGGGGGGGGGGGGGGCGAGGTGGTTTTAGGATGTATAAAATTTCGCATATCGAATTTTGGTATAATTTTTGGCAAGATATTCAGGTGATCGATCTGTCGGTCTATCGTTCTGTCTGTTGACCAGTCTTAAAATTAAAGGAAAAATATTTAAAATTTTAATTATAAAAAAGACAAAAATTATACAAAAATTTCGTTGTCAGCTGAATCGGTATTCAATTCAATACTAATTAATATTGCAGCATGTTACAACATAAAAATTTTGTAGTCAGCCCCTAATGATAGGCAATTTATTAACAAATAGTTTTTAATTATAAAAGACTTTTAAACAAATGGCATCGATGCTAGTATACATTTATAATTTTGTAAATTTTTCCTACAGAATCTGTTATTCTACTTAATACTGGTGTTATAACACCCACAACTTATACCAAATTAACACATTTTTAATTATTATAAATTTTTAAATTAAATATTTTACTTTTTTATTAATAATCATTTAATTTTAATAAATCTAATTCAGTTTGCATTTTAAATTCAAAATTTCAGATTAATATTATGCGAATATTTTAGATATAAATGAATGAATACGTAAATCGAAACCGGATCTATTCGAAATATATACAAGAGCAAAATAAAATGATCATTGCACATTTGCCAAATTATATAAAAAGTATTATAATTAATAGCAAGAATTTAATATTATTTTGAGGCATTTAATTCATTAAAAAATCAACTTTGATACCGAATATTTGAGAATGATACTGAATTCTTAAAGGCAATTAACAATGCGATTTCATAAAATATGTGCATGTTATAATTATGTTATAAATGTATACGTATATTATATCTTACCCTATTTTGCATAATAGTTTACCCTTTTCTATAAACAAGCTCAAATTTTTCATTTTTTTTTTTATAAACCCATAACATACATAATTCTATAACCTTGGCATTGTACTCTAGAAATCAATAGCATATTGTAATATAAAAATACATTAAAAATAAAATAAAAATGATAAAATAATAAAAAAAAACAATAACAACAATAACAACAAAAAAGAACTCAATTGGCTCGAAACGCTTAAAATAGTTTTATAAAATTTTTGTTTTTGTTTTTTTTTTTCTTTTTGATGGTTTTGCTTTTTGTTTCTTAAGATTATTATTGTTTTAGATTCCGTTTACGATCGTAAAAAACAAAAAAGAAAAAAAAAACGAAAATCGTATATCTAGTCATCGAATATAAAAGAATATTTTAAAGCGCGCCACACATTGTTGTTATGCCATTGCCATGCCATATTATAAATTTGTTATCGTTGTCACTTTTACTCTTACAGGAAATAAGAAATTATTATTAATTGAAGAAAACAAAAACAAAAATAAAAAAATTTTATAATTTCTGTTTTTTTTTGTTCTTGATTTTTTGGCAACTATTATACACCCAACGTTAAAAAAGATTATGATTGTGAAAAAAATTAAGAATTTGTTTTATTACATATATTTTTTTATAGCATATTAAGTAAATTTTGTAAATGTATACATATGTATGTATATGTCGGTATATATCATTGTGTATTCATAATTATAGTTATACATACAGATATATAGCAATATAATGCTTGTGGCCATTAGATGGCTAGTGACCAGATGTAAAATGTTGTAATATTATTAACCGATTTAAACCAATATTACTGGTAAAACAGTAAACATACTTACTATTGTATCTACATTTATCATTAAAAGATATAAAAATTTTAGCCATATTTAATAAATCAAATTGGCCTCTTAAGTATTTGCACAAAAACTCGGACATAAACAATCTAATTGCTAAAATGAAGAATATTTAATCAAATATGTTATACATTCACAAGTACACTAGGTCTTCGATTTACGCCCACGTTATGTTTCAAAATTAAGGGAGGTAGAGTGAGTAAGACGTAAATCGAAAATACAATATGTATAATATATAACAATTATATAGTGTAATTCTTAATATTTAACAACATTCTGTTAAAAACAAATTAAAAAAAATATAAAAAAAATTTACATTACATTGGCATTTTACTGAATTCTATGTCTGTGAAATTTTTTCAATATATATATTTTTATATTTGAATTACATATATATTAATATTTGTAATGTATTCTTTGAAAATTTACAAGTATATATCTAGTATAATTGCACAATCTTACGACGATTCTATTACTAAATAATTTTGCTATTTCCTTTAAATTTTTAATTTTGATTAAATGTAAATCAGGAATAAGGCTAGAAAACAAATGAATTAATCTGAAAATTAAAAAAAGTTGTACAAAATGAAAATATGTAAAATACTTGTACATATATATATATATATATATATATATATTATTTTTTCTTAAATAAGTGTGGAAAATTTCCAAAACTATGTATGTATAAGTACTAACGTTCAGCTAAGATGTATTTTTAATATGTATATTGAGAATACAAGTATAAAAAAGAAAATATGATATTATGTTTAAAATAATAATCTGTGTACATACATACAATTACATACATACCATTCTATTTATAGTATATTACTTTATCTAATCCTATTTATACATACATTAGACTGATTGTACCAAATTTAAAATATTAGGCATAATCAGTCACAAAAGCCTACAAATAATAATTTTTGTTCTAAAATATTATAACGTCACGGTATTTAAGATTGTCTTATAATACTTACCTATATATACGAATACAATGTATGTATGTATATTTAAATATTGTGAAAAACATAAAAAGAAAATAAAAATTTTTTTAAAATTAAATGTCAAATGTCAAAGAATTTTCATAACACTGTGGAAAATCTATATTGTACATAAAAAAGAAATTTAAAAAACAAAAGTTTCGAAATTTTCGGAAAAAAATAAGTAAATACGAATGTACGTACATATGTATATAAAATACTGTTAAATATGTTTGCAGAAAATAGGTAGTAAAATAAAATTTCAACATTTACGATTGCCGATTTTACAAATATTGGGTATTGTTTACTCATTTTTTCGAACCAATTTGTTTTGGTACCATGAGATAGAAAACTATAGTTCGTTATTAAAAGTAAAGAGAATCAAAATTATATAGTGTTTATAATAATCCACTATATTTGTAAGACGTTCAGATTCACTAAATTTTTTTGATATTACAACCCGCTTAAAAATTACAGCTGTTTTAAAATCTGAATTTTGTCTTAACAATATTGAGTTTTAACATTATACAGTTAATAATAAATAACTAAGAAAATATTTAATTAAAATTATTGAATTTTTCTACTACATTATTGTTAGGTTAATTTCTGGACCTATATTTAATTAAAGTTTTCTAACATAAATATAACATAAGATAAGTTAGTATACTTATAGTTTTAGTTGTTATAATTAATCGGTACAGCAGATCATCCGAATAAAAATTTTAATTCTTTTCATATTATTTTATTCATGAATTTCTTCTACCCGGTTCTTAACTTAAAAATTTTCATATAATAGTTTATAAAATTCAATTTACTGAAAGGGTTATTAAACAAGAGAAAATATTTAATAATCAAAATTCATAAAACAATGAATTACTAAAATATGTCAATAAATAAAATTATAGAAATAATTTTTAAACCCGAACAAAATCACCGACAACACGATCAACATAACTTTATTTTAATTGTTTTAAATTAGTGCTAGGTGTTATGCAAATCGTATGCAGTTGCTCAGAGTCCGACATACGATAACAGTCAATATTTTCATCAGATCATTTAAAATCAGTAAATACGTTAAGTTCCAAAAATAATAAATAAAAAAAATCATCACTACATTCATTATACAGAATTAAAACTGTTCCAGAATGTTATTAGAAAGACTAAGCTATTATTTTCAAAAATTAATTATATAAATAATTAATTCAAAAGTTAGATGACCTTTAACAATCTATATCATATTATGTGATCAGAAAAACGGATTTAAAGTCAAAATATGAGAAAATTAAATTAAGTATATAACATATCCCAGAGCAACTGATCTAAAATATTGATGATAAAATAAGCCTAAAAATTTTAACTTTGTATGATGTACGGAACCACGCTCTCATGATTAATTGAGAGAAGTGTTTCAGAAATATATCCTATTGGAATAAAGGGTTAATATTTATTTTAGAAATATTATGTTACAAGGAATAATTACAATATTAAATATTTACAAGCAGCACAATTAAAAAAAATTCATTTCATAATACCTGACAAGGTATTTCATTTAAGCTATTAAAATGTATACACTGGACAAAAACAAATGAAACACTAAGTATAGAACAAATTTAGAAAAAAAAAAAATTAAATTTTTATGAAAAAACGTTTTGACCTTCAAAAGCATTTTTAATTAAATTTTAAAAAGAAACGAAAAAAATATTATTCTATTTTTCACTTCTTTTTAATATACAAAACCCACCTTACTTTAAAGTTTATTATCTATAATTAAGAAACATTTAAATTTTATGTAGGTATCTCTAATATAAAAATATCAATTTAAATAAATTTTATATAATTGCGCCATATAACTGTTTTATAATATAAATAAATGGATTATTATGACCAGACTAGCCAAATACCTACTCAATATATATACAATGGAATGGTTATACTCCCACTAAAAATTCACTTACGAAAAAATTGCATATTATTAGGCGCTAATATAATTTGTGTTAGTTTTGATGCCTGTAATATATATCAATTTCTGGTTCTTCATAATGTATATGTTGTATATACCAAATATTTATTAAACTCTTCAAATTCTAATTAATTGCTTATGTTATATTGTTTTCAGAAAAATTCGCAATAATTGTCATAATAATCAAAAAATCAAATTTTTGTTCCTACTCATTAATAAAATATTATCTGATATTCGAGTGTTGTTTAAAATTATTGGAATATAACAATAATTTTACAAGGTTCCAATGACAAGTTAAAAAAATCTGATGTGGTCAGCACATAACCGACCGCAATGTGTATTGTCTAATTAAGTGAAAGTGTTACAGAATATTATAAAAATGTCTGTTAAATACTTCTTTCCAATTTTTAGGACATTAGTAAGCCTATAGTTAACATACCTAGAAAAATGTAAATTTGGCTCTTAGTAGAATTTCGCCTTGTGCTACCCGAACTCCCTGAAATGCTCGTCAGTTAGTTTCGGTAATAACCAGAACTCAAATATCAAATTTCAAGAAATTCCATCAATTCGTTCCGTAGATATGGTGAAAAATGTAAAATCGGCCCGCAAATCAGTTTTCGAGCCCTGATCTTTCCAAAAAATTTATATGTTCATAGTTTTCATACGAGGAATTCACATATTAAATTTCAATGAAATCGGTTAATTATTTCTCTTTATATACACAAAAATGTATATTTGGCCCGTAGTAAACGTCCAGTTGCTGACGCCTGATTTCTTCCAAAAGTTAGGAGGTTTCATCGCCGGTAGAGCAAAACTTATATATGAAATTTCAAGTAAATCGGTTGAATATGTTCTTCAATATGCTCAAAAATGTAAAACAGGCCCGCTAAAAAGTGCAGTTCCCGAGGCCTGATATATACCAAAAGTTGATCGATCCGTGCCATGGTGGAAATAAACTTACATATAAAATTTCATCAAAATCGGTTCAGCCGAACTTGAGATACACGCGTGCACACACAGACCGACAGACGGACAGACCGACAGACCGACAGACCGACAGACCGACAGACCGACAGACCGACAGACCGACAGGTTGCTAAAAATAGTTTATTTACACTTCCCTACTATGGAGAAGTATGTTCTCACCGAAAACTCGATATGCAAAATTTGTTGCCATCACATAACCTACCTATTGTTTACACAATACGGTCGGTAAAAAAAAATTATGATTTTTATATTTTTATACAATAATTTGAAAAAAAATTGAGACACACGCGGACCGAAATTTTACCATATTGCATACTTTAAACTGTATGATGAACTCAAATGGACTAAAGCAACAGACTCAAATTATTTTTTTTTTTAATAATAATAATAGTTTGATACTTCTGCCTGGTACTGTTGTTTTTTTCTAAAAGATATTTTTAGCTTAAAAGTAATATAATAATAGTATAATAATGGTATAAGAGTAATAACATGATATGACGTATTTTATAACTGTATAATGAGTGTAAAAATACGCTTGTTTGAATGTCTTGAGAATAATTCAAATGATTGTTTATAAGAGATTACAAAAAATAAAAAAGAATCGTGTGTTTATACTGACATTAATACAAGTAAGTATAAGACTTTTTCACTTCTTTCATTACCATCCTCAATTTTAGTGTACAGTAATCACTCGCATAAATCTCCAAAATTTTTAATACCATTATCCTCGCAAAATCCTTAAAACTTCCCAAAAAACCAATATTTTTTAGAAATAATCCAAAACTAAAGAATTAATTTTTATATTTGTAAATCTCACTTTGAATCATTTCGTATTAATTCGAAAATTTTCGCTCACAAGACCGAGGGATTACTGTAAATGTATATGAAATTGCTAATAAATTCACGGTCAATTTGTGACTTGAAGTGATTTTAATTGAATTTTTCTGTTTTTTTTTTTTACTTTATGCTTACTTTAAGTATTGTGTGTAAAAATATTTTGCGTATGTGCTACAAAATTGAAAGATTTATAGTATCATAATAATAATGGTGGCTAATATGACTATAAATTTTGTGACTTTTAAATAAAATATTTATGAATTATAGCATAAGAAAATTTTTTGTGCAAAAATCAATTATAGAACAAAATAGTCCCAATTACATTTTGTTTTTTTTTTTTCATTTTACTTTGCTTTATTAAATGTACAGTAATGACTCTTTTAAATCACTACGCAATATATAAAGAAATTGTATAATATATACAATTTAATAAAAATAAAAAAAAAAATAGAAAAGAAAAAGGAAATTCACGCAAGGATAATAAAAACTTTCTCTTTTTTTTTCGCCTTTTAAAGAAAAACAAAAAAGACAAAAAATCAACGAAAGAAATTTGAAATTGTCTCACAACTTTGGTCACCTGATACCTCATAGATTGTGTTCAATATTCTCACCCTCTCCACCATACTTTCTGCTCTCCGAGCAAATGATGCTCGACGTTCTGCAGCAGTTGTAGCCATTTTTGTTTTTTTTTTTTCAAATTCTTATTAAAAATTATTTTTTATTCCTGTTAATTTATTTTAGTTGCTCCTACTGCTTTGAAAAAACCTGAAAATAAAAAAGGAAATAATTTTATTAGAATATTTGTCTTGATTTTAGAAATAGTGTTATATAATACAATAAAATAAATTAAGTGACAATAAAAGAAATTCAAGAAAATTTTATAATTGAGTAAAATGGAAGTTATTGTGGGCTTTGCTAGCTTTTATACTATAGGACCTTTCTGTTACATCTACTATTAATGTGCATTTATTATATTTGATTTGCATTAAATTCCATTATTAAATTAAAATATTAATATCTTTTTATTTCAGGACCAGTCTATGATTGTACGAAATTAACATTGTTGGGATTTTGTAATTTTTCAATCCAATATTTATTTGTTCTCTTATTTATCACATTTTAACCCTTTATTGCCGGGGAATAGAAATAGAAGAAATCTGTTGCCAAATTGTTATTTTTTTTAATGAATAGAAGCTATACTTTCTTAAAAAACAAATATTTTTGGATTCGGTTGTTGGATCTGAGTTAAAGAACCCGATACTTCGCCAGTTTTCTACGGCTATAATCAAAAATAAGTAAAAAAGGTTTCTTAGAAATAGTAAAAACAAAATACATAAAAGTTTAAGTTATATAAATAAAACAAAATAAATGAAAAAGAAAAATTAACAAAATTAACTTGGACTCTTTTGCTCATTTCAAAACACTGACCGGTTGCTTTTCAACTCAATGCGACTGTTATAATTATGTTCAATATCCGAGATAATCAAACTACTGTAAACTTAAAAGTATCAACAGCTTAAGACTGAATGTATATTTTTTTTAAACGATTTGAAAATTGGCGACATTTAAACTTAGCTTCAGCCAATAAAGGGTTAAATAAATTTTTTTCTATTAATTTTTAACCAACCCATATATAATTTAATATGAAAAACGGTTAACCACACACGCCAATTTTTTTAACAAACATAACTACTAATAAGATTTTAATTATTGGTCACACGTATTTGTTTAATATTTATGTTACAATTAAGTCAATTAAATGTTGATTAGTACAAAAGAGTACTCAAAAAATAATTTTTTATTTATTTAAAATTATGATTGTGAATAAAGTTTCAATATGCTGCGACCCGTAAAGATTGAATTGTTAAATTTGATTTTTTCCTCCTTATTGTTTGCTCATCGTTTGGAACAGTTTTTTCCGTTTTTATAAAAAAAAAAATATTATACAATATTTAAATATAGCGCGTTTTTTTTTTCAAATCCAATACTTAGATCTTGAAATTTGACCCAAAAGAAATTATGTATTAATGTTTTGATATTAAATTAACGATTAAAATAATCAAAAACAAAAACAATTACAAGAGTATTGCTGATGTATTAACGTAAATAATAACGATTTACGCCGAAACCCAACAAAAAATATTCAAGACGCGCTAAATCGTTAAATACGTACTACAATTGACGGTAAATTCATTTTTCAAAATAGAAAATATTTCCATTACTTTTTACCACTACCCTTTTGATGCTTTCTAAAGAATATATGAACCACTTTGTTTGTCCGTCAAATAATTTTAATTTCACTCTGTCCGCCCGACTGTTTATCTTAAAAGGAATATGTCTTCTCTTATATAAGCATACCGTGGGTACGATCAACTTCATTTTTCTCTGAAGTTTAAGATATTCAATTTCTTTACAAGTTCATTTAAATTAAAATTTACTGTTTGTAAAAAAAAATTACTTGCTACAAGCTACTATTTTATTTGTGTTGTAATCAAAACAATTTGTTCAAATTATTCAAAAATTTAAATATTTTTATTTTAAAATTTTTGAAACAATTTTAAAATTAAATAAAAAAAACAATAATAATTTAAATTACTAACGATTTTGCGAATTGATAAATTTCACTTAAAAATAAATAAGTAGAATTGCTTCTTAAAAATCAACTATGGAAGATGGATAAATTGTTCTAAATTTTTAATAAATTGAAAATAATGCGAAAGTGGAAAATTTTGAACAAAAATTATATGAGTTTTGGGTTTAAAAATTTTAATTTGTTTGTATTTTTAACAGTCGAACTATTTTTACAGCATTTAACATTTTCTTAATTCGAATTCTTTGATTCATTTGCAATTGCAATTCATTAATCACTATTTTATTAATTTATAATAAAAATTATGCATAATTTTCATATACTTATATAGTTTACATTACTGTCATATCGCAGCTGACAAGAAATGGAGATTATTTGTCACCATCTCTGCGAGTATCCGGCGGAAATCTCAACACATCGAGTTTTCGGCGGAAATTTTTAACTATTTATAGAAAGATGTCTATTTGTCCGTCTGTCAATCTATCTGCGCAAATTATAATTTCAAATTTGAATTCAGGGTTTTAAAACAATGAAATTTTAATATTTTTAAGAGTATCAGAGCTCGGAAACCAAACTAGGAGCCGAATTTGCACTATGAATCTTTCAGGGAATTCATATGGTATACAGTGAAATTCTACTAAGAGCCAAAATTAATATTTTTCTAGGTAAATAAGTTAAAAGCTTACTATAGACCTCAAAATTTGAAAAAGATATACTCTCATTAAAGAATTTTTCTAAATAATACAACTTGCCGTCAGTTAATGTGCTGATCACATCATAATGTTGTTATGTTTCTTGTTATATAATTAAATAGTCTTTATTATTGTTATTGTTATTCTAAATATAATAACATAATAAATATAATAACAAAGTATAATGACAACAATATTAAATTTTAGAGCTTTAACTTCTAAATAAATTGCAGTATGGTGCAATAATTTTGTTTTCATATTTAATTTATGATATGCAATATTCATTTTCAATGCCATTGTATATTGATGAAGTTTTTTTTACATAAAATAATAATTACTTTATTCAAATTTAATTATTTTTAAGAATAATAAATTATGTTTGTAAATATTTATATAAAAATTTAATATTATTCGTGTTATATTTTAGAAATATAGGCACTTAATTAAGTGTATATGCAAAATATATCGTCCAGTTTACGAAAAGACCGGTCTCATTCAGTTCAAATAGGAGTAGAACAATTGAAAGGATTTATTTATTTAATTACTGTTATTGTTCCTCTGTAAAGCTACAGTAAAGGTGCAATAAGTTATTTTTATGTATTTTAATTAGATACAAGATTTTAGTTTCTAATTTCTATATATATATACGAGTACTACATTCATTAAACAATGTACTTTCATATACTGCAATTTTACTTGTCGCTTATTAATTGTTGTTAATTTAATTGCTTCAATTCTTAAATACATTTCATGCCACTTGTTGTGTACCACAAAACTAAATTATACTCAGTTTATAGTTTTTATAATTCAATAGTATATTTTAGTTTAATACTAATAATATAAAATGTGCCAAATATTTTCGATTTCTTCATATACAAATAGAAAATTTTGTTAATACTTATGTATGTATGTTGGTTTTTTTTTCTAAATTTCATGACAAAAAATAGTTTGACCTTGTAGATTTTATTTTAAACTATAATTAAATTACTTGTTATAGTTGACTTTACATATACATTCATATAACATTAATATTTACTAGAAAAATATTTAAAGAAAATAGGTTAGAGTTGAAAAATCTCATAATCATTTGTCTAATAATATGCGATTTTAAATTTTTTCAACGATATTAGATCACAAATAGGTCAAAATTAAAAATATATGTAGTAAGTAAATATATGTACATCAGTATGTATATCAGTATTCATATATACATATATAAGAGAAAAGAATGATTTTGTAAGAAAAAAATTTATTGACATCATGTACCAATTTTTCATATAGCGTGATTCAGAAAGATAAACGACAATATTTGTATAACATCAAAAATTTCTGTAAAAATTTTCTTTTAAAAAGTTTTATAAGAAATTGCCAGAACAAAAATCACGTGCTTACTATCTTGATAATCTAATATAAATGAGAAAAAATTGAGTTGACGGTGTCAACTCTGCAATAACTGTACGAATTTGTTATCCTATGTGCCATAGCTTACTATGGGACAGACTATGACTTTAAGTTGCCATGTTATCATATTTATTTATGCAAAATTTCAGTACTGTGTTTTCAATTTTTCTTAGATATGGCCAAAATACTGTTAAAGCTACCAGAAAAAGCCAAGCAATTTCAAATACTTTTATCAAACACATTGGCCCTACTAATATGTGTTCATTGCTGCAATAATTCACTTGTGTGAAATTTCAATAACACAGCTTTTTTAGCTTCTGAGATATAGCCAAATAAAATTTTGAAGTTGTATAGTAGCTACTCGAACCAATACCCTGATCGTATCCAATTTTAATAGGGTTCTGACATTTACTACAATAAATCATTTGTAAAAATTTGGTGAACTTAGCTCAATTAGTTTTTGAGTTATATCGTTGAAACGGACGGAAGGACGGACGGACATACCCTTGAAAAAACATACACTTGAGTCTAAAATTACGTTTGTATGGGTATAAAAATAGAAAAAATTGGAATTTTTCTAAAGTTCCAATTCTTGTATCTGAAATTGCATATATAACAAATTAGTGTAGTAAATTAGTTTTTGAGCCATAATTAGCCCTTGTAATCTTGTTAGTTTGAAAGTTCTATTTCGTGGAATAAAAGTTAAATTTTCTTAAAATCTCTGTATTTTTAAACTGTTGAGTTTTGGCATCCACCTTAGAGCAAAAGTTTCACAAATTTTTAATCCTCTATTTCATAGCATATATTGTTGTGTATCTTTCTGAATAACCCTGTGTACAAATATACTTATCTTTATATTTTTATTTTTATATTTATCTTATATATACTCACAGATATGTACATATTATTTATATATGATATAAAGTTAAAATGTGTAGAATAAATCCAATTGTTGGTAAAGATAATTAAAAAATATTACTTATTTGAAGACCATGTTGTTTAATTTTAATTTAATTATCTACAAATAATATTTTTGGTAATTTTATTACATTAAAATTTCAATCAACTATGAAAGAGATTTCAAAATTTATTTTGAAATGAGTATTTATTAAAATTTTTTCATTTAAGCATTTATTATTGAAATACACACAATTTTAAATATTTTTTAGAATTTTACAAATGATTCACTTACTTATTTACTATAAATTTATAGAAAGTTTTTCCAAGTTAATTCAAATTTAGAAAATATTTATTTTCTATTTGAGATGAAAAGCTTGAAAAACTGTGCTCGAAAGTATTTATACTTATTAATTAAATGGAAGTTTCTTCATAGAACTGAAGTTAAATGCTGACACTCTACCAACGGAACTATAGAGGTATAAAGAAATTGCTGACGAAATGTTCTTTACATTGCTTTATACTATAATCCAAATGACAACCATGCATTGCTTACATTGAGATGCTGCACGCAATCTTCTATTTGAAACACACAATCACAAGGACATATATACGAATAGGTCACTGGTTATATAGAACGTAATTCAAAATTAGTGTTTCTAATTAGATGTATGTACATTATTTACATTTAGAATAAGATTCACTTTAAATTTTAAGTATATTAGGAACAATACATAAATTATTTTCTTAAAAATCCACAATTTCAAAATTCACTACATTACCTTAAATTGGAGGGTTTGTAAGGAAATTAAAGTGAAACACGTTTACGGCAACCAGAATTTGAAGTATATTATACATATTATATAATATTAAGCAATTGTAACTGGCTGACTCTTAAGACTTAATCATTGAATTAATCAGCTTAACAATTTAGTACATAGTGTGCTTTTACAAATACTTTATTAATATTATGTTTTCTTTCTGTATTACACACTTCCTAATATTTAGTTCAATGAAAAAAAAAAAAAATTTTTTTGTTTGTTTGTATATGAGTGTGCTCCTTAAATTTATGCTGGATAAAATTATTTCGAAGTCAGATATATATGTATACAAGAGTATGTTATTTTTTATTTTTAAAATTTTGATTTTCTATATATATATACTTAGTTACTTGTAGTAATGTTAAGCAGACTTTCTGTTTGGATTATTTCCAAAAAACTATTTAAAGTTCACAGTTTTTCTAAAAAAAGAAAATTAAGAGCGAAAAAAAATTACAGAAAGAAAAAAGCAAAGAAGAAAAAGTAATGAACTTTGCACAAATTAAAAACTAAATTTAAATTTAAATTGAAAAAATTTGTATTTTGTTCGAATATTCCCACATATACACAACTATAGTAATAGCATATACGTATTACATCGAAATTTTCTAATAAAAACTGGTAAGTGAAAACCTATTTTGACAGCTGAAAGAAAAGATTTGGCAGATAGTGCTTATTTGTATCAATTTTTGTTCAATTTATTTGAACAACTTCATAATATTCAAAATTAATTTTTACTAATGCAAACTGTCTTCTTATTAAAAAGGAGTAATTTGGGAGTACTATGTGTTTGAGAGTATCTAAAAAGAGTAATTTCAGAGTTCTCATTATGAACTAAGCACAGTCCCGTGTTGCCGTTTTATGAAGTTATATTTCTTAAATGCATAATAAGGTAAGCATTAAGTAAAATTTAATAATTAAAATTTTTTTTCTTATGTCTTTTGGAATTAAATCGAATGCAATCGACTAAGCTTTTAAATTACGTTGAACTGATGGTAAGAAAGTCAAATTAGAAATAAAACTATTCTCTTAAATTGAGTGAAGTAATTAAAATGAACAAATAAAATTCTAAATACAAAATGAGTTGTTTAAATTGAAAATATTTTATTTTTTATTAATATTCGAGTATTTTTGCCTTTTTTGTAGTGTGGTCCTTTAGAAATAGAGTTTCATGTTACAATAAATGTGATTCATCTTATACAAGGTACTTAGAAATGTTCTTAATCCGATAAAAGGTACTCAGAAAAGGTTGCAGCTATAATTATTATTAAATGAGAAAGATTTTTAAATTTTTTGATTCACGTCATAAATTTTTTACGAGCTGACCTATCTGCATTCTGATGATTCCATCTGCATTGGATTATTAATTAGTTCTTTGACTACTTCTATATTAAAATGAAATTATATTGAATAAATAATTTTTGCAATATAATTAGTTCGCAAAAAGAGAGAATTTGCATTATACAATTGTGCTACATAAAAATAAATAACATAAGATGGAAAATGTAACAACACAAGTTGTTTTAGGGCCAGACGGATATGTAGTTTTTAGTTTCTCAACTGTTTAATTGTAGAATTTGAAGTATAATTATATATTGTGACAAATTGTGTTGTAAAGTTTTGAGTGTATTCATATTTTCAATCAAATTTCTTCCACATATAAAAGATATTACAAAATGAATACGCGAATTAAGATAATAATTACACAAGGCACCCAATTCTTTAAGAAATAATAAAAGTTTTTTCCCTAATTTTAGAAGAAAAAACAATCGATTTTGTAAATTTTTTATAATAATGACATGGTTAGGTTTGCAACATAGTATGTATGAATACAAAAGAAATGTGTGTCAGTATTGTTTACACTAAAAGTCAGTGTTTATATATATATATACAATATTTAAACACTTATTACGTAATAATCTTAAATACTAACAAAAGATTTAGCAGATACTTACTTAACTGCTCATAAAATTTTATAAGTTTTTTTTATCGTGTCTGTCTGTTGAGATATAATGAAGAAATGACATATTTAAATGACACCTAGTTTTTATATGTGGGATTTAACTACATATGTAAATCGTATTGCATAAGAGCAAATAGAATAAATGCTTCAAAACGTAATAATTTTACTTTGGATCAGTGCCCCTTATGAGCTCAAGCATTTTCGTAAAAGAAGCGTATTATAATAAATATTGTTATATAAATACTAACTGCGATGTTTCATATACAAGCATAACACTCTCACTATCACGTAGCTCAAAATAACCAAACATATTACTATCAACAACGGCAGAGAAAAATTATTAAAATAGTTCAATATTTATCAATAACAACCGTCAATCTCTTAAGATAGTCTAGGAGTGACTGACGAGACAATTTGCGAATAGCTCAAAGGGTCTGGCAAAATTTTTTTTGTTTATTTTTGTCCGGTAATTTTTTACTGACAAAAACCTATCGAAAAAACACTTAAAAATGTCGTGGCAGTGAAAGTATTATATTTGTTTCCAAATTCATATATGCTTCAATCTATGTATTCTGTCAAAGCTCGGTAAGAATACTTAAATATATTCAAAAATCATTAGCAGAATTGAAATAAATTTTTAAAATTTCTAATGTTAAATTTGAAATCAAATTACGAGTTTTTTATCGTACAAAATTTTCGTATGTGAACCTTCTTCAATTAAATCTCAACTTAAAATGTTATTTCCTAAAAGAAAACATTTGTTTCGACATCATCATTGTTTACATATAACAGTACACAATTATTGATTATCACTATCAACATTTTATGTTGACTTAAGCAACTTAACGCCTCAAACATTTATTAAGTAAATGAAAATAAAATTATTTTTAAAACTATTACATAAAATGGATAACATTTATGAGAAAAAATTTATAATTAATTAAGTAAATAGAGTCGATATGCATATTTTATTTTAGCAATAAGTGCAAGGTCAATAAGTTGTTGAACTAAATTTTTAACGAAATTTCAAGAGCAAATTAAATACTGATAAAAAAACTTAATAATATTATTATATAAAATTCTTAATGCAATTATTTATTCTCAGTTCTCATAATAATCTGATAAGTATAAATATTTCTCTAAAATGTTTGTTTCAATACTTTATTTATTAAAGAATTATGCTAGTAATTTAAGCAAGTATACATATGTGAAATAATGCAATAAGTAAGCAGTAGCACAATAATAATATTTTTAAATACTGCTTAGTTAATTTACATTTTCTCAAATAAATGAATACAAACAAATTAATTTTTCTTATTTGAACATCTGGTTAGACGGTAATTTATTATAACATAATAATTATAACTTTTAAATTGAATCAAGGCAATAAATTTGAATGAGTTTAGCATAAGAAAGAAAAAAAGCAAAACTAAAAACTAAAACAAATTGGATAAATAATGAGCTAGCTTTCGTTTATATTGTATATTAAATGAAAAATATGTACTCAAAACGATGACCATAACGTTTAGAATAATATTGAGAATTTTAAATTTAAAATCACCTTCTTTTATTTGTGGTTTTACATTTAAGCTTAAATTGAATGACATTTCTATGTAATTGTGTACTTTTGCTCAATGTTAATATCAAAAATACTGAGATGTTTTATCTAACTACATATTTAGTATGACTTTATTTCACAAAGTATTTTAGTATGACTTTATTTCCGCTCCCCCCCCCCCCCCCCCTCTCGCTTACTTAAATGTTTTTAATTGAAATATAGCAATTTGAATAGCTCCCATTTATATCACAAACAAAAAATTTTGATTACATAAAGAGAGATTCGGCAACAAGTTAGGAGCCATATACAATCGGATGGACGGTCGAAAAAAAGTAAAATCTTGAATTGACCTTTAAACTCTTAAAATTCGAATGGTTTTTTTGCTATGTCCCCTTTATTTTGCTGCTCCATAAGAGATTGTTAACGTTTAATGACTTAAAAGAGGTGGAAAAAATTCTGCAAAAAGATTTTTTTGGAAGTTTCATAAAATTTCATGAGAAATTATCGGGAGAGAAACAAAAAGTAATAAAATAAAAAATTTGAAAAATTGGAATTTTCTAAAATTTCGACTGTTTGTATTTCCAATAAAAAATTATGTGAAACCGAATAATTTGCTACTCATTATTTTAAGCCCTCTAATAACCCTTTCAAAAATTGTTTTTTGGAACGTAAGTTATAAGCAAAGCAACCTAGGTATGGTAAAATTTTGTCAAATTTTCTTAAAATCCTTGCAATTCAGAAACGGTTCCGATTCGACATTATGTTCCAAACAAAAATTTTACTTTTTTCGACCGTCTATATCCGATGGTATATGACTGTTAACTTGTTGCTGTATCACCCTGTATAAATGAAGCTATTGACACGATAATGCGAATTAATAATTGATTTATTGGACAAAAATTCCGTAAAACTGAAAATGTACCACTCCTCTACTTCTTCTACAGATACAAGCATAATAATTTAAACTTTAAAATATTATTAATATAAATTGTGTAATAATATAATATGTAACTCTGAGATATCTCCTAAATTTATGCAAAATTATATGGTAGCCACAAAACTAGGCTTAAAGTTATATGTGTTTAACTGTGCTATTTTATACATCATAGATTTGATTGAATACATTTTTTGCTATAAATTGATAGATGTATATGATGGTAAACATTAACTGTATAACTATGTAATCTTATATATATGTGCATGCATAATATATATATGTATACCCGAAGAAAAATATTGCGCAGTTTAATCATTCAATGTTAACTTTATTTTGCCTTTTAATAAGCTTAAATTTTATTTACTAAACAATTAAAGTGAGTTTTAATTAATAAAATTTCAAATAAAAATTTTAATTACTTAAAAAAAAAGTGTACTTGCTTAAGTTGTTTTCGTTTTTTTTTTTATTTTATTCAAGAAGCAGATAATTTAAGACGTTCGTATTTCTTAAACCTTTAACCCGAATGAGAATCATTATTCTTCATCATAAGACATTAATCAAACCGGATCAAACTTGAAATATGTGATAAAAAAATTTGCATCATACATAAGTAAGATATCTCATTTTAAATGAATATACAGGAATACTCCATTTTAAAAAACCCCTAAATTATAAATATCGATTTAAACTATCAAATTCTATATGCCTTACCTCCTGTTTGGAATAATATTCCCCCTATAATAAAGTTGGATATAATAAGAAATTCTTTATTAAAACACAAAATTATTAAGGTAGTCTAGCTAACATATAGGCTCTGCATACGTGTATGACCTCGTCTTAGAAGCAAATATTAATTTGTTTATATTTGGGGGATTCCTGTAATAAATATTTTTTTGAAGCAAATTAATTAAGTAAAAATTTATGGGTAATTTTTCAAAAAAAAAAATAATGTTGTATTTGCGTTTGAATATGTTGTAGATACATTTAGATACTCGCAATAATTTATTAAAATTTTTATAAATAAATTCTAATAAAAACAGTACATAAATAAAATGAATATCAAAATTAAATTGAAAGAAATAAATGATGAATTTTTTATCATGAAAACAAAAACTAATTTTGGTACAAGCAATATAAAATTTTTAATATTTTTATTGAGCCTTAATATTTTATAATAAAAATAAATTAAATAATGAAAAAATTTTCAAACAGCCGCAGAACAGAAGGATAACGCAGCCAAAGAAACAAGTTAAAGTAGAAAATAAAAAAAAATTCTCCTCGAATTAGACTTGAGCTAGCCACCTACAGCTTTCTATAGGCAGATGCTCCACTGACTAAACTACAGAGATGCAAAGGCAAAAATAAATTCTTTTAATACGAAGTATGTATTTATATGTAAATATATTTATTAATTGAATATGGATTACGTATACATATGTACACATATGTACAATGTATTGAAAAAAGTATAGATTTACGCGAAATAATTTTAGGGGTGTAAGACAAAATTTAATAGCAATAGTTAAATTTATACGATCTAAACACATTGTATAAAATTTATATATACACATATAATGTATACAGCATAAAAAATATTAAGTACACAGCGTAAAATATTAAGCACACAATATGTATGAAGATAAGTACAAGTTATGTATTTCATAACAAGCACGTACGTGTACATACTTTTATCAGAATCTTCAAAACTATTGTTTCCATTAATAGTATGTTATAGTACTTAATGTACAATCTATATTTAAAATCTATTATATAAGAAGAATAGCCCATATATTTTGTAAGTAAACAAAATAGTATGATAATTAATTGGAATATAAAATTCAGGGTCTTTTCTATATAAGCGAGGTCTATAAATGTTAAAATGATATTTTATATTAAAAATATTAGAAAAAAAAAAAAAACAGAATTTTAGATGAATTTTACTTTGGGCGAAAATATTCTCAAAAAAAAAATAATTACTCAATAAAAATAACAATAATTACATGTCAACTTGTGGCACACACAAAAAAATCTGGTGTGGTCAGCACATAACTAATCGCAAGGCGTATTGTCTAATTTAGCAAAAATATTTTATAAGATTATGAAAATGCCCTTTAAATACTTTATTCAGATTTAAAGAATACAAGTAAGCTTTTCGTCAACATGCCTAAAAAAATTTAAATTTGGCTCTTAAGAGAGTTTCACTACATTCCATTCGAATTTTTTGAAAAATTCGTTAATTAGTTCTGGTGTCAAACAGAACTCAATAATTAAATTTCAATAAATATCTTCCGGTTTGCTTTCCGGGCCTTAATATTCCTAAAAGTTTTATAATTTCATTATTTTAATACCCTCAATTCATATATTAAATTTCAAAAAAAAAAATTGGTTGTATATTTTTTTTATAAATGCAAAAATGTACATCTAGCCTGTAGTAAATGTTAAGCTGACACCTTTATTTATTCCAAAAGTTAAAAGATTCCTCATACTGTCAGACGAATTAAGTATTTTCTTATTCTTATAATTATGTCAAAAACGTAAAATTGGGCCTCTAATAAATATTCAGTTCCAGAGATCTGAGACATCTCAAAAATTGAATAAATCGTCCCATCCTCACAGCGAATTCAGATATAAATTTTCGTGAAAATCGGTTCAATGCACAGATAGACTGAAAAACAGACAGATAAACAGACCAACAGACAGACTGTCCCTCTAAAAATATTTTAATTACGTTTCCCTAACAATGGGTCGATAATATTAGGTAAAAAGAAATCAAATCCAATATACTTTCTTATACTTTAATTTTAGGTAATCCTTAATTTTTTGCTAAATTATCTATATAGTTCAATTTATATTACGAGTTAACATCATAAAATACATACGAATATATAAAGTTTACAATACTATATATCACTATTATACATATACACATAAAGGTCAAGAAAATTTTCACATTGCTCACTGCCCAGTCAAGTAAACAGTTTATAATATTACGTTCTATAATTTTATTTCGAAATTAAAATTTCTAAATTCTAAATTCCATACAAGTATATATATATATATATATATATATATATATATATATATATATATATATAAACATGTATAAATAATGTAAACAATTATAACAAGATCATAATAGAGTCGAAAATCATAATCATATCTAATTATTAACATAAAAAAAAAAAACACATAATAAATGGCGTTCTTTAAAAAATATTTTGCAAATCATTTTTTTATAATAGTATCTTCTTGTGTGTGTGTAGCTTGTAAGGTATCTTAAAATTTTATAGATCTACTATAGCACATTAGATATTAACCACAAGCCAGAAAATGACTACATTTTTGATATTAATAAAAGTGCTGTGGATTACCAAAACTAAAAGTACCTACATGACATATTTTTCTAATGCAATTGTAGTTTTTTTTTCTAATTGAATCTTGTTGTAGATTCAAAATTGATAAATGAAAATTACTTCCGATTTTCGAATAGAGAATTTTGATGGTATGGTCAACGTTTCCAAATTTTTTTAAGCACAACCAATTTTTTCCCAGACTAATTCAAAATTAAACTCACTTGACTTAGTAATAGAATTAACTCAGACTTAGAATTATTTGGTTTTTCCTTATTACCACAGAATATTTACTACTATATTTATATATTGGAAAAAAAAGCTCCCATTATTAATGGTGCGTAACAATAATGATTTGGGCTTGTAAGTATATTTTAGGTTGATAGATGTAATTATCAAGTATATACACTCATATCATTCACGTATATAGTTTTTTTATATGATGTACATATGTATGCATGTATATGGCGTTAAGACTAAAATTCTTTCGCGTAATAATTTTGAAAAATAACCTATTAATAGAACAAAAATCAAAAAATTTTTATTTGAAATTTAAACTATTGATCCCAACATAATGTTTACATACGTATACATAAATTAAAATGTTCAAAATACTTTGATACTTTAACAGAAAATTAGGTCGCAATGATAGATTTCAATTAAGTTTCAGATTGTCTTAAGTCATAATGTGTACCGTGACACAACTTGTGAATAATGTTTATAAAACTAAGAAGAGTATATATCTAACTATGTATATATAAGTATGTCATATTTGGAATGCTATAAACGTGAGATTTTGACATTTTTCAAATTGTAAAATATACATTATATTATTGTTAGTTAATAGAGTCCAGGGACAGAGATTTCATTAATTACAAGATGTCATTAGAATTAAATCAAAATTTTATTTTGTATTACTAGCATGGTACTCAAATATACAATTACATATATGCATATACAGAGTGAATCTATAATCAGTGACATGAAATATATCATCATTTATGGCATCAAAAATGAGTACATTTTCTGTTAAGATTCAGGTGTCGAATGTCAACGGTTTTCGAGGTAGAGGGATCTTATATATTTTCGACATACCAAGCATTTGAACTTTAAAAAAATCCAATTTTTCAGTTTTTTTTTTTAGTTTTCTCTAATCCAACCAGTTTCGTACGAAATTTATTGAAACTTTGAAAATTACTTAATGTTAAAAAAATCTTTTGTGGTACATATAGTTCAAAATTCTAAAGGCCTCAATAAAATGAGTAAGCTCGAAAATCCTTGAACAAGTTTTACTTCCTTTTTTTTTACTTAAAAAGCAATCTACAGTAAGATTGAAATTATTTTTTAATAGAAAATTGTTGAAAATTTAAATTTTACTTTTTTCGAGGCAATAATTCGAAATCGATAGTTGGGAGGCAGTAAGAAAAATATTAGACTCCTACATCTTACCAGATATCAAAAATTAAAAATCTTTTAGATAACGGTTAATGTTAGCGGAAATTTTACCAATTGTAATTATATTCTTTCGTAATAGAAGGAGCCAGTATCTTAAAGATCGGTGTAATTTAAAAAAAAAAAACACATAGTCGGACAAATAGGTTGAAATTAATGAGCACATTTGTTGCATGGTTTTGGAGAATAAGCACATTTTTTCCTTATCGAACCTGTGAATCGTAAAACGTGAATAATAAGGAAAACTGTTTTCTATATAAAATTTTCAGTATTTTTTTAATTTCAAGTTAGTAATTAAGTACCGCAGTATACCTACATACACATATTTCCAATTAAAAAATGAGAGCTCAAAAACCTTAGGGTATATAAAAAATTATTTTACAAAATTTTTTCTTGCACGTCAACAAAATTCACGTCATGATATTTACCAGGCCGATTTTTAACAGAAATAAAATTACGAATGCGTGTTATTGTTTAAGTTCACCTTAATAAGCCTTCCGTTTATTTTGGCAAATATTGTATTAGTTCATTTGTATATACATATATATATGTACATGTGCTATTCATTAAATTAATTTGTTTCCTTCTTAACTTTGTTGGCATTCTTTTTTTAATTGAATATAAGATTGCTCTAGAATGGCAATTATTGTTTATTAACATTTTTTGTTTTACAACAGAAGAGTTAATGAAGTCTTATGTTTGTATATTTTTTTTTAGTTTTCATTTATTTTTGTTTTCCTGCCCCCTATATTATATTAAAAGTATTGAAAATCAACTGGTTCCTTAAATTTCCACGAAATTTTTGAAAATAGTTCAAAAGATTCGAGGTAAATTGAGCTTTTCCCTGGTTGAATGCATTGCAATGTATAGATAGAAATATTACAAATAAAATTGGTAACAATATTTAATAGAGTTAAATAAACAGAATCTGGGGGTTGTTAATATTTTTAATATTTTGAACAAGAAAATTTTCTAAATTAAATTAAAAATTTGCAAAAATAGTTGTTTTTTTTCGGCCATTTCAATTTTAGTGTACATATTCAGGATATACACTAATAATTAAATGCTTATAACTAGTTTCAAATTATTCCTTTAATTTCGATTTTCTATTATGGACCTTTACACTTCATTTTCTAAACTACTTGTCGCTTCATCTTTAAATTCATAACTACTGCAGGATGTGTATTCAAGTGTTATGATTCCAATATGTTGAACAGTGAAAGTCAGCTGATGGTCCGATAGTTTATTGAACCAACTAACATTTTTTTTTTTCGGTTATTGTTTTCCACCATATTTTTCTGATGTCATACATTATTTAATAAATAAAAGGTTTATTTACACATCTGTTTATTTTGCGATCTCGTGATGTTAAAATATCAAAATATTTCCATTTGACAATTTGGTTATCACAAATATTTTAATAACAAAAAAAAAAATACAAAAAAAAATTAATATAAAAAATCATTTTCGAGCACAGCTTTTTCTGTTTTCTTTTCAATATTTTGGAAATTTACCGAGAGTGTATTTAAAACAATTTACAATATCTTGTTTGTTTAATTTTTTTTTAATATACTGATACTATAAAATTCATTTAAACACTCGAAAATACAATACGATTTTTTGATATTCTCTTGAATATAAGATCGAACTTAGCCATGTACACCTACTTATGTATGTATAAGTATACGATATATGTAAGTATATAAGTGTATGATAAATTGATAAGTTAAAAATCAAAAATAAAAATAATTTAAGTAAGGGCACATATTTACTTAATAAGTTTAAATGTATATGGTGCAAACAATTATTTATGTAGCGTAAATTGGACTAATATAGTTTTCAAGAGTGCTCAAAAAAGAAAAAAGACAATCTCTTAATCGCAATAGAACGAGAAGGGAAAATATAAAATTCGACTGGCGTATCTACTATAAATAATGTACTTACACCTTGATTTGATATTATCAATTACTAAAAATACTAAATATAGGTGACATAAGGTGATAAAGTAAAAAAAAACACATACAGTATACATACACGTAACTATCATTATCTAAAATTAAGTGAGTAGATGCCATTGTAATCAATTTTTCGTTGCATATTCAACGAAAAAATTCTCCAATACAAAAAAAAATTAACTAAATATCCACTTTTCTTTTTATCTACACACAAATGTATTTAGTTTTTTTTCCACTGCTTTTCAAACAATATGAACAAAATTCAATTATTTAGTTGGTCCGGTCCGTCTACCCATTGGTTTATTTATTCTACGCTGTTTAGGATAGGGTAAACTTGTTTTATTTTATTTTTGTGAAAGTAAATTGTTACTCTTCTTAAAAGTACTAAAATGGTTATGAATTTTGTTTTGTGACAATTTTCATTGAAATCTGTTATTCGGCAAATGCAACAAAATATGACAAATCCCTTCTTCTATAACAAACTGTATTTATAGTGTGATTAAAAAAAAAAACATACAATCAAGTGTCAATATAACAAAATCTTTAAATAAAATGTGACTACAACAGTAGCTCTCAAATTTTATATTTACTTACATATTTTTTGTTGTAGAAATCTGAAATTTTAATTATTTACAAAATATTTCCTTTATTTTTTTTGTTTTGTTCCTCCCAATATTAAGTTACACACGCACTTTGTTAACATAAATTATGTTAGCATCTCTTCGATTTTAGTGTTTACCCTATATATATGCAATAAGAATGCCTAATATGGGAATAATTTTAATAGATATAAAGATTTAAGTAAATTTAAAATTTTTACATCAAATATGTTAGTTCACAAGAGATTAATTTTGCCTCAATATGCATATAGTATGTTAGTATCACCTTGATTTTAGTATTTCCCCTAAATTTATGCAATATGAATACATAAGTGAAGAATAATTTTAATTAATTAACTACCAGAAAATTTACTACTTTACGTACAAGAAATTGATTTCGTCTACTAATTCAATCAGATATTTTTATAAAGAAAAAAAAAATTTAACCCTTCACAAACAATTGATAAAAAAAATTTACTTAAGTTTTTAATTCAATCTATCTAGTCATTTATTTTATATTTTTGTTTATTGATTCGAAATACCCAATATTTAATGAAAAAATATTTATGTAATTGAAAACGTTTAACAATTACACATTTTATGTAGATACTATATGTATATATTTTTATTGTTGATATTTTTTTTCAATTTTCCAATTAATTTTACAAAAGTACAGTTAACTTGTAATTATAATATCCAATTGAAACTCTATCTGGCTGATTCGCTGTTTGGTTTTAATAATTTTACAATTTCTGAATGAATAATTTCCGAGAAACAACCTAAATAATTAGTAATTACCAAAAAACAAGTAGATACTCGTGTATTATAGTTAAACTTAGGAAATAATTTATTTAAAATAATTAAATTCCATATTTCTTTTCAAGAAATTTGGATTCAAAACAATTTAATTATTAAATAAGTTTGGAATTTGTTAAATAAATTTGAAACTTACCGTTAATAATTTTGCTATAATCTTTTGCTCGTTCAAAATTATCCCGAAATTTTAGAAGCTCAAAAAGTTTTTAATGTTTTCTTTTTGTTAGAAAAAATTTTTTAAATTGCAATATCAACTGTATAGCAAAAAAAAAAAAATAAAATAAATCACTAAAACTACTATTTTAAATAATATATTATAATTTTTACAAAAATATCACAATTATTATATAATATTTTTAAATATACACTGAGAAAAATTTTAATCTGTATTTTTATAATTGTCGAATCAACCACATAATTGGTCTAGCTTTGGTCTAGCATTTCATAATTAAGAGAATAACGTGTGAAAAATTCCTTAATTTAATTTATAATTAATACTACTTATAAAAAAAAATATTAATTCCACGTTATAGATCTGTTTGCTGCTAGCCGAGATCATACGATTTGATGCTTTTTTTTATTATTTTCGTGTGGATACGTTCAATTTTTACCTTATTTCTCTATATATATTATGTTTAGCTGAAATTAAATTTTATATTCAATTGAAAATATTTAAAAAATCACCCTTTACAAAAAAAATATAATAATTTTTTTTAATTCTGTGTGTTTGTGTGTGATATCGATTAAATCTGATTTTAGTTTACAAAATTTATTTACTGTATCAAAAAATATCAAATTAAAAATTTCTGGGCCTTGGTTCTATTTTGTTAATTTAAATATATATATATATTATGTATAAATAAATAGATATGATCGATTTTACACAATGAATAGTATCTTCAATATTATGTAAATTCAGCTGATTCATATAAAATTTATGAGGAAAATAAAAAATGTTTGAAATTCAAGATGAAATTTTATTTTAATTATTGAATCTCTTACTAACCTTATTTAATTTAAAACAAACTATATACTTAACTATATAGAATGAAATATTTGAATTTTATCGTCCATTTATGGATGGTCAATTGAAAAGAATTTAAAAAAAAATAAAAACAACTTCATGATTATTGGCACGTACGTTTTAGCTTATTAAATAAATTTATGTTACCATAATAATTTTCATTTTTACGTGCACCAATTATAATTGGAGGTGTGCACGTAAAAATGAAAATTTAAATTCTCATATTATTAGTTTAAAAGTGATTGTGTACTTAGGTATAGAATTGTTTAAATAAAAATATTTTATTTAGAATTAAAATTTAAATCTTTAGAAAATATTGTTTAAAGATGATTACAGAATAAATTATTAAATAAGTAAGAATTAAATAAAAATTTACGAGTATTTAAGTGTGCTTATACAAAAATTGTGTTAAATTCCAATAAATGTGCAAATGATCCATGTGTAAATGATCCAGTTTTTTCGATTAAGTGCGCTAAATTATCTTAAGTATTTACAAAATAATTTTTTAAATTTTAAAAATTTTAAAAAATCAATGGGGTGTTCTTTTTAAAATTTTATAAAGAACACGTACTGTGTATATACTAAATAATATTGTAATGTTCACGTATCAGGTGTAATAAATTAAAAATAAACGCTACTTGTGTACATTCTTCTCTTACTACAAAAAAAAAAAAATTGATAATTCTATTTTAAGATAAAAAGGAAAACCATAAATATTATTTTAAATAAGTATATAAATTACAAACATAAATATTATGAAATTTAAAAATAAATTTGATTTTGTAATATAAAGCCCTAATTTTAAATTTGAAAAGTTCATTGAAACACCTGTTGATTATTGACATAAACAATAATTCTGTACCCCTTTTATTTTTACATCATTAATAAAATAAATTAACTGAAATTGTTAATTGTTTCTGGAATATTTTGATAATTTCCAAAAGAAATGAAAGCATCAACAGAAATAGGACAGCTATTTTTCTATTCCGAATTAAATTTTTAAGTAAATACCTATACTGTACAATTTATTTTAGTGAAGAATCGAAGAAGAAGAACAAGTATATATATGCTTGTGAAAGTTATAGTTTAAAAATATTCTATATAAAGTGTTTTGTTCATTTCACTTTTTTTGAAAACAAATTCAATTATTTTCGAAATAAGATTTTTCGACTGTTTTTTAGTTATACTTAAATTGTGTGTTATGGCTATAGTCACCGCTTAGTTAACTCAATGACTCATAAAATTGATATTGGATTCTAAAGTCAATTGAAAGGTCCAAATGCTCTAGAGTAAAGTTAGAAAACCAAATGTTTAAACTAAACGATCTAGTAATTGTTTTAATATTTGAATTTATATTAGATACAGTACTACTTCAGTAACAGTTCATTTATTTTTAAGAACTTAAGGTAGAAAGAAAAGGGATAATCCTCTTAATCAAAAAGGGCTTCAAAAAATATTTTCAAAATTATCGCTTTACATTATTAAATCTCTTAATTTTTTATTAACCATAAAAGTTATTGGAAAATATTACTTAATATTTACAAAATTTCAGTTGAACCACTATAAATACTTGGAAATATTTACGCTGATTATGTATAATAGGTATATGTAGATAACAGTTAGAAATATCTAATAAAAATTTCAAAAACAAAACTTTGTAATCGAATAAATTTTTCGACACAATTTTTAGAATATTTTTTTTTCTCTAAAAATAAATAAAAAATAAAAATAATATTTTTTTTTCATTCAAGAAGAAATTTTTGAAATTCAATATCAATGTTTGACATGTTGGTGTAGGTTAAGTTTTTTTTTTCTTATAACAAACAATTTTTGTATGTTAAACAAAATTCAAGAAAAACTTAAAGTTAACAAATTAATCTGACAAAATTAAATAGAGCAGACCAAAATACAACAGACTTTGTAAAACAACTTATTGTGATCGTAAATTCAATGTGATTTTTTAAAATTTTTTAACCAAAAAATTTTTCTCAGTGTATTTTAATAATTTAATTATTCATTGAAAAAAAAAAATAATTTTAAATATAATTTTTTCAAAATTTCAAAATTTTTATTTTTTTCTTCTTGTATTTTTCAAAGTTTACAACAAAATAGTGCTCGGCACTGTTTTTCTCTTTTTCACTAATGATGATTTAAAAGAAAAAAATTTTTAGAAAAAAAAAAAAACAAAAAAAAAAAAATATTTTCTTATTGCCTCAAAATAAAATTTGTGTTTTTTAAAAGTGAAATTTTCAAAAATGAGAAAATGACACAGAGAAAAATTTGAAAAAAAAAAATTTTTCAAATAAAAAAAAATTTTTATTCTTTAGCTTTAAATTTTTTATTTTTATTTATTTATTTTATTTCACATATTTTTTTTATTAGATTTTCTAAAAATAAAAGTCGAAATTCACTTCGTATTCACATTTTTCCTCTTCTTTTTACAATAATTTTTTTCAAAAAAAAAAATTTTTTTTTTATTTTTTTACTAAAATTTTTTTAGTATATTTAAAAAAAAAAAGAAATGCAAAAAAAAAAATCAAAATTTCCGAAGATCAAATATTTTTTTTTTATATTTTTTTATTTTTTTTTTTATTTTTTGTTTTTATATTATTTATTCACTTTTGTTTTTAATTTAAAATTTGCGGATAAAATGAATCTGTTCCATTATAAACCGTTAGAAACCGTTATATTTCATAATAGAAAATTTTATTGTTTATATATTATAAGCGCTTATGTTCGAACAATGTGTAGTTTTTTTAAATTTTTTTTTTGTGAATATAAGAAATTTATTTATAATTTCCAAAAAAAAATCATTAAATTTCATCATTATTTTTTAATTATTTACAATAATTTTTTGCCAACCTGTTCATTTAAGTGGATCTGTTTAAATCCGAGTGTATAATCATATTTTGTTTTTTAAATTAAGAAAATTAATAGATTTTTATTTTATAGCGCGCCCATATTATAGGTTTGATTCTGAAAGCTTATTGAATTATTCGTTAAAATTAGTTAAACAGTGTTACTTGCAGTAAAAATGTTTTAAGCAGTTAAAAAATGACTGGAAACGAAATGATCTTGATTGAAGTTTAAAATTTAGAAGAAAAACTCTGAGCATTATCAAAAATATCATAAGAATTTTAAATAGCAGGGTGGCAACTGAGCAAAATCTGATTTTGAATTGATTTCCAAACATTTTACTATTCAAAATATTTACTTTTTAATTTACAAAATAAAGTTAATCCCAAATTAGTAAAAGTAAATATTCAAAATTAGTAAAATGTTCAGAATATCTTTATTGTTATACCATGAGATATTTTGTGTAAACCTAATCAAAATATTAATATTCACAATTGTGTAAAATTTAATAAGAGTATAACTTGGACATATAGAAAACTTTCAGTCATTTGAAATTTTGTTCGAAAATCTCATAAATCAAAAAACCTAATTCATAAATTTCCTGACCTTTGCCATTTACTTTCACAAACCTTTTCAAACTACACACTTGTATTTATTTTATCCGCAATTTTAAATATTAAAATTTATTTTTTTATTGTTTATTAATAAAAATGTTTTTTTTTTTTTTTTTATTTTTAATATTGATTATTATTTTATTATTTTTCCAATTCTTTAAATAAACATTGAAGTAAAAATAAGAAATTTATTAACCTTGAGTTTTCAAAAAGAAAATCAAAAAAATTTATGGATTTTCTTTAAAATTTCTTTGATAAACCGTTAATAAAGATGAAATAAAAATTACACGATTTTTTTCTTTAATTTTTTATTGATTTTTTTTTTTTTCAACGCAATGTGGTAAAAAAATCTACCGCTTTAAATAAAAATGCGTTTAAGTTTGCGCGTATAGCCCGGCGTCAACAAAAACACCAAAAAAATTAAGAAAAAAATTATTTTCACCAAAAAAGAAAAAAAAAACCAATAAAATACACAACGGTTCTTTAGACTGTTCTAAAGTCGACTGAATTTGAATATAAAAAAATTGAAAAAATTTAAAAAAAAAAAATTTTTTTTTTCTTTATTCTAAAAAATAAATAATGAAAAGAAGAAAAAAAAAGAAACAAAACAAAAAAAAAATTATAACAAGCCTAGTCGACTTAAAATTAAACGTGTTAAAAGTTTATAAGTGCGCTGCTATATTTAGTACTACACTGCAAACTACAACTACAATACTATTTTTAATGCTGCAAAAAAAAAACAATAACGCAAACTATTTTATTATTTTTTTTTTATACAATACGAAGTGCCAATGAAATGTAGTAGTATAACAGAATTTTAAAGTGGTCGCTTTGCTACCACTTGTTATAGTTTGTAGCTTAAGTACCTAGAATGTAAGAATAGAAATACGATAAGAACTTTGAGAGCAAATTGTGTTTACTTTTCTGTTTTTGTTTCAAATATTGGACGAAACAGAATTAGTTGGGGTGGTTAGTTTTTGATGTTAATAATAATGATATTGCAAACAAGAAAGTAAAAGTGTGATTTTTTCGTTTTATTACAGATCTTATATAAATATAGTTTCTTCTTTTTATATTATGCACATGTACAAATTTTCATACAATTATTATAAAAATATACAAACATACATACAAGTAAAATGTACAATTTTATAGAATGTGGATTAATAATGGAGGATAAAAAAAAATGCAATTGATCGTAAGGTAATAACGTATATCGTTTATATGTCAATTTTTAAATGCAATAATAACTATTTGCGTTCCATTAAAAATGGAACCGTGTTTTTCGGACTATATGAGTAAAACATAACCTTAAATTTTTTTGGTCTAAGTAACAATTTCTTTAATATAACTATTTTTTTTAATGTTCAAATGTCAGCTTAATAAAAAACGATATTTCAAATAATTTCAAATAATTTCGAATATATAAAACCAATCTGCTTCAGATTAAAAATACTACTTCAAACTACCGGTAAAAAAAATTAATAAGTAACTGTACAGAACATCTAAACGCATCTGTTCGAGCTAGTTTAGTTATAATCAGTTTTGGCAACTCATAAGTAGTTCGAACCGTATAATATTGATTGCCTATGTTGAAATTTTAAGCAAGTTAATTTTCCGGAAAATTAAATAAATTGGAAAATTTGGAATTTCTATTTAATAATGTTGTCATATAAGCTTTATTATATATAGTAATATAAATAGCCTCTAATAGGTATATAAATAAAATCTAAGTCCATTTTGCTCAGGTTGTGATATCGTTAAGTAAAACAATTCAAATATTTAATTGTGGCAATAAATGTGGCAGTGCCTTAATCAAACCAAAATATTTATTGTTCATATGTAGAACAAATAAATATCATACCGTATATTCGCCACAGAATATTGTCTTCAACGTGTTGCTGCTAAAATTATTTTTGTTTCAAATAACTTTATTTGCAATCACATTGATTTAGAAACTACTTACATAAAATATTGATAATATTTATATATTGATGGACTAAACGAAAAATCAATTACATTATACTCTATGATTTTTAAATTTAAAATAATATCTACCTATATAATATTATATGGTGTACATACTCATACAAATACATAAAAAAAATTAAGTTCATTCAAATATTATTGAATTAGAATTAGTTCATTAGATAATGGGTTCAGTAGATTACATGAAATGCAGTTATCGATATGAGTATAAAATAATTCGCCTTTGATTCGCAATAAAAGCAATGTACTTTGAGCCTTCTCATATATAAAAATTTTTAGAAAAAAATTTTTACTAAAGAGGAAAATTTTTAATTTGGAATACCTATCTCATTTATTTTCTTTCTTGTTTTATTGTTGAATAGTTTGTGAAAAATTTCAATAATGTCGTAGTGATTTTATTAAGCGTGTGTAATGTTTTTATGTTTTAAAAAAAATATATTTTTACTTTTTCAAATAATCGATAATAAATAAAAAAAAACAAAATCACTGAATAAGTAAAAGCGTATGTAAGTACATATACGTATATATATAAATGGTAAGTTAAAGTATTCATGTTTTAAGTTCTAATAATTTTAAAAATATTTAAATGAAGTCATTAAAATCATTAATTTCAAATGTTTTTAGTATAGGTACTTTTAAATTAATTGTAGTAAAATAGAAAACAAATAAAGACGTGGTTGGAGCAGGAGGGGGGGGGTGCCTAGCATAACCCAAGATAACGAAATAGCAATTACATCGCCTTTGAAGTCAAATTATTTCGCGTATAAATTGTAATGACGTTGATAATTCGACCATACGTCACGTAATTTTTACCATACCTCACATGTGATATGACTCATATGACGTATGGTAAAAATGTCACATTTTTCTCTGCATATTTTTTATTTATAGTATTGAATAATTGACAAATATGCGTGTATTACAAGTATTATACTTGTCTTAGAATTATTCTGAAATTCCTTAAAATATCAAATATCAATTAAAAACCGATAATGAAAAATATAATTTAAATCTTAATTAAGTAATTTTGCCGTTTTTCTCAATAAAAATTTCTTTTCTGTAATTAGACATTTTTTTCTTTATTTAGAAAGTATTCTTAAATTCTTATATTCAATTTCAAGATCAGGAAATAAATATTTAAGATTCTATTGATGATTAACAAATTATTGTCAATTTTTAGTAAGAAAATGTAAGAGAAGCATACGAAACTTATGAAGGTAGTATATTTCAAATAAAATTTATTTATGTATGGTTTGGCGGACGGTTTGACGAGATGGACGGACAGAGTGAGACTAACAACTTTTTTTTTTCATTTATTCTTTCAGAAAAGTGCTAAAAAGCTTCAATATTTAAAATAATTTTATGCACAGCATGAAATA
Source organism: Condylostylus longicornis (assembly GCF_029603195.1). NCBI lineage: Eukaryota > Metazoa > Arthropoda > Insecta > Diptera > Dolichopodidae > Condylostylus > Condylostylus longicornis. The sequence continues at coordinate 2,842,688 of NW_026578009.1, read as the reverse complement.
TAATTAAACGTTCATAATATAAAAAAAATTTTTTGTATAAATTTATTTTGTTGAAAATATTTAGAAAAACATTAATTATTTTTTTGATCATTTTGTGTTTAATTTTATTGTAGAAACGCACACCTCCAGATGAACATACTGTTGTAATAAGTACTTGTAATTTACTCCATATCATGTTAGTTTAATTTATATTTCTTCTGATTTTTATAAGAATACCTTGGCAAATTTGTGAATTTTTGCATATTCATACATGATATTATGTTATATATGTAATAATTGGTCTATAACACATTTGAGCTTGTTTTGACCTTGCTTAGTTCTAAATCTTATAAGTAGTCATTGTTAAACTGAAGCAAAGTTTTTAAAAACATACTTATATCTAGAAAAGTAAGCAAATCATTAAATTATTTCAAAAAAATTTCTTAAAAATTTTGAGTTTGCAATGTAAGCACCTAACTGAAACGGAAATCTCATGAGCTTTTAAATAATTATACAGAGTTGGATTTGGCTATTATAGTGGCCTAGCTTACAGCAAAAACTTAAAGATTAGGTGCTTTTTTAAAAAACTGACTCGAAAGCCTCACAATTCGAGAATGAAAACTGTTTTGTCGTCTGGTCTAATTCTAAAATCTTTCGAGAGTACCTTCGAACCTATGAAATTCTTTGCAATTATTGATTTCCATTTTATATAATAATTTTAATATTTTAAAAATTATTTTATAATTACACTGTAAGAAATAAACTTTGAACAATAGTATTTATACGAATTTTAAAAATCATACAAAAATCATCTGAAATCTGAACAGATTATAAATAATGTAGATAATCATCAGAAAGCCTTTATTCTGAGGTTTCCAAATCATATTTATTAATGTGCCTATTTAACACAGGAACGAGGCTAGACTTAAAATTTCAAAACTTAAAAAAAAATCAGTCGAAGTTGACTGTAAGCCCCAGTAGCTCAGAACCTGTTGAGTTTGAACATCGTCTGTGTACAAAAGTTTTGTCTAGTCATGAGGGCCTATACAATGGTTAATAACAGTGCACTTTGATACGAGACACCTTGTTTAATTCATATTAGACTAATAATTAAATATTAACTTTAATTAATTATTTAAACTATTGTAAAAGAAATAAACAAAAGTGCTCGTTTAATTGGAATTTTAAATTTATTTTTGGAAGAAAATTCATTAAAGAACAAACAAACAGGTGGTTCAATTCAATTTTAAGTAAACAAATTTTTAAATAATAAAACAATCTTTGTAAAACCGGAACTTCTTAATTTATTGAAAGATCACCCATACCACAATTTATTTTGTAGAGATAAAAATATTTTTCTCTTTATTTAAATAAGGAAATTAGAACATTTTTATGTTCTAAATAAATAGCTATAGATAGTCTAGTAAAGTCGTAATGAACACCTCAATTACGTACCTAGTACAAATATTTTCTTGTGTTTAATTTTCTTTTAAGATTAAATGAATAATTTAAATAAATCTTTTAGAAAATTGATTATTATTATTATTATTTGTAAGTCTAGCCACTTCACTTTTAAAATTAGGGTTTTCCTTTACTTAATAATGTTATGTTTTTATTGATATAAAAAATTACTTATTTACATTTTAAAGGGTACTTAGTTTGTATTCTAAATAAAATACATATATTTATTCATTAAAGCACGTTTTGCAAAATTGTAAATGTTTCACCAATGTGACAAACTACAAAAATGATAACGTGAGGGAAGCCGATAGCGCAGCGAATGGGAAGTTTGTTTTACCATCTTTCGAAACGCTTCGTCTTTTATTAAAATCTCGTAAATTGGATTAGACCACGAGTCTAATTAGGTAGTAGAGTCTTCAGAGATCCAAAATCTCAATTGCATAACTTTAGGTTCAAAATGATATCTAGAAAGAAAAAACCTGTTTCACCATTGTGTTACTGATGATGATCTAAATTCTAAGGGTAAATGATATGAGAATTCTTTTTACAAATATAAAATAGTAAATAAAATAATATAAATTTCATCCAACCTTCATAATATTAATAGTGAATTTTCTGTCTTACGAGTCGTATTAGTGTTTACACTTTACACCAATTCCATTGAAATTGAAGAAGTGACCTACCGATTAGAGTTCATTATAATGTCTTTGCTATCTCTATTTTTTTGCAATAGTAAGAAGAAATAAATTTGATTTCCAAAAATGTGTAAAATATTTAGGTAAATACAACAATTTTAGAATATCTTTACAGTTATTACTCGAATTTGTATTTGTAATCGAAAAAATTGATTCGGTTAATTGAAGAAAAAATTTAAAATATTTCAATATTGTGAGCCTTAAAAGAATTCCAAGTAAAGTAAACTTCGTAAAGTTCCGAACTGTATTAATTTTTTTTAATTAAAGAAAAAAAAATTGCGTAATTATAGGCGATATTTTTCTACACAAATTCATTTTCTTGAAATTATTTTTAACATTTTTTCCTACATTGTAGCTACCACAATGTTCAATAAAATAAAAATCAAAGAAAATATCATGAAATCTAAATTTAAATAAAAAAGAAAAATTAATCTTTAAAGAAAAGTACAATTATAGAAAAATATCGATAGTCATAAAATCGATAACAATAATCATTTTATGTATGTAAGTAAAATGAATTTCAAAATATTGGTTATAATAATAAAAATGTAAATGAAAAAAGAAACAGAGAACCTGAAAAGAAAATGCAATAAAAGGTAACGGACATTTTAAAGCGACAAACTACAAAATTCAATTCAATAATGAAAAAGTATGTGTCGCCGCAAAACCATAAGATATATTTGTAACAAGTTGCGACAGATAAATAACCGTATACATGCTTCTTAAGTTTTTTAAATAGTGTTTCTCTAAAATATAAGCTTAAATCTCATAAGAAAGTATATAATATGTATACATGTATATGTATGTATAGAAACTAAAAGTTAATTGTAATAATATAAAAAAAATGAAAAACATAAGCTTAACCAATCCATGTACGTAAATGAAAATTTACATTTTTAAGTAGATTTCAAATAAAATTTAAAAAAAAATTGTATTTTTTAAAATTCAGTCCCGCTCTTCATTCTCAATACAATCCTGGCTGCCTGCCCATAAAAAAAGTAGTTTATATTTGAGACGCTCAGCACATAAATTGCCTATCCAACATTTTTTCAGAAAGGAGTTATTATGTTCAATAAAGCTGTATTGGCCTACAGAATTTTTTCTATTTTTTTAAACAACTTAGTTTACTCCTCTTTTCACTCTATTTTAATACAAGTTTGTTTTTGCCTGTTAAAAATTTTCTTAAAAATTAAATATTTAACATTCAATCTCAATTTACTCGAAATATCATTTTTGCAAGTAGATTACTCATACGCTGAGTGCCACATTTTAGCTGTGGCAATTAGTTCTTTTTTGAATTCATAGATATTATTAACCATTCCTCCGTCCACTGCTATACTATATGAACGGAAAATTGTAATGGTATTTTGTTTTTGACTCTGTTAAAACTTGTGAATTTTTATTCTGTTTTTTGACCATTTTTATGTAAAATATATTGGGATAGGATATCATAGAGGGCGTGCTCCAAATTTGAGTCCGAGTTAGTTTTTTTTTCCATTTACAAGACGCTGGGGTTATATTGAACCATAAAAACGAAAAAGAAATTTAATTGAAATGATTCATTTTAGTCTTATTTATTAAAAATCAAATTATAATATTTTGCCTTAACAAATTTTAACTTTTAAATTTTTAATCAAATGAGTCCTTTAAAAAACACTGAAAATCAAGTTGAACTTGTTTAGTTTAAGAAATATCAATAAAAAAAAAAACAACAAAGAGGAGAAAAAATCTATAAGACTTGTAAGCAATTACACATTTTTTTTTTTGTATAAATTCACCTTCTTTTGCTATTAGTATAGATAAGGCACGACAAAATATCTTTAATAGGTTATTGATCGATTATTATAGCTGTACACTGTACAGACTTTAAAAAAAAATTACTACAAGAATTATAAAGAAAGAACAGAATTTCCGTATATGCTATATAGCTATGGGTAAAACAAACAATATGCACATTTATTTGAATACATAACCTTATATACACACAAGTACATAGATATATCTTAAACATATACATATATGTACATTTTTTTTATGTAAAGCGAAGAATCAAATATAAAATCTTTAATCAGTTACCCGCTTATTTAAGTGTGAAAAATGGAAATTATTTCATATAACGAGAAACGAAAAGAAAATTATATTTGAGGTGTCATAAAATAAAGCCATATGACATTTATTTAAGAGATTTTCACTTGTAATTCAAAAAAGCAATTTTAAATTGTGAAACTTAGAATGAATTTATAACACTATTTTTGAGGTAAATTTTACTTATTTCATAAATTTAAACTCATATTATGTAATGCTCTTTAATATTGTTTACTAACCCTTAACTGATGTCAGGTTTTTTAATTCAAATAATTGATATTTGGGGTTATTTTCGGATACATTTTATAGTATCTTATAAAGAATAAAGAAAATAAAAAATTCTAAGGTAAACCGTTTACATTTTCGACTAAAAAATTAATTTGAAAAATTTTTGACTATAGGAATAAGTTATTCCTAATCGCTTAATTTTTCAATAAAAACATTCGCTCCCAATATTCTCGATATTCTTCTTAATCACAGACAGCAGTCATATCATCATTTAAAACATTTTAATAATCTTTTAAAGTTTGTGATATTGCTTCAAATATGGAGCAATATGGGTGAAATTGTTATGAGTATAAGTTTTTACCTCAGATAATAATTCTTCCTGTTTATAAATGTCAATTGCTCATATTATTATCAATTCCGATGTCACGGATATTTGCAACTAAAAAACTAAAAGACAGGAATTTTTAGTTTTTCCGTATGTTACATAATTATTATAAACTAATTCAGAAATTTATAACAATGAAAAATAATATAATTAATTTTTAAATTTTTCGCGTAAGCAATTTTTAAGGTGACCTTTTTTTACACGCACAGATATCAGTTCGGGGTTAATCCAAAATGTAAAATTACTTTTGTTATTGAAAAACATCAGGACAATATTGCGTCTCAGATCAAAAATATATTATACAGAATTTAATTACACAAAATTTTTAGTAAAAGCCTCAATTGTACCTGCAAAAATTTGAAAAATTTTTTGGTTAAATATCATGGGGGTTTATTTAACAAACACTCATATTTCAGATATTTTTGTGTATTATAATTTTTTATAATTTATACTCTCCATGTACTCTATATACATAATATATATATATATATGTTTGCGGACATCAAACCAAAAAACAAAATTTATTTAAAACAAATTACTGAGCTATAAATAAGTGTGCACACAAAATAAGGAATAAAGAAAGAAAAATTTACCTTATAGGTTAAATTTCATAAATATACCAACATAGTAATTTAATATGTGAATATAAACTGTATTTATGTATGTTAATGTATATAACATTAACGATCATTATTCTAGAGAAACTATACACTTGCTCTTTCAGATTTCTTTTTTAAGTAAAGGTCAATTGAATATATTGTTGGTCTGCTATACGTATAGGTTTTCCCAATATAGTCAAGTTGTATTATACATATTATATAAACTCACATTGTGGATAGTATTACAAATTAATACAAAATACTGGAGAAATGTGCTATTTTACGAAAAATTGGTACAATAAGAGTTAATAGGAAGAACATTTACGACTGATTACGAGTACTTTAAAATATAGAATCCATTGAAGAAATTATACAATCCTTTTCCATTCTATATTAATTTTTATAATATTCTTCTTATAATTTGAAGTTTTTATTAAACTTTTATTAATATCCGTTTTTAGCACTTTTCCAAAAATAATTTTAAAAAGTGCTTATTAGTTTCACTCTATCCGTCCGGCTGTACGTCCATGGACATGTTTACAAAATTTTTACATTCCTAAAGCTGAAATTTCATATTTACATAGGTCATTACTAAAAACTTTTTTCCATAGAAGAAAATCACCTCCCTCTAAAAGTTATAGCCCCGCAAAAACCTAACAATATAATTTTTTAAAAAATTATTGGATCAAAACGGTAAAAATTTTTTTTTATTCTGCAAATGAACTTTAACAATGACATATTTGAATTTTAAAAAAGCAAAGTGGCCGCTAAAATTTACCGTTATCTAAAATCCGTTTTTTCCAAATTTTTGATATGGTTTTTCTTCTAGACCGGCACCAAAAGGAGAGTGATGTGCAACCAGATAGCGGATCTACGGAAATGAAGCTACTCACCTCTCACTCTCAATCTCCTGCTTCGCCGTCACGTGGTGGTGCTGTCAACCCTAACTGGAGATCAGGTAACCAACTCAAGAGAGAAGGAAACCCTGGTGGAAGGAAAGGGATCAGAAGAAGCAAGGTGATCTGACTCTCCTAGAGGAGACTGGTCTTAAGGCTGACAACCTAATACCAGTAACAATTGTCATGAATATGCAACAACTGCCTCGGAACATTAGATCAGGAACTCAACGTTACAGACCCATGCAAGCCCTTAAGGTTAACGATTTACGGATAGCGACTTGGAACGTCCAAACAATGTTACAGCCTGGAAAAATGGCCGAAATTGCAGATGAATTTCTAAGGTATAAAATTAATATTGCTGCATTACAAGAAATAAGATTTGGTAGTGAAGGAGAAATAAGAAAGAGAAATTATTCGATATTTTACAGCGGTGCAAATAAACCCGGACATAAGGGAACTGGGTTTTATGTCGATAAAAAACTAAGACAGAGTATAATAGAATTCGAACCAATAAATGAGAGAATGTGCTATATCAGACTGAAGGGTAAATTCCAAAATTTATCAATACTGTCGGTATATGCACCAACTGAAGATGCCGAAGAAAATAACAAAGATCATTTCTACGATAAATTAACGGCCTACTGCAACAAAATAAGCAGACATGATATGCTAATTACTATTGGCGATTACAATGCGAAAATAGGCAAGGAATATTTTGTAAGAGAAGTTGCTGGACAACATTCTCTACACAATATCAGTAATAACAACGGTATTCGCGCATGTAACTTTGCTGCAAGTCAAGGAATGTGGATTAGCAGTGTTTCCTTTCCACACAAAAATATACATAAGGAAACCTGGAAAATACCTGGAATGAGAGGTGCTAATCAAATTGACCATGTTATGATCGACAAAAGACACGCAACTTCTATAGCTGACGTTAGATCATACAGAGGTGCGAATTGCGACTCAGATCACTACTTAGTTGTTGCTAAAGTACATCAACGTATTTCAAATGTGAATAGTAGAAACAACTTCAAAAGAACTATATGGAACACAAGCAAAATTATTGAAAGTACTTCAGAACGCGTAAGATTTCAGCAAAAAGTAGAAGAAAAGATTAATGGAAATCAACGTGAAAACGAGACTAATGTATCTGATAAATGGAACAACATGAAAAGTATACTGAGCCATGCAGCAAATGAAACAATCGGCAAAAAAATCAATAACACAAATGAATGGTACGATCAAGAATGCAAGCAATTGAACGAATCGAAAACGCAAGCTAAAAGGAAATGTTTAGGTGCACCAACGAGACAAAACTTACAAGACTACCAACAAAAAAGAAAAATCGCTAAGAAAGCGATAAGGAAAAAGAAAAAGCAGTACATTAAAGAAAAAATTGAAGAAATAGAAAACGATTTTAAACAAAACAAAGTAAAAAATATGTACTCAAATATTAAAAAACAAACAAAGAAATTTCAGCCCCGAATAAACATATGCAAAGATAAAAATGGAAATATCATAAAAGACAAACAAAAAATCATAACAAGATGGATGCAGCATTTCGGCGAACTCCTGAACAGCGAAAATGAAAACGAGTTGGATAATGATAATAACAACCATGATACAATATTATACCGAACAGTCGAAAATGTGATGGAGCTACCCACACTTAATGACATTAAAAAAGCTTTAAATAAGCTAAAAAACAACAAAAGTGGAGGTGAAGACTCTATCACTGCAGAATTATTAAAATACGGCGGTACAAAAGTATTTAGTGAATTACATAGCATAGTATGTCAAGTATGGCAAGAAGAGACCATACCACAAGAATGGCTGACGAGCATCATAATTCCAATTCATAAGAAAGGAGACAAGACAATATGCAACAATTATCGTGGTATATCACTATTAAATACTGGATACAAAGTATTCACAAATGTATTATACGATAAAATTAATTTATTTGCTGAAGAAATATTGGGTGACTATCAGTGCGGTTTCAGACAAAATCGATCTACGACAGACCAATGCTTCATACTGTGTCAAATCTTTGAAAAATTTTTTGAATATTCTATTGACATACATTGTTTGTTCGTAGATTTTAAGCAAGCGTTTGACAGCATAAATAGGTCAAGAATAGAGCAAATTCTTCAAATTAATGGCATACCCAAGAAATTAATTAAATTAACAATGATGACACTTACAAATACAGTTGCCAAGGTACTTATTCAGGGAGAATTATCAAACTCGTTTGAAATAAGTTCAGGCGTAAAACAGGGCGATGCACTATCGTCTTTAATTTTTAATCTTGTGTTAGATAGCGTTGTTAAAGATGTAGATCCCGGCGGTACAATATTCAATAAAAGCGTGCAAATATGTGCTTATGCCGATGACATCGTGATGCTTTCAAGAAATCTGAACGACTTGAAAGAGACTTTTGAAAAACTTGAAACGACAGCTATAACAATGGGGTTAAATATAAATACAGACAAAACAAAGTATATGCTTCGAACCAACAATAAATCCCGATCACCACAGAATTTAGTAATCAGTGGTCGTGAATTTGAAGCGGTTAAGGAATTTAATTATCTTGGCATGTTATTAAGTTCTGATAAGGATACATCAATTGCCATATTACAACGAATTCAATCTGCAAACAAAACATATTATGCCCACAGAAAACTACTGCACTCAAAGCTTTTATCAAGAAACCAAAAATTACAAATGTACAAAACACTGATAAGGCCGGTTCTAACATATGGATGTGAAATTTGGACATTAAAATCTACCGACATCAGTGCACTTGCATCGTTCGAAAGAAAAATACTTAGAGGTATATATGGACCAATAAGATCTGACGACGGTTCTTACCGAATTAGGTATAATCACGAAATCGAAAATTTAATAGAAAAGCGAAATGTAATTAGGTTCATAAAAGCAGAAAGAATTAGATGGCTGGGACATCTATTAAGAATGGATGATGCAAGAGCAGTTAAAAAAGTTTTTAAAAGAGTGCCTGAAGGATATAGGAGACGTGGCCGGCCAAGAAAAAGATGGATCGAAGACGTAGAAGCAGATTTAAGATCAATGACCGTCGTTAATTGGAACAATCTTGCAAAGCAGAAAGATCAATGGCGGGCGGTGGTAGCAGAAGCTATGGTTCACCCCGGACTGTAAAGCTAAGATGATGATGATTTTCTTCTAGACCATTCGAGTCTGAAAACTTAGCAGCTTTTAGTCATTAATGAATAATTTATTTCCCTATATTCTCAAGTTATAGCCTCTTGAAATCTGTAAAATTTAAATTTTTGGCACCTTATATATTTCCGAAACTGCAAGTTTTTCCAAATTTTTATAAACGCATAAAGCTAACGGTAAACTCCATACCATTAAAAAATATAATTATTTTTCTTAACTCACCCAATTAACCCTTAAATTCGAGCATTATATTAACAAATCTTTAAATTTTGCTAATCCTAAATGTATGCAATCTTTTAAATATATTCGTACATATGAATGAAAAAAATTTTAATAATGTAGTACGTAGCTAGATTGTTTTTAAAAGCAATATTTTCATATATTGAAGGAAAAAGTGCTACATTATAAACCTTTGATTTGATTTAGCTTTATTAATTATGCGTTAAAAAAGGATATTTTTATTTTGATGAATTCTTTACTCTAACCTCACGTAACTCTGTGTATATTTTACAAATACTACGTACACAGTTTACCGTTATTAAGTTTCCATTAACCTTAACAAGATTTCCTTACACCATCATATCCCTACAGCTTTACATCTTGGGAATCATATAAGCTACATAGGAACAAAATAAAATTATTAAAATAATAAAAAAAATATTTCACGTTCCGTTAAGCAGTTTTCAACTTTCAAATTTGTGTACAAAACTTAAATTTTGGATCCGAGCTATGTATGAGAATATGTGATGATTTAAATTTTTTATTGTTTTCATCTTTTCAATGAAGACGTAAAAAGAGCGCAATGGCGTAGTTTTATCTTTATTTTTTTGTTCAAAACTAACAGTGAAAAAAAAAAACTTTATTAGTTTTTAAATAAAATAAAATTTCACTTATCACAACAGTTGGTTAATATAAAAAGCTTGACTTGATCTTGAAGATTTTATGAGGATATATTAATTGAAAAAAATTTATAGTTCAAACTTTTAAGATGGTTTATTTTTATCTTTAAATTTTATAAACAAAATAATCATATAGATCATTGAAATTTTGTATACATACATGTGTACTTACATAATTATAAAATATAATATAAAGATGCAATTCAAAACCAATTGAATGAAATTTACCGGAATAAGAAAAATTCACCCCCAACGGATACGTGAGTTCATTAATTGATTTATTTATGTTTTTCCATTTTAATTCTTGTTAACCATCACAATAATAACAATAACAATGTCAAATGACATGAACTTTTGAATTTATTTAAAAATATTTAAAATATTTTTAATATATCAATTAATTTTGTTCATGATATTTTAACAAGTACAAATTTATTTTTTATTGTTATTTTTTCGTTAACTGAAAGAAGCGGTAAATTAATGAACTCTTTAAAATAATTGCTGCAGATTTTTATTGTTTATATATTTTTTATTTTAGAACGCAATTAGAATTTTATTGTTGTTTTAAATGATGGCACTTGAAACGGGTATATAGAAAGGCATACGCGATGATTTTTTAGTAAAAATATCAAATTTAAGAAATTTTTAAAAATATACATGATAATAGGACCCAAGTTATTTTGTGCCGATAAGACCGAAACCGAAAATTTTTTTAATTTTTTATTGAAAATAATTTTTGTGGGTTAGTAAATCATGTGATTTCTACCTAAAAGTTCAACTAGCAAGATCAAACAAATAAATTATAATAAAATGTTAAAGGCAGTACTAGAAACCAAATAGAAAAGAATATGTACTTGTGAACGAAATTTAAATTTACCAATTTCTCATTTCTTATATTTTGCATAGTATTTAAAATTTTCTCTTCTTCTTCTGTCATATGCATAACACTTAACAGTTTGTAACAACCAGTTCTTCATAAATATTTCGATCTATCGCCACATAAATCAAATCCCCAACATTTACTACACCAGATCAATTTCTAATATTATGCAACTATAAGACTTTTGTTTGCCGTCAACACTTCTCCTACCTTCAATCTTTCTCTGAATGATTAATAGTTGAAGTGGATCATATTTAGTAGCGCGTATCACATGGTCAAAGTAAGATAATTTTCTGTACTTATTTTATACTTTGTAATAGTTCCCTATTCGTATTCATTCGGCACAACACAAAACACAGCAAAAAACCGATAGTATTAAAATTATATAGATAAATATATTGCCATTTATTGTATCCATTACCTACCTCATAATTAACATATTTTTTTAAAATTTACTTTTTTGCTTCAAAGTACAACAGAATGTGTTGTATAGTAAGCAACAGTAACAACGAGCTAAAATGTCCTGAATGTACTCTTTGGAGGACCAAGTCAACCTACAATTCAACTAAATAGTTTTAAGTGTTTTTTTGAATATTTTTCAAATTGCGTGTTAGGATGTATTGCATGCTAAAATACGTTTACAAAATTCCTTTAACTTTTCATATTAAAATTCGAACGGTTTTAAATAAATTTTTATATGTACCAATGTTATGTGTAGGAGTGGCACCAAATCTCGGATGTCGAGTTTTTTTATACATAAATCGGCAAACTAGGCAATATATACATTGCAGTTGGTTATGTCCTGATATCATTAAATTTTTTTTCTATGTTAAAGTTTTGCTCTAATAACAATAAAAACATACTTTTACGATATTGCATTTATTAAAATTTGTAAGTCAAAAATTCTATTATTCTAATCTTTTTTTAATTTTCTAAAAATTTTCATCTTGTTTTTATTTTTATTTTGTTCTTAATTTCTTAAAATATTTTCCATTCTTAACACGGTCTTAATATTATTTGAATATTCTGGCGTAGTATTTTTGTTTTTAACAACAAAGCTATTACTTAAGTTTCACATGCCGAAATATATACGATATTAATATTTTAATAGGATGAAATTTAAAATATTCAATTAAAATTTAGAGAGTTTTTTTTTTTTTGGGTTTTCTTTATTACAAGAAACAATGAACCTACACTTTTGTTTTTGTTATTAATCATCATTAAAACAAAAAAAATTAAATTCTTTTTTGTTTTTATCAAATTAAATCCCTAATTTTCTTAATATTTTTATTTTTCACAAAAACAATAACAAATATATGTATAAATGTATATATATACAAATTTTCTTCAATTAACAAAATTATTTGATATACGGTGTGTTACTATTTTTAGACCATAATGTTTTGTATATCTAAAATTTAAGAAATTTTTATTAATTAAATAACACAAAAAATGTATAAAATTCTTAAGTTGCCAGTTCCTGTTGTATTTAATTTGAATTTCGATTATAAAATTATCATCGCATGTTCTCTTTACAAATGTTTTCAGTTTACATTTTTTTCTGTTAACTAATTCTATATTATATGATTAAATTTAGTAGATTTAGATTAACAATATTACGAGACATAAATTAACAATTTAAGAATTCATAAATAAACTTTTTATAAAAAACAAAAAGTGAATATTCTTTTGTTTTAATTAAAATAAAATTAAAATTGAATTTAATTCATAGAGGCACAAGTGTTTATTTTTTAATTTTATAAATTTTAATAATTAACATTTAAAGTTTAAATTTTAGAAACAAACATTTGAGAGTAATGTAAAAACCTCTAATTTCTGGTTTTTATTTTTTGGTATTAATTTTTTAAATTAAATATAATAAATTTGAAAACAACAACCAAAATAAAATATTTATAATTTATTTATGTTTAATATTTTCAATTATATTATTACATATATCATAATATTTGTGCTATAAAATATTATGTTATAAGCATTTATTTTCCTTATATATCATTTGATTGTATAATATTTTGAGAAACAAAATATTGTAACGACTAAAGGAAATATTTAATATTATACGGAACCAAATGAAAACTTTAACTTAAAATTGTTGAAAGAACACTATTCATAGAAATTATTTAAATCATTCTGAAGTGTTTGGGAATCAGCTAATGAGGAAAACTTTTTAAAAATTTTCATATCATTGGCATAAATTAGGACCACATTGTCTCTTAAATTCGAAACTACATCATACAAAGAAATGATGATTAATAATTGTGTTGTTGAATAATAATTGGCACTATCAAACTTGCCATAAATGTGGAGACGAGATAGATGAATGGCAAATTATCCTGTAAGACTAAATATGATTTTATCCAATTTATAAAATTGTCAGAAAAACCCAGTAGGGTTTCTTGTGGGAGAATATCGAAAGCCTTACTGAAATCAGTTTAAATAACGTCAGTCTGATACTCAACTTTCATGTTGTTATTAAAAATATAAGTTGTCCCTACCAGGTCGTTATCCGTGTTGATTTTTTTCAATAAATTGCGTGCAATAGTTGTAGACGGAATCATATAATATCAATTCGAAAACTTTGGGAATTGCAGATAATGAAGCTCAGCACTAGACTCACTTTTATGTATTGGCCTTATAAACGCTTCTTTCCAAGGAGATGGAAAAATTTTTGACGAATGTGATTTATTAAAAATGAAAACCAAGGGAACAGTCGGCAATGTGGGGCAATTCTTTAAAATTATCTTGGAGACGCCATCCGACCCTAGAAGCACACATGAGCCAAGATTATCCATGTATTTTTTGACACTAGCGGAGTTAGTACTAAAACCCGACAACTTATTATATGAAGATAAAAATTATTTCTACTTTGAGTAAAAATATTACGAGTTATGAAATATTTTATTTGAAAAAGAACAAATAATGATCTTTGAAATGGTTTATGACCATTTTAGTTACGCGTTTTTTTTTTTCTTTTAATTTAATCAATTAACGGTTTATAATATATTTTTAAAGAGTTTTCTATTATATAATTATAAAAACAATAATAAATAGAATAGTGAGGTAGTTTTTTTCCATCATTTTTGGCAATTTGTTGTTTTTTTCGTAAATAATCCTAAAAGATAAGAAACTTCTTTTGAGTTTTAATTTTTTATTATTTTATTCAGCTATAGAAGTTTCTTAATCTTTAATAGTATAAGTATTGACCTTATTCCAAGCTCTGGAACCGATTTATAAATATGTAGTATATAATTTGAGCTAACAATTGAAAGCATAACAAAGTACCGGCTAAAATACCCCAATAATGAAATTAATAAAACTGTTTAGTTTTTTTAGAATTTACTAGTTAAATAATAATAGTATATACATACATATATCCAAAACGATTTGCTAATTTTTATGTAAGAGTACATACTTGCAAATTATTTATTTTCTTTCTAATGCAAATTATTCTTGTAATACTTTCTTTACGTATCTGTAAATTGCATATGTTTAGGCGAATCTATTTGTTTACACAATAATTTTTCTTTGAAGGAAATTTTGAACTTTTTATTTTTCGTAAATAATAGCTGTAGCTATAGGCTATTTCTTTTTACATTAACAAGTTTTTATTTTAATAATCTTAATATTTTGTTTTAGTGTACCTATCGGAGACTTTTACTAACATAAATGCTCTAGTTACATTCATACATATATTGATCTAGTTTTACTAACTAATAACTTATAATACCATCCCTATTGTCTTATATACTAGAAATTAATTATAATTCAAGAGATTATACATACGTATTTATTCATATATTTTTACATCGAACATTAAGCAATAAATTAAGAATAATATAAAAATTTAGGGTCATTAAAATATAAAAAGGTATAATAAGTACGCAGTTAAAATGCGCGTGGATTTTAAGTTAAAGGCTTAAAAATTTTCGTTTCTTTTTTTTTTGTCTTGTCTATTTGGTTTTGTACATATGAGTTGTATATATGTGTAATAATTTATAATGTGAACAACATCCCGGCATTATTGAGAGTGTCAAAAAACATTTAAGCTTATTTTTATCTTTTAATCATTTTTATTATTATTTTTTTTTGACAATAATCATAAAAAAAATGTTTATTGTTGCATTCATTAATTTTAATCAGAATTGTCATTTTAAAATTCGTAAGAAGTGTGCCATGTACAGGCATCCATTATAATAAAGATAAATTGTTGATTTAATGTTAAACTTCCTCAGTAATTTGTTTTACACAACAACATATTATAATTTAAACTATGGGTGTAAAATATGTATGTAAAATATGTACATACATTTGTATATATACTCTTGTATGTATACCATTATTTATTTATTTCGTTCAACAATAATTTATTAATCGTTTTCCATTTTGTGAATTGTGAAAAGAATAATAAGAAATAAAACAATCGGTTAATAAGTTTAGATTGAGATTAAAAGAGATTCAGATGCATCTGAAAGAAAATTTGTATTAAGACAAGAAAATTTATTTGATATAAGATTTTCGAAAATCTCCAATTTAATATTACATATTTACATTTTTTACAATTTAAATGTGTTACATATTATTTTTATTGCATCACTTAAACCATTAAGAATAACCGAATAACTAAGATTGTTAATGTTTCTATTTTAAATATACATATGTATGTATGTATGTAAGACCTTTGATAATTGATGTGGGCAATTGAAAAAAATAATTTTTAAAATTTAAAATATGCGCAATACAGCAACAATTCGGAGGCAAACATGCATTATGCCATATGTGCAGACGTACGTACATTATATTAAACGAGATTCAATTGAATATGATATTTTTTTCATTGTGGGCACATTCGATATGGTATAAATTCATAAGTAGATACAAATTCAAACAAAATATATGTATTTAGTAAACGTATAAATGAAATAATTCTGCTATTTATTATTTATTAAGATGTAAATAATGATTTGGTTACGTTAGAACAAATTATTCCACATTTTTCGATATTGTATTGCTAAAATCTATATATAGCATAATAGAAAAATCTATAATGATCCTCTTCCTCTACACCGACTTGCGTAGAATGTTCAAAACAAAAAATTAGAAATATCAAAATATTAAAATTTAATAATAATTAAATACTGAAATAATAATTTAATTATTAAGCACTTATCCATTTAGCAATTTAATATATGTACATGTGGATGTACATGTGGGTATGCTTTTATTCTAAAATCATTGAATTTTTCTATAATAAAAATTACAATTTCTACACATACATACCTTAAAAAAATTTAAGTTCCAGTGTAAATAATATGAGCTTCAAATAAATAAGCGTAAACTGCTTTGTAGGGTCAGTACCAATGACATGTCAACAGCTATAGCGGTTGCCCTTCTAAACATATTAAAAAAATAAAGAGGTTGTTAAACGTATGAGTCATTCCAGTAATTTGGTATTTATTTCAAAAATAAATTAAAAAGAAGTATTGATTGTATTTTTTGATTTTATATACTTTCTTTCTAGTAACTTTCGTATGAAAATTTTGAGTAAGAATCAGTTATTAGAAAAATAAAAATACTTAGACAAAAAAAAATTAAAAAACTTGAAAATGTTAATTGCAAAAAATAATGACGTTTCTTTAATAGAAGCTAAAATGTCGTATGTATTTAAAAAAATATCTCCGCTATAACTATGCTGCCACCTGTGTGTTATTAGTTATATTACAATGCCTTCAAATTACCTTATCGCAAACAAAATCCGATAAAAATAGCAACGATTCATGACTTTAATAATTTTTTTCAAATTTATCATAGACATGAATCTTTACGATAAACAGTTATGACAGATGTATATCGTAAAACGATATAATGCGATATAATGCCGTACACAAATAAAACTGGTTAATTTAGTGAAATTAAATTTTAAATAAATATTAAAATTATTAATAGAGATCTTAAGCAAATTTTAATTTTTTTTTAATCACTAAATTAAGTCTGATTATATATTCGTGACTTAGATCATGCGAAAAAATAACAATTGAATTAGTTTTAATAATCGAAGCTTATATTTGATTGCATTTATATTTTAAATGAAATTTTACACATTTTATATTAGCATTAAATTTTTGATTTTCAATACATTTTCTAATACAAATTAATGTGAAAAATATAATGAATACATACACATAATAATAATTAATGAACTAAAGCGACTCTTTATGTACATATAGGGCATCTTATTAATAGCATCGAAGTAGGAAATATATATTACTCAAAATTTGTATATTATTTTTTAAATTATTAACTGTATGCATACAACGTCCGTATTAAATACTCTTTTGAGTAAATAGACATATTATACGGTATGCTTGATAAAATTAAGGTGCACCATGTACTTAATATTCAATATGGGCCAGTACCTTAAATTTTTTTCAATTTATTCAAGTAATTACAAAGTAAGCTATATTTTATACTTTATTTGCATTTTAAATAAGTAATTTACAAATTTTTGAAAAGCTTTTTATTCAATGGAATTTATTATGATTCATTTGGGTACTTTAAATTAATAAAATACTGAATTACATACATACGTAACTACCTACATATACAGTATAAAATTAAAAAAATAATATATTTACTAATAAGCTTATCTTATCTAAACCGCGACTTTATTATTTGATTAGAATTTAAACAGAAGTTTAAGGAATACGAGATGTGTACAAATTAATAATGAAGCAATTTAATATAATTTCCGAAAATTTTTTAATTTTCTATAATATTCGTTAATAACATAAATGAAGTAAAACGATTTTTAAAACAATTCAAAAAATTTATATTTAACTTGAATTCTATAAAACTGCGTATATTATTGCATTATGGAACTCAGTGTTATTATCAACTTAATGAATAATATTTATTTCAAATATTAGTTTAACACTCCAAAAACTCGAAATGCTTCAAATATGAAATGTTACAATATCAAATCAAACCATAGATTTAGCAAACAGTTAAATTCTTTAAAATATGTCAAAACATTTTGAGAAATTTATGCGATATATATGCTCACTTATGTCGTTTAATTTTGCTTAGTTATATAATAAGTATAAATTGAAAATAAATGTTGTCTTAAAAATTTATTTAGACTTGAAAACGAAACTTTAAGAAAAACATATCTTCTACCACTCAAAATTTGAAATTACAAAATTACTTTAAAAACTAATTTGTATGGGTTTGGAGTCTACATAAAGGTCTTGATAGTGTAGTGAAAATAAATAAAAGCAAAAAAAAAAGTAAAAGCTTCCCAAAATTTAATTTAAATTTCGACACTATGGAATCATATAATAAATAATGATATAAAAGAGAACACATTTAATTTACAAATTACAATCGTAATAGAACAATGATACTCTAGCTTCTCATTCCGATCAAATTCTCACACTAATTTTTGAACGTGATTTGAGACGAGTTTTTATTTTTCTTACATAACAAAACTACTCACTAGAGGCAAAAACTCAAATATTTCAATATATGTAAAATATTACAGTTTTATTGAGAGAAAAATTGTCGCATATCTTATGTATGAAATTATAGTTCTCTTATATGTATATCATTATTTACTCAGTACTTGATTTTTATACTGAAAATAAAATGAAAAAATAGAAAAAATTTTCAATTCAAATTTTTAAATACAAAGCCGAGCTTTATCAAATATTTTAATTGAATTTTTACATAATGTTGTATGTATATCAAAAATGTAGATATAATTTATTGATTTAAACTCTCATGTATGTATGTATAACATTTTGTATAGACATGGAGATAGATATCTATACCTATACTAATTTTCATTTTATAAACGCGCATTTTATTCCATTTTCATTCAAAATAATTTTCTTCATTGATTATTCAAAGCAAAGCAATATAAAAGTAGCTTTATTAATTAAGCCCAACGGCGGCAACAAATCAAGAAAAATATCATTGATCTGAAATTGTTAGTTAATACTGGAGAATAAACGTATAACAATCTTTTCTTAAACAAAGTTACCGATTCAAACTGTGATAATATTAAAAAGCTTTTAAATGCTGTTGTTATCATTGTACGATAGAAATATATAATTATTATTGGAAGCTTTTTGAATTATCTTGAATGTTTCCGCCGATTCACCTTAGTACGCGTAATCACATAGCTACATAAAAAACATAAAAAAAAAAAAAAACAGAAAACTATTAAAACAAATTAATTAAAAGTTTATAAATCAATTTAGTTTTGAAAAAGTTTTTCACCATGGCACAATCATGGTGCGGAAAACATGATAAAAAGAGAACATTTACATCTCATAAACCTGTTATCTGTTATGATAAACCGGCAGCAGCTTTAGTATCTCGAACTGAATATGATCAAAAACGATATGATGCTGTAATGGGAACAGCTATCGACACATTTATAGTTCCAAAAAAAACTGCAAGGTTTTTATAATCTTTTTATATACATACATACATATACATAGTATTTTATTAATAAAAAAATTTACATACATAATATACTTTTATTTACATATTATTATATATAGAACATGGACAATGCAAAAGGATGACTTATGTAGAATAACATTAGTTGAAGGATCACAAGTTGGTGATATTAATATGTGGAACTTAGAAAATCCAAAAGAAAGATTTTATTCAGGAAAAACTAGACAATTACATAGTACACATTTAAAAGTATATGATAGATTATGGAGTTGTTTACCATATTTAAGACCAATGGCAACATTTGTCTTTGACACACTATGTGAATATGGAATCGATGAAGATGGTGGATCTCTTCATGATGTTATAGGTACAAGATGTGATGATTATACATATAATTTAATAACGGGTAAAGAAAGATTTGGTAGTTGTCATAGTTATCTAACAGAAGCAGTTAAAGAAAGAGGTCTGTCAGAGGAAGATGTACATGATGTTTGGAATATTTTTATGTGTACCGGTTTTACTAAAGTAATATTTTCAGATTTATTCAAATTTCTACGAAATATTAAATTAGGATTTATTAAATATTTTTTTAGGATACTCACCAATATTTTTGTAAACCAAGTCCAGCAAGAAAAGGTGATTTTATTGAATTTGTTGCCGATATGAATCTTCTTGTAGGATTAAGTACATGTCCTCAAGGTGATGTATCAATTCCAGTAGGTTTGTCTGTTCCAGATGAAATGTGCCATCCACTAAAAGTAGAAATATTTAGAAAAGACGATTGTTAATAGCAAATTAAACTGAAACAAAATTGAATTCGAACATAAGAAATTGATTTCAATTTTTTGTTTTAAATGCATTTTTTCTTTGAGCATTGGACACCCCAAGATAACTTAAAGTATAATTATGTGCTATGACGGATTTTAAATAGAACAACAAATTTTAAAGCATTTAATTTGAGTTTAATTTTGTATGATAATAAAAAATACTTTTAATTATTATTAATATGGAATGCTTCTGAATTTGAATATACTCAGTGTTGTATATGCAGAATGAGTTATATAAGCTTGCATAATATACGAATGTAATTGTTAATTATATAGTATAAAATTTATCTTAAATATTTTCAATTCAAAAATAAAGTGCTCTTAATGAATTTATAAATTATGCATTTTATATTTAAAATAAAGTGCTATGATACTTTGTACTTTTATAAGATAACATTGAACTTTGTGAGTAATTAAAAATAAAATAAAGTAAAATGGTTAAAGATATTGATTAAATTAAAATTGTAATAAAAGTTAATTTTAATAGAATTGTTGCCTGCCGTTTCTTTGTGTGTGTAATTTTGTCTTCAGTATTTAACGATACACAATTACTGTGATTAAATTCATGGGAATATAAACTATAGATTCTCTGAATACAATGCGAAATTTTCATTCCATTTTTTTTTTTAAAGTACTTTGAAGTATTTCTTAAAATCTGTAACGCTAACGTTCTTATTCTCTAAATTAAATTTCACTCTGTGGCGTTTCTGTCAAAAACAATAACTGCAATATATTCTAAAACACTATTAAACTGTTGCTCGAGATTATTTTTAAAAAACTACTGGGAAGGATTATTCTAAAAAACTATCGAGTGATAGATATTATCGTAAATTTTTTTTAAAAATTTATGGTGGACACAAATCTTTTCCAATTTATTGGTTTGTGGATATACTATTAAAGGTTTTATAAGAAAAAAATTCACAATTTTGTTCACAATAATATATTGATTTATAATTTAATAATTTATTAGAGTTAACTAACTACTAATGGACATGTAATATCAATAAAATCAAATTATGAATGTATTCTCTTTTGACTATTTTTTGATATTAAAATACATCAAATAGTTCAGTTTTGAAATTTAAATTGAAAAAATTGTTGATAAATTTGCCACCAGAATGCTCTGACGGAAAAAAATTGCAATTGTGAATTACAATATTAGGCTATGAGACATCATAAATATGTCAATATATACAAATTTATGTACATCAATACATCAAAATTTATTATTTACTTATTTGGTTTTTGCATTTCCTATATTATGTTCTTTTTTATTTTGAATATTTTCCGATTAAATTTTCTTCACAATAAATTTTAAAATTGGAAAGCGGAAAAAAGAGATTTTAAATCTATAATTGTTGCTCATTTACAAAAATGTTGCTTATAATGTACAACTATAAACATTTGCTACAGTAAGATATGTTTATATGTTCATAGAAAACGTCATCATAAATGACATCGTTTTCTTTTATCTTGTCGGTGATTTAGAATAAAACTAATAAAAGTTCTAATATTTTTTCCACATATTTGAGCATTTACACAGCTTTAAGTTATAAATTAATACAAAAATGGTTACTTTATTAAATACTGTAGATACTGGCCATGAAGATATGATACATGGTGCTGAAATGGATTATTATGGGTTAAGATTGGCTACGTGTTCATCTGATAGCTCAGTTAAAATTTTTGAAATTAAAAATGGTTCGCAAATTTTAGTAGCGGATTTAAAAGGTCATCAAGGACCAGTTTGGCAAATAGCATGGGCTCATCCAAAATTTGGTAGTATTTTAGCATCGTGCTCTTATGACCGTAAAGTAATTATTTGGAAAGACGATGGCAATTGGACTAAATTGTAAGTTTTATTAATTGTCTAGATTGGGAATTGATGATTCAATTTTTTTTGTATACATAAGTAATTTTTTTTGTATACATAATTTATAAATACATATATTTGGAACGTAAAAAAAAAAAAATTTATATTCGCTTGTGTTTTAGATATGAATACAATAATCATGATTCGTCTGTTAATTCCGTAGCATGGGCACCATCCGAATTTGGACTTATGTTGGCATGTGGGAGTTCAGATGGTTCAATATCAATTCTATCATGCAATACTGAGACAGGAAATTGGGATTATAAAAAAATTGCTAATGCTCACACTATTGGTTGTAATGCAGTTTCTTGGTGCCCGGCTACTGTACCTGAACCAGCTTTTGATGCACGTGCTGCAAAAACACCAATTGTTAAACGTTTAACATCTGGTGGTTGCGATAATTGTGTAAAAATATGGAAAGAGGAGCAAGATAGATGGGTTGAAGAAAGCAGGTTAGAAGCACACTATGATTGGGTAAGAGACGTTGCTTGGGGACCAAATATTGGTTTAAATCGTCATCAAATTGCTTCTGCATCCCAAGATCGCCATGTTATTGTTTGGACTACAGATGATATGATAAAATGGACACCAATAACATTACACACATTTGATGATGTTGTTTGGAGCGTTAGTTGGTCTGTTACTGGAGGAATCTTAGCAGTTAGCGGTGGAGACAATAAAGTCAGTTTGTGGAAAGAAAATTTTGATAATCAATGGATATGTTTGACTGAAGATGCCAATACGTCTAGTAATTTAAATGAGCAAAGAAATTTGTGAAGTCAACTTAGAACGACGTAGTAGTTATTATTCTTTTATTTAAAATTCCAATTAAAGTTTGAATCGAATTATCAAAAGTTAATTTTATTAAATATGCGTATTATTAAACACCATCATCTAAAATGTAAAATTGTTAGAAAATTCTAAATAAATCAGATGGAAATTAACATATTTTTTGAGAATTAGTAATAATAATGAAAAGCAAAAAAGATTTCAATTAAATTTGAATTTATATTTTGATAACGTATGGTAGATGTTAAGAGCCGAATCACTAAATGCTGCAAATATTATTACAACTAGTAAAAATTCGATTTAAATTACAATTTTTCAATTATCACATAAATTCTAGATTTTTTAAATAAAGTTTGTAAATCCATAAATATACAATCTCGTCCAAAGTATCGAAATCACAAGTGGTATTTTGCTTATATTTTATTTATTCAAACTGTGGAACAAATTTTAGTAATAGTCAAACTTTACTTATAAAATCTAAAGCATTTAGGCTTTTCAATATTTACTAGACACCAAGGAGCTTGCTATAGTTTTACTTAAGTGATTACATGTAAACAAACTGCAGAGAAAATTTAGTTTCTCTTTAAAAGTTTTAAATTTACATTGTTGAATTATAGCTCAAATGAAATATTTAAAAGGGTTAGATCTAATAAGGTAGGATTTTTATATTAATAAAAATATTTATTAATATTATTAATATTTATTAAAAGTATAATTATTAATAAAATATTTTTTTAATATCATTCTTAAACTGCTATTAAGACAGATTGTAGGGAGGTAATAAAAAATTAAAAATATTCAAATTTTAAAAAAGTTCAATATTTTGCATC
Source organism: Condylostylus longicornis (assembly GCF_029603195.1). Classification (NCBI taxonomy): domain Eukaryota; kingdom Metazoa; phylum Arthropoda; class Insecta; order Diptera; family Dolichopodidae; genus Condylostylus; species Condylostylus longicornis. The sequence goes on along the minus strand of NW_026578009.1, from coordinate 2,818,574 downwards.
AAATTTTGTTGGAATTGAAATGCAGGCATCGAAATTTTTTTTGAATTTTTTAAATATAAATTGATTATATTATAGAAATTCAAAACTTAAAGTTTCAAAAAAGAAATTGCAATAACAAAATTGATTTTTCTATTCCTCACTAATTTTTCTAAGTTTTCTTGATAACAGCATTGATTTTAGAAAGTACTATAATAATAGGTTATACAGCAGCGTAGAGTGTTAGAATTTCTATAAATTTACATTTACATTAGAACTCGGAAAAAAAAACATTACAAATGAACAAATGTATGTTTATAAAAAAAATGTTATACGGACACTTTTAGTTAATGCAGTCAATATAATTTTATATTGGGAGATAGTTATTATACTCTTAGACAAATATTTACAATGTATGTAATATGTAAGTAGGAACATACATTATGTAAAAATGTAGATACACAGCTATGGTCAAAATAATAGAAACACCTAATATTTTTGTTCATAACAATCCCAAATCATTATATTGCCGCCACCATGTTTTACGGTTTTGCGCGTGAACCTGGGGTTTAATTCAGTATTTGGTGGACGTCTAACGAAGGTAGGAACATCTGGCCCAAATAAAATAATTTTTGTTTCGTCCGAACCAAGGATATTGCGCCACTCCTTTACACCCTCTGGCCCGCTCCACTCCGAATGAGTGTTAGCAAAAGTTTTTCTATGTTTAATATTGTTTTTACTGACATAGGGAACTTTTCGAGCTTCGCCACCAAATAAACTATTTTTGTTCAACATTCTTTTAAAATTGCTTTTGAAGATTTCAATTGGTCTTTTTTTACATATCATTACAATTTTTCTGTTCAGTTTTTCACTTGTTTATTGCTTTCTTCCTCGTGTTTCAGGACTTTTATTACTTTTTAAAGCGTTAAAAACTAAATGTACTGAACGTTCAATAATTGTGGCAATTTCTTTTACACTTTTTCCTTGGTTTCTTAAGTTTTTAATTATTTATTTTTCCTTAACAATACAATGATTTGATCGACCCATAATTTTGCAATATTTTTCCAATTTTTCAAAAAATTAAATTATTGTGATTATTATAATTTAAATATTGTTCAATATTTGCTTAAATAATGTAAAAAAAAATTAGTTTTACTCATCAATAAAGCTACATTCGTCGGGTGTTTCTATTATTTTGACCAGATGAAATACGGTATTTTTACTTTCAAATGGTGAATTCCGGCAGATTACAGTTTTTTAGTGACAATAAATACATATATTCACAATTGAACATAATATAGCAAAATAATTTTGCAAAAGATGGCATTTAATTCGAATATAATTTACAAAAGATATAAAAGAAATTAAAAACGTATATTAAGTGTTTCTATTATTTTGACCATAGCTGTATGTATGTATTTACATTGTTTTTTGTACTTATATTAAGTACATTGTGACCCTGATTATCGCTGTAACCAAGTTCTTTCTTTTTTATGAATGTCCTTATTTTTGTTTAAATACTTGAACAAGAACATATTCATGTATATAAAATAGAAAAAGGAATATCTGCAAGTTTTCCAAATATTTTTTAACCTCAACCTCAAATTTTAATAATTTTCCAGAATTTATTATTATTTTTTTTTTTCTGGAAAGATACATATAGTAGGTGAGTGTGAGTGTATTTAAATATTTCTTTGAATATATTTCGTACACATTTTTTTATCAATTCCAGTTTCCCTCCCAGATATTTTTTTGTTATTATAATTTATATTTATATTTTATTCTTATTTATATGTGTGTCTGTTATTATATTTAACCTCGTTTTCCAAATATAGATTGTGGAAATATCCGTGAAACATCTAGAGCTATTGTAATTGAAAGGAATTTTGTTGCACAAACAAAAGAGGTTCAACAAGTCGCAAATTTAATTTTTTTTTTTCGTTTTTTTTTTTTGTTATATTGGAAATTTTGTAATATTTTTATTCTACGAATTTGAATGGAATGGGAAAAGGATAGTATTCTCCTTTTGTTTTTCATTTCTATTCAGATTTTCTTTATTAAAAAATCGAGCGTAAAATTTGTACAATATTTACGTAAATGGAAATGCGCATGACTATTGTTACCTGAACATCCTGTTGCTTCTTTTAACTTCTTTTATTGTTTATATATTTTTTTTTATTTTATTTGATTTCTGTTTAACAAAAAAACCTGTGAACCTTCAACCAAAGTCTTAAATTAACATACGTTCATACATAATAATACATTACATGAGTTCTCATTATGTATGTATAGAATGTAAGTATGGAATGTAGATATGTACAGAATAAGTATACGTACGTGTTACATACATACATATGTTATAATTTTGTATTAGATATTTGGATGTTTGTTTAATAAACAAGTTGTTATGATGTGTTTAATGACCTAGATATTTGCTTAAAAGTTATCCATAATTTTGTTTTTTCAATTTTATTTTTATTTTTGGATGACCATTTCGGATAGTTGAAATGTTTTATAATAATTACCTGTAAAATAATTCAAGAGGAACTTTCAAAAATTGTCTAATTTAATTGGCAAATAACTTTTAATATTATTTTAATCTTTTAAAATTGCTATTTTTATAAGAAATTTGCAAGAAACTTTTAAAGTTTCTATTAAGTTTACAAAATTATACAATTAAATTAAATTGAGTACATTATGTATGAACTGTTAAAATTAATAAATGATAAAACTGGTAACTGATAAATCTGAAAGTTATCAGAATAAAAAACTTGTATTTTTATGTTTTTTTTTTTTTTTTTTTGGTATATAAGGCTATTTAACATAGGGCATCTTATTGAAATCATAGGATTTATGATTCACTTTTATACACTTAATAAATTCGAGGTTATTTGTTATAGTTTTTCTTTATGTTGAATTTAATATTTAAAGTTATAAATATATATATCGTTTTAATTTTGTTGGTTCAATGTCGAATGTTATGGACACGTACATACTTATATGGTAATTTACTTTTATATTAATATTTTATTTTATAATATTGCCATATAAGGGAAGCTATATAATATCAAATATAATTTTTATAGTGACCTAATCAGTGTTTGAATCCAAGATCCTTTGATTGAAGTACTCGTGTCATAAAACAGGTCTTGATGTAAAAATTAGCGAGATAAAATAGCATAAGTTAATTGAAAGAACCTCTGAAGTTACTCAGTGTAATTTTCACAAAATTCTGTTCGGAATACTTTTATTTTTTTTTTCTAAACAGACAATCTGAATTTTTTCCAAAAATAAGGGGAGTTGATACTAAGACGAGAAGATTTAAAGCTGTACTATTATATTCTTTAAAAGAAGGAAGATTAAGTCTTGCAAATGTAAGAACTTAAATCTTCTAATAATAAAATTATGAACTTTTATCATTAAAGGATTCTTGTCTATTATTAAATTTAAAGTTTAATATCAATTTAATAACAAAAAATAAAAATATTAAAAGAAATGAAAAATTTTACTTTCTATAACACCTAAACATTTTTAATTTAATAATTCAATTTTTTTTTTTCATATTCAAAAAAAAAAGAAAAAAATTAATTTATTTGCAACTCTTCCTATCGGTTTTATTAAAAATATTTCTTTTCAAAGTAAAATTCATTTCCTGCTGTCATTTAACAGAAATATTTCCTCTATGCCAGTATGTCCAACAACATGTACTCGTATATGTAGATATATGTATACCTGTGAATCTATAAAATAGATCAAATTTTTTTTTTATACTTTTATAATAATATAAACGTCATCATATTAATAAAAGATACACTTGCATAATGGTGTTCCCATACTATATAGGCATCCTTTATTATTTTTTTTTTTTTTTTAGAATTTTTAATTAAAGTACAATATTAAATTATAAAATATAAGAGTAGAATGAATTTAAAATATTGTATACCTATATTATTATTATTATTATTAGACTCGATCTATTATTAATAAATTTTTTTAATTTTTTTATTTTTATATTATAAAATTTATATATTTAGGTTAGGTATATGACTTTACACTGAGAAAAAAATTTATCTTAATTAGAATTTTTTTTTAAAAACAAAACGGACACATTTAATTATATTCGAAATCAAAACAATCACACTTTATAGCAAAATTTTCACTTCAAATTTATTTACTACACTCTTAATTTTTATTTTGAATGTAAAATATAAAATAATTTTAGAAATATATTGTAGCTAGCTAATATATCTTAATATAGCTATACTTTTGAGCCATTTATGAAAATAAATTATCTAGTTAGAATTAAAGGAAAAAAAAAATTCTGAGTGGGCTACAAAAATTTTGTATATTTTCAAAATATTTTTCGAGGAATTGAGAAATATTTATAGCCCATTTCAAATATATTGTTTTTAATTTGGTAATGTTCTAATTAATTGAATAACGATAAAATTGTGTCCATTAAAATATTATATTTTGAAAAGCAAATGAGGATTATTGCCAAAAGAGATATTTACGTACTTTTATAACAACATTCATATATCAAAATTGGATTAACTTTGGATGGATTAATAATGGAAACTTTTAGTTTTATATTCTCCAATATAATTGAAATAATTCTAGCGCATTTTACGAGTTATAAAAATATTTTATTTACAAAGCAGAAATTTATTCTTCGAAATGTTTTATGACCACTTTAGCGATATACTTTAGATTTTTTTCCAGTGTATATAGTTAAAAAAAAGCAAGCGCCTACACACCATTTTTATTTCTAAACACTTATTATTTTGTTTATTACAATTGATTTGTTTTTTAATTTTGGTTTTCATTGTTTTTTCAAAATGCATTTCTATTGTTAAACTATAAAGGAATGGGTTACAATGGGCTCTTTTTTTTTATTGAATGATTTTATTAAAAATTCATTTAATTTTTCATTAAAGAAAAACATTTTTTTTTATTGATATGTGTACAATTTATTTGTATGTATTTTTGTACAATATGAAATGTTTTTGTTAGAATTTTTGTTATATTGAAAACTTTCACATATACGACTATACGATGATTATATTGCGTAGCACAACCATCATACAATGTGATTGTTTCCTCAAACTTTTGAAAATAAATTTAATAAGAATTTTTCTTTTTCATTATGAAATAAAATCGATTTTAAAGTACAAAATGATTTTGAATGTCAAGTAAAAAGAAGAAAAAACTTTATATTAATTTTTAAAGGATTGATTTCTCTATATCACATAAAGTGTACACATATATACAGGGTACATTTATGTGATGTCTCGTATCTAAGTAAAAAACATCATACGATATTCTATAGGTCATAAATTTTTATAAATGTTATACAAACTTGATTGGTAAGTTTAACATTTGAATAACGGAAAAAAGATACAATTTGGAACGGTCGTCGAAGGTTGCCTGACTGCTTTACTTAATTTACAAAAACTTAATAATTCAAATTTTTCGAATTTTAAAATTATGAGATTTTGAAATCTGAACAGATTCTAATTAATGTAGACATTAATAATAAGGCCTCTATTCTGTGGTTTACAGGCGAACAGTTATACTTAAAATTTCAAAAAGAAAAAAAAATCAATCGAAATTGCCCTTAAGCCCTTGTAACTTTGAACGTGTAGAACTGTGAACACGGTATCCATACAAAATTTGTGTCTATTCGTGTGGGTCTATAAAATGGTATATAGGGTGTGTCGTATAGTTTTATACGAACAACCATGTGTATACTTGTATATGTTTGTATCTATATACACATAATCGGTAATAATGTGAATTTTCTTCAAATAATTGAAATTTTTATTTCTTTCTTTAAAATTTAATTTTAGGTATTCGTCTAAATAGCTATAAAAATGAAAAAATAAAAAAAAAAATAGTTTTACAATATTTAAATTTGAATGTATGTTAATATTCATTATATACATATATATTTATAATATGTGTACTCTATGTAAAATTAGAGATTAGAGTTGAAACGTTAGAGTTAAGACAATTTCAGTGTTAGAATGGTGAAAATTGATTGATTAGTAATAGCCTTAAAGTTGCATAAGGTTACAATATGAAATATTTTCATTTTTTTTTTGTGATTAAATTTTTCGTAAATTGAATTTTTTATTTCAATAGCTAACTATTTCAACTGAGAAAGAAAATGGAAATCTATTAGAGATAGAGAGTCTGATGTTTTGTTTAGGTATAAAATACATTATTTCTCTAGAATGAAATTTGCATCTCCTTTCCTCTTAAAATTATCGCATAATCTCTAAAATACAACTTTTGGATAAATCATGTTCAAATACGAGAAATTTTTAAATTAGTACCATAAATTTGGATAGGCAAGAACATAATGTCTTTTATCATCTTCTATTTTCCTTCACAAACTAATCGTAATTTTCCCTGCTATATATACTTGCCGTATATCGAAATTATTTGAAATTTTTAGTATTTCAAAAATAAATTTTCACAATTAATTCGGATTTTCTGTGAAAAATAAAAATGAGCCTTGTCTCCATACGAAAGGCATACAATAGTATATATCATATAGTAATGCACTTAAATAGCAGATACCCTCTATATATCCTATTCTAGATGACTTGTATATTTTCCGCTTTTATTGGTGTACATTCTTGGTTTATTAGAGTTTTTTCTTAAAAAGAAATTTTTAGATGCAAAACTAAAATGCTGAACGCACATTTACGCGACATGCAAATGCCTTTTGTAATAGAACAAAACAGTTAAAAAATTTTCTCAAAGCACAAAAATGTCAAAGAAAATTCACCATTTTATGAAAATTGATTGCTTTTTAGCATTTTTCCAAAACAATTTTTGAAAAAAAAGTTTAACTCGTTTACTTTGCAATACTTCTACGCCATTGAAGATAGAAAACTGAAGTTTTTTATGTACATAGATCTTTACTAGAAACTTATTTCCGTAGAAGAAAATTTTTTCCTGTATCCCCCCCCCTCTAGAAGTTATACCCCCCCAACACCCTAAAAATGCCATAGTTAAAACTATTTATTGCAGTGAAACCATAAAATTTTTCAAATTTTTGATGTTGTTTTTCTTCTAGACCCAAGGTTGTGGAAGCCTCAAATTTTACTAGCCTTTACGCACTAACAAATAGTTTATTTCGTAGGAAAACATTTTTTTTCCATCTCCACCTCCTCTCAAGTTATCGCCTTTTGAAATTTTGTAAAATTTTAATTTTTAAAGCCTTGTATTTCCGAAACCGCAAGCTTTTTCAAATTTCTATAAACGCAAAAAGCTAACGGTAAAAAATATAATTATTTTTCTTAACTCACGCAATTAACCCATAAAATCGAGCATTATGTTAACCCCTCTTTATACATTAATTTTTGCTTTATTTCATAGACTGCATGAATCGTTCATCCTAAATATATGCAATCCTAGAAATAGTTTCGTATATGAATAAAAAAATTTTTAATAGTGTGTTAGAATTACATAGACTATATTTAAAAGCAGTATTTTCACTAATTGTTGAAGGGAAAAGTGCTACAATACAAACCATTGGTTTGACCCAACTTTATTCATATATGTATGCACGTTTATTTTAAATAAATATTTTAGAAAAAAAAAAACAAGTTGAGATCCAAGAATTCAGAAATTTTATTAACAATCTTCTCAAATATATTTTCCGAATTCAAAAACTAATCAATGATTTTATAACTAAGTCACCTTTTCTTTTAAAAAAACTAAATCTTAGGCTGTAGAGTAATTTTTTTTGTTTCTAGACACAATATTGGTATTTGCACATAATTTCCTCATACACATTTTCATATTCTATACGATACATACATATATACATAGATTATGATCATTAAAATATCTTAAAATGTCTTAATTAAATTTTATGTGTCTCTTTTGTGAAAACAAATCATAAATTAAATTCCGTATATAAAAATTTGATCCTGAACGTATATAGTATTTCAGGGGCACGTGTAAATTTTTGTTTTTTCTATTTTTTATTTTTTTTTTGTGTATTACATTAGCTTACAATTTTACCGAAAAAAAAAATCATCTGATATTTTAGTTGTTGCAGATATTCAACATGTTTTTTTTTTCAACATAAAACGCACTCCATTACAGGCATATACAGAGTCTATGAAAAAAATTTTAATAAGTTTGCAGATTTTCATGATTTTAAAAATGAACCTTGGAGATATTCTGTTAAACGATATTGTGTTTATGTACACTTTTATATGTGTTATTCTGACATGACTGTGTTATGTCTGTTAAGAATTGAAGTATATAGAAAGAGATAAAAAGGACATTTACACGAAGTGATAAAATATGATGGCATGCTGTTATCTCTTCTCTTATATATTTTAACAATAATAATAGTGTCTGTTCCTCTCAGTTGTTTTTAAATCGGGAAAATTCTATGTAATGCGCATGTTAAATTATTACGAGTATTACAATATTTTCCTCAAATTATTTATTTACACCGCGTTTATATAAGAAGAAAAATTGAAAAAAAAAAAATTTGATGAATTAGAGAGTATTGGATAAAGTAAATTTATTTTTGTATATATATATATATATATATAATATACAAATGGCACATGTACAAAAGAAGGACACAATTTGTGTGTTAGAGAAAATGTAAGGGAAGTTTTGTGTGTACTTAATTTTATTTTATGTTGATTATTTTTTTTTTCTTTTAAAATCAATTTTATTGTCACGGTCAAAAAAATTTTTTTTTTTTGCTCTCTTTTTATTAATCACTGTTTTTGCTATGATTTTTTTTTTTTTTTTACCGCATTTATTCCTTAGTTCGGTTATTTATCATGTAGTCAAGGAGTTCAACATAATTTTTTATATTTTATACAGAAAAATTTGATATTAAATGAAATTTGATATTTTTTTTTTTTGATTTTTACAAATTGAGTATTCTATGGTTGCGAGTAAATTTAAATAAACCGATTCTATGTGGCAATAACGCAAAGCGACATAAGTCTATAAAGTCTAAGTGGTAAATAATTTCAGGGATGATTCTGTTGAAAAAAAAATTTACAAAATTCTTTCTACATAAAAATGAATGCTTATAACTTCGGAATCGTGTGAAATAAAGTAACCACTGCATCCTTGTTTTACAGATGATTGATTGCTCTTTGTTTTCAGTCTTCAAATTAATTTGAATTGAGCAATAGTTTTTGAGATAAAGCTTGTCAAAGTCAAAATTTTGATTTTTTTTGAAATTTTTTGTTTAAAAACTTGAAATTTTTCGATATCAAAAATGTTCAAATGATTCAAATTTGTTTTTTTTTTTTTTGAATTTTAAAAGGCTCTTTTTGCAACTTTTAAATTTAAAAAATGGGAACTTTATTGTTATACTTTAATTATGATATTCTACAAGAAACAAGAACTGTGTAGCTTTTGAGTTTAGTTATTTTTCATTTAATTTCAAATTTTTTGAATTTTGTCAAATTCAAAAATTTTTGTTAAATTTTGTCAAATTTGAAGTTCTACAATAACTTCAGAAACTTGTATCCAAAAGTGTGTTATTTTGCTACAAAAATTATAAATGACGTTTTCTGGAAACCACAGAATTTTTTGGACAAAAATGTAAAACAAACGAATTATTTCACAAATTACAAAAAAAAACGAGAAAACTGTTAGAGGAATACTGAAAATATCTGTACGAAAAAGTTTAAATACATATGTACGTACAATTGGTAAATTTAAGGTTGTTCTTGTATCGGGCGGGGTGGGGGGGGGGGTGGACCGATTTGATGACTTTTATTGCCGAAATTTAAAATGACAACTGCAAAATTGAGTTTTGTTCAAATCCTTTAGAACCTAATGCATTTAGATTATTCAAATATATGAAAAACTGTTATACGATAATTTATATAGTCTTATAAATATTCATTTTACAGTTTGAATGGAAACAGTTTAAATAAATTCAAAAAGTTGATTTGATTTCTACAAAATATCTTTCGTGTTTTTTTCAATTAAAATTTTCGACTAATTCTTTGAGTTTAGAAAATTAAAAGGCGGAATTTAGTTTCTTTCTTCTTATACATATTTTTATTGGTTATATGCCAATTGTTTTTGTAAAATAATTTCGGAAAACTGGTAATCTGAACAAATTGTTAGAAAATTGAATTATTTTATATATGTATTCCAAAATTAATGGAAACGATTACAACAAAGAGTTAAAAAATTTCTGACAAATTTTTGAAAAAGTTGATTCGCAATTATTCCACAATCTACTTTATGAAATTTTTAGTGAATGTAAGAAAAATAATTTTCCTTTACTAATTATATTTTTAACACTCTGAGATTTTATGTGTAGGTAACATCGAGGGGAGTTAAATATAAAAATTTCAAAGATATTTTCTCTATACATTTAAAAATTAAAAAAGTATGAGTAAAAAAAGTATAAATTAAAAATGTGAAATTAAAAACTTACAACATCAAAAAGCAAAACAAATTAATGAGAGCGTAATTTTCAAAAGAACCAAAAAAAAAACAGAAGAATTTGAATTAAAATCTCATTATAAGTGAAAAATTAGACCGCACAATGCCATCAAAGAAAATTTTTAATTTTATTCCATTTTAAAAGATAAAGTCCTTTAAGATTCTACTTCTTTTGATGTATCCAGGTGTTTGGTTTTCAAAAAAAAAAAATCATTTTCGTTTTATTTATTTCGGGATTTTTATTATTACTTTATTTCATTTCAGTTTTAAATTAACTTAAAAATAAAACTAATACATAAGAAAAATGTATTGGACATATGGTTTTTAAAAGATCACATTTCCTTTTTTAACAATTTATATAAATCTATAGGGGGTTTTATTAAGTACAGATATATTTACCATTAGGTAAAAGTAATGAGAACGATTATTTGAAATAATTCTCATATTTTCTAATAGAATTTTGCATAAATGTAGGGGAAATTTTAAAGTACATAATAACTTTCGAAAAACTAATAAAAATAAAAATTTGGAATTATATTACCGTAAGTACTTTAGTTAAAACATAAGGGTATAACACTTTTGGATAAGAGTACGATTAATTGACACAGTTTTTAGGTATATACGTATGCAAAGTCAAAATGCAATTTTTGACGAAACAATTAAATACTGAAAATTGACATTTTGCAAATTTTTAAGAGATCGTCGAAATGAACGGGGTTTCATTTTGACTTGTAATAAAATAAAAAATTTATATTTTTTGATATTTATATATGAGTTATTAAAATTACATTCGGCTTACCGCCAAAAAGAAAACTTTCTTCGAAAACAATCCAAAAACTTATTAGAATGATAATTTTATCTTTAAATTTTTGTAGTCTTGTTTTTTTGTTATCCAGCGTTTTGTAAACCAACAGACAATCGTAACAAAACTAATAAGCACATTTTAATAAAACTTGTTTTGAAATGTGCAAAAAATTAACATATTTTAAGAGAAACATTCAAAAATATTGGATAATAGGGCAAACATAGACGATGCTTTGTTCTTTTCTATATAGCATTTTTAAAAGCTGTAGTATATTATGGCAGTTCCAAAACTATTTATCGCTTAATTCGTGAAAACTCTCATATACCGCATTAATATAAAAAATTTGTTAGAAATTTCGAAAATTTTCAAAAAATTTTAAATTTTAAAAATATAAAATTAATATTATTGTTCACAAAATTTCCCAAAAATTAGGTAGTAGAACTATTGAAAATTGGTGACTCAATCCAATGTTGATTTTTTCGTGTAGTATCATCATTATTATTAAACGTTTACGAAAGCTGCATCTATCAGAATTACGCAAACATTTATTTGAAAATTTAATAAAATTATTGAATTTTCTATTTATTTGGATGTTATAAACGATTTTGAAATTATTGTATACCATTTTAATAAGTATATAATGTGTTATATGTTAAGAAAACTGAATGAATTTATTAAAAAAGTAAAATAATTTAAAATAACCTACGCGGAACTTACTGAAACCACTCAACCAAAATTTTTTATCATTAATTTACAATTCACTTTTGTGTTCAAAAAAAAAAAATTGACCTAACTTTACAAAAAAAATTATATATGTATATAACTTTGTGCTTTGCATTTTGTTTTAAATTTAATATTCTTAATCCTACTTTCATTATAATATTAAATTTTATGATGGTTTTTATTTTCAATTTCCGTTGGAAATTATTCAATTTTCACTCAATGTCATCAAGTGTAATTTCGTCCTTGAAATAAGATTTATAATTTTCATATTCTAGAAATTAAAACTGAAATAAATCATGAAATTGTAAATCTTATAATTTTATAAGTACTAAATTTTTGTTTTTGTAATAAGGTAATCAAAATCGTATTCAATAATATTGCAATATAAGAGGATGAAAACTTCGCCGAAAATTAAGTGAATCTTTTGTTATTCAGTATTACACGCAAAAAAATTGTTAAAAGTATGCAAAATATTAATATTTAATTTGCTAGGAGTTTATAAAAATTTTGCACGCATAAAATAAAAATTTGAATGAATAAAGTTGTGTCAAGCCAATGATTTGTAATGTAGCACTTTTCCCTATCTAGTTATGTACTACATAGCTAATTAAAAATACTTTTATTAATATGCGAAAAAATTTCAAAGATTGCATACATCTAGGATGCGCAATGTTTGGAATCTTTGAAATAAAACAAAAAAAAAAAATTTAAACAGTTGTTAACATTATGCTTAAATTTAAGGATTGATTACGTGAGATAAGAAAAATAATTATGTTTTTTAGTGTCATACCAGTTATCGTTAGCTTTCTGCATTTATATAAGTTAAGGAAGCTTGCTAAATACAGAAAACTTGTAGTTTCGGAGATAAGGTAAAGTGTTAAAAATTCAAATTTCACAAATTTTGAAAGGAAATGACTTGAGAGGGTGGAGGTAAAAAAAATTTCTTCTAACGAAATGAACTATTTATTAGTGTCTAAAAAATGCTAAAATTTCAGATTTCTACAGACAGCGGTTTAGAAGAAAAACGATATTAAAAATTTGGAAAAGGGTGGATTTTTGATAGCGGTAAATTTTGACGGCCATTTTGTTTTTTTGAAGTTCAAATATGGTAAGCCGCAATAGTAGAAACCAATCACCACTTTTCTGCTTTGTGATTTTGTTAGTTTTTTGTGTTTGGAAGAGCTATAACTTTTAGAGGGAGATAGGTAAAAAATAAGTTTCTAGTAAAGATCTATGTACCTATGAAATTTCAGTTTTCTATCTTCAAGGGGGTAGAAGTATTGTGAACGGGTCTACGGACGGACTAACTAACACTGTTTTTCCAATTTTTTTTTTTTTGTAAAAGTGCTAAATATCAACGTAATTAAATTGAAAGTTTTTATTATTTTTTGAATTATGATTTATTTTATCTTTATTTTTAAGATTATTTCATAAATTATTTTAGGATTATTATGATACACCTACATATTTTTGTTTTTTTTTGAAATATGCCGATTTAATAATGCATGTACAATCATCAAAAATTGTTCGATAAAATTTTCATATTATTCATATTCTGTGATTTTGTTGAGTTTATCGTAATTTTTAATTTTTCATATTTAGACTTTACCTTAAATGTGTTATAATCTTACGCCAAAAAGTATTATTATCGAAACTAAAAGACGCAAGCTAGGCATTTTGAATCTTGAAAAATTAAAATTTCAAATATTCATCTTTAAGATAATTATAAAATTTGAAGTAAAAAGACAATAAAACTGGTTATGTTCGTTGGTCTAAAAATGAGGGCCCAGTTTGGGCGGGCCCTGACTGGTGGGCATGATATTGTGGGATATCCCGCCGTAAAAGTTGCACAGATTCATCAGAAATGTGGGTTTCAAGGGGATGGTCTAGACAGGATACTGGGCTTTCTTAGCGGGGGGCACAATAAATCTTTAAGGTCGCGATGCATCATTCTGCAATCTACAATCTACAACCTATTATCAGCTTGTTTACTAAGCTGCTCATTAAAATTTGTAACTAACTATTTCATTATTATTTATTTTTTCTCTCTTCAATAAAAAATGAAGTGTTCTTATTTTTGAAACTTTACAATCCAAAACTTTAAATATAAAATAGACTCAAATGATTTTTAAGGATTTTAATAATAAAGGCCCATATAACAGTTTCCATACTAATTATATAGTATTCTTTGAAAGCAATTAGTTCTATATTATACGAGTAACATAATTAAATATAACAATATCTCAATATATTATGTATATATAATATAACAACCCAGGTACAACTATAGGAAGAAAAAAAAAAAAGTAAATAAAATATAAAAACATGACACTAAGATTAAAGTGTCACATCTTCTTATACAAATTCACTTTTTACACAAAAATAAAAATAAAATCACAAAAAAAAAAAAACAAAAACAAAGAATGTGTCATAACATTTCTGTTATCCTTGAGCCGGTAAAATAATCTAATATGAAGGCAGAATAGATACAAAATAAATACATTTATTTTTTATTATGTGCACGCACAATGTTAGTGTTTAATTAAATAAACGACTAAATTGTAAATGTTTATTATTATTTTAGGTGGTCGCCATACAATAAAATGTGGTTGAAATTTTTGTATAACAGATTTTTGCGTAAATTGTAAAATATGTTTGATTAGTGAAAATTTATATGATTGTTTGCATTTTTTTTAATATTCTTTTATATGCGTACACTTTACTGTTCGAGTACATTAAATTAGGAATTTTTTTCACGATTTTAAGAAATTAAAATTACAATTTTCTGTTATACAAACAATATTTTATTATACAATAAACCCCTATAGTTAAAAATTAACAATAAAATAAAAATTTTTTCCAAAAAAGAATAGCAAAACACTTTAATTTAATTATATGTGTTGTTTTAGGCTTCATTACATTTCCTCCTAAATTAGAGTTTATAGAAGCGTCGAAATGTCAATTGAAAAAGAAAACCTAAATATGAAATGTTGCCACATTTTATGATGTTGTAATTTGTTTTAATTTTCTAATAATATTCCCAATTTTTTAACAATTTTCGCAGAAATTATTGTTCAATTTAATTGAAAATTTATTTTATTCAAAATTTGCCAAACAAAAGAATCAGTTTAAGTTTTTGCTTATTGCATTTTAAATGCCTTTTGCTCTTGCGGCAACAGAAACTTTGCAAATTTTTTAATTGATTAAAAAAAAGTAAAAAAATTGGTCGTACAATCGGACCGCGGTACGAAACAAATATTAAAAATTTGCAACAAAACTAATTGGAAATTCTATTCACTTACGAAGTAAATGATACACAGATCAATGACAATGGCTTACAAGTAGAGATCCAAATGGTAGAAAAAAGTGTTATTATTTATCAATATGCTGAATTTTGAAAAAAATTGCTTCAAAAAAAGCTTGATCTTCAATTGGTTTACATTTTTAGCTATACTGTAAGTTACAAGTAATTTTGGAATAAACATTAAAGTGTAAAATTACCTACATCTCAATACAACTTACAATTTTAATCATATATACATACACAAACACACTTTAGAGTAAAATAAGAGATTTGAGTGGAAAAAGAAAAATAATTTTTTGTTTCTTTTTACTCATTAATCTTAAATAAAATTGTATATAAACGCAATGTATACTATGTATGTATGTTTATGCGCTTTATATTTCTATATGCGTCTCTCAAAAGAATTATCTTTCAAATAAAAATACTCATAAAAATTTTTTTTTGGGAGAGGATTTTTACCTTTAGAATTATTATTAGTATATGTATAATATACTACAAACCTGTGTATTTGTTATGAAAACAGAAAAAAAAAAGTGAGGCAAACAAAATATACTTTTTATGTGTTATACTCAAGTGAATTAATAATGAGACACGAAGAAAGGACTACGGTATTATTTTTTTTTTATGTTCCTATTTTTGGATGTATAATGTTATTTTTATAATATTTATATTGGGAAAGGGTCACTTTTTTATTTAAATAATTGTTAAGTATTATGTTATATTTTTCTCGAACAAATATATATATATATGAAGGGCTATACACACAAGTTAGGTAATATATTAGGTCACAAAATTAATAAAAAAAAATGAAATAGAGAATACATTGAGATGAAATCTCAGTTATATTAACATTCTTTAATACTTATA
The DNA here is from genome assembly GCF_029603195.1 of Condylostylus longicornis. Classification (NCBI taxonomy): domain Eukaryota; kingdom Metazoa; phylum Arthropoda; class Insecta; order Diptera; family Dolichopodidae; genus Condylostylus; species Condylostylus longicornis. The sequence goes on along the minus strand of NW_026578009.1, from coordinate 2,802,438 downwards.
CATATAAAATAGTAGAATAATTATAAAATGTGTTATACATTTGTAATATACATATATCATGTATTTTCATTTGATATGGACACTAAGTTAATAGAAATTAAGTTATATTTTTAGAAGATTATGTTCTTCTTATATAAATTTTATTAATATAAATGTATGTGCTTAGTTAATATAGTGAAGTGAGCTGAGAACCAATAATATTAATACTTAAGTTAAACAATTCTAAATAAGAACAAATTTTAAATAAATGCGTAAAGATTAATTATTTATTGTGTACCAAAATATACAATAAATAATAAATCTTTAAATAAAAAAACAATAGGGATCCAAATGATTAGTAAATAGGCAACTCTTACAACTAAGCTAGCTTAGTATTGTGCATGATGAATGTGCAAAAATTTATTAACAGCCTGATCGTACATCTCGCTTTTTTACTCATTTTTTAATTCACTTTCAAATCAGATATCTGCGTGTTTCTATGATGAATATTTCATTTTTCCAATAAGATTATCCATTGCTTCAATTGAATTTTTGCATTCTCAAAATGCTCAAATTTCTCAAATTATCAACTAAATATCGCACTTTCAAAAACAAATAAGAATAAATTTTGTATATATTATGAAAAAAAAAACCAGATACGTAATATTAAATAATTTTTCTTACTCGAAAATTACATTATACAAATATATGACAATCTTTTAAATTACCGAATAAAATAGTGAGACAGAACAATCAGGCTCTAAATCTCAACAAGCTGTAATTCAAAGTTAACTAGGTATTCATAATATCTTACCAAGATAGTTTTTTCAAAAATTAAGAAAATAATACAATTAAAATTGCAACCTAACATATGTCACATTTTTTATGATATTTCGGAATACCCTAAAAGTATGCAATTTTTTCTTTATTTTTTTATGTATTAATTAATTAATAACTGAATGCTTATTTAGAATTTTAAAAATTTAATATTTATTTTAAATTTATTGATAAAATTAGATTTGTTTTTTAAGAATATTACTTTTTTAAAGATGAATCCATTTTTGATTCCTTATTCATAATAATCTATGTAGATTGTATTATTTTATGAAAATTCGGGCATCTTCATATATGTATGCAATTTTTCAGTACGACGTTCGAATTGAAAACTTTTAAAATTTTAAGAATCTCATATAGCCATACAAAATTTTCAAAATAACCTAACCAGATACTTTTGGTACAATAAATGTATTTGCGTATATATTGCTACTGAATTTTAATGAATTTCTAAAGAATACTTTTTTATTATATATAGAGTTTAATAATTAAAGGTGAACTGAAAGGATACAAGTAAATAGAATAATTCAATTTTTTTTATAGAATGACTCATATTACGTATACCTATATATAATATATATATACATATATATATATATAATATTGTAATTTTTTTATTTTTAAAAATACATAAAAATTTTTTAAAAGTGAAAGTATCTTATCCCGTCGTACATTGACTTCAAATAAATCAACATAATGCATCCTATTTTTATTTTCTTATTATTTTTATTATATTTATTATATATATTGAATTGTTACCAAAAAAAAAAAAAAAAGGATTGAATGCCCTTGAAATTTTATTAATGTTTGCCATTAATTTATTTTCAGAATAAAAAAAAAAAAAAATTCAAATACAATTTCTCTTATAAAATTTATATACAATATGATATAATTAATTTTTTGTAATAATTAATTGTGATCTATATATTATATTATATATATATATATGTTCTTAAGAGTCTGTATAATAATATATAATATTATTTTATATAATCTTTTGTTAAATGCAATACTCATGTTAAATTGAAAAAAAATGTTATTAAAATTTCGTGTAACTCCCATAAACGTCATTATTATTAAAAAGCATCGTCTCTAAATCACAATATATACGTGATTACATATGTATATGTATATGTATATTTATTAACCTAATATATATATGCTGATATATATAATTTTATTTTATAATTATATTATTATGTATATTTGAAGATAGAATCTAAAAGAATCTAATATACGCTGTTTGATACATTCCATTATATACTTTTCATATTTATTATTATATACAATGAATACATAATATTTATTATACATATTATTGTTTGTATATGTATAAATTTGAGAACCAAAGAGAAAAATAATAATATATTGTATATTATTTAAAAGGTGAATATTAAGGATATTTTGGTGAATATAAATTTTTTTTCCAACAATGTATACAATATAATATAGAGAATTTTTCCTATATTAGGTACCAAAATGTTTATGTACAACAGATGATTTAAAAAAAAAAAAAATTTCAACTTTATAATTTCTTATATACAAAATGAATAAGTGTATGTATATAGATTTCTGAGAAAGCAACAGTTATTCTGAATATAGAAAAAAAAAATATTTTTTTTTTTTTTTGCCAGTAGATAAGTCATATTTTTAGTGCCTGGATTGTTGTCATGATGTTAAGACTCTTTAAATATTTAAAAATAAATGAAAAATATTCGCGAGAAAAAAAAATGCGTAGCGGAATGTTTTGCATTAAAATTGAACAAAATAAATAATAAATTAAATTTATTAAATTAAAAAATAATAAAAAATTAAGATAAATAAACAAAATGAATATATGAATTAAAAAATGTAAAAAATTGTTATTGTATAAAATAAATAATTCTTTTAATATTTCTTAAAATTAAAATAATTAAAAAAATTTTAAATAAATTAAATTCAATTAATTTAATAAATTTCAGTTCCATTCAATTAATTTTCTTCTATATTAATCTTATAAAATTTTAATTAATTTATTTATGATTTTTTTAATAAACGCACTTATTATTGAAATTAAAAAAAAAAAACTATAAAATTAATAATATAAATTTAAAATTTTATTTTTTAATTTTTAATTAGAATTATTATTAAGAAATTTTAATTAAAAAAGCAAAAAAATTAATTAAATTCTTTTTAAATTATATAATTAACATAATTAATATTTTATATAAGTGTTATAACAACAAAAAAAAAAACAGTAAAGAAAATTTATCGGTTTCCATAACAAAAAAATTTTAAATAATAAAAAAAAAAATAATTATTTATTAATCCGATTTGATATATTGTTTGTATGTGTGTGCGTGTAATAAATACCAAATTTATAATTAATATTTAATAATATTGTTAAAGGTATACGAAGTAACAACAAAAAAAAAAAAACAAAGGAGGTAAATCTAAATAAAAAAAAAATTTGTTTTGTTTTCATAAATTATAATATTATATATATATGTATAGATATACATAAACAATAATTTTTCATACACATATATATATATATATATAAATACAATTTTATAAAATGCTATTTTAACAGAGAATATTTTATGCACTCCCAATACTGTTATACATATTATTGTATAAGCAAAGTATATAAAAATTTATATAAAATATTTATTTGATTTTAGAATTTTAACAGGAGATTTTATCTACTTATAAACCTTTGTACTTATTGAACCAAGAGTTGTAGATTATAGATTTGTAGAATCGGGGTAACAGTGTATCACGACCACGTACAAGAGTCTATTGCCCTGCAGTACTTGTGCGAGATTCATTCTCCAAATAAATTCGAACACCTCAATATTTCGCCCCAGTATTTCCATTCTCCAACGAGCGAGAACACTCTTTTAGGAGGCGTACTGGGGTCTCTTTATCCTTTCCACAGAATTTGAAATTGTACTCGAGTTTGCAATGTCACGACAAGATTCTATTGATGATTCTCATCTGATTTTTACCCTTTTATCTTCTTAAAGCATTTTTGGTCATAATATTCCAGAAGCTTCTTGGGTATGTCGTACTTCTAAAACATTTCTCCAGTCCTCCTCCCTGATTCTTTTCTTAATTTGCAACGAACAGTACGTAATCTGATTGGAAGGGTTCTGGACCGAGGATTGATCTGTTAGCCACTTTCGTTGTCAGTGCAATAGCTGCCTTACTTTCTTCTACGCCCACAATGGTCTTGCATACAGCATAGAGTGATTCCAATTGCGCCTAACCATGCCTAACTAATTAATTGAGTTTCACAAGGGAGCCCCGTATCCCTGCCGCGTAGTGTATGGAAAATGAATTTAACGTTCTGAGGGGCCTATATAAATGATAAAGAATTTACATACTTTAATTTCAATTTTAATCACATATATGTAGGTACATAAACTTATACATATTAGTATATGTATAGAATACTAAACACATATTTTAAAATATAGATATATTGGTATGACACCTGTATATATATATATACCTATTGGGTACCATCATAAATTATAAACATATATAATAATATGAAGTATACTGCAAAACTTTTCAAAAAAAAAAAAAAATAAAAAAAAAAATTATATGTACAAGTAATAAAAATGAAAACATAAAAACTTTCTATTTTTAGAGAGAACAAACAATGATAATATAAAGGAAAAGTAGCACATAAATTTTCATTTTGAATGTTTTTCTCATATGCATATACATATACACATTTATATATATATATATATATTAATAATTCTCCTTTATGTTATATACAATAAGAGCTTTATATATCGAATTCAATAAAATTTTTAAAGATTTGTCAGACTTTGAAAATATTTGATCACATCACGCTCCTTATAAAAAGAATTCACACCCTTTTTATGATTTAAAAACATATTGTTAGATATGCTAAAAGTAGAAAGAGCTGTATGACGTCTGCTTATATAATATATTATGCTTACCAATTATCAAACGGAGTCATTCCAAAAATTTCAAAAAGCAAAAAAAAAAATACCCGCAATTGACTTTAGGCACCCTTACTTTTGAATCTATTGGGCTGTGAACATTGTGTCCGTACAAACGTTTTACCAACTTATGAGAGTCTATATATGAGATGATATACATATAGCTGTTCACATTGAAACCAGACATTTTGTATTGTACGCTTATAAAATATATGTATATGAAAATTGTCTTTCTCATGTGTACACTCTGTTTTATATTTTATAACAAGTATATTTTATTTGAACCTGTCTTTATTAAATTATTCACAATATGTATATATGTATATACAAACCGAAAATACTGTACACTGTTAATTTTTAAAGTGGAAACAAAAAAAAAAAGAGATAAAATATCTAAATATTATATTTTATGTTTATCCCAAAAATATCCTTAAATAGAATCCTTTCGCTTTTAACATTCCGTGTGACCATGTATATACATACATATATGTATGCATGCGTGTATCTACATTTATTTTTGTTTATTTTTTTTATTTTCTACATAAAATATTTAAATATTTTTTTTTTTTTTTGACTATTTTAGAATATGAAACTGTTATGTTTTGCCATAAAAAAAAGTAAAAATTCTTAACACCAAAAGCAAAACATAGAAAAACACAATTAATAAGATAAAAGAAAAAATCTGATGCGGTCAGCGTGTGACCGACCCAGAGTGTATTTTGCTTTTGATTAAAATGTTGGACAAGATTGGACAAATTAGATAAACGGGCAAGTACAAAACAAATATTTAATTTAATGCGAAAGAAATAAAATCAACCGCTATAATCAAAAATTTACTAGTTCATTGGCTAAATACCATATTAAATTTCAAGAAATTTTGATTCGTTTTCTCTGTATAGGAGCAGAAAGTTAATTAGGTCCTTAGTAAAAGTACATTTTTGCTAACACCTAACATTCTCGGAAATTTATATGGTTTATTGTATTGTCGGATAATGCTTATACATATAGAATATCTGTTGAATATATCTGAAATAAAGAAACGGTCCTTGAGACCTGGCTAAGAACTATGGTATAAATTTTTCTTAAAATCGATTCTGCTGAAATTGAGATAAGCAAATGTAAACATCAACAGATTCATAGATTAACAGATCAACAGACCAACAGCTGTTAAAACAGGTCGATAAACAGATGATTAACATCTTTTCAAAAGTAATTTATTTATAACTCTGTCAATTTTCTGAAAATTCAACATGTGAAATGTTGTGTGCATTATACATAACCTCTCTTATTTTATATAATGCGTTCGGTATATGGAATATAGTTAAAATAGTAAAAAATTATATAAGAGGGCAATAAAATGAAGATTTTTAATACACATTACTCTAACATATTATAATTTGGAATTACATATACAGAGTGAGGTAGGCTCAATTCAGTATTCCTGAAATAGAAGGAAATAATTAACTTAGACAAAGAGAAAATAGTAAGGAATTTTTTTTTTATTGTCCTTTTTTTCTAAGAAAAACTCCGAGGAATTAAAGGATTATATTAATATAACAGAGTTGATGCAGCGTACAACTCTGGGTAAGTAACTGGTTATAAAAAATTGAACAGGAAAATTTTTTTAAAATTTTAATTTTACATGTGATGTGTGAGATATTATCCCTCCCGTGTGTGGGACAACAAAAATTTTTTTCTGATTTTCCATATGTTTACTGGTATATTTATATGAAAAAAATGTTATAAACAGAATAATTTTCAAGAAAAATTCCCTTTTAAGGTATAATACTCAAGAATTGGATCGGGAGAAAAAGGAATATGTCTCTCATTATTCCCCGTTCATTTGAGTCAATTTTATTTCAGTAATATGACCACGTCTTGAACATCCTGTATGGTGCTTATGGACATAATATATGCGCTTACCAAAATATTGGTATACAAAATCTGTAAATGCAGACGAGGTAAAAATAATAAAATTATGGAAATTTTTTCATATGATTGGTAATTAAAACGCAGATTATTAAAAAGAATTCAATACCACAATTGAGCTAATAATGCTGGATTTTTTTATTAATGTATATACACACATATGCATATATATATTTTTTGATTAAAGATCAATAAAATGCCATTTTTTTGGGATATTTTAAAAGCTGATTTGATAGAAATGCAATTTTTTATTCGAGAGCTTCTTGAAAACTCTTCTATTACAATTTGATGATTTTTTTTCGCCAAGATTTTTATGTTAGACTTTTAAAAGTTCTCTTGTTGGAATTTTTGCAGAACTTTTTTTAATAAGATAAGTGTTTACTAAAATTAATAATTATTGTTATTTCCCTCCAATTCTCGTAATACGTTATTTTTACTTTTTAGGGTTAAAATTTTTTTTTAATTCGCAATATGAACGCGCATAATATTAAAATATTACGGTTTATACAAGATGTGTAGTATTGTAGATACATTAATTTTATATGAAAGTTGTTATACAATTTATTTATGTATGTATATGGACCCTTATAAACTGAATTAAAACAAAATGAAATAAAATTCACATGGGAATTTTGTACCTATACATTTCATGTAACTTTTTGTATTTCAAAAAATTTGTTTCAAATAATGGAATTTTTCCCTTTACACATATTGAATTTTTTCAATTTTATTTTTAAGAGAGGCGGGATGGGCGAGAGATTCTCAGTTACCTACATTTATATTGAATTCGATTCTATTGCGGATTTTATTTTAGTCAGTATTGATTTATATGTATATAGGAACATGTCTATATATATATGTATATATATAGATATGTATATTCAAGATAAATAGGTATTCAAGTATATGAATATTTTTTAAAATAATAAATAACATCATTTTGAAATGAAAAGCAAAGTCAACTTTATATAAAAACGGTGACGGATTTACCAAATATGCAAAGTAAGCATTTGCAATGGAGCCAGAAAATAAAAATTGAAAACTTCTAAAAAAAATTCGTAACAAATTTACGTGTTTTTTAAAAAAAATTATTGTTTCTCTTTTTAGCAAAACTAATTTAATATAACATGTACATATACAGAAACGTTTCAAAACAAAAAGCTGCAAGTTTGATTCTAGTCTTTAATTCTATGACTAATTTAGTATTAGCATGATAAAGTTACAAGAAAATGATTTATTTTTCGTTTTAGGCAATGTTGATTCCATATTCTTCATTTCTTTTAGATTATAGCGGGGGCACGAAGAGAGTGAAGTGGAGGAGAACTTTTCGGAAATCGCGTACAGTGCCGAACAAAACAGAACCGGGCTTGTAATATATTTATCTAATAATAAAATAAATTCCTCGTAAATTAATTAATAATTTCATATATAGGTTTTTAAAATACATACGTGTGTTCCATATTCACATACATACATTATTAATAGGTATACCATAAATGCTCGTTGTAATTAGAAATTTTAATTAATTTACGTAGCTACCTATACATATTTATATATGTATTTTGTTTTCCATAAATTTCCTTAATTATTAAAAATTAATGAATTTACAAAATTAATTTTTATTGTTTTCTATATGAGAATTTTTGATTTTGTTTAAAAAGTATTTTAAGAAAATTTTCTCAGAATCGAATAGAATATTAAAATTTATTTAAAATATCAACATTGCAAGCAATTTTTGACATTCTTGACATTTTCGAATTAATAAATATTTTATACAAATAATTTATTATGTATTAAGTAACGTGAAATAATTCATAAATTACAAATTAATTAAAATTCTATATTAATTTTAGCACGTACCTATAGGTTTGTTGTCATTAAATTGATTTTGAAAATATTTTTGAAATTATTTTTAATTCAAGATTTTTTTTTTTGGAATTTGAAATGGATAACAGGTAGCTGTTTGCTTTATTATTTTCCATTTAATTACAAAATAAGTAATCGAAAATAAAATTTGGGAAAAGTTTCTTTGATATTTGATAATGGAACCATATTGCTTTATTAATTAAAATATTCGAAATTATGAAAAAATTTTTGCAATTTCTGCAATAGGATACACAATAGATATTTTTGTAAATTTGTAAAAAATTATTCTTCTAAACAACATCTTAGAAACAAGAGCAATAATTTCATTATAAAAATTACGAAAAATTTCGAAATTCTTTCATTGCGAGTCTTTATTTCTAACAAATTTTAAAGTCTCTCAATTTTCAATTATGTAGTTTTAATTTTGTTTTTTCTATTTGCATCGAAATTAACTTGAGAACATCTACAAACGTAACCCATTCACAAATATTGCAAAACAAAGAGATGATATTTTAATTCTATAACTAATTTTGCATTCAGCATCATTGAGTTATAAGAATGTGATTTTTTATGAACAATCGGTCATTATTATTAAATATTGTTTGCTTCCTTCGGGTCCACATTGTAGAAACCGTGTTGGGCGCTCAACTGGTCAGAACCAGGTCTGAATACGCATTGTAGTTGATTATGTGTTGACCACATCAGATTTTTTTAATGTATTTTATAGATTTTCTCATTACTATTCTTAAAAATTTGTTATATTACTTTATACATTTATTATTTTCCAATAAATTATCAATACTCACCTAACAATAACTACAGAAAAAAAAATTTTTATTTTGTATTTCTTGTTGAATAAATATTTCCGTAAATAATAAATATAAATTTGTCATATCACACAAAAAAAAAAATTATCATTTAGCTTGACAATCTAAATCTAATATTAGATAGATGCTGCTCTTTAATAAAAAAATAAGAAAAATTCAATTGGATGGAGTTGACCGTACCAATCCAGTAGTACCCGTACGAATGTTTTTCCGTTCTCAGCGCTTGATACCCTAACAAATGCTGAGAAGTATTCATAATGTGCTCTTCTAGATATTTGGGTACAATATCGATATAGTCTTATTATTAGATTGTTACCATATAAATGCTGTACGTAAAAGTATGCGCACTGTAACCTTAATATAGTTTTTGATATATTAAAACACCAAATTAAATAAAGAGTTCGTGTACTATAACTGAGCACAAAGCGTTTTTGTGTTACATTTAGAATAGACAGATAGAGGCACCAAGAAACATAATGCGTATAATTAAATTGATTCAGAATTCGATGGGGCTTAGAAATTCATTCTTACGGCTATAATGAGTCGCAGACCATTATTTTAATTATTTAACAATATTTTTGAAGTAGATAATTCAAAACAAATACTTTCTTGAGACTTTTCCCAAAAAGTTCTTTTTTACCAACTAATACTTCAAATATTTTCATATTTCAATAACCATATGAAAAACTTATTAGTTATGGTGACACTTAAGATAAGAATGGGTACTCTTAAAATCTTGACAAAAATTTTTTTTATATTCTACTTTCTGAATCATTTTAAAAAAAAAAATTAATGTGTTTAAAAATTTTGTCATTTTAATTATTTGTTTCCGAAATAATGTTCATTTAATATTGAAATTAAATTTTATTTAATATTATACAGGAATTAATAATTATTGTGAAGTTTCATTATTAATTATTTTTTGATGTTAACAATATTTTCTATAACGATATCAGAAACAAGTGAAAATTTTTCAATTAATTTGAACCGACTGCATTATACCCTGCACCATGACAAAGTAAAAATTTGTCTTTATCTTAAATAATATTTAGAATTAGCTGTCGTAGTTGTGCGGCAGTTACTCGAACCTGCTAAGCCATTCCACCAAACCCTTAGGAATATTTATGACCTACAATTGGACACACGACTGCCAAGTTTCATGAATTTACCTTTATTATTTTTTTGAATATTCAAAATCAGCTTTTGGAGCTCTTAAAAATTTTAAAATTTTCAGAACATATGAAAAATGTAAGAGGAAATATGTTTACAAAATTTCATGTGAATATTTGTATTAGTTTTTGACATTTTTAAAAATCTCAAGTTATATGGCAGCTACCAGAACCCATTGGCCGAATTGGTCTAATTACAATAGAATCCGTCCTTGATCAAAAAGAACCTGTTTATAAAAGTTTGATGGTGTTTTTTTAATTTGTTTTTGATTTACGGCGTACAATCGGGCAGACGGACAGACGGACGGACATGTCTAATTCAACGCAGAATTTTACCCTCAACAAAGATACATATACAGGTCCATACCGGAGATGACTCCTTCAAGTGGTTATTAACTTTTTTTACCAAAGTTAATATAACCTTCACGAAGGTGGATAGGGTATAAAAATAATCGCATCCATTAATTTAAAATATAATTTATTATTGTTGAAGTTTGTATGATTTATGAATTAAATCATTCGAAATTTTTCCTCATTCAAGGGAATTCGAGGAAACTAAAGAGAATTTTGGTGCTTTATTTGGAAATCTGTTGCAAAGATAATATTATCATTATTATGAACAAAAATAAATGGGAAGTTATATGGAAAATCGAATAAAAAATTCAAAATGAAAGAACACAGCTATTATAAATGTGAGTGTGTAGGCAGTGTATATATGAATGTTTTTGTTATATAATGTTAAATTATCACATTATTATTTCTTTCAGTTCCAAAAGCTAAGAGAACAGCATAATTAATCAAACTTTCATATATTGTTGTGAATTTGTGTTGTCTAAATTTGAAAATAATATTTTTTTGTTTATTTGTGAAAAATATAATCTTGGTTTATTGCAGTTGCCCTTCGTTTCATGTCCCTTTTCTAATATCTCTTCTTCATGGCATTTAATATTACGCTTTCTTTGGATTTCAAACTTCATTTTTAATCAATGAGTATAACCAACTCATTGAGGCTTTCATAATGCAAGTACAATAACATGCCTCATAGTAACTAAAACTCAGATCTCAAATGAAATAAGAAGGATTTTACTTATGAACAAGATGAAAATAATGGTGTTACATATAACGCTTTGTAAGTTTGTTCCCACAAAATCATCCACTTTATTTCACTTAATCCTTTAAATATTATACAAAGTTAAAATGAAATTTATTTAATTGTCAACGGTGTGTATATTCAATACAATAAATGAGCTTAATAAAATTTTTAAAATAGAATTATAGGTACGCGTCCTTCTATAGAATTTTTGCATATTAAAGTTAAAAATTGAAAAAAATTGCATAGAAATTTTGTACAAAGTACAAAATCAAATTATTTATTGTAAGCATATCCTTAAAAAGACTATTAAATTTAGTCCTTGATAAGTATAATAGAATTTTTTCTTAGTATATAAAATAATATATAAAATATAAATATATAGTAGTGAAGGACATTTGTTAAATATAGGGTAATTTGAGGTACATGTATTACAAATATCACTCCTTGTTTGTAACACTGCCGGTAAAATTCAAACTTGGTAAAAATCAGGATAAAACTGCTATTTGTCAGAAAATTTTTTATTGGATTATGCCCTTAACGACCGTATTGCATACAATAAGGGAGGTTATGTGATGGTACCTAATTTCACATGTCGATTTTGCGGCGGAAATGTGTTCCGCCACACTATGGAAGTGTAACTAAACTATTTTTTAGAGTGCTGTCTATTGGTCTGTCTGTCTCTCTGTACAGATTAGTATCTCAGGTTTGGCTGAACCAATTTTTACGAAAATTCATGTCTGAGTTTAAATAAATTTAGAAATAACTGGTTCAGGGAGCAGAAATCTATCTATATGAATATTGAATCAATCAATAAAACTAACTAAATTAAAAAAAAAGAAACTAAAATTTCTATGTCTGAGGTATAAGATGACAAGAATGTGAAAAATTATTTGTATAAATTATCAATTAGCTTGTAATACGGCATGCTTACCATGAAATTTATATACGGCAAAGTTGTATAGGACGATGTAGTGTATCGAAAAAAACAAAATGACGAAATTTTTTTAATATAATTAACGTTTTTCCATTCCAATTTTTATAGCTCTAAACCCTAGACGTCCGTGTTCTTTTTCCACCCATACGATTTTTTTCTTTTGAAAAGTTGTTTTTCCAACATATCATCCCTGAGGGCTGTAATGAATTGGACCGGACCACCTTATATTTTTAATGGAAACCGGTTTCAAGGCTCAATAACTTAAGAAAGGAAATAGAAAAATAAAACTTTTTGAGCAAAAACAGTTTATTCCACCATTTTTTTTTTTTTTTCGGAAATAATATCCTGACCAAAAATTTCTATATACATATTTGAATCATTGATTCCGAAAAGAACATTCACAAACTGCGTACTACTTCATATTCTTTGTGATTCTTGTTATCAACATTAAATATCAAAAATTTCTTTAATAGTATTTGGTTAAATTTTTTCCAAGATATTGAAATTAATATTCAAGGGCCATCACCAAAAGGAAAATTTCACACTGTAAATGTTTTTTCTTTTGTTTTTCTTTCTTTTGTATTTTGATTTCTTCATGTCCAATTCGTGATATTGTAAATAAATTATCAGATTACTTCTATATACCTACTATGCCACTAATATAATCTTTCTCATATACTTTTTCTATAACAATAGATTTTTTGTAGGTTCAGTATTGTTTTAATGATTTTTTGGTTGAACCTTAAAGAAGAACAAAAATGAGAAAAAAATTTACCCATTAAGAAAAAAATTAACAATATAATTTTATATTCTAAGTTCGTTTACCTTTCATGAACTCAATTTAATTCGTAATATATGTATTTAAAAAGAAAAAATTAAAGTGTTGCCTTTAATGAAAATTAATGAAAAAATTCTATATAATTATATATAGCTACTTCAGGAATTAACTGAATAAGGATATTGTTAAAAATAAAATGTTTAATTTTGAAATTCATGTATAAGTGGATTGTTAGGGCCAAATAATATTGTACGGGAACCTTATATAAATGTTCTTTAATTGTAACTTTTCCGTTATAATAATATTATAGAGTTTCGCAATATTATGATTAATATTTGGCATAGATAAAATTATTTTTATGGTAAAATACAAAAATTTTAATTACAAAACGTGTCAGGAATTTTATTTGTCTGTTAGGAATAAATTTTGGAAATATTAAAAGATTTTCTTTTCTAACAAATTCGAATATTATTTTTTATCATTAAAATTTCTTAAGTACTTTTTATATATTGCGGCAAAATCTAAGATTTAATTTGAGTCTGATGAATTTCCTATATATAAGTATGTAAACAATTCACATTAAATTTTATCCGACGGTAAATAATAAAAAATACTCCATTCTCGTGAGATTTAAATTTTAAGAGAATATTAAGAGTAAATCACAAAAATTAAAGAGAAAATGAAAATCTCTATGTAATATTTTTAAGATGATATGTAAATAGTTAACAGATATGTAAACAACGGTATCATAGTGCATACAGTGAAATTTGAAATAAATAATTCAGTCAAGATAAAATAGATAACTTAGACTAAAACCCATTGATGTCAGTTAGATCGCTTGAGCTATTGTTTAGGTATGTTTAGTTTCTATTGTTTTCTTTTTACAATATTAACATAATAGGTTCCCTAGTATTCATAAACTTAAGCTAGAATAAATTTATAAATATAAATGCAGTCAAATATTAATTCTTGTATAAAAACAATGATTACAATTTATACTTATAGATTCAAAAATTATAGAGTTATAGATAAAACGAAAAAAAAAATAGAGTTGACCTTGTCAACTCTGTGATACCCGTACGAATTTGTTACCCTATGTGCGAATAACTAATGTGCCATAACTAACTATGGGGCAGACTATGACTTTAAGTTGCCGCATTACCATATTAATTTATGCAAAATTTCAGTACTATGTGTTTTTCAAAATACTGGTTGTGCCAAACTACTATTGAAGTTGTATGGCAGCTACCAGAAAGAGCCAAGAAATTTTAACGAATTTTATCAAGCACATCGGCCCTACTAATATATTCACTTGTGTGAAATTTCTATATCACAGCTTTTGTAGTTTCTGAGATATAGCCAAATAAATTTTGACGTTGTATGGCAGCTACCCGAACCGGTACCCCGATCATGTCCAATTTAAATAGGGTTCTGGCACTTATTACCATAAATCATTTGTGAAAATTTGGTGAACTTAGCTCAATTAGTTTTTGAGTTATCGTTCGGACGGACGGACGGACGGACAGACAGACAAAGCTTAATCAACTCAGAATTTGACGCTGATCAAAAACATACACTTGAGTCTATATCTAATACCCTTCTTTTTTAGCGTTACAAACGGTAAGGCAAATTTAGTATACCCTTCGAACATACGTTCGTACGGGTATGATTATAGGGTAGATCTATAGAATCATTACTAATTTTTTTCAATATAAATACACGGTGATATTGAACTGGTGTTTGGAGAAATATTACAGTTTTTTTGGAAAAAATTATAACCGGGAAAAATTTGAAGTAATAATGCGGGAAAGTTTGTTATGGACAAGGGATGAACTCAAAATTCTAAAAGTAGTTTTACTGGGTTAAAGAAAATCAAATTGAAAAAATTTTGTTTGACAATTCTATTATTCACAACAGTGTCAAAACTGTTGAAGTGAGAGAAATATTGTGTTTACAACATTTTTTCTCAGTTAATATAATTGTAGCATTAAATGTGATGTCATGTAACATTGATTTTAAACTTATTCTTGTCGAGTAGTAGCTGCGGTTACATATAAAATTTTGAGTTAGAAATTGAAAACATTAATTCTTTCAAAAAAGTTAGAGATCTTATGGTATCCACGTAATTAATATTCAGTTTTGAGGTATATACGCTTCATTATTTTTATTATTTAACAAAATTACTCAGTTTTTCGTTATTATAAGGCATTTTTATAAATTTTCTCTTGGATTTATTGTAGTAAGCATCATCTATTCAAAGTGTTATACGATTTTTTTGAAATATTTTATATAAAAGAAAAAAATTTTCAATAAATAATTTTTGAAAATAATTTAATTAAATAAAATTTTTTTATTTTAATTTGGAAATGTTTCGCATCCTCACTTTTTCATCTTAAATTTATAATTTTCATATTTTATTAAAGTTAAGGTAATTTCGAATATTGGGTTGAAGAGCGAAAAATTTCAAAGTATTTAGGTAAATTAGAAAAAAAAATTATTGTATATATATAGAATCGATGTTGCACGGTAAAATGTCAGAAAATAACACAAACGTGAATGATTTAAAAGTAAAATGTCAATGTTATACAAGAATGAATTTTGAGAATTTCACTTTTTAACAAATCAATATAGCTATACATACTTTATTACAAATTTTCTAATGTGTTCAAAGAAAATTTTAAGAGAATATTATAAGAAATTTCGAATTTATGATATAGTTACATATTATATGGCACCACCAGATAAAAATTTCCATACACACAAAACATGTAAAGAGCAAAAAAATTTTTTTTTGAAAAATTTTCAAAGAAAATTTGGCATATTCTGAATATAGGAAATACCTATAAATACATACGTATATGTATGTACAAGAACGCCTAAATACAATTTGATGAGCTAAACCTTAACATTATTTTTTTTTTAGGAAAGAAATGCTTTTCTTTTCATACTCGTAAATCATTCTTTAAAATGTAAAATAGGTACATTGTGTTGAGCATAATAATATGCTATCCATATTTGTAGAAAATGTTCTACAAGCGTTTACACTTAAAATTATCCACGAGCCACTGGATATTCAAATGAAAAATAGCTACATAAAAAAATTTTAATTTACTTTTTAAACTTTTATCACATTCATTTTCTGTTTGAATTAATTTATTTTTATAAATTTTCGCAAAAAAAAAAAGAAATACTTGAAATTTTTTTAAATTTCCAAGAAATGTGAATGACAGTGAAATAATTTTTTTTGCACAAAAGATTCCATCTTAAATTTTAAAATTATTGTTCATTGAATTTTTGAATTGTATAAAAGTCAGAAAATTATTAAATTTATTCTTTTGGGTAGTCATGAGTGAATTTTTTGTGCCCCTAAAAGTATGCAATTTTTTATATATTTATGTACGTTAATATTGTTGGGAACAAATAGAATTTATGAAAATTTGTAAAATTAATTTAAGTCATTACGATAATTATATAAAAAAATCTATAGCTCAGTTGGAAGAACGTCTGCCTGAAAAGCGGTAAAATAATTTTTTCCAAATTTTCATATTAAAAGCGTTTTTTTTTTAGATTTTAAATTTTCGAGTTATTCAATTTTCAACTATTTCTATTTGTGTAAAAACTAGTTATTTAGAATTTTTGCGTAACTTGTAGGATTGAAGCCTGTTATTTTATGTATCATCAGTTGGGACATGTAGACCTTATTATGTAATACATGCATCCTTGCTGAATTTCGTATTCCGTGTTGATTATAGTGATATCGTCTGTCTGTTCTAATGATAGGTAATTAATATAATTTTATAGCAAATTATAGAAAATTTAATTTTAGAGTTTCATTAAATTTTGATGTGATCGAGACAATAGTTAAAGTAGAACTGATAAATATACAATTTCAAAATTTATTTAAGTCTATGATAGTTGTGATGGTTATATCAAGCCGTACAATTTTGCATATTTTCAACTAAAGTCAATTTTGCATTGCAAAAAATCGCTAACATAATTTTTTTTGTCAATGATAAGAGAATGAAATTTATGTCAATTTCAATATTTTATCACCCGACTTTCGCATTTGTGTACATACAATTTATATATTTTTTCTTCTTCCGTCGAATTTTATTTTATTAAAAATATTGAATTTCAAGTGCCACTTTAAGTAATATCAAATTATTATCGCATCTTTAGAATCGTTTGAATGCAGTGGGCCTTTGATTGAAATATCTCGGGTTCAAAGCCCAGTGAGGTCACTATAAAAAATTATATTCAATATTATATATTTAAATAAAATCCAATATTAAAAAATACTAGCACCAATAACTTTAAATAATTAATATAAAAATTATGGTAGGCTCGTCACCTACCTAGTTAACTCAATAACGTAAGAAACTGGTACATGGTTATCTACAATATCGTGCACCAGCTCTATGGTCCTCCCAGGAGCGAAGTAGGAATCAAAACAAAAATCGTTTTGAGCATCTTTATTTAAAACTTTTGAACATTTTTCGATTTGGAAAATGAATTTTTACAATAATTTAATTAATTAATTACATATTGTGAGGAAAACAAAGAAGTCATTGTAAGTATATCTTACATATTCCAATAAAATTTCCAAAATAAACTTAAATTTGAATTTATTAACTGTAGACTCTAATAATATTGTTGAAATATAGTATCCAAAACTAAAAAATAAGACAGAAAATGAGGAATTTTGTATAAGGTGTACGTAACCTACATATATGGTTGTATAGCTATCACCTTTACATATATTTATTATAGTACCATATTGTAACCTTTAAGGTAAAACATTATATTCTCATTAAAAACCTAATTTACTTTTGAAAAAAAAGCTTATTATTATAAACTAACATTTACGAAAACTGTGTATAACCTAAAGAATTGGTATTTAAGTAAAAAAATTTAAGGTCATGTTCAGATGAAAAAGAAAATTAAAAAAAAAAAACTTTTTAAAAACATTTTTAATTTTTCTTTAATTTCTTTACATTCACTTAAAGACTATGTATACCTTCTTGTATCTACATATGAAAGTATGTATGTATAGTGCGTGTGTACATATAAAATATCAAATGTTAAATTATATAGAAGTAAATTAAATAGGATTATTGGTTCGTAACTTTCCCCGATTTGTAATTGAATTTTTTTTTTTAATTTTAAGTTTTTTCTAGTTTCAAACCTGCGATATTACGAGTATGTAAAGATATTCAATAATCTAATCCAATTCCAAACAAGTCACATTTATTTATTCACGTACAATAATGACACATTGCATTTCAAAAAAGCACTTTGACCACTTCACATACACTTGCAAAATCTGCCTTATCAACCAATATAAATTTTTTTTATCAAAAAATTTAGCCAAATTAAAGCCTCAGCATACTTAATTTATGATGAATAAGTATACTAACACCATTAAATATAATTTCATTGATTTAATATAAAAAAAATAAAAAAAATAACATACGTAAGGGCGCAATTGAATTGTGTCTAAGTTACGACACTAGCTACTAAGCAAAAGTGAGTACGATAAAGAAACTAGCCTCTTCTCTTAACTTTATTAACTTATTGATCATTATTCTAAAAATTCTGGAGTCCTAGTAAGATGACGCTTGATATATGTGAGCAAAAAACCAACTTAAAAATTCTAAAATTTTGGAACTTTTACCCTTTTCAATCTCTTAAATTAAGTGATGGAAGTGTGTGATGGAAGAGGCTTTCGAAATTTTTATGAGAGAGATTTGAAAATTGATTTAGGGAAAAACCAATAAAGAATGAAAAAAAAAATATAGCTATTAATGGAATGTGTTATGAAAAAAAGCCCCACTAATGTGCAGAAAATGAAATCTTACCAAAAATATTTTTATGTATATAATCTTCACAATATTAACCCATATATAAAATTTGTTATACTAGGAGTTCTCCGAATTTTTCTTACAATTTTACTCTATAGGTGAAGTTTTATTGCATTGAGTCCTATTCTTATCTAAAAAATATTCGTTTGGGAACTTCGATTTTTTGAAATTCCTCCTATCGAGATTCAATTTTATGAACATTTGTTTTGAAACATCTCGAAAACTACTAAAGCATTGTAATTAGATTATCTAATTAGTAATATAATTTTAGATCATAAAATCATCTTCCGAAATAAAAAAAAGTGTAATGTAAAGTATTTGTGCAGTAAAACTAATATTAAAACGTAAAATTCCAATGTATCACTGTCGAACAAATCTAAAATACTTTAGCCTGTGATTATTAGGAAAACAAACTTACTTTAAGTCCCAAATATATCACAAATGTAAGCACTGAATTTGAAGAAACTATACAAATAAAAAAATTATAAAATCTTGAATTTTTTTTTGTGGAAAATAAATTTGCCGTTCCGACTTCAGAAGTAAAGGCTCGACATAAGTTGTTGTTTTATGTTCACCGTTGAGCAACGACTCTGTGATGCATTTAAGATTTACGCATCAGTAATACTTTGGGATTCAGTGCTAAGGTATTTAAAATAAATTATTGGCATAAATTTTTCTTTTCATAAGAAATACGATCGGAATTTTGAGAAAGCTTAAATTTTCATATTTGTGCCCTAAAAGCGATAAGATACAAAAATATTTGAAATACAAATCCCGATAATCATTTTTACATTTCTGTGCCGGGATATGACAAAAAAAAAAATAAAACTGAAGAAATTTAAAAAGAAGAAGAAAATTTTTTTTTTGTTTTTTTTTTGTTGAAACTTTTTTATAATGTGAAACTTTTTTTTGAAAGCGATATGCTTTATTTTTAAGACATCACGACTCGTTCTTAAAATTTTTTTTGGCAAAATCTATTTATAAAAGTTTCTTTAATTTTATCAAGAGAAAACATGTTAAGGTACCGTAACATTGTTTTTTTTAGAATTTATACCTTTCTACTCTAAAGAAAAAAAAAATTAAAAAAACAAAACTAAAATAGCACATAGGTAGAAAATCTGAAGAAAAAAACCTTTATTGTAACTTAAGTTGCTAAAAGTGAATAATTGGGTTATCGATTGTATACAAAGTTACTTAAAAATTGTTGCTATACATAATATTTTCTACATTAATAAAAATAGGTAAGCGTATTACAGAATCGCCAATAGTACAAATGGTTATTGTGTTCATTGTCTTCCTAACTCCTCCCACTTCATCAAAATAGTTTGTGACCCAAATTGAATGTATTCCTTGTTTGATTGACTTAGTTGGTAATCGAGTTGGTTACCAGTCTCGTTTCTAATTCCATTTAAAATTTTATAAAAGAAAATTATTTACTAAAGTTTGTGACAAGTACAAAATATGCATCCACGTCACGTCGTGAACAGATCTAAAAACTTAAATTCAAACTTTTTAAATTTTGTCATATCATTATATTAGACGTTGCCATATTATATAGCTATTCAAAAAGTGTGACTTACAGACAAACACAAAACTGTATAACAAAATGTACTTAACTGTATAACAATATAATGCTTAAACTAAAATAAATTTTAATAAAAAATGAAGAGCAATTTTTCTTATAAAAGTTCTTGATATATTTATTTAAAAAATTTCATTTTGATCACTTGCCTGTGACTTTACCTTTAAAATAAAAACTAATTACTTTTGTCTCATTTCATATTAGATTTAAATCCAATTTAATGAAATAAGTGTAGAAATATTTTCTAATTTTTTAGAATGATAAGTTGCTGCATTACCTTTTTAATTTTTTTAATATTGAAATTTCTTTAAAGTCATTAATTTGTTTAATCACTTGATTTGCGTATATTGCTTAACACTGGAATTAGTTTCAAAATTGAAAAATAGATCATAATCAAATTTTGTCGGATCTCACCAAAATTCAAATGAAATGTTCTGCTTATTCATAACTTTGAAGAATTTTACGATGTTCTATATAGCAAAAAAAGTTATGGTTTAAGCCCTCTGCTTAAAATACTCTTAAATAATGTTTGAAGGATCAGTTTGAATTATATTTTTGTATTCATGCAAATAATATAATATGTATGTGTGTATGGCATTCATATTAAATCAAACATTTAACTTCAAATAAAATTTATCAATTTAATCTTCAATATTTTTAATTGTGTATAAAGATTTTTGAATATAAAAGATGTCCTTAATTTAAAATTTATAAGAACAAAATAAAAAAAAAAAAGCTTACAATAATTTTCGTTTCCTGTTTTGGTTTTTTCATGATAGCAACTTTTTAGCACTTTACCAAAAAAAAATTTTTGAAAAATGTTCTTATTAGTTTCACTTTATCCGTCCGTCCGTGGACTATTTATTGTACCGGAGGCACAAACATTTTTGAAATTTTGCAAACGCAGAAAAATAAAGTTGGACTTCATCTATATAACAAAATATTGTAATTCTTTAATTTGAATTCAAATATGAATTCAAATATACAAAATGACTACTAAAATTAACCCTTATAGAAAACCTGCTTAAATTTTTTGATATTGTTTTTCTTTTAAACAATAAGAGGTATGAATCCGATATTGTAGCAGCTTTTAGATATCAATAAATAATTTATTTCGTTAGAAGAAAATTTTTTCCATCTCCAACCACCAAGTTAAGTTAACGCTGCTTCAATATTGTAAAATTTGAATTTTCAGTACCTTATATTTCGGCAATAGCAAGTTTTTCTAAAATATTATAAATGCAAAAAGTTAAAGGTAAAAAAAATATTTACACTTTTTCTTAATTCACGCAATTAATCCTTCAACTCGAACATTATGTAAACGCTTCTTTCAATTATTGCTTCAGCCTAAATGTACGCAATCTTTGAAATATATTGGTGTAGTATAAATAAAAGTAGTTTTAATTAAGAAAACGGGTTCATTTGAAAAGCACTATTTTCACTTGTTGAATTGAAAAGTGCTACTTTACAAACCATTGGTTTGATCGAAATTTATTTTAATTTCAGAACAAAATTTTAACTTCTTATTTAAAGAGCGAATGACGTCAAACTTATATAATTAAATACTAAAGTGATATTGTTATAGTGACACCAAATCACTATGTAAACTGTTTTGAAATTTAAATTAATTTTTGTGTTCATGAAATTAATTTGTTATTGTTTGTATAGATTTCGACTTGTCTAGACGCATACGTATATAAGTGTAAAATCACAATGTTAAATTGTAAAATTGACAATTTAGCTATGAAAAAATTCTCTACTTCTAATTTATTAAAACATTTTAAAGTACGACACGAGTACGAGTATGTGGGTATAATTTAAGAAAGGGAACTTTTAAAGTACATTATATAACAATTATTCTAAAACTTTGTGCATACGCTCGAGTGCACCAAATTTCCTTTATTATAATAATGCCAACCCATAATTTAAAAAGTTTAGTTGATGTGCTCTTTTCAGTTGAGTTATTTAACATTGTTACACTAAAATGGTAAAATTTAAGAGCTTTTTTTATTCTTATATAATAAGGTCTTTTTTCCTGAACAGGATTAGTTACCACTTAATATTTCAATTTAATAGAAATTAAAAGGTAAAATGTATCGAATACTCTTTTTAGTCTTTTGTAAAAAGTTTTTGAATAGGATAAAGGTACACATATAATGTTGGTATACATACATATGTATGTATATTTAGTTGAATAAACGATAAAATTTACTTGTGTTTACAATTTTTGGGCAATACCCAAATCAATCACAGTTTTTTGGACTTTTTCGGAATCCAAATTTTTTTTTGTAGAAATTGATTGATTATTATAGAAAAAAATTTCATGAATAGTTTTTAACATTTTCCAAATTTTGTATATTTGCATAAATTAATGAGAAACTAATTTTGATATTCAAAATCGTATTTTCATAGAGAATCAATAAGGAAAAGGTGGAATTTGGCATATTGAAAATTAATGGCAAAAATTAATTTTAAAAGTTAAAATAAATTAAAAATTTCATACTTATAGCTTTACTTACGAGTATAATATCACCTTAAGTGTATCAAAGATAAATTGACTCAGTTTGATTTGCAATTTCACTATCACACCCGAAAATCTTTTTAAATTTATTACAATTTAATAAATTATAACGAAGAATGTTAAAAGCAACTAGCATTTCAAATAATAAACTCCCCAATTGGCAGCTGAAATCAACGCAATTTTACGTCGCTGTAAGTTAATCTTTTTGTTTCGTATTCCATTGAATATTTTTTTATCTAGTTTAGCATTTTGCATTCCATTGAGTTTTTAAAAACAAATTGAATATTTTACTTGGTAATATTTCGGCGGAAATAAGCTAGAAATTGGACCACCTAAAATGAACTACTAGCACAACGATTTATTTATCAATCATTTTCAAATTTATTTAAAAACCAAAAACAAATTAAGATTCAATATTAGGTACTTTTGAAATAATTGTGCTGCCATAAAACTCTTGAATAAAACTCTAAAAAAACACTGAAAATATCTTTTCCACATTATGTAGTGGTTAAAAATAAGGACCACATCTGTCTGTTTTATGTTAGACCGAATATTGATATTTAAAAGACTCAATTCAGCTTATCTCATGAGATTAATACTACAACTAGATAACTCAAAAATTTTATATTTTTAGATCATTAATCAAGGGGTCATAAAATCGAATGCACTTTCATTTACGACCAATATCTGAGCTTAAAAATATTTTTAAATATCTGAAAATTATATCTTCTAGATATCGTCATGATAAATTATTTGTTATTGCTAAATTTTGTATCTTTAAAAATCAATATCTCTAAAACGCTAATTGCGAGTTAGCTAGTTGTAGCATTAACCTCACGATGTATAGATTATTAAATTCACCGCATAAGACTTTTAGGCCGCATAAAACTTTTAGGAATAATCGTCTTGTTGTGCTTCTTCTTCTTCTTATAGCGTTACAGCCCTTGATGAGCTTTAGCCTTCTTCACTATTTCCCTCCAATTTGATCTATCTCTTGCAGTCGTCCTCCAGTTTATAATTTCTAATTTTCTCGCATCGAATTCTATGTCATCTAACCATCTATTTCTTGGTCGTCCTCTTGCTCTTGTTAGCAGTGTTCTTGCATTTAGTATTTGTATTTGATCTCTGTTTTCGGGCATTCTTATGACATGTCCGGCCCATCTTAATCGTTGGGATTTTATAAACTTTACTATGTCTTCGTTCTGTGTAAGTGCATATAATTCATCGTTAAATCTTCTTCTGTACTCATTATTGCTTAATCTAATTGGTCCATATATTTGTCGTAATATTTTTCTTTCAAATCTGAGAAGATAGTTTTCGTCATTTGATGTTAAGGACCACGTCTCACAGTCATATGTTATTACTGGTCGAATGAGCGTTTTGTAAACGTTATATTTCGTTTTTCTCGATAGCAGATTTGACTTCATTAGTTTTTTGTGTGCATAGTAACATCTGTTACCCGCCTGAAGTCTTTCTTGTATGCAATTTCGCATACTGTTATCATTGCACAATAGAACACCAAGATATTTAAATTTTTCGATTCCCTGAATTTCCAACTCGTCAATTTTTATATTCTCAGGTTGCCGTCGTCGCTCATTTCTTGACAATTTAAGATATTTCGTCTTTGTTTCATTTATATGCATACCAACTTTTATTACTTGTTGTGCTATTTAACTCAAAAAAATTTATTTAAAATAACGATAAGCCCACACAATAAATTTCTCTACTTTTTTTGAAAGTCCTTTTTAGTACATTTTCTATAGTCTTAATGCTCCAAGAAATCCAGGGGCTTAGAAATACTGTTCTGGACCCGGAACTGGACCTCTCTGTTTAATATGTATATATATTTCTGAAGTTTCTGATTCAAATAGAATTGGAAACGAGACGGAATACAATATTATTGGAACTATTTTAACTATTTAAATTATTTTAATCTATTTAAAATTGCTCCGTTCTCTGGCCTGAAATCTTTGAAGCATTTCCCATTTCATTATTTAGAATAATATTAATATTTCAATTTTTTTAAAATTTTGCAAAAATTCTGCAAAAATTTTAAATAAAAATTTATCTTGAACTCTTCTATAGCCCATATTTCATATAAATCATTTTATATATTTTTAAATTAATCTTGAAATATTTCCTGTTTATTTAATAAAATTTTTTCCCAGAATTAACAAACATAATAATTAATTATTCCTAGTAATAAAACAATAGCTAGCAAATTAATTATTTGATTTTATTTCATCGGCACATTAATAAAACATTTTCTTCGTTAATTTGTCCATATTTGATTTTTATGGTTTGATTACGACTGTAAAAAATTTTTATTGGTCATTATTTTAAAATATTACTTTTATTTTATATACTATATTTACACTGAAATAGATTGAACTGTACATAATATTATATATATTTATATACGCATATTTATACAATATATATGTACATGTATACATATATTATAACATAATATATTTTATGAATCGTTGGTATATTATACGAGTAGTAAATATTTAGAGCTCTTGAATAAATTTTTCAGGGTATTGTTTGATTAATAAAAAAGAAATTCCTTCCAAATAGAAAATTGAATCGGAAAAATCTTAAGAAATTATATAATAATTAATTTTCTAGTAAAATTTTTAGTGAAAATTATTAATATAAAATGAAAACTGTTAAAATCAACTGCTTTTCCAAAAAATTTGAATCACACTTAATCAGAAATTTTAATTGAAATTTTAATGCTATGTGTAAACATTATCAAATAATATTTGATTTTTTTGATAAAATTAAAATGATGTAAATTTTATGACTTTGTCAAGTATTGGAAGAGTCGTTTTGGACCTCTTTTTTCCAATGTTATTTCAGTTAAACAGCCCATTTTATAACAATATTTTAAATAAAAATGAATTTAATATTTATTTTAGACTTTTAGCTTTTCTTTTAGTAAAAATTTTTTGTGGCAAATTTTAGTTTTCTGTCTTTGGGACTGTAAATTCGAAAACACTTGTTCAGTAGGACAGAGAAGCAGACAAAGTAAAGCTATATATACTGTAAATATATTTCCCTTATATAATTTTGTTGGAAATGTATACTAATAAAATATAATAAGGAAATTGAAATATTTTAGAGCAGGGGTCAGCAACCTCTTTGCACAGCTTCATATTCAAATGTATTTTAAATAGAATTGAGATTCATATTTATAGTAATACTCATTTCTACATTACGTGGCGATATACAAACTAAATTCTTTGAATACACTTATATGTAAATTCTTTGAAAATTAGGTATTTATTATAAAAATATTATGTACTTCTTATTACCTA
The DNA here is from genome assembly GCF_029603195.1 of Condylostylus longicornis. Taxonomy (NCBI): domain Eukaryota; kingdom Metazoa; phylum Arthropoda; class Insecta; order Diptera; family Dolichopodidae; genus Condylostylus; species Condylostylus longicornis. Next base: position 2,775,780 of record NW_026578009.1, on the reverse strand, counting down.
TTGTAGTGAAATGTCATATGGTTCTAAATTTCAACGTGTTTAATACGCAAAATGCTTAAATGAACAAACTACAGCAGCAAACTAGCGAAATGAAAGAATGCTATACTTTCTAGTGGAGAGTTCTTCTATTTGTCATAGCACTTCATTTAGAACGATTTTTTGTCGACAACCACATTTCGTCACTTTTATTTTCTATTAGTTTATTTAATTTTTAATCGAAAAATATGTTAATCGTTTAGTGGAACGTACAAAAACTTCTAAAGGGCAGATCCCTGCTTTAGAGCATCAAACGTGCACATCATAATTAGGTACTTACAACGTATATGTATTTCTATTAAAATAAATGTATAACATTATATATTACATGGTATATTTATATGTTATACAGCCAACTCTTAGAATTTAACTTTGATTGAAAGAGTTTTTCCGTACAATTGATTTAGGATTCTATATCTAAATAAAATAAATAATAATTTTCTTAGAATAGAAAAATAAAAGGAGCCATCAATCTAAAAGTATTTTGACTTTAGACACATTAATTTCGTGGAATTAATATAGATTTTATTAAGTACATATTACAAAAAAAATTTGCATTTATACTAAAAATTTTATAGAGGAAAACTTAAAACAATAATGAAAAACAATGACGATAAAAGGATTGAATTGTTTTTGAAATAAAATTTAATGGAAAATTCAAATTTTATAACTACATTATAAATATAAATGCATACATACATACTTGAATAATTTCATACGTATAAAGCTAAATATATATTTTAATTATATAGATTTGTATATTAAATTTGTGTTCTTTACAGTGAAGTGCTGTATAATATTTATTTAAGGTAGCCTCAATTACCAATTGGTGTATAAATTTTATGAATAAATTAACCACATTCAATGGATGGGTAATAAGTTTAGAAAAAAGAGACCAACTTTTTATTATATTGCTTTATAAGAATTAGAAGTAATTTATAAGAAAATAAAAGTAAATATAAAGTACCTATACTTATAGAACTTAGGAGTTCAAAGTAAAAGTTCTTATAAAAAAAAAAAACAAAACTTTTAAGGTCTTTACTTAGATTGGTAACACTTTATTATTAAATACTTGTTGTTTCAAAATTAAGAACTTTAGAAATATATATACTATTTCTTTCATAGTGGCTAAGAATATTGTTAAATAAAAATTTTTACGCAGATCTGAGTGTTTGATAATAAAATATTGAGTATTGAAGCGGATGGTATAAATGCAAATTAAAAATTTTTAATATTACTCTTAAATACATAGTGAATTCGAAATCCTCAACATAAATATTTCAATTATGATAAGTATCCTAAAAAATTTTAAGTTAATCATGTTTTAAAAGAACGTATTACGATTCTGAAAATCTGAGACAGTTTATTAAAACGTTGTCTTTAATTCGGAGTCTTTATATAAAATTTCTGTGTAAAAAAATATTAATAACTTTGATTTTTGAAAATTGATTCACACGAAACTATAACAATAAATTCTAACTAAGATTGTTTTATTTTATTGGCCTTTTAGGAGGCTGAAAAAAAATTTCTTAGTATTTCACCTAACGGAATTACAATTAACGGAATACAATTAATATTTTATTTTGCGAAAATGTTATTCATTTCCTATAAGTGCTCTTAAGTTTTAAGCTTTTAATAAGAATAAGCTTAAGTTTGATAGATCTCAGAGTCAGTTTCAGCGAGGTCGGTTTCAGATTTTTCAGAGAGGATGAGAAGATTTTAGTACATCTTCTGGGATATTGTGGGGCCCATACCTGTGAAATACTGAGGGACTGAAAGCGAAATACTAGGGAATTACGTACTTACAGCGGCGGAGCTCCGGTCAACCGGATCTTTTATGATACTTGAATTCATCAGGATCAGGGTGGGTATTAAGCGGGTATTTTGGGAGCATGACCCACAGCGACGAATGTCCCATATATGGAAGATAAGCATTTGCAACGGGGCGCCATTTGCAAAAATAAGTAAATTTTTTTGACTATAATCTTGGAATCAGCATGATAATATTACACGAAAGTAACTTATTATGCGCAATTTATTATAGGGAGGTGCAACTTTTGGGAAACAGCATAGGGAGCCAAATAAATCTGAACAAGGCCTGGTAACCCACATCTATCATTCATAATAGATCCTTATACACTAGTCGCGGGGCACTGTTACCCCATCTGTACAATCTACAGTATATTGAATTCTAGATGTATACGGAAAAAAATCTAAGTTATTCGAAACATTAAATATTTTAGTTCCTGGAATTGAACAATATTTTTTACAAAGTTTGTTGGTATATGAACCTGTACGGTTCAATGACATTTTTTTTTTTGTTACGAAGTGGAAAAATTCAATAGCAAACAATTCGGTCTTGTTTTAACACTTTTTTTTTGTTTTGCATATAATGCAGCATATATAATACGCATGTCCTTTTTAATCTAATTATAATAAATCAATTAAATATGACATTTCTTTTTACTTTTTATGAAAATTTCCGTTGATCAATTTTCACCGACCACCAATACTCCTATATTGTAACTTTTTTAAGAAATCACTTTATTTTTTTATATATATAACTATAATATACGTATAATATAGGTTAAAATTCATATGTACACCAAATGCATGTGTAGTAAAATATATGAGATAAAAATTAATGACAATATTTATGTATGACGTGTGTTGTATATGCGTTTGAAGGTTTTAATATTGGCATTATTTTACATATAAATTTAAAGGTTATTTGGAAGGTTTTTGCTATATATATATATATATATAGATGAATTATAATAAACATTGTAGGTACTTTTGTTTATGCAAATATTTCGTTAAATTTTTTTACATTGTCTTATAAAATGTATGATGAATTTAGTGACGATTAAAAGGACCAAGTACACTTCGATAATTTTTGTTTTTTACTAGATTGTGTTAATGGTTTTAAGGTCATCAAGATTATGAAATATATAACCAATTTATTCTCGTAATTGGATTGAAAAAAGATATTTTTAATCATAATTTACATGATTTTTTCCAGAATATTTTAGCACATATGGAAATTTGTACAGGATAATGGTATTTATTTCGCATTATTCTTTTTTAATAAAAATTTTCTATGCAAATTTTTTTAATACACTATACAAATTAAAAATATTTTGGAAAGAAAAACTTACATATAACAGAATAAAACATAACATGTAATTAAATACGCGACCATGCGAGGAAAATAAAAAATTAACAAAGGATTTTTTAATAAAAATTTCAGAATTTAAGTTGGACAATGGAGAAAATTTAACATTACCATTTGAGGTTAAATTTAATACATGGAACATCATTCACAATGTCCAGTAAGCTTCATGGACATCAGTTTTCGCATTCTGTATTCAAATACAAGGGTGTTTATATCAGGTTATTTGTTAAAATCAGAGTTTCTAGTTTCAGGTGATATAACCTGCAGGTGATATAGCTTGCAGGTGATATAACCTGCTGGCGATATAACAAGATAACTTCAATAAACGCAAATAGTAACCGAGTTAATTTGTTAAAGTGTCTTCGAACGCAAAAATTAAAATCAAAACTAAAAATAAACACATACGAATATAATGAAAATTTTTCCATTATATACGCGCACTATGTGTAAGTACACTATATTGAAAGTTGTTCTTTAAAAAATTGCGATTGTACAATTAATTTTTCATGTAAATCGCAGTAATTACAAAATAAGATGTTAAACAATGTATGTGTTTTTATAATTGATGCACCTACTTTATGTATTAAACTAATGTTTATGTGTGTATTGTGGTATAGAAAATAATGTGCTAGTTTGAAATAACACAGAAATATTTTTAGTTTTTAGTTTAGTATGAAAAACAAAATAAGTAAATAGGGATGATGTGAATGGGTTCATAAAGTAGCACATTTCTCTTTAAGAATTTGAAAATACTCTTTTCTAAATAAAATATATGATGAGATCAGCACATTACTGTATACGTTTTATACTTCCTAAAAAATAAAAATTTCTGTAAGTGTGTTAATATTAATTTGGGAGAAATTGTTTACACATAATTATTAAAATGTCATTTAAACATTTAATTTAAATTTTAAGAAAGCTCTTTGCACCGCACGGTCTACAATATATTCAAAGAAATAATATATGCAATAAGTGCTGGAAAACAGTGGCACAACAAAGGAATTGTTATGCGCAATGTGCAATTTTTATTGAATATTGTTCATTGCAACAAATCAAAATTGGGCCTGGCTTCTTATCAAAATACCTGCAAGAATATAGATTTGGTTCTCTGTAGAAGAACCAGAATTTTGTCGAAAAATTCGTCAGCTAATTCCGTTAAGTACAAAGTTTAACATTGAATTTAGAGAAATTTTTCTATTTACTGATATTCTAGGGTTATCGTGGACAAAAAGTAAATTATAATACTGTCGGGCAGAGCTAATATGTAAAAATTCAAAAACAATCAAAATTTAAAACTACCCCTGTTTAAGTTGAAAATTTTATTCTATAAAGAGAAATAGATTTTTGTTTAAAATTCATTCGCATTAAAAATTGATCCTTCCAAATTAAAGAGAATAGAAGTTTTGTAAATGGACGAACCCACGGGACGAACTTTATTAGAAATGCAGTTAAAAAAGAATCATATAGTACTGGATGATTCTATCTCATTTCATTTATATGTTTAAATCCTTACAAGGTTTTATATAGTGTAACAAAACTAATATATCTAATTGAACATGTTTTTCAAAATATTTATAGTAGAACTGGATCAGCACTTTTTCCTTCAACAAGTAAAAATACTGCTTTTGAAAATGATCTATGAATGTACTACATTATTAGAATTACTTTCATTCCATTACGAAACTATTTCAAATATTGCATACATTTAGGATGAGACGAAAAAGAAAAATTAAAGGAGGCGTTCCTAATGGCGTGGCTAATGGTAAATAGCTTCTGCATTTATTGAAATTTGGAAAAGCTTGCAGTTTCCAAATCCGTCAGTTGAAATGTAATACTTGAGAAAATAAAGGCGGAGAAAAATTTTTCTTCTAACGAATTAAACTATTTATCATCTAGAAAAAATACGATACCTAAAATTTAGAAAAAACGGATTTTAGATAATAGTAAATTTTAATGGCCGTTTTGTTTTCTTTGAGTTCAGATATGGTATGCTGCGGTAGATGAAGAAAGCCACTATTCTTCTTCGTTTGCAAAATTTTAAAAATACTAATGGCTATACTACAATAAATAGTTAAAAAATAGCATTTTTAATGTTTTAGGGGGTTATCATTTTTGGAGGGGGTAAATATTTTCTTCTGCGGAAATAAGTTTATGGTAAAGATCTATGTACATATGAAATTTCAGATTTTTATCTTCGAGGGTGTAGAACTCCTGTAAGCATGTCATCTGACGGACGGATGAACAAGAGAAGAGAGAGAAACTAATAATCACTTTGTTTTTAAATTTATTTTGGTAAAGTGCTAAAAAAAATTAAAAATAAATTTAAGTATGAAATAAGATTCACAATCATTGCATTTAATTATTGTTTATGACGTTTCATTATTATTAATTTAAGTACATATATAGCTAGCATGTTTGTGTGTATATAAAAGTGTATCTAAAAATTTCGTTTCTTTTTGTACACAAGCATATTAACATACTGAAATAAGTACAGTAAACATGTTGTTATTTCATTCAAGGATTTTTTTTCTTTCAGAGATGTCGGTAATAAATAACAAGCACTTACTTTAACAAAAATCACCTTCACAAAAATTTGGTACCTTATAATAATAAAATAATTAATATCATTTATGGACTGTGTTGTAACAGAGATAGAAAAAAAATTGCTTTTTTCGTTTTAAAAAATTACTAAGTTAAGAAAAATGGTTAACAAAATAACAAGTTGGTGCTATTATGTGAACAAGATTAAAAAAATGTCATATGGTGCCAGAACTTATCCGACTGGATAATGTGTTTTTTTTTTTTTTGGTAAGGTAAAAGTGTTTCAAATTTTAAAGACACCAAATCTTTAGTCAACTTACCTAGAAGAATATGAATTTGACTTTCAGTTGAGATCCGGTTTCTCTAAATATTCCGTCAATTAATTGAAATTGAGATTGCCGATTAAACAGCCAAACAAAAAGACTGACATTTCGCTAATAATTAGTAATTAAATTTTCCTATCAATTGTGCAATGCTGTTGAAAACTTGGCATGTGAAATATTTTTATGCAGTGTAATTCAGAATTCATTAAAGTAAAATTATTAAATGGTAAAAATTAGAATTTTTTTAAAGTTCGAACGCTTATGTTTCTGAAAATTCATAAAATACAAAAAAAATATGATAAGTGGTGTTTAAGTTGGTTATCAGCTCTTTCAAAAACTTTTAATTTAAAGCTCTTTTTTTTGAACGGAAACTACAATCAACAAAATTTTGGATGACTAAAAATTTCGTGAAAATTCTTTAAAATCCCTGTATATCTCTTGTACCTCACCTACTTTTGAAATTCGGCACCTACTCCAAAAACCTTTTTTTGCAAATTTTCGATATAATTTTCTTATAGACCACAGACTGTAGAAGCTTGAAATTTTAGGAGCTTTTAGACATTAACCAATAGTTCATTTCGTTAGAAGAAAATTTTTTTCCATCACCACCCCCTCTTAAGTTATCACCTCTCGAAATATGTAAAATTTGAATTTTTGGCACCTTATATTTCCGGAACTGCAAGTTTTTCCAAATTTCTATAAATGCAAAAAGCAAACGCTAAATGCCATGGTTTTAAAAAATATAATTTTTTAAATCACATAATTAACGAGCATTATGTTAACGCTTTTTCAACTTTTTTTTTTGTCTCATCCTAAATATATGCAATCCTTGAAATAGTTTCATATATGAATGAAAATATTTTTATTAATATTGTATTATCTACATAGATTGATTTTAAAAGCGATATTTTCGCTTGCTGAATAGAAAAGTGCTTCATTACAAAAAATTGGTTTGACTCAATTTAATAAATGAACTCCTATAATGAAAGCAAGTAATCCAATTGAAATTATGTCATACTTTTCAAAGTATATAATATGTGTGTATGAATGTATACGTACATAGCTAAAAGAAATGTCTCTTATCATTTTTCATAATAATTTCTAGAATTGTTTCTATCTGTGAAAAAAGTTCATACACTCTTGTTTACGAAAAAATAAATTTAAGGCTATCGAAAAAAAAAAATTTGTACAATTTATATAGAAAATTTGTTTTAATATTTAACTTTATCCTTGAGTCCACATCTTCAATAGCAAAGCAGTAACTTTTTAAACAAAAATAAATAAAATAAAACCATAATGAGAATTTCATATTTATGTTATATTATTTAAAAGCTTAGTTGCTATTATGTACGGGCCTCTAAAAAAAAAACAAAAAAACAAAAAATAACAAATAAGAAAATTGGAAAAAATTTTCAAGTAATTTTTTTATAAAATGAAGTAGATAGCTATAGAATTTAAGCTGTTTTTTATTCAGGACTATTGTTATCATTTACTTTGCTTGACAGGCTTTATATGCTTCAAATGAGATTGTAATAAACAAAATACCGAAAAGTATAAAACATAAAAAAAAAGGAAAGAAAAAATGTCAGACAAAACAGTCATCTATAAGGTATGGAAACGAGTTTAATTCAAAAGGTTACCCAGTTGTTACCACATTTGAAGAGGTTAATTAAATAATTACCACATTAGTGTCGCCACAATCAATGTAAAATCCTCATATGTGTAACATAAAACTTATTCGTGTGGCTTTCTTCTGACAGACTGACACGAAAATGACATTACCTTTACATTTAGAATGCAATTGAAAAATTCTTTTCTATATTGACTTAAATTCGAAGATGGAAATTTCGATTTTGAACACAAACTATTTGTTCGTAAGCCGTAAGAATAATGCAAATGTTTTTAATATCACAAATGTATTAGCAGATGTGTTGGAGGCAAATATTAACTTTTAACTTTCTCAAAAATTTTTTATTTAAATAGGGACTTACAGAAGACTTATATAAGGTTAGACATTCCGATTGCAAAGACAGTTTCTCATAATGTTTCGTAATAATACTATTTTATTCAATAATGAGTACTGACTATTACTGACTATTGATCACAAAATATTTACTACAAGACTACTTGAAAAGAGTTCACTGAATGACGGTTTTGTGATTACTAGGTTGTGGCAACGACACATTTATGGTAATTAAAATGCGGTGAAGATGATACACCGGCCACATTAACCAACCAACCAATAACATTAAAAGAAAGTAGCTTATTTTTAAACTTGATCCTATGCGGAGGCCCAATTGACAATCAGGGTTGCCAAATGCCACAAAACATAAAATATTAATAACATAAAATATAATCAAAATTATTGGAATTAAGGTTTCCTTAGTAAGATAAACTTATTTTAAATAAATAATTATCAGAGTTCTTGAAAATTTTCATTAAAATTTTAATTTTTCTGTGCACATGATCGACCCCAAATACTGTATTTTTAAAAAATAAACATTTATTAACAGATAGTACACAAATATCCGTTAAAACCATTTTAATATTGTTTATAAAAATTATATCTTATAGTCCCTAGGCGCTGTTTTCGAAAAGATGTGACAGTTTGTGCCTCGGGAATCTAACAAAGCCATATCCTTGGAATCTATCACAGTTTTATTTGTTTCATTAAAAATATATATATCGGTATTCTTAACATGGTTAGTATTGTGGTATTTTATTTACAAAGAAAAATTATAAAGATTTCCATTTCGGATGTTACCAACAAAACTAAACTAAATATTCTAAACTTAGAACGAATAACATGTAATTGATTTGTATGAGAAATTTTTTGACAATATTACGGTAAAAAAAAAACTTTTACAAACGAAAAAGAGAAACAAAATAATAAAAAAGGAAGAAAAAAGAAAACTTTCATTCTAGACATTTTCTTTTTCTTTCCAAAAAAAAAAAAAAAATCTTTCTTGTTTCCTCTTCCTCTTTTTTTTTCTCCATCCTCATATGTTTGTTTTTTTTTTTCTCTCTTTATCCTCTTTCAAATATATATATTTTTTTTATTCCTTTGAATTTCATTCAAAAATAATCCACACAGCAATTCGCACAATTTGAAAGATTGATAGTAAAATAATATGTGAGCTGGCAAAACGAAAAGAGGAGGCGTCCTTTTTTTTGTTTTCTTCTTCTGCGGAAAATTTTGGTGGAGGAAGATTTTCAGCTTTGATAAATGGAAAGATGAATTGGTTACCTTTCCACTTTATTTGTAATTTTATTATTATTTTTTTTTTTTTTTACTATATTGTTATAATGTTTAACCATTATATAATAAAGATGAGAACAATTCGAACAATTTTTCATAGCCATGAAAATCTTTTGATTAAAAGAAAAGAGCGAAACGACGAGGAAATGGAAAGAAGACGAGAGAACGAGCGAAACAATGAGTGAATGAGAAGATGATGAGAGAATGCTGAGAGAACGGAGAAAAAGGAGAAGTGGTAGATTTGAAGAATTTTCTTTCTGGAAGAACAAAAAATAAATTTAAAGAGAAATTTTGTGGCTTTTAAGAAAAAATTTTTTATGATTTTAAATATTTTTATTTGCTAAGGAATGAATGTTTTTATTTTGATTGTCAGTTATTTTTTTTTTTATTTTTATTATTGTTATTATTATATTGTTATTATTAATGTTGTGTATTTTGTTGAAGGATCATAATTAGAGGGAATATAATGTGTAGGCTTTCAAAAGGAACAAAATAATAATAATAATACGATAATATCTTTGTATCTGTTCTAAATTCTGTGATGTTTTACTTCTCATTTATAGTTATAAAGTAAAATTCTGTCAAAATTATTTCCATCAAAATCTCTTTAAATGTCAGTTTAAATTAAATTTTATATTATTTGTACATAGGTAGGTATATTAATAAGAAAAAGAAGTTACTCAAAAAGAAAGTTAATTTTTATAAATTTGAATTTCTTTTCAAACTATAAAATTAGTAATCTAATTAAAATTAATTCTGCTTTTTTTTCTCTCTCTCTCTCTCTCTCTCTGTTTTGCTTTCAAAAGTTCAACCTTTTAAACTATATGTAGGATGTATGATGAGTAAATTAATCTTAAATGAATAAAGTTGATAAAATTGTTCAATTAAATTGTCCTAATTATTTTTTCTTTTTTTAAAAATAAAATTAAAAAAAAAATTAAAATATTTTTTTTAAAAAAATAATTTTGATATTTGTTTTCATGAATTTTTTTCTTTTTAATGAGGCATGTGTTTTGAAAAGTTTTGTATACAAAAAAAAAAAAGAAAAAATTAAAAATAATAATTAAGACGTAAGGTTGAAGGAAATTACTTCCTCGGAAAATTAATTAAATGATCTTATGGCGAGTAAAACTTCAAGAAATCGAGGATAGAAAGTGAGCAGTTTAAAAAAATCATAATTTTTTGTTTTCCTAAAAAACTTCGAGCAAATTCAACACTAGTCGAAACTTTAACACTAATTCCGCACCACTCTGTATAGAAGAAAAATTATGGTTTCTTTTTACATTTTATGTAAAATAAAATGATGAATATTCGTTAGCGTCTCAATGGAGTCCCTTTGAAGCAGGGTTAATTAATTATGTTAATTTTGCTGTCATAAAAAAAAAAATGTTGGTGTAAATAAGTAGAAAATACAATATTTTTTATATTAGTTGTACCTGAAGGTCATTAGTTGCAAAAGAAAATTTATTGAAAAAATTTTTATAAAATATTTGAACTGTTAAAATATCTCTTTCTTTCAAACCACCGATATACTGTTAAAAGAAAATTTTATTAGCTTTAAAATTAGTGTACAACAGCTTGAGCTGTCATACTTTCCGATATTCCAACTTTGAAGCCCCATAACTAGAGAACGAGGGCCCAAAAAGTAAAATGTTCCCAGCTGTTTTTTGTTCGTCTGAATTCATTCTATTATCGTGCTTCGGAAACTTCATTGAGTCTCGGATAACTTGTATAATTAATGAATATAATAACATAATTTTTGCTATTTGTGTATTAATAATATTTAATCTTATAGTTTGGAGGGTTATGTATAATTATAATAGAAACAACTAAACGTCTGGTTCTTCTAAATTTCAATGTCTGGTTTTTCTAAATTTCTAGAAGTACATATATTAATTGAAAGGGGCAATTTAATTTTTTTGACCAGTTGTTTTTAAGATTAAAACAAGGTCAGAAACATTTTTGATTGCTTTTATCAAAAATTTCTTAAAGATGCTTTTGTATTGGATTTTTATTTTACTTGTTTTATGACAATAATCTCATGATGTCTATGTGTAGCATTCTAACCAAGCAGCCATAATATAAATGGCTGCTTGGTATATAAATTATTATAGCCATTATTATAGCCAAATTTATATAGCCATTACATAAATATTTTTAAGCCGCTTTTCCGGTATGAATAAATTTTCTTTCTAATTACGGTATGAATGAAATTTCTACTAACTCGATTACGATTAACTTGTTCCAGGACACAATTTTTTTTACTAATTTTAGATTAACAGAATATTAATATTATATTTGATTAATTTGATTGCAAAAATCAATTTTATCACTTCTTTTTTTAATTTTTTTTTTAAGTATAGCCATTATTCATTTAATTAGTTAGAGATTTTTATTTAATAACAGTTAGAGTCTAAAGATTTTTTCCATTTAAAATTTTTTTTTTTTTAAATAATCCTTAAGAGAATTTAATATTTAGATTTCGCATAATTTTATTATCGTAGTTGAGTGCGAAATATAATGATGTCATCACAAAAACGCTCAAGGTAAATTTCGCACTGTATTAACAACACTATCAATCAAAATATTTTTATTTATTAATGGTAATTACATGTTCTTTAGATAATAATGTTGTGTCAGCGGTTTATTAAATTATAAATGTAATGGTTATGTCCAAAATTTAAAGAATTCTTTAAATTAATTATTTTATTTCGTACATGAATTAAAGAAATCAGAAAGGCCTAATTCCTTGCTCATCATAGATATAAAACTAGTCAACCCAAAACAATTTGTTATAATAGAGTTCGATCTAAGATTACCTTCTCTCGGTTGAGGAGGAATTCAATCATGACTTCCTTCCATCTTGCTCAAGGAAGTTATCCTTAGAGCTGCTTGTGATGGACCGCATTTGAGTTCGTGCTATTACTGCTTTGTTCACTGGACATTGGCCAGTGAAATATCACTTGTACAAATGGGGCAATTCGGAATCCCATTGACGAGGAGACGGTTATACATATTCAAGAGGTGCAGATGATTTTGGCGAAGCTATCTCAAAGTTGGAGAGCTCACGTTCTACTCCCTTAACGGTATCCCCATACATTTACTTAAAATTGGGATAGTTTAAGTGAGATATGAAAGGACTACAATAAGTTATAGTTGGTTGCGGTAGTCGGAGGGCGGAATTTTTTAAATTAAATTAATTACATTTTAAATTAATTTAAATTGTATTTTAAATTACTGATATTTGACTACGATTTCCAATTTTTCTATTGCATTTTCGTTTTAGATTCACATAATTTCGGGCAAATTTTTTTAAGATTTTGTTTGCTAAATTTTTTATTCCTTTTTAGCGCCGATTCGATATTACTTTTTAGCGCCGATTCGATGTTATTTTTAAGCACCGATTCGATGTTAATTTTATTTTTAATGGTTTGAATGACGCTAAAGCGATTCCAAATAATGATGGAGCTATATAGTCTATAATTATTCAATAAACTTTTATTGTACTACTTTAGTTCAAAATATTCCTGAGACACTGCTATAAGAACTTTCAGGGGAAAAAAAAAAAAAATATGAAAATATGACGTAACAAAGTGTGAAATCATTATTTGGAATCACCTTTTCGCTATTCAACCACTTTTATAATAATAGTTTAATTTTTTTTTAAATTCCCCGTGTTACAAATTTTTGAATTCATTGTACATCGTCAAAGAAGATCTATGATCAAAAATAGAGAGAAAACAACTATTTACCAAAGAGTATATAACACAATGTGAAAAATGGAATGTATAGCTACTAACTCGTTGATCAGTGTAAATCGAGGTAAATTTTTTTGAATAATAAAATAAAAATATTATTAATTTTTTCAAGTGATCTCCTATTTTATTCATATATGTTATATAAATACTCATATATCATAAATAATGCATGTATATTGGAAAAATTTCAAAAAATTCGAAAAAAGTCTTCATAAAGGAATTTAATATTTTTGACCTCTGATATATATATATTTTTTTTTCAAACTAATTTTATAATTGTTAGACAACAATATTGTGGGGGTGTAAGCTAAGTGAATATTGTATGAAATGAAAAATTTTTCCGTTTTCCTTTTTATCGGTAATATCAAACCTTTTCAAATTAAATTAAAATGAAATTATTGTAATCGTATGAACACCCACGACATTATTTTTGTTTTTCAATGAAATCAAACATGTTTAATTAAAAGGATCTTATAATTGGAAACTTACAATGACTTTTCCAGAAAATTTATTTGTTTTACAAATTCTTTTTGAAAATAATAGCAATAATAAAATTATGATTTCGAATTGAAATGCACATACGAGTATAGGAGAAGAATTTCTTTAGAAAATATTGCATTTCATAAAGGTTTTTATTTCAATATTTAGTTGAATTTTTAATGTAGGTTTTACTATGGTTTTACTTAATTAATTTTTATATTTTATAGTGAAATTTATAAGTGAAACTTATAAGTGAAAATTTTTGAATTCCACGTAAAATCACAATTGATTATTTAAGGAGAATTGTGAAAGTTTATAAGTCGTCATCAGTTACAGAGAAAAATTCCAACTGGAACAGAAATATGAATAATGATATTTTTTTAATAAAAATGTTTTGGATAATTTTTGGCACTTTTCCAAAAAATTTTTGAAAAAAAGTGCTTATTAGTTTCACTCTGTCCGTCCGTCTGTCCGTGTGTCTGTTTACAAAACTTCTACACCCTTGAATATAGAAAGCTGAAATTTTTCATGTACATAGATTTTTACTAAAAACTTATTTCCGTAGAAGAAAATTTTTATCTATCTACCCCACTTCTAAGCCATAAGCATTTTTCAAATTTTATTTTCAATAAAACCATAAGCATTTTACAAATTTTGCAAACGCAGAAAGGCAGTGGCTAAACTTAAAAAAACAAATTGGCCGTTTAAATTTATCGTTATCTAAAGTGCTTTTTTTCCAATTTTTTGATTTTGTTTTTCTTCTAAACCCTAGTCTGTAGAAGCTTGAAATTTTAGGGGCTTTTAGACATTAACAAATAATTCATTTCGGTTGAAGAATCCCCCTCTCAAGTTATCGTCTCCTGAAATTTGTAAAATTTGAATTTTTGACACCTTATATTTCCGAAACAGCAAGCTTTTTCAAATTTCTATAACAACAAAAAGCTAACTGTAAATTCCTTGACATTAAAAAATATAATTATTTTTCTTAGCTCACACAATTAACTCTTAAAATCGAGCATTATGTTAACCACACTTTGTATTAATTTTTGCTTTATATCAAAGACTGAATAGATCGTTCATCCTAAATATATGCAACCCTAGGAATAGCTTAAAAGTAGAATTTTCACTTGCTGAAGGGAAAAGTGCTACAATACAAACCATTGGTTTGACCCAACTTTATTAAATTAAATTACCATGTAAGAAGTGTTAATCATGATTTTGTGTACAAAATGATTGGATAATTTAGGAACACAAATTTCCCTTTGTTAAGTAACTGGAATGATTTTCTGAAAGAAAGATTTCTAAATAACAAAATAATGTTGTTCTAATAACGATTGTCCAATATTAAGTTCAATGAAGACAATTTTGATATTCAAGTAAAGGCTATATAAAATTATTCTTGTAAAAGCTAGAATTTATTAACAGAAATTTTCTTTTCAAAGTTAGATAAATGAATTATTGGAATTAAATATTTTGAAAATACTATTTTAAATCCTGAAAAGTACGTTATATAAAGTAAAATTATTATTAACATTGACTTACTAAGATCAAGATCTGTAATGAAGTGAAAATAAGTGAGTAAGTGTAGTGAAAAATTATAAAAAATATATTATAAATAAATATATCATCTTAGAAAAAAGTGCCTACAAATTAACCCATTCATCTATCTGTTTACTTTTAATCTTATACCCTCCAAAATAGAAAACAGCAATTTCACAATATGTATAAATGGGTAAGTTTTTGTAAGTTATTTATTTTTCTATAGAAGAAAATTTTTGTTTAAAAGATTTCCGGAACAAAAATATTAAGAACAACACAACAGTTAATAGTTGTACATCAATTTTTAAATTTGACTAATTTGAATTCAATAATTTGAAAAAATATCTTATACACAATTTAAGCAATTAAAAAGGATTTTCTTATATAAAATTTCACTCTTTTATTGTCTCTTCGTTATTTAAAATTAAATTTACATTCACTATAAATTAAACGCGAGTGATATTTGCGTAAGTAGCTAATCAAATGACTACTACGTACTCTATATTAGCTTATATATGTATGCAGTTTTCCAGTTAAAAAAACGAGGAATATATACACGTTTTAGTCAAGGATTACTCCCACGATGATAAATAAAAAAAATATTTCAATTTCAAAACAAAAAAATAAAATATATTTTATGTTTGTCCTTAGTTTCTTGTTCTTTCTCAAAACGAGCACAAATTGGATATAAACATAAGATATTGGAAAGGTGGAATAAAAAATTTTCACATTTTTTTATTTAGTTTTTTTTTGTTTTTTTAAAGGTTAAAAGCAATCATTGAAAGCTCTTATTTTATTTAAAACATATTCGCTTCTTAATGTTTTTGTGTGTCGAGTGTCTGATAAAATTTAAAATTATTAAACTAAAACATTATATTACTTTACTGTTGTAGCAACAGAATGTTGAATATAGGAAGCTGTGACAATGCGCAGACAAGAAAAGTGTAAATATTACTATCTAGGGAATCTTAAATTTAAAATAGTTTTCCGCGTGCAGAGTAAAAAAAAAATTGAGTTAAGAAAAATAATTATATATATATATATATATATATATATGCAAGGATGATTTTCATTTCTGAAGACAAAAGAATAAGCACTGCATTTATTTTTAATTTAATAGACTGTGACTATATGAAAGCATTTTTAATGAAAATAAAATGGGAATTTGTAAATTTTTTTAAACTGTTATTATGCTGTCATAGTTAGCCACTATAATACTCTAAAGCATTACAATTAACGAATTCCAAATATTTTTGGATAATTTTTCTTTTATCTAATTTTTTAAAATTTTAAATCTATTTTCAATTTTAATTGGTTTCTTACCATATTCTTTGAATAGATTTTTGGACAAAATATGCTTATTGAATTTTCTTGATCATATTTGTGTCTACAAAACAAAATTTGTTCATATTCCCCGTCTCATTCGAATTATAGCTTCATTTACTATGTTCATACATTAGTAAGCAATTCATAAATTCGAAAAAGCATCTTAACGGTTAATGGTCACAAATAAGCCTTTCAAATTAACTGTTATATTAAACAAAGTTTTCTTTTGATTTTTAACATCATTTTTTATTTTCACAGTAACAACTTGTAGGTCTCACGAATTTAAACCGTTTTGTATATTTTTTATATTGCAACCTCCTCTTCCTCTAAATTTATGCCTTTCTTCTTGACTAATTTTTGAAATTATTATAGGACAGCTGATGCGAAACGTATACATTAAATGGTAATACGTATGTATAGAGCATTATATGGTTTCAAAAGGACTAGGGTGAAGTTCGTTAAATAAACCTAAAACTATTTACTATCTAAATAGTTTTGATCAGGTTCGACTTGTTTAGCACCCTCCAATTTTAATTTTTAAATTTATTTTTTTTTTTAAGATTTTAATGGCGTTCCTGCTTTCCAACGCTTATTGCAAATGCTTATTTTTCATAAATGGCAGACGAGCTGCAGGTTTTAATGAAAATTTCAAAACCTAATTATTTTGATAGAAACAGTTTTTTTTTTAAGAAATTATTACACGACATATTGAAAAATATTTGAGAGCCACTTATAATTTAAATATCATAAACTTTATATTAAAATTTAGATAAACGCAAATGAACAATTTTTTAACTAATACTTTTCGTTTTCAAAACACTTCTAATTTTCGTAAAATCTAGCAGAATTGGTGTGAGTTTAAATGTATCACGTATTAAACGACTCACAAAATACTCAAGTGATTTATTTAAATTTGATGATTGCATATTTTAAGGGGGTTTAATAGAAATAGTTAACCAACTAGCTATTACAGTTTTCTAAATTTTTGTTTGAATTCTAAACATTCTAAATAATTTTTAGATTTTTATCAGAATTAATATACTCATAAATAACGCTTATCTATTGAGAACTCTCAATATAAAAATTAATAAAAAAGATATGTAGATTATTTTTTTTTGTTAAAAAAGCACTTCTGTTCAATTTTCAAGCTACTCCCGCCTACAACAAACTTTTTTATTAACTCTAAAAATTAAGTGAACCAAAGTAACATTTTTATTATATAAATATTTTATTATAATTCTTTTATATATAAAATCCACACACTTACGTATGAACCCTACACAATATTTATTATTATTTTTTAAGTAGATGTTTTTATATAACTATATGTATGGGCCAATAAACAAAAGGCCTACATTTAAATCTGTTTGATTTTTGTGTATAATATGTATATATACATATACATAATTTATTCTAAAACATGAATGAAACATAAAGGCATTTTATTCATCCTATACATTCGTTACAAATAAACATGATTGTATATATACAATGTGTATGCATATGAACGTAAAATTATTTTTGTTTTTTTTTTTTTTTTTATTAGAATGTAAACTTTTCTACATTAGATTATTTTTATATTGTGTCCTTTTCCTGTTTATCACAAAATATCCGTATATCATAAATTTTGATATTATATTTGAGTATATTAAGTAAATCCTGGTAATATTATCAAAATACATAATATGTACATATTTTGTTATATTATGCCTGTTAGAAAGCCATATTGTAAATCCTTAAATAAAGTATATAGTGTCACAAAACGATATTGAATAGATTTAGATTTAGATTTAATATTATAAAATATCTTTTAGAATTATATTATGAGAGAATATAAATTTTATGATTTGTTTGTGGGATAGCTATAGCTATAGGTTTTTATAAAATAATAATTTTCCAAATTTAATCAAATATTTTACATCAAATATAACAGTTTAATATTATTTTCTTTTCGCATTTTCTTGACTTGAGATTTATATGATTTGAAATTGAAATAGTTAAAGCTATAATAGGTTAGAAAATTTTGGATCGTACATATAAATATAATATAATATCAAATAATTAATTCAGAAACATCCAATATGTATCTACAATATGTGCAATATTGTTTCGCAATTTTCATCGTTTTAAAATTATATTAGAATCGAAACAAATTTTTTGTAAATATTATGATATTAATTAAACTCAAAATACCATATTTGAGTGGTCGACCTGTACCGCCTGAATTTTAAACACATGTAAAGACAGTCTAATAATAAAAATAAGTTTTTGAAATTTTTTAAATAAGCTTTCACGGTTGTACGATGGTTATCCGAATTGTATGCTAAGTAAAAAATTATCTACATTTATAGCTTATGCAGTAAGCGACTCCTGTAAGTGATTGCCACCTCCATATCGATGTTATTATACTCTTCTGTAAATGGTATAGGTTGCAAAAACGCATAATGTAAGGTAAATCGCACGATCAAATTTCAATTTGAGATATCGGTTATCTTGAACTCGTTTTTTTTTTCAAATTTTCTGTTAGATGATAAACTCTAAAAGTTGAAGATCTTAACAGTTCCCCTTGAGGATCCTAACAGTTATTTCCAGCATCGTACCCCTTTCTAGTTATCGAAAATAATATACATTTCCTCTTTATTCATCATATATAGTTGCATATAAGAAAAAAAATTGAAGTGTGTGAATGCGCTATTAAACAATTAAAATGTTTCTTCGTTTGAATTTATTGAAAATTTAGTTTATTATTGAAAATTTAGTTTAATATACATGCCTCTCCTCCTTTATAGTAAGGGTTATATAAAAATTTATAAATTAAAACGAAATTTAAATCTAATTATTACGACTCAAGCGACAGTAGGCTCGTCAACTACCTAGTAAACCTAATGACGTAAGAAACTGGTTCATGGTTAACTACGCAGCTTGCGAAGCTACTAATAAATTCGCTTGTGTGAAATATCAATATTACACCTTTTATAGTTTCTGAGATATAGCCAAATAACTTTTGAAGTTGTATGGCAGCTACCCGAAACGGTACCACGATCATATCAAATTTAAATAGGGTTCTGGCACTTACTATACAATTAATCATTTGTGAAAATTTGGTGAACTTAGCTCAATTAGTTTTTGAGTTATCGCTGGGACGGACGGACGAACGGACAGACAGACGTACAGGCAACACTAAATCAACTCAGAATTCGACGCTGATCAAAAACATGCACTTGAGTCTATATCTAAGACTGTTATTTCTTAGCGTTACAAACGGTAAGGCAAATTTAGCATACCCTTTGAACATACGTTCGTACGGGTTTAAACATTAATTAACTGAATACAAGAGCACTCTTGTCAATTTTGCTAGTTGGCGCTGCATACTATATAGAGACAAACCTGCTATTTTATATTAAATCCTTAATATAGGGCGTTATTGTGTTATATGAATGTCTATAAAACCTTACTTGATATAAAATCTTATATACGTGTATAACATATGAGTCAAGACTGAATTATGATTTTATCAAGACATTTATGGTTTTATTATTGATGAAAGTTTTGTTTGATTATTTTGTTCTCATATACAAGTAACAAGAAAACTTTTTCAAACAATAATTATTGTATTTCTTGTGGTAAAACGGATATAATATTTAATAAAAAGTTTTTTTATTTTTAATTTGTAAAAAGGTTTTGTATTCAATACAAAACTTTTTTAAATATAGAAAAAAAGTTTTTCTTGAGAATCAAACATCATAATAATTAAAATGTTTGGTTGTATAAAATAAGGGTGGCCATATTATATAAATAACATTTGATACGAGAATAAAATTTCAATTAAATAGTAAATAAGTATCTTTACTACAAAAATTACATTGTATAACAATAGTGAAATTACAAATATTTTTTGACAGAAATTCAGAGTTTGGATTTGGAACTTGTACGGTTAAAGGATAGCGTACAGTTAGAAATATGGTTTTACATATGAAACCTAAAAAATTTGTGGCAGTAGAATCTATTTTATTTTAGAAAGAAGGGGGGGGAGCGAAAGTATAGGATATTTTCGATGTTAAGAAAGCTAAATTCGGTGAAATTTTTTTTTATTGCTTTTATTTATAACAAAAATGTCTAATATTTTTCAAATCTGTTATAAATTTTTATTTTCTAAGTCAAGAAATTGAGACTAAAAATTTCAAGTTATGTTTTTTTTTTGCTATTTGTGTATTAAAAACAACTTATATGCTAAATTTCAGCTATCTGGGATATTCCTATAATTGTTTAATGAGCTCCGCATTGCGGAAATATTAGCATTGTGCACAAAGAATTTTGTTTACGTATGGTTTCATCCAAACTCATGCCAGCGATGAAACTGGTAAGAGCCTTTTTATACCCTGCACTTCGTGAATGCTATATTCACTTTGGTATGGAGTTTGTAACCACTTGAAGGAGTCGTCTCCGATATGGACATATATATATATTCTTGCTCAGCATAAAATTCTGCGTTGATTTTGACATGTCCGTCCAATGACTGTAATTAGGTCAATTCGGACAACGGGCTCCGGTAGCTGCCATACAAGTCAAAGAGGTTTTTTTAGATATTTCAAAAACTAATAAAGATATCAATATCAAATTTTGCAAAGATGGGTCCAATTACACTCTATATATGGTCTGAAAGTTTTAATGGAATGGCTGCACTGGTTGGTAAAAAGCTATTTTTAAATATTTGGAAAAATAATAAAGTCAGATTCATGAAATTTGGTAGTCGGTTGTCCAATTATAGGCCACACATATCCCTGAAGTGGATTGGCTTGACAGGTTAGAGTAGCTGCCAAATAACTCCAACAGCTAATTTTAAATATTCAAAAAAATAATAGACTTAGATTCATGAAACTTGACAGTTGTCTAAAAGCTGTTAAATTTCAGGTTTCAGGGTCTAGAAGAAAAACGACATCAAAAATTTGGAAAAAACGGATTTTAGATAACGATAAATTTGAACGGCCGTTTTGTTTTTTTAAGTTTAGCCACTGCCTTTCTGCGTTTGCAAAATTTGTAAAATGCTTATGGTTTTATTGAAAATAAAATTTGAAAAATGCTTATGGCTTAGAAGTGGGGTAGATAGATAAAAATTTTCTTCTACGGAAATAAGTTTTTAGTAAAAATCTATGTACATATAAAATTTCAGCTTTCTATCTTCAAGAGTGTAGAAGTTTTTTAAATATCTCCACGGACGGACGGACTGAGTGAAGCTAAGAAGCAGGTTTTTTAAAATTTTTTTTGAAAAGTGCTAATAACAAGATTCACATACGAGTTCTGATATACTACAAGTATATTTGTGAAAAAATTCTCCTATCAATTTACAACAGACAAGAAAAAATTTGAAATTTTTGAAAATATTAAAAAAAAATATCAATTTTTAACAATGTTGTGATTTAAAATATTTTCCACCACATTTTTTGTGTTTTACATTGTTCTTCACTGTTATAAAAAAATATTTTCTCATAAAAAAATTATTTAAAATTTTTGCTGTTGAACATGTTATAAAATGAATTTGTTGGCTAAAAAATATATTAAAGATAACGCGAATAAAATAAATTTCATAAACAAAAAAAGAAGTTAAGAATTCCACTTGCTTATATTTTATAGTTTGGTTTCCATTATTAGTGTGCGTTCTCAGCAGTTTTTCCATTATAATCCAAAATATAAAAAGAAAATTTTAATTTAAAATATTTAATATCCTTTTTTGTTCTAAAATTGTATTTGCTTTCAAGCGCATCAAATAAAATTTTATTTCTTAACATTTTTCCAAAAACATATTAAATAGAAAAATTCTTATTAGTTTCACTTTGTTCGACCGTCCTCCCGTCGACATGTTTACAAAACTTCTACACACTTACATATAGAAAGTTTAAATTTTGTTAATTGGACCTTTAATAGAAACTTATTTATTCCATTTAATAGAAACTTATTATCTCCCCCTCTAAAAATTAAAGCCCCCAACACCCTAAAAACGTCTTGTTTTAACTATTTTTTGCAGCGAAACCATGCTGCAGAAAATGCAGAAAAATAGTGGCTGACTTCTTCTATCGCGGCATACCATATTTGAACTTTGAAAAACGTAATGGCCGTAAAAATTTACCGTTATCTAAAATTAAGACAGCAAGTGATAGAAATCTAAAATTTTAGCAGCTTCTAGATACTAATAAATAGTTTATTTAGAAAACATTTTTTGATCCAAATTAATAAAATTTGAGTTTTTGGCACCTTATTTTTTTGAAATTGCAAGGTTTTCCAAATTTCTATAAATGAAAAGGCTAACGGTAGATGCCACTCCATAAAAAAAAATATAATTATTTTTCTTTAACTTGCGCAACCAAGGTTTATATTCGGACATTATAACGCCTCTTTTAACTTTTTTTTTTGACTCATTCAAAATGTATGCAATCTTTGAGATACTTTCGTATATGAATGAAAGTCATTTTAATAATGGCAGTACAAAGATTGTTTTTGAAAACAGTATTTTTATTTGTTGAAAGGAAAAGTGCTACGTTACAAACCACTGGTATGACCCAACTTTATTTTAGTATTTTGTCATTATTTTGCTGTTATCCTTAAATGACATTTTTCAAAAAAAACTGACAGAGAATATAAATTTATTGTAATTCAGAAATGTAATTTGCTTAATATTATGAAAACCTAAAGTATATTTTAGACCGTCATATTATATTTTTATATAATATAACGAAATAATTAATTTGAAATTATTATAGCACACTTATCAAAATTTTACTTTACTGTATTAAGGGTTAAGGTATATGGTTATAGTTTCTGTCAAAATAAAGGTAAAATGTTTAAATACCACTTGGTTTATATAATCAAAATATTAGAATATTTCAACTTAAAAGAGTTAGTTCAAAAAAATGATGCCATTTTAAAAATTTAAAAAAATAATTTTCTAGGTATACAACATGTTTTCGAAAAATTGGTTTATTAACTGACAATAAATAGAGTTACCAGTTTTAATCACACAAACTTCGTTAAAGTTCTTCAAATTTTTCGTGAAAATGCCATTTATTCACTTAAAACGCCTATTTACTCTCCGTTTTGGATCTCAGGAGTTAGACTTCAAATAACATGAATGAATTTTGTATGATGAGAAATTAATGGTACTCTAACTCTGTATTTTTTTTTCCACCCATCAAAATCAATGAAAATATTGACACATCAAATTTTCGTTAAATTTTTTTCACAAATTAAACAAAATTCATGAAAAATTTTTTATACAAAACCCTTGGGTTGTAAAAAGAATAATCCTGTAAAAGTAGTTGCCACAAAAAAATTTTTTTTCTCATAAAAATTTAAAAAATTTTTGAACACACAAGCATAACATGCGAGCAATTTTGTTATGATAACCGTACAGTTTTTCATAGCTTCCTGTTAAATGTTTCTGTTATCTATAAATTTATACTTAAATCTGATAAATTTATTACTATAAAATAAAAATCTTGTGTCATTGTTATTTTAGAGTGCACACTCGAATATTGTTATTATCGTATAAAAGTGGAAAACAATAAACGGAAATTGGTGTATTTTTTAATAGAGCAATAAAAAGTATTCTGCTGTAATAAAATTTCGGGAAAATCCCTTTTTTTTTTTGTAGAATCTTTTAAAGTAAAGTTTTTATTACTATTTTTTTTTTTGATAAATTTTAGTTCATATAATGTCAATGTGCTTTTTCTGCATTTGATGTTAAGATCACGATAAATCAAAAATTTTAGTCATAAATTTTTTAGGAATAGTGTGCTTTTCATATTTTTACCAACCGCATTGCATACAATTATGGCGGTATAGCCGAATTTCTCAAACATTCAAGATTCATGATTTTAACTTAAATTGATTAATTCTAACAATATGATTTGAATCTCCTGATTTCAAAATTCCAGTAATACTCCAATTATTCTAATTAATTAGTTTAAATTTCATACTTGACGAATCTAGGTTATTTACACTTTTGAACAAATTATTCTAAGGAGTATATTATGATAATTGCTATTTTGTTCCAAAGAACCTTTTGATTTTTTAAAGTATACTCGCTCTGTAATTTATATGTATAATACGTAATTAAAATTTTTACGCAGTTGCCATTGGGATTCATATACAATCTTAAAAGCTTTTAACAAAATAAGGTCCATTTTAAAGAAAATTTCGATTCTGCAGTTTTTTATAGGGTCTGAGATAAAGCTAAATAATTATGCTTTTTAAATAAAATAGGATTCTAGTATTTACTATAATAAACCAATTAGAAAAGTTTAGTGAACTTAACCTAATTAGCTTGAAGGTATCTCTAGAACCGATCGACGAATCAATTCATAATTCGGTAGAAAATTTTTGATACTTGTGGACTATACCTACTGCTCCAAATCATAAAAATTTTAAAATACATAAAAAACAAAAAGTGTTAACTTTGCATTATCATTTCAATAAAGTTTTTAAGCTAAATTAAGTTATTATTTATACAATTGCCTAAATTTTTTAAAGAATAATTTGAGTTATTACAGTAAAATATTAAATAAATTATGATTTAAATACATAATATTATTATACATACGTAAAAATGTTATTAAATTTTTGAAAAACAACAAATAAAACACAAAAAAAACAAAATTCTATTACACAACCATTGGTTTGTAACATAGCACTTTTCCTTTCAACAAGTGAAAATACTGCTTTAAAAAAAGCATGTGCACCTTAGTAATAGAATTATTCCAATATTGCATACATTTAGAATAAGGAAAAAAGAAATTGTAAGACTCATTAATATAACGCTCGAATTCAAGGGTTAATAATTGTGTGAAATAAGAAAAATACGGCATGTTGAAAAAGCTTGCAGTTTCGGAAAGATATGGTGTATAACATACAAATTTTATAAATTTTAAAAAGCGACAACTTGACAAGAAATGGAGGTGAGAAAATAAATTCTTCTAACAAAATAAACCATTTTTTTAGTATCTAAGAGTTGCTTAACTTTCAGACTCTTACGCCTTGCAGTCTAAAAAAAAACTGATATTAAAAATTTCGCAAATTCTGTTTTTTTTTTTAAAGTTCAAATATGGAATGACTTAGTACGTAGCAGAAGCCCGTCACTTTTGCTTTTTGCAATATTTCTTTTGAAGAAAATTTAGGTTTTCGCTACAATAATAATCAAATAATGGCATTTTTAGGATTTTGAGAAGCTTTATCTTTTATAGGAGCCCCCCCCCCCCCTCTTCTCTATAAAGAGGGAGGGGAGATAGGTGAAAATTTTCTTCTACAGAAATAAGTTTCTAGTAAATGTTTATGTACATATGATATTTTAGCTTTCCGTTTACAAGGGTGTAGAATATTTGTAAACATGTCCACGAACAGACGGACAGACAGAGTGAAACTAATAAACACTTTTTTACAAAATATTTTTGGAAAAGAAGTGAAACAAAAACAAGTAAAAACGTTTCAGTCGGTATGAACCGATTGAATTATACCCTGCACCTTTCATTGTTGTATAGCAATTACTTAAACCTGTGAAACCATTCTATAGAAACTTCACGGATATGTCTGATCTATACTGAACACACAAGTTTCGTGAATCTGACTTTATTATTTTTCCATATATTTAAAATTAGTTTTTGGAGTTGTATGGCAGGTACCCGAACCTGCCAAGCAATTCCACTAAAACCTCGCTTATATATCTGATCTATAATTGGACACACGACTGCCAAGTTTCATGAATCTAACTTTATTACTTTTCCAAATATTTAAAGTAAGCTTTTGGACTTGTATGGGAGCTACTCGAACCTGTCAAACAATTCCACCAAAACTTCAGAAATATCTTTGACCTATAATTGGACACACAACTGCCAAGTTTCATGAATCTATCTTAATTATTTTTTCAAATATTTAAAATTAGCTTTTGAAGTTGTATGGCAGGTACCTGAACCTGCCAAGCAATTCCACTAAAACTTCGCAAATATATCTGATCTATAATTGGACACACAACTGCCAAGTTTCATGAATTTGACTTTATTATTTTTCCAAATATTTAAAATTAGCTTTTGGAGTTGTATGGCAGGTACCCGAACCTGTCAAGCAATTCCACTAAAACTTCGCTAATATATCTGATCTATAATTGGACACACAACTGCCAAGTTTCAAGAATCTAACTTTATTACTTTTCCAAATATTTAAAATAAGCTTTTGGACTTGTATGGGAGCCACTCGAACCTGTCAAGCAATTCCACCAAAACTTCAGAAATATCTTTGACCTATAATTGGACACACGACTGCCAAGTTTCATGAATCTGACTTTATTATTTTGCCGAATATAAAAAATTTGCTTTTGGAGTTGTATGGCAGCCACCCGAACCGGTGCAGCTATCTCATTAAAATTTTTAGAGCATATGTAGAATATAATTGGACACATGTATACAAAATTCTATATTTGTACCTTTATTAGTTTTTGAAATAATTAAAATAAACTCTTTGAGTTGTATGGCAGCTCCCCGAACCCGTTGTCCGAATTGGTCCAATAACAATAGGGTTCGTCCTTGGCACAAAAGAAGCAACTTGTGAAAGTTTGGTGTCGATTGCATTATTCGTTTTTGAGTTATCGTGCGATCGGACGGACGGACGGACGGACGGACGGACGGACATGTCTAAATCAACGCAGAATTTTACGCTGAGCAAGAATATATATATATGTCCATACCGCAGATGACTCCTTCAAGTAGTTACAAACTCCATACCAAAGTTAATATACCCTTCACGAAGTGCAGGGTATAAAAAAAGCAAAAATGCTAAAAAGGAAGCAATTTGGAAGATAAGTGCCATGTTTATAAATCAAGAGTTATTAGACACGATTTATACTTTAAAAAACAAAAAATTTGAAAATTCATTTGTTTTTACTACCTTGTTGTTTGCTTTACTAAAAACGATAAACTCTAAAATATTATGGTAAAAGTTATCGTTCTTTTTTTTGCTTACTTAAACAAAAAATATTCAAGAGGAGTTCTTAAAGTGTGAAAAGTGAAAACACGAGGAAACTGTATAAAAACGCCTAGATATTTCAGGAAAATAAAAAAATATGATCTTAAAATTTATGTATTTCTTTTATTTTGTTAAAAAGAAAACTTTATAAATAATACACGCTTGTACACAAACATGTATACATACATACATAAGTAAATTTAAATAAAATTCAAGGAATTTTTCATTCTTTTTTTTATTTCTTGAAAAGTTATAATCCTTATAAACAACGCGAATAAACGCTAAGTAAATTCATGAAAAAAAAAACTTTTATTTTTAAAGCTAACTTTTTCGTTGCGGTTATAGAACTAAATTGAATTTAAAAGGTGACAGCAGTAATGAGTACACATTTTTTAAGTAATATTATAGAAAAATAATTTGAAATTGTACTTAGTGGGCTTTAAACTTATACTAAATTTTGAATTATTCTACTATTTCTTTATTAGAATAAACTTGTCTTCATACTTATTAGAATAAACTTGTATGTTTACTTCCCCGACTATACTTAACAGGGCAGTGGTATAAACATAACTATGGCACTTATTTTGTTTCTAATGTGATTTTATCATAAATGTATAGGTAAGCTTAAAATATTTCTGATATCCTTAAGAAAATACCTTTTATGACGATTCTGTGATTTATTCACATATGTGCATCACGTTCAATAATGTGACAATATTTAAAAATATGTATGCATAAGAGAAATCACAAAATACCTGCTTTATATCAATATACTTTATAATTTTGTTCCTAAAAGTTAAAAAAAATTGAAAGAAAATGTTTAAAGGGAATAGTGCACAGAATAAAAAAAATTTAAAGAGGATTGTGCTCTTAGGGAACCCTTAGACAGAGAATGCAGTAGATTACGTAGGTTATTGGATCACTGAGATTGTGAAGGAATAGAGTTAATGTGATAGGGGCAGGAGATCGAGATCGTCTTCTTAGGGAGTTTCCGCCCTTGGTAGGGGAATCGGGGATAGGATATAGTGACTTTGTTGGATAGCTAGGCTGCCATAGGAGCGCTGAATTCATTTCCAATATCCTCCGCGGCAGTATGGGGCTGTCTTGAGAAACTCAATGAATTTCGTAGGCACAACCGGGTCACTTTGTGCTGGATGTCAGCCCATGTTGGCGTGGAAGGAAATGAGGAGGTAGATGTGATGGTGAGTAGGAGGGCTAACACATCTCTCCTAGGGCCGCAGCCCTTCTGCGACGTTGGACCACATACTATTCGTTGGGAACTAAGAAAGGAATCAGAAAATAGGCAGTCGAAACGCTGCAGAAACCCTCCGGGACTGCGGCAGGCCAAAGAGCTTCTGAGAGATTATGACCAGAAGCGTTTAAGAAAATTATGCGGATGGGCAAGAATTCTCACTAGTCTCTTGTCGGGTCACTGTAGATTTAGGGGGCACCTCAGCAGGCTGGAGGCTGGGGTGCAGGCAGGTATGGAAAGTGAAGATGCCTGCAGGTTCTGTGAGGAAAATAGGGAGACTTCTGTAAAATTTTTAGGAGGTGTGATGCTCTTGCTCGCACGAGAAGGGAAATACTGAGGGACTTTACCACAACGGCGGCGGAGTTGCGGTCCTCCGCGCCCCACAAGTTTCTCGAGTAAATCAGGACGGTGAGTTTCGAGGAGGCACTGTGGAGCCACGCCTCGCGCCCGGAGAGTCACAATTGATATTTTACGTGGTCGCAGTGCACTGTTACCCCATGTTTTCAATCTACAATCTACGTCACCAAATATTATGATACTTTAATGTTAATAATATGGAAATTTAAAGTATAATATTACGTAAAACATAGAGTAGCTTTGTATTTTAAAATAAAATTCTTGTAACTTAATTATATAAACATCCCATTGTGACAGTGCTACAATCTCTCACATCTTAATGTTTAGGCTAATCACTGTCGCCGCTACTGTCACTGTAGCCGTCACGTAACGTTGCAACACGTCACTTCACTCTACATCACATTTCAACCACTTCACGTTACCGTCACTTTACGTTTCGAATAGTTACCCTTAAAGGTATAAATCCCAACTTTCCAGCTATTCAAAAAGCGCGACTTACTGATTTTTATTTTATTTTCTATATAATTACAATAATTCCTAAGTAAGTGTTATTCGGTAATGTTAGTTTGAGATAATTTAATTTCGATAATTAGCTAAATTACAAGCTTTTTGTTATATTTTTTTTAGAACGATTCTATTTTCATTAGGTAGCGCCTACATTTATTTAAAATTGAATTATCAATAAATAGACTATGCAAACTAATAACCGCTCTATAACATTTATATAATACAGTAACGCGAAATTTATACCAGAATCCATAATTACACTTTTATAAAATTTATTACCATAAAAGTTCCTTTGACATTTTTGCTCTTTTAAATATTCCAATAATACATATTATACAGTAGACTGAAAAGCGTGGTATATCATTATGCTCTCTCTATAATTTAAATATTTAATTAATAATTATCGTACTTATAATTACGGTATATCGTATAAATTATTAATTCATTTGCAATTATAGCTATATCCATTTACAAAATCTATAATATTAAATTCAGAAATCAATTTCTTTATTAAAGCATAACATCCCATTATAAAAATACCATATACAAATTACAGACAAGAATATTACTTATTTAATATAAAGTACTTACAGTTTCGCTTTAAACAAAAAAATTCAATACATCCTACAATATATGTAATAATAAATTTCAAAGATTCAACAAGTGGTCGATTTATTTGAAATAAATTCAAAGTGACATTAAACATTTTTTTTATTCTTATAAAATAAAAAGGATTTCCAAGAAAACTTTCATTACGTTGTCTCTAACTAATAAAATTTCCTTTATTTATAGTGCTGTGTGATACCGCCTGCTGATTTCCTCTTTTCTATGAAGATATATCGGAAAGAACTTATTTTTAATAAGATTATGTCGATAAAGAAAAATTTTATAAATATGTGTAACAAAAGATTATGATTTACAGTATGGCTTCGATATAATAAATTAAAAATCGAAGAACTGTTGAGATTCTGTTGTTAAAGAGATTTTGTGTTCGACAAGTCGAACAAATCTCTTTAATAATTTGAATAGTGATTTATATAGCAGACAATATTTTTACATTTCTCAAAAAATGAGAAATTTCAAATAATTTGGGTACCTATTACCCGACGATTCGTATAACAGATACATAATATATAAAGGTGTATCATTGGGAAGATAGTGAATTTACTGATTTGACAAAAACTTTTCGAATGTGTTTTTGCTGATATAAGTTGAAAAATTATTATTATTTTTTTTTCAAAAATTAGTCCAATATAACAAAAATAACCATTTAAAACTTACAATGTTTTTACAAATTCTGTTTTTACTCTTTTTTGGTAGACCCAACACGGAAAAAAATTTACATTGATAAAGCTATAGGAATGGGGCATCGTTTTCGTAAACTCTAATGTGATCCATAAACTCTAATGAATGCCCAAAATTTTTTTTTTTGTTCGAACGAAATATTTTTTAAAACAGTTTAATTATTCCAAAACCCTCAATGGGATCTGCCTTTAAAGAGAAATTAAAAATGTATGTATACATATTTCAAAAAACCCCTACCATTTTGTTGTTCAGTCAATATTTGTATCTGGAGTAGAACATGTACTATTTATAATATTATTATAGTTCATATGCGTCCACAATAAGAATTTCTTAATTGTTAAAGATAAAAATTAACTAATAGTTAATGGAGGGAAGTCATTATTATTTAAGTAATACTGTGATTTTAGCAATGGTATACCACGAATAATGATAAAAATTAAATATTGATAAAATTATGGAAAATAAACTTTCACATTAAATAATGTGCTAGTGATTATTAAAATAAGTATTTTTACTACACAAACCATATTAATTAAATTAAATTTTGTAAGATTTGGGACATCTTAAGATGTTCTTGTACTTCAAAAAAAAATTTGCACTAGAATAATATTATGAATGTTCATGAGATATTTAACGAAAATATTGAAAATCACAATGTATTCATTAAGCACAACCTTAAAAAAAATAAGCAACCATGCGTGATGACACCAACCGTATTACATGTGACCATATGTGATAACAGTTTTCTATATCGAGCTTTCGGCAGATGGAGCAAAATAATTTAATTTGAAAAAAAATGTGCATCTGGACATAAAATTGTCGTTCTGTCAATTTCGGCTCAACCAATTTTGTTAAAATTTTGTTGTTGTCAGGTTTTTATTTATCTCCCATGTTATATATTGTACAGAAAAGTGTTGATTTTTCTGCATTATTTTCGTAATTTAATATTTTAATTATTATTGATAAAACGATGTCAAATGTCGATGTACATTGTATTTAATAAGTACATTGTATTTAATTTCTGAACGAAGTTTTGGGACAATTGGATCACAGGAAATGACTACTAACTAGAAAGTTACTAGTTTTCGTGAAATTTGAAATAAGTGTTTAAAAAATTTTTCACAACCTTATGCACGTCTTTCATCCTTATAAAAATTTATTATTATAAATATAGGGATTTCTCATATTAATTAGAAATACAAATTGCGGTCGGTTATGTGCTGTTTATATCAGCACATATAATATATTTGTACTATATTGACTTTATATTAGTATGATTTTTTCTTTTATTTAATTTTATTGTTAAATTATTTTTTGGAATTCAATCAACTAAATTTTAATTGAAAATTTTTAAAAATATTTTTCCTCGCATTTTAACGTTTTCACTGCCACCATTTTATAGATTAAGAGCTTGATTTGTAGTTTAGCTTCTAGCACGTTTTTTTAATGTAAATAAAAAATCATTAAACGATAAAATCGTTGCAGCAAATTAAAATGAATTCAGTGCAGTTAATCATGTGGATTAAATTTTTCAGTTGAATTCCAAAGTACAATAATTTCAAAATTTAATGTAAAGGAAATTCAGAAATATTGGCAATATTTGTACATGTACACATGTATGTAAGTATAATGGAGTATTTTTTATAGAAATAAATAATTTTTATTTTTAAAAAAATGGTATTCTTATTACAAAAACATGAAAAA
This sequence comes from Condylostylus longicornis, assembly GCF_029603195.1. NCBI lineage: Eukaryota > Metazoa > Arthropoda > Insecta > Diptera > Dolichopodidae > Condylostylus > Condylostylus longicornis. The sequence goes on along the minus strand of NW_026578009.1, from coordinate 2,743,214 downwards.
GGTTATTTATTGTTAAATTTTATTTCTTAATTTCATTAAATTTTAAAAAAAAATTATGTATGTGTGTATGTACATAGGTATGAACAGCCCTAAAATAAAATTACTCAAAAGTCAAATAATTTTTTCAAATTTTGCTCTAAATCACAAATTATCAAAATCGATAAGAATTGCGCTTTAATCAGCTGATATCACCGATATATTATCGAAGTTCAAGAGAATTCGAAAAATTGAAAAATGGCTAAAGTAATTTTCATTTTCTTGAGAAACAAATCGATAAAATTGCGCTTTAATCAGCTGACATCACCGATATATTATCGAAGTTCGAGAGAATTAGAGAAATTGAAAAATGGCAAAAGTAATTTTCATTTCCTTGAGAAACAAATTTCATTCAGAAAATATAATTTGGAATTGCTTCCACTAAAGCATCATTTAATTAATTACGCGATTCAAAGCTGCGTATACTTGTGTTGCATGAAATTTACATCATAATTGTATATGTACGTAATTCAAATGCGTTTTAGAAAATTTAGTAGCAAGTTCCGAAAAATAATTCTTTACGAGTATATGTACCTATGTTTGTATTGAAATAAATGCTAATTGACATTTGCACAACAACTCCTGCACTTAAAAGTCGACATATCTACGTTTAATTTTCCATTTGCATGCAACATATACATAATTACATACAAACTGAAAAAAAAAACTTAAATTTTATACTTTAAAGTTTCGCGTTAATTATTAAGGATAATGGAAATTGTACATATTCTTTTTTAAACTTTTTATGTCAGAAAAAATAGAAAAACAAAGTTCTTAAATATAAATTGCTTTATATACTTAGTAAATGTATGAAAAAGAACATCATTATTTTATTTTTAAAATATAATTTTCTATGTTGAAAAAAGACTTAACAAAATTTGCCTTTTGCAAACAAACTTTTCAAAAGTTACAAAAATATTCTACAGAAAATAGCCGCGAGTTAAACTTTTTATAAATTGAAAGAAATTTTGTAAAATATTTTTTAACAAAGTTGGAAGAAAAACCAAAAATATTCTACTCTATACAAATACATACATATGTACATACATACATAGGTCCATAGAAAATATTAACCCAGCGTTTATAATGAACAGTATAGAATTGGTCGATTTGGTATTAATTTACTCACACGCATTACATACACATATACATGTACATGTGTATGTGAAATAAGATTTTTTTTTTAAAACGCCGATTCAATTTAATGTGTTTTCATTATAAATAACATAATTATGTATATGTATGTATGTATGTCTTTATGTACATATTACTTACCTATGAAAACGACCTTTGTTTAGTTACTGATCTGTGATTAATTTCTTATTCTGTACAGAAGTTCTACATACATATATCTTGGGATTCACAACTCCTACCGATTTAATTCCCGTAAAATGTCTAACGTAAAATGGCGATTATTAATATTTTGTAAGACTTTGAACATTTTTCTTAATTTTTTTAACAAAATTAACTTTAAAGTTCACAGTTTTTTATGCACTAATTTTAACATTTACCATTAAAATTTTTCATTAAAATTAAAAATTCTTCTTATTTTACACAACTTTTCCCTTCTAATAACTTTAATAAAGTGACCTATTAATTTATACTTTTATGTTCTTTAAAAAAATATACCGTAATGAATATACCGCAATATTAACATTATGACAAAATACAAAATACCTATGCATTTAAAAACTACATATGTATGTATGTAAAAAAATATGATTAGGCATTGACTTCGAATGTAAATTCAATTTTTTTTTTTCCTTTCTTTTTCGCCCTAATATGTTACTTCTGCAGCCGTATCATTTTGTAGCATGAATAATTTGTCGCTAGTCGCTACACTCGGCCGGTAACGTAGTACAATATTTATTTTATGTGAATAAAAAGAATAAATCAACTAGTCACGATATCAGCTGCCATGGATAAACATCAACTTAAAGGTGGTAAGATCAATTTTGTATTTTTATTTTATTTAGTTAAGTTTTTTCTAGTGAATCATAAAATTAATATTATTCAAGTGTTTTAAAATATTAATAAAGTGTTTTCTTTGAAAGTGCTAAACCTATTTGCAATTTATTTTTGTTAATCAATTGTACATTGCATTTGATTACATTTTGGCGTCATTTTTTTTTTTTTGCGTTCTTTTTGTGTGCAAAATATGTAATAAAATTTTATTTTCTCTATTTCAGAATGAAATTTAGGATCACTCAAGAAATTGAGGACCAAGTAACCAGTGCAACGGTCAAAAATTATGCATTTTATCAGGCAACTTGTAAATATTTTTGCAAAATAACTGTTCTTATTAGAATACGAATATTTTCTGATATTTATTGTTGTTTTCTTTGTTTTCTTTTTAGATTTTTGTTTCAGTTTGCGTTATAGCTGAACAAAGAAAGACTTGACAAAAAATATGTACATACATATGTATATAAATTAAGTGATTATAATTCATAAAATTGATTGCTTGTAAATACAGCGCTACTGTAATTTTGAAGCCAGCAAATACTCGTAGACGTAATAAAAAATTGTCTACCTAAGTGCAGATATGTATACATATACCAGCATATGAAAGCAACATTAACCTTGATTTTACAGCAATACAAACTCAACTGCTGAATAAACCAAATTAACTCTAGATTTGTGTTTTTCAAGTGTTTCTCTAAAGGGATTAATACATACATACATATTTGTATGTATGAAATTTTTTTTGCGAATTCTGTGTTTAGGCCTCCGATTATTAATGGCGGATCCAAATTACAAACAAAAAGTTAGTTATAAGAATTTTTAATAATTTATTTTACATTCAAAACAATTGTATAAATTATAAAGGTTTGCGCTTATAAAAATTTCCTACATTGAATAAAAGACTGCATTAGAATTTTGAACCTTATGTAGTATTAGTTTCAAATTGCATTTCTCTTAATATTGAAAACATTTTAAGAACAAAGCGATTCGGTGAATGTCTCGTAAATTTATTTACTTTTTTATAAAATTAAAAAATTTTAATCAAGTACTATTTTCTTTTTTTCATTTCAGGTTTTTATATTTTTTATTTTTATATAAAAAAAAAATATCGAGAAGGAACAAACGAAAAAATAATCATCAAAATATTACACAACTTTTTAAGGATTTTGTTATAATGGCAAGCGGCCGAAGTGCTAGACTACCAGCAATACCAAATCAAAATCCAAATATTCGACAACAAACAAATGAGATAAATCAAAATTTAAATTATCATTTTCATAAAACAACACAAACAATAACTGCCATGCCTATAGCTGATACAATTGAAGGATTAGGACCAGATTTAGCTGTTGCTACAACTCAAGTTCTAGAAAGTTTATCGGATAAAGAAAGGCAAATGATATTGGATGTTCTAAGGCGTGACGAAGGTGTTCGTCAAAGGGATGCTGCTAGAATAATGTAAGTGATATATTTTTTTTATCATTTTTATTATTCTCTTATTCTTAACAATAATTAGAAGTACCTACATAAATATCTTATCTAAGTTTCAAGTTAATTAATGTATCAAACTGTCTAGGTAACAGTTACATAATATGTATACATACCTATGTATTTAATTTTAGTTCAAATCATCGTGGCCTGCTATATTTTCATTAGTAACAAATAAGATTTTTATCTGCTTCTACTTTGTTAATTCTGACATTTTTTATTTATATTTGACTCCTATTGATTTTGTATGCTATGCTACTTAGTAAACATTTTCAAATCTATTAAAAACTACAACAAATTATCAATTCTGAGAAATCAACCTATTTATTTGGTTTATTAAGTGATATTTATTATAAAGTTAAGTAAAATTAATGGTAAAAATTAAAATTAATATACATAAGTGAGTTCTTTCAAAATTTAAAAGAGAATAGGCGAATGGGGGCAATTAAAAACGTTTGTGTTTCTCTGTAACTCAAAGAGAAAATTTTATTTGTGGACTTTGTCCAATTTTTTAACCAACTTAAATTTACTGGTTTTAGCAATTAAATTGGCTCTTGCAGCTACTCCTATTTTTTATTTTAAACTTGGTATTATGTATGTATAACGTTTTCTACAATTTTAATGATTCTCCAAGAAAGAAATTTTTCTAAGATTTTCCAATTTACATTTTTTATTTTTTTTTCTTTTCAATTTTCCTTTAATGTAGTTGCTTAGAAATTCTTTCTGTTCGTCCTTTATTCTATATTTTATATTCCTTCTTTTTTTGCAGTATTAAAATAAAATTTTTATAATAAGTTTAGATGTTTTACGATCTAACTTCTTTTTCTCATAAAAAGATGAAATAAATTGAAAAATGAATTGATCGTAAGAGCAAAAAGGGAACAAAAAATAAATAATTTTTGTTCAATTTCTCCTTTTTTTTGAAAATATTAAAAATAAACAAATAATAACTTTCACAAATTATTGAATACTTTTTTATTTTTTACGTTTCTATTACGTTCTTTAGAAATGGCACGTAGCGTTTTGTAAATAGCTTTCATATGAATCTAGATTGTAGTTGATCAAAGACTGGATTCTTATTTAATATTTTATTTTAAATAAGAAACCTAATAGGAACCATATAAGTTCATAGTCATATTGTCAGGACTACATTTCTGTTCTACTATTGTAGGACAAAAAAAAAAGTAAATGGACCAAAAAATGTTTTTTTTTTTGTATTTTACAGTTGTTAGACCATTTCTCAGTGTCACAGAAAACGGTTTGAATTTTTTATAAAATTGAATTTGAAAAATTAAGTTTTTTTGCTGAGAGAGCAATACGACTTCGTCAACATAGTTATTTTTGATTATGATATCTTAGTTGGTAGACTGTCAGCTTAGAAAGCGGTACGTCACCGGTTCAAGTCCAGTTCGAGGAGAAAAATTCTTTAATTTTTTTAGCTTTAACTCGTTTCTTTGATTACTTCATCTATTTATTCTGTAGTTGTATGAAGAAATTTCAATTAGGTTAATATTATTAGTGGTTTAATACTTATTAAATAAAAAATTTTCAATTTTCATTAGAAAAATTCTTTTACACAATTGTACTATCTTGGCTTTATACAAAACTATATTCTTGTTTTTTAGTTAATGTTATAATTTATAAGTATGTATATGTAATATCTGGTAATACTTGTATAAATTTCGGTTCAAAATAATAGTTTCATTCAAAATTGTTTTTTTATTAAAAATTTAAAAATTACTGAGTAAATCTTTGATCTTCTTATTAATTTTTATTTAGATATTTGATTAAAATTCTTCATTAATAAAATTTTATATGTAAAATTTATAAAAGATACTTATTAATATTATTAATAGACAAAGTATTTAAATAATACAAATGACATGTCTATATCATTTTGAAACCCTAGGTTAGGTTATCCGAGGATATTCTTAGGCCCATTGTAGTGCCGCTGAATCTCCATGTCCCCACCCCTACGTGAACCAATCCCAGTCCTTTATAAATCGGTTTAAGTCTTGAAACCCAAAGATATTCCTGCAATTGTTTCAAAGTAAATGTCTCATAAATACTTGAAGGTAAATTGAGAGAATTTTTTTAATTTTATTGTAAAAAGAAACATTTGAAGAAATTCCAAATTTTGTAATGCTTGTAATCTTTTTATATTTAGAGTATCAAAGAATTCTAGAAACCGTGTGAATTAATAGACAATGATTTGTTGTGTATGAATTATGGTATATACACTGATACTGAGCAACTCATACTATTATAATAATTTTACCAACGCTATCGGTAAATATAAATTAATTAAAAGATAAATAATTGGTATTTAATAGTTTCTCTAGTAAAGACACAGTTGTATTTATTATATGAGGCGAGCATTCGTTTTATATACAAATTGAAAATCTTCTTAAATAAAATATTTGCACTTAGTTCAGTACTTTTTTGTATATTGTGAGTCTACAAAAATTATTTAGTTCGTACTTTATTTTCGTTCGTCTTTTAATTAAAATTCTTGTAATTAACTAGCATCTTATATAATAATGATATAATGTAAATTTTTAATTATATTTTATATTTTTAACATTTTTACAAAACTTTATAGTTATAGCAATGTAAACGAATCTTAAAACTTTTTTAATAATAAATTTTGATTTAAAAAATTCTTATTACATTTGACATAAAATAAAAGTAAAAACTAATTAAATTTTTATATGAAAAAAAAATTATTTACAGATTCTTTTATGCGTAGGTACTGTGAGTTATGAATTCTAGCTTTTTGTTTCAATACTTTCACGACATTCGCACACTGTTGTACTGTACGATACAATTCGAAAAAATTAATGTTGTGGTTATAGTTTTAAACTAGACCAAAATTACAAAAATTTTCTGTGACATTCTTAAATAAAAATGTGGACTGAAAAAGTTCAATGAAAAAAACAAAAAAAAAACACATAAAAAGGACATAATAATTTTTCAGAAGGTTTTTTTATTCGAACGATAAGTACTTGTTGAATTTTTTTCTATTTTTCCTTATGATTTATCGTAGTGGCAAGTCACGTCTGCTAATGTTTTACAATTGCAAACCCTACTTATATAACTTATTATAATTGCATGTTATAACACAACACTTACACTGTATACACTTACACTACAATTTTATTACTCTTCCAGATTATTGTACAAGTACGGGTTGAACTTTTTTTTTTACACAAAAAGCACAAAAAATAAAAATTTCTACAAGATAGTTGAGTATACATTGTACATTTATAATAAAATGTTTTTAAGATCCTTTTTATAAAAATAACATTTTCACATAGTAAAACATTTTTTGTGTAGCCGGGCTAGATGTACACCTTTATTGCCTCTAGGTTAAGTTTTATACTTTCAATAATAAATGTTTAGTTTCTTGTTTTTTATTTTTTTTTGTACCTTTGTATACAGTCTGTCAAAATGGTTTTGTTTTCAAATGTTTTCAAATGCACTTTTACTTTAAGGTTATTAATATGATTGGTTCAACTTTCTAGTTGTTTCCATGAGTTTCATAAATATTTAAAGTCAAAATTTGTGCATAATAGGCATATAAATCTAAAAAAAACGAGAGAAAAAAGAGTTGACCCTGTCAACTCTGTGACACCCGTACGAACTTGTTATCCTATGTGCGAATAAATATGTTATAGCTGACGATGGGACAGACTATGACTTTAAGTTGCCGTATTATCATATTAATTAATGCAAAGTTGCAATACTGGCCAAACGAACGGATAGACAAAGCTAAATCGACTCAGAATTCGACACTTATCAAAAACATACACTTGAGTCTATATCTCAGACCATTATTTCTTAGGTTTATAAACGGTAAGGCAAATTTAGTATATCCTTCGATATATTAAATTTGCCTTACTACGGGTGTAAAGATGTTGTTTTAGGTTACCCTTATAATCAAAAGATTTTGTCTAGTCTAGTACTTAAATTGAAATTAACTTTATTTAAATCTTGAATAATAGAGAAGGTTCAATTGAAACAAAAAGAAAAACAGGTGGAATTGATTTAAGTAATTGTGGTATAAGTATCTTTGAATACCAATATTATTTAAATTTAATTAGTTCTTAAATTAAGCTTAGTTAAGTTTTGTCTATAACTTCTATTTTGTACCTATAGAGAAAGTAGAACCGTGAAATTTTACATTATTGTTGATAAATAAGTAATAATTTTCAATTTCATATAGAATAAAAACAACTCAAAAGTAAAGAGCTTACAATTGTACATACGTGTAAAATTAGAACAAAATGAAATATAAACTGATATTCAATTTTAATGCGTTATTATGTCAATATACGGGTGATAGCAATGAAATTATAGACTTGATTGATTCATTGAATTCTCGAGGTATTAATCTTTCCGAATTTTAATATTTGTTTTCAGTCAATAGCATACCACCATATGACTAAATATGTCTTTTTCTTTATAAAGAGGAAATCAAGATTATGTTCGAAGGGTGTTATAAATTTACATTACCGTTTGTAACACTATGAAATAATGATCTGAGATGTAGACATAAGTGGATGTTTTTGATCAGCGTCAAATTGTGAGTCGATTTAAACATGTCTTTGTGCCTGCCCGCTTGCCCGTTCGTTCCAACGATAACTCAAAAAACTAATTTAGCAAGTCTCATTAAATTTTCACAAATAATTTATAATACATACGGGAACCTTAATACTTATACTTATTTATAAAACTTAATATGGAAACCCAATTTATATTGGAAGTGATCGAGACAGTTGTTCGAGTAACTAGCCTCAAAAGTTATTTGGTCATATCTTAGAAACTCCTTAAGATACAGTACTAAAATTTTGTACAAACAGATGGTAATATTGTCACTATTTTACTTAAAAGCAGTTAAGATAAGCACTTATGATAGTTGCCATATAATTTCGAAATTTTTTTTGGTATTATATTACATTATTATTAAAGCTATATTAAAGAAATTTCGCGCAAACAAGTATGTTACTGGTGCTGTTATACGCTATAGAAATCGTTGAAATGTATTGATTCCTTGTGGTAGCTGTCCTATACAACTTCAATAGTTGTTTGGTTATATCTTAATAACTATTGAGATTACAGTATAAATTTTACATGAATTAATATTGTAATACCGCAACTATTTTTGCCAGCAACTATTATTGGAATTCCTATATTATTCGGAAAACATACCATGTAGTTATAGTTTTGTATAACACTCACTTAGATTGAACATTTTAACAACTTCTCTTGCCAATTAATTTTTGGCTCCTTTTTTATAATGCAAAAATTCGTAAAAAATAATTTTTAATAGTAATATTGCCATAACAGGAACAGCAAAAACTCGTTTAATATTTTTTTCATCTTTTGAGTAAAGAAATATTTTATTAAAAAAACTCATTTGATCACTAGAATAATGAAAAAAAGGACAAAATAAAAAATTGTGTAATACTTTTTACAACATTCTTTAAAGAAAAGAAAACTTTTCTCTGTATTGGAAATTAAAAACAAAAAAATTTTAAAAAATTATTTATAAAAGTTTAAATAACAAAATTTTAATTATAAAAATATTAATCAAAATGTGGGTTGTGTTGTGTTTTTTCTCAAATTGAAAGCAAAAAAAATTTTTTATATTTTCAAATTAAAGAATACTATCTAAAAAATCTAACCCAAGTCAAATAAGGGTATAGCTAACTCCAAACTATTTGTTTTTCTCATTCAACCACATTTTGGTGGTAATGTCTGCTATTAGCTTTTTAATAATTTCATTGCATACACGTCTTCTCCGCGTTTATTTATAACTTTGTTAATAATATTATGTGAATGATAAAAACTTTTAAAGTCATTGAATTGTTCAGACAAATTTTCATTAATAAATGTTTGTTCATATACATATATTTCCCAAGGGATTATTATAATGACAGTTTTTAATTTGGATAAAAAATTACAATAGTAATGAATAAAGTGAGTTGGAATTACAAAAAATGTTCGTCATTTTCATATACGAGTAATCCACAATATTATAATTTTAAATGTCTTTTAAAAAATTTTTATTATTATTTCGGCTGCGACTGCAGTATTTTGGTTTCTAATTCTTTGATAAATGTATATTGAGACAATTAAATATTTATATTATATAATTTTGAAAAAGTTAAAAATAACTATATAGAATTAAATTGGCTCTGAGTGACAGTACGCAATGTTTTGCGTATTTGGTAACTCCTATACATGTCATTTTGATAGTCGGTCCAACACATGCTATTCTCTGCACTCTCTTCAATTTTCTCCTTCTTTGAATTATGCCGCCGTAATTCTAACGTATAAAATATAACGAATAAATCAACCGGCGGGTCCGCAAAGCGACTTCGGGTACCTCTCATGTGTATAAAACCAATGTATATTTTGGCGGATTTACAGAAAGCCTCAACGTATTTAATCTGTTAACATTCTCCTCCATTACTGTATAGCTTTTTTCTTACTTATTTTTAACTTCTTGTTCTTAAATATTTTTGAAACTCTTTTATACATCAATTTTTTTTGAGTTGATCTAGTGAATTTTTGCAATATTGTGTATTCAGGTAGTTCATCCAACTTTATTGCTGTTAATTGTTCTAAATTGTTATTACCCCTTTTATTTAAACTGTGAGAAGTAAATGCTTAGACAGGAATCAAATATTTTGTTAAGCATAAATTAGTGCAATAAAAGAAACTTTTCGCAATTTGCAACATAGTTTCCAATATTCCCAATTTACATAAATTTTTATTTTATACACTAAAAATTTTGTATTACATTTTTCCTAATTTGCCTATATTATTAATTTATTTCATTTGCATTTTATTCTGTTTCCTTTATTTTCATTTCAGATTAATATTTTACAGTTTATATTTATACAAGTATGTGCTTATTTTTAACACTGTTGTAACAAAAGTATTTATTATATACATATTACATTGTGATATGTATAACAGTAAACATAGTATTGTGTACTGTTATACCCTAGTGAAACAGTACCTTAATACAATAAATTTAGGCCGTTATCTTGTTGTAATACTTTCCCGGTCTAGCCTTGTTGGCTGGCCCGGTTCATATTATTTTTATTTTCCACTTTAAATTTTCTTTTTTTTTTCTTGTCTATCTGTCCTTTTTTTTTATTCTATTGTTATTTTATTACCCATAATGTACTTATATTTTGTCTGTAAAGAACATTTTGTGTATACGAACAAAAAAACAAAAAACTAAAAGACTAAGAAAATTCAAAAATTAAGGACTTTATTTATTTTTTACAGATTTACAATAATGCGTCTATTTAAGCACACATGTACATGCCAACTATATTGTAATAAAAACAAAACTTGTTTTATTGTAACGAATGTTCGTAACGTAATAGTAACAGACTTACAATTTGTCTGCATTATTTTTAAAATTAATTACAGTAACAAGTATATAGATACATGTATATACCCTTACAGAAAAGCTCATATCCGATCCAATATTCAATATATTATACAATGTATAAAGCATAATAATATAGATACTAATACAATTTTAAACCATTATGGAAATTATATGAAAAAAAAAAATGTGCTTGCCCTGTTGCATTTTTTTCCAAAAGAAATTCCATGAAAATTATTTCAAAATAAAAGCAATAACATAAAACAAAATTCAAATAAATATCACGCTATCAAAATGACAAATAAAATTTTAAAAAAATATCATGCAATCAAATTTTATATCAAAACAATGAAAATTTTGTATATTTTATAGAAAGATATATATTTTTCACTGCATATAAGAAATTTTATTAACAGAGTCATCTTTAGAGATTTTTTAACATTATTGTTTTGATATAGAAATTTACAAAAACAAAATTTTTCAACAAGTGAGAAATAAATAATATGAAATTTTGTGAAGTAAGAAATAATAATAAGAAAGTAAATGAGAGAGAAATGAAAGAGAATGATAAATTCAAAAGCAAAATAAAAAAAGATTGCATTTAATTCCAATATGACTGGAACTGGAACTTAACTAACATTTTGATACCATTGAACACTCTTACAAAAATATTATAGTGTTTGTATGACATAAATTTATGTCATGATATATATTTATGTCGTGTAATAAATTTATATCATGAGATATTTTTTATTATTATTATTTTCCGCTTTACATATTATTTTCAATTTTTGTGTTTTTTTCTTTTTCTTTTAGTTTTCTTTGTTAGGCTAGTAACATTTTTCTTACTTCTTATATTTGAATCAATTCTTTTGATATAACCGAGTAATATTAAGATATACTCGTATGTAGATATAATATTTTATATTACTTGCATGAGAATAATGTTATGTACCTATATATAGAGACAATATAATTTTTATTATGAATAAACGTGAAGTAGTTACAATGCTAAAGTAATATTTTTTTCTTTTCATCTTTAGAATATAAATATTTGACTATACGTATATTATATATATATACATATACACATTATAATTTATATGGAATGCTACTATATGTATAAAACCTGCTTGTTGATTCCAGTTAAGGTAGGTTGTTGATATAGTTATATGGATATTTTGTTTTCCTTTTTTTACTTTTTATTTAAAAATTATAGTAGGTTATAATAATAAAAATACATTTATGTAGGTATATATATACATACTTTAATATTATGTCAGTAACTTTTTTATAATATTCTTATGATACAAAAAACAAAACGAATAATCGTGTATATATATTATGAATGTATTTGGAAGGTATATAGGTGAATAAGATATATACAAAATGTAAAAATATGAATATAATATACTTTTTTATATATTCATATATTATATATGTAGATACTTATATTTTTAACTGGCTGGTTGTGGCTGGGTTTCTGGGGGATTTCATATTTTGAAATTTTCTTATATTGTTCAGTATGTATCTCGCTTGTTGCGTTTTCGGTTCGGATAAAATTTGTTGTATTGGCGCTATGGATTATTATTAAACGCGATTATTATTATTATTTTTTTTTCTAAATATTCTATCTGTTTTTCACTTTATTTTTTTGGATTATTTATTTATTTATTAAAAATATAATAAAAAAAAATATTAAATTAAAATTATCGTGTATCTCGTTTATGAAATATATAATTATAATTTAGAATTTTCTAAAAGAATTTTAAAAATAACTAAAAAAAATAGAAAATTACAAGTTACAAATATAAAATTAATTTATAAATTTTATTTTTTCTTAAAATAATTAATAAATTAAAACACTTTTTTTTTGTGTTTTTCATATTATTATGTACGAAAAAATTTTTAATAGCGTGATTCAACAAAAATTTTAATTTAATCGCGGGTTTTATTTATATATATAATAACGTGTATTTACCTATTATTATTTAGAGGAAAAAAAAAACAAAACCGACTTATAATCTAATTTGAATGAATTTTTTTTTTAATTCTATAATTAATTGTACAAGATATTAAAATTTAATTGAATATAATTTGAAGATTAAAATTAAAATAACGAAATTGAAATGATAGAAAAAAAAATAAATAAATAATAATTTGAATAAAGAAAAGAGTTGTACCTATCAACTATAAAATAAATTTGAGTTTTGAAATCGAAAAAAAAAAACCAAAATATCGAAAAAATATTAAAGATTATATTAATATAATTATGATAATTAATGAAAAATGAAAAACAAGGATTATTAATTATAAAAAAGGAAGGAAAGAAAAATTTAACAATAATTAAAAAAAAAATATTCAATCGACTATGAGAAATTTAATTAAATAAGAAGGACAATAAAAAGCTGGTAATTAATTAATTTATTATTATTATCGTGATATTAAACACTAATTCTTGCCTTGTATCATCTAATTAATATTATAGTAATAAAAATTAAAGCTCCGATTTTGATGACAATTATTGCATCCCTCCTCCCCCATCTTCCTTCGTCACAACACTATTGGCCCATTATCAGCCATTATTACCCCTCGGCCAAATTTTGTTTTTTGTTAATGTATATAATTTACACCCTTCATATTAATATTACACTTGCGTCTTTTTGAGGTCTAAGTATAATAAAACTTTTATTAAATTAGTTTTAAATTTTTTTGTATTGTGAATTTTTTTTTTTTGTTACACACTTGATCTAGTTTTATCTTTCGCTTTGTTATTGCTTACTGTATACAATGGCCGAAACGAAAATGTTAAGTAAATAATTGTTAAAATGCTATTTTTGGGTACTTGATATATAGAATTACCAGTAAAAGCTTTTCATAGTGAATTTTTTTCTTTTTTTTTTTGGTAATTTTCTCAGGTCAACCAGGCGTTTTGCATATTATAGTTACGTAGAAGGTTTTCTATAAAAAAATTATCAGTTTTTGTTTTTTTATTTTTTTTTTTCTAAATCTAGGTACCATAATAGGTTAATTTAATATGTAATTGTTTTGTAGTTGATAGCTTATTTTAAATAAAAAAAATTATTTGCCAAAATTGTAAAAACTTGAACAAATTTACAAAATGTCATTTTCCAATTTAATATGATAATTTGGTGTAGAATGGATTTCTTTATCTCATATATAAAACATTCTTTAATTTTTCAAATGTGCCCAAATATTGGCTGTAATGGAGTTGATAATCTATGTGTATATAGTTTCTTGCTTTTAGATTTTTAATCTTATTTATTGTTATGTGTTTAGACTCTCCTATTTTAGGAATGTTGCTTAATTTAAGAATGATATTATTACTGCAGCATCTATGTTAAAATTTAGTTTAAAAATCAAATGATGTTTATGTACACATTATGTATATACTAATATACATATAATATAATATTATAATTATATAATTATAACAATTTACATATTATATCTATATTGTTATAATTATATAATTTATAACATTTTAATAGTATATTTAAAAGGAAAATTTTTTATAAAGTTATTTTAATGAATTTTTTTGTTTTATATTACTATGGTATATAAAACCTGTTATACTGTCAAATTACCCGGTACATTATAAGAGTAAAGTACATATTTATAAAAACTTTATAAATATAAAGTATATTTTTTTAATTAAAAATGCATTTTGGGGATTGAAAGAGTAAAAGTTTTTCATTATTTACCATATTTTTTTTTCTAATTTTTATGTATACAAGAACAAATATAAAAGTAAATTTTTTAATTGAATTCATTCGGAGATTTAAGAAGATCTTTAAATGAAATACAAAGTAAACAAAAGGAAAGTTTTCGAAAAACAAAGTGCATAATATGAGAATAACATAAAAACTTTTCTTATATATTGTATACCAGTAAAAGAATAGAGTACTGATAATTTCATTTCATAAGGAAGTCAAAATTCCCCCTTTAACTTTTCTTAAGTGCAATCTCATTAAAGTTTTACTTTTAGCATATATACTCTATATACATAGGTATGTATTTTAAAATTTAATTATATTATTTTTATTTTTAATTAATTTAAAAAAATATCTTAAATAAAAAGAAAAAAGTTTCTTAACTTTTTAACTCTTTCTGTGCCAAAAACATCTATGTATATATAGAATAATGGAGGTGCATAGTACTTTATCGAAATTCACAAATTTCTTTTTAAAGAAAAGTAAAAAGTATTTGTATAAAATATCAAAGAGAAAAAATTTTGTATATGTGGGTACCAAAAATAATTATACGAGTATAGTGTTAAGCAAAAGTTATGACACCGTTTAAAATTATTTCTATAGAATTTTGTATAGTGTTAGATCTAGTATGCTGTACACGTTAGGGTATACTCTAAAATATTCGTTAAGGTAAAATTCATTCACTTCTTAAACTTATGAAACCTATTTTAATATACGTACATAATTGTATAGGTAAATATTGAGTATATCTAATGTCATATTGTAATTTTAAATTCTCTAACTTTTTCAATATACAAATTGAACCCACATACTACATTTGCAAATTTATAGATTTATGATAATGTAACAAATACATTAAATATAATTTAGAGGGAAGAAAACATACGTAAAGTTTTTCAAGAAATTCTTAGAAAAAAGGGTCTATCTTATAGATTTTAAAAATTTTCTAAGTCAAAAGTTAGTTACTAATTAAGATTTAAAATTGCTTTTTTTTTTTTGTTTATATTTTTTTAGAAATTTATAGCAAAATCACATTTGACCTTCAAAATTTTAGATAGAAATTTAAATATTTTAGATTTCAATATTTTATTTAATTTAGCAATATATCATATAAATAAATTTTTCAGACTCATCGCATGAATTTTAGTACTATACTTTAAAAAATTTAATACTCTTATAGTGATTTTATTTGTATTTGGTTTTCAATTTTAGGGGCACCACTTGAATTTTATAGCTTGAACTTGAACTTCTCAAGCAAGATTTGTTTCTAAATCAAATATATTGTTTCAATTGAAATTTATGCCCCCCCCCCCCTCTCGCTCCAAAAGTTCTAATAGGAAAATTTTTGGAATTTTACATTTTTATTGTGAGATTTCGATGTCGAAAATGTTGTGATTTTGATGAAATTTGGATATTATTTTATTTTTAATACGTATATCAAACAAATTTCACAATATTTTGAGAGTTATTTAAAATTTAATGAAAATTTCACTTGAGTAATATATGATTACGGATAACTTGTCTGCCATCTGGTAGGATTTATAATAATTTTATTTTCTTATAGTAAAAGTGTCGTGACTAAGTTTAAGTTCGAAAGATATGACATTTTTTGTTGCAATATAAAAATATTTTAAATATGTATGTATCGTGAGACGACTGCTAAATCACTATAGTTCGATGAGTGATTTAAGTCACGGGCTAAATTAATTATATTGCCGTTATTATATGGTATAACGTTTGTCTAATTTGCATAACGAGGCTTCCATTTCTCTTCTGCTTCATCTTTCGCTTGGTCTGCTTTTGGTTGTTCGTTTTCGGCTGACTTGATAACATGACAAGCCGTGTGTTCTTTAGCTTGATTTTATAGATCTCCGTCAGCATTCCGGTTATATCATTTGTCGGTTTCTTTTGATTTCTTAATTTGGCAATATTTTCATTTATTACAATTAAGTCTATTGATTTCTAGTTTAGTAATAGCCACAATATATTAAATATTACTTAATTTGGTTTAAACATGTAAAACAGATAATTATAATTTTTACTTGTTTTCACATTTTATTCTCAACAAAATAAATTATAAAATTTTATAACTACCTACTTAAAATACCAATTACGAAACAATTTAACATTTATTAAATTTAAAAACAAATCACAGGTATTTATACTTAAGTATGTATAAATAATGGCTTTCAAAAATGTGCTGTTCCTTTCTAATTAAGTACCACAATTCTATGACTTAAAAAGGTAAAATTCATCAGATATCTAGTTTTTTCACAATGATATTTAAAATTTTGTTTTTGTTTTCCATTCATTCATAAAAATTATAATTTTTATTTTTGTTCAAATAAGAAGATTATGTTCAATATACTCGTATGTAGCCATATACTTAGGTCTCTTTGTTATAGGTAAGAAACTAATAAAATATTTAGGATATTCAACTCGTTATTATTTTTTAACGACTTTTTGTAATTTTTTGTGTATAATTTTAATATTTAAAATAAACATAAGAGAATTTTAGCAAGTTGGAAAAAAAATTTTTAGTTCATGTTAATAAATTTGCAAATATACGTAAATCAACATTTGTACACGTACGTGTGTAGATGCGTTCAAATGATTTCGACAATAATTTGATGAGCAAACAAAATTTAATAAAATTTTTTTTAAGAAAACACAAACTTACAAGTACCTTATTTAATTACTATTTTCATTAAAAAAATTTTGTACAAAGACGCAAAGTCATTAAAGAAAATAAAAACTTATGATGTGAAATGAATTTTATGAATGCAAATTTTGTAAAGAAGGTTTAAATAAAAATTTGTTCAGCTTCAAATATAAAATGTATTTTATATGATTATTAAGCTGACATGTATACATTTACATATACGAGTAATACCTGTAATATTTTTTATTACAACAATGAAAAACAAAAGTATATATACTTAAGTGACAGTCTTTCTAATTAAAGCACATTTCAATTACTAAAGCACAGTCTGTGCCGGTTTGTGTTGTAATAGTAGATTATGTATGTTTGTACGAACATATACGAATAGATGCCTAATTGAATGGTCGAACTTAACGTTCGGACAAATAAGCCTTTATTTTATGTAAGTTTCTATTGTGCTTACTAGAAAAGGCAATTGCTTTCTATTAAAACTTGATTACCAATAATACTAGGTTTAACTATTAAATGCCAATATAAACAAAACAATTCTCTCAAATTATTCTCTCTCGACTAATATAATTCTCAATTAATACAATTAGCACTAAGGTTAAGCTAGATTAAAAAATTTATACATTTTGTAAAATTTGTGGTTCAATAATTGAGGAGGGGGAAGATGTACACAGAAATTTTATTCCAGTTATTCAGAAATCGATATCTATAAGCAATAAATATTAAATTTAAGGGGGATGGGTGGAGGAGGAGAACCCTAAAACTAAAAACTAATTTTGTTCAAATAAAGAAACAATATTTTCAAGATGTTTTAGTTTTTGTTGTTACATTAAACGTTGTACAAATTTGGAAAACACAGACGGACGCTTAGATAATGGAAAAATTTACGATTAAAAATTTAAATTGTTCATCAAAATCGGAGCTCATCAAAACCATTATTAATAATATTGCCTCAACAACTTAAGTTCCGCTCAATAACTAATTAATATTTAATTTGTCTTCATGTTTGATTTTAAGGTTTATAATACTTTTGAATTAGTGAAATTTTTTTTTTTGAATATTATTGAAATAAAAGTGATATTATTTTTTTTAAAATAAAATAATAAAGTGAATAAAAAAAAAATCCTTAGATAATTAATCATTTTTGTATGTATTTGTTGTGCTCAAAAAATGTCATTAGCACAAAAAAAAAATATTTCTATTACAATAAAAGTGTTATACTTCTAAGAATAATTTAAAAAGAAAAAAAAAATAAATTTTTAATACAATAAAGGAAAAAAAAAACACGCTATAAAGGAATTAAAGAAACCATAAAAACTCAAAACTCATACGAAATTAAAAATTAAAGAAGAAAAAAAAACGACGAAAGCAATTCGAACATTTTCAAGGAAGAAGAGTAGGAATATAGAAGGAACAAAGGAAATTCTTATTTAACTTGTTGTCTTTTTGGTTCTGTTGGCTGTTGCTGCTGCTGCTGTTGACTCGCTGTTGCTCATCTTAAATTTATTCTTTTGAATAAATTTTTTAACAGGTTGGAATTATTTTTTTTTTATTCAATATTTTTTGATTTTTTTTTTTTTTGCTCCTACCTTCTATTTTTCATTATATTTTAAAATCTTTACAAAAACAAACTGAAAAAATACAAACTCATATAAAATGTGTACTCTTTTATAAAACGGGTATTAAACAGGTATTTTTCTTTCTCATACCTGTTTGAATATATTGAAATCAAATACAGGTACCTACCCATACTCATTAATGGATATTTACAGGAAATATCATTCGTAATGTAGATTTTATATACATACATATATAAGTTAACAAATATTTGTATTTGTAATAAGAATGCTTGCTTAGAGACAAGCCATCTATATATATATGTATGTGTTATGACAAGGCATACATATACATGTGTTAATTTCTCTTAAGTAAAAATATGAAGTTATAAACTGCTTCATTTTCTTATAAAAAAATATTGAATCCTTTAAATAATAATATTAATATTTTGTTGATGTATATGTAAATAAATTAATAATCGTATATCTTCGTCATAAAAATGTGTATACGTATATACATACAATTTAGTATAGGTAAATTATATAAGTCACACTACAAGTTATTCATCTTCGTTTCGATTTTTTAGAAATTAATAAATTTTGATTTACAATTTCTAAATTCAATTTGGTATCGGAAATTTTATTATAAGGTTACTAAATGAGAAAAACGTGTCTTTCAAGAAATTTTTTTTGCTTTTTAGAAAAAATATGGCAGGACGTCTCTCAAATTAAAAATTTCATATTAACTTGTCTTTTTTGAATATTGATTCGATGTGGTGAAAAAAGCCTTATTTAGGTGTAACGAACTTTTGTGTTATCTTGTTTTTTTTTTTCATACATTGGTATTTGTAGGGATACCATTTTTACCGACCGCATTGCATACAACCCTCCCTTATATGATTGTACCAAATTTCGGAAATTCGAGTTTTCGGTGGTAATGCACTTCTACATAGTAGGGGAGCGTAAATAAATTTGTTTTTAGAGAGGTCTGTCTGTCGGTTTGTGTCCACCGGATTTTTCACATCATCTATGTCACATCGGATTTTTTTTTTAACTTGTTCATTTCTCGTGATCGATAATTGCTCTCCCAATTATAAACTTTAATACCTTTTGACTATTATCTTGTATTTTAGTATTTTTACATAATCCTGTTTAAGATGAAATTCGTATAAATGAGAATCTCATGTTTTATTCTTAATAATTTGAAATTATCAATATCAACAATCAACACATACGAAACTTACTTCCATTTCAAACAATATAGACGAACGAATAACTGTTAATTTTCATTTCAATTTTTATTCAATTATTCTGTCAAAAGTTTTCATATTATTTATATACAATATAAATTCAATTTAATATAAAACAAGTAAAAACGTTTCAGTCGGTATAAACCGATTGAATTATACCCTGCACCTTTCGTTGTTTTATAGCAATTACTCAAACCAGTGAAACAATTTTATAGAAATTTCACGGATATGTCTGATTTATAACTGGACACACAACTGTCAAGTTTCATGAATCTGACTTTATTATTTTTCCAAATATTTAAAATAAGCTTTTGGAGTTGTATGGCAAGTACCCGAACCTGTCAAGCAATTCCATTAAAACTTCAGAAATATGTCTGACCTATAATTGGACACACGACTGACAAAGCTCACGAATCTGACTTTATTATTTTTCCAAATATTTAAAATAAGCTTTTAGACTTGTATGGGAGCTACTCGAACCTGTCAAGCAATTCCACCAAAACTTCAGAAATATATCTGATCTATAATTGGACACATGACTGCCAAGTTTCAGGAATCTGACTTTATTATTTTTCCAAGTATAAAAAATTTGCTGTTGGAGTTGTATGGCAGCCACCCGAACCGGTACAGCTATCCCATTATGATTTTTAGAGCATATGTAGAATATAATTGGACACATGTATACAAAATTTTATATTTATACCTTTATTAGTTTTTGAAATATTTAAAATAAACTCTTTGAGTTGTATGGCAGCTACCCAAACCCGTTGTCCGAATTAGTCCAATAACAATAGGGCTAGTCCCTGGCACAAAAGAAAAAACTTGTGAAAGTTTGGTGTCGATTGCATTATTCCTTTTTGAGTTATCGTGCAATCGGACGGACGGACAGACGGACATGTCTAAATCAACGCAGAATTTTACGCTGAGCAAGAATATGTATATATGTCCATACCGCAGATGACTCCTTCAAGTAGTTACAAACTCCATACCAAAGTTAATATACCCTTCACGAAGTGCAGGGTATAAAAACGCAAATATTAAATTTAGTTTTTCATTTAATAAAGCAATTAACTTTTATTCTTAAATGAATTTGTTTTTAGGTTAAAGTTTTATGGTATATAGAGAAATATTTTTTTTGCCGAAATTCTCGTTTTAATTTCAACAAATATATGTACATATGTTCAAATTGAATATAAGTATGTGAGGTGGGTGATATTAAATTTAATTAGAAAACATGTACATATAAGTATATATTGTCGCAATAAGAAAAAAAACAGCGATGATATCAGGAAAAAGTCAACAAAATAATTGTAAAAAAAAATTATATTAAATTTCGATGTATGGTGTCACAGGACCAGGAGAAACAAAATTGAATCACATTTTATTGTTAAAAATGATTCCAATAATTTCACCTATAATACAATGTTGATTGGGAATAGTTAATTTTAATATCGTTTTGTTTTAAAATAAAATAGAATCACTAATTTGACCTGAATCAAAAAGTGATTCATATTGATACACACTCAAATAAAATCAATTTGTTCTTATTTCATTGGAATTTATTATACTGGACCTTAAATTTTAATGAATCAGTGTAAATATTTTTATTCAAACAAAGCGATTTTTTGTTTTTTGTTTAACTTACAACTATTTTGGTTATAAAATTGTCGTCTCACCTCTATAGATAGATATTTTATTTTTTCATTCATTCAACGCAATTACTCGTATTGTTATTCTTAACAACACAAACGTTTAAATATGTTGCCACATCTAAATATTTTGCTTAAAATGGCATCTACTTTAATGTTAGAAGCAGAGTCTTAAAATTAAGAGTAGAAAATTTTGAAATTGTATTTGATTTAATCTATATTTTTATTTTAATCATTTGTAATGAAATGAATTTCATTACCTTACCTGTTTCTTTTTTTGTTAGCTGCCTATTTAAAATTTTGAATTTATTTTAGTCAAAATAAATCGCTTTACTTTTAGAGTTTTTAGAACTATAATTGTAAATTCTAAATTATTTATGTATATATAGCATTTTTCTACAAAAATTGAGTTCATATAAAAGCGTTTTTCTGTCTGTTTGCCCATTGATTTGTATGTTCAATAGATTATTCAAAAATACATAGAGGACTGTTGATTTAGAAAATTTTTAGTAGTGCAAAAGATCGGAAATATTTAATTTAAAACAGATCAAATTAATGGTTCGAATAATAGCTGTTCTACCAGTTTAAATAAAATTTAATCACATTTAAAATCTACTAAAGTAACATGGTATCTAAATTTTAAATTGACATACAAACATATTTATTTATAGCTTTTAAATTGACATACTGGAAATATTCATTTTCGAAAATGCAAAATAAAATAACTTAGAATCTACCAAAATTATAGCTTTTATATTTTAATCTCACAACAAAGTATGATACCGAATTGTATGAATTGTTTGATCATACCTGCACGTATTGCCGTTTCATAAACGTTGTACACACCGCAAATAATGTTTAATTTGTCATTTTTTCTCTTGTGTTTAATTGTTTTATACATTCTTTATATTATTTTTCAGTATTTGAATAGAAAGATTTCATAGGTCATGTGAAAAGTTTTATTACACGTGACTTAAAAAATATGGAAATCTAAAAAATCATTGACAATCACTTATTCGTTTTATTTCTAGTTATATAACTGTAACAGAAAATATTGTACAATAATAGCTTTCTAATATATATTATTGATTTTCATTCAAATGTAAACTTATATTACACTTCCCATTCTTCAATCCAACTCCCCTAACCACCTGAGATGGGTCATGAAAAATTGTCATAGAAAATTCATTTATATATCACCCCAATGAGTCATAAGTTTTATTGCCTTTTCATTATTTATTTTTTAATTGAACAAAGAACAAAAAATATGAATGAAACTTCGATTACCTATTCATTTTTCCTATTTTGTACGTATATTAAAAGTATTCAAATAGAATATTTTAACTTGTTGAATTGAGTTGGTGGCTCACTGAAATAAACCCCACTCTTTTATATAATATTAATATTATTTCTAGGCTTTTTGACTGTGAATATTTAGTTGATATTAATTTTTTATTTATTTCTAAATTTACTTACAGAATATTATTACTTGCTTCCTCTAATATTTTATCGATTCTTCAACTTTTTAGGTCATGCGGCTTATATATTTCCGAATGTATCATCGGCAAATGTAGTCACAGTTATATTCTTTTAAACAAAAAGTCGGTATAATATAATATAGGACCCAGAATACTGCTTTGAGGTATACGTGCTCCATTATAATATTATGAATAAAAATTAAGCCTTAAAGTCTGCAGTTTATAAAATATTAGATTCAAAAATACAATATTCAAGAAAATAATCTTGAATATGTAAAAATGTGTTAGTACGTGTAACACTCCCTAAATTTTTATATTAAATTTCATTTCAACTAAATTATGAATTAGTTATTATTATAATTTAATTGCATAATTTTAAATCACATCGAATTTATTTGTTGTGAAAAAAACTTATTATTCATATTATTTCTAAAAGTAATTCTTAGAAATATTAATAGACAGTAGAATTTTATTTTATAACTACTTTGTGACATATATCACATACATATACTTACACTTTACTATTAAGTTGCAAAAAAATTGCTTATTCAATCTAAAATATCTTTACTTACTACCTTATACATTATGTTGTACTAAAGGTGTAATTTCATTTTTGTTTAATATGCAATGTTATAGAACAGGCCTTCTTAAACTTTTTTATATAGTGACCCCCTTCAAGCTTAGGAAATTTAAACGACCCCCTCCTCCATATAATGAAATATATATTAACCGTAGATGTAGATGTAATATCGCACTATTTTACAATGTAAATAAAATAAGGATTAAAGAATACGTACCCATTCATTTCACATATATATATAATTGGAAATGTTGATGGGATATCGGTCGTAATAAAACACAATAAATAGAATGACATAAAACTATATCTATATATTTATTCAATAGAAAAAATAAACTTTTGTAACAATTTTTTGACCCCCTTTCAGTAGTCTCGCGACCCCCTGGGGGTCACGACCCACAGTTTAAGAAGTTCTGTTATAGAATAATTGGTTTGGTTATAAATTTTTCAAAAGCTTAGTTAAAATACAAAAATGAAAAAGACGCTGAATTTGCATTATGAGGGCATAAAAAGAAAAGATTTATGATATTGTGTATGAGGTTAGGATTATTAATGTTTAATATCGTATGTCATTATGTCATTATTTCAACTATCACATGCAACACCTTCTTAACGAAATTTCGTGTATATCGTAATATGCATATGAAAATAAATACTAAATAAGTAAGTACAATTCAAAAATTTCGCCAGAAAAATTTGATTTGATTCTATAGATTTTAGAATGAAATCTTTTAAAAAACTCTCATCACAGGACAGTTAAACATAATGATCATAACATAAATTTAATTATACATAATCCAACATAGCCTAATATCGTAATTATTATAATTCATGATCTTAATAAAATTTTCTAAGATGACAAGCCAATATTTCTATATGCCTTGTCTTAATTTCGTGTTATGCATTTGGTTTTTTAATAATTAATGTATTTAATTTTTAAATTTTATAAATAACAATTTTAATCTCTTATCATTGAATGTTAAAGTATAATGTATAATTAACGAGATCTAAAAATTTCGTATGAAATTCAACGTCAAATTTTAATTATACTTTCAATATTATAATAAGTATATTAAAAATTTAGTACTTTGTATGCTTAAATAGTCACAAGTATATTGTATACTGACACTGTAATACTATATGCCAGCCGAAATAATTATGCTATCATTATAAATTTGTATATGTATTATGTAAACTTATACATACGTATAAGTATGTATGTGTCAACACCTTTAATAAAAATTTAACCAGATTATAAATTGTGTCTAGTTCATTTCTGAAATTACATAAATTGCAAATTGAATATTTTGTTGAATAGAATTAGATTAACTATATATGTAGTAGGTATATCATATGATAAATGATAATATACTTAGATTTTAGTATAGTCAAAGTTCAAAAATACAAGTATTATTTTTACAAGAATTTATTTTGTATAAATTAGTACTACAATATTGTTATAATTATTTAAAAAAAAATAATTTCTTTAGTTATCTTGTCAAAGTTGACCAGTTTAATTACTAAAGTTCAAATCTGTTTTTGTTGTTTATAATTTTACTTTTGTTTCTATTATTAGTTAATTATGATTTTTCTTTTTTTGAAATACTTAGTGAACTTATAATTGAACTCTGTGTATATGGTCTTAATTTCTGTTTTGATTAAGAAAAATATGAAAAATTTTACTCCATTTTTTAATACAAAGGTTCAATTTTGATTTTAAACATTAATTAATAGTTTTCTATAGTTTTATCAAAGAGTAGACTTCTATAAATATCAAAAGTACAATCATCTTGAGTTCTTTTGAATAAGACTCTGTTAATAATTTTAATTAAAATTTCATTACTATTTGATTACTTTTCTGAAAATATTAAAATATTGGGGAAAATTTCAATTATTTAATTTAATTTCAAGTTTAAATTTTTATTTTAAAAGTTTATTTGAAATATTCATTGAATTATTTCTAAAGGGTATTCACAAATTTAATTATTTCATATATACTATGAAAAATTTTACCAATTTAGAAAAAATTCGCATAACTTTTCAATTTTCATCATGCAAAACTAATTTTTGACTGCAACGATTTTAAATTGAATTTTTTAATATATACAAAAATTGAATTGTAAATTGAATTGAATTCAATTCAATTGAATATAGTTCAAGGTATCTTTTATCATTTTTTTAAATTTTAACTAATTCAATATTTTCAAATTCTAAAAGGGGGCAAAAAAAAAGAATAGTTCTAGTAAGATTACACGAATTCACCACATATAACAAACTCAATTCAATTGAAAATTGCAAATTTTGTAAAATTTATATTACCAATTTTGGAATTCAATTTTAGTATTAACCTTTAGATACACTTGAAAATAATAATAGATTTCTAACAAAATCTTTTTGGTTTAAGTACTAAAAAATTGTACTTTGGAATTTTTAGAATATTTCTGTACAGATTGTATTGAAATATTATTTTAACAATTCCCATAATAATTAATATAACTAAATTTTTCCACTTCATTATTTCGTTATTTCTATAATGTCGTACAAAAACGAGCTTCCAAATTTTTATTTTTTGAAAATATTAATGCAAATTACCTACTTTGTATTATTAATTTGAAAAATTATTACTATTTTTAGAAAATTAATAGCAATTTTCTATTATAACTTGTAAATTTGGAAAATACAATTCTTTTTTTTTCAAGAATTCCAGGAATTTCATTATTCTTAGAATTTCGTTTAACTTTTTACGTAAAAATGGTTTCAAGTAGATTTTTGTTTATTGGAATATCTAACATTTCAGAGATTACTAAGTATGGTTGAATTCGCTTTTGCTGTTTTTATTAGTCAAAACTGCATTACGATAGAACCACAAAAGCAGTTTTGTCAACAGAAACGCTTGTTTAATATCTCTACTCTCTGAATAATGAGTTCTCTACTAATTGTGGTTTTGAATATAAAAGCTGAAAAAATTTTATATTTTATTTGAATATAAAAGGTGAAAAACAGAAGATTTTTTGTAGTTCTATCAACAAAAACGGAATGCAAACTACAAAAATATGCTGCTTTTGCTGTTAGGACTGCAAACGTGAATTCAATCCATGTATTCATTCCTTAAATATTAATTAGAACTTAAAATTTAATTAACTGTCCTGTATCTTAGAATAACAAACTTTTGTCGAATTTTAATTAAAATAAAAAATTTTAATGAATTTTTTAGTATTTAAAATTTTAAATTTATATTTTGAGTAGGAATTTATTTAAAGAGGCAAATAGGTGATTGATTTTAATTAATATTAAGGTGCTAGTTAAACTTCCCGTTTAACTATATTCAATTATCATTTTCCGTTTCTTTTGTTACACAAGCAATTAATTACATATAGTTTGTTATAGTTTTAATCAATAGTTTCTGTTTTGATTGGAAGCCAAGCTTGCAATTATTTCCAATTTATATAAATCAAAATATTTTTAAAAACCGGTTATTTTATAAAACAATAATAAATTGTGTAACATAAATATATTTTTTCTTGTAATTTAGCTATAAATAACAGGTAAAGCATAGATTTAACAGCAGTAATATAAAAATTTTTTTTACTTTAATTATTTATGAAATTTATGCGTTAAAAGAAAACCTAAAAAACAAGAACAAGTCGACATTATTTTAATAACCCAGAATTTTATTGAAATTATTATTAAAAAAATTCCATTATATGTCAATTATACTCAAAGCACGTGGATTCAACGGCATTGTTAAAAAAAAATTTCTTAATTTAGATTAAATGAATAAAATTTTCGCAATAAATATGTGATTGTTGTAAGCTATTAAAAGATTTACAAAAAAATTTAATAATTTTTATTTATTGTATTTCTTAAAAATTTTTAAATTAAAAAATTATTTCTATGAATTTAAAAACGACAATTTATATATATATAGATTTTTTCATGAGAAACATGGGCTGTTTAACAAAGTTGATATTCTTTACCGAAAAAAAATGCAATAATAATTTACATAAAATAATTTGACTCTAATTATGAAATTTATATTAAATAAGAAAATAAATAATATTATTAAAAAAAAATTTTATTTTAAAGCTTCAAAATTCCAATAATTGTTAGAATTATTAATATTATATCAAAATTTTCATTATAAACTTTTCTTTGGCAGCAATTTTAAAGCAATTTTATAAGGAAATTAAAATTCACTTAAGAATAATTGATTTTATTTGATTAATTTTAAAATCTTCTAAGAAACTAGTCTAGTTCTAATTTTCTTAATATAGCAAATCTATTTATACTAACTAAATTTTTGTGTAGTGAATTATAGTTCTTTCGGCACTGTTATGTATAGGTAACCAGATTAAAATATATCGTATCTAATTCCTTACCAAATAATACTTTTACTATTGAAAATATTGTTAGTTAAAATAAAAATTTTTTATTGTTCCCCAATTAGTATGCGCAAATTTGCTAGCGCCTTGTAAAAATATAAAGTTTAGTTTTATTGAATTTTTAATTATATTATGGGCTATGCTAGACTCTAGACATAATTATTAATAAATTAACGTTTCGGTTGTCCAAATTTTTTTATGAAATTATTTTGTATCTTATAATTTTAAACAAAATAATTATAAATATCGCCCCCCACAGTGTATACAATTTTATATATAATTTTGAATTTCAGATTATCGGCCCCATAAAATATTAAAATAATAAAAATGATATATATTTTTTATACCCTGTCCTGCACCTTATTCAAGGCTATATACATATATTATAACTTTAATATGAAGTTTGTAATTACTTGAAGGAACCGTCTACGTAAAATTTAGCTTTGATTTAGACATGTCCTTTCATTCGTCTGTCCGTTCGCGCGATAACGCAAAAACGAAAAAAACAAACCAAACTTCACAAATTGTTTCTTTCCTGCCATTGGACGGCTGCTATTGCAATTGGACCAATTAAAACAACAGGTTCGAGTTATTTTTCGAGTGACAACTTATTTTAAAATTAAAATATTTAAAAGGTTATTTTATATATTTTAAAGAATAAAAAAAATTATTAATATGAAATTTTGTAAGCGTTTGGCCAATTATAGCGCAGATATACCCTTGAAAATTTTGTGGAATAGTTTGGAAGTTCCGACCATACAACCTCAAAAGTTAATTTTAAATATTATGTGTTTTGAAAACAATTTGTTATAATAAAATTTTTTACTTTATTTGTATTATATTAGACCGACTCAGACAATTTTACTTGTTTTGTTTTACTTTTTCCTCTTAAAAGATAAAATCAATAACATAAATCGAATTTAATTTAAAAAAAATTATTATATAAAATAAATATATAAGTAGGTATATAAAGTAAGCAAGTTAAAACATTTTTTAATTAAAAATATAAAATTTTACCAAGGTACTGTAGTTAATCTCATTAATAAACAATATGAGAAGTTAAGAGAGCAATATTTACAATTAACAATTATTATTCTTCTATGCTTTCAGATCTAATTACAAAGTATACATACATTTGTATGTATATCTATATATACACATATTCGAACCTATGAATATAAGCTTTACATTCTGTTTCATTCTATTTATAGAAATCTATTTTTTTTTTTTTAAATAAATAATGGTAAATATAAATATTGTATACTTTCTCCCATTTAAATCTTTTAGAACAAATTAAATGTACTTACATGTGTATATATGTATATATATAAAATATTATTAAAAATACAATTATTGTGCATTTGACTTTACATGTATGTATGTTTATAAATTCAAATACTCGCATGATTTATGTACATAATGATAAGAAAACCAGTTTTATTATTGTTATAACAATATGTACATTTCATGTTACATACATATCAATAATATATCTACATACATGCTATTTAAAAACCGAATTATTCGAGGTGCGTCACAGGTATTTTATTTCATATTCTTATGGTTATTTCTTTCCGCGGTATCAGCGGTACTATTTAAAAGTACCATTTACAAATACCAGTTTAAAGTTATACAGAGAAAAACAAACCAAAAAAAAAACAAAAACGCTCCATTTCTTAAGTAAATACACAATACCATTATCTTGTATATATTTTTAAATAAATATAGTATGTACATGTGTATGTATAGGTATACACATAAAAAAGGCGAAAACCGGTGGTAACATACATAGCATATAAGCAATAAAAGGAAATATCTAAAAAGAAACTTGTTTGGAATTTAAGAATGTTTAAATAAGATATAAAAATGATAAAAAATAATTAAATAGGAGTTGGAGGATATCAATGTTGAATTTTCTTGAAAAAAAAAAAATGAAACCTTCTACAAGTTGTTAGTAAGCAAAGCTTCAATCATTTGGTTTTTAATTTTTTTTTGTCTTCTTGTAATTTTAATGGAATATAAATGGCAACACAATATGTTATTTTTGTATACAAGCTTATTATATGAAACATTATTAAATGTATGTGGGTTTATGTGTACATATGTACTCTTGTAAATCTTATGTTAACTAAGTAAGGATTATTTTTTCTGAAAAGAGAAACACATTTTTTTTTTGGGTTTAAATTATGGAACATAAAAAATAATACTCACATTATGTGGTGGGAGGCTGGGATGGCGAGGTTTATTTTTTTACCGACCGTATTGTGTATACAATAGGTAGGTTATGTGATCTCAACAAATTTTGCATATCGAGTTTTCGGTGGGAATGCACTTCTCCATAGTAGAGAAGTGTAAGTAAAATATTTTTAGCAACCTGTCGGTCTGTGTGTGCACGCGTGTATCTCAAGTTCTGCTGAACCAATTTTGATGAAATTTTATATGTAAGTTTATTTCGACCATGGCACGGATTGATCAACTTTTGGGATAATTGTTTGATTGTAAACAATTATCCCAAAAGTTGATCAATTTGATTTGCGGGCCGATTTTACATTTTTTACCATACATCCGGAACGAATTTATGAAATTTCTTGAAATTTGATATTTGAGTTCTGGTGGCTACCAAAAATAACTGGCGAGCATTTCAGGGAATTCAGGTAGCACAAATCGAAACTCTACTAAGAGCCAAGTTTACATTTTTGTAGGTATGTTAATTATAAGCTTACTAATGTCCTAAAAATTGGAAAGAGGTAATTAACAGGCATTTTTATAATATTCCGCAATACTTTCACTTAACTAAACAATACACAATGCGGTCGGTTATGTGCTGATC
The DNA here is from genome assembly GCF_029603195.1 of Condylostylus longicornis. NCBI lineage: Eukaryota > Metazoa > Arthropoda > Insecta > Diptera > Dolichopodidae > Condylostylus > Condylostylus longicornis. The sequence continues at coordinate 2,712,184 of NW_026578009.1, read as the reverse complement.
ACATTAGATTTTTTTTTTGTTTACTACCGCACTCTGTCGTCTTTTTTATTTAGGTTTATTAAATTGGTTGTTATACATGCAATTTGAAAAATTCAAGTCGCCTTTACCATTATATTTAGTACTTTGGTATATTGCAAAAATTTACATTTTTGTACATATACACATACACACACTTAAATTTAAAAGTCAAATTAAATAAGACATTTTTTTTATTTTGTAAAAATATTATTCTTATATTTTATGATGCGTTAACATGCTGTATAAATGTTTATATTTACAAAGACGTATTTGCCTTTATACGTGTAATCTAAAATATAAAAATTTTTTGTAAATTACATAATGTATTCATATTGCATAGGTATAAAAACTTAATATTTTTTTTTTTAATTTTTCAAATTTTATTGTGCCCGAATTTTCTGACATGAGTTTTTTTCCAAGTAATTTTTGTCTTTAAATATTAAATGTTTCTTAATAATAAATTGACAAAAGATTATGATTAATTTATTGGATATCAGATCTTTGGAAGCAAATTGTAAAGGGAAAATTTGAAATTGAAGTTTGAAAACATTTATATCTAAATTTTTCTGGTCCAGGCTAGGAGCCGCGGCGTTAAACTATATGCATATAACAATTTGAAAAATTACTCTACAATATAATGTGCACTTTGTTTTTTATCTAAAATTTTAACTTGATGAATAAGATCAAAAATTGATATAGCCCCATTCAAGAATTAAATTTATTGCTGAAATCTGCTAAAATAATAACTGATCCTTTAATTTTTAACACAGATATTTTACTAGTTTAATTACAAATCTCTTTAATTTTACAAAAGTTTATAAATTATCAAATCGAAAATACTACAACTTGATTTCATTTTGAGAAAATTTAATTATTTCATTGCTCATTTAATCTTAATCTTATGAAAATACATAATTTTCAAAGTATTAACGCACATGCTACTCTTAAGGGACTATTTGCTTGTTTTATCCTAAAATTGAATGCAACATTTTACAAAATGATATTTTGCCTACATATGTATGATCTTTGATTTTCAATTTGTCTTGTACATATACAAGAATATTTTAAGATTCAGAAGAAGCTAGAATAATCAGAAAGATAATAATTTGGCCCTATACAGTTTTCATTTTAAAATTTCATTTCCATAAGCCGGTTCTAAATTAAAAAAAAGGAATCAATTGTTTTGAAAGTGTAACCTAGTGAATTGTACCATTGCATATTGTGAGTTTGGAAGAGAAAAATTATATAATCATTTTTGAGTTGCTGAAACAACGTTAAATCGGCGTAATAGTTTTCATCGGTAATATTCGTTTTAAAAAAGTCTAAATTAATATTTTCATATTATGTCCACAATATGCTTTTAAATATGCAAAATTAAAATATTTTAAGAGTAAATTCAAAATTACAAAATTAAATTTATATTTCACTCACTTATTAATACTCACATGGTTAAATTGAATTCGGTAGCGTTCGCTTGTATTCGTTATAATGTTATATTTATAGGTATACAATTAGGTACTTGAATTTTAAGATATTCAAAAGCTTCAGAGCCATGAATTAAAAAAAAAAAACATTAGTTTTTTGTTTTTTCTATTTATTCAACATTTAAAACTTCATTGCATCTAATTAATATTTTGTCACATAACAATTCGCATAATGTAAAACATACAGAATTTGTTAGTAGCAAATCACACATTTACATAATACATTGTACATATTACGTAAAAATTGATCTATTATATATATATTTCATATTATGATCTACTATATTCATATATTTTTGTGTATATATCCGACATAATATGCAAATTACGTATGTATATGTACGGTGTTTTCAACATGTCAAATTAATCGCCGGTTAATCGTTTCAGCCTTTTGAAATGGTAATTTTTAGTCGAATTATGAATATTGTATAAATAATGTATAAAAGTAAGAGAACGGAAAAAATAATTTACATAAATACATACATATATAATAAACCTTTTTATGTATAATATGTATGATTACAACTATAAGGTTTAAGTTTGATAAGTTATAATTTTCATGACATACCTATATAGTAAAGGTTTCTTATATAGAAATCTGCTTTAAATACCTGATGTGTATAATATTTTAAAATAAATTTCGTAGTTCTTAAATTTAAACAAATTATATAGAATAAAATATTTTAGTTATAAAAGGGGAGTTCTCATTGTTAATATTAATTATATTTATATCAATATAAATATAATAATATTAACAGGGTGGGGGGGGGGGGGGGTGTTTCGCATAAAGTGGCAAATAATTTCACTGATGATTCTTTGATTCATTTCCAGCAAACAATTGTATGGTTGGGAGGTGTGTGTAGATCTACATGTTTTCAAGCTACAGCCTGTTGAAAAAATAAGATACCAGATTTTTAATGCATATAAATAAATGCTGTGTTATGTACATTAAATCATTGATTATCAAATAATTAATTTTCTTCCTTAGCATTTTTCAATTTCTTTTGTGCTACGATATTCTAAACTGAGAATCAAAAATATCATCCAAAATATTTACTTACATACATATATAAAATACATAACATATGCTTTTTCATTAATATTATAATATTGAGATATTATGCAAATATTAAAAAGTAAATTACTTTTTTATGAATTTTTATATTAGTAAACCAGTTGAATTTGAATTCAACATTCGAAAATATATACTAGTATAAAATATTGAAATAAAGAACCATGATTTATTTGTATATGCTTTTAAATTTTCAAAATCATATTGTATTTATTTGTAAGTATGTAGATAATTTGCAATTAATATTTAAGTTGCAAAATTTTTGAATGTCAATCGAAATAAATTCAAAATATATAAAACAAAATGCTACAAAATCACCATTTAAATAAAATTTTTTTTTAGTTAATTTTAAAGTTGTTTAGATATATTTGTCGGAACTAAAAGAAATATAAAGATTTGATGAATAACACCCAAACTCTAAAAAGAGCGACAATTTCTCTTAAAAAGAGTGGTCATAACTAATTGATTTAGGACAATAGACGGAATAAGTTGTTTCAGTTAAATGATTAATAATTTGTACTGCTTAATATTTTAAGAGGCTATAGAATAATTCCTTCTGAAATTATTTTTTGATAAAAACATTATTATAACTTTCATATATAATATCAGGATAGTTATTCAAATTTTTCCGAAAAAATAAATTTTTTTTTAATTTTATACAAAAAATGTTTTTCATTTAATTTATTCTATTTTAGCTGTAACTCAACTAAAAAAATTCAAAACTTAATTTTAAAGGAATGGTCGTATTAATATTTAATGCGACCATTCTCTTTAAATTGCTTGTTCCGTGTGATTATTTCTTTCGTAAATTTTTGCGAGTTATTTCTTTTACGAACGTAATTTATAATTACTCCATTACGAATATTCGGAGTAGAATTTTAATAATTCATTATTGACAATACAATATTCGTAATATTCGCAATATTCGCAGATTTGTGGAGCGCTCTTGAATGTTGTATACAAAATTTAAATTTCTCCTTTGTTTTTTTAATCATCTAACAATAGTTTATTGCAAAAAGAATTCTCTTTTTAATTTAAAAGTTTAAAAAAAATTATTCTATAAAAATTTTTAATGTGCATTGTATGTGCACGTGTTGCGCCAATCAACTACCAAAATAAATAAATTGTTATTTTAATCTTAAATATTAAAGCTTATAATTCAAAAACAAATAGATATCTTTTAAATTTTATAATTTGTAAGGTAGGATGAATTGAAATTAAAATTATAATAATGTATTAAAATATTTTCATTTATAACTTTCGGCTTAAGAGCTTCAAAAATTATAAAATTCAAGTGAAATATTTTGAATATTTTTACCTATAAATCTAAAAATGTTAGAAACATTATACATCAATTGATTTGAAATATTAAAGTACATATACATTTTCATTAAAAAAAAAAATATTTCCATTCAAATATTTATCAGAAAATTCCAATTCTTTAAGGGATGCAATAAATGAGGTAAAATCCCCATTCAATAAACAAATCTAAAAACCTTCAAGAAAAATAATTAAAAAAAAAAATTCTTTTTTACTTTGTTCTGAAAAATTTTTGAATTACTGTTAAAATTAATATGAAATTGAATGAAAAAAAAATAAAAGTAATTACGGCAAATACTTTGTAAAAAATGAAATTGAAAAATAGAAAATCCCATCACAAATGTTATTAGAAATATTGCTTTTAACCGGAAGTAAAATATTTTTAAAAATTATTAAATTTTATACAATTACATTTTTTATACCCTGCACTTCGTGAAGGATATATTAACTTTGGTATGGAGTTTGTAACTACTTGAAGTAGTCATCTGCGGTATGGACATATATATATATTCTTGCTCAGCGTAAAATTCTGCGTTGATTTAGACATGTCCGTCGGTCCGTCCGGCACGATAACTCAAAAACGAACAAGTTTTTCTTTTGTGCCAAGGACGAACCCTATTGTTATTGAACTAATTCGGACAACGGGTTCGGGTAGCTGCCATACAACTCAAAAAGTTTATTTTAAATATTTCAAAAAGTAATAAAGGTACAAATATAAAATTTTGTATATATGTGTCCAATTATATTCTACATATGCTATAAAAATTTTAATGGGATAGCTGCACCGGTTCGGGTGGCTGCCTTACAACTCCAAAAGCAAATTTTTTATATTCGGCAATAATAAAGTCAGATTCATGAAACTTGGCAGTCATGTGTCCAATTATAGGTCAGATATATTTCTGAAGTTTTAGTGGAATTGCTTGACAGGTTCGGGTACCTGCCATACTACTCCAGAAGCTAATTTTAAATATTTGGAAGAATAATAAAGTCAGATTCATGAAACTTGGCAGTTGTGTGTCCAATTATAGATCAGGTATATTTGCGAAGTTTTAGTGGAATTGTTTGAAATAGTCGGGTACCTGCCATACAACTTCAAAAGATAATCTTAAATATTTGGAAAAATAATAAAATCAGATTCATGAAACTTGGCAGTTGTGTGTCCAGTTATAGGTCAGACATATCCGTGAAGTTTCTATAGAATGGTTTCACAGATTTGAGTAATTGCTATACAACTACGAAAGGTGCAAGTTATAATTCAATCGGTTAATACCGACTAAAACGTTTTTACTTGTTATTTTCATGATTTTATTCTCAATTTATATTTTATGTAAGGGATAGATACTGTGTATATCGAAAACTTTATAATCGTATAGATATTAAAAAAGTTGTGCTAGGGTCTTGTTAGCACACACTTATCTAGTTTTCTGAAGATGTTGCACGAGATTATGAAAATGCATTTTAAACACTTGTTTCAAATTTTATGCCTGTCTATAAATAGTTTTTTTATGCTTTCCTATTATACATATAAAAATTCGTTGACATCGAAAATAATCTCTCTTATTGTATCCACATATTCTCTCTTATTGTATCCAATGCGGTCGGTAAAAACGCTTTTTTAAAAAATTATTCTAAATTGAAAAATAAATTTCTTTGTAGAAATATTTTCTTAAAACAAATTACATATTTCTTTTTAAAATTGGAAATTATATTCTATATATAATATTATTAACTATGTGAAATTTCTGGTATACACATTATTATGAATTGTGCAAAAATATTTATACTGAATTCAAATTTTCACAATAAGATGTAATTTTTAGTAAGTATATACTGACATTGTATCTATTTGTAAGACAAAACAATAAACACATTATTTAATTTTGTTTACCATTAAGCATATTTTTTATTAAATTGTTCCGTTAAACTCACATAAATAAACCGTATTTTATATCAAAAACCCAAAATTAAGAGTTATGTATGTATGTACATAGTATGCGCATATACAAGGTGTTTCGCATATGGTGGCAAATAATTTCAGGAATAATTTTTTGATTGATTTCATATGATCATTTCATTCAAAACATGAATATTTCGCATATGTATAGTAAAACACATGTTTTACTAGCTAAAACTATGAGAGATAGAGGAAAATGTTATATGTTTTAACTTTTAGCCGACATCGTGTCACATCGAGAAAAACAAAAAAAAAAAAAAATAAAAATTTTCGAAAAATTTCGAGTTTTTCTAAAAAAATTAAATTAAATTTGAATTGGTCGAGCTTTACCACGAAAATTGTGGCTCAAATCAAATTTATTGTAAGACCAACTGCAAATAACCCCTATGGTTATTCTATGTGTCATGGTTCCGAAGTTATAAGTAATTATTTATATGAAAGAATAATCCTGGTACCTTTTTTTCAACAGGCTGTAGCTCGAAAACAAGTATATCTACACCCCCTTCCCCGCCCATGCAATTTTTTTCTGGAAATTGATCAAAGAATCATCCCTATAATTATTTGCCACCTTATACGAAACTGTATATTATGCAGATTTAATCTTTAAACAGAAAAATTTTGTACTTATCAAATTCTATATTCTAAAAATTTTTAGCAAAACTTTTTTTTATAATTTCAGTAATTTTTTATAAAATAAAGGCATTCATTCAATTCTACATAAATTGTTAAAAAAAAGGGAAACTACAGATATATTTTCATGAAATCCTAGGAATTCATCGATTTAGTGTTGTATATACCAAAAAAAATATTTGAGTTTAAAAACAAAATTTCAATATAATAAATTCATCTTTAAAAGAAAAAACATATCTTCTCCTTATTCTTTTAAAAAATCGAAAATAAATAAAATATTTTTTAAAGAAATTCCGGTTCCCCATTATCTTTAAAATTTATATTGACATCACTAACTTCGTACATACATACATACATTCTAAATTTGTATAGTTATGTGTGTAGGCGGAAAATGACGTTATTATTTTATCATTTCATATTTTGTTACTATTTTAATATTTACGGAAAAGGATCTACAATTTGTATAGGTTTGTGTACTGTGTGTGTACAATATAAAAATAAAATATATAGGAACATTTATACATGCACAAAAATACAGATATAATATGTATATGTAATATGTTGTAATATTTGACGTATTATGTTCTTCAAGTAAAATTGTAGAGCACAAGTAAAACGAGAAAACTCCTACACTCTATTAAACTTGCAAAATATAAAATGTTTTGAGTTGAGAACACGTTTTTTTTTTTATCAAAATAAAAAAGTGAAATTTGTAGTTTTTATTGAATAAAAATATTTTTTCTCTCATTTACATACATACGTATCTATGTTATGTATGTATATATAAGAAGTCAGAATGAATATTATAAATCAATTTTTTTTCAAATGCTCTTTTTAAGCGAGCGAAAATCCTTATTACAATTTTATATTAATTTATAAACTAATTAGATTGACACTTGCGAATTTCATTATCACTTGCCAATTTCATTTATATTTAATATTGAAATTAAAGCTATCAAATATCTTGAATTTAAAATTGAAATTATTTAATTGAGGATAAATCTTTGTTTTAAGATTTCTTAGATGCATTGCTAACGTATATGTTAATCTCAAATATAAATCTCATATTATCATCTTGTTGAAGTTTTTTGTTGCAATGTAAATAAAATGGGAATTATCCCCTTTGTGAAAAGTATTAGATTAAATTGGGCTAAACCTGAATTACCAATCCATTTCAGTACTCTTATTTTGTCAACCACGAGTAAATTTTACTCAAACAAGATAAAATTGCCGAAAAAATGCTAACTATTAAATTATAACAATTAAAAATCATTTTGGCAAAAAAGGAGCTTCATATCGCCTTTCTTATCCCCCATATCCCAATTTTGTTAATTTTTTTACATTTTTACTTATTTTCAGAATCTTTAATTTAGCAAATATTTTATTTTCCTATAGAACAGATTATGGCTTTATATTAATTTTATGCAATAAAAATTGTGATAATCACCTTCACAACCTTAAATTCACTTTGATACTTTGATAAAACATTGATTTAAAAATATTTTCCGATTTTCATGCAAACATATTACTACATACGTATATATCAAATTATAATTATATTATAACTATATTCAATCATAAAATATCGATTGTGTAGGCAGATTATATACATTTAAATTTAAGATATTAAATTTTGGAAATATTTCCAAAATTGCTCTTTTAATATAATTTTAATGCATATACTCGTATAATGCAAATTCAACTCATAATTTTGCGAGTTATTAGAGGCAATTATGGTGACATAAAAATAATTATCAAAATATGGAATTTTATTTTGAAATTAATAATGTGTTTATACGGATTTTCAAGTATTTGAGATTATTAAAAACACATGACGGACATAATGAATGCATAATTTTAATAAAAATTTTATGTAGGTTTAAAATGAAGTATGTAATTATAGCAAAAATGTTCGGTAACAATGTTATAATTTATAAGTTAATAAAATGGTTGCTTTTATTTTAATCATAATAAATGTTAATGATTAATCACGGATCATGATGATTGATTTATTATTTTTTAAGGGTAAAATTATCATAATTATCATTATGTTAAAAATATTGTTCTTTTTACAAAGATTCGTTACCATTTAGATATGAAAACCACAAATTCAACAATTTTACTCATGTTAGTCGATCAAGCCAATAATTTGTAAAATATTAGGTTTTCATTTAACAATATATCTAGAACTTGTTTTACAATACGTATATATAGTTATAAGTCGAAATATTGAAAACAATTCCAGGGTTAAAAAGTGAAAAGACGAGATTATTATTTACGAGATTAATTTTGTTTACATTAATGACAAATAGAAATTCGCAAAAAATTAATTTAGTTATCGAATAAAAGTATGCATACTTTGAGGCTGAGAGTGTAGTTAAGATTTATGTACATATAAACCAATTCGATACAATTTATAGTGTCACAGAAATATAGAACGGAAAATTTACATTTTGCAAATTTTGAAGAGAAGAACTTTGGAAAAAAAATTTTTTCTATACTAAAATAAAATATGGCTATCTAAAAAACTGTTAAAATTGAAGAATTGCGTGTAGTGGAAAATAATTCCAAAAATAAGGTTGGGAATAACTGGTATGAACTGAAAAGAATTGATGCCCAATATGCAATTTGTTTTTCCAGAATTTAAAAATTGATCTTAATTTCGAAACATTACTTTATTTAAAACAAAGGCTCCCAAACTTTTTTCTTAGTAGACTCCTTGTTTTTCAATTTTTGCTAGATACCTCCTGCTACTTTCTTTGATAGATTAAAATTTCTAATGGTAGTAAGGTACATATATGATATGAGAAAGTTAATTAAATTTGTTTAATTAAATTCATATTTTTTTCGTTAACCCCTAGCAGGTTTTCATGGACCCCTTTTGGGTCTATATATACCAAATTGGGAATCACTGGTTTAAATCATTACTTTTTCACGACTTTAGAGATCTATAACTTGAAATAAAGGTGCGATACGAAAAAGTGTTATTTTAGAGAATTAATATTGTTACTAAGATCTATTCGTATACAAAATTTTAATCCACTAGAAATCGTTCCGCTACAAAAAAAAAACAAAATAAATACTTCACATTCTTATTCAATATTTTCAAATCGCTATATTGAAAAATTGCAATTTTGGAGATGTCAGGTTTATTGTATAAGTTGATTCTGTTGAAATTTTATAATATAGTGTATTATAAAACTTCCACAGAATCAACTTTTTTTCCCTATCCTTATTCAAAGAATAAAGTGAAACCAAAAGAATAATTAGTTTTTCTGTTACAAAGAATAAAATATCATTAGAGCTAGAAAAAAATAAGCACTTAAAGCAACCATACCGCATAAGTTCCATTCAAATTGCTTTTAAGTAAACATTTGTGATTAATTTATAATTCATGAAACATTTAAAAACATTTTTAATTGAAGAAAATGTTGCGCTTTACTCAAAAAATAATTAAAAATTAATAATTTTTCTCATATACCATATTTCTTAATGCAAAAATAAATATAGTCGTAGCTCTCTTACAAAAATACTATCAAAAACTCCTACATTGAAATTTATGAAATTTAATGCCGAAATCTAAAATTTCACCAATATTTTCACCAATTGAAAAACTGGTCACTTAATTACTTAATTATTAAATCGTTCTTGATATTTAGACTGTGAAGAATGTGAGAAATTTGGAAAAAGAATGGGTCTGTTTTAAAAAAGAAGCAAATAAAATTAATTGATAAAATTTCTAATTTTTCTTAGAAATAATATCCTGGTCTGCACATACATACAAACACAATTAAATTTAGTTGCTGAGATATTTTCGGATATTATTCAAAATATTTAGTAAATCACGTAAATTGCTATAAAAAAAGTTTCCAGACTGTTATCATCGTTCTAAAAAAAAAATAATTTTTTTTCTCTTTCCCTCTTTTCGCTCATAATTTATTTTCTTTCAAAAACATAATCTAAAAGTCTAATATTCTAATGTTCTGTTATGTAACATTTACGGGACCAAATTTACTTTGCCATTATTTAAGTAACATCAAATCATAAACACATATTTTTTCCCAAAAAAAAAAAACAAACAAAAAAAAATGTACAAGTTTTCCAAAAAGTTTTAATAACATTGAAAACTTATGAACTTCTGTATGACTTACCTTAATTTTTTTTTTTTTTAGAAAATATTTTCTTAAAATTTATTTTTATTATTGTATAATCTTAAAATGAGCAAAAATTTGTCGTTGATTGGGTCATCTCTAGGGTATTTTCGTGACTATACCCTTAGTTTATATTATCGTGTCCTTATTACGTTTGTAGACAACTTGACATAACAATGCGAATATAAGTAATATTTGCATTGTTAAAAGTTTTTGATTTATATACTTATGTAATCGATTTCATAATAAATAAAAATTTTTAAATTTATTGACATGCTTTTTAAACTATAGGAAGTTTTGTAGATCTTTTTGAAAATTGTTTTGTCCTTTAAATTAAAAAAAAAAAATAAAAATTGTTGTAAAAGTCCCCACAATAAATGCGAACAATTATACTCGTGTAACTTCCTGCAAATTTTTAAAATTCACATTCTTTCAATTGATTTACAAATTTTTAATCTCACACATAGAATGTAGAATTTATGTGCAATTTTTTAGAAACAAAAGTGTATTAAGGAATTTAGAACGATTCAATTTCAATAAAGTCATTAATGTTTCTAAGATAGAAAATAGTACGACTTAAATACATCTGGTTATTTTGTTAATTTTCCAAAAATGCTAGTAATTCTTATTTATTAGGTATACAAAATTGACCTTACCTGTCATACTTCCCGCGTTATCATTAAAAAAGAAAAAATTGGACGTTTTGCAGATATTCTAACTTTGAGATCCCATAACTCCAGAAATAGGGTCCATAAAGTAAAATGTCACCATGTGTGTTTTGTTCGTCTGAAGTCATTCTATCACCCTACATTGATAACCCCATTGAGTCTCGGACAACCTTTTTTTATGTAAGTAAAGAGATATTTTGGAAAGTGTATCTTTTTCATTTTTATTACATAAGCATTTAACTGTTCCTATAGATATATTGTTTATGAATTGCAGTTCTAAATATCTTAATGAAAACAGCAATTACTTGAGAATTAATTCCTTAAAAAAAAAATCCAAAATTCTTCGAAGTTTAATTTTGGAATTGACTTAAGCCAAAAATAGTAGAAAAATATTTTGTCTACTATGGAATGTCTTCTTGTTTTTTGTATTCTATATGTGAGTTTCGTTAATATTCACGGAATTAAATTTTTTTTTTGTTCAAATTTTCAATTTATTTGTAGTATTATGAGTAAGGAACACAGAACAAAAAAATATAAATTTGAAAAAATTCAAGAAAATAATTTAAATATTGAACGCAGATAGAATTTCTTTTTTTTTTTTGTTTTAAAGTTGGAATCAACAAATTACGAAATTAATATTGGTACGTGACTTCCTGCAATAGCCTTAAAATAGAATTGTATAATAGCAAATTACCGTATACTAAACATATTATACGTTATAAAGTTTTACTGTATACTCAAAGTAAATAACACAGAGTTGTTATTATGTAACAGAAATAATATTTTTTATCGAAATGAATCAATAAGAAATGATTTGGGAGCTAAAAAATTTGAGTTTGTATTGGAATATATAATTTTTATTTGTAGTTGAAGTTGTATTGTAATTGAGTATTAGTATGGCGACATTCATTTATAAAAATGCATAATAATTAATTGGTCAAAAGAGGTCATACATAAGTTTTTGTATTAAAGGCAAAAATAATTTTTACTATATTTTAAAAATCTAATGAAAAGTCGAGTTTTAAGTATTTTTTTTTTCAGTTCATACACCTCAGCTATAGTGTTCTTCTAAAATATTTTGTTAATGTTGTTGCCGTTGAGTTCCAATAAGTGAGTTTTTTTTTTGAGAAATGATGGAAAATTTATTTTGAAATCTGAATAAAATTTCTTGTTATACTTGCGTATGCCCAATTAGAAGGTAAAATATCTTTTTTAGTATGACTTAAAATTTACACTTTTTAAGTTTTTTCCATTTTAAAAGGGCACTTGTGTTGTGAACAATCTTTAGTCTTATTGTTGAATGCAATATAAATTGCCCTTATTTAATTTTATTTATAAATAACTTGTAGTATATATGATTTGACAAATTATTCTCGGTTTTTTAATTTCAATTGAATTTCACATTTTCAATAAAATTGAAAAAAAATAACCGCTTATTAAAGTGTCACTTTGCCTGTCCGGATGGCGTCTGTTTATAAAACGTAATTTTAAAAATTAATGAAAATAATTTAACTAAATATATAAAATAATTTTTTAAGAATATATTTCACTTTGTTCAAGGGAAATATTCCACACTAATACATCACTACTTTGAGTCAAATTTAATTGAACAACACTTTCAAAATATACGTTGTAAACATAAGCAAACTATGTAGAATTCATAGTAAACATTTAAACTACAAACTAGTTCTGCTAACCAATAAAAATAAATTTTTTTAGATTTTCAACACGATTTTAATTAGTCTGCAAATATAGAACTTCTTATTTCTTAAGCAATAATTGTAAATTTAGGTAGTTTAATTTTACAGTTTATACTAGAAAATCGTAGTGTCCTCGATATATGTGTTATAATTTATTACAGTTTTAATTTTGAAAAATAAAGTGTAAATTTTTCCCTAATATTTCAAAAAAATTTTAAGTGAAATCAGAAGAAACAACATTTTGTTTTCATATATGAAAAATCAACAATTGTTTAAAACGTAAAACATAATTAAAAAAAAATCTGACATATATGATGTCATGACTGACGTATCAAATGTCATAAAAATATATAATAAATTTTTCTTATGTCATATTGTTGTCTGTTTCACTAAATAATTCATTTCTTACAATATTAAATTCAAGATCTAAAACATCTATATATATGATAAAGATTTTAGAAAAAGAGTGAGTGATTTTAAAAATATTTTTTATATTTTTAAATTTGCAATTATTAGCATTTAGGTAACGTTCTCTAAAATATACATGTGTATACACAGACTTACTTATACCATATTACATTAGTATGTTTGTGTTATTCTTGGTATGTCTCATATATTAGTTGAGCATTTTATAGTGTAAATACTATTAGTTTTCATTCTATATAGAATAGTAAAGAAAAAGAAAAGTTTTAACAGGTTGAAATTTATAAATGATGCTGAAAACTTGTTATATATTGGCTATGTACACCTATATATATATGTATATTACAGTTTATTATGATTTACATGCAATTTTTGATAAATAGAATATTTATGTAAATGCATAAAATATATATAGAGAGAGAGTAACATGAAAAACTGGTAAAAGAGAAATTTCCATTAAAAGAGCATTAAGTATAGAAAAAGAAAATTTTTTCTTGTATATACCTATACATACATGCATACATACCTAACCTACCGGTGGTAAACTGATGGTGATCCAACAAATTTTTTTTTTTTTGCATTAAAATAATAAAAAACAACACAATTTTATATTATTTAAACACAAAATATTTTTTCTTTTATACTAGCTTGGTATTTTTTTAAATCACCAACACCACCACCACTATCAGAAAATTCTCGTTTACCATAGTTTAAATATTCATACATACGTACACATATAAGTATATCGTATATGAATTGAAGTGAGTAACAAAAATCTAAATATTCATCCTAAACTTTTTTTTCTCTTTAATGTTTCTGTTGTTTTTAAATTATTTACTTTAGTTACTTTATTTGTATATTCTCGTATTTAAATATTATGTACTTACATGAAAGTACATATTTTGTATGTAAGTATACATACAATATTGTACTATATGGAAGAAAAAAATTTTTTAAAGAAAAAAATTTGTTTGATAACTTTTGTAAGTACAAAAGTTGTTTTTCATCAAAAATATAAAAGCAGACATGCTTTCTTATTTTAGAGAAGATGAACGACTAAATCAACATTAAGAGTCAAAAAAAAAAATCGAAAAAAAAGACAAGAAGAATAACCAATTTGGAAAAGTATAAAATAAATCAAACCGCATGATTTATACCTTCATATTAGACGTAATAAATGTACCTTGAATGATTTCTTGACCAGAAATATTGCAAAAAATAAAAATAAAAAAATTAAGAAGAAAGAAAGAAAGAGAAGAAAAATATTTCATTAACGAGAAAATATGAACGTTTTTTTTTCGATGCTATTGAGATTCTCTTGGCAGTTTTTTTTTTGTTTCTTTTCTTCTTTTTTGAATTATCGCTTTGCAATATTATTACTGTTTATGAAAAACAGTTACTTTATCAGCGGTTTATTACAAAAATTTTCATTTAATATGGTTTTTTTAGCTTTGTGGTATAAAAATTATATTGTAACGGTTAATATGGTCCCAAATTACTTATGATCATTTTTTTTTTGTATTTTTTCATTATAGCATGCATGTATTTTCGGAATTTTAATTCTAATATTAAAAGGATGTAAAATATTTTTATTTATACTTATACGTTAATAAAGAATTGTGAACATACTGGGTAATTCAGCATTAAGTTAGAAGCCATATACCATCGGATAGACGGTCGAAAACAAGTAAAATTTGTGTACGGAACATAGTTTTAAATCAGAAGCATTTCGGAAGTTACAGGGATTTTAAGAGAATTTTACACTATTTGACACTATATAATAAATGGTTCTATTTAGTATATAAGTCTTAACATGCTGTTGAATCAGTCTGTATAAAAATTTATTAGAAGCTTAGCATGAAGTCATAGGATGTGAAGGTCAAAATTTAGGAATAACTTAAAAGTAATTAAAAAGGAAATAAATTTTGAGAATTAATATAGAAAATTTAAAACACTAAAAAAAAATTAGAAATTACGATATACAATCCCGATAGTCAAATTTAAAACAATAAATTTTTACAAAAAAATTTGAAGAAAGTAATTAAAAATAGCGTAAAAAGTGAACAAGTTCAATTCGAAAAATCTTGAAAACAATTGAAAAGCTGAAGAAATAATAAATAACTTCATTGATCTCATGAATAATTAGTATGCCAAATATTTTGATTTTTCGAGATTGAAGGCAAATTACCTGATTATGAAAAACTTGTTTTCAAATTAAAATGACAATAAGGATCTTTTGTTCGAATTAAATGAATATTCAAATTTCACTAAATTAAAGAGATGTGATTTCACGGCTTTAGCGTAAATTAGTTTTAAATAAAATCTGAATTAGTTATGTTGGATTAGATCTCGATATACATATACATATTTATATATGTATGTCTATTTTTTTAACGGTAACTAATATTCTAACTGCAGTATAATAGAATAGGAATTCATACAGTTGCAACTCATAAGAATATTTAGCCGGTTTGTCATTTTAAATATGTGTGTTTTGCAAATTATTTGCCTAATTCTATATTTTATTGCTTTGAAAATCTTAAAGTAATCGAATTTGTTAACTCTACTTTTAAAAATGCAGTCAAGTCAAAAAGAATAAGGTCCTGATTATACAGAAGAATACGGAAGCTCCCATTCAAGAATATTTCTCAGTTTCTGTGATAACTTGAATAAAAGGAGGTTTGAAAATGAAAGTTATATTACTATGCATGTTTTCTTGTTTCCCTCTAACTCAATGAATTATATTCCATGGATGTTTTCATGTCTTAACGTAGGACGTTAAAGATTTTATAGTAACTTGTACTTTCTTTCAACTTTTTGTAAATAAAGATAATTTTTTTATTAATAATATTAGAATTGATATGATTTTCTTCTGAAGTGTAGGTAGGGATTTGTAACATATTCGAATATATTTATAGAGACGGTTGAATTCTTACACATATTGTACTTTATTTTATATCCAATAATCTGCAATTGCTGTCTCTTTTCTTCATTTTCTATTAAACACACATATGCTATTAATACTAAAGCAAATGTACCAAAATATTTTTTGTTTATTTTTAACTTTGAATTAAGACTCTTAAACCCACATATCAACAAATTAATAATGTATATATATACATAGTGTCTTTTGATGTAGTATTTCGAGTTTTTTCTTTTAACATGAAAGAAAGTAAATATGAAAATACGAGTATAATGTGAGTACCTTTATTGCTTTTTACCTTGTTCCATCATGATTCAAAAGTTATTTGAATCTGTTATACTGACATTATGCTATTGTGCCTCAAGTTATGTAAAAGTTTTTAAATTATAAATTGATAAAGTTCATATGTAAATTATGGTGACGTGATGTCGAGATTGCAATCATTATTTTAAAGTTCATAGAGATGCCGAACACGTAATTTTAAAAAATTAAAATTTGGATTTAAAATCATTATTTTTATAAAGTCTCTTATTTTATTGTAATATTTATAAGTACACATTAAAAAGTTCCTTTGTTTTTCAAGATTTCTTTACCATTTATACAGACTTTTAACAATAATAAACTTTTAGTAGTTAAATATTACGCCCTATATAAATATTAATAATAAATAATTTAAAAGATTATGTTAATGGATTTAGTGTCATTATATAGAATTGTAAATATTCTTCATTCAGAAATTAATTTACTAATGTTAATAAAAAATTAAAAAAATATTCTATTAAAATATATTGCTAATCTCAATATCTTTTTTCCTAATTTTAGGAGGAATACTTTCAGTTTATGTCAATTTAGAAATATTCATATACAATTTTCTATATAATAAAGTAAAATAAAATATAGTCTAAGACAGACAGTTTTAAGTAATTCTATATAAGACTATTATACATAAACTGATATGTAAGTTATTTCGAAAAAATACCTAAGCTATTAGGAAAGTAGTCGAAAATTACACATATTATTAGAGTTAGGAGGCGATAGTATGGAAAAGGGAGCAAATACAATTGAGAATTGGCACAATATTACAGCTCGGAATTTTTTCAACAACTTTAATTTGATTCCTCTCTTCTCCTTTGATCACTTTGATTTGATTCCTCTTAGAACTGATTTGACAGTTCACGTTTTACAACCACGTGTTTTACGAGGGTCACTATTTATATTTCGGGTCTAGCAATAAAAAACAAACATTTATCATTGGAAATGGTTTTATTGTTTTTCAAAATATTCCCCATGAAGATCAATACACTTTTGCATGCGCTGAAACCAATTTTCGTAGCACTTTTTCCACTCCGATTGAGACACCTCCAAAACATGGTTTTTGAACGCATCGACTGCTTCTTCAGGTGTTGAAAATCGTTGTCCACGCATTTTTTTTTTGATGTGAGGGAATAAGAAGAAGTGGGTGCTAAATCAGGACTGTACGGCGGATGACCCGGCGTCCGAAACCAAACTCTTGGTACCAGCGATTTACAGTGGTTTTTGATGGTGCTTCATCACCAAAAGTCGAAACAAGTTGATCGAGACACTCTTGTCTCGATAATCCGGGCCGAAAATCGTAAAAAATCATCGCACGAAAATTTTCACGGGACAATTCCATTTTTTGACCGAGATGAATTTTTCAAGTCACTGTAAACAAAACAATTCGCGCTCGAATGACAAAACGTTCTGAGTGAAGTTGTCCTAAAAAATGTCAAACTTTCCAATGGAAGTGTCAGATTGCACCTGGCAGCACTAGTATTGCCAGGACCCGAAATATAAATAGTGACCCTCGTATATTTTCTTTAAGTAATACAGAATATTTACGAAATATCTAAAGAGACACCAGCATTATAAGTATTTTTAAGAAATTCAACCATAGCCCTACAATTTTTTTTAATGGAAAGTTTATGTCTTAATTGTAATTTCTGCCTGCTACACTGGCCTTATTCTATTTTGTTTTTCTATATTTGAAAATAGTTAGAGTCCATTTGTTCCAAGCACATATCTGTAGTACGTAAGCACATATTGTAACACAATCTATAACTATGTATGGTTACGTTTTAAAGTTTTCTTTACATAAGAAAAGTAAAATATTATATAGAATACAAAAATTTCGTTTGTTGATTCAATTATTATTCATCATTTTCAAGAATTTATTCTCATTGATTCCGTAAACCGCAACAGCTACTTCAAAAAGTGTTATTACTGAAGTTGAAGGCTTTGTGAATTTTGAAAAATTTTGCATTGCCGAAATATTACATCGCAGAAAAAAATGGTGTTGTTAAAAAGTGCAAAAAAATTTTCAATAATTCTTAAAAATATTTCAACAAAACTTTTAAAAAAATTTTGCACCTACCTCCTGAACTCGTTACAATATAAAGCTTTTTTTGTGGAACAACTTTTTTTTTTATAGCATATAGGGAACGCGTGGTTGTGAATGCAATCGAAATCAAACATTTCCTTTTGAATTCACTTTCATAAATTTTGTTTTCGTCATATTAAATTTAAGTTTTTTACTTATACTCTTCAACATGTCCAGTTTCTGCAGGTCGTCATCCATTTCTCTTCATGCATTAACTTACATAACCACCAATTACATACATACATATATGTAGTTATAATGAAGCAGTTTCTTAGCTCTATGCTATACTTTTGTTTTACATTTTTACATTTTTTCATTTTCTGGACTCTGGATTTTGTATTATCTGGAATGGAATTATTTTACAAGTTTTACTGTTCCGGTATCTAATGATCTAAACTCTAAGTTTTGTTTATTGCTTCAATGATAAAAGAAATTTATAAAATTGATGTTTGTAAATGGTCAAAATAATTTATGTGTGGGTTTTTCTGTATTACTCGTATTACAATATGTATTCAAACAACCGGAATGACTATAACCAACAATTGTGTTAAATTTTTGTATAATAAAATATTTTTACAAAATATAAACCGAAATTTGTACATTCTTCAAAGAGTTTCGTATATATTAGAAACGTTCAAATAAACTGAAAACGAATGAAATCAAATATACGCACTTAAAATCTTGAGTGAAATTTAAAATATTCCTCATTCTATTCGAAAATCGATTCAATTTTTAAGGAAGGCCCTTGTCTGCAGTACAATTGAATCACTTTCTTCAAATGTTACATCCATCTGATAGAAATAACACATATGAAATCATAGCTTTCCATTTCAGAAATTTTCATGTAAGCTTCAATATTTCAATTTCTCATTGGAAATTCCATATAGAACACGCATAGTTTTAATTGAGTGTTTTAAAACACAATATTAATAATATTTTCCATAAAATATTGTAAGAATAAATTACACGTATCCTTTTTTAATTATACCATATAGAATATAATGAAAATATTTTAGAAAATCAACTGTTGAATTCCCACCGTTGTGAACATAAAACAAATATTACTATTAAAAGTTTAATTTTATAAAGCTGTTGTAAATTTGCAGGAAAATTTAAAATGCGCTTATAAAAAGTAGATTAAGTTTATTTAAGTTTTATTAAATGCACATTTCTAGCTTACAAAATAAATTGTTGATTTGTTGTAGACATATAAGAGACGATTCAAAAATCACTACATTAGTGATCGGAAGTATCGTTTGTAATGGCTAAAGCAGACTAATTGAAAAGGCATGTTTGTTTTTTAATTGGCTATGTAGTCTTTCCATGAGCCAGTTATCTATACGCAAAGACAAATACATTTGCAAAAGCTATGTGCAAACTCATGAAAACACTTAAAACGACATGTTCTAAATTTTATTCTACGACAAGTTTTAAGTTGTATAAGTTGATTTTTGTAGGCAAAAATTATGAATGCGACTGTAATTAGGAAAAAATTATTGACAAGTTTTTTTTTTAATTCAGGTGTTAAAAATCATTCAAAGCCAAAGATAGGCGGACCGAAACTGTCATCAGACCTATCAATAGTGGGAGACTTTAATGGTGGCATCGTGAAAATATTGTTGTTTATTGAAATTAAAAATATTCTGCTCCAATACTTATTTCTTAAATCAAAATTTTTGATGAATTTAATTTTCAAATTGTAGTCATTGTTGATTTGTAAATGATATTTGTAGTTAATATTGCAGACTCTCGAAATTTCATAAATATATCCACTTTCTTACCCATATATTATATACATACATATCTACACATAAATTAGTATATACATTGTCATAAACAAAAATGAGTGACTTTAATAACAACTACTTAAAAGTTTATTGATACGAGCATTAAAAGACAAAAATGTATAAATACAAAGTGTACCGTAAAAGATTTTGAGAAAAAAAAAGAAAAGGGGGTTGATTTCTTAGAGCTTTTCAGGAAATAAAATTTTAATGTGGGAGGACAGTGCAAACTCAGACGCCTAGAAATTGTTTCGGAAAGTGAAGAATATCAGATTGAAAAAATTCGGACTGACAAACATCCATAATAGTTTGGAAGCAGTTGAAGCAAGGGTAATGTGTTATTACTTATTTTTTTGGAATAGTGTTTTTGCGACAATAGTTTTTGTATTTACTTGGGAAACGGTACATGAAATTTATTATGTACGACTAAATTGTAGAGAATGATGTAGCGCATCAAACATTCTTGTTTCAAAAAAATTTTCGGTTTCAAACACCAAAATTTCATACTTGAGCGGCTATTACTCGAAAAAGAAGAGTATGGAATCAACAATTTCCATATATACACTGAGGTCACATTTCTCGGACATAATGTTTTAATTAGATTTTATTTATCCAACAAGAGGCTTCGTACTTTCGGGTCTCGGTTCCATTTCTTTTTTGACAAGCAATTTTTTCCCAAAAAAAAAATCCACAAAATTAACACCGAAAGATAGTTAACCGGGCCCTCCTGTTGTTTTTGTTTTGTGTTTCTATCTTTAGCATTATTATCGTTCATCTAACGCATAAATTATTAGAATCGTAAAATTTCAAATTTTTAAATTACTCGCACGAGTAGTCAAGTCACTCGTTTCATTTGTTCTTCTTTTTATATACATTCTTTTAGCACTTTTCTAAAAAAACTTTTTTAAAAAAAGTGTTTATTAGTTCTAATCTGTCCGTCGTTCCATTTGCCCGTGGATCAGTTTACGAAACTTCTACACACTTGAAGAAAGAAGGTTGAAATTTTATATTTATATAGATTTTTGGTAGAAAATTATTTCCGTAGAAGAAAATTTTTACTTACCTTTCACCTCTAAAAGCTATTGCTCCTCAAAATCATAAAAATGTTACTTTTTGACTGTTTATTGTAATAAAGACACAAAGATTTTCCAAAATTTGCAAAATCAGAAAAATAATGGTGCACTTTTTTTACCGCGGCATAGTATAGTTGAAGTTAAAGAAAACAAAATTGCCTTTAAAATGAACCGTTATCTTATATCCTTTTTTTTTTAATTTTTGATATCGTTTTTCTTTTAGACGGCACGCAATTAACCTTTGAATTTTTCATTATTATAAGGCCTCTTTCAATTACTTTTCTTATCTCATCCAAAATGTATGCAATTTTTTGAAAAATTTTAATATACGAATGAAAGTAATTTAAATAATGTAATAGATTGTTTTGACAGCAACTGTTGTAGAGAAAAGTGCTAGATTACCAACCATGGGTTTGGTCAAACTTCATTTTATTATTTCTTAATTTTTTTTGCGAATTTCTGTTTTTATATGGCAACTTTTTCATCTCTTTTTTTTAGCAGCAAAAAAAAAAAAAAATAAGAGAAAAAATTGAGTTATAAATCTTAAAGTCTAATTTTATTAGCTTTGTGTGTTTAGATAATAATGAAGTTTATGATTTTGATAATAATATTAATAATTATAATGATGGCGATAATAATCATATGATTAAGTTTATTATAGCACAAAATTTTATTTTATTTCTCTCTTTTTTATTTATTTGGTTAGAAATTATTATAAAATTTGTAAAACAAAGATGCTAATTATTATTTATTGGGAAAGATATGAATGTTGACTTTTCATAAATTTTTGTATCGTGGACAAATTGTGTCATGAAAGTAAAATTTTTACTTCTTATAGTAATAATTATATTGTTGTCAAAATTTTTTAAAACTTTTATAATTTTCAATGTCTCGAAAGTGTACTCGTATATGTATTTAAATACATATGTAATGTATATTTACAGTGACAAATATGCTCATTATGTTTAAAAATATTATTTCTCTAAAAAATTGACTATAAAATACTACTGTTTGACCCAGAAAATAATTTAATTATAAACTAAATGTGCTAATATACTTAACGTATATACGATGGCTTAATATTAAAAGATTTTACTTTATGGAGTGAAATTATTTTTAAATTTTTTATTTCAAATTCATTTTGAAATTATGTTTTTTAGGCCATCACTCATGTATTTAGGCAAAAAGAGAATTTAGGTAAAATAATTGATGTAATTTAGATTTTGGTAGCAATATTTAATTTTTGCTTTAATCTATTTTATTTACAACTAATTTTATAATATAACTAGTTGCTTAAATTTATAATTGTATTTTTTTAGATCGGAATTATGCAATGATTTTTTTTTTACAGTCTATAATATTTGTTTATTATTTTAAAAAACATATCAGAAAAACAAGTAATAAAATGTAAGATTCTAACATTTATTACCAAATGACAAGTCAAGTTTTTAATCTGATATTAGCAATGTCCGTAATACACCTTAGTTTGAAATGCTTGAGTAATTAAAATATAAATTTATTTAAAGCTTTGTGGCTGGTTCCTGATTCCTGAATTTTAAAATTCATATTTTTTATGAAATAATAATAAAATCCCGATTTTTTGTATAAATCTTACAATGCCATATGTCGCGTATTAATAAGCATAGCTTATGAAAATCTTCATCTTGGAAAATAATAGCCTGTGTATCTAGCCATATTATCTTTGAAAATTTTTCTTCAATTTCTGGAATTCGCAATTAACTTAAAATTCCTGTTATAATCTTTTAATATTAATTCGTTTCAAATAATTATAAAAGTCTTTAAATATTTTATTATTTAAAGTTCAGTATGGGTGAAATATTGGAAACCGAATATAACCGAAAATATTGGAACTTCAATAATTAAAATAATCTTTATTAAGTACAATATTTATTTATTATATCTTCTACATAAATTGTACAATAAACCTTAACCTTGTCTGTATACGAGAAGTCTGTAAGACTGCACGATTTTAAAAATATCAAATCAATGGTGAGGAGAAATGTAAGATACTTTTTTGAGTTGCTGTAATTATATTTTTTTTTCCTTTTTCAGTCCTAGGAGGAGCACAGGGCTAGTGCATGATATCATGCCTTAGTTTCATAGCGTCATAGAATTAACTAGTTAATTAGGTGACTATCTGACTAGCATGCCGTAGTTTTATTTATATTAAATATTTAAGTTTATTAATATTTACTGTTTATTTTTCTTAGTCCTTAATAACGAATATTACGAATATTTGAAAATTACTTGTATAATATTTGTATATTAAGTTATTATATTGAATATAATTTTTACAGTGACCTGACCGAGGTTTGAACCCGAGATCCTTCGGTTAAAGGACCCGTGCCAAATCCACTGCCCCAATGGGCAGGGGTTGTAATTATATAAAAACTAATAAATCTAAGCAAGAAATAAAAATAAAAACAAAAAAAAAATCTAAAAATTTACATTATACTTGAGCGATAAGTCAGACCGAACTTCAGCAATAGTTCAATAAAATTTGACATTAGGCATTGAATTTTCGTATTTATTTATTAAATTTGCCACATGAAAATAGTGTGGGGAAAAAAAATATGAACCATATCCTCTTACTATCATATTCTCTAACCTACGCCTACAATAACCTTCTTTATTATCTTGAAATATAATTGCAGCGAGAAAATGTTCTTTATTTTTAGAATTTAAGAAATAATAGCAAATTTTATTAGAAATTTTCTGAAATTTAAAAATTATAAAATTAAATTATTTTCCAATTTTTTTCGAAATTTAACATTATACAACTGAACATTTGAATGTGACTTTTACAGATGGTAACAAATTTTAACAGTATTTATAACAGTTATCACGTTTTCTCATATTATTTGCATATATTAAAAGTGTAATACTATTTTTTTTATTAAAATGTTACTAAATTTATTTTTAAATTTTTGTTTTTAGATATTTGAACACATTTTAATAAATAATTATGTATTTTTTTCTTTTTATTTTTAGGTAAGTTTTGAATGACTTGTTTATCACATACTCGTATTATACAATTTCGAATATAATCAACTTAAAAAAAAGAAACACGTTCGTGCCATAAAAGGTAAAAAAAAAATATACTGACACTTAAAAGTTATTTTGTGACACATTAACACTTTTTTATGAAATTTTTGTTTTAATCTTTAATGTTTGGATTTTCTAATTTAATATTAAAAAAATAATTTTTTAAATTATTCAAAATTAAATAATATGAAAAAATTTTACATTTTTACTGCGAAATTTTCTGTATGTTTTGAAATTTTAACAACATTATTATTTGATCATCTAAATTACATTGTTAAGTAAGTGCAATTTTTGACAATTTCATCATTATTTTTACTAGTTTAATTAATAGTTTTGTAAAACACTAGAATATTTTTTCGTTTATTAAGTAGATAACACTTGCGTTCTAATTTAACTTCTTTATCGCATTCGGGCTTATATTCTGTAGCCGCTGTACAAGAGGCAGAGAAGCAGAAGGTACCATTTTCCGTTTACGGAAGAATTGTTTAAAAAATATTTGTGGTTTCGTTACAATGCCATTTTACGGACTCTGAAGGGCTATAACTTTTAAAGATTGGAAATTTTTTTTATTTCAATTCTTAAATTGAAATTTGTTGAAAAATATTTTAATTTCCAAACAAAACAATCACAGTAAAAGATTGGAATCCCAGTTCGATTGAAAGTCTCAAAAATAAACATTTTATTTTCCTCTTAAAATTATAATTAAACTATAATGTCTAAATAAACACAATATTGAATTCATTTTAACCTTTATAGACATAAACAGTGAAAACATAAACAGACGCCTGGGTGATTTTTCCTTTTCTTGCATAGTAGACAGTGAAATTTTTGTTTTTTAAGCCTGTACTTCCAGGTGAGCTTTAATTGGCTTTTTCCGAAAAACAGAAAACTGGAAATCAGATCAGTCACAACAGTTTGTTACGTAAAGACATAAAATGTCAGCCGGTTGATTGCATTAAAATGGATATAATTTGCAATAAATTCCAAATAATGAACTTAATTCGGGATTATAGAAGTCATTTTGAAATTTAAAACAAAACATGGGTTTTTTTTCCTTAATGTCAAAATTTATATCTATAGATTCACTATAAAAAACAAGATTTTCGAAATCAGAGCCCTCTAAGTATATTCGAGCAAATGCAGTATGCTCATCCTCGTCATCGTAATTACTTTCTTCTTCACTTTCGTTTTCCATGAAACTACTCAGATATGTCAATTGCTTTTCAAATGACATCGACCTCAAATTTATTGAAGCCATTTTTCCTATAAAAACTAAATAAGTAAGAATTGCTATTAAGTAACACATTAAGATTATAGTTTTGATATTAGAAAATCTATTTAAGAATTTACAGAAGCTTATAAAGATTTAATATGAATGATAATAGTATTTCATTATTTTAAATTACCATAAGAATAAAATGTTGAATTACAAGTATTTCTATATAAAATTATAAGTATTAATAATTTAAAAAGATTTCTATTCAATATAGAGAATCTTTTGAATTTTTTTCATTTTCTTTTCATTTTCAAGGTTTTAAAAATTACATTCGTTTAAAATAGAACAAAAACTTTTATGTATCTAGACATTTTATTTTCTCCTTAAGTTCTTTTTAATTTAGTTATAAATATAATTTTATATTACTATACACTACAGTATAACACTTTTTTTTAAACTACTGTTATACTCGTAGTAGTTATATTATGTAAATGAATGCATTTACTTATATATTTTCATAATAATTTATTATAGTTTTCTTTATTATTTTGTAAAAATGTTAAATATGTTTTCGAAAACATGCTCATTTATGCAAAATATTGTAATGTGTATACAGTAATATAAAAGTATAGCTGGGTAGTTTATGTGTATAAAATGTATTGGTAACCTTATAATAACGTTACAAAATAAATAAATGTAAAATAAATTAATAGTAATGTGTTTAAAACTGTGTACAAAATTTTAAAATTATCCTAGATGGCGATTATTCTAGAGGGTATAAAATATGGAAAAAAATATTAAAAACAGAATATTTTTGCATTTAATTTTTATGTAAGGTTATTTTCTACATAAAATTCGGTAGTTCTAGAATTAAAATGAATAAATTTTAATTTTATTTTCAATTTAATTTCGTTTGCTTACATTTTAATTTTTTGTTAAAAAAAATTTTAACGTTATCAACGTAGTTATATTGCTATTGTAATTCATTTTCAAAATTTAAATTTAGGTTAGGTTAGGTTAGGTCAAGTTGTCGCGGTCCCTCAAAGGGTACTGCCGTATCTAACATACTCTTTTCCACTCCCTCAGTCGAGCCAGCCCGAGCTTTTCAAAAGCCGGCTGAAATCCCTAACGTCAGTTGAAATCCAACACCAGCTCCTCCAGCGTGTCCGAAGAAGTAATATCCAAAAAAATCTCTGCCTGTAATTTAATACCTCCGGACATGAGTATACAAGGTAGGTCACTGTTTCCTCCTCCTCTTCGTCCACAGCAATCTTTCTTGCATGTTCGCCATTTAGATAATGTGCACTATACTATATACATATATATACATAGCTTAACCTCTTCTTAGCCGATTTTCACGAAAGTTTCTGTCTGAGTTTACTTTTACTAAACTTTTTGAATATGTCAGGTCTTAGAGATTAGATTCACTACGTATACGTTCTTATTTTAAATTTTATTTTTGATCGATTGTTAATAAATTGTTTAATCAATTTTCTTGAAATTTAATTAGTAAGTTTCGCCTGACTATACAACAATAATCACCTAATATTTCTAGGAAATCGCAGCTATTAACAAGCGTCCGGTTTAACCTTATTTAATATATCCAAAGAACTTATTAATGGAATTTCCCTTAATTTAATATTTTAGTTTTGACTGACTGTGAAGAAAAATCGGATTACAGAAAACCTGATCTCTAATAAGAATCAAATTTATATATTTCTGGGTATACATTAAATAAGAGACTACTTACGAATTTTCAGTGAATTTGAACTCCATTAATATGTTTAAGAACATTTTTATAATCTTATGCAACACTTCAATAAGGCAATCATGGTTACATATGTGCTCCTCACTTCAGACTATTTTTTTTCTCTTGAAAATTTAACTGCATCTTAAAGAGACTATACAATTTCTAAGAATATAGTATTTCTTAAATAGAAAATATAAAATTAGTAAGAAAAATTATTAATAGCACATACATAAGTAAAATCAAAAATTATTATTAAAGAAGACAACCACATTGTTATCTTACATACTAATTAAATCATGTTCATCGAATTTCCCACGTTCATTCTGGTATAAGTATTGATAGCTGTAGGATGTTTTTATTTTTAAAAATAATTCATACTGTTACTTTTAAAATTATTTTTAGACATAATTAGTAGACAATCTGTTTAATTGACATGGGACATTGTATAAATAAAGATAATATGTTAAGTGTATAGTGAAATTAGATTACTTAGTAAAAAATTTTTATGATGAAGTTTTGAAATTCATAGAAATTTTTCATAAAATTCTTGTTATAAATTTTATTTTTTGAATTCTCTTATATCAATTTAATTGAATTCATATATCCAATGTAAATTTTCTCGTTCCAAATATAAAATTTCTATAATTTTCCACTCTAAATATAAATAACAATACTAGTTAGGTATTATAATTAAAGAACTAACTTCCTACTAAATTCTCGTAACATTTTCTATTCATTAAGAAAATATTATGTTACAAAAGTTAAAAGTTATTGTATTTCAAATATATGAGTATGTATGTGCGCACAATAATATAAGAAAAATTATAAGATTACATGTTCTTTGAACTTATAAATAGACGAGGTAAAAAGGGTATAATTGAATAAATAGATAAAATTACAAAAAGCGTATATTTTAAACGAATAAGTAAATCTATATATTATAAAAATAAATAGAAAGCAAAAATATATGTGTTTGTATTTTTGCCAATGCTAAATATAAAATTAAAGAAACTTATATAGTTGTATACGAGTATAGTGCTTATTACCAATTTTATATTATGCTAAAATAAAATTGAGTAAATGAAATTAAAGAAAATTAAACTATGTAAATCTGAGAAAATTATTGCTAGTACTTTAAAAAACTGCTCGAATGGATTAATATCTTTCTTTTAATATTCCATATGATTTTATTATGATTTTATTCATTTTTAGATTAAATGATCTGAAGGCCTTCCGTTTGATCACGGCTCGTTCCCAGATCAAGTTCTTAAATTTAGTAAAATCTATAAAAAATTCCACAAATTCTGTACTATGTGCATATCTGTATATATCTGTACAAAATTTGTACAAATTTTGTATTTGTCTTAAATTTTTTTAAGTTTCTAGGATTTTTTTAAAATAGTTCCGAGTTCCTTTATTAATTTAATAAGAAATCTAAGAATAATTCCAATTAAATTTTATGATACCACTTTATAGGATAACAATTTTATTGACCGCGTTCTTCTCATTATTTCCGAATATAAAAATTTTCTCAAAGTTATTATGTAAGAATTCAATAATAATTTATTTTTATTGTTTTTTATATCAGCATGTTTCGATAAATAATCTACAGAACTAAATTTATTATCATCCATTAGTATGTGTAAAAACTTTATAAATTTTACGACAAGAAAAAATAAAAAAAAAATCTGATATGATCAGTACATTACCGACCGCGATGCTTATTGTCTAGTTTAAAGTGTCACAGAAGATAATGAAAATGCCTTTTAAACATTCCTTTACAATTTTAACGATGTTAGTAAGCCTTTACCTAACGTACCTCGAAAAATGTAAATTTGCCTCTTAGTAGAGTTTCGCTTTGTGTCATCCAAATTCCTTGAACAGTTCGCCAGTTAATTTCGGACAGATGTCAAAGAGTTCGGCAGTTACATTTAACAATCAGATGTGAAATATTCATTTCCAAGAACTTCAATCAATTGGTTCAGTGGATATGGTAAAATATATAAAATCGGCCCTTACTTCGGTTTTCGAACTCTGATCTATCTAAAAAAATTTATAGAATTTAATTAATATAATATAAAAAATTGTTTTATCATCTTGAAATTAAATATTAAATTTCAAGAAAATTTGTTGGTATATGAGCAAATATATAAAATCTGCCCGTAAAAAGGTCCAGTTCCCGAGTCCTGATATATCTCAAAAGTTGATCAATCCGTGACATAGCTAAGATAAACTGAAATATAAAATTTTATCAGAACTTTAGATACACGCATGCACATACAGATCGAAAGACAGACATAGTCAGACAAACAGGCGAAGCCGACACCTCTCTAAAAATGGTTTATTTATGCTTCCCTACCATGAAGAAGTACGTTCCCATCGGATACTCGACGTCTGAAATTTGATGCTATTACATAACCTCCCTTATTGTGTGCAATGCGATCGGTGATAACATATTATGTACAAAGATCGTCTATACTACTTTACAACCTACAAAGTATAGAATTTCATGATATGTGATATACATACATACTTATACACACGAGTGTGTGCATTAGTATATACTCGTATATGTCTCCAAACATATATAAAAGAATAATTCTATTTCACGTACCAGATTTACTTTTATTCAACCCATATAAAGTAAAAGACTCTTTCCGGTTTCAATATTTCTTGCTATATATTTTGAAATGGTCTTCTAAGGAAATAGATAAGTGAAACAATATGCTTACATAATGTATGTGTTTATTAAAATCACAAAGACTTGTGTACAAGTTGTGTCCGTTCTATAAATGAAATGCTATATACATTACTTATAATGTCATTGATTAAGACATTCACTTCAATATATTGAAAATGATTTTTATGAATGTGAGTTGTAGGTTAAGTTAAAAACTGAAGTTACTTTAATGATAAGAGATAATTCTGTGGCTATATACCCATAGATTATTTGATTAGAATCTTCGGTTAAATATATGGACTATTAATAACATAATTTGGACATCTCATTTTCACAACATATGTGTTTTTCTTTTTCTACTCGCATTCGGGAGCATTATAGGATCTTCTATTGATATTTTTTTTTAGAGCTTCAGTTTCACTAATCATTGAGTTAAATAAGTAATGACCAGGACTGTCGTAGTTTTTTCTGTACATTTTTGCACTTGTTTCATCGACAATATAAAATTTCTGTAAATTAACAAATAAATACTTAAGGTTCAGCAGAAGGTTTATTTCAAATTGTTAACTTTATATAGGATTATGGAATATAGATTTTTAATTTTATTTAGTTGGACACAAGTGTTTTATAGTTACATAAAAACATAGTTCATCATTGAATATAAAGAATGTACCAGCATTTAAAAACCAATTGAATTGTTCACAATATTGCATCCATTCAAATGTATAATACATACTTACTCAAAAGGAGGAGACTATGCAATCACTTATACTAAATGTACTTAAAATTGAGACACCATATATATTTTAAGAACTCTACAAATATGTATGTACATTTGAAACCACTACACTTATTAATTTTCAAGAAAACAAATCTATATTGCATGAGCGTTTAACTACATACATAATACGTTATTTGCAATATACTAAAAGCAGACGTTCCTAAATTTATATAAGTATTTCTACTACTCGTATATTATAAATTGTAATAAACGTGAGTATTATATTTTGTTTACCACCTAAATAAAATAAAAATATGTTGTTCATTTTTGTATGTACAATATTATATGAAAACAAATACGAGTACAAAATGAATATCTCTGTTTATCAATAAAAATCGAAAGGATATTTTGATAAATTATCCTTTAGCAGCAATGACATTAAATAATGGATTTTATTTTCTTTTCTCTTGTCCTTTTTTATATAGTGATTTGTTGTTTTCTATTATGGTTTAAGAAAATCTAATTTATATACTATATAACATGGGTATTTAATATTAAAATGATGGTGGAAAATATTAAATAAATAAAAATTATTAAATGATTTCAGAAGTTATTACAATTATTGTTCTTAATTGAAATTCTAAATTCCAATTTTAAAATAATTTTATGGTTTAAGGGTTTTTCTATTTAACCTCTATATTTTATAGAATTATTTAGGCTTTTATATACGCCTCAAATGACTAATTGAAATTCATAATTTCATTTATAATATATTGTTTATTTAAAATGCTGATTATTTTCATTGCTATTCAAAATGCATTAATTAATTAAGAAAATTTTCATAAGTGTAAAAATATTTTATTAAATAATTGTTGAATTAAATCCAAGGAACACCACACCATATTTCATTAATTGCCCAATAATATTAATGAAAAGTTTAAGAATATTGTTTGAGTATTATTTCATTGAAAGACGAAAATTATAGCTGATCAAACAACATTGAAAATGAAAAAATATCAGAATCCAAAAATCCCGTTGGATATTGTCTTTGTAAAACAGTATATTCATGCACAGGACAGCAAAAACAGGATCTGTAACTAATAATTATCTTATCAGACTGAAATTATGCTCCCTGAATATTTTAATCTTGAAAAATTAGAATAACTTGTTGGGATTTGTAGCCCTCAATACAGCTCATCAACAAGTTAACGTCAAATTTGCAAGGGTGCTTGTAATTCATAGTTAAATTGCTTAAATGACCCCTCATTCAATATTGTTGCGTTGCTTGCGAGCATCGTGCGCTCATCTATTATAAGCGTTATTATCTAAAAACTCTTTGATCTGTTACAGGCAACCCGCATCTAATTCTGTCAGCCTCTTTCGTAACGATTTTATGACTCCAATAACTAAACATGATCTCTGTATCAACTTTTCATAATCTATTTATATTTAACAATATTACAAATATAAACTTCGAAGATTAAAATAATGGAATTTTGAAATGCACATAAAGTAATCTTCCATATTTCCAATTGATTTGTGGATTTTATTTTAAATTCGCTTATAAGTATGCATTTTATCATATAGAATTTCCATAAAACAGAAATGCATTATAAATATATGCTTGCATATTAAAATAATTTGAATATTAAGGATTACCTTTACATAAAAATAAAATGGTTTTCAAAAATTACTTTCCATTCAACTAATTTCAATTTTATAATATAAGCTCCTAAAAGCGTTCTGTCCTTCAATTTCATAATTATTACTTTTATATTGCAATAAGTTATAAAATAATTAATGCATTTGTAATTTTTCTATATATGGGAATTATTGGCTTTGAATATATGGTGGACCAAAATTTTAAATTAAAAATAATAATATGCATCAAGGCTATAAAAAAACGAAATTTACGTAATTATGCCATGATAAAAATTTTGCGTCAATAACAAATTTAATGTTAACGAAAAAACAAATAATTGATTTTTTATCACAGGAGAATAATTTACATGCATCTGCTTATGAATTTTTGCATATTATTTTAATCGATATTATACGCAGTGAAACAAATGAAAAATACATAATTTACGTATTTAAGTTATTGTTTCCAATTAACTATAGTTAAGAATTCAATGTAAGGTCATTCTGGATTTAAAGTGGATTCTGGATTTTTTCCATAATAAACGTTGTACATGATTTTTTAACATAATTATTCAAAAAATTTAAAGGAAAAAGTTTTTGATATCGACCGACGCATTCCCCCAAAAATAACATTCTAATTACACACCCTAAATCGGAATTCTACGCTATCAGGTGTCCAACTTCTTACTTCAATCGATGAATAGTAATATTATTTTCAAATTTTCTTGCAATTGTAAAAGAACGCTTTACTTTTGAACAATAATACTTAATTATATTTTCATCTTATTTGTCTATCCATGTTGTCTTATACAGAGTTTGTACCCATTAACAGTCAAATTGCATACTTGCCCTGCATAACTATACAATTCATTTTAAAAGTGCTAATCTCTGATACGAGTATCAAAAATAATTTCATTAAATAATTGAATTAAGTATTGTATGCCGTACGAAGGTATGTTCGAAAGGTATACTAAATTTGCCTTACCGTTTGTAACGCTAAGAAACCTATAAAATGCCAGAAGCCTATTTAAATTGGATATGATAGGTGTGCTGGTTCGGGGAACTGCCATACAATTTCAAAAGTTATTTGGCTTTATCTTCGAAAATGTAAAACCTGTGATATTGAAATTTCGCACAAGCGAATATATTAGTAGGGCCAACGTGTTTAATGGTCATGTCAGCAACGTGGCCATATCTTAGAAAATATTTAAAACACAGTACCGAAATTTTGCATAAATTAGTGATAATACGGCAACTTAAAGTCATAGTCTGTCCCATAGTCAGCCGTAGAATATTTATGCGCACATAGGATAACAAATTCGTACAGGTATCACAGAGTTGACATGGTCAACTCTATTTTTTTTTCGTTTAGTAATAGTCTTCCCGTTATTTTATTTATTTAAAACGCATTAATCGAATTGCATGCACGTTTTAGTTCTTAATTTATTGTGATATCACAACATTTTTATATTTTTGTAACAACCTTGTTTTTTTTTATTTACAAGTCATCTTTTGTTAGCAGAATTAAAAGATTGTTTTTTAGTTTCTAAGGAATTGTAAGCAATTTATTATAACCTACACCTTATTAAATTTTTGTTTAGTATGAAATTTGTAATCACTTGAATGAGTCGTGAAGACTTTTGTAATTACTTGAATGAGTCGTACTGCATAGAGTGCAGCTCTACAGCACGAACTTATATTAACATATTCTGTTGTTCAGCTTTAAATTCCTTATTGATTTCGATAGACCCATCTGTTCTTACTAACTTTAAATCACTCAGTAACCTAATAATGGAATTAATATTATTTTCAAATTGAATGTGTCAAATAACATCATTTATATAGCCTGAAAGTTTTAACCAGTAGGAACTGTAAACAGGTTCAGATAGTTACTATATAAAACTCTTAAAGATAATATGTAATATTTGAAAAAATAATAAAGCAACCAGCACAAAATTTTACAGTTATGTTTCCAATAGTGACTAAGATAAATTTTTCAGAAGTTTTATAGCCTGATCGTCTATTTCTATATTTTACTCACACGTGAGGGGAAAGTGAAAGTAACTAACATTTATTCGTATAATGTAATTTTCGGGATAATTTGGTATATTGTGTATCTCGTTTTTTTTTTTCTAAAATGTAAACAAAATTTA
Organism: Condylostylus longicornis; assembly: GCF_029603195.1. Taxonomy (NCBI): domain Eukaryota; kingdom Metazoa; phylum Arthropoda; class Insecta; order Diptera; family Dolichopodidae; genus Condylostylus; species Condylostylus longicornis. The sequence goes on along the minus strand of NW_026578009.1, from coordinate 2,677,359 downwards.
TTTACTTTGCGAAAGTGAGACAATGAGTTGCGAAATTCATGTGAAGAAATTAGTAATACTGTTGGAAAAATTAATATCCATTAGAAAAATTGAGAATTCTGGTTTGCAAGTCAATAAGAAGTGACTAAAAAAGCGAGATACATGACTACACTGTTAATGGAAGCGACTGATAAATTCGTTAATTTTTTAATCTTGTTTCAAATATTTGAAGGACAACAGTTTTATAAACGTTGTTGTCATTGTGTAGGGTATAATTCAATCGGTTAAGGTCGACTAAAATATACCTATTTACTTTGTTTTTTTTTTCTCTTATTCACAATAGACTCGTATTTAATTTCTAAATTAAATTTATTTATTGTTTATGCTGTAATGTAGAAGATATCATGGTCTCTTATACGAGTATACCTTTCTTATTTTCATTTTAATATTATGTACAATAAAATAATCTTTTCTAATATAAATTCTTAGCTTATTACACATTATTTTTTTCTTTTTTACAAAAACTTGATTAAATATAAAAGAAACATTTCTTATATAGCGTCATTTCCATTATTATGACTTTTTTGAATAGTCATTGACATTTTGTTTTTTCGTTCTTTTTTTTTTTTGTATTATTTAAGATATAAAGTATTTAAAGTTAAAGAATAGTGATATCAACCTTTTTTCAGCCTTTTTAAAGTGTTTCATCTCAATTACATAAGAGAACTATATAGGTACATAAGATGAGAATTTGATTTGCTTATTGTTCACTGTGTTACTTTTTTTTGTTAGTAGTTGCTCTTATTATTGTTGGTTTCTATACTTTAATTTTACAGTTTGATAAAGTAACAACTTTATTCTTTACGGTAGTCAATGTTTTCGTTATTTATACCAACACTTTCATATATTCATTCGTGCATACCTATTCGGTAATTCATTGTATTCATCAATGTGTCTTTATAGATAATATTGAGACTCAAAAGAAAATTGCTGTAAGGGAAAAAAAATTATAGTTTTGCATTTTAAATGAATAATTTTTTTTATTTTTCTTCTTTTTAATTCATTTTAATTTTTATTCCATTCTTTTATATACGAAAAATGGAATTCTTTTATAAAAGCTAAAAATACAATTGTTATTCTTTATTTAAAAAATGCACTTGAACTTTCTCAAGCAATGATCATTGCTTTAGAAAAAAAAAATTGTATAAAAATATTTTTTAAATTTTCTTTCTTTTCCCATAATTTTAAATGAAAAATTTTCTTTTCCTGTACATCATAACTTTCTTAAAGCTATTTAAAAATATTTCATTCTAGTTCTCAATCTTTTTCTTGCATTTTTTTTTTATGATGAGATCGAAAAATAAGATTTTATTTTAATTTATTAAATGCAAGGAAATGATTTATTTAATGAGAAAGAACAAGTTCATCTCATTTACAATTCAAAAAAAAAAAAGAATTTTTTTTTTTATTAATTATGTCTACTTAATATTGTAGTTACAAGAAAAGTAATTAGAAAATTACTTGAATAGCATTTTATTTAAAATTTATAAAATAAAATGAAAAATGCATCAGGTAATACGAAATAATCAAATGAAATGAGTAAATGAGGAAATACTGGGTACTCTGTGTTAGGAGGAATAATTCATTCAAAATTCTTTATTATTCATTCATCTAGCACAAGAATTAGTTAATTCTGGGGTCTAGTAAGCGAGAGACAAGGTTGGCGTTATAAGAAAAACTGAGATTTCTCGATCAAAGCAAATTCAAAAGTAGGTAGAACTGATTTTGTCATCTCTGTGATACCTGTACTAATAAATGATTTTAGGCATTGTAAATTAATTGTCATCACTGTTTCGCACCTACATTTTGTTTTTAATTTCTGCAATGCTTTTATACATGGCGATTAATGAAGCGAAATAATCGCCATATTACCATATTCATGTGTGTAATATCAATAGTTTCCATAATATTCTATTGCTCTATATAATATCCATAATATACTCTGCCATAATAAAATATTTTCTTGTGTGAAATCTCTTATACTGTATATAGGTTCCATAATTTTTGAAATCTAGCCATATAACTTTTGAAATTGTATGGAAACTGCCACAAGAAGTCAAGAATTTTCAACAATTTTTATCACAAATAATATCCACAATAATATATATTCGGTTTTACGAAGCTTTGACATTATAGCTTCAATAATTGATATAGTCAAATAATTTTTGAAGTTGCAGAACAACTATTCAAACAACTGCTTTGAAGTATTCAATTTATGTAGGGTTCCAGCCTTTACCAACATAAATAATTTTTTAAAATTTGGTGAGCTTAGCTCAATTAATAATATATTTGAATTATTAGCTCAAAAAATAATATATGAAATAAGTAAAAATATAAAATCGACCCCTAATAAACTACAAATTTCTGAGAAATCAGATATAAATTTACAAAAATATTACAGTCTCAGAACTGAGAAATTTTCTCTTAATTCTTATAATATAATCTTGTTTATACGTTTAAAATTTTATTTTAAAAATTTGTCACTGAATTTGTTTTGTACTAATACTCTTCCTTAATCTGCAAAAATTTTTCATCTTATTTTATTTTTACATTTACACCCGTTATTCATCCCATATTTTTATAGAATTCATTATAATTTTATGACTTGAAGTAGGTATTGTAAAAAAATAGAAATTCAAATTTATGACTAACTTTATCAAGATAATTTTATGGTTTTATTTAATGAACGCTTCCCAGGAATTTCATGTTATAATAAGGAGTAAAAAATTGCAAGCGCATATGTCAGGAAAAAATTTTTATATTACTCTAATAAGTAATATAAAATATGTAAAATATTATATTGGAACTGATCAATAATTCTTTGTGAAAATATGTTAAATTGGAACGATTGCCTTTAAAAGATAATAAAAAGATGTGTTAAATATCCGTACCATACTCATAGTTAGTTCGAATTTATTGAAAACACCTTGATCATTATATTAAAAATATTTTTCGGTTAAAATAAGAGCTTTTAGAGGCTGTCATCATTCGTCATTAGAAGTGACGACCATCTCAATAAATCTTGAATTTGTGGTTTTCAAAAGAAAATTATTGCTAACTTGTATTATTTAAATTCAAATATATTGATGACAGGCATGAAGCAATTCCTCAGTAGCTATAAATTATCCTAACGTCGTTAATTTAATTCGTTTGTTGGTGTAAATAGATTTTTATTCGCGCATAATTTTAGGCAATGCATGTATGTATAAATTATTTTAATGGGTATTGAAAAATTTATTTTAAATTGACTTGATATAAGACGAGACTGACCCCAGCCCTTGAAATTATTACAAATTACGAGAAATAAGCAGTAAAATAATAATTATTTCCAACAAGACCTTTCCTTTAATAAATTTTATTTTCAATTAATTTGAATTTATTATAAATAAAACATCAATTTTACCCTTCTCAGGTTCCAATGAAAATAAGTAGTTTTGCTATTCCTATTAAAACTCCTATTGAAATATCTTAATGCTCTTTAATAAATTATTATGTTAGAAATTAAAATAATTAATATTTTAACGTCAGTGGTACCCAACTAAAAACCAAAGAAAAAAAGACCATTTAAGATGGTTGCTAATTAATTTCGAATAAAATTTCAAATATTACGAAAAATTTAATTTATATTTAAAATTAATTTAAAGTTCATTTTAATTGTATGTACATCATTTGAGGTAGTTCCTAATTAATTTTTATTATTTAAAATATATGGTAGGAAATCAAAACCAAACTAGTTGGCAATGAATAATTTTTGGCAAATCGAAGAAAAATGTTCCAATTATTTTAAAAAAACTGTTTAATCAAAAACTACACTACTAAAATTAATTTGACTAAAATTGCACTAAATGCAAGTGCAATAAGATTCTAAATTTGTAGGTCACAAATCCAAAATTTGAATTCATATTTGAAGACACGAGTGAATGAAGGTGTCAACTACAGTTTTTGAAGTTTCAAGTAAGTAAACCTTCTTTCAAAGCAAAATAATTCAAAAGTGTTTTAAAGACAAGCTGTTCCTTAAACTGAGTCGTTTTTTTGTAAAAGCGGGTTTTTGCATATGAAAGATAAACATATAAAACTTCTATTTATGCAATGAACCCATTTTGTAAAAATTATAGATGACGCCTTCATTCACTCGTTTCTTCATTTGTCACTTTTTTCTCATGTACTTATACATATGTACTATTTTTGTTTGAAAAATCGTAAATCAAACAATTTACTTCTAGTTCTGAATTAAACTTTGTTCATTAAACTTAAATATTAAATTGTTTCCTAATTTTTTTTACAGTTTCTCAACAAAGTAAATTATTTGAATTGCAGTAATAACTTATTTGTATATTAAATTCTATTGAATTTTTAACATTTTTAATATTTATTTTATAATTTTTTGTGTTCATTATTTCAGTAATTTAAAAAATTACTTTTAAATTTCAACTCACTTCCCAGAACATTTACATTGAGTAAATATGAACATTTATACGCATTTATTCTAAAACAATTTAAATAGGTCAAAAAATTTTGCGTTTGTCTTTCTTCTTTTTAAATTTTAAAAGTAATACATGCGAACGTATGTTCGAAGGGTATTATAAATTTGCTTTACAATTTGTAATGCTAAGAAATAACTGGTTGACATTTGGATATAAGTGTATGTTTTTTATCAGTGTCGAATTGTGAGTCAATTTAACCATATCCGCCCTTCGCCGTTCCAACGATAATTCAAAAACTAATTGAGCCCAGTTTTCACAAATGCTTTTAATTAGTAAATTTCGAAATCCTATTTGAATTTGAATATAATCGAGGCAGTGGTTTGGGTAGCTGCCCTATACAATATCAAAATTTATTTGGTCATAACTTAGAAATTTTTGAAGCTGCTGTACTAAAATTTTCTATTGTACAAAAACCATTATAGTCAAATGGCCATTATTTTAAATTAAAGTGCCACATTCATATTAAAACATTGTGGAATTCAGTTGTACGGGTATCATAGAGTTGACATGATCAACTTTACCCTATTCTCGTTTTATTGAAAGTTCCGTTTTCTAAGAAAAACATTTTGAATATTCAGATATTAAAAAAATATTCAAAAAGGACTTCTTAACTAAAATGACAATATTTTCTTGGAAATTGAAATTGTTCTATTTAATTCCGTTAAAAAGAGGAGATTTGATATTTTTCGTTCCAAATAAAAGTGTTAATTAATAAATTAATAATTTTGTAATGGTATTATATGAAGTCTTTTATTTCAAATGTTTTAAATTTTTTTCATTAAATAAAAAGGATTAATATTAAAGTCCAATATAAACTGAAAGAAATTACTAAATAATATAATAGGGTAACTTTTATATTATAGACCTATTGAATTATAATCTTATTTATTAAAATCTTAAATATTTTTAAATCCCTTTGCCGGCAAATTAAAAAAAATTAGATTTTAATAAATAAGATGAAAAATAATCAGATACGGTGTTCAGTTTGTTTTACTCTTATTAAACATACAGCCATGGTCGCAGTATACGTTCTTGTAATTGAAAATATAAAGTTTGTCCTAAAAAAATGGTTTGTCGTAAGTGGCTTATCTCAACCTCGAACGTATTGAAATTTTTTAATAATCTCATAATATAATATCCTTATTTCTTTCTACAAGTAGATCCTAGAAGCCGCTTTACCTAAATTAAGTTAACTTCTATTTCCATTCAAATTCGTAAATACTTAAAATCTATTTAATGGCTGGCACATACATAATCATACATATAAAACATAAAAAACCGCGCTTTGTCTGAAATTGTTTCCATTAAATAAAATTGACTTTCCTCGTATTAAAAATTGCAAAAAGCAAATATAGACTCAAATCAATGTTAAATTATGCTTTAAGGTAAATAAATTTTTTATACTTACACATAAATTATTTGAATAATTTGTTAAAGAAATTTAATATTATATTTACAAATTTATTATTGATTGATTGAAAGGATTAGCATGTTAAGCGAGTATTTAAGGGCACTGTAATTTCCCGAAACTATTTATGTTTAGTTGTCTGTCAAAGTCGTCTTGTTTCTCTAAAATATCTAGTTGGCTGAAGGAGATTATTCTTATCTTACATTGTGTCAAATAATTGCAGATTTAGTGATTTTCTTTCTAAGCAGTAGACAGAACCAAAGACCAATGTTCTATGAAGAGCACTACCAATTTGACTTTTTTTTTTGTAACAGACTGTGTCCGAAACTTCTTAACCTATTTTACTCATAGTCTCATATTTATATTACCCATATCTGTTTTTTTGATCAAGCTTCAGAAGCAAATAACTTTGTTCGTATCAGTCTCCCTACTTTGTTCGTATTTATGTGGCACCTTTAGAAGAATTACTTCATAACGAGCAAACAGTTTTACTAAGTTTTCATATCATTGTCATTCAAGCAGAGTTTCACAGAATTTACAGAAGTGGAATTGCGAATATTTTGTGATATTACTTATTGTATCTACAAAAGGTCTAGAACACAAAATTTTTTAAGTTACTTAATTTTTAAGTTTAAATTATAACATTTAGTATAAAAACCAAAATAAAGGAAACTTAAATTCCTTTAAAATTTTTATTAAATTTTCATTACTTTTCATTATTTTGTATGTGTTATAGTTAATAATTAAATATTAAAAATGAATATTGTCTTAGAAACAATGGGAAACGTAATCCTTTTATACGTTTAACGTCAATCAAAATAAATTAAAGGAAAACAAAGTGAAATTATTTTGGTGGTTTTTTTCCGGTGTTTCTATTCCATTGTTCATAAAAATCTTTATTGTTTTTCATGAGCTTCATTTTAAAAAATAATTTGTATAAAATTTCTATTTCTGAGGAAATTTTCAGTTAAATTAGAAAAATGAAATTTCTTTTTATGAAAATTTGGTTTTTTATTTCCGAAAAATTTGAAAATGATCTGTGACTAAAAAATTATCAAAAAAACAAAGTTATTTAAAAATCATTTTATGGGACTCTATTATAACCGCATTTGTCGGTTATCGTTTGAAAGAGCTATTTCGGATTAAAAGATCTACATCTTTTGAGTCATCGTCACTGAATTCTATCGAATTGCACTTTTCCCAATTCTTTAATGTTGAACTTAGGTGTTTCGTTGTTACTATAGAGCAAACTATAGTAACTCAGTTATATCTCGTTTCTTCTCTAGCCAACACACGTCATTTTTTAATAATCTTCAAGAAGCACTCAAAATTTTTTGAATGCATGATTTCCATATCTTTGCGTTTTGAAAACTAATTTTATACAATACGGAACACGAAAGTTAAGCTTGCGTTTACAATTTGAAATACTGACAACGTTAACGTAATGCCAAAAAGATAATTTTCATGTTAATGCTATGTAGTAAAATGCTACTTCGGTAAAAAGTAACTAAATTTTAAATTTATACATACATACATAATTGACAATATTAGGAAAAATCTAATATGAATATGTCAAATTCCTATTATTATTCAGGTTTATTCACCAGTTTCATGAGAAATTGTCGAAACAAAAAAAATCGGAAAATTGGAATTTTCCTAATATTTGAATGTTAAACTAAATAATGCGCTATTCTTTATTTCAAGTTCTCTAATAGACCTTTCAAAAACTGTTTGTTTGAAGCTTTTATCTTTTGTAAAACGGAAGTTATAAGCAAATAACCTACCGTATTGTATACATAATGCGGTAAAAAAACTTAGGTATGTTAAAATTTCGCCAAATTTTCTTAAAAATCTCTGTAGCTAGAAACGGCTTGATACTATTTTCCGAACAAAAATTTTTCTCATGTTCGACCGTCTACCAGTTGGTATATTTCTCTTAAATTACTCTTGAATCACCCTATATAATATGTTGAATATTTTTATATACGTATGGTATTCGAATATACTAGAATATTGCAAAAGTTTCCGAAACAAAATTCAAATATTTTTTTTTCCATCTTTCCAAAATTTCAAAATTCATTATTTTAAAATACAATGAAAATTTTTATAATGTAATTATTTTTAATTTACTTTAACTTTCATTATTCTACCTTTGAATTGAAGAACTTTTATTGACCTTGGACTTAAAAACTCATCAGAAAAGAATTAACTTTCTCTTCGATTTTTAGAATACTAATCTCATTATAATTTTTGTATGTATATTAAACTTTTTGCATACTACATAAGAGCAATTTACTCTTTGAATCAATAATTTTGAATGAAAACGATTGAGGAAAGTTGGAAAACTTGAGAAAAAAAAACAAGAATCACTTTTAATAGAAATCTATTCATTCACTTATTATGCACTTTATCATCATATTGAAGCATGAAAAATTTATTTCATACAGTTCATTAGAGATTTTATTATCCTATTTTTTTCTATTTTTTATTCAGCTCTCTCTGTCTAATGGTAGATTTAAAACAATCCACTACAAATTAAATAATTCTTTATTTATTCTTGTAGAATATTTTAGACCAGGTGTTGATAATCTATGATCTATTATTGAATAATATATTTGATAGTTTCAAGTGATGCAATTAAGTTCCGAAATTCGTTTTTTGTAAATACTTGTTCTGGGCTTTGTCCAATGTAACGCATAATGATTGCCATTTGTTAAGAATTTTACTGATGATTGGATTTTGCGTTGTATATTTCTGATTATCAAGTCCGTTTCTTTGAACTTCGTTAATTTTATGTTGTCCTTCTATGGAGACCATTAGTTGCTAAAATTTAGCCGGTTTTTATCGAGGAGCACGTTTGGAAATAATGTTTATTCAACTAGATATTAAAAACTTATAGACTAAAATTTTTAAAAACTGTAAGTGAACCAAACATCCTTTTATATTCAAATTTTAGTTCTTCCTCCCGAGTCAAGAAATTATTCTTTATCCCAGCGTTGCATACATAGGTGATTCTGATAATTAAAGATAATACTTGTATAACAAATATACAAAATTTTAAGTGAACTCGAGGTATACATAAAGGCATCGTTCACTTTAGAAAAAATCTAAGAATATGTGGCATTTTTCTAATTTGTACAAAATTAGTTCTTCGTAGCAATTTTTATAGAAGAATACCAAAAACCGAATACCCTTCTTAAAGTATTTTATGTGTAAAAAGTATATGAGAAAGAAGAAATTTTATAAAAAGTGTACTCTTTAGCATCATTCATTAAGATGAGTTACATAAAAGCTACAAATACTTATGTATGTACTCGTATGTATGTAATATGAAAAGCAAAAAATCTTTTATGAATCCAAGTATCGATTGTACGACAATTACATATATGTGTTGCTATATAGGGCAAATTTATTCAGTGAGTAAATTCATACATCAAAGTGTGTGGTGTGTTAAGCGTATACAAGACTTTATACTGATATACATACAATAATTAAGTAACGAACTCAAATTTTTTTTTTGCTATAAAAGGATTTTATTCCTTTAATTAGAAATTAGGGGACTATATTTTATTTCATCTTTAAATATATTGAATGTTGAGAAAATTATTTTTTTTTACAAAAACTTTATTGGCACTAGTTTCTGGATTTTTATTTCGTCTAATTTTTCGCACCAAAAATTAGGATAATTTGAAGGTCAGATGATAATTTCAAAAATGACATGATCGATTCGGAAAAACTATTTGATTATATCACCCACATTTAGCTTTACTCTCAAGCGTAACTCTGCCTAGTTCCTCTTCACTTATACGACCAAATCAAAGATATAATCTAGAATCTAATGAAAGTCGTATTTTTATGTATAAACACTGTTTGAAATCAGACTTTGTCTAACTGTAATTAATAGAAATTACTCTATTCTCTTCCGATTCAAAAAGTAAAATGGCAAGAAGTAATATTTTTTACGAACATTTTCGAACAGCGATTAGCTAATTTTTTGATTTAAACAGTCATCAAATTTTTATCGTAGATTTAATTTTGTCCTATTTGTAAACAGTACCTTAAGAGATCAATCAGATAAATGCAAATATATACATATATTAAATAAATCACGTATGCATATAAATAAAAAATAATATGAGTAATGAGAAAATTGTGGTTATCCTTTTTATGCGCAAACTATTAATATACAACAAAAATTATTAATAAATAAATTTGTTTCCTAGTACATTTGAATTTATTTTTATATAATATTCTTTAATTCAATTGAATACAAATGTATTCAAATATTAATAATAAAATGTTAAATTTTCCTTAAGCAAGTATTAAACCAGTGTGAGTGCTAAAATGTATTTACGATGAATTTTGTTATCGAATTTGTTTTTGTTTCATGCTCCTTGTTACCGACTGCATAAAATGAGGAAACATATGTGATGGTAACTAATTTCGAACGTCAAATCTTTAAAGCAAATGCATTTCTCCATGTCAGGGAAATTCTAATAAGCACTTCTCTGTCTTAAGTTCGGCTGAATCGACATTTTATATACTTATATATAAGTTTATTACGATTTGATCAACTTTTCGAATAGCAAGGAGCAATAACTATCAGCAAGTGAACTTTTACTAAGAGTCGAAATTTTATTTTTCTTTACATACAGAGAAATTATTAAGCAAAATTTCCGTGAAACTTCATATTTCAATTTCGATTATTAAAAAAATTTACAATTAAAATTTTATCAGAAAAAATCAAGGCTTGGTATCAAATCTCTCACTATTGGAACCGAATTTACATTTTTTACAATGTCTAAAGAACTGATTGACGGAATTTCTTGAAGTTTAATGTGGTTGATTCGGTTGTTTTACTAATAAGCAAATTAAATCACAAGAAGTGAGTTTCTATTAATAACAAAATTTACTTCTTCCTAGATAATAAAAAACTACTTACTAACTTTAATAGAATTTGAAGTAAGTTTTTAGTTTAAAAACATTTTTATAGTCTACAATTCGATCGATTATGTGTTGGCCACATCAGTTATGTTTTGCATATAATTTAGAAAATATTTTCTAAGAATAAACTTATTTTTGTATCTTTATTATTCTCAGAATATTAATTTCCTAGTTTTTTGCTCACTTATGCATATACATAAACATTTTGTTTATGTATGCAAATGTACTATAAGAAAGGATATAATATACAACATAGAGATATTTTAACTGAATTTTTATTTAGGGAAAACAGATCAGGCATCTTCATATAAGTTTATATAAATATTATTATGCAGATGCAATTTTCATAATAATTTTATGAAATTGCATTTGTTTACGAACATATAAATATAAATAATATTTTATAGCCAAGAAAATCTCAATAGTATTTTTCATATTTCTCATATATTTTTATTTTTCATTTCATGGGATTGTGTCATATTATATTTTTATAAAAAAAAAGAAAAACAGATATTTTTTATTTAACATGAAACATAAAAAGAATTATATTGTAATTTTTAGCACTTTTCAAAAGAAAGAAATTGAAAAATGTTCTTAGTAATTACACTTTGTTCGCCCGTCTGTGAATATGTTTGCAAAACTTCTACATCCTTGACGATAGAAAACTGAAATTTCATATATATATAGAGATCTATATTAGAAACTTAGTTCCGTAGAAAAAATTTTTACCTAAAATATCTAAAATTTTACCATCCCTTTCCTAAATCCCCACCCTCCAAAATTATGTACCCTAAAAATGCCATTTTTAACTATTTATTGTAGTGAAATCATAAACATTTTTAAAATTTTGCAAAGGGAGAAAAGTAAAATGACTAAATTTGTAAAAATTATTGTATACTTCAAATCGTAGGAATCCAAAAATAAAGCAGCTTTTAGACATTAATATTTTTTTCCGTTAGAAGATCACCTCGATTCGTTTGCATCTCGATTCGCTTTCATCTCCATCCCATCACAAGTTATTGCCTCTCGAAATTTTGTGAAGTTTAGTAAAGTTTGTAAGTAAAACGGTAAATGTCATGCCATCAAAGAATTTAGTTATTTTTCATAACTCATACAATTAGCCCTTAAATTCAAATATTATATTAACGCCTCTTCCAATTTTTTTTATGTCGCATCCTAAATGCATGCAATCTTTGAAATATATTCGTACATGAATAAAAGTAATTTTATAATATGCAGTATATTATAATTAGATTGTTTTTAAAAGCAGTATTTTCATTTGTTGAATGGAGAAGTGCTGTGTTACAAGCCATTGGTTTATTATTTTTACAGTTTGTTATTTGTTATACTTGTTGCTACAAATAAATTTAAGGACAAGTAAATAATTTTATTTCATTAAATATTCTATTTGGAAAATATCAAAAATTATTAAAACGAAATAATTTTCAGATTACTCAAGAATAATAACAGTAATGGGCGAAAACCGAATTATATTTCAATTTATTATAATAGCAAAGCTTAAATCCCTCATACCCATTGATATAATATAAAAATAGGTTTACTTTAGGCACATAAAAATTAATAAAGTAAAACTAAAAGTAAAAATACTAATAAAGTAAATTAAATTCAATTTCGAATTATTTTGCTGCATATTTTTGTTTTAAATAGATTTTTTCAATTTACTCAAAACAAAACTATAACATTAAACAGGACTATAAAACAAAAATCAATTCCGCGCATTTTGTTTTTCTCCTTTCTAGCAGCCCTCAAGTTGACTGTAGTTCTGTTGCACAACATCATAATACGGCCATACTTCAATTTCGCTCGGATGATTAGCCCTCTGTAGCTATATACCATCGGATATAGACGTTTAAAAATGAGCAAAATTTTTGTTCGGAACATAATGTCGGGTTTTTTTTTTCTTTTAACTTCCCTTCCAAAAAAGGATAGAAGTTTCAAAAAAATTCATTTTTAAAGGGACTATTAGAGGGTTTAAAATAAAGAATACCACATTATTTGCATTTATATATGTTTTTTTTTTAGAAACCTGATAGTATATGACTCCTAACTGAATGTTGAAATATCGGCATATTTTTTATTATTTTATTTCTGTTTTAATTGTTCAATATTAATTTCTTAATTTAATGTATTAGATTTTAGGCTAAACAATACTAGATAAATATTTCTTAAATTTTCTATAAGAAAAGAGAAGAAATAAGAAAACCCAATTATTATTGATTCCTACTATCGGAATTATAATACGCTTCAATTCTTAATGTGAATTCTAAATAGATATACTATTTTTGCCCTAATACATATACTATATCTTTAGATTTTATAATCAGTTGCTTGTATATTGTGTAGTGCTGAAATAATATATAAAATTATAATAAATTCCCCAAAAAAAATAAGATATGTTTTGAATACAAATCATAATATTTTCCATTTCTCATTATTATAATGAAAAAATTTCAATTTTAATTTAAATTTTATAATAATCTCTTTTCTAAATTTAAGTTTTAAAATAAATACCAAATTTTATGTTTATTTTAACATAAAAAATTATTATAACAATAATACATCAGTCATATAGTAGGGCATTTATCAAGTAGAAAACACTTAACCATATAATAGAAATAAAATGAAAACAAAATATAGAATAAATTCTAAAATAAAATATTTTTAAAATAATATTAAATTTCATATTACATTATATGTGTACATAATATTTAATCTAAATATTAGAAAATTATTATTAGGGTCAGCTTAAAATTTATATCTGATACACATACACAATCTCACATATTTTATTATCGAAGAAATCAAAAATATACTTGTTACTGTTCAGTATATATAGTGTGTTCGCAGTTGTGTTTTTGTATCAATCTATAATGTACGCAGAATATAATAGGTAGTTATAGTATCTGTAGTAGTAGAATACCTGCACGAAGAAAAATTCTAGTTTATGATAATCTTAAAATGTTGAAAGTCAAGATTCCAATTATTAAATATAAATTCTGTTTTATTTTTCTTTTTTTATTATTGAAAGATCCTTTTTATACCGGTAAGAATGAATATTTCATGGATATTATAAATTTAACATTCCGTTTGTAACAAATATAAAAATATAATATTCATGTTCAACGATAATTTTTAGGTCTATATTTCGTTATGCTAAATAGATTTAAAGCTTACAGGAATTATCAACAGTTGTTATTGCAAGATCGAAGTAGCTCATATCTCGATAGTTTTTACATAAAACCCACAATATTTAAATTTTTTGCTTAATCAACAAACCACAATTTTATTGGGCCACAAATTTATTAAAAAAATATTCAAGTAAAACTTAGTTTTTCTTACATAAGTTCTTACAATAGTCGCCAAATCAAAAATTATATTGTCCTATCTTAACACCAATATATAAACTTTAAACTATGACTATTTTATCCGACATTCGACCAAGTTTAGAAACCGGACCATTGTTCAAAAAAAAAAAATTTTATTAGTAAATTCCGTTGTCAATTGCCACTAGTATCACAGAGTTGATACGGTCAACTTTTTTTTTTTCGTTTTATTAGAAAATTTTTATTATTAATGTTTTTGTATTGTGTATTGTTTGTGTGTTTGTTATAGTAAACATGTAGTGTTTTTTTTTATATAAAAAAGGAAATATAATAATGCGCTCATATATGAATATAAAAATTATAAGTACATATTAGAAAAATAAAATTATTTGCGAATCGGTATGAAATACGTGGATATAAATGTGAACGTAAATTATTAAATAATTGAAAAAGAAAAAGAGAAAAGGAAAGAGATAGAGATAATTTAAATGAGGTTAAAATACTACGACGTAATATTATACTTTTATATTTTATTTTGATTAGAATCCTTTAAATTATTTTTAAAAGAAAGAATTATTAAAAATTCAATTTTAGTAAATTAAAGAGTGTATAAAAAGCACGACCTTAATAATATGTGAATTACTATACTTAGAGTAAGTTTTCGAATTCTGAATTGGATTGAATTTTGTTTTATCTTGTTTTCGAGAAAGAACTTCATAATATTATTTCTTTTCTTAATTGTTTTGTTCTTATGTTATATATATATATATATATCCTATTCCTCTCCTGGTGAACAGGAATATTGTGCACCAGATCTGTGTAAAGGGAGGAATATCATGCAACAAGCTTTTGTATATTTGTAACAATTATATATTTTGATTTTTCAATGAAGTATAACATTCTAAAACCATAGAATGTTCCAGTTCTTTATCTATTCATAGATAAAGAACTGGAACGAATATATGAGATAACTAATTTCGATTTGGTTCGTCGTTTTTAAGCCCCAATTATCGCGGCAATTGAATATTTTTATGCGTATTTGGCAAATTATTCAAAATTTATTGCTTTCAACTATAATTTTGCAGTTATGGATGCAATTTTGCATCCCTTATATTAAATTATATAATTATATGATTATATTATATAATTATAGACTAAACTCAAAATCTTTATATAGCAATAAGGTAAATTTGTAATACATTTTGTTTGAAAGAAAAGTTGCTAGTTTTAAACTAAACTTAAATCTGATGTTCTTTCAAGAGCATCAACTGTTAAAGAGTACTCGAAGCAAGATCTCCTAAAATCAATTTTTTTTTTTATGTCAGATGGTATAAATGGACTTACGAATCCAACCAATATAGTAAAATATTTAAATATAGAATTAGTTCGAAATTTTTTTATTCTGTTAGAATTTTTCTTAAAATTCTTTTATTTATACACGAAATGTTACAATTTATGATAGTTGTATTTAATTATTTGTGACTGACTTATAAGGTTACGCACTTTTCGAAGAACTAATACCTTGATAAGGAACCGCTAACTGAGTAAAATTATTTTCAGTGATGCCAATGTCCGGGTAATTTCCACTTTTTTAGGAAATCAAACCACCTCATGGAACCAATACGGGAAATTTTTTGGAAAATGCAATTTTAAATTTATTTAATTGAATTATTAAAGTGATTAAATACGGTATTAATTTCTGCGAAATTTTTTTTTTTTTTAATAAAAATGTTTCCTTTTCTCATAAAGAAGAAGTATTTCTGTTCTATATCATATATAGGTTGCGAGAATTTAGAACATTGTCTGTACGAAATTCAAACAAATTCTTTAAAAACCGATTCCGGTGTAATCAGAGATGCTATTTACCAGATTTGTTGTAGTCTTAATTTAAATCGAGTCAACTACCTTAATTTTAATATAGCTAAATCAATTTTAATTTTCAATAACAATTGAGAAATTTTTCAATTACAAATAATGTTTCCTATTACAGGTTTATAATCAAATCAAATAATTTTTATCTGAGGTATGGCAGACACAAAAATTTATAAAAAATTTATTTTTATTTTTTGTTGAATGCTATAACTTTCTTAAATTTTTTTTTAAATATGTAGATTTCAATGAATTTTTAATTACTTGAACAAATTAAAAAATTTCTTTTTTAAATATAGTACAGAAAAAAAAAACCTTTAGAAAACCACTGTAAAATATTCACAATTTCACCACGTACTTTAATCATTCAATGCTTAAACCTTAATATGAAAATGGTCACATATACATTTTACATACAATTGCAAATAATTATTATGTCAATATATGTATATACGTATTTTATTACATAGAGTTCCGTGGGAAAACGCTCATAAGTCAACAAAAAAAAAAAATCTGTTGCATGTTTATTTTTTATTTTAAAAAATATCCTTTTACAAGTTATACATTTTCGACAAAACGAAAAAAATTATTCAACCACTACGAAATATACATACATACTTACTTACATACAATAACATTCTATATAATTGCATTATTGTGTACTAAAGCTTTTATACAGAGTATATCAGTTTGAGTTTAAGAATGGAAAACTTTTAGGAATAAATTTTGAAATTTTCTTTTAAAACAAATTAACTGGGTGTTTGTTAAAATTTTTTTTCTGTTTTAAAGCTTTCGTGAGAATTGAGGAGTGTATTAAATTATATTTAGATGCTTACATATATAAAAACTGTTTCTTCCTAGTTGTTATGATTCAATAATTGCTTACTGTCTCTTACATCTAGCGAGTGTTTTTAAAGCGTAAGTTTGCTCTCTTCTACATCTTATTCAGTCACAATTTACCTTTTTAATTATTTGCAGAAGAACACAATTTATTAATTATTTTAACTTACCGTTTTAGAATAAGCATAATTTTGTATATAACAAAAATTTTTATTGCTATGTCAGTGCAGATTGAGCTAATTCATTGAATTTCTATCTACTATTCTTATATATTTCTTCTTCCTCAAATTCTTCTCAAAATTGCAAATTTTTTTCTTATTAATATTTTTATTTTTTATTATGGTTTCTTTAATAATTCTTCATATTATTAAAAATAAAATAAGGACAAGCAAAAGGTATATGCTCTGATATCAACTTTTCCTCTAACCTTCAAGTATGCAACTATATTACAAAAGCGTGAGCAGAAAAGGATTAGTTCGACGGCTAATCAAACCGAGCCGTCATCAAACCTACATATTTGTAGACATAAGACTCCACAATTTTTCCTATCATTTGAAATATATAGCTTGAATAGAAAGATATCGTCTTTTGCTATGGAGGAGTTGAATAGCTTAAAAATCGTTTAGAAAATCCTAAGCATCCAATTTTAGTTAATACAAGACTTGTAATAATAAAATTATTAGTACATACATATTTTTATATACATACAATGAAACAAACATTCACTCCTGGTGTACATGTATTTGAATAGGGGCAAACACTCTGGCAAACATAAACATATATAGGGGTTTATACGACACAATAATTTGTTGAAAGAAATTTATCAAATATTTATTTTGTTAAAATTTCAAAAATGAAAAAAAATTGAGTGGTAGCAATTTGTAATTTCATTGAATATTTTCCAAATTTGAGAAACAAAAAAATTAAAAATACCGCCACATAAAAGTAAATGAGCCGAAATAAATAATGCATTTTATAAATTTTTAGAAAATTTAATGAATTCGTCTTAAAAATTAGGTTTTTTACACGTTTCAACAAAATTGAAAATGAAAAAAAAATATGATTTTATTATCGTAACTTTGTCCGTCTTCACAAAACTTGAAACTTCTAAGATATAGAACATCTTTTAAGAAAGTAAAGATCACCTTTCAAATAAGTAAATTGAAACCCTTGGATTTAATTAGAAATCAGGTCTGGTTTTAATTTTTCTCCTTCATATTACATTTAATTTTTTAGAATTTAGTTCTTCTTTTTTTAAATTTTCAATGAAGCCCATTGCAAATGCTTTCTTTACATATACGTTCGCTAGAGCCGGCACTGGTTGAAATGTAAATATACATGTATTTATTGTACAATTTATACATGCACATATATTGAATACAAAATTATTTTTAATATAACATGTTGATAAACTTAATGCTTTTATTTCCTTTTATTTTACTCAAATAAAGTAATAGACTTACAACAAAATAATGTTGGAAAGCCATAAGAAGAAAATAAGTAAATCTTATTCCGGTTTCATGTTGTGCTTTTAATATTCGCTCTATGTACATATATAACACATAACAACGACGACTGTCTAATCTAATGAAATAATTCTATTTTGCTTTTAAAATACACCACAGGATACTTTTGTAGTATATACATTTATTATGTGTAATTTCGATTTTATTAAGGATTCATGAAATCAGGATTTCTATAAAAACAAAAAAAAAAATAAAAGACAATTTGTGATTTTAAAGTTATTTTTGAGAAATAATTTGCTCTATAATTTTGATACTAATATAAATCAGTAATAAAATAAGTCCCCTTCATCCGAACAAGTTTAAATAAATTTTGGTGAACTTGTAGAGGGCGATAATTAATTCAACTTTCTTCGAAAAAGAAGTTCTTTCTGTTTTTTCCGAGGTGTACCGTTGACAAAAATCTTATAAAGCTTTACAATTTTTGTTCGAAGACTCTTCAGAAAATCGATCTAATTCGGGTCCAAACCCCTGAAATTCCATTCTGTGCGGAAAAGTTAATGGGGTTATTCCTAAAAAAGTGCATCTTAAGATGTCAAAATTTAGAAAGGATCTTCAAAAAACGGTACCAAAATTAAGAAAAAGGTTCCGAAGGAGTACATGCAGTGTTTGCACTCAAAATATATAATATTTAAAAATTGCATACTTATAGGGGTCTTATATTATTCTAGGTTTGCCTTATAAAAATTTTTAAATTTTAGGAAAAAGTTTTTATTTTATGAGCACGATTTTAATTCTCAATTAAATATTTTCATTTTTTAACCGTACATTATTGCTACTTGTTATCTAAGATCATTTTAAAATGCTTAATAATTATTTTAATTTAAAAATCGTGTTATTACACATATTAAATCTAAACTTACAATCATACACAATACGAGTATTAATATAATTTTTGTTGTAATTTAATAAAAACTTATTAAATCAGAATCCGGCAAAACTGTAATATGATTCATACTTCCACTTACTACAATATGTTGATTTCGGGATATTAAATTCAACTTAAATTTCTACTTGAAATTTCCTTAGGAGTAAGAAGAGGCATGTGGTTGACATCATATATGTAATTATTTAAAAATTTTATTCTTTATTTTGGAATGAATCCCTAAGCTTTCTATTTATCTACATATGAAATTGTATAGGAATTTTTCAAATAAACTTACATAATATTTTTATGCCAATATAATTCTCGTATTGCATGTTCTGATAACCTTCTTATTTCTCATTTTAATCTTTTTTTTTATCTAAGCACAATAATAGTAAAGTTTGTATAGTGTTTTTGTATAGTGGATGCCTCAAGTACTTAGATATGTATACATAATATAAAAGGAATTGTAAAATACGGCAATATCAAAGCAAATATTGCAAAAAATATTATTCATGTGTATTTAAAAAAAGATAAGAATGTTCTTGTAACTAATTTGGGAATAATAATTTGAGCTAATTTGGGAATTGAAATTTTAAACTTACTATAGGGTTATTTACCGGCAGCATCACAATGGGTCTACGTGCACCTTACGGTAGTCGCGTCAATCTAACCTAAACTAAGGGCTTGATTAACGTCATTTTAATACTGAGACACCACTTGCTAAATTTGCAGTAGATTGTCGATTTGTTTGCTCATATTTCATAATTTTAACAATTTAAATAATTTTTCATTGGAAACCTATGATATGCTTGTCACCTCCACCGTTTGTGCTATAATAAAATTTTTGAAATCACAAATTCTTATTCCTGCTATTTAACTATATTATTATTTTTAGCACTTTTCCAAAAAAATTTTGAAAAAAAGTGCTTATTAGTTTCACTCTGTCCGTCCGTCCGTGGACATGTTTACAAAAACTTTACACCCTTGTAGACAGAAAGCTAAAATTTCATATGTACATAAACATTTACTAGAAACTTATTTCTGTAGAACAAAGTTTGCTTCTCATATCGCGGCATACTCTAGTTAAACTTTCAAAAAACAAAATGGCCGTTCAAATTTACCGTTATCTAACATCCAGTTTTTCCAAATTTTTGATGTTGTTTTTTTTTCTAGACCCCAGGTTGTGTAGAGTCTAGCAGCTTTGGGCACTAACAAATAGTTCATTTCGTTGGAAAAAATTTTATTTTCCAAAGTTATCGGCTCTTGAAATTTGAAAAAATTTTAATTTTGGACGTATTATATTTCCGAAACCGCAAGGTTTTTCAAATTTCTATAAACACAAAAAGCTAACGGTAAAATCCATGACATTATAAAATATAATTATTTTTCTTAACTCACGCAATTAACCCTTAAAATCGAGCATTATGTTAACCCCTCTTTGAATTAATTTTTGCTTTATTTTAAAGACTGCATAAATCGTAGATCCTAAATATATGCAATCCTAGAAATAGTTTCGTTTATGAATGAAAATAATTTTAATAGTATGGTGGATATACATAGACTGTATTTAAAAGCAGTATTTTCACTTGTTGAAGGGAAAAGTGCTAAAAAAAAACATTGGTTTGACCTAACTTTATTTAAATCTAAACTTTTTAGTGAGCTTTAATTTGTAATTTCTAATATACACAATTTTCCATACTTATATAATACTAATATAATATTATAAATCTTTGTAATAACAACAGAATTTTTGTTAAAATACTAGAACTTTTGTTGTTATTTCAAGTTCATTAAAATTAATGTCCTATACCTATACATATATTACTTGCAGAGTTGTAATCTAGTATTTACAATAGAAATTTAAAAAACAATAATGTACATATATATTGAGTATATAGAATTTTTCAACTTGAAAAACATATTTAATGTATACTTTCCATTTATATGAAACGTGCTGAATAGTACTTTTGAGCTATATTATCGGATTAGTGATTGTACAAATACATTTATACCCTTACTTTTGTTGTGTTAAAAAAAGAACTTTTAAAAATCTTTCTTTTCCCTAATTGAATATAATATTTGTTGAATAATTACCTTAATATCGATATCAAATATTATATTAAATAGAAAATTTAGTAAAATTTTAGTAAAATTAAAATGGTAAATGAAGTAGTACAATTGCTTTAAATAATAAAGTAATACAAATCCAAGATATTAATATTGTAAACACAAATGTATGTTTGTGATCAACATCTAATACTTAACTGATTTACGCTCTCTGCCTTTCCCAGGAGCAAACCCTTATACTTAATTTTCACAAAAATTGCTTATAGTAATTGTTATATGAAATTGGGTTTATCCTATATGAGCAATAATTCGAGAAATTATCAGGCAACACCGAAAATAATTTGTTCACATTAAGTTTATAGAATTCAAATTTTTCACGAATAGATACGGTTAACAGGGCCACTATTCCAATTACATGGATTTTTGGTAGTTTATTTTTTTACAATAGCTGTCATACAAGTCCAAGAATAGTTTGCTCAAAATATCGAAAACTAAAAACAACAATATTTTAAAATTTTTGATCAACGAGTTTGTTAATAAGTTACAGCTGCATATTTATTTATACTTTACCTACGAAAAAATTCAAAAGAAAAACATTACTCATACCTTAAAAATTTTAAAATCTAGATCAAGTTTAGACATAGTGTTAACATTTTATTTAAATGGAAACGACAAATATATCAAACATTTGTACGGGTATGACATAATTGTCACAATCAAGTCTATCTCCTTTCGTTTTGAATAAGTTTAGTAGTTTTGGAGTAATAATTTTCGATTAAGAAAATTCTAGACTTTTTTTTATAGGAGGTTCATAGTTCCGAAATATTACAGAGCC
This sequence comes from Condylostylus longicornis, assembly GCF_029603195.1. Classification (NCBI taxonomy): domain Eukaryota; kingdom Metazoa; phylum Arthropoda; class Insecta; order Diptera; family Dolichopodidae; genus Condylostylus; species Condylostylus longicornis. Next base: position 2,655,138 of record NW_026578009.1, on the reverse strand, counting down.
GAAAATTGTTAAATTTTAATTCTAATAAAATAAAATATTTAATTGATAAACTGTTAAAGTTTGAGGCCTCCTTGAGTTGCTGCATAAAAAAATTTTTCGAAAATTCGGTTTAAAAATGTCCAAAAAAATTTTTTCAAGAACAATATTTTATTTTCCCAATATTTTATTTGAATGTACAATATGAGTTACAATTGACGTAATAAACTTGTATATTACAGAATAAAAAGAAAAATAAATTTTATAACCAAATTGCAATCAAAACACAAACATATATAAGGTTAGATTAAAACAATTTAATCAATATTTATTGATAAATAATATTTTGCCCTATAATGACGCTATAATCCAAATTGGTATACAATAAAAGGATTTTAAATATATTGATCTTATTGATATACATAACTTTTTATATCAATAAGCTACACATATATGTAGTAAATACACACATTACGAGATGTTGCAATATCCAATTTCATTTTACATTTTAAATGCCTATTATAACTTACTATATTATATTGAGAACAACTTGAAATGCATGAAACCATAAGATTTCTCTTATTTTATAAAATATCATATACAATAAACAATACAACGATTAAATGTAATGGTCACTTATTTCAAATGCCGTAGCGATGTTCGTAAAGTATCGCAGTAGTATTGTACTCATATGTCAAATTCAACTTACTGGTTTCAAAAAATATTATTTTATTTTCAAAAAATTTTAAATATAACTATTCTCCCGAATGAAATAAGAACCAGAAGCACTGCTAGCTTACTTCTCAATATTGCCTCATTGAAGACAGATTTAAATCTCTGCGGGGCACTTGCAATGTCTAGCAATTGATAACTTTTAAATAATGGATTAACTCAAGCTTACAATTTTTTTTAGACACTCCTCCAATCCACACGTAATTGAGAATAGGAATCGCAAAATATGTTATTACCAATAAAAATGAGCCAATTTGGAGCTCATCTCCATTTTTACCAAAAAAAAAAATAATATAGTTCTCATTGTAATCATATCTTCAATTCAATATAAATTATCAAATTACTTGACCGAAATCTTAAGCTCTCTACTGTTTATATAATAATTTTCATAGTTATTTTTATATGAAATATTTTATTGGCCATTTTGGGTAAAATAATGATGATGATTTTCTGGATTATTATTAAATTTTATAGTGTTATACAAATATTAGAATTGTGGAAGATTATTGATAGAGTAATTAATAATTAAAATTGATGATAAGAAATCGTTATTATTAATAATTGAAATATGAAACCTTTATGTTTCGTATTTATTTGCTTTTACTTTCAATTCAAAAGCAATATTTGACACAATTTAAATTGAATTTATTTTTGTATTAATAAACAGAATTCATAATCTACATTATATCTTCAGTACATATACATTAAATCCTTATATTGCAATAAGTTATAGGAAATAATTTTTTGTGATGTCTTTTATATTATCAAGGAGAATAAAGAGAATTTAATTATTTATTTAATAGTATACCATGTTGGTACAAATATAAATACATATTATACAAATGATATTTTTCTAGGTTACCAAAAACAGTATCCTTAATACATTATAAAAACCATAGAGAATATAGATTTTGAATAAGGGATTAAATATTTTCTTAATATCTTTGAATTATTATTGTGTATGTGATAAAATATTTTCAATTTTAAGAGAAAAGTTAAGAAAATTTTAAAATAAAAATTAAATATTTGTAAATTGGGTTCTCAAATATGTTTAATCCATTATTTATCTTTAATTTACCAACTCTTACTTCCTCTTAATTAAAATTCTTAATAAATTGAAATATTTTTTTTATAATTTTTATTAAAAATCACTGGAATAAGAATTCGAGAATTTTGCTACTATAATTTAATTATATTAAAGGTTTAATTAATTTTACATTAAGAATTAAAATACTGCAAGCTGCTCTTATTATGTAATCGCGACTATTGAAATTGTGGAAAAATAACGCAATTAATATTCTTCCTTTAACTAATTTACTTGATACCCACATATTAATATAATTGTTTCCAGCTCAAATAAATACTTTATTCGAAAATGGTGGTCTTCTTATATTTTGGTTTTAAGATCATTATTACTCTATGGTCTTAGAATTATTCATTATAGACACCCTGTCTTGCATTGAAAGGTTACTTGTATTTTATTTCATTATATTTTTTGTTGGAAAACTAATAAAGGCCTTAAAAGAATTGATAAATTTACTAAAAAGGATAAAAGAATTTTCTTGTATTATAAAACGATGTCCTAAAACTATGCAATTACTTTAAATTAAAACAAACATACACAGCAACTTGTTTACATACCAAATTCTGTTTATACGATAGATATAGCAATTCATATACATTCAAGTAAAATAGTTTCTTTTAACAAAAAGTTTCTTGTGTACTTGATTGAGCTTTGAAATTAAGAATTATATTAATTTTCTAAAAATAATCTTTAAAAAAAACTTAAATTTTTTTAATGTACGAAATTTTTTTAAATGTACGAATTGGGATTTATAATGAGGTGAGGTGGGCTAGGAAGTTTGTTGATCAGTACATTGTGAAGCATTTTTATGTGTCCTTTTGTGAAGCCAATTTTGGATAATACTTGTCAGATTTGGGTGCCTTATCGTGTGGTGGATACTTCTGGTATTGAATCTGTTCAGCGGAAATTTCTTTGTTTTGCTTTTAAGAGGTTTGCGCAGGTTTTATCCTTTTAAACTGTCGTCTTGTGAAGCTAGATTGATATTGATCGATTTGCAGTCCTTGAGGACGCGATCGATTTGCAATCTTGAGGTTGTCACACTTGAGGCAAAGTGTTTATCTATGAGCTTTTGTCGCGGGTAATTGTGGCTTGTTCATTATTGAAGCTAGTTTCTATTCGGAATAATGTAAGAAATTTTAGGTATGGTAGAATTATGATTATGATTTTGGTAGAAATCACCCGATCACTAGAATGTTGGGTTATGTTAGATTCTAGATTCTAGGTTTTTGGTTTTTATTCGCATTTGGGTACTCTTAGATCTAGACTTTTGTGTAATTTAAAATTCTAGAAATTTTCTTTTTTTTTTCTTGTTCGTTTTTATTTATTTATTTTTTCTTATTGATTTCTCTTCCATTATTCTTACAAATTTTTTTTTATGTCTGGTGCTCGATTTTCTCCTTCCTCTATATTATCCTCTCTTTTATTCCCCCTTTTCCTACAAATTATGACGCTGTTGCTCGGTAACTGATAGTTGTTTAGTTGCCACTGAATAATGCTTGATCTATTTATTATGTTAATATTTCTACAAAAATATGAATATAATTTTAGAAAATGAATTAAGTAATTGCCCTCGGCTTCTATATCAGAAAAGAAAACATGATATTATTTAGAGTCTTAAATTTCAAAACAAAAAAAAAAACAATCTATATTAAAATTCAAAATCAACCATTCCTCATCTAATTATAATAATTATTACCCAAAGAAATTGATTAATCAAATACATGGTACCCACAATATATAAATACATACATATATATATATGTATTGCTACCAAATTTACCCAATATATACTCAAATATCTTTTCAAGTTTCCATAGTAATAAAGAACGTGCCATTTTTGATAAGAAAATCATTTCATTAATTGAGAGTATCATTAAAATAAAAAAAAAAAACCAAAAATTAACCACAATATTTGAAAAATCTAGTCGTTTTTCTAATTTTCGGGAGAAAATAAAAAAAAAAAAAGTGAAGTGATGAAAATCTTTTTAAAATTAAATTATGCAAAATAAAAAAGAAAAAAATAAGATCTAATTAACTAAACTCAATCAATGGTCTCCATAATGAAATTCTTGTATATTTTTCAAAGATATTTCCGGAAATCATTTTTCACAAGGAAAAAAGAAGCGATTCAAATAAATTTTTGGAAGTGAACTTCTGTTATATATTCGGTATATATTATAAGTTTATAAATCTATGTATGTACATAAAAATATTAGTTTTCTTTAGATAGTAAATTTTGATTTTTATACATCTATTCCATAATATATAAATTTTTTTATTTATCAGTAGAAATAGAAAATAATAGAAGCTCTCTGATACTCCAAATGATCCCTGAGCTCTCAAATACTCCAAATGAAATTGGTAAAGTTAGTTTGTAAGTAAGAAACAGAACCGCGCTTTCAAAATTTCTACGAATAACTTTATCAAAATTTATAAAGAATATAGCTGAAAGGAGCCAAATTTCAAAATTTTTAAAATAGAACGAGCAAAAGTAGAGTTTACCGTTTCAGCTTTGTGATACCCGTATCAATTTGTTATCGTATGTGCGAATAAATATGCCATAGCTTACTAGGGACAGATTATCACTTTAAGTTGCCATATTACCATATTAATTTATGTAAAGTTGCAGTAGTTTGTTTTTAATATTTTAATATTTTCTATAAGTTGTGTGACAGCTACCAGAAAGAGCCAAACAATTTCAACGAATTTTATCAAACACATTTGCCCTACTAATATATTCGCTTGTGACAGACGGACAGACTGACAGACAGACAAAACTAAATCGACGCAGAGTTCGACGCTGATCTAAAACATACACTTGAGTCTAATCTCAAACCTTTATGTCTATGGAAATTTAGCCGTTTCCCTTACAAACGGAAATTTAATATACGTTACAAACGGAAATTTAGTATACCCTTGGAACATACGTTCGTACAGGTATAAACTGTATTCACATGAGCGTTGTAATTAATAGATGACTACATTCGTAGAGTAATCGGTAGTATATTATTTTCATATCAGCACTAAAGTTTTCTGAATATTATGAAAGCAATGATTGTTTTCCCAGTATATTAATATATGTGTGTAAAATTTTTAAATGTAAATTTTTTTTTAAATTTTTTAATTAAGGTTTAAGTATCTTCAACAAGATTTACCAAAAAAAAATTACACATAGGAAAATTGTGTACACCTCGATACAAATTCCAAATTTGACAAAATAGATATATTTATTTTCTGTGATTGGTACACGCGAATTTGGTTAGTGTATAGTTATTAGCATTGTTTGGCAGATGAAGAAAGGAAAAACAACGATTATTAGACAACTAATTTCGTAAGCGACTAAGTGTTGACGGGTATATGGTATAATCGTGTTTAGAATCTATATGATATAGTTCTACAAATGTGGCTTGCTTTTTCAACATTCCATTACTTCTTCCATTACCTTTCGCTTTTGTAAGTATTTTTTTTAAGTACTTCGCACAATTATATTATTTTTTTCCTTGAAAATTATGCGAACAAAATGATAGTTACCAATTCCATTATCATTTTCATCCCAGTAAAAAAAATGCCAACTGTATAATGAGCTCTTTAAATGACTTCGTTTCCCTTCTACTAAAAAAAAATATTTATTCCCTATAGTTTCATTTTTTTGCCATTAAATCGTAAAAATCTATGAAAAACGAAAATATGACAAAGCGGTTTCATATTTTCTCACCATAGTTCATTTCATAAAGTCTCTTTTTAGTCAGAGTTTAGAGTTTAATTTTAAAATTTTATCATTTCCAAAAAATTAGCAACACTGTTTTTAACTGTTAAAGGAAATAAAATTTCGGAAACATTGTTGAATGCACACAAAATACCATGAATATCCTTTTAACTGAGCGAGCAACTGACAAAAATTAAAAAAAGAAAATAAGCATAGCATATTTTTAATATTATTTATTTATTCTTTAAGAAAACAAAGTCCTTCAAATAAATTTATGTAAATAAAAAAAACAAGAAAATTCATAGAACGAGGAGAATATTTTTTTTACGCACCCCCCACCCCTTACTCCTTACTTGAGTAGATTTCAATAAAACTTATTAATAGCATAACGACAAACTTAAGTAAATTATAATATAAAAAAAACTCAGCGGCTGTTGACCTGTAGGCTAATTACGTAATTACAGTTTTTATTAAATTATATAAATTTTATAACAGTTTTTCTCTTCTCTCAGTAATATGATTGTTATGATCCTGTTTTTTAAGTGCGTACTTACAAAGGTACATATTTACATATTTATTTTTTTTCCATTTTTCTCCATTTTTGAGTAATACGAGTATACTATTTTTTATGACATTACGGATGAAATTGAAGAGAAAGAAGAAGAAAATGATAATGGAATTTTTTATGATTATTTGTCCTTTTCTCAATATTCTCTTTGTCTACATTAAATATTCATTATAGGTGCCTGAATAGTAGTTTGTTCTGTTATGGCATTAAAAAATCAATAAATTTTAATGTTGAAACTTTTGAAATTACTTTACATTTTGCCACAAAATATTTTAACTTTTTGTTTGATCAGCGAAATTTTTATTTCACTTGTTTTTCAAATATAAAATTTTAACATTTAAATTTATATTATTCTCTAATTCAATAAATAAATCAATATTGAGGGGTAAGAATTTCGAAGTAACCGGATATATAATCAAAGTACGCTTCGTTACTACAACAGTATTCAATTGTATACGGAAGTGATAATCAATTGGTTTACATTCAGCATTCTAAAATATTAGTGCGGTAATGTTCCTGAATTTTTATGACAGTATTAAGCTGCTCAATGTAAATCTTCAAGATTATACGTTTATTGTGTTATTTAAGATCAAATTGTGTTTTGACATTATTTGACAATTACTTTGTTTACATTAAAACTTGCTGATCAGATAATTAGAAACAACGCAACACATTTTAAATTTTCAACATATCCCGAGATCGATAGCTTGAGATTTTGAACAAAAAGCCCCATTAACTCAAATTCAATTATGGCTTAATTCAATAAGAATTCAATACTGGGCATTCATTTCTATTACACCGCAGTTCTTTATTTCATACTATTCTTGAATAAAATGGTGAATTTAATATGACCACACTCTGGTAGGTTATACCGAATGTTTTGCATTGCAGTACTTTTCCTTTTAACAATTGAAAATACTGTTTTTAAAAACAAACTATGTATATCTACTACACTATTAAAATTATTGTCATTCATAAACGAAACTATTTCTAGGATTGCATACATTTAGGATGAACGATTTATGCAGTCTTTGAAATAAATCAAAAATTAATTAAAAGAGGAATTAACATAATGCTCGACTTTAAGGGTTAATTGCGTGAGTTAAGAAAAATAATTAAATTTTTAAATGGGATTTACCGTTAGCTTTCTGCGTTTACAGAAATATGAAAAAGCTTAGGGCTTCGCAAACAAATTTTAACATTCAAATTTTACAAATTTCGTGGGGTGATAACTATTGAGAGGGGGTGGACATGGAAAAAAATTTTCTTCTAACGAAATAAACAATTTGTTAATGTCTAAAAGGTGGTAAAATGTAAGGACGGATGGACAGACGGACGGACTGACGGACGGACAGACGGACAGACGGGCAGAGTGAAACTAGTAATCACTTTTTTTCAAAATTTTTCTTGGAAAAGTGCTAAAAACAATCAAATATTAAATATTTTGTTTAATTCGACCTAGAATAATTTTATCATTTTTTAAGTTAAATTGTCTCGGTTTACTTATCCCCCAATATTTTATTGAACATTTTTTTTTTTACTAAAAAGCCCTAGCATATTATCACTTTCAAATTGATTTTTTAATAATATTGTGAAAATGTTAAGAAATCGTTATGTATACTTAACATTTATTGGTTTATACTTGAAATGGTAATAATAATAAGCGGTAAATTGAAAAAATATAAGAAAAACGTTTGGAATTTTCATGACCTAAATTTAGTTTCTGTCATTATTATTTAGAGTGAGAATTTTCTCATTGCTTTCAATATCATATAGATATTATAGATTATTCTTTAATTCTGGAATATGAGAAATTTAGAAATGCACATATATATATATATATATATATATATATATATATATATACATGTAACTATATTATTGAGAAATTTTATACAAGTATAAGAAAAAGAGAAAACAAAAACACTAAAGGAAGAGAGCCATAAAATTCTTAATGAATACAAGATTTTTAAAGTAATTTCGGAAAGATGTTGACTTTAATTGAATTTAATGAGTTGAACTTCCTGGTAAATAAAAAAAAAATATGTGACCATAGAATGAACATTTTTTGTTTTATGAAAAAGAAAATGAAATTTAAAATTATTTAAAAGTTAAAATTAAATTCCAACACAAGTTCATTTTGGAATGTCTTCGAAAATATGTAAGTAGATACATATGTGTGGGTTTAACATTTTTGTAAACTTATTTTAAATACTTTAAAGTTTGTCAAATTAAAATTTGATTATAAAATAATTTTTATATATAATTTAATTTCAAAGAATTTAATTTTTTTAATAATATAGAAATTAAAAGAAAATTAAAATTAAGGTAAGAGAAAACTTTTCTTACATTAATTTCGAAATATTTTTAAAAATAAATCTAATTTTAAGCCTTCCATCTAAAATTGTCTTAATTTAGTTTAAGATAGAAAATGAAAAAATTATAATTTTTTAGTAAAAAATAATTGTAATGATTAGCATAAAACCGACCGACCGTATTGCATACTTTTTTGTAATTTTATTGTAAATAAATTGAAAATTCATTTGTTTGTAGCTTAATGGACGGATTGTACAAGATCGTGGGGCCGTTGTCTTTTTATACCAGTACGAACGTATGTTCGGAGGGTATATTAAATTTGCCTTACCGTTTGTAACGCTAAGAAATAACGGTCTTAGATATAGACTCAAGTGTATGTTTTTGATCAGCGTCGAATTCTGAGTTGATTTAGCTTTGTCTGTCCGTCCCAACGATAACTCAAAAACTAATTGAGCTAACTTCAAAAAATTTTCACAGATGATTTATTGTAGTAAGTGCCAGAATCCTATTTAAATTGGACATGATCGGGGTATCGGTTCGTGTAGTTGCCATACAACTACAAAATTTATTTGGCTATATCTCAGAAACTATAAAAGTTATGGTATTGAAATTTCACACAAGCGAATATATTAGTAGGGCCGAAGTACTTGATAAAATTCGTTAAAATTTCTTGGCTCTTTCTGGTAGCTGCCATACAACTTAATAGTAGTTTGGCACATTTTCATTAATTTTAAAGAACACAGTACTGAAATTTTATATAAATTAATATGGTAATACGGCAACTTAAAGTCATAGTCTGTCCCATAGTCAGTTATGGCATATTTACTCGCATATTCGATAACAAATTCGTACGGGTATCACAGAGTTGACAAGGTCAACTCTATTTTTTCTCGTTTATATACAAAGTTTTCGTTTCGATTTTTCCTGAAAAATTTCTCAGTTACAGTTTTCTTTTAATTCCAAAATATTAAAACTTAAATAGTAAATCTCACAAAATTCCAATTGGATGTTAAATAATCCGACACCTCCTTTATTGCATGCGATATTATACGTAATTAGATTTCCCATTAAATCATTTAATAATAACAATTGATTATTACAATGATTAAATCAAAAATATTAAAAAATCTTAAAACATATACAGTAATTGAAGATAATAAGACTATTCAAAATTATCAAAACTATTGTGGTGAATAATTTCGATATTTTCATTTTGGAACAAATTGCTTTTGCATTAAAAAATTCCAAAAATTAGTATTTTTGATAAAAATTATAACAAATATAAAAATTGTAAACTTGTAATATTGAGAATAATTCTTTTCTTACTAATAAATTAATTTCACGTCGATAAGATCGAGTCTATTCTACATTTATATATCTGCTGAGCTGTACATAGGTCTGTTTGTTCTACAAATATAACTGAGGAACGCAATAATTAAAGTATTGTGAAATTTAAATTAAAATTTTTATCTGATTTAAGCAATCAGGACTACGAGAAAACATTTTTTATATACTTAATTCTACTGTGTTTAAAAATTCCGATCACAAGTATTAAATTACAAGATATCTGCTAGATTGTTCAAATTTATTTTAAACAATAACGTCAATTTGAAATTGAGTCTAGATGAACTTAAATTACTATAATAGCAATTAAATTATTAAGGTGGCTAAAGAGGTTTCTTTCTTTATCATAAAATAACCAATAATTATTCATTTTTAAAATTTTAAATATTAAATTAATCCCATGTAATATAAAATTTTTGACCTCAAACTTTGTTAACTGTGCTCTTTAAAGTTGCACGTATAATTGAATCTTCGATGAGATTATTTGAAATTTTTGAAATATACGTTCTTGTATCTTGACCAAATATTTTCATGCCACTTAGGTATTTATTTATTTTTTTTTTATGTTTTATGCTATGAAAACTATTTTCTATAAGAAAATTTTTATAATTTTAATTCAATAAAATCTTCAATTTCAAAAAAGAAATAATTGAAATTTATAATGATTTAAATTTTATTTATATGGATTTTTTTTATTACTTCACGATTTAGGTCACATGTCATATGAATTTTTAATAATAGAAAATATTTTTTTTGTAACATTATTGAAAAAGGAACAACAATTATATTGGAATGAATGAAATAATAGTCTGCATTCAGTATCAATTTTCATTAAAAAAGTAACAATTATTTTTTTTTTTTCGAAATATTTCCGCTACAGAATGCAATATGTATAAATGTAAATAATTTTATGAATTTTCAGTGAATTTAAGTGCATTCATTAAATTTATTGCGATTTTCAAAAGGTTCGAACTTCTGCATTTCATACGATAAGGGAGGTTATGTGATGGCATCAAATTTTGCATATTGAATTTTCGGCGGGAACAAACTTCTCCTTGGTAAGGAATCATAACTCCAACAAGAAAGCATAAAATTTTACGAAAACCGATCGTCCAATGGAATTCTTAATTAATATCAATATTTTATACACATATATTCAGCGTGTCCGGGATTCGATGATATTGCCGAAGCAACTTCAAAATGAGCATGCAAAGCTGTCTTTACGTGTCATATTTCCCAAGTTATAAATAAAAATGCAAAAATTAGACGATTGAGGCCCCATAACTCGAGAACAAGAGTCCAAAAAGAAAAATGTCACTAAGTGTTTCTTTGTTCATCGGAAATCATTTTATCACCCTGCTTCGCGAATACCATTGAGTTCCTCACACCCTGTATATATTTATAAAATGCCTTGGTAATAAATTGTAGAATAAGTCGTTTTGATGTAGAGAAATGCAGTAAATTAAGCGCAAATTACCTAAAATTAAAGTAGGGCAAATCAGAATTCACAAATTACAATATAATAAACTATTATTTTTTATGAGTTTATCAATAGACAAAGAGAAGCTAACAATATAATTAAAATAATCTCATGTCTTATACATTATAAATTTAACAATAATCGATAAAAAAAATTTTTTTTAGTCCCTATAGCATACTTATAGGGACAATGTAAGTAATAATTATTATATTACAAACCCTTATGCTTTACACTTAAAACATTTTAACAATTTCATTGTAAATACATTTAATCAAACATATATTTCTGTATATGCGTAAGTTTGTATTTTGATTTGACACTGTTTATTGTCCTGTTATGCTACAACAAAACCATTTTATAGTAACAAAATCATCAATAAAAAGTTTTGTTTTTTAACAATAGTGAGGAAAAAAACTTGTTGTTTTAAAAGAAATGATAAAGAATGATTGTTTGTGTTATTGTACAATAATGCCCTCACAATTATTAAAAAACTCATTTATTAAATTGAATTAAAAATTTTCATTTTAATGACTAATTAAATTTTGATTGAAATTTGAGAAATTCTTTGAATTTCGTCGCAATAATTATTATAATTAAGATTTTTCGTTACCGTAATTAAGATTTTGATGAATCTAATGAGAAATATTACAAGATTGAAACATTCACGCATATGGAATGATGGCACTGCGGAATTCGTGGATTAATTTCGTTTCGGAAAATTTGGAAATTAGTTTTGGCTGCTTCACTTCAATTTACTAAAGTTCGGGTCTGGTGATTCTTGTGCGAAAATGTAACAAGTATGGGCCGCCCGGAAACTGATCTCTGTACGGAGCATTGTGACGAAAAGGAGGTATGATTTTGAAAATAACAAATATTCAAACATATTTTATAATATCAATACCAATAATTTTATTATTGGTCTGCGATTAAGAGACGACTCCTTCAGTATATTGAAATATTTATGATTCAATTTCAAAATTTTCATATACATATTCATGTATGTAGGCAGGTACTTGAAATATTTGAAAAAATATTAAATTATTTCCTTTCACTTTTCATAAAATTTGAAACAATTTCGTTTATGTTTTTTTTTTTCCTTTTTTTGTTAAAATTAAAAGCGTCTCTTCGAAAGTCAATAAATTTTCTGGGGTCAAAAACTTCAATTTTGCATGCACGTACATGTGTATGTAAGTATGTATGAAAAAATATAAAAACCCTTAACAAAATATTTCTTAAACTTCCAATGACTTTTATTATGATAGAATGAGAAACAAAATAAAAATTTATGTACTTATTTCATTTTTTTTTTTTTTTTTGCAAAATTTTTAACCTTTTCAAATATATGCGATTTTTTTGATGAAAATTCTTCAGTTTTTCCAATAAAAATATTTGCGATTTTATTGATTTCATATGTAAGGTAAAAATATGTGACCCTCACAATTTTATTTCAACCTACCCAAAACAAAAAAAAAAAAAACAAAAAATTACTTTAAACTTTATTACTGTTGTACTTTTAAAGCTTTTTCTTCTCTTCTGCATATTTCTCATCTTTGTATAGAATAGTTTAGCGATATTCCTTAAAAGCAATAGAAAAATGTCGACACATACCGTTGTATTTAGATCAGGTAAGGTAATAATGCAATATGGTACAAATATGGAAAGGTGTGCCTTTAATATTTGCTTTTTAGTACTTTTCCAAAAAAAAAACAAACGGAAAAGTTGCAAAAAAAAATTATTACTAATATCAATCTGTCCGTCCATTAATGTGTCAAGTTACAAAATTTATACTCTTCGAGATTTTTAAAAATTTTACTACAAAATTCATTTCGCTGGAAAAAAATTTTTATCTGCTTCCCATACTTTAAAAATAATAGCCCAAATAAATCGAAACTAAAAATATTTTTTACATTTTACAAACACATAAAACTAATGTATAAGCTTCTTCTATCGCAACCCAAAATGGTCAAACATTCCAATAACAAAATGGCGGTTATGTTTTTCTTCAGGCGATGAGTTATAAATATCTTTGATTTCGGTGGCTTTTAGACACTCATATATTTTTTATTTGTTTAAGAGAATATTGTTTTGCACCTCCTTTTCCATCTTAATTTCTTCACCCCGAAAATTTTGAATTTTCGGCAACTTTTATTTCCGAAACTGCAAGCTTTTCAAAATTTTTATAAAAACTTGTCGTCGAATTCGACTATTATTTTGATATTTCTTTTCATTTTATTTAATGAAAATAATTTCCACTTGTTCATAGGAAAAGCGCTACTTTATAAACTATTTGTTTAATTCGAATTTAGCTTTCTTGTTTTTTGACTTTATGGTACAAAATGTTATTATCTTGTTTCGATGATATTTTTTGTCATTTTTTTTTCTTTTTTGTTTTTTAATTTGAATTAAAGGCGGCACATGTGTATAATATATTTGAAAATAATATTTTTAACTAATATGGACCAGAATTTGTTTTCTTTTACTACATACTATGTAATATTTAATTAAATTTATTGTATATATGTAAGACATTAAATCTTAAGTTTATAATATCATAAATTTTCTATAATTCATAATATAAGGCTCTGCGGTTATTGAAAACAAGAATATTTATTACTAATATTTTGTGTAAATGAAAGCAAAAATGAATACAATTTTCCTGAATTCACTAAGTAAAGATCAGAAGGTATAGAAACGGAAAAAGACTTTGACAGAAGCCGAATATTCTGTAATTTTAATTAAAATTGCTTCTGTAGAAAGCGTGATAGTTTAAATGTACATATACATATATTTACAAATAATAGGTATAATTAAATATATAACAGAATTTAGGGAATTATTTAATGCCTTAAAATTAATTAATGCAGTATAGAGTATCTTTATATGACAAAAACTTCTTATATAATTTTTTTATTTATTTAATAATTTGCTTAGCAGTATTTATTATTTCTAGTCGTACTTATTAGCCCTGTTCGAGTAAAATGTGCGTACAGTTTCAAATACATTTTTTTTAATTTGCAATGTACTTACCAAAAGCCCAATTCAATCTTCAAAGTGACTACCACATTTAATTTTTGTGTTTTATTCCAAAATTGCAATTTTGACATAAATCCAACAATAAAGAATAAATTCTGAAAATATAGAATAAGAACTTAAATAACTAATTTTAATTAATAATTATAAATCCCTTAAAAGTTTTGAAATAATATTGATGGAAATTTTAGATCCAATTCGAAAAGTTTATCAAAAAAATTCAAGGAATCAACTTTTGTGTCTAACCTTCTAAATTTGAAATCCAATATGATGAAACTAAATCAAGGGAAAATCGACAACTCGTATACTAACATTGATTGATGAAATTTGCAATGAAGATCCTCACAGTAGATATTCATACGACTTGAATAAGATAAAATAAATCAACAGTCTAAAAAGCAGTACCCTAGTATTTCTTCATCATTATCTAGGATTAAATTTACTATAAATCACATGATTTTCATGAATTACTATAAATCTAAATGGTTAATTGTCATAAATTGGGTTTGAGGTTTTTCAAAATAATTTTTTTTCCTATAATTTTATCAATCAAAAAATTTTTTTTTTTTGTTTTCTTTCATCAATCCGAATTTTGTGATTCGCCCCACAGTTGTGATGAGTTTTTTTTCTTTCTTTTTTATTTTTATTACTACCATTTTGGTAATAAAATAGCAATCTTAAAGAAATACAATTTTTTTTTATTCATCTCTTATGTTCCTCTTATATGGATTCTAAGAATTTAAACCTAATATGTCAAGCATTATAAAAATACATGAGATATTTTGAATTCAAAGTAAAAATAAAGGTTGATCTTTTTTTGCAAAAAATGCTGAACAAAAAAAGTCACTCGTTCTTTTTTTTTTTTTTTTTTTTCAAATAAAATATTTTAATATTATTTTGAGTTAAAAATTTATTGATGAATGAAAAACTAATTTCATGTTTGAATTCTTTTCATTGTCCGTGGGTGATTTTTTTTTTTTTAATGTTTTCTATAGAAATTTTTTGAAAAAAAAAATATGAATATTATCTCGCATATTATGAGTAAAATACCACAAATATTTCTGTTTGAACATAGTTACTGGGATCATTAGATTGAAAATTACAGTAATTTTAATTTAGATAAAATCAAATCCCAGTTAAAATTAATGCATTATCAGTAAATGTATTTAGAACTTCAGTTATTAAACTGAATAATATTCATAGGCTCAAAATATAGAAAATTTTGGAGGATTTTAATTATGAATTTTTTGATTTCGTCATATTCTATTTTCATTCAATTTAATTATATTTAATTTAATTAAATATATATATATTTAATTAATAATTAATTGAAAATTTGTTCTGGATTAGTTCATTTTTGTTTTATATACAACTTTTAGTTAGCAACGTGACAGTCTCCTCAAACAACTTATTAAATTAAATTTCTCCTGAATTTCTAAACATATTATTCAATTTCTCCTGAAATTATTCTTTAATAAAATATTTTTAAATTATACTATACAGTGTTTCGCATTGGATATCAAATAATATGAGGGTTGATCCTTTAATTAATTTCCAACAAGAAATCGTACAACAAGTTGAAAAAAAAGGTACCAGATTTTTCTTGCATGTTAATAAATGTTTATAACTTCGGAACAATGTGACATAGAATAAACCCTCAGTGGCTTGTTTTACCGGTTATTGATTGCTTTTTATTCTTGATTTTACAATCAATTAAATTTAAGCCATAGTTTTCGAGATAGAGCTTGTCAAAATCAGAATTCTTGTTTTTTTTTTTTGAAATTTTGTTTAAAAAACTCGAAATTTTTCGAAAATTTTTTTCGATATGCTACATTGAGAGCTCTATCTTTTACCTATGTCTCTGTTAGTTTTGCCAGTAAAACGTATTAAATGTGTTTAAGGAACATGCATCAAAGTCCATAATTCATATACATTTCATACAAATCCCTCAATATATATACTAAACTAAAAATATTTAGTGTATATATCATGTTTTATTATCTAAATTCCAATTTTTATTGGTACTGGATTTTGGTTATGGGTTTTATTAAAATAGTTACTTTAGTGCATCTGCTATGGTCTACCGGTAACAATTTTTCGAAAGATGTAAATTGGAACAGCAATAAATTTGATTAATAATATACAATTATCCGAATCACTCATGTACATTTTCCAAAAACTATTCAATTTATAATTGGTCCTCCTACATCTTCATATTATAGTGAGTGAAGATCAACTTAAATATTAAAATGTTTTGTAGTGAATTACTCATTATAACATAAAATTTTTTGTCTAATAATTCTACAATTGAAATTCTTCATTATTCTTATTTCTTTTCAATTCAAAATGATTGCTAATTATAAGAATCAATTAAAATTGACTTATGTAATTATAAAAACACAAAAAATTCCAATTTCTGTCACTCATTTCATCTTCAATTATAATCCGCTTATTTTACGATATTACAAAATATACAATGTTTACTTTTCATATAAGAGCGAAAAAAGGCACAGAAAAAAAAACTTCTTCAATTCCAATGTTGACGTATTTTTGATTGAATTTGTTAAAATATAAAAAATTATTTCAAAATTTAAAATTTCAAAATTTGGTTCAAACCAACTGTTTGGAAAGTAGCACTTTTCTCTTAAACAAGTGAAAATACTGTTTTTAAAGACGCTTTGCTACATTATTTAATAATATACCAAAATATATCAAATGATTGCATAAATTTAGGATGAGAAATAAAAATTAATAATGTTTTAACATAGTTGTTGTATTTAAGAGTTGATTGCGGGGACTAAAACAAATTTACCTTTAGCTTCTTGCTTTTCCAGAAATTGGGAAAAAATTTGTCAATATAAGTCGCCCAAAATTTAAAATTCACAAATTCCGATAGGCAATAACTCGGAATGCACGCAAGGTGCAAACGAATATAAACTATTTATTGATTTGTGGAAGTTACTCAAATTCCAGATTTGTTAGCCATTTAGAAGAAAACGATATCAAAAGTCTTAAAAACATGGACTAATTTAGATAACGGACTAATTTTAACCGCCATTTTGTTGCTTCAATGTTCAACTTCATTCAAATACGTTATCAAATTTTAATTTTTTTATTTTTCTTTTTATAATTGTTGCAGTTTCTTTTGATATCTTCTTACTACGTTGAAATTCCGAATAAAAAAAAATTTGAAAGATCTAAAGGTATTAGATATAGCTATGATATACACGGTATATTATATATAAATACATTGATACACATTAGAGACATATTATGTGCTCCCAAGATAGTTACTGAGGGAACTGATCATACTTGGTGGCCCAGATTTGAGGCTATTGGTGGGTGTGCTCACTGGATATTGCCTTTTGATTATCCATCTACAAGGGATAGGCATGATGGAGAGTAGGGTCCGCCGTCTTTGTCTGGAAGATGGAAATGCGTGAAGATGAGAATCACAAAAAATTCTATGGATCTACGTGAGAGGGCCCCAAGAGCCTCGGCTCCCTACGGAAGAACAAAAAACTTTAAATTACTTACTACATATACTTACTACAATTAATTATGACATTTATGTAATTGTCACCAACATATTTGTCATAATTATATTTGTACAAGGATTTGTAAAATCGTCATTTCACTTGTGTTGTAATACTTTAATACTATTTTATTATGGGAACATGTTCTTTAATTGAGAAACTTTGCAAAGTTTTTATTATTTTAAATTTTTTATTGACGCACTCAATAAAGAAAGTTTTTAATGTTTAATAAAAGTGCACTTTATTTTCTGGCTGCCTGCACTAAAAAAAATATATTTTACATTTAATAGTTTAAATGAACTTTTGATATTTATATATCGGCAATAGTGTTACCAATAAAATTTTTTAAAGTTTAAAGAAAAGTCAATAAAAAAATTGAATTTTATTTTACATCATACATTGATCAAAATATGTTCACTGATTTTATTGTTTGTTAATCTGTTTCAGTTGTTACCAGCAGGTTTCGTACGCCTGTTTATTGGGCATTAACAGAAGTTCGATATAATAACGCATGACTTTTGATTTGATTTTGTAGGAACAATTCAATTTTTTTCAATTTATTCTTTATTGTTTGAGTTTTATTCCCTTTTACATTTAATTCTGTTCTGTGCTATTTTGCAATACAATAAAATTTTTGAAGTGCAATTTTAATAACATTCTGATACACTGATCACCCTCAGAGTTATCTATTGGCATTGATTATCAGTAAAATAGGTTATCGCGAGCTAATTTAGTCAATTTTCAGATCAAATCCCATATGGTTTGTGAAATATTAGTTAATAAGCTATGCATATACTATATTATATATTTTGAGTTATTGCATAAACTTAGGATGAGAACAAAAATTGGTATAGTATAGATAATTCAATTCGATAATATTACATTAATACTTAATGTAATGCGATATTTAAAAAAATTTTCGACACATGAATTATTAAGTGAGTTTTTCTCAAAAATCATGTTTTCTTTAATTACAAGTGATTATTTGTCGTTAACGCTATAGAAATTTGGAAAAGTTTAAAGTTTTGAAATATAAGGTGCCAAAAATTGATATTTCACTAATTTTGAGTGGTAATAACTTGTAAAGTGATTGAGGTGAAAAAAAAAAATTATTATTCAACGAAAGAAATTATTTATTAATAATTAGGAAGCTGCTCAAATTTCAAATTTCTACAACTTACCATCTAAGAGGAAAACGATTTTAACAGCAGTAGAAAAAGCATGCCGCTACTTTTTGCGAAATTTAAAAAATGTTTAGGGTTTCGACACATGAATTGTTAATAAATAGCATTTTTAAAATTTTGAAGGGCATAACATTTAAAAGCTGGCAAATAGATTATAATTTTCCTTTAAAAGTGTAAGTTTCCGATCAAAACCTACTTGCATATAAAATTATTTGTGCATTTACTTGTATTATTACTGCTTCCTCTATTTTTTTTGTCGACTCTTCAACATTAGATGCTACTGCCAATACTACTGTATCATTGGCAAAATGTAACCACATTCAAATCCCCTAAATGTGGGAAGTCACTTGTATTAAGCACGTAAAATATAAGACTTAGAATACTGCCTTGAGGCACACCAGCTTTAATTTCCCTAATTGTGAACTACTACTCGCCCTGTTTGATTTGAAGAAGTGTATTATAAGAATTCACTTCTTTTATTTTATAAAAAGACAAACGCACGAACAGTTTGAAAATAATAAGCAACAATTCCAATTTTGTTAGAAAAGTTCTAAAAACAACTAATTGTTTTAAAACAAAATTTATCGTAGTAATAAATACTTTTTATACTTTCAGATTTACATAAAATTTTTATTCCATACAGTTTTATTAAAAAAATATTTATGCAATCAATCCCCTTCCTTTCTCCTTATTAATTAGCAATAATGTTGAACAAAGAGAAAAGTTTTTTTTTTTTTAAAACTACAGAAATTTAAAGAACTATGTCTTAGATTTAATGCAAGTAAGATTGAATACATCTATTAAACAAAGCAAAAGAAAATTTTAAAAGGATTTTATTAATGTTGTAAAACTTTTCTTCTTTTATGCTACAATTTACATTTAAAAACTTCATGCACACACACACATGAGAAACGCCGCTGAAGGAATTCTTGTTAACTTAATTGAGGAAACTACTTAAAAAAGTTTTGAAGAGTATAATATAATGCGTTAACATTAATTACTATAAATTATTCAATTTTATATAAAGAAAAAAATAATCTTGGAAGAAATGAGAAATAAAATGGAAATGAATTTAAAATATTTTTTTTTCTTTCTTATCCTTAAAATTGTAACGAACATGAAATTGTTATCTAGCTCAGTTTTAAATACTAATTCAATTTTTCATACTAATTAGAGTAGTAATTTTAATACAATATACAGTCATGCTTTGAAAGACTTACTTTGTAATTTTGTATTAGTAATCTGTTGACAGGATCTCGTTGATAGGTAAAGATTTAAATAAAAAGTTGTAATTCCTCGCATAATTCTAAAAGAATAAAATTTAAAGGTGGTGTTCCTAGCAGGGACGGGAGGGGAGGAGGAGGAGAAAAGCCTGGATGGACGGATATCGGATAATATACGGACGGATCCAAAATCAAAAGGGGTTGAATCAGGCGTATTTGTGTTGAGACTGTGCCTTCGACTGTTCGAAATCTACGCGGTTGTTTCCAACGGTGTCCCAGGCGGAAGTTTTTGTTTTGAACATTTATATACGTGAAAACATTCGTAAAGGCTATGTGAACAAAACTTTTAACATATTCTCGGAAAGTCAGACGATACGTAGTTATAGCATTTGTGCGCAAAGTGCGCTTGGACGAATCTTAGACAAATTACGTGAGAGTTCGTAAGGAGAGTAAGACCTACATAACGCTTTATAAATGGTAGGATGTTATAATAAGTTTTCGCGGCTGCCGTGATCTGGTCTGAGGCTGACCTCCTGCCAATCTTTAAATCTAATCTAACCTCTAATCTTGTGTAGTTGAAAAAAAATTCATTAAAGCTAAACTGACTCCTTAAATATTATTTGAGTAGTATTAGAGCCTCGAAAAAACCAAGTAAATAATATTATTATCAATGAAATATAGGTATTACAAACTCGTACAGTTCTGCTGGATTAAAAAGATTTAAAATTTATTTCAAAAATTTTTGTAATTAAAATTTAATGTGATCAATCTTTTTTATAAGTGATTTGTGCAATTATGAATACTTTTAAGTAGATTTTTTATTTTTAATTTCAAATTTAATAATTTTTAATATTTTCTTTTTTAAATACAAACTTAATATTAAATTTTTCTTTTCTTTTGTTTTTTCAGGTAAGTCGCAATTTAAATGTCATATACTTGTAATTTTGGTGAAAAAGAGAAAACTATATAACCACGCATATTTGTGTATCTAGGTATGATTATTTTTATTATTTGGAAAATTACACTTATTTACTTTAAATTTTTTGATTAATTATAGTTGATACTAAAAATTTGGATTTGTATTAAAAATTGATCATTTGAATAAGAAAATTCAATAAATTTCGTACATACCTTGTGGTTTATTTTCTAAATCTGAATACATAAGACAAAAAATTTCTATAATCATATGTACTATATCAAATTGTGTTGTTTACAGAGATAATGTTATTGAGAATGTTATGATAGTGCGTAATAAAGAATGTTATAATAGTCCGTAATAAAGCGTCTGTTAAAATAAACATTCGTATTAATATTTTTAATTTTACCAACCGCATTGCATACAATAAGGCGAATTATATAATGGCACCGAATTTCGCATGTCGAGTTATCGGCAACAAAACATTTCTCCGCGATAGAGAAGCGTAAATAAATCAAAAGTCAGCAACTGAATTTTAGATGCAATTGAAATTTTTGCGCATATAAAGATTAATAAAGAACAAAATTCCATGAAATTTATTATTTCAATTCAAGGTATTAAAACATGTAAATTTTTTGAGAATATCAGTGCTCGGAAACCCAACTAGGGACCGATTTTATATTTTTTATCATATCTAACGAACTAATTGACAGAATCCCTTAAAATTTAATATTTGAGTTCTGTTTGCTAACGAAGATAATTGGCGATCATTTCATAGAATTCAAATAGCATAAAATTAATCTCTACTAAGAGCCATACGTTTTGCTAAGTATGTTAATTAAAAGCTTTCTATATAGCATCTTAAAAATGTAGAAGAAGAATTTAGAGGTTATTTTCATAATCTTATGCAACACTTTCACTAAACTAGACAATATACATCTCGCGGCCAGTTTTTTGCTCGCCACATTAAATTTTTTTTTATATTTCTTACTGTTTTTCATTAGAATCTAGGATTGAATACTCTATGGTGAAACAATTCTCACATTTATCTTCTCACTAAATAGAATTTTTTTTTCATTTGTCACATTTTTAGTACAAAATTTAAATTCAATAAAGTTTAAATTTAAAGTAACATTTTGAATAAGTAAACATTGTCGAAACCCTATGGCATTGTTTAAATTTTCACATTATTACAAAATTTTTGCATACCATTTACAAAATTATCAAAAATTTAATGAACATTTTTAAGAAATTCCTGTTTTTAAAAAAAATAAAGTTGGGTCAATCCAACGGTTTGTATTGTATCACTTTTCCCTTCAACAAGTAAAAATTCTGCTTTTAAATACAGTCTATTTATACCTATCACACTATTAAAAATATTTTCATTTATATACAAAATTATTTCTAGGATTGCATATATTTAGGATGACGCATACATGCAGTCTTTGAAATAAAGCAAAAATTAATATAAAGAGGGGTTAACATAATGCTCGATTTTGAGGTTTAATTGTGTGAGTTAAGAAAAATAATTATATTTTTTAATGTCATGAAATTTACCGCTAGCTTTTTATGTTTATAGAAATTTGAAAACGTTTGCGGTTTCAAAAATATAAGGCGCCAAATATTCAAATTTTACAAATTTCAAGAGGCGATAACTTCAGAGGGTGTGGAGATGGAAAAAAATTTTCTTCTAACGAAATGAACTATTTGTTAATTTCTATAAGCGACTAAAATGTCAAGCTTCTACAGGCTGGGGTCTAGAAGAAAAACGAAATCAAAAATTTGGAAAAAAAAGACTTTAGATAACGGTAAATTTGAACGGCCATTTTGTTTTTCTAAAGTTTAGCTACAGTATACCGCACTAGGGGAAGCGAGCCACTGCCTTTATGCGTTTGCAAAATTTTAACAATTTTAACAACAAATAGTTAAAAAAGGCCATTTTTAGGGTATTGGTGGGGTATAACTTCTAGAGGGGGGGGGGGGTAGGTAAAAATTTTGTTCTACGGAAATAAGTTTCTAGTAAAGATCTATGTACATACAAAATTGCAGCTTTCTATCTTTGAGGGTGTAGAAATTTCGTAAACACACACACGGACAGACGGACGGACGGACGGACGGACGAACAGAGTGAAACTAATAAGCACTTTTTTTCAAAATTTTTTTGGAAAAGTGCTAAAAACAGTAAAAACAAAAAATAGAAAAATTCCAAAGATAAACTTTAAAACACTTTAAAAAATTTCATTGAATTTGATTAAATCTTTTATTAAAATATGCTTAGTTTGAAAAAATCATTTTCATTTTAATTAAAATCATAAGTGAAAGTCCTCAATATAAATCATATCGCATTATCCGTTATATTATTATCCTTGTATTCATATCCTTGTATGTACTAAACTATAAACTTTTTATAAAAAATAATTTTATTAAAAAATTAAATTTTAAACTATTTCGATAAGAATTTTATACAAAAATTTTCTCATATTACAAATTGAAAATCTTTTCCCGCAAGAAAATTTTAATTTTCGTGTTGGGTAAAATTTTATACGTTTTCTATATTTTGTAAATTTTGATTTTGTATACATTAAAAAATATGGTTAACCTTTTTTATATTTAGACATACATACATACATGTATGAATATGTAAAATATTATGATTTGTAATGCTGCTGTTCGTTTTCATATAAAAAAGATCAAAATAAGAACAAGAAATTGTTCGTGTTAAGTTTCCATTAAAGAAAAAACAAAAGATAAAGATGATTTTACAATGAATCTTCCTTAATACGATATGAAAAAACAATTATTAAATCTTTCATAGTTTAAGAAAAGGGTTCTTATTTTTTTGTCTTTGAAACAGGTTACAGTTAAAAATCTATATTAAAACTTGAGATAAAAGTTTTACCAAAAGCATTTTTCAGGGCTAAAATTCAAAAACTTAACATTTTTGTTCACGTTCTAAGAATTACGCTAAAAAAGAATAACTATCCCGATAAAACAATTTTTATTTTAAAATATTAGAATAAATTTGTTTATTAAATTTCCAGCTTAGCTGTAAAAAACAAGTTTCCGATTTTCATTACTTGAATTGTGTTGTGAGGAATGTTAATTTTTAAAATTTGTAATTTGTACTTACAAAAACAATAATTCTTTTTGCTGAATTTTTGTCAAATACAAAATACAGTACCTTGGGTGTGTAAGCTGGTTAATTAATAGAACGAAAGTGTCAGGGACAAATTGCATTTAATTTTTTTTTTATTATTTCCACATAGTGTCGTCGTTGTTTTTAAATATTATAGATACATAAGTTTTGAGAAAAATATTCGGTACTATTTCCCGCCAGCTGCGTCCTTAGACATGCGTTTTGAGATATTAAATTAAATTCATATTTGAGGTATTCTCTTTTATTAAAATAAAGAAATTAAAAAATATGGAATTTTTAAAATGGCGTTTCTTAAACTAATACCAGAAACACAACAAGCTATACAATAAGAAAGAGCATTTTTGTGGAAATTGGCCAAAAAACCGATTAGACATTTTTTGGCCACCTTGTGTTAGTGATAAAAATGAAATGCTAAAGAATAAATCTTTGCTTTATCAGTAGTACTTCATGAGCAAATTAAAGAATAAAAATATTAAAAGTTGTTGAAGCCATAATCGTAACTAATCAATTTTGCGAAGTTTGCAGAATCCCGAATTTATACCTTATCGGGATTTACAAATTTCCTGATATCGGGTTTTGGCTAATTTTTACAGTAATAATATTAAATGTTCTATTTATCATCTCGTTCACGCTGCATTGGAAATGAGAAGTACATTTTGTGAAATTGTTTTTTTTTACCTTACCTTTAAATTAAATGTTGTATATCGCAGGAAAACGGATACCAAAGAAAATGTATTTAATTATAAAAGTTGTAAGTCATTAAATTTTACCCTCATTTATACTTAATTAATTTAAGGGGAAAAATTTTTATTTTTTTTTTCATTTTGCGCTTTTCTTTGTCAATTTTACCTTTTAAGTACTACATTTTCTCTCAATTTCTTTATTGCTTATAAATTTTGTTATAAAAAACATTATTTATATTTTTTTTTTGTTTTCAACTTAATTTTACTTGTAATTTGTATATGAAATGTTTTAAATTACAATTTCATTTTATTACATTTGGTCAATTTAATATTAAAAATTTCATTTATCATTAATAAAATATTTTCTTGGCTACAGGCGAGAATTTGCTACAATTTCGTATTATAAATTTCAAATGAATTTGTTTTGTATTAATTGTAAAGGTGTACAGACAGTATTATAAAGGATATCATACAATTTACACGCCACATCATACAATTTGCATAAGACACAATTTGTGTCCAATTCTTTAAAATATCTGGCTAGTTAGCCATACATAATAACTTATTAACTTGTCAACTTTCTCAATTTTCTTATTAACTTTCATTTACATTGTTCAGATTAAAAATAACAAATACACGTGTATAAATCATGTTCAATCATACAAATTGATTATAAAATTTACAAACATAATTGTAACAAACATAATTGGTCATGTTTGAATTAAGAAAATAAGTGAATTTTCAATTATTAATAAAGTAATAAAAATATTTATGTACTCTAACAATATTTTAAGATAATTTGTAATATTATATTTAATCATGCAAAAATTACAATTTGAGAACATGTGAACCTGTGGTCAACTTTAAACATATTTTAGCACTTTAAAAAATACTACATATTCCATTTAATTTAACTTTGTAACAATATTTAATTTTAGATATGAATTTAATTATTAAAGTTATTAAAATAAAATATTTCTGTAGATTATGAAAGACAGAAAATATAAAATGCACAGTTAAAATATTCAAAGTATATACAAACTAATAATATTGCCACTGATTGTTAGCATGCTATTTTAAAATTGCATTTTAACATGAAAAAATTAAATCTTTACATGATATGCAACTTAGTATTAATTTCAAATATTTTATTAATTTTTTTTTTTAAACTTTACAAATGTAAACTAGATTATTTTTTTTTTATAATATTACCAATTGAATACATACTTGTATAAAATAAATGTTTAAAATATTTTAATAATTAAAATAAAGCAATTTTTTTAAGGGAACCAACATGCATGCATGAAATAATACATGCAACATGTATGAAATTAATACAACATGTTCGCTATAACAACAAAATAAAGAGCAATTTTTGTTAAAATTAATTAAAAATAAAAAATTCTTATAAATCTCTTTTATTAAAATGAAAAAATTGATTCATTCTCAAAATCAAATTTTTTCTTCTCAATCAGAATTCGAATCTATGGTTAACCGCTTTGATGTCTAGACTCCATCAACTGAGCTGAAATTTGTTATAATTGTATGAAGAAATTGTAAGAAATACTTGATTGTAGGAAGTAAGCATGGTTTAAAAAGAAAGAATTACCACTTATTCTAAATACACTATTTACTCAATTTACCACACTAAAAATTACTATTTATTCTTCTAAATTTTTCCTGCGTGCTCACCTGAAATTGTTATAATTGATTTTTTTTAAGAATTTCAAACGCATACAGTTCGATAGGTTTCAAAGAATTTCAGGTCGATAGGTTTTCTAACATAGAAATTATTAGAGTCCATTAAAGATGGATGGGTAGGTAGGAAAGCTGGCCTGACTTCACTGAAATTTTATTGAATTTCTAGGATATCAGTAACACTTTCTCAAAATTTGAATGAAAAAGCAAAAAAAAAAATATTCAATCAAGTTCATATAAATGAAAGAAGGGTTACCGTATATTTTGTCAAAGATATTCGATTCGAAAATCTACAAAATCATTCATAAAGGACACAAGATGTCTGTATCAATTTTTGTCCACAATATTATAAAAATGAAAATTTTAAGAAATTCACTTAAAAATTCTTAAAATACGAATTTTAATGACATTGGACTCATAGAAAACCATACTATATTATTTATGACTAATTTTTCAAAATTCAAAACAAAATAATAATCCTTAAAGCATGCAATTTTTTTCCTCTTTTTTTCTCCTACAAAATAATTCTAAATATTAACTGTAATAGCTCTTAAATGTAATTTGATGTTTATGATTAAAAATTCTTTCACGAATTCTTTAAACTAAAAATATTATTATACAGAATTAAAATAGAAAATTATTATAGAAATTAATCGCTTATCAAACAGTAGATGGCCATATTTATAACTGAACATAGTATACAATTCAAAATTTTATATAATCCTCATCCGGTAGTAAAAAATAAAACTTATCAAAACAAAAAAAAAAAAGCAAATCGTCACGCAAATTATTAACAATTTATTCACATATTTTCATGTTACAATTGTATTAAAATATTTTCCTTTAAAATGAAAATCACACACTCAATCAATTAAAACACAAAAAAAAAAGAAAATAAGAATTAATAGGTAAACTTAAGGATAAATTTTTTAAATTAAATATGCCAGGATACGCTCACTTTAAATTTAATTATTTTTAAAATGAAATACCATTAAAATCAACATATTTTGTATTTAAATCAACAATTTTCATTTTTTCTTCTTCTTAAACACTCGTTTAAAGTGTTTTCATCAAAAAGGTGCAGTAAGTAATACAAAATGAAAAATAAAATTATTTTACAACAACCCTAATTACGTTACATTCTTGTAACATTTTGTTGTTTTTCTTACAATGTAAATCTGTTAACTTTTACATTAAATTAATAGACATGAAATAAAGTTGTAAAAAGTATTTTTATATTATACAAAACATGCACATACATAACTTAAAATAGCTAACTGAGAAAAATATTATTATTATTCTGTTAAAAATGGTGATTTATAAAAAAAAAAATTATAGATGAATAAAATCCTTTGTTTTGCAGAAATGGCACATTTCATTTTATTTTTTTAAGGGTGTAATAATAATATATTTCGCGTTATTATTCGCCGAGTGAGATCATATGTTCGTCTAATTGTAATTTCCGAGTGAGAGAAATTTTTCCGTATTGCGATATCTCGTTTTATCTAAAATTTATACAAAATGTAATCAACCGCTCATTTACTTTAGTTTTGAAGGTGAGATGTTCAGTTGATATTTTGAGCGAAAACGCGAAAATCGAATTGAAAAATTGAGTAATCTCAATTAATGAAAACTCTGATATGAAACTGAATAAAAAGCGAAACATGCCTACAATTTGGCTGGGACTTTCGACCTTGTGTTTATTAAAATATGTTTATAAAATTATAGTAATTTTAATATAAGAACATTTTGCATAATTTTAGGGGATATCTTCAAAAATAATATTTTTCATAAAAATTTTTAATGTAATTAATTAAGTCAAATGAGGTGCGGTATTTTGACGTAAAAGGACGGTTACTGTTTTATATTTGATATTATAGAATTATAACAGAACTAATAATGTCGAAGAAATAAGAGACCGATAATTGACATTTGCAAACTTTGTGGGGTAATAAGTCGAAAAGAAAAGGAATTACAATAAAATAAAATTTTTATTTATATCTATAATGTGTTGAAATTTGAGAAATGAATATTATTTTCTCTTATAAACATAATTGTAATTTACAGTTACTCTGTAATACGCCGTATGTTAGTATAAAACCGGTTCCAGATAACAATTCATTTGGATTGTTTAGTTGCCAGTATGCTAGTTGTTCTTCATTTTTTATGATAAAAAATGTAAAATTTGATCTTTTTTCGTTTACCGAATTGATTTGATCACAATAGGTAAATTTTAATGACCCTGAAAACTATATCTCGTGTGCAGCATGGTAGGGCTGGTGGAAGAGCGATGTGTGTTAAAAAATTAATTTAATTCTAGAGAAATAACAATTTCAGTATAAAATTGTACTGAAATTATTGAAAATTGTACAAACAGAATAGTGTACATGCTTTTTTAAACAAACGAACAGAAAAATGGATAGACAGCCAAAATGAAACTAATATGCATATTTCCAAAAATTTTCTAAAAACGTATAAAAAAAAATCGTGAATTGTTTTAAAAGTCATGAATGCCAAATTAGTCATAAAAGTTTCATAGGGTGAACTTTTTTTTTTAAAAAAAGAAAAAAAAAAAAAAAACAAACAAAAATAAAATTTTCTTAATAGCTATGTGCACAATTATACATACTTGTAAATAAGGTCACTATAAACAAGAATTAATTATTATTTTGACCTTTGAATACTTTTTTTGTTTAGAAGAAACAATTGCAAGGTTAAGTGTAGGAAAAATTTCTTCTATTATCCTTTAAAACAATATATATATATATATATATATATATATATATATTGCGTTATGATTGAATTTTTTCCACTAGTTCTATATATTTGAGCGTACAAGAGCTTTGAAGTCACTTAAAATTTCTTTTTATATTCACCATAATAGAAAAAATTTATAAAAATTTTGAAATTTGTGAATTTTAAAAATTGCTGTTCCTTAAAACGTCAATAATGCATTAGATTTTTCTTAACAGCAAAATTTTGACTAAAACCAAATAATTCCGAATAAAATAATGCATGGATTGAATTTCAAAATTAATGAGAATAGGAGCTATGTAAAAATTCATGCGATATTCATTTTGATCAGGTATTTTTCAAATTCATTACAATAAATGGATCAAATTCTTTCTGAATTTATTAGAAATACTTATTAATCGATTAATATTACCGATAATTTCGTTTTCATACAGCTCTTACTCAGTTGGTGAGGTATGGGTGTACGTAAAGTGGTTTGTCTCCAATTTAAGTTTAGTTTAAAGCAAAAAAAATATTTTTTTTGCCGTAATTTACTCCGATTAATATTCAGATTAATGTGAGTACTTCTGTGACACGCTTTTTATTAATGAACATTTCGGATTCAAGGAGCTAGTAGGCTCTCCTCATCAAATGACTGTGAAATAAATTTTATACGCAGAAATAATGTTTATATTTAGAATTTTTTATAATTATTCCTGCTCAGCAAAATCTAAACCCAAAATTCACTAAAAAAACCCACCGATTGAAGAACTTTGAAAACTTAAATGAAATTTTCCATATAAATTGAAAAAAGATAAAACAAAAAAACGCATTTCTTTTAAAAGTACAAAATTTTCTTGCAATTTAATGAAATTCAAAATACTTTCCATTTAAAATTTCAAAAACTTTGTGCGTTGTGTTTTGTTTTTTGCAATAATTCTCGATAACATGACCTCGTCTGGAAACGCTATTAAATAGCAATAACTTTGAAATAATCTTGGAACAACCGAACTTTTTCATTTAAACAAAAGACGAACAATTTTTATGGTACAAATTTATGGTATAAATTATAGCTGAGCATATACGTCAAATGTATTTTAGGATAAAAGCTGATCATATTATAATAAAAGTTAATCCTCTCAACTACTCAGTAAACCTATACGTTTAAAATGAAACAGAAAACAAAACTTTTGGATCAAAGATTTATTAAAATCCTTGAACGAAAATAAAAATTAATGGGCAAATGTTGATTTCCGTTCTAAAATTCAGGAGCAAGCATATCAAAAATTCTGCACTAGATTTTAGAGGTAATACCTGAAAGAACTAATTACTTTTCGAATAAGTGAAAAATGTAATCAGAAAAACTGACAGTTAAATTCTACAACATTGTATATTAAAAAGCATAAAGTATCATCAAAAAGAATATTAAGAAGAATAGGACTTCTACAAGATGATTCTACAACAAACTCGGTTCGGAGTCATTCGTTTTGTTTCTGCTAATGTCATGTTCATGTAGAAGACTTCCTCGTGATTTCCACTCTAATACCTGCATCACCATTTTTTCTTTCTTATTACTCTTGCAATATGTTCTTAGTGTGTTAAAGCCCGGTAGTCTGTGTTAGTTATTCGTTTGGGTCAGAATACTCGGCGGAGACTTCTATTTATGAGTATCTGTATTTTATTTGTATTACTTTTTTGCTAGCCATGTTTCGGAGTTCAATTTCGATTTTTTAAAATCTTATTTATAAAAAACACTTAATTTCTTATGTGACGTTATATTAGAGCTTTCTATGATTTTAACACACATGCATCCCTGCAAACAGGATTTTTTTATAGTGTATGTATTAATCATCTTTGTATGGTTTATGGAAATTTACGAGAAATATAAAATGGGGCAAATGTTATTTTGTACCAAATTTATTTTTGTTTGCAACACTAATCTTCACTTTAAACATTGCAAATGGGATAAAATTTTGTAAGGCGTAATATTTTTTTTATTATAAATTCTGACTATAATGAAATTATTAGTAAAACAGCTGAAAAAAGTATGTTATGGCATTTTGTGTTTTTCATCCATGAAAATTTACACTTCAATTAACTAAATGAAATCGCCATTTTACCTTTAATATTTTACGATTCACTGGTTATTTTGTTCTCTGGTTTGTTTTTTGCATTAGAAGCCTCACATCACTAAATTTTGTATTTTGAAAAATGCTTAGAACAGTTAACTTGCAAAATAATGGTAGTTTTAATAATGACAAAGTATTTATAAATTATTTTGATTTTTAAAAATGAATTTTTTTTTTTTTTAGAATGAGGCTGTCAATATCAGATTTGACCTTTTTTTTCCCATTTACTTTGTCATTTTGAATAAAAACATTCTTTTTGCTTCAAGTGTTATTAATGAGAGTTTTTAGTTCTTCTTTGTCTTTGTTGTTATTGTTGTTGTTGTTGTTGTTGACAATATAAAAAACATTAAAGAGCCCATAAAACCTTCATTCATGTAAAGTTTATTTAGTTTTTACTTTTGTTCTTCCTCCACAATTGTTGTTGTTTGTTCTTATTTTTTTACAAAAATTTTTCATTTTTGTTAAATTTTTAAGGGACAAAAAAAAGATGAAATGCGATTATCTTTTTTTACATTGAAATTGGAATTTTAATCAAATCCTTTTTCCATAGAATGCGAACATTTTTTTTATGGTACAAAATTTTTTAGATTAATTAGATTATAAAATGAAAATTAACGAGAAATTTTTGAACATGATTTTTAAATTTAAACATTTTCAGTTCCTATGATCGTTGATTTTGTATTGAAAAATTCAAAAGTAATAAAAAGTGTGGTAATTTTTTTTTCGTGCAAATTTAATTATTTTACAATATACACAAGTTTTCTTTGAATTGTGATAAAAAGGACGAAAAATTTTAGAAAAAAGCTGCTGGAATTAAAGATTTTCTTTAAAGTAGGAGAAATAGTGTAAATGAAATCATAACATTTTTTTGGAATCTCAAAAAAATTTCGTTCCGCATTGCAATAATTTCTAAAGCTTAATTTAAATTTTTAATTTATTAATTATTATTTTAAATTTCATTAAGTTGTAAACTATTAGAATTAATTTCAAACTAAAGCATGCAATTATTTTCAGACACATAATTCAATTACGTTTGTTGTTGTTGTTGTAGTGGCTCCGGATCTGTAAATATAACAAAAAGATGCTACCCAAACACCATACTACTACATTATTTTTGATCAATTACATTTTGGTTGATTACGTTGCTTTTCAAATACTAGGACAGTTCAAATATCTCAGTAAATTTTGACAAATTTATTAATAAATCTAGTTTCTTATACAAAAGTCCCACAATACACGGTTACTAATTTTTTTCTGACTCATATACAATGACCATATAAAGAAGAAAATCAACCCAATTTTTATTCAAACTCTGTCCGTCTGTGTGCCTGTTTGCAAAAAAATAGATCTAGAGAAAAATGCTATCTTACAAACCATTGATTTGACTCAACTTTATTTAAATCTAATTGTTATATTTCACCATTTTATTTTTAAATATGTCAATTTCAAATTTTCTAACTAGTGCATTATTTAAATAAATCTTTTCTAATTTGAACTAAAAATATAAAGACCATATTGTTTTACTCATTATTTTATAACTTTATACATTTAAATTTACATAGCACACCTTCCTAGAATTCCACTCTATTATATAGAGTTCCCATCATACTTATATGCTAATACTATATACTTAAAAAAAAATTCGCTTTCAATTTTTCACACTATTTTAAAATTAAAAGTTTAAAGAACTTAAAATATGTAATTTGGAAAAAATTTTGTGTATTTAAAAATAGTGTTTATAATTCCCACGCGTTAAAAATTTTTTGTTTTTCGAAAAACCCTTTCAGCATGCTTTAAAAAACTATTATGAATTGTTCAACAACTACCTACGTCCCCATTATATAGCCTATTTATATTTGAAATAAAATCTAAATCCTGTTCAATAAAATTATAAATAAAATTGCTAACAAAATTATGTATATATTGTGTATAACACAATAATATAAAAATTAAATTTTAAATCTCTTAACTAAGAAATTTTCATTGTGTTTCACATAACAAAATAAAATGAATTCGTAATATTGTTCTGCAAAAAATTTAAGTTGTTATAGTCTATGATTTAAATATAGCATTTTTTACATAAAGGAAAATATGAAAATAAAATGAAAATTCTAAATTTATAAAATGGGAAAAACTCACAAATACAATAATAAAGTTGGGTGAAACCAATGGTTTGTAATGTAGCCCTTTTCTCTTCAACAAATAGAAATATTACTTTTAAAAACATCCTATTTTATGAATTTTAGTAATACAACATCATAGTTGTGAAATTAATAAGTATGTGCCTATTACACTAATAATTAAACTTAATGGAAATTTCTTCATGCAACTGCAGAACAGATGGATGACGTAATCAAAGGAACGAGTTAAAGGCAGAAAAATCAATTAAAAAAAAAATTTTTCTCCTCGAACTGGACTCGAAGCAGTGACCTACCGCTTTCTAGGCGGACGCTCTACCAACTGAGCTACAGAGGTATGAAGAAATTGCCGACGAAATGTTCTCTACATTGCTTTATACTGTAATCCACATGATTACTAAGTATTTGTTTTGTTTACATTGACTGCTACATACAATCTACTATTGACTATTAAAATTACATTCACTCATATACCAAAATATTTAAAAATAAATGCATATATTTAGGATGAGGCAATAAAAAAAAACATGTTAGAGACGTTAAAATAATGCTCGAATTTAACGGTTAATTGCGTGATTTAAGAAAAATAATTATATTTTTTAATGTCATGACATTTACCGCTAGCGTGTTGCATTTATAGATAATTAAAAAAGCTTTCAGTTTCGGAAATATATTTTGCCGAAAATGCAAATTTTACAATTTTCGAATGGTTATAATTTGAAAGCGGCTAAAGATTGAAAAAAATTGTCATGACAAAAAAAAATTTAACAGCCAATGACCGATAGAACGGACGGACGTGCGGACATAGTAAAACTAATGAGCACTTTTTTTAATTTTTTGGAAAAATGCTAAAATTGAATATCTTAATCGTAAAAAATGAACACTAATCAAGTGTTGGGACTTAAATTTAGGCCTATGTAACCATGTATTGTGAATTTGCTTATGGAAATTTTATGATTTTATGTTCCAATATGGTGGTGCTTTTATCATAAACAAATGCTTAAAAGAACGCAAAATCATATGAACTGTTAATTAAAAATAATACAAATTTAATATTAAATGAAAAGTTTTCAATACTTCATTGTTATTTTCAGCATTATTTGAGTAATACAAAGCAGAATAATATTTTTGACTAATGAAGTAAAAATAATTTTAAAATAATAAAATCTCTGCAAGTAGTTCGAAATTCTTTGAGTATATAACATCATTGATTGTTATAAATTGATTGCCTAGCACTGTGCATATGAAAGCACTGCGATCATAGTTACTTAGTTGTGGTCATATTTATTTGAAAATAATCATTATGCTAATTAGAATTTCGGACTACTTTTAAAAATTTATACACTTCAAAGTCTTCTCAAAACTTACCAATTTTTTCCCCAAATAATGCACGAAATAATAAACACATTTTCTTTATTGAAAGTACCTTATATTAAAGCCAAATATAATAAAGCCAAAAAATAATGGAAGATAAAACGCACCCATACTTTTGAATATGACAAAAGACATTGTAAATCTAATTACGTCAAAAATTACAAAAGTTTACGTAAATTAATCTAAATAAATGATTTGTATAAGATTTTAAAAATATTTTAAAAATATTTTAAGGATTAATTTTTTCTCATTACCGTAAAGTTTAATATGTAAAATAAAAAAAAAAATCTGATGTGGTCGGGCCATAAACGACCACATTGTCTATTGTATCGTTCACCGAAAGTATTGCAGTAGTTTATGAAAATTCCTTTTAAATACTTTTTTTCAATTTTCAAGAATTTAGTAAGCTCTTAGGTAACCTACCTAGAAAAATGTAAATTTGGGTCTTAGTAAAGTTTTAGTTTGCGTCATCCAAGAATTCCCTGTGAAGTTCCCTAGTGCAAAATTTGATATGATTACATAACCTCTGTTATTGTATGCAATGCGGTCGGTAATAAAATTGTGTTGTACATCAAATTTTTACCTAATAATCATAAAAATGTTAACGAATAATTAACATTAAATTTATTTTTTAACACGGTCCTTAAAATAAATTCAAAAGTTAATGCATATTTTTGTTCAAATATAGGAAAAAATTTTAAATTTATGCAAATTAAACGAAATTAAATTTTGTGTTCTAAAATGCTCGTTCACCTTTCCTTTGTTATAAATATTTTAAGACTTTGTTATAATAATTAAAACTTGATAGCTATAGTTAAAAATTTCTACATTCTAATTAAAGTAGGAGTAGGAGAGATAGGCAAAGTTCATAGACAAAGTCCTGTAGTAAAAGCTCGATATGTTGCACGTTTGTCTATAAATCACATTTTTTAATCGGCTGAATCGCTGAATAACGGCTAAACTTAGAAAGTTCGTTGTTATATTGGATCTTTAAATGCAACTATTTAAATTTCTGTAAGGACATCTACCCCCCGGGCGGCCGTAGCCATACTGTAAGATATTGTAATCTTCCACATTCTTTCGCCTACAGAATCCTCGTTTCTTTTTTGTATAAAACATGAGATATTCCGAAGGGAATTGCATAGAAGATTATTGATAATTGAAGGTAAGGTATAAATCCTGACGTCGTATAGCTTTTTTACACCTCTCATGTATACAAATGCATACACTTGCATTCAAAAATTTTCAAAATCAAAAATTTACAAAATGAAAAATATCGTAGGTTTTAGAAGCTACATATATTACTACATAGCTTATAATCCCTACAAATTTTACGACATGTTTTAAAAAAAATTCAAATGCATATCCAGTATAGTATAAGATTTCATTTAAAATCTTCAAAATTCAAAAAAAATGGACAAAGAGAATTTTTAATTAAGTAAAAGCGATTAATCAAAAAACAAAAATTAATCAAACAAAGAAAGATTTTAATTCAGAAATTTTCAAAAAATTTCGAATTAATTCCAAAAGAATCCAGACAATTTTAGTCACAAATCAAATGTTTTCAAGGATGTTGCAAGAATAACAAAAAAAAAATCAACTGGTAGAGCTTGGAATCTTAATAGCTTCAACTCACTTCTGAACTTTTTTTTAGATATTTTCATTTTACTTGTAATAAAAAACAAGAACTAAACTCAAAATTTAAAAAAAAAAAAAATTTAAGCTTTAAACAGAAGCGAAATGAAAAAAGAAACAGCAAATTCCCTTCGGATGAAAATCATATAATCACAATTTTTAAACCCTAAAAAAACCTTTACATATTGACAACGCATTGCAAAAGGACTAAAAATATCCTTTAGAAACATGAAACATTTTTTTTATAATTTTAATGCTTTTTTTGACTTTTTTTTTGAAAAATAAAAATCATTTTCGGTCTCTTAAAGGTCAACCTTTATAAAGACCAAAAAAAAAAAAGAAACACGAAACGGGATAGAAAGCAAAGTCTTTTGGATGATCCATCCGGAATGTTAAATGTTACCTTTGTTTTGTGGTTTTATATGTATAAATGTAAGCGATAATAATTTTGTATTCTCATACAAAATTAAGAAGTTAAATACCTACATATATTTTTTGGGAAATCGTCGCCTGAATGCAATTCGGATTTATACGCCATTTTTGTGATTTTTGAAATAGGAGCAGGTTTTAAAGATTTCCGAGCAGAATATTTCAGAATATGCAATCCATTTTTCGCATCTTATCATAATTAATCATATATTGATTAACTATGATAAGATGTATTTCTTATCTTTTACCTCTGGCAATACTTTATGGTAGTATTTTTTGGTTTTAAAATGCAAAAAGGGATCTTAATAGTTTCCTTTGTTTAATTTCTGTGCAAATTGCGACCCATATAGAAATTTTGCGGGAAAAAATTTAAAACATCATTGAGTTGATTGTATGAAGCAGCCCCCTCTAAATAATAAACGGTTGCGTTTATTAGCTTTGACAATTGATGGCAACAAAACAAAACCAACATAAGTCGACTTACCACAAAATCGAGATATAACCATGCTTGAATTTCCCGTATTAAAATTTAAAAATTCAATTTGATTCAATTCGGACTTCTTTGCATCGAATTAAAACGAAAAACAAATCCAGATAACAAACTTTTAAAATTTAGTAAAATATACTTTCCAGTTCTTCAAATATTTTGCTGAAACTTTTAATTTGATTTACTCAAAAATAATAAGTTTTTGAGTTACATGATTTTAAATTTTTATCACAGTTCAAATTTGTAACTATATAAATTTGCCCATTCGTTTGTAATGTTAAAAAAAATTGTCCTGAAACATGATATATTTTTTTATAATTATCCTAAGCATTAAATTCCTAGTTAATTCCTTGCTATATGCGTCCCTTGACTGCTATAAATCAAAAACTAATCGAGTTGATTTTATCAAATTTTCACAAACTATTTATTTTGCCATAGATATATATTATAGTAAATATTAGAGAAAAGCCTATTTAAATTGAATATAGTCGAGACATTGCTGCAGTAGAATGACTTTAAGAGATTTTTGTCTATGTTTTTAGAAATTATTAAAACCGCAATATCTAAATTTTGTAAAAGAAAATATAGTATGATGGAGGTATTATTTACGATAAAAATCAATAAGGTTTTATGAACCCTGTTTGGGTAGCTGTTATTCAATCTCCAAAATCACTTGACTATATCTTAACAATTAAAATCAAATTATTCACAATATCAAAATTTTACTAATGTTTCTGCAACTTGGAAAATTCATCGTAGTGTTCGAATTTCCGTAATGATAGTAATAGTTTCTTTATTAGAATGTCATCAATATCATACATATAAAACGCAAATCGTTTATCCGTACAGGTGGTATTACAGAGTTGACAAGGACAACTAGTATATGTGTGTAAAATTCTCTTTCAATTAAATGTAATTTTATTACATTTTTTTTTTTTAGTCATTTTAAAAAAATCTCATATCATTTCCTATGAAAGACAAAAAAAAAATGAAAATATCCTTTCCGACAATTTCTACAAAAAATAAATTCTAAGATAAAATGAGAAAAATTTTTCACAGCGAAACCAAACAAATAATCAAAATGAAAACCCTAAAACTGTACAAAGAACTTAAAAATCCTAATTATTTCAAAATAAAATAACCTCGGGAATTGTATTCATGTTAATTAAAAACTTTTCGGTAAAAAATTTAAGGTTATTTAAATTTTTATACTTGTTGTTTTCATTTTTGACTTTGAAAAACCTCGCAATTCCAAAAGCAACCAAAAAAAAAAATATATACTCGTAAAATTTTCAAAAGATTTCCTAATATTTAATTTTTTTTTTTTGTATTTTAAATATGATGCTGCTCCACATAATAGTTACTTAAAACCACACTATGTATAGAAATATATAGACAAAAAAAAAAACAAAAGGCGCACATAATGATATTAAGATTAAAGCACTCCCATTAGGCATTACAGGGTATAGAGTAGTTGTACCTATACATTATAGCAACAATATTACAAACATGAAATTTTTAATGAAATAGAAATGAATGGTCATGATGATTATATAATAATAATAGGAAATTAAAAAGAAAATAAAGTGAAGGAATGGACGCTTTGAAAAATTTTCTGCCGTATTTCTTCTTTTTTTTTTGTTTGTATCTACTCGTATACAGAGGCAAAAAATTCCATCAGACAATTCAAGCGATATTAAAACTTCCTAAGTAGAAAAACTTTCTATTTTTATTATGAACATGTTTTTTTTTTTCATCTGCTCTCTTTTTTTTTATTTTTTTTTTGTATTTGTATGATATTTCAGCTACTTTTTTCTATAATAAGCCCACAAGTCTATTATTAAAGTAATTTTAAATTAAAAAGGAATTTTTATAAAAGATGTGCTGTGTATGTTTAATGTTTACATAGTTTATAGTTAATTATATACATACTTATATACAGGTGTATTAAATTTTTTCGAAGAGATTATACGCATAGTGAAAGTTCATTGTTATTCTATGTTGTTATTCTTGTTCCTTTTGATTTTAAATTTTTTTTTTCTAAGGAATTTCATTCAATATTTTTCATACAGTTTTAAAATTTTGTTATGTATGAATTTTAAATTCAAAAACATTAATTATTATTATTAGAAAGAAGCTTAAGTTTTAAGAGTTATACATAATTCTTTACGATTTTATAAGAGTTAGAATTTATTTATAAAGAATAATATTATAGATTATAAATATTAAATAAAGTTGAATCAAACCAATGATTTGTTATGTAGCACTTTTTCCTTCAACGAGTAAACATACTGCTTTTCATTCTACTATAAACATTCTACCATAGCATTAAATTACTTTCATTCATATACTTAAATATTATATAATATTGCATACCTTTAGGATGTGGGAACAAAAAAAAATGTAAGAGACGTTTACATAATGCTCAAATTTAAGAATTGATTGCGAGAATTAAAGAACACAATTATGCTTTTTAATGGCATTGTATTTATCGTAAATCTACTGCATTCGGAAAAGTTTGCCATTTCGGAAATATAAGACTCCGAAAATTCGAATTTTACAAATTTTGGATGGTGATAACTGGAGCCCCTCTCCAGTGGGAAATTGGAATTTTCTTCTATCAAACTGAAATATATAACGATTCATCTAAAAGTTGTTAAAATTTGTAAACACATATTTTAAATTACAGTTAATTTAAGCAGTCATTTTGTCTCTTTACTTTTCATTTATGTGAATAGTGACGCTGTAAAAATAACAAATTAATATTTTTCTGCGTCTGCAAAATTCAAAAAATGTTTATGGTTTTCTTCAAAATAAATTTTCAAAAAATTGTATTTTTAGGACTTTTAGGGGTTCTAACTTTTGGAGGGAGGGGAGACGGGCATATTTTTTTTTCTACGGAAATAAGTTTCTAGTAAAGTAAGTTTCTACTATTAGTATATGAAAACTCAGCTTTCTGTCTTAAAGAGTGTAGAAGTTTTGTAAAATAGGTAATGGTCGGACGGATGGACGGACGGAAAAAGTGATAGCATACTTTTTCAAATTTTTTTGGAAAAAATCTAAAAAATAAACCACGAAAAAAATTAGAAAAAGTTTTAAAAATTCTCAATGGAATTATAATTTACTTTCAATTCACGGAACTCTTAGCTCATGGAAAATGTTCTAATATGCTGAAAACTGTCTTTAACAAACAGACAGGAATTTAAAATTAGTAGCATTAAGTATATAAAGTACTAAATATATAAGTCACTTTCGAAATAGTAGCCAAAATTTTAAGAGAAACTTTATTTGTTTTTATGGATATACAAGTGTAACGTGTAATAAATGAATTCTAATTCTTAAAATTGTAAGGGAAGCCATAATAAATTTTATAAAAGTGTATTTAATGTTCTATTTTATTTTATCGATATGTATAACAAGAAATTTCGATTCGATATCATGGTATAAGAATGGGATTTTCATGGTAAGAATTAGAAAATTAATCTTAACCAACACAAATAATACCAAGTTCTTAAAATTTCTAATCCGTAATGCAAGTTGTTTTCAATTAAATACGCCTTTGAATTTAATTTCTAAATTTTATGAATGCAATTAATTTAACAAAATTAGCTTATATAGTTGCTACATATAGCTACATATTCCAAATTAATAATCCAATTATAAAATTTTTGTATTTTACATATTATTTGAACCATTCACGAAAATATTTTAGATTCTATTTTAAGTTTTAGATTCTACATGTTGTACAATATTATGAAAGCGATGTAAGTACCCATGTATTTATT
The DNA here is from genome assembly GCF_029603195.1 of Condylostylus longicornis. Classification (NCBI taxonomy): domain Eukaryota; kingdom Metazoa; phylum Arthropoda; class Insecta; order Diptera; family Dolichopodidae; genus Condylostylus; species Condylostylus longicornis. Next base: position 2,613,795 of record NW_026578009.1, on the reverse strand, counting down.
TGCCAGATTGTAAAAAAGAACAAAACTATATTTATATCAAACTACTTTAAAAATTCTATTCTTACGTTATACTCTGCCATTAAGGTATAATTTTTGTCTCTATTACTAAAGCAAGTTTTATTCGACACGGGTAAACCTTAATATTTCTTTAAGTGACATCTTTTCAAAACCGTATGCCTGTACCGCAAACACAATGTAAGCACTTAATTTTCATTATATATTAACAACATACTTATTATTTTTAAAAAATCCAACCCATTTCAAAATCTAAAATTCCTATCATGTTCGTTTTATTATTAGTGCCTAAACAATATGTCAAGGTTCGAATTAAATTTAAGGTAGAAATTTCATATTAATTATTAAAAAAAAAGATGGTGGATGGGTATTGCTTTATTGTAGTTAATGTGGAAGTGATTATTAAAATATGAACCCAAACCAAAAGTTTAAAGATTCCAGAATATATATGTATGAGTATAACGCGTATGTGTGAAAATAATCTCAAAATAAATTTCTCTTCGGTATTGTTTTGCAACTTGTTATACTTATGTTATACTATATACTTAAGAACAATAATAATTTTAAAATTTTGAACGAAAACATGAAACAAAAGTAGGTTTACGTAAGCATTTTCGATTGGAGAAAATCACATAAGTGGAAAAAACTGTAAGTTAGAATGTTCTCCATTCCAAATCTCCACCTTTTACCTATACGCATAATGAATAAAGGGAAAGACTTTATATCGAAATACAAATTTTTATTAACTCATAATTGTAAAAATCTTTGTAATTTTTAATATTTCAACAGACCTTTTCAACTCGACTTTTACAACTACATATGTGGAGAGCATTGCCGTTTCGAAATATTCAAAATTATTGTGAATTTCTTCAGATTTTAGCACCTTTTAAAAATATTAAAAAAAGGTGCTTATTCTGTTTGTTGATTCCAAAATTGTCAAATACTGTCAAATATAACACTGACCTATTTGTATATGCAAATTCTCATAAGTCATATGATGTAACTGTATAGAGCTATTTTATATGTGCAGGTGAAGAAGTTGAAACGCAATGTACTAAAATTAGTAAAAATGAATTGAATTATAATTTTTTGTCAATAGGTTTTAAATATTTTATTGCTGAGTGGCAAGATCTAATTCCTGCATATGGTGAAAATTAAGAATTTTGAGTAAGTCATTACCATTAAGAAGTACCAATATTAATTAGTTTTTTAAAACTATAAAATTTTTGTATTTGGATTGCTTTTTTATTGCAACCAAGTTTTACCTCGCACTATGGGAAAACTACATATATATAAGATAAATTTTCTGATATTATGGTAACACTTAATATTTCATCTCACTCTATATAACGTTCAATAATTCGCAGCTTACATAAGATTACATTGAATTCCTCTCTTAATAATATTCGATATAGTTAATATCAATTTGATTCTCTAGATTTACTCTCACATAAAAAATATTATTGATTGACACAAATTGTTCTCTAGATTTTTAAAAGTGTACTTTTACACATTTTTTTTTTAGTATGTATGTAAATTTCTACTTTTCGTCAAAAGTTATTGTTATGCCAACACATTATTGACATTTACATGAAATAATCAATTATGACGCTTAAGTAAAGTTATACATAAGAAGGAATGAAATGAAAGATGTTATGTAATGTAAAGAAACTTTGTCTTGAAATAAAAATTTTAAATGTCAAAATTCATTCTTAACTTATACAATGTATGCATGCACGCACACATGTATATGAGGAGATTTAATTTCATTCTGAAAATATTCTGAAAATAAAATTTGCTTTTTTTAATTTATTGATAATTCAAATGAATAGGGACATTTCAAAAGGAGCAAATTTAAAAAAAATTTATATTGTACACACATATTGATATCCTTACTAAAAAAATCTAATATAAAATTTGTAAAAAGAACTCTTGTATAACACTTTTTTAATAAAAATATTAATATTTTTTTTTGTAAGAAACTTAACCTATCATATGTAGATTTTGACATTTATTAAATAAGCAACTATTTATTCATACGATTTTATTTTGCTTATATTGATTGACACACTTTTCTATTCAATTAAATTTTGTGATTTGATATTACGGTGATATTCTAGAATTAAAATATTCGATTACTTATATAAAAATGTGAAAAGTTTAAAATCAAATGACATAATAATAATATTTATATTAATTGTAATACGTTTATTTGAGACAAAAAAAAAAAATCTCATTACTGTTATACGAATACATTTCAAATCTAAAAAAAAAAGAAATTATCCAACCTTACAATAGTAAAATGATAATCTCGGCCATATAAGATTGTCCTGAGGCTATTGGTGACTGTACTGATTCTACATTGCCTCTCGATAGACCGTTTGAAAAGGAAGGCAATTTGAAAAGGTGGAGCATTTGTTGCGTGAATGTGACGTGGTAGTTTGCCTGCGACTGAGATGCTTCTAAAGAGGTTTAGAAAATCTCGCGGCTCAATGTGACTCCTATACCGCAATTTTTCAGAGGCCTAGGTATAGTGGTAATGTTGTTGGAAATGGGAATCACAAAAGACCCTGTGGATATAGGTGAAAACGACTAATGGCCTTGGTAGCCGACATCAGTGGTTACCCTGGTTCAAATATCACCAATATTATACGATTATACAATTAATATCACAATTGATTTTGCGTTACATTACTTGAGTTGTATATACATTTTTCAAAACGACTAATTGTCTGAAGAATCCAGAATAATCTTCATATTGTTTTCATGTTTGTATATATTAAATATTGTTAAATTAAAATGCTGGTAATGAATTAACACTCAAATATGTTAAAAAAAAAAACAAAAGAACAAAATAAATAATGAGAAAATAAATTTAATTGCAAATTACCCATACCATATAAAGGTTTTCCCACATAAATTCGTGCAATGAAATCATTTTTTTTTTTGTCTCTTTTTGAAAAACAAAATTAAAATTATTAAAAAAAAATTATATTGAATCACTTATATTTCAATGGTAAAGAAAAACTATAATTATGGCAAGAAGAATAAATAAATTGAATTCAAATAATATTGAAGATTTTACTGTAAACAATAAGGTTTCCTTATAAATTTCTCGTCACACATATGACCACATACATGACATTTACCGTTGCAATTAAAAAAAAATTAAATACTCGTAATTTTACTATTGATTTTAAATGCAAATACGACAGGGCAGGAGAAATTTTTATTTTATAATTGTTGAATAAGAAATTCAAGTGTTTTAACCCTTCACCGCAACACCTATAGTTTAATAATTCAAGTGAAATTACCAAAACAAAAGTTTCTTATATATCGGTACTTGAAAGCTAAATTCAAAGCTTTTGGTATTCAGAGGCCTTTTTCTTGACTGAGCTACATCATCCGTTTTTACCGGCAAAAGATGAAACTGAAAAATATCAGCCGCTTGAAGACGAAAGTGCAGTAAATTTTCACCTAAATTATGAAAAATTTTGTTTCAACTTTAATTTTTTTCACAAATTAAATTATAAACCTTATTTCTAATTCTGGTAACCAATTACAATTAATTATTAATTAAACACACCTATGTATCTTAAAATTGTTCACCATTAACACGCTGTCGTCTTTAAAATAAACTTTTTATTTAGCCTATCATTTATTGTTATTGTAATTTGTAACTTTAATTTTTGATTATACAGCAAAGAGGCAAAAAAATTTACAGAGAAAATATTAACTGTCTATATAACTATGTATGTATGTATAGTATGTACCTATATTAATAATTAAAGACCGCTACTGTTGCTCTTTCATTTTACTTTATTGTGTTTTCTTATATTTTTTTTTTTTGTTCGCCTTTATTCTAAACTTTTTCATATTTGAAATGTATGGGAAAAAAATAAAAACAATAAAAATTGTTATACGAATTATAAGAGAATATCAATTTGTTAAAGCGAATATTGAATAAAAAAGAAAATGAAAATATTTTGTAGAACGCTGACAAGGCAACAGGTGTTTACCGTTTTTCTTAAAATTTTTAAACTCACATAAAAACTGTTATATAAATATTGTATATCGTATGTATATGAAATATGCAAATATTATAACATTTATACCTACAAAATTTATATACATACATGGATACATTATCAAATATCCAAATAAATGCGAGTAAGTTTATATTTATAGTAAAATTTGCACACAGTATAACACCTTTAAAATGGAAAAGCATAATTTTATTTCGAATTTTTAAAAAAACTTAACCATTCCTTCTATTAAAATTTGTCCGCTTAATATTTACAATGAAGCTTTAACTTTTATAGTTAAGAACATTTTAAATTTCCTGAATTTCTCAAATATTCTTAAAATATTCCATATTTAAGCTAATGTTCACTAAAATTGTGCATATAATATTATTTTACAAGGAGAAATTATATTATTTTCAAATTTTTTAAGCTCGCATTATAATACTAGAGATAATATTCATTAAAAATCTTAATTTTTCGTTTGAAAAATCTAGAAAACTAGACATTAAAGAAAATTTTATAGAAATGTAGAGACACGTGATTCTTCAAATTGTACATTGCTTTTAATTTTATTATTTGTTAATGTTAATTTTAGAGAAAATTTTCAATTATTTGATGCAAGGAACAAAAATTCAACAATATATTTACTCCATTTTCTAGGATCCTCCCACCTCGCCACCCCTCCTCCTTTCTTTCAAACATTGTGATGGTTCAGACTTGAGCTCTCAGCTTTGTTCAAAATTCGAATTTTTTTGAATAAGAATACCGAAAAGAGTAATTATGGTGTGTAATTCATGGAAACCATAAATGTGTTTTAAATATTTCCTTAGAATTTCAGATTTTGATTAGTAAGTATAAAAATTGCCCATATTGTAAAACCCTGAGCTTGAAAAAATATTTGTATTGAAGCAAAAAACTTGCACAAGTAGTCACAAATTTATAGAAAACACAAATAAATCTGCCAACTTTATACCACTTTTTTGGGACATTTACTTTATGTTTTGCTTTAAATGCTTTCCTTTTTTTAAGATATCGTTTCTTTTAAGTGTGTTATACTGTAGGTATATAAAAAAATGTCATTATCGGCATTATTAACAAACATTTTGTTTTATATTTTTTTTTTGTTATAGTATTGGCGTGATTAAAAAATATTATAAATATTTTTGCCATAGTTTTGAAAAAAATGACAAGACAAGTTTATTAACAAGGACACTTTTACGGGGGTATACCAAAAACAATAACCAAAAAAAAAAATATTTTGTTCTTTTAGAAGGTTAACATTAACTTTGACAAAGTTCCATTTAATTATATATTTTGAGTGAAGTGTATGTGTGTGGGTAGATATTTTTTCTTGAAAAAATATTAAAAAGTACAAAAAAAAAATTTTTTATTTTTTTAAGAGACGCGGCATAATTTAGTTTAATTTTTTTTTTCTTTTTTGAATAAATTATTTTTTAATATAAAAATTATTTATTTTATTCGTTTTCTTTTTGAATCTACACAAGCACATCTACTAACATTGTTTGTGTTTTATGGAAGTATACAAAAATTTAATAAAAAAAAAATACAAAAGAAAGGTGAATTTTATTTAACATTGAACCTCCAAGCAATTGACAAATTAACTAAAATGTATATAAATATAGTATAATTGTAAATAAATTATTAAATTAAAATTTTGGACTAAACAAAATATACATAAGATTTTTTCGGGAAATATATTAATAAGTTTTCTATTTGAAGTAGGAAAAACACACTTTTTCCATTAAAATTGTGAATAAATTGCTAAAATAATATTTAAGTAAAATATTTGTTAAATAGATTTCCTTTTTCTTTAGTGAAACATGAATTTTTTTCTAAGAAAATGGAACAGTTAATTTATTTATAATTTTGGGTGGACACTAGCTTCTTTTACATACAGTGATTGTATAATTTTTATTATAATTAGTAATATTCGCAATAGTGGTCTGCCCTGTACCACTATATAGTGAATATTGAAAATTGAGTTCAGCTATACAAGTTGTATGGTGTGTTTCTGTTATTTATAGATGCTTCAATTTTCCACGATTTGATATTTCTTCTTAAGATTACCCACACATTAAAAATTCTAATTGCGTTTAGCTTCTGTCATATTTCCAAAAAGATATTCTTTTACATAATATTTATCATGGAACTAATTTATATTATACAAATATGATTTTTGTAAGAAATAAAAATATTTGCCTAGAAGAGAAATTTTACCTAAAGTTCCATTAGATGACAGCTTACTGGCTGGCTTTCTATAACTTGCTCTTTCTAGCGCAAAATTGCCTAGATAACTGTATTTGAATTTTTCTTTTTAATTTTTAACAATATTTTTCACCAAAACGATGTACATCAGAAGACTGTGATTTTATCACTTTGTATAAATATTAATTATTGATATTTAATCGCTGTCTTGTTCCTCATCATTAGTTCTAAAAATAAGCTGAACTCCAGTTTTCGATAGCTCGTGTCTTTGAAACTGTAATCATAAAGTTTTCATCAAATTTCTCAAAAATCAAATCAAAATTAGAGAGTTTTTACATTTTAGAACAAATATTGTTATATGTTATTTCAAGTGATCTATTGAGTTGCAGAATTCGATAACTTCTTTCATTTATTTCACTAAATCTAGGAGTATGATATAGAGAAATACATGATATTAAATTACCGAAGATAGAAGAAACATTTTTTTCTCTGCCAGAAAGTGTTTACAAAATTTACTATTGCCACCATTTTTGGTGGTAATAAAACAATTACCAAATTCATATTTGGTAATTGTTTTTTAAAAAAAAAAAAATCAACACGAAAAATCGATAACTAGCGTTATTTTAATTCAGATACGCAACTATTGCAAGTATAACTTATGGTCAAGATTTTATAAAAAAAATATCCAGAATTTTTTGAATGCACAATTTCGACCTTTTGCGTTTTGTAAACGCATTTTATACAAATTCGGCAGAACGCATGATATCATTAAAGTTTCTAAACTGTTTTACAATACGGAATATAGTCGGATATTCCGTGTAATATATGGCCAGAAAATTTTCTCGCACCCCCTAATATATGCAATTTTTTTAATTTGAAGTTTTTAAATGAGATTGCGTTTTGCAAACTCATTTTAAACAATTCAGCGGAACGCATAGCACAGACAAATTTTGCGGTTGTTTTACAATAAGAAATATAGCCGAATATTTCGTATGGAACATGGCCAGAAATTTTCTCGTACCCCCTAATATATGCAATTTTTTAAATTTTTTATTTTGGAAAATTTTAGAATTTTTTTGAAAAAATCACAATTATGTTATGAATTAACACAATAATTAATTTACAAAAATTATCTTAATACCGTTAATATATTATTTGTTTACTGTATATTTCAAAAGTTTATGTAGAAAAAAAAATTTTTTTCCATCAAATTTCTTAAAAAGTTTCTTTATGCTTGTATTTATTATTATTATTTTTATAATGAATGATAACTACACTCCACTTATATAATTACCGCACCTTTACATAATTACCTTTAATTTAATTTCATTTTGACGAATTATTTAAGCAGACACACAAAAAAAAAAGGTAATTATTATTATTTTCAAAGGTTAAAAGGTGGGTATTAAATGTCAGATTTTCTTCTTCTTCTTCTGCTTTTTTTTATTGTTATTTTATTAGATTAAAATCTTATGTACTTTCAAATATTTAAACAGAAGAAGAATAGAGAGAAAACAAAAATCATTTAAAATCCAAAATAGGTTTTTTTTTTCATTTTAATTACACAATAAAGAAAAAGGCATTAGATAAATGAGTTTGATATAATAGAATCGAATAGATAAGGTGTATTAGAGGTACTCATTCTCTTATAAAACCAAAAGTGTGATGAAGCTAATTTAAAAAAATTTATTTAAAGAGTTTTTAATTTATAATCAAAAGTAATGAAAATTATAATATTAATTAAGAGCTAAGTTATTACAGCAGTCTCTTAATTAAACAAATAAAGTGCGAATACCTTTAAAAAAAATAAACCCAAAAATTTAGAAAGAAAAATTTTCATTTCACGAACCCTAATCTCATTTTAGAAAATAATTTAAATAATTTCACTTTTATTTAGAAACCGATTTTCACTTTAATTGTCTGGAACTTTTACTTTTAATTAGAAAGGTGAAAAAATTGGAATAATCACACTTACTCTTACGTATATAATTAAAATAATATTAAGTATAAAAAATATTTTCTGTCTGTAAATAGCAAAATAAATGTCAATTTCTTATTTCAATAAGTCGAGACAAAAATATCTGATGTGGTCAGCATATACCCGACCACAAAGCATGTTTTCTACTTTAATGAAAATATCGTACAAAATTACCACTCCTTTGAACAATTATTTAAAATTCTAAGAAAAATAATCATCCACTAGCTAATAAACTTAGAAGTTAACTTTCTGTGATCAGGTTTCTCTGAAAAATTTTGTCAGTTAGTTTCGTTCACGAAAAGAACTCTTGTAAACATTAAAATTTAAGAAGTCTTGTTATATAGTTTGTTAGCTAATGGTTAATAATTTAAAAATCCGCCTCTAGTAAATTTTCCCGAAAATTATTACTGATTTATTGTTGTTAAAAACTCAGAGTCAAACTATTGAATTTCAAGAACATCTGGCGAGAAATGTAAATTCGGTTCGCGATAAACATGATTAAAGTAGATGGTTAAATTTGGTCCTAGTAGCTAGCATGTGATTTCCTAATGAAGTTAATGACTATTTATAGTGTTGTAATTAAAGATTTTTAATAAAATTTTAAGACCAACGGACAATATAATTAAAAACAGGGTGTACGTTAACTAAGGTCCAACTACTGAGGTTATTTAACCATAATAACTATGGCTATTAGTTTTATAAAACAATTTCTTTAATTACGATTTCAAAATTGGTTTTTGTTTTTAATTTATCTTTTAAGAATTGCACAAAAAATACAATTTTTAAGAAGTGTTATACTCCAGTTATCCATATACGATACAGGTACTGTTATTACTTCAATATTGTGCGATGAGTAAAATACTATTTTAAATGTGCATACTAGTTTTATAATACTAAATTGCTAATTTAAATAGATGCATGAACAAAGTAATTTTATTTATTTCGGGACACAAATTTTGATTTCTTGATCCTAACAATTGTTTTTCAATTGACATTATAAATGATTATATTATAAGTATATTATTACCACCTTTCTTAAAAATTTCAGCACATTGCTTCTAGGCCAATTTACATATTAACTAACACGTACCGGTTAACATTTATAATCAAAAGTTTACAAACTCATCCAGGGTTTTTGGAATGCCCGATTTGCTATTAATTCGTTGCGTTTCTAGAATTCATTCTATGCAATTCGGATAGTGTAACATTTCAAAATAATTCTCAGACACAATGCGGAACATAAATTTTACACTATTTTCTACAGCTCTTATTATAAGCTTCAGCTTATTCTATACTCTTCTATTATATTATTGTCTATTTAGAAAACCAATCAATCCAAAATAAATCTTCATAATTATTAAATTAACTTTTTGAATTCAAATTTCATATTAAATAGAAGAAAACTTTTTAATTAATTCCTACGAGGAATTAAAAAATATTTAAAAATAATTTATTAACTTTTATTAAAAAAAAATGCCATTTGTTTTTTCTTAAAAATTCATAAAAAAAAAGGAATTAACAGCTTGCATTTAAAATCCACGCCTCTGAAAATTAATCATTTAAATACGTTCAAATATCAACTTTTTATGAAAATTAAAATTGACTATGGAAAATGTAATGAAAAACTCTTGAACCGTTGAAATTAAGAAAAATAAAGAAAAAAAAAAGCAATATGAAACTCATTAATTACCATTGTTGCTCGGATCTTTATCATATTTTACCTTAATTCTTTCCATTATAAAAAAAATTTTTTTCTTATAATTTCGCTATTGTCCATTTTTCCTATCTAATTTTTTTGTTCTTGCCAAATTAAATCTCATTTTACTTTTTGTTTCCAAGTTTTATACGATCCGCTTTTAAATAATTTTAGCCATCAGCTTAAGAAAAACAAATATAAAAAACATGCGACAAATTTTTTTTTATTAATTTAAAAAAGAAAAACGTATTTCCTTTAACAGATTTATTTTTTTTTCTGTAATATTTTGCGATTACTGATTTAAAAAAAAAAAAGGAATTGCGAGCGAAAATACGAAAAAAAAAAAATTATTTTAATTTTTCTTACTTCTTAGATGCTGCGAAATTTTTCTCTCTTTTCTCTTCTAATTCATCTGGTTGAAATCTTTGAAGAAAAATTTTAATTTTAATATTAATTAAGGGCGGTGTGCGTATATAACAGTTTGTTTCTGGAATTTTCAGTTTCAGTAAATATTCCAGTTTCAGATTCGAGGAGTAAGGATAATTGTAATAATTTATATAACAGAAAAATTTCGGTGGCTTTTTAAAAATTTTCTTGTAATTGTAATTTTGTACAAATTTATATCTCAACTAGTTTTGGACACAAACCAAAACCATAATTCTGTAAAAGTACCAAATAGGTGTTATTTTTCGTAAAATAAATTTTTGGCTTATTCTACAAGGAAACTTCAAAATTTAATTGAATTTCATTCACGAAATTAAATGAATAATACTTAGTTATACAAGGCTACAATTAAGAGGAAAGGAAGTTATGAGACCCACATTGTTATGGTTTATGAACACTCTATAAATACTATTAATTTCATTAGAAATTCTAGTAACCAAAAATGATAATAATTTCAAAATTACTTTAATTCATTTTCCAAGGGTATTGATACAGAAATAAACACAAGTATACCCTAAAATAACTAAAAATAAAATTTAAAAATAAATTTTTCTATTATCCCTGTATTGTAAATTATACATGCCTCTGCAAATATTTTTACCCATAAGAATTTTTTTGTGTTTTGAGCTCATATTACACAGCAGAAAAAATTTTTCTATAAAAATGCAATGGTAATTAACGGAATCAAAATATTCAGATATTATACCCTCAATCATTAGATGGTAAAAGGATTTTGATAGAAAAAAGTCCATTTTTAAATACCAAAGGGAAATTTGAGGCGGATGCATCAATTAAAAATACCAAAATCTCGTTATGTTGGAAAAACATCAAAAGCTTAAGAAATTTAATTTTTAGAGAGCAATAATATTGGTAAAAGAGTAAAATTGGCTACCCAAAATGACAGGGTTAATCACAGTCTAACTAACAAATTTTATTAAATTTGTTTTCCTTGTATAACAGTAATTGTTTAATGGTTGGAATTGATATTTCTAACATTATCGACTGGAAAATTTTTACCAAATCGAATACAATTTATTCTGCTACAATGTAAATTCTATACATAATAAATGTATTGCGGACTAGCTCATTTGTGTATATAACAATTTTCAATAAATTTTCAAAGTGTAATTTACAATACACATAAACATATATAAGAGTCATGTCTAATTCATTCTCTTACATACAAATAAAAATTATTTGTAAATGATTTTATTTTTATAAAAATTTATTGTATAAAACACAAATACTCTATGATATACTTAATATCTCATATTTATGTATGTATATATTCCTAAATTCTTGTGATATGTGTATGTATTTAATAAATTCGTATTACTGTTTTTGGAAAGGTATGTATACGATATACAAAAGATTAATAATTTACAAAAAGAAATAATATAGAATTTTTGATTTTCGTGTAGGTTGTTCATCCATTTAAATCTAAATTCAATTTATTAATCAACATTATTTATTTATTAATATTCAATAATATGTTTATACAATTAAATAAAACAATAACTCAGTACACATAGTAATTCATTTTCAAAGAAGAAGAAAAAGAATGTTCAAAAGAACATCATTACCATTAAAACTTATAAAATATTCAATAGATTTTAATTTAATGACATCATATAACAATTAAGATCAATGTTAAATGTAGTAAATAATATTAAGTGTTTGTAATGTTAATTGATTTACAAAATATTTATTAGAAATTTTATAAAAACTATGAAGAATACTTTAGCGATTCTCAATCAGAATTGTCATGAGAGAATAAAATAGAAAGTAAAATGTCTCATGAGACATTTATATAATTTATTTGGACATAATTAAATTAAAATAATTAGCTATATACGAAATTATTTTAAACAGCTATATAAATCAGTGATTCTTAATCGAAGATGCGAGAAGACAATTTCAAGGAAGTGCAAGAAATGTTTTTAAATTTTCAATAAAAGCTAACTTGAATCGTCTCAAATTATTACCGTCCCAGACATGAAAAAAATATATATACAAATATACATTAAACGAATTTAATATTTTTTCTCAATAATTTAATAAAAATAACTCTACAGTCAATTGTCTCGAATAAGACACGAGAATACACGGCATAAAGTCAAATGAAATTCCGCACTTTAAAATTACATATGTTCTAGTGTATGCAATTGGATACTTATTCAGAATTAGCTAGAATAGATTTAGTTCTGAGTCCATATTTTCAATAATATATTTATATGAAATGGGATTTTCGCCTAATCTAAAACAAGAAATCATTTGAAGACGAATGATTATCTAGATTTGATATCATTATAATGAGTAAACAACAACAATTAACTTATTAATTTTTGGTCAATTTTTTCAGTATCTAAATTCTTTTTAATATATGATTTTATGTATATCAATAAATATAAATGTATGTAGATATTCTGAGTTTTGAATTAATTTTTGTTTTCCGTACAAAAAAATAATCTAATTTTCATAGGGGTCCGAGAGTATAGTTTCACATTGGAAAGGGTTCGAATACATTAAAAAGTTTAAGAAACACTTATCAAAATTATATAGTCTTGTACAATATCTGTTTTAACCCTTTAATACTCCCAGACAATATAAAAATTTCTCCAAATTTTAATTCCAAATTTAGCATCTGCATTATATTGTACAAGATTTTTTTTACGTCACGAACGTTTTTGTGTATAATCACAGCAAACAGAGATTTTTTTGAATTTTAATTCGTTTTTAATTAAAATAAAAAAAATTGTTGTAATTTTTACAGATAAGACAAATTTATACCGTAAAGACCAAACTGAAATGAATTCTGTGGTGGAGGACGAAAATTTTTAATTAACAACGCGGTGAATAAAAATGACCCGTCATTTTTAATTTTGTACTTCTTTTTAATATTTCGAATAACAAGCTTTAAGAGCAAAATAGTTATACCATAAATGCTTAATAAAATGTTAATTTTAATTTAACAAATAGGAACAATTCAAACTAACAGCAAATTTATTACTGGTACTGTCGTAACCAGTTTACAAATAAACAAATAATAAAATGCTATGCATACACAATCGACTACAGCAAATTTTCAAGTATTAAACTATAAAGTACCTCATTTCTTTTTAATTGATTATATAGATTTAATCTCGATTGTTTCTATTCCATTAGCAGATTCGTTGACATATGTAAGTATGTACATGTATGTATGTTTGTGTTTTTTAGAAATAATTTCAAAAATCGTAATAAATTCACAATAATATTAATGCAAAATACTTTGTGCATAAAAACGAAGTAGAATTTCATTAGTAACTCCCAAATAGTTAAACTTAGAAAATTCCAATAACTGCAATAATGAAATGCAATACCTACATATTACTCTTTTGTTTTATATTTTAAAGAATTTTTTTGAAATATGAATATTTTATTTTATAATCAAAACAAACTATCATATTGTGCCTACATCCATACAATATTTGAATATTGAGATTTTTGAATAATTGAAAAATATTTTTGTTTTATTTATGAATGTATGAAATTTTATTGCAAATTCCAAAATTTATTAAATATACAATTCACCATTAACAATATTTTCAACAATCATAACAACCACAAAATTTTAAAACAATATAAAAATTTTGTTAGGTTAAAGAAAGTATTTTCATATTTTTTGAATAATTTTTTTAAAAATTGCAGTTTTCCGAAAGATTTTCTATAATATTTTTGTGATATCTTTGAAATTCGACAAATTGCAATGGTCACAATTTTTGTATAACACTAAAGTCAACCATAGAAACAAATTTGCAAAAAAAAAAAACAAATTGTCTTATTGTATGTTTTAGAATGCGTTCCCTCTATTATATTAGTTAACAAAATACTGAAATTTTAGCGAATAATCCGTAAATTGTTTTACATTTTTGTTATAATATTAATGAATTATTAAAAATAATGTTGTGGTAATTAAACTATATAAGTCCAAAGAACAATACAAGAGAAGGGTAGCTCATCTACAATAAATGTATTCTGTATATATATTTTACGATAAGTAAGAGAGATATGAGCAAAACAATTTAACTGTAAAATAAAAAAATTTATAAAAATTGTAAAGGTGAAAGCCTAATATCTTGTTTCCTCTCAATTGAAATTTCAAATTTCTGTTAATTAAAATTTTTACTAAAGCAATAAATTTGAATTTTTCGGCAAATGTAAAATTTTCCTGCAATAATTACATGAATTATTAAAAATAAATTTTAATATTAATTTTTAAAAAAAAAGAAAATTTCATAATTATTATTACATTTATGTGGACCACATAGGTCATCATTAATATTTTCATTTATATTATTAAAATTTTTATTACAGCATATTGAAGCTTATATGACTATATACGTTTGCATGTGTGTATGTATATTAAATAATATTGTGAAAAATGAAAATATAAAAATTGCTTCTTAATCACATATAATAATTTTATTTCCGTCGGAAATCTTGTATTTTTTTGTTATTTTTTGTAATCTATCAACTATTGAATTTTTTAAATCTCAACTTTTAAAACACATCTATGTACATAAATATAATAATCGAACAATGTACATAATAATCGAAAAATTATTGTGAGAAAAAATGATTTCTATACAAAGTTTCTAGAGAATTAATTATAGAAATTAAATTAAGTATCAATTGAGTATCGATTGAATTCAACTTATTTTTACCAATATCGTAAATCAAGTATAACGTATAATGCGTCTATTAATTTATCCTAATATTGTTCTACAAATTAAATATGAAATTGAGCGTCAAATCAAGCTGTCAAATCATCAAATCAATCAATTAAATGCTCACTTATTTAATGTTATTCTTACTTATATTTTTGTTAATTGATAGTAATTTGACAATATTTTTCCGACTTAAATTTTTATATAGTCAAATGACAAACTAAAATTAGTTATGATTTGACGTTGGTAATATTTTGACGTTTGAAATGCCAAAACAAAACACAAAAAATCAAGGAGCAAAAACAGCCTAACCGTATAATACCAAATGATGTGCTTCTGATGATTATTTAGATTTTTCTTAATTGAGCAGATCAGACCGTATTCAATAATAAGTTTTTATGTTCATAATATATTAATCACCAGTAGCACCAAAGGTAAGGTTTACCCACAAAACAAAACAAAGTTATTTCGTCTAATGTGTTGCAAAAATCTTCAAAAAATTTTTTTTTAATTATTTCAGCCACAAAGGAGAGCTTTGAAAATTCGCCAAGAAATTCTCTTTAGCACTTTTCCAATACAATTTTTGAAAAAGTGATTATTAATTTCACTCTGTGAACTTTTTGTACACCTTTGGAGTTTTGTTTTTAATCGGCGTACAGTATAACTGAACATTATTAATTTTACTTATGCTGTCAGCATTATGTTATGTTTCAATTTTTTTTGCTTCTTCCTAAATGTATGCAATATTCTGAAATATGTGAATGAAAGTAATTTTAACAATGTAGATGGTTGTTAAAAGCAGTATTTTCACTTGTTGAAAGGAATAGTTCTACTTTACAAATCATTGGTTTGACCCAACTTTATTATAACAAATTTCCGAAATTGAAATTTTTATACCAAATAAATGAGTAACATTTGAGTTCTTAACACAAATCTTTATATTACTTTCCAACCAATCTACATACATCCATACATGCATACATATTTTCTTTTAATACATCCAAAATCAATCTGGCAACAGTGAAAATTTTCCTTTGTTGAGAGAATCGAGGAAAATTCATTTTTCCAGGATTTCTTTTTTTTTTTTTGGTATGACAGAAACAGAAATTTTATTATGTTCTTTCTTTAATTTTAGCCATGTACAAATATTGGAGCTAGTCGAAATTTTTCAATTAATAGTCGAGTAAATTTGACTATATTGAAATATTGAAAATATTAATTTTGTAATTTTAAATGAGAGGTGACGATAAGGCTCAGTATTGAGCTTTGCAAAATAGAATTGAAAATTAAGAATTGAAATTTGTGAGAGTTTTCGAGAAACAAATTATGTAGTTAAGTGTTACTTTTGTATTTCTAGTTCAAGCCCTATAATAGCCCTTTCAAAAACTTGGGCTATTAGAAATTTCGTGAAAATTTTTTTGAAATTCCTGTACCTTGAAAACCGTTGGGATTAAACACAAAGTTCTGAATAAAAATTTTACTCATTTTTGATGCCCTAAACGATGGTATATATTATGTTACTGATTACTGAATCAACCTGTATAATAACTCACGTATTCATTACTCAGCTAAAATTCATACTATATGGATTTGAATATTATGGTATGTATGTACGTAATGAATGTATTCGCACTACTTTATCGATTATTTTTATGCGCTTATCGTGTATTTCATTTTATTTTGTTGCTTTTTTTTTATGAATTTTTTGCCTTATATAAAACTTTGTAATAATCTGGTTTCCTTTTTTAATTTTTTCTACTTCTTTTTCTTTTACATATATTTTGACAATTTACCGGATGTTGGACTTTTTGTTTCTACCATTGTAATATTGATAAAATTCTGGTTTTGTTTTGCGTTTTTTCAAAGACCTGTTACACAAGCATACGTTAATATATGTATTGTGTAATGCGTGCATATTGTAAATGATTGTTAATGTATATATGAGCTTAAAGAAATGTGTGTATATATGCATATGCGATTTTATTATAAAAGTTAAGTAAAACTAAAAAGTTGAGTCAGTAAACCGTTAATTGAATTATGTATTAACAAGAACAATATGGCTTTTGTGTAAAAACATACTTGTACATAAATATACATACATGAAATGTAGAAATGAAAATAAATTCTTAATGTCTGACCTAAACTAATTGAAATCCATACAAAAAAATAAGAAAAAGGAAACAAAAGAAAATTTAGTTACCCTTTTAGGGAAATTTAAACAAAAAAAAAAATAAAATGCCATTTTATTAAATTAAATTTGTATATAATACCTATATACATACATGTATATGTGTATGTATTCGGTACGTGGGCACACATTACATATAGGTACTTGTATTAATCCGTACATTTTTTGGACAAAGATATAATGTGTAAAGTTGTTCATTTATAGCAGTGTTTGAAAAAAAAAACAAAAATTTAAAATATATTTGGTCAATTTCGAATTTATACATACATACATGTATATGTACGTGTACAATATTTTACAATCTGAATGTTATAACAATGCAACTAGTTCACATTTACTACCCATAGAATTTATATTTCATAGTAGGGAAAATAATTTAAATATAATTATAGAACCAGCATGTTTCCAAATTTACTTGAATGTCAAAATGTCAACCGCAATATTATATGTAGTAAATTTTTACCAAGAAATACTTACATATTTACATTTATTAAAATTACATGCATAATTCTCTCCATGCATATGTTTACATAAAATTAAATTCGATGTTTAATTTTAAGAGTATTTCTAATAAAATTACAAAACGGGAAGCTTCTTAGTTTCATATTCGTATCCGTTAATGAAGAAAGCTACAATTCAATATTTATGCCAGTTAGTTATGGTAAGCCTATTTCGCTAGAAAAAATTCTTCAATAGTTTTATTTAATGGATAATTTGTCGCTACATATCACTGTGACAGAGCCCTTCAATATCTCTGTTTCCTCCAAAAATTATAGGCAAGTTTACAATAATATCAATTATTCGTCAAATTTTTTCTTTGAAATTGTGATATCTGTCGAATCTGTATATAAAAACAATGAAATAATGAAAGTCTAACTACATATTACCTGACATACTTTACTCCTATTGATATGCAATAATGGCAGATATTCTTATTAAGAAAATAATATAAGGAAAATGATTTGCTTTACAGATGACTGATTTCATTTGAATTTATTATATTAATGTTTGGTAAGTATTATAAAATTACCAGTCCGTTTGTAACACTAAGAAATAGTGTTACGTTTGTATCTGAGATATTGACACAAGTATTAAGTTTTTAATCAGTATCGAAATTTGTATGGACTTAGCAATGCTGGTCTGCAAGTCTGTATGTTGGGCACAGCGATAAATCAAAAATTCATTAAAAAATTTGTTAACGCAAGAATCCCATTTAACTTTAGATTTAATCGAAACATTTACTGTAATAGCTGCCATACAGCTCTAAAGATAAATTGATCAAAATTTCGCATAAGTGATTGAACTAACAGGAACACTTCTCCATTAAAATTTGTAAAAGCTCTTATAATACGTGCCATATAAATTTAAAAATAATTTTTCGCACTGAAATTACTAGTTATGAATACTCAAATCAACTGCAACCTAGTTTAGTAATTGAGCTTTTCTATAAATTCTTAATATTGAATTGTTTTATTAGGCGCACAAATTTACGTGGTGGACATAGAATTTTCTCGTTTGACATTAAATTTAAAAAATTTATGCAATTATTATTGTTAAAACTGCTTATTTCACTTCTTTTGAAAAGAAAACAAAATATTTAAAGTTGCTAGAATTATACAAAAAGTGTATGCCTTAAAAAAGTGTAAAATTTCGTATAACACAAAATAAAACAAATTTAACATTATGTTATGACTTAATAAATTGAATTCCATATCAAATATACAAATATAATTATTACACTCCGAAAACATAACTATGCATAACAGCAAATTGCAATAGGAAATTGAAACTGTTATATTAGTATTAAATGATTGTATTCCAAAAAAGAATTTTAATTTTCCTATATATTTTACATACATATTAAGTTGTTGACAATATTGTAATATAATTGCTATATAGTGGGCAGTTAAGTATATATGAAATAACACTGAAATAAGAATATACATTTTGAGAGAAGAATAGAGTCACAAACACAAATTTCTAATTGTTGTAATCAGTATACACTTAAATCCCAATGTCCCTCATGGTAAATATCATAGGCTAATCATAAAGAATAATTACATGTCTGATCATATAATGTTCTTAAATAAAATTACATCCCGAATTTGCAAACTCCGTCAAGATACTAAATTATAGAAGTTGTAAGCACAATAAGAAATGGCCTTAGTTGAAATGAATCAAAATTAAATTTGATGAATAAAATATTTGCCAAAATTTAGATTTTGAGCTTACTATAAAAATTTTTTTCACTTATCTCACAATTTCATTTGTTATCAAATTAATTTACAACATTGTGCCAACAAAATATTTAGTATTTCTACATTATGTAGAATCATACACGTGTTATATTATTGGTATATTTACGCACGCTTTTATATAAAAGTATTAAATTTACTTTTACGCACATTATCACATTTTTTTGTTCTCTTTTAATACCAATGGGATTACCGAAATGAATTTGAAATCTATTTATAAACACAATTTGTATTATTTGTGCTGTTTAAAGCCTTAGAATTTTAGTTAAATTTTGGGTTTCTTTTTTTGGGTTCATTACAATTTTTCTTAATTATTATTCCTATTCAAATATATACAAATTTATATTTGGGTTAATAAAATACAAGAATGTATGTAATAAAAGATTTATCTGAATTACGAGTATATAAGAAATTAAATATTCATACCAAATGTATGAATATACAACAGTTTTAATGTATGAATAAATATCTTTCACCTGTATATGGAAAGGTATATATGGAAATTTCAAATTATATTCTCTATTTATACAGGTTCACGAATTATCGTAGCTTAAAAATGATTATTAATTTATTAGAATATTGCAAAAACTTCTTGGTATAAGGTGATTGAATAGTAATAAATGCAACCAGTAGAACAATTTGAAAGGGATATTTTCAAGTGATTTAAGCTGATCAGCTTTAATATTGTTATTATTGATTTGTTTATAAAATCATTTTTTTTAGTTGGCTTAAAAAAAATTATTATATCTAGTAAATTTAATTTCAAGGGAAATTGAATTTTTTCAAAAGGGATATTTTCTAAAAATAATCACAATAAATGTTAAATTGTTAAAAATAATCACAATATGTTGATTAAATAAGGCTATTGTTCTCTTCTATAAGAACAATAGTATTAAATTTGTGAACAATAGTCTTCTGTTGAGATAGAAAATTTTATATAGTTAAAAAAAATTTATGTGTGCGTATACAAGAGCAATTAGGTCATTAGTTTCTTAAAAAGAAATATTTTTAAACAAAACGCTTAAACTATTATTTATAATATAGTAATAATAGAATAATAATAATTAAAACCTATTTGAGCGTAAATAATATAATTGAGCAAATTTTATAGTTACAGAATTAAGTAGCTGTAAGATTTTGTTTTTAAATAAACTAGAGCAAAAAGGATTATTGAATTTTTATTTAACAAGCAAAATGAAATAAATTCTCTTATTAAATATCATAAAATTTTGCATAAATTTAGGGGAAATCGTAGAGTACATAATAATTTTGAAACAATTTATACTAATAAAAAATTTTAAGTTTATTGTTTATTAGTTAAATAAAAGCGATAGGGCTATATATTTTTATAAAATGATGAGTGCCGAAGAAATGGCTGTTCTAATTGACATTTTTCAAATCTTTCTTAAAATATGAACTATTTAATTAAACTACATTTTTTTAGAAATTACATCTATTAACTCAGAAAATTTGATAATTAAAATAAAATTTCCCACAATGTTAACGTTTTCAGAGAAAAAATTCACGGTAACTAAAAATTTTCTTAAGTCGTAACTCAAAAATTACATAAAAATTAAGTAAAGAACTCGTAAATAAAATTGAAGGTATCACGATAATTAGAATTAAATATGAAATGACTTAAGATTCTTTCAAATTTGGCTTTTTCCAAAAACCACATTCTTATTAATAATTAAAAAATTTTCAATATTCACATAAGCAATTTCATGTTATAGGTGTAGTCATACCATGCACCTTTGTGAAGCATATATTAACTTTGGTGTGTAGTTTGTAACTACCTCAAGGAGTCGTCATGAATACAATTATATTCCACATATACTCTTGAAAATTTTAATGAATTAGCTGCACTAGTTCGGATATTTCATATATTCGAAAAAATAATAATGCTAGATTAATGAAATGTTTCAATCGTGTGTCCAATTATAGATTAAAGAGAATTGTGAAGTTTCTATAGAATGATTTGACAGATACGATTAATTGTCAAAGGACAATGAAAACAATAATTCTAAATATTTCAAAAAGAAATTTTTAAACCCAAATTGTCAAAGTGCAGGCAAGGTATAATTCAATCGTATACTTGTTTAAATCAAAAATTTTTAGTTTCGATAAAATTTCGGGTTATTAAAAGTTTGTATTTGCTAACTTCGTGTAATAGAAGGAATTGTTATCAAAATGAGAATTACGTCTCATAGAGTTCATGTTATATGGTTTGTACTGTACACGTCATGTTTAAATCTTTATTTTAGATCTTTTTGATAACTAAAACAAACTAATTAAATTTCCGGAATATATTTTGATAGTATTTTTAAGTAAATAGTTAATATTTACTGTTAAATTTGTACTCGTACTTATTAAATTTGTACTTATTTGCTTTGCAACGAATTTTTTTGTAAATTGTATATAACGTGTTATTGTTCTTATATAACATTTAATAAAAATAAACAAAAATTAATAATCATTAGCAATATATATTACTTATTTAAATAAATATTTACATTATACAAGTATTTTGCATAAAATTAAATTGAAAAACTTTGATTCGGAAATTTTATACCACATAACAAAAATAAAAGTGGAAGTAAAATTTCTGAAATTGGATATTACGAATTTCCAATTTCCATATTAAGTAATTTTTATATTATTAATGAAAAATTATTCACTTTGTTATATTCATTTATTTTTATTAAATTTAATTAATTAAGCATTCATGCAATCAATTGAAATTAACCTTTTACAATATTACAACGTATACAGTGGCGGACCAGTAAATATGCAAATTTTATTAAATAATTTTAATAATACTAAAAAAATAAGAAAAAGGTGCTATTACGTGTTATGTGAAAAATATTACTTATATTTTTCCAAAAGTGATTTTGTAGAATGATTTCATTTCTCAACAAACAAAAACAAAAGAAACGAACTGAATGAATTCTGAGCTGAAAACCGAATGCTTTCCATTATAATTTGCACACATTCAATGAGTTTCTTCAAAAATATTTAAGGTATTGAAATTATTACGCAAATTATTATGTAAATATGAATTAAAAAAGTTTTAATGAAAATTGTGTGAAAATTTAATTTTGAAAGAAAGCTGTGCTCTACTGTTACTATTATTTTGAGCCTATATTCCTATTAATAATTTATGATTCATGCAAAACACAAATTTACAAATAAAATTCAAAATTTCAATTTTTTCGTATAATTATTATAATACGTTGTAAATACTGGCAACTATGTTCCAAAAAAAAATCAGTGGTACTATGCAAGTTGTACTACTTTTGAAATGAACTAGAAAGATTTTTTTTATTTTGTTTTCATATTATGTGGCGAGCAATTCGGAATTACAAATTATTGAGTTATTTAAACGAGCTCCATTGGTATAAATATAACAGACTCTTATCTTGGATTTGAATTTATGATTATATATTTTAGAAATTCATAATTTTCATATTTTTAAATATGAAAATTATTGTAAATTAATTTTATGTTTACTGTAAAACCTTACTATAAACAATGATTAATGTATCATTCGAGTTATTTAATACAAAACGAATAGGAGAAAGAAAATTTCACACCTCAGGCAATATAAAAATATTGCTCTTTAAACATTATTGTGAATGTAATTTATAAACGTGTGTATTATATGTGTTTAATAATCTTTAATATAAAATAATATTTATTCAGTTTCCCTTTTCGTTGTTGTCTTCCTCCATATATGTAGCTATCTTTAATAACATTTTTTAATTTTTAATTCACTTTCATTTCAAATATCATTTTTTATTTTAATTATTTAATTCAATTTTTTTTTTTGTTTTTCCTCTCGTATATAATGGTCATCAAATTAATCAATAAATTACCTTCGGGGTATATAAAATGAAGATTTTAATTACAAATAAGTGGCAATATACTTATATACATACATACTTATTCATATTATGTTGAGTAATTTTCAATAATGATAATGAGATTATTTCAATTGAGGTGAATTTGATTTCAGTGATTTTTTATATTTTTTATTTCTCATCTCAGCACGAATTAAAGAGCGTATAGAGAAAACAAAAAAGTACTTTTGAAATCAATTGAATTGTCGGCAATTTTTTTTTTTATTTTTTATCTAAAATCAATAGTGGGGAAAAAATACATATTATAAGTAGATGTATGGTTTGACATTTTTGATTTCTACGGCGTATGAACTTTAATTTTAATTCGTTTATTGAAATTAAAAAAAATATGTATATATTTTTTCTTTTCTTAATTCGATAAATGTAAAATTTTTTTGTTGTATAATAAATACAATTGAAAATAAAATTATTTTAATAAATTTATTAAAAATTAATTGTAATTATTCAATCTTCTTAATTACTACTAGTAATAAGAAGTAAATTTTTAAATAATTCTGCTTTAATAGGTTTTCAAAATATTGCAGGGTAAATAATCGAATCACTTACTCAATTCAATATTATTGCTGAAAATTGAATATTAATTAAAGAAACTGGTTTACCTTTAGTATACAGTTCCGCTTTATTTTCAGATTGTTACAATATTTATACTAAAATTCAATTTTAAAAAACCCCCTCTGAACTAAAAATCTGAATTTATAAAAAGCCGCTTTCTCGTTGCCCAGAAAAAACCCAAACTATTACATTTACGTGACGTAAACCCCTTTGCATATGTGCTTTATTATCCTTTCTCCATACACTATGCAATATTCTTTGTCTTAATTAAAATCTACATATATCGGCATATAGCTAATTATAAAAGCTGTATTAAACAACAACTTACAAATTTGATTTAAAATACTCTCTATTTATCTAGAAATGTAACTACTGTGTAATACACATGCTCTATCCACTCTTATCCTTGAATAAGTTGTATTAACTCTAAATATTTTTTACATTTGAAAATGTAATGTTAAATTAATGAATGACAAATTAAATACTGGCTGATTTTGATTTAATGTGGCCTTCCTACATTATTTTAGTTAATGAGCACTGCTATAAAAATAAATATACGAGTATTTTTGGAATAAACGATCGAAATATTTTTAAATAAAGATATTTATACTGCTTTAGTTGTTCATGTCAAAAATTTTAGCTGATGCACAAATTCAAAAGTTTGACGCAATTGTTTCACAAACTGAAGCAATAAAATTAATGAACATACCCAAAATGTGGTCCAAAAATTTTAAAATTCACTGTTGGAATTTTCGATCATATTCTACTGTAGGCCTATTCACATTTCCTTTTATTTAAATCAAAAATAATTGGTGATTGTTGATAAACTCATTTTACGATACAAAAATAAATTTTATGCAAAATATGAAATTCTAATTCGAAAATATTATCAATTTCTGTCTATCCCAGCGATAACTCAAAAACTAAATCATCAGCCAACCTCATCAAATTGTCAGAAATGATTTGTAGTAGTAAATACCGGAACCCTGTTTAAATTGGATATGATCGATGTACTGGTTCGAGTAGCTACCATACAACTTCAAAATTTATTTGGTTATATCTCAGAAATTATAAAAGCTTTACTAAAATTACTAAAATTTCGCACAAGCAAATATACGAGTATTATTGGAATCTTTTTGACAAAAGTCGTTGAAATCTCTCGACTCTTTATGGTAACTGCCATACAACTTCATAACTTTTTTGTTCATATCCTATACGAAATATTAAATTTGGTGATGTGGCCAAAATTTTCAGCAAAACTCTTTTAGATTGCATAGGTTTATATGGTAACTACCATATATTATTCATAAAAAAGCACAAAACATAAAAAGCAAAAGGTTGTACGAAACTGTATGTCAATTATCTCCGAGGTTAATCTCCGAGGTTAATTACTTAATCGTACGGGTATCGCAGAATGATACGGCCAACTATTTCTATTCTCGTTGAATATTATTTTTCTAAATATTCAATACATATTCACATTTATTTAAGTGCATTTATGTAATTTTAGTTCGACAAATACTATATAATAAAACTTCGACAAATGATGACATTTTAAATTAAACATTACAACAATACCAAACCAACATTAAATTTTTTTTTTATTTCATCAGATTTTATTACATAGTATTTGACAGATTAACGATTTTCCTCTTATATTTTGCGACATGACATTTGTCCTGGCCATTGACACAAAAAAAAACCTCTCTTAATTCAAGAATAACATTTATTTTACTAAAATGTCTCAAAAAAAATTGTGAAATTTTTATATACCACACATATTCCGTAACATATATTATTTACATATATGGAAAAAATACGGTAATTTTGCAAAATGTTAACCGTGTGTCAATCACGTATTATAGCATGCACAAATTAACTAGATTACACACATAACATTACTATTAAATTTATTTACACTCATATTTTATTTCTTTCATACTTAATATAAATGTCAAATACATATATATATTAAGTATGTATGTATAATTAAGTAAGTTCACAGGTCCTATGCTATTGACAAATTTAGGTTTTTCTGTTTTTTTTTTTTTTTGCTTTTTAAAATGAGATAATCTGATAATGACTAAAATGTTAAATCAAATAAATAACCTGTTAAACAAAAAATAAATATTTCAAAAAATTTTTAAAAATAAATTCTGCAAAAATGACAAATAAATACGGTAAGGATTTAAAAGAGAAATAGTTTTAAACACAATATATGCACACATATACATATATATTCCTGAAAATGATTGATGCAAAATCGTCCCATAGTATCTAATTGCTAAGGTCTGACGAAGTTTAAAATCTTATGCATTCAATGTGATTCATAAAAAAAAACCCACGTTATTAATTATAAATTAAAATTTGATGTGGTCAACACGTTTTCGGTTTTGGCGAAAATGTTGCACAAAATTGTGGAAATATGCTTTCAACATTTCTTTTAAATTTAAAATTTTTCGTTAACATACCTAGAAAAACAGAAATTTATATTTCTTACGAGAGGTTCAGTTTATCGTAGCCGAATTCAGTAAAAAGTTCGTCAGTTAATTACGATAACAAAAGGAACTCAAATATAAAATTTCAATTCAAGAAATTTCGTCAATTAATTCAATGTTTGAGTACTGATATTCAGTAAATAATTTTGCTTTACACCCTGAGTTGAAATATAAATTCTATCCCAATTCCATCCCATAATTTCCCTTAGTGTAAGGCGATCATCGAAAGTTGAATACATTTTATAGTATGATGCCTATTCGGAGTTAAAGAGTTAAAGAGCTTTCTTTGATTATTTTCTATCAAATTTGTATCTTATTTTAGTTTCTTAATCTAATATTTCCAATTTTAAGTAATGTAATACTCCAAATTGAATACAAAATATAACAATTACAACTGACTCTTACTATTTTGCAACTGACTCTACTATTTTATTAACAGGGATTGATTCGCTTCTATTAAAATAAGTTATTTCATAATTTTATACAGAGTCAAATACAATATGTGGAAAAACCATCAGGTAAATGTTTTTACTTTTAACAAGAAGAACCAATGAATAGGACCTTTATTAGCCCTTAACATCCTGTAGAAGCATATATCCTTAACAAGTTCAAGCAACAATGAAGTGTAATTAATTAAAAAATACTGAAAATTATAAATTTTGCCATAAAAATGGCGTAACTATCGTATTTCTATATAATAATTTTAGTTTCTTAGAATTAAAAACAACAGCTGGTCCTCATTTTAAATATCTTTTCGGCCGAATAAATTTAGAATAACAAATGAAAAATTAATTAAGTGAATAAAATTTAATCTTATGTTTTCACATATTTTAAGCTATTTTGAAAATAAATTTTAGAATTTCCCTTCAAGTTAAAAAAAAACGAATAAGTAAATTTTATTGATAATTTGAAATTTTCAACAAAACTAGTACTAGTCAATTATGAATAACTTTTATCTTTATTAAGTTTTTAATATTCAAAATTGAAATTCAGGGAATTCGTCATTCTGTGAACAATATTATTAATATTTCCGTTCGTTTTCTCTAATAAAACATAATAAATTTAATTTACACAAAAAAAAATATTTTCCTTTTGTAGATTTTTATTAAACTGAAACTACATACGCATTGCAAAATCAATATTTTCAATCCAATGATTCATTAGACCATAAAATTCCCTCTTTGCAATGTTAAGATAAAAATCTATTATAATTTTTTTTTTATATATGGATGTCTTCTTGTAGGTAAAAACCAAAATAAAATAAGAAATAATATTCTCCAACATAATATTATGAAAATTGAATTGAAATTGTAGAAAGGAAATGTAATAATACTTTAAATATCACCTATCAATTGATGAATTTCCCTCAATACTTACTTTATATTTACTTTATCATAAATAAATATACTAAGTTATATTATAGAAAATTTAACCAATTGTAGCGAAAAAAAAAAAAAAATTTCTTTTTCGTCTGTCTGTCCCTTTGTCACGCGGAGTCTTTTTATAAAATTTCTACATCTTTTGAGATATAAATGTGGTGTTTAATACGAAAACGTTAGCGAATTCTTGCAAGAGACTTGTTTCTCTAAAAATCAAGAACGAAATTGCCTATATCTTCTCCCTCTGATAGTTACGGAGGACTAATAATCTGAAAAACTGCTAATTTATTTTATTACAAACCATAAATAATTTTATTCAATTCTTCTAACACGGAATATAGTGACTCACTTCTGTTACTGTGGAACATAACATACAGAAACGTGACAATGACAAAATGATAGATGAAATTAACTGCCGAGCTTGTTTTTAATAGTTTTCTGATTTTTGCTTCTGTGTCAGAACAGCTTTTTTTTTCTGTTTCCGATTCTCATTCAAAATAAATTGCAATCCAAATTTGATAAGGATTTTTTTACCGATTTAGTATAGTTGCCTTACTCGTTTCTTTAAAATATTTAAATAGATCAGAAAATTAAAATATCCTTCGATATTATTCAAATTATTCAGACATTGACAATAAAAATCAATTCCCTAATAAAATTCCAAATATTTTCATTTTTGACAAGTTGTAAAACTTTACAAAGTTTTATTTCATTTGTAAGGTTTTGAACATAAAATATTGTATGTACTTTGATTTTCTTGTAATATAAATTATTAATGTATTTTTTTTACAAATCAATTTCAATATACACATACATAGTACATGTACATGTATAATTCGTCCATATATGTACATTTAAATAAATGATACATTAGACGGACTTCCGATATCAAAGAAGGAAAAAAAAATATTTCCTTTTTTTTTCTTCCTATAATGTTACAAAGTATGAATATATGAGTTTCTATTGACTTTTCTTTTATGTACATTGTACACGTACACCAAGAATAGACTATTGACAAACGATATTTTCATCGAGGGTCATATTTTTTATGTAAACCATTTACTTTTAACATACGGTATAGTTGTCGCCATATACTTATACACATACATATATTTTGTAATAGAAAATTCGCCTTATGAAATATTTGTGTAAACAAAATAACACAAACAGTTGTTTCTTTTTTTGAGTGGCCAGATGATGACTTGGATTAAGCTTATTACAACTTTTGCAATTTTTTTAAATAAGTGCACAGAAATCATAACATAAATCAACAATTTGTTTATAAAAAAATATTTAAAAAAAAAAAAAACAAATTTTCGGAAAAAGTGAAAGTTCGCTTCGGAATTTTTCTCTTCGATTACAATTTAAGCGCTACGAATGAGCATACTGTTTACCTGTTTTTCCCTGTTTTTTCGCTATGTGGATATGATTTTGAATACCGTATAAAGAATTTTGGAAATTCTATTGGGGGGGGTCGGGTAGAGTCTATACATTTGATAGAGTTTTGTTATGTAGAATTCAAAGACCGTAAGCATTGAAACTTCTCGGGTCCGTAATGGCCCTTAAAGCAGTTATTAAAGTACATTTGCTTACATTCGCTTATATAAGAATAAAGATGAAACTTTGTAAACTGAAAGAAATAATTTGTTGATTTTTTATACCCGTACGAACGTATGTTCGAAAGGGGATACTAAATTTGCTTACCGTTTGTAACGCTAAGAAATAACGGTGTTAGATATAGACTCAAGTGTATGTTTTTGATCAGCGTCAAATTCTGAGTTGATTTAGCTTTGTCTGTCCGTCCGTCCGTCCGTCCGTCCGTCCGTCCGTCCGTCCGTCCGTCCGTCCGAACGATAACTCAAAAACTAATTGAGCTAAGTTCACCAAATTTTCACAAATGATTTATTGTAGTAAGTGCCAGAACCCTATTTAAATTGGACATGATCGGGGTACCGGTTCGGGTAGCTGCCATACAACTTCAAAATTTATTTGGCTATATCTCAGAAACTATAAAAGTTGTGGTATTGAAATTTCACACAAACGAATATATTAGTAGGGCCGATGTGCCTGATAAAATTCGCTAAAATTTCTTGGCTCTTTCTGGTAGCTGCCATACAATATCAATATTAGTTTACATAGTACTGAAATTTTGCATAAATTAATATGGTAATACGGCAACTTAAAGTCATAGTCTGCCCCATAGTTAGTTATGGCACATTAGTTATTCGCACATAGGATAACAAATTCGTACGGGTATCACAGAGTTGACAAGGTCAACTCTATTTTTTTTCTCGTTTAATTTTAAAAATTATAACTTCGGTGTCTTAAAATTGAAATGGAAAAGGTTAGTGTCAATAGCCATTTTGATATAATTACAGAAATATTGTGTAGGGGAAGTTGACAATTTTTCTACATTTTCGAAAGTTGCAATGTGCAACTTTAAGAATTATTAGAGACTATTTTTAGAATGTTGCGAATTTTTAATGTGTTTCGCAGCAATCAACTTATATAATACAGTGCATATAAAATTACACCTGCCCATATTAAAAAACGTGTAGCCCTTCTGACAGGTTTTTCATATCGCTGATCAAACACCTTCTTTTACTTTTATACTATACTGGTACCCCTAGTAGAGTTAATTAACAAATAAAATGTCAATATAATATTGTACAAAAAAAATGTGTTACACAAAATATGTAATTCGATCCGTTATTTAAATTCAACTTAATTATACCGATTGGACATTTTTAATAAAAAAAAAAAAATAACAAAAAAAAAATTTCAAAACACGCATAAAATAATATCAACATTTTATTGACATTAATTTGGTTAATTTCAGGTAAACGCTTTGAAATTAAACGAGTTTCATGTCATGTTCTCTGCCAAATTTATACAACTTTGTTAAATTGCAATATTTTACATTCACGTGCTTAAAATAATTATTTACGAATAAATTTTGAATCAAACTAGTTATATTTTGTTTTTTGTGTTACAGCCCCAGTATAAGATTAAAAAGACAATTTTGAATTTTATGAAATTTTTTTGCTTTTGAAATTAAAGTCATCTTGTTGGGAAAAATCGATCAGTTTTTGATTTGCCAGTTAAAATTTTTTTTTAGCTAAGTTTGGTGGTTATTGGTCTTTTCAATAATTATTAATCTCGTCTGATGATTTGATTTGACCAGGAGTTGAA
This sequence comes from Condylostylus longicornis, assembly GCF_029603195.1. Taxonomy (NCBI): domain Eukaryota; kingdom Metazoa; phylum Arthropoda; class Insecta; order Diptera; family Dolichopodidae; genus Condylostylus; species Condylostylus longicornis. The sequence continues at coordinate 2,582,718 of NW_026578009.1, read as the reverse complement.
AATTGAAATCAAGTTGAAATTGAAAAATTGATTTTATTTATTAAATATTAGAATTTCTCTCATTTTTCATGCTTCTAAATCCAATTCTAATTAGATATAATTAGGCTGACTCCCATATTATGAAAACTGCGCCAACTTGAGTGAAGAATCATCTTCCATATTGTTTATGCAGAAATTTTTACGGAACATTCCACTTCATTTTGAATGCTCAGGATAAAACAGAGAACGTTCGAAACAAAATCTATGGTTTTTATAAAGTGTTAGAATGCAGTATAACATAAGCTGGTAACACGTTCGATTAATTTTATATTTTTAAACCATAAGTTACTTATTTTGTCTATACACTGTAGTAAAATTGATAAGTTTTAAGACAAGTCGTCAAAAGATAAAATCATCGCCTAATTTTTTTACTTTTCGAAATTTTAAGCATAAATCTGTGCATGTACAAGACACGCACATTATTAAATATGGTTTGGAAATCACAGAATAAGGCTTTTCTCATGAATATCTACATTGTTTATATAATCTGTTTCAATTTCGGAATCATATGAATTTAAAGTTCGAAAATATTTGAAATTTTAACTTTTTATTTTTAAGAAAACGTTAATTTTCTAGGTTACGTAACATTAAAATTTTCTACAATTTTAGTACAGCTGACAATCTTGCCAACTGAACTTAATTTTGGTATAAAATAATATTTGCAGTACTCTTTTTTTCTAAATAACTTCTAAACCAAATCAGGTAAACCAAATCAGTATATAGAATGACCTATATGGCGCTTATATACGAGACATCCCGTATCGATATAGAAATCAAATCATGGACTGCAATATTTTCGAATTAACTCTATTGTTTTAAATTATAAAAAATTAAAATTCATCAACAAAATTTACAAAAAAAATATTGTAACAAAATTTAAATTCATGTTAGACAAAATATGCAATAATTTGTTTGCAAAATCATTCATAACAAATTTTAAAGAGGTTCAATAGATTCCTGAATTTTTCCCTTTTGCGTGGTTGAACGCATTAATGAAAAGTACGTCAATATTGTAATGTTTGTATTCATTTTAAATTTTTAACAAATTGCTATTACTTTAGTCTTTTAACGTTGAATATTGAAAAGCAGTTGTAATAACACTTGAAAATTTTTTTGTTATAATAACAATAATTTGGAAAATATTTTACAACATTCAATAGAACAAAAATGTTGGCCCCTTGTTAAATTTTAACATTGTAGTTGAATATTTGAAAATATTTTGATTAATACTTTAGAAAAGAAAAAAAAAAATTGAAAATTTGTTCAATTGTTATTGAAAGTTTTCCAATTAAAATTTCAGAAAACAAAGAATTTAAATCTGAATGGTTTGCATTTTACTTCACAACCAAACTCGACAATGTTATAAAATTCACGAGCAATTTATACTACAATATATGAATGAAATAAATTGTGTATACACGAACAGAAGTTCAAATGTTTTTTTAGATTTCTGGGCTTTATAGTGGATTGGAAGCGACATGAAGAAGAATTTGCTATTAATTTCTTCAAACCTAGCTCAGTTGGTAAAATATTCCACTAGAAAACAGAACAGAAGATCACTAGTAAGAGTCTAATTTGCAAATGCAATTTACTTCGCTATTAAATTAGAAACTAATCAGTTTATCATTTAATCGATAAGAGTCTTAATATTATCAAAATTTGAATATTATTCGATTCTAAACTGAGCAGCTTGTCAAAGATTCAGAACGTGCTCAATAGAAAAGCAAAATAAATTGTGATCAATGAGGCTCATAACCTGTTCAATTACCAGTGGTTAAAAATATTTCAAAGTATAAAATTGGTAACTAACTTATTAAAAATAAGCTTTTAAGATTGAATTATGCTGGGCTTATAAATGTTGACAATATTATGTTAATAGTCCACAGGTTATCTAAGAGGGTTCCGGTTTTAACATATTCCGATTTAATAAAATACTATTTTAAACCACAAAGTACATACTTTCAAATAAATTCGATCCCATCTTCTTTATCATATCGTTACCATCCTTTAAATATCACAATATTTCAATTGAATATAAAAATTTTTGCAAGTGCATATGTGTTTATTCAAAAAATGTAAATCACTTTCTAGTTACTATATGCAAATAGACTCTCAAATAATTTTTCATTAACTTTGAACTTTTATTTGAAAACTAAAATTCCGAACATATTTGTATGTGCACCATGATGAGTTTTAATATTAAAAAAAAACCATAGTTATGCCATAGATAAAAAACGTTTTAAAACAAAAGAAAAATCCTGAAAAATTTTGTGCAAAAATTCATTGAAATTTAATGAAGTAAGTCTGGGTTTATTTGCATTTTTTCGTAATATTTCAAATGAATAACAACGAAAACAAATTTTTAATTATACATGACAACATTAGGACGTATACGAAAAAATGAAATATTTTTTGAATATAATAATTTTTGAGCTAGAGCATTGCTTAAGTGCAATAAGTCGATTTTCAGTTCTTGAATTTTATTATACTCGTATCTTGGCTTTCTTTAAAAAATAATATTTAACAAGAGCTCACGTTCAAGTTTCATATTTTGCACATCTTTTAATTAATTTACGTTCAAATTCGTAAATTTTTTACTTAAATTCTTAAATTGCTTAAATTTTTTTTCTATCAATATTAAAATTTACAAACGGACAAATTATATCGATTTTTTCTAAATTTTATCAAATGGTTTGCTGCCTACTGAAATTTCTTCAGGAATGTACATTTTTTTTTTGCTTTTTTTTTTTCATCGAAGGAAGGAGAAAATCATGGATGCTACTAACATGCTATTCCTTGTTAGTTATGTGTTTTACTACAAAAATCTTCTCTTAATGTTCTGATACTAGTCCCCTTAGACTAACCATCAAATTTTCTTTAATATTGAAAGAAATTCAATGCTCTTCAATTTGGTGAAGCGCATTTTGCGCTAAATCAGAAGGCAAAGTCCTCTTTAGCCTTCTGGGAAAATCCCGGATAAAAAGGAGCCGAGAGGACTCTACGTTGGAGGAATTGTACTTAGTTTCTTGAGGAAATTAAGTGTTAAGTCACACAAAACTCTATTTTGTGTTGTTCTTTCAATACCTGCTTATGGTGTATAGTATGGTTATGGTTATAACTTCTAAAATTATTTTTAAATACAAATTCCAAAAGTATATTGCAAAATTGAAGGTATTACAGAAATTATAACTTAACTATGAATATGCAATTATAACTTCTATGCAAATATGCATTAAAAAAGAGTTTTATAAAATTGTATTGAAAATATTCTCTTCCATACTTTCTTATTTTTAAACAATGGGCGGACACAAAAAAACTACAATAGCACTTTTACTTAACATGAATACAGTGAAATTTCGTGAACTTTGATTTCCTTATAAATTTTATTTACAGATATCCTATTTCCCGAGATATCATTACAAATAAAAATTGGACTGTTTTCAGAAATACCAAATTTGAGGCTTCATAAATCGACAAGGAGGACCCCAACAAGCTAAATGTCTAAAGATGTTATTCTGAACACATTCTATCACCCCGTTTTGAAAATACCAGATATCCTAATACTACGTGCCGCAATTGACATTAGTTTTAAATTCTGAACTTAATTAATATAAACAAATTTAATTATTATTTTTGTGTTCGTATTTGTTATTTTTTCGAAAAAAAATCAAAAAAGTCTTAATTTATTTTAAGTTTTGCTGTCAAACAGAATCCCCACTTATGTTTACACATAAAATTTTAAGCATGCATGAGCTACAATTTTTCAAATTTAAAACTGGCTTTTTGATTATTCGAAATTTTATTGAAAAAAAAGGTAACAATTCGTAATTTTTCTACAAAGAAAACTGCTTTTTCTCGTTCAGTTAACAGAGTATCAGTTTAAAAACTGTAGTTCACTGTTTCGAGCCCAGACTCAAAGAAAAATTGTCTGTTTTCCGTTTTTTAAAACTCGTCATTTACCAGTTTTTAGATTCTGTAAAGAAATTTTTTTGTTTAAATCTTTAACTTTTACCTAACGGTACATAAAAACTTTTATTTTTAATGTTCAAATTAGCGAGTTTTCACTGTAAATTTTGTATTTTTTATAAATTTCATTGGAAGTTTTTTTTAGCATTGATTTCTTTTTTTCTTTCTATCTTTGTTTTGTTATTGTACCTTCATTTAGATACCATATTATATACGACATTTTTATATATATATATCTAGATTGTGTGCATACATTTTTAATGCATTAAATATCGCCGTAATTATTATGCATCATACATAAAAATGCAACGATATTACGATAGGCATATAAAGTTGTAATTTATTTGTAAAATTATATGGAAAACTTGTTGAAAATGCATTGGACTCATATAGTACATTTGAAATATGGTATATATAGGAATATATAGTACATTTCAAATAAACTTTTAATTTTTAATGTATAAAAGACAGAAAATTATTGGTTTTAAATAATTTGACTAGTACTTAATTTGACTTGTTCAATTTTTCATGTAATTATGGTTTTTTAAGTTATTGAATGTATGAAATATTCACAAATTTTTTTAACGCAAAAAATTTAAATTAAATATATACCGTAGAAATATGACAAGTCAACCATTATGGTTCATCTGTTATATATACTTTTCCTTAAGTAAAATTTCAATTATATTGAACTGCCGTGCATTACTGCGATCACACATAGAAACAAATTCAATGTTGTATACGGTATAGGTCAATTGTATTTCGATAAAATTTATTAGAATGTGTCATTAAAAATCTTTAAAGAATTAAAAATGTTAAAATAATTGTTATAAGAGAGCATATGTTAAAAACGCAATGTTTTCTCAAACTTAATTTCAATTAAATCGTTTATTTTATTTTTAAAATTAATAAAAATTTTTACTGAAAAATTCCATAAATATTAAATTTTTAATTAATTGGCGTTGTTCTGATACGGTTAAAACCATAAACTCATTTGAAAATTCTTTTGTATTTTTTTTTTACACCTTTTAATCTATGTGGTCCCATAGATTGTGGTAAACGCTTTACAACAAATGCTTAATATGAAATAATATATACTTGATAATTATTTATTATTATTAAATTGCTAATTTATTTCTGATTAAGTAATGCAAATGAGAAAAAACACAGGTAAAACGGACCAAGTAAAACCATCTATAATCTTAGTATTTAATTTGTTTCTATCTACGTTATTATGTTGTCGCAGTAATACAACGTTCAGGTCCGGTTCTGATTTTTTTGGATGTCTTATACGGTTTCAGAAAAGTTGCACCTCTCCATGATAAATTTTTCATAATATATCACTTTCGTGTAACTTTATCATGCTGAATGCAAAATTAATCATAAAATTAAAGCCTAACATTAAACATAAAAAAATTTAGTTATTTTTTCAAATGGCGCCCCTTTACAAATACTTACCTTGCGTATATGGTAGATCCGACGCTGTCAGCGTTCTAAATTTTATAATTTAAAATTTGCTAAAGAAAAATGGTAACAATTTACAGTCCAAACAAATTGAATTTTTCAACAAAAAACTTTCAATTGTAACAGAACTTTAAAATATCAAAAAACAAAGGTTTCAGTAGATCTTAAGAAGTTTAATTTTTCCCTAAACGTTAACATTTTAACTGTAAAACAAAATAGTTTTTAATATTCCACTAAAACAAATTTCAGAATTTATATAAATTAAAATTGGCCACGCTGGCACGCGTTTACAAAATTCCATATTAATATCCCTATTATGGTTAAAATATATACATTGAAAATAATCTCTTGGAGTTGTATGACAGCTACCTGAATACGTTGCTCGAATTAGTCCAATTACAATAATACCCGTGCTTCTAAGAAAGAAATTAATTTCTGAAAAGTTGAACAGACGGATATGTCTGTTTTTTGCGCTGAACTAGGGTATATAGTATGCATGGTCATACAACAGACGATTCTTCTTTTATATGGCTGCAAACTCCCTGCTAAAATTAATTTTCCCTAGTGTATAAAAACTCAATAGTTCTCATTCTTATTAGTATAACAGTTAAAAATTTTTTCTACAGTGTAAACAATACTCTTAAATTTTATAATTTTATTCTAATTTTGTATTTTTTATTTTTAGGTAAGACATTGACGTTTTTAAATGGATTTTTTGTGTTCAATTTTGCATCGTAAGTAAACATTAGAAAACTTTATTATTTTTATAATTGCATATTTTTCTATAGAACTATATACACAACTTTACAATAAAGTTTGCGTGAAATTTTGAAACGGTAGTATTTAAATTTTAATATTATTATTATGCACAAAAGATTTTATTTCAATATACAGGGTAGCTGTTATGCGGTATAATATTACGGGCCAGAAAGGTGAGACAATTTTATTGAAAAAAACGTTTCTGGGCAGAACCGATCCGCAAATGTATATTTAACCTCAATCCTTGTTGATAATTTTTTGTTTCGACAAACAGGTGTATCGACTTAAATGGCTATAATTTCCATAATTATTAACCGATTTAAGGAAATTAATATGCAATGGAAAGCTGAAAAGTAGCCCCCCACTGGAACGATTTTTTTTTTTCAGAAAATTGTCCCACCTTTCTGCCAGCGCGAAATTATATCACGTTACAGGTTTACCGTGCATATATTTTTTTTTTAATTTTTTAATTCTAGAATCTTAAACTTTCTCTCAGTTTATAATTTAGTTTATGTATATAATGCAATCGATGCCAAACTAGAGATGACATAAAATTTTTTTTTATATGCGATTTAAAATTATTTTTTTAATTCTATTCTTATATTTAAAAATTATTTTCATAAAGCACAATGAATTATAGATAACGATGTTATACGAAAATTAGAATTTGACTCGAAACTGTACTATTCTGAATTTTCAAAAAACTTGAGCTAAGATTATTTTAAAACTTTGTTCATTTTTTTCAAAAATAATTTTGAAATTATTTTCTTAAAAGAAGAACTAATGGAAATTTCTTCATATAACTGCAGAACAGATGGTGTCACAATCAAAGGAACAAGTCAAGGCAGAAAAATTAAAAAGTTATTTCACCTCAAACTGGAATTGAACTAGTGACCTACCGCTTTCTAGGCGGACACTTTACTAAGTGAGCTACAGAGACATGAAAAAATTACTAAATGAAATACTTTTCTAACTAGATAAATAATTATTTGGTCATATATTCATGCATAACAATTAAAATTCTTTGATTGATAATTTAATTGCATTAATTGCACAAATGCATGTTTTTATACAATTTTATAGAACGCGTACAAAGCTTTAATATTAAATTCATGTAGAATGTTAACACTAATAATGAATGAACAGAAAAAAATAAATATTTAATTGTGCATTAAAGTTACAAAACTAAATCTGCAATTCTAATGTAGACATTTGAAAATTCAATAAGAAAGAAAATTTAAGTTATTGCTCTTTCGATCCCACGTCTAATAATGATCAATTTTACAAAAATAGGTATAAGGTTTCGATTATTGAATTAGCAAATAACGTCATTCTACTGAAAGTACATTTCGTTTGGTTGTATATCGTTTTTAATTTCAAACAAAAATCTTGCACCATAATGTGGTTATTTCGTTGAATTTCTGCCGCCTGTAGTTTTGGAGAAATAATTTTTTTAATTTTGAACAATAAATGCATTTTTTTAGATGTAATGGAGGCTCCAAGCTATTTCTTGGTAGATTGTGTTTACCCCACTTGTGTTTATAAAGCACAAAGTAAGGTTCTATTATTGATTCTAAAGTTATTCAACTAGTTTCCTATTTCCATAATTATTTTCTACACTGAAAAATTAAGCAAAATTGTCTAGGAACTCCGTTGTTTAAATTAAATTAAGAAAATTAATTACATAATTCAGATTTAATTTTTCGAAAAACAATTTTAAAACTAGTATTTTCATGAAAAGGATATTAGACAGATTTCACTTTTTGATTTCATTAAGATTGACCTACGTTTTACAAAAATATATACAAAAACATTTTAAGAAAAGTAATATTTCAAGCCATTTCTAGTTCCTTTAAAAAATTTTTTTATTAAAGCTTTTATCTTTTTCGGGACGCGAATTACTTATACGAGTATAAATTTCTTGAAAATTCTGTAAAATTCCTGTATTTCAAAAACAATTTAAATTTTACCCGTTCCAAACAAAAATGCCCCTATTTTTTGTTGTTAAAGCACCAATTACTGAATCACAATGTTCTGTACATAAAAATCTTGTTTTATTTCATAAAAAATTCCTGTACTTATTCCATACCTTATGCGGCTCATCATATTATACTTTATTGTTTAATAAAAAATGCCATTATATAACAATTCGCATATAGCCATTTCACTTATTTTCCTATTTATAGAATATTACCGTCATATTTTTCAATATAGCAAAAATATTTTAAAAAATTCTCTTATATCTTTTATAATTTCAATAAAAATTAAATTTTCCCTTGTAAATCCGAGTTATTACTTTAAAAAATTTCTATAAAAGGTTCACATAAAAAAATTCTTTGATGAAAAAACTCAATTAAATTATTCAAATTTTTCAATTCGCTTTGAAAAAAAATATTTTTTATATTACTCAAATGGAAAATTACCCGACCGCTAGCTATCCATAAAGATTAAAAAACAGAATCTAGAAATTATTGAATTGTATCAACCACATACACGCATACTAAAATATTACAAAATATCCATAAGCATATTTTGTTCTACATGTATTCAAATTGTGGCGAATGGATATTTGAAATTTACGGCTTGATATGAGAAGAACATGAACTTTGACATTGACAAACACACGAATGACATATTATGTAAGAGCATTAAAATATTACTTTTGAAAAAAAATTACAACAATACATACAATTTTTTATATTTACAATATTTGCGCAAAAAAACATTATTTGTTTTTTTATTCCGTTAGGATTATAAGCAAATAAATTTATAACAAAAGTAAAATTGTTATTTCAAATGCTTTTGTTTTCAATTTCAAATTTAAAATATCACAGGAATTAAAAAATTTTTTTTTATTTTATCGCAATTTTCATTCTTGTGTTTTTGTAATAAAACAAAAAAAAATTAATTATGGAAAAACATTGAAATGTGGACATTTAACCTTGATCGGAAGACAAGGCAAAACTCGTCCCCCCCCCCCCCTCTCCACTCTCCTAACACTTATTATCAAAAATTTTATCATAATATAGTTTTTATGAAACGAGGACCAAATAAATTTTTAAAAAATTTTATACGTACATAAATCTTTGCATAAACTTATTTACGTAGAATAAAATTTTTAGCGTTTAAAAGTTATACCCCCTAAAACCATAAAAACGGCTTTTTAAAACTATTAATTGCACTGAAACCATAAGCATTTTGCAAATTTTGCAAACGCAGAGAAATAGTTTCTGGTTTCTTCTACCACAACATACCATGCCTGAACTTAAAAATTTTTTTTTCTCAAATTTTTAGCATCGTTGTTCTTCTACTCCGTAACATACGTTATAGGAGTCTGAAATTTTAACAGTTTTTAGACGCTAATAAAGAGTTAATTTCGTTACAAGAAAATTTTTTTCCATCTCCACCCCCTCTCAGGTTATCGGCCCTCGAAATTTCTAAAAATTGAATTTTCGACACTGTATATTTCCCAAACCGCAAGCTTTTTCAAATATCTAAAAACACAGAACCGTTAACGTTAAACTCAATGCCATTAAAAAATGTAATTATTTTTCTTTCGCAATTAAACCTTAAAATCGAGCATTATGTTAACACCTCCTTAAATTTATTTTTGCTTTATTTCAAAGACTGCATAAATCGTTTATCCTAAATGTATGCCATCCTTGAAATAATTTCGTATATTAATGAAAATTTTTGAAAAAAAATTTTTCTAATCTCATGCAACGCTTTGATAATGCAGTCAGATTATTTACTGCTAACATGAAATTTTTAGCATTACAATCCACTTCATTTTTCTCTTATATTACTTATACTACTTAAACAACTACATAGACACGTCTATAACCAGAAATGTTAACAAAACTGCTTGAAAGAATGAAAAACAGAAAAAAAAATTTTTTCTCTTTTTTTAAAACTTGCAATCTATAACACCAATGCAAAATTAATCTACTGACATTTTTAGTCTAAATTTAAAGTAGCACAAATCTTACTGATTAATCATTCAATTTTATTTATGAAACCAATTTTGTTTTTCTGCTATTTCTCTGAAATCGAACAACATTCTCAATAACAACGAAAAAAAAAACTCGTTTCTTATTTAATTTCCATTTTCGTATTTTAACAAACTACCTTTTATGTCATTGAATATTAAAATATATTTTTTCTTTTTAATTTTTATTTTAGAACCGAAAATTAAATTTCAAAGCAAAATCAAATACCAATAACCCTATGCATAAAATGTGATGAATTTTCTAACATTATTGACCTCTAAAATCGGCATGACTTTATTTTTTTCAATTTATTTCTTGCAATTTTTTTCGGCTGTCATGTTGCATGTTACAAATAAATCAAAATCATTTTGATAAAAGATTGAGTGAAGTGAGATAACGTCATAGTGCAAGTTCTTAATGATTTTTTTTTAATTGCGTTTTTCAGTTTTTTTTTTGTATGATAAGCGAAAATATTTTAAAACTTAATCACAAATATACGCACTTCGAAATTTATTCATTTATGTAGATATATTGTTTACCTATACGTGTATACTTATAACAATGTCATAATCTAATTTATATATAGCATAAAGTAATACAATAGATAACTAAGCGATAATTCGCTAAACTGAACGAAAATAAAACGCTACTGCAGAAACAAACCTTATAAGATCTACCACACTATAGTATAATAAATGTGATACACAATAATGCTTCAAATCCCAGTGAGCAATTTTCATTTGATTACAAATACCGTTTTACAAAAAAGCTTTTATGTTACATAATTTTTTTTTTAAATATCTTTTTCTGCTATCTTTCAAATAAAATTTCAAATTACATACTTAACTATTCTCGCGATACATTTACATATAGAGCCTTTTTACTTACCATTCTATTAAAAACATGAGTAAACTTTATTAGAACAATTTATACCTATTGTACTCAATTAGAAAAAATGAGAACACTAATTTAAGAGTGATTAAAAACGACTAAGAGCCACTTAAGTAGCATAACTGAAAATTGCAGCGACAAAATCCCGTCTCAATTGGCATTTACACGGGTACTTATTTTTTTATTTTTTAAATTAATCGTATTGAAATGAAAATGTTATGAATTAAAAACCGCATGTGAAGTGATCGGTAGTGCCGGTAGCAATAACACTTTTTTGTTGAAGGTTACATTTAATGAATGGGAAGTAATGAATTAAAATATTTATTCAATCATTTTTTATTTTTTTTTTATTTTAGTTTTGCATTTTTTCAATTTTTATTTTTAATTTGCAAAAAAATAAAAACAAAACCGAAAAGATTGATTTTGTGACCTTTATGAACTTCTAATTTCGAATCATAGCTTTTTTATATTGTTGAAAGGTAAAAGAAAAATATGTTTACAAGAAGGTGTGTTTTTTTTGTTTTTCTTAAATAAAAAATCTGAAAAACATGAATTCAAACAAAAAAAAAAAATGTTTTAAAACTTATTATGTTTTTTTTTGTAACTTTGATTTCCAATTTTATTGTTAAAATAAGAAATTAATCACTCTTTTTTTAGCAATTTTATTTGACTGAAAGCTATTTAAATGTTTTTATACCCGTACCAACTTATGTTCGAAGAGTATACTAAATTTGTCATACCTTTTGAAACGCTAAGAAATAATGGTCTGAGACATAGACTCAAGTATATGAGTAACAGACTAACAATCTTGAGTCGATCTAACTATGCCTGTTAGTCTGCTTGTCTGTTCGTCCGTTCCAACGATAATTCAAAAACTAATTGAACTAGTCTCATAAAATTTTCACAAATAATTCGTAATACTCGTAATAAATGGCAGAATTCTATTAAAATTGGATGTGATCGAAGCAATGGTTCATTGGTAGCAGAAATTATTGAATTTATAACAAAGAAATTTGGCGCATACAAGTATGTCACTAGGGCTATTATGTGTGATAAAAATCATTGAAATTTATAAAGCAACTATTATTTGCATGCGTCCGTAATAGGGTAACAAGTTCGTACTTGTATCACAGAGTTGGCATGATCAACTCTATTCTTTCTCGTTTTAAACTTAAAAAGTAAAATATTGGATATGCAGAAGTAAATTTTCAAATTATTGTTGTCAAAAGATATTATGAAACCGTTATTTGAATTTATTCAAAATTAATAATTTATTATGACATCCAATATCAATAATTCAAAATTTTTACACAATTAATTGTGAAAAATATTAATGTGTTAATATAACAAAAATATTAAATATGGCGATAATAATAAAGGAAATTATACCATTTTTACCGACCGTATTGTGTAAACAATAGGTAGGTTATGTGATGGCATAAATTTTGCATATCGAGTTTTCGGTGGGAACGTACTTCTCCATAGTAGGGAAGTGTAAATAAACTATTTTTAGCAACCTGTCGGTCTGTCGGTCTGTCGGTCTGTCGGTCTGTCGGTCTGTCGGTCTGTCGGTCTGTGTGTGCACGCGTGTATCTCAAGTTCGGCTGAACCGATTTTGATGAAATTTTATATGTAAGTCTGTTTCCACCATGGCACGGATCGATCAACTTTTGGTATATATCAGGCCTCGGGAACTGCACTTTTTACCGGGCCTGTTTTACATTTTTGAACATTTTGAAGAAAGTATTCAACCGATTTACTTGAAATTTTATATATAAGCTTTGCTCGATCATACGCAAAAATTCCTAACTTTTGGAAGAAATCAGGCATCAGCAACTAGGCGTTTACTACGGGCCAAATATACATTTTTGTGTATATAAAGAGAAATAATCAACCGATTTCATTGAAATTTAATATATGAATTCCCCGTATTAAAACAATGAACATGTAAATTTTTTGGAAAGATCAGGCATCGGCAACTAGACGTTTACTACGGGCCAAACATACACTTTTGTGTATATAAAGAGAAATAATCAACCGATTTCATTGAAATTTAATATATGAATTCCTCATATTAAAGCAATGAACATATAACTTTTTTGGAAAGATCAGGGCTCGAGAACTGATTTGCGGGCCGATTTTACATTTTTCACCATATCCACAGAACAAATTGATGGAATTTCTTGAAATTTGATATTTGAGTTCTGGTTGTTACCGAAACTAACTGGCGAGCATTTCAGGGAATTCGGGTAGCACAAAGCGAAACTCTACTAAGAGCCAAATTTACATTTTTCTAGGTATGTTAACTACCTAAAAAAATGTTAACATACCTAGAAATAGGTAAAGTTACCTAAAAATTGGAAAGAAGTATTTAACAGACATTTTTATAATATTCTGTAACACTTTCATTTAACTAGACAATACACAATGCGGTCGGTTATGTGCTGACCACATCAGATTTTTTCTTAAGTATTCAGTTCTTTAATTTTAAAAACATTTTAATAAATCTCTTAAGCAATGACTCTAAAATAATTAATTTCTCTAGTCTAATCTAATCTAATTTATGTACATATGTACTATATACATATGTACATATGTATGTAGCTGCCATAGTGAGTTTTCACTTATTTTGTTAATTCCAAAATTTATACAGAAAGAGCAAACAATTGAATATTAATTAATATTTTTGAAATTTGATAAGAGCAACTTCAGCCCTTTTTACGCTCATATTACACTTTTATATGTATTCAATCCATGATATTGAAACCTGAGAAATCCAAAAAATAAGTATGATTTCTTAATATGAGCCAACGATACAAGAGATCGTTCAGTTGCTAGTTTGTATTATTTTTTAAATCTGAGGCTATTTAAGTACAAATTCTAGACTAAAATTATTATTAAAAGGGAAAATACACCATATAAGTATAAAGGGAAATGTACAAGTTTACAAATCATCTATAACATTGTTACTATTGAGACTCTTTGCTTATCAAATGAAATAAATAATTACCGTAAAGATGACAAATACAATAAAGTGTTTTACTTACCCTAACAACCAAAACTCAATTAAATTATTTTTATTAAAAATGATTGAAAATATTTTTTAAAACTATTTCACACTTGTCTTATAATGCACTATTTTATATTCTTCTATATTTACATTATACATACATATATGTATGCATATATATGTACACATATTATAAATAAAAATAAAAATTAATTGGATTAATTAAATTTAAATCTTTCAGATCATAAAAATTCAACATTTTATTTATTAAATTCATAAAGTTTCTATATAAAAAAAAATTAAACTTTTTATACATATATAAATAAATTTTAAACAGATTGGTTCAAAAATCTTAAGACATTTTTGCAAATTCTAATGAAATAAAATTTGAATGCATTCAAAAATCAAAAAAAAAAAACTTCGTAATTCAGATGGATATGGAAACTATGGAGAAATTCGCACTTGAAAATTTTCTAATTTCTTAAGTTGAGATTATAGTCGAAAATTCAATTGGAAATAAAAAGAAATTAATGTACTATTAAATCTCGAAAGAATTTTATTGACAATAAACTAAAAGGGTACATTATTGAGGGAAACAACTCAAACTATTAAAGAGAGTTTTCGATGCAAGATTAAATATAAGAAATGATTTAATTTTTTGTTACAACAAAGATTTTACAACACATGGTAACACTGATAGCTAAAATAGTAGTGTCTACCATAAATTAGAATTTTATTTAAAATAATGCGTCTCATTCAAATTTGAACGGCTTTAAGCTTACAAAAACTCGTTATGCGCTTCGTTAAAAAAATGTGCTTAACTTTAACTTCTCAATATCCTATACATGTTACTCTCTCATAGAGAACAAAACATACGAACAGAAACGAAAGAAATTCTCCTGAAAAAAAAAATACAAAATAGAGAGGCTGCTTGAGTTCGTCATAAGGCTATAATGTCAGAATGTAGACCGCAGTAAAAGAATACGTAAAATATGAAAAGAAAATGAGAATTTGCAAAATTTTTCATCTAAGATTATTGTACCATCTTGTAGTTAAAAACTTAAAAAAATAAATAAATTCTATTTATTCTATTTTTTCTCTTCTTTTTTTTTTTACTTTCTCTCTTTTCAAAATGCTTTCATTTTCCTTTTTCTAAACTGTAACACGAACGGAAACATTGATGTTGGTATAAAAACCTGGGGACGGCAACAAAATAAAATGCACAAATCAAATTTTATCTTTATTTTTTTCATAAAATTTTTGATGCTCTCTTATTCTGCATATTATTCTACAAAAACTGAAATGTTAACCATTCATGGAAAATAAAAAAACAAAATAAATATGAACCACTAATTACTATGGTAATTAAAACAACAACAACGATGATCAACTAAAAAAAAAAATCCGGTTGGCAAACGTCCACAAAAAATTAAACGAAAATTTTTAACGGATTTTTTTTTTTTTTTTTTTTTTTGTACATAAATATTCACTTACATGTTATATGGAAAAAAAAATTCAATTCACATGATATGGTAACAATGAAAATATTTTTATAACAAAAATGCTGTTTAATACGAACGCTGATAACAACAATGATGAAAAACAAAAAAGGCTTCTACGTGCTGAATTACATAGTATACGAAAGAAAGGTGCTATTAAAACTTCAGGATCATTAGATCGGCCTCAAATTGAATCTAGTCGTTATTGTGCAAGGTGTAGTACAGAATTAGGACGTATTATTAATCGTGGTGCTCCGTGTAGAGTTTGTAAGCTACGTGTTTGCAAGACTTGTCGAGAATTTACAACACGTACAACAGATTGGGTTTGCATAGTTTGTCATAAACAAATGTGAGTTTTAATGAATATGAATTCAAAAGAAAAATGTTCCTTATTTATAATACTATATATACATATAACAGAAATTAAGGATAAAAAAAATTTTGTTTATTATGTTTTTTATTTTTAAAGTTTTCATGTGTTGAAAATTTTCATAAGTTGTTTTATGTGTTATCCTTTTTACATATAAATTATTCTTGTCATATAAAAATTTTTTTTATATTCTAGTTTTACATATTTCTTTTGTATTTTATATATGTGTTATACTTAAAATTGTGTGTGCTTTTGTGTGTTTTATATATGATACAAGAAATTTATTCTTTGTTTTTATATTGTTGGTGTTAGTTAATTAAACATATATGCAGTTTTCTGATAACATTTGTAAATATTTACTTTTTGAATTAAAATCCTTGGTAAGGATTAAAATTTAATTTTATAATGGCATATATAAGAGATATGCAAATGCTTTTTAAACAACAAAACAGATAAAGAAAAAAAAAATATGAATGAAATTATTAAATTACAAAAGGACATTTTAAAGAAAAATCTAGGGTCTGTAACCAGTTTTAGGGACTATGTACAACGTAGGTAACTGAATTTTTTTTTGCATTCTGATAAATAATATTTTCATATACATAATAATGTTTTTGCCAGAAGCACTCGTCCGGCTCGTCCATATTTTGCGTTATATTAAAAGGTTTTTTTGCCAGTTTACACTGCAATTTACCGCTTGCGTTATCAAAATCAACACAAAATATTTGGGATACAATTTTCCCGAGGAGATCTTTCATTAGAACAATGTCTATTTTCTATATTAGAATAAATATGACAGCGAACTCATATTTTTGGAGTACAGTAGGATTGCAGTACAGTCAAATTAGCTTGCATTCTACTGAAAATTTAAAAAAAATAATTTTGAATTAATTTTTTTAAAAAAAAAAATATTTTTCAAGATCAATTACAGAAACAAAAAAATTTTTTCAAAAATCTTATGAGCCTTGAAAACTTGACAGTGAGTGTTATCATATATTTTTTTGAACTCTTTGTACAAAAGGAATTAAGAAAAAAATTGAATATCAATCACTTTTACGCGTTTATTTGAAATTTGATGTACACTTGCTTGCGTTGTTCCTATCATTTCTGTCTTATCATTCAAGTGAGTAACAATATGTGAAAATATTTTTGATTTTCTTGGCATTTTGACAAACAATTTGAATTGTTAAAAATTATTTATTTTATTTTTTTCTTAATTTTATGATTTTTGTTAGAATACAAATGAAATTTCTTAAAAAGTTGTTTGTTTTAGCTTTTTAGTGATTCTTAAAAGAGTTTAAATTTAGATACCTAAAATTGTAAGGCAATTTAAATTATTTCAAACATAAAAACTTATTTAATTGAGAGAGTTAAATATCTATCAAAAAAAAGGAGAAATAATATTCTGACAATTCTTGTTGCTTTCCTTCAAATTATATATTTAAGCATAAAAAATATTTTAAATTGATAAGGAGTATTGGAAAACAATAGTAGTTTCAGTTTCTTCATCCGTTCATCTGTCTGCACGTGTATTTATTAAGAAAACTTCCTTACCAATCTTCGTCATTCTTCGTCTTTTTATATTGTACAAAAATAGGTAACATATTTTAAAATTCCACAAACCTACAAAGAAAACACTAAAGTAAAATCATTAGAAACGAGAAAAAAAAATATCGAATTTTTAATAGACACCAACTTGTAAGTGTCTGAAATCTTAATACCTTCTAGACACTAACTAAAAAAATTTATTTCGTTAGAAAAAAAAAATTTTTTTTCGTTTACCTTTTCTTGCAAAATATCCGCTTTTCTCAGAATTAATAAAATTTTCTCAATTTTCTACACTTTATACTTTATACTTATGTCGAACGGATAATAAACAATTCCGAATAAAAATTTTCATAAAGGCAAAAGACTAACCGTAAATGTTTTGTCGTCGAAAATTATAATTTTTGTGTTTACTCGTCGAATTCAATCAAAATGTTTCAACATTTCCTTCAGTTTTTTTCCCTTTCTCATCCTAACAGTATGCAATATTTTGATATTTCATATATAATAGTATAGAAATAATTTAAATAAAACAAGTTTTGTTTTTATGGAATCTCTGCCACTTGTTTAAAGAAGCAGAACCAATTTACAAACCCCGAATGGATTTGATTCTAATTCTCTTTTTAGCATAAAAATTTTAGAGAATTTTGCATTCTAAATATGCAATATTCTATAATATTATCTCGTATAGAACTGTCACAAAGTATTAAACTCATTGTGTGTTATTTAAAATGCGCTCAATACTAGCTTTGAAATTTAAATTTTATTTATAGTGTAATCCTGGGAAGAGCTATTTAATTTGTTTAATTTTAAAATAAATTGTGGAAAACACACATTAAAAATAACATAAACTTATTTTCCGAAATAATTTTTTACTAACCTTATTTTTAAAATTTTTATTAATTTCTTTCAAATTTTCTAATAATTCATAAAATATCATAATTTCTTTGCTCTTAAACTATTATCTTTCCTGTGAACCTACTTATTTGAGACCCTCAGATTTTATCCTATTTAAAAATCCTCGAATACAAAATGTTCTCTCAAGTTCCTTATTATTTTTCAATGATTATCTCAAAATTACCTTAAAATTAACTTCAAAGTGAAACTTTTTATTTATTTACATCATCTTCAAAAATAAAGTCAAAGAAAAATAATGAAAAACAAAGTTGGATAAAAAACGAGAAAAAAAAATAATAAAGAGAAGCACAACTCATTTTCAAAACTTAGAATTTTTCGCTTTTTCTTTAGGAAAACTTTTTCTTTTAATAACTTTTGCATAAAATTTATGAGTTTATTATCTCTTTTTTTTTTCTTTTTAATTCCTACTGTTACTTAGCTCACTATAACACTCCCTATATGTAATACACACACATAATATGGCATGTTTTGTTCAAATTTTTGATTTCTAACAAAATAAATTTTACTAAAAACTTTAATGGATGACAATTCATGATAGTACAGTTTTCATGGCCCAAATAGTGCATACAGATAATTTTTAGTCAAAATTAAAATTTTATGCTCAATAGTTGCAAAGGGTACTGCAGAAATTGTCTGGAAGAACTCTAAAACTTTTATTCGAGAGGACTTCAGAAAATATATTAGGATCCTATAAGAGTTCCAGGGAGATTTTATCCAAAAATAATTTTAAGTAAAAAATTAAACAACCTTATAACGTGCTTTTGTTGGTACATAAGCTGCAAACAACAATTTTGAAAATATTCTCGTGTGAACGACTGACTATAACTTCTTAAATATTTTAAAATAATCAAACTCAGTTATAAAAGCAAATATACTTGTAATCTCTAGTTTTAGGTCTCCTTAGTTTGCGATAATAGAAAATATTAAATTAATAAAAATAATTTAATTAAGATTTTTGTGTAGTTGAACAAAAACAGCAAACATATATGGGTGCATGTAATTTAATTAAAATTTAAAAAGGATTTAATTAAGTTATTTTATATAAAAAATTAATTTATGAATAATGAAAAATAATATTGTAATTTTAATAGCCTAAGATATTGATTTGGAATAAAATTTATAGGTACGAGTATAGAATATTATTGGGATAATAGCAATGGTGAGCTGAGAAATTTTTATTAACCAGTTCATAATCTTAATATCTGTATTGTGATGCAAAATGCTCTACAACTTTTTTTTTCGTAGAGAAGTTTGTTTTAGAGATTTTGAATTAACGTTACTTTCCATTTCAATAGTGATCCATTGCTTCGAAAGATGGGGATATTTTAATCTTTCTGCACCTAAATTAGATGCTCGTAAACAAATATGTTGAATAACAAATAGGTGTTTATATTCCTCCTTATAACACTCTATATGTACATGCTTTTGGTTTCGTTAACCCGGTATTTCACTTTCTTGAATTTCTATAATATGTCTTCCGTTGCTTTAACTGGAATTAACTCTATCGTTTCGGAAGATTCTCTGATTCCAGTTGATGTTTTTTTTTCTATTAGTATTGATGGAATTAAATTCACGTGATTTCTAGTCTTCTGAAACTGATATTTTCTCAAACTTTTTCATAGTTTTTTTTTTCGTTTAAAATTTATTAAAAGATTTAATAAATTTCATTTTATAAAACCAATTATTTATAGCACAAAATTATATTCTTTTTAGCTACAATAATTTTCTATTCAAGTGTGTACCATTTCAAAACTTTTAAAAACTGAGTCTAAGCTTTTTTTTCCTTTTATCTGATATTGCATGACTTTTGGTAAAATGCCTACTATTATTTGTTTTAATTTTGTAATTTCCAATTTCGTTTCAACTACCGACTCGTAAATGATTAAATAAATTACCACAGCGTCTCGTCAGAGCCGGACCGAGCCGACTCTTGCTCACCACTTGATAAGAGTGAATGAAAATTATTAAAGCAATATTAAAAGTAAAATATTTTCAGTAAATTTGAATAAATTCTAACTTTTATTTCCATAATCTCATTTCAAATAAAATTATTACATTAGAAATTGTTGCCAATTACTTCCCAATTTTATGTGACAATACTCAATTTTTACAATAATTTTTTTAATTTTCATATTGTTAATTTCAAATTTAAGCTTAAAAAATATGAAGTAAAAGTTAAGCAACAGCAATAGAATGATTAAAAATTAATGATTGACAATATTTTCTACTTACAAACCATGCTACACTTAAAAAAATAATGGACACTTTTAGATTTTAAAATTGTTAATATTATTCAAATATGTTTGTACCTACATATAGGTAAAGTTTGAATCAGTTCTGTAAATTCTGATTCTCATATTTATGACAAATTTTTGAATGAGATTCGCGTTGCTGTCGGTATTGTTTTTAAATTTTTTTTGTCTAATGCCTGAACCCATGCATTAGCATATTAAATACTTCCAATGTAACTAGAGTGACTAATAAATTGTAATTTAAAATACTTAACAACAATAATAGTCGAAATTACGACTACCAAAAATATTTTAAAATTTTAATAAATCTCTATTTACATACCCATATACATACATATGTATGTATTTGTTCAGTGACATAATTTTAAAATTTATTTAATATTATGACAAATTTTCACTATTAATTTTTTTTTCAAGTTTTATTCCATTAACAATATATAACTTAATTTTTATACCATTATTTTAATTTAATTTATTATACAATATCCTTATGCCCCTATAATATGCACAAAATTTCCCTTGTTAAAATTCCTTTTTATGTTTCAACAATATATTATACAATGTAAAATGCTAATTTAAATACACAGAAAAAAAAATGATATTAAAATAAAATGTAAGAATTGAGACTTTCCAAATTTAAATATTTAACATTTTTGTTTTTTTTGCTCATCTATAGTAGGGTACCAAATAAAATCTTAAATTCATAGCCAAAATCTCGCCATCTATATAACAATTTTAATGTTAAATATTCTGGAATTTTTTTGTATATATATACATATACTGATTCATAGTAGATTTTTATTTGTGAGAAAATTTTAAGTATCCTAACTAAATAATAAATGTTAAAAAAAATTTTATCCCTTCCAAGTTAAAAATAAAGTATAAATACATTTGAATATACAAAAAAAAAAACAAAAAAAATCCGGTATGCTATAAATTTTATGCCTTTTTTTTTCTTAACTTTTTGACCCTGAGATGTTATTATGTTGTTTTCCAAATCTCGCACCCATAATCGAAAATTAAATTATATAAAAAAAAATATTTTCAAAACTTTAGGATAAGCTTTCATATTTAATATTTTTATTTAATTTTTGGTTTTTACAATTTGAATATTTGCTCTTGGGTAAGCAGAATATCCGGAAGTTTTGATCTAGTAAATACTGATCCATTAAATTTTTGTTAAACATTTTAAGAGACTGGAATTAATTATAACAAAAGCCACACAATGTTTTGTTGTCGAAAACAAATGTTCAATAGTTTAATATAACTGCTCCTCTCGGCTCTCACTATATAAAATTTATCACAATTTTAAATATAAATTTTCATTAAATATAACTGATCTTCCTTTAAATAATTTAATAATTTAAATTTACATTTTACTTCGCAATATGGGTGCAATTTATTTGTATAATGTAGATATTGTTGTTTTTGAAAAAAGAAATTACTTAATATATAGGTAAAAAGATATTTAAATTCCATCATATCAAAATCGTATAACTATATTATACGAAAATAAAAATTGAAAATAAAAATCAACATCTTTAAACAAATGTATAGCTATTTAAATGTGGACATTTTAAAATCCTAAATACGAGTATAATTTTTACTAGTATTGTCAAAAAGAAATAAAAATGAACAGTAAATAATTGAAAATAGAATTTAAAAATAATCGATTTCATAATGTTCAAATTATTTTGTACTGTACTGTAAATTTACTTTACTCAATCTCTCTTTAATTCTCTTTTCAAATTAAATTAATTTACAGTCTCTTTTTATATTCTCAATTATTTGATTGTGTATAAGTATTTCTTATATTATGCAATGTTGCGATATTTTGATTTCCGCGAATTTCCTACAAAATAGATTTCATTTTTGACTTTCTCATAAAATAATTTCTACAAATGTTCCCAAAACATTAAAAATATATAAAGAAATTCGACAGTAACAATATGATATACATATAAAAAATTACATATACATGATATGGTATAAGTATGTCATAAATAAGGCGTATATACATGATCATATAAAATTTATTTATTTCTTTTTCAGAATTAAAATTTCGCATTAAATTTAAGCTAAATTAAAATTTTAAAATTTTGAGTATTTATTTAAAAAAAGAATTTAATGAAAGTGATCTAAGTCAATTCTTAATTTCCGAGCTCTTCTATTTTTCAAGAAATGTAAGCAATGATTGTTATGTAATAAAATAAGTAAATGGTTAGAAAGGTAGACAAATAAACAGTAATTAGGCGTTCTTTTAACCAGATTTTTAAATAACTTTAATTGGTAACTTTATAATATTTTATTAGCAATTAAAATTGACTTAGGTCTCTTCAAAAATAAACTATCGAATTTTAGAATATAAAATATTAATATTCTTAATAAAATAAGAATATATAAAAGTTGAAAATTTCCAAATTTGAAAGTTATTACATAAACTATCAATATTTCAATTCTTAAGCAATTCTCATTTCTCAGTTCATACTTGCTACTAAGTACACAGAAGTATTCTAAAAATAAAATTGGATCGCACCAGTTCTCTTCAACATGTGAAAATATTGCTTTTAAAAACAATGTATTAAATTATTTAAATTATTCATTCATATTCCAAAATAATTAAAAAATTGCATACTTTTGGGTTTTCTGGGGGACTTGTATACAGAAATAAGTTTCCAGTGACGATATATGTCAATTTCAGTTTTCTATCTTAAACGGTGTAGAAGTATTGCAAATGGATTTACGAACGAACGGAACACTTTTTTCAAATTTTTTTTGAAAAAATGCTAAAAATTAAGGAAATTTATTACATAAGCTTTTAGCATCCTTCATCTCTATTATATTTACTTATATACTTATAATGTATTATGCATATGTCTATATATACAATATTAGGTAAACATTAAATTACAATAATATTTACTGGGATGGAGAGGGGGAGGGAGGGCAGGCGCACACTTAATTATATTTAAAAGTTTTTAACATAATTTATTTAAAATATATTTATTAAGAATAATGGAAATTTCAACAAAGAACACATACTTTTCTCTTAAAATTGTTATTATACTCGTAGCTAGTTATAGGAAACCGTGTATGTAAATTTAAATAAAATTCATCATTTTTCATGTGGTTGTTTATAAATTTTCATTTTATAAGCTTCCTTATTTTTTTTTCCTTACCGCCTCACGCCCACTATATAAATATAATAGAGTACAAGTTAGGGCTTTTAAAAAGATATATATATATAAAAATAAAACTTTTTTTTTCTTGTTCTTTTTTTTTATTTTGCTTTATTTTTATATTTTTATATCCTACATTAATTTTCCCTTTGAAAATTAAAATATTTCCAAGTCCAAAAAAATTTATTTCTTCTCTTTTTTACTCTGGTCTTTCTCTAAGGGAATGAGGTTTTTTGTTTGTCTTCTTTTATTTTTTATTTTCTTGTTTGTTTTTTTATCTGAGTGGTTCATTTTTATTTTTTCTTTTCGTCCTTTTTAGTATTTGACTGAAAATTCCCTTTGTGCCTACTTTTTTTTTCACAATTTAATAAAATACAACACAAAATTTTTCTTTTATAATTTTTTATGTATGTACTAAATTATATAAACTGTTTATGATTATATATATACATATGTATGTATTTTTATATCACTAATCATTTTATTAGGTATTTGTTTGTTACTAGACTCTGTTGCGATACCTTTATAATAACTATTATACGAGTAGTATACATTAAAATGATTTTAGTCTTAAAGCTTTCTAAAAAAAAAAAAAACAAAAAAATAGCAATTTTAATATTTATTTTTAAATGTTAACTTGAGGATGCCACAATAATATGTAGATGTATGCTAAAAAAAATTTATAAAAGTTGAAAATTTAAAATGCATTCATTTATAAATCCTTGGGTAAACTTAAAATCTGGACTTTATACCTATACATAATACAATGCGGTTTTTTTTTAAAAATAGAAAATAAAATACTTTGGTTTCCTCTTTTAGAATTTGATGTGGCAACTCTATTTGATTCAAATTTCAGGAAATTTAATTTTCCCTTGAATTTCTTATTATTTACCTAAATCTTACTCCTTTATTTTTCTCTGTCTCTCATAAGCATCTTGTGCCTAAATAAGCTTTTAACGCATAAACATCTAAAGTAGTTGTAGTTGAAATAATTGTCTATAACCGTGAGGCATGTATGTGGCCTAAAGGTTTCAAGAAATGACAAATTTTTTGCAGAATTTTTATTTAACACATTGTTGGCCGGTCACGAGTTAACTCGTTTTTTTTATCCCCGAACGTTGTTGATTGGTCACAAGTAAACACTTGATGCATATTTATTTTGCACAAGCTGTTTCTCTCGCTTATAAGACAAGGCAAATCTTTTGTTGTGAAAAATATTTAATAATTTAAAAAATTTAAAAAAAAACCTAATGAAGAATCTTTCAATGAATTACACATGGATGCTTTATCTGATTGTCCAAGTAATTGGGAATCAAATTGTGGTTCAATTACGATATAATAGCCGGTGATATGAGATAAATTTTCAGTAAAATTGCCATTTAAGAATTTGTTAATCGAAATTAATAACTTGATATTTTAAAGTATATATAAAAAATGACAAAAGTCCAAAAGTTTATTAATCACATCCATTGTATTTGTATACATGTAAACGTCAAACATGTTCGTAAAATATTTCTTATGATTTGATCGGAATTTGACAAAAGTTTATTAGATTTGTGAAAAATAGAATAAAATTTAGCGATATTTTATTTGAAATAAAATTTGGTCTTAGAGTTTAATATACTGCGTTTAGAATACATATTCGAAACAATTTTTTCCGAAACGATTTCATTATCTATTTTTTTTAAAGTAAAAATCCATTCTTGCCTGAAATGTATATTTTATTTGCTGCCTAGATATAATGGAAATCATTATTTTTTTTTATTACTAAGGGCTATCGCCTAAAAGTTGATTAATCATATATCATATGGCAAATATTTTTATTCAAATCGATGTAGCTGAACCTATGTCTTAATAGTGCATAGACAGATAAAGAGAGGCGCTTTTTTAACACCTCTTAAATGGAGAAGCGTATTTCCATCATGAGAATTCGTACATTTAAATTGTTTAAAAGAGTAAACTGGTTACCCAAGAATATCAAAAACAAATAAATTCGGAAATGTGTGAAAAAAATAAAGTATAAAAATCTGACGCAGATAAAAAAATTAATTTGACAAATGAAAATAGAGAAATTTGACATTTTTTATGTTTGGATTTGAAACTCATCATGAGTGCAGCAATAACGTAAAATAGTAAATAAATGTTACGAAATTAAAATATTTTAAAGAAAAATATCGTCCATTCTAAATTTCTATTGTCGGCAATAATTGGAAATTTTTTTAAAATTAACTGGAACTTCTAATTACTCTTCTTTAAATTTTTATTTTATATATATAAAATATCTGTTGCAGATTACGTTTATTTACATTTCAAAGCTACTGGCATTTTGTAAATTTCTACTCTCAAAATGATCAGAACAACCTTAAACTTGTTTACAATTTCGGAAATATTTACAAAATAACAAGCATTTAAATGTGTGAGATTCTATTTTAGAAAACGATACAAAGAATTGTATATGTGCCATTTGATTATACATTTGAATTTTAATGATAACACAAACATAAAATTATTCAGGAGAAAAATAAAAAATATTATTTATTTTTTTATTTACAACTATAAGAAGCTTTATATTTCCAATTTAAAAAAATTAATGAAGTGTTTTAAGGAGAACGTATCATTCTCATTATTTATATATCTTATGATATGGTATCTATACATATCTTTGTGGATAGAGCGAATCCTAGGGGATGAAATTGAAAAATATTAAAAAAAAAATTATACGATAAAAGAATTTTTCAATAAAGTAGATTCAAATTATAATTTAAAAATTTTTTTTACATAAATACTTCTTACGTACATAATTTGTTGTTATATTTTTGTATATGGCCTAGTTTGAGTCTAATATTTAAAAAAAAAAAAAATTAAATTTCTCGAAAATAATTGCTTTTACTTTGAAATTATAAGAAACATTTTACATACAAAGGACAAAATATTAAAGTGAATTTGTGTTTACAAATTTTAAAATTCACAAAAGGGATAAAACAATATTATTTTTATAAAGTCTATTATTAAATCTATTATACATATATACATAATGTATATTCTATATGTGTATGTACATATGTATGTATATGCCAATGTAAACAGTATACAATAATACAGAAGAGTGTGCTATGTTTACATAAAAATGAAAAAAAAAATTTAATTCCTATTTAACTTTAATATAAGTTTTTTTTCTTCATTTTTTTATAGAAATCAATACAGGATGTGCTTCCTCTTCTAATTGTACATCAGCATTTAATACAGAATAGCAATTGATTAAACGTTGAACAAGTCGAAAATGTTAATATTTTAAATTGCAACAGAACTCATGAAGCACCAAAATTTGATTAACAAAATTCTTATAAGAAAAATATATGGGTAAATTAACCCTTTGAAACCATCTGTTCAACAATATTTGGAAATACTCGTGGGAAAAAGAATTGAGCTTTAAATAACTTTTTACCATCAATTTTAAACTCGTAATTCTTATTGATAACTGTATATGTCCCGAAATTCTTATTGATAACTGACAATATGTCCCAAAATATTTTAACTCAGCACACTACTGTTAATCGTGTTGGTGTGTTTTATGTATGTCTTTCACTCAGTACCCTAAACTGTTTTCAAAATGGAAAGATATCCAAAGAAAATCATTGAACCCAACATTTATTTACACATTATTAACAACGAATCACATTCGAACATGACAAAATGTCATGATGTGAACGCAAGGATTGCAATGCTGATTTTTCAATAATCGTATTCAATTATAGTGTTCACTAAGACAAAATGTTTTATGAGGCGAATTTTTAAACGCTTTAAATGAAAAAGGGCTATATATGGACGGCAATTAAACCTATAACTGAACCCTATTTCTGAGTTCTAATTGTGTATATAGAAGAAAGAAATTGCAATAAATTTGCTAGACACCTTTAAAGTATCAAAAATGGTTTTCATATTTAATTTGATTTGATTTAAAATTGACGAAAGTCATGTCAAATCATTATTAAAATCATTGTATGTAATTCTTATCAAATAAAAGTTTATCTCTTTTTATTCTCAACACAAGCTGTCTCTAATTTCATATGTATTTTTTAAAATTTTCACTAATGGCGGGTAATTGGCCTGCCCCACCTTTCAAAGACAAATTTACGATTATTTTTTATTTCGAATCGAAACTCTATACCTCAAGCCTAATTCTATTCAAACCCATAAATAACAAAATTTAAATCTTATTAAATATTCCAAAATTCCAATTAAATAAAACATTAAAAATTAAATCAACCCATAATGTGTCGTATACACTGCTTATTTGTAATAAATTTTCTTTTTAAAGGAAAATTTATATATATGTATGTATTTATAAAAAAAATCTTGTTTAATTTACAAAATATACACCCCAATAAACACACATATACACCCCTATACACATTTGCGTTTAATATCTTAAAGCCAAATTTATTTTAGATCCTTTTTTATTTTCTGTGTATGTGTTTGTGTGTGTGTATGCCCCTAATAAACAAATTTGGTATATGAATAAATTGTTGTTTATTTAAAATAAAAAGAAACTCAATCGAGTAAAAAAAAAAAACTATGAAATGGAAATTAAGAGAAGATTCGGTAACCAGTAAATTAATGGTTTTTCAGGTAAAATTAAACAGATCATTATCACTGTTTCAAAAATAAATGTTTATTAAAAAAACAAAAAAAAAACATTAAAATATAATAATAAAGTAGTTCCAATAAAAAATTTTTATTATTATATTGCAAATATGTATGTGTATATGTGTGTATTTGTTATATTTATAAATATACAAATTAATATAAGAGAAATTACCTGAAAATAAATTTATTTTTATAGTAATCGTATTATAAAAGGGAGAGCGTTGTTTTCGTATCACCAAAAAATTACAATTAATAATAATAATAGTGTTCCGTAATGTCAATTGAAACCGCCCCCGGAGCTAAATTGATTTTTTTTGTGTTGACGTTGACATTTGTCTTTTGTGACAGATAGTTTTTGTTTTCCATAAAAGTTCAATGCAAAAATAATAAAGTTCAAAGTGTATCGTTAGATAATATTGAAATAGTCACGAATTTTTTTTTGCACTAGTGGAAAGGATGTCTGCAACAAAAAGTTTTAAAAAAGCTTCCTTTAAATACCTTCATTGAATTTTAATGAATTAAAATCAGTATGTTCATTTAACTGATTTCACCATGATTATTAAATTTTTATTTTAATGATTTCAGATTAAAGTTCTGCAGAATTTTAAAAACAGGCTATGACTTCCAAAAAGTAAAAACGTAAGATTTACAATCATCATATATACATCATATTTACATCATCATATTCCAAAATGTATATTAAATTCTCTTGAATATGTATACTATTCTAAAAAGTATCGAAACGTAAATCAAAAATTGTTTGTCCCAATTGAAAAATTGAAACTGATTTTTTCATACAATACAGTATTTAAACTGTATTAAAAATTTTTTATACTGCCATGTTTTGGAAGCCACGGAAATTTGTATTAGAGTGACACATAAGAGAAATACGAGCACAGCGACTTCATATTTATTATTTTGAAATTATAATCAAAATATTTTCTTTATAAACGTTTCATTCCGTGTTTTTGGAATACCAAGTTTTATACGTTCATTATTGACGCACTATACATTCATAAATATGTACATATATTTAGAGTACCGACCTGCAAAAGAAGTCAAAATATTTATTACCGTCTATAAGAATATGTACGTCTACATATACAAATTGGTATACACATATAGTTGCTATAAATAAGTTTAAAAAATTCTAAAATTTTATTATTAATAAGTATTAAGACAAATTTAATTGAATAGAAAATATGAGAGGGCGAATGTAGAAGAGAAAATATTATTTAATTTTCAACTACATTCTTTTTTTTGTCAAATTGTTTATTTAGGAAAAGAAACATTTACTTATATAAAAATATGGTAGTAAAATTCTCTGAATTCTTAATATTTTATTAAAATTATAAAATTTTCTAAGATAAATTTTAAATATACACATACATATATTTTATATATATAAATGTATAATGTATACATATATATTATACCATATGTGACAGAAACTCTTGCATATATTTATTTTAGATTTTGTTTGGATATGATAAAACTAAAAAAAAAATTTTAATTGAGATTCTTACTCAAATAAAATTTTATAATTGATTAGTATACAAATCATGCTCATAGTATGTATTAGAATATATTTTGGTAGTTTTATGAAATATACATATATATTCTAATATATACATATACGAGTATATTCCAAACTAATGCGTTATTCTTGATATTTAGGTTTTTAAAATTTACAATGGGAACTCTACGAGTATGTATTAAAAAAATAAGGAATTTTATAAAAAAATAAAGATTTTCACCGCAATACTAAAAATCATTTCTTAAACGATATTAGAATGTCAAATTTTGAATTGGTATCAGAATTTGTATTTGAAAAAAAATATTTAAATTAACCCTAACGAAATCATTTACGAAGATAATTTATGAACAAAATTAATTTATAAAGATGATGAAAATAATAAGCAAAATTTGCTTCCCGAATAATAATTTTAAAACTTGAAAAATTTTTTGTTTATTTGTATAACGAAAGGAATGCACAAATTCACGATCGTGGATGCTGTGCACTTATTTCGTACTTTAAAAAAATTTATTAATAGTCTTCCAAAAATGTACATTTGGTTCCAGAAGGAGGGCACTTTCTTTAATCCAATTTTCTTACAAAAATTTGTCAATTAGTTTCGTTGGCAAACAGAAATCAAGTAAAATTTCAAGAAATCGTTTAATTAAAATTCGGATGCTAGTAAAATAATAAAAGTTCGACTTATAACCCTAACATACAACCATATTTTTTTTTTATTTTTATTATTACATAAGATTTTAAAAATATTCATCGATGATTTCATTATAAATATATATGGACAAAAATGTTATTCTATGAAATATATATAAAATTTAAAACCTGT
Source organism: Condylostylus longicornis (assembly GCF_029603195.1). Taxonomy (NCBI): domain Eukaryota; kingdom Metazoa; phylum Arthropoda; class Insecta; order Diptera; family Dolichopodidae; genus Condylostylus; species Condylostylus longicornis. The sequence continues at coordinate 2,551,830 of NW_026578009.1, read as the reverse complement.
TAATTATTTCTATTATTGGATCAGTAAATGTCCGGTTCTTGTGGCCTGAAATACTCCGAAAATTCATTAACGCATCACTCTTCTTTAAAGTAAACTAAGATATCTTTAACTAAGTTCAGTTGAAATTAAGATATAAGATCATTTATTTGTATTCCTCCGTCACGTATAGATTTCTACATTTCTGTCAAAAACACGACATGTTATTTCATAATAGAACTAAACAAAATATTAGTATTAAAATATAACAAAACAAAAAAACTAAATATTGAACTTTGTACTTACTTGCAATGCGTGTGTGTGATTTCTTTCCTTTCTTTCTAGATCATTGCTAAATCAAAAATAAAAAAAAATGCTTCGATTGGAATTGCATGCGCTTTTTTCCAAATTGTTTTTTCGGCTTTTAATTTGGTTGTGTTTTAAAAATGCTTCATCATTGAAAAAAATTTTTTTTTTTTTGCGAAATTATTCATGACCGTTTTAAAATTAATTACAAATGGAAAAAATCTGCATTTTGAGCATAAAATTTTATTAACTAGTTTTTAAAATTTGTTTTTGCATGTGATTATTCGGCAAATTTTTTGTAACTATTTTTTGTTGCAATCTTTATATTATTTTTAACGTTATATTAGAAAAAAAAATTTTTTTATAATAAAACATTTCCCTTTAGTTTGCTTTTTTAGTATACCAGACTAATTTAGTAGTGCTTCCTCAATTAAAATACTCTGGCTTCCATATTGTAACAAAGAACGCTTTCGCTGCAATGTTCCATGTTCTATATTGTATTTCGAAAGCTTTCGACGATGTAGTAAGTTCAAAATTGTATAGAAATTTTCAAGTTTTCAAGTAGGCAGGAAAAAGCAGAAAACGCCTCGAAAAGTTTTTCGGTGCTTTTTATAAATTTTATTTTCGGTGTCAAACAGAATATTCGATGTCAAACAAAATATTCGATGTCAAACAGAACATTCGATGTCAAAGAGAATATTTGGTCAGGTTTAAAAATAAGAACAGCTCTTAATTACAAGAAGAGCTGTACAAGAAAAATTACAAATCATGAACAAACAGTACATGCAATGTGTCATAACGTCAGATATCTTACATAATTTTGTCTTTGTTTAACAAATTTGGAAATGTCTTACATAAATATAAAATATAAAAAAAAAATTTAAAGCCAAAACAATGCAAAAATTCAAAATTATCAAATAACTTAAAGCAACTAATAATTAATTTTCATTCAAAATTCACACATATTCAAAATGGTCGTAACTAGTATGAAAAACGTTTATAATCAATTTTTTTTTTTCAAAATCAATTCTGTAACATCAATACATTCAGATAATGAAAGTAATAGAAAATCCATTTGCCTATTCACAGAACATGAAATTACCAAACAGATCTAAGAGTACTTTCTTAACTATGCCAAGCAAACCACTTTAAGGAGTAATTAAAATTGTACAAGATCATCCAATATTTTTTTTTCATTTAAAATTGGCTGATCTTATCAATCAATTTCGCAAACTCCGAATATATCTTTTCTCCTATGAAATACGCCAAGCAAAAAACTAATGAAATTATTACTTTTAGTGTAGCTCCTGCCAGTTCAATTTAATTTCATGTCCAGTCGAGCAGCACAAAATAAATTGAAAAATTTTTATTTATCAAATAATACAAATTTTTAAAAAATGAATTTACGTACCCCAATTTATTTTAATTACAATGAATTACAAAAATTGTTAGCAATTAATTGTTTCTTTAAATCTTACATAACTTTACTTTTATTTGAATAACGCAAAAAAAATGGGTTAGAATTACACGAGCAAAAAAAAATTTTTTTTTTTTGTTGAGAACTCATAACATTTATCGCCACTTTATAGTTCCATTTATGGAGGTAATTTTATTTTCCAAGATATTATTTAATAAATAAAATTTTACCTTAAATGGGGGCATTAATTTTTTATTATTATTAGAATAATTAAGAAGTAATTAATGTGAAAAAGCATAATGAATATTAAAATTTTCTATTTTAATGGTAATTTTAGAATAGAAAAAACAAATATAGAGTGAAATAGTTATTGTAAAATAGTTTCTGAAATAAAAATCCAACCAGACTGTGATATTTTTGAATACCTATACATTCTAAATATAAACTAATAATTAATATCGGCCCTAAATATTTCTTCCGATAATAAAGTTATTTCACATTTCTGGAATGATTTAAGAGGAAATAAATTCCTGCTAATAATTTTAGAATTTAACTTTTCCCCTTGGATATAACACTAAAAAAATTTTATGTAATTCTACACTATTTTTTAAAACTAGTAAACATTTTTTATATAGGGTGATTTAGCAACAACCTAGCAATATTAGTGGTAACTTAAGTTTATACTTTTAATTGAAATCTTTAAAATCTTAAAATTCAAATGGTTTTTTCTTGCTACATCTGTACTATAAAAGATTTTTTAACGTTCAACAATTTAAATTAAAGCGTAAGCAACTAGACAAGATTTTGTAAAAAACATTTTGGAATTTTTAAAAAAATTTATTTTATAAGAGATTTTCGAAACAAAAAAAAAAATAACAGAAAAAATAAAAAATGAGGAAAATTAAAATTTTCCTAAAGTTCGAATTACCGGAAAAACATGTAAAACCCCAAATAATGAGCTCTTATAGCCCCAATACTTTTCTAACAGCCCTTTCAAAAACAGTTTGTTTGAAGCTTCTATGTTTTTTCTTACGGATGTTATAAGCTAAAAAACATATAGATATGTTAAAATTTCATCCCTGTATAGTTTAGAAACGATTCCGATCTGATACTATTTTCCGAACAAAAATTTTAGTTATTTTAGACCGTTTACCCAATAGTAGCTCTTTATCTTACTTTACCTTATCTGAACTTATCGCTGAATCAACCTGCATATTATTATTTTATTGTAATGAATTTAGAATTTCGAGTCTAAAAAATTTTCTTATACTCATATTTCTTAGTGAATTTATTGCATATTCATGAATTGAACGTCCAACTAAACTTTATGAAATGAACCTCTCTGGTTTTATGTTAGAAATTAATTACTAAGCGACAAATTTTACCTACTCAAAAATTTTTGGTATTAAAAAATCAATATACATGCATACTTTTTTTAAATGCCTAAACACTTATATTTTATTGACACAAAATAGTAATTGACTATAATCGAATTTCTTTTTTAATTAAATTTATTTTATCCCCGAATATTTATTATTTCCCACAACAATAGAAAATTTTAATATTCCCTGTATCATTTTAATTAATATTTAAAATTTTATTATCAAAAAATTGTTAACACATTATGAAATATGCATCTATATAAATTGATATACAATCATTTAAAAATTTCATGTAGTCATTTTAAACCTCCTTCAATTACACAAAATTTTAAAAATAAAAAAAACCATAATTGAATTCAATTTCTCTTTACACTTTTCACTTTCCATTTTATACATTTTATATTAAAATTTAAATATTTTCCGACTAATTAAACAGAAGCTTATACGAGTATATGTAGAGAACATATTAAACATAATTACTAAATTCTATAATAAATTTCATAATAGTAATTCACAAAATATTCATTTTGGTGTAAAATATTTTGGTTTTTTATTTTAAAATGTGGTTATTATAAAACAATGGCGTCATAAAAGACTAACGCATTGGATGATAACACAATGCCCGTACACAAATTAAATTAAAATACACAATAGCAAATACCACATAGCGAAACATATATAGGGTGTTTATTTTCTAAGTGCACTGATAAACTCTACTTTTACCAGAGCTATAGACTATCCTGAGTGGGTAATACTTTTATAAAGATGTTCCGAAATACGTCTAACTTCGTGTCTAATAGAAAAATTATTTAATATAATTTGAAAATGTTTTCTCATAAATATCAATATTCGGAATCACATGGCTCTAAAATTCGAAAATATTTGGTTTTTAACAAAATCTCAATTTTTTATTAACATAAAATAGCAGCTTTTTTTGATTTTAACACACCAGACAATTAATTTTGTATATCAATCAACTTGGCAGTCACCTCTCCGTTCTAGTTTGAGAGTTATTGAGAAAAATAAAATATTACAGATGCATTTTCGTACCGATTTTCTTTATTCAAAGTCTCCAATATGGTTTTGATTATACTTTTATATAGATGTTCCGAAATACGAGTGCCTAAAATCAATAATGAAATATTTATAAAACATTTTGTGTTTAATATTTAATTTAACCAACATAGGTATATTTAAAAAAAAATTTAATACATTTTCAAGAAAAACTTTCAAAATTTGACAGTAAGTATAATGTACAACAATAGACTGTGACTTAGTACTTCAACGAAAAAAAAAGAGCATTGTAATTCAATTGCACGTTCTTATCGAATAAAATGAAATGGAATTCAGGTAAAATGTTATGCAATAACATACTAAATAACTGATTTGAATTTTAATTTTTAGCATTTAATTTCATTTGAAAAAAAAATTTTTTTTTGTTTTGCTTGCTCACTGGGTGCTATTTTTGTTATGTACGAACATTGTGTATTCTTACCTATTTTTATTATAATGCATAAATATTATATACGCACTTAATGTTTATTGACCCTTAATGCACATACATAATGTACATGTTACCTTATGTATGATTACTTTTAAATGAAACTTCAATTATTAATCAATTCATTTAAAATTTTATTTAACAGGGAAATTCACGCTGCAAGTGGTGAGTGGATAAATGAATTCACAAATAATCAAAAGACAATATCAACATCTAAAGAATTTATATCTGCATCGGATATTTTGAAAAAAAGTATTAGACGTTCTTGGACTATATCAAGTATGTTAAATAAAATTCTTTCACGTAATATTAATTTTTATTTTTCCATTTAACTATCAAACGCATTATTTTATAATATATTATCTGATAATTATACATACTTTTACAAATCTACATTTTATGTACATAGAAATATATTGTAATATCAATAAAATTTTAGATCCAGAGGATGAACAACAAAATCAATTGAATAATTCTCAAACTGGCGTCCAAAATAATTATAATAATCATAAGCAACCAATTAGAGTACGAACAACTGGTAGTCATCCCATTTTGACTAGATATCCAGCGGCAGTACCAACACATCAAACATATTTAGCACAACAAAGTTATCAATCAACACAAAGTATGGACTATAATGAAATAAATAGTTATCAACATCCTCCGACGCAAAGGAGAGTATTGCGACAATCAACATTACCAACAACAACAACAACAAATCCAGATGGAACACAATATTATTATCAGAATCAAAAAAATTTAACGGCACCAACATCACCGAAATGTCAAATTAGTCCACAATATAGTATGTCGTATAGTACTGAGAATGTTGTTATTAATAATATTGTACCCGAATGTGATATACAACCACCACTACCACCAAATCAAATTAGTATTGGTATTGTACCAACAATACAATCACAACCAGCGCAATTACAACCGGAATCACCACCACCGACACAACATCCTGGTAGATTAACTGTGCGACGACAATCAACTCTACCTTGTTTACCGACTGAATCTTCACCATATTTCTATATGTCAACTTCACCAAACCGTTCACCGTACAGTCGTTCACCAGAACGTTCTGAAGGCTATCCACCATTATTTAGACAATCGACATTACCATCTAATTTAAGTATTGATGCACCGGCGCCTCCACCATATGTACATAGGCCAAAATTATTGCCAACTTCACCGAATCGTTTAACAGCAAATTATGTGCCACAAATCCAACAATCTGATGAAAATTTATTAGCTGGAGTTGATTATATGCCACCCCAAAAACCTCGTGTTACAAGGCAAGCAACATTACCTAATCCAGAACAGCATGTAAAATTACTACCTACTTCGCCACCAAAACGACAACACTCTCCGAGTTATATAAAACGCTCACCTGAATTTACACGACAAAATACTTTACCTAACCCGGATCAATTTAATTCATTAACCGTTCAAACACCGAATGGAAAATTTTTACCCATTTCTCCTAGACAGAAACAAAATTTTCTCTTTCCCACACCTGCCCCACATTCAAGAACATTTCTGTCACAACAAAATGTACCAACAGTCGCTGAAGCAGATCAATATAACAGTAGTCAAAGCGTAAACATTCATAATCCAAATGCAAAAATGATTAAGGTTCGTAGTCACAGTAATGAAGAATACACAATAACAAGACCATATGCAACAGAAGGTAGAAGATTACTACCAGAAATACCAAAATCTCCAAGGTAAGATTTGTTTAAGTATTAAGCCGTATATATGAGCTTTTGCTCAAAATATTTCTTATTATGAACAACATCAATTAAGTTTTAAAAATTAACTTTTTTTTTCAAGATCTTTAAATCGCTTGGTCAGACAGGATCACGTAAAAGAAGATGCACAACAACAAATTCTAGAAAGAAATTCTGTAGGTCGTAGAACATTTGCTGAAGCCAAGCAGAATTTACCAGAATACGGTGATGATAGATCTCAACAGGAATATTCCGATTATTATAGTGATAATAGTTTCTTAGAAGTTGATGAAACTCATTATGAAAATAATTGTAGTACCGGTTATAATAGTGAGCCAAAAATGATATATAACGATAGTTCACAAGAAATGGATGCAATGTGCGCTCCACCTATTCGCAGTGCTGAGAATTTTGCAAACGGTCAAGAATCAGATTATCAAACTGTAGAAGATAGCAATTACAAAGCAATTCGTCGCGAACAAATAATACAGTATAATAGACAACGTAGGCGACGTTCAAGAGAAGCTTTAGAAAGTACGGAAATGACTGGTGTTACTACAATAAACACAGAGGAAGAAATTAATGTTACCGTTAGCCGGCGGAAACCTGAAACAATGCGTTCAATTTCAGAGGACTCGGGTGCTAAACCTATAGTTAAACCAGTTACAAGAAGGTCATTATCTCATCCTGAAAAAGAACAGGTAAATGAACAAAATACCAATAAATAATTTTTTTTTTTTAAATTTTAATGTTAGAATTCTTTTTGAATTTAAACATTTTTTTCTGTTTTTAAATGTTTTTAGAGTGATAAAAGAAATGAACAAATAAAAATACCGAGTCCAAAACCGCTCATTGATATTTGTGAAAAAGGAAAAAAACCAAGTAAATTGCCAGTTATACCAAAGCGACGTAATAGTAAAGTAAACGAATACGGCGAATTCAATACGCAACATTTGGGTGGCGAAGGTAAAACTTCAATATTATATTTACAATTTTTATTGCCTATATTTAGGAGAAGATCGAAATGAGAAGCGAAATAGAAATTTTATAATAAATATGAACTTTTGCAAATAAAATTTAAAATTTTCAAAAAATTGTTTGGTATATAGACACATACATAGTACTAATATAATCAATGAGTAATCTTATTGAATTAAATACAATAGAATTTGCAATTACTTTGTTTAACAAAAATTAATTTTTGAGAATGTACTTAAAATAATTTACTATTAGTTTTGAATATTCTCTATAGCACAAGTTTCTATGCAAATTCTAGCAAATTCATCTTTGTCCAAAAAATTTCTAAAGTACAGAAATATGTAGGCATTCTAGTATGGTAAAGAAGGTAATTCGAATGAATTTGTTTTTAATTTTAATGCACTAGAAAAACAGAATTATTAATTATTTTCGATCATACACGTAATTTTAAAATTCTTAAAAATTCTATAATTTCTATTCTTATTTAACGAAATCGTTAAGTACATACGTCTATATTTAACAAATTTAAATACATTCTCACCATCTACATTTTCCCTCAAATTTTGTGGTTAAATATTAAAATTTCTAATATACTCTAAGTTTTTTTTTTTTTTTTTTGAGCACATCCTTAAAATATTTTCTTAGTATTTTAATATATTCCTAATTTATATACTCGTAAAGTAGCTATATAAAATTTTTTTTTAAACTCACAATACATCGATTAAATTTTTTATAAAGACAATACACGTCATAAATACTCAAATTATTCAAAACGATTTGAGACACCTGAGCCTAAAGTTAAATAATATAATAATATTGAACAAGAAATAAAAACAAATAAAAAACAAAAATAAATTTTTAAGGCGTTTAAGAAAATCTTGTTATCCTTTTTAATATTTTTAGCGTAAAAATGTGTAAAATATTCGTCCACACCTCTCCCTCTTCCAGTTGTTGTACTTTCAACTCAATAAAAAATTCACGTCAGGCGTTTTTTATTTTTTTTTTTTTGTCTTGTTTTTTTTTTTTATGAAAAACATCCTACACTGGTTTTTAAATAGCATATCATCACTTAAAATTATTACGAATTTCTCATAGACCGTTTAACAAAATAACATGAATAGAACAAAAAAAAAACATATTTGTACATTAGAGAGGAGGCTGTAGAAAATATAGAAGATTCGTAGAAGAATAAAAAGAAAACGCCTTCGTAAAAATTTTTTGTTCTAAAAGATTTGAATATAAAATTAAGATTAGACTAAAATTAGATTTTTGAGATTTAAAAAAAAAATTTTTAATGGAATTATAGAAAAATTAAAATTATATTAATAATAAAATTCAATAATTATTATTCTAAATAATTGTACGTATGTAGAAGATAAATTAACAGGCAATTCAATCAATTGATTAAGACTAATTTAACATTAAAATTTTGTGAACAAAACGGTCTTAATTTTATTTAATCAATATTAATTAATTGATATTAATCATTATAATTAATAATTTCTCAATATTGTAGAACCTGGTATCTCGTATACATTGAATAAGATTCATGTAATATTTCATTCAAAAATTAAATAGGAGAATAGCATTTATGAATAAATTGTTTGCTAAGAAGACAATAATACTGAAACTTTTCTTTTTCCGACTATACAAATAAAAGGTCTACCAAAAATTACTTTTAATCTTCAACAAATTAAGTAACGACTTTATATAAGTAAATCAAATATTTAAGAACTTTGAATTCTGAATTATTTTCTCCCCCCGTCCATTTTGTTAAAACGTTTCGAAAACAAAATTGAATTCATTAATTGCTATGGCCAACACAAACAATTTAAAAAAAAAAAATAGAAATCCACAAAAACAATTCTAGGATTATAAACATTTTGTTCCTTATTTTTGGACACAAAAAGGAATACAAAAACATTGAATCTGTTTCCGCTTTTAAAATATCCTTAAAATTGTTAAAAACAAAAAATGCGTCTTTTTTATTGTTGACATTTTTCTTTTTTTTTTCTATTTTTTATTTTGTTTTCATTTCCTTTTTTTATTTCATATATTTTAGTACAATCACCTCAACAACAATCTCAGCGAAAGGATTCAATGGATTTATCCTCTGGCGGCCAAGATAAAAATTCTGGAAATAAGTCACCAGATAAGAATATGCCTTTAAGCAATAACGATAATCCTATATCACAGTATCATCATGCGAATAAATTAGAAGAAAAAAATAATGATAGTAGTGACACAGTTGGAACAGCAATAAAATTAGAAAATGCTGATTTTGGCAGAAAACTAAATGGTGATGATGATACCAAAGATAGTAATGGTAAAGGAAACGATGATGATGAAGGAAAAGTAAAATGTGAAAATGACAATAAAAGCTCTACAGATGGTGTACAAGAGGTTTGTGGTTATTTCGTTTTTTGATTTTCGTTTTAATTTTTTGTTTAAAGTAAGATTTAAAAAACCAAATACTGTTATAAATTTTAAGTATAGTGTCGTAAGATAGAAAAAGATTCATAGAGTAAAATTTTAAAAATTTATTGTACATTTTATTCTACACATGTTTCAACACATTGAATTTAATGCAATGAAGACATTATCCTTATACAAAGGATTTATTGCAGTTATAGGTATTTGTTTTATGTCATATGTATTCATAAACAAAATACATAAATAGTATAGCAATATTGGTTTATTTAAAGTTTTCATGTGTAGTATGGTTTGTAAATAAATTTCAAAAAAGAACTCTTTGCCAAGCTTAACAGTTACTTGAATTATTAAAACATTAAGATTACAGATTAAATTTCAATGAATCTCCTACAACTTTCTTTAAATTATAAAATCTTTTAATCTAATAAAGTTTTCAAGAAATGTTTTAAATAAGATTTAGGAATTTAAATTGAAAGTGAACTTTTGAAAAAATAATTTGGAATTAAAATTAATTAATATTAATTTAGTCTTTACGTAATTAACGTGTTGTTTAATTAAAAATGTTCTTTAATTTCTTGTAGTTTGTAGGTCGTCGCAACAATGTTACGTCTAAAAATATTATAAAATATACATATAAAACTATAAATATTGCAAAAAACAAATTCAAATAGCAAACCAATACCTATATAGTATCTATTTAAATATTCAAATGACTTGAATTTCTAAGACAAACCCTGAAAGTACGACTAATGCACAGGAATAATACAACAAGTTGTTGCATTCTTATGTGAAAAATAAATATTATGAAACAAATTAAAAAATTTTGATTAAACAAAGAAAAATTGTAAAATCCTTGTCCTTATATCCATCCTTTGCAAAAAGTATTGTAATTATTAAATCTAGGAAATTTTCTTTATTTGAAAATAAAAACTAATTTTTACTATAGCAGCATATCCTTGTAATGTTTTTATATTTTTTGTATACATATATAAATATATACACATGTATATATGTATATTTAGAAAATTTTCATTCTCAATTTACTGAATTAAATGAATTCTAAAAAAATTTTGACTACATATTTTTTAATATTGTTATTAAAAAAAACTAATTAAGTGTGAACATATTATAATGCAGAGCTGCACAAAAAATTAAATTTTGTAAAACGTGATAATATTGTTGTCACGTCTTATTATAATTGTATGAGATTTTTTATTTTATAAGTTAAAAAAATGCATGATTTTAAAGATCACAACAAAAATAATAAAAAATATCGTAAAAAATATTAAAAATATTATAATTTTCATTTTCAGCATAAAACAACGTTAGGTGAAGCTGAAATTCAGAGTGCTGTTGAAGCTGCAGCTGTAATATTTAAAAAAGTTGTCCTACAGAGACGTCAGGAAAAGAAAGCTGCTGAAGAAGGTAAGTGTTTTTTTTAATTATTTGTTTTAATTGTTTAGTAACTAAATTATGGTATTTTAAATAATATTTTGGTATACTTAGTTATTATTAATTAATATTAAAATAAAATTTATCAAAATTATAATATTTGGTTCATAATTTATGCTAATATATTTGTTACTAATACTAGATCACAGTTTATATATTGTATATAAAGAATAATATTAATTTCACAAAAATAATATTGTGGTAAAATTTAGATAAAATATATGTGCTCGCTTATCTTACACTTTTTTTTAATTTTAAGTCAAATAAATCATTGATACTTTGAACGCGTCTATTGTAAAAACGCAAATTTGTAAACCTAAATTTAATAGGAAAAGCTAAACAAAGTATTTTTCATTTTTCTCCGAAAAAATTAACCAAAAACGTGACTCAGATACCCACTCAAATAATTTGAATCTATAAAAAATCAACCAAATTTGTAAAATCTCTGATTTCTGTAAATGATAAAAATTTTGATTGTATTAAAAAAATTCAAAAAATTTGCAATTTTAGCACAAAAATTTAAGGAAAAAAAATTTAAGATGAATTTTCTCTTATTTATCCCATACTGTGATTATATTTTTAAAGATTAGTTCCGCTTTAAACATTACAATTTCAATCTCTCCGGGACAAAATTAATTTTTATCCATACAAATTTTTCTATACAAAAAATTTAATAAAAAACGTAAACAAATTTTTTTAACCGTAAATTATAAAAAGTATTAAAACTCTAATTCTAATTTTAGCATCAAATTTTACAAAAAGAACAAAAAAAAAACCCCGAGAAAAAAGTCACCCCCCTTAAAATGAAAATATGTGTAAAGAAAGAAAAATTATATACAATGAAAAGGCAACATTTACCCTGGAAAACACCCTAAAGTAAAAGAAGGAAAAACAATAGCGATATATTAAAATTAGTCCAGTACTACTCTGAGATAGTTTTAAGGGATGAAGTGGCTATTAATTTATGTAGATATTTTTGAAATATTTTATATTTCGGAATGTGCGAAAAATCTAAAAGGCTTAAAAAAAATTCTCAAAAATTTTCATATTCGAGATCACATTTGTAGTGATATTATAGCCTTCATAAATTAGATAATAGTTTTGGTAAATCGGACGAACCATAGCAGAGAGCAGAGCTTTCAACAATTAAAAATTTTGATATTTTTACATAATATTTATAAAAATATTAAGAAAAATTTGAATATCAAGTATTGTGGCCCATTTTGTCACCGGTAGAAGAACCTTTTAGTCCGTTCGATTTTAAAATCAATTTTCAATTGGGACCGATTACAAATTAGGTATCTTTTGAAAAAATATGGTATTAATAATTTTTCAATTATTGAAAATGACAACTTAAAACGTATGAATGATAGATAAGAAAATTGTTCTCCCATCTTCTTTCATATCGTTTAATACATTTTAATTTAGACTTGAAAAGGTTATTGTTAAATTAACAAATGAAATTTTAATTTTATAATATCTGTACACTAATTGTATAGCATTTGTAAACCAAATATTCAGATACTTTCTTTCAAATTTTATTGAAAATTTTCATGAACTTGCAAAATAGAAAAAATGAAAGGAAAAGAATTTTGTTTACAATGTCCCTATTACCTGATGTCCCTAATCTTTTCGAAGTTTTTCTTTGTTATTTTTCATTGTAGTTATTGCTTGATTTTTTACTTGGTTTCGCAAAATTTTAAAAGGCAATCTAACTAGTGGATCATAGTAATTGACAAACAATGTTTGATTTTGTTTTTCAAGCCAATGATTGAGATTCAAAAATAATATTTATTGTCTAAATGATACAAATAATTGATATCAGAATTATGAACCACATTTGATGATAAATGGAAAAGTTATCAAACAAGAAAGGACCATCTAATCGAAATGCTTAATTCTTATTTTTATTAACATGACTATTTTATAAAACTAACGAATTCAAAAACCATCTACATTCAGACATCCCTTTTTTTTTAGGGTAGATGGCTAAAACTTTTATTGGATGCATATTGTATCAAGTGACGGAAAAACTCTTAAAAATTCGCAAAGTCGAACTTTAAAACCAAAGAGCTTTTAGTGTACTTATCAAAATTGAAATTATTCTCTTTCTTAATTCTGAAAATTACATCCAAATTTCATCTAGTTTAAGGAGAAAATTAACAGGAAAATGAATTCGACATAATATGCATCAACTATAATTTAGAACCTTTTGTTTTAAAGTGTATTCTAGCAAAAAAAAAACTTTAAGTATGTATATATGTGTATCACAAATTAAACATTATACAGAAATTCGTTCCGTTTTTACTGAAAATTTATTTCAATATAAATAAATAGTGAAATAAAATGAGATTTTAACATAATATACATATTTTATTAATCCATATATAATGTTTATCATATTACATATTTACAATATTCAGTCTAGAATACAAATTGCTACTAAATAAATTACTTTGTTTCGTATATAATGCCATGCATAATATCTTATAATAATAATTATAATAACATGTAAGCCATTATAATAATATAAAGTGTGTATATTATAATTATGTATCTAGAGTAAATTAAAGAGTGAGAATAGGAATAGTATACAAAATTGGAAATTATAGGTGTTCCTTAAAAAACTTTTGAATGTCTAGAATAAAGGAACCATAATGGTATATACTTGTGGTATACTAAGAGATAAATTTAATTTTTTTACCAAATTCTATATATGAAACCAAAATTTTTGTGAAAACTAAATTAAGTGTACAGTAGAAAAGATGATTAAATATTTAATTATTGTATTAGCAGTTAGAACATATAATTAAGAAAAACACATTTTGACACAATTTATGTACAAATTGGTATAATCTGTAATTTTAATTTTAAATCGTATTCAAATTTACTTTCTTTAATATTAGATCTAAATTTTTAAAATTGACACAATGGAATTTTCTATAAAAAAAAACAATATTTGCTCGATGGAATTTACATATAATGCGTATTAATTAGTTATAATTAAATAATATGAAAATTAATTAATTAATTTTTGCATAAATATTTCATATAATTTAATTTTCTCTATGGAATTCAAATGAAAATTTCATAAATATTAAAATAAATCATTTTACTAATAATTTAGTGGCATATAGCTACTTAATTTATTCACTAATTTAAAAGTTTTAAAAAATCACATTAGTAATTATCATTAAAAATCGAATTATGTAAAATTTTCATTTAACATTTAGCTCTTATTTCGACTATTTCAATTAAAATTGAAATTTCAAACGAGATCCAATTTCAATTAGACAGGTAACTATCAGTTAGAATTGTCACATATTCCTCAACGTTTTTCGAAATATTTTTTTAATGTCAAATCATAGAATTTCCTCATATAATTTCCTAAAATCAAATCATATTTTTTTCCTCAATGGAGAAGAAATTCTCCTAAAAATTAAAAATTTATCTCACAAAGAGAGTAATTTGATAACTAATTCGTACTATTCAGTAGCACAAGACAGTAGAAAGAGTATTCTACTCGTGTGGTCGCATATCGCAAATCCTTTTGTGTTTCTCTTTAATTTTTCTCAATATTTTTGTATGATCGCATAAGACAAATGGAAATTAAAACTAAAACAAATCAAAGTGCGAAACTCTATTGTACTTGCGTAATACATAATTATGTACTATTACGAACGAAAACTCAAAATAATTATTCTACAAAAAAAAAATGTTTTTCATATTTTCATTTAAAAACAAAAATGAATAAGTAGATCAAAATTATCATAAAACATTATTCTTGTTTTTATAAAATAAAATACAATACAAAATATTAGTGTGTTTGTATTTTTGTTTACACAGTATAGAATAAAATTTGGAATATATGCTTAAGACAATAAACTCTAACATTTGTCCGAAATATATATATATATATATGCATATATGTATGTATATGTGCACGTAAATAAATTAGAATTACACACAATATAAATGTAAAAGATGAATTAAGCTTCAGAGCTTAATTAATTTGAGAAAAATACAAAGTCTATAAATTTTTCCTGGACGTCAACACGTTTACATACATATACATACATATATTTAATGTATTCACAGTATTATGTGTTTATGTATATACGAGTATGTATGTATATTCTTGTAAAACTTAGTAAGGAGAGAAAACATTTTTTTACAACAAAACGTATTTATATTTTTTCATTTTACTAATTGATATTAAAATAATGGAAGTCTATCAAAATAAAAAAGTTCATTTGTTTTTCTTATATAATATATGTATATAATTATTTTAGGGTAATGGGAAATTAATATAAAATACTAAAGAGATAAAAGTTTTCTGAAAAGTATTAAAACGAAAAATATCTAAATTATAATATGAAAAAAATTTCTCAGAACATAAAAAATTTAAAGACCAAATCTTTAAAAATAAAATTTAAAAAATTTTCTTGCATTTCAGTTTGTTTTGTCGTACCATAAAAATTTTTAGATTTAAATAAAGATTTTGTTATAAATTTTTGGGAAATTTTCAGAGTAAAATTGTTATTGTACGGATTTAATTGGAGTTTTATTTTAAACGAAAGTTCAAAATGAGAAGAAATTAATGAAAATTCAGGACAACTTAATTTTCCAAAAATTTGAAAATAAAATATTTAATTCGAGGGAAATTTAGATGAGTTTAACAGGCGTGTTAATTTTTAGCATGTTGTAATTATCCGGTTTTTTGACTTTTTCCTTGCAAATTCAGTTCGGCATTTATATTTTAGTTAGTAAAACGTTAGACATGGACATTACGGTAGTAAAATGTTCGCGTAATTTATATATGTAAACAGTAAACGCAAATAAAAAGAGCAGCTCAAAATTATTTTTTTTTTTTCATTTTATTATCAAATTTTCACAATTTTATCTTTTTTTACAATTCTTTTACGAAAAATTTGAGCAAACAAATCCGACATCACAATTACATCATATTTATACTAGAAGCCTCTTGCTCGAATATTACTAAGTTCAAATATGTTCGAAACAAAATATTGAAAAAATATTAAAACATAAATGTACATATTACGTTATATAAATAATTAATTTAATGTACGAAGGAAAATTTAATATTAAATCTGATTGTTGTTAACTCTCAAAATGTCAAAATTTATATCCCGATACCGGACCAACAATAGTCATTGTATAGTTTATATAAAATGATAGTCTTAAATTTTATCGTTTTGCTTTAGCACCTATTTAATGTTCTATTGGATTGTATGTTTTATATGAGGCTCCACAAACTACTATACATGTCATAAAAAAATCGTATAGGTTGGTGTTAATGGATACACGTACGCAAGAGTATACCGATCTTTTAGGTATATTATAGTTTTCAAATAATAATTATAGTTTTCAAATAATAATTGCTCAAACACAAAATTTTCGATTGAATCAAGATTTTTCAAAAAACTATTAATTTATTATCGTTATCTTATCAAAAAAATTCGCTATTTTTTTCCAAAATGCGCTACTTCTACTTCTACAACTTTGCTATAAATATAATTTTAACAGCAAACGTATATTGTTTTGCACGCAAACTGATAATTTTTGTAATTGGCAAAAAAGTTTCCGAACACAACTTTTTTCAATAGCTTCAAAAGTGTAATAGATATTATTCCTACCCTAAACGTCCGAAAGATTTCATCATATTCCATAATAATCTATATACGTTGTACAAGACACATTGTACTTCACTTTTTATATTGTCTTGGAAGAACATTGAATTTTTAAAAATTGTAAACTGAGATTCTAGATTTATTTTTTGCTATTTGAATTGAAAATTATGCTAGACATACATATATTGTTTCAAAGAGAGCTATCCTTTTTATATTAAAGATTACGATTCGTACTTTAAACAGGCCGGGTGTTAATCAGAATTTTTCTAGTAAAATGTTAAAAACAAACTTATAAGACTCTTAATTTTTCATGTAAAAAACTTGCATCTCTGATTCAACGAATAAAAAACGCTCAAATTTTTGACATTGAGGCACAACATTTTTCAAATTGAGGCACACAACAAAATCAACATTTTTCATAAAAAGCATAACACAGTTTATGTTTTCTATGTACAGAAAATTGAAAATCCTGTATAGGTTTCTGTTCTGTTTCAGAAAAATTCTAAAAATATACTTTAAAAATTTTAAATTGGAACATATGTATTAACAATTATTGAACTTTAAAATATTTTTCTTCTTTTTTTTTCAATTTTTGAATGAATAGTAAGATTAAACCCCTTTTCAAATTCGTATTTCTTTAGTTCGAATGTTTTGTAACAAAATATTTGCAAATCAATTATTCAATTTTTTTTTTTCTTTTATTTCTATTCTCTCTATACTTTATATTCACTTCCTTTCAAATAATTTTGAAATTTTGTAATACATACATACGTACACATATACAAATTATAATATCATTGTAAAGAAAGATGAAAAAAGAAAATAGAAAGCAACAGGAAATTTTTTCATTAAATACGATCTCATAAAATTCCAATTGAAATATTAAATTTCAAAAAAAGAAAAAAAAAATACAGGAAAAACTTTTTTTAATGATTTTCCAATTTATTTCCATTTTTGAAATCTGTTGAAATTTAAGTAGAAATTATACATATGTAATGCATTTTCTTACATAATATAAACACTACATAAAATTTTACTGCAAAATACAAGAATGCTTTCAGAAAGAGAAAAAAAAATATTGCATATATTTAGGCTAAGCAAAAAAATTTTTTCTACTTTCACAAAAATTTAACCTTGAGTGTATTATGTAGCGTTTAATGTAGTAAAGAAATGTACTAAGTGAAGTAAAACATGAATTTTGTAATTTAATTTTTGGGTACACTTTACAATCAAGAATAATTTGCATGAATCTATAGTTTGGTCATGTTAAATAAATTAAGATTAAGGCATCTACCATAATGAAAATATGCAACGTCAACTCGATTATTATTAATTGTTTAATGAATCAAATAAGCTTTCTAGATTTGAATTTTCTGAGACATTCTTAATCATTGAGTAATTCCAGTTTTTTTTTGGTATGTGTTTCATGTATTAACAATATTATGGTAGCCGTTAATACTTTTATAGTAATGAAAAACTGTCTAAGTCAAGAAAGCCGTATTTCGAGTAAACAAATCATATATGTATGTATATCAGGTATATTTGATTTAAAAAAAAAAACTTGGTAAAAATTGTTTTCATACGCATCTCATATAAAATTCAAATTTCCAAATAAATAAAATATTTAAGTAAAATTATGAAAAAAAAATTTCCCTTCCCTAGGTACTAGAAACCAATTAAAATTGTAAAAAATAATGTTGTTTCATTATCATTTAATTTTTTCATAGAGTTTCATACTTTTGAATTCCATAATGAATTATTTATTCTTACTTAGAAATTGTATGTTTTTCAATTTATATAATTGAAATTTCCTTCTATATCTGTATTTGAACATTAAAATGATTAAATTAAAATATATTAGGTTGTATATAGACTTGTACATTGAATTTTTTAATTAAATAAATATAAACAAAAGGACACCTTGAGAACAACGCCGCAACATCTCAAAATTGTTAATTTTTTAAATAGGCATCTTGTTGCAAGCACAAAATATTTCACTATAATTTTTACTCCAAATCAAGTCACAATATATCAAAAATTGACGCTTCTATTCAAAAATTTTTGAATTCAGTTTTCGAACTTTTTTTTAGAGAGAGTTTCTTGTTAAATTCACATCGATATTTTACGATATGAACCCAAATCCAAAAAATATTTTAATTTAATACCGCGACATATTGAGTTTTCGCAATAATTCAAATTATTGCAGTCTTACATTTATTAAAATAAAATACATGCATTATTTTATTTATTGAGTATAACACCACAATATTTCGTTCTATTTTTTTGTTTTATTTTACATATTCTTTAAGAACAGTACTCGTGTAGAACAAAATATTTCGGTGTTTAATTTCCCACATAAAAATTGGCCACCTTAAAACTCAATTAACTCAAAATTATAAATTTAGAGATGTTGAGGTATTATTCTTAAGGTGCGAAAATTAAAAAATTAACTCCTACGAAATTAAAGCAATTCAATTATAGAATTGAACCTTTAAAACAAGTTTGATTAAAAATTATTGAAATTTCTCATACAGTACGAGTACATACCCTAAGTTTAATTCAATTAAATGCTTGGAAATTATATGTGTACAACCAATTAATTTTCTATTAAAAGTTTTCTTTAGTTTTGGAAAACTTACCATATTTTGTAATTAACCAATTGAAATACACTCTTGTAGTAATTTATTTTCAAATTTTCTAAGATATAAAAACAATTTTTAGGTGTAATTTGTTTCTCTTCCTACAAAATATCATTAATTTGAAAGTAAAGCTTTAAATAACATATGAATTTTCAAAACTCATAAAATTTATAAATCAGATTGCTCAGATCAAACAATCACTTCTCACATTGTCACATGTATATTACTGATAATGCGGAATATAAAATTTTACAATACGAAACTGTCGCACTACAATTTTAACGTTGGGTATTATAAATATCTTAAAACATTAGATGAACATACCTACAAACATATAGATATTCAAAACTTTAAAAAAAAAATTCTTTTTGAAATAAAACTCACATGTACGCATTGCTCTGAATCATTTTTAATGTTAAAACAACATTTTTACAATAAAAATATTTGTGCTCGCTGAAATTCTCAGCTCATAAAATATAAAATTTCGTCAACGTAAAAAAAATCAATAAAGAAAAGAAAAAATCTTCGTAATTTTAGACATTACAATTGTCACCAATTTGAACGCATAAAAATAATTGTTTTTTTTTTTTGCTTGAAACACTGAAGCTAAATTGAAGTTTAATATTTAAAAATGAGAAAAGAGACCTTCAAAAACAACAAAGAGGAAATCATAGAGAAAAACTAAAAAAAAAATTTCCCTGTAATATACAAAACTTTATGTCGTAAACAGGGTGCTAATTTAAAATATTCTATATTGAATTTTTGATCGAGTACAAAAAAGGATAATGAAAAATATTATAGATTTGTAGATTACAGAATGGGACGATGATGCACCGCGACCCAAAAAATATCTATTGTGCCCCCCATCATGAGTGACCCACATTTTTGATGAATCCGAGCAATTTTCGATAATGGACAATGTTGAACTAAAAATTATTGAAAAAAAAAGAACAAAAATTTCTTTTGAAATAATGAAAAATATTTCAAAGACCAGATAAGAGCGAATCACACAAACACATAAATGAATCTGAAGGGGACTTTTATTATGAACTCAATAGTTCGTAGTTAGTATATGTAATTAAGAATCTTTTATAAGGGATGTAGTGTATAGAACCTAAATCTAAAAAGTAGGTTGACTTATTTTCATTTTCTTCGTCAAATAATTAAGGATTAATTAACAACTCTAATTTTACCCTATTAAATTAAACAATTAAAACTAAAATTGAAAGTGTCATAGAAAATTTAATAAAAATTTTCAATTTAATGCAAATTAGCGCCAACAAGTTTCTGTAAAAAATATATTTAATTAAAATTAAATACTATATCGTGGAATATATAAATTCAACCACAAAATTAAAAAAAAAAATGAATTATTTTAATAAATTATAAAAGAAAGGGAAACTTATTATAAATATTCATTTATGAAATAGAAAAAAAAATACTCAAAAAAAAATTCAACACCCTATATTATTCCTATATACAATAAGAAAAAAATCATTATGTATGGAGAGACTCACAATTTTTTTTTTCCCTTCCTTTCAACAAAAGAAAAATTAAAATTACCAAAATTGGTACATTTTTAAAGAAATAAAATACGTCACATTAATGGATCGATTCCACATTCTTGTTTTTGTGCTACGTACATAATATATTTTCCTCATATTATTTATATAACATGCATTAAGTTTTGTTATACACTATATACTTATATACATATATGTATGTAGGAACATACAAAAGTGATAAAGTTTTTGAAAATTAACAAGAAAATATTGAATGTGGTTAGAAATTGAAACCCCCAACAAAATAAAAAATAAGTAAAAAAAAATAAAATATAACAATATAAATATTAAAAACAATTATAAAAAAAATAAAAAAGAAAACAAAAAATAACAACAACAACATAATATCAGCGGGGGCGATGTTCCCATATTATAAAACTTGTATCATTTGTGATTACACACATACATATAAATAATAAAATACTATAGCCTGTCTGACTGACTTGTTACAGGCTATATATGTATATTTGCTATAGCTTAGTTACCGTACAAAGTCGGTTATGTTGTTTGCCAACAACTCTTAAAAAAAAAGACTTTAATTTAATCAAAAATTCTTTTAGTTTTTTTGTTTTTTTTTTTTGGTTTTCTTGTTTATAAATGGAAAGTATTACAAATTTCTACAACCAAATATAAATTTCATTCATTTAAATTACATATGTTTGTATCTATGTATTTACATTGAATACTGTGTATGTAAGTGTATGCACCTATAAAATATTACATTATACCTACATAATTTTGTAAAAAAAAAAAATTTAAAAGCACAAAATTTTACATTTTACATATAAATTTTACATTGTACAAGCCCCATATTATAATAGTTCGGTCCACTTGGCAATTTTTTTCAAAAATGCAGTTATAATGAAAATTAATTGGCCATTTTTAACGAAATATGAAATTCGTTTTTAATTCGTTTGAAATTCGCTTTTAGTTCCGTTATCTTGTTGTTGATTTTTTTTTAGAAGAAGGGTTTACTAGATCCGATGTATGAAAAAAACAAATTATAATATGAGATGAAAATCAATATTTTTTAGGTAAAGAAAAAATTATTTTAAAAAAGTTGAAAAATTTCTAAAGAAAATTTAGTTGACTTCAAGTTTTCAGATCTTAGAAAATTCTACACATACAGTGCGTTTTTGATTCTACACCATAAAAAGTAGCGCGTTTTTTATTGTAGAACTGTAAAAAAACTTCTTCAATGGATTTTTTATCACCAAAAAAAAAAAAAATCATCTGATCACACTTGCAAAACATCGAAAATTTTAGTAGTTATCTTTAATTCTTCCAGCTCTCAAAAAATTTGATGGAAAATATGACAAAATTCTATTTTTCTAATACGAATAAATTTCTTTAGATTAGATTTTTGCAAATCGAACATGTTTCAAATTTTGAACTTTACAATCGTACAATTTTGCCTGATTTGTAAAAGCTGCCTTAAAGATATTGATGTGATACGAATGAAAAGCAGTCAAAAAAATCGGGTTTTTAAAATAAATTTCAAATATCCAAACTAATAATATGGGTATGGAACTTGTAATATGTACATATATAAAAATCAGATGATAAAGTGAAGGGACACACATTTGTGGTTTTAGACTTTTTTTTTTTATTTTATTTTATTAAACTTGATAAATCAATCAATTATTGTTGCTTAAATGTAAAATCGTATATGTTACCCTCATATGATGTTTATTGCTGTTCATACATAAATACATATACATACGTAGATATCAGAAAATATCTTATAATATTATAAATTCTACATACAGTTATGTACATATATAAATTTGTGGATATTATGTATGTATGTATGTATATTAATAATAAAAATATTTTCAAGTGTTGTGCTTGTGACTATATAAAGTTATCTCAGCCTGCACAAAAAAACACCATCTGTTGACTATAATCATAATAATTATATATGTACATATTTAAATATATGTTTGCTGATGGTGTTCCTCGCCTCTGTACAAGAAGTTAAATTACTTTTTTTTTTTGTTTTCTTTTTTTTTTTTCTTTTAGAAAATAGACTTTCAATATAAATTTTTATAGGTAAGGTTTCTTATTATTTTATTGTTTGTTGTTATTTATTTCTCTTAACATTATTTTGTTGATGCAACATATTTTATTGTAATAGTAAAAGTAAAATAAAATCAGAAAAAAAATAATAATAATAATAATAATAATAATAATAATAAGAAAACGACAAGACAGAATAAGAAAATTTATAATTTTGCATTGCAATAATTCCAACCGTTCCAATTCGAGGTATGGATCAATTCAATTCAGTCAACAGATCATCTCTGAATCGTAAAGTTTTCCAATCAACCTTAAAAAAGAAATAAATAAATAAATAAAAAATAATTAAGAAATTTTTTTTTTTAATTTTATAAAATATATTGTGCACAAAATAAAGTAAACTGATAAAAAAATAAAAAATTTGTTAAAAATAAACAAAAAAATAAATTTTTTTTTTTCTAAATAACGAACTAAACAATGAAATTAATTAAACAATCCGCGAATTTTACTTTTATTTTCAATATACCTAATTATAATTATGAAATATGTAAAAGATTTAAGATCTATTACAATTATTATTTATAATAAATAAACAAAGGTACGCACATTATGTTTTAATTAATTCAATTATGTTAGCAATATGTGGTTGATTTTATTGAAATTTTTATTAAATTAAATTAAATTGAATAATATAACTAGTGTAAATAATAAATAATAATAAAAATTAATTAATTTATTAATTATAATTCATAGTTTTATAATTAACATCAAATTATAAAATTACAATTAAAATCTTATTTAAAAATTTCACTTTATATTTAAACTATACTGTTATAATCTCTTACATTTTTATGATAATAATTATTATTATTATTTTATTAATTATAAAAATATATTATTATAATTTTTATTAAATTTGAAAATTAAATATAATTTTATATTAAAAATTAAATATTCAGTATATTTTTAAAATTTATTAATTTTCTCTCAAATTATTTTTTTATAATTTGATAATAACAATAATTATTTAAAAAAAAAATAAATTTAATTAATTCTGATTTATTTATAATATTTAGTAATATTGAATATTAATTTCGATTGCAAATAAAATCATAATTATTATATTTAAATCTAAATGGTGGTACACATATTAGCATATGAGTCACAACATTTATTGTATTTAAGACTTAATACAATGCTTTGTTAAAATTTGCAAATTGGCATAAAATTAAAAAAATAAAACCAAATTGATACAAAAAATGCTATATCTGTCAAATAAGTGGCTAAATTTTGAAGTATCTGACTTCTATCATTCACTTACCTATATATATATATATATATAAATTATTCTTAACGGTTAAAAAATTTCATTTATAATTGTAAAAAATAATAGTAAGTGAAATAGTTCGAGGTTTTTATGAAATGACATTATTTTGTTTTGTAAGTCTTTTTTTGATTAAGTTCAAATATTTTGAAACGTTTACACATTTTAATTGATTTTTGTTTTTATAAAATGCACAAAAAACGGAATGTCAATAGTTTGTAGTTGCAAAATATATATACATACTCGTATTTTAAAAAAGCAATGAACGATTACGATAAAAAAGCAGTTCGACTTAAAATAATTCTATTAAAATATGACGAAGCAGTACGTAGGAAGACAAAATCTCATCACAATGTTTGACATTGACATAACATTTGTTAAGTATAAGTATGTATATACTTGTATAATTTGTATAGATTTTTGATTTTCTTCGAAAAATTTTCACAACTTTTGTTAGTTTCTTTTAAATTTTAATATAAATATTTATATTTCAATTCTTCCATTTTTCCTGGTATTCAATTTTTCTTAAATTTTTTCGAAAATAATTTTTTAAAATTTTTTTTAAAAGCTATTTAATTAAATACAGTTAGAAAAATAAAATTTTATTTAATTTTTCTTACAAATTTAAAAATGCATTATAAAAGTAAAAAATTTGCCAAAACAAAGTAGATAAAATTCTCAATGAGTAACCCGAATAAAAGAAAAATAAGTTTTTACTTATTCAACATAATATTGTGTGGGCTATTAAACAATGTACATTTTAATAAGAGTTATTTATATTAATATATAAGAAATTATTAATTTTCATATTATTTTGCAATATTTTAATATTAAAACATATGAGAAGGAATAAAGAAAAAACAGCAAATATTTTATAAAGTCATAATTTGTCGTCATTATGCAAAGAATTGAATTTTAAAAAGGTAATTTTAATAGAAACTGGTGTAAGGCATTATAATGTGGACCTGTTTTATTTGCTTTTTGGCACATTTCCAAAAAAGAATTGAAAAAATTGTTTATTAGTTTTATTCTGTTCGTCTGTCCGTTTGTTCGTCCGTCTGTCTGTCTGTCCATGTGTCTGTTTACAAAACTCCTACGCATTTTGAGACAGAAAACTTGATAGATCTTTAGTAAAAACTAAATTCTGTGAAAGAAAATTTTTGATAATCCCTCCCCCTTCTAAAATTTATAACCCCTCAAAAACTCTTAAAAATGCTAATTTTTGACCATATGGTTTTACTTCCAGGCAGCAATATGTAGGAGTCTGAAATTTAACCAGGTTTTAGAAACTAAAATATAATACATTTTGTTTGAAGAAATTCTTTTTTCCACCTTCAAATTCATTCCCCATGTTATCGTAAAATTTGAATTTTTGGCGCTTTATATTTCCGAAACTTTTTCAAATCTCTATCAAAGCGAAAAACTAGCGGTAGATGCTATGCCAAAAAAAATACGATAATTATTTATCGTAACTCTATAACTTAACCATTCAATTAAACCTAAACTTTAATAACATAAATTTAACGTTTCTTTCAATTTTCTTCTTTGGCTCATCCTATCTGTATGCAATAAATTGAAATATTTTGGGATGTAAATGAAATTTATATGTAGATTATTTAAATGATATCGTAAGACGTAGACTATTATTAAAAGTATTATTTTCACTTGTTTAGTGGGAAAGTGCTTTTTTTTACAAACCATTAGTTTTATTCAACTTTATTTCATAATATTATCACTAGTTTTCCTACTTTTCCATATATAAACCTATATAGATAATTACATCAATTAAAACTTCATCACTTTACATTTGAAATTTTCATCTAATGCTAATATAATTTTAACTTTCAATCAAAACTTTTTACTTATAAATAAAATAGCATCATATCCTACATAAAGAAATTATCAAAAATAAGAAATTTCATTTCAAATAATATTACAGAATAATTAATTAATAATTCATATAAGATTTCTTTTAATATAATTTAAAATTTAAAAAAATAGTTAAAATTTTAAAAATTGAAAGAATAAATAGTGTACAGGACAAAGCCAATATATTTGGAATCTTCTCATCTTTAAAAAAGAAACGCGAATGATTTTGCTTTTACAAAAATTTAGAAAAACTTTACAAAATAGTACAATAAATTTTGTTAATTGTCATAAATTTATTATTGTATGACGAATTTGACAATAAAAACATTATGTGACAAATACGTCGCGTATTTATTTTTGTCAAAAGTATAAGGAATTTTATTCTGACAGTTCTCTATAAAATGCAGTCAATATATTGATTGGAGTTCAATGGTTAAATTTCGTAGGAAAAAAAATAAGCGAATAAATACATTCATCATTACATAATGGCATAAGCTAGCGAATTCGCCTGCTCAAGAGAATTTAAAAAATTCGTCGAATATACTAATCCTTCTTTTCCACTTCAAACTGCTTTTTATCAAAGATTTTTTTTAAACAATATATTTAAATGATGAAATTTATAAAAAAAAATAATGATGTCGTGATTGAATGCCTTTCTTGAAAAGCCCCGACTTCCATTTTGCCATAATGTCGCCTATTAACCCGATATTTCAAATATCATAATTATGTAGACTGTATCTTGTTGTGTAACTCAAAATTACGAGTACTTTAATTTTTTCAAACAGATCAATTTTTTTTTTCTGTCACTTTCTTTTATACGAAACTGACTTTAAAACTTGTTTTGCATTTGTTGTTATGTTACTCAAAGTAATAGAAGTATAAAGGAGATATTTATATTTATCGTATTTTTAATATCATATTACACTTATAACTAATCAATGATCAGTAGACTATATCTAACGTATAGATGACATAACTTTGTTTAATAACATTTATGAGACATTTCATATCGTTACATAATCAGTCTATTAATTTTATTTAATTACAATTTCCTGTATGTTCTCGTAATCAAATTTCACAGGACCAGTAAACATTGTAATTAATTGTATTGGCATCTTTCTCTTTATCACATTTTAAATTACATTAATTTTTAGTATCTTACTTTTGAAATACGAGTACATATGTCAAAATTGACAGATCCAATTGTTTTTCGAAATTTACCAATTTTTATATTGCAAATTGCATCTATATTAAAATTAAATCTCACAAAACCTCTATTTGACAATAACCATTCCCAATTTTCTTGTTACATTATAAAAATGTCATTATTAAATCAAATTAAATGCTAAATTTTTTCCTTAAAAGAAAACTTTCAGTGTATTCTTGTTGACGTTCAAAACGTTATGAGAATTTTAGTTTCAATTTATCCGTATAGATTAAAAATAAAATCAAAATTAACGTAATGCTTTCGCTTTCAACATTTTGCCACATATCATTAAAATTTTATAAATAAATGTTAGTTGTTCTAGTAAAAACAAAATAATATGATAAAACAAAACAACACAATAAATTGAACACACCTATGCGAAGTAACTGAAGTCGTAAAAAAAATGAAAAACAAAACATTATATATACATAGTACCCATATCTACAATGACATTCTCAACTCTAGGGTATATAACAAACATTTTAAAATGAATAGAGAAAACGAAATCAAATTATTTGAATTGAGAAAAATCAAATATGACACTTTGATTGGAATTCTCATGAATATTAAAAATTTGGTAATTTATTTTTTACTCTGTGATATTTGAGGAGTATTTTGAATAAACAAATAACAATACTGTTAAAATAAATTAAACAAATGCATGTATTCTTAAAATATAAGAGAAACTCTAGAGAATATAAAATTCAAAGAATTCTCTTAACTTCTCCTCCGTTAAAAAGTAGAAACCTAATAATGTACTTTAATATAATACTATATGTAGATGCTTATAGTTGTTCGATTTGTAGAAAGTAGATTACTAAAACAAGGCGCAGACCTTGCTTAAAATTTCCGTGCAGTATAAACTTTTTTCTTGATTAGAAATTTCAAACGTGAAGAATTTTATAATTCATGCGGAACAGTTCGTAATCATACAGAAATTTTATCTGTAGTACTCTACATAAAATTGATAAAAATTTAGAATTAATGTTTGCTAGCTACTAATGCTTATTGTTTTTTTTTTTGGGTTAATTCTGATTATTTTTTAAATTTTAATTTGATGTTTTATTACTTAAAGTTTTTGTATTATTTTATAACCACTAATAATAATTATAAAATCATTAAGTTGGAGTCTCGATAGATTTCAATACTACTGCTAGAATAATTTAATTTCACTAACATTGGTTTTTGGGGAAGAAAAGTTACTAACACGTTATGATAAACAAAATAAATTGGATCAACTTTTATCAACCTATGCAAAATTATTTTTTTTTGAAACAGGTGATCTGACAAAAAAATATTCAATAGCAACACCTTATCATGATGAAATAATATCTGATCAAGAAACTTCTTCTTCAACTTCAGGAATGAAAATGTATTACACTGAAGGCGATGAATATAAAATCGTCTTTATAAGTTCAGATTCATCTAGTAAAGAAGAGGATTTTGAAGATACAAGTTCAACAACATCATCAACCCCAAATTGTAACAGTATTATTTTAGATGATTGTGATTGGGATTATTTTGAGCCCGGTGCATCCGGGCTCACAAAACATATATTACGTTCACCATATGATTCACCATTGGTCCGTCGTAGATTTAATAATAATAAATCTCAATCACCGATTGATTCACCAATATTTTATAGACGAAGTGTACTATCAGAATCGTCAAATTCTTCGGTATCACGACAAAAAATGCGTGAAAGCGATACAGGAACAGATGAAGAAATGTTAATGCCAGCTGAAAGTTCATCTCCAACAAGTTCAGATGGTTTTCTTGCTAATAAAAATGAAATGTCTATAAGAAATCGTATTAAAACTAAATTCCTTCGACATAATAATAATTATAGTGGACATTCATCTTCTTCATCTTCTTCTGCTAAACAAAATTTTTATTCCAGTAATAAAGTTGAATCATCATCTTCGAATACTTCATCATCATCTTGTAATGGAAATAAATCTGGTATACAAAATACGCAATCATCATGTTCTTGTGGTGCAAATAATACAACTGGAATATCTATTCAACCACAATATGTTCCTATACCAGTGCCAGTTCCAATACCTGTGCCAATTTCAGCATTTCAAAATTGGAATCCTACTGATTTACTTTTAACAGCTTCAAATACAGCAAATTTAGTAATTTCAAATGAAACTAAAAGTCACGAAAATGAAATGTGCGCAGCGATACAACAATTATGGCAAAATGCAACGCCAACTTTATTACAAAAACAAATTCATGAACAAGCATTAAATGTTTTACCTCCACAAATACAACAACAATTACTTTTAAAACCACAAAACAATTCAGCTCTATATCAACAGCAACAAAAACAGCGACAAGAAATTGTACAATACGAGCATAAAGATACACAACAAAAACTAAACGAGTTTAATGAAATTATTTCCAGAAGCTTACCTGAAACCATAAAAGAAATAAATAGAAAAGAAAATAAAAAATTCATACCGGCCATTAAAACTACAAATAAACCTGTATTGCTAACAAAATCGTCATCATCACCGGTTTTATTCAGTGAAGCGTTAACAACTTCTGAGAATAAAGAAATTTTTCAATTGGGCGATGGTGTAGTACTAAATGAAAAGCAATCGGAAATAAAATTAAATGATAAGCTATCGGTTTCGTCTTCTTTGATGTCTATTAGTTCATCATCAATATCTTCAATGCCACTCTTATTACCGTCAACATTAACCACAAAATTACCTGTATTTTTGTCGCGTTCAGATGATCATTATGATGCTAGTAGCTCGTCAGGTTATGCTACAGAAACTACAATATCGTCGGCTACATTTACCGGTAATTTGAGTGAATTTTCTGCATCATATACTAGCACAAATTCAGTACAAAACGATACGCGAACGTGTACAAAAGAATATACAACGAAAAATAATAGTTCAGATAATAATGATTTTAATTTACAATTGTCGCGTTCCATTATAAACGAAAATTCGATATGCGATAATAAATTATCGATTCGTGATAATAACGATAAGAAACAAATTTCATTTACTGATAACAAAACCAATATCGCAAAAAATACTCAACAAAATTCGGTAACATTTTTAGATTCTACTTTAATAGCAACGAATGAAATCGGTTCAAATGAAAATAACTCTAATATACAATTTAAAAAAATAGACTGTAGTAATAATTTAGATTTAGTGGAAGGTGAAATAAAGTTAAATGCTCAACATTTAATAGAAGAAAATAATAAAATAACAAAAATTTCAAATACGTCCAATACAATTAAAACAAAACTGGTACAGGAAAGTACTTTTAATGTTGAAAATATAAAAGGTAAGAAACAAGATTTTGGAGAATTTCAAGTGGAAAATTCAATTGCTGCAGAAAGCAAGCCATATAAACGTGGTAATTGTAATAATAAAAAATTACAAGAAAAAATTAACAACGAAAGAAAATACAACGATTTAAAAAATAAAAATTTCTGCTTGGCTAAGAATAACAACAGCAATAGCAATAACAATAGCAATAACAATGAAAAAATTGGGGACGTTGACACTAATTCTGTAGCAGCTATTAGCAAAAAATATAACAAAAATTATAATTTAGATAGTAGCAATAGTAGTAATGTACGACCATTGAAAGAAATAAAAAATTCACCGCCATCGTCGTTGCCATTATTACAAGCTGTTGAAAATATTAATAAAACGCCATCATTAAATATAAAAGGAAAAAATTTTAAAGAGAATAAAATATCAAAAAATATTGCAATGATTACTATTGGAAAAATTAAATCCTTTTCGGAGGACAATAATAATTCTAGCGGTTATTTAATATCAGAAAATATGTTCTCATCATCATCTGATTCAGAAACATCTATTGATAATCAAAATCAATCAAGTGATGATGATGACGAAAATTGTTATATCAAAAGAATTAATAACTCTAGCAATAATAACAATAACAGCGATAATTTAATAAGAAAAAAATCCGTTAAACGTAGCTATGATGTGGCTAGTGCTTCTGGTGTTCAAAATTTAATTATTTCAGATAATGAAAATGTTGAAATGCGAGCACAACAACAACAACCCAGTATTTCATCTAGCAGTCATGCAGAATCACATTATTCAACCTCAGATAAAGATAATACTACATCATCTAGTTCAGAGTCAATTGATACGGATGACACTGGCACTATTGCTGATCGTCGACCAAAATCTACAAAAACGTTTTCAAAAGTATTCATTGTTAACCGTAATAATGCATCATCGGGTAGCGATTCTCAAAGTTCTGATGCGAATCTTGAAGATTCATCCGACAATGATACTGATACAGAACGTGATTGTGGTATTATTCTTAATTATATTAAATCGTTGTCAGAAACTAATTTATCAAATAATTCCGACAATGAATTTAATAAATCAACAGCAACAACATCAAGAAGTACCTCAAATGAGGAAATTAATTTGATACAAGATGTTGCCAGTGACATTATAAATAATAACGCCAGCGAAAACGACCATAACTCAGAAAATGATCAAAATATTACTGATACTGATAATAACAATGATGTCGTTGATTTTGATACAAATAGTAATCCTAGTAATGTACTTAAACAAAAAGAGGCGTATCAAAGAGATGACAATATTGAAGTGTTTACTGACAATTCTATTAATTTAGTTGCCAATAATAATAATCAAATTTTATCGAGTATTGAAAGTGATGGTGGTATAATTTTAAATTCAGTACGGAAATTTTCATTCGATAATCAAGACAATAACAATGTGCCAATAATCGGTTCTAAATTTAATTTTACATTGAATGACAATCAAATAGAAAAAATAAAAACAAAAAGTGACAATTCTAACAGTTCTAATTTTAATGAAATAATTGAAAACAATAATTGTTCTGATAAAAATAATGAATTTCCAATAATGAATTCGGATAAAATTATTAAAAATGAAAATATAGAAAGAAGTGAAAATGTAGAGTTACAAGTAGAAAATATAAATAAAAAGGCTGAAAAAGTAATTAGTGAAAAAAGTGATAATTTTATTGAAAGTAACAATGAAAAGACTGAAGTTATTACAAATGATAATGATAAATTAGAAGAATTAACATCGATTACGAACGATGTCGATAAACTTTTAAAATATAAAACTCAAGAAACTGATTATTTGATGGAAAAATTAAAAAAAGATGTTAAAGAAATTAATGAAGATTTGTTGCAAAAACCATTTATAAGTGAATTTAGCGATAGTTGTAGTTCATCTAGTAATGAAAGTATTACAACATCATTGTTTAAAAAATATTGCAGTATTTCAATAATATCATCAAGTGATGATGACGAAATGACTAATAATAATGATAAAAATAATTTAGAAAATTCAACTGATATTAAAAATCAGAATTTTGAAAAAATTTCGAAATTTTCAACAAATAAACCTGAAAAACAACTATTAATTAATTCAGAAATAACAGGGAAAGTGATCGAAAAAGAAAATTTATTTTTATTAGAAAAATCAAAAGAAATTCATAGTCCAATATATTCAACAATACCATCAACATTGTCGCCACCGTCATCGTCATTTTCATCTGAATCGGAACATGAAAATCAAGAAATTAATGTGGAAACTGGTTTACATGATTATAAAAAACAACCAGTTAAGCTTTTATTAAATAAAAAACCAGAAATCGCGAATATAAATGCAAATAATAGTAACAATAATATGAAACAACAACATCATACAGACAACAGCGACAATAACGAACACCAAGAAACTTTAAATAATTTACAAACTAACAAACCCTCTACCGATGATCATATTAATCAAATATTTAGCTTAGAGAAACTAAAAATCAGTAATAAAGGTTCAATAAATAGTATAAATTTAAATAAAAATATTTTATATGAGGATGAAAATCTTATTATTAGAGAAGACAATGA
This sequence comes from Condylostylus longicornis, assembly GCF_029603195.1. Classification (NCBI taxonomy): domain Eukaryota; kingdom Metazoa; phylum Arthropoda; class Insecta; order Diptera; family Dolichopodidae; genus Condylostylus; species Condylostylus longicornis. The sequence continues at coordinate 2,518,452 of NW_026578009.1, read as the reverse complement.
TAACGACAATAAAAATTTCGAAATTAGTTGTAGCGTTGATGATCATTACAATCAAGTTACTGATGATGAAATTCTTAATAAAAATGATCAAGAAAAACAAAATGTTCAACAATTACAACTTTTTGAAAAAGAAGAACAACAACAAAGTCAAAAAGCTCAACAACAACTACAAATAGAAGAACAAAGTGTTTTATTACCTAACGCAAAAACAACTTTAGAAGAAATTCAACAACAGCAAGTTAAAAACTTGTTATTCTCCAATACCGAATATGATTCCTTCGATTTGATACAGGTAAATAAAATACAAATGAGTAGAACATTACCAATGCAATCAACCAGTTCAGAAACTTTTCCTACAACTTACCACAATACATATGCGCAAGTAACTTTAAACAATGATATAATAATTTCTACAATACCAACAAGTACTTCTACTCATACAACTATAACTAATACAACCGCTTCAATTCCATCTACTGTTCATACACTTAACACCAACACGTTAAACGAAAACGTAGGAAATAAATCAGCTGTATTATATTCAAATGATAAAACAAGTAGGAATGATAAAATGAATATAAAAAATGAAAATACCAGTAACACACCTTACAACAATGATGAGAATTTTAATGAAAACAACAACAATAAAAATAAAAATTTACATTACTACCACTATGATGACTTTAATACTTCAACTGATTTAATGACAGACAAAAAGTGTACAACTGTAAATATTAACAAAAACAATAATAATAATAATAATAGTAGCCATATGCAAACGAATAATGGTAACAGTTATAATAATGAAAAACAATGTACTACAAATATATCTTTAGAGTCAGGTATTAAGCCACTTTGGGAAGGTAAAAATGTATTTAACACGCACACAAATGCAAATACTTTCAAAATTCATAATTTTAAAAATACAACAGAAAAAACAGTAGAGTACGAACATTCATACGGTTCAGATGGTGATGATATAAGTGCACAATTTGCAACAACAGCATTAACGGCGGAAAATATTTTCTCTCCAAATAAAAGCGAAAAAACGAACGGTAATAGTTTATCATCAAAATATCGTAGTTTAGTAATGATTAATCAAAGTCAAGATCGATCCAATATAGTAACGTCTACAAGTGCGATACCAACGACACACATTTCAACAAACATGAATAAAGGAATAATAAAAACCCCCCAAATTAATATTATTGGTGAAAATACGCATGTTGTTTTACAACAGTCATCACATGATGAAAATGAAATAGGTAACTGTAACACAAATGTAATCGTGAATAGTTCAAACGCATTTCATAGCAATGATTTCTTAGTTAAATTAAAAAATAATAATAGTAGCAATTTTTCACAAAGCAGCAGTAGTAGTGACCTAAATGAAATATCTAATTATACCTCAATGACGTCATTGTACTTAAATAAAAAATTAGGAAAAAATAATTCGAATAGTGTTAAATATGATGAAAAAATTGATAACAATTTTAATTTAGAAAATGTTAGTAAAAGTGAAAATTTAGAAAATGAAAATGAAAATATACAAATAAATATTTCAGAAATAAATTTATTTAAAAGTGATTCTAGTGATAACAATGACGTCAATTTAATAACAACAATAACTACAACCATACCGAATGCGTTAAACTCCGCGGTTTGTCTTGAAGACGGTTTAGCAGATGATGATTCATGGGTCGAAGAAATCAGTCAAGATGAAGAAGAATTCGCAGGCACAACCACTACTGCTACCGATTCGGATATTGATTCGGGTGAAGATATATCGTTATCTTCATTAATCGATCGTGAAGAAGAGTTACGTGGCTATAATCGGACGGCTATAGATTTTACATTACATACGATTATCGAAGAAAGTTGCGAAGAGTGGAGCGAAGTTGAACAAATCGAGGATAACAGTAGGAAATCGAATCGAAATTATAGTGTCGGTAATAGCGGTGACGGTAATGGTGGAAGTAGTAGTGGAGCAATTAAGAAAAAAATTCAACAATCTTCACCATCCGAGTTAGAAAAATATTTTGTTTTCGGATTGGGTGAAGGAAATATTATGAGCTCGATTGACACGAAAGAAGAAAGTAGTTCAGAAGTAAGTAGTGTGTGTAGTGAAGGTATAGATTCCTTAAGTGAACCACCGATTGATATTAATAACGAACAAGCAAACGATGCTGCTGAATTGGCATGTTCCCGTTTAGAAAAATATTTTTTGTCTGGTTTTATGGGATATTCTCAAACTGAGCGAAATGAATCAGATGAAAGTGGCAGCGTTGGTAGTGACAGTGAAGGACATCCAAGTCCAAGTCAGAGAAGAAAACGTTTAGTAAGAGCTAGAGGTACGCCAAGATCTCAAAATTCGTCTCTTGATAATTTATTAGCTAAGGACAATGAGAGTAATGAAACACTAATATGTGAAAATCAAAATGATACACATGATTCTTCAGAATCAGAAAACTGTGACGATACAGTTATACATGTGGAAAAATCCGAACATGATACAATTAAACGCAAAAAACAAGCGAGAAAACGACATGATTCAGACGAAAATGCACGAAAACCAATCGAAAATGAAGAAAACAATTTCTCCGATAAAAATAATGAAATTTTACAACCTGATTACTTGCTACCAACTTACGGTAGTAACTTAGCTCAATCTAAAAACCAACATAGCCGCGACAGTGGATTTATTGGTAGCAATGATGATCTTCTTAAAAATGACGAATGCGTTAGATCTCCTGAATTGAAAATAGAATTAGAAGATATTAAAGAAGATTCACAAGAAAACAAAGAGACTGATTCTAATAATTTCCTACAAGATTTACAACATCCAAATACGTCTAAGAAACCACCTTTACATCCACAATCGCTTACACGAAAAGATAGTTTCAATAATTGGAGTTCCGATGAAGAAACAAATTTAATGATGTCAAAAATGCGTCAATTTTTCAAAACTTTGGTTGCAGCCAGCGCTAATGCCAGCAGCTCTAAAAATTCAACTCCGATTGTTAGCGGAACAAGTACACCTAAGGGATCAACGCCTGTCGCAAGAGTTAGAAATCGAAATAAACCAGCACAATTGGCTTATTTTGAAAGTGAGCTAACACGATTAATGAAAACTGTGCCAGGTATAAATGACGATCAAGTTCGCGAAATTGTTGAGTACTTAAGTAGTGAAGACACTTGGTCTGATTCATACGACTCTTCTGATTACACTAGCTCCGATTTAGAAGGAGCTGTTAACAAATCTAAAAACTCAGTACTAAAAGAACAAATATCCGCAAGCTGTCAACAAATCATAAATAAATTTGATAATCCAGTTAATGATAGAGAAGGTGATCTTGGTGACGGTGGTTTATTGGAAGAAAAACACAATTTGAATCCAGAAACAGCTTTAGTTTATCAAAAATTGGTTGCATCTTTTTCGAAAATGACAACCGGAAATGAAGATAAAACTGAGCAAATTGATTCAAATCAGATTAATCAACAATCTTCATCAAATGTTGACCAATCAGACAAATCGCCACAATTGTTAGCTAAAGTTATGCATCATATCGGAACAAGATTAGTTGCTCTCATGCATGAAGTAAGTAGTGGTGATTCACGTGCCAGCAATTCTCCGGTAGCACCACAACGATATCATAAACGAATTCACCAAAAAGTACTGAAAAAGGGCGACAATAACGACGATGATGACAGCCTATCTGACTGCAGCAATATAGATAGAATAAATGATGGAAGACATCAAACTGTACAAGTGCAAATTAATAATTCAAACACATTATCCACAACAACAACACAAGTAAATGCACCAACTGATTCTCTTGGTTTAAACCTACCACGAAGTAAATCACATGACTTATTATTAAGCGATGCTAGGCCACAACATCATCAATCTAGTAGTGGTGTTAGTGATACAGCTGGTGAAGAAAATGTTGCCAGCGATTATGAGCGCTTCTCGTGGCGCGGTAGTTTTGAATCAGCATTACTGGCTAATGGTGATTCCAGAACTAAATTAACATTATTAGATAGAGATAATTCATCATCTGCATCCGCTTTGGCTGCAAAGCGTCGTTCAGCAGGTGATTTATTATTTAATCCAACAAGATTAAGCCAAGAACAATTAGATCGTGTACGCAGTTGTGGAAGTATAGGTGGTTCAACAGTAACTGAAGAAAATGAACTACAAGCTACAAAATCATGGAATACATCTATAAATCATCATCATCAAAGTAATTTACATGTACCACAAAATTCATCGAACCGTCGAAGATCAAGTGTACCAGATTCAATATGCGAATACGAAGCGACATCTGACGAAGATAGTAATGTAGATGGAAATTTCAATAAAACAAGATCAACTTTACCACGTAGCTTACAAAATTTCCAAACAAATGTACCAAACACAAATTCTCTTCCGCGTTTACCAACTACACCATTAATGACATCATCTCCGATTTCAAAAGCACAAAGCGTTTATCAATTTTTACCGAGTAGTGTTAAGAGCGCTCGTTATAGACCACCTGGAGTTAATAATAGTCGTAGTAATTCTATAACGAAAAAATCTTCATCAACTTCTGGGTTATCCCAGCTTCTTTATTCAAGAAGAGATGGAAGACGGAAATTTAATATTTTAGGAACCAATGGTGAGTTTTTTTTTTTTTTAATTTTTTTACTTATTAAATTTCCTAATTTTATTTTCTTTTTTTTAATATCATTATTTAAATTTTACTTTATTTATTAACTATTTATGAAGTTATTCTTATTCGTGTTTACAAAATATTTTATCCACAAAATCTTGATTATTGAAAAGTAGTATGTATAAACAGAAACAATTTTCCATATTACCTCAGTTAAGTTCTCTTTGAATTTATATGGATTTTTTTTAAATCTTAACAATCTTCAATTAATCAAAATAATTTCATGTTAATCTTTATTCTTACGTTATGTTGCAAAAAATATTAATTTTCTATTTTTTACAATATTTTTTCTATAGAAAACAATATAGAGTAAAAATTAAGTGTTATCCTTAAGTATATACAAATATTTTCAAAAATTCAAATTAAATTCAATTGAACTAACTTATTCTGACTTAAGTCTATGTACCCCCAAATTACAATTCCTTCAGTAAGTTCACCTTAATTTTGAGGGAAGAGGATTATATTTTTTAATTTACAATTTTTTATTGAAATTATTGGCTACGCTGCGAATTTTTTTTATTAAACATATGAAATTACTTACGAATCTGCTTTTAATTAAAACATATAGGTACTTATAACTCAATATAATCTCTTACTATTTCATAAGTAGTATTTATTTTTACATGTCTGTTAACAAAACGAACATAATATCGCTTTGAATTTCTTTTTCACTCTAAAAAGTAACTTCAATTATGGTTTATATATGTAATACAAAATATTTTTACATGAAATTATTATGTCACAAAGTTTTAAATAATACAAAGTTTTCCTTACACTAACTTCACAGTAGAACGACTAAATAATAGGAAATCACTCATAAGACAATGTATAGTTGGATTTTATTTACAAAATGGCATTTAATTACAAGTAGAAAAATATAATTATACAACTACCTATTGATAAGAGTTTAAATTACGATTACATGACATCAAATAAAAATATGCTTTTCCATATTTGATTAACATGGAATTGCAAGATTTGAAAAAAAACTTAATTTGAACAAGCATTTTGAAAATGAACTTAATATTTTCATTAATAAGTTTTAATCATTCGGAAGTGTCTAAATGAATATTAGTTGAAATTAGAAAATAATTTTCAATAAAATCTATAAAAATTAATCATATAATTAAAGAGAAAATAAATAATTATTGTTTGAAATACTTTGAAAAAAAAAAATAATCAATCTAAATACTAATTTCAACTGGAAAGTTTACAATTACTCACCAATTGTAATAAAAGGAATTGAAATTTAAATATAGCATATAGATAATCTTACCGACAATTAATTTAAAATATATAAATGTTAAATGCTAATGAACGAATATTGTAAATCAGAAATGAAATGAAAATGGAATTCAAACAGATTTGAATGAAATTTTTGAAAAAATTCAAACTTTCACAATATTATTGCATGGAAACATTTTGCTTCCTAGCATACTGGAAAAAAATCGAATTAGCAACAAATAAAATTAAGATATTTTAATGATTTTTAATTAATATTAGTAAAGAATGGAATGTTCAGAACCAGAATAGTCCAATGCAAAATTATATTTTATTGCAGAAAAAGAATGTCAAAAAAAATATTAAATTTTAAAAATTCTTTAACTATATTTTGAATAATGCCATGTATATCTATCAGGCCATCAAGCTGAAATTATTTTCCGAAATTTTCAATCGGAAAAAAATACAAACACAATTCTTAATGTTTTATGTTGCATTTTTTTTTTAAATGCATTTTCCTGATGGAATTTACCAACCGATTTTTTTGCAATTTAAATTCTAAATTAGAGCCTAAAATATTGATAAATTTCCTTCACACAAATAAATTCCGAAACCCCTTCCATTTGAACTCCATATAAATTTGGAATTTATTTTTGATTTGCTCTCTGAGCTTTATGGCCTGATAGACATATATGGCATTACTTAGATAATAAATTTCAATCTTGTTTATGAAACTTATTTTTGATTTTGCTCAATTTCGATGCAAAGTGGGTAGGATTTGGTTTGCAAAAAATTTGAAATAGTAAGAAATATTCGTGTATCAAATAATTTAAAAAAAATTATTATGAAAAGTGTAAAGAAGCACTATAGATATAGCTTCTAGAAGCCGTACATGACCAATTTAAAACAGTAACCGAAATCTGTTTAGAAAACATCTATTTGAATTTCTATTTTTGTCGCCAAATTAAGTCTAATAAGAATTTATTTAGAATTTTAAAGAACAGAATTTTTAATAGCAACTTATTTAGAATTTATTTTCTATTCTATATAAAATAAAATTATTTTTTATCAAAGTCCCATCTTACGATTAAAAAATTCATAATTTAAAATTTTTTCCTCAACAAAATAATTATGCAAAGTTGTGCAACCAAAAAATTGTAGTAAATATTTTTTATTTATACAAGAGTATAACATCAATGGAGTGTTAAATTTAGTAAATCCAGTTAAGGATGGCAAATCAAAATTTTAAAAATCACGGAATAAAATTTAAGATAAAATGAAATTGTCATCTTTTTAAAAATTTTTTTATCAACTTTCATATTTTACTCAAATATTTATAATTTTAAATCATTTAGAGCTCCCGTTATATTCATAAACACTTTCACTACATATAGATTGAATAAAAGAAAATATAGGGTAGAGTTAGATGGTATTATGACACGTGCTTTTCTTTCAGCTATACTTCAATGAATATAATTTTTTTTTGTTACCTTATCTTTAGGCTGCCGTCTTTTGTTTACTGATTTTTTTACACACTTATATGATTTTCGTATTCACGTTTTGTAGCTACTGTTATTGAGCGTTTTCAAAAAGATTTAATTTTCAAATATAAAATTTGAAATTTTAATAATGGATGAATAATTTTCAATTTTTTGTATATTTCATTCGTACTTTGCCGACATTTTGCTGCTTAAATTTTATTCCCTTAATTAACTTTTCTTACCTATACATACATACAAAAAAAGTTTATTTGAAAAAAAAATCATAAAGAAAACGAAAACAATCTGTAAGCACCTGCTGCTGCTGCTTATACTTTGGTAAAGAATGTAAGTACGAGTAAAACAGAAAATCGTAAAAAAAAAAAAATAAAAAAAAAATATTGTTTTTTGTTTTCTGTTTTTCTTTGTACTTAGAAATTACCTTTTAAATATTATGTATTAATTGATTTAAGGGAAGGTTGCCACATTTCATATAAAGATTTTAAATTTTTAAAGCAATTTGCCGTACCCTTTACGCGATGACGACAAATTTCTATATGAAAATGAAATTTTTTTAACCATTTATGAAAAGTAGTATAAATTTTTTAGCGTCAATTTTTTGCAATAAGTTCGCAATTCCATAAACTTCAAATTACTACTCTATAATCTACACAAATAAATTGGTGTTTTACAATTAACACAATTTTTTTTATTGTTTATTTTCTAAAAAAAATAAAAGAAATTCAATACTTTTGAATTATAGTAAAAAAACTTTTTTAAAATTTTCTGCCCAATCAAGTACTTTTTCCTCTTAGTTATCCACTTAAAAGTTGGAATTCTCCTATTTTCAATACAGATGTATTGATACATAAATGGTAATGCCCGAATTTTATTATGTCACAAATATTTTAACTAGGTAGGTAACTAGCCTGCGATAGTTTTTTTCTTTATATTAAATATTTAAGGTTATTGTTGTTTTATTGTTTATTTTTCTTAGTTTAATATCGAGTATTTTGGATATATGAAAATTGTATACTAATTTCTTTTTTAATTTTTTCTAAGTATTGTATATTAAATTATAATAATATTGAATATATTATTAAGATTACCTTAAGAATCTCGGGTTTTGAACCCGAGACCCTTAAAGGAGCGGTGCTAATACACCAATGGTCAGGTCAAATACTGTCACATACTAAATAAATAATGTTTGAATTTTGCATTTGTGTGAAGTATGCATTTTAGAAAAAACAATATGACATTTTAGAAAAACAACTGTTATGATCTTCTTCTTATTTGGCAAGTAAATGAGCCATACGATCACGCCCTTTGTATCTAATTCGAATTCCCCTATACAAAAATTTTATTCGATATACACCTAATACGTACCAGAAACTTAAATTAATGATTTTGACAATATTTATCTTTCGAATTCTTTTAACATTTACATACATAGATACATACTTCAAAAATTTCCCTCCTACTTCAAAAAAACTCAACTCAAAGGTTTATTTTAATAGTTTTTTGAACTATTTCAGAATCACATGATATATTGTGCATTTATATAATTATTAATTTTTAATCCAAATTATGTTACATCTACTAATTAAGTACATTATTACAACGAATATTTATCATAAAAACACTTAGTTAAATAAGTACAAATATGTAATTGCGTACATATGACCTCATAACGCACACGACTTACCTAATCTTAATTAAACATAAACATATATAAGCGTAATCATTCATACTGAATTTACGCATTTCTTGGAAAAATAGTTGAAAATATTAGAAAATATAATATTTTTCGTATTATTTAAATTAAAACATATGCTTAACAGTGAATAAGTCGGAAGCATCTGTATTTTAAAATTGAATTGAGAAAATTAAAGCTGAACTAACAAACATCTATTATAAGTTGACATTTTACAGAGGTGAACTAAAACTCAAAAATTATTTTAGAAGTCCAAATACAAAAAATTTTACTCTTAATTGAAATCAGTTGCACATTAAAGAGATTTTTGAAAGCAAAAGGATTGAAAAACATTTCAAAATATAAAATTTTTCTGTCAAACTCTAGAATTTAAAGCTAATTTTTTATATTCCTGAAAATTTTTTGAAAAATTAATCAATGTTTTATAATTTCCACTAAGTTCGTACTTTCAAACATTAATAGTATGCTTAATATTATATTAAACTGTTATACAATCAAAAAATTGAAACTGTTATGAAAATCAATATTTTTTCTGATTTATTGTAAAAAAAATCCGATATAAAAACACAAAACAAACAATGCAAAATTTCAGAATCCAATATGTCAATAACTGTTACTGGCATAATTAATGAAAACTCAGTAATTAATATTTCATTTTGAATTTTTAATACAATTAATATTGTTTGATTAAGCAGACAGAGCAGACTTTTATTTGTATAAAACTTTAAAAAAAAAAAAAAACACTTTTATTTGCTTATATTTTAATGCTTATTTAATGAGAAAATAAAAACAAAATTGCTAAATAAACATTAAACTGTCATTCTTTCACAAAATTGTAACTTTATTCAGTGCATTTTATTTCTAGAACATCAGCAATTTGTTTTGCATTTTGTGTTGCTCAAGCAAAATTTTCTGTTAGAACAATATCAAAAGAAAAACTAAAACAAAAAACTAAAGAATTTGACTTTACCTCTAAAAATATCAGATGAATTGAAATTATAATTTTCACTACTTATTTTTAAAAATAGCAGTTTTAAAAATAAATTGCAGTCACGTTTATTATGTCATGCGATTTTGGGTTTTTTCTTTTTATTATCATACATATGTACATGCATATGTTATTTATTATTATCAAAAAACACGTTTGAATATATTGAAATAATTGCAAAAACAAAATTACTTTACTGTTTTTATAATGAAAAATTTTAGAAACAAAAAATTATCGTTCTCTAATAAAATTCAATAATGTCAGAACATGATGAGTAGGTAACACTATTGAAAATACTTTGTCATTGAAAATACAAAGTTATGAAAAATTCAACCACAGTTATTTTAGTAGCCACACGAGTTCAAATAATATTTCTTACTTATACATGCATGTATGTATATCTTTGGATGTGTGCATAATTTTAAGAGAAACCGCAAATTTTTAGCAAAACATTCATATACATACATACATAAATATATTTAATAATATGTATTAGTTTAATTAATTAATAATAAGTTAAAAATTTCATTGTGATTAGAACAAGACAATTGTATAAATTAAATCAAAACATATTTTTTATCACTTTTACACGCGTCACATAAAAAGTTACTAAAAGTAAATATATAATTTGCATACATACATACATATTTGTGTATACATACATAAATAATTTGGCATTATTTTAAAAGTAAAGATTAAAATCTATTGGGTTTTGTGAACGCCACCTACATAATATTTCATGCATTTTTATAAAATTATGCGGTGAATAATTATGTTAGTCAAACTCTGACTGAAAATTAAATAATATACTATAATATTATGGCTATCGATTTAAAAACCTTAGAAAAAACTTTAAAGCCCAGTTAAAATTATAATATTTTAAAACAAGCTGTCTCCACTTGTGAACTTTAAATATTTATATCTATTTACTGCCATATAGAGAATATGAGATCACAATATTCTAAATTTCATGGTAGGAAACTGGATTAGTTGTGTTTTGGTTACACTATTATTATATTTTATAAATGGAGTATATATTGGGCTACCCCAGTGATGAGCAACCTTTTTTTAAATTGGGCCAAATGAGAAAAAGCATTCGTTTCCCGGGCCGCAGTTATAGCAGATTTATTTTCTATTTTCAGTAATAAGTAATTTCAAGGCATTTTGTAGTTATTTTTAAATGTTTATTGAATGTATCTTAGATATTGTAATTATTTTCTTAAACTTAAACATATTATTATAAAAATAGTGATTTAAAAATTATAATAAGAAAAAATAAAAATAAGTATTGAAAGTTTTAATGAGAAATTTGACAGTGGTGCTTCTAGTCAACAAGTTTAGAAATATTTGCTTGATGAGCATTTTATAATCGCGGTTTTTTAATTTTTTAAAATTTTATCAAACTTATTTTATCATTTTTTGTATTGATGAAAATTAACCGATTCAAACCATGCTAAAGTTAAAAACTCGTATAAGAAATAGATATGTATGTATATTAAATTAAATTTTTTAGACTCTGTTAAAACAAAGCGGCGTACAAAAGATCTGAGTACGCATTGAGCATACAGTACGAAAAGCCGACATTTAACCAAAAAAAAGTTTTTGGGAAATCTTTTTTTTTAAACAATAAGTAAATAAGTGAATAAGTGAAACAAACTTTATTTTTAAGTCGCAAAAAAAAAATTTGTCGGGCCGCGGTTTGCTCATCACTGGGCTACACTATTAAAAAATCACCTTTGCAGTGAATTTTTTAACAATGGTTTATGAATTTTAAAATATTATTGTTAATTGGTTGGTTAGTTGTGGCGACCTGTGCAGCCAGTTCACCGCACCCGAATTAACATAAATGTACCGTTTTGATACCACTACCCCGTGATCACCACATTGTCATTGAGTGTACGATTACAGGTGGCCTATATGTAAGCCATCCCGGTTCTCTTGAGGAATCTATTTAAATCCTCGATACTAATCCTCGATATTTCGTTCAGTCCCATTACACTTGCTCTGCTCCATATGATTAGTCTGGCCCCACCCAGAACCGGACACTTGCAGACTCGTATTGGTGTGGTAATAAGAAAAGTTATTATCATTGTCAGTGTAAAATAAACGTTTTAAAGATTTATGAAGATAAGTAAAGAGAAAATTCCATTACACGTCAAATATTATGATTAATAACTGCTGTACTTGATGTACCAATTTATTCTAAAACAAATTTTATATTTAGTAAAATTATTTTCAATTATAGTTAAATACATTCCAATATATAAGATGCTGGTGTCTAAATAAAATTGCTACGTTAATTGATGTCTATAATACTAAAACTTTTAGTTTGCCAAATTTTTATACATATTTTGTCTACAACTAGCACAGCTATTTTTAATTTTATTTAATTTCTTCTTCTTGTTGCAATTAAATTTAAATTTTTGTTTTCTTTTTTCAAGGATGGTGATGTTGACATCAAATGAATGTTACACTTTTTAATTAACTATTAAAGAATGTTACACTTTTTAATTAACTATTAAAGAATTATGATTCGTTACGATATCATTTGAGTTACTTTTGTTGTTGTAACGAAAATAATATAAACTTTAACCCTTATATAGTACGAGCAGTTAAACAAAATTTTTAGTTGTAAAAAATAATTTAGTTTATTAAGCATTTTCTATTGCACTTTCTATGTCTTTATTATACCTATACAAAACTATGTTTTAAAAATCCCCAATTATTTGTAAAGCCTTGTATTCGAATATCAGATTTATACTATTCTGGATTCTTGTAATAAGACGTCTGTTCTGTTTCACTTCCTTCATGACTTTAACTTGTATTCGAATTAATGACTTACAATATTTCAATGCAAATTGTCTTTATTACAAAAATTTTTGGAAAAATTTTAATTTAAAACTATGTTATAGAACAATTAAAATGACAAGCAAATTTTAGAAATATGAAATTATATTATTTTTATTCTTATATAATTTAAACATTGTATGTATTGTATGTATGGTAGTTTAATACCTACATGTATTACAATTTCAAAAAGAAATTTTATTTAATTTAATTCAAATTTAAAGCTACCAGCAAATATTTAATTATTTATTATATTATGTGGTATATGCTTTGAAATATTTTATTTCAAAGCATACACTACATAATATACTCGTCCATATATAAATATATATCTTATAAAAAAATATATATACATAGATTCATATGTATGTATACGTATTTATAAGATATAATAAAAATGTATATATATATGAATATTAAATAGAAGTAAAAATTTCATTCAACCTTTAAAATCTTGCACTTTCAAGGAATTTTATTTAATTCTCTGGATATTTATATCAAATCTTTTGGAATTCAAAACATGCACATTGCACGCACTTATAACATTATTATTATTATTCTCCTTCTATTTTTCATCAACTTGTTAATTCAAAACCAGAACACGCACATATACAATTAATATATGTATACTTACTTTAATAGTTAGTTTATAAGAATAAATAAAATAAAGAATAAAAATTTCTTTGAGAAAAAAATTCAACCTTAACCGAGAGTAAATTTAAAATGTCAAAATATTTGTTATTTAAAAGAATTTTTAAAAAGTAAACATATTAATCCCTAAGGTAGAGTGACCTACACCAGTAATATTAAACGGAAACACCTAAAACAAATTTCTCCCCTCCTCTAGAAGTTATACACCCCCCCCCCCCCCTTCAAAAACCCTAAAAATGCCATTTTTAAACTATTTATCGCAGTGAAACCATAAGTATTTTTTAAATTTCGCAAACGCAGAAAGGCAGTGGCTTGCTTCCCCTAGCATGGTATACTATAGTTAAACTTTAAAAAAAAAAATTGGCATAAAAATTTACCGTTATCTAAAATCCTTTTTTTCCAAATTTTTTCTCTCGTTTTTCTTCTAGATCCAGGCTTGTGAGAACCTGAAATTTTACCAACTTTTAGACATTAACAAATAGTTCATTTCGTTAGAAGGAAATTTTTTTCAATCTCCACCCCCTCTCAAGTTATCGCCTCTTGAAATTTGTAAAATTTGAATTTTTGACACCTTATATTTCCGAAACCGCATGCTTTTTCAAATTTCTATAAACGCAAAAAGGTAACGGTAAATTCCATGACATTAAAAAATATTATTATTTTTCTTAACTCATACAATTAAACCTTAAAATCGAGCATTATGTTATCCCATTATTAAATTAATTTTTGCTGTATTTCAAAGACTGCGTAAATCGCTCATCCTAAGTATATGCAATCCTAGAAATAGTTTCATATATGAAAGAAAACAATTTTGATAGTGCGGTAGGTATACTTAGACTGTATTTAAAAGCAGTATTTTCACTTGTTGAAGGGAAAAGCGCTACAACACAAACCGTTAGTTTGACCCAACTTTATTATTAAAATTTCTTTATTCTTCTTAATGTGCAGTCGATTATAAAAACATAAATTGTTGTTGAAAGACAAAAAATGTTTGCATACAACTAAAAATTTTTTAAATATTTTCATTTCCCACGTAATTACAAAAAAACATGTCAAAACTATGACAAATAAGTAAAATTATTGGAAATGATCCTTAAACACTTATATAATTAAATGGTCTAGTATTCTTTCATGATAAATTTTTAAATTAAATTGAAAACGTGCGATTATTATTATGTAATTAATTTCAGAAAAACATTACATCAAGGATACACGCAAGAATGTTATTCTTAGGACTGTGTATATAGAATACAAACTGTTTGATCATTTTTTGTAAGGTTGATTTCATTTTTAATAAAATGAGTTTCAATTTGTAGAAGAATGTGAGCAAGTAGATAATAAATTTTTCATAACTGCGAATACGAGTAATACAATTAAAATTAGTAAAATAAATTGCAAAAAAAATCACGAATGTTACCAGCAAACAAAAGTCTAGTGTCAAATTGCTTTTTTCATATATCGAAATGGAAAAATTTTTTTTTATTAGCAAAAAATTTCAACACGCAATGTCACAAATTGCCCGTTTCATTACTTATTTACAATCAATCAAGGTTTATTGGTCAAATATTGGAAAAAATCATATATTTAAAATTTTTTTTTAGGTTATTTATTAAATCATATAAAATAATTCCTTTTTTTCACACATTTTACAGATTCCATGCGCTCTTCAGATTCTAAAAACAATTTCTAATCCTTACAATACCTAAAAATATATGAATGTATGAATTTGAAAGTATAATAAAAATTTTTAATGCACCCAGCCATAGGAATTTTAATTTTTAATACCTCAGTAGCTTAAAAAAAAAAAACAAAATAGAAAAGGATTTATTGGCTTTTTCGTGGTATCTTGTAATTTTTGTTTGGTTTTCCAAAAGTTTAATAAATTTTAAAAATCTATTTTACTTTCAGAATTTCAAAGTTTTGCAAGAAAAAAAATATTATCTTAAAATTTGTATTAAAACATTTTCAGCACAATATAATATTTTCAACAAAATGGGCAAAAAAAAATATAATTATCAGTTTCACTATGTCCTCCCTTCAGTTTGTATGCCTGTTTACAAAATGTTCTATCTATCTGTTAAAATAGAAAGCTTAAATTAATTCATACATAAACAATTCAATTTGAGAACACTTTTTTCAGAGAATAAAAATTTTACCTACGTGTGCCTGTTTCACTTTCGATTTTAGAGATTGCAAAAAAGTTTTTCGAGATTTTTCTTCTTTTACATGAAAAGCTATAAAAGTTTAAGGCGGGTTTTAGGTATCAAACATTTTTCATGTTTTTATTGGATGACGTTCTATTTTTTTCTCTTTCCGAATAAAAATAAGAAATTGATAGTACTCGTATTTATCTTAGTTCACCCAACCAAACAGACGTCGAATTCGACTATTTTTTAATAATTTTTTCAATTTTGTTGAATTTTATTAAATTGTCATCCGAAAAATATGCAATTTTCATATATAAATAAAAATAATTTGAGTGCAAATAATTTTTCTTTTTAAAAAATGCGTATTTTTGTTTATTCAAAGGAAATGTGCTATTTTTCAAGAATTTGGTTTAACCATAAAATTTATTTTTTGAAACAATAACTTTTTGCTAATTTAAATTTATATTGGAAAAAGTTTAAGGTTATGTCTCGTTCTATTGTTTTTGCTTTTTTTTTATTGTATTTTTATTTTCATACCGTTATTACATAAAATTTTTGTTTTATTTTTTTCCTCTTTTGTGGCAACATGATTTTTCTTTGCTTTGTTTTTTTTTTCAAATCTGTCTAGTATGTAAACTCTATTCTAAGTAAGTAGGTGAATATTTGCTTTATATACTGAGCATTTGAGTATTGTAAATATTTACTCATTGTACATGTGTACATATATGCATAAGTTTGTTAAAAAAATATGTAAATTTTACATACATATTTAAGTGAATACATACAAACGTACCGAATTATTTACTTATTTATGAACAGACGCACAATGGCTTTAATATTGAAATAAAATATAAATTTTTTAAAGGATAAAATTTAATATTTTCTTACAAAAATTTTTTAAAATAACGCAGACCTCTTTCTTACTTATAATATATATGAACATAAATACATACATGATTTACGCATATTAACGCATAAGCATGCCAAAAAAAACTACTTTTATCTACTGATTTTCGAGCGTTCTTTAAATAAGCAAAGCAATAATTTTCACTTTACTTTATTTTTTAAGGTGTGTTTCATATTATGAATAATTATACTTGGTCTCCCGCATTTAGTCGACTTTACTATAATAAAATATGTGACATTGTACTTGTATATGTGCATTCGGTTAGAAAAAAAATAATTGCCGTACGATATATTTTGAAAGCATTTAGGATACAATGATATGTGATATTGTCTTTATGGTTGTCCTTTAGAAGTCACGAAGTGCTGTTGTGTATACATATTATATATATGTATGTATGTATGTAATATTATTTCTTTTTTAAGAAGCGTACAATGGCGTTCAATGATATTAATTAATTTTTAAGACCCTTATACATACGTACATGTACATTATATACATTACATATGTACACATTACATTATTTTGTAGTTAAATAATTAAATAATTAATTAATTAATTGGAAAAATAGCGGATTTTATTAATAACATTGATAATAATTATGAAGTAAGAAATAAATCTGTGAATAAGGCCAATAAATTTTAAACTAAAAATTTAATTAAATTTTGAACAATAAAGCTCCTTTCGTATATTCTTATTTAAGACCTAAAGTCTTCCTTCTTTTCGTTCGCACTTTACACGTAGCTTCTGTTACAGAATCGGCAAGCACGCTTTTTGAATTAGATCGATAAGAGTTATGATTCCCAAGATATCAGAACTTCTTTAAAAAGCGAGTTTCCTATACAAAAATTTAAATTTCTACTATAATTACACCTATGGTAAATACATGGTAAAAATTTTATCAGGGCATGTATCAAATATATGGGTGCATGTAATTTATTTTCTTTATTCTCATTTTTCTTTTCATCTATTTTGCAAGAGATTTTGTGAGTATTATAGAATTAGTAGGGCATTAAATTGCCTATCATCTTCTTACATTAATAATAAGAATAGCATAAAATACAAAATTATTTTTTGCAAGTCTCCCATCAAAATTCTTGTTCATTTTTTATAAATTACTCTAATATTATATTATAATTGAATTAATCATGAATTTACTTTTATAACGAGTCAACAACCTTTATGTATATTACGCCTGTATATATGTGTGTTTATATGATACTTAAATGTGTAATTTATATCACATTTTATATTATTATTCTTCCATATATTCTATGTAACACAAAAACAAAACAACCAGCCCAACATAAGTATCGATTAGGGAATTCATGTCTGGTAAAACAAAAAAATAAAAATATTTTACATTTTTCTTTTTTTACATTTAAGTAAAAAAAAAACATTTTTTTTTTCAAAGAAAATAAAAACAAAATACAAAATATTATACGCAATGTGTACCGTTACAATTGGGATGTCTAGTCCATCAAAATACCATCTGTTTTCTGCTTTTTATTTTTTTTTATTTTGTGTTTTTCCATTTAACATTATCAGTCAATGGTAACATTAATAAGTTCATGACTGAATGCACTTAATGGACTAAAATCTACACTAAATAATGTACAACACCCACCGCACCAGGCCAAAGAAAAAACACATCCATACATACATACATACCATGTGTTAAAAAAAATGCCTTTTTGTTTTTGTTTTTCTCATTATTATTGACTAGGGTGACAATACAAAACCTGAACACCTGAATTTGAATTTGATTTGCTTTCTGTTTTTAATTTTCATTTTCATTTATACATTTTACTTTAACATTGTTTACGTACACTAAGTATACATAAATATTGAAAAAATTAGGAGCAGTTTTGCTTTTACTTGGTATAAATTTTATAAATTGTATACAGTCACACCAAATAAATATGCATAAAATCCTGGTTTAGGGAACGATTAGCGCATTGAATAGAACAAAATTAAAAATATATTTTAATCATACAAAATGTATGTCAATATTATTATTAAAAACGTCTTAATGTTACTTTTTGTTTTGCGGACGTATCTAAAATTATAACTTCACTTTTCAATATCCGAAATAATTTACTACAGATTTTGCTTTGATATTTTAGAAACCGTTTGCAAGAGAGTAAACTTTAAAGTTTTTGTCATTAGTTGTCAAATTTTATAATACTGAATGTAAACGTTACATCGAATTGAAATGATTCACTCGGATTTTTTTTTAAAAACAGACTCTTTAAATTTACGTTTTAAATTTACTCTTAATATGAATAAAATATTCCTCTATTTTTCACAACACTAAAATGAGAAACGTATTTGCGCATAGTTTATATATCTGGAGGTGACTGTATATAAAAAAGAAAAACAAAATATTCAGGGAGGAAGAAAAAAACAACTAAGTATATCCGCAAAAAGCACAAAATGTGTAATTTTCGTTTTTTCTTGTTTGTTATTGTAAAATACAAAACATTTAGTTTAGTTCGGTCTGACTGGGGTGGAAATAATTTAAATATTCATTCGGTAGGTCCATAAACCCATACACTTGTATTCATTGATATGTACATTAAAAATTAAGTCCTTATAATAAACACCATTTTGTATTTTATTTTATTTTAATATACAAAAGGTGTGGTATGGTTTTTTTTTGCCAAGATTTATTATTAATTTTTTTTTAGCTAGTAAAATGAAAAGTAAATTTAATAAAATTCAATTTCATTAAAATTTCTGTTGCTACAAAATTGTAGTTAGCGTTTCTTATTTGTTCACGCGACATTTTTTATGTACCCAATTAAAAAAGTTATAAAGTGTTGTAGATTTAAAGAATCTAGCTCCCATTCTTTATTTACCATATTATTTATTGTTTCAAAAAAAAACAAAAACAAATTTAAAAAAAATGTATACTTATCAGTTTTCATGAGTTTGCCCGTCTGTCCGTTCGTTGGCAATAATCACACATATCAACAAAATTCAGTAAAAGAATTATTTCAGCTCTCTTCCCCCTGGAAAAATGTAGTAATTCCCGTCGAAATTGTGATTTACTCTTAAAAACCATAAAAACATGAGATTTTTTTGTTACATATGTTCAAAGATTTATGTCCAAAGATTTTAACAAATTCAAATTGCAGCTTTTTTGCAAATTGAACAAGTGAGGAAAAATAAGTTTTTGAATCCTAATTTTTCCTAGACTTTTAACCTTAAAAAAAAATCGTAGAGAAATGTTCGATTTTTAAATTGATCGTTCCAGTTTAAACCCTAGCTCAAGCTAGATTCATTCAAATATGAACAAAATTGGTTGAAATTAAAAATTTAATATACTCGTAGTTTGTATGAATTTTTAGGCGAAATCAATTTCACATACTATACAAAATACACATTAATAATTATACCCTGCACTTCGTGAAGGGTATATTAACTTTGGTATGGAGTTTGTAACTACTTGAAGGAGTCATCTGCGGTATGGACATATATATATATTCTTGCTCAGCGTAAAATTCTGCGTCGATTTAGACATGTCCGTCCGTCCGTCCGTCCGTCCGATCGCACGATAACTCAAAAACGAATAATGCAATCGACACCAAACTTTCACAAGTTTTTTCTTTTGTGCCAAGGACGAACCCTATTGTTATTGGACTAAGTCGGACAACGGGTTCGGGTAGCTGCCATACAACTCCAAGAGTTTATTTTAAGTATTTCAAAAACTAATAAAGCTATAAATATAAAATTTTGTATACATGTGTCCAATTATATTCTACACATGCTCTAAAAATTATAATGGGATAGCTGCACCGGTTCGGGTGGCTGCCATACAACTCCAACAGCAAATTTTTTATATTCGGCAAAATAATAAAGTCAGATTCATGAAACTTGGCAGTCATGTGTCCAGTTATGGGTCAGACATATTTCTGAAGTTTTGGTGGAATTGCTTAACAGGTTCGAGTAGATCCCATACAAGTCTAAAAGCTTATTCTTAATATTTGGAAAAATAATAAAGTCAGATTCATGAAACTTGGCAGTTGTGTGTCCGATTATAGATCACATATATTTGTGAAGTTTTGATGAAATTGCTTGACAGGTTTAGGTACTTACCATACAACTCCAAAAGCTAATTTTAAATATTTTGAAAAATAATAAGGTCAGATTGATGAAACTTGGCAGTCGGATGTCCAATGATAGGTCAGACATGTCCGTGAAGTTTCTATAGAATGATCTCACAGGTTCGAGTAATTGCTACACAATAACGAAAGGTGCAGGGTATAATTCAATCGGTTTATACCGACTGAAACGTTTTTACTTGTTTTTTTCTGTTATTGGTTCACTTAAAAAAAGCCATTATTTTAAATTTCTCTGTAAATGCGAAAATGCAAAAATGGCCCATACGATTTACACGTTTATTAACTTGTATTTTTATTAAGTGTTAAAAAAAGCTTTTCAGAAGGCTTTCAATTCATTTCTTATGTACTTTTTTCAATTCTAAAATTATAAGACTTCAATGAAATCAATAATTCTATGTTAAAGTTTACAGAACACAAGAAAATATTGAAATATTATTTTAAGTTTAAAAACCATTTCAAGGAACAATTTACACAAATCCATAAATGAATATAAATGTCTATAATAAATGGGTATGCAATTGGACAAAATTCAAAACGCCTAATTCAAATATATTTAAATTTTCTCAAATATCTAAACAAAAATATGCAGATTGAAAAGATAATATTCTAGTCAATAATTTTTTTCTACCTAACCAGAATCATGCTTAACATTTCTGTAATTTTAATGTGGTTGAGAGTCTTAGATCAAATATAAGATCTCGGAATCTGAAACGAAAAATTTTCAATGAAAATTTGTACTAAGCACAATATGGTTCAATTGAAAATAGTACCCCCCTGAGATTTTAAAATTTCTCAGCTTAATTTAGTAGTACAAATTTTTGATTATCTTTTATAATTAAAATACATACGAGCATATTCAAAATTAATCTACATTATAATCTAATTTCTGTTACTGATTTATTAATATGATTTTTTTTACCAAATTTAAATTAACAATAGGTACTGCGGTAATTCGAGTATATATATATATATATAGATACTGCGGTATTTAAATTTAAATTAAAATTCGTAATTACAAAATTTATTTTTAACATAATTATGCATCGTTATGCCAGACACATCCAATATTCATGATGAAGCCTTTGAGATTCCATAAAATTTTATTCATAATAATTACAACACGTGTAGAAAATCATTTATAATTTATTAGTGAGAAAAAAAACAAGAAATATTTTCTAAAATTAAAAAAAAAATAAATTCAAATCATAAAAAATCAATGAAACTGTTATAAGTATATAAATGTATAGTCATAAAATTGATCTAAGAAATCAATAATTTCAATGACATTCCAAACATTCTTGAAGATTATATGAAAAAGAAACATAAAATTCAATACAAAGTACCCATATAGTTTTTTAGTAAGTTCGAAAAAAAAGGTAATAAAAATTTATTTAAAAACAATAAAATATCTTGTAAAAAACTTAAACCAGTTAAAAATCATAATAGCCATAAATTTTAAAAAAGACAACATACTATATGATAACTAAGAAATTACCTTTACTTACCTGTAGTTTAGTGAAATGTTCATAGCCCGAATTCAATTCTTTGTAAAATTTCTGTATTCTTTACCTTACGATTCAATACAGGTAAATTGTGAATTTTACACCTTTTTTTCTCCCTTCTGAAAGAATATAAAATATAATATTTTTGTGATGCCGCAATTTTCGACATTCAGCAATAGCAACTTTGTACTCAATTTTTGTAAAATTTTGTAATGAGTTTTTGCTCATTTCAACTAAACTTACTTAGTAACTAAATTTTATTTGTTTTCTTTATAATTTTATATACAAAGTTAAATAAGTTGATTTGGTATTTAAATGCATTTTTCAGGTTCGTCATTATGTGGTCTTTTGTATTTTCATTTAAAATGTGATAAAATTTAATGGATTTAGATTAGAGTGTTGAATATGCAATGTTATTTGTATCTATTCTACAACAATTAAATATTTTCACCTATTCAACGGTATGAACTGATTTTCGGAAATTAAAATAGATAGTATAAATGTATGGAAAATTTATTGCTACTTAAATGCGATAATTTTCTATGAAAACATTTTGTAAATCAAAAAAATAATTTGATTGACAATCAAGTCAATTGAACAAATCCATTTCGTCAATTAAAATTAATTTCAGCAATACTTAATGATTGCAGTTTTTGAAATTATCTGCAACAAAGAAAAAACTTGTGGAGAGCAATCATCTCTTTTCAGATACCATGTATAAAGGGTGAACCTCTAATATGGTATAATCTCTCGGGGGCAAAAAGATGGGACAATTTTAATGCCTGGGGGGCAACAAATGAATTTTTAACACACAAAATCGCAGTTAAAAATTTTTCGTTTTGAAAAAAAGTGTATCGATTAAAATGGCTATAACTTTCATAGTTATTACACGATTTAAAAAAAAATTAATATGTACAGTCACCCTGTATATTTGAATTTTACAAGCATTTATAAAATCTACCCTATCTATCAGGGTTCCATATATATGATGCATTTTTATGATTACTACTGAAGTCAAATACACTTCTTAAAATAATCACGATTTAGTTAATCATAATTTAGTATCATCGTATTTTCGAGTTTAAAAAAGGAACCCTAGTTGAAAAAGATTCCGAAATTCATTAAAATTAATCCAGCTGAATCACTTTTCAACTTCCAGTTTTTATGTTAATATATAGTTGACTGATTTTTCAAATGACACTATACTCTCCTGAATAGTTTTCATATTGAAAACAGATTTTCGATTTACAAAAAACTAACCTGCGATTCATTCATTTTTCGAACTCGATATGACGATCTGTTGTGGGGAAATTATTTTCAGACCTTACAAAATTAGAAAAGCTCAATATTTTAGACTAAGTAAATTTCGTTCAGAATCGTTTCGTTAAATATCTTTTTCATTCATTTTCATAAAGTTTAAAACCAGCTTGAAATCTATAATCTTAAACTATTTTAGCGAAATTGAAATAAAAACGAGAAAAAAAATAGAGTTGACCTTGTCAACTCTGTGATACCCGTACGAATTTGTTATCCTATGTGCGAATAACTAATGTGCCATAACTAACTATGGGGCAGACTATGACTTTAAGTTGCCGTATTACCATATTAATTTATGCAAAATTTCAGTACTATGTGTTATTCAAAATACTGGTTGTGCCAAACTACTATTGATGTTGTATGGCAGCTACCAGAAAGAGCCAAGAAATTTTAGCGAATTTTATCAAGCACATCGGCCCTACTAATATATTCACTTGTGCGAAATCTCAATATCACAGCTTTTATAGTTTCTGAAATATAGCCAAATAATTTTTGAAGTTGTATGGCAGGTACCAGAAGGAGCCAAGTAATTTCAATGACTTTTATGTGACACATTGGCCCTACTAATATATTCGTTTGTGTGAAATTTCAATACCATAGCTTTAATAGTTTCTGAAATATAGCCAAATAATTTTTGAAGTTGTATGGCAGGTACCAGAAGGAGCCAAGTAATTTCAATGACTTTTATGTGACACATTGGCCCTACTAATATATTCGTTTGTGTGAAATTTCAATACCATAGCTTTAATAGTTTCTGAAATATAGCCAAATAATTTTTGAAGTTGTATGGAAGGTACCAGAAGGAGCCAAGTAATTTCAACGACTTTTATGTGGCATATTGGCCCTACTAATATATTCGTTTGTGTGAAATTTCAATACCATAACTTTTATAGTTTCTGAGATATAGCCAAATAAATTTTGAAGTTGTATGGCAGCTACCCGAACCGGTACCCCGATCATGTCCAATTTAAATAGGGTTCTGGCACTTACTACAATAAATCATTTGTGAAAATTTGGTGAACTTAGCTCAATTAGTTTTTGAGTTATCGTTGGGACGGACGGACGGACGGACGGACGGACGGACGGACGGACGGACGGACGGACGGACGGACGGACGGACAGACAAAGCTAAATCAACTCAGAATTTGGCGCTGATCAAAAACATACACTTGAGTCTATATCTAACACCGTTATTTCTTAGCGTTACAAACGGTAAGTCAAATTTAGTATACCCTTCGAACATACGTTCGTACGGGTATAATTACTACTTAACAATTTAATGATTCAACTCATAAAATTATAAAAAACGTATTTATAACCCGGAACATATATTAAAAAATCATGTAATAACATTTTTATCTCATATTTCATTACTTATTAAGAAACTATTCAAATAAATCAAAGTAAAAAACAAAAAATGTACAAATTAAAATAAGAAAAAACTCGTTTTTAGAAAACCGATTGTTTTGAAAATTCCTTAAATATTTTATTGTAAAAGCCTACAAAATTTCGAAATTTCTCTATATTTAGCGTAACTATTATTATAATGACCTCTATTTTTATTTTTACCACGTCGTTAAAAATAAATACAAAAATTTTGTTTCGAAAAGATTGTTTTTAAAATATTTCAAAGTCTAAATTTTCACCTTATTGATTTTATGAAAGTTAAATCATAATAGTAGTTCAATAAAGATAAAGCTAAATTTCAATAGATTTGCTCCATTATTTCTGTAACTGTAAATGATTGTAAATTTGGGAAAAAATTAGTCAAAACTAGGTATATTTTAATTAATTCGAGTCTTAATATTATAATATTCCTCTACTTCAAAACTTCAGTAATATGATACTAAGCCATAATTCAGTTTACGATTTCTAATTCCTGAATTGTATAGAGCAATTGTATAATTCCTGAATTGTATAGAATTTTGAACGGACTCTTTACTCATAGCTCAAGAATAAGTCAAGATTGCCTAACTCAACAATAGAATTTCAATAGCTTAATAAGATTAAGTGGACGTATGATCTTTGTTTGATTACTTGCTAAAGCTTGCTGCTTTATTGAGTAGATTGATAGTACATATGCTTATTAGTTACGTCAAAAAATTAATTTGCTTTATTTCATTATTGTTAACGACAAACTCGTTCTACGAATTAACTACTTAATTAATAAAAAAATTAATTGATAAGTTTTGATTGTAAAATAATAAGCAATGTTAAGTTGCAAATTATAGTAATTCAAAGTAAAGTAATTTTTTGTCGTAAATGTAATTTAATTAATTTTTATAATTAAATGTAATTTTCGAAAGAATATCGCGTATTAAATTAAAAATTTTATAATTCACATGGCACCATATAAACATACCGCAAATATTAATAATAATTGTAGCGATTACAATTATTTTATTAATCTTTGCGATACAATGATAGCACGGACATAAAATAAAAATACAAAAATAAAAAAAAATCTATAAGAATATCGCGAATAGTTATGACATTATTATTGTTAAATGATGATGGCCTCTTATCTAATTTTTGTATTTATAAATTTAAAAAATAAATTTTGAGTAACAATGCAATGTTACATGAATTGGAATTAATTTTTGTCAAGAATTAGTCAACTCGTTACATATAAATTAGATATAAATTAGATTGATCAAGTGTATATACACGCTTTACACGGAAGTTATTAATGAAAAGTACTGCTTATGTTTTTCACTTTACTTAAATTAATAACCTAAACTTGACTGAGTTGCCAAACCTCACTTGACACAGTAATATTAGTTGGGCCTGAAATGTACGTACGTAATTCGAACACATTTGTGATTTTAAACACATTTTTTTCCGAATTTAGAAACTGTTATATCTCAGCCCATAAATAATTGATATAAAATATTAATTAAGAAATTTTAACGCAAAAACTTGAGATTTCTTGTAAAAAAAATTTCTTTTTCACTTAAAGGAGTACAATATTATGAAAGAATTCAATATTCGATGTATATTTCGAATATAGGTCTGGCCAAACCTAGTTTTGGTCATTAGAATTATTTACTTCAAATAATTATTACAACAATTGATAAAAAAATTTTTTTTGTGTTAGTATAAAGCTTACGAATAATCAATAAGCAAAAACTTTCCTTAGAAATACTCGTAATTCCATTAAGTATGAAGAAATTGAATAATTAATGCCGTTTTCCTAAGTCTTGACTAGAAAATTGCGTGAATAATTTGTTATAATGTAGTTTGTATTATTCAATTTATACTTACAAATACAACATACATAGATACTATATATTATTTTAAAATAACCAATTTAATTTAACGATATCAAAACACAGGATGTCAAAAAACTATTAAACCGTATTTAGAACGTGTCAAAAATAAATATGACAGAAACTCTTTTATTTTCTTAAAATTCTGAAAAGGTATTAAAGTATAAAAAATTAAATAAAAATATAATTTAGATTATTGTAACATTGCGCATAACCTATGCGTATTAAAAAAGTTTCAAATAATTTGTGGACGCTTTTTATTTAGGTGTATCAAAGATATACGATATAGTTTATGCATGATAGCAAAAATTTAGTAAGAAAGATGACGGAAATGAAACAGACTGTAAATTTTTTCACAATGTACAGTCTGGGTTTACAAAAATCACATTACCGCAATCCTACGGTCTCGACAACATTATTTTGGGGTTTCAAATTTGAAAAATTATTAAATGACAGAATAAGATGTAATGTGCTATATCTAACTTTATTCGTTTATGATGTCAGAGCTTTTAAATTCAAAAAATTTTTCATTTGATCAGAGCATGCTCTTACCTCTCTGAAACTGACCACAGTTAATCTCTGAGCTAAAAAACGAAATTATATTTACTAATATAGAACATACAACAAAGTTAATTTTGGTAAAACTTTTTCAACACACCTTGTAAATATATTTTAAGTGTTTTATTTTTTTAAACAAAAACTTATGTGATGTTTGAACGAAAGTTTTCGTTTTTTTTTTTAAATTCAATTTTTATAGTAATTTTTTTTTTTTACAATGGGTGGCGTTTTAAATCAATTATTCATTGCCAACTAACTGTAATAACAATAGTATAATTGATAAAATTTAATTGAATAAATAAAATTACTTTGATAATGGAATTTTATTGAGACAAGAAATGAAAAAGAAAAACAGAATTTTTTATATTACGGCGTGAAATTAAGTCTTATCGGCATTTTGATATCGAAAATCAACATACGAGTACCTATATGAATTTATACAAACACTTAAAAGTCATTAATCGACTTTATATTTTTCGCTTTAATTAAATCGTAATCGCATATTGCACCTACTTTTTTTTTGTTGAAAACATAAAATATAACTTAATTTTCTTAAAAAATAAAAAAAAAAAGAATTAAAACATTGTGTTTACTGTAGTCTTATTTATGCCTTAAACTGCAAACGAAATCTTTATCTGTATACAGATAGGAAAAACAATATGGAAGTAAAATTAATTCTACCTGATATTCTCCTACAACAAAAGCACTTAGTTGGGCAAGTATGACTGAAACATAGAAATTATTTATTAATTACAAGTGTATTTGAAAGCGTGAATTTGAAAATATGTTGATTAGCATTCAAACACTTCCACACACAATATTATGTATCTACATCTTAGTACTGCACATAAGTAAACGCGACACCCATGGTAAGTTTCCAGTTCAATTATCACCAGATTGAAATTGAAAATTCGAATGTAAACACGATTGCCACGTAACACTTTTGGGAGGGTTTCATGTAAAATCTATGTACCAATATAAATTTTGACAACTGTTTTACGTGTTAATTTATGTACAGCATTTAATTTATGTACGAAATTAGGCAGTTTTAAAATATTGAATATAATTTATAACGTAAGTTGATATACGGGAATAGAAAACTTAAAAATAGAATTAAAGTCAGCAATATTTAAAAATTTAAAGAGTTAATTAAAGACGGTTGCGTGTTTTCGGTATTTCGCAAGAAATGGGAAACTTATTTTGACAGCTTTAGCGAAAATGCATTTTGTAACACATTAAAGAAATTTTTTGAGACATTTAATGAGAGGAAAATGTTTGGTCTATAACTAAGAGAACTCTAAAGAAAATCATTAAGCATTTTCATTTCTTAATAACATGATTTCCGACTTGACTATAGGAAAAAATAGAAATTAAAATCCTTTAAATGTGGTCATATTTAATTAGTAATTAATTTTTTTTTTTAAATTTATTTTTCCTCTTGTCTTAAATTGTTTGATTAAAATTACCAAATTTCACTATTCAATTAGTACAAATATATTGGAATTTAACTGAACTGAGCGGCAACACTCTGGTAACAATGCATTTTTTTTTTAATAAAAGAAAATTGTAATTAAAAAATTGTATTTATGTTGAACTCCCAATTCTAATTTTGATTGTTACTTTCTGGCATTATTTTTTTGTTTAAAATTAAATACATACATATGTATACATAACGTAAATATATGTATATTTGCAAAAAAAAAAATAATATGAAAATTAAATTTGCATATCGGGTCTTTTCTGTTGGAACCGAAAGGAAAACATTAAATAATCGATTGATTTCTATAAAGTTAACAGGTTTTTTTATCTCATTTAAATATTTGCATGATAAAGTCATTGAATTGCATCAGCAAGGTGGGATTCTTAAAATGAAAAGAAAAAAATTAATTAATAAAAAATGAAAACCACCTTTTTGATAAACTTAGAGTCTTTCTTTGTTGTTAATTAAAGCGCTCTATTAATTTTAGCAATATTATACTACAACAACATTATAAGTACTACAATAAAATTACGAAAACGCTAATGATTACTACAATCTTGAACACAATATGTTTATATAGCGATAACTGCATTCCAACAACAACACATGCAAATCATTACAACTGCGAAAGCTTGTAAATTAATTTTTCTTACTCTTTTTTTTTCTCATCTCGTTACTTTTTGTTTTTTACTTTGAAACTACATTAAGTACCAATAAAATCAGAAAGCGAAACGTTTATTTACGTTTTTCTTTAGCATAGAATTTGTGAAAAGAAGAAAAAAACTAAGTATATATTTTGTGTTATTAAAAAAAAAACATGGCTGTTTTGAAAATAAAAAATATTTTTTTTTTTTTTTTTGGTTTTTTTTTTGTAGCAATTTAATTAGACTAAAAATTTGCAAATATTTTTTCTTTTCTTTTCTCTTTTAATATGTTTAAACGCTAATTTTAACGCTATCGCAAATATTTTATACGCTTTTCTTTCATACAGAGTGTTAGGAATTCAATGTGATTACATTTACAATGGCAGAGGAAAAAAAAAGAAATTGCATGCATGTATGTGGGTGAAAGAAAATTTATTGGCTACTCTTTTATGAGAAGCGGTTAAGAATTTAACATGATTTTCAAAATAATAAATTCAATGATTATTTAAAAGTTTTTACAATAGTGCAACTTGAGAAATTTTTCTTAAAATTTAAAAGTTTCTATATTTATAAGATAAGATCTTATTGAAAAATCAAAATGATTACAAATGTCTGTTCGTGCCATTCTGTATCTCAATTTCCCTTTATATATTTAGCAGTTAACTTTACGAGTTGCACAATTTGATCGAATTTTAGGATATATACATGACTATATCTAGATTGGGAACTTTATTACGAACAGATTTTATATTTTCGTTCATATACTGAGACATAATAAAATAATTTCACTTGAAACTTTGATATACTACAACCCCGGTTATGAAAGCATTTAATCCGTAAATTATTTTTGACAACTCCCGGCTGGGAAGCCATTATTTTAAAGGTGTCGATTTATCATGTCCAAAAACCTAATTGGCAGAATTCAAATTGAAATTTAATATTTAATTTCGGAAATTTTGCAGAGAAATTAGATCACACAAAATGAACCTCTCAAAAAGAATCAAATTTAAATTTTTTTTAGGTACATTAACAAAGTGATTATTAACAATGTAGTTTTGATTATATTACAACTTTTAATTATAAAATTTTTGACTCACCTTGTGATAAGCTTCATATACTTAACGTATTATTTAAACAAGATCATTGAATCTCAAACACATTGTAGATACAAGTATTAGATATTATTTTAATATTTATACCCTTACAAGTAAAACATAATACTTTTATATATGAAATATAAAGAGACATGAATGTATAACATGAATATGTACATTAATATATGTATACAGTTTAAAATAGTTTAAAATGTTAAAAGTAAAATTTGCAAGTAATGTAGTCTGCTGCAAATATTATTAATTGTGCTTTGAATATACATACTTCGATGCACTTGAGTGAACAATGAATTCTATATATGCTAGGTTAAGAAATTACCAACAAGCATTTAAAATACATATTTAATTTTTATTACTGTAACGTGAGTCAATTTTTCTTTTTTTAAATTCTTACTTAGATTATATAGAATTGTTGTAAGGGTTTGCTATTTTACTTGTATGTTTCACATAATATATTTTTACTTCTTCATAATGACATTAATATTATGACATGACATTTTTTATATTGCATATAGTATAGTGTTACCGTACGTGTATAACGTATATATACAATGTAATTTTAACTAAATTCTATTGCCCTCACATTATTTATGTTGCATACTTGATAGTGTATGTATAAGATTTTAAACTGAGTTGAATGTCATTTTTGCAGTTAGCAGACTATTAACAATTGTTTCTTTTATTTTTCGTGTTTGTTCTGTTATTGTTTCAATTCTTGACCACAAAAATTTCATTGCATTATGCATTTTTTCTTGAATCCTTATATTATTTAAATATGGTGGTCATGAAATAAATAAAATTTTTTTTTATATGGAATTGTAAATATTTTTAATTGTGAATGCTTAATTTAAATCATGCATACAATAAATCAGCTTACAGAGCCAGTGAAATAAACTCCTTAAATCCTTTATAGGATAAACAAAATATTTATTAACCCTTAACACATATTTTTTAAGCTATACAGTCGCCATTCTTATAATGACGAATGTAGCCCAAAAAAATAAAGTTTTCATTGATGAAGTTTTAACATTTTAGAAGAAACGAGTTTTTCATGATTATTTGCATGATTGGGAATTTGAAAATCTAATCGATTAAATCTGTGACTCTTAAAATAGCACATTTATGTTCAATAATTTCAATTATTACTTAATCTAGGTTTGATTTACATCAGTATAGAATAAATATTAATATATAAAGCAAGTTTTTCTTTTAATATATGAAATTCTGCTCTCATATTACCGCTATGATCTCTCTGCTCTCGAATATGGCATACGATTAGGAGGCTTCTTGAAATAATTTTAAAAGAAGTTGTGGACTTTTCAAAAACAGTCTTTATATAAAAAGTTGTATGCTCAGAAATTTTATAAACGGGATAATCAGACAGAGTAAAATAAAATATTTTTTTTTTGGAAAATTTTCGGAAATATGCAAAAAAGTAACATCTATAAGTAAACAGAACTCAATTGAAAATATTATTTTTAAAATTTTTGATTCCAACACATGTAAAAATTAACATCAATTGATGAAGTTGATATTGCACTATAGAACACTTCATATTTTTGCCACATATAAGAATAAAGGAAATGTTTATGAACAATAATATCAACAATCTTCCATCTTAGACAAATAAAATTTTATCGAGTTTTAAAAAATTAATTCAAATTACAAAGGCAATACAGTCCATTTGATTGGTCATTAAATTGCAAAACCTTTCTACACCTTCTATTAATTTAGATCTCATAAAAATCTCAAAACTTACGAGTACAATAAAAAAAAATATCACAAACTATTCAAATAATATTTGTTATATTTCTATTACAATATTACCGTAATTTCATATTAAAAGGGTTGACAAGGAAGTAAATAAAAAGTAAATCATACATGTAAGTAAACTGGACGAACATTTATATAAAATATGAAATTCGATAAATCAGTGATTTTTTTTTTATTTAATCATTGCAAATAAGGATTTATTAAAAATCAATGAGTATAACGGATAGAAAACAAAATGAAAAATTGAAAAACTTTTTTATAACAACGTCTTGCTTTGTAAGGACTTTTTCTACAAAATACATATTGGATTTAACTAAATATTAAATAAATATTTCTTTATATACAAGTATTAAATTACGAAAGTATATATGTACAATAAATAAATATTTTCATGAGTGACAAAATGTCAAATTCATCGTTTATCGGAATTGAAACAGATTCAAAAGAATTTCTTTTTTGTTCTACCACCAATAAAATTATGGAACAATCATAAAATTAAATAAAAAAAATTTTTTTTTTTTTATTTTCAAAATTTATGAAAAATTATTTGAAAATTTCTAACAATATCAATCAATATACATTTCTATGTACACACTTCTATGTATTTTTATGGGGTGTCTAAGATTGAGAGACTTGTTTTGAAAGTATCATACAACATACATAGATGGTATGGTGAATAAATGGTGTTCAATGAATTTATAACACCAAATAGTTTCAAATAATAGCAGATAGTTTCTTTTTCGACACTCTTTTCTGAAATATTATAGCCAAGTTGATCTTTTTAGAAAATGTCTCTTTTGAGTTTGTAAATTTTGTGTATTCATGAAATTAGGACAAAAAAACGACTGGTTTTGTATCAACTCGTTCGCTAACTATTCTGTTTGGAATAAATTAAAAACCAACTCTTTACAGTGAGATTTTAACGAAATTAAAAGTTCAGAGTCTACCTTGTCAGCTCTTTCTGTCATATTTTCTTGGGTTATGTAGAATAAAAATTAATAAGCTTTTGAGAATTTAAAAAAAAAAAACAATAAATCGAAAATGAGAGAGCAAAAACGGAAATTACACCTATTATGTTTTCTTCGTCTATGAGTCTACTAATATGAGTTCACTAAATATATCACAGTGTTTCGAAATAAATGTAACCCTATAAATGAAATCCTGCGTATATGCAATAAGTATGTATGTATGAACGTATATGTATACCAACTTTTAAAAATATGAAAAATAAACAGAAAAAATCAAAAATTTTTCCAATCAACTTCCCGTACCATCAAATAAATTTTTTGTGTATGTACTTAAATAAAAATTTGAGAAAAAAATCAAAAATTTAAAAGTTTAAAGAAAAATTTTACTTCCTTCCGAACTTTTAAATTTGTTGTCTTTTATGTAACTTCTTCAAATATCTACAAAGCAACAAAAATAAATTAAAAATTTTTAAGATTTCGAAAATTATTGATTTATTTTAAAGAATTTGTTAACGATAAACTTTAACAACAAACTTTTCTAAAATTTAATTTGTACTTTTATTTTTCAAATATTTTTTTAAAATCAAAAGAAAACTGAAATTACACAAATGTTGAGGACAGTAATAATTTTCCACAAAAAAAATACAAAATTATATTTAAAATGAAGAGTCAAAGTGTCTTCAATCAAAATCAAATTATAATTTTAAAAATAAAAATGCCATCTTTATTTAAATTTTTTAAGTTATTCTGAAATAATTTTAGTAACCCGGAAATCAATTATGTCAATTATTAATCAACATACGCTCTAGCTTTCATTTTATAATTTGCTTTTATTTTTTATACAAAATCATTTTTGTCAAAAAATTTGAATGAAAAATAAAAAATTCTTTATAAAATTAATACAAATGTCAAAAATATAGTTTCGATTTAAATTTCCCAAAAATGAGGAAGACTATAAGTACAAAATTTAATAAAAAATCTTACTTTGTTAATTATGATAGTAGATTTTAAACGATGTGATTTGTAAAATCTATTATTTGTATATGATATGACTTGACGGTGACATTGACGTATATTTTAAAACTTCAGCAATGAGAGATAACATAGTCTTTACAAAAAAATTTAATTGGAATTTGAATTAATTCGATTATCTACTAGAATGGCTTCAATCAGCAAAGGATGCACTCAACTTAATTTAATTCATTCCTATAACAAAAATTACTATAGTCTGAACTTGATTACTAAAAAATTTATTCCTTCTAGCTGTAATGTCATTGAAATTCACAATGAAGAATATGGCAATTCAATAAATTATATACGAAATTCATTTAAATTTTCTCATCTCTCTTACACCAAAATTTTTGAATACCAATATAAAATTTAATTCATATGATAAAAGAAATTTTAGTATAAAAATATTTTCCTCAGTATACCAAAATATTTGCACATGTTTTTAAGATTACATTGAAAGAAATTGCTTGGAACTTTAATTTTTAGATTAATTTTTTTTTTATTATAAATTAAAATATTAACATTATTTTTAATTTTCTCATTTTTTTCTTTTCATTTCAGGTGAGTTTACCATAAACGTTACTTATTTCTACTAAATTAGAGTCTAATGGTATGTATAGGTAGAAACACAAAGAATATTTAATTGCAAACCACAATCAATAGTTTCAAAATTCTTATGACCATATTGTGAATAAATCTAATTATTGTTTTATATAAATTTCAAAAAAAAAAGGCTAAGGACCTTTTTAACCTCAACTTTTATGGCATATCTATACGCTCGTTGAAATTTATTTTATTAAAAGGTTCCTTATTATATAAGAATATCAGTCAACTTCCCTATATAATATTGGAATAATTTGGTAATATAAATGCCACAACAATCTTTCAATAACATTTTTGAAAAAGAAAACGGAAAAAATACAAAATCAAAATCAAATTTCTACTATTCTGAACGCACTAAAAATCAAGGAACGAAAACCACAAAAAAAAGGATATTTTTGACTTCCCTTGCCCATAACAGAAGTATGCCTTTAAAACAAACATGACATTTTTCATAAAAAAGTTTATTATATCAAAAAGACAAAAAAAAAGCTATAACGATTTTCAAGTTTTTTTTTTATATCTGTTTCCTTAAACTCACCCACAAGTCATTCTTTACACTTGAACACCATATTCTAATAGGATTAAATTTAGAACAACAAAACATGAACTTGAATTGTTCATAACATTAAGGTATTTCTCTCTTAATATAAAATATTTGTATTTTTACAATAGCATGTATAAGGCTGACTGACTTGAGGCTTTAGGATTTCATTTTATCTAAATTAGAAATATTTTTAAACAATGAGTACAATATATAAGTTGAAAGCATTATGAGAGTGAAATTTTTTCATAAATTTGTAAAAACGATTTCATTTTTCTTTTTTGTGTTTTTATATTACAAAAGAAGTCCATACTTAATATAAGACCCTGAAGATGACATATGCGATTACTAGAAAGCCATAGATACATTTGTTATCCGCTTTTCTCAAATAGGAATCTCGTAATGTAAGAGATAAGGGTCAATAAAAAATGTCATAAATTTCATACATAAACAAAATGATTTCAAAGATTTTGACATAGAAAGTGATTGACATCGTATGGTATTTACCTGAATTTTTAGTTTTTGTTTTCTTTATATTTCGATGCTATATCAAGTGCTTTTGATATTTTGGTAGTCACTAAAACCACATTAAAT
Source organism: Condylostylus longicornis (assembly GCF_029603195.1). Taxonomy (NCBI): domain Eukaryota; kingdom Metazoa; phylum Arthropoda; class Insecta; order Diptera; family Dolichopodidae; genus Condylostylus; species Condylostylus longicornis. The sequence goes on along the minus strand of NW_026578009.1, from coordinate 2,482,291 downwards.
TTTTATTATTTACTGTACCGCCATATTTTATTTCTAACAGTACCGTCTTTACGTCAAAACAGAGCAATTTGACAGTTCGTATTATACAGTGCCAGAAGAATATAATTCTTTCGTGTAAAGCCTTCTATTAGGTCAATGTTTATAATATTAAAATCAAAAATAAGAATCATAAACGACTAAGTGTGTTTGCATATTTGACTTTAGTCTAGCAAGTTGTGTTAATGAATTATTGTCAATTATTCCGATACATGCAAGCAAAAGAATTTAATATATAAGGCATGAAACAAAGATAAAAATACAGGCAACTGTTCCTACTTTTGTTCAATTAGGACTCAAACAATCCACAACTCAAAGTTCAAGAACTGAAAACTATTACAAATACAGTTATGCATTAATCTTTTTAACAAAATTAAAAATGCTAGAATAGATTTACTAAAAACCTCTATAAAAAGAATATGATTTATAAGAGAGCGTTTAAAAATAAGACTTTAAAATAAAAAAATGAGCCTTAGAATTTAGATGTCCTAAAAAAAAAAATTTCATTCACTCATGCATTTAAGGATATAAAAAAATTTTACACTATTACGTGACTTGCCTTCAAATATTTGATAAATTCTCTAAAAAAAAAGATCTTTTTTTTATTCAAATTCTTAAGTAGGTATAAGTTATTAAGTAATGATAAAACAAAAAATTTTGGAAGAGTGATAGATAAAAAGAATCAAAATAAATTCATATACTTTTTATCTCTTTCTCATGTTAAAATGATAAATTTGCTATTTATACACATTCACAATACACATACGTATACATATACATATATTCACAATAATCAATTCACTGAACTGAAATATAGATTTATTTATATTGACAAAATATCATTGATTTCAAAATAAATTTCTTATTTTGTATCTAATGTATAGTTCCACTTAAAAATTCTGAATTATAAAAGAGAAAATACAATATTGTATAAGATACAAAAACGTAATAATTATGCTTGATTGGCTATAACAAGAGCTACGGATCATTTAAATCGTAAATTTGAAATTTTTAACAAAGAACAGAAGAGACCACAATCATTTTTATACTGAAATTAAAAAACTTTTAAGATTCACAATTATTTAAAATTTTTATAATTCAATTTTATAATAATTTTAATTGTGAATTGAAGAAGTCATTGCTGATGACTCAATTATTAAAAAAATTATTAAATTGTATTTTAAATTATAAAATGACAATTCTGTATAGAAATCATATTTTCTCAGTGAGATTTCTCTCTTTCTCTTTCACATTTTTATATATTCTTCATTCTCCCTTAATAGTAAAATGGTCAGGCTCTTCTCTAATAAAAAGTATAAATTCGAAAAATACGACTAAACTAGTGCCATCTTCTATTTGGTGTATTTTTACTCAAGCAGTTTCAGGAAAAAGCTAGATTGGTGACTAATTCATAAAACATGTCTCTCACTTGAAAAATATCTCATGTATGTAATTCTTTTCATGCTTTATTCGAAAAGTAAATTCTATCCAATGACTAAAGCTGATATATGGAGTTGACTGTGTCAAATTTGTAATACGCGTACGAATAAATGATTTTAAAAATTGCATAAAAATCTCCACACTGCTGCATACAACATTTTCCTTTCCTATTATTAATTAACGTTAAAGTTGCATGCTATAGTTACCATAACGACTCGTGCAAATCTCAATGAATCTTATCAAAAAAAAATAGCCCTTTATAACTTAATTTCACGAAAAATACCTCCCCATATATGTAAATGTATTATGCATATAATAATAAAGTTGGGTCAAACCAATGGTTTGTATTGTAGCACTTTTCCCTTCAACAAGTGAAAATTCTGCTTTTAAATACAGTCTATGTATAGCTATCACACTATTAAAATTATTTTCATTCATATACAAAACTATTTCTAGGATTGCATATATTTAGGATGACGCATATATGCAGTCTTTGAAATAAAGCAAAAATTAATATAAAAAGGGGTTAACATAATGCTCGATTTTAAGGGTTAATTGTGTGAGTTAAGAAAAATAATTATATTTTTTAATTTCATGGAATTTACCGTTAGCTTTTTGCGTTTATAAAAATTTGGAAAATCTTGCGGTTTCGGAAATATAAGGTGTCAAAAATTCAAATTTTACGAATTTCAAGAGGTAACTTGAGAGGGGGTGGAGATGGAAAAAATTTTCTTCAAACAAAATTAAGTATTTATCAATATCTAAAAGCTCCTAAAATTTCAAGCTTCTACAGTCTGGGCTCTAGAAGAAAAACGACATCAAAAATTTGGAAAAAAAGGACCTTAAATAACGGTAAATTTGAACGGCCATTTTGTTTTTCTTAAGTTGAACTATAGTATGCCGCGCAAGGGGAAGCAAGCCACTGCCTTTCTGCGTTTGCAAGATTTCAAAAATGCTTATGGTTTCATTGCAACAAATATTTAAAAAAGACCATTTTTAGGGTTTTGGGGGGGTATAACTTCTAGAGGGGGGGAGATAAGTTTCTAGTGAAGATCTATGTACGTATTAAATTTCAGCTTTCTATCTTCAAAGGTGTAGAAGTTTTGTAAACAGACACACGGACAGACGGACGGACGGACGGACGGACGGACGGACAGAGTGAAACTAATAAGCACTTTTTTCAAAAAAATTTTTGGAAAAGTGCTAAAAATAGTATATGCTATACCTAATAATTTTACAAAATTCTAGTACTGAATAATTTTAATAATGCCGTCAAATAACTGTTGAAATTGAGCATTTTACATTTTTAAATACTTATAAAAATACAATTTGTACCGACATACTCGTACTATAATAAATGTGACGATTTAGAAACCAGTTTCAACATATGTAAAATAAATTTCAAAATTTATATAACACCCTAAATTATTTTCATCACAACATGTTGAAAAACTAAAATTATTTAAACGAATTTTGTATCAGACACAATATTATATAAGAAAAATTTTGTATTTTGTTTACCTCGACAAAATAGAAACTCGTTTTCCAAATAGTTAATGCTTAATCAAAGATTAAAAATTTTCAATAAATTTTTCCACAACAACTTTTTAACATAATAATACAAACATACAAAATATACAATCATAACATTGTGAATTTCTTCCTGCAGTAATATATTTTGAATTCAATTACTTGAATTATAAATTGCTTCAAGTCTCTTTAATGATTTAATTTTCAATTATTGAATAAAAAAAAAATATATTTTTTTTTAAATTTTAAAATTCAAGTTTTCTTATCATATATTACGAGATTTCTGGTTTTTTCATTAATTTCACTTTCTATTACAATTCTTTAAACTCGTTTAGAATATTTTTTCATATAATGTACATTATATACGTATAATACGTTTGTACATCAAGTATATTGAATTAATCCAATAATATCGACTTGATTATTATGTAAAATTATATGTCAAAATATTTTTTATACGTACAGTGGAATTTACATTTGACTATAACATTGTTGAAATATTTGTGTGTATGTAAAATTAAAATACGTTCATTAATTATATAATTTCAGTACTATATGTATCGCAATGTAGTTTTATAGTATATATATAAAGAAATCTTTTATTTTAAAATGAATACTTTCTTTCATAAGGACAATAAAATCTTTATTATAGAATTCTTAAAGATACCTCATCCAACTAACATAAAATCTATACGAAAATTTTATGTTACATTAATTTCGATTTATTGGTAAACTGTGGTAATTGGTTAATTTTGAGTAATCGAGAGCTCGTTCAATAAACGGGCTCATGAAATTAATTCTTAAATTTGGTTAATTTTATAAATACAAAATCTATAAACATAAGTAAAAAAGCTTGTTTTGGTTTTGCTCTGAATTTGGTGCAGCATGACTATTAATTTTCAAGAGCTTCGAAAACTGATGCACAAAAAAATTTGAATTTTGATGTTTTCAAAAAATGCTGAAGACCTTTTCAATAATATGCTGCATGATGATCATATTTAATGAGCTTATTTTTTTTTAAATCTCTATCGGAACGTTATACTGCTGAAGGTATACCAATTTCAGTGAGCTAATCTTTCTTATTTTAATAGCGACCTGCGTACAGTAAAAATATATACTTGTGCTGAATTCCTCCTTTTGTTCTTTTATTAGCTAAGTACACAATATTTATAAACTTAAAAATTCTATATCATAAATTTCATTTATAAAAACTGTTAATCTGCTATGGAAACTCGTTTTTTCGAAATAACAATAAATTCAAGTGAAATTCATGTTATAGGCGGTGATTTTGCAATAATATTTTTTTCTCTAACTCCTGTAGTACTTGAACATAATTTCTATGTTTAAACTTTGAGTCGAAATTCGATTTGTGTATAACTATTAATACAAACTGCTTCATAGTATTAATAATTTTAGTGATTGAGACAGTAAATGCCATATTGTTAAATTTTATGTTGCCTTCCTTCCATTTAAAAACTAAAATTTATTACAATCATCCCATAAACAACCGTAATATATAAATTTATAGCTATTAATAACTTAGTATGACTAAAATAAATATAATATTATTATGTTATCCTTAATAGTCTATTCGAAATGTAAAAATTATTCAATATAAAATATTACTTTTCTTCTACTTTTCAAATATTCTCAAAAAAAAAAAAAATTTTTTTATTTACAAAGTATGATATAATTTATAGGTCTAAAAAATGTGAATGAATACCATAGTCAGTCAATAATTTTAAAATTATCATAATTACAATAGAATTTTAAGTAGGTATACTTATTTAGAAACCAATAAAATATCTTAAACAGTGGTACGCGTAAATTTATTTTGAAAGTTAGCATAAATTTGGTTGTAAGCACATTATATATTTTTGAAGTAATGACAAACAAAAACAAATACAGAGGTTTACATGATCTCTTTTATATGAACAAAAGGTTTCAGTTTTCTAATGTGTAATGAACTTAATAATTATAACTCAGCATAATTCACTAAATTGTACCAAGTTTAAGAATTTTTAAACTTAATACAAGTAATTAAGGCTTAAATTTTTGCCCGTGCACTGTATAGTTACGAGTATTCCAGAATGAAAATATCAACTCCAGAGCAAAATTTTTGTTTTGTATTGGAATGTTCAATGATTCAACCACTATTTGAAACCCAGTACACACGATATAAGAGTATCCGAAGAAATTCAAGCTTTTAAGTTTGTAATAAAAGAACATATAAAATCGCTTTAAAATTAATTGAAATCGTTTAAACAGTAAACTGCAAGTGAACTCTCCCGACATTATTCTTACAATATTGCATTAAAATTTTAATTTTTATCGATAAAATGCGGTGTAAATGACCAGACCATTGTCAGTAAATCGTGTCAAATAAAGAGAAACTTTTGTAATTTGAAATGCTAAAATATAAACTTATTTCCTGAACAATAGATGCTCCAAATCTTTTTTACGTTTATAATATCTACACATTAAAAATGAAAATTGACAGAAAAGATAAAGCCTTAATGTTCAAGACCACAATCAATCTCAAAAATGTGTGCATACATTATGTATGTATGTATGTATGTGTATAGTTATTTAATTTTAATTTAGTTATAATCATAATAAACATTTTAGCATGGTTGAATTTAATTAAAATACCAAAAGAGAGTTAAATTTCGCATTTTTTTTTTATGATATTGAATTATCACAAAAAAAAACCGGTTTTTCAACTCGCATCGCATTGTCTAAAAGAATATGAGTAGTATAGTATAAAATAACAATAATGTTATACGAATACGAATGTCAAGAGCATTTCTTTAAAACACACCATTCATCTTACGCCAACATACATTATCTATGTATGTATATATATATATGTATGTGTATTTTACTTAAATAATTTAAAATAAAGCGAAAACTTGATCTATTTAATTTGGAAATATTTTTTTTTTTTCGAAGTAAACAACACAAGAAACAAAATTTTTTTTTTGCATTATAACATTTGAATGGTATTGTCACAAAAGTAACAGCAATTCTTCCAAAAAGTATAAAACAAAAAAAAATTTCTATGTTCATAAAGAAATTTAAATATTTTTAAGGTCATTTTATCTTTCTTACACATTCTTACACACATACCTAAATAAATACACTTATGCTATTTTCATATAATATAAATCGTCATACTTACATACGTATAAACACTATTTTTGTAAAATTTTGTATTTTGAACGCAATAATATAAAAGACAATAGAAGAATATCATGACATATTTTATGATTTAAAATTCTTTAGCAGTGGTTACTGTAGAAAAATTACAAGGACAGGACTTTCATGTCATAAATTCTTATTTTACAATTTTATTTTTGCAAAATACAATTAACATTAACTATATACAATATACTTACTATTATTATTAAGATAATAAAAACTTAACTAGTTGCAGAATGTTATGCCACCATGCAGCACCCATATAAATTACTTTAAAAAGAAAATAAATTAGAAATAAACAAGAGGGTTTTAAAAATACTAACCACAAAGTTAGACAAAATTCTTAATTTTTATGCCAACTGTATGAAATAATAAAAATTTGCAGGCTTTTAGGCGTATGACGTAAATTATATATATTTTATTAGGGTTTTCATGTTACAGAGCAAACTAATTTAGAATCGGAACATTTTATACAAATTTTTGAAAGATATTGTTGTTACTTCATGCGTAAAAAATACCAATCCATTCCTAAACTAAAATATAATCGACCGATACGTTTAATCTGATACTTTTTTAGGAATACCAAAAATTTATCTAAACCTGTCAATCTTTGAGTCATCTGCAGTTCCTTACAATTTAAATTTTACACTATATCGTTTATGTGTTTAAAAGAAAAATTTCTTACTTTTATTTTACACAACTGCTAAGTGAGCATAGGATCTGTTACACAATTTTTCTTTAAGAAAGAGATGAAGTGTTTGAATAACCAAAAATAAACATCAATAAATTTTTAAAAATTTTCAATCCTACACAATAAAAATTAAATTGTTTTAGACAAATTTTTTTGTCCTTCAATTATTTTATATAAAAATTTTATAAAAATCGAAGCCCTATCCCAAATTAAAATGAAATTTTTGGCGCAAAGCAATACTCTCTTTTACTAAACTTACTCTCCTTTCTAAATTTAAATGAGTTTGTAAGTCATATCTCATAAAAAAATAAATTAAAAATTAATTTTAGTCTCAAATTACTTTATTGTATAAATTACTTACATTGTACCATTAATATGATGTGTAGCCATTAATATAATTCGTATACTATGAATTATATACTATGTGAAATTAAATTTATAAAATTTTTCTCATCTATTTATTTGTTTATTTGCAAATCCGCTACACCATTAAAGAGACAAAATCGAAATTTTATTATTAGATCTAGAATTAGATTTTATATTTTAGATCATTGCGAAAGAATATCCGGAAAATACCAGTTTTTAATAATTTCTTGTAACGAAATCACAAACATATTTTAAATTCGACCAAAACAAAAAAGCTGCGATATGCTCCTTCTACTACGAAACAGCATGGTCGTACACTGCAATGGCAAAATTGTCACTGGAATCAACCGCTAAACTAATACCATTTTTTTCCCTTTTCAGCTTTTAACAACGTTTGCCTATTAGATCTTATTAGATTAATCCCTTTAGTTTTTCGAAATCGTCTGTCCTTTTCAAATTTCTATAATAGCAAATAGATATAACAGTGTAACGGTAAAAGTTTTTCAAAAAAAAAAATACAATGAAATTTACTTAATTCACCAAATTAACCGTCGAATTCAACTATTATGTAAATTAAACTCTACGTTAATATTTCTCCTACCCCGAAAAGTATGCAATATTTTTTATTACAAATAATAAATTTTTACTAACTATATAATTTAATTTTGATAATAAATTGAGCAGAAGGTTATCCTTTTAAAAATTAAGACTATAACTTGTCCACGGGAAATGTGCTACTTTACAACACAGCATGGAATTTATTCTATTATAATTTCAATGGTATTATATTCGATCTAGCTTACTTTTGTTATATTTTTATATAGCTGTAAAAAAAAAATCCTATTTGAGTATATGTACTTTAACATTTTAATATTCTATTCTTTTTCTTTTTATACTTTTTAATGGTAATGACAGTAATTGTCTAGGGTTTAAAATTTAATAGATCTTTCATATTTTATTATAAAGTTTTTTTTTTTCTGTCCACCCCACTATAATACAGATTATTCTAATCACGTTCAATACGAGGGTCACTATTTATATTTCGGGTCCTGGCAATACTAGTGATGCCAGGTGCAATCTGACACTTCCATTGGAAAGTTTGACATTTTTTAGGACAACTTCACTCAGAACGTTTTGTCATTCGAGCGCGAATTGTTTTGTTTACAGTGACTTGAAAAATTCATCTCGGTCAAAAAATGGAATTGTCCCGTGAAAATTTTCGTGCGATGATTTTTTACGATTTTCGGCGCGGATTATCGAGACAAGAGTGTCTCGATCAACTTGTTTCGACTTTTGGTGATGAAGCACCATCAAAAACCACTGTAAATCGCTGGTACCAAGAGTTTGGTTTCGGACGCCGTTCGCTCCAGGATGAATTTCGTGAAGGTCGGCCAATTTCGGTCGTTTTGCCGGAAACCATCGATGCTGTGCGCGAAATGATAATGATGGACCGGCATGTGACATACTGTGAGATTGAGGCATCCTTGGGCATTAGTTCCACCAGCGTACATAAGATATTGCATGAACATCTTGCGTGAAAAAGGTGTGTTGTCGATGGATCCCAAAAAATTTGACGATTGCACAAAAGAAGGCTCAATCAAGAAAGAAATGTTGAAAAAATTCAATCGCGGTGCGTCAAAAGACGTTTATAAGATAGTCACAGGTGATGAATCATGGATCTATGCATATGAGCCCGAAACGAAACAGCAATCGACCGTATGGGTATTCCAAGACGAGCCAAATCCAACAAAAGTTGTTCGTAGAAGAAGCACATCGAAGCAAATGATCGCGTTTTTTTTTGGTATAACCGGTCATGTGGCCACAGTACCTTTAGTGGAACGTAGGACGGTCAATTCTGAATGGTACACCACCATCTGTTTGCCGAAAGTTTTCGAAGAAATAAGGAAAACAGACAAGCGCCGGCGAATCATTCTTCATCATGACAATGCAAGCTCTCACAAATCAGCTGAAACAATGGACTATTTGAGCACTCAAAATGTCGAATTGATGGGTCATCCGCCGTACAGTCCTGATTTAGCACCCAATGACTTTTTCTTATTCCCTCACATCAAAAAAAAAATGCGTGGACAACGATTTTCAACACCTGAAGAAGCAGTCGATGCGTTCAAAAACCATGTTTTGGAGGTGTCTCAATCGGAGTGGAAAAGTGCTACGAAAATTGGTTTCAGCGTATGCAAAAGTGTATTGATCTTCATGGGGAATATTTTGAAAAACAATAAAACCATTTCCAATGATAAATCATAAATGTTTGTTTTTTATTGCTAGACCCGAAATATAAATAGTGACCCTCGTATAATTCAAATTAGGAAAATTCATATACCTACATATTTGAATACAAATACAAACTAAGATAATGTAGGTAGCTATATGAGGATAAAATATTTTGAAGTGTTAGATAATAAAATTATGAATTCAGTTTGATTATTTCAAACCTATTAATATAGATTTTTTTACTTATTAATTCTGGAAAACTCAATTATGTAATGCGTTAGAATGGGTATAAGTTATAAGTTATTCTATATTAATGTATTTATATTCTATATATTTATTCTATATTTTTATTCTATATATGTATTTCTATATATGATGAGATTACTTTTGACCCTATTTTGTGTTTAAAAATTTTTATTTCGGGGGTTAAAATAGAGTTGCTTATATATGGTGTTTATTTGTCATTTTTTATTATTTAGCACGATGTATGTACACTATATGTTCAAATAACCATATTTTAAACTGTATTTTATGTTTTGAAAACTTAAATTACTTTTAACTTACTTAAGTTACTAAATACCCCTTATACTACTAAAGAATTATTAAATAGAATTTATTCTTAAAAATTTACTGAAAAACAGGCTAGTAATACCTATAAACTTCAATTATAATCAATACTAGACAAGCTATCTTGAAAATTGAGCTCAATAAATACTTAAATAATTTCTTCATTAGCGTATGATTAAAATGAGGTTATTTCAAAATTTATTAAAACTATAATTTGTACGTGGTAACGTATATAAGACGCTATTATTTTAACATCGTACTTTAAATTCAAAAATTCATTATATGTATATACGAGTATGTATACCAATATAAAACAAGGTAAATTGTACGAAAACATATAAAATAAAATAATCAGAAAAGAAAGAAAAATAAAATTCTTCAACCGAAATTGAACGATCACGGTGTTTGTTTTTAACCCACTCAAAACTTCAATTTGTTTCGACGCGCAGATTTAAATTTATGTTTTGTAAAGTTAACATTGTGCAAAAAAGAAAAAAAAAACTAAAAATGCGTCATCTATAAAAGTAATAAAATTTGCATTATCAGTACCATTGTACCACAATATATGGGATACATCCTATACAATATTTCAAAGTATGTTAACAATAGGCAACCATTAACCCATTATGGTATGTAAATGTATTAGTATTTCTTTTCACATATACATAAGAAAGTTTTGTGTAATATTGATTCATAAGATTCAAAAAATACATGCAATTACATACATATGGATATTATTAGTGAGAAAAATCGCATTATATAATGATTGTAATGACGTATAGAGATAAACTTGTTTAGTAAAGTATATGCAATTGTTTTAAGCATACAAAAAAAAATTTCAATCCAAATTTTAATTTATATTTATTTTTATTTTGGCCGGAAATCATTCACTTGTCCATTCTTTTTCACCAAATAAATTTAAAAATCTACTCATATTATTATGGTTAAAGAAAATCTTAAATATTATTGTATTAAATCAAGGTCCACAAGTAGTATATTAAAAATATAGTATTCCAGAAGTAGAATTCAAAAGTTTAAATTTTAAAATATTAGGTTAAGAATTTAGAATTTTATTTTTTATGTAACTAAATTCCAAAACACAAAAAATAACCATATTAAACAATTTTGTCTGTATTAGACGCGTAATTATCTCAAATCGCCTTTGATTCTGCTATGACCAACAACAAAACTTCAAACAATTTTGAATATTATTTGGAATTCAATAAAAATACAATAACTTCAAAATTTAAACATTTTCATTTAAAATATTTTAAATAATTAATTTAAAAAATCGACTTATTAAATTTAAAAGTATTTTTAGCTAAAAGAAACTCACATGTATATTTGGAACGTCTCTTTTACAGAAATATTATACTCCGAAGTAGTTGAAAGTAGTTTGGAATAGAAACTCGATTTTGTATAAATTTAAGTTTAACCATCCTAATATAAATTTTAGTTTTGAAAATTTGAATTCCCATATAAATATGCAAGTGAAACCACCCAACACAAGAACTGTGCGTAAAGCTGTTCCTCTAGCCAACTGTTCATAGACTGGTGTATAATATATAGTTTTACGTATATATAAAGTATTACATACATAAATTAAGAGTTTACATGCCCTTAAATGGAACGTCTATAACATATAACTACATAATTATAATATTTCCCCCCTTATTTCAAGATTTTATAATTAGTATTCCAAACATAAACATGACAAATTCTTTTGGTTTGCGTATACGCATATATATGTATATATACATAAGTACCTATATAATATGTGAATATTGTATTTTTTAAAATGAATATACATATATAGAATTATAGCTTTTTGTATTATGTAGATTCATAACACATCACGTAGAAAATAATTTTTATTTTATATTAAAAAAGTTTTCAGTTATTCAGAAAAATGCTTCTTTTTAATGAGTACGTGTAAGTAGAGATTTTTAAAATAAAACTGAAGCTCAAATTTCAAACACTTTAATTTTATAAATTTTTTAATTAATTCAATGAAAAAATATTTAAGACTTTATATATGTGTTTTTTGAATAGAAATTAAAATTTTATAGCTTCATTTATGTTTTGATAATAAAATAATATGATAGATGGCGCTAAGGCAAATATATAATATGTACGTATTCTGAAAGAGAAATTTGTCTCTCTCAAAAAAATTTCGAAGCCATAATTTAATTTTTCTCAATTGCAAGCTAATTTCTCCCGATTCCAAGGAGTTCCCAATTCCCACTTGGATACAATATTGTATACTTTTGAATACATTTTTGCTTTAAATTTAGTTTGGATATAAAGATACTCAAATTTCCTAAAATGCGGAAATTGGTTATATTTTTGGAAATTTTTCTGAAATATGGATACATTTTTTACTCAAACATTAAATAAATATTACAAAACTGTTAAAATGCTGGTAATATTAAATCTCGAAATTTCTTTATCTTCAAGAAATGTTATTTGCGATGTTATTTGGCTTTTCTAAGCGATTTTATAAGAAGAAAGTAAGAAAAACACCTCATTAAATGATTTGTATTCCAATCTCAACATTTAGACAAGAGTGTGCCAGAAATATTTTGGCGTAAGCTATGTTTAATAGAAAACGCGCATTGGCTGCATATAATTGAGGGTTTCAGAAGCAGAGTGGCGTAAGTCACAAATAAAAAAGAAATTTTTATTTTGCTGCAATCGGTTATGTACGTACATCTTCTAAAATCAGCAATATTAGTTTCCAATTTCGAAATAGTTTTTTTTTTATTTATTTTTCACAAAAGTACTTTTGTTTATCTAAAAATTTTCTGATTTTTCAAAAGCAAAGGGGCATAACCCAGCTTCTGAGCCGCTCATTTTTTAAAATTTGTCCCCTTTTATGGTGAACCGTCTTTACCGCATAGTTCAAGAACTACAAAACATATACATACGTATGTTTTTTCTGACCTTAACTTGTACATTAAAAATGTAAGGAGTTGTATGTGATTACTTAAAGAATTTACTATAAATAACAGAACTCAAATTGTTGAATAAAGCTAATTAATATTGATTATGAGTTAATTTGTTCAAAATAAGACGACTTAGTATAATAATTCTACTTTAAGAAGTTGGATACATTTTGGATACATTTTTTTCCTAGAAATTGGATACATTATGCTTTTACCGAGTGGGAACACTGTATTCGAATTATGGGCATTTTTTAAATTTGTGATGTTATTAATATTTTCATTTTTTCACTTCTGACTCACATAAGAGAAACTCTTTAAAGTAGACATCATTATATTAACTTTCAAATGGCTTTTCTTTAAAAAAAAAAAAACCGGAGCGTTCACTCAAATCTATTATGAAACCACAAATCTAAGAAGCAAAGGGAAATTCATTTATACTGACCAATAATTATACGAATACACATGTCATTTCCAAAAAACTGACCACAAATTTTTTTTAAAAATTTGTTCTACAAAACCTGTTTTATAATTTTAAAATAAAAAATCAAATCATTTGAATTAAAAACAAAATGGTTTCGAAATTGAATAAAAGAACATTTAAAAAAATTTACAATGACTCTTTAAAAAAAAAAACAAAATCACAATTTCATTTACACATAATATGCGCTTATAATATAAGATTGAACATAATTTTCAAAAGATATGCATCAGTGCATGACATCATAAACCATGACGTCAAAGGTAATTTTAAAAAATACATACAAACTTTTGAGTCATTGTAGTTTGCGGTAAAATAAAAAAATCGAAACGAATTTAATACTACCTGTTTTACTTAAAATTCAATTTCAAATTACGTTTTCAATCACATGCCCATATATGCATGTACAACATATGTACAAACATGTAGTTTGACAGAACAAAACGAAAGAATTCAATTCTAAAATTACTATAGTATAGCATGACGTATAAGTAGTAAAACAAAAAAGATTTTCTTATATAGGAAATGGGTAAAAATTTGAAAAAATATTCATTAATATTACAAGTTTAAAAAAATTATTGAAATTAATGACACATCTAAAAATACATCTCCCATTCAGAGTATTGATCATATTGAGGCCTTTAATCTAAATTCTTAAGTATAATTCAAAATTCTGTCTTTGAATTAAAGTATAAGTTAAAAATTGAGAACCTACTCAAAGTAGTTTTTTATATTGAAAGACATTTGAGTTAAAACATTGACAGTAGGAAAGCAGAGTTGTCAATCGTGGAAGTGCTGCCAATGTACGGGAAACTTTCCGTTTTTCGGGAAATCAGGCCACCTTGCGACATCAAGTTGGAAAATCGTAATTTACGAGAAATTTTAGAGAATAATACAATTTTTACAACTACACAACAAGCTCCTATTTTGAGAGGTGCTACTGATTATTAACTTTTCGAACTTAAAACAGTGCCACTCAAAAAAAGTAGTTATACTGTGTAATTATAAAAATTATCTTCTATCTCGTAGTACTATAAACATGATGATATAAGAGTTTGTATAAACAATGTTTTCAAGTTTAATATTGTGTTATCTATTGAGCAATGAAATTCTACAAAATATAACTTTTAAAACACAATACTAACTAAATAATGAATTTCTGTGACAAAAAATTTTTTTAGTACATTTTTGTTCTATCATATTAGGTAACAGGAAATTGAGACTCAAATCGGGAAATTTAAGGTCGTTTTTTGGGAAATTTAACGATTTTCGATTGACAGCACTGGCCCTAAGGTAACCAAACCCTTTTTATTTGAAATTTTCAATATTTCCATTCTCAAAAGTATTTGTCAAAAGTATCTGTAATTTTATTGTAATTTAATAAACTTAACATGGATACAGCATCTGCTCTCTTCTTATACAGCAAATCCTATATATTCTGAGAAGCTATAAACACTAGTAAAATATAGTACATATGCGGAAAATACTTCAAATATTTTATATATTCAACCCATGTATAGATTTACATAAAGTGCATAATGTAATAACTAATATATAACGTATATTATAATTTTTCAGTATAAAATTTTATTCACAATAAAATAATATTAATAAATATTTTAAAATGATGAAAAACACTTGATTTTCTTCTAATTTTTACATTATAAGAAAATATGAATAGCATTATTATGACAAGGATAACAAACACTTCTATAATTTTAAATTACTTAAGTCATAATTACTTTTATTGCAAAATGTAAATAACATTCGTACACAATAACTTATTATACGATATCGTAATTACAATTAAAAAAAATTTATAAAATTCTTAAAAATTATTATAATTTCCACATAACTACAGATATAATATAATCTAAGAGAATAAAGAGAATTCTTGTTGAGAAATAATAAAAAAATGCATTCATTTTAATCTCTTTAGAATATTTTTCAGAGAATTATTTACCTCTCTAGATTTTTCAATTTTATTTGCATAATTAAGCACACTTAAGGAAATTTTTTAATTAATTTGTAGAAAACTTAAAAACATTAAACGCAAATGTTGAAAAGTTATACATAGCTTTATTGAGATAATTTTTATATAGAACAATTATTGAAATAATTTTTATATAGAAAAATTTTAAATTAAAAACTACTTTTTTTTCCATTAAAAAATTTTTTAATCCCAAGAGGGCAAAAATCTGGAAATTTCAGATAAATTTGACAACACTACAGCTTTTGAAATTTAATTCTTATAATGTCACTACAAGTTCTAAAATTATTGCGGGAAATTTTTTGTAACCGAACCGACAATGTCCCATACGGCAGGTCTTAAAAATAAGGTAATAATATGTACGCTTCGTATAAAGTAAATTTGTGAAGAACCGAACTCAAACCTGTATTTAATTTTCACATAATTTCTATAAAATGAAAACAACAATAAAATTATTACTTTTAACAAATCAGTTCGTTGTTGGATCGTTAAACTGATAAACTAACGTTCCTGTTCTACATTATTTAATTTTAAAAGTATGTTTAACTAATTTTAAACAGAATCTAGGATATATTCCAGATTATTATCAAATCCTTTTTCACTTATTTAGGAAAATTAATGATTGATTTGAAAATTAATAATATTATCATGAAATTTTTAATTGAAACAAGATAAAAACCTTTTTTTGCTCTTTGACCGTGTTAAACCTAATAATTTTATTTACAAATTTTCTTCTTAATTACCTTCTTGTGCTTAATGAAATCAAAGGATTGTGTATTACGTATATTCTCTGTTTTCCCTCTATTTAATAACACTAAAAACCTTCTCATTTATACTGAAATTTAGTTGATTTTGGTAAGCGATTTTCGATTTAACAATAATAGGATTGTTGTACGCTTGCAAATCTAATGAAAATTTTTTATTCTAGTAAAAGAACATTAATAAATTCTATATAAGAAATTTCAACACTTAAATTTTCTAATTAAATAACAAAACTTTTTAAACGATTATACAAATTTTTTGATTATTATTTTTGATTACAAATGCCATAAGCATAGTTAAAAGCATTTTAAAAAGTTTGGTTATTTTTTCTTTTGAATTTACTTTAAGTAAGTCAAGTGATATATCGCCTTTCATCTATACAAAAAAAAAAATTAATATAAATTTTAAATAAGTTGAATTTTGAAATTAAAATAAATCATTTTTCAAACAAGAGAAAATTTAAATTCAAAATTCAATAAACTGGGAGACAATCCAAGAATAAAAAGAGAATAATCTTATTTTCTCATTTTTCGTTTGCTTTGATTCAATTAACCTGTTCTCTAGAACATTATCGGAACCCATGTATACCATTGTCAGTATATTTAACAAGTTTCTAATTAATGCGTTTCATAAATGTGAGTAACAATCACAGTAATCGATAAAAATAATCCCTAATTACATCAAAATTGTGGCTGATTTGTTGACAAAATTGTTAGTGGTAAAAAGTTTTAGTTTTCGTTTTGGAGTTTTAAAGACCTTAATATTTCCAAGGTATTGGCTAAGATTTTAAATCATTGAATTTTTGAGAAAATACCGGAATTTTTATACAAATTTTAAATTTTGTTCAATTGAATGAGTTCATATACTATCTGTGATTCAAATTTCGGTACATTAACAAAAACAATGATCATAATAGTGGTAAAAATTACAAATCGTGTAAAAATGCTTTTCCCGCGTTATTTTAATAACTTCCGAATTTTCAGAATTTCAAGGATTTTTATGATAAATCTACTGATTTTATTATTCTTAACTGAAAACTAATGCTATTTGACCCCAATATGAATATTTTATTTTTTTTTTTATTTTTATATAAAATATTTTTTAATTCAAAATTTCTAATTATAAAATTAGGTAAGATTCGAAATCTTTTGTCATTTAAAGCGTAAAACTCCTTTTATATATAAAAAAAAAAACCTTTTTATGGAAAAACAATTTACGATGGTGGGACAAACAAAAAAAACGAAAATTATAAAAATAAGAAACAAAATAAAGAAAATACAATTAACTGTAAAGACAAAGATATTATGAAAAACGCTCGTGATAGCTGGAGGACTTTTTTTAAATTTTGTATAACAGACGCTTTTTAATAAAACAATATAGTTAAAGATCAGATATTTTTCTTTGAATTACAATTATTAAAAATCTTTAAATAGGAAAATAACAAAGAAAAGTTTTTAAGAAAGAGAAAAAAAAACAATATTATTGATTGGATTCTCGAATGCGAACAGCAATTCTTATATAACTTTTAAGTAAATTTTTTTAGCATAAATTATTTGAGTACCAATTTTAAAGCTCAAGAAATAAATAAAAAAGAAAAAAAAAACACTTTCTATTCATACTGTAAGTCAAATTTCTTATGCTTTTCAATATTGTCAAATTGTGTTTGAAAGTGAAACAATACAAGATTCAAATTTCGTTTTCCTTGAAATTTTTTATAATTATAAGCCGAAAAATATTCTATACTTATCTTTAAAAACAGTCAAATTTTACCAGTTAAGAGCTTCATGCAAATAATAAGAGCACCGGATAAATGCAATTAAATCGCCTCATAATTACCGTATAATTGCATTTTTAATTTTAGGCTCAAAACCTTTTTTATTATCCTGAGTCTATGTATGTGTTACAGAATTTTTTTTAGAAATTAGGAATTGACAACAGAACTACAAAAATGAAATATGAATTATAAAGAATTGCCATTGGTAAAGATTTGATGCTTTAAAAAATAAACATATAGATGTCGCAACTGTTTCAAAAAGAATTATATCATTGTTTTTTTGCAATGAAGTGAATGCATTTTTATGTTTTTCCATATCTTATACTAAAATATATTTTGCTATTACTTATTCGGGTTGCAATTATCCGATTAAAAATGTTTGAAAAAATCTTTAAAATAAAAACACATAAAATTTTTTATATCTTTAACGGGGTTTCGCATTTAGGCTTGTTGAAATTATGAGGGGTTCGACTGTATTTTAACAAATGTAAAACAATAATGAGTCTTATTCTCTGATTTTGAAAATTTTGATTTAAAACATTTGATAAATTTCAATACATACATATGTATAATAATAGTTCAAAATTTTAGCAAATATGGTATTTAAGGTGATATTGAAATAATCACTCTGTCCCTGATTGCTGAACATTTTTCTGTTGATATTTTAAAAACGCATTTTCAACTAATTCGGCTGGTATCCAATAATTCTAAATTTAAGGCTTTGCTTAAACGTAAATTCGATGGTTCTATGGTTAATAAGAGCTATACATGAATAAACAGCTATGGTATGAATAAAAAGTTTCAAACATTTTAAGAAATGAAGTAAATGTTGAAAAACAATATTTTGTAGCAAGGAAAATTTTCATTAAAAATTAAATATTTTTCTCAGTATATAATTCCGTTAACTTTTGGAAACTATATTTCATATAAATACTTTAGCATTATTTTTTATGAAGAAGAACAATTTAACTAGGGACAATTTATTTTCACTATATTTTTAGTTTCTTTTTTTTTCTAAAAAAAAAAACCTTTTTGTCCTTCAATTTTATCATTTTTTTCGAATTTAATTAACTTCTCCTTCTATCTAAATATCAAATATTTAATAAAGAATTTTTAATTAAAATTTTTATTTTTTTTAATATTTGAAACCTTTAAAATACATTTTAAGCTACTGTACTATACGGTATTAAAAAAACTTTTAAAATCTGATTTAATTAAATATTGCAATTTTATAATTTTGAGAATATCCAAACCGAAATTTGAAAAGGTTTTGTTAGAAATATTATTAAAATCTGTTGCTGCAGTTTTTTTTTTTATATAATTATAAAGTTTTTGTATATAAGTAATTAAAATAGTTGCAAAAAATTTTGTTCTTTTACATGCAAAATATAAAACTACAAATTATCTACATTATGTGTCGACAAAATATTTTTTGAACTACATTATCATTCTCTTTTATCATTAATAAAGCATTATCTCTTATAAAATTTCGGGCAAAAATGCTTTAATATTAAATTCCAAATAGTAAAGTAGTAAATTTTAAAATTAAAATAAAAATTTAATGAAAATGTACACATCAATTTTAAAATTTATTTTTAGTTTCATAAAATTAAGTAAAAATTTTGATATGTTACGTTAGAATTCATGAATTTTGTGGATATGATGCAGCTATAACTCGCAAACAGTAAGCCAGGCATCAATCATATACATTACTGTTACGTAATCGTATATTGATTATGAAAAAATGTTGCAAACAATACATTGTTATAGCTTCAATGGCCTCGAAATTATTATGACAATTGTCAAATAAAATTTTTTTTTACTTATTTGTTTTACTTCCAAAATTATACTACCAGATATCCGAGTTCATTCCTCACCCCTCACCACTTCATGCGAACTATTTTTTTACCTAAAACAATTTAAATAATCATCTCCCGCAGCTTTAACAACACCCCTGTGACTAACTATTTGATAATATCATAGTACCACCTATAAATCCATTTTTGTTTTTATTTTGGCGATTATTCCCTGATTTGTGATAAAATTAATGATTTCAAATTTACGATACAAAATAATACAAAAAAAAATTCCAATGTCCTTCTTATTTAAATTTTTTCTATTACCCAAGTAAGTTTTTTTTTATTTCTAATTCGAAATTACAAATGTTTTATATGATCCCCAAATTAATTGATTAAAAATTAAGTCAAAAATAAATTACCACTCAAAAAAAAAATTTTAACCAAAATCTTTTATAATGCCACAAAAGGTCCTTTTTAATAAAATAAAACACTTATTTTCCTTTCCAAATTTTTATTTTTTCAATAATTTTCACTAAATTTTCGCAAAAACTTCAAATCCAACCATGAAAATTTGCAAAAAGAATAATATGTATTTAATTTTTCATTTTTTTATTTTATTATTTAAATTTCTATTATTTTAAAAATTCTTTAAATTAACCTATACCCTTGTGCTTTTTTTTTTACCAAATTTTATGGATTTCATGTTCTAAGAAAAAATTAAATTAGAAATCTTTGTATGCCTAAGCATATAAAAAATGTTTTTCTTCTTTCTCTCATGTTGTAAAAATACAAATTTCATCGAAACTCAATTCATCAACCAATATGATGTATAAAAGATTTAAAACACCTACACATATAAATTAAATTTCTGAATATTTTGAAGCGGAAAAGAAATAAATACCAATATGAATGACATACAAAGAATTGAAAAATTTATTTAAACAGTCGAAAATATTTTTTTTTTTTATTGTAATTTAATTTTGTTCTGAATTGTAATTTTCAAGTACTTTAAACTTTGAATTACTTTTAATTTACTCTACTTATATCTATTTTACTTTTTATTATTTGTTCATCCTTTAATGTCCTTAAATTTCTCATAAATATATAAAAAAAAGAAGGGAAAAAAAAATTTCAAAATGTATAACTGTGGTCGGCGAATTTGAATTCAATGAAATTGAATTTTTATTAAGACAAAATTGTTTACAGCATTTAAAACAGTTCTAAATTAGAAAACAAAAAAACAGATTTAGAAACCTTTTATAGGAAATAATTATTATGTTAACACTTAAATCGACATTTGTTGCTTGTCATCTAGCTTCTCGAGCTATAGATATATATTTAAAATCAATTTTTTTTTTTTTCCTTCTTTACTCCTAGGAGGAGTATAGGGCTAGTGCATGATATCTATGGTGCTCTAGTTTCTATAGTCATAGAGAGTTAGCTAGGTAGGTGACTAGCCTACCGTAGTTTTTATTTATATTAAATATTTCAGTTTATTAATATTTACTGTTTATTTTTCTTAGTCTTTAGTATCGAATATTATGAACATTTGAAAATTACTTGTATAATATTTTATTAGTATTTGCATATTAAGTTATATAATATTGAATATAATTTTCATAGTGACCTGACCGGGGTTTGAACCCGAGACCCTTCGTTTAAAGGGCCGGTGCCATAACCACTGCACCAATGGTCAGATATTTAAAATCAATATTGAATTTTAATTTTAAAAATATTTCTATGACTCCAGGGAAAAAGTACTTTAGTCATTTTTAGTACAGATTTTCAGAATCCAGGATTTTCTTTATAGATTCTATATTATTCATTTAACCCGGATAGTCTCTTTTAGGATGTTGGTTTAAATATTACTTCAGAATACTTGTTTTAACATAAAAACTTAAGTCAACTCAGTTGTTTTCGTACAAACTCAAACATATAAGTTTTAAAAAGGCTATGTTGTTCACTTCAATTTACAAGGAATTTTAGGAACTGACTAAAGTGATATTGCAGGTCAATAGATAATAAAAATGGCATTATGCTGTAAAAAAATTTTTTTTTCGATTTTTGACTTAAAGAACTTTTATCCTGAAGACGTAGATTTATTTCTAAATTTTATACATTTATATTAATTTAATTTAATTAGAGAAGAATTATAAAACAATAGAAATCTTTAAAACATTTTCCCGATATTGAGCACCATTTTCTACTTACAATATACAAGATGAGAAAAGCTAATTGCATATTTACCTTCTTAATACCTTCTTAATTACAAATCGGTATATTGGTAAAATATCAGTTTTATAAAACAAATCTTTAATATTCTAAAATTTATTCTACGAAGTAAGAAATTTATACCAAAAAAAAAAAGTAAATCTAAATAATCAGAAAAATTGTATCAAAAACCGTAAAAGATTGCTTTTAAATTTATTAGTATACTTATTTCGATATTTTAACGAAATGAGAAGGGGTGTGGAATAAATTCTCTCATGTAATATCCTTATTTTAAATGAAAAAAGAGAAATCCTTAAAGACACAATTTTTTTTTTCTTTTGCCTTTCCTTTTTTTTTTTTTTTGAGAGATTCACAATACCCGAAAGGCTTGGATTTTGTTCTTCCTTTCTCAATTTCCTTTACTTTTCATCTATCCCATATCGCTGAGTTTTTAACTTGAGATCTTCGAATAATAAAGGAATTTTCATTCTGATGACATTAGAAAAAAAGAAAACAAAATGTCACGTATGTTGGAAAATGAGTAAGCGAGAAAAAAAAAAAAAACCATTTTTTTTTTCGTTTTTTTTTTTTTATTTTTTTTTTTTTTTTTTTGGTAGCATGTAAAGTATTTCATAAATTCATGTAACACATTTGAATTATGCTTTCTATGAATTTATTTTTATACGCGCGACTGTGACTGTATAATATTTGTAATCAAAGTGATTGACTTAAGTTAAAAAATTTTTTTATAATGTTGTAAAAAGCGAAAATTTTTCATCTCTGTTGGGGAGCTAAGAAAATCCAAAATATACCAAATGAAATGTCTAACAAAAATTTTTTCAAAATATTTCCGTAGAGAGTGTTATACAAGAATTTCACAATGTACGAGTACCATAATATGTTAAAAGGGATATTTTTATATACAATTGAATTTAAAATTAATTAAATAAATAAAAATTAACTTTAATGGAATTTAATAGAAATTTAAAAAAAAGTTAAAGCAAATAATTTTGGAAAGTATATTAAAAACATTTCAATTATTCAATGTATTAAAACTTAAATCCGAGCTAAGAAAAAAATAAAGGGTAAGAAAATTTCTTTCTCCTAGAAAACAAATGTATGAGTCTAAAGAATATTTTAAAATATACAAAACAAATTATTAAGGTTACATGCACATGCAACTATGTATATGTATGATGAACATACATCTGCGATCACGCAATCAAACAATTTGCAATTTATTAACGAATTAAGGGTTCAGACATGCAATTTTTAATTTTGCTACTTAAACTATTTCGTAAATTCAAATCGATAGTTGCGTGTTTGCGCGCTTGAATATAAACCTATGGAATACAAATAGCCAATCAAATAGTGTTGTCAAACTAAAAATTAGAGCCGTGTTTGTGTAAGCCCTAATATCAATTTTCAATTTATAATCAATTAACAATCAATTTAGAAATAGATTTATATTAGCGCTAGAGTTTAATTGTTTCAACGAATCCAGCAGTAAAAATAATCGTAACATCTGTGTTCAACATCTGTTTTAAAAAATCTAATTTAAAATCCCAACCGTAAAAAAAATGCACAACAATAAAACAAAAGCGAATTTTTCTATTTTATTACATGGTTTGTTAAAGTTT
Source organism: Condylostylus longicornis (assembly GCF_029603195.1). Lineage (NCBI taxonomy): Eukaryota > Metazoa > Arthropoda > Insecta > Diptera > Dolichopodidae > Condylostylus > Condylostylus longicornis. The sequence continues at coordinate 2,458,629 of NW_026578009.1, read as the reverse complement.
GATTTAAAATTTTACGTTCCAACAAAATGTTGTAATAAATTTAATTATACATGTTAGAAATAAATTTTTCAAGTTTAATATTAAATATGCTCGCATAAGCAATGCGTGCAAACTTAACTGTTGTCAAAAGTGTTAAACAAATCATGACACAAAATTATTTAAATTTCATTTTTTTTTTTTTATTTAATAAAGAAAAAATTGGTATAAAACAATTTGTAAAAACGTCAATCGAAAATCACAGTAAATAACGAGAAAATAATTTTTTTAGAGTTTATTAAAAATAAAATTTTTATTTTTTTACAAATTGAATTCTAAAAATCATATTATATAGTATAACTTTGAATATTTTCTTTATATACTGTAGGTTTTTGTTCTTGTAGCACATAACGTGCTTGTAAAAATTACGATTATTGATTATTGATTACTGAAATACACAGCGATGATGAGTGACGACCTTTTCAATCGCATTGCAATTCAAAATGGAAAAAATTGAAATTTTCATGAACGTAAAATAAAGTGACAAAAATTTTTTCATTTTAAATTTTGAATATTCACAAATATAGCTACTTGCACACAGACTTACTTATATATGTATATAAAGAATTTCAATCATAAGAATTCATGTTGAAAAATTGCTAGACGTTTTATTATATATTGTATATGTACATAATAGGTATATATGTAAAATTAATAAATATCACAGCATAGCTCTCAATAACGTAATTTTCCCTATTAACCTTATGAACTTTTTGTGATGAATGTTTTTAGCGGTTTGAACTGAATTCTTTAATATTATTTTTGTATGTATGTTAGTGTAATTGTGTTTTTTTCCTATTGTGTTATTTTCATTGTTTCTCTTTACTTCATATCGTAATATTATATTTTTTGCTTAATAATTGCTTTCTTTGTTGTTTCTACAACAGAGTGAATTAAAATTAATGTTTCGAAAAATTTACGAAAACATTAATGCAAAATTTTGAAAATAATAGCGTTTAATTTAGAAATTTTGATTTAAAGATGACAATTTATTTTTAAATTCTCATGTAATTAAAGAATTTATGTTAAATTTGCTATATACTTGTTAATTCTAAACTGTCATAAGAGGTCAAGTAATTTCAACTCGGCAAATACTGCATGCCTACCATGCATATAATATTCTGAAATAAATCTTGAACACTTTTCAGTAAAATAATTCAATATAATTCAAAATTTTAAAACTATAATCCTCAATATTCCCAGACGGGTAAACGAATAATTTTTGAGGTTGCATGTCAGCTAGCCGAATCATTGGTGAAATAATGGTTTTTCGGATATTTGTTATAAAAGTTTCAAATTCATATTAATTCTTTTTTTTTTATTTTATAAAAAGCTATAAATATATCGTTTTATATTATTCAGCCAGCATTTTTGAAGCTACACTATTTATTTTTGTTCTTATTTAATTTCAAATTGCAAAGAAATATCACCATAACTTAATATTTTTTAACCTTCACAGTATTTCAGCTATAGAAACAAATTTGAAACAATTTTCAATAATATTCGTCAATGCATTTTTTTTTGATTTTACATATTACCTCGTTATACCCGTAGAAATGTATGTTCGAAGGTTATACTAAATTTGCCTTACCGTTTATTATGCTAAGAAATAATGGTCTGACATATAGGCTCAAGTATATGTTTTTGATCAGCGTCGAATTCTGAGTCAAATTCGTTTTGCCTGTCCATCCTTAGTTTCGTTCCAACGTTAACTCAAAAACTAATTGAGTTAACGTTGGGACGGAAATTTAAAAATTATTTGACTATATCGAAGAAATTATAGAAGCGGTGGTATTAAATTATCGCACAAGCGAATATATTATTAGGGCCATTGTGTTTAAAAGTCATTAAAATTGTTTGGCTCCCTCTGGTAGCTGCCATATAACTTGAAAAGTACTTTGGCCATATCTTAAAAAATTTGTATTGAAAACACATTATCGAAATTTTGCATAAATTAATATGGTAATACGGCTAATTAAAATCATAGTCTTTCCCATAGTCAACTATGGCATATTTATTCGCACATAGGCTAGTAAATTCGTACAGGTATCATAGAATTGACATGGTCAACTCTATTTTTTCTCGTTTTATATTAAAACTTATTAATTATTGATATTTGTTTAGATGAAATTTCGGTATGTTTATGGAAATACAAACTTCGTCTACTTATAAATTAAATTTTTGCTCTCCATTAATTTTACTCTGAACTCAATTCAATCTTTCCGAAATTCAATTTGCATATTCAAATTCAAGCTATAAGTAGACCAAAATAATCAAGACACGAATTTAAATTCTATAGTACAAACAACTTTCAAAGCGTTTTAATTTTAAACTTGTTTAACTTCTTTACTAAAAATATAACTGTGAGCACTTAAAAAAATGTATGTATTTAATTTCTTTTTGTTTATGAATTAATAAACGTGATTATTAGGTTGGAACGTAAATAAACACAAAAAAAAAATATTTGTACTTTTCCTTACTTTAAGCAACTTAAAAGCTTATTAGAGTAAACTAAAATTTTTAATTCAATTTTTTTTTTTTCATTTCAGGTGAGTTTTCTTCTAAACAAATATATTTTAAGTGCATATGGAAACTTTTATGTGGAGTTTGTAAGTATATAAAAAATTGCCGTTCTTGAATTATTTCTCAAGAAAATAGAATGTGACATAAAATTTTTTTTGTTCTACTAAAGTATAAAGACCATCAATAATTTTGAATATTTATCTATTAACTGTATAAAGCTACTTTAACACGTAGGTTTAATTTTAACCCTTTTTATCTTGCAGATTAATTGAATGATATTTTAATTAAATTTGAGCTTATTTGATTTAATACACTTTTGATACTGAAATACAAATTTAAAACAATAATTTGCGATCCGAAAACATTAAGCAGTTAAATTATTTTTGCAACAATGTTTTCCAAAAATTGGTTAAACAAATTAAATTATGAGCTTCATAAAAAGAAAATTCTTTAATAAATATTTTATTAGCCTTTCTGAAGCAAATTATAAGCTTGAATTAAAATTGTTGTGCCCATTTTATTGAGATATAAATGTGGACTAGATATTGAAAATAAAAGTTCCGTTTTTAATATAGTCTCTTTGAAATGTTCTACAGGGATAGGATTGTTTAAAAACAATCCAACAGGTAAAAATTGCAATAAATTTTATTCTTATGGAAGTTAAATGGCAGTAAATTAAAGACAAGATTATTTTAATTTTGTTTATCGATTTATCGAATTCAAACTTAAACGATTAAAGTCATATATTTGGCACACATTATTTTAAAACAAAAACAACTAATCGAAGGAGAGTAAAGTTTCTTAGAACATAAATTTATACTCGTAGCTGGCTCATGAACACTCTAAATTGAACTAAACATTTCAAAATTAGTATATATAAAATTTGTTCTAAGTCGTGCATTTGAGAAACTATTTGCAAAAATTTCAATACAATATTCGTAATTTTCAAGTCACATTACAAAAATTCAGTGTTCTTGTAATAAAACGCCAAAAATATCTTGAAAACTCAATAATAAACCATTGTTATCGAAATATTAGCGTTCATCCTGCAAATGTGTATGTATTAACAAATTTGTGCCCATAAAGATATTGTCATCATCATTACTATCAATAAGATCATAATCATCATCAATATCATAAGTGAGACAAAGTTCTTGAACAAATATTAATGAATAAATTAAATTAAAAAAAAATAATAATAATAATCATCACTAAAAATCTTTCGTTTCAAATTAATGGTCTCGTATCGTAACCTATAAGAAACTGGGAACTTCAATGATGATTGAGAAAAAAAATTTTTTTTTGTGTTCAATATTGTGTGAACAGTGCGCTTATTGTACGATTTCGTGCGGTCATGTAAAACTCAAATTTTACTTTTATAAATTTTAAAAGAAAAAAAGAAAAAGTGTTTAGAAAAGGAATTTTTTTTCTCGCTTATTATATTTAAAAAACCACAAAATTGGAAAAATATCGGTATACTATATAAGTATAACGTGCGTTTTAATGAAAAACCACTAAACGTAATTAGGTTTGGCGCAAAAACGTATACACAATTAATGAAATTGTGTTTAATTCTAACACTTTAACTTGCATGAAAAATTTTGTTTTTAAAGTGATTGAAATTTTCACTCTTTTGAATTAGTTTCCTAAGCCTTAAAAAATAGAGTGGTTTTGAATATAAAATTGAAATTACAAAAGTGAAAACTCATTTGGCAAATAAATTTAAAAGTGAAAAGGATTTCTTCACAACATATTTAAAAATTTTTTAAATGTTAAATATTTGGTTTAAAATTTTAATAGCAAATGACCTAAACCTAAAAAAAATATTGAGGAAAACCAATGAATTGTGACAGCAAATTTTCTTGGCTAAAGTTATTTTATGCAGTCCTTAAAGAACTAAATTTTAAAATTCAATCAACATAAAAAGTGATAAAACATAACTATGACTCCCAACTTTATTTTAACTCCCAATTTTTCTTTTGAAAAATCTATTACTAAAATTTTGTCGATGATTCTTTCGGGATTTTCTTAGGAAAAATTTTAATTTATACCAAATATATTATAAATTTTAATGTATACAAATAAAATAAATTTAAAAATTTTGAAGATTTAAAAATTAATAGCTATCTAAATATATTTTAACTTTTAATTTAAACTCTTGACTATTTTTCTGTGGTTCAAACGAATACGGAAGTTCTATTTCAAATATTGCTTATATTTTCAAAACTCTTTATTGTTAACTCTTTGTTGGTGAAATATCAAGACTAAATATGTTATATAATGAAGAGTTCAATGAAAAATTGTTCATGAAAAGTTCAATTAAAAATTGTAAAAATGTCCCTCTCCGATTTTTCACTTTAGTAATCGTATTAAAAATTTTTATGAAAACAATTTTTTTGATATTTATCCCTCCTATTTTATTCTAGTGTTGCTGTCATAAATTAGGTCGCCAAATTGTATCAGAAGTTTATCTACATTTATATAAATTTTATAACAGGAAATCTGCTAAAATTCACCAAAAATATACCAAACTATCTGATTATAATAAGAGAGCACAATTTTTGAAACCATTATGTTAATTATATTAATAATAAACAAAATGATTTAAAAAGATCCCACAAATTTTATAAACTGCATAATATTATAAACGCATATAGGGTAAACTCCTCAGTTTGCAGCATCACTATTTATCTACAGAAAATTTACAAACAAACTCAATTATTAAAGATCTAAAGAAGGAAGAAACTAATGCCAAATACTTTGATCAATTTTAAAAATACCTACGAACAAAAAAAAATTAATAAATTCAAAAGAGAGGAAAGTAGCTAGAAATCGCCAGATTTTTTTTCTGCCATTTACTTGTAATTTTTTGTACAGGAAGTTTTAAAAATTTCACTAAATATACGTAGGTCTGAGTAATTAACAAAAAATCATTTGCCCTGCTTTTGTTTAACAGTACAGTAGGCGCGAAATATTTGGATTTGTAATTTGTATAAGTGGTGTAACTTACATGCAATGTATATCATATATGATCTGTGGAAATATTCATATAAAATGCATATTCTCACTACTCACAAGTATAAATTTACACAAACATGTACGTATGTATGTTTTCTTTGATTTTCATATTATATTGATTCATCAACCGATCGGTTCTAAATACTTATATTTTGCAAAACTTCTTAGTTTGCAAATAATCCCAATTTTTCGCTAATAGTTGCAAGAAAATTTTTTAATTCGTATAATGTACTAAATTGAACTAAAACTAAATGCTTTCTTAAACATCTTATAATATAAACTCTCATAGGTGTGAAAAGATGTATGAATTTTGAAATATAGTTATACTTGACTTGTTGATTATTTTCGGAGTAAACAATCTATTGGTTTGGAATAAAAATTTACTTCAAAAAATCGAATAAGAACTATTTTAACTCGGCAATATTTTCATATTTTTCGATAAAATTCTATTCTATAACACAATAATTAATTATTGTGGAAAAAGTTTAAAATATCAAGAGCTATTCTTTATGGAAAATATTAAATTTTCATTATATTAGTAAATTATGAAAAAATACCTAATATGTAAAATGTAAAAAATATCACGAAATTTGTGCCCAATACAGTGACGACAGTAAAAACTTAACTTACACCAAATTCACAGTAAAAATGTTTAAATAAGCATTGAATTTATTGTTAAATGTTACAATAATAAAAGTACAAGAAAAATTCCTGGCTGAAAGTATATTTACTTTATACATATTTGTTTTAAAAAGAAAATTTTATAAAAGACAACAAAAAAATTCTTGAATGAAAACAAAAACATAAAAAATTTTTTGTAATTTAAGTGTAAAATTTTTAAATTATTTTTTTCTGCTTCTGGTTTAATCTATTCTTATTTTTTACTATTATCATTATTATTTTTTTAACTCTATATATTTTTCCCCCTGAAAGTCTGATTATTGTTGGTTATCTCGGCTTTACACATTAGGCTTTATTTTTTTTATTATTTTTATTCGCAAATGTGCCACAATTTTTTCTTTATTGTAGCAAAAAAAAAACACAAATAAAATTGCAAAAAAAAAAGTTCTCATCAAATATCAAAGAGAAAAATGAAAATAATGATCATCATTTTCATTTCGTCATCATCATCATCAACAATAACTGTTATCAATGTTATCATCATAAATAAATGTACATTCATATCGTTAAACATTTTATAATGTTGCTTAAAGTTATTTTGTATGTACAATTTGTTGATATGTATATGAATACATGCAAAACAGTGTTGTTCAATTTCTTCAAATATTTCATTACAATAATACCGAAAATACACAACTATAATTTTTAAACTAAATAAGTTTTTAATTATTTTGGAAATTATTTATAAAATCAAATTTTTCTCATAATTCGAATTGTTCATTAAGATAAAAGCATAAAAGTAAATTTTAAACAAGTTATGCAATTTTTTCGCTGCTTTTATGTACACTATTGCTATTTATTCAAACTTAAAATTATGTTGAATGAGTTTTGCACCCCATTTTATGTTTATTTTCAAGGTTCAACTTGTTCTCTCTTTTAAGTATGCTCTGTATTGTATGTGTAACTTTTTTCATAAATGTTGTTAATCTAGTTGGTTCATAAACATTAATAAATTTTCGCTATTGTTGTGAATAGTGCAGTTAGATCATATGAACTGTTTTGATTTTATAGAATAGTTAAAAATAGTTATATTGCATACTTATCATAATTATGCTTTTGCAGCATTGCTTTTGGCAATTATTATTGAGAATATATGGAGTTTATGAAAATCTTTTGTATGATAATAATTAATGGTTAAAAATTGAATTAATTTTTGTATTTAGTTATAATTTAACATTAAAGAATGAGATTCTATACAAGAACATCTTGCCAAAAAATTTATTTGCTTACTAGTTTGAATATACACAATTAAGTGAAACAAATCAAATTCCCAAGGAAAATAATTATTATTGAAGAATCAAAATCATTATTGACAATTATTATTATTAGAATTTTCATAATTTATACTGTGGAATTGTTTGAAATGATAAGCGACAAGTATTCATTCCGGTTTCTATTACATATAATAGATATTATTGGTCATTATCTATTTAGTGTATATAATCTGTATTTGATCTCTCTTTGGAATAAGAATATTTTTCGTGCAATAGTCAAATTAACTTTATCGTATTTCATACAAAAAAAAAATTAGAATGTAACCTTAATCTTAAAAAACTCGTCATAAAAAGTTTACACTTTTTAAAGTAGAGTTTTTGCTTTCGTATCACAGTCTTGAGTCATACTTCTACAAAAATTTGTCAAATTATACACACATTTTAAAAGAAAAAAATCAATTGGAAATGGTAAACTGTTATTTAAACATTTTCTTCAAAAAACTTAATTCTACATTTATCAACGGTTACTACATTTACCTATACCATTTATGTCAAAGGGTTAAAAAAAAATTTCTTATTAATATTTTAATTTAATCGTACAAATTTACATATTCTAATTTAAAGGAATCGAAAATTGAAATTTAAAAGTTTAGATTACTTTCTTCTTGACTTTCAGTCAAAAATTTGTTTATTTAGAAAAAAAATTTGTTAAGAATTACCTACAAATTTAATGTCACATTCATTGGAAACAATCTGATATTAAACATTTAATTTGCCAAAACATATGATTTTTATTATAAATATTTTAATTTTTTTTTTTGTGTAATATAATTTTTTATAAATTTTTACATCTAATATACTTATGTATGTAAAAATGTAATATGTGTATGCATGAATATAAATGGAAAACTAACAAACAAACCACAAAGCAAACAATGTAAAAATTGCGAATAAACATGTAAAAAAAAATAAATAATAAATTTGTTATAATTTTTGTTATTTAAATATAAGAGTAACACTAATACAAACATAAATACATATATAATACAAAAAAATAACGTAACATAAAAGTGAAAAGAAAAAACACAAAACAAACAAGAGTACAAGTAATACACAAAACAAACCAGGAAAAAAAAAAGGAAATTTTAGAGAAAAATGGAAAAAATTCTCTCATCGGATTAAATAATGATATGATGATGATGACGAAATATTACTATCAGCAGTGCCATCACCGTTACGGCGTTACATTATTCAAACGTAATCGTAAATAACAACAACAAGAGTGTGTGGAATAAAAGGAAAACAAAAACAAACAAAAAATAAATAAATTTTTTGAATTTTTCCTTTTTATTTTTTTTTCTTCTGATTTTTTTCTTTTTGGGAAAATGATGAAAGGTTTTTACAGTTAATTGTTAAGCATATTTTTTTGTTACATAAATAAACACAATATGTGTATGTATAATGTATTAGACATACATACATACATGTGGAAAATTTTGAACATCTGCAAAATTTAATAATTTCTAAAGTGGTCAAAAATTTTTATAATTAATTTTATCTAAATCATTAAAAATATTCAGATTTTTATATTAAATATTCTTCATTTTGCGTATTACATTAATTTCAGAGCGTGTGTCCTTAAACTAAAATTAAATTAAATTTATCCAACAATAATTGTTTATTCTCAGCAACATTTAATCCCTTTGTAATTATTACTCTTCACAATGCCTTTATTATTATTACTCTTGCATAATATGTATATATATATATATGTATATGTATATAGGATATACACATAAATAACAATTGGTACTAAAGTTCTTTCTATATAAAATATCTTTAACAGCTTCGAAGCTGCTGAAGCTAGAGCAATGTTTTGTTCCCAATTTTTTCCCAAAGTTAATTGATCTACATAACGATAATAACTGAAAATTTTGCTCAAAATATTAATTATCTCAAAAAATTCCATTATTATCTCAAAAAGACAACCTTATACTCGTATATATATGAACCGTTTTTAAAATTTAATATTGTTTTTATTTGTATTAAGCAGGTATTGAGGCCAGTATAAGTAGGACATTTTTACACGGATTATTTATTATATTTTTACAAGGGAATTTTTGTTTGTGAATATGGATTACATGGATCTGGGATGTGATCCTTATAATTTATATCCGTACGAAAATATTTTCTTAATATTTTTGGTCTCGTTCAAATACCGTGAAGAATCATGTAAAATTTGTTCATTAACTTATTATGAACAAAAAATTGTACAAGAAATGAAAAAATTGCCCATAAATTGTTCTTCACATTGCTTTATACTGTAATCCACATATTTACCAAATATTGTTTATATTGCGATACTAAATGCAATCTTCTATTTGAAACACACAATCACAAGAACATATATAAATAAGTATTGTGGCTATTACACTAATAATATTAACTCAATGGAAATTTTTTCATACAACTGCAGAATAAATGGTACTTTGCATGAGGTTAATTTTAATTTTCAATTTTTACCATTTGGATTCAATGAAACAGATTCCCAGTTGCAAACTCATCTGCAATTTCTGAATTCTTGTTTTAGTCTCCAAGTAGTGTAAGTTTGTAATATAAACAAACTCTTGTAGTTTTTAATTTGTTGAACTTAATAAATTTTACAATTTCCAAAACTTGGCTTTGTGAGGTGTGCTATTTTTTCTTTTGTTTTACGATATCTATGTAATATATAGAATTGATCAAATTTTATTAAATTGTTATTCAGATCAAGAAAAAAAAATTTTGTCAATAATTCTTTGTTTTATTCAATTTTATTCGAATTTCAAAAAGAATAACGAAATTTTCATGATGTAATGCGTGTAACACATAAAACCAATACAGATGCAATATGTTACCTAATTCTACCTGTAGCTTCGTTGTAAATAAAATTTCAAGTCTATATAAAACTTTAATTTTTTTTACTCATAATAAACTTTATTGGTTTTTTTTTATTTTGTCCCTGTTTTGGTCCTTTTTTCTTATTTCTTCCTTAAAGAATTATTGACTATACAATTAAGATTTTTCAATTGATCGACCCAAAATACAAAAACCATACATACCGTCAATTATTTATTGAATTTTTTTGGATCATTTATTCCAAATACTTACAAATAATTCTTAATATTAACCTTTATTATAATTCCATACAAATTACAAAATAATCTTTTTTTCTTTTTTTTTTATATAAGCTCTATGATATTTCTATTCATTCTAAGGTAAAATAAACCAAAATTCCTGTGTACGAATATATAGAATAAGAAAAATCGAAAAATTTTTTAAAAAATTCCGTTTCAATAAAAATTTAGGACTATTTGAAAACAGAAAAACAAAAAAATAACAAAAATTTTTGACCCCAAATACAATAAATGAATTAATGATCCTTTAAAATTAAAAAAAAAAACAAAATATCAATTTAAAATAATAAATTATTGAAATTTTATATTGAAAGCAATGGCACGCCTTATTAGTTATAAAATTAAGGATGAAAATCGATATAGCACATTTAATAATGAATTTTTACAAAAAACTAATCAAAAGAATAATGAAAACGCTGAATCAATATTAAACTCCAACATAAATAATCCAAAAGATACAAATAATAAAAAAAATTTGGTGAAAAAACATAAAAAAATTTTAAAATTTACAAAATCATCAAATTCTAATAATACACCTTCTTCATCATATAATGTACCTGTACATCATACAATAACATCATCAATGACTGGTTCTTTAACACGTGGCAGCAGTATAACAAGCAATGATCATTTAATTGTAAATGATAATTGCAATGATATTAAGAAAAAATATCAAAGGAGAAAAAATATGAAATTTTTTAAAAAGGATATTAAAACTTCAAAGGATACAAAAAATAAGAAATGTTATAAATTTTTTCATTGGAAACAAATTTTTTGTTGCTGTTTTATAAATAAGAAATCCAAAAATTTTAATAAATCCAGGTGTGCTATTCTTTATACTAATACTAAATAATTATATATGTATATGAAATATATTAGAATTCTCGTACAAAATAATTAAAAATACAATATACTCGTAATAAAATAATTAAACATCGTTAATTAAAAATTATAAAAAAATCTTTTTGCAAAATCAATTAAAATTCAACAATTAATTCAATATTGCTTAGTTCAATATTGCATAAACTCTTTATGGTAATTTCTATTTTTTTTTTTTCAAATATTACCCAGTTTTATTATGTAATTATTGCAAATTACAATAGCAAATCATCTCAAATGAGAACCAATGAATTATATTACTTGCGTTCAAAACGTTTTTTCAATTTATCCACTAAAAATATTTAAACTTAACATGAAAATCTTATATTTCTAATTTTGCAAAAATGGTAAAAGTATATGAATGTAGTTATCTAATACATTTACAGTGGCACCCATGTAATTTTGTTGCAAAACAGTGATTCTTGTTATGAAGTTCCGTCTATATACAGTTGGGTAGTATTCTGTATTAATTTTATTCTGCCGATGCTACAAGCTTGCTTTTATTAAATAACATAAATAAATAAGAATTTTATTTAATAAAAATCCCGGCATTTTTTCCTATATATAAGGAAAATTGAAATAAATTATTAAAATATCAAAAATTTATTTTAAATCAAATCATATATAGACGGTAAACAATATTTAAAATTGATTTTCCATATACACATTTCTTGTAACATTAAAAATTATTGAATTAAATTCTTTTGATCATATTTTTAATTTTTATTTTTAATTCGACAAAGAAGCAAAAAAAAATAATAAATTTTCAAAGTTGAAAGAAATTTCTCAAAACTCTTCATAAAATTGCATTGAACGCTCGACTCCATTCTTTAATCAAAAATAACATCAAAGATAACGTAACTTTGCTCGTTTAAATAATTTTTTTTTTAAATCATTTCCGACAATGTCAAACAATATGACGTGCTACATGTTCACATATGTAATTAAATTCACTTTACATGCTGTAAACTTAATAAACTATACATACATACACATTTCATATAATTAAATTTTAAGATTTCAACCCCGTAACTATTGAAATTGGATCCAATTGAAATTGACATTGATAACACACACAAATACAAATACAATGTTATGATGAACACATTTATTACATATATATTACCTAAATTACACTAAATGTACTTGTATATGAAAATAATGTCCTTTTTTTTTCTCCTTAAATTCTTTTTCTTTATTCACTCTCCAAAAAAAAAAAAAAAAAAAAAACTACATACACATTTGCACAAACTTTCAATATCACTTCATATATATGTCCATATATATATTGTGGTATACAAAAAATATGGAATACATTTGTATAGAAAACGAAAAAAATATTTTGATTGCCATTTAAAAAAAATGTGCTTTTCATCCTGTTATTCTTGCTATTGTTGCTGTTCTCACTTCAAACGAAATCCCACTGGCAATGATAACGATGATATTGATGATGATGATATTGATGCAACTGTTGCACAATACAAATATGAAATGAGCTTAAGGCAAGATCCTAAAATTTATTTTCAATCTTTCAATCAATCAACATCATCATCATTATCAATGACATCAGGAAGAAGAAATAATGATATTGCTATAACAAATTTAAATGGAAATTCAAAGGATGATTTTGTTACAATACATTTAAATGATAGAAAATCACCTAAAATATTACAGAATCAAGAATATAAGAATATTAATAAAAAGAAATTATGGAGTTGGGATGACAGTCTAAAATCAAATTCAGATAGATTTCTTGAAACATTAGAATATGATGAAGAATATATTATTGATGGTGAAAAGAGTATAAAAAGAAAATTAAGATTACCAAGGATAAGAGAAAATATTTCTAAAAGGAAAGGTAGGAATATTGAGAACATCATATTTGATTTATTGTTTTTTTTTTTTTCATGAGTGTTGCTTCTGTACATTTTTTATGCTTTGTTAAGTGCATGAAAATTTTATTAATCGAGAAAATATTTTGTATTTTATACAATAACAAAAAAATGTATACTCGTATAAAGTTGGGTCTTAGTCTTAAAATTGGTAATATTTTCTTGAATAATTTTTGAATTCTATTAAAGAATTCATTCTATTAACGTGTTTGAATTCATTAAATAAGAAAATTAAATCAATATCATAAGAGGTATATAGCAGCTCATTAAAAATTCAGATACTCTCTTACAAATATTTTCCTACAAGTTATTTTATAGTCCGCATATATTTCTCACAATTTTTCCGATTATTTACCTTTTAAATTGTATTTTCATTGAACAACTGGCAAATATCAATTTATATTCTCAAAAAAATAAATTTACTAAATAATAATGATTGTCTAAATGAATTAAATCAGATAAAGAAATTATAAGTGGGAAAATTAATATTTCCTATATCTATTCACACATTTGCAAACTATGATTGAAGTTGTGATCAAATTCGATTGAGTGGATTTTCTTTAAAAAACTCAAAACAGTTTTATTTAAACAAAAAACAGAGTACTTACATTTTCTTTTATTTTCATATATAACATATTGCATACGTTCAGGAGCAAGAACAAAAATGGAAGAAGTATTGACAAATAGAAGACTACCGAATATCAAAAATTTGTAAAGTTTTTGGGGAAGATAGCTTTAGGTGAAAATAAAAAAAAAACTGCTGATTTTCACGGTGATTTGTTCATTTCTATATTGTTCCGTGACCATTGGTGCAGTGGTTATGGCACCGGTTCTTTAAACCGTTTAAAATTTGAATAAAAAAATATTGAATAGGGAAGCTCTTATGTTTATTAAATAATTTTTTAATAATCTCTTGCGATTAATTTTTACCAATAACTTTTACAAATAATTCTGCCTAATTATACTTAATATTAGGTAAAATTATTGGTGATCTTTTAACATTCTTGAAAAACCAGTAGTACACATTTTGTTACTGATTTGCTGTATTGCCCACTATATTATTTAACCAAGCACACTACAAATTTTTAATTCTAATTAAAGTAGAAAAACATAAAAGTTATGTAAAATTATGACAATTATTATAAGGTTTTTAGCATTCAAAACTCAAAAAAAAATTAATCATCTGCTACAATACGTTTACGCCAAACACAACACAAAACAATTTATTTTTTTAATTTAAAATTAAATAAAACGAGTTTTGTTCTTCTTATTCTTCTCCCATATAAAACTACTAATAGTATACTCGTATATATTAAAACAGACAACGTACACTTCTTTAAAAGCTCATTATACAAGCTGTTAAATACAAATACACATAAGAAATATGGCAAAATATTTAATTAATTTTTTCAACATTTAATTTTAATGTTCATAAAATTGAAGATGATAAATATTGTTTTTTTTAATATTTGAACTTGAAATATTCGACAAAAATAAATTAAAACTATTTTAGTTTTTATTTAAAAATAGCTATATACAACTCTAGCTAAAATCGTTTTATAAATAATGTGCCTACACATCTGTTAAATTTTAATGGTTATTGAATGTAAAAAAAGAAGAAACATTAAACCTTGTTTTTCAGCATAAAAATTTTACATTTTTTTTTTAAAACAAAAAAAAATGTATGATGGGGTAAACACATAGCCGATTTAATCGTCTACTCTATGGATTAGATTCCAATGTTTTGGCTAAAGGATTACGATTATGGATCTTATAGGGTTACTATAAGATCCATACATTAATCTTACTATTAATGTATGTATGTATGTCAAAAAATGTAAATTTGTTATTAGTAAACATCTTTGCTTTTGAAGTTCGATTTGTTGAAAAGTATAATAGTTAGCTTCCTTGACAAACAAAATTCAGATATTAAATTTCAAGAAGTTTCAAGTGACTATTTCGTTGTACGTAATCGAAAATATAAAACTGGCCCCAAGTAAATGTCCAGTTTCTAAGCCCTGATTTCCTTATTTTTTAGTTCATCCCTTGTGGAATATAATGCTTCAATGATAACCATTGATTAACTTTCTATATATACACACACATTAGCTTAACTATGAATTAGCTAACTAATGAATTTTCAAATTATTGTCATTTATTGAATTGAAAATATTGAACGTCTAGAAATTTTAAGAATGAAAAAAAGATTCAACAATAAAATCGGTTCAGTTGAATTTGAGTAAACAGGAGTACACATTAATGACCGATTAATCGCCAATATCTTATCAAAAATAGCTATGTCTCCACTTACATTTCCGTTATGTGATATTTGATACCATTATAATATCTCTCTTATTTTATATAAGGTGTTTGGTAATAATAAATTAAATTAATGTTTGTGAATAAATCTATGTCTTGAAGAACCTAATTTGTGAAATACGGGTTTTGACTTAATTATGAGTTTAGATTAAAGTTACAAAAAATGTTTAGTTTTTTAAAATTTTGACGATTATTTTCGAATAAATTGAAATGCATTAAGTAATAATGGTAATATAGATTAGACCATACGGAATTCGAAATTGTGATAAACTTAGGAACAAACTTAACTTAGGCAGTTATTTCTTGCAGTCACAAGAATAGCACAATTGTAATAAAAAGTGGCAGTATCTGGCATAGCTATATTGCTCTAGTTTTACGAAATATTTTCGTAATTTTCTAATATTGTCATTTATTGAATTGAAAATATTGAACGTCTAGAAATTTTAAGAATGAAAAAAAGATTCAACAATAAAAAATTAAAGACAGAAATTTTTTAGGGTGAAAGCCTAAATTTCTTAAAACGATTTTATGTTAAAGACTATTTTAGCAAGCACATTTTGTATTGGTTATTCCAAAATATGAAAAAAAAAATTTATAATATTTTCTTCCTGTTCCAACGTAATTGGGAACACTGACTTAATTGTGACACAGTGTGAGGAATGCAAATATTATTGTTTTAAATGTAAACTTCCGCCACTGTAAATCAATTTTTTTTAAATTTTAAATTCATATCTTCAATTTAAATAACAGGTTTGGATTATTTTATCCAGCAATAAATATACATTAATTTACTTACTTATTTAAGGTATTCATTATGCAAAGAGACTATAGCAACCTTTACTTAAAACTTCAGCTTAACAAATGAAAACTAATTTTGTTTTATACAAATATTGTAAAATATGCATTTGTAAAAAAATATAAGTATGTACATATGTACATTTACGTATGTTACATATACGAAGAATTTTCTTTTTGTTATATTGCATATTTTTATGCATAAACTCTACAATTATAATTAACATACTTATAGGACTACAGAAGTTATTACCTACGAATCACTACTACATTACAAATTAATTGTAAAAATTTAAGTAGATTTCTTTTAATTTGCAGCAGATGTAACATCTATAATCTTATATAATCTATATATCTTGGGATATAATATAGATTATATAGGATACAAATGTCAAAATTATTTATTGGTTAATTTTTTGACAAATACTTATTCATTGGGCAAATACGCTTTTATATCTACACTCTTTTTTTACCAATGGAACGTTCGCAATAATATTAATTTTAATGTGAAAACTTGTAATGTAACATTCAATTTTTGATGTACTATACATACTATACTACAATTTAAATGAACTTTAATTAGATCAAAAATTATTATCAAAAAATGGCTAAATCACTAACTTATGTCGTATAACGTAGTTAACGTATCCCAGCAATTCGAACGAAAATGAAATTATATACTTAAATCAATAATCTAATATAGTAAAATCTGAATTTATTTTTTATTCTTAATAATAAAATTTACATTTTTAATATTTTAAATATTAAAATGCTCAACTCTCAAACTTACACAGCACACACTTCATCATATTTATATTTTATTTCCCATGAAATTTTGTCATTTTTCTGATTTTAATTTTAATTAATAACGTAAATATAAAAATTATGTATAGAAATTACAATAATTATGATTTTATTTTTAAAAAATAATTTATTTACATAGACATAAAATCTTTGAAAACAACTAAAAAGCACGTATTTAAATGGCATACAATTTAGTATTAAATACAAAAACAATATCAAAAATGAAAATAAATAACAAAGAAAAACAAAAACAATATAAAAAACATAAAAATGAACACATAAATGAATTTTTGTCATTTTTTGCATAAACAAATTATAAAAGAAAAAAAGTATCCTTTATCCTTTTCGGGAAATAAATTAACATTAAATATTTTTACAAGGATTCAGTTTTCTTTCTCAATTATTTATGTACAATGATTATATGTATATATAATGGAAAGTGTGGAAAACAAAAATCGCGAAATATAAACAAATAAATTGTAAAAAAAAAAAAAAAGAAAAAAGCCAAATAAGGATTTTTTTTAAGTATTGTTTTACACTCCTTTTCTTTCATACAGGATTTAATTACATACTCAACCCTTTCTTATTAAGCAAAAATGACAGTTTTATTAAAAAAAAAAAAAAACACAAAGAGGAAAGCAATATAAAAAGCAAAGCACAGCTATTAACGAAAAGCAATACAAAGTAATAGAAGAAAAAAAAAAGTGTGAATTTATTATTCTCTTTCATTTTCTTTTTTAACCTTATTTATTCTATTTTTTTTATATTATCCTTTTTTTTCACCCTCATCTACTTGTAAAACAAAATTTATGCTGATATGCAGATTAAAATAGTGCAGAAGAAGGAACAAATAATTATGTACGATTTTCTGAGATTTTCACCCTTACACAATCAGTTTTCTCTTGAATTAAGGTTGAAAACTATAGATTAAAATTCATTATGAAAGGAATTTCCTTAAAAGAATGTCATTCTTTACAAAGCTGATTTTTAGATTAAGAATAGTGTTACAATATGTAAGCGAAATCAAATGTATTAATCATAATATTAAGAATAAAAAAATCTGATGTGACCAGCACAAAACTGAACCCAATTTATATTATCTGGTTTATAGTGAAAGTTTTACAGAAGATTATTTAAATGTGCTTTAAAAACACTTTTTTCACAATTTTAAAGGTACTAGTCAGCTTTAAATTAACATTCCTCATCTAATTCCCTGAAAAGTTCTCCAGTTAATTTCGTTAACAACCAGAACTCAAATATTAAATTTCAAAAAATTCCATCAATCCGTTCCGTAGGTATGGCAAAAAATCTAAAATCGAAAAATGCAGGCCGAATTTTAATATTAAATTTCAGGAAAATTGGTTGATAATTTCTCTTTATATATAGAAAAATTTAAAATTTGGTCGCAAAAAAATCCAGTTACCGAGACGTGATATATCGCAAAAGTTAATCAATTCATGAAATAGCAGAAAAAAACTGATATATAAAATTTCCTCAAATTCGGTTTTCCTGAACTTTAAATACGCGAGTTCACACGCTGGCAGGCAGACAATCCGACAAATTTACAGACCGATATCTCTTTAAAAATAGTTTATTTACACTTCCCTGCTATGGAGAATGTGCTCTCTCAAGCAAAACTTGACATTCGAAATTTGGTGCCATCCACATGATCTCCCGTATTGTATTCAACGTGGTCGGTAAGAACCGAATTTGAAAAAGGTTTTAAAATTTTTAATAAATTCGAATTAAAATTTTTAAATCTTTTCAAGTGCAATGGTGTAGAGCGTTTAAACATCTCACGTAGAAATAATGAGTTTAAAGTTTATTTAAAAGTAAAAAACCTAAAAGTTGCTTGTACTCCACGATGTAGCAAAATAAAAATATGAAATCACTGACTATCAATTAAAATTTTAAAATTAATTTCACTTAAATGCCGGATATTAATGATTATTTACTTTTTTTTTACATATACACTATACTTGTATATAATCATATATTTCTACACAATTATTTCATTTCTATAAAATCAAAATATTCTTTTAAAGAAATATGACGTATGAAGCTTTAAAGCTTTATTAAACAAATAAAATATTTATTTAATATTTATATTTAATTGACTAATATCATTTAGAAATAATACTAATACAAATTTTTACCGACCGCATCGCATACAATAAGGAAAGTGATGTGATCACACCAAATTTAGCATATCGAATTTTCGGCCGAAACATGTTTCTCCATGGTGGGGAACCGTAAATAAACATTTTTACATTTTTTAGCATATCTAAGAAATTAATTGACGGAATTTGTTGAAATTTATTTTTTAAATTCAGCTGGCTACCAAAAATTACTGACAATCATTTCAGGGAATTCGGACAGCATAAAGCGAAACTATACTAAATTTCGCTAAGTTGCGAATTCACATTTTTCTGGGTACGTTAACCAAAAGCTGACTATAGTGTCCTTAAAATTTGAAAAAAGTATTTAAAAAGCATTTTCACAATCATATGCAATTTATCTATTACGACAAATTAGACAATACACCTTGCAGTCGGTTTAGTGCTGACCACATCAGATTTTTATTATTTAATATCGATTTCAATTTATATACTTAAAAATCTTAAAATTTCTTTAAGCGGAAATCGCAACATTAACTATATATTCAGTGTAGATGCAATTAAATATTAACCTTTTTACAATATTCGTTTGCTTACTATCATTAAAATAATACTTCTGTGTTAATATCAAACAAAGAATGCACACACATGTATGCATATGTATATGCATGTATGTGTCGAAAAAATGTTCGAAGTGAAAACTAATGGAAATTAAATAAAAAAGAAAATATGAAAGGATTCACTTGTTTTTTTGTATTTTGACATGCAATTAAGCATAGAACAAAGGTAAAAGAGGGTGACGATGATTTTTTTCGCGTATTTAATTTTTGTTATTGTTTTTCAGCGTTTATTTTAATGTAAGACACTTCGTGAACCTTTGTTCTTTATATATTCAAAATGGATTATACAATAAGGAAACAATCAATAGAAATTGAATATTCAAAAGATGAAGATCGTTTATGTTAAAATTTAATAAAAAATTTTGATTGTATACATACAATGTAAATTTTTCATTACAAATATTTTTATGATATTATACGTATGTGGGCCATTTTGACATTTTTCACAAAATACAGCCTATAATTAAATTAATATATCATATATTCTACTTTCAACTACGTAACTTCACTGAGATATTTCAATTTCTAGCACCAATCTATAAAAAGACCATAAATTCTTCTTAAATTCTACATATTTTTCGTTTCAAATTATACGTAATAATACAATTTTCTACACGCCGTATATAGGAACACAAACCCTGCTGTTAAATTTGACTTTTATTTTACAATAAATTTTAAAAAATCTGTATAATGCTTTCGTTAATATATTATTTTCAGGTACTGTTAATACTTTTTACCGACCATTTTCCATACAATAAGAGAGATTGTGTAATAGCATTCTGTCAGTCTACTGGGACTCATAGACCAGCCGTTAATGGCCATAATGTGATGGCTTTTTCTACGTGGCCATAATGTGATGGCTTAAATTCAAACGGATTTATATTTTTGCCTTTATTTAGAGAAATAATCAACAGTTTTAATTTAATATTTTAATTGTGGTTGATAAAACAATGGACTAGCCAATTTTTTTTGGAAACATTAGGGGTTGAAAATCAAATCAAATTTTATATTTATCACCATCATATCAATGCAATTGATCAACATAATTTTATAAAATTTAATATTTTAGTTCCAACAAAATTAGCAAAAAATTTTTCAGGGAGCATTTTCAAAATCTTTTTGAACTCTTACCCTCCAACCATAATAATATAAAAATTATAAGGGATTTTTTAATTTAGTTATGTGTATATGCTGTTCACATCAGATTTTGGTTTTTGTACAAATGGATTGAAAGCTCTTATAACCAATATTTCATGCAATTTAAAAAGTACAACTGATATTTATTATGAATATGAAATTACATTGTATTTGTTGATGTACGTAGTTACTAGGGTGTCTATAAGTAGTTAATTGGATTTGCTTTCGTTTTTTTCTCTTTTCTATTTTGAAATGACCAATGTAAATTTTTTTTTTTAAATCAAATTCATAATGACGTTTCAAATTCATAAATGTACTTGATCAATAATTTGTGCATGGTATTAGAAAGAAAATTGTATTTTAGTTACATAAAAATACATATGTAATACCATTGCATACGGTTTTTATTGATTTTATATTGTAGCTTGCAGCTGAATAATATTTATTTATTTGTAAAAAAAAAATAAGTCCATATAGGGCATTTTTTTGTTAACTATACATGCCATTGTAATTTTGATCGCCTAAAAACTTATGAAAATTTGTAAATGTAATTTTTCTGAAAAGATTATTCTATAATAGAAATATATCGCAGGAAATATTGGAAGAATAACCTCATGCCTAAAAGCACAATCTAATATTTTCCGATTGCTTCGCGTGCAATAAAGTTTTTTTATTGTATAACTGTTTAATAATAATATTTTAACTGCTCAATAAATGTTATTTCTATGATTTCTTAAATTGTTAACTTTCGATTTCGAAGTTGAAATTACTGTCATGCATCCTAATACAACTGTCATTCTTGCCAAATTTTTGGCTTAAAAACTAATGATAAATTTTCGGTCAATTGAAGAACAAATTACTGTGACAATTAGTGACGTCCATATTATAAAAACCAGGTTAACTTTAGCAAAGTGTCATCTTTCACATCGTTAACGCGAAAACTTTGAAGACAAGTGTTCAATTTCATATTGTTAAAATACGGACAGAAGACAGGAGCCTCCGTGAATTTTGTTTGATGGAACAATGTTTTATGCGAAAATGCAGATTTATTAATGTAGAAATACGTAAATAAATATAAAGAAAAATGTGATGTGGTCAGCACATAAGTAACGGCAATGTATATAGTGTCTAATCTACAGCCTCAACTTCTTTACAATTTTAAAGACGCTTTTAGTTATGATACCTGGCAAAATGTAAAGTCGACTCCTAGTAGTGTTTCACTTTTTGCTAACTGAATTTTCTAAAAAGAAATCCGAAATTTGATGCCATCGCAATGCCTCCCTTATTTTATAGCTTCTGGTTATCAGACTACAACGTTACCCACCAGGCTTCAAAAATCATCCAATTTTACATTATATATTATATAAATATACTTCTCAAGTGTCAAAAAGTGAAGGCACTTCAAGAAGGGCTAGAGACATGGGTTTTGCAGTAGGCTCCAAGAAAAAGCCAGAAAATAAGCAATAAATATGACATCTAATTTTTTTCAGTTTTAAAATTTTAAATTTTTAGTATTTTGAAATGCTATAAATATGTATTATACAATTACATTATAAGCATATGTGTATATGTACATATAAATATTAGGAATAACGTTAAATTATAATTCATAATTTGCTACTCATATCATAAGAATTGCTACTCATATTATTAAAATGACATTTATTCTCCTAAACAAATATTATAGTTTCTGTAACTTATATTATACAATATGTATGTATGTACATAAATATTAATAAAAATAAAAATTAATATTACTCTTCATTAATCAAATTTTAATTGTTTTTTTTTTTTATTTTTAGAAGAAGCTGCAACAAAATCTAATGTTGATATTAGTAATTCACCAATAATAGGAGCAAAAAGTAAAACTAGTACGAATGCTAGTCCAGTAGCAACTCCAGGTTCTGCTTCTAGTGATCCATGGCCATCTCAATCAGATGAAGATATTGATCGTTTAGTTGCTTTACATCAAAATCGCAATAGTTTAAGTTCATTAGGGGTAAGTTATTGTAAAAATTATAATATAAATAGAATATAAAAAATTTTTATAGTGTATAGTAGCTAACGTACTGCCCTATTCCCAATTTATGGGAACAAAACTACAAAATATATAAAATTTTTTAAAATTTTTTCATAAAACGAAAATAGAAAAATATTTTATTAATATTAGGTTGATGTTAAAAACTTTTTTTAAAGAAAAACAAAAAGGACATGAACCGGATATTAGATTCCCATTTTTTGGTTTCGTAAATTATTTTTTAAATTTTCATTATCTTTATTTTATTTCTACATACATACATGTATAAAAGTATAAAGAAATGAACAATTTTGCATTGGGATAACACAATAATCTTTTTAATTTTAAAAAAGAAGAAAGATTGATTTGAAAAAATACTGCCTATCTCAAATGTAAAGTAAAACTTTAAGATTTTATTAAATAAAATACAAACATCAAAATGTAGTGAAATATTTTCCTAAAAATTATACAGATAGAGACGTAGTTTCTTTTTTTAGCTATTGCAAACCAAAACCATGCCTTTTAATTTACAACTTATACAGGATGAGTCAGAAAGGTATAGAACATCATATACCATTGGTTCAAAGATCAAAAATTGGTAAAACTTTTGTTCCGGACTAGGTGTCATGTCTGAAGGGTTTCCGAAATATTTTAACAAGTTTTAACGAAATTTCTGTTTGTTATTGGCTCTCAAACAAACAATTTCTGAAAAGACTCGTAAAGGGCTTACAACACAAGCATTCGAAACGTAAAGGGAAACACCAGTATTCGTACTTTATAAATAATGAAATTTTTCCATTTTTTTATTTTTTTTAGTTTTCTCTAACACGATTGTTTTACCCATCTGCCTAAGTTTTGATTTAAGATTAAACGGTAAAAAGTCTGTTATGGTACAGAGGATATAGCACATAAAACATTTCAAAATCAAAATTTTAAAAACCCTAATAAAATGTAATAATCAAAAATATTTTTAATTTTTATTGATTTTAAGTGCTATAATTATCAATTATTATTAATTTTTGATCAAAATAGTAATTCTAAAAGCTGTTCAAATTTTTAGAAACGGTTTTTTTATTTTCGAATCACCCTGCTCATTTTGCTCATTTAAAAAATTCCAATTTCGTAATAATTTGAATAATTTAATAAAAAACAATTTATTTATATAAAATTTCGTGTATTATATATGTATATACGCAAGTGTATATTTATACTAACAAATAGATCTTTGTATTATATGAAATATCTTTTACATTAAATTACCAAAATTTACCTCAGTGGACCAGTGCAAACAAAAAAAAAAATTTTTAATGAAATTATATTTTGACATTTTCTAAGAATTCTAAAATGACTAATATACCCAAATTACCCTCCAACCAAAAAAGCTTCTGTAAATATTTTTGAAACAGAAAAATTAATATCGTCTGTCATTTGATCGGTCTTTTATATTGGAAAGAGGTAGAAAACTTTACTTTCAACAATAATCTGACTTAACATGTTAAAAGAGCAAATCGGACCGTATATTATGAATTCAAAAATATTTTATATAAATTGTAGTTTTAATTTGAATTGAAATTTGCATTAAAAGCAAATTTTTATTCAAATATTCTTGATTTTCCGACTGCTTATTTATGTAGTTGCTAAAAGTAATTTAGAAGTATATTATATTCTTCTATATGCCTTTTACTTAAGTTTATTGAAATTAAAGTTTATTGAAGTTTTATACCAAACAGACATACTCGTAATGATGCACACATTTTCATACATAAAACTTTACTAATTGAAGGAAAACGACACGACACAGGAACGAAATAAATTCAAATATTATTGTCCCTATATTCTCGACACCTTCGACAAAACTAATACTTAGTTTATTCAATTTCTAATATAAATACATTTCGAATTTGTTTAAATATTTTTAGCTGAGGTCAGATTCTATGGCAAGTGTTTATTCCGGAGCTGGTGATGGTCGTTATGGTACAGTTGTTGTAAAAGGACAAGTTGAATTCGGAATGCAATATAATTATAAACAAAGTGCTTTGGAAATTCATGTAGTTCGTTGTAAAGATTTAGCAGCTGTTGACGCTAAACGTAATAGAAGTGATCCTTATGTTAAGGTAAAAATATTTCGAGACTATATTTAATATATCAGAACATTTTATAGATTAATTTAATATACTTATAACATATATTTGCATAAAATTAAAAATTTCATTTATGAATTTTTGATCGTAATTAACTAAATTGAAATATTTCGAATTAGTGCAAAGAGAAATTTATAATTGGCCCTAATACATATTTTTGAATAAAAAATTTTTACTAAAAGCTATACGAGTATATAATATATTTAAATTTTAGGTTTATTTATTGCCAGACAAATCAAAAGGAGGGAAACGTAAAACAAAAGTTAAAAAGCATACACTCAATCCAATTTTTGATGAAGTTTTACGTTTTCATTTACCATTGAGCAGTTTAGAATCAAGACAATTATGGTTAACAGTATGGCATTCCGATATGTTCGGACGTAATGATTTCTTAGGTGAAGTGACAATCAATTTAGCTGGACGTCTTTTTGATAATCCACATCCACAATGGTATCTTTTACAAGAAAGGGTAAATAATTTTATTTTTCTTTTTGAGTAAAAGGTCAACAATTTTATTCATTTTCGTATAATTGTATAAAATTGTATCGAATTGTTTTTGAAATTATTGAATTTTTTTTAACATTAAGATTTTCCCACAACCTGTTCTAAATTTTTTACAAATTTTCAACAAAAATTTTAAAATACGTATTAAAAAAAAACTTTCTATAAATCTCATATTTTTATTTTATACACAATTTTTTTTTTAGAGTGAACCTTTCGATGACATATCAGTATATCGTGGTGATATTATAGTAGGACTTAAATTTGTTCCGCCTGAAAATGCAAATTCTAAAAATAGTTTAACACGTGGCAGTAATTCAAATCTTAAAAAATTTGGAAGTATGAAAGGAAATTCAAAGAATTTTTCAACAAAAGGCCAATTACATGTTTTAGTTAAGGAAGCGAAAAATTTAACTGCAATAAAACCAAATGGAGTATGTGATGCGTTCTGTAAGAGGTATGAACACAAATGAATATAATGTGTATATAAAATTGTTTTAAAAATTACAAAACTAATAATATTTTTTTGTTTTAATTTTTAGTTATTTACTACCAGATAGGACAAGAAGCTCAAAACAAAAAACACAAGTAGCGAAACGAACTAATAACCCTGTATGGAATTATACTTTTGTATATGAAGATGTTTCATTACAGGAACTCGCTGAAAGAGCATTAGAATTAACAATATGGGATCATGATAGATTGGCTAGCAATGAATTTTTAGGCGGTGTAAGATTCTCATTAGGAACAGGTGCATATACATAAATTTGTTAAAAAAAATAATTTAAAAACTATTGTTAAGAATAATAATCACATTTTAAAATTGATAAATTGCAAAATTTTCATATATTTAAAGTTACTAGCAAATCACTAAGAAACAAGTTAGGGTAAATCCAAATTGAAAATTTAGTAATGAAAAATTTCTTTCACTTACTATACTTTATTTCGTATACATACATACTTGTATATATAAGTTTCTACACATTTGATTCTTAGAATATAATCAAATTAAAATGTGATTCATGAGCTCCTACAGAATTTATTAAACAAATTTTAACTCAACAATTCAAAAAAAATAAGAAATGTTTTTAAAAAAATTCAAACAATAATATCGCCTTAATTGGTTGACTATGAAGATTGCCGTAATTTATTATGTAAAATATAAATCGGGGAGAAAAATAATCTTCAGTCAAACGAGAGTTTCTTAAATAATCAAAAACTAAGATTTTTAACCTATTCAAAAATTTTTTTCAAGGATATCATGAATACTCAAATCGTTATGAAAATGGCACTATTGTAATAACACAAAAGAACTATTTTATACTTGTGTATGTAAAATATCCTTAAAAAAGAAATCTTCTTTTCGTAGTACTACGGAGTACTAGATTTCACATTTGCAAAAAGAGTTATCTTTCCCTTAATAACTAAAATATATTGTACATTACTTAATTGTACAATGGATTATATTAAAGCCCCTACATGTTTGAAAATTCACCCTTATTTTTATATATATTTACATCTATGTCACACAATTTATGTACAGATATGTCTACAATTCTAATAAATATAAACAAAAATTTCTAAGAAATTCTTTTCAATTATAAATTCACCCCTCTATGAATATAATAATTAAATTATTTTGTCAAAACAATATATTTGGATATATTCATTCAATTATATACAAAAAATTTTCGTATTCATAGATTCCAAAAATAATTACAAACCTGATGAAAATCATAATATTTTCTTTTCCCTTTAAATTAATTAATTTAAGATATTCATAATTTAATTAATTTTTTATTTTATCTATAATTCTATAACAGTTGAAATTTCACGTTCAATTTTTAAAAGAATTTTATGTATTTTAGTTTCAAATAACAAATTTTTAAATAACAAGTACTTTAAATTATTTTGAAACTATACATCAAAAAAAATCTAACATGAATCATCTATTTCTCGAATACTTTATTAAAATATTCCTATAAACCTTCTTCTTACTATAAGATTAACAAAATAATTGCTCAAAATAATTCGTTAAAATAGTTATTAACTAACAGAAATACCTTATTTATATGTTGTCCCATAAAAATTGATCCCTATTGAAAATATTGTTGCAAAGAACTGATATACCCTTAAGATTGATCCTTCACGGAGAAAATTAAGCTATAAAACTTTAATAACTGAAATCTTTAAAAATATAAAATTAGTCCTTAATTATTTTCTAAAATACAATTTGGCTGAAAAATTTTGTTATTTCGTTGTAATTTTCGTTGAGCTAATAAAAATTAAAGTAGTAAAAAATTTCAAAAGAAAAACTTCTTGAAGGGACCCTTTCGAAGGAACAAATAATATTTTACATAAAATTACATTAAAAAATATTAAAATTTTAAATTTAATAAATTTCATTCAGCGCTATTTAAAGGTACACATAATTCGTGAAAAATTTTACGAAAAAGTTGTCAAAAACATTAACAGAATAATAGTGGACATACGAGCATAGAAAAACTTTAATTTCGAAAAAAAAAACATATGATTTATAATTTTGAATTTCATTTGGAGAAATCAATTTAAAATAAAAATGAAAATTTTTTTCAATATTTTTGTTTTTTTAAATTCAAATTAAAATATTTAAAAAAAAAATATTGCAAATTTATACTTACATATTTATTTATTTAATAGGTAAACATTATGGTAAAATTGTTGATTGGATGGATGCAACTGGTAAAGAGCTCTCTCTATGGCAAAATATGTTAAATCGACCAAATTTTTGGGTAGAAGGTGCACTAATACTACGTTCATCATTAGATGGAGTTAGGGCATTACCATAAGGTGATAATTACATAAACTGAAAATTAAAAAAAAAAAAAAACATACAAAAAAAAAACCAATTACTAATATTAAAAATTCAGATAAATAAAAAGTGTCTGTAACTATATACTAATTGTCATATACATACATATATTATATACCTATGTATTATGCATATAAATATATTTATAACGCTTAAAAAAACAGAAAATAATTTCAAATTTAAAAATAATAAAATTTATATATATATATAAAAGTTCTTGTAGATTTTAGAAAATTTTCACAACTAAGCGATGCAAAAAGAAATACTAAATTATAATATTATAAAAAAGTTTCAATTATATAGAGAAAAAAAAAACAAAAATTTTGTTATTAAAACATTAAAATTACACATTTATTATGTAGAAATAAAAAAATAAAATGTATATATAAAATACATAAAATACTACATACAATAAAAAAAAAACAAAATTGTTCGTTAATTATGAAACAAATAAAAATTAACCATTTTCTTTTTCAAAAAATTATTCATCAAATAAAATGAAAGTCTTATACAAAATTTAAAATGAAAGAAAAAAAATAATAAAATTAATTAATACATATATACATTGGAATTTATTTATTTATATACAATTTTAATTAAAAGAAATTTCAAAATAGAATTAATTAAAAATTTAAATGTCAAATATTATAAATGACAATTATAAATACTTTAAATTATATAGTTTGTATAACCATATACTGTCATTAAAATCAAAATAATTTGATTTGATCCACTGCCTAGTTAACATAAGGCACACAAGCATTAAAAAAAATTTTTACAAAGCTAGTGTTACAAAATCAGTGCTGAATTAGTAAAATTGTTCTTTTGAATTATAAAAATTAAATTAAACCCTATTCACATTATTACTTCTATACTAATAAATATGATATTAACAAGTTATAGAACCCGATTATATGTTATCAGATTCACATTGCATTGACATATTTCCAGCTAACATTTTATTCTTATAATTTATTAAAATTATTCTTTTAAAAAATAATAAAAGTTACTGTGTTGTCAACTTAAATTTTTTGAAATTAAATTGCTAAAACCAAAAAAAAACGAATCCTTAAAAACTCCTTTAATTTGACAAAAAAAAAATTCAAAAACAAAAATCCCAACATGTTTTTCTGAAAAATGCATATTTTCAAGGTAACCAAACCGTTGGTATTCACCCAAAAATTGGAAAAAATTTTTAATGTTATCTGAAAACTTATTTTAAATTTTTTTTAAATGTAATATTAGCTAAAGCTGCAAATCCACTATTCAACTGAAATTACCTAAATTAATGACTCTAATACTGCGCTTCCACTATCCAATTTAAACCCTTTAACACTCACATTCAAAGTTTATATAAACTTTATTTAAATTTATACTTTAAAATGGTTTTTTTTAAGGTACACTAAAGATTAAACGCGTTAGAAACTTGTGTTGATGGACTAAATTGAATAATTTTTTTAAAAGGAATAATTTTTTTTTTTTCAGATAATTTTCGTCTTTTGAGAATAACATTTTATTCATTTATATAGTGTGAATACGGTATCCCTTTTATTTATTATTCTAAAAGTTATAAATTTCATACTTTAAATTTTAAAATATTGAAAAATTATGCGTTTATAAAAATACTAAATAAAAATTTAACTATTGTCACTATATCCGCAAATTCTTTAACGTCAAAATTTTGATTTTAGTCTGCAAACTGTCTGAAACTAAAACTTTTACAGACAGAAATGTAGTAAACTTTTTACTCGTAATTGACTTTGAATTTTGATCATCCGTAAACGTCAAAACAAAAAAAAAAATTTTAGATTTAAAATAATTTTATACTTACATATTAAAAATTAATAAAAAAAGTATTTTTTATATTATTTTTAACGTAATGATAGTCACTCAATACATCAAATTTATTTACTGAATTACTACGTCAGACTGTTTGCATGTAAAAAAAAAAATCTACAATTTTGACGCTTAATTGACTTTTTTTAAACGTTTAAGAATTTAAACTTTGACTGAGAGTAAAAACGTAGTAGAGTATCCGTAAACTCAGACAACTCAGATTTTGTAAAATTTGACGTTTAAGAATTCACCATATCTCTACTCAATGCCTAAATACTTTTCATTTAAAAATATTTAATTAATTCTAAATTGAAATTCAGAAAAATGATCACATTATAAAACTTTTATATATATATATATAGAAATATAAAATAAAAACTCTGTTACAATGTATTTAAAAAACAAAAAAAAAAAACAAAACCATTAACAATTCTAAATTTTTTTAGCATGAACAAAAAAAAAATTATAAAAAACTACTAAAATTATCTGTGGTCAAATTGTATTTTTGGTTTATACTTTAAAAAATATTTTATTTATAAATGAAAAAAAAGTTTTTGTAATTAGAAAATTATTATATACCTTTTAGATAAGGTCTTAGAACTTTAGAAAATAAAAAACAATTAAATAAATATAAAAAAAGAGTTCTTTACTATGTAAATCAAAAAATAAAAAACTTGTTTAAAATTCAAATTAATTTTCGAAAAAAAAAAAAAAAATTATGAATGTATGTACATATACATGCGAAACGATTACGAAGAATTTTAAAAATTTTTAAATGAAATTAAAATTATTATAAATTTATAAGCATAAATTTAATTGTAATAAAAAATGAAAATAAAATATTTAAGAAAATTTGTCTAAAATGACAGCATATTTGATAAATCATATTATTATATAAAAAAAAAATTAAAAAGAAAAAAATAAAGATAAAAATATTTGCTGAAAAAAATCAATTTGTATTTTTAATTTATATAGAAAAGAAAAAATAAAATTCAATAAAAAAAAATTAATTAAAATTAAAAAAAAAAAAAACATATTTGTGAAAATGTTATTTAAAATTTATTAAAAAGACAAAAAAATAGAAACTTGTGTTAATTGGTAACGCACACAGTGACAATTTGTTAAAAGGAATGTTCTATATATTATTTATATATATGTACATATACATTATAACACACGTATATAAAATTATGCATTGTAGTAAAATATATTATTACATAAATACAAATGGTATTTAATTATACACATATGTAATTTTCATTTATTTTGCAATTGCAATTAAATACTGCTTTTTAACAGTATTTTTTTTTTTTTTTTTTAAATATTAAGCTCTTCTATACAATATCATTATGTAACATATTATTATTTATATATATATTAATAAAATGAACAGTATAACAAATATAATTACGAATAAAATAACAATAAAATTTATTAAAATTTAATGGTATTTTTCTTTTTTTTTTCCAAGATTTATGTACAATGCGTATTTTAATTTGAAATATCAAAAAATTGAAATCACGGAATCGACTTAAATTTGAACTTGAAAAAATGTGTGTTTGTGTAATAAATTCTCTTCTATATTAAATTAAACTCAATTACATAGGGCTTAATTAGTAAAATTGTTGTGCACATACAACATTTGTAAAAAAAAAAAATACAAACTATTTGATTGCTTAATTTAATTCAATCATACAATTGCAATTACAAGTTCTTGATTATATAAACCTATGGAATACAAATAAGGAATCAAACAGTTGTAAAATTAAAAATCGCATTTCTGTCTGAGCACTTTTAGTTTCATATTCGAAATTATTATTTTATTCTTTTTACTGTTTCGTCAAAGTATATGATTACAATAGTATTCCCTTACCCCCACATTTTATGTACAACTAAAATATTATAGAGAAATTCTTCGTTAAAATTTAGTTTTCAGATCATTTAAGAATTTCTAGCATTTCAATTTGTACAGTTGAGAATACTGATGTATTACAGAAAAATTTCAAGAAAAGAAATCTATTTAACGAACTTCTCTATTTATCGAACAATTATTGTAACATTAGAAAAAATTTATTATTTAATTTAATTTTCCACTTAGTAATCTTCTCTATTCTACCAATAAAATATTTGAATATGATTAGTTGGAAATTTTACCATATATAAATAAACACCCATATTCTGTTAGTCACATCACCTGATGTGATAAGGTATTATTGAAAAGAATTTCGTTTTTCTGTTTAACTTCTAATTTTCAACCAGAAAATTAGAAGTTTTTCCAAGAACAACCAATCATGTCAAATGATGCGACTAATAGAATATGGGTAAAAGTTAGTAGGTGGTTCTAACTAATTAGAATGTGTACAAATTGAGTTAGTTGTACGATTACAGTTTTGTAGTGTTTTCTACAGGAACTACTTAAACTTTTTAAAAATACAGAATTGAGATCGAAAAAGTTTTGAAAACTGCAGCTACAAATAATAATAAGAAAATAAATGTTATTGTTTCATAAATATGTAGAGATTAATTGAATGATTCATTATTAGAAATGCATCTTTAAATATACAAATTAACTTAAGATTTACAAACAATGAGATTTAACATATTTTACAACTCAATGTGACACGTCATAAATGCTAGTACGTTTACTACATTTCCAAAAATATCCTTAAATTCTAATAACTCCAGAAAACAGTAAAATCAGTTGCAGCAAAGTGTTCTTGTTTTAAATTTTTTGATTTTATTAAGATTAAGTCTTTCCCAAATATACAATCTCAATTTCATATAATTGAAAACCGAACAAAACTGCCGAAACGGACTGCATTTAAATCATGCCAACTTTTTTTTTTAACTTTCCATAATTTTTGTTAAAGAAAAATACCATTACGTATTCTGGAAACTATACAGTCGAACACACATATACGCGCACCCTTTTGGAAAAAATTTTGGGTATAAGATTTTTCTTACAACCGTGTTGTCCAATAATTCAATTTATTTGTGTACATTTATTCATATATGAATACATGTTTCAAATATTTTATAAAAATAGTTGTGATAAGAATATTTTTGATTGAGGATGTATTATACATACATATGCAATATAAACTTTTTTTTAATAATTTTTTTAAGAATCAATGACAAAACTGCCAAAAATCCTATAAAGCATTATTAAAAAAGGGATAGTATGAAGCGTTAGAAAAAATACATGTGAGCAAATATGATATGCTTGTATTTTTGCTTATTTGCGTGTAATTAATCAGGTTCGACTGTATAAATATAAATGTATAACAACATAAAGAAACTTCAAATGAAATTTGAAAAAAGGCATAACTTAATAAAAATATGTTATGCGCTACAATGTTTAAATAACATGAAAATTACATGAAACAAAAACAAAATATTAAAACCAAAAAAGGCAAAATTTATTAATTTATTTACAAAAGGAAAGGAAAATGAAATAAATTATCTAATAATATTAAATTACATAGACTTATTGAAAATACCCAATTACTAAACATCAAATTAGCTTTGAAAAATATACACATTATACAATATTGACATACACTCATTTTATAATAATAAAAGTAGTACTAACTTAACATTAACTTACATTGGCGGTTTACTAAAAAAGTAACTATGTATGTATTTTAGGAATAGTGTGTCAAGAAAAAATAGTACTATTGTCAGTGTGTTAGAGACCACTATCAGAAATACATTAGTACCATGTTGAGTTGACAATTTTATTTTTCTTAGCTGCAAACTTTATTAGGCAAACAAAAAAATATTATTACTTTTAAAAATATTTTTTTTTTTTATATTTTGCACTAACGCCGCGACCTGTCCGTCCTCCTATATACCTACTATACACAAAGGAATAGGAAGAAGCATTAGCTAAAAAAATTTAAACAATTTTCCAATACAAATACTAAACGGAAATTATCTGCGGTACATCTGCAAAATAAGAAATACGTTGATTCACCACTGTTGTTTTTTTTTTTGTAGAATTTGCAAATTAATTTATTAATTAATGAAAATTTAATTATTTATATTAATGTTAATGAATTTATATTAATGAAAATATAATCCTTTTAGAATAAAATTAATTCCAAGAAAATTAATTTTTATATAATGTTATTTGATAGGCATATTCCCACTCACATTTGTTTTTCCAAAAAAAAAAATGCATCAATTTTGACATACATATATAATAACTTGTTACTCTTTATTCTAAGAATCTTAGTCACCATCTCAGTTCTATATTTATGTATTATTTTGAACTGCCAATGTAATTCTGAGTGTTTAAAAAAAACACCCTTATTTTACGGAATATTCCAAAACTTTTGACACTGTGATCCAATTTTGTTATACGTACATTAATGCCATCTATCAGGCCATCAAGCTCAGAGAGTAAATCAAAAATAAATTCAAAATTTACAGGAAGTTTAAATGGAACGTGTGTCGGAATTTATTTGTGTGAAGGAAATTATTGATCAATATTTTTGGTAATACTACATTTTTACTACATTTTTTTTGAAATTTAAAATTTAAATTTCAAAAAAATCGCTTGGTAAATTCCATCTGAAAAATGCATTTAAAAAAAAGAAAAATTGCAATTTTTAGCGCAAACAACCTTTCTTGTCTTCCAGATGGAAAGGTACTGAATTACAGAGGAAAATTTTTGAATATGAAATAGAAATTAAAAAGAAATTTAAAAAAAAATAATTATTATAATCTAGGTGGTTTTTAATATCATACTAAATAAAATGAGAATTATAAAGAATACTTAAAAATTTCACAAAAAATAAAAAAAAAAATATTTCAATCAACATACTTCAAAAACATAAAACATTAAAAATTGTTTTTGTATTTTTTTCCAATTCGAAATTTCGGAAAATAATTTAAACTTGGAGGCCTGATAGATATATATGGCACTACATACATATATACAAGGTTATTCAGAAAGATTTAAATAACCCAGTCATTAATAAAATGTTAAGATTCAAAATAGAAATCTAACAATTTAACTACTTACATACATTGTGAAAACTAATTTAGTAAAAATATAAAAATAAAAACTTTAAATATTTAACAAAGAGATGAAATAAAAAAAAACTTAATAAAATAAATAAAAATTTTAGTATTTTAAATATAAAAACTTTATTTTAATAAAAAAAAATTTTAATTCTATTCTAACTTTCTACACTATACTATATGATAGTTAAGAATAACTTACTATAAAAAATTATTTTACTATATCACTATATTCAATGAAAAACTTTATTTTATTACAATATGATATTATTAAAAAAAACAAAAAAACTATTTTTCGCCATTATTTCAAATTTTAATAAAAATATATTCATATAACAATATATTTCGCTAGAAAAAAAATATGAAAAGTTTCAGATATATATAAAATTAAATATAATTATTCTTTGACCAAAAGGAATAGTCACTTAAGTTGACCTTAATGAAAAATTAGAACTCTAAGCTGCAGTAATATTTCCAATATTTAAAATTGCATCCATATACAAATATTCCAAAAGTTATTAAAAATTTTTTAATAATCGCTAAAGTTTGAAATCAATTAATGAGGAGCATAAGGATGGAATAATGACTAGTGTATAAATTTATCGCAAAATATTTGAAACTTTATTAGCCATTATTTCTTCTGGCCAAACATTTTCATTCCTCAAATTTACAATATACTTAGGTATAATAACACTATTCATATATACGCATATATATCTATATTTATAAAACTTTTATAAAATCAATTTATTTAAAACTGCAATATAAAATTTTTATTAATTTTGTAATATCTACTTATAATTAAAATTTAAAATTATTTATACATAGCTATGTTATTCCTATATTAGAAAATTTTTAAAGAAAAATAAATACATACTGTGATTTGTTATATACATATATATATATGTAAAGCTATACGTACATATAAATAAAGTTAATATATAACTTTTGTCCTAAAATTAATTATTTAATCAATATAATGCTTACATATACATTATATATTACTATATACAGTAAGTTATTTTATGTATTTAATCATAATCAAAAGTTCTATAAAAAATTGTTTTATATGCAATTCAGTAGTCCCAAATATAACAATATAAAAATTCTATGTATGTATATGCACATGCAATTGAAATTTACATTCTATCAAGCTTAAATTAAAAATTGAATATGTATGTAATTAATTTTAATTTGTTATACACATAATATAATTTGAATTATTAAACTATGACATTTAATAATTAATAATATTTAAATTTAAATTAATATAAAAATTTTCTTGTTGTATCTATTCTTTGTTTTAAAATACATGCATATACATACATAAGTACAAGTTTTCGTTTTCACTCATTTTTATGCTAAACTAATTAGCGAACATAGGAAGTTCTTGATATAACATTGTAAAAAAATTAACGAAATTTAAAAATTTTTTTACATGCAAATTGCTTCTGTAGGAATGCAAAATTTTTCTCTGACAGAAAGATCTTTTGCACTAATCATACAATAATCAAAAATCAAAGCACTAATTATAAAATACAATAACGCTTGCAGCAACAACATATAATAAAAAACTTATACATTTTCATTTAAAATTTAAGT
This sequence comes from Condylostylus longicornis, assembly GCF_029603195.1. Taxonomy (NCBI): domain Eukaryota; kingdom Metazoa; phylum Arthropoda; class Insecta; order Diptera; family Dolichopodidae; genus Condylostylus; species Condylostylus longicornis. Next base: position 2,421,442 of record NW_026578009.1, on the reverse strand, counting down.
AAAAATTCACAAAATACTATGATTTAATAATTTATAATATGAAAACTATTATAAATTAAAATATATACTCTGAATTAGAATCTAAGATCAATTATTGATCGACCGATTTCAATAAATATGAATATTTTGTCTCTTTTCGTCCATGTTTTTAATTTAGGATGACGGTTATTACCGTCATCCTTTTCCTTATAATGTGCTATTAGCCACAATCGTAACACAAACAAAATACAAATATAAATATTGTGATTTTATCTAAAGGAAAATAGTAACTAAAGAAAAATTTCAGTATCATAAGGTTTCATTTTTACTATTCTGTTTATATGAAATTTTTAAATGTATTTTATATACATACATACATACATACTATTTATACTAAAAATACAATACAAAAATAATAAGTGAAACAAAATTACTTTAAAACTTTAAAAAAAAAAAATGTTTATATTATAATTCTCTCTCGAAAGAGATATACCTATACTCATATGTATATGTATAACTTCAAATATTTCTATATAATATTATAATATGTACATAATGAAGAGTTCTTGAAAAATGCACAATTGCTAAATACGAATTCCTCACACCAAAACTGTTTACAAAATGAAAATTTGTATACTCAAAGACATAAATTTTTTAAAATACAATTATGCATTTAGTTTCGCAAAAAATACTAAAATCTACCTATAACACTAATAAACTTATTCAAAACACTTAACTGTCTCTTTTTAAATTTATAAAATTAAACATGAGTTGGCTACACCCGTATTGATCTATCCAATGCCAAGTGGAACAAGTCAGTAATATTAGTTTCTCAAACTCAACATTTCTGGAAACTTTGTCATATTTGGTCAAAAATTTAGCTAAATTTTTGGCAGAGATTACTTTTTTTTTTCTTGCCCCTTTGATTCCATTCCAATTTGTTTTTGTATAAATTTTAAATCCAACATTTTTTTCAATTTTTATCTTCTTTTAAATCATTTAACGATCATAAGTATAACATCTCGAGATATATAATGCATATTTTTGAATAGGAAAATAAAAGTTGTCATACAGATGTTATACTTAACTTGCAGTTTGTTAGAAAAGTAAATAAAATACTTTTTCATTTATTAAAAAAGTGTTTTGGAAATGCTCTACTATTTAGACAGTGTGTTTGTTAAATAAGAATTTATTGGCAGAAATGATCGGAAATTTAATCTTATTTTCATTGCTGCCGTCTTTCAACAGTGTTTGAGTTCTAATACACTACTCTCGATTTTTTATTTAAATTGCTGCCGTCTTATCTTATTTCTAACTGAGAACTGCCAATCTGTTCTAAAGATCTGAATTTCCAAAAATACTTTACTTTCCTTTGAATAGGTCGACCTGTAAATTCACCTAAAAAAGTGTACACATATTAAGTAAAAGTAACACTCTTCTTAAAATATAATGTAGATAAACTAAATTTAGTTGATCCTTATAAAATACATTTATACATATAACTACGTATATGAACATATACATAATACAATATTTGAAATTTAAAACATTTGATAAAGGTACATACATATAAAAATTATTAAAATTTTACTAAAATTAAAACCTTAAAACGTGATACTTTTTGTAACAATTATTGTAACAATAATTGAATTTAACGAAAAATTTTAAAAATAATTGTATGTATAAGAATAAAAATACTTAAACAATTAGAACTAATTAAAATAATAAAAAAGAAAACAAATTACTAAAATTAAATTCATTTTTAATACTAAAAAATTAAAAAGTAAATCAAAAAATAAAAAAAAATATTTCTATTATGTAAAATTAAATATTGTTAAGCAAACTAATAAAATAATTATAAAACAAAATGCAAACATAAAAATATGCACACATGTTATGTTAACACATTATAAATACATAATATATTCAATATATTGACATATATTATCATTAATATTATGAAATTATATCCGAAACTCCTAATTAAACCAGTGATTTATTGCACAAAACAATTGGAGTATTGAAAAAACAGTAATTTCTAATTTGATTTCTCACGCCTCTGCAACTTATTTTTGAAAATTTCGAAACTAATTAAGATGACTGCATCTTTACCATTCAAAAATTTACCAGATTTCATGTAGTGGTAAACTTCAAACTCTACATATCTTAACTCTACAAACCCTAACTTTACAACTGTACATCTTAGTAGAAATAGGTGCCTCATTTTTATTAAAGCTATAATCCATTCACCTTTTTTCATTTATGTACTTATATACTAAACTACTAAATTAGGCTACATAATATTATAGAATTATGTAGCTTAATTAATTTGTACATACATATGAAATGGATTGATCTAATTTTAATTGGGTATGTTTAATTTAAGGGTATTCAAATATAACCCGAATTATGTACACCTATATGGCATTTCATTCTATTAGAAGAATATTTGATCTTTCAAAAATTGAAGAACTAATCTGCCAGTTCCTTAGAGCTTAATTATTTTGTAAGGCCGAGAATATAAAATTGGGTACCTGCTAATTCCTAATAAATAATAAAAAATAATAGTATTAATTCTAAATCTATTAAATAATAAGAAATAATAGTTCTAATAAATAAGAAAAAATAGATATTTTCATAATAAGCACCTCATTTATCCAAAAAGTTTACTGCTCGTCGTACTAAAAGAAACGTAAAATCGGCCTGTAGTGTCCAGTTGCTGAGTCCAGAAATACGCCCAAAGTTGATCAATCCATATTTTCAAATTAAACTCAGATATAAATTTGCATCCCCGCAGATACATGATACATACAGATTCAATTTCTGAGCAGAAAGACAAACATGTCAGTAAAAGTTTATTTACATACATTCCCTTAATATGGAAATACGCCTTTCCATCGAAAACTCGGCATCTAAAATTTGATTCTATCATATAAACTCCTTTATAGTTGATAAAGTGGCCGGTATAAAAATGTACTGTTAACGTCCTATAAAAAAAAGTACAGAATGAAGCCTATTATGAAAAAGTTTTAATATTGCTCTAAAATTATCTTTAAGCTTACTCTATCATTTTATTCTTTAATAATACTCCAATATTTATATAAAAAACACTTGATAGTAGAGCTAAATTTTTTCAGAATGTAACTAAAAAAAGTAATGTATTAAAAATAGTTCTTTAAAATTTATATTGGAAGGTTTATAATAATTTGAATAACAAACAAATAAATTGTTACAATAAAAAAACATGTTTCGTATTTTATTTTAGTAGATATTCAGATATTTTTGAAATATAATCAGATATCATTTACAATCGTTCAACTTACCGTGCAAAAAAACTGTTAAAATAATTTTTTGACTTTTAAAAAATAAAAATTGACGAATTTGTTAAAAACAATTTTTGACATCTGGTGAGCAGCACACAAACTATATATTGCTGACATTGAACTGAGCTTTTACAGCTGTCATAGCTCCAAATTAACTTTATTTACAAACATTATTTACATTTACCACAAGTGAACTTTCATATTCTAAATTCAGCCATATAATATCTCCCCGATGACGTTTGATTCTTAAAATATGGTGATTGTCATCAATCATTTAACAGATCTTGTATATTATCAGCCTATGACATTACTTGAATTGTCAAGAAACAGATAATGTGACCAGTAAGCAGTCACATTTGTCACATTAGTTCATAGATATCGTTTACCAGTCAACCGAAATTGTATAATTTAGTTTGAAATGATCAAAATTACAATAACAACAAAACAAATAAAGTTACAAAAAATTTGACCAAATCAAATTCGATTTATATACACTAATTCGAATAGTTTCTTTTATTTAAAAATCGTACATTCTATTTCGTTCTATTTTGTTTGGTTTGTAAAGGCTGCCATAACTGTTTTTTAAATCTTTGGATTACTCTTCAAAAACTACATTTTCTTTTCATTTTTGTCTTTATTTGTGTTTGAAATTTAATTTTGGGTTAGTTTTAAAAATATAAAATAATACCGGTAACAAGTACATTTGAATCAAAAAAAAAGCTTTCTTTGCATTAGCAGGTTCTTTGGATTTTTCTAAATCTCAGTCTGTTTGGTTTTTGTCGCAGTTGTTGAAGTTTTATTTGAAGCGGGCAACATTTGATTTGACAAGCTGTCTTGCAGAAACTCTCTTGAAAACCAACGTAAATTTAAATTCTATCGACAAATTAACATGGTTTTTTCAATTTATGCCTTAAACAAAATAAGGCAGCACTTAAATCGAAACGCACACAATGAAACTGCAACCGCAAACTCGAACGTTAAAATTAGTTTATTTTCAATTTTTGCGGTATTTCTGTCTGTAATATTTTTATTGAATTTGACAGTTTCTCTTATTATATTTTTTTTTGTATTTTATTGTAACATGCTGCAGGTTTATTTCGGTTTATTAAGCGTTGAAGCTAATATTTTTGCGGTAATCAAATTTCTGTGTGAAGTTATCAATATTGTAGATATAGGATTCGTTCCCCTTGTCAAAAGAGCTTTTATAGAAGAAAAATGAAGGCATGTTAGCTATTGTCACAAAAATCGTTGAAGTGAACTATTTCTTAAATATTTGACATGGTGTATGAGATTTGTGCTTTTTGATCAATATTATATCATGTTAGGAATAATTTTACACCAAACAAGCGTTTTAGGTTAATGTTCTTTCAAAATTTACAGATTAAATTTACTAATTGAACCATTAAATTTTTATTGAATATTGCAGATAATATTTTTATCTTTTATATTTAGTTATTTTCAAGCACAAAATAAATTTACAATAAAAAAATCCAAAAACATATCATCACCACGCTATGAATTTAAAATAATGCAGAAACGATATTAGACATGAATTTTAATCAACGAGAAATTTGTTCATCTATTATATTTTTTTCTCTCGCTTTCCAAAAAAACTTAGAAGGTGAAAATTTCAAGTTAAAATTTAATTAAGGATTTTTCTAATATTTTAAGAAAATTATAAAACAATTGATTTTTTTTTTTTCGAAATTAAATTACTTCTTTTATAATTACAATATTCGTTTGCTTTAATTTCTTTTTAATCATAATTTAAGAAACTCTTACAGTTTTGTTTGACACGTTCTATGACACTTTGAAGTTATTTAGAAATTCAATTTCGAACTCATATATCTGACTCTTTCGATTCTCGTTTTTCGAAATGACAATTTTTCGAAAATCAAAAAAATTTTTAAGTTCTGAAAAGTAAAGGAGAGCAAAGTCTACTCTACAGCTATTTTAAAAAGTTGTGAGGTAAGTCATTGTCGTTGCCGCCATCTTCGTTGAATAATATAAGGTTGCTGCACGTTTTTTTTTTTTTTTTGCAAAGAATTTTTTAACATTTTAAGTTTTATTTTAATTTAGTTTGTATTTAAGAAACTTTAAATTGTGAATTAGTAATTGAACTAGTTGTGTTTGTGTATTGAGAAAATCTATTGTGATAAAACTGAAGTAAAAGTAGGAAAAAATAAATATTTCGGTAGAATAAGATTGACGTGTAATTTTAAAAAGCAAAATTGTAAAATTGTTACTTGTATTTTTACTTTTTCTTTTTTTTTTGATATTTCAATTTTTTTTCGTAGAATATTAAAAACAAGTAAAAAAGTAAGTAAAATGTAATACTTTTTTTTTTATTATTAAATATTAAAGTAGAAAGAAAGTTATAAAGAACAATTAATTTAAAACGCACAATAATCCCTAATACTTTTTAAATGCGTATATAATTACAAAAAAAAAAATTCTAATTTGTTTCTAGATCATTGACCTTGTAAATTGCAAATTTTTGTTTTCCTTCTTAATTAAACGTGGCAATGAAATTAGAAATATTTATTTAAACGTATGCATTTTTAATAAATTTATTTTCCTTTTCAAAAGAAAAAATTACATTTGCACATATAGGTGAATAATAAAAAAAAAAAAAAGAAAATGGTGAACATAACCACATGCCCAAGAATTTGTGAGGTTATGTTTAGTTTGCACTTTAAAGGAATTTGTTTTTGGAATTACTTATCCTATTTATTTTATTTAATTCTCAATCATAAATATTAAAAATCCCCAATGTAAAAATTAATTTCAATATTGAACTTTCCAATACAAGATCAATAATAGATAATTTCAATCATGTAACTTTAAAAAAAAAAAAGCAAAAAAAATTTGTTTTCACTTTACAGAGAAATCCAAAAATAGATGAATGTGTCATCAATTCAATTTGTATAGAAAGTTGGCAATGTTTTTAGGTCAAACCTTATAAGTAGCTTTCAAGTTTACTCAATTTTAAATAAATTTCAATAATTGAATATGAAATTTATGTTAAAAAGAATTAATTAATCTAAGACTGCAGTCTTAATATTATATCAGTGTATTAATAATACCGAAACGTTATGTGAATTTTGAGAAACTGATAAAATCGATGAAGATATTACTAACTACTTGTTTTTGTTGAATGTCGTATATTATGTAGGTCCTACCTATACTTCAAATATAATTCAATATCACATCAATGACTTAATCAAAAGCAATAAAATTTGACGTAGATATGATTTAATCGCCATTTTCCACCATTCTATTGAACTACATACATTTTTTTATGAATGAATTTTAGATTACCTACTTATCACCTAATTACATACCTATATAATTTTTGATTTTTAAAGAAAATTTTACTTATAATATATAGATATGTAAGCTATAATAGTTTGAAATTATAATTTAATTTTATTCACACTAAAATAAAACAATATTTTTAGAGTCACAATTCTCAATAAAACAATATTTTTAGAAAGGGAAATCTTGGCGCATTTTTATTTCTATTTCTTCTAAATTTCAACAAAACTGTATGGTGTTTTTTTTTATTACAAACTGTTTAATTTTATCTACTCACCCATTTTGCTGGAAATGATTTGTCCAGGCTGTTTTTAAATATAATCAAACTTAATTTATTTAATTTGTGCTTGGATACAATAGTTACTTACCTTATTTTTTTTTTATTTTCTTTTTAAATTTCGATCATAATTTTGCTACGTTAAATTTATTTTTTAAAGATCACTTATTTATCCATTTAATTTTGTTAAAAAATTTTATTTATTTGTATTAAATTTCAGCAATTTATTGTATGAGTCAAAAAATCGAAAGGCCAGTGCTATCAGGTCAACGCATCAAGACCAGAAAAAGAGGTATGTAAAACATAAAATCGTTCTACTTTGTTTTTGGAACATTAATTTATTTTACCAACAATTCCAATAGATTTTAGGAAATAATATTAATAACCCGATACTTAAAACTTATTTAAAATCTATCATAAAAAATACGTATCTATCTACATCCATTATATTGATATAAAAAAACTTGTATTATTGCTCCATAAAATATGTACGTTTTAAAACTATGTAGGCCTACCAAACTTACCCATTTATCTAGTTACTTTACTATAATTAAACAAAAACTAAAGATATAGGCTCTTTAATACTTAGTTTAACAATATGGGTTCTTTTTTAAATATTGCTATCTTAAATTTATTTTTAAGAATGCTTTGTTAAGTTTTTTTCTCCGCTTTTATATTTGCACCTTATTAGAGCCATTTTATTTTAAACTGCATGAGGTAAAATGGTGTCGTCTGTGTGCGATATTAAACGTAAAATCAAATTTATTATATTTTATCGAACAAAAAATATAAAAAATTAAAATGATTTTCCAACATTTTAAAATATTGCAAGTATGTATTAATAAAAATAAGTAGATAATAAAAAAAAATTTTCAAGAAGCTGCAAAAAGAAGTCCAAAATTAAGGTTCAGTTTTAGGTAAAAATTTGTGAAAATGCAAAACATGAAAGTTTATACAAAAATATTATTGAAAACGTACCAAGCTTAATAAAAATAACACTTTTTTTTCAACTGAAACTTATAATTTAATAAATTAGATGATGAAAGATTTACAGGCTCTAGAAGAATTGCTTAATTTTTGAAAATATGTTAGAAATTAGAATTTCAATTTAAAAAAATTAAAAAACTCACATACATCACAAAATTGCAAATAAAACACAAACTTCACTTATCCAGTCACTATTATTTTTGATTAAGCATACCTACTTACATGTAGTCGGTAATATAGAAGAGTGACGAAATTAACATTGTGTATATTTTGAAATGGGTTTTTCTCGAAACACAAAAAAACCAGTTTAATGACTTTTCCATAATACCAACGATGTTAATACTTTCCTTTCAATGACTACAATAAAAAAGTTACTAAAATGTAGTTAAAATTTACTTAAGCCAATTTGTGCGTGTTTTTATTCTTTGTGTCATATTTGAGGTAATATAGTTGATCAATAATCAAATATTCAAAGATATAATATCCAGAAATTCCTTAAAACAAAATATAAATAATTTTTTCAATTTCTTTAACAAATAAAAATTTATTAAATGTTTACAATTAGATTTTTTTTTTACAAATTTTCCTTTTCCATTCTGCCACACATTATATGCTTATCAATACATTATAGATGTGCTAAGGAGAAGGTAGATTAAATTATAAGTAATCTTGGATGGAAGCCAATTATTTAATTTTAAAATGAATTCTTGGTGCCGAAGAAAAGATACATCAAATCTTACTTTTCACAATGTTATTTTACAATATACAAAAAAACGTTAATATTATGTATTTTAGTACCTACCTACACAATATCAAATAATGTATTTGAAAGTTCAAAGTGAATATGACATACATATTTGGCATATTCTTATATGACATGACTCGGCATCTTAACATTACGTCGTTTTTTCGAAAAAACATCATGATCTCGAGACTAGTTCAAAATAAAATATTATAAAACACAAGAAATTTGAATTATTTGTTTAATTTAGACTGAGTAGCTATGCACATATTTATACATATATTTCTAGGGTTCGTCATCACATTTGCCTTTTTGTCATTTCGAATTAAACATCGTTGAAATTTTTTTTATATTATATTTGCTTTACTAAAACATTAACTAGTGAAAATTTAGTGACAATGGTTTAAAAAGTTATCATTTTAAAATGTTGCTACCAAATATTACCTAGTATTAAAATTTTAACATATTTTTCTATATTAAATAAGATATACACTTTTTCCAATTGTAATTAATATCTATCAGAGTTGAATAAGTTCACTTGTTTAGTTTTAAATGTTTTTAAACGTGCACTTTAGTTGTATGAAAATAACAAACATGAACATTTAAATATGAAGACATTAATCTAATTTTGTCAGAAAAAGTTTTGTTACTTCAGGGATTTTCTTTTTAAAGCTACTGAAAAATTAAATTTTTTGTTGTTGCATTAGAAGACGCTTAAAATTTTAAGTAATATTGCATTCATTACTTTTTTTTGTCAAAAATGTAGATATGTTCTCATAGAATACCCTAGATTTGTAATTTAGTTTTAGAATCACCAAATGGAAAATAATTTCTAATAATTAAAAATACAATTAAAATTTTTACTGTTTTAGAATTCGCACCTTATTAGAGCCATTTTATTTTAAATTGCATGAGGAATGGTGTCGTCTGTGTGCGATATTAAACGAAATTTCAGAAATATTTCTTTTACTCACAAAAATGTGAAAGAATAAAATGAAATTAGAACATTTAGGTATATTGAAAAATTAAGTCTTCATTTTAATAATTTACAAAAATTTTTTAAAAATTTCTTTTACCTTCCATGTGGAAAAAAATATGCAAGTTAATGTACGTATATATATTTTGATTTTTTTTAAACAATTTTTTTTCTAAAAATACGTTTGTTCTATAGATATAAATATTCCATATTTTGAATTACAAAAAAAAAAATACTTTGTGTTCATCTGTGTTCTAAATATTTCTAGAACTAAGAAAAAATACAGAACATTTTTCTCTTTTCAATAAAAAAAATATCAAGGTTAAGAATATAAAAAAAAAAAATCATAAAAAATTTGTTTTGATAAAATTACCTTTATTATTGTTACGTGTTTTTGATAGTAAACAAGAAACAAAATAAAAAGTATAGAAATATTTTTTGTTTTCAAAATAAATAATTTTGTAAATAATATTTTTTTTTAATATAGATGAAAAAGAGAAATACGACCCCACGGGATTCCGTGACGCGGTTATTGCTGGTCTCGAAAAAACTGAAGGTGACTTGGAAGCTATCTCAAGATTTTTAGACACTGCTGGAAATAAATTAGATTATCGCCGTTACGGTGAAGTTCTATTTGACATATTAATAGCTGGTGGTCTTCTCGGTATGTGAAACTTTCTTAACAAGTTTGTTATAAATAAGCAAAAATCTAATAATTTTTATAACTTTAATTACAGTTCCAGGAGGTTCTATATCTCAAGATGGCGAGAAACCAAAAACAAATAATTGTATTTTTGAAGCATCCGAGGACATGGAGGCCATGCATGCCCACGAACAAGTAAGATATTAATTGAAACATTGTATAAAATAAAATTTCTCCTATAGGAATAACATCATTTAAGAATTTGTTGCAAAAATAATGTGCACTCACTAGAGCCATTTTAATTTGAATGTTTCAAAGAATGGTGTTCATTGTGTGCTATAGTAAAATGTATTTTACTAAAATAATATTTTCCATACCTTCTAATGGAAAAAGTAGTGAAATATAAACAATAATAAAACTATTTCTAATTGTAAAACAATAATTCTGATATTTAAAAAGAAATATCTAAATTCTAAATTTTCAAATGTCTTAAATTAGCTAATTTAAATTAGAAATAATTCCATTTTTTAACTTCAAATTAAATATAATTATCAATTATTTTATAAATGCATAAAATTATGTATTAGATATCACGATTAGGTTCATTTTCCGTTAATTAAAAAATTAATTTAGCTTTCAAGCTAAGTATTTAAAGCTTTATAAAGCAAATTCTTTCTCTATAAATAATGGAAGGTTGAAAAGCCCTGTTGTGACTGATTTTCAGTTTCTTGAATTAACGTATTGTATTTTTTCCTGCCGTATACTCCCGATATAATTTAATTTTTAATTTTTTTTGTATACAAAACAAGCATTTTCTTTTAATTTGTCCTTTGTCAATAGTTACATTTTCTCACGATTCCATACATAAATTCTCTCTGAGTTAAAATATATTTTTTGATGGCATTCTTCAGCATTAAAAACGTCCGTAAACGACATGATTTTACAAAAATTTAAAATTTCGGTACCGTTATTGATATATAACGCAGAACATAACACCTCCAACATTGATCCTTGTTGCCTTTTCTCACAACAATATATAATTTTCCGCTTTGTTCTTTCTAAATCCTAAAATATATTATTGACATTAATGCACTTCTACAATTGCAAGTTAACAACTTTTTACAACACTTTTGTTATAAGGTATTCATACTAATAGGTCTAAATTACTTTGTGCTTTGGGATTTAAGTTTAGGGACTAATTTCAAACTGCTTTTTTTTCTAGATTGATGATGACACCTTTTATTGTAATGATAATGATTTTGAAGATTTCTAATAATATTTTGGTATTTAAGCACAAATAGTTAATATCTTGCTATTAAGCCACATAGTCAATTTTTAATCTTAGCTTGAAATAATTACTCCTTTCCACAATTAAGTTGTAATACTGTACATATGATATATTTTCGTTAATAGTTTGCATGCTTTCAATAAAATTTTCATTTTCTAAAATGTTAAGATATTTTGATTTATACATTTGATTCTAAGTGAACTTGCTAAGATTTTGAAAAATATTTTTTTTATTATTAAAATTATTAAACAAAATTTATTAATAAAACATTTAAAAAAATTAGGTATTCATCAAGCTTATGCGTAGATATAAGTACTTGGAGAAGATGTTTGAAGAAGAGATGAAAAAGGTGTTGGTATTTATTAAGGGATTCACTCCAAGTGAAAGAGTTAAACTTGCTCGTATGACTGCACTTTGGATAGGTAATTATTAATTATTATGAAAATCTAGTTTTCCAGTACACCACACAAATAAAGTTTTCAATTTTTATTTAAAACTAAAATTGAAAAAATATGTTGTGTTGGAAAATCAAACCATTGTTAAGGCGTACTGACTTTAAAATAAAAGTATTACCAAATTTTAAAGCCATTGAACCTTGAACATTTGATTCAGTAATGGTTGTTGCCATCGAACTAATATCCAAAATTATTAAAAAAGAACATATGCTATAAGATGTTTGGTTTAAAAAAAAGACTAATTGTGATCGTAGCCATTCAAATAAATAGTCATTCTAATTTTGGTGGTAACGCAAATCTTAGAATATATTAAAAGTAAAAAAAAATAATTATAAATCATAATAAAAGCCTTATGTAGTAAACTAAAAGTACTGACATATTAATTTTTAATTAATGAAATTTTTGTTGTTTTAGGAAATAATTCTGTGCCACCAACTGTTTTACTAGTACTGAGTAATGAGCATCTCATTAAGGATGGTATTGCACTCGAATTCTTAGTTGAATTATTTGTGACGTATAAGCAAGAAAAAGGCCTTTCATCATTGGTGCAAACATTGAAAAAAGGCGGATTGGAAAGCAAGTAAGTAGTTTTATTTTGAGAAAAAAAAAACATGTTTTTTACTTCATTTTAAATAAGACACTTAACCTTTTTTTAAAAAATGGCGAAATACCTATATATCTGAGCACAGAATTAGAGCCATTTTTGCTCTGTATATAGTCAAATGGTGTGGAAACTGTGCTATACTAAATGCAATTTAATTTTCGAAAATGTTTTCAATTTTAACAGAATTCATTAAAATATATTTGCGATACAATTACGTAATTCAATCTATTAAGAAATTTTTAAGCATCTATAGGTTCTCTTACAAGAAATTATAATATTTTAAGGGGGTTATTCAGGTGCAAGATCAAAAATATAGCTTCGTTTGACTCTTTATATGTTCAATTTATTTTCATATTTCGAGATAGAAAGCTTTAACAATAAAATCTTTTTTAAGTAATTTTAAATACATATAATTTAATTTGTTTAAATTGAACTGCATCAAGGATTTCGCTAGGTAGTTTTTTTATACCTTAGCGTGTGAGTACTGATGCGATATAAACTTTAATGTCTTGAATGGAAGCCTGTAATCATTTGAAATTATTGATTTCAGGTGCCGAAGAAAAGATATAAAATAAAAATTTAATGAATTTTAAATTTCTCAAAACATATAAGATATAAAAATTCTAAGCATCAAGGATTTCGACAGGTATTTTTATATTTATACTCTGCCGTGTGAATAGTGATGCAATATGAAAAATAATGTCTCGAATGGAAGCCTATGATCACTTACGATTGATTGTGGGTGCCGAATAAAAGATACATTTGTCGAATTTCCTTGGGTTTTGTTCAATTAGATTTGCGATAGAAAGAGCCTCTTGTCAAACACTGCATTTTATGTTTTAATTTTTATACAAATTTAAAAATTTGAAAAATTTTGTAGTCAGTCCACGACTTGTGTTAATGTTTTATAATACAGAGGCTAGACCCTAAAAGATCAAATGGAAGGTCCTAATATTATATAAAATAAATTTGCGATTTAAAAAATAAATAACAGCATCTTTTGGCTCTCACTGAAAGAAATTACTTTCTTTGTTTGGTAAAAAAGATGCAAAATAAAAAATAAATTAGTTGTACGCATCAAAGCCTTTATTAATTATTTTTTAATGTCTTTGTATATAAACTAATACAGATTTCAAAACAAGTTTTTAAGATGAAGATTAAATATTTAATTTTTGTAAAAATGGCGAGTTTATATAAACAAATTTTTCATTTTGTTTTTTCAGATTAATGGAATTTTTCCCACCAAACAAACGAACTGAAGAATATTTCAAACAGGTTTTTCTTGAGAAAGGACTTACTGAAATAGTTAAATTACATAAAGCGCAGGCCAGTCAAGAGGCCAAACGTGAACTACAAACGGTAATTTAATTTTTTTTAATTATAAATATTTAAGTGTTTTAGTTTTTTGAAACTGCGTTTTTGAAAACTTGTTTGTCTTCAATTATGAATGGCATCTAAGTTGTACAGAGCGCTAAATAAACCTAAGCCTTAAATCATCCTAAAATGAAAAAAACATTTTATGATATGAAAATATTGAGTATCTTAGAACAATTAAATAATTAATAAAAGAAATTTTTAAAATATGTGTATTTTTGTTTTTATTTTTGTATTTAGGCTTTGCTTGACGATATACGTGACAACAAATCACACAAAGAAGTCACAGCTAACATTAAGGAATTGGCTCAAAAATCAAACATTCCTGAACATGAAATTATTTGTCTTGTAAGTAAATTGCGTTGATACGAGTATTAAATTCAATTAATTATTTTATGTATTTGGTACGCAGAATGCCCAGTCATTGACTCAATTAGTTTTAGAAAATTTAATTAGTTATTTCAACATTTATTGTTTGATTTAATTTACACATATTGAAATATGAGCAAGTTATTTTGAATATTACATATGTATCTACTAATCAGGAGAAATTCAGGACAAAATCAATGTTAAACGTTGATTTTTTTAATACTTTCTCCTAAAGCAATTTGAAAATTTTAATATTTTTTTCAATTAAATTCGATTTTAGTTGGAGTTCTGTTTAGAATTTTTACATTAAAAAAAATCGTAGATAAATACTAATTTATTATGAAACTGATTTTTTTTTTTTTTCATTAAAATTAAAAAAAAAAATATAATTAAATTAATAGTTAATTTTTTATTTAGATTTGGTCAACGGTAATGTCTTTAGGTGAATGGAATAAAAAAGAGGAACTTGTGACTGATCAAGCTGTTAAACATTTGAAAGGTTACTGCCAATTATTACAGGCTTTTGCAACTACAGATCGATCTGAAACCGCTTTGATATTAAAAGTTCAGGAATTTTGTTATGAAAATATGAACTTTTTGAAAGCTTTTCAAAAAATCATTCTTTTGTTATATAGAAGTAAAAAAATTCTAAAATCTTATAAAAATTATATTTTAAAAATTATAATTTATATTGTAGCTGAAGTTTTATCAGAAGAAACTATTTTAAGATGGTATAAAGAACCACAATCATCAAAAGGCAAAATACATTTCTTAGAACAAATGAAAAAGTTTATTGAATGGTTACAAAATGCTGAAGAAGGTAATTTTTTTAAATTAACTTAAATTAAATTTCTTATAAACATTTCCTCTTCCATTCTGCCACACATTATATGGTTATCAATACATTATAGATGTGCTAAGGAGGAGGTAGATTAAATTATAAGTAATCTTGGATGGAAGCCAATTATTTAATTTTAAAATGAATTTTTGGTGCCGAAGAAAAGATACATCAAATCTTACTTTTCACAATGTTATTTTACAATAATATAAACAAAAGTTTATATTGTCTATTTTAATACACACATATTAACATGAAATATGTTAATAATAAACTTTGCATCTCGGATCTCCATAGTTTACGTCAAAGTGTATTTATGGTAGAATGAAAATTATGATGCGATATGAAAGATAAGATTTTGCTTACCTGATTTTCTTAAATTTATGTAGAATATAAGGTCAATAATATCTTCAACACGTAAAAACTTATTTTAATTTGAAATTTCTATTTTGATTATAAAACATTGTGAAAAATTTCATTTCAAGTCATAATTGCCATTATTACTTCAAAATTTTATTACTTTACATATAATGTATTTTAAATGTTAAAAAATTCGAATTCTATTAATCAAACTATTGCTTATAATCGACGGATTAAGCAGAAGCAAAAGAAATTGTTAAAAAAGTGGATTATTTTTAAAATTTTATTAGAGTTTAAATATAATCAATACAATTAAAAAAACACTTCTTTTTCTAACATCCGATTTTTATTTTTTTATTATAGAGTCTGAATCTGAAGAAGAAGATTAAACCTTTATCAACTTAAAATAAGAGATCACAAATTGAGACGTGCTGCAACCTTTGATTTAAAAAAAAAAATTAAAATCAAGATACATACATAATTATAAAACATAAAACCAATTTTAGAATTTTTTTTTTTTTTTTTTGAAAAATGAACGATAAATACTTGAAGAAAATTATAATTTTTGAAAAACAAAATTTATATAAACCTTTTTTTATAAAATCTGAAAAATAAAATGAAAACACAAAATACTATCAGATATTTATTATTTTTTGTTTAATTTAAGAAATAATAATAAAGGAAATATACTATAATTTCAATATGAAAAATAAATAGATAATACGCGCATTATAAGTTCTACTATGCAGTAACTACGAATTTTTACTAGTTGAATAATATCAGATTTTTAAAATTTTATTATATTAATGTAAAATATATAAATTACAAATGAAACTTAAATTCAACATAAAATGAACGCAATTTATTTGCCAAAATTTTTCGTTTAAGTAGATTTAAAAATAAAAATGAGCATTACAAAAAAAAATAAATTGTTACACAAAAAAAAATAAATAAAATATGCCTCCCTTTATACAGTGGACGTGGGCGAATCTACCAAAATGAAAATCTAACGACAATTTTAACTTATTCGGCAATTGAATTTGTATTGCTGAATAAATTAAATTGACGTTAGATCTGAACTTTGGAAATACCTAAATATTGTCCCAAAAACAATTTAGAAACAAAAGTAAGACAAGAAAACACATTATAAAATTTATTATATAGAGTTCGTTATCATCATTCAATGTAAAATATTAAAAATTACTTGCATATAAAAAAGAAAAATAATTAAATTAAACTAAGAATTCGTATTATGTATTCTATAAAACACAATATATACCATATATATATATATATATATTCATGTGTATGTATGAAACAATTAGTAATAAAAATTAAAGGTATAGGCACACATAATTTTAATATTTGTGCTAATATAATATTGTTACATACATTATTATAAAAAATATACACGACATAATTATATTCATAGAGAGATTTCACTTAAATCGGAACAAAAATCATTTAATTATACAAGAACATTATCAAAATATGTATAAATAGAAAAAGTCTTTAATAAAGTAACTAAGATTATTGTATTAAAAAAAAAAAGAAAAATAAAATTTATATAAATTGAAAATAATATTTCAAAATATCTACATATTTACATAGATTTTAAATAAAACATCTTTTTGTTTCTTTTTTTAAATATTAAAAAAAAAAAAAATAAAAAAATATGAAAATTATTAAAATATAAAATATAAAACCAATGTATTACTCTTGCTAAAAGAAAAAGAATTAAAAGAAATAATTGTAACTTACAAAACGAAGAAAAAAATAAAGAAAAACCTAAAATGAAACTATATAAATAAAGACTAAAAAGAAACTAAAAAAATTTTTTCAGTTCCCTAAAGATCCAGTATTTTTTCTATAGCATATAATAAAAAGGGGGTTTCCGTTTATGCACGCTGCGCTGAAAGTTCTACATTAGAACTAAAATTTCTAAGCCGCAGCGTTAAACAGTATACAAAAACTTCAGTTAAATTTAAAATAAAAAGTTTACGGAGTCTACAAATTCTGAAATTCATAAATAATATTAGTTGTTTAAAAATAACAGAAATGACATTGTTTATGAAATAGTACCGCAATACTATTCGCCCTCCAATTCACTGCAAAATATGGAAATTTTAACAAGATTTGAAGACTTAAAAAAACTTACTTTAATAATCTTTCAATATCTGAATCTGCCATTTTGAAATTTAAAATTTTTTTGAATTTTAACTTTGAAAAAAAATAAAAGAAGTTTCAGGAGGTAGCGACAAAATTTAAACTAGGGGTCTGCTCTACATTTCTGACATTTTTTTTTATTACAGCCAGTCATTTCCAAACGATTTATATTTTTGCAGTGTATGTATGTTTCGGGAATTTTCGAACGTATTACAAGCTAGGACTAGAAAAACACCCATATACTCGTTTTCAAGCTGCAGACTGTTAAAAAAATTTTTTTATTTTTACAACTAATCATATTTGACATTTAGTTGTCGAGTAAAAGCTAAACAAAGCGAGAATTTTTGATTTTTTTTGAAATTATTTTTTTAAAAAACATTAAATTTCTCCATACAATATTTTCTTCAGTTTCTCACAGTTTTGCTCATATAACGTTCAATGTATGTACATACTTGAAATGTATTTAAAATTATAGCGGCGAACTAATTTTTAATTATACATACATATATAATATGCTTTATGTATTGTAGATACATTGTATGTATGTATTGAAAACCTTAATTTATTGCAGTCCAATTTTGAAATTAATATAATGTAGTATAAAAGTATTATAACAATAAAACAAATCTATTCAAACGATTATTAACTTATAAAATATTGTAAAATATTGCTAGAACCAGAAGAGCATATTGAGTCGAAAACTTTAAAATTCGATTTTTCAAATAAACAAGTTTTGAGTTATTTCAATGTTGCCTCAACAAGCGATATCAGATAATAATTTTTTATACTTTAGTAGAGTATGTATGGTACTCGTATTGTATGGGAGTCGGATTTTCCGTGAATGCTTACAAATTAAAAAATTTTTTTTTTTTTTTTAGTTTGAATATATATTTTTTGTTTATTTGTTCTTTCACTTCAATAAACATTATTTTGATTGTTTCTACTAAAAATTTTTTAAGCTTTTTTGATGTTTTGCTTTTACTTCATTATATTTATTAACTTAGATGTAGTATATATGTATATATAGATATGTAAATACATATATACATATTTTTTTTCTTTATTTTTAAATTCTTTTTCTTTAATTCTATATTAATTGAAATATATATATTTATTGCAATTATTTTGTTATATATTATTGTTATAATTATACTAAAAAAATCTATGAATCTAAAAAATGAAAAGAGTTAAGCGTTTTGTAATAAACAGAACGTTTTATAAAATTTGGGAATTTGAAAAAATAAAAAAATAAATTAAATTTTTTTTTTTACGATTTTTTTCAGAATATTTTCAGATATACGTAAGTATAGGATTTCTTTTTTCTAATTTGATGTTCGCAATCGAATTGATTAAATTAATTTGAATTGTTTTCAATCTTCCTAATATTTTATACCAAATTTAATCCAATAATCTTCTTTTTAAAATTTTAACGTTTTTAAAAAAAACTTTTTTAGATTCTTATAATTATTTCTTTTTTAATTGGTAGTTATTTAAAATTTTGATATTTCTAATAATTTATGTCTAAACTTTTGTAGTATTTTAACCTTAATTTTTTCTCTTTTTGTTGTTTTAAAAATTTTGAAATAATTTATTTAATTCTTAATATTTCTCATATTGTTTATCTCTTGAAGAGTATGACTTTGATCTTGATCTTGATCGAGTATTTTCTCGTCTAGAATGTGATCTTTTATGATTGCTACTTGTTGAATAATAATAATCTTTTTTATCAACTCTATGACTACTACTTCGACTGCTACTGCTATTTGTATGGTGTCGTCGTCTTCGAGATCTATAATAATCATCAGAATCAGGTGAATTATCATATTGTCGCCTATGTCTTCTATAATCATCATCATCATCATCAAAATGATAATGACGATGATAATGAGAACGACTATGATTATATTCAGCTGAATCTAAACGATCATTTAAATCTCGATTATTTTTATAAGATTTTTCTTCTGTTTTTTTATCAAAATCATGAGATGTTTCTCTTGATTTTGATCTCTTTTTATCTTTTTTATTAAATTTTTTATATTCTGAAGTTTTTGAAGAATTTGATGAATTTGATGAAGATGAAGTAGTTTTACTACTATGACTGCTTCGACTACTTTTATTTTCACTGTTATTACTTGATGTTGAAGAAATAGTACTTCGACTTCTAGATCTACTGCGAGAATTTTTGCTACGTTTATTTTTTCTATTAGATGATGAAGACGATTTTAATTTCTTTTTATCATTTTTAAGGAAAGCTTCTGATAGAACTGCATTTGCCATTAAAAAATTTTCAGCAGCAGCCGAATTAGTTAAAATATGCGCTGAAGGATTTAATAATGGTGATTGTTGGTGTTGTATCAATTTCGAAGTTGTCGATGTAGCTGAATTCAATAAATTCGTTGAACTTAATGTGTTACCAGATGTTGGTAATAAATATCCAGTGGAAGAAGAAGAAGTGGATGACGTAGATTTATTTTTTGATTCTTTATTATCACTGAATCTGGAAGTTCTTTCTTTCAGACGTTTTTGGCCTAATTTTAAAAAAATTTAATAATATTAGTTTTTTTCTGTTTATATTCGTTACGAAACATTACCTGTAATGAAAAAATCTATAAAAAAATTTTAGTACAAAAATGTTTTTATGTTATTAAAAAAAAGTTTAGGAAAATAATTATTGAAATTGAATGAACAGAAATTAATGTTAAAATATAATTAGTTTTGAATATAAATTTTAAGCAAAAATTTCTTTTTTATTCAATTCAATAAAAGAATATGACGTATCTTATATCGTACTAAAACATAATTAAATTTATCTTAATGTACAACATATTCTAACATAAATTCCCACGAAAGAATGTAACTAAGAAAATGTACTTTACGAAATTATTTTATCTTTGATTATCCGATATTTGCAGATGAAACAAATTCTTTTTAACTTAAATATAAATATTGAATTTCCATACTTAAAAAAAATGGTGAATGGTGAATTTGAAATTTTATTTTGTTAAATTTAAATTCTGCAATTTAGCTTTAATTATTAAAATGTACTCAAAATTATCTCTTAAAGTAGTCAAATTTTTGATAATTTACAGAAGAGAATTGGTTTTTGAATAAGTTGACGTAATATTTTTGTAAGAACGCCGTTCTTTTCATCTCTGCAATGCAGTTTTTTCTATTTTTAATTTTTGAAATTAAATAATGTCTTCTATAAGACAAAAAAATTATATTTACATATTTGAAAACCTTTATAAAAATTTGTTTTTTTAATTTAAATATTGTAACTTTCTGTTAGTTCATTTTGTTATTTATTAGTTTTGACACATAAGAAAAAAGTTTTCGTTTTTTTTTTTTCATAAAATAGTGCATTTAAAAAGGCTTTTAAGAATGCACTTGTTAATGCACTTTCCCCATCCCCAATTTTTTAATTCAATTTTAATATTGGTTTTATTGTTGATCTCAACTCATAGTTATTTTTCACAATATTTTCATATTTTTTTTTTTTTTATTTTTATAAAATTTTAAAACGCACCATTAGATGAATATGACTTTTTATCATGTTGTGTCTCACCAAAATCCCTATCGTAATTGTTTCTTCTTAATTGTCCACCATTACCATCGACCCCACTTGAATTACCAACAAAATTACCACTATTACCACTACTTGATGAATGTTCGATATCATTATCACCACTTTGTAATAGCAATCTTTCACTTGACCGTTCTAATTGTTCACGTCTCAAACGCTCTTGACGAATTTCTTCTTGCCTTGCTTCTTCTTTTTCAACTAAAATATCAATTTCACGTGCAATTGCTTTGAATGAACGCTGTCGACTTAACATTGTTTCCTATATTTTTATAAGTTTTTGTTTTGTTTTCATGTAAAAATTATTTATTTTTGAAAATTCAATTATATGTAGGTAAGAAACCAAAACAAAAAAAAAAAAAATAGCGAATGGAAAAAAAGATATATAAAATGAGGAACAAAATTTTCTACATATATATATATTTGTTTATAATACGTACTCTTAACTCATCTTCTGAATCTTTATCGCAATCCTTATCATCTTTTTTTGTAGTTTCATCTTCGGTATCTGAATCGGTATCAGAATCACTGTCATATGCCCCTAAACCTTTAAAAATTAAAGAAAATTTTGTGCAATTTTCTTCATATAAAGGTATCATGTTAAAAAAAAAAAAACGATAAAAGGAATAATCGAAGAAATATTGCAACGGCAAAATATCATGCTAATTTTCAATTATATAAGAAAATTTACTCATGAATATCAAAATTATAAATTTTTTTTTGGATATTTACATTTGAACAAATGAATTAAAAAAAAAAAATGAATTAGAGATTTCAAAAAAATCTTTATAAAGAATAGATAGATAGTGATCAATATTGTAGCACATAAATAATAAACTACGAGTTTAATATTATCGGCTGAAATTCTAAAGCACCTGAGAACATTTTAAGAACATGTAAAACATCGTGATTTTCTTGTTTTGAAATAAATTATGCATAATTGCATACACTCAAACCTGTGCTATTGTTTTTTTAACTTCCGCACTAATTTGAATTAGAATTTCTTTTCAATAAATTCCTATCTCTTTTTCATTCATGCAGAAGTACTTGCAAAATTTAAGGACCTGCATACGTATAATAAAATATGTATTACACAAAATACGTAACGTTACGTTAGAAAAATATACACAACCTCAAGGTGTATAATAACTAATCCCACATAAGAAAATTTCTAAAATTTCGATTAAAATTTTACAAATCAAACTGGACATATTCAAAGCAAAAAAGACAATACATACTTGATATTAATGAACATAATATTAATAACAATCTGTGCTATGTATATTTAGATATAAGAACAACAAAATATATAAGAATGACAAAATGTTAGAATGGCCTTTCAACAGGAATTTATGAACTATGGCTCCGTTCATCAATTATTGCAATATTATATTCTTATAAAAATCTTAACAATAACAAAAAATATCAAATAGCAAAATCAATCCATAATATTGTGATTGAATGCGTTAGGAACGCGATCATACTATTCAAATATTTTTGAATATAAAAAAAAAAAATGTTCCGAATCAAATCAAGTTTGATCGTGGCAAAGGAAAAATTCTTTTTCTCGTTATTTATTTCGCTTGTAAATCAATAAAATTGAAAATCCTTGAAAAAAGAATTAACTTCTTAGACTTGAATTTTTCAATGTTTTCCTTATAATTTTGCTACAAACATAAATCATCACATTATATAGCAAATTATGATTTTAATTATAATGATAAATTAAACACAGTATTTTTTAATACTTCTTGAAAAAAATTCTATGCTTTCATAATAAAATACATATGTATTTCCAAAATGGTTTCAAAACTAATATAAAAAAGTAAATGAAATGTTCTAATAATAACATTAATAAATTAAAACATTAAACTTACCTAAATTACCGCTTATAGAAGTAAGGGCGCTTTTACGTATAACTTGAGCTGATGATGCTTTATTTTAATAATAAATACAAATATAATATATTTCAAAAATAATATAGATAATTAAAAATTAAAATTCAGAAAAGAAAATAAATAATTTTCACTTTCAATCAATTATTGTCTTCCGTAGTATTTCATCTTAATATTGTAATAAGATGAATATCGAGCAATAACAAATTTAATGTTATTATAAATAATTATATAATTATTTTTCTTATTTCAATTTCTGCAATAAAAGAAAAAAAAATATTTGCTTTCAAATTATCTACCTTTTAACTTATGCCTTTTAAATGTTTCTTGGGCTATATTACGTATTTCGTCATTTGTTATTTCCAATAAAATTTCAGTTAAAGATCGTCTTACTACAAGCATCTAAAATTAAGTTTTTAAATTTATTATACGATACCTTAAATTACAAGCTTAAAAATTTATTTTGAAAAAATTACAATTCATACACTTCATGTTAGAAATAGGGTTTAATAGAAATAAAAGAATTCTTCGGCATACATGCACATACAACTACGCATAGTGCATAGTTCTACAACATAAGCAATTATCACTACTTATTTTGGGAAAACAAATACATATAGCAAGTTATTTATTAAATTTTCATTTGTATGAAGAATCTTTCGGCTTATTCAATTTATTTGAATAAAATTTTGGGAATCGCCAATTTTCACGTGGCAAATTGTAAGAACTTAAATACATATTTTATTAGAATGTAAAAACTTAGATATATGTTAAGTTACAACAACTGTTTTAAACAGATATTATTCAAGTATTTTTTTTTAAATAATGGCTAGTAATTACAAATGTTTTTAGTACTTATATTATCTAATAGACCGTTCATTATTAATTCTTAATTGAGTAAAATAAAATTAAGTCTCTCAGCAAATAGATTAATTTTTTACATCATAACTGTAACGCAAAATTAATAAATCAGTTTTTCTTTCATAAAAAAATTTAATTCAGTTTATAAACCTCAGTATTGCAATATAGCATGCATTTGTTAAAATTCATTGTGTTTTGATTACATAATTTTCAAATCATAAAATCATATTGCACAAATTAATAAAATGTAATTTAAATACATATTTACCATCTCTTCTTCTATTTCTTCGCGAGTTTTACCATGCCATGGATTAACTTTAGTGGAAGAATCTTTATAGTTTATCTTTTCAGATTCAGATTCGTTATCTGATTTTTCACTATCATCCTAAAATAAATTTTTATTTTTTTTTTAAATAAATTCATTTTCCATAATCTTGCAAAGGTTTTTCATGAGTTCAATTTTTTCATTACCGAGCTTAGTGCACTATTCTTTAGAAAACCTTTATAGTTACTAGAATTTTTATTAGCCTTATTACTACCTATTCCATCGGATTTGTCAATTGCCTGTAAATTTTCAATAAAACTTTGGTTATCATATTTATTACTATCCTTGTCCGGGATTTCTGATGCTTTTTCCTTCTCTAATTGTTTTTGTTTCTCACGTTCCATTTTCTCCAATCCCTCCCTTTAATATTTTGTTATAAGAAATATTCAAAACATTTTTTTCTTTTTTTTACCTAATCCAAGCAGGTAATGTCTTCCTTTTTGCTGCATCTAATGTGGGAAATTGCGTATCAACTGGAGCATTTACTGGTGTATCCATTAAAGAGGGTATTACTGTATTTTTGTTTATTTTATCACTACCAATTAATGGTGTGCTTATTTCAGGTATATGCAACGTAGGGGGCGGAAGATTTGTATTTAATATTCCGGATGTGTTCCATATATTCCAGGGTGTTGCTAAAAAAAAATGTAATTTTAAAGTAATTTTTGAAAACCCATGAATAAATTGCCACATATATTTACCAGGTATTGGCGCTGCGGGAACTTGTGGAGTCATTAATGACATAGGCATAGGACCTGATGATATTGACCATATTTGTGGTGTTGGTTGTGTAATGAAATTTTGGTTTAATGGCTCCATTTGGTCATCTTCAACATCCATATCTGCCTCCCCTTGCTCCTCATTGCTTTTTATAGAAATTTTAGGAGCGGGGGGAGCATCAGCGGGGCTTACTAAAGTATTATCATTCCGACCAGATGTTTCAAAACTCGGATTAATGTTTCGCTGATGGCTTATCCCTTTAATATCATGTTAATTTGTTTAGTTATTACAAAAATGCATTTTTTTCAAATACTTAATTAAATAAAAATTCTTACATTGCTGCGCTAGTAGTGCCCAGTCTAAGCTGTTATTTTGGGATTGAGCTTGGGCTAATGCATTAGCCCAATATAAATCATTACTAGGATTACTCCCAGAAAACATATTTTTAAAAAATATACTCTTTTAAGTTGCTATTTATAGTAAATATAATGCAATAAATTTTTCACTAATTTTTTCACTTTCTGAAGGTATAAGCTATAAAGTAATAAAGTATTAGCCAACCAAATGTCTTTATAAAAATGTTACCAAATATTATTATTAATTAGTCAACTTCTGCTATTATAACCAACGAGTACGTATACCAGATAACAGCGTTCCCACTTAGATAGATTTGTATAAAAATGTATACGTTTTACTTGTAGGCATTTTTGTCAATTTGGTTACAATTTCATATTTTTAAAAAATTTGTAAAATTTTTTTTTCCAAAGTGTCAATTTATAAAAGAATTTTGAAAATGATAGTACGTTACAATACCTGTTTTTTCTTAATTTTCAACTATTTGACAACTAGTCGAAGTGTTAAAGAATTAAAAACGTGAGAATATCTTGTTTTATTTATTTCATCAATATTTTCTGTTAATGAGATAAAATTTAAAATAGCCTTGTTAAAGTAATGAATAGTAAGCCTCAATTAAAAGTATCTTAAATGTTATGTCTTCACAACGGAACAATATATTTTAAAATTAATTTGACTTGCCAAAAAAGGATAAGATTTTACATATGCATAAGGACATGAAATTTTGGTACCAATGTTTCTAGTAATATTAATGTATGAACCTTGGCAGAACAAGAACATGAATGCCTGGTCTCCTTTTTTTTTTAATGTACAGGAGATTTATATTTTCATATTATTAGTAAGTAACACTGATTTACCCAAACTCCCTATCCGGAACTTTAAACGTTAATGCAAGTTTCTATATAATATTTGTCTTATTCCGTTTTTCCTCTAGGTGCCCTATTTATTATAAAATTTTGGAACGGCACATTTTTTATAATAATTATAAAATTTTAAAAGCTGTATTTTTTATTTATTCAGTGTATTATCATTTTTTGCTCTCAATTCTCTCAAATATGTTGCCTAATATGACGGTTCAAAAAAATGCGAAAAAAATTTGAAAATATATTTAATCAAAATTATAGTTAAAATTTCGATTTAAAATTTATATTTTTGATATGCTGCTCAGAAAACTTTAAATTTCACTTTAATATGAAAATTTTTTAGGTTTTGGTAAATCTTTTTTATAAAAATTTCATTTTCTATTTTTCAAGATACTGCCTGTCGTATTGTGCTGATTTTGACATTGTCATTTATTATTGGATTTTATTGCAGCAGCCTCATTGTGTTTTATAACGCATAGAAGCTAATATTTTTGCATTTTGAAGTGCATAAATTCCAACGAATTGTAATAAAATTTTTCGAAAATTTTGAAAAAAATTTGCGCCATATTGTTTTTAAAAAACTCACAGAAAATTTAGTGATAATCAGATTATTTTCTATTTTTTCATCAGATTTAATTCGATGTCAGGTTTCGATTGAATTTAAGATATAATCTGACGTGTAACAGGCATCCAAGTAGTAAAGGAAATAAAGAAGATTCTTATAACAAAAACAACATTGTGTAAACTCAGGAATTTTGTAGTCAGCAGATTTTGACATTTTAAATCGAAGTTTTTACTTTAACCACCAGGTAGCAGTACTTATCTAGAAAAAATTTCAAAACGGACATTTTGAAGAGATTTTTAACGTGAAACGGTCTAATAAATGATTCTTTTGAATTTTGTTTTATGATATATATGTAAATGTTTATTAAAATTTTATATTAAATTATTTTGTGTTGAGTGATGTCTTACAAAACAGTCATTGGTGAAATTAATAAAGAAAATGAATTTAATAAAAATAAGCCCAAAACTATCAAACCTGGTACAAATAAAATTATGCCAAGTTCAAATGTAAGTTTAATTAAAAATTACAATCAAAATTAACTATGTATATTATAAATATGAATTTTTGAAGTTTCAAAAACTAGCTGTAAAAACTGAAGGAAAACCGGACCCATTTAAGGCGCCGTTACCTGTTATGGTAACTAAAAAACCAACAAATATCACATCAATTCAAAAGAATGTGCCACAAAGAAAACCGACAATTGAAACTAAAACTGCAAAACCGGAACCCAACAATAATGCAAACAAATTACATATTAATAAAAAAGATAATGAAAAGACTGAAAAATGTAGTGAAAAGGTAGTTGATAAAGCGAATGAAGAAAAAACTGACAAAGTGGTTACAAAACCTGATCCAAAAAAAGAGGAACCAATAGGTATTTTACATAATAAGCAAATTTAGAAAGGCATTATCAATAAGTTTCCTTTTTTAGGAAATAAAACTAAAACTCAGTGGCACATTTCTAGTTTCGATATAGGTGCTAAATTGGGCAGAGGAAAGTTTGGTAATGTATACTCTGCTCGTGAAAAAGAAACACGTTTCGTAGTAGCATTAAAAGTACTTTATAAAAAGCAAATTCAAGAAACTAATGTCGAACACCAAGTTCGTAGGGAAATCGAAATTCAGTCTCATTTGAAGCACCCAAACATTTTAAGATTATTTGGCTACTTTCATGATGCAACTAGAATTTATCTTATATTAGAATATGCACCAAAGGGGACTTTGTATGATGCATTAAAGGAACAACCAGAAAAACGTTTTGATGAGAAAACAACAGCTGGTTATATAAATTCTTTATCATCTGCTCTATTATATTTGCATGAAAGAAATGTAATTCATAGAGATATCAAACCTGAAAATCTACTTCTTGGTCATAAAGGCGAATTAAAAATAGCTGATTTCGGTTGGTCAGTACATGAGCCACATTCGCAAAGAACAACATTGTGTGGTACTTTAGATTATTTGCCACCAGAAATGGTTAAAGGTATTCATTATTTGCAAAAATTATGTGTCAACAAATTTCACGTTCTATTTTTTTTTCAAGGTGAACCACATTCGAAAGCTGTGGATATTTGGAGCTTGGGTGTGCTTATGTACGAACTTTTAGTAGGACAGGCACCGTTTCTTGCTACTCAGCATGCTGTTACCTATAATTTGATAGTAAAAGTAAATTATAAATTGCCGACATTTGTATCGAAAGCAGCTGCACATCTAATTGAAAGACTGTTAGTTCAGGATCCAAATAGGAGAATGCCACTTGACAGAGTAATGGCACATCCATGGATAACAATGAATGTTATTAATTGAATTTACAAATATTCCAGATTGATAAAAAAACCATGTTTTATTGAATTTTAATTGATTGATTGATTATTTCCTACAAATTATATGATTATTACTTAACTATTAAAATAACTGTTTCATTTTGATTATGGCGTAAAGAGTTTTTGTACTTAAATTTTTATTTTATTAATAATTTAAGGAAGAATATTCTACTAAATCCAATATTAACAATAAAAATTTTACAAACAAAAATAGTTTTCTGTTTACAATTCAAATTTAAATCTGACACATTTTAAAACAAAGCTTTATTTTGCTTTTTTTAATGACAGTAAATGACATTGAAATGAAAAATAAATTTCTATTAAATTTCGTGAAATGCTAGAAGTTTGTGTGGATTCTTTAGAATCTGCTTTTGCGGCTGTTGAAGGCGGATGTTCTAGAATAGAATTATGCTCAGGTTTATATTAAATATTTTTAGGTCAAGTTAAATATACAAGATAAAATTTTTAGCTCTTAGTGAGGGTGGCTTAACACCAAGTCCAGGAGTGCTTAAGGTCTTAAAAAGCCAAACAAATATACCAATATTTTGTATGCTTCGACCTAGAGGGGGGTGGGACTTTCAGTATTCTGACGATGAGATTACTGCAATTTTACATGATATAGAAATATTAAGTTCATTGGGTGCAGATGGTTTTGTATTTGGTGCATTAGATAAACACGGAGAAGTAGAAGTTGAACAATGTAAAACAATTATCCGTAAATGCGGCAAAAATGTTTCAGTGACATTCCATAGGGCGTTTGATTTCACAAATCCAAAAAATATGATAACGAACTTGGAATTGCTTGAGAATTTAGGTTTCAGTAGAGTGTTAACAAGCGGTTTTGAAGAAACTGTAGAGCTTGGATTAGAAAATATAAAAGAAATGTCAACGTGGTCAAAAGACAAAAACCTTATTATATTACCAGGATCTGGAATCAATGAAAAAAATCTAGAAAAAATTTTGTTTCAAACAAATTTGACGGAGTTTCATTCTTCTGCAAAAAGGAAAAAAAGTCATTTGCATGGTACTCTTACTGGAAGTGGAATTAAATCTGAAAATCAAGATGTTTATGTAACAGATGCCACAATAGTACAAAAGTTAGTCAAAATAATTGACAATTTTAAAGTCCGCAATACTTTGTAAAATTCTCTATTCTGATACCTCAACATTTCTCAGAAGGGAACAGTGAAACAGATCGTGTTTTCCGGAAAAGAAAACAAAGCAAATTTGAAGTTTTTCTTTTTCTAAGGATTTAATTCATTTTATTTTCTTTAATGTTAATTTTTTTTATTAGTATAGTACTTTTATATTAATTTTCAAATAAGTAAATAAAAAAAAGGTTTCAATTCGTTTGCATAACTTTATGATCTTAGTTTGTTGCTGTCGTCTTGAATCTTTCAAGTCTTAGTCTAGCCTTCTCTGCGTAGTCAGGGTTATTTGTAATTACCTTATTTGTAGCATTTTTATCATCTGAAGCCAAACCAAACCGTTCCTTACGTTTTTGCAGTTTTTCTTCTTTTTCAATTGCGCTGATTTGCGGTGCTGTTATTATTCCAAAACGTTCAGCTCGCTTTTTTAAAGCTTCAATTGTTTTAGGATCGGACATATTGATTTTTTCATGATGAATTTTTTTATTTCCAAGCTCACTAAGTGACGGAATAGAAGATGAAACTCCGAATTTTTTCGCCCTCATTTCCATACGCTCTCTGGTCGTCAATTCTTTCACTTTTAAAGTTCGTTTTTCGTGTACTTGTGTGTTATTTTCATTATTGACTACGTCAGCTGTTATCTCAATTTTTGCTTCTTTTTCTGAAGGTTCTTCAGAAGTAGATTGGATTGTTTGATTTTCATCCGACGAAATATTTGATTCGGACAACGTGATAAGCTTTCGTTTTAGCACAACTGTTTTTTTTGGTTGATTATCACTTCCTTCTTTTTCTATTGTAGCTGTTGAGGATAATACGTTTTCATGTTTATTTTCAAGATTTGGAGTTGAGTTTTCTTCTGGAATTGGTGAAACAGGCACTTCTTCGTCAGTTAAACCATCTTCATCTAATAGAACGTCTTCTGATATTGCTGTATCCTCTAACGATAAATCGCCATCTAATAGAGCAGACTGTAATCGTTCTTGAAGTTCAGTTTTGTTCCCGGTTATAGATAAGCCTCGTAGTTTAAGTTCTCTCTTCAAATCAGCAACCTAAAATTTCAAATATTTGTCCCATTCAAATTCCATGAATTTATATGTATTTAATTTGATTTCGATAAAAGATGCTTGTTACCTTCATTTTTAGAACATCTGTTTCTGACATGGTGAAATTTATACAGATTATATTGATAATTGAATATCCTGTAATTTTCTTTTAGAAACTCTCAAATGATAATGTAATTAAAACTAAGTATCTTATTTTTGTAGATTACAAGTTTATTTATTTGATCTCGTGAAATATTTTTGGTGTTGTTAGTTTTTGTGTCAATAATTGTCAACTAATGTCAATAATTGTCAACTAATTTCACATCGAATAATTCCTATGCAATAAACATTACTATTGTGAATTGCAGGGGTGCCCAAATTAAAATTGAATTTATGGAGCCAAGATTTTGTAGAAACTGCATTTGCTACAAGATCTAGTTTAAAAATATTTGTGTTTCATATTAACTTTCTTTTAATCCTTCTATTACAAACCAAAGAAAAAAATATTATACAATAATTCTCAGAAGCAGTTGGCATGAAAATTTCATTTTCTTACATAAATAAATATTATACCATTCCACCCTTAAAATAGTTGTGGAAATTAAATATTTTAGACTAACTAAATTTAAAAGTGTCCCAATATAAATAAATTCATTATTTAGTTATAATTTAAAAAAAAATTTAAAACAAATTGAAGTTATGTACAATAAGGAGTCATTTGAAAATATGACGGCAAACTCATTTGAAATATGTATTACGATACTTTTGACATTTCATATTCAATATTCATTTCATGTACATATTTGCTTTCGTCTAATAGATGACGCGGTAGTGTTTAGTAAAATAAAAACCAAAATTTACTCAGCAACTTATCTTTTCCAAATGACAACCGTTGTATGTCATTCTGATTAGGAGGTTGTAAATTGCACGTTTTAGCAATTTTAGTGATTTATATTCTTTTTTTTTTAAATATAATTGTGAAAACATTGTTACTACAGAATCTGATCAGACAAAATGTCGTGGATATTTGGTAGATCTAAGCCTCAAGATACTGGAATGCCAATGGAAGGCGGTGAGCCTGGATCTGGGCCAACTGCAGGGACTATTTCAAATGATCAAGGTCTTACGAAAGCTGAGAAAAAAGCAATGGAAGCATATAGATTTGACTCCTCGGCTTTGGAAAGAGCTGCCGAAGCTGCAAAGACTTTAGAAAAATCAAGTAAGATATTAGTTAGCAACATACAATCTATAATTGCGTAATCCTTATTATTATGCGAAAATGAAATACACATTTGATTTTAGGACATGCAAAGGAAGCATTGGATTTATCTAAGATGCAAGAATCAACACGTCAATCAGAATATATGGCAAAAGTAAAAGAATATGAAGCGCATATAGAGCAGGCTAAGGTTGAGCAAAGACGTATAGATCATGAAGAACGAAGAAAAACATTAATAGTAAGGCTATATCAACCTATAAAATTACCAAATTCCTAGATAAATTGTAGTAATTTCAGGAAGAAACAAAGCAACAACAACAACGAGCACAATACCAAGATCAATTAGCGAGAAGACGTTATGATGACCAATTGGCTCAACAACAAAAAGCTCAAGAAGAAAACCTTAAAAAGTAACCATATTCTAGTATATATAATTTTTTATTCTAAAGCATAAATTTTCGTTAGACAAGAGGAAAGCGTCGCTAGGCAAGAGGCAATGAGAAGGCAAACAATAGAACATGAAATAGAAATGAAAGAAAAGAATCGTTTAAAAATTTTGGAGCACGAGTTAAGAGCAAAAGCAAAAATCGATAGAGAAAATCGTGATCTTACACTTGAACAAATTCGATTAAGAGCTCAAGAAAACAGAACCACAGTACTGGAAGGAATAAAGTAATTTTAAAAGTAGATAAATGGCTTTTAAAATATTTTAAAATATATAAATTTGTAGAACGGCTGGATCAGTTTTAGGTGCCGGAGCAGAAGCAATGCTAACTGATTGGGATAAAGTTCTAAAGGCTGTCGGAGGGCTTTCACTTCTTGCCTTGGGTATTTATTCGGCTAAAGGAGCAACTGGGGTTACAGCGCGTTATGTTGAGGCTAGAATAGGAAAACCTACTCTAGTGGGAGAAACCTCACGTTTTGCTCTTTTAGACGCTATTAAACATCCATTTCAATATTTGAAAAAATTGCGTTCAAAACCATCCGATGCTCTACAGGGAGTTATTCTTAATCCAAAACTAGAAGAACGTTTACGAGATATTGCCATAGCTA
This sequence comes from Condylostylus longicornis, assembly GCF_029603195.1. Taxonomy (NCBI): domain Eukaryota; kingdom Metazoa; phylum Arthropoda; class Insecta; order Diptera; family Dolichopodidae; genus Condylostylus; species Condylostylus longicornis. The sequence continues at coordinate 2,388,294 of NW_026578009.1, read as the reverse complement.
CCAAAAATACAAGAATAAACCGTGGACTATATCGAAACATACTAATGTATGGTCCACCCGGTACTGGTAAAACTATGTTTTCAAAAAGATTAGCCAATCACTCAGGAATGGATTATGCTATAATGTCGGGTGGTGATGTTGCTCCAATGGGTAAAGATGCTGTAACAGCAATACATAAAGTATTTGATTGGGCTAAAACATCACGTAGAGGTTTAATTTTATTTGTTGATGAGGCAGACGCATTTTTAAGAAAGCGTTCTTCAGAACGTATTTCAGAAGAATTAAGATCAGCTCTGAATGCATTTTTATATCGTACCAGTGAACAAAATCCAAAGTTTATGTTAGTTTTAGCAAGTAATACTCCAGAACAATTTGATTATGCATTGAATGATCGACTGGATGAAATGGTTGAATTTACTTTACCTGGATTAGAAGAACGCGAAAGATTGGTTAGATTATATTTCGATAAATTTGTTTTACAACCTGCAACCGAGGGAGCAAAGTAATTTTTTTTTTGTTGAAATTTTAAAATATTAAAATTTATAAAAATATCCGTTTACAGGAGATTTAAATTAGAGCAGTTTGATTACGGTGCGACATGTAGTAAAATTGCCAAAATTTGTGAAGGCATGTCCGGTAGAGAAATTTCCAAGTTAGGAGTAAGCTGGCAAGCTTCCGTTTATGCTTCTGAAGATGGTATTTTAAGAGAAAAAATGGTTATTGATAGAGCATATGAGGCAGCTCATCAACATAAACAGAAGGTAATGTGCTTTAATTTTAAAATATATTTGTTATATATTAATATATACTCATAAATATTTATTTTTTAAAATAAATTTTAAGATGGCTTGGTTATCGGAAGAAGAAAGATTAGATCATAAGTCCATAACAGGTGGAATAGCAAAACCGTCAACGTGAAATTTGTGTGGCAAATAACGTAAAAAATTAACTGCCGTACCCATTCCTAATAAATAAATATGTCATTGAATTAAGAATAGAGATCACTTAAAAGAAACTTTTTATAATATTGTTTTTATACACAAACCAAAATTGATAGATAGAAAATATATTAAGTCATTAGTTTAGTTATATAATGAATAAAATATATTTACACGTAATAAATACAAACTTTAAGAAACGGATATATTTACGAATATAAATTTGTAAATAAGCTGATTCAATTTTAGAATTTTCTATTTGATCGAAACCAATAAGATAATTTGCTTAATGGTTACGCTTATTTTCAATATTTCTCACTTTTGTATTATTTGAGAAATATGATAGAAAAGTTAACTATATATTTTTAGAAAATGCCCACAGTTTTTTTACTGTTGCTGAAATTTCTCTAGCATATTAAAGCAATGAATTAAAATTATTTCAAAAGTAATTTAAAATAAACGAAATTTAAATAATTGTTTTTTAATGAAGAGCTCATTAAAATATTTCGAGCTAACTGAAAAACTAATGCCTTATATAATGTAAAATCATAAAAAAAAATTTATGTGGGCACTTTATAAAAATATTTATCTGTTAAGAAAGGAATACAGGCTTACTGTTTCGATTTACGTATTTTCTTGCATGTTAATTGATATCAAAAGACTGAATTTTTCTATTTCATACAGATAATATTGGGTTCAAGCAAATTTTATTCTAAAATTAATTATATGCTAATTTTAAAATTAATATATGGAATAATTCTAAAGTGATTATTTTCTCAAAGAAATTTATATTAAACTTCTAAAAATATCGCTTAAAAATAAAAATAAAGTAAACTATCATATACAATGTTATAAAAATATTTGGTTATTATTGAAATTTTTTTTTCCGGTAAATTAAAATTAACAATTATATATAATATTTTTTTAAAATTTAAAACTCATATGTTTTAATTTAATTTTGTTAAAAATTTTATTATTTGATAAAATGAAATGTGTAATAAAACAACAGTAGTAGTAATAATAATGGAGAGAATGTAGTTTTTAAATAATTAATGAAATGAAAATAGCATTAATATTTTATTATTTCCTTATCCTATAGCTATTTGGGTCTTTTGCCAAGATTTAATGTTTAAAGTAAAGCTCTTATTTTAATTTTAAAAATTTTATAAAAGCGTATATGTCTAGTTTAATTTTGTAAATTTGTTATGTTCTGAATATCCGACATATTTCAATTTTACAACTTGTATTTAAGAGAAACTTATAATTCCTTTAGAACTTTAGGAAAAAAGTGTCGATTTTCCAACATGCTATTTTTTTATATTTTGCTGTTAGGATTAATCGAACGTTCTTTATATTAAGGCTTAAGTTACAACTGAATTATTAAAATTCTCCAGTACATCTGTAATTTTTTCTTTTATTTTGTTTCTAGTTTTGTAACAGCAAGATATATCGGGGATACTGCATTTATAGATTTCATAATTTTAACTAAGTTTTATGCTAAGTTCCAAATTAGTAATGAACTACTTAAAATCACATTATTTTGTGGTATTCAAAAAATTTTCTTTTGTTAATTATTTTTTTTTTTGGAACAGCAAATCAATCCGACTGAATTTTATATTTCCGCCAGATATTTCAATAATAATAGTTCAAATAGCTTCTTTGAGAGAAGAGAAAGTTAATAGCGGATATCGTAAATTTGCAAATTAAAAAAATAAAACTTTTTCTTGAATTAATCTGAATATTGAAAAATTTTCAGCAAAATCTAATTTGCTAAATAAATTTTGATGAAAAGAAAAATTCTATGAATTTTTATTATCATAATAATTTTTACTGCGAATTGTTTTCTATATAAAAGTTCTTTCTTATGAATTTATGGAAATAAATAATTCTAATGAAATTGTTATTACAGTCTGTAGGTTATGGGTGTTTAATATTTTTAAAAATTTTTAATTTTCAAATAATAAAATTCTTCATGTCATAAATTATTCAAAATTTCAATGACTATGTATGACTAAATTATGTGGTTAAATTCGCATCTTACCCCACTCGGTTCTCTTGGAATCTACCAAATCTACATTGGCATAGGTGTGTTCACGTACATAATTTTATTTTTTATATATTTAATTGATGAATGCAGGTTGATTAGATAGACAGACATACATATATTGTGCATTTTAACAAGATCCTTAATACAAAAATTTTTATAGCGTTAAAAATATTCCATATTCTCGCTCAGAATTTTTGTTGTTCAATTTTCATTCAAAGTTGAAATTTAATTGAAAATTAAAATGGAGAAGACCTAGTAGGAATTGTTTATAATAAATATATGTAGCTGTTTCACATGCGTACCTATATATATGTATATGTGTAAGTATGGATTAAAAGTCTATATTAATCTGATGTATCTTATATTAACGTCAAAGTCAAAACAATTTCAATATTTCTTGGAAAGTTTTCAAATTTTCTAAACTTAGATTTATGATTGTCAGATCTTTAATATGTATGAATATAACATTTATATGTAAGTATATAACATGCGTGTATAACACACACATATGTACGTATGTATATGCTATATACATATATATCTGCAAATCATCCAAGCTTATATTTTAAATGAATGCAAATTTGATTTCAACTGAAATCATCAATAACAAATATTCTCAGATAAGATTTCAAAGAATAGGACTAAATAATATATACATATATATATATATATCTATACATTAAAAATTAAAAAATAATTAGAAGCAGAATCAATTTTGAAGTTATTTCTGTTGTTTTAAAAATTTTTATTTGAATTCTAAAAAGACCTACTGTTATAATGTTGCAATTAAAGTTTTGGGATCTATCTCAGAAATTATGGAAGATTTATCCGTTTTAAACTATAATAAGTAATAAGCAATGATCTGTGTTTCAATTTTATTTTTAATAATTTCAAACAAAAAAAAATATATTTTAATTTTTAATACTTATACTTGAAGGAATAACTTTAATAAAAGTGGAATGGTTGTTTCCGAAATTTTATAACACGTGTAGGTACATTTCTATATAAAATTGCAATTTTTCTGGAATAGTGCAAAATAAAATTCAAAAATGCTCTTTTAATAATACGAAAAAGATGCTTAAAACCCAAATAGTAGACATGCTTTTGCAAGTAAATTCTTCGTGTACCCAAATAATTTCGTAAATATATGAGCATATTTAAATGATGGGAATTTAGAGTAACGTAAACAGAATTCATAATTTATATGCCTACATACGAGTTATTTTAGTTTATAAATGTGTTGCATACATTTAGGCTCATCTTTCTTAGCACTATTTTTATGTCGTCAATATCGAAATGTAGAATGTTTTAAGAAATTTTTTTGTGATATTAGAATCTATTAGTGCTTTCACTATAAGCACAATTAATATCAATTACAAACAAAAGTTAATACGTGAACATATTTGCTTTAGAAGCTTTGGTTTCATTTCTTTTATTAGAAATTGAAAACTGCCTTAAGATTGAACACAGTTAATCGTGTCAATTCTGTGATACCCGCCCGAATCTTTTCTAGTTTCTCTTAACTTGTTAGTAGAATGCTATAGTCTAGGTATTATATATTTTTTTTGTTTGTTAGTAAAATTAAAGAACTGTAACCTTTAAAATTTTATAAAGTGTATATAAGGTTTTTAAGGTTTTTAAGGTGCACCGATGGTAAACACTTGCAAGTGCAGCTAGTTATCAAAATTTTTTATGCAAAATTTAAACTTTTTTGTAGTTTTTATGATATAAACTTAATGACTAAATTACTTTTTAAGCTATATGGTAGCTGTTAATAGAACTTGTAGGACCAGGATATCAAATTTGATTTAGATAGTATGGTTGATTATATATATATTTTTTTTAATACAAAATTTGAATACTCATACAGCTCATATAGTTTTCAAGACATGACGAAATTATTTTTGAAGTTTTATGGAACAGTTAAGGTATAAGAATTTATACAAGCCTGACTAAATTTTATCCGAGTAGAAGGCCCCATTACTCGTTTTTGAGTTGAGCTATTTAATTGGATGGAAACTATTGTTGTAACGTACATAATCATAACTAATTTATTCTTTCCCCTTCTATCAAAATTTTTAATTCAAAATTTAGTATCTCTACCTGTATATAGAAGCAAATCGAACCAATGCTTCAATCGAACCCAAATCCTCATTCATACGTATGTACGTCTCGTTAACGAGTTAAGTGATAGGGTCATTTTCCTAATATTCCTTTTTGTCTTGGAAAACATTCGTCCGGATATCTCAACAGAATTCGGATATCTTACAATTACAATACTTTTGAATGTGTGTATGTTTATACATCTTTTCTTGTTTAATATTATGTACGAATTATTCATATTTTTTTCAGACCATTGTTACTCATGTGTGCATATACCTAAGTACCTACATATGAATTTGAAGTCTAAAGAAATCCATTGTTAATTTTGGCTAATCTTTTACCATTTTTTCAATATTATTGAAGTTTTTTTCTTTCATTTTTAATAAAACAAAAAAAAAAATTAGAAAAATTCTTGGACAGTTTGCCTTCATCAAAAAATTCGGGCAATAAAAAAAAAAGCCGAAATTTATTTTGAATTTTTATCAATTTTCTTTCCTCCTTTATGGTCGGAGTAACATGCATAATTCTTTCGTATAATACATACATACATATTTAAATATTCAAAATGTGTTTATTTGTGTTGAACTTGCATCAGGCCGGTGCTCCTATTGTCTCATTTTAAAACTAAAATTTTTCTTTTTATCTTTCTTTGGCTGCTGATTTTTAGCAAAAAATTTATTTTTGTTTTTTTTTTTAATTTAATATTCTTAGAAATTAAAATAAGAAAATTGTATGTTTGTGTAAATGTACATGTGCACATATTCATATAATATATAAGTGACTAAGAGATTTTCAGGCCGTAAGTTATTTAGAATTAGAATTAAATGAACCAACAGATCGACTTGTACATTCATAAGTACATAGATACATATTTTACATATGTATGTACGAATATTATGCATTGTGTTCGAAATATATTCGATTTTTATACATAAAAGTATAAAAATTTTGCGGTCACAATTTTGCAGTTTAAATTGAATTTATAGCTCAATTTTGAGATTCAATATAATGTATGACATTCATATACGTACATATACATACATCCATACATAAATGAGCACGAAAAATGGATAAGAATGTAGGGATTGTTTTTCCAATAACACTTGCCCTAATATATTTATGTTAAATAAATATTTTTTCGAAGTAAATTGTAATTATTGGTCTTCATGGTCTTTAATTCCTCTGTTATATAATATAGCTTTTTTAATATTCTACATTGAAGTTGAGGTTTTAAGTGGAATTAATTTGAAATTAAAGAATTTAAAACAAAAAATTAAAAAATCAAGTAAAATATTCTGGAGTTAAGGAGGTAAGCAAGGGGTTAAAGAATCAATTGAAAATAGTTTTTGTTGTCAATTATTTAAATATACACATGTATATTTAAATTACATTAAATTATTACATACATATATAATGTATGTAACTACTTTAATATTTTAATAACTTTTGTCTTTATTTTGTAAATTACAAATTTTCAGTGTTAGCATAGATGGCAGCACGTTCCGATTAACATGAAAATGAATGAAAATTCAATATATCTATTTGACGATCAAAGGGAGTGACTTAATGAAAGAGGTGAGTGGGGAAAACAACTTTGTATATATTAAACAACCAAATTTACAAAGTTTTAAATATTTATACTACTTAAAGACGATCAATTTTGTCATGATTTAATCTGTGACAAAAAGAGTTTCCCATATACATAAGATTTTTATCAGAAATTTTTATTCAATTTTTTCCTATACCTCTTATTTGTATACAGAAAAATTTATTTTCATTAAGGGCTAAAACATCTAATACAAGAGCAATATGTTTACGACGGCTTGCAATATATTTTTTTTTGTATAGAGTCCAATATTTAGCCCAATTAATATATTTGATGGGACAAATTTTTGGGGGAGATGTAAATTAGTTGTTGGAAAACACAATCATTCGTGGTTGTTATCGTCATGCTATATATGCTGTTAATTTGTTAACGATCGGAATATTCTTGAGAGTAACCATCCAAGTGAAATATTTTACTAGCGCCTACTTTTTAATTTTCGTTAAGAAATCGTAAATTAACGAATCGTATTTTTAACGAATCTGCTGGTTAAATCGTATTATTAACGAATCTGCTGGTTAATAATATGTTGTCAAAATTTATATTGCAAAAGACTTAAGATTTAAATTGCTTTTTTTTTTTCTTGTTGTTTAGAAATTTAGGATTCAATTAAATGATGAATTTATTGTGAATCTGGATATAGCTTTTTTTTATTATTATTCTATTTTATTTGGGAAGAGACCTTCAAATTTTTTTGAAGAGCCGGCGTTTTATTAATTTGTACATTATTTATGTATGTAACGTATATATATATATGAGTTTATAAGAATTTTATAAAAAAAAAATTTGTACGATATTTTATAAGCCGCTTTTATAATGTAAGAACAAAGCGATCTTATGCTTTTAAAGAATTTCTAAATTATTTTCATTTTAATCAAATATACATACATGGTATATAAAAATAATTTGAACTGATTATGGTTGCGGGAGAAATGAAATTCAAAAGAAAATAAGGATTAGGTACGTATTTATGTTTTTTTTTGCCAAAATTTAATTGCGACATTTTAGTGATTGAATTTAGATTAAGAAGAAATATACTCGTAAGTTTATAGATTAAGTTTTTAATTTTGTTCATATTTTACTTTAAATTAGTAATTTTCTTAGAAGAAACAAAATATAAATAAGAATTTAATTACGAGTGGTTATGAGTAATGTATATAGAATATTGTATTTTACGATATTATTTTAAGGCTATTTACGTTTTAAAACAAATAGTTGTATTGACATTTTTAGATACTTAATATTTCTTTAATAGGCCATTTTCTTATATGTATATGTACATGCAGAGTTCGGGTGGGTTATTCCCTAGATGAGAAGACTCTCTTCTTCTGTACTATTTCAGAGTCATTCACCAATTTAAGCCAATTCGATTTTATTCCAATTCAATTTAAAAATTACAAATTTCTTTTTTTTGGAAATAAAATCGATTTCCACATTATTTAATTATTTTCTCTTTGATTTTGTTGTGAATCACTTTCTTTTTAGAAATAAAATCGAGTTGAAAACGTTAGTTTGACAATTTTGGAAAAAAAAAATGTTCTACAGAAAGAAAATATGATTTCGTTATTATAAAATTTTATTATTTTTAAATTTTGAGGGAATCATCAAATATTTGGCTCTCTATTTAAGAACTACAATATAATTTAAAATATGATTTCTGTTTGGTGTTCCCTGTTTATTGGTATAGAAAAATTTAATTTTTAAATTATGTTTAAAAACATTTAGAAATTAAGTAATAAAATATATTAATAGTTAAAAATTTCCTATGTGCCATAGAAAGTTTCACACGTGCCATTGAATTATCATCCTGCGATTATATGATAATACATATGTGTAAATATAAATGTATACATATATAATCTTATTATTATATGCGTTATTGTTATGTAATTATATTGTTATGTAACAATGGCATGATGGGCCCCAAATCGCGGTTCGTCCCTTTAATGATTTTGGCGGTCATCACATAAAAAAATAATATCCTATTATTGTATTTAACTTAATAATTTTAAATTTTATTTTAATTTTAATTATATGATACTTCATTTTGAAAAATCAATATATACAAGATGATTTAATTTATAGCATTTTTACAAAATCAAAACTGAAAATGTAGAACACAGTGTTGAAATTAAAAAATTTATTTTTAAAATTTAATTTCTCATAAGTAAATTTTGGAACAAAATTTAAAATCCAAAGAAAAATTTAGAACAAAAAAAAAATATTTTAAGTTTTTTTTTAGAAGTTATTGGGTTTTGGAAGAGAAAAAAAAACAAATTGATGTTAAATATGAGGAGGGGGAAAAAAATAGAAAAAATACTCAAATCTCTTGATGATGGGCCAACGTCATGAATGCTGTCTGAAGGACTCGGTTTAACATATGTCGTTAAATGTCATAATATTATATACTATAGTTATACAGGTACGAAATATAATTAAATTATGTAATTTAAAATTTGAATTTTGAGTAGGACTTTTCTTTTAAAGACTTCAGTATAGGTAAATAATAAGTAAAAATTCATTTGAAAAAAATAAATAAATTTCCAGACAATTATTTATACACTTTTATGAATAAAGAAAATTATACTCATTTATAATACCCAATTTACAGGAATCGATGTTTATTTATAAAATGTGCCTACAAAAGCATATTGTAACATTATATTTTCTTTAGAAATTTTTAATAAATAATAAATGTTAACTTGAATTTTTTCATATATACTTTGTTACAAAACAATTCGAAATACCTCTACTCAGCAATATATGAAAATCTCCAATACTTATATAATAATAATCGACCATGGAAAACTTATATATATTTATTAAGAAAATATATATACCCATGGAAATGGGTATATATTTATTAAGAATATCATTGAAATTTTGAATCTATCGATAAGAAGTTATTATACCAAGTAATTCATATTAGAATAGTTTGAAGTATTACAGACCATAAAATTGCATAAAGCATTAAATTGTGCGTTTAATCAAATTTGGGTACCTATATAATATTTTTTTCTTGCAACAAATTATCTGCTCATGTGTACATAATATCTTGTAATTCATGTATTATATGAAAAGTATACAATAATTAAAATGAACAAATTGCAGTTCTATAGGCTGGGGTCTAGAAGAAAAACAATATCAAAAATTTGGAAAAAACGGACTTTAGATAACGGTAAATTTGTACAGCCATTTTGTTTTTCTAAAGTTTAATAGTAGTATACTGCGCTAGGGGAAGGAAGCCACTGCCTTTCTGCGTTTTCAAAATTTCAATAATGCTTATGGTTTCACTGCACTAAATAGTTAAAAAATGGCATTTTTAGGGTTTTGGGGGGGGGGGGGGGGGGGTATAACTTTTATAGGGGGGGAAATAGGTAAAAATTTTGTTCTAAGGAAATAAGTTTCTAGTAAAGATCTATGTACGTATCAAATTTCAGCTTTCTATCTTCAAGGGTGTAGAAGTTTTGTAAACAGACACACGGACAGACGGACGGACAGAGTGAAACTAATAAGCACTCTTTTTCAAAAATTTTTGGAAAAGTGCTAAAAAATGAAAAAGCATTCTAAAGGTTCTATGTATCAAAGTATGTGCTCTGAGATTTGATTTTGATTTTAAGCAGAATCAAGTATTATTGAAACATCTTTAAAGTTAATAAGTGCTGAAAACTGCTTTATGATAAAAATGCGGCTAAATCATTCTAACAAAATCATTTAAATTTATCCTACAGTTGTTAAAGAGAACCAAGGCATATAAATATATCCATATAATGGAAAAACTGCATGTTACCAACTCCTTTCAAATCTCGTTTAAAATTTTACTTTTTATTATGTAGCCTATGATGATATAAGAAAATTGTCTTATTTATATCAAGGAAAACTTCTCAACTTAAAAGTTTCTTAAAAATTTTAAAATACATTATTTTTTATAAAAATGGAGCTAGGCAATTTTAGGTCTGAGCTATTTAATACTGACATGTTCGTCAGTTTTGCATTTTTTATATTGTAATTATATAATTCGATAAATAGAGTAAATGCTTGTAAATTCAATAAATAATTTTGTCAAACTTATAATTATAATATAAAAGTATTAAAGTGTATAAGACCTTAGATATGGATGGATACGTTCCTAGAATTGTATTTGCTTTTAAAATTCTTTTCATTTTTGGAAAATATATAGCTTTCGGAGTTATTCAAATATTCACATTTTATATTTTAAATTTGAATTAATTTTTGTTGCGTTGTTGTATAAATAATTTTTATGATGTATGGGAAATAATAATGAGACAATGACCATGATGATTTATCATATAGATTTTATTTTCAAAATATTTTGGCACATTTCCCAAAAAAATATGATTTTTAGTTCTAATTTTCGTTTATTCATAAGTTTCTGTGTATTATTCTGTCGGTATATCGTTTAAAATAATATTATACGATTTTGAAGGCATTTTTTCTCTATGGAATCAACTTTTTTCGCATATAAGATTACAAGATATAGATTTAATTTGTTAAAGAGAAAAGTGCTATTTTATAAACCGTGTTTTTGATTCACAAATTTTATTTTTATACTCTGCACCTTCGTGAAGGGTATATTCACTTTCGTATGAAGTTTGTAACCACTTGAAGGAGTGGTCTCCGGTATGGACATATCGGCGTTGATTTAGCCATGTCCGTCCGTCATCCTGTCCGATCGCGTGATAACTCAAAAACGAATAATGCAATCGACACCAAACAACGGATTCAGGTCGAATCGGACAACGGGTTCGATGCCATACAACAAAAAGAGGTTTTTCTAAATATTTCAAAAACTAATACAGATATTAATATCAAATTTTGCAAGTATGTGTTCAATATTACAATTTTAAGGGAATGGTTGCACTGATTCGGGTAGCTGCTAAAGTAAATTTTGGAGTTGTATGGTAAAGTTGGATTCATGAAACTTGGCAGTTGTGTGTCCAATTATAGATCAGACTTATTCGTACAGTTTCTATAAAGTGGTTTGACAGGTTCGATCACTTGGTATACAACAATTAAAGTTAGATAATTCAAAAACATATTTTAAACTCAGATTGGCAGGTTGCCAAGGCGCACGTTTTTGCTTGTTATACCTGTACGAACGTATGTCAAAAATAGTCAAAAAATAGCATTTGTAGAGGGTTTTGTGGGGCTTTTAGTGGGAGAATAACTTTTAGAGGGAGGGAGATAGGGAAATATTTTATTTTACACAGATAAGTTTTACGTAAAGATCTATGTAGATACAAAATTGCAGCTTTCTATCTTTGAGGGTGTAGAAATTTCGTAAAAAAGGCCACGAACGGACGTGCGGAATGAAACTAATAAGCACTGCTTTCCAAATTTTTTTTTTTTTTTGGAAAAGTGCTCAAAGCTAAACATGTATTTATATAGGTAGAAAAATTATTTTAGATATAAGAGTTCCATTAAATATATAAGGATCAGATATGCATTATAAATATTACTATCATGTATAACAGTATTTATTATTGCTGAAATAGTCAATTATAAAATCTTTAATTATTAAGTAATAAAGAAAAAAAACTTACTTAATTATTTAATTAAAAATAATCAATTTTTGTTTTTAAATTATATGTTGTCTATTACTCCTATATTTAAAAGATAATTGTTAATTAGTTTTCAATTGACCTAGTTCAAGAAAAAACATTAATTTATTTTTTTTTCTTTTCTTCTAAAAACAACCAATAACCGCTACAAGCGATCTTTTTGTTTTTCCTCTTTAAGTCTATTTTGTAAGAAATAAAACTGGAAAATTATTACAGTTGTGTAATTTTCTTAATAATTCAGAAAATTTTCGAATCCAATACAAATCTATTATAATGATAGATTGCAGAATGATGGAAACGGAAAATTATCTGGGCATATTTATTTATTTTTGTTTTATTGTTATATTCGCGATCACGTCAAATTATTAAAAATTTCAATTGTATGTATGTATGTACATAATATTTTAATGAATTAATTTTCATTTCGTCTCAGTAAAAATATTTTATTTGAAGTTAGAAAATAGTTCGTGCATGACAATAATAAGCATAAACTATATATGCATACTAGGTATTCTATACGAGCATTAAATAAATGTATAATTGTACTAAATTGACAGTCATTGAAAGTTACCATAACACTAATATTAAATTTTAGTGTTAAAATAAATTTAATAATGGAGGCTGTCAATTTAGATTTTCAACAATATTGAATTTAAAACATTAATATTTTTATGCTTATATAATTTACCGAACGATAAATTAATTTATTGGGACATTATACATACATATGCACCTATAGATATATACTTTCTAACTAATTATATATGTATGTACATGCAATAACATTTTAAAATATAAAATACAAACAAATATATGATTGCTTTTTCGAAATTTTAACATCATTGCTTGAATAATTTCTGATATATAGCCAAATAATTTTTGAAGTTGTAGGGCAGTTACCCGAATTTCGGTCTTAGTCACACCCAATCTAAATAGGGTTTCGGCATTTATTATTATAAATCATTTGTGAAAATTTGGTGAGCTTGCCTCAATTAGTTTTTGAGTTATTGTTTGGACGAACGGACAGACGGAAAGAGGGGCAGACGAACAAACATGGTTAAATCGACTCAGATTTCAAATATACATTCCTACATATATTCCATGATTGTTTTAATAGTTCCATAGCGCTCTAGTGTGAAAAACTAACAATAACACAGAGATCTTTTTGTCCTTCATCAAAAAATATACTTAATGGTAACCTTATGCATCATCATAAGTAAATACTTATAATGCGATCTCTTACAAATGGAAAAAATATTTGTGCTCTTAAAAACATTTCAAGTTTTTTTAAAATATTACTTAAATTATAGAATGTTTCAAGGAGTCTATATCAATTGTTTTATTGAATTTAATATTTAATTACACCCACACGAACGAATGTTCGAAGGGTGTATCAAAAATTTATCTCTTCATTTGTAACAGCAAGAAATAGACGTCTGAGATACAAAACATAAATATTTTAATTTTCGAACAGCGTTGAATACAGAAATCAAATCTTGCATTTCAATGAATTTGGTAATATCATTGTGTATACATCGTTTATACAAAAGACAATTTTTGTAATTACACAAAGAGCTACTTTTTTTGAGTATGTAGTTTTGTGAAAAAAATGTAGTTTCTTTCTGTAATTACATAAGAATTGTAAATTAATAATAATAGTTTTATTGTGATAAAATTTGGATGTGAATGTTGAAGCTTTAACAGTATATCTTCCGTACAATTAAAAGCGATTTTGTCATCCAATACGTCATGTAAAACTGGGAGTTTTACCTTAAATATTTGTACTTTTGTGGTAAAAAAATGAAACTATTTTTGTTTTGCTATTATTGTAAAAATTTTAACTTTCTATTTCTTAAAACTCTAGTAATTTTATCGTATATTGAAATTCCGCTTTGCCTATTTTTACAGTACATGGTATGAGGTTTTCATTTTATGTTCTAATGTTAAAAAATTAAATTGGTTTTTTAAGCAGTTCATAAGCTCAAAACCTAAAAATCATAATTAGAAATGATAAATTAAAAACCATTTTGTAATCAAGTGGAAAAATAATATTTTCAGTTAAATTATATTCCACATCATATATTCAACACTACAGAGTGATTCCACAATAAGTTAGGAGTTAAAGTTAAATAAGTAATAAGTTATGCCATCAGGTAGACGATCGAAAATGAGTAAAATTTTTGTTCGGAACATAATGCCTAATCGGAACCGTTTCGGACGTCCTTAAAGTCTTTTAAGAAAATTTAGCGAAATTTAAACATATATAACTGTTAGAAAATTTGACGAAAGTTTTTTTGCTTATAATTTCCATTCCAAAAAAGATAGAAGTTTCAAACAAACGGATTTTGAAAGCGATGTTAGAGGTCTTAAAATAAAGTATTGTGCATTATTTAGTTTTACATGTTTTTTTTTCGGAAATACAAGCATTCAAACTTTAGGAAAATTCCAACTTTCTTCCTTTTGTTCCGAAAATTTCTTATGAAATTTTATGAGCTTTCCAAAATACTCTTTACAGAATTAAGTTCAGCTGTTTAAGCTTTAATTTAAACCATTATGTATATGGCTCATATAACTTGTTGCTGAATCATCCTGTATCCATTTTATTATCCTATTGCATAAATATTAATATTCACCATGCTAAATTATAATCACAATTAATAAATGATTGTTTGTTATAGGTGATGTACCTTCTTTATATCCAAAAATTTATATATGATTATGTAAAGTCTATTCTATATAATATAATGATTATTGAATGTGTAATACATGTACTTCGGTTTAAATATCAATATCAAAACCTTCTAATAATATCATAAATTTTTGAAAATTACTTTGTTAAATAGTATTCGTATATGTAGATGTATATACTTAATTATTTTGATATTAATTCAATTTATATATGTATATGTATGCATTATGATGCGAATTATAATTATTACTTTTAAGCATCATTGTATAATACTTTAACCTATTCAAAATTTTAATTGAATAAAATGATTTTTAATTCATAACATAAACACCAATCCTTACTGAAAAGTGCAATTCTATATATATACAATATGTATATAAAAATATTTGAAATTACGTTGTAAATTTTAATACTTATCTACAAACATATGTGCATACGAATAGAAATGCAATTTAAATTAAATCATAGTGTTATACAAAGGGTTTACATTTTAATGAAAGGTAAACTACAGAATTAACGTATAATAGTAAAGCGATGTAAAAAATTGTAAATTTATGAAAAATAATTTATATATATACATATATATATTTAGATATCAAGTACATATATATGTATTTTTATTATGTATGAATAACTATTTGTTTCATTAATTGATTACGATTGATTTTAGAATTACAGTAAAGTCCGAATATGAAATGTTAGAAAATTTGTTTTTTTTTTTTTTTTGTTAAAGAATTTCATCTCGTTTTTTTATATAAACAAGCGCTATGTTTTGTTAAATTAATTGCAATTGATTATAGAGAAGAGATTGAAATTAAAAAATTCTGATCACCATGTAACAAATTCAATATTTATGCCATACTTCGCTTTTACGACAATAATTTCTTCTCAAAAAAATTCATCGCTATCAAAATGTCACAATTCGAAAAAATTTTTTGTATGGAATTGCACTAAAGTATATTAAAGAAATGTTCCAGTTAAAGAATTGTTAAAATTGAAATAAAAATTTAACATAGTTCAGCTCTACATTCTCGAGTTTGAACAAAAAATTCATACAAATTAAAAAAAAATCGTAAAAATTGAATAGATTTTTGTAATTAAAAAAAAACCAAATTCAAAATTCATTAAAATTGCAAAAAGGAACATTCTATACTATTAGAATCTAGAATTTTTAATGTCTACGAAAAATTAGAATCTAGTGTTATTGGGGATTCTGTATCAGATGATGTTGTTGGATGTGTAGACGTAGATGCGAATGGATGCGAATATTTTTTGGAATACGAAATTTTTTCGTTTTGTAATTGCCTTTAACGTATTTACAGTGTTAATGCTACACACTACTATTTACAGTATTGTGAAAGCAAACAAAAAAAAAAAATTCGTAAATTTTTTTTCTCGTCGAAATGTGAAATTTCCTATGTCGCAAAATGAAATGTCGCAAAATGAGGTATTAGTGTATATTTATCAATGATAAATTGTATTATGTATTAAAATAATAAATAACTAATTGCTTATAGCCTATACTTTATTGAATCCAAAATCAAAAATTACATTCCAGTTAAATAATCATGTAATTTTCGTATCGAATAATAAATTCTTCATTTTCACATCTAATAATATTGAACACAACTCAATTGTTGTATAAATGAAACCATACAAAATTTATTTAATAAATGAAAAAAATTAAAAAATGCAAATAATTATTGATTTTCTTATTTATTTAAAGGCCATATCTATTTTCAGTAAATTTATTATTTTTTATTTTTTTTTGTCATTTAGTTAAAATAACAGAAAATCAGACAAGGTTTTGGTTAAAGTAAGCATTTTGTTTGGTGAAAGGAAAATATGTTTAACTAAGTGTGACCCCTGTAATAATAAAGTTGGGTTAAACCAATGGCTTATATTGCAGCGCTTTTCCCTTCAACAAGTGAAAATTCTGCTTTTAAATACAGTCTATGTATAACTATCACACTATTAAAATTATTTTCATCCATATACAAAACTCTTTCTACGATTGCATATATTTAGGATGAACGATTTATGCAGTCCTTGAAATAAACAAAAATTAATATAAAGAGGGGTTAACATAATGCTCGATTTTAAGGTTTAATTGTGTGAGTTAAGAAAACTAATTATATTTTTTAATGTCATGGAATTTACCGTTACCTTTTTGCGTTTATAGAAATTTGAAAAAGATTGCGGTTTCAGAAATATAAGGTGTAAAGAATTCAAATTTTATGAATTTCAAGAGGCGATAACTTGAGAGGGGGTAGAGATGGAAAAAAATTTCTTCTAGCGAAATAAACTATTTGTTATTGTCTAAAAGCCCCTTAAATTTCAAGCCTCTAAAGGCTGGGGTCTAGAAGAAAAACGAAATCAAAAATTTGAAAAAAAAAAGACTTTAGATAACGGTAAATTTAAACGGCCATTTTGTTTTTCTAAAGTTTAACTATAATATACCGCGCTAGGGGAAGCAAGGCGCTGACTTTCTGCGTTTGCAAAATTTCAAAAATGCTTATGGTTTTATTGCAACAAATAGTTAAAAAAGGCCATTTTTAGGGTTTTGAAGGGGGGGGGGGGTATAACTTCTAAAGTGGGGGAGATAGATAAAAATTTTGTTCTACGAAAATAAGTTTCTAGTAAAGATGTATGTACGTACTTTCAGCTTTCTATCTTCAAGGGTGTAGAAGTTTTGTAAACAGACACACGGACAGACGGACGGACGGACGGACGGACGGGTGGACGGACGGTCGGACGGACGGACGGACAGAGTGAAACTAATAAGCCCTTTTTTTCAAAAATTTTTTGAAAAAGTGCTAAAAATATTAAAATTATGCTTGCTTAATTAACGGTAATTGTAAGTATATATATTAAATTTTATCATTATGTTTATTGGTTTAAATTTAACTAAAATAATTTAATATAGGGTTCTGTTAAATTTGGTATTACTGTTGTTATTTTTTTAAATGGTGCACCTGTTGAAGTTATTTAGTTAAATTTTAACAATATTTTAATAGTATTTAATGTTTAATGGTATAGTAAAAGATTTAAAAATAACTTTACTATAAATTCACTTGAAAGTTTTGTATTAATTAATTTTTGTTTTTATCAGAATATCAGATATCCAAGAATTTTTTTTTTAGGGTTTTTCTTTAAGGGTAAAAAAATTGATTTGTCTTTATTATTTTGGTATGCGTGGTGAATTATCCACATAAAATGAATTTTAAAGGTATAATGTTATAAATAAAATAGAAATAGAAATAGAGAGAAGTGAAGAGAAAACATTGTATACTTTAAATTTCGAATATTTGTAAAAGCAAGAAAATTCAATTGCTTTTAATGAAAATTTTAAGCTTAGCCGGGATTTAGAATTCCCTTTACTACACCTATAAGTAGGGTTCTATTATACCGTGATGGTTATACTTAAATTTCAATGCAGGTTATACATTTGGCATTCAGTTTGTATATAAAGCTACGAAATAACAATCTGCATGTATGTAAATATATTATACGACAGTCGATTGTTGGTTCTGATTTAATTTAATCAAGTTTGTTTGTTAATTGACATATAATATTCATTAAATTTTAGAAATGATTCATAAGTACCGCAGTACCATTTGATTGGATGTGATCCAAACATTGGATCGGCTAGTATGCAATTTTAAATGTTATTTGAATGGTCATTTATTAAAAAGCATTACAAGCTATATAGTACTGAATTTTCGCCCAAATAAATAATTATAAATAATATGACTTTTATTTTTGGTAAAAGTTTTTGAGTAAGATTGTGTGAGTTTATATGTATAAATGCATCTAAAACGGTACTATAGGAAAAAAAAATTTAAATTAATAAAAGTTTGTGTGAAGCAGTTTTATTGATAACTATCATATAAGTAGACTTTACAATTGCCCGGTACTCGCTGTCCGACGTCGCAATTATTTTGGACAGGGTCTCCTAAGCGTTCGGAAACTGATTTTCAACTCCCTTGGGGATATCTCCGACTTCATAAATGGAGTTGGGATATGATAGGTATAGGGGCGTAGGGAGGTTACAATAAGTTGCGAATGGCTTTTGTAGTCCAGGGGGATACTTCTGCCCCACTCGATTCCCTTTAAAAATCTAAAAATCTACATTCATATAAGAAGGTCTCAAAATCATTCATTTCTACAATGATGTCATGTAGTTGAGATGTAAGTAAGCAACGAAATATTGTTACACTTATGATACACACTTAAAAATTTTGTGTATTTATTTACCTTTATTAATATTTTTTATTGTTCTTGTTTTTTGCTTATGTTGACTAAAATTAAAAATACTAAGAATATTTTAATAAGAATTTAAATAAGAGACAATGAATTCGTTTAAAGTAGAATAGACTGAAATTTAAGTAAAAAATGTAAAAAATAACGAGGGCAAGGAGTATAATTATTTTGTTATAAATTTTTCTAGAAAATTTTAAATTAATTATTTTATTTTTGCAATATTTTTAATGGTTTTAATATGTACACTTATTGCATTTAGTTGGGTGTTTAACCAAACACCCATGTTCGTTTACATAATTAAATTTGATTGAAAATAAATATTTTCCACTATAATATTTTTTTCATTTGAACGGCTCTATACTGTATATAAAGTAATTGTAGATTATATTTATGTATTTTACTCTTTAAATAATTTAAATTAACATTTTTATAATTTATTAAAGAAAAAGAGCCTATTATACGCATAAGTACAATGTACGTGTAAGCTGTGATTGAGTATTATTGTGATTTTGTTATAGCATTAAGTTTAAACAGCAACTTCCAGTTTTTTTTTTCGAATCTTGTTAATTTTTTTAATATTTGTGTATAAAAGAATTTTTTACTTGTAAAAATATGTATTTTTTTTATGTATAGTATATGTATATAATAGGATGTCCAAGACAAAAAATTTATTTCGGGGAATTTAACCAAAAAATCAAAGAATTCCAAGGACAATTTGCATATACTTTTATATAATAAAAGTATATACAAATTATTAAATTTAATTAACTTTTAAACGTCGATAACTTTTCAATTAGTAAAAATACAGCTTTAAAAAGCATTACAATATTTACGTACTATATATTATTAAAATTACTTTCATTAATTTACGAAATTATTTTTAAATTTGCCTACATTTAGGATGAGGTACAAAAAAAGAGGTTGAAAGTGGCATTAACATACTGCACGAATGCAACTGTTAATTGTGCGAGTTAAGAAAAATAATTCTATTTTTTTAATGACATGACATTTACAAGTTATTACCGGCCAATTCAAAAGTGTAGATCAGACTGGTATTTACCCTACGATTTAGTATACATACTATGATTAGCACATATGATTAAGTATAAGCAGTGCATTGTGTGAAGAACTGGTAGTAGTAGACGCAGTATATTTAAGTATAATTCTGATGTCAGGCATTAGAAATCAACATTATAATTTTTATTAATCCTTAATACATAATATAGGCACACACATCGTGAATATTTTATTTACGTTAAAACTAATGTAAACTTTATTATAGCACTACCCAAATATTTTCGTTATTCTTCAAAAATTTTTTTCCCTATTGTGCATTAGACAAAATCAAAATATTTTTTTTTTTTAATAAAATCCTGTTATATTTTTTTGTTAATTAATTTTTTTTGCTATATTACCCGCTTTTCATTCAGGTGTTATTTCATTTCAAGAATAAAAAAAAAGAGAAAAACACAACTCTGATTGAAATTGGAAATTTTGAATTTAAAAAATATGCTGGCGCACAATGTTTCAAATTTTATGCAGTTCTATTGAAATTTGATACAGAACTACTTTACAATTTGTAAAAAAAATTTATTATATCTTTGTTTTCAACCTGCGATATGTGATATAATTAAAATTTTTTTTATAAAATAATTCGAATAAATGTTCGAAGGGTATTGTAAATTTGCGTTACGGTTTGTAATGCTAAGAAATAATTGGCTGAAATATATAGACATAAGTGTATATTTTTTATTAGCGTCGAATTCTGTCTCGATTTAATCATGTCTGTTCGTCCGTCCCAAAGATTACTCAAATAGTAAATAGTATAATAGTAAACGCCGGAACCGTATTTAAATTGGATGTGATCGATCTCGTCGTAAGACTACCGTCGTACCGGACTACCTTCGGGTACCTGTCCTACAACTTTAGTAGTTATTTGGTCATATCTTAGAAACTTCTTGAGATACAGTACTCACATTTTATGTAAACAAATATGGTAACATTGCCTTTTATTTTCGGTAAAAGCTGTTGAGATATCATAAGCGCTTACGATACTTACGGCTTATAAAATCTCAAAGGTTATTTGGCATATTGTTAAGTATATTATTGGGGCTATTATATTTGATAAAAATAATTGAAAATAGAACTCTGCATTACTACGGGTACCAAAGATTTGACAGATCCAAATCTAATTTGATTCTCTTATTTGAATAAAATTTGTAACTATGTAATTACGAGCTCGTACTATAAGGAAAAAAATTCAGCTATTTCTAATTATTTAGAATTTTAAATAATTTTCTTGACTATACATAATTATTTACACACATTTAATGCACAGACTATCATAATTTAAGATTCCGAACTATAATTTATTTTTAATAATTTTATGTTATATTAATTTTTTGATTTGCTTTAAGATTTAAGATCAGCTTTGACTGAATTTATTTTATGGCCAATATGTTATTTTTTTTTTTGATATTTTTATCAAAAACAGACCCGTATTGAAAATGAGCAAAACAAAAGGTTTGTTTTACTTTAATTTTTGTTTACATTTTATGACATGCTAAACCGGGGCCAGGTGGCTAAAATAGGAGTCATATATAGGATTCAAGAGTAGAATAAGTACTATTGTGAAATCTAACAACTACTAACATTAATCAATTTTTAATTCTGAATTATTTTACATTCTGTGTCTGATATCAGGATTTGAACTTAGAGCGAAAAAACAATTTGATTCTTTCCTTCGTATAAAAATAAATCTGTTCTCATCTCACAGAATTCATATTTCTAATTTAGGTCTTCAAAGTCTTGATAAATATTAGATCATTACTATAGCCATTCCACCAAAAATTTTAATTCGCGTAAGAGACAGACAAGTAAAATGTATGCCTGTATATACTAATATTTAATTAGTTAGTAATTTAAAACAAAATTTATTTTTAAGATTCATTGATGTTCCAGCATTTCCGAGTTCCGAATTCTATTAATTATATTTAAATTGGAAGCTATTTTTATGAATAAATTTTATTGAAAAAATATTTGTGAAAATATGCAGATCAAAAAAAATATTCCATGAATTTATGAAATCTATAATTTTATTACCTATTTAATATATATATGTACATGAGTAAGCGTAACACTCAAAAATGAAATTGTATCCGAATAAAAATGTTTTTCAGTAAAATAATTTGTTTACCGCGTAATTTATTTGCATAGGCTTGTCCATAAAAAAAATTAAATTTCTTTAATTTATTTTACCTTTTTTTATAAATTTCTATATTCAAATTATCCAAGGAACTTACAAAGCTTTGGAAAATATTATTAAATGGAACAAGAGTTAACGAGTAAGTGGAAACATTTTCAATTAGAATTTCTTTGTATTGTTATGATTTACGTATTGTAGCTATGTATATATAAAAATTTTAAATTAGTTAAATTTTATTAAAAAGTTTCGCTTGAATCCCATAAAATAAATTGAAAACAATATAAAATTGAAGAAAAGAAGAACGATGTTTGACCTAGTCTACTGTGGGTACAATAAATTTTTTTCAAAGTTTTTATTAAATCACAAATTGTTTTTTTTTTTTTTTATTAATCACGAATAATTTGAACAATATGCATATGCATACACAGGATGTTTGAGATTCACTGGTACATACTTCCGAAGCCGAGCAACAGGGTGGGATGTGGACAACGAAAAAAGACAGTGAACTTGTTACTTTGAAAAGCATCTAAATTATTAATTTTTCCTTGCAATATTGTCAAAAAAAAATATTTTTGATTTTTTTGAAATTGTTTCTGACGTTCTATACAAATAACGTGTATGAAACGTCAGTATTTTAAATAACAACAAATACAAAATTTCGTAATGCGGTAAATTTTTTTTTGCCGTACATTGCCTCGCCCAATTTGGTTAAGCACTAATACTTTTTTATTTGTCAATATGACACTTGATACGATAGTATTGCCGTTTTGTGATATTATATTAATTGGCAATGCCGGATGATTTCCGCAAATATACAGTATTTTGCATATAATGTCACACACAAATGGAAACAGATGGTGTCAAAAAAGATTGACAGCTAGTTTAAGGCCGGCAATTAAATTGACGACTCTAATTTCTCTTGATCCTAGGTAATCCCAATTAAATATGTGCGTATTCTATATGAATCTCGACATTGAGCAAGGGAAAATCGATCTTGTTTTGTTTTATACTTAAATAAATAAAAATGTTGTATATAAATAAAACGTCATTGATTGCAACTTATCATTAATATAATTTTTATAATTTTTGAGAAAAATTTTGAATTAATCAACATTCTAGGTTGATTCTAGGAATTCAATTACTCAAAAATATGTGAAAAGTTATTCGAAAACACAAAGTGTAATCAATAATGTTTTTACAAAATTTTTTAGATATCTTTTAAACTTGAAAATAAAATTTATATTATACAAAAATAAAGTGTACTACAGCAGAAACCAATCAAAATAATAAACGTAAAAAATGTTGTAATGAGTTTTTCTTAGAAAACCATTATTTCATTTATAATACGAGAACATTGTGTACGTACATATGTGAAATTTTTTGTTTAATTTATTTCAATTGCAAATATTTTTTGTATATATTCAGATATATATGGTTTGGTTCAAATAATTTTCGCATGTACAATTGCATTATAAAATAGTCTGATGTGTTTAGCAAATAATCAATCGTAGAAATATTGTCTAATTTAGCGAAAACATTGCACAAGATCTCTTTTAAACATTTCTTTGAAATTTTGAAAAGGTTAGTAAGGTTATTGTACCTAAAAAATGTAATTTTAACTCTTCACTTTACATGACTATGTCACCTTATGCCATTCGAACGTGCTGAATTGTTTATCAGTTAGTTTCAGTAAAACACAGAACTCATATATTAAATATTAAGAAATTCTATCAATATTAGTTCCTTAGAAATAATAAAAAATTTAAAATCGGCCCCTAATTTACTTGAAGAGCTCTGAAATTCCCAAAAAAATTATATTTTCATTGTTTTAACATCATTAATTTAATTATTTTCCAAAAGAAATTGGTTGATTATTTATCATATTATATACGCAAAGATATAAAACTCCGGACGCTGATACCTAATTTTTTCCAAAGGCTATGTGGGTTCTGGTATTGTTAGACGAAGCTTGTACATATTATATAAAATTTCAATTGAAAACTTTCTTAAAAATTAACAAAAATGAAAAATCCTCCTCTAAAAAGAATCTAGTTCCCGTAGCCTGGTTTATTCCAAGAGTTGGCCCAGCAAAATCGGTTCATCCGATATACGCCTGAGCATACAGACCGACCGACCGACATATCGCT
The DNA here is from genome assembly GCF_029603195.1 of Condylostylus longicornis. Taxonomy (NCBI): domain Eukaryota; kingdom Metazoa; phylum Arthropoda; class Insecta; order Diptera; family Dolichopodidae; genus Condylostylus; species Condylostylus longicornis. The sequence goes on along the minus strand of NW_026578009.1, from coordinate 2,363,717 downwards.
AAAAATCTTTCATTACGCTTCCCTACCATAAAGAATTGCATTTCCAATGAAAATTTGGTGACATGCGAAGTTTTGTGTCATAAACTCGGTAATAAGTATAAAGCAAAAAAAAAATTTAAAATTATGATGTTTGTATGAAAATTTAACAAAATATTTATCTACATATATTATAATATTATACATACATAATGTATTGTGTGAATGTTTACTTGTTATTTTTTTTCGTAATTTGATTTAGGTTTTCGTTAAAATTTTATTGTCTTATTTCACGATTATAATTTTTACCTGTGCAAGCAAATCTGCTGAAATTAATAATAGAACAATATTCTTCAGAAATTTCGAAATTAAAACGCATATAAGACTAGCATATATGTATACGTACACCTATATGCACGTACATATAGTATGCTATGCCAATTAGAAAAAGCTTAGAATTCACGTGTTAATTGTTTTACTTTTAATTTGAAAAGCTTTCAAATCGAAATACTATAGTTTACTTACTTTCGACATAAATCGAGATTAATTTAAAAAGTAAGCGTACATACATACATACATGTGTGTATGTAAAACAAAAAAATATTTGGCTTATACATAAGCTTGTTCTTACATCTGCTATTTTTCTGAATAAAATGGTTCAGAAAGTTATTCCTAACTTTCTAAAAGTTCTTATCAATAATATTGATAACGTTTTCTTTAATGTTATATTTAAACATGTATAACAATTTTAATGACTTAGCAGATTGACTCAAAAAAGAGTTGCTCTTTAACAATTTCTACAACTATTTTTTGCTTTTTTACTGAAATTTATTTTGTTTATTATTTGAGTTGCTAGATATTGCACTTTTTGTGCTAATTAGTAGTAAGTAATTTTTTTTCGGATAAGTATGTATATTTACATTAGATATGTGTATGTATATGAATATATAAATATATTTAAGGTAGAAAAATTATTAAATTTTATTGAATAATAATTATTGAATCATTTGATTTTCGGAATCTGGGTAGTTCGCCAATATTCCAAGAAGAAATGTTTTGGGGCTCCAACTAGATTCACAAAATTTTATGTTTGACGTTGTCTAATTTGACGTTTTAATTAGGTTGTTTTAAAACTTTCATTTCCAGGTTTATGATGAGTTAAAGGAGTTGTTTTTCATTCGCTCTTTTGTTTTCATTGAAAAATCAGTTCATTATTAAGAACTAAAATGAAAATAAGCTATTTCAAAATTTTTGTCTAACTTGTGCTAATTTCTACATAGGCATTAAACAAAAAGTTTTTTTTTTCTTATTTAGAGGTAACAGTGCTATTCCGGAAATGAAATTTTTCAGGGGAGTCAAGAGTCAAAATATGCAAAAGGAGTAACTGGGAACACAATTATTAAAATTGGAGTCAAATGGGTTTGATCTGGCTGTATGTTATTAAATATTTTTCACTTTGATTTCAGTGCAATCATTATTAAATAAATGTATTAATTGTGTTCTTAAGAAATTTACGAGCTAAATTTCAAAAGAACCGTAGACCATAGAGAAAATATTATGTAATCCAAAAAGATTTAGCATCTTTTGAACAAATTCAGAAAAAAGGAGGCAATGAAATAAATTTGCAAAATCGAAAAATTTGTCGGGCCTATTTGGTTCTTTAAAAAATATTATACAGATCTAGTACCCACAATATATCTCGTTATAATATTCAAAGAGTTTAAAACCATGGTTTATCAAAGTTAACCTACTCTAACTATTCGATATTTTAGTAATATAGCGTATATAATAGAGTGTATATAGCCTGTGAATGTATGTATGTATATTCTTATAAGTTTAAGGTATTTGTATTAATATAGTAGCAGCTATTATGGCAATTTTAAAGTTAGGGATATTGTAACAAAAATAAAAAAAAGAAACGAAGTAAAAATTCTTTGTTTTTGAAATTATTAATATGCGAGGGTTTTCCCAGAAATTGTTGAATTCGCTGAATTTGTTTTTTTTTTTATACACATGTACCAACATTATTTTTTACATTAAGTACATATATGTGTGTACAACAATATGCATAAATATGTACATGTATACATTCTTTAGATTTAGCAGTTGTTAGATTTGAATTGAAAAAAAAATTTTGTAATTTAATGTGTTGCCATATTATTCTATTAAAAGTGTATGTATTATGAATGCATTGTAGGTATACAATATGTATACGTATATGTATGTAAGTCTAATGGAACTTATAAATTATGTACAAAATATTTTTATTGTTATTATTTAATTTAATTAAAGAAAAAGTAGGTACATGTGTACATACCTACTTGTTTTTTAGCACTTTTCCAAAAATTTTTTGAAAAAAGTGCTTATTAGTTTCACTCTGTCCGTTCGTCTGTCCGTGTGTCTGTTTACAAAACTTCTACACCCTTGAAAATAGAAAGCTGAAATTTAACACATACATAGATCTTTACTAGAAACTTATTTCCGTAGAACAAAATTTTTACTTATCTCCCCCCCCTCTAAAAGTTATACTCCCCCAAAACCCAAAAAATGTCCTTCTTTAAGTATTTTTTGCGATAAGACCATAAGCATTTTTGAATTTTTGCAAACGCAGAAAGACAGCGGTTTGCTTCCCCTTACGCGGTATACTATAGTTAGACTTTAGGAAAACAAAATGGCCGCTCAAATTTACCGTTACTTAAAGTATTCTTTTTCCAAATTTTTGATGTCGTTTTTCTTTTAAACCCCAGCATGTAGAAGCTTGAAATTTTACGGGCTTTTAGACATTAAGAAATAGTTCATTTCGTTAGAAGAAAATTTTTTTCCATCTCCACCTCCTCTCAAGTTATTGCCTCTTGAAATTTGTAAAATTTGAATTTTTTACACTTTATATTTCCGAAACCGCATGCTTTTTCAAACTTCTATAAACGCAAAATGGTAACGGTAAATTCCATGACATTAAAAAATATAATTAGTTTTTTAATCTCACACAATTAAACCTTAAAATCGAGCATTTTGTTAACCCCTCTTTATATTAATTTTTGTTTATTTCAAAGACTGCATAAATCGTTTATCCTAAATATATGCAATCCTAGAAAGAGTTTGGTATATGACTGAAAATAATTTTAATAGTGTGATAGTATTTATTAGTATTAGTGTGATAGTATTTTATTTACACTGTATTTAAAAGCATAATTTTCACTTGTTGAAGGGGAAAGTGCTACAGTACAAGCCATTGGTTTGACCAAACTTTATTGAAAAGTTTATTCGAATTCATATGCTGTTGGTTTAGAACTTCAGGACTTAAAAGAGAGACTGAAATAATCGATTACCTACGCATAGATACTTCAATACATGGGTTTACTCAATTGATTATTATTAGTGTATTGCAAACTTTTTGCATTACATTAATAATTTTCCAACTTAATTAAATTAATTTTAATCATTTTTCTAATAAAACTAACAATGAATTAATATTAAACTGGAATTAAAGTGATAGTTAATGTAAATTCAAAAATTAATATTATTTACTAAATATTATTATACATACATGTTACCTACGTATTCTAAACGTTTAAAAACTATGTAAACATGTACAAAGTGGTTCGCATAAGGTGGCAAGTAATTTCAGAGATGATTCTTTAATCTTAAATGAAAAAATGTATGAAATATGCAAAACAATGAAAAATGTTATATGGGTTCACGTTTAAAGCTTTTATTCCAGCCCATTGAAAACAATATAAAATTTTTTACAAAAAAATTGAAAAAAAAAACAAAGATTCTGATTTTGACGAGCTTTATCTCGAAAACTATTGCTCAAATCGAATTTATTGTAAGAAAATAAAGAGCACAATTAATCGCCTGTGAAACCAGCCAACGATAGTTACTCTATGTCGTATAGTTCTGAAGTTATAAGTATATATTTATATGAATGAAAAATCTCGTACTCTTTTTTTCAACAGGCTGTGGCTCAAAAACGACCATACCTTCACCCGCCCCCTTTCAACCCATAAAATTTTTTGCTGGAAATTTATCAAAGAATTATCCCTGAAATTATTTGCCACTTTATGCCAAACATCCTGTATAAAAGCTTCTTAATTGCACGTTTTAAACTTGCAGTTTATGTGTATTTTAAATTTTAAACTTTGAAATTTAAATAATGAAACCATAAAGTCTACAAAATGGCATATAAAATAAAAACATTCGAAGCGAATCTTGAAGGAAGCCTATTGACTCTTTTGAAGGAAAAGCTAATACAAATTTTAAAGGAAAAGCTAAAATACTTTATGCACTGCTATGGTTTAAGCAAAGAGTTTCAAAATTAAATCTTATATTTTTTACAGTGTTACAATTATTTTAGAAATTGAAATTGGCTGAATATTAAGTATATAATTTTTGGTGGACCTATATGTATTTATGTACGAGTAAATATAATATAGTATAACTATTCGCTAGAATTATTTAAAATTCGAAATAAAATTTTAAGTTTTCATGACATTATACTAGAAATTATTTAAAATGAATGAAATATTTTTAATTTCCGGAAAAACAATGAAATTTTTTGTATAAAGATATAAAAAAAAAAATATGTTGTTCAATCTAACAATAAAGTAGAATTTTGTACAAAGTTAGTGCGGTAATTATGAGGGTAATTAAAGCAATAAGTGACAATATTAATCTTGTATGTCCATAGTCCACATTTTCTAAGTAAGATTCAATTTTTACGATTCTCATATTATTTTATTATGATAGCATTTTAAAGAATTTTGAAGAGATAATTTCAATTTAAATAATCGAGGCCGCCCGAATATGGGTATTTTTTTTTAAATATTAAAATTTTAAAGAATAAAATTTTTTTTTGTTTATAAAAATTTTAATAGCTTGGTGTAAAAGAAACTCTTAAAGTACGTTATGATGAAAAAAAAGTGTATTTCAATTACATTTTTGGGATGTCAAGAAATGAGATAATTTAATTTTTATAACCATCATATGTATATATATATAGATTATTATTCAAAGTTTTTTATTTTAATCACAAAATTTTGCTATTAAACTAAAAAAAATTTTAAAGAGAGTTGCTCTAAGTAAGTACCTACCTTTTTTTATGGTAAAAAGAATTTCTTGGAAATATTTTCAATTAAAAATTTTTAGTTTTAGTTTTAAAGTGTAAAATAATTATGTGTATTAAAAGCATAAGAACGTATAAAGTTCACATTGTTGTTATAATTTTTATAAGGGTTTGAGTTTTTAATTAAATATAGCATTTGAATTATAAAATATAATGGGTTCCCCAGTAAGAATTTATGAATTTTAAATTATACGAGCATTTGCATACATAATACGTGCGTTACGAAGTGTGTATTAACGATGGTATGGAGTTTGTAACTACTTGAAGGAGTCATTTGCGATATGGACATATATATATATACATACATATATTCTTGCTCAGTGTAAAATTCTTCGTGGATTTAGCCATGTCCGTCCGATCGCACCATAACTCAAAAACGAATAATACAATCGACAACAAACTTTCACAAGTTGTTTCTTTTCAGCCAAGGACGAACTCTATTGTAATTGGACCGATTCGGACAACGGGTTCAGATAGCTGCCATACAACTCAAAGAGTTTATTATAAATATTTCAAAAACTTATGAAGGTATAAATATGAAAGTTTGTACACATGTATCCAATTACATTTTACAAAAGCCCTAAAAATTTTAATGGGGTCCCTGGACCGGTTCGGGTGGCTGCCATACAACTCCAAAAGCAAATTTTAAATATTTAGAAAAATAATAAAGCCAGATTTATGAAACTTGGCAGTCGTGTGTCCAATTTGAGGTCAGACATATTCGTGAAATTTCTTTAAAATGGTTTCGCAGTTTCGAGCGATTGCTACACAACAATGAAAGGTGCGAGGTATAATTCAATCGGTTTATACCGCCTGAAACTTTTTTACTTCTCTAATTTTATTTTATTTATTAAGTTTTGAAATTTTACTATGGGAAGATGCATATACGTGCATGTGTAAATGCATATTCAAGAATAACATTTATAAACATTTTAATTATATTTGTATTTGCTCCCCTGTATAGGTTGATTTCATAAAAAAAATATTGTTGTTATTGGTTTGGAAAAAAACCATACAAATTTTTTAAAAAGCAACACTTGAATCGAGTAAAATTAAGCGTTTGGTTTGGCCTTAGCCTGTTATTAGTATCTCATAAGTAGTCCCTTAGCGGTTTGAAAATAAGAAACCAGAGGAAGTTATTATCAATTGTGAATGTAAGGTAATCGATATTACACAATTTTTATTCACCAATTTTAAATTGACAATTAAGCAGATATTTTCTTATATAAAAAGTTTGAGGAATTGTTTATTTTAATTTTAGAAATTTACATAATGTTGGTCGCACATGGAAGCTCTGTTATCTAATACTACTAAATTATTTTTTGTGGGATTACATAAAAAATCATTCGCTTTTTTTAATTCTATTTCAAACCGAAAATTTTCTAATCTAATAATTTCCTTCTGTAGACGGCAATGTACATGGGATACTTACCCATCAGTGGAACATATACGGCTAGGTTTGGATTACCCTTCAATACGACTTGTTGCAGCTGCCGGAAAATAAACAAGAAGGAAACTAGTTTTCACCATCTCTGCAAGTAATAGTAAAAAATAGTGAAAAGATGTAGACGGAGCCAAACTGATCCCGTGGAGCAGGTACAGGTGTGGTCGGACTTGACAAGATACCGAAGATTATCGCTGGGAAATTAGATAGATTCGTCAAGAGAACCGGATGATTTAAATATGTCATCTGTAATCGTACGCTTAATGAGGGCGTACAACGGCCACGTCAAGTAACCAATAAGCCAAACTCATCCTGTGTGTTATTTCAACAATAAATTTCCAACATTCTGACTGAATTGATCACCTCTGTATGTGCGTGCATGAAAAATGTAAAAAAATTAATGGTATTGGTATAAGCTAATGGAAATTTTGTACATTATCTTTAAAAGGAAAAAAAGAAATTTATTTTAAACATTTGAAAAGATTAATAATTATATTGCCATGGTGATTTTGATGGAGAAATATTTTTATATTATATTTACTCTATATAAGAAGAGAAGAAAATAATAAAGTAAACCTTCACTTAATACTATCAAGTATCAGTTAGTTTAATGTGGGAAACCTAAAAGATATATACAAATATTTTAAAATAAATTATTCTAATTTTATTTTTATAATAAATATAAACTTTTCAGAGATAAAAATAATTTATTCATTAATGTGTAGGTTGACACGATTCGATTGTGCTCCCCAAGCATAGTGATTCTATTTCTTCACTGTCTTTCTCCATTTATAACACCTCTAAGTTGATCCAGTTTTCCAACTGTCCAACCATTACATTTTAACTTGAAATATATGATAAATAGAACAAATTTTGTAAATCTCATTTCATTAATGTATCTAGGATATTCAAGGTTTTCTCGCTTTATAAAATAATTTACTACAAAAAAAAATTTTTTTAAGAATTTTTTCCAATAAATTTTCCTTTGATGGAATCGAGTCTTAACAACTCTACACACTCAATTTGTTCTTTGAATTTAAATCGTAAAACAGTTTTCTGATTTTGCTCTAATGTTCGCGCTACTCAAACTTATTTCAAAGATTTTAAATATTATGAAATATTTATGCTTTAGAAAAAACAATACTTTGAAAACGATCTTTCAACGTTATTATTGATGCATTGAAATCACTAGCGCAAAATTAAATACCATTATTTTAGCATATAAACTTCGAGTAGATGCTTTATTAATTTGAACTAAAATTGCATGTGACTAATTAAAGTAATTTATTTTTTCAACAGTATTTTCAAAAATTTCTGAAGAGATGAGCAATAGAAATCTTCAAGCGAGTGATTGAAATGCTAAAAAAAAGCTTTACGAATGTAAAATTTCGAAGCAGAACTTTTTTCTTTTTTAGATTTAGGTTAGTAAAATTTCGAAGAAGGCAATGTTTTTAGATTTAGGTTAGAATCATGGCGAAAATAGGTGAAAAATGGCAAAATAGTTGGCGTAAATATGTCCTAATAAGGAGTACTAAAAATAGGTAAAAACCTAAAAATCCGTTCTCTTCTAATCACCTAACAGTTATAAAATTTAAATGAGCAAATTTTGAATTAGGCTTCGTTATGAGATGAGCAAAAAAGTTTGCTAATTCCCACGTTGGGAAATATCTTTACCTCTCTCATAATATATTGAATATTCGTTTAAAAGAGGTTTTACTGTATTTGTAGAATAATGAATTATAAAAAATTATCAAATATAATTTTTAAAATTGTAAGATGTTTTTAATATAATAATCAACATTACTTCAATATTGTTGAGAATAAACAATACGATACAGTTAATATATGAACATATGTACATCCGTAAAGGTTTGTTTAAAGAATTTTCGAAATCGTTTCCAAAATATTTTTAGTTTAGGATTTAATTTTATTTTAATTAATTAGAGAATAATTAAATTTTTCTTTACACTCTGTACATTTTTAGAAATTTTTAGAAGTGTTTTTAAATATTTAAGATTTTCACGCAAATAAAATAAATAATGCTTCTGATAGTTTCAGGAATATGGTTTCTAAAGTTTTAAAATTTTCATATAAATTAATTTTAATTTGTAAATTTACCAAGGTACTCTTTTCTATTGACATTCAAAATTTTTATGAATATTTTTATAATTAATTAAAAAGAAGAACGTATCCTGTTAAATTAATAAAAATTATGTTGAATTTTTTTTTTTAAATGTTCTAAAATGGAAATTAACTGATACCATGCCTACATATTAGAAATTTTCGTTTCTATAATTATTTTAATCAAATTATCGTTAATTGCTTATATACAAAATGTTAAGAAAAATATTTTTAGTTTTCTGATATTTTTAACTACATAAATTTTGGCTAAGAAACCCAAAATAATATTCCAAATCGAAACACAATATAGATCTATTAAAACATATTTGAATATGTAAATATACAGATATATGTATGTATGTACCTGTTTGGGCTTTTAATAGTCTGCCGAATCAGATTCTAATGAAACTTATCTCAAATTTTCCTTTGTTTCTTATACCAAAGTTATTGTTATTTTTTATGCTTTACTTACATACATATATTATGTATAGCTACCAATTATCCTTTATATTGCTAAAAAGGTTTAAAAATTTTGAACCTTCTGAGAATTTTTAAACAAAAATTTATTTTCATTCTTTATTTCTTTGGTTTTTATTAAAAGGTCAGAATTTTGTGTTCCTTTTATAGAATTTTTTACATACAAACGTAGATATACATATATACATGTATTTCGCACAAATACATATATACACGTATATATATAAAATATTTTTGTTTATAAATGTTGGCTATGTACGAGTAAAGGATTAATAGAAAAATTTCAATTTTTATTATGCTTTTTGGTCCAGTTAAGAAATTCGAGATAATATAACATTATCTAATACAGTTTGTATAACAAATAATTTTTGATGATTAAATTGTAAATATGAGAAGTGAATGATTCACTAAGAATATTTCTTATTTTATTTGATTTTTATTTTTTCCGTTTTCATAATTATTATTTTTTGTAAAAATTTGAATTAAAAATCTTTAGTGTTGTTTTGGGTTGAAGAAGAACTTTTTCTTTTGAAAAGTTTTTTAACCTTTGTTTTGATATATTAAAGATTCCAAGAAACTGAAACAGTTTTTTTTTTTTTTCATTTATCAATTTTATTATAAATATTTTAAATAATAAGCGGTATTGTGATCATATCAAAATTCTATTATGTCTAATTTCTCCCTACGAAAATACATATATTGTTCCGTATTAGTTGGAGAAGTTCAAAATAAATAATTTTTGTTCAAATTTTTTCATTATATCGACTAACACATGTATTGAGTTCTGTAATAGACAAAATGATGCACCAGGCTAAATTGAGTAGTTTGCAACTTATATAAAATGCAGTGGAACGGTTTTCTTTGAGAGTGACTGTTCGGTATTGCAGAATAATTTCAAGAGTTTTAATTTGTGGTTTCATAGTAATGTTCGGAATTGAATTTTGAAAAATTTCAGGTTTTAAGTTTTTTTTTTTTTGGCAAAAAGAAATGCTACTGCTTGAGTGAGGTTTTGAAAATGGTCAATTTTATATATTTATCTTGTGGTTATGTTTAACTAAATATTTGACTTTAAAGCCCTCCTTAACACGGTTCTAATAAAATATAATTGTATTTATAGGGCAAATTTTAGATAAGGTTTCGTTATGAGGTGTGAAAGAAAAAGTTTGCTGAGTGCATTACAGTGGGAAATATCTTTAATTCTCTTATATTAGGTTTATATTTGATTCAGATTTGGGCATAGTATCGTACTTACAGATAATCCGATTGAGTCCATTGAAAGGAACTTCTTTTATTTTGCCTTGCGTGATTTAGGTTTATCTGATGCTCTTCGGTTGCTATACCTTATGAAGATAGGTTATTGTTGTAAGACATAAAGACGTGGCACTACCAGTAATATGGTTAGAGACGTATAGTTTTTATTAATTAGCTTCTATAAGTAAATTTTTTTTTGGGGCAGATTTCTTTTAGGAAAAATTATTTTAGGTCAGATGGGTTTTTCAATATTCATTATCATAATGCTATGCTGGAAATGAGGTGAATCTTTACAGTTGTAATTACATTAGATTCATAATGAAACATGTAAAATTTGGGAAGTATCGTAGTTTAAATTAATTATACAATTAGTACAGGGAATTGATTAGTAAACCGTAAATAGATAATAGTTCATAATTGTAGAGTGTTAGTGCTGTCGATCATATATGGACCGCATCATATTTTTTCTCTACTTATACCTATGAACATAAAATATGTATAATATGTAGATGTTTCGGGTTTTGCGAATTACGTTGAAAAATTTTTTTTTCAAAATTATACTTTTAAATTAGGAAAATTATAGAATATAAAAATATGTACATGTATTTTTTTGTTTTTCTTGAAAGGGCAAATATTTTTCCAATTTAAAATTAAATTTTTTTGGAACCATATTCAAAACACTTATTTTAGTGTTCTCAATAATTTATTTCCCGAGTTTTCTAATCCGTTTTGTTTAATTTTTTATAGCTTTTAGTACCTGCATATATTTATTTCCAGTACATACAATTATTATATTTGAAAATTGAAATTTAGAGATGAAATTTATAAAATTTTTATATTGAATTTTTTTTTTGGATTTGAAAAATTTATGCTACAAAAATATGTAAGCATAAAAATTTATAGGAAATTAATCGGCAATTTTTATAAAATGTTAATTGTCAGTTAATAACTGATTTGTTAATTAAATATCAGTTCTTCTTTCCCTTATATCTAATACTTAATGTTAAACTTTTAACAAAAATTTAAGGTTTAGGCCCGAGTTAATTTTTTAATAGAGCACAGGTAACTCGTCATGCGTTTCTATAATCTCAGAAGAAATACAATTTTTTTTTATTTATTTATATTAATGCTTTAACAGGAAGCAGAGTTCTCGGCGCACCTTCTGAAGGAATGCGGGGCCCTCGCCCGCATAAGAAGTGAGGTACTCGGGAAATACGTGCTCATGCCGGCGGACCTGCGGTCTACCGGTTCTTCAAAATTGCTCGAATTCATCAGAAGGTTGGGTCTGGAGAGGGTGTTGCAGAGCTTCGTTGCACACCTAATTGGGGGGCACAATAGATCTATATTTTCTGGTCGCAGTGTATTTTTACACTTTCTTTGCAATCTATCAATCTACAATCTACAGTGCTTTAACAAAATTTATGAATGCATTTTTCATTAAATATTTCATGTTTAGAATTTGGAAGGATCTTAAAGTTTACCATTTTCGGAACCAGAAGTCTATCAGAATGCTGGATTTCTAAAAAAAATTTTTGAAATAAGAACTGTTAGGTGCCCCAAAGTTCTTTCTAAAAATACCTATATAACTATACATTTCTCGGATTTTAATTTTTTGTATAACAGAGTTTAACAGGGCTCGAAAAATCAATTTTTGTGTCATAACTTCCGAATCGATATAGGTTTTAATGTCTCTAGGAACCATTTCAGGATTCTTCTAAATAATTTCCTAAAGTTTCATGGTAATTGGAATAATAGTGTAATAGAAGTGTATAAAGGACATACAATCAATAACATTTGCTTTCATTTCAATACATACATTCATACAAATATACGAATGTAGATGTATAAAAACTGGAAAATTCTACTTTCACTTATAAAGCAAAAATTTTTATACAATATTGACGGGAATATGAAAATTAAATAAATAATTTTAAAGTTTCGGTGTTTATCTAATCCTTTATGCCTTCTTTTCTTATATTGTTCATTTAATTTTATAATATTTTCTATTTATTTAGGAAAAAACAAAAAAAAAAAAACTCGGAAAATTTAATTATACTCGGTATTCTCGGTATTTGGTATTAAAAAAGAAAGTTGAATAATAAAAGTTATCCTTTTGATTTAATAATTCTTTATCCTTTTCTTTTTTTACAAATTTTCAGAAAATTCATTAAGTTGTCATTTAAAATTTTTCCTATTTCTTAAAAAAATATATATATATATATATGTATTTATGTAAATATCAATATACTTGTATTTGTCGAAAATTTTTTACTATAATATTTTGTTATACTTCAAGGATTCAATTGAAACTTGTATTAAAAAAATTTAAATAAACAGAAAGGTATTTTGTGTTAGTATATAAAGAATATTGTAAATGGTGTGTATAGTAAATAAAAGGTTTAATTTAAAATTATATTGAGCTATTAGTTGATTAAGCTGTTCGAACGATCGTATAACATTCTTTCATTTAAGGGATAACAAAAACTTTTAACTGAATTAAAATCACCAACTTTTTACAGATAACAGTATAATACAAGTCGAGTAAAATGTTAGAACTTGATTTAATTTGCGTGTAAGTTTGAGATAGTTTTTCAGAAATTAGTCATATCAATTTAAAATTTGATATAACAAGGAGCTACTGTATTGAATTTTGCATAGTTTGTTTACTATAATTAAAAGTCTTCTTTATAAAGGATCAGAGATCGAATTTAAAATGAGCATAGTCTAAAAAACATTGCCTTATTTTACAAAAAAATTGCTGAGTTCAAATAGCTGAACTCATCCAATTCAAATTCATGAAAGTATTTATTCGTATATGAATGTATCACAGATTTGACTCAATTAGTTTCTCTAGTTTATTTTTAAATTATGTGAAATATTATACGGAATATCTGTATAGACTATATGGAGTAATTTAATAACCTAAATATAATGATGGCATTTTGTATATGCAATAATCTTATAAATTCAAATTAAATTACTAGAAACTACTCTATATAAGTAGTTGGAAAGTACATTGAGTACGTACTCTTCTGTATTATATTTCCATTATTCTTATGATAATGGAAAAAATTTTAATATTCTTATAGTATTATGCATTTTTATTTAATGGGCAGTGCATGCGTAATAAAATAAAATATAAAATGAAAAAGAAAATAAAAAAATAAAAAATTGAATATTAAAAAAGTGAAACCAAACCACACAATGAGTTTTATTCTTTGTCATCTTAATTGTTTCGTTTTTATAGGCAGAATAGAATTTTAAAAATGAATGTACCCAATAATATGATGATGACCTTTATTATTTTGTTGTCAGTTAAAGTTTTCAAGATCAGGCAATGATATGTAAAATTGTGAATATGAAAAATTTTTTGGACACGGAATAATATTTTTGGTTTTCTTTTAATATATTTGCTCTTTATCGGTTTTATGGTTGCCCATGACCCGTAATATGTATTTTGGTAAAAAGAAGAAAATAATTATGGGCACATTAAAAAAATATTTCCTTCCAATGAAATTATGTAAAAAGGAGGTTAGAAATGGTAGTTAATTTTGTTTCATTGCTTTTAGTTCCTCGTCAAAATCTTCTTTTCTTTAATCTTCTAATGGTATCCACTTTGTCTCGATCATTTTTGGTTCTTTGTAATTTATAACCTTTAGAAATTTCAATATGAGAAGGAAGAAAATGAGATTTAAATTTTTTTTTGTAAAATATTTTACTGTCGCCTAATAACTTGCGAAAGGAATTAAACCGAAAAAGAAAATCTTATTTTTCCTTCAAGGTTCACTTCATATATTTTCTTCAGTAACCAGTTTTCATCTTTGTTATTTTAAAATATTGTCTTATACAAGTAACTGATATTAAATAATTAACTTTCTTATATTCCTTAAACGAAACCTTAAATTAAGACCACCACTCCAAAGCATGTGATTGTTTGATGGTATATAACTTAAAAGAAAAGTTTTTAAATAAGATTTAAAATTTTATAAAAATATTATGGAAAATAAAGTTGAGTCAAACCAATGGTTTGTAAAGCAGCATTTTTCCCTCTTTTAAAATAATCCACTATACTATGTAGTAAAATTACTTCCATTCAAAAATATTTTCAAAATTGCATACATTTAGGATGCGGTTAAAACAAAAAATTAGAAAAAATGCTCGAATTTAGTTGTAATTGCGTGAGTTAAGAAAAATAATTATATTTTTTGATGGCACGTAATTTACCTTTAAATTTTTGGATTTATAAAAATTTGGAGTGGCGATAACTTGATAACGTGAGCGGAGGTAGGAAAAAATTTTCTTCTGACAATAAATAAACTATTTAATAATGTATAAAAGCAGCTACAATTTCAAGCATCTACATGTTGTCGTCTAGATAAAAAAAACTATATCAAAATTTTGAAAAAAAAAAAAACGAATTTTAGATAACGGTTAATTGTAACGGCCATTTTGCTTTTTCAAAGATCAACTATGCTAGTATAAAAAATTAACCACTAACTGCGTTTGCAGCATTTAAAAAATATTTGTTATACCGTTATAATAAATAATCGTAATATGGCATTTTTAAGCCTTTGAGGGATTGTAATTTTTTTTAGGGGGGGTAGGGGGAGATATGTAAAAATTTTCTTTCACGGAAATAAGTTTGTAGTAAAAATCTGTTTGCGTATAAAAATTTAGCTTTTTATCATCAAGTGTGTAGAAATTCTGTATACGGGTCCACGGACGGCTAAACGGGCAGAGTGAAACTAATAAGCACTGCTTTTCAATTTTTTTTGGTAAAATGATAAAAAAAACTAGGTACTTTAATATTAATATGGTGATAGTTGTAAAATTGTTTTTGTATTTTAGATCAAATTCGAAAATTGATTTTCGATTAAAATTTTAAAGTTTTTGAAATTTTAAAATAAGTTGTGACATTTATCAGTTATAAAACTTTCAACAACCATAACAATATTGATACTCTACACCTTAAGAAGGTACAAGCATTTATAATAATTTTGGTATGAAGTTTGTAACTGCTAGAAAGAATGCAGAATAGATTTAAGACTGCCACGAAACGAAAAAAAAATATATTTGTTTTTTACAGTATAATAGAAATATAACGCTCAGCCAACATTAGTAAATTTAAAGTAAGGTAATTAAATATAAAATGATATTGTATATAACGATGTACTTTTTAAACTCCGTATGTATAAACATACATACATAAATAAAATTTAACCACATTATTATGGTTTCAACTGATTAAAAATTTGGATAAAAGATTCATTCTTAAAATCCTCGTATAATATTACATAATGATATAAAATTAATATTACATATTTGAATGTGTGTACATATGTATATGTATACATTATAACATTTTAGAAAATAATGCTATGATTTATGAATAACATTAACTTATACGTAGTTGAATAAATTCTTTTAGCTTTTATTTATCCATGAGAAAATTCTTGTTATAACCTCATCATTATCATTGCTGAAAATATTTCTATCAAATATTTTGTTTGTATAACAGTATGTATTCTGTCATATAAAATTTTGTTACTTCTATTTGTATAGGAAAATATGATTAAAATGTGATAATGATTGTAATTTTATGAAAATTTAAATATTCATAATATTATATACAATTGGCCATTAAAAAATTTGGGACAAATTAGAAAATTAATTGAAGTTGAAAGTTATAAAGAGACAGAAGTTCAGGTAAAATTTAGTATTCATGTGTATTTATAGATCATAATAAATAAATAAAAAACAAGCTGAATAAAAAAACAACTGGGTGGATTTGGGTAATTTTTTTTTAGTGAAGACAATGTTTCTGATTCACTGAAGTACGTAAATATTCTTTTTCTTAAAATCGAATTTGAAATTTAATCTGTCCGCTTGTATTTTCATCTAATAATTAAAAAATTTTAATCAAATATAAAAATTTTAATAATTGAGGTTATGTGATGGTATCAAATTTAGTATCGAATATTTGGCAGAAAAGTATTTCTCTATGTATGCAAGTTGGATTGAACTACTTTTTTTATATGAAAATTTATATTTAAGTTTACTTTGGCCAAAGTTAATGAATTTATTAACTTATGGAACTTACCAGATCTCAGCAATTGAATCTTTACTACAGAACAATTTTTCTTGCGTAACGACTTTTAAAAAAATTGACAAATTTTCTTCAATTTGTATATATGTAACATATCTAACATTTAACAGGTTAATTCAGAGATCTGCAAGTAGAATTTTTATTTTCATGCGTCCTTAATGCTATTAAGGACGGATGATTAATTGATCTTGTGAGATACGAGTACCATAGTATTTTTTTATTTAATTTTTTTACAGCTCTTCTTGTTCACTGACGGAAGAGAAATAAGAATGCAAGTACAAGCTTAGGAGATTCTTAATTATTCATATGTTTATAAAAAAATTAAACAAAAAATTTATTAAGGATTTAATAAAATGTATACAATTTAATATATCCGCCACTGTTTATATTTTGTTTTGTCATATGTATAAGCATGTTGCATGAATATTTTTGATACACAAATTTTTTTATGTATGGGTATAACGTACATGTATGTTTTTTATAATGTACATAATTTCTTTCTATGTCACTGTGTTTATCTATACATATGAGATTGTACATATTATTGTGTTTTGCTTCTTAAATTTAATTCTAGTCTCTGGTCTTTTTATATTTAGATTAACTCTATTTTTTTTTTATTTTTTTATATCTAAAAAACTTAATTGCTGAATATGGAAAAAAAATGTGAATGGGAAAATTGCATTGACGAATGTCACAGGCAACTAATATTAGATTAAGAACTGATCTCGATAGGACAATAAATAAAGAAAAGAAAAAGAGAAAGACTAAAATTGTAATATTTTATTTTATTTTTTTTATTACCATTATAAGAATGCTGACTGTATTTAATAAATACAAGAATGCTGACTTTAGGGGCCCGACTTATTATGAATAAAATATTAAATAAATTTGAAGTAATTATTCTGATTTTATTTGTTAGGCAAGTTAATTTTTTTGAGAATTACATTTTATACCATTTCATATATAATTATGAAAGAACCAACCATTTCACTAAAAAATTTTTTTCTGCAGTTTTCCGTTTATATAGTAAAATAAATTTTGAGTTAGAGAATTTTAAAATTGATTCTAACTGAATTTAAAATTTTTCCAACTGGATAATTTTTAAGTTATAAAACTTGACATAAATTGCATTTATTAATTGTATAAATAGAATCAAAAAATTATTTAATTGGTATTAGTAAAGTTATTGAAATGGAAGGAATTTTCACATATCAGTACAAATGAATTGAAAATGAAATTTTTTACATGGTAACAGAATTCATGGGTTAAAACAGAATTCATAGGTTCATTATTCATGTTGTAAAATTTCTATAAAAATTCAAATTAAAGTGATGACAAATTCAACAACTATATTGTAAAATTAATTTCGATTTGAAAATTATTTAATAAAAATGTGCTCATAATATACAATATTTTGTTCGATATGATATGAAAATTAATTCTTATTTAAAGAATTAAAGATTACATAATCGCAATCCTTTACTATACATTCAAAAATTAATTAATTTATTTTTAACAATAGGTGAATTTGACATCAATCGAATAATATATTAATATCAATTGAATAATATATTTATGTATATAATTACGTATATATGTAGTCAAAGGAAGTTTTCTTGGAAATGTATAGAATTAAAATCTTTAAGTTCAATTAAAATTTTCTACTAATTAAATATATTTAATAAAATGCGTAGAAGCTATTAAAATTTGTCTTATTGTCCTAAGAGAAAATAGATTAAGTGTTTAGATATTGTCTCTCAAACTTTTTTCGTGTTTGCTTCCCCAAAACTATAGATTAAATTGCTCCTGTTTATCATCTTCCATTTACTCATACAAACTTCCAATTTCTTTGCCCGTCGTGTAAAATTGAGAAAAAAGAAAATAAGTACTCATTTTAACTTTATAAATTTCATATTAGGTTTTTAGGAACACGGTTCTAATTTAATGAGATGCACATATATATAAAAAATTTAAGAAGATATTTATTGCTGCTTTTTATCATCTATTGAATCAAATCTAGATCTAGTTTTGGATAGAGCTTCTCTCGTGTAATTTATAGAATTTGGATCATTTTTCGTTTGCAATTGATTGAAAACAGGATAGTAAATCTTTTTTGACATAGGTATACATTATATAACAAATGGAATCATAGATAAAATTAGATATGTTTTCTTAAAAAATGTGAATACATCTAAATAATTTTGTATATATGTATTCTTTAAATTACATCAAAAATTTTGCCAAATTTTTTAAATTAAATTCTGCTCTCAGCAATTTTTTGATTCAAAGATCTTTAAAATTTTTTGATTTCTTGTCGGCAATAAATGATCTTGAATTTCTTATTTTGGATAAAATGGAAAAAAATACTTGGAAATTTTGTTTTATTACAAAATTAGAAATAATTACAAAAAATTTTTACAAAAAAAAAATTCTTTAAAATTTTTTATGGGGTCTCACCGGTCGAGAACTGGAGAGGGTGTAAAATAACATCGTTTTCTTCTATACTGCTAAATATCGTTTAGCAGTATAGAAGAAGAATGTCCTACTTTTTTTGTATTTGCGAAATATTTGTAATCTATAGATGCTATAGAAATTGCTAGAAGATTTTAAGAATTTGTGTGGTTAAAACTTATTTTGGAGGGGAGAGGTGAGAGAAAATTTTTTTTTAGTGAAATCAGTTTCTATAATAAAGAACTACAACATTTATATATATAAAATTTTAATAAACAGTTTTAATAAACAGACAGATGAACAGATTGAGAGATTCACAAAGTCAAACTAGTAAGTACTTTTTTTGTTTCTCAAGATCCCAAGCATTTACTTGTATACGAATCTATACAAGTATCTATATATACTTGTATATATATATATATATATATATATATATATATATATATATATATATATTATTAAGGGTTTTTGATTTAAACAATACTAATTTAATGAATGAATGTATGTATTTATGGGTTCAAATTTATGAGCTTATGTGATGTAAATTACACATATACGTATATGTGTGAACCCAATTTCCTGAAAATAATAATACAAATTTATAATATACTTAAGTTTTGACAATAAATCCAAATTATTTTGAATAAATATAAAGATAATGTAGACATTATACTGTTATATACGAATTACATACATATTTCAAGTATATTCATAAGTATATTTGTAAACAATATTTCATATTTTATATTTAATAAGAAATTCAGAGAAATATTTATTAAAGAATAATGGTTTCTTAAAAAATTTGTTTTTCTTCCTCTTTTCTTGTTTTTTCAATTATACTTGGAAAATTTATTCTTTAGAGATTTTTTATTTATCATAATTTTTTTTTAGAAATAATTTTTTTTTTAAAGAATTCATTCTTTCTTGTCGACGTATCAAGTACAAGAAAATGTTTTTCGAAAAATAATAGCTAATTAATATTTTAAACATACTTAGATGTTATATTTCCAATTACTATTTATTATACTGATAGATTCATAATTAAAATCACTTCTTAGTTTATTTTAAAGGTACCGGGTCCAATATACGATAATATTGTAAATATGTATTAAAAAATTGTTGGTCTCGACTAAATGCTGTAGGATATGAATTTAAATATCTTATATAGGGTAACGTTCCATTGTTATCCATATATGAATATAGCCATTGAGTACTAGCCATTTTCTTAAGTATGCGCCATTCATTATGAACTGACACAGCTTGTAGATATTTGCAAATAGTTTTTCCGTCCCAGAGAGCACAAAATTCTTTTATAATAATTGAATTTTCAAAAAATATTTTAAGAAAAATTGTAAATTTTTTGTATAATAGGCAGAAATTTGCTTTGCTTATTAGTTTCACTTTGTACGTTTGTTTTATTGTGAGCCTGTCTAGGAAAATTTTGTTCTCATTAAAGAAAATAAACTAAAATTTTATGCTTAAAAGAATTTCAAAGAAATATTTTATTTTTTTCAGAAAAAAATTATTTCATTTTTATGAAAAACTTTTATAAAAAATTATGAACCTTAAAATTTGAAAATTTACAATAATGAACAAAGAATCATCAATTTTTGAAATCTGAAATTAATTTTTTTATTTATTATTTTTAAATAACAGAAAAAAGAGGTCGTACTTATTCAATAGATTTTGTGAAAAAGCATTTTGAAAATTTTTTTTTATATGCAAAAATCAAATTTCATGTTTTTACAGGGTCTTTTTTTTTTCTCTTTTGTATTTCTTCGAAGCAAAACTCTTAAGTATACATTTCCGCGCTGATAAGTTAAAAGCATTCAAGCTTACAAAAATTGAGTTGTCTGTAACAAAATTTAATATCTATAGAAATAAATTTGATTTAATTTTGAGAATTCAAATTTGATCTTATTAAAAATAGAACAGCAGCCTTTTGAGCAGAAAATTTGATCAATTTATTTCTTAGAAGCCAGACTATAACTTCGAAATTATTGCTTAACTATAAAAATAATTTTAAATAAAAATTAGAATTTAAATAAGAAATATATAGTCAGTAGAGTTCTATTGTAAGTCTATTTTGTAAAACGAGCTTTATTGCATTTGAATTTTGTATATTTGTTAAGAAAACATGATTTCATTAATTTAGAAAAATATTATGCTTTATAACCGAACGGGGGTCTTACTATGTAATTCGATTTTTGTGAAACGATTTTCGTATTTTGTAGAAATGAAAAGATAGTATACCATACTAATTGCTTGATGTTATCTTACCATTTTTCCCAAATATGAAAATTATTTCATGAAAATCAAAATCAAATTATATAGTAGGACCCAAAACAATGGTAAAATTTCGTATGATCTTTCTTATCGTATATTTATTCCTTCTTATCTAAAAGTATATTAAAAATGGTAATTTTATTTAAAAAATTGGAGAAAAAATGGGAGATTCAAAAAATATAAAGAAAATTTTTACTCTAAAAATTTAAAATTTCAACAAAAAAAAATTTATTAAAAAATTATTAAAAAAAAAATTTATTCTCTTTACAGTTCTCTTTCATTTTCGAGAAAAATTAAGATTTCTCGAAATTTTCAAACTTGAAAATGCAATTTCATTTTCATCTAAAACAAATTTTTTTTTTCTTTTCTTCCAAGTTTATTTTTATGAATTGATATTACATTATACCTACATATAACAATAATTTATTTCTCAGGATAGGGTGGGCTAGCAATAAATTTTTAACTCTTATCACAGTTGTTTTTACTAAATTCCTGTAATTTTGACAGCCCAGTCTCACTTAGTATATTTATATATTTTTAAAATTATATATGTAAATATTATGTAGTTGTATTATTTTATTATTAAAAGGCTTGTAACACTTATTTATATTCTTTTATTATATTATAGCCCACTCATTATAAATAATACTTTTACAGTAACTTCAAAACTTGAAACGAAAAACATTTGATTTTTGATACTCTTTGACAGATGGTTCTTGCAACTGTTACAAATTTCTCGTAATCAAAGGAATGGTGTCAAAGAAGAAAAATTTTTTTCTGCTCGAAGTGGATACGAACCAGTGAACTACCGACTCAAGAACTGAGCTACAAAGTTCTGAAAAATTGTGATTTTAATTTTATTATATATAGAAATTGGAAAATACCACTTATACTATCGTATTCTGATTGAACTAAATAAAATTCAATCTCTAACACAAAATGGCACTTCCAAAATTAAACAAAATTAATGGAAGAGCTAACGATTGATAAAAATAAATAGCTACTCGTATGTTGTAATCGAACATGTGTAATGTACCAAATATTCTTACAGTTCAAATTTATTTAATTAAAATTAATTTCTTTATTACTGCTGACATAGGCTTTTGTTATACTCGTAATATGCTATTTTATAGAAAGATTTGATTTATTATTAAAAAAATTTTAAAAGTATTTGCAATTAAATAATTAATTTCGCTAAGAAACAAGGTAATGTTTAATTATAGATATTGATCAAATATTTTACTATATAAAGGCCAAACACTGTATACAAGTGACGTCATTCACAAAACAAATTTTATATAAATATTGTCATTATTTTAAAAATTTTTAGCCGTAATATATGCAATTTTTATTTATATATTATAAATATGCGAAACAAAGTTACGATAAAGGGAATAACTTTAAATCTGTATTAAAAATGAGGCACAATTTATCCAATTAAAGTAAAATTTAGTTCTAAAACCTTACAATTTCTTGGTAAAAAAAAAATGGCAAGTAATACCTGTCAAATTGACAAAGATGAGAAATAAAAATTTTAATTTTTATTTATTTTTTAATGATTTTCTTATAATACTAAATTTTAACAAAGATCATGCGATATGAAAACATAATTTAGGATATACACCTATATTCTGGTAGCCGTATTGCATTCAAATATCACAGAATATGTTACTATCACGTTTATGTATTATTCTAGTAGTCGTAACAATTAAAAGTGGTACTAATTTTGACGTGATTGCAGATATAAAAATCAATTTCATACAATGTGACAGAAAAATTTTTACTACTTAAATAAATTAGTAGTAGAGAATTCTGACACAATCTATGGTTTCCAGGATACTAAAACAAGCAATAGTTAGCGATTTTTTTAAAACAAAAGTTTTCGAAATTTTCAAGTATTTCTCATAAGTTTTAATCTAATATTCAAATGTGTATACAAATTTTCTTTAAAATGCTATGGAAATTTGCAAGAGATTCAATAAATCGCTAACTATTGCTTTAAAACTTTCTTTGCTTTTATTTATATGAAAATTACTAAAATATTTTTTACGTCACATGCTACTGCTACCAAATTAAAAATATTTTTTATCGCCTGTCAAGGCACAACTACCAGAATTTGATGTTACATAGTTTTTCTTACGTCATGCAACATAGCTATGATGCGACTAATAGAATATAAGTGATAATGTTACTGACAAAGTTTGAAAAACATTTTTGTAATGTATAAAATAAAATATGGAAATAAATTGTTAAGTTTTATTCTATATCCAGAATACACACATACAAATGATTTGACGTTATTATATAAAAACTTCAAAGTATTATCCTTTAATAGTCATTTAATTTGAAGGGAATTTTTAGGAATCTGGATTAAAAATTTTTAGAAAAAAAATAAATATACGTACCGTATACATATTATTTATAGAAAAAGAAGAAGAGATAAAGAAAACGAAGGGAAAATTAAAAGAGAAAATGAAAGAAATAAAAGATCATAATATAGAAAAAAGGAAATTCTGTGTAATATTTAATTTCAAGTTTCACAGAATTATTCTTTTTATATAATTATCTATGCAAATATTGTAGGTATTAAGTATATATATTTAATATTGGATTCCGTAATATATGTAATATATATTATACATATATTTAAATATGTTATTTATAATATTATCGGAAAATTCTGACTAAAAATCTAATTTCAAATAAAATTATTTTAATAATATGAAATTTTAGGAAATTATCGATCGTGTTATATGGAATCAACATCATTATTTTCCTTCTCGGAAAATAAAATTACCGACAAAATCTATATATATATATTACGTAAAAATTTATATACAGATCGTAATATAAAATATGTGTATTTGAATATGTGTATGTGTATATAATATATACATGGATTTATTAAAAATATAAAAATAATATTATTCAGATAAATTTATACAGCAGTTATGTATGTATATATACAATGTAAATTTATGTACTAGAGAGAATATTATAAAAATAAGTAGAATTGATATTTAACCTGAAAGGAGTAGCTTGCACGCTTACGTCAATAGGTGTTGTTCGATATATATGTATAAAAAAAAATTATATATATAGATAAATATTCCATTAATATTGTGCATATGAATGTACATATATTGAAAATGCGTATACATATATCTTAAAAAATATATATGAAATATATATATTCATATATAATTCATATATAATATACAATATGAAGTATATATTCATATATAATTCATATATATATATATGAAATATATATGAAATATATATTAGATAAATATATGTGTATTATTAAATTGTATGCGATTTGAAAATAATTACGGGTTACAGATTTGCATAGTAATTTTAAGCACTTTACGGATGCACTCTATCCTGTATAATAAGATCAAATGTTTGTTTCCAATTCAAATCGGAATTTTTATAACACATAAATTTTTTTTTTGTGAATATTAATTTTAATATGGAGTTTATAACGACTCTAAGATGTCGTCTGGGGCATGAAAATATATTTATATATATATATGATATATGATATATATATATATATATCATATATATATATTGATATATATATATATATATATATGATATATATATATGCCGAATATTCCTGAAGTTTTTGTGAAATGGCTTAACAGATCCCAACCCTATGTAAAATTAATTTTAAATATTTGAAAAAATTATATAAAGCTAGCCTTATAAAATTTGATATAGTCATGTGTCGAATTGCAGTTTAGAAAGCTAGATCAATCATACTTGGCAGTTATGTGTCCTGTTAGAGGTCAGATATATGTTTAAAATTATAGAGATATGATAGCTATCATGGAATCCTAAAAGCTAATTTGACAAAAACTAGTTTTTGTAGTCGTAACTAACGGCTTTGGGCTATAATTTAGTCGCTTAAGATCGACTAAAATCTTTTAATATAAGATAAAAAAATATAATTAATACTTTTTATTTTCATTCACTCTGGCTATTTGATTAACTGTCGGTTTTTTTGTAGGTTTGTTCATATAGGTTTGTACCTATATGATTGTTTTTTTTTTTAATTTAATCTAAGAACTCGTATTTTTTCACTTACATACTATTTTCATATTGTATCCAAAATGGTTGTCGTATGTACATTTATATTTTATGTAATTTAATAAATAAGTGTATGTGTATAACAATATCAATGAAAGAATTTTTTGGAAATTTTTTATTTTCAATAGAATTTTTTGTTGTCAATTTTGTTCATAATTTTTATTATTTTTATGTTATTTGAAGTGCACAATTTTCATATGAATTCTTTCAATTATATATGTATGTATATATATATGTAAATACATTTATAAGTAAAATATAACTTTTGTTAAATTGAATATAACACTATGTATGTATGTATATAATGTTTCGAGAAGTTATACATATACTATACTTTTGTTCGGAATAATGTATTTGTAACTGTAAATTTCATACGCATATGCATGTTGCTATGGTTGAGTGTTTTAATAATAAAAATACAAGTATTAAATTCATAATTAATTTTAAATTATTATGTTATTATTATTATGTATCAATATGTGCAGTAGAGAATTTTATCCAATTATAATTCATGTATACGCAGGATAAAAGAAATTACTCAAATCGTCTCGGAAGTAAAATTAATTTTTATAAAAATTTATTTAGTATGTGCTTTGCGTTCTATTTCTGGAAGTATAGCAATTTTTCTGCAAGTATAGCATATTTTCCCACTGCCAACTGCATTAATCTATATTAATTGTAAAAATCTTTATTAGTAAATAAAACAATGGTTCCTAAATAGGCATCTATCGTAACCGGTTTGGTAAATAGGGTACTAAAAGGTAAACATTTTTTTTGTAGTCTGACTTTATCGAAAATAGATTATGGGTTTGGTTATGTTGGGTGTGTATAACTATATACCTTTACTTTTAGACACGCGCTAGAAAGGTGGTACAATATAGTCTCCCAGTTCAGACAGCAAAACCATTTAAAAATTGATTTATTTTTAATTTTTTTGTCTTTTATTTTTTAAATAACGGCACATTATTTGGAAACCTCGTAATACTGTAGCTACTTAAAGTTTTTAGTAAGTCGAATCTAAAACGTCCTTAACATTTGTCGACATAGCTACTATTGTCAACGAAGTAAATGAGATTGAATTCTTGAAAAATAATTGATTCAACAATAAAATTTTTGAACACAAAGTGCTTTTTGGTTATTTTACATTTTAACCAACCGCATTGTGTATACAATACGTAGGTTATGTGATGGCAACAAATTTTGCATATCGAGTTTTCGATGGGAATGCACTTCTCCATAGTAGGGAAGTGTAAATAAACTATTTTTAGCAACCTGTTGGTCTGTCGGTCTGTGTATGCATGCGTGTATTTCAAGTTCGGCTGAACCGATTTTGATGAAATATTATATGTAAGTTTATTTCGACTATGGCACGGACTGATCAAATTTTGGTATTTATCAGGTCTCGAGAACTGCACTTTTTGACCATTTTGAAAAAAAATACTCAACCGATTTACTTGAAATTTGATATATAAGCTTGATGAAACCGAACGCGGAACCTCTTAACTTTTAGAAGAAATCAGGCGTCAACAACTGGACGTTTACTACGGGCCAAATATACATTTTTGCGTATATAAAGAGAAATAATCAACCGATTTCATTGAAATTTAATATTTGAGTTCTGGTTATTACCGTAACTAACTGGCGAGCATTTCAGGGAATTTGGGTAGCACAAAGTGAAACTCTTCTAAGAGTCAAATTTATATTTTTCTGGGTATGGTAACTATAAGCTTACTAATGTCCAAAAATTGAAAAGAAGTATTTAACAGATCTTTTTATAATATTCTGTAACACTTTCACTTAACTAGACAATACACATTGCGGTCGTTTATGTGCTGACCACATCAGATTTTTTTTATAATTTTGGGTCCCTTAGTTATTTTTCCTCCCAAATGGTGTCTTTATTTATAAATTTATTTTTATTGTAGACAATTTTTTACTACGTATAATATTTTTGTGAATTATTTTATAAAAGAACTTATTTAATTTGGGTAATATTTTATTAAAAATTTTTTTTTGTGTCTATACCTGACTTTGATAATGTTATAAAAAAAGTATGAAAAGATACTTTTTTATATTTAATAAAATTTATTGATTTTGACGGAAAAAATTTTGCAATGACGAACAAAAGAAAACGTTTTGATAAAAAGCATAGGAAGCAATGCAATTACACTTTAAGCAACTTTTAAGATTTATGAACGTTTTAAAAGAAAAACTATTTTTTATATTACTATCTTTTTTAATGTTAACCAGTATAATAAAAACTCTTCTAAGAAATTCCCTGACTTCTTCTTAAGAAGTGCTCTTCCGATATGGCTTAATACACATGAATTTCCTAACGTATATGTGCGTATTGCATGTGCCATATTTTAACAAAAACACAAATTTTGAAATTTAAAAACATTTTATAATGTTAAAATGGTTAAAAACTTTTATTTTGGATTTACGCAATGTGCTTACTTTTAATTAACCATTGTAGATCAAATTTTCGAGAACTCGTTTTTCTAAACTTGTATATCCTTTAATTTTGTGAAAGAATTTAAAAATAATTTTTATTATGTCAAGCAAATTTATTATATGACTTATCTTTTTTAAATTTTTCGTCAATATTTCAAAAATTGGAACCATTATATTTTAAATAGATGTGTAGGATTAATCAGTTAATGTTGAATTTAAAACTGTTGATATTTGAATATTTACAATGATAGATTGTATATCCCAGTGGGGGATATGGACAAGAGAACATCTGATTTCCCGATCACCCCATAAGAGGGCAATATGTATATTTTAAGCCCTTTAGTGAGCATTTCAAAAACTGTTTGTTTGAAGCTCCTATCTTTTCAAAATTGAAGTTACAAACAAAAAAACTTGAACAAATAAAAATTTTATGGAAATTCGTTTAAATTCCTGTAACTCCGAATCCCTTGAGATTTTCTACCAAGTCCGAAACAAAATTTTTACCTATTTTCGATCCTCTAAACAATGGTATACGTTGTTGTATGCCTTTCTGAATCACCCTGAATCACCCTGTATATGGGTAGTTTTAACAGTAGATATGGACAGTTTTAACTGGGAGATGAGTCACTCGAATAAGATCCTTGAACGAATCAGTAATTTCGTTAACAACTGTATATTGCTGCTAAGTTGGCATAATTTTAATTAAATATCTAATATATTGTCCCATTCATGTTGTGTATACTCGTATTTAAAAATACTAATCCCCTTATAATTACTTAAAGTAGTACAGAAGATAGATAGATTTTTTGTTATCTAAAATGAAAATTAATGAAAAATTTGAAGAAATTATATCTGTTTTGATTGTTTTCAATGCTTTTGATAAAATTTTAATTTTCTTCGAAAATTAAAAAATTATTCTTAGAAATTTTTGGCAATGTTAAAAAATAAAATGAGCAAATTTGTTTGCTTATCCATTTTGCTTATGCATTTTGTTTTTTTGATTAAAAAATAATTTTGTTATTAACTATATTTATTTTTTATGTATGTCAAATGAGAATTATTTGAAATATAACAGTAAATTTGGTCTTCAAAGGTTGGATGAAATTTTGTATTTAATTTTATATTTTTAGCCTGAAGATAATACGTTAATATTCTACTTAAAATGCTGGATTCCGTTGAAATCCAGAATTTCAGTTTTCTTAATTTTCTTGGTAATATTAAATTTATAATTTCGCAAAAATAAATACATTTCTATATAAATATTAATTTAAAGGATGAGGGCCGTTTAATTCTATTTTAATTAAAGTGAAAAAATTCTAGTCTTAAATTTCATTATGTAATAGGATTGATTATTATGCCATTAATATTATAGAACTTTTAATTACCTATCATTTATTAACTAAAAGTTCCTGATAAATTCTGGTTTAAGTACATTAGAAAAAAAATTTGGCTGGCGTAATAGAAAGAAATTTCAGAGCACTTTTATGAAATACTTAAAGTTCATTAGGAAGGTAAAGTGTCACGGAGCGTTATGATACCATTACTCATAACATTTCATTTAAAATTCAAATACTTTTCAGATATATTTTTTGTATATAATTTTAAATATCCTTTAGTAGATTTGAATAACTCTAAGGATATTTTGAGTGTATAATGCAATTTTTAAGCAAATCTTACCAGATTGTTCAGTTAAAATTTTTAAAAAATAATATGCTAATATAAATTTAGAAATCTAAAATTCTAACAGCATTTAGACCCTAATAAATAACATAATTATTTCTTTAACGCCTCACGAAATTAATAAAATTTTAATAAGACAAATTACTGAAGTTTCGACGTTTTATATTTCCGAAATTGTAAGCTTTTTCGTATTTAAATAAATACAGAAAGCTAACGGTAAATGCTATGCCATTAAAAAATATAATTATTTTTCTTAATTCACTCAATTAACCTTTAAATTCATAAATAATGTTAACACGCCTCTTTAAAATTTTTTTTATACTTCACCCTAAATGTATGCAATTTTTTTAAATTTTTTCGAATTGAAATGGAAGTAATTTTAATAATGTAGTACAACTTTAGATTGTTTTTAAAAGCATAATATTTTCAATTGTTCAAGAAAAAAGTGCTACATTACAAATTATTGGTTTGCCAAAAACATGTAATGTCAATTTGACATATTCAACAATTAAAATGGCTGAATAAGTCAAATTGTTGTTAGATATGCTCACTTACCCATCTGCTAAGTAAAATATTAACAATCTTGAAAATTACAGTATCCAGTGTGGTATTAAAACACTATTCAGCTTACGAGTTGCTATTGCTGAATTGTGTAGTATTAGTAGAATATTGAAGTAATGTGTGTTTGCTTCCATACATATTTGCATATTTTCTAGACTGTTTTCATAATTTGCAAAACGAAAATCAAATAAGAAAGAAAAGATTTTTTTTTTTTAGCTTTTTAAACTGTTTTGTTTTTTTTTTTTATTATCATTGTTTATTACAGGTTTTGTTTTTTCTTCTCTCATCGCCCTTCATACATATATTTTTTAATTTAATTATTATTTTTTTAAAAGTTTGAAATTTTCTTGTCTGTTTAATTTTTTTTTTATATAATAATACTATTTAATAACATTATACTTATTAAATTATCATTATCATAGGACTCCATTTTGTATTTCTGCTCCATTTTATTTTGTTTGCGTTTTATATATATTTGTTTGTTTATGTATTTATTGTACACTTATGAATTTTTTTAATAATATATAATTTAATTTTTTATTTTTTTTTATTTTGTATTTAATTATTTACAACAATTACGATTAGAATATATAATATCTTAATTATTATTAAAAATAATTTTTTTCTTTTAATTTTATTATTTTTGATGTCATAAATGATTTATTTTTTTTTTTAAATTTCTTTGAAATATTTTGAATTTTTTCTCCTATTGAAGTTATTTTTTTATGCAGTATATGTTTGTTTTTTTTTATATATCAAAATTCTTAAAAATAATTTACAAGTACATATTCATATATGTATATCGCCCCGATTGCTTTTACAAAAGAGTTACAATTACAAAATTGCATTTTGTTAATTTTAAATCAACAAATCGAACAAAACTGGGGCGAACATTTAGTATAACTATTTTTGAGTAAATCAAGTTTAAATTTATTTTTGATTTTTTTGCAGAAAAATTTTGTTGATTATGTAATTAAAAACTTTGTTGTTAACATTATATGTACCTCAAAGTAAAATTAAAAAAAATTTGCTAATTAATTTCACTTTTCTTTGTTTACAGAACTTGTACTTCTCTTAGATGTAAAATTAATAATATTGTAGTATAAAAGTATGCCCGCTAACAGCCAGCAATATAATATTTTTGCAAATTTATAATCTATACATTCTTAATGTAGGAATTCTAAATTGAGAATAAAAATATAACAAATGCTGCCGTTATTATTAAATCCGATTTTTGTTTTCCAAAATTTTACATCGTTTTTCTTTTAGACGATAAAATTCTAAAATTTTAACAATTCTAGAAATTAGTAATTGTTTTTTTTTTTTGAGAATAAAATTTCTCACTTTTAAAATTATTCTTTTTTCTAAAATTATCGTCTGTTAGAACAAAATCTAAATTTTTTGGGATAATTATTTTTTTCTAATTTGTATACTTTTTCTAAATATCAATCAAAGCTGAAAATTGACAACAAATTGTCTTTCCATTTCATCAAAAAGTAATTTTTTATCTGACATCACCTTATTAGTAATTGAATTTATTTATTGTCTTAACATTTTTTTTTTTAAATATTGTTCTCATCCCAAAAATATGCAATAATTGCTCTTTGCGTAACATAATTTTGATTTATTAATAAGAATAATTTAGGTAACAGTTACAAAAGATTGTTATTTTTATAAAAAGTATTTTCACTTGTTCAATGAGTAATATGGTAAATGTGCTGCTGTATCAATAATTTGTTTTTTAAAGGGCATTTAATAAATAAATAAAGAAATTTTTTTTGAATATATAATTTTGCTGCACCTTAGGAATTTTTTGAAATTGAATTACTATTTTTTTTTAATTATAAATTTTGAATAGTCACTGACGTGTAAATATTTTGAACTAAATTAACTAAAATGAAATATATGTTTGCTCCTAAATCATTAGCCTGATCCACAATAATTTTTACCTTACAAAATTACCTTTTTTTTGCTCTATTCAATTTAATATTCAATAATTTGGAATTATTCTGATTTTTTTAATATTAAAACGAGTTTTTGAGTTCTCATAACGTTGTTAAAGCAATCGTGGGATATAATTGATAAAATTATACAAAATTACTATTTTATATACACATATACATATATTATAATTTAAATATAAATTACTTAAAAACTAAAATGAAAAAAAAAAAAATAAGAAATAAATAATTAAAAAAAAAATATTAAATATTAAAATTTTGACAGTCAACCAAATTAAATAAAAAAAAAAAAAATTAAAACAAAAAGAATTTTTTTTTTTGTGTTTTAAAATTTTTTTCTTTCCTAAACTTTTATTCATAATATAAATTTTGATATTTTAATTAATTTAATTTTAACGAATTAATTATGAAAAACAAAAATTAACATTTACGAATACATGTATATCTAAATGTCATATTGTATACATATGTCATTTATGTCATTTTTATTAAAATGTCAATAAATTATACAAAATATATAAAATCGCGTGAAATATCACATAGCTATTTTGAACAAAAAAAAAAAAATAAAAAACTACAAATAGTATGAATAAAATTTTATAAAATTTTTAAAAAAATAAATTATAATTTTATATAATATTCAATAATTATCCTGTTTCTTGTTTTTCTTACATTTCTAAATAAAATGATTATTGAATGCTTAATATACATATATAGGAATAAAATATTTAAAAATAGAATTTAGAAAAAATTATTTACAGAAAAAATTTACTTAATTTTATTTCATTTTTTTTATTCATCTTTAATAAATTTAAAACTCTTATATTTCTATTACATTTTGAAAGTTAACTATTTTTTTATTTATTTACTTATATTTTGGCATAAAAATTTTTTTTTCTTTTTATCAATACTTTTGTAGATGAAATTTTTGGAAAATTATTTATTTTAATCACATATTATGACGGAAATATGTATGTATGTGTATATATACTCAATCCAAACTTGAGTGTCGCCCAGCTTCGAAGCCAATTTTTTATTCAAATATTAATTTTTATTAAAAATCACATAAAATTTTGTTGATATTCTCACATAATTATTGAAAACTTAAATGAATAATTTTACTTAAGTGCGTTTCTTTTTTAAAACAAAATCTAATTATAAAATTTTACTCATATAATTTCTCTCGTATATTTCAAAAAAGAATCATACTTGTAAAGTTCCTTCACGAAACAAAAATTAGAAAAAACGAGAAAAAAAAGAGTTGACTTTGTCAACTCTGTGATACCCATATGAATTTATTATCCTATGTGCGAATAAATATGTAGCTGACTATGGAACAGACTATGACTTTCAGTTGCCATATTACATTAATTTATGCAAAATTTCAATAAGATGTTTTCAATATTTTCTTAGATATGGCAAAACTACTGTTGAAGTTGTATGATAGATACCAGAAGGAGGCAAGCAATTTCAACGACTTTTATCAAATACATTGGCCCTACTGATATATGTGGCCAAATAATTTTTGAAGTTGTATGGTAGCTACTAGGAGGAGCTAAGCAATTTCAATAATTTTTATTAGACATATTGGCCTTACTAATATATTTACTTGTGTAAAATTTCAATACCACAGTTTTTTTAGTTTCTGAGATATAGCCAATTAAATTTTGAAGTTGTAGGTAGTTGTATGGTAAACTAGTACCCCGAACATATCCATATTAAATAGGGTTCTGGCATTTACCATAAATTTTCACAAATTATCATAGCTCAATTAGTTTTTAGTTTAGTTATCGTTAAGACGGACGGACAGAAAAAGCTAAATCGACTCACAATTCAATACTGATCAAAAACATACACTTGAGTCTATATCTCAGACCGTTATTTGTTAGCGTTAAAAACGGTAAGGCAAAATTTAGTATACCCTTCGAACGTACGTTCGTACGGGTATAAAAAAACAGCTCATTATAAGCTTGATTATTTGTCATTCATCGTGGCTAGTTTTAAAATAATTTGATTAAAAAAAAGTCTAATTTAGTCAGCACATATGAGGAAAAATGTAAATTTGATCCGCAAAAAGTTGCAGTTCAGGAGACCTGATATATACCAAAGGTTGATCACTTCGTGACATAGCCAAAAAAGAAACTTACATATAGAATTTCATTATAATCGAATAGTTTATTTACGCTTCCCTTTCATGCAGATTGGAGAAATGCCTTTCCACCGAAAATTATACAAAATTTGTTACCGTCACATAAACTCCATTATTGCGTGATATTTTCTTTTCTATTGTCGCCCAATTTATAGGAGAGAAAATTCATTAATGTAGCCTGTTTATTTAAGATTAGACAGATGGCTGTTTAAAATTTTATAATTAATGTTAAAATGTTAAAACTGTACATTATATAATGTTAATTAAATGTTAAGTTCTAAAATGTTTCTTAATGTGTTTATCATATTTATAAGAAAATATGTTTGGAGGCGACATACGAGTACTAAAAATTATATTTAAAATTTTATATAAAATTTACAATTTTATTTTGTCATTTTCTCAACAAATATTAAAAATTTTCTGAAGCGACTGTTATCAAAATTAGTAAAAATGTCACAAAATGTCAATAACTGTCATATTAGAGGATATCACAAAATAATATGTAAATCGTAATATATAATATGTATGCATACGTAGGATTGAATTGTCAAAACTTTCATTTACAAATAGTTGTTCTTCATTTTCTCATAAATGTTATACAAGTATAAAATAATTATTAAAATTATTTTTAAAACT
Source organism: Condylostylus longicornis (assembly GCF_029603195.1). Classification (NCBI taxonomy): domain Eukaryota; kingdom Metazoa; phylum Arthropoda; class Insecta; order Diptera; family Dolichopodidae; genus Condylostylus; species Condylostylus longicornis. Next base: position 2,328,941 of record NW_026578009.1, on the reverse strand, counting down.
TAAATAATAAACATTTTATATAATATGTATGTATGTATGTAGTTATTTAAATACTATAATGATTTTTTTTTAAATTTATTTTATTTTCTTTTTAAATTTCTTTTAATGAAATTTTTTGTTCAGTCATATGAGAATAATTTTTTTTTTGCATTTTATTGAATTAAAAAGTATAGATGTCTTAAATATTTTTATTTATTTTTTTTATATTATACAAATATATATGTAAACGTCAGAATAATATTTTATAAATTTTAAATTAAATAAAATTATATAGCTATAATTAAAATTTTATGAATGAGATTTTTTAATCATTACATGTACAATAAAATATTTTACAAAAAAAAAAAATAAAAAAATTATAATTAATATTTTATTTATAAAATTTTTAAATAATAAAAATTCATTTAAATAAAATCAATCACCCTTTGTCGCTATATTTTAATATTTTTTTTTGCATTATTACAGTTATATATAATTTTTTTTTATTATTATTATTTTCTCTTTTATCTTCTCTTTTATTTTTTTTCTTTTATTATTCATTTTTATTTTGTGTTTTTATTGGTTTTTTAATATAATTTTTAAATTCTTGACTAATGTTGCTAAACTCGCCGCGGTTCATTTTGTACACCATATTCGGCATTAATTAATGACTGACATTGAGTTCTTGATTTTTTACTTAAAAAAACCGATATACAATACCATATTGATAATGTTAGAGCGCATGCGATAACAGCTGCTATTAAAGCTAATAATAATGTAAAATCATCACTAGTTGTAAATGATTTACCATATAGGTTTGTATACATTTTAAGACTATGTGCATCATCACTCATTTGTATTCTACAGAAATAACGTCCATAATGATGAGTTTTAACACTTGGTATAATTAAGTATGATCCAATGATTTGGCCAGTATTTCTGGATTTTTTTTTTGTAAATTATAAGAAAAAATTTTATATTAAATTTTTGTATACAATTATTGAGTATTAAATATATATTTAAATTTAAATTTGTAAGTCATGAGAAGTGGCGCATTGTACAAAAAAAAAAAAAAAAAAAAAATTTTTTTTTTTGGTTTATTCTTATTTCGAATAACAAACTTAGGACTTATTTTAGAACGCAATTTAATAAGAATTAAATAATGTTTAAAATGCCTATATTCCGAACGATAAATAGATTAAAAACTTGACCTGAAAATTCAACGCAAGAGTTATTATACGCCTGATGAGTTCTGAGACTGAAATTTAGCTTAAGCTTGAAACAAGATCTTATAAAATTTTAATAAAGTTTTATCTGAAAATTGTTTAATATAACAATAATATTTTTAAAGTATATTTTAGTTTTTTTTTTATACAATAGAGCAAATTTAGATCTATCAAAAAAAAGATCAGCGTTCGTTTTTATGCTGAGAGAGTTCAGAGCTAAAAATTCGTCTTGGTTGTTATTTCACATTTAACAGAGCTCATAATATGTAAACCTATACTATAGTAATATTTAGTTGCAATGGCAGCTTTTCAATAAAAATGTTTATAATAAAAAATATGATTTATATATTTGACATTATAAAGAATTAAATTATTATTTACCTTTCCAATTGCTGTTGTATACCTTCAGCTTCTTCCTCTTTATTATCAGATAGAACTTTAAACCATTTAATTTCATTTTTAGCATCTGGTAAATTAACTTTACCAACAAATGCTTCACAATAGAATCGAGCTTGTTGATCTAAATCGATTTCTTGATCGCCAGGCTTATATGTTTCCAAAGGTAAATTTGGATTGTTAGCTGTAAATATTAAAAAAAAAAAAACAAAATGAAAATGAAAATTTATTTAAAAATAATTATTACTATATTACATATATATTCATTATTCATTATATAGTACATTCATTATTCAAAATATGTGTAGTACATTTTTATTGTAATAAAAAGTTAATAATTATGTTAATGTGTTTGAAAGTATCAGTAAATCAGGGTAATAATATTTTTAGCGGAAATAACAACGTTATTTAAATTTCATGTAACAATTTTAAAAAAAATTTTTAAAAATGCGTCATAGGATTGGAGAGTTTGTTCCAGTAGATTTTTAGCATAATTATGGCTATCTTAGTAGTGGTGGGAACTGGCCTACAATAGTTTTTTTCTTTACATTTGCTTTGCTGGAATTTATTATCGAATGTTATAGGGGTAATTAGTTTCATATAAATTTTTTATTTGAATTGTTTTATTTTAAGCTATATAAAATTGTATGTAATTTTTATAGCATCCCGACCGGATTTCGAACCCGAAACCCTTCAGTTAAATGATCGCTGCCACAATAAATGAACCATTGGTCAGATATAATAAGTTTATATAACGAAACAATGTTGGTTTGCTGTTAAATAAGTTCGTTTGACGTAGTCGGTGATAACGGAAGAAAATTGTGGGAAAATAGATACATACATATATGTATATCAAATTTCAATAAAGTTAATTTCTTGTAAAAATTCAAATTAATAGTATTTTGAAAAACGTAACATCAACGTTATAGTAAAATTGTATATCTTACGAAAACTCTTTATAACATTTAATTTTAAATTTTGAAGGGTATATGACGGTAATTTTCAATTATATGTCGAAGATTTGACAATAACATTCATTACGTCACCCTCAAGGATTTTGCCATAATGACAATTCTTGAATTAGGAATATTGGAATTTCATTTATCAGTTATGCCATTACCTTTTAAGAATATGTAAAAATTAAGCTTAAATTATCGTTAATTGCATTTGCAATTTATATACATTGGGATTTATGACTTCTCCGTTATAACGCCTTTAAATTAATTATTAACATTAATTGTAAGGTTTTGATATATTTGAACATGCCTTGTCATTGAGGTTGTCATTGGTTTATCCTTTACGAATTATTACTATTTTAAAAGTAGGACTAATTTGTATTTAATTCATTGCGGAGAATTTAGAAGAAGACAATTATACTTTATTTTTTATTTTTGAAATTTTACAAATTTTTTGTATTAATTAAAAATTCTTTTAGTGCACTTTATTGGCCATTAATTTTTCTCAGTAAATACTTAAATGAGTTTTTAAAATTATTTTTAATAATAAATATTTTTTTTTTAATTCAATAAATTCATGTGTTTACACAATACATTTGTATGTATGTTTGTCTTTGAATAAAGTATTTATATGCATATGTTTTTATTGTGTGAGTTTATGAAATAAAATTATATAATTAAATTATTAAAAATAAATATGAAAATTAAATAATTTTTTTTTAAATAAAATTATAGCTTTCCTGAGAATTTAAAATTGGAATTTTTGAATTTTAATTAATCAAATAATTTAAGAGAATCCGATTATGTACATTTAGTTTTAAATATAATTTATATTAACATATGCATAACATATATGTATATATGTACGATATGTGCACATTGCCGTAATATTGTGCTATGATCAAAATTCAACAATTGTGAAGTAATTAAGTATTGACAAATATTTAAAATGACTTCAAAATTGCACTTATATCGTATAAAAACATAATTCAGCTTTCAAATTATATTCGAAGTAAGTAAATTTTCGAAGTACACTTAAGTTCATGCGGTATTGAAAGCCAAATGTTGAGATAAACTGAAATTTAATTGTTATAATTAGAGATTTAAATGCAAACAAAATGAAAAGCGCAAAGCGAAAGAGAATAAAATAAAGTTTTGTCAAACCAATGGTTTGTATTGTAGCACTTTTCCCTTCAACAAATGAAAATTCTGCTTTTAAATACAGTCTATGTATAGCTATCACACTATTAAAATTATTTTCATTCATATACAAAACTATTTCTAGGATTGCATATATTTAGGATGAGGCATATATGCAGTCTTTGAAATAAAGCAAAAATTAATATAAAAAGGGGTTAACATAATGCTCGATTTTAAGGGTTAATTGTGTGAGTTAAGAAAAATAATTATATTTTTTAATTTCACGGAATTTACCGTTAGCTTTCTGCGTTTATAAAAATTTGGAAAAGCTTGCGGTTTCGGAAATATAAGGTGTCAAAAATTCAAATTTTACGAATTTCAAGAGGTGATACCTTGAGAGGGGTTGGAGATGGAAAAAAATTTTCTGCTAACAAAATGAATTATTTATTAATATCTAAAAGCCCGTAAAATTTCAAGCTTCTACAGTCTGGGGTCTAGAAGAAAAACGACATCAAAAATTTGGAAAAAAAGGACTTTAAATAACGGTAAATTTGAGCGGCCATTTTGTTTTTCTTAAGTTGAACTATAGTATACCGCGCAAGGGGAAGCAAGCCACTGCCTTTCTGCGTTTGCAAAATTTCAAAAATGCTTATGGTTTCATTGCAACAAATATTTAAAAAAGGCCATTTTTAGGGTTTTGGGGGGGTATAACTTCTAGAGGGGGGGAGATAGGTAAAAATTTTGTTCTACGGAAATAAGTTTCTAGTGAAGATCTATGTACGCATTAAATTTCAGCTTTCTATCTTCAAAGGTGTAGAAGTTTTGTAAACAGACACACGGACAGACGGACGGACGGACGGACGGACGGACAGAGTGAAACTAATAAGCACTTTTTTCAAAAAATTTTTTGGAAAAGTGCTAAAAAGAGTAGTAATATTTTTTTTGTTTTTTTGCTTTACTACCATAAACAAAAATAAAAAGCAAAAGGAAGCGAAATATTTTAAATGAGTTAAGTAAGAGTAAAATAATTTTTTGTTGTTGTATTTAACATGGAATGGAATTAAAAAAAATAAAACTAAAAATTGTGAGAGATATAAGAACACGAATAACGTTACGTTACGTACTTATCTAGATAACGTTGTTTATAAGGAAATTTTTCGTTCTTAATTGTTAACTAATTCTTAAATTGAATTTTAATCATATCTATGTAATTAACAGTGACACATATTACATCTTAAAATTTATTAAATTAAAAATATTTCCATTACTTTTATTTATCATTAGTATTCAAACCAATATGATATTTAGGCATATACAAGTATATACCTGCATATGTATGCCATAATATGTACAAATTTTTCTAAACTTATTTTAAAATTGATTGCCACAATCCTGTTTTTACAACAGATAATGCTGCTTATAAGCAAACCACAGGGGCCCCTAGTATATTATTAGTTAAATAAATGAATGTGCGTCATTCAAATTCATTTTATTGTCATCAAGAGTATACAGAAGCTTTTTTGTTGAAAAACTTGTTCTAACTATAACTTTTGTCGTCATATTTGCTTAATCTTATTATATAATAACATAGGATATAAAATATATCGTTTATTTTATACTTCTTATATGATGCGTATATCTGACTTTTATACTCATATATAATATACTTATGTGTATATACTGAAATTTTTTTCTTCTAAAAATTTTTTGTGATAGTTTCACTATATTGAATAACTATATTCTAAATATTTACCCGTTCAAAAAATAAATAAATTTACATACATCTTTTGATGAAAGCTTATGCTAGTGTAGATGATCTTTAGTATAATATGCTTGTAGATATTTTTACATATATATTACATATATAAAAAGGTATGACATTAAAATAATATGTTAATTTAAATTTTCACCTTGAATAAAAAGACGTAAGGCGTAAAATTGTTGGAAACATAAAAAAATAATTGAAATGACAAAATTTTGCTAAGGGTCCGTAATAAAAAGAAAAAGTTTTTTTTTTTCTGTGATTCATAATATAGATTATAGATGATGAGTAAGTATATAAGATGAGACATTGCATTTTTTAAGAATAAAAGACTAATTTTGAAATTTTATTATTTGTTTTTTTAACCAGAAGTTGTCGAGTATTTAGCATTGAGAAAGAAGGAGTAGAAGATGGGATTTGAATCTTTTCCGTTCAGTAGAAATTCAGAAATTTTTGATGGATTACAATTTTAGATTAACATTAAATTGATATTGAATATTTCATTATTCGGCATATTGACTTACAATTAACTAGTAACAGTTTAAAATTTTTTAGGTTTTTCTGCAAATTGACGAGGTCCATAATCGAAAACTTAAACCAAAAACATTTATTTTTTTATAATCTCCTTTGTTGTATACAATGCGGTCAGTAAAAAAGGAATTTTGGTGAACAAATTCCCTAAACCGTATATATATATAGAATATACTAAACTAAACCGTTTATGTATATATAGATTCACCATATTATATAATATTAATGTATGCTAATATAATGTACATCCATACGCTTCAGTACTTACTTGTCACTTGTAATTCAATATTATGCTCTCTAACATGTGTATCATTCTTTAGTACGCATTTATAATTACCACTGTCTGTTAATTGAATGTGCCTCGAATAAATTGTTTGATTTGCAGCTTCTGGATATAATATCAAAGATGACATTTCTGATGGCCATGGATATGGTCTACCATCTTTAAACCTTAAATTAAAAAAAATTATAATTAATGTAAATATAGATATTTCATATTTATAAAATAAAAAGAATTAATTGTTAATTTAATTTTTAAATAACTGAAAAATTAATTCATTTTTATCTGTATGAATTGATAATGCAATTTAATAACATTTACTTATAACAAAATTTTAAAACAATAATTATATTATTACTATAAAATTTAATCGTAATTATAGTCGCTATAATACGTATATTAAGATTAATTAATAATATATAAATTATATATTATATTGGATTTATAGTTAAATTCAATTTAAATGGTATAATTGACCTATTTAAACACATGTATGATATGTCAAGGATTCAAAGTGTCTATGTACATACATATTGAGTGAATTTTGATTATTGAAATCAAAACAGAACTTACAGAGGTGCATTAATGAGAGATACCATATGATATTCTCTGGGCCATTAAGATAAACATTTGCACAACAATAAGAGAGACACCATTTTTAAACGATTGTCCTACATTTTTCTAAGTCATTGAAGAATAAAATTTGGTATAAAATAAAATTTGCAGTACTCTATTTTTCTCAATAACTTCTAAACCAGAAATGGAACGGAGATGACCCATATACCAAATTAAAGGTAAATAGACAAGGTTGCCAGCTGTGCTAAAATTGGAGAAAGCTTCTATGTTACATCAATTATATAAAATTAACTATTATTTAAAAATGAAAGGTTAAATTTTCAAATGTTTTGATTTTTAAAGTAATGTTATTCCGAAATCTAAACAGATTATAAAAAATGTACACATTCATTAGAAAGCCCTTATTCTGAAATTTGCAAACTATATTTAATAATACAATTGTCTCTCATAAGCACGGAGTTATACTTAAAATTTTAAAAAATAATCAGTCGAAATTTATTTTAAGCTCCTGTAACTCTGAACCTGTTGATCTGTGAACATGATCTCCATACAAAAGTTTTATCTACTCATGAGGGGCTATACAATGGTATATAGCAGTGCACTTTGATACGAGACACCCTGTATATACATATGCTATATATGATTTTGATCAACATATACGTATATTCATACCTGTAGTTTATACATACACGCTATAGTTTGGGGTCATAGGATTTTTTTTATTTTTGTTACATATACATAAGTTTGTATATTTCGGTTCGCATTCGGTTAGACCGGTAATTTTATTTTAAAATATTCTAGTACTAATTTAAAATTTTATTAGTAATACTCTGTTAATAATTGTATGTATAATGAGCTATGCATTTCAAACTGCGAAACTTTTTCGGTATAACTTCATACCCTATTTGAAAAGCATGAAATTTTACCTTGAATATTTTTTTAATTTCATTTGATGGCTAATTTTCTTAGTTGAAACTATGCCTCTAAATTTACATATGGATTATGGATACATTAATATACATATATCTACATTATATTCTATATAGACCATCAATATGTCTAATATCTTAACCACTACTAATATCTCTTTTTACTTTCATTTTCTTATAGACCCTTGTCTACACTGTTTCTATATAGAAATTCATACACATTGTATATATACATACATTAAATCAAATTTATTAAATTATTATAAAAAGATTCCTATATACTGTATGGTATAATTATGTATGACGATTTCAGATTGCGTGCCAATAATGTAATAATATTTTCAATTCATAAAATACTTGAATTAATTTATTATAAGATATTAACTATTATATTCCATTCTATTAAATAATTTCTTTGAATTAATTATAAAATAAAAAGCAACAGATTAAATGGCAAAATAATATGCAAAATGAAAAAATCCAACACACTGTGTTAAACCCGTTAGTTAAAAGATAAAAAAACAAAAAATAAAAATCGCGAAACAGGAAATTATTTAAAATGAAAACAGCAAAAATTACAAAAAAAAACATATTCAAGCGTTTTTAACGTGTAATTTTAAGGTGTTCACATTAAGCTCAACATACACATATAATTTTATTGTATACCAACAGATGGGTTTTAAAGTTTTATGATATGACAGCTACACATATACAATAATAATATCAAATTACATGCCTTTAATATAGAATATAATCCGAATGCATTATTAAAATGTGTAAAAATAATCTTATGAGTAAAAATGATATAAGCTACTTTTTTTTTTAACTTTTAATTTGCATATCAAATGAGTTTTTATTATGAATTTATAAACTGTTAATTCCAATGTAAAAATAAATATTTATTTTTGTAATATGTATAACAATATATGTAGGTGTATAGTAAGTGCATAAGTGTATTAATAAAATTTTAAGTATTAAAAGTAGAAGGATTCCTTCAAAGGGTGAATAATTACAAAAAAACATATTCGCAATGATATGAAAATGATTATACCATATAAGGTTTCGAATTACAAAATAAAATAAACAAAATATGAACATTTATAATACATACGTTATGTAAAAAATTTTATAATAAAGTATTCTCTGCATATATGTATGCAGGCCCGGTTCTAAATTGTTTGGCGCTCTACACACGCTTTCCAAAAAGTGCGCCTTCTCACACTTTCAAAGCTATGAATAATATACAATAAACATTGCATATTGGGCATAATAATTACGTTCTTGTTTTTGATAACTGCACTAATTGCATATGCTAACTTTGCATATATGATAGAACTGGCGCTGTATGTATATGTTAATAGAATATAATATTCATACCCAATACTTTGTGTATATAAATATGTGGGGTATTATACAATAACTCCGAAGGAATTAAATAGTTTCAAAAAGAAAAATTTGTATACACATAAATTGAAAATTATTGATTTGATTAAAATGAAAAAAAAAAAAAAACAAAGAGTAAAAATATTTAAAATTTTATTTGAAATTCATGTAAAATTCAATTAGTATATTTTAATTTTGAACGTTTATTTGTGAGTCATATCTTTCAGAAAGGCTTTTTAATCTGATAATGACTAAATATAGACTATGGGACATTGCAAGTACATATTAAAATTATTTTATTATTATAGTACATATTAAAATATTAATTATTTAATATAACAAAAAATTGATGCCATGAAACTTAATTATGTTAAAAAAATTATTGAAATCTGACAAAAATATTGTAAATAATTGTAAATTCATATATCCAATTAAAATAAAACCAATTAAATATTAGGAAAAAATAGATTTAAATAAATTATTCTATTCTGGAATTGGAGGAAATTTTCTAGAAAATGTAAAATGTTCTATTTCTTTTTAGTTTTAATAAGTAAATTGGAACAAAATTTTATTAAACTGAAAGATATACATAAATTAATTGAATTTTTCTCATTTGTAATACTTCTTGTATATTTTCTTTACTTGCGATGGTATAGCTGCCATACAAAGTCGAAAGTCATTTGGTCACAGATTATGTGGAAACTATTGAAATTACAGTGCTGAAATATTATGCATAAACGAATATGGTAATATAACAATAATTTTTTTTTTGGATAAAAGTCTTTGAAATTCTATGCGTATATTTGATAACTGTCATATATGTATAAGAGCGCTATAAATATAAATATATCCAGGAGTACGTGTAAAATGGTACGTCAATTAATATGCAGTCGTAACTTAATTGAGACCGTGAACTCCTACTTACTCTCGTTTTCTAATATTTTTATATAAATTTCACATATTTCTATAATATAATCTAAAATTAATTAAATTTATTTTTAAATTTAATATAAGGTTTACGAAAAAGACTAAATTTTATATTGAATTTTAAAAATTCTTTTTCGAAATTCAATCATTTTTTATTTTTTCTGTTTTGAAATGGTTTTTTCTCTTTCTAAATTTTTCTAAAGGGATTTTCCCAATTACGCCTTTACTTAAAAAAACTGGAAAAATAGATTTTAAGTTTCAATTTACAAAAAAAACTTTATAAAAAATTCACAATAGAAACACAAAAACGAAAAGCTTAAATTTTGAATGATTTTTGAAATGCCGTAATAAAATTTATACGAGTGTTACTCATCATTAAGATGATGAAATTAGTATAAAAAAAAATTTAACTATGATAGTGTTCGTAACTAAGATTATGAAATAAATTGTAGACAAAAAAAATAATAATAATAATAAACGAAAAAGAAAATAATAAGATAATCAGAGTTTTTATTAGATGAGATTTGGGTATAGAAAAATTATGACTAATCGGTAATTTTTTTAATTTCTCTAAATTACGTTACAAATTACTTGTAACATTTTATTATTTCAGATAATATTTAATTCAATACAGTTGTTTTACTTAAAATTATAAAAAATTTACGTCATTCTGCACGTTACAGAAATATTGAAAGATTATGTGTGGTTTTAATAATAAAGTAAATTTCAAATTCATGTAAAAGCTTTTAAAGCTTTCAATATACCGACCATACACCGAATATTGATTTGAAATACATACAAGATCAATTAGTTCTATGGATTTGAAAAAATAAATAGCGCATCGATAACTTCATCAAATTTAATAGATTAATTTTTGTGCAATAGAAAATTTTAAATATAATAGTGACCAAAGAACTTATTTACTGCAAAGATTTCTTGCCGTTCTTATCGCTTCTTGGCATTGTTATGCACACCATATATACGTATTTTATACAAATTAAATTCTCATTATCTGCTGACTACTAATTTCTTGGAATTTTTTCTCAAATTATGATTGCAAACAACGCCATTATCTATGTTATTTAGTGCGATTTATAATTTAAAAAATTTTCACTTTCAACACATTCTAGACATATTGTTTATATGTCTGGGCATAATTGAATGTAAATACATATATTGATAGATCATTCATATTTGATTTTTCATCCCTTATACTTATTGTAATTTTGAAAACAATTGAAACATATCGAATATAATTTGCCAATTTCAATATTATTCTAATAATAATATGATAAAGTAATTATGCTGAATATTATACAAGTGTATTAAAAGTATACCTTCTGATCTATAATCTGCCTAAAAGTATATACATTATTATTATTATTATCTGTAATTATGTACATTTAAAATGAGATTATATATTTAAATATTTAATTTATTTTTTAATTGAATATTTTTGTTTCATCAAAAAACAAATAAAATTTTATTGTATAAGTAGTAATTGAGTTTGTATGTACTTATATTAAATTTTTAATTTGATATAGTGTAATAATTAAGGTATAATGTATAATAAATGATTTGAAAAAAGAGAATATTATAGATTACAGTTGATTAACTATGCCTCTAGTTCATTTACATTGTATAGAAAACTATAATATGTAAATAGGAGTGATGTTCATAATTCTAGTCTACTTATAGGCCAACACAGATTATATTATATTATATTGTATGTATATATGAATGTATACAAAAATGTATTTAGTTTAAGCAATGGCTTCTCAATTAGCTTCTCATTTTTCTCATTTTTCTTTGAACAAGCGGAAATAGCAGTATAATACTGTGAAAATATGCCGAAATGGGCACAAGCATTTTATTTTAGACTATTCTTTTAAAGTAAAAAATAATTTTATATAATTTAACTCACGACAATTTCACTATACATTACTGGTAACGTAGCAATGTTTATGAGGAAATCGAATGAGTATTTAAATACCTCCAAAAACCTAGTTGAAAATTTTTGGTTTCGACAAAAAGTTATATCGGCTTAAATGGCTATAACATCCATAATTATTAATCGATTTAAAAAAAATTAATATGCAATGGAAAGTTGAAAGTGCTTCCTATCCTTAAGCGCCGTACATATCTTTTGTAAGGGCGTATAAAAGTGAAAAAATTGTGGAAGAATTGTGGGTGAAATGTGGAACAGTTATTATTGAAAAAATTATTTAACAGTTATTAGTTTATTTAAAACTAAGAAATTATCATTATTACATTTAGGGTAGGTACAAGCATCTTACACTTTATTTTGATTAATTTTATGTAATTTTTATCTACAGCAAAATAAAGATTTTTTTGTAGAAAGTGTCCAGCTTACAACTGAGTTATCTCGGAAACGGGGTATAGCAGAAAAAAATTATTAAAGGGTAATTTGAAGACCAACTCAAAATCTTTGAAAATATGAAAAAAGAGAAAAAAAAATTTAATACGGTAAATTTTTTAGTAAATGGTCACTTTGTGAAAAATTTCTTTTTTTTTTTTTAACTTTTTTCCACAATAACTTCTTAAAAAGTGCCTTAAATGACACACTATTTTTTAAAATAGGGAGCTACTTTTCAGCTTTCCACTGCATATTAATTTTTTTTTTTTAATTACTTAATATTTGTGAAGTTATAGCCATTAATTTATGATACAACTTTTTGTCGAAATCATAAAATTGCCCCAATCTTTTGTCCCAGAGAGATTATATCATCGTTCACCGGTTCACCCATCGCATTGTATGGCTTTTAGTTATTCTTGAATTGTATACATGTAATTACAGTATTGTATATTAAGATCTTAATTTCGTGTTATATTTTAGATGTATAAAGAAAACAACACATTCCTATTAATATTACAATATTAAAATTTCAATCTTGATTATTGTTGATTTTAATCATGTATAACAAATATTTTACAAAATTTCATATTATTTAAAATAATTATAAACAAACATTAACACTGTACAGCTGCTCATAAATTATTTTTACTTGTATAGTTTACATTGGGTATGTTTATATCAAAGAAGCATTATAAATTGAATGAAGAAGAATAATATCAACCTTATAAACAAGATTTTATATAATAAGTTTAAATTGAATCTGTAATAAAGAATAAATTATTACGTGCATTTATGTGCATGTGTATGTAAGGATATGATTTCCTACAAATATTTTGCATATGAAAACAATTTGTGTTTGAAATTAAAAGCTTTTAAAAATATGCTATTCTTGGTATTATAAAGAATTCAAAAATTCTGTTCTAAAAATTTTGTTAAGTTGTGTTGTTCTTAAAATAATCTCAAAAAGGAAAGACTTTATGGAAAAACTTTAAATAAAAATATATATATATATATATATTTATTAATATGTTTATATAGAAATACCTATGTATATGTATATGTATGCGTTAAGTTTATTGAAATGAAGATATATTGAAGGAGAACAAGCTGATATTCTCATTCCATATTCCATAATTTTAAAACAGAAACGCACACATAAGTATATAGGTAAAATTTCTACAGAAATTTCCAACTTTTATTCAATTTCTTATTTTATTATGTTGTTGTTTGATTTAACAACAATTCTGAATCATATTTTCTCTATTAATACTATTTATATATAAACACACCTTACTATATACATATCTTTATACCTGTTTGCCAATTGTACATTGGGGATTTTATTCACGTGTCTCTCGTATACTCTGAACAGTGGAGTAGAGCTTTTTTTTTCTTTATTTATTTTTAAGTTCAATGAAATTTTATTCATTTTTTTCTTTTTATTAAAAATATTATTATTTTTTTTTTTTTAATTTTAAAATATTATATTTAATTAAACAGGTATTATAGAATTAAAATAGTATTATGGTATTATATATATATGTATATATATAGGTATAACAGTTTGCTGTTACTATACTATGAACTTGAATTTTTATGTAATAGTAGTATTTTTAATTTTTGTTCTTCAAACAAACCGGCTTTTATATTTAATATTGTTATATATAATATGTATATGTATTTATACATAATAGGTTTTATTTATCATGTATCCATATAAATAATATTTTACATAAATCATAACCTTTACAATATATTTTTATTAAAACCTTCACAGATGTATGAACATTTTAATTTACAGCATGTCTTTTACAGTTTTATTATTTATATATTATTGTATATATATGTATATATTACATATAGATGATTGTGTATATATATATGTAATCTTGCGGTTATATTATAAACATAACATAGGTATACAATAATAATTTAGTTATATGAGACAGATTATAAATTTCATGATTATGGAGGGATTTTTAAAATAAATTTTAATATTACAATTTTGTGTTATATACTGTTATACATATTTATATATATGTATGTACATGCGATCAAAGAATATTATAAAAAATAACAAAATTTACTTTTATAATAAATTTCCTTTTAATTGTATTTGATCAATTAAATATTGGTGTGATTGGATATAAAAGTAATATAAAATGAAATTTAATAAATTTATTCAACAGAATTACAAATATTTTAATTGAATTGTAACAAAATAATTTTATAATTGAAAATTTAATTTTAATATTAAAATTAACTTTTTTCTTCTTTATATATTTTGTAAAAGTATTATGTACAATATTGTGAGTCAACTGTCTGAAACAGGAATTCCTTTTGTAGTTATAATCATTCTGTCTTTGAATGAGTACATTTTCATTTAAAAAATAATTTGAAAAATGATTTTATTTCTAAATTACTTTGCGTTCAATTAATGTTTTCAAACTATTTATGAGTTTATATGTATAGTATGTGAATTAAACGGTCTTCTTCGGTATATGAGAGTAAAACATAACCCTAATTTATTTAGTATAACAATTTTTTTCATATAGTTTATTTTTTTTTTATTTATATATCAATTAAATAAATTAGTATTTCCAATATTATAATTAAATGGCGAAATAATTCCGAAAACACACTATCCATCTGTTGTACATCAGTAATATTATTTGCACCTACCGGAAATAAATAGCAATAACTGTACGGATTATCTATACACATTTGTTCAAAGTAATATATGTTTGTGTATAGTGTATGTAATTATGCTCTGTTTTAGTTAATCATGAATAGTTTGAACTATAAATGGAACGCAAATATTATATATACAGTTAATACTCCGCTTATTTGAAGTATATATTTAACTTGAGAGTGTACTAAAATCGAATCTAGAAATTCACTAAAACTAAGTAATTGTTTGTATTTGTATTTGAGAAAATTCGAATTCTTTTTTTATTTTCAATTTATTTTCAAATTTTGTTAATTATGATATTTATCTAAGAAAATCTATATTATATACGCCATTGTATTTCTCCAAAATGTTATTGAGATACAAAAAAAAAAAAAAAAAACAAAAAATTTTCGATCCTTTCGCCTACATCATATCCTTTTGAAATGATATTGTAAAATAACAAAGTAAATTTCAAAATTTTTTGACAATTACTTGATATTAGAAAATGTCATTTTATTACATTTATCATCACAATTTTAATATTAAAATGAGAAAGTAGCTAAACTCATGTTAATGAAAAATTCATTCTATATAATATTATTATATTTTTCTCTTGTATAATTATTCACGTATATGATGCCTTGAAATGCAATAATTGTATATGTCACTAATATATACACATATTAATATTATTCTCGAATTTTTTACAAATTTAAATTATTTACGATAATTCTATTAACATTGTATGTAAGTACAAATTCATTGAAAATTAAAATTATATATTATATGTATACAATGAAAATTATATTTTAGATTTTTAAGTAGAAAATTTAATTCATGTGTTGAAAAATGTCATTAATATTTAAATTTTTTTTTTTTATTTTTTAAGAAATATATTATATTATGATTTATTTTAAAATTGAAATTAATTAGTTCTATTGAATTATTAATTTGGTGAAAATTTAGCCAGGTAGCTGATACTAGATTGTATAGAAATAGAATATTTTAAATAAAAAATAAAAATTTTTCAAATTTTAAATATAAAATAAGTTATGCACATACATATTATATTAGAGAGAGAAACGGCTTTTTAAAACTTTTTAAAAAATTGTTTTTGAAGAAGCGTACTTATTAATTTCACTTTACCTGTCCATCCGTCCGTGGATATATTCACAAATTTTCTACACCCTTGAAGACAGAAATCTGAAATATCATTCGTACGACACAATTTTTTACCTATTTTCCCTCCGACTAAAAATATGGCTCCTCACACATACTTAAACATGTTTTAAGGAAGTTTATACGAGTAAATATTTCTCAATTTTTGCAAACGCAAAAAAGTTGCGACTAACTTCCTCTATCGCGGTACATCCTATTCGAATATTAAAAAGACAAAATGATTGCTAAAATTAACCGTTATCTAAAATCCGTTTTTTGTTTTTCAAATTTTTGACAACGTTTTTCTTCTATACAATATATTTTAGGAGTCTGTAATTTTATCAGCTTTTATCAATGATTTTTGGCACATTTTAACACCAATTATATTTTGACACCACAGAATATTACCAATTATATACGTTATATTTCAAAACTAAAATTGAATTTTTAAGTATTCGATATAGAAATAAAATATATCGCGCATTTCCAAAGCAATTAAATGATGTAGGGACCTCAAACCGAATATGATCTTGACACAATTTAAGGTATCCGCAAAACGTATTTGTAATCAATAGTATATATATTATGTAATTACCAAATATTAATAATATGGAAAAATTTGTTAGTTGTAAGTGTCGGCTCACTTTAAACCAAAGTTAGTTTAAATTAGTATTTTAGAAAATCATGAGATTAATTAGGCTAAAATTCATAGAACTTAAAAATATATTCAAATTGATAAGAACAAAATATTGGAATTGAGAAAACCCTCCCTGTAGGGTTTTTAGAGAAAAATAAAAAAAAAACATATTGTATAGGTATTGTGCTTGCAAATTTCTAGATATTGTATTTAATCTCATTTTACATATGTATATATATATGTATGCATGTGTTATAAGTACATAATCTGTATAAATGAACATATTCCGTGAAAAGTGATTTTGGTTTATAGAATTTTAAGGTTTTGTTAAAAATGTTAATTTTTTTTTTTTCAGTTTCTCTTAAAAACATTAAAAAATATTAATTTTCATTTTCCAAGAAAAGTGTTTATTGTTTTTATTTTTTGTTTTGTTTTTTGCTATTATACACACAATTTTTTGTTTTTGTATATTAAACTTAAGCTCTTATAAGAAAAAATTTTTGTACACGTTGAAAATTTGAGCTTTGTTTGGTTTTTTGCTTTTGTTTTTTTTTTTCTTACAAAAATTTAATAAGGGAAATGAAGAAAAAATTTTTTTTCGTATACACGTGCATGAAAATGTTTTTTTTCTTTTTTTTTTAGATTTTTTCGTACTTCTATATACGTATTTAATATGATCTCCTATGTGTGTGTCTTGAAATTTTTCCAATATTTACTCAAATAAATTTCGAAGAAAATTAAGCAAAAACAATAATTATTAATAAAATACTCGTATATATATATGTATATATAAATTTATACAATAAATATATGTATATACACTTGAAAGATTAGTGTTTGAGTTACACAAATACATGCGTTAATAGAAAATTTGAGCAAATATTGGAAAAACAAAAACAAAGCTTTATTTCTCCTTGTATAATGTTTATTGGCCGTAGAAACACGCACATATGTTTTATATAATATGCATGTATATTAGTGTGTGTTAAAATTTTCGCAATATACATATTTATATTCCAGATATTCCGTATAGATATTATGTATGGCTTCATTATATTTGGGTACTCGTATGTGTTCTCAGTACGAAATGCACACAGAGAAAAAATCATAACGTGTACGTGTAGAAGAAAATTTGATAAAAACTTTTCTTTTTTATTATTTTTTTTGTTCTTCTTTTATTGAAATTTCCCGTTATTACATCAAGAGAAATTCCAAGAATTTTTAATTTCAGTATTTTTTTTTTGGGGGAGAAAAATTAAGTGGAAAAAGAAACAAAAAAAAGCTAAAAAAATCGCAAATGACAAAAGGAAAACCAACAAAATGTAATGACTGCACTGTAATAAAAATTGAACGTTGTTGATTTTTCATTAAACATTTCTTTTTTTGTTGATATATCTACATTGATGATGATGATGATGATGACGATGATTGATGATAATAATAATTTTGATATATTTATATAAACATATTATGTTTTGTACATAAATATTAGGAATTTTGTTGAAAAACTGTTATATATATATTGGTGAATTTTAATATTGTGAAATCTTATATTGTGTTGGTGAAATTTTTTAAATAATATTATTAAAAATTTAAAATGTATGTAATAAGTGAGAACATAATTATTTATTATAAAGAAGGATATTTGAAAATTATGCTCAATTATAGAAATTTTTTAACAAAAAAAAAAAGGGTTGTGGTTCAAAAAAATATATTTATATATATATTTGAGTTATTTTGAGTGTTCAACCCTTAAATCAATATGAAAAAATAAATTTAAGGGTAAGATAAACAAAAACTAAAAGTAAAATATTTCCAGTATAACGTTTTACATTCAGTATATAAGTTAGTATAACGCTTTATAAGGAGAAATTTGTTCTTTCATGTTGCAAAACATATTTTTTTACAAAATAATGTCAGTATGCAGAGCATTGGTTTATTTTTCCAATTAGGAAATTTTCCTATCTAGAAATTATAACTAACACAATCAACAAGTAAGTGTTTCATTTTTGTTAAAAAATGCTACAATAAAATAACAATGTGTAAATAATAGAAATGCCTTTATTACCCCAAATCCCTTTATGTTTTTTGTATAACATTATAAGAAATGTTGCAAAAACTCAACGACACAATATTACTTTTATAGAAATAGAAATGTTTCATTTATGTGCTTTTATTTACATAACGTATATAATGACATTTGCAAAACATACTTAATTATGCGAGAAGTATATATGGCGAATTAAAGTAAATTTACAATTTTAGCAACAGTAAATGAATATATTAAGGTTAGAATTCTTAATAAAACAAAACTAAATGAAAGGAAAAAAAAAAAGATCTTTTTTAAATATTGCCCAATAATTTTATATATACAATTCTGGAAAAATGTCGAATGAATTGTCTTTGTTTATATAATTTAGAATTAAGAATAAAGAAGAAATTAATAAATATACAATATACACTCGATATTCTTATTAATATAAAAAAAAACACTTATAAGTATAGTAATATAAATGAACGGGGCTATTTGCACGTGAATATGTTGTGACTTGTTCGTATATATGTATAGGATTTAACTTTTATTTCTCACACATATATATAGGGGGAAAAGTGTGCTATGTGACATATATAAAAAGAGAGCTGTGCATACACTTAATGTATATACACATGTAGATAGGCTCATTAAATGTAATATTTTTATTTTTATTAAATATTTAATTGCGTAATGCGTGATGAATTTTATTAAGAGTTTGTGTCTGATCAAAATCTATCAAATCTAATTATTAATCATTCGAACAAAACCATGCCACGCCATCTATTGCGAATATTTTCGTTTAACAATATATGAAATTTCTTTGTTATAGCATAGTAAATTTGAATTTAATAAAATTTACAAAATATTTTTAATTAATTCAATTGAATTGAGTTATGATTGTATTAAAATTAACTAATTTATAGGAATTTTATTTTAAAATAAAGTTTTATATTTTGAAATAAAAAGTAACTGTAATTTGCTTTAGATTACAATAAAAAAAAAATAAAAGCACAAAACTAAAATAAAAAAAACCCAACAAATTTCAAGCTTTGATGGGTGCGTGTTCATTGTATTTTTACCGACCGTATTGTGTAAACAATAGGTAGGTGATGTGATGGCAACAAATTTTGCATATCGAGTTTTCGGTGGGAACGTACTTCTCCATAGTAGGGAAGTGTAAATAAACTATTTTTAGCAACCTGTCGGTCTGTCGGTCTGTCCGTCTGTCGGTCTGTGTGCGCATGCGTGTATCTCAAGTGGAGCTGAACCGATTTTGATGAGATTTTATATGTAAGTTTATTTCCACCATGGCACGGATTGATCAACTTTTGAGATATATCAGGCCTCGGGAACTGCACTTTTTATAGCGGGCCTGTTTTACATTTTTGAACATTTTGAAGAAGATATTCAACCGATTTACTTGAAATTTTATATATAAACTCAGCTCGACCGTCCGCAAAAATTCCTAACTTTTGGAAGAAATCAGGCATCAGCAACTAGGCGTTTACTACGGGCCAAATATACATTTTTGTGTATATAAAGAGAAATAATCAACCGATTTCATAAAAATTTAATATTTGAATTTCTCGTATTAGAACAATGAACATGTAAATTTTTTGGAAAGATCAGACATCCGTAACTAGACGTTTACTACGGGCCAAATATACACTTTTGTGTATATAAAGAGAAATAATCAACCGATTTCATTGAAATTTAATATATGAATTCCTCATATTAAAGAAATGAACATATAACTTTTTTGG
This sequence comes from Condylostylus longicornis, assembly GCF_029603195.1. Lineage (NCBI taxonomy): Eukaryota > Metazoa > Arthropoda > Insecta > Diptera > Dolichopodidae > Condylostylus > Condylostylus longicornis. Next base: position 2,308,215 of record NW_026578009.1, on the reverse strand, counting down.
AAAGATCAGGGCTCGAGAACTGATTTGCGGGCCGATTTTACATTTTTCACCATATCTACGGAACAAATTGATGGAATTTCTTGAAATTTGATATTTGACTTCTGGTTATTACCGAAACTAACTGGCGAGCATTTCAGGGAATTCGGGTAGCACAAAGAGAAACTCTACTAAGAGCCAAATTTACATTTTTCTAAGTATGTTAACTATAAGCTTACTAATGTCCTAAAAATTGGAAAGAAGTATTTAACAGACATTTTTATAATATTCTGTAACACTTTCATTTAACTAGACAATACACAATGTGGTCGGTTATGTGCTGACCACATCAGATTTTTTTTTTTGTGATTTTCATTTTTTCATTATGTTTCACTTCGGTTTTCGTAGAAAATGAAAATTTTATTTTATTATTTTTTTCTGTTTTTCTTGTTTTTTTTTTTGAGAATTTTCTTGCTCTCCCCCTTTAATTTTTTTTTTTTTGAAAATTCGCGGAATATGCCATTATACAATGAAGTTAATGGAGAAAGGATATGGATAATAAGAAGGATGTATAGATTTCTTATTTTATAAAAATAAGAGCAGTGTAATAAGAAAATGAAAAAAAGAATAACTAGAAAAGAAGAACAATAACATTGTTGTTCAAATTAAAATCTTTAAAATTTCCTTTTTTTTTTCTCTTGTTTTTAATTTTAATTACATTTTCTGAGATTTCAATTTTTATCTCGAAATATAAATGGGAAACGAAGAAAATAAAATCAGATATTAAAAAAAAATTTAAATATTTTTTTTTTTTTATTTTTTCCTATTTTTAATTAACTTGTAAAACGAAGCAACAGCAATTACTAATTATGTATATACATAACAACAAGAAAAAATGGAGTTGACCATGTCAACTCTGTGATAAGCTGACGAATATACAAAATATCAGTACTATTCAAGAAAATATTTCAATATTTTCTGAGATATGGCCAAATTACTATTGAAATTGTATGGCAACTACCACAAGGACTTAAGAATTTTTAATTACTTTAATCACACATAACAGTCCTAATAATATACTTGTTTTCACGAATTTCAATAATTTCTGAGATAATACCAAATAACTTTTGGAGTTGTATGTTAGCTACCAGAAGGATCCAAGCAATTATAACGACTTTATTCAAATTAATAAATTTGCTTGTACAAAATTTTAATACCACAGTTTTTATAGTTTCTGAGATATCGCCAAACAAATTTTGAAGTTTTATGGTGGCTACCTGAAACATTACCCCGATCATGACCAATTTAAATAGGGTTGTGTCATTTACTATAATAAATCATTTCTGAAAAATTTGCAATTAGTTTAGAGTTATCGTCGGGACGCAAATGACGTTTTATTTCTGATCTTTTCATTTGATAAGAGCATTAATTTCATACGATTTTACAAAAAAAAAAAAAAATAATAAAAAATTGTTTGATCGTTGTTCAATTTATTTTAAAATTCACATTACTTAACTTAGACTGATTATAAGATTTTTAATTTATTATACGCCAATATGTGTATACTTTCAAATTTTCTATAACAGCTGATTTAGATACTTACATGTTGAATTATTATGCAATATATCAACGGATTTATGTGCATGTATATGTATATGTGCATTGGAGCCAATATTTTTGATATTAAAATTTTCGATTTTATGTACCGAAAGAATAAGATTTTCCGAGATTTATATAAGCAAAATTAAATTAAATAATAGGAAAGTGAATTAATTTTTGTAATATTTTCATTTTCAAATTTTATAAACTTGCACATTTATGCGTATATAAAGTTATATGTTAAGGTTTTTACAACTTATATGGCGATATTGAATGTTAATATTTGTCAAAACATACAAAATTTCATTGTTATTTTTTAATGATTTAGACTTTTATTGTTCAAAAGTGAAAATTATTACAATACTCCTATTTCCAATCAAGTTTTGTATATCAAACAATGTTTAATAAATACTGTTTGATATAAATTTTACATTTAAATTTCAAACATTTATCGAGAATTTGATTAAATCAAATACAATCTCAGAAATGTTTTTGATCACTCTATGAAACTTTTTGTTAAACATCATAGATTTTTAAACCAATTTCATTTCTATATTGAATGACATTTTTATTATATTCATACATAGCTATATTATTTGTGTTAGTTATTTTGTTGTACACCAATTACAGTTTTTAACATGTTCCTTAAGAATTTCCATTCCATTAATATTAAATTTTCTTCACAGAAAAAAATTATTTTTCGGAAATTCAATTTTTGTTTTTTTTTTTATAAAAATTTATTTTTCCAGTTTTTTTTTTTTTTGCTTTTCTTATAAATTAAGTATATATTTTGTTTTTGCTTATGTAAGAGTCATATGAAAATATTTGAAAAATTAATATAATTTTCTTGGAAAATTTTCTGTTCAGATCTCTTATTTTCGAATAAATACATTATACATATATAAATACATAATATATATATTAATGTACTTAATACTAAAGTAAGAAATTTTCAATATACACATTTTAATTTATTTTATTTTTAATGTATGAGTATTTACAGAAGAGTAACGATTACACACAACACACAAGCGAAATGAAAATATTTTGCTTTCTTATTTGCAGAACAGTAGTATTCGTAAATATAAGTATATACAGTTTTTTTAAGTATTTGTATAAGCATTGAAGCTTTTCGAATGTAAATAAAATTTTTAGAGAAACATAAATTATATGTATAGAATATTTGAGATCCTATATATAGGGATAGGTTAGTTATAAATATATATGATATATACAGATATAAATTTTATTTTGTAAACAATATTGTACATTTACAATTATATTTGTATATACTTGTATAAATGTATATTTACTTGTATATAAAAATAATAAAAATATCAGATCAGCCATTTAATTGATTCTAAGAAAAAGGAAGTAATTTTATATTATACGAACAGCTTTTGTTGTCATCAGCAATATACCTACAAACAAATACGTAAGTATATAACTGCATGGCAATATATATAATATGTATATTAAAATATGGTAGGAAGAATAATATACAAAAGGATAATAAAATAAAATGAAAATAAAAAAATACATGTATATATAAAAAAAAAAAAAGAAATTTTTCAAGTATTAGGTGTACGTATATATTTCTATGAAAAGCAACAAAATCAAAATTGCGAAAAAACAAAACGAAAAATGAAAAAGGATAAAACCATACAAAAGAAAAATTCTTTGAATTAAGGATATTTTATTGCGTTTCATTTCTCTTTCATTTGTTGTTAGTCTGTTATTGCTATTCTGCTTTTCTTTTTTTTTGTATAACAATAATTTTTAAATGGAAATGTTGTTTCTATTATAGTGAAAAATAATATTGTATATAAATTATTAAAACAGTAGTATTAAAGTATAATTTATACATATATGTGCCATACTAATGTCCGGCTGACAATATTATATAAGTTAATTTTAGAAATCGTTTTGTTATTTTAGAATTACATGGTATAGATGTATTAAAAATCTGTTTAACTATTAATTGAATTAATAGTCTTTCAACTTGGTTTACATTTAGTTTTTACAATGTAATCACTTTTTCACTAATCATACAGTTTTATAGGAGCGCAATTGGAACATCGGTAAAAATATCCTATTAAAGCACTTTGTTCATACATCCCTCCTTCCCCTCTGACACTGACTTAGCAACGTTAACTATAATATTATAATAGTGAGATTCGACTGTAACTTATACGTGGAAAAATTTCTCATGAATTAGATCTTTGTAAAATTTATTTTGACCTTATATTTGACATCGTTTTTTGTATATTTCTTTTTAGAAATAAAATTCATTTTAAATTTCGCAGAACTTTCAGCGATATACATATATATACATATATACACGCATATGGATAAAATATATATACACATATAAATGAATACATAAACAAAACAGAAAACAAAAAAAGAATGAAAAGAGAAAACAGAGAAAAGAAAATGCAAAGCGCTTCCAATTCCCTTAGGCTTAGGGTGAACAAAAATTCACAGTAAAATTATCAATAGAAAAAAGGGAAAAAATAATGAGAAAAATTATTTTGAATTTTTATTATTTTTTTTTTTATTTTTGTTTTGGTTTTTTTTCTTTGATTCTATTTTTAACAGGAATTTTGTTTTTAGAAAATACTAACAACGATCATACAATCATACAAATCATACAAATAAAATTGAAAACTTGAAAAATGGAGAATGGAGATTGGTGAATGGCAGAAAAGAGAAGTGGAAAAATATAAGAAATAAAAGATGGAAAAACGAGAAAAATTTTATATTTACGTAAGGAAAAGAGCAAAAAAGAAAATATAGTAAAAAAAGAAAAGAAAAGGAAATTCCAAGAAAAAACAATGAATGAAATTTTTTTTAGCAAAGATGATTTTGGCTTCGTTATTTTCTTTATTGTTTTTCTATTTACTTCTTTCTCTATTTAATACAATCCTTGCACATGTATGAGTGTAGAATAAATTATACAACAGTCATGTTATATATATATATATGTATATTATGTATAGAGAAGCAATCGGGAGCTTTAAAATGTAATCGAAGTTAATAGTTGTGTATTAAAAAAATTGATTGGTGAAATATCAGAGTTCCATTATTTTAAATTAATGTTTACATAATGAAGAAGGAATTATCGAACTACCTTCGTCGATTTAAAATCAATTTCATTGAAATTATATCTTAATTTTATCGCAGTATAACTATAGAACCTATACTTATAGTATATACAAATATACGTAAGTATGCAGATGTATGGTAACAGTGAAGAAGAACACGATATTATAAAAAATATTGAGCGTAAAGAATTAAAAAGTGATTTTTTTTACATAATATAAATAAATAATTTTAAATAAATATATTGGTTATATAAGCGCAAATATTTTAATATACAGTAGATCATATAAAATATAAAGATGTTGTAATAAATCGTAAAGTTATATGTGTGTATTTAAACTGTTGTGTATTTTATTTGATGGACAAAAATGAAATTCTGAAGCTATATAATAATAAATTGTTATTTTTAATTTGTATAACAGGATCATTATTTATAATATACACATACTTATATAATAAGATGAAATCAGATTCTTAATTTTTGCAACATGATTTAATATTATTCTTTTTTTAAGATAATTTTAAATCACTGATGTGATAACTTATATACGTGTTATAACCGACACATTTATTCCATATTTCCTACATATACTTGTATATAAATGCATATATTCCTAAAATTGCATATACCTCAAAATATGTAAAATTTGAGTCATGTGAGACAAACACATTTTCGGTTAAACTTCTGATATTTTAGAATTCTTTTATTTTTTCAAAATTATTTTGGATGTATAACAGAATTAAATTAAAAATGAAATTTTACAGAAAGTTCATTAATTATTTTCTTATATATATGGGTCAGCTAACCAAGCAATTCTTGTCATAACCTAAAAGTTAATTAATTTCACGTTTCATTCGGCAATTATAAGTTTTCATTTAAATCATGTAAAGCCAAATTCATAACAAACTGGCATACAAACACCCAAATATTTTGATAATATATACAAACATTATGTATAACAGTTTTTATTTTATTTTTATCGACCGTATTGTGTATACAATAGGTAGGATGTGTGATGGCAACAAATTTTGCATATCGAGTTTTCGGTGGGAATGCACTTCTCCATAGTAGGGAAGTGTAAATAAACTATTTTTAGCAACCTGTCGGTCTGTCGGTCTATGTGTGTACGCGTGTATCTCAAGTGCAGCTGAACCGATTTTGATGAAATTTTATATGTAAGTTTATTTCCACCATGGCACGGATTGATCAACTTTTGGGATATATCAGGCCTCGGGAACTGCACTTTTTATAGCGGACCTGTTTTACATTTTTGAACATTTTGAGGAAAATATTCAACCAATTTACTTGAAATTTCATATATAAGCTTAGCCCGACCGTCCGCGAAACCTCCTAACCTTTGGAAGAAATCAGGTGTCAGGAACTAGACGTTTACTACAAACCAAATATACATTTTTGCGTATATAAAGAGAAATAATGGACCAATTTCATTGAAATTTTATATTTAAATTCTTCATATTAAAACAATGAACATATAAATTTTTTGGAAACATCAGGGCTCGAAAACTGATCTGCGGGCCGATTTTACATTTTTCACCATATCTACGGAACGAATTGATGGAATTTCTTGAAATTTGATATTTTTAGTTCTGGTTGTTACCGAAACTAACTAGCGAGCATTTCAGGGAATTTGGGTGGCACAAAACGAAACTCTACTAAGACCCAAATTTACATTTTTCTAGGTATGTTAACTATAAGCTCACTAATGCCCCAAAAATTGGAAAAAAGTATTTAACAGACATTTTATAACATTCTGCAACATTTTCACTTAACTAGACAATACACATTGCGGTGGGTTATGTATTGTGGTTACATCAGATTTTTTTTTGTTATTTTCCATTATACTGAAATTTAAATTAAAATTTCGTTGTATCAAATTTTATTTAATCACAATACATGCCTTACAATATAAAAAAAATACGTTAAAAATAAAATAAAATTTAAGTAAGCAAATTAATATATATAAAAAGTTAGTATATATTGTATATATACATATATGTATATTTGTATTTTATGGTGATTTATGGAGATAATCCTAGAATATTTTTTTACTCAAATGCTTCTATTTACAATTTATTATAATCTGTCACATTTTTTAACCAATCATTTCACAATGTAATCTCTATATAACATACACGTACTCGTATGTGTGTATATATATATTCATGTAATAATATGTGTGTTTATGATAAATACAAATAAATTTGTTTAAGATTTGAAAGAATGTGGTCTCAAATATATAAGTTTATCAGCATATTATTTATATGTTTGAAATAATATTATACATACTTTTATACAGGATGATTTAGTAATTAAAGTGATTTAATCTTGATTATTTAGGGATGTCAGGAGCAAAATAAGTTATCGGTGAATGCAAAACTATTTAAAGTACTAAACTGTTTTCATATCGCTTACGATTTTTGGTGGGATAGTAGTCGTTTGGTTAGCAGAATTTGTATACTTAATACCGTTTACTTAATTTTAGTCCTTGTATTTTCAAAAACTTTAATTTTAAATTAATTGTTTTTCAATAAAACTCTTAAAAATCAATTTTTTGTTTAAATATTTTAGAATGATTATTATGATTAGAAATTAATGACAATTGAGAATTAGAGCGCTTAACGTATAATGGCTTAAATTAAAGATCAAGCAATTAAATTTGAAGAAAACTAAAAAAAGAAACAGAAAAGGAGAAAAATTTTGAATTTTTCAAAAATTAGAATGCTGGATATTCCGAAATTACATCAAATAAAAAATTAAGTTATATTGTGATATAAAGCTCCTTATTTGTACTTCTAAAACCGTTTTGCTTGAAGCTTCTCTTTTTCGAAACTTGTAAGCAATAAAAATTTGATCAAGTAAATTGTTATTGTATCAAATTTTGTGAAAATAATTTTAAAATTCCTGGATTTTGGATAGTTTTAAGATTTTACACCTAGTTTTAAACAAAAATTTTAACAATTTTCGATACTCTAACCAACAATATTTTTTAAAAGCATTGATTATTAAATCACCCTGTATAATATGTATAATAATTTTCATAGTATTATTTGAAAAAAAAAACTGACAAAGATTAATGCAGATTTTTTATTTAAATTACATACGAGTATCGTTTCTTTTCTTAGGCATTTGCTTTGTATATTAATACTCATTCTAACATACAAGTGTGTATCTAAATGTATTACAAATCAGATGTACAGATATGTAATATTTCTGATAGTGTTTTGCATATATTTGTATATTATTTTAATTATATAGATATTTAAAATTTCTCTTTCATATGAAATTCTTTATGTAAGTATTTATATAAAATAATTTTAATGGAAATTAAATCGTGATTATGTAAATTGATATGTATTTGTGTATAGCTGATTATCCCTTTGTATTAAGTATAACATTGCAAATAGTTAGGTATCTTTTAATGTGTATGAGTGTATGAGAAAATTAATTTAATTGATTACTCGTATTATATATTTTATACTTGCATCTATATATATGTACAAAAATATGTATATTTATATATAAATTTACATAAATATATAAGTATATGTTCATTACTTTTTAATAAATCTCTTAAGATATAAATTTACTGTACATTTATAACAACAAATAATGGTATACTACGATAGAAAATCATATAGAGAATTTTAAGCATACAGAAAGGCGACTTTTGTAGTGTAATACGTATTTTTCATTAAAATAAATAGCAAGATAATTTGAAATGAAAATAAGGACAATTTGAAGTTAAAGTATTGAAATTCGGAAAATACAAATATAATATTGATGGAGAGGGGGGCGGAAGCACTTTATATTCGTTAAAAGTAATTAAAAATTGGAGATTTTTTTTTGTTGTCATACAAAGTTAAAAAATAATTTTGTCACTATTCTAAAATTATTCGGGCGGCTAAATTATTTTTTGGTTAATTTAAAAAACAAAAATTAATATAAAATTCTTTCAGTCTTTATAACACTGAAATGACATACAAGAGAGAAAGAACGAGAACGAGAGGGTTGAACAATATTTCAATTTTCTATAAAAATCATATCAAGTATGTACTTTTAATTTTGATGGTTTTTTTTTTGCTCATACTCTCATGATCTAATATTGTAATTTTAAGTACAAAAGGCATATACACACATGAGTTAAAAAAAAAAAATAATTTTTATTTGTTTTACGTTAAAATCTAAGTTTGAATTTTAACCTCAATTAAATATTTTATGATGATTATTATAAAAAAGACAGGTTTTATTTCATTTAAATATTTTATAATTTCTAAGAATGTTCTTAAGTATGTACTTTGCACCTAAACCTCAGAATATGAATAATGAAATTTTCTCATACAATATGTTATATTAGTAAATACATATACATACATATAATAATATGTGTATTATCTGCTTTATAACATAATATATTCGGATTAAACCATAATGGTTTGTAAAAAAGCATTTTTCCTAAGCAAGTAAAAATATTAAAAAAAAAAAACATAGCTACTTAAGTTGTTGTTATTAAAAAATCCAAAATTTATGTATTCTGCCATATTTTTTGCATATTTTTAGGAGTAAACAACAATTGAGGGGGGGGAAAAGCATAAACATACAGTCGAACACAAATGTATGCGTCCTTTTTATTATTTTGAAAATTTATTTTATATAACCGAGTTTTGCATTTATGCGTATAACAAAAGTTGTAATTTTAGTAAACGTAGGTACATAAAAAGAAAAAAGGGGGGATAAATTTTTGGTTACTTTTAAGTAAGTTTTAATTAATTTTAATTAATGTTCGACTGTAATGGTCAATTTTGGTGGTTATTTAGATAATTTACGACAAATGAAGATTACATGATTCTTGATGACATTTTACTGATTAGTTTTTCACTTGTTTATAAAAATTTGGAAAAATTTTTACAATTTCGTAAATATAAGACAGCGAAATTAAAATTTAGTATATTTTGATAATCCTTGGCTTGACTTTAATAAAGAGCGTCAGAAACAACAAGTTCTTCTAAATAAATAAATTATTTATTAATGTCTAGAAACTATTATAATTAAAATTTTCTATAGTTTATTGTCGAAAAGATAAAAGGAGTAACATGTTTAAGATGACGGTTTATATTAGCGGACCTTTTACTATATTGTAATGATTAAATTGCTGGGGTTATTTTTAAAAAAATCTAAATGATTTCAACACAATTAATGTTTAAAAATTTGCACTTTTAAAGTTTAAAAAATTAATAGTAGGGAAAATTTTCCTTCTAGGCTTCTCAGTTAGATTTATTTGTTTATAAAATTTTAGATTTCGATCCCAAGAGACATTAGGAATTGTAAACTAGTAAAATTTCTTTCTTCCTCAATATTGATGAAAATGTACTAAAAATTACTAAAGTATACAATATAAAAGAGAAATTATTTTTTGTATAACAAATTATGTAAAAGCATTTACTGAATTTTGTTTTTGGATTTTTGCAATAAAATTTTTGTAATATTTGTTATTGAAATTAAATTTCAAAGTGATTGTCTTAAGAGGTATTTTCTGATTAAAATAGTTTTGTATTTCTACAAGATTTTCATTTAAATTTTTTTTAGTTATTAAGAAAAATATTTTTGTAATATGTAGTAATAAATACTAAAAATGTTTCGTAATGGTATTGAACTTTCATTAAAGGTATTTATTTTGGTTATGTAAGCTTATAAGAAACTAATAAGTAAGTAACTAAGTTATGTATCTTTTGTTTGTATATTATTAAAATTAGAATTGAAATAGAATTAGATTTGTAAATATTTAAAATTAATTATTTTTCATTTATATCGAATAATAATAATTGAAGCGATTAAATATTGAAGTGCCCACAATGACTTTAAGAAATTATTTAAAATTATGTTATACAGGTACGACCTATTATTCAAGTAGCAGTATTATTCAAAATTGTTTTTATATTATAACAAAATATCAGTATATACCAAGAATACAGATAATAAGATTAAGCAATGTGCCATGAGAAATATTAACTATAAGTTTAAAGGATCAATATTGATTATATTGGTTGTATGGTTTTTAAGTATACTGTTATATAATCTGATATATAAATTTTCGTGAGTAAGTAAAACTTTTGCATAAAAATAATGCTAACCAGTTCAAACACATTTCCAAATCATAAACTTAAAATCAATTTGAAAATTTTGATGTATTCTCGTTTCTTTCTCGTGTAGAAGCATATTGATAATAAGGCTTAGAATGAGGGTTTACTCAGTTAAATCTATACATTTTTTATGTTATTTTCATATTTCGGAGTTTCATGTTTTGAAAACTTGAAATTTTTTATTTTTGAAAATCATTGAGTTCTTGTGTACAATGCCTGTACATTGGAATACCTAAAATTCTATACCTTGTACATATTCTATACCTTGTAATGATTATGTAGCTGTAAATAAATGGGAAATAAATTTTCATTTAAATATTATATTAAAAATTTTTTGAGTAATATTAAGGATTCCGAGAAAAAAGAAAATATTTTAATTTATTAATTTGTGTTTACAAATATCAAACAGTTCTTTTTAAATTAAAATATTCAATAATTAAGTTAATTGTTGTAGGGTATGTACTATAGAGACTCCTTGATTACCAAATTATATATGTGCATTCTCATTTTATAATCAGGGCTTTCAATTGAAAGGAAAATTTCTAAATTATAATGTTTTTTCATTTTAGAAAAATAAACTAAAAATTTTGCAAAATCCTTTAAATAAATAATTTTATATGTACGTTGGTACATTTTCAAGAATGACGTTTGTTCGTCTGTGTACCTGTGAAAAATTTTATAAAAATTATAGCTCCATATATTCTTAAAAATTTGCATATTTTGACATTTTATTATGTCAAAATTTACCTATTTGTTTTTTAAATTCAGTGTAATCACAGCAACTTAGAAATTTGGTTCTTCAATTGCACACGTTATAGTGACCAAATGACTGGTTAAATTAAGCGTTATCTTAAAAACGCTTTTTGTTTTTCAAATTTTTAATATGATTTTTTCTTAAGCTATATAAACTTGTAGAGGTCCTGAAATTTGATAGTTTCTTAACAATAATATAAATAATTTATTTTCTTAGAAGACAATTTTTCGATTAATTTTCTGGCTGTCTTTAAATACCTTTCTGTATTAGGAAAACATGAAAAGAATTCGTTGCCTTGAGAACATTGTCAAAGTCTTCTTAGATTAAATATTTTTATCCATTACCCATTTAAATGTTACAATTTGAATTATGATTTATTGATTATTTGTTGTTTAGGGTTCTTTTAGTTTTGTTCTCATTTAAAAGATGTATGAAATAATTTTGTACATATCCAAAAAAGTGATATATTAATATGATATTAAGGGAACCATCATACTAAGAAATAGAAATTATTTTCATCTGGAAATGTGCTATTTTACAAACCATAAATTTTATCAGATTCTTTTTCCTTGCCAAGGGTACGCGTTGTTTTCTTTTTATTGCCAAAATTTAAGTAAAAAAAAAAATAGAACAATTCTTAGAATTTTTTTGTTTTTTTAATATTTTTTATTTTTTTTCATTAATATTTAAAGTCCCCAACGTAAAATTCTAAAAGAGAAGTACAAGTAAGTAAAAGTAACAATTAAACAAAAAGAGAGTGTAAACTAAGAAAATTTACTCATAAAAAATTTAACCTTTATCGTTAAAGCGGGAAACAAATGAAGCAAAAAGAAAGCAGTTACAAGCAATAAAACAAACAAAAAAAAAACATTTTTCTTTGAAAAAATCTAAAAATCTCAGGTGAGGTATTAAAAGTACATAACAAAATTTGTAAAGTCATGGCGTTTGATAAGGATAACTTGGTTACAAAAAAACAAAATCCAATTATTCTATAATATTGAAAATAACAATAAACTCTTTAAAGAGAAGAAAATGAGATCATATGAAAAAGAATTTTTTGTTTTCGAATTTACTGTGACGCTAAGTACAACTTTACCCGCTTGATGGGGCATATATTGAGGTATCCAAAAAAAAACCCAAAAAAAAAAACAAAATTTTATTCAAAAATAATTTTTCTTGGCTATTTCTATAGCACTGGCTACATTGTAAGTGTGTGTTGTTGGACGTATACACATAGTTAAAGTGTAAATGCCATCAGAGTTATTAATGTGTGTGCCACTTTAGAGGAAAAAAAAAACCAAAAGCATAAAACAAGAGTAAAAAAAATTGTGAATTTTTTTTTTTTTTTTGTTCTTATGTTTTTTACACATTACACATTACTTGTTGTGGTTTTCTGATTATTTTCGTTTGTTAACTCAATCTTTAATAGAATTTCCAAAATATCTCAATTTACGTGTATGAATGTATGTTCTATTACCAATTCGTTCTCAGTAAGTGATATAGTATTATAAATGAATAGTATATAAAATAGCTGTTATACAGATATTACCAATTCTTTTTGATATAATTTTTCTCTTTTATTCTCGTTATACACTATATGTATGCATAAGTATGCACCTATGTTTTATAGGATACTGTAGAATATAGGGTGATTTAAGAATGATTAAATGTTTGATTCGAAATGAATTTGACTTTGATATTTTAGTCGATATTTTAAAATTTATACATGATATATTGAGAAAAATTAAATTGCAAAAAAAAAAAGTAATTTTATTAGAAAAATGGCATCCGTCTATAATGAAAAAAAATTCTAATTTCAAGGAAATTAAATTAAAAATGTGATATATATAGAGAACACTGATTTTATTCTAATATCATTTTAATAATTAAGAGAAATAGTGACCTCTACTGTTTTAAAATTGCTGCAGAAAACTGTTTAAAAATGTATTAAACTTGGAAAGCATTGAGCTATGAAAAATTCATATTAAAACCTTATTTAAGATTGAAAATTGAATAAGGATTTGAGAGTTTTAATTAATAAGAGAAGCATTCTCGTTAAATGTTAATGGAAACTTATTTTTGGAAATTACTAATACTATATGTAAATATGATTTAATATATTATAATTTGTAAAACACCCTTTATATTTTTTTAAAGTTTTTTTTGTTAAGTAAATTTTATGAATAAATGGAGAAATATTCTCTCTGAAGAGATTAAAGTAAGTGTTATTATTAAAGAGATGAAATGTGAAAAAAATTTATATGTAAATATTAGGGTTCGTCATCTGCACGTCCGTATATCAAATTAAGATTTATTTGTAATCTAAAGATAAATTATTGTTAGTCCATCGTTATTTTTTTATATATGAAAATTTTTATACTCCAATTTGATATAATATTTTATCTTAAATTGAAATAAAATTAGAAATTTAAGTTATCACTTGAAATTAAATAAAAAAGAATTGACAAAGTATAACATTTATTTAAAAGAATTACTTAAAATTACTTAAATTTTAAAATTTTGCATATTTTTGGGAGCATCAAGGAATTTTATGTACGTAGCTATATGTACATAAATTGTATAATTAACCACTTCAAGAAATGTGCAAGTCGTTTAATTGGTATGTAAAGGTTGTTAGTAAAGGTTTTTCAGTAGAATGATTGATTCTAAGGATGGGCATATAGAACACAAGATATTAATTGTAATGATTTCATATTTCCTACTTTATAAAGTATTGCATACTTTTAGGTTTCATGACAAATCGAAATCGATTATGTGACCACTACGAATTATATTTTTGTGCAATTAATATAAGAAAGGCCGACGTCTGGTAGGATATTGTAATGTAGGAAAGCACAGATTACATAATGTCTTCGTTTACAGAACTAGAAGTTAGTATACGGGTAAGTACTTAATACGATTAAAGAGTATATGTATAAGAAAATTATAACCAAATTTATAATTAAATAACATTCGTATGACAAATTAATGTAAGTTAAATCACGGAAAAAATGACACCTTCCAATTTATTATACTCTTTTAAAAGGGAACTCCAGAAAATCCAAAATATTTCGATATGGAACGATTTGGCTTTAGGGTTTTTATTGTTATTTGTTTTTATTGCTTTATTGTTGTTATTGTTTTTTTTTTGCGCTGTTAACAAAATTATTCAACTCTCAAGTGTGTAGCCGAAAGCCTTTATGTATAATTTAGTTATCTTAAAAAAACAAACAAAAAGAGAAAGAGAAAGTATATTTTTTTTTTTGTGTAAGAACAGTTTGAGTTCAGTGCTTTTTCTTCTATTATCGTTTGAAGAGAAATGAGAAATTAAAAATATAGTGTTTTAGTTGATTTTTCTCTATGGTTTATTTCCTCTCTATAGCTCTCTCTCACTCATCTAGGGTAAAATTATTTTTTTTTTATTTCTACTAAAGTAAAGTTTTTAAAGTGTTGTTTTTTTTATCTTTGTTCGGCTTTTTATTGTTTTTTTATATTAATTTCATGCCATTATTAAATTCTTTTTTTTTTGTTAAAGTTCAGATTATGTGATGGAATGACCCATAAGATTTATTTAATGTGATTTAATTCTTGTTGTTTTTATATTGTTGTTGCTTGGAGGTATGAAATTCCATGAAAATATTTTGAAGATTTTGAAGAACGAATAATTTTTATATTTTTGTTTTTTTTCTTTTTTTTGTTCGAATTGTTACAATTTAAGAAAAAAAAATTGAATTTTTCTAAAGTGTACTTAAAATTTTTCTTCTTCTAATTTTTAATGCATTAGGCAAAGATTTAAGTTCTTAAATTTTTAATGTCTGACAGTCACTTGTTTATAAATTTTCCTACAAAAAAAGTCACTTATAATGGTTCACTATTTTTTTTTTTGGCTTCTCAATAAATTGTGGGCCTTCTCTTATTTAAATTGTTAAAGAAATAAAATTTATTAGTTTTTGGGTTTAATTTAAGTATGAAATAACTTCCAAAACCAGATATAGATGTGTATGTACACAGGGAAATTAATTGACAAATGCGATTTGTATGTTACTACAGTGTTAATACTCGTATAACCTTAAGTTTATAATTTTCTCTCATTTACTAAATTTCACATATACTTTATTATCTTTGTATAAATTTATATTGTTGAAACGAGACATTCAAAATTGAAGTGGATTAAAATAATTTTTTCAATGAGAATAGAAATTTTTTTGTAGCATTTTCAATCTATCTAATATAAAAGTACAAGAGGTAATAAAAACAAAATGGGGCTTAAATAAAAAACTTTAATAAAAAATGGAATTTTAAATTTGCCATAGTAAATTAAATTAAGAAATAATAAAAACTTTCAATTAATTCTCTCACATACTTTATGCAACAAAATTTTATACAACAAAAATGGCGTAAGTACGTATTACATGGATAGCGTTACCATATTGATTTCACACAAAATCTGGAAAATTTTGCCAAAAAATCTGGCAACATAGAAAAAAAAATGGCATGAAATCTTATAAAAAAAACCAAATTTATATTGTTACTTTAAGCTATATGACATTTTTATTGTCATACAGCTTGAGTTTATTAAAAACTAATCTTATTTGAGTTGAATCCAATTATTTTTAAAATTATAATTTTTACTGATTATAATTTTCTTTCTATTTATGCTTTAAATAAAAAAAATTAATTATTTTCTTGGTTAATTATTTTTGAAAAAAAAGTTTACTTTTGATTTTTTTAAACATTTCTCCATATTTCACCATTAGCTATCACCACAACATCGCATTAACTTGTATGTTAGTAATCAAATCAACCTTTTTCAACAAACAATATCAAAATCTGTATTCGGCTAGTCAAGTAGACAGTCGCTGTCTGTTGGAATTCACAATAATATAATTATTATCCAGCTTCAGCGTCATCTAGGTGTCGATTTATTTAAAATAAATTTTTTTTTTACATATACTGATTTTTGAAATAAGTACTAGATTATCGTTTTTTACTTGAATTATAGAAAAAGAAAGGTGTACTAACATACTTACTTAGTATTTTTTGTTTTTCATATACAAAATCAACTGTTCCAAAAATTAGTTGAATCCTTGAACTTTGCAAGATATAAATTGGAATTATTACCATGAAATCAAGCTAATCATATCTATTGTGACGCTCAAATATCCATTAAGCCTAATAATATTTTTCATTAATGTAAGTAATTAAATTTGATACAAAAGAAGATTTCAAAAAAAATTTTTTTTATATTAAATTCGAGCAGAAAAATTTTTCTTTCTTGGCTCGTTTCCTTTGATTACGTTATCCATTTGTTCTGCAGTTGCATGAAGGAGTTGCTATTAGTTATTCTTAGAACGATGTCTCTATTCTTAGAACTCTTTCTCTATTTTTGAAACTGAATTTATTCGACACAACTATGTCGTCATGGAAGTAGTTTCCTTTAAAAACTATAGAAGTAATTATGAAATTAAATTTAGTAGTTTAAATTAAATTTAATGCTATGCTTTCATTATAATTTCTTATTCATTGACAAAAATAAATATTACGCCATAGTATATTAATAAAAGTATTATCATATACTAAAATGAAAGTATCAAATATTTCTCATTAAAATGTTTCTCATAATTAAAATCACAACAATGTTGTATAACACATTTACATCGCATATTTATAAAAGAAAATTTATAACTTAAAAAGAATTTATTTTTAGTATTTTTCAAAACAATTTTAAAATTGAAAAGTTTGTTTTAATTTCATCCTGTCCGTCTGTTTGTCTTTAAGTCAGTCCGTGCGCTTACATTAAACTTAAAACCTACAGCCAAAACCGCTTCTATAGACATAACAATTGCAGAATAGCTGTTCAAATAATAGGTTGTCGAATCAACCCGTCTCCTTTTTTTTATCAAATTTTTAGCATTTTTTTTTCTTTTATGCGGTCAGGTCAGTATACGTTGTAAGAGTCGAATATTGCTTTTCTCTTAGGCGTTCGGTATACGTTGTAAGAGCTATAAATATTTTAATATTTTGTAGAAATTATTAATCGATTTACTTATTTCGCTGGAACGAGTTTTTTTTCAACCTAGCTCTTCTTTTTAGTCTTCATCTCTTAAAATTAGCAAAATTTCAATTTTCGGCTTATTACTTCTTCGAAAATCTAACAGTAAATGTCTTTTCAACAAAATACATATACATACGTATAATTATTAAATTATCATATTAACCGTCAAATTCGGTAGTTATTTTAATGTTTCTTTTAATTTTTTTTCTTTCCCCGAAGCTTATTCAATAATTTTTAATTAAAAATTTTAATTAAAAATTTTCTCGAAAGAAACATTCACCTATTCAAGTGAAAAGTGTTACTTTAATTACCAAATTCCAAATTGATTTGATTCAAGTTCATTAAAATATGTACACATAAATATACAAACACTGTTTATTAAAATGGTGTGTATCATCCATTAAATAATTCATTTAAATTATTCTTTTTCAATTTTAATTCCCACAGATCAAATACAATACATACATAAATATTAGGAAACGACACAAGCAACAAATCTTTAATTTATTTAAATTTATATAACAGCAAACAGAAGTACAAAAACAAAAATGTTATTACAAAAGCAGATGTCATTCCAATTAATTATAAATTCAAACTTATGCATATACATACATATCTCTCCGTACATAAACATAATGGGATCTTTTATTTTTATATAAAAACTATAAGACCACCATATGTTAAAGAGCCAAATATATCTAATGGGAGAATAAGATTCAAAATTCAAAAAAAAAAAAAACTGAAGTAAAACGTCAAAAATATTGCAGTGGTCCAGTTTTTTTGAATAAATCAATAAGGATTATAAATTAAACAATGAAAAAATACTAGATTTTGATTGAATCACACACCATAACAAAACATGATAACCAACTAACCAAAAACTGTATAACAACAAGTGAAATACAAAAAAAAAATTATTATTTGAAATTTAAAGCCATCGGTGGGTAAAATATCACAAAAGAGTAGAAATTATAAGGAAAAAAATTATAACAACAACAACAATTTTAAAAATCTCAAAATGCTTCGAAAACATTTACACGGTTTATCGACTCTATAAGTGTTATTTATACTCGGTCCAGAATTTGACATAATCTCTGTTAGGTTTTCATACATAACTATTATATCGATTCTTTTTATTAATTGTTTTATTTTTTTTTTTAATATTCTTAATTTGTTTGTAATCTTGTTAAGGAAAAAATAACAATTTTACTGATTACACAGCATTAAAAAATATTGTTGAGATCTAATTTTTGAGATTTTTCGATTTTGTTCCTTTTCTTTCCTCATATTATCTCAATTTTAATTGTAAAATGTGTTATACTTATATGTGTAGCAAAGTGGGATACAGTATAAGAGGACAAAAAGATGATAATAATTATTTTGTGAAATACATATTTACATAATTTAAGTATATATGTATGTACATATGTTATAAAATGGAAAAAAGGTGCTACATATGAGATACATAGAAAATTTCATATGGCATTTTTGCTTTGTCAGCATTTCTCATAATTTTTGTTTATTTTCTCTTTGGAGATTTTTTTTTATATTTTATTTTATTTTTTCTTTTAGATTATTAAAACGTTCTGAAATATTGGTTAAGTTTTTTTACCAAACCAATAGAACTTCAACATGAACAAAATTACATGGTTAAAGGGAAAACAATCTGTTATACTGTGCCATTATTTTTTTGGCCTTATGTAAGATAACAGAATTTCAAAAGTCTATGCAGATTAAGTGACATAATTTAACCGTATATTTAGACAAAAATTTTTGGGAAAGAATCGGTTTATTGCAAATTGAAATCGATATTGCTGAATAATTGATTAAAATATTTGGTTTCGACCGAATACCGACTGTTATAATGAACAGTCTGAATATGAACTGTTATAATCAACTGATTGAAAACAAAATTTAGATATATGTTATTGGTTAGCAAATATTTTGTGATTTAACCCTTCTCTTATTAATATTTAGTATTTATTTATGGTAGTTAGCTCATGTTAGTGCCTATATACAAATTTTGATGACCAGTTTCTGTTCTTTTCTTCAAGACCATCGGCAGTGACTAGAAATTAATCAAAACTTATTTTTTTATAAAACAATAAAACACCCTGTATCACGCATTTATTCATCTTTATTTAACTATACACGCTTTCTAAAATGCAGGTATTACTTTGAGAATTTGACAAGGGAATAAGAATAAATTTTTACATTAATATATGTCTGAAATATTCTTTATATTATATGACATTAATATTACTGTGCACTATGTAAGCATGTGTATGTGTACTTATGTATATTTGTTAAAATGTTCTATAAACACTCATATTATTATTAACCATAACAAAAAACAAAAAATTAAAGTATATCTTAGGAAGAAATGAAAATGATAATTATTACCTGGAGTGCATTTACCTGGAAATGAACCTTGAAAGTATCATAAAATGTAAGTTGACTAAACTTAATGCATTACAGTGTGTGTTTTAGATGATGTGTAATACTTAAATTTCTTAATATGTTGTTAGTTTAATCAAATAAATTAATTTACTACACTACTTACTATAATAACGTACATTGCTTTAATATAATATTAAAATTATATGAGTATCCAGTTATATTGGTAAAGGAGAGTGGTAAAAACTAATTTTATTATAAAGAAGTTTTAAATTTTAAGAAGACAAATTTTTCATCAAAAAAACCTCCAATTAATTAAAGTACATATTTTTTCTGTTTTAACATTTTTCATTGTAATTGTCATCTGTCACTTCTCTTGATCCTTTATACATTCATATTCAAAAAATAGCTCTAAAACACGGTTTAAAGGTTGACAATGATTCAAATAAGCGTTTCAGCAGATATAGTGTTGCAAAATTTGAACAAGTCAGGTAAGTATAAATAATGTGTCATTTTTATGTATGTCAAAATTTAATATTTATATATTGTTGATCATTATGAAGATATTAGGAAAATTATAGAAATTACAAAAGATTCTCCACAGGTGTTAAAGTTTTAATTAATTAGATGCAAAGGTGTTAAAGTTTTTAATTAATTAGATGCAAAGGCATTCTGAAAGAAAACTAGAAACGTGCGAAGGATTACGTTTTCAAAATCATTTCTCAGATATTCATTGATTTCATTAGATTAGATTAGATTACACATTTATGTTATTATGTAGTGTAAAGTGCTAAACCTATAAAATTGCCGCATTTCCGGAGTGTTGTCTCGAAATTTTTACCGCGAGGCAGTATACATTTACCTATTGCTTTAAAAAATTGAATGTCAAAAAAAAATTAAAATAATTTTCTTAATTCCAACCAACGTTTGGAATTAGAAATTCGAATATGGTATGATTGCCTCGCGGCAATTAAGCGTTTGTACATCTAAAACATTTTTGACATTCTTTTAAGTGTAGCACTAATTTACTCAATTTTATTTTCCATTTTTTCAAAAATTTTCAAATCATCAGTGTTATTTTCATATCTGAACCAATTCTTAAATATCTGACCACTCTTTTCAAAATAGGCGCATTTTATACCTGAATCTAACCCATACGTGTACATACATACACATTTAAATATTATATTACAGATAATTTTCGACAAAAAAAACACATCCATTCTGTGTTTTTTGAGGTTATTTGTTTTCTAAAAAAAAAAAAAAAAATTGTGCCGATTTACTTCTTCGAAAAAAAAATCGTCCATTCATTCTACAGTTGAAAAGGTGAAAAAAAAAATAAAATTTGAAAGAAAGAAAAATTATTTTACAAATAGGATGATTAAAGGAGCACAAAATATAATGTAAAAAAAAAAACAACAGAAAAAAAATTCATCATCGTTCCTGACCTTTTTTTCGTTATTTTTACTCTCGATAAAATTATGAGCTCTTCACTTCACATACACAACATACCACTTTGTCAAAAAGAAGAAAAAACAAAAATAAGAACAAAAAGAATAAAAATGTAAATGACATTTTCAATGAGAGGAGAGTGAATAATAAAAGAATAATAAGAAACACAAAAAATTGAGAAGACAAAAAAAAATTTAAGATTTTAAGTTAAAGATAAGCAAAACAAAAAAGCAAAGTTACTTGGAATTTCTTACAAAGGATATTCCGCAACAATAAAAAGAAAGGTACACACAAACACACAACATGTAAAAAATAAAAAGCAAAATTCTCTTCTTCTTCAACTTCATTCTCACATATTTTAATTTTTATAAAATTCTTTATAATTTTGATCTTTTCAGTAAGATATTATAAAAATTTTTTTTTATTTGAGATCTCACAGTACTCGCATATGTTACACACACTATGTATGTATGTGCTCATGTAAATTTATTAACAATAAAAATATAAATTTTATACATTCTTAAGGATAATATGAAAATTAAGTTATATTATTCTATTATAATATAAAAAAACATGTTTGTACATAAAAAAAAACAAAAATATTATGTGGTACATGGTTTCGATATAAAAAGACAGCCACACATCAGTACTTTTAATTTAAATGGCAAACTCTTTATTGTTTGTCTTTTTACATACATATAAATGTATAAATGTAATTAGTCAAAGGTTTGTCTAAAACTAATTTATAATATTCGTGTCACATTTATCGTTGAGTAAAATTCGAAATTATCGTTATTCGCAAAAGTTAATCTACTATACTTATACGAGTATACAAATTTCGAATAAATTAGAAATTTATTGAATTACTTTTTTAGCACTTTTCCAAAAATTTTTTTGAAAAAAAGTGCTTATTAGTTTCACTCTGTCCGTCCGTCCGTCCGTCTGTCCGTGTGTCTGTTTACAAAACTTCTACACCCTTGAAGATAGAAAGCTGAAATTTTGTACGTACATAGATCTTTACTAGAAACTTATTTGCGTAGAACAAAATTTTTACCTATCTCCCCCCCTCTAGAAGTTATACCCCCCCAAAACCTTAAAAATGGCTTTTATTAACTATTTGTTGCAATGAAACCATAAGCCCCCTAGCGCGGTATACTATAGTTAAACTTTAGAAAAACAAAATGGCCGTTCAAATTTACCGTTATCTAAAGTCTTTTTTTTTCCAAATTTTTGATTTCGTTTTTCTTCTTGACCCCAGCCTATAGAAGCTTGAAATTTTAGAAGCTTTTAGACATTTATAAATAGTTCATTTTGTTTGAAGAAAATTTTTTTCATCTCCACTCCCTCTCAAGTTATCGCCTCTTGAAATTTGTAAAATTTGAATTTTTGACACAAAAAGCTAACGGTAAATTCCATGACATTAAAAAATATAATTATTTTTCTTAACTCACACAATTAACCCTTATAATAGAGCATTATGTTAAGTCCTCTAGATATTAATTTTGAAAAGTGCTACAATACAAACCATTGGTTTGACCCAACTTTATTATTACTAATGTAACTAATTTGAATGTCAATCAAAATTATTTTACTACTTTAACCAAGTTTAAAAAAAAAATCGTTTCCGATTACGGGTAATGAGTAATTTATTTTTAATTTTTAATGATATTTTAGTTATCGATCGAACAAGAGCGAATATATTATTCTTATACAACTGTATAATACTACCTGTTAAATTGTTTTCCTCTCTGACGCAAATGGTTAATTTTTAGATGAACTTGTTTTTGCTCGGAAGGTCAAAATGCATGATACACTAAAAATTAAAAAATTAATTGTGAATATTAAAATTTTTTAAGTTCTAGGCCTCACTGAGCAATTATATGAGCAATTATATGAGAGGCAACAATAATATTACAATATTATAAAAATTGATGCAAAACTTCATCTGTCAAAATATTATTATATTTTCATTTGTCACATTATAGATCATAGGTTTAAGTTATTTGATACTTCTTCATTATAGATCTATTTTGATACTTCTCGCCTTTTCTATATAGAAAAATAATTTTGTAATTAATTCCTGGACATTGTTTCAATTATTTATTATTTCCGTTTATTTTGTTTTTAATTAAACACTAAGTTGATCATTAATAACTTTTAACTCATGAACTTTTTATATGATACTCGTATATCTTGCTTGTGTATAACAAACACATTCATATACACAATATTGAGAAAAGGGGAATTACATTTTTATTTTAAATTTATATGAAAATTTCTTTAGACGTAAGTGAATTACGTAATTTTTCTTTTTCAAAATGAATTGTATAATTATAGTAAACTTAATTGATAAAAATAGTGATTTACTTACGATAATAAAAATTTAACAGGTAAACATTAGAATCAAAAAATGACTTTAATATCCGGTTATATTAAATTGTAATAATTTTTCATTAATAAATTATTAAGTATTTTGTCGCTTTGTCGATGTCAAGTTAAATATTTTTATGTGTAATAGCAGCTAGTAGTACTAGGGTTAAAAACATTTATATATATGCACTTACGTATTTAGATAAAAATGAATCTATGTATATGTGTGTATAAAAAATTTTGTTTTAAAGAAAATTTGTACTGGATTTTTACGTTAATCTACATATTATATAAGTCTAGTTTTAGAATAACTCAAAAGTTCTACTCTTCAATAGTTTAAATTTTAGCTTGAAATTGCGTAAAATATACAGAACTAAAACAGCTGCTTGCTTGTACTATTTTATCGCAAATTTACTGATTCGCATTCATAGTTTGAGTATTTTTCTGGAAAATTTTTTTTAAGAAAATTATGAAATCTTTTTATTGTTAATTAAGCAAAAATTTTATAAATAATAATCAATCAAAATTCTTAAGAAAAAAGATAAAAAAATTTTTGTTTTCGGTTCAAAACTGCTTGTTGTTTTTTAATTGAGAACCACAATTTCTTTTGAAATTTTTAATTATTTTTAGAAAATTTCATGATCATACAGAATTTCGATCTGTCTTTGCACTTAAAGAGTATATAACGTACATTTATACATACATAAATTAATTTTCTAATTTTTTACACATACTTTGTAATCTAAAGCACGTCAAGTAGAGTCAAAAGTAAAGGGACCATGTTTTTTTTTTGTTAAATAATAAAATAAGAATAATAAGTAAGTAAAGTGCTCAAATAGAATTATAACGATAGGGAAACATCGTAATTTATTGAATACTGCCAAGGGCTTTTAACGCTTTTCCTCCATTAAAGGATTTTAACTTATATTAAAGTATATTGTGATCATATTATTTTCATGTATTAGTTAAGTATTTCAGACCAATATATATGTATATGTCATATTTTTTATGTTACTATTCTTTATATATGTAAGTCGAAAAGGATTATTGAAATTTGAGCATAATATTGTCAACGTGCTTCCAAAATCTTGATTGAAGGGTGAAATATTGTTGTATTATTTTTTGAAATTTTATACACACGAGTAAGTATGCATATAACCATGTATATGTACTAGTATGTATTCATCCTGATTAAATTACAGAAAATTATTTACTTAATATTAACTGAAAATTTCTAAATATCTGTTGCAGCGGAACATCACAACTTGTTAAATACTCTAAATTTGCGTTTAAATTTGAAGTAGGATAAGTTCGAAGATAAAAAATAAAGAATAAATTTTAAACAATAAAATGAAGTGTTACTTACTTACTAGTCTATTGTTTCTCGTTTAAAAATTTCTTTTTTTTTATAGTTAAAACAATAGCATTGAATTACCCGAACGATATTTGAGTACTACGTTAAAATTAATTCAATATACATAGCAAGAGACATTTATATAATATGTGAACAATAATTCTATTGCATAACACGGAACTGTATATATATAAAATCTGACTACAATTTTTTTTAAATAAATGAATAACATATTTATGCACACATACATATGAACTTTATTATATAAGAATTATGTAATTTGCATAACAAAAACCAGGAAAATGTCAATGTAAAAATTTATATGCAAAGGACAATTTCAGGGCAATGTCAAAATAAAATGTTTAACATTTTTTTCAAAATTTTTAATTATTTTTAGATTTAAATAACTCTTGCGACAGAAAGTCGAAAATTACATGTGCCTTTTTAAAATTTCATTTTGTTTTTGTTTGTTCTCCCTCGTCCATCCACTTCCTATTTATTTTAGATACGAACTTTTTATTCAACTCAAAACAAAAACAAAAGATTTTCGATCTCTCAATAATTTATAATTAATGTGCCTTTTGTGGCGAGCTTTTCAATTCTGTAATACATTATAAATTTACCAATTCCTTTTTATGAGATATGTTAAATTACAAATAAAATGTTAAAATCAAATTGTATGACTATTTGATTTCATATAAAAAGTTAGCGTAAAAAATTGTGCAATTTAAAAAAAGAGTTTTGGTTAGCAAAGGGTTAAATTATAATGCAAATTTCTGAAAGATTAGAAAATTTGTTAGTTTTTTATATAAGCAAAAGTTAATTTTATGCATGATTGTGAATTTTAAATACATTTTCTCCCTTGTTTTGTGTCACAGCACTTTTATTTATCAATGTGGAAAATTTCTTTCATGCGTTTACTACGTTATTATTCTTAAGTACCATTGTGCTTTATGGCACAACATATATGTGTGTATATAAAAATTTCTTATATTTATATGTATCGAAAATCGAATTTCAATTCAATATTTCATCGATATTTTATATCAAATTATTTGATAACGCATGGCGCTATTTAAATTTCTGAAGGGGTTAAAATTTTTTTCCTTTGTTTTTTTTTCTATGTATTATTTTTATTTAAGTATTTAATGCTTTTGTCTTTCGTAACGTACAGTCTATTAACTTATTTGTATAGTAGTTATACAAATACGACATGTAATGGAAATAACACATGTGTTATATGTTACTGCCGTTATTCTTATACGTATAATAAAGGGAAATTGAATGTTATATAAATACTTATATATATAAAATAAATTAGTATCTAACCCATAGTTTTGTAGACTAGCAGTTTTCTCTTGGAAAAATAAAAATATTTTTTTTCTAAACAACTGTTTGACTATTTTAAATTATACTTCATTAATATTGGCCGACTTTGAACTTTAATTAATTGACGTGAGTTAAATAAATTTTATATTTTTTGATGAAAAAACATTTGAGTTACGTAGTTGGAATTTGGGAAAAGTTTGCAGTAAGTATTGGAAAAAAAAAAGAAACGGATAATTAAAATTTGGCTAACTTTGAGAGATGATTACTTTATAAAGGAGGGAAGTCGAAGAAAAAGAATTTGTTTCGGCGAAATATACTACTTGTGGTATTCATTTTTGTAAACTGTTAAAATTTTTGTCTTGATTGTTATGACTGTAGGATATCACCGCTTTTTTGTGTTCTCAGAATTTAAAAACTTTTTGTGATGTCGGCACAATAATTTTTCTCACGACTCCCATTTGTGTATAAAAGTTTAGCTGTCTATTTTGTACCGACCGTCAGACAGCCAGGATGAAAACAAGTATTTTTTTTCGATTTTTGTAAAAAACTAGTTTTTGCATTGCGCATACGATCATATTAAATGTGGAATTATTTTGTTCGTTTTACTTATACGTATAATATGTATGTGTGCATATGAATACAAAAAGTAAATAAAGGAATTGAATACTTAACTATATATAAGTAAGTACTTACTTTAATTCTGTTCTACTTATTTACATTTTATACGATAATAAAATATGATAGATGTAGAACAAGTAAAAGGAATAAAATAAAATGTTAATTTAATTCTTGAATATTTTTTTTTTTCTGTAATCACAAAAGTTAGTTGATGAGGACGCGTAATTAAATGAAAGAAAAAAGGAATATTTTATAGCATTAATATGAGGTGATGTGAATTACATAAATATTAAATTTTATATATTAATTCAATAGGTTTGTTCTGCATGCAAGTAAGTCCTCATAATAATTATTAGGGATTATAAAAACCTTGAACTGAATTTAATGATAGAATTTTAATTTCGTATATATATGTATGTAATGATCATCAATTTGCGTGGTACTCAAAGAACCTATATTTGTATACGTAATTTCAAAGAGACCAATTATATTCTATTGATTTATTGAGTTATTCAAGTACTCTCAAGATTACACCAACGTAATTTTCTTAAGATTTAAAAAGCTTTTTAAAATATTCTTGTTATTCTTGTTAATTAAGTTATACTCTCTTTCAATTCTTATTTCTTAACTTCGGGGAAATAGTGGATACTTAAATCAAAAATTTTTCAAAATAATTAAAATTATTAAATAAATTTAAAATTTTTTAAGTGTAGATTCGCACCAATTTTTAATATATCTTTTGAACAATATTAAGTATAATATGATTTTAATATGATTTGTCGTAAATTGGCTTGGTACTGTTATCTGATATAGAAAATATTACCTTAAAATAAAATTAATATTTAAAATTTACTTAGTATAAATAAATATATAAATTTTGCATATTATACACACGTTGTTATAACAATTTATTTTTGTTTTTGTGCCCACATACACTGTAAAAAATACAAAGTTTAATTTTTAAACTTTTGGTTTAAACTTAAATGGTCTTTTAAAAAAATTTTTGTTGAAATAATAAATCTCTACCTAATTTAGAACCTTAAGAATTTAAAATTCAAATATTCTGGGGTTTAAAAATTATTTACTTAAAATGTTATTTTGAAAATAAAGCTCTTACGTTTTATAATTAAAAATATTTCTAGTTCGAACAACAAAAGTTTACTTTTAAACTTTAAGGTTTAAAATTTATATTTAGAGTACGCAATTTTAAATTTTGCAATTACTTCTTGATTGTATTATTTAATTGTTGCGCTCAAATCTAACCAACTAAACTATTGCATTAATACAAATTGAATGTGTTAAATAAAAAATGTAATCAGGTTGTAAAAAAAATTACAAATAGTTCGATTACTTAATTGTACTTAATTGCATTTCATCCATACATAGTTGCATGTGTACGCGCTTGAATATAAGCCTTTGCAATACAAATAAATGATCAAACATTTGCAGTTTGGTATCGAGTTCTTATTCGAAAGATCTCATGTTCGATTCCAGTCTCCAGATTCTGTATTATTAAAAATAAGTATTATTAAAATGATTAAAATTCATGTTTATATTTGCAGTGGCTTCATTATACAGACGATAATAACATTCACAATAATATTAAGTACCTCTATAGAAAGTCTCACAGTTTCGTCACCTCACATTTTGCTACAGTTAGAGATGTCTTATTCTTTTTTTTTTGCTTTATATACTTACTGGCTTAAGACTTTGTTCTTCAATTATTTATTAACGAAAGTTTAAAATTTAAATTAAATGTTTTTTACAGTGTATAAATATTTGCTTCAACAATATACTTAAGCCTTAATGAAAATATCATAAATGTCTTCAAATATTTATATATATGAAAAATCTTGAAGAAAACATCCTAATTTAAAATTCTTAATAGTGTTGTTGTTCCTATATAGTGTTGTAGTGTTGTACGATTTCTCGTATCTTTTGTTTTTAAGGCATGAACGAACCAAAAACAGAAAAAAAAAAGAACAAACTCAATAATTTATGTTTGTTTGGTAGTGAGCTTATATTAAGGGCTGTCGTTGTAAAGTGATGCAACTATATGTTCGAAAATGAAATATAAGGATACATAAAGAAAAAGGAAAAAAAAATAAAGGGCATAAGAGATTTATAAAAGGATATTTTTTTTGCAACATTATTTGCTATTCTTATAATTTATTATTATTATTTTTTTTTTACCTATTATTAATATGAGTGCGGTTCAGATTATATAAGTAACCTAAATTAAGGATATGGATATGATAATAACAATAATAATAAATAGAATTGGTTCACCGCTACGAAAATTAAAAATTTTTTGATCAAAGCCAATATTGATAGATCTAACATGTCTAAGGATGTGGGAAAGTATATTGTATAAGCATTATATTTATCGATTATTGAAAAAATAATAAAAAATCCAAAAAAAGAAATTATTTTTATATATGGCTTAAAAAGGTCTTTATTCTGATGGAAAAGATAATTAATTTGAATTTATTCAGTATAAGTAGTAGTTCCTTATTTTTCTTAATAACATAATTAAAAAAACACAAAATGTTCATGAAAGCTAAAAATTTTGTGAATTACACATTTTGTTCTAATTTCAATTAACACGCAATATTTTTTATTCTTATTGTTTTTTTTTTATGAATGAATTCACAATGAACAGAATAATGTGGAATATACAGGGTATTTCACGTAAGGTAGCAAATAATTTCAGAAATCAATTTTTTTTTTTATCAATTTCCAGTTTTTTATTTTCTGTCTTACAAAGAATTAAATTTGAACTATAGTTTTCGAGATCTTTATCAGTCAGAATCAGAAATTTTAGTTTTTTAAAAACCGGAATTTCTTGAAAATTGCTTTACTTACTTGAAATTTTTCTATGTTGCATAGTTCCGAGGTTATAAGCATTTATTTATTAAGTAGCAGAAAAAATCTGGACTTTTTTTTTGGGATAGGCTACAGCTCGAAAACGAATATACTTAATTATATCTGCACCCTCCATCATTATATAATTTTTTGTTAGAAATCACGAAACACTGTGTTTAGAAGATATTTTTAATTGAAAATGAGGTATAACATAATTTCGCTTATAAAAATAAAATAGAGAAAATAATGAAACGAAACTTTTGTTAAGGGGTTAGAATTTAAGAAAATTTACACGTGTAGTTGTAAGTATATTGTGCCCTTATTTTGTGTACTTATTTTGTAAGTGTGTAAGGACGTAAGTGTGTGCTGTAAATCAAAATTAATATATTTAAAATGTTCCAGTTTTTCAGGTTCAAATTAGAACGACATATACTTTTATTTTACATAATTTGTTTTTGATAAAAAAACATATCCGCAAGATTATTTTTGAAATAATTTCCTTATTCAATGAAATTTATATTATAATATTTATAATAATAATAGTTTGAATGCAGGCTTTTTAAATATATTAATAATAATATTTGTTTTATGGCATAATTTGATTTTGTAATCCTTATATCTTTAAAGGTCATGAAGAAGAAAAAGATTACAAAATAAATTTCTGTACAATAATTTAATTTATGTCCTGTATTTGAAATTTTATTAGTATTTTATACAGTAAAACTCCTATACATGAAAAATTTTCGTAACACGAAATTTTTACTAAAACAGTTCGTTCTCCTTAACACAGAACTGTTTTACTGCATTTTAGAACTTATTTAATATTTATAATGCTAATTGGCGATTCGTTAAATGGAAGTCTGACTGTATAAGTACCTATACTCAATTATTTTACTATTGCTAATAGAAGATAGAAGAGAATATCAATAGAAATTTGTGGAAAGTTAAAAATTTCCTTTTAAAATTTAATCAAAATTTTGAGATTTATTTACTTATTTGTTTCTACTTACTTAATAGGGAATTTTGTTTTTTTAAAATTGTATAAATATTAATTTGTTATATAGTTTGCATGTAATATGTATCTGTATATAACTTCTGTACATAACTTCAATAATCTGTATATATAACTTCTGTACTTAACTTATTTACTAAAAAAAATTTTACTTCCAAGGATTATAAAATTAAATGAATTTAAATATTTAATTAAATTAATTTGGATAGTTTTAATAAAAATGTTTTTAAGTAAATAAAAAACTTTTTGATTGAATCAAGCAATAAAAATTAATTGTTTATTAAATTATTATATATTTTAACATTTTAATATACAAGGTGAAACTGTAACATGATATAATCTTTCGGCAAGAGAAAGATGTGACAATTTTATGAAAAAGATCGTTCCGGCGGAGGAACAGTAAATGAATAATTAAATTTCAAAATCTCAGTTGAAAATTTTTTGGTTTCGACAAAATTTTTAGTGTATCGACTTAAATTGATATAACTTTCAAAATATTATTAACGGATTGAAAAATTTTGCATGTTACCGAAAAAAATGATGGTCAGTAAAAATTAATGGTGATGAATATATAAGTACTTATATATATATTATATACTTATATTATGTTGTTACAAAAGTTAAAGAACAATGCTAACCAGGGCAGTGTAATAGGAATACAGTATAACAGTTTAAAATTTTTTAAAAAATAATTTTTGTCTTACTTTTTTCATTTCATTTCATTTATTGCTCCAAAAATATTTCAAAATAATACAATAATTAAATATAAGTATATACAGAGATATAGATATACGTTATCTTTACAGCTGAAATATTCTATATTATTTTAATTTTTTCTTTATGAATTTACAATAATATGCTACAGTAAGGAAAACGGAGTATTCAAAAAACCTTCTACAAAAAAATTTTATTTAAAAACTTAAATTCTATAATTATGCTAGAGTTAGTACCTGTTTCTTAAACTATATTAATAAGCCTTAAAAAATAATTAGTGATTTAAATCCCTAATTAGTAGGTTATCAGAAAAAACAATATTTTTAACGAACGAGCTATAAATATTTTCGATTTGCCTATCAATTTTATTTATACCTGCTTTAATGTGCAAAACTCTTGTTGGGTAATAGTATGGTAAATTAAGCATTAACTTCAATATTTTATTTTGCTTAACCTGCAATTTATTTTTGTGTGTTGTTGCACAGTTTGTTGTTGAAAATTTTAATTTATTTGAAATACTTATATGAAAAATAAAAATTTCAACAATTTTTTTAAATTTAAAAGTGTTGAAAATATTTAAGTACTCAAAGCATATTTTAAATCGGTGACCTCCAAAAAAAAAGATTATCCTTAACACGAATAAGAAGAAATATTATTTTTTCTTTTCTTTATGTAACATTTTTATGAAAAACAGAAAAAAAGAAAAATAAAATTTCTTGTGGGAATTTTTTTGTAAGGATTCCTTAAAGTCCTTGAAAATTTAAAATATTTTTATTCCTTTAATATTAAGTAAATATAATTTTTTTTTTTGGTTTTTATTTTTATAAATTTATTATGTAAGAATTTCGTAAGTATGTCTATTTCGTCTCAATATTTTTATTTATTTTGTTCTTTTTTTTATTTGATATATGAATATGTGTGTAAGTTATTTCTTTCTTACATGTCAGTATGTAAATAAAATTTGCAAATATAATTAATAACACATTGTTTAAAGATGTAAGTGTATTTACTTATGTACAAAAAAAAACAAAATTTATTAAATTTACTCTAAAGAATATTTAATTGTTTTTTTTTCTTGTTTATCCTTTAAAAAATTTAATAATATATTAAGAACCTTTTGAATTTTTATTTTCTTAAATTTACCTTTGAAAACTTTTTATTTTAAATAAAGTTGGATCAAATCAATGATTTGTGAAGAAGCACTTTTGGCATGAATAAATTACAATACTGATTAAAAGCAGTCAGTTTTCATAATACATAACATAATTTAAATTACTTTTATTCATATACCAAAATATATTGATTTATTGCATACATTTAGGATGAGGAAAAGAAAAAAAAATTGAACGCAACTTTAACCATTATGGAATTCGACCATTATGGAATTCAACAGTTAAGTAAGGATTTAAGAAAAAAATATTTATACTTTTTGATAGCATAGAGTTTACGGTTATCTTTTCGGTTTTCTATAAAATTTGGAAAAGTTGATTATTACGGAAATATAAGGCGCTGAAAATTCCAATTTTAAGAATTTCAAGACGACAACTTCAGAGCGAGTAGGGTTGTTGAAATTGGAACAAGGATTTTCTGATAATGAAATAAATTATTTATTATTGTCGAAGACCTGCTAAAGTTTTAGACTCATGTAATTTCCCGTCCACAAAAAAAAACGATATACAAAAATTAAAAAAAAAATTTGTAATTATTAATTTAAACAGTCATTATGTCGTTTTAGTATTCAATTCTGCTGCGACATGGTAGGACACATCTGCCGCTACCCTTTTGCGTTTGCAAAATTTTACAGTGTTTGTGGTTTCTTTACAACAACAATGAACTTTCTTGACTATGTAGTCAAAAAAATTTTCATTTTCAGGAATTTAAATAGCTTTTTGTGTGTTATTTGCGAGTGAGAGAGAAGGGGGGGGGGGGGTGGGGAATTATTTTATATATAAATAAGAAAGATCAGACGGACAGATGGACGAACGGTCAGACGGACAAAATGAAACTTATAAGCGCTTTGTTTGTAATTTTTCTGAGAGAAAAAGTGTAAAAAGAACAAGTCCTTTAAACTAAATGACAGTAATCTTTTTAAATTAAAAAAAAAATACTGGAACGTGCTTTTTTTCAAAAATTTAAAATAAATTTCGGAAAATATTGCTATTTCATATGAGTCATAAATATTTTGCAAAATTTTTTTTTTTCAATTTAAGTACTTACCAATTTTAATGCAATAAGAATTTTGATGTAATTCAAAATTTCAAAAAATTTTTTAAGTAAGATATGATTTCATATAGAATAATATGAAAAATATTCAAGGCTAATAAAATAAGTAAGTAACTATTCTTTGGCATGCTTATATATATAAGTACATATTTACATATTATTATGTTCATACATAATACATAAATATTGGACTTTCTTCAAAAATAAATCTTAATAGTGCGGTTGATTTTTGTTTGGTATACTTTTTTTTTTTTTTGATTTTATAAATTCAAAAGAAGAAATCTTATAATACTTATGATTCATGATATGTCGCAGATAAACACATATTTAATTATTGTTATAAATTCTAAACATGTAAAGTAGATTTCTTATATATGTATGTATACATATATCTCCTTAAGCTCAACCATAATTTAATTCCTGTTGACATTAACTAAACCGAATAGATCACATAATTTATTTATTATAAAGCTAGTATCACATGGGTGTATATATATATACTATTTATATAATATTATACAAGCAATATGCATTGTATACATTGTATACATTGTATTAATGTTAATAGGGATTGAATTACAAAAGAGAATGGTTTATCTCATTTATTATTTTCAATCATCTGTTATAATTTGGTATGTACATGCATAAAAAAAATTTATAATAAAAATTCTTAATTTTATAAAAAAATTATTAAAAATCAAAATTGTTAAAAAATTTCTTAGAGTTTCTTATTGTTTTAGAGAACCTAATTATAAAATAAATTTCTTTTTAATTATTTATACCATATTTCAATGGAATATTGTTAATAAGTTTTCCACTAATTAATGACATAAAAGATTTATGAATTCTATTAATAATAATACCATCATAATGTGGTATAAGTTATAAAATAGAAGCTAATTATATAATAAATGACAGCACTTTTTTATTAAGTTAATAAAAAAAATAAAAAATATTCTAATATATACTAAAATATATGAATATTTCATTTTTCATTGAGAGAAATTCAAGAAGTTCATATTTAATTGAATATTAAATATATATACGTATATAAGTATGTATATTACTAAGTATATTACTTACTTGTTTTTGATTTATTTTATATCTAGTATATTAAGGTATATACTAATGAGATCAAAACTTCTTATGTCCAAAGATTATTTCAAAAAAAAAAAATAAAATCTCACTTTAAACTAAACGTTCAAAGTGTTATACTTAAATTATATTCAATTTTATTTGGTTAAGTAATTTTAGTTCAAGTTCCTAATTAAAAAAATTTTAATCTTAATTGAGTAAAAGTTGCGTTTAATTTTAAAATAAAATTTCCATTAACAAAACCAATATAAAATTGGAATGGTTTTTTTTATTAAAAAATCATTGTAATTTGAAAAAATGAAATATTGGAATTTGGTTTGGTTTTTATAATTTTTTTTTTGTCAATGTAATTTTATTTTTATATGTGCCTGCTTATGTATTATACTTATATGTTTTCACTTTATCACGATGTACATAATGTATTAAGATGCGTAGCGCCGTATGTAATCCGTAACGCGTTATCAAGAAATAGAAATTTGCAACCTCATAACTGTCATAAAATTTCTTGCTCAAGAATATACATAATATGTGTATATATATTTTATACCAAATTCTAAGTTGATCTAATTATATATCAGTTCATCTGTTATTATAAAGTACTCATTGAATAACGTAAAATATCAGAGATTTAAAATTTGGCACAGATGCACATTTTTTTACTGTACGCAGATTTATGGTGCAGAATTCGCTCACTGAAACTTAAAGTAATCGTAAAAACGTTATAACTAAATTACGATAAAATATTTTTTAACCAAAAGAATGTACGTTATATGATCGTGCAACATATTATTGAAAAAATCTCTGAATTCTTAACAGCTTTTGTTCGACAATTATTTTGAAAATATAGATTCTGTGAGGTTTAATGTCGATTGTTATGGTTTTAAAGTTCTGAATTATGATAAAATTAAATTACTTATAATAGACGTGTACTCAATTTTAACAATAAACATAATAATTTTTTTTTTTATTACTTATTACTCGGTTTAATTTTTTTAAGACACATTATTAATGTATAGAACACATGTATACGTATGATATGTAAGTACATACTTAATTATAAAGATTTTCTCTTTCCAATTTGCTTTTGATTTTCGGACAAATTTGTATTATCTAATACAATTATTATAAATTCGGACTATTTATATAAAACAATTATGTCTTTTTAATTTTGAGCACAATTTTGAATGCTCATTATATTCAAATAGTTACGAAAATTTAAGAAATTCAATTTAAATTCTATTTTTCTATTAAATATAACAAAATATGTATAACAATAAAATTTAAATGATTGTCTTAATTAAAAATTATATATTAATATATTAATAATTATATAAGTAAATAACATACCATTCAATACTTCTATATCCTTTTGCACAGCAATGTAATCCTTTGATATTATCTAATAATGCATATTCACGGCTAATAACTTCTTTGGTAAATTGCATATAATCAGAATTTTTTAAATTACTATATTGATGTAATGAACAAAAATCAATTGATTCAACATATTGATAATTATGCATTATTGTTATATAAAATCCAATAAATATTAATAATTTCATGTTATATAAATTTATTTTTGAATTTTTTATTAATTTTATACTATTATTTTTATTAAAATTATTATTTTTTTTTGATTTAAAATTAATATTATTATCGTTATTATTTATTATTATATTATTCATTTTATTATTTTTTGAATTTTTTAATTTATAATTTTTTAATAATATTATTTTATCACTTGTACTTGAAAATTTATTTGAATTTAATTTTCTTTGATTTGATAGCATTTTTTTTTTTTTTAATAAATTTTTAATAAAAATTTTTTGATTGTAAACCACTCCAGCAAAAACGTGTTATTTATTTAATAAGTACGGTAAAGAAAATAAAACAAATTTTATTTTATTCCAAGAACAAAGGTTTATTATTCATTTAAATTCAATGATTTTTAATAATTTATAAATATTTATAAATTTTTGCAGAAATTTATATTTAATTTATAATATTTATATACATACATACATATATATTTTTTGTCTAATTTTAATGTAAATTAATTTTATAATAATTATTCTTTTAATTATTATTTATAAAAACTACCAATGTTATTTAGAAAAAGTTTCAACAACAGCAAAACTTCTTTATTATTAATTAAGATAATAATAATTGATCAAAAATGAGTTAATAATATCCGAAAATATTTATAAACATACTTAAGTATATCTACTGTATATTAAGTGTATATATAAATAATATACATAAGTATATCTACGAATTTATTTTAATAAATTTTCTTTTATCTGAATTATTCAATGTAAAAATTGTGAACAATATAATATAATATAGAAAAAAAATATAATAATCACAAAATGAAAATGATGATTCAATCAAATTTCCTAAGAATTTTCACGTTGATTTTATAAAATAATTAAATTTTGCGTAGTTCTTAAACCTTTCAATTTAGATGTCTTATAACAAACTAAATTTTTATTAACAATTTAACTGTACGATTTGGTTCGGTTCAAATTCAATTCATTTCGTTTCTATTTAAAAAAATTTTTCATCTTGTTCCTCGTTTCATAAAATTTCTTTATTTCTGCTTTAAAATTAACAATAATTTTTTTTGTTATATTTCTGTTACTACCATATACATAAAATCATAACCGTATTCGGTTGTTAAATTATAAATTTCATGTATGTATGTATATGTGGTATCACGCATTGATATGTGTTGTGTTTAATTGAATTTCTGTAAATATGTATGTAAAATTGTAGAGTAAAAACTAGATATACATTTATAGACGTATTTATGCATGCTGATTTTTATTCAATATAAGAGCCACAAGACCAAAATACAAAAAAAAAACAATGCATGATTGCATATTTAGTATGTTTGTTCACATTATTGTGAACACTTACGAGTATAAATAAAACAAAAATATGCATTGCCTACATATATATTATGTAAAGTAGAAATGTGATTTGAAAAATGTACCAGACCATTGGTTAATAATATATCACTGTTTAATAATTTAGGTCTAGATATTATATTATGTATTATGTAAGCATAATTTTAGGCGTAAATAATAAAAATGATCTACATATTAAAATAATTCTCTTATTATCATACAATTTTGCATAAATTTAAGAGAAATCTTGAAATGAAAAATTTGCAATAATTTATATGAAGGGACAGAGCAAAATAACAAGTACGTTTCTAAAATTCTTTTTTTTTCTGAAAATGCACTATAAATGAAATAATTTAAGGGAATGGAACAAAATAAAATACAAAAACATAAACAAATTTCGCAAGAATCTGTACACCGTTGAGTTGTTGATTCTAAATGTCTAGCAAAAACATCATTGTCTTATTTCCGATTAATATCATGTTTCATGTTCATTTTGTTTCCCCTATTTTCGTTGCAAAAATTATTTACAAACACATAAATATTATGTTGCACACATTAAAATTATCTTTTTAATATACATATATATGTATCTTATAAAACGTTTGTTTGTATTTTGCAGATTGTAATGGCATTGTATTCCGTTTTTCTTTTTACTTTTTTTTCTTGACGTAAAATATAATATTACAAATTTTTATAACACACCTGCTTGATTTTCTTTGGAATTTTCACATGTTTTAGTTTATTAAGTGCTTGTGTTTTATTTTCATTTGGTTCATTTAAAATAAAAACAACTCTATTTTGGTGATTTTATTTGTAAATTTTGTTGTAAATATAATAGTAATATACATTTGGATTATGTGTGCATATAAACATATAAAAAATATATTATGAAAAAATATGTATGTAGATATATTATGAGAATTGAAGAAAGTGAGAAAACCGTATGAAATTGTAGAATATAAGAAGAAGAATAATGTATCAACAAAAGAATATGTATATCCGAGTATGTATGTAAGTATATGTTGGTGTTATACTATATATTTTATATTATTATATACATACATATATAGTGTTCGTTAAATGTAAAATATTATTTATGTATAATTAATATATATATGTATATATGCAAATAGTATATCGTATTTAATATGCACAAAGCATAATAAATACGATATACTATTATACTACAATAACTCATACTTTAACAATTGTTTCGTACTATTATTGTCAATGTAAAAAATCTGAAATATCAAAAATGGAAGTGGTCTAATTAAATAAGCTTATTTTACAATAATAAAATTTAATGATTTAAAATGTGTTTTTAAAATCTTATTATAATTGAAAGTGAATTATAATTAAAGTGAATCTGTAATAATAACTTATATAAATTTATTAATAAGTGAAAATTATTTATAGAAAAAAATTCACCAACAAAATTTAACAGATAACAACTAAATGCTATAATATTTTAGACAAAATAGTCACCATCACAGTTATTTGAAAAACTTTATATGAAAAAAAATTATCTCACTTTCACTTTTTGTTATTAAATGATGCAAGTATAGGATATACTATTAATTAGTAGTGAATTGTATAAAATACTAAGTATGTAGTGAAATTTTGTACTAAGTAGTGTAAGTTAATTAATGGCAGTCAGCAAATGCAACTCATCATAACTTAAAATTCTGTATTAGGACCGTTTACCTAAATGTAATTTTAAAATCAAGGAATATAATATGTATGTAGGTATAGACTAATAAAATAAATGAGAGAGGAAAATTTTATAGTGTATATAATGTCAAAGTCTATAATGTGAGAAATTTTTTTTTAAAACTGTTAATTTAAATAAAACAAAAATAACATTTTTAAACAACAATAGTATGTTATACATTCTTAAAAGCTTTCATATTTTTGAATAGTAGGTATAAGTATACTATACAAACTGGTGTAAACATGTATGTACTATGGACGTACATATATAGAGTATTTTTAGCAAAAATTTAATATACAAAAAATTGAGGTATGTATATGAAGAATTGGTTATTTATTTATGTAAATGAAGTTTGAAAATATCTACTATGTAAATAAAGTTATCGTAGGTTAGTTCTAATCGATTTAGAAAAAAAACAGATTATACAATAATAAAATGGAATAAATAAATACATACATACATATATTAATGTATATACTAAAGTTCAACGGTATTTTGTTATTTTATTTTCTAAATTAATTAAAAAAATTTTCTTCTAATTTAATTGCCCCATGTGATTTGTATTTTAAAAGCATATCGAAATTAAAAGAACAGGATTAAGTTATTAATTATTATATTATATTATGATATAACAAGAATTTTACTGCCGTATACCTACATATATGTATGTACATATTTAAAATTTTAGTGTCATTTGAATTTTTTTGCTATTGTAGTTAAATAACTTGCCATCCTGTATAATAAATTGCAAAAGTATTTGTTTAAGAAATTCTTAGTAGGATACGACCTATTTTATATATTAAATGTCATCAGATGAGATGGGTGTGCTTCCGGGAATTAATGAATATTAAATAAGGAAGAGAATTTTTTTTTTTAATCCTTTTTCAATATGGCAAACAAAAAATTAATTTAAATTAAAAAAAAAAAAAAACAAACAAAACATTTGCTCTTTAAACATAGTTAAGAACCGGCCGGAATTATATTAGCCGAAATTGACTTACATGTTTAAGTTGATTCCGAATGATACTTATTAATTTACCATAAATTTTGAATATAGATTTAATAATATAAAAAATTTACAGATTTTTTTCCAGTATATCGTAACCGCTTTTTACCAATAATCAGTTAAAGCAGCTATTCTTACACGTCTCGTATAAATGTTATAGTCGCTAGATTAATATCGGCTCTAGAATATATGTTGAAGATAACGCGCACACAAATAATATACATACATACATATGTATGTAATAAAATAATTATTATGTTTTCAATATTTCATTCAATTAAAATATATTCGATCTTAGGGAATTTAAAAAATTAAAACTTGATCGCATTAGAAGGTTGACCATTCCATGGTTTAGAAGTTCACTAGTACATTTAATTATATTAAACGTATCTCTCTAAAAATATTTTCATCGTACTATTTAAACAAGAAGAAATTAGCAAATTTCTGTCAAAATTACCTAATTTCTCCATATCTTAAATTTTGGTGTTTTGATAGTAGGTACGTTATTGTCGGTAAGACTATTATGATTATCTTAATCACAAATTTCACCAATTAAAATAAATGGTCATATTGCTTAATAATTATTGCCATTTAGGAAATTTGGAAAATTTGGAGTTGTAAAAATACACAGCTGAATGTATGTATATTTTTATGCCTATTAGAAATTGCAGATTTATTTTGTGAAAATATGAAACTTGCATTTCAAAAAATTGGTATAATTATTTCAATGAAAATTTTCAAATAAAAAACTTTTGACATATTTTGCGGGGCATTTTAATAAAAAGTTGTTTGTTCATTTTAAGAAATTTCAATTTTTAAAAGGATTCCAGCGTGTATTAAAAGAAAGATTGTTGTTCTTTGAATTGAGAATTATTTGAAATTTTCCAAGAATTGTTTTGACTTAATTCAAAGAAAATTCAATTTTACTTGGTTTGTTTTTTTGTTTTCAAGTGGCAATAACAAGTACTATTGATGTGCATGTGTATATCTGTGTACTAAAGCGAATAAATTGACAAGAAAGTGTGTGATTAAATAATGAAATATCACTTAGTGTATACTTTACTTTTATTTTCAAATTAAATTTTTGATGTATTTTTAATTGTATTTGTTATTACTAAAAAAAAATTAAGATTTCTTTCTTACGTCATTGCAAAATGGGACGGAAATATTTTTTTATAGATTTATTAATTTTTATATTGGTCGCTATTGCATAAAATACAAGGGAGGTAATGTGACGGTACCAAATTTTTAATGTCGAGTCGGCGGAAACGTCCCCCTTCGGAATACTGAAGCGTAAATAAACATTTTTTATAAAGATTTTTGTCTATTGGTCTTTCAGTCTAGCGTGATCTGTTTGTGCAGATCAGTATCAGCAATTTCGATTGAACCGGTTTTGAAGAATATTTATATATGAAATTAGCAGATATGAATTTTGGGGTTTCTAGCCGAATTGTGAGGAGTTCGGGCTGTGCTGTGTTAACCTAACCTAACCTATAACTGAATTTACTTTGTATATATGACGGTTTGTTCAATTTTTGACTTGTGAACCACATCTTTACTACAGGCCAACTTTACATTTTTTATCAATTTTAAGATAATATTTAAACCGCTTAACTTTTTGTAGAAGTCAGGTGTTAGCAACTGCGGTTTCACTGCAGGCTAAATTTACATTTTTGCTCGTATAAAGAGAAATAACCAAAAAATTTGATATTTATTATTTAAATTTAGGGTGTTAAACAAATGAACCCGTCAATTTTTTGGGAATATCAGGGCTTAGAAATGGAACTTTCACTAGGGATGAATTTACATCTTCTATAATGTCTACGAAACTAATTGATGAAATTTCTTGAAATTTTATATTTGTGTTTTCTTCACTCCTAAAATCAACTGACGAATTTTTCAAGCAATCGGAATGGTATGAAACGAATCTGTACTAAGAGCCAAATTTACGTTTTTCTAGGTGTGTCAACTAAAAGCTTACTAAATTTCATTTTCGCTAAACTAAATAATGCATCTTGCGGTCGTTTATGTGCTGACTACATTAGATTTTTTTTGATGTTATTCATTACTAGCATTATTTGTACATGAACAAGTAAAAAAGTTAATTTTGGTTTTACACTCGTCATTTTAACAGGAATTCGACTGATTATGTTCGATATCACTCGAAATAATATGTAGTATAAATAGTTGGCATTAGTAATGATACTAATAATTGGTATTATTGATTGCGTTTGTCAT
Source organism: Condylostylus longicornis (assembly GCF_029603195.1). Taxonomy (NCBI): domain Eukaryota; kingdom Metazoa; phylum Arthropoda; class Insecta; order Diptera; family Dolichopodidae; genus Condylostylus; species Condylostylus longicornis. The sequence continues at coordinate 2,265,274 of NW_026578009.1, read as the reverse complement.
TTTCGGATATTCTATTTTACTTCAAGATTAGTTGCAAGTTAAAATTATGCCCAAAAACTACACGTCGCATAATTTTATACCTGTATTTTATATGTATAAGTTATTTATATAGTTCTTATTTTTTATATTGATTTCCGGACATTAAAACGGTTACTTAATCGAAATTTTATTATAAGCACATAGCTTTCTATAAATTCATATTTTGTGGTTTTTCAGAAGTTCACGAGTGATATTTTAGCAAAAGTTAAAACCGCAAAATAAAGTATAGCGTTTAATTTTTTTTTTTAATATTTTTAAAGAGAAAAATTCATTTTATCAAATATTTTCTAGAAATACCTACATGCTTGTATGTTTAATTCCAATTCAGAGAATTCTTATTGCTTATGTTATGCGCTTATACAATAAACTTATATACTTTTATGTATAAAGATAAGCCACAGTTATTATAGATAATAATATTATAGATTTTTTGAGTTATTAAAAATATTTTATCAATTATGATTGAATTGATATATGAGTACGTGTATGTATGTAAGTAGTGAACTATAAATTAATATAAAGGTTATTAATCATAATTTATCAATCAAGCCGTTTATAGTTAATCTATGTACTCGTATATATTATTTTTATACCCGTACGAACGTGTGTTCGAAGGGTATACTAAATTTGCTCTACCGTTTGTAACGCTAAGAAATAATGGTCTGCGATATAGGACTCAAGTGTATGTTTTTGATCAGCGTTGAATTCTGAATCGATTTAGCTTTGTCTGCCCGTTGAGCTAAGTTCACCAAATTTTCACAAATGATTTACTTTAGTAATAGCCAGAACCCTATTTAAATTGAATATGATCGGGGTACTGGTTCGGTTAGCTGTCATACAACTTCAAAAGTTATTTGGCTATGTCTCAGAAACTATAAAAACTATGATATTGAAATTTCACACAATCGAATAAATTAGCAGGGTCAATGTGTTTGATGAAATTTATTGAAATTGCTTGGCTTCTTCTTGTAGCTGCCTTACAACTTCGATAGTAGTTGGGCCATATCTTAGAAAATAATCAAATTATAGTACTGAAATTTTGCGTAAAATAATATGGTAATACGGCAACTTAAAGTCATAGTCTCCTATGGCATATATATCGCACACAGTATAACAAATTCGTACGGGTATCACATATTTGACACAGTCTCCCGTTTTATTATAAAATCAAAAAGTATAAGTAATTTTACGCTGTGGCGTAACTGGCCAAAGGATGTAATATATTAATATCTTTGTAATTGTGGATAATTCCCTCCAAGTGTTACAAAAGCAGCAATAAATATAATACTCGTCCCCGTTGACCATACGATTAGCCTATATACGCATAAGTTTAATAGTATTACTACGTTAAAGGAAACAAGACAGAGTAAAATTATCTGAACATATAAAAATGCATTTATTTATTGACGTAAATTCAGGTATTTCTGAATGAAAATGAACAATGCTAAAGTTAAAATTAAAAAGGAATTGCGTTATTTACATAATTATTTTAAATTTATTTTTATTATACAATAGTTATAATAATCAAACACAACATGCTATTTATATAACATTTATTAATTATATAATATACATTAATTGATATTATTTGGTTTTTTATTTTATTTTACTAAAATAAATAATATTTTGAGTAAATTATTTATCTATACGAGTATACTTAATCGGAAAGTTTTCAGGTGAACAGTTCCATTTAAAATTAATTCTATAGTCGATTTTTTTTTTATTTTAGATTATTATAGATTCTATAATATAGAAAGTAAAAATAGCTAAATTGCTAATTAATATCAAAATTATTATGAAATTTACTATCGTAAATGGCGAGATAATTTTTTAAATGAAAATGTTAAGTGTTTCAAATAAAATGGGTTGAACGAGAAAGCATATTAGTGTGTATGCAGTGAACATTATTAAGACAAATATGTGATTTAATCATAATCAATTCAATTTCGAAAATAATTTTTATTGAAAAACAAAAGCTATTTTTAAATGTATGGAATGCTGCCAAGGAACTTTATCAAAGCTAATATTCTTCTATTTAGAAAACAATTTTAGTTCAGTGTCAGTCAATCGTTTACAGTTTATAAATTGTTCAAAACCATGAACAGTTTCTTTTGTTACCGACTGCATTGTGTATACAATATGGTAGGTTATGTGATGGCACCAAATTTTGGATATCGAGTTTTCGGTATTTTTAATAACCTGCAGGTCTACATGTGCACGCGTGTATCTCAAGTTCGGCTGAACCGATTTTAATGAAATTTTATATGTAAGTTTATTTCGCCTATGGCACGTATTGATCAACTTTCGTGGATATATCAGGCCTCGGGAACTGGACTTTTAACTGGCCTGTTTTACATTTTTGATCATTTTTAAGAAACGCCATTACTTTTACTGGAAGAAATCAAGCGTCAGCAACTGGAAGTTTACTACGGGCCAAATATACATTTTTGCGTATATGAAGAGAAATAATCAACCGATTTCATTAAAATTTAATATTTAAATTCGAAATATTAAAACAATGAATCTGTAAATTTTTTGGAAAGATCAGGACTCGGAAAATGATCTGATGGCCGATTTTACATTTTTTACCATATCTACGGAACGAATTGATTAAATTTCTTGAAATTTAATATTTGAGTTCTTGTTGTCAATAGAAGTTACTGACGAACTTTTCATATAATTCGGACGGCAAAAAATTTTTCTAGGTATGTTAACTAAAAGCATATTAGTGTCCTTAAAATTGTAAAGAAGTGTTTAAAAAGCATTTCAATCTTCTCGAATACTTTCACTAATCTAGACAATATAAATTGTGGTCAGTTATGTACTGACCACATCAGATTTTGTTTTTTATTGAAGCTATATCTCTTGAACCATAAAACATTTTTTAATGTTTGCTAGCTTAAATAATTATGAGAAAAAATTTTGTTTGAACTTTCGAAAAATTCAATAAACAATATTCGTTATAAACAAAAAAAAAGGGAGAAAAAATTAGATTTTTCCCAAAATTAGAGTACGTTCTATTGCAAAAACACATAAAATATAACATCAACGAATATTGAAGTTGATTTCAAGCCCAATATTGGTCCTCTCATAAATTTTTTTGTTTGAAATTCCTATGAGCTTTACAATAAGGGAGTCAAAATGGAAAGTAAAATTTTGATCAAATGTTTTGGAAATTCTTGCGTATCTCGAAAACAATTAAATCATTTCACAATTACAACTTTACATAATTATTTTTGTTAAAAAATTTATAAAAATTTATTTTGAGAAGACAAAATGCATTTGATTTAACAAAATGACGATCATTAATGGAATTTTCCGAAAAATAATTTTATAACATTTTTTTTTTTCATAATTTTATTCTTACATTGAAAATTTTCCTTTTAATTTTTTTTTTGTTTTTGGCGAATATACTCGTATTGATTTTGTTTCAATTTTTAGCGAATTTTTATATATTTTCAAAATCCTCAATGTATACATACATTTCATGTGAAAAAAAAATATTCACATTTTTGGAAAATTGCTTCTTTCTATAAGGAGACGTTTTCAAGTGGAAATCTTTTGTTTTTACTCAATTCAATTCAATTAAATTTTTTTAATTTTTCATCTTCTTGGAAACACAAAATCGAGCTGCTGTTCCATAATTCCAAATACTGTTTTATATTATTTTAATAATAAATTCGATATATAAAACATCGATTTCAAGGCTAGTTTTTATAACATTTTATATAATATATACATTATGAAATCCTTTTGTATTTTCATTAAAAGAATCCACCAGTATAACAATATTATAGCTGTACTTCTAATATTGATGGATGGTATGGTTTTCTTAGAAATATGAGAAAAATATGAGAAAAATATGAGAAAAATATTAATAATATATTATTTGAAATCTTGTAGCTATTATACGATACAAAAAAAATCACATATTTCTGAAAACTTAAATCAATCTTTCATGCTACTTCAATGCAAATTTTCTTTCTTTTTTTTTGTTTAATAACTCAAATTCTCAGATGCTTTTAATGTGAAGTTTAATACTTTTTATTCATTTATATTAAATTTAATTTATATACGATTATAAAATTGCAGAATGTTTTTTCACATTTTGGTATGAATACTACAGTTAAAGTTGAGTTGCTATATATACAATGAAAATTATCTCTTTGCTATGTATAAGTTGAATAAGATTACACATAATATGATTATTAAAGTTTATGAATTAAAGATTCAAATAAATTTACCAAAAAAATTCTAAATTTATTTATTACAAATTATAATTAGAAAATTATTTGAATGGAATTTATATCAAATTGATTGGAAAAAATCACTGAAATAGCATATAGCAGACAATTATGATGAGAAAGAGAGGAAGGGAATGGAGGCCTTACTAATCGCTTCAATATATTGCAGTATTGTATAACGTTTTATCTTATGTGATGTCAAGGGTTTTTTTAGAATTATGGATGACCGGATAACATTTATGGAATTTATAAATTCAAGTGATTGAATCAAGATCCAGATTCAATGACTTACAATATCCAGAGATTGCATATTAAAGAGCTAACTAATACGACTTTTAGGATAAAATTTTAAATTTTATGTCAGTTTCATAAAAATATGTATATTATATTTACATAAATATATTTTGAGTCTAGATTTTTGGCTTTTCTAATAAAACTGATAAAACAATCAACGGATTCTGCACAAAAAAGTGAAAATCTCTAAAAAATTTAAAACTATTAGAGGTGTGTTGAACATAACAGAGTACGAGTTCATCTTCTAAAAGAGCTATGATGTATTGGAAGAAAATCTAAGCTTTTTGTATAAATTTTTTAATCAAATTTTTTTTTTTTGTTTTTATTTAAATTTTAATACACTTGTTCGTCTTTTGTGGCAAAAATTTATGCCAATGTGGTAAATTTTTTTTTCAACCGTTTGTACAAAAAATGTTTGTTAAAAACTGTTTCTGTTTGTAAAAAACTGTCTTTCTGCCTGTCTGTGTCTCTATATCTGAATTAGGTGCATTTGAATACTTTCGAAGGCTATTATACAAATTTGTTTTACCGCTTGTAATGTTAAGAAATAAAAATTTGGGATATATGTAGATATAATTGTATGTCTGTGATTAGCGTCGAATTCTGAGTCGATTTAACCATGTCTGTTCGTTCATTCCAATGATAAATCAAAAAATAATTGAGCTAAGCTTACTAAATTTTCACAAATTATTTATAATAATAAATACTGGAATCCTATTCAAATTGGATCGAAGTGGGGTAGTTACCCTATACAAACTTCAAAAGTTATTTGGCTATATCATAGAAACAATTAAAGGTATAATATCGAAATTTCGTACAAGCAAATGTATTATTGGGATTGGTATGTGTGATAATAATTGGTTGAAATTTCTTGACTAGCTGCCATACAACTTCAATACGTCATATCTTAGAAACTGTTTATGTATATATTATACAGTCCTAAAATTTTGTACAAATATATATTTAATATATTTGGCTATGGTTATTACTTTCAGCAAAAATCTTTGAGAGTTTATGTGGTAACTGCCATATATTTATAAAATAGCATTATAAAAATATTAACAAACAAGGTTGTACGAAGCAGTATGGAGATGCATTCGTATGGGTATCACAAAGTTAATACGATGAGCTCTACATATTCTCGTTTAAGACAAAGTTTTTGAAATTTTAAACGAACTATAGTAGATTTATTTACGGTATGCACGTTATGTGAATATCACTTGGTAAATGTACATGAGTACTATGCAGTCGGTCATGCGCTTATCACACTTGTTTATTTTTTATTTTTTTTTCATTACTAAAAGTATATTATTTAATTTTTGTAGAATACATCAAAAGGATTTTTGTTTCTTAGCAAAAATTTATTTCGTTTAAACGCCAATAACTTTTTCTGAGAAAAGGAAATTTTCTACGAATAAAAAAGAAAACAAAAAGTTAGAAAAAAATTTATATATTTTTTTTATTTTTTTTTTAAATTTATTTTGCATACTGTATAAGGTTCTAAAATTTACAAGAAAATGCTAAGAGAAATTTTCATTTCCCTCGAAAATTAAAGAAAAAATTATAAAAACAAGACAAAGAGAGAGAGAGAGAGAGAGAGAGAGAGTATTAAAAAGTGTTTTTTAAATATTTGTTATGCTTATGAAATTTTTCAAGTAAGCAATGAAATTTAAGGAGTGCGAAATTTATAATTTTGGGTACCACTTTTTTGGTAGGAAAAATATTTTTATAGTTTTCAAATAAGGGTTTCAAAAATTTAAATTTCTATAAAGGGATACAAAATAAAGGGTTTTATTAAAAGGATGTTGGATGAATTTAATGAAAATTTTTTTTTGGTGTAAAAGTTTTTTTTTTTACACTGAATTTAAATTGAAATGAATGTTATTAAAATAAAAGTTCAAAATGATGTTAAAAAAAAGTATAACTACAAAATTAAGTTGAAAAATTGAATTATAAAAATGTTTTTTTGAAAATTAATTTAAAATAATTTTATATTTACATTATAAAATTATTTTATGAGAGAAATTATTCCAAATTATTAAGTAAAAAAATTAGTCAGAATAAAAATGAGATTAGAGCAAATGAGTGAGTCATTAAATCAATGATTAAAATTGTATCCTTTCCTTATAAATGAATTATGCAGACTGTTCCCCATAAATGAAGAAATAGTTTCAGGAATGACTCTTTAATCAATTTCCAGCAAAAAAAATTGTATTGGTGGCTGCAAATATACTCGTTTTTGAGCTACTGCCTGATAAAAAAAATGGTACCAAAATGTTCTTGCATATAAATAAATGCTTATAACTTCGAAACCGTGCGACAAAGGGTAACCATTCGGAGCTTGTTTTACAGGAGATTGATTGCTCTTTATTTTTGGTCTTATAGTTAATTTGATTTGATGAATAATTTTTGAGATAAAACCCTTCAAATGTTTTTTTTTTTTTATTTTTTTCGATGCTCTACGATAGATTAATATAGTTAAATAGCATTTTTGTACTGGTATTAAGTAAAATATTATAGGTCTGTCTGGTATAAGAAAGTTTTTAAAAACTTTACAAAATTTGAAAAATTTTTTATAAAGTTTTAGTATGCAAAGCGTCTGGTCAAATAATACTTTTTGTACAAAAATGAGAGAAAATAATGACTTTGTTGTTTTCTCAATGTTTGAACCGCTTATGTTTGATAAATATTTGGAAATTTGACATTTATTACGTATTTTATAAAGTTTTGAAAGTTTTTCAACTTTTCCTGCTGGTTTATTATCTTTTTTGAAATCAAAATTTTTGTTTTTCTTTGCAAGAAATGACGTCATTGTTTTCTCTTTTTAAATTTTTTTCTAATTTTATACCAGACAGATCGATTTTTTCGATAAAAAAAAAATTCCATGTCGCAAAATATGTATGCGCTTAAAGACAAGTTTTGCAATTTAATTAAAAATTACAAATATTATGTTGGATTTTCACTTTAATATTAATGAAGTATTTACTCGCATATACCTATGTACATATACACTATTTAAAATTTGTATGTAAACTTGATTGGAAAATCTGACTTGCATACTTTTAATTTATATTATCGTTTTCTTTTATTGTTACAACATTTATAGCCTCAGTTTATGTATTCATAAATGTGTTATAATTACAATAATATTTGTTTATCCAAGAATATTTGAAATAAATTCAATTTAAATACGAAATTTATAAAAAAAAATAAAAGTGTTGTTGCAGCTGTTTAACAAAATGCAATTTTTATGTATTATAACAGTTTGTCTGTTGTATAATGGTTTCATATTTTATTGATATTTTTAATTATTTTAAATTTTTTGTAATAAACTGAGTATTCATATATGAAATTAGATAACATTTAATATACAATGAAAATTTAGATATCAAATTAATTTTGTAAACAAATTTTTATAATATGTTCAAGAAATAAAAAGATATCGAATTATGCAATTTTGAGGGCGAAATAAGAAAAATAAAAATTGAGCGCCACAAGTTGTGTCATTGTCACGAGTTCAGCGAATGTTTTATAATTTGATTGCCGCAAAATGATAATTTTTATGTATTCAAATTTCATATGTCTCTATATATGGTTCAGATAGATAAGAAATTGTCCGTCACATTACGAATCCGTAATTTTTGAAATTTTGTTTAATTTTACTATTTTGTATATCTGTTTAAACCTTTTTTATTTTCTTCATTTTTTCCGTCTTTATTTAGTTTTAAGGAGTTAATAATTTTGGATTACGAATTTGGCAATAAACTATCCAATTTAGTAGCAAAAGCCGGCAACTTAAATGTATATAGATTTGAAATTAATTTCACTTATTTATCAACAACATTTTAATTGCTGAATAAAGAAAATAGCACATAAGTTTCATTAAGGTAAATTACTAATTTTTACATGTCAACATTATTGACATTTTAAGTTTTTGCATAAAGATCAAATCAAAATAAAGTTGGTTTGTAAAGCACCACTTTTCCCTTAAACAGGTGAAAATACTGCTTTTAAAAACAATCATTTACATTATATAAATTTATATGATTCATATACCAAAAAATTTCAAAGATTGCATATATTTAGGATGAGTTATGTATGAAATCTTTGAAATAAAACAAAAAAAAAATTAAGGAGACGTTAAAATAAAACACTTATGGGTTAGTATATTTTTTGTTGGCCGTTTCTTTCTGTATTCTTTCTGTAAAAATTTCCCGTTTACTTGTTACATTTGTAGAAATTTTGGAAAGTTTGGATTGTTTCGGAATGAATCGATAATTGAGATGGGGTGGGGTGGAGATGGAGAAAAAAATTGTACCGGAACTTTTTATGGAAATAAGTTTCTCGTAAAGATTTATGTACATATGAAATTTCAGCTTAGATTTTCAAGGGTTTAAAAGTTTTGTAAATGAGCCCATGGACAGACGGAAGGACAGACGAACAGAGTGAAATTAATAAATACTTTTTTTTATATCAAATCGATATAGAAATATTTTATATTAGATTCTAAAACCATTCGCTGCTCTTTTAAAATTGATTTGTTTGAGTTGATAATCTATTGTCACTAAGGTGTGGTTTGATCGATGACACATGTATATTTTTTAATTTCATTATAGAACTTGATTATGTTTTATAGAGAACTAAATACAATTATAACATATATTGATATATTAATATTACGTTAAAGTGTGAGAACTGTTATACATGTAATTTTAAAATTTTTAAACTCTATTCCTGAAAAATTTTATGACAAAATAAGTTTTGAAGGTTACTGAAATGATTTATTTCATCTGATGTAAAAAATTCTTAGTATGTACTAAAAAAATATACAAAAGATGTAAATTAATATTATATTTAAAATAATTTTATTTTGAATTGAATGAATGCCAGAAATACTTTTATATGACAATATAAGTTTGCATAGGTTATGTGTAAATTCTCCGAAAAGTTTTTATCGTAATCTGTGATGCGAACACTAAGTTCCAATAATACCAAAACGATTTTTGAGGTAATTTTGTGTTAGTTTAATAAGAGAGAGAAGGAATTTAATTCTTTGTAATTATGTATACGGAGTTACGCACGAACTAAACTAGTGTAGTGAAATATTTGCTCAATATAATATAAAAAGAGAAAGAAGATATAATGTGTATTTTGTGTTTGAGTTATTTTACTATATTCAATAGCACAAACATTGAGAATTTTTTAAAAACTACCAGGAACTGGCAAGCTAGTAGTAATTCTTGGCAGATTAAATCATCTGTTAAGATAATTTGGTTGACTAAGTGTTACCAAGTGTTAAGATGACAGTAATTTGGCAGATTATGTTACATTACTCTCTTAAATTAACTATCTTTTAAATTATATTACAAGCTTTCATTTAGCCACTGTTTAATGTTATTGCATTCGGTATTAGCAAGTTATATACGGTGTGACATGTTGTTATAAAATATAAGAAGACTTCAAAAAAATTGAGAACAAAAATTTTTATTTAAACTCATACAGTTTTATTTAAAGTTCTTTTAATAATTATAAGTAATGTAAATGTAGAATTTTTAAAACAATATTTCTGAAAATGTGTAAAATAATATCTAGCACCCAATTAATTGCATTATTAATTAACTGTCAAGCCATATATAAGCGTCCACACATTTTATGCATAATTCATAAAATTTTGTGACAATTTTTTTTTCTTAAATATAATTTTTAAAAATAGATCATTTTTTTTATTTATGAAATTTTTAAAGTGAGTCAGAATCTGTTAATATGTTTTCACTATATTCGTATAGCTATACACATATTTGGGATTTATATTTCGCTATTGTATTATCGTTTGATGAAATTATAACAGGAATGCTATATTTGCGGGACACTGAATTGCAAATTCTTGTACTCTTAAATAATTCTCAAAATAGTATACATAGGGTTTTTCTTTTACAGCTTTTACTGAAAATAATGGCCACTTTAAGAAATTTCTAAGTTATGACAAAATAACTTTTGAAATTGTATGGCAGCTAACACACGTGGCTTAGAAATTTCAATGATTTTGTGATTTATATAACAGTCACAATAATTTACATTTGCTTGTTCGAAATCTCTACATTATAGTTACAATTATTTCTGAGAGAAGTTGTAGGGCAGTTACTTTAACGACAGAAGGGCAAAACTATCGTACTCACTAGGTTTATTTGTCAACTATTTTTCATGACAATTACTTTTAATGCATATTATTTGGTGCTTCTTCAATTCAATTGCATCAGAGCAATATTATTTCCTGTATGATTTCGTGGAAAAATTAATATATTAAATTCATGGAAAATAGTTCAAGAGAATAATATAATAAAAATGAATACGTCTTCAAAGACGCGAAATTTTATTTTTAAAGAAAAGAAAATAAAAAAAAAGAGAAGAAATGTTTTCTTTGTTTTATTATATTGAAATAACTTTCGCTAATGTCCCACGCTCCAGAATGACTAATAAATATAATTTATTTTTAAAATGAAGGGAAAGTGTTAAAATATAAATTTAAATTAAGTTATACGTATAGCATATTTTTTTTTATTTTACAGTCACCATAATGTTCATTTATGATTTTTAGGAAATTAATGCTCATACCGATGTAATTTGAAAATATTCATGTATAAGGTTTTACGTTATGACATTAACTATTACAAAAGATTTTGCAACTGGTGCCAGAATCTGTTAAATAACAAGAACAATGTTATTCGTCAGGGTCTTAAATGATATTATTTTAACAGCACATATGAGTGAGTAAACGTAACTTCATATCAAATGGTCGAGAATTGTTAAATCAAACTATATCTTTGAAGGAAATTAAAAGATGCTTTTTTAGAAATCATCATATTCATCAGTGATCACCAGTGAAATCATCAGATTATCTTGAATTAGATAACACATTTCAAAAATTGCGCTCTGTATTTATTTTTGAGAATTTGAAAGCTAACATAAAAACTGAAGCAGAGATAAATTTTAAAGAAGCGAAGTATGGTAATCATAACAAATTTAACATGTCAAGGTTAAATTCATGAGTTTTAAGCCTGTGCTCTCTTTTATTTCAATTTTGGCTCAATCTATATTTTATAGAAACTTTATGTTTGATTCCATTTTGGGGGTATAATAAATAGATTTGATTTCGGGATTTTTTCAAGTTTGATCTTAAACTACGAACCGGTTTTAATATTAATATTTTGTTTTGGAAAATTATCAATGATACAATTTTTCCGGAGATAAATTTTAGATATTTGCTTATATATCTAAGAAAAAATTTTTAGCTAATTGAGCCAGTCTAAAATTTGAAATATGTATGTAAGTACAAGAAAGACATTTTTACCATCTTGTGCAACACTTTCTCTAAAAAGATAGGAATAGATTTACTGGAATTTTCAAATTTTGTTAATAGAATGCACATAAAAATTTAGAGTTGCAAAAATTTCACTTGAAATTTCATAATTAGTTTTTTATGGAAATTTTAATTTATAAAATAAATACTTTGTACTTTGAAAATTATAAATCCAATAAATTCCTGGAAAAATCCTTTTCATTTGAAAATTTTAATAAGCATAATATTTTTAATTAATTTTAATTATCTCTGTTATAATTTGGGTTGAATTTTTCAAAATTGTTTTATTATTGATTTTCAATTTATTTGTACATTTTAAGTATACCGAGGGTTTTCTAAAGAAAAACTCAAAATTAAAAAAAAACAAATATTTTTCCAAAAAATTCGGAAAATTTTCAAATTATAAAAATATTTTTGAAATTTTTAGAATTTTATCAAAATTATTTATTTGTGAGTTTTTCAATTTTAATTTTTTTAATTAGTCTTGGTTTTTTTGTATAAAGTTGTGAACGTTTCATGAAAAATGTTGCAATAGGCAAGGTATTATTTTTCGAATATGCGGATTAAATTTATTGTAGAAACAAAAAATATTTTTATACCCGTACGAACGTATGTTCGAAGGGTATACTAAATTTGCCTTACCGTTTGTAACGCTAAGAAATAACGGTGTTAGATATAGACTCAAGTGTATGTTTTTGATCAGCGTCAAATTCTGAGTTGATTTAGCTTTGTCTGTCCGTCCGTCCGTCCGTCCGTCCGTCCGTCCCAACGATAACTCAAAAACTAATTGAGCTAAGTTCACCAAATTTTCACAAATGATTTATTGTAGTAAGTGCCAGAACCCTATTTAAATTGGACATGATCGGGGTACTGGTTCGGGTAGCTGCCATACAACTTCAAAATTTATTTGGCTATATCTCAGAAACTATAAAAGTTATGGTATTGAAATTTCACACAAACGAATATATTAGTAGGGCCAATATGCCCCATAAAAGTCGTTGAAATTACTTGGCTCCTTCTGGTACCTGCCATACAACTTCAAAAGTTATTTGGCTATATCTCAGAAACTATAAAAGCTGTGATACTGAGATTTCACACAAGTGAATATATTAGTAGGGCCGATGTGTCTGGTAAAAGTCGTTGAAATTACTTGGCTCCTTCTGGTACCTGCCATACAACTTCAAAAGTTATATGACTATATTTCAGAAACTATTAAAGCTATGGTATTGAAATTTCACACAAACGAATATATTAGTAGGGCCAATGTGTCTCATAACAGTCGTTGAAATTACTTGGCTCCTTCTGGTACCTGCCATACAACTTCAAAAGTTATTTGACTATATCTCAGAAACTATAAAAGCTGTGATATTGAGATTTCACACAAGTGAGTATATTAGTAGGGCCGATGTGCTTGATAAAATTCCCTAAAATTTCTTGGCTCTTTCTGGTAGCTGCCATACAACATCAATAGTAGTTTGGCACAACCAGTATTTTGAATAACACATAGTACTGATATTTTGCATAAATTAATATGGTAATACGGCAACTTAAAGTCATAGTCTGCCCCATAGTTAGTTATGGCACATTAGTTATTCGCACATAGGATAACAAATTCGTACGGGTATCACAGAGTTGACAAGGTCAACTCTATTTTTTTTCTCGTTTAATTTAATTTTCAAAAAAATTGTTAAATAAAAATGGAAGAGGGTTTCCAAAACTGCACTAATACTTTCAGAAAACATTTTGTTGTTTTGAATTAAAGGAAAAATTCCGAAAATTTCTTAAATTGAAAATTAATTTTTCTGCTTGTATTTATGCGTATTAAAACCATTGAGAATTTATACATGGCTGAGTGAATTTTGATGATGCCTTTTAAACTAAATCCGAAAATTTATAATAAAATATCAAAATTCTATTAAAAGCAGACAAAAGTTTGCAACTGCATTTTCTGGGTATTAACTACGTAACGCAGTAGCTAAAGACGCAGTCAATTACAGTTATAAATTTTATATAATTATTTAACACATGTTCAGTTATACAAACAGTAATTTAGTCGAGTTCAATTGAAATTAACTAACTTGTAATAAACATTTCCAATTATGAACATTTAGATATACCATATTTGTATCACAGATAGTATATATACGAGTATGTATGTATGAAATTTTGGATTCTGAATATACATACATATTTTAAGATTTTTTTTTATTATATACATACACACATGTGCACGTATATTCCATAAATAAATTTGCTTTATTTTATAAAAAGAAATATTTTTATTCTTATTTATTGTACATTTTAGCATTTATATTGGGAATCTTTTAATACTCATAGTACCGTTACACAAACAAACATCTACACATATTTTAATTTAAAAACATTTGGGGAAAAAAAAATCTATGGTGAGACCAGTACATGATCGATTACAAAGTTTACTTTTGAATAATATTAAGAAACCTTGATTAATTTTTTGCACAAGATTGTGAAATTTGCTGCTTCATCATTTCGCCAAGTTAAATTAAAATTATTAATTACAAGGAAATCGGTTTATGAATCCTCTATATATACGGGTAAAAACGTAATTTCGTACCGCAGTAAAAGTCCAGTTGCAGTTATATGATTTCTATAAAAAGTTACGTGTCTCGTCGTATTATAATGTATACATACGTATATATGGAGTTTTAAGAATATAAATGTAAATTAAATTTTTTAAAATGGTCAAAAACATAAAATCGACCCATTGTCAAGATTATGTTGCTGAAGCCTGTCACTCTCCATCTTTCTAAAGATAGTCAATTTTCATTTCTGTACCATATAAAAATCACATTTCCACTGAAAACTGGACATGTGAAATTCAGTGCCATTACATCACCTCTCTTACTGAAAGCGATGCGGTGGGTAAAAACAAAAACAAAATTTTTTATTGGTCATCACACTAGATTAAAATGTTAAGAAAAAATTTGTTTACTTTTTAAATAGAAATAAAAATAAAAAATTAAATAGAAAATAGAAATTCTAGATATTCATCTGTTTTGCTTAGTTGACATAGTTGACATTTTTGTATATGTACTTAAAGTCGCCGGAAACGATAAATAATTTTCTATATTATTCATAGATTTTCAATTTTCAAAATAATAAAGAAGAAAATTTTTAAAAAATAAAAATTAATTAAAATTAATACTCGTTCTACATCTCGATTAATAATTCATCCAACCAATATAAAACATATTATTACTGAGTGTATCAGTGATAAAACAGTAAAAACGATCGATAAATGTTAAGGTATATATATATTAACATTTGCGCATAAGTACGTGTAGGTACCGTAAAGTATAATAAGAGTTTAGTGCTTTGGATATTAGTAAATGGATGTGGTACTTTTCAGGGTAATCAAGTAACATTTTAATCTTATAACAATTCAAGTTAAGCGTACAACACTCTTAGTTACATAAAGTTATATGTAAATTTGGGGATAGAAGATAAGTTTTTCTTATAGTATAGCAGAATTTTCATGCAAAGCGCAATGCTCTGCTTTAAAATTACCTTCTGATTTAGTCCATTAGAATAATTTGAAATGGCATTGCACCGATAAATGGAACGTATCCTATATATTAATCAAAATAACCGTTTGGATGGGATATATGTAAGTAATTCATGTAACTATTTTTAAAATTTTTGACAAATATTACACGTATATAATATAAGAATGAGATAAAATGCCAAATTATATTTGGTTTTCGATAAAAAAACACGTGAAGTGAAACCATTCGTAATCAATGTTCATTAGAACAAAGTTTAGGTATTATTCAAGAACAACATTTATAAAGGAACACGTCCATAAAAACGCTAAAGCATAAAGATCTTTCTTGTTTGGAAGATCTTCTCCGGGTACGTTCAATATTACGCGCTATTCATTAGTTTTTAAATATTTTCCAGATCTTTCATACTCTCTACATACTCAAATTTTGTTTAGCAATTTAATGCGTATAAATGTATATAGAAAACGCATTCAATTCTTTAAAAAATTTGCTTTGATTTCATACGAATTGCGATAATTTCCAATGAATTCAGGAATTTCTTTGGAAATAATAAGTTTATTTTTAATACAATAATCAAATATGTAGATTCAATTTACCGTGAGTTATTTATAAAAAAAGCTTTATGAATTTTTTAGAAATAAACAAAAAATTTTATGAAGTAAAATTAGTTTTTCATTGGCAATTTTATTTTGCTGACCACTGACGTCGAATTGATTAAAAATGCGTTTTGTTTACGCTAAAATTGTACGCGTATTTGGAATTTATTTTGTTAATAAGTTTAAGTTCAGTGACCTTGAAATGTTTTAGTACTGTTGTTTATATTATATAACGTAGAAATTATGTACAATTCTAATAGTATAATATTATAACATTAGAATAGAATTTGAAATTATTCATTCTTTGATCGATTTTAGAAATTTTTGCATTTTATATGTTAATACGAAATTTTACAATTTTTTATACCCTGCACGTGAAGGATATATTAACTTTGGTATGAAGTTTGTAACCACTTGAAAGAGTCATATCCGGTATGGACATATATATATTTTTGCTCAGCGTAAAATCCTGCGTTGATTTAGCCATGTGCATGTAAATAAATTCTAATAACTTCGGAACCATGCGACATTGGGTAACAATTCGTTTTACAGGCTATTGATTGCTTTTTATATCATTATTTTTCTTAATACACTAGCTTAACCGTCCAATTAAACCATTATATTAATGCTTCTTTTAATTTTTCTTTTGGATCATCCTAAATATATGCAATATTTTTATATATCAATATAATATAATATTTGATATATCAATGAGACTAATTTAAATATGTATGTGATAAGTTTATTGCTTTTAGAAGCAGTGCTTTCACTTGTTGAAAGAAAGTGCTTCTCTACAAACCATTGGTTTCATCGAAACTTATTTTTTTTTTAATTATGTTAATTATTTAAAATTTTTTGTGTTGCATTGTATGATTGTTGAAAATCAAAAGAAAAATTATATAATTTTTTTTTTAATAAAATTAAAATTTTCGAGTCGGTTCTGCAATCTACAAATGTTTTAAAAATTATTAAACCAAAAATTTTTCAATTAAATTTGATCATAATTGGTATGAATGAATCATTCGGTTTGTTCCAACAAATTCGTTTTCAACAAACACACACTTCTTTTATTTTCTCCAAATAGGTACCTAAAATTTTTTCGTTGTATTTTTTCTTGTTCGTTTTTAAATTTTTGTTTTTTTTTTTTTTTGGTATGTAAATAAGAATCATATCAAATATCCGTCTGGTTGTCTGGGCCCATAAAAAAAATATAATTATATCATAAATATTGTACATACACACAAAATAATAAAAAAAAAAATTATAAGATAAAAAATAATAGTACCTATCAACTCTAAGTTTATTAAAAAAAGCAAGGTAAAATATTTGGATGATTGGTTTGGCAGACATTTAAACTTAATTTAAGATTAAATTAAATTTAATGAACTCATTTAATAGAAATTAGCGCATTTTCTTAAAATCTTAAATTAAAATTAGATAATTTAAGTCATATTATACAATTTGAGGGAGTTTATTAGCGAGACACGTATACATAGATAATTATTTATATTAGTTGAATTAGTACAATATAGAAACAAGATGAGGGCTAATAAAACAAAAATAAATTTCTTGTGCCATGATTCCTTTGAAACAAATGAGAATTGAATTATGAAGTCTCTGATTGAAATTATTTGGGTTCTTCCCTTTAACAAAATAATTAGTATTCAAACTGTATAAATCAAACGTATCTTTTTTATTGGAGGAAATATTGTGATCAAAGTTAGAAGTATCGAAAGTTTTAAAATTCTCAAATAAAGTTTTGAAAGTCATGCTCAAGATATTTCATGAAACAAATATTTACTGCTATAGAGAATATTTTAGAGCTCGGTGTTATGAAAAGGAGCTGTCAACAACACGAAAAAATTTCGTATTTCTAAAAATATTACGGCTCCCAAAAACTTATACGGTTATAACTTTAAAGATCACATTTCTGAAAACTTGAAACTCTTTGAAATACACATCCACTAAATTTTTCAATCTCGATTTTCTCCCATTTTTATAAAAACGTCATATTTCGAAATTACTAAAATACGACAATAACGGTTTAATCGTTATAAACTATGCAAAAATTATTTTATAAAATCACCTTATAAGGGAAGTGAACAAATATTTCGTCTTCCTTTGTATCGAAAAACAACGACCAGAAATAAAAGGTGAAAAAAACTGGTTTTTTTTTTGTGTTTGTCATAGAAACAAACGATAAATTCATCATTCGCCTAATATGGGTTAATTTTTTTTTTTTCATATTTTTTTTTCTTTTTTTACATCGGCTGTGTTCTGTTTGGTTTTCTTTGTTGCAAAATGTTAAATAAATTAACGTGAATTTCGTCATATATCATCATCGCATTACTCTCATCGTTCGCATCAAATCGCGGTAGTTTTTTCTCAATACATTCTTTTTTAGAAGATTAGATTTTTTGTTGTACATACTTACGTTACATAGACACAAGCTTAAATTTAGATTATGTACCATGCACAGCTTATGTAGAATACACAGTGATATTTTGCCTTAATCATGTTGTGACATGTACCGAAATTTTTAACAAAATTGAGTAAGAAAGAAAAGTAAAAAATAAAAACTTTTGGGAAGCGCTCCTGATTTCAGATTAAATACTTTTCAGGTATAAAAACTCTTTTTGAATTTTAAATAATAAATTAGTTAGCGTCCGCAGTTCTGTTATACTTTTTATGAAATATGTGCAAACGGTTCAGCATATTTTCTGATGAAAATTACATATGTATAAGTGTATATATGTGTGTACGTATGTATGTAAATGCACGATAAGAATAGTGTCATTAATCAAGGATAACAAACTTGGCGTTAAAAATGAGTTGAAGAATCCAGGATACTTTGTTCTAACTACTTATTCTTCAACATACATAGTAATTTTTTTCAAAACTTGAGGATTTTCCTTACATTGGCAATTTTTTTTTCGCATTTAATATCGTAAATATGGTCTGTTTAATGCCCTCTGTTTAAGTATCGAAAGTATTCATGTGATTAATTAAAGTTATAAAGGATACATCGTCACCTTTTTGATCAATATCTGAATTATCTCTACGTTTTCAAGCCTTTTTGACACAAAACTATAGCTAACATACCAAGAGCTATGTATGTAAAGGGTAAACGATACAATTAGGTGGTTCTTCTGGAAGTGGCTAGATCAAATATTCTTTAGACCTTGTGATTTCTGGATAATAAGTGGTTCCCCTTTCAATTTACTTCCATATTCTTCTAAAATTTTCTAATCCTTCAAAACAATGAAAACTTAATTGAAATTAATAAATCATTTTGGGCTCATACAATTTACTCGAAAAAATTTTTTCTAAACTCTGGTAAGGCTTTTAATATGACGTGTTAAATTATAAGTATTTACTCATGATTAATTTCAAAGGTAAGAATACATTAACGAATATTACAAATGTATTGAAAATATCGGAATTCAGTGAATTGTGATGTCATGAACGTTCTTTTTCTATTATGTTTTTTTTATACCCTGCACTTCCGTCCGTCCGTCCGATCGCACGATAACTCAAAAACGAATAATGCAATCGACACCAAACTTTCACAAGTTTTTTCATTTGCGCCAAGGACGAACCCTACTGTTATTGGACTAAGTCCGACAACGGGTTCGGGTAGCTGCCATACAACTCTAAGAGTTTATTTTAAATATTTCAAAAACTAATAAAGCTATAAATATAAAATTTTGTATACATGTGTCCAATTATATTCTACACATGCTCTAAAAATTATAATGGGATAGCTGCACCGGTTCGGGTGGCTGCCATACAACTCCAACAGCAAATTTTTTATATTCGGCAAAATAATAAAGTCAGATTCATGAAACTTGGCAGTCATGTGTCCAATTATACGTCAAATATATTTCTGAAGTTTTAGAGGAATCGCTTGACAGGTTCGGGTACCTGCCATACAACTCCAGAAGCTAATTTTAAATATTTGGAAAAATAATAAAGTCAGATTCATGAAACTTGGCAGTCATGTGTCCAATTATAGGTCAAATATATTTGTGAAGTTTTAGTGGAATTGCTTGACAGGTTCGGGTACTTGCCATACAACTTCAAAAGCTTATTTTACATATTTGGAAAAATAAAAAAGTCAGATTCATGAAACTTGACAGTTGTATGTCGAGTTATAGGTCACATATATTTCTGAAGTTTTGGTGGAATTGCTTAACAGGTTCGAGTAGATCTCATACAAGTGTAAAAGCTTATTCTTAATATTTGGAAAAATAATAAAGTCAGATTCATGAAACTTGGCAGTTGTGCGTCCGATTATAGATCAGATATATTTGTGAAGTTTTGGTGGAATTGCTTGGCAAGCTCAGGTACTTACCATACAACTCCAAAAGCTAATTTTAAATATTTGGAAAAATTATAAGGTCAGATTCATGAAACTTGGTAGTCGGATGTCCAATTATAGGTCAGACATGTCCGTGAAGTTTCTATAGAATGATTTCAGAGGTTCGAGTAATTGCTACACAATAACGAAAGGTGCAGGGTATAATTCAATCGGTTTATACCGACTCAAACGTTTTTACTTGTTTAATTATAACTTTAACATAGAGAAAAGTGAAATAGACGATGACACAATTTAGCTGTAACAGAATAAGTTATTCATGTAAAAGCTTTAGGTTAAATAATGAGCTTTTATTGAAATTTTTATGTTTATATCAAAATTTCTAAAAAGAAAAACTTTCATATTTTAATGAGATGCTACACGTATTGGGTAAGCATGTAGTTTCGCCAAAAATTAAATTTAAAATTAAAAGCTAACGAATAACAAAACAATTTAAAATTAATTTTCTTCCAGACAGCTACAAGTAAGAGCCTGAAATTTTAGTAGCTGTTAGTTACTAATTAAGTTTTTTTGCTTATAAAAATATATTCCAACTCGACCCACTTTAAAGTTATCGCCTCTCAAAATTTGTAAAATTTTAAATTTATATTTCCGCAATCCCAAGCTTTTTTAAATTTCTATAAATGTAGAAATCTAACGGAAATATTCTGCCAAAAAAAAATATAATTATTAAACATAACTCACGCAATTAACCTTTGCATTCGAGCATTATGTTAATGCCTCTTTCAACTTTTAACTAAAAATTGCAATCAGTTCGTAAACAATTACCAATTATTTAATTGCTTAATTGCATGCAATCATGTAGTAAAATGTGTGTGCAGGTTATAAACCTATAGAATACAAATAAGTAAACAAACAGTTGCAGAACTAAAATTTGCATTTCTGCCTTAGCTTTTAGAAATATTTAAAATCATAAAAAAATCGGTAAAATCAAAATAGCAACAGGTGTTATTTTTAAGGTGTTGTTTGCAGTAACTTGGGTATTTGTACGTTACCATTACATACTTATACATAAATACATATATATTACAATATATAAGCAAATTTAATTTGTTAATTTATTCACCTTTACACGAAATAATTAACATCATCTACATCCTGTATGGAAAAATAAAGGAATGTATGTACGTATGTAAGTAGATGTGATTTAAAAATTTATTAAGAATTATTATTTAGATCTCAGAAAAATCGTGACTATTTAAAATTTATTACAAATTACAATTTATTTAAGTAAGTGCTTTTTCAAACACACTCATACGGAATAGCTTCATATATGTATGTAATTAAATTTATGCCATCTCACAATTTTTGTACATACATACATACATAGATATACAAATGCTATATATAATTTATATGATGTCATTTTCTTTTTCGCAAAATTTAATCAACCGGTTAAGTTTAAAACAGTAAATTACTATACATATTAGCTATAATGTACATACATATGTACAATATATAATTTACATACATAGGTATGTATTGTAGTTTATATGAATCGTCTTGTTATGAAAAGAAACCGCTTTTACTTTTAATAATTTTGTAATCAAATATAATTTTTGATTGTTTCGATATCGATTCGTTCATTGGCTTTTTTTGCACATATGTTCATATTATGTATGTGTGTACATATATACATACATACATACAAATACTAGTATATATAAACGTATATAATGTATATTTGCAGTTTACATATGGTTCAGATATAATGACGATGGTGTGATTTCTTATAGTCAATTCGATTTTGTGATTGATACTCTTGCAATAACAATAAAATCGAAAAATGCTTTAATTTATGGTGTTGCCAAAGGTTTGCCGAAATCATTTATTTTATAATAGCGTATATAAGTATGAAATGAATATGAGTAATTAAGTTCGTATGTACATATATATGTATAAAATTTTAGTGGTTCTACTTCTATTACTCATTTTTCGTGTTTGTCTTAATTGTATATGTTTTTACTTAAATTTGAATTTGAGTAAAAATATTTTTTACATACCTTTTATAGAGAGAATTTTTTAAATACCTTTTATAGAGAGAAATAATTTGAAAAGAGATAAAAAATTAGTAAAAAAAGAAAAGAAAAAGAATGAAAACTAGGTTATTAGTTTTACTGTTATTTTTAGAAAATTGACAAATTAATTGCGAAATTTTCTGATATTTCAGATAAATGTCAATGTCATCATTTGGAAAACTAATTTTTGAGTCAAACAAACCTAAATTCTTATTTAATTATTCGAAATTCTTTTTCTTATTTTTACCTTTATGTATATTTAAGTTTATTATACATAATATGTGGGTTTAAAAAAAATGAGACATAGATTAACACAAAATTTCTGTTTCAACATTATGTATGCGGAGATAGAAACATTTATATACTCTAGTTGTATAATATATATGTATGTGCATGAATATAATTTATAATATAAACAGGGATTTTAACAAATTTTCAGGAAATTTCTGCTTGTTCAAGTTTTTTGTATTTTTAACTTCCGTTCCGAAAGAGATATAGGGCCTTCAAATAAACAGTTTTGAAAGGTTTAATACAGGGCTTAAAATCAACACGTTACTTAATTCTGTATTTTATGTACTTTTGGAATACCAAGTACCTATTCGAAATTTACAAAAAATCAAATTAGATATTTTTCTAGATTTAGTATCTAGTTCAGAAAAAATTTTTTTACACATTTTTGATCCTCAAACCAATGGTATATGTTGTTGTATACCTTTCTGAGTCACCCTGTATATGTATGTTATTTGAATAAGACTGTCACATGAATTTTATTTGAATAAGAACATGTGTCAGTAAATTAAAATTTAAATATAAAACTATTTTCAAAATCTAATTCTGGTAATTAATTATGAAATTGAAGATGAAACATCAAACATTTTATATATTTGCACTTATATACTTGTTGAAAATATTATTTAATTTTAAAAAATTTTAAGTATAAAATTTTTTTTTGCGTCGTTTTACAATTTTAAAAACAATTAATATTAAAAAAACGAAAATATTTTCGTGATTAAAGTCATAAAT
The DNA here is from genome assembly GCF_029603195.1 of Condylostylus longicornis. Lineage (NCBI taxonomy): Eukaryota > Metazoa > Arthropoda > Insecta > Diptera > Dolichopodidae > Condylostylus > Condylostylus longicornis. Next base: position 2,241,783 of record NW_026578009.1, on the reverse strand, counting down.
TTTTCAAATATAGAACCCTGATCCTTATGGATGAGTACTGTACTTTTAAAAATAAATTTTATTTATGTGTTCTATGTGTACTTACGAATTTTTTAATTTATTCTGCATAGTTTCAAAAATAGTGTTATTTTATTCCTAGAATTTCAAATAGGTATATAAAGTGTGAGTATATTGGGTATTAAAAATATGTTTACAAAAACACACTCTGGGACATCATAAACTTTTATTTATTTATTTATATTTTAATAAAAATTCCTGAAAATGCAAAACCATTGTAAAACTTTGAAAATTTGTTAAAATTCTTTTAATGATTTTTATATTTTTTTTTCGCAAAAATTTTGTATGCAAATCAATTTTGTCATATAACTACAGACATATATAACAGTATAACAGTATATAACAGTATATTTAACAGTATAACAAATATATATAACGATCGGAAGGTTCCTAAAGACCATATATGTACATTCGTTTAGGAATACGATAACCAAGGAATTGAATTTTTAGTGATAAAAATAATTAATTAATAATAATGAAAATTTAAATTAAAAAAACGAGCAAAAATATAGTTGATCAAGTCAACTTTGTGTTGTCCACGCTAATTTATACGCTATAAAAGTAAGCCCTGTTATTAACTTCTTCAATAAATTGACCTATCTGAAATTCTTCACATTAATACAGTTTTGACGTATATTGAATTTAAATTCAATATGCCGCGATATACAAATTTTGAAAGAGCTTAAACTTATTTTAGATTTCATAGTTTTTCAGGTATGAGTAAATTCCAACCAAATATTGTTAAATGATTAGCCCTGATATTATAATCGTTTATCTGAAATTTAGTAACTACATGCTTTACAATTGCTGTTATAATGATCCTAAATAATTTTTAAAGCTGTTTACGAATTATGTCAACTGACGTTTCAATTGAAGCTAAAATAAATTGGGTTCTTAACATAAATTTTATAAAAAATTTGCGAAAATTTGGTTAATTATGGTTTAATTCGTTTTCAACTGTTATTTAAATCATTGACAAGCAAAGACGAACGACATACAGATAAACTGATATAGCTAAATCGACTCAGAACTCGGGTTCAAGAATATATATCTATATATATATATATATATATATATATATCTTAGACTAATCCGATTACGTCATATTTTGCGTTACAAATTTAATGGTAAAGCTATAATATTCTTCGAACATTCAGGTTTAGAAATTTTATATAGCTTCTCTTCATTGTTTTGGATTAAAAATAGCCCTTGTGGGTTTTTATTCTATATAATAATATTTTTCGAAAATATTTCATAAGAAATAATATTCTATTTGTAATATATTTATACATTATAATGTAATATATATATATATACATTGTACTAAAATAATTTATAAAAATTCCAAATTGTCAAGTAAAATTTTGTAAATTTATGAATTTTTGGTGTGAGTGATTTATATGCACCCTCAGGTTAATAATATTTTATGCAATAAATTTTAAAATAGAAAATTACTAATAGTTACATAGAATAAGAATTAAAATGAACAGAATAGATGTAAGTCATATGTATATTATGTAAAATATAGAAGAATAAAATAGTCCTAAGGTTACATAAGAGAGTAGCAATTGGATGAAATTGCTTATATACATACATTCACATTTTACAAAAAATTGATATAAAATTTAAAAGCTGTGAGTGGGATAAGTTTTACTATGACTGAATATTTTTGCCATACATCTCCTGATGAAAGCTAATAAACTTGAAATTTTATTTGCCATTTCGTTCTATATTTAATTGGACAGCACATGGCCAAAATAAATATAAGTCATTTTGAATGTAAGTCAAATTTTCAAGGGACTATTTTGGTAGATGGAGGATGATAGAGAAAATTGGATTTCAAAGTGAATTCAAAGAAAAATTATTATTTGAATTTAAACTGCAATCTCCTTGCTGTAATAGTTTAATGTGTTATCTATAATACAACTCAACAATAAAAGAATACATCTGTATGAAAACAGACTATCTACATATATGAAAATAAAAAATTCAAAATAGATTTTATGGTTAATTTAAAATACTTTATATATATCTGAGTCAAACCGATGAAATCATAATTTTTTAGTAACAGTCTACTAATGGCAAATATGCCAAAATATTTCAAAAAGTTGCATAAATTTAGGTGGAGGCAAAATAAAAGTGAATTTCGCATTAACATAATGCTCGAATTTAACGATTAATTGCGGGAGTTACGAAAAATAAGTATATTTTTTGACGCCATGGCATTTACCGTAAGCGTTCTGTGTTTATAGCAATTTGGAAAAGTCTGTAGTTCCTGAAATATACCGTGCCAAAATTCTGCCAAAAATTTCAAACTCATACCATTTAAAAGAAATACGATACCAAAATTTTGAAAAAAAAACAAGTTTTAGGTAATGGTTAATTTTAACAGACATTTTATTTTTTTGTGCCGCTGTTTTATTTTTATGTTGTGCCGCTGTTGCTTATAGTTTCTTTAAAATAAATAGTCAAAAATTGGCATTTTCAGGTCGTTGATGAGTTATAACTTTTAGAAAGGGGAAGAAAGGAAAAAATTTTTCACTTTTAAGTATTTCGTTCACACGAATCTGAAAGCAAATAGTTCGCCTGCTAAATGTAATTCAATTCCAGTTGTTTTAATGTGTCTAATAGCAGAATTAATAACCAATATGAATGAATGGTATTTGAAGGATATTATAAATTTATAATTCAGTTTTTAAAGCAACCAGTTTTTTAAGTTTTGTCTGTCAACCCGCCTGTCTGTCCTGGCGATAAATTAAAAATCCATTGAAATATAATAATAAATTGTTCACAACTTATTTACAGTTGTTAATGTAAGAATCTTTTTTCTGTCTGCATTCAACTGAAACGCCTATTAGAGTAGTTGCCAGAGAACTTCTTAAATAAATTAATTATATTTTATTGTTAATTATAAATTTATAAAATTTTGTGAAAAGAATTTGGTCATATTGGGATCTTAAGTGAACTGCTGCAATATTTCAAAATTAATTTGATCATATTTCAGAAACTATTAGAGCTACTATGCTCAATTAATACCTATATATTTCCAAAATTTTATAGGCCTTAAAGGGACAAATTCAGTAAAAAGAACAACATTCTATTAAAACGTAAACAGTAACTGTATGAGCACTCTTTTCAGTTGTCACAGAGCCCTTAGAAAACATTCTTGAGCGTATCACAGAGTTGACAGAGCAAATTTTTTGTTTTTACTTTCCCATTTAACGAATAGTATTGTTGCGGAACCGTTTATTCTAATAGCGATTTACATATAATATACATATATATTTATCATTATAAAAAATCCTTTCAATCTCCAATATTCCTAATTCCCATTCAAGGGAATTGTACATTTAAATATGTTGTACTTAATCAATGCAAAATTATTGATATACAAAAAAGGAATAAAAGTTTTTAATTCAAAATTGGGTTTTTTTTCTTGTTCTCTTCTTTTTTAGCACTTTTCCAAAAATTTTTTGAAAAAAAGTCCGTCCGTCCGTCCGTCCGTCCGTCCGTCCGTCCGTCCGTCCGTCCGTCCGTCCGTCCGTCCGCCCGTCCGTCCGTCCGTCCGTCCGTCCGTCCGTCTGTCCGTGTGTCTGTTTACAAAACTTCTACATTCTTAAAGATAGAAAGCTGAAATTTAATACGTACATAGATCTTTACTAGAAACTTATTTTCGTAAAACAAAATTTTTACCTATCTCCCCCCCTCTAGAAGTTATACCCCCCCAAAGCACTAAAAATGGCCTATTTTAACTATTTGTTGCAATGAAACCATAAGCATTTTTGAAATTTTGCAAACGCAGAAGGGCAGTGACTTGCTTCCCCTACCGCGGTATACTATAGTTAAACTTTAGAAAAACAAAATGGCCGTTCAAATTTACCGTTATCTAAAGTCCTTTTTTTCCAAATTTTTCATGTCGTTTTTCTTCTAGACCCCAGCCTGTAGAAGCTTGAAATTTTAGGAGCTTTTAGACATTAACAAGTAGTTCATTTCGTTAGAAGAAAATTTTTTTCCATCTCCACCCCCTCTCAAGTTATGGCCTCTTGAAATTTGTGAAATATGCATTTTTGACACCTTATATTTCTGAAACCGCAAGTTTTTTCAAATTTCTATAAACGCAAAAAGTTAACAGTAAATTCCATGAAATTAAAAAATATAATTATTTTTCTTAACTCACACAATTAACCCTTAAAATCGAACATTATGTTAACCCCTGTTTATATTAAATTTTGCTTTATTTCAAAGACTGCATAAATGGTTCATCCTAAATATATGCAATCCTAGAAATAGTTTCGTTTATAAATGAAAATAATTTTAATAGTGTGGTGGATATACATAGACTGTTTTTAAAAGCAGTATTTTCACTTGTTTAAGGGAAAAGTGCTACAATACAAACCATTGGTTTGACCCAACTTTATTCTTTTTTGTTTTTGATCGCTTGAGGTGTTCAATACCTTCGCCGGTCGTAAAATGTTTTTTCTTCTTTTCATTTTTTTTTGCTTTGTTCGTTTGTCAAACCAATTTTGCTTTTATAGAAATTCTTGGAATTTATTTTTTTTCGATTCCTTTGTTTTGGAATCATTTTTGCAACGCTATTTTGTTGTCTTGCTTGCTTATTGTGAAATTCGGAATTCACAATATAATAGAAGTAGAAGCTAGTTACAGTGAAAAAGTGAAGATTGAAAAAAAATTATAAAATGCTGAAGAGTAAAAAAACAAAACTGAAAAGAATATGGACGCATTATAGAACCGTCAATATTGAATTTTGTTAAAATGAAATTAGAATTTTGAAGGGATTGCACGATTAACAAGAAAACGAAAATTTTTATTTTTTCATCAATGGATTTTTTTTTCGTTTCCTTTTAAAGTCGCCAAGTTTTATAAGAATGGATTTGTTATGTATATTTTATAGCCCAAAGAATTTGCCACTTTTCTTTTGTACATTTAATTGATTTAAAGGTTTTCAACAAGAAGAACTAAGAGAAACTTGGCAAATTGTAATTTTCATTATTTGTAAAACGTTAGTGCTTTTATAAGAAAGCACTTTAGCACTTCGGTTTCGGGACATTTATTGAAAATTTTTGTTTTTAATGATATTCGATATTTAGTTTTTTATAATTTTGCTTACTGAAAAAACTATAAATGCGGAACAATTAAATTCTTTATTGCTTCAAGTTTCATAATTATTGTTAAGGCTAACGCTATTATTATATAGATTTTTAAATGACAAGTAAATTCTAAATAAAGGCTATTAATCTTAAATGAAGGCTTAATTCCGATTTCGCTCACAAATATCAGATTTATAAATGATCTTACTTACATATGACATCTTATATCAGATTTTCTGTAAATTTTTATTACAAGGTTTCCTTCTCTCAAAGATTGAAAATATAATTTTGAATTACATACAAAATTTTCATTTGTTGTATGCGGCAAGCTTAATAATTTTGGGCTTTGAAAATAGTTCATATTTTATATAATTCGTGTATAGTGTTATGAATTGCCATTAATAACTGATATTATAATTTTTACCGACCCTATTGTGTATACAATAGGTAGGTGGTGTGATTGCAACAAATTTTGCATATCGAGTTTTCGGTGGGAATGCACTTCTCCATAGTAGGGAAGTGAAAGTAAACTATTTTTAGCAAATAGTAAAAATAGTCGGTCTGTGTGTGCACGTGTGTATCGCATATGTAAGTTTATTTCGACCATGGCACGAATTGATCAACTTTTGGGATATATCAGGCCTCGGAAACTGCACTTCGGAAACGGGCCTGTTATACATTTTTGACCATTTTAAAGAAAACCGAGTTATTCAATCGATTTACTTGAAATTTCATATATAAGCTTCGCTCGACCGGCCGCAAAACCTGCTAACTTTAAGAAGAAATCAGGCGTCCGCAACTACTCGTTTACTACTGGCCAAATATACATTTTTGCGTATATAAAGAGAAATAATCAACCGCTTTCATTGAAATTTAATATTTAAATTCTTCGTACTAAAAAAATTAACATATAAATATTTTGGAAAGATCAGGGCTCGGAAACTGATCTGCCGGCCGATTTTACATTTTTCACTATATCTACGGAGCGAATTGATGAAATTTCTCGAAATTCGATATTTGAGTTCTGGTTGTTACCGAAACTAACTGGCGAGCATTTCAGGGAATTCGGGTAGCACAAAGCGAAATTCTACTAAGAGCCAAATTTACATTTTTCTAGGTATGTTAACTATAAGCTTACAAATGTCCTAAAAATTGGAAAGAAGTATTTAACAGACATTTTTATAATATTCTGTAACACTTTCATTCAACTAGACAATACACAATGTGGTCGGTTATGTGCTGACTAAATCAGATTTTTTTCTTTCTGTTGATGATCAAAGTTCCATAATACACTATTTTCGTATTAAAAAGTTCATTTTATATTTTTAAGTTTTTTTCAGCATTCTCAGCATTAGTAGAATCTTTTAATTTTATAATTCTTATACCCCCGGCTATATTTGAATTTTTTTTGTTTTTGTTTTAGTTTAATCTCCATTGCTTTATATTTTAGTGTTACGGCTGCTTCTGTTGTTAAACAAAACATTAACGGAATTAATTTTTTTATACCCTTAAAATTATGTTACAACATCACTTTTATAATTTGTATTACATTACAATAACACGAAGTATGATACATGAAAAAAATTGTATAACATGAGAGCGAATTATTGTTAAATCTTAGTAGTGCAGTAACAGTTGTTGCAAGAGAAAGGAGAGAATAAAAAAAACACAAAAACACAAAGACCGCGAAGAAAAGGTGGGAATTTTTTCTTTTCCCCCTTTTGATTTAAGAATGAACAAAATAATTATTTTGTGTTTTTCTTGCCCTTACTTGGGATTAACGTGATGGATGCATTTCAGTTTCAATAATAAATACAATGCATTGTACATAGATATTTATATGGAATGGCAAAATTGATGATAATTATTTAATAATTCCTTATTAAAGCTGAATCAAATTGTTAAAAGACAAAAACACAAAAAAAAAAAAATAAATAAAAAAAATATTAAATTTTAAATTATGTATAAAACGAATTAAGTGGAGAGCCTTAGCAGTTATCAACTAGACATAAATTTCTGGGCATTTACCTTAGACATTTGTTGTTACGTAGGGAGAATACGAGATTTGCATACAGTGTGCGTAAGTTTATACCAATGTGATGGTGCAAATCGATTTCATACTGTGATCCAATAGCGATGTTCTAAATATCGCATTTCTCTGTAACAGTTTATGTACAGTTAACAACATTTCTTTATAACATACTTACTTATAATATATATATATATATATATATATATAATATATATACTTATTCTTTAGAAGCATTGAATTCTGAATCAATTCAGCCATGTTTCTTTTGTCCAATTCACCTGGCTAACCAAAGAACTTATTAAGCTAGGGTTATTCAATTTTCACCAAACAAGAAAACATAATACTGCATAAAGAAATTGTTTTGCAACATTTATTTATAAATATTTACTAACATTTATAGTGTAGTGTTGACTATACATGTTGTGTTTATAGAAATCCTTAATATTTTCAGTAACATGTACAAAATATCTACAAAAACTTCGTTTTCCATCGAAAACGGGAATCTTGTAAATAGATTGACAAACAAAAATAAAACTAAACAATGCAGCTATGTTCAAATTTTTTTGGAAATGTGCAAAAAAAAAAGCAATTTTACATGGAGTATATGTGAAACTTTATTTCAACTTTTTGTTCAAAGTTGTCTTAGTCAGATAGTTAATTTTGAGGCGATTACGTAAATTTTCCAACCTGTATAAATAATAATAGAGAATGCTATCAAATAATTTTAATTTTTGTTTTTCACTTGATAGTCTTTAGTGTCGAATACGCCAAGTCTTCATAATTTTAGTAAATTCCCATTTTATTATAAATTTAATATTAATTCTATTTTATTTCCCCAAAAATTTTTTCTTCAGATGAAATGTTGAAAGGCCGTTCTATATTCGTTCAAGTGATAACAAAATTTAAACACCATCTAATATTTTTTAAACTTAAAAGTAAAAAGTTGTTCAAAAGTTTCATCTACATTTTTCTTTCAATATTCAATTTTGAAGGGGGAGCACTTAATACAATGTGTATGAAGTATTAATATTTTTGATCAATTGAATCAACTCTAGGATCAGAAATATTTTTCAGACTCCAATACTTAAGATATTATTAAATTATCCAAAATCTAAATTTTAAATATTGCATTGCATTTTTCTTTCTTCATAATAAATAATAGCCAAGTTAGCTTTCAGAAAAAATTCAGATGTCAATTTTAGAAATTAATTTATCTAAAAATGTCACGGGATATCAAAAACCGGCTCATTCAATAAAATGTTAGTGAAAAATGCTTTTGTAAAATTACAAAAATTTCAAAAATTTTACAATATTATATTAAGTGTTGCTTAAATTAAGGTTAGTGTGTTGAATATTTCCAAAATTTAGTAGTGAAAATTCTGACTGGTAGTAAAAGATCTTAATCAAATAATATTTGTGTATAATCCAAGAATTGCTGGTAATATTTTTAACGAATATTATTAACTGAAAATGAATTTCAACAGAATATTATTAACTGAAAATGAATTTCAACAGCAGCTTTTAAAAAATTCTGCGTGCAAAATTATAAAAAAACTAAAGCAAAATATATGAATAGCCCTCAAGGAGCCAATTGGTTTGGAATTATATTTTGATGATGTGTGAAACATGACTTATTTTTTAATATTTTCCTTTTTTTATTCCTTTGTTTTTTTTTTTAAATAAAATTCAGTGTAACCAGTTAATTATTCAACAGAAAAATTGGCAACTTTTTTTTTTTGTATAAAATATCGACAATTGGGTAGGGAAACAATGATGTTAAAATACAAGAAAGCCATTTAAGAAAGAAGAATGAAATAGAAGTGCGAGAAGAAAATTATGATGAATTATGAATGCACATACATATACAACGATAGTATTTTTGTTCATAATATAAAAGTTATAATTTTTTATTCCATTTTACCAGCCACACCATGCAAGATGGATTATGATGAATAATAATGGCTATTATATATATATTGTATATATACATATACATACGCATCCATAGCGGAAACATACATACATACATATTTGAGTAGATTTTTAAATTGATAAAAAAAAATGACTCGTTTTTTTTTAATTCTATGTAATTCTAAATATTTCACAGTTATTATAAAGAAATTCGCAACAAAAAGTCTATAAAAGTGAATATGTACAATTGTGTGTGAATATGGAAAAAAATATATATAGTGTAATGACTAGTGTGTAATTATCAGCCATTCATTTTCTTATTAAGTCATGAGATTTAAATCTGAGATTTAATTTTTTTTATTTTTAATTTATGTGAACCAAAAAGATATAGGGGTCCAAATTAGATTTTTGAATAAAAATCCAACATACTTGAGTTTTGTATGAATATAAAAAAATTTTAAAACAAAAATAAAAATTTACTTTATAAAATTCAAAACTGGCCAAGAAGACCAATTTTTAAAAGCTTTACATACTGTTGAATATTAAAAAAATTACAGAATCCTTGAAAAATTCAACTTGTATGTGCTTACTTTAATTATAAGATTATTATGTATTTTACCTACATACATATATTTTATATGAAAGTTTTATAAGAGTTTGTAGGTGATGTTCTAGTGAAATTTATGGTTGTCTCGCATTTTCTATTTTGTTTTCGATGGTTTAGGAAATTTGTACATATGTATTTGAAAATCATTGGAAACACATTTCACCATCTCTTCTATAAAAAACTGTTCAAAACTTTAGCACCTGCGATTTTTTATACGAAAAAGATCCCGGCCATCAATTTTCAGGCCTAAAATAATTTTATTACAAGTCGCTTGGTGACTAGAGGTATGCATACTTTTAGTGTATGGCAGTCGCTAATGCTATATGAATTGAGATATACTCAAGAATGTGGTGAAACTCGAAGAACGCTCAGTCCAGCGCACGAATCAATTTTCAAAACATAATATTGGCTTGTATTGAAGGTTGGCCTTCAATGCAGGTTTTCAATTTATATAAAAATTTTTCATTATAAATACGTGTCATATATATGTACAGAGAAAGGGTGATTCAGTAGAGAGTATAATATTGCACACGTACTATCATTTAGAGATTTAAAAATGTGTAAAACTTTTGTTAAGGAATTGATACACCAAAGCTCATATTTTTTGCTTTTAACTTCCATTTTGAAAAAACTACACGCTTCAAACAAAAAATATTTTGAAAGCCTTATAAAGCGCTTTAAATTTACAATTTGGTTTACCACAGAAGTTCAAAATGCTACCGCATCTATTCAGTTCTGAATTTTTACAATTTAATTTTAAAAATTTGTTTCTCTTATTAAAATGAACTTGTCCTTATCTAAAGTCAGACATCATATACTGGTTTTACTTATACATACTTACTTATACATACTTACTTTTCTTATTATTATTATTATTATTAAAAATGTTATTGTACGAAATTATAATTTTTATTTCATTACTTATTTTCGTTGAATATTGATGCCATCAACAATGAAAGAAACCACTTCACTGGATTTCTTAAGAACTCTTAAAATCATTACCAAACGTATATAATATTGTAAGGCGAATATTCAACCATTTTTTTTTTGTTTTTTAGTTTTTCTTGTTAGCGTCCTCTGTACAGTATGTACGTATACAAATAATGCTCATCAGTCAACAGATATTTTCACTATGGGGGTTACACTTTACATTTATACGAATGTCGCAAAATTATTTTATCCTTCATAATCACAAAATGCAAAGTCAAAAAATAAAAGAAAAAGAAAGCAACAAAATATATTTTTAGTATGCAAAACTATAGCCCACAATGTTGGATTTCAAAAAGAGATGAAAAAGTAGATGATAAAAGAAAAACAGAAAAATGTGGAGAAGAAGAGACATTTTTTTATTTCGTTTTCTCGAAACTAAAATATTACAAACTATTTAAGTATGCTGGTTGGCATTTTTGCAAATATTTTTTCAAAGATTATTTTATCGGAAAATCCAATGCTTTCCGAATAAATATTTTGACATTATATTGCATTCAACAACAAAAATATCGTAAAAATTTCTTTTGAAAATTTACCTTATTGCTTGTTGGGCAGAGAAAATTTCCAATTATTTCATGGTCAATTATTAAACTAACTATTGGTTTGTAACGAAAATATTGATCTTAAGTTAATTTATTCAAAGAACTAGTAAGAAAATTTTTTTATTTCGACTCAGATACATCATTGGAAATTTAACTGTCTGTCTGTTACTATGGGGGCAACATGTCTCAAACAAAATTAAAAATATTCTAACAGGTAAAGTTGACATATGATCTAAACGTATTCTTAAAAGTTACAAAATTTCTTACAGCAAAAAATTTACTCTATAGTTTACGATTTTGAATCTAGGAATCCCATTTTAGAAAGTTGGTTCAGGAAATTTTTTATGGAATTGCTGTATGGCACTTTTTTTTCGATATAATGTATATCTGCAAAAGAAAAGATGTGTCACTCGGAAATTTGGTTGGTGTTTCGTGACGTTACTATTTACTTCTGACTCGAATATGGAGATGAGTAGAGTTGTCGGTATTTTACCTGATTATTTCAATTTATGTAATTTTATATTTAATCTGTAGAGGGGAAGCGACCTTCCTATACGTTAAAATTTTAGTTAGATAACTTCATATTTAGATTGTTATTCGAATGAACTGTGTTGCTTATAATTTTTTTTTATTTCTATTGAGAGTTTTTGGAAGACACCGACTGCTTAACATGCTATTTGATGAGTATTCTTCTACGGATTTCAGGGTTAAAGATTCGTAAGGTTAATGACGTTAAAAGCATAGTAAAGTTCCAAGACGCGTATTATTTTAGAAATAAAGAAGAAGAGTATTATAAGGAAAGGCATTATAATGAGCTATGAGTTGGAAAATGTTGAGAACAAGCTATAAAACATTGACCTACCAGAAATCATAGGTTATTTGTTACGGAACACTAATAAGGATTCTTTGTATTCATTGAAATATTTCCTGTTTTTTTATGTCATTTTCTTTTTATTTGTAATATGAAATCAACTACATTGAATGGTTTCATTAACTATGATTCCAAATTTTTTATAGGACACTATTATCGACAGTTGAGTAAGCGCATACCTATGACTAAAATTAACATAATATGAAATTAAATTGGAACCGAAAGCTTGCAAAAATGTTAAGATCATTTTGACTTTAAAAATTTTTTTTGCCTTTAAGTCTTTAAATCGCTTGGAATAACTTTTTTTTTTTACAATTTTTAAATTTTTTTTTCTTGACATTTTGCAAATCATCATGTGAAAATCAATAAATTAAAATTCAGATTTTTCCATTGTTTAAAAAACTTAAAAATAATTGTTAAAATTGAAAGGAAAAAAATTCTCAAAATTTTGAAGTCCTTTTGTTTTTACATGTTTCCTTTTTGTTTTAAGATTTCACTGGTTTTGTAGGTGACATGAGGATTCTGTAGTGTTTGTAATCATAAATCGTGTATTTTTGTCAAAAAAGTAAAGAAAACAAACAATGATTGGGAAATCAAATTGTTTATTTTTATTTCGTTTTGCAGATCTGTTTGGGGGGGAATAGATACAAGATTTCAGGGATTTAGCGATATCATCACTTTTAAAAAATAAAAAGGAAACAAAAAAACGATTTGCGGGGCTTTTTGGAATTGACATTTTTTTTCCTTTAACATCGATTCAATAATTTATTTTTGAATATTTCTCCATTTTCAAAAGAAATTTAATTGCTACTAAAAATAAATTTTTGTTAAAATGCGGTTTAAGAGATATGAGCATTTTAAGCGAAACAAAATTATGAAGAAGATTTCAAGTTAAACAAAAATAATTGAAAGCAAATTCTTCTTACTCAAATATTTAAAATGTTTACGAACTTTGTTTGTATAATGATTTGCTAAATTCTCTTCAATTGCTATGAAAAAGTTATTCTAAGAAAAAATTTTTATCTCTTCCTACCCCTAAAAATAAAAGTCCTCTTAAAAAATTCACTCTAAAATTTATTATTTTCGCTAAGGATATTTTCGTTTTTTCGCTCAGAGATAAAATTTGATTAGATTTAGAGTTGTCAAAGCAATACAGCTTGTTCAGTCATAATTTTATAACCTTAAAAATTCCAAAAATAGCTTTTAAAATAATATCTAATTAATTAAAATAAAAAATCTCGGTCAACTCATAATCGACAGCAATGTGTATTATCTAGTTTGACGAAAGTGCAGGTCATGAAACTAGCAGGGTTATCAACCTGGGTAAATAACTGGGAATATAGAAAAAAAAATTTACAAAATTTCTGTTTTTTAATATTGTAATAATGAATTATGAATAATTCATGCATGTTTTATAAATATGCACCTGTTGCATAAAAAACAGTTCTATTTATAAACATTAATAATATAATTTAAATTTTTATTTACCTCGCCATATTTTCTCGACATACCCCACAAATTTATATTTTGTTTTTTTTTTAAATAGGTTAGAAGTAAATTTTTTTTTTTTTTCTACTAGGTGAAAAAATCTCGAAAGACGAAGAAGGACGGCTCTATCTGCCTTTTTCCTTCGACAGTGGGAGAGCGTGACTCCTACCCTAAAAAATCACCTAAACTCTGAACGGATAAAACTGGTCCTACAGACCAACTATTACCTCCGCGCTAACTTGGTTTTTCCGTGCAGGAATTAAATACCTTCCATAAGGAAATTGGTATTTCGTGTTAAATTGAATGGTCTTGTTCGTTTAAGTCTTTCTGTCATAACGCCATTGTCTAGCAGCCGACCTGCTTCCATATTTACATGCTGTTCTAGATGAGCCCTATGCTTTGTAGCACAACTCCTAATTTCATCCACAACCAAAGGAATTCCTAAGTCCCTGTGGATATCACTGTTTCGTATATACCATGGCGCATTTACCATGCCCTGTAGAACTTTATTCTGGAAGGTTTGAATTTTGTTAATGTGGGTCTTCTTGGCACAATCCCACAGCTGAATGCCATATCGCCATATTGGTTTAATGATTTGGTTATAAATTAAGATCTTATTATCAATTGCCAAATTGGACTTACGACCTAGGAGCCAATAATTTTCTCTATATTTATTTTCTAATTCTATGTGTTTCTTCTTTATATGCTCTTTCCACCTTAGCTTGACATCTAAAGTCATTCCTAGGTATTTTGCTGAGTTATGGATCGCTACATTCGTTCCATTTAGGTTAATTTGTGGTGGATTTACTATTTTTCGATTGGTGAAGTTTATGTTAACCGATTTTGCTTCATTCAACTTCACTCTCCAATCTCTAGTCCACTGGCTTATTTTGTTAATTGCTTCCTGTAATTTTTTTGTCGAATCGTCAATGTTCGCTCTTACTGCCAATATTGCGGTATCGTCAGCAAAAGTGGCCAACGTAGCATTTTCTATTTGTGGCAAATCACTCGTGTAAATCAGGTACAACGTTGGGCCCAATATACTGCCTTGAGGCATACCTGCTTTTATTTCTCTTAGCGTGGAGTATTCAGCATCTTGTTTAATTCTAAATAATCTATCAGCTAAGTAAGATTTCAAAATTTCTTCAAATGACGATGGTAACATTTGCCCTAACTTAAGTATAAGGCCCCTGTGCCACACCTTGTCGAATGCCTGTGCTACTTCTAGAAACATGGAAGAGCAGATTTCCCCATTTTCCAAGCTTTTTTCTATAATATTAGTTATTCTATGGACCTGGTCTATTGTAGAATGGTTTCTTCTAAAACCAAATTGATGGTTCGGTATTAGGCCCCTATTTTCTATTATTGGCTTCAATCTCCTTAATTCAAAAAGCTTAGACATCAGCTTCTCAAAAAGCTTAGAAATCATTGGTAATAGTGAAATAGGCCTGTAAGACTTTGTTTCCCTCAAGAATTTCCCGGGTTTCGGCATCATGATTACCTCCGCGACTTTCCAAGCACAAGGAACATACCTTAAATCCATAGCTGCATTCATGATTTTCGTCAGATGTTCCAATGCCTCGTCTGGTAACTCTCTCAGTACTTCCGCAGTAATAAGATCAAAACCCGGCGATTTTTTCAACTTCAGGGATCTTATCTCTTCCACAACCTCCAATTGAGTAAGTGGAGCCATGCTGTCTGCTTCATTTGCGATAGATTCTACCAAACCCACATGTGAGGTTATTCCGTTTGGCGTGAATATGTTTTTCAAGTGATCAGCAAACAATTTGGCCTTCTCTATATTGCTCCTCGCCCAACTGCCATTTGCTTTCACCAGTGGCGGAGCGTGCCTAATCGGCCTCTTTTTACTCCTTGCCGCCTTCCATAAGGAATAATTCGTTTCCCTCGTAGCTGACAAGTTCTTTATATAATTTTCGTATGTTGCCGATTTAAATTCTTGGATTTTTCTTTTAAGCACCTGGGAAAGTCTGTTTAAAACAGTTTTATCAGATTTTAGTTAGAAGTAAATAAAACAGTTATTTTTAGAGAGACGCCTACTGCTATGTCAGGTCCAATGTTAAGTGCACGTATAATCAAGACATTTTCAAAAAGTTTTTCAGCTCCATTGAATTATGAAATTAACTGGCGCACAAAACAAGATGGAACGAATTAATTAGATCTTCCAATGAAGGCCAATTTTATACTTTTGAACATATCTGGGTTAATGGCTTGTCAGTTACTTTAAAATTAAGAACAAGTCCATATACAAAGAGGTTTGTGAAAATTTAAACAACTCCTTCAACAGTATAAAATATTTTTTACGACTCTTTTGTTCTCTTAATACAGGTAGATTTGGGTGAAATTTATATTATGTTTAAAAAATAAACTCAAAGTGGTCATTAGTTGACTAATGACTGTTTTTTAATTTTACTGCTATTACACCGTACGTGAATGATTACACGATTTTTTTTATAAATGTGTGTATGTGCGATAAAACAAATCATGTAATAATTATGAGGTTAAAAATTTCGACGACCATGTATAAATTATTATAATGCAAAAGTGTTAAATTATGTTAAACAATTAACGCTTTCCGGTAATTTTTCGCTTTCAAGATTTTTATTATCATATAGGTGTTGCAAGTTGTTAGTTATGTTTTTCTATAATATAAGAGAGGCAAATTAAATGCATAAAAAAGGAAATACATATTAAATATTGTTGGTATGCACGCAATAAAATTTAATTTCCTGTTCCAAATTCAAACCATTTGTGAAGGTGATTTTACTGGCAACTAGAAATTTTTAGTAAAAATACTTTAATTCCTAAGAGTTCATAAACTACCAAAACTATTTAATAATTAATTTAAATTAAGAAAGAACTAAATATTTTCAATTTTTAAATTTAATTTTTTAACATAAGACACTGTTAAGGAACCAAAACCTTATTCTCAAGCCTTCAAAGAAAATTTACCGAAAATACTTCTGAAATAAGATTTGATTTTCGATTTTCGAAATTCTTATCGATTATGCGGGGAGCTGTGCTTATTATGGTTTATAAAAGCCATACATTAAAGAGAGTGAATGTACGAGTCTTGTTCATTTTGTAAATTTTGCAAATAATCTCGCAAATCGTGAAATATGTGCGCGCTGTAAATACAAATTATGAAAAATAATGTGGTAACGCAGCCACAGGGTAGCATAATGTGTTGTACATATGAATTTTAAAAGAATAGGCACACGTATTTACACATTTTGTTTAAAATTGTGGTTTGCTATATTTTTGACATTTGATTTAAAAGTAATTTGACGTTCAATGAAATTTACCACAAATATGACAGATATTACGTAAGGAAAACAAAAGATGATCGCTTAAAATGACTTCTACACACAAGTTTTCAAAATATGTGCATGCGTAATATTTTTTCTGCTTTATTATTGTATAGCAATGCGTCAGATTAACCTGTTGTTTTTTCAATATTTAACGTGATTATTTTCACAGAAGACAATAAGATCTAGCCACTTTGTTTTCTTCTACATTTAGAAAAGGTATTTCTTTAAAAAAAAAATATAAAAGAAAACGAAATATAACAAAAACAGAATTACAATTACAAAAAAAGGAAAAAGAAAATTATACGGTCATCCGATCATTTTCGCGAAGAACATTCAATAAGAAAGTGCGAGTTCCTTGGAATTCAAATAATACAAGTAAAATAGAAAGGGAATTGCAAAAAGTAAGAAAAAAAAACCTAAATAATAACAAATGAAAAAAATATTATACAAAATTGGCATCTGAATGCAAAATAGATTTAAGAAGAGAGATTCGCATAAGTTCGCATATTAAATTTATGCTAACAAGACAATAGGCAGGTATTAAACAAAAACAAAATAATAAAAAAAGGTTAAAAAAACTAAAAGTATAAAAAATTTGATGGGACCTTTTTGATTTTGATTTTCGTTTTAATTTCCATTATTTTTTTCCTTCGTTACAGAAAGGAAACAAAAGTCAACTGAGGTAGAAAATGATAGAAAGGAAAACGATAGAGGCAAAAACAAAACAATCGCATAAATTTTATTTCTAAAAAGAATTTTGCTGAGCATTGCAAAGAGGTCCCTTAAAGTCCAAGTCGTTCATCATTATTACAATAAAATGCACGTTAAATTGCATAAAGCAAACGATGACGATTTTTAAAGCAGAAATTTTTACTTTTACCATCGACACTGTATTTTTAAAAGTCGGTTAACTCTTTTATGATGAAAATCATGATGTTGATGAAGATGATGAAGTGGATGGCAATTGATTTTTTCAATTCATATATAATTTTCACAATAATACTGTAGTTTTTATTTTTACCATTTTATTCCTATCTTGAGCTTTCGTAATTTTTAAAAGATTTTAAAATTATGATATTTTACTTCCTTTCCAAATGGAAAGAAAGGCAATATTTAATATTCATCACATATACTGTTGTTGTGGAACATCATTTAATATTAAAATGCATGTTTGCAAGATAATGGTAAGCATAAAATATTTCTTTATTTTTATTTTCCTTTAAATTTTTACACCTTTTGATAAAATAAAAATACAAAAGAAAAAAAATTATTTAAAAATATGTAAAAATTTAATATTAAAAAATTTGCAAGTTTTGTTACTGCCAGAGAAGATTAAAATCAATAAGTAGGTAGGGACGTTCTGTAATTTTGATAAATGGTGTGCTATATATGGTATTAGTCAAAATTTTACATCGAACGCGTATGAAACTAAATATATAAAGTTTCTTCTAGTTGCTTTTTCTATAGTTTAGGGGGGACAAGTCGCATAATTTGTTAGCAAGGAGTTTAAGTACGTGTTACGGGTATTATATCTGTACATATTGATCAAAAACTGGTATATACAAAAAGAGTTTGAAATCGGTCTGGAAATATGTCTGCACGAGTAGAAAAAAGAGCGGACAAGAAAAGTCAAACCGAAACCGGATGGATATGAAACTGAATAAAATTCCTTCTAGTTGCTTTGCTCTTTAGTTTGTGGGAAGAGACCGCATCTTGGGCTTAGCAAAAAAATCCTGATGGTTTTTCAGGCAGATATTTACTCATTAAATCTGTGCCAATTAATCCAACTGACATACAAAATGAGATCGGAATTGGTCTGGAAATACGTCAACACAGAGTTGACAGTGGCGATATAGTTAGAAAGAATATCGTTACCCTAACTTACATTTCCTATCTCCATGAAAAAGAAGAAGAAAAGAGCACAATTTTTTTTTCTCTTTGAAAAATTTTGGCAAATTTCATGAAATTTTGATTCTTTGGGGGATTTTAAATTTGTTATTGGTTTTGGTTTTTCTGTTCCAGATCATATAATATGTCTAGTGCCCATGATTCGTTACTAACATAAATTCGCAAAATATTTAAGTTTTTATAAATACATAATAAGATAAAAACGACCCACATCTTCTAAATGGAATATAAAACAAAAAAAGAAAAAAAATAGATATGCAGAAGCAACCGTAAAGAATTTTTTTTCCAGCACGTTTTACCAATTCTCTTCTTCTCCTCTGCCCTCTATTCCTTTTCCCATATTATCTTCATGCAATTTTTTCATTATAAAGCAGCATATAATTTTAATGTGTAGTTTGAATGCAAAACTATAAAGGCTAAAAGAAGATAAGGGCCACAAAAAAAGTTGGGACAAAAATAAGTAAAAAAAAAAAAAACACAAATTCACATGAATACTGATTGAACCTGAAGATTTCAATGTCAGTCTACATATATTCTATCTTTTTTTTACACAAAATTATGCCGGTTTTGTATTGTTAATAGTATGGCAGTCAGTTTGGACCTAAACATTTTCCTCTTTTCTCAATACATTGCCAAAATATTGAATCTTTTTTATTTCATTTTTGTTTCATTTTTATGATAACAACATAGGATTTTATTTTATTTTTTTTTTCTTTTTAATTTTTCTTTGCTAAAAAAAACATGGTTGGATATATTTGAATGTCCAGACATTTTTTAATTCTTAGATTACAGATAGCACCCATATATGTACATATACGAGTATTTGTATGCAAATATATGTTTATGCATAAAATACACCATGTGCAGGTATACAATGGTGGCATTAACAGATTCACAAATAAAATAAGTATAAGAAGAAGTCACAAAAGTTGAAGATGAAATCGGACCATGATATCAAGAACCATAATATGAATATTTTGTTAAGCATAAGAGAAGACATTTTATTTTCAAAAGAAAATGTAACTATGGTTATAAGATTAACCCTGTATAAAAATGAATATTAATGGTATTGCCATAGTAGTTTGGCTTTAAAAATCAATTTAGATAGGAGCTTTTTGTGGGGAAAATTTAAACATTTTGCGTTAAATTTTCCCCTCAATACAGTAGATAAATTGATTAAAGTAAGAAGCATTGTTGAAGTGTAGATTTTATCGAAATTTTTTCAATTTATCAGTGAAAATTACAAATAATATTTTTAACATATTAGAAATAGCTACCGAAAAATTTTCGCTTTGTGGCACTTTTTCAAAAAAAAAATTAGAAAAAAAGTTTTTATTAGTTGGTCCGTCCGCCTGTGGATATGTCTACAAAAGTTTTACACCCTTGAAAGTAGAAAACTGAAATTTCATAGTACATAGATCTTTTCTAGAAACTTATTTCCGAAATTACAAAATCTTTTTACTTATAAAAGTAAATGACCCCTATAAAAGTCATAGCCCCTCAAAGTCCTTAAAAATGCCTAACTTTTTAACTAATGATTATAGCATAATCAGAAATATTTTTTAAATTTTGCAAATCCAAAAAAGTAGTAGGTGATTTCTTCTGCTGCGGAAAACCATACTTGAACTTTAAAAAAAACATATAAGTGGCAGTTACAGTTTTACTGTTATCTAAAATTAGTTTTTTTCCAAATTTTTGATATTGTTTTTCTTCAAGAAATCAGGTTGTAGGAATCTGAAATTTTAGTGGCTTTAGACACTAATAAATTGTTCACCTACATTTCCGAAATATAGGCAGGCACCTTATACTGTCGAAATATAATTATTTTTCTTAACTTACGCAATTAACCCTTAAATTCGAAAATTATGTTAACACCTCTTTAAATTTGTTTTATTTCCAAAGATTGCATTTTTGCTAATCCTAAATGTATGCAATTTTTGAAACATATTCTTATATGAATGAAAGTAATTTAAATAGAGTTGTAGCTATAGCTACATTAACCCAATTTTATTATTTTATTCAAGTAGCACTACCTCTTACGGCATAAATTTAATTCTTATATGTTTTATTTATGTGAAAATTTACGTATAAAAATCTGGCAATACTGAACCATAAGTGATATTAATGTTAAAGTTATTGTTCGTATATGGAACGTATATTTTATGTAGAGAAATCGTAAATTACAGGAACAATGAATAATATAATAAAAAGAAATACATTTCGTATACTTACTTATTTAAAATTGAAATATAAAGGAAGACGAAGTTCAATTCATGGAACTTTTCATGACTTTTCAATTCAATTCTCAAATTTAACTTTATACTTTTCTTTCTGTTTGTATGTATGTTATGGAGTTTATTTGGAAATAAAATTGATACCATCATAGAATTTCACTGATTGTTGGGTATTTCCTTTTCGACCAATGATCTCATTCATTGATAATGAACTCGTAAGGATGAGGCATTCTTTTGTGTTTTGTATTTTTAACTGTTATATTATTATTTTCAATACTATTATATTTTATTTGTGGCTTTTGGTTTTTCAAATATTTCAAGATTGCAATAAATTGTACAAAAAATAAATAAATTGTGTTTTTATAGAATTATAGAGGAAATATCAGTAGGAGAATTTGAATAAAAAAAATAATATAATAAAATAAAAAGAGAAAAATATATTAAAAAAAATAATTTTCGTTATTATTTTGTAGTAGATTGATGAGAATAGTTTGTTATGTGAAAAGGTTAAAAATTTCGGAATACAGGAAGATTCAGAATCTTATGCCGGTATAATTAGCTCATTATGTTTTTTTGTAGGTAGTTATGGCCAAAAGCTATTTTCATATAATACAAGATTTAATATCATGCAGTGTGTTGTTGTCATTAAATGTAAATTGTTATACTATGCAGGGGGGATTTAGTTATGAGTACAATTCAAAACGTTTTTAAATAGAAAAATATTGACAATTGAATTTATAAATCCCGATACGCATGTATGGCAATTCCGATCGCAATGATTCGTGTCTAGGCCAACTACTACTCACGCCTTCCTTCACATACAAATGGCAATTCAGACCGTAATGATGCGGACTCTAATTATTACTCACGCCTAAATATTAAAAAGTTTCATAAATTTTATTTTAAATTTTTTGTGCTTATTTTGTAAAAATGGAGCGTGAGCAATTTCACAAACACTTTAGTATATATGGTGTTTCATTACAAATTTTGATTAAGTGTCAGATTTTTTTAACAAAATTATCTATTGTTGACACAATGAGCGTTTTATTTTTTTAATATTTCATAATAACCATGAACCATTAAATTTTGGTTAATATTTTTATTACAAAATTGTTAATATACAAATTGTTAATAGTAAAGATATGATAATTTAACATGACCAATCAAATTACCTTAGAAACTACTTGATAGTCCCACATTTCCAAATTAACTTTTAAATATTAATTATGAACATACAACTCGTTCCAATCGGTTTAATATGAATTAAGATATGAATGTTACGTTCAATTACAAAAACGTGAGTCTCAGATTCTTTTAAAATATCTACTGCCAGTGTAAACTGAAATGAATGGATATATTTTTCCTGTTATAATATGAAAGATTGATTAGACTCTCACCATACAGAAGGAACCATATTAATAAACCTAATTTTGCGATAAGACAACAACTGAGTTTTCGATGTTTTTTTTTTTTAAATGTGAGTCTATTTCTAGTTTATTCTGAATGTAAGTGTGAATCTTAGATGTTAAGAAAAAATATAAGCATAAAAGAGTAACAGTCTTAATAGTAATTTAAGTCTTTCGTAAAATCTACATAGACCAAATTAATTCCCAATATACGTCTTATTATAATGTTAAATGGAAGTGGAAGTGTTAAACGAAAGTATTGATGTTGGACAACACTAAATGTGTATTTAATAAATTATTTGAAGAAAAATTTCAATATCCATTTTAGATTATGTACGTGAACAGATTCGTCTCTAGAATGTTGTATTAAAAGAAATATTTTAGAATTTAAAATTCTAAGAAAATCCTTAAATCACTTCAGAGATGATAATTAAAGTTGAAAAATAATGAAGATCAATCTATACAGTACAGAAAAACGCTTATACAGTATATGAAAGAATTCCTCATTTCAAGTCTGCATTTCATTCTTATGCAAACACAATATTTCTTTCTTATTCTTTAAATGGATAAGGATACGAACTCCATAGCTTGCTTATGCGTTATGAATAATGCATTTTTTGTTTTTAGTACTTTTCCAAAAAATTTTTGAAAAAAAAGTTCTTATTAATTTCGCTCCGTTCGTCCTGGGATCCGTTTGCAAAAACTTCTACACCCTTGAAGATAGAAAGCTGAAATTTTACCTATTTTTACGTTTACCCCTTCCTCTTTAAGCTATAGTCAGTGAAAGGCGTTCAAATACCATTTTTTGACTACTAGTTTTAGAAACCATAAACATTTTCTAAATTTTGTTATCGCAGAAAAATTGTTTTTTTTTGTTTTATTTCAAAGATTGCATACATTGCTCATCCTAATTGTATGCAATCTTTAAAATACACCGGTATACAACTGAAATTAATTTTAATAATGCAGTAAATTGTTTTTAAAAGCAAAATTTTCGCTTGTTGAAGGGAAAAGTGCTACAATACAAACCATTGGTTTGACCCAAATTTATTTTTTGTAATTTAATTACTCTAGAATTTTATTTTGAACAAAATGTGAAAAGTAAACTAAAATATTTTAACTGTTATTATTACTTGGCTAAAATATTTAATTTATATAATTATTATGTTTTAGTTTTAATCGTTTAACACAATCGAATTTTATAATGATTACAGTAATTATAAAATTGTAAAAGGAAAATAACAAAAAGAAAACATTTTTTATTTTTTTCTTCTTAAATCTCAGATTCTTAATTTTTATTTTGAAAAATTCAAGTAATTTTTCTAAAAGGCATTTACCACTTTAGTTAAATTAACATTTTTAAAAATGTGCAAACTGAGATATGTAAGTTATATACCATACGTACATGCTTTCATACATTCATATTAAGTAATACAAATATTAAATTATACATGAATATATATAGGTACATATTTACGTCTAGAAGACGATTCAATAATAATTGAGACACCAAATTCAAAATCAAAAGCCAAAAAACACGAGAGAAAAATGATAAAGATGAAAAAGAAGAAAAAAGACCCAATTTATTATTTTTTTTTTTGGTATTCTCCTTTTTAAAGCATTCTAAAATTTGGAAGTTCTTCTTTATTGAGTGCCAATTTTATAACCTAATAATATTTTTACAAATTATATTAAAAATTTATTTTTAGGAATAATTTTTTCTTAATGAAATTCAACCGTCTTTCAATTTAAAAGCAAATGAAAATGTTGTAGAGCATCCAGTCAAATTAATTATTATGCGAAATTATTATTGAATTTTGCCGATCGAATTTTGGTAGAAATTTTGAATAAATATAGATAATTTAGTAGTAATTAAGTTCTTGTTGTGAACATTAGTACAAAATTTTTTAGTTTAGAAAATTTTATTCAAGCAGTAATGATTATTGTAAGAAAAAAAATACTGCCCATATACATAATTACATTGTTCATTCATAATTATTTAGAATTTTAAATTAAAAATAATAAAAATTTTTAAAATTAGCTGTTTTAGATAAATATTAAGGAGAATGTGCGACGAAATATTATGTAAACACTATTACGTAAAAATATTGCATACTTTTAGGTAATTTTTTGGAATGAAAAGTTTCGCCAACTTTTGGTTTTTTAATACAAAAAAGAATAAATTTTAACACGATAAAAGGAAACTGTAAGAGTTACCTAGCTAATTTAGAAATATTAAAAATTTTTCCACCTCAAACTGGGTTCGAACCAGTAACCTAAAATATTCGGTAGTATTAGTTGACTGATTTTTTACAAAGAAAATATAAATTTTAAAAATTCCCTGTCTCTAATCTAATGAAAAAAAAATTTTTAAGTGGAAATGTTGAAATGAAAATTTCCTTTTTATTTAGATTGAGTATGATCGAAAACAATGTACGTATAAGTGAGGTATTTGATAAAATTAAGAAGGCAAAAATATTGTTCGTATTCCAACTTAATTTTTGTAAACTGTCTGCTTCTTTTTTGTTAGAGTTATTTACCGAGTAAACGAAATCAAAATTTACGTGGTACAAGCTAAATTCAACTACAAAAAATTTAACACTCTCATTGCCATGACTGCCATTTTTAAGCCTTTTTTTAATTGGCTTTTTGTCAGTCAAAAAAGCCTGATAAATATAAACTATAAAATTGTTTTGGCAGACCTAATAAAGAGCTATTCAAAAATTTCCTCTTCAGAGACTGTTGGAACATACTATAAAAGTATATTCCAACAGAGACTGTCGGTCATTATAGATAAATTAAGAAAAATTTTGTTGCCGAAATAGGACATTTTTGACATTTAGATATTTGTTAAAATGGTACTTATCAGAACTTTTAAAATGGTATTTTTTTTTTATTGTACGACATTCTCATATCGGAAACAACGAAAAATCGGTGCGGTAGCATGAACCATTTCAATAATTTTTTTTTTGTTGCCATTGTTGACGATAATGTGTCGAACGTTTTTAAATGACTTAGCAGTAAGAGTGTGTTTTTTTAATACATTTTATCTCGATTTAAAACTTTTATTCGAAAAGTTGAAATTATGTTTTCAATTTTTCATTTAAGGGTCAAAATATCAACTATATTAGTAGAGATTCGTGCAACAGGGATAACAGTGCTACGCGACCAAGTATAAGGATCTATTGTACACCCTCCAAAATAAGCAACTTTTGAGGCCCGTAAGTCCGTAACTCGGTCGCAATAGAATATCAACTTAATTTTATAATAATACTTAGTGCAATCGAAAAGTTTCAGAGATTTTGGACAAATAAATACTTTGAATAATTTTGTTTGAATAATTTCTCGCGAATTCTCAAATGAGGTTTTTCAAATCACAATCTTAGAGTATGAAAAATTAAAAGTTTTTTATAAACTAATTTTATGCTTTTCTCTTATATATTTTGAGAGTGTTACAAAACTTATTGAAGAGATTAAAAAAAGATCGACAAAATTAATTACGATAATTGAAATTCTGACAACTACTTGTTTTTGGTTGTTTTATTTTTTATAGACAGCATTGTATTTATTAAAGTTGAAATGTTTGTACAATAATTTAAAAGCAAAGTCGATAAGATAAAAGAATATTGTCAAACGCGAAAAAGAAAAGTAGAAACGAAAGATCAGAATTTTCGTACCATGGAAAATACAAAACAGAAAAGAAGATCAGACACGTCGCGCTTAGTCTCGTCAAGTGATTGATTACTCCAAGATTTTTCTGCCTTTTTTTTTGCTTCTCTTTTGCTTCTTTTCTTCGTAAATTCTGATTTTAAAAGTTTTCAACCTTAAAAAATGTTTGAATATTTTAATGATGTCGTTCCTTTTCTTATTACTGTTACTTATGTATGTATGTATGTAGATTAAATAATTAAATTGTTCAGGGTAGGAAAACGACGAAAATAAACGAAAAATAAAATTTTTTTTTTTTAAATGCCAAAGGCAAACCATATCCAAACATGGCCATACATGTTTACGTTTTTTTCAAGAACTAAAGCGAAAAAAAAAATTAAAGTTTTTTTTTTACCGAGGAGTTAGACATGCTTACATACACAAGTTGATGGAATACTGAAGCGTTCACACACAAATTTTTAATTTTTTGTTTTTTTTCTTTTTTGCAGAATTTTCATAGAATGGTCAGATTTTTGTTCAAAGATTAAAATAAAACCTGATTAACTCCGCATAATAATTATAATTTTGAAAATGTGATAAAAAATTAATGAGAAAAAATAAAAAGAAAAATTCATCGTCGCTTAATTTTAAAAAATGTCATTTCAAATATTTTGATTTTTATCTCTTCCACTTTTGACTCAATTCAACTATTTTTTTTTTTTTTGTGTAATGAATGCAATTGACGCACTCATGATTGTTGAAAGAGTTTCACTCTTTAATTTTTAATAGTAATTAAATATTTTTTTTGTTTTTGTTTTTAAATAACAACTAAAGTTGCGATGGATGCAGTTTGTTTAGTATTTTATTGTTCTGTAATAAATTGAAATTGGACAAGTTAAAAAAATTAGAGAAACAGTTTCAGTTATCAAATTATGTTCGATTTCATTAAGATCCACACCATATACACTACAGTTGTTAAATTTTGGAACAGCAATATTTCGCAATATTTTATCTCTTAAGAAGCAAACGTATTTTTTTAAGAGCCTATTCTTTATAGGATGGTCTAAACAACTGTAACAACATTAAATTTAAAATTAAAATCGAGTCGAATAAATAATTTAGCATCTATACTTTGTGGAGGTTTTATCTGGGCAAGGTAATACGAATATTTAAAATCGATTTAAAAATTTTGGTGATAATTTCCACTTTATATATGTAAATTATGAAATTTTAAAAGCCAATAGGTTTTTTGGTAAAATTTTTTGAAAAACAAAAAAAAAATTTCTTAATATTCACTGGGGCTGTGAATTGTATATTCAGTAATTGCTTCGTTTTTTGGTCTCTTCAAAATGAATTACCAACTCCGGCTTAGTCAATTATAAATTAATGAATTATCAAAATTTTTACCTGCATTTCGAACTCACAATTTGAAATTCTTTTTTAACGAAATTTTCGGAGGAGAAATTCTTAAAAGCGGAAGATTTTCTATAATGATAAAATTTTATATTTTTATATTTGATCCTTAGAACTACATACAGCAAATGATTATTTTTATTGAAAAGTTGGTTATAGACAAATGTTAGTGTTAGGGAATAGCAAATATCTGACAATCGGGCGGTCCTTTTACATTTTTCTTAAAATTTAATTTTTTTAATTTTTGATACCGCCTTTTTTTATATACTAAATATCTTAATCCTTTAAATGTAGTTTAAATTTTACATCTGAACAAATTACCTTTTTCATACTTTTAAGTTGTGTAAACTTTTAAGGCTGCTTGCACATCGCCAGTAGCGTTTTGTACAAAACAACGAGATCTTTCTACCAATATTGAAACTTGGTTCTTACTAGTACCTTTTTAAAAAATACTTAAAATTAATGGCCTTTTTTCGCTTTAAAACAATATTTGTTAATTATCCATAAGGTTTAAATTTCCGACAAAAAATAAATAATAATTGTCAACTAATGGTTTAAAAAATTATTAAAATAATAACTACCTCTGCACACTGCCTTATTTAAATGTTCACAATATATTTTGTTGCAGTACATTTAAGGCGTTTATTATAACAAAAGCAAAAACTGCCGCCGTTTTTGTCAAACGTATTTTTGAATTTTACAAGCTAACAGAAAAAAAATAGTTTATTTACACTTCCCTACCCTATGGAGAGAAGTGCGTTCTCACCGAAAACTCGATAGGCAAAAATTGTTGCCATCACATAACTTACCTATTGTATGCACAATACGGTCGGTAAAAATATATAATCAAAAATTTTGAAATTCTAAGTCAGAGAGGCAGTATATTTCAAAAGATTAATTCTATCTAGGATGGCGTCTTATTTAACTGGCCACCAGTATATGTACGTGACTTTGTTTTTTAATATTTTATAGTCCGCATTGAAATTGGGACGTCTCCAATTTTTAAGGAAAAAAATTAATTAGGCTCATTCAGGTACAAAACTAAGCTACAATTTCCAGCTTTATTTACCTATGTTTCATTTATAAGATTATTTTTAGTCGATAACTAAAAAATTTATTCCATTGAATAGAACTCATACTTAAAATAATTTTTGTTTAAAGAAAAAACATTTTTCAAATATTTTGTATTTTATTTTGTTCATTCGTAATTAATTTCAAGCGAAATTTTTAGCTCTATTGATTCAGTTTTTTTTTTTTATTATAATTACTGTTAAGCAAGAAAAAAAACACAAAAGAAAATAATTTCATGTACGTTTCACAAAGTTGCACATTTTATTGTGAAGAATTTTATTGTTGCTATACCAGTAAATAATATTGATATTATAACCATAACTACGAGATTTTAATGCTCATATATAATTTCATTTAGTAACATGCATCTACATATGTACATACAAATCAACTTACCATCAACATTACAGTCACCAACATTATTAATTGCATTGATGTTTTGATCTCTTATATAACGTGTAAATTTTTAAAGTGTAATTCTTATTTTATTATGCTACCATCAAATATGGGAATAACAGCCATATATACACAGATAGAGATACATATGTATATATATTATGGACCTACATAAGTGGGTATTAAAATAGTGCAAGAGAACAATTATTGTAGTTTTCCTGGGCAACTTTTGGGTTGTTTTGTATAATTAATGCCACAACTTGTTTATACAATATTTATCTACATGTATGTGTGTGTGTATATATAAATTTATAAAATTGGATTTAAAAATTTTTGATATAATTTAATTAGTTAAATTTGATTTAATTTTAATTATTATTTCTGCGTGATTTATTAATAATATGAAATATTACTTTAAAAGTACTTTTAATACAAGTTAAAGAATTAAACATGTCGGTTCAGGTTTCATGTCATCAAAATCAAAATCATGCAAATTTTGTAGACTTTTTTTTAATTTTTAACTTAATTAAATTTAGATAGAATCAATTAATTTTTGGGTGTTACACACAAGAACCATTGTGAAGGTTCAAAAACATTTTTTAGATAAAAATAGTTTTTGTTGTTCAACCTTCAATCAAAGTTTAAGAACGTGAAAATTTATAATTCAAAGTGCATGAATATCGAAAAGTGTACAGTTGAAGAAATAAAGTAAGAAAACTCCTTCTGCTTTTTCATCTTTTTAATCATAAAAATTTGGAATTTAAAACTAATAATCAATAAATATACTGTTAATTATTGATTATTAAAATTTCTGTCAAAATTGGAGGGAGCTTAAAGCTCTTATTATTTCTAGATATAGATGGAATTCAAAACTTATCTATTGAAATTTAAAAATTTTGAAAATTGTTTTAAAATTCGTACATATAATACTATTATTAATGTTAACGATATATTTGTGGGAATATTGAATTAAAGATAATCAATTTTATTTCTCATAGGTTCCAATTGTTTTAATTTTAATTTTTAGAAATAAAACTTTTATAATTTTTACTCCAATTAGAAAAACAAGATGATTATTTTAAATGCTATGCATGCTTCGCTTATTGTTGAACCCTTGAATTATAACAGAAGAGTAATGCGACATTTGATAGATAATATCTTGTTCATTCTTCCGAATGCAAATTTAATAGTTGGTCAATTTATAAAGCGGAAATAGTGTATCACATCCTTGTTAACGCAAAAATTTATTTGTAAATCGATAATTTAGCTTTATAATTTTATTTTGAAAAAATTTTATGTTGTTAACACATAACTAGAAGATATTGCAGTATGAAAAGTTAAGTTTCTGCAATAGAGGAAAAAAATATTTTGTGCACTTTCAAGAACTTCTAATAAAAGACATAATATTAAAAGGAAAAAAAAGGCTTTAGATTAAGTACTTAAGTTCTCGAACGTCTTGGTAGATCAAAACTTTATAAATTAGTGTTTCATCTAATCCGACCGAAAAGCATAGTTAAAGATTTTTGCACATCACTAGAATCCTGCGAAGTTTTATTTGATAATATTATGATAGTACTCATAGTAAAGCAACTTCAATCTGTAAAGTTGAAAGTTTATATCAATGAACTTTTTGGATATCGAGAAGTAA
Source organism: Condylostylus longicornis (assembly GCF_029603195.1). Classification (NCBI taxonomy): domain Eukaryota; kingdom Metazoa; phylum Arthropoda; class Insecta; order Diptera; family Dolichopodidae; genus Condylostylus; species Condylostylus longicornis. The sequence continues at coordinate 2,211,124 of NW_026578009.1, read as the reverse complement.
AAGAACCGGTACAGAACGGTCACGTAATTGAATTAAAGAAAAAGTTTCAGCTCTTGTGTTTACAAGCTCAAAAAAAAGGTTTATATAAGTGTCGGAATTGCGATACGCCGATGTGTAAGGAGGATACTATTTCAATATTTGCAAAAATTGTTGGCAATAAATCAATGATTTAGTACCCTTTCGTTAAGCTACGGGAGCAAATTTTTTTTTTTTAGTTTTTGCTTTATTTTTCTTCCTTATATTTTAAAAGTTAAAAAAAGATCACTAATAAATCTTGTTATTTTAGTATTTAAAGTGTGTTTTTTTATATTTTTTGTGATATCGAAATTTTATATAGACTGAAGTATCTAATAATTTAGAATATAAAGAAAAACAATAAATTGAATCTGATCTTTCTAATTACGACTGTTTTTGTATATATATGCCGTCAAAGACTAAAAAGTTAATGGAAAAGACCAAAATACTTCAACAAATAATTTAAGTTTATAGTATTTTATTATTCTAAATGGTGTTATAAAAGTAAGAAATATTTCATCATAAATTTCTCAAAAATAAAACAAATGCCATGCCAACGCTCAATAAGGTGCAATGAATAAAGTTAAAAATAATAAGCAATTAAAAATAATATTGCAGGAGTATATATAAGAATAAAAGTACAATATAAATAGAAAATACCTGGTAAAAACATTAAAAAGGTGTAATATTGAGGTGCATAGTGTATACACTTCAATTTATAATCACACTGTGTACATAGTATATTTTATATTTACCTATATATATATATATATATATATATATATTAATAGTGTGCGTATAAATAAGATATTTATTTATGTTGATAATACTGCACCAACAGCAATTGATCTGTGTAATTTAGCCTTAAATCTAAACTATGAATAGATTTCCTTTTAAAGTTTCTTTTTTTTTTCATTCATTTTTCTTCTTTCATCATTGCATTTTATTGTACGTCTATGTAAGTATGCTCATTGTTATGCATTTTAAAATGCATTTAAATAGTGCGCTAGCTGTTTTCTTCGAATTTAATAAATTTCATATAGTTACATTCAATTTTGAAGACGACGGAGGACAATGACGACGGCAACAACTTCTTTATTTAATTTATTTTTAACTTACTTTTGAAGAGTTAATATAAGTATGTATGTGAAATAGGTATATATGATGCATTAAAAATGTGCAAGAATGAAAGAAAAAAAAATGTTTTTTTTTTGTAACTGTTGTATTAAAGTGAATATGGTTGTTGCCTTATTGCTTACTGCTCATTATTTTTTTAACTGTATGATCGTTCACTTTTGTTTCGTAACTATTTTAATATATATAATATAGATACATATATATACTTTTAAACAGAGTCGGATATATTATACATTACGAGTCCTGAACTAATGGAATTTCTTGATGAATGCTCACTCCAAAAGGGTTCGCATCCAGTTAACAGTATGCGTTTTGATCAAATTTTTCGGAACAAAATATAATGGCTAATACAACTTATATGTATTATATTGCAAATTAAAGGGAATTCCCTTTTAATAAATAAAAAGAGAGAAAAATAAAAATTTATTAAAAATAATTGTTGTCACAATGCAGTGTATGATGTCGTTCATTCGAACGATCCCATTTTTAAACAATTCTTTCAATAACTGGATCAACATACATAAAATTAACAATATAATTTTTTTCCACGTTAGACCCCATTGAACGATAGTTAAACATAGCCAATTGTTTTTTAAAACTCCATAAATTTTCTTCTTTAAATGTGGAAATTAGATCTGTGATGCAACCTAGATTTAAATGTTTTTTTTGTAGTTTCGGGTAATGTGGGTGTTAATATTACTAATTCCTCAATATACCTGTACTTGTATTTATTAAGTAAGTATTATGGGTCTTTCGTGCCTTAATTTTTTCTTAATAAAACTGAAATAAATTACGCGTGAAATTAGTACTTAATATGAGAAAACCAAAATGGAAATTTTAAATGTTATAGTTGAAATGTCAAAATTGTTATAATTGAAATGTCAAAATAACGAGTAAATTTTTTATTCGATAACAAATTAAACATAATTTTTTAGCATATACCAACCAGGAAACTATTATTTTCTACTATTAGGTAACTATTAGGAAACTATTAATAAATTGAAGCTTAAAATCTAATAGCCAAATTAATTTTCAATATTGTAAAGGGTACATTATATTGATAGATCCGACACTGTATGTATATTGTGTATAATTTTGTGCTACTGCATATGAATTGTCTATTTTGATATTTATACTTATTTTATCATCTTATTATTAAATTTTTTCTTGTTAATTACATCCATATAGTTAATATCAGTTTAGTTAATAATATATATATATTTTATATATATGTAACTGCTAATTATGTATGTATATAGCAATAAATATTCATTGTCGGCTCATTTCCTTTGTATAACTATTTTGACTAGAAAATGTTATGCGCAATTATAAGTTGCAACTAAATAGAATCAAGCAAAGAGTGAACATTTTTATACCCTGCACTTCGTGAAGGGTATATTAACTTTGGTATGGAGTTTGTAACTACTTGAAGGAGTCATCTGCGATATGGACATATATATACATTCTTGCTCAGCGTGAAATTCTGCGTCGATTTAGACATGTCCGACAATCGACACCAAACTTTCACAAGTTTTTTCTTTTGTGCCAAGGGCGAACCCTATTGTTATTGGACTAACTCGGACAACGGGTTCGGGTAGCTGCCATACAACTCCAAGAGTTTATTTTAAATATTTCAAAAACTAATAAAGCTATAAATATAAAATTTTGTACACATGTGTCCAATTATATTCTGCACATGGTCTAAAAAATTATAATGGGATAGCTGCACCGGTTCGGGTGGCTGCCATACAACTCCAACAGCAAATTTTTTATATTTGGCAAAATAATAAAGTCAGATTCATGAAACTTGGCAGTCATGTGTCCAATTATAGGTCAAATATATTTCTGAAGTTTTAGTGGAATTGCTTGACAGATTCGGGTACCTGCCATACAACTCCAGAAGCTAATTTTAAATATTTGTAAAAATAATAAAGTCAGATTCATGAAAATTGGCAGTTGTTTGTCGAGTTATAGGTCAGATATATTTCTGAAGTTTTGGTTCAATTGCTTGACAGGTTCGAGTAGCTCCCATATAAGTCTAAAAACTTATTTTAAATATTTGGAAAAATAATAAAGTCAGATTCATGAGACTTGGCAGTCGTGTGTCCAATTATAGATCAGACATATTTCTAAAGTTTTGGTGGGATTGATCCCATACAAGTCTAAAAGTACTCCAGAAGCTAATTTGAAATATTTGGAAAAATAATAAAGTCAGATTCATGAAACATGGCAGTCGGATGTCCAATTATAGGTCAGACATATCCGTGAAGTTTCTATAGAATGATTTCACAGGTTCGAGTTATTGCTACACAATAACGAATGGTGCAGGGTATAATTCAATCGGTTTATACCGACTGAAACGTTTTTACTTGTTACTTCTTACATCTCCCTCTTGTTTTATTTTATTGTATGTGAATATATATATATATATTTTTTGAATTCATTTTATGGAAAAACAATATAATTAATACGTATACCATATTTTTTAACTTGATTTTAATTTTATTGTGAATTGATGGTGGTATTTTTGGAATTAGCGGAATGAAAAATTTCATGTCAAATAGAATATTAATTGATAATAAAACAAAAAGAGAATTAAAAAAAGTGTGATGTGATTGCCACATAACCGATGTCTTGATTAGCTAAAATATTGCATTAGATTATGAAAATGTCTTTTAAACATTCCAATTTTAAGAAAGTTAGTAAGCTTTCATTTGACATACCTAGAAAAATGTAAATTTGACTCTTAGTAGAATTTTGTTATGTGCAATCCCAAATTCCCAGAAAAGTTCAAACATTTCTCAAATATTAAATTTTAAGAAATTGATGGTAGTTCGAATCCAAATCCTTCCAAAAAATTTATCGGTCCAAAAAAACAAATTTAGTTTTGAAGTTGATCAATCCGTGCCATAGCCAAAATAAACTGTCACATAATTTCATTTCACTAAAATGGACTCAGCTGAACTTGATTATACACGCGTGACAACCTAACATATCTCTAAAAGTAGTTTATTTACGCTTTCCTATAATGGAGAAGTGCGTTCCCACCGAGAATTCGACACCCGAAATTTGGTCCCATAACATAGCCTACCTTATTGAATACAATGCTGTTGGTAATTATATTGAAAAAGGTAAAAGTCACTGAATATTGTAGATTTATAAAATAAATAAAGAATTTTTTTTGTTAAAGACAAAGAATGATTTTTTGATATTTTAATTTTTTTTAATGTTAAAAATTTTGTATTTTATGGTTGCATAAAATGATAAATATAGAAAATATAGTTTTGTACGAAAAAAGAAGAATACCAATAAAAAAAAACTCATACATGTTGCACCTGTGAAATAAAACCTCCACCTTTTATTTATACATATGAAAATTTAAGTTCAAAATTAATTAACATTTTTAAAATATTCAAACCGAAAAATGAGAAAAGATAGAAGAGACTGTGTCACCTGACTGTCAGCTAGCTTTGTCATATATGTATGTGTGAATGTTTGCGTGCATGAAGTTTTGTGGTCTCGAAAGCCATGTAAGTCACTGGTTTCAGTCCAGCTCGAGGAAAAAAATTTTTTAATAATTTTTTCTGCCTTAACTCGTTCCTCTAATTAGGTCATCCATCTCCAGTTGTTTGAAGAAATTTCCATTAGTTACTCTTAAGTTGTGTTAGTCTTTATTGTTTTCGTCATAAAATTATCAAATTATTTTGTTTGTCGAATTATTGCCTTTATTATCAAAATGGCTTATAAAAAGTTTACGTTTTCTACGATATGACGAAATTATTTTTGGAGTTGTGTGGTACCGATATATTTCTATATCGAACCTAAATTAAACAGTGTTCGAATAAGTAATGTATGCAAAATCTGGTTAACCTAATTGAAATCATTTAAATTAAATGACTCAAAAAAAATCTAATTCGAATACAGTTTTCGAAAAAGCAGTGTTACAGTTTCGAAAATGACTATTTTTTAAACGTTTTAAACGTTTATTTTTTAATTAAACAAAAACATTTTAAAATTATAAATTTTTCATAAATTGAATTTTTTGTAATGTGCGAAACAAGATTTAGAAGACCAAATTTTCAGTAGCTTGCACGGACGCTTTTTTTCGTTAAAATATTCATACCAATTATATTTATCTAATATTCCCTTGATGAGCTACATATATTTAACATACAGTTTGATCGATATCAATACAAGATTTCAAGTATATGCGAAAAGAAAATATTCTAAAATCGTAAAATAGCATCATACTCATCTCGGTGACCAATTAACATGTTCAAAACGTGAAATTGGTTTACTTTGATCTAATTCTTTTTAATGGAATGGTGTTGTCCGAGCTTAAATTTTATCATGGTGCAGAAAACTGAATTAATGAATTCATTTGCATTTTCTATATTTAATATGAAAATAAAACTTTTTATAGACCAGAATTTCAAGGAATGAATGAATAAAATCGTTCTATGGTAAAACAAAAAAAATTTTATGGTTTTGCAATTGATCATTCTTAAATAATTTTCTTAAGAAGGTACATGAATCATTGCACATAATATTTGAACAGCTTTTCATATTTAAATTTATAAAAGGTTTTTTTATCATCCACAAATACCCAAAAGAGCTACAAATTAATTCATTTTCTTTTCCTTAAAAGAATTAGTAGAAAATCATCCTTGTACTAATTTTATTATTTTTTAATATCAATTAGATTTTGAAGGTATATCAAAAACAAAAAAACTGTTATACGTTATAATCTATATTTATTCACTTCAACAAATTCCATAAATTTTGTCTATAAGATCCTTCTGGCAGTACACATATTATATACAGAATACATATGCAAATAATACAGAAGCATATTCTTAAAAGAAAATAAATATGAATTCATTACCACTATTAATTTATGGAATTTATATTATCGTAAACAAAACCCGGAGCTAAATTATTACAAAAATTTAATTTACAATATAGTATTCGTGAGAAAATGCATTTATATTATTCCATTATTATAAGTAAAATGTAAATAAAATTATTCTAATGCACGTTTAGTTTGCACTATAAGAATTAAATATTAAAATATGAGTATTTATGAAAAAGATTCGTTTCAAATTTACTGAAAATTTAAATGGATTACGTATGTAAATATTTAAGACATATTCTTGTTCTTTCATTACCCTGTAAGGTGTATATAATATGTATGTATAACGGTTATGAAATGTGCCAAGTTGAAAATAACTTTTGATTTTTATAGAGAAATTGTTAATTTGAACTAAGTTAATATTGATGATCAAGGTATCAATGATGATTTAGTCTAAAATCCGTTTTTGTAACAAATGTGCCAAAACTTAAGTATGTAAATTATGAATAATAAAGTTGGGCCAAATCAATAGTTTGTAATGTAGCACTTTTCCCTTCAATAAGTAGAAATATTGCTTTTAAAAACAATCTAGCGTTATACTACATTATTACGAATATATTTTAAGAATTGCATACATTTAGGATGAACTATTTATGCAGTCTTTGAAATAAATTAAAAATAAATTTAAAGAGAGGTTAACATAACGTTCTATTTTAATGGCTAATTGCGTGAATTAAGAAAAATAATTATATTTTTTTAAATGGCATACGAATTCATGTTTACTTTCTGAATTCATAGGAATTTGAAAAGCCTGCGATTTGGAAAATATAATTTGCTAAAAAAATCAAAATTTCCAAATTTCAAGAGGCGTTAACTTAACAAGGGCTGAAGGTGGAAAAAGTAAGTTCTTTCAGAACTTACTCCTACAAATTATGTTCAGACTCCTACAACTTACGGTTTAGGAGAGAAACAATATCAAAAATTCCAGAAAACTTGCTTAAGGTAACAGTTAATTTTAGCAGAAAACTTTTTAAAACGTTTTTTCATTAAATCATGCTTCTTTATCTAATATATTTAGGTATTAGGCCTGTAGCACACCTGCCACGTCAACCAACTAACTAAATACTTAACTAAGTAAATTTCATTCACCACATGGTACACATACATACGTACAAACGCAATCATAAGTTGAACTTTGAGACGGTATTTTAATTCATACATTTTCACACTATTAAATAAATTAGTAGACAATTTAAAATATTTTTCTAAACATTCCTAATGAATTTTGATTTGACAAAATTTTGAAATATTTAAATTTTATGAAAATACCCAATGTTACTTATATTTTATAAAACGCATGATCTGAATTATTAATTATATGCACCTAAGTGTGTAGCCAAGGAGCGTTACGAGTTTCTTATTAATTTTTCATGTTCTCTGTCATACGATCGCACTTGCGATGACAATTACAATCGTGCTGTAAAATTATGACAAAATATATTATTGAATTTTATTACAATGAATGCATTTTTACTTCGTTATTTTCTTATTGGTGTATTTGCAAAGTTGCCACCTTGACATAAATATTATTAAAACAATTTATAACAACATTAGAAAAATTCTTTAATACCTAGAATACTGACACTGGAGTCACGTACACCACAACAGAAAGTTAGTGTAAAAAATTATATGTAAATTTTCTTTTTTATCATTAGTCTACGATAACAGGTCGAACGGTAAGTATATCTTTCCAAGAAAATATAAACAAAAAAAAAACCCGGAGGTCGTTTGGGGCTCTGAGAGACCCAAGTGTGAGTAATGTATAAGATATTCCGATTTTAGATTTTTTTTTTATTAAAATCTAATAGAGAAAGATAAAAATTTTTTTTTTTTTTTTTTCCATATTTGCTTTTTAATTCAGGAAAGATGATAAGAAAATTTTCTTCTGGTGCAAATTGTGCTTTTCGGCCAATTGAAATTTGTAAAAAGCTGAGCACACAGGGTTTCCAATCTGAGTAAATTATTTCATGAAAGTAAGTGTTTCAATATTAACTTGAAAATTATTTTAAAAATGTGTCCTTAGAGTGACGGGTACATTTATAATATTTTGGTTTGCTCTTACAAGGCTTTGCAACACTAGAACAACTATTTTCAAATACAATTATTTTTTAAGCCAATTTTTTATTTTATATTCATACATCGTATAGTGTGAGTTTTACAGATTTGTGGCAGCTGGAAAATTGGTTTTATCGAATTTTGTTCTTTTTCGTACTATTATTTTTCTAAAAATGACTAATTTTGTATCAAATGATTTAAACGATATGATCAAATCGACCAACAAAATAATAATTTTTTTTTGAAAATTTTTCTATTATTCATATTCAGAAATTATAACTCAATAACAATTTTAATTGTTTGCATTATGGAAATTTTCATTGCTGGTAACCCTAGTCGTAAATTAAATATGATAAAAGTGAGTATATAATATCATTGTAATTCAGAATAGTTAGGTGGAAAATGAAAAGTAAAAAAGTATAAAATTTTCAATTGAATTCAACAGTTTCGAAAATGAATTTCAATTGTAAAAGATTTCTACCGAAATTCATTTATTTATAGAAAAGGGCACGCGTACCTGTTAAAGTTATAGAAGTTATATTTTTTATAATTGTTTTATTATCGTACATGATTTTGAATTTATTTGGTTGATTATTGCAAAGACATTCATTGGATTTTCTTATGAAATTTCATTTAAAGTGCGAATTCGACGAAATATATAAATTGGTAAAAAAATGGTTAGATTTAATTTTCGCATTATGCAGCAAGGCTTTTTTTGCTTATTTGCATTTAATGGATTTCGACAAAATAAATTAAAATAACTGAGTTGCATAAGACATTCTCTTTGGAAATTTCTTAGTTGCTTTCATTTTGTTTTTTAAGTAACGAAAGAATTTATGATTAAATAGAAAATTATTTTTGCATTTATTGTACTTTAAAAGCAATGTATGTGTGCTTACATATGTATGAGAACATTGTGGTAAATTTTAAAAAAAAATTCTAACAAATTCTTAATGTTTTTTAATTTTATGTTGTCTAATGACTTTACATTAGAAAAGTGAAATATGAAAACTTGTAAATTTGACACTGCAAGAGCTCGAAGTGATGGACTGAATTCAATAGTATTTGGCATTATGCATGACGAATATGTGAATTTATTTGGCTACTTTTTTTAAAAAATGGCACCATTGAACAATATTAAGAGTATTTTGGAGTAAGCTAATTACACAAAATTCCTTATAGATCTGCTGAAATTCCCATATATAACAGGAAACTGTACCATTAGCCAAATTTCTTGGTGAATTCGCCTTCCACAATAGGCCTATTAATTATATATTTTTTTATAGTCCAACCTTTAGATTCGATTTATAATTCTAAAAAAAAAAACCATTGATTCGAGAATATTTTGGGAAATTATAAAAATTATTAATTCAACTTTTTTGTAAAATTCACACATTACTTCCAATTTCAAATTTGTGTAAAGGTTATTTATATGGCCAAGCTTTTTTCTATGTACAACGTAAGGCAAGCGGATCGGACTCAGAAATCGTATAGGTGCTTTATAATATGGTAAGCGAAAACTTTTCAAAATTTTTTTTCACTAAATCATGACTTATAAAATATGTGCCTGTCTAAAATCAAAATGACTATACAAAATAATTTAAAAGAGTCGTATACCTATATAAGTGTTATGCATATTACGGTTGTTTGATTTTTCGTTGATTTCGCTAGAATTCGCACTGACGTTTAATATCAAACAATTTTTATTTATCATAATTTATATCATTTTGTATATAACAGTAATATAATTATATAAGAACTCGATTACTAATTATTTTCGTGGAATTTCCTTTACATTATTAATATTTCATTTCAGTCACAATAATTATATTTTATTGAAGATAATAATATTACTCTTATACTTATTTTTTTGTTATTTTTGTAATTTTATATTATATACGTACAAAATACAGGGTTTTCTTAAGAATTTCTAAGACGTCCCTTCGCTCTGTATCTTCCTATATATATATAGAGCATAAATTAATACGGCGCGTGTTTAATTGTAATATATTCAATTCATTTGTTTTGATTTTGATTTTTTTCTTTTCCCGTATATTTTATTTGAAAATTTAAATTTATTAAAATGAATGTAATACACAAACGTATGCTATAATTTATGTACATACATACAAAATAATTGTATCATTTGTATAATTATTGTGAAAATATATAGGTATAATACTTATGTATACCAATATTATATTAGTATATATGAGTATGTAATGGGAAAAATTATATTTCTCAGAATTCTATGATTAAAATATAATATTTCTATTTATTTATTAAATTCATTTTTTAAAATTCACAATAAAAATATGTGTAGGTACAAGAGAAAAATATATATATATAGAAAGGTATGTATTGAATATGAAATTTTTATATTTTGGCAAAAAATATCATTGTACAATAAAATTACATAAGAATATTTTTAATTTTCCAAATTATTATAAAATAATAAACTGAAATTCTTTATATAGCTACTATAATATAAAAATTATTAATTTAATTAGAAATTTTTGAATGCCCTTGAAATTAATATATATATTGATAGCTTTCTAATATAGTGATACAAGTATAATGTATTTTAAATGGAATTTGTAAATCCTTATTAGCAACATTTTAATTGTTGTTGGTCTGTTCTTACTTGGAAGTCCTTTAAAGTTTATTTAAAGAAAAATTTCACAAGAATTTTCTTTATTTTTATTAAATAAATTGTTTATTCGTTAAAATTTTTTTTAATTTTTGACCATTTATAAACGAAAAAAATGGCAAATTAATGTTGGCAAAAGTAATGGTATAAGAAGAAAAGTAATTTTTTAGGAGTACTTGCAAGGCGACCTAGACAATTAAAAAGAAGGATATTGAAAATTTTCAATTAAGTTTGATAAAGCGGTAAGATTAATCGGCCGTGATTTATTAAGTATTTAAAAACAAAGCTAAAATTTACAAAATAATTAATTAACTTTTGTACAGCGCCAACGAAAATAATAAAGTTGGGTCAAACCAATGGTTTGTATTGTAGCACTTTTCCCTTCAACAAGTGAAAATTCTGCTTTTAAATACAGTCTATGTATACCTATCAAACTATTAAAATTATTTTCATTCATATACAAAACTATTTCTAGAATTGCATATATTTAGGATGACGCATATATGCAGTATTTGAAATAAAGCAAAAATTAATATAAAAAGGAGTTAACATAATGCTCGATTTTAAGGGTTAATTGTGCGAGTTAAGAAAAATAATTATGTTTTTTAATTTCATGGAATTTACTGTTATCTTTTTGCGTTTATAAAAATTTGGAAAAGCTTGCGGTTTCGGAAATATAAGGTGTCAAAAATTCAAATTTTACGAATTTCAAGAGGTGATAACTTGAGAGGGGGTGGAGATGGAAAAAAATTTTCTTCTAACAAAATAAACTATTTGTTAATGCCTAAAAGCTCCTAAAATTTCAAGTTTCTACAGGCTGGGGTCTAGAAGAAAAATGACATCAAAAATTTGGAAAAAAAGGACTTTAGATAACGGTAAATTTGAACGGCCATTTTGTTTTTCTAAAGTTTAACTATAGTATACCGCGCTAGGGGAAGCAAGCCACTGCCTTTCTGCATTTGCAAAATTTCAAAAATGCTTATGGTTTCATTGCAACAAATATTTAAAAAAGGCCATTTTTAGTGTTTTGGGGGGGTATAACTTCTAGAGGGGGGGAGATAGGTAAAAATTTTGTTCTACGGAAATAAGTTTCTAGTGAAGATCTATGTACGTATGAAATTTCAGCTTTCTATCTTAAAAGGTGTAGAAGTTTTGTAAACAAAAAAAGTGTCCACGGACGGACGGACGGACGGACGGACGGACGGACAGAGTGAAACTAATAAGCACTTTTTTCAAAAAAATTTTTGGAAAAGTGCTAAAAACCAACAATTTCCCACTTAAATTATTCATATTATGCAAAAAATAACCATTGCATAGTTTTAGGGTGAGAAAAATTAAATTATGGAAATGTTAATGCTTTCTACTTATTTAATTAATTTCAATGGGTAATTAAGTCAGTTATAATAAATAAATAATTATTATGTAAATATTTTTTGATGATAAGGCATTTATTGTTAAGGCCTTGCTTCTTTCAAAATTTTGAATAAAATGCAATAGATTGGATGGGGAAAAAAAATTTTAAATTCTTTTAAAAAAATAGATTTCGCCTTCAAATATCAATTTTTTGCATGAAAATTCAGTTTTCTATTTTAAATCGGTATAAATATTTTGTAAAGAGACGCAGAAATGGTCTGGTGATCAAATGGATTGCCTTTGATTCTGAAAAATTTTAATTAAAAAAAAAATTTTGTTGAAAGTTATAGGAAAGAATTACGGAAATTATTTGCAATTTTCTTGGGCAGTTACTTAAAACTTCTGTTAATTTTATACAACCGTAGCTGCGGGTATTTTCGCTTTGTACATCAATATATTTTATGTCACTAAATTTCAAAATTAAATAATCCATATTTGCTGATAACATGCTGAAGCGGCTAATTTAATTATAAAAAGAATTAATTATTCTGATATCATAATTATTTACATACACATATTACTTATATAATAAACACAAATATTCTAAGCTAATATTTAAATTGTTTAATAATTATAAAATATATTTTTGAAAATTTCTAAGTACATATTTCTATAAACTGAACTTACATAATTTAAATATGAGAAAAATCTAAGAATCCTATAGAATTATAAGGATGTAAAACAAAAAAAATAAAATAAATTACAAAACCTTGAAATAATTTTTTTTTATTAAGTTTTCGGAATTTTTTATTTTAGTAAAAACTTTTCAATATGAAATTAATTGGAAATTTAAATATATATTTACTTATTTATTTTTGTATTTATATGTATGTATTTAAAATATAATTTATTACAATTATTTGAAAATGTATTCGACATGTAATTTTTATGAATTCTAAATTTAAGTTAATTTTTTATTTTTTGTGTTGCCACTCTTAAAAGGGAAGAACATTAATTGAGAAAATACTATGTTATTCCGTTAAAAATTAATGAAAAAAATTAATGTTCAGTGAGACTTTCAAGGTTTGAAGTGAAAAGGTCGAGAGAATCAGTATAGAACGAAGTTTTAATAAGAGAAATAATAAAAATTAAGGATCAGTTTCAATTTATTTCTTTGGCTCTCTAAACGATGTAAGGTGAAAGATTTGAACGAAACTGAAGCTATTATTATTTTATTAGAAATTGAATGAGTCTATCAATTAGTGTAAAAGATCATTAGTCCTGAGATAATTTTTAAATTTTGTTTTTTTTTTTTTGCAAAACTATGAAATTTAAGAGTTTTACATTTTTCGGATTGGCATTGTTTCGTTTCGTTGAAAATTAAAGTAGATTTTAAGGAATTTTTATCAGTTCTTTTACTTTTGCACTTGCGTTTAAGAAAAATTTACCCTAACTGAAATTACTAGTATATATATATAAAAAGGTTTTTGTAAGGAAATTTTTACAGGTTTTCGGCTCCAAATATACTAAAAATTTTCTTATAAATTTTTAAATTTTTGAAAAGTCAAATGAAAAACAGCAAATATGTCATGGTTCTTTTAACATAAACGGGTTTAATTAAAAATTTTGAAATTTAATTTGTGAACAGATGGGTTTTTCTCGAAAAGCAACGTTATTCAAATATAAAATTAAAAATTCTGCTAATTTAAAATTACTTTTATTTTCTTCAAGCTATTTTCTTTAACCCTTTATTCCCGGCTGGAACACATATGTACCAGTAAATTATTAAACAATTCGAATATCGGGTCGAAAGTTTTAAAACATTCGTACACTAGTTAAAATTAAGTTTTAATTTAAAACTTAGTTATGTCAAAACTATTTAATTGACTCAAGTTTATTATTAATAAAATCTGGTTAATTATTAAGTTATTCGAATTTATTAGATGCTATTTGTAGATGTGACTCTTACTCAAATTCAAAAAATGCACAAATACATTCGTACACAATATACAATATTGATATGCAAATATTCTATACAAGTTTCATTTAGAATGACAAAAATATTTTTTGAGAATTTTAAGTTATTTGCTTTTCTTTACTTTGAAATTATACAAAAAAAAAAAACCATTTTTCCAAAAACTTTTAACACCCACTTTATTACTTTATTGAGAAAAAAATTATAAATATGTACGCTGCCATAATATATATATATATATATATATATGTATAATATAAATAAATGTCTTTGTATGGTTTCAATATTCTAATTCTAAGGATATTCGAATGAACCTGTTACAAAAATATAATGTTTCTGTTGAATTTGCCTCCTTTTTGAAAACTTTTGAAAACCTGTTCTGTAACCTTAACTCTAATATAAAATTCTTAATAAAATAAAAATTAAGATTGTGTATGCGCGGCTATGAAGTTTTATTGAAAATATCAAAATTTAATAGGAAAAAAATTTAATATTTGAATTTGGAATCCTATTGCATTCATATTAAATTTAATTTTGAATTAATTTTCCCTTAATTTAATATTTATTTTCGTTGTAAGACTCAACAGCTTGTAATTGTGCATGTAAAACAAAAATATCTTATTGAATTTTCATTGTAATTTTAAAGTCTACTTCATTTGTTTCATTTTTCAAGAATTAGCTAGGTATTAGTAGTTCTTGTATATTAATTTACCAACGGGCTATCGGATATAAAGGCTCTGTCGTTAAATGCAATTTTCACCAAAGAAATCATTTTGAATTTATCACAATTAAATAATCTTACCAATTAATTGACTTTTATATAAAAATTTATTTAATGATGGTGTTAATTTGAAAAGTATTTAGCGATTATTTATATAGCTTTGTATTTAAAATTTTAATTAAAAAAAATTAAAAATATTTTTTAATGAAGACATTGATATATCGCGTTGCATATTTATAGGGGATCATAAATTTTTGCTTATTCAAGTTGGTCTTTTTCTATTGCATGTAATGAAAACCTATTAATTATAATAATTTCCGTAGTATGCCGAACTAATTGTGTTGACTCATTATTAATTGAAGAAGTAAATACATAGGTTAAGAAAAATTTGCTAAATAATTGTAAAAATTAAATTTAATTTAAAATTTTGAAAAAAAAAATCCAAAAAAATGCAGGTATTTTTCACAAAAAATTTGAAAAAAAAGCTTTCTCTATTATAGAGTAATTTGGATACTTGCATTGTAGTTCCATTAAATGCAGTAAAATGCCTGCTAATTTAGCAAAAATTAATTTATTACAAAACATTGAAATAGGATTCCAAATTTTTAATAAATAAAATGCAAAATTATGCATTGCACAAAATTCAAAATTATTCGTAAATTTTTAAAAATTATTCGTAAATTAGTCAAAATTATTCGTAAACATTGGAACATAATATTAGCACAAAAATGGAGTATCTTTATCGAATTAAAGGAAATTTAAATCTATTAAGTGAAAGAAATTTTTATACTGTCTTGTAGATTATTTTCATATGGGGTAATTATTATAAAATTGGGTTAATTATTTAAATTTTTTTTTCAAATTGAGCCTACAAAATTTTGTTGTGTTGTTAAATAAACTCATTATAAAAAAAAAATATCAAAATTTTAAATAAAAATTAATATACCAATTTTTAGGTGACAAATTGAGAGTATAATTTGAATGAAAAATTTTACATAAAAATTAATTATATAATATTTAAATTAATTTGAAGTCTTATAAACATAAACATTATGAAAGAAATATTTTGTGTCAACTCGATTGATGAGCGCTTAATTATTGTACTCGTACACTCGTATTACACAAATACGAACAGTTTTCCTATTTTGTTATTTTTAATCGACTCATACTTTTATTTGTATAAGTTTAATAATTTTTGTATAACATTATAATATAATGAAAGCAAATATATAAGTAAGAGGCAGCAATAAAAAAAAAAAAGAAAATTTATTACTCACTGTACATAATATTTATAAATCATTGGATAATATAAATAATTTTACACATGAAAAAATTTACAGAGTGTACAAAAAATAAATTGGAATATTGTAAAGATTGAAAATTTTAAAATTTAACTACGTACAGATAATTACAGAAATCTGTTTTAAAAAAATAATTAAGTATATTTTTACATGCTTTAGGATTTATGTACAAATATTTGACTTATTTATTTGACATAAACATATTCATTCAATTGGAAACCAAAAACCACAAAAATATAATATAGATAATATTAACAGTTAAAAAATAAATAGTTAAAAAAAAATTTTACAAAATAATTTTAGTGATTTTTGCTTAAAGAAATCGTTTTCTATGGTGAGTAATATGTTAAAATTCATGTGTTGTTATGAAAAGTTATACCCAGAAACAGTGAAGTCTAGTTGTTTGAATTTTCTAAGAATTTTATCATATCTTTAAATGATTGAGCTTTTTGTCACACTTCTCATTTTTTGAATTTTATTCTTTAATTTAAAACTTTTTACTATATATGAGCAAAGCAGTTAACATCTACTTCTTATTTTGGAGAACGACTTTTTCTAATTTTTCACATTTTTTATTTCGGTAACAATTGAATGTATTATTTTTATTAAAGTAATTAATAAGAAAATTTTCTGTAATAACAAAAAAGAACTAATTTTTTTTTAAGTGGCGCTGATTTAAGTTAAAACACTTAACTAGCAACCCTCAAAAAATATAGCTGTAGTTGTGTAATTAAAAATATTGTCTTCTGCACAGCACTATAAACTATATATACATTGATTCCACTTAAAAATCAATGTGCATAAGTGAAAAATCATTAAAGTGAAGCAAAAATTTCGATCCCATACAATCTTATCTACGTTCAACTGTTTTTCGAATAGTTTTCTTTAGAAATTGTAAAAAAAACTATGTTTCTATCAGTATAAAATGAATAAAATGGCTTACCTAAGAGGTTGAGAATTTTTAATTAAATAAAAAAAAAAATTTTTTTTTTTCATTTTGAATTATTTACGAAATTCTTTGTTTTTTGCTACACTCTGTACTAAGAGTTATTACGTTTATACATTAACATATACATAATAATTTTGTATGAGCAATACTATATTGTTCGTAGGTATATAGATGAAATTGTGTCAAAGTCAGATTATTGTACACAATGGGATTCCTAAGAATTTTTATTATAAATAATGTTTCGATTCCAAATTGTTTCACTCTGTTATGCTTTTCTTTTTATGTTTTTTTTTTGTAATTTTCTGTTTTTCCAATTTTCTTGTTTACTCTATTCTCTGAGATGATTTTTTCTTTTATTCTTCTCTTAGTTTCTTTCTATCATATACGTACAAAATAAATACGTCATATACTTTATTTTTCTTTTAATAAACTTTTAACTCATATACTCGTGGGAAAATCAAATGTACTTACATAGTACATACCAAACAATTTAAAATTGAAGTGTAATAGTATGAAGAGCTCAGATATACTCTATATGTATGAATTGTAAACATGTTTAAAAATTTTACAATTTGAGAGATTTATATAGCTTTATTATTAATAAAATTGAATTGCTATGTCTAAATTTTTATCTTCATATGTCTGGTGTGGTAATTCAATGGACAAATTCACAGCAAAATATAATGTTATACAACGTAAAATATAACAATATTGTACTTAGAAATATTTAATTCGGAATACAATATGTACTCACGTACAAACGAATGACTGAACTAAATTTTGTCGCGTATATAGTTCAAGCATTATGAATCAAGTAATACACTGATTCCTTAGTCTTTATTACGAATGTATAACAATCAAAATATTTTACAATTATTTGTTTTATGCTCCGAAATTTCTTATTATGTATTGAATAGATTCTTATAAATTTATTGATATCTGTTGTTTAACATAAACTGTATATAAACTGTATATAAACTGTTTTATATAAACTGTAATACAAATGTAGTTCTGTATATCTGAAAAGAAATCTCAAAAATTATGGTTAACATACTACACTATTCAAGTTAAAGCAATAGTAGTGCATTAAAAAATATACATACTTCTTTTCAGTTCACAAAATATTATTCAGAATGCAGAATAAAGGGAGAGAACATGTTCCACGTAAGGAAAAAAATTCATTATTATAACAATATCTTTCAAGTTGAAAAATAAGCTTTTATTTCATTAGAATTTGCAAAAAAAAAATTTTTTTTGCTAAATCTGCAATATACTACAAAATATCCTAAAAGTTTTCACAATTTTATTTCATTTTGGGAATTCCAATTTTAAAAGCTTTATTTTCAGTTATAAGCTTTTAATATAGTATCAGTACAATTCTATATTTGGGAAATTTTGTTCAAATAGATTATACAATTAAAATATTGTACTAGATTCGTATATGATGGAAAAACTTAAAAGTTTAAAATTTGAAATTTAAGCTAAATAATTCTTTTTGTCAGTTATGTAATGTAAAGCTCAAGAACAGCAAAATCATTCTAAAAGGATTTATTGCGTAAATATTCAAGTATGTGGAATAATGCACGTTTATTATACTATTATTGCTTAACATCTCATTGTGAATGCCTCATTGTGAATTATAGAAAATCTGATGTGTTCTGCACATAACCGACTGCAAGGTGTATTGTCTATAGTTCGGAGAAAATGTTGCACAAGATTATGAAAATATCTTTCAAATAATTCCCATAAATTTTATGGATTCTATAGAAAGCTTTTGGCTAACATGCCTAGAAAAATGTAAACTTGGCTCTTAGAAACGGTAAAGAATAAAACTAAGATTTTTAACAGCTTCATATCCAATTTAGCTTTTGATATCCTTGCTTTTAATAAAATAAAAAATTTTTAATATACACGTAGGTAATTTGCTAAGATTTTATTATTACGCTTTTTGCAATATTTACGCCAATAAATGAAACTATTTTTGATTTTTTCAAATGTTTCATGGAGCTTTTAATAAATTACACATAATAAAATTGTTTGTGCAGTAAATTTCGTTAAGTATATTTGATAAAGATTAATAAATTTACTAATTATCTTGGCATTTTTTAATTTATACTAAATTTTATTATCAATATTTAGAGTAAGTCCAATATTCCATTCAAAAGTAGCTTTTAATAACTAAAAAATTTTTATTATAATCGAAACAACGTATATTTAACGAGAGAAAAGTAGGATAAACTAAAATCAATTAAAGTTTTATATATTTTATTATATTGTATAACAGTTTGGATGGACATATTATGTAGAACGATAGATAAGCATATTATTTTGTTGTGGTGTTCGGGAAAAAAATTTTAGAGTTTCATTTCTATATTTAAACTATACGCTTAGACTGTCATATAAGAGTGTAAACGTATAATAATCTAGTTCTACAACTTTTACCTGAACGGAATCAAGTGATTCCATTCTATATTTTTTTTTATCAAGTAATGAATTTTCACCAATTTTTTTCTAGTTTATGACCACTCATTCTTATATAGAAAATAATATATGGTTATCCATAGTTTAGTTTATACTTTAATATGTATAACAGAATTTTCTGTTTGCTTCTCTACTACTCTGAAGAGTTTCGAATGATCTATTTCTATATAAATGAGGATGATTGGTACATACTCGTAATATGTGAATAAATTTTCAAAACCATACTTGTTAACTATTAGTCCTGATAACTAAATGATTAAAATGTTTACGTTATTGCAAAAATTTCCATATTATTATTGTGAACACAAACCAATTCATACAATATTAATTGGTTGTGTTTTCTGTATAAAATTTTTACGATAAATTATCACTATTATTGAGTAATTCTCTTCTTACAATAAGCCCAAATGAAATAAGAAATAAAATTTAATAATCATACTAAGTACAAAAATTAATTAGTTCAAACAATTTTTTAATGAAGACTAAGAGGAAAATAAAATCAAGAAAACAAAAGAAAAAAAAAATATCTTTTTTAAATCTATAAAATCTGTTAAACTTGTAAATTTTTAAAGTAAATCTGACAAAAATTGTAATATTAAATTAACGCAAATATTAAAAATACTTAGACGTTGTTTTCTTTTACAACAACTATTGTAAATATTGTATATGAATGTGTGTTTACAGTTCATACACAAGTTTATTTACACAAATATTATTTGTTATTCAAATGCATTATTATGTGCATAATTTTATGGTTATTTAAATTATTTTTCTTTTGAAATACATTCTCTTTTATTGTAAGATGAAAAAAATAAGCCAAAAATATAGTTGAAAATAAAGGAAAACAATAAAATCAAAATTTCATCATTTAACAATGGAAACATCCCAGACCTAAAATAACAAAGACTTTTTGTCAATAACCAAAAAACAAAAAAAAAAACTAAAATCTCCTCTTAATTTCTCTTGGACCTTTTTCTATTGTTCACTGTTTCTTTTTTTTTTCAAGTGAAATTTTACCTTCATAGTGTATTTTATACAAAGTACAAAGAAAATTTTTTGTCTAAGATATCGAAACTATTAAAATTTAAACCGTTATACAAATTGCCATATATATATGTATTCTGATACGTATATCATATACGAAGAATTTTTGAGGTATTCTAAAACTTTAAGTGAATAGATATGTAAATGGTGCGCTCAGAGTGTTTTATGATGTCAGTATATTTAGATTACTTATAAAAAAAAATTAGTTTGACATTGACACCAAATTTCCATATTATATTAGTTCATTAACAAGAAAACTAGTTTTTACTTACTTTTTAATTTCGTCTGTGACACTTAGGATCATGAGATCCCTGTGTATATCGGCATTACGGACATATCAGGGGGTGTTTACCATGTCTCGTAATACTTTATTTTGAAATTTTTGAATAGATTGAATATGAGTTACAATTGAATACCGTAAGCCCAGATTGACTTAAATATTTGATTAAACTTCCTGCATTCCTTCTCGAGTGGAGCTCTCTTTTTCTTTATGTGCTGCTTCCATCTGAGCCGTGCGTCTAACTTCATTCCCAAATATATCGCCGTGTTTGCGAACGGAATTAAGATGCCATTTATCCGAATTAAAATTGAGATGAAAAAGTGAGATACACGACTAGAATATTAAAATAATCAGCCTATCATATGGTTTTACTCACTTTCTTTTCACTTGCCGAGTGAAATAGCGATATCAGGCCCAATATCGTATAGATCCGTGACTAAAACGAATTTGCATATAATAAATTACGAATAGCTGTGCTATAATTAAAATCGAAGTTGATTTTGACGAATTTATCCGAATAAAATTGGATTAAACTTATCTTCTATGTGCACTGTCAATCTCGTCTTCTATTAAGTTTCTAGCTATAAATATAGTAATCACAGTTGAAAATATATGAAATTTAATGATGTTCAATCCGAAAAGCTCGATTTTCGTGAAAATTTTAGTTAGCCCCTTTGTCCACATACCTCTTCATATTATAAATTTTAATATAAGTTAATTATTATATAAAGTAAGTATTTTGGGTTACCCAGAATAGAACGAACAGACATTTTTAAAATTTTGAATATAACAAAATTAAATTTTTTTAAATGGAAAACTGAAAATAATCTTGAAATCCAATTGTAAAAATTTGAAATGAAAATAAGTATTATTTTGGTTCACATAAGTTTTGAGTTCAAAGAATGAAAAAAATTATGAAACGAAACAAAAGATACAAAACAGAGATTGGTTCCGCGTGTCAGAATGAAGGCAAATATTTGCTAGAAAATTAAACCATATAGATATAGTTCACTTATACTTTACTCAATATAGGCAAAATAATGCATGGCTGTATGTAAAAATATATTTCTATTCACAGTATATGTGCATACACATATACATAATGTATAATAAATAGTAAAAGTACAAAGTGACCGAAATAAAATTTTAATGGTTCCTCTTAAGGCGATTATTGCACTTTTAAGTTGTGTGTATTATTTTGTTCGGGTAAAATAAGTACACCTTAATTTTTTGTAACATTTTTAAAATCCGTAATAGAAATTGGAATTTCTTACTTTTTTTTTGACAAAATGCAAAAAATGGGATTTAATGAAATTATCTTGGAATATTGTCATTGAATTCTTTTCATTCATTAAAAAGAATTTTTTCGTTTTTTAATGGTTTCCTTCTTCTTCAGAAGAAGAAGAAGAACTTTGTTATATTGTCTTTTTTTCTACAAATTCTAAATTTACAGAAATTTCAAATTTAGAATGTAGAAAAACAAATGAAATTTAAAATCGTTCATTTAACAGTTGCCAATTCGAATATAGGATAAGATTAAGTAAAATTAAGAGTTCAAAATTGAGTGTGTAGATTTGTATAAGGGGGAAAGTGTGTACAGTGACTTAATTTCAATATGAACAGATGTCCTTTTAGTTATAAATTTTATTTTTTTTGCACATGGTATAGATATTTAGATCCTTTATTTCCTTGCACATACACTTTTGTATTCGATTTTTTTTCAATTATTGAAAAATAAATATTGTGTTCAGCTATCTATTTCATATCCTTTCCTTTTTTTTAACTAAATAAAAGAATTTTCAATCCTTATAATTAAAAAGAAATTTTTATTTAATTATATTGAATGTCAAATAGAATTGAGGTTGAGGTTTTATTATGTTATTGTTCGATTTGGAATTTTTCAATAAAAAACGAAAAAAATTGTAATTCCATGTGTAATTTTAATTCCGTTTCGGCATCATGACTGACGGCTAACCACATTCCACTTCTAAACTTCCGATTAAAGGCAGAAATTGTTCCTGAGTGACCTAAGTTTATTGATTTATGATCTCGAATATAATGAAATTCTGATATGACAAAATTAGAACAAAATATTGAATGTATTTTGCCTATCGCAGCGTTGATATCTACTACGATATCCAAACCACACGCCACACCAGAAGCAATTAGATTATTTTGATATAGCAATCGTTTCTTTTTATCTAGTAATCTAGTTATGTATGAAAAATGCTCTACTTACATTATGTTAAGATATTCTCGAACATTTAAATTTAGTTTTGTGGGCTTAAAGAAATTCAGATTGATGTTAACCGTTTCGGACTCCTAAAATGCTTAAACACGAAATTTTGTGTTAGAAAATTGAAAATTGTTCAAAAAATGCTTATTATCTCAAAAAAGTTTGATACCGTTCTTATTCGGTGCCACATATGTTAAATTCTATAATATTAGTCAATCATAATATTGTCACGTCACAGGTACCGTTTTTTAAGTGATATGGCACTGTTCAATTGTATATAGAATATGTAAAATTAGGAGTTTCTATCTTTTATATTATTCGGACTACGGTACGGTAAACCCTCAAAATCAATAAAAACACTTGTGTTAAACAAAAATTTAGCCGTTCTATGTAAATATCTGTTGTTATGTCGAATATTCGTTTGTCCTTGCAGATGTTTAGTTTCTAAAGAAAATTAAAAATTTCACGAAAACTCTTATGCCTAATAACATGCAAGTCATTGCTTTCTTATATTTTAATAATTCCTAAAAATTTTCGACCTTGACTTTCACTGAAATTGTTTCCATATAAAATAGTTTAATCTATATGATTACGGTCTAATGTTTGGTGAAAATTGCTTTTTAATAAAGTTTGGTGTACTAAAATCATTCATTTATTAAGAGTAGAGTTTTAGAATCACGGTCGGTGTCTCAATATTTATTTAGGTTCATATCTGCTCTACTAAAAATATTATATGTCATATCAAACTTTTTTTTATTGTTGTTTTGATGCCACCAACTTCCTTGTATCAAATTTCATTGATCCTTTACCCAATTTTTAAATTTTAACTTCATTAATCTTAATTATATTTGTTTTTCTCATACATTTTGAAATATCCTTGAATTTCTTAATAAATTATTCATTTATTTTTTTTTTCGAATTTTTTTATGTATTTCCAATTTTTTTTTTTCTGAATATGATGTATGTATTATGAATGTATGTATAGGTATACGAAACCGGTCTGATCTAATACAACTTAATTATTGTAATGTTAGAAACTGTTTACAATAACAACAGAGTGATAATTAACTGTAGTTTTACTGAGAAAAATAAAAAAAAAATTACCTTTAAAATTTCTTATTTAGCACTATTTAGAAGCAAACATTGTTTAGATTATTATGTATGACAAGTTTTCAAGAAAATTCAAAATTTTTGAAGCAGATGAAATGGTAACAAACAAACGAAAAAAAAAAGAAAATTAATTGGTATTTCTAGCTAGAGGCGCATAACTCATGTAGTGATCAAAATTAAGAGGAAAAAAATTCAATTTATGGTGTTAGGATCTAAGACCCAAAATAATAACCGCAATATAACAAAAAATATGCCTAATGAATAATTTGCAGTGAATCTCTCATATGCATGTAATTTTGTATTAGATCTGGGAAATTATTTGAGAAAAGTTTTAAAATCAATTAGGCTGGTAATATTAGAAATAATTGGTCTTCAAGAATTTAATAACTTTTTTTTTATCAATACAATACGTATAGCATAAAAAATTTTGAAAAAATCTGCGATATTGTCATGATCCAGCGACAAATCTTTATTGTAATTACTTTTAAATTTATGACATCAAAGAAGAACAATTGTATATACACAGATTGTAAATTGTTGAAGAGAGATATTGGTATAGAAATTCCTCTTCTCCGACCCACGCAACCAACTATGGTTTATTGTAATCCTCACAGATTCCAAGTAAATACCCAATTTGTGTTTAGAAATCCAAAGTGTATTAATTCTTATATAAAATTGTATATAAGAACTAAACACATGGGATAGTAGTAATAGACAAAATGCGAAAAATGAAATATGCTTAATGTCTATGGAATTTAAATTTCTATGTAAATGCTAATTAATTTTCAAGAAAAGCAATACAAGCAGGACAAGAAAATCATACACAAGCAGAAGGCATAGTAAACGGAACATTTTCTATTCCGTTCCGTATCTCATTTTGAAATTTATTTTCATTTCTAAAAACTTTTCTTCGAAATTGCATCTTCTTTTCGAAGTTATACATATAATTAAGTAGAGTTCTTTTGAAAGCCCTTGTATATCGGCCACTATTGTATTTAATTAAAAATTTTCATATCTGCCTATTAATGACACCCTCTGTTATATACATACAAAATGATTAAACATTAAACTCATTTTTCGCAAAATTTTTTCGATCATATTAATCAATTTGTTATTAATTAACGTTGGATTTATATCATATTCGTGGAAAAAAATTTATTCTATTAAATGGTAACCCGCAGAGGTATAAGAGTGCAGTAGAGGTAGTCAGAGAGGTGTTAAGAAATTAAAAATAAAAACATAAAATTCTCTGAAATTTGTTTTTCGTGTGCATATACATAAACATACAGTGAGGAAAAGAATTATTCAAATGCATAAAGAAATTCTGAGGAAAAAAATTCAAGACAAAATAATAAAAAAAACGAAGAAAAAAAGAAACAAGTAAAACAAACAAACTGGCACAAGAACTGTACATCTGCCTTTAAATTTTTTTTCTTCTAGAAGATCGTGGTGTAGTATATATTTTGTATGTAGTCTGTGAATTTTGAAATTTTATTTCATTCGTCATTTCAGGAAATAATTTCAAAATATTTGGGATTCTTTTCTGTTTCTAAAAAAAAAAGGACAAAATTATATAAATAAATAAAAATCAAAAATTTTAGAGCATAGCTATTTTTTTTTTCCTCCAGCATTATTGTAATTTTTCGCGTTCGTTAACCTTGAAATGATAAACAAGAGCCATTATATTTTTTTAAGAGAAAAAAATATTATTGTTACAATTAAGAAAAAAAAATGTTTATATTTTTGTTTGTAAACTGAAAATTTGTTTGTTTGTTTATTTTTTTGGAAAACTTTGTGTAGTCAAAGATTTTCTTGTAAAATTATTTAAGTAAAAATTGGAATATGGGAAAAGCCGATTCGAATATATTTTGGATAGACACCTATATATACTTACTTTTACCTATACAAGAATTGACGCGTTTCATTTAAACTTGAGGGTGAACCATAAAATTGGGTAAAATTATTGCACATTATAATTGTAGGCAATTCTTATGTATACATTTAAATGTATATTTAATATATTATTTTTAATATTATTAAAACCAATTTATAATATTCCATTTCAGGTGACAAAAGGATATACGCTTGGTGTGATGAATAATATTAGACCAACTGGAACATAATCTATTCTGAAAATATGAAGCAGTACAATTTACTATTGCAGAGGCATTTCATAAAATTTCTTGCAGATGGCGCCGTATACAGGAGAAATGTTAGTATTGAATATTTTAAGAGAAATTGTTGGAACTAATTGATTAAATTAATAAAATTTTCAAAGAAAATAGAATTAAAAATCTTAAGAGTTACTACATTGTATCAGATATTATTAATTATTTAAGATGAAAAATCTTTGTTCGTTTAAGGGTTGTCGTTTTACAATTGCACAAAATAGTCGATTCTCTATGCTTATTAATATTCTGATGTTCATACTTAGTTATACTAAATTCAGTACGGAATTGTTTTTGTAATTTAATATTCAATAATGACCAATCTATAATTGAAGCTTCATACATCTGTCTAAAATACAACATATTTAGCCTTTATTAGTTGATATGGTATTATAAATGTAAAGGTGAATTATTAAATGAATATGGATGTAAAGATGCAAAAATTGAAGTTGAAATTTCTTTCAAAGTAGGCATTCCACTGCAAATCAAAAATCACATAGCAAAGCGTGTCGAAATTTTTCGTTTTTTTTTCAGAAATAGGTTTCTTAGTATAGAAAATGTACCAAAATACAGGAAACTTTATACATAAGAGAAAACTTTGATTTTTGATACATGTTCAATAGGTTTTTTTTGCTTAGGGTTGGATTTATATGATGCTAGATATTATACAAACTTGTCAAATTTTTTCAGGTCAAATTTCTTTCGGATTTTACTGCTTAAATGAATTGGATTACAAAATTTTCACTGTATACCCCAGGAAATATTTATTTTCCTATATTAAATCATATTCAAACACAATATACATACCAAAAGCTAAAAATAATATAGTTTTTTACTATTAGTGGAGCCCAGTTCAGAGCCTAAACGACAGCTCCGATTTGGGTCAGACTATTACCGCAAAAGAGAGATGAAAAATTTGTTTTTGATAATGCATTTTGATAGTGTATTTGATTAATGAAAAATTATATGTTTGGTACGTCATGATGTAGGTGAGAAAAATTCAAGCAAATATTTTCAATAAATTAAATGGGGTATGGTGCAGTATAACGCATATATTTTATTCAACTCTAATATCAATTATTTCATTTAATAACATTATTCACACAATTCCATTATTGCATTTCTTTCAAATTTAAATTGGTATTAAGGTTTGCTTCTATAATTTCATATTTGTTTGCCATTCTCTTTTATAATTCCAAATTATGAAATTTATTTCATTCCATTTTCATTTTATGTATGTAAAAAATAGAACACATATGTATACATACATATCATATTTATCCATTATTCTCAATATTTTTCAAAAATTTCATAATGTTGTCATTTCCATGATTAGTTTATAATAATACCAATATTCTTCTATATATTGCTACTATCCATTTATTCTTCTTATTTATACCTAAATTATATTTAATATACATGGGTATTTTGTATAATGTATACTGTGTATCTAAATTCAAGAATAGAATAAATTATTTTTTTTGTTATTATTATTATTATATTTCATAATACAATATAATAATCCCATCTATATAATTAAATTATAATATATTTATAGTCATACATATATGTTTTTTAAAGAAACTTAATTAAATTTCTATTATATAAAATTTTTCGAAGAAAAACACCTCAAGGACTTTAAATTTCCTATTTCTATTGTTATTATTATTATTTTGTTTGCAACACTTTCAATAATATTAATAATAACAATAATCATATACTTTAAATGTATATGTGCATTTTGTATACTATATAAATATTTCATATGTTTGTATATAAATGAGAGATATATATTACACCTGTACTCCCTTTTACGAAATTCTCTTAAAAATTTTTAGAGTACTTTCAGTAAAAAGAGATTCTATTAAAAAAAAACGTTCCATTAAAAACCATTAGAAAATATTCAACAGTCGAATGGACTATTGAAATAGGCCATCTTCCTCAAATCAGGACTTTTGAAAAAGATATCTATGGTTTATTTAAAATATATTTATTGAAGCAAGCTTCTCTTGAAATTCGGTTCGGAATCTGTGTCCGGCCTAGCTTATTTATAAATTTAAATAGTTTTTGTGATAAGTTTTTATCTCTAAATGGCAAGACATGTAGGTTAAGTTTAAAGCTCTTTCCAGCTATTTTTTCGATTTTTTGTGTAAATAATATTGGAATAAGCTTTCTTTGAGGGCGAGTTCGAAACTTGTGAAAAATGTAGTTATTATATGCAAATTTGTACCTTGAAAAGTGGAATGAAGGTTGTGAAGAAAGATGGAACTCGTTAGATACTTAACTATTTTGTAAAAGCAATAAAAAACGTTCTAGAATTATACTTAATAAAATAAAAATAATAAACTTTAATGTGAGAATAGTTAAATGCAATTTTTATCAAATGCATTTTATTTTGCAACTATTTGATTACTTATTTGCATTCCACAAGTTTATATTGTATGCAATCAGCCATAATAAAACAGAGTCTTCACAATAGACTTAATGAGTCTTATATAGAAGAAAATTTGCAGAAAATTACAGCAATAATATATGCCAATATTACATCGCAAACATTCAAAATAAATTTTTTAACTTCTTAACTTTTGGAAAATTCATGCAAATTCTTGCTTCTTAACTTTCAGAAAATTTTAATAACAATAAAAGAAAAAAAATTTAATTAAAATTAACTCGTTCTCTTTCAAGAACATTTTGATGTCTTTATTAAAAATAAAGTTTTACAACCTGTGGTTTAGGAGAAAAACTCTACCAAAAATTTAGAAAAAACGGAATTTAGATAACGGTAAATTTTAACGGCCATTTTGTTTTTTTAAAGTTCAAGTGTAGTATACCTCGATAGAAGATGAAACCCACTGCTTTTCTGTGTTTGCAAAATTTGAAAAATGCTTGTGGTTTTACTGCAATAATGTTAAAAAATGGCATGTCCGTCCACAGACGGACGGACAGACGGACATAGCGAAACTAATAAGTGCTTTTTTCAAAATTTTTTGGAAAAGTGCTAATAAAATGAATTCTACTGAATACTTTCCAGTATTTTCCTCTTTCACATGAAAAAAATAATAAAAAAAAAACAAATAAACAAAACTTATCGACCACTATTGAATACCAGCCTTCTGCATTTGAAAATTGCATTAGTAGAATTTTGACATTTTATTTGCCTATCGAGTTTGATTTACAATTACTCTATTACGAATTTCGGAATACAATTCTACTATTTCGGAATTCATAATATGAAATTTGTAATTTCTCTGAATTTCAGTGCTACGAGTGAGATTTAAAAATAAGGGTGCTCACTATTCTTATTATGTGACTGAAGAATTTAGAAGTCATCCATTACACATATAGTGTTGCAACTTGATATTATTGCAAATAATTAAACTGAGTAAGTGTTCGTATGTCGAAGTAGAGGTGTCTATATATTTCTTTTTTCCTCTAATATACTATATTCCATTCATGTAAATTCTAGTTATGGCAAGATTATTATTGCCTAATAATAATACTTTGTTACAATTTATAATAAAATAGTAAAGAAAATTAAATGACAGTTCAATTTTTTGAGAAAAAAATTTCATTCTCATAATAAAATAATAAAATACAAAGAGAACAAATATACGAATGGAAAAAAAATCTAATACAAAAGGAAGAGAAATCCTTTTTTTTTTTGTTTTTTTATTATACTTGTGTATCCTTTTGTTATTTTCATACTCATGTACTCGTTTATATTATTATTTTTTAAATTTTATGACTTGTTTTCCATGTTTTTTTGTATTTTCAAATAAAATGTGCATGCGGTAGATTTGTCCATTCAATTTATTTATATTGTGTTATATGTACCGTACGTCCATGCACATACTTACATATTATGAATTTGTGATATAAGGAAAAAGGGCAAGCAAAATATAAAAAAATTTACACTATACATTTATAATATTTTAAAAATCTGCAACAGTAAACATACGATATTAAATACATACATACTTACTTATAAAGGCCATAATAAATGTACGAGTACCATATCATAGCACGAGAATGTTATTTTGCGATCTGAGTAGAAATGAAAAGATATTTGAAGTACCTACTACAGTAGTAGTTTACTTGCTATATGGCATAACTGCATATACAATAGTACTTTGTTTATTAGTGCATAATAGCGCATCTTATGTGCATCTCTAATAGTTTAGTTTTTTTTTTTTTGTCTTAATAAAATTTCTTATTCGATGTACATACATATATATGTATGTATATATTTTATTTTTTATTATTTAGGGAAAGTTGTATATGAATAAAAGAAATGATGTCTTGTAATAAGAAATATACACAAAAGGATTTTGTTATATTTCAATATATACAAACATACACACATATAAAAAGTAATAAAAATAATATCCTTTTATTTTCCAATTCGTTTATTTTTGTTTCTTCTTTTCTTTTAGTTTCTAGTTGAAATACATAGTATACTTGAGAAATACTCACAGTTTTATTGTGTAATGTGCATGTATGAACATGAAAACATTACAATATTATATATGATTTTTATATAAAAGTATACAGGGTATCGGAAACATTTTCTTAGAATAAGATTCTATGAAATGTTATGTGGCTTTACTTATCTTATGTACGGTAACCAAGCATATATTGGAGTAAACGTGTTAGAATACAAATTGCTATAAACAAGATCAATTAATTTAATGGAGGCTAAATGATTTACGGTGTGCAAAACTAACACTTTTACTCCAATATAAGCTTGGGCACCAACCGTTTAGATTTTACGTTATGTGGATTTGATTAGTTTTCATTCTCTTCGATTGCTACTTTATGAAGATATATAGGTTATTTTTGTTCGACTTAGAAATGTTGGCTATTGTAAGTGGTCTGCTCTGCTGATATAGTTTTTATTCATCAATTTATTTTAGGAAACATTGTTTCGCCGTTGTACTTTGAAGAAGTTTGTTTTACGAATAATTCAAATATGATTTTGATAGGTTTTTTGAGCTTTTCAATCTGGTCTCATCCCAATATACTAGTGTTACGGCAGGTATTAGCCAATGACTTGGATGTTACGCGCTTCTAATTTTCTGAATGCTGTTAATTTGGTATATTTTGACGATCTTGCTCAAATAAGTAACCTAATTGATGCCTGGCCTAAATAATTCATCTGAAATATATTGTTTTAAACATAAAACAATTAATACAAATGATTCGTGTCTATAATTAAGTTTTTGAAATTTTTATAATAAATATCAGTTAGTAATTTGGTATCCAGAATTATGTATCATATGTAACATCATTATGTAAGTAAGGATGGAATTTAAACGTCATATTCGAGTTCGACTTTGATTTTGTATGTGGAACGGGCTGAACCGCAGTGTTCTCTCCTCCTATAATGCAAAATTAAATTTTGTAAAACTGAATTTCTTTCATTAATTTTTCAGTAAAGTATGAATTATGAAATTTTGATAAGAGTTACGTCTCTTGCAAGAAACTTTTTTAACTTTCTCTGGAATTTCGTTTTATTTTAAATTGAGTTACAACATATTAGATGTAAGTTTACACTCTCTTTCAAATTCATATTGTAATTTTGGCAAAATGTCCGAATATAAGAAATAATTATTTTTGGGTAAATGGGTGATTAATTTTAGATTAATCATAGAGAAACGAAATTTCTTTCTTTTCCAGTATTGAAGGACATGAATTGAAATTGGCCATTTAGGAAAATTAAAAAAAAAAAAAGAAATCTTTCTTTTTGGTAAAAGAAATGAGGACATCAACATATTCTAAAAAAAATCTTTGAATGAATGAATGGTTAATTAAAAAAAAATATTTAAATAGATTCTAAAAATCATTGTTAAGAAATTCTTAAGCACCCAAATTATTTTAAATAAAATCTGAATATTTTTTTTTTTTGGTAGCAAAGGCTGCTGTGCCTTTTTGTTTTTTTCAAAATACAAGGCTAAATTTGCCCTCCTTTAATTTTTATTTTCAATATTTCTTAGGAAATTTAAAAAAAAAAATTCTTTTTATAAACTCTTGCAAAAAAATAAAAGGCCAGGTATGGTATAAGAAAAAGGAATAAGGATTTCATATTCGTGATTGTCTCTAAGACAGAAATGACGTTCTAGAAAAGTGAAATGCATTCATGCACATTTCTTTTATGTACAATATTTTATACATACGTGCATACAAAATACAAAGTATATAACCGGATAATATTATGATCGCTAAAAGGTGAAAAAATTTTTAAGTAAAAAAGAAAACAGGATTTTTTTTTTGCTACTTGCTTATTACAAAAAAATTGACATTTTATATATGCACATACATACATACATGCAATATATATAATTTCTACAATTATCCTTGTATCTTATTGCCACAGGTAAGAAAAAGCAAAAAAGAAAAAGAAATGTAATTTTTATTTTAGTAAAAAAAAATTTTTTTTTTATTTGTTCATCCATACATGGTTGCTTGTTTATTTTTTATATTTCGTCATCTTTTTTGTAATCATCAAGAAACTTTAAATATAGGACAATTTTCCTTTATGTTAAAGTTTTGTAATTGTATGAATGCATATGGTAGGCAACAAGGAATACATTATTAATTGTAAATGACCTTAGCTTCAATAATAGTTCATTATTAATTAGTTAAACTAGTTTTAATTAATACACCTACATAATTATATATAGGTCTTATATGGAGCTTATATATAGGTCTTATATGTAGTTTTGCCAAGAAGGATTAAAAATTATTTTAATAAATAATTGTAGTTCATGTCAAAGATATGTTAACCGGATATGTCATCGGACCATGTAACTTGGATATATAAGTATATATAAGAATCTTAATATTTTCTAGCATATTATATAAAATACAAGTGGAAGTGGTTCCGTCAACCTTTATCGGCAAAACAATTCAGCTCTTCTATTAATTCAAAAATCTATGCATTTTTCTTCTATTTTTGGATGGAATAATTTATAATTTTCGATCGAATAATGGAAATAATATTGTTCTACAACATCACTAAATTTATTAATCTAGTTTTCGAAAATCCCAAAACTTCAGTTGAATTTTCAGTTAAAATTTTGCAAAATTTTGAACGGAAAAAAGTTATTCCGAGCTTTTGAGGGCTAATTTTAAAAATTAACGGTTTTCTTCAAGAAATTTTTCTTTAACAATAAAAAAACAAAGACCGAAATAAATGTGGCGTATTTTTAAAGTTTAATAAAAAATCGGGTTGTTACTTTCATTGTCCATAGCAAATATACTCAAATATTATAGGAACTATAAGATTTCTATATCCTTACTATCGGGAAATTAAGGGGTATATTAACTTTGATACAAAAATCGACACAAAACTTTCACAAATTGTTTCTTTTCTGTTAAGGAAGGAACCTATTGTAATTGAACTAATTCGACAAACGTGTTCGGGTAGCTGCCATACAACTCAACGAGATTTTTTTAAAATATTTTTAATACTATATGGAAAATATTTAGATGAAATTTCTTAAATATGTGCCCAATTACGTTCTATGTAATAACGCATTGCTCAATAAGTCCGTAAGATGACATATAGATGACGATACAAATACCGAATCCGTATGGTTTTTAGAAAGTACCAACCTTCAAACGACATCTGTTAAAGTTTCATGATATTTCGGACCATTATTTCGTTATAATCTGAAAATTTTATTTTAATGGCTAGTCTGCTTTGGGTTTTTTGGAATGATTTGACAGGTTCGAGTAGCTGCCACACAATTGCGATAAATTCTGAATATTTCAAAACTAAATATTCATTATTGTCAAGGTGTAGAATATAATTCAGGCTGTTGAGATCGACTCAACTATTTGTTTAACAAGATTTTTATACAAAATTTTGAATTTTAGCATCGAATTTTTTGTTAACCAACTAAAAAAAATCACATGAAGTTATGACTAAAGGTTGTATTAATCAAAATAGGCTTAGGTTTAGGTTAACGCGGCTATTCGAGAATACATTTAGGCCAAGTTGGCCCGTTGCGATATCGTTGTATCTCCATATTCCCACCCTTACGTGAACCAACCGGAGTCCTTTATAAACAGGTTTAGATCCCTGGATTTTAGAAATGGAAATAATTCCGAGGACTTTTAAAATTGAATTATCAGTAAGGTTATTGGGCCAACAAATAAAAATGAACCCGTACAAGTAACTACTGAGAAATTTTTTTGATCAATCGTTATTTTATAGCAAAAGTCTTAAACTTTAAAATTAAACTTAAAAAATTTTTGTAAATTTTATTCATTTTTTATGAAGTAATCTACTACAATTTGATATAAGACCAAAAAAAAATTATTACAGTAAGCTTAGTTTTCATTTTTATGCCCTTAAACACGTAATGTGAACGAATGCATTATTTGTTGAATGTGCTTGTAAAAGTATTTTAATGCTGTTCTACACAGAAATATCGTGATAGTGCAAGTGTTACTAAATTCTTTTGGGTCTTAGTTTTTTTTTGTTTTAGATTTTTTTTGTTTCTTGTCTTTTTTTTTTAGAATGAATGCTATATTATAGAAATGAATTTTTTTCCTTCCATTTTTGTACTTTACTTTTAAATCCTTTGAAATTTTTGTCTTCTGTAGCTTGGCAACAATAAATTTTCTTTTACTTATGTTATGAAATTTATCCTTTTGCGATTCAATTTCAATCCTTTTATGTTCATATCTCATGTGCTAGTTAATATTATACGAGTGCATGTTTGTAGTACTTTAATTTAGTAAGTAGGTACTTTCATTTTATTTTGTTTTTTGAAAAATATGACTTTTGGTTAAGTCTAAAAGAAAAGAAAGAGGAAGCAAACGAGGAGATGTGGGGATGATTTTTTTTCATGAATTATGTGTAATAAGAACTATAGGTTTTAGGTTAATTTTTCTTTGAATAACTCTTGAATTGTTGAATATTTTTTATTCAATTTCATACTTTAACGTCATTCTTAGTTTATCACATTCCATTTTTGAAATGCAAATTGCTTCTACTAGCTAATAAGGTTGGATAAATCTAATGGTTTGTAAAGAAGAATCTTTTGTTTGAACATGTCAAAATACTACATTTAATAAGAGTATATTACTAAAATATATCTATTTATTGCATACATTTAGGATAAGTCAAAGAAAAAAATTTAAAGAATCGTTAACAAAATAGTCGAATTTGACGATTAAGAGGGTGGGTTAAGTCGAATTTGATAATTAAGAAGGTGGGACTAATAATTGTACTTTTTAAAGACATCGCATTTACCGTTACCTTTTTAGTTTTTATAAAAATATAGAAAAGCTTGTAGTTTCGGAAATATAAGGCGTCGAAAATTCAAACTTTTAATTATTTAATAGTGGCTAACTCCCACAATTTGTGTATAAAATTGCAACTTTCTATCCCAAAGGGTGTAGAAGTTTTATAAATTTTTTCAAATTTTTTTTTTTTTGGTAAAGTTGTAATAAAATTGACATTTCAATGATAAAATTTTATTGTTATTGTGAATCAATTGTCAGATTTAATTTAAACTATTTTAAAAAATAAAGATTGCTTCACCTATCATATTTCTTGAGTTATCAATAAAAATGTATGGATTGGACAGTTTTCAAAAATTCCAACTTCATATTCTCATAACTCGAGAACGATAACGCAAAAAGTAATATGAGCAGCTAACAGTTTTTTGTCGACTAAACGCATTCTATCACGCTGCTTTTGCGGGTACCAACGAATCTCGGCCATACTATATAGAGATTCACTATAATGATATTTGAGAAGGAAGTTAGTCCTAGAAAGTGATAAAATCTTATAATCCTAAGATAAAATTTCAAGCAACTTATTGATAGAAAAAAAAAGAATACGAAATTTTCTTAATTAACTTTACTTTTTTTTGCATCCTGAAATCACTCATAATTTTATGCTTCAATTAAAGTCCTAAATTATATAATATTTATAATTAATTTGTCAAATTTAGACTTATTGCCTAATTCATAAAGTTTACAAAATTATTATTTAAAAAAACTCTGATTTCTATATTACTAATAAAATATTGATTTTGATTCAGAAAATTTTCATAATGTGTCAAAAATCCTTTTAAATTTATAAATAAAAATTTTATCTATGTATTATATCCGATATTTTCGAATACCAATAATATTAGAAAATCTTTATAATTACCGGCAATTTAAAATATTAATTTATAAAATCAGGAATTTATTATAATAATATGTAGGTACATTCTTTCCTGAAACATTTAATCAAAAGGATAATGGAAATTTTGTAAATTATACTCGAATTCTACACATAATTGAATATTCATACATACATTTATGTTATGTATGTATATTCATGTAACGCATACACATACATAATGTAAGTATATATGTGTGCAAAATTTTGTACGTACGACTATATATTTCAGTTTTATGATTTCAATTACATATTTGCATTTTCGATATTTTGAAAGAATAATTTGGAAAAATAAAGGAAGTGAAATTTTATGACTTTAGGGAATACAAAATTTTAAAATTAAAGTTGAAAATCATTTCTAATATAAATTTTAATATTTTATATACCTATACGAACATAAAATAATTTATAAATAATAATTACAATGATAAAATGTGAAATAAAGTGAAAAATTTATTTTGTTTTCACATTTTAAAATTTTGAATGTGTATACGAAGTGTAATGGC
Organism: Condylostylus longicornis; assembly: GCF_029603195.1. Lineage (NCBI taxonomy): Eukaryota > Metazoa > Arthropoda > Insecta > Diptera > Dolichopodidae > Condylostylus > Condylostylus longicornis. The sequence goes on along the minus strand of NW_026578009.1, from coordinate 2,174,048 downwards.
AGAAAAGCAAAACTGCGTAAATTAACTTACCATAAGATTGAAGCAAAGTGAAAGATGAAAAAAATATTTTCAAATGAAATAATCAAGCAAAAATTTCTTCAGAACAGATGGATAGCCAAACTGAATGAGCGATTGAATGCAGAAATATTAAAAAAAATTTTCTATTTAAAATAGATTCAAACCAGCAACTTAATGCTCTCTAGGCAAACGCTTTACCCACTCAGTTTCTACAAGGGAATGCAAAAAAATTTATTGGCAAATTGTTCTTCATGTTGCTTTTCTGCACTTTCAAGTTTGGTTAAGTTGGAAATATCAATTCAGTCGACTAACCTATTTCAGTTATTGGTTTGAAGTTATAATCAATAATTGCTAATGAACAGCCTGTTTGCGCATTTTTCTGGTTTGTGCCAAATTTTTAGTGACTTTGTAAGTTAGAATTCTCATTTTTATACCCGTACGAATGTATGTTCGAAGGGTATACTAAATTTGCCTTACCGTTTGTAAAGCTAAGAAATAACGGTCTTAGATATAGACTCAAATGTATGTTTTTGATCAGCGTCAAATTCTGAGTTGATTTAGCTTTGTCTGTCCGTCTGTCCGTCCGTCCGTCCGTCCCAACGATAACTCAAAAACTAATTGAGCTAAGCTCACCAAATTTTCACAAATGATTTATTGTAGTAAGTGCCAGAATCCTATTTAAATTGGACATGATCGGGGTACCGGTTCGGGTAGCTGTCATACAACTTCAAAATTTGTTTGGCTATAACTCAGAAACTATAAAAGCTGTGGTTTTGAAATTTCACACAAACGAATATATTAGTAGGGCCAATATGTCGAACAAAAGACATTGAAATGACTTGGCTCCTTTTGGTACCTGCCATACAACTTCAAAAGTTATTTGTTCTTATCTCAGAAACTATAAAAGCTATGGCATTGAAATTTCACCAAAGCAAATATATCAGTAGGGCCGATGTGCTTGATAAAATTCGTTATAATTTCTTGACTCCTTCTGGTAGCTGCCATACAACTTCAATAGTAGTTTGGCACACATAGTATTTTGAAAAACATATAGTACTGAAATTTTGCATTCATTAATATGGTAATACGTCAACTTATAATCATAGTCTGTCCCATAGTCGGTTATGGCATCTTTATTCGGACATAGGATAACAAATTCGTACGGGTATCACAGAGTTGACAAGATCAACTCTATTTTTTTCTCGTTTAAATTAAATTTTTTTATTTGTTCTCAAAAAATCGACTAAACCTTTGAAAATAATACAATTTCTAATTATATGTACATATATTAATATGTTTCTGAAAATTAGGTCTAATTTAAGTTGTTTTCAACAAGTCAAAATAACTGTTATTAAAGAATTGTTATCAGTCGGAAAATCCGCACTGTAAAACCTGTGTATATACGTAGACTTTCGTATTTTGCGAAAAGGAATTCTAGCAATAATAAATTATTTTGTGACAGACTCGGTTTCGGGTATTGTAATTTTGCAACTCGTTTAGTGAAAACAAATTAGAGTCAAACAGAGAAAATTTTCGTTTTTTGTTTCTCATTGTTTTTCCAGTGAAATTTATAGGATTATAAAATAAAACTTTTACAATATTAAAAATTCTTACATACAGATGAGCTGCTTCTGATATTAAATCATAAGGAAATCAACTAATATCAGACGTATTCCGTCAAATCATTTCAATCAAAAATTTATTCAAATGCTTAGAATGTGTAAGTTTTACGAATTAAAATTCAAAAATTAAAAATAATTAAATAAGAGAAAAAAACAAAAATAAAAATAAAATATTACCTTTCATTTTTGAATTAAAATTTAAAAAACAAAAGAGAATGCAGAAAAAAATTGTTTAAGTAAATTCAAATTTTATAGAAAAAAAGAATAATGCCATAATATGAGAGAACTTTCATTGAATTACAATTATTTGTAAAATTCTGCGGAAAATTAATTTGCATGTTTGTTATTTTGCATTTTATAAAAAAGAAGGCAGAAATCAAAATTATTATGAACATCCGCTCAAGCCAAAAAGCAAAAAAAAAAAATTACAAAATCACAATGAAAACGAAAATATGGTTAGAAATTTTTTTTCGTTATTTGTGGTATAGAAAGAAAGAATAAAAGCATTTATAGTGTTACGTGCCGTGTCACATAATCCGTTCCCTAACAGAATGAATCTTATGCAATATCTATTATAATTATTTTATAATGAAAATGACAACTCAAAGGCATTTGAAATTTGAAATTTTCACTTAATTTTTGTGGACATAAGGTGTCGATTAGAATTTATTTTATAAATTCATATTACTTTGATTGTATATTTTGGAGAATTCACATCTTATGCGTTCAAAGCTTAAAACTCAAAACAAAGGGTAGTTAATAAAAAATTGAGTTTCTTGATTTTGGACTAATATTTAGAAAATTTTGAAAAAAAAAATTAAAAGAGTGCTTTTAACGTATATAGCACTTTGAGTCCCATGCTCGCCAATAACTACAAGAAACAAATATTACGTTGACTCTTATGTGTTTCGCAGATGTTATCCCCAAATTTAAAGAAACTAAGATATCCCAGGTTTTTTCTTATTTGGAACAAATGAAATAAATGTTACCGTTACTTGTATAATTATTAATTTTTGTTTCAAAAATTATGTTACTTTAAGAACGAGTAAGAATCTTTGTACCCATACGAACGTATCTTCTAAAAGTACTATAAATTTGGTTTACCGTTTGTAACACTAAGAAATAATGATCTGAAATGTGGAAATAAGTGTACATGTGTTGTTGACTAACATCGGAATCGACTTAACGATGTCCCAGCGATGACTCAAAAGCTAATTGAACTAATTAGTTTACCAAATTTTCACAAATGATTTATAATACATAGTAAATACCGAGGCTTTATTTAAATTGGATATGATTGAGTCCGTAGTTTGATGTAGCTGCTCTATAACAACAAAAGTTATTTAGCTTTATCTCACAAATAATTCAAACTATAATATAGAAATTTTGCTTGCGCAAATATTTTATCGCTTGCGCTGGTATCTGTGATCAAAATCGTTGAAATTTTTTTTGATTCGTGATAGTAGCTGCCATAAAACCTCGAAAGTCATTTGGTTGTATCAAAAGGAATGCGTATGGAGGAGTGTATAGCAATTAACATACAACACTTAAAATCATTCAATCGTACGGTTATCACAGAGTTGACACAGAGCTGACAACTCTACATATTCTCGTTTTTGAAATAATTTTTGGATTTTTCATTCTGAATAACGCGTTCCGGAAAATTTGACTTTTCTCATATTTTCGCATAAAAATATCTAACATATTGAAAGAATATATAAATTTCATCACTTTTCTACCGATCCATTATGGACTGATATACAGAGCAATTCAAAGATTATTATAAACGTAAATTAGATTTCAATAGGCTGCATATATAAATTCACAAAAAAGAAAAGATTTTTTTTTTACAAAACTATTTTTCGCTTCATTAGAATCACGCAAAAATAATCTACGCTCTTTTTATTAATAATTAATTGAGTATTTCTATATCTATTTAAATCCAGTAGGTTTTCCTCAATCAATCAGCTATCAGTATGCAATAAATACAATTATTCATATTTAAAAAATTTCTAAAAATTCTGATTTGAATGTCAAATTAGTTGAATTATATGTTAGATTTATCTGAAAGCAAATATGTACAGTAGCTTATATAAGTGTAGATTGTAGATACTTTAGGTCACAATATTTTAATATCCATTCATAATTTTTTTTGAAAAAAAAAAAAATAGAACAAGAAAGAAATGGAAAATTTAAAAATGGAAATATTTTATCTTTTCGATCGTTGATTTCTGGTTTGATAAATATAATATGGTTTATATTGTGTATACTCTTGTGCATATATGGGTTTGTTTTGACCAACCCAATCTAATATAATGAGAGTGGAACGTAATTAAAAATTTAAATAAATTTTTCGTTACTAGTGTAAGTGTTGTATGGAATTGAAAATTTTATTATTTTAGAACTTTTTATGTACTTAATGCTGTAAGCTTTAAATATTTTTGGGATTTATTGTAATGGTTTTCTTGATAATAATTGGATTTTCTTAACTAATTAATTTTTCTATTCAAAACTAATAAAATCAGAACCCGTAAATCAAGGTTTATAAAATTTGTAGAATTTTAAATGTTCAGTTATACGCACGTTCACACGTCAGCATATTCACTGATTCTGTTTTATCAGAAATAAATGGTGGTTCTTTTTTCGTGGGCATTAAAATTCACAAATGTTTACATATCAAACCCTTCCTAAACCCTGGCCTAACGTGGTTAACGTATTTTAAGCTTTGGCTTGATTCTAAACTGCAAGAAAAAACAAGGCTGAAATCAAAATATTTTTCAGACATCAATAAAAGAAGATTGGTTTGGAAAAGATAAAACTAGATGTAAAAGCAATGAAGGGGAAATTTTAACTTAACTGTATTAAACTTTTAGTTTTAAAAAATTATTTGATTTTGACCACTCTAATACAATTACTATGCAAATGAAAAACTTATGGAAATTTTTTCATCACTATATAAAATATCATTTAAAAAAAAAAATGACTTCAACTTTTTAATATTTAAGTTTGGTAATTCATCAGTTCTTGATATTTTGCTATAGCTGAAATTAACTGAGACCATTGTGAAAGTTCATTATGTAGAAACCTACATATTATGTTGTGTGATTTGTCTTTTGTTTTAGATTTATTTGAGATATAATAGTATATTAGATATAGAACGCAATGTGTACGATGCAGAAACATAATAAAAATATAAATATAGTATTTTGAAATTTTTCAATAGTTAGAGAAAAAAAATTAGAAATGCTGGATAAAGCTTGATTTAGTTAATTTTTATAATTAATTTTTGATGATTTCGTTGTTTCATATTTTTATTTCAAATTTTGTTACTACTCGTAAAATTCTCGTGTATCACAAATATTTAATTAAAACGATACCAGTATTAATGAATAATTTTGAGAGTTGCATTCGTAATTGCCACCATCTTTGACACGACCTATTGTTTTTTTTTTGCTATTATGAAAATCATTGTTACCTCATGCCAAAGAGAATTTACTGTTATGTCAAGGATTTAGTGTCATGTCAGCACTATTCGGTATATTTTCTGTATTATACGGCTAAATGATCGATGTTTTATGGTCGCTAGTACTAGAATTCAAGAAATTTCAACTAATTTTATCAAATGTAAGAGCCCTAATAAAATATTTGCTTGTGCAAAATTTCAATATTGTAGATTCTATATAATTTTTGAGATTTTAGCTAGATAACTTTTAAATTTGTATGGTTTGTTATTAACGCTTATGATATCTTCAGCAGCTTTCATCGGAAATACTGGCCATGTTACCACATTTGTTTTTTGAAAAATTTCAGTACCGTATGTATGACTTTTTAAGTTGTCTGGCACTTATTCGAACCACGGCCTTGATCACATCTAATTTGAATAGGATTCTCACATTTACAATTATAAATCATTTGTCAAAATTTGGTGTGCTTAGCTCAATTAGTTTTTGGGTTATCGTCAGCAAGGAAAGATAGACATGGTTAAACGATTCAAAATTCGACGCTAATCAAAAACATGTATTTATATCTATATTTCAGACTATTTTTTCTTAGCGTTACAAACGGTAAGCCAAATTAACAGTTATAAATAAGTAGATTTAAGCATTAGTAGTAAAAACACTTTAAAATTTATTTTATTTTATTTTGGCTTCTGAAAAATATCCTTATTAAATTATTCCCAAATACTTTTAAGTAATTTTATAATTAAAGTTAGTAGGAAATTATTTCAAAATGAATTGTAAGTACTCTAATTAGATATTTGTGTATTAGACTAATTGAGTATTATTTCGCATCCTTTCGCCTCTGATTACTTTAATCGAAATTAGTAGTTTGGAAGTGTGACTCATTTATATATAAGAAAAATATTAAAGCAATCAATCTATCAGGACTAAAGTTCGTAATAACATGTCGGATTTCTCCTGTACATCGGGAATTTCTCTTATATATCAATAATGCAATTATGATAAGACAAAGATATCATCTTCTATTCATTTTAGAATTGAACGCCCTCAACAATATCGGAAATCTTTTATTTTATTTCGTATTATTAATGAAGTTGGTAACCCCAAATTTACTATTGTAATCTAATGATCAAAATGATTGTGTCAATCATTTGACATTGTTGTTGGTTCTTTTTTTTATTGTATTTTTGAAATTTCCATTTTTTTTTGTTTTTTTATAGTTTACGCTCATATTTTTTGTTTTGATTATTTCGTTTATTGTTTGTGTTGCCGAATTGAGCAATACTATATAAAATGACCAGTTCTATTGGGATTAATTGCAGAATTTTGATTTTCACTTTTTCTTTTTCTTTTTTGCTTGTTCATTATTTTTTTTTCATTTTAAATTTTAGTTTCAGTTGAAAAAGATTGAGTTGTGAGTTACAAAAATAATGACCATTTTTTTTTTTAAATGTCCAGAATAAATACGAAAAATTTTTAATTGCTTTTGGGATTTTTTTTTTTTTTTTGAAAAAAAAATACTCTTATTTTGTTGTACTTTAATTTCATCAAATTTATTGCAATTAAATCCTTAAGAGAATTTACGTATATGCACATATATGTACATACAAACACACATATGAATTTCTTGTGCATTTTAAACTGATATACCAATATTATAGCTCGAAATTGCATATGCATTTGAAATACATGCATTCATGATTGAAATATATTATATATTGTGTGTGTGTGTATGAAATACAGGGGTTGTGCCAATGATTGAACGGATTTTGTGGTAACATTATGCAATAATTTAACTGTTAAAAAAAAAATGTCACAAAATATTTAAATGCAAAAATATTTAAATTTTCTGAAAAAAATATAAGGATATTAAATGTGTTTGATTAAAAAAAAAAATATAAATTTTATATTATGCATTAAAGGTGATTGCAATTTCAAGAGGATTTAAGAGTTTGTGTATTTTTTTAAAAATAATTACAAAATAGAAAAAAATTTTAAATGATTTCAAAAAAAAAAAAACCTTAAAAATACTTCATTCCAAGTATAATGAGAAGTGAAATTTTTAAAATTATTTATTGTATGTATGTATGACTGTGGTGTTCCATGCGGAATATGTACACAAATTATATAACCACAAAGTATATATATGGTGTTTAAGTGCTCCTATAACCAAAAATTCCATTTTCATTAAATTTTTTGTGTTGAGCAAAATTTTAGAATTTTATTTGTATTTTTGTAATTTTTAAATTTTAAATATTTATTTTTTTGATATTGAAAATTTTAAAATTTATTTCGTCTTATACTAGAAAAATATTTGGGAAGTGAACACTGTGGAAGCATAAAATTCTTAAAATAAATATTGCTATTTTTTAAAAGAACCTTAATAATTTTTACTTTATAGATTTTCTGCAATAATCTGTTGTTTATTCCTCCAACAAGTATTCCAGCAAATATAGTTTTTATTTTCTACCGCTGGAACATTTTGAATAAAAACCAGACCAATCCTTAATAATGCCAACTTTTTAATTATACAGGAATTCCGGATTTCATTTTATGAAATTCTGGAATTCACATTTTGATAAAAATTGGGTTCCCTAAGGTAGTCTTTAAAGAAATTTTCCTCAGAATAATTACGTTTGGAATGGAGATAACTGAATGTTTCCTATTAAATGGGTGAAAGAGCTCGGTTTATTATTTGCTTTAGTTATTTCTCAAAATTGTTTTTGTTAGTGAATTCTTTTTTCTTTCCTTATGTAAATTGCTGTTTTAGCACAATATGTTCCAGTTTAATGGAACGGCAATAAGAAGATATGCGCTACATGTAAGACTGACTCAGGTAATTTTTTCTATGGTAATTATTTCCCAATAGACTATATTAAAACACCTGATTATTATCAAATTAATATAGTAATTTACGAAATATAAAAATTTGATTAACACTTTGATTAATTCTAAAGTATATTTTTTTTCCTATTATCAATTAGATATTTTCCTAGTATGAAGTTCACCTGCATGTAAACGAAAATTGAACACTTGTATTTTTCAAATATCATAAATATTTTTAAATCAATCAAAAGTTCTTAAGTCTGTATAATATACAATAATATCAAAGTAATTAAAATTCTAAAATAAAAAAAAAAACCAAAAGTTTAATAAAACTTCAGTATACAAGAGTAGAAAAATCCATTTTTAACAAAAGTCTATAATCCGCACTGATAGTATTATCAAACAGCTGGAACGCAAACATATTTTATATTTAAACACGCACAAGGTATATTCCGTTTCGTATCTACATAGTATAGAATGTTATGTGTGATAACATTATCCGATAACACTTATCATATTTCAAAAATTTTCTATATAAGAAAGTGTTAAAATTTTAAAAAAAGTTTTACAATTTGTGGAACATTGGTCTAAGGGTCAACTAAAAATATGAATACAAAACTGTGCGTGATTTTTGTTACACTATTGAGTTTGGCATTTGCCAATACTCTAACCAAATATGGTATGTTTAATTTATGTTAAATTTTTTTTTTTTGTGAAAAAATTCTTGGATTGTATCTGATTAATTATTATTAAATTTTGTAGATGATAACAAACCTCAATTGTTTAGTATTAATGATCAAATTAAAAAAATGATTGAATTGCTTAAAGATCATATGCCATGTGGAATACCAGAATTAGGTGTACCAGTTTTAGCTCCAATGGAAAAAGATTTTGCTGAATTTCAATATCAACAAAAATTAGCCGAGTAAGTAATCAAGTACAAAATTTAATATAATTAAAGTATAATTGAAATTGCAGTGATGATTTTTATACAAAATTTTTGTGTGATAATTGAAGAAGTCCAACTTTATTTTATAACAGTAATAAGAAAATGGGATGAAAATACAAAATTAGACCATTAATTAAAGGTATACTACAACAATAGTGAGAAAGAGTATATAGTATAGCATAAAAGGTTATAATATTGTTTATAATGCGTATATTGTATAATTTCCTTTATTCTTCTAAAGTAATAATTGGAAAAATTTCTCTGTTCATTATACCCGAGGGTATACTAAATTTGCCTTACCCTTTGTAACGCAAAGAAATAATGGACTGAGATATGGACTCAAGTGTACGTTTTTGATCAGCGTCGAATTTTGAGTCGATTTAGCTTTGTCTGTCCCTCTGTTTGTCCCCACGATAACTCAAAAATTAATTGAGCTAAGTTCACCAAATTTTCACAAATTATTTATTGTAGTAAGTGCCAGAACCCTATTTAAATTTCACATGATTGGGATAGTGGTTCGGGTAGCTGCCACACAACTTCGAAAGTTATTTGACTCTATCTTGGAAACTATTAAAGCTGTAATATTGAAATTTCGCACAAGTAAATATATAAGTAGAACCGATGTGTTTGATAAAAATTATTGAAATTGCTTGGCTCTTTCTGGTAGCTGCCATACAACTTCAATAGTAGTTTGGAAAACACAGTGCTGAAATTTTGCTTAAATTAGTATGGTAATACGGCAACTTAAAGTTATAGTCTGTTTCATTGCCAGCTATGGCATATTTATTCGCACATATGATAACAAATTCGTATGGGTATAACAGAGTTGACATGGTCAATTCTATTATGTCTCGTTTTTAAAATAAAACTAATCACGAATTAACTCAATTGTTCAATTTGTATTGTGGCAAATTTCACTTTTTAAAAAATTTAAAAAATTTGATTTATTCCTTTTGTTTGGAATTCATCTTTTATGTATGAAAATTATTTAGTGTAGAAACTCCTAATATAATTTACAGAGTTGATTTTTAATCTGAAATTCTATGTTACAAGGTGTGGTAATTTGAGTTTTTTTTCACCATGCGTTGAATTATGAAACGTAATATATTATTAAAAAAATTTGGTTTATTTACAAACAGTATTGCTACAGGGTTTTTCAATAGATGTTTTAATAATTGGATAAAAACTTGATATATGCATTGAAACTGACATCGTATGTGCCATACAACGTACCCTCTAATTTAAATTATTCGATATGGTGAAAGATTTGAACTAAATTTTACATATTCTTTTATATTTTCCTTAATATTTTGCTAAAGGGTTCTGGGATTTTTATGAAATAGAAAAAAAAACAAAATCCTGATAATCACCATAATTTATAATCGGGATATTCGGGATGTTTTACAGCTATTGCTCAAAAAAAAAAAAATTATAAATTGACAAAACTTGGATGATCCTATATTATATGCAAATATGTGAATAGAAAACAAAATACGATTAGTGTTATACAAAATGCTGTACTTTTAAGAAATTTTATATTTTTCTAAAAGCAATTTTAACTTTTAAATTCTTGGAAAAACAACAAAATTTTCTTTTCTTTTTTTAACATTTGCTGAATTTCATTTTTATAAGCATTTTAAATTTTTTTTTATCTGTGCAGTGTTTGATTTTATTGAGGCTACGCTTTGAGGTGAAAATTTCAAAGAAAATATACTTATATAATCTTATAAAAAGTGTATGGAGTATAAAGTTTTATTTGATTATGGAAAAAAAAAACAAAAGAAAAATGTTGAATTTATAACATACTATATTCGTTTATAATGTGCATATTTTATTGACAGAATCAAAATGTTTGTTTGTGTTTCGGAAATCGGAACAGGAAAATTGTGTAATGGCTATGTATATTACCGAAATCATTTCGTAAAATTTCGACAAATTTTCGTAAAATCTCGTTGTATAGAATTGCTAAATTTTCTTACCAAAATGAAGTTTTATTTTTTACTGCTATGTTGATTTTTTTAGGAAAATTAAAAAGAGGAAGTTTGGCAATTATTGGCAAAAAAAAAGAAATAAAAAAAAAATTAGCTAATCTGACAAAATGTGTGAAAACAACTTTATCAATTGATTTCATAAGCCGACCTCTAACAAACACTGTATTAATTTATGTGTCTAGAATTAGATTAGAGCTCAGAATTTAGATATTAATATCATAAGTCATAATGACTTAGAAATAACCATGACAAACGTTTGCTTTTTGACTATTCATAATTTCTTGCTTATACGATATGCTTTTTAAAAGAATTTTCTTACGCCAGTACGAGAAATTATTTTGTATTTAAAAAAAAAAAATAAAATAAGGAAACTGCAAAATGAATTTCTTTGAAAATTCTTAGATTTGGTGAAGGTATTCAATCGGCAATAATTAATTTTAACAAGTATGACATACAATACCTTAATGTATGAAAATAAATAAATAAAAAAGTAACAAATTTCTTTGTTCTCTCTTTGTTTTTTTTACTAATGAAGTGATCGATTAAGGTGTAAGCAATAAAAAATCATCTTAAAAAAATTATCCTTAAGATGATTCCAAAAAAAAAAAATTTTTTTTTCAAAGGAAATTTATACATATATTATTGTTTTAAGAAATGTTTGAAACATTGTCAACTGTGAAATAAGTATGATAAGTGTTGTATTAAGCAAATCACCTTGAATGCGTGAGTGCATAAAATTTACTGAATTTTTTAAATTTTACTCCTTAATTAATAAATTTCTCATCTGGAGTCTTTTTTTTTTTCAAATAATTAAATTTTATTTTTCAGTTGCACATGATAATTAATAAATTGTATTATTTTTTTTTTCTTGTTTAATTCTCAGAATTATTGTCAACATGTTTGATTTGAATGTAGATGGTTTAAATAATTTCGAAGTAAATAGCGTTTCATTAAGTGTTTTAACATTAAAATTGAAATTTGATTTTACATTTAAAGAAATTCAAGCTAAATCACAATATGTTGCAAATGCTATATTATTAAAAATATTGAGAATTAAAGGTAATGGTGATGCTGATATTACATTAAAAGATTTACGTATTGTTGGTGAAGCACAAATTGGTTCAAATAGTACAACAAAAGATCTATATTTAAGAGATTTTAAAGCAACAATTGTTTTGGGACAATTTAAATCTGATATTACTGGTTTATTATGGGGTAAATTAACTGGTAAATTAGCAAATGCAGCTATTGAAAAAGCTGTACCATTATTATTAAAACATAGACATGATGATGTTGTTGATATTGTACGTGGTGTTGTAACTGAAATTGTTAATGCAAAATTAAAAGGTTTAACAATTAAAGATTTATTAGATTTAATTAATAATTTCCCAGAATTGGAAGAATGTAATCCACCAGCAATCAAACAATATGAAACATATGGTTTAGAAGAACTTGAAAAATTGGTAAAAGCATTGTAAAAAACAAAACCAACATGAAAATTTAAAAATGATTTTATTGAAAAAAAAAATAAAATAAAAATCTAAAGATTGTACTTTTTTGTTAAAGAGTTTGTTTTTAAGAGTTTGTAGATTTAAAATATAATGGCCATTGTTCCAGCGTTGGTTTGATTCGTACGCTTATTGTTTGTTTAATACTTTAATCAAACTTGTATGGTGATGATGAAATTCTATATAAAAATCATAATTAAAAATATTTTGTTGATTTTTTCTATAATGCATGAAGTCGAAATTGGAAGCTGTGATTTATTCTGTTTAACCAAAAACTTAATTTCTAATTTTCCTGAATTTGTAATCCTTCAATTATTTAATTGTGATTTACTCAGAAAATATTAAAATTCACAAAAATATTTAAAATTATGACTATTTTACTTAATGGAATGTAATGCACTTAATTATTGTAACTTTAAGACTTACTCCCACTTATGATTTGACAATAATCCTTTAAAAATCGTGAATTTTTTATCTATTCCCAAGCTGCTGAAATCAAGTAACTTTGTTCCTTTTAAAAATATCAAGACTCTTACTGCACTATCAAAAATTTTTCATTTATAAAAATGACTATAAGTGAAACGAGATGTGTTTTACGGCGATTCCAATGGCCTAAATAGCTATGGAATTCAGTTTGTCAGGTCGTATATATGATTGGTTACCTTTCGTTCATATTCTGGTGAGACCATGTTAAGTCACTATGGTTTATAGCAATTTTTTCGTGTTATTCGTGATATATGTAGTTTATCCAAATTTGGCAGTTACTTATAAAAAGCTTTTGTCAGAAAACTTTTCCTTTTTCTCTCTCATTTCATTCTCGGTTAATTGTTTAAGAAAAGAATTTGATTGTATTGTAATTAAATTTTTTTTTTCATTACATAGCAGCTGTCACAATTAATTTTTAGATTTTTCTAGTTATAATGTTTGCATATATTTAGGATATTGAAGATGTTGAATTACTTATTTCGCCTAGTTATATGCAATTAAAAAATCACAGAGTTATCAATTTGTTTGCAAATATTTGTTAACATTATTATGCCAAGGTTATTCAAAAATTTCAAAGTCTTTTCTTAAAGAAATCTAGAAATTCTAGAAAATTAGGCATAGAAGTCGTTGAAGTTGATATTATAGTTGAATTTCCAATTATTTAGCAATTTAATAATTATTATTTTAAAATATAAATCTTCCAAAAATAAGTGTTGCATATCGTTAAAAAATTTACCATTGAAAATTGAAACCGATCATCATAATTTTTAGAATCTTATTTTTAAATTACTTGGAATTCAAGACTACCAAACCTTAAAATTAATCAGAATTTTGCACAGCTGACTGAACATGATTTTAAACAATGCCAGTTAATTTTAATAAGAATAGCAAAATATATACACATGCAAACACAAGGCTCTGAAAACCAACAATGTATACAATGTTTAAACAATCCCCTTATCTCTTCATTTAAGGTAAAAATGCTTTTAAAATTTACCTATATAAGAAAAACCCAATTGATTGTTGCTATTCTTTTCTAGTGAATAACCACCAACAAAGGATGATCTTTTCTTGTTTTTTTTTTTGTTTAATACAAAATGAATAGGAAGTTTGTTTTTTGTTTTTGATGCATTCATTGCCTAACGAGTCAACAAATAAAAACAAAAACTATAAACTTATCCTATCAACCCTAATATTTTATTTATGTATTGGCTGGCCACTTTTACAAGTCAATGACATCATTCAACAAAAAAAAATATAAAATGTATACATTGTTCGTATATCCCCATTCATTCGGAAAGATTCCAAGAAATAAAATTTTAGTTGTCTTCCCTGCGATTGAATTTTCTCACATGTTCATATATCAATAAATATTTAAAAATAATGGCAAAATAAAGGTACTTTATAAAAGAAAAGAGTCAGTGCCGTATAACTTGAATTAAATTGGTGTGATTAAAGTTCTCTTTTTAGAAAAATGAAACACATTCAAAGTTTTTAGATTTTAAACACCGTTTCTATGCCGGCATATACCGCGAGCTTAAAGATAGGAATATTGTATCCACCTTCGAATATCGTGTGAGCAGTCTTACATTTTTATCTGAAAACTCCAGTTACATTCACAGCTATCATGAATACAAGTAATTTTTTGAAACTAATGTTTTATAATGGAATATCTCCCTGTGAGTATCAGAATCATTAGTCGCTTCTATTAAGAGATCTACTAGAGTATCTACTAAAGGATCAATAATCTACAATCCACTTATCTATTTGTTCTACAAAGTCTTTTCGAAATTTACAATGTTATCTCAAGAACCAACTCACAGTACTCTTGTCATTCTATAACTTGGTTCTTTGCCATTCTACTTAAAATTCATAATCAAGCAGTTGAACTCGTCACTGTAAATAAATTAAATTTGGTCTCTGTAGGTATCAAATTTATCCCTGATATTCATTTTATATTACCTATATAATACGTATATATAAGTGAGTGTTTTGTTTTGAACTTATGCATAATATCACATTTGTATATACTTACATGCATATATCAAATTCAATATCAAGGATCCTATACAATTCTCAAATTCACGAGTTTTTAATGGGGTGAAAGAAAGAAGAAAAAATGTAAAAACACCTGGTCTTTTGCCACTCGCTACCAATTTGAGAAATTGTATGCTTCACATTCTTAATTACATTTAACAAAAGATGGAAATAAAAAAAATTTTACTATACATTATGATAATAAAAAATTTACAAAAAAATAATTATAAAAATAATATTGTTAAAATAAAAATTATTATTGTTATTTGCACCAAATTACAGTTTTTTTGATTGATAATTTTTATCAGCTGTTATACAAGAAAATAAAAGAGTTTGGCATATATAGAAAGGATTCTTATCTAAAGGATAGTTTAGATTATAAAAATATTTGCTTTCTAATAGAAAGTGAACTAAACTGGGATGATTGCAGGAAATTTGTAATGACAAATGCAAAGGATACACGCATTTACATTCGTAACATATAAGATACATTGGAATGCTAAATTGATCAAGTTTGTGCTAGAATTATAGAAAAAAAAATAGCAATCAAAGATACAGCTGAGTTTTTATACCCGTACGAACGTATGTTCGAAGGGTATACTAAATTTGCCTTACCGTTTGTAACGCCAAGAAATAACGGTATTAGATATAGACTCAAGTGTATGTTTTTGATCAGCGTCAAATTCTGAGTTGATTTAGCTTTGTCTGTCCGTCCGTCCGTCCGTCCGTCCTTCCGAACGATAACTCAAAAACTAATTGAGCTAAGTTCATCAAATTTTCACAAATAATTTACTGTAGTAAGTGCCAGAACCCTATTTAAATTGGACATGATCGGGGTATCGGTTCGGGTAGCTGCCATACAACTTCAAAATTTATTTGGCTATATCTCAGAAACTATAAAAGTTATGGTATTGAAATTTCACACAAACGAATATATTAGTAGGGCCAATATGCCCCATAAAAGTCGTTGAAATTACTTGGCTCCTTCTGGTACCTGCCATACAACTTCAAAAGTTATTTGGCTATATCTCAGAAACTATAAAAGCTGTGATATTGAGATTTCACACAAGTGGATATATTAGTAGGGCCAATGTTTCTAGTAAAAGTCGTTGAAATTACTTGGCTCCTTCTGGTACCTGCCATACAACTTCAAAAGTTATTTGACTATATTTCAGAAACTATTAAAGCTATGGTATTGAAATTTCACACAAACGAATATATTAGTAGGGCCAATATGCCCCATAAAAGTCGTTGAAATTACTTGGCTCCTTCTGGTACCTGCCATACAACTTCAAAAGTTATTTGACTATATCTCAGAAACTATAAAAGCTGTGATATTGAGATTTCACACAAGTGAGTATATTAGTAGGGCCGATGTGCTTGGTAAAATTCGCTAAAATTTCTTGGCTCTTTCTGGGAGCTGCCATACAACATCAATAGTAGTTTGGCACAACCAGTATTTTGAATAACACATAGTATTGAAATTTTGCATAAATTAATATGGTAATACGGCAACTTAAAGTCATAGTCTGCCCCATAGTTAGTTATGGCACATTAGTTATTCGCACATAGGATAACAAATTCGTACGGGTATCACAGAGTTGACAAGGTCAACTCTATTTTTTTTCTCGTTTGATTTGTAATTATGCTAAAATCCTTGCAAGAAGTTCGCAAACAAAATCTAGATCGAAGAACGAAAAAAAAAACGGAAAATGTCAGTTCTTTTTAAATTTGCGAGCATTCTTGAAGAGTAAAAGAATTCACAGTGAGCAATTTGCTTACTGCATAGGGTTTTAGGTCTGTGAATGATATTGACTTAAATGGATTCTTAATTGAGAAAGCTATTCAAGAAATTCAATATTTTTTAAAAAACATTTTGCATGTACTTACAATTAAAATTTGCGCTATTATTTTGCTTTTTATTAGGCCTTTAAGTACACTTTTAAAAATTTTAATCAAAAGTTTATCAGTACTCAAATTGAATTGGCAATTTCTAAAATCTTTAATAATTTTTGTGAGCACTCAAAGTTTTGAATGTGAAGATTTTCAAATTCGAAAAAAAAAATTCAATTAAATGAATTTTCACTGCCAAACTTGTCTGTGCACCATTTGGATAGCAACGTTTAATTCATACACTATTCAAACACTATGTGATTGACCGCGAATAAAGGCATTGAAATGAGTCTGGCTAAACATTTGTAAAATTCACTTTATATTCGAATGTTATTCATGTCTTGGAAATTATTACTTGTTCAAAATTAAATTCTAAGTCGATCCGGTTATAGCCGTAAGTCCTTCTATAGATTCGCTCATCAAAGAACCTAAAGAGCTATGAGAACGCAAACAGACTTGAAATTTCAAGTTTTAAATATATGCATAATTGGCCCACTCAGACTGGTATCTCCCGTACCTATAATACATAGGCTAGTATAAGTAATAAGGACTATTCTTGAAAAAATCTCCAATATCTCTACAACTTTTGTTTATCTCTACAACATTTTGGCAAAGACCAAAATAAGCTTTTTTATAAATTTTTTTTAAACTCAATTAACTAATATTTTATGGGAACAACTTATAATTTCTCAATTTAGGGTGAAATGCTATGAATTAAAAAAAAAAACGCCATTAATAAACTTTATCATTAATTACTGTTTTAAGAATGGCGTACTTTACTCATAAGAATTAATAGTAATATAATAAGCTTAATATTAATCCGAACATTATAAATAAATATTTTGAACAAAAAAAATTTTTTTTACAGTTTGCTATATTTAACTTAACCATTTAATCCCTAAATATTAAGTTTTTATGGTTATAAAATATAATTTTGAATGTACTCTAACAATAATTCTAATTTTCGACATTACATTCAAATTTTTAAGTTAGCAACTTAATTCAGAAAATTTGAAATATTTTGATATTTGATGTGTAAATGACGAATTACACAAAATTTTGTTGCGAAAGGAAAATTTTTGTTTTTTAATTTATTTCCTAAATTTACACTCATTTTTCATAAAGAATAATTTTAAGACCATACCCATCCGTCTTAGAGTTTTAGGTTTAATAAGAAGTTGAAATTATTAATTTCTGATTTTAAAATTTGATTTTAATCGTGGTTGATCCACTTGTTGTCGGTCTCATTCATCTACAAAATATTTTATTAATGACTAAATTTACTTTCCATATATTTTTCATATTATATGCTTGACTAGTTGTTACAGTTAAGTGGTCATGTTTTTAAGATTGTAGAAGGCATAGTTAAGTATTAATTGTAGAATATTGTTTTGAAGTGTATATAGAAGCACACTTGAATTTAATGAATAAAAAAGGTTTTAATAGTGATAAGAAAGATAGTATTCACATTTTAATTACATGAATTTTGGCTTAACTCGAAAGTATTTGTTCGAGTCACATTAAAAAATGAAAGTTTGTATAGTTTTGTATTTTATTCATTTGATTACAAAACATGTGTGTGTATTCGAAATTATTATGTTCCGATTAAGTTTTTACTTCGACTTTGTAAACAATTCACTTGGTATTTTTTATTTACAAAAGATAATTTCATTGCTTATTTCATTTACAGATAAGTTATTGTTGAGAATATTATGAAATTTGTGTAAAGTGCAATATATAAGTTGCATTGCACACTAGAATTGTGGTGTGTTTTGTTTATAAATAAGACTTTATCTTATGATTTTCAATATCAAAAAACTTTAAGTGTGGTCTTCATACACTCATCTTGAAAATAATACAAATATCTATTTAAATATTTTTTTATATTAAAAGTGCACAAAAATTGTAATCACATTATTTTATATACATTACATATATTTTTGTATCTAACAAATCAAATTGACCGTAAGACCGGAAACGCATGATTGCTCTATTTTGCACTGTTTCGAAGTCATAAGCCTTTATGTAATGAAAGAAAAATTTGGTACCTTTTTTTTCAACAGGCTGTAGCTTGAAAACTACTGTTTCGCCATCCCCTCTTCGCCTCTCTTCACCCACCTATACAAGTTTTTGCTAGAAATCGACCATATAATCATTTCCGAAATTATTTGTCACATTATGTGAAACATCCTGTATGTCTCGCCTTTCCAGTTACCTGTTTTATTTACTTTCAAATAGAAATTTTAGTTTTTCTTTGAACTGTAGAATGTAATTTTACCAATCAGATAAATCATTTTTTCAACTTGTAAATTTTTTTTTTAATTTTTCTCAAAATATTAACTGAACTGGCAAGTTCAAGAAGGTGGCAAACTTCAAAACAAATTGAATGAATGGTGGCCGGCGTCCAAATGTATATAGATTTTTCCACTTGACTGCAATTTCTTCTCACCTTGTGAGTAAAAAGGCGAGGAATTTTAGCGATTATATGGAAAGACTGAATTTTCTTGCGCTATAAAATTTCACAAGATATTTCCATTTTTGTTTTACTTTCCATCATTTGCATATAGTAGTTATAGTGATGGTCAAAAGTTTAATAACTTTATCTTGAATCCTAATCAATTTGTATGAATTGGTTTGTGCTTATAATAAAAATATCCAACTGCTTATACAATTAAAATATTCCAATATCAGATGAACTTGATTTCGAAAAAATTATGTTTTTAATTATTTACGTTATTGTTACATAAACTGTTATTAATTATTACAAAAAAAAACAATTTATTATACTATGGAACCCCTAATAGTTTATTTCAAGTTAATCTAATCATTAGGGGGTAAAAACACAATTTTTGTTAAATACAATTTTTTTGATATACATACGATATACACATACATACATGATTTTTTTAGTACGTCAATGCATAATACATATAAAATTTAAACGTAATATCGTATGATAATTACCCCCTGAATTTTTTAAAAATATTTTTTTTAAATTATTGATACATACATACATACCGAATTAAAATTGAATGGATTATAATTTTTGAGTTAAGGCTATTTATGTTTGTATGTATGACAATAATTTTTTCAATTAAACACATTTACACATAAAATGTAAATTTGTAAAGAATTTATTTTAAAAAAATAAATTGTTTTTGTTTGTGCCCTGGGAATTTCCTAAACCATAAATTTTTTGAATTATTTTTAATTTTATTTTTTTTTTTGGTTTCATTCTTTAAAATACAACTCGTATATATTCCAAATATAAAAAAAATATATATATATTTTTTACAATTATAATGTCATTAAAAGATTCTCCATTTATGATTTAATTATAACCAATTTATTGGCCAATAATGTGCAATAAAAAAAAAAAAGTACGTAAATCATCTTTAATAAATCATTTTTTTTTTCGAATATAATTTAAAGGTACCGCTTAAGCTTCTCAAAACAAATACAAATAAATATCGTAAAAAGTTTTGACAGTCTATGTGCAATATTATCGAATGTTATAAAATTACGATCAATTTTGACATTAACAACATCATATTTTTGGCGATCCTTTCTTAAGGTATAAAGAATTTTGATTGGAACTGCCACCATTTTAATTTTAGGAATTGTAGTACTATATAATTAATATCGTAAAATATGAAATAAAATAAGATTAACGCTTTAAGAAGCACAGATAATTATTGTATCTGTATCAGATATTATTGAATCTCTAATGTAGTGAACCATTTCTTATAAAATAGTTTTCTACACAAGAATTCTGTTATCAGTAAAAATCAATTTTTAAATTTAGATATTAATCCTCAGTTTCTATAAGTAGGTATAAGGTACCCAGAGCTTATTTTCTTTTTTACATATTTGTGGAATCTTTATCCGAATCATCAGCTTTATCATAGCTAAATTAAACAAATGGATAATAATAAAGGATTGAGAATTTTTTTAATTTATCAAATCAGCATTCAATTCATTTTCAATTATGTTTCTTAAATTGATTTAACATTCTAGTTTACCAATTCTTAATATTTCAATTATATTGCTCGGTTTTACTACTTTTGGATATTCTTAAAATCTCTTGAGTAAAAGTTAAAGTTATACATACATTTGAAGATATTTCACTTACCGAACCGTAGCCTAAGATTTTTACCAATTTTATTCTAAAAATCAAAATTTAATTTTTGATATTAGGCATCATAATGTCAATCGATTAAGAAAATCGAAAAATTTTCGCCCTCCTAAATAATGTTTGAAATGTAATATTTTTTATGAACGTACATATGAGACACATAAAAATCACCAAACAATTGTAAGATTGTTTAATAGATTAGCTCCTTTTTATAGCCTTAAAACAATTTTACGCATATCTTTATTATTATCATAACCATCTTATCAATCTAATCGATTACTTTTATGAGGGTATACAAAATTTATTAAATTTTTTTTTTAATAATGATATTTTGTATCTACTTTTTTTTAATATAAAAGTCAATATAATTTTAATCAGAATTTCAGTAGCTTATTAGCAATCTAAATTTTGACATTAAATCTGAGTTTATTTTACACAAAAAACAAAGAAAAGAAAAATGAAATTTTTCACAATTTTTATTTTTGCTATTATTGGCACTTCATTAGCTCATAAACCTATAGAATGTAAGTTATAAAATTAATTTTAATTTTTCAGAATATTAAAAATAATTAATGAACGAATAGGAATATTAAAATTTCTTACTTTAAAATTTTGTTTTTATAGTTGGAATTGCAGATGATGTTCGTGCAGCAATTGAAAATGTTAAAAAACAAATGCCATGTGGATTCCCAGAACATGGTATACCACCATTAGCACCATTTGAACATGAATTCCAAAGTGTTGAATTAGAGCATGATTTAGTTTCGTAAGTGTTTTGTTTGATTTTACTAATTTCAAATATAATTGAATAAATTAATTTATTATTATTATTTTTTTTTTGTAGAATCCTTGGTAATATATCAAATGTATTTGCTATTGGTGCCGATAATTTTGATATTCGTCAATGTTCATTCAGTCTTCTTAAAAGAACTTTAACATTAGAATTAAATTTAAATAATTTCCATGTACAACGTGGTAATTATGTATTGGATGCATTAGCATTTGCCGGTAATAGAGAATTAACAATTAATGGTGCTGGTGATGTTGATTTTTCAATACAAAATGTTAATTTAAAAGCTACAGCTAAATTTGGTATAATTGGTGGTATTAATTTACAAGATTTTCATAGTACATTAGATGTTGGTAGTGTTAAATCACAAATAACTGGTTTAATTGGTGGAGGATTACCAAATGATGTTATTAATTCTGTTATTGAAGAATTAATTCTTACAACAGTTAAAGATCATAGAGCAGAAATTAGTGAAATAATTAAACAAGTGGCAGTACCTTTAATTGAAAAATTCATTAAAGAAATGAAATTTATAGATTTCATGGATGTTGTTACATCAAATCGTAATTTTTATAAATCTTCTTGTGATAAAACTAGTATTTTCTTCTATTAAAAAATTCATAAAAAAATTAAAACAATTTTGCTATTTTATTTTTTTAATTTACAATACTGCAGCTAAAAAAAATCTGATGTTGTCAGCTCATAACCGACCGCAATGTAAATTGTCTAAAGTAAAAGGATTCTAGAAGATTGTGAAAATACTTTTTAAACACTTCTTTACAAGGCACTAATAAGCTTTTACTCGTAGTTAACATACCTAGAAAAATGTGAATTTGGCTCAGAGTTTAATTCTGTGCCGTCCGAATTACTCGAAAATTGAAATTCTATCAATTCGTTCGGTAGACATAATAAAAAATGTAAAATCGGCCCTCAGATCAGTTGCCGAATTTCCAGATCTTTCCAAAAAAATTATAGATTCATTGTTTTAACACCTCGAATTGAAATATTAAATTTCAATGAAATTAAATATTAAATTTCCATGTTTTGCGTACGGTCGAATGAAGCTTACATATATATGAAATTTCAAGTAAATAAGTTTAATATTTTCTTTTAAATGGTGAAAAATGTAAAACAGGCCTACTAAAAAGTGCAGTTCCAAAGCCTGATATATCGCAAAAGTTGATCAATCCGTGGCATAGCCGAAATAGACTTACATAAAAAATTTCATCAAAATCGGTTCACCCGAACTTGAGATTCACGAGTGTACACACAGACAGACAGACAAACAGACCGACAGTTTGCTAAAAATAGTTCATTTACACTTTCCTACTATGGAGGAGTTTGTTCCTAGCGAAAACTCGATATGCAGAATAAAGAATTTCAAATAGAAATAAAGAGCTTTCAAGCGTTATAAAATCAACTGATCTTTGTTTCGCACTAGTATTTCGACTACATGTAACTCAATTCAGTTAATAATGGAAGTGTAATAGATTTAGAAGACTTTTGACCTCATCATTTTTTGTTAAATTGAATCAGAAATTTATTAACACATCACAAATTCAAAAGGAGACTGAATCTCCTTTAATTTCAGCATAATAACAAAGAAATACAAGTCGAGAGAGAATGAATGTAAAAAAATAAGAAAAATAAGAAAATTTTTTTAAAAACTAATGGCGTTTTCGTCTTACAATGAATAAGGTGAATGGTAAGAATTTTAAAAATGGTTACGATTTCAAATATCTTATTAATTATATTTCTTATTTATTATTATTAATATCCCGGTTAGCTTCCTAAATATTTTATTTCTGTATATTTTGTTAGTTTCCAAAAATCTATCATCGAGTTCAAAAAGTTTGAGCATAATTTACACGTTTTCAAGTATATCGGCAATATCCTAGAATAGATCATGTAATACTTAGTTTATTACTTAATCGCTTACTCAATAACTTACTTAATCATTTTTTCAAAATTTCATGCAAATTATTTTGCTTTCCCTTTCCATTTTTCAATATATTTAAAGGAAGAACTTGAAATTTGTAAAAGCGCTCAAAAAATTCTACAATTTATTTCTCCAACAGTATTTTTATTTTCAAAGCATACAATAAAATTACTAATAATTTCGCCTGAGTTTATGCAATTTTTAATTTAAATGTTAGTTTTGTAAAAGATTCGGAATCGTAAGATATGCAACTTACAATGTTATTAATAAAATAAAATATAAATTATTATTTGAAAATAAGAAGCTGAAATGTAATTTTTGTCTTAAAATTAATTATTATCATAAATTTTGCTTTAATTTAATAGAAAAAAAAACAGGTTCAATTTTTCATCAGTTTTATCTTATAAAATAAATGCATTTTATTTTTTAACAAATTTTTTTAAATTATGCAAAATTACAAAAATCTGATTTCATATCTATAAGATGTGAATTTTCACTCTCACAATTTTAAATGTATTAAAAATTTGAATTCTTATAATTAAATAAAATTCATTTATTTCCTTTAGTTTCTATACACTAGAACGTCTTGATCCTTGTGTACCTTGCAAATAATTTTTGATTACATTATTGCAAATTCACCTACATTTATAAAAATTAATATAATTATATGAATTTAAATTTTTGACATAAAATATTTTTAATGATTTTTTAATGAAATCAAGAAAAAACAAATTTTATAAAAGCCTAGCTGTATGCTAAAATATTTTATGAATTTAGATGCTTAAGAATATTTCAATAGAAAATGAAAAATTCTAATATTCTGAGCAAAGAGAAATTACATTTACTGAATACCCTTACTGAATAAATAAGGATAAAAATATTTTATATAGAATAGTGAGTAAAAAATTTTGCATAAATAACTTTTAATTACAATAATTTGCATAGTCCTACTAATTTTCTTATTGAAAAAGAAATTTGTAGGAATTCAAATGATTTTTATACCCGTACGAACGTTTTTGCCTTATCATTTGTAATACTAAATAATGGCCTGAGATATAGACATAGATGTATGTTTAAATAGTGTCGATTTCTGAGTCGATATAATCATGTCTGTCCGTCCGTACCAATGATATCTTAAAAACTATAAGTTATTTATATTAGTAAATAATCCTATTAATATTAAATATTAGTAAATAATCCTGAATTCTATTTAAATTGAATATGGCAATGGCTCAACTTCAGTCGTTATTCGGTTATATTTTAGAAACTACTTAAAGTATAGTACTGAAATTTTATTCAAACAAATATGGTAATATTGTCACTATTTTCGGAAAAATTATAAAATATGTTATCTAGTATATTATGGCCATTATTTGCAGTAGAAATATTTGAGATGGTATGAGTTTGGGTGGTAACTGCCGCATTCGCGTATGTATAAAATAGCAAAAAAACAAAAGGTCATGTGAAAGAGTGTGGCAATTAATATTATCATGCAACTCTTTCACACGACATCTTTTTTTTGTGCTATGTTATCATTCATTCGTGCGGATATCACAAAATTGACACGGTCAACTCTACTTATTCTCGTTTTATTAAAAATGCTAAGGTGAAAATTTTATGATTTTAAATTTCGATATAGTTAAATATGTGTTTATTCAATATAATAAGAAATGTTATTATTTTAATATAACAATATTTGTCTTGTTAGTATAAAAATTATAAAATTCTTTAAAATTTATTACAAAATTATCAGTCAATTATCAATCAAATTTCAATGGAAATATTAAAGAAATCAATTATATTAGTTGAAATTTTGATATTCACTCGATATTGTACTAATTTTCACGTAAATTTTCTGAAAATCTATTACCTATACATTGACAAACAGAGGTGGAACAATTTTTCATCAAAAAGAAATTTATGTGTAAAATTATTGATTGTCATATTCTTAGCCCTGTTAATTTTGCTTCAATAAATAATTTATAATTTTCCATTCCAGTTGTATTTGATTTAATATTTCTTATTTGGTTATTTTATATAATATTTAACCATTCCTCGTTTCAGAAATTTTTAATTGCTTTCATGTCTGTAATCTGTGTGAATAGAAGTTTAAAACATATCTATGTTGGTTCTTTAATTGATTGATGTTTTTTTTGTTAAATCATCCAATTCTTCATTTCCATAAACACTAATGTGACTTGTGATTGGCATAATAGTAAATTTCTTTTTTGAATTCGCATATCATAGTATTTTTCTGTGATTTGTGTAGAATGTTTTTTTATTCCATGAATTGTATTAAGAGAATCATTTGCATATTATTAATCTTTAAAATCATTAATATTAACAGTATTTTTTAAAAATTTATTATTTATATATAAATAATTTCTTAAATTATTACATTATATGCAAATAAAATTATTAAAATTAATATTTAAAATATTATTGTAAATTATAATGTACACACAATATATTAATTATATTCAATAAATTTTGCATCACATATACATATAAAATGAATAAAGAAAATTAAAATTGGAGCAAAAATTTTATCTATATAAACACACATACATACATATAATCCATAATATTGCAAGATTTCAATAAATTTTCACTTTTTAATTAATAAAATATTTTAAATCACTTATTATTCATATATGTGTATATGAAAACCCCAAAAAACCTATCATATCTGCATTATATTTCATTTTATATTAACGTACATTTAAAAAATATAAATACATACATTATAATTATTAAACTGTTATACATGTATAATATATACCGCATAATAAAAATCTCATATACATACTTATATTTTCTAATTGAAAATTTTGTTTGAGAAAAAAAAAAACAAAATTGGGACGGGGGGAAATCATTCTGTCGTAAAATAAGAATTTTGCATTCAAATGATGCTCCAGTTTAATTTTTTATCCCCATATAATACATACATACTTTCTCTTATACATAATGTGCACAATAATATTATTTTATAAATTAAATATTTGAATTACAAAAATATTAAAAATGCAGATTTTCAAAAAAAAAAAAATAAAATTTCCTATATACTCGTATCCTTTTTTTTCCCTTTATTGACCTTTGATAATTATTAACATTTTGAATTTTGTAAAATATTCGAGTACTTGCACAATGTGTAATGAGAAAAATATTAAAAAAAATAAAAATAAAATCAGAACAAATAATATTTAATATTATTTAGTACAAAAATAGGAAATTTTTTTTTGTTTGTAATTTTTAGTCCTTTAATATAAACGAAAATCTAAAAATTTATCATTGAGATTAAAAATAAAAGTTTTTCCACAAAAGTTTTCATCAAATAGGAATGTTGTTTCTATATTTTTGTTTTTTTTTTTTGCAATTTGGCTTTTAACTAACAAAACTTATTTGCATTAAAGCAAGTTGCCATATCTTAGTTTTTATAAAAGTATTTAATTTCTAGTAGGTCAATTTATTCTAATTTTTTAAATTTTTTTTTTAAAACTCGAAAATTTTGTTCGTATGTTCACCTATTTTAAAAAAAAATATTTACACCTTTTAAGATAAAAAATTTTAATTCTATTACAATATGGAATTTTTAATATATTTTCCGAATTTACCCTAGTACCCTAGGAAATCCAAATTCATGTTTCGGAATTCCCAAATTACTGTTTTTCATTATATTCGGAATTCCAGATTATTTGGATTTTTATATTACTCGTATATATACGGAATTCCATCAAAAAAAAAAAAATAAATTTTATTAAAGAAATCTTGTAAAAATTTTTTTGAAAAATTCAAGCTATATACTATAGAGGGTGCAGTGTACCGTCTTCTATACACAGTGTATTGTAAATAGCCTTTAAAATTCTTACCATATTAATGTATAGTGTGAGTGAATATTCGAAAAATCGACTATAGGTTGTTGTTCAATATCTGAACACTAATAGGCTTTGCTAATATAGATTAATGTCTATTATATGAATATTTGTGGAAGCTATAATGTAGCAAATCTTAAATTTTAATGTAGCACATTTGATTCATTAACGACATTCCAAGAATTAATCCAAAATATGTTAATGTTCTTAAAGACCTAATTGTTTAGAGGAAATTTTTCATTTGTTTTTTTTTTTTATGGTAAAATTGTTTTTTTTTCCCCTATAAAAAACTTAAATTAATTTTTCTATTCATCTGTAATGTAAACTTACTTAAAATATTTTTGATACGTGATTTTTTTTTAATAATATTCAAATAACCTTTTTTCATTCTACATGGATGCAGATATTAAAGAGATCTGTTTTTTTTTTTAATATACAATATGTAAGATAAAAGTTTGTATAAAAATAAAGTTGGGTCAAACCAATGGTTTGTATTGTAGCACTTTTCCCTTCAACAAGTGAAAATTTTGCTATTAAATACAGTCTATGAGTATCACACTATTAAAATTATTTTCATTCATATACAAAACTATTTCTAGGATTGCATATATTTAGGATGACGCATATATGCAGTCTTTGAAGTAAAGCAAAAATTAATATAAAAAGGGGTTAACATAATGCTCGATTTTAAGGGTTAATTGTGTGAGTTAAGAAAAATAATTATATTTTTTAATTTCATAGAATTTACCGTTAGCTTTTTGCGTTTATAAAAATTTGGAAAAGCTTGCGGTTTCGGAAATATAAGGTGTCAAAAATTCAAATTTTACGAATTTCAAGAGGTGATAACTTGAGAGGGGGTGGAGATGGAAAAAAATTTTCTTCTAACAAAATTAACTATTTATTAATATCTAAAAGCTCCTAAAATTTCAAGCTTCTACAGTCTGGAGTCTAGAAGAAAAACGACATCAAAAATTTGGAAAAAAAGGACCTTAAATAACGGTAAATTTGAACGGCCATTTTGTTTTTCTTAAGTTGAACTATAGTATACCGCGCAAGGGGAAGCAAGCCACTGCCTTTCTGCGTTTGCAAAATTTCAAAAATGCTTATGGTTTCATTGCAACAAATATTTAAAAAAGGCCATTTTTAGGTTTTTGGGGGGGTATAACTTCTAGAGGGGGGGAGATAGGAAAAAATGTTGTTCTACGGAAATGAATTTCTAGTGAAGATCTATGTACGTATTAAATTTCAGCTTTCTATCTTCAAAGGTGTAGAAGTTTTGTAAACAGACACACGGACAGACGGACGGACGGACGGACGGACGGACAGAGTGAAACTAATAAGCACTTTTTTCAAAAAATTTTTTGGAAAAGTGCTAATAAAGGAGATGATGTAAAGATATTAATTTCATTTTATATTTTAAATATTTTTACAGTGAAAAATTCGTATAATAAAAGGGAAAATTTATTATATGAAATTCCGAATGCACAAATAAGTCATTCCAAAAATTGGCAAACTGAGGTTTTTTTGATCATGATCCATAAAAATTTGGTAAAAACATTTATTTGCAGTAATATTGAAAACAAAATATAAAAATGTAGTTATTGAAAGTCATGTTTTATAAGATGGCACATTTCCCTTTAAAAATTTTGATTTGGAAACTTGTGTATATTAAACTTTAGATGTGATTAATAAAAACTCGGCCTGAGGTTTAAGTAATTGACTAATTTTTAAAACAAAGAAGGAAATCTTAAAATAAGAATTTTTGAAAAATTTAAACTAATTCAATTTGAAATATTAAGGCTTGACTAATATAGTACTAGTTAATTACAAAAGGACACTCATAGGATATGCTAGTGGACACTTAATCTGTTAAATGTTTTGATTTTGTAGAAGTTTACTAAAATTTATATAGTGTCGAAGAGCATGAAATGTTGAAAGTTTGATATCTTTTGGACTCAACTCGAGAAGTCAATTTAAGTATTAACTATAGCACATACTGACAATATTTATTATAAAATATTTATGAAAAGCATCTAAAACTTTTTAAATTCGCGATTGGCGTTTCGGAATAGAATGAAAATTTGAAGTGCGTGAACATTGTATAATAGTTGTTTTCGTATACAGTACGAAACGTTATATAAAGTAAAATGTTGTTTTTTTTTTACAATGCGGAATACTTTCAAAGTTGCAGCTCATCTGGTTTTGATGAGCTACCACTTTATTGGAAGAGGAGATTTGAAAAATCAGTCCGAAAGTTTGTCAAAGTAATTTTGTAATAGAATTTTGATTTAATTTCATAACTTTACGACGTCTTCATGTTGTAAATTTTCAGCAGAAAATTAAATGTGAAGAATACGGTCGCCTTATATTCAATATAGTCCTCATTTATAATTTTATTTAATTTCTGATTTTAAAAGTGCATTATCGTATATTGTAATTTTTTTTTTAATTTTTGACATACGAATATTATTCCGACATGTTATTTGTAGTCCAGTTACTACAGTACCAGTTACTCTTAAGATATGTATACAACATTTATATGTTTATTGGAGTATTTGAAAAAATTTGATACGTTTATTGAAAATTTGTCATTTTTCTAATTTATGCTACGGGGGAATCATTTTAACAAGAATATAAGATGAATGTACAAAATATCTGAATATTATCTAGTTTTAATTATATTGAATTCAGCACATGAATGGTTTGAATCTGAAAAGTATGAAATAAAAGTTTAAATTTTGTAAAGTAACTACAAAATCCGGAAAAAAAAATATACCGCACAGAAAAAATATTTTCAAAATTCAACTTACATATTTCATGCCAAATGTGTTGGTATTTCTGTTTGTACAAAATGAATATTTACAAAATGAAAACTTAATAATATGCAATATCATGACGATTCAATATACCCTGCCCAAACAATTATTAGTCCTATGCCATATACCTAGGTAAATTTCATCTAAATACCTGTAATAATGTAACGAAGAGTTTAAAAAAAAAACTATGGCAATATATACTCGTACTTTGCATGTAAACTATACATATACATACATGCATTTATACATATAAAACTTAATAAATGAAAAAGGATATTAAAGGATATATCTAGGTTAGTCTGGTTGTAAGTATTTTCTCGTTTTTTTTTTTGTTTATTTTTAATTTTTTGATTTTTTATATTGCTACTAACAAATATAAGTGTGTACATATGAGATACAAACTTGTACCAACTATTTTTTATTTTATTACTATTATATCGGGAAAAAATCTTGATGATTGGATATGGGACCGAAGGTACACATATAATATAGAGAATATCGAGAACAACGATATTGATGAAAACAAAAAAATACTATTATGGTATTTGTTTATTCTATATTTCTTGAATCTAGGGCAACAATGACGTCATTAGAGTTTTTATGCCACAATAATATGAAATATCTAAGTACATTTATGTAAATATAGTTATAATTATTGAGATGTGCATTGTATACAATATGTATAATAAACAATTTTATGCAGATATGTATGTATATTATGCAATGTTTACTTTATATGGCAAAAAGCTTTGATAGTAATATAAATTATAATGGTAATAAAGATGAGATTTTTGTTTAGGTTCAGGAAATTATCAAATGAAAAGAGACCAAAATTAAAATTGAACTCAAATGAATCACTGAACTATAAATGCAATAAATATTTGCTCTACTTAAGAATAATTATTATATTGTCGAAATTTCTGTTGAATTTTATAGCAACATTTTGAAAATTTAGATGATCGTTTGATTTAGATTCTTGTTTGTGGTAGTATTTGCTTCTTAATTTTTTGAACGGATATTTCTTAATTTATAAAATATTTAGTATCTCACAAATTTTAGCAACACGATTGCATTAATATTTTCGAAGATAATTAAAAAAAGTTTTTGCAAAATTTTAAACGCGTTTTCTGGCTAAACTAGAAGAGACAGAACGAATTTAAGTGTTTCTTGTGATCACTGGGAATCCACAGATTCTGGCAATATATGATAATAGGCTGTAGCAAAAATATTTTTGGAGATATTTAAAAAAATCTTTTGCAAAACTTTAAACGCGTTTTCTGGCTAAACTAGAAGAGACAGAGCGATTTTAAGTGTTTTTTGTGATCACTGGGAATCCACAGATTCTGGCAATATATGATAATAGGCTGTAGCAAAAATATTTTTGGAGATATTTAAAAAAATCTTTTGCAAAACTTTAAACGCGTTTTCTGGCTAAACTAGAAGAGACAGAGCGATTTTAGGCGTTTCTTGTGATCACTGGGAATCCACAGATTCTGCCAATATATGATAATAGGCTGTAGCAAAAATATTTTTGGAGATATTTAAAAAAATCTTTTGCAAAACTTTAAACTCGTTTTCTGGCTAAACTAGAAGAGATAGAGCGATTTTAAGTGTTTTTTGTGATCACTGGGAATCCACAGATTCTGGAAATATATGATAATAGGCTGTAGCAAAAATATTTTTGGAGATATTTAAAAAAATCTTTTGCAAAACTTTAAACGCGTTTTCTGGCTAAACTAGAAGAGATAGAGCGATTTTAAGTGTTTTTTTGTGATCACTGGGAATCCACAGATTCTGGCAATATATGATAATAGGTTGTAGCAAAAATAATTTTGGAGATATTTAAAAAAATCTTTTGCAAAACTTTAAACGCGTTTTCTGGCTAAACTAGAAGAGACAGAGCGATTTTAAGTGTTTTTTGTGATCACTGGGAATCCACAGATTCTGGAAATATATGATAATAGGCTGTAGCAAAAATGTTTTTGGAGATATTTAAAAAAATCTTTTGCAAAACTTTAAACGCGTTTTCTGGCTAAACTAGAAGAGACAGAACGAATTTAAGTGTTTCTTGTGATCACTGGGAATCCACAGATTCTGGCAATATATGATAATAGGCTGTAGCAAAAATATTTTTGGAGATATTTAAAAAAATCTTTTGCAAAACTTTAAACGCGTTTTCTGGCTAAACTAGAAGAGACAGAGCGATTTTAAGTGTTTTTTGTGATCACTGGGAATCCACAGATTCTGGCAATATATGATAATAGGCTGTAGCAAAAATATTTTTGGAGATATTTAAAAAAATCTTTTGCAAAACTTTAAACGCGTTTTCTGGCTAAACTAGAAGAGACAGAGCGATTTTAAGTGTTTCTTGTGATCACTGGGAATCCACAGATTCTGCCAATATATGATAATAGGCTGTAGCAAAAATATTTTTGGAGATATTTAAAAAAATCTTTTGCAAAACTTTAAACGCGTTTTCTGGCTAAACTAGAAGAGATAGAGCGATTTTAAGTGTTTTTTTGTGATCACTGGGAATCCACAGATTCTGGCAATATATGATAATAGGTTGTAGCAAAAATAATTTTGGAGATATTTAAAAAAATCTTTTGCAAAACTTTAAACGCGTTTTCTGGCTAAACTAGAAGAGACAGAGCGATTTTAAGTGTTTTTTGTGATCACTGGGAATCCACAGATTCTGCCAATATATGATAATAGGCTGTAGCAAAAATATTTTTGGAGATATTTAAAAAAATCTTTTGCAAAACTTTAAACGCGTTTTCTGGCTAAACTAGAAGAGACAGAGCGATTTTAAGTGTTTCTTGTGATCACTGGGAATCCACAGATTCTGGAAATATATGATAATAGGCTGTAGCAAAAATGTTTTTGGAGATATTTAAAAAAATCTTTTGCAAAACTTTAAACGCGTTTTCTGGCTAAACTAGAAGAGACAGAACGAATTTAAGTGTTTCTTGTGATCACTGGGAATCCACAGATTCTGGCAATATATGATAATAGGCTGTAGCAAAAATATTTTTGGAGATATTTAAAAAAATCTTTTGCAAAACTTTAAACGCGTTTTCTGGCTAAACTAGAAGAGACAGAGCGATTTTAAGTGTTTTTTGTGATCACTGGGAATCCACAGATTCTGGCAATATATGATAATAGGCTGTAGCAAAAATATTTTTGGAGATATTTAAAAAAATCTTTTGCAAAACTTTAAACGCGTTTTCTGGCTAAACTAGAAGAGACAGAGCGATTTTAAGTGTTTCTTGTGATCACTGGGAATCCACAGATTCTGCCAATATATGATAATAGGCTGTAGCAAAAATATTTTTGGAGATATTTAAAAAAATCTTTTGCAAAACTTTAAACTCGTTTTCTGGCTAAACTAGAAGAGATAGAGCGATTTTAAGTGTTTTTTGTGATCACTGGGAATCCACAGATTCTGGAAATATATGATAATAGGCTGTAGCAAAAATATTTTTGGAGATATTTAAAAAAATCTTTTGCAAAACTTTAAACGCGTTTTCTGGCTAAACTAGAAGAGATAGAGCGATTTTAAGTGTTTTTTTGTGATCACTGGGAATCCACAGATTCTGGCAATATATGATAATAGGTTGTAGCAAAAATAATTTTGGAGATATTTAAAAAAATCTTTTGCAAAACTTTAAACGCGTTTTCTGGCTAAACTAGAAGAGACAGAGCGATTTTAAGTGTTTTTTGTGATCACTGGGAATCCACAGATTCTGCCAATATATGATAATAGGCTGTAGCAAAAATATTTTTGGAGATATTTAAAAAAATCTTTTGCAAAACTTTAAACGCGTTTTCTGGCTAAACTAGAAGAGACAGAGCGATTTTAAGTGTTTCTTGTGATCACTGGGAATCCACAGATTCTGCCAATATATGATAATAGGCTGTAGCAAAAATATTTTTGGAGATATTTAAAAAAATCTTTTGCAAAACTTTAAACGCGTTTTCTGGCTAAACTAGAAGAGATAGAGCGATTTTAAGTGTTTTTTGTGATCACTGGGAATCCACAGATTCTGGAAATATATGATAATAGGCTGTAGCAAAAATATTTTTGGAGATATTTAAAAAAATCTTTTGCAAAACTTTAAACGCGTTTTCTGGCTAAACTAGAAGAGATAGAGCGAATTTAAGTGTTTCTTGTGATCACTGGGAATCTACAGATTCTGGCAATATATGATAATAGGCTGTAGCAAAAATATTTTTGGAGATATTTAAAAAAATCTTTTGCAAAACTTTAAACGCG
Source organism: Condylostylus longicornis (assembly GCF_029603195.1). Classification (NCBI taxonomy): domain Eukaryota; kingdom Metazoa; phylum Arthropoda; class Insecta; order Diptera; family Dolichopodidae; genus Condylostylus; species Condylostylus longicornis. The sequence continues at coordinate 2,139,429 of NW_026578009.1, read as the reverse complement.
TTTTCTGGCTAAACTAGAAGAGACAGAGCGATTTTAAGTGTTTTTTGTGATCACTGGGAATCCACAGATTCTGGCAATATATGATAATAGGCTGTAGCAAAAATATTTTTGGAGATATTTAAAAAAATCTTTTGCAAAACTTTAAACTTTGGAGATATTTAAAAAAATCTTTTGCAAAACTTTAAACGCGTTTTCTGGCTAAACTAGAAGAGACAGAGCGATTTTAAGTGTTTTTTGTGATCACTGGGAATCCACAGATTCTGGACCACACAATATATGATAATAGGCTGTAGCAAAAATATTTTTGGAGATATTTAAAAAAATCTTTTCTGGCTAAACTAGAAGAGACAGAGCGATTTTAAGTGTTTTTTGTGATCACTGGGAATCCACAGATTCTGGCAATATATGATAATAGGCTGTAGCAAAAATATTTTTGGAGATATTTAAAAAAATCTTTTGCAAAACTTTAAACTCGTTTTCTGGCTAAACTAGAAGAGATAGAGCGATTTTAAGTGTTTTTTTGTGATCACTGGGAATCCACAGATTCTGGCAATATATGATAATAGGTTGTAGCAAAAATAATTTTGGAGATATTTAAAAAAATCTTTTGCAAAACTTTAAACGCGTTTTCTGGCTAAACTAGAAGAGACAGAGCGATTTTAAGTGTTTTTTGTGATCACTGGGAATCCACAGATTCTGGCAATATATGATAATAGGCTGTAGCAAAAATATTTTTGGAGATATTTAAAAAAATCTTTTGCAAAACTTTAAACGCGTTTTCTGGCTAAACTAGAAGAGACAGAGCGATTTTAAGTGTTTCTTGTGATCACTGGGAATCCACAGATTCTGCCAATATGTGATAATAGGCTGTAGCAAAAATATTTTTGGAGATATTTAAAAAAATCTTTTGCAAAACTTTAAACTCGTTTTCTGGCTAAACTAGAAGAGATAGAGCGATTTTAAGTGTTTTTTGTGATCACTGGGAATCCACAGATTCTGGAAATATATGATAATAGGCTGTAGCAAAAATATTTTTGGAGATATTTAAAAAAATCTTTTGCAAAACTTTAAACGCGTTTTCTGGCTAAACTAGAAGAGACAGAGCGATTTTAAGTGTTTTTTGTGATCACTGGGAATCCACAGATTCTGCCAATATATGATAATAGGCTGTAGCAAAAATATTTTTGGAGATATTTAAAAAAATCTTTTGCAAAACTTTAAACGCGTTTTCTGGCTAAACTAGAAGAGACAGAGCGATTTTAAGTGTTTCTTGTGATCACTGGGAATCCACAGATTCTGGAAATATATGATAATAGGCTGTAGCAAAAATGTTTTTGGAGATATTTAAAAAATCTTTTGCAAAACTTTAAACGCGTTTTCTGGCTAAACTAGAAGAGACAGAACGAATTTAAGTGTTTCTTGTGATCACTGGGAATCCACAGATTCTGGCAATATATGATAATAGGCTGTAGCAAAAATATTTTTGGAGATATTTAAAAAAATCTTTTGCAAAACTTTAAACGCGTTTTCTGGCTAAACTAGAAGAGATAGAGCGATTTTAAGTGTTTTTTGTGATCACTGGGAATCCACAGATTCTGGCAATATATGATAATAGGCTGTAGCAAAAATATTTTTGGAGATATTTAAAAAAATCTTTTGCAAAACTTTAAACGCGTTTTCTGGCTAAACTAGAAGAGACAGAGCGATTTTAAGTGTTTCTTGTGATCACTGGGAATCCACAGATTCTGCCAATATATGATAATAGGCTGTAGCAAAAATATTTTTGGAGATATTTAAAAAAATCTTTTGCAAAACTTTAAACGCGTTTTCTGGCTAAACTAGAAGAGACAGAGCGATTTTAAGTGTTTCTTGTGATCACTGGGAATCCACAGATTCTGCCAATATATGATAATAGGCTGTAGCAAAAATATTTTTGGAGATATTTAAAAAAATCTTTTGCAAAACTTTAAACTCGTTTTCTGGCTAAACTAGAAGAGATAGAGCGATTTTAAGTGTTTTTTGTGATCACTGGGAATCCACAGATTCTGGAAATATATGATAATAGGCTGTAGCAAAAATATTTTTGGAGATATTTAAAAAAATCTTTTGCAAAACTTTAAACGCGTTTTCTGGCTAAACTAGAAGAGATAGAGCGATTTTAAGTGTTTTTTTGTGATCACTATGAATCCACAGATTCTGGCAATATATGATAATAGGTTGTAGCAAAAATAATTTTGGAGATATTTAAAAAAATCTTTTGCAAAACTTTAAACGCGTTTTCTGGCTAAACTAGAAGAGACAGAGCGATTTTAAGTGTTTTTTGTGATCACTGGGAATCCACAGATTCTGCCAATATATGATAATAGGCTGTAGCAAAAATATTTTTGGAGATATTTAAAAAAATCTTTTGCAAAACTTTAAACGCGTTTTCTGGCTAAACTAGAAGAGACAGAGCGATTTTAAGTGTTTCTTGTGATCACTGGGAATCCACAGATTCTGCCAATATATGATAATAGGCTGTAGCAAAAATATTTTTGGAGATATTTAAAAAAATCTTTTGCAAAACTTTAAACGCGTTTTCTGGCTAAACTAGAAGAGATAGAGCGATTTTAAGTGTTTTTTGTGATCACTGGGAATCCACAGATTCTGGCAATATATGATAATAGGCTGTAGCAAAAATATTTTTGGAGATATTTAAAAAAATCTTTTGCAAAACTTTAAACGCGTTTTCTGGCTAAACTAGAAGAGATAGAGCGAATTTAAGTGTTTCTTGTGATCACTGGGAATCTACAGATTCTGGCAATATATGATAATAGGCTGTAGCAAAAATATTTTTGGAGATATTTAAAAAAATCTTTTGCAAAACTTTAAACGCGTTTTCTGGCTAAACTAGTAGAGACAGAGCGATTTTAAGTGTTTTTTGTGATCACTGGGAATCCACAGATTCTGGCAATATATGATAATAGGCTGTAGCAAAAATATTTTTGGAGATATTTAAAAAAATCTTTTGCAAAACTTTAAACGCGTTTTCTGGCTAAACTAGAAGAGACAGAGCGATTTTAAGTGTTTCTTGTGATCACTGGGAATCCACAGATTCTGCCAATATATGATAATAGGCTGTAGCAAAAATATTTTTGGAGATATTTAAAAAAATCTTTTGCAAAACTTTAAACTCGTTTTCTGGCTAAACTAGAAGAGATAGAGCGATTTTAAGTGTTTTTTGTGATCACTGGGAATCCACAGATTCTGGCAATATATGATAATAGGCTGTAGCAAAAATATTTTTGGAGATATTTAAAAAAATCTTTTGCAAAACTTTAAACGCGTTTTCTGGCTAAACTAGAAGAGATAGAGCGAATTTAAGTGTTTCTTGTGATCACTGGGAATCTACAGATTCTGGCAATATATGATAATAGGCTGTAGCAAAAATATTTTTGGAGATATTTAAAAAAATCTTTTGCAAAACTTTAAACTCGTTTTCTGGCTAAACTAGAAGAGATAGAGCGATTTTAAGTGTTTTTTTGTGATCACTGGGAATCCACAGATTCTGGCAATATATGATAATAGGTTGTAGCAAAAATAATTTTGGAGATATTTAAAAAAATCTTTTGCAAAACTTTAAACTCGTTTTCTGGCTAAAATAGAAGAGATAGAGCGATTTTAAGTGTTTTTTATGATCACTGGGAATCCACAGATTCTGGCAATATATGATAATAGGCTGTAGCAAAAATAATTTTTGGAGATATTTAAAAAAATCGTTTGCAAAACTTTAAACTCGTTTTCTGGCTAAACTAGAAGAGATAGAGCGATTTTAAGTGTTTTTTATGATCACTGGGAATCCACAGATTCTGGCAATATATGATAATAGGCTGTAGCAAAAATATTTTTGGAGATATTTAAAAAAATCTTTTGCAAAACTTTAAACGCGTTTTCTGGCTAAACTAGAAGAGACAGAGCGATTTTAAGTGTTTCTTGTGATCACTGGGAATCCACAGATTCTGCCAATATATGATAATAGGCTGTAGCAAAAATATTTTTGGAGATATTTAAAAAAATCTTTTGCAAAACTTTAAACTCGTTTTCTGGCTAAACTAGAAGAGATAGAGCGATTTTAAGTGTTTTTTGTGATCACTGGGAATCCACAGATTCTGGAAATATATGATAATAGGCTGTAGCAAAAATATTTTTGGAGATATTTAAAAAAATCTTTTGCAAAACTTTAAACGCGTTTTCTGGCTAAACTAGAAGAGATAGAGCGATTTTAAGTGTTTTTTTGTGATCACTGGGAATCCACAGATTCTGGCAATATATGATAATAGGTTGTAGCAAAAATAATTTTGGAGATATTTAAAAAAATCTTTTGCAAAACTTTAAACGCGTTTTCTGGCTAAACTAGAAGAGACAGAGCGATTTTAAGTGTTTTTTGTGATCACTGGGAATCCACAGATTCTGCCAATATATGATAATAGGCTGTAGCAAAAATATTTTTGGAGATATTTAAAAAAATCTTTTGCAAAACTTTAAACGCGTTTTCTGGCTAAACTAGAAGAGACAGAGCGATTTTAAGTGTTTCTTGTGATCACTGGGAATCCACAGATTCTGGAAATATATGATAATAGGCTGTAGCAAAAATGTTTTTGGAGATATTTAAAAAAATCTTTTGCAAAACTTTAAACGCGTTTTCTGGCTAAACTAGAAGAGACAGAACGAATTTAAGTGTTTCTTGTGATCACTGGGAATCCACAGATTCTGGCAATATATGATAATAGGCTGTAGCAAAAATATTTTTGGAGATATTTAAAAAAATCTTTTGCAAAACTTTAAACGCGTTTTCTGGCTAAACTAGTAGAGACAGAGCGATTTTTAGTGTTTTTTGTGATCACTGGGAATCCACAGATTCTGGCAATATATGATAATAGGCTGTAGCAAAAATATTTTTGGAGATATTTAAAAAAATCTTTTGCAAAACTTTAAACGCGTTTTCTGGCTAAACTAGAAGAGACAGAGCGATTTTAAGTGTTTTTTGTGATCACTGGGAATCCACAGATTCTGGCAATATATGATAATAGGCTGTAGCAAAAATATTTTTGGAGATATTTAAAAAAATCTTTTGCAAAACTTTAAACTCGTTTTCTGGCTAAACTAGAAGAGATAGAGCGATTTTAAGTGTTTTTTTGTGATCACTGGGAATCCACAGATTCTGGCAATATATGATAATAGGTTGTAGCAAAAATAATTTTGGAGATATTTAAAAAAATCTTTTGCAAAACTTTAAACGCGTTTTCTGGCTAAACTAGAAGAGACAGAGCGATTTTAAGTGTTTTTTGTGATCACTGGGAATCCACAGATTCTGGCAATATATGATAATAGGCTGTAGCAAAAATATTTTTGGAGATATTTAAAAAAATCTTTTGCAAAACTTTAAACGCGTTTTCTGGCTAAACTAGAAGAGACAGAGCGATTTTAAGTGTTTCTTGTGATCACTGGGAATCCACAGATTCTGCCAATATATGATAATAGGCTGTAGCAAAAATATTTTTGGAGATATTTAAAAAAATCTTTTGCAAAACTTTAAACTCGTTTTCTGGCTAAACTAGAAGAGATAGAGCGATTTTAAGTGTTTTTTGTGATCACTGGGAATCCACAGATTCTGGAAATATATGATAATAGGCTGTAGCAAAAATATTTTTGGAGATATTTAAAAAAATCTTTTGCAAAACTTTAAACGCGTTTTCTGGCTAAACTAGAAGAGATAGAGCGATTTTAAGTGTTTTTTTGTGATCACTGGGAATCCACAGATTCTGGCAATATATGATAATAGGTTGTAGCAAAAATAATTTTGGAGATATTTAAAAAAATCTTTTGCAAAACTTTAAACGCGTTTTCTGGCTAAACTAGAAGAGACAGAGCGATTTTAAGTGTTTTTTGTGATCACTGGGAATCCACAGATTCTGCCAATATATGATAATAGGCTGTAGCAAAAATATTTTTGGAGATATTTAAAAAAATCTTTTGCAAAACTTTAAACGCGTTTTCTGGCTAAACTAGAAGAGACAGAGCGATTTTAAGTGTTTCTTGTGATCACTGGGAATCCACAGATTCTGGAAATATATGATAATAGGCTGTAGCAAAAATGTTTTTGGAGATATTTAAAAAAATCTTTTGCAAAACTTTAAACGCGTTTTCTGGCTAAACTAGAAGAGACAGAGCGATTTTAAGTGTTTTTTGTGATCACTGGGAATCCACAGATTCTGGCAATATATGATAATAGGCTGTAGCAAAAATATTTTTGGAGATATTTAAAAAAATCTTTTGCAAAACTTTAAACGCGTTTTCTGGCTAAACTAGAAGAGACAGAGCGATTTTAAGTGTTTCTTGTGATCACTGGGAATCCACAGATTCTGCCAATATATGATAATAGGCTGTAGCAAAAATATTTTTGGAGATATTTAAAAAAATCTTTTGCAAAACTTTAAACTCGTTTTCTGGCTAAACTAGAAGAGATAGAGCGATTTTAAGTGTTTTTTGTGATCACTGGGAATCCACAGATTCTGGAAATATATGATAATAGGCTGTAGCAAAAATATTTTTGGAGATATTTAAAAAAATCTTTTGCAAAACTTTAAACGCGTTTTCTGGCTAAACTAGAAGAGATAGAGCGATTTTAAGTGTTTTTTTGTGATCACTGGGAATCCACAGATTCTGGCAATATATGATAATAGGTTGTAGCAAAAATAATTTTGGAGATATTTAAAAAAATCTTTTGCAAAACTTTAAACGCGTTTTCTGGCTAAACTAGAAGAGACAGAGCGATTTTAAGTGTTTTTTGTGATCACTGGGAATCCACAGATTCTGCCAATATATGATAATAGGCTGTAGCAAAAATATTTTTGGAGATATTTAAAAAAATCTTTTGCAAAACTTTAAACGCGTTTTCTGGCTAAACTAGAAGAGACAGAGCGATTTTAAGTGTTTCTTGTGATCACTGGGAATCCACAGATTCTGCCAATATATGATAATAGGCTGTAGCAAAAATATTTTTGGAGATATTTAAAAAAATCTTTTGCAAAACTTTAAACGCGTTTTCTGGCTAAACTAGAAGAGATAGAGCGATTTTAAGTGTTTTTTGTGATCACTGGGAATCCACAGATTCTGGAAATATATGATAATAGGCTGTAGCAAAAATATTTTTGGAGATATTTAAAAAAATCTTTTGCAAAACTTTAAACGCGTTTTCTGGCTAAACTAGAAGAGACAGAGCGATTTTAAGTGTTTTTTGTGATCACTGGGAATCCACAGATTCTGGCAATATATGATAATAGGCTGTAGCAAAAATATTTTTGGAGATATTTAAAAAAATCTTTTGCAAAACTTTAAACACGTTTTCTGGCTAAACTAGAAGAGATAGAGCGAATTTAAGTGTTTCTTGTGATCACTGGGAATCCACAGATTCTGGCAATATATGATAATAGGCTGTAGCAAAAATATTTTTGGAGATATTTAAAAAAATCTTTTGCAAAACTTTAAACGCGTTTTCTGGCTAAACTAGAAGAGACAGAGCGATTTTAAGTGTTTTTTGTGATCACTGGGAATCCACAGATTCTGGCAATATATGATAATAGGCTGTAGCAAAAATATTTTTGGAGATATTTGAAAAAATCTTTTGCAAAACTTTAAACGCGTTTTCTGGCTAAACTAGAAGAGATAGAGCGATTTTAATTGTTTTTTATGATCACTGGGAATCCACAGATTCTGGCAATATATGATAATAGGCTGTAGCAAAAATATTTTTGGAGATATTTAAAAAAATCTTTTGCAAAACTTTAAACGCGTTTTCTGGCTAAACTAGAAGAGATAGAGCGATTTTAAGTGTTTTTCGTGATCACGGGGAATCCACAGATTCTGGCAATATATGATAATAGGCTGTAGCAAAAATATTTTTGGAGATATTTAAAAAAATCGTTTGCAAAACTTTAAACGCGTTTTCTGGCTAAACTAGAAGAGATAGAGCGATTTTAAGTGTTTTTTGTGATCACTGGGAATCCACAGATTCTGGCAATATATGATAATAGGCTGTAGCAAAAATATTTTTGGAGATATTTAAAAAAATCTTTTGCAAAACTTTAAACGCGTTTTCTGGCTAAACTAGAAGAGATAGAGCGAATTTAAGTGTTTCTTGTGATCACTGGGAATCCACAGATTCTGGCAATATATGATAATAGGCTGTAGCAAAAATATTTTTGGAGATATTTAAAAAAATCCTTTGCAAAACTTTAAACGCGTTTTCTGGCTAAATTAGAAGAGACAGAGCGATTTTAAGTGTTTTTTGTGATCACTGGGAATCCACAGATTCTGGCAATATATGATAATAGGCTGTAGCAAAAATATTTTTGGAGATATTTAAAAAAATCTTTTGCAAAACTTTAAACTCGTTTTCTGGCTAAACTAGACGAGATAGAGCGATTTTAAGTGTTTTTTGTGATCACTGGGAATCCACAGATTCTGCCAATATATGATAATAGGCTGTAGCAAAAATATTTTTGGAGATATTTAAAAAAATCTTTTGCAAAACTTTAAACGCGTTTTCTGGCTAAACTAGAAGAGACAGAGCGATTTTAAGTGTTTCTTGTGATCACTGGGAATCCACAGATTCTGGAAATATATGATAATAGGCTGTAGCAAAAATGTTTTTGGAGATATTTAAAAAAATCTTTTGCAAAACTTTAAACGCGTTTTCTGGCTAAACTAGAAGAGACAGAGCGATTTTAAGTGTTTTTTGTGATCACTGGGAATCCACAGATTCTGGCAATATATGATAATAGGCTGTAGCAAAAATATTTTTGGAGATATTTAAAAAAATCTTTTGCAAAACTTTAAACGCGTTTTCTGGCTAAACTAGAAGAGACAGAGCGATTTTAAGTGTTTCTTGTGATCACTGGGAATCCACAGATTCTGCCAATATATGATAATAGGCTGTAGCAAAAATATTTTTGGAGATATTTAAAAAAATCTTTTGCAAAACTTTAAACTCGTTTTCTGGCTAAACTAGAAGAGATAGAGCGATTTTAAGTGTTTTTTGTGATCACTGGGAATCCACAGATTCTGGAAATATATGATAATAGGCTGTAGCAAAAATATTTTTGGAGATATTTAAAAAAATCTTTTGCAAAACTTTAAACGCGTTTTCTGGCTAAACTAGAAGAGATAGAGCGATTTTAAGTGTTTTTTTGTGATCACTGGGAATCCACAGATTCTGGCAATATATGATAATAGGTTGTAGCAAAAATAATTTTGGAGATATTTAAAAAAATCTTTTGCAAAACTTTAAACGCGTTTTCTGGCTAAACTAGAAGAGACAGAGCGATTTTAAGTGTTTTTTGTGATCACTGGGAATCCACAGATTCTGCCAATATATGATAATAGGCTGTAGCAAAAATATTTTTGGAGATATTTAAAAAAATCTTTTGCAAAACTTTAAACGCGTTTTCTGGCTAAACTAGAAGAGACAGAGCGATTTTAAGTGTTTCTTGTGATCACTGGGAATCCACAGATTCTGCCAATATATGATAATAGGCTGTAGCAAAAATATTTTTGGAGATATTTAAAAAAATCTTTTGCAAAACTTTAAACGCGTTTTCTGGCTAAACTAGAAGAGATAGAGCGATTTTAAGTGTTTTTTGTGATCACTGGGAATCCACAGATTCTGGAAATATATGATAATAGGCTGTAGCAAAAATATTTTTGGAGATATTTAAAAAAATCTTTTGCAAAACTTTAAACGCGTTTTCTGGCTAAACTAGAAGAGACAGAGCGATTTTAAGTGTTTTTTGTGATCACTGGGAATCCACAGATTCTGGCAATATATGATAATAGGCTGTAGCAAAAATATTTTTGGAGATATTTAAAAAAATCTTTTGCAAAACTTTAAACACGTTTTCTGGCTAAACTAGAAGAGATAGAGCGAATTTAAGTGTTTCTTGTGATCACTGGGAATCCACAGATTCTGGCAATATATGATAATAGGCTGTAGCAAAAATATTTTTGGAGATATTTAAAAAAATCTTTTGCAAAACTTTAAACGCGTTTTCTGGCTAAACTAGAAGAGACAGAGCGATTTTAAGTGTTTTTTGTGATCACTGGGAATCCACAGATTCTGGCAATATATGATAATAGGCTGTAGCAAAAATATTTTTGGAGATATTTGAAAAAATCTTTTGCAAAACTTTAAACGCGTTTTCTGGCTAAACTAGAAGAGATAGAGCGATTTTAATTGTTTTTTATGATCACTGGGAATCCACAGATTCTGGCAATATATGATAATAGGCTGTAGCAAAAATATTTTTGGAGATATTTAAAAAAATCTTTTGCAAAACTTTAAACGCGTTTTCTGGCTAAACTAGAAGAGATAGAGCGATTTTAAGTGTTTTTCGTGATCACGGGGAATCCACAGATTCTGGCAATATATGATAATAGGCTGTAGCAAAAATATTTTTGGAGATATTTAAAAAAATCGTTTGCAAAACTTTAAACGCGTTTTCTGGCTAAACTAGAAGAGATAGAGCGATTTTAAGTGTTTTTTGTGATCACTGGGAATCCACAGATTCTGGCAATATATGATAATAGGCTGTAGCAAAAATATTTTTGGAGATATTTAAAAAAATCTTTTGCAAAACTTTAAACGCGTTTTCTGGCTAAACTAGAAGAGATAGAGCGAATTTAAGTGTTTCTTGTGATCACTGGGAATCCACAGATTCTGGCAATATATGATAATAGGCTGTAGCAAAAATATTTTTGGAGATATTTAAAAAAATCCTTTGCAAAACTTTAAACGCGTTTTCTGGCTAAATTAGAAGAGACAGAGCGATTTTAAGTGTTTTTTGTGATCACTGGGAATCCACAGATTCTGGCAATATATGATAATAGGCTGTAGCAAAAATATTTTTGGAGATATTTAAAAAAATCTTTTGCAAAACTTTAAACGCGTTTTCTGGTTAAACTAGAAGAGATAGAGCGATTTTAATTGTTTTTTATGATCACTGGGAATCCACAGATTCTGGCAATATATGATAATAGGCTGTAGCAAAAATATTTTTGGAGATATTTAAAAAAATCTTTTGCAAAACTTTAAACGCGTTTTCTGGCTAAACTAGAAGAGATAGAGCGATTTTAAGTGTTTTTTGTGATCACTGGGAATCCACAGATTCTGACAATATATGATAATAGGCTGTAGCAAAAATATTTTTGGAGATATTTAAAAAAATCTTTTGCAAAATTTTAAACGCGTTTTCTGGCTAAACTAGAAGAGGCAGAGCGATTTTAAGTGTTTTTTGTGATCACGGGGAATCCACAGATTCTGGCAATATATGATAATAGGCTGTAGCAAAAATATTTTTGGAGATATTTAAAAAAATCTTTTGCAAAACTTTAAACTCGTTTTCTGGCTAAACTAGACGAGATAGAGCGATTTTAAGTGTTTTTTGTGATCACTGGGAATCCACAGATTCTAGAAATATATGATAATAGGCTGTAGCAAAAATATTTTTGGAGATATTTAAAAAAATCTTTTGCAAAACTTTAAACGCGTTTTCTGGCTAAACTAGAAGAGATAGAGCGATTTTAAGTGTTTTTTATGATCACTGGGAATCCACAGATTCTGTCAATATATGATAATAGGCTGTAGCAAAAATATTTTTGGTGATATTTAAAAAAATCTTTTGCAAAATTTTAAACGCGTTTTCTGGCTAAACTAGAAGAGATAGAGCGATTTTAAGTGTTTTTTGTGATCACTGGGAATCCACAGATTCTGGCAATATATGATAATAGGGTGTAGCAAAAATATTTTTGGAGATATTTAAAAAAATCTTTTGCAAAACTTTAAACGCGTTTTCTGGCTAAACTAGAAGAGATAGAGCGATTTTAAGTGTTTTTTGTGATCACTGGGAATCCACAGATTCTGGCAATATATGATAATAGGCTGTAGCAAAAATATTTTTGGAGATATTTAAAAAAATCTTTTGCAAAACTTTAAACGCGTTTTCTGGCTAAACTAGAAGAGATAGAGCGATTTTAATTGTTTTTTATGATCACTGGGAATCCACAGATTCTGGCAATATATGATAATAGGCTGTAGCAAAAATATTTTTGGAGATATTTAAAAAAATCTTTTGCAAAACTTTAAACGCGTTTTCTGGCTAAACTAGAAGAGATAGAGCGATTTTAAGTGTTTTTTGTGATCACTGGGAATCCACAGATTCTGGCAATATATGATAATAGGCTGTAGCAAAAATATTTTTGGAGATATTTAAAAAAATCTTTTGCAAAACTTTAAACGCGTTTTCTGGCTAAACTAGAAGAGATAGAGCGATTTTAAGTGTTTTTTGTGATCACTGGGAATCCACAGATTCTGGCAATATATGATAATAGGCTGTAGCAAAAATATTTTTGGAGATATTTAAAAAAATCTTTTGCAAAACTTTAAACGCGTTTTCTGGCTAAACTAGAAGAGGCAGAGCGATTTTAAGTGTTTTTTGTGATCACGGGGAATCCACAGATTCTGGCAATATATGATAATAGGCTGTAGCAAAAATATTTTTGGAGATATTTAAAAAAATCTTTTGCAAAACTTTAAACTCGTTTTCTGGCTAAACTAGACGAGATAGAGCGATTTTAAGTGTTTTTTGTGATCACTGGGAATCCACAGATTCTAGAAATATATGATAATAGGCTGTAGCAAAAATATTTTTGGAGATATTTAAAAAAATCTTTTGCAAAACTTTAAACGCGTTTTCTGGCTAAACTAGAAGAGATAGAGCGATTTTAAGTGTTTTTTATGATCACTGGGAATCCACAGATTCTGTCAATATATGATAATAGGCTGTAGCAAAAATATTTTTGGTGATATTTAAAAAAATCTTTTGCAAAATTTTAAACGCGTTTTCTGGCTAAACTAGAAGAGATAGAGCGATTTTAAGTGTTTTTTGTGATCACTGGGAATCCACAGATTCTGGCAATATATGATAATAGGGTGTAGCAAAAATATTTTTGGAGATATTTAAAAAAATCTTTTGCAAAACTTTAAACGCGTTTTCTAGCTAAACTAGAAGAGATAGAGCGATTTTAAGTGTTTTTTGTGATCACTGGGAATCCACAGATTCTGGCAATATATGATAATAGGCTGTAGCAAAAATATTTTTGGAGATATTTAAAAAAATCTTTTGCAAAACTTTAAACGCGTTTTCTGGCTAAACTAGAAGAGATAGAGCGATTTTAATTGTTTTTTATGATCACTGGGAATCCACAGATTCTGGCAATATATGATAATAGGCTGTAGCAAAAATATTTTTGGAGATATTTAAAAAAATCTTTTGCAAAACTTTAAACGCGTTTTCTGGCTAAACTAGAAGAGATAGAGCGATTTTAAGTGTTTTTTGTGATCACTGGGAATCCACAGATTCTGGCAATATATGATAATAGGCTGTAGCAAAAATATTTTTGGAGATATTTAAAAAAATTTTTTGCAAAACTTTAAACGCGTTTTCTGGCTAAACTAGAAGAGGCAGAGCGATTTTAAGTGTTTTTTGTGATCACGGGGAATCCACAGATTCTGGCAATATATGATAATAGGCTGTAGCAAAAATATTTTTGGAGATATTTAAAAAAATCTTTTGCAAAACTTTAAACTCGTTTTCTGGCTAAACTAGACGAGATAGAGCGATTTTAAGTGTTTTTTGTGATCACTGGGAATCCACAGATTCTAGAAATATATGATAATAGGCTGTAGCAAAAATATTTTTGGAGATATTTAAAAAAATCTTTTGCAAAACTTTAAACGCGTTTTCTGGCTAAACTAGAAGAGATAGAGCGATTTTAAGTGTTTTTTATGATCACTGGGAATCCACAGATTCTGTCAATATATGATAATAGGCTGTAGCAAAAATATTTTTGGTGATATTTAAAAAAATCTTTTGCAAAATTTTAAACGCGTTTTCTGGCTAAACTAGAAGAGATAGAGCGATTTTAAGTGTTTTTTGTGATCACTGGGAATCCACAGATTCTGGCAATATATGATAATAGGGTGTAGCAAAAATATTTTTGGAGATATTTAAAAAAATCTTTTGCAAAACTTTAAACGCGTTTTCTGGCTAAACTAGAAGAGATAGAGCGATTTTAAGTGTTTTTTGTGATCACTGGGAATCCACAGATTCTGGCAATATATGATAATAGGCTGTAGCAAAAATAATTTTGGAGATATTTAAAAAAACTAGAAGAGATAGAGCGATTTTAAGTGTTTTTTATGATCACTAGGAATCCACAGATTCTGGCAATATATGATAATAGGCTGTAGCAAAAATATTTTTGGAGATATTTAAAAAAATCTTTTGCAAATCTTTAAACGAGTTTTCTGGCTAAAATAGAAGGGACAGAGCGATTTTAAGTGTTTCTTGTGATCACTGGGAATCCACAGATTGTGGCAATATATGATAATAGGCTGTAGCAAAAATATTTTTGGAGATATTTAAAAAAATCTTTTGCAAAACTTTAAACTCGTTTTCTGGCTAAACTAGAAGAGATAGAGCGATTTTAAGTGTTTTTCGTGATCACTGGGAATCCACAGATTCTGGCAATATATGATAATAGGCTGTAGCAAAAATAATTTTGGAGATATTTAAAAAAATCTTTTGCAAAACTTTAAACGCGTTTTCTGGCTAAAATAGAAGAGATAGAGCGACTTTAAGTGTTTTTTGTGATCACTGCGAATCCATAGATTCTGGCAATATATGATAATAGGCTGTAGCAAAAATATTTTTGGAGATATTTAAAAAAATCATTTGCAAAACTTTAAACGCGTTTTCTGGCTAAACTAGAAGAGATAGAGCGATTTTAAGTGTTTTTTATGATCACTGGGAATCCACAGATTCTGGCAATATATGATAATAGGCTGTAGCAAAAATATTTTTGGAGATATTTAAAAAAATCTTTTGCAAAACTTTAAACGCGTTTTCTGGCTAAACTAGAAGAGATAGAGCGATTTTAAGTGTTTTTTGTGATCACTGGGAATCCACAGATTCTGGCAATATATGATAATAGGCTGTAGCAAAAATATTTTTGGAGATATTTAAAAAAAATTTTTGCAAAACTTTAAACGCGTTTTCTGGATAAACTAGAAGAGGCAGAGCGATTTTAAGTGTTTTTTGTGATCACTGGGAATCCACAGATTCTGGCAATATATGATAATAGGCTGTAGCAAAAATATTTTTGGAGATATTTAAAAAAATCTTTTGCAAAACTTTAAACGCGTTTTCTGGCTAAACTAGAAGAGATAGAGCGATTTTAAGTGTTTTTTATGATCACTGGGAATCCACAGATTCTGGCAATATATGATAATAGGCTGTAGCAAATATATTTTTGGAGATATTTAAAAATATCTTTTGCAAAACTTTAAACGCGTTTACTGGCTAAACTAGAAGAGATAGAGCGATTTTAAGTGTTTTTTATGATCACTGGGAATCCACAGATTCTGGCAATATATGATAATAGGCTGTAGCAAAAATAATTTTTGGAGATATTTAAAAAAATCTTTTGCAAAACTTTAAACGCGTTTTCTGGCTAAACTAGAAGAGATAGAGCGATTTTAAGTGTTTTTTATGATCACTAGGAATCCACAGATTCTGGCAATATATGATAATAGGCTGTAGCAAAAATATTTTTGGAGATATTTAAAAAAATCTTTTGCAAAACTTTAAACGCGTTTTCTGGCTAAACTAGAAGAGATAGAGCGATTTTAAGTGTTTTTTATGATCACTGGGAATCCACAGATTCTGGCAATATATGATAATAGGCTGTAGCAAAAAAATTTTTGGAGATATTTAAAAAAATCTTTTGCAAAACTTTAAACTCGTTTTCTGGCTAAACTAGAAGAGATAGAGCGATTTTAAGTGTTTTTCGTGATCACTGGGAATCCACAGATTCTGGCAATATATGATAATAGGCTGTAGCAAAAATATTTTTGGAGATATTTAAAAAAAATTTTTGCAAAACTTTAAACGCGTTTTCTGGCTAAACTAGAAGAGGCAGAGCGATTTTAGGTGTTTTTTTTGTGATCACTGGGAATCCACAGATTCTGGCAATATATGATAATAGGCTGTAGCAAAAATATTTTTGGAGATATTTAAAAAAATCTTTTGAAAACTTTAAACTCGTTTTCTGGCTAAACTAGAAGAGATAGAGCGATTTTAAGTGTTTTTTGTGATCACTGGGAATCCACAGATTCTGGAAATATATGATAATAGGCTGTAGCAAAAATATTTTTGGAGATATTTAAAAAAATCTTTTGCAAAACTTTAAACGCGTTTTCTGGCTAAACTAGAAGAGATAGAGCGATTTTAAGTGTTTTTTATGATCACTGGGAATCCACAGATTCTGGCAATATATGATAATAGGCTGTAGCAAATATATTTTTGGAGATATTTAAAAAAATCTTTTGCAAAACTTTAAACGCGTTTACTGGCTAAACTAGAAGAGATAGAGCGATTTTAAGTGTTTTTTATGATCACTGGGAATCCACAGATTCTGGCAATATATGATAATAGGCTGTAGCAAAAAAAATTTTTGGAGATATTTAAAAAAATCTTTTGCAAAACTTTAAACGCGTTTTCTGGCTAAACTAGAAGAGATAGAGCGATTTTAAGTGTTTTTTATGATCACTGGGAATCCACAGATTCTGGCAATATATGATAATAGGCTGTAGCAAAAATAATTTTTGGAGATATTTAAAAAAATCTTTTGCAAAACTTTAAACGCGTTTTCTGGCTAAACTAGAAGAGATAGAGCGATTTTAAGTGTTTTTTATGATCACTAGGAATCCACAGATTCTGGCAATATATGATAATAGGCTGTAGCAAAAATATTTTTGGAGATATTTAAAAAAATCTTTTGCAAAACTTTAAACGCGTTTTCTGGCTAAACTAGAAGAGATAGAGCGATTTTAAGTGTTTTTTATGATCACTGGGAATCCACAGATTCTGGCAATATATGATAATAGGCTGTAGCAAAAATATTTTTGGAGATATTTAAAAAAATCTTTTGCAAAACTTTAAACGCGTTTTCTGGCTAAACTAGAAGAGGCAGAGCGATTTTAAGTGTTATTTGTGATCACTGGGAATCCACAGATTCTGGCAATATATGATAATAGGCTGTAGCAAAAATATTTTTGGAGATATTTAAAAAAAATTTTTGCAAAACTTTAAACGCGTTTTCTGGCTAAACTAGAAGAGGCAGAGCGATTTTAGGTGTTTTTTTTGTGATCACTGGGAATCCACAGATTCTGGCAATATATGATAATAGGCTGTAGCAAAAATATTTTTGGAGATATTTAAAAAAATCTTTTGCAAAACTTTAAACGCGTTTTCTGGCTAAACTAGAAGAGATAGAGCGATTTTAAGTGTTTTTTATGATCACTGGGAATCCACAGATTCTGGCAATATATGATAATAGGCTGTAGCAAATATATTTTTGGACATATTTAAAAAAATCTTTTGCAAAACTTTAAACGCGTTTACTGGCTAAACTAGAAGAGATAGAGCGATTTTAAGTGTTTTTTATGATCACTGGGAATCCACAGATTCTGGCAATATATGATAATAGGCTGTAGCAAAAATAATTTTTGGAGATATTTAAAAAAATCTTTTGCAAAACTTTAAACGCGTTTTCTGGCTAAACTAGAAGAGATAGAGCGATTTTAAGTGTTTTTTATGATCACTAGGAATCCACAGATTCTGGCAATATATGATAATAGGCCGTAGCAAAAATATTTTTGGAGATATTTAAAAAAATCTTTTGCAAAACTTTAAACGCGTTTTCTGGCTGAACTAGAAGGGACAGAGCGATTTTAAGTGTTTTTTGTGATCACTGGGAATCCACAGATTCTGGCAATATATGATAATAGGCTGTAGCAAAAATATTTTTGGAGATATTTAAAAAAATCTTTTGAAAACTTTAAACTCGTTTTCTGGCTAAACTAGAAGAGATAGAGCGATTTTAAGTGTTTTTTGTGATCACTGGGAATCCACAGATTCTGGAAATATATGATAATAGGCTGTAGCAAAAATATTTTTGGAGATATTTAAAAAAATCTTTTGCAAAACTTTAAACGCGTTTTCTGGCTAAACTAGAAGAGATAGAGCGATTTTAAGTGTTTTTTATGATCACTGGGAATCCACAGATTCTGGCAATATATGATAATAGGCTGTAGCAAATATATTTTTGGAGATATTTAAAAAAATCTTTTGCAAAACTTTAAACGCGTTTACTGGCTAAACTAGAAGAGATAGAGCGATTTTAAGTGTTTTTTATGATCACTGGGAATCCACAGATTCTGGCAATATATGATAATAGGCTGTAGCAAAAATAATTTTTGGAGATATTTAAAAAAATCTTTTGCAAAACTTTAAACGCGTTTTCTGGCTAAACTAGAAGAGATAGAGCGATTTTAAGTGTTTTTTATGATCACTGGGAATCCACAGATTCTGGCAATATATGATAATAGGCTGTAGCAAATATATTTTTGGAGATATTTAAAAATATCTTTTGCAAAACTTTAAACGCGTTTACTGGCTAAACTAGAAGAGATAGAGCGATTTTAAGTGTTTTTTATGATCACTGGGAATCCACAGATTCTGGCAATATATGATAATAGGCTGTAGCAAAAATAATTTTTGGAGATATTTAAAAAAATCTTTTGCAAAACTTTAAACGCGTTTTCTGGCTAAACTAGAAGAGATAGAGCGATTTTAAGTGTTTTTTATGATCACTAGGAATCCACAGATTCTGGCAATATATGATAATAGGCTGTAGCAAAAATATTTTTGGAGATATTTAAAAAAATCTTTTGCAAAACTTTAAACGCGTTTTCTGGCTAAACTAGAAGAGATAGAGCGATTTTAAGTGTTTTTTATGATCACTGGGAATCCACAGATTCTGGAAATATATGATAATAGGCTGTAGCAAAAATATTTTTGGAGATATTTAAAAAAATCTTTTGCAAAACTTTAAACGCGTTTTCTGGCTAAACTAGAAGAGATAGAGCGATTTTAAGTGTTTTTTATGATCACTGGGAATCCACAGATTCTGGCAATATATGATAATAGGCTGTAGCAAATATATTTTTGGAGATATTTAAAAAAATCTTTTGCAAAACTTTAAACGCGTTTACTGGCTAAACTAGAAGAGATAGAGCGATTTTAAGTGTTTTTTATGATCACTGGGAATCCACAGATTCTGGCAATATATGATAATAGGCTGTAGCAAAAAAAATTTTTGGAGATATTTAAAAAAATCTTTTGCAAAACTTTAAACGCGTTTTCTGGCTAAACTAGAAGAGATAGAGCGATTTTAAGTGTTTTTTATGATCACTGGGAATCCACAGATTCTGGCAATATATGATAATAGGCTGTAGCAAAAATAATTTTTGGAGATATTTAAAAAAATCTTTTGCAAAACTTTAAACGCGTTTTCTGGCTAAACTAGAAGAGATAGAGCGATTTTAAGTGTTTTTTATGATCACTAGGAATCCACAGATTCTGGCAATATATGATAATAGGCTGTAGCAAAAA
The DNA here is from genome assembly GCF_029603195.1 of Condylostylus longicornis. Lineage (NCBI taxonomy): Eukaryota > Metazoa > Arthropoda > Insecta > Diptera > Dolichopodidae > Condylostylus > Condylostylus longicornis. The sequence continues at coordinate 2,119,819 of NW_026578009.1, read as the reverse complement.
TATTTTTGGAGATATTTAAAAAAATCTTTTGCAAAACTTTAAACGCGTTTTCTGGCTAAACTAGAAGAGATAGAGCGATTTTAAGTGTTTTTTATGATCACTGGGAATCCACAGATTCTGGCAATATATGATAATAGGCTGTAGCAAAAATATTTTTGGAGATATTTAAAAAAATCTTTTGCAAAACTTTAAACGCGTTTTCTGGCTAAACTAGAAGAGGCAGAGCGATTTTAAGTGTTATTTGTGATCACTGGGAATCCACAGATTCTGGCAATATATGATAATAGGCTGTAGCAAAAATATTTTTGGAGATATTTAAAAAAAATTTTTGCAAAACTTTAAACGCGTTTTCTGGCTAAACTAGAAGAGGCAGAGCGATTTTAGGTGTTTTTTTTGTGATCACTGGGAATCCACAGATTCTGGCAATATATGATAATAGGCTGTAGCAAAAATATTTTTGGAGATATTTAAAAAAATCTTTTGCAAAACTTTAAACGCGTTTTCTGGCTAAACTAGAAGAGATAGAGCGATTTTAAGTGTTTTTTATGATCACTGGGAATCCACAGATTCTGGCAATATATGATAATAGGCTGTAGCAAATATATTTTTGGACATATTTAAAAAAATCTTTTGCAAAACTTTAAACGCGTTTACTGGCTAAACTAGAAGAGATAGAGCGATTTTAAGTGTTTTTTATGATCACTGGGAATCCACAGATTCTGGCAATATATGATAATAGGCTGTAGCAAAAATAATTTTTGGAGATATTTAAAAAAATCTTTTGCAAAACTTTAAACGCGTTTTCTGGCTAAACTAGAAGAGATAGAGCGATTTTAAGTGTTTTTTATGATCACTAGGAATCCACAGATTCTGGCAATATATGATAATAGGCCGTAGCAAAAATATTTTTGGAGATATTTAAAAAAATCTTTTGCAAAACTTTAAACGCGTTTTCTGGCTGAACTAGAAGGGACAGAGCGATTTTAAGTGTTTTTTGTGATCACTGGGAATCCACAGATTCTGGCAATATATGATAATAGGCTGTAGCAAAAATATTTTTGGAGATATTTAAAAAAATCTTTTGAAAACTTTAAACTCGTTTTCTGGCTAAACTAGAAGAGATAGAGCGATTTTAAGTGTTTTTTGTGATCACTGGGAATCCACAGATTCTGGAAATATATGATAATAGGCTGTAGCAAAAATATTTTTGGAGATATTTAAAAAAATCTTTTGCAAAACTTTAAACGCGTTTTCTGGCTAAACTAGAAGAGATAGAGCGATTTTAAGTGTTTTTTATGATCACTGGGAATCCACAGATTCTGGCAATATATGATAATAGGCTGTAGCAAATATATTTTTGGAGATATTTAAAAAAATCTTTTGCAAAACTTTAAACGCGTTTACTGGCTAAACTAGAAGAGATAGAGCGATTTTAAGTGTTTTTTATGATCACTGGGAATCCACAGATTCTGGCAATATATGATAATAGGCTGTAGCAAAAATAATTTTTGGAGATATTTAAAAAAATCTTTTGCAAAACTTTAAACGCGTTTTCTGGCTAAACTAGAAGAGATAGAGCGATTTTAAGTGTTTTTTATGATCACTGGGAATCCACAGATTCTGGCAATATATGATAATAGGCTGTAGCAAAAATATTTTTGGAGATATTTAAAAAAATCTTTTGCAAAACTTTAAACGCGTTTTCTGGCTAAACTAGAAGGGACAGAGCGATTTTAAGTGTTTTTTGTGATCACTGGGAATCCACAGATTCTGGCAATATATGATAATAGGCTGTAGCAAAAATATTTTTGGAGATATTTAAAAAAATCTTTTGAAAACTTTAAACTCGTTTTCTGGCTAAACTAGAAGAGATAGAGCGATTTTAAGTGTTTTTTGTGATCACTGGGAATCCACAGATTCTGGAAATATATGATAATAGGCTGTAGCAAAAATATTTTTGGAGATATTTAAAAAAATCTTTTGCAAAACTTTAAACGCGTTTTCTGGCTAAACTAGAAGAGATAGAGCGATTCTAAGTGTTTTTCGTGATCACTGGGTATCCACAGATTCTGGCAATATATGATAATAGGCTGTAGCAAAAATAATTTTGGAGATATTTAAAAAAATCTTTTGCAAAACTTTAAACGCGTTTTCTGGCTAAACTAGAAGAGATAGAGCGATTTTAAGTGTTTTTTATGATCACTGGGAATCCACAGATTCTGGCAATATATGCTAATAGGCTGTAGCAAAAATATTTTTGGAGATATTTAAAAAAATCTTTTGCAAAACTTTAAACTCGTTTTCTGGCTAAACTAGAAGAGATAGAGCGATTTTAAGTGTTTTTTATAATCACTAGGAATCCACAGATTCTGGCAATATATGATAATAGGCTGTAGCAAAAATATTTTTGGAGATATTTAAAAAAATCTTTTGCAAAACTTTAAACGCGTTTTCTGGCTAAACTAGAAGAGATAGAGCGATTTTAAGTGTTTTTTGTGATCACTGGGAATCCACAGATTCTGGCAATATATGATAATAGGCTGTAGCAAAAATATTTTTGGAGATATTTAAAAAAATTTTTTGCAAAACTTTAAACGCGTTTTCTGGCTAAACTAGAAGAGGCAGAGCGATTTTAAGTGTTTTTTGTGATCACTGGGAATCCACAGATTCTGGCAATATATGATAATAGGCTGTAGCAAAAATATTTTTGGAGATATTTAAAAAAATCTTTTGCAAAACTTTAAACGCGTTTTCTGGCTAAACTAGAAGAGATAGAGCGATTTTAAGTGTTTTTTATGATCACTGGGAATCCACAGATTCTGGCAATATATGATAATAGGCTGTAGCAAAAATATTTTTGGAGATATTTAAAAAAATCTTTTGCAAAACTTTAAACGCGTTTTCTGGCTAAACTAGAAGAGATAGAGCGATTTTAAGTGTTTTTTATGATCACTAGGAATCCACAGATTCTGGCAATATATGATAATAGGCTGTAGCAAAAATATTTTTGGAGATATTTAAAAAATCTTTTGCAAAACTTTAAACGCGTTTTCTGGCTAAACTAGAAGAGATAGAGCGATTTTAAGTGTTTTTTGTGATCACTGGGAATCCACAGATTGTGGCAATATATGATAATAGGCTGTAGCAAAAATATTTTTGGAGATATTTAAAAAAATCTTTTGAAAAACTTTAAACGCGTTTTCTGGCTAAACTAGAAGAGATAGAGCGATTTTAAGTGTTTTTTGTGATCACTGGGAATCCACAGATTCTGGCAATATATGATAATAGGCTGTAGCAAAAATAATTTTTGGAGATATTTAAAAAAATCTTTTGCAAAACTTTAAACGCGTTTTCCGGCTAAACTAGAAGAGATAGAGCGATTTTAAGTGTTTTTTACGATCACTGGGAATCCACAGATTCTGGCAATATATGATAATAGGCTGTAGCAAAAATAATTTTTGGAGATATTTAAAAAAATCTTTTGCAAAACTTTAAACGCGTTTTCCGGCTAAACTAGAAGAGATAGAGCGATTTTAAGTGTTTTTTATGATCACTGGGAATCCACAGATTCTGGCAATATATGATAATAGGCTGTAGCAAAAATATTTTTGGAGATATTTAAAAAAATCTTTTGCAAAACTTTAAACGCGTTTACTGACTAAACTAGAAGAGATAGAGCGATTTTAAGTGTTTTTTATGATCACTGGGAATCCACAGATTCTGGCAATATATGATAATAGGCTGTAGCAAAAATATTTTTGGAGATATTTAAAAAAATCTTTTGCAAAACTTTAAACGCGTTTTCTGGCTAAACTAGAAGAGATAGAGCGATTTTAAGTGTTTTTTATGATCACTGGGAATCCACAGATTCTGGCAATATATGATAATAGGCTGTAGCAAAAATATTTTTGGAGATATTTAAAAAAATCTTTTGCAAAACTTTAAACGCGTTTTCTGGCTAAACTAGAAGAGATAGAGCGATTTTAAGTGTTTTTTATGATCACTAGGAATCCACAGATTCTGGCAATATATGATAATAGGCTGTAGCAAAAATATTTTTGGAGATATTTAAAAAAATCTTTTGCAAAACTTTAAACGCGTTTTCTGGCTAAACTAGAAGAGATAGAGCGATTTTAAGTGTTTTTTGTGATCACTGGGAATCCACAGATTGTGGCAATATATGATAATAGGCTGTAGCAAAAATATTTTTGGAGATATTTAAAAAAATCTTTTGAAAAACTTTAAACGCGTTTTCTGGCTAAACTAGAAGAGATAGAGCGATTTTAAGTGTTTTTTGTGATCACTGGGAATCCACAGATTCTGGCAATATATGATAATAGGCTGTAGCAAAAATAATTTTTGGAGATATTTAAAAAAATCTTTTGCAAAACTTTAAACGCGTTTTCCGGCTAAACTAGAAGAGATAGAGCGATTTTAAGTGTTTTTTACGATCACTGGGAATCCACAGATTCTGGCAATATATGATAATAGGCTGTAGCAAAAATAATTTTTGGAGATATTTAAAAAAATCTTTTGCAAAACTTTAAACGCGTTTTCCGGCTAAACTAGAAGAGATAGAGCGATTTTAAGTGTTTTTTATGTTCACTGGGAATCCACAGATTCTGTCAATATATGATAATAGGCTGTAGCAAAAATATTTTTGGAGATATTTAAAAAAATCTTTTGAAAAACTTTAAACGCGTTTTCTGGCTAAACTAGAAGAGATAGAGCGATTTTAAGTGTTTTTTGTGATCACTGGGAATCCACAGATTGTGGCAATATATGATAATAGGCTGTAGCAAAAATATTTTTGGAGATATTTAAAAAAATCTTTTGCAAAACTTTAAACTCGTTTTCTGGCTAAACTAGAAGAGATAGAGCGATTTTAAGTGTTTTTTGTGATCACTGGGAATCCACAGATTCTGGCAATATATGATAATAGGCTGTAGCAAAAATATTTTTGGAGATATTTAAAAAAATTTTTTGCAAAACTTTAAACGCGTTTTCTGGCTAAACTAGAAGAGGCAGAGCGATTTTAAGTGTTTTTTGTGATCACTGGGAATCCACAGATTCTGGCAATATATGATAATAGGCTGTAGCAAAAATATTTTTGGAGATATTTAAAAAAATCTTTTGCAAAACTTTAAACGCGTTTTCTGGCTAAACTAGAAGAGATAGAGCGATTTTAAGTGTTTTTTATGATCACTGGGAATCCACAGATTCTGGCAATATATGATAATAGGCTGTAGCAAAAATATTTTTGGAGATATTTAAAAAAATCTTTTGCAAAACTTTAAACGCGTTTTCTGGCTAAACTAGAAGAGATAGAGCGATTTTAAGTGTTTTTTATGATCACTAGGAATCCACAGATTCTGGCAATATATGATAATAGGCTGTAGCAAAAATATTTTTGGAGATATTTAAAAAAATCTTTTGCAAAACTTTAAACGCGTTTTCTGGCTAAACTAGAAGAGATAGAGCGATTTTAAGTGTTTTTTGTGATCACTGGGAATCCACAGATTGTGGCAATATATGATAATAGGCTGTAGCAAAAATATTTTTGGAGATATTTAAAAAAATTTTTTGAAAAACTTTAAACGCGTTTTCTGGCTAAACTAGAAGAGATAGAGCGATTTTAAGTGTTTTTTGTGATCACTGGGAATCCACAGATTCTGGCAATATATGATAATAGGCTGTAGCAAAAATAATTTTTGAAGATATTTAAAAAAATCTTTTGCAAAACTTTAAACGCGTTTTCCGGCTAAACTAGAAGAGATAGAGCGATTTTAAGTGTTTTTTACGATCACTGGGAATCCACAGATTCTGGCAATATATGATAATAGGCTGTAGCAAAAATAATTTTTGGAGATATTTAAAAAAATCTTTTGCAAAACTTTAAACGCGTTTTCCGGCTAAACTAGAAGAGATAGAGCGATTTTAAGTGTTTTTTATGATCACTGGGAATCCACAGATTCTGGCAATATATGATAATAGGCTGTAGCAAAAATATTTTTGGAGATATTTAAAAAAATCTTTTGCAAAACTTTAAACGCGTTTACTGACTAAACTAGAAGAGATAGAGCGATTTTAAGTGTTTTTTATGATCACTGGGAATCCACAGATTCTGGCAATATATGATAATAGGCTGTAGCAAAAATATTTTTGGAGATATTTAAAAAAATCTTTTGCAAAACTTTAAACGCGTTTTCTGGCTAAACTAGAAGAGATAGAGCGATTTTAAGTGTTTTTTATGATCACTGGGAATCCACAGATTCTGGCAATATATGATAATAGGCTGTAGCAAAAATATTTTTGGAGATATTTAAAAAAATCTTTTGCAAAACTTTAAACGCGTTTTCTGGCTAAACTAGAAGAGATAGAGCGATTTTAAGTGTTTTTTATGATCACTAGGAATCCACAGATTCTGGCAATATATGATAATAGGCTGTAGCAAAAATATTTTTGGAGATATTTAAAAAAATCTTTTGCAAAACTTTAAACGCGTTTTCTGGCTAAACTAGAAGAGATAAAGCGATTTTAAGTGTTTTTTGTGATCACTGGGAATCCACAGATTGTGGCAATATATGATAATAGGCTGTAGCAAAAATATTTTTGGAGATATTTAAAAAAATCTTTTGAAAAACTTTAAACGCGTTTTCTGGCTAAACTAGAAGAGATAGAGCGATTTTAAGTGTTTTTTGTGATCACTGGGAATCCACAGATTCTGGCAATATATGATAATAGGCTGTAGCAAAAATAATTTTTGGAGATATTTAAAAAAATCTTTTGCAAAACTTTAAACGCGTTTTCCGGCTAAACTAGAAGAGATAGAGCGATTTTAAGTGTTTTTTACGATCACTGGGAATCCACAGATTCTGGCAATATATGATAATAGGCTGTAGCAAAAATAATTTTTGGAGATATTTAAAAAAATCTTTTGCAAAACTTTAAACGCGTTTTCCGGCTAAACTAGAAGAGATAGAGCGATTTTAAGTGTTTTTTATGTTCACTGGGAATCCACAGATTCTGTCAATATATGATAATAGGCTGTAGCAAAAATATTTTTGGAGATATTTAAAAAAATCTTTTGAAAAACTTTAAACGCGTTTTCTGGCTAAACTAGAAGAGATAGAGCGATTTTAAGTGTTTTTTGTGATCACTGGGAATCCACAGATTGTGGCAATATATGATAATAGGCTGTAGCAAAAATATTTTTGGAGATATTTAAAAAAGTCTTTTGCAAAACTTTAAACTCGTTTTCTGGCTAAACTAGAAGAGATAGAGCGATTTTAAGTGTTTTTTGTGATCACTGGGAATCCACAGATTGTGGCAATATATGATAATAGGCTGTAGCAAAAAAATTTTTGGAGATATTTAAAAAAATCTTTTGCAAAACTTTAAACTCGTTTTCTGGCTAAACTAGAAGAGATAGAGCGATTTTAAGTGTTTTTCGTGATCACTGGGAATCCACAGATTCTGGCAATATATGATAATAGGCTGTAGCACAAATAATTTTTGGAGATATTTAAAAAAATCTTTTGCAAAACTTTAAACTCGTTTTCTGGCTAAACTAGAAGAGATAGAGCGATTTTAAGTGTTTTTTATGATCACTGGGAATCCACAGATTCTGGCAATATATGATAATAGGCTGTAGCAAAAATAATTTTTGGAGATATTTAAAAAAATCTTTTGCAAAACTTTAAACTCGTTTTCTGGCTAAACTAGAAGAGATAGAGCGATTTTAAGTGTTTTTTATGATCACTGGGAATCCACAGATTCTGGCAATATATGATAATAGGCTGTAGCAAAAATATTTTTGGAGATATTTAAAAAAATCTTTTGCAAAACTTTAAACTCGTTTTCTGGCTAAACTAGAAGAGATAGAGCGATTTTAAGTGTTTTTTATGATCACTGGGAATCCACAGATTCTGGCAATATATGATAATAGGCTGTAGCAAAAATATTTTTGGAGGTATTTAAAAAAATCTTTTGCAAAACTTTAAACGCGTTTTCTGGCTAAACTAGAAGAGATAGAGCGATTTTAAGTGTTTTTTATGATCACTGGGAATCCACAGATTCTGGCAATATATGATAATAGGCTGTAGCAAAAATATTTTTGGAGATATTTAAAAAAATCTTTTGCAAAACTTTAAACGCGTTTTCTGGCTAAACTAGAAGAGATAGAGCGATTTTAAGTGTTTTTTATGATCACTAGGAATCCACAGATTCTGGCAATATATGATAATAGGCTGTAGCAAAAATATTTTTGGAGATATTTAAAAAAATCTTTTGCAAAACTTTAAACGCGTTTTCTGGCTAAACTAGAAGAGATAGAGCGATTTTAAGTGTTTTTTGTGATCACTGGGAATCCACAGATTCTGGCAATATATGATAATAGGCTGTAGCAAAAATATTTTTGGAGATATTTAAAAAAATCTTTTGAAAACTTTAAACTCGTTTTCTGGCTAAACTAGAAGAGATAGAGCGATTTTAAGTGTTTTTTGTGATCACTGGGAATCCACAGATTCTGGAAATATATGATAATAGGCTGTAGCAAAAATATTTTTGGAGATATTTAAAAAAATCTTTTGCAAAACTTTAAACGCGTTTTCCGGCTAAACTAGAAGAGATAGAGCGATTTTAAGTGTTTTTTATGTTCACTGGGAATCCACAGATTCTGTCAATATATGATAATAGGCTGTAGCAAAAATATTTTTGGAGATATTTAAAAAAATCTTTTGAAAAACTTTAAACGCGTTTTCTGGCTAAATTAGAAGAGATAGAGCGATTTTAAGTGTTTTTTGTGATCACTGGGAATCCACAGATTGTGGCAATATATGATAATAGGCTGTAGCAAAAATATTTTTGGAGATATTTAAAAAAATCTTTTGCAAAACTTTAAACTCGTTTTCTGGCTAAACTAGAAGAGATAGAGCGATTTTAAGTGTTTTTTGTGATCACTGGGAATCCACAGATTGTGGCAATATATGATAATAGGCTGTAGCAAAAAAATTTTTGGAGATATTTAAAAAAATCTTTTGCAAAACTTTAAACTCGTTTTCTGGCTAAACTAGAAGAGATAGAGCGATTTTAAGTGTTTTTCGTGATCACTGGGAATCCACAGATTCTGGCAATATATGATAATAGGCTGTAGCAAAAATAATTTTTGGAGATATTTAAAAAAATCTTTTGCAAAACTTTAAACTCGTTTTCTGGCTAAACTAGAAGAGATAGAGCGATTTTAAGTGTTTTTTATGATCACTGGGAATCCACAGATTGTGGCAATATATGATAATAGGCTGTAGCAAAAATATTTTTGGAGATATTTAAAAAAATCTTTTGCAAAACTTTAAACTCGTTTTCTGGCTAAACTAGAAGAGATAGAGCGATTTTAAGTGTTTTTTGTGATCACTGGGAATCCACAGATTGTGGCAATATATGATAATAGGCTGTAGCAAAAAAATTTTTGGAGATATTTAAAAAAATCTTTTGCAAAACTTTAAACTCGTTTTCTGGCTAAACTAGAAGAGATAGAGCGATTTTAAGTGTTTTTCGTGATCACTGGGAATCCACAGATTCTGGCAATATATGATAATAGGCTGTAGCAAAAATAATTTTTGGAGATATTTAAAAAAATCTTTTGCAAAACTTTAAACTCGTTTTCTGGCTAAACTAGAAGAGATAGAGCGATTTTAAGTGTTTTTTATGATCACTGGGAATCCACAGATTCTGGCAATATATGATAATAGGCTGTAGCAAAAATATTTTTGGAGATATTTAAAAAAATCTTTTGCAAAACTTTAAACGCGTTTTCTGGCTAAACTAGAAGAGATAGAGCGATTTTAAGTGTTTTTTATGATCACTGGGAATCCACAGATTCTGGCAATATATGATAATAGGCTGTAGCAAAAATATTTTTGGAGATATTTAAAAAAATCTTTTGCAAAACTTTAAACGCGTTTACTGACTAAACTAGAAGAGATAGAGCGATTTTAAGTGTTTTTTATGATCACTGGGAATCCACAGATTCTGGCAATATATGATAATAGGCTGTAGCAAAAATATTTTTGGAGATATTTAAAAAAATCTTTTGCAAAACCTTAAACGCGTTTTCTGGCTAAACTAGAAGAGATAGAGCGATTTTAAGTGTTTTTTATGATCACTGGGAATCCACAGATTCTTTCAATATATGATAATAGGCTGTAGCAAAAATATTTTTGGAGATATTTAAAAAAATCTTTTGCAAAACTTTAAACGCGTTTTCTGGCTAAACTAGAAGAGATAGAGCGATTTTAAGTGTTTTTTATGATCACTAGGAATCCACAGATTCTGGCAATATATGATAATAGGCTGTAGCAAAAATATTTTTGGAGATATTTAAAAAAATCTTTTGAAAAACTTTAAACGCGTTTTCTGGCTAAACTAGAAGAGATAGAGCGATTTTAAGTGTTTTTTATGATCACTGGGAATCCACAGATTCTGGAAATATATGATAATAGGCTGTAGCAAAAATATTTTTGGAGATATTTAAAAAAATCTTTTGAAAACTTTAAACTCGTTTTCTGGCTAAACTAGAAGAGATAGAGCGATTTTAAGTGTTTTTTGTGATCACTGGGAATCCACAGATTCTGGAAATATATGATAATAGGCTGTAGCAAAAATATTTTTGGAGATATTTAAAAAAATCTTTTGCAAAACTTTAAACGCGTTTTCTGGCTAAACTAGAAGAGATAGAGCGATTCTAAGTGTTTTTTGTGATCACTGGGTATCCACAGATTCTGGCAATATATGATAATAGGCTGTAGCAAAAATAATTTTGGAGATATTTAAAAAAATCTTTTGCAAAACTTTAAACGCGTTTTCTGGCTAAACTAGAAGAGATAGAGCGATTTTAAGTGTTTTTTATGATCACTGGGAATCCACAGATTCTGGCAATATATGCTAATAGGCTGTAGCAAAAATATTTTTGGAGATATTTAAAAAAATCTTTTGCAAAACTTTAAACGCGTTTTCTGGCTAAACTAGAAGAGATAGAGCGATTTTAAGTGTTTTTTTGTGATCACTGGGAATCCACAGATTCTGGCAATATATGATAATAGGCTGAAGCAAAAATATTTTTGGAGATATTTAAAAAAATTTTTTGCAAAACTTTAAACGCGTTATCTGGCTAAACTAGAAGAGGCAGAGCGATTTTAAGTGTTTTTTGTGATCACTGGGAATCCACAGATTCTGGCAATATATGATAATAGGCTGTAGCAAAAATATTTTTGGAGATATTTAAAAAAATCTTTTGCAAAACTTTAAACGCGTTTTCTGGCTAAACTAGAAGAGATAGAGCGATTTTAAGTGTTTTTTTATGATCACTGGGAATCCACAGATTCTGGCAATATATGATAATAGGCTGTAGCAAAAATATTTTTGGAGATATTTAAAAAAATCTTTTGCAAAACTTTAAACGCGTTTACTGACTAAACTAGAAGAGATAGAGCGATTTTAAGTGTTTTTTATGATCATTGGGAATCCACAGATTCTGGCAATATATGATAATAGGCTGTAGCAAAAATATTTTTGGAGATATTTAAAAAAATCTTTTGCAAAACTTTAAACGCGTTTTCTGGCTAAACTAGAAGAGATAGAGCGATTTTAAGTGTTTTTTATGATCACTGGGAATCCACAGATTATGGCAATATATGATAATAGGCTGTAGCAAAAATATTTTTGGAGATATTTAAAAAAATCTTTTGCAAAACTTTAAACGCGTTTTCTGGCTAAACTAGAAGAGATAGAGCGATTTTAAGTGTTTTTTATGATCACTAGGAATCCACAGATTCTGGCAATATATGATAATAGGCTGTAGCAAAAATATTTTTGGAGATATTTAAAAAAATCTTTTGCAAAACTTTAAACGCGTTTTCTGGCTAAACTAGAAGAGATAGAGCGATTTTAAGTGTTTTTTGTGATCACTGGGAATCCACAGATTGTGGCAATATATGATAATAGGCTGTAGCAAAAATATTTTTGGAGATATTTAAAAAAATCTTTTGAAAAACTTTAAACGCGTTTTCTGGCTAAACTAGAAGAGATAGAGCGATTTTAAGTGTTTTTTGTGATCACTGGGAATCCACAGATTGTGGCAATATATGATAATAGGCTGTAGCAAAAATATTTTTGGAGATATTTAAAAAAATCTTTTGCAAAACTTTAAACTCGTTTTCTGGCTAAACTAGAAGAGATAGAGCGATTTTAAGTGTTTTTTGTGATCACTGGGAATCCACAGATTGTGGCAATATATGATAATAGGCTGTAGCAAAAATATTTTTGGAGATATTTAAAAAAATCTTTTGCAAAACTTTAAACGCGTTTTCTGGCTAAACTAGAAGAGATAGAGCGATTTTAAGTGTTTTTTATGATCACTGGGAATCCACAGATTCTGGCAATATATGATAATAGGCTGTAGCAAAAATAATTTTGGAGATATTTAAAAAAATCTTTTGCAAAACTTTAAACGCGTTTTCCGGCTAAACTAGAAGAGATAGAGCGATTTTAAGTGTTTTTTATGATCACTGGGAATCCACAGATTCTGGCAATATATGATAATAGGCTGTAGCAAAAATATTTTTGGAGATATTTAAAAAAATCTTTTGCAAAACTTTAAACTCGTTTTCTGGCTAAACTAGAAGAGATAGAGCGATTTTAAGTGTTTTTTGTGATCACTGGGAATCCACAGATTCTGGCAATATATGATAATAGGCTGTAGCAAAAATATTTTTGGAGATATTTAAAAAAATCTTTTGCAAAACTTTAAACGCGTTTTCTGGCTAAACTAGAAGAGATAGAGCGATTTTAAGTGTTTTTTATGATCACTAGGAATCCACAGATTCTGGCAATATATGATAATAGGCTGTAGCAAAAATATTTTTGGAGATATTTAAAAAAATCTTTTGCAAAACTTTAAACGCGTTTTCTGGCTAAACTAGAAGAGATAGAGCGATTTTAAGTGTTTTTTGTGATCACTGGGAATCCACAGATTGTGGCAATATATGATAATAGGCTGTAGCAAAAATATTTTTGGAGATATTTAAAAAAATCTTTTGAAAAACTTTAAACGCGTTTTCTGGCTAAACTAGAAGAGATAGAGCGATTTTAAGTGTTTTTTGTGATCACTGGGAATCCACAGATTGTGGCAATATATGATAATAGGCTGTAGCAAAAATATTTTTGGAGATATTTAAAAAAATCTTTTGCAAAACTTTAAACTCGTTTTCTGGCTAAACTAGAAGAGATAGAGCGATTTTAAGTGTTTTTTGTGATCACTGGGAATCCACAGATTGTGGCAATATATGATAATAGGCTGTAGCAAAAAAATTTTTGGAGATATTTAAAAAAATCTTTTGCAAAACTTTAAACTCGTTTTCTGGCTAAACTAGAAGAGATAGAGCGATTTTAAGTGTTTTTTATGATCACTGGGAATCCACAGATTCTGGCAATATATGATAATAGGCTGTAGCAAAAATAATTTTGGAGATATTTAAAAAAATCTTTTGCAAAACTTTAAACGCGTTTTCCGGCTAAACTAGAAGAGATAGAGCGATTTTAAGTGTTTTTTATGATCACTGGGAATCCACAGATTCTGGCAATATATGATAATAGGCTGTAGCAAAAATAATTTTTGGAGATATTTAAAAAAATCCTTTGCAAAACTTTAAACGCGTTTTCCGGCTAAACTAGAAGAGATAGAGCGATTTTAAGTGTTTTTTATGTTCACTGGGAATCCACAGATTCTTTCAATATATGATAATAGGCTGTAGCAAAAATATTTTTGGAGATATTTAAAAAAATCTTTTGAAAAACTTTAAACGCGTTTTCTGGCTAAACTAGAAGAGATAGAGCGATTTTAAGTGTTTTTTGTGATCACTGGGAATCCACAGATTGTGGCAATATATGATAATAGGCTGTAGCAAAAATATTTTTGGAGATATTTAAAAAAATCTTTTGCAAAACTTTAAACTCGTTTTCTGGCTAAACTAGAAGAGATAGAGCGATTTTAAGTGTTTTTTGTGATCACTGGGAATCCACAGATTGTGGCAATATATGATAATAGGCTGTAGCAAAAATATTTTTGGAGATATTTAAAAAAATCTTTTGCAAAACTTTAAACTCGTTTTCTGGCTAAACTAGAAGAGATAGAGCGATTTTAAGTGTTTTTGTGATCACTGGGAATCCACAGATTCTGGCAATATATGATAATAGGCTGTAGCAAAAAAATTTTTGGAGATATTTGAAAAAATCTTTTGCAAAACTTTAAACTCGTTTTCTGGCTAAACTAGAAGAGATAGAGCGATTTTAAGTGTTTTTCGTGATCACTGGGAATCCACAGATTCTGGCAATATATGATAATAGGCTGTAGCAAAAATAATTTTTGGAGATATTTAAAAAAATCTTTTGCAAAACTTTAAACTCGTTTTCTGGCTAAACTAGAAGAGATAGAGCGATTTTAAGTGTTTTTTATGATCACTGGGAATCCACAGATTCTGGCAATATATGATAATAGGCTGTAGCAAAAATAATTTTTGGAGATATTTAAAAAAATCGTTTGCAAAACTTTAAACTCGTTTTCTGGCTAAACTAGAAGAGATAGAGCGATTTTAAGTGTTTTTTATGATCACTGGGAATCCACAGATTCTGGCAATATATGATAATAGGCTGTAGCAAAAATAATTTTTGGAGATAATTAAAAAAATCTTTTGCAAAACTTTAAACTCGTTTTCTGGCTAAACTAGAAGAGATAGAGCGATTTTAAGTGTTTTTTATGATCACTGGGAATCCACAGATTCTGGCAATATATGATAATAGGCTGTAGCAAAAATAATTTTTGGAGATATTTAAAAAAATCTTTTGCAAAACTTTAAACTCGTTTTCTGGCTAAAATAGAAGAGATAGAGCGATTTTAAGTGTTTTTTATGATCACTGGGAATCCACAGATTCTGGCAATATATGATAATAGGCTGTAGCAAAAATAATTTTTGGAGATATTTAAAAAAAATTTTTGCAAAACTTTAAACGCGTTTTCTGGCTAAACTAGAAGAGATAGAGCGATTTTAAGTGTTTTTTATGATCACTGGGAATCCACAGATTCTGGCAATATATGATAATAGGCTGTAGCAAAAATAATTTTTGGAGATATTTAAAAAAATCTTTTGCAAAACTTTAAACGCGTTTTCCGGCTAAACTAGAAGAGATAGAGCGATTTTAAGTGTTTTTTGTGATCACTGGGAATCCACAGATTGTGGCAATATATGATAATAGGCTGTAGCAAAAATATTTTTGGAGATATTTAAAAAAATCTTTTGCAAAACTTTAAACTCGTTTTCTGGCTAAACTAGAAGAGATAGAGCGATTTTAAGTGTTTTTTGTGATCACTGGGAATCCACAGATTGTGGCAATATATGATAATAGGCTGTAGCAAAAATATTTTTGGAGATATTTAAAAAAATCTTTTGCAAAACTTTAAACTCGTTTTCTGGCTAAACTAGAAGAGATAGAGCGATTTTAAGTGTTTTTTGTGATCACTGGGAATCCACAGATTCTGGCAATATATGATAATAGGCTGTAGCAAAAAAATTTTTGGAGATATTTAAAAAAATCTTTTGCAAAACTTTAAACTCGTTTTCTGGCTAAACTAGAAGAGATAGAGCGATTTTAAGTGTTTTTTATGATCACTGGGAATCCACAGATTCTGGCAATATATGATAATAGGCTGTAGCAAAAATAATTTTGGAGATATTTAAAAAAATCTTTTGCAAAACTTTAAACGCGTTTTCCGGCTAAACTAGAAGAGATAGAGCGATTTTAAGTGTTTTTTATGATCACTGGGAATCCACAGATTCTGGCAATATATGATAATAGGCTGTAGCAAAAATAATTTTTGGAGATATTTAAAAAAATCTTTTGCAAAACTTTAAACTCGTTTTCTGGCTAAACTAGAAGAGATAGAGCGATTTTAAGTGTTTTTTATGTTCACTGGGAATCCACAGATTCTGTCAATATATGATAATAGGCTGTAGCAAAAATATTTTTGGAGATATTTAAAAAAATCTTTTGAAAAACTTTAAACGCGTTTTCTGGCTAAACTAGAAGAGATAGAGCGATTTTAAGTGTTTTTTGTGATCACTGGGAATCCACAGATTGTGGCAATATATGATAATAGGCTGTAGCAAAAATATTTTTGGAGATATTTAAAAAAATCTTTTGCAAAACTTTAAACTCGTTTTCTGGCTAAACTAGAAGAGATAGAGCGATTTTAAGTGTTTTTTGTGATCACTGGGAATCCACAGATTGTGGCAATATATGATAATAGGCTGTAGCAAAAATATTTTTGGAGATATTTAAAAAAATCTTTTGCAAAACTTTAAACTCGTTTTCTGGCTAAACTAGAAGAGATAGAGCGATTTTAAGTGTTTTTTGTGATCACTGGGAATCCACAGATTCTGGCAATATATGATAATAGGCTGTAGCAAAAAAATTTTTGGAGATATTTGAAAAAATCTTTTGCAAAACTTTAAACTCGTTTTCTGGCTAAACTAGAAGAGATAGAGCGATTTTAAGTGTTTTTCGTGATCACTGGGAATCCACAGATTCTGGCAATATATGATAATAGGCTGTAGCAAAAATAATTTTTGGAGATATTTAAAAAAATCTTTTGCAAAACTTTAAACTCGTTTTCTGGCTAAACTAGAAGAGATAGAGCGATTTTAAGTGTTTTTTATGATCACTGGGAATCCACAGATTCTGGCAATATATGATAATAGGCTGTAGCAAAAATAATTTTTGGAGATATTTAAAAAAATCGTTTGCAAAACTTTAAACTCGTTTTCTGGCTAAACTAGAAGAGATAGAGCGATTTTAAGTGTTTTTTATGATCACTGGGAATCCACAGATTCTGTCAATATATGATAATAGGCTGTAGCAAAAATAATTTTTGGAGATAATTAAAAAAATCTTTTGCAAAACTTTAAACTCGTTTTCTGGCTAAACTAGAAGAGATAGAGCGATTTTAAGTGTTTTTTATGATCACTGGGAATCCACAGATTCTGGCAATATATGATAATAGGCTGTAGCAAAAATAATTTTTGGAGATATTTAAAAAAATCTTTTGCAAAACTTTAAACTCGTTTTCTGGCTAAAATAGAAGAGATAGAGCGATTTTAAGTGTTTTTTATGATCACTGGGAATCCACAGATTCTGGCAATATATGATAATAGGCTGTAGCAAAAATAATTTTTGGAGATATTTAAAAAAATCGTTTGCAAAACTTTAAACTCGTTTTCTGGCTAAACTAGAAGAGATAGAGCGATTTTAAGTGTTTTTTATGATCACTGGGAATCCACAGATTCTGTCAATATATGATAATAGGCTGTAGCAAAAATAATTTTTGGAGATAATTAAAAAAATCTTTTGCAAAACTTTAAACTCGTTTTTTGGCTAAACTAGAAGAGATAGAGCGATTTTAAGTGTTTTTTATGATCACTGGGAATCCACAGATTCTGGCAATATATGATAATAGGCTGTAGCAAAAATAATTTTTGGAGATATTTAAAAAAATCTTTTGCAAAACTTTAAACGCGTTTTCCGGCTAAACTAGAAGAGATAGAGCGATTTTAAGTGTTTTTTATGTTCACTGGGAATCCACAGATTCTGTCAATATATGATAATAGGCTGTAGCAAAAATATTTTTGGAGATATTTAAAAAAATCTTTTGAAAAACTTTAAACGCGTTTTCTGGCTAAACTAGAAGAGATAGAGCGATTTTAAGTGTTTTTTGTGATCACTGGGAATCCACAGATTGTGGCAATATATGATAATAGGCTGTAGCAAAAATATTTTTGGAGATATTTAAAAAAATCTTTTGCAAAACTTTAAACTCGTTTTCTGGCTAAACTAGAAGAGATAGAGCGATTTTAAGTGTTTTTTGTGATCACTGGGAATCCACAGATTGTGGCAATATATGATAATAGGCTGTAGCAAAAATATTTTTGGAGATATTTAAAAAAATCTTTTGCAAAACTTTAAACTCGTTTTCTGGCTAAACTAGAAGAGATAGAGCGATTTTAAGTGTTTTTTGTGATCACTGGGAATCCACAGATTCTGGCAATATATGATAATAGGCTGTAGCAAAAAAATTTTTGGAGATATTTGAAAAAATCTTTTGCAAAACTTTAAACTCGTTTTCTGGCTAAACTAGAAGAGATAGAGCGATTTTAAGTGTTTTTCGTGATCACTGGGAATCCACAGATTCTGGCAATATATGATAATAGGCTGTAGCAAAAATAATTTTTGGAGATATTTAAAAAAATCTTTTGCAAAACTTTAAACTCGTTTTCTGGCTAAACTAGAAGAGATAGAGCGATTTTAAGTGTTTTTTATGATCACTGGGAATCCACAGATTCTGGCAATATATGATAATAGGCTGTAGCAAAAATAATTTTTGGAGATAATTAAAAAAATCTTTTGCAAAACTTTAAACTCGTTTTCTGGCTAAACTAGAAGAGATAGAGCGATTTTAAGTGTTTTTTATGATCACTGGGAATCCACAGATTCTGGCAATATATGATAATAGGCTGTAGCAAAAATATTTTTGGAGATATTTAAAAAAATCTTTTGCAAAACTTTAAACTCGTTTTCTGGCTAAACTAGAAGAGATAGAGCGATTTTAAGTGTTTTTTGTGATCACTGGGAATCCACAGATTCTGGCAATATATGATAATAGGCTGTAGCAAAAATATTTTTGGAGATATTTAAAAAAATCTTTTGCAAAACTTTAAACTCGTTTTCTGGCTAAACTAGAAGAGATAGAGCGATTTTAAGTGTTTTTTGTGATCACTGGGAATCCACAGATTCTGGCAATATATGATAATAGGCTGTAGCAAAAAAATTTTTGGAGATATTTGAAAAAATCTTTTGCAAAACTTTAAACTCGTTTTCTGGCTAAACTAGAAGAGATAGAGCGATTTTAAGTGTTTTTCGTGATCACTGGGAATCCACAGATTCTGGCAATATATGATAATAGGCTGTAGCAAAAATAATTTTTGGAGATATTTAAAAAAATCTTTTGCAAAACTTTAAACTCGTTTTCTGGCTAAACTAGAAGAGATAGAGCGATTTTAAGTGTTTTTTATGATCACTGGGAATCCACAGATTCTGGCAATATATGATAATAGGCTGTAGCAAAAATAATTTTTGGAGATATTTAAAAAAATCGTTTGCAAAACTTTAAACTCGTTTTCTGGCTAAACTAGAAAAGATAGAGCGATTTTAAGTGTTTTTTATGATCACTGGGAATCCACAGATTCTGGCAATATATGATAATAGGCTGTAGCAAAAATAATTTTTGGAGATAATTAAAAAAATCTTTTGCAAAACTTTAAACTCGTTTTCTGGCTAAACTAGAAGAGATAGAGCGATTTTATGTGTTTTATGATCACTAGGTATCCACAGATTCTGGCAATATATGATAATAGGCTGTAGCAAAAATATTTTTGGAGATATTTAAAAAAATCTTTTGCAAAACTTTAAACGCGTTTTCTGGCTAAACTAGAAGAGATAGAGCGATTTTAAGTGTTTTTTGTGATCACTGGGAATCCACAGATTGTGGCAATATATGATAATAGGCTGTAGCAAAAATATTTTTGGAGATATTTAAAAAAATCTTTTGAAAAACTTTAAACGCGTTTTCTGGCTAAACTAGAAGAGATAGAGCGATTTTAAGTGTTTTTTGTGATCACTGGGAATCCACAGATTGTGGCAATATATGATAATAGGCTGTAGCAAAAATATTTTTGGAGATATTTAAAAAAATCTTTTGCAAAACTTTAAACTCGTTTTCTGGCTAAACTAGAAGAGATAGAGCGATTTTAAGTGTTTTTTGTGATCACTGGGAATCCACAGATTGTGGCAATATATGATAATAGGCTGTAGCAAAAATATTTTTGGAGATATTTAAAAAAATCCTTTGCAAAACTTTAAACGCGTTTTCCGGCTAAACTAGAAGAGATAGAGCGATTTTAAGTGTTTTTTATGTTCACTGGGAATCCACAGATTCTTTCAATATATGATAATAGGCTGTAGCAAAAATATTTTTGGAGATATTTAAAAAAATCTTTTGAAAAACTTTAAACGCGTTTTCTGGCTAAACTAGAAGAGATAGAGCGATTTTAAGTGTTTTTTGTGATCACTGGGAATCCACAGATTGTGGCAATATATGATAATAGGCTGTAGCAAAAATATTTTTGGAGATATTTAAAAAAATCTTTTGCAAAACTTTAAACTCGTTTTCTGGCTAAACTAGAAGAGATAGAGCGATTTTAAGTGTTTTTTGTGATCACTGGGAATCCACAGATTCTGCCAATATATGATAATAGGCTGTAGCAAAAAAATTTTTGGAGATATTTGAAAAAATCTTTTGCAAAACTTTAAACTCGTTTTCTGGCTAAACTAGAAGAGATAGAGCGATTTTAAGTGTTTTTCGTGATCACTGGGAATCCACAGATTCTGGCAATATATGATAATAGGCTGTAGCAAAAATAATTTTTGGAGATATTTAAAAAAATCTTTTGCAAAACTTTAAACTCGTTTTCTGGCTAAACTAGAAGAGATAGAGCGATTTTAAGTGTTTTTTATGATCACTGGGAATCCACAGATTCTGGCAATATATGATAATAGGCTGTAGCAAAAATAATTTTTGGAGATATTTAAAAAAATCGTTTGCAAAACTTTAAACTCGTTTTCTGGCTAAACTAGAAGAGATAGAGCGATTTTAAGTGTTTTTTATGATCACTGGGAATCCACAGATTCTGGCAATATATGATAATAGGCTGTAGCAAAAATAATTTTTGGAGATAATTAAAAAAATCTTTTGCAAAACTTTAAACTCGTTTTCTGGCTAAACTAGAAGAGATAGAGCGATTTTAAGTGTTTTTTATGATCACTGGGAATCCACAGATTCTGGCAATATATGATAATAGGCTGTAGCAAAAATAATTTTTGGAGATAATTAAAAAAATCTTTTGCAAAACTTTAAACTCGTTTTCTGGCTAAAATAGAAGAGATAGAGCGATTTTAAGTGTTTTTTATGATCACTGGGAATCCACAGATTCTGGCAATATATGATAATAGGCTGTAGCAAAAATAATTTTTGGAGATATTTAAAAAAAATTTTTGCAAAACTTTAAACGCGTTTTCTGGCTAAACTAGAAGAGATAGAGCGATTTTAAGTGTTTTTTATGATCACTGGGAATCCACAGATTCTGGCAATATATGATAATAGGCTGTAGCAAAAATAATTTTTGGAGATATTTAAAAAAATCTTTTGCAAAACTTTAAACGCGTTTTCCGGCTAAACTAGAAGAGATAGAGCGATTTTAAGTGTTTTTTATGTTCACTGGGAATCCACAGATTCTGTCAATATATGATAATAGGCTGTAGCAAAAATATTTTTGGAGATATTTAAAAAAATCTTTTGAAAAACTTTAAACGCGTTTTCTGGCTAAACTAGAAGAGATAGAGCGATTTTAAGTGTTTTTTGTGATCACTGGGAATCCACAGATTGTGGCAATATATGATAATAGGCTGTAGCAAAAATATTTTTGGAGATATTTAAAAAAATCTTTTGCAAAACTTTAAACTCGTTTTCTGGCTAAACTAGAAGAGATAGAGCGATTTTAAGTGTTTTTTGTGATCACTGGGAATCCACAGATTGTGGCAATATATGATAATAGGCTGTAGCAAAAATATTTTTGGAGATATTTAAAAAAATCTTTTGCAAAACTTTAAACTCGTTTTCTGGCTAAACTAGAAGAGATAGAGCGATTTTAAGTGTTTTTTGTGATCACTGGGAATCCACAGATTCTGGCAATATATGATAATAGGCTGTAGCAAAAAAATTTTTTGAGATATTTAAAAAAATCTTTTGCAAAACTTTAAACTCGTTTTCTGGCTAAACTAGAAGAGATAGAGCGATTTTAAGTGTTTTTTATGATCACTGGGAATCCACAGATTCTGGCAATATATGATAATAGGCTGTAGCAAAAATAATTTTGGAGATATTTAAAAAAATCTTTTGCAAAACTTTAAACGCGTTTTCCGGCTAAACTAGAAGAGATAGAGCGATTTTAAGTGTTTTTTATGATCACTGGGAATCCACAGATTCTGGCAATATATGATAATAGGCTGTAGCAAAAATAATTTTTGGAGATATTTAAAAAAATCTTTTGCAAAACTTTAAACGCGTTTTCCGGCTAAACTAGAAGAGATAGAGCGATTTTAAGTGTTTTTTATGTTCACTGGGAATCCACAGATTCTGGCAATATATGATAATAGGCTGTAGCAAAAATAATTTTTGGAGATATTTAAAAAAATCTTTTGAAAAACTTTAAACGCGTTTTCTGGCTAAACTAGAAGAGATAGAGCGATTTTAAGTGTTTTTTGTGATCACTGGGAATCCACAGATTGTGGCAATATATGATAATAGGCTGTAGCAAAAATATTTTTGGAGATATTTAAAAAAATCTTTTGCAAAACTTTAAACTCGTTTTCTGGCTAAACTAGAAGAGATAGAGCGATTTTAAGTGTTTTTTGTGATCACTGGGAATCCACAGATTGTGGCAATATATGATAATAGGCTGTAGCAAAAATATTTTTGGAGATATTTAAAAAAATCTTTTGCAAAACTTTAAACTCGTTTTCTGGCTAAACTAGAAGAGATAGAGCGATTTTAAGTGTTTTTTGTGATCACTGGGAATCCACAGATTCTGGCAATATATGATAATAGGCTGTAGCAAAAATATTTTTGGAGATATTTGAAAAAATCTTTTGCAAAACTTTAAACGCGTTTTCCGGCTAAACTAGAAGAGATAGAGCGATTTTAAGTGTTTTTCGTGATCACTGGGAATCCACAGATTCTGGCAATATATGATAATAGGCTGTAGCAAAAATAATTTTTGGAGATATTTAAAAAAATCTTTTGCAAAACTTTAAACTCGTTTTCTGGCTAAACTAGAAGAGATAGAGCGATTTTAAGTGTTTTTTGTGATCACTGGGAATCCACAGATTGTGGCAATATATGATAATAGGCTGTAGCAAAAATAATTTTTGGAGATATTTAAAAAAATCTTTTGCAAAACTTTAAACGCGTTTTCCGGCTAAACTAGAAGAGATAGAGCGATTTTAAGTGTTTTTTATGTTCACTGGGAATCCACAGATTCTGTCAATATATGATAATAGGCTGTAGCAAAAATAATTTTTGGAGATATTTAAAAAAATCTTTTGAAAAACTTTAAACGCGTTTTCTGGCTAAACTAGAAGAGATAGAGCGATTTTAAGTGTTTTTTGTGATCACTGGGAATCCACAGATTGTGGCAATATATGATAATAGGCTGTAGCAAAAATATTTTTGGAGATATTTAAAAAAATCTTTTGCAAAACTTTAAACTCGTTTTCTGGCTAAACTAGAAGAGATAGAGCGATTTTAAGTGTTTTTTGTGATCACTGGGAATCCACAGATTGTGGCAATATATGATAATAGGCTGTAGCAAAAATAATTTTTGGAGATATTTAAAAAAATCTTTTGCAAAACTTTAAACGCGTTTTCCGGCTAAACTAGAAGAGATAGAGCGATTTTAAGTGTTTTTTATGTTCACTGGGAATCCACAGATTCTGTCAATATATGATAATAGGCTGTAGCAAAAATATTTTTGGAGATATTTAAAAAAATCTTTTGAAAAACTTTAAACGCGTTTTCTGGCTAAACTAGAAGAGATAGAGCGATTTTAAGTGTTTTTTGTGATCACTGGGAATCCACAGATTGTGGCAATATATGATAATAGGCTGTAGCAAAAATATTTTTGGAGATATTTAAAAAAATCTTTTGCAAAACTTTAAACTCGTTTTCTGGCTAAACTAGAAGAGATAGAGCGATTTTAAGTGTTTTTTGTGATCACTGGGAATCCACAGATTGTGGCAATATATGATAATAGGCTGTAGCAAAAATATTTTTGGAGATATTTAAAAAAATCTTTTGCAAAACTTTAAACTCGTTTTCTGGCTAAACTAGAAGAGATAGAGCGATTTTAAGTGTTTTTTGTGATCACTGGGAATCCACAGATTGTGGCAATATATGATAATAGGCTGTAGCAAAAATATTTTTGGAGATATTTAAAAAAATCCTTTGCAAAACTTTAAACGCGTTTTCCGGCTAAACTAGAAGAGATAGAGCGATTTTAAGTGTTTTTTATGTTCACTGGGAATCCACAGATTCTTTCAATATATGATAATAGGCTGTAGCAAAAATATTTTTGGAGATATTTAAAAAAATCTTTTGAAAAACTTTAAACGCGTTTTCTGGCTAAACTAGAAGAGATAGAGCGATTTTAAGTGTTTTTTGTGATCACTGGGAATCCACAGATTGTGGCAATATATGATAATAGGCTGTAGCAAAAATATTTTTGGAGATATTTAAAAAAATCTTTTGCAAAACTTTAAACTCGTTTTCTGGCTAAACTAGAAGAGATAGAGCGATTTTAAGTGTTTTTTGTGATCACTGGGAATCCACAGATTGTGGCAATATATGATAATAGGCTGTAGCAAAAATATTTTTGGAGATATTTAAAAAAATCTTTTGCAAAACTTTAAACTCGTTTTCTGGCTAAACTAGAAGAGATAGAGCGATTTTAAGTGTTTTTTGTGATCACTGGGAATCCACAGATTCTGGCAATATATGATAATAGGCTGTAGCAAAAAAATTTTTGGAGATATTTGAAAAAATCTTTTGCAAAACTTTAAACTCGTTTTCTGGCTAAACTAGAAGAGATAGAGCGATTTTAAGTGTTTTTCGTGATCACTGGGAATCCACAGATTCTGGCAATATATGATAATAGGCTGTAGCAAAAATAATTTTTGGAGATATTTAAAAAAATCTTTTGCAAAACTTTAAACTCGTTTTCTGGCTAAACTAGAAGAGATAGAGCGATTTTAAGTGTTTTTTATGATCACTGGGAATCCACAGATTCTGGCAATATATGATAATAGGCTGTAGCAAAAATAATTTTTGGAGATATTTAAAAAAATCGTTTGCAAAACTTTAAACTCGTTTTCTGGCTAAACTAGAAGAGATAGAGCGATTTTAAGTGTTTTTTATGATCACTGGGAATCCACAGATTCTGGCAATATATGATAATAGGCTGTAGCAAAAATAATTTTTGGAGATAATTAAAAAAATCTTTTGCAAAACTTTAAACTCGTTTTCTGGCTAAACTAGAAGAGATAGAGCGATTTTAAGTGTTTTTTATGATCACTGGGAATCCACAGATTCTGGCAATATATGATAATAGGCTGTAGCAAAAATAATTTTTGGAGATATTTAAAAAAATCTTTTGCAAAACTTTAAACTCGTTTTCTGGCTAAAATAGAAGAGATAGAGCGATTTTAAGTGTTTTTTATGATCACTGGGAATCCACAGATTCTGGCAATATATGATAATAGGCTGTAGCAAAAATAATTTTTGGAGATATTTAAAAAAAATTTTTGCAAAACTTTAAACGCGTTTTCTGGCTAAACTAGAAGAGATAGAGCGATTTTAAGTGTTTTTTATGATCACTGGGAATCCACAGATTCTGGCAATATATGATAATAGGCTGTAGCAAAAATAATTTTTGGAGATATTTAAAAAAATCTTTTGCAAAACTTTAAACGCGTTTTCCGGCTAAACTAGAAGAGATAGAGCGATTTTAAGTGTTTTTTATGTTCACTGGGAATCCACAGATTCTGTCAATATATGATAATAGGCTGTAGCAAAAATATTTTTGGAGATATTTAAAAAAATCTTTTGAAAAACTTTAAACGCGTTTTCTGGCTAAACTAGAAGAGATAGAGCGATTTTAAGTGTTTTTTGTGATCACTGGGAATCCACAGATTGTGGCAATATATGATAATAGGCTGTAGCAAAAATATTTTTGGAGATATTTAAAAAAATCTTTTGCAAAACTTTAAACTCGTTTTCTGGCTAAACTAGAAGAGATAGAGCGATTTTAAGTGTTTTTTGTGATCACTGGGAATCCACAGATTGTGGCAATATATGATAATAGGCTGTAGCAAAAATATTTTTGGAGATATTTAAAAAAATCTTTTGCAAAACTTTAAACTCGTTTTCTGGCTAAAATAGAAGAGATAGAGCGATTTTAAGTGTTTTTTGTGATCACTGGGAATCCACAGATTCTGGCAATATATGATAATAGGCTGTAGCAAAAAAATTTTTTGAGATATTTAAAAAAATCTTTTGCAAAACTTTAAACTCGTTTTCTGGCTAAACTAGAAGAGATAGAGCGATTTTAAGTGTTTTTTATGATCACTGGGAATCCACAGATTCTGGCAATATATGATAATAGGCTGTAGCAAAAATAATTTTGGAGATATTTAAAAAAATCTTTTGCAAAACTTTAAACGCGTTTTCCGGCTAAACTAGAAGAGATAGAGCGATTTTAAGTGTTTTTTATGATCACTGGGAATCCACAGATTCTGGCAATATATGATAATAGGCTGTAGCAAAAATAATTTTTGGAGATATTTAAAAAAATCTTTTGCAAAACTTTAAACGCGTTTTCCGGCTAAACTAGAAGAGATAGAGCGATTTTAAGTGTTTTTTATGTTCACTGGGAATCCACAGATTCTGTCAATATATGATAATAGGCTGTAGCAAAAATATTTTTGGAGATATTTAAAAAAATCTTTTGAAAAACTTTAAACGCGTTTTCTGGCTAAACTAGAAGAGATAGAGCGATTTTAAGTGTTTTTTGTGATCACTGGGAATCCACAGATTGTGGCAATATATGATAATAGGCTGTAGCAAAAATATTTTTGGAGATATTTAAAAAAATCTTTTGCAAAACTTTAAACTCGTTTTCTGGCTAAACTAGAAGAGATAGAGCGATTTTAAGTGTTTTTTGTGATCACTGGGAATCCACAGATTCTGGCAATATATGATAATAGGCTGTAGCAAAAAAATTTTTGGAGATATTTGAAAAAATCTTTTGCAAAACTTTAAACTCGTTTTCTGGCTAAACTAGAAGAGATAGAGCGATTTTAAGTGTTTTTCGTGATCACTGGGAATCCACAGATTCTGGCAATATATGATAATAGGCTGTAGCAAAAATAATTTTTGGAGATATTTAAAAAAATCTTTTGCAAAACTTTAAACTCGTTTTCTGGCTAAACTAGAAGAGATAGAGCGATTTTAAGTGTTTTTTATGATCACTGGGAATCCACAGATTGTGGCAATATATGATAATAGGCTGTAGCAAAAATATTTTTGGAGATATTTAAAAAAATCTTTTGCAAAACTTTAAACTCGTTTTCTGGCTAAACTAGAAGAGATAGAGCGATTTTAAGTGTTTTTTGTGATCACTGGGAATCCACAGATTCTGGCAATATATGATAATAGGCTGTAGCAAAAAAATTTTTGGAGATATTTGAAAAAATCTTTTGCAAAACTTTAAACTCGTTTTCTGGCTAAACTAGAAGAGATAGAGCGATTTTAAGTGTTTTTTATGATCACTGGGAATCCACAGATTGTGGCAATATATGATAATAGGCTGTAGCAAAAATATTTTTGGAGATATTTAAAAAAATCTTTTGCAAAACTTTAAACTCGTTTTCTGGCTAAACTAGAAGAGATAGAGCGATTTTAAGTGTTTTTTGTGATCACTGGGAATCCACAGATTGTGGCAATATATGATAATAGGCTGTAGCAAAAATATTTTTGGAGATATTTAAAAAAATCTTTTGCAAAACTTTAAACTCGTTTTCTGGCTAAACTAGAAGAGATAGAGCGATTTTAAGTGTTTTTTGTGATCACTGGGAATCCACAGATTCTGGCAATATATGATAATAGGCTGTAGCAAAAAAATTTTTGGAGATATTTAAAAAAATCTTTTGCAAAACTTTAAACTCGTTTTCTGGCTAAACTAGAAGAGATAGAGCGATTTTAAGTGCTTTTTATGATCACTGGGAATCCACAGATTCTGGCAATATATGATAATAGGCTGTAGCAAAAATAATTTTGGAGATATTTAAAAAAATCTTTTGCAAAACTTTAAACGCGTTTTCCGGCTAAACTAGAAGAGATAGAGCGATTTTAAGTGTTTTTTATGATCACTGGGAATCCACAGATTCTGGCAATATATGATAATAGGCTGTAGCAAAAATAATTTTTGGAGATATTTAAAAAAATCTTTTGCAAAACTTTAAACGCGTTTTCCGGCTAAACTAGAAGAGATAGAGCGATTTTAAGTGTTTTTTATGTTCACTGGGAATCCACAGATTCTGTCAATATATGATAATAGGCTGTAGCAAAAATATTTTTGGAGATATTTAAAAAAATCTTTTGAAAAACTTTAAACGCGTTTTCTGGCTAAACTAGAAGAGATAGAGCGATTTTAAGTGTTTTTTGTGATCACTGGGAATCCACAGATTGTGGCAATATATGATAATAGGCTGTAGCAAAAATATTTTTGGAGATATTTAAAAAAATCTTTTGCAAAACTTTAAACTCGTTTTCTGGCTAAACTAGAAGAGATAGAGCGATTTTAAGTGTTTTTTGTGATCACTGGGAATCCACAGATTGTGGCAATATATGATAATAGGCTGTAGCAAAAATATTTTTGGAGATATTTAAAAAAATCTTTTGCAAAACTTTAAACTCGTTTTCTGGCTAAACTAGAAGAGATAGAGCGATTTTAAGTGTTTTTTGTGATCACTGGGAATCCACAGATTCTGGCAATATATGATAATAGGCTGTGGCAAAAAAATTTTTGGAGATATTTGAAAAAATCTTTTGCAAAACTTTAAACTCGTTTTCTGGCTAAACTAGAAGAGATAGAGCGATTTTAAGTGTTTTTCGTGATCACTGGGAATCCACAGATGGCAATATATGATAATAGGCTGTAGCAAAAATAATTTTTGGAGATATTTAAAAAAATCTTTTGCAAAACTTTAAACTCGTTTTCTGGCTAAACTAGAAGAGATAGAGCGATTTTAAGTGTTTTTTATGATCACTGGGAATCCACAGATTCTGGCAATATATGATAATAGGCTGTAGCAAAAATAATTTTTGGAGATATTTAAAAAAATCGTTTGCAAAACTTTAAACTCGTTTTCTGGCTAAACTAGAAGAGATAGAGCGATTTTAAGTGTTTTTTATGATCACTGGGAATCCACAGATTCTGTCAATATATGATAATAGGCTGTAGCAAAAATAATTTTTGGAGATAATTAAAAAAATCTTTTGCAAAACTTTAAACTCGTTTTCTGGCTAAACTAGAAGAGATAGAGCGATTTTAAGTGTTTTTTATGATCACTGGGAATCCACAGATTCTGGCAATATATGATAATAGGCTGTAGCAAAAATAATTTTTGGAGATATTTAAAAAAATCTTTTGCAAAACTTTAAACTCGTTTTCTGGCTAAAATAGAAGAGATAGAGCGATTTTAAGTGTTTTTTATGATCACTGGGAATCCACAGATTCTGGTAATATATGATAATAGGCTGTAGCAAAAATAATTTTTGGAGATATTTAAAAAAAATTTTTGCAAAACTTTAAACGCGTTTTCTGGCTAAACTAGAAGAGATAGAGCGATTTTAAGTGTTTTTTATGATCACTGGGAATCCACAGATTCTGGCAATATATGATAATAGGCTGTAGCAAAAATAATTTTTGGAGATATTTAAAAAAATCTTTTGCAAAACTTTAAACGCGTTTTCCGGCTAAACTAGAAGAGATAGAGCGATTTTAAGTGTTTTTTATGTTCACTGGGAATCCACAGATTCTGTCAATATATGATAATAGGCTGTAGCAAAAATATTTTTGGAGATATTTAAAAAAATCTTTTGAAAAACTTTAAACGCGTTTTCTGGCTAAACTAGAAGAGATAGAGCGATTTTAAGTGTTTTTTGTGATCACTGGGAATCCACAGATTGTGGCAATATATGATAATAGGCTGTAGCAAAAATATTTTTGGAGATATTTAAAAAAATCTTTTGCAAAACTTTAAACTCGTTTTCTGGCTAAACTAGAAGAGATAGAGCGATTTTAAGTGTTTTTTGTGATCACTGGGAATCCACAGATTGTGGCAATATATGATAATAGGCTGTAGCAAAAATATTTTTGGAGATATTTAAAAAAATCTTTTGCAAAACTTTAAACTCGTTTTCTGGCTAAACTAGAAGAGATAGAGCGATTTTAAGTGTTTTTTGTGATCACTGGGAATCCACAGATTCTGGCAATATATGATAATAGGCTGTAGCAAAAAAATTTTTGGAGATATTTAAAAAAATCTTTTGCAAAACTTTAAACTCGTTTTCTGGCTAAACTAGAAGAGATAGAGCGATTTTAAGTGTTTTTCGTGATCACTGGGAATCCACAGATTCTGGCAATATATGATAATAGGCTGTAGCAAAAATAATTTTGGAGATATTTAAAAAAATCTTTTGCAAAACTTTAAACGCGTTTTCTGGCTAAAATAGAAGAGATAGAGCGACTTTAAGTGTTTTTTGTGATCACTGCGAATCCATAGATTCTGGCAATATATGATAATAGGCTGTAGCAAAAATATTTTTGGAGATATTTAAAAAAATCTTTTGCAAAACTTTAAACGCGTTTTCTGGCTAAACTAGAAGAGATAGAGCGATTTTAAGTGTTTTTTATGATCACTGGGAATCCGCAGATTCTGGCAATATATGATAATAGGCTGTAGCAAAAATATTTTTGGAGATATTTAAAAAAATCTTTTGCAAAACTTTAAACGCGTTTTCTGGCTAAACTAGAAGGGATAAAGCGATTTTAAGTGTTTTTTGTGATCACTGGGAATCCACAGATTCTGGCAATATATGATAATAGGCTGTAGCAAAAATATTTTTGGAGATATTTAAAAAAATCTTTTGAAAAACTTTAAACGCGTTTTCTGGCTAAACTAGAAGAGATAGAGCGATTTTAAGTGTTTTTTGTGATCACTGGGAATCCACAGATTGTGGCAATATATGATAATAGGCTGTAGCAAAAATATTTTTGGAGATATTTAAAAAAATCTTTTGCAAAACTTTAAACTCGTTTTCTGGCTAAACTAGAAGAGATAGAGCGATTTTAAGTGTTTTTTGTGATCACTGGGAATCCACAGATTCTGGCAATATATGATAATAGGCTGTAGCAAAAAAATTTTTGGAGATATTTAAAAAAATCTTTTGCAAAACTTTAAACTCGTTTTCCGGCTAAACTAGAAGAGATAGAGCGATTTTAAGTGTTTTTTATGTTCACTGGGAATCCACAGATTCTGTCAATATATGATAATAGGCTGTAGCAAAAATATTTTTGGAGATATTTAAAAAAATCTTTTGAAAAACTTTAAACGCGTTTTCTGGCTAAACTAGAAGAGATAGAGCGATTTTAAGTGTTTTTTGTGATCACTGGGAATCCACAGATTGTGGCAATATATGATAATAGGCTGTAGCAAAAATATTTTTGGAGATATTTAAAAAAATCTTTTGCAAAACTTTAAACTCGTTTTCTGGCTAAACTAGAAGAGATAGAGCGATTTTAAGTGTTTTTTGTGATCACTGGGAATCCACAGATTCTGGCAATATATGATAATAGGCTGTGGCAAAAAAATTTTTGGAGATATTTGAAAAAATCTTTTGCAAAACTTTAAACTCGTTTTCTGGCTAAACTAGAAGAGATAGAGCGATTTTAAGTGTTTTTCGTGATCACTGGGAATCCACAGATTCTGGCAATATATGATAATAGGCTGTAGCAAAAATAATTTTTGGAGATATTTAAAAAAATCTTTTGCAAAACTTTAAACTCGTTTTCTGGCTAAACTAGAAGAGATAGAGCGATTTTAAGTGTTTTTTATGATCACTGGGAATCCACAGATTCTGGCAATATATGATAATAGGCTGTAGCAAAAATAATTTTTGGAGATATTTAAAAAAATCGTTTGCAAAACTTTAAACTCGTTTTCTGGCTAAACTAGAAGAGATAGAGCGATTTTAAGTGTTTTTTATGATCACTGGGAATCCACAGATTCTGTCAATATATGATAATAGGCTGTAGCAAAAATAATTTTTGGAGATAATTAAAAAAATCTTTTGCAAAACTTTAAACTCGTTTTCTGGCTAAACTAGAAGAGATAGAGCGATTTTAAGTGTTTTTTATGATCACTGGGAATCCACAGATTCTGGCAATATATGATAATAGGCTGTAGCAAAAATAATTTTTGGAGATATTTAAAAAAATCTTTTGCAAAACTTTAAACTCGTTTTCTGGCTAAAATAGAAGAGATAGAGCGATTTTAAGTGTTTTTTATGATCACTGGGAATCCACAGATTCTGGTAATATATGATAATAGGCTGTAGCAAAAATAATTTTTGGAGATATTTAAAAAAAATTTTTGCAAAACTTTAAACGCGTTTTCTGGCTAAACTAGAAGAGATAGAGCGATTTTAAGTGTTTTTTATGATCACTGGGAATCCACAGATTCTGGCAATATATGATAATAGGCTGTAGCAAAAATAATTTTTGGAGATATTTAAAAAAATCTTTTGCAAAACTTTAAACGCGTTTTCCGGCTAAACTAGAAGAGATAGAGCGATTTTAAGTGTTTTTTATGTTCACTGGGAATCCACAGATTCTGTCAATATATGATAATAGGCTGTAGCAAAAATATTTTTGGAGATATTTAAAAAAATCTTTTGAAAAACTTTAAACGCGTTTTCTGGCTAAACTAGAAGAGATAGAGCGATTTTAAGTGTTTTTTGTGATCACTGGGAATCCACAGATTGTGGCAATATATGATAATAGGCTGTAGCAAAAATATTTTTGGAGATATTTAAAAAAATCTTTTGCAAAACTTTAAACTCGTTTTCTGGCTAAACTAGAAGAGATAGAGCGATTTTAAGTGTTTTTTGTGATCACTGGGAATCCACAGATTCTGGCAATATATGATAATAGGCTGTAGCAAAAAAATTTTTGGAGATATTTAAAAAAATCTTTTGCAAAACTTTAAACTCGTTTTCTGGCTAAACTAGAAGAGATAGAGCGATTTTAAGTGTTTTTCGTGATCACTGGGAATCCACAGATTCTGGCAATATATGATAATAGGCTGTAGCAAAAATAATTTTGGAGATATTTAAAAAAAATCTTTTGCAAAACTTTAAACGCGTTTTCTGGCTAAAATAGAAGAGATAGAGCGACTTTAAGTGTTTTTTGTGATCACTGCGAATCCATAGATTCTGGCAATATATGATAATAGGCTGTAGCAAAAATATTTTTGGAGATATTTAAAAAAATCTTTTGCAAAACTTTAAACGCGTTTTCTGGCTAAACTAGAAGAGATAGAGCGATTTTAAGTGTTTTTTATGATCACTGGGAATCCACAGATTGTGGCAATATATGATAATAGGCTGTAGCAAAAATATTTTTGGAGATATTTAAAAAAATCCTTTGCAAAACTTTAAACGCGTTTTCCGGCTAAACTAGAAGAGATAGAGCGATTTTAAGTGTTTTTTGTGATCACTGGGAATCCACAGATTGTGGCAATATATGATAATAGGCTGTAGCAAAAATATTTTTGGAGATATTTAAAAAAATCTTTTGCAAAACTTTAAACTCGTTTTCTGGCTAAACTAGAAGAGATAGAGCGATTTTAAGTGTTTTTTGTGATCACTGGGAATCCACAGATTCTGGCAATATATGATAATAGGCTGTAGCAAAAAAATTTTTGGAGATATTTAAAAAAATCTTTTGCAAAACTTTAAACTCGTTTTCTGGCTAAACTAGAAGAGATAGAGCGATTTTAAGTGTTTTTCGTGATCACTGGGAATCCACAGATTCTGGCAATATATGATAATAGGCTGTAGCAAAAATAATTTTGGAGATATTTGAAAAAATCTTTTGCAAAACTTTAAACTCGTTTTCTGGCTAAACTAGAAGAGATAGAGCGATTTTAAGTGTTTTTCGTGATCACTGGGAATCCACAGATTCTGGCAATATATGATAATAGGCTGTAGCAAAAATAATTTTTGGAGATATTTAAAAAAATCTTTTGCAAAACTTTAAACTCGTTTTCTGGCTAAACTAGAAGAGATAGAGCGATTTTAAGTGTTTTTTATGATCACTGGGAATCCACAGATTCTGGCAATATATGATAATAGGCTGTAGCAAAAATAATTTTTGGAGATATTTAAAAAAATCTTTTGAAAAACTTTAAACGCGTTTTCTGGCTAAACTAGAAGAGATAGAGCGATTTTAAGTGTTTTTTGTGATCACTGGGAATCCACAGATTGTGGCAATATATGATAATAGGCTGTAGCAAAAATATTTTTGGAGATATTTAAAAAAAATCTTTTGAAAAACTTTAAACGCGTTTTCTGGCTAAACTAGAAGAGATAGAGCGATTTTAAGTGTTTTTTGTGATCACTGGGAATCCACAGATTGTGGCAATATATGATAATAGGCTGTAGCAAAAATATTTTTGGAGATATTTAAAAAAATCTTTTGCAAAACTTTAAACTCGTTTTCTGGCTAAACTAGAAGAGATAGAGCGATTTTAAGTGTTTTTTGTGATCACTGGGAATCCACAGATTGTGGCAATATATGATAATAGGCTGTAGCAAAAATAATTTTTGGAGATATTTAAAAAAATCTTTTGCAAAACTTTAAACGCGTTTTCCGGCTAAACTAGAAGAGATAGAGCGATTTTAAGTGTTTTTTATGTTCACTGGGAATCCACAGATTCTGTCAATATATGATAATAGGCTGTAGCAAAAATATTTTTGGAGATATTTAAAAAAATCTTTTGAAAAACTTTAAACGCGTTTTCTGGCTAAACTAGAAGAGATAGAGCGATTTTAAGTGTTTTTTGTGATCACTGGGAATCCACAGATTGTGGCAATATATGATAATAGGCTGTAGCAAAAATATTTTTGGAGATATTTAAAAAAATCTTTTGCAAAACTTTAAACTCGTTTTCTGGCTAAACTAGAAGAGATAGAGCGATTTTAAGTGTTTTTTGTGATCACTGGGAATCCACAGATTGTGGCAATATATGATAATAGGCTGTAGCAAAAATATTTTTGGAGATATTTAAAAAAATCTTTTGCAAAACTTTAAACTCGTTTTCTGGCTAAACTAGAAGAGATAGAGCGATTTTAAGTGTTTTTTGTGATCACTGGGAATCCACAGATTGTGGCAATATATGATAATAGGCTGTAGCAAAAATATTTTTGGAGATATTTAAAAAAATCCTTTGCAAAACTTTAAACGCGTTTTCCGGCTAAACTAGAAGAGATAGAGCGATTTTAAGTGTTTTTTATGTTCACTGGGAATCCACAGATTCTTTCAATATATGATAATAGGCTGTAGCAAAAATATTTTTGGAGATATTTAAAAAAATCTTTTGAAAAACTTTAAACGCGTTTTCTGGCTAAACTAGAAGAGATAGAGCGATTTTAAGTGTTTTTTGTGATCACTGGGAATCCACAGATTGTGGCAATATATGATAATAGGCTGTAGCAAAAATATTTTTGGAGATATTTAAAAAAATCTTTTGCAAAACTTTAAACTCGTTTTCTGGCTAAACTAGAAGAGATAGAGCGATTTTAAGTGTTTTTTGTGATCACTGGGAATCCACAGATTGTGGCAATATATGATAATAGGCTGTAGCAAAAATATTTTTGGAGATATTTAAAAAAATCTTTTGAAAAACTTTAAACGCGTTTTCTGGCTAAACTAGAAGAGATAGAGCGATTTTAAGTGTTTTTTGTGATCACTGGGAATCCACAGATTGTGGCAATATATGATAATAGGCTGTAGCAAAAATATTTTTGGAGATATTTAAAAAAATCTTTTGCAAAACTTTAAACTCGTTTTCTGGCTAAACTAGAAGAGATAGAGCGATTTTAAGTGTTTTTTGTGATCACTGGGAATCCACAGATTGTGGCAATATATGATAATAGGCTGTAGCAAAAATATTTTTGGAGATATTTAAAAAAATCTTTTGCAAAACTTTAAACTCGTTTTCTGGCTAAACTAGAAGAGATAGAGCGATTTTAAGTGTTTTTTGTGATCACTGGGAATCCACAGATTGTGGCAATATATGATAATAGGCTGTAGCAAAAATATTTTTGGAGATATTTAAAAAAATCCTTTGCAAAACTTTAAACGCGTTTTCCGGCTAAACTAGAAGAGATAGAGCGATTTTAAGTGTTTTTTATGTTCACTGGGAATCCACAGATTCTTTCAATATATGATAATAGGCTGTAGCAAAAATATTTTTGGAGATATTTAAAAAAATCTTTTGAAAAACTTTAAACGCGTTTTCTGGCTAAACTAGAAGAGATAGAGCGATTTTAAGTGTTTTTTGTGATCACTGGGAATCCACAGATTGTGGCAATATATGATAATAGGCTGTAGCAAAAATATTTTTGGAGATATTTAAAAAAATCTTTTGCAAAACTTTAAACTCGTTTTCTGGCTAAACTAGAAGAGATAGAGCGATTTTAAGTGTTTTTTGTGATCACTGGGAATCCACAGATTGTGGCAATATATGATAATAGGCTGTAGCAAAAATATTTTTGGAGATATTTAAAAAAATCTTTTGCAAAACTTTAAACTCGTTTTCTGGCTAAACTAGAAGAGATAGAGCGATTTTAAGTGTTTTTTGTGATCACTGGGAATCCACAGATTCTGGCAATATATGATAATAGGCTGTAGCAAAAAAATTTTTGGAGATATTTGAAAAAATCTTTTGCAAAACTTTAAACTCGTTTTCTGGCTAAACTAGAAGAGATAGAGCGATTTTAAGTGTTTTTCGTGATCACTGGGAATCCACAGATTCTGGCAATATATGATAATAGGCTGTAGCAAAAATAATTTTTGGAGATATTTAAAAAAATCTTTTGCAAAACTTTAAACTCGTTTTCTGGCTAAACTAGAAGAGATAGAGCGATTTTAAGTGTTTTTTATGATCACTGGGAATCCACAGATTCTGGCAATATATGATAATAGGCTGTAGCAAAAATAATTTTTGGAGATATTTAAAAAAATCGTTTGCAAAACTTTAAACTCGTTTTCTGGCTAAACTAGAAGAGATAGAGCGATTTTAAGTGTTTTTTATGATCACTGGGAATCCACAGATTCTGGCAATATATGATAATAGGCTGTAGCAAAAATAATTTTTGGAGATAATTAAAAAAATCTTTTGCAAAACTTTAAACTCGTTTTCTGGCTAAACTAGAAGAGATAGAGCGATTTTAAGTGTTTTTTATGATCACTGGGAATCCACAGATTCTGGCAATATATGATAATAGGCTGTAGCAAAAATAATTTTTGGAGATATTTAAAAAAATCTTTTGCAAAACTTTAAACTCGTTTTCTGGCTAAAATAGAAGAGATAGAGCGATTTTAAGTGTTTTTTATGATCACTGGGAATCCACAGATTCTGGCAATATATGATAATAGGCTGTAGCAAAAATAATTTTTGGAGATATTTAAAAAAAATTTTTGCAAAACTTTAAACGCGTTTTCTGGCTAAACTAGAAGAGATAGAGCGATTTTAAGTGTTTTTTGTGATCACTGGGAATCCACAGATTGTGGCAATATATGATAATAGGCTGTAGCAAAAATATTTTTGGAGATATTTAAAAAAATCTTTTGCAAAACTTTAAACTCGTTTTCTGGCTAAACTAGAAGAGATAGAGCGATTTTAAGTGTTTTTTGTGATCACTGGGAATCCACAGATTCTGGCAATATATGATAATAGGCTGTAGCAAAAAAATTTTTGGAGATATTTGAAAAAATCTTTTGCAAAACTTTAAACTCGTTTTCTGGCTAAACTAGAAGAGATAGAGCGATTTTAAGTGTTTTTCGTGATCACTGGGAATCCACAGATTGTGGCAATATATGATAATAGGCTGTAGCAAAAATAATTTTTGGAGATATTTAAAAAAATCTTTTGCAAAACTTTAAACTCGTTTTCTGGCTAAACTAGAAGAGATAGAGCGATTTTAAGTGTTTTTTATGATCACTGGGAATCCACAGATTCTGGCAATATATGATAATAGGCTGTAGCAAAAATAATTTTTGGAGATATTTAAAAAAATCTTTTGAAAAACTTTAAACGCGTTTTCTGGCTAAACTAGAAGAGATAGAGCGATTTTAAGTGTTTTTTATGATCACTGGGAATCCACAGATTGTGGCAATATATGATAATAGGCTGTAGCAAAAATATTTTTGGAGATATTTAAAAAAATCTTTTGCAAAACTTTAAACTCGTTTTCTGGCTAAACTAGAAGAGATAGAGCGATTTTAAGTGTTTTTTGTGATCACTGGGAATCCACAGATTGTGGCAATATATGATAATAGGCTGTAGCAAAAATATTTTTGGAGATATTTAAAAAAATCTTTTGCAAAACTTTAAACTCGTTTTCTGGCTAAACTAGAAGAGATAGAGCGATTTTAAGTGTTTTTTGTGATCACTGGGAATCCACAGATTCTGGCAATATATGATAATAGGCTGTAGCAAAAAAATTTTTGGAGATATTTAAAAAAATCT
Organism: Condylostylus longicornis; assembly: GCF_029603195.1. Classification (NCBI taxonomy): domain Eukaryota; kingdom Metazoa; phylum Arthropoda; class Insecta; order Diptera; family Dolichopodidae; genus Condylostylus; species Condylostylus longicornis. The sequence continues at coordinate 2,081,170 of NW_026578009.1, read as the reverse complement.
TTTGCAAAACTTTAAACTCGTTTTCTGGCTAAACTAGAAGAGATAGAGCGATTTTAAGTGTTTTTTATGATCACTGGGAATCCACAGATTCTGGCAATATATGATAATAGGCTGTAGCAAAAATAATTTTGGAGATATTTAAAAAAATCTTTTGCAAAACTTTAAACGCGTTTTCCGGCTAAACTAGAAGAGATAGAGCGATTTTAAGTGTTTTTTATGATCACTGGGAATCCACAGATTCTGGCAATATATGATAATAGGCTGTAGCAAAAATAATTTTTGGAGATATTTAAAAAAATCTTTTGCAAAACTTTAAACGCGTTTTCCGGCTAAACTAGAAGAGATAGAGCGATTTTAAGTGTTTTTTATGTTCACTGGGAATCCACAGATTCTGTCAATATATGATAATAGGCTGTAGCAAAAATATTTTTGGAGATATTTAAAAAAATCTTTTGAAAAACTTTAAACGCGTTTTCTGGCTAAACTAGAAGAGATAGAGCGATTTTAAGTGTTTTTTGTGATCACTGGGAATCCACAGATTGTGGCAATATATGATAATAGGCTGTAGCAAAAATATTTTTGGAGATATTTAAAAAAATCTTTTGCAAAACTTTAAACTCGTTTTCTGGCTAAACTAGAAGAGATAGAGCGATTTTAAGTGTTTTTTGTGATCACTGGGAATCCACAGATTGTGGCAATATATGATAATAGGCTGTAGCAAAAATATTTTTGGAGATATTTAAAAAAATCTTTTGCAAAACTTTAAACTCGTTTTCTGGCTAAACTAGAAGAGATAGAGCGATTTTAAGTGTTTTTTGTGATCACTGGGAATCCACAGATTCTGGCAATATATGATAATAGGCTGTGGCAAAAAAATTTTTGGAGATATTTGAAAAAATCTTTTGCAAAACTTTAAACTCGTTTTCTGGCTAAACTAGAAGAGATAGAGCGATTTTAAGTGTTTTTCGTGATCACTGGGAATCCACAGATTCTGGCAATATATGATAATAGGCTGTAGCAAAAATAATTTTTGGAGATATTTAAAAAAATCTTTTGCAAAACTTTAAACTCGTTTTCTGGCTAAACTAGAAGAGATAGAGCGATTTTAAGTGTTTTTTATGATCACTGGGAATCCACAGATTCTGGCAATATATGATAATAGGCTGTAGCAAAAATAATTTTTGGAGATATTTAAAAAAATCGTTTGCAAAACTTTAAACTCGTTTTCTGGCTAAACTAGAAGAGATAGAGCGATTTTAAGTGTTTTTTATGATCACTGGGAATCCACAGATTCTGTCAATATATGATAATAGGCTGTAGCAAAAATAATTTTTGGAGATAATTAAAAAAATCTTTTGCAAAACTTTAAACTCGTTTTCTGGCTAAACTAGAAGAGATAGAGCGATTTTAAGTGTTTTTTATGATCACTGGGAATCCACAGATTCTGGCAATATATGATAATAGGCTGTAGCAAAAATAATTTTTGGAGATATTTAAAAAAATCTTTTGCAAAACTTTAAACTCGTTTTCTGGCTAAAATAGAAGAGATAGAGCGATTTTAAGTGTTTTTTATGATCACTGGGAATCCACAGATTCTGGTAATATATGATAATAGGCTGTAGCAAAAATAATTTTTGGAGATATTTAAAAAAAATTTTTGCAAAACTTTAAACGCGTTTTCTGGCTAAACTAGAAGAGATAGAGCGATTTTAAGTGTTTTTTATGATCACTGGGAATCCACAGATTCTGGCAATATATGATAATAGGCTGTAGCAAAAATAATTTTTGGAGATATTTAAAAAAATCTTTTGCAAAACTTTAAACGCGTTTTCCGGCTAAACTAGAAGAGATAGAGCGATTTTAAGTGTTTTTTATGTTCACTGGGAATCCACAGATTCTGTCAATATATGATAATAGGCTGTAGCAAAAATATTTTTGGAGATATTTAAAAAAATCTTTTGAAAAACTTTAAACGCGTTTTCTGGCTAAACTAGAAGAGATAGAGCGATTTTAAGTGTTTTTTGTGATCACTGGGAATCCACAGATTGTGGCAATATATGATAATAGGCTGTAGCAAAAATATTTTTGGAGATATTTAAAAAAATCTTTTGCAAAACTTTAAACTCGTTTTCTGGCTAAACTAGAAGAGATAGAGCGATTTTAAGTGTTTTTTGTGATCACTGGGAATCCACAGATTGTGGCAATATATGATAATAGGCTGTAGCAAAAATATTTTTGGAGATATTTAAAAAAATCTTTTGCAAAACTTTAAACTCGTTTTCTGGCTAAACTAGAAGAGATAAAGCGATTTTAAGTGTTTTTTGTGATCACTGGGAATCCACAGATTCTGGCAATATATGATAATAGGCTGTAGCAAAAAAATTTTTGGAGATATTTAAAAAAATCTTTTGCAAAACTTTAAACTCGTTTTCTGGCTAAACTAGAAGAGATAGAGCGATTTTAAGTGTTTTTCGTGATCACTGGGAATCCACAGATTCTGGCAATATATGATAATAGGCTGTAGCAAAAATAATTTTGGAGATATTTAAAAAAATCTTTTGCAAAACTTTAAACGCGTTTTCTGGCTAAAATAGAAGAGATAGAGCGACTTTAAGTGTTTTTTGTGATCACTGCGAATCCATAGATTCTGGCAATATATGATAATAGGCTGTAGCAAAAATATTTTTGGAGATATTTAAAAAAATCTTTTGCAAAACTTTAAACGCGTTTTCTGGCTAAACTAGAAGAGATAGAGCGATTTTAAGTGTTTTTTATGATCACTGGGAATCCACAGATTCTGGCAATATATGATAATAGGCTGTAGCAAAAATATTTTTGGAGATATTTAAAAAAATCTTTTGCAAAACTTTAAACGCGTTTTCTGGCTAAACTAGAAGGGATAAAGCGATTTTAAGTGTTTTTTGTGATCACTGGGAATCCACAGATTCTGGCAATATATGATAATAGGCTGTAGCAAAAATATTTTTGGAGATATTTAAAAAAATCTTTTGAAAAACTTTAAACGCGTTTTCTGGCTAAACTAGAAGAGATAGAGCGATTTTAAGTGTTTTTTGTGATCACTGGGAATCCACAGATTGTGGCAATATATGATAATAGGCTGTAGCAAAAATATTTTTGGAGATATTTAAAAAAATCTTTTGCAAAACTTTAAACTCGTTTTCTGGCTAAACTAGAAGAGATAGAGCGATTTTAAGTGTTTTTTGTGATCACTGGGAATCCACAGATTCTGGCAATATATGATAATAGGCTGTAGCAAAAAAATTTTTGGAGATATTTAAAAAAATCTTTTGCAAAACTTTAAACTCGTTTTCTGGCTAAACTAGAAGAGATAGAGCGATTTTAAGTGTTTTTCGTGATCACTGGGAATCCACAGATTCTGGCAATATATGATAATAGGCTGTAGCAAAAATAATTTTTGGAGATATTTAAAAAAATCTTTTGCAAAACTTTAAACTCGTTTTCTGGCTAAACTAGAAGAGATAGAGCGATTTTAAGTGTTTTTTATGATCACTGGGAATCCACAGATTCTGGCAATATATGATAATAGGCTGTAGCAAAAATATTTTTGGAGATATTTAAAAAAATCTTTTGCAAAACTTTAAACGCGTTTTCTGGCTAAACTAGAAGGGATAAAGCGATTTTAAGTGTTTTTTGTGATCACTGGGAATCCACAGATTCTGGCAATATATGATAATAGGCTGTAGCAAAAATATTTTTGGAGACATTTAAAAAAATTTTTTGCAAAACTTTAAACGCGTTTTCTGGCTAAACTAGAAGAGGCAGAGCGATTTTAAGTGTTTTTTGTGATCACTGGGAATCCACAGATTCTGGCAATATATGATAATAGGCTGTAGCAAAAATATTTTTTAGATATTTAAAAAAATCTTTTGCAAAACTTTAAACGAGTTTTCTGGCTAAACTAGAAGGGACAGAGCGATTTTAAGTGTTTTTTGTGATCACTGGGAATCCACAGATTGTGGCAATATATGATAATAGGCTGTAGCAAAAATATTTTTGGAGATATTTAAAAAAATCTTTTGCAAAACTTTAAACGCGTTTTCTGGCTAAAATAGAAGAGATAGAGCGACTTTAAGTGTTTTTTGTGATCACTGCGAATCCATAGATTCTGGCAATATATGATAATAGGCTGTAGCAAAAATATTTTTGGAGATATTTAAAAAAATCTTTTGCAAAACTTTAAACGCGTTTTCTGGCTAAACTAGAAGAGATAGAGCGATTTTAAGTGTTTTTTATGATCACTGGGAATCCACAGATTCTGGCAATATATGATAATAGGCTGTAGCAAAAATATTTTTGGAGATATTTAAAAAAATCTTTTGCAAAACTTTAAACGCGTTTTCTGGCTAAACTAGAAGGGATAAAGCGATTTTAAGTGTTTTTTGTGATCACTGGGAATCCACAGATTCTGGCAATATATGATAATAGGCTGTAGCAAAAATATTTTTGGAGATATTTAAAAAAAATTTTTGCAAAACTTTAAACGCGTTTTCTGGCTAAACTAGAAGAGGCAGAGCGATTTTAAGTGTTTTTTGTGACCACTGGGAATCCACAGATTCTGGCAATATATGATAATAGGCTGTAGCAAAAATATTTTTGGAGATATTTAAAAAAATCTTTTGCAAAACTTTAAACGCGCTTTCTGGCTAAACTAGAAGAGATAGAGCGATTTTAAGTGTTTTTTATGATCACTGGGAATCCACAGATTCTGGCAATATATGATAATAGGCTGTAGCAAAAATATTTTTGGAGATATTTAAAAAATCTTTTGAAAACTTTAAACTCGTTTTCTGGCTAAACTAGAAGAGATAGAGCGATTTTAAGTGTTTTTTGTGATCACTGGGAATCCACAGATTCTGGAAATATATGATAATAGGCTGTAGCAAAAATATTTTTGGAGATATTTAAAAAAATCTTTTGCAAAACTTTAAACGCGTTTTCTGGCTAAACTAGAAGAGATAGAGCGATTCTAAGTGTTTTTCGTGATCACTGGGAATCCACAGATTCTGGCAATATATGATAATAGGCTGTAGCAAAAATAATTTTGGAGATATTTAAAAAAATCTTTTGCAAAACTTTAAACTCGTTTTCTGGCTAAACTAGAAGAGATAGAGCGATTTTAAGTGTTTTTTATGATCACTGGGAATCCACAGATTCTGGCAATATATGATAATAGGCTGTAGCAAAAATATTTTTGGAGATATTTAAAAAAATCTTTTGCAAAACTTTAAACGCGTTTTCTGGCTAAACTAGAAGAGATAGAGCGATTTTAAGTGTTTTTCGTGATCACTGGGAATCCACAGATTCTGGCAATATATGATAATAGGCTGTAGCAAAAATATTTTTGGAGATATTTAAAAAAATCTTTTGCAAAACTTTAAACGCGTTTTCTGGCTAAACTAGAAGGGATAGAGCGATTTTAAGTGTTTTTTGTGATCACTGGGAATCCACAGATTCTGGCAATATATGATAATAGGCTGTAGCAAAAATAATTTTTGGAGATATTTAAAAAAATCTTTTGCAAAACTTTAAACGCGTTTACTGGCTAAACTAGAAGAGATAGAGCGATTTTAAGTGTTTTTTATGATCACTGGGAATCCACAGATTCTGGCAATATATGATAATAGGCTGTAGCAAAAATATTTTTGGAGATATTTAAAAAAATCTTTTGCAAAACTTTAAACGCGTTTTCTGGCTAAACTAGAAGGGACAGAGCGATTTTAAGTGTTTTTTGTGCTCACTGGGAATCCACAGATTCTGGCAATATATGATAATAGGCTGTAGCAAAAATATTTTTGGAGATATTTAAAAAAATCTTTTGCAAAACTTTAAACGCGTTTACTGGATAAACTAGAAGAGATAGAGCGATTTTAAGTGTTTTTTATGATCACTGGGAATCCACAGATTCTGGCAATATATGATAATAGGCTGTAGCAAAAATAATTTTTGGAGATATTTAAAAAAATCTTTTGCAAAACTTTAAACGCGTTTTCTGGCTAAACTAGAAGAGATAGAGCGATTCTAAGTGTTTTTCGTGATCACTGGGAATCCACAGATTCTGGCAATATATGATAATAGGCTGTAGCAAAAATATTTTTGGAGATATTTAAAAAAGTCTTTTGCAAAACTTTAAACGCGTTTTCTGGCTAAACTAGAAGAGATAGAGCGATTTTAAGTGTTTTTTATGATCACTGGGAATCCACAGATTCTGGCAATATATGATAATAGGCTGTAGCAAAAATATTTTTGGAGATATTTAAAAAAATCTTTTGCAAAACTTTAAACGCGTTTACTGGCTAAACTAAAAGAGATAGAGCGATTTTAAGTGTTTTTTATGATCACTGGGAATCCACAGATTCTGGCAATATATGATAATAGGCTGTAGCAAAAATAATTTTTGGAGATATTTAAAAAAATCTTTTGCAAAACTTTAAACGCGTTTTCTGGCTAAACTAGAAGAGATAGAGCGATTTTAAGTGTTTTTTATGATCACTAGGAATCCACAGATTCTGGCAATATATGATAATAGGCTGTAGCAAAAATATTTTTGGAGATATTTAAAAAAATCTTTTGCAAAACTTTAAACGCGTTTTCTGGCTAAACTAGAAGGGACAGAGCGATTTTAAGTGTTTTTTGTGATCACTAGGAATCCACAGATTCTGGCAATATATGATAATAGGCTGTAGCAAAAATAATTTTGGAGATATTTAAAAAAATCTTTTGAAAACTTTAAACTCGTTTTCTGGCTAAACTAGAAGAGATAGAGCGATTTTAAGTGTTTTTTGTGATCACTGGGAATCCACAGATTCTGGAAATATATGATAATAGGCTGTAGCAAAAATATTTTTGGAGATATTTAAAAAATCTTTTGCAAAACTTTAAACGCGTTTTCTGGCTAAACTAGAAGAGATAGAGCGATTCTAAGTGTTTTTCGTGATCACTGGGAATCCACAGATTCTGGCAATATATGATAATAGGCTGTAGCAAAAATAATTTTGGAGATATTTAAAAAAATCTTTTGCAAAACTTTAAACGCGTTTTCTGGCTAAAATAGAAGAGATAGAGCGACTTTAAGTGTTTTTTGTGATCACTGCGAATCCATAGATTCTGGCAATTTATGATAATAGGCTGTAGCAAAAATATTTTTGGAGATATTTAAAAAAATCTTTTGCAAAACTTTAAACGCATTTTCTGGCTAAACTAGAAGAGATAGAGCGATTTTATTTGTTTTTTATGATCACTGGGAATCCACAGATTCTGGCAATATATGATAATAGGCTGTAGCAAAAATATTTTTGGAGATATTTAAAAAAATCTTTTGCAAAACTTTAAACGCGTTTTCTGGCTAAACTAGAAGAGATAGAGCGATTTTAAGTGTTTTTTATGATCACTGGGAATCCACAGATTCTGGCAATATGTGATAATAGGCTGTAGCAAAAATATTTTTGGAGATATTTAAAAAAATCTTTTGCAAAACTTTAAACGCGTTTTCTGGCTAAACTAGAAGAGATAGAGCGATTTTAAGTGTTTTTTTGTGATCACTGGGAGTCCACAGATTCTGGCAATATATGATAATAGGCTGTAGCAAAAATATTTTTGGAGATATTTAAAAAAATCTTTTGCAAAACCTTAAACGCGTTTTCTGGCTAAACTAGAAGAGATAGAGCGATTTTAAGTGTTTTTTATGCTCACTGGGAATCCACAGATTCTGGCAATATATGATAATAGGCTGTAGCAAAAATATTTTTGGAGATATTTAAAAAAATCTTTTGCAAAACTTTAAACTCGTTTTCTGGCTAAACTGGAAGAGATAGAGCGATTTTAAGTGTTTTTCGTGATCACTGGGAATGCACAGATTCTGGCAATATATGATAATAGGCTGTAGCAAAAATATTTTTGGAGATATTTAAAAAAATCTTTTCCAAAATTTTAAACGCGTTTTCTGGCTAAACTAGAAGAGATAGAGCGATTTTAAGTGTTTTTTTGTGATCACTGGGAATCCACAGATTCTGGCAATATATGATAATAGGCTGTAGCAAAAATATTTTTGGAGATATTTAAAAAAATCTTTTGCAAAACTTTAAACGCGTTTTCTGGCTAATCTAGAAGAGATAGAGCGATTTTAAGTGTTTTTTATGCTCACTGGGAATCCACAGATTCTGGCAATATATGATAATAGGCTGTAGCAAAAATATTTTTGGAGATATTTAAAAAAATCTTTTGCAAAACTTTAAACTCGTTTTCTGGCTAAACTGGAAGAGATAGAGCGATTTTAAGTGTTTTTCGTGATCACTGGGAATGCACAGATTCTGGCAATATATGATAATAGGCTGTAGCAAAAATATTTTTGGAGATATTTAAAAAAATCTTTTGCAAAATTTTAAACGCGTTTTCTGGCTAAACTAGAAGAGATAGAGCGATTTTAAGTGTTTTTTTGTGATCACTGGGAATCCACAGATTCTGGCAATATATGATAATAGGCTGTAGCAAAAATATTTTTGGAGATATTTAAAAAAATCTTTTGCAAAACTTTAAACGCGTTTTCTGGCTAATCTAGAAGAGATAGAGCGATTTTAAGTGTTTTTTATGCTCACTGGGAATCCACAGATTCTGGCAATATATGATAATAGGCTGTAGCAAAAATATTTTTGGAGATATTTAAAAAAATCTTTTGCAAAACCTTAAACGCGTTTTCTGGCTAAACTAGAAGAGATAGAGCGATTTTAAGTGTTTTTTATGCTCACTGGGAATCCACAGATTCTGGCAATATATGATAATAGGCTGTAGCAAAAATATTTTTGGAGATATTTAAAAAAATCTTTTGCAAAACTTTAAACTCGTTTTCTGGCTAAACTGGAAGAGATAGAGCGATTTTAAGTGTTTTTCGTGATCACTGGGAATGCACAGATTCTGGCAATATATGATAATAGGCTGTAGCAAAAATAATTTTGGAGATATTTAAAAAAATCTTTTGCAAAATTTTAAACGCGTTTTCTGGCTAAAATAGGAGAGATAGAGCGACTTTAAGTGTGTTTTTGTGGTCACTGGGAATCCACAGATTCTGGCAATGTATAATAATAGGCTGTAGCAAAAATAATTTTGGAGATATTTAAAAATATCTTTTGCAAAACTTTAAACGCGTTTTCTGGCTAAAATAGGAGAGATAGAGAGACTTTAAGTGTTTTTCTGCAGCAAAAATATTTTTGGAGATATTTAAAAAAATCTTTTGCAAAACCTTAAACGCGTTTTCTGGCTAAACTAGAAGAGATAGAGCGATTTTATTTGTTTTTTATGATCACTGGGAATCCACAGATTCTGGCAATATATGATAATAGGCTGTAGCAAAAATATTTTTGGAGATATTTAAAAAAATCTTTTGCAAAACTTTAAACGCGTTTTCTGGCTAAACTAGAAGAGATAGAGCGATTTTAAGTGTTTTTCGTGATCACTGGGAATCCACAGATTCTGGCAATATATGATAATAGGCTGTAGCAAAAATATTTTTGGAGATATTTAAAAAAATCTTTTGCAAAATTTTAAACGCGTTTTCTGGCTAAACTAGAAGAGATAGAGCGATTTTAAGTGTTTTTTATGATCACTGGGAATCCACAGATTCTGGCAATATGTGATAATAGGCTGTATTTAAAAAAAACTTTTGCAAAACTTTAAACGCGTTTTCTGGCTAAACTAGAAGAGATAGAGCGATTTTAACTGTTTTTTTGTGATCACTGGGAATCCACAGATTCTGGCAATATATGATAATAGGCTGTAGCAAAAATATTTTTGGAGATATTTAAAAAAATCTTTTGCAAAACTTTAAACGCGTTTTCTGGCTAAACTAGAAGAGATAGAGCGATTTTAAGTGTTTTTTATGTTCACTGGGAATCCACAGATTCTGGCAATATATGATAATAGGCTGTAGCAAAAATATTTTTGGAGATATTTAAAAAAATCTTTTGCAAAACTTTAAACGCGTTTTCTGGCTAAACTAGAAGGGACAGAGCGATTTTAAGTGTTTTTTATGCTCACTGGGAATCCACAGATTCTGGCAATATATGATAATAGGCTGTAGCAAAAATATTTTTGGAGATATTTAAAAAAATCTTTTGCAAAATTTTAAACGCGTTTTCTGGCTAAACTAGAAGAGATAGAGCGATTTTAAGTGTTTTTTTGTGATCACTGCGAATCCACAGATTCTGGCAATATATGATAATAGGCTGTAGCAAAAATATTTTTGGAGATATTTAAAAAAATCTTTTGCAAAACTTTAAACGCGTTTTCTGGCTAAACTAGAAGGGACAGAGCGATTTTAAGTGTTTTTTGTGCTCACTGGGAATCCACAGATTCTGGCAATATATGATAATAGGCTGTAGCAAAAATATTTTTGGAGATATTTAAAAAAATCTTTTGCAAAACTTTAAACGCGTTTACTGGATAAACTAGAAGAGATAGAGCGATTTTAAGTGTTTTTTATGATCACTGGGAATCCACAGATTCTGGCAATATATGATAATAGGCTGTAGCAAAAATAATTTTTGGAGATATTTAAAAAAATCTTTTGCAAAACTTTAAACGCGTTTTCTGGCTAAACTAGAAGAGATAGAGCGATTCTAAGTGTTTTTCGTGATCACTGGGAATCCACAGATTCTGGCAATATATGATAATAGGCTGTAGCAAAAATATTTTTGGAGATATTTAAAAAAGTCTTTTGCAAAACTTTAAACGCGTTTTCTGGCTAAACTAGAAGAGATAGAGCGATTTTAAGTGTTTTTTATGATCACTGGGAATCCACAGATTCTGGCAATATATGATAATAGGCTGTAGCAAAAATATTTTTGGAGATATTTAAAAAAATCTTTTGCAAAACTTTAAACGCGTTTACTGGCTAAACTAAAAGAGATAGAGCGATTTTAAGTGTTTTTTATGATCACTGGGAATCCACAGATTCTGGCAATATATGATAATAGGCTGTAGCAAAAATAATTTTTGGAGATATTTAAAAAAATCTTTTGCAAAACTTTAAACGCGTTTTCTGGCTAAACTAGAAGAGATAGAGCGATTTTAAGTGTTTTTTATGATCACTAGGAATCCACAGATTCTGGCAATATATGATAATAGGCTGTAGCAAAAATATTTTTGGAGATATTTAAAAAAATCTTTTGCAAAACTTTAAACGCGTTTTCTGGCTAAACTAGAAGGGACAGAGCGATTTTAAGTGTTTTTTGTGATCACTAGGAATCCACAGATTCTGGCAATATATGATAATAGGCTGTAGCAAAAATAATTTTGGAGATATTTAAAAAAATCTTTTGAAAACTTTAAACTCGTTTTCTGGCTAAACTAGAAGAGATAGAGCGATTTTAAGTGTTTTTTGTGATCACTGGGAATCCACAGATTCTGGAAATATATGATAATAGGCTGTAGCAAAAATATTTTTGGAGATATTTAAAAAATCTTTTGCAAAACTTTAAACGCGTTTTCTGGCTAAACTAGAAGAGATAGAGCGATTCTAAGTGTTTTTCGTGATCACTGGGAATCCACAGATTCTGGCAATATATGATAATAGGCTGTAGCAAAAATAATTTTGGAGATATTTAAAAAAATCTTTTGCAAAACTTTAAACGCGTTTTCTGGCTAAAATAGAAGAGATAGAGCGACTTTAAGTGTTTTTTGTGATCACTGCGAATCCATAGATTCTGGCAATTTATGATAATAGGCTGTAGCAAAAATATTTTTGGAGATATTTAAAAAAATCTTTTGCAAAACTTTAAACGCATTTTCTGGCTAAACTAGAAGAGATAGAGCGATTTTATTTGTTTTTTATGATCACTGGGAATCCACAGATTCTGGCAATATATGATAATAGGCTGTAGGAAAAATATTTTTGGAGATATTTAAAAAAATCTTTTGCAAAACTTTAAACGCGTTTTCTGGCTAAACTAGAAGAGATAGAGCGATTTTAAGTGTTTTTTATGATCACTGGGAATCCACAGATTCTGGCAATATGTGATAATAGGCTGTAGCAAAAATATTTTTGGAGATATTTAAAAAAATCTTTTGCAAAACTTTAAACGCGTTTTCTGGCTAAACTAGAAGAGATAGAGCGATTTTAAGTGTTTTTTTGTGATCACTGGGAGTCCACAGATTCTGGCAATATATGATAATAGGCTGTAGCAAAAATATTTTTGGAGATATTTAAAAAAATCTTTTGCAAAACCTTAAACGCGTTTTCTGGCTAAACTAGAAGAGATAGAGCGATTTTAAGTGTTTTTTATGCTCACTGGGAATCCACAGATTCTGGCAATATATGATAATAGGCTGTAGCAAAAATATTTTTGGAGATATTTAAAAAAATCTTTTGCAAAACTTTAAACTCGTTTTCTGGCTAAACTGGAAGAGATAGAGCGATTTTAAGTGTTTTTCGTGATCACTGGGAATGCACAGATTCTGGCAATATATGATAATAGGCTGTAGCAAAAATATTTTTGGAGATATTTAAAAAAATCTTTTCCAAAATTTTAAACGCGTTTTCTGGCTAAACTAGAAGAGATAGAGCGATTTTAAGTGTTTTTTTGTGATCACTGGGAATCCACAGATTCTGGCAATATATGATAATAGGCTGTAGCAAAAATATTTTTGGAGATATTTAAAAAAATCTTTTGCAAAACTTTAAACGCGTTTTCTGGCTAATCTAGAAGAGATAGAGCGATTTTAAGTGTTTTTTATGCTCACTGGGAATCCACAGATTCTGGCAATATATGATAATAGGCTGTAGCAAAAATATTTTTGGAGATATTTAAAAAAATCTTTTGCAAAACTTTAAACTCGTTTTCTGGCTAAACTGGAAGAGATAGAGCGATTTTAAGTGTTTTTCGTGATCACTGGGAATGCACAGATTCTGGCAATATATGATAATAGGCTGTAGCAAAAATATTTTTGGAGATATTTAAAAAAATCTTTTGCAAAATTTTAAACGCGTTTTCTGGCTAAACTAGAAGAGATAGAGCGATTTTAAGTGTTTTTTTGTGATCACTGGGAATCCACAGATTCTGGCAATATATGATAATAGGCTGTAGCAAAAATATTTTTGGAGATATTTAAAAAAATCTTTTGCAAAACTTTAAACGCGTTTTCTGGCTAATCTAGAAGAGATAGAGCGATTTTAAGTGTTTTTTATGCTCACTGGGAATCCACAGATTCTGGCAATATATGATAATAGGCTGTAGCAAAAATATTTTTGGAGATATTTAAAAAAATCTTTTGCAAAACCTTAAACGCGTTTTCTGGCTAAACTAGAAGAGATAGAGCGATTTTAAGTGTTTTTTATGCTCACTGGGAATCCACAGATTCTGGCAATATATGATAATAGGCTGTAGCAAAAATATTTTTGGAGATATTTAAAAAAATCTTTTGCAAAACTTTAAACTCGTTTTCTGGCTAAACTGGAAGAGATAGAGCGATTTTAAGTGTTTTTCGTGATCACTGGGAATGCACAGATTCTGGCAATATATGATAATAGGCTGTAGCAAAAATAATTTTGGAGATATTTAAAAAAATCTTTTGCAAAATTTTAAACGCGTTTTCTGGCTAAAATAGGAGAGATAGAGCGACTTTAAGTGTGTTTTTGTGGTCACTGGGAATCCACAGATTCTGGCAATGTATAATAATAGGCTGTAGCAAAAATAATTTTGGAGATATTTAAAAATATCTTTTGCAAAACTTTAAACGCGTTTTCTGGCTAAAATAGGAGAGATAGAGAGACTTTAAGTGTTTTTCTGCAGCAAAAATATTTTTGGAGATATTTAAAAAAATCTTTTGCAAAACCTTAAACGCGTTTTCTGGCTAAACTAGAAGAGATAGAGCGATTTTATTTGTTTTTTATGATCACTGGGAATCCACAGATTCTGGCAATATATGATAATAGGCTGTAGCAAAAATATTTTTGGAGATATTTAAAAAAATCTTTTGCAAAACTTTAAACGCGTTTTCTGGCTAAACTAGAAGAGATAGAGCGATTTTAAGTGTTTTTCGTGATCACTGGGAATCCACAGATTCTGGCAATATATGATAATAGGCTGTAGCAAAAATATTTTTGGAGATATTTAAAAAAATCTTTTGCAAAATTTTAAACGCGTTTTCTGGCTAAACTAGAAGAGATAGAGCGATTTTAAGTGTTTTTTATGATCACTGGGAATCCACAGATTCTGGCAATATGTGATAATAGGCTGTATTTAAAAAAAACTTTTGCAAAACTTTAAACGCGTTTTCTGGCTAAACTAGAAGAGATAGAGCGATTTTAACTGTTTTTTTGTGATCACTGGGAATCCACAGATTCTGGCAATATATGATAATAGGCTGTAGCAAAAATATTTTTGGAGATATTTAAAAAAATCTTTTGCAAAACTTTAAACGCGTTTTCTGGCTAAACTAGAAGAGATAGAGCGATTTTAAGTGTTTTTTATGTTCACTGGGAATCCACAGATTCTGGCAATATATGATAATAGGCTGTAGCAAAAATATTTTTGGAGATATTTAAAAAAATCTTTTGCAAAACTTTAAACGCGTTTTCTGGCTAAACTAGAAGGGACAGAGCGATTTTAAGTGTTTTTTATGCTCACTGGGAATCCACAGATTCTGGCAATATATGATAATAGGCTGTAGCAAAAATATTTTTGGAGATATTTAAAAAAATCTTTTGCAAAATTTTAAACGCGTTTTCTGGCTAAACTAGAAGAGATAGAGCGATTTTAAGTGTTTTTTTGTGATCACTGCGAATCCACAGATTCTGGCAATATATGATAATAGGCTGTAGCAAAAATATTTTTGGAGATATTTAAAAAAATCTTTTGCAAAACTTTAAACGCGTTTTCTGGCTAATCTAGAAGAGATAGAGCGATTTTAAGTGTTTTTTATGCTCACTGGGAATCCACAGATTCTGGCAATATATGATAATAGGCTGTAGCAAAAATATTTTTGGAGATATTTAAAAAAATCTTTTGCAAAACTTTAAACGCGTTTTCTGGCTAATCTAGAAGAGATAGAGCGATTTTAAGTGTTTTTTATGCTCACTGGGAATCCACAGATTCTGGCAATATATGATAATAGGCTGTAGCAAAAATATTTTTGGAGATATTTAAAAAAATCTTTTGCAAAACTTTAAACTCGTTTTCTGGCTAAACTGGAAGAGATAGAGCGATTTTAAGTGTTTTTCGTGATCACTGGGAATGCACAGATTCTGGCAATATATGATAATAGGCTGTAGCAAAAATATTTTTGGAGATATTTAGAAAAATCTTTTGCAAAATTTTAAACGCGTTTTCTGGCTAAACTAGAAGAGATAGAGCGATTTTAAGTGTTTTTTTGTGATCACTGGGAATCCACAGATTCTGGCAATATATGATAATAGGCTGTAGCAAAAATATTTTTGGAGATATTTAAAAAAATCTTTTGCAAAACTTTAAACGCGTTTTCTGGCTAATCTAGAAGAGATAGAGCGATTTTAAGTGTTTTTTATGCTCACTGGGAATCCACAGATTCTGGCAATATATGATAATAGGCTGTAGCAAAAATATTTTTGGAGATATTTAAAAAAATCTTTTGCAAAACTTTAAACGCGTTTTCTGGCTAATCTAGAAGAGATAGAGCGATTTTAAGTGTTTTTTATGCTCACTGGGAATCCACAGATTCTGGCAATATATGATAATAGGCTGTAGCAAAAATATTTTTGGAGATATTTAAAAAAATCTTTTGCAAAACTTTAAACTCGTTTTCTGGCTAAACTGGAAGAGATAGAGCGATTTTAAGTGTTTTTCGTGATCACTGGGAATGCACAGATTCTGGCAATATATGATAATAGGCTGTAGCAAAAATATTTTTGGAGATATTTAAAAAAATCTTTTGCAAAATTTTAAACGCGTTTTCTGGCTAAACTAGAAGAGATAGAGCGATTTTAAGTGTTTTTTTGTGATCACTGGGAATCCACAGATTCTGGCAATATATGATAATAGGCTGTAGCAAAAATATTTTTGGAGATATTTAAAAAAATCTTTTGCAAAACTTTAAACGCGTTTTCTGGCTAATCTAGAAGAGATAGAGCGATTTTAAGTGTTTTTTATGCTCACTGGGAATCCACAGATTCTGGCAATATATGATAATAGGCTGTAGCAAAAATATTTTTGGAGATATTTAAAAAAATCTTTTGCAAAACCTTAAACGCGTTTTCTGGCTAAACTAGAAGAGATAGAGCGATTTTAAGTGTTTTTTATGCTCACTGGGAATCCACAGATTCTGGCAATATATGATAATAGGCTGTAGCAAAAATATTTTTGGAGATATTTAAAAAAATCTTTTGCAAAACTTTAAACTCGTTTTCTGGCTAAACTGGAAGAGATAGAGCGATTTTAAGTGTTTTTCGTGATCACTGGGAATGCACAGATTCTGGCAATATATGATAATAGGCTGTAGCAAAAATAATTTTGGAGATATTTAAAAAAATCTTTTGCAAAATTTTAAACGCGTTTTCTGGCTAAAATAGGAGAGATAGAGCGACTTTAAGTGTGTTTTTGTGGTCACTGGGAATCCACAGATTCTGGCAATGTATAATAATAGGCTGTAGCAAAAATAATTTTGGAGATATTTAAAAATATCTTTTGCAAAACTTTAAACGCGTTTTCTGGCTAAAATAGGAGAGATAGAGCGACTTTAAGTGTTTTTCTGCAGCAAAAATATTTTTGGAGATATTTAAAAAAATCTTTTGCAAAACTTTAAACGCGTTTTCTGGCTAAACTAGAAGAGATAGAGCAATTTTATTTGTTTTTTATGATCACTGGGAATCCACAGATTCTGGCAATATATGATAATAGGCTGTAGCAAAAATATTTTTGGAGATATTTAAAAAAATCTTTTGCAAAACTTTAAACGCGTTTTCTGGCTAAACTAGAAGAGATAGAGCGATTTTAAGTGTTTTTCGTGATCACTGGGAATCCACAGATTCTGGCAATATATGATAATAGGCTGTAGCAAAAATATTTTTGGAGATATTTAAAAAAATCTTTTGCAAAACTTTAAACGCGTTTTCTGGCTAAACTAGAAGAGATAGAGCGATTTTAAGTGTTTTTTATGTTCACTGGGAATGCACAGATTCTGGCAATATATGATAATAGGCTGTAGCAAAAATATTTTTGGAGATATTTAAAAAAATCTTTTGCAAAATTTTAAACGCGTTTTCTGGCTAAACTAGAAGAGATAGAGCGATTTTAAGTGTTTTTTTGTGATCACTGGGAATCCACAGATTCTGGCAATATATGATAATAGGCTGTAGCAAAAATATTTTTGGAGATATTTAAAAAAATCTTTTGCAAAACTTTAAACGCGTTTTCTGGCTAATCTAGAAGAGATAGATAGGGAATGCACAGATTCTGGCAATATATGATAATAGGCTGTAGCAAAAATATTTTTGGAGATATTTAAAAAAATCTTTTCCAAAATTTTAAACGCGTTTTCTGGCTAAACTAGAAGAGATAGAGCGATTTTAAGTGTTTTTTTGTGATCACTGGGAATCCACAGATTCTGGCAATATATGATAATAGGCTGTAGCAAAAATATTTTTGGAGATATTTAAAAAAATCTTTTGCAAAACTTTAAACGCGTTTTCTGGCTAATCTAGAAGAGATAGAGCGATTTTAAGTGTTTTTTATGCTCACTGGGAATCCACAGATTCTGGCAATATATGATAATAGGCTGTAGCAAAAATATTTTTGGAGATATTTAAAAAAAATCTTTTGCAAAACCTCAAACGCGTTTTCTGGCTAAACTAGAAGAGATAGAGCGATTTTAAGTGTTTTTTATGCTCACTGGGAATCCACAGATTCTGGCAATATATGATAATAGGCTGTAGCAAAAATATTTTTGGAGATATTTAAAAAAATCTTTTGAAAAACTTTAAACTCGTTTTCTGGCTAAACTGGAAGAGATAGAGCGATTTTAAGTGTTTTTCGTGATCACTGGGAATGCACAGATTCTGGCAATATATGATAATAGGCTGTAGCAAAAATAATTTTGGAGATATTTAAAAAAATCTTTTGCAAAATTTTAAACGCGTTTTCTGGCTAAAATAGGAGAGATAGAGCGACTTTAAGTGTTTTTTGTGATCACTGCGAATCCATAGATTCTGGCAATATATGATAATAGGTTGTAGCAAAAATATTTTTGGAGATATTTAAAAAAATCTTTTGCAAAATTTTAAGCGCGTTTTCTAGCTAAACTAGAAGGGACAGAGCGATTTTAAGTGTTTTTTGTGATCACTGGGAATCCACAGATTCTGGCAATATATGATAATAGGCTGTAGCAAAAATATTTTTGGAGATATTTAAAAAAAATCTTTTGAAAACTTTAAACTCGTTTTAGGGCTAAACTAGAAGAGATAGAGCGATTTTAAGTGTTTTTTGTGATCACTGGGAATCCACAGATTCTGGAAATATATGATAATAGGCTGTAGCAAAAATATTTTTGGAGATATTTAAAAAAATCTTTTGCAAAACTTTAAACGCGTTTTCTGGCTAAACTAGAAGAGATAGAGCGATTCTAAGTGTTTTTCGTGATCACTGGGAATCCACAGATTCTGGCAATATATGATAATAGGCTGTAGCAAAGATAATTTTGGAGATATTTAAAAAAATCTTTTGCAAAACTTTAAACGCGTTTTCTGGCTAAAATAGAAGAGATAGAGCGACTTTAAGTGTTTTTCTGCAGCAAAAATATTTTTGGAGATATTTAAAAAAATCTTTTGCAAAACTTTAAACGCGTTTTCTGGCTAAACTAGAAGAGATAGAGCGATTTTATTTGTTTTTTATGATCACTGGGAATCCACAGATTCTGGCAATATATGATAATAGGCTGTAGCAAAAATATTTTTGGAGATATTTAAAAAAATCTTTTGCAAAACTTTAAACGCGTTTTCTGGCTAAACTAGAAGAGATAGAGCGATTTTAAGTGTTTTTCGTGATCACTGGGAATCCACAGATTCTGGCAATATATGATAATAGGCTGTAGCAAAAATATTTTTGGAGATATTTAAAAAAATCTTTTGCAAAATTTTAAACGCGTTTTCTGGCTAAACTAGAAGAGATAGAGCGATTTTAAGTGTTTTTTATGATCACTGGGAATCCACAGATTCTGGCAATATGTGATAATAGGCTGTATTTAAAAAAAACTTTTGCAAAACTTTAAACGCGTTTTCTGGCTAAACTAGAAGAGATAGAGCGATTTTAAGTGTTTTTTGTGATCACTGGGAATCCACAGATTCTGGCAATATATGATAATAGGCTGTAGCAAAAATATTTTTGGAGATATTTAAAAAAATCTTTTGCAAAACTTTAAACGCGTTTTCTGGCTAAACTAGAAGAGATAGAGCGATTTTAAGTGTTTTTTATGTTCACTGGGAATCCACAGATTCTGGCAATATATGATAATAGGCTGTAGCAAAAATATTTTTGGAGATATTTAAAAAAATCTTTTGCAAAACTTTAAACGCGTTTTCTGGCTAAACTAGAAGGGACAGAGCGATTTAAGTGTTTTTTGTGATCACTGGGAATCCACAGATTCTGGCAATATATGATAATAGGCTGTAGCAAAAATATTTTTGGAGATATTTAAAAAAATCTTTTGCAAAACCTTAAACGCGTTTTCTGGCTAAACTAGAAGAGATAGAGCGATTTTAAGTGTTTTTTTGTGATCACTGGGAATCCACAGATTCTGGCAATATATGATAATAGGCTGTAGCAAAAATATTTTTGGAGATATTTAAAAAAATCTTTTGCAAAACTTTAAACGCGTTTTCTGGCTAAACTAGAAGAGATAGAGCGATTTTAAGTGTTTTTTATGTTCACTGGGAATGCACAGATTCTGGCAATATATGATAATAGGCTGTAGCAAAAATATTTTTGGAGATATTTAAAAAAATCTTTTGCAAAATTTTAAACGCGTTTTCTGGCTAAACTAGAAGAGATAGAGCGATTTTAAGTGTTTTTTACGATCACTGGGAATCCACAGATTCTGGCAATATATGATAATAGGCTGTAGCAAAAATATTTTTGGAGATATTTAAAAAAATCTTTTGCAAAACTTTAAACGCGTTTTCTGGCTAATCTAGAAGAGATAGAGCGATTTTAAGTGTTTTTTATGCTCACTGGGAATCCACAGATTCTGGCAATATATGATAATAGGCTGTAGCAAAAATATTTTTGGAGATATTTAAAAAAATCTTTTGCAAAACCTTAAACGCGTTTTCTGGCTAAACTAGAAGAGATAGAGCGATTTTAAGTGTTTTTTATGCTCACTGGGAATCCACAGATTCTGGCAATATATGATAATAGGCTGTAGCAAAAATATTTTTGGAGATATTTAAAAAAATCTTTTGCAAAACTTTAAACTCGTTTTCTGGCTAAACTGGAAGAGATAGAGCGATTTTAAGTGTTTTTCGTGATCACTGGGAATGCACAGATTCTGGCAATATATGATAATAGGCTGTAGCAAAAATAATTTTGGAGATATTTAAAAAAATCTTTTGCAAAATTTTAAACGCGTTTTCTGGCTAAAATAGGAGAGATAGAGCGACTTTAAGTGTGTTTTTGTGGTCACTGGGAATCCACAGATT
Organism: Condylostylus longicornis; assembly: GCF_029603195.1. Lineage (NCBI taxonomy): Eukaryota > Metazoa > Arthropoda > Insecta > Diptera > Dolichopodidae > Condylostylus > Condylostylus longicornis. The sequence continues at coordinate 2,060,478 of NW_026578009.1, read as the reverse complement.
CTGGCAATATATGATAATAGGCTGTAGCAAAAATATTTTTGGAGATATTTAAAAAAATCTTTTGCAAAACTTTAAACGCGTTTTCTGGCTAATCTAGAAGAGATAGAGCGATTTTAAGTGTTTTTTATGCTCACTGGGAATCCACAGATTCTGGCAATATATGATAATAGGCTGTAGCAAAAATATTTTTGGAGATATTTAAAAAAATCTTTTGCAAAACCTTAAACGCGTTTTCTGGCTAAACTAGAAGAGATAGAGCGATTTTAAGTGTTTTTTATGCTCACTGGGAATCCACAGATTCTGGCAATATATGATAATAGGCTGTAGCAAAAATATTTTTGGAGATATTTAAAAAAATCTTTTGCAAAACTTTAAACTCGTTTTCTGGCTAAACTGGAAGAGATAGAGCGATTTTAAGTGTTTTTCGTGATCACTGGGAATGCACAGATTCTGGCAATATATGATAATAGGCTGTAGCAAAAATAATTTTGGAGATATTTAAAAAAATCTTTTGCAAAATTTTAAACGCGTTTTCTGGCTAAAATAGGAGAGATAGAGCGACTTTAAGTGTGTTTTTGTGGTCACTGGGAATCCACAGATTCTGGCAATATATAATAATAGGCTGTAGCAAAAATAATTTTGGAGATATTTAAAAATATCTTTTGCAAAACTTTAAACGCGTTTTCTGGCTAAAATAGGAGAGATAGAGCGACTTTAAGTGTTTTTTGTGATCACTGCGAATCCATAGATTCTGGCAATATATGATAATAGGTTGTAGCAAAAATATTTTTGGAGATATTTAAAAAAATCTTTTGCAAAATTTTAAGCGCGTTTTCTAGCTAAACTAGAAGGGACAGAGCGATTTTAAGTGCTTTTTGTGATCACTGGGAATCCACAGATTCTGGCAATATATGATAATAGGCTGTAGCAAAAATATTTTTGGAGATATTTAAAAAAAATCTTTTGAAAACTTTAAACTCGTTTTCGGGCTAAACTAGAAGAGATAGAGCGATTTTAAGTGTTTTTTGTGATCACTGGGAATCCACAGATTCTGGAAATATATGATAATAGGCTGTAGCAAAAATATTTTTGGAGATATTTAAAAAAATCTTTTGCAAAACTTTAAACGCGTTTTCTGGCTAAACTAGAAGAGATAGAGCGATTCTAAGTGTTTTTCGTGATCACTGGGAATCCACAGATTCTGGCAATATATGATAATAGGCTGTAGCAAAGATAATTTTGGAGATATTTAAAAAAATCTTTTGCAAAACTTTAAACGCGTTTTCTGGCTAAAATAGAAGAGATAGAGCGACTTTAAGTGTTTTTCTGCAGCAAAAATATTTTTGGAGATATTTAAAAAAATCTTTTGCAAAACTTTAAACGCGTTTTCTGGCTAAACTAGAAGAGATAGAGCGATTTTATTTGTTTTTTATGATCACTGGGAATCCACAGATTCTGGCAATATATGATAATAGGCTGTAGCAAAAATATTTTTGGAGATATTTAAAAAAATCTTTTGCAAAACTTTAAACGCGTTTTCTGGCTAAACTAGAAGAGATAGAGCGATTTTAAGTGTTTTTCGTGATCACTGGGAATCCACAGATTCTGGCAATATATGATAATAGGCTGTAGCAAAAATATTTTTGGAGATATTTAAAAAAATCTTTTGCAAAATTTTAAACTCGTTTTCTGGCTAAACTAGAAGAGATAGAGCGATTTTAAGTGTTTTTTATGATCACTGGGAATCCACAGATTCTGGCAATATGTGATAATAGGCTGTATTTAAAAAAAACTTTTGCAAAACTTTAAACGCGTTTTCTGGCTAAACTAGAAGAGATAGAGCGATTTTAACTGTTTTTTTGTGATCACTGGGAATCCACAGATTCTGGCAATATATGATAATAGGCTGTAGCAAAAATATTTTTGGAGATATTTAAAAAAATCTTTTGCAAAACTTTAAACGCGTTTTCTGGCTAAACTAGAAGAGATAGAGCGATTTTAAGTGTTTTTTATGTTCACTGGGAATCCACAGATTCTGGCAATATATGATAATAGGCTGTAGCAAAAATATTTTTGGAGATATTTAAAAAAATCTTTTGCAAAACTTTAAACGCGTTTTCTGGCTAAACTAGAAGGGACAGAGCGATTTAAGTGTTTTTTGTGATCACTGGGAATCCACAGATTCTGGCAATATATGATAATAGGCTGTAGCAAAAATATTTTTGGAGATATTTAAAAAAATCTTTTGCAAAACTTTAAATGCGTTTTCTGGCTAAACTAGAAGAGATAGAGCGATTTTAAGTGTTTTTTATGTTCACTGGGAATCCACAGATTCTGGCAATATATGATAATAGGCTGTAGCAAAAATATTTTTGGAGATATTTAAAAAAATCTTCTGCAAAACTTTAAACGCGTTTTCTGGCTAAACTAGAAGAGGTAGAGCGATTTTAAGTGTTTTTTGTGATCACTGAGAATCCACAGATTCTGGCAATATATGATAATAGGCTGTAGCAAAAATATTTTTGGAGATATTTAAAAAAATCTTTTGCAAAACTTTAAACGCGTTTTCTGGCTAAACTAGAAGAGATAGAGCGATTTTAAGTGTTTTTTATGTTCACTGGGAATCCACAGATTCTGGCAATATATGATAACAGGCTGTAGCAAAAATATTTTTGGAGATATTTAAAAAAATCTTTTGCAAAACTTTAAACGCGTTTTCTGGCTAAACTAGAAGAGACAGAGCGATTTTAAGTGTTTTTTATGTTCACTGGGAATCCACAGATTCTGGCAATATATGATAATAGGCTGTAGCAAAAATATTTTTGGAGATATTTAAAAAAATCTTTTGCAAAACTTTAAACGCGTTTTCTGGCTAAACTAGAAGAGATAGAGCGATTCTAAGTGTTTTTCGTGATCACTGGGAATCCATAGATTCTGGCAATATATGATAATAGGCTGTAGCAAAGATAATTTTGGAGATATTTAAAAATATCTTTTGCAAAACTTTAAACGCGTTTTCTGGCTAAAATAGGAGAGATAGAGCGACTTTAAGTGTTTTTTGTGATCACTGCGAATCCATAGATTCTGGCAATATATGATAATAGGTTGTAGCAAAAATATTTTTGGAGATATTTAAAAAAATCTTTTGCAAAATTTTAAGCGCGTTTTCTAGCTAAACTAGAAGGGACAGAGCGATTTTAAGTGTTTTTTATGTTCACTGGGAATCCACAGATTCTGGCAATATATGATAATAGGCTGTAGCAAAAATATTTTTGGAGATATTTAAAAAAATCTTCTGCAAAACTTTAAACGCGTTTTCTGGCTAAACTAGAAGAGGTAGAGCGATTTTAAGTGTTTTTTGTGATCACTGAGAATCCACAGATTCTGGCAATATATGATAATAGGCTGTAGCAAAAATATTTTTGGAGATATTTAAAAAAATCTTTTGCAAAACTTTAAACGCGTTTTCTGGCTAAACTAGAAGAGATAGAGCGATTCTAAGTGTTTTTCGTGATCACTGGGAATCCATAGATTCTGGCAATATATGATAATAGGCTGTAGCAAAGATAATTTTGGAGATATTTAAAAATATCTTTTGCAAAACTTTAAACGCGTTTTCTGGCTAAAATAGGAGAGATAGAGCGACTTTAAGTGTTTTTTGTGATCACTGCGAATCCATAGATTCTGGCAATATATGATAACAGGCTGTAGCAAAAATATTTTTGGAGATATTTAAAAAAATCTTTTGCAAAACTTTAAACGCGTTTTCTGGCTAAACTAGAAGGGACAGAGCGATTTAAGTGTTTTTTGTGATCACTGGGAATCCACAGATTCTGGCAATATATGATAATAGGCTGTAGCAAAAATATTTTTGGAGATATTTAAAAAAATCTTTTGCAAAACTTTAAACGCGTTTTCTGGCTAAACTAGAAGAGATAGAGCGATTTTAAGTGTTTTTTATGTTCACTGGGAATCCACAGATTCTGGCAATATATGATAATAGGCTGTAGCAAAAATATTTTTGGAGATATTTAAAAAAATCTTCTGCAAAACTTTAAACGCGTTTTCTGGCTAAACTAGAAGAGGTAGAGCGATTTTAAGTGTTTTTTGTGATCACTGAGAATCCACAGATTCTGGCAATATATGATAATAGGCTGTAGCAAAAATATTTTTGGAGATATTTAAAAAAATCTTTTGCAAAACTTTAAACGCGTTTTCTGGCTAAACTAGAAGAGATAGAGCGATTCTAAGTGTTTTTCGTGATCACTGGGAATCCATAGATTCTGGCAATATATGATAATAGGCTGTAGCAAAGATAATTTTGGAGATATTTAAAAATATCTTTTGCAAAACTTTAAACGCGTTTTCTGGCTAAAATAGGAGAGATAGAGCGACTTTAAGTGTTTTTTGTGATCACTGCGAATCCATAGATTCTGGCAATATATGATAATAGGTTGTAGCAAAAATATTTTTGGAGATATTTAAAAAAATCTTTTGCAAAATTTTAAGCGCGTTTTCTAGCTAAACTAGAAGGGACAGAGCGATTTTAAGTGTTTTTTGTGATCACTGGGAATCCACAGATTCTGGCAATATATGATAATAGGCTGTAGCAAAAATATTTTTGGAGATATTTAAAAAAAATCTTTTGAAAACTTTAAACTCGTTTTCGGGCTAAACTAGAAGAGATAGAGCGATTTTAAGTGTTTTTTGTGATCACTGGGAATCCACAGATTCTGGAAATATATGATAATAGGCTGTAGCAAAAATATTTTTGGAGATATTAAAAAAATCTTTTGCAAAACTTTAAACGCGTTTTCTGGCTAAACTAGAAGAGATAGAGCGATTCTAAGTGTTTTTCGTGATCACTGGGAATCCACAGATTCTGGCAATATATGATAATAGGCTGTAGCAAAGATAATTTTGGAGATATTTAAAAAAATCTTTTGCAAAACTTTAAACGCGTTTTCTGGCTAAAATAGAAGAGATAGAGCGACTTTAAGTGTTTTTCTGCAGCAAAAATATTTTTGGAGATATTTAAAAAAATCTTTTGCAAAACTTTAAACGCGTTTTCTGGCTAAACTAGAAGAGATAGAGCGATTTTATTTGTTTTTTATGATCACTGGGAATCCACAGATTCTGGCAATATATGATAATAGGCTGTAGCAAAAATATTTTTGGAGATATTTAAAAAAATCTTTTGCAAAACTTTAAACGCGTTTTCTGGCTAAACTAGAAGAGATAGAGCGATTTTAAGTGTTTTTCGTGATCACTGGGAATCCACAGATTCTGGCAATATATGATAATAGGCTGTAGCAAAAATATTTTTGGAGATATTTAAAAAAATCTTTTGCAAAATTTTAAACTCGTTTTCTGGCTAAACTAGAAGAGATAGAGCGATTTTAAGTGTTTTTTATGATCACTGGGAATCCACAGATTCTGGCAATATATGATAATAGGCTGTATTTAAAAAAAACTTTTGCAAAACTTTAAACGCGTTTTCTGGCTAAACTAGAAGAGATAGAGCGATTTTAACTGTTTTTTTGTGATCACGGGGAATCCACAGATTCTGGCAATATATGATAATAGGCTGTAGCAAAAATATTTTTGGAGATATTTAAAAAAATCTTTTGCAAAACTTTAAACGCGTTTTCTGGCTAAACTAGAAGAGATAGAGCGATTTTAAGTGTTTTTTATGTTCACTGGGAATCCACAGATTCTGGCAATATATGATAATAGGCTGTAGCAAAAATATTTTTGGAGATATTTAAAAAAATCTTCTGCAAAACTTTAAACGCGTTTTCTGGCTAAACTAGAAGAGATAGAGCGATTTTAAGTGTTTTTTGTGATCACTGAGAATCCACAGATTCTGGCAATATATGATAATAGGCTGTAGCAAAAATATTTTTGGAGATATTTAAAAAAATCTTCTGCAAAACTTTAAACGCGTTTTCTGGCTAAACTAGAAGAGGTAGAGCGATTTTAAGTGTTTTTTGTGATCACTGAGAATCCACAGATTCTGGCAATATATGATAATAGGCTGTAGCAAAAATATTTTTGGAGATATTTAAAAAAATCTTTTGCAAAACTTTAAACGCGTTTTCTGGCTAAACTAGAAGAGATAGAGCGATTTTAAGTGTTTTTTGTGATCACTGGGAATCCACAGATTCTGGCAATATATGATAATAGGCTGTAGCAAAAATATTTTTGGAGATATTTAAAAAAATCTTTTGCAAAACTTTAAACGCGTTTTCTGGCTAAACTAGAAGAGATAGAGCGATTTTAAGTGTTTTTTATGTTCACTGGGAATCCACAGATTCTGGCAATATATGATAATAGGCTGTAGCAAAAATATTTTTGGAGATATTTAAAAAAATCTTCTGCAAAACTTTAAACGCGTTTTCTGGCTAAACTAGAAGAGGTAGAGCGATTTTAAGTGTTTTTTGTGATCACTGAGAATCCACAGATTCTGGCAATATATGATAATAGGCTGTAGCAAAAATATTTTTGGAGATATTTAAAAAAATCTTTTGCAAAACTTTAAACGCGTTTTCTGGCTAAACTAGAAGAGATAGAGCGATTCTAAGTGTTTTTCGTGATCACTGGGAATCCATAGATTCTGGCAATATATGATAATAGGCTGTAGCAAAGATAATTTTGGAGATATTTAAAAATATCTTTTGCAAAACTTTAAACGCGTTTTCTGGCTAAAATAGGAGAGATAGAGCGACTTTAAGTGTTTTTTGTGATCACTGCGAATCCATAGATTCTGGCAATATATGATAATAGGTTGTAGCAAAAATATTTTTGGAGATATTTAAAAAAATCTTTTGCAAAATTTTAAGCGCGTTTTCTAGCTAAACTAGAAGGGACAGAGCGATTTTAAGTGTTTTTTGTGATCACTGGGAATCCACAGATTCTGGCAATATATGATAATAGGCTGTAGCAAAAATATTTTTGGAGATATTTAAAAAAAATCTTTTGAAAACTTTAAACTCGTTTTCGGGCTAAACTAGAAGAGATAGAGCGATTTTAAGTGTTTTTTGTGATCACTGGGAATCCACAGATTCTGGAAATATATGATAATAGGCTGTAGCAAAAATATTTTTGGAGATATTAAAAAAATCTTTTGCAAAACTTTAAACGCGTTTTCTGGCTAAACTAGAAGAGATAGAGCGATTCTAAGTGTTTTTCGTGATCACTGGGAATCCACAGATTCTGGCAATATATGATAATAGGCTGTAGCAAAGATAATTTTGGAGATATTTAAAAAAATCTTTTGCAAAACTTTAAACGCGTTTTCTGGCTAAAATAGAAGAGATAGAGCGACTTTAAGTGTTTTTCTGCAGCAAAAATATTTTTGGAGATATTTAAAAAAATCTTTTGCAAAACTTTAAACGCGTTTTCTGGCTAAACTAGAAGAGATAGAGCGATTTTATTTGTTTTTTATGATCACTGGGAATCCACAGATTCTGGCAATATATGATAATAGGCTGTAGCAAAAATATTTTTGGAGATATTTAAAAAAATCTTTTGCAAAACTTTAAACGCGTTTTCTGGCTAAACTAGAAGAGATAGAGCGATTTTAAGTGTTTTTCGTGATCACTGGGAATCCACAGATTCTGGCAATATATGATAATAGGCTGTAGCAAAAATATTTTTGGAGATATTTAAAAAAATCTTTTGCAAAATTTTAAACTCGTTTTCTGGCTAAACTAGAAGAGATAGAGCGATTTTAAGTGTTTTTTATGATCACTGGGAATCCACAGATTCTGGCAATATATGATAATAGGCTGTATTTAAAAAAAACTTTTGCAAAACTTTAAACGCGTTTTCTGGCTAAACTAGAAGAGATAGAGCGATTTTAACTGTTTTTTTGTGATCACGGGGAATCCACAGATTCTGGCAATATATGATAATAGGCTGTAGCAAAAATATTTTTGGAGATATTTAAAAAAATCTTTTGCAAAACTTTAAACGCGTTTTCTGGCTAAACTAGAAGAGATAGAGCGATTTTAAGTGTTTTTTATGTTCACTGGGAATCCACAGATTCTGGCAATATATGATAATAGGCTGTAGCAAAAATATTTTTGGAGATATTTAAAAAAATCTTCTGCAAAACTTTAAACGCGTTTTCTGGCTAAACTAGAAGAGATAGAGCGATTTTAAGTGTTTTTTGTGATCACTGAGAATCCACAGATTCTGGCAATATATGATAATAGGCTGTAGCAAAAATATTTTTGGAGATATTTAAAAAAATCTTTTGCAAAACTTTAAACGCGTTTTCTGGCTAAACTAGAAGAGATAGAGCGATTTTAAGTGTTTTTTATGTTCACTGGGAATCCACAGATTCTGGCAATATATGATAATAGGCTGTAGCAAAAATATTTTTGGAGATATTTAAAAAAATCTTTTGCAAAACTTTAAACGCGTTTTCTGGCTAAACTAGAAGAGACAGAGCGATTTTAAGTGTTTTTTATATTCACTGGGAATCCACAGTTTCTGGCAATATATGATAATAGGCTGTAGCAAAAATATTTTTGGAGATATTTAAAAAAATCTTTTGCAAAACTTTAAACGCGTTTTCTGGCTAAACTAGAAGAGATAGAGCGATTCTAAGTGTTTTTCGTGATCACTGGGAATCCATAGATTCTGGCAATATATGATAATAGGCTGTAGCAAAGATAATTTTGGAGATATTTAAAAAAATCTTTTGCAAAACTTTAAACGCGTTTTCTGGCTAAAATAGAAGAGATAGAGCGACTTTAAGTGTTTTTCTGCAGCAAAAATATTTTTGGAGATATTTAAAAAAATCTTTTGCAAAACTTTAAACGCGTTTTCTGGCTAAACTAGAAGAGATAGAGCGATTTTATTTGTTTTTTATGATCACTGGGAATCCACAGATTCTGGCAATATATGATAATAGGCTGTAGCAAAAATATTTTTGGAGATATTTAAAAAAATCTTTTGCAAAACTTTAAACGCGTTTTCTGGCTAAACTAGAAGAGATAGAGCGATTTTAAGTGTTTTTCGTGATCACTGGGAATCCACAGATTCTGGCAATATATGATAATAGGCTGTAGCAAAAATATTTTTGGAGATATTTAAAAAAATCTTTTGCAAAACTTTAAACGCGTTTTCTGGCTAAACTAGAAGAGATAGAGCGATTTTAAGTGTTTTTTATGATCACTGGGAATCCACAGATTCTGGCAATATGTGATAATAGGCTGTATTTAAAAAAAACTTTTGCAAAACTTTAAACGCGTTTTCTGGCTAAACTAGAAGAGATAGAGCGATTTTAACTGTTTTTTTGTGATCACTGGGAATCCACAGATTCTGGCAATATATGATAATAGGCTGTAGCAAAAATATTTTTGGAGATATTTAAAAAAATCTTTTGCAAAACTTTAAACGCGTTTTCTGGCTAAACTAGAAGGGACAGAGCGATTTAAGTGTTTTTTGTGATCACTGGGAATCCACAGATTCTGGCAATATATGATAATAGGCTGTAGCAAAAATATTTTTGGAGATATTTAAAAAAATCTTTTGCAAAACTTTAAACGCGTTTTCTGGCTAAACTAGAAGAGATAGAGCGATTCTAAGTGTTTTTCGTGATCACTGGGAATCCATAGATTCTGGCAATATATGATAATAGGCTGTAGCAAAGATAATTTTGGAGATATTTAAAAAAATCTTTTGCAAAACTTTAAACGCGTTTTCTGGCTAAAATAGAAGAGATAGAGCGACTTTAAGTGTTTTTCTGCAGCAAAAATATTTTTGGAGATATTTAAAAAAATCTTTTGCAAAACTTTAAACGCGTTTTCTGGCTAAACTAGAAGAGATAGAGCGATTTTAAGTGTTTTTTATGTTCACTGGGAATGCACAGATTCTGGCAATATATGATAATAGGCTGTAGCAAAAATATTTTTGGAGATATTTAAAAAAATCTTTTGCAAAATTTTAAACGCGTTTTCTGGCTAAACTAGAAGAGATAGAGCGATTTTAAGTGTTTTTTACGATCACTGGGAATCCACAGATTCTGGCAATATATGATAATAGGCTGTAGCAAAAATATTTTTGGAGATATTTAAAAAAATCTTTTGCAAAACTTTAAACGCGTTTTCTGGCTAATCTAGAAGAGATAGAGCGATTTTAAGTGTTTTTTATGCTCACTGGGAATCCACAGATTCTGGCAATATATGATAATAGTCTGTAGCAAAAATATTTTTGGAGATATTTAAAAAAATCTTTTGCAAAACCTTAAACGCGTTTTCTGGCTAAACTAGAAGAGATAGAGCGATTTTAAGTGTTTTTTATGCTCACTGGGAATCCACAGATTCTGGCAATATATGATAATAGGCTGTAGCAAAAATATTTTTGGAGATATTTAAAAAAATCTTTTGCAAAACTTTAAACTCGTTTTCTGGCTAAACTGGAAGAGATAGAGCGATTTTAAGTGTTTTTCGTGATCACTGGGAATGCACAGATTCTGGCAATATATGATAATAGGCTGTAGCAAAAATAATTTTGGAGATATTTAAAAAAATCTTTTGCAAAATTTTAAACGCGTTTTCTGGCTAAAATAGGAGAGATAGAGCGACTTTAAGTGTGTTTTTGTGGTCACTGGGAATCCACAGATTCTGGCAATATATAATAATAGGCTGTAGCAAAAATAATTTTGGAGATATTTAAAAATATCTTTTGCAAAACTTTAAACGCGTTTTCTGGCTAAAATAGGAGAGATAGAGCGACTTTAAGTGTTTTTTGTGATCACTGCGAATCCATAGATTCTGGCAATATATGATAATAGGTTGTAGCAAAAATATTTTTGGAGATATTTAAAAAAATCTTTTGCAAAATTTTAAGCGCGTTTTCTAGCTAAACTAGAAGGGACAGAGCGATTTTAAGTGTTTTTTGTGATCACTGGGAATCCACAGATTCTGGCAATATATGATAATAGGCTGTAGCAAAAATATTTTTGGAGATATTTAAAAAAAATCTTTTGAAAACTTTAAACTCGTTTTCGGGCTAAACTAGAAGAGATAGAGCGATTTTAAGTGTTTTTTGTGATCACTGGGAATCCACAGATTCTGGAAATATATGATAATAGGCTGTAGCAAAAATATTTTTGGAGATATTAAAAAAATCTTTTGCAAAACTTTAAACGCGTTTTCTGGCTAAACTAGAAGAGATAGAGCGATTCTAAGTGTTTTTCGTGATCACTGGGAATCCACAGATTCTGGCAATATATGATAATAGGCTGTAGCAAAGATAATTTTGGAGATATTTAAAAAAATCTTTTGCAAAACTTTAAACGCGTTTTCTGGCTAAAATAGAAGAGATAGAGCGACTTTAAGTGTTTTTCTGCAGCAAAAATATTTTTGGAGATATTTAAAAAAATCTTTTGCAAAACTTTAAACGCGTTTTCTGGCTAAACTAGAAGAGATAGAGCGATTTTATTTGTTTTTTATGATCACTGGGAATCCACAGATTCTGGCAATATATGATAATAGGCTGTAGCAAAAATATTTTTGGAGATATTTAAAAAAATCTTTTGCAAAACTTTAAACGCGTTTTCTGGCTAAACTAGAAGAGATAGAGCGATTTTAAGTGTTTTTCGTGATCACTGGGAATCCACAGATTCTGGCAATATATGATAATAGGCTGTAGCAAAAATATTTTTGGAGATATTTAAAAAAATCTTTTGCAAAATTTTAAACTCGTTTTCTGGCTAAACTAGAAGAGATAGAGCGATTTTAAGTGTTTTTTATGATCACTGGGAATCCACAGATTCTGGCAATATATGATAATAGGCTGTATTTAAAAAAAACTTTTGCAAAACTTTAAACGCGTTTTCTGGCTAAACTAGAAGAGATAGAGCGATTTTAACTGTTTTTTTGTGATCACGGGGAATCCACAGATTCTGGCAATATATGATAATAGGCTGTAGCAAAAATATTTTTGGAGATATTTAAAAAAATCTTTTGCAAAACTTTAAACGCGTTTTCTGGCTAAACTAGAAGAGATAGAGCGATTTTAAGTGTTTTTTATGTTCACTGGGAATCCACAGATTCTGGCAATATATGATAATAGGCTGTAGCAAAAATATTTTTGGAGATATTTAAAAAAATCTTCTGCAAAACTTTAAACGCGTTTTCTGGCTAAACTAGAAGAGATAGAGCGATTTTAAGTGTTTTTTGTGATCACTGAGAATCCACAGATTCTGGCAATATATGATAATAGGCTGTAGCAAAAATATTTTTGGAGATATTTAAAAAAATCTTTTGCAAAACTTTAAACGCGTTTTCTGGCTAAACTAGAAGAGATAGAGCGATTTTAAGTGTTTTTTATGTTCACTGGGAATCCACAGATTCTGGCAATATATGATAATAGGCTGTAGCAAAAATATTTTTGGAGATATTTAAAAAAATCTTTTGCAAAACTTTAAACGCGTTTTCTGGCTAAACTAGAAGAGACTGAGCGATTTTAAGTGTTTTTTATGTTCACTGGGAATCCACAGTTTCTGGCAATATATGATAATAGGCTGTAGCAAAAATATTTTTGGAGATATTTAAAAAAATCTTTTGCAAAACTTTAAACGCGTTTTCTGGCTAAACTAGAAGAGATAGAGCGATTCTAAGTGTTTTTCGTGATCACTGGGAATCCATAGATTCTGGCAATATATGATAATAGGCTGTAGCAAAGATAATTTTGGAGATATTTAAAAAAATCTTTTGCAAAACTTTAAACGCGTTTTCTGGCTAAAATAGAAGAGATAGAGCGACTTTAAGTGTTTTTCTGCAGCAAAAATATTTTTGGAGATATTTAAAAAAATCTTTTGCAAAACTTTAAACGCGTTTTCTGGCTAAACTAGAAGAGATAGAGCGATTTTATTTGTTTTTTATGATCACTGGGAATCCACAGATTCTGGCAATATATGATAATAGGCTGTAGCAAAAATATTTTTGGAGATATTTAAAAAAATCTTTTGCAAAACTTTAAACGCGTTTTCTGGCTAAACTAGAAGAGATAGAGCGATTTTAAGTGTTTTTCGTGATCACTGGGAATCCACAGATTCTGGCAATATATGATAATAGGCTGTAGCAAAAATATTTTTGGAGATATTTAAAAAAATCTTTTGCAAAATTTTAAACGCGTTTTCTGGCTAAATTAGAAGAGATAGAGCGATTTTAAGTGTTTTTTATGATCACTGGGAATCCACAGATTCTGGCAATATGTGATAATAGGCTGTATTTAAAAAAAACTTTTGCAAAACTTTAAACGCGTTTTCTGGCTAAACTAGAAGAGATAGAGCGATTTTAACTGTTTTTTTGTGATCACTGGGAATCCACAGATTCTGGCAATATATGATAATAGGCTGTAGCAAAAATATTTTTGGAGATATTTAAAAAAATCTTTTGCAAAACTTTAAACGCGTTTTCTGGCTAAACTAGAAGGGACAGAGCGATTTAAGTGTTTTTTGTGATCACTGGGAATCCACAGATTCTGGCAATATATGATAATAGGCTGTAGCAAAAATATTTTTGGAGATATTTAAAAAAATCTTTTGCAAAACCTTAAACGCGTTTTCTGGCTAAACTAGAAGAGATAGAGCGATTTTAAGTGTTTTTTTGTGATCACTGGGAATCCACAGATTCTGGCAATATATGATAATAGGCTGTAGCAAAAATATTTTTGGAGATATTTAAAAAAATCTTTTGCAAAACTTTAAACGCGTTTTCTGGCTAAACTAGAAGAGATAGAGCGATTTTAAGTGTTTTTTATGTTCACTGGGAATCCACAGATTCTGGCAATATATGATAATAGGCTGTAGCAAAAATATTTTTGGAGATATTTAAAAAAATCTTCTGCAAAACTTTAAACGCGTTTTCTGGCTAAATTAGAAGAGATAGAGCGATTTTAAGTGTTTTTTGTGATCACTGAGAATCCACAGATTCTGGCAATATATGATAATAGGCTGTAGCAAAAATATTTTTGGAGATATTTAAAAAAATCTTTTGCAAAACTTTAAACGCGTTTTCTGGCTAAACTAGAAGAGATAGAGCGATTTTAAGTGTTTTTTATGTTCACTGGGAATCCACAGATTCTGGCAATATATGATAATAGGCTGTAGCAAAAATATTTTTGGAGATATTTAAAAAAATCTTTTGCAAAATCTTAAACGCGTTTTCTGACTAAACTAGAAGAGATAGAGCGATTTTAAGTGTTTTTTATGATCATTGGGAATCCACAGATTCTGGCAATATATGATAATAGGCTGTAGCAAAAATATTTTTGGAGATATTTAAAAAAATCTTTTGCAAAACTTTAAACGCGTTTTCTGGCTAAACTAGAAGAGATAGAGCGATTTTAAGTGTTTTTTATGATCACTGGGAATCCACAGATTCTGGCAATATATGATAATAGGCTGTAGCAAAGATAATTTTGGAGATATTTAAAAAAATCTTTTGCAAAACTTTAAACGCGTTTTCTGGCTAAAATAGAAGAGATAGAGCGACTTTAAGTGTTTTTTGTGATCACTGCGAATCCATAGATTCTGGCAATTTATGATAATAGGCTGTAGCAAAAATATTTTTGGAGATATTTAAAAAAATCTTTTGCAAAACTTTAAACGCGTTTTCTGGCTAAACTAGAAGAGATAGAGCGATTTTATTTGTTTTTTATGATCACTGGGAATCCACAGATTCTGGCAATATATGATAATAGGCTGTAGCAAAAATATTTTTGGAGATATTTAAAAAATCTTTTGCAAAACTTTAAACGCGTTTTCTGGCTAAACTAGAAGAGATAGAGCGATTTTAAGTGTTTTTTGTGATCACTGGGAATCCACAGATTCTGGCAATATATGATAATAGGCTGTAGCAAAAATATTTTTGGAGATATTTAAAAAAATCTTTTGCAAAATTTTAAACGCGTTTTCTGGCTAAACTAGAAGAGATAGAGCGATTTTAAGTGTTTTTTTGTGATCACTGGGAATCCACAGATTCTGGCAATATATGATAATAGGCTGTAGCAAAAATATTTTTGGAGATATTTAAAAAAATCTTTTGCAAAACTTTAAACGCGTTTTCTGGCTAAACTAGAAGAGACAGAGCGATTTAAGTGTTTTTTGTGATCACTGGGAATCCACAGATTCTGGCAATATATGATAATAGGCTGTAGCAAAAATATTTTTGGAGATATTTAAAAAAATCTTTTGCAAAACTTTAAACGCGTTTTCTGGCTAAACTAGAAGAGACAGAGCGATTTTAAGTGTTTTTTATGTTCACTGGGAATCCACAGATTCTGGCAATATATGATAATAGGCTGTAGCAAAGATAATTTTGGAGATATTTAAAAAAATCTTTTGCAAAACTTTAAACGCGTTTTCTGGCTAAACTAGAAGAGATAGAGCGATTTTAAGTGTTTTTTATGTTCACTGGGAATCCACAGATTCTGGCAATATATGATAATAGGCTGTAGCAAAAATATTTTTGGAGATATTTAAAAAAATCTTTTGCAAAACTTTAAACGCGTTTTCTGGCTAAACTAGAAGAGACAGAGCGATTTTAAGTGTTTTTTATGTTCACTGGGAATCCACAGATTCTGGCAATATATGATAATAGGCTGTAGCAAAAATATTTTTGGAGATATTTAAAAAAATCTTTTGCAAAACTTTAAACGCGTTTTCTGGCTAAACTAAAAGAGATAGAGCGATTTTAAGTGTTTTTCGTGATCACTGGGAATCCACAGATTCTGGCAATATATGATAATAGGCTGTAGCAAAAATATTTTTGGAGATATTTAAAAAAATCTTTTGCAAAATTTTAAACGCGTTTTCTGGCTAAACTAGAAGAGATAGAGCGATTTTAAGTGTTTTTTATGTTCACTGGGAATCCACAGATTCTGGCAATATATGATAATAGGCTGTAGCAAAAATATTTTTGGAGATATTTAAAAAAATCTTTTGCAAAACTTTAAACGCGTTTTCTGGCTAAACTAGAAGAGACAGAGCGATTTTAAGTGTTTTTTATGTTCACTGGGAATCCACAGATTCTGGCAATATATGATAATAGGCTGTAGCAAAAATATTTTTGGAGATATTTAAAAAAATCTTTTGCAAAACTTTAAACGCGTTTTCTGGCTAAACTAGAAGAGATAGAGCGATTTTATTTGTTTTTTATGATCACTGGGAATCCACATATTCTGGCAATATATGATAATAGGCTGTAGCAAAAATATTTTTGGAGATATTTAAAAAAATCTTTTGCAAAACTTTAAACGCGTTTTCTGGCTAAACTAGAAGAGATAGAGCGATTTTAAGTGTTTTTTATGATCACTGGGAATCCACAGATTCTGGCAATATATGATAATAGGCTGTAGCAAAAATATTTTTGGAGATATTTAAAAAAATCTTTTGCAAAACTTTAAACGCGTTTTCTGGCTAAACTAGAAGAGATAGAGCGATTTTATTTGTTTTTTATGATCACTGGGAATCCACAGATTCTGGCAATACATGATAATAGGCTGTAGCAAAAATATTTTTGGAGATATTTAAAAAAATCTTTTGCAAAACTTTAAACGCGTTTTCTGGCTAAACTAGAAGAGACAGAGCGATTTAAGTGTTTTTTGTGATCACTGGGAATCCACAGATTCTGGCAATATATGATAATAGGCTGTAGCAAAAATATTTTTGGAGATATTTAAAAAAATCTTTTGCAAAACCTTAAACGCGTTTTCTGGCTAAACTAGAAGAGATAGAGCGATTTTAAGTGTTTTTTATGTTCACTGGGAATCCACAGATTCTGGCAATATATGATAATAGGCTGTA
Organism: Condylostylus longicornis; assembly: GCF_029603195.1. Taxonomy (NCBI): domain Eukaryota; kingdom Metazoa; phylum Arthropoda; class Insecta; order Diptera; family Dolichopodidae; genus Condylostylus; species Condylostylus longicornis. Next base: position 2,043,650 of record NW_026578009.1, on the reverse strand, counting down.
GCAAAAATATTTTTGGAGATATTTAAAAAAATCTTTTGCAAAACTTTAAACGCGTTTTCTGGCTAAACTAGAAGAGATAGAGCGATTTTAAGTGTTTTTTATGTTCACTGGGAATCCACAGATTCTGGCAATATATGATAATAGGCTGTAGCAAAAATATTTTTGGAGATATTTAAAAAAATCTTTTGCAAAACTTTAAACGCGTTTTCTGGCTAAACTAGAAGAGACAGAGCGATTTTAAGTGTTTTTTATGTTCACTGGGAATCCACAGATTCTGGCAATATATGATAATAGGCTGTAGCAAAAATATTTTTGGAGATATTTAAAAAAATCTTTTGCAAAACTTTAAACGCGTTTTCTGGCTAAACTAGAAGAGATAGAGCGATTTTAAGTGTTTTTCGTGATCACTGGGAATCCACAGATTCTGGCAATATATGATAATAGGCTGTAGCAAAAATATTTTTGGAGATATTTAAAAAAATCTTTTGCAAAATTTTAAACGCGTTTTCTGGCTAAACTAGAAGAGATAGAGCGATTTTAAGTGTTTTTTATGTTCACTGGGAATCCACAGATTCTGGCAATATATGATAATAGGCTGTAGCAAAAATATTTTTGGAGATATTTAAAAAAATCTTTTGCAAAACTTTAAACGCGTTTTCTGGCTAAACTAGAAGAGACAGAGCGATTTTAAGTGTTTTTTATGTTCACTGGGAATCCACAGATTCTGGCAATATATGATAATAGGCTGTAGCAAAAATATTTTTGGAGATATTTAAAAAAATCTTTTGCAAAACTTTAAACGCGTTTTCTGGCTAAACTAGAAGAGATAGAGCGATTTTATTTGTTTTTTATGATCACTGGGAATCCACATATTCTGGCAATATATGATAATAGGCTGTAGCAAAAATATTTTTGGAGATATTTAAAAAAATCTTTTGCAAAACTTTAAACGCGTTTTCTGGCTAAACTAGAAGAGATAGAGCGATTTTAAGTGTTTTTTATGATCACTGGGAATCCACAGATTCTGGCAATATATGATAATAGGCTGTAGCAAAAATATTTTTGGAGATATTTAAAAAAATCTTTTGCAAAACTTTAAACGCGTTTTCTGGCTAAACTAGAAGAGATAGAGCGATTTTATTTGTTTTTTATGATCACTGGGAATCCACAGATTCTGGCAATACATGATAATAGGCTGTAGCAAAAATATTTTTGGAGATATTTAAAAAAATCTTTTGCAAAACTTTAAACGCGTTTTCTGGCTAAACTAGAAGAGACAGAGCGATTTAAGTGTTTTTTGTGATCACTGGGAATCCACAGATTCTGGCAATATATGATAATAGGCTGTAGCAAAAATATTTTTGGAGATATTTAAAAAAATCTTTTGCAAAACCTTAAACGCGTTTTCTGGCTAAACTAGAAGAGATAGAGCGATTTTAAGTGTTTTTTATGTTCACTGGGAATCCACAGATTCTGGCAATATATGATAATAGGCTGTAGCAAAAATATTTTTGGAGATATTTAAAAAAATCTTTTGCAAAACTTTAAACGCGTTTTCTGGCTAAACTAGAAGAGACAGAGCGATTTTAAGTGTTTTTTATGTTCACTGGGAATCCACAGATTCTGGCAATATATGATAATAGGCTGTAGCAAAAATATTTTTGGAGATATTTAAAAAAATCTTTTGCAAAACTTTAAACGCGTTTTCTGGCTAAACTAGAAGAGATAGAGCGATTTTATTTGTTTTTTATGATCACTGGGAATCCACAGATTCTGGCAATATATGATAATAGGCTGTAGCAAAAATATTTTTGGAGATATTTAAAAAAATCTTTTGCAAAACTTTAAACGCGTTTTTTGGCTAAACTAGAAGAGACAGAGCGATTTAAGTGTTCTTTGTGATCACTGGGAATCCACAGATTCTGGCAATATATGATAATAGGCTGTAGCAAAAATATTTTTGGAGATATTTAAAAAAATCTTTTGCAAAACTTTAAACGCGTTTTCTGGCTAAACTAGAAGAGACAGAGCGATTTAAGTGTTTTTTGTGATCACTGGGAATCCACAGATTCTGGCAATATATGATAATAGGCTGTAGCAAAAATATTTTTGGAGATATTTAAAAAAATCTTTTGCAAAACCTTAAACGCGTTTTCTGGCTAAACTAGAAGAGATAGAGCGATTTTAAGTGTTTTTTTGTGATCACTGGGAATCCACAGATTCTGGCAATATATGATAATAGGCTGTAGCAAAAATATTTTTGGAGATATTTAAAAAAATCTTTTGCAAAACTTTAAACGCGTTTTCTGGCTAAACTAGAAGAGATAGAGCGATTTTAAGTGTTTTTTATGTTCACTGGGAATCCACAGATTCTGGCAATATATGATAATAGGCTGTAGCAAAAATATTTTTGGAGATATTTAAAAAAAACTTCTGCAAAACTTTAAACGCGTTTTCTGGCTAAACTAGAAGAGATAGAGCGATTTTAAGTGTTTTTTGTGATCACTGAGAATCCACAGATTCTGGCAATATATGATAATAGGCTGTAGCAAAAATATTTTTGGAGATATTTAAAAAAATCTTTTGCAAAACTTTAAACGCGTTTTCTGGCTAAACTAGAAGAGATAGAGCGATTTTAAGTGTTTTTTATGTTCACTGGGAATCCACAGATTCTGGCAATATATGATAATAGGCTGTAGCAAAAATATTTTTAGAGATATTTAAAAAAATCTTTTGCAAAACTTTAAACGCGTTTTCTGGCTAAACTAGAAGAGACAGAGCGATTTTAAGTGTTTTTTATGTTCACTGGGAATCCACAGATTCTGGCAATATATGATAATAGGCTGTAGCAAAAATATTTTTGGAGATATTTAAAAAAATCTTTTGCAAAACTTTAAACGCGTTTTCTGGCTAAACTAGAAGAGATAGAGCGATTTTATTTGTTTTTTATGATCACTGGGAATCCACATATTCTGGCAATATATGATAATAGGCTGTAGCAAAAATATTTTTGGAGATATTTAAAAAAATCTTTTGCAAAACTTTAAACGCGTTTTCTGGCTAAACTAGAAGAGATAGAGCGATTTTAAGTGTTTTTTATGATCACTGGGAATCCACAGATTCTGGCAATATATGATAATAGGCTGTAGCAAAAATATTTTTGGAGATATTTAAAAAATCTTTTGCAAAACTTTAAACGCGTTTTCTGGCTAAACTAGAAGAGATAGAGCGATTTTATTTGTTTTTTATGATCACTGGGAATCCACAGATTCTGGCAATACATGATAATAGGCTGTAGCAAAAATATTTTTGGAGATATTTAAAAAAATCTTTTGCAAAACTTTAAACGCGTTTTCTGGCTAAACTAGAAGAGACAGAGCGATTTAAGTGTTTTTTGTGATCACTGGGAATCCACAGATTCTGGCAATATATGATAATAGGCTGTAGCAAAAATATTTTTGGAGATATTTAAAAAAATCTTTTGCAAAACCTTAAACGCGTTTTCTGGCTAAACTAGAAGAGATAGAGCGATTTTAAGTGTTTTTTATGTTCACTGGGAATCCACAGATTCTGGCAATATATGATAATAGGCTGTAGCAAAAATATTTTTGGAGATATTTAAAAAAATCTTTTGCAAAACTTTAAACGCGTTTTCTGGCTAAACTAGAAGAGACAGAGCGATTTTAAGTGTTTTTTATGTTCACTGGGAATCCACAGATTCTGGCAATATATGATAATAGGCTGTAGCAAAAATATTTTTGGAGATATTTAAAAAAATCTTTTGCAAAACTTTAAACGCGTTTTCTGGCTAAACTAGAAGAGATAGAGCGATTTTATTTGTTTTTTATGATCACTGGGAATCCACAGATTCTGGCAATATATGATAATAGGCTGTAGCAAAAATATTTTTGGAGATATTTAAAAAAATCTTTTGCAAAACTTTAAACGCGTTTTTTGGCTAAACTAGAAGAGACAGAGCGATTTAAGTGTTTTTTGTGATCACTGGGAATCCACAGATTCTGGCAATATATGATAATAGGCTGTAGCAAAAATATTTTTGGAGATATTTAAAAAAATCTTTTGCAAAACTTTAAACGCGTTTTCTGGCTAAACTAGAAGAGACAGAGCGATTTAAGTGTTTTTTGTGATCACTGGGAATCCACAGATTCTGGCAATATATGATAATAGGTTGAAGCAAAAATATTTTTGGAGATATTTAAAAAAATCTTTTGCAAAACTTTAAACGCGTTTTCTGGCTAAACTAGAAGAGATAGAGCGATTTTATTTGTTTTTTATGATCACTGGGAATCCACAGATTCTGGCAATATATGATAATAGGCTGTAGCAAAAATATTTTTGGAGATATTTAAAAAAATCTTTTGCAAAACTTTAAACGCGTTTTCTGGCTAAACTAGAAGAGATAGAGCGATTTTAAGTGTTTTTTATGATCACTGGGAATCCACAGATTCTGGCAATATATGATAATAGGCTGTAGCAAAAATATTTTTGGAGATATTTAAAAAAATCTTTTGCAAAACTTTAAACGCGTTTTCTGGCTAAACTAGAAGAGATAGAGCGATTTTAAGTGTTTTTTATGATCACTGGGAATCCACAGATTCTGGCAATATATGATAATAGGCTGTAGCAAAAATATTTTTGGAGATATTTAAAAAAATCTTTTGCAAAACTTTAAACGCGTTTTCTGGCTAAACTAGAAGAGACAGAGCGATTTAAGTGTTTTTTGTGTTCACTGGGAATCCACAGATTCTGGCAATATATGATAATAGGCTGTAGCAAAAATATTTTTGGAGATATTTAAAAAAATCTTTTGCAAAACCTTAAACGCGTTTTCTGGCTAAACTAGAAGAGATAGAGCGATTTTAAGTGTTTTTTTGTGATCACTGGGAATCCACAGATTCTGGCAATATATGATAATAGGCTGTAGCAAAAATATTTTTAGAGATATTTAAAAAAATCTTTTGCAAAACTTTAAACGCGTTTTCTGGCTAAACTAGAAGAGATAGAGCGATTTTAAGTGTTTTTTATGTTCACTGGGAATCCACAGATTCTGGCAATATATGATAATAGGCTGTAGCAAAAATATTTTTGGAGATATTTAAAAAAATCTTTTGCAAAACTTTAAACGCGTTTTCTGGCTAAACTAGAAGAGACAGAGCGATTTTAAGTGTTTTTTATGTTCACTGGGAATCCACAGATTCTGGCAATATATGATAATAGGCTGTAGCAAAAATATTTTTGGAGATATTTAAAAAAATCTTTTGCAAAACTTTAAACGCGTTTTCTGGCTAAACTAGAAGAGATAGAGCGATTTTATTTGTTTTTTATGATCACTGGGAATCCACAGATTCTGGCAATATATGATAATAGGCTGTAGCAAAAATATTTTTGGAGATATTTAAAAAATCTTTTGCAAAACTTTAAACGCGTTTTCTGGCTAAACTAGAAGAGATAGAGCGATTTTAAGTGTTTTTTATGATCACTGGGAATCCACAGATTCTGGCAATATATGATAATAGGCTGTAGCAAAAATATTTTTGGAGATACATATTTAAAAAAATCTTTTGAAAAACTTTAAACGCGTTTTCTGGCTAAACTAGAAGAGATAGAGCGATTTTAAGTGTTTTTTATGTTCACTGGGAATCCACAGATTCTGGCAATATATGATAGTAGGCTGTAGCAAAAATATTTTTGGAGATATTTAAAAAAATCTTTTGCAAAACTTTAAACGCGTTTTCTGGCTAAACTAGAAGAGATAGAGCGATTTTATTTGTTTTTTATGATCACTGGGAATCCACAGATTCTGGCAATATATGATAATAGGCTGTAGCAAAAATATTTTTGGAGATATTTAAAAAAATCTTTTGCAAAACTTTAAACGCGTTTTCTGGCTAAACTAGAAGAGATAGAGCGATTTTAAGTGTTTTTTATGATCACTGGGAATCCACAGATTCTGGCAATATATGATAATAGGCTGTAGCAAAAATATTTTTGGAGATACATATTTAAAAAAATCTTTTGCAAAACTTTAAACGCGTTTTCTGGCTAAACTAGAAGAGATAGAGCGATTTTAACTGTTTTTTATGTTCACTGGGAATCCACAGATTCTGGCAATGTATGATAATAGGCTGTAGCAAAAATATTTTTGGAGATATTTAAAAAAATCTTTTGCAAAACTTTAAACGCGTTTTCTGGCTAAACTAGAAGAGACAGAGCGATTTTAAGTGTTTTTTATGTTCACTGGGAATCCACAGATTCTGGCAATATATGATAATAGGCTGTAGCAAAAATATTTTTGGAGATATTTAAAAAAATCTTTTGCAAAACTTTAAACGCGTTTTCTGGCTAAACTAGAAGAGATAGAGCGATTTTATTTGTTTTTTATGATCACTGGGAATCCACAGATTCTGGCAATATATGATAATAGGCTGTAGCAAAAATATTTTTGGAGATATTTAAAAAAATCTTTTGCAAAACTTTAAACGCGTTTTCTGGCTAAACTAGAAGAGATAGAGCGATTTTAAGTGTTTTTTATGATCACTGGGAATCCACAGATTCTGCCAATATATGATAATAGGCTGTAGCAAAAATATTTTTGGAGATACATATTTAAAAAAATCTTTTGCAAAACTTTAAACGCGTTTTCTGGCTAAACTAGAAGAGATAGAGCGATTTTAAGTGTTTTTTATGATCACTGGGAATCCACAGATTCTGGCAATATATGATAATAGGCTGTAGCAAAAATATTTTTGGAAATATTTAAAAAAATCTTTTGCAAAACTTTAAACGCGTTTTCTGGCTAAACTAGAAGAGATAGAGCGATTTTAAGTGTTTTTTATGATCACTGGGAATCCACAGATTCTGGCAATATATGATAATAGGCTGTAGCAAAAATATTTTTGGAGATATTTAAAAAAATCTTTTGCAAAACTTTAAACGCGTTTTCTGGCTAAACTAGAAGAGACAGAGCGATTTTAAGTGTTTTTTTGTGATCACTGGGAATCCACAGATTCTGGCAATATATGATAATAGGTTGTAGCAAAAATATTTTTGGAGATATTTAAAAAAATCTTTTGCAAAACTTTAAACTCGTTTTCTGGCTAAACTAGAAGAGATAGAGCGATTTTAAGTGTTTTTTGTGATCACTGGGAATCCACAGATTCTGGCAATATATGATAATAGGCTGTAGCAAAAATATTTTTGGAGATATTTAACAAAATCTTTTGCACTAGAAGAGATAGCGCGATTCTAATATTCTGCACATAAAAGATTTTGTATCTCCTATTTTATTGGAACACTTTTCACAACTTTCGCAATTCTCTAGAGTAAAAAATTCATTCTACACGTATCGGTCCTATTATCATCCAGTTTAACGAGCTCTTACTTTCTGGTTCATTCATTCCTTTCTCCTTTTCTATAAACTCTCCTCCATAGCAACGTCCTCCTTCTTACTGCAGGTTTTAATGGCAATTTATTTCTTTTGTTCAAAAGTTAAACCGCAAAATCGTTATTCATTTCAAATTATTATTTTGTTGGCTTTTCATGGTGGCGCATTAATTTTTCTTACAAATTCCTACAATATCGTTCAATTTTCCATTTAATTTTAACTATATAACAAAATGAAATTTTTAATAAGCATATTTTAAAATAGCTATAATGTCGAAATTTTAACTTTAAAATCTCATTGTTACCGACCGTATTGTGTAACTTACACTTCCCTACTATGGAGAAGTGCATTCCCACTGAAAACTCGATATGCAAAATTTGTTGCCATCACTATTGTATACAGAATACGGTCGGTAAAAATGAAATAATATAAACATATACATGCAAACTTGCTTATACAATGAAAGTATTATTGTTACCTTTAAAAAAAAAATTTCGTCATGGAAAATTTTTGAATAGACCATGGCATTTGCTAAAATGCATTGAATGAATGAATTAATCTATTATGGCGTAAAAAAAAATAGAAAAATATTCCAATTTTTGGTGATTATTTTTTTAAGGTTTTGAATTATTTGAGTTAACCAAATATGAAATATCAATGTCTTTTATTTTATAGATTTGCTTCAAGGCATAAATCACTGCAAATCAAAAAAGAAATTAAGCATTTCACATTATTAAAAATAAGCAAAAAAAAAACATGATATGGCCAGCATATAATCGGTATAGCTCTGTGGTTTCGTGCAATGAATTTTCTAACTGTACTTATATACAATTAAAGCAGAATTATATTTCCCGCATTCCATAAGTATTTATGGAACGCGTGTGATTTACAGAATTTGAATATTAAATTTGGAAAACTTTCGTTAATTGATTCCTCATATAATGTCGAAAATATTATAAAATCATCTTCCAGTAAAAGTTTCGATGCTGATCTCTAAACTGAGATACACGCGTCCACACACAGACCGACAGACCGACAGACCGACAGACCGACAGGTTGCTAAAAATAGTTTATTTACACTTCCCTACTATGGAGAAGTGCATTCCCACCGAAAACTCGATATGCAAAATTTGTTGCCATCACATAACCTACCTATTGTTTACACAATACGGTAGGTAAAAAATTGATAATCTTAACATTTGATGAACGCACCCCACCCTATCAAAATAAATTTTTCTAGCCTTTCCGTTGAAAATTCGACTTTCCAAATTTGGTGCCTTCGCATTAGCTCAATTATTGTATGCAATGCAGTTGAAATGAAAAGAAAGGAGAAAATAAAAAATTGTTTTTTTTTCAGATGTTTTTCAACAGTACAATTAATAACTATGTGGATTTTTGCCAAAATATAATTGTAAAGTATAAATAGGCAAAACGTAATAGTAAAGAAAAGAGAAAAATGGAATTTAGAATTGAAAATTCTATGATATTTGAGATTAAAAAATAAATTAATTTGAACAGTGTACTAAAATTAAATATACAGTGGCAGCTATAATTTTAAATACAATAAAACGTCGAAAATTTTAAAAAATTAAGATAGGCAGAGCTTTATTGTCATTATTATCAAAAACTATCATGGATAGTTTGATTTAATGAAAACTTGATGAAAATTGAATGTGTTATGCCTCCAAAAATTATGGTTTGAAATAAAGAAAAAATGGCTAAACAATTCTCATCGAACAAAATACATAAACAATATTTAATGCGTAAACGTTAATTAAAAGTATAACAAAGATTTGCGATTACTTAGTTGAGTACTCGTATTTCTTATTTTCTATTATAAATCCGAATTCTCTATGATTTTTATGTCAATTAATTACGAAGACAGATAATATCAATTTTCTTTAATAATTAAATTTTAACTTTTGTTCTTATTAGTGTTCTTATAGTGATGTACGGTAATATAACCCAAACAAAGTTTTGCATGCTCTTCTTATATTCTTCCAATTTAATTCTACTATAATATTGTGTTAAATGAAATTTCAAGATATGAAAAATATTTTAATGGGAACTATGTTTTTATAGTGCAAATTATAAATTTATTTGTACATTGCGATTATACAGAAACTTTCGGAGGCAATGATCATTTAATTCTTTTTTCTAAAATGGAATAAAATCACATTTTAAAAATTTCGAAATTATAGAATCTCTTTAGTAACACTACAATATTTCATGTTAATTAATAAAATGTCATAAAATAAATTTATAAGTTTTAAGATTTCAATTTGTAAAAATAGATTAGAATATTAGAAATAGAAGAGTATATTATCATTAGAAATTTTAAATGTTAATTGGATACGTTACTTCAAATTTTTATACATACATTATAACATTATTCAAATTTTGAATAAAGTAATCCATTACAAATATATATACACATACATATACAAATAAAATATTCAGCAGAGTTTCAAGTAAATTGGCTTGAAAATACTTGTTCAATGTGATATCCCGCAAAGTATGCAACGAATTTTGTATATACTACAAAAAAATTTTATGATTCAAATTTAAAACAATGATTTTTGATTTTTATTTCCTTTAACATTTTATTAATTTTGATCATATATGCATATGTGTATATACATACGTAGATTTATATAATATGTATGTGTATTATATTCCAAATAATCATTAAATTCAAGGCCCAATTAATTTTTGTTACATAAAATTATATTGTAATCTTTAGAAAAAATAAAAAAAAATTTTTTTTTTCTTTTTTAAAATATTTAAAAATATATTATTGTCCTTCCTTAATTTATGGATACCCTTTGGTTAAAAAAAAAAAAATTATCATGTTTTACATAATTGTACAAATAAATGGCTATCACCATTATTACCATTGTTATGTAAACATAATATGAATTATATGAAAAGGAAAACAAAAAATTTGAATAAATTTTTTTGCTAATACCGTAAGCATATTTTTACATACGTCACATTTTGTTTTTTTTTTTTTTTTGATTAAAAAATTATTTGAACATTCTCAATTGCCGTCTATTTATCAATGTTGAAATAATTTGCTAGTACGAATTTAATAACACCATTATTACAATATTTTTTTAATTTTCACCGTAGGGCTAATTTGTTCAATCACATTTGAAAAAAATCTTATTATAATTGCTTTTCATCTAAAAACTCTAAGAGTAACTTAGGTTTTTAGATGAAATTTTAACCTATAGGTACTATATCTTCCCCTATAAAAATTATATAACTTCCTGAAAGTGCAATTTTTTTACAATTTATTGTGTTTAAGTAGCCGGAAATAAATTTTAAACTCCATGAACATAGAAGGAATTCAATATACTCTTGCATCAGACGAAAAAGCTTAAAAAATATAGAAATTAGTGAGCTGAGCTTTTATTAATTTTTCACCTCATTTCATTCAAAAACTTATTTCATTGGAAACAGGTAAGCTTTTCCAAATTTTTATGAGAGGAAAAAAATTAATTTTAAAATGTTTTCCTATTTTTTAATTCGACCAAGTATGCAAAGTTGAACTATATTAAATTTCATTTACCACATTAAATGAAAACCTTTTATTTTATAAAATAACAGTAATAAGCATGGTTTGATCTAAATTTATTTTTTCATAATATTTTTTATTAAATTGCAAATTATTTAATTTCGATTAACTGAATTAAATGGTGCGAAATTCTTGTAATTAGAGCTGTTTTAATTACAGGAGATTCATTCATCTCTTTCAGAATTATTAACGTATCATATTTCACTTATTTAACTGTTTATGTTGTCAAAGAAATTGCTAAAAATTACTACATTAAATTGGACTCATTTCGTATATTTAAAAATTTTCGTCGAAAAATAAAAAACAAAAATCCAGTAAAATTTTTAAATTTCCACATTTAATGAAAGGAAATCTTCTTTGACTTTATTTCACATTATAATCTAGGAAGAGACAATTTTTATGAACTACGTACTAGATAAGTATTTTGTATTTGCAACCACATGATTTTATCTACTATTTAGTATTCTAGTATTTGAATAAATACCTAGAAAATTTATGGTAGTTTGTCAATTTTTGATAATAAATATTTTAAACTTTTTACAAAAAAAAAATTAACAGAAAATTTATATGAAAAATTTTCAATAATTTCGTCGGAGCGCAATATTTTCGAATTGAAAATGAACCTCAATAATTTTTTTGCTGACCAATATTTTAATAAATAAATGATAATTTTCGACTTAATTCTTGATATTTGAACTTAATTATTGAAATATGGTTGGCTTAATAGCAGAATCGATCATTTATCAGTTATATTTTTCAGTCTGCATCTAAAAATAATATAGAATTTACATAATATAGTGATGCAAATCATACTCGTAAGTTAAGCGAAAAATTAAATAAATTTTCAAAAACTCTATTATTTTTTATATTCTTATTTTGGAGGCTCACTATTTTTATAGAGTATTAATGCAACGATGACAATAAAAATGCCAAAATATAAAATTAATGACTTAGAAACACTATTTATTTCATTATTTGTATTTTTAAATATTAATAAGGTATGTTAGTTTGTTAATTTTAGAATATTTATTTTTTATTCGGTAAATTTTCTAAAATTCTTTTAAAGAAAATATTCAATATATAAAAAAAGGCAAAATACAATTAAAATCTAGATTCCCTCCTACCTTCTATACATTCTACTATTTTTACTAATTCTACTATTTCTCTTGTCCTCTTTTCATTCTTATTATTTCAATTCTTTATTTTTCTCTTTTTTTTATAGAAATTCCTAACAATAGAAATTTGAATTTAAAAAGGAATTTTGTTGATCAATAAAAAATGAAAAATTAATTTTCAAAACATTTACAATTTTCTATTCATACACACACACACATGTACATTTATCAAAATATATGTATATATATATATGCATATATGGCATATACATAAGTACATATATGAAAATTATAATTCATAAAATTTGTATATACATATGTATGTATGCAATTATAATAATGTCAAAAAATAAGGATCCGAAAAAAGTAAAACGAAAGAAACGGAACTTATTTTTGACTAAATTTGGTTGCTGCTGCATTTTAACAAATTAAATTAGAGCAAAAAGAGTAAAAAAGAAATTTAAAAAAAAATAAAAGAAGAAAAAAGAAAGAAAAATAAGATTTATAACGCATACACAAACACACTTATATTAAAACAAATTCTACCTAAATAAACATTTTCAATTCGAAATTGAAAATATTCATGCTATTTATTTTCAAAATCCATTCAAAATTTCTCATTTAATTTTTCTTCATTGTACAGTCGAATCTAGTTTTTATGAGCAAAATTTTAACCAGTTTATTTTTTTGTGCTTGTATTCGTGTTCAATTATTAATTTCCATCTCTGGAACAAAATTAAATTTCACATGGAAACTTAAAAATTTGTATAATGGCCTCCTTCCCAATTTTTTGGATTTATAGAAAGTATTAATGTCATTATAAGTATAAATATCATTACTATTCTATTAGTATAGTTTTGAGCCGGATGATTGAAATTTGCGCGCTACCAATTTTAATTCAAGTTCCTTTAATCTTTGTATTGGTAATTATGTATTCAGTTCTGTCCTTTCTGGAATTTTAAATAATGTTTAATTATTAAAATATTTCCTATTTAAGCAGTTTGGGTTGTGACTCCTCTCTACTTTATTTGAAATAACAAAGTAAATAAACTTTGTGTCTCCCACGCTAATAAACTCTAATCCTTACTAAATTTTTTGCTATCTTTGTTCCTTTTCCTTCCTCAATAAATTATGATGATTTTGGCTAAGCAAAAGTCGCATTTTTTCTTTCTAAATAATGATTATTTTGCTATTTTACGCCCGGATATCAATTAGAGCTTAAGAATATGTCATAAAAAATTTAATTTAAAATATATTTTCTATATATTATTATGCTGGGTGACTCATAAATTTTTGCTTTTCATTAGTCTTAATTATCAAATATTGTTTATTCTTTAAACAAATTGTTAAATTTTGTTTTTAAGCCTGTTGTAACTAAACATATTCGACTGTATCAGTCTGCAATGCTCTGTTCCAACACACCTACCCCTCATCTCACAACTTATTTTCATATTCGTTGTAAATCTTTTCAATTCCCTCTTATTTTTTGAATTGAATTTCTCTTATTGTCATTATTTCATTCATTTTGCTTAAATATATTGGAGATTCTATACAAAATATTTTGGTCGTAATTCTACGTTTGGAATTTCTATGTTTTAAAAACAAAATAAAGCAAAAATAGAAAAAAAAAACATTTTAAACTTTTTCAAATTTAAATCATTAAGTAAAAATTTGCCTTGCATTTTTTTTTTTAATTTTTTTTTAAATCCTTCTAGCAAATAGAATCTTCTTTAAATAATTTTGAATTAATTATAATGAACTTTTTGAAAAATATTGAGAGCATACGATTATAACAATAATAATAAATGAAAACAAAATATTATGAAAACTCGTTGTAATAATAAGGGTAAGAAAAAATTTAAATTCAAAATAAATGAGAGAAGCGGAAAAATTAAAAATATGAGTACAATTCAATCGACATACAAAAAAAATATTATAATACAAGGGAGAAAATAATATTGTGTGTTGTGTTAAGAGAATAAAAAAGGAATAATAAAATTATACGAGTATAAAATATTAAAGTTTAAAAAATCTCTTATACAAGTATTATGAAATTATAATTTAAATTGGGGTAATGACGTCATATATAAGAGGATTATATTTTAAATGACGTCATATAACCGAAATAAACGAATAAAACGCGAGAAAATTTCACTTGAAAGGAGAAATAGAAAATTTAATGAGAGAAAAACTTCATCAGAAAAACAAAATACAAAAAAATAAATTTTTTTTTTTTGTCATAACCATTGACAAGGATTTAAATCAAAAAGAGGGGAAAAATTTTATACACATGCATACATACATACATAAGAGCGCTTTCTTTATGTTTTGATTTTTTTTTCTCGTTTTTTTTTTCTTTTTTTATTTAGTTTGACAGATAAGAGGGATGTTTTGTTATTATGAGGTGGGGACAGATTATAATAATATATACAGTGTGTATGTTTGCATATATTGACTGGGTTCATAGATATGGTTATAAAACTTTAACTTATACTCGTATTATGGATTTATATTAATTTTTTTACTAATAAACAATTATATAAACAAAATATATTTATATTTATACATTTATGTATACGAGTATGTAAATACATGCTTTATAAGTATATAAGTTTTAACATAATAGTATATAAGTATATGTTTGTTCTATATGTGCGTTTTACTTTTTCGTGTTTTGCTCGCAAAAAAAAAAATTACTATTTTAGTAATTTTACAAATTACTTAAAAAGTTTTTATAAAATTAAAATTTGAGGGATGCTCATAAGAAACGGTAAATTCAAATTGTAAGTTTTTTTTTCAAATGCTTATAAATAATCTTCCAAAATATCGGAATACTAAATCATATAAATATAAAAGTCTTTGATTAATATTTCTTTCAACATCAATTTTAAGGTGAAAATTGAAATTTAATTGATTAAAAAAATGATTGAAAATTTTTTTAATTCTCTAGAAATTATTTCAATAAATAAAAAATTTAAAGGAACGCCTAAAAAAGTGCCTCAGAACATCTCAATAAATTTTTCATTTTCAGTTTATTAAAAATTATTCGAATCTCACAACCGAATTGATGTTTTAAATAATTTATTGTATAAAACCTTAAATTCTACTATGTCTGTGGAGAGTATAGCCAGCCTGGTAGCGATTCATATAGGAAATTAACCGTTTTGGGAGCATTTGTGTGAATACTCTTCAATACATCGAGTAGGCAGAGGTCAGGCGATGGGCAAAGAAAGATTTCAATTTTTCACTACCTCTGCGAGTGTCTGGCTCCAAGCGGCACCAGATTGATCACGTGGGGCGATCAAGAAACAGAATAAGATATCGAAAATTGATATAAAGAACTTAAACTGATTCCTCCAAAGAACCAAATGACTTCGATATGCAACCTGTAGTCAAACGTTGGATAATGATCAGGATGGTGGTAGAAAAACATTTATGCTTCTGACACCAACATCTACCAAGGAACTAACAAAGATTTTAACTATTATTATATTGCTGAAAAAAAAGTTCTAAAAATTGGAACTAACTTAAAATTGTTATCATTTACAACTATTAGCTTGTTTAAAGTTATTCTTTCATTAATGTTATTAAGCCATTTTGAACTATACATTTAAATTTTAGAATATTGTATTTGATTTTATTAATTTTACTCTATTATAGACGTTTTACAATTATATAGCACACTTTCAATACTTTGTTTAGCATTCAACTATCAAACATGGAAAGTACCTTTTGTATGTAGTCCAATATTATAATGGTAACACCAACTTCAAAGTATCAAAGTATACGTTAATATTGCAAAAACATATATAACGTAAGTGTTAAACCACATAAAATCTGTGCAGTATCCCAAATTTACAATTTGCTATAAGCATATAGAAAGGAAAGAGATGAAGAAGTGTGCAGAAACCATTGTTAAAGTACTTAATTTTTAGACAACAATTATTATTTTATCCAAAAATCAAGTTCGAATTTCATGATAATATATTTTTATCTTTGTTACGATAGTATATAGATATGTGGATGCATATTATTATAATGTATGTCAATATTATTTTCTTAATATCTACTATAGTTATGTATGGAGAAAAAAAAATACAAAATAAATATACAAAAACAATTTCTCCATGCAGCTGTTTTTCAAAATTTCAATGTATTTTGTACTCGTGCATTTAATATAACAAAGGAATTTAAGTAAATTTATATAAAACATAACAAAATAAAAAAAATAGCAAAAAAAAACAGAGAAGAAGAAACCAAAATAAAAAAAAAGGACGATTGAAATAATATGTAAAAATTCTTAAGTATCTAAGCATATTCATATATCTACATATACATATATATGTACATGTATCTAAACTGAACATATATATTTGTAATTACGAATATATATAACATCTATTAATATAACCATATGCGATATATGATAAGTTTTTGCGCAAGGACATAATAATTTATGTAAACATGCAGTGTTTGTTATCTGTATTATCATATGCATACAAATATTATATCTAGCACATAATATAAACATATATATATATATATATATATATATATATAGTTTCTAGATCTAAAAAACATTTTCACAGAAATATTTACAAAAAAAATTTTAATAAGGGATTTTCTTCTACATCTTCTCTATTCAAGCTCCTTTATTTATAAATTCTACTTTGTTTTTTCTTTCGAAACAAAATATGTGTGTATATAAAGTAAAAGTATATTGTATTCAATACATTTATTCGTACATTCACGAATGTTATGTACGAATGTTATGTATATTATGAAAAATAATTTATACATATATTTATACCGTTATTTTGTTATACTGAACTTTAAAAAGCAAAAAACACAGCAACAAAAGGGAATCAAAACTGTAAACGATGTAATAACAAAAAATAATAATAAGAAAATCCAAGCACAACTTTTTATTTATTTATAGTGGGAGAGAGAGAGAGAATTTCCCATTTATAAAGCACAAATTTCCTATAAGATAATTCAATTCAAAATTGATGGAGAAATAAATTGAGAATTTTTAATAAAAATCTAAAAAAAAACCAGTCATATTTTTGAAATCACATAGTATGTACGTATATACATATTTGCAAGGCGCTAATATTATTAAAAATGAGGTTTTAAGAAAAACACTTCACACTAACTCTATAAAATATTGTAAATTTAAAGGAATTTTCTACATACATATAAATATATATTAAGAAATATTACAGTTTATAACTATATTAGTTATCCGAGTTATTTAGATTTTTTTTTTTATTAAAATTGTTCCTAAATATCGGAAACCGAAATCTTATTTTTATTTTCTTCGGCATTTTAAATTTTATTTGTGAAAAGAAAACAAAGAAATTTTTTTTTATTATTTGGTTTTTTTTTTTTTTTTGTTGGGGAAATTTAAAATTTTCTGTAAAAAATATTCTAGGAGGGGAAATTATGAAGAGAAAAATTTTGTAAAAAAAAATCTTTTTGTGCTTTTAAAGTATGTAGGTATAAAAATAAGAGAATAAAAATTATGCTAATTAATGTCATTCTGATCATCTGTTTGTCTATATATTTTCGTAAATTGTTCAAATAAATTTTTTTTACAAAATTTAATTGTAAATTAAAAATATTTCTTATTTTAATAATTTCTTTTTCTAATTCCAATATTATTCAATATTTGAATATTATTCAAAAAAATTTTTTACCTGTTTTTAAGCAATTCAATGTTGTCAAAGTTGAATAGTCCCTAATTGAGTTTACTAGTAATTTAAGTTTCTTATTAATTTTAAGAATAAAAAATAATTATACAAATATTTGCCTTGGGTCATGTTTTTTTACGGAGTACGGGTATGGCGAATATAACTGCGAAAACGGGCAGTATCACAACGAGCCCATCTGGCATATGTGTACCTTATGGTAGCCCCGTTAACTTAACCTTACATTGAGTTCAGGAAATAAAATTCAGGAAATCTTTCATATTTTTTATCAGGGCGAATTTCAAGTAAATTGCCGATATTTTTTGCATTAGTAACTACATAAATGTAATAAAAAGTAATTAAATTTTCATAATCAAATAAATTTCTCTTTTATTTCCGAAGAGAGTATATTGCAAAAATGAGTAATTATTTTTTTTTTCTCGCAAATTATTTTGCACAGACGAATCAAATTGGAAATATTTATAGGAAATTTGCTTTTCTTTAAGAAATTTTGTTTATTATTTCTCTACCAATTTTTCAATTTTACTTTTCTTACTTTCTCTACTTTATATTATTTTTTCTTATAATTATAAACACAATTTTATATATTATAATAACATATATAGGATGCGGCTAGATTTTTTAAATTCATAATATAAATATCCATATATACATATATATTTGGATCTGTATAAGTGACTACATATTTAAAATTTGAAATTTTATATGATATATTCATATATAAATATATATGTTTAAATATACATAAATAAAATGTATGTAGAAATATGTATTTTAATATTTATACATATATAACAATAAAAATTTTATATAAAACCAATATTAACACAAAAAAAGGATATTTTTAACGTCTCACATTTTTCTTCTTGTATTTTTTTTTTTGTTTTTTATGTATTATATTCTATGTATTAAAAAAAATTTCTTTTCGATAGTCCGGTCTTACGTGTGTGTATCCCGGTCTAGCATTTAATCGGGAAACATTGAATAGAGCTGAATGGTTTTTTTCCTTTAAAATTTTCGGACAATTCAATAAATATGCTTTAATTAGTTGAAAAAAAATATTGATATATATATATATATAAAAATAACTTGTTTCTGTGGTACTAAAATTTAACTTAAAAAAATAAAATAATATAATAATAAAAAGTGTACAAGAATTTTATTAAAAATAAATGAAATGTGAAAGAATATAAAAGATAAAAGATTAAAATTTTAAAATTGTGCTATACAAAAAAAAAAAAAGAAAAAAAAGAAACAGAAAACGTTGTTAAATATAAAAATTAAGAAAAAAAAAAACGAAAATCAATAAGTGGATATAAGAAATTAATTAAAAAAATAAAATTATAATGAAAATTTATGAAAATAGTTAAATAAAAAAAAAATTATTAATAAAGTGTCAAATTGATTAAAATTTAATCATTTTTTATTATAATTAAAAATTAATAAAAATTAATATTTGATTGCAATTATATTATTAATTATTAATTAAATTAAATATATACTAAATGTGTATAAGCATGTATATATATAGTTATGTATACAATTAAAAAAATGAATAATATAAATTAAATAAATAAAACAAAACAGAATTTTGAAGGAATCTTAATACAACACATTCAAAGTAAATAAAAAATTTAAAATAAAATTGCATACAACTAGGCGAACAAAAAAAATAATTCTTCTTTAACTTTCATACACACCACAATATTATATTACTTACACTCTAAAACAGCTGTAAAAATAATTTATATTGAGAAAATAAAAATAATGAATGATTAATAATAACAATAATAATAATAATAATAATAATAATAATAATAATAATTATAATAATAATAGTAATAAAACGAAACACTTGTATTTATAAAATAAAATATATAATTCTACATTCAATATTAACATCAAAATATAAATAAAGTTTTAAATATTAAGAATTTATAAGAAATAACTATAAATAAATTAAATAATAAAAAAAAATAATAAATTAAATTTAAATTTAAAATAATAAAATAAACGAAATTTAAAGAAATTAATTTGTAAACAAAGTGTATGTATATTGTTACCAAATATTTTAAATTTAAATCAAAACAAAAAGAAAACCATTTTTTAATATTATGCCTATACTTATTTTAAAAGTGTAAAAAAGAAAAATAATACAGAAGAAATAAAAAGAAAAGAAAAATTATATATATTGCTATATATAACGAAATATTCGAAAAAATTTGATATATATATAAAAAAAAAGAAATTTATTTCTATAATTTTAATAAAATCATAAAATCTTAAACGAGAAAACTTGGAGAATTGGAGATTTGGGAAAAAATAAATAAAATTTTTGATTTTCCTATTATTATGAAAAAATTTAATTATAAATATAGGTGATTTCTATTTCATATATACAGACACGTATGTACATTTTTTATAACATAATATTTATACATTATTTATAACAAATTTTTTAATTAATTTCAATAATAATATGATTTAAAATTTTAAATTTTTACAAAATAATTATATTTAATTAAAATAATTTATTATAATCAATTAAATATATTAATTTTATTCTATATTATTTATTATATTTATTATATGTATTTTTATAATTATTATTATTGTTTTGTTATGACAAAATAATTTTTACAGGTGTGACAATTTTTTTTCAATTTGTTATACATAAACATATATATATATATATAATATTTAATATTTTTGAAGTTTAATTTGTCATATTATAAATTATATTATAAGATATTCTAGCAATACTATTAAATACAATATACATATAAATATGTTATACACATATATTCTAATATATTTCACTAAACTTAGTATATTCTATTTTTATAGATATACATATAATAATGTTATATTTGAATTCATAATAATATAATCAAATATAACAAAAATTTATCTATTAGAAAACATATAACAAAATAATATGTAAATATAACAATACAATATGATTATATTAATTGATATATTATAATAAATATATATAATATATAATATATTATTCTGACAAATACTGATACGTTAGTTTTTTTATGTACCAAAAAAACAAAAACAAAAAAAAACAAAATATATGAGATTAAATATTATTTTCTTATACTATAATATATATATATATATATATGTATAGCACAAATATAACATATATGTTAACTTATATATGTATGTATATATATATATATATGTATTTATCTACATACATTATACAATATAATTTTGAAGTCTTATATTATATAAGAATAAAATATTTTTATTATAAGATGATTCCATATATAATAATACATGATATATATAGTATATATAATATTTATATACATATATAATATGTATAAAAAAGTATTATATTAAA
Source organism: Condylostylus longicornis (assembly GCF_029603195.1). Taxonomy (NCBI): domain Eukaryota; kingdom Metazoa; phylum Arthropoda; class Insecta; order Diptera; family Dolichopodidae; genus Condylostylus; species Condylostylus longicornis. Next base: position 2,022,481 of record NW_026578009.1, on the reverse strand, counting down.
ATATATTTATATAATAATATTATGCATTAACGTATTATTTATATTTGTATATTTTATTATATTATTTCTTGTATATATATATATATATATATATATATATATATATATTATATATATATATATATAGTATATTTTAAGTATATAAAATTCTAATACATAAAGAATATTCGTTTTTTTTTTTTTCTTCACAGAAATCTCTTATAAGTATTAATATTTTGGATAAAGTAAATTGAAAAAGTTTTTAAATTAAAATAGTATTTATTATTATATTATTATTACTACATTATGTATTTTTACATACATATATAATTTTATTAGGAAAAATATATAAAAATATACGATATATACAGATACAAGTGCCTATATACAAATTTGAATAATATGGTATATAAAGCGTTTGAATTTTAAAATATTATAGACGAGAAAAAATTTTATCATATTAGAGAAAAAATTAATGAATTTAATATATATATATAAATCGTTTATGTATTTTCTAATAAATCTTTAAGAATAAACCGAAAATTTAAATAAAGTACATTGTAATATATGAAAATATAAAATTGAAAAATAATTTAAATGGTGGGAAAGATTTGTTTTTTTTTTTGAAACAAAATATTTTGGTATAACAGCAAAACAGATTGATGACGTAGAAATTACTCGTAAAGCAGAAAATTGATTAAAAATTTTCCTTTAAATTTAATTATTATATATAGTTAAAATTTAAGTAAAATTATTTTGTTAAAGGTAACAAATTTAATTTTATTAGATATATACGTGACACTAAATAAAAAATATTCTTTTGATTATAAATAAATGTTCATTGTTTTCCTTTGAAGATGAAGTTGTTATTTAAAAATATTGCTGAAATATGTTCATTAATTTCATTATATAATCGGGCAATATAAATTTTCTCTGTTACTTTGCCTAACACAAACCTGCCTAAATAAAAACGGAGCTAGTAAAAATCAACATGACTGCATTCATTTATTTTGTGGCTTCGGTGATATGCACAAATCCATAATTCAGTTTTCCGACATCATTAAAATCTGTTAATTTTAAAATCTATTAATTTATAATTTTATTATTAACATTTGTATTATCTTATATCACAGGTCAGTTGAACGAATAAAATGAGAAAGGTGATTTTGAAATATTGAATATACTTATTTAATCACACACTTATTTTTTTTATAAAAGAACACACTCATAGTTTTTCTTGAGCAACAAATTATTTTTCGATAAACTTAATCTCTTATTTGACTCAAATTTTAAGATTAATAATATTTTTATTGCAAATTAAAATTATTGCAAAATTAAATACGAATTTCAAAAATTTAAAACTTTTAAACCATAATAATTTTCAGATCAAATATACTTGAAACTACTAAAATTGAATTATTTAGGTCTAATGTAATATACCGAATGTTTACTTCATAAGAGTTTTCAAAATTCAGAAACCCATATTAATTTGTATTTTTTGTTTGATATTTTTTTTGAGAACTTATAATTTGTTATTTATTTATTGTTTAGCTAAAACAAATTTACAAAATAACTATTTATTACTACTTATACTAAAATATTAAAATTTTGAAATTCAAATTACAAAATACTTAAACTAAATAAACTTGACTACCTGACAAAGATTACAAAAAAAGTAAGACAAACTTATGGTAAGATAGAAAAAACCTTTTTTCAGTTGTACTTTTCGCTACATATCAATAATATTCTTATTATCGTATTTTACATATATCGTCCGATGAATGCCCGCATTAAATGCTTATATTTTCTGACCTAAAGTGGGGACTGGTATTTAAGCTAGAATCAACGATTATTTTAATTCTTGTGGCATCAATTATACATTTTTTACTTGAATAACGAACAAAATACCTGCAACAAGTTTTCTAGATCCCAGAGTATTCAAGCTCAATAGTTTAATTCGGTTCCTGTAAAATGGCAAATTTAAACGATCATGCCAGTTTAGATCATGTAATGTAAATCTAATAAAGTTTTTCTGAGCTGGCTCAATACTCTTTAGATGCACAAAATAAAAGGATGCCCAAAATTTGGCTTGCATATTCCAGTTTTAAACAGATCAATGACACATACAAAAATTTCAAAATATATGAAACATTGAATTTCTTATCCCGCCTTTTGACAAAAGTGAGCATTGAGTTGGCTTTAATAATTACTGAATTCAAATGAGCACCAAAATTCAATTTTACATCAAAGATTACGGCTAGATCTTTAACAAAGTCAAATATTCCTATAATAAGCTCAGAGTTAATAAAATAATTTTTGAATCTAAATAAATATTAATATTCAATAATAATTAATCCGTGATAGTTTATACTCATACCCCTCTTAATTTACATTAAACAAAATATTTTATTCTGTTGTACTGGCTATGATTTTCTTTGTGCCGTACCTCATATTTCAATTGAATTTTTTTTATCGTCATTTTCCAATTATTTTCATTCTTTAAATTATTCAATTTGTCCCTATTCATGTTAAATTTATAGTGACAATTCGCAATGAAAAAAAAAATTCAATTTGATTTTACCAGAAGCTACTACCATTTTTTCTTTATTTTATAAAAATATTTAATTTTCATAAAATATTTTGTAATTCATTTGATTATTCTACATTAAAATTTAATGATTTTGTAACTATAAAATAAGTTTTAAATTAATTTCAAAGGTTTTTTTCTTTTTTGTTTTGGTTTTTGGAGCAATAATTAATTATTCCGATTTGAAATTTAATATTACAAAAAAAAACAACAACTAAATGATAAATAAATGAGTTCAGTTATAAATATTTAATCGGATTGTTGGGGGGGAAAAATTGTTTAATTTATTAACCCATACATTATGAAAGAACCACATCAATTTGAAAGCAATTCATAAAAAAATTAAAATAAAAAATATGAGATAATTGAACTAGATTAAATTTTCTAATTATAATCTAAAAGAAAAAATTTGCAATAAAATTCGAAATTTAAAAAAAAAAAATTTTATAAATTTCGAAATACAAAATTGTTATTGTTGTAGAATTGAATTAAAATAATTTTTATTTTAATTGATAGAGTCAACAAATAACTGGCAACATTCTGTATTTTTTGTAACATAGTAAACTATTCTTACAAGTTAAATGAAACAGTGTAGTAGCGAAAAAGTCCTGTCTTTCCTACATTTATTTCAAATTTTAAAAGAAGCTATAATGTCCCTTTAATTAATATATATAAATGTAATATATAACTGTAGATTTGGTTTAGTCACAATAGTGACTCGTTTTTTAGGATCCGATTTCTTTAAAAAGAGCTAGTTTAAAATACTGCTATAATATACTTCATTTACTTAGATGAAAATTTTTAATTTAAATCTCTGGAAAAGACTCTAATATATCCAAAAAAAATTTTAATTATTTTAATTATTTATGACGTGATCAGAGGTGTTTCAAAAAATTTTAACAAAATTTATAAATTAATTTTTTATAAATAATGAAAAGTTCGAAAATAACACGTTGTAATTATATATAGTTCGAAAATAGCATGTTCAGACCACTGGTGGGTGAATCCAAAAGCAAAATATCCAAAATAATCGGTTCATATCCAAAATAAATTCAAATAAGTATACATAATATATAAAAAATTTTTTTTAAATTATTCACCTCTTACCTATTTAAATGAGTACACACGGACTAACTTAATGGTAGCTCCTTATGGTATATGTACTTGCTAAAATATGAAAAAGGTGCCTTTATGTTGAAAATTCGGTGTTAGAAATTTTATATGAAAACAATACCTTTCTTATTTTATTCAATATAAATTTATATTTAACAAAAAGTTTTTTTTTATAAAAAGAGAAAATTAAATTAAATTTCAGGATTCAAAATAAAATTCGAAACCCACAATGTCTACTTTATTGCTTTGTTCGTTTACGTTGTACATATAAAGCTAAAAAAAAGTTTAAAAGCCAAAATTTAAAACAAAAAGTTCAATATAACTTTTTAAAAATCAAGTGTTAGAAAATTAGTTCTTTAGTTACGTGCTCTATAACTTTCTGTGGTGAAATAAGCAGGTTTTAGTGAAAACATTACTTTTTTTAGTGCCAAAGTATACCTCTAGCATTCTTGCCACCACACTATTTTTCTAAACAATAATCCGAATTTAAGAGCTCATTTTAATATGAAATAATATTTTTCACATGATTTACTGTTTAAATCCGATATTACTGCATAAATGCGAAATTTCAATGCAAATCAAGGAAAGTAAATTTATAAGTAATTTGCACAGATTTAAAATCTTATTCATACTATTGTTCACTGACATAATACTAGTATTTTAAAAAGTTGTTTTCCCAATATTTTTAGTGTCGTGTTGATTTATTTAAAAATCAATATAAGAAAGACAGGACATTTTCGCTACTACTTTAACTTAAAATTTTAATATAACTTAAATACTCCAAATGAAAATCCAAAATTTTTATCAATAATTTGAATTAACACTTGTCCTGGAAAATGAACTTTATGAATACAACGCTGAATTCGCCTATATTTATGCAATTTTTTCATAAATTTTATTTTTAAAAAATATACTCGAAATTCGAAAATATTTTCTTTTCTATCAATAAAATCTTACTGTAGCATCTTATATTATTAAGTTTCTTATATTATTGTTAAATATAGCTATACATTTTTTGTTGTATAGCTAATAATTTCAATTTAATAATTTGATTTTGAGATCCACCTGTTTCTTATATAAATAATAAATACCGAAATGATAAAGGTTAAAAAAAACATTTATCATATTTTATCATTATTAAACTAAAGAGATTTTCAAATCAAGTGTATAAGAAAAGATTAAATAACCTACACAAATAATACGATATTATATTATGTATAAAATAATGGTGTGTATAGTTGACAATAATGTAGAAATAAAGTAAAAACATAAAATTTTTATTATACGTATTGGTAATCAATAAAAAAATAATGAATAAAAAATTAGAATGCTCATTTAAGAGATTTGGAGAAAAAAAATCTGCCTACATATTTCGTAAATGTCAAGAAGTTTGCCTTTGTTTTTCTTTTATTCTACATGTAAGTTATAATTAATTTTTAAGGAACAAAGCTTCTCAATAATTTTTATGAGAGATTTTCCAGCCAAACTATAAGTTGAAAATAAAAGAAAGTATGTAAATTTTAAAGAAAATTTGAAATGATTGAAAAATAATTTAGAGAATACATTCTTCCTTTTTATCACATTCAATTTAATGTTAATTTCAATAAATGTAAATGAAACGTTAAACGTTATAGAATTTTCACAAAAAATATTTTTACTTCTTATAAGCGCAATTTGAAACCGACTTCAAGCAAATTTCAAATTCATATAAATGCTACTCGATTTGAAATTTTGGATCCGATAAAAATATTCGCTTCATCCGAAAATCAATTGAATATACGGGTGTTTGAAAGATTGAAAATCACGTATTAATAAAGCACATTTTCATATGCTTGTTAGTTAATGTCAAACTCAAGTCGATTTCAAGTCGATATTATTTCAATCTGTATAGTATATCACAGATTGAAATTTCAAGTCAAGTACTCGATCCAACATATTATAAACAAAATTTTAACACTTCAAATTACTAATTATTGAAAAAATTAAGATATCATTAACGAATGTTTTCGAATATCCAGTTACTCAAATCGTAAATATTGTTATAAATTTATAAACAAAATTCCTGCAAAATATTCTAAAGGTGAAGAAATAAAAATAACATTATAATATTTTGTGAATTACAGCCGAACCCGTTCAATATCATTATTGTATTTCTCAATAGTTGGTATTAACTGCATTGAAATATTATTTTTGTCACAGAACTAGGCATTGAGACAATTTATTTCTTAAAGGAATCAGCTATATTTTACAAAATTAAAAATCAAAAATTTCTTATTTAAGCGTACTTTGAACTCAACTGAAAAGAAATACAAAAGTAATTCGTCATATCAAAAATGCCAATGAGAAAAGTGTTGCCAACATGAACTTTATACAATCAAATAAAATAAATGATAATTACTTAATAGTCAAGAAATTTCAAATTTTTATTAAATTTCATTTAAATTAGATCTTCTTAATTACAATATTCTTATTTATTTTAAATATCTTTAGTAGGTATAGGTATTCATTAGGATTATTTTGGCAATTAATGCAATTTAAGGGTATAACATTTTGCTAGTATGATGCCTTATGATATTTTTAATTGATATTCGCGGGTATTTATAAGATGTTTACTTTTTTCACCTTTATTATTTTATTTTATTTAAAAAGAATTTTCACACTAAATAGAAAACACGATATTAAATTTTATAACACCTTCTTTTTTGTTTTTTTTTTTTATAATTATTATTATAATTTAATATTAAAATTTTTTTATTATTCAATAATATTTCATGTTTTTCATATTACATACAAGGAATACAAAATTCATTTTCATATATAAGGTTTAGTTTTTTTTTTCTCTATTATTTTTCTTAAAATTATTTAATTTTTTCAGTGTTCAAACATATATACATATATACCTACCTGCATGTATGTAAAATATATATTTTCTCATCATATTATTATTATTACTATTTACTATTAGTACTTGAATATTTATTTTATATATATATATATATTATTATTTAATTTATTATTAGTAAAGTAAAATTCAAATACAATATATTTTTTTTGTAGGGAACTTATGTACATACATATAAATTTTATACATAACATATTATATACACATAATATTATAAATATTTAGATGAATATTTTATACAGATATAGAAAATATTATAAAAGGAAATACAAAAGTATAAGTTAATATTATACGGTATTAAATAATAATAAAAGGAAAAATACCGCAGGACATGTTTATCGCATCAAAATAGCAAATAGAGAAAAGAAAAAACGTAGTAAAGAAATAAGTACAGGACAAAACAATATATATACATATATGTAGGTATGTATGTAACATATATATATATATATATATATATATATATATATATATATGTGCGAATAATAATAATATTTTACTAATACAATTTTAACATAATATTATTTCATATGTATTACATACATGCATACATATACACACAAAATTACAATAATAAAAGAAAATTTTACATTTGTATATAAAATATACATGTACAAATACAAATGATGCCATTGCTGTAAAAAAATTTCTTTTTACTTACATACATACTTATATGATTTCTTTATATTCAAGTTTTTCTCTCTTTTTTTTTTCTTATATACATTACATTATATTTACCTGTCCAAATAATTTAACAATACTTTTATATAATTACAAATATTTTTTACATAATATATAATTTTGATTGATATACATATATATACATATAGACCTTATATATATAATATAAACCTGTCTACCTTTATATATCGTAGAATTGAAATATAAGAAGAAAGTTGTAAAGACTATTGTAGTAAAATTAAGATTTTTACATTTTATATTTTGCATAAATCGTTCGAAAAGGATAAAGGGAAATACGTGATTAAGTTTTTGTAATTTTTTTTTTTTCTTTGCTTGCACCTGATATAAAACATTTTAAGTGTAAGGATTTTTTATCCTTTTATGTCGTCAAATTTCATTTGATTGTGTTATTTTTTTTTTTCTTATATCATATTTCTATTCTATTCTGGTGTTCTCGTTCTCATTTTAATTTCGTTGTTGAACAATGCTGTCATAATATAAAATTCGTGGTATGGCCTACTTTGGTTTTTAAAAAAATTTTTTTTATTTTATTTTACGTTATTTTGTTTTCATACCATTTATTTCCACAAATTGAAGTTTTTATGATTGAAAACTTTAGATATCAAAGTTTAACACAAAAAAAAAACAAAAATCCTAGAAACTTAGTGACCTAAAAAAAGAGTTTCTACTTCTCTTCTTTTGTATAATATGCTACTGTCGTTTGAGTTCTTTAAGCATTTATAGTATCATAATATTCTTCTTGCGCTAACAAATTTGTTAATTAGGATAACTGTATGATGATGATAGTATGTATTATATGTATAGTGTTGTTCTTAAAACAATTCTGCGGTCAAGTATTATATAATATTATGGCCTATATATAGAATTTCTAATTAAGTTCTTGAGTTTCACACAATATGTATAGTTATAATGTATTCAATTATAGATCAGTGATTTAGAATAATATAACAAATTATTGAATATAACAATTTAAATGAAAATAAATTGATTACATACTATACAGAGTGTTTCGTATTAAACTGCACTGCTATTCATCATTCTATAGGCTGTCATGAGTACACAAATGAAATCATATGACTTTAAAATTTGAAAAATTTGAAATTTTAACTTTTAATTTTTAAAAAATGTTAATTTTGTAGATGAAGTAAAATTGGAGCTTTCTCTGATTTTGGCACAGTTGACTACTTTATCTACTGATTTCTATCTGTTCTATGGTTTAGTATAGTTATTGAGAAAAATACTGTACTGCAAATGTTATTTTATATCAAATTTCAAGAAAACTTCAATGACTTAAAAAAATAGACATATAACAGTTTAAGCATGTGTCTCTCTTCTGTTATGTAAATATTCCATTTAACAGACGAATTTCCCTCACTTTAACTGAATTTTCATATTTTTTTCATAATATTCATATATAAAGAGGAAACGTTAACAAATAGGAATCTAAACTAAAAAAAAAAACTTGTTAAAAAATTAAAATATTTAGAAAATTAATAAGAAAACCCAAGAAGAAAAAGTTTTAACTATTGAAAAACAGTAATATAAAAAATTATCGTATAATTTTTTTTCCGCTTTATTTTGAATATTTAAAATTGTAGGGGAATTTTGTATGAAAAACATAAAAAAAATTACAGATAAAAATTTTAAAAATTCTTAGTAAAAAGAAAAATATTAGTTTTGAGAAATGGAAAAAAAAACTTTTAGGAAAATTAACGTATAAGAAGAAAATTCACCAAAAGTAAACTATTTAAAAGATTAAGATAAAAAGTTTTAATAAAAAGATGAAACCTAAAACAGAAATAATAAAATAAAATATGAATGAAATATAAAAGAGATTTGGATCAAAAAGACGGTTTGTAAGAGAGCACTTTTGCCTTAAACAAATGAAATTTTTCTTTTTTAACGAATAATATAGAAAACTAAAAAAATTGCATATCTTCAGGATGAAAATGAAAGTTTGTTTAAAAAAAAACATTTCACCCAATTGGTGGAAATGCACGGTTAATTTTTTGCTTTTAAAGAAAATTTGGAGAAGGTTGCAGTTTCCGAAAAACAAGAACCCGAAAATTAAAATTTTACTAATTTTATCTTAAATATTATAGGCGATATATTAAAAGCAGGACACCAAAATAAGATCTTGAGATCTACAGTATTAAAATGCGTCTCCTCTCAATATCCGGAAGTCCAAACAAAATAATTTTTACACAAGACACATAAGTACAAAAAAAAAATTTTCGAAGTCCTCTTATGTATCGAAAAACTGATATTTCAATTCTTAAATAAATATGTATAACATAACCTAACAAAATATGCGTTTTGGCTTCAACTATCAGCCAAAAGTTAAATTTTGATTGGGTGAAAATCACAAAGAGTCCCACCTTCCGGACATTGCAATGAAACGCACCTTAATACTTTATTAAACTTGCGGTGCCTACTGTACTAAGACAAAATCATGTTAAATTTTGAAACTATATAGGAAAAACATTCAATGGTTCAATTCAACAGTCATTTTATGCAGCTGAGAGAAAGAAGAAGCACGTCTCCACTTTTTTGTATTCCTAAAATTCAAAAAATGTTCCTAATTTCGATACAATAAATGGCATTTTGACGGCTTTACAACATCATAACTTTTAAAAGGGGCAAGGGGGAGTGAATATAAATTTTCTTTTAGATGAATGAAAAATCTGAAAATGTATAAAATTTCGGCTTTTTGAATCTAAAAGATTCTTAGAAATTTTGTAAAGAGAACAAATAGACGAATGGACAAACATCTCGTTTACAAACAAACAATGTGAAACTAATAAGAATTTTTTTCGGATTTTATTGGAGAAATGGTAAAAAAAACGGAAGAAAATAAATATGAAAAATTTGTTTTTGCTTAGTAGAAAAAGAAAAACTTTTTTTTTTTTCAAATAAGCAAACAAAGCGTAAAAATATTATTTGAGAAATTTTCTTATCATAATAAAAATTAAATTTTTCGTTCTTCGTTTTTTAAGTCTTTTTATTTTACAGAAGAAATTTATTTATAATATTCGGCTTTATTGCGCAGATATCTACTATCGCATATAACAAATAGACGCAATTTGAATTGTTTGCCTTCAACTCAAATAAAAGCTTATAAGCTTTTCTTATAGTTGCTTTAGTGAAATTTCAAAAGTTAATTTATTTAGAGTTAGATTAAATTCAAAAGCCATGTATATCAGTAAAGTTATTGGAATTATTTAGTTTATTCAGAATTTCTTGAAGTAAATCCCTCGCGTTACATACTCATATATATTGGAAAAGACCTCTACAGCACAATAGTTCGAAAATATTGAAAATTTTTATAATTAAACCCTTAATCAAGAAATAAAAAATTCAAAAAATTTCTTTATTTTTGAAAAATTTATTAAATTCTCCCTTTGACTTTTTGTATAACAAATTTGTTCCCGTTTATATCACAATTTTCTGCATGTTATAAACTTTATCCAATTCAAGTTAATTTGCCTATGCTGGGCTCAAATACTTTGTTTAAATTGGGTTGACTGTACAAGGATTTTAACTAAAAAAAAATTTTTTTTTTATCATTCTAAATTTATTATGATTTAAATTTATTTTTTTAACTTTTTGCATCTTTTAACAATAATTTTAATTTTTGTTTATTTGCATATGAAATTTTTGTTTGAAACAAAATAAAAAATTATTTTTTTTTTTTTCATCCTGGAATTTCATTGTTGTTATATTATTTGAATTGTTTTCCAGGTTTTTCCATGAAGGGCTATTATATCTTTAGAGATAAATTATAATTATAGGAGTCTTCTGTACAATATAGTACAGTATAGAGTCCTATACAGGGTACACGAAATTTGTGTTTAAATAAATTATTTTAGTTTCAGTGTTATTAGATGAAAAAGAAGAAGTTTTTTTTCATTTTTGAGTAGAATCTTGAACAATTTAATTGAAAAATTGATTTCAGTATTTTATCCTAAAAATAGTCTACAAAAATTTTAGTTGACTGAATTTAAATTTATATTACAAAATCAGTTGACTTTCAGTTCTAGAGTTGAAAATTCCTGGGCCATAACAAAAATAGATAACATTAATAACAACTTTCATAATAATTATAAGCTTAATATCCAAAACCCTACATAAACGGTAGGGTTAATTATAATAGTAAGGGTTAATTATAATATAGTAGAATTGTCTAGTAAGTCTTTGACAATTCAAAATTATACAAAAAAAAAATTTTTTTTTTGTATTTTGGAATCTTTTCTCAATATTTTCTTCTATTTTTCCAATATTAAAGCAACCCTGTAAATTATAAATTTTCTTATTAATTTCATTCCTAAATTCTTTTGAGAATTTATGTTATTTTAAATAAAACCATGAAAATTTTCATGTACGGAAGTAGAACAATGAAACAAAAAATGAAAAAGGAATTGAATAAAACAAATTTAACAGCTCCTGAATGCCTGAATAAAAAATAATAATTTTTTACCAAGCCATTATTAAAAGAGATTTCTTCAAGTTTTCTAAAAAATTAAAACCAAATTTAACTTGCTTTTAATTTTCACTTCAAAATCAAAAAAATTTAAGATCAAATTTTTATTCAGATTTCATCGATTCTTGTTTTACATTGATTATTTGATGATTTCGTAAAATAATTACAATTGATCGTAATGAACTGACGTCAAGTTTAAGAAAATGAGCTTTTATTTCGTACATGTTAAAATTTCGTACATGATGAATATTAAGGTCTATTAAGCAGTTTAATAATTTTTTTTTCACTTTTGAAATGTTTTCTTACATTTTTCTGTACTCGTTTAAATCTGGTACCAAATAGGTCCAGTTATTTATCCGATATTTCTTTAGTATTTTATCTTTTGCAATAAAAATATTTTTTGATTGTAGAATCCGAAAGAAATATAACCAGGGTAAAATTTCATCCCGCAATATTAATATTAATTTGTAACGGCAACAAGGGTTTACTTACAAATATAAAAGTTTGGTATAAAAAATTTAAGAAAATTAAAACGTGAATTTTCAATGTTGTTCTTAAATTTCATTTTATCTTCAATATAAATTTCAAAAGAATGTCCTCTTCTTACATTTGTGAGTTAACAAGAAGGTATCATAAATTCTTCGACTACGTCTGTATATCAACGATATCTATACAGCATATAAGTATGGAATGTGGAAAATTAAAAGTAATTTTTAATATTCCATTGTCCTTCTAATATTTTATTTCTGTTTAATGACAAAATACATACTTTTTTTTTGTAATAAAACCAATTAGTAAAATAAAATGTGATTGAACGTCTATCCTGTGCCTTGATATGGAAGTGCTTACGCTATATCGTACCTTATACTCGTATACTTCAAAATATTATTTAACCTCTTATTAATGTTTTATTTATTATACGATATCTATATAAATGTGCGTGTTATTTTCCTATTTTATTGTTATTTGCTTTTTGGTTCTTGTCAATTAAACTGAACAAGAATAACAAGCCAACAAAAAAAAAATGTGAACTTTGCAACAGCATATACCCAAAGTTAATGGCCAAAGCAAGATTAATGTTTACTTTTCATGAAAAACTATAGATGTATATAACATGTGGATATGGGAAAAATAAAATCACATATTCATTAGATTGAAAGGTTCTCTGAATGTGGAAAGAAGAATAACGTAAAGCAATATGTGAGAACCGTATTGAATTAGAATTATAAATTATATATAAAAATTGTACAGAATTTTGCAAAATTTTAGAAACATAAAATTATAAACTTGATCCTAAGATTACATAGCTGACCTGTGATATGAAAAATATGTAGCATTAAGTTGTAGAAGAAGTTGCAGCGAATTGAATAATGAAACTTTCTCTACCCCCCCCAAATGGGACACGAGCATTGTTTTTTTTGAAAAACTACATCAGCACCGGGAGCTTTAACATCAGTTTTGGACCACCCTATATATTTAATGCTTTATTATAGTACGGATACACAAAAAAATGCTATTTAATTTACATTCTTTAAAAAATTATTCAATTTCTAACTATTGATCTTAAACTTTTTCTATATAGGGTAATTTTGTTAAGTGTTAACCCCACCCTATTGTGGTCAAATGCGTATTTAAGAAGGAAACGGTAATGATAGGAAAAGTGAATGCTTTAAATGAATTTTAATATAATATTTTCAAATTACTTATCAACAATGTTATCTGTGCTCTATATTGTACTCCAATATAAAATTTATTATAAATTTTCTAATACAAACAGTAATTAAATATTTCTTATGAGCCATGAGCAAACGAATTTACTTTTAGACCGAATTTCATATTGTTCGGTAAATACCAAATATTGGATAATCATGCCAAATTTGAGATTGTGATAAATTCTCGAATTTAGTGAAATTTGACAAATTTTAAGAGACAATTACTTAATTCAGTCTAATTCAAAAACAATATTAAAATATTTTCATACTTAATATTTTCAAATTTAAGTTCAATAATTAATGAACACTCTATATGTCTCCGAATGCAAATACATATTTACTTTCAAATACATATATACATATTTTCGCATACAATATATTCAAAATATTCTATCGCTAATATAGAAGCGAGACATTAAATTCCCAAAACTATAAAAAAAAAAAAATATAAAAAAATAAAACCAAATAAAATCGCATACTTTGTATACACTTTAGCGGGTTATAATTAGCCCATAAAAGGCATTTAAGTGGTGGTTTTTTTCATGTTATATTACTCTTAATGTTACATTCTCTGTGTCATATGCTTGAATTTATTTAACATACATACATATATGTATACAATATTATATTTTGGTTTACCCAATACACTTTTGTCTTTTGCACTCTATAGAGAAATCATAATAAATATTTTATTTCTCTGATCAATTTGTACACAAGTATATCTATATTATATTTTTATATAGAAGGCTAAATACGGTGTATATATATATACACACAAATGAATATAAAGAAAAATAAAATTTGAATTTTGTATTTATGAAAGAAGGATAATTAAAACTGAAATTTTATTTTTCGAAAAACATTAAAAGTGAAATGAATAAAATATGTTAATAATAAAATAAGAAACAAAAAAATAAAAAGGAAATATTTGGGAAAAAAATTTTGAGAAATTCAAGGAAACTTTTGTTTTTTCTTAAAAATAAAAATGAAAATGTAGAACAGCAGATATGCCCGCCTGCCTTACAATTTAATGATAAATGGCACAAAATTAAAAATAAAAATTTTTCGTTGTGCAATGCATTTTAAAACCTTAAAGAGAATTTTAATTCACAAGCACTCTAATTTGTGTCTTTTTATGAATTATTCCTGTATTTTTAAATTGAAAATTTTCAACGTTAGCAATAAGATTTTCAGTTTAAGAAGTTTTTCTAAATTCGCCTTACAGAGTGGAACTGATAGAGCACTATAAATTCAAAAGAACGTTCCAAAATAATAAATTGAATTTATTGCGATCAGAAATTTGCTCAGAATACGCTGTTATTTATTCCATTATAATGCTACATAAAATAATTGCAACGTGAAAAATAAACATAAAGAAAGTTCATATTTAAACTCTTACAATTTTGATGTTAAATTTTCAAAGATTACTATTTTTCCCAATTAAGAAAAATATTCAAAATAACATGAATTGCATGAAAGTGATGAACAAATTCGATTTTATAAGCATTCCATAAATTTGATCATTATACACCTTAAATATTATGGATTTTCTGAAATTTCATTAAATTGGTACTGAAAGTTGTAATTAACAGTTTTCATAGAAAAAAAAAACCTATTGTTATGTTTAAATAATAACGTTGCAGATTTGATGTGGCAACTACCATTGGAACCCATGCTATTTCAATTAAACTTTTTATGAAAAATTTACCGAAAAATTTTCTAAAACATGATCGTAAATTTTTATTAAAAATGACAATAACAAAATAATTTCTTAATTAATTTTTCCCAACTGTATAATAGGAGCACTTTTCCCTTTAAAAAAGAACCTGCTTGAAAAAAATTTAAGTTCTTAATAATATAACAGATTTATTTTGTCATAAAATAAAACATTGCATACTTTTAGGGCACAAGAACCAAATAGAAGGAGCATATAGACATAATGATCCGATTCGATAGTTAATTAAGTGCTTTAAGATAAATAATTGTATTTTTTCCATGAAAAGACATTTACCGTCTTCATAGGTATATGATTTAGAACTAGATAGGCACAGCAATAGGCAGACGGATAGAATATAGCTAACAAGTGCTTTTGTTAAAAAACTAATAATTACAAAATTGAGTCAAATTTAAAGTTATCAAGCTTCATTTCAAAGTTTTTTAAATTAATATTAGTATTGATATGTTTTGAAATATTAATCAAATTCTACAATAATTCAATAATAAAGTGCCCACAATAGTAGCAAATAGAGTAGAATAAAATGACAAGAACAAAAGTAAAACGTAATTGAAAACAATCAAGTAAAATAAACGAGTAAATTAAATTTTTCTATTTTGTGCTTTTCGTTTTTGTTTTTTCAATTTTTTCATTTTATTAAAATTTTGTCGTTGTTTAACACGATATCCTAGAATATCATATCACATCCTTTGCTTTTTTATTTATTAAGATATCATTGTATTGTAGTATCGCGAATAACCAACTATTATTACAATTTTGCTCTTTCAATATTCAATAATAATTTTGTTATATAATTTTTAAATTTAAAATTTACACTTGTACTTAATCGAAATATAACAAAATTTTATTTTTAAAAGCCATTTCATTTTTACCCACAAATTCAGCTAGAACTTATTTTTTATCCAAATTTTATTTCTTTCATCTGGGAAATGTGAATTTGTAAGGATGCTAATTTTGTCATTGATTTGTTAAATTCTTTTATTTTTGAACTATATGTATAATTTGATCGGTAGAATTATTTTTAAATTTAAATACTATACGACCCATGGTTGATTGACGTGGTAGGTGGTCCACAGCAAATTAATTAGCATAAATGTGCCATTTTGCTATTACTACCTTAGGACCAATAGGATATTCGAAAATAATTATTCGTTTTTTAAATTTAAACCGCTGCGTATTTTATTTTTAAGTATTTTTCTATTATGTTCTCGTTTATATTATCTCTCACTGTATATAACATGTTCTATATTCAGAGAAACATAGAAATAATGAACATATTGTAGTTGAAATCGTTGATTTCGTCAGTAGATTTTATATTATTCATGTTTATTGGAACATGCTATTTGTTAATTAACAAATTTAATAATAATAGAGGAATAAAAAAAGAAACAAGGAAAACAAGAAAAATTTAATATTTTTCAACTCTGTTTTTCAATTTTTTTCCCCTTTTTTGCAAACAAAATTTTCATTATGATGAAAATATTAAATTTTTGTTAGGTTTATTTTAATTAATAAATAATAATAATAATAATTATATTGTACAGTCGTGTTTACACTTTAAAATCAATAAAACTTTAATAAAAGAAAAAAAAAAAGTTTCAACACTTTATAGCTATTTTATTATGGCAATTATTCCCGTCAATTTATTTATCAATACGATAATGAGTTTTTAATATTAAACTATAATAAAATGTTTAAAGTAAATTATATTGACAAATAGAAAATCATCCGAATAAATAAATTAATAGTTATTGTATACAAGGCTCATTTCATTTTAGTTATTCACAACAATATTTGTATTGGAAAAAATTGCATACTTATAGGGGGTAAAATTGAAATATTTCTTTTAAAGGATACATTTCGAAATATCGTTAAAAATGATACTATGTTCAATTTAAAAAAGTTTAATAAATAAGTTTGAAAAGCAGGAAATTATGGATTTCAAACTGTTTTGCATTTTTACTATTCTAAAAATCCAAATTTAACAAATTCAGCATTTTATTTAAAATATTTAATTGGCAATATATAATTTTTGGAATTTTTAATTCAATAATGATTGCAAATTTTTTAAATACCGTCGTATTTTTGTTACGATAAAAATATTTTAACTTTAGAGAATTGCAAAAGGTTGAATGTAGAAGAAACTAATTATAAAATACACGCGCTGATCATGCTATATTGAAATACGAAATGGTTCAATTTAGAAATATTTTACCAAGTTTTTCTTTCAGATTCAAATCAGACTTTTATGAAATTTAAAAAATTTCAATTTAGATCTAGGCGTGTGCTGTCTAAATAAGAATTCGCTGGACCGATAAGGTCCATTTAAAATTTTTTGTGGTCCTTCACAATTATAAGGAATTTCAACCAATACGGCTTGGGACACTCACTTTAAATATGAATTACTTTATCTATTGTGAAAAAATTAAAGTAAATTAAAAAACATCGAGTTTCTCTCCTATATACGATTTTTCTTTTATATTTTTCTCTCATAAAATATTTATTGTGCTTAAGTTTTGAATTTATAACATTTAGATTTTTTTGGCTTTCCAAAAATTTCAGTATAAAAATTGGCCATTTGAACATCTGAAAGTTTGACAGCACTGATCTAGGCAAAAAAACTCAAATGAAAACCCTATTATAACATATAACAAGTAATTTAAATAGAGTAGAAAGTCATCAAGACAATTAAATAATCAAGACAATCGAAAATCAAGAAAAATACGAAAATAATTGAGGTATTCTAAATAACGCGTTCTATTTAGTATTTTTTCTTCTTTTGTTCTTATTTTTTATGGAGTTTCAATTCATTTTGATGTTGCCGCCGTTTGGCAGTTATAAAATTTTTACTTAAAGTAGCAGAAGTAAACATAAAATCGGAAATTTGAAAAATTATACGAAATTTCCAATTTTATCACTATAATATTCATTTTATGAAATTTCAATTATAAAAAAATGAAACATTGAAGAAAAAAGAACTATAAGATAATAGTGGTTTTAGCACATCCACAATCGTTTCCAAAGTCGGATCACAATCACCGTGATTTTGTTAGATAAGAAATAAGCGATTCAAATTATTACTTTTTCAAATCATCATAAATTACCTTATCCTGTAGTGTCTTTTACCTTCGAAGTGTAATTTAGTAATATTCAAACCAAAAAATTTTTCAACTCATTTATTCGTTCAATTCGTACACTATCACTACGTCTACAGCTTTTTCCAATTAATTCATACAAATATTGTATGCATGTATGTATATTTGTGTTTTTCATGCCTATATAGTAAGATTAAAATTTTGACATTTATGAAAATTTACTAAGAATTTTATTTAAATATTATCATCAAAAATTGAACTTCAATTTACTTTCTTTCTCAATTTATTTTTTTTTTTCTTTTATAAAATAAAGAAATCCTTCTTGACATTTTTCACCTTTCTTATTTTTACTTACTTTTACTGCTTTCATCACTTTGTTCACTTAACGAAAACAAAAAAAAAAAAAATTTAACAAGAAAATTTTTTGAGTCCTCCATTTTAATGTAACGGTATTTTTTAGATGCCAAAACATTTTCTTAAATAAAAAACGTTTCAAATATTTTCCAATAATTTATTTTAGCTTTCAATACAAAGAATAAATTTCATATATACCATAACGTTACATAAATATATATACAGACATACGCTTGAAATATTTTCAAATTTATTTACCTTACCGTAAGAATAACAGTATATAAGAAGAAAAAAAAATATTTAAATATACCAAAAGTCATGCTTATCAATTTAAAGGTCAATTTTAAGGACTGAATATAGTATAGTTATTAAAGATAAGGAAAAGAAAAAAAAAAATGAATTATAAAAATGGATTGATGTTGATATTATAAGATGACCTTCCATTTGAAATTTCTTAAAATATTCAAATATTCATAATTATGCTATAAATTAAAATTACAAATTTAAAAAAATCTAAAATTAGACATTAAAAATTGAATATTAACACAAACTTTATGGGTTCTATGAAATACAATTAAACAAGCATAATGTCAACTCTCATACAAAAATGGTTGAACCCAAATTATAAACTTTCATTTGATTTTATTGAATTCTTTTAAAATTTGATCTAGTAAAGTTAATTCTAATTTTTCTAATGTGTCTCACTTACTCAAAGGCAAAATAATATTAAAAATTAAATTTTATGTGACCTAGACTTGGTATACGAAATTTAAAACGCAAAGTAAAAAATTACAGATCACATGACTAAAATTTTTTGTATGTCCTGTCCAGAAAATTTACTCGTTATGGTTCAGATTGACGTGCTATTTTTAGTTTTTCAATTACTGTTTGATTGTAAAATTATTGGGCGCACATCTAACCAACTAAACTATTGCGTTAATTTAAATCGATCACATTAACTAAAAATTGCGATCAGTTTGTAAAAAAATACAAACTATTTGATTGCTTAATTGCTTGAGACCAAACATAAATGGATGTGTGCCCAACCTAAACCTTTGGAAGATAAATAAACAATCAAACAGTTGAAAAATTAAAAATTTCATGTCTATATCGGTTTTTATTCTAAAAAAATGTCAAACGAATTGTCAAAACAAATAAAAATGTATTCACGAGCAAATATTTACGAGCACAGATTGATTAATTGGATTTACGTCTTGAGTAGATTTTATGTAAATGGAATTCGGGTGGTACAAAGTGAAACTCTACTAACAGCCAAATTCACAACGAAAACTAAAATATCCAAATTTAAATATTTAAATTTGGATATTTATTTACGGTAACCTGTAAATATTATCTATAGGAAAAAACCTAGGAAACCAATCTAGAAAGAAGGAAAACACTTAAATACATGTCGAATAGGCGTTTATCTGTAAATTTTTTTATTTTACATTCAAAATCTGAAAGAATAACATTTACAAAAAAAATTTATTATACAAAATATACCAGAAACTTTTTCGGTTTTTCTTAGTTTAATTATTTGAAACTGAAACTATTTTGACTGTAAAATGTATAAATATACCTTCATTAAAAATTATGATAGAATAGAAAATGCGTCATAAAAAATTATTTACAAAAATAAGTCACTTTGTAAACCAAATCTGTTTACAATACCACACACTTCAATATTATATAACAAAATATAACAAACATTTTTTACACTACAACTTTTAATACATCATAACAATATTGTGTAGACCAAAATTTCAATATCTTTATTTTAATCTAGTTACATGTACAAAAATTGAATTTTAGGCTCCATTTCAAAATTCCAAATCAAGACTCTTACACTATTAAAAAGTTACTAGTCATGATAAATTGACATTTTTACTAATTACATTTTGACGTAAGCATGTTATCCGGAAAATTTCCGAGTTATTCTTATGTTCCATTCACTTTTTGACATTTAGTAAAAAAATTTGTCATTATAAACCCAATCTAAAATTTTCATTCCTCTTGAAAACTTTACAGATTATCATTTCGTATAAAAAATGATGGTGGAGTGAATAGAGGCACAATGTAAAAACAAGACAACCAATTTTACTTAGTTTTTTTTTTTCATGTCTTAATTTCCTTTCATTTTCATGTAAAATAAAGGAAAATAATAATAACAATATAACATGAACAAAAAAAGAAAAAGAACTAAAGAAAATTAAAATGGCAAAGCAAAAAATAAATAAGAAGAAGAAAAGAAAAAAACAAGAGCCTAAAAATCCGGAAAACAGTTTATTTTGCATGCATGAAAAATTTTTATACTCATTATTTTTTTGGCAAAAAAAAAACAAAATACAAAGAGAAAAAAAAATGTTTTTTGTTTTATTTTTTTGTTTATTTTTTTCAATCTACCACCATTCTTGTATTCTTCTGTCAATCAATATTTTGTAATACCGTCATCGTCATCGTCGTCATCATCATCATTATTTTCTATCAATATCAGAATTTTTACTCTCGAAAGTATAAATTGAGTAAAAACGAAAAAGAAAAGAAAAAGACAAGAAGAAAACAAAAGCACAAAAGGAAAATGAAAAAAAAAAATTACATTGGCATCATCAGTACATCATTAAGTTTTCCAACGATTCTAACCTTATGAAACAACCAACAACTTGTGTTCTAAATTCCAATTTGGATATTTTGTTTTTGTTTGTTTTTTTTTTTTTGTTTTTTTAAATTTCTAATTTTAAAGTGGTATTCTTTAAGAAAATTATTATCCAAGTTGAGAAAAAAAGAAAAATGAAATAGAAAAACAAATAAATAATTTTTGTTTTTCTCTTTTTTGTTTTTCTGGTATTATTTTATTGTTCTTTACACCTAGGGCAAAAAAAACATAAAACAAAACGTATAAGAGAATGAAGTAAAGACCGAAGGAATTTTCTTATTTCACAACCGAGATAAAATTGTAAAAAAAAAAGTAATAAAAACAATAACAAAAAAAAAAAATCTTAAAAAAAGCTTTAAAAAAAATTTCCTTTTTCTTTTCTGTTTTATTTTATATTCATTGTGTTTTTGTTATTAAAACTTTTCAGACGTTAAAATTTGAGAGTAATAACAACAACAATAACAACAACCACTATTAAAACAAAACAAAAAAACAATAACAGTTCACTTTACTTTAAAGGAAAAAATAACAGAAAAGTATTTTTTTTTCTCTTTTTTATTATTTCACCACTTTTATGTTGATTTCATGTTTTCTCTTCTCATTAAATTTTGTATATGCTGCCGGCTGTCGTCCATACTAAAAATTTCTAAGAAAGGTGACTTTTTTGACACACAAAAATCAGAAAATTTAATTTTTAATAAGAAATTAAATGAATTATGTATAAATCTAAATAAACAAAATTATAAAAAACAAAATATCTCGTAAAATTGGTCGAACCAAAGAAAAAATAACATGAGAGTAAAAGAAATAAAAAGAGAGAAAAAAAATACTTTTCTAATATTTCACACTCCCTTATGCTCTTTAATAAATATTAAAAGAAAAAACACACAAAAACAAGAGAATATAAAAAAGAACTAGCTAATTAGTTTTGATTTTTGTAGTAAAAGAGACTTTTTAAATATAGTGTTGAGAATTATTTGAATTAGATCGCCTTAAATATTTAATTAACTGTCAAATTTTAATGACGTACTTAAAAACCAGTACTTGACAATATTTTTAAAAATTTTTTTTCCTTGAAAAGAATAAAAAAAAATAAAAAACAAGAAGATACTTAAAGTTAAAATTTATGTTTGTAGTTGTTTTAAAGATTAGATTTGAAATTTGAAATTATTTACCGTACTTTCAAAATTTTTAACACAATCAACGAGAATATTCATTTAATTTTACAACCGACATATTTAAGCATATAACTGACCGCAATATCTATGGTCTAGATTAGTAAAAGTATTCCAGAAGATTATGAAAATGCATTTTAAACACTTTACAATTTTAAGAACACTAATAAGCTTTTAGCAGACATACCTATAAAAATGTAAATTTGACTTTCAGTAGAGCTTTAATTGGTACCATTAGAATTATACGAAAAGTTCGTCAGTGACTTCTGGTAACAAGCGGAACTCAAATATTAAATTTCAAGAAGCTCCATCAATTCGTTCAGTACATATGGTAAAAAAATTAAAAGCTGCCCACAGATCAACTTTCGAGCCCTGGTCTTTCCAAAAAATTTACAGATTCATTGCTTTCACACTTCGAATTTAAATATTAAATTTCAATGAAATCGTTTGATTATTTTTCGTTATATACGCAAAAATGTATTTTTGACGCGTAGTAAATGTCCAGTTGCCAATACCTGACTTTTACCAAGAGTCAGGAGATTACGGTCATGGTGGAATTAAGCTTATATATGAAATTGCAAGTAAATCTGTTGAATATTTTCTTTAAAATGATCAAAAATGTAAAACAGGCCCGCAAAAAAGTTCAGTTCCCAAGGCCTGATATATCCCAAAAGTTAATCAATCCGTGCCATAGTCGAAATAAACTCACGATGAACTTGAGATACACGCGTGCACGCACATACCAAAAAACCGATAGGTTGCTAAAAATAGTTTATTTACACTTCCCTATCATAGGGAAGTGCGTTCCCAACGAAAACTCGATATGCAAAATTTGTTGCCATCACATAACCTACCGTTTTTACACACAATGCGGTCGGTAACAAACTGTGAAAGTTTACAAACAATTTTTTAAATTAATGAAAATATATTGTAAAGAGCATTGAATTATATTTATATATATTGACTAAGAACAAAATTTAAAAACGGGCTGTTTCCACATTTTTCATAATTGATAAATACACCTGCGCTCTTTACGAAAAAAATTAAATTTTCATTATTTTTCATGCTTACATTTTGTAACACTACCAACAAATTGAGAAGTTTTTAAAATTCAATATGAACTGTCAAATTTGTTGAGCAATTCAAATGAAACTTTTTCTATTTTACATTTAAATGTCAATATTTAAATGAAAACGTTTATTGTTTCGCCTTCCAAATATAAAATTAAAAATATCAAACAAAATGATTTGTCGGTCAAACCTGAGCTTACCTATAATACATATATTTAAAATTTTTAAAAAAATCATTAAAAAATTTACAATTCAATAAAATTTTGATAAATTCTTTAATAGTTGCCATAAAACGAAATTTCGAACACTTAAAAGAGAAATCTTTTTCATTGGTTTTTTTTTTTTAGTACCTAATCACATAATATTAAAATATCTTTTTTCTAATCTTTATAAAATCAATATAATGATGACATGTCAATAAAATTTGAATTTATTTTTAGTGTATTTCTATAATGCAGTTGTTTATGCACGTTTGTCTTTAAATCCTGTATATTCTTGAAATTCATGTTCTTGGTCTTATATGTGATTTCAGTGACTTTAATTGTATCATATTTATATGTGTACATGTAAATGGACATCAAAGCAACTTATAAAATATTCTAAACAAGATTTTTATAAAATGTTAATATCATACATATATATACTCAATTGTTTATGCAGCAAAAGAAAATAAAATGAAAATCAAGAAAAAAAAAAGAAAAACAAAAAGTGGAAACGTAGCATATTTTTATGTCAAAAAGCATTTTTATATTCTTTTTCTCTATCGATTAAAATGTTATAAATTGGCACGTAGCCAAATAATGGCAGATTTACAAAATTTATCCAAGTGAAAATATTCATGTACAAACAAATGTGTATATATATATATTATATATATATTTTAAATAAACATTTAACAAGAGTAGATACATTTGTATGTGTATATGTTAAAATTGGAATTTATAAAATAAAGTTTTCATAAGGATTTTGAGGAGTTATAATTGAAATTTCGATTTTATATTAAAATTGATCGATACCAGAGATATTTAATCTCTATATAATACTAAGCGAATATCTCTTAGACTACTAAATCTCTTGGACTTTTAAAAGTAATTATAAAATTAAATCTAGAATTAAAATTGTTGAATATATTCAATGTGAATATATCTAAGCAGATATTTAACTCTTGACAATATATAGAATAAATAACATCAGTTTTATCATTTTGTACAGAAGATTTCACATATTTACAGTAGTTCCTGTTGTTCTTGTTGTACTTCTAAGTGAACAAATTAGGAATTTTCACCTAACAAAAAATATGGCATCCGCCTTTTTGAAATTCACAATTTTGTTTTGCGAATGCAAAGCTTCAATGTACACTGATTGTCAAAACTAGTTTAGTTTTAATAGTTTTCTTTCAATATTCGTCAGCCGTATATAAATATTTTATTAGTTTTTGATATGAAAACAAAATTTTGAAACACTCTTCATTAAACAATTTTTTTAAAATATTTTCCGTAGTGTGTTAAAAAATCTCATTATCCGCTATAGTTGCTGGAGACCCATAAATCAAATCTATAAAGATGATAAATTTCAAAAATACCTTCGACAGTTACAAGGAATACATTTGTTTATAAGTTACTCTGACATTTTTGAATGGGCTTCCTTCATAATACGAAATTTCTTATAAAAAACGAAAATTCCTCATCATAACCATGGATGGACAATGGACATGCGTCCATACATAACTTTGGATTATAATTGGTAACGCACACGTATAAATCATATGTGAAAATTATAAATGTCAAAAAAGAACGCATATCATTCATACTTTTGGCAGTTTAAGAAAATAGTTTTAAGAAAAGAAAATGTCAATAATATTTTTTTGATTAAAACTAACAGCAAACTGTAAAGATGAATGATACGAGTAGTTTCTCTCTTTCTTTTCACTCGATTAAGAAAATAGCCATGATCACAACTTTAAGTCCCTGAAAAATTTATTTGCTACATGAGAATTTAAGATTTCTTTAGTTAAATTTAGTTAAAATATTTATAAAAAATCTAAAGCGTTAATTGAAATTAAAATATGAATTTTTACGGTCTTAATAATAACGTAATGGATAAGGGTGGTAAAAATATAGATTTTATGTCTAATAATTTACAAACATTAATCAAATTTTTTAATATTTTAATCATTAAATTTAAAAAAAAAAAAAAAAAACTAAATAAAAATTTTCATACAATATCCTTGAGTCACTCATACACAATTCGATTCTCTTATACCCTTAAAATTTTTAAATGATTTTTTTCGTATCACATCATATTTTTTTATGAGTTTTCATAATTTTTATAAAGGAACAATTTTACATATATATACATCTCAATAAATCGACCAGAAATTTTCTTTAATCTGGTAGTATAAAAAAACAATATCAATGGTATAAAGAAAATCAAGTAAAAATGGCAGAATATAAAAAAATTTTTCAAAGAGAAGAAATTTTGTCGTGTCGCATTGTTTTTTTTTCTTTTATTTTTATTAAAAAGGAAAATTCTCATCCTTGAGCAATTCTGGTTTTTTTCTCTTTTTCTAATTTTTTTTCGTCCTCCTTGTATATATTTTTTGCAGGAATAAAAACTAACCAAGCTTAAGATACAGAAAAAAACCGAAAAATTAACATTAAGCACGCATTATCCTTTTTTTTTTTTGCCAAGGATATTTAATATGGAAACTTTTATATTTTTGCTCTCATTTTTATTTTTCCTATCTCCTTTTAACTCTTCTTTAATGTTCATATGTCTGCAATATGAAATTAAGAAATGAATTGGAAGAAATGAGTTTAGCAAAAAGGGAAGAAAATATACAAAAAATATGGGAATTTAGAAAAGGATGATGAGGCAAAGAAGGAAATGTTCGAATAAAGACATTCCAATTATATTGAATGGAAAGAAGAATGTAAAAGTTTTTTTCATTTTCCACTTTACGTTTTTGTGGCTCAAAAGAAGAAATTTTTTTTTATTTTATTTTTTAATTTTTGCTTTTTTTTTTTTTTAATTTCCACATTTTTTTAAAACTAAACTCAATTGTTTTGTTGTCCGTTATAGTAACCTGAATAACGTTTTAATTTCTTTTTATCAATTTTTAGGTTTTTTCGTTTTATAGCTTTTTTTCATGTTAGGGAAGCGGTAAAATTAAAAAATAAGGTTTTTAAACTTCTTCTTTCCTCAGATGAACTAAATTTTTCGACAAAATAAAGCATTTATCTTAAAAACTGTAAAAGAAACGAATTCTTTTGAAGAAAGTTTGTAATGAAGCACTTTACCATTCAATAAATGAAAATACTTCTTTTAAAAGCAATCTACAACATGCGCCAAAAAACGAATTCGAAGAAGCAATATCACAATGGTTGAATTGGAAGGTTAAGCAAGTGAGTTAAGAAAAGTAATTATATTTTTTCATGGTACGACAATTACCGTTAGTGTTCTACATTTATAGATATTTAGAAAACCTTACAAATTCGGAAA
This sequence comes from Condylostylus longicornis, assembly GCF_029603195.1. Classification (NCBI taxonomy): domain Eukaryota; kingdom Metazoa; phylum Arthropoda; class Insecta; order Diptera; family Dolichopodidae; genus Condylostylus; species Condylostylus longicornis. The sequence continues at coordinate 1,995,423 of NW_026578009.1, read as the reverse complement.
TATAAGGTGCCGAAAATGATGTATAAATAAACTTGCATGTACAGGGTTATTTAGAAAAATGAATTTCTATGAAATTACCCTGCCACAAAAAAAAAAATTAAAAAATGGGAACAATTGAAAGTTTTCTAAAGTTCGAATGTTTGTCTTTCCGAAAGTACATGAATAATAAAATAACGTTATATTTTATTTTCAAGCCCATTACTATTAAATATAATTTTGTGAAATGTCTTTTAAATTCCTGCATCTTGGAAACCGTTGAGATTTTAAGAGATTGGGAAACCAGTCCAGAATAAAAGTCTTACCAATTTTGTGATTCTCTAACGAATGGTATATGGTGTTGTATAGTATGCAGTATATAGGTATTGGAAACAAAATATATTAGATTGAAAATGTTTTGCAATATACGATTTTTTAGTGTTATTTTGTAAAAGGTGAGTTATAATCTAATTTATATTTATAAGCATTAAAAAACATTAATTGATTTATTCACGATGCACATCCATAGTTAAAGCCCCTATAATACATTTTAAAATATTATGCCCACATTATATAGGTCACTTTATTCAATCACAAAGCTAAGAAAGCTGAAATAAATCTGGGTGTAGATCCACGAAACACAACATTATTTAACACAATGGATTTGAAAAAGAGTATAGCTTATCAATTCATTAAAATCAAAGAGTCTATGATACTTTAAAAATAGTGTTGGGTAAAGTAATAAGTTTTAGTAATTACCGTGTATAATAGAAAAACAAAAACTATTAATATAATCTAGTTTTAACTCTTGAAATAAATTCGGCACAATAAAATATTAATTACCAATATATCTTTTTTCAAATTGATAACTTAATAAGTTATTTTTCTAATTAACACAGCATTTTTTCAGTGAATTATGGCGAAAATTGAATTCCATAAATTAAAGTCAAGCAATTAAAATTGATAAATAGTTAAGGAATGTCATTTGGGACGTATTACTTTAATAGCACTTCAATGAACCTTTTTCAAGAAAAGGAAAAAAAAAATATTTTGTAACTAAAAGCAAAAACAGCCTAAATCAAATTTGGCACTTTTTATAGCACTGGCACTGTCACTTATAGCATTTGGCATTGTCTTATAGTAGAATTCTACAATCTACATAATAAATTTGTAAAAATCTGGTCGTTGTAACTGAATTATCCCCGTAATGATGGGAAAAGAATTTAAAAAATTAAAATTCTTTTCCAAAATTGAGTTGATGAAATTTTTGTTTAAGGTTCGAAAATAGGTTTATGTTAGAATTCTTTGCAATTATATCTAAATTCTTTAAAAGTTGGAAATAGTTTCCGAGCTACGGGTAACATAAAAAATACAATTATTGTGTTTTGAAATTAAAACTATGAATTTCGAACTTATTTCATGATTGAATCAAAAATATTGCTAAATCGAAAGTTATTAAAATCTGGTTTCGAATATGCAAGTTTTTCGTTTTTCGGCTTAAACAATTTTCGTTTAAAATCTTTAAACTTTTATTTAAATTAAAATTTTTTAAAAATTTAAGGCCATTTCGAATTTATTAGTCTATTTGATTTCCTCAATTCTTTTAAAAACTGAAGAAAATTTAAGGTGGTTACTTTAAAAAAGAAATGAAATTAATTTCTTTGTTAGAATGAAAGAGAGAAAATAATTATCTTCCCCAATTTGTACACGATTTTTCTCATTATTTTGTTATAAAATTCTTTCAGTGCGTGTGTGTGTGTGAGTGTGTTGGTATATTTAATTCCATATATAAGATTTTATTATTACAATATTCAATGATTGTACTAATACTATAAAAATCTGACGGATAATTAACTTTCTACCAAACCAAAATAAAAAAAAAAAATAAAAAATCAACTGGGCACATTTTTCTACCGACCTCATTGCATACAATAAGGAAGGTATCGTGTTGATGTTACATTTTAATGCATGTCAATTTTTCAAAAGGTAGGTAAAAGCAAATAACCCATTTTTTTTAGAAAAATGTCTATGTGCTTACCCATCTATCTGCCATTTTCTCTTTTATGTACTGCATGTAGGCTCAAATTCAGCTAAAACAATTTTAGTTATATTATCATTCGTTTATGGGATGACCACGTTTTTACCTACCGTATTGTGTAAACAATAGGTAGGTTATGTGATGGCAACAAATTTTGCATATCGAGTTTTCGGTGGGAATGCACTTCTCCATAGTAGGGAAGTGTAACTAAACTATTTTTAGCAACCTGTCGGTCCGTCGGTCTGTCGGTCTGTCGGTCTGTGTGTGCACGCGTGTATCTCAAGTTCTGCTGAACCGATTTTGATGAAATTTTATATGTAAGTTTATTTCCACCCTGGCACGGATTGATCAACTTTTGGGATATATCAGGCCTCGGGAACTGCACTTTTTAGCGGGCCTGTTTTACATTTTTGAACATTTTGAAGAAAGTATTAAACCGATTTACTTGAAATTTCATATATAAGCTTTTCTCGACCGTCCGCAAAAATTCCTAACTTTTGGAAGAAATCAGACATCAGCAACTGGACGTTTACTACAGGCCAAATATACATTTTTGAGTATATAAAGAGAAATAATCAACCGATTTCATTGAAATTTAATACTTGAATTCCTCGTATTAAAACAATCAACATATAAAATTTTTATAAAGATCAGGGCTCGAAAACTGATTTGCGGGCCGATTTTACATTTTTCACCATATCTACGGAACGAATTGTAAACCAAATTTACATTTTTCTAGGTATGTTAACTATAAGCTTACTAATGTCCTAAAAATTGGAAAGAAGTATTTAAAAGAAATTTTTATAATATTCTGTAACCCTTTCACTTAACTAGACAATATACAATGCGGTCGGTTATGTGTTGACCACATCAGATTTTTTTTTTATTTATTAATATACGCAGTAAGAAAATAAAAAAGATTTGAACGAAAATTTATATGAAAATTTTTTTTCTAACAACAGGATGTTTTGTGTTATGCATTTTTATAAAAAAAAAAACAAAAAACACAAAAACAAAGAGCAAATAATGAAATATAACCAACTTTATAACCCGGATCCTATGTATGTACCTTAATAAACCGGAGCGGAAGGGAATGAAATTTTTTTTTTATATAAAAATTCCTTACTAATGGTATAAGGATATTTTCATTAAATTCTTATTTCTCGTGTATAAAGTAATGAAAAATAAAAATAATAAGAAAAAATTTTTTGTTCCTTTTTCTTTGTCTTTTTCTTTTTTATTAATATTGTTTTTACGGTTATATTATAACAGTAACCTATATTGTTATTGTTATTATATAACGGTATATAAATTCAATATTGTTAAATCCATATTATAATAAGAGAGTTGAGAGCGCAAAATTTTTATATTTTTTTTTAGTACCGGGGTTACTTTAGTTAAAATTATGTTAAAGGTTTCGTTTTTATACCATCTTCTTTTATCCATATTTGGTTAGCTTTTTATTTTAACTGGGAGGTTGAAATGTTAAAGTAAGATTGATAATAAAAAGAAGGATTTCGAGGAAAATGTAAAAAAAAAATGAATTTTTTTGCTCCTTTCTTTTCTAATCCGATTCAATTTTTTCAACTTAAATGTAAATTTGTTATATCCAATATCTATATGCGGGATAATTTTCAAAAATCAAAGGATAAATGAAAAATTTTTCCCTCTTTCCATTTTTTATTTTTTTAATTTTTATATTTTTCAAATTAAATGGAATTTATTTAATAATACGAAAAAAAAGTCATAAGATTATTTCGTATATTTTCCTATACAATTTCTTTTGAAAATGCTTAAACAATATTCAAAAATGAAAAAAATATATACATACATCTATATGGTGTTCATTTAAATTTAATTCTATATTTTAATTATTAAAATTCAACAGATGGTGGATACAAATTGAATTAAAAATATGGTGAGAATCTAATTTTCACCTCAAATGTACATATTACAAAAAAAAATCACTTGAAAATCTTCTTTAAATTAACCTTTAGATTTGCTCACTGCTGATGACTAATAGTTACTAAATTTCTCTCTGTTCTTGATTTTAGCAGTATTGTTATCAAGAGTCAAAATATTTATAAGTTTTATATGTAATGAAAAGAGTACATTTTTAAAATGTTTAAAAACGAAAGGAAAATCAAATAAAATTTATTGCTTCAATAAGGTACTGGTTAGAAGTTAAGTTCAAATTAAATTTATTATTTACATAATAAATTCTACTATTTCACTACAAAAAAAATTCACTCAAATTACTGCAATCGGAATTTCATGTTGAGAGTTATATACTCCCAAATGGAGTTAGGATGAAAGAAACAAAAAATTAAAAGTTGAAAGAACGAACTCAAATATTGGGCTCAACTATATAATTCAAAATACGTCTTTTTGTTATCATTCAGAAAGATTTGCTTGCCAACCTGTAGATATACAGCAACTCCCTGTATTTCTCCCATTATTTTCTCGATACGATTTTTCCTTGTTTTAATCATGTATTCCAATTTTCAAAGAATTTTCAAAAGATAATTTATTTTTCTCTTGGCATTTCCCATCAACAGTATATCATTTTAGTTCCTCCACAAAACTTTACTGAAAAATACTTATATTTCAACCAAAAAATTTATTTTCTCAAAAATAATAAAGGGTAAATTTTTATTTTCAAAATATAAAAATCAACACAAATATTATAAGAAAAGTAAATGAAATTTTCATTGTTTTTACTTTCTATATTTACTTAATAAATTTTTCTTTTTTTTTTTTGTGCCCTAAAAACTTTTTCAACTTTAATATTTTTCTTTTCTCAATAACAAACACTTTTAATAGCAAAGCAAGGTAAACTTAATTTAATTTTCTGCTGAGAAAAAAATTTAACCATTCCATAGGGTAAATTATTTTTATAAATAAATTTTAGAAAATCTATTATATAAGATTTTTCTTCAGAATTTCCTATAAACAATCAATAACGATAAATGAGGAATATTTGTTATTTGATCAACAATCACCTTTTTTTTGGGCATAATAATATAAGATGTGCTTTTTGCTATATTGTTCAACAGTACCGTACAATTGAAATTTGTAAATACTCGTAATTTGAAAAATTTCAAAATTTTCAACTCAATATTATTGTTTTTGTTCTCTGGCTAATAATTTATAAAAATAATGTTTTAAAGTGGTCGCTGACCAGAGTATATTCCAACAGAATAGTTTGAATTTAATTAAATTTTTGAGTTTTTAAATTCTTATTTTGAATATTCAAGTTTTGTATATTTAATTTGCATTCTAAGAAAAAAATATAAAAAGTGTTTATAAAATTTATGTTTGAGTTTAAAATTTTCCAGTTCATCTCGTTTATTAACATCAATCAAAAACTTATGAAAAATTTTAGAATATATATATGAAATATCGTTGACTTATGATATGCATAAAAGTGTTTGAGCGTCACTTTGCTTAAACTTGCAGTTTTAATTTCACTACTATAAGTAAAAAGCCGTAGATTTAAGAATGTCAGATGATTTAGAATAATTATTATAGAGAAAGTTATTTTAATATATTTAAAACATCATGACCGTGACAGTACTTCAACAACTGCAAAATCTTTCTTTACTGCAAGTAACTAATCTGATATTTTTGAATTTGTTTTTTTCACTGCTTTCAAATTACTCGCTTTCAAATTAGTATTCTCTTTTATTTTTAATTGAATTTTCTCATTTTTTCCCAAAATATCGACTAAAGTTGTCACCTTCAAAAACTAATAGACTGCTTAAATTTTAGAAAAAAAAACAAAATTCTTCTCACTTGAAAAACTAAATTATACGAATACAAAACACACACTCACTGTCTTCTTACATCGTGAGTTAAAAAGTAAAATATATATAATCAGTAATAAATATCACAAATAATTTCATGTATCCGTAAGCATTAAGTCAAAAAAAATTAATTCGACTTAATCAGAAATTCTATCAGAGGATGGTTCAACTAACTGCTGAATCTGATATCATATTTTTTAAAATAATCGACAATATTAACGTAGAACAATTTCTAATTCAAAGACAAAAATTTTACAAAAAACAAGAATTAACTCTTATGTTCTATAACATTAAAATTCTATAATGCAAAACACTCTTATTACGCAATTTCTCTTATTTCTCAATGGCAACATCTTCTCATTATTTTATTTTCTATTTTAACACTAACAACAACACATTAATAAAAGTGTCAATTTGCTCTCATTTAATACACCTAATTTTGCTATAAAATTTACACTTAAGCGTGTAATGATAATTTTATGTTGTTCGTTTATTTTTTCTCCACGTTTTTACTTTATGTGTTATTTGGTCTATAATTTGTCACTTTCTTATTTTTATCCTCGCTCTTAATTTGTCATTAGAAGTTTTCTTTTAAAAATGTATGTAAATTGTTTCATATATATATATGTGTAAGTATCAGGTTATTTTTATATTGCAACAAAGTATTTCATTTGATTCTTTATTTAGGCATTGTACACAATTTTTGAGTAGAAGATAAATCAACGTCTTGTAATTTTCTCCATACACAATTTATATATAAATATAGGATACGATTCATAGCATCATTAACAGGATATACGATTTTTTTTTTATTTTTTCAATTTTTTGAATTTAAATTTCAAATCTTCTGATTCTAAGAAATGTCGTTAATTCATTTAAAACTATTCATCTAATTTGTGAATCGATGTTCAGTAAAAATTTTCAATACTTTATAGTTCCACAAGGGGCTACGTATATTCCGAAGAATCATTATAGCAGATCCGTTTTAGAAGTTTATATTATAGTTGTTTTATTACCCCAGATTTATACGAGTCAAGAAATTTCAGTTTCAATTACCAAAAGAAATGTTTTAAATTTAATTTATGTTAGAAAACAAGTTTTTTAAGATTTTTGATTCAGAACCGAAAATTTTTCAAAACAAAAAACCTAATATTCACGGGTTTGTCTTTCATATAAAAAATTTATATAAAATTAACCACTGATTCATGTAATCAATATCAAACAACAATATAGAACGTCCGCCTAGAAACTGTGACGTCACTAGTACAAATTCTTACCAAAACGTAAGTACAAATTCTTACTAGTACCAACTTCCTTACCAAAAATTTTCAAAACCGTTATCAATTATAAAAATATTTTGTTAGTACTTATATCCTTGTCTAACAAAATATTTAATTTCTTTTCTATGCATTTATTCTATGCGCGCTGTCATCATTGACAGCACACCATAGAAATGAAAGGTTTCACAAAATTTAGTTTGCTTTAATTTTTTCTTTACTTAATTTTTTCGCAATTTTATCGTTCTTTTATATTTTCTGGTTGTTATTCGATAAAGGGAAAACGAAAAAAGTGAAAAAAATTATAATTTACGCTGTCATAAACCCCTTACATAGCACCTTACACCGCCTTTATAAAACTTTTGTAAACGAGCATCTACTGAAATTTTTTTTGTACATTTTTTTTTTAATTTTTCTTCTTTCTTAAAAGTTTTTTAATTATTTTTTGAGAAAAAAGATAACAGGATTGGAACCACAACAAACGGCAATCTGAAAAATTTGAATAAAAACTAAATCAATTGCTGAGCATATTATTTGCTGAATAAATTAGTTTCGCCATGTTATACGAATTTTTTACTTTTTAATTTACAAATTTCCATAGAAAAAATAAAGTTAAATAAGGCTAGATTGCCTTGGCTCGCACATTTTAATGTGATATTATGGTCTCAAATGAATAATACCATATTTTTCGAAATACATAATAAAGTTATACTATAATAATTATAATGACACTATTAAACAGATACCAGTGCCTCCTGAACTTAGAAATTAAAACTTACACCGTAGCGGTATAACTTGGTATCTTTTTTTTTTGTCCGTTAATTACTAGATTAACTATATTTTCGTTGCATTACTAGATTAACTATACTCTCTGCATTTTCGAAATTATCACTTTTAAAGTTTGAATTTCCGAACACCATATACAAAATTTGAACATACAATTTTAAAGCCACGAGCCTTCTTTACTTGAATTTAGTATGTTTCCGTTACTGCCTTATTTCAATCGTTTCTTTATATACCAAATATCATAATCTCGTCATTATTCAAAATAAGAGAAAATATTCGTACAACTTTTTCTTAATTTTAAGAGCAAAAACTTCTTTTTTTTGCTTCACAGATATTTTAAATACTTTAACAAATTTTATCTTATTGTTTTTTATTTACTTTTTTTTGTGCATTTAATTTCCTGGTTTTCCTTAGGTTCCAAATTCAAAAATAAGAAAAAAATGGCCATAAAACTAAGGTTAAGTTCTGCTCAACCTCTCTTTTCTCACATCTTTTAATGCTTTTTTCAATTTACATCATTTTCATTTTTTCGAATACTAGTTTCTCGATCTGTTTCCTGATATAATTTAAACTTATTTAATTTAAATATTAGTCTTCTTACTTACGTTGTAACCAAGCGTTCAGGTATTAGTTTTTTTTTTCTACACTTCTCTTGAGAGCACAAGGACTCTACTTGAAATCTGCATCTGGTTCGATTGTTGACTACTTTCTTAACTTGATCGTATTTCCTTGACGATAGGTTTCTCGCCTGGTATTATCCAGAGCTCCTCATTGCTAATAGTTTTCAGCCACAATATTTTCTGAAACTTCTATTGATGAAGACTTGTAGTTTCTGTCCCATAGTTTTTGATTTTTTGATTTTTATATCGCTGCTATATGTTAGGACTATTCTTCATTCACACATGATCGGAATATTCTGAACTTGGTCGTCCTGGATATCTGGCTGCGTCTCCATATCGGCTGCAACCTGCCGAACGCTACCCTTGTCTTTTTGAGTCTGTTATCTACGCCTTCTTGAGGCCCGCCATCAAGTGGTATGATGCTGCACAAGTAGCAGGAACTATTAACGAACTCACGTATAAATTAGCCTAATAAATAAGTTTCAACATAAAAGTACAATTGCATATTCGCGCAAGTGTTTTACAAAAGATGTACCACACAATAAAGCTCTCATATGACTGGAGCAGCATTCACGAAAAATTGAGCTATAACCATTGAGCTAGTATTAAAAACACTTTCCAAGTTCCAATAGTTGAAATTTTTTCGGTACGTACTTTACTATTTGAAAAGTAAAAATTTTAAATGTCCAAGTTAATCGGGACAGTTACGCAATTTAAGATCGTATTTTTTTATTCTATTCGACTGCTCACAAGTTTCTTCACTTTGATATTTTTTTTATGTCTAGATAGACATGAAATTTGATTACATAATGCAATTAAATTGAGGCTTTTAAAATAGGTTTTTTTATGCTTTTTGATACAAAAATTAGTGGTTTTTGGTCAATTTTTTTTTGGTTCGTTGTTGATCTGATCTAGTATTTTTTTTAAGACTTCAACTGAAACTAAAAAATACAAAATTTTTCTGCATCCATACTGTACAATAAATTGTATCCCGCTTGAGATTGTAAGTTTATAAGCACTTAATTAGAATCACAAATTTATGTGCTCTTAAACCTTTTAATTCATTAAAATTTGCATTAGAGCATATGCGGAATGGAATATTTAACCGGTCTTTACACTTAATATTAACGAACTCATTCGTCGTTGATTAACTCGTTCATATTTGAGATGATTTATAACCTAAAATAGACAGTAGAAATAAAATATGCTCTTATCTAACTTTACTTGACATCTTTATAAAATTTTCGAAAGGCGAACCAGTCAATTTTTTTTTGATTTTCCGAACGTCAAATCCGAAATTCCGTTAGTTTGCTCAAAACGTATTTTTTTTCCTCCAAAACGTATTTTTACGTATTGTGTAAACAATAGGTAGGTTATGTGATGGCAACAAATTTTGCACATCGAGTTTTTGGTGGGAATGCACTTCTCCGTAGTAGGGAAGTGTAAGTAAACTATTTTTAGCAACCTGTCGGTCCGTCGGTCTGTCGGTCTGTCGGTCTGTCGGTCTGTCGGTCTGTCGGTCTGTCGGTCTGCCGGTCTGTCGGTCTGTCGGTCTGTGTGTACGCGTGTATGTCAAGTTCCACTAAACCGATTTTGATGAAATTTTATATGTAAGTTTATTTCCACCATGGCACGGATTGATCAACTTTTGGTATATATCAGGCCTCGGGAACCGCACTTTTTAGCGGGCCTGTTTTATATTTTTCAACATTTTGAAGAAAATATTCAACCAATTTACTTGAAATTTCATATAAAAGCTCAGCTCGACCGTCCGCGAAAGTTCCTATGTTTTGAAAGAAATCAGGCATCGGCAACTAGACGTTTACTACGGGCAAAATATACATTTTTGTGTATATAAAGAGAAATAATCAACCGATTTCATTGAAATTTAATATTTGAATTTCTCGTATTAAAACAATGAACATGTAAATTTTTTGGAAAGATCAGAGCTCGAATTGATGGAATTTCTTCAAATTTGATATTTCAGTTCTGGTTATTACCGAAACTAACATTTCAGGGAATTCGGGTAGCACAAAGCGAAACTCTACTTAGAGCCAAATTTACATTTTTCTAAGTATGTTAACTATAAGCTTATTAATGTCCTAAAAATTGGAAAGAAGTATTTAACAGACATTTTTATAATATTCTGTAACACTTTCATTTAACTAGACAATAAACAATGCGGTCGGTTCTGTGCTGATCACATCAGATTTTTTTATTTGTGAAGAACAACACCTTTACTCTTACCAGTTTTTGAGTGGTTAAGACGTAAAATTATGAAAAAAAAAAGAAAGAAAAAACCTGTCTGTTTTCTTTTTTACAAAGAATTTCAAAGTTCAAAAAAATTATAAGAGAGCAGACAAAAAATATGAAAACAAAAAATACAAACAAAGTAAAAAAAAATCAAAAGAATATTTAAGTGAGATTTGTTGGTTGAAAAATAATTTGAATTTTAGCCATTAATGAACTAAAACACAAAATACTTTTTTTTTTTAATTATGGTGTCGGCAAAACCTTCATCTTACCATTAAAGTGCAAAAAAGAGTAAATTAAAATTAAAAGAAGAATTTGAAGGAAAACGAATTGAAATTGAAATTTGTAACCCAAAAAATTTTTTCACTGAAGTTATTTGGAAATTTTTCAATTCGCAACAATCTAGTTATAAACTTTATCAGATCTTGGACATTATTAATGTTAAACTATTCAAAATTAAAGTCTAATTTGGATTATAATCTGTCTTAATCAAGAAAAAAATATGACCTTTATCAACCATTTAAATCTTTAGTTTAAATTCTAAAAATCAACTAATTATATTTGAGCAATTTTCCGCAGAAATCATTCCCAAACTTATAAAAAATATTATAAAATTTAGGATAATGCAAAGAAATGTACTCTGAGCAACATTTTGTATTAAAATCTAAGATATTCTTCAATAAAATGTAAGATATTCTTATATTATTATTGCTTACATGAAAAGAAATTATTAAATTGGTGAACGTTCAACTAGCCTAGCCCCCATATTACTTACATTTTCAAAAGAAATTCTGCATAAATTTTTAATAGTCTTCAATAATAATCACAATTACGTAAACATTGTTTATAATTACTACTCCATTGTAAAGAATTAAAAAATAATTAAATTAGTATAACAGTTACATTTTCAGTTACAATATCTGTGAAAATATTGGCCCATATATTAAAAAAGCTGCACCAAATGCTTAAAATAAAAGCTATAATAATTCATAATGAGGCATTATTATTGGATTTGTCATAATTCTTTTGTAACTCCAAAAAAATGGTACCTATTACAAACAGCTTCAAAATATTTATCATAAAATTTATGTGATTTTCAAAAATTTTCAGTAGGTAATTTGAAAATTTAATAAAGTTAAATTTAATAATTTAACTTTATTAAAATTTGTTTTATAAACAATTAGAATCGTCTGTTTTATAATTATTACTAATTTAACATTATTAAACTCACATTACAACATTAACAATTTTATTTTTTTTATGTTACAGGAATCAATTTGTTAAGGGATTGAAACCTACAAAGTAAATTGTAAGTAAACTCTTTAATTTTATTATTAATTTAAAATATAAAATTTTAAAAAATATTTTTGTTGTACAAAACTATAAAGGATGAACCTGTAACGTGTTATAATCTCTCGGAGACAGAAAGGTGGGAAAATTTCTGCAAAGTCTAATTTACGAAATTAAGTCTGCAAATTTTCATTTAACTAAAAGCTTACTAGTAATTAATTTAAAGGATATATGGCAATATGAATGTTATTTATTAATCTTTAAAAATTTTAACCAAAACATTTTAGCTACTAAAACGATTGTACTAAATAAAATGTAAAAAAAAAAATCTAAAATAACTTTAAAAAAATCCACAAAAATTTACAACAAAAGATGTCATTTCGATTTTATATGGATATCAAAAAAAAAAAAAAAAAAAATCGCCTGAATCTATGCAATTTTTTCATATTTATTTTTTTTCATTCCTGTTCAAACTAACGTTTTTTTTATTTACTGCTGCAATTCAAATATTTGCTTTTGCAACATATTGAATTTAATATGAACTTTTATTGTCATTTTGAATTTATGACTTATAATAAATTAAAATCCATACAGAAATTTATGAAGAAAAGCAAAAAAAAAAAACTTTATTTTATTAAAAATGAGCAAAAAAAGCAAAAACAAAGCAAAACAATAAATAAATATTGTTACCTTATTATTATCAGCTTCTACAAACAAATTTTTCAGTTCACATAACTTCTGATTAAGACAGGTGTTCAATTTATACCTTCGTGTTGCATAACAAAAAAAAAATGAAAAAAAAAAAAACGAAAAAATAAATAATAAAAACAAAATCTTTTTTATTATCTTCAATTATGAAAATAAAAAAAAAAGCAAAAACAATTTTTCCTCTACACCAGTATCGCAGTCAATCAGTTTCGCTTTAAACTGATGGTAGATAAATGAAATTGAAAAAATAAAAAAAATCAAAGGAAAAAAAACGTAACAACAATCATCAAAAACCACCACTTTTTGCCAGTATCTCTCCGTCTCGCTCTGCAATATATCCTTTTTCTCTCTCTTGAATTTTTTTTATTGGTAACACAGAATAATTCAATAAATGATCAGGCTAACTATAAGACGACGAGAAATTCAAATCAAGTAAAAATTTGGAATACAAAAAAAAACGTTAGAGGCAATACCGTTCGAAGAAACAAACATGAACCTAGCACCAACATATTTATGAACAGGTTTCTAAAATTTACGAAGATGATTTATTCTTCATTATTTCATCTATAAAAATAACCCATAACTGCTGTGAAGAAATTACAACTTCAAATTTTTGTGAGTTTGCACAAAATTTTAAGAATAGGCAAAGAGAGCAAAAAAAAAAGTAATTATCAAAAATATCAGGACATTTTTTTGAAGCAATTAAGTAACTATTAACTTTGAAACAAAATTTGACTAAATCGAATTGAAAAATTTGAATAATTCCAACATAAACTGAATTTGTGAAAACATTTAGAATTGGCATGATAACAATCTTTAGAATGCTACTATCAAACCAAATTTTCGAAACTCATTTTCATTTTGGTCGAATTTTCCAAGGGTATTTTTTCCCCACTTTTATGACCTTCTTAAATTTTTCCGGATTAACACCACCGATTTATTTTTAACTACATATAGATCTCGTAACAATACTCTTGCAACTGTTACAAATGGCTAAACAATTTTATGATCTGTTACGGCATTTATTCAAAAAAATAAAAAGAAAATAAAATAAAATGTTTTTTTTTATATTCCTTTAAGCGTATATTCTTCGAGGAAGACTAAAGGACGAAAAAGGTGAGGAAAACCACAAAAAAAAAAATTAAAAAACAAAATAATAAAATAAAAAATTCAAAAATCATCTTTCATTTTGAAAAAAAAGAAAATAAACAAAACAAAAAATAAAAACAAATTTTCAAGGTGAAAACAATTTAAGAGCTTTTTTCCATTTTCTATTTTCCTTTATCTCAGTAATTTTTACTTATATGTTGGGTGTATACAAACATATTAACTGATAGAAATTGTAAATATATATATACCTAAAATTCGACATGTAAAAAAAAAGGATACAGATAAAGAAAACAAAAGTAAAATAGAAAAAGAGAGAGAAAGAGAGAAAATAATGTTGGGAAGGAAGGAAAGAAACAACAAATAACGGGTAGACTGCATAAACGGGATAATAGAAATTATATAGAAAGGATATAAAGTAGAAATAATTTAAATCGGATATATTAGGGTTACCTTATCTTCTTCTATTTGTGCTCGTACTACTTTTTTTTCGTAAAAATTTATTTATGATTGCTATTTTTTTAAAAGCTTTATTGTTTTAGGATCTTGTAGGACCAACGTTCATAAAAGTTGTCAAACAAATGTTATAGACATTTCGGAGACCATTACAACAATATGCCTGCCGCATTTCCATATAATTAATGGATTTTTTTAAAACTGCTACCATAACTTTTTAGGTAAAGTATCAGTTGGATTGGGGCAATCTTTCAGATTTTCAATACAGTTTCGTGTGCAATAAAATTATGCATTGATGCCAAATTTGATTCAAAACAAGAATATATGTGTTCGTGCATATGTACTTAATAGGGTCGGCTATATTTTTATGTTTCACACTTTGTAACAAATTTAATATTCTTCCCATTGTCATAAAAAAATAGGGTATAAAAGCTAGATTAATTGCAAATAGAATTTTTAAAGGATACTATAGAATTTTGAGTTCCTAACTATTACTTAATGCCTAAAGCAAGTTGCAGGGATAAAAATGTTCAACGATTTGATGTATGACAATTATAAGTGGAATTTTCAAATTTAGCCATAATTTTTTTTTCCAAAATTTTTTAATTGTTTTCAGTTTTTAAGAGTAGCACAACTTTTATTCATTATTTTTTTAATAATTTGATTACCCTTAATTGGAAAGAAAAACTTTTTATTTTAACAACATTTTCAATTTTTCTTCGAAAATAAGAATATACATATATACATATATACAATAAGAAGAAATATAAGAAAATTATTTATTTTTTACTTAATTTTCTAACTGATTCTTAAGATATAATGAATGATATACCTGCACTTTGTACACCTCCATTACGTTTCTTTTTTTTTAGTTCTTTGTTGTTAAAATGAAAAAAAAAAATAGCAATATCATTCTTTCAAATCCTTATATACATATATACAAATATATTATGTACAATATTGTAACAATATATACGAGATCTTATATACCATTTTCCTATACAATAAAAATACATACATACATACTTAATATTTTCTTTCAAATATGTTAACAAAGGCACTCATATTTAATATGTAACATTATATAAAAATAAATAATAAGGTTTTGTATTAAAATCATCACATATTTTCTACTCATGTATGTATATTTTCTAGGATGATTCTATATACGAATTCTAAGAAAATTTTGTAGGAAGACTTTACAATACAAATATCATTTTTAAAACATTGAAATTTTTTATGGAATTCTTTAAAGTTTTAAAGTTAAGAAAACTATTAAATGTTGCAAGATTTATTATAGATATTAATTCTTAAATAGAATGCGTTAAATTAAATCAAATGGATTACTCGCAGTTTGGAGTTATGTAGTTATGCATATCTAGGTATTATTTAGCATCAGAAAAGAAAAAAAATTGCAAATTTTTGTTGTCGATTGAATTATTTGTGTTTTAATTATCGTGCAATCTAACGGACGAACATTTTTAATTCAACGGAGCATTTTACGATCAGCAAGAGTACAATAATATATACAATACCGCACCTGAGACGACTCCTTCAAATAGTTACAAATTCCATACTAAAGTTAATGTATCCTTCTCGAAGGTGCAGAGTATAAAAAAATGCTATTAATTTTTAAATAACAATAGAAAAAGAAATACTTATTATGGCTCTGAACTCAGAAAGAGTTGTCCTCTTATATAAATTTTGTGCTTCAATTAAAATTTTTTCCATTTCATATTTGTTGTTGAAATTCATTTGTTAACCAATAACAAAACGAATTATGAATTATAAATGAATCCTGAAAAAGGGCTATATTTATAATTTTTTACTTTGCAAATTCTTTGTATAATTATTATCAATGTCATTTTAATATGAATTATTTATATTATATGTCAAAAACGGCTGTGTTTTAAAAAAAAACTTATGTACATTATTATTTATTATTTCGAATAAATTCCCAGGAGAATCAATATTAATTTGACCCAAAGGGATTTATACATACATTATACAATTTAAAGTACATTAAATATTTATTATTTTATTCTTGCATTTTATTTTTACCATAAAACAAGTTCAAATAGTTTAAATATAGTTCGAAGAGAAAATTATTAAGTACAAAATATACGAGTTAAGTATATAGATTTTTATAACAGAACATTACGTAAATGTGTACATTTTGTGTATGCAGGGTGATTCTGAAAGGTATACAACAACATATATTGATCAAATGGGCAAAACTTTTATTTCGGACTGGGTACCAAATCTCAAGGGTTTTCGAGTTCCAGGGATTTTAACGAATGCTCACGAAATCTTTACTTATCAAAGTTTTCTTTAATTATAACTTCCGTTCCAAAAAAAATAGGAACTTTAAACAAACAGTTTCTAAAAGGTCTAGTAAAGGGCATTGTTATTTTATTAATTGTATGTAGCAATCAATGTAAACAAAAAACAAATACTTAGTAATCATGTGAATTACAGTATAAAAGCAATGTAGAGAACATTTCGTCGGCAATTTCTTCATGCCTCTGTAACTCAGTTGGTAGAGCGTCCGCCTAGAAAGCGGTAGGTCACTGGTTCGAGTCCAGTTCGAGGAGAAAAATTTTTTTAATGAATAATTTTTCTGCCTTTAACTCGTTCCTTTGATTACGTCATCCATCTGTTCTGCAGTTGCATGAAGAAATTTCCATTAAGATAAATTAGTAGTGTAATAGGCACATTTATTATTCCGCAACTATGATGTTGTATTAGTAAAATTCATAATAAGGCTTAAGATAGCTTTGCTATTTGATTTTGTATTTTATGCACCTTCGGAATACTAAGCATTCGAACTTTAGGAAAAATCAAATTTTTCTCTTGTTTTATTTTCCAGTTTTTTTTAACCAGAGAATTTCGTAAAAAATTTTTTGAAACCTTGAAATTTTTTTTATGGAATTTTGCCCAGCTACTTAAATTTTAATTTAGGTCCTCAAACTCTATTTGTAAGAATAAATATTTTTAAATTTTTTTTAATTTCATAGCCATTATTTTAATTATTTATTGTTTTTTTATAAGATCGATATTCTCATAGTTATCGAAATCAAAATTTCATTAAATTTTTTGAAGCAAGACTTAAGAATGTCCTTCATAATAGAACGTTTCATAAAAATATGTTCAGCATGCGAAGCGTTACAATAGCAGAAACAAGTTGTCAAACACAACTAGTATTTTTAAATAAATGCATACACACTTGATTGACATTTAAATTTTTCTCTTAATATTAAAGTAATATTTCATAAATATTGCATACTTTAACGATAAATGAGTTACTTTAAATTTTAATTTTACTAATTTACATAAGCGATAGACCGTTAGAAGATGGGGCCGATTGGAAACACAGGAACAACCATTTTATCTGCATAAAAAATTACTTTTGTTAAAAAATTACAAAAATTTGTAAGCTTTTCTAATCCAAAGGTTATGGAAGAGAGGATGAAATAGGTAAATATTTTTTTTTAGAGAAACTATTTCCACCTGACAAGTGTTCATTTGTTTAACTTCAATTTGGTATCATATGAGCAGATGTTCGAATGAAAAGAAGTTACATACATTAATAAAGTTAGATCAAACCACTGGTTTGTATTGTAGCTCTTTTCTATATGTGGATAAATAATAATATACACGTATATGTATAAACATTATACAAACAATATACTTGAATAATATTCTCTTATTTATTCATTATAATTTATAACAATAAAATTTTTTTTATTATTCTGGTTTATTTCGAATGTGTATACAATATACCTATATTGTAAATATAGGTATATTCGAAATATACCTATATTTCGAATGTGTATACAATTATATTTATTTAGCTGACCATGTATACTTTTGCATTCTATACAATATGTGTATTTAGTATTAAAATAGATTTATTTATATTTATTCTTAAAGTATAAATACGCACTATACTGTATACATACTTTACCATATTGTATGCCTATTTTCTCTTAATAATATATTTAAATATTGTTATATATTCTCAAAAATAAATAGGTTACACATACATATATATTTAGTTATACATACATAATGATAATATTTTATATAAAAGTGTGTATATTTCTAAGATAATATAAATGCAGTATAACAAAATATTAATGATCAATTTCATAGGAAGACCGCATAAATATTTTAGTATATTAAAATTAGGATTTATATTATTGCATAATACATACATTTACATATATTATGTTATTATCTTACTATATGCATTTATATTTTTAATTTTAAGAATTTTGATAACGCATATTTAAATATGCACATGTACACCAACGTATATTTGTAATTAAAAATATCTTAAGAATAATATGAGGAGTTACCGTTAGTTATATGAATCTAGAGCTCAAAGTTTCAACATAATTTTTTTCTGAACATTTGCAAGTTTCTAACAATTTGAAATGTTCTAATGTTGCCAGAAAATAATCGAACAATAATCGAAAGTGTAAACTTTTATTTCAAATACTACTCGTATATGAAAGATTGAAAGTAGCCTATACTAATTTATTATATTTAGTATAGGGGTTCATTTTCTGTGATCTAGTTTATGTACAAATTTTCCTTGTTAATTTCGTTAACAACTAGAACTCAAATATTAAATTTCAAGAAATTCTGAAAAGTAATTCCGGAAATTCCTTAGAAAAACATGTTTGTTACTTGTTCATTGTTTTAATAACTAGAGCTAAAATATGAAATATTAAAAAAAATTAGGTTATTATATTTCCGCACATGAACAAAAATTTAAATTCGGCACTTAAAGAAAAGACCACTTGCTGACAAAACACTTCCACAAAAAGTTAGGTAACTATAGTTGCATTATAGAATTTATATATAACATTCCAGCGAAATCCATTGATTATTTTCGGCGTAAGCCCGTATTGAAAATCCGGTATAGACTTGAAAATTTTTATTTAAATTTTAAATTAAAATATATAACAAATCAAGAATTTAATCATAAATATTTTTAGTAAACAAGAAAAAAAAAAAAACAAAAACTCTATAATCAAAATTCAAAACAGTGATTTCTAAATGAAAACAGATAAACGGTATAGTAGGTGTCATGGTCGGTATTCATAAGAGATCAGGAACGTTATTTTCTTCTAACAATAATAAGCTTTAACAAAGCTTTGTTATCATGTCATTCGTCAAAAATTTTTGTTATGAAGCTTGTTGTATACGCTTTATTAATGATCTATAATACGATTTATTAATGATTTATTAATGATTTTATTAAAGATTTTGCAAAATTTTTCTTTTCCAAGTTGCCAAGTAGATAAAGCAAAAGTATTAAAAATGAGAAAAAATAGAGTTGACCTTGTCAACTCTGTGATACCCGTACGAATTTGTTATCCTATGTGCGAATAAATATGCTTAAGTTGCTGTATTATCATATTAATTTATGCAAAACTTCAGTGCTATGAGTTTTTCAAAATACTGAGTGCGCCAAAATACTATTGAAGTTGTATTGGAGCTACCAACAAGAGCCAAGAAATTTTAACGAGTTTTATTAAAGACATCGGCCCTACTAATATATTTGTTTCTGGGAAATTTCAATACCACAGCTTTTATAGTTTCTTAGATAAGGCAGCTACCCGAACCGGTGCCCCAATCATGTCCAATTTAAATAGGGGTCTGGCACTTACGACAATAAATCATTTGTGAAAATTTGGTGAACTTAGCTCAATTAGTTTTTGAGTTATCGTTGGGACGGACGGACGGACAGACAAAGCTAAATCAACTCAGAATTTGACGCTGATCAAAAACATACACTTGAACCTATATCTAAGACCGTTATTTCTTAGCGTTACAAACGGTAAGGCAAATTTAGTATACCCTCCAAACATACGTTCGTACGGGTATAAAAATTTTCTAAATTTTATAGTCGATAATAAATTCGTTCCATTTATGTGAATCTATATTCATATCAATTTAAATAATATATATACATATTAGGATCTCATACTGTTACCGTACTGATCGCATATTTATCGCATATTTATTTAGTAAAAAGTTCACAATAAACTTTTTAAAATAAAAAAGTTTAGTTTAGTCACTTATGAACAAAGCGCACAATAAAAACTCGCCTGTTAATCATTGACGCGGAAAAACAAAAAGGAAAATATTTAATTTTTTTTTTTTAATATTTCTTTGATCAAAAAATAATTAAAAAATTTAATAAAAGCTAAACAAAGGAGTAGTTTGTGAAAATAAGCGAAAAGTGTTCTACAAATATAAATTTCAAAAACTGTTCTAAATTTTGTAGAATTGGATATATAAAGGTAAGTGAAAAGGTACTTCAATGTTTTTATAATAACACTCATACATACATATATCATTTTTACCGATCGCATTGCATACAATAAGGGAGGTTATATGATTGTACCAAATTTCGGATGTCGAGTTTGCAGTGGAAACACACTTCTTCATGGTAGAGAAGTATAAATAAACTATTTTTAGAGAGGTGTCGGTCTGTCTGTTTGATTGTCTGTTTGTCTGTCTGTCTGTCTGCCTGTCCACATGTCTGTCGGTCGGTGTGTCTGTCGGTCTGTGTCTACACGGGTTACCTTTTAATTTCTACCCCTATAAATTTTTTTTTTTTTTAAATCAGGGCTCGGAAAACGAAATGAGGGCCGATTTTACACTTTTTACCATATTTCTGCGACCAATTGATGGCATTTCTCGAAATTTAATATTTGTGTTCTGGTTGTTACCGAAACTAACTGGAGAATTCTTCAGGCAATTCGGATATCACAAAACAAAACCCTCCTAAGAGCCAAACTTACATTTTTTTTAAGGTACGCTTACAAAAAACTTACTGGCGTCCATAAAATTCAAAAGAAGTGTTTAAATAGACATCGTGGTCAATTATATGCTGATTCCATCAGATTTTTTACTTAATATTGTATTGTATATTTTATGTAATATTGTATAGAAAAAAACCGCCAAAAAATTCAATAATTTCGGTAAGAGCTTTTAAAAAAATCTTTTATAAATAGTAGATATCAATGTTAGGAGCAGGAAAATTTGGAAAGTTTTAAATTTGTCTTTGGTATTCAAAGTAAATTTTCCACCTCACATTCTAAAAACAATTATTTATTTTTAACAACTGTGAAAATGGATTTCCTCTCAATGTATGGACCTTCGCCCAAAATTCCTGAAAAATCAAAAAAATTTTTCGTTCATCCACTTTTTTGATTTAATAAAAGAACTTATCTTTAAGCTGAATGTTAAATGCTAAATAATGATATTGAATCACCTCAAACTCACAATAGTAAGATCATTCCAATTATAGTATAGCACAATATTAGTACTATAATAACTGGTGTTGCAGCTTACTTTCAAAATTTTTTTAATATTGTAATATTGTATATTGTAAATTTATTCCAACTATAGTTTCTCTTATACAAAAAAAATACATTTTTATAATGAGTGTAATATTATCGGAAAAATACAAGCAAGTTGATTATTGAATATAGTCACTTTTGCACATTTAATAGTTAACTTATTTGGAAGTGTTATTCAAACTTCAGCATCGCAAAAATTAAAAGTTAATCCAAACTAAATCGACTTGGCGCTCAAAACTAAAGCAAATTCGCGTAATATGTCCAGAAATAAAGATGCAAAATCCTAGATATACACATAAATATATACTAGGTTTGAAGCTGAAAATCCTAACCGAATTGAAGCTCAATGTACCTTTTTCTATAATGGGGATTTTTAATTCACATATGGTGTGTATTTCTAGAAAAACCATATATTACAAAACATTTATATATAATATATTCCATTGAATCAGTTCAATGATATCAAGACTGTGTTTGATAGTATTACACTATACCATAATACAAATAATATGGATCCAAAAATTTTTGTTTAAAATTGTATTAAACACCTATTTTTTCTCCCAACGAAATATTAAGAATGAAAAACTGTAGTCAGACACGAATATTTTAATTTTTTCATTATAAATAGAAAAACTCAACATTTTATACACCAGTAAATTCTGCAGTGTCTTTTATTATATTAGGTATACACACATTATTTGTAATACATATTAGTTTCCTGTAATAATTTTATTAAAAAAAATTAAAAGAAAAAATTTAATTACAGAGAACGTACACATATACTTCAAAAAGTACTCTCAAAAAGAGGTTAAAAAAATTTAATAAAAGAATTCTAATATTGTATATCAATATCAAAAAATATTGTCAGTCTGCGATGATAAAAGTGACAATTCAAAATATATATATATTTGAGAGTGTTTTATATCTTGATGTAAGAATTTGCACATATTTATAAAATAGGCTTACTCATTTACCCGTTTTTATTAATAAATTGTTGTAATAATTAAAAATAAACTAGAGATTAAATTAAAAACTTTTTTTTAATCCCCGCCATTTTGATATTTCCTTAAAATGTGATGGGAGCGTCATCAAAACCCTTACCAACGATTAAGAAAATGTCAGCTCAATGCAATGTAATAGCAAAACTTATTCTCGAATATTGAAAATATTTATGTTCCACAATTAGCCGTAATTTTTGAAAATAACATGACTAATTAATTTAATATGAAACGAACTCACGATTTGCTGCTTTTCCAGAATGATTCTCTTTCCTAATCATCTCCACTTGTTCTATGTTTTCCTCTATATTGCCTTTATAAAATAAAAAATCTTCAAATAGTTGAACAACCTTTCACCTACAATAATTTTAAAACACAAATCTTTCAGACTTTACACATTTATCACCTTCTGCTATTAATCTTATTTTATTCTTTAATGAATAAAAAAATTTATTTATCATTGCATATTATAATGCTATATAAAGTAAATTAATAACAATTTTACAATATTCTGATACGAGTGTATTCAACAATATTCGAATCGAAATTTTTCCCCGCCTACTTAGGTTTAAAATTCAATTAATTGTTTAAAAAACATTGTCTATATCAATAATTAATTCATTCTTATTTTAAAACTTACAAATTCAGTTTAGTATAGCTTAAGACAGCCGTTACCAAAGTCCGGCCTATTCAACTTCAAAATGCGACTATTAAAATTTTTCAAAAAAAATTTTGAGAACCATTCATAGATAATAAATTGGTCGAAACAAAACAGTAAATAAAGTCAATTGAACATGCTACGTCTTCTTGCAAGTAGGTGATGTAAGAAACTCAATCAGCCCATACTAATACTCAAATAGCACATATTTCCCCATAGCCCACAAAAGCTAGACAACGGTTGGCGTATTTTCGAATTAAAAAACTAAAATTTAAAGTCTTCTTTTCCGTAACACGAATTTAAAGTTATTTGAAGCAACCATTATTATAGCCGATTATGGAATACTTTGCCTATTATTTAAACACAAAAAAAAATATGGAAATAACAACGAAAATAACTTTTATATACATATTATACGAAAACTTGTTAAAAAATTTAAAATAATAAATCATCATAAATAATATTCTTATAACTAGAAAATTTTCTACATCGTTATGTTGAATTGCATTTTTAAAACGGCTTTTAAATGAATACGTGGCTTCTTTTCCCCCCAGATTTTCATATTATTTAAATTTATAATTCATGTCTACTCAAATGTATATAGGGCTGTGTACATACTCGTATAAAAATTTTAAACTTAAAAAAAACCTTAGTGTACACATAAATTAGAACTTAAAGTACATTTTTATTACTTCATGTTTATGTATATATATAGGTATACGTAAACTAAACTGTTTGCTTCCCCAATTGCATAAGTATGTATTCGTAAATCAAAATATAGAACAAAGTTTTTTTGAATTAAAAAAAAAAAATTAAACACAATAAAATGCAGCATTTTACTTAGAGCCTTTAAAAATCCAAAAAGCAAAATATTAAAAACATTTTTTTAAATAACCAAAAGACCAACCAACTAAAGAACCATTTAGAAATTCTTTTAGAATCAAATTAGTGTTGGCATTGCGGATTTTTTATGTTAATAAGGCAAATTATGTATTTATATACATATATACCCACATAATATACAAATAAACATACTTTTACAGACACATGTAAACTTATATACAATTATATTTATAC
Source organism: Condylostylus longicornis (assembly GCF_029603195.1). Classification (NCBI taxonomy): domain Eukaryota; kingdom Metazoa; phylum Arthropoda; class Insecta; order Diptera; family Dolichopodidae; genus Condylostylus; species Condylostylus longicornis. Next base: position 1,970,991 of record NW_026578009.1, on the reverse strand, counting down.
ATCGAATGTAAGTGCACTTATGTCATATTTTTCTACAAATGAGCAAATACTTATTTTCAAGAATATGAAATAAAAAATATACATATATACGTAATAATATAGTTAGAAGAATACAGATATAATGAAATTTTTTTTCTCTTGAATTACGAAAGATTTTATAACCATACATATTATAAACGAGTAACAAAGCTATAATATAGTTTTATGACTCGTTATGAATAGGTATAGTTGACCGCGTCAACTCTGTGATATTCGTAAGAATAAATGATCTTGCTTTTTGTATGTCTATTGCTAATTTATATAATATATTTGATAGTTATTTCCATACAAACACACGCAATCTATAGCCACCTTAAGCATTCTAGAAAAAATAGCCACCTTAAGCATTCGAGAAATGACAACGGTACTAAAATAATATCTGAGATATGGCCAAATATTTTTTGAACTTACATTGCAGCTATCACAAGGGCTCATGAGATAAAAACAAATTTTAAGGAATATAACTGCCATTTCTCCATATTTCTTTTTGAGTAGCTACCCGAACCAATACGTCGATCATATTCAATTTAAATAAGGTTCCTGGATTTACAACGATAAGGACGGAAGAACAGACAGACAAATATAGTTAAATTGGCTCGGGTCTCGATACTGATCAAAAAAATATTCTTGTATCTATATTTCAGGCGATTATATCTTAGCGTTACAAAAGTTAAAGCAAATTTAGTACCTATGCCATTCAAACATACGTTCGTAGACGTAAGTAAGTAAAATTATATGCAGTAAATCACAAGAAAATCTATATGGTATTCCCAATTCATTAATTTTCAATTTAATGCTGATCTAATACTGATCTTTGATTTACAGTGCCAATTTATATTAGAAAAATGATTCGCAGTCACCAAATATGCAGATGATGTTTTATGTACTACAGAATATGGAAAACTTCGAATTCAACATTTTCTAATCACTCAATTTTTACTTAATCTGTAAAAAACAATTTTCAGGGAGTATTGTTTAAAGCGAAAACTTTATTAGTAGTTTTCAACACCAACCATTAAGGAGTAAAATAAAAAGAAAACTTAGCATAATTAGATAGCGATTAAGATAACCTCGCTTTATTTTTTTAAGTTCTCTGATTCTAACATTTAATTGCTGCTATAAAAAACACATTTTTTTTTTAAGGAAATCTAACAAAAGAAGCAGAGATTATTCCGTTCTAGAATAAAGAAAAAAAAAATTATAAAAATTTTCCTCAAGGTTGAACAACAGGGTACCAAGACATTTAAGTAAATTGTTTTTTTTTCACCCCTATAAATATGCAAGAATTATTTAATGCTAAATAAAATATTTTAGTTTGTCAATGATTTTTATTCTTTCTGATTTTTTCTTTTTTGTTAATATTTCTTATAGCAAGGATTCCCCCATCGTATATCGACGTATCCTGTTGTTAAATTATTTCATGTTATAAATTTCTACTTTTTTTTTGTTTTTGTTCAAAAGAGGAAATCGTAATATATTTTCCGCGCAGTATGATATTTTCTTTTAGAATAATTTCCATTCATTTTTATTATTTTTTTTTTATTATTTTTCTATATCCTGTATCACATATTTTCAATTTTAGTTTTCAATATAATAAATGGAAAAGTATTATTTTGATCTCTTTATACAAAATTATTTATGGAGATTTGCTCGATATACATAAATACAAAATGTTCGTTTGTAACCTAAAAAAATAAATAATTTTTTCGATTTTATAAATAAAACGTATAAGCCCGAATAAGATTTCTTTGCCGAAGAAAAATTTTTAAAGCCATATTTGTAGCATTTCTTAGTTTTTCAGCTCTTAATTTTTTTCATTTACTTAAAATTTTTTTCATTAAAAATAATCAGTTGACAGGCATCGCTTTCCTTATGTAGACCGCTATAAAATATAAACATCGATTGTATTAACTCCAATGTTTGCAAAGAAATATCATTCGTCGGGAATTAAAAAATAAAGTCCCAAAAAATTTACAACAATAACATCGCAATGACTTTGTTCACATTCAGATATTCACTTATTTTTTGTGTGTTTTGAGCAGAATGAATAAATCAAATGTACTTCGCCGCATCAAATAGAAATAATTGTTTCAACATAATTTTATAGTTTTCTATTTGTAATTGAGTTTATGTAAGATGTACTCCAATGAAAGTATGGAATAACTCAATTTAAGCACCTTATATTATAAATTTTATTCCCTCAAAGTAAATGTAACATGCACCACTTCTGAGATTTTCTGTATATCTGAGCAATATAACGACGTTTAATCGATTTAAAATTGCCTTCGCAATTAAATCACAATCGCCATTTTGTTAAATAGTTAAATTTTTAAAATAATAATTCCAATTTTTTTGAATAATAATGAAATTAAACTTTTCTACTAAACAATATAAAACTTAATTTCTAAAAAGTAAACCTTAAGTATAGCAGGAAAAATTTAAGTGTTTCTAATACACTAAGGAGATGATTGTACTCGTATAAGCAAAAATATATTTGAAACAAATCACAAGTTACTCTTTTATATAAATATATAGTTATCTCTTTCATATCTTATATTGCTTTCTATTCTTTTGTAAAACATTCTTTTAGGATTTCATATTTGGTTGAAATCCGATGAATAGATTTGAATGGTGTGATATGATATGTTAGGATATGATAAAGAAACAAAACAATATGTATGTAGATGAACGTGTGAAATGAAAAAAGGATGAAATCGCGTCATTTGTATATATACTATGTTCTAACATTTAAATTTAAATGGAATTTTTATATCTGAAAGATTGCATTTTTTAAAAAAATATATTTTTTTTTCTTTTTTTTAATATTTTTATATTCAAATTTAAAAAAAAAAATATTTAAAGAAATTTTGTTAAATATTTAATTTGATTCGATTTGAAACTTTAATATACGACTATTATCGTATAATTTCAAATCATTGATTTTCAAAATGAAATTCATTTTACATTCATGACAATATTTTTTTCAAGCACACTTTATATGATTTAGAATAATGGTGCATTGAAAGATGGTGGTATGATGGTGCATTGACAAAATATTAGGTATGCATACGATACCAGTAAATTCGCATCTCATAAAGTATCAGAAATAATTTTCATTTTAATCCGTTAAAATATTTTTATATACGAGTATATGAAATTTCCAAATTTAAAAATTTAAATCAAAAATAAGATATGAAACTCACCAATATTTGCAAAAAAAAAAATATTAATGCATAATATATTTTACCATAAAACAAAATTTCAAATAAATTTACAATTTTTAAGGAAAAATTAAAAAATTCAATTGAAAATTATAATAACCTTAAAATTCATCAATTGGCTAGTCTAGTAATAGGACAATATTCGAAATCCATTGGCTAGTCTAGTAATAGGGCAACTAATTTTTCAAAAAAATTTGACATTATTTCATACCGTATGTTTCTGATAATTGCAAATGAGTTCTAAAAATAATTTACAAATATGCAATAAAAATTTTAAATGTATTAAAATGTTTCCATTTCGCTATAGAACAAGTTTATTAATGCAGCTCACATTTTACTATGAATAAAGAGACGAAAACTCTTAACAGCTATCTTATTATTTTTCGAAAATATTCGTACGGTTTTAACTTTTTCAGCGCCATACATGGTTTTCAAAAAATGCGCCCCCTCCCCCCTCCTTATTTCAAAGTAATGAACAATATGAAATAAACATTGCATATTGCTCATAATGGATCACTTTCTTATAATATTGTATCAGTCATTCTTATTTTGCAATGTTTTCATATAAATGTAAATGGGAACAAAAACAAATTTTTGGAGGACATGTAAAGGAAAAAATTGCATAACATTTTTTAAAATTTACATGTCTTTTTCTTGTAGTTTTAAATGGTGCTCACGTTTTCCGGTGCTCATTGAAACTGCTTTACTTTGCATATATGGTAGATGCGCTGTTCTACTGATGTTATAGAGCTCTCTCTCTGAAAAATCGTTTTCTCCAATTTTCTTTACAAGTAGCCAGTAAAAAATAACAGAAACCAAAATTATCATTAAAAATGTCAGAAAATATGAGTATCATATTTATGATGTATGCAATTATTTTGCAAAAATAGCTATTTTTTTTTTTAATATTTAATAAATTCTTGTAAATTGCTCGTTACCGTAAATTATTTCGATTTATTTAAAAGCAAAGCAAAAACAAAAAATAAATTTGTATTAAAATTTAAAAATAATTTTTATTATATTTTTCCTTGTTTCTTTATTTTACAAATTATATTTATATAATTAACACAATTACAAAATGCATAATAATATTGCAAACGCAAATAAAACAGCTTTTTTTATGCAATAAACTACTGAAATAACTATTGTATTACAATTATCCCTTTCACTCTTCCCCCCCCCCCTCTCTCTTTATGTAGTTTTCTCTTTATTTAGTTTCTCTTTTTAATTGTAAAATTAATGTTTTTTCATTTTAATTTTTTTAACTTTTGGTTTGTTTATACTCTTATTCATATTTTCACAATATAACTATCATTATTGTGTATAATATAATAAGGAAAACTAACTATTATACATACATAGATTTAAAAAACAAAAATGCAAAAATAAATAAAATTCAACTTCATTTTGAAATTTATACAAAAATATTTAACTGAAATTTTAGTGCTTTTTTTACAGAATTTTTTCTCCCTTAAATAAATGAAAATAGTTTACTTTCATACATATACACATACATATATTATGTATATAAATTACAATATGATACGTTTATGCTTTTAGATTTTAAATGAGAAAATTCATATATATGAGCCTTATCCACCACTATTAATGTTTATCTTTATATATCTACAACATATGCGTATATACGCCATAATATATGCAAGCATACAGTCTCAAAATGGTTATAATTTCACATTACTCTTCATTATTGTTGTTCTTAATGTAATATAAAATATATATACATGTGTGACTTGTGTACAATAAAGGATATATATATATACATATACATATAAATGCATGTATAAAGTAAATACATAATATTATATTATGGGTTTATGGCATAGTCATAATATATAGGGATACATATACAGGGATCCAAAATATACAACATTAAAATATAACACACAGTAAACTCTATAGAGTATGAATTTTTATTTCAAATTTTAGAAATAAGTAAATATTCCAAATTCTCCAGGGAAAATAATTTACTTGCTTTTTAATGATAAAATCCGGCATAGGACAGCAATATGGCTAAAAGAATATAGTTGAAGAATGATTAAGCATAATAATGTGAATCCTGTTGGTACAAAGGGAAAATTATTACAGCCTTGCCGTTATTATTTTTATTACGCAGAGTATCTGAAATGAGAAATGAAAAGATAAATGAATTTTTAAAGAAATTCAGTGACATGGGGAGGAACCTCTTAAAAATTTGCAGAATTTCATAAAGCGATACGAATATTTTAACGAAACACAATGCATAATGTATAATTTTCCGTTGTACTTCTTAATGGGACCGTATGGAGAACGACGCACCCTTTGCCCTAAACTATTTTGCATCTTGCAAATATATTTATTTGGTTTTCTATTTTCGGCAACTAATAATGTAATTTCACGTGAAACTTTTAATTTGCACTATATACATTATGTACATAACTTGTATTAACATTTTATCTTCTACTGTATATACTTATGTAAACAATTATTTCAAAGGAAAATTGTAAAGTACACAAAATAAAAATTTTTACTTGAATAATTTTTTTTTTGCTTTGTAATGCTTTTCTACGAAATTACTTATAAATTTTTAAAAATAAAATTGTTTTTGATAATTATTCTTAAAATAATTTATATTTATACAATTTTATTCAAATATTAAAAAAAGCAAACCATGTTAACTAACCATTGTTCTTATTGTGCACAATTTGTTTGCCAAAAAACAATTTTTTTTTTTACCTTAATAAAACATCTTCTCTTGTGCAAAAAAAAACTAAGTAAAATTTACTTAACAAAATTAATTTTTTAATATTGAAGAGAGAAAACATAATTGTAACGATAAATAAAAATAAATTGTTTGAAACGAAAAAAATATACAAAATTATTCAAAAAATTTAAAAAGTTATTGCAAATATTAAAAAAGGTTAAATTTAAAATATTTGGAAATTCTACATTTCTTTTCAGTAGCATAGCAAGATCTACTACACCGAGTAAGATATTGGTGGTATATATTTTATATATGTATGTTTTATGGCCACATTACATTTCGAATTCGAGTTAAAACAAATTTTACTAATACAAATACATATGTTAATTTGGTATCACAATATACACATATTATGTATTATATGCATACAAATTTATACTTAAAATATTATGTCAATTATATATATATTTATTTCTGCGGAATTAAACTATTTTAAATTTTTTTAAATTCAAATTTATTATTTTAAATTTTCTGTCTAAATTAATTTAACAAAATAAATGTAACAATTTAAAATTAGCAGAATTTGCTCTTATATTCAAATGAAAATGATTCTATATATTAATTATATAATGTGTAATATTAAATGAGTTTCCCATCCTCATTTGATGAATGAATAAATTTTGAAAACAGTTTTAGTCTAACTATGAGGGTCAAATTTTTCAGACCACATAACAATATCTGAAAAAGCTTATTGTACATCATGAAACTATAATTAATTGTTTCTGCATAACTTTATGTCAAAACACTTTAAAAGATTTCGCACAGATCAAAATTTAATTTAACGTATTTAAGGATGATTTCTGAAAAAGCAAAATTTTTCTTAATTATATTTTCCACCTTAATGAACGGAATATTAACTTTGGTATGAAGTTCGTTACCACGTAAAAAATTCGTTTTATTAAAATTCGTATAGATATTCCAGCTCAGCAAAAAAATCTTATAGAATTCGCATTTAAAGAATCTGCATGTCTATCTGTCCCTCCGTCCAATCGCTCCAATTGGTTACTTTTATTCAATCGAAATAAATAAAGAATCGAATAGTATGGGATACTATGGATTGTCATAGTCTGAGATTTCAGTTGATTACATTGGAAATTTTACAAAATTTTGTACAATCTCCAAGAACCTACTCCATTATTCAGTATCCTTAAAATCTTAATTGATCAAAATAATTTAAAAGTCCAAATTGATAATAATTAATCTTGGTACAGAAATTCCTGAACCCACTTTTCTGGCTAGAATCCCTGAAATCAGCAAAAAGAAAAATAAGAAACAGCAATATTTCAAATCTTTCTAGGTTTATATTTAAAATTTGATACATTAGCAAAAATTGATTAAATTTTAAAATCTCTAGTTAAAATGCAATATTGTTAAATAAACTTTTTAATAAAATCCTTCAAATTTTTCTCAGCTCAAAGCAATTAATTTTGACTCTGGGTATAATATTGCCTTTCATATTTTTACAGAATTTTCGAGATATTCTATTTTCTATAACTAATTTTATACAAATAAAAATTTCAAACAAAGAATAAAATTTTGAACAATGAATTTTTTAAAATATTTTTATAAATTTATGGAATTCGATAGACCATAGGATAGTATAAAAAAATTTTTTTTCAAATAATTTTTATCGAGCATATCCAAAATTTTTTCAAAAAAATATAAAAAAATATATGTAGAGCTATTATATTTTAAATTCTTCATGAACCACATACTCTTCGTTAGATTTTTAACAAATTAATATAAAGAAGAATAATAATAATATAAAATAAAGTTTAAAATTTAAAACTATTGAAGTATAACATAAATTGTTAGGTCATTTAAAATAAAAAATGTATTTTATGAATTATAAATATACATGTATATGTATATATATATATTAAATATATTGCACTTTTTGCATCATTTATTTCTTTTATTGACACATTCCATTCCAAAATAAATTTCATAAAAGCGAATAAGAATAAATTGGTATAGTTTTAAATGTTATTAAGACAGGATGTTTAAATGATGGTTAAGTTAAATAAATTTTTAAGATATACGATATAAGAAGAAAACGATAACAAATCTTATGATTTCATTACTTAAAGAATGCAATTATTGTGTTTATCTCACAACTAATTGAGGTACGTTAACTAAATTTTAACACGATGTATATCAAACTATATAAAAGTCAAATCTATGCTAAAACAAAGTATTACCAGAATTAAGCTAAAATACTACTTGCAAGTTAGATACTACTATACAAATTTTTTTTAATTAATTTTTTACTACTTATCAAGACACTTACTCATGATACAATATTATTCATCCTTCTTTGAATTATTAGTAATACCAATCTCATGTAAATGATTAAATCTAGTAGCTGAGCTGAATCGTTCCAATAAAATCAACTGTATTCTACATAACAAGTTACAAGTGTTTTATATATGTTAAAATAGTATCATAAAGCTAATGTAGATTTGTAAACCGGGGTATACGAGCAACTTGTGAGGTGCAGAGGATCACATATAGTGATGTACAAATATATTTTCTATTGAAGGCGATTCTATTTAGAGAAATTTTCAAATTGAATTTAAAGCACTGATTTTCTCCTCAAATTTTTGATTAAATTATCCAACGAGATCCTTTTGATAGAAAAGATGAAAATTTTATTTATGTTTTACACAATCAAAAATCATTCAGCCAGCCTTATAACTATTATTCAAGTATTCATTTGGTGAACCTGATAAATGTGTGCGAAACTATTTAATTATAAATACACTATTCTTCTTTCTGGATCACCCTTTATTTATAAATATCTAAAATACAAATGATTTATCGTTTATATTAAATATTATAAAATTATAATATAAATTAAAATGAATTATCTTAAACATGAATCAAAATGAAATTTTATTAGAGATTTTTTATTCTTTATTTATGGAAAATGAATTCTAAAATAATGAAATTTTTCATATTTTATTAATGCTTTGTCGCCTCAAAACCATATTATATATACATACGTTATGTATATAAGCATGTATAATATATTTATGAAAATAATTTTATATTATGCATAATTGTGAACTAGAAATAGAGCATAAGCCTTTTTTGAATAAATTATGAATATGTAGATGTATACAAATAAAATTAATGTATATGCTTACAACTTTTTTATTCAAATTCAATACAAGATGAATTCTGTCCGAACCAACGATTTGTAAAGCGACATATTTCTAAATTAAAAACAACAATTAACAATTCCATAATTTAAAATATTCTCTTATTCTCTATGTTATATTAATATATTAAAATTATTTGCATACTTTCAGGATGAGAACAAAATTATATAGAAAAATCCCTAGCAAACTTGTTAATTGTGTTAGAATTCTTTTATTTAGGATGATTTATCCGGTTAATTGTGTTATATAAAAAACTTTATTACATTTGCTGTTAAAAAAATTTAACATAACTTGTAAATTTCAGTAAAATTGTTGATATTTGTATAACTAACTAATTTTGGCTCGATCGAAAATAGTTGCCGTAAAGCTTCGTAAACAACTTAATCATAATATCACATTATAGATAATTATATGTAAATTAGTTAGACAGTTTTCAGCTTTTATATAGACTAAATTTTATAATATTACTCAAAAATTACACTTGAGAAAAGCGTTAATTAACATTGTAAAAATAACATTTGACGCTATATAGAATTGATCCTTTTAGTATAAGGTTAACTGTCATAAAATTCCGGAAAGAATTCACTCCGTGATTAAAAACTTAAAAACACGGTAAATCTAAAAATTTTCTCATTTCTTTCCTTTTTCCAAAGTAACATTACATGATAAAATAATTTCCCCTAACAATGCGTTTCACATTATAATATCTTGATGGAATAATTGAAAGAATGTTAATTATATTTTGAAAAAAGTTTAAATATTTTTACAATAAGTTCTTTTTAAAACATTTTTATAATTATAAAAGTTAATAATATAAAAACAATCTGATGTGGTCAGCACATAACCGACCGCATTGTATATTGTCTAGTTAAATGAAAGTGTTACAGAATATTATAAAAATGTCTGTTAAATACTTCTTTCCAATTTTTAGGACATTAGTAAGCTTATAGTTAACATACCTAGAAAAATGTAAATTTGGCTCTTAGTAGAGTTTCGCTTTGTGCTACCCGAATTCCCTGAAATGCTCGCCAGTTAGTTTTGGTAACAACCAGAACTCAAATATCAAATTTCAAGAAATTCCATCAATTCGTTCCGTAGATATTGTGAAAAATGTAAAATCGGCCCGCAAATCAGTTTTCGAGCCCTGATCTTTCCAAAAAATTTATATGTTCATTGTTTTAATACGAGGAATTCAAATATTAAATTTCAATGAAATCGGTCAATTATTTCTTTTTATATACGCAAAAATGTATATTTGACCCGTAGTAAACGTCCAGTTGCTGATGCCTGATTTCTTCCAAAAGTTAGGAATTTTTGCGTATGATCGAGAAAAGCTTATATATGAAATTTCAAGTAAATCGGTTTAATACTTTCTTCAAAATGTTCAAAAATGTAAAACATAATCCAAAAGTTGATCAATCCGTGCCATGGTGGAAATAAACTTACATGTAAAACTTCATCAAAATCGGTTCAGCAGAACTTGAGATACACTCGTGCACACACAGACCGACAGACCGACAGACCGACAGACCGACAGACCGACAGACGGACAGACCGACAGACCGACAGACCGACAGACCGACAGACCGACAGACCGACAGACGGACAGACCGACAGACCGACAGACCGACAGACCGACAGACCGACAGACCGACAGACCGACAGACCGACAGACCGACAGACCGACAGACCGACAGACCGACAGACCGACAGACCGACAGACCGACAGACCGACAGACCGACAGACCGACAGACCGACAGACCGACAGGTTGCTAAAAATAGTTTACTTACACTTCCCTACCATGGAGAAGTACGTTCCCACTGAAAACTTGATATGCAAAATTTGTTACCATCACATAACCTACCTATTGTTTACACAATACGGTCGGTAAAAAATTGTTTATAACAGTAATATGAGCAAAATTTAAACAATGTACACAAAGCTATTATACAATGAAAATTTTAATGAATTGTTGATAGAAAAAAATTCTCTGGCCTAGTTTCTGTAAAAATTAAAAGTTAACGAACCAGTAAATACCCATAATATGAAATGTAAAATAAAACTATTCGAATGAAAAAGAAAAATAATATTCTTTTCTCTCTTTCCTATACCTATATACATATTATATACTCTTTATAGCCATAGGCATATTATCATCAAATCAATTATTTTTTAAGGATTTTTCTAAACTATTTTACAAAAATATTATTTATTCTCATATATTAGGAGTAATGGTTATATAACAATTAATGAAATTCTATTATATAAGAAAAAAAAGATGAAAAATAAAAAAATAATTTTTCATTTTAATTTTATTAAAAAGAATGTTAAGCAAATTATTGGATTTAAAAAAAAAAAAATTTTTTTTTGTTAGTGTATGAAAATGCTTAGTAACATATGCATAGGCTCATAATAATAATTATGATATGGTATCATAGAGAAACGAAAATACCTAGAAACCAACTCTGGAGAACAATAACATTTACATAATTTTTAAAAAAAAAATTATTTTAATGCGTATACTCTAGGTATACTAACAAGGTATGAATATGGTTAAATACACTATTAAAAATTTTGCAATAAATTCAATACAATTTTGGTTTTCGAGTGATGAGTTAAAAAAATTTATAAAAATTAATAATATTTTTATTTGATGTGAGAAATATTTTAAAGAATAAATTCGAAGTAAAAAATAAATAAAATACCCTGCTTATTAATTTCTACACCATAGTTTTCTCTTACAAAGCAATAGAAAATTATTGTTTGAATATCTTACAATAATGTTATAATTCTGTATTTAATGTTGATTAACAATTTTATTGTTAAATTTTAGCTATTTTTATCATATTTTCAAAAAAAAGGTTGCTATATGATCCTTTTTCCATCTGCTTACATAACTTCTAAACCATTCATGATAAAAAAATTTAACATGGTGCAGAAATACATTTTAGAATATTCTTTCGAGTTATTAGCACTAGGTGATAATTCTCTTCTAGCTTATTATCATTAAAAGTATTAAAATATCACTTTTCGAATCCTTAGTTTTTTCATATTATAAGATTTCCTTAATTTCTATGCAAGTAAATGTAATAGTAATCGCCTTCTCACGCAAAACATTTACCCCCATAAAGCCTTAAGTTTTAACAAAATTAATTAGCAATACAATTAATTGTATATATTAGAACAAACTTTTAGAAAATTATTAATTAGATTTTTCTTAATGTCTAATAAGAAAATTATCATTTGAATAGATAGCAAATACAAGTTCTAAATTAATATTTAAAAAAAAAAAATTGGTCTATTTTATAAACAATTAATTTGATCGACTAAATTTTTTCAAAATAATGTTGTAAATTTTCGAATTTTTCATATTGAACTATATTTTTATTTTATGATATTGAAATTTTTATATTTTAATAAGCCGAACCTTATGTTATATTGATTTATTACTTATGTAAATTCTCTTAATAAGTTATAAATGTTACGATTCTTGCATACACAAAGTTCACGTAAAAAAAATTTTATTAAATTTCATACGCCAAAATTTTTAACAGTGTAAATTTTAAATAACAATTTATAAAGGTGGATTTGTTCAAATTATAACTACTTTGTATGTGATTTTCTGCATTGTATACACATACATACATGTGTATTTATTCGTTATTCATGTAAGTGTTCCAAAATTAAGTAAATATAATTTTTGGAACGTAAAATTTTTAACATTTTGATATTATTACAAAAAATGGTTATACTACCAATAAAAAAAAACTGCAAAAAATTAATAAATTAATTAAATTTCATAGGTACTGATTTCAAACAATTTACATAAGTATAGGAGTATGTATGCATGTTTTCAGTAAATATGCAGGTAATTTGAATATTAAAATGAAATTTATGGAAAAAACTTGTTAATAGTTTACAAAAATTTTCAAATTTGCTTAATTTTATTCATTATATAGAAGACATTGTTGCAACAGTGCTGGAACTTACTATTGTAGCATTAGATTTCTTTCTATACTAACATACAAAACTTATTATTAACCAGCTGTTATAGCATTGTAGTTGTATGAATAAATTAGTGATTCTTGCTTTAAGAAATTCCTTTATCTTACAAGCAAACATAATTATGCTGGACCTCTTATTAAAAGCTCTTATCAGTTAAACTATTCCCTTATCAGTTATAATTATAAGTTAAAATATTAATTACAAAATGTCAGAAATTTACTATTTTTCTGGTCTATTAAATGTTAATTTCTATCATTTGTTATAAAAACGCCGTAGAAAATTAAATAGTTTCCGAAAATTTAAATTTAGTAAAACTATAAGGTTTTCAATTCTAACAATCCTTACTGATAAATTTCTATATTCGAATAATTAATATGAATAATTTGATAAATAACAAAATCATAGGATTAAGGTTTCTATCTTGTAAAATGTAATATGAGACTAATGGTCAAGATTTTGCCAAAGACATGAAATTTTTATTAAAATTTTTTAATTTAATTTACAATTTCTATTGAAACTGCAATATTTGAAATATTAAATTAATTGCTTAAATTTCCAAATTATTTAGATTGAGTAAATTGCTTAAATTTCCAAATTATTTAGATTATGTTAAAAAATTAAACGAATTTAAAGTCCTTGGAAAATGACTCATCTATTGTCATAACATCATCATGTTTTGTGTAATATATAGGCAATTATAAATTTGTGACTAATTTTCATTATCCTTATATGAAAAAACTTCTCTACTTCTCTTAGATCTTTAAACTAAATTTAAAAATTTATTTATTAAAACTTTTAAAAGAGACATGTCATATTAAAAAAAATAATTTTTTTTTTAATTTTGTCGTCCTCTTGTATTTCAAAATAACAATTAAAAATATTTTGTATACAATTTGTTTCAACAATCATCTTAAAAAATTTTCTTAAGTTTATAAAAAATGAAAGTGAACATATTTTCTTGTTATACTCTGAGACATCCTGTTTCTTTATTCTTTAATAGAATCATATTATATTCTCATAAAATTAAATGTATGTATACCTACAATATTTTTTTTTTTTTATTTTAAGGTAGGAATTATGAATATGTTACAAATTTTAATCTCTAGCTATATATTAAAGTTAAGTTATCCTATATCCTTATAATATAAAAGTACACTTAAGCTTTTAATTATGCAAAAAGGAAAAAACAAACAGTAAAATAAAATAGAAAAACCTGAACTATATGGTAAAAAACAACAAAATTCTCGTATTTGTACTATTGTATATTTTTCTTATACATATGATATTAAGCAAAATTTAAGGATGTAAAGGAAAAACTGAAATAGAGAAAAATGATGATACATTTTAGTACCACAAATAGTTGCATAATAAAATATATGGCTCACTATTTTAATCCTATATTATTTTGTGCAACATACGAGGCATATAGTTTTAGAATGATGATATTGTAAATTTAAAATGTGATATGCTTTCCCATATAATATACATAAGGACCTATATTAAAAATGATTAAGAATACCAGATGCTAAAAAAAAAAATTACATTTTTATTATTGGGTTAAATCAGCCTTATGCTGACAATCGATCAAAAATCACACCGTAGACTAACAAAAATTTGAAAGACTCAAAATCACTACGTAAATTCGAAAGACTCACACTTATATACTGTAGACTCACATAATTTCGAAATAATATTAGGAAATATGAGTTTATCAGCTTTGCTATATTGTTTTACCAGCCAACCGGTCTGCAAACATCTTCAATTGCAAAATTATAAAAAATTAAATTTTAAAATCTCACAAACAAATTATTATTAAGGTAGCAATTATTCAGTTGTCTTGGGAATTGTGTGTAATGTATGGCTTGGGAAGTGGCCCTAGATAATTGTGTCATACTTTAAGGCGTTATAGTTTATGATAAGACAAGAAAATTTTGTTTTACAGCTTTCAGCCTTTATCTAGTAAAAATTTAAAATTTTTTAAAAACCTTATATTTCTTAAACCAATGAAATTATTAAGAAAAATTGTCTATTATGTATAAGGAATATGTCCAAGCTTAATTATATAGAATAAAGAGTATATTCTCTTAACTAAAAAATAGTAGGCATAAATTTCCAATAAAATTTCTCACTCACGGTCACATTAAATAAAAATACGTATGGCAACTCAAATTTAATATTTTTAAAATCAAGCATGTGGAAATCCTTAAATATGAAAACTATTTTATCATTATTATAATACACATAGTGTTTCTTTTTCTATATTTTCCAGTCAAGGATAAATTAGGAAATATTTTTTTTTTTTTCATTTTATATTTTTCAACTGGTTTGAAAAGTAGGAAAGCAATAATTAAAAAAAAATTTAATTCTATACATCTGGATTTTTATTTTCCGTTTTCTCGCTGGAACATGTAAAAAAAATTATTTTGCTTTAGGGAAACATTAAAGGAGATTTGTTAATATTATGTTTCTGATATCGTAAAATTATTTGCAAGTTTGTATGAATTACTGATAACTACCTTTGTTATAAAATTCCATTTATTTTATTTTAATTTTTTTCTTACCGCAGTACGATTTCTGTTTCTTTCTGTTTTTAAGTCATATATTCAAAATTCCTTAAGATTGACACATTATAATAATTTAAAACTAAAGGATTTCTTTAATCCTATGCGTCCTTGATGCATATTTTAATAATAATTTCTTTAGAAGAAAAAAAACTCTACCATATTACAATTTTGAATCTGTAAAATGGTAAAGAGATAAAAAAAATTTAATTTTAATTTATTCAAAGCAAGACCTACATTATGTTAATATATGTTTGTTAAAATATGAGTGGGTAGCTTTGATTTGAGAATCTTTAAATAATGAATGAATTTATGGAATATAATGTTTATTATTCTATAGGGTACTTTAAAATCTTTATTATAATATAGTGCTATTGTTGAATCAATTATGCAAAATTAAAATATTATTTTCTTTGTTAAACATGTTTAAAGAAAATGTTTAACAGACATTTGAAATTAAATTAAGTTAAATTTAAGGAAAAAAATTTAAAACAGGTACTACTGGAAATGCACCAAAAAAGAGCAAACAAGGAATTTATCATAATATCATGAAATACAAAATTCATTCCATTTATTCTGCGTTAAGAATTTGTTATAGGACAGCATCACATACAGTTGAACTTAAGCATAAAATATTTGAACTAGAGCCAATTAATTCCGAGGTTTCTTGAACTCATATATTGTAGTTCTCTGTATAATTTTCTAAAAGAGAATTATAATAATTTTTATTTATCTCCAAACTTTATAATTTAGTTAATTTTAAACCAATAAGAGAATAATGTTGAACTTACTCAGAAAACCGGCTTCAAATTCGTCCATTGTAGGACAAAAATATCTTATCTTCTACCATTTTTCAAATTACAAATTATAAAAGTAGGATTGTATGTAACTAATTAAAATTTTTCGGACACCATTTTTGGCAGACATAGTAAAGACAGTCAGAAAAAAAAATAAAATTTCACACCGATGTTCAATAACTAAAATAACTATATAGAACTTTATAAAGATGAGAATATTTTTATATTCTTTTCGAATTTTTATTTTAAAGACAAATCCGAAAATTTTCAAAACTTGAGCTTTTATTTTCACTAGTTACTTATGTTAGATATTTCAAATGTCAAATCAGAGAAGGAGGGATACGTAGACACATTCTCCCCGAAAAGCTCAAAATAATTAATCTTTCTTCAATATTCAATTGAATTTTTTTTTAATATTAACAACATCTTTACGTCATATCAGAGCAAATTCAAATTCATGTTCGCAAGGAAAAGATAATCCTCAAGTTAACCCTTAAAATAAAAAACATCTTAAACATTTCATGATTAGAATAACAAGAGTGACCAACATTAAATTTAACTTTAATTCACTTGTGCTTCAACACTTTTACATAAATTTCTATATTACAACAGTCCTCCTGTGATATAAAATTAAGAAAAAACGAAGAGGGTGCGAATAAATTTTATTAACTTTAAAATTAAAAAAAAAAACAATTTAAACGCGAATTCTATTTTTCTTTTTCCAGTTATTTTTGTTTTTTTTTTTATACAATATGGAAAATTTAGTTTTTCATCTAAATTCGTTATATTTAGATTTGGTTATCGATTGAATTTCAATTCAATAAAACAGAAGAGAAAAAAATATGCATAAAATTGAATATCAAGAAAAGAGTGGAGAAAATTTTAATATAATCTAATATAATATTTTCCTATCGGAATTCTTTTCCATAGCAAACCTATAAGAGATCCTAAATGGAAACAAAAAACCAAATGAGGAGAACAAGTATAAAAAAAAGAAAACCCTTTTTTTTCTCTTATATCTTATATTTTTTTTCTTCATTTTATAGCGCGCGCCGAAGATGATAGCGACGATAACATCACCAGATTCCTAAAATTGTAAAAAAAAAAGAATATTGAAGAAGAGAAAATATTATAAAAAAGAACATGAGATAATTTTAATAAGATAATATCAAATATATTATAGATTAAAGTACAAAGGATCAGAAGAAAAAAAAAGGATTCAATACATTTTCCTTGTATTCATTTTCAGTCTAAAAATAAGATTTTCATACATGGAAAATTTTTGAAAGTCAAATATATTTACCATTTCGTACATAATATGAATTTAATAAATTTAAATCAAAGCCAATTCGTTTGTAGAGTAGCACAACTTGTCCTTGAATAAATGATACGACTTACTAATTTTTTTTAAAAAATTCATTTACTTAAATTATTCCATTAATAATTATACTAAGGTTATATTTTAAAAAATTGCATACTTTTAGGGGAAGAAGCAAAAATGAATTCACCGATTAGTCGAATTTTTTTTGATTTTGACAGGAGGCGACAATTTTATGAAGCGAATATAACGAAATTCTTCAATTATAGAATATGAAAAGCTTCCCTAAGCTATCCTGATCAAAGCCTTAGATTTTTATTCTAGTTCAAAGAAAATTATTAATCAAATAAAATATAGCGTCAGAATATTTTATTTTAGATACTTAAATTTGTTATACACACATGCACACATATATGAATTTCGAATTTCTAACAACATGCAGACATACACACATACACTTTACAAAAAATAGTAAACATATTGAATTGACGTCAATTTATAAATTTTAAATGTTTTATCAAAATATAGATATTGACATTCAATAGAAAAATAAAGAAAAAATGGGGGAAAAAATAAAAAACAAAAAACCAAAGAAATCATAAGAAAATCGAAAATTTAAGAATAAAAAGAAAAACTTTCCATATACGCTTTTTTTATATTTTCTTTGTTAGGTTCTTCTCTTTCGCTCCCTTAGGTACATACGAGTACAACATAATTATATTATTTCAAAGATTCGGCATAATTTTATTTAATTTCAGTTTCTATTATATAATATTAATATCAATAAAAGAAGATTATTAAAATCAGAAGACTGTATACGAATTTGAAGGTAAAAATCAGTTAGAAATAAGGTCCTAAATTTTATTCACTTATATGTATATTCACATATACTAATTTTCAAAAATTGTCACTATTCAATTACATATTTAGATTAAATTTGCTATTCTTTACGAACAAATTTTTAATTATATTAAAATATTATCTAAGTTTTTTAAAGTACATTGACTAAGCTAGTTCCCTTTAAAAACAAAAGTGTTCCTTCACAATTTTGACACTTGAAAAGAATTAATGGAATAAAACATGAGGGCCAATTGAACCTAAGATATTATTGTTGCAACATTAACATTTGTAATACTTGTGCACTAAATAAGTTTTTCCTTAATAAGTTTATGTAAATTATTCCTTAATAAGTTTATGTAAATTATTTAAAAAATTCAATTCAAATATTTAAATTTCATATTTCTGAACCAATAAAAAAAAAAACAAATACAAAAATATTAAATGTTAATAAAACACACATAATAACAACAATATATAAAAAAATTTTTATCAAAAGTTAAAAATAAATTTGATTACATATTTATAAAAAAAATACTTATGTTTTTTTATTTATAATCGCCAAATGGCATAAGTCAATATGAAAAATAAATATTTAATTTGCCTTTCAAACTATATTTGAAAATATTGTTGTACAGATTTTTCATTCACAATCTTATTTAATCTATATAGTATTTTATGTTATAGAATTCTAAATTTACAGCCAGATTAAGCTTGATTAATTCTTCCAATTAAATATGCTTTTGTTTTTTTATATAAATAAATTTTTGAAATTCTTCAAACTAAAATTAAATAGTTTTTTTTTATTATCAACAAAAAATTCAATTTGGAAAAATATTATAAATAAATCAATATTGCTTAATCTGGTCCTCAAATAAACTCAAACTACAAAATATTTTAAACATAGCTATAAATGTAGATAAAAAGAAAAATATAAACGAGTTATTAATGATAAATTTTTTTAATAATCGAATTGAATAATCGAATCGCTGTCAAATTCGATTTAAAAGAATGATTTTGTATTTTGAATTAAAAATTAATTTACGAATTATTTGTTGACGTCAGAATTTTTTTTATTTATAAATTTTCCATTTTAACATTTAAACAATGCAATGCTACCGAATTATCCTAATCTAATTTAAAAATCATTCATCGATTCGAGAAAATTTGTGGAAAAATTTGTATTCAGACGAATACTATCTACAGGAATATATTCAATAATATTTTGGAACCGATTCGCTGCTTTATAACAAACTTGCATTTAGATCATTTTTGCCTTGAATGATTTGTTAACTGGAACATTTTCTAAAGTAAATGAAGTAAAGAAAAGAGGAAGACTAATCCACTATAGAGACCATGAAAATTGTTAAAAATTGTTAAAAATTGTATGATATACATAATTAAAAAATGAAGTTGCTGTAATATTTTCAGGATTTCCTAGTATAAATGAAAATTTCAGTGGACAGATTAAGTATAGATCAAACCGTCCGTTTCTCAAAATGTTATAATATTTAATATAGTCCTTCTTATTAATTGCTTTTTCATTGAAGGAATCTATAAATGAATAAGTTTTTAGAATAAAAAACACAAAATTAAAGGTATAAAATTCACGTAATGCAATGATATTAAAACACCTTTAAAAATAACTAATTAAACCAAGGAAACACATATAACTTTTATATACATATAGGTTTAATCACCGTTAATTAGAAATTATGATTTAATAGCATGGAAAAAAGAAACGCAAACTACATAAATCCAGAATATTAAGAATATTAGTGCGAGAGTATTTGCTTTTAAACAGCTGCAAAACTTATTGTTTATATTAACAAGCTGCTAGATGTATAGAAATTGAGTAAAGAGTCAACAAAAATGTAGTTTTCTTTTTTTTTTAAATCCATTATTGTATGGATATAAAAATTGCAAGGTCATTTAAGGTTATAAATATTGAATTTTTATTTGGTCACCTGGGAAAAGTCAGTAAAAAAAAAAATCATTGTACTTATTCCGATTTTTTTTTCTTGTTTTTCGTTATACATACCTTAACATAACCTAATAAAAAAAGAATTTCCATCATGAAAATTTATTGTTATGGTTATAAATGGTATTAAAGACGCGATCTTTTACTAGTGTTTTTCAATACATAAACACATACTTATAACACTTATTTCTATACATACACACCATGTGTACAATTTTTACGTGCATTATATACATATATATGTATGTACATATTTCGTAGATTTTTTTTTTTGCGTATCTGCATTGCATCAAACACGGTCAATTGTTGTATACATACAGTTAAGATTTTTGTTTTTTTTCAACATTTCTCCTACTCATGCAGTCTATCATATATTCTAACATGTTGTAAATGCATAGTTTATAATATTATGTGCAAAGTTCGTTTATAACACGGGAATAATTATTAAAGTCTATAACTTATATTTACCAATATCAATATAAATTTTCTTAATGCAAAATAAAATATTGGAGAAGGAATAATTCCAAAATTATGGCGAAATACAATTAATTATTTTTTCTTTGTTAAACGTGTTTGATTCTAGAATGTAATTCTAGAAATATTTACTTTATAATAATGGCTTCATAAAATAGAATGCATAATAGAATTATTTCAGTAACACAAATTTCAAGAAACTTAAAAAATTACCAAAATATTTGGGGACCTCTTCTAATGCTAGGGCAATTAAAATATTTTACTCAAATTTAAAATTTATATTATGTATGTATATGATTAAATCAGCATTATCTAAACAAATTTTCTGTCTTCAAAGTCATATTCATCTTCTGAAAGTAGTTATCATACAAAAGCAGCTTCAAAGATCACTACCCGATTGAATGTACTTAGATAAGAGAATCGGGTAGCTTCATCGAATCTATCAGAATCTATCTAAGTGCATGACGTATACTTAGAAAAAGCATTTCATGCGTTTAAAATTCGAAACAAACATGAAATTTTAAATTTTTAAAAATTTTCATTCAACTTTTGTTATAATTTAGTAACTACTTTTATTTTAGTAATTTCTTTTTAAATTAGTACAATTTGCTTTATTTTAGTACATTTTTTTCTATACGGCATTTATTTATACTATAAAGCTACATTATGCACACAATATTGTTTTTCTGCGTGCGTCTAAGATAATATCAATTATAAAATAATATGCTATATTTAACTAAAATATCAAAAATTATTTTGTTAGACAAGAAGAAAGAGATAAATATAGAAGGTTTTATGCCAAAATGTTAAAAATACTATATATGAAATTATTGTGAATTGAGAATAAAAATAAAATTATATTATTGCTCTGTCACAAATTTTGTTCTTAAGAAAATAATAATCTTGTTATTTTGATTTTTGATTGAGATAAGGAAGAACTTGAAAAAAATTTTGTACAGGGTGAAACAAATATTTATCTACAAAATGTCAAATTACTTTTTATTGTTTAACAATTTTCAATATTTCATTAATTTTTAGAAATCTTACATTAATTATGACTTTAGTCTATAAAAATTAATGAATTGATTAAAAAATATAAGGTTAATTTAACACATTGGAATTTGACACATGACGTTTGACACATTCATTTATTGTGCCACAATTAATGTAAGATTCTCTTTTATTTTTCAAAATATTATACAATTTTATTTTGATTTAAAACATATATAATCAAGATCACATAGTTTTTATATACTATTATATAACATTTTATTATTAAATAAGTAGCTATCTGTCAAACAAACTCGAAATAGAAACGGAAAGGAAAAATAATAAGTGAAAAACATAAAATGAAAGTCAAAATAAAATTATTGAGTCAAAATAACAAAATTATATTTATGGCGATTTTTTTCTTTCTTGTTACAAAAATAGAAAATCTTCACTGGAATCCGGTTTTATAAAAAAAATCACAGATTATACGATATCTAACTAAATATATAAAAAATTTCTAATATTATCTTAGAATTTAGTGGTTCAATTACAATTTTACATGGTTATTTTATATACAAACGCAAATATACATATAAACTAAATATATGTTAAACTAGTCTATATAATATATATTCATATATTATAATATATGAACATGAATTTATATGAGTATTTCGATTTATTTAAAAAAAAAATCTTTATGAATAAAAAAAAAGTAATATTTGCGTTTAATGGAATATAAAAATTTGAAGATTTAATATTATACTTTGTATGTTCCACAAAATATACTATTATATGAATATAACATACGAGTATGTGAAAATAAAATGTTTACAGCATGTAACAAAACATCTTAATAAATAACTTTTTTAAAGGCAACTTAGGAAAGCTTCAATTAAAATTTTAAAACTAAATTAGACCTCTTTCTAATTCAACAAAAAAATTTTCAAAACTTCAAGTTCTTCCCGGCCCATAGCAAATATAAACATATAAAGGTACCTTTAATATTAGCTATAATAAATCTTCATAAATTTATACATGAAATTAAAACGACTTACTGTTTTCTGTTCGCATTGTTCGATTTTTCCATCCAAGGTATTAAGTATTTAACAAATAACGTATTCTGTTGTGATATAAGAGCTATTCCCGTAATAAATATCACCTCTTTTTATTCAAAATGCTTACTTTAAAGTACTAATCATAATTAGTTAATTAATTAACTTACTTTAGAGATGCGAAAATATATTTTTTTATTACAACTCCCTAATTTAGTTTCTATATAACTCCTTCGACCCTATACAAGATTCTTAAAAAATTACTTTCATTATTAATTTTTAAACTATATACAAAAAAAAATTTTTATTAATAAATAATCATTTTTTATTTTAATTACAGCATAATTGAATATTCTGGTAAGTAATTGAATTTTAAATATAAAAAAAATAATATTCAATTTATATTGGAACCAACAGCCTTATATTTTTCATTCCAAATTTTATTCAAATTTAGAAAATCCTCTCTTTCATATTAAAATTGATCTATTATAATAACATTTTAGTTACAGTTTTGAGTGAAATTTTTCGAATAGCTTTTTTTCGAATTCTTTTTTTGGTGCGCCCTCTATAGAAGTAGCATTTTCAATTATTTTCTGAAATAACATTTTGATTTTCAGAAAACACTCATTTTGAGTAATTTTTTCAAGTTACATAAGTTTTTTTGATGGCTAATTATAATTTATATCGAATTAATTCAGTTACCCATTTGATAGGCTTCAATTAATGAAGGAAACATGCAATTTGGGCCACAATCGACTTTATCACTGTTGGAGACGCATATTGTTAGTTACTTATATTTGAAAAGCTTCAATAGTTACCGTTTTTTAGTTCCGATATAATAATCATATTTCTTACATTAAAAACAAATTTTACGGACAATTAAACTTTTTGTAAAATAATTTTAAATCTTATGGATTTTTAAAACATTTTCAACAAATAATATCTCCACAAAAAGATGCTCATTTTTTTATACCCTGCACTTCGTGAAGGGTATATTAACTTTGGTATGGAATTTGTAACTACTTGAAGGAGTCATCTGCGGTATGGACATATATATATATTCTTGCTCAGCGTAAAATTCTGTGTCGATTTAGACATGTCCGTCCGTCCGTCCGTCCGTCCGTCCGTCCGTCCGTCCGTCCGTCCGTCCGTCCGATCGCACGATAACTCAAAAACGAATAATGCAATCGACACCAAACTTTCACAAGTTTTTTCTTTTGTGCCAAGGACGAACCCTATTGTTATTGGACTAAGTCGGACAACGGGTTCGGGTAGCTGCCATACAACTCCAAGAGTTTATTTTAAATATTTCAAAAACTAATAAAGCTATAAATATAAAATTTTGTATACATGTGTCCAATTATATTCTACACATGCTCTAAAAATTATAATGGGATAGCTGCACCGATTCGGGTGGCTGCCATACAACTCCAACAGCAAATTTTTTATATTCGGCAAAATAATAAAGTCAGATTCATGAAACTTGGCAGTCATGTGTCCAATTATAGGTCAAATATATTTCCGAAGTTTTGGAGGAACTGCTTGACAGGTTCGGGTACCTGCCATACAACTCCATAAGCTAATTTTAAATATTTGGAAAAATAATAAAGTTAGATTCATGAAACTTGGCAGTTGTGTGTCCGATTATAGATCAGATATATTTGTGAAGTTTTAGTGGAATTGCTTGACAGGTTCGGGTACTTGCCATACAACCCCAAAAGCTTATTTTAAATATTTGGAAAAATAATAAAGTCAAATTCATGAGACTTGGCAGTCGTGTGTCCAATTATGGGTCAGACATATTTCTAAAGTTTTGATGCGATTGCTTGACAGGTTCGAGTAGCTCCCATACAAGTCTAAAAGCTTATTCTTAATATTTGGAAAAATAATAAAGTCAAATTCATGAGACTTGGCAGTCGTGTGTCCAATTATGGGTCAGACATATTTCTAAAGTTTTGATGCGATTGCTTGACAGGTTCGAGTAGCTCCCATACAAGTCTAAAAGCTTATTCTTAATATTTGGAAAAATAATAAAGTCAGATTCATGAAACTTGGCAGTCATGTGTCCAATTATGGGTCAGACATGTTTCTGAAGTTGTGGTGGAATTGCTTAACAGGTTCGAGTAGATCCCATACAAGTCTAAAAGCTTATTCTTAATATTTGGAAAAATAATAAAGTCAGATTCATGAAACTTGGCAGTTGTGTGTCCGATTATAGATCAGATATATTTGTGAAGTTTTGATGAAATTGCTTGACAGGTTTAGGTACTTACCATACAACTCCAAAAGCTAATTTTAAATATTTTGAAAAATTATAAGGTCAGATTGATGAAACTTGGCAGTCGGATGTCCAATGATAGGTCAGACATGTCCGTGAAGTTTCTATAGAATGATCTCACAGGTTCGAGTAATTGCTACACAATAACGAAAGGTGCAGGGTATAATTCAATCGGTTTATACCGACTGAAACGTTTTTACTTGTTTTTAAATTAAATTGTTTAATAACTTTATCTTCATTCTGTATTTTTTATATACATAAAATATACATATGTATCAGTGTAGTTCTATTTTATTTTTTATACATATATGAATTTATCTATTGACCCATAAATCTTATTATTATGATATCTTTATAATATCAAATCATATTATTATCAAAGAGAAAACGAAAAATAGAAAAAACAAAAAAAAATTGAAATACAATACACGCTTATTCCGGTCAAGTTTATCTTCGGATATGTGGCAAAATATATAAATTTCCTTATAAAATTAATATCATAAAGTCCTAGACATATATATATATATACCTATACGAAATAAAAATGAAAAAGATATTTTGTGGTTTTTCAAAATGTTACAAATTCTTATCATGATATACGATATAAAAAAAAATCATAAATGGTAATATGAAAAAAAACAAAAAAAAAAACAAAAATGATTTTTTACACCAGATGTGACCGACCAAATATAAAGAAGAAAGGACAATTTAATATTTTCCAATATTGATTGAAATATGTGTGTAATGTGTAATTTTACATACCAATTTACATACATATATTATATAAAAATATTTATAAATAAATTTATGTTTTTTTTTCTTATCTCAATAAATTTTCATATGTAATATTCATTTAACAAAATATAAAAACAAATGTAGCCGACCAAATTAATGGTACGTAAAATAGAACATTTCCTTTTTTAAAATTTAAGTCTAAAACTTGATCTATATTTAAGCATATGCATATATAGCCTTGTGTCTCAATAATGAAAATCTAAAATTAAATCTTTTATTACCATATAATTAATTTTGCATAAATTTAGGATAAATCTTAAATAGAATAATTTTGAAAAAAATTATAGAAATTAGTTAACTAGATAATAGTATAGCACACTTTTGTGTTATAGGAGTATTTATCTAAAATTTTTAGTCTTCAGTCTTGTATACTGACACAGAAAATTAAAATTTTACAAATTTTGAACAATTGACACCTTCTAAAATAAGTCATATATCGATATCTATAAATTGTTAAAATTTAAAATTGATGACCCTATATACCCTAAATGGAAACAGGTATAAATACATTAATATTTGCTGAGTTCATATAACTTTTAATTCAAAGGATTAATTCGAAAGCTCGTCACTTTTTCATAAATATTTAATTACAGAGCAAGTAATGGCCTGATTTTATATTGTCGCGAATAAATTTTTAAACAAAAAAGTGAATCAAATAGTTTAGGATTTTTTTTTTTTCAAAGACTATTGCAATTTAACTATAAATTTATTAATACATACAATATGTTTAACAAGTAATCGCGCAGCTTCAAACAAACTGTTTGCCATCTATTTTTTTTCCTAAACTATGCATTACAATTAATAGCATACGAAATATAGTTCATATTATAATATCATTATAAGTATATTTACCATAAGCTACGCATGTAAGAATATAAAAATATTCTTTAGTCATGACGTTTGAAAAAAAGGGATAATGTTTATATATTAATACATATATATATATATATATATACATATATATATTATATAATAAATATATAGATTTGGTATGTGAGTTGGCTATCAAGTCTTTATTATTTAACGTCTTAGAAAATTCCCTTTTCAATAAAATTCATTTTGTATTGGAAGTTTTTATTGAACAACATATGGTCTTCTTCGACATAATACAAAGGACATTTAAGTACATATATATTATGTATATATGTGATAAAATAATGTTTTCTATATATTTTGGATTTCGTATAACGAAATTTTTTTGTATATTTTCATTAAAAACTGTTATTTTTTGGTCTTGTTTCTCTTTTTTTATGCAAATTTTACTTTTGGGAACATTTAAATAGATTTCGGAATTGAATATTAATTAAAAGTTTTTTTCTTGTTGGCAATTCTTTCAGTAACAAAAAAAAAAATTTTTTTATTTAATATTTTCAATCTTTCCCATTTAATTGGTATATTAATCTATTTAACAAATTGATTAATATAAAATAATAATTCGAAGGCCAAAGAGATGTTGTATAGAATAGCGATATAATATTTACAAGGATTTAATATTATAATTAGGACAAAGAAATGTTATTTGAGTATGTGAAAATAAATTTTGAAAATTTTTAAAATTTTTTATTTCTAACATTTACATTATAGCATAATTTAATGTTAATTAATACTTAATTTAACAACAGCTTGTATTAAGCAAGGCATTTTTTGAAAATAAGCGAAATTGTAAAAAAAATTATTAAATTTTCATAATAATGCTGCGTTAAGGAGTCATAATTATCAAAATTCGTATAATTTTCTAAAATATTAAATTATTAAATTAAATAAAATAAGGATTGAGTTTATTTTTTGAAAAATCATAAATTCAACAACCAATTACTTTACCGATTCCAAAACTAATATGCAATATGCTGTTCATATAAACATAGTAACAATTTCATTTAGAACCTTAATAAAAATCAGTGATCATATTTTTGGAAACTGTCAAATTAGTATATACTCGTAACACTATAAATTGTTTGCCAATACTATTTTGTTTAGATAGATAAATTTCTTTTATAGTCAAATTTCTATTTATTCTATATACTATATATTAAATATAGTAGCAATTGTTAAACTCTTTTAAAAAGTAAACATTTTTGTTCTTAACTCTCGAAATTTTTTAAATGACGTTGTGTTAAAATACAAAAATTTTGCAGAAAACTAAAGGTTTTGTTGTGCTTCTTATATAACAATAGTAAATTTAATACTAACATATTATGTACAAAAGTATGTAGCAACAATCAGGGTCGTCATATATTTAACATAAAATCTGTATTTGGGGTCCACCACCCCCCAATTGGTACAAATATGTTGTTTTTCTACCACTATCCCGTGATCACCAGGTCGTCACTGATGTATGATTATAGCTTGTGAATCTAAGCCATCCTGTTCTTTTGAAGAATCTATCTAATTCCCCAATGGTAATTTTCGATATCTCGTCTAGGT
Organism: Condylostylus longicornis; assembly: GCF_029603195.1. NCBI lineage: Eukaryota > Metazoa > Arthropoda > Insecta > Diptera > Dolichopodidae > Condylostylus > Condylostylus longicornis. Next base: position 1,942,289 of record NW_026578009.1, on the reverse strand, counting down.
CCGTCACGTGATCAGTCCGGCCTTGCCCAGAGTCGGACATTCGCGGAGATAGTGAAAAATGTTTTCTTTTTCGTGGCAGCTGCGACATATTGTGTTGAAGAGCAATCCCAACCTAGCCACATCCATATACACAATATATATGTATATTCATATGTGAATATTTCTACATTTTAAATCTCATGTAGTAACAAAATATATCACAGAACATTCCGATTATTCGCGCAAAAGAGAATTCAAACTAATTTTGCCAACTTACTGTTTAATTTCCAGTTTTACAAATTTCTCGATATTAAAATATTGCATCTTAAATTGTAAAATATTTCATATTCAAAATATTGTGTAAACCTATCAAAAACCTTAATAGTGTGAAATATGCCTCAAAATATTTTAAGAAAGCAATTCCCCTTTAAAGTTTTGTTTATTTTAATTTAGGTTGTTAAGTTGTGAAAAAAAACAATAACATTAATTTTCGTCGCTACACGAAAAATGCAAAGTTTTTGTTTTCCACCTTTTTTTTATCGCCTCGAACATAGTAAAAAGATCCCCACTTTTTTTATATTTTTCAGAACTTTCTGCATTTTTTTTTCTTTTCTTGTTTTTTTTTTTTGTATAACATTGCAGGTAAATTATATTATATTTTTATGAGAAAATTCAAGGTCAAGGATAAGCAGAACAGAAAATTATAACAGTAAAACACTGCCATATTGTAAAAAAAAAAAACAAGAAAAAAATCGGAAATTTAAACGAGAAACTTTAGAACCCTTTATAATTTAGCTAACATGATTTTTGTAAAAGGCAAATTGATTTTTGTAATTGTATAGGATTACAGGAATAGGAAACCAAATAAAAATGTGATAATTTAGATAAAATTTGAGAGAGCAGCGAAAATAATAACCTTAATATTTTTTGACTAGTTCTATATTTGTTTTTTTTTTTTTTAATTTTTAAAAATAAACGTGTTATTTGTTTATTTGTCAATGTTTATTTTAATAATTGATTGCATTGGAACATCAAAGGAGCTTTGTTTTTGTTCTAAATTGGTTAATTAAGTTGATAAACAATCAAACATTCAAGCACTATTCTCTTTTTGAGAGAAACTTAAAATTTACACTATATAGTAATAGTAAAATTTCATTCAAATTAATCCTTGGTTCAAAATTGCAGAACCAAGGATAACACGTATGCACAATTTGGACATGAATGGTCGAAATATATTTATTAAATTTAACCAAATTTAACACTATAACAGAATATTACTAATTCTAGAAAGTAACAATTGAGATATAAACATATATACAAAAGATTATAGTGGTTTTGCATTACCCCTTTAGATTTTTGTCAAAATTAATTGCTGATATACCACTGCTATTGGTGATATTCCACCATTTATTACCACTGTAGCATGTACTTCGTGCCTTTCCTTAGTCAATTCTCCAGGTCCTTTCAAAAAGATGAATTGGTAGAGAAAATTTTGAATTAAATTTTATTGTTTATATAATTATTTTTCAAGAATAAACTTGCAACAGTCACGCGTTTTGAAATATTTTATTAGCAAAATTAAAGAGCGCAACACATGCATGAATCTTAAATTGAAAGATGCATATTAAAACGGTTGCGATTGAGGCCTATTGTGAAATATTTTAATTTCCTATTGACGTATCCCTGGTATGTAATAATATATCTTTGTATGTTATATTTCTAAATAAGAGTCAATTTCTAAGTCGATTTAGCAATATACTAGTATGTTTGATTATTTGTCTTTGCCTCGTTCGTCTTTTCCAACGATCACTCAAAAATCTATTGATCCTAGACAAACCAAAATTTTCAAAAATAGTAATTCAATTAGATTTCCATTGCAGCAATAGTTTTTGTAGTTTCCATGTATAATTGTAAAAATAATTATTTAATGCTTTGAAAATAATAAAATTTATGTTCGAAGTTTTCATATACGTGTTAGATAATAGGGCCAATATTCAAAACAAAATTTATAAATTAATCCAAATATAACACGAGTATAATTCGAAAACGCAATACTCAATCTTCACATAAGTTTAATAACAACGATATTATTAACAATAAATAACGTTTGTAAAGGTTCGTATGGATTCTTTTATCGACTGTTAAATCCATTCATACGTTTATCATAGAATTCATACGGTCAACTCTGTTTCATCTTGTTCTTATTTTTAAATATCATTATTATTACTAATGTCTTATTTCGAAAAACAAAAATTTCTAATCCGTTTCTACACCGCTTTATTTCAGCCTTAATATTTTCTTCCATATAATCTCTATTATGACTCTAATAATGCATGACTTAATTTAGAACTTTATTACTTTTTATAAAACATTGACAACAATCAAAAAACTCGTAAATTTACTTCAAAATTTTATAATAAAAATTAAATAAAAAAAAAAATGAAATTTTATCATGCACGATTTACAATTGTATAGTTTTCAATATTTTTTCATATTTTTTCAATTTTTCCTCCTTTTTTTTTATGGAAAATAATTAGACTAGAAAGGAAATCATTTTTTCAATATTTTATGTATGCTAAATATGTACGTCCTTAATATAAAATGTTAACTGTGTTCAGATTTCAACGTTACCCACTTGTAATGAGAACGATAACAAGGTTATAACTTTAATAGTATTATTTAATATTAATATTATTGTAAAGATGATGATAGATGAGATGTTTATTTGTATATTGTAATATCGTTTAAAATTGTTAGAACATATTTAGAACATATTTAGAAATGTTAAGATTGCATGTTATAAGTCAATCTTATTGATTTTTCCAAAATAAAAAACAAAATCATGTGCGCATATGGAGGGATAAAAAATCAAGTAAAAATTTGTTAAGCAGTTTACAAAAGAAACAAATGAAAAAAGCTTTACCTGACATAATATACAATATATTGAACATCTCAACTGGAAGAAAACCAGATTACGAAAATTACTAAAAATCTACGTGTGATTGGAATCTAGAACAGATTAATTCATTAAGGCAGTAAAATAATTTAGATTATTTAAAAAAATTTAAAGAAAATATTTTTACAACCTATACTCATATACGTTAAGGAAAAACTTCTGCTTACACTCTTTACGTAACGTAACTCATTTTATGCCAAATATTGAAAATAATTTAACATTTCTAAATCATATAATTAACTTTTATTCGATGCTAATTTTGTTATTTTACTAGTTGTATAAGAGTATTTTTTTGGTAAGAATATTAAATCAGAAATTGCTTTTTCTTGCATTTCGCACGATTTTGCATAGTGAAATTTTGAATTAACAGAATTACGAGTATTCAATTTCAGTGAAAATCTGATTTCAGAATAATACAAGTTACCTTATAAGAAAATTTTAGAAAATTTCAATAAATTTTTAATAAAATTCGTAAAAGCAAATATTAATATTTGAATATTTGCTTTTACTAGTAAACATTGAGGTGATAAATTGATATAATTAAAATTACAAACGAAATGAATCTATTACGAATTTAAATTGATGACATTACTGAGTGTGACTATTAAAAATTTTTATTAAAATAAATTTCAAAATTTCAAAATTAATTTTGCTAATTTTAATTTTCTCTTTTTAGCACTTTTCCAAAAAAATTTTTGAAAAAAGTGCTTATTAGTTTCACTCTGTCCGTCCGTCAGTCCTTCCGTCCGTCCGTCCATCCGTGGACACTTTTTTTGTTTACAAAACTTCTACACCCTTGAAGATAGAAAGCTGAAATTTCATACAAACATAGATCTTCACTAGAAACTTATTTCCGTAGAACAAAATTTTTACCTATCTCTCCCCCTATAGAAGTTATACCCCCCCAAAACCCTAAAAATGGCTTTCTTTAAATATTTGTTGTAATGAAACCATAAGCATTTTTGAAATTTTTCAAACACAGAAAGGCAGTGGCTTGCCTCCCCTAGCGCGATATACTATAGCCAAACTTTAGAAAAACAAAATAGCCGTTCAAATTTACCGTTATCTAAAGTCCTTTTTTTCCAAATTTTTGATCTCGTTTTTCTTCTAGACCCCATCCTGTAAAAGCTTGAAATTTTAGGAGCTTTTAGACATTAAGAAATTGTTTCGTTAGAAGAAAATTTTTTTCCATCTCCACCCCCTCTCAAGTTATCACCTCTTGAAATTCGTAAAATTTGAATTTTTGACACCTTATATTTCCGAAACCGCAAGCTTTTCCAAATTTTTATAAACGCAAAAAGCTAACGGTAAATTCTATGAAATTAAAAAATATAATTATTTTTCTTAACTCACACAATTAACCCTTAAAATCGAACATTATGTTAACCCCTTTTTATATTAATTTTTGCTTTATTTCAAAGACTGCATATATGCGTCATCCTAAATATATGCAATCCTAGAAATAGTTTTGTATATAAATGAAAATAATTTTAATAGTGTGATAGGTATACAAAAACTGTAATTAAAAGCAGAATTTTCACTTGTTGAACGGAAAAGTGGTACAATACAAACCATTGGTTTGACCCAACTTTATTTCTATGTTATTTAAGCGCATATCATTTAGATTTTTTTCGCGCTGAATTCATTATTTATTTAGTAGGTACGTCATCCTTTATATTCCATGCATATAGACAATTAGTGGCATATTACCTTTTGAAATCTTTATATCGTCAGTTTCATAACACTCAACAAACTTTTAAATAAAATGTCAAATTATCTCAATGTTTTGGATTCATAAGATGTTCATTAGATCCATAGTTATTAATACAATTTCGTTAAAATTGTTACTGTCACATATTGATGGACTGTGCGAGTTTAGTTCGAAACTGGTTTAAGGAAGAAATTTTCATTTATTTATTCCATTTTATTGTCCTTGACATTCAACTATTCGCTGGTTATGTATATAGAGATTATTTTACTTTCTTAATTTCAAAAAAAAGTGTACTATATGTCTTTAAAATCTGACCATTGGTGCAGTGGTTATGGCACCGGCCCTTTAAACGAAGGGTCTCGGGTTCAAACCCCGGTCAGGTCACTATGAAAATTATATTCAATATTATATAACTTAATATGCAAATACTAATAAAATATTATACAAGTAATTTTCAAATGTTCATAATATTCGATACTAAAGACTAAGAAAAATAAACAGTAAATATTAATAAACTGAAATATTTAATATAAATAAAAACTACGGTAGACTAGTCACCTACCTAGCTAACTCTCTATGACTATAGAAACTAGAGCATCATAGATATCATGCACTAGCCCTATACTCCTCCTAGGAGTGAAGAAGGAAAAAAAAAAAAATATATGTCTTTAAAAGTATATTTCTGAAATAAAATAAAATTTAAACAAATCTCCAAAATATTATGCTCAATTTCTTGAAGAAGAAAAGTTATTTGAAAAATTTAAAAACGAAAACGACAGGTAATTTAGTATTATTTTTTTTTTATTTTCAATTAGAATATGAATTTCCCAGCTTTTCTCCGGTTGATGATAAAGCTGTTTTATAACTTACTATATTATCCATTTTTATTTTTCGTAACTGTAAACAGTCGATTGCATTATTTTCAATCACCTCAATCAATAATACAAATTATTTAAGGGAATTAAGGGATTTCTATTCAAACTAATAATTTGGTAAATTTTATTTATTTGGTAAATGTCTTTATTTTCATTAATCTTAGAACTAGATATATTCAATATTCAATAAACAGAACAAACTACGTTAACAATTTAACGAATTTGAATAATAGATTCATAAGTAATTGCTTTGATTCAAGTTATATATTATTTGTTCTCTAATACTTAATCTATTAAACTCTTTAAAATATGTGATAGAAAAATGAATTCGACAATTATAAGTCTTATATCCCAAGACAAGTTTTATATCTCAAGCCAACAATTTTAAAGTACAAAATCACAAATATTTCAATATGTTAAGCTATACTATTAAAATAAAATATTTTCTTAATTTTCATTAAACAAAATGATTTCTTTTATAATCTTACCACAAATCCTAAATATTATGCATATAATTGTACCAAGTAGAAAACTTTAAACCATTATTAACATATACATTATAATATAACAAATATAATATTTAAATTAAAGGCAAAATAAATTCTTTTGTATTTTACATAAGTAGTTATATTTAAACTTTTTAATACCGGAAGTAAAAGGCTTAAACATTTTTTCTTTTCTATTTTTATTATTCCTATTTTTTTTTTCAAAAATTCAAGTAAATACTTTGTGTCTAGTCGGTTTTTATTTTAAGAAATAAATTTGTATCTCATAAAAAAAATTAAATATACATATTACATATGCTTTTCCATGTATGTGTATATGTTCAGCTGTATATATATATATATATATATATATATATAGATATTATGCATGTGTAAATAATAGAACATTAAAAATTTACACAATTTGTATGTTTTACTTAAGTATCCAAATATCGCTCAACCCTAAAGGGAAAAACGTTTTAAAATGACAATAAAAAATTTTTTTTTTTTTAGTTCTGTTACATGTATAACACTTTAAAACTACTATACCACTACTGTAACACTACAAACTCATTCAATCTATAGTAAATTATTTGTTTCTACATTTTTTTTTTTTGTTTTTGTTCTCTGAATATCCTAAAATATCCTAACAATAGGGTCAACCACAAAAACTGCAAAAAAAAAAAAACAAAAAAATAAATAAAATCTTATATACATATATAAGATTACCATAAACAACTAACTAAAAAACAAATGTATAGAATACTAATTTCAAAACCACAAAAATATGCACGTTATTGTCCTTCTTTTTAAAACTGGTGTGAGTAGTACTGTGTTTTTTTTTTAATTTTCTTTTATTTTCCAACCATTATTATAATTTTCACTCTTTTAACATTTACAAACCGACTATATACTTACTAAGTCGATTCGCAATATTTTAAATCTTTTGTTATTTTAGCTTATCTTTCTCATATACAAGTATATATCTTTTAAATATATATATACGTATTTATTTATAAAATGTTTATTATCCGACTAGACATTATAAATTTTAAACATTATCATAAAGTTTACGAAATTTATGTATAATAGTTATGGAACTTGTTAAAAATTAGGGAATATCGTGCATAAAAATATTGATAGAAAATTTGTTAGATGAGTGAACGATTGTAAATATTTTTGAAATTTTGCAATTAATTAAAATTTTACAATTTCGCCACCTCGAGAGTTGTTGTGAATTTCAAAATTTTGATTTTCGCATGTCTACTTGTCTACTTGTGCTCGTCGTAGATATTTAAATAATCTGATTTTTCACATATAATGATTTAATGAGCTATATCTTTAATAGATAAAAATAAAATGAACATAAATTTTTCCGTATTTTATTTTAAAACAACATCCTGTGAATTTTTAAAGACCCTATATTTTAATCAAAATTTCAAATTTTTCAATTACATTTATTTTTATTAACTATCTAATTATTATTTTAAGATGACTACATTTTTCAACTAATTCATAATAATATATTTTTTATTATTTGAAGGCACACCACATTAATGACAACAATAATAAAATGTAATACCAAGTTATTGGTACTTATTGGTATACGGCTCTATAATTTATTCATTGAATAATATCTTAAATAAGAAATAAAGAATAACATAATAAATTTTCTGACCAAATAACTCATATATTACTATATCCACTTATTTATTAAAAAAAAAAAAATCTAAATAATTTTGCAAAAAAAAAATCATTTAATATTATAAGAGCCAGTATATAAAATTTTTATTGCAATTTTGACATTTCGAATCGGAACGGAAAATCTCAGGTGCTTTCATACTATATATGGAATCAATTTATATAGAATAATTTTTATATACATATTTACTAAAAAAATTCATTAGTTTCATGCTTTCATGATTATTTTCCTTTACACCCATTATAATAATTTAAATTTGTTTTTCATTTTTTTCTATATAATCGCTATTTTATAAATTTTCTTTTTACCTTTCATAAATTGTTACAATTTTAAGTTTTTTCTTTACCATTTTTAATATGTGTGTATGAAAAGATTTTAATCTAGGTTATAAGGAATGAAATAACATTAAAAATGAAAAAAAAAAATAAAAAACTTGTTAAATGATTGCATATGAACATAGTAGAACCCACCAGTTTATGTATACATTAATGTACACACTATATACCCTAAACGATGTGTGACTATATCTATATATGTTATAAACTTAAATGAGTTCAACTTAAAAAGTCTACTTTATAATAGAATAGAATAGAATAGCATTATATGTAACAATATTGCAAAGAAGCAAAAGACATAATGGCCAAATACGTATACTATTTTAAAATATCCATTATAATCATCCCCTCATATAACCACAACAAAAAACAAAAAAATATAGAAAATTGGAAATTGGATGAACTCAGTACTCTTATTCTATTGCAATGACAAAAAAAGAGAAAAAAGAAATTAAGAAAAAACGAGAAAAAAAGTAGAGTTGACCTTGTCAACTCTGTGATACCCGTACGAATTTGTTATCCTATGTGCGAATAACTAATGTGCCATAACTAACTATGGGGCAGACTATGACTTTAAGTTGCCGTATTACCATATTAATTTATGCAAAGTTTCAGTACTATGTGTTTTTCAAAATACTGGTTGTGCCAAACTACTATTGAAGTTGTATGGCAGCTACCAGAAAGAGCTAAGAAATTTTAGCGAATTTTATTAAGCACATCGGCCCTACTAATATATTCACTTGTGTGAAATCTCAATATCACAGCTTTTATAGTTTCTGAGATATAGTCAAATAACTTTTGAAGTTGTATGGCAGGTACCAGAAGGAGCCAAGTAATTTCAACGATTTTTACGAGACATATTGGCCCTACTAATATATTCGTTTGTGTGAAATTTCAATACTATAGCTTTAATAGTTTCTGAAATACAGTCAAAAAACTTTTGAAGTTGTATGGCAGGTACCAGAAGAAGCCAAGTAATTTCAACGACTTTCATCAGGCACATTGGCCCTATTAAAATATTCGTTTTTGTGAAACTTCAATACCATAGCTTTTATAGTTTCTGAGATATAGTCAAATAACTTTTTAAGTTGTATGGCAGGTACCAGAAGGAGCCAAGTAATTTCAACAACTTTTATTAGGCATATTGGCCCTACTAATATATTCGTTTTTGTGAAATTTCAATACCACAACTTTTATAGTTTCTGAGATATAGCCAAATAAATTTTGAAGTTGTATGGCAGCTACCCGAACCGGTACCCCGATCATGTCCAATTTAAATAGGGTTCTGGCACTTACTACAATAAATCATTTGTGAAAATTTGGTGAACTTAGCTCAATTAGTTTTTGAGTTATCGTTCGGACGGACGGACGGACGGACGGACGGACGGACGGACGGACGGACGGACGGACAGACAAAGCTAAATCAACTCAGAATTTGACGCTGATCAAAAACATACACTTGAGTCTATATCTAACACCGTTATTTCTTAGCGTTACAAACGGTAAGGCAAATTTAGTATACCCTTCGAACATACGTTCGTACGGGTATAAAGATTCAAAAAAGCTTGTTAGTTCTATGGTTAGTTAGCTAGATTATGTACACATGAAATGAATACGAATGTATAGAAAAAAATCTGTGAACATATAAAACATATTTTAAAGGACAAAGTATAAAAAAAAATAAAAATGATGAATAAAAACCCCCTTATACAAGCACATTCTAAGAGCGGAAACAATAAAAATGAGAGAAAGAAAAATAAACAAATAAAAGCAGAAATAAAAAATTATTTGTTCCTTTTTACCGGAAGCAACTATGGAAACCAAAATAATGAGTACAACATTTTTCTTTTTTTTTCTAATTCATTCAATTATAGGACACCTTTTATCAAATTGCTTTTTTGATCAAAACCTTAAAAATTTCTTTTTTACCGACCAAATTGTCTAAAATGCACAAAACGAGAGAAAAAAAGGTTGTAAAATTATATTTTGGGAAATATTATGATGGGGTTCCTATATGTTCTTATAAATGTCATTCCTATAGAGAACAGTTATTTTAATTCAACATCGAAATCATCCCTAAAGAGATATTCAGATTTTACAAAACTCCAATTTAGCAATAACAAATTTACTCTAAAAAATTAATCCATGTTTTATTTTTGAAGAACAAAACTAAGTTTTAAATTCCCATTTTCATAATTTTACAGGCAGAAAAATATACTGACTTTTTACTTTCTTTTACAAAAATCAGTCAAGAAACGTCATACATATTATTAAGCTAATGAAATTAATTTAAATTAAATCAGTAAATTTGCATAATTTTAGGATACGTTTCTACTACAATTCACGTTTTTCTGTATGTTATTAGGTAAGAACAAGTTAAAACTTTTCAGTCGACCCAAAGCGTAGTGTGACAAATTTGAAACCCTGACAATTTATAATTAGCTGCCATATAAAAAGCTATGATATGGTAGTTATCCGAACTTATGAAACCGTTTCACAAAAAATTTCCGGAATATGTCTGATCTGTAATTGGACTTATACTGTCAAGTTTCATGAATCTAACCATATTATTTTTCTTACACGAACCCGTTGCCCAAATTGATCCAATAACAATAGGGTCCGTCGTTGGAACAAAAGAAATGTAATGCAGATATCACATTGTCGTACGATAACAAACGTTATTTGAATTACATAATATAAAATGAGAATTTTAATTCACGTAAAAAGAATTAAAATTCATATATGGACTTAATAACTTTTTAGTTTCTAACATTTTACACATTATATTCTGTTTACCAGTAAAATTCTATTTTCATTATATTAGATATGCATACATATTAATACACACATATATTTAATGTATAAAATATACTAAATAATAATATTACATATATGTACGTGCTCACTATTTAGTTCTATATTTAGAAATTGTAATATTTTTTTTTTCAATTCATTTAAAAAACAAAAGAAGAAAAAGAATGTAAAAAGTTATCCTGCATATACTAGCTATTTTGCTACTTTTACGTTAATGTTTAAAAATATCACCTTAAAAATGTAATTGCAACCATTTTACTATTTTGTTATGTCATCTAACAACGTAGGCGGCTATAATATTAAGAGAAACTATTAGTTAAATGCATACTATAACTTTTTTTGAAGAAAATATAAGAATAATGTGTAACGTATATATGTACATTCAACGTCACATCTATACTTCTTATTAAAATGTATTCTTGCATATAACTTTATTGTATATGTAAATAAATATAAATGTAAGGCATACAAAGTTTTCCTTTTCTCAAAGCTATTGTACAATGTATATAATGTACATAATTTTAGATACTATATAAATGAAAATACGTACAGTTTGATAATAAAGCAAGTGCACAGATTTTTCTTTCTTTTGCTTTTAAAAATTATATTACGGGCTTTCTATGTACATATAATATGTAATATATTATAAACATTTAATAAATTTTACAGTTAAATGAACCGTTAACCAAAGGTAAAAGTCACGAGCTTTTTTATTAACTTTTGATTATAATTATGTAAATTTGTTAGTTTAAACGCTTCAACAGTTTTCAAATAACTTACATTTTCTAATCCTTTATCAATAATGATACGCTTTGTTATACTTTACGAGTATATTGTGGCCGTATTAGGAATTAAATTAAAACGAGGAATTATATTATAAATTTTTTGTTAATAGTCCAGAATTTATTTTGTAATTGGATGACTTTCTCTTGTAATACAACTTGTATTAATCCAAAGGTTTATAAGGTAACACATTTTCTTTCCACGTCTGTAAATATTTATTTATTTATTTATATAACATTATATAATAAATTGTTACAATATTATGCCCTCGACTGCCAGGTCCATTATAGATTAGTGTAAATAATTAGAAAAACAGAATCCTATTTTTGACTACACAGTAAAAAGGTATGGCATAAATTTAGGATGACATATAAGCAAAAAGTTAATAGAAACGGTTGAGCTAAAAACTAAATATGAATAAAGAATATCTAAAAATGTCCCTAGCAAAATTTCCAAATCCAAAATTTATTTATCAAACCTCATAATAATAACATACAAACGTACTATTTCATTTAAATATGTTTTTAACAACAACTTAAATGTTTAATTAAATTTTTTTTAAAAGATTTTTAAATTTGTACTAAAATTAGGAGGTTACAAAACAAAAAAATAGCAAAAAAGAAGCTATAAAAAAATATCAAATTTTTTTTTTTTTGTCCTTATTTGTTTTCGTTGCTATTTTTCTATCTTATTGAAATAAATGTGCTCTTTTACTTTTGTTACATTCACGTGCTCATATTTTTAAATATACAAGCAGAATGATTTAAGATGCTCTGTTTTAAAATACACAAATTTTCAGAATCTTAACCTTCAGAACTCTATTGCTTTTTACATTCTCAGTATAGCTCACCTACAATGTTTATTGTAATTCATTATTATAATACTGGATAAAATATTTTGACAAAATTTTTGCAAAACCTTATCTAAAATATATGTTACGGAGTCGATCCAAAATATTACAAGCCTAACTTTGAAGTGGAATGCAATCTCTTTTTCAAAATATTGTAAATTCGTCTTTTAAATTTTGAATCAAGCCTCCGAATAAAACAAATTCTTTTATTGTCGAATACCAGAGATTCCAAAAAATCTAAAGTTCAGGGGCGAATATATTAACTTTAACTTTCAATTACGTCTCTTCATTTCCAACTCCTGCTCTTGGATTCCTGTTTCCTGTTTTTCGGCTACAATTCTTCTAATATTTAATAGCGAATTTTTGATTCCATGATGGACTCCACTTGATCTTTGATTCCCAATTCAATTTTCCAAATCTTCGACGTCTATTCTTTGATTCAATTTTAAATTGATTGAAATTTTGAGCACTATGTTATATGTACTCGTCCATACATTAATAATAAAGCGAAAAATTTATAGAAAATTTTGTGTCTAACTCAGAAAGCGATGAAACAGTCAGTGTCTCCAAAATGTAAATAAGAATTTAATTTGTTAAATTTTACTTTAACAGAACAGTCAAGATTTGTTAAAATAACCAACAAATCTTGACTGTTTTGTTAAAGTAAAATTTGAACTTTTTTCATTTATTGTTATATTTTTTGTTATTAGCTATAGTACTTAGAGCAAAATAATAAAGGTCTATATAGATCTATATTATTATACTTAGTTTTATATATGAATAAAACAAAATTATGTTTATTAAATATGTATTCAGTTTTGTTTTCTCCCTCCGTTTTGTGATGTCGCTTTTATGATGTGGAAGTACATGAATGTACACATAATAAAAAACAAAAACGGTACTGAGTAGGATTGTAAAGAAATGCTGAGGAAGAATTAAGGTAAAAAGTTTAAATGGCACTCAAATTCTTGAAAATTTATTGTTTTAAATTAATATTGACGGTATTTTTTACCTTTTTTTATTTTTGTTTTTTTTGATGGGTTGTTTTAATTTTAATAAAACCCATTATCATTACATTATACGTTAAATTTAAATTAACTAGACAAGAAAAGAGTAGGTTTATGTGTATAACATTAAAACATTTTAAAGAATATAGCTGTCATTGTATAACATAATTTATATTAGGTACGTAATAATAATTAAAAAGTCGGATACCTACATTCATGTATACGTGGTATGAGCTTATATAAGCTTATATAATATTTGACATTATATAAAACATGAATATACCTTAATATATGTATATTGTTGGCAATATATGGTGTATTAAAATTGAAAAAAAATTATTTCTTTAAAATTTTAAATGCAAATTAAAATTGGGAAATGTGATTACAAATTTTTTTTAATAAATTTTTATGTTTTGAAGTTTTGTAATTTTTAAGTTTATCAATTAATATTATTGCATGATATTTTTCATTTTTAACCTCTTTTAATTTTATTAAAGTAAAATTATAAGTAAATAACAAAATTATGAACATACGCTCAATGACGGCCTGGTGATCACGGTTTTGTATGGTAACTAAACAGCATATCTGAGCTAATTTGGGTGCGGAGGATCTGCTACGTCAACCAATCTGACAACAATCAACATTGAAACTGAATCTCAATGTGTATACTAGGTTTTTCGTATAAAATCAAAAATTTTTTAAATACAATATCTATACTGTACTAATCATTAATATTTTTAGTAGCAGCTATTTAATGTTGTTATATATCATAATATTTACTATGCGAACCTTATTAGTGCACTGCTATGAGAATAAAAAAAAACTTATTGCACTGCACCTAAAAGTATGCAAATCAAATTCAATTTCTAATATATGAGAAAATATTATATGCATGTGAATAAAATAAATTCAAATAATTAAAAAATTTTTAAAGAGAAATAATAAATACTTTTAAGAGCCTACTCTGAATGAAAAGAACCGACCGATTGACTTCACTGGAATTTATTTGTAAATTTTTTTTGTAGTTTATTGAATTTTTTTAATAGTACTTCAATCTCCAATTTATTTATGATTATTTCAAATTATACTATTATACATTTAATCACTAAAACTTTTTTACCACGAGATTTTAGAAGTTACAATTTACTCAATTTAACAACAAAACAAAAAATATTTTCATTTACGTATTACAAGAACGTATTACACGCCTTAACATTATTACAATCGCATGTGTTTAATATTGAAAAGAACGCTTAAGAAGACCCCAATAACAATACCCTAAATAACAATAAAAATAAAACAAAATTCATTATTTTTTTCTTTTTTTTTGCAAGTATTGGGAAAACTTTACTTTCTGTTACACATTTATAACTCTAATACTAGGCTATTAAATTCTTCTGCTCCAAAAAATTAGAGACAGGTGTTTAACAAAATAAAAAAAAGAAATTAGAATTTTTTTTTTTGTTTATTTTCTTGTTTTTCTCGTTTTTTCTTTTTTTTTTAACAAAACGCACAATTTTTCAACACAAGGACAATAAAAATCAAAAAAAAAAAAGGAAACATACAATGTTTTGTTTCTATTTATTTTTTTATTTTTTTGTTTTCTTTATTATTTTTCTTTTTGTTTCCTTTAATTTCTGATTTTTATTAATGGTGACCTGGTGCCTTAATTCTTTCATTTTTATGCTTTCAAATAATTTTATTTTTTTTTTCGTTTTTTTTTTTTATTATTTCATATTGTATAATTTCTATTACAATATGTCGGAAACATTAAATGAAGGTCTTTACACAATATGTTCATATTTCTATTTTAATAACAACGACTAGCAATAATAATATTAATAATAATATAAGAAAAAGCAATATAAGAACAAGAGGAGCAGCAGCAGCAGCACCAACAATAAAGCAAAGCAACAATAATAATAAAAAAAAGAAAGAAAAAGGATTCATTTAGTTCACAGCGTTATCACCTGGAAATTATTATCATTACTCCTTGGTTTTCTTTAAATTAAAATGCCAAATGTACAGGTGATTGAGTTCAAACAAAAGCAAAAAAAAAAAAAAAATAAAAATTAAAAAATGTTTTTGCTATAAATGTACTTTATTATTTCTATAATTTGTATAGTTTTATATAGTATGTATGTGTATTGTTGTTATTACATCTATTATTTTTAGCACTTTTTTCAACAAAAGTAGAAAATATTCCTATTAATTTCATTCTTTATGTCCGTCTTTGTTGGTAAAACTTGTAAACACAAGTAGATTTTTATTATGAACTTATTTCTCTGAAAGGAAAGCTAATCAAATTCCTAAAAATTTCACTATGTTTGGTATTTTCACTAGTTATGGTATATTTATTGTACCGGAATACAGAAAAATATCATTTAACGAGAATTCCAGAAAAGTATTACTTTGCTACAAAGCAGCAAACTCAAACATTACAATGATAAAATTACCGTTGAAATTAATCTTAATCTGAATACCGCTGAATATCGGTAAATGTCTTCCCACCCAGCAGCTTATCTAATCCGATTAATATGTACACTCCACCAGGATACAGCGTGCACGAGGCGAACGAGATCACTAACGAGTTGGCACGGAAAGGATTTGAGATACTTCTTGTTCGACTTGGCGCTGAACACTTGAAAAGAAATCAAATCTTTGCTGTGAGGCTACAGAGGGAT
The DNA here is from genome assembly GCF_029603195.1 of Condylostylus longicornis. NCBI lineage: Eukaryota > Metazoa > Arthropoda > Insecta > Diptera > Dolichopodidae > Condylostylus > Condylostylus longicornis. Next base: position 1,926,108 of record NW_026578009.1, on the reverse strand, counting down.
GTCATCATGCGAAACTGTTCGTTCCATCATGTTCAAAGAGCTTCTCCTCAGAGCTGCTTCAGAAGGACTGAAATCCGGTTTGTGCAGTTATTAGTTCCTTCACTTCAGGTTCTGACGGGACGGCGAAGAGACGGCCATACATTTTCTGGTAACTGTCTGTGCTCTGGCTGTTAGAAGCTGTAGAAAGTTTGAGCAGAGTTTTCTCAATGTTGGGGAGCTCACGTTTAACTCCCTGAGGGATATCTCCGAGTATTTACTTGGAACCGGGGTAGTTTAAGTGTGATATGGGAGGCTTACAATATGTTTCCTCGTACCCTAAAAGTATGCAATGAATTGAAATATTTCTGAATGAATGAAAATAATTTAAATAAGCGATCTATTTTTTTAAATGACTAGCACTTATTCAATTTAAAATTCTACTACTAAAAAGTGCTACTTTACAAACCATTACTTTGACCCGAATTTGTTATAATATTATGTGTAAGTATCTGTATAATTTCCAACTTAAGTTTAAACAAAAAAAAAACTTCGTTGTATGTCATTACCATTATTATTATCTTTTAATTTTTTTTTCTTTTTTTTTTTCTTGTTATTTTCCTCTCTTATACTAAACTAAAAAAAAAAAGTATATTTTTCCCATGTCTTGCGTGTCAAATGAAAATTTTAAGACCTATAGCAAATTATTATTTAGTCAGCTTTAATATAAAATTGGAATGTGAAAAATACAAAAATTGTAATGGTTTGTTACACATACAATTTTTATTAAAAAAAAAAATACTTATTATTACAACAATTATAAAAGTTGTAAGTATGTAATATATACTTACGTATAGTTGAATAAATTTTGTAAATTGTAAACGTGTTATCGTTTGTACCTTCTTTTGTAATAACAATATGGAAAAATATTCAAACCTATGAAACAGTGTTCGACAATATAAACAACAATACAATAAGGGTGACAATGCACTGCAACGTAAAACATCATTCCTGTGCTTTATAAGAATTCAGAGTCTTTTAGGGGTCGCGTAGTTTTGTGATGCCCCATCAAGATGATCCCTTCTCGTTAGAAATTCTCTCTCTAGAGGTTTATTGTTAATTCAGCAAAAATTATAGAAATGTAAAAGGTAATCAATGTTACTAAACAGAATTAAATTAACCAGAAAAAATTAAGATCAACTTAAGATTAAACGCAAAGCATTAAATCTCCTGTATGACTAACCAAATTTGTGTTATATAACATTAATTTTAACATAAACCAAAATGATATTCTGTCATACAATATTCAATTTATTTATCATCGTTATTAATTTCATAATCTTTAAAAATATCTTCATAATTTTTCTTTCACACATAATTTAACATTTATTTAAAAAAAAAAAAATTTCATATAACTGATTGAAATTATATAAAAGAAAAATATTTTTCTTCATTTATTATCTTTTAACACTATTTACTCACACATTATTGATTTCGTTTACCCTTAATTAAATGTTAAACAAGTTAATGTTTCAAGATTAATAGGCACTTTTTGTAAATGGTAATAATTATTACTTGTTAACACTTTGTATAACAATATACAATTCATCACAAAATAATTATTATGTCGTATAATTATTATAGTTGTCATTAGAAATTTTCTTATTTTTTTCCTTTTATAATCAATTATAAATGAAAAATGAAAAATTTTTTTATAATACTAGTTAACAACATTTAGTTCATATAATACAGTCCGGAAAATTAAATTTGATAACGTTTGACATCGAAATTGTAATAATACCGTATCAATACACAATTCAGCTGAATGGGATTTATAAGCTGAATTCTGCATTATTACAATTATTATTACAATTCCGATCACATGGAATCTCAAAAAATTTTCAAAACTCCACAATTACATGTATGTAAATAGAGAGCAAACAGGAGACATAAATAATATAATTAGCGAAATTTTTATTTAATTGTCATTTAAATTTAATATTTAATTTTTTAACAAAATTTTGTATAATTTTTTGACAAATTTCCAAATAAGAAAAATTTAGGAGAAAAAATGCTTATTAATTTCAACTCGTCTGTTTGTTTATCGCTCTGCCTACCCTTTATATACCTTTCAAGAGAGAAAGAGGCAAAATTTCGTGGACAAGTAGACAATGAAACAAAAAAAAATTTTTCTTTAGAGAAAAATCTTTTACTTGTTACCTTTTCTCTACTAGATTATTACTATTTCAGAAAATTCAGAAATATTAGAAAATTTATGATGTATTTTTTTTTCATCTTAAAAAATCATAGAAACAATTTCCTTCAACCAGTTTCTCTGCAAATTTTTAAACAATTCTTTTTTGTAACATTGTAGCTTGGAAGACAGTTGTAAGTAAACAGTTATAGCACATTTAACAGTGTAACGATTGTTTTGTTTTCAATAAAACTTGTACTTTTTTTTCTGACGTTATTTCTCTTCATAGAAGCAATTAAGACTCATTTACTTCTTCTACATCATAACTTTCATGGAATTTTATAGAGAAGGGTATATTAAAAGCAGGAAGTATATAGTATATTTTTTCTTAATGCAATTTTTATGTTAACATTGTTTCTTTTTTAATTACTTTAAAATTTTTACTAAACGCCTACATTTAATCTTAGATTGTTAAAGGAAAGTATTCTACTTTACAAACCCCTTTAGGTTTAATTAAACTTTGCTATATTGAAAGTATAAAATTTGAATATTTTCGAAGGAATCTTTTTTACAAATTCTACAAAAATTTTATATGTTTATTCGGAATTTCGAAAACAAATAAAACAATTTAAAACTTCTTTGACCTTCTTAGGACAATAAACTTTGTTTTTAATTTCAACTTAATTCCTTAATCTTTTATTTCCTATAAATTCAAACAAATACCACAAAGACAATTTATTTGCATTTTAGAATAACATTCAAATATTTTATTACCAAAAATAATTTGAAAACCAAAAACACAAAAAATTTTTAATATCAAATTTTAACAAACCATTTTATTTATTTTTGTTAATTTTATTGATTTAAACAATGCTTACATTCAAGGTTATTATTATTATTACCTTCAAAGCAATAAAAAATTGAAAAACAAAAAAAAAAAAGAAATCAAGAACAAAAAACTAAAAATTGAAAACCATTTTGCCTATAAATATGCAAATATTAAATAACAATACACTATTATATTATATCTACAGCTATTACTTTTTCGTATAATACGTATACCACTTTCAAATTATTAATTTTGAAATTTGTACTAAATTTAATTTTATAGGAATTCTATTTGAGAAAAAAATTAAATTCACAAATTGACGTGTTATGTGTGTATATCTTCTTTCACATTTTTATATACGTATATAATAATATTATGATATACAGTTGAATATAATATAGTAATTTCCATAGTTAGGCACGTGCCACAAGGGTATACATTAATTTATGCATGGGTATACAGTGTCCGAATAATACGGAGTACAACATAGTCCCGTCATTTATTTTTAAAAAAAAATCTCAATTACCATGCCATTTATGACTCCATTTTAAATATTTTTGCTGTGTTAATTTTTAATTAACAAATAGCCTTCGTCAATTGCGAAAAGTCAAAATTAGAAGTGCAAAATTTACTTATCTATCCCTTCGTCCTTAATAAGAGAATAAGTGTCGCGCTTAAAGTTATCATTCAGAAAAAAAAAATTTAGAATTTGGAACTACTTGTTTTGAAATTATTTTGATTATAAAATTCAAACCCTTAAACTAATTCACAAATTATTTCTTAAAGTTGAGTTTTTTATTTTCGTGTATTAATTTATTAACAATCTGATATTTTTTTCCGATCCAATTTCTGTACTGTATATACACGTACAATTTAATAATAATTCATTATATTTTAATTGGTATACATTACACAAAAACTTATAGCTATATAGGAAGCTTATATACCTTGATTATATTAAAATTACCAAATTTAGATGTTTTGGAGAAAAAAAAAGTTTTGTTGTTTTTTTTTATTTAATTTATTTTTATTTCTTTCGGGTTTCTGTTTTTTTTTTGTTTTTGAAATATTTGTTAGCTATAAAATCCATTTAACGTTTTTGTACCGCAGAGCTCACGCAATAATAAATTATTTGTATAACAATATAGTAAACAATAATAATAATCATTATTATTATCATAATTTTTCTGTCATCAAAAATAAATATATATACATATATGTATATATGTATAAATATATAAAAGGTATAATTTAACAAAACCAAATTATTATTATATGCCGTTATAAACGATTTTTTACTATATATATACATGCATATGCATATATGCTTGGATAAATGTATATTTATTATTTCGAAATAGAAAATAAATTGGATATAAAAGGTGAAATTAGAGCTTCTAACAACATCTAATTAATTTATGAGGTTTATGATTACTACTGACTGTGCCATAAACAAAACCAATATTAAATGTGATATATTAGATTTATATATGAGTATGTACGTACATATTAATATATGTAAGTAGTTTTATAATTAATATATAACATTATACTTTAAATACAATTTGTATAAAATCAGTGTTTCTCAAAAAGTTTATTAGCGACGACGGCATTGCATCCAATAAGGGAGATTATGTGATGGCTCCAAATTTTGGATGTCAAGTTTACGGTGGGATTTCTCGATGCTAGGGAAGGGCAAATAAGTTATTTAAGTCGGTCAGTCTGTGTGCGTATGCGTGTTCTCAAACTCCACCAAACATATTTTACGGATTGATCAACTTTTATTTAATGTTAAAATCTAAAGTGTTTAGACGATGAAGGAATAAATTTTTCGGAACAATCGAATAAGGGCCGAATTTACACTTTTTATCATATCTGTATGAAAATAATTGACGATATTTTTTGAAACTTTATCTATTTACTGCCGAAACTAACTGTTGAACTTTTCAGGTCATTCGGATGGCACAAAGCGAAACTCTATACTAAAAGTCAAATTTAGATTTTTCTACGTATATTAATTAAAAGCTAACTAACGTCCTTAAAGTTGAAAAGAAATGTTTAAAAATCATTTGTGCTAAACTAAACAACACACATTGCGGTCGGTTATGTACTGACTTTATCAGATTTTTTTGATTATATTGTAGAATAATTTTGCAATATACCTATACAGTTATTAGGCTTATATTAATCGCGATTTTAATAAAATATTTCTTATATGGTGTTATCGGTATATTAATTCTAAAATAGAAGTTATAACAAATCTATTAAATAATGGTACATATTTTGGTGTATTATTTAACAATATCTAAATTATTTTGTATTTATGCACTATATTTAATATTATTTACAAATCGTTTGTATAAAATAATACATTTTGTTATACAAACAATTTATAAAATCATTTTTCAAATAGTCTGGAATATTGTATTATCTACACTTACAGGGGGATAAATTTTCTCACAAAGTACGCTTGCACATATATGCATTTTTTTCAAGTTACTTCAGATTTTCCAATAACAGTCAGAAAAGTCTAAAAATTAGCTAGAGCTACACAAAATATTTGGTTATATCGAATTTTAAGTTTCCAAAAATAAAATAAGAATAGTCAAATTATAGTTTCTAATTAAATGAAGTCACAAGTCATTCTTGTAAAAAAATGTTGAAATATTTAAAACCACGTTTCAATTTTAATTAACGTCTTGAGAGGCACAAATTCTAAGATGAATTTTAATTATAAAATTCGAAGGGTATACTAAATTTGCCTCACCGTTTGTTAACGCTAAGAAATAATAGTTAGAGATATAGACATAAATGTATGTTTTTGATCAGCTTCGAATTCTGAGTCTATTTAAGCATATCTGTCCGTCTGTCCATCCTTCCGTTCGCCAAATCGATAACTCAAAAACTAATTGAACTAAGGTCACCAGATTAGCTAAGTAGCTAAGTAGCTAATTACCTAAGTAGCTTTTCATAATATCAGTTGGAGCTTATTTAATGGTTGAATTATTTTGGCTGAATTAGATGTATTTGAATAATCTATTTATTCAAATTAAATGTAAATAGTAATTAAATGTATTTTAGATTGAAGCACAAAATTGTGGGGCCCTCTGAGCTAATTTAACAAAGTAAGCATCATATTCTTCATTGAAATTAAATTTTTTTTTATTTAGCTTTTTATTTTACTTTTGGAAAAATTATATCTTATACTGTTATACTTAATCTTATACTGTTATACTACATATTTTTATATGTATAAATGGTATTACGATATTATTTACGTTATTATGTAGCATTGTAAAATTTATTATAGTTTTTTACAGCTTTTTTCACAGGTATAGGAAGGAATACCGTAACAAAATCCTATTGTATTATAATAAATTTCATATTACATATAGATACAAGCATATAGACGACATACTCTATATATCATTTTATATATAATTTATATACTATACCTATGTTATATGTATACAATTATAATAATAATACAAAAATATTATTTTAATTGGAAATTCAGGTCTTGTATTTTCTTATTCGGTTCGGTTTTATATTCCCCATAATTATTAAAGAATGCCAACTTTTTATTATATACTATTGAGAAATAGTTACATACACATATATACATATTCCTTTTGAAAAATATTTTATTATATGGGTGTCTTATAAAAAAGAGAAACTTTTGAATTAAAAGAAAAGGAAGAATAAAATAATGTAAATGTCCTTGGCATACAATATGATTCCTAGATTTCATCACAATTTTATAAAGAACAAATACATTTAGTGGCAAATTTTTAACGCGTTAAAGTATAGAGAAGGAATGGTTATGTTCAAAATGATTGATTAACGCCTTTTTAAAATGACATATTATTAATTTTTTTTTCCTTTTATTTAACTGATAATCAAACAAATTTAAATAATTATATCCGTACTAACGAATGTTTGAAGGGTATTATAAATGTACCGCTTCACTTGTAAAGTTAAGAAATAGAAGTGAAATTTTGTGTTGGCTTTTAACGACCGTTGAATTCTGAGTTGATTTAACGATGCGGCTGTCTGTTTGCTAGTCTGTTAAGCTAGTATCACCAAATTTTACCAAATTAAAAAATATAGTCACTGTACAAAGTACAAAGGAAGGAATGGAGTACTGCGGGGTAAAGCATAAATGAGAGATTGTCGATCTATATGGATGGGACTTAGACTATGGAAGGTGCGGGAGCGCCAGTTTTCTCTGAGATAATGGAGATACAGTTCGATGGCTGTGGGAATCGCATCCCAAAGACTTTCTTTTATGATGGCCTTGGCAACCTGTCGGCGAAGTCTTTGGCGCGGCTTTCGAAGTTCGCCAAGAAGAAGGTTAATTGGTTCTAGTAGATGATTTTAGTGAATGTGTTACATTGGGAATCGTGAGGTGTTAATTTGAGGATTCCCGATGAACCTATTTCTTGGTATAAGCTTCCCGTGTGTAGCTAGGCGAAGCGCCTCCTCTCTTACTATTACTACTATTACTAAATAAATGTGTATTTCAAACAGTTAAGAATTCTATTGACATATTTACATATATTACATACTGTTAAAACTGATTAATGGGAATTATGTTAAAATATATAATAATCACAACACCCAATATTTCACATAATAGTAACGTAACGTTTAAATTAAAATAGTTAACGTTTTATTAAAATAGATAAAACTTTTCTCAAATACCTGTCTGGAACTCGTTTTTCTTATACTCAAGGACCTTAATAATATTTTGGAGGGAAAAATTTTTTCTTTTACAACATTTAATTTTTCATCAAAAAAAGAAAGTATACACCATATAAAATAGCAAACACTCTTTTATTATATAAATAAATTTTACAAACACAATATTAATATCAAGGATATCCTACTGAATAAAATTTATAAGTCCTTGAAATTTACCTATATAATATATGTATTTACGTATATAATATAAAATACAAAATATTTTCAATAATATTTCTATTCAATATATAGATTCGCATAAATTGAAATCTAAAAAATTATATTGTAATTTAAATTGGTTTTCCTTTATCGCTTTTTATACAAGTTATTCCTGTTCTATAATTTTTTTCTTATTTCTTTTGTTTTCATTTTAATGTTGTTTATACTCTTGTTTTTTTATGTATTCAAATATATACAAGGATATTGAAAATTACAATGAAAATCAATTAAAATATTGTCTTTTTTTCGTTGAAAATATTAATTTTTTTTTTTTTGAATTAATATTAACAAAGTAAATAACAATACTAGTAATTAAATATTTAAGTATTATCAAAAAGAGAAAAAGATAATAACTTTCTTTTTCTCTTTCTGATTCTTGATTTATTTTTAGTTTTCAATTTTTAGTTTTCATATTATTAAATAGGAACATGGTTTAAACAGCAGAGCATATAATACTAGCTTTTCACTTCTAATGGCACTTCTCATGAGCATCCAATTCAACTGTACAATCAAAATCGATGAAACCATTAATTTTCATATTGCAAAAGTATAAAAATCTACAAAATTCTTTGTTAATTTCATAATATAATATATTTGTTAGATTTTCATAAACAAAACATAATTTCTGAATTTCAGGATTTTCTGTATAGTTAAATGAAAAATAATGTAGGTTTACGTAAAAAATTCATTTCATATCCTAAATATATAATTTAATATATTACGCCAGTTCACAGTATAACAATTAAATTATGGGTAGAATAACTAGCTCAAGAAAATTTTTTTGGATACTATAAAATATATTCTAAAATCATAAATATTTTATTTAATATTTGCTAGTCAAAATGATGAGAATTAAAGTTATATAATAGAGAAAATTTAAAAGATAAATTAAAGCACTTAAATAGGACGTTTTCATACTTCAACTTTAACAAACACCATAACAATTTTTAGAAATTATATAAGTAAGTAATGTAATTAAAATACATATATAATTATAATTAATTATATAAAATTTTCATTTTAATTTCTTTGTTTATAATAATTTCAAGGATCATAAATTTACTTCACCTTTAAATTATATAATATAATAAATCAATTTGGTTAAAAGTAATTTCATCATTTAAATGTATAAGGACATTTAATTTGTAGAAATCTAGTTAAAAAATTAAAATTTAACATCAAAAAGATTAATTACTTCATTACATAAAATTATATTACAAAATTTTAATTACATTATATTTGTATTTTGAAATGTTTTTTTTACATTATTACCTTGAAAATATCTTCAAAATTATTCGAATTTAAAAAAAAGACAATAATATCTTTTGAACGAAAAGATTTATTTTAAATCATTATTAATAATTGAATTTTATATGATTAAAATTATGAATTTATTTAAACATATAGTTATAAGCATGTAAGATAACGTATAGCATTCTCTCAATTCTGAAATATTCAACATAAAAAAATTTGCATACTTTTGGGAGTCATGTTAGCATTATTTTCATCAATTTTCATTTACCAAAATTGAATTTACCAAAAAAAAGACAAATTCACTCGTTTTTCTGAAAATAAATTATTGTAAGGCCTAATTCTTTAAAAATTTTCATTTCGGATTAAATTATTATTAAACAAAACAATGTTTCTATATACTGGACATGTAGTCTTATTCTTCTGATGTGATTCTACGAGTAATAATGCAGTATGACAATAAGGCATAATAATAAACTTCAATTGGGAAGAATTATAAATTATTCTGAAATTGATTCCAAAGTGCAAATGAGGCACAAGCCTAAAACATCTCATAATTTTTTTAACTTTCTAATAAACTGTTTTTTTTTTCTCGCTTTAATTCTAAACATTAAAGTTAAAACATTTTTTGCAGGTAAACATCTTATTATTATTACCCGACAATTTTTTTTTTTTGAAGTAAATCTTCTATAATCAAAAATAAAACCACAATTTTAAATTAAACAATCAAGAAAATTAAATAATTCTACCCCAAAATATCACTCTTAGGAAAAATCTTTTCCCTCATCTACTTTCAAAATAACAAAAAGAAAATTCCAGAAAATAATAATACCCCGAATCTATTTTCAAAAAAGAAATTAAGTAAGAATAATAAAATTAAAATATACCATTTTACACTATATACAACTTTTTTAGCACATTTCATAAATAATTTCGAAAAAATTGGGCTTACCTTCTCCTTTATTCGTTTGTCAAATAGAATTTACTGAACAAACTACATATTATTTCTTTAAAACAAAAATTTTTCTGTATATATGACCTTCTTCGAGTTATAGCCTTTCATAATCATGAAAATACAAGATTTTTACAATTTTTTGTGTCGAAACAATATAAGAAGTTTGTAAATTCAATAAAATTGTAGAAAGGATGACGAATTATTTCTTTTATTTTAGAAAAACTTTTGCACATCTAAGAATGTTGAATGAGCTTTTCCATTCAATAATGACCAGATTTTATTTTATTTAAAATAATTTAAGTGATTTCCTGTAGTTTTCTATATTACATATGAAAATTCGAAGTGACCCTTAATATCTTTCATCGAATTTCTGTATAAGAGGAAGAATGTAACACCAATTATCTTCTCAGTTATAAATCAAAATTAGCTAAAAATCAGAATTTTGATTGAAATTATTTAAAAAAAAAATGTGCTGTTTTAAAAATCACAGTTTTGATCCTCCAAATTTTTAATATAATAAAGGTAAAATTGAAAAAGGAAAAACAAAAATAAAAATTAAGGGAGAAAAAAGTAAATAAGGATTTACTTTTAGATTCCAGACTTCTTGACTCAAACGTTAATATTCGCGACATAATACTAACAATATAAAAATAAGAGATTTGGGTGTATATAAGAATTTTGCCTCCTTCTTTTCTTTTTTTTTTTGTATAATCGCACCTTTTCTCTATACAAAAACAACAATATTAATAAAATGAAAACAAACTTTAATTAAATTACTGATTCACACCTTTAAAATATTACACTTTTTTGTTATTCTTTTTGTAATTTTTTTTATTTTGTTGTTTTTAGAAAAGAAAATCATCTTACCTTGTTATTGCGCTTTTTTTCTAAATTATCCTTAAAAATTTTCAAAATTAAAATTAACGACTTCTGAGTTTTTGTATTTGAAAATTTTTTCTTAAAATTGAAATGGACAGAGCGAAGAAGATTTATAAAATCAAAATATAAATTACGTTTTATGTTTTTAAGAAACTAAGGAAAGTAATGGGTCACATACTTGTAAAAATTCAGCGATTTCGTTTTTCACAAAAAGTATAGCCGTAGTAAAATGTGAATATGAGTGGAACATAAGTAGTATTTAGTATCCTAACTATTTTGGGAAGCATTTTAGAATCTATTTGATTGAAAGGAACGCTGAGTTCATATAAAAATATAAATATTCGTATAAATTGAAAAATAAAAATATAGCAATGTATTAAGCCGATTAAAGGAAATTTAATATCGCTTCTGTTACCTTAATTTCAATAGATGTCACTGTATTAGACAGCAAAGCATATTTGACTTTTCAACCAAAGAATTCCTTGTAGTTTTTGAAATGTAGTGCATTTTACATAGAATTCGTCAAAATTTTCCGATTTAAATTTTGTGGTACTTCTTGAGCTATTCAAAAATAATTTAATATGCCATGATTTCGTGTATGGAAATCCCCAAACTTGGTTAACTGGGAAAAAAAAAAGTAATTTCATGTCCGAATATTTCGTTTTGTGAAAATTGCATAAATAGTTTTTCTTTTTGGTAATGTTTCAGTTATTTTCGGTACTCAATATGAGAGACCTCAATTTTCGATAATTTTCTCCTGAAATATTCCGTATAGCAATCCAAAATAAGTAAGCGATTAATAGAATACAAGAACTATTATTACTCAAGAAAAATTATGCTTTAGGAAAACTAAAAAAAAAAAATTTTTTCAGTTTTATAGCGTATATTTTCTATGAGATTTTTCTTATTAATTAAAACATAAGGTAAAATCATATAACTAGTGTAGTATTTTAATTACATATATAACCTTTAAGCTAACAAACTACATAATATATTCTCTGCGATATTTTTTATGTTCTCTTTTGATTTATACAATATGGTGGTAACCTTCAATTTTACACGTTAAGAAGATACAAATTTAATTACACATATATGATACACAAGCACTATATATAATAAAGACACATAAAATTTATAATAACTCATGTAACCTTCAATTTAATCATCAGTTCTATGAAATTTATTTCTATATTTAATATGTTCAATAGCCTTTACGTATCTCATTTCAAATTTAATAGTTATAAATTTACACACATACATATAAAATATATATATTCTTAAGAGTATCTAATATTCTTATATTAGATGTTTCTATAACATTTATAAATGATCCAATAATAGAAAATCTTGTTTTTGAAAAATGATACATTTTTCGATTTTATCCTTGCTCTTTTTCTATAATTTTAGATATCCTGTGCGTTTTGTTTTGATTAAAACATTAAAAATTTTAACAAAATATGGCTTAACAAAGAAGATGATTTTAATTGTATACATATTATATACAATATTTCAAAACAATATGCAATACACATAGCTGTAGTATTTTTTTTTCACTCTTCGTGGGAGCAGAGGGCTACTGTGCTTCTTTTATATTTCAATTTGCATAAATATTTATAATATTTGTGTATTCGTATAACTTGCGAATTTTTCGTCTCGTATCGTTCCACTTATTGAATAAAGAGAAATGAATTGGAACTATCTTTTTCGCGAAAATGTTGTATTGTTACAATTCTACGCAGTCCAGAATATTTTTAGTGCTGACTTTAAGTATTTTTATGGTTTAGTCAGTGATATTTAGTAATTACTTTTATTAATTTCAATATAGTATTAGATATTTTTTAAATATTTTAATATATTTTATTAAAATTTTTATTCAAACAGAGCTCATTCACTGTTTTCCTTCCAATTAAAATATCCCTATAAATAAAATAAATTTTATTAAGGATATTTAAATATCAAAACAGGCGAATTTGCAATCGATTTAATTCCACTATTAAAAATCTTAATATACTTGTTTATATACTAAAATTAACTTTACTAAAGAAGCTACCACATTGCGAATTAGTAAAAAGTGTTACGTAAACTAGAATTAAAAAAATTAAACAAAATCAATTCTACCGCATAGTCAGGACACCCAGAAACTCGCTTACTTATATTTGTACAAAAAAAACAAACAAATACAAGTTAATTTCGCGCAACATACGCGTCATTAGCTCATACATCCCATAATTCATATTATGACGCGGAACATTGAAAGCTCTTGAGTTACTGAGACTAACCTTAAGTTACTGAGATTTTCCATGTAAGAAATTCGACCCAATATAACCAAACAAAAAAACGTTACCCGCCACATATTGATGAATGAAAACTATATCAGAAACCACCCTACGACAACGAAATCACCTTAAGTCCAAAAGCTGAAGTCTACCTTTATAAAGGAGCAACTTAAATAGATCCGACCAATCCATATCATAAAGAGCAAAACGAAAGAAACCTTTAAGCATAGCTTCAATACGATCTATATCGAGACCGAAGAGGAGACCAGAGCTGACATTCGTACTTCTAAAACGGGGCTTACGTAAATTAAAAAGAATTAATAGTATCCACAGCAATCTTTTAATCGCGATTAGCAGTACTAACTAGAAACTTCTTCTTAATACAAATTTAATTTAATATAATTTTGTAAGATGGAAAATTTGTTAACATATTTTATATTAAAAAGCTCCGATTTTTAAATCACGGCATTCTTTTATTTTTCTGTATGAAATTTTTTACTGTGTATAATTGTTTAACAACAACCAAACATTGTATTGTATTGTATTAATGACTTCACGTGTATAATATTAATACATACATAAATACGTACTAAGAAGTATGGAATTTTAGTTCCAAGAAACATATAAAATTTAGCTCGATTTTTTTTTCTTCTTTGATATTTTATTATAGTCCCTTAAACATTCATACAAGCAAATAAAACCCCTATAGCGTAGCCAACCTTGAATTTAATTATCAGTTTTTTTTTCTCCTTTTCTATTTTATTTATTTTTATTTTTTTTTATAACTATAAAATCAAATATATTTCCATTTTGGTATAATAAATGCTGCCTGCCTGCCTATGGGTTATTTAACAATCACTCTCAATAATTTTTTCGCAAAATAAAAAAAACAAAAACACTAAGAAAGGAAAAATTTTTATTTTGTTCAATTCATTTATTTTTCTTTTTTGTTTTCTTCATTTTCATCTCACCAATTTTTTGAATAACATATGCAACATACATACGTGGATACATACATTAAAAGAAATTGTACTACCGCCTTATGAAGGCCTCATTTATCTTTGTGAACGGAAATAGAATAAGTGAAGAAAAAAATTCAAAATCTTTTGTTTTGCTCTTCCTCTCATTTTGTTCATAACAGCTTACTTGTCTTTATCATGGAAGGAAAAAAAAATAAAATGGAAAATCGCTCATAGCATTCAGCCTCTTAATTTCGTTTATATTCTCTTTTTTTTCGATTCATAAAAAAAAATATAAATTGTTCGGTATTTCTGTCAAATATTTTACTTCAATTTCAGCATAATTTAATTAAAGCTATAAGTATTGACATACAAAAATTGATATTGAGCTTTGAGAAAAACCATTGAGACATGGTGCAGATATGATTGTAATTTAGAATTTTATGGGTACAGTTTTAGGAGAGCTCTCGAAAAATTTTGAAAAATAACTCAGACTATCAAGAAGCTGAGCGCCTACCTCGTTGAATGACTTTGCTACAAGAAAAAAAAAATTTCTGTATTTGAAAATTTTGAGGTTATGCAGACAAACAATACCATGAGTAGAATTCGGAAATTGTAGTCATTTTTGTTAAAATAAAATAAATTTTTTTTCATATCGCCCCTGCTTATTATGCAATTTTCCTATGATATTTAAAATATTAACGGCGCATTATTATGTAAAACTTAAGATTAATTTTAATTAAAATTTAAAAATTTAATTTTTTGGGTTTTTTCTCTTGTATTATATTTTCGTTTCTCCGGCGCCAAAATATTATATGTATATTTAAATGTTGTATACGAAATTTAAAGATTGAACTTTTTAAAGACTACTATTTTCAAATTCTATTCATTAAATGGGGTAAATTTCTATGTGAAGGTTAGAAGTATAAAATATTTCAAATTTGTCTATTGCATACGCACTTTTATTAACGCACTATATAACAATATTTTGCAAATTAATTCATGTTTAAAAATTTGATTGTATTATTTCTTATTTTTATGATTGTATGCTTTCCTATATTCAACTATATATCCACAATATATTTATAAAAAACTTGCAAAATTAAAAAATGTTAAAGAATTTTAAAGAAAAGTTGCAATCCTTAGCAAAAATGTGAATATTATCTACCATTTTGTTCTTTAAAATTTTAAACATTAAAGAATATACACAAACATACTATCACATTGTATATGCAACTTTTATATTACTTCAAATCTCTTGAAATAATAATTTAGTTTTAAATTGAAATAGATTCTAAACTTCTTTCAAATGAAAAACTTCAATAGAATAATAAAATATTTAAAATATTCCATAAATAAGCCAAAGAACAATGTAAAAATGCCACATGCATAATAAAATAGAAAAAATACATTATTTACATTATAAATTTCATAAGAAGGTTACCAATAATTCTTTATTGTCTGTGTACTATAGAATATTTAGAAATAAATCACTTAAATTATTGGTTTAGTTCAATGGCAAATACATTTTGCCAAGCAGTCAAATGGAAAATTTTTTGTTGCGCCAATAATGTTTACAAAGATAACTCTTAGTTTTATATAATTCGATATACACCGATTGAACGAAATAAGTCTTCAAAGGTAAAACATTATAACCACATACTCTACATTGCTGAAAATATTCGAGGATCGAATTTTGAACCAAAATATCAATAATTACATGTTTAATGGTCGACGTCATAACATACGTTCGAGTTTGAACTGACAAGTCCAAAACTTGAAATTATTGAATTCCACACCGAACGTATTTAATTAAATATTTTGAAATTTGAAGCTGTTGGTCAAACGTAAAACCATTGCTTACGAAATGTGAAACGAAACAGAATTATATTAATATAGACAACCGTAACAAGTCATGTGATTTGAAGTGTCAAATATGAAAATTAAATAGCAGCTCATCACATTTGATTTATTTAGAACGTTAAACATCGTTTTTAATTTATGCTGCTGTCCAATATTACATAGCACATTTAAATAAAAAAATTCTAAACTAAAACAGACTATAATAAATTCTTTCCTGGATATAGGCAAAAAAATACAGATTGTAAAATAAATTATTTCTATATAGAAATTATAAGAAACTGGAACTTGAATTAATTTTACACATAATTCTATATACAAGCAGAGATTTTGATTATTTCGAATATGAAATTTAAAATATAAGAAGCAGACTAAATAAAGTTATTCCTCTAACTAGTTTTGCCTCTTTAAATACCTATGTAGATAATATAGTTGTTTATACCCATACGAACGAATGTTCGAAGGGTATACTAAGTTTGCCTTATCATTTGTAATGCTAAGAAATAATGGGCTGAGGTATAAATTCAAGTACATGTTTTTACCCAGCGTCCTATCCGTCCGTTTCAGCGATAACTCAAAAATTAATTGAGCTAAGCTCACCAAATTTTCATAAATGATTTATAGCAGCAATTACCAGAACAATATTTAAATTGGATATGATCAAGGTACTAGCTCGAGTAGCTGGCATACACCCAACAACAATAATTTTACCATATCTCAAAAATTATTCATCGTATAGTTTTAAAAATTTGCACAAGTAAATATATTATTAGGACAGTTATTATTGATAAAAGTCGTTGAAATTTCTCGATTGTTTGTTCTAGCTGCCATACAACTTTAGAAGCTGTTTGTTCATAGCTCAGAAGCTCAGAACTGTTGAAGTTACCAATCTGAAATGTTGAACAAAAGAATTTGGTGATTTGACCATCATTAAGATTATACAGGTTTATATGGTAATTTCCATATATGTATAAAATAGCAATAGACACATAAAAAGCAAGAGATTGTATGAAACTGTGTGTCAATTTTCTGGGACATTTAAAGTCATTTATTCGTACCGTAATCACAGAGTTGAAATGGCCAACCATATCTACTCTCGTTCTTTCTCGTTCTTTTATTTTTCAATATAGGAATTCTTACGTACTATAAACCAGTTTTTTTGTTGGTGTAGAGTCAAATTTGAAATTGTGCTGCAGAGTTTCTCTAATATATTAAAATATTTTTTTTTCTTTACGTAACGTTCACATTATTATGTCATTCAATAACAGTACTTATGTAAAAAGGATATTCGATGAAAGAAACATCAATTTTATAGGCAAGAGAACACAGCAAAAAAAAAAAGTATAAATGATCTTCGAATATTTTTTTTTCTTGTGGTTTTAGAAAATACATTTTTTTTTTTTACTTCTCTCTTTTTTCTTTTTAATATTTATTGGTTTCGTTTATAAACATTTCACGTTATAGTTTAACATTTTATATATGTATTTATGTTACATGTTATGTATACATCTAAAGCTAAAACCAAGTCAAGTTTCACATAAATTATTTATTGTCAGAATGTATTCAATAAATATACATATATGAATCTATTTATTAGAATTTATACATCTATATTTGGATGTATGTACGTATTACTCGTATATGGATATTAATAATATATATTCATATATTGTTAATATGCGCTGTTCGTGGTTTTTATATATAATTACATGAAGGGAGGAAAAAATATAGTTATAATAGTTTATAGTTTTTTATTCTTTTTACTTCTAGTGCATTTTATATAATATTGTAAAAACAGATTAAAATTAAATTTCAAAAATTTTATAATAAAATATTCTTAAAGTGTATAGGATCTTATAAAAAATTCCAAGTATACAGAATTTCATTTTAAGAATTTTCTTTAATTATCAGTGTAACCGTGTTTTTGTTTTTCTTTAATTTCAGATCAAAGCTAAAATTGTATAACATTTTCATTGAAATTCAAAAAATATATACTGTAAGTATAATTTTTTATTATTCTACATAATTAAGATAATTTTGTTTACTGTATAATTAATATTTGTGAAATTTTAATTTTGTGAAATATAATTCCGGTAAATCACCATGCAGCAAGCCACATATATATTATACACTCAAGAACAATTTTGAACATAGAAAAACTTAAAATTTCAACGCACGTCTCATATTTTTAATAAAAAACTTTGCTTAACATCATGCTACGATCTATTACGATAATTATATAATATTAAGGTATACATATTTTCTTATTAAATAATAATTTTAGATTTTTCTATTAATTAAATATAATTGCGAATTATATGACACAATATCTAAGTAAATTACTTTAATTATACTTGCTCCCTAACATATGCAATTTTTGTAAATTTATAGAACTGAAAATTATAATATGCTAATAAGTGAAAAATGAACATAAATGGGGTTAGTTCACGGTAAAATTATTGTTCTTGAAATTTTTATATAAATGCTGAAAGTTTTATATTGCAATTTCTTGTAACTGATAACTTCATTCTTTTGTTTTGAATACAATAAATATCAAGTTAAATTTATTTTGAAACTGCAGACACTTAATCCCAGTTCCAGTTACAACAAATATTTGATACATGTATCATACTTTAGAAGTTTTTATTCAATTGGTTATTTTAACCTCTAATATTTTAATTTTCTAATTTATACTTTTCATTTGAGAAAAATTTATAAAATTTCCATTTGTCCTCTATTAGTTTATTTACAAAAACAATTTTCTTTTGATTTTATTTTGACATTTTTACATAACCTTTCTAAATATCAAATCTATTATTTAATATGTTTATTTTTTCTATATGTAATTTTTCATTTTTCATATATTCTTTTGACGTTTTTCTTTATAATTCACCTCATTCATTTATTTTTACATAGTTCAATAGCATTCTGTTACAAAGCAAAAAAAAATTCTATTTGAAAAAGAATCTATTGAAAATTTTAAATAATTTTGAAAATTTATTCATTAAAGATTAGATTGTTAATTAAAATGAAAATATAGAATTTAAGTATTAGAAATTTCAATTTCCAAATTAAGATATTTTAGGATTTTCTTAATCTGAAGAATAAGGATACAAATATGCATAAATATTACTGAGAAGTACTTTAGTTTTCTTATTCAATAAGCAAATATTGAAATCTTATAAATTAAATATTCTCTAAATAATAAAATTTCTGAAACACCCACCAATAAATTATTCTGATACGGCAAATTTATAACAATTCCCAAATTGCTTAATCTTCGATTTTTATTTTTGTAATTCTCTAAATGCATTTCAAATTGGAGTCTATTAAAATACTATTACAATACTTTTCTCTCAATTTATTAATCAAAATGGCGTCATATCCTAATTCAAAATGAAAAATATAGTTGAGAGGAATTGAATCTGACAAGAAATACCATAATAACGGAATGTGACAATGACATCGAGTATATAAATTTATCAAAAAAAAAAGTGTTACTTCGAGGCTTAACTATTATGTGCATTTTAAAGAAAACTTAAAGAAAATAATTAATTTTTGCTTAACTTTCATGTTCTTAGAGAGTTTAAATTGTGTTGAAAAATTGGCACAAATTGTTTTATGACACACAATCAAAATCGAAATAATGATATACTCTATTGGTATTAGTGTAGAATACTAAAAACGTAAAATCACCTTGTTCAATATTCTCTTGCATTTTAACTCATTTCCTTTTTACAACCACAAATATGGAAAACAATATTTTAACAACTTACTGTTTTTTTGTCAGAATTCAAAGTAAAACTACCCTCATCATCTTTCTATAATCGCACTATACCTTTGCAATAATAGCACTAATAATGTACTATAAATTAAATTATCTATTTTAGAATTTGTAAAGCAAAATTTGTATTTTAAAGATCAACATAACACTAAAAGAAAAAAATATCAATTATCAATCAATATTGAAACAAATTTGAATTTTTTATGTCCCAAAAATGTTCACTAAATTTTCATACATTCAAATGTAAATAAAAACTGTAGTTAGTCTAATATACCATTCTTATTATGAATATGTTCAAATTCATTGCTAGTGTATTTCAGTGTTAGTCGAAAATTGTACAGTTTTCTTTCCTCTGAATATAGAATGTTTAATAAAGAAATCAATCTAATTCCTATATTTTAGACTTTCATTCTGAATATTTTATTTGTTATATAAGAATTTTCTTCTTTATACGGGACACTAATAATATGGGACACTAAATTTAAAAAATTCATGAAATTCACCCAAAATTACTTAATCCTTTTATGTTTAAATTATACAAAACAAAAAAAAATTAAAGCACTATAAAAAATAAAATAAAAAAATGTAAAATGTAAACAAGGGCAAAATGAAAGTGTTTGTTATTTATTCATAGTATAGCTATTTGAATATTATTTTTTATATTTAAAATTTTTTTATTATTTTAAATAAAGATAAAATTCCTGTCAAGCTCAAGTAGAGAATAAATAAAAAAAAAATATGTATAATGATTTAAAATTATATAGAACTAGAAGTATAAGATAAAAGTATTTTTTATAAAATTTATGTGATCAAATTTGGCAAAACAAAAACTATTTTTGTTAGAGTAAATTTGTCATTGAAAATACAATACAGAATTGAACAGTGCGACAATTATTCAAAAATGAATAAAAATCTAAAATTTTCGTTTTCAAACTAAAATCCTTTTTAAGTATAGCTTCAATTGAGATTCGATTTTATTGAAGAAAGTTACTGAAAACGCTGGAATTTTAAGTTTCAAAATTATGACAAAGAACTTTGTACGAATTAAATTTGGAACAGTATTACGAGGTATACTCTTCTGTCACTTCTAGGTAATTTTCTTAAAATTGTTTTCATCGTGCATTTCAAAAAAATTCATAAGTGTGAAGAAATTGAAGTTTTAAATGCTTAATATTACAATCAAAATCAATAAAAACCCTTCAAAATGTCCTAGGGTATGATCTTAAATTACATTTTATAAAATATATCACAAATAAGGCTTCATTTTTTTTACCATTTTCAAAGAACTTCCAAAAAATTAACATATAAAAATATACTGAAAAAATATTGAGTAAATATAGCGTTAAAGAAGGGAAGAGATACAGCCAATGTTATGTAAACGGAATTAGTTTTCTTTGTTTTCTGCAATAAATATCCCTTTTTTTCCCAGACAGTTTTATCATTGTTTCATTACTCTTTTTATTCTGTTTTTACCTCTTTTCGATATTTTTTTCTTTTCCATTTTGTTTTGTTACCCAACTAATAAAAATTTACGAATGAAATTTTTTTTTGTCTTTTTTAGGGGATTTTCATTTTTCCATGAAAAGAGGACCTATGTTAAAAATTGAAAGTTAAAATGTCAATCTTTTTCCGCTAATAAAACCATCGACATTTCTTTTTTTTGTTCTCTTTTACTTCTCTCATTCTTCTTCTTCTCTCCGTCCCGTCCTTCTCTTAGTTTCTATCTCTTTCTACATTTTCTATTTCTTTTTATATTCTTTGTCTTCATTTTTCTTTTATCCTTTAGTATTTTTGTCATCTACCCATATCATTTCAAATATTTTTTAGAAACCACCTACATAAATTTTGTTGTTATCTGTATGAAAAAAAAAAAAAAAAAAAAAAACACTTAAGCGGTAAATTAAAATTATTTATAAATTAAAATGCACACTTTTTACTTATATGTTACATCTATATTAGGTTATTGACATGCACGTGAAACTCAAAATCAAAAAGTTTACAACACAATTACCAGTTGGATAGAAAATTTTAATAAATCTAAATAAATTTGAGTATGGCATTATTGAACAAGTTTTCATTTACAAAAATTTCCATTATGTTCCAGAAATATTCAAGTTCAATCCCATTAAATATGGGAAAATTAATTTAATAGAAAAAAAATCACAATTTAATTGTGGAACAGTATTAGATATCTCATCAAGTAATATAAAAAGCTATAAATTTAATATTGTTCAAAATTTTAATTACAATGTATATTATGCATTGTTATGTGCATATATCAATTCCATAATATTTTTTAATTAAACGAAATTATCTAGTCAATTACTATGCGTTATTGTAACTCATACTATCCAAGTTTAACTCTGTTATATATATAGACCAATTTATTTTTTAATTTTATTTCTCCCTAAATGATAAAATTTTTGTTTTTTACTAAAACTTTTAATACTTAGGCCGTTTCTGAACCGGCCGTATTTCGAACTAAAATAGTATATTTTATATTTTTTCAATAGAAACTCCAGTACGTGAGAAGCAAAACGCAATTCACACCATATTTTCTCAAAAAATATAGGGTTTTGAAACCAATTCACTCTAAAAATTAAAGTAAATAAAATAATTTTTTTTAAATGGACATGTTTTTTATATGCTTTACAGAATTAGTAATAGAAGAATATTGAGAAAAAAATAATAATTAGAAATGATTTTTAATATTATTGGTTTCTTCAGTATAATTTTTAAATATTATACTGAATGCCACTTTTCGAAAACTATGTTAATGTAGTTAATGTAAATGCTCTTGAAAATCTGTATTATTTTTACATAGGTATATTTGAAATCAATTCTTAGAGAGAGACTAAAATAAAATAATCTGATGTGGTCAGCACATAACCGACCGCAATGTGTATTTTCTAGTTCAGTGAAAGTGTTACAGAATATTATAAAAAAGTTGCTGATGCCTGATTTCTTCCAAAATTTAGGAGGTTTCGCGGACGGTCGAGCGAAGCTTATATATAAAATTTGAAATAAATCGGTTGAATATTTTATTCAAAATGATCAAAAATGTAAAACAGGCCCTCTAAAAAATGCAGTTCCCGAGGCCTGATATATACCAAAAGTTGATCAATTCGTGCCATGATCGAAATAAACTTACATATAAAATTTCATCAAAATCGGTTCAGCCGAACTTGAGATACACGCGTGCAAACACAGACCGACAGACTGACAGGTTGCTTAAAATAGTTTATTTACACTTCCCTACCATGGAGAAGTGCATTCCCACCGAAAACTCGATATATAAAATTTGTTGCCATCATATAACCTACCTATTGTTTACACAGTATGGTCAGTAAAAACAACAAAAATAATGCTACGTTAGATGAACGCGACCAGTCTAGAATTTAGAATTCAAAGTAATATTCATTTTATAAAATTGTTAAAATATTATGCATCATAGTAAAACCTCTCTCATTCCTAAAATATTGTGCAATATCATGAAACGTGTGTAAAATTCGCTCGCAAACTCAAAAAATTCAGCTGAGCTAAATTGGTAAGAAAAATATTCTAATGCGATAGGT
This sequence comes from Condylostylus longicornis, assembly GCF_029603195.1. Classification (NCBI taxonomy): domain Eukaryota; kingdom Metazoa; phylum Arthropoda; class Insecta; order Diptera; family Dolichopodidae; genus Condylostylus; species Condylostylus longicornis. Next base: position 1,902,608 of record NW_026578009.1, on the reverse strand, counting down.
ATGGAAACGTTCATATATCTGATTTTCGTGTCCATAAATTTATCTGAAGCTACTTACACAGAAAACAAAAAATTATTTAATGACAGCCACTTTAAATATTTCAAAATTATTATTATTATTACATAGCTATACACTTTAATTTTAAAATTAAAATTTTTATATTTTAAAAATATTTACGATTTCCAAACTATTATTATTTTTATGTTAAATCCAATTTTTGTATACTTTTATTCTCATTGTAAATATACTTATAATAAATTATATTAAATTGATCATTATGTTTCAAACCATTTATACATACACACACATACTATACATTTAAATCGCGTGACATTTAAATTAAAATCTATACAATTTAGTAATGTATAATAATAGAGAAGGTGTTATAATTTAGAAAAAAAAAATTTCAAAATAAAATACAAAAATTTAAACAACAATTAAATTAAAAGCTATATAATTAAATTCGAATTATGTAATTATATGTTTTTGAAATGTTTCGAAAATTAAATTTAAAAAAAAAAGAGGAAAACTTTAATTTTATTTTTGAAAACTTTTTACTCCCATCGTAATTATAATTGTGTATTGATTGTTTTAAATTTATATATAAAGAATAAAGAATAAAGAAAATGGAAAATAATAAGAACCAATAATAAAAGAGAAAAAAAGAATATTATTTTCAAAGTTTTACTTCGTTATTTTCAATTTATAAAAGCAAAATAAGAAAAAAAATTTCTAATTTCATTTTAAACCTCAAGAGTTTTCAAACGCAATTCGAAAAAGCGCAATCAATTAAAAATAACAATAATAATATAAAAAAATTAAATCAAAAACAGAAATATTAAATAAAAAGTTTCTTTTTATACATCCAATATATACAAACACATTTACATCCCACACATATATGAATAGAAATGACATATATAGCTACATAAGCATATTATATAATAGCAGAGCAATATAAATAAATTCTTTATAGAAATTATATAGTGTCATTTTAGGTGTGTATATTACTAATAAATCGCAAAAGTGACAGTCACAGTAATAACAAATAACATTTTCACTACTAAATGTATATATGCAAGGTTAAAAACAAAAGTTCTGATTAAAGCAAAAGTTCTGATTAAAGGGGATTATTGAAAAAGAAAAAACAACGCAATAGCACTTGGTTTAAAAGACTAAAATACATTTTGATCATATCAATTCTTCGTAAAATAGCTGGCTACAAAGATATTTTATTATTTAATAAAAAATTGCATACTTTACGGGGCAAGAACAAAAAGCAGAACTCAGTTTTATATTAATGTCGAATTCGATGGTTAATACACTGATTTGAAAATATAATTTTATTTTTTGACTACCCTTTCAGTAACTGCCAGCTTTTTGGTAATATAAAAAGTTCGGAAAGCTTGCAGTTTCGAAAATATGAAATAAAGAAAAATTGACATTTTACTGATTTCAATAGTTGATAACTTGAAATATAGAGGAAAAAGGTCTTATGCTAACGAAATTAATTATTAATTTATTTCTAGAAGCTAAAAAAATTTATTCAGACTCGTACAATTTACCATGTAAGATAAAAACGATTTCAAAACTTTGATGAGAAATGGGTTTAAGCCATTTTGTCATTTTAATATTTAAATTTAATTATATTGTTTCGTAATAGAAGAACTAATTTCTGTTTTTTTTGCATTTGTAAATTTTAAAAAAACAGTTTATGTTATTCACACCATTGTATTTAGAAGTACTCTCAAATTCTATTAGAAACCAAAACTAATTTCTATCTTATATAATATTTATGTTACTACAAAAAATAATGAGAATTCAATTAAAATGTTATACTAATTTTTAGTCTTTAACCTGTTAAGATTATAAATTTTGTAATAAAAATTCTACAAAATTCTTACAGAACATTGTTATTTATTATATTGCTCATTATATATAATTTTAGAATAGTATTTTTTTTTTGTAATTTTACTTTTTGTTATATTTAAATTTTTTATGCCTAAATTAATTGAAAGCCATATATACCACAAACATTTCATGCATAGCACATAATTTAAAAAAATATAAATACATAATATTCCTGTATAACAGTACTCGAATATGTATAGAAAATTATTTTTATAATGTGTATAGGATAAAAAGTTAAACATAGAAATAATTATGTAATCCCTATGGCCTTATTATAATATTTTTGAAAATAATTCTGTATAGATTATTAAACTGTTAAATTAATTTATTAATTAAATACGCAATTCGAAATCAATTATAGTAATTTTTTTGATTCTATATTAAAATTTTCTATTTTAATATATTAGTTTATTGATTAATGCTGTTCAAATCAAATGAAAAAAATCTGATGTGGTCAGCACATAACCGACCGCATTGTGTATTGTCTAGTTAAATGAAAGTGTTACAGAATATTATAAAAATGTCTGTTAAATACTTCTTTCCAATTTTTAGGACATTAGTAAGCTTATAGTTAACATACTTAGAAAAATGTAAATTTGGCTCTTAGTAGAGTTTAGCTTTGTGCTACCCGAATTCCCTGAAATGGTCGCCAGTTAGTTTCGGCAACAACCAGAACTCAAATATCAAATTTCAAGAAATTCCATCAATTTGTTCTGTGGATATGGTGAAAAATGTAAAATCGGCCCGCAAATCAGTTCTCGAGCCCTGATCTTTCCAAAAAAGTTATATGTTTTTTGCTTTAATATGAGGAATTCATATATTAAATTTCAATGAAATCGGTTGATTATTTCTCTTTATATACACAAAAATGTATATTTGGCCCGTAGTAAACGTCTAGTTGCCGATGCCTGATCTTTCCAAAAAATTTACATGTTCATTGTTTTAATACGAGGAGTTCATATATTAAATTTCAATGAAATCGGTTGATTATTTCTCTTTATATACACAAAAATGTATATTTGGCCCGTAGTAAACGTCCAGTTGCTTATGCCTGATTTCTTTCAAAAGTTAGGAGTTTTTGCGTATGATCGAGCAAAGCTTATATATTAAATTTCAAGTAAATCGGTTCAATACTTTCTTCAAAATGGTAAAAAATGTAAAATCGGCCCGCAAATCCGTTTTCGAGCCCTGTTCCTTCCAAAAAATTTACATGTTCATTGTTTTGATACGAGGAATTCATATATTAAATTTCAATGAAATCGGTTGATTATTTCTCTTTATATACACAAAAATGTATATTTGGCCCGTAGTAAACGTCTAGTTGCCGATGCCTGATTTCTTCCAAAACATACGAATTTTTGCGGACGGTCGAGCTGAGCTTATATATAAAATTTTAAGTAAATCGGTTGAATATTTTCTTCAAAATGTTCAAAAATGTAAAACAGGCCCGCTAAAAAGTGCAGTTCCCGAGGCCTGATATATACCAAAAGTTGATCGATCCGTGCCATAGTGGAAACAAACTTACATATAAAATTTCATCAAAATCGGTTCAGCCGAACTTGAGATACACGCGTGCACACACAGACCGACAGACGGACAGACCGACAGACCGACAGACCGACAGACCGACAGGTTGCTAAAAATAGTTTATTTACACTTCCCTACTATGGAGAAGTACGTTCCCACCGAAAACTCGATATGCAAAATTTGTTGCCATCACATAACCTACCTATTGTTTACACAATACGGTCGGTAAAAAAGCCTCCATATAACTATTATGAATAAAATCATTTTTACAGAAATTTTAAATTATTAAAGATCATCAAGCAAACAAATAACAATATGTTATCAATTATATTGAATGAGTTTATGTCAAACGTGTAAAACAAAAAAGAATTACAATAGTTGAATGTTTTGCAAAATAATTGCAAATTGCGGTATAGTAAAGACAAGTGTGTTAATTAAAGACAGACCTATACTTAATTTAACTATCAAGAAACTTGAAATTCTCTTTAATTTTTAGCTATTTCTTTTTTTTTTAATTAAAACTCGAAAAGAAAAATAAAAGAAATCTTTAATTAAAAATATTCTTACACAAATAAAATTGAAATAATTATTTAAAATAAAAACTAACAAAAGAATTGAAAGTAGATGAAATATAGACAAAAATTAAAATTGAAATACTTTCTTTTTTTCTTATTTTGTCTTTCAATTATTTTCCAACTTTTTAATTTTTTAATTGTGAACTTTCTGTAAGATCTTTTTCATAGATCTCAGAGTTCAATTAATTAAATTGATTGCATAGTTTTTGTTTTTCTTTTCATAGATAACCTAAAATAATTTTTCAAATTAATTTTTGCGGTTAATGATTTATTTTTTAAAATTTATTTTTTATTTTGCATTCAATTTCAATTATGGAAACAAATCGTAATTGCTTATTATTTTCAAATTACAACACCATATACATCGTTAGTATATAGTGGTATTATATACATATATATATCGATTGCATACTATGAAGCTAATAAATTTTATTAATAATTTACAACATTAAGAGTTTACACTCCAATAAATAAATTATATTATGACAGTCAATTCAATTCTGATCGAACACAATAAAAATCAAGAATGAAATTTTTCTATATCCAGAAAATTAAATAATCCAAAAAATCTCCTATATTAATTTTGAAATTAGTTAAAGTAGATATTCGGAAATAATTCAAGCTTAAGCAATAAAACTTTCAACCTTATACAAAATATATTGTATACAAAATTATCTCATAGGTATTAACAAGATTTCTAAATTGATTTTAGAAGATGTAGGCAGTAGACATGTTACGATGCCCGTATTCATTTATAGCGTAACCATAAGCAATATTCAAATTTTCGAAACGTAAAAAAAAAATAGTGGCTGGCTTTTTTTACCGCAGCATACTATATTTGAACTTTAAAGCAATAAAGTAGTAATTACAATTTACCGTTATGTAAAATCCGTTTTTTTCCGAAAGTTTTGATATTATTTTTCTTCTAGACAGAAGCTTCTAGGAGCCTGAAGTTTTAATAGATTTTAGACACTTTTAAATATTTCATTTCGATAGAAGAAAGCTTTTTCTTTTCACTCGTCGAAATTTATAAAACTTGAATTTTTGGCACCTTATATTTCTGAAACTACAAGCTTTTCTAAATTTCTGTAAACACATAGAGCTAACTCCAATACATAAAACTAAAAAAGAATTTTTTTTTTAATTCACGCAATTAATTCTCAAATTCGAGCCTTAAACTATCGCCTGTTTCAATCTTTTTTTTTTGTTTAGCCTGAATGTATGCAACTTTTAAAATTTTTTTTAAATTTTTAATTGTGTGTACTACTACGTGGATTGTTTTAATGAGCAGTGTTGCATGTTATTAACGTTTGTTTAATGAGCAATGGAAAAATGTTGAAGTTTTCTAATTCCCCCCCCCCCCCTCCCTAATTATATTGCTCCTTAAACCAAATTGTCAATTACTGTCGAATTCACAAATAAAAAATCTTAAATTCTTAAATATTTTTTAATACAATCCCTTTAAAATTAACCAATTTAAATCAATCGAATTGCGATAATAATAGAAATTTATTTTTATTCCTTTTAATTCCATTAAAAGAATATGGCCACCATAATTAGGTATTTTAATTTTGAATAATTAAATTTTATTTCACTTTTCCAAAATATTGTTATTTTCTTCCCATTTTCTAGTATACAAGTTTTCATTAAGCATTTGTTTTTTATCTTTTTGTTTATAATTTTCAAATTAATCCTTTTTAATATTAAAATTTAATAAGAAAATTTTTTCAGAAGGAGTAATTATAATTTCTTATTTCAGTTGACTTAATATTTTATAATCGCGTTTTCAACGAATGCTAAAAGACGATAAGAAAAATATTTTATTTATTTTTTTTTCCATGAATATTAATACCATTTAAGTCAAATTAAATAAATTTTTTTTTTGCATATTTAAAAAATTTTTGAAAATAAAAAACTTTCGATAATTAGCGCTTTTCTTTTATACCAAAAAATTTTCTCCCGCCTTCTACCGGAATGTTTTCCAAAGTCAGTGTTGTATACGAATATTATTAAATTACTAATATTATTATTAAAATTACAATTTTTTTAAAATTTACTTGCTAAATATTTCTTTTGTAATTATAAAATATAAATTAAATGCTATTGAGTAGTATACATATAAAGAAAATGAGGCAACGCTGAACACATACGTTTTGTCTAAAAAGCTGTACTTTCAAACTTAAAGCCTCATAGAAACCACAATTACTACAAATGTTTTCCCTTTCCGAAACGTTATTGAGCTATTCATTATATTTTGATATATGACTGAGTGCTGCATGGTTATATTACCCTTTTACGTAAATGTTCAGCACATCAGCATGGGATCAATTTTAGAACAATTTCAGCAAATTTTTACCGGTATATTAAAAAGTACAAATTTATAGACATGAAAAGTACAAATTTAGACGCATGAAATCAAATGATTATTGTACTTGAAAACGGTCAATCGTTGTCTAGTGAAAATAAAATAGTCTAGACGCATGGAATTAAATGATCAACGAAATGAATTCCCAATTTTTAAGTGTTCAATCGAGGTCATGAACTAAAAATGTCGAGCTAGTATTTGTCAGCATGTTATTATGAAAATTACTTGGAAAATTATTAATCCGACCATTAATTTATTAACAAATTCATAAAATAGCTTAGTTCTTATTACAAATAGAATTTTTATAACTATTACAGCACTGATTAAATGTTAAAAATTAGTATTAAATGTTATCAGTTAATGAAGAAAATTTTCTTTTCTTTACTTTTTGCTCTATATAAATTTCTTTTTCCTAAAAGCAAAGAATTTTTCCGGCATTAAATTAACAAACTAAAAGAAAAAACTGAAGAATTTTTTAATTATTTTTAATGACTTCTTTCCATATTTTATTCTTTTTTGCTTCTCATTTTAAATATAAAAAATTGTGATATTTTAACATTTCCGGCGTTTCTTTTGTCTTTTCTTTTATACAAATGAAAAACAATAAGTATGAAACCAAAAATAAAAAACGGGAGAGGAGAGAAAAATAATTTTTCTTTTTTCGCATAGTTTTCAATTTTCCCAAAATTTACGTTTAATTTTTTCTCTTCATTTTTTGCGTTTTCAACATTACGCTTTTTATTTTCATATTTTTTTGTTTTTTGCATACTTTTCAACTATTTAATTATCACATTAAGTGTAAATTTTATTCAGTATAATTTAAGTTTTCTTTTTTTTTTGCTCTTGCTTTTTGCTGATTATTATAAAATTTTTTTGCAGAAATTTGCAAAAAAAAAAAAATAGGGTATGTTTTAAGCAATAAGATGGTTGAAGTTGAATAAAATAAGAGTTAAGAAATATTATTCAGATGAAATTTTTTTTTCATTGAATATGATTTAAAAAATGCTGTAAAGTTAACACTATCTATATTATTAATATTATATTGTTATACTCATATTGTGCAGGTACGAATTAGCAAATAATTATACAAAACGCTTTTAGCTTTTCACAAAATATAGATTCTCAAAATGATATTGGAAAAACTTGAAGAACATTAATCAATTCACAAAATTGTTCAGAAACAAAAATAATGTTTTTAATTATTCACTGAAAAAAATTTATGTGTAATTTAGTATAATTTCTAATGAAAATTTTCAGAAATGAAAAATTTTTATTGAAAGAATTAAATTTCATAAGGCATATTCGAAATTTGTACTATATTTTTTTTAATAAATTAATGAAATATAAATTAATTTATTTTATAATATGATTTAATTATCTATGCATCTGCTATCTGACTACATTTATGAAAAATAATATAGAGGAAACTTGTTATTTAGTATACCGTTTGTGTATAAAGTATGCGTCAATTGTTAATTAACTCGCATCACTATTATGCAATTTGCTGTAGTGCAAAATTCTGCACTTATATGTGTATGGAATATTTACCTATGCACGGTAGTAATTAATATCGCAGAAAGCATATTAGGTACTTACTATTAAATGCTAAACAGTTCCAAAAAGTTTTTTTTCATTCTCATTAACAACTTTACGCTTTTATGTAACAAATCTCGTTTTATAATATTTTAAAATTCCAATAAATTTTTCGTGTTAAAAAAATAATTTTTTTTAGTAGATTTTAATTTTTTTATAAAGAGAATATCAAATTGTGAGTTACAAATATAAGGAAGTAATTATACAAAAGATAAAATGGAAAGTATAAAACTCACTTCCACCTCCGTCTGTTAAAGGTTAACTCTTTATAAATATTTTTGATCTCAAATAGAAAAAATAATTATTAAGCAAATTCACAATAAATTCCAAATACTTTCACAAATTCACACGAAAATTACCAAAGCTTTTATTACCAATACACTTTTTCTGTACAAGGTTAAAGATACTAAATCATTAAAAATAACACCATTATTATTGACAAATTCAAAAAAACAGATTGCTTTTAAAAGTACAAAAGAAAGGGCATAAATGAAATTTAGTTCTTTAAAATCGATTTAACCCTACTTCATTTAAACATTATGTTAAGTTTTCAGTAATGACTTTTTTTCTTTTTTTACAATATTATCAATAATTGATCAGAAATAATCGAAAAAAGAAAAAGAATAAAATAAAATCAAAAATTATTTCGTTGAATTCAAAATCATTAATCACAAAAAGAACGAAATTGATTTGAATTAGAAAATATTGTAACCATTCCAATCTTATAACAAAGAAGAACAATTTAAAATAAATTTTTCAATTTTCCTTCTTGTTGTAGGAACTGTATTTATGGTTACAATATTTTCTAACTCTAACATAAATTACATTAAAAATTATTAAGGGCCTAAACGTCTATCTCGCTATTTTACTCGGCAAGTGAGAAAAAAGTCATTAACAATTATAATATTTGTATAATTTAATTTTCGAGTGAAAAGAATTATTTTCTAAGATGTATACAAAATTTATTCTTTTTGTTTTTAAAAGTGAGACGTTCAATCTATAATTATTAGAGAAAAAATGCAAAAATTCTATTGAAAAAATGAGTAATCTTATTGGAAAAGTGAAATATTCATTAGAAAAACGAAGAATTATGATTTTAAAGTGAATAATAAGTGAGTAACGAAAGCGAAATACACGATTAGTCTGTAAGTGTAGAACAGGCCTTTAAATTTAATAATATTAACTAGTATAGTTTAAATAAAAATATTTATTCAGCATTTTTTTATAAAATAAATATGGTAACAATATTGTGACCCAAAAATTGAAATTATTAACATACATACATACATACATTCGGAAATGTTGAATTAATTTAAGTAATAAATGTGAAAATAATGAAAATCATTATATTACAATTAATGAACCTATATAGGTAATTTAAGGATCACCTTGGTCAAAAGAATATGATAAAAATCACAAAAAAAAATTATTTTTTCTTTTTTTCAATTTTAGTTTTTTCTATTAAGTTTTTTTTTGTTGTTTGAATATTTTTGGCAAATAAGTATTAAATGACTATCACTTTTTTGTTTTTATACGTAATTATTATTGGTAAAATTATTTTTTCATCCCATATCTTCATAAATTATAATTCAATGACGTTATTAAATTCAATTTTAACATGATAGAAAGTTTTTAATGAAAATAAGATTGAAGAATTAAAAATAGTTACAGTTCCTTTAATGATAATGAATCTATTTGGTCATAGAAAGAAACCTTTAAAATATTTTAAATTTTTTCTATTTAGATTTTAGAAACTTATTTAAAAGTAAATGAATTCTAGAACTAATTTAAAAGAGATTCGAAATTTTAACTACATATACAGGGTGTCTCATATCAAAGTGCACTGCTACATACCGTTACATAGGCTCTAATGAGTAAACAAAACTTTTGTATAGAGACGATGTTCACAGCTCAAATGTGTTGATGCTGTCATGTGATTTCGAACTTTGCGAATAGATTATAACTTAATGTAGACATTCATAAGGAAGCCCTTAATACGAGGTTTCTAAATCACATTTAATAATGTGCTTATCTTACACAGCACAGAGTTACGGACTTAAAATTTTACAAAGTAAAAAAAATCAGTCGAAATTGACTTTAACATCCTGTAACTCTGAATATGTACACCATCGTGTAGCTCATAGAGGCCTATACGATGGTATGCAGACATCTTTTATATTAATATCTAAAATATACGATCTACTTAAACCAATTTGTATAACAATAACTAACATATACTTAAAAATGTATATGTATGTATATAAATGAAGTATTTTATAAAGTTTAAAAATCCTTGAACCATGAAATTAATTTATTCTCATCTTACAAACAATTTAAATATTTTCCGCGTACAAATTTAAATTATCATGCATAAATTAGGTACATACATACATATATACTTACAAGACATATATAAACACATCGTATATACATATATACTAACAGTCAATGTACATGCTGACATCCATTAAAGCTAAATAAACTCGTAAATTTTATACATTACGCATACATTATATTGATATGTTATTATAATAACACTGTCAGAAAACCTTTTCAAAGAAAAACAAAAAATGCGAAAGACCTATAACCAAACCCCTAAAATCTTAAAAAGGACTCAATATAAAACTGTAAATTTCTCTTCTTTCATTTATTTATTTTTTCTCTCCCTTGTTGTGAAAAAAAATTGTTCTCTTTTTTTTTATTGTACACATTATTTTGTACATTACCGTTTCTTTTTTTTCTCATATTATAAGAATTATATTTACACTTTACACACATTTTATAGTAAATTTTATTATAAATGCCACGTGTAAACTTTGTACGCAAGCAAAATGTTTTTTCCATCTATGAGAGAGCAAGACCTAAAGAAATAAAATGTTTTTTTTTTATTTAAAATTAATGTCCTCAATCGATAAAAGAGTTGCCAACAGTTTGGAAAATGTTATTATACTCTTGATAAAAAATTTCTTGTATTGGTATAATTTCAGATTATTGTTCGTAGCTTGAGGGTGTTGGCATTGGTATGACAAACAAAAATTATTAAAACATAATTTTTATGAATTTATTTCTAAAATGAATTTATGTTCATCTTTTTCGATGTCCCGACGAGACATTCCCAGGAGCCTATTCAATTTCTCAAGGTCGTATTTTGGCCACCTTTTCTTGCCATCCGCATGTGGACATGGCTTTCTACCAATGGTCGGTGCGCGATAAATAATGTCTATATATATGTATAATTATTTTCACTGTGTTTTGTCTTGGAAATGTCCATCCCTGAACCACACCTAGTCAGCTCGTCCGCCCGTTAATTTCCCGCTACATTATGGCAGCCCGGCATCAAAACGAATGTGGCACTATGGCGACTGCAATTTTTAATTTTCAGTTAATGTGAAAAACGATTCCATTCCATTGTTTAAAAAAAAAACCAAATGTCAATAGGTGTTTTTTATTCGGCGGCAAGTCTTCTATCCCCCTAGGAAGTACTGTCGAATCTCAGATATAACCGAAATATAATTATTAAATTTAATTTATAAAAAATTATATTATGAATTTACTAATACAACATCATAGTTGTGAAATTAATAAGTAATGTGCTTATTACACTAATAATTTAACTTAATGGAAATTTCTTCATGCAACTGCAGAACAGATGGATGACGTAATCAAAGGAACGAGTTAAAGGCAGAAAAATTAATTAAAAAATTTTTCTCCTCGAACTGTACTCGAACCAGTGACTTACCGCTTTATATAAAAAATTCTTATTTGCAATCTTAATGATAAACTATGAAAAATTTAATTTGGCAACACTGTGGAATTAAAAAAAAAAATAGTATAAAGTTAAAGACGACTAAAAAAATTTCATCAATATAAATCTGCATACAATTGTGTACATTTACGTTTATGTACAAAATGTGATTTTTGCTAATAAAATAAACATTAAGAATAAAATAAACAATAACACTTTGTTATCCTGTTTGGAGAAATTCAATATAGGTACACAATATATGCGTGCATAAATATATAAACTTCATACATATATGCATTTTAACGTAACATGAAAAGAATAAATTGTTAACATAACGATTTTATTACATAACGGAAATTTTAATAACTCTTTATCATCTTTATTTAAATAAATTGTGTTTTTTTATTAGTAAGGATATCATTACAAAAAGCATACATAAAAATCCAAATATATGTGCATACAATTATGCAGACAATAATATTACATATATAATATTAATATTGATTTTTTACTGTATAATTTAGTTATTTAGCAAATAATCACTACAAAAAAAAATAAAATTTTATTGTTATTCATGCCTTAATTTGAATTTGTCCTTAATTTGATGAATAAAAGATTTAAAATTATTACCATACCATAGAGTCATACAACAAATTTTTACAGCAGAAGTAAATTAACTCATTCTATAAACTTCAGAAAACTAATTAACATTTTAAATTTTTTCTAATTTGTTCTTTTACTTAATATTATAATGTTGTTCTACTTCAATTTTATCATATTGAGTTCTTTATTCTTTAGTTCATTATTTTATGCAAAATAAAACTATAAATTTTAATTTCGGCTGTACTTATACTTTTACGGCAAAAATCAAATAAACAAATTATACCTTTAAAAATTAAATTTTAAAAGTACCTCCTTGAAGTCCTGTACTCAATAATTAAATTAGGTACAATTTTTATTTTCAATTTTTAATAACATCTTTTTTAAAAAAAAAATCATGTTAAATAAACAAAATTAGAAAAAAAAAAATAAAATATTATTTGAATCACTTTGAATCTTCTATCAAAACTTCTTCAATCCTTTAATAATCCAATCAATTCAACAAAAGCAACAATGTATAATAGAAAATATGAAAAATCATTCTTTTTTATTCTTTTTTCTCCCTATATATATAGAAATATTACTCTTATTTTTAAAGTTAATTTTCAGTTCATTAAAGTATCCTTTTTGAAAACTCTATGGAATTCATCCAACATTTCGTCAAGTGGATATATATATATATATATACGCAATATATATGTATATATGATGTACATTCTAAGTGTATTTAAAGTGCCCCAAGAATATCATCATATCCCCAACACTGATAAATTATTCAAAAACTAAATCGAAATTTATACAAAATTACGAAAAGAATGAAGAAAAATAAAAAAAAAACAAAACCTAAAGAAAAAAAAAAACAAAAATTTTATTTTCTCAACGTTCATATTTTTTTTTTTTTTTTGTTATAATATGTAAATCCTTAAAATTATTCTTGAATTTCCCTACGAATACATTCACATTAACGTAGATATTCGCCGAAATATAAATATATATTCATACTTGATTTTTGGCTCTAACGCGTATACATTTTTGCATACACCAATAAATTGGGATTGCCATAATAAAACAAAATTTTATTTAAAAACAAAAACTCAAAATAATGTTCAGTAATAAAGAGAGTGGAAAAAAAAATTCCCTTTTTTTGAGAAGAGATATTTTATTTTTTATTTTTAGAGAATACTTTCCTGGGCAGTGAGTTGGTTTCATAGATAAATTTTCTATATAGAACACAAATAACTTTTTGTTTAAATGAAAAATTTTCGAAGAAATGAAAAGCCTTAAGAAATCTTTATTATAAAAGCAAAATTCTTTTGAAAGAGGAAGTTAAAGATAGTAAATTCGAAATATGAGAAGTAAAAAAGTATAGCTTTCATAAATGTATAGATAAAATTATTAGGTAATTAATTTCTCTTAAAATCATAATATGTATATCAACAGCTTGTTGTGCATCAAGAGTTGCGAACTTTGCTTATTTTTGAATTTTTGTGAAATTTGATTTTTACAAAAAAAAAAACGAAAAAAAATTCTTTATATAAAGTTATAAATAAAGAAATGAATTCGTTGCAGTTTTAAACTTTAGACAAATTTTAGACTGTATTCCTAAAAATTTAAAATGTTGAAATTTTGACAACATGATTATCATATCCAACTTGATTCAATTAATACCTATATGAGAAGTTACGACCACAATAAGTATACCACCGGGCGAAAGGGACATAAATGAATTTCAAAATGGCAGAATTAAAGTAAAATAACTACAAAAAAAATCCTTACTTATAGATTGGCATAAGAGATTAACTTATATTATGATATTGTGTACCAATACATTTATAACCAATCTAAAACAGTGTACAAGTACACTTAGTAAACAATTTTGTGTTCATATAGTTTCGTATCATTCTTAGATTATAATTTTAATACACCCTCCAACAATATTAAAAACTCTTTTGTGACTGCGCCTAAATGAAACACGTCAAATACTTTTGTTGAAAATAAACTTTTTTTTCATACCAATTCAATTTAAAATATACATACTTAGTTGCAGAGAGCATTTAAATTTTTGAAATGAAATTGTGTTCAAATTAAATAAAGATTAAATGAATTGCAGTTACTCGTATAATATGCGAAACATTAAAATTTTTCAAAGTAAATTTTTCACTCAATTGGTAATCTTTAAAATAAATTTTTATACGTGTATGTATAATATGCTAAATTAACCAATTTAGTTATATAAACATCATTTATAAAATAATGTGTATACAAATATACAACTTATACTATTATATTTTATTGCATTTACATATATACACAAATGTGTATATAAAATATAATAAACATATTATTAATTTTTATGCTGAAAACATAAATTCACCTTTCAGCATATTTTCACCATGATTCACATGTGATGTGTTTGCAAACGTGTTTGTTTTTTTTATATTCTTTGAGATGATGTGTTTAAAGAAGAAAAACAGAAAACGAATAAAAAAAAACGAGAAGAAAATTATAAAATTTTCATTTTTATGATGTTTTCAAATATATTTTTAAAATTTTAGCATAATATTTATTTAATTTTAACACTTTTTTATAAATATTATGTAAACGCGTGCATTTTTAGAATATGAAATTTATTCACATATTTTCTATTACTGTAAATAATTTTAAGTTTATATGTACATATAGGTATATGGAGAGGTTAGCGAATAAATTTATACACAGGTGTGTTGATTATAATAGTATTGAATAAATTTATTTTTTTAAATATATCGTATTGCATACAATAAGTGGGAGTATTGTTCTGACGTCTTATTTCATATAGCGAATTTTTAGTATCTCGTAATAGCTATGTTAGATTTTAGCAAAACGTCGATTGCCTATCTGTTTAATAAACTTTGCTTATGATTTTTATATTAAGAAATTATAAAATTTATAATTTATTTTATTCTCAATAATAAATGTATGTACATTAATAAAAAAGTTAACTCAAACCAATGCTTTTAAAAAATTTCAAACGAAAAAAAAAATTGAAAAGGGCTTTAACATAATGCTCGAATTTATGGGTTAATTACGTGAGTAAAGAAAAATAATTACATTGTTTGTTTGCTGCATTTAAAGAAATTTGGAAAAGGTTACAGTTGCGGAAATATAAGGTGCCAAAAACTCAAATTGTACAAATTTCAAAAAGCGATAATTTGAGAGAGAGTAAAGCTGAAAAAAATTTTCTTTCAACAAAGTGAACTATTTGTTAGTGTCTAAAAGCTACTAAAATATCAGAACTCCTTAAACCTAAGATCTAGAAGAAAAATGATATCAAAAATTTTGAAAACACAGTAAATTTTTAACGGCCATTTTGCATTTGGTAATATTCTATATAATTTAAGAAAATTTTTACCTGTCTCATTTACTTAAAAGTAAAAATCCCGCAAAATGTTAAAAATACCAAATATAGAATTTATTGCATCGAAATTTCAAAAATTTTCAAAATTCCGCAAACTTAGAAAATTAACAATTTTACTACTTTTACAAGAACATCATCAATTAAACCAATTAATTTTAGTAACAAATCGCAATCTTATACAATTAAAGCAATTATTCATAATTTTAACACTTGTTTTTTTTTTTCAAAATACTGTAGCACATAAATGATTTCAAAATCAAAAATTAACAGTCACTTACTCTTTTAATTGGCATAGTGGAATTCAAGACGTTAACAATAAAAATTATATGCGAAAATCACTATGACAATATGGTCCTTAAAATTCGTAGCATCTTTTAAAAAGACTTTGATTTCAATCAAATCTTTTATTCAGTCATCTACATGTTTACCTAACCTGGCTATGACTCAAAAACTTCATAAAAAAATGTAAGCAATTTAATCAAAATTGTTTAAATTATCTATATAAATCGCAAAGTTTTTTATATTAGATATCTTATAGCATTGAAGATACGACCATGTGAAGGTGTTACTTAAATCTCAAATTATGATTATATCACTTGTATGCGCACAAATATAGACAGTATACTTGAACACTAACAGTTTAAATCTTATATAAAATGTATATATTCAAATACGTATACTAGAAACTTTATTTTAATTAAATAATTTCGGAGTGCATGTTCTCATATAAAAAACACAAAATGATATTAAAGTGGAAATCTTACAAAGTGACTAATATCAACCATATATGTAATACGATTTCAACATACTATTTATAGTCTTACCATATACGTACATACTTACATTTCTACTTATATTTTCGGCGAGTACGTACGAAACTTTCATTATATGTACTCTATGTAATGATAAAAATCATAACTCACGTTAAAACCATATTTTTTTTATCTTTGTTTTTTCACCCTTATATACAGAACATAAATAAAATATATATATAATTCCTTTTTATTTAATATGACAATAAACATTAAAAACCGTAACCTAATCATATTATTTACAATATACTTTTATTATACCATACATAATTATATGTGCATACATGCAAACATATTATATACAAGCATATGTGATGGTGTTATTTTTAACTTAGTCTCTTTATAAAAGAAACATTCACATTTCATTTTATATACAAATTTCATATACAATATTATTTACTTTTCTTAAAACGATATATTAAAAGAAAAATAAATTTTATGAAATAGAAAAGTGGAACTATATAATAGAATTATAGCGACGGATAAATTTCATATATATTACGTATTTAATATTTTTATATTAACACAATGTCTTACACAAATATCAGTGGCGACAGTTCATTTTATATTTAATATTTAATTAGAACTAAATAATTACAAATTCCGTAGTTTTAATTACGGAATTTACTATATCACAGAGTTAGAACTAAATAATTGTCGACTAATCTAAGAAGTATATCAAACAATTTTTGACAAATTTCTTGGTTAATATACATATAAAATTTTTGTTGGTATACTCGTATATGAAAAATTTTCCACAAAATCCAATTTCAATTTCAATTTAGGATTTTTAAATTTGAACATTTCTTGGCAAAATTTTACTCCAACAAGACTGCAAATTAAATAATGATGCACTATGTGTTTCATTATTTTATTTTTTTTTAATTTCCCACATAGATATATCTATATATATATATATATATATATGAACACGAAGTATTTCGGATTTTTCAAATATCTATTCAATAATTTGTGTAAATTTACTAATTTTTTTTAATATAATGCACATTTAAGGGCATTTAGATAATATGTATACACGATTTTTGCATATTTTTTACTCCATCTTAAGTCTATAATTATTATAGACTTAAGATGATGCCATTTTTACCGAACAATATTTTTGTCAATCTTTCTTACCGAAAATCCAAATATCAGAGAGATAATTTATAATATCATTTATGGACCGCTTTTATTCTCACTTTATTTTTTACAAAATTACGGTTCTATTTGTTATCAGAGAACAAAAATATATTTAAAACTTCTCAAATTCTTATCTGTTTAATTACTACATATAATACAATGTATATATTATATTTGTACAAATTGTGTTTATATTTATTTACTTTATTCTATAAAGTAAAACTATCACCCACATTTTTTGGTAATAAATATTTATTTTTCATTAATTAATTAATTTTTGTTCTTCTTCTTCTTTTTGTTTTTCTCTGTGTTCAACGTTTTCTTTTTTCTTCTTCTCTTTAAAATTTTCTTATATAATCTATTTTTGTTCATTCATAACAATCATATATGCAAGACTTTTATAATTTTCAAAGAAAATAAGAATATCCTTGATAGTGAAAATAACACCATCTGAAAATAATATACTTTCAATTAAATTGTGTATTATGAGTGTATGTTATTCAAATAACCCAATATGTATGCATACATATAAATAATATTATATGCAAAATACAGTGCGGTGAGGCAAAAATCAATTATCATCCATATAAATAATATGATGTACATATTAGATTTCAAATGAATTATGTACATTTATCCATGATTTCAAATTGTTCGTATAGAACTACAATAAACATACTATAAGCTACCTGCAATATTTGTAGAGATAAAGCGATTTAGTGCTTGTACACTTGCACACTTTTAACATTTGAAACAATGAAACTAATTTGCTATATTTTATCCGATAGTTCTAAATAATCCAAAAATATAAAAATAATAAAACAAATTTCGCTAATTAAAAAATTTTTATTATTTAATTGGAACATAATATAAAATTTAAAATTATTACAACGCAAAAAATTAACATTTTGGAAGACAATGTATTTAAGTATAAATATAGTATATACATATATACATATATACTTATATTATATAAAATTTAATCGTAACTACAATAATTTTTTTTTTATCCTTTCCCATATGCCAAATATTTAGCGCAAACAGATACACATACTTAAACGTGATTCATCTAAAAGAAAGATACTTGCATATTTATATGTGTACTTTCATGTAATTGATATAATTAATTTAGGTTTACGAGAATTTAGGTACACCTGTATTTTATAACATTAAATAATTATCTGATTTACCCTAAAAGCGACCCACGAAAATTTAATAGAAAACAAAATGTTTACCACAAGATGAAAACTTACCAAACTAAAGTTAATTAAAGAAGTCAAAAAATGATTTCAATCTCTTTCGTAAAATATTTGCATAAATGCAAATTGTATTAAAATCTTACATTCATAATTACCGACCGTATTGTATATACAATAGGTAGGTTATGTGATGGCAACAAATTTTGCATATCGAGTTTTCGGTGGGAATGCACTTCTCCATAGTAGGGAAGTGTAAGTACACTATTTTTAGCAACCTGTCCGTCTGTCGGTCTGTCGGTCTGTCGGTCTGTGTGTGCACGCGTGTATCTCAAGATCGGCTGAACCGATTTTGATAAAATTTTATATGTAAGTTTATTTCTACCATGGCACGGATCGATCAACTTTTGGTATATATCAGGCCTCGGGAACTGCACTTTTGAGCGGGCCTGTTTTACATTTTTGAACATTTTAAAGAAAATATTCAACCGATTTATTACCTGAAATTTTATATATAAGCTCAGCTCGACCGTCCGCGAAAATTTTTATGTTTTGGAAGAAATCAGGCATCGGCAACTAGACGTTTACTACGGGCCAAATATACATTTTTGTACATATAAAGAGAAATAATCAACCGATTTCATTGAAATTTAATATATGAATTCCTCGTATTAAAACAATGAACATGTATTAAAACTGATGTGCGGGCCGATATTACATTTTTCACCATATCTACGGAACGAATTGATGGAATTTCTTGAAATTTGATATTTGAATTCTGGTTGTTACCGAAACTTACTGGCGAGCATTTCAGGGAATTCGGGTAGCACAAAGCGAAATTTTACTAAGAGCCAAATTTACATTTTTCTAGGTATATTAACTATAAGCTTACTAAAGTCCTAAAAAATGAAAAGAAGTATTTAACAGACATTTTTATAATATTCTGTAACACTTTCATTTAACTAGACAATACACAATGCGGTCGGTTATGTGCTGACCACATCAGATTTTTTTTGCTATATTTTACCTACATACTTTATATATCATGCCACGTTATTTAAATTATACGGAACGTATAAAAATTTCATTCAAGCTTATAATAACTTTTAAAATATAAAGAATAAACACTTTTTACATTAAAAATATTCTTAAAGTAAAAATTCCAATGATACCTTACAAAATTGACTCCAATCCGTTTCAAAAACTAAATTTTAATTTCCTTCAATTTTATTTGAAAAAGATCCCGTAAAATTCTCTGGTCTTCTCAATAATTGTTATTTTATTTTTAAAATTTTAATGAAAATATTCTTCTTGTATAAATAACTGAAATTTCCGACTCGTACAGAAGTATAGCAGTATAGGGCTAAAACATATATTTTCATAGAAAGTAGTTATATTTATATTAAAATAGGTAAAGCTTCATATAGTAGTAGTACATCATAATCTAAGAACGGTTTCATCATGTTTAAAAAATTGTTTAATCTGCAGGTAAAAATCTTGCAAAATAAAGCAAAAAATTTTACCGTCATTTAAAAAAAAAATCGAAATTGCCTCTATTATATTTATTAGGTATAATTTTAATTTAATTAAATTTTGTTGAACAAAAATTATACTGGTTATAATGGTTAAAACTTATACACTAATTGTATATGTGTATATTTTATTATATAGATTATAATAAATATTAACTACAGCGGGTGAAAGTCGCCCAAAGCGCCCAAAGACTCAAACCTCTGCTGACAAGGTTATGGCCTCTGTATTTCGGGATAGCTATGGTATATTGTTCATTGATTATCTTGAAAAAGGTAAAACGATCAACAGCGAATATTACATGGCATTATTTTAACGATTGAAGTCTGTAATCGACGAAGATCGAGCGTACATGAAGAAGAAAAAAATATTCTTTCATGAAGACAACGCACCGTGTCACAAGTCGATGCAAACAATGGTAAAAATGAATGAATTGCACTTTAAATTGCTACCCCATCTACCATACTGATTTAGTCGCCAGCGATTATTGGTTGTTCACAGATCTTAAAAGGATGCTCCAGGGAAAAAGATTTGGATCGAATGAGGAGGTCATCGTCGAAGCTGATTTTGAAGGAAAGGATAAATCGTTCTGCAAACATCGTATGCAAAAGTTAGAGAAGCGATGGAATGACTGTATTGCCTTAAAAGGAGATTATGTTGATGAATAAAATCAAATTATGTCAAAATGTTTTTATTTTATTAGCCATCCTACGTACTTAATGAGCGGTGCGTTATAATTGTATAAGAGAACAACTAATATTAATTTTTGAAAAACTAATATTATTTTTCTTCTATTTAAAAATAAATTTGAATTAAAAATTAATGCATAATTATGGTTATAAACAGTTTGAATTTTAAGCATGATAAATTTTGCAACATGGGGAAACGTACTATAGCAATTTGTCAAATAAATAACGTCAATTAAAAAAAAAATCAATAAATTTCACTTGATTCAAAGCTGAAGTGTGACGATATTCATAATTAGTATAGAATTAATAGTATTAAGCAATTTTCCACTTTCTAATATTGTCTATCCAATATTTATTCATTTAGCGTACTCAAAAAAATTTGATTTTATCTTGTTATATATTATTTCCACCTACATACATATTTCTTATATTTAAACTGATTCGAGTTATGCAAGTTCCACTGTATTTGAATTGAAAGTGTGTGTGTGGTTATACATTTATAATTTGATATGAAAATAGAATTTTAAAATTTTATCTTAAATATTATTATCTTAATAATTCTTTCGTGTATAGTATTACAAATTAAGTTATTTTCATCGGAATTGGTTTTAAAATATTAAATAATTCGAATCATGACATTAATATTAGAAAGGAAATGTGGTAACACTTCGACATAGATACAAATTTTGATTCATTTTCTACAATAAATCTATGCAGCATATTATTTTGATTTGGACCAGTCTTAATCTCAAATTACCTCTAGAAAATAAACTACATTTTATGCTGAGGCTATTTATTCCTAAAGAAAAGAGGCCATAACAGTAAGTGCATATAATTTTTTCTTGAAAATTCTTTTATGGTAATATCAAAATTACAAATACTTTTCAAATTCCGTGAAAAGCGAATCCTTCTTCTTCTTAATACACCGAATATTATTTGTAAAATGTATGTTTTCCAAGCCCAAAACGTGACTCTTAATTATTCTGTATCAGAAAATATAATTTCATATACATATATATATACAATGTACATAATTATATTTTGGTTGCTAGTTTCACCGGCCATCTCAATCCCCTTCTATGGCTTCATTTCTCACTGATTGGAAATGTAATTATACAAAAAATAAGGTGATTTTTCTCTAAAAGATATTTTTTAATCAATATTTTGGGTTTTACTTTGAGTAACAAAAAAAAACTACTATACATATACCTATATAACAGCGATAAAGGAAAATATCAGAATTACCATAAATGAAAATAATTTTTCAAAAGAAAAATTATAGTAGAATTTCATTTTACACAATAATATTAATAATTGTAATAAGAGAAAAGGGTATAACACATTTTTATGCTTAATATGAAAAAATTGAATAAGGATTTTACTTTATCATCAGAGAAACCGTTTTTCTCTATACACATGAACATACACATTCACCTATCAATAAAATAAACAATAATTTATAACAGCACTATTGTACTGGATATCGAATGGAAAGATAACACATAATATAAAAATAAACATAAAACAAAATATAATATTTATTCTATCTAACTATAGGATTTATGTTGAATTCATGTTTGCAGGTCTGACTACGAGAAACCTTATTAATTAATATTGCACTGCAATAGAACTACTAAAGCAGCGCTGCAAACAAAAACTAGAGTGTCAAAAAGATTGATTAATATTCTTTACTAATCAAGATTATGAATATAAAAGCAGAAAAAAAATTATGTTGTCAATTGGACAGAATATCTTTTGCAGTTATACTAACTCAAACAGAGCTTGTTTTGCAGCAAACTATACAAAAAAGTGCTGCCATTGCGAATTTAACTTTTATTCTACTTAATTTTATATGATCAAACGTTTTATTATTATTTCATATATTTTTTTAAATATGAAACTAATTTCCGTTTTCCGATTATTTAAGCACAAACCGAAGCAAAGTTTATAAAATTTGAAAATAATCGCATACACAAATAATTTATGTGATTAAATCACATGAAATCATTCTTATCTAGCTATATAATATAATCTAATTATAATCTTACTATATTTTACATTTTAAAATATTCGTAAGCCTCACATATGTATATGTTACACATATAACACGAAAACAGTGTTACAACACGAAATATGGCATAAATCAAACAAACCGAAACGTAAAATAAGAAGAGCTCCATATCGCATCAAGTAAATCGTGGTGATTGTTAGACACACTTGTGGACATCATAAAACAAATTGCTAATAAATTTTTAAAAATTGCTACACATCTATAATCCAAAGATTCTCAAATGTGATATTACCCTGCTTTTTTATCGACCGCATTTCATGCAATTGAGGTTATGTGATAGCACCAGGTTCCACATGTGAAATTTTCAGCGGAAATGCGTTTCTTCTAGCTAGGAAACCGAAATATGGGCCAATTTTATATTCCTTACCGTATCTACGATAAAATTTCTTAAAATTTAATTTTAAAGTCTTGGTTGTTGGCTAAACTCTCGAAGAATTTGGATTGCACAAAATAAAATATTCCTAAAAGCCAAACTTACATTAAAAAGAAGTGTTTAAAAGTCATTTTCATAATCTTCTGTAGCAGTTTCGCTAAACTAGACAATTCATTTAATCTAAACTAGATAGAAATAAAAAACTAAGGTTGCGCTTCATATAATCTTTCACATAACATACAAATTGGCATAAAAAATTCTTTAAATTCTAAAAACGCAAAATTTTATCAATAGTAATAACTAAAACCCATTATAAAAATGTTTAAATAAAAATTTCGAATCAAAAATATTAAAGTTACATTACATATACATATATATACATATAATATGTACATATTTACAAAATGTCAATCGGAATTAATTCAAAAAGTTGACGTGCTTATATATACCTACTTACATAATATATGTATTTCTTATGGAAAACACAAAACCCTAATCATCGATTTTACCAAAAAAAAAGAAAAAAAATCCATTAGAAAATCTGAAAAAGGGATAAAATTTTTTTTTGCAAAACATAGAAAATGCGGTTTTTTTACTAATGTAATTAAAAGGGATATGCAAAAGGATTCTCTTCAACTTTTTCACATGTTTAACATCATTTGTATAATTCGTCCTTCTTTGGTTTTTATGGTTTATGTATATATAAATTAAAAAAGTTTTTCTTTTATCTACAGTGTGTTTTGATATTAGAAAATAACAATAAATGAATTAGATCTGAATAAATATTAAAGAGAAATATAAGCAGAAAACTATAAGACTATAGTTTTATTAGAAAGAAGAATTCCAGCCAGGTCTTTAACAAAAGTTTTTTACCCTATTGTGTCATAATACTGTAAGGTGTAAATAGCTTTGGTGAGAATAATATTAGAAAGAGTTCAAAATATTTTCAGTAGTTATTTCCAGTACCAGAAGTTTTATCATCAAAATACTACAGTAAGTCTTCGAAAAAGTTGTATAAAAAATTAATATTTAATATCAAGAGATAGAGAAGAGGAAAATGAAAACAGATCTTGTTGTTTCTGTCTTAATAAACATTTTAGATTAGAAATCTAAAAAACAACTAATTTCATTTCAGAATCATTTTGAAAATTTAAACTAACTTTTCATAATAATGACATTTTCATAGTTTCAATGCTTTCAAAATTTTAATTAAAAGCGAAAGTAGTAGAAGCATTTTTATAAGCTGTGTGAGATCTCCGGAAGCTTAAGAAGAAATTAAAGAACATAAAAAACTGCCATATGTCCTTTAAAATTTTACATCAATAATGTCAAGAAATAATGACTCAAACTACTTCTCTTTACGAAGTTCAAATATCGTGTTGAAAAGATGTCCCGATTTCAATGTTTTTTTAACTCTTATTAACAAAATTTCTTTTGTGTATTTATTACTTATGATTTGATCATTAAATTTTTAAATAGTCTGTAGTTTTACTCATTTAAATTTTTTCTAAATTCTCGTATATAATACTAGTAAGTATAAATATATATATATATATATATATATATATATATATATATATGTAACGTATATAAATATAAATATCCCTTTTCCTATAATAAGAATATACTTAAATTGTAGGTATTGAATTGTGCGTAATGTTTATAATAGATTAATAAAATAAAGGTGGTAAATCAATATTATTATTTCAATAGGACCTTTGAACGTGTGCTTTTTCATTTTATTTAATATAATTTTATAATAAGAACATTATATACACATGTACGTATATATCGGTATATAGAGATGTACATACACATATAATAATTTATACATGCGCGTACATGAAATCTTTTAAATTTACGATATTTTTTTTTTTAGATATTTTTATAGATAATTTTAGTAGATAATTGAAAATAGAAAATTTTTAAATTTTAATTAAATTAATTAAAAAAAAAATTTTTTTCTTCTTTGTTTTTAATAGAAAAAGTATGTGTCACTTCTTTGTGTATATTTTTAGATTTTTATATTCTAGCGTAATTTGTTCTTTCTCAATTCAAGGTCTTTTAAAGTAAGTACGTACTTAAAACATTTCATGAAAGAGAAATAAAAAGGATCCATAGTTAAACAGTTTTTTTTGCAACAGTTGTATTCAACAAAATATTTATTTCTTTTAATTCCTTAGTCAACTAAATTTAGAATTGAATGTATATTGTTTACAAAATGAAATTAATGTGACATATACTAACCTAGTTCTTGAACTTTACTTTTTACTTTAATTTTAATGAATAAAATTCAGATTTATCGTATATACTAAAGACTAGATATATATGTACATTTCAATCCTTCTAAAAACTATACCACCTTTTAGTATTAATTAGATAATCAATATAAGCGCCGGGTGACTCTATAATCACTTCATAAATTTTAATATTATGAATATGCAATAAAATTAGAAATTTACTTAGTTTCTCTTCGATTTCCTTCATATTTCTTTTAAAGATTGCCGACTATTTTCATATTAAAATTTTATAAATATTTTCAATTTACAAGACTTCATAATATACATATTTGCAAAATCAAAAAAAAAAACAGCTAAAATTTTTAATTGCCTTATTACCATTTGCAAATTTTTTACTCATTCAACATTTATATATGTATGTATCTGGTATATGTATAACATTATATTTACTTTTAAAAAAATTTTTTTTTTAGTAAATTTTTATTTAACTTGAATTATTTATCTTTCACTCTCTTCTATATTTATTTATCATTCATTCATTTTCTATTTTTAGAATGTGGAACACTTTAATATTTTCAGTAAATAAAGCATTTGATTCTATACACATTATAATATTATACGTATGTATGTATGTGTGTCTGATTGTTAAAAGAATAAATTTTGCGATCAACCCTTTTTTTGTGTTATTCTACTCTTCACTCCTCCTTGTAATCCCTTATTAAATTCATTATATCAAAAT
Source organism: Condylostylus longicornis (assembly GCF_029603195.1). Lineage (NCBI taxonomy): Eukaryota > Metazoa > Arthropoda > Insecta > Diptera > Dolichopodidae > Condylostylus > Condylostylus longicornis. The sequence continues at coordinate 1,876,105 of NW_026578009.1, read as the reverse complement.
ATACCCCTTTTTAGCACTTTCCAAAAAAATTTTGAAAAAAAGTGCTTATTAGTTTCACTTTGTCCGTCCGTCCGTCCGTCTGTCCGTGTGTCTGTTTACAAAAATTCTACACCCTTAAAGATAGAAAGCTGAAATTTTGTACGTACATAGATTTTTGCTAGGAACTTATTTTCGTAGAACAAAATTTTTATCTATCTCCCCCCCTTTAGAAGTTATACCCCCCCGAAACCCTAAAAATTCCATTCTTTAACTATTTAGTGCAATGAAACCATAAGGATTTTTCAAATTTTGCAAACGCAGAAAGGCAGTGGCTTGCTTCCCCTAGCGGGGTATAATAAAGGTTAACTTTAGAAAAACAAAATGGCCGGTCAAATTTACCGTTATCTAAAGTCCGTTTTTTCCAAATTTTTGATGTCGTTTATTTTCCAGACCCCAACCTGTAGAAGCTTGAAATTTTATGGGCTTTTAGACATTAACAAATAGTTCATTTCGTTGGAAGAAATTTTTTTCCATCTCCTTCCCCTCTCAAGTTATTGCCTCTTGAAATTTGTAAAATTTGAATTTTTGACACCTTATATTTCCGAAACCGCAAGCTTTTTCAAATTTCTATAAACACAAAAAGCTAACGGTAAATTTCATGACATTAAAAAATATAATTATTTTTCTTAAATCACATAATTAAACCTTAAAATCGAGCATTATGTTAACCCCTCTTTATATTAATTTTTGCTTTATTTCAAAGATTATTTCAAATTTATCATGTATGTATCATCCTAAATATATGCAATCCTAGAAAGCGTTTTGTATATGAATTATATGCTCTGTGTAATAATATGAATATGAAAATAATTTTTAGAATGTGTGATAGGTATACATAGACTGTATTTAAAAGCAGAATTTTCACTTGCTGAAGGGAAAAGTGCTACAATACAAACCATTGGTTTGACCCAACTTTATTTTCTATATAATATATAAACATTAAGAAATCCTTAAGTGAATAAAAACATACATACATATGTACAATAGAAAAAATACGAATACTGCAGTAACTTTTAACTAAACCTTCAAATACAATAAAATATCTTCATTCGTATAATACGTACATACATTTATTTATATTGAATTTTGTTAATTTTTTTTGGAATATCCAGGATGACAATAATACTAAATAAAATAAGAAAAAGGAATATATGAAATGACATGTATAAGAAAAAAGTAAATGGAAAATAAAAAAATAAGTTAATAGTAAAACAAAACAAATTTAACCATGACCTCGAGGAAAACATTGTTATTGCATAATGCCATAGGCAATTTTACATACATACTAACTCATTCTACATTATTCTCTATATTCTATTTCTTTTATTCTGTTTTTTTTTGTATATATTCCTCTTTGACTTCTTACATTATTATATGATGCTTATATCAAAAAGAGAAAGAACGATAAAAAAGACAATTACAATAAAGCACAAATCAAAGAACTCATATTATTATACTGTGCTACTCTGCTACTCTACTACTTTGCTATTATTCACAATACATTCTACTTTATTTCTGTACATATATCTTACGAATTTGAAAATCAATATGTTTTATATTATTTGTGAGATAAGACAATCAAATACTTAATAGTTAGCTTTTATTGATAGTAAATTTTTTTTTACGGGATGCACAAAAAAATAAAATCCTTTTTTTGTTTTAAATAGGTGAAATTTTTTACATTTTTATTTTCTAAATTAATAATTTATTCACTTTAAACGCTCTTTAGCAAGCTACTAAATTGTATTAATCGAATTTTTTTGTATTTAATTTTAAATTCACGAACTTGTTCAATCTATTTTCCGATTCTTAGGTATACCCTTTTCTTATAATTTGTTCTCCATTAGGTATATGCTTTTTTAAATGAATTGCCTACACTCTATTCTTTCCTTCCTTACTTTATAATTAATTGGTTCCTTTAATGATTTCTTTACTTGCTTAATATTTAATTTGCTTTCATTTTACATACTTCCATTTTTTATACACATGGCATATATTAAAAATTATTCACAATTTTTTATTTCAATCTAAAATTTTTAAACTAAATTTTTGAGCCGTGCTACACTTTAAAAATTTTTTTTAATTACTATATATAATGATCAATTCGAATCTTAAATTCGATATTCAATTCGAGATTATCATTAAAACGAAAAAATTAATTTGTATTCTATATATTCTAAAATTCTTTAAATTTTTGGCATATTTGACATACAAGTGACACATCAAATTTTCTTTCGCTTAATTTTTTGTCAAATTCACAGATCTCTTGTCAAATATTAAAGATATATCCGTGTTTTAAAATTTAGATCAGATTCTTTTGTCGAATTCGTAAAAAATTTGACAAATTCGACATTAATATAAACTCAAACTGTCACATTTTCCAAATTTCTATTAGCGATTATAGCCCAAAAGATTTAAAAACCAAATAAACTTACATTAAAAGTCATTGTCAAATTATTTTACTGCCCCAACTTCTCACTGTCTTTAGATATTCTCGATCTATTTCGTACTATTATTATGTAATGATATTCAGTAATAATGTCTAATTTCATAGTCTTACACATACAATAATACTGTTTATGTAGACCTTAAATATCTATATACATATATATTACTTTTATATAAAAATCCTGAAACGTTTAATAGGAATTTTAAAAAAGAATTCACTCTAAATATTGAAACAATAAAATTCTCTTACTATTTTGTAAATCTGTGTCTTTAACTTATATAAAGTCATCAAATCAATAGCAATGCAATGTTTATGTTTATGTTGTTTAACAATATACAAATATATTTATATAGCAATATAATATACGCAAACATGCATATAACGTCAATGTAACTTTGGATAAATACATGGTACAAACTTAACATAGTAGTATAATAAGCCTTTTTTAAACATATTCCATTGAAGAAAATCAAAAATGGTTTATTCTTCAATAAAACACAGAAATTTTAACAAATTTAAATATATTTGTAAAATACTTCGAATAATAATATTTTTTAATCTCTTTAAATTTGAAGACATTATTGTTTAGAGACGAATTATTTTGTATTAATTTATATTGATTAAACATTTCCGAGATTTGAATCATCCGAAATTTGAAACTGATATATCTTTTGAATTAGAAATGATACTGTAACAATTGTTGGGATATAATAAATTATAATTTATAATATTAAGTATTATAAATCCATTAATCCATTATTTTAAACAAAATATATTTCTCAAATTATACTTTTGAATATTTTGAGTATACATACTTTTTATATTCTTTATACATACTCGTACTTCTATGACGGTACAAATAAATAAAACAATTTTGAATCCAATTACCAAATCTATCTTGTTATCGAATAATAACCCAAATATAAAATTTCTACAGTATATGGTTTACTACTTTATTTCACATTTCATTTCAGAGAATCGAACCTAAAATTAAATGAAAATTGTGAATGAGTGTATATAATGTAATATATTCGGATATTTACAATACAACTTGTATCAATATAACAAAATAGTCTAAAAACTTCTTACATTATCAGATCTACATTGATTTTTTTGTATTATTCAAATTTTGTATTCAAATTTAATTCAATTTAAAACTTATAGCTTTAGGATTCAAGTTCTATTGATTATTCACATCGAACAAATTTGACCTATATTAGTCATACTAAAATTGCAATCATATATAAATGAAATTTTAGTTCTTCAAACAATAATTACTTATTCTCCATAATTCTAAATATTGTGTGATTTTCGAAGATTTTTCCAATTTTGACTGGAACATCTGGATAAGCTCGACACTCTGCTACGAATTTTATCACATCAAGTGATAAAAAGAAATTCATTTTTTAAAAGGATATTATGTAACTTTCTTTTGAAAATATTTTCTTTTATCTTACATTTTTTTTTTTTGTAAAAAAAACTCGAAAATTACAATTATATTTTATCGTTTATAATGTCATTCGTCTTGAAATTAGTGAAGTAATAAGTAAGTATGGGTTTGTTGTGATGCAAAGCAATACTAAATTTTATAAAAATTTAATATCATATATAATAGAATATAATTTGTCTACTTGATTAAGAAACATGATAGAATCTTCAAAATTTTCCCAAATATTTATAGAAAGAACACACAACTCAATTACATAATATAAATACAAAACAATCTTTAAAAAAACATATATTTTACATAATTCGTGAATTTAATAGGATGTAAAACAAAAAAGGGTTTTAATTTAATTTTATGTCGAAATGTGGAAGGTGTCTATAATATAATTTTAAATTCAATATCACTTTTATAACTGTAAAATTCACTATACAATCTAACAAATGTGGTGCAATTTTATAAATAAAAGTGCGTGAATTTTTAATTCATATAGGTAAAAACTTTACTATTGACTTCATAAATTGTGAATTTACAACATATTATTGAAAATAGGTTTAAAACTTCACTATCTATAACATAAGATAAATTAAACTCACTTTATTTCTGCAAGATTTTCTTTTCGATAGCCGAACTAAAACAAGAAAGAATGATCTGACGAATTTAATATAATTTTCAAGGAAAAATAAATTTTTCGACGAAATTGACATATTGCGAAAATTTTAGTTAAAAAATTTTCTCTATACGGAGCGGATCTTATTTAAAACTCTAAGGAACAAAACGAAAGACTTACTTCAAATTAGACTTGCGGCTTATTTTATTTTTTTTTTGGAAATGATTATTGTAGCGAACATTGAGTAAGGAATTTGAAAAAAAAATATGGTTAATCGAAAATGGATCCAGGTCAATAATAGATCAAGAATTAATTGCTTTATTTTAATTTCATGTATTTAAAATATGTTACATACGTATTATATCTGAGAGTAAAGTAATGTAACGCAAATTAGATTATTTACAAATTTTTTTTTCCTCTTCTTCAGTTTTCATTCCATTTATTCTCTTTTGTGTTTCTTTTTTTTTTTTTACAACTTTTATCATCCAGGCAATTCTCTAGATTTATTTACCAAAAATCGCATAAATTTTTGAATTTCTTTTATTATTTCATTTTATATCCCTACATACATTCATACAGACAATTTATATACATACATAGAATTTGTATTCTTTCATTTTGTATTTTTTGATGTTTTTCAGATTTCAAAATGGAAACCAAAAAGAAAAAAACATGTAGTTTTTTTTTTTGCTTTGTAATCCTTAGAAAACTGACTTTGTATATCCTTTGAACTTTTTGTTTTGTTAATAAAAAGGATTCCCCATTTTTTTTTTCTTTCTTCATATTATTTGTTTTGTTTTTGGTCTTGTATTTGTTCTTAAATTTTCCATTCTTTTTTTTTCCTTTTTGTTTGTTTTATATTGTTATTATTTCTTTAAATTTAAATTTAAGTGCCAGTTCAATAACGTGATATTTTTATGTGAAAATAAAAAAAAAATTATGTTTTATTTATGAGTATTGTCAAAGTTATGCAGTATAAATTTGCAGTCGAATAAAAAGCTTTCAAAAAAAAAATGTTGAATTAAAGAAATGAACTAAAATTGGTTAAAATAAAATTTTGATACGAGACGATAATAAAATCACAATTCACTTTAAATTCAAAAAAAAATTCCACTTTAAATTATTATGAGACGAAAAAATCTTAACAAATGTTGAAACTTTCAATTTCATAAAATTTTAAAATTAAAATAACTTTTTGCAATTTAAAGTCAAGTCAAGGTTCCTTCTTTGGAATTTTTGTAATTGTAATTGTAAGTGATCATTTAATCATGATTTTCAAAAAATATTTTAGTCGAAAACGAATCCAGCCAGATAATAAAAAATTATTCAAAAAATTTAATATAATAATGTATGGGAATATATGAGCATGAAATATATTCTACTAATTCTTAATAATATTGTCGATAAACAATAATTCTATAATACAATAATAACAAAAGTCTCATGAATTCGAATAGTTCAAAAGGTTTTCAAATAAAAAAAAAATACGAAAAACTTTTTCTCATTGAAATTTAAGAAAAATAAAAAGTTGGGCAAAACCAATGGTTTTCAAAAAAGCATTTTTCCCTTCAACACGTGTAAATACTGCTTCTTAAGCAATCTAGTACATTATTTAAATTGATTTCATAATATTATAACAAATTATGTATTAAACTATTGCATACATTTGGGATGAACTAAAGAGAAAAATTTAAAAAAGCATTAACATAATGGTTGAATTCGACTGTTAAGTAAGTAAATTAAGAAAATAAATTATTTAGTTTTTAATGGGACGATATTTATCGTTAGTGTTCTGCATTATTGTAAAAATTTGGAAAAGATTACAGTTCCGAAAATTCAAATTTTACAAATTTCGGAGGAGATTAGGAATGGATCGAATTAAAATAATTTTCTTCTAGTAAAATGAACTATTTATTAGTATCAAAAAGGTGTTAAAAAATGCAGACTCCTGTAGCTAATCATATCTAGAATCATATCTAGAATAACAATATATTACATAGTTTGTGGTTTCGTTACAATAAATAGTCAAACAATGGCATTTTTAGGATTTTGAGGAACTACAAGTTTTCCCGTGGGGGAGAATTCGGTAAAAAGTTTCTATTGTAAATCTATTTATATAAAAATTGTTATGTAGAAATTTTCTAAACGGACACACGGACAAACGGACGGATGGTGTAAAAAAATTCTAAAAATATTAAACTTTAATGTTTATGACAAGAATTTTATATAACAACAAGTAGTTACAAAATCATACTTAATTACATTTATTAAGGAAACTTATAAGTAATCTATAATATATATATATATATATATATATATATATATATATATAAATATACTAGTAAATAAAAGGAACAAATACTTACTAATAAAAATTTTCGCTCATTAATTACTTACTTAATTATATGAAAAATTATTTGTACTAATAATAACATACCTTAATCAAGTAGTTCTCATTCTTCCTAAACGCTGGCCAACATTTCTTATAAAAGTCAAGTTGATAACTTTTTCTATCAACAGTATATCTATGTTATGACATCCAATTCTAAATGTAACTTCATATATATTCACTCTTGTTGAATTTTAATATATGAATATATACATACACATATACATAATATAAAATAACCATTAATCATCATCCATTAACCAATAAATTGAATACCAAAAAAGAAGTGACTGAAAATATCATTGAATTTTACTTAGTAACTAGTTGCCTTATGGTTCTAAACTGATCAAAAGATATTCGCCTGACTAATGATCTTCGTATAAAATATTTATGTTACATTATTACTTTCACATCTTTGGATTATTTGCAAAGTAATATTGTTTTTCTGTTGTTATTTTATTACCGTAAATAGAAAATATTTCAAATTTTATTTATTTATTTTAAGAGATCACTAAATGAAGTTTATTTTTTAAAAATATCAAAATTCTATAATAAATATTCCATAATTCTATAATTCTATATATATATATACATATATTTAAAATTAAAATTTAAAAATGGATAATTTTCACGTTTATAATAAAGTCAATATTAAATAATATGCAAAATTAAAAATAAATTTCAAATTGACAAATGAAAAAATAATAATAATAATTAAATTAATTGTGTCAAACATTTATAAACCTTGAGTTGCCAGCAATCTCATATATATATTCTGACTATAATAACAATAAATAAATTCAAAAACAAAAGTTAAAATGTAATCCTACAATTTTAATAAATTTTTTAATAATAAAAAATGAATTTAATTTTAATTATAATTATTCACGTTGCAAAAAAAAAATACATAGATTTCTGTTTTGTTTAATAATATAAACTATGTATTTTTGAAATATTTTCAAAAGAAAGTCACCTTCAAAGGATAATAGCATATACATATACATACTGATGTACATACAATGACAATTATTTTATGAAGAAAATTAAAAAAATATCGGGTGACAAAGAGACCAAAAATTTAAAAATATATAATTAAAAGCTTAAATTTACCTCAGGTTACTAAGAAAAATGAGAGAAAAAAAAAATAATAATATATTTTTTAATTATGTCAAATGTACAAGGATTTCTTTCAAGAATACAATTTTTTTTTTGTTCATTTTCATTATTTTCCCTATATTTTTTTTTCCATTTGTATAAAATTTCTGTGATTTTTTTTTTTGTTTCAAATTTTATTTATAACACTTCAATTTTAAAAATGCACATACACATTATATACATATACGAAAACGTATACATTTACTCTTCAGGCCGTCTTCTGAGAACAACTTTTTATTTTTTTTTATATACATACATATACATACATACTAGATTCAACTTAATGATATTTCAACAGAAAACAAAAAAAAAAGAAAAACAAGGATTACTCTGAAACAAGGTGAAAAATTAAAAATCAATATTAAATTATGATCTCTGTAAGCATATAACACTGCGCAATTATACTAATATATGTACGTTTATTTATTCTATAAAATTACAGTTGAACGTAAATAAAAATTAAATTAGTAAGTGAATAATTAAATTTTTTCTATTAAAAAAATCTCATATACATGGGCCGTATAACAACTTTATGAATGTAAATATTGGCATTTCAATATATTATGTAAGTCAATATATTTTCCATTCATATACTCGCAAAAACATATCGAAAAATTAAATTCATTGAAAAATTTAACTGAATTTTAATGAAATTAGTTTTGATTTTTACAGAATGTTAATTTAACATTCTAATCCTGTATCTCGCTTTTTCATCTCACATTTTATTTATTTTCAAATTAAAATTCGCAATTTTTCTAATAGATATTGCATTTTCCAATAAGATCATTCATCTTTACAACTGGATGTTTGCGTTTTTTTTCTCTAATTACCTTCAAAAACCAAAAGAATAAATTTTGTATACATTTTAGAAAAAAAAAACGAGATAAACAATTTGGAATAATTCTTCTCACTCGAAAATAACATTATTCGCAAACATATGATAGTTACTCATCTTCTCCCTTAGCAAGTAAAGTAACGAGATACACAATCAGACTCTAATTCTACAATTTTTAAATCAAATAATAAAGCCTACAAGATTATAAAGACCTCTACAAAATTATAAATGTGACTCTTTTATTGTAATTAAATATTCATTTAAAACAAATTTATGTTTAGCACATTATAAATAAATTAAATAAATCCAATAAAAAATTTAAAATTAATAATAAATCAATATTTAAATTTTTCCTTCTATTTTTATGTTTACTTAATTTGAAAAGGCTAAAATAGGGCAAATAAAATAAACAAAATTTTTATAATGATATTATTTAAATAAAATATTGTTTCAAGCTTTGTTCTACAAACAATTTTCTTCGTCAATTATTTCGTAAATTAAAAATTTCATTAATAATTCTGCTCTTTCTAAAAATTAAAAAAAAAAAAATACAAAAAATGTCCATGTCCTAATTTTATTAAATTTAAATATAAATAATAATATTTTATTTTGTTAATTCTGAAAATAAATATTTAAAAATATGCAAAAACATTAATTGTATATGCGCCTTTATAAATAATATTTGTATATAATATATTGGGGTATGAAATACATAAAAAAAAACTAAATTCAAGGTTCAATAAATCTATGTTAAGAGGGAAAAAATGTATATATAATTTTTTGAAAAAAAAATCCTTATTATTCATTATCTTTTATAAAAATTTATCAATAAGTATTAAAACTCCCTCATTATCTTATAATATAATTAAATATATTTACCTGACAATGCATTTATATATTTACATATGTATACTTAAAATATATACATATACACATTACCTGTACATCCTTTACATACTGTATGAAAATTGAAAGGTTAAGTACTATAAATTTCTCTCTTATTAATTGAATTTCTCTCTTGTTAATATATTATGAATGGCTCTGTTAAATCGCATGATAATCTCTTAACCTGAATTCGTAATTTTTTAAATATCAAATATTAAATTTATGATAAGAGAGTTTTGTTAATATGATCGAAAGATCAAAAGATAATATGATCAAAGCGATAACAAATGTATTGTCAGAGAGCTGCTTAAAAGTTCAAAATCGAATTTTAAATAACTCATCACTTATAACTAAAGTTTTATGTAGAAAGGAAAGCTAAAAATTTTTTATCAATGTATCTCAAAGTTTAACTCCGAACTAATTGATAAACTTTAAACTTAATTTATATGACTTTTCAGCTTAAAGACTTTTTCCTCTAAAGCTTTATCCGAAGTCTTTCATAAGTGCATTTATAGATCTGTTGAAAGGAATTTCAATTTTAAGTAATAACTCTTATTTTTAAATTATAATAGTTGTTAAGAGCAGAAAATAACCCAGACATTATTAATTTGATTAAGAGAGCAATTGAAAAGAGTATTTCCCATAAATTTGTGATATATATATAGCTTTCTATTTTTATAACAAAATATATAACAAAATTCGTAAGTTGTTTTTAACTCATGTATAAAAGTTTTTTCCCACACAAAAATACATTTTACTATAATAGTTTTATATTTTCAAAAAAAAAATACTAAAATAAATACTACATGTTATTTATTGACATATTACTCGTCTATATTTAGAGCTAATTTTTTCGTATTACATCTTTCATTCAGGTGCGATAATTCGGCAATGTCATGAAAACGAAAATTTGTGATTAATTACTGTGTCCGAATCAATGACAATTTCTTTCAAAAACAGAAAGATGATTATTATTTGTGAAATCTAAGATTATTCAACATTACGCACGGTATAAAGACAATATATGTAAGTTATCGGGTAAATTATTGTGGGGGAATATGTGCTATTTTAAAAACCTTGGATTTGATAGACTACATTTTACTCTTTTTAATTTACTCTTGTTCTATTTTTATCTTTAGCAGTTTAAATAAATTAACTCAATGAAATATTTTCTATGGCAATTATACACAATATTCAAATCTAAGTAAATAATCTGATTTTACTTTAAAAATATTTGTTACCCTTTAATATTATTTTTTATCATGAAGCCGCTTAATTAAAATAAAGTTTTATTTTAATAAAAAAATTTCTAATTGTTGTTTTTTTTTTTCCGAAGAAAAAAAGAAAAGCCTTCCCACAATATTTTAAAAGCACAACGAATATAGAAAAACTGAGATAAAGTATAAAATTTTAAACTTCTTGAAAATTAAGTTAGCATCGAAATAAACTTTTTTCATAAATTTTTTTCTTCTCTTCTTTCCTATTCATTACTTAGCTTGTTTTCAACATCAGTAAATGATTAAGAGGGTACAAAAAAAAAATTCACCATTTTCACCATTTTTAAGTGACCATCTAAAATTTTACTTTTCCTGCTTGATCGTCATTCTTTGTCTAATTTCTCTTTTTTGTTTGAGTCCTTCAATTTCATGGTTTCGACGAAGTTGTATTATTTTTTTTTTTCATTTTAATTTTTTTTTTTTGGTATAAAGACTTTTATAAAAGAGGACATTTAATTTTCATTATATGAGAAGACTCGTTCGTTAAAGTAGACAAAAAAAAATTAAAGAGGATTTAAACTTCTTTCTTTTTAAAAATTTTACGATCCTTGTAATTGCTAAAAAAAAAAAGAAAAAATTTTGTTGTTTGTAGTATTTTTACTTTAATATTCTTTATATTCAAACGTGTATATATTAAGGTTCGTTCTACGTTAAAAAATTTAGTTATTTTAAAGAAAATAATAATTATCTATTATATACTTCCATAAATCTGGGAGAGTTGTTATAGCACACCTTCTCTATGCTTTTGGAATACTTTGTTTGCAAACTGTTTGTTACCTAAACAACGACATAATTTTTTTTTTAATTTAATATCATTCTTTGCATATACGTATGAAACGCCATCTTTAAAACAACACTTATTTGCTTAGAAGGCATAAGTTCATGATTTCTGAGTTATCTTAGAAAAAAAAATATCTACCAACTTTCTACAAAAAATCACTACGAACATAAGCGAACATCACTACGATAAAATGATCCATGAAATTCACAGTCCTCTTATGTTTTTATCTTTAAATTTTATGTATTGCTAATTTTAAATATTATTCAAAATAAATTTTTGTCAAGATTATAGACACTATTAAATGCTTTATTTTGTTAAAATAATTTTTTTATCTATAATATTATTTAAAATTAAGAAAATTGCAAATTACAAATACAAAAAAAAAAGTATAATTTAAATTTTTTTATATTTATAATTTTTGTAATAAATTTATTCTTATTTTCATCCAAAAAGTATGCAATAAATAGAAGTACACGTTAATGTACTTCTATGAAACATTGTAACACGTAAATAAAAGGTCGTAAAAAGATAAATAAAGGAGCCTAATCGTGTATCTCGCCTTTTCATCTCACATTTTATTTACTTTCAAATCAGAATTTTCCATTTTTCTAATGGATATTTCATTTTTCCAATAAGATTACTGATTTTTTTCAATTGGATTTTTTCATTTTTTTCTCAAATTAATTATTGACTGAACGTTTTATCCTTGAATAACAAAGTCAATAAATTTAAAAAAGATACGCAATATCGAATAATTCCTTTCACTCGAAAATTACATTAGTTACTCACTTTCTTCTCACTTCGCGAGTAAAATAACGAGATACAAGATTAGGCCCAAAATATCGTGCTTTTGCTCAAGTAAAAAATTTATTTTAATTATTGAAGAAAAATTAATTTCTAGCACAAAGTATGTATTCATTGTATACGAAAAATAGCACATTTGGTAATTGCATACTATCAAAATGCACAAATTTTTATTGAACCTTTTAAAACTATTTCAATGAAATAACTAAATAAGTTCGAAACAATTTTATTACAAATAATCTACATTGTTAGGTCTGCATAATTTCTTTGGGCTTTTGTAATATTGACTTTGGTAATTAAATTTGGTATATAACTGACAAAATTGTAAATTACACTCACATATTATTCACGTGTTTATACACATATAAAAGCACGATGAAGTAAGAATTTTATCTCCGATAGTGCGTTTATATTGTACTAGTTTATAAAATTAATGGGTTAAAAAGTTGAATATTAATTGCATTACATTTACTTTGTTTATTACAAGTATTAAACAGCGTATGATTAATCTGAAACTGCAACTTTTAATTTTCTCTTACACTATCTAAAATACTTCTCATATAAATGTGTATCTATGTATATTATGTATTACACTCTAATTGATATTCAAAATGAACTAAAATTGAAAAAAAGGTTAATATTATAACTTCAAAGTGCATTTTTTAGCAAAAAAAAAGAAAACAAAGTGTTGGAATTAAATCTGCCACATCACTTATTTTTTTCCCTGTTTAATTTATGCCTCGCACACATAAAAATATCTTCACATACATAGTGTAATACATATAAAGTGTTAAAAAAGGCTATGGTGACATATCGAGCTTTTCTAAAGTTAGACAGTATTTGTTTGCTCTTATCAAACAAATAATGAAAATTAACATTTGACAAAAATGACTGACGCAAATGCATATAAAAAATGCAAAAAAAAAATTTATTTCACTTTTTTACCGACCGCATTGTGTATACAATAAGGTAGGTTCTGTGATGGCAACAAATTTTGCATATCGAGTTTTCGGTAAGAACGCACTTCGCCATGGTGGGGAAGTGTAAATAAACTATTTTTAGCAACCTGCCCGTCTGTCTGTCGAACTGTCGGTCTGTCGGTCTATCTATCTGTGTTTTTACGCGTGTATCTCAATTTCGGCTGAACCGATTTTCATGAAATTTTAAATGTGAGTTTTTTTCGACAATGCCACGGATTGATAAACTTTTGGGCCTCGTAATTGGTCAGGCCTTGGAAACTGGACTTTTTTGCATCTTCAATCATTTTGTAGAAAATATTTAATAGATTTGCTTGAAGTTTCATTTATAAGCTTCATTCGACCGTGAGAGAAGCCTCTTAACTTTTAGAAGAAATCAGGTGTCAGGAACTGGACGTTTATTACGGGACTACTGCCAATATGAATTTTTTCGTATATAAAGAGAAATAATCAACCGATTTCCTTGAAATTTAATATTTAAATTCGAGCTGTTAAAGTGTCCTTAAAATTGTAAAGAAGAGAAGTGTTTAAAACGCATTTTCATAATGTTCAGGAATACTTTTACTAATCTAGACAATATACATTGTAATCGGTTATGTGATGACCACATCAGAACTTTTTCTATAATGAAATGCTACCATTAAAAATCCTCCAATTGAATTGAAATTTTTATTTCTAAATTTAATTTAATTGAGAAAAACTATTTGCTTAGTAATTATATTGAAAAAAAATCGTTTTATTCTTTCGCATTTTTTAAAAATTATTTACTTAAAATTATATTTACATATATACATATGTATATATGTAACTTGTAAACGTAAAAATAAATAATTTAAAAAAAAGGCAAACAAGAATTTTAATTTTATTTAATAAAAACGTAAGTGTTAATTTAATGTAATGTGTTAAAGTAAATATATATATATATGTAAATGAATGTAGAATACTTTTTACAACTAGTTCATTAACCACTTTGAAATATCAAATTAATTTTGCAATTTCATTTTGTAGACATACCTAAATTATTCAGAATTTAGTGTTCAAAAAAAATAATTTATAATATTTCAATTATAACATTGTATTATGAAATTAGATATATGCAAATTAAATATATTACATGCATCCAATGTAATAAAAATGTATAACTTTATGAACATATATAATTTTATGCAAAACTAATACATGTGGTATAACAGTGCACCACGATCACGTATAAGAATCTATTGTGCTCACTCTCTAAATGCTGGGCATGTCATACAGCACCCGCGCGATAGCCTATCTCCTGATAAACTCAAGCACTATGTGTGGCTCAGAAGATTGCAACACCACCGCCGTGAGAGCAGAACCCCCCAGTATTTCGCTACTCTTAACAGCGACAGCATCACACTCTCCCAGAAGGTATACTGATATCTAGTTATTCTCTCCGTAGCCACTTAAGGTGCCCCCTTTGAAGTCTGCAATAGCCCGACAAGACCTCAGTGACGATTTTCGCCTGATTCTTGCCAAAACTAATATATATTTTAGTCAAAATATATAATATAATCAAAATTGAATACACGACATTTAATAAATTTCAATTTCAAAAACATTTTATCTGAAACTAATCAAATCAAATAATTAAATTTTAATAAAAAATAGTTACGTAAAATATGGACGTGATAATTTCATTTTCAAAACATTACTTAAAAATTTTTAATTAAAAATAATATTTAATTTATTAATATTTTATTTAAATCTTATAATTTATTTTATTTTATATTTCAGAATAAAATTTGACTAATAATTCCCCCGAGCAAAACAAATTTCAATTTCAAATCAAAATTTTACAACAGAAACATCAAAAAAACAAACAAACAAATTGTCATATAATCAGAAGTAACATCGAAACTGCTAGTAGGGAGTTTTTACTTCAAATTTTAGGAAATATAATATGAAGCTAAAAGTCATTGGTAAATGTTGACATTCGGTAAGTTGTATAATATGTTTATATATATATGAATAATAATTTATATTGATTAGGCATTTTAGAAATTATTTTATAAATATATGCATCCACATACATACATATGAAAAACTAATTTTTATTTTAATTAAAATATTTTTGTATAAATTTTACTTTTCAAAACTATAAGTGAAGGAAATTTCGATTTCTAATAGTTGACAATATTCCTGCCTAAAAATGTTTCTTGAACAAAAAGAGTTTTTTTTGAATGAATATTTAACCCAAATAAAAAATCAAAGTCCCACTTGAAATGTTTTGGTTCCGATAAAATGGTGTGTCGATCTAATTGGATATAACTTCTGGGCTGGGCCGAACGATATTATTCATAAAATCCACCTTTCTGCCCCCGTTAGGTTATACCACGTTACTTGTTCGCCTTGAATTTGTATTTCTTAATAATTTGTAATACTAAATAGTTTTTGATTAAATAAAATATTATTAAAAAAATAAATATAATAATATTTTTCTAAATTTTGTCAATTATTTTTAAAACAACTCATTCAAAATTTATCTAAAATAGAATCAATGAACAATAAAGTATTCATATATGAAAACTAAAATATAATCCTGTAAAAACATCGAGCAACTACATTTTACGTTTTTAATAAATTCACATTAATTTGCTTACAAATAATATACAAATTTACGAACAATAAATAATTAATAAAATAATCTATGATATTATTATTCCTGCTTCTTTCCAAAAATCTATAATAAACGTAATAACGTATAATCATTTCAATATTATATACATATGTATGTACATACAGAGTGATTAAGTCTCGAAACAAGCAAAGGTGATAAGATACATCCAGACGAGCACAAAATACCTAACGACATTTTGCTTTTCTCGTAACTCAAGAGAAGTTATCTGAATCAAGCGAAGTTAATGTTATATTAAAATGAAGGTCGGGATGCTAAATTAAAATGAAAGTTGGGAATTCCCTGTATATGTATATGCATAATATATTTGCATATTACAAGATATTAGTATAAATTTAAATGAAAATTCATATTTATATAATTTTCGTAAATACCTGATAAAATTTAAATAAATGTATATACACTTACATATTGGGTACATATTACAAAAGTGACCTAGATTTGGCTATAGAATATTTGTTTTTAATTTAAAATTTTCATTAAAATCTAAATTAAATATTTTAATAAAAATTGTGAATCAGTTTAATCCGCAGTGCAATGACGACACGTTATAAAAGTATACTTATATTACAATCTGGTGTGTGTTTACCTAGAATTATACATATAATAACAAAATAATAGCTACATTTGTAGATAGATAATTCCAAATTGTGTATTTATACGAAAAATACTCCCCAATCAGATTATAGAATGCCTCCAGATGAACAAAACACACCTAGTGGCATTTTTCTTTTTGGACTCTCCTTCTCGAGTTATGAGACCTAAAATTTGAAATTTCTGACAATTATTTCAGTTTTACATTTTTATTTATAACCCGGGAAATATGTAAGTAAATTTTGTATAGTCACTTTAAAGTTCATAAAATTCTTCTTGCCAAAAGCAAAATTCTTAACATAACTTGGATTTAATTAGCTCGAATCTCAAACATACATATATGTAAATAATATTCAATATTCAAATTTATATAAAATTCTATACATTGAAAAACTTACCAATATTTTAATTATTTTAGATTTCTCCACCATGGAGATAAACAGAGCTTTGGGCTATTCATATCGCCCATGCAACGTTGGTCACCTGTTAATATGCACATTAGGTATATTTGGTACTGTTGGACGCCTTATAGATGCAAGACATCATGACGTATCATCGGCAGCGGCGGTAGCTGCTGCGGCTGCAGCAGCTGCAGCAGCAGATAGTTCAATGTTAATTGGGCCACATGAACATCAACGTGATAGTGAAATTGAAAAACACTACAATTCATTAGGGCAACAAAAATACTCGTCACAGTCATCCGTATCGTCAGCATCATCATCATCGTCATTATCATCGTTGTCATCCCCTTCATCATCACTATCATCGTCATCAGGTATCGCAAAGGATGATGGTAAGCATTAGCAAGCCGAATAAGCAATTATCTTTATGCACACCTTATTAGTTTTGAGCACTGGTTAACATAATTAATGTTGAGAAAAGGTGTATGTAAAAATAATTGTTTTGCAGATGCATTTTTTACACCATATTTAGGCCATGGTGAAATTGTTCGTGTAGTTGATCCCGAATTAGGTACATTGGAAAAATCAGCTGATCATCAGCATGAGCATGAGATATTACATCAAACACAGATTTCACATCAAAGAAGAAGAGGTTTAAGTCGACGTGAATCAAATAATGAATTTGAAGAGAATCCACTATTAATACAAACAGATAAAGGTAAAATAATGGGTACAACATTAGTAGCTCCAACAGGTAAAAAAGTAGACGCATGGTTGGGTATACCGTATGCTCAACCACCTCTTGGTCCATTAAGGTTTCGACATCCAAGGCCAATTGAAAAGTGGTCAGGTATATTGAATGCAACTTCACCACCAAATACATGTGTTCAAATTGTGGATACTGTTTTTGGTGATTTTCCTGGAGCAACAATGTGGAATCCTAATACACAATTATCAGAAGATTGTCTTTATATAAATGTTGTAGTGCCTAGACCTAGGCAAAAAAATTTACCAATTATGCTATGGATATTTGGTGGTGGTTTTTATTCTGGAACGGCGACATTAGATGTTTATGATCACAGGTATAACATTAAATGTAAATTGAATTTTTGTAGTAAGAAATATGAAAATTTCGAAAATTTTTTTAATATTTTATAATAATTTTAATATTGCATTAGTTTTTTTTTTAAAGTAAGATAAAAAACACTAATATGGAGCAACGACAAAAGAGAAAAAAATATTGAGACACTTTGAAGGAAATATTCAAAAATTGAAAATTGTACGTCAACTTAATTACTAGTTTGAATTAAAAATGCAAAATATTTATTAAAAATGCATAAAATAAGGGGCTGCAATTATTATGTCATTTTTTTTTTAAAGGTGATGTTGTTCATATTGCCTTAGTAAATGGTGTAATTTGAAGCAAAATTTTTATACA
The DNA here is from genome assembly GCF_029603195.1 of Condylostylus longicornis. Taxonomy (NCBI): domain Eukaryota; kingdom Metazoa; phylum Arthropoda; class Insecta; order Diptera; family Dolichopodidae; genus Condylostylus; species Condylostylus longicornis. The sequence continues at coordinate 1,857,365 of NW_026578009.1, read as the reverse complement.
TACGTGCACTTACTTTTAATACTTAATTACTTATTTTTTAATAGTGAATTTTTCATTAGAACTGAGAAATTAATAAATTAAAATTCACATTTATGAATTATACTTTACTATGTGTCCAAAGGAATTTTCATATTTTATACTTAAATTACAGTCTCTGATGAACAATTTTTACAAACATTTTTCAATTGAAGCTCATAGTAAAAAGCTCATTTTAAAACATTCGTATTTAAAATAGATGAATTGATAGTAATAAGCGTGTTATCATTTAACCAGAGATTGTAAAACTACTATGATTCTGTTTCATTTTTAACATAAAAATTTTTCTATACATATATAATTTTATACTATGAATGTAGAACTTTAGCAGCAGAAGAAAATGTTATTGTAGTTTCAATGCAATACCGCGTTGCATCATTAGGTTTTCTTTATTTAGGCGAACCTAACGCACCAGGCAATGCCGGCCTATTTGACCAAAATTTAGCTTTAAAGTAAGTTTTATCAGAAGGATATTAAATTGAAAATTAATTACCACCATTGTAATAGTGACACCTCGTAACCCACAATACTAGTGTTAAAAACAAAAAAAAAAATATATTTTATTATTTAGTTTTCCGACTACATTTTTAGAAAAACGCAAAAAAAAGATTATTTTGGAAAAATTTAAAAAATTTAAATGTGTGTCACTGTTGCAATAATTTTTGAAATGTGCATATATACACTGTAAAAACTGGAACAAATAACTAAGAAATGCACATCACATTTTTAGTGGAATAACAAAATAAATTTCGCACGATTTACTATAAGAACAGTTTTTTTTACGAAGGATAAATTTGCGAGAGCATGTATTTAGATTCCTTAAATTATTATAGTAATTTTACATTAAAATTTTTTGCAGTGTATATATATATCTTTACTATATCGGTACATACATAAATATAACATAATTTTTTTAAAATAAAATATAAATAGATGGGTGCAAACAAATATTCATCATTTCGGTGGTGATCCTAGTCGTGTTACTTTATTTGGTGAAAGTGCAGGGGCGGTTTCAGTTTCAATGCATTTGCTTTCCGCTATGTCACACGATCTATTTCAGAGAGCTATATTAGAGAGTGGCTCACCAACAGCACCTTGGGCCCTTGTTTCACGTGAAGAAGCAATTTTAAGGTATACAGAAAAATCAACTTTTTTCTTTACATATATTGTGTGTCTTATAATGTCATATTAATAAATATAAATTTTTTTAGAGCTTTACGATTAGCAGAAGCAGTGCAATGTCCTCATAGTAAAGAAAATTTGTCGGAAGTGGTTGAATGCCTAAGAGAAAAAGATGCAAAAACTCTCGTTGACAATGAATGGGGAACATTAGGAATATGTGAATTTCCATTTGTTCCTGTTGTTGATGGTGCTTTTATTGATGAAACCCCACAAAAAGCTTTAGCTCATGGCCGTTATAAAAAAACTGATATATTGACTGGAAGTAATTCTGAAGAAGGTTATTATTTTATCATTTATTATTTAACTGAATTACTTCGCAAGGAAGAAGATGTTACTGTCACTCGTGAAGAATTCTTACAGGTATTGATTATTTTTAAAACATAGGTAAAGGCTTTTTTTAATATAATTTTTTTTAAAATTAACTTTTGAAAAACAAATCAAGCAATCCAACATTTAATTCACGTCAATAATTATTTAACATATGTACATAAATTTTCTTGCTTTTATTTAAAATTAAAACAAAAAATAAATAAATTTAATAAGTTTTAAGAATCGAATTATTGTGCAATCACTGAAACTAGAAGAGTTGCACGTAACCTCCAAAAAATAAACATCTAACATTATCAATTTTCCACATTACAGGCTGTCAAGGAATTAAATCCATATGTGAATGCACCAGCACGTCAGGCTATAATATTTGAATACACAGATTGGGATGACCCAAATAACGTTCATACAAATCGTGATGCATTAGATAAAATGGTAGGAGATTATCATTTTACTTGCAATGTAAATGAATTTGCTCACAGGTAAGTGACTAAACCCAAGTCATGTACACCAAAACCCAGTGACAAAAGTGTATTAACTCTCAACACTCAGTTCCGGCAAAACTGTTGTTCTCCGAAGTGCTTTAGATTATAATTTCCAATTAATTTATATAATAAACTGAGTGAATTCTAGACCTGCTTTACAGCACTTTTATACAACCGATATAAATTTTTTAAATGTTTTAGTGGTTTTGCAATCAGACAAATCGTATATTTTCAGTTAATATATTTTTGTTTTAAGGATGCGAATAAGAAATTCAGTAACTTATCCTTAAATATAAAAAATATATAATGTGCATTTAATATAACAACAAATTAAGTTTGAAATTTTTTATTTAATTCGATTTAGATATGCCAAGGATGGTAATAACGTTTATATGTACTTGTACACACACCGGAGTCGATCCAACCCTTGGCCACGATGGACAGGTGTAATGCACGGCGATGAAATTAATTATGTGTTTGGTGAACCATTAAATTCAAAATACTCATACACAGAAGAGGAAAAAACATTCTCCAGAAGAATAATGCGCTATTGGAGTAATTTCGCGAAACATGGGTAAATCTAGTATTCTAATATAATATATATCTTATTTTTAAAATTTATGTATAAATAAATTTTTGAAGAAAAAAGTAATTCTTTGAACTACTGATTCTTATTATTATTATTATTATCTTAAAGTGATCCAAATGCTGGGTCAATTGATAGTAATGATCCTGAATGGCCAAAACATACTGCCGAAACTAGGGAATTTTTAGAATTGGGATTAAATACATCGCATGTAGGTAAGGGGCCAAGATTAAGACAATGTGCATTCTGGAAAGAATATTTACCGCAATTGATAACTGCAACAAGTAAGTTAAAATTTTTATAATCATTGAAAGTAACCGCATAAATTTCAAATTTAACCGCATAAATTTCAAATAGGCTATGAATTATTTATTTTCTTATTCTAAAAATTGTATTTGAAGTCCTAAAGTAAGAGTTTTAAGAAAAAGGTCTATATTTTAAAATATTTTGAAGTGAAATTTTTTAATGATAAAACAAAAAGTCGAAATTGTTTAATTTCCAAGTCTGAGTGATTTGCTTTAAAAAGTAGGAAAATTAAATTTAAATATTGTTAAAATTTGCGATTTAAAACATTGTTATATAGCACAAAAACCCTTACAAAAATTATTATTAGTTGCTAAATTAAAAATAAAAATATTACTAAATTAAATATTTAATTATTTTATTTATTCATTTACCGTTTTTTTCTTTTAAATTTTTAGAACAACAAACACCAGCCCCAACAACGCCAACAAAATGTGTTAACTCAGGAAATATGTCTTTTAAAAATGATAACAAGTATTTAGTAAAAATTTTAATTTTAGGACTGCTTTTAATAGTCTCAATTAATAATCCGCAAATTAACTAATAATAATTAATAAAATAATTAAAAAGAATAAATACTACTTTAAATTAAAATACATTATTGATAAATCTAGAAAAATAAATAAGAGTATAATAGAAAAAAAAAAAAACAAAATACACACACACACACAACATATAGAAGATTTTTAATATTAGTCAAGTAAAGATGTAGTAAGTATATAAAATAAATATATGATATATATATATATATATATATATATATATATACATATGAATTATATATACATTCATATGTATATATATATAAATATATATATATATATGTACATACATAAATATATATATATATATATATATATTTATGTACATATGCATGAATATAAATATTCATATACATATATACCCATATACATGCATATATGTATTGCATGTTTGAATTTATGTATTCATATGTGAATTCATATACATATAATAAAAGTATATTTTAAATTTTTTGAAAAATGATATTATATAAGGTAATAGGCTCGCAAACAACAAAAAAAAAAGATATAAAAAAAAATTTAAAACATCTCTATTAATTAATTGTTTAATTAATAATATTAATAACATATAAAAACAAAATATTAATAAATATAGTACTAATAAATTTAATTTAAAAAAAATTAATATAAAATTAATTCTTAATTTAATAAAACAAAAATTAATTAATAAAAACTAAAAAAATAATAATAAAAATGAAACCAATCCTCAAAGCTCATCAAAAATTAAAATGAGAATATTATGAATATAATATATATATATATATAAAATATTTAAAAAAAAATGCGACTGCTGTAGACATTAAAAGTATTTAATATTAATATCAGAATTAATTTTTTTTTAATTCTGATGAATCTATAAAAATTTTAATAAAAAAAAAACAAACAAGAAAAATATAAAAATAAATTAATCTATATTAATTTATGCATAAAATATATGTATATATATGCATGTATATATACCAGATATATTTATGCGTAAATATATGTATATACACATATGTAATAGTATATATGTATATATATGTTTAATTATTAAGATAAATTAATATTTTTCTTTCTATATAAGTTTTTTTGTTTAATATACTTATAATATTTTTAATTATTATTTTTTTAATTATTAATTAATAAAGAATTAATAATATTTATACAATAAAACAAAATAATTTTTTATATGATATCGAAAATTGAATTTAATACAAAACTCACAAACACAAATAATTTTCCAAAAGTTTTTTATGCAAGCATAATTTTTATAAAATTTTATATATACCTATACCTGCAATATTGTTTTGTTTAATAATTAAAATTAATCTACTATTATCACATTTAAATGCAACTTAAAAATTGTAATACATAATATATAAGCAATCAAATTTTAATATACTAATCGATTTATAGTTAGCAATTTTTATTTAATTCAATTAAAAACATTAACCATAACTATTTTTAATAAATTTTTAGGTAACCATAATAACACTCTCATATAATTAAAAGGAGCTCAAACTAAAGATGAGGATATATTGATATATATCGAAAACAAATATTCGAATAATGTTATTAATCTATAATAATGATTTACCATTAGCTCAATATTTTTTTATTTAACTGCCTAAAAATAACAGTATCCAAAATTTATAAAAAATACAAATTTTTTGATTTCTAATTATTTCTACGGCGCCTAACCTTCAAATATATGCTAACAAATAATAATTAAATATCGATAAAAAAAATATCGTATATCAATTCCTTATTCAAAATAAAATTATATAATTTGAATTAAATACAAATATACGTGTATATATACTTTACAGTATTATTCATACAAAAATTCATTGCATTATGAACTTGAAAGTCAAATTCTTAAAAAATTTTTAAACTTATTAAAAGAACCCCTTTGAATATTGAACAATCAGCTTAATTTAGTGATTACTCCCCTATACAATTAAAATGAAATTCGCCCATATCTTTATTATTTTTATTATTATTTTGTACTAAATTCAATTTACGATATCTTTTAAAAAAAATATAATAATTATATAATAATCACTAAATAATAGCAATCTTAAATGAATCAAATCGAAAAATATATAAAAAAAAAACCAAGTAAATTAATATGTTTATCACATAAAACAAAAGGAAAAATAAAGAAAAAAAATATTAAAATCAATTAATTAAAATTGTTAAAATAAATATTTAATAACAAAAAAGAGAAAAAAAAATACAAAAAAAAATTAATATTAAATTAAATAAATAAAAATCGCTTTTCTACAATTTCTACATTTTAATAAATGAAACTATATATTAAAAAAAAAAAAAACAATTTAGCGCATATTCATTAAAAAAATTTAAAATATGAAGAGAAAAAAAAATTTAAAATATTGTATAAATTTTTACAGATTAATATAAAAACGAAAATTTCAAGTGAAAATTAAATTTATTTATGAAATTAAAAGAAATATATAAAATTCTAAATACCTTAATTTGAAAATACTGATTGATAATTAAAAACAAAAAATAATTAAATTACAATAATAAAAATGTATTATAAAAATTTTAGATATTTAAGAGGAATTGTTACATTTAATTAATCTAAAAATAACGCAAATATATAAAAATTTAAAAAATAAATCAAAACATTTTTAGTTTATGCATATTATTTCTTATTTGTCTTAATGTTAAATTTTTAATTTTTCAATTTAAATTTTTGTTTATAATAATTTTTTTTTTATAAAATTTATTTAACATATTTTTTACAAATTTCATACATTTACTAATATTCAACTAATCTTAATTTTAACTTTTTTATAACAATATTTTCTTATTTATATTTAGCAATGAGATTCAAGATATTTTTTATTGTTTCATCTATTTGTACAAAATTATTATTGTTTTTATACACAAAACATATAAAAATCACTGATAATATTCTATCTATTCTTTTCTTTTGTTTTCGTAACCCTATAGCTTCACTCCTTAATGTGTATATTTGCAATTTTGTTTTTCTTTGTTTTTTAAATAATTTCAGTATCAATAATTATGCCATATAACAAACCAATACATGACACAAATTTTTTGGCTAGATGAATACATTCCTTTGAATAAAATTCGTTTATTTTCTTAAGATCTAAAATCAAATTATAGCAAACACATTTTTTGGCTAGATGGGTACGTTCCTTTGAATAAAGTTCATTTAATTTCTTAAAATCTAAAATCAAATCAGAAATAAATAAATTATATACAGAGGTGTAAAAGATATGAAAAAAAATTTGTATAAAATTTTTGAGGCATGCAAAACTAGTAGCATGCTAAATTTTTTTTAAAATACAATTTTCTATATGTTTAAGAAAAAAAAAGCGAAAACCTTTAAAGCTTATTACTTATAAGAGTAAATTATAGCAAAGTTTACTATGAAAGTATTGATTTACCATGTACATCCAATAATACTTATTTGTGAAAATATATTACACCACATCTTTAGTATGTATAACTTTTGAGAATGAGTATCATGATGTTAGCTCCTCTTACTCTTAATAAAATGTAATACTATCCGTTAGCTCCTAAATCGTCAGTATATAAATTCACACATACATTAATATAAAATGTTGAATACATTTATCACATAATCCGGAATACAATATTTATTTACAAAATCTAAAATTAATTTGTTCTAATTATTATTAATTGATTTATTTTCTTTTAAAAAATATATATATTTTTTTTGGTTATTTCTATATTAGTAAGCATTGATCATTATACACTATTTAACTTAATAGTAAAAATATTCTTTATATAAATAAATAAATATATAACAAATTCAATTATATAAAATATAAAAACAAAAATGTATAAGTAAAACAAAATTATAAATTTTTAAAAATTCAACAAAATATATTATAACTTATACATACCTAACAAAAAAAAAAAAAAACAAGAAAAAAATAAGAATAAAAATTAATACGCGCTCTAATTTCCTTTTTTTTTTACTTTAAATAAGCTTTAGCTAAATTAAAATAAAAAAAAATACTATGTATGAAAAAAATTTAATTATATTTTTAAAATAATTTTATATTTTTTTATTAAGTTATTTCTGTTTTAAATTTTATTAGTCAAAGACGCCTAAAATTTATATAAAAAAAAAGAGAATATTATAAATAAATAAAATTCAAATATCAAATAAGTTTATATTTAAAATTAATATTTAAAAATAAATTCAAATAAATTTGTATGTAGCTATATGAACATCATTTATAATATAATAAATTAGTAAAATTAATTTGGAAGAAAAAAAAAATTACTTAAGTAAAAATGAAAAAGTTTCAAAAAAGCCTAAAATTAAGTATACACATAGAAAATAGAAAAAACAAACACTAGAAAAAAAAATCTTTTGTAAAATATATATATATAAAATATATATTACCTAACAAATATAATAAATATAAAGAAAAAAATAATTAAAAATAAAATTAATAATTTTAAAAGGAAGCACATTTTTCTCTTAAAACAAAATAAACTCTTTACTTTTAAACTATTCAAATATACTCGTGTAATTTATATTATACTTCTACAATACATAAATATTCTGTAAAAAAACAGCAACAACAAATGTTATATGAATTTTATCTTTACAATTTACTATAATTTTAATTTTCGTACATTACAAAAAAAATAAATATTTTTTTTTTATATAATTTTACAAATTAAAATATTTTAAACACAAACTAAAATTGTTTTAAAAAAAAAAAATTTACATTTTATAATACACACACTTTTTGTTAAATTTCAAAAAATCTTCTGTCATTTAAATTATAGATTAATTTTTGAATTTAAATATTTTTAAAATTCAATGCATCTACAATTACTAAAAATTTTTTAAATAATAAAAAAATTTGTTTGAATAAACACAAATAATTCTCTATTTAAAAAAATAAATACATAAAAATATTTTAATTATATCAGTTTAAAAAAAAAAAAAAACAAATAAATTTTACTACAATTTTTAATTACTCAAGAGTACAAATTATTTTAAACATTAAGATTTTAAACAATTTTTATTTTATTATTAATACTATAGGTATTTACTTTAGTAATACACCAATTAAAACCAAAAAAAAAAAAATTGTAAAACTCTAAAATCATAACTACATAATAAAATATAATAAGTTGCATAATTAAATTATAATCATCATTTATGCAAATTTAAAAGCTTATTATAAGTATTAATAATTTTTTCTTTAATTCAAATTTTGCTAAATATTTAAAATAAATAAAAATCTTGTTCAAAAAGCACTACATAATTACATATAATATTAATAAATATGTATATAACAAAAATATATACAAGAAAAATTTTAAATCAAATATTTTTATTTTATTTTTTAATATTAATTTATATTTATTTAATATATTTATTCAATATTTAAAGAACATCTTTAATAAGCACAATGCTTATTAAAATACGAAATACAAAACCGAATACTTGAGTTTTAAATAAAAAACCTTTTTTTTTCAAAAATTAAATGATTGCTAAAATTCCCATTCAAAAAATTTTTTTTTGGTTTGTTTTTCCTATAGTAACTCATTTCGACACAAATTTTTAATTTTAAAATTTTGGAATATATTTATTCAAACAAATTTTATTAATTAGCATCTTATGTTCATAAAACAAAAATAAATTTAAAGTAAGTAAATTTGATCCTATTTTACTTAATGAATTTTTAATTTTATTTATCATTTACTAAATAGCATAACTTATATTATTAAAAACACAACATACAAAATTATAATATTTATATGCATTGTAAATTTTAATATATTTTATAAAATTACATATATTTGAGAGTTTCATCTTTTTAAATACATAATATAATAATAATTAATATTTCTGAAAATTTATTATAAAATTTAATAATTTTTACACATGAATAAAAATATTATTCTATCTTAAATATGTACACAAATTTACACTATTATATACAAAAGAACCTATAAAACATAATAAAAGACAATTTTTAAACTAAAAGAGAAAAAATAAATAATATATATATATATATATATATATATATATATATATATATATGTATATTAGTATATAATATATATATATATATATTATATGCATAATATATAATATTTATATATTTATATATAACATATATTATGTAAAATTATTATCATAAAATATGAAAATATTATATAATATGTATATATCTATATATATATATATATATATATATATATAGATTTACAAACTTTTCATACATGTATTAAAACAAAAATATTTAGATTCTTCATAACAACAACAAGAATAACGGTAACAAAATGAAACTACAAATTTATATTTTACAATACATACATGCATAAATTAAAACTTAAACTCTAAAACTCACACAAAAAAGTAAATATTATTAATCTTAAAATAAAAAATTTATTAATTATAACAACAAAAACAACAACGGTATATAAATTTTACTTTAAAAATACACAATTTTCTTAATTAAAATAAAAAATTAAACAAAAAAAAAAAAAGCACATACAATATAATTATATATAGTATATTATGTACTTACAATATGTACAAATGGTATAATATACATATTATATATAAATATATATAAATAATATAAATAATAATAATATAAATGATATAAATGATTATTAAAATCATAAAAGCATAAGAAAATTTAAACCAAACACAACAACTTTAACTGAACAAATTATTTAAAATTAAAAATTATAAATTTTATTACAGATTTTAAAACAGAAATTAAAAATATAAAATTGATTTCAAGTTAAAAAGCAAAGTGATATATGTAAATTTTAAATATTTAAAATAAAAACAAAAAAATTAAAATTTAAAACTAAATTAAAAAGCCCATAATATAATCTCAAACAACAACTTATAAATAATATTACAATTTATAAAATATGATTTTAATTCAGAAATGTTTTCTTAAAGTATATGACGCATACTAAACTTATGAGTTATGAATTTTGTTATTAAATATAATTCAATGGTTGTCTAACTATATTCTTTTATTAATATTTATACTCATATAAAAAATGTGTGAGGCATCAAAATGTTATAATATTTATAATTCAATTAGTTATACAATAACTTTATGGTTTATGGTGTTCGAAACTTATTAATGGTCGAATTTATCAAGCTACAATTTTATTTTTAGAATAAGGCAAATTTTTTTAAAAAGAAAAAAACAGGCAATATTAATTAAATTAAAGCTATTTTTAAAATAATTTAACGATATCTTTAAATTTTTTTAATAAATTTTTCTATTTGTTTTTACAAAATTTCAATTTTAATTTTGAAAGCAATCTCTGAAATAAGATCATTATATAAAAGGAAGTATAAAAAAATAAAATAAACTTTAAGTTCTGCAAATTTTAAGAAAAACTTCACAAACACACCATTTTAATTACAAAAAAAAAAAATTCTTAAAAAAGAACAATAATGCAAGCCATCATTAAATAAATAGTTTATGTAAATGTGTATGTAGTTAATTGAAAAAAATAAATGCTTTACACTTTAGTTTTTAATAAAAAAAAACAAAAAAAAAAAAACAAATGCAAAATAAAATATTTTAAATTTAAAATTCAAAATAAAAAATTTCATAAGGGAATTCAAATAACAAAATTAAAGAAATATCTATAGGTAAATGTGTTATATAATGTATAATTGTTATATATTTGTAGTTATTCAAAAATAAAACTATACTATACCAGTTATAGGTTATATACTGGCTTTTATCGGCTATAACAATTATTGTATCATATAAAAACTTACATTAGGAATGTAAACATTTATATGAATGATAAATTATACACTATAAAAAAAAATATAGGCACATGTATATTTGGTTCATTATTATACTTAACATATAGATTATATAATAATAGAAACATTCTAAAAATTGCACAAAAATTTATTGAATCTTTTAATAAAATCGATTATTTTAAAAAAATTGTATTCAAATGGAAATTTATATATTATAATTTTTAAAATTTTATTATAAACAATATTATTAATTTTTTTTTAACTCAAAATATTTAATAATATTCATTTCATCATTGTTTTTTTAAGAAATATTCAAAAATTTTATTATTTAAATTTATATAGCACACAACACAATACTAATTTGAAAATATAGATTTTACATTTTTAATTTAAATCTTATAAATTTACAACTTTTTAATTATATGATAAAATTTTTAATATTGTTCTCCTTAAGTTCCAGAAATCTTTTAGTACTGCTAAACGTCAGCTAATAACAAGATTGTTTTAGAATTTATTTATTAATTTATTATTAAAATTATAAATAATATAAATCCCAAAACTTAAGCAGTTAAATTCCTACTTCACGACACTATCCCTGTATAATATGCATAGTGTTATACTCCTTCCTGTTGGAACAAAAAGAAATTTTAAATATAAAAACATAAAATCTGATTCTTTTGATGTAAAATTAAATAAAATTCACATTTACCAATTATTTATACATTTAAATCATAGCATAAATTTTGTATCACAATAATAATTTTTAATTTTATTTATAAAAAATAATTCAATAAAATTTAAATATTTTTATTAAAAATAAATAATTCAATAAAATTTAAATATTTTTATTAAAAATAAATAGAAATCATAAAGAAAGAGAATACAATGACATTTAAGAATTACAAATTACTAACATATTAAAATTGCAAAATACATAAAAACTTTAAAATAAACACGAAGAGAAAACGCTATGCTTGTTAACAATTTGGCCTAGTGCTATTTGCCAAAATAAAAAAATATAAGTGATTATTAATTTATTTTTTATTTTCGTCTTTTAAAAATTTATAATATTTAGTAAAGTAGAAAAACAAATTTATCTATAAAAAAAAAAAAAATTTAGATAATAAGATTTAATTAAAAAAAAATTCAAAATTAATTTGTATTATATACACGCATGCTAATATTTGTATATATAATATGAGAATATATTTAAACATATAAATATGTTTTATATATTTTAAATATTATATATTTTTATCGGATGTATATATATATATATATTACTTCATATTCAATTAATTAAAAACCAAAAAAAAAAAATGGTACTATCAAATATAAAAACCAAAATATAAAACTTCAAATGAATTAATTGAAGAAAAAAGCGTTTAAAGCTTCAATTATAACTGTAACTATAATATATACTATAATTATAATTAATTTTTACAATTTTAGCTATATTCCGAGAGAGAAAGAAAGAGAGTAATCGGATGCAGGTGCAATCAACACAATATCATATTTTAATGCTGGATTGTTATGTATATATATATATATATATATACAAATTCATATATATTAATTAGCCGAATTCTATATTGCACTAGAATGCCTATATATTACTTGCCTATACTAAATAGCTTTTATATCAAAATGTATTAATTGATATAATAAAATGTAAAAAATATATAAAAAGTTATTTCACAAAGAAATACTCAAATATCTTAATTAATTAATTTTTTTTTTCCTATTTTAATATTGAATATTTATATTTTTTAATATCAAGAATACTATTTAATATTCTTTATCCAATATATTTATAATAATATTTAATATGTATAATATTATACACGAATTCAACAATATTATTTAAACAAGCATACATATTAATTATAGAAAAAATTTCATTATAGTCATTATTTTAAAATTATTTTTTATATTTTAAATACATTAATTCTCTTATATTGAGTTATTTTACCAAAAAAAACACAATAAATTTTCTGTTATTATAAAACATTGCACATAGATAATATATATATATAATATACATATTTGTGATATTAAAAAAAAAATTGTAAAACTTTAAATTTGATTTTTTAAATAATAAGAACTATTTAATATGAAAAATATTTATAATTTTATAATTGAAATTTATTATTTAAATTTAGCTTGTTTTTTAGTTGAAATAAAAACTAATATTTAATTTTATATACATATCTTAAACAATTATTATGTTTATAAATTTTTATTATACTCATATACCTGCAAAAGATACTGTTATATTTTGATAAAATTAAACATTTCTTTTTATTTATTTCTTCAAGCATAATGTGTAATTTTGTATTTATAAACACCATACTGAAAACCTAATATAAATCATCTTATATATTGTAATATATAATACGAAAAGAAGAAATATTAATAAATAAAAAAAAAAAATAAACAAGTTCACGTCACGGGTTACTCTTCAAATAATAAAATTATATAAATTTTTACAATAATTTTTATTATATATAATTATTTATTTATTTATAATTATTGTTTTCATACTTTTTAAAAAACAAAATGACTTGCCTTGTTGTTCTCTCAAAAAACAAAGAAAAAATTGCTGTTTAAAATTTAATAGTACATTATTATAAAATATGTTTTTAAAAAGAAAAATACAATAAAAAATATTAAAGAAAAATTAACAAAAAAAAAGTATAAAAAAAATTACATACATTATAATGATACCTACATACCATATTAATATTTATGGTACACATAATAAATATATATATATATATATATATATACATAAATATATATAATATATATAAAACTATTATATGAAAAAAATGATCTTTAGATCTTTGAATAATTTAAAAAAATTAAAAATCTTTAAAACAAAAATTAAGTATTATGATTATAATTAAGGAGGAAATAAAATGTTCATTGACAAACATATCATTTAAGCTTAGAAAAAAACTTGACCATTTTATTATAAAAAGAAAAAAAAACAAAATTTATATAGATATATATATATATATATATATATATATATAAATAAATGTATAAATTACAATTAGTATATTCATATATATACATATATATATATATATATATATAAAATTATAACTTACTCAATTAGTCTATCTATGTAGTAAAAGAAAAAAAATAAAAGAGAATAAAAAACCCAAAAAAAAAGAACAAAAATTATTTTAATTCAAAGGATAACGTAAACAAAGAAAAACTGTATGAAAATTTCTTCTTTTTTGTTTTTTATATTTTATATAAAATTCTATATTTTCATGCTAAAAAAGCTTTCCTTTATAATTTTAAAATTTTGAAATATTCAAAGCTAAAAGAAAATAATCTTCAAACTTTCTTTCTCTCACAACGTGTGAAATCTTACTATATGTATATGCATATATGCAGTTTGGGAGTATCGTGAAACTAAATATATATAAAGATGAAAAAAAAAGGAAAAAATAATTCCAAAATTGGAAGTATTCCAATTAAGTAAAGCAAAATAATTAGCAGCAAAATTTTTACTAAAAAACAAAACAAAAAGAAGTTGGGAAGAAAATTATATTTTGAATTTAATTTTAATACTCGTTTTAAAATTCCTTCGTACAACGAAAAAATAAAAACTATTGAATTTAATTACACTTATTGAATAATTTCAAAAACACTGTTTTACGATTCATTAATACAGAATTAAAAGAATATTAGAGTTTTCCGAAAAAAACTTTTCAAAAATTGGCTATTTTTGTTATTCAAAATTAAAATGTAAAAATTTTTTTATTGCCAAGAATTAATTTTTTCTTATAGTAATTATTTTACTTTAAATTCAACTACCTACTTAATTAAAACACTTAAGAAGATTAAATAAATTTCTCATACGTATTTTCTATTGTTTTAAATATAATAAAACCATAATATAATAATATGTAATAATCAATATTAAATAATTTGTAAAAACAGAATTAATAACATTTAATATTACAGTATATACTTATACGACAATATTCAATTAGATACGTATAATGTTTATATTAAAATAAATATAATAGTACCCAAATATTATAATATACGAGTATAAGATGGAAATATGTGAAATAAAAATAAATATTGCAAATGAAAACAAAGATAAAAAAAACAATATAGCGGGAAAATTGAGAAGATAACATATAAAATTACTTTATTAATTAAATTATATTAAAAAAAAAAACAAAAATAATAAAGAATGAAAATATAAACATAAATAAATATAATAATATTTGAAAAATAAAAGTTATTAGTTAAAACAAAATAAAATGAAACTATTAGTAAAATTCAATAAATATGAAAATTAGTTGTAAATTTACTTAATAAAATTAAAAGAACAGAAAAAAAAAATATTTAAGTACTAAAAATTAAATTAAAAACAAAAAAAAATTAAAAAAAAAAAATTTAATTTTGAAAATTAGAAAAAATTAAAATTGAATTAAATGTGAAGTAAAAATAAATACACACTCACACAAAAAACATGTTTATTTTGTTCCTTTTTTTTAAATTTATTAATAAAAAAAAATTTATTGAAAAACC
Organism: Condylostylus longicornis; assembly: GCF_029603195.1. NCBI lineage: Eukaryota > Metazoa > Arthropoda > Insecta > Diptera > Dolichopodidae > Condylostylus > Condylostylus longicornis. The sequence goes on along the minus strand of NW_026578009.1, from coordinate 1,841,552 downwards.
AATTAATTATTAAAATTTATTATTATAATTCAAAAACTTAAAAAACGATGGAATATAATAATAAAGAAAAATCACTAAGAAAATAATTGTTTTATTTAAAAAAGAAAAAACTTTAATACATACCTTTAAATATAAATTAAACACGTTAAAGAGATATTTTAACGCACATATCTGCAAGTTAAGAAATTTCCAATTTTGGATGAAAAGAAATCGAGTTCGTGTTTTTGCGAATTTCTTTACTAGACTGTAAAATAACACCTGCATAAGCTTAAAAAATCGGGCTCCCATTGGTGCAGATTTTGTAGGAATAGGGACGAACCTGCCGAACATATTCTTTACGAATGCACGATACTGCCTGTCCAGTGTCACAATTATTTTTGACAAGGTTTCCTAAGCATTCAGAACCTGCTATCCTATTCCCTTGGGAATATCTCCAGCTTTATACTTGGAACAGTAATATTATATTACTGTATCGGCTATTGCTACAGTGTTCCAGGGGAGATGTCATCTTACCTATTCGGTGCTCTTGAAAAATCTGCATTCTACAACATAATAGTACATAAATACACATGTACGTTAAGTTAATTATTTCACTAATGAATAAACACATGTTGAATACCATTGCGGACAACTAACTGATTAATAAATTTACTTTTTTTTATAATAAGGTAAAAAGATTTTTTTTAAATCTTTATTGAAATTTAAGAAAGTATAAAATCTAATGTTTTAATTTCTTACATTTATTTACGCAATGAGAAATACTAATAAATATAAATATTTCTGAATAGTACTACATATGAATGAATTTCTAAGAACTAATTTTTTGTTATCAATAAAATTATTAAAATACTAAAAGTTATCGTTATAAAACTGGTAAATAGTTTTACTGATTTGTATCCCTATTGGACGATTTAATTTTCCACTTGGTATACAAGCCAGAAGCTTTTCTGCTTCTTCCCTATTTCCACATTTTTTATAAGCTAATAACAAAGATTTAGGTGTTGGATATATTTCCGTTATTGAAAGAGCTTTGTCAATTGATAAAGATTTTAATTGTAAAAGTTGTTTAATAAATATTTCTCGAACTTTAACATTCTTTGTTTTACTAGAATTTTCTTGAAATTCATTGAATTTCATTAAATCAAAAGATGAAGCATCCATAGATTGTGATTGTAAGGATTTTTTCTCTGTACTCAATAAAGTTTTATCCTGCAAATTTACAAAATAAGATAAATTATGAATCCAAAAAAAATGTAAATTTAATATTACCTTAAACATTTCAATTAAAATTTTTGTTAACGTTGTCAAATATGATAATGTTTCTCGATGATTCTGTGTAAATTGAACTTGAAAACCACTATGCAATTGTGTATTTACTGCTGCCTGCATTAGCGTTTGAATAGGGAGACCAATGTGTTGATTATTGCCATAGTTTTCTATTAAATAAATAATATTTTGTATTCCACTATTCCGTAAACGAAACTTTTGCTCATGAAATCGACCATCTCTAATACTTGTGGCAAAATCGTCCATACGTTTACGTTCAACGATATATGGCAAAATTAATTCATTGTTATGACTATCGCGGCATATCCATGCAAAATCACCAATTGATAGTCGCCGAACTTCATGGGAAATTTTTTGTTTTTCAAAATATAGTCGGGTTTCATCTAATATTGCTTTAAATTTTCTAAAAAAGGCAAAATCACATTTTTAATTTTAAATACTAACACATCATAATTAATATTTTAAATACATTTAAATAATAATTCATTTTTAAATACATACATATGTATGTATGTACATCCCTAAATATTTTCTAATTTATTCAAAATTTGAACTAATAACTGTGCAGGTACATATGCATACTTACCCAGTAGTTTCTTGGGTATCTACGATTAAAATTATTCTAAAATGGCCAGGACCCATTTTAATTTGAGTTTCGGTTTCGTCAACTACAAACTCAATTTTAGATTTGGTTTTAATTTTTAATTTGGAAGATTTTGTTTTTGACAACTTGTTTTTCCGAAGATTTTCCTGAATTTTATTAGCAACCTCTACAATATCATTTTTATAATTTAAACTCCTATTGAAATCTTCCAAATTGTTTACTTTGTATTCCGCTAATTTTTGATCCAATAAACCACATAATGTTGCCCCAAATCCACGTAATATTCCACATTCACGTCCGCTCATCAAAGGCAATGGAAATCTTTTTAAGGAATCCAAAGCTACTTTTAATGTAGTGGCAGATCGCATTTTTTTAATTTTAGCTTCTTCTAACCACTCACTTAACCACTTTGTGAAAAGAGGATTTGGTGTTTTTAATCTAACTTCTATTCTAGACATCACTTTTTATTTAGCTTGTTTAAAAATAAAATTAAGCGGCCGATTCTAACAACCACTAACCTTCAAACCAAATTCGCCTTATTTGCCTCACATTATACCATTTCCTAATAACATACACATATGTATGTACATTATGTACATAACAAATAAAACACAGTTTTTTTTTTAAAGAAACTTGTATTTAAATTGTCCTACACATTCGAAAAGCAATTTATGTTTCCATTTTTTGTTTTTCTAAGTGTGCCTTCAGCTGTTGATTAAAATCATCCTCTACATTATCATCATCCCAATTATCTTCCCAAACATTTACATCATCTTCATCCTCTTTAGAGGTAGTGAAATCTACTAAATAAAACATTTCAGAAAAAATCGCACATATATTTTTATAATTATACCTTCTGCTGGAAATTCCTCAAACTCATCGTCTTCTTCTAAAATTCCTAAATCTGTTTTTGCTTTATTGTCTTTTTCTTTATCTGCCATTTTAATTCCTTTTAAAAGATATTTTCCGCAAACCGATTATACTGCTAACAAATTCTTAACTATGACAAGCAAATTTCTTAGATGAATAATAAAATAGAAGGAATAAGAATGGAACTAACAATATCACAAACAAATATGAAATTTGACATTTAGTTTCGAATTCGCTTGATATTAAACCCAATACACCTAAAAGCTTTGGTCTTTTTTTGTGTTGCGCTCTAAACATTGAAGGGTTTCGGTTCACTGCATTACAGCGCTAAAATCAACAGTGGACGTGCTGAGCCAACCTATGCGATAAATTTTGAAATGATAATCTAAATATTCTAAATCATTCACAATTTCATATTTTTCATTACTTATTATGGAATGATAAATGACTGAAATGACAATAAAATCAAACGTACACAACCTTTTGGCAAATTTGTCCTTTTATGACACTCAAATATTAAACACCATAAATGGAGTCTTAAAATTATTCCAAAAATATGTAACAAACTTTGTTGAAAAACCGAATGCGGAATTCATGTTAAAATTTTTAAACTTAAACTAATTGGCGCCATTTTACTTTTAAAAAAATCTGACGGTACATCTAATGAGAATCTAATGAGAATAATTTAGTATTTTATTTTGCTGCCAAACAAAGTCTGATGTCAAAGAGTGTTCATAAATACAACTTTCATCAGAGTCAGAATAAATTTTATATACTATTATGCCATATTATATGTAAACATTATCTGAATTTTTAAAAGTCTGCATACGATACATTGGATATTTTGATTGGCCTAATTTAAACATTTATTGAAAAATCTTTTGAAATAAAATAAACCCGGCATAAATTGAACAACAGATTTAATCAAATAAAATTTTGTATGATTTTATCCAAATAAATACAAATTAACCATCAAACTTTATTTGATGTGAACGTACTAAATAGTAAAATTGTATAACACAGCCCTGCTGGCACAAACTTAATCTTGAAATTGACAATTGGCTATTTTATGTTCTATTTCGGTGAGAGTCAAATCAAAAGTACATACTTATTACTTATTAAAATATTTTTTACACATTAGATTTTATTTCGTAATAAAAAAAATATAATGAGTGGTAAGTTTCAATTTTGAAAGTTAATAAATTTAATTTCTTAGCAAAGTTAAATAATATTTTTAGCAAAAAATAGCTTATCTACATTATTAGGGAATTATATGTCGGACAGCGATAATGAAAATGACGATGTGCAAAATTCAAACTCATTTTCTAAAGAAATTGGCAATTTAATTAATGAAATAGGAGGAGAAACTTGTGATAAAAGAGAATCACTTCCTAAAACTGGTAAAAAATTGAATTTTTTGTTTTCATTTTAATTTTTAGTAATACATTTTAATTTTCGAGTAGATTGGACGCAATGTATGGATGCTAACACTGGTCATCCATATTACTGGAACATTAGCACAAAAGAGGTTACATGGGAAAAACCTGCACAATATGAAGAATTTTTAAATGAAATTAAAAGAGTTCTTAAGAAAATTCCGGATGATTCTTGGGCTATTGGTTATGCTGAAGGTTCAGAAACTCCATATTACCTCAATATATTTACAAGAGAAATATCGTGGCAAAAACCTGCAAATTTCAAAGAAAAGAAAAGGTCAAAAAAAATTAAGAAGAAAAAGCAAAAATATGAAGAAAAGGAAACTAAAAACATTAAAAAGAAATACCCAAAACACTTAGAAGGTGGAAGTGATGAAGACATGTAAGCTATTAATATTGCAAAACTAAAAATTTTTTACACTTAATATCTATTTAAATCGCTATTTAAATTGTAGAAGTGTAAAAAGATGATTTAGAAGATGAATATATAATTTTTATTTTTAGAAAAATCGAGTTGATAAATAGTTTTACCAATAAATCAGCAACAAACTCTGAAGACGAAGACAAAACTAAATCACAAAATAAAAAGGCAAGTAGATATATTTATTTACAAAAATACTATGGTGCTACAAAAGTTGATTGATTGTAAAAGTTAATGATGAAATTGCACACCTGAAATTAGTTTAAGTAACCTAGAAACATAATTTATCTATGTTACTTCAGTGATTGCAAGTTTTCAAGCAGAAACCTTTTTTTTTGTGATGACGAAATTGCCTTGGTTCGAGTTTTAAAATTAATTTAACAACTAAAGGTTATTTATTAAACATTTTAAAATTCACGGGGCACTGAAGATTATATTTGATATATTATACTGAAAAAAAAAACAAAGTGATTCCAAATAATGTATAATTATTTTTTTTAAGGCAATAAATTTAGATATTGAACAACAAACATCATCAAAAATAAATTTAGTAAGTTATACCTCAGATGATGAAGAGGAGGGGGGCTTAGAAAATAATGTTAATCAAAAAGAAGAGGATAATGAATCAAAATTAGCTTTAGATGTAAATGACTCGACGCAAATGTCTCAAAAATCGATCTCAAAAGGTGAAAAAACACAAATCACATCGTTCGCAAGCATCATTACTGGGGGTAAAGTTGATGTAGAAATTGATGATGAAATTAGTAAATTAAAAGAAGAATTAGAAAAAGAGTTTGTTAAAGAAACAAAAGAGGATGAAATAAAAACAGAATGTAGTTCAATTAGTTCAAACAAAAATAATACAAATGTAAGTTTTGATGAAAAAAATTTCAAAAGAAAAAGAAGGATAGAATTTGGTACGAATGCAAAACATGCACAAAATATTGAGGAAATTGAAAATGAAGATTCCAGACCATCATTCGTATTAACTAATTCAGATGATTCCAAAGAACTTATTTCCAAAGAAAGCTCAAACTCAGAAAAACTACTAGCAAAGAAAAAATTATATAGTAATTTTAAGAAAAGTCATGTTGAATTTGTGAAGTCAAATGAAACTAAGGATGATGATAATGAGTCAAATCAAGAACTTTTAGATGAAAAAATAAAATTTGAAAAGGAAATCCATGATTTGAGTGAATTAATATCGGATAAAGTAAAATTTTTATCAGTTGGTCATGCTGAAGTATCCGCAGTTCAAGCTATTCGTGTGCAATTAGAAGTAATTTAATTTTTTACTTTAAAAAGCACCAAATATAATATTCATAAATAATATTTTTTTTATTTTAGACTTTATTGGCAGCTTTCAAATCCTCTTCTCTATCATTTGAGTATTTTTTTAAATGGCTAAAAAGTACTTCTGACGATTTAATTAAATTAGAACAAAATGCTGCACCCGAGGGATGGAAATGTAAATGGGACAGGTATGTGAAAATATACCTTCTTTGATTTTAAATTTTAAAAACATAGAAAAGTCAATTTGAAACGAAAAAAAAAAAATAGTATTAGAATCAGTGATAACAATCAAGTGATATTAGTGATAAAATGTGATAAAAAATAATTAACTAACGAACATTACATTGTAAAAAATTATAATAATTATAATGAATATTATATTACCAATTATATCAACGTAATGAAAATGATCCAAATTGAAAAAGTATACTACTTGTTTTGCTAAAGAATATTTTATTTAAAAACAAAAAAAGTGTAATTGGCTTCTTAATTCTGATAAAACAAAAAAAGAAACTTCCCATACTTTCAAATAAAATATTCTTTAAATTGACTATGATCTCTTATATTAAGAGAAATTTTCTCAACCGGATAAATGCAATTTTTATTTCATTTGTTATTTTAAAACATAATTTGTATGCTAAAAATTAAAATCTTTTATTGAAATGTATTATATTGTGTACATGTACATGTAATAATAAATTTTGTAATTTATATACAAAATACATTTATATGCAAAATATATCGATATTAAAAAGGTCAAACAAAAATATTTCTATTTATATAGAAAGTAAGAAGAAAAGAACAAGTAAAAAACGAAAGCTTAATATTAAATTTCATTTCAAATTTTTTTAAAAATCAACGAAAATCTTTAAAATCACCTTTGAAAATTTAAAATTTTACAGCCTGGAAAAGATCGCAATTTTAGGCAATTTTTTACAATAATTGTACTAATATTTCAATTTTTATAAAATATTTTTGAAAATATTTTTAGTACTTATAGGGAGGAATGAAATTGATATTATAAAAATTAATTGTCATTGTTTTAAAGATTTTATTTAAATTTGTGAAAAAGCTTCTTTCATTTAAATAATTAAATTTTTTTCGGATTATAAAGAATTTATTAAGAAAAGATCTAAAAGAATGATCTTTTTTGCTAACGTGTTCGTTCTATTATACAATAAACTGAGGTTCCTCAAAAAATATTATATTTCGTAAGATAAATTCTAAATGTTTAAATCTAAAACAAAGGATATAACAATTAAAATTATTAACAAGTTAATAAATACTTTTTATTAACACATATTAAATAATATATAACTTCTTATTTTAAATCCTGGTTATTCTTATTTGTCTTCAATGTAATAAACTTACATGTTAACTTTTTAGTATATTTATATATATATATATATATTTTTTTTGGGGCATTCATTTATTAATTTTAATTATAATACATATGATTCTATTTTTATTTTCTAAAAACAATTTTTTCCATTTTAATTAATTTATTTTGTTATAATTTTGCCTGTACATTTTATATACATTATTTTTTATTGTCTTACCAATTTTAAGCATAACAAAAAATTTATGAAATTTTAATTTATTTTAACTGATCACTGATTTTATAATTTTTTTGTGTTTTTTATTTAGTACCTTAGTTTAACTAATAATTTAATCGATTCAAATACTATTATTGAAATAAAAATAATAAATAAATAACATAAAATAAATTACAGGTATTCCTTCCATTTTTAAAATAAAATAAATTTTGTTAATGTAATAAGTTGATCTTTTAATTAAATAAATAAAAAATTTTTCATAATAAATAATTGACACTCAATTTTGTTAATTTTAATGTGTAGAATGTCACATTTTTTCCATTTGTTTTTTTTTTTTTATATTATTAATTAACACTTTATAATAAAGTGTTATATAATATTTTAAAGTTGGTTTTGTGCAATTATTACAATTTTATTTTAATTTTTATTTTAATTATCAAATATATGTATAAATGTATATATATTATATATATAAATCAGGTAAGTAATAGTATCATAGCATGATGATGATGATACTAATAATTATTTTATATAAAATAGGATAATTTTATTTTAATTGTTTTTAATTTTTTATTTTCTCTCAATAATTTACAATAAATGTTTAATGAAACTAGTATATGATTTTCAATAATAAATATATATAATTTTCAAATTGAAAAATTATGCAAATATATTTTTAATTAATTAATGTAAAATCATTGTTCACTTTGTCTGCTTTAAGAATTTTTTCTTTAATTTATATTGTATCTAGTAATTTCTTACAAAAGCCTTAAAATTTTTTTTTAAATTTTAGTACAATATAGACATACATATGTATGTTGAAAAAAAATATATGGTTTATATTTATAATATAGCACTAAATATTACAAATCATTAAATTTCAAAAATCAATAAAATATTATATATTCACTTAAAAAATAAGGTTTAGCTTTTAATTAATTTATCGAAATAAATTATTGTACGAATATACATACATAATATATTTTATTTTTATTGAATGCATTTTTTAAAAGGCATAATTTGAAAAAAAAAATCGCCAAATATTAAAATATTACAGAAATAACGCGATAGTAATATAAAAAATAAAAATTTTCACTTGTTCCATTAAAAGCCAAAAACCATATTATTTTTTATAAATATTATAATTAGGTACATTAAATTCTAAGAAAAAAAAAATTCTTAAAAATTTCATGATTTGTCTGTTGAAATTTATTTAAAAACAAAGTACAATTTATTTTATTGAAAATTGTAGCTTTGTTAGATTTTAATTTAAAACCTATTATTTATAAGAACACTTTCAATATATTTTGTACAATTGAAATTGAATGCAATTAATTTAAATTTCATTTTGATTTTAATTTTTTTTTTTTAACCTTTCAAAATTGTATAAATTACATTCGTCGTAATAAAATATGTATTTATAAAAAAGATAAGGTTCTACTTGGGCTACAACAAAAAAAAAAAAATATTTATCGAAACTAGAGATCAAAAATAAAATTTTCAATTAGGATATGGTAGTTATTATCATAATATTATAATAAATAAATAAATTAAATCTACGGGTTGGATTAACATTAAATTGTTGTTTTTATTAAGAAATAAATAAAGTTATACTATTTTAGCCTTTGTTAAATACGAGGAACAATTTATACTACAAGTCTCTTGGATTTCTTTTCTTATTTTGAAATTCGTTATAAAAACTCAATTCAGCATTTTATTTTTTCTCTGTGAAAAATATTAATTTAAAATCACTATTTATTTGTAAGCATATTGTTCTAGTTTATAAACCATTAGAAATTTAGCAATGATTGATAATGATTAAAAAACAATGAAATTATTATTTAAAATTTTCACATTGTTCAATTTTAAATTCACATTTAATTAAGTTCATAACAAAACATTAAGTTTATTTAAAAAAAAAATATTCTTAATTTTTATGATAATATAGAAGAAACAACGTTTAATATAAAACTTTTCCATTTAAATGTTAATGAAGTTATTAAAATTTCCTAAATATTGGAAACGATCTACAAAATAAATTAAACATATTATATTTTTATTATTGTGTGCTAATTATGTAAAAATTGATATTTTATTTTAATTTAATTAACTTTTAAATGAATTGAGAACATATTCCAAATACAATATTAATTTCGAAATTTCAATAGAATTTCTAATCAGTTCTCTAAAAATCTATTCTTACAAGAAAATATGTAGTTCTCTTCCTTCAGACACTAGGATACACTTGATTATTCTTAAAAATAGTACTGATTGAAATAATGAAATAGTACCGAGTTTTGTTTTTTAAATTAAGAATTCAAAATATTTGTTCTTTGAAAAGATTTAAAGTTGTAAAATTAATACAAAATTATAATAATAAAAATAAAAGGAAGTTTTTCTATTAAATTATTTCATATTAATTAATATAATACAATATAGACGATATAGTATAAAAATTAAAAAATATCCAGTGAAAATATGAATCACTTAAATACTTCACTGACGGCAGAAGTTAATCCCGATAATTAAAAGAAACTAAAAAAAAAAAAAAAACTAAATAATTAGCTATAAATCATCATAACGAGTAAGTAAAAACAGCAAAAGGAACAAAAAAGTATAAAAAAAAAATTCACATTTTTTCAATTTTAATTAATTATTTCAGCCAAATTGTAAGTATTTTAACAACACTTTGTTTTATTTAAAAGAAATATAAAATTATTTTAAAATAAATGATAATATTAATTAACATAAGAAAAAAAATTTTTGTCCCAATTGCAAAATCACAAAAAAAAAAAAAAAAAATCTAAATGATTCTGCCAACGTCATCATCAAATCTTCCTCCTCATTTAAGGCGATGCTTTTTAAAAAGTGAAAACAAAATGAATCCCAATCTTGAGATTTTGTTCAATATTTGGATGATGATTTGCGAGTTTATAATTTTACCAGAATATTTTTTTTTTTTCATTTTTTCAATTATATACTTATTTTTAAGATATGTAAATTATTTTATAAGTATTAAAAAACAAAATATATTTTTTTTTCTCTTAATATTAACCTAGATGTACTAATTTACCAAGCAAAAAAACAAAAAAAAGAAAAAATTAATATTAAAAATCCAATTGAAGATCAGAAAAACTGCACTTGTCTTTTTTTTTCTTTTCTTTTTTTTTTTATTTTTTATTTTGTTTGATACAACAACTTCATCATCCACCTCAACAATGTCAACAAACATATTACAAATTCACTTCTACAATAAATGTAAACAGAACAACAGCCCAATACTGTTATGAAAATTTAACTACAAATGAAATTCGTTGGGAATTTCCATCTACAAGTGATACAATAACTGAAACAAATAATTCTAGTGCCAAAGATAAAAATGATGAAGAAGTTGAAAATCTATTGACATCAAATAAAATGGAAGATCGTAAAATCATAAGCAATGATGATGTTAAAGGTGAAGTAGAGATGGATATAAGTACAACACCACCACCTAACGAAAATGAAAAAATAATTGGTATGCAAATAAAATAAATTTATTCATCAAAATTAATTTGTTTGCATATTATTGAAATTTAATATATAATTTTAAATTTTTGTTTTAGTACAACATACTTGGGATGCTGATAATGCACCACCACCACCAAGAATAACTGTAAGTTTTTTTTCGGAAACATAAGCTTTTAATACAATAATTCAGTTTTTTTTTCAAAATATTTATTTTATAATTAATAAAACCGATTTTACAATTTAGTCATTTACGCTTATACTTAGAACATTTGTATAAAAACCATATATAAATTATTATGTGTAAGGATTTATTAGACAAAAATTCCAAAGAATTTTGGTCAATATTATAATTATTTTTATATATACTAAATACTAAATACCAATATTTTTTATATTTTAATATTAAATTTGTAATATGTAATAATTTTAATGGCATTTTTTTGTTCTTTTTTTTTCTATTTTTAATATAGACCCCATCACCGCCTTCAATATCAACTTCAGTTATAATAAATGATGAACTGTCAGCATTTTATTCAGATATCGCTAAAATAAGTGCCGAATCATCAGAAACTAATAGTATGCAATCAACAACAAATACCCAAAGCAATAGTAATGTAATTGAAACAAATAACAATTCATTAAAAAGGACACCACCTAGAGAAATTAATGATCAGCAACAAATTGAAAAAAAGAAACGTAAAAAAGTTAAAGTTTCCGGTTTAAGTATGGGTGATAAAGGTGTTTCAGAAATGGTTGCAAAATGGCAAAAAGCACAACAACAAAAGGGATATAATTTTTGGTGAAATCAAAAACTACATATTTAAAAAAATTTAGAAAAGAAAAAAACAAACTTTTGTAAAATGTAAACTTATTATTAAGTTTCTATATATTATAATTACGGTAGGAATATTGGTTAAAAATAAAAAACACATAAGTTAATTATATTTTAGGTGAGTTTTTATTAATTCCATTACTCTAATCTTCTAAAAGTTCTGTGTTTCTGAAATATTATTGTTGTCACAAACAGAACATTAAAAACTTTTATTGGATTTTGGGTTTTATTATTCTAAAATATAGAATTCTAAAGACTTTTGATTACAAAACAAAAAAAAAAAAGTATATTAACAATCGCAAGTAAATTATTAAATTTTTTCAATATTACTATTTTTTTATAAATTGCATTTATTTTCCAAACCCTCCCATCAAATTACTTAATCCGCCAGCTGCACCTTGCTGTAGTTGCCTCATCATGTTTTGTAATCCATTTACACCGCCCATCTAAAAATTAAATTTTTATTATAACGATTAATTATTTTAACAATTATTTTAATTTTTATATAAAAGATTTTGTTAATTCATTTGATTTACCTGCTGCAACATTCTAGGATCAATCATTTTTGCCATTTGTTGATTTAATTTAGCCATTTGAGTTGGATTTACATTTTTAGTCATATCACCGGCTCTAAATAAACCTTTCACACCGCCCATTTTTTTAACAACAGCAGCGAATTTCGTGTAATGTGTTATTAAATCTTTAACTTCGCGCTCAGTTACACCAGAACCTTGTGCAACACGTATCGTTCTACTTGGCTGTTTACTAAAAAGTTTTGCTCCATCACGATTATCTAATTCACCATCCGTCATGCTATCCATTATTGTCATCATGCGTTTAATTCGAGCCATTGATTCTATTTCACCACCTTTCGTCATAAAATCTTGGGAAAACCCAGGAATCATACCCTAAAAATGATTTTAAATAAAATATTATATATATATATATATTTAATTGCAAATATTTAAACAAACATTACCATAATTTGGGAAAAAGGTCCCATTTTCATAATATTTTGAAATTGTTCATACATATCACGTATGGTGAATTGGCCATGTTTAATTTTCTCAAATAATTCTTCATTATCATCTAATTTTAATTCAGTTACTTTATCAATTAAACCTTCAATATCACCCATGCCTAGCAATTTGCTAACAAAAGGTTTTGTTTTAAATGGTTCTAAATCATCGATATGTTCTCCAGTACCAATAAATATAATGGGAGATTGGGTTGCTGCAACACTAAAAATTAATAAATAATTAGTAATTTTCCTGGTGGATATTTATAAATGTTTAATACGTACGCTGATAATGCACCGCCACCTTTCGCATGACCGTCTAATTTGGTAATAATAACTGAACCAATATCTACTTTTTCTTTAAAAGCTCTTGCTTGACCCTCACAGGCTTGACCAATTGTTGCATCCATTACGAAAACAATATTATCAGGTTTCTGGAAATAAAGAGTTGTATATGCTTAAATTGAAAGGTTTGCTGATATATTATGCTCGAATTAGTCACTACTTTAAAAGAAAATACGTATTTAATGGAACCAAAAAAAATTCTAATTTTCTTATAAAATTTGTGCATCTTTATAAGAGATGAGAGTTAATTTTGATGATAAACGTATCTTACAATCTTTCAAGAACTAAATCATCATGAAGTATTTTCCAATAATACTCTAGTTTGTACCTGTTGAATTTTAGTTACCATACATTTTTTATATTCTGCGATAATCTCTATAGGCAACAAAATTTATCGATTAGCAAACTTCTTTATTTTTCTATATAGAAAAGAAATTTCATTGTTGAATAATTAAAATTTAAAATAAAAATGGAACACATATTTAAAAGAGAAAGGAGAAATTTTGGACGTTACCATACGTTTGTTGACCATGACGAAGTTGTTTTCAGTGAACCGTCGAACCGGGAGTTATTTAGGCAATTTATACCAAAAAACCCAGTTGATATAACAACTCAACACACTTCACAAATGGCCATTAGTGAAGCTAACACGGATTGTGTTACATATAAGAATTGTGGCGTTTTTCATAACGAAGGTGGTTGGCCTAAGGACATTAATATGCAGGATCCTGAACAAACTGTTAGGTACATAATGGCACAAAATGTTTAAAACTATACTGCTATCGAAAATTTCCTTTTTCAAGATATAAACGCAAAATAGAAAAAGACGAAAACTATATTCAACAAATACTAGCTCTAACAAAACCAATGGAACATTACATATTTCAAAATAACGCAGTCAATATTTACGAAAATTATTTTGAAGATATGGAACCAGCTCCTTTGCTGGAACCCTGTCAATCAAGAACAGTTAATGTTTACCGGGACCCAAATCCCATAAAGGTTCCAGTTACCCATTTGTCATGGTCCCCAGACGGGGGTGTTAAACTAGCTATATCACATTGTGATATGACATTTCAAGGTGATAGAACTGGTCAATTAAGCAATTCTTACATTTGGGAAGTGGAAAACCCTAATCAACCTTTATTAACTTTGGAACCAAAATCTCAGTGTGTATGTCTGGAATATAATCAAAAGGATCCAACATCACTAGTAAGCGGGATGTATTCTGGGCAAGTAGCTGCATGGGACACAAGATCTGGAAAGTATCCAGTGATGATTACTGAGAATGAAGTGTGCCATCGGGAAGCAGTTAATTCCGTACTTTGGATTAATTCCAAAAGTGGAACCGAATTTTTTTCTGGAAGTTCTGATGGTCAGGTTATATGGTGGGACACAAGAAAATTAAATGAACCTTTAGATAGATTACTAATGGATCCAATGAAAACAGATGAACAAGATTTAAGTAGATCATATGGTGTTTCGGTACTTGAGTATGAAACAACCATTCCAACCCGATTTATGGTTGGAACCGAGATGGGAATGCTTTTTGCATGTAATCGAAAGGGAAAAACTCCAACAGAAAAAATTAGTTCTAGGGTATAAATGTACTTGAATTATAAAAATTGTTTTACCAGTTAATTTTACATTTAAGATGCCATGTCAATTAGGACCAGTGTATGCTATTATGAGAAACCCAGCTTTTGTGAAGAACTTTTTAACAGTTGGTGATTGGACTGCTAGAATATGGTCAGAAGATTGCAAAGAAAGTGCAATAATTTGGACTAAAAATCATGATTCCATTTTAACAGATGGCGGCTGGAGTTATACAAAGTATTAGAACCACTTAATTAATTCTTTTAAATTTAATGTGTTATTTTTAGAGTTTCGTTATTTTTTGTTACACGAATGGATGGTGTCCTTGACGCATGGGATATATTACAACAATTGAATGAACCTATATTAAGTATTAAAGTATGCGATGATCCTTTATTTTGCTTACGTACAAATGAAAATGGGAAGTTTGTAAGTTGTGGAAGTGAAAAAGGGGCAACATTCTTGATTGAAGTATCTGAAAACATGATTTTCAGTGCAAAAAATGATAAGCCCTTACTAACAGCGGTAATTTTTTCAATTTTTTTGACAAGGTTCGTTATTATTATCCGCAAATTTATTTACAAATGAAAAAAGATGTTTGAACGCGAAAACAGACGCGAAAAAATCCTTGAAGCAAAATCTAGAGAAATAAAATTGAAACAAAGCAAAACTGCTGTTCAAAATAATCAGGCACAAGAGAACATTGATGACAAATTTGCTGTGGAACCCTACAAAAGTAAATTGTATTTGAAATATTTTCGAAAATTTTTATCATTTTGTTCCTTTGAAAAGCTGCGTGTGAGCAGGCCGAGGTTGATTATTTTGCGGCTGTGGAACAAGAAAAATTACGAAGAATTGCAAAAGGAAACCGTAAAAACATTTTTAATATTTAATTTACATTTTTATATTAATATTTAAATTATTTTAGATGATCTGGACGAAAGTGAAATGTCCGAAGGAGAAAGTAGTAAAACTGAAAATGCTAATCCAAAAAGTTAAGTTTTATATTTGTTATTTATAGTGTTGTTAGTTTCTTGAAAATAAAATAATTGTTGAAAATAATTGATTAAATAATTCAGAATCCCATTAAAATTTTGATCGTTTTGAAAGACCATTATTACCGATTTAAATAGATTATTCAACATAATACAAATTTTACTTACAACTGCATTTGCTACTGCCAACATTTCTTCAAATAATGATTCTTCCTGTTTATGTCTACCACTGGTATCAACAATTATCATTTCAAATCCTTCTTTTTTAAACATGTCAACACCATCCTGTGCTATCACAACAGGGTCGACTTCTGTATAACTACCGTAAAATGGAATACGAGCCTTAGTTGCATTTTGTTTTATTTGATCGTAAGCACCAGCTCGAAAAGTATCCGCACACACTAAACATGATTTCCAATTCTTTTTTTGATAATGATAAGCTAATTTTGTACATGTTGTTGTTTTACCAGAACCTTGTAAACCTACAAACATAATGACGTTTGGTCTTCCTTTAACTGGCTGGTAAGGTTTAACTCCTGGATCAACCAACTAAAATTTTGTACTATACAATTAAATTTCTTTTTACTTATATTGAGTTTATGATTCTTACTTTTATTAACTCCTTAAATACAGCAGATTGAATCATCCGTCTTTTATTCAACCCGCCACCCATTTCTTCGAAATCAATAACAGAACGAACATTCTCTCTAAGTTCTTTTACTAAACGTATATTTACATCAGCTTCCAATAGAGCTGCACATATCTCTTTTAGCATAGAATTTAATACCTTTAAGTGTTATAGTTAAAATTAGCTTTATACTTCTTGTACCAATGTATGTAGTATATGCAATAGTAAAAACTTCATTCATACTCACATCTTCGTTTATTATAGTGGCCCTACTTAGAGAATGTAGGGCCGTTGTTATTTTACGGCCTAAGTCCGCTAAAACCATTTTTTATTTTCTTTCTAAAATGTTAATATATTTTATTAGTGGAAATTTTTTTCTTGATTTGCTCAACTAAATAAAAATAAATTTTTTTAAATGCCACTCGAACACGTCGATGTTTTTTTTTTCTTTTTTCTTGCTTATTGTAAGAAATAGAATGTCAATTGAATTGAAATGTCTTCAATTTGACATTTCGCTATTGAACCGTAAAGCCCAGACTGTACAAAATAGATTTAGAATTGTTGGCATGTCAACATGACAATTATAATAACAATTTGATATTTTTGTTATGGCAAGATTTATACTTAAAAAGTAGTTGCAATACGGCAAACAATAACTGCGATCCGCAATACTGCAAAAACATAAATTGATGTACATATATGTGTCAGACCAACAAAGCAAACCCCAAAAACTTTTTCTGGATAATTTTTCTGCAGATGTAATACGCGAAATATTCCCCATATGAAAGAATGGTCCAAATTGACAAGTATAATCCTCTTAGCCTAATAAACAGGGTTCACCCCCTTCTAAAGAACGTGATCAACACAATAGTTATATTATTCAAGATCTCCACTCGTATTACCAACTTCAGTCTTCATACTGACTCTATTTGAGAAATTTAAATAGCTTGATATTACTAATAAAAAAAAACCCACTTGTAGTTATTTGAGTATATGTATGTATGTGTGTAATTAGAAACAAATTCTCGTTTTAGTTCTAGGTATGTACATATATCTTTAAAAAACAGGCTGTAATTAATTTAAATAACATTTATAAAGCTTTATGATAAAAGTTATGCACTTAATGATATGGTACAATAGATTTTACATCAAATAGAGAAAAATAAATTTTTGTAATTAAATAGAAGATACAATATTCACAAAGTATGTATTTGTCTTTTAACGTTCAATGGGGATTTGAAAAAAAAGTTAATTTTGCTTATCAGCTAGTTGTCTTAATTGCTTTAAAACAGTTTCCCACAACTTTTTCTTATCACGTTCGCTTTTTTTCAATACTGAAAACATAGTTTTTTTGTCAGCTTCTCGTATTTTCTCCAAAATTATTATTATTGCAGATGGTTGAACTAAATTGTAACGATTATCCACCTTTCCATAATCATGTAAATATGTGCTCCATTCCTCCATTATAAGTAAATCAAGTAATTGCCTTATTTTCGCAAAATATCTTGATAGCTCACCTTCTTTGAAGCCAGGAACAGGTTCAGAAGCAGCAAAGAACTCACACTGCATTAAATCTAAGTTAATTTGCTGTAAAGCACCTGTTGAAATTTGTTTGATTTCGTTGGTCAATAGCATATCATAAATTTTATTTGCAATATGTTCACAGCTTCTTCTGCAAGCCGTTTGTGCAACGTTTGGCAAAAGGTATGCAAAGCTTTGAAATGTACTTTTTAGGAAAGATATCATATCAGTTACGAAAGCCGAAGCATTGCCGTGAGGTTCAATTAAAAGCCAATCATATTCGGATAAATCGAAAAACTCATCTAATTTCGAACAAATACGTTCAGAGACTTGTTTTTCTGCATCAGATCTCGCAACGTGAAACATAGCCGATGGAGCTTGACTAATACTTTGTTCAGTTCCTGTCATTTTGCAAACAAAATCATCTAAAAATGGCCCAGCTTTTTCTAAGTATTGAGTATCAATTATAATTTGAATTAACTGAAAAAATACCATTATGAATTAATACTATTAATTTGTAATCAGCATGCCTACCTGCATAAGCGCAACACTAGGATTTCTAAACACCGCTAATAAACATCCGCTAAAGCTTCTAGTTAATAAAAGATTGGCTGCTTTACGAACCATTGCAGCAACTTCTGTTGGAGACAAGGTTAGTTCCTCTGAAAATTTCATACATGCATACATAAACTCTTTCGCTTGATGATAAACTTCCGGTACCATTTTGGAAAATGGAAATGTTTTCGGGAATGGTTTGCTCTCAAGTACTTCAGAATGAAAAGGAAATCTTTCTATGACATCATCATACTCTTCCTGATCTTCAACTTCTAGTGGCAAAAAGTTTCCCTTATCAAGAATTTCTCTAAAAACATGCACCCATCTCTGTAACAGAACTTCATTATAATGGTCTCGCATGCCAACCAACATTTCTAATAAAGGATTCACAGAATAGCCATAGCTTTTGAGAGTACTTATGGAGAGCATAATCAAATTTTTTATTCGAAGTAAAATGTTAGGATCTGTACAGGAAGATGAACTCATGCTTAAATCGTTGACAATCCTTGTTAGTGATGTTGTCCATAATTCATCCAAATAAGATTTTGTAACTACATCTCCAGCTGTATTTTTCACATGGTCTTCCACCACAAAAAATCCCACAATTGAATAAATATAAGTTTTGTAAGCTTCTAAATTATCATGCATTCCTTGTGGTGGTTGCAAAACGAGCTTTGCTTGATCTTTTCTTTGTTGTCGGTAATCTTTTTCAAAATATTCTTTATCGTTTAGAACTGTATATATATGTAAGCAACGATAAACTGGGGAAAAGTCTATTAAATCCTGGACGCTTAGTTCTTCTTCATCCCCAGCATACTCAGTTCGATCTTGATTTTTAAAGTCTTCTATTATTTTAGATAAATTACGCTTTTGTAATTGTCTTGTATGTCGCATTGCGACTTCCCCAATTTTTGGAGAAAACTCACGAATATTTTCTAAAAACTCTCTAAAATCTGATTCCGAAGATTTTTTTATATTTTCTTTCAGTTTCGGAACGTTTTCTTTCATTTGAATTGCAAACCTGTAACTCGACACCTTTGGTAATAAATCATTTTCCAAACTTTCTAAAGTTTTTAAAGCTGGATAGTAACGTTTTTCCTTAACCTGTTCCAATAATTTTGTATAACACTCCAGAACTGGTAGGCAATTTGAGAGGCCATTGATAGCATTTGCAATATTACTTTCAATCTGACGTGCTCTAACCAGTTCTTTCCCTTTCGATAACACTCCTGCTGATGCTGTTTGCAAATCTACAAATGAGTTTTTTTGAATTGCTAGGTAGTAAATATAAAAATCTTATTAGTTTACCTGTATCTAGAGCTAAAACTTCCTCATTTAAATGTTTTGCTTGAGATCGCACTTGCAATAACTCCCTAATAGATTCTATGAATCCTTGATAATATAGATTGCATATTCTTTCAATATCTTTGTCATGACTTCTTATTCTTGAATCTAACTGTTCAGATAGTGAATCACAAGCATTACCTTAGAAAAAAAAAAACTTAATATTAATGAAAACACAATAATAGCTATATTAACCTTCTAAAATGGATCTAAATGTCGGCCCCCAATAATCATCTACAGCTTCTATATCTTGAACAGATATGTTAGCCATATCTGTAATTAAGCTTTTTTTCTAATTGAAATTTATGATTTCTTGAAAAGATACAAGATCTGCAATTATAGTATTTTATTACGTATTTACTATTCATAAATTTAAAAACCAAAGACAAAACTTAGCTACCCAAAATCCAATTATATGCAGTTCAATTATTTACAACAAATTTATACACGAAGTTACGAAGAACATAATAATATGAATTCATATGTCAAATGTGCTGCTGAGCATTTCTACTCATGTCATGAGTCATGACACAATTGCAAGCTACAATTTACAGATCTACATATTCAGTGTAGTTTACTTTTAAATACAGCAATCCCTCCTATAACGTAACCTCTTACTATATAATTTCGATATATGTAAATTTTATTTTTCCTACCTATTTTCACTTAATGTAATTTTTACCTCGTTTTACGTTGAACCTCCTATAATGTAATTTCACTTAACGTAAATATTTTTCGGTCCCAAAAATTACGTTATAGGAGGGAATGCTGTACATAATTTAGCGTATGTTGTGAATATTAATAAAGCTTTTATACATGTTCAATATTGAATGGTTAGATATTTAGAACAGCTTTTTTGTGTTTAAGTCGGGCAAAGAATAATATCAGACATTTTTTGTAAAATTTATTAATAAAATACATGTTAAAGATTTCAATATGCGGTTCAAATTTGTTCATTGTGAATTTCAAATTATTTCCCGTTGGAAGGAAATTCCAATAAAACATATTTCGAAAATGTCAAATTATTATATGTCAAAATCAGCTGCCAAAATCGTTGTTGACGTAATTCTTGTTTATCTATCAAATTTTACTTTATTCTGCAAAATTTTAAATTAATTTACTTGTTTTTTTTTTAATACTCAAAAAGAGCAGAATAATAATGAGAAATGTTAAGAAATTTTTACTATATTTATTAGTAACACTGTGCATTATATTTTATATATTGTTCCATATTGGAACTAGCAAAGACGATATAATTAAAATAATGCGAGATAGAGGAAAATCTAGTTTTATGCTTACAACACCAAGGTATGATTTTGAAGCAAAATTCTATATTGTTTACATTAGATTTTATTTTTAGCAAACCTATAATAACAATTGCGGCTGTAAGTTGCGGTGAAAGATTAAAGGAAACATTAAATATGTTAAAATCAGTTCTATTGTTTAACGTTAATGGCCCACATCTTAAATTTGTTATTGTAGCGGAAGAAAGTTTGCACATAGGGTTTCAAGAAAAACTAGGTGATTGGCAGGAGATTCTTCCAGGGCAATTTTCTTATGAACTTCATGACTTAAAATTCCCAATGGGAAAAGAGAAAGAATGGAAAAGTTTATTTAAACCATGTGCCGCGCAAAGACTTTTCCTACCAGTAAGTTTTCAATATTAAATATAAATTTCGGTATTTGATATTATTTAAAATTTTAGTCTTTGCTGCAAGATATCGACTCAGTATTATATTTGGATACGGATACAGTTTTTCTTTCTCCAGTTTCAGAAATTTGGAGCCTATTCAAAGATTTTAATGCAACTCAAATAGCTGGTCTTTCTCCTGAACATGAAGATAAAAATGTTGGATGGTACAACAGGTTTGCTCATCATCCTTATTATGGTGAATTAGGAGTTAATTCAGGTGTCATGTTAATGAATTTAACACGTATGAGAGATTTTCATTGGGAAGATCATATATTGCCAATTCATGATGAATACAAATTAAAAATTATATGGGGTGATCAAGATTTGATTAATATATTGTTTTATTTTCATCCAGGTAGGTAACTATTAAAAAAATAACCAATCAATTGACTATTATTGACTTTGCTTTTTTTTTAATAGAAAAGTTATATGTGTTTCCTTGCGAATTTAATTATCGTCCAGATCATTGTATGTATCAAAGTATTTGCAATGCGTCAAATGGTGTACGTATAATGCATGGAAATAGAGGATACTTTCATTCTGACAAACAACCATTATTTTCAGCTGTATATAGGGCTATAGAATCATATGAATTAGGTAAAGATCCGTATAAAAATTTTCTAATGAATCTTGAATCGGATTTGGAAGATGAAGTTGTTGTTAATTCAAACTGTGGTAAAGTCGAACAACAAGTGCTATTAAAAGCAAAAAAAATATTTGTTGCAAAAGATTATTATTATTATAATTAATATAAATTATAGCATTAATATTATTGCAAATTGTTGCAAAATGTGATTACCAATGCTTATTTCGATCGTAACGATTTAAACATATTTAAGAAGCTGATTTCCTTTGATTTCTCTGGACCTCGAATAAAATTTATATTATATTAAGCACAAATTTGGAAATTTAACTGCCAGCGTTTTACTAGTTTAATATTCAGTAAAAATGTTAATGGTGTGCAAATTTTTCCTATCCAAAATGCACTTTAATTATACTGTACTTGCCTTAGTGTATCAAAAATTAGATAAACCGTGATTATAAAATTTAGGTACTCATTATATTTCGGCTCGGATATTTATATTCATTAACCTATTTATTTAAATTATTTTGAATTCGCCATTCCAAAATATTTATAACATGATAATCACTAAAGACTGGAAGTCTTAACACAAATATTATTTAAAAGCTAAACATAAAGTCTTGAAATTTTGCCAATCAATATTATTAACTAAGAAAAACAAATAATAAACGTATGTATTAGATTTTAAGAAAACTTTTTATTTATGGTTTTTAATAATTCGTGTTGCCATTCAAATTCTACATTGGAAAATTTGTTAAAATTAAACTAAGATAATTAAAAAGTGTTTTATTTGATTTGTAAATTAAATTTGTAATTAAAATTTTAAATAAAAATTTTATAAGCTGTATTTTTAAAAACTCAATAATACGCATTATTATTTGGGTGCAAAAATTCCTAATAAAAATATGGAAAAAATTCAAACACAAAAAAATTTTTTGCACACTTTTATTTGAAAAATAAAAAAAAAGAAGGCTTATGACAAAATTAAGTAATTTAAAATTTAAAGTTTTATATTAAAATAAATAATTTATTTCATTTTTCTTTCCGTATGTTCAGCAATAGCTTGCAAGAAATCTTCAGTGTTCAAAAACATATTATCTTTAACATTTTTCATTCCATGAATACAAATAGCTAAATCTTTGGTCATTTTACCCGATTCAACACATTCTACACAAGCGCCCTCTAGTGCCTGTGCAAATTTTGCTAATTCTGGTGTATTATCCAATTTGGCACGATGCAATAAGCCTCTTGTCCATGCAAATATTGAGGCTATCGGGTTTGTTGATGTTGGAAGTCCTTTTTGATGTTGTCTAAATCAATAATATGGATTAGTTCTCAATGTTTATATTGTATTTTTTATATATTTTATACCTATAATGTCTTGTGACTGTACCATGAGCGGCTTCAGATTCAATTGTCTTGCCATCTGGACACATTAATACAGAAGTCATCATTCCTAAAGAACCATATCCTTGAGCTATAACATCTGATTGTACATCACCATCATAATTTTTACATGCCCATATGAAACCACCATCAGATTTTAACGTTTGTGCAACCATATCATCAATTAATCGATGTTCATACCAAATTTTATTCTTTTCAAATTCACTAACATATTCTCTAAAATTTAAGGTTTTATATTATTAATTATTTTTACATTTCATAATCATATTTTAAAATGATTTTTTTTACTTTTCATAAATTTCCTGAAAGATATCTTTAAAACGACCGTCATATCCTTTAAGAATTGTATTTTTTGTTGATAGATATAAAGGCCATTTTTTTTGTAAGGCAAGTTGGAATGATGAATGTGCAAATGAAGCAATCGAATCGTCTGTATTATACATTCCCATAACAACTCCAGAAGTCTTAAAATCAAATACTTCGTGTCTTTCTACTGAACCATCCGTTCCTTAAAAAAAAATCAAAAGTTAAACGTAAAATCACTATTTTAAGAAACACAAAAAAAAAACCTTTGAAAACTAATTCTACTTTTCCAGGTTTTTTGACAACAATATCCTTTGCTTTATATTGATCACCATGAGCATGACGACCGATAATTATTGGTTTTGTCCAACCAGGGACTAGTCTTGGAATGTTTTTACATAAAATTGGTTCTCTGAATACTGTACCGCCTAGTATATTACGAATTGTGCCATTTGGACTCAGCCACATTTTTTTTAATTTAAATTCTAAAATTTTAAATAAATATTTATAGAAATATTTAAGAATATAAATTAGGAAAAAGTAATAAGCAAAACCTTCTACACGAGCTTCATCTGGAGTAATTGTTGCACATTTAATACCAACGTTATGTTTTAAAATAGCATGCGCAGCATCAATCTAAATTATATTAAATAAATAAAAAATTTTAGTAATTATTTACATATGATTTAAAAGCAAAAATATAGTTTATTAAATGAAACTTACAGTGACTTGATCATTTGTTTGATCCCTGTAAGGTAATCCTAAATCATAGTACAAACTTTCAATCTAAAATATCAAATAGAAATGGAATGAATTTATTTAATAAATATTGTTTTTAAAAATTAAGTTGAATATTTAAATTAAATTTAATATTAAAATTAAAATCAATATTTATACCTTAACATATGGGAAAATAAGTTTATCTTTAATAAATGCCCAAATAATTCTGGTCATTTCATCACCATCCATTTCAACCACTGGATTTTTGGCCTCAATTCTCTTAGACGCATCTTCAAAATAGTAAAGAAATTTGATTTTTTTTTTTTAATTAAAATCGAAGAAAATTTATAATTTTGGAATATCTGATTTTTTAAATTTTTCTTTTGGAGAATCTTATACATTAGTAAGAGTAACAAAAATACATAATAGACCTATTTACTGGTGTATGTATTTAGTGTATACACAACTTATCTTTTATGCTTCCAACGATCCCTCTTACAAAAATAATATTTATTTGTGGGAGTAAATGCTGTGTAACCATTAATGTTTCCACGCTACGTTTATCTATTTATTTACACAACGCAAATACATACATACATATATACAATATAACATATTTAAAATAAAAGACGGCGCTTTTCAATAATTATGGCTTATTGATGTATGTAGGTACTATAAATCATGCCATCTATACTTTATAATAGAAAAAACCAGTAATAAAAAATTATAATGATTAGAACATGTGTGTGACCTTGATATTCAAATATTGAAATGTTCAACAAATAAAAACGAAAAAAACAAAAAAAAAAATAGTAGAATAGTAAAAAAATTTCTGCGAATCTTGAAAATTAGCATCTCTATTTAAAAATTCTAAGCGTACATTTTTATACAAGGTAGTTTTATTTATTTTTTTGATTTTCTTAGTAAATGTTGTGTAAAATTTATTCTAAGTTTATAATGTTAAAATTGTGCATCAAATATGTTTGCTTATATTTCAGACACTCGGGTAGAACATACCTAATTTTAGAACTAGGATTAGTCAACAAGCTTGCGAATATAATCTCTTATACCTACATAGGCAGTAAATTCCCTTATATTAGCGTTAGCTTAATAATAAATTCTATATGCATTTACTACTGTGTGTATGCATTTTCTATACATATTTGAAAAGGTTATTCAGAGCAGTTTTTTATTAATAAAATATTGAATGGATTTTAGCTTATCCTATAATTTTCAAACCATGCGAGCCATGTATATAGAATAATTAATTTACATTTTTTTTTTTAGATTTGTTTCCGCGTCAATTTAATTATCACTATATTTTTCAGTAACAATTATGTTTACTATTATTATGCAATACAATAATTATAAATATAATTATGTATGTATATATACATATACATATAATGTGTATAAGTACATAGAATCAAGAATTTGTTAAATTTATAATAACCTTTATGGAAATTCTACTTATTCAATTTAGCGTTTTCTTTTTCTTTTTGTTGGTAAATAATTTTTTTTTTTTTTGAATAAATAATATAATCAAAAGATCTTGAGCTTAAAAACAAGTGCCGTACATAATGATAAGAGAGATTAATAAATAATATAATGCTCAAATAGCAAATAGATTACGTCAAATGATAATAGACGTGTTTAGGTACATTACTTAACGTATTTTCAGTAACAATAACAATGAATGAAGTGTGGACCCGACTAATAATTTTTTTTTTTTTATTTATTGTCGTTCTAAATTTTGACTTGGACCCCTCCTCTATTCAATAATGTTAAATATTCTTTTTTTTCTTTTTTGGTTTACTAAGCATGTAATAGTAATCTTCATTTGTAAGCTAAGAGTGTTTTACTATAAACTTAAAATTGATTAATGTTTCTATATTTATATGATGTCTATAAAATATGATAGATATTGGGTGTCTACCAGAATGCAGATCTTAGAAACACCTAATTAAAAATACAACTTTAATTGCTGTGATAAGTAGATTAGTTTGAAACTATTGAATAATGAATACCTTAATACAGATTTTCCTATTTTTTTATGTAATAATAAGCAGCCTGAAAATATGCAATTATAAATGCACACTTGTGCACCATTATAATGCTGATAATTAATTAGAATATTTTCGGTAAAGTTGAAAAATTTTTAATTTCATTTTTAAAAATCTTAAAAATATAAATTTTTCAATAAGGGTCAAAATAATAAAAAAATAACACGTTATCAGAATCATTATAACCTAAAATATTGTTTTGCAATTTTTATAATTTGGCTGACATTTTCTTCAGAAATTTTTGTCAATTTTTTTTTTTATCAGTATTATAAATTTTTTTTGCTCTGCTTTTGACTACGATTCCGAAAAAATTCTAAAATTAAAAATTTTTTTTGTAATTGATTTAATGAACTTTTTTCTTTTGTACATTTTATCGTTGCCTTCACGTTTTTTTTTTTTATTGAATTGAAGGTTAAAAGTTCCGTTATCAGTCATTAGACATTTTTTTTACAATATAAATTAATTTTTCGTTTTTTCAAGGCAATTAGATTTTTTAATTATAAAAATTGTGCAGAGAGCTACTACACTAAGTATTCTAGATTTTAAATAAAAATTTTATTACGGTAAAACAGCTTATAAACGTAGTATGTACGAGTATTTACGTGATAAGAATTTCTTTAAAACTGTTCGAAATTTATATGCATTATTTATATGTGACCTATATATTTAATTAAATATTTATTACAACACTAATGTCATAAAATATACAATAGTTTTTAGGTAGAATTTTTAAGTTTTTTATTATTTTATTATTTTATGTAGTATATAATTCAATTTAAATGGATTGAATCAAGTTCAATTTACCGTAATTTTATTAGAGCAGTTATAGGACGTGCATTTATAAAAATTAAAATTGAGCTTTTTGAAATAAATTATATACTAGACTACATACATACAAATAATTAATGTTTACAAATAATTTTTATTAACCATTATATTGCAAGGAATCATAATCTTAAATTTAAATTTAACAAGTTTTCTATATTAACAATTAAACGATTCTCGCAATATATAAGAAATTGTTAATTATAGATTTACAAATCAGGGAAAATAATTTAAATTCTATAATCATAACATCGCGATTTTACATGATTAAAATTTTCAATTTAAATGTTGTATAACAGTATGGTTTAAAATATTTATATATATTATGTCTGTAACAATCTTTGTTGACTTTTTTGATCAAAATTATAATTTCCTATATTATTCGACTATACATATTCCTATATATATTTCCGATATAAGAGTATATTGAATACATAGTCTTATATAATAGTTTACGAGTTATAGTAATATGATAATTTTTGTATCGTAGTTTTTCATAAATTTATGTTGAACATATATATAAAGAATATATTTCTTCTGATTACTCAAATAATTTACCAATTTGTAATTGAAATTTTGAATTTTAATTGAAGACTAACATATTTTAAATCTTATTATTTAGAATTAACATAAAGTTCCTACAGTAGAGGGAATAATTATTAACCAATTTTGGGATTTCTTTTCAGGATACGGTTTCTTATCCTTTCTTTACAAATTATATAAATGTTTGTATAAGCAAATTCACAGTAATTTCTGTATATTTCTATACATACTAATATCGTATACATATATACCATCAATTTATCTATGTATGTATGCATGATAATCAAATATTTAACTTTTCTGGTATAATTTCAAGAACAAATTTAAGCCAAATTAAGGAAAAAAATTTTAATGCAAACATAAAATATCAAATAAAAAATTAATAAAATAATTAATACAATAATTTTTAATACTAAGTAAATCAAGTTAATTGACTTGTTTATAAGATTAAACTAGAATTATAAGTACAAGTTTTTTTATATATATTAATTTGCATATTTTAGAATGTTAAAATAATAATTATATTTCAATAAATTATACGAATATTTAATTCTGTATTTCGTAATAAATTGAGACATAAGAATTTTTGTATGATCTTAAAATTAAATAAGAATTGCTTTTTACAAGACAATCTTAATGAACTGTGTTGTCTTATCTTTGATAAAATTTTTATGAAATTATTATAAAATTTTGTAACAATACCTATAATATAAAGGATTATAAGTTGTGTGTGCGTCTACATATTTTCAAACTGGTTAGTAAATTATTTAAATTCAACCACTAAGGGTATATAATTAATACATGTTTACGTTAAAATTATTCATAAATGTTGTTATTATAGAACAAAATGGCAGCAAATACATGCTTCGTATAATAATATGTCAAACTAAAAAAAACATTGGTTCTACTGTCTATGGAAATCAATAGACAAAAAACATTTCACGTAATTACCAGATTCTATAAAGACACGTGAACTTGTTCTATATGTATATACGTATAAAAAAAAATTACATGTCAGCAATAGATTCATATATATATCTACATTAATAGTTATTTATTACCATGGAGCTGTAATCCAAATGCCGATTTATTAAGATAGTTTTAATAATGATCATGCTTCTGACTTTCTAATTTAAATCTTAGATTCATGAAATTATAAAATCTATATGATAAAAAGTTTTACAATTGAGTCGATCTTAACTAAATCGAGCTCTAATTATAACTGAAAAATGCCTGTTGAATAAATATCTGTGTAATATTAATTAAATAATTTGTATTTTTCAGATGAAGCGGGACAAACTAGGTTTCAATTATTGAACTAGATTGTTTTATAAATTTTTTTTGAAACAAAATTATTATATATGAACACGTTGAAATTCTTTATCACAGTTTAAAACATTAAAATTAACAATATATTTTTAATCTATATATAACACGTATATATTATTCAATTATTATATATATATTTGACAGAAATTAAATTTGTTAAATAGAATAATTAATTAATATTATTTAAGTTCACAAAAATCTTGATTAAAAACAACATCAATAAATCATAATATAATGGAAGCTTAACGATAATATTCATAATTAGATTACTATTATAACTATATATGTATATAGTAATATATAATTGAGATAAATATAATATTATAAAATTTTTTTTTGTTTCGATTTTAATTTTATTTAAAATTTATTCAATTATAATCGCAATTAATATTTACTACACCATGTCATTAATAATAAATCAAGTATCCAAATGAAAGAAAAAACAAAAAAATTAATTGCAGAACAGGAAATGAGCACCAATATCCTATGTTATATACTATATGTATATCATTTACATACATATACATATATACATTATTATGCGGGTATATGAATATAGAGGATGCGAAATGAAAGCGTTTTAAAATTTAATATCCTGATGATATTTTATTAAAATATTTATTTTGAAGTAGCAAATAAGAGAAGTCTATATGCATATACCCAAAATTCTAATTTCAAAAAATAATGCATATTCATATTATACATATATCGGTGCATTGTTGCCCCCGTTACACAAATCTACAATCTATTATACATATATATATATATACTATATTTATGCATTTATCAGTAAAAATAATATTATAGTAATGTGATGGGCTCTGTTGTCTTTTCTTAAAGAATCATTTAACTCTGTATATATGGTCATCATTTGGTCATCATTGAATAAAACATATGATCTAGTTTTTATTAACCTACTCGCTTACTAGCAAAATTTTGCTATAAAATAAAACAATCAAATTATATTATCAGATATTAAAATAAATTGAAAATATATTATGATAGTATATTAATTAAGTCTGATTCTATTCATGATGATTTGTCGCAGAGTATGCATGGCCATAAATTGTCAAAAATTATAAAACTCACTTTTATAATTGTATGGAATCTGTTAGTATAAAAATATTATTACATATTATAAATTATTATTGAAAACAAACTAAATTTCTGAAAACCCCCACAACTTCTGAAAAAGAAAACAAAATCTGTATTTATAAATTTTTTACAACTTGTTATACGTTTATGTAGGTTTACTGCGAGTTCTTCTTTAGATGACTAAAAAATTTGCGGGTTATTTATTTCTGAGTTTCTGTCTTGATTATAGAATAAAATAAAAACAGGCTTCATAATATCGCTAAAACAACTAACATAAAAATTAAAAAAACTCAAACAAAAAAAATTAATTTAATGAATTAATAAAATGAATAACAAACACTATCACTAAATTAACATTTTTAATACCCTCTAAAAATTGCGAGATTCTAATCTTAAAACATTAAGTGAAATTAATTTGACAAGCCGCAAAAAAATAAAAAGCGAAACTATAAATAACTTATGAGTGAATCAGAAAGTCATGGTTATTCATAATAATAAAGTCTGGTGTAGTATAGATAATTATAAACAATATATACATACATTCATATGTACATACATTCTACATAATATGCTTATTATTTTAAAATTCAGAGTTTCAGACATTTTCATTTAAATTTTTTTTTTGTTTTTTCCTTTGTATTTCTATTTTACTATCACTGTTGTGCATCATTTTCAAAAAAAATTATAATATGTAAGTAAACCTGTTTCATTATGTTTTCTTTGTTTTTTCATTTCTTCTAATTTTTATTTTTAAAATTTTCAAAATTTTGGTTGTGAGAAGAATATTAACAAAAATATTCTAAAATTTGAGAAACCTTAAAGGTCAATGTTCCTTATGGCTCTGTCTTATACATACATAAATATATCTGAAAGGATATAAGCAGGCAAATACAAAGAATATAATATAACTGACACACACACAGATGTAAATAAACAACAAAACAGAAAAGAATTATTATTTGATTGAATATATGTAATATAACTATAAGGTGTATGTATATAATTATAATTATCTATATGTATACTTATATTACATGTTACCATTATTTTTTAAACCTTACAAAATACAAACAGTTCTTATAATATTCTTGCAATATATAAATTGGCGTATAATTTTGTTTTATATTCAATACACATATACATATATTAATTTAAATAGAATTGTATGTTATACATATAATTTGTTGCATGTATGTATTGCATTTATATTTTGTTTCATCCACTTATATAATTTGAAAGAAATAAGGATTGAGATTATTTCTTTATGCATTCTAATTTTCTAAAATGTACTTAATGTTCAAATTTTTCAAATAGATACGAGTATGTTAATAATGTATTACACATATATATATATAACTGAAATTTGTAATTACGTCTAGTTGTACCACTTGTATAAAATTATTTTAAATTTTAAATATATCAAGCCTGGGTATAATGCTATTCTGTCAACCTTTCAAAGAAAATTATGAGTCTCACATGAAAATGATTTAAGGTGCGTACTCTAAAAGCTGTGTATATACAGTTTTGTTTACAGATATAGAAATTTAAGTTTTTTTTTTTTTTTTTTTCCTTCTTCACTCCTAGGAGTGAGTATAGGGCTAGTGCATGATATCTATGATGCTCTAGTTTCTATAGTCATAGAGAGTTAGCTAGGTAGGTGACTAGTCTACCGTAGTTTTTATTTATATTGTATATAACAAACTCATTGTACTTTTATCAAGAAACTTGCATCAAAACAAAATACCATAAAATATATAATGGATATATATCCGTGTAATGGCTAAGTAAATGATACACGTTCCATTTTATCAAGTAAGTAAGGAAACAATAAGAGTAGTGGTATTTCATCATTTTATCAGCTATGTCAAGAAAAGAATAAGGGAATCTGTTTAAGCATAATTTCTGCTATAGCTGTATTTTGCAGAAATTTGTTATTTTAATTAATTTCTTTTACAAAATTTTTATTTTTTTTTTTGTTTACATTCTTTTAAAGCTACAATGTGCTTGAAAATGTTGTGTCAGTTTGTCATAATATTTGTTTACATGTTATATTTAATTTTATTTAACAGTATACATAATTTATAATTGACGCTTGCATATTAAGACAATCACATTTATTTAGTTGCATATATGTACATATTTGATCCCACATAATATTTTAATATTAGATATTGTTATACATATATTATTATACACCTATTCAAACGCATTGCAAAACATTGTAATGATACTTAAGTTGTTATGCTTATATAAATAAATGAATAAATATAAAATCACCCATAAGTATGCAACAACAACAGGTTGCGTGTTATTATAAATAATTTTCTGTAAATAAGTCATAATTATTTCGTAAATTATGTTAGAAAAAATTTGTAAGAAATGCTATAACACTTTTGAATTAAGATCTTTTAAGAGTTTTTCTATAAAAATCAAATTCTTTATTCTATCCTATCAAAAAAAAAACACTGTGTAAAATATTTATAATTAAAATTACATCTTCGTGTTCGTCGAACATTCAAAAAATCTAATAAAATCATAGAATCCCTTCATTGAGCGCATATTCAACCATATTCTGCTATAGTCGATCCCATCACTTAACGTGATGGTTTGTTATTCAAAAATCTAGTAATTTCCTTTCAATAAAACGAATTTTAAAATTAAAAATTGTATACTGTAAATCCATATACGTTTCAATAATATTCTATCATCTCAAATGATGCGACTAACAGAATATGTGTGATTATACATGTCGTTCTAATACATATTTATAATATACGTTAATAATACAAACCTATGTATAATATACTGAATGGATTTTACTATATTATGTATATAATAAGGAATTATATAAATTGATAATAAAATGTTAATGAACGTAGATTTTCATTGCCACATTTGATTATTTTTAAATATCAGTATTAAATATTTTAGCAACGCATATTGTATAATTGATAATGAAAACGTGTTAAAAACAAAATGTTTTTAATTAATAAATTTTGACTGGTATAGATTATAAAAATATGTTTTAAATATTAATAATGAAATTTAAAAAAAAAATAACTACTTATATTATTTTAAATATTTTAAATATAAATACAAATATTCGTCTCTTTAATTAATTATACATAAAGAAACGTACATTTATAACAGAATCAGATACTATGATAAAGTTGGGACAAACCAATGGTTTGAATTGTGACACTTTTCTCTTCAAAAAGTTAAAATACTACTTTTGAATACAGTCTGTGTATACCTACTACACTATTAAAATATTATTTTCATTCATATACGAAATTATTTCTATGATTGCATACACTCAGGATGAACGATTTATGCAGTCTATGAAATAAAGCAAAAATTACTTTAAACAGGGGTTAACATAATGCTCGATTTTAAGGGTTAATTGCGTGAGTTAAGAAAAATAATTATGTTTTTTAATGTCATGGAATTTATTGTTAGCTTTTTGCGTTTATAGAGATTTGAAAAAGCTTGCTATTCCGGAAATATAAGGCGTCAAAAATTCAAATTTTACAAATTTCACGAGGCGATAACTTGAGAGGAGGTGCAGATGAAAAAAAATTTTCTTCCAACGAAATGAGCTTGTTATTAGTGCCTAAATGTGATAACCCATAACGTGGGGTCTAGAAGAAAATCAATATCAAAAAATTTGAAAAAAACGGATTTTACATAACGGTAAATTTGAACGGCAATTTTGTTTTTTTAAAGTTTAACTATAGTATGCCGCGATAGGAAAAGCAAGGCCGTGCCTTTCTGCGGGGGACATAGCTAAAAATTTTCTTCTACGGAAATAAGTTTGTAGTAAAGACCTATGTAGGGTGTAGAAGTTTTGTAAACATGTCCACGGACAGACGTACAGAGTGATACAAAAAAGCACTTATTTTCAAAAATTTTTTGGAAAAGTGCTAAAAACAGAATATTTAAATTATAAAAATCTTTTCCTATAAAAAATTATCAATGATATAATATTAAAATATTATTTAAATTCATTATAAATTTATAATTCTTATTAATAAAAATTCAATCAAAATTTACAAAATATAGCTATAATATACATACATACATATGTACATACAATCAACAAGTAGGCACCGTCAAATAAATTTTATATAAGAAAATTGAAAAGAAAAAAAAATAAAATTTACTATTTGCAACGTGTACACCATAATATTATGTTTGTACACTTGTGAATGTATGTATATGTTAATTTATGTATGCTATACTATATACTATATAATGTACATATTGTAAGTAAAATAGATACAAAATAACAGAACAGATGTTCAAACATGCTACATGTATATATATGGATATTAAAATATTTAAATAAATAATTGTATACATATGTATAACAATACTATAATATATAATTTACATTATCTACTATTCCACGTGCTCATGAGTGCATTGACTATCTTGAATAAATATAGCGTTTAGTTTTTATACTTTTCCAACATTTCTTTTTGTTATAATCTCTATATGTATTTTAAAGAGAAAAAATATATAATTTCTATTATAAAAATAACAATAGAAAATAGAATCGAATAGAATATTATATTATAATGTAGTATTCTATTTATTATGCATTGCATATACATGTAGATGTATTAAGTATGTATCAAATATATTAATGTAGATGTGTATGTACAAACAATTTTTTATAATAGAAAATGTACAAAAGATTGAGATATAAATTTATGCTCACAAAACAATAAGAAATTTTAAATTATAATATTGCAAATAAGTATACGTGTATGTATGTATGTAGATTTATGTGCATAGATATTATATTATTTGCACCTACATATTAGAAGTATACACGTATACTACTCTATCACTCACATTTTCTTATGTATACTAAAATAGTACATTTTAATATACAGAATATACACGTGTATACATATATGTATGTATATTTTATGTATAATTAAAAATATATGCAAAAAATATAATAAAATTGTGAACGGATCTTACATTCATAAGAAAATATATAAAAAAAAAATATACAAAAAAAATTATAAAAGAATTGTCCCATTTTTTTTTTTTATTTTTTTAAAACTATTACAAGGGCATTATAATTGAAAGGTAGGTACTTTTTTTTTTTTTTTTATTACTTACAGTTTCTTCTTGGTGTTACATTAGTGGAACCAGTTGATGCAGAAATTGCCGGTAAACCGGTTAAATTCTTTGTAGACACAAATTTTCCTAAATTTACTAATGCTTTGGCCATTATTGATTTTATTTATTAATATTTTTTGTTTAATACAAAATGGTAATTATAAAAATATTATTTTATTCAGTTAGATATTAAAATCGTTTAATTTTTTATAAAATATGTAAATCAAATAATTTCCTTTTTTTATTTTGTATATTATTTAATTAAATTTTTTTTCTTTTAATATAGTTATTATAAAATTCTCTAACTAATTACGTAAATTATATAGACCGAACTAGACGGGATTCAGCTTAACACTGTTTGTATAATAAATGACTAAATATTCTTTGAAAAATAAAATGTGGCTGCTATAAATGTGTATATACTACTACAAAATTTTGCAAAATATGTTATATGATTAGACTGTATGTACATAAATTAATATTTATGTGTTCAGTTGTACGTAAGCTTAATAAAGAATATAACCTAACCTATAAAATATTATTTTTGAGAGAATTGCAATTTTTATAGTGGTTTTATTGTATATGTAGTTGTAAATATTAATTTTACTCTTATCTCTTTAAAAATGAGTTAGTTTTTTTTTTTGTAGAACTGTGTCTGTGTGTTTGTGTGTTTGCGGAAAAAATCAGCTTTATAAACAAAAAAAAAGTTAAACAAAATATTTATAAAAGAAAAATGTTTATAAAACAGGTACATATACTTAATTATGATTAAAAAATTTAATTATGTACTCGTATTTCAAAGAAATTAAAAAGTGTGTAAATAGTTTGTTTTATTTTTGAGTAAAAAGTTACTATAAGAACACTTGACGACATAATTTATAATTTGAGAAAATAATTTATAATTAATAACTTTTTTATAATATTTTTTTTTAAACAATTAATATTTTAAATATATATATATATATATATATACATATGTATGTATGTTATAACGGTACTGAAAAAATGTATGCATATACTTATTTTAATAATTTTTGTATAATTCAATATTTTCGGCAATTTGCACTGATTCTCACTTTTGCAATATTATTCACATATTTTCTTAATGTTTTAGTACTGCATTACCATACAATTCAGCTTGTAAGCTCAAATTGCTGAATTATATGTATTAAAATTGCGATATTACAGTTTTGAATGAAGGAATAATGCTAATGAAGATGAAATCGTTAAAGGACAAAACATCTATCTAATTAGGTATCTTGTATTACATATACAAGTATAGTCAAAGAAAGTATGGCAAAAATGCAAGAAAATATATAATTTTTTTTTGGGGCTATTAGGTAAGTAAAAATTATTCATTATTGTAACAATTCCATATTTTTAACATAATGGTACTGTATAATGAAATTTTTTAATTACATTTAATTTTTAGATCACTTTAAAACTCAATAGATTACGATATCTCCTATTAGTTATAAAAATTGTAGTACCGATATTTTATTTATTATTCAAAAATAAAATCCCCTCTTTTTAACAGTATATATTTTAGCATACGATATATTTAATGTATACATATATTTCCACTTAAAATACTTAAAAATGAAAAAAAAATGAGAAAATGATCAGAATTTTGTATACGTCAACTAGCCTAATCAATAATAAATTGATAAAAATAAAATTAATAAATTTTGTATATTAATTTTTATTTTTATCAATACTAAAAAAAAATATCTGGCAAAGCAAAATTTCTTTATATAAATGTAATTGAATCAAAATACGAAGGCGGTAAATATTTATTATTATAAATATTTTATTTATTTATAAATTAAAAATAAAAAAAAATCTCAATTTTTTTTATATATATATTAGTTCTAATTATGTATATCAATTCGATTACTTCATTGATCGGAAACAAAAACAGATTTAACATCCCAAAATAAAGAGAATAAATTGGCCTAAAAATGAATACATATATATACTAAGAAGGTTACTTTCTTTTTGAAATAGGGGACAAATTTCCTGTTATATAAATGTATAATTTTGTTTCCAATATATCGTTATATTCTTCTATCAAATATGATATTGCTGCCATAAAAAAACCCGATTAATTACTTACAAGCTGTAACTACCGCCATTTTAAAGTTAT
This sequence comes from Condylostylus longicornis, assembly GCF_029603195.1. NCBI lineage: Eukaryota > Metazoa > Arthropoda > Insecta > Diptera > Dolichopodidae > Condylostylus > Condylostylus longicornis. The sequence continues at coordinate 1,803,898 of NW_026578009.1, read as the reverse complement.
AGGGACACTTATTACATAATATTATATTATGAATTTTATATTTTCCTTATAACATCAACAGGAAATATGAACAAATAAAAACGTTTCAGTCGGTATAAACCGATTGAATTATACCCAGCACCTTTCGTTGTTGTATAGCAATAACTCGAACCTCTGAAATCATTCTATAGAAAATTCACGGGTATGTCTGACCTATAAATGGACACACAACTACCAAGTTTAATGAATCTGCTGTATGACAGCTATCCGAACGCGTTGTCCGAATTAGTCCAATTACAGTAGGGTTCGTCCTTGGCACAAAAGAAATAACTTGTGAAAGTTTGGTGTCGATTGCATTATTCCTTTTTGAGTTATCGTGCGATCGGACGGACGGATATGTCTAAATCAACGCAGAATTTTACGCTGAGCAAGAGTATGTATATATGTCTATAACGGAGATGACTCCTGCAAGTAGTTACAAACTCCATACCAAAGTTAATATACCCTTCACGAAGTGCAGGGTTTAAAAAGGAGAAGTACATAATATGTATGTTTAAAATAATTGCAAAGTACTGTATATTTAAAACTAAATAGTCCATATTATAAAAATAATCTTAATTTAATAGTAAATTTAGTATATAATTTACAGAATAAACCATGTATTCTAGTCAAATCTGGTTCTCGTCCAAAATGTAATTATATTATAAACAATAAAATTAATATATATCTTGTTATTTAATAGAGAAGATAAAAGAATTAATGAATTTAAAATTTATAAACAAATTTTTTGTAGTTGTTCTACTTCCAGGTACAATTTATTATTACTAAAATACAGTATTATTATTAAAATACTAAAAACTGTTGGTACTATGAAAATTTGGAGTATTTTTACTTCAATATTCGTTATAGATTAATATTTTAAGATTTTCAAAGGTATTTAAAGGGATGTTTCATAAACTATATAACAGTTAGATTTGGGTGGATCTATTCTATATAGATAATACATATTTCATGTTGTGGATGACATATGAACATCATGCATATAGTGGAATATTTAAGAGCGCTAATTTTATTAGCTGTTTGTAAACTAAAGTTTAATTTACTATTAATATATTTATGTACAAATTTTATTAAATCTGTTTGTTGATGAGCAGTATACACAAATTTTAATATTTACACAGTTACGAAGTTACAAACAACCGTTACATGCACTGTTCTAAAGAAGAAATTTTAAAATTATAATTTGTTTAGTTTATCTTTAAGTATACATAAATTTTATTCAAAATTTTTTTTATTCCTACATAAACATCTTCTGTTTATTTTATGATAACTGAATATCTAAACTTATGTACTTAATATGCATCAAAGATGATGTGATGATAGAATCATGTGAACATTTTTGCGCTCCGTTAAATACGTATGGCCATTAATGAAGTTTCTCGTATAATTTCTATTGTTTCTCATACAGTTTCTCATAGATTATAAAAAATATATTTTGAGTGTATATTAAATTTATTAAATAAGAGTTACCGTTATGCATTTTCATTACGGAGTTTATTACTCTGTTTACATGCAGATAATATTTAAATTCAGTCTTCGGTTTCATTTTAGTATTAATCGGGAAAAAAATGTCAATATCTCGTTTAATAGCTTGAAACTATTTTTGCTTAATGAGTGAATGAAATTATAAAATGTTGCTAGTATTTATCTAAAGAATATTTTTAAACTAGGGGACACAACACGACTACACGAAATTGTATATTTTTACATTTGCATGCACATATTAATTTTTTATAAGATATAGGAATTAAAAAAAAAATTATTTTTATTGTAGACAATCTTAATGAATCAATGCAATATTGTGTGCTGCTATCCTTTTGTGTCAATCCAAAATTAAGGCATGTAGTGAGAAAACTATTGCAAAAAGAAAATGTAAAGGCAGATTTTAGGAGAAAAAAAATTTAACTAACACTTTTTCAAAAAAAAAAAGTATTGGCAACCACTAGTAAATATAAATTCTTTGTTTTTATATACCTCACTCATATTATAGCTGAATATCGCTCTTTTTTCCTACAAATACTAAACAGGCGTCTATGCATGTACAATAATTTGTTCTCATCCTTTTATTTTTGTTATTACTGAAAAGACTTACTTTTTAAATACATATTATTTTTATAGCATATAAACTTTTTATAAATTTTATAATAATAATAGGTATAATTGCAAAAGAAAATTTCAACACAATTTCAATTTTATTGAGAGAATTAAAATTTTGTTGTTGTATATGTGTACATAGGCCTTTTATCATATCTTATAGTAAAAATGTGGGACTGATTAGGGTACTCTTATACTGAATTAGATTGCTGCTAGCTGAGGTAATTTTATTTGTTGAATAGTTATATTTTTAGTATAGCTCGAGCATTGGCAGTATACGTGTTCGGTCAAAATTTATAATTTCCATATTAATAAATATTAAACAATTGAATTGAATTTATCGCATATATTTTTTAATTAATTTTTGTTTATTTTCATTAAAATTCAAATTAAATTGTTTTATAAGTTATTTTTTTTTTTTAAATTTAAAGAAAAAATTTATAAAAATTTAGAAATAAATTATAATTACCATTTTAGGTAAATAGTTTAAAGTTATTGAACTTATATATTAACTATACCTAATAAAAATCTAATAAAGTTTAGGAGTCGAGTGAAAGAAAGGATGCGAATTTTTTTTTATACATAAAATATATTAAAAAAATTGTTTTTTTTTTTTTTTTTTTTAATAAAAATGTGAATAAATTTATTTATAATATAAAAATTTACAGATAACAATAACCATACATTTTAATCTGAGTTTAAAGAACTTAATTTATGTGCCGGTTTAAGAAAAGAAAAAAATAAGATGAAAAACATAAGAAACGTCTTGTTTAAAGCAATTATGTTCTTTGTATAAATGCGTGTGTATGTGTTGAATACAAAAGCTCCAGACTTTACGACATTTATTAAATACTCTTGTTTATCGGCCAATTGTTTTCTATTCTTTAAATTTAGCATTATTTGAACATATATACATAAATATTATTATATTTTATTAAAATTAGAAAAATGATTCTTTAAAAGCCCATTTTGTTTTTAGTAGGATTTCAAATATTGTTATACTATTAGATTAAACTTTTATAAGCTTTAATACTATCTCAAACTAGATATTGATAAAATAAATATTTTTTGAGCTATATCTTTAGATTTGACAAACTCATTTTGCTACTCTCTAAATGTCCATACCATAAGCTCTCATATGATGAGTTTTGTGATTGTGTATTTTTACATAGCCTCCTATAATGTATGTATTAGTATAAAGATGCCTGTGGTATTTTACTGTGTACGTTAATACAACAATAAAAGTTATGCATGGATGTGTGAGTCTTACCACACTAATGCAAATAACTTTATACATGAGTTTGAATATGTGTTCAAATTTATATATATATATATATATATATATATGTTTCACGAACACATAATTGTATAAATTTATATAACTGTGAATTGTTTCAACAGTTCTTTTCAAATCTCTTTTACTTTTCAAATCTTTAAGATTCTTTATGGATGCTCTCCAACTTCCTCTCAAAGGTGCTTGTATATATATATATATATATATATATATATATATATGATGTATAACAAGTTTTTGATAACATTTTTAAATTTCTGAATTACGCTGTTTTCTTTGTTTCTTTCAAATTTTATGAAAGATATTTGGCGCTTTTTTATTAAAAAACAAAAAAAAAAAAATGTCAGCAAATGACGTAGGGTAAAAAGACGTGTATTTTTCCACGTGTTTCTAAATAAATTTAAAGTAACCTGTGTAATAGTAGTGTATATATATGAACATATGATGTACCTATATAAGTAGAAAAATAAATAAAAATTGTTAAATATTGTGCGTACGCAGATAATAGAAAATCTTTCAATTTATTTTTAAAAAGGAAAGTGAAAGTTTTTAGGATAAAGTATATGTACATACATATGTACATATGTATTTATTGATAGTATATTAAAGTGTACTTATTAATACTTTTCTAATTTTTAAAATTGAAGATCACTTAATTGTTACCCATTTTTAAAATTGAGTTAGAATTGAACCCTTAGCGCAGGACTTGAACTAAGACGTTTATCAGAATAATATGTGAACTTATGTAAATTTTAAGCTTTAAAAGTTTTTAATAGTTTATGAATTTTAGTAAATACATAAATCCATACATGAAAAACGTAGAACTTATGATGGAAAACTTGTATTTTCAATATATTTTGACAAAAATAACTAAACAATATTTTGCAAAACTTAATCTACTTACGTAGTCACATATACATATACATACATATGTACATAATATGTATTTAGTTAAGTACAATTACATATGTTATTATTTTAGATTCTGTATACATATAGGTTTGTTAGTTAAACCGAAGCCGAAATTCGAGAGTATCTGTCTAATTAGAAAAAAAACATCAGTAGTAAAGTAGGAAACTTGTCTTACTTGCTCTTGACCCTTTTTAAAATAGAAAATTTTCTATTTAATTTTACAGCTAAAAAAATAAATAAATAAACGTCTTTACTAGGTATTTTCTTTAGATTTTATTGTTCTTTGCTTAGTCCGGTTTCAAGAAAAACCTTCTGGAAGCATTTTTACGAGTATACCACAAATAGCCACTAAAATTTGTACATTTTTAATGATCTATATGCATTTTTTATGAAGTGACCGTATTATGTATTACTACACAATTCAGCAATTACAATTCATGAGCTGAATTGTATCTGAATATTTTATATGACTGCAATTTTAAAGAGAAAAACTATTTTTGAAATTATATGGTAGCTCTTAAATCAAAATCTATATACGAATACAATATGGGTTAAAGAATATTGTAAATAGAAAGTACATATTTTAAGTCTTTGAACATCTAATTGGAAAATACTTACTTATAAATTAAAATTTGAAAATTTTTCCACATTTAACCCGGCGTTAGCCGTTTTATCTGTCAACAGAGAGATTAATGTACAGAAGAAATAAACTGAACAGTATAATGTTGTAAAATTTAGCGTTTACAACTCGTTATGGAAATCAGATTGTATATTACCTTATTACTACCTTACTACCTTATGATTTTGAAATCATAACAATTTAATACTGCACAAAGTGTTCAAAGCATTTCAGGAAATTAATAATCATTTAAGAATAATTTGTAATGCATTTATTTAAATTTGTTCTTATTTGTATATGTGTGTGAATTTGTGTATTTGTAAATCAGCATAAAAAGAAAAAAAATCAATATTCTTATTTTTTGCAATAATCGCAATATTGTTATCAACTTTAATAATAATCTTTGAATAGTAAGTTGAAATGACCTATTATTTTCAAGTCATTTAACTTAAAAATAACTTTTATGATGATTTGATTTAGAGATTAACTACCATAGCTTGTAGCATGTTCAAAATATTATGTAAATTACTTTTTAAGTGAGTACATTTTAATGTAATGAGTACTGGGCTTCTAACACCGAATTTTCTGCTCATTCTTATTTGAAAAATTATTGTTAAAATATGTATGTATGTATAAAAAATATTTTTTAAAGATACTACAAATAAAATCTAATTATATGAAATCCAAAGATCTTACTCTTTGTAAACTTATAGTTTCGGAACCAGAAGTATTTTCGAATTCCGCGCACATAAAAAATTATGTATTAAATTATTTTTCTTGCATAAACGAAAATTTTCAAAATACACTTTGATTCTCTCTCAAAGAATTTGACCGTCCACTTAAATTTAAATATATAATCATAAACTGGCTTCTTTTTCAGCAATACAATTTTAATTACTAAATAATCAGATTGCAATTATAGTGGGTTTTCTTAAGATTTCTTTTACACGATAACTTATTTTTGGTTTTAATGATTTTGTTGTTATATCTGCTTTTCTTAATTAATTCCTGAAGCTTAATTTCTTAATGAGTTCTATAAAACTTTGATATTTAATAAAGTGTAATAATACGACTGTAGACGATATTAGTTAAGAACAAAATCGCATAAAGGCATCTGTTTATCAATTTATATATGTATGTGTGTGCATGTATGCGTATTCAACCACCTTAGAATATTAATGTACAGAAAACAATGCATCCTTTCTTTACACAGTTTAAATTAAAATACTATAATACAATAAAATATATAAAATACATTTTTCAGGATCACGGTAACGCACAATATCTTTAATTGATATTAAAATAATGACTCGGGGAGTTTTAACATTATGTAAATATGCCAATACAAATTTTTATACTACGCCAGTAATAAATCCTTTGCGATTGTTTTCTGGATCTGTTAAGATATTACAAAAAGATGGTAAACCTGTTGAGGCGGTGAAAGGTATTCCATATAAGAATTTAGTAATAGGAGTCCCTAAAGAAAGATGGACAAATGAGAGGCGAGTTGCAATGACTCCAGCTGTTTCAGCTGCACTCATAAAGAAAGGATTTAATGTACAAATGGAAAAAGGAGCTGGAGTTGAAGCAAAATTCCGTGATGAAGATTATACTGGAGTAGGTGTCAAACTTGTTGATGAAAACTCAATTTATAATTCTGGTATAATCAAATTAAATCTGTTACATATGAATACATATATTTTATTCTTTAATCACAAATGTATTATTATATAATTACAGATATTATTTTAAAAGTTCGTCAACCAATGGAATCTGAAGTTGAAAAATTTAAACAAGGGCAAACATTAATTTCATTTTTATATCCAGCACAAAATAAAACACTAATAGATAAAATGTCCACAAAAAAAATTAATGCTTTCGGTAAAATTCTTTTATAATATACATAAATTTTTGTTATATTCATAAAACATGTTTTAACTTTCTTTTATGTTAATATTCAGCAATGGATTGCATCCCAAGAATTTCCAGAGCTCAAGTCTTTGATGCCTTAAGTTCAATGGCAAACATTGCCGGATATCGAGCAGTTATTGAAGCAGCTAATCATTTTCCACGATTTTTTAGTGGCCAAATAACAGCAGCTGGCAAAGTTCCGCCTGCAAAAATTTTAGTAGTTGGGGGCGGTGTTGCTGGATTAGCTGCAATTGGGCAAGCTAAAAATATGGGAGCTATTGTTAAAGCCTTCGATACAAGATCAGCTGTAAAAGAACAAGTTGAAAGTTTAGGAGCTGAGTTCTTAACTATCGATATCAAAGTATTAATATAAAATTTGTGCATATAAAATTTTTTGCTATATTTTTTTTAATTATAGGAAGAAGGTGGAACGGCAGCTGGTTACAGCAAAGAAATGAGTAAGGAATTTATTGAAGCCGAACACGCATTATTTGCAAAGCAGTGTGAAGAATGTGATGTCATCATTACAACGGCATTGATACCTGGGAAGAAGGCACCTTTGTGAGTAAATAAAATTTTTTGAAATTGTACTCTTAATTTATCTTACAACAGTTTATGAGTACTGCAGAAATATGAGACTATTGCTTCCTGTTTTATTCTTTTTGTGAATTTTTTTTTGGAATGTTCTGTAAAAAGTGAATCTTTTTGAGTTAGAACTCTGAAGCTTAGAAAATAGGCCTATACGGCTACAAGAACTTCTGACTTTGCCAGTTTTTGGTTTCAAATTTTTTTCTGATAATAATCGGAAACTGTTGAATATGGAATAGAATCAAAGAGATTTTGAAAAGCTCTACAAAAGTTGTTGGTTAACTAAATAAAACCTCAATAAAAGTCCCAAATGACAAAATATGTTTTCCAAATTATAAAAAAACTAAGAACCTCTGTACAACTAGGTCTCATATTTCGACAGCTTCCCAGTTGTCTCCGACAATTCCACATCAAAGTTGTTTTGTTTTATTTGTTAGCAATTAGTTTCATTACTGTATTAAATTAAAAATTATAACTTATTTTACTCGCATTTTTAGGCTTATTCTAGAAGAACACGTTAAAAAAATGAAACCTGGAAGTGTAATAGTCGATTTAGCAGCTGAAACTGGAGGGAACGTCGCAACAACAGTTCCTGGAAAAGTAGCTGTAGTTCATGATGTTGTTCACATAGGTTTAACAGATTTATCGAGCCGACTGCCTACTCAAAGCTCTACGCTTTATGCAAATAACATTTCAAAATTCTTATTATCTATAGGAGAAAAAGATCATTTCAATATTAATTTAAATGACGACGTAGTAAGAGGCTCAATAGTATTAAAGGATGGTGAATTAATGTGGCCACCACCAGTAATATCAGTTTCGGCAGCACCACCACCATCGGTGTCGAAGACAACTGCAAAAGCCGTAGTTCCTGTGGCCCCAAATCCTTTTAATGATACTCTAAAAACCAGTTTAACTTATACTGCTGGTCTAGGCTCACTTTTGGCTTTAGGTATTGCATCTCCAAATCCCGCATTCACAACAATGATGACAACGTTTGGATTATCTGGTATTGTTGGTTATCACACTGTTTGGGGCGTTACTCCAGCTTTACATTCGCCTTTAATGTCAGTAACAAATGCTATATCAGGAATAACAGCCGTAGGTGGTTTGTTGCTGATGAATGGGGGATATTACCCTACAAATACAGTAGAAGTAAGCGTTATATATACAAAAGTTTTTCATGGAACTAGAAAAATATAACGTTTCGTTTAAGGGTTTAGCCGCAGCCGCAGCACTCATTTCTTTTGTCAATATTGCAGGTGGTTTTCTTGTTACACAAAGAATGCTAGATATGTTCAAAAGACCAGATGATCCACCAGAATACAATGGACTGTACGGAATTCCTGCTGCAGTTTTCCTCGGGGGTTATGGTTATGCTGCTTTTCAAGTAAAAATAAATTTTATTAAAACTACATTTTTATCATTGAAATGGGTTTATTAATATTGCAGAATTTACCAGAAGTTCACCAAATGACATATTTAGCAGCTAGTTTATGTTGTGTAGGAGCATTGGCAGGTTTATCATCACAAAAAACTGCACGCGTTGGAAATGCCTTAGGAATGGTATCTATACTTTAAATAGGAATCCATTAATTACAAATTCTTTATAATATTTTTATTATAGATTGGTGTAAGCGGAGGTCTTGCAGCTACTTTAGGATTCATGTCCCCTAGTACAGAAGTTTTAATGCAAATGGCTGGAGTTGCCGCAATGTAACATAAATGTTTTTTTAATTAAACTTATTGTTTTATGAAATGACTTTTTTAGTGGAGGAAGCATTGGTGGAATAATTGCAAAACGTATTCAAATAACTGATTTACCCCAATTAGTAGCTGCTTTTCACAGGTAAGATCCATATTGCTTAAATAAATGACAAGGTTTATAAATAATCCAATTTTAGTTTGGTGGGATTAGCAGCAGTTTTAACATGCGTAGCGACATACATTCACGATTTCCCTACTCTTGCGACAGATCCAGCAGCAAATGTTTTAAAAACAGCTCTATTTTTGGGAACCTACATTGGCGGTGTTACTTTCAGTGGTTCCCTTGTTGCATATGGTAAATTGCAAGGAATTTTGAATTCGGCACCACTTCTTTTACCTGGGCGTCATGCAATAAATGCAGCTCTTTTAGCTGGTAATGTTGGAGCTATGGGGGCATTTTATATGGAACCGACATTATCTGGTGGATTAGGTTTATTGGGAGCTACATCGGCTATGTCGACAATCATGGGATTAACTTTAACTGCTGCTATTGGAGGAGCTGATATGCCAGTTGTAATTACTGTACTTAATTCGTATTCCGGTTGGGCATTGTGTGCTGAAGGATTTATGCTAAATAATAATTTGATGACCATTGTTGGGGCGTTGATTGGTTCATCTGGAGCTATTTTATCATATATTATGTGTAAGGCGATGAACAGATCGCTACCAAATGTTATTTTAGGTGGCTATGGAACCTCTTCAACTGGAACTGGAAAACCAAAGGAAATTACAGGAACCCATACAGAAATTAATCCTGATAATTGCATTGAGCTAATACGTAATGCTAAAAATATAATCATTACCCCTGGCTATGGTTTATGTGTAGCTAAAGCACAGTATCCCATCGCTGAAATGGTTTCAATATTAAAATCAAAAGGAAAAAATGTAAGATTTGGTATTCATCCGGTTGCTGGACGTATGCCAGGTCAATTGAACGTCCTATTAGCTGAAGCTGGGGTACCTTATGATGATGTACTTGAAATGGAGGAAATCAATGAGGACTTTAAAGAAACAGATTTAGTTTTAGTTATTGGAGCTAATGATACTGTTAATAGTGCTGCTGAAGATGATCCAAATTCAATTATAGCTGGAATGCCAGTATTAAGAGTATGGAATGCTGAAAATGTTGTTGTAATGAAGAGATCTTTAGGTGTAGGTTATGCCGCTGTTGATAATCCCATATTCTACAAACCTAATACTTCCATGTTATTGGGAGATGCGAAAAAAACGTGTGATGCTTTATTAAGTAAAATTAAGGAAGTATATAATTAATTAATTTTAAATTTACAAAACGAAACAATTTAAACTGGAATGAAAAGTATGTATATTAAATATTTAAAATGTAATTTTTATAAAGTATAATGTCTCGCATATTTTTGTGCATTTTGAATTTGTAAAAAAAAAAAAATTTTTATTATAAATTTTAATAAATTTTTTAAATTTTAAGTAAATTTTCTTTACCAACAAATACCGTTTCTTTATTTTTATATGCATATAAAATGCCATAAACAACTTTAGATTTGAGTTCATATTAAAGTCAAACAAACGATCTTTAAGAAAATAAGAGACGGCTTTTCTAAGTAAAAGAAAGCATTGTATAAAATGTAGAATCGCAAAAAAAGGTCAACATAGGTTGGGTAATAAATTCAATCCAAAATTTAACATATCTATACCGCTACACTTTCAAGACAATAAAAAACTTTATCTTAATTTTTAGACGTTTTCTAATATTGCATGTTGAAAAAAAAACTACAAAAACTATGATTCAATTATATGTTTCTCGGTAAATATTTTCAATAATAAGATACTGCTAAAATATTCAGTTAAGTAAATAAAATAAAATGCAATGAATCCAAATGCAAATGAAATGAAATATAAAGAAGATCGAGTTTTTGGTAAAATCGAAAAAGATTTTAAATGTATGATATTTTTTACGGATTGTTTGGTATCCTAAAAACATTTTACATTATAATGATTCAAAGCATAAATTTTTAATTGAGCATTAATTCCTCAATCGAATTTGAAAGATTTATCTTTTAATATCAATCTTGATATCTTTTAGTTTGCGTTTTTTAAACCTCACATATATTCATATACATATGTACATGTATTTGAATTGACACGATTTGTATGTTTACTAACGCAAATGAAATTGAAAAAAAAAAAAAATGAATTCAATAAAACTTTTTGTTTATTTCGACAACTATTCACTTAAATTATCACATTTAAATTTTATTTACATGTTAATATGCTATTAAATTTATGTATGTATAATTGTATGTATAATATATTCAAATTTTTATGTTTCGTAAAAAAATGTTTTATATCTAAAAAAAAAACTCTTATTTTAAATTATTATATGATAAGCAGGAAAAAAAAATATAATGCGAAATAAAACGTACATATTCTTCATTAATACATTAAACACACACTTTTCTCAGAAAATTTCTTTTAATATTAAAACTATTCATTAATTAATAAAAAGTTTTTCGATTGAAGATTGATTATTTAACTTGACATAAAATTTTCGATTATTATTTTTGTTTTTTTTTAAATATAATGATTGTAAATTTTTATTCTTTTAAATTTCATTATACATAATTAAAATAATTACAGTTTATAGACTTTTTAAATTTTTTTAAAAATATTTTTATAGACAATATATAGATAAAATGTGCATATAAATTAAAGATTAATATAAAGGACATAATTTTATTATAAAATTTAGCTAGCTAAACTAAAGTTGTAGAATAGAAGCAATAAATTTTTGCAATAGAGGCTCACTACCATTTAAAAAGCTTGCTAAACAATAATGTACATTGAAAAAAAAAGAAACATTTTTAATTTTATTTTAGAAATTTATCGTACCATTTTTTCATGAAAACCCTTTTTAATAATAGTAAATTTGCAGTTTAGTTACTGATTGCAAAATTTCAAATATATTGCATTTATTTTTTTTTCTTAATATTTATTAATCGATTGATGATTTTAAATTTTCATTGTTAAAGACTTTATATAAAAAATGATTTGAACTTTTTTGAATTTATTTATGTATGTGTAACGCAGAATTGCGTTGATAATTTCAAATGAATAATTCACGATTTTTTTTTAACAAATCTAAATAAAAATATTAAAATGGTTCTAATTATTTTTATACATAATAATAAATTTATAATTACGGTAATTATAAAAATTCATTATCGATGATTTAAATTTTTTTGGTCGTTATAATTATTTTATTTTTTAAAAACTTGTAATAAATTTTTAACTTTACATTTTTCAATTAAATAAACAAATTGTTTGTCATAAAAACAAACTGAAAAATCAAAATTTTTAATGGTTACCGAATTTAAATATTTATTTCGTTTGTGTTTTATTTTTATATTGCATAAAAATAATTTTAACAGAAATGATCCCAGTGCCAGCATTTCTTACATTTGTAGATCAAAGCAAAAAAAATTCCAAATTTTTAGAAATATTAGAACTGTATGTTATATTTTTTACAATAAAATTTATTTTGGTTTTATAACGTTTATTACTAATAAAATTATAGTAATAAATGTTATAAAACAAAACCCTAATATTTCAAAACATGTAGCTCTTTATATTTGAGGAAATACATGGGGATAGTTTGTGTTTTACGCTTATCTACAAAATGTTACAATGTTATCTACAATTTGGAAAATAAATTACAATATTCGTATTTGTGATTATTCAATTTGAAATTTTAAAAGGCAAATATAACTAGAAAAAACTTAAAAGAATATATTTTTTGTAGAATACAATTTAAATTTAAAATTACAATTTACAAAAAACTCTGTTCATTTTTTAATATTGAATAAACTCAATTTCTTTTACATCAAAAAAAATTATTAAAATTTACTTGCATTTTTAGATGATGTAAAAGAATTAAAATATCGTCTTAATTTTTTTTTTATTATCAAAATATTACCAGCTATTACTATATTTTAGAACCTTTTAATTTTAAGAAACTAATTGGAAAATTTATGATAATAAATATGTATATTTATGTATTTATATACATACATATTGGTTAAACAAAACATCTACTTAAAATAATTAAATCAGATTACTCTTAAACACCTACACTCAATTTTTCCTTTATACTATTGTTTCTTTTTTTTTTTACTTTATGAACTTTACTTATAATATGAACTATTTCAGCACCATTTTTTTTTAATGTTAAGATCATTGCTAACTAAGAAAATATTGATGTGAACATTAATTTAGTTAAGAATTGGCAATATTTTGTGTATTTCTTTTTATTAAATTTTAAAATATTATGTAGTAGTAGTAGTATATAAGAAAAGATTATATTATATATTCCTATTAAATTTAAATTATTTTTTGATTTTGAAAAGCAGATACCAATTATTAAGCAAATCTGGTTTTCATATATCAAGTTTAGTTTTATATTTTAAATTAATTCTGATTTCCACTTAGAAGAGTTACATTTACTACCATTTCAATTTCATATTCTATTTTTTTTGCCATTTTGTTTTGCGTATTAATTTTCGTTTTTCTTTAAACAAATCTTTAAAAAGTTTCAACTTTATTATGTTTATTATCTAAACATTTTTAATTTTTTTAATATATGTATGTAGATGTATTCAGTGATCGTAAAACATGTACGATGAAATTTTTGAAGTAATCTTATAATATATTTTAAGCGTTTTCATTTTTGCAAAAGATTTGTATGCTAATGATAATATTAGAAGCATGTATATATTTCTAGGAGAATCTATTTTTCGTTATAAATTCTAAAATTTTTCATCTATTGAAATTTTTTTGATGTACATACACACATGTATATTAGTGTTTTAAATTTTTTCAAATGAATTAAAGTTCTGAATAACTTTGAGCAAGACAAATAAATATTAACTGTTTATAATAACTGTCCGATAAATTTTATATAATCCAAAAATGAAAACGCAGTATTATAGTTATTTTGAAAAAAGAATACGAAATCTTACATGCGAGTACAACTTATTGATCTGTTAAATAAATAATTTCAAATAAAACAAGACAGCAAATGGTAAAATTGCAAATTAACCTTATTATGGAGAATTGTGTATTATAATAGATAACAGCTTTTAATTCTTTATTGTAAAATTTTGTTGATATAAACTTACATATATAATCGAACCTAGGACGCAACATAACCAGTCTAGATTTTAAATTATAGCATAAAAGATTACTTAAATCGTAGTTTAATATTAATGTAATTTTTATCCAAGTTGCAAATTAATAAAATTCCAAGTATTGACAGATTGCAAAAAAAAAAAAAATATAATTTGCTAAAGGTTAAAAAATTAAGAAATCAAAATTTATACACTTAATCCTCCTTTTTTATCAGATAATATAGCAAATATAATGATACTTAAATAATTCTTAGACCAGATTCGTACATATTTCACAAAAATTAAAAACTTGTTAATTTGTATCAAGTATTCTTAAAAACGAGATATTAAACGCGATTATTTCATAAAACATATAGAAATTTTTGAATTTACAAAATTTTAGCGTATTTTCAAAGCACTTTCCTACATATGTACATAATGTACATAATCTTTTTCATGTTGGATAAGACACGTACTGTAGGTATCTTATTACTGTACATGTACATAATGTTCCATAAATTATTGTACATAAGGTACAATTGAATTGCTGATTTTCAAAAATTGCATAAAATTTATATCAATTATTGTGAAAAACCGTATGTATCTAATTTATAAAATTATAATTATACTATGTGTTGTTAATTTTGTGTTAATAAAATGCAAATTATTAATTCTTATCTTTAGTAAATATGTTTTTGTGTTTTGTAAGATAATGTTCACTTTAAAATAAGCAAAACCTACGAAAAAAACTTTTATTTTACGAATATTTTATATATAAGTATTATTAAAAAACCTTTTTTAAAAACTTAAAATGACTAAAAGAAAATTTAATCAATCGGTATCTTCTTTCCATTTTTCTTTAGCTTCCAATCTGGCATCTGGTACTAATTGATTTTTTACTCCACCTAAAACATTTGTTGTTGCTTGCGTAGCAAGAACAACCGGGCAAACCATAATTGGTGGAATTTGTCTAAAAACTGCACCAACGGCCCCTGTGTATCCTTTTTGATCATGTTCAGCAACTGTATTTTCTATTAAAGTTTGTGCAGTTTCATTGATTCCCTAAAAATAATTTATTACATTACATGCTTACATAAGTTTTAATGATATCAATACTTCTTTGACAATTTGATAAGCATTTGCTACACCTTCTCTTATGTCTTGTGGCCGGTGTGGTCGTTTGCGTTTACCTTTCCGGTTATGGCGACCGCGTCTGACAGATGGACCCGGCGAAACTAAATCAAAAGCTGTTTCAGCAGTAATCTATGAGAAAATTTTTGTAGAATATTTTATTTTTCAAAACTTATTTTAATTTATTAATAAAATATAATTTGTTTCTGGGATACCTGTAATAAATGGATGATTCGTGATGTGATTTCTAATGCTGCTAAAGCAGTTCTTGCTGTAAAGCTTTGAGCACCAAGTTGTATTCCACGTACGATTCTTCCATCTTTTTGATATTGTTCGATTGGCAACCAAAACAAGTCACGAATTCCTTGAACTTAAGATTGAAAAATTTACAATTAATCATAAGAAAAAATTACTTTTTTCTAATCCAACTTACATAGTTGTACTAAAGTATACATGGGCCCCACACCACTTAAAATTGTTGGTAATTGATTTTTCTTTATATCTTGGAGCCATTCTTTGAATAAATAGTTTAGCAACTTATCTGCACCCAATAGCCCATGTCTATTGAAATTTCATTCCAAAAATAAAAAAAATGTAAAATGAAATATTAAAAATGTAAAGGAATGCTAGTTTCAATTTAAATTACCTATAAACAATCTTTTTCAAACGTATCTCAGAACACTGTAGTTGTCCTAAGCCCATTAGAAGACCAGCTACCGGACCTCTGGACATTTCGATTCTTCTTCCGTGATAATCCAATCGAATCAAAACTTCAGGACTAAAAACGATTTCCCTAAAGTAAATAGGGACACTATCTTCAACTTTATTTTCATTTGAATGTTCGTTTGATGAAGTCGTCTCATGTTCTTTGCTCAAATTCTTATGGTGATCTTCTTCCATCAATAATTCCAAATTGGTCGAAACTAATTTTCTAGCTTGTAAATCATGTAATGCTTCTGGAATATCATCGACCATCATTACAGGCTCTTGTAATTGGTTTGCATTTTTTTTTAAATTACTGGAATCGTCAGCATCGGATTCATTACTACTTAATTCATTGAAAAACTGAACTAAAAATAGCAAGGTATCTTGATCAATATTCAATCGTAAGGGAAGTAAAGAAATTCGTAAAGAACATTCTTGTGTATTCGATTTGTAAGGATTTGGTCTAACGTGCAACGCTTTAATAACGATCATATGTTGAGAACTTTTATTAGATAAATTTTTGGCAGTTGGATGATACAAAAATTTATTTATTTCTGAAGTTTGCAACCGATCGCGAATTTCCATTTCAGAAATTATAAGAACCTGGCGCGAAGCCTGTGATGTAGTCTTCGGATATATTTCATGTGAGAGACGTACTTTCGTCAGTTGAATTTCAACCAACACATCTTGCTTGCGTTCAGGTCCACCCTTTGTTTTCCAAGATAATTTTGAAATTGGCTTTTTGCTACCAAACTGAACTGATTGATGTCCCTTTGAAAAGGAAACTCCCATTTTGTATGCTTCTGACATTTCATATTTTCGGGGCCTTCTAAAAGTTTTAAATTAATATAAGCTTATAGAAGAAATTTTCATTCTTACAAATTTTCTTTGTTTTTTAAGACATCGTTGTTTGTTTCCTCTTTCGTCGGAAAATCATGTCCACCATACAAATGCCATGTTACTGTCATTTCGCACAATGTATACCTAATCTGTGCTACAGGAAAGCCCTCTGGTGCTTTCAGTAGGTCAGGTTTACCGGTTGGTAAGGTGAAATGGTTATCAACAATCCTTAAAGGATCAGAGGAAACTTTTACATTTTCGTGACCACACTTTGTCTGAAAAAGACAAAATAAATAAATTAATTAAAAATAATCCAAAAAATAAATAACGAAAATATTACCAATAATGCCTTTTCTTCTTCAGCAACAAAATAAAAATCGTCATCTAAACTTATACTACTTTTTCTTGAGTGACTAGATATATCTTTTGTAGAAACTTTGCAGGGTATTTCTCCCAATTCCTCTCTGATCTGAGGTAATGCCTCAACAACTTCGTCGTCAGCCATATATGACATACTCATAACAGACGTTTCAAAATTTAACAGATCTCTTAATTCATTACTACTTTCACTTTCACGGCGTGGTTTATTAAAACGCCATTCTTCGGAGCTTGATCGCGATACAGTTGAATAATTTTCTGTAGTTGATTTTCTTTCATCTTCAGCCAATATTTTTTCTGGTTCAATTTCGTTTGAACTTTTTTCCTGACCTTGTAGAAGATTTTCTTTATCCTTTAAAACGTGCTGGTTAGTTTCATCAGGGAAGAAAAATAGCTCAACACCTTTTTCAGTTTTTATTTTATCATCATCCTTTGAGCCTTTTTTTGGAAAAACTGTTTCTTGTAAAGCTTCCGCCATCAAAGCGCTAACCCGCTCTTGTTGCTTTGCAGAAATTTCCAAATTTGTTGGCAGTGGTTCCTCCACAGATAATAAATCCGCGGAGTTTTCATTTGAAGTAGAATTTGTCTTGAAAACGAAATGTTTTTGCAATGAAAAACCTTAACAAGAATTTTTTGAAAATTTACCTCTTCAGAATTATTTTCTTCATTACCCAAATCGCCATCTGACGCAATATATGCTATTAGTTGAGCAAACACTTTACCGGAATCTGAACATGTCCTTAAATGTAAATCTTGTATAGATGCCCTCAAATCCAGCTTTGGAAGTAAGTCACTATTTTTATCGTTTAATCGTAACGAAATATCTACAAGTCCTACATCCAAAACAGGAATTAAATTTTTAGAATTAACAAATGGAATCCCATGTTTAGATATATTATGATGTTGCTTCACGTCCTGTTGAAAATATTACATGCAATGTTTGCTTTATAAAAAAATAAGATATCTTACATAATGTGCTAATGATAAAACACAGTCCTCTGCAATGAATCTTAAAGTACAGCCCGGAACGGATGAAATTATATTACTACTTAACATAAAATTTCCTATTTCAACTATTGCCCGATACGGAAAATGTAAAGGTCTATAATCTATAGCGCAATCCCAGAGGTGTAGCTGGATTTCTGTTACAACATGATATGGAGTATATCCTTGAATCGGATAGTCCTAAAAACATTAAATTAATTATTCATTGATAGAGGAAGTTATTTTTAAACAAATAAATGTTTTACGAACCACCACGTCAAATAAGTCGATTAATTGATTTAACCATGTATGTTGAGATGCAGCGGGGTTATATTTTAGAGTTGTATTCTGTATTCCAGCTGTTATTCGTAATCTCTGTGAATAAATTTTTTTAATATTATAAAGCGCTTCAATACTAAATATTGTAAATCCAAAATTACTTTTATTCTGTTTTGTGGAACTTTTTTAATTTCAATTGCAAATGAAACCATTTCTCTAGTATCTACGCCTTTGGATGTGCTTAGGGTTGAGTTATTTGGTGTTGGATAAAATGTAGGTAAAAGGTGAGCAGGTAATGCTGTTTTTATCAATCTTAAAATAGGTTCGCCATTTAAAGTTGGTGTTAAACCTAGAAAACAAACAATTTTAAAACATTTTGCGTTCTAAAAATGAAACCAACAATATTACTTACCGCAATGATATAATTTAACCGCGTTTGACTGTATACATAAATATGCTAAATTTTCATTGCCATTAAAACCACTAACTGAAAATAAATTGAAATCTCCAACATTAACTACAAATTCTCCTGACTGTCCTGGAATAACCCGATTTTCTGAATCTCTAACGGGCGTGAAAAATGTACACTGAGCTTCTTTTGCGATTAATTCAAACGAGCATTCACTTAACGCCAGCGATGGAATTTTTTCAACTCGTTTTGAGCTTCGATTTTTATTTTCATAAGTTGAGTAATACACACTATTTGATTCGCATTCGCTCTCATTATTAGTGGAAGACGAATTTGTATCATCTATAATATCATTATCACTTTTGTCCTGATATTCATTAGTTTCAGGCGTTGATGGGATATACAAAGATTCCGACATTCCACAACTCCATAGCATTTGGTCTATGTTGTTATGTGTTGTCGGTTTCGTTAGTTTTTCTTTGGCTTTCGAAGATTTTTTGCGACCTGGTGCTGTAGGTTCCCACATTAATAAATCTGAATTTAAACGGTTGTATATTAACTCATAGAGCATTTTCGAATGTATTTGAACACTAGCTATAGGAAGAAAAACTTTAAACTGTAATTTTGAAGTTTTCATTGCTTTTTCACAAAAATTCCTCATTTCAACTGTTTCGCCTGGCAAAAGTATTGTCTCAGTATCTTCTGTAAAATAAAATAATTTTTCGATATCGAATTCAAATGCATAAAAAAATATTCTTAATATAAGAATACCATAATCGTTTTTTTGATGAACTGTATCACTTTGACGACAAACTCTTTTAGAACTGAAAGGCAAAGGTTCGCGGTTTTTTCTTGAATAATATTTACAACTTTCTCCAGATGTTTCTCCGCTGTCACTGTCATCTATAGTACGCTTCAGTGATGATTTTAGAGATTTATCTGAAGGAAACTCGATGGAAATTTTAGGATATTCAATTTCATCACAAGAATTATTTAATAGCGTTGATTTACCAACGTGCATTTTTTCTCCATTCGTGCTTTCCTATAACAAAATGTAGAGTTAACAAAAAAAAAAATTTTATTGTACTAAGAATTGTAACTTACACAATAGTAAAAATTAACTTCATTAGAGCACACTTCAATTAATGTGGATGTATTTTTTAACCGAAATTGAAGAAAGTCAAATAAGAGGAAATCTGGTCTAATATTTTTCTTCCACCACGGTGTTCTATTGGGGTCGTGTAGAGGTCTTGAGTCAACAATTGGGAATCTTAATCGAAAGTTCAATTTTGGCGAATCAAGATTCAATTCAAAAGTTGGTTGTTTTTGCTTATTCGGAGAAATGCCACTTTCTTCCCGTTTCTTGCTTTCATTATTTTTATAATCTATTTTAAAAGGAGTTCCATTGAAAATTGCACTTAGCCGATCTATTATTGAAATATCGAAATCCACTACACAAGATTCTAAATTCAAATTCAAATTCGTTTTTAAAGTAGCTTTTTTTCCTTTGTTATTTTGAACTGTAGGTGCTTGGGATTTTAAGTATAATGTGATTTCAGGTCTTTTATGGAAGCCATCACTACATATCTAAAAATTAGGAAAAATTTTAATTTTCTTAATTAAAAAGATTTTTGAACGTATCGGATAATATTAAATATTATAAACTTAAATTACCTCGTCCCTCAAAAATTCAACTAAAGGACTGCGCTCGTTGTCTAGAATTTCCAAAATATCTACTTTCGTAAGTGAACATTTTAATTTCAATATATTATTGCTATTGTTCCTTTGTTGTTCTCCATCTAATATTACTGGAGAACACATAACTTTCAAATAATTTTTATTGCACTTAAAATTATCGACATTCTGTTCCATCATGGATTTGAAATAAAAATTGGATAAATCTTCTAACTGCGAAACACTATCTTCACTTAACGGTGGGAAACCAATTTGCGTAGAATTTTCTAATAATATATCTTCGTGCAAAAAAATTGCTGTCATAGAAGCAATTCGTATATTAAATGTTGAAATACTGCCATTAGAGTCATATAAATGGGCAGATTTTCTATGATATTTTGATGAAAAACTTGTTGATGTACTTGTTGTCATAGAACTATTTACTGATTCAGCATATTCAAAACTGCAGAAATTACTTTTGCTTTCACTGATATGATCACTTTTTATAGAAGAGGAATATTTTGGTAAATCTCCTGAAAAAGAAAATAAATCGTCTTGTATGGGGTCGAAAGACCATCCACCCATATTTCCAATATTGCCAGACATATTTGAAGACACTCTATTCTGTTGCCTTTTTCTTAGTTTTTCAGAATCTTTAGTTTCTTTGACATTAACGCAATCTTTCTTCTCCATAAGGTAATCTTTATTTTTAAAGCAAATTTCATAGTATGCTAATAATAAATGTAATTGTCGGGGAGAAAGGAATACATTTACTAAATTGAACTGAAATTCTAACGAAACTTTTGGGCCACTTATTGCTTCTGATTGTTTCATTTTTATTCGAATATCCTGCTTTCCAACAAAATGTGCAAATTGAATTTTTTTGTTTGAGTAACACACAGACTCATTTTCTGAATAATTTTCTTCAGTAACACTTTCATCGGCTTTTTCTGTTGGTGTTGAAATTGTGCGTGAGTTTTGTATTGCAGTTTGTGGTAAATCAGACATAACACTATAAAATTGTTGACTGGACAAAAAGCTAGAATTTAAATTAGCAGAACCTGGATTTGATGTTTCAGTTTCACCCACTGAACCTATTCGAAATTCTTCCGTGTAAAATGTAATTCCATCTATAGAAATGTGATGAGTAGCATAAGTTGATAATAAATGAGTTTTCTGTTTTTCTGTGTAATCAGAGTCTATATCTTCTGTAGTAATTTCTAATGGATCATTACCGGCTTCATTTTGGTAATCAAGACTACAAATATATCATTATTTCTAACATCGTATTAATAAACTACACTAAATACTTACTGATCAACCTTAATTATTATTGCTATTCCATTTTGCTGCCCTGGTAATTGATATTCAAATCTTATTTCGGTATTATAAAATTTTGCTTTGATTCGGTTCAAAACTGAAAACAAAAAAAAAAAAAAAATTATAATTTTTGATTTTTAATTGCATACAAAATTTTACCGCTATCTATTGTTTGTGCAAATTTTTCTAAACCTTCTATACTGGCCGTTTGTGCACTAAAAATGCTCTCGTCTGATTCTTTCCGTAAGCATTCCTGCGCTAATTGCATAGAACTACTCATTGATGACCACATAGATTCTAACATTAAAGATCCGTCGTTTGGTCTAAATACTGGACGTAATGATATTGACAAATCACAAACTTCTATAGAGCTGTCCTCCGTCATTGGAGCACTCCATGGTACTGTAATTGCAACTGATCCAACATGTCCTCCAGTTACTTCTACACCCCATCCTTGATTTTCACATACTTCATTAAGTGCCTTTCAAGTAAAATATTTTGATTGAAATGTAAATGTGTAAATATACAGATATAAAAATACACTATCATTTTAATCATGTACAGCAAATTTAAGTCATAACAAACAAACAGCATTAACAAAAAGTATTAAAAAAGTAGGTGTCATATTGTCAAGATATTTTTTCTGTGTATTATCAAAAAAATTAATGTAAATATATTTAAACGCGTAAACAAGCAAGCCGAAATCCCAAAACTTAAAATTGTTCTATATACTTGAAGATTTCTTTGTCTTTTCGTTACATATCTTACATACACACCTACTTAAAATATTCAAATGGTCTTTAGTAAAGACTCTACATTGTCTACACAAACTGAAAGTATGTAGGTACCTACATACACACATATGAATATAAATATAAAGTATAAACAAATAAACGTCTCAAATTTTTGTAACATGATTAAAATTTTAAAATTACGTCAGATTAACATATGCACATATTTAACATGTAATGGACCCGTGATTAATATTTATTTATATATTTTCCTCTCTATTTTCATTTGAAATATTTTTATTAATCGACGTTACAGACAAGGAAGCAATTTAATTTTTTTTTGTTTTATTTAACTTACCTCACAGTTCAATGCTACGTCTTTTACAGTACCTTTCCCTTGATAAAGATCAATATTTAGTTGATCTAAATTTAATTTCTCTTCAAGAAATTGTCCCAAATAGCGTTGAAGTAAATATCTACAAATTTTCTTTTCAAGGCCAGCAAATGGTGACAGCCAAGACATTTTGAACCCTTTGAATTATTTTAATTATTTAGAAAAATTCAAACTCATTTAGTTGACATTTATTATTTCTATTTTTGAGCTGTTCCTATTTTTGTATAAGTTATTGTAATGCTATAATAAAATTTTTGCGAATTTAGAAATTTACGCAGTAATTTTTCTTTTTTTTTTTTCTTTTGTATTTGTTATGAATTGTGATCAGAACAAAGAAATGACAGTGGTAAAAGAATATTTTTTCATTTTAATTTTTATAACTTTATATTTCAGGCAAATCCTTTTTTATACATTTATTTAAGAAAATTAATTCATAATTTCAATAACACTTTTAATAAAAATTATATTTTAATTTATTGAGAAAAATTTATTTATTTTATAGCTTATT
The DNA here is from genome assembly GCF_029603195.1 of Condylostylus longicornis. Classification (NCBI taxonomy): domain Eukaryota; kingdom Metazoa; phylum Arthropoda; class Insecta; order Diptera; family Dolichopodidae; genus Condylostylus; species Condylostylus longicornis. The sequence continues at coordinate 1,780,180 of NW_026578009.1, read as the reverse complement.
TTTCAAGCCAAATTTATTTAGTTACGAATCAGGAAGTAAAAAATTGAAAAACAAAAGCTTCAGGGTTGAGCATAAAAATGCCATATGTTTTTTGACAGCTGATTTTGTTTTCATTATTTTTCTTCTCCTCATTCCAAATATTAGAAAAATCCCTTGATAAGTGTTACCGTTTCCTTAAAAACTATGTTTCCGAATTTTTAATGTTGCGAAATGTTATTTCTCTCACGTGCTGTATTACTGCATTTCAATGTATTGATGTGTTATACAAATCTTGAATGAAAGCCTCCGGATTGCAAAGCGTTTAAAAAACCTCTTTCAATAATCAATAAACTACTGAAATTACTGAAAAAAATTTCACATTCATTTCGTAATTACTAAAAAGAATATAAAATTCTAAAAGGCAAGCAGCTTAGTTCAACAGATAAGCTTTACGAAAATAAATTTATGTAATTATTATATGTGCCATACATTAGACAGAAAACATAATGTATAAGCTCATGTAATTACTTAACAAGTCCTCTCTGTGCTATCGAATGTTTTTTATCTTTTCTTTTTTTTTTTTTCTTAGTACTCTGTTTATTCTTTATTTTTTGCTAGAAAATAATTTTTTCTATTACATTTAATAAAATTATTGATTTATTTAATATGAGTGTACTACTCGTTTAATATTACGAATGCAAAATTAAATTGTGCAAGAGCAATTTCGAAAACATATCAATTTTTTTTTTCATTTACAAATTAAGGGAACAAATAAGTGGTAAACTGACTCTTTAGGTATACTCAATGGTAATTCAGTGTTCGGAATAAAATAACAATAATGGTGCGCATGTGTACTGCTGTTCTAAATGATCAGTTCTTCTCAACAGTGGAACATATGTTTTAGACATTTGTCATTTAGTGTAAATATTTTGAAATTTTTGATAAGGTTATAATAAGTAAGAGAATGGCATCAGCCTTAATAAATTCTTTTAAATTCTTAAGAATATCAAATGTGCCGAAATATACTCTGTGCAAAGCGTTAAATAATACTTTTTTGTGTGATAAAAGTGTTACTTCGACTTATTTGCCAGTTAGGAACACGAGTTTTTTTAACAAACGTAAAATGTTTTTTCTTTTTACAAACGCACACCATAAATTTTTTACATAACTAAAAAATCTAAAAATTCTTACTTTTTTTGTAGTTCCGGCAGAGGACTTGTGGAAAGGAGTTATTTCTGTTAGTAATGCTGGTAAGAAACGTGGAAGAGGTAAAGGTGTGGGTAGAAAAATTGCCAAAGATTTGAATAAAGGTCAGGTTATTGGCCAAGGAAAATCTAACATTTTATGGCCGGGACTAAACGCTCCAGTATTACGAGGCAATGAGCTTGTGAAACAACAAAAATTACCTGAGGATCCGGAGAGACAGCAAAAACTTATAAAATTGCGTGATTCTATGGGAAAATTTCGTGTAATGAGAATTAACCCAATTGATCGAGGTTGGACAGGCTCAAAAATGCCGGGTCGTAGTATTGGTCCACCTGATGCAGTTGGAGAAGACACTTTTGAGGGTTTTGATAGCAGAGTGCTTGAACTTAAAACTGTATTTATAATGAAAGGTAATCTTGGCCGGAAACGTAGATTTTCAATTCTTACAGTCACTGGAAATGGAGAAGGTTCAGCTGGTTTTGCTTTAGGTACATATGTTTTTATATTTTGCGAATATTAGTTTTAAAACTTCAACAATTTGTTTTCTATTAGTTTCGCTTTATAATTTATAAATAAATAATTTTAAAATTCTAGCTAAAGCAAGTGAAGTCAAAGCAGCGTTGAGGAAATCCAAAAACCGTGCAGGTCAAAAATTAATTTACATTGATCTATGTGATGGGCATACAGTTTTTCACGATTTCTATTGTGCCTTTGGCAAAACTAAAATATTTGTATCTAAAAAACCGGAAGGGTACGGATTAGTATGCCACCGAGCAATTGCAACCATTTGCCGTGTGATTGGCATTAAAGATCTACACGCTAAAATTGAAGGCTCAACAAATTTGCAACATATAGTTAAAGCATTCTTTATTGGATTACTACAACAAAAGTCACATCAGCAAATAGCAGAAGAAAAAGGTTTGCATTTAGTGGAATTTAGAAGTGAAAATCGTGGATTGCCAAGAGTTGTAGCCAGTCCCAGTGTTTGTCGAAAAAAGGAAGATATTCAAACTGGAGAAGTGATGGATTTTACTCAATATGTTTTGGGCGATAAAATCGTATTAAAAAAGAAAAAATATCCACCTTTTTTTTCTGAAAGTGCTGGCTATAAAATTCACCTTAGAAAAAAAGAATATCGACGAAATCAAGATAAAGTTCGATTAGAAATGTTAGTAAATTATGGTGAACTAAGAAGCTTTTTAACAGATAAGTATCCAGAATGTAGACCGTTTAAAAAGCAAGATGCAGTAAAAGAAGCAGAAAATTGAAAAAAAATTTTATAAATCAATAAACATATTTTTACATATATTTTTTTATTGCTTTGTTACTTTTCATAAAAGTATTCCAGATAGAAATTAAAATAAACAAGTAGGTAGCTAGTTCCTTAAAATACTTAATTAAGTTATCAATTTACTTAGAGTACGTCCTATTAATTATATAATATTAGTTGTTCAATTTGTGGACTTTTGAAAGAAATTTCATTTTATTGAAGTTCTCAACTAGTTAAATATTTCAATCTAATATTATCCTTAGCAATTAATGAGAATGAAATATGCACACACATGTATTTATGTTTCTGAATACGTACTTTTTGGGATTTCTAATCTAATACATTGCTAACAAATTAAACTTCAATGTTCTCAAGTTTGATCAATTCCTTTGATTTTTCTTGAGAGATAAAACTCAGAGACTAGTAATTGTTATTCTTTAGGAAAACGAACTGTACTTATTTTTGAATTTTCAATCAAATTTATCTTTTCCTGTTGTTGATCGTTTATGTTTGATAATCTTAGTTTTATTACATGGTTTTGCCATAAAAATATTGTCTATTTTTAAATAAATGAAATTTTATTTTAAAAATGCAACATATTGAATTATGATTTAAATTTTACAATTGTTTTTGTTATATTGGCACAATGCGAACATGATATTCTTTAGAATTCAGTAGATGTTAAATTAACTACAGATTTAAAATATGAGGAATGTTTTAAAATTTCAAACTTATGAAGAAAAAGTTGTGTAAACTTAAAAGTGTAAAAAATGACGGAAAATTGAGTGAATAACTAGGTTCAAAAAATTATTAAGAAAACCGTTTACGAGATATGGGGTAACTTAGAGTAAAGTGTAGAAAAATATTTTATGCTTCTGACAACTTGCCTGGGATAAATTACCTATTTGAGTTTCTCATTGATTGAGAAACATAATGATAATGTACATTATATTATGTATATCAATTAATTGCTTAACGATAAAGCTTATCTATATATATATTATACATACAAATACATTGCAGTTTTTCTGTCGGAAATAAAAATTTTATTTAATAATTTAATTATTTTTAGGCTATCTTATGGTATTGCATTATTATAATTTTTTTTACTCAATAGAATTTCAATATATGTACATAAGCAGTTGCCTAGTACTTACATAACTGTAGATATATATATATGTACATATTACCTTCTTATGAGTATATGTATATACATATAAACAGATTATATAAACATTATTATCAAAATAAAAAAACTGATTATAGAAGGCAGTTGATATTGTTTATAACCCATCATTATCTGATCAGAAAATTTAAAGGATCAAAATAATTTAAATTGTATGAGCATAAGAAAAAAAAAAACATAAAGAAGCAAAATGATAATATTAGGTTTCGGTAAAATTGAAGTTACAATAAATAAATCCTTTTTATAGTTAACCTAAGAAGAAATGATGATCTTAAGAAATAAAAAAATTAAGATAATTGCAATTTTGAAATCTTTTAGAGGCGTTTTCATTCTGATTTCTCAATAGGCATATTTTGATTTGCAATATTTTGCAATATATATAAGAAAATCATTCAATTGTAATTAATATACTTAAGGTAAGATCTTTTGAAAGAAAAAAGAAGTGTTTAACATTGTTCTATTTCTATTTACAAGATGCTACGAGTATTAATTTATAACAAAGAATATTTTTATAATTATCTTTAAAAAAATCTTTAAAGACATTTTTTTTTAAATTAAATTAAAATATTGTAATTTTTTAGAATTTTAAATTAAAAATTTATTTGGGTTGAGAATAAACCAACACTATCTATCCTCATTACATAAACTTTCTTTCTAGTTTTAATTGTTTACCTTAGCAAATATGTAGCTTCTCAGTTTCAAATATTTGAAAGTCTTTGAAATCTAAAAAGCATGTTGTGCTACTTACCTATTGTACATTTAATATTGTATACTATGCAATACTAACAATATCTGCTCCGTTTTCTTAAGTTCGTTTTCGTAGATACATACCTATACAATCGAATCTGATCCATAAAACTTCGAGAATATAATCAAATATAACTTAGTAAATATTACATTAGATTTTGAAAGATTTTCGCATATTAATAAAAATTTATATAATTAAAAATGTGAATTTCATGTTCTTTTGATAATTGGGAAAGAAAAAATTTCAGCCGCAAGCACATTAACTTTAGCTAGTTATGAGTTATAATTTCAGGATCTCTTATATTTTCCACAACATATTAAATTAATTGTTCTATATATCAAATCAGTAAACCGTCCTATTTAAAAAATTAAAAAATTCTATATTTACTATATATATTAAGTTTATATATGAGGTGTTTCGCATAACGTGGCAAATATATTCATGGTTAATTCTTTGATGTAAAAACTATGAGAGATGGTGAAAAATGTTATATTGGTTAACTTTGAGCTCTCGTTGTAGTGCATGAAAAAATAAAAATAACACATAATTTCAAAAAAACAAAAATTCTTACTTTGATCAGCTTTATCTTAAACACTATGACTCTAATCTAATTGATTGTAAGACCGAAAATAAAGAGCAATCAATAATTTGTAAAACAAGCCTTCGGTTAGAGTAATATGGCTACTATACTTTGCATGGTTTCGAAGTTAGTATGGTTCCGAATAAGCATTTATTTATATATGCAGGAAAAATCTGCTACTTTTTTTTAATAGGCTGTAGCTTAAAAAACATGTATATTCGTGCTCTACCCCCCCTTTATAATTTTTTGTATGAAATTTATCAAAGAATCATACCTGAAATTATTTGCCACCTTATGCGAAATACCCTCTATAGTTTTATCCATTCAACGAAAATGGAATAACAGAGTATTGTTTTGGAAATTGTGTGGTCGTCTATATTTTAACTTTATCTACTTTATGTTAATTTTTTTTTTAATTTTTTCTTGCCAATATTTCGACCAAATAGTGTGTGTGTATTTTTGTAACTCTATTTAAATAGCTAATTGGTTCGTTTTATTCATTGTTTGAAATTTTTTTTTAATTGAAAACTTATATATAATTTTATAGGTATTGTACTAATAGTAGTATGTAGTCTACTACAAACCTGTGTATAATTAAATAATAACCAAACCTTTCTAAAATACGATAATTACATTTATATAAAAACTTTATTCCATTGCTTTTAATATGTACATACTTTCCAACAAAATTAATAACGTAATTTATATCATGTACATTCTATACACATATATTTTATTCATATATTAAATTTGTACATAAAATTGCTCATATATATGCAATTTATTATTATTTTAAACTAAAATAAACAAAAGCAAAACCTAAACAAAACCTTTTTATAAATTTTTCAAATCGTACATTATCTACCGCACATTATTAACTTTGTTCATACATATGTAATACATAATACATATACATATTATATTATATACTTAAATACATATTATTTAATTATAACTGCACATAACTATATACATACATATATGCAAATTAATAATACATTTTGAATACATTCATTTAGATAATGTAAAGATAATATACTAGACATACATACATATATACAAACGTATGAATATTCAATTTGCTTTCAAGGATATTCACATAAATGAAGATCCAAAAAGTACATAGAGAGAGGAACAAAACACTTTGTTAGTTCTATAGATGATTATTTTATGGCCATAAGACTCTTCTAGGGATATTCAAAGTTTGTCGGACCGCGTTGGAGTACACTCAAACAACACCTTCATTTATTTTTTGTTTTTTTTTAATTTTTCCGGATTTTCATGTTTTTCCTTTTTTAATTTGTTTTTTTTTTTGCTTGCGTTTTTTTTCATATGATTGTTAGATTGCTTTACTTCTATGTGTAAGGGTAGTTTTTTTTTGTTTTTTTTTTTTTAATATGCTGTATGTAGTTTTATTTTTGCATTTTAGTTTGTGCATATATGTATGTATATGGTGCGCTTTTCAGGATGTTGATTATTACAATGATGTTGATGTTAATAGTGGATCAAGGAAAAAAAATATATGCTCTTTATTTTTTTTTTCTACCTTTATATTTATGGCATTATGTAGGATAGTGAAGGATAGTAATAAACAGAGTATATATCTACATTTATATATTTTGTTATACTTTTCTCAGAGTCGATTCTGTTCAATACGATGTCCATGTACAAGGTTGCAAAAAATTTTAATTTTATTTATAGATTTATTTACAATTATAATTGTTTTTATAGAACCATACTCTAATTTTAATTTTTCCAATCAAAATATAAAACATTTACTCTGTAGTTGAATTTCTCATTCTTGTCTCATTTAAGTTGAACTATGTAATGAATTCAAATGCAAAAATGATTTGATTTAACAATAGGATGACAAATTGTGTCACAATTTCTCATCCAACTTCATTTTCACTATTACTAAAAATGTCTGGTTATATTAGTAATCTGAGACGCCATACTGCTATATACTTAAATGTATAATGAAATTCGAATATGATAATATTTTACTAGCTGTAAATAAGCCAAAAATTTCCGAAGTTTTTAAGTATATAGCTTTTTATTGTGTTTTTTCTTTTGCAATGCTTCTATATTTTCTTCTACTGTGGTTGTGTGCTTGATTCATCTATTCAAAATTAGAGTAATTCATTAGTTTTTCATATCAAATATTATGAACATAAATGAGTTTTTCATAAATCTTATAAATCACTGAATCTAACTTTAAGATTATGAGAAAAGCTTTTAAATTAAAAGAAAAAATTTTTACTTACCATAAAGGATCCCAATTTTTTAAGAAAATATTCACTTTTTTATGAAATTACATCAAATGTGTTTTATTCTTTGCTCTAAATTAGAATCGGCACTGCCTGTTTCTATATTATTTAAGAACATACTTTTAATTTTAAAAGCTTTAGTTAGTGTACTTTATGACAGACAAAATTTATTTATTTATATGTATATATATTTATATATATAGTAATAAATAAAAACTATAACAGCATTGTAGCAGTAGCAGAAATAACAACAATATTGTAATAATGAAAAAAAAAATAATATATGGGTAGATAGGTTGCTTTTGAAATTAAAAAAAAAAATGGTTGCCTTGTCTGTGTAACTAATACTATAGTAATTTAGGTTTGTAGATTACGTAGTTACGTTTATATTTCATAAATTAAAATGCAATCATATTGTATATATAATATAATGTACATGTACATAATATATGTATATATGAAATATGATAAAAAAAGAAAAGGAAAAAAAAAATTGAATTAAAAGTAAAAAATTTTTATTTAAAAGGAAAAAAATACTGAAATTACTAACTGACTGACTCGGAATTTTGAATAGTGTCTGATGATCATATTGAATTTAGAAATGAATAGAATTATTGTTCTACATTCATATGTGTACATGGAAATATAAGGTAAATACAAATGGAATAATTTTTTTTTTGTTTTTATTGCTGTGTTTTTTTATTTTGTTTTACAGCCGCATATATTTTTAGAGGAAAATTCGCTTTTATAAAGTAAAACTTTAAACTTGAATTTATCAGTGCACGTTTAAAGAAAAATTAACATATAAAAAGGATATACATATATAGCTAAACATATCCTTATATATACTCTATTATCTTATAAGTTAAACAGAATTTATATAGGTCCATAAATTATCTACGTTAATATTAATTTTTATAATTTTAATAATGTTGTGTAGTGAAATTTTTATTAATTTTCAAATTTCATATAATTATAAGAACATAATTTCAATATGTATATACTTATAATTTAATAAAATTTATTGAATATATAAGTGAATTCTTATTAGTAAAATTTATAACTTTCACATTTACTTACAAATTATTCTGAAAACAAATATTAAAATTAAATAAAGTACAATGTACCCGATAAAAATTTTAAATTTTTCTTTTATATAAGAATTCAATTCGCGTCGGATATTTATTTTCTTGGTTAAATTAACAGTATTAATATTATTAATATAAAAATTTTAATTAAATATCTCTTTTAAAAGTAAAATTGGTATTAAATAGAATAATATGTCTCTCTTTCAAAATATACAGAGAATGAATTTATGCTAGTATAAATATAGCCATTTCTTTACACGAATTTTTTCTTAGTATAGCCCCGTACGATATGCAAAAACTATCTACATTTTTATAATTGATCAATAGAATTTATAGAAATTTAAAGGAAGAATATTCCAAAACGTGATGAGTATAGACTAGAAATTTCAATGATAAATGAATTTCTGTATGTCACAATTGAAATTTCATTGTGTATAAGATCATGTATATATATGTATAAAATATATCTATATAGAAAAAAATATTATTTTAAAAATTTACATTGTTTTTAAGTTTTATTATTACTAAATTAATCTGTTAAAAAATAATATTATAATTAACACCGAATTTTGAAATGTAAAATCAAATATTATATTAAAAAAACTGATTGTTCATATTGAAGAATATACTTAAATTTTTTAATACAATAAGCAAACATAATATGAAGGGTGTCCCAAAATTCATGCAAGAAGTAATTTTGATATAAAACACAGGTTTACAATTAAAAGTCGTAAATTTTTTATTGATTTATATAGTATATACAGTACAGGGTTATGTATCAAATAGCTTATCGGGTAAATGGCCTCCACGACTTTGCTGGTATACATATGCACTTTTTTGTTGAAATTTTCCAAGATTGTTTTGCATTAATGTGGCTGAATTTCGTTTTTACGCCGCTCAATTTTCTCCATCGAAGCGTGGATGGTGTTGGGCTTGTTCACATAAACCTTCGACTTAAAAAAAAACCCAAAGAAAAAAATTAAACGGTGTTAAATCGCATCATGTGAGGGAGGGGAGGGAGCAATTTTGATCATCAAAACAGGAAATTACATGGCCAGAAAATGACTTATGCAGTAATTGATTTGTTTCTCGGGCTGTATGACATGTGGCAGCGTCTGGTTGAAACCACATGCCGTCCACATCTATATGTCGTTATACACAAGCACCATTACCCGTTATTGTTATAATATTATTATTATAAGTTAAGTTATAATATAAGTTATAATATTATTAGAAACAGTATAAATAAATTATGTTATATAATGCAGAAATTATAGTTGTAGGCTGAACACCAAACAAAAATATGAAAATCATTGTAAGAAAACAGAATTAGAGTGCCCTAGCTATACAAAAAAAAAAACAATTATTTCAATTAAAATTTTCAAAGTTATGTTGTGTAGGCAAATTCAAATCGTATATAGCTTTTCGTTAAAATTTTATTTTTATAGATTTCATATTAAAAAATAAATTATAAATTAAATTATTGAAATAAAATTTTATATGTATATAGTATGTATAAAAAGTTTAGGTATAGATGTATACTAAAATTTGTGCTTTGTATATGCACATAATGTTTATAATATTTTATATACATATAGTATGTCAAATACTCATTTGGAAACTTTATTAAGTAGAATTTTTACTTTTACATAAATTTCAAGGAATTATTAATTACAGTCAACAAAAGGGTGCAATAATATTTTTAAATTTTATTTCGGTTTTCAATTTTCTGAAGAGAGAATTATTTTAATATGGAATTGAAAATTATATTCAATATGGCAATGAGCAATAATTATGTGTTGTAATTATGGCTTACGATATAAAAATGAGATATAAATGAAATATGTATTTGCACACCCCATACTTATATTATCAATAAACAATATTTTATCAATAAACTCGGCAGAAAATTTTTGATTCACAATTCGAATAATATTAAGAAATCTCAGAAATTTGAATATGTCACAATTTGAAAATCTGTTTAAATATTGATAAATTCTAATATTCTAACTTATACTTATAAATTATCGCATTTCAATTTATATTGGAAGTTTCTAAATTTTAGTTATGGTTAGCAAATATAATTTCTAATAATTCTTTTAGTTTAATTAATTATTTCTTTAAATATATACACATACATACTTCGGTTTACTCAAAAATTTTTGAAATATATTTTATAAGGAAAATAACAATTATATTTGCATTTTACAATTATGCAGATTGTGACTAGAATTAGAGAACAAATAAAATGCTGACAAATTTTTAAATTATAAACGTATAAAGCTTTTACAAATTCAGAATTAATATTTTTTTTTTTATTATATTTTAATTGAGAAGAAAGTTAGAAATTATATACTTATTAAATAATGGCAAGATTAAACGATAAAAATACATAAGTATATAAATATGCATTAATGTAGGTGAACATTTAAATGGTAATTTGAAGAATTAATATGATTTCAGTATGCATACAATTATTTTACTTCTTATATAATTATAATATACGCGCATGTTGGCCATAAATGTATACATATATATACGTTTATTGTATATATATATATGTAGGTATATATAGATAGATAATAAATATTCATTGGGTTTCCATACCGACAGGTGACAATATTTAGAAATTTTGATAATTTTAAAATTAAAATTTTTTGTTTTTCTTATTTTGTCATTGTAACGATATTATGATGTTTAAGAAGATATACAACGGTATATTTATACGCTTGCGTTTAAAATGAAAGCAATAATAAATATTAAATAGTACTTTACATGTATATATATATACGTACATAATATATACAAAGGAATAAGTAAAGAAAAAAAAATATTTTATTTGTTTTTGTCCTTTGTTTAAACACAGAGCCTGTTTCTTATTAAAGATTTTTTTTTTGTCTATAAAAAAAGGTATGTACATTATGCGCTTATACATAAATATGTATGTATAGTATAAATGTTATAAAAACTGTTATACGAATTGCCTTCTTTTATAATTTAATTTTTCTTTATTGATATATATATATATTTTTGTATAATATTAATTTTTCTTTTGTATTTAATAATTCAATATCATTCTTCGTCTACAATTTTAGTTTATATATTTACATAATATATCATACCTATAATTACATATGCAACAAAAAAAAGGAGATAGTTGAAAAAGTTCAAATAGTATAACTGTCGCATATCATAATTATGCTTTCAATTGTAAATTTAATTGTTAAAGGGCTCGGACTCAATTCCTTCTTATGCTAGTATTATTTAAGGGTAACCAAAATACATATCTTGTTCAAATTGACTATTCGATTGCAACAGTAGAAAACTATTTGTCGAATGTAATAAATGCATAAATTTGTAAAATAATAGCAAAAATTTGGACTTTCCTTTAAAACGTATATTGGTCTTATACCCAATTTTAAATTATACATGAAATTATATTTATGTATGTGTATAAAGTAGGTGACAGCTATTCAAATATGATTAAATTATTTTATGATTAGTTAATTGAAACAAATCATAAAATAATTTTAAAACTCATCACCAATTAGGCAAATATACCTTCTATTTGTAATATCGGTAATTATCTGTTCTAACAGTTATACATAAAGTCAATCGTTAATTATATACGGCATGTTATGCCCTTAATCAAATTTGTAATTTATATAGAAAGCAAATTATTTTTAACATTTTATTAAATTACTTAACAAAAGTAACATTATTTAATTATGAATGTCTTAAAATTTATCATAATATTTGTTATTTATATCAAAAAATATTTTGTTATTTGAATGACAATTCCTTATTATTTTAATTCGTGTCCATATTTTGTTTTTGTTTATGTTACAAAATTGTAAAAATTCCAAAGAGAATTTTTGGTTTTTAATAAAATTTTTCTAAATATTACAAATTTTTGAATGTATATATGCATATTATATAATATATTCATACTCGTAAATTTATATTTATGTAAATAAAAGTATAAAATTTTACGTATACATAAGTGAGAAAACAAATAGAAGAAATAAAATTTCATGTGAAGGTTAATTTTTATTAATCCTATATATCTAAATTTTATACACAAATAAAAAAAAATAAAATTACTTTTACTTCCAAACTATACAAGATTTCCAATTTATGCTCAATATTAATAGACCTATATATATATTCCATAAATATCCTTTTTATACAGTTCAACATAGAACCTTTTGTGAACATATTTATAAACATACTATGTAACACAATTGTGATGCAAATGTTATGCCGATGAAAGTAATTATGTATTTTTTCCACTAATTTTCATGTATATACAAAATATTACAAATCTTTATACAAATACATATAAATATACATAATATAATATATATTGATATATATTGATACGTTGTGTGTATATGCATAGAATTGTATGAAAGAATAAAATGATATATAAAATTAATTAATATATATATTTAAAAAAAAATTATATATTGTGTACTTACATTATATATATATATTATATATCATATATGTATATGCTATCAATTTATATAATAATTTTCTCCGGGAAATATTCCAATGTATATGTATTTATATATGTATTATAAATTAAATTAAAAGCAATAATATACTAAGGATAAAATAAAAATTTATAAATTTTAGACAAAATAATCATATGGTCAAAATTCGATGAATTCGAGTATACAAATGAATATTTTTAAAATAAAATCAAGAAATCAAATATGAAAGAAAAAAAACACAAAATTAAAATTAAAATCGGAAAAAAAAATATTTACCTACACATAAATTCTTACATTATTTTTGTTTCTTTTTTTATAATCGCTTGCGTTCTTTTATAAAATGAAAAATATTCTCTGATATTTAATATACCTATATATGCATATACAAACATATTATATAAAATAATCCGCGCATATGCATCCACCTAAAAAAAATTCATACATTTATATATATATATTTATAATTTTCATACACAAACACATTTATACATATTTGTATAGGCATTTTAATGGAAAAGAAAACAAAAAACAAGAAAACATAATGTTGCTTTTTTTCCCAACTACATTTATACAACATCTATGAAAATAATTTTCAAGAGCCAATTGAAAAATATCAATTAAATTTTTATGATACCTTTACTATTTGGTTGGATGAATTATTAAAAAATTTTCTAACTCCGCCTCTATATTAACAAACACATTCAAAAAACATTTTCTTTTTTTTTTCTTTTTCTTATTCTTCTATATAAACTTGTACGGGTATAAGTAATGCCATAGTGTATAGGGACATTTTAAATAAAAACTATTTGGGCTAGTGTGCAATTTGTATAGTAATATAAAATTATAGGCAGGTGCGCACAAAAATACGTATATTAGATGAGAACTCCTCTCTTTATTTTAAATTGCTGATTTTATAGGGAAAACGCAGACTTTAAAAAGAAATTGCTTATATCTAAAATGTGCGATAAGAAGAAAAAAAAAAAGAGAAGGGAAAAATTTTATTTCAAATATTTTTTAATATACCTATGTTGTATAAAGTGATGGTTTTTGCATATACGCAAGGATAATACGGGACATTTGTGTAAAACATGGAAAAAAAAAATAGTAAAAATAAAAAAAAATCAGAGTGTGTGTTTAAACAACTACCAAGAACATACAGATCAAATGTGTATGTATGATGAATTTTATATATACATATAGGCTGTAAATTATATTTTTACATTATAGGTGTATATGTGAGTGACGGTATAAATACTATTTTAAAAACCATATTCGCAAAATGCAAGAAAAAAAAAATGTTTTTTTTTTTTTTATTTTTTATTTTATATTAGATTTCTCCTTCTTCTTATTAATTTTTCCTTGAAATTATTCCTTAATTTTTTCTTATATTTTATATCTTGCCTATACATATTTTTCTCTCCTTGTACTTGGTGGCAAAAAGGACCTTTTCTTTTTTGATTTTTTTTTTGTTTTGCGCTTAGTAATTTAAAAACAAAATTTTTTTATTAGGATATTTTATTCGAACTGTTATATACGTATTTTGAGTCAATTGAGTTATTCTAAGTTATACATGTATATTGGGTACGGCTCCTATTACTCACCTTCGAAATTTGCTTTTTTAATTAAATTTTTTTTCTTATATTGATAAGATTTTTTTGCAATTTTCCAAATATTGATTTGGAAATTTCTCCATAATAATTAAATTCCGAATGGGAACTTTTCTAAAATAAATACAAAATATAATTATAAAAATTAAAAAGCAACCTTTCCCATTTGTATCGCGTTGTTAAACGTCAGTGAATGGTGAACGGTTTTATTTGCGTTAAAATTTTGAAAAAGAAAAGAATAGATAAAAATGTGCAAAAGATGCCCATATATGAGAATATATGTACCTATATATTTATATATATATATATATATATATATATATATATATATAGGTACATATATATATATAGCGCATTCGTTTATATGTAAATATATATTTGCGTATATATATATACTCGTATATATATATATGATTATTGAATATATATATATATATATATAAGAACATATTCATAGTAAGCAAAAAAGTTAGGAAGCGAAAATGTTTGCTCCAGTTTGAAAAAAAAATATACTTTATTTTTTTTTTAATTCTTTTTTTTCTTTTATTATATTACCACCGCGCTTTATAGGTAAAAAATGATTTTGTTTTGTTTTTAATATGTTTTTTGTTTTTCTTATTTTCTATTTTTATTCGTTGGGGGTCAATAAATTTGTGCTAGTTTTTAATTATCGTTCCTTATAGTAAAAGAGAACAATAATATTATATAGACTCTTGGTTGAATACGTAAATTATATGTTTGTTGTTTGTTTTTTTTTTTCTTATTTATACATATATTATATAAAGATATATATATATAACATATATATATATAAATTTAGCAGACTGTAAAATCAAAGTTATGAAAAAATTCATATTTACAATAAATGCAAGCTGTGTAATTCACTTTATATATATATATATACAGTGTATATATATATATTTGTATGTATATATATAAATTAACACATTCACTTTGTAATTTGTTGATTTTGTACAATATACATATTATATCTATGTATGTACTTATGTATGTTTGGATATATTTTATTGTTGCACAATAAAACCGCAGTCTAGATTAAAAAAAAAAATTGAATTGAATTGAAATTAATCAACAAATCAACTTTTATATACTTTATACTCGTATAATATGTTTGTATAGTATTGATAAAATGAAATAATAAAAAAAAAAAATAATAATAATAAGTAATTCGAAATAGCCATTTTTCAAAAAGGAATTCTATTGAAGACTATTTAAATTTTTTCACAAGAACGTTTTTTTTTTTTTATTATTTTCAAACAGAAAAATAATGCAAAAACTATACAACTTTTTTTTTTATTGAAAAATTTAATAAAAGGTTAAAAGTTTTATAAAATAAAAAATTGAAATTGTGGGACTCAGACATGTAATTATGAACTAGTTTTAGGTTATTTACGTATATATTAATAATGATTTATTTATGTTCATTCAATATGCAATGTTGTGAGTATAGTAGGCTTTTCTATATTGCAAAAGAAACGGTAGCAAAAGTTTTTTTTTTTGGTTTTTGACAGAAAGTATATTTTGCACACGTACACACATGTATATGTGAGTATGCGTATACAGGGCGATTTATAGGAATAAATGAACAATTTTATGGTATATTAAGCATAATGGAATGTAAAATCTTTGTATATAGGACAATATACGGAATAAAATGTGGAAAAATTACGCAATAAATAAGTTAATAAGTTAAGAATAACAAATTTTTTTTGTTTACATAAAATTTGGCGAGATGTCCCTGCATTTTCTATGAAACAGAATTTGAAAAATATTTAAAAACAAAATGTGAATAGATAGACAATTCGTCAAATTTTTCGGGAATTCGAAATGTCGGCTCTCAGTTAATGTACAGCCAGTTATTGAGAATCAAAAACAGAATAAAAGTTTTGTTCAGAATTTGGTTCAGAATGGGAATAATTCATAAACGTGAGATACAATGATTTGAAAAAAAAAAAAAATTAATTTCTTAACTATTACGTTTACTATTTCGAAAATAGATCATCAAATAATATGCTTTAGTTTTCAAATCAGTGTGCATTACAAAATCTACAAATCTTAATTTTTGATTTTATCTTTTCCACGATTATATTATTTGACTCTGTACCCATTTTTACATCATCTTGTAAATGCTATATGTATGTACATGAATGAAATATTCAAAATTGTTATATCCATAGGTAAAAATGGTTGAATCTTTAAATCGTTT
The DNA here is from genome assembly GCF_029603195.1 of Condylostylus longicornis. Classification (NCBI taxonomy): domain Eukaryota; kingdom Metazoa; phylum Arthropoda; class Insecta; order Diptera; family Dolichopodidae; genus Condylostylus; species Condylostylus longicornis. Next base: position 1,763,523 of record NW_026578009.1, on the reverse strand, counting down.
GAATAAACCTTTGCAACCTATATACATATATTAAAAGCTTTACGAGACTATAGTTTGTAATATTAAACTTTAAGCATATATATTAACAATATAAATCCAATTGTATAAAAGTAAAATTTGTTATATTGAACCAAATTTAAAAATTTAATGTAGTACATACATATATTTAAAAGAGGTTTCCTCTCAGAATCTACGAAAACGTGTTTTAATAACACTATGTATATATGGTCCAAAAAATTTAATGAGGCGCTATTCTCTTTTGTGTCAATAATTATGGTATAATCGATAGAAAGTGACTCAAAAGATGTAGTACAATATTCTGACTAATATAGAACAAAATTCTGAAGAGAAGTCAATTAAAAGAATTTTCGAATTAGGTACAAAAATTTAAGGCTGCTTATCGTTTACAATGTCCAAAAATTTTATTAATACAATAAAATACAATACTAGATTTTACAATAGTCAACTTTTTTATATTCAAATATTATTCAAATTAATAGAATTTATTGCAATCTTCCATGGGCAAAATATAAGAAACACAAGGATCATGAATCTATTTTTTCTAATATGATAGGTATTGGAAGTTTTCTTAATTTTTAAATTAAGATGCGTTGAATGATTTTTAAAACTATGTGTACGCCAGTGGCTGCGGTGAAGTATTATTAATTTCTCTATATTATTAATACACACTTCTTAATTAATTTGTTTTATAGTTAAAAAATTATATTAGTTATAGTTACTAAATTTAATTAAGAATTTTTGGAATTAGAATGATTCAATTGAATTAAATAAAAGACATTTACATATGTATTTTTAAATTTCTAATTAAAGTTTACCTCAGAAAATAAATTTTAATAAAATTCTAATTTTTCAATTTTATCTATTTAAGTTTACAATATGTAGATATGTACAGAAATTTGCTAATTTAATTCTGTACGGCATGATTGCTATATTATTTAATTTAAAAAAATTTCCTTATAATTTTAGGTCGCTATATTATATATTCCAACGTATTAATAGAAAGCGTTTTTTAATAAAATTTAAAAAAAATTTAATATTTTTGATACTTTGCCTGATAGCAATTTTGTTTCATATATAGGATTATAAAATTGCTCCAATTGAATGCTAGCAAAAAATGATGTTCGTGCTTTATTCCTTCTTATATCTTACATCTTAATGAATAGTATACATTATCTTTGGTATGCGGTGTTTGCACCCATACATGAAGGAATCATCGGTATCATGAAAATCTGTGTATAAGTATATATTTGCTAAGCCTAAAATTTTGTGCTTCTATTTAGCCATTTTCTGTCTTTTCGTCTGTCCATCCATTAAATGAAAAATGTAAATGTATGAAAAATGTAAATGTATAAATTTGCAAACACATTGCAATAAAGAACATTGAGCCATATTAACAGAGATGAAATCGATGTAATAGTTGCGAAGAATGACGTGCGAAACTATGTAGAATAAGAAATGTACAATGAAAATCAAAAGTTTTAAAATATATGTAAGGCACCTATTTTATACTTAAATTATAATGTTTATAGAAATTAAAAAGTTTATTTTAAAAACGGTCATAGCACTTAATTGAAAACTATGTATTTTATTTTTATTTACAAAATTGATGTATAAATACAATTATTTATTATTATTAAATATAATCTTGTTTATCAAGTATGGCTGCAACTGTAATGTATATAAGCAATACATAAGCAATGTCAATAAATTTCTGATTTAATGGGCTTATTTAAGTTGATTATAAAGATTATTAAGAGGTTTTCAACAAAAAAAAAGATGATTATATAAAAAATTTTATTTTGTATACATATATAGGTATGTATATTATTATGTATGTAGAGTATTGCTTAAATTTGAGATATTACGGGAAAAATTTTAAAAAAAAAATGACCCATATTTTTTAAATTTCATTTTGTATTATATTAACGCAGTTAATATGTGTAATAATTTTTAAATTATGTAAATTTAAAAAGAATAACGTACACAGTTGGCTTCAAACCTGTAAATGAGGGCTATAGTGAGTGCCCTTATAAAGTTATAATTTTATACTCTAAGCCTTTATATTTTTTGTATAAACTTCAAATAAATTTAGAAGAAAATTTGCTTACTAGTTTCACACTAATTGTCTACACGTTTGTTTCCTTTCTATTCAAAAACTTTCCGAATATTATTTTTTTTTTTAGTAAGAATACTAAAATTTTGTACACAAATGGGACCTAGAGTAAGAAATCCACTACTTTATAACAAAAATATCACCTATATACTTTTCTATTATATAGTTATGGACCATCACATTAAAAATTAAAACTATTTGAAAATACATAAAAAAACATGTATCTATTTTTGGCAGCACATTGTATCGAAAATTTAAAATAGTTTTTTGGCTTCCGACAAATTTAGATAGAAAGAAATTTTCTTTTTCTAATTTAGACATTTAGCTTGCATTATAGACAATCGTCACTCTGGCAAATTAATCAACCAAAGTACCAGTTACAATTCTTTCCTTTTTCTATACATTTTTAACCTTGATTTTCTTTTATATACGCAATAAATTGTAAAATATAAAAATTTTAACAACTTCTGGACGCATTCGCATAAATGTTCGTCTTTGTGAAAAAAAAAATTGTTTTTCTATATATTCCAGTTCTTTAGTGTTATCGCCTCTCAAAATTTAGAAAAAATTGAAGATTCTCTAAATTTAGAAAATTTGAGGTTTTATCACATTTCTAAAAACTAAAAATGGTATATTTTAAAGAAGTAACGGGATCTTATGTCTGAAATTATAATTACCCAATTAACCCTACAGTTACATTAGTAGGTATGTTTTTTTTTCTTTTAAAATAAATTATTTTTTTAAATGATCATTCTTCTAATCCTAAAAGTATGCAATAAGACGATATTTTATAATATTGAGATAAAAAACTTTAGGGAACATTATTTTTACAAAAAGATATTGTTACTCAAATTGAAGAAGGGAAATGTGAACTTTTTATAAATTATAATTTATTCTTATACTCGTAGTTATGCAATTATGTTTATGATATATACATTATATGTGTTTTTGGAAGTGCACCATAATTGTATTATATGTAGGTCTAATTTTATTAGGTCTTATTCTTTCATTTTTTAATTTAAATAAAAGTAATCGCTTTGATATATTAAAAAAAAGAAAATAAATCAATAATAAATTTATTTATAAGTATATATACATATATACATACATATATATTAAATAGAATGAGTACAACTTCAGATATGTATGTATAGTGTGTATATCTACTTAAATGAATATTATATTTATGTACATATATTATATAAAATACTTACATATACATACCTTTTTTATTCTCTATTTCATAATATATATTTCTATTATATAATGTACATATATATATATATATATATATACGTATGTATGTATTTATGGAAAATTTTCCCTTGAAATGAGGATGTTAAAGAGAATTTATTCCGCTTATGCAAAAATAATAATAAAAGAAAGTATTTTTTTTTCTTTTTGCCATAGATTACTTATTTTCTATATGATTTTTATTGCAATTTATTTAACCTTCCGACGGATCAATTTACTTTATATATATGTATGTATATATGTACAAAAGAGAATTTATATGTATGTATATATTGAAATTTAAATTTTTTATGTAATATACAATATGTGTTCAATATATATACTTATATACATACGAGTACATACATATATATATATATATATATATATATATATATATATATATATATATATATATATATATATATATATATATATATATAGTTATATATTTATATATATAAGCATTTAAATAAATAATTGGGACCATAAATAATACAAGCTAGTAAGTTTTTATTTTTTTAATTTTCATACTATCAACAAAGTAAGAAAACGAACATACATATATACAGATTAACAAAAGGAATGAAATTCTCATATTTATGTTTATAATAAGAGCCCTTGGTTTTTCTTAATAAAAGTATTTAGGTACACATGTTCATTATATACGAATGCGAGCTATACTATGTGTAAACTGGCTACGTATTATATACTATATGTACACACAAATTATATATATGTATATATATATATATATATATATATATATATATATATATAAAAGTATATATACATAATTTAATGAAATAATAAAAAATTATCTTAAAATTACCTGTGTACATTCTTTTTAGGCCTATATAACATTTCAAAATGTTAAAAAATATAAACGAATAAAATTAAACATTCTAAACGTATAACAATTTAATTGTTTGACACTACATAAAAAATTAATATATGGTATCACATAAACATACCAATCTATATAAGCATCATTTGTTAATGAACAGAAAAACTAAATTAATTGATTTGTTAATTATACTGAGCTTTTATCAACGAAAATGATTTATAAGTTAACTAGTTATAGTAACTGATAGGCATGATTCCTTATGGTTAAAAAAAGTTTTCATTATTCACTATAATCCCTGTACGTACTATAAGGAGTTCGCTGATATAAATTCTTATACGTATTTATAAATGAAGTAATATAATAGTGATGAATTCCTTTAATATTTATACCGGTATATATGGCTTTATTTATTTTTAATATTAAAATTTATCAATTTATTTATACCTTTACATAATAGAATTTTTATAGGAAACAGCGTTGAATTTAAAATTCACTATCAACTACATTGGATTACTTTATAATGTTATATGTATACCCTTAAATATTACGCGACCAATTTCATAAGTTCTTTAACATATTATAAACCTTGTTTTTTTTTACATAAAGTTAATCTTTTATGAATGCAATGGTGTATGCATACATATATACTATTTTTATTTTATATTAACCACTAAAACTGTATAAAATATTTTATATATTTGCATATATACGTAGTTTTAAATGGACAATATAAATATGCGGACTTGTATGTATATTCAAGTATACTTAAATATATTATGTATTAATTGTATTTGTCAGATCAAATTCACACATCTGTACATAAATAATAAAAATATTTGTTTTTACAAATAACTCTTAATATTATTTTATATAAAATTTATTATTATTATTTTGTCTTTTTTTTTTTTTGTTAAGTATTCCAATTCTTTTCCCTTTCATTTTACTTTTATATTAAATATAATTATTATCATTGAAATTAAATTTGTTTTTATTATTTCTTCAATATAACAGTGTACATTTTTGTTTATCTTAAATTACAGAAAACAAAAGCAAAAAATTCAGTTATTGTATAAAAATTTTAATCTAATTTTAATACCTATACGAGTATATATACATATACATACATATTTCCAAACGTATAAAATATATGTATATGAATGTACGTTTATTATATGCATCAATAAACGATGATACCTATTACCTATATAAAAATACATAGGTGTGTGGCTCGTTTGAGTTCACGCCTTTTGAAAATAACCTTTTCATTTTTTTGTATATCATTATTCACAATTGATTTGAAATTTATATTTTACAATAACAATAATATTAAAATACAATACAAAATGTATATTATATTTTGTTGTTGTTGCATATTATTTTAAGTATATAATATATAGTATTTGCATAAAATACGATCATAATACCCATATATAGACGCATTATATTATTTTGATAAAGAAATTGAAATTTTTCTGTTATACTAACTTATATATTTTTACTTATATACAAGTATATAAGTGAAAATATGTATCTATGCACAGATGTGTTTAAAGATATAATATTGTGCTATATGATTACTTATATTTTGCAGTTTTGAATAACTATATCTATATATGTATATATATGCATAAATGCACCATATTCCTTAGAAATTTTGATTATGGCTATGCAATTGCATAGAAAAATACAATAATGTTGCATGTATTAGAAATAGTTTAAAAAATAAAAATGACAAACAAAGAATGAAAAGAGCTTTTGCTCTTTAAATTAAATTACTTTTCAGACTTATGTAAGTAGCTCTTGGTTTACCAAATTAGCGTTTTTCAATTGCTTAAATTTAAAGTTAAAATTAATTGTAAATCACGCCCTTTTACTTTTGTTTACGAGGGAAATTTTTAATACTTATTTAAAATATCTATAATTTTGATTTGAATGCATATTACTTTTAGAATAAATATGAAAACCGCAGTAATTATGAAAATTATTAATGGTTTATTGTTATTATTAATTATAAAGGAATGTAAAATGTTTGAGCTACCCTACAGATTATTATAAGTGGAGAAAATTAAAAGAAGAACTGGATTTTTCTTATTTTGTTAAATTACAGTTTGTCTATTGTTGACCTTGTTTTTTGTCCCGTCTAATATTGTAAATAAATAATTTTTGAAAAATAAAATATAACCTTAGTTTTTTATTCTAATTTAAAAGTAATTAAGTATATAAATAATATTTTTTATATTTGTATGTAAAAATAAATAAAATTTTAACAGAATGTTTACTGATTTAAATTATGAGTTAAATGAAATTTCATGTCGGCAGATGATTTATAATAGATTACAAGTGGGAATTTAGTAGGAGAATAAATATATTTGTTTTCAAATGACTTTTTAACAATCTTACTATAATTAAATAGAATTAATATTTAAATAAGAAAATTATATGGCAATTTTCATAAGGTTACAATACAGTGCGATTTAAGAGAATATATTGTGTCATCTTAAAGACTCTCGTGAATTCTGTAAAAATGTTTGTTCCTTATAAAGATGAAGCGCTCAAAGCTTATGCGCTACAAATGTATAGTGCTCGAGGTACATCTTTTTTTTTTTGTTATAAAATTTTTATTTTATATATAAAACTTTCACCTTATGAACTATCAAAATTAGCAACACTATTATGGAAATTTATACATATATGAAAAAAAAATATAAAAATTTTTTTTTCAATAATATTCAAAATATTCTATTGACAAAATATTACAAATATATTTTGTAGAATTTTTTTCACAAATTTAGCCACTAGAAAAAATTATTACAAAGTCAATGATAATAACAATATACGAGAGCATTTTCGACGGCGAGAATAATAATATAAGTATATATAATTAAGAGTGGTGTAATAAAATAAAAAAAATTCTTAAAAAAAAAATTGTTCATAGATTTATGTTTGTGTGTATACACACATGAGCCTATTTTTTTTTTTTCTTTTCTAATAATATACTCGAATGGGGTAATAATTTTACAATATGCATTACAAAAAATAAATATATGTATATATTTGCAAGTTTGTAATAACAGTTATTAGAATTACGTATGCCCATAATATAGTTTTGCCAACTATCATCACTACGAGTATAATATAACAGTTAAATATTTTTACTATAAAAATTTTGTTTAGAAATAAAATATCCTAAAGTATACAGAGGGAAAAATGTAATTTGTATGTATATAGTACATTCATACACTTACCTATATATTCCTAAAATTTGTCTTAATAAAAGATTTTTGTGTAAAATTCAAACAAACACATATGTATGTACATTTATTCTACTTAATATACCTACACACAAATGTGCTTGTAAATTTTTTATTTGTGTAAGATAAATGATTGCAATGCCATCTATAGAATAATATAAAATAATACGGTATACATATTTATTTTCTTTATTAAATTTTTTTTTTTTATTTATTTATTTCCTTTTTTTATTGTGTTTGTGCGTTGAATACAATATACATGATATAAAATAAAAATATATTGCTAATATGTTTTGTATTACAGTGTGACATAGAGAATGGGATGGTACCTTTTTGTTTAAATGAAAAAGAAAAATAATAAAATAAAATTTTTTTCTTCTCTTTCACATTATTTTGCTGCTTTTTTATTTAATTTTTTTTCTGCTTGTTTTTTTTTTATAAAAATTAATTTTCTGAATTATACCTTTGTGTTTGTATATGTTGGTATACTTTTTATTTGAATAAAATTTACACAAAAAAAAAATGTCTGATTGTATTTGAAAGTCTAGAATGAGATAAAAGAAAACAACAAAAAAAAAATTTTATGGTTTTTATATTTTTATTGTTTGTCTGTTTATGCCATTTCTCGTTACCGTCGCCAAAAATATTTTTCTCTTTCTGTTTCTCACTTTTATTATTTTATTTTTCAAATTTTATTTTAATATTACTTTTTCACAAAAACAATCAAAAAAAAAAATGAAAACATGGTTGTATTTATGTATGTGTGTATGTGAAAATAAAAAGAAAATAAAAAATACAATATACACACACAATCAAATGAAAACAAATAGGGTAGTAGTAGAGAAATACAAAAATAATAATAATAAAAAAAAAAAACAAGAATAAATCAGATGCGTGTTTTTTTTCCCAATTGTATAAATGTATTGAATATAGTGGAATGAAAAATATTTTTATGGATGGTAAAGAAAAAAAGAATTAAAAAACAAAACAGAAAAACACTATGGAGATGATAGTAAAAAAAAAATTCCAGTTTTTATCCCACTATTCTCGGGTTATAGTACAGAAAAGATTTTTTATCCGTCGTGAATTTCGTCATATTAATTTTTAAATGGGCTTTTAAAAAAATTTTGTTATTTTGTTGTGCTTTTATTTAATGAATTTACTACATACATACATATATACAAATGATGTGTACATTGTGATAAGGTTTATAAAATTTAATTTGTTTTAAAATACAAAAAAAAAAAAAAATTGAAATTAAAAATTAATTTGTGATTTTTGTAAATTTTCGTAAAATTGGAAAAAAAAATATTGAAATTGGAAAATTTTTTAATACATAGAGTGTAGTACACTTATATACAAATGTAGTAATATATACATTTACATATGTACATGTATACATAATGGGTATACAATATGTATTTTATAGAAATATGTTTTTTATAGAATAATCATAAAAGTAAAAACATGGTTTAAAAAATAAAAATTACATAAAATACCTACTCGCAATTTAAAATAAAAAAAAAAAAATTAAAAAGAAAAATGAAAAACTTTTATTGTTGCTTTGTTTTTTCATTAAAAATTTCTTTGCTGTTTTCATTGTTTTTTTTTTTGTTGTTATTATTATTCATACATATGTACATCTATTATCAATACTTTTTTTTTTATTGTGTTAAATAATAAATTGTTATTGTATTGTGTGTGAAAATACCAGTCTATCCTTAACTTTTTTTTTTTTATTTTTTTTTTTCTATATATAACTTTTGTAAATTGTTTTTCTTTTTTTGTTTTTCTATATACTTATTGTTTTTTAATTTTTTGAGGGCTATCCAGAAGCCATCTGAGAAGTACTCGTCAGTACTGTTCAGACCTCTTATACTATTTGACGGAATCGTGTCGAGTGGATATCGTCCTTTTTTGTGTACATATGTATACAATATAATTATATATATATATATAAATATATATATGCATATGTATAACATAGTGTAAATACAATAAAAATTGGTTCTCTTTCTGTGATGAATTTTTTTTTTGTGTGCAAAAAAATAATAAAAATTCTAAAGGAAAAATTAAAAAAAATTAAAATGAATAATACTCGTAGTAATAAAATGTACTATATGTGTGTATATATACATACATATATAATAGTAATATAACTATTTAAAATGAATAAAATAGAAAATGTTTCAAATAATATTAAAATTATATTTAATAATATAAATAAATAAATAAAGACGCACCTACTCATATATATATATATATATAATATGAAAAAATAAACTAGATAAAATATAGTAATATAATATAGTTACATAATTTTATTTATGTATGCATATAAACATTCTTATGTATATATATATACATACATGTATATAAAGGATTATAATCGCATTTATTATAATCCATTATCATTGGAGGTGTTTTTTAATGTTTTGTTTTTGTTTCTTTTATTTTTCTTCATTATTATTGTTTTCTCTTTTTTTGTTTTGTTGTTTTTATAATTTTCTCTTGTTTCTGTTCTGTTCTTTCTTTATTATTATTATTATCTTGTTCTCTCGCATTGTTATTCAACTCATCTTCACTCTAGTGTTTTCGGAAGTTGTGTGTCCTTTTAACTTAAATAATAATAATAAAGATTATAATTTGTTAATTTAATTTTTTTTTATTTATTATAAGTATTATTTATTAAAGTGCGTTTATATTGTGAATATTACCATAGTATATATATATATATATGTATATATACGTGTATATATATGTAATTATTAAAAAAAGAAAATATAAATTGAATAGAATTTTAGAAAACTTTAATTAATGTAATTGAAACAGTATAAAAATAATTTAAATAAAATGTACAAATCATTAATGAAAGGATAATATAATAAGGATATTTTTTAGTTTTTTATTAAATATATTTGCATATATTGTAGTTTATATGTTAAGACACAGTATGACATTAAAATAATGAATATTTATTTTGAAGAAACAAAAAATAATAAAGTAATATAATTGAAAGTGATTGTATAATATTTCATTAAAATTGATATTATATTAATAAAATTTTAATGTATTGGCAAAATTGGCTAAACAAAAGAGAAAAAAACAAATTTATACAAAATGAATTTTAAAAGTAATGAAAACATAAGTATTTATAATGCGTTTAAAATGCAATTAAATTTAATTAACTAAAAATTATGTGTTTGTTTTTTTTGCAATTACAAATATACTTAAATGTTTTATAAATATAAAATTCCTGAATATAGTTTTATATCTTTGATATATTTAATTATATTGTTGTAATTTCTATTAAAAAAATTTAAGAACAGTTTGTTTATTATGTTCGTGAACATTTAAATAATAAAATAATTGAATTTTAAATTTAAATAAAAATTTAACCCATATGATCATCACATATTCTTCTAGCTTAAGTCAAATACACCCATTACAAATTAACAATACAACGTGTAATTTTTTTTTACTTTTATTATTAATTTCTTATGAGAATAACTAATTGGAATTCTAAATACACCTATAATTTACACTGTGTAATATTGAAATCTTTATTTAGTTTTCCTTTTCTTATAAAACAATAACATTGATTGTTTTGAATTAATGTTTTTTCTAGTTGAATTAATTTTAAAATATTGTGGTTTCCTTGATGAAATGTGATTACTTTGGTAAGAAAATCTCTTATCTCTATTCTTCTATTTTGTTTTGTAAAATTTAAAAATCTTCTTTATTTCTCAAGTAGAAAATGCAAAAATACAACAACCCAAAAAAAAGCAGAGGAATTTTATTCAGTTAGATTCCGAAAAAATTAATTATGGGAAATTAAAGGAGGATTTTTATTTTGTATTTGGCGAAATACACAATATCATACGAAAATTATATCATATTTAGATTGCAATTAAGATTCAGAGAAAAAAAGGTTTCAAAAAGTATAATTTCTTGTTAAAGGTTTCAAAAGTATAATTATTTATTTATATAAATTGTTTTGAATTTTAGCTTTTTATATTCTAATTTGTTTTTTTATTATGAATAAATAAAATATTTTGTTAGCTAGCTAGATATTTTTTAAAATGTATAAAAATAGCTTTATAATATCATGAAAATTGCATACTTATAGGGGAATGTACATTTTAATTCAAATATGTAGGTCTTTCATGTTCTGCGTAATACGTGAAGTTTTTAATAGATAATGATATTGTTATACTGTGACTTTATATAGGTATGATAATGTAGATATCAAGAGTTTAAAACAAATTTTAATATGATATTCTCTGTTATGTAGTTTTTGAATATTAAAGGCAATTGATCGCTCTGATAATTACTATAAAATATAATAACATTCATTTAAAGTGAATGGTAGTGATATAATATGTAACACATTGTACTTTTTGCAAATAACCGTACTGTCTATAATTTCGCTTATTTACCGACGGTTATACTTTTATACACCTTTAATTGAAAAGGGAAAGCTTTCATATATTTTAACCTCGACACTATTACAATCGCATTTATTGCTTCTTGTTACTTGGATTAAATCGGATCATGATTCAGACTTTTTGATTAAAAAAAATCTTTTGAAAATCTGTCATACATATTTCAAACTATGAAGTAAATAATAAATATGAAGAACACCGCTGTGTATTGATTGATTTCGAATTGATTATATTTTTAGTAGAATATCTCGGGACATTTAATTCTTCACGTTTTTTGTATTCATAGTAGTTTATATTATATTGTTTGTTTACCAGTTTGTGCGTTCAATCTATTTCATGAACTCGTTTAATTATAAAATGACATTCATTGCATTTTGCTTTCAATTTCTTTTTTTATCATTGATAGGGCATTTTTTTACACAAAGTTGTCTAAATTAGATATTTTATTGCAACAGATTCTAATAATGAATTGCCGAAACTTAAAATTTTTTGGGGCATGGGATTTAGCTAAATGTAAAAAAAAAATTGGTTTACAAAAATGCTTTATAACTTTAATTAAAGTTAAACTCTTAAAATTGTGGAGTTTTAAAGTTTTTTATTGAAATCTACAAAGAAATTTTGGAGTAGAAAAATAAATTTCGGAACCAAGGGTCCGTTTCAAAAAGTCAGTAGATGTTCAACTAGATTGATGATATTTTTGATATTTTATAATTTGATTACGGTAATTTATATTCAAACCGTTTATCAATTTTATTCCCATCTGAAATTTTAATAACCAAAGTGTTATTTACAAGTGGCCGCTACAAACGCGATACAAATTTGTGCGGCCGCATAATTTTCTTGGATTCTTGCTTTTATTTTGAGGTTTAGGAACTTGGACCTCTTCTTTAGATTCTTTATAATATATGCAGGTCTTTTGTTTTCTTCTAACGAAATGAACTATTTGTTAGTGCCTAAAAGCTACTAAAATTTCAGGCTTACATATCCTGGGGTCTAGAAGAAAAATAACATCAAAAATTGGAAAAAAAATGGATTTTATGTAACAGTAAATTTTAACGGCCATTATGTTTTTTTAAAGTTCAAGTATAGTATTCCGTGATAGAAAAAGCAACCCACTATTTTTCTGTGTTTGTAAAATTTGAAAAATACATATGGTTCAACTACAGTAAACAGTTGAAAAAGTTTTTGTGGTTTTGAGGGGTATAAATTTTAGAGGGGAAGAGATATGTAAAAATTATGTTCTACGAAAATTAGTTTCTAGTAAAGATCTATGTACATATTAAAGTTCAGGTTTATATCTTCAAGGGTGTAGAAGTTTTGTAAATATACGGACAGAGTGAAACTAATAAGCACTTTTTTTTCAAACATTTTTTGGAAAAGTGCTAAAAATAACTTAACAGCTTTACGTAAAAGGTTTCATCATGTTCAAAAATACCTTCTTCAAAAAGACTAACTGAAACTCCTATCGTATTTATACATCCGATATCTTCATGTTATACTTATGTCTGTTAGAAAATTGTAAAATTTTAGACGATTGTAAAATTTGTTCTTTTCTGCGTTTATTATTCAATATATGAGCAATGTTATTATTAGGCACGTTCAGCGTACAACTTCACTCTGTGTGCGTTTCTAATTATTCTGTAGTATGTTGAAGTATTCTTAATATACCGAAGCGGTGCTTAAAATCATTAATGATATATAAATGACAACTAACGTGTGAATTTTTTATTTTACCTATTTGATATTTAAATGACAAAATGATAAGAAAATATTCAAAATAAGCCGGAATTCGATTATAACCCTTTTTTTTACTGAGATTAGTTTTATATATAGTTTCACATATAAGAACCTTTCAGGGAATATATAATTTAGTAGTGATTCAACCTAAAGAACGTACTAATTTTATTTACACGAAGCTTTTGATTATAACAAAATATGTAAATATTAAAATCTAGAAAGAAGATTTAATATGAAGGTAAATGAAGAGAAGCGGTACTTAGGCAATATTAACATTTTTATTCACTTTACTTTACTTTATTTTTATAGTAAAAAAATGTTTTGTAAATTTTATGATGGAAATTTGTTTGAGAAAACTGAAAACCTTTAAAATTTGGTAAATTCACTGCAATCAAAATATCATTTTCATGTTATAAAACAGCTTGATTTTAAGTTTAGTCAATTTATTTAAAAAACAAATTTGTAATTTATGCAGAATTTTAATCAACTATACTTTTGCAAATAACGTTTTCGAATACGGTCAGACAATGATTAAACTTATTATTGATAACATACTCGTAAAAGGGTTTTCTAAGATAAAGTTCTACCCCTGGTCAGTGATGTTAATTTCACTACAATTGTAGTATTTTACTATATTTTGGCATTACTACTACTACTATACTACTATACTACTGCAAGGCCATTTTTACTACATTTTTGTCTTCATACTAAAAAAATTTCTTTATTTGCATTTGTTTATGAAAATTCTATTATTGTATTGTTATAAAACCATTTGCACCAAAAAAATTAAATTTTTACATATGCACTTCCTGCTACGCATCTATTTAGTCAAATGCTTTACTTTTTGTTTGGTGTTAATGATCACCCCAAATTACTACGCTAAAGCTCTCAATACTACTTTTTTTAGGACAAAATGCTACTGAAAAACAAGTTGAAATTAACAACACTGCCCTTGGTAGAAAATTATACCTTCAATTTTTTGACAAATTCAAAAAATTGAGAATTTTACGTGTGAAAAGAGTCATTTGAATGTTTTAGGTATGAAATCTAGAAGAGCTTTGAGTATTTTTGTATGAGTTAATAAAAACGTCAACAGGTATTAAAGTAACGCTATAAACTACTTGAATAATAATTAATATATGACTTCCTTTATATCAATTTAGAACCAATAATATTTTTCTACAGTAAAAAATTATTGAACACATTGAGAGAAAATTGATCACGTCACATATGTCGCTCAACTTTGTACTGAGATTTTTTCCTTTGAATAATTTAAATTTGACAGAATCTTGGACAGAACTAATATGTCATAAAAATGAAATGTGATATGCCAATGTGTTAAGAATTATATAAATATACTTACTTAATGAAATGAAAAAAAATCGTGATTTACATTGAAACTATGTAGATATATGCGAAAGTTTTAAAAAAATTCATTTAAAGAAATGTAACACTCTCAACTTTCGAAGTGCCTCTGAGTAGAGTAGGCAATAGTAATCAAAACGGAAATTCTGTTGTAGAAATCACAGAAATAGCTTCTGATGTTTTGATGTGGAAATAACAAAGTTTTCTGAATATATGAGAAACTTAATATAACTATCGTATTTCTTTATAATATATGTAGGTTTGTGTACTTAAAAGCGCTATATACTTAAAGTGTTATGCGATTAGAGTTTAAATGCCTCTGAAGAATGGAACATAACAAATATTTTATATTTAAATTGAGGTTAGAAATTTCAAAAAAAAAATGCGGATTCAATTTAATTTCAATTTTTTTATTAATATTTTCGGAATTCAACGTTGTACGAATTGGTTCGATATCGCTTCTTTTCAGTTGAATTAAACTAAATTGAATTCGAAAAAAGGAACATCATTATTAATTATGTATAATTAATGATAATTATGTATTTTTTATGTAACTTTGTTTTCTAACAAACTTGACTAATTTGCTTACAATCTCAACATTGGTTAGTTGAATCCCTTAGAAAATGCTAATTATTCGGTCACAAAATGGTTTGTTTACATAAATAGAAAATTTTGCTTTCCAAATCTATTTAATTTAATAACAGTTACGGAATGGAGTTTCACTTTACATATGTATGTAGTTTTTCTTTTAACATGCGTAAAAAGTAGGTTTACTTGTGGGGTTAGAAAATCGAAAATTTAAAGTTCTTATTTTAAAAAAAATATATATATATACTCGTATATCCGAAGTGGAAGTCATAAACCAAATTTTGTACACTGACTTTTATAGTATACACTGAAATTTAAGTACTCCGAAATTATGCACTTATGAATTCTTAGATCAAAATAAATTTTTGTTTATTCTATTTTTTTCACGATTCCGATAAATTTACATTATGATTTTATGATTATGATATATGTGTGTTTTTATTCCCCAGCAATCCAATTGAGAAAATTTTTAATTTTTTATGCAAATACATTTTTATTAGCCGTCGCTTTAAACGTTTCATTTCCTTTACACTCTCTGTACGTGTAAATTAAAAGTTGTGATGTTTTTGAATGACTTTCTGTGATTTAAAATAGAAATTATAATTATTTTCAGTATAACGCTGTGATATATGTACGTACATAATATATATATTGGAAATTGATATTGGTTTCAAACCCGTCGGAGTTAACGAATTTCGTTCACATATTCTTTCATTTTTTTCTGCAATTTAATTTTAATTTAATCCTTTTACAATTTATTCCAAAACATATATGCTTTAAATATTTTTGTTCCTTTTTCACTCATAGAATCATATTTCAGTTTCGTTAGCCAGATGATCAATTAAGCTGGTGGCAAACCCACCGTAAGGTCTTAGGTATTGAGTATTTGAAATATTCACATTTTCAATATGTCAATATGTAGACCATTCTAACTTATTACTATTATGTTAAGAATTGAATTACTTCTATAAAATACATTGTTTTTGAATTATTTACTAGAAAATTGTTACTGCTGTTAACTTTAGAAAAATTTGTTTTTAAAATAGCTTGCCTCCCTTGAAAGATAACTTAGAAGAGGTTTACGTTTTAATTTGAACATTTTTTTTTGTAATTGAAATATTGTAATTAAATTTTATTAAATTGTTAAAATCGGGTTGATTTTTTTTTTCAGCTCAAAAATCATATTTTGGGGGAAAAATGTTCTATAGCTTTTATTATTTCTTATATATTATAATGTCCACACGTCAGACTTAAAAAAACTGATAAATTCCGAAATTTTAATTTAAATTTTGCTTTTTCAGTCTTTCATATTACACACTTCAGCTTCATGATTTTACGGTTTAGGCATTTGCCGCATAAATTCAAAAATACATACATAAGATTTAGTTTAAATTTAAAATTACTTAAAGTCCACTATCATTATACGACAACCAAAATTACAAAATTTTTTTAGAGTTAAAAATAAAAATTAAAATAAATATTTTTAATTTTAAATTACATACGTAGCAATTTTAATCGTGTCTTAAACTCATTAAGAGTAAAAACTTCTTAGAATTAAAGTAATATATTAATTATGTTGAGATTAAGCAAATAATATTATGATTTCAATTTGTAAAAGCTATTAAAGCTATATATGAAAAATTAATAGTTTTAATTTCTTATAAATTTATTGTTATAAAAATAAAGTCCTTTATGTTGAAACCGAACTCTATTTTAATTGATAAATAATTATACACCCACTTCTCTTTTAACATTGTACCTTTCTAGAAAACCGAACAAAAATAAAATCGTGCAAAAAAATACACGAAATATTTGGTAAAATTTGGGAATGTGTTTGATAAGTTAAAAAATTCGTATAAGTTGATAAAATCCTAAATGTTTTTTTTTTAAATTTTTCAAAAAAATTAATAATAAATCGAAGGCAGGCAGGCTGGTCACCTATCTAGTTTTAATTTTATGACGCAATGAGATTAGGGTATAACTATCTATGATATCATGCATTAGCTCTATTCTCCTCCTGGAAGTGAAAAAGGAGAAAAAAGTATAAAACATAAAACCAAATAACTTTTATTACAAAAATCAAATTTAATTTTAATTTAAAAATGCTTACGTAAACCAAACTTAATATCGAGCATTTTCCTAATTCCACCTTATTTAGGTTATCATGAACAACATTTTAGAAATTTTGCTATGTTGCTGACATGTCCGTCAATTGCTGATATCTTCGTTATTTTGTGTAAAAAAATTGTTATTATGATCCGTGTTATATAAAAATGGAAAAAAAAAGCTTGTAAAAAAAAAAAAGAGTTGAGTGTACATACATACACACATAGCTATTTGCATTCGATATGAATTAAATATTTCCAACCGTCCATCTCAAATATAAAAATGAATAATTATACTATTAATTTTTTTGTAGTTTTCTAAAGTAGATTTGCTACTTAGCATGTTAATAGATACTTTTCAACTTTTATCTTAAATCCAGAATCAGCCTTTTCTCTCAATATTTTTTACATAATGAACAATTTGACTTGTTAAAATATAAGGTAAAGTAAGGTAATTTCGTCAGTGCATTTAATTTCGTCATAGGTCGCACTTCCTTCACATATTTGTCAAATATTAGGAAACCCCATTTATTTTCAATAAACTTTAAACATTTTTGTTTTTAAATATACTTGAAGTGAAAAGATCCGTTTTTAAATTTTAAAAAATTAGAATAAATTAATTTTAAAAGACATTCTTAATTACTGAAAAACATACCGGGGCAAATTTTTGCTTTTTCTTAGTGTTTTCGTTAAGAAAAGTAGAAAGTTTCTTAAGGGTATATCTGTTGAAATATGTGTAATTTCTTACATATTTGCTTATATTTTGACAAATTAAACTTAAAAAAATATTATTAATAAGAAAAAAATTGAAAAAGTGAAATATTAAAAAATAAAAGTTAAGTGACGAAATTACCAACCAAATTTTTTGGAGTTGGAGATTATTTCGTCAGAATGACGAAATTGAGTGATTTATTAAAACATTTTAAAATATGAATATTTACTTTTGAAACTTAAAATATTAAAAAAAATTGAATGCAGAACTTTTATTTGCAGTGTTTCTAGCCAAAATATAAAATTTCGTCAGTCATATTTTATTCAGGTATCACCGGTACAATCTATTTTAATAGTAACGAAAAATGTAGATTACCAAAGTTTTTCTACAAATAATGATAAAAACACGAGAAAACCAAAAATTGAAATGTTAAATTTGACAAATATAACAGTTCTGTACAATATCTAAAAAAACTATTAAATTTAAAACTAACTTTTACTAAAATTTTATTTACAATCACATTTTGTGAGGCGGCGGAATGTAATACTTAAATAGGGTGCTGATGAAATTAAAATTTTACATAGTTTTTGAATTGTTCAAATTTTGTCATGCTTTTTTTTTTCAAAATTGTTACCGGATAGTTATTAATTATGTTATACACAGTTTAAATTTGCATTATTTTTTATTTTAGTCCAATGAACTGTATTAAAACCTAGTTTTTTTTGCCATGACGAAA
The DNA here is from genome assembly GCF_029603195.1 of Condylostylus longicornis. Taxonomy (NCBI): domain Eukaryota; kingdom Metazoa; phylum Arthropoda; class Insecta; order Diptera; family Dolichopodidae; genus Condylostylus; species Condylostylus longicornis. The sequence continues at coordinate 1,744,370 of NW_026578009.1, read as the reverse complement.
TTAGCAACTCCACATGACGAAATTAAAAACTCAAAGTTTTTGCTGACGAAATTACATGACTTTTGGAGATATTTTAAAATTTAAAAAAATATAATAATTCACAAAGTAACTGTCTAAAAAAGTTAAAAATAATTTTGTCAACATTCCAAACTAACAAAAAATTATACTTTTATTGCACACACATTAACTCTTCGAAATACATCGTTAAAAAACTGAAAAAGTCCCTTAACATGACGAAATTACCTTACTTTACCTTATATAAATAAATACTATTATATATTTATTTGTTGCAAATAATTGAATTAAAAATTTAAAATTAAAATCACAATAATTATTAATTTTAAAAATCAATATAAAAATTATTTTAATCTTAATAAAAAGAAAAAAAAAACGATTAAAATTCAATTTTTTTAAAAAACAATTTTTCTTTATCATAAATTAAACTCGATAATTTTTTTCTATATATACATATAGATTTTTTTTTATTTATTTATTTAAAAAAAATTGATTTCACATTCAATTCAAACTTTACAGACATTTCTTTCTAGCTCCAGTTATTTTTGATTAAATGGGAGAAAACACAACAATCAAAAACAGAAAAACAAAAACGAAAAATAAATTTAAAACTTTCAACTTTTGTGTACACACATACATACAATTTTGTTTATATAGTTATGTTATATTGTTATACATATGAGTATATATAACAGAATAATACCGTATAGTGAATTCGTATGTAAATTGCATAACTCATGTGCAAATTTCTATTCTGGTTTTTTGTTTTGATATTTTGTTTATTTTCAAAACTGTTCTAACTTTAAAACGTCAGACTACTTTGTTTTCACCTTCTACTTCTTCTCAAAAAAAAAAAAAAAATACCTTTATTTCACTTAACATCCGTAACACAATTTTTCTTTTTTTTTTTTTTAACGATAATTCAATTTATTTTCATTGCTGTTTTTTTTGCCATATTTTTTTTTTTTCTTAATATAGGAAAACCACATTGCATTAAAAATATTACAAATTTTATATTTTCTTTTCTATATTAGAGAATATAGAAGAGCGAGTGTAGAATGATTGAAGAAAAGTAAGAATTGAAAATGAAAAATTTTGAATAAACGCGCGCATAATAAAAATTTCTCTCAGGTGCAAAAATGCCTAAAAAATACCTGTGTATTTTTTTTTTATTTTTAATATTTACTTATATACATATATAAAAATTGCATATATAATTGTAATATGTGGGGAAATAAAAATGCATTAATTCATATATTTTTATATTTTATATAAGTATATATAATAGGATATTATGCACACATATGTACATATAAGTATTATGAATTAATGAAAATACAGGAAGCAAAAACAACCAAATAAATAAATAAATATACGAGTATATATGGAGAAATAAGAGAAAAAGAAAACAAAAACAATAAAAAATTTTTGAAGAAAAGAAAAATGAAAATTTTATGAAAAACATTCCGATGCTGTAAATCTTCTTGTATATCTTACAAATATAGTATAAGAAATCTAATTTTTTTATTTACTTATTTCATTTTTAGATTTAGAATTTTTTTCTTTTTATCTTTTTGTAGTCCTTAAGGATAAAATGTGAATATCACTTTAGTTTTATTCAAGAAGTATTAAATATTCAGACATATACAAAATATGACGGAGATTTTTTAATTTTTTGTTTTTATATAATTTTTCTTTTCTATATTAATAACACCTGTTTCAAAGAGAAAAAAAAAACATACAAAATATTATATAGTTATATTGAATAATATCGCCAATAACATTTAAAAACAAAAAAAAAAAAAATTAGTAAAATAATATAAAACGCCTATTGTTATGCAATTATCTGTGTCAAAAGTACATTAAGTTTATAACAAAATATTTTAATAACAATTATATTTTTGTTTTTTTTTACTTTAGATATTCGCGCCATTTTACAGTTTTAAATTTAAATAAAGTGAAAAATTGAAATTTGATTAAATGAAAATCATAAATAAGTAAAATTTGAAAATAATATTATAAAAACTTGGTATAATAAAATAATAAGAAACTATAATAACTATTTAAAAATATTAATAAATAAAATAAAATTAATAAAATTAATGAAATAATTAAATTTCGAAATCATTATGAATTAATGTTTTGTTATTGTGAATTATTGTTTATAATTTAAATTGTGGTCATGAATACAATATAAAAGTGATTTTACGAATTAATGAAAAAGAAATATCTATAATAGAATAAATTAATAAAAGCGTATATTCAATTATTAATTAATATTAAAAAATAAATAAAGTAAATGGATGCTATGCATATACAATTTAACAAATCTATTAAGTCTTTATTATTAATAATTTAAATAATTTCAATTCAGCTATGTTTACAATTTATTTTTATATATTTATTCCCAACATATACATTTATAAAATCACATAAATTTAAATTAAAAGTGTTTGAATTAAAAAGTATAGTAAAAAGAATACATATTAATTTTTTTAATTACATTAAACAATTTGACATTAATAAATGAAAATTAATAATTTAATTAATATTTATTTTAATTATAATATTATATTAACAAAGAATAAATAACAATAGTGAAAAATTAACAAAATTTAATCTATAAATAAAAATTATAAAAATAAAATATATTCAATTAAATAATAAATTACAACAAAAAAAAAAAATAAGAAAAATAAAATAAACAAAAAGCAGAAAACAAAAAAAAAAAAATACCATTGATTAAATTTTTTACATAATTCGTATGTCAACCACACTGGCCAATAATAATAATAATAACGGAACCGCCTTTACGGAGGATCCTGAACATGATAGCGGACTATTACCAGATCTAAATGGCGTTGATTTGGTTATGAGCTTATCTCCAAAATCATCATCAATTGTAACAACTTCAACAGCATCACATCAACATACATCATCAGTAACAGCAGCAGCAGCCGCAGCAGCACATCATAATTTAACAAATTTAACAAATTTACAACATTTACAAAATTTACATCAACATCATCAACATCATAATCATCATCATCATCATCATTCAATATTAAATAATAGTCATTCAACACCATTTAGTGTTACGGATATATTAAGTCCAATTGAAGAATCATATCGCAAACTGGAGCTTAGTACGAATCCACCATCACCTTATAGGTAAGAGAGTATAACTTTATTTTATTTATGTTAAATAAATTTAAAAAAAAAAAAAAAAACAAATAATTAATTCGAATTTCTCGAAATATTCTCGAATTAAGTGAGCTCTAATAATATTTCCAAATTTGGTAATCTCACATAATAATAAATTTTTTTTTGATTACAAGAACATTTGAATAAAATTAAATGTCAATTTATACAACACTTACACTCTTCAATATAGAAAACTGGAATTCCAATCTAACGGCAATTTATAAATTTTGTAGACGCAGAATGGTGACAAATTATTTCTTCTACAATAACTTATACGTTTTTTAGATTGACCTTTAAAATTGGTTTTTTCTTATGTAACTAAATTTTTTGCTAATTTTTGAATTAATTTTTCTTCTGCATAGCGAATCAGGCGAATATTTTTAAGATCATCATATTCTTTTATTCCGTTAAAAATTCCTTTTATTCCGTTAAAAATTTTCGAAACGTCATTTTTCAACAATCCATGTCTTCGACGCAATTATTAAAGCAAAATATAACCGCAAAAATCTTTTTACCCACGAACCTTAACTAAAATAACTAGTTAACCAGTTCTATAATCGAATCTATTTTCGAATATATAATCGAATCTTTATTTTTGAATTCCTCCTAAAGATATGCAAAATTGAAGATATCCTCCTAAAGATATGTTATTAATCCAAACTTCATGAAATTTATTAGATTTTAAATTAATACCAGATCTAAATGACGTAAATAAAATACGAAAATGAATGAATAAATACTCCGGTCATATTTTTTTTGTAGTTGTGTTGTATATATCGCAACGCAAAGGTAACTATGTCCGTCAGTGGGCTAAAAGAATCTTCTTTCGAAATAAATTTAAACCAGACTTGTTAGTTAGATAATAAGGAAATTCGGCCTTGAGAAATCAATGTTTTTTAATTCTACATTTAGGTAAATATATTGCAAAATAATAACGTAAAATAAAAGACTTGGCAACACTTATCCTATATAAAGAAGTAAAAACCAATATATTTTTGTAAAATTAATAAATTATTTAAACCTTTTTTTTGCACAGTATCTATATGCGATTTTTCTTGTTCCCTTTAAAATTTTTCATTTTAAAATTACTTTTGTATGCTTGATTTTTAATTATCAAATTTGATATCAAGTGACAAAATTGAAAATTTGAATTAACATGAGAAATTGCAAAATTTTGTTTTGAAATAGCATTGCCTCCACGCTACTTAAAACCGACCTTTGATTATAGAACATTTTTCTTTCGGCTTTTCTGGGATATATTTTGAGTAATAAAAGAAATGCAATAAAAATTTTAAATTGTAGAATGTTCACATAAACTGACACTTGTAATATGAAAAGCACAATTTTAAAATTTAATTAAGGTTGAATTTATTATGTCTGAATAGGTTAAATATCATTTTTGAAATCTCTATTGTCTACGTTTAATGTGGCTTTCTAATATTTTTAATTGATGTGATGATATACTATAGCTTTTTTAAATCATATTTATAATGATATTTATAAATTTTTGTTATTGCAATTATTAATTATATTTTTTTTTAAATATACAGATCAAATTCTAGCGGCAGTAGTGTTAATTCACCTAGTGCATTAGGAAATAGTTCATCAAGTATGGCAAATCCATACGCAATGGGACCTCTATATCATAGTCCTGGAGTACAAAGTTATTGTGGTCCTACAGATAATTTATCTTTAGGCCATTATACAGATATGAGAAGTTCAGCTGGATGGTATGGATCAACAGCGAATGATCCAAGATTTGCAAGTAAGTGAATTATTTTTCATTAAATTAATATTTTATTTTTAATACTCGTATGTATTTTAAAATTGAGAAAATGTTATTATTAGTTTTCTTAAAACTAAAATTTAATTGTCAATTAAAATTTTTCTATAAAAGCTGTTAGTTTAACTTTATTTAACTTATTTAGAGTTTACAATTATTTAGGGATTTTTTAAATATTCAAAATTTAAATATGAATTACAAAGGTTGTTAAAGAATTGTGACATGTTAAATCCTTAAAATTTTAAAAATCTCAGCTGGTACCCATGAACCTAAACAAAATAGAATCTTTTATTATAATCAAAAGTATAAAAACTAGAAATCATTTCGAATATAATAATTTTCTACATTTTGTGCAAATTAATTTTAAAAACTCAGATTTTATCACTATTTTTTTTTGCACTTTAAATAAATAGTTCGGTGTGTACAAACCATCTGTCTTAAATCTCTTTTTGCATTTATCTTTTAAACAGATCATCTGTACATATCTATTCTATACTTGCTTAAGCAAATGTATACTTATATATATGATGTGTAAATATATGAACATTTAATGAACCATTGAATTGGCATAATTTAGTATAATGACAAGGTAAAACTAAAGAAAAGGAAAAAAACAAAAAAATAATGTTTAAAATTAAAATTTCAAATTATAAAAAAAACCTAAGAAAAATTTTTCTTTAGCATCGCAATATTTACTTTTATATAGATATTTATTTTTTATTTGAAATCATTAATACAATGTTAGTTTTAATATTGCCATTGCTTTTTATAAAGTTCTTAAATAAGTATTGAATATACTATTCGTGCACATATACAGCTATTATAATTTAAAACAAACGCATAACATTATTATTATGTACACAAGAATATTATAAGAACTCATCTATGTAGAACAATATAAATTTACAATATTTATTGAATAATTTAAATACACTGTGATTTTATAGTACCAGCGATGTGAATATCGAATTTTAGATATGTCGAGTAACAAAAGGTGCTTGCTAGTTGTTAGTAAGAAATAGTATTGCATAGTATTGAATATTAAAAATTTCGAACAATGCCTTCGAAGTAATTCATCTAAAACTTAATATTGCACATCGTATATCAATTGTAACCTTAGGTAAAGGGTTAGGTTAGGTTAACACGGTTTGAGGTTGCTTAGAAGTATGCCGAGGTTCTACTTTTCCGGTAGAATTCCGAGGGCTGTTCATGTCTTGTAAGTTCGTCTACCTTAAAATTCCCCGGAATCTCAATGTGCCCAGGAACCCAAACCAAGTTTATTTCGAACTGCATTGCCATCTCATTACGAGACGATAGAATCATAACCTTATCGATTTTGAAAACTTTAATTTAGTGAACATATCAACGCCGTTATTGCAATTAAAATAAAGAACAAATTTTTTATTATTTATCATGCTTACACACTAGATGGCTATCCATAAAAATACAAATGGCATACGCTCGCTGTTATCAAAATGTTGTATTTTTTGTGTCTCTGGCATATTAAAATTGAGCTACATAATTCATCTGTTAAAGCCAATATTTCACTAAAGTTTATAAATACAATAAAAAAAATTAACAAATAATTTTAGTTCCAGAAATATATGTTTTAGGGTTGTCTCGCAATGAGAATCGAATTCTGTGTGCATTTAGTGTTAGGCGCTGTGAATTTATTGTAATTAAATTTAACGATTTTAACTATGTTTCAAGAAAATTAAGTGTTTATTAACTATTATACTTGTATATTTTATAGAAAACAATATCACATGGTTATACAAAATTTAATTCTCATTCATTGACAACTCTGTTGCCCAAATAATCAATGATAATTTTTTTGTTTTTATTCATGTTTCTTTCTCAACTATACAGTATGTAGTTTATAAAGGTCTGACAGACTTTATTTGAGCTATTTGCTTATTTTATTGTCATTCATATTGTAGTTTTTGCTGTTTCTTATATACAGACTTACAGTATGTATGAATATGTAAACGTTTTTATTCTTGCAAATGTACAATATATTAAAGGAAAATGTTTTCTTTGGAAGCAGTTTTGTTTGCGAAGCACTTAAATTTTTAGTAAAAACTTTTCAATATAATAAAGTTGGAGGAAAAGGAGAAAAAAACAACCTCTGTTTTTTTTTATGTATTTTTTTTTTTTTTTTCTTGCTAAAACTAACAAATGATGTTATGGTCATTTTAAAAATATTTTAAGATTTTTTATACCCATATAGAATTTTTTTTTTAATACGTGATTATGTATTCGATTCACCGTTCAATACCTGAAATTTTTATCTTAATGTACGTACATAACAATGTGTTTGGCCCCATATAATAATATAAGTAATATAATGTTTTTTTCTACATAAATCTTATACACACCTCATTTCGCGGTACCAGGTATTTAATGAAAAACAGATTTTTTTTTCTGGTTTTTTTCTTTTTTGTTTTGGACTTGATTGAATGATATTCTAATATCGTTAATATTTTTATGTTTAATACTTGTTGCTGCTGCAGTTGTTTTGCTTTTATAATGATTTGATTTTGTTGTCTCTTTGAATCCTAATGTAAACAATGATGCGTAATAAATAATATATTTCAAAGTATTGTATTATGACATATGAATATGTTATACAAAGGCTCTTACTACAACCCGCATATGAATAAACCTTAGATATTTATACAAATTTTTGCTGGTTAACTCTTAGTTTTTTGGTTTTTTTTTTGGTGATCATGAAATTTGACTAAAATGTTAAAGGTGTTTTGTTTTTTTCTTTCTATCTCATCTTTGTTATCATTTATTCTTGTTGACGACGTTATTATCTTTGTTGCTGATTTGATTTGATTGAATTGGAATCGAAATATTTGCTTTATAACACAATAATAATAATAATAACACAAGAGGGACGAAAAAATTATCATTCAGCATAGTCATTGTTATTTTTAAGATTTTTTCCATATTGATTCTATTCAAAGTTAGAAAATACAGTTGATTTAAGAAGTATTGTTACTTTGTTGTTTCAAGAAATTCAATTTTGGAATTAATTTATTGTAGGGATTTATGATTTCTTCTCATTGAGTATGGTATGTATGTGAATATTTGACATAAAGTTGACATAAATGTATTCCTATATACATATGTGTTTTATTGATTGAATTGTCATACTTTTTTTTGTTTTCTCAAATATGTTGTATATATGTATATACAGTCATAGCCACGATTATTTTCACAAGGCAAAATTTTTGTGAAATTAAAGTTTAAATTCATATAACTTCTACAATTATTAATATTTTAAGTCCATATTTATATGTATATAATTATCACATTCTTCTTGTATTGAATTCGTATTGGAGTCTTTTTGGCTAAAGATATTACTATTAATATTTTAAAAAATTTGATTTTTGTGCAGTCAACTTCTATAAAACTAATCACTGGCAAAAATATGTTATATGTAAGAGTAAAATAATATTATTAACAAACTACACACTGTAGTTGAATCTTTAGCGATATAAATTTATAATGATAAAATCAGTAGCTGCTTCAAGTATTAAAGTATTTCCCTATGTGGAATATTTAAAGGAATATTTTGTCATATTAATTAGTATACTAAATTATCTGTTTGCCAGTACACGGCGTTTTTTTTTAATACTAAAGGTGAATTCATTGGTTTTTCGATTTTGAGCTGAAATATTTAAAGTTGAAGTATTCTAAAATAAAGTTCTTTATTGGTTCATTTTGTTCGTCTGAAAAGAGCTGAGCCTTTATTTTTTCTGTTACGGTACATTTATTACTTTTTTTTGATAAGAATAGTAGGTAATTGTAGTAGTCCAGTAAGTTTATTATGTAAATTTGACATTTTTGGAAAATTTATTAACTAAATTGGAAGTTAATTAAATTTTTTTGAGCGAGAGAAAAAAAAAACTGTTATAAAAATAAAGAGAATGTCAAAATTCCAAATTTTCATAAATAATGCACCAGCACGTCGCTTAACTGACCAATCAATAAATCGAGCTTAAATAATTTTTATAATTTCTAATTGTGATTTTATAATCGAGTATATTAGTATGCTTCATATAATTATGATATACACCGATTGTTTATTGAGACTACATGCTAATTAAATTTCCTTCCTAACGGATTCATAATATACTTTCAATAAAAGCAAGAGATAGCAACCATAGAAATTTCATTCAATTGATCTTTAACGCCAGAACTTTAAAATCTTAATAATGATTTTTATGCTAAAAAATATTATTAACATTGTTTTCGGTATAATGAATTGAATTATAAAACTATGTTGCAAAAGTTGAAACGAATATACAGTAACGAATAGCACTTTAAATTTTGTGAATCAAAAATGGAAATAAAAAATTAAGCAAATTTTCATTGCACTATTTGGAGTAGATGTGAACCGAGGTTTGCAATTTCTAAGACTTGCCGTTTTAGTGAATTATTGTTATTTCCATTTTCATATTAATTTTGGAAATTTCGATTTTTTTCTCTTATAAATATAATTCTGGTTTATCTACATGTTGTATATATGTACACAAATATTTTAGGTAATGCAAATTTTACTATTCATAAAGATTAATAAATTAAACAATAATTTAAGTAATATATTTAAAGACGTGTAGTATAATTAATTAGTGATTAAATAAGTGGTACTTGTTACCAGGCTTAAGTTAATTTCAGAACTTATTCCCACCTTAAAACAAAAAAAAAAACTATAGCTATTTATTCTAACACACCAATTATTCTAATACACTTGATATTATTATTTACATATTATATGTACATATAATATGTATTTAGTGAAAACCAGTTGCCTCCTTGACTTTTTAATTTATATAAGATTTGTGACTTTTGTTTATTTTGTATGTAAATACATAAAAAAAAAAAATTTTTTTTTTTCTAAAATCTAATCAAATAAAGTTCGTGGCTAATGTTTAAATTGTAAATAAGCATATACATATATGTGTATATCTGATCTTTCAATATATGAAAATTTCACTTAAAAATAAACTAGCTCGCAGATTAAAAAAGTTTTGTCAAACATTTGTAGCTTAATCTCTTATTTTAGAATAAGATGTTATTTTTATTATGTATGAATTGAAAAATTTATGATGTGATCGACAGCACACGACATAGGGACTTATTTCAATTTTCCTTCAAAAAAATTGCTTAGATGCAACTTCTTAAGTGTATTTTGTTTTTTAAATTAAGAATCTAGACATACTATTGCATATATTTACAACTTGCAATTTGGTTTTTATTAGTCAACATTTTTTTCCTTATGTCATGAAAAATTTCAGTAATTACTTTGACAGAGAACAATTTCATAGATCATATTATAAAGTGACATACCATCACATAGTACTATTTCGATCTGCTCTTAATCCTAAATGAGAAGTAGCTTTTTCAAGTGTCTTTGTTATGATATTTACTTGGTGTAATAAATCTCGATAATATCAAAGTTTTTATTGAATTATGAACAAAATTATGTTTACATTCTTCTGGTCAGAAATTTTATTGGTCTTGATGGTTTTATTAATTAGAAAAAGGCAATTCGATTATCATTTCAATTTCTATCTTTAGTTTGGAATTTCTGATTATTCTGAAAACCTTAAATTTTAAGTGTGTGTGTTTCTTAAATAATAACTTTTTTTTCTTCTTGTTTTTTATGTAAAAACGTTCGGACAATATTTGTGTTTATTTATAATTTAGGATTGTCTTTTGAATGATTTGTAATTTTTTTTTTGTTGATATTTTTTTAAGATTTTCAAAATTCTAAATTGATTTGTAATGTTATTGTAATTACGTTGCAATTTAAATAATTATTTTTTTCATCGAAAAATCTCTGATTTATTTTATGGTCATGTTGCTTGGTTTAAGTTTAAAACGAATAGGTGAAAGAAATTGACTAAATTTGAATCTATTTCTCTCCATGTATTTTATCTGTACAATTCGTTTTTGTATTTTTAATTTAGAATCTTATTGTTTGTTATACTGGTGATAATATTTAAGGAAATATTAATTATTTTATAACTTTGAATGAATTCATTATTAATTATTAAATTCGCAAAAAATAAATATTTTTCCAAAGCCAGATTAGAGTTTTGATTGTTATAATAAACACCTTCTTTGTACTAAATTTATAATATAACGCGTATTAATTGGGAAATACACAAATTTCTAGATTTTCCCTTACTAATCGGATTTCAAAATATGAAAGTAGCTCGAAATTATATTTGATACTAGTTTTATTTTTTTTTACAGAGCAATTATTAAATTTTTTATATCGTACATACAAACATACTGACATCATGTATAATTTTTCGATTTAGTTTCCAAAATTTTTCCTTTATATTTTTAAATTTTTACTTTAGAATCCAAGAAACAACAAAAAAAGTTTTTTTTTTTGTTTTGGGTTCCATTTTAATTTTTTTCATATCTTATATTGTTTTTTGTGTGAAATACAAATAAAACCTGTTATCATAGTTACCTTCCATATATGCTCAAATTCATTTGCAGTGGAACTGATGTCTTATAAGATATTAAACATCAACAATGAGAATTAAAAGGGTTAACCATTTTAGAAATATTTTGATATCATATATCACAGGTAACTGAAATGAAATAAAAAAAAATTAATATTTTTTTTTTGTACTCTTCAAAACTTTGGAATGCGGTTTGCCATAAAATTAAAAGATATACCTATGGTATGTTCTTACGTAAGAATTAATATTAATCTCTTATGAAAAAAATTTTGATAACGTTAAAATATTTTAGCACATTTCAAAAAAAAAATTATGGAAGAAAATGTGCTTATATGTTGCTTATTTCTTTTCGCCTTTTAGAAAATTTTTATTTAATAGTAATTTTTATTTAGGAAGTAATTTTTTTATGAACATTTTTTAATTAATTTCGGGCCATACATTTAAGTGTTCTATGAAATAAAGAAGACTTTGTTTAATTTGAAAAATAAAGTTTATTTATGTTTATACAGGAGGGTCCGGTCAAAGTGTTGCACTCGGGAGGTGATTCGTTGGAGATTTTTAAGGCAAAAATCGTATGGGTGAGGTTAGAGAACGCGGTCTAGAGGAAATTTTTGAGAGTTAAAAGAAAACAGATCGAAAAAATTCTGTTCGAAGAATTTCCATTCTTAGCTTCGAAATTTATTGAAATCAGCGTTCGGAAATTTTTTCATCGATTGATAAATCTGCACAACAGCACACGTACATGATCGATGTCATGACTTTAAAAAAATGAATAAGATTTAAAAAATATTAATATATAAATTATAAAAATAAATCAAAACGATCATCATCAAAAAACATTTACTGCACGCTGTGCTGCATTTGCATATTTTTATCTTTTTTTTTTCAAAGTTAAATCAAATTTTAATTTGGGATAATGCAGGATGTTATTAAAGGTTACACATTCAATAATATTTTTGGGTATACTAAATTTTAGTAATTGTAGAATAGAGATGAAAAAAAAAAAATAGAATTTCAGTAACTACAATAGATTTCAGTAACTTGTTTCAGTGTTAGTAAAAATTTCATATTTCAGTAGTCTAAAAATTGTTTAATTTAATTAACTTATCTTTGAACTTAACATGTCCATAAGATGTTATTGTTTGCAATTATTTTCGTTTTAAAATATAAAGGAAAATAATTATAAGTGACAAATGCCTATGTAAATAAATAGTTTTAAATTCCGTTCGCCCAAGTTTATGCAATTTTTTCCGCAATTCATGATTATTAAATGAAATTTATTACAATTATACTTTTATACTTAAATCTTCGAAAATTTTAATTCAAAATAGAGAAACTATTTATTATATACGAAAATTTTAAAACGAAATCAGATATTTTATTGCTTCCTATTTTCGGAAATATTTGATTTTTTTAGAATTTTCTTAATTGCTTAGGTTACATCCTAAATAAAATCACAATAATAGTCTACTGTCACAACGTTATTAATTTTTACATCTATTTAATCTTTAAATACACTTTTTTATTTTTTTATTGTCATTATTGTACATTCGAATTGATCCTTTACTTTTTCTACTTCTTCATTTTTATTTTTGTATATTTCTCCCCTTTTACGTTCTCAATTTGATGAAATCCTTATGTAAACCAATTTTGGTTTATAGAAACAAAAAAAAACAAAACAAAAAAAAGCAAAGAATGCAAATAAATAAGATTTTTTTTTCACTGCTGTGGTTGTTTAGCTTTTATACTCTTGTTAAAATATTTTTAAATATTATTGTTATGTGGAAAATAATAAATTTATGTGCACATACATATACATACATGAATATATAATATAAAAACCTGATAATATCGATTGGAATATTTTAAAAATTGTCTTTATTGTAAATAGATTTATATGGGTATATACACACATAAATTATGCATGTTAACATATACATATATATGTATATATATATATATATATATATATATATACAAAAAGAGCCTGTGTAATAGGAAAAATGAATTTTAATGGAAAATGAAAACGATATAGGAAGAAAATTTGCTTTTATTGATTGCAAATAAAAATTAAAAATAAAAAAAAAAAAATAATTGTAAATAAAGCTTCAGTTTGCACTGTGCATATATGAACGCATACATACACAACTATATATATGTTTATACATTAAATTGAGTTTTAGTGATATTCAACAGCGCAACCTAAAAAACAAATACATTAAAAAAAAAGAAGAAATTGGAGGGTTAAATCATTGGTAAATATTTTTTCAGCAGCATTTTTTTCTGTTCTGTTAGATTTACTTTGCTTTCTATTTAGCGAAATCTGCATAAAACTGTTTTTTTGTTATTATTATTCTATAAAATATTTACAAATTTTCTGTTATTCCATACAGCGATTTGTAGATTTATTTATTTATTTTTATTTTTTATTTTCTTTGTTTTGAATTTTCTAAAGAAAGGAAGTTATATGCAAAGTAATTTCAATCGTTTTTCAATGTTTTTACTCTTATTTTTCATTCAGTTTTTTTTTCCAGTTCTCCATCATTAAGTTCTTAAGGTTACATGTCACATTTTATATAACTGTTTTTTTTCTCCATTTTTTTTTTTTTAATAATTTTTAAATCGTATTTGAAATTTTACAATATTTAATATCAATATTAACATAGTATAAAGGGTGTTTTTGCCCTATTACATTACTGTATGCCTTGCCATATAGATTATTATGAGCAAAGGTAAAAATTTTGTATGTTAACAATGCAGCAAGTTCAAAAAATTACAAGATATTGTGGCTTAAATTTAATTCTGAACATTTGAAAATTTTTGTGAGAATAATTTTGTTTTTACATTTTTTGACAGATAGCGAATTGCTAAATATGACTTTGAAATCTACATCTCATCAGTCATAAATCAATTTTTAATTTCGAAATCGTAAAGATTAAAAAAAATTTAGTTTTCATCTTTGCTTTTTTAAAAAACGTTAAACGGTTCAGCCTTCTCTAATTATAGTAAATTGAAGTCGCTAATTAGCTGAACTTTAATTTTGTGTTAAAGTCGATGAGTTATTTAGTATAATAAAATACCGGAATTCAATTTTCAAATTGATTAATTTGTTTTACTCTTCGGTGTTCAGACAGACGCGTAACGTAACTCGATTTCAATCATCTCTATTGTTACATAAAACCTGTTAAATAGCTCTCAAATGAAAATTGAGGACGATTAAATAGAAAAATTACGGTTGAGTATAATATATAGAAATGTTAGTACTCTTCTAATAAGTGAAATTTTTGAAATAGTAATTTTGTTAAATGAATATTACAAGTCTTATTAAAAAGCCTTACGAATCCATTCCAAATAAATGAGAATGAAAACTTTTCATTAACCGAGCTGTTGTAACATTGGATATTTAAAACAATAACATCCTGTATACATATTTAATTTGATTTTAAATAAATATAACAATGAATTTTACAATACTAATCGATTATTGATTTGTTTGAGTCTTGATTTAGAGAGCTATATACACATATATGAATGAACACATTGATATATTGGAGAGAAAAAAATAAATCAATTTTATTATTAAATAAAACTGGTATATTGAATTTTTTTTTTTAATATTTTTAATATTTTATTTATTGTAACAACAACTTGGATTTTTATTGATTATTTGGATTGGTTTGTTATTAAATCTTTACATATAAATATTAAAATAGCGCAAGAGGGTCAATGTGAAAAATTATATACAAACTTGTATAATTTTGATTTTGTTTTTGTGATTTTGTTATTAAAATACTTGTAATTTTATATGTACGTATACACTGAGTTTATAAAATATTTTTTTAATGGAATTTAATTTTCATATCAATGATTTTGTCGTTATAGATCGTCATTAGTTATTTACTATGTGTATGATTATGGTTTCTCAAGTTCATTGCAAAAGTTTCTCGTACTTAAATAGTTTCTCGTACTTAAATGATAGTTAAATTATTCAATTCCAATCGAGTTTTAAGCGTTTTCGGTAAATTATTATTTAATATATGAGTACCCAATTCTATAAATTTAATTTAATATTATTGCAATAAAAGCAAGTTTAGCAAATAAAGTATTAATGAAATACAATTAAACCTTTGGAATTCCAAAAACACAACTTGGCGATTTTTATAGTTTGCAATCAATTTGATATTTCATTACTAAGATGAATATTTATGAGAAAGTCCTTGTTATACGAGTATTAAAATATTTTTGCAGGTGACACCAGGAAAGTATTTATATTGAAAATTTCAAAAAACGATCAAACATGATTCAAGGTCCCTTATATCTCGGAATATGTTATTCTGTGGTTATTGTCTCTATACAATGGCATATTGCTTAAAAACGAGGCTTCCCGTATGTATTTTGCAGGATTCTCAAGTGTTTATAGGATAAAATTATTTAATAATATGCCAATGAAACATCGAATATTCTAACATGTGTTTTGACATTGAAAATATAAAATATATAATTACATAATTAGAAATATTTGTTAAAATTATTTTAAAATTAATAAAATTTTTTTTTTCTTATACAGAGAAAAACGTGGTTTTCGTGTGAATTTTTTTTCCTTCATATTATGCAGATGTTTCTGTTTATAGGCCACACATATGACAGTATTCAGACATTTCACGTTCACATTAATTTTAAAATATTATATGGAAAAAAAAATTTTATTTACATAATTACAAACACTTAAAACTGAAAACGTATAATAATTATTATAATTAATTTTCTATTTTACAGCCATAATTTACTATCATTACGTTTTTAAATCATTTAGTATTTTTATTATGTGTTTTTATATTTGTTACGTGTGATTTTTCTATTAATTTTTTTTTCTGTAATTACTTTAATTATGATTACTTTTACACTTAAGGAAGAGAAATTTTTTTTTTCAGTTTTCTGTAATCTTTTTCTTTTTACAACTCTTAGAATGTAAAAAATATTGTCGCAATTTTATGTTAATTTTAAAAATAATTTTTATTTAAATTGGTACTTTATTTTTATAATGGAAAATTTTTTGTGTCGTTCATTTATTTTTCGAAATTTTTTTATTTTAAAGTAAGAAATAGTGCCTTCCTGCATTAAAAAGCAAAAAATATATTTTGAATATTTTATTTTTTTTTTTTTTGTGACAAAAAATATTAATTTGTTATTTTAAAATAATTATTTTTTCAAATAAATAATTGTTGGATTTCAGAACTTTGGAATTTTTATAATAAACGATAACTATTCATGGCGTCATAACTTATGACGCAAACTTGAAATTTTCCTTAATATTGGTATTGAAATTTTCATTAAGGAGACCTCTTAAAGATTATATCTATTTTATATATAGTTTTCCTTTCAAAATATTTAATATTTTTGAAAACGATTGAATTTTTACAATAATTTTTTTTCATTATTAGCCGTATTATTAAGTAAAAAAATTTTTGTTTCACTAAAAAACTCCTCAATTTTGTTCAGCGACTCGTATCCCAGACCATTCATTAATATTAGCATATATAAAATTAAAAAGAAATTTTCATTAAACATCTTTTCATACCCTTAATTTTCAATAATTTTATTCATAATTGCATTTTGGTTTATTCTAAAAAATTTAATATTTCTAAAAATTTTTATACCCGTACGAACGTATGTTCAAATATGTTTCGTTTGTAACGTTTAGAAATAATGGTCTGAGGTATAAACGTCGAATTCTGATTCGATTTATATCTGTTCATGTCTATCCGTCTGTCGGTTTAGAGGTAGTGGGTCGGACAGTTTCCGTACAACATCAAAAGTTATTTCGCTATATCTCAGAAATTATTAAAACTATAATATCGAAATTTCGCACAAGCAAATATATTATTGGATATTGATATTTGTGATAAAAGTCGTTGAAATTTCTTAACTCCTTTTGGTAGCTAACATTAAACTTCAAAAGTTCCTTGGTCATAACTTGGAAATTGTTAAAGCTACGGTACTGAAATTTTTTAAAAATAAATATGATAAGATGGCTAGTAGAAGATATCTTGAGCACTTCTGATAGCTGTCATACATTATCAAAATTTATTTGGCTACATCTCAAAAATTATAGAACCTATAATATTGAAATTTTAAAAGCCAATACTATATTACAGCTTTTATATTTGTTTAAACTATAGTTGAAATTTTTTGACTTGTCGTAGTAGTTCCTATACAACTTTGAAAGCTATTTGGTCGCTATATTATGGAAACTGATGAAGTTTGAGTATTGATATTTTGCATAAACGAATAAAAAATCAGGAGTACTTATGAAATAGTGTGGCAATCAGCACAGGGAACTTCATTAATTCGTATACGGGTATTACAGAGTTGTCATGGTCGAATTTGCCTATTCTCTTTTTCATTTGAAAATCTATTGTATTAAATAAAATATTATGTATTATTCTTTGATTTTTAAAATATTTCGAATTGAAGTGAAAATTATTTTGATTATTTTCATTTTTAGAAATTTTAATTATAATTTCAATATTATGCTCTCTGTAATATATTTTCGTTTAACTAATTTTAATTTTCATTATCTACCTCGATTTTCATTAAAATTCTAGAATTATCTATTGTTATTATTGTAGTATTCATAAATTTTCAATAAAAGAATTTAAAAAAAAAAAAATATTTTTGTACAAAAACCAAGTTAATAAAATTGAAATATTTCTGTATTAATATTTAAATTATTATACAGTATTATTTTTGTAATTATAAAATTATTTTAAAATTTTAACAATGTTATTTGAATTTCAGAAAATTTTATATTTTTTCTTTAGTATAATCGTATTTCAAAAAGTATATAGTAGATTTGTTTACTTCACCTGTTTAACATTTTAATTGATGCTCAAATTATTACTTTAGTAATAAAATTTTTTAAACTATAAGTCTTTAAATTATAATATGTCATGGTATCTTTTTCAAAAATAAAACAAAAAAAAAAGGATTATACTTAACGTACATTCTAAAATAAAAATGCTTTTGTATGCGTTAACGTGTATAAACAGTTAATAGAAGTTAAGAACCAATTAAAATTTGAAATTCAATATATTTAATTCAAATCTTTTAAAATTATTCACGCTTCCTGTTTTTGCAAAAAAATTTTAAGTTGAAAAAAAAAAGGAAGACAACAACACAACACAACTAAACATTTATTAAGATGAGAAACTTTTTTTTGGTATTTCTATATTCGTATAATCATTATCCCTTCAGTATTTTCAGTATTAATATCAACAACCTGATTAAATAATAATGAAATAAAATATTTGATGTACGTCCATGTATATACATATATATACAGAGTGTATTATGTACATATACCCATACTCGTACGTCCATCAGTATAACATTATTTTTATTGTTTAATAAAGTAAATATTTTAAATTGGATTTAGCCTAAGGATATATACAATATACAGAACGTACGAGTATATAACAACTTACACGTTATTTTCATTTAGAATTTTTAAATGGCACGCTTTACTATTACATTAAAAAGGAATAAAAATTCACTTTGTTTTCTATAAATATAATATAAATGGGGATTTATTATAAGGAGGCAATAAAAATAATATCAGGTTACACACAATTTTTTTTTTTCTTGTTTTTTTTTTCGAAAATGACTTTGACTTAATGTTGAACACATTTGTTAAAAAATATCCTAGAGCAATAAAACACCAGTTTTTTTGTAATAATTTGAAGGAAGTTTTGTTACATTAGGATTGCGTGTAACAGGATTACGTATCCTGTCAAAACAATATTAAATATTATAATATATATATATATATATATATATATATGAGTATTATTAACTCTAATTGATTATAATTTCGTTTTTGAATTTGTTAAGAAATATCCATAAATGAAATTGATATTTCAGGGAAAATAATAATGAAGATTAATTTGTTCTTTATATTTAGATCACCTGGTTTCTTTCTCTAAATTTGAAGGACAATGATTTTATCATTTATTTTTAATATTCAATAAACAATTTTCAATATATTTAGAGATTTAAAAATCATACCTAATAACTTTCAATTGTTTTCTATGATGAATTTGGATGAGAAGTGAAAAATAAGTAGTTTTCACTTTAATTAAATTTAAATTTTTATTTGAAATTTTCAAAAATTTTACAAAATATTTTCTTTTGATTAGTTAATTCACTTCGTTACTTCACTTCTAATTTTTAATTTTTTTTTTTCTAATCAAATTCCTTAATTCATCTAATGCTAATTAAAATTTTGAATCATTGAAAGTGATATATCCATTAAGGGAGAGATAAAGTGAAACTATTGTTCCGATTCTTTCAATTTTGTTCCGATTTTATGAGCGACACTCCTTTCTTCTCTATAAGTGAAAATATAGTTATTGGGATTTTACTCTGTGATTTACCGGATTACTATGATTTTTACAATTATTGATCCATCTGGTGTGTCTACAAAAGTAAAGTCGGTGATAAAGTTCCAGTAATAGCAAAAATAATGTTGAATCATTAAAATGGATAGTAAGTGAATATTGATTATATGAGTACAGCTTTAGTTCCTCAATTACTCTAAAAGTCTTCTATTATTTAGGGTGAATTAAATAAGTAAATTAAATAAGAAGTCTTTTATTATTTAAATGTAGTCTTTTATTTGGTTAGGGTGAAATCTAATATAAATTTTTATCAAAATAGGCCAATTGACTAGTAAAAAATAAATTTTCCTTCAAAACGCTTATAAAATTAGCGTCATTAGAAAATTTTTTTTAGCATGAACAACATGATTACTAAAAGTTAATTAATTTTATACGCATTTTAATAAAATTATCTTTATGAAAAATTTAATTATTCATCAGTAAAATGTCCGGCTTCAAAGTATTATATTTTTGAACTAATATAATTGACATAAATGAACATGTGATACACCGTTGGAAAATTCAGAAAACACGAAAAACTTTTTGTTGGACTTAGATTACGTAAGGTTAGATTAGACATGACATTATCCTATGTCATGAACAACAGTGAGCCTAAAAGTTAATCTATTTTACTCCTAAAACGCTTCCTTGAGACCTTGCCTCCTACAAGAACACAAAATCTACGAGTGCCCTTTCTTCCAGGCGAACCCCCTCATGTGACTCCTGAGTCGGCAGGGTTCGATTAATTGACCTATGACCATTTTTACCTGGTTCCTACCCATTTCTCTTGTTTTGCTAAACCACGCCTGGTTATAATTGCCGAAAACATTGTTATCCATTTCGGTGCCCGACGAAGCCCTGTGAGCCCGGAAAATATGGTAACTTGAATAATATATATAAACATTGTCATATGGGGTATGCAAAAATATTTCTTGATGATATTTTTAAATTTCGCTCGAACATACTTTTAGATATTTACCAGTTAAGAGCGCAAAATAAATTATATATAAAAAGAGTTTTTTTAATAATATGCTTTTATGCCCTCTTAAAAAAACAAATTGAATTTGGAGGAGATTACCTCTAACTTTATTCCGTAGGGGGCATAATTGCATATTATATAAACAATTTCTTTACACCTTCAATTAATCAGTTTCTAAAACCTAAATTAACATGTCAATGTTGCTTGTTTATAAATCATCACATTTAATTCTAACTTCCTTATCAGCTACAATCTTTTATATCATATTTTATAAAACATTTTTGACAAAATTTAAAACTTTGCAATTTTAAAAGACACAAAAAAAAAATATCCCTTTCAAATTTTTTGATATCCTTAAATGTTTATTTTAAAAATATTTTTTTTAAAAATTGAAGAAAAAAAAAATTCTGAATATTAAATAAATATTAATTTATCCTTTTTCCAATGTTTTCTTTGGTCCATTCAATTATTATTTTCTTTTTGATGCCTTTTTCTAAAACTGTTGTGTTGATGAGCATTTTGTTTTCTCTTTTCTAAAAATAACATTCTACTTAATGCGTTTTTTGCCTCTAATACTTTTGATTTAGAATTACTATGAATTTATAAAACTGGACAGAATCCATGGAATAAAATAAAATTCCATCATAATTTTAAATTAAGAGATTCACACATATGAAAAACGGTGATGTTGATTCAATGATTATTTTCTATTATTTTTATTTTGTTAAGGAATTTATTTTTTAAATTAAAAACATTTTGTTTTTTGAATAAGAAAAATATTCGTGAAATGTAAATAGAAAGGACATCTTATATAGTAAAAGAAAAAAGGCAAATAAATAAATATTGAAAATCTGCAAGAAATTCTAAAGAATTTTTAATGTTTTTGCATCTCTTATTGACACATGAGACTTTTAAGGTATAAGATGAACGATGTTTGAAGGAATTTGTCTTATTTTTTTTTTAAAGAAAAGATAAATAAAATGTAAATATAAGAATGAATTTGCAATTTTCTTAAAATAAACAAAATTTAAAAAATTCTTATTTTATTGCTAGAAAAATTTCTTGAGATTAAATTTTTAAATTGATTTTTTATTTTATTTTCTTTTTGGTTTTAAACTGAACAAAAAATTTCAACCGCTAACTAAAATGGTTAGAAAATCGCCACAAATTTTTTCAATATTTTTATGTTTCTCAATTATTTGGATGTGAAGATTATAATAGGAATTGCAAATGCATAAAAATGTTATGTTATGTGTGTTAAATTGAATGTACATAATAAGTAGTTAAAAAATTTACAATTATTCATTTAAGAATAATAAATTTTTCAATTAAAAAGTCAGAATGAACTTGGCGTTGGAAAGGATAATCCTATTTTCACACATTGCGTTGATTATTGTTCATTATTAGTATAGAAATTTAAAATCTACTAAAAATATCATTGGTGTTATAATCAGCGTAACAAAAAGCAAAACTTATTGTTCAGTACCAGATGAATATCATTTTTAAGTGACCGCACAGAGCACCTAATTAAACACAATTTTGAATGTGTTAGATATAGACATACTGTTGTTGGATGTCAACTAGTTGGATTCGATATTTTTAATTAAATTAGTTAGAATTTCTAAAAACTTATTATATAAAATTTAAATTTTTATTTTATACTGGAAGAAATAGAACGCATAATTTTTAAATTAACACGACAACATTAATTAAATTGTGTTAATTTACTATAATATAAAAATTTATTTAAATAAATAAATTAAGTTGATCCTTTTTATAAAATTCAATTTAAATTTTTTTAATCTTGTTATATTAAATCTATTATACTCAGAAACAGTACACAATTTTATATTAATTTGACTTGCATATATATTAATATTAACTTCTTAATAAAATCTTATTAAATTTTATTTTCAGTCTCAAGATTAATGGGAAGTTCAGCAGGAGGTACAATGGGACATGCAATGAGTAATATGGGAAGTTTAGCGGCATGTAGTGTCACTGACACAAAACCCATGCAATTTCCTTTAGCTCAAAGAAGAAAACGTCGAGTGCTCTTCACTCAAGCTCAGGTCAGTAAAAAAAAAAAAAAACCAAAAATAGAAAAAAAAACAAAATTTTATTTTTAAAGGAAATTATGCTTGTGTATGTCAATTTTATATATTTAATTCACTATGATAGTGTTTGTAAACCTGTACATATAGTATAATATAATCTATACTTGAATCCTATACAATTATAAGAATGATGATTGGCTTCACTTTTATAGCCATTGTTATTATAAGAATTTAAAATTTTTGTAAAAAGAAAAAGGAAGAGAACAAATAAGAAAAAGAAAATGTCTGAAGTTATTTTTAATATTTAATCAACTTAATATAAGTATATGTATATATAGCAAAATATATGGATATGTATGAATATAAACGCTCTTAAATTATAGTTACATACACGCAAAATGACCATATATAATTTTTAAAAACGTCAAGATAATTTGAAGTTGAAGAAGCTATCCATCCATTCATTCACTCATTTATCTATCTTGTATTATAATACGTAAATAGAGTTAATTTGATGACAACATATAACAGATACATATACGAGTTCATACACACATATTATATGTATATTAAATAGATGAATGAAATAAAAGATGAATGGTTATTTTTGTTAAATCTTGACTAAATGGAAAATGAATATTATAGAGAATGAGGCTGAATTTTAATTTTTGTTCTTAAATGTATGATTCAATATAACAAACTTTCAGTACAGCTATATACATACATAAAATATGTTTTGTAATGATTTTTATAAATTGGTCATTATGATTTTTTTTTTCTTTTATTTATTATAAAAGTAAATTTGTTAGTTGACAAATTGTCGGAAACGGAAAATAATCAAATTAAATCTTATTAAATGTTATATATACATGTTATATGTAAATACAGAAGAGAAAAAAGCATAAAATTATAGCGAATTTTAAGAAATTCTCTATATTTTATTCTCTAAATAAAACTATATATACCAAATTTCAATTTAATTGTTGATTAAATATTTTACATTTTATATTTAATTTTTAAAGCTAATTGAACGAAATTTTATGGTTTGCTGTTTATATAAATTGACTAAAATTTTCCATGAAATTCTTAACAAATAATTAAAATACGCGTTTTTTCGGACCGAAATTTATGAATTTGCAAAAAAACAGCAAATTTGAAAAAAAAAAATTGCTGCTCTTTTTGAAAATTAAATAGAATTTTGTGCAACAAAATTAATTAGGATTTCCGGTTATTTAAGAAATTTTATTCAAATTTCTTTAATAATAAGACTGTATAAACTGTACTATTTTAAGGTACAAATATATGAATTAAGTAAAACAAGATAGTGATTATCTTATTCATTGATTTTATTAACGTATTAGCACAGACGCAAAAATGTTAAAAATCTATAGAAAATGTTAAAAATTCTCTTTAAACTGTGAAAATTATTCTTTTAGTTTATAAAAAAAAATTAATAAAAAAAAATAGGATGTGGTCAGCCCTTAACCGACCACAATGTGTATTTTGTAGTTTAGCAAAAGTGTTACAAAAGGTTATTAAAATGTCTTTTGACCACTTCCTTTGAGTTTTAATGAAGTTAGTAAGGTTTTACTTAACATACCTAGAAAAATGTAAATTTACCTCTTAACAGAATTTCACTTTAAGGCCCGCCGAATTAAATATTTGTCAATAACTTCGATAGCAATCTGAACTAAAATATTATATTTCAACATTTTACTCCAATTAGTTTCTTAAATATGGTGCAAAATGTAAAATCGGACCCTAGTTCGGTTTCCGACACCTGATATATCAAACAATGAACAAATTATAACAAAAATGTTATATTAAAATAAAAACAAATTATAATACCCTGAATTCATATATTAAATTTCAAGGAATCGGTTGATTATGCGCAAAAATGTATATTTTGTCGGTAGTGAAATCCAGTTTCTGACATCTGGTCTCTTTCAAAAATTAGTTGGTTTATCGTACTGTCGAACGAAGCTTATATATAATGTTTCAGGTTGAAGTTTTGATTATTTTTTCCAAACTGATCGGAAATGTAAAACTAACCCGCAAAAAAGTCTAATTCCCGAGTCCTGACATATCTCAAAAGTTGATCAATTTGTCAAATTTCATTAAAATCGGTTCAATCCGAAGTTGAGATACACGCGTGCACACGCAGACTCTTAGACCAATAGACCGAGATCTTAATAAAAATAATTTATTAACGTTTTTCTACTATGGAGAATTGTGTTCTTTTTACCGAAAACTCGATATTCGAAATTTGGTGTGATTACATAACCTCCCTTATTGTATGTAATGCGATCGGCAAATATTGTATTGAGAATAGTTTATTTTAATTAAATTCAAATGAATTTTAATTATCATTCATGTTCTGTTAGTCGCATCACATATGATTATGCCTTTCTGACAGTCATTGACGTTGAGGCAATAAAAGTGATTTAATTTACTAATAACTCAATGTTACAAAAAAAATGAAAAAAGAATGGACGTCCAACTGCAAAAGAGCGGACTATCGAATTCAAATACTGAGGTGATAAAAATTTTCTATATCAGAGAACGTGTATGGGAAGTTTTATAGAAATATATTTATATAAAAAGTTTTACAAAAAGTTTTGAGTTAAATGTTAATTTGAGTCCCCTTTTCCAGGACTTCCAGGAACTTTTGTAGATGCGGTATAAAGAAAACCCATATCCATAAGCATAATACTTTACGATATGAAAAACAAAACCTACTATGGTAGCTATTTAGTTTATTATATCAAGCAATGTAGCGAAATAGTTTCAACCATTGTCTACAAGGGGAAGTTCGAACTATAGACCCAACCATAATTAAATATAATTATTTTTTTAAATTTCAGATTTAATTGAAGTTTTTGGAATTAGATGGAGTGATGTTATGTTTATAAAATTATAAAGAAACGTAGGACATGAATCTGTTAAAAATAAAAAAAAACTATATATTTATTTATTGTCAACTTGAAACGGAAATTTTTAATTAGAACAAGATTTCACACCCTGTGGTCGGTATTTGACGCACTCTAACATATGAAAACCGATAAATATCTTTAACATACACTATTGTTTATCATCCTCTGTTGCTGCAGTATTACTATAATTCCTGCAGTTTTTTCTAAACTTTTATAATTGCAATTACATAAATAGAAATGCAAAGAGAAAATATTCAAGTAATCACAGAGAACAATTCATGTAATCGAATGTAATAAAAGAACAAAGGAAATAAATTCAATGAAATTTGTAAAAGAAAATTCAAACAAAGATCTACATACATTATAGTAACAAAAGATATTACCCTAAAAAAATACTAAAAAGCATAACAGTTTATCTTCAATATTATATAAGGTTTAATCAAAAATTTTGCTTCGTATATGATGGAATTTAAAATTTGTACTTGTTTTTTATTACATAAATATTATGTAACAATATCCATGTTCCGTGCTTTTGAATAAAATATCAAGAAGTTCTCAACTTTTTCAAATAAAAACAATCAAGTAAAAAATTTCAATATTGATTTAAATCACGTACGGATATTGAATAAATTTTGTACATTCATACATATATGTACGTAGATTTTACAATGTCGAGGCATTAATGATATTATTATTATTTTTTATTAATAAAATCAGAAATATTGTATATTGAATACATCAAAAAAAGAGGAAGAGACAACGACAACTCATCAATACAAAAGAACACCCAATTCTTTTATTTTTTTTTTAATTCTATTGTATAGATATACGAGTATCTTTAAAAAAAAATCTTCTGTGTAAACATATATCAAAGGATCAGCATCAAATATCAGATGGTTTCGATATGATACATATATTATATATTATGTGCAGAGAGAATTGCCGAAGAAATAAAAAAAAAATATTAAAATCATAATAATAATTTTTATGAGTCTTATGTACTGTTAATATATGTGTTTATCCTGAATAATAAAAGGGAAGAGAAAATTGTATTTTAATCGCGGAACCCGCATTTATAATTTTTTTTTCTTCTATTTTTATTTCTTATTTTTGCTCCTTGAAAGTAAATATGGCCCATATTCATTTATTTCATTATGGATTTCAGGGAATAGAAAATTCTATATATTCTATTGTATCATATTTTGAGCAAATTTCCAAGAAATATAGAATTGAAATTTGCTTATTAATTTAATTTTTTGACTCGCCAGTGACGAAGCTTATACTTTTATATACAAACGAATAATTGCTAAGAAAATAATAGAATATTCATCTAATTCGCCTGTAAGAATTATAGTTCCTCGTAGTCTTAGAAATTTATAGTTAATTTATCGAAAGGTAAAATATGGCGACATAATGCCGTAAAATAGAATACTTAAAAATGGCTACATCAGAAATTAAATTAAGCCATTTGAATCCTTGAATTGAGAATCTTATTTAGGTACTAAACTGAAGTTGGAAATGCTTAAAGTGTCTAAGCAATTTTTATAAGTAGTTTATTTTGTAAGAACAAAATTTCTATTTACCTGGACTCTGAAAATATCATCCCTCTGAAAAAGAAAAAATTTAGGCTTCTGGAATTTACTATAATAAATCATTTGTGAAAATTTGGTGAACTTAGCTCATTTGGTTTTTGAGTTATTGCTGGGACAGACGGACGGACAGACAAAGCTAAATCAACTGAAAATTCGACGCTGATCAAAAACATACACATGAGTCTATATCTAAGACCGTTATTTCTTAACGTTACAAGCGGTAAAGCAAATTTTGTATACCCTTCGAACATACGTTCGTACGGGTATAATGAAGGTGATTAAAAATTAAAATTATTATTCGAGAAAATGGTGGAGTCAATCATTTCAATTTCATTACAATCACATTAATATATGATTTTTAAATTCTGAAATAGTGAACTATCAATGAATATTCAAACAATTTTAGTTGATATTTTTGCGATTAGTAAACCACAGTTAATTAAATGTCTTAAATTTCAAAAATGTAAGGTGAGAAGTAAAAATTTTAATAAAATTTTAATGGTGAATAGCAATTTAGCATTATAAAAAAAGGACATTTCAACGAATGTAGAAAAAAGGCTTGAATTGAATCGACGATAGGGCAATATTTTACTAAGAAGCCTGTTACATTCATTTCACACTCCACAGTATTTTCTTACAAATTACAAAACGATGAATGAGTGTGTGTTTCAACACATTTTCTAATCCATTAATCAATAAACGCCATATAAATCGGAAATCTATTTAATCAAGTCCAAGTAAAGCAAAATTACCTCATGTCTCCGTTACTATGATAATAGTTCGACTGCAATAGTTCAGATAATTTTATAATAATAGTTCAAATCGAACTTAACCCAACTATTTACGAAATAACTTAAATAACTTCTTAATGTCATTAATAAAAGAATTTGTCCTTGAATTAGTTTTATCCCAAAATTAGTAATTGTAATCGGTAAATTCCTTTTAAATTTTTGATTATTCCTTACTTATTAGCTTATCAATCCTGAAACGTGTTTACTGTTTGAAAATTTTGAATTTAATATAAAAAATCTAATATACATACATATAATATATATATGTTAAGCTTGATTTTAAACAGTAATAATTGAATGGTTTGAAGCAAAATTTATATTATTGTCCTTACGTTCAATTATAATCTGTGTATAATAATAATTCTTTAATTGTAGGTTTCAAACAAAGAAAACAAAAATTAATATTTAATTTTGCAATTACTTTTTACTTACATATACTTCTTGATATTGTAAATATATAAGTTATAAAAAAATTTTCACCCTGCTTTCATTTAAACCTATTGAAAATTTTAACCCGGTTAAAAATATAATAAGTAAATGTAAATGTAAATTTCTATAAAATAATGCAAATGTAATATATGTATGTAACTTGTTTGAAATATATTTGTATATGTATATACAATGCATATAATATTTGTATCAGTTCTTTGTAACCATTTTAAGTTAAACATTATGACTGTAAAAATATAAATAACTTTTAATCCAAATATTAATAATTTTTAATAGAGGCCTCTTTTAGTATTCGTTTCGAAAACCCATTTTATATAATTCATATGAATACATCATGTTAACGCGTCTCATACTATATGACCCGTTCACATTAATTCACGTATAAGCGTTTGAACGACTATGTAATTTCACGTTGTAAAATTTCGACGTCGAAGTTAGCGTTTTTTCAAGAAAATAGGGAATACCACCTAAATCTTAACTATATACAGAAATCTTTAATTACCATTCAAATTGCAATACGCTAATGTACTATACAACTTACGACAATATTGTCGTACATATAAATATCAGTGTTTAGAGTTTATAATAATAAACTTTACTAAATATTCGTGGTGTCACAATCAATTGGTTGGACATCCCCACTGCATAAATTTATTATTTGTCCTTTTTAATTTCTTTTTTTTTTAAAATTACTTTCATTTTATATTTCAAAATAATTATTATTCTATAAATATTTTTTTCCAATTAAATTAATTAATTTTATAAACGAGAGAGAGAAATAAAGAATTCAAAATGGTAATATTGACACAAAACGTTTTTTCTTTTTATTATTATTATTATTTTTTTCATACAATTTTTCCCCGCTTGAGCGCTTCTGTGTATACTTTATGTATGCAAGGATGTATGTATATATATATGTTTATAGTTATATTCTTGTTTTAATGTAACAAAATTCTCTTTCATTTACTTTATAGCTTTATAAAATAAATATAAAACAAAAAGGAAAAAAAATAACAAGAAGAAATTAAAATAAATAAATAAATAAATATTAAATACACTTTTCCTTATATACATAATATATATATGTATGTATGTACATATTTTGTATAAGCATATATGTATAATAAAACAACAGTCAGTCATCGAATAACAGTTAAAATAAAGTTGGAAAAATAAAACGGAATTTACCATTAATTTATTGTTGGTATAGGAAGGTATATGTTATATTTATAACTGTATATTGAAATATATAAAATTTTCATATATGAAAGAACGAATGTATATATGTATGTAAGTATTTATATAAAACCCAAATGTTTTTAATGATATTGTTGTTGATAACACGACGATGATAATAATGATATTGGTTGTTGTTGGTTATTGTTGATTGTTGATGGCCAACAAAAATGCAAACTTGTATACTTTTATATTTGTATATATACATATATATATGTATGTGCAATATAGAAATAAAAGGGATAAATAAAATCGGCAAAATGGGTTTCCATTTTAAATGTTGTTATTTTATATATTAATTTTTTTTTTTTTGCTACAAAAATAATAATAAAAATAAAATAATAATATTGTATATACAAAAGAGTAAAAATAAAATAAAAGAAAAAAAAATAACAAGTAAAACAGGAAAATAACATTCACATATAAGGAAAATGTCTATTTGCAGAGCACTTAAGATGCCAAGTTTTTAACTAATACTAACAATAATAATGCTATCCTCTGTGAGTTTATATAAATATATATTTACATATGTATGTATATGTACATATTTAAATACATTTGTATAATAATGAAAATGTAAAATTCTATACATATGTATGTATAGAAACTGGTATATCTACATCTGTCATGACTACCAACTAAATACCAATTTTAAAATGTTTCATTCCCAAAAAAAAGGGATATTTTGCAAATTGTATTTGTTATACAAAAAACATTCATATACACAAATATATAGTATAAAAAATATCCATATATAATATGTACATATTTATAAATATTTTACAAATTCACATTTTGTACGAACAACATAATATACTCGTACATGTGTGTATCAAACAAGTACATATGTACGAATATTTTAAATTAAACTATGTAGTATAGTAGGTTTGTATAAAAGTATAGTGCATTGTTTGCATCGAAAAACAAATGAAAATGAAATTTTTCTCTTTTAATGTATAAAAGTTTTGTGTTTTGTTATAAAAAAAAAAAAAACAAAACATTTACAAATTTGTATTTAATTTATCGTTCGCAAAATTTATAGAAAGAATGTCAAACTTTTCGTTTTTTAACGAAAATTAATAAGACAGTCATAATGCATACTAATAACGCACTAAAACTTCAAATGCAGAATATAGAAATCCTAAAAGTTGTTGCTAAAACATGTTTTTGTGAACATTGTATTCTTTATTTTTACATATAAAAAATAGTTTAATAATAGCGACTTTATGCGCGGGGTCTAAAAGTCTTAATGAAGAAATAGTTTTAAAAATTTTAGCGCCATATATCGAATTTTTCTATATCGAGATGATATTATACGAAGTGGTTTTGTATATGACAAATATTAAACTTTTTTACAGCTAAGCTGTGGCAGAAATTAAAGATCAAGTTTCAAATTCAGAAACCTCATATAATAAGAAAATTATACCATTACAAATAAAATCCAATCATGTTAAACTGAAAATAACATTTGTGTGGTAAAATTTTTAATTTTATATATGACTGGTCCAATAATAACTTTACATAATACAACTGTATACCGGAGAAGTTACAACAACATTAACATTTGCAATGAGAATTAAAATTCGTGATATTGTGCGGTTGTGATAGAACTATGGAAATATATATATAAAGTATCAGTAGAAATAGTCTTATTTATCAATATTAATCAATATTTACATCTAAAGTTAACATCATTTCTAATTAATAATTTGGTTATGATAATGGAATATAGTAATAAAAATAATTTTTTGAGTTGTAAAAATAAAGAAGAAATTATAGTTGCGCCTAAAAATATGTTATAAATTTCAAATTCTGATTTATTTATGGGCATTTTTAAATGAAAGTGCTTGTTCTCAATATCAATTTAATTTTTGTGACTTTCTTTCCGCGATGAATCATAAAAATTTTTTTACATTATGAAAATGATTTTATATTCCTTTTAGATTTTATTGTTTAGCAACAAAATAAAAAAAAAATTATACAAAAATAAAATAATATTATTTATTTATATTAGTTAATTTAGACTATAAAGGAGATAGAAATTTCTCTGAAAAGTTTATAATTTTTAAAGAAATAAAACGAAAATGGTCTTACTTTTATTAAGTTTTCTATATAATACGTGCGAGCATTCATGAAATTACTACAAAATATATTTGGAATTCTTGATTTATCTATGATAAAAAAATTTTTAATATTATCAATTCGAAACTTGTTGTTTAATTTTTTGTTTTTACTTTCCTTATTTTATATTATATACTTCGAGTTTATTTTAACAAAGTTTTATATTTGTAATTAGATTTTATTTTATTAAAAAGTAGCTCTGATTCTTTCATATATACTTACATATATAGTAATAAAAGTTTTATGTGAATGGGTCATATTATATGTGTTGCATATTAAAATAAGTTATTCATGTAAAAACTCTTATATAATGAATATAATTCGAAATTTTGACTGCAAAGAAGAAGAAAGATGTAACATTACCTATATGATTTTTCTGCCCCAATGTTATATAAAATATTTCGTGTAGTAATTGATTTCTAATCAATTGAATTGCACTGTGTTTCTTGCAATGAGACAGGAACTAGATTTTAAAAGAAAAATTTCACATGAATATTTTAAATTAAATTGCATATAACAAGGCGTTCGTTGAAAATAATTTTAAAGAATAATCATTTCTTAGTAGACTCTTAAATAGCTTATGAAAATGAAAATAATGTATTTTAAAATAAATATTGCAAAAATTAAAATTCAAATTTTTTTAATGTTTCTTTTAATATTGATTATTAAAAAATATATTCATAGATGACGCATAATTAATTTCAAGAATTCAAAAAAGCATGTCAAAAGAAAAATATTTGAAATTCTTCAACGTTTCAGTGTACACAAAATACTTTAATATATATAAGTATATAAGTATAGAAAATAAATCAAATAAAATATTTAAACGCAATTCAATATTTGTTGATTAAACAGAAAATTCAATATTAAATTATGGTAAACTATTGTGAATTATTTGCTGTGAAAACACTTAATGTTTACATTTAACAATATAATTAAGTAAACTTTGAAATTTTTAGTTTTGCCTCTATAGAAGTATTTTTCTTTCCCCTGATATTATATTGTTAATTTGCGTTGCAATTTTCTTGCTTTTCATAACTGACTTATATGAAAATAAAATCTAATTTAACATCTTGAGTTTCAGCCACGTTTACTTTTAACCATTATTATAGAGTCTGATAACTGGCAATAAATGCAAAATATATACAGACTGAAACGCTTTATGATAGGAAAATGTTGTAAATTTTAATAGGGTTCACAATTAGCAATTATTAAAACTTTTAAAGCAAATATTATTCGTGCAATTTAATTTAAAATATTGGCAATTTAGCATTTTAGTTACGTAGTGCGGCTAGTCAAGCACTATTTGTCGTGTTTTGGATTAATCACACATGAATTTTGTTATTCGGAGCTAATAAAATAAAAAATTATGTTTAATCTTATTATGTATGTCGAACTTTTGCGCATCTGTTTTATTAACTATTAAATCGGAATTTTTCAATAATATTTCAATTTTCTTAAAAATATCGAATGAACTTGACGTCTTTAAGGACAGGGTGCGTGTGACTAGTAATTAAATATAACATTATACGAACATATGGTGCTCACTCATTATTTTCTCATTTAGCGAGTAAAAAAGGCGAGATATATAAAAACAAGTCAATAATATTTTTAAACTTTTCTCTGTACTCATAATTAATATTTATAATTTACAACAAATAAATTCTCTTTCAATTCTGGAAACAAATCAATTTTCTTTCATTATTCTGTCTGGTTAAAATTTTAAAATTATTGAAGTTATCATTTCGGAAATTTAATTTCCATTTCTACAATATTTTATTTTAAATTTCTTATAAAAAAAAAATACTCAAAGTAAGATCTATTCTGTGTAGTACACTATATTAAGATTAAAAATTAAGGGTTCTTACTTAAAAAAATAAGAAGAAAAAAAAGAACTTAATTTTTTATGTGTTATAAAGTATTTTTAAGAACCATAGAAAAAAATAGAAAGATTTAAGAAAATACAATAGAAATTTTGTTTATGTCTCTGAGTAGTGGCGATTTAGAAGTGAAAAAAAGTGAAATATAAAATATTAAACTAAAAGTCATTAAGCTAGAGAAATTTTAAGTTAGGGAAATTTTGTAAACAGAATGCAATAGAATTTTTATCTTCACATTATTAAAACAAAATAAAAATGCGCTCCTTTTGTATATTTTATATAAAATAGTAAAAAAATTATAAGTAAAAACAAAAGAAAAGCAATGTTTATTGTTCACTGCGCTTTGCGATGCATTTAAAAATTTATATTTTTCTTTTTTTTTTTTCTAGAAATTTAAAATAAAAGAGACAATAAAAATAAATCTTTTTGATGATGTTTTTGTTAAACTTGTACATTTCATGTACAGCGATGGACAATAATTATTCAGTCCGATTTTCACAGAATTGCAAAAGAATTATTGGAATTATTATGAAAGTGAATAGGCGTTGAAAACACTTAAAATTGAATATTAATTTTATTTTCGAATATTATCGAAATTTTCAATTTAAAAAATTTGAAAACATTCTAATTTAATATACAAATAAACTGATTAATGAGGCGCTTTTAAGGCTAAGTACGCTTTCTAGAAGTTTTTACTTTGTACTATAAAATATCAGAAATCTAAAATATAATACACCGGCATTATAGTGTTCTGCATTTTCTATAAATATATGAAGAATATTTGTAGAAAAACAAAAAAATTCTGTAAGAATATAATAGAAATTCCTTTATACAAATGTAGAACAGATTGATGACATAACTAAAGTAACAAAGCAAAATAGAAAAATTAAAATATTATTCTCCTAGAATTGGAATCGAATCGGTGTCCAACCGCTTCCTAAGGCGAACGCTCTTCTAACTGAACTACAGAAGTATGAAAAAATTACCGGGAAATTGTTCTTATCATTATGATTACAGTAATTTTCATGATTACGATGTATTGTTTACATGCGATCGTTACAATCGTAATTTTCGAAACATACAATTACAGTCGAACATTATTAAAATAAGATTTAGCCTAAGAAATTTGTTCATCTTTAATGTCTTGAATTTGTGTTGTAGAATGCAGAAGTAAGTTATCATTTTAGAAATTTACAGGACTTGATTTCGTTAGATTATTGATTACAATAGAATTTCGAATTTATATAACTATTGTACTATAACTATGAATTAATTTAGCTTCATAAAATATTGAAAGAAAGCGAAAACTTAAATCGATGAGGTTGAAGTGTAAGTACTCTATTTCCAAAAAAATAGTTATATACGCATTTAGTACATTATTAGTCGACTAGGGGCGGTTCAAGCAAAAATTTTCTTCGGGCATACCAACAATTTTATTTTCTTTAAAATACACATCAATTACAATATATGTGTTGGTTCCATTCATCGGGTTCATTGTTAGTTTCGGGGAGCTGCAATCTGATATTGTGTCTTATAATTAGGAAGTTTAACTCTATTTCATTGTCTTATCATTATTATGCATAATTTTTTATTGTTATTTATTTTATGTGCCTGCAACAATATTGTCTTTGTCTCATGGCATCTAAAATATAAAACAAAATGTCTGAACTATGGTGTTGTCCTTTGTGTACGTTCGTATGTAATTTGTGTTGTTGTGTGCTCATGTTTTGTTTCAGTTTTTGTTTTCTTTGTGTACACAATACATTACATAACAAAAGTTTTATTTTTTGTTTTTTATTTTCTTAAGGTAAACTGTTATTTGTCTTGTTTTTTTTTTTATATTTTTTGTTTTGTTTACGATTCAACAAATTGGTAAACAATTTTTAATTTTAAAGACAATTTTCCTTTCTTTCTTTCTTTTTCTCTGTTGTGTTCCTCAACATTCTGTACAAATTATTTTGTTCTAATTGTTTTTAAATTGAAACGAGAAAATAAAGTCAACAATATAGGATTCTAAAAGAAGATAAACTAGAAATGAGTCTTTTTGTTTTTTTATTATTTTTAATTTTAAAACACTGAAATTTATTTTATTTTACAATGTTGATTTAATATTAAAATATTCTTAATAGAGAATAATAATTGACAGGAGTTATTATTGTGAATATGGAATCGAATTAATTAAAAATAATTGAATTCAAGAATTTTGTTGTATAGATCCACCATAATAATTATGTAAAGATTCCTAAAATGTATAACATAGATTGAACTTGATTTTACACCACAAATTCGTATAAGGTGCCTGCCACAAATCAAATTAAATTTTAGATTAAATCTTAGCTTAAGGAAAATTTGATTTGCTAACGAAATTTGATATCAGATTAAATTTGATGAAAAACTAGGGAAATACATCCGATTATCGTCAGACTTCGTATATGATTTTATGAAAAATTTTGCAGCAATCAATCGGTCAGTGTACACACAGTACTTATCAGACTATAATTTGATATACTCTCGTTGCACAAAAGCAGTGCCCTAATTCTTAGCTGACTGTCGAACTGACAACATCTCTTGTAGTACTCTTTCAGGTAAAGTGATATTAAAGCTAAATTTATATAATAATAAGCTATAATAATTAATGTTGCCAAAATTGCTCAGTATATTAATAAATTAATAACATCTACATGTACTTATGTTTGCAAAATGCACTTTATGCAATGATGAAATCATATGGTGATGAAATACTATAATGATGAATTGTTATAGTTTTGACATGTGCGATAATGAGTTTCTATAATGATGAAATGTTACAACGATGAAATATTCCGATGAGATGTCTGGTCATCCTTTTGGACGCAAGTATATACCATATATTCTTTCTCAAGATTGACTTCTGGGTCAATTTAACAATATTCATGAGCGAATCTTAGCGATAATTTAGCAAACTGTTGAACTTTCTCAAAAACCTTTAGGTTATAAAAGATTTTTTTTTTTTTAAATTTGGTTGCCATTAAAAATATTTGTCATAAAAATACTAAATAA
The DNA here is from genome assembly GCF_029603195.1 of Condylostylus longicornis. Classification (NCBI taxonomy): domain Eukaryota; kingdom Metazoa; phylum Arthropoda; class Insecta; order Diptera; family Dolichopodidae; genus Condylostylus; species Condylostylus longicornis. The sequence goes on along the minus strand of NW_026578009.1, from coordinate 1,707,361 downwards.
GATTAAATAACTGGAAATAGCTAGAACCTGTACATATATTATTTCATAATTATTACTTTTAATTAATATTTTGTACGCCTAATATGAATTATTCTTAAAATTAACATTCATCCAATTTATTTTTTTATACTTTCAGGTTTATGAATTAGAAAGAAGATTTAAACAACAAAGATACTTATCAGCTCCAGAAAGAGAACATTTAGCAAGTTTAATTCATTTAACGCCAACACAGGTACATAAGAATATATTGAATTTTCAAAGTATAATTACATATATACAGAATACAATTTAATACTAGTATAGCAGATTTGCCCTTCATTTTCTTTAGAACTTCAGTATAAAATATTGAAGTATATATACATTACATATTATGTATAGTGGAAACAATAAAATTTAATTATTATTTTATTGAATATTATAAAAAAAAATATTGTAGATCTAATCGGATGTTAGCCATTATGTATATGTACATATTCTTTATAAATATTCATTAAAACCGTCTTATATGAGAATAATAGATTGTTCATGTGCACTACTGTGCAATATATTTTGTATCCTTTTTGCTGGTATATATACAGGTACAAGTACTCATAACTTTTATTGTTTAAATTAATACGATTAAAATATACTATTTATGGTGATTGAATTTATCCAAAATTTGTAAAATGTCTATATATTATAAATTAAAATAATAAATCTGTATGATATTGTGTATTTTATTAGATTAATGATTAAAAGAAATGAGAAGTAAAACCAATATTCTTATAAAAGGAACAATAGTATAACCTCAGCATGCTTCAATATGTATAAGAACAGTATGTTTGTTATTATTTTTTGTGTACATTTTTTATACAATATAACAATCCAATATAAAATATATACGAATATATGAGAAATAATTAGTTCTTATCCTTAAACCGCATAAATTCTTTAATTTTTTTGTCTTGTATGTTTTTGCTAATAAGGAAACCCGCTTAAACCTGATATAATACGGGTCCTTTGATTTTTTTTTTTGGTTTGAAGAATTTTGACATTTTAATCCGATGTTAACAATATTTTATTTCATCTTTTGTTATAAAATTTACGTGTATATGTATAACAGTTTGCGTGTATAAAATGAATGTTTGTTAAACATTTTAAAATTTGCTTGAATGAAAATATTTTATTTGTTTTGTACTTTTTTTTTTCTAAACACTTGTACTTTAGTTACTTTTTTTATATACTTGTACAAGATAATGACGAACAAGTGTTCAAATCTGTAATATATTGATATTTCCTTTTTAATATGTACATACATATACAAATATATACCATTATCTGTAATCAATATAGTGGCTTGTGGAAGAGCAATATATCTATGAAATTGTGATGTCTTTACTTTATTTAGAGTATGTGTATAATTCGGTGAATATGGATGAAAGGGATTATGGTCTACTTTTTGTTATACTATTCGAATATATTGATTTTAATTCGATTAGGATATTGTTAAGCGTGAGAATTTTTATGAAAATTTCGAATTCCAGTTCTTTTTTTTGTACATTTTTTCTGTACCTAACTATATATTATATATAAATTGGAATATGAATTGGAATCAGACCGTAAATTAAATTAATAACAACTCAATATAAACCATAATTATTTATAAATTACATATACACACATTTAGTTTTTCAATAAATTTTAATTAATTTTTATTATTGCGGACCTTTTAGTAATACATATACGCCAAGAATAAACCACGTAGTGTACATGTATTGCAATAAGTACCTCAGAAATTTCGAGGTATTTTAAATATTTTGTGAAAATTTGAAAACGATTTAACAATAACGTTATTTCAATGAAACGAAAATTTCAATGACTTTGGTAATATTGGCTTGGTTATTCATAATCGAAAGGTGTTCTACTGATTTTCAAAATTATATTTTTATTATCAGGAGTATTCATTTGTATTTGAATTCCAATTACTGAATGAATCCTCCAATTACATTCCTTACATTTGTAGTGAAATTATTTTCTATTTTGCTGAAAAAATATTGATCAAGCAACAACAAAAAATATTTGCAAATATAACAATTTTAAATTATTCAAATAAATTATAGAAAAATATTCAAAAATTTTGTTATTATAAAATTTATTTTTAATCTAAAATAATTAATTTCATCTGCTGAATTTGTGGCTTAATTTTCTGACTACTATACTCGTATAAACCCGCTTGCCACTAAGTTTGCTTTTAAAATATTTGCGTGTCTATTCATCAATCTTAGCATATGTATGCCATACAAAAGTATTTTGCGTTGCCGTTTGTAATTAACATTACAACGTTGACGTTGTAATTAACATTACAAGTGATCGCAATAATTTTAAAACAATATCTCTTACAATAAAACTTCATTTATACTAAAATCTAAAATATTTTATTAAATTTAAATTTACTGAAAAATTTCAACTTAAATTCAACTTAAAATAAAAAACACAAAAATAACAAAATTAAAAATCAATTTACTAATTCCAAAGGATTACCTTTGACACCCTCTTAATATTTAAAATGTTAAACAAGATTATAGAGGGGTTATCATAATATTTTCAATTTGTACTCGAACTCAATGTATTAAGAAAAATATACTTGTATTCTTTTATACGAGAATATTAAAATGAAAATTCTTCCATCTGGTTGAAAACTTTCAAGTGGATAAATTGTATAGTAGTTTATTGTATGTGCAATTGTCCACATCATTTCAAATCACTTTACTCTTGAAATACACATACATACATACATAAGCCATACTTGCATGTAATCAGAACGAAATGATATAGTGTTAAATGATTGTGTGTTAATTAATTAACCTGATTTTAATACGTTAAGGAGTGATTTTAAATATTGTTGTACAGAAATTTATATAATACTCGTATTTTTTGAGATATTTGTTTCTCGAAGACTCGTGGTTGATTTAAATCCCCAAAAACGTTTTGACTTTTAACTTGTTCCTGTTATTGTAAAATTCTGAAAAAGAGCTTATTTTTTACCCATATCTATTCTTTTTTCGGTTTTTTTCAGGTCCGAATTAAATATAAATTATTTTACAACAGAAACGCTCTATCTTTTGCGATAATTTTGCATTCATAAGCAATTTTTAGTTATAAAGTTTTCTAACATTAAATGAAATTCTATCAAATATTGTTGTCTCTTACCAAATAGTGAAAATTTCTTTTAATTTTTTAGGTTTTATTAAAAATTTAAATTGTGTATAATAAAATTAAGTAATGAAATTATTTTAAATCGTGCTCACACTCAAATGAAATGAAAGAAATTTTGCTGACATGGGAATTTTTTTATTTATTGAATAAAAAAAAGCAGACAATGAATAAACGTAGAGTAAATGAAGTAATAGTTCACTAAACGTTTCTATTATCATTGAATTAATCAAAAAAGAAAAAGTGTTTTGTGAAATAATTGAATATTACCTTAGCTCAATTTCCTTCCCATTCTCATTCCCACACAGAAAAAAATGAACACAATAGTTGAATTCCGAAAACTTTTCATTTATGTTTTTATTTTATTATTTTTTTTTTCTCCTAAGAATAGCTGTGATTCAATTGAATTTTGTTTTTATTCTGAATTTATTTCTCCACATATTTCTCATATATCCGCTTCATATACTTATAGATACACACAATTATCATCCATTTCATCGTCATCATCACTCATGTGCGTACATATGTATGTACATAATATATGTATATAAATAATGTAAAACGCGTTCACGATCTCATCATATTCTTGTTGAAATAAATCTCATTAAAAATGACAAAACCACAAATTTTTTGGCAGTTAATTTATTTTTGATAATGCATGAATTCTGTCACCATTTAAATAATAATCGAATACAATAAAAAATAGAACCGCCTACGAAAACAAACGAACAATAATGATAAAGACGATGGAAATAAAAACAAAATGTTTTAAGGCTATAAAAACGTTTTTGCAAAAAAAAACCCTTATTGAATCTATATACGGTACTTTTTCCTTTCCTTTTCTTTTTTCATTTTTCCCCTTTTTGTAATTGTTTTATGACACGGTGAACGCCGTCCCGTCATATTTTTTTTTATTATTTTTATGTTAACTGCCTGCACCGTATATAATATTTTTAACAATTTGATGACAACAAACGGTAGTTATGATTCAAAAAAACCGACAATTTTTGTTTTCCTATCGATTTTATCGCACAACAAATAAATTTTTTTTTTGTAGTTGCGTTAGTAAAAAGGAAAGAAGGCATTTGTAAAAAAAAAAGTAGTAGGAAAAGGGGGAAAACCAAAACCTGTACTGTTAAAGAATGACAAGTCCTATAAGCTGTAAATTGCAATATAAACAACGTGACAGAATATTAAATAAAAATCATGTATGTATATTTGGGAAAAGAAACTGTCTACTCTATGGCAGGAAACGGATGTATGCATATAGTTTTTTCTAAAAATATCGAAAACGGTTATATTGTTTTGGATATTAATTTATTGAACTATTTTTATCTACATATGTTCGATTTTGAAATATTTTCATTAGAAGGGGGCCCATATTTAATCCAATTTTAATCATGATATTAATTAAAGTTTGTGCTCTTGTTAAAAATTAGTAAAGCTCAATAGAATTGAATTATCACTGAAACAAGTCATATCGAATTGTCACAATATTCAAGCAACACGATATTTGAGCTACTATAGTATTTGTTCTCTCCTCTAGGAAGAGAACTGATGTAGAAAAACGTAGGGTGTCACTTAGATGACATGGGATTTGCATGCAGGCTATCATATTCGGGAGCAATACCTTGAAGTGCGGTTGGCAAGGATTTAAGTGGCATTTTAATTTTTCCGAAAATAAAGCGTTTTTATATTTTTCGAAATTTTGCCGCAAAAAAGCGTTGTTTTATGAAATATCCGAAATGTTTTTATAACATTGACTCTTGCAGCTTTTCGAGTCTGTCAGTTATAAACTTCATTAAAAGAAACTATTTTAATATTAACTTTCTATAACTAAATTTTCCGACATATCTTTATGGGAATTATATATGGAATAACAAATTCATAATATATTTTCATATTTATACAAAAAAAAAATTGTTTAATAATTTAAAAATTAAATATGAATAGGCTGCGTATACGTACGTAAATGAAAATAATGTAAATGAAATAATTGGAACATATAGGGCGCATACAATAAAAGTGGGATATTAAAAATTTTATCGTTTTATTAAACTCAGTTTGACGGTCAATTCATAAATATTAAGAAAACGGAACAATTCAAACCGTATTTCGTATATAATTTACCTCATATGTATCTATATGTATGTATATAATATGTCGAATAAAATAAATATGCTAGTATGATTGTTATTGCTGTTATTGATGCTGGAAATAATTACATTCATGATTGTATGGAGAAAAATAAATATTTCCATTAAATTAAAATTTTTTGATTTTGCATAATAATTATAACAAACAGCACATACATATACCAATGCGTATTATGTATGTATGTATACGGAATAGGAAATCACTGACATATACTGTTAAATTCTTCTATTATTGTGATTTGTATATAAAATTTTTATATCATTCTTTTTAAAGATTTCTCTATTAAGTGTTTGAGTTTTCTTTGTATAAAAATATTTTGTAGTGTTTTCCCCCCCCCCCCCCCCCCCCCCCTTGTCGGGAAGTTATAAATTGTTATATTATGTGTGTATGTTGTATAATTATCGTTGTTAATAATCGCTATATGAATATACATATATATTTTATGTACATTCAAAGATGAAGAAAAGGATTTTTTCTATAGAATTTAATGTTAAACGAAAAACATATTAACCTCTTTCGCATCATGTGAAATCACCACTCTTTTAAAAAAAATCACCTTACTGTGTGTAACACATAAATGAATAAGTTTGTACTGTGTATATGCATTGACATATTATTATAACTTTTGAATATTTTCTTAAATTATTAAAAAGGAAATATCAGAATAGAATATAGGATGATTACGATATATTTATACGATATTATAATTATAAAATAATTCTTTTTTCTTCTATGAAAAAATAAAATTATTATTATTATTATAATCTGAGTGAAAATTTTTATGGACACGTGACTTAAGTATTTATTTGTATATTTATATCTACATGTCATCTATGTTTTATATGTATATTATAGAAAAACAATAAAATTTAAATTATGAAAATAAAGAAAAGGGTTGGAAAATTAAATAAAGGAAAAAATAATAATAGTTTGTATACAGAAAATTTTAAAGCTTTTGAAAATTTAGTTATTATATAGAGAGTACAGGTTGTGTGTACAATTTTGTAGGTATTTTAATGATGTACCTATACAATACATAAATCTTTGCGATGTATAAATGTATATGATGAAAATATAAGGTCACTTGAAATAAAGCCATAAAAAACTAAGAATTTACTCATTTATATGAAATCTTCAATAGGAAATTATGAATTAGTGAGTATATAAATATGAATTATTGAGGTCATGGAAGCCGTGCAAGAAGTGAGGTGTACGACATCTGATTAAAATATATCCATTTCTCGAACAATATGTTGCCAAATATTGACTGAAATAAAATTTTGTGGTTGGCCTATGACAAGCAGCGTCATTTTGGTGAAATTTAATCCTGTCCAAATTAAATTTATTAATACTTGCAAACAAAAACTCTTAGTCATGTATGTATATGGTGCAATGATAATCTCCGTTGTAGTCCGATAAAGTTCAATAATACTTACTGATTTATCAATTGCCTTAAACAAAGCATTTTTCTGTGTTCAATAGAGTCAAAGAAATCCCTTATAAGTTTCTATTACTCAATATAATAAAATTTTGCTTTTACATTGAGTACTAAAAAACCCGTTCAAGTAAAAATTATAGTATTGTCGTGGAACTTAATTTTTCGATAAAACAATCTCTTACTTTACTAGCCTTTAACTTTTTTGTAAATTTTCTTTATTTAAGAAAAGCATTCTTTAGATGTATTTGAATATACTCGATATAAATAAATGATTTTTAATTGGAAGCTCTTTTAAAAAATCTTAGTTTAAATATTTTTTCTTGTTTTGATTTTTTTGTTATTTTATAAAGAGAACCTGGTACGAAGAATTTATGGTAATGAATGAAATTGTTAGTTTGCTTTTTTCGTCAGTGTTATTATTGTTTTAGTTGTTATAAAAAAATATTATTTTAAAGAATTTTAAAATTTTGTTATGAGATGAAGTTAACATTACTATGATGAGATACGCATTCGCATTCACAAAATTTCCTTATAGTATGAAATGTTCGGAAAAGCTATATAAGAAATTTTTTATTACCAAACACGCAATAGACATCAGAATTAATGTGTATCGTAGGAATTAATTCAGGAAAAGGATATAAAAAATTTGTACGATATTTACTCTTTGGTAACATTCCGGTGTCACTTATCTGTGCTCCACTGTGCTTCTGTCACAGAACAGCAGATGTAACGGTAGCGAGATTGCTGTGAAACACTTCATAGCTCTTTTTGTAATACATTTAATTCTTTTTTATTTAAGTTTTAAACTCAGTATCAATTTGAAAGGTGAATAAGGGTTGTAGATAAATTCTAGGCTCAACATCGACATTTTTTCATTCTCAAATTCTTTTAAAATTTTATTATATTTTTAATGTTATTCAGTGCAATTTTTTAATGATCAATATATGACTATAGTGTTTTACCAGCAATTTCGTCAAAAGAAAAACTACATTAGAAATTTTGATTTCATTGAATGAAAACAACATTTAGTTTTGCATATGAACCAATGATATATATATGTGCAGGGTGATTCAGAAAATTATAAAAATATAATAAATTCTATAAAAAGGTTTTGAAAAATTTCTTACGAAATTATCCAGCTAGGAAATAATCAAAGAAAAAATTTGACTTTCCCAAAGGTTTGAATGCTTGGTATTGCGAAGGTACATAAAATACAGAATCAAGCAGCATGTCTATTTTAAGTCCTTTACTAGACCTTTCTGAAACTGTGTGTTTGAAGTTCCTATCTGTTTCAGCACCGAAGTTATAATCAAAAAACTAAAGTAAAAATTTCGTGAAAATTCGTTAAAATCCATGGAACTTGAAAACCCTTAAGATTTGGCACCCAGTCCGGAACAAAAATTTCACCCATTTTCGATCTTCTAACCAATGGTATATATGGTCGTATAACTTTCTGGATCACCCTGTTTATATATATAGATATATATATAAATCATTATAAATTTAAAATTATTTATAAATATTGTAAATTATCGTTAAATAAGGTCCTTAACAATATATATATATATACATAATATATAAATATGCGCGGGTATATATTATGTATTTGCAATTTCGAATGATATGGTTTCTTTTTAAGTGTATTTTAAATTCAATTACTAATGATGCAATTTAAAAATTGTTGTTATTTAAATTACTGAAGAGACATTAATGTCACTCAATGCCGCTGTAATTTTTGAATGATGATACATCATGAATTTGTACACAATTTAAAATATTATATTTATGGTGAATACATACATTTATATATATTTATGAATGAATTTTTATATTAATATCAAAATAAAATAACATACATATTTTGTATATCTTTAATGAATTGTTTAAATGAATGATTTTCTACTACGTACGTATATAAATACGAATAAAATATGCATATAATTAGAATAAAATAAAATTCTCAGAAATTTATGGGCAACATAAAATAACCATAAGTATACTAAAGGAATGCCGCAACGCAATTTTAAAATAATAATATGTACGAGTATGTTAAATTTTAATATTACTATGATAAAATAAACAATGATGATTTAATATATATAAATATATATATGTCCATTATATGAAGACAAAGTTTCCCCCAACTATAATTTTATTGTAGTCGTGTGTCATACTTTCTTTTTTTTTCACTTGATTATAATATTATTCTGTAGCAATTTACAAATTGAGCTTCATTATTATCAATAATATTTTGCAGAATAAAAGAATATAAATATATATATATATAATATTTATACATATACATATAACTAAAATAGAATCCTATAGTTAAAATAATAATTTTTATGGACGCATCATTACATTTCTATATATATATATATTATATACGTGTATATATGTTATTTTTGATTCAAATAATCCGCAAATGTGTTTAAATTAAATAAAATGTTTATTCAAAAACTAAAAAAAAAAAAAAAATCAGTTGATTTTAATGAAGTTTTATAATCATACATTTAAATGCGAAATTTCATAGATCATGTAATAATGAACCATAAGAAGAGAAATTGTATAGCATAAACTGTAGAGATTTATTGAATGATTCATAAGGTATAGGGGTATAGCATTTTTTAAAAAAATATTCAAAACTTACCTATACGGTTAATATTTTCACAATACAATAATATTCTGAAATTTAATTTTGGTAAAATACGTTGCCAATTATGGTAATTAATAATAACCGGCAGGCTAGTTAACTTCATATATTAGACATAAGTTGCAAGCATAAAAGATGATGTTTCATGAAGTAAAAATCAAAAAAAAAAATCTAAAATTTGAAATCTGTTTAATATTCGCATTGCATTTATTTTTGACGTTCCGAATATATATACCACAATATACATGCTGATTATAATTAACTTAATATATAGAGGAATGTAAATAAAATTGGCTAAAACTGATTTAAAAAACCAACTGTATCTCTAAATTGTTTTACATACTATGGACTTAGATCGAATTCGGAGTCCAAATATGACCGAATTGGAATTAAAAATAGAACAAACTCAATAGACAATAGATTTTGAGTTTGTTAGCCTGCATTCTACTTATTTTTTACATATCTTATTTTATAAATTATATAATTACAATATAATTATATAAATCTATATAGAACTTATATTTACAAAGTTTTAAATTTAAATTATGAAGTTGATGACCAACTAAAACGAACATAGATAGAATATAATTAAATAATTTTAGAAGTAGTATTGCAACCATCGGAATACTTATATACGACCTCAAGGACTTTTATCAAAAGAAATGATTATATTACCATATTCTTTTTTGCGAAATATTAATACTCTTACTGAATTATGACAAATTAGGAATATTGTATAGCAACTACAATAAGAACTTATGTAATCTCAAATTCTTAACTAATTTTTCTAAAAATAATGTTCTTATTATCATATTTGTTTCCGAAGAATTTAGTCATGGTAGTTTAATAATTTCTAACTTATGGCCAAAGAGGAGTCTGGCGATTTCAAGGACTTTCATCAGACATTATAATCCATTTGGAGCATGAATACCGTATAGTTTCAACCGTTTTTAAGGTATAGTCAAATATCTTCTTAAATTGTATGACAGCTGCCCGTGTTACTGTCCCGGGCAATGAAATAGTTAAATTGACTTAAAATTCGGCGACTAGCAACGACATATATTCATATTTATAGTATATATATTCAATATTCTAGTTTATATTTCTAGTCTACTTGAGTAAAGTTTTTATTGAGTCTACTGGAAAGGGTGATTTTGTCCTAATCTACTTAGAAAACAAATTCTTTTCTTGTAAATCAAATATTTTGCTACATTTATTGGGTGTTAAAATTTAAGACTTCCCTGAGAATTGGATAAGCTTAGATTTTGATAAGATTCCTTTTGTAAATTACTTAATTGTTGGAAACTAGTAAGTAGTTAAAAATTACCATTTTCATTGATTTGAGTAGGCATAATTTAAAGGTCAGGGAAAACTATGTTAAAAATTGTTTAAAGAAGAAATATTATAAAATTATAACCAAATATTTCATAATTTTATTTAAGTTAATCAATTTCTATTTTATTCCTATTCCCTCCATTCATGCAGTTGATTTATTATTATGAGCTATTTAACAAATTAGTATAATCCTAGTATTTTTTTTAGGATAGTAATCCTTCAAATTATCTGAATTAAAAGCAGATTATATACTAAACATTTTTATAATCTTATTCAATTTTATATCAGATTTTATTAAATATACAAAAAATCTACCCACTTTTGTGTTAAATGATGCATGCAAAGGAATGAATGTAAGATAAATTAGCAAGCAACATGTTCCTCAAGAATATATGCACTATGGAATTAACCCAACCAATATAAAAAAAGCACATATGCATAAACATTATTAAACAAGATTCTTCCGTCACCCTATAAAACATTTTTTATAACATTTTATTAAGAATAACATTTTAGAGAAGAAAATTAAATTTGTGAAATACAAAAAATAAAATGTTATCCTTTTTTCTATCGTGAATAAAAAGAGAACACACCCCTAAATTTAACAATCTCTAAATCCTTAATATGCGGCAAAGACAAGAACATTTATGTAATTTTTCGAAAATCTATAAAAACAGACAGCATGGATTTTTGTTTTAATAGTTAAAACAATCCATGTTACATACCATTGCAAACAGATGAGATTCTAATGAAAATATCTTAGATTTTGAGATGAAACAAAAAGGAAAATAAAGGCGAAACATTGCTTTTTTTTAAAGGATAGATTTATAATTTTCATTTTTTATGTAGTAAGCCAATAACAATAGAATCATTCAATTAGAATAATATCTAGCTTCCTCAACTCTTAAAAAAGTTAATTTAATTTTATAATATTCTAGGATATTGATTGACCTGATCTGTAAAATGTTTTTCAATGAAGTGTGTATGTTCGTAATACATACATAGGATAGTTTAGATTCCTGCACGAAATTGTCTCGATTACATCAATTTCGAAAATTAAATTTTTACATCAATTTCGAAAAAAGAATCAAATTTGAAAATTGACCGATTGCTGAAATTGACAGTTCGGCTGAAATTGAGAAGTAAGTAATGGTCGCAGACAAGCCAACTGCTGTTTAAAACACAAAATTACTGACACGGAGTCTTGTATATAAGTTAGCTGTTGTATGAAGACAACGTTCACACCTTAATTAGTTCCGAGCTATAATTACTTTAAGTCAATCCCAATTGTTTTTTTTTTTTATTTTTTGAAATTTTAATTGTTTGTCCTTGGACAAGGAATTTCTCATAAATATTTGCATTGTTTTAGTTATTCGTCTTTTTATCCTCAAAAATTCTGCAAAAGGTTTTGTTATACCAAATTTTGTTCTTCAACCACTTGAGAAAATTTACAACAACAGCCCAAAACAGTGTTGAACTTAACAGCTGAGTTTCCCTTACATTTTTCAAAAATTAATGACATGGAGAATATCATATGGCGTTTCAAATTTATAAAGTCCTGTAAGTCAATTGTTACAGCCTTGTGTACAAAATTTCTGAAAGTTTAAAAGTCTTATGAAATGATCAAAATCTATGTTTGAAATTTATGAAAGGGTTGATTCTATTAGGAAGAAATGGTATGACTTACTGATATGGAATCCTGTAACAAATCTAACTTCAAAACAAATTTATTAAAAAATTTTCAAATTATTGAATTTTATATTGGTTATGTGTTCAAAATTTTTTATAAAATAGTGTAGTAGTTTACCTTAAAAATAATACTAGTGTTACGTTACCCTTAAAATAATATAACCGCTACGGTATACATACGTACTTACAAGACAACATGTATTCATTCAAAATCATATTTAATCCGAAATCCGACTATCTCTTTTTTATATCCTTTTTTTTCTTTATATTTTAGTTTATTTTATAAACTTAACATTGGCTGGCTGGTTATTTGAGGCGTTTTGTTTGGGTTACTCAGTTTTTTTTCCACATGCCTGTTTCTACGTCTACGGTTGTTCACATATATGATTGATGCGTGTATACAAAAATACCCGTCGAAAAATGCATGTTGAGAACAAAAACAAAAAAGACAGTAGGAAAAACAGATTTCATTCAAGATTACTTACGTGTATTTTCAAATTAATTTAGTTTCTGTTTAACTGGCTTTTAAAATACAACTCTGATTATCATCATTTTATCCATTCATCATATATTATTATGTATGTCCTTTTTTTTTGTAAGTGTTCCTGTAACCAGAAATTATGTTACAATTTGTTAAAATGTACATAAATACTCAGTAGGTACAATCGATGATAAAGTTATAGTAGTAAACGCACACACTTGAAAATGAATTTAAGATACGATGAGAGGGTGATGATAATATCAAAACTGGTAATTGCTACTGTTAAAATAAAAATAAAAATAAAAAGGTTTTAATGTTGTAATGATGATGATTTAAATTTTTGTTTTTTTTTTTTTGTTTTTTAGAAATTACGTTAACGTTTAAGGGATTTTCAATTGCATTCTTTTCATTTTCTATAATTCGAAGGGAGAAAATTTTTATCATCCCTTATTATTAAATAAATGTTTTTTCGAACTTTATTTTAGTTGGTAGATTTAAAAGATTAAAATGAATAGAATTTTTTAAAAGTTTTGTTTAAGGAGACAAAAAAATTTTGATTGCGTTGAAAGTCACACAATTAAAGAGTGCAAATAATTTGTGTGTTTATTTCGTTTTTTTTTTTATAGTATTTGAATTTTAATTATGTGAATTAAATCTTTGTTATTCTTTATTTAAGCTTTTTATAGAATAAGATTAAAATTTATAATATTGGGGAAGATAGATTTGTATAAGGAATTTTTAGTTTTTGAAAATTGGTTATATATTAAGGAATTTTCTAGTCAAAATAGTTTGAATTAAGAAATTCATTCACAATTTAAGAAAATTTCATTCACAATTTTTAGATATTAAAAAAGATTGTAGTATTTAAAATTTCAGTATTTAATATTTATTTAAGTTTCAATAAAGCAAATCTAAAATATTTAAGAAAATTATGTATATGTAATTAGGGAAACTATAAAAAAAGATTTTTGTGTCTTTGGCAAACTATCCTTTTATTGCATTAAATGATCCTTTTATTGGATTTTATGTAGAATAAGCGAATTGAAAACGCTTTGTTTTTGGCTTCGAAAACTAATTAATAGTAATAGTATCAGATAAACTGCTTTGACTAATAATTATCATGAATTAAAAAAATAAAAGCAAACAACTATCACTTAGACACAAATGTTTTTCACACTTGCATTCAAAGTTTAAAAATTTAATATAACAATATTATTTGAATTAAATTTATTAAAGCAGACTCGTTATTCTAAAAAAAAAAATGTGGATTAATATGGAAGAAATTTCTGCTAAGTTATTTATTTTAATTTAAATAAAATTTTGAATACCGTCGGCATTTTACAAAATTGTTAAGTAATGAGAATAATTTTTTATATATTTTTTTTTTTGCTTTTTTAAATTACGAATGGATGTCATAAGGGACTACTCGTATTTATGGAAATTGAATTAAGCTTGTAGATTGTAGATTGTAGATTCTAAGGGAACTGAGTGGGGACAGGAGCAAATTAAGCTTACAAATTGTGTGTACAAATTTTTACAGTAGGAAGAAATTTAAAATGATTTTGAACATAAATTTTAGCCCTGTAATCCAATTTGATTTTCGTATACTAAATATGATGAATACTAAAAAGTAAATAAGTAAAAATGTAATAAACTAAAAGTATGCAAATTTTTATGATAAGTACACAATTTTTTCAATAGAAAGTATGGATTTAGTTATTTATTTATGGATGAGATTCTATAAACTTATCAATAATTAGAAATTTTATATTTGAATGTGTCGTGAATAGTTTTATAAACCATGGCCTCGATCGACTCAAATGGTTCCATACATTTTTTTTTAAATATTAATTTTTATTCATTCAATATTAAGTTTTTATTAATCTTATTCAAATTGAAATATTTTTACAAGAACAAGCTTCTGAAATGCAATCTTTATGTATAAGCAATTTAAATTAATTGACAAGACTTTTGGAATTAAATAATTTCTGTAAATACAAATATGAATATAATTAAAATTTGAAATTCCGACGGCATAAATATTTATGTTTAAAATTATTAAAAAATTAAAATCAGGAACAATATTATTGACCAAATAATACATACATCATTTACGAGTAACAACGAACTCGAAGGGTTAACTGGCTTTCCTATCAAATTAAATGTTTTTAGTTTTTCTTACTAAAATTGAATATGTCATATTGGTTGCATTCTTAAAATAAATATGATGGGACGTTTAAAAATTTTCCTGATTTTCTATTTCATGTGTGATTCCTTATGGTAACTCATGATATTTACTGGCGTTATAATATAATGAGAATGCTGCAAAATCCCTATACAATATTTTAAAGAAATAAAAAACCACACAACTTATTTTGTTTTCTTTTCTTATAATAAAAAGTAATGTGTAAAATTCAAAATTTCCAAAAAGAATGAAAATCAGCTTAAAGTTTTATTTACACCTTAAAAAAAATATTAAATTCGAATCTTTTATCATTTGTGAATACAATAATAATTTAATACTCGTAGAATGAAAAATATCCTTAAGTTGAAATTAAAAATATTAATACAATTGAATAATAAAGCTGCAAACCCGAAAATAAGAGCAAAGAGTTGTATAGTATAAACGGATTTTGAATTGCTTCTATACACAAAATATAAAATTGTCATAAAAAAGAAATTTAATTACAAAAAATAAAAGGCACATGTAAAATGTACACATATACATTCGCTTGTACATTCATGATATTCCCGTATATAAGATTAAAGTGAGCTTAAGTGGCCAAATTGCAATCTGATGATGGTGTAACAACTTTTGAGAGGATTTACTATATTTTATTTATTTTTCTTTTACTTTTTTTTTTATTATTATTGAATTTTACCTGACAATAGCAATTTATTTTTCTTTCTTAATTTTTATCTTTTGCGTATAAAAAAAAAATTTCAAGGATTTTATATATATGTATGTATATTATGTTCATGCACCATCAGATCATACAAAATATCACAAATAATTTTATTATACAATTCAAGGATATTCAATGAAAATGGATTTAGTATATTATATGGTCTCTTTTTTTTGTTTTTGGTTTCTTTCAATTTTTACAAGGATAAATCTTCCCTATATTTTTTTAAATAGTTTTTTTTTTCTTCTTTATTACTTTTGTTATATAAATACAATATTGATAGTTTTTGCGCTGTGCTTTTTGACATTAGTGCAGAATAAAACTGGAGCAAAGCCAATAAAATATTACTATATATATCGTATATTATATATGTATATATATATATATTTTATATATATACATATATATAAATAGAGAGAAAAAAATAAAACAATAAAAAATAAACGAGAATATTGCAATTCTAAAAGGGAAATTATTAGGTAGGTCCTATACTACTCGTATATACGTATTGATGCAATGGCGTATAACAATGTACTAAAAATGGAATATAATGGATCTGTATAAAGATTTATAATATATTTACGTGTACGTTTCTGTGTATGATAAAAGAATAGGAGAAAAAAAAACATGAACTGATTTCAAGTGGTTGGTACTGGCAACAAAAAGTAAAGGAAAAAAATGCAAGCAAACCTTTTTTTTTTATATTAAATAAAAATTGAAAAAGAATTGACAGAGACAGAAGATCGCAAAAAAAAAAAAAACGAAAATAACAGAAAAAAAAATTTTATTTTGAACTCATCTCGAATTGAAGTGGAAACTTTCAATATATTTTATAGTTTCATGCTTCCAAACTATTATTGTATTTGTACGTGTGTGTACGTGTGTATAATATGGCAGAAGACACTTGAAAATGTACGGCTTTTTGTTTGTTAAAAACGTGATTTGATTTTTTTCTTCTTCTTCTTGTTTGTCATAGTTGCTGTTGTTATTATTGCTGTTATTTCTATTGGTGTTGCTTGTTTGTTGCTCGAATCTCTGATACATTTTGGTGCGGCAGTTGTTTTTTTTTTCGTCTATTTTTTTTTTTTGTTTTCTCTTCTCATTGATATTAAGGAAGGTTTATGATGTTCATATGATTTTTGCTGAACAAAGAAAAAATTTGTTTGAAAAAAATGAAAAATGAAAAAAAAAAATTTAATAAAGGAATAAAACTGAACACATTGCAAATCTAAAGTAAAAATTTTTATTAAAAAAAAAAATGACAAAAAAAAGAAAATTAAAATTCATTCTGTCAACAGATTGCCATAAAATTTAACGAACACAATAAACCTTTAACATGTTTTAAATGAAATTTTTCTTTGAAAAATTTAATTAATAACTAAATTCATAGATTTTAAATTGCATTTATGATCACCTCTTAGATTAATATTAAATTTAACGGCACTGTAAATTATTTCGTATTATACTAAAGTTTTCATATTATTAAAAATTCATAAATTTTAAAAGAAAATTCGGTTTTTCAACTGTAGGCGTTCACAGCTCATTAGTAATTGAGCCAATTTAAATGAAAAGAAAAAATTGTAACACTTTATTTCGTTAACTCATATTTTCAACAACTTCTCCGACTATAAATAGTTTTAAACAGAGATTTACTTTAGCAAAATTGACCGCCGGTTTATTTTAGTTTACTTTGATCAAGGAAAAATTGCATGATCACAAAAATTCCAACAAATTAATTGAAACATTTTTAAAACATATTTTAATTCCATTGTTATTTTGATTATAAATTACAGTAATATATTTCTCATAGGGGAAGGGTGGTACTGGGGGACTTTGCTCTCACGGTAAAGACTTTGCGGTCTTCCAGGCCACACAAGTTGCTTGAGTTTATCGGGAGAATGGTGGCATATGTTATAGAACATGCCTCGCACCTTTATTCGTGGTAGCAGTGTACTGTTGCTCCGGTTGTACAAATCTACAATCGGTAATATTTGGCTTAAATGCCTGTTTCTGAGACAAATACATACCAGATTTTTATAGAAAAAAACATTGAATCATTGGTTTTATGGAGCAATTCCGGATGTATTAGGGCTGATATGCTTAACGGTTCTTTTAATAATATTCGGCGACTCTCACAAGTTTTGCATAATATAAATTATGGTTGGCTCAAAACACTAATATTCAATAATCTAATTAAAATTATTTTATAAAAATATTTTTTGTATTGTAAACAAAACAATTTGATTAAAATTAAATTAGTATTAATTTAACTACTATGAAGTGAATGAACGTATGTTTAAATTACGTTCTATTCTAAATTACGTAATATTTATATGTATAAGGATTTAGTTTGAGCAAACTTAATTAATACCACAATGTTGACTTAATAAACTCAAAAATCGAATTCTTACAAATAGAACTGCAAAATTTTAATAGCTTCCATGAGTATAAATTATAAGAAATTTAATGCGTATAAAGCCTCCAATTCTTGCATTAACCGAAAACGATTTCCAACACTTTGCCATTTATGCTATGCTTTTTATTTTTAGGTCAATCGAAAAGCCATCTGTCATCATATTTAAAGTATATATTTTTCTTTGACACTGACTAAAATATTCACCCAAATAATTAATATTGTAATAGAATTAAATGTTTCAATAATTTTCATTCCATACTGTATATACAATCATATCATATGTAATTGAGATCCTTTTTAAGGATATGTTTGAATTTCTGTTCATTTTTATTTTTTTTTTGTTTAGCGCAATGCGAAATCAAAAAAAAAAATTCTTTATATTCCTGCTGACTCTTTTTAAAATTTTATTTCAATAATTTTTTATGTGCTGTTGCTTTTTGAAGATTATACCCAAATAATACAGCAAATATAAATTTCCTTATTTGTTTGTTGACTTGTTTGTGCTACTTTTATTTAATTTAAATTTACATATTTTAGTATAATATAGTTTTCAAATTTTATGAAACTACATTGAAAAACAATATTCATACGTCAAATGGGTAAAGATGAACGTATTTACTGGGCAACTTTAAAAACAAAAAGGGAAGTTCTACAGTGTTTGTGGTGTGATATTAGAATTTTTGTAGCATTTTTTTTGTCGATTCCGTTTATTGGTGGTTTGCGTGAAGATAAAATAAAATAAAAAAATGAAAATTCCATTTTAAGTACCTGAATTATTGAATATTAAATAAAAACGAGAAAAAAAATTCAAAATTAAATGGTGATATTAAATGAAATATCCTTGCTTTCGGTATCCCTATGTCTCTGTGTGTGTATATATGAGGTTATAGAATAATGAATATATTGAGCTACTGCCTATATTGAATATGATTATTATTAAAAAAAAAAATAATAATATTTTATTATATACGATAATCATTGATATTGATTGTTTTTTAAAGGAATTTATTTATTTTTTTACAAAAATTAATGTAAAGTTTCAAACAGCGATTTTCATTGTTTATGTGCGGTTAATATTTTCGGTTTTTTTTTTTTTGTATTTCATAAACCAATAATTTTATAATAAAAAAAAATTTTTTAATAAAATCTCATTTTTTAATATTTATTTTTTAATTTTAATATAAGTGGATCAATTTCAGAAAAGCAAGAAGGCGAACAAAAGCAGCAAAAAAAAAATAAATAAAAATTTTTGTTTTTTTTTTTTTTTTTGGTTAATGCTAAGGATTTTGTTTGTATTTTTGAGGATTTTTTCACTCTCATTTCGTTTGTTATTATTTTAAGAGCTTTAATAAAAATTTAATATAAAATATTATTTAAATTAAAATATTTAATTTAATTTTGAGACTAAATTATATACATATATAGTATTATGTGCAAGCATCATATAATACATAAAAAGTCTGGTCTACTACAATGCATGAACAATATCTTAGAATTGTACTTTAATATCGTATAAATATGAAAATTGCATAATTAATGAATTTGAGTTTATTATACTTGTGGTTTTTAGTGGAACACATAAAAACTCATTTGAATGTCATAATACTTCTAACACGTATGTGGTGAATTTTAGTACTAATTTTCATTCTTAGTAAAAATCGCATGTTATTCTCAAAGGTGTGATTGAGTGAATTAATATGTGACATTTATATTTAAAAAACTAGTGTGATATTACTAATTAACAATAGAGTGTAATACCATTAGTAATGTCATTATCGTAATAAGCACAATATCTATTTGTATATGTTCTTGTGATTGTGTGTTTCAAATAGAAGATTACATGTGGTATCTCATGTAATTAACACTTGGTGATCATGTAGAATTACAGTATAAACAAATTTGAAGAAAAATTTCCCAGCAATTTCTTCATACCTCTGTAGCTCCGTAAATTTTTTTTAACTTAAATAAAACCTTTCTTTGATTACGTTATCCATTAGTTCTGCAGTTGTATAATGAATTTCCTATTCTTACCGTGATATTATTTGTGAATATTATTAGTGTTTGTGTAACATGACTGCTGTGTCACTATCGAATGGTAAATGACGCAACTATCCTGAAATATGATCGATTATACATTTAAAATTTAATAAAATTTTGCAGAACTCTTAATAAATTTCAATGAAAAATGAATGTATATATAGTTCAACTAATTACCTGTTCAAAATGATAGCTGTAAGAATAAATATTTCTTGCAATTGATTAATAAATGCCACAGAGATTTATGAATTCTGTTGCTTTTATGAATAAAATAATTACTGTTATTAAAGTATTATTTTTAATGAAACAATTAGTTCTGTCATAAAACTCGAGTACGATAATCTTGCGAAGATGTACATATTTTAAATATAATGGGCATTTGTGTAGCTATTTTAGCAAATTTAACGGAAGATAACGGCATTTATTTTATATTCGTTTGTACACCATTTTACTAAACTATATGCTTTTAAAAGCTTTTTAGATAGAGTCCAACAACTTTTAAAATTATATAGCAGTTACTTAAACTATATTACCCCGATCACAACAATTTTAAAACAAGGTCTATACTAAGTATTTAAAAATTTAATTCATTTGTTTTATTTAAAATTGTTTTTTTATGATAAATTTTTTATTTTAAATCTTTTATCATATAATATTTTTTAATTAGATTTAATTTCAATTAAATATTAAAAAAATTCTTAAGAATTTTTATATATCATAATAATTTGAATAGAAATTTTTTTATAATTATATGCTTATTACTTAGATGTCATCATTCTTTAATAATGCTAAAACAAAAATCTAAAATTTAGATGAATTGAAACAGTCGCATATAGAATCTCTTCATTTTAATTAATTCAATTAATTTATTTTTGAACATTTTTTAAATAAAATTTCAATTACATTCTATACTAATATTAATTAGAAAATGTATTTTTTTTAAATTTCTAATATTTTACAATTTAATTATATAATAAAATCTAATTCCACTCTAAATTACCTTAAATAGTGTGTTTTTGAAGGTACTAGATAAGAAAACTTAACAAAAATATGAATGAAAACTTGTTAGAGATATTTTTTGCATTAATATTAATGAAGGACCAATTTTAAGAAAATTGTATATTATTCATTAATTTTATTCAAATTTTATAATATATTGTAATGATCTAATTAAATTTTTAAAATCTTTTATTAGAAGAAAAAAATTTATTATTCAATTAATTCAAATTTATTTAATAATGATGAATATTTTCAAATTAAATAATATAATCTAATTAAAATTAATTTTTATAATAATAATTTAAAAGACAAAAATAAACTACATCTATTATTTTGGGTCCAGTGTAATTTTAATAACCATCTTTTATAATATACGTAGCTAATTGAAAGAAAAAATTCCATTTTCCAAATTTCATTAGCGAAAACAAAAAAAAAATGCTCTGTTTTAAATGAATCTATTCAAGATTAATTTTTAAATTAACTTGTGAATTAAGATCAACAACAAATATACAACAATATTTACAATATTTCTTTTATTTATTAAAACAAAAACAAACTCTCCCGCATTAAAATAATAATAATTTAACAAAATATTAACAAAATATTCAAAATATTCTTATATTTAAATACATCCAGTTAACAAATGAATAGTACCATTTTAAAAATTAAAATTAATTACTCCCATAAAATTATAATATCGTTATTATGTAATTAAAATTCATTGAAACAAAATGCTTTTCACATACTCATATACATTCATATATATATAGAAAAATAATATGCATACATATATGATAGGCACCCCTTCTTCATTTATAATAGCTAGAAAGTTCAAATTACACAAAAAAAAAAACAAAGAATCTTTTCTGAAAAGAGAACAGTTTCTAAATTAATAAACGAAGAAGAAAAATTATGAAAAGAATATGAATCCTACCACCTATTTAGAAACTTAATATTTTAATATAAGGATCTTTTTTCAAAAAAAAATAAAAAACCTATTGAAATAAGAAAATTGTCCTTGTTCAGAGCAATTAATAGTCATTCATTATCAGCAATGAGAAAAAAAAAATTTTTTTTGAATAAAAAAAAAATTTTTTCTTTTTTTTTCCATAACATGTCAACGCTTTTGAGTTATGCAGAACAAAAAATAAGAAAAAAACAAAATTATTTGAAAAAGACTGAGAGTCCTTTGAGTTGTTCTTCTCTATATACATATATAAGAAAAGAATGTGTTCAAATAAACACGTGAATTCTATACAAAACTGAAAATTACACATGAAAAATTTATGAAAGAGAAAAAAATTATTTATCAGTCCCCACATATAAGTACTTAATCACCTATTCAGAGCAAACTAACCAGCCCAGAAGTACCATTTTAGAAAAAAAAAAAAAAAAAAACAGAAACAACAAACACGAAACTTTCTCGTACATAATTTTTCTGATCCTATTTTTTTTTCTTTTTTCTTATTGTGTCCTTTTTTTTCTCTCTTCTATATTTTCGTTTTATTTTTTCATTTAATATCCTTATAATGTTTTGAAAATTCTTTTTAATTCTTTATTCAAACTCTAATAAATTATTCCAAAAAAAAAAAAAGGTAGAAAAAATTTTTTATCACTAATACCAATACAAATTAAATATTATGCACTTTTATGCATGTTTATGGAATAAACATAAAAATTTCTATATATTATTTTTAAAATAAAAAAAATTAACAAAAATTATAATAAAAGCCGCATAGAGAAAAGATAACAAAATAGAAAAAATCAAAATGCAACGTGTAACTAAAGGATCCTTTGCTAAAAATTTTGTTTGTATTTGTGTATGCATCGCATTTATAATTCTATATATTGTGAATTGCATTCATGTATAGAAAAAATATTTTTGTCTTTTTCCTGGAGTTTTTTTGTTTTTGCTTTTTTTGTTGGCATTGAAATGAATGTGCTAATATAAAATGCCAATAATAAAATTGTACCTTTACATAATATTTTTTAAAAAAATGAGACGATAAAAATGCAATACGTAAAGCAAAGAGATTAAAAATTAAAAGGGATACCTTTACGATTTTACCTCTTTAGTCCTTTTTTTTTCTTTTGGAGTCCTTCTTATATTATAAAGGTATAAAATATAAATGAAATATTCATATTTGATAAAATGATGTCATAACACGGAGAAAAAAGATTAATTTGGTGTTTGATAATATTGTAGAAACTGGTTAACTAGATAATAACACGTTGCAGCTACTTCGCATGAAAGGGAGTGATCTTTCGTTTTTTATTTATTTATTCAATTGCTTTAAAAATTTGTTGAAGGTATTAAAAGTTTCACTAATCACTTCATATGAATATATTAAACATTTTTTATGTTTAAGTTATTGGCGTCCAGGGCTTTGACGCCTGTCGAAATTATAATCGTGAATGGTTCGCTTTTTGAAAAATTGGGTCTCACGTGGCGGATTTGCAAAAATATCATTATAGATATCATTAAAACTCTTTCAAAAAAATCAAATATGATCAGATTTGAAAATTTCATAACAATGTTTTATTTTAATTTTAGTAGAACAGAACTTAAAAGGGCTCGAAAAATTGTCAAAACTATCGAACAGACAGATTTTTCAAAACTAGTTTTTTTTTTAGAAATTATCCCGTGATTCCTGTAAATAAATTTGCAAATGTTTGTGGTAAAATTGGACGAGCGGTTTATAAGTGATTAACGGTAAAAAAATAAATTTGAATTGTTTTTTTAAAAATATATAAAAGAATAAACATATTTAAATGTTTAAATATGCGTTTCCTAAAAGTATGCAATTTTATTGAAAATTATTATAGTAGAATAATAAAATATTTTGCATTTCTAGAGGATAGTAGCTATATTTATTCTAATGGTACATTGTTCTTTCATTTTTAATAAATGAAAGCAAGTATTCGATATTGATTTAAGTTCATGTTTTTTTTTTGTCGATTCTAGTAATAATAGGGAAATTTTACAATAAAATCTGTTGAAAGTACTCACAAACATGGCGTGTTTTTTCCCGTCGATGGTATAAGAACATATACGTGACAGTCAAAAAGAGCTTCAATCACATGTCTTCGATTTTAAGAAACAATTTCAATTCTTAATTCTTTATTAATATACATGTATATAATTAAGCGAACAATTGAGCAATATTTCTTTCGTATAGGATTTATTATTTACATCAGTTGGTCAATGCAAAAGTGCTCCTTAAATTGCTGTTACATACAAAACATAAAATTTATTAATGATTTAATAATAATAATAACGGATTCGTTTTTTTACTGAATAACATTATTCCTAAATGAAAAATCGATTTAAATCGTGTAAAATTTTTTATCTTATAATTACTAAGCACCACAATGAATCTAACATTACTATATATGTAAAACTATTTTTCCTCAATTTTTCCATTTTAATTTAAGCTTGATAGAATAATTATATG
Source organism: Condylostylus longicornis (assembly GCF_029603195.1). Lineage (NCBI taxonomy): Eukaryota > Metazoa > Arthropoda > Insecta > Diptera > Dolichopodidae > Condylostylus > Condylostylus longicornis. The sequence continues at coordinate 1,682,603 of NW_026578009.1, read as the reverse complement.
AATTTCAATATTAACTCTATTAATGATAGTTATAAATTAATACATTGTTAATATTTAAAAACATCAAAAGTTGTATATTATTCGAAGGGGCAATCGATGAAATTTTTTCCATCTATATTCAGTATAGCGAAATATTATGTTTAAATCGCCATTCTGTATATGTCCTTAATGAATTGAATATATTGATTTTTGATCTTTTTTAATATTGCTCATCATAATTATTGCTCTTAAATTACTGAAAAATTATAAAAAAAGAAATATTTTCTTTCAGTGTATAAAATTAACAAAATTATTTTTAAATGCAGACACATAAATTCACTTTAGCTAATGTATATAAATAAATAAATTTATCAACTATTATTTTTAAGGATATTTTAAATAATAAAAATAAAAATAAAGAATGAAAAACTTCTTTTCATATCTTATACATATGAGCATTAAATATAGAAAAATTTATATAAAAAAATTTTGATGTACACAGATAGAAAAACAAATTTTACGTATGTACATAGAAAAATAAATAATAATAATAATAAGAAAACAAAAAATGAGCAAAAAAAATGGAAATTTATTTGAAAATGTAATTTTCATATTTTCATTTTCTTATTTTCTTTTCTTTTCATTTTTATTTTTTTTATATATCATAGAAGATGAATAGCTAAAAACTTGCATTCATTTTCAATGCATTTCAATTTCTTTTACCTTATATTTTAAAAAAAAAGGATATATACATTCATGTTAACATATATGTAAATATGCATCCTGAAAATCATAATTTTTTTATATAAATATATACAAATATAGGTTTATATTACGAGTATAATAGAGCCATGTTTATTACATTTAAATGCATTTTATATAATGCATTTTTCATTTATACGTCTACGTATAAATAATTGTGTGTGTATATGTATCATTACCATAAATATATTTGTATATATATATATATATATATATATTAAAAAATGTATACATTATTCACTGTCATATACTTAATAAAAATAAAGAATCTCTTCAGCCGCCGAGGATCTTAATATGCAACACATACTTGACTCTACTTATACTTCTCTCGCTTTTAATTCTAGAAAAAAAAAAGATATTCTATGATTTTTCTTTCATATACGGGAGTATAGCAAAATTTTTTTTTTGGTTTTTTTGTTCTATTTTTGTTTTTTTTGTTTTGCTTTTATATAAATTTCTATGAACGGTTCTTATTATTTTTGTTTTTCATATAGCTATGCCCCAACTTTTCTCAAAATTAAATATATTTTTTTTTTTTTTGCATATGAGAATATGCAATTTTTTTTCCTATATATTATAAAGCTTTATACAAATATTTATGCATATCTGTGTAACTATATAGAAGAAGAACTTTTTCTGTTTTTCAATATTCACATTTTGTTTTTCCTTGTTCTTGTTTTAAATTCTAAAACAAGAAAAGTTTATAAAGACATGATCAAAATAGCAAAAGGAAAACAAGAAAAAAAAAACTGAATTGAAGAGCTACAAAATGTTTAGTTTTTGAATAATATTAAAACACAAAAAAAAAACCGAGTCCTGAAATTAAAGAAAGAAAAAAAAGAAGGACAAAATTGATGATGAATGAACGAGAAATCAACTCCGAGTTTTTTTTTTTTAATTTATTTAAACCAACAACCTGAAGATATTTACATAAAGATAAATTTCAAACAGAAGCAAGAAAAAAAAGGACTAAAAAGCTAAAATAGTAAAAAAAAAATTGAGAAAAAAACGAACATATAGGGCACCTTTGTGTAATCATAAGCTTTAAATACGGTTTTTTTTTTTTTTGCATCCTTTTGTGCATTGTACAAAAAGAAATTATTTAATTTTTGCCTTTTTAATTCTCCTCTTAATGCAATTTTCTTATCTTCTCAAACATATATGTATGTTTATAATATAAATATGTGTACATATGTATAAGCGAACATAAGTGTGTAATCATTTAAAAAATATTTAATATAAAAGTTTATTTTATAAATTTATATTATACAAGTATACACAGATAAAATTTATTATACTCGTTTAATATGGTACAGTTAGACTCATTTATTTTTTTTATTTTGTTTTATCTAAAAATAAAATTTTTGTTTACTTATAGTTTACTTTAATATTTTACACTGTACAATAAGGAATTTTAGAACTTGGAGTTCACAATAGTTTTCGAATAACATACAATAGAAGTTCAGAATAATCAGAAAGTTTGTAAAAGAAATTCGTATGAATAGTTTTTTGTACATATTTTATAGATTTAAGCATTGAAATTCGCATTTATATTCCATAAAAAGGTTACGCAAATCTTGAAGAAGTACCATACGTTGCGTAATGCATATAATAACAATTTACAATTTTTCGAATTCCGAATTACATAAAATGCGTTTTCGAAATGCAGAAAGTTTTCGCAAAATCGTGTATTAAATTCTGAATGCTTTTTATAAAATTTTGATGATAATTGTAACACTACAGTATGCGTTAGTTAATATTAAAATTGACATAACGTCAATTCTTAACTTCTTTGATTAAATTTTTGTGTAAAATATTGACCCTAAACTGTTAGTTTTAAAGATTGTTGTAATAAAGAGATTTTATAAAATTTATATATGACACAAAGGACAAATGTCAATGTCAAAATTTATATACCTTCAAATTTGCTTACTATATACTTCGAATGTTTTTACTATACATAAAATATATATATACATATACTTTACATTCCATTATTATGAAAATTAATTTCCCTAAAATATAATTTTATATTTTCCATTACAGGTAAAAATTTGGTTCCAAAATCATAGATACAAATGTAAACGGCAAGCAAAAGAAAAAGCTATGGCTGAACAAAATCAACAAAATCAGGTAAAATTATATTAGAAAAACAAAAAATTAATTCTACAATTTTCTTAATTAAATATAACAAATTTTTTTTTTTTTTAATAATTGATCATTGCCACCAATATAGCTTTATAATTATAAATTTTTTTGTTTTTTCTTCTAGTCAGCCAGTTCACCACGGCGAGTTGCTGTACCAGTTTTAGTTAAAGATGGTAAACCATGTTCGAGTACTTCAAATTCAACGCCACAACAACAGCAACAACAACAAAATGTTGGTGGAAGTAGTGGTAATGGTAATGTTACAACAGGTAGTAATATATTAACTGGAGCTGAAGCACCTCATACTCATTCACCAGATACATCATCAACATTATTGTCCAGTTATAATGGTGCAAGTCATAATGCACAAATGTTACAACAGCCATGCAATAATTCCCTTATGTCAAATAGTTTAGCGATGGCATATAGAAATCAAAATAATTTTATGGGTAACAGTCATCAACAACAATGTGGTGGTTATTTACCTTTACAGGGAAGAGCATGGTAATAATTAATTGATTATTAAGATTAATAATTAAATATAATTAATATAATAAAAATTTTAAAATAAATTTACTATATAATCTAAATATATATATAATATATATGTATTATAAATAATTATAAAATAAAGAAAAAAAAAAATTGTTTAAATTTTAGGATAGTTATTTTTTTTCTTAATTATTTTTTTTTTTTATATATATACTTATAATTAAATGCCAATAAGATATTGCATTTACTTTTGAAATGTTATGTAAATATATATGATTTTTTTAGTATGACATCGAAATGAAATTTTAAGTTAACCTTTAAGTGTTAAATTTGTCTTTTTCCATGACACCACGAATAATTTTAACTGTAATTATATTTGTTATGAAAGCTAATTAGCAAAGAAACAGAAAGGGAGCTTTTAATTCTCCAAAAAATTCACAATAGTTTACGTACTTTTAGTTTTAAATTCCAAGTTTTAATAAAAAACAAAAAATTGGAAAACTTATGATACCCCAATATTTTGTAGAAATTTAATGTCAGCCACCAATAAATGCTAGTATGCAAATGTATATGATTTAAGCCGTATATCTAAACAAAATTAATTAAATTTTTACAAAATATAGGTTAAAACTTTTGAAGATTCTAATTTGTTATATAAATTTAGTAATTATTTAGCTTGTTTACGTATGAAATTTTTACTTTTAACCTCACAATTTAAATTTCAATAAATAAATAATAATATACTTAAATAATTAATTGCTTTTGGAGATTAATTTTATGTCTTGTCAAATTTATATACCCAACAAAAAATGTCACTCACACTTTGTCAATAATTATTTGTCATGTTACACGTCAATAATATTTAAAAAGTAATATAGAAAATCAACCATGAAATAATTTTAATATGAGCACTTATTGGTTAACAAAAAAAAATATATTCAATAACTAAAGGTTAATTAATATCGAATTTTCAATTGTAATGCGAATATCTTACATTATATATAAAGTTATAAATTTAATTAGAAAATATTAATTTTAATTTTAAATAAATGTTTTTTTTAAGTTACTATTAGATTGTTCTCTTTGACAGCTGTAATGAATATTAAATTAGACAAAATTCACATTAATTGACAATTTGACAATTTTGAACAAATATTTAAAAATTATAAAATATTAAAATTTAATTGTGAATTTTCATTTAACAGATAATTAGACAGAAGTAGTTTTAAAAATGAAAACAATTTTTTTTTTATTTTAATATTTAAATTTTACTTTAAGTTACACTGTTGTACATTGTAAATATTATAAAACAAAAAAATTTTAATTAAATTTTATTTAACTAATTAATGAAAAAAAAAATTAGTAATTTTAGGAAAATAAGGAGAAAATAATTCGAATTTATTATTTTGAGAAACAGAAAATCGAAAAGGATGGCAATGTTGAATTTTTTTCTTATACATTTTAATTAAACCGTATTTTGTTTAATTTTCTTATATGAATTTTAATATTTCATAATATTTTGAAATGAAATAGAAAATAAAGTTTTTCTAATATTAAAATCTATAAATTTATATTATTGTGAATGAAGGCAATATTTTAAATAATTTGAAATTTTACTTATGACATAACCTTTATTAAATTCAAATGTCAAACTAATTTTCATTCACAATTATTTTCACTTTTGATATTTAAAATTCAAGATGATTACAAACTGAAAATATTTGAGATAATTTTCTTGGTTTAAGAAACATGGAATAAAATAAAATGTTAAAGAAATATATATACATGCAAATACTATGTTGAAAACACGATTAACTATAAGACTAATTCAAGAAGTATGAACAATCCGGAAAAATTATTTAATTACTCTTATAATAATCAAAATTTTCTTGAATTATATCTCAGTTGAATTTATTTTGAAAAGTTCTCAATTCTAGAAATTGATTGCAATTTTTACTGATAAAAAATTTTAAATTCTTAAATTTTCTGAAAACTTGAGCAAACCAATGTCGAATTCTATGGTGATTCCATTTCATTTGAACAAAATATTTTTTTTAAATTTAAAATTTCCAAAAAAAAAGTAATTTAGTATAACCACTTTTATTTTTAAAATAAATAGTACTGCAAATTAAAAAATTGAAAATTTATTAAATTAATTAAAAGTAAAACCAAGTATTACTAAATTCGGTTTAATTAAAATAAAAGAAGGAAGGGGGGAGGGGAGCCGGGGATTTAAGTTCGAAATGAATCGAAAAATAATTAAATGAAATTTTTTTTAATTCATATTAAAATACTTAATCTTATATTTAAACAAAATAAAAAGATTTTAAGCTTAGATTTTAGGATATTTTATATATATATATAGATTTGTATATATGTACGTGAATTACAGTTAATATAAATTTTATTTTAAATTGTATACATAAAAATAATATTGTTTCGTTGAAATTTCGTAAATTTCCAATAAATTTAGAAAAACAAAAATGTGCTTATTAGTTTCACCTAGTCCATGAAAGAGGTGTTTTTTACAAGCTAGAATAGTGAAATTTTCTATGTATAAAAATTAATTTTGGAAAGAAACATTTTTCTCTAAAAAAAAAATTCTCTCCCTTGAAAGTTATGGCCCCTCAACGTCCTGAAATTCAAGTTGTTATATTTAAACTGACAAGCATTTCTTTAAAACGGACAAGCGCAGAAAAAAAGCAAGTCGCTTTTATTGTAAATATTACAACAAAATTCACTGAAATTAATCGTCACTTTGAATAATTTTCTTTTTTAACAATTTTTATTATCAGATGGTAACATATAAAAAATCTTGTAGTAAAAAAAATTAAATATTAATTATTGATTCAAAGATTACGGTCTGTTAAAATTAACAAATTTTCAATTTTTCGCCACACATTTTTCTGAAACTGTAAGCTTTTACAAATTTTTAAAAGTAAAAAACTAACGGTAAATTTCTTGTCATCAAAAAATATAATTAATTATTTCAATTCACTTAATTTGTCTTCGAATTCCATCCATTATGGTAAAGCTTCTCATTATTTTTAATATTATACTAAAAGTATGCAATATTTTTTATTAATCTAGCAAGTTTAATTCCAATTAAAAATAAAATTATAAAAATTAAAACAAACTTGATTTTTATACTTTTATTTTTTACTAAGGCAGTTATTAATTTTTAAGTGTATAATATATTTCAAATTCAGTCTAAACAATATTCAAACATTATATATACAGACCAGAGTAGAATATTTTCAAGTTAACTCTTATTTCTTGTCAAAATTATGTTAATGACAATGATAAACGAAAAACTTCAATGACAATTGAATTCATAGTAAATCATTAATATTCTTTATAATATTATTCTTAAATTAATTTGACCAATGGGAAGTTTTTAATTGAATAATTGCCCGCTTAAAATTGAAAATTCGAATTCGGAAGGTATTTGGTAGGCCCGAAAATATAAATTGTTCTTTGTCCTGTTAACTTATGTACAGAACACATACACGTTATATATTTTATTACAAAATTAAATTTTAACAGTAATTTACTTATCATCATTATACATATATACATAATATAATATTATATATAAAATTTGTAAAATAAATTATTAAGTTTAATAAGGTTTTTAGCAAAAAAACAAAAACAATTATAGCAAAAAAAAAAAACAAAAAAAAAGTTATATAAAAAAAACAGTTATATATTAATCATAAAATGCATTTTATTTAAACAGACAACAAAACAAAAAAAAAAAAAAGAAAAAAATAATATAAACGATTTAAACGTCATGATATTAGAAAACAAAAAAAAAATTATAGCTTAAAAAATTAAATTAAAAATAAATTTAAAATAAATGAAAAGAAATCGTGATAAAACAAAAAAAAAAAATTTTTTTTTTCTCTTTTCTAAATTAAGGAAAATCAATATTTAATGTAATTGTATTTTAACTAAATTTATACAAAAACAAAGAAAAAAATAATAAAAATAAAATAATAAATAAAAAATATTATAATTAAAAAAAATAATAACTATTATCAATGGGTGGTTATTATAAATTGAATCATGGCGATTAAAAAAACAAAAAAAAAAAATAAGAAAAGAATAAATGAGGCAAACAAAAAAAAACAAAATTAAATATATTAAATTAGTAATTTAAAAAAAAAAATATTAGCTCTTAAAATTATAATTTAATTAATTTCATTAAACACAAATATATCTATATATACATATATATACAAATATAAACATTATATATATGAACATTCATACGAATTATAAATATATATTTATATAATTATGCTACTGCTATATTAATATTTATAAAATTATAATAATAAAATTATACAAAATAAAAAAAATTACATTTATAATAATATTATATAACATAAGAGTAGAATGTATAAAAAAATTAAATATAAATATAATACAAAAAAAAAATATTTAATTAAATATGTGAATTAAAAATTAATAAAATACTTACGAAAATGTAAAGTTTATATATATTAATAAAAAAGAAAATCGAAAAAAAAAAATGAAATAAATAAAAATTAAATAAATTAAAATATTGATTCAATTGCAAAATATTTTATTATTTTTTTTTTAATAAAATTTTTCATATAGATGTAGGAGAACATTTAAGAACTCATGCCAAACTTATAAATCAAATTTTATTATGTAGAAGAATAAAGAGAAATTGGCATGTTGAATAAAAATAATGTTGAATACTATTACATAAGCATATTATGCTAATTAGTATACACGGTGTTCAGAATAGTGTTGCGTTGTCATACATCAACGTATTCTTCTTCGTTAATAAGAAGAAATATAATTTCACAATCTGGTCGAATATGACTCTTTTTGAAAAAGATGACTTTGTATATTTTATGAAAAATATTAATCTAAAATTTAAATTTTATTGCTGATTCAATCATTTCCAAAGAAACAAAATTACATATTATAATATTACATTTTGAAAATTGTAACGACCAAGGCTAAAAGTGTTCTTGACAAAATAAAAGGGTGCAAGTTTTTTTTCTGACAACTTATGATAAAATATGTTAGTTCAAAAAAAAAAAAAAAATTGAAAAAATTTTCACAAAAATAAATTTTGTAAATCGTTGACGTATTTACACTAAGTGTTGTGAAATCCGTTACGTGCTTGTTATTTAGCCTACTGCAACATTTTGAACAAAGTTCTAGTCTAGTTTCTATAAAGACAGCCAAAAATATTGTTCAGAGTGCTTGTAAAAGGGGGTCCAATAGAGGCATATTGCAAAATATTTTTTTTTCTTACCATCAAAAATTTTCACACTGCTAAATATGTCAATGCAAAATTAAACGGAACATCCTGTATAAGAGAATTACTAAATTATAAATAAATTATTCAAAAGAGGGAATAAGTTCGATTAGCGATTAATAATTCAAAGTCATATAAATTTTTTGAAATATGTAAATTGAACTGTCATAATAATTATGCTAATAATTTCTCTATTTTAAATTTTTTATATCTTCCGTCATTTTTATGAAATCTGCGACTTTTACTTGTAGCATAGTAAAATTAAAATTGCAAATTTTAAATCTTAGTTTTCAGTTGTGTAGTTTCAAAAATATTGTCAAAACAATTTCAAATATACTTTTTTGACGGTTTGTGTGGTACTTAATCCTGCAAACTTAGTCCTACAAAAGTACTCTACCAAGCTTTTTCACCAATACTTTTAAACTTAATCGGAAGTTATAGTTGGACATATGACTACGAAATTTCATGCAGCTTACTTTATTATTTTATCAAATATTTATAATAGTATTTTTGATTTGTATAGTAGCTACCCTGATCCGCTGCTTGAATTGGCCCAATTATTTTTTTGATTATTTGATAGCTGTGCTAAGTACTTATTGAATCCCAAGCAAATTCGGACGGACAGGTAGTTGAAAGGAAAGACATAGTTAAATAAACCTTGAATTCGAAACAAATCGTTACGAATCGAGGGATACGTTTATAATACCCTTTCAATATTCGTTTATTATACCCATATAAAGGAAACTAAATATGCATAGCTTTTATATCCTGCACCTTTATAAAGAATATATCAATTTTAGTATGGAAATTATAATCACTTGAAGGAGTCGTCTGCAATATGGACACATATTCTGGCTCAGCGTAAAAATTTGCGTCGATTTAGACATGTCAGTCTTGACAGATTTAAGTAGCTTCCATGCAACTTTAAAAGTTAATATTAAATTTAAAAAGAAAATAATAAAGGTGGCTGATATATCCTTGAAGTTTTTATTGAATAATTAGACATGTTCAAGTAACTGCCATACAACTATGAAAGCTAATTCTAATTATTTCAAAAACAAATTTTTGTATTGCCGCAAGGTGTTGAATATCATTCATTCCATTCAGATCGACTAAAAGGCTTTTATTTGCTTTATATTAAATAAAATTGCATATCTTCCAAAATATTACACTGTTACTTTAAAATATAGAATTTTTTTAATGGAAATGTGCTACTCTATAAACCATTTATTTGTCCCAACTTTATTTTTTTTTATGTGATTTTGTTTTCTCTTAAAAATATATAAGAATAAAAATGTTTTGAAAGAAAGAACTTTGTCTACACGTTTCTTCTAAAATCGGAGACGGAAGTTATTTGGAAGGAAGTAAAATCATAATTTTAATTTTGATTACTTTACATATATTATAAAATTATTTAGATTTTTAACAGTCATAAGTAAGAAATTTGGCACACATTTTAAAATAATATCCATTTTAAGAATGTACTTATAAGTACCATGTCTGGAGACTACAACAATACAAAATATTTAGAAAAAAAAAAATAATAATAATTAAAATAATTTAGTGACACAATTCTTACCCCAGTTAATTTTACTTCATTTGAAATTTTGAAAAAAAAAAGAAAGAAAAGAAAGTACATGAAAAAAAGAGGAAAAACAAATGTCTGAGTGCTTAAATTAAACTGTTAAAATTAACATTTACTGTTGAAATTTACATAACTGTGAATTATAATTATTCTATTGTAAAATGGTCTTATATATTTTCTTTGTAAATCATAAAATTTCTTTAATTATTTATAAGTTATGTAAATGTTAAAGTATTTTTGACTTCCTTTTTAATAGATATTTTTTTTTTTTGGGGGGTTCTCTATATGTAAATAATGTATAAAGTTATGAATATTAATATTGTAACAGAAACTATTAGAAAAGGAACTTTAGATTTCAACCTGGTTTAAAATACAGTTGAAAGAATGTTATTCAATTGTAATTAAACTTTTGTTATAAAAATTATAGTGGAAAGTATTGTATTACTTTGATATAGGGTAAATTAACTAAAGGTAAATTATTTTTTATATGGAAGTAAATATGTTTTTGAGTAAAGACTTGATTTATAAGAACAATAGTTAAGACATTTAAATATAATAGCTATAGTATTTCTGTTTGAAAACATAATTTGGGGATTTTTTATTTCAATTTAAAATTTTCAATAAATTAATATTCTTGTATGATTATATAGCTTGGGTACTTATCCAGCAAAGGTACATGATATTATATAATATTAAAATATGTTTTATTTAAGTATTGGATCCCATCATATTAACATTGTATTTAAAATAGTACTTATAATATCCTAAATTTACATATTTACAAATTATATACTCGTAAATAAAATTGAAATTTTTGTACAAATATTAACAATAATTATTATATATGTATGTATATATAAATTGTGTTACAATAAAATTAGCATAATAATTTTACATTATACACAATAATTAATACATTATTAGGTTATAAAATATAGGTAATAATTAAAAAAAACCGGAAATTATAATATGCAAATCATATATATATATATATATACTTTATTTTATGATGATTTGAAAACAGTAGTGCATACTTGCAATTGTAATTGCATATAATATTATGAATAAAGTACAGAAAATTGTTTAATAATTTATTCAATTATTAAATTATAATGACGAGAATTTTTGTAGGTTTTGCTTACAATTCACATATTCATATGAAATTTCGAAGTTTACATGTGTTAATGCCATTAAGGAATCGCGCAAGTACCATGGTTTTTCTTAGCACAAATTTGTTAATATTGTACATATAAATCGAATGTGGTTACGCTATACAGGTGAAATCAAAACTCAATATTTGAACAAATTTTCCTGCATGGTAAAAACCATTTTAATATTTTTTATATACCTACATATATACCTACATTTCGAAAACCGTATTAGATCGAAAACATTTACATAAAAATTTAGTTACAAATAATTGAAATCACTTTTTTCTCATGAGATTTATTGTCAGATTTTTTAAAATTAAAATTTAAAGTTTTGAAGAACCATCAGCTGAATTTTATTCTGGTTATGATATTAGTAGCAAAATTACAATATCTTGAAGATAATTTTAGTGATAATTTTAGTTGAATTTGAAGAATTATTTGCGGTTCTAATGAAATAGACTGGAAAAATTGTGTTATAAAAGACTTGTGCTGGCTAACTTTTATATGCAAAGTACTTGTTGCTGGTTAAAATTTTCATACTAAATTTCCGTAAAAAATAAAATAAGCAAGAACTGTACGAATAACCAAAAACTTAAAAATAATATAACAGAATTCGAAGAAAATTAAACACTTTATACTCTAATTTAAACTTCCAAAAATTATAGAAAAAAAAGCAATTTAAGTCCCACAAATGTGTAAATACCCACCTGGTTCAATTAATATTAAAATTCTATTACATGAAATTAGAATGGCACACTTTATTTTTTATTGTTTTCTATTGTGTATATAAGCATTGTCCAATTAAGTATTTACTTACCTATCTATATATACCATCGAAATTATGTCAAAAATATGTTCAAAAATAAGAAGAATCACTTAAAATGGCTAATTTTGAATTTATGTAATTTGTTTTTTTTTTCTTTTCGTTTTATTTTACTATACAGTTGGTACTTAGACTCTTTATTAAAATTATGTCAAATTATTATTTTCTATTTTAATAATAAAATTCTCGGAGTTTTACAAATTAAATGAAACAAAAAAAAAATTTACTTTTATTCTTCTTTAATTCCCAATTTTCATAAGAAAAGAAAATTTTCTTTTCTATACAATTATGATTGTTATCTGGATACAATTTTTTAATTTCATTTAAAAAGAAACGTTTAAAATTTGAAGAGGAAAGTGAAAAAGAATAATAATTTATGTGGAAATCGATCTGAACATTTAAAATGAGAAAATGAAATTATAATAAATTTGGATTAAATAAAAGGTTTGTAATGTAGCACATTTTCCTTGAAATATATTCAAGTATATTTTTTGAAAAATAATCTTCTACTTAAATTATTCTTATCAATAATCATTATAATTTAAAAAAAAAATTGCATACTTTTAGGAAAATAACAAAAATTGAAAGAAGCTTTAGCACAGTGGCCGTTAATTTCACTTTTAATTAAGGAAATTAAGACAAATAATTATAATTTTAAAATTTGATATGAAATTTTACAAATTTTATTTCACCCCAAATTTCAAAATTTAAATAGCGATTTAGATTTTGAAGATTGGGGTGAAAAAATTTCAATTTCATTAAAATTTGAGGCAGAAAAAAAATGCGGACGGACACAATAAAACTGAAAATGATTTTTTTCTCAAAATTCGCACAGAAAAAAAAAACAAAGAGAAGAGTAAAATAAACATTAACATTATTCTTTTTTTATGTATAAAATATGTACAGTAAATTCTCAGAATTGTAAGTGTTGGCTTATTTCTTTAAACTATTAGATTAATATTTGACTACTCTAAGGATTTTTTTTCATGTTGCGAAGATCATTTTATGTAAAGAAAACTCTTTTAAATCCAAATATTGCTTGAGGACTTTATCATACACTTATCCTTTTACTTATTGAATAAAGAGAGAATGAATCAAGCCATTTGAATTTATGCTATTGTAAAACAATAACCGAATCGTGTTACAACAATTTCTCTAATTTATTTCCTTGAAAAGCAATAATATGTTTTTTCTTAAATGATGTAAGAATTATTTTTCATTTGTGTAAGAAATTATGCAGGCTGTTATTCTTTATTAAAGGCTATTTCCAAATTTACATTATGCCATATTTCGTCTGTTTTGTGTTAACATTTAAATTAGTGAATTCGAATGGTGTAGTTACTAATAACTTGCATAATTTTGTAGATTGTACACATGATATTGCTAATTAGTAATACACCAACCAATAATGTAACATAATATGTTGTATACAATATATATAGGACTCAGCTTTGTGTTATTCCTCCAGTAATATTATTCTGAAGTTTCCTATACAAGGAATTTCATTATTCCTATAAACGAAATTCTATAAAAATTACAATATTCCAATAGCATTTATTTTAGTTAAATTATATTGTCATTTATTGTATATCTATTTTATTATTTCAAACAAAAGTGTATAATAATAATATTATAATTCATAATGCATACACATATTAAAAATTACAAAATCTATATTTTCTCAATTTTTATTTAAAAGAACGTAAATACTTAGTTATGACGTTCTTGTTCATTATTGCACGCACACGATGAAAAATTAACATGTCAGCTTCATAAATGAAAAAGGAGAAATTAAAAGAAAAATGAGAAGAGAAAGAGCTACGGAATTTATGAAGAAAAAAAAAAGAACAGACATTGAAGAGTCTTAATATTTTGTCACTAATTGACGCAAATTACACCGCCTAAGTACGTATACTACATATTATACACATATATATATGTATATATATATATTCTTGAATAGTTTCAATCTTAAAAGACTATGTGTACATAAGAATATATGTATGTAAAAAAATTATGGGTCTTTTTAATGAAATTTATTAACAAAATATACAGACATACGTACATGCGTATTTTATGATTATCATTTTCTATTCTTCATCATTAAGTATAATATAAATATACAAGAGAATAAAAGAGAGAAAGGAAAAATTATAGCAAAAACAAAAAAAAAAACAAATAAAAAGAAAAAGGCTCACGTCATTGGTGGTCTATTTTCAAAATGACTTCCCTTTAACGATGACTTAACAAAAAATTATTTATAACCATTTATTTTTACTTCTATATCATAATCACCTTGTTAGCAATGAAACTTTTTTATTTTGTTTCATCAATTTCATCCATCCATCGCGTATAACTTATAATGGGGATACAATAAAATTTTTTAGTATATTGGGCATTTTAACATAAATTATGTTTATATATATATTGTTATATAATATGGTGATAATAATAAAATAAATTTAAGTAAAAATTATGTACCTATGGTAGGTTTCAACACATTGCATTTTGTATTTTGAAATTCATTTTTATAAGAACATTACCTGAAAAAATGACTAAGGAGTTTTAATTTTGTTTTTTTAAAGTTTATTTTTATTAAAAATATTTTCTCGTTTCATTATATAAGGTATATTTCAATTTTATATTTGATTTTATTTCTGAAAGGTTTTATTACTAAAATTCACGTTTTCTTAAAGAAATAATTAAAAAAAAATTATAAGGAATCACTTAAGTTGGTCCAGCCAGTTAAAAGATATTTAAGAATTGAATTTGTAATATTTATATGATAAATATTCAACTTGAGTAAGAGAAGTTTTTCTAATACAGAGCATTCCAATTTAAATACTAAAATCACAGTTTCAAATAATATTTTTAGTATTTCAACTATGATCTCCAAACCTGTGGGTTTTCCTTGACAATTTAGATATTATAATAATTTTTTAATATAGTTGAAAAAAAATCAACTGAGAAATATTTTAATAAAAAATTATAAGGATTTGTATTGAGTGACCAACAACATTTAGAGACAAAGAGAAACAAGGAGAGAGAGAGAAGGAGTCAATAGGAAATCTATAATTTCATTTTGCTGTCAAATGATCTGCCAATCTATTAATTTATTGTGTTCATAACTATTAATTAATTAACATAAACTAACATAATTGTAGAGTACGCATTAACAGTGGCACTGGCACAATATGGGGTTCTCACCCGTTGGAAAATGGAAATACAAAGAAACTATGTACTCATTCCGACAGAGTTCCAGTTCGTCAGATCTTTCAAGATATTCGAATTGATTAAGGAAGTGGAGATGTGCCTATCACCTTGTTAGAGGACACAATAAATTCTTATACGATGGTCGCAGTTCATTGTTCTACAATCTACAATCTACAATCAACATAAACTAGTAATATTGTTTCAAGTAAAAAGTTAAATTTGAATTTAGTAAACAACTTTGGTTTTTTTTTTATACGCAAAAGAGTGTAGGACATTTAATTTTCCCAAGTTAGAATGCGAGACGCTTACTAATAAGCAGATGACAAAAGTGGAAAGAGTAAAAAGATACTCCTAATAAGGAGGAGTCTAAACTTTCTGTTAATATCGTTATGTGAAACATGTAAAATAATTTCAGTAAGCTGTAAAATTTTTACATTTAAAATTTAAATACATAAAAAATTTGTTTGGAAAAAGAATTTGTTCGGCACATCAATTAAAAAATTAATCTAATAGGTTTTAAAATTGAAATATAATAAAAAATCAACAAAATTTTTAATTACTCTCTCTGCGCTGAAATATTTTTTCACAGTAGTAAACATGCAAGTCAAGTTCCGACAGTTTAATTTTTTTTTCGCCTTCTGCCAGTAAAAAGCCCTTTTAATACAAAAGAGGTTTTAATATGTACAATATTGTTATAAAAAGACAATCATCCATGCGTTTGAAAAAACTCGCACAATTTATATTTCTCCAAAAAGTTTGGTGTAATAAACGAAAGACTAACCTTCAAATGACAGAAGCATAAAGGTTTCGTTAAAAAAAATGTTAAAGAATTTTGACTCAAATCTTATGCTATCCCTTTTTTATTTTTTCATATATGAATTTTTAATAAAATTTTTCCTCTTCAAACTTAAACAAACATAATAAACGAATGAACAAAATTGACAAAGGAAAACATTACAATAGGGACGAAAATGATTTTAATAATTTCTAACATTTTATTGACATATTCGATGATTATTTTGACATTCGAGGATCGATGAGGTGTTAATATAAATAATTTAACTAAAAAATAATACTCGTGTATATGAGCATATTGGAACAGAATTTTTTTTTTATTCAAATATAAAAATAAGTGAAGGAGAACTGCAGAACAATATTTTATTTGTTTATATTCATATGGTGTTAATTGTAATAGCCAGAATTATATTTTTAATATCATATCATTCCTGATTATACCACAATTACCAACAGCACAATTATTATAGGTGAATAGCAAATTTGTTACTTCTAATTGATATTATTCATTTATGGAATTGTGTAAGAATATATGACATAAAGCTTATATTTAAAGTTGCGGTTGCAGTAAATCACCAGTATTAGATGCATGCACGCTTTTCAAAATATTTTTGTTAAACGCATATGCTTTGTATGTATGAAATGTTCTCCAGTTGAACGACGTATATAGCTTAACAGCTGCTTATAATTGAACAAATTTAAAATTAGAATTGAAGAGATAAGTGGACAAAAGCGTTAACTAACATTTTGACGAAAATCGAGCTTTTTAGATAGAACACCATTAAATTTCTTATATTTTCAACTGTGATTACTCTTATTTGCTAGAAGGCGAGATTGACAGTGCACATTGGAGATAAGTAAGAAAAAAATTAATATTTTTACAATTTTTTAATGAAAAAATGTGTCACAATGCAAATGTAAGTTGACCCCTTTGTGCACTTACCTCTTCAATTATTTTAATCAGATTTTTTTGAATTTTTAAAATAATATTAAGCTATAAAATGTTATAAACTCACAACTACTCTTAATTTGAACTTTTCAATTTATAAAATTCAAGATCCAAGTTATTTAACAAATGCTTTCAAATATATAAATAATTGATATTCAATTATTGTATTGAACTGAACACATTAAGTCTTATTCATATTCACTTTTAATTTACTTCTTGATCAAACTTAAGATATTGTTGCTACGTTTACATATTTAGAAATATATATAAAAAGACTGAGAACACTATATCCATATGAGCATAATTAATAAAATAATAGCAAAAATTCGTGTTAACATGAATGTCATATTATACTTTCTCCATTTTGTCAGGATTAGTAACATTTGTATTATCTCCTAATATTAACTCGTCACTTGGCTTAGCATGCGATTTTTTGTCCATGCCTTCTCCAGGTTAATAAGTACTTTTAAATTCGGTATTCAAATTCAATGGTATTACTAATGGTAATTCGTTACGGTGTTCTACTTGATTATTCTACTTTAAAAATATAAAATATATACCAACTTAAGTTGTGACATAATCTTGTATTCGTCCATCAAAATAATAAAATTAAATTGTTAACATTTCAATTTATATTCAACAACTATTGCGAATATTATAATTTAAGCAATTTGTTAAATTTGCTTGTTTTTAATTGTTGTAACTTATATAAATTTTAATGATGGATTAGTACAATGTGTAGTTATTAATAAGTGCCTTTTCTCTTAAATTCTACTTTAACATATTATTTCCAAAATGCTCCAAGATAATAATGATAATTTACAATAAAATTATTCAAATTATTATTTTATATAGGCTCATACATATATGCAGATAGGGCAGCAAAATAACCCTCATATCAAAAACTATTACAAATATTATGAATTAGTGGCACAGTACCTACTCACATTTTCATAAAATTAATTCAATTCTACAATAATTATACACAATATGTACATATATAAATATATTGGTATATAAATAATTATACAAAAATTTATTATAAACAATAAAATCAAAATCTTAACAAGCCAATTTTCTTTCAAAATATTCATAAAATATAATATCCTTAAAATAGTATGTACACACAAAAGTATTAAAACGCCTTAAAATGAATATCCTTTATAGCTCTAGCTATATAAAATTTCATTTAAATTTAAATCCTTTATAAAATTGCGTTCTACAATAAATTATAATGATGATGTTGTAAAACAAGTCATCATAATAATTATGTTGTATAACTAGATAATAATAAATTATAATATTATTTATACTTTCATATATACATATGTATTATGTCATCTGGAATATGAACATAGAGTTTTAAGAATAAATACTTGAAAACAAAATAGCAAAAAAAAAAAACAAAGTTAAAAAATTCAAATTGCAACCCTAAAGCTTTGAAATAGAAAGAAAAAAAAAATTGTTTTTTTTTTTAAGTAAAAATATGCGAACTGAAAAATGACCCCTTTCTACACTTTATTCACACATTTTATTTCTATTTGAAGCGAAAAATGCTGTTATTTGACTCTAAGAGGGCGGTTTTTTTTTTCTTTAAGATATTAACGAAATCAAAAAAACAAAAAGTAAAAAATTTAAATATTGTAGTAAGAAAGAAAGAATATGACTCGTTCGTTAGACCTGCCAGAAAATACCAGAAAAACCAAAAAAAAAAACAAATAAAAAACGAATTTCAATTTTTTTAAGAAACTCAAGAACCTTGTACAAATGTTCAACAAAATTATTTTACATATAGAGATTTGAGATGATGAAAATTGCTATCATGAGTAACAACAACAAAAAAAAATCTACAAAATATAAAAAATAAACCCCATATATTCTGATTGATACCATAGAAGTTAACACGGTTGATGATGGTTAAAATATTCATCTTCCATCTAAAATGTATTTGATATGGAAAAAAAAAAAATCCTATATAAAAAGAAAAGGGGTGAAATTTTGTATAAAATGTCAAAGGACGCAAGGACATGCACTTTGAAATCCTTTTTTCTTTTCAAAGAATATTTTATCTTTATATCCTTTATGAATTTATTATTGACATATTGCAATAATTTTATGGATGTTAAAAGAGGTAATTGACGTTATCGTTTCTCATATTTATATAAGTATGTACATATATGTATAATAGTATTTCTTATATGGTTACACTTGTAGAATTATAAGGAATAGGTTTTTTTTTTGGAATTTATTTACTTTCTATATTATTTTTTGTAACAAAAAAAAATTTCTTTATAAAATGGGAAACTTATAGGAGAATTTGTATACAATAAGGATTAATAAATTATGAAT
This sequence comes from Condylostylus longicornis, assembly GCF_029603195.1. Lineage (NCBI taxonomy): Eukaryota > Metazoa > Arthropoda > Insecta > Diptera > Dolichopodidae > Condylostylus > Condylostylus longicornis. The sequence continues at coordinate 1,663,055 of NW_026578009.1, read as the reverse complement.
TAAATAGTAGAATTGTATAGAAAAAGGATTAAGAAAATTTTCAATACTGATAAATTAAGAGTTATGCAATAAGATTCTATTCTGTTAAAATTTATAATAAATATTACTTAAAATAATTTCATCAATAGACCAATTTGGTTTGATTATGAAGTCGATTGAAGTTTGTTTTTCTTAAAGTTTGATTTTGCGTATATTTAGTGTGGCATTTACGCCTGATCTGTTTACAATGGCCAACATCAGTTATTAGTTTGGTTTATCATATACACCGTCCAAACTACCTTTCCAAATTATTAATATTGATGACATATTTTAATTAAAAATGTGTTCCATTTAATAATCAATTTAAAATTTTAGACATGTCAATTGACTTCCAAGATCATATACAATTTAAAGCTTCCAGAGTCTTTTATTTAAGTGTATCTGAAATCTCATAGATTTATGACGACTATTTGGCTTCAATTGTTGTTTTGAACTGGGATTATACAAAACACAAAAATTCATTTAGAATTATCCTCTTCAAAAATGCTTTATCTAAAAAGAAAGTACGTGATTAGTACTCGTATTTGCTTTAATTATATTGATCGGCTAAAATAAAAAATACATGGAAATTTGCAATATTCAATGTGTTCTTCCTTAATTTTAAAATGAAACACCATTATAAAATCACCCATTCTAAAACAAATGTAAAAATCACAAATTGAATTTTAATTATTTAAAATTGTTTCATGGTCTTCAATAAAAAATGAAAATAATTTGACAAATTAAATAATTAACATAAAATGTAAATACAATTTGAATGATCTCTGTAGGATATTCAAAAAATCTCCTAATTTTTTAAAAAATACATACTATAAAATTAGTATTTCAGTAATTTAAAATTTTAATAAAATTATGTCACAACAATTATTTTCTTTTAGTGTTAACTTTAATGTAATAGATAATTTCTAATATTCACATTTGCATCTGTATCTAATTACCATATAGATTTCTTAAAAAATTACCATCGTAAATCTTAAAAATTTCTAAAGATTATAAAAATAAATATTGTATACAATATTCTTGTAATGGTTGTCTACAAATTAAAACCCAAAAATTCGAATTAATTATTATACAACTCACAATTATACTCTCATATTTAATCTCGTATAGAAAATTTCTGAAGAATTTTAAGACGATCCATATCACCTCTATATTTTAACATACAAAAAAAAATTTATATAATTTTTAGTTATGATATTGAATGTTAAATGTGAAGTATTGTTATATTGCATATACCGTAATTTTATAGAAATCATTTTTTAAATTCGTAATCCCAAACGAGTTATTTAGGGTACAAATTTACAATTGTTTACCAATTTTCATTAGAGGGCATATAAAATGCAGCTATCATTTTGTTCTGAGAAAAATCGTCATCATTTAAACAACAAACGGAAAATATTTGGTATAGATAAAAGTGTGTTAGTATGAGATATATAGAGCCATATAAGGTAGCTTCCATATTAAAAAAAAAAGGAAACAGCTTTTTAATCGATTTTAAACCGCCTTTAAACTTGGGATATTCTGCTAGATTGTAAAAATAATGTGTAGTTTCAAAAAACAATACGAAACGTAATTCTGGCTTTTGTTTTTTTCTGCGTATTTAAAACCATTTCCAAACAGTTTTGAGCTTACTACATTGTCGAAAGCTTTTGAAAACTAATGTAGAGCATGAAATAATATGGAAGCCAAAGATAGTTAGATTTCTTTGGTAGAAAAACCATCAGGTTTATTTGCCTCTGGCCATAGACGCAATTTCTTTTGTTATTTTCACCAAAAACAACTTTACATGAGAATGTCAACAGCTGTGTTTAATTTGAAGATATATGATTAATTTATTCACATTGTGTTAAATTTTGCCACAAAATAAATATTACAACAATTAATAGAACACATTGAATATTGCAAACTGGGGAGCTATTTCAAATTTAATAGACCGCAAGAAATCTGGACGTTTATACGAAAAAAGTCACATACACATGCTTTTTACATCAGATTATTGTTAATGTACTCATTTATTAAAAATTTTTTTTTAAAATTACAAAAAAACATAAAAAATGAAGAAGCACACAATTAATACTCAAAATAGTCACAATTAATACTCAAAACATAATATGTAATATATTAAAAAATTAAAGCAAGATGTAATTTAATTCCATAATATTATGTAACATTCTAAAATTAACAAATTTTATTTACATAATATTAATTATTATTTTGAGTATAATAGTATCATTGCAAATACTCATGCAAGCACTCATATATCTGTGCATAATATTTGTTTAAGAGAAATTTAGCAACTACTTTTGAAATTCATTTATTTTATTTTGTTGAATTAATTAAAAATTAAGAGAATTTATTTAATAAATACCAAACTTAAGTAGTAATTATTGTCATTCTGTATATAATTAAAAAGTTCTAAGCAATTTAAGGAAAATGCTTGAATTTTTAATTTTCGTAATTATCTTAAAATTTTCTTTGATATTCATTGTACGTACTCAGTTGTTTTATAATTTTTTGTTTTTTGAAATTAAATGAATTATGTAATATAATTTTTAGTGTGATAGGTGATAATCGCGTCCCATATATTGTATAGAATAGATTTAAGTTAAATCTTTATTACTTAAGTGTTTATTTTTAAATAATTTTATGAATTTGCATAAATATACTTTAATTGCATTGACAAATTTTCAAAACTCTTTACAAATATGCATTATAGAAGTAGGTTAACGTAAAATTTTTAGTTCGTAACAGATTTACTACAATTTTTTGTATATTTTTAAGGCTATTTAAGTTATTTATAGGAACCGCAAGTTAAAAGTTATACAATGCAAATTTTTATAAAAGTTCTTATAATAATTATATTGAAAATTCAAATATTTTTATTATACACTAAATTAATATGCTCGAATAAATACACCGAATAAATATAGGCTCATTAAATTGTTCTTAAATATTTTATTGATAGCAAGTGTACAATGTAAATCTCAAAAAAAACTGATACGTTTACTTAAAATTTTGATACACAGATTTATTGTATTTTTAATTTCAGAAAACACAATAATTCTCGCTTTATTCGAAATGTACTTTGAAGTACTTTCTCTTGAGTTTGAGAAAATATTAAAAACGAAACATTTTAACAATAAATCACTATTCCATTCATAGAGAATTCGGAAGAGAACTTTGAAATCGGTCTGACATATTGAAATTTGATATATTCATATCTGCTTGATCATACCATATCTACTGTCCCAGCTGTTTACTTTAAAACCAAATGAGCTGAGCTTACAATATTTTCATAATTTAAGATTAATTGAAGAAGATGACAGAGATCTATTAGAATTGAATACCATCTAGGCAATAATTAGTGTAACAACTACCGCCCAACCTGATCATTATTTTAGTATATCCTCAGAAATTATAAAATCTATATGGTATTGAAATTTTTCATAAGTGATATTTGATAAAATTAGTTAAAATTACCTGACTCCTTTTCGTAACTGCCAAACAACTTCAGAAATTTTGAAATATTTATAATTTGTAGCTCATAATTTTAATTTGATTCTCCTCACATTTTGCGGCGATTATTCTTATTGTATACTGTTAACAACAGAATAAGCATTGAGTAAGAATTTTTAATAAGAATTTGGTACTCCGGTTTTATTTTAGTATTGTTTATTTTCTCTTAATAATCAAGATTATTATGGCATAAAAACTAAAAACGGCTTTTTTCCGATTCTCTTAATATTTTACGTTAACTACATTCAATTAATTACTGTTATGACACAACAGTATAGAGGCTTAGTAAATAATAATGTTAAGAAAATATAGAAATTTTGAGTGGATGAGCCAATCACATAAATTAATTAATATTATATTTTAAAAATTCAATAAAAATGTTATTAAAATTTGCAATAACAATGAAAACATTATAATTAATTTGTAAAAGCATACGAGTATATATACATTTGCAATAGTTAATTTTAAAAATCATAAAACAAAATTCCTAAATATGAGAAATCCTTTCAATTTTGTTTCACTTCTAATTTAATTCTATTCTCGTACAACTTCTATTCTTTTCACATTTCTCAATTAAACAATCTGAAAAACTCCATACTTTATGTAACCATACATACATTGTTTTAATTACTCATTCATTATAATATAATACACAAAACATTTAAATAAAATGCTCCTTTTTTATACAATTTTAACCTATATACATTAAATAGTTTGTAATTAACTGTCTAAAGTCTAGACACTAGATAATTTACTTATGTTTTGTATTCAAAATTTGTCCTATATTTCATTTTTTGCCCAGACAATTAAAACTACTACTTTTTTTTTTTAAATTTAAAGTAAAGTGATCAAGTCAAGACTTAGAGATTGTTACTCCGAATTTTCAAGATTCAATTACTTTAAAATCATATTTACACACGTGTAATTGGTTAAAATTTATGTAAGTATTTGTTTGTTCTGTAAGTGCTGTACAAAAGTCTTAAGTATTTTTTTTACATAATAGAAAAAAAATATTGCATAATATGTGAAAAACAGAATTCCATGTAAAAATAAAAGGACTAACTTTTAAACGAGAAATTATAAAGACATTTTCCTGTTTGATCTTTTCTAAATATTTTTAGAATTGTTTTACTTAATTTACTTTTTATTTTTCCGGAATTTAATTCAATTCCTGGTAATTAATTCAATTTCCTGGTACCTGGAATGAAAAATGACCTAATAAAAATATTAGGATTTTTATATTTTAAACATAAGAACGGAAAAAAATTGATACTAATTTAGTTTTTAATGAAAGCCATCAGTAAAAGTCAAAGTTATTCTATTAATATGTTTATGAAACGAAATTTTGATGAAGCTGTTTCAAATTAGGTAGTTATAGAATTTAGTAAACAGAGTGAATAAGTTTTACAATATTGTGTGCACAAAGTTGATTTTTTAAATAACAAAAAACAATTTAAATACACTAAACATTGTGTTTGGTGATCTTCCTTAATTGCTCAATATGAAGATAAGAAAACAGACACATGAAATCAGAAGAATCCTTTTAAAAATTCTATTATATTCAGCAAAATAATACTGTGCGGCTCGTTTTATACGGTAATAAGATTGTCAAAAATATAGAATTAAGCTTTGCTCTACAGTCATTGAATATGGTGTACCCGCTCCACAATCTATTGTATAATGTTACTATGCTAATAAATCAATACAAAATTTAATCAAAACCTATACAGTATAATATAACCCCAGTGAGATCGGTAACAGGATAATGAGTTGATTACGTTGCATTTAAACTAAGTAGTACGGATGTTACATTTTTTTTTCTGAGAATAGATGCTTAAATTCACCACAATTCATATCGACTCTTAAAATCATTTGTGATTTCCTATCTACATGAGTGCTACACTCAAATCCCAAAAATACTACGGTATAGCACTTTAATGACATGAAGTTTTATGTTGCTTATAAATTAAAATTCACCTCTCATTTGTTGCTTCACTGTTTTTGTCGTTCGGTTTCAGATAAAGTCGCTTCCAAACCTTATTCTCCATCTTATTTATATTCAGTAAGTAAACTACTAATAGTCTAAGATCTTTCGGAATATTGGTCTCAGATACGGAAGGACTAAAATAGATCAAACAATAAATTTTATATAACATTAGAATAGGCACCAATGTGATATCAATAGTTTGAAACTTTGGTTGAAAAGCTCTATATAGACTGACTTAGCGCTTTGTTTACAAATTTGTCATTTAATCCTTATCTGTTTATTTGCCTGTTCGTTCGTCTACTCTATTAATTCGTTTAGAAATATTTTTATTTAATTTTAATTTATTATAAAAAAAACTATAGAAATATAAAATTTGAAAATTTTTCTTGTCATCATAATTTCAATGATCAAAAATAATTTTACACCATCAAAAAAAAAATGACATCTTTTCTAAATTAATTTTTATTCTTTTCCTACCGTTTTCAAATTCCAAAAACGGAATATGACAAACAAAGATCAACAAAATCTAAATTTTATGCGTCACTGGCAGCAATTAAACAAATCTTGGTCATATTAATGAAAATTCCTTGCAATTTGTATTTTCTTATCCTTACATATTGCTTGTATATAGCTGCAATAGCAGTTATATGAATGTGTACGAAGCTCTAAAATTTAAACATCCCCTTAAAAAACAAAATTTTCATTTAATTTCTTTTTATTTGAGTGCTGGTTTTTTTTTTGTTATGATTTTTATTTAAATTCATAGTAAGAAAGAAATTGATTTAAAATTTTACGGTGCTTATTCAATTTACAATACCAATTCGTAACCCCTCTCAAAACAACCGAACTACATATTATCCTTGTATCCTTGCCGATTTATATATACGCTGTATTTTAATTCCATTCCTTGTTTATACCGTATTTTATAAAATAAATTCAGTTAGGTGGTTGGTTACATTATAGAATTTGAGATTATTTTCCTTTTATGAATTGTTGTATACCTTATATTGCACAAGGATGTGATGTAAGGAGGATGGAAAATAAAATACGAGTAACTGTCAAAACTGTGATTTTTTTTTTTATATTTTGAGAATATTTAATTTTTTTTTTTGTTTTTTTTGCTATTTAATTATTGTTTGTGTTGTTAAGTGTTCATATCTGAAGCATACGTTCATTGCACGTGCACAACAATATTTCAGGTTAAGCCTTACGATTAAATTAATCGGTGATTAGAAGTAAATTTAATCCTTTGCTATTAAAAATAATTTTACCAATAATCATGTCAAAAATGATGATGAAATGTTTGAAATATTTTCGGAAACTATAAAATATCATAAAAAATATTTTAATAATATTTCTCATATAAAATGAATTTTTGTTATATACGGCGCGCTTATATTGTATCTGAATTTAGTTTCATAAAGACTTAGATTTAAACGGCATCGCAGTCGACAATTTTTGATTTCATTAAAAGGTGTTTTTATTATTTTTTTCCTAATATTCTTTGTTTAATTTTATTCTTATAAATTACATAAAGTTTTTATTTGTTTTCTTCACAAAATTGATTTAAAAGTTGAAACCCTCTTCGTTCGTCCGATTGAAATAAAATACAAAATATGTAATAATTTTTAATTGTTTTTAATTTTGTGTAGTTATATCGGACTCAATAAGATGTGTGTAATAGACAAGACAAAAGTGAACATCCAGATATTAAACTGAATTAAAATTTTTTCATACAACTGCAGAACAGATGGATGGCGTAATCAAAGGAACGGAAAATTAAAAAAAATTTTCTCCTCGAACTGAATTCGAACCAGTGACCTACTAGGCGGACTTCGACCAATTGAGCTACAGAGGTGGGAAAAAATTGCCGGCGAATTGCTCTTCATATTGCTTTTACCAAGAGATGCTACATGCAATCTTCTATTTGAAACACATAATCACAAGAACATATATAAATAGGTATTGTGCCTATAACACTAATATATCGAAAATTCAGACCTGAGGTTGGTTGTTAGAGTACTCACTGGATATTGCAAGGTGGAGAGTGAACTGTGTCATCTTTTATTGGAAGAGGAAACAGTACAAAATGGCAAAGCATCTACTAAGCGAGTGTGAGGCTGTTGGCAGCTTAAGGACAGACTGATTGGCCAATTCTCACGACTCAAATGCTGAGATTCAACAAGGTGGGAAGAGTCACGGACTTTGTCCATGGAAATAAGACCCTATATGCATAATTGAAGGCTTAGGGTTTTCAAAGCAAAAAGTTGAAAATAAGTGCTTATTAATTCCAACCTGGCCGTCCATCTTTCCGTGTGTCTATTTACAAAACTTCTAGAAGGTTGAATTTTTGTTCACTAGTAAATTTTTGCTGAAAAACATATTTTCCTCTTCTTATAAAAGCTATAACCCTTCAAAATCCTAAAATTCCCACTTTATGACTATTTATTTTAACGAAACCATAAACATTTTTTAAATTACGCAAACCGAGAAGCATGCTTGTTTCAATGCGTAAGAGAAAGACATAATGGCCGCCAACATTAACCGCTATCTGCAAATTTCTGATATAGTTTTTCTTTTTAAGTTGTAAGACGATAACTTGAAGAAATCTTAGTTTTTAGCTGATTTCAGACACTTTATATCGTAAGAAAAAAATATTTTCCATCTCCATCCTCTTTTAAGTTATTACCTTAAATTCGTAAAATTTTAATTTTTCCCGCGATATATTTCCGAAACTGCGAGGTTTCTCAAATTTCTGTAGAAACAAAAAACTAACAAAACATTTCATAGCATACAAAAATATTATTATTTAACTTAACGGCACATACTCAACAATCGAATTCGACAATTAGGCTTCTCAATTTTTTCTTTTCCTCGACCTAAAAGTATGGAACAATTTTCTATTTTCAATATATTAATGAAAGTAATTCAAAAAATATAATAAATTGTTTTTAAAAGCAATATTTTCACTTTTTAAGGGAAATGTGAGTTCTTACAAACCGTTCATTTGACTTAACATTATTTAATTTCTAAGAACGCTTTTATATATGAAGAGGATCTCTTCAATATACTTTCAATCCAATATTTAAAACCAATACTATGTGCTTAAAAACATGATTTAAAATAATTTTTTATTGTGAGAATTTTTATGTATCTTGATATAACTCAATTTCTCTCAAGTTCATCATGGTTATAAGAAAGGGGCTGAACTTCGTCTCAACTCAAATGTTACAATGTTTTGACATATTGAATATCATACGCAATTTAACAATTATGAACTGTGAAAATTTATAAGAACTGGCATGGACTACTAATTTGTTTTCAAATGTACAGATTACCAATTTTCAAAACAATAATAATTAATTTAAAAAAATAGTTCTACATAATTTCATCTTATGCATGTTATATGCATATATAACCTAAAACCACGGCACCTAAAACAACTATCAATGAGATACAAATTATTCAAAATAGGGCCATAAAAAATCTTTATAGCTTAAACTGCCGTGAAAATACTGAATATATTCATCGAAGTAATGATTTACTGTTAATTCGTAATTTAGTCAATATCAAATTAATGCTTTATATTCATGACATAAATTCTGATAATATTCACACAAGCACAATTATATCCAAAAGAAAAGATCATCATCGAGTTAATACAAGAAGTCAAAATCTATTACATTTTGATAAAAAGAATACTTGTAGATATGGGACTCATACATCATTATACCAAGCAATCAAACTATATAATAATTTAGATCATAATTTGAAATCCATGACGAAACCAAAACTGAAGGAGGCCTTAAAAAAGATATATATATAAATAAATATGCGATGCATTCAAATACAAATCTTAGTTAAATTCAAAAAGAGTTTACTGTAAATATTAATTGTAGTGTGTTTAACTTTGTTCTTTTTTTCTCTTGCTTTATTATCATCATTACAAAGTAACGTTAAATTTTAGTTTTATCTCATTTCTCTTAATTTAAATGTCAAAATATCATATTGAATTTATTATTGTTTGAATTTTATTTTTCGTTTTCTCTTTTTTTTTACTTTCTCTTTAAATTGCACTTGTTTTCTTTTTTTTTTTTACTTTCTTTAATTTTTGCTCTTAAAAATTGTTACTGAATAATATAGCCTTATATTGAGATTTTGTACCTCTTTAGGCATTAAGTTTGAATAAAAATAAAAATAAAAAAAAATATATATATATTAAATACGTAAGTAATTTCATTTTCATCACATATTTTACATAGTTACCCAAGTTTCGCTTGTAGTCCCGATTGTAAAATACAACCAGGCTGACAAAAGACACCAAGTAACAAAGAAAATATCAAAAAAGCACATAATCAGGTAGCTAATATGGAAAATTTCATTTTCCTCCTAAAAGAATACTAAGTGCATTTAAATATCTCTGAAACCAAAGAAGACTTGAAACCAAAGAAGACTTTGATATCAATGATATACCACAATAGAAGATTAATTCCATTTACTTCAAAATGAATAAACCCAATTGACTTTGGCCATCATATTTCTCGAATTATTTATAAGTACAAATGCAAGAATTGAATCGTTTTTAAAAGCAAAAATATTAATTGCGGTTTTTTGTTCGTTATATAATATGTCAATCCACTTCAGTGATACTCGTATCATCAAATTTCGAAAATCCTATGATATAGAAAAATTGATTTTTGCTACAATATCAAATATCCTTATATCTACACCTAAATTTTCAACAATCTTAAACAGTAATTAAAAAGAATATATAAAAAGTTACCCCTAGTATACAATAATAGAATCGGTCAGACAAACAATAACAATTATAATAAGCTTAATTTATAATAATGTAATAATTATTTAATCTTAATTATTGTAAAATAAAATATAACATGGAATTTATAATTTTAAATATAAAATTGTAAATAAATTGAATTTCAATCAAAATCCATTATTTTGCTAAAGCCTCCATAAGATAAGTACCTTTCCATTACAAAATATATATTTAAGCTGTTTTTATAACTGTAAATTTAATGAGTTGCTTTTGTTTGTGTCAGCAAGCAATTCAATTGCAGAATTAAAGTATTAATACCAATATCGATTTATAATAATATGGATAATATCCTTTTTGAAAATAATTTCACCTACACGTAACTTATATAAGAAAGCAAGTAAATATGAATGTATATATGTATGTATATTTATATGAATCTATAATGAATGAAATATACTTGCTATAATAAAATAATATTTAAAATTATATTTTTGATTATTAACAAAAGGTAAAATTTTGCTAATTTAATTTAATTTATTTTAATTTATATAATAATGCAATTTTATAGAGAAGAATATTACATAAGCTTGCCAACATATCATATATATATAACATGTTGATACATATACATAATATACATATGTGTGCATATATTTATGGATACATGATCTTTTAATCCTGAGGAAAAGTTTAATTGAATTTTGATTTTACTTTTTATTATTATTGTTTTTATTGAAGATTTTCTCTTTTGTTATATTTGAAATTGAGTTTAACTCGGAGGAATGAAATATATAGAGTGACCTTTTTTTTATTGTTATTCTCTATTATTATTGTGGTCTTTTCCATATACATATGTATGGATATGTACATAAATAGATGATTTTTATCTGGTGCTGACAAGCCAATAAAATGTTGTTACTAAAGCGTGAAAAATATTTCCTACACTATGCTTCCATTATTTCATACAGAATATACGGTATATTATAGAAAGATTATTTTAAAATTGTATTTGTATGTTGGTCTGTCCATTATCGATAAATCAACAATATCGCACTTCCAACACATATTGGGCAATCATATATGTATACAAAAATAAGAGAAAGGAAAAACAAAATTTTTTTTACAAAAATATCCTCAAAATACTTGTATGTATATGAAAAGTTTTCTTTTTATTTTTCCCTTTATTTTTTTTGTTTTTCTTTTGTATACACCCAAACAGAATGGATTAAAAAAAAAGGGAGAATGGAATTTTTTTTTTGTTATACAGAAGAGTATATATGGAATAAAAAATACAAAACACCCATAATAATCGGTCAACTTTTTTATTACACTGAAAGATAGAAACAACAATCAAAAATTGAATAAAAAGTGTTACCAATTGAAAGAATTTTCATAGCATGCTCGAAATTAGAGTCCTTGTTGCATAAGCCACTTTTTATTTCATTCTTTCTTTATTATTTGTATAACATTTTATGCATGAAGTACTCAATTCTCAATTTTATACATAGCTTATATTTCATTGTCAATCCGGGATTGCTGATCATTTCTTAACGAGATGGCGCAATCATTCAAAATCGTTTGAAAACCTGATTTGGGTTCAACTTTAAAAGGAGGACTGGGAGGATGCTTTTAAGCACGTGCATGCTGTTTCGAATCAATGCGATAATTGAGCAGGTGAAAAAATGGAACGACATGTCGGACGACTAAACAACTTTGGTCTAAGCTAGACGAAAGACGGACCTGATATCTCGCCCTAGGTGTGACATTGGAGCTGTCACAGGAGTTACAACTGGTCACTGTTTGATAAGCGAACACGCAGGGAGGGAGGGATTCCTCGGTAAAGATCTCTACAGGAGCTGTTGTGACGAGGTAGAGAAGGAAACTGTGGCTTATTTTCTGTGCTCATGTCCAGGTTTGACACGGAGGTTCTTTGGGTTGCTTTTCTTTTTTTTTAATTACGAACCTGGTGAATGTAAATGCCAGGAATCTAAGCCGGTTTGTAAAAGACTTAATCTGGTCCACGTAATAATGGGGATATGGAGATCTAGCGGTATCATAACGGAAATTCTTGGCCTAAGTGTATCCTGGGATAGACGGGTCAGACTCAACCTGAACCTACATTTAATCATACATTTAATGCTTATTCTTATATTTCAGATTGCCTGTTATCGTTATGGCTTGAAAGTCAAAACTTCTTACTCACTCAGAAACTATTCTAAGCTAGAACTATGCTCGATTTTTAAATAAGCCATCAAAATTAAGAAAATTAAATATATGTATATAATTTTAATAATTTGGTAATACTTAATATTTATTTTTAACGACAACAGTTACTTAGAAGTGAAGGATACACACGTATTGAATTATCTGCATGGTTTGTCTATAAGTTCACACATTTATTTATTTCGTTATACATTATTATGTGTAGAGCTACATATAACATTATATGTATATAATCTATAAACATACTTACATAGAATTTCAAAAATTTCTTCCTTTTTTCATCTTGGCAACAAACAATTTTTTTTTTTTTTAATGAAAATCAAAACAGCCCATCTATACTGACTGACCATAGTAAAGTTTTCTTTGTACATTTTGTATCTTGACTTTGACAACAAAACAAAAAAGATAAAAAAAAAAACAGATTTTTTTTTTTGGAAATCATTTTTCAATTATCATTTAAATGGATTTTTCAAATTTTCATTATTTGCACTCTAAATGCAAACACATACATAAATACCTGTGGGTTAGTGTTCATGTACAGTATCAAAGAATTTCGTATAATAAGGGGCTTAATGCACAAAGTGTTTTAGTGTATAGTAATTTAAGTTTTATATTGCTTCTTTTTTTTTTTAATTTTAAATAGTTTTTTTATGAAAAGAAAAATTTCTAATTTCTTCAATACAAAAAAAAAAAAAGAAAAAAGGAAATTATACATTTACATAAAATTCCATTTTATGGTAGATAAGTTTCGAAATTTTTTATATTGTAAATGTATAAAATGGCATTGTGTACTTGGATGTTGTTTTTTTTCAAAATTGAAAATCCTTGTACAATATAAAAGAAATTGATTTATTGCTTTAAAATAAAAATTTACTCAAATATACATACACATATACATACACAAATATCACCTATATGAATTTCCCTTTTTGCGTCAAGTGAAATAAGATCTAAAATCTTTCACCTTTACCTTATAAAACACTAAGAAATTTTATTGAGCGTATTAATATTCGAATTCTTAAACACATTATTACAACAATATTATCAAATATCTAACCATAGAATATGAACCGCTTCGATCACGTTAGAAAGTTAAGTCAAACAAAATTATTTAACCGTTTGAGTGCTTTCGCGCTCCTCTTGTTATATGCCAAAACTGCGGGAAGCGCTCCTTTTGCTTTATGCCAAAATTGCAGTGATAGCGCTCCTATTTATTGTATCATTTTGGTTACATTAGCGGTATATGTACAGTTTTTTCGTACAATATAACATTTTTTTTTGTTTTTTTTATCGTACAACCATTATTTATACAGTCGCCGCAATTTATACAGTATTATTGACAACATCGAAAAGGAATGGTTGATGCATAGAAATAATGCATATAAGGATATAAGGCACCTATAGAACCTACTCCAAGCAACAAATTTGCTCTTGAAAAGCTACCGGGACGAAATTTAAGGCGGTGAGTAGAATGTAGTAACAAACAGGGTAGAGGAGTTAGCAGATCAAACCTAATTTGCTCTATTTGTAAAGGAGGTCTTCATGCGCTTTGTGCAGCAAACCATTTTTGCAAGGAAAATTTGTAAATTTCAATTTTCTTATTGTTTTCAAAGAAGTAAATCAAACACAATTTAAATGTATAAACCCTATTCCTTATATTTTTATTTAAAAATACAATATTTATGATCTAATTATTTAACTACGTTTGTGAATTTTTTTTTATATATACCCAAGTACTACCGCATTTTTGGCATATATCCACAAAATTTGTGCCGCACTCAAACGGTTAAGGAGAAAATTAGACTTTCTGTTAAAAAAAAAATAAAATTTCCAAAACTTGTTTTCTTTTTCAAATTACTTTCTCATTATTTAATTGATATAAATTTTAAAATTAACCCATAAATTTTGATACAATTGAACACATTTAAATCATTGCCCTTTTCCTTTAATTGGTATTTCTAAGACATGAGTAAATAATAGCTAGTATTTTCAATGATATTTCTGGGATAGAAATCAATCAAATAGAACTCAAAGTTTTTCCTTATTATTGGTTCTAAATTAAATCTTGATTAAATTCAATGAGATTAAGTCCGCGTTCCTCTGCAAAATAAAATCAAATTCTTGTCAAAAATCTAAATATACCGCAACGAAATTTCCAATTCCCAGCGTGTCGTTTGTTAATTGGTTGATTGACGTGGTCGGTGTAGCATGTCCACAAATGTGCTGCTTTGCAATCACTATTCCGTGATGACCAGACCGTCATTAAGCCAGCGATTACTGGTGGTTAATCGAAGCTACCCGACTCTCTTAAGGAATATATGCCAATCTTCGATATTTCATCTAGTCTCGTTACACTTGCTCTACCCCAAGTGACAAGGCTGGCCCACCTAGAACCAGACACTCGCAGAGATTGTGAAAAATATTCTTCTTCTTGTCCATTTCCCGGCAGCTGCTACACGTTGTATTTAAAAGCAATCACAGTTTAACCGCATGCTCCTCCAATGGCCTGTGTCTCGTGTATACTGCCATTAAGCAAGCAATGGCAGACATCCGATTTCCTAAGCCCATATTTTAGCTACATTTTTCAGCGACCCGAATGTGTATAAGCCTTTCTATTTACGGTGGGCGCACAAAAATTAAAGTCTATATATATTCATTTTGACTGTACTGATGGGAACAAGCCGTTCCGCTAGCTTATCCACCCGTTTATTTACACTATATCGAGCGAACGCACACCCAAGCGTATCGTATTGATGTTTTATAGAAACTTGCATCATTTTTTATGAAAAGTAATATAAATCATGGCGTAGTACAATTTCGGAGCAATGCGTTAATTTTAATGACTTAACCATTTTAGTTTAGGAAATTTAAAACGTTATTGAATATATTTTTATTAAAAAATTTAGTTGTATAACATTAGACCAAATTCTAAACAATTCGTTTATAACACTTTTGTTTTTTTTACAGTTTTGTAATTAATACTTACCTTTCTACAATTTTGTGGCAATGATAATCTTGTATTTAACGTGATTGCCCCGCAAATATTTTTTCTTATATGTTATTTAGTAAAAGTAAATTGTTAAACGTGGGATACTCTGCTTTTTTTTTCTTGTCTTCAAAGTTTCATTTAAAGTAGTGCGTGTTGTGTCTTTCCTTGAGTGTTTCTAACCCAAATTTCATTTAAAAAAAAAAATTTTTTTTCTTGTTGAATCTATTTTAAAAAATATTTAAGTGATTAGATGATTTTTTATATTTCAAAAAAAAAAAAAGTGATTTTACATTTTTACTTCACATAACTTTTGAAGTACCTGTACTTGAATAATTTTTAAAGTTAGCATTAAAGTTGCTTGAAAACGTGACCAAATTTTTAGCTTTTTTTTTTATTATCTGCATATACAAGGTATACATACCTGTCATAATGTCAATTATTAAAATTATTAATTTGTTCTTTTTATTTTCTTTATAAATGTATTACTTACGTAAAACAGGTTGCTCTAATAGGAATTAAGCATATATCTATGGGTTGTGATGTAGAAATATAGATCCAATTTTATTTCAATTAAATTTATGAACAATGTATAGATACAAATGAAATCACCAAAAATGAAATTACTGATGAAAATTGTTCACTGATTTCAATAAATTTTAATTTATATTCAAACCTGTATTGTAAACTGTAATATTTCAGATGTATAAAACTTTCAAGAAAATGTAAATTGTCACTGAGTTCGAGAATCGAAATTATTATTATTATAGAAAAGAGATCACTTTCTTATACATGATCTACATACATTCAAGATTCCTATTATAAATCACAAATTTCATTTGATTCCAAATGCAGTCTAATTTAGAAGGCGCAGATAACTGCATTACAGTATTGGTTAAGTAGATTTCCGCCATGATACGTTTTAAAGGGACGTGATAGGTTTGGTACAGAAGTTTAGATAAATTTTAAATAATAAGGTTGTTTAAAAAGCCTTCAAGAAAATTTTACATTAATATTGTAGCTGAATTAAACTGAAACCATTTCAGCATTTTTCAATGGGACAATCATTTCTGGCATTATACTATACGTTTATAATTCCTAGACATTTTTGTGTCGAATATTGAATTTATTATAAAATCATTTTAAGATATCTAACGAAGTGCCAATGTTTATGAGAATACTAGGAAAACAAATCAAAATCCATCAACAATAAAAACCCTACATTTGATATTTTTTATAAAGTAAGCAATTTTAAATCAAAGCATATATTTATCGAATTAATTGTATTATAAAAATTAAATTGTATAACAGAAAATTAACAAATTCTTGTATAGTATTAAAGAAAAGCGCAACGCTCAAATTGCAATTTTTCAATTTATAATTAAATTATTTGATATGTGTACCTACTTATTTTTGTAATTGTTTAAGACAATAATCAAGAATTTATGTAGAAAAGTTTTGTATAAATTTTTTCAATTAATACAAATTGACAATTTAATGCGTATATATGCTGCTTGTATTTTTACAAAACTGAAAGGGTTTATTTTAGTTAAAGGACTGAAATTATTATTAAAGGTATAAATTACAATAAAAGGTGATTATAATAAAGAATGAAAAGGTGGAAATCTTGAAACGCCTTTTTTGACATCTTAAAGGTGAAAATAATTATTTTTATTTTAATTGAATTTTTGAATTGTTTTACACTTAGTTTTAAATTTTAGAAAATTAAATAAAATTTGTCACTTTTTTTTAAATTTCTAAAATTGATTTGTCAAGAATATGTGCATGAAGCTGTCGAAAAACTGCATTAATTAAAGAATTGTATGAAGTAATTTTGCATTTAATTGCATACGCTTTTTTTCCTTTTGCAATTTCAAAAGCAATTTTACAATAATTATTTTATTATTAACAAAAAACTGCAATCGAATTTAACGTCAAAAAATTTATATAAAATTCCCATACATTTCGAATACAATAGACACCTTCAATTTTTCCAATTGACCGGGTTATTTCAATAAAAATGTAATTTTTTTTTTTCTTATATAACATGAGATTTTTGAAAATTTTCATATACCCATTGTAGAATAGAAGAAAAAGAAATGTGAAAAAAAAAAAAATAATTGTGCGCATAACTTGCGGCTATATTGAAAAAGGACATTTTATTATTATAAGGGATAATAATAAAATGCTTTTAAGGTGATATAAAGTTCCCAAAAAAAAATCTTGGTTCAGAGTGGTCTTTTTTTTTATTTTTATTTAATAGTATATCTACCTTTGTATGATTGAATATGTAAAGTCAATTGTCTTACGAATATTTTCTTATATATACGGAATAAGCAAATAATAATTTTATAAATAAAATTTTCAATGCCCTTCCATTTCCAATATACAATACACAAAATTTTACTTCTCCAGTACATTCAACAGTTAGTAACAATTATTCTCTATATGACCGGTTATTGATCTTATTATATGCATTGTATACATATTATATTATATAGATTGATGTATTAACCGTTCATTGGATGTGAAACACCCTGGGTGGTGCATTTATAATAAAACAAAAAATTATATTGAATTTTAATGCATAATATATAAATTCGCTTATTAAAAATTATTATAAGGGTAAATGAAAGTTATTATACTTACTGAATTTTAATAATAAAAATCTTTAAATTTTATAATGATTAGGGAAAGAAATATGGAAATGTTGCAGATCTAAAAAAAAATCCTATACTCGTATATATCAAATAAATGTATAAGGAATGATGAAACTTCACGGGAGGTATCTTCTTAAGACTAGAAATGATTTTAAGGACTTTTTTGTAAAAATGAAAAAAAAAAAAATCATTGACTGCACATTTACATTTAATTGATCTTTTGATAGTCAAAACTATTGTTCTATATTAATTTTATATATATATATATATATACATAAAGGAGATCTTAAAGATCAAATCATGCCGGCAGCAAGCACTCGTAATTCTTCCGTATAAAATAAAATATAATAAAATATTTATGCTTTTTTTTTGTGTGAGACAGAGAGAGAGAAAGAGAATTTTTTGCTTTAAAAAAATTAAAATTGAAATTTTCTTCCGATACATCGATTTTCGTGTGAAATACACTTATATAAAAAGCAAAAAACAAAAATGTCAATACTTAATCGAAAAATTTTTCACATAGGTACACCAAATTTTTATGTACTCTATGACATAACTTACAACATAATTTAAAAATTCCCGAAATAACCTTAATAACCTTTTCATCTAAATTTATGATAAAATTGAAATTTTTTCAATTATTGTGGTTTAGTGGAGCGTATTATATAAGAAAGAAATTTTATGTTGGTCTTAACGGGGAACCTACCAATACAATATTTATATAGAACATTTAATAAACTCTCATATAAACTTCACAAGTAAATCATACACAATAATTTTATTATTCACATAATTATAAGTTTTTTGTGTTAAATCTTTAGTATACCTTGAAGGTGAAGAACTTTACATTTTTATGAAATAAAATTTTTAAATAAATTAAATTGTAATTAAATAAAATAAGTAATAAATATCTTAAAACTATGAAATGCAGGCAAATGTTCTCAATTAGAAATAATTCAGGAAGAGCATGTAACATCTATCAGTTTTGAAAACAATGGTATTGCAAGCACTAAAATTGAATGAGAAGTTAAAGCATCATCTATAAAAATTACTTTACGGGGTATAAGAACAGTTGAAAATAGATTGATGACTATATTTTCCATTATTATAATCGTGCGGGTGCTAATTAAAATAACTTCCATTAGGGTTGAATAGGGTGAAACGAGTAAGATTAACCGAATCTATTTTGTCCAACATCTGCAAATGCATTCCGAAATAAATTAAATACTTCCAGATGGATACCCGAGCTATATATTTTAGTTAAATTTCAGCTACACTGTAAATTCTGCACTACATAAATATCAGTTACACTATACAAATCACACATGTTTTGTTGGATTGTGGGTACTTCCTAGCCTACCAACCTATAAAGAAAAAGAAGGATCAATAAAATATCGTAAAGAAATTTTATGAATAAAAAATTTTCAATTTGTAAATGAAAAATAATTTAATATATCTCTATTATGCAAGAAATTATATTTTAGAGTCATTTAGGTGGGAAGCTATTTGACCGTAATAAAACATAAAGCTATTGTGAGTTTTAACAGGAAAATGGAGACAGATAATCATTTTGCATACTGTTTAACATCATAGCCAAAAATCTTTGTAAAAACTATAAAGGACTAGAAGAATTTCCTACATTTAGTATCGATTCCAACTTTGAAGAACAATATTGAATTTGGAATTCCGGGGAAAATGTGTAAAAAATTACTCAAATTTGGACCTTTAGAATAATACTATATTTAAAAAGTTAATGATAACAATTGCAAAATACACACATGCATATCTGGAATTCTACTGTGTTAATGTTTAAATTTAAAAAACTAGACACTTACAGCAACTACCGTATATATTTATTTTTATTATCCACTATTGGTTAAAAAAAAAACAAACGATTTCCGGGTAAATTATATTGTATATTTCACCTTAAGATGTGAATATTATCATTACGCACGTCCTAAAAAGTTTCAAAACATCATAAAGTCTATAAAGTCTAATTATAATGTGAGTTTAGGTTTTTACCACATATATGGAATGTGGTTAAAGTTTCATACAATTTCAACATTATTATTTTGTTATCATTTCTTATTGTGTTAGCAATAGTAGCTTACAAATAACACAAATGCATTCATATGCAAAGTTTTGTAAAAATGAATTAGAAAAATTGTAATTATTGAATAGAACACGTAAAATTCAATCGCCATGCATCGAAGAAAGAAAAAAGAAAACTTTTCAAAATGAGGAAAACTTTATTGCAATTTCACTTTTTATCTTTATAATTTTTATTGCATTATAACTGTATAAATGTAAGTGTTGTGCCACAAACTATTCTACATATATATTATGACAATGCATTTGCATTTTGCTTCTACATATATCGAAGAAAAGGAACTAAATTTTAATCCTTTTTCTTTAGTAAAAACGAGTATTTTCTTGCTTGACATGATAAAATGTCCTTTTTTTTCGTATATTTCTGTGAATAATTATAAGATAAAAAAAACAATAAATAAAGGAAAAAAAAAATGAAATTGCAAGGGAAGCACATCCTTTGTTCTTATATGTCAATTTGGTGCACACGTCGAATTATGAAAGCATCTTGTTTTTTGTCGTTTTTTAACTCATCTTGTTTGTTGGTTGTTTTTTTTTTATATTATTTTTATTATTATTGTGTTATTTTTTTTCTTGTGTAATGACGACGACAGTCATTACAATCAGGAAATGTCAAAATGATTATGAGAATGATGATGATGATGAGGTCTAAATTTATGCCAACATTTCCTTGTGGAAATTTTATGGGTAGTTTTTATGTTTTTTTCTTTTCATTTCTTTTGTTTCTGTTTTTTTTTTTGTTATTTAAAATTTTTCATTTTCAATTGTAAAGTCACGTACTGCAATCGCATTGTTCTAAGGTAGTTATGTGCACCTCTTGAGATTTTTTCTCTTTTTTGTTGTTCGGGTAATTTTTTTTGTTCTTTCTTATTGTTTCTTTTACTCGCTCACTCATTCATTTTATTGTTCTACCGATTGGATATGTGAGTACTTTGCCAAGATAAGTTTTTTTTAATTTTTTTCTTCTTCTTCTTTTACTGTTACTATTGTATAAGGGGGAAGAAATAAATCAAAATAAGAAAGAAAAACAAGTATGTATGTATGTACATATTTCATATATATATAGAGGAAATTGTAGTGATAGATACTCGGAATTAATTTATAATATGTAAGATATGTATTTGAAATAGAAAATTGGAAATTCGTGAAAACTTTGATTAGGACCAAAAAATGTAATATAAGATTTGAAAACATAAAAAAAATCAAACTTTTATAGTGAACTAATTTAGGAAATTATTATTTGATTTTTTGTTTTTATTTTTCATTCGTAATAAAAATTTTTAACAAAATTTCAGGTTTATTAACTTACACTAATTTATGTTCACTCATTACCTCGCAACTCAGAATTAACAATAGTTGCTTTCGAAAAACTGTTTATTAAGACATCATTGTTTTTTTTATTCCTATTTCACTGCTGCGAGGAGCATAGACTTGGTGCACGATATTGTAGATAACCATGAACACCAGTTTCTTACGTCATTGAGTTTATTAGGTAGGTGACGAGCCTACCGTTAAATCTTTAATACAGATTTCTGTATTATATAAAAAATATAGATACAGATTCTGTATTTTATAAAAAATCTTTAATATAAAAATCTTTAATAAGAAATCATTAATATAGTTATAGAAAATTCAATTAAAAAATTATAAAAATTGAATAAGGGAAATGCAATTTTTTATGTCAATATATTGGCATAAAGCTCGCTTTTATATTATTCATATAACTAGAACTTACTTCGATCATTTCTGAAATTTTATGACTATAGTGTTCTCAATACTTTGGTATGGTAATTTTGAAAATCAATTGTCGATTTGTGTATAAATTTGTATTCAAGAAATTTGAAAATTCTCTTTAGCAATAAGATTCATCTTTGAGTCATACGTTTTGTTAACAGACATAATTGCTATATGTATATGAACTGATACCCTTTGGAAAAATACCAAATACATTTTGGAATCATACTCACTGTAAGTATAAGCAGTCGACAAAAACCATTATTGTACGTGTAATATAGTCTATCATTTTTCATGTTTGGCTTTAGGAAAATCGCTGGCATTACGTTCGGTACTACTATATCAATACCCATTTACTATAATTTAAATAAAAATTGCGCTATAAAATGAATTAATTTTTCGACAAATAAGAGAAATTTTAATTACAATATTGATTTTTTTTTTGTGTTATTTTTCATGATTTCAATCGGCCAACAGGAACCAACTATAACAATACAGTGATTTTCAAAAAATTTTATTGAGTTATAATAGGTGTCAGTTTTGAACATCCTTTTAAAATTTTGGTCTCAAAGATGCAATTGAATAAGATGATTGAATGTATTCCTAAAGAGATTATTAAAATTTATATTTTAATTTTAATTATTCAAACCAAAATTTCGACATAATTATTTTTAACGCTGTGATCCAAGGTATCCCAACCATAATGATTTTTGTTAAACAAGCTTTTAATTGATTTTTATAACATTTTATATAACTATATAATGAAATAAAAATAACAAAAATTTTAATAACAATGATAATAATTAGTCAAATATGTAATAAAAAAAAAAACCAAAAATTAAAAATCCCTTCTTAGATAATATCAAAATTATAATGAGTGACACTTGAAAACTTAAGAATAGAAATTGAAATTTTTGCAAAAAATTGTGCTTGAATAAATTAAAAATATTTGTTCACATTCATGTAGATATCATACATACTTACATCTACAGATACAAATGTACACTTAAACTAAATTATTATTCGATAACTAGATACACTCATGGGCAAGAAAAAAAACCACATTTTTTTATAATAAAATTTATAAGTTAAAACTTGCTATATTCTGTCTTCAAAAACAATTCCTTCCTTAAAAACTTAGGGCACAAGTAACAAGTCAAACATTTTCATGAATTTTGTGCAATTTAATTTGAATTTAATAATAGTGTTCAAAAAAACTATTGCTAGTTGATTTTGTTTGTTGCATAACAAATAGAAAAGATCATACAAATTCTAATCAAGCAATTGCCTGAAACATGTTTGACATTTAAATCAAACTTAAACACACAAAAATATGTAAAAATTTATTTGAAGTAACAGTATTATTTTATCAGTGTAGTGTAAAAATCACAAAACAATATTATAAAATTTTCAAAATGGAATCAAACAACTTGTATGGGTACAACATAGAAAATTCATTTAAAATTTTTCCAGTACTGTGCAAATTGTACAAATACATTTTTTTCATACATATATCTATATAGATGTATATTATATAAAAATTGAGCATCATCAGTAATCTATAAACGTATAGCTACATATATATACAAATTTTATATATATGCGGCTATATATGTATGTATTCAATGTATATTTATCGTAATCTTAAATATCAAGTGACATAAAATTAGTTGATTTTTATGTCATTAATGATGTCATTATGTTATTTACGTTTCAGGGACTTTAATATATTATTGAAAAGCTTTATTTGGTTGCATGGAGGGATGATTTTTAAGTATTTAATAATGAATTTATAATATATTTGTATTATGTATATATACAAGTATATATATATATGCATATGTTTATATTTGTTTTTGTAATATTTAAATGAAATGATATAATATACAAAATTATATATATATATACATAGAAATTCATAAGACCATGACTAATGGACATGGTGCCTATAATAAGATTTTTGTTTATGCATGCATTTGTACTAATGTATGCAAATTAGATTTTAAATTAATTTGTTTGAACAAAAACTATATATACACATAATACATATATTTATACAAATTTATTTGAATATCATAAAAAGTATGTACGTATACACATATACATATGTATATTATATAGAGGCATATTATGTATATGTATATGTGAAATTAAAATTTAAAATTTGATATTTTATTCTTAAAAATCAAATGACCTGGCACATGATATTATTTTTGTTCCAACAAAATTTTGAATATCTATACTAGGTATATACTTAAGAGCGCTGCAATTATCTATATTTTATTATTTTATATACTTTAGTTTTAATAACAATTACATTATTTTATGAATATATATATAACATTTAAATTGTATATTTTAGCAGCTCTTAATAAATAGTTGCATTTAGTATATGCGCGTGTATAATTAAGAATAAACTTTTGTATAAGATAAGAACGAAATATAGAATAATTATTTTATATAATTAAAATGTTAAATAATATTGTGTATATTTTGAATTTTAACTATATAAATCCCGTATACAATTTTATTTATAATATAGTTATGCGGATGCGATTATTGTATTGAGTTATTGAAAAAAAACAAATAAATTAATTTCTATATTTATTATTTAGAAAATCTAGTATACGAATCAATTAAAAAAATTGAATATTTGAAAATCACATTCAATATTTTAAAATATATTTGGTTAGATTAAATATGAATTAACAAAAGGCACCATCCATTATGCACATATGGATTGTTAACCAAGGCAAACTTAATTCATATATTGAACGTTTGAATAAACATTTGATTGCAATAAAAATATTTCGTATATATTTTGTAATTTGAAAATTGTTATTTAATAAATTCGATTTTTAAAATGAAATAAGGTGAACAATAATGATTCTGAATTATATTTCATATATGTATAGATATGTACAAGAGAAGATTATAGTTTTAATATGGATAATATAAATTTTAAAACATGATTGTGAATTTGCACATTAAGTATTGCAGATCTAAACTAAAAGTAAGAAAAAAATTATAAATATAAAATTATTTTGTTCTTTGTATTTCAAATTAACTGATCTATGAAAAAATATCCTTGTAATTATATATTCCGCATCAAAATAGACGCGTTTTGTTTTTTGTTTGTTAATCAATTTGAATTGATTTTTTTGCACGGCCAAATTCCAAATAAGTTCTAAAATATATTATGAATTTTACTAATACAACATCATAGTTGCGGAATCAATAAGAATGTGCCTATTACTAAAACTAAAATCAAAATTTTACTCAAAGAAAGGGATCGTGTGTTTGTTCAACAAATATTTGTAATTTATTTTTGATATATATAAGAATAGGAAAGATTCTAGGAAGAATAAGGACAAATATATAGGATCTGAAAATATTTTACTTATTAGAGACCAAATAGATTGAAATTAAGGTATTAGTCCTTCAGCAAGGCTATACTTTAATTTATTTTTTTAACAAAATCTTTCATTTCAAAAACAAAAACTTTTTGAACTTTTTCTTTTGTAATTTTCCGTAGCCGACTCCTTTTTATATACAACTCTGGAACCTGATTTTATCGAATACAAACTCCTTGATTTTAAGTGATAAAAATACAAACGTCGCCTAAACGTTTTCTTAATTTTTAATAATTTTCAAATCTCGAATTTAGTAATACAAATCTATAATTACAAACAAAATTAAATAAAGCTTTAAATTTCTTTATTGTAGCAAAATTTTCATAGCTTAATCTGCACTCTGTGACAGTTAAAATAATTTTTATATACAAGTCGAACCGAAATATTTCGATTATGGGTTCGATTATGGGATTAGTCTAGCCTTTTCCAAAAAAAATAAATATAAATTTTAAGCTTCCAATCATGTTCGTTGGACTTATACAATTTTCTTTAAAAACACATAAGTATGTCATATACAGGTAACACACAAAAGCAAATCAGAAATACGTACAGATGCTTACACTTAAATCTTAACTATATGTACCTACTGTTTTACATGTATTATACTGCTTTACCTGTGTAGACACTTAAATCCAACTTGATATATTATATTATTTTATAATACTGTTCAATCAATATTCTAACATTTTTCTGTATAAATTTATAAATCCACGTTTCTATAGAGTTCTTAATCTTTTATATATGAATGAAAATTTTATTTTCATCAAAATATTTTTGTATTATTATTGGTTTCTTTAATGTTTTTATTTTAATTCTATTTTTGGGAACAAATTCCATTTAATATTAAACATTGAATACAAAATGTAGGGAGAAAAAATTTTTGTCTCGGTATTTGATCAAAATATACACGTGGTTCATATTAAGATTCTTTCTTCTTTAATTTAATTTGAAAATAATTTTATTGCTTTTAAATAATTATAATAGGTAAACTGTTTAGTAATAGGGTAAATACGAGTATAATTTTTTTTATTTTAAATTTATGTTAAAGAATTAAATATTTTACAAATTTGTCTGCGACAATAAGTACACGTAGTGATAAATTTTAAATATTTAAAGAGTAGAATACAGCTTGTACGGCAATTTATTTGATATTGCTCGACTATAATCACTCATATGATTGTATTATTTAGTTACTTATATAATAAAATGATGTGTGCCCGTTGCAGAATATATAATGTAGCGCTTTTTCGAAAAATTTTCAATTATCTAACTAAAAATTTCAACTCAAAACAGCTATTACGTGAAATTGATAACTCTGACTTAAAAAAAAACGTTGAAATATCTTCATAAATGCTATGGACATTTTTCAAACAGAATTTTTTTAATTTCATATTTTCTGCAACTCTCCAAAACTACTCCTAAACGTGGTAATTTTTCCTTCTTCACCAACACGAATAATTTTTTTCCTATAAAATTCCAAGGAATCACTTATCGAGACCTTTTATAACTAGTTACGGACCACCCACCCTGTATATAGCACGCGTGTTTATATTCATAATGAAGAATTAAATGGCACGATAATGTATAAATATGTACTTGCGATGTGTATTTCAAAATATAGGAAAATCTAATAAAACGATTAACAAAAAAAAAAACCAAAAAACAAAACAAATAAATGAAATTGAATCAAATTTCAACTTTCATCATTCAAAATTAAATGACTGAATTTATAACAATTACAAGGGGTGAAAAAAAATTGTTTCTATGACCACAACGAATATTTGAGAAAATCACTATTTTACCTGTTAAATTGTAGATAATGCTTATTTGTGTATTTGACTGTGTACAATTATAAGCAAATCATTAAAAATAACCTAAAATTACACTTGTAAATTGCAAATAACCCATATACTAAAATAATATAACAATTTCAATTCGAGTTTTTTATACTTTCTCTGTAAACAAATATTTTCTTTTTTATAGTATGTAGATTAAATTTTATTACCTTATCTATGTATTTCGGTATGTGTAGCATATAGTTTTAGTAATTTTTCTGTGAGACACAAAAACTCGATTAACACATGCATAATATATAGAGGATCGCTTGACGTTAATCCATTTGCAATTCCAAAACACTCTTAAAAATAGATGAAATTGAAGTTTATAAATTGTACATATAGTTTGTTAGCAAATCTTGCATTATTACAAATCATATATCTAGCAAACTTAATTTTTAATTATTTTTTGTAATTCGAACATTATTTAAGAAAATTGAATCATATCAGTTCCAAAAATAGTTAAAATTTTTTTTTAATTTTACTACTTTTAATTAAAATTCAAAACTACAATGATATTATTCGGCGACCCATTTAATATCGTAAATCAAAACTGGAAGAGTATAGGCAAAAACGCTACTTGAATCAATTTTATCACTTTACCATTATTTCTAAGTACATATATATATGTATGTTCTAAATACTTTTGATTTCTCAATAAATATATGATCACTTCTTAAAATTATCATTAATTTAACAAATAGTGCTTAAATCGCCTGTTTGTTCATTAAATAATTTTCACTACTCGAAACAAATATCTATACATTTTAAAATATGACCCTATAAAATTTTCTATGATAAGTTCACCGAAATATTTAAAAATATATGTTAAAGTATTTTAAATTAAAAATAAATTAAAATTGCAATGAACAAAATCGCTCAGTTTTTTTTTTTTTTGTTAAATTTTCATTAAAGAAAAAAATATTCACACTTGCACTTATTTTAATTTTATATACCTAGTATAACAAATTCAAAAATACATCAAAAACATCAATTAAAAAATTTAAACTATACTTTTATTTCTCTACATACATACATATATTTTCATCAAAAGTAATAATTATTTCTAATGTACCAGTGTACTTAAGTAATATCAGAAAACTTTTCTTTTGATTTTATAATTTCATTTAATGAGCATTTCAATTATACAAAAAAAAAAAAAATCTTGAAACAAAAAATCAAAATTTTGTATTTTGTTGTTTGTATTTTTCATTTTTCCAAAAAAAACAAAAAAAAAATCATTAAACTAGAGGTGTAAATCACACAATTTAATTATAACATTAAATTTATAATAGTCATTATAATTTATAATATAATAACTTTTTAAGCACTCGGTCTTATATAGTGCCATCTGTAAATATGAAAAATGAAAGCAACAAGAAAAAAAAGCAATTTTTTTTTGTATGATGCACGTATTTCAAATTCATTTTGAAATTCCATAAAATTTTACAAAAATTAATGTATGTATGTATTTGTGTGTATAAATAGTTACAAATTATACATTCGTAAAACTGTAATTTAAAATTACTATTATTTTTGTTTTTCTCCATAAAGTTTGAATCCTTAATCCTTTTAACTGCATAAGTATAATATTCCTGTATATATACACACAATATAATAATGACTCATTGAGACTGAAAGTCTGTTTAATTTACTATGACTTATTAAACTTTCTGTTTAGTTGGTTCAGTTTCAGTTGATTTCTAAAATGCGATGCATATACAAAAAAAATGCAATTCCACCTTTACCTATTTTTATTTTGTTTTTATTATTATTCTTACTATTATTATTTAATGAATTTATAAGTATATACATACGAGTATAGAAGAAATAAATAACTACATACATATAATCTATACATATATGTATATATGCTAGTGTATAGGATCTTATCAAATCACAGTAATGGAAATAATTAAGAAAGCCTTACTATTATTTTATTTGTTTGTTTGTTTTTCATTTCTTTCATTTAATTATATTATGCTATGAGTAGCCTTAAAATATACAATATAAGCAAAGGAAAATAAAAGGTAACAATTGAAAAAATATAGTTAATGTATTAATAATTTTTTTTTTTTATAGTAAATTTTAAGTATATATATATATATATACATATACAACTTTTTTTTTAAAAAAAAGATCGTATACAGTTAACAAAATTATGATTTGACCATCACAATCAGGTATACAATAATATAGGTATATACAATAAAACTTTGTAATGTGTTGCCGTTTATATTATATATATTCTGAAAAAATGTAGTAAATTTTTTGTATTATATTGTAAAACAAAAAAAATATTTACTGCTTAATTATCAATTTAAAATATTGATCTAAAATTTTTGAAATAATTTCTAACAGTTTGATGTAATATATAGTAAATACTCGTATTATAGTAATACCAAAGGTTTTCTTAAATAAACCTTATTTTCAATATTATAATAAACCTTATTTTCAAACCTATGCAATTACAATTACGAACATTTTTAAATTAAAAAAATATTAATTTACAAATATTTAACAAAATCATTAAATTATATGTGAATCATTAAATATGTGAACAAGAAAATACGAACCGTAGACTTGTTCATGTTTTATCTACGATATCATGCACCAGCCGTATGTTCCTCCCAGGGGTAAAGTAGAAATGAAGAAAACTAAAAACATACGAATGTGAACGAAAAATAATGTATGTTGATATATTTTAATACATACATCCAATTTTTATTAAAATAATAGAATAAATTTTTCAAATTATAATTCGAATTACTTGATATAAATTGTTTAATTTAACAAAACATAATTCACAGTCATCACAGTATTGCTTAATATTACAAAACATAAAAAAAAATGTATTATATAAAAATTTTGAAATAGATTAATACACGAGAAAATTTTAATTTAATTATTTTTTCAATATAAATAAAAGAAAATTTTACATTATATCAAGTAAATTAAGTCACAAATCGTAAATTATACTTTGCAATAACAATCAAATTATGGCCGAACATAAAATCAAATTACATTTACAAAAAAAAATTTCATTTAGCTAATTTGATTTTTTTTTTTTTGCTTGCTTATTATATCGCTGAAATACAGGTAAAATTTATTATATTACAGTTATACACAGTAGCAGCCTCCATTTACGTGTTTAGATAAAAATAATAACGTTGAAGTTAGCTGAATATTGCAACGATGAAAGTAGAAAAAGATGAAAGTAATATAGAAATTATATTTAGAAAGAAAATTTATTAATAAATAAAAATTCAAGTAAAAAAAATTTGTATTAACTAAAAACGGTAACACTGAAATTTAAAATTTATTGTAAAAAGAAAATGAGTGTTTTTACTGAGTTGGTTTCATGGAAAATTTTTATTGAAGCCAAATTCAGACAAGAAAATAACAATTATAACAAAAAAAAAAAAAAAAAACACACAAAAACAAAATGAAAGAAATCAAAAATTAAAATATAAATAAAGTAAGGAAGTAATGATGAATGTATGAGTATATTACACCCAGGAAAAACAGTGCACACATAAATAATAATTTGTATAGAGAAAGAAAGAAAAAAACAACAACAAATTGGAAAAACTTAAAAGAAAAGTTTTTTTTTTTTTTGTTCTTTTTATTTTTGCAAATGAAACCATCAAAAATTGCAACAAAAGGGTGACAAGTGGCAAAAAGAGGTTTCCATTTTCTTTTCTATATTTTTTCTTTTTTTCTGGTTTTTATTTTTTTTTCATGTATTTTTTCTGGTTTTGTATTTTATTTTTTTGTTTTCCTTTTTCCTTATTGTATTTTCATTTTACAAGTACAGGAAATGAGAGTATAAAAGATACAAAGAAATTTCATTGTGGTTTTTAAGATCTTTACGGTCTATACAAAAACCAAGCACCAGTATACAAGGATAATGTATAATATATATATAACCAAACCAAAGACGATAATAAAAAAGAAAAATCAAAATGAAAAACCAAAAAACATGGAATCTCCATATATTTTTTTTTTAATGTTTCTTCCATATAAATGTTCAAAAAGCTTCTTCAAGAAGATGAAACGCAACATCTACCATATATGTATGTATATAACTTAACAAAATCGTATATGTACTATACAACGTATATAAATACATCTGTAATGTATTAAACAGAACATTAGTAAAGATTCATATATGCTATTATATTTAATAATAAAGAATAAATTTTAATGAATACAAGAAGTTTCACATTATTTCCGTATTATGATAAAGAAAAAAATTTTACATTGAAAACAAAACAAAAAATAATAATTAAAATTTTTATAATATACCGATGACACTTTCACTTATATATGTATGTAATACAACTAAGGTGAAATAATGCATTTTATATAAAATAAAAATTTCTTATGTTGAGCGACCATGATCATATTTTTTAATTTGAAGGACAATGCATCATAAAATCAAATTATGTATCATGTAATTTAGATGCTACTTAATTTTTTTTGTATGTTTAAATATACGAATGCATGTAATGTTATATAAATATATATGTTAATATAGAGTTGATATTTTATAAAAAGAAAAATTATTTAGCATATTACAACAAAATTTCTTTGATTATATCATCCATCTGTTCTGCAGTTGTATGAAGAAATTCCCATTAAGTCAAATTATCAGTGTAATAAGCACATTACTTATTAATTTCACAACTATGATGTATTAGTAAATTCATAATATAATTAGTGTAATAGGCACAATACCTATAAATATATATGTTCTCGTTATTGTGTGTTTCAATAGTAGATTGTATGTAGCAGTCAATGTAAACAAATACTTAGCAATGTAGAGAACATTTCGTCGGCAATTTCTTCATGACTCTGTAGCTCAGCTGGTAGAGCGTCCGCCCAGAAAGCGGTAGGTCACTGGTTCGAGTCCAGTTCGAGGAGAAAAATTTTTTAATTAATTTTTCTGCCTTTACCTCGTTCATTTGATTACGTTATCCATCTGTTCTGCAGTTGCATGAAGAAATTTCCATTAAGTTAAACAAAATTTAGCTTTGCGAATAGTATAATATGTTTCAGGTATTTATTTATATACAATTTTATAATAACCAGTATAGAGGAATATATAATAAATTAAGACTGCCTTATAATTAATTTAGTATAAACTCGAGATGTTACATAATATACTTGATTTCTCAGTTTATATTCAAATCTTTCAATGATTCCATTCCAATATACAATCTAACGAAATAATGTACTCGTAATTATATTAAGGATAACCTGAACTTGTCATTAATAATTTTCAAAAAATATTTTTGATTGATTAATTGAAAATATTAATTTGGCTGATTAATTTTTAAAATGCAATACTACTTTAATCTTGTTTTTGTACATTTCCAATTGTATATAAAAACAACAAGAACAATATGAAAGAAATCTTCACTAATTTGGAAAGGTGTTAACAGTATTCTTTTTACAAAAATAAGTCATATAGAAATTTTTTAATTTTAAAATTTTAATTTTAATTAAAATAAATTTGAGTATAGCAAACGAAATTTCAATGCATATATTATATACTTAGATTAAAACTATACTAATGCAGAGTATAACGAAGCTTTTCATAATAAACAATTTTCTTATATTTTCGCGCGAATAGAAAAAAAAAAATTAAAAGAAAATTCATAAGAATTTTTAAAATGTTTTCAATTTCTCGACTCCTATTTATTTTTTTTTTTTGTATATAGCTATGTATATAAACCTTATACAATTAAGATTTCAAATAAAAATTCTAATGGTTTTGTGTTCTCATAATGTATATATATATATATAAGTGTATATGTAAATGAATTTTTAATTTGTAAAATAATAATGTGCTATATAAGAAAATTTTTAAGCTAAATCAATTTAGAAATTCTTAACATTATTCATATGGTATATATATGTTCATATGTATGTAATGTACCATTTTTTTTTTAACATTAAAAATCTCTTTTATTTCTTAATATAAATATCAAGCGTCCTTACAAGTCATTCTAAAATAATTTACAGTAATGTAAAAGCACTTGCATTTAGATTAAAATTACTAGACATAAAAGAAAAAGAAAACCATTTAAAAACATTTTTATCAATTTATTGAAATGCACTTTAAAACAAAAAAACAAGAAAAAAAAAGTTTTTGATGTGTTTAAGGTGCGCTTAAAGTTACACGTCACACATATATAATATCGTAGAATTAAAAATTCTTTATTAAAATTAAATTAAACGGAAATTACTGTTATATTGATTGTTGTATTTATCAATTCCGTTACGATTCTTTTGATCTTATAAAATCGTGTTTTTATTTTTTAAGGTTTTGTAAATTTTAATTGTTAAATCTGAAATGCACTTCACCATAGACATTCATCCATCTACATATATTAACAAAAATATTTTTTATTAAAAATACGAGTAAAAAAAAAACCAAAACACTTATTAATAAAAACCTAAAAGCCTGACAAAAACAAATCTTTTAAAATGAAAGGATATTTGACTTAATTTAAAAAATAAAGTTTATAGAGTGAGTAAAATTTAATATGTCTGTATACATAAAGTAGAGAAAATATTTAAAAAAATTTCAACTTAGCGTGATGACAGTAAATAACATTTATTAAATTCTGTACAAATTTTATTTCTTTAATTTAATCGTATTACATTTTGTTAATATATGACGGAGATGTCAGAAGTCAACCAGTGTAAGTTACCAAATGTTAATTTTGGCATAAAGAGTGAAAAAATCAAACAAAAAAAAAAATTGACGTTTGTTAGCAAACTATTTTATTAACTAGTCCGAACTTAGCTTAGGAATAAATGGCATTAAGTAAACAATGAAAAAAATCTTAATCAGGCTCAATTGAGTATTTTTATAAAATAATCAACTCTATCTAAAATTTACCCCCAGATAAAAATTTATTTGAAAAAATTTTGAGTGAATCATTTATTGCTCCAAACATAAAGGTAAATTAAGAAGGAAATCGGTGCATTTTTTTTTATTATTGCAATCGATCATGTTTCGAAATTAATTTTTGCAGCAACGATTATGGTTAAACGATTGACGTCGTTCGGAATATACGAGTATATTATATAAACACAGTGTTTATACTTTTGTTATGTTAGTATGCAGTTCTTATGTTAAGAATATATACAAGATGAGAAACAATTAATTAATAAATAATTAATAAATGTTGTAGAAAACAAAATTATTTTTAACAAAACATAATTTCTATTTGAGAATAATGTATTTATAGTTTAAAATAAAAGAAATAAATTCGCATCAAATCGATGGTTTGAAAATTTACAGTTTTCCCTTTAACAAATTCTCTTAGTTTTATTTAAAAAACAATTTTCGTGTTATTTTACCTATTTTTATTAATAATTAAAATATGTATATCAAAATATTGCATACATTTCGGATGACTAAAAACAAATTGAAAAAAAAATTGACGAATTGAACAGTGTTGTAAGGTATAAGAGAGCTAAGATCCAAAATTATTTTTTTTCAATTGTATGGCATTTACTGTTTCGGAAGTAGTAATAACGACTAAGAATTGAAATTTCACTAATCTTAATATTAGATAATTTCGAAAATGAGAAAGAAGCTGTAAAAATATTTTTGTTTTTCTAACAAAATAAACTATTTATTAATTTCCCGAAGCTGCTACAATTTCAAACTTTTTCAAGCTACTGTCTTAAAGAAAAATGATAATAACTATTAATTTCAATTTTCATTTTGACATTGTAATTTTAAACGATATTGTAGAAAAAACGATTCTCAACTTTTCCTTGTTTGGAAAATTTTAAAATTGTTCATTGTTTTCAGGTTATGCGATTTTAGTCAAAAAAAATAGCATTTTCAAGGCTTATATATTTTTGAGGAGAGGAAACAGGATAAAAATTTCTACTAGGAAAATAAATTTCAATATTATAATCTATATAAGATCTATAATATGTAAGTTTTTCTTCTATATATATAAGGTAAATGCGGATATAAAATTTCAGTTTTCTAACTTATATAGAGTGTGAAAGCTTTTTAAATAGATAAGTGGACGAAAGCAATACCGGAAGACACGGACAGAGTAAAACTATAATAAATATTCTTTTTGCAATTTTTCTTTTTTTTTAATAGAAAAGTTCGAAAAAAAAATCAGATTTTTATTATGAATTTAATAATACAACATCATAGTTGTGAAATTAATAAGTAATGTGCTTATTACACTAATAATTTTAACTTAATGGAAATTTCTTCATGCAACTGCAGAACAGATGGATGACGTAATCAAAGGAACGAGTTAAAGGTAGAAAAATTAATTAAAAAATTTTTCTCCTCGAACTGTACTCAAACCAGTGACCTACCGCTTTCTAGGTGGACGCTCTATCAACTGAGCCACAGAAGCATGAAGAAATTGCCAACGAAATGTTCTTTTACATTACTTTATACTATAATCCACATGATTGTAAGTATTTGTTTATTAAATCTTAATTTTTCTTTCCTATCATAAATTCTCTCTTGAAAACAAAATTTTTTTTCACTCTCTAATTAGAATTCAGCTATAATTTTTTAAACCATTCTATATAAGTACAACTAAAACTAAAGCGATAAATTTTAAAATTTTAAAAACTTTGGTTTTATTTTTTTTTTTTTGTAATAACAACCATCGGAGTTGTTTTAGTACCAACATGGTTAACTGAGGTTTCTAAAAAAAAATTCATCATACAATTTTTTTCTTCTTCTCTTTTCCTCTGCTTTTTTTTTCTGCCTCTCATTTCTTTTAGAATTTTTATATCATAAATTTTATTTAGATATTTTGATCGCATATTTAAAACTCCTTGCATCCCACATTACAATTTTAATTTTTCTTTTCCATTATTTTCTCGTTGTTGTTTTTTTGATAGCTTTTAATTTTTTATTATTTTTTGATTTGATAATTCTTTATTATATTATAGCTTTCTTCTATATATAATGATCCTTATTCAGTGTATAAACATCCTTAATCACTTAATATTATCTATCTTCATTATAAATGTACATAAAAAGCAAAAATAAATGAAAAATTAAAAAATTAAAAAAAAAATAAATTATTTTTGTTATTGTTTTTTATTTTTTTTTTTTAAGAATGCTTTAATTATTGTAAAATCGTTACTTTCATTACGATTTAATTGAAAAAAAAAATAGAAAGAAAAAATAAACAAATTAATTTTCATTTTACTTTTCTTTTTTGTTTTTGTTTTTTGTATCCTTTTTACGTTTTTATTATTCCTTTTTCTATAAAACAGAAAAATATGCTCACATTTGTGTAATTTTTTTTTTTACTTTTGTTTTTTTTTTTATTTTACCAAACGAATACTTAAAAATGCATTCGTTTTTCTCTTTTCTTTTCTATTTTTTTTTTAATCTTATTTTTTTGTTTTTTTTCTTTTTTTTTCTATATAAAGAGAGGATTAATGTCTAACCTTTACTTATGTATTTTTATAAGTTCATTTAATAATCCTTTTTTTTTAACAATTTTTATTTCAATTTTCTTATTCACATTTTTTTTTTTGTTTTTACTTTTTTCTGTTTTTAATTGAATCTTTATCCATTTTTAATGGAGAAAAACATGTAATTTTTTATGTACATGTATATGTATACATTATATATACATATATATACATATATATAGAAAGAAGTAGAGAATACTCTTCAGAATTTCTATTTAAATCTATAATGAATTTCAAAGGATCGTAATTAACCTCTTAACATTGTATAGAAAAAACACCTTTGAAGAGATGCCGTGCACCTTCAAACGAAATAAAAATGAGAAGAAAAAAAAAACCTTTGGGACGAAATTATCAGTCAAGCCTAACACAAAAAAAAAAAATAAAATAAAATTAAAACAAAAAAATTAAAAATTACAAAAATGTAAAAAAATCCATCCGCCGCCGCCCCTTCTTTTTATAATAAGAGAATGTTCGTTTGGAAAATAAAAAAAAAAAAATTGTAAATAATTTTTCTCCTCCAGACTTTATGCATTTAATTTTTCTTTCTACAACTTTTTCTCTCTACAATTTTTTTTTATTCAAAAAAAAAAAAACGAAAAAATTATAAATTTTCTTTTTTCCACAACTATCATTATAAAACTGCTACAAACAATTTATATAATGAAAAAAATTAGAATAACTATATGAAGAGTAACGTATATATGTATATAGAAAATATGAACCATAGCCTGCGATTATCTATAAAACTAAATCAAGTATCTGAATCTGACTGTATGATGTTCTCGAGTAATTTTATTTTAATGTTCATAATGTACATACATACATATCATATACATATTATATAACACTCTCATAATACCTACCATCTCTCTGCATAGGCTCCTATCGCAATTTTTCTCAACCAATTTTTATTTTTTTTGTGCATTATTCTATAGAAAAATCTCATTTATAATGTTTTGAATGAGATTATAAAAAAAGTTTATTTTTGCTTTTTTAATTTTTTAAAAATTTAAATTGTAAAAATGTTAAAAAGATGAAATTAAATACTAATTTTATCCTTATACTAAATATACTTGTTACCTTTTTTTCTAGTGCTGCGTTATTTTGTAAAACAAAAAAAAAACAAAAAGGTGATCCAAAAAGGATTAAAATTATGAAAAATAAAAAAAAAAAACAAAAAAGAATTTTGTGGGCATCTTCTCTCTTTTTTTAGCTTTACTATTCGGTTTAAGAAAAAAAAAATAAATTATTAATTTATAAGATAAACGCAAATATTGTTATAAAAAATAAAGCGAACGCAATTTAATTCGTTTTTTTTATTTAATAAAAAAAAAAAGGAGAAAAATTAAGAATTTCAATTTTTTTTTTCCTGTTAATAAAAGCTTTCATAATTTGACAATGGAGAGAAATTTGTGTTAAAATTTTTTAATCTAAATTTTTTTTTTGTGAAAAAAAATTTAATAAAATTCATGGTCTTTTCTATATGTGCACTCAATGAAATTAGTTGACTATTTTTTTGGGTATTGGCAAAAAATGTTAATTCCATATTTATAGTAAGAATCTAGTTGTTATATGGAACCTAATTTTATGGAAAAATTAGGCTTAAGTCATCATGTTGCTAATCGGACCTTATACAGGGTGTTTTGTACCTAATATGTGCTCTGGTATATTTCATTCTATATAGTATTAAAAAAATATTTTTACCTACCATTCTCTTCTGTATATTTTACGTATGGATCTGTTAAAAATCTTTGTTTATAAAAAGATTGCTAAAATCAGTCAGTAGGTCAGTTTTGACTTACAAAACTGTATCAATGAAAGACGCCATTATGATATTCTCTGAGAAAACTGAAATGTTACATCACCTTCAAAATTAATATTTTTTAAAAATGAAAAGTTAAAATTAGAAATTTTTCGAACTTTAAAGTCATGCGATTCCGAAGTGTAGATATTCATGAGAGAGGACTTATACTAAAGTTTTTAAATCATATTTAGTAACGAGCCTAACTGTCATAGAAACGGAGTTATACTTAAAATTTTAAAAAGTAAAAACATCAGTCGGGAGTGGATTTAAATCTCTATATAACTTCGAACTTGTAGAGCTGCCGATATCATCAAAAGACAAAAGTTTTTTTCTACTTTTGAAGACCTTAACAGTGGTATATAGCAGCGCACTTAATACGGTACACTCTGCACATAGAAAATTTAAAAAAAATCCGTGTTAAATTTTCTATGAAAATTATGACAAATGTACTATCCGCCTGTAGTAAAACTCCATGTGAACTACTGTCTCGTATGCAACGAAAATTAATCACTTATCTAAAGTATTTGAGATTGGTTGTTTCATTTTAAATTTTTATTGAATCACAGATATACAGCTAAACAGATAGATATGGACAGACAGACATCATTCTAAAAGCCGTCAATATTTGTGTTTCTCCAACACGTGAAAAATTTGATGCCATCATATTGCTTCCCTTATTGTATACAATAGAAAAACAACAAAAAAACAAAAAAAAAAACAAATAGAAACAAAAACGAAATTACGAACTTTTACAAAATTTCAAATTTAAAAAAAAAAATTAGGTTATAAGAAAATTTTATTAAAGCAATTAACATTTAAAGAACTTAATTGTGATGAGATATTAAATCTGTGAAACAATCTCCCAAAGGACACTCTGGAAATACTGTTAAACAATCAATCATTGATAAACCAGCATCATATGCCATTCTATAATCATCATGTAATTCTTCTTTTCCAGGTCTAAAATTTTAATAAATTATCAAATTAATAGAGAAAAAATGAAAATATTATAAAAAAACTCACGTTAATATTGCATTTAAAACTTCTGACCACATTCCATCATGATGATCAATTTGAGCATTTTCACATATTGCTCTTTGTAAACATTTTCTTCCATTTTTACCTTGACTATTCATATACAATTCTAATCCCATATATGCTAATTTTCTTGAATCATCCTTTCCAAATATTCCAGTTTTATCGAATTTTTCTCGAGCTTCTTGTAACGATCTACCTATCCATTTATTCCATGGATAAGTTGGTGTAGTTGGTATTGAATATTGTGCATGCAAATTATATGCACAATTGACTTGCCGCCATTTTATTGGATCTCCTAAAACAAGTGGAAAAAGCGTACCAAAAACCATCTAAAATGAATAAAATTTAAATCGGCTTCAATAGTTGAGCAATTTTAACAGTCTTTTTTTAAAGTTTTTTAAATATTTTTAGAATTTATATTCAAATTTGCACACTATTTCTTTTTATTTATCTCTCAAGCAGTTAAACAAACTATAACAGCATATTTCATTTGAATATTACTTAACTTTTCGAATTTCTTCGTATATTCCAAGCTTTTTTAAATTTCAATATGCATGCAAAGGAACAAAAAATATTTCTAAAGAAAATTTCCTCATAGATTTATTAGCAAAAAATTTTTTTAATACAATTAAAATAATTGTCTATTTCAATTCACAATCAATTCAAACAGACCGCTCCAAAAACCACTACCATTGTTAATATTAAAATGTAACTTACTTTATTTGTACCTCCGCCTGGAAATATTAACCATCGTTTACGTCTACTTAAAAACTCTGTTCTATTCAAACTGTTTATTAATAATAAATTATTAGAAAATGTCAATAATAACAGTAAATATATTAAGAAAAAGTTCATTTTTAGATCAATATTTTGAAATTCTTAAATATTTGTTCGATGGTTTTCAGTTTAACATGTGATTGAGACTAACCTTATATAGAAATCTTAAAAATAATCTTCACTATTCTTATATTTTGAATTATAATAAGAAATATCATTAAGAATCAACTGAATGAATTTGATAATTTTGTTCGCAAACATTATTTTTTTCATATTGTTAAAGAAATGTCTCAATTTCAAATGAATTAATGGAAGGTGACAAAATTCAAAAACCATATAATACAATAATTATGTACATACATATGTGTAAACAAAATTAATTATTTGACCTATATTTCACTTTTCATAACTATTCTACGCTATTTTTAAATTTCAAGTGCATTTATTTATAAGAACTTTAAAAAAAGATTTTTAGGCGATTTACTACTTTTTGTATTTCGAACGAAAATCGTGTATTGAAATAAAATAGACCTGTTTTCTAAACACTGGAAAAATTATTATTAACCTTCAGGATCCAATCTTATCTTGGATAAATCTATATATATTCTAAGTGAATGTCAATCCAATTTAGACTTCTCTCATTTGCAGTTTCTCTACAAATGACATATTTTAAATTATACTCGTAAGTTGATATAAAAGAACTGATTTTATTTCCACTTTGATATAAAAATTGCAATTAATATCAAATTTATAGATCACTTCATGAAATTAAATCTTGTATATGCATTTCTTCCCGATCATTTATAATTTTAAACTCAACTTGAATGATACGTTATTAAATCCGAAAACGAATCACCTAACGGACACTGGGGAAACGCTGTTAAACAATCAATCATAGATAAACCAGCATCATATGCCATTCTATAATCATCATGTAATTCTTCTTTCCCAGGTCTAAAATTTTAATAAATTATCAAATTAATAGAGAAAAAAAAATGAAAATGTAAGAAAAAAACTCACGTTAATATTGCATTTAAAACTTCTGACCACATTCCATCATGATGATCAATTTGAGCATTTTCACATATTGCTCTTTGTAAACATTTTCTTCCATTTTTACCTTGACTATTCATATATAATTCTAATCCCATATATGCTAAGTTTCTTGAATCATCCTTTCCAAATATTCCTGTTTTATCAAATTTTTCTCGAGCTTCTTGTAAAGATCTACCTATCCATTTATTCCATGGATAAGTTGGTTGAGTTGGTACAGCATATTGTGCATGCAAATTATATGCACAATTAACTTGTCGATATTTTATTGGATCCTCAAGATAAAGTGGATAAATTGCACCAAATACCATCTAAAATGTTAATTTCCATATAAGTTGTTCATTTTAACAATAATTATATTATATAATACTTTATTAACACCACCTCCTTGAAATATTAACCAACGTTTTCGTCTACTCAAAAATTCTGTTCTATTAAAATGGGTCGATAATTGTAAACTATCATTGAAAGATAAAATTAAAATAAAATAAAATAAAAACTTTTTCATTTTAATTAATTTTAAGATTCCTTAATATGTTTATCGTTCCAAATTAAATTGTCAACTGAATTTGATTGTTCAGAAAATTCATTATGCTGAGAGAAAATAATTCTTATTCAATTATGCATTTTTTATGACAAATATTTAATTTTATATATACTTACATGCGTATGTATATAGCATAAAAATTTGTAATTTATGGTAATTTTGGTATTGATCGTGGATGACACCTTGTAAGGAAAATGTCTCAATTTATTAAAGAAAAAATAATATTTACTAAACTTACCTCTTGTTCTATATTGAATTTTATACTTCCAATATATATACATTTTGTTCGAAAATTCTGTAGTTCACTACAATTTTGTCTCGACTCCTTCGGTTCAAATTATGACTTTAAAGTAAATATGAGTTAAAATTTATAACAAAACTAAGATATACCACCAAAAATAATTAAGTATTTATATTTTAGTACTCTATATTAGTATGCTATATGAATCTAGTTCTGTTCAAGCACTGAACATCGCACAACACAACACTTCATCGGCTACTAAAATTCTAATCCAGTTGCCAATAAATGTGATAACCATAATTACCATAATTCTATCTATCTTATTATATTTAAAAGATTTTTACTTTTACTCACATAATATTTTTCATAAAAATTTTTTTAAGGAAATGTGCTTAAATTGAATTTAAAAAAGCATTTAAATCGTTAAAGTCCAAACAATATTACTAGAATAGCCTCATTACTAGTCAAATTTTGTACATACAATTTTTACTCTCACATATAATTATACAAAAAAAATCAAAATACGATTTAGACATAACAACATGTTAATTTTAAAGATCAATAGATAGCGTATGCATGCTTCAGTAGCCAAAAACAAACCAAAACCAAAAAAATTAAGTGTAATAAACCTTTTCACTTGAATCTAGTATAGTATGGAATTATCACCTTTTCATTTTTTACAAAAGTCTCATTTTTGTCAAGTGCTAAAAATTTTGTTAAATATTTACTTTTTGTATAATAAGAAATTTTAGATTAAAAATTTTATTATGGCTTAATAAAATAGCGTAAGGAAAATTTCAACTGCTCTTTTAATTTTTCAATTACGAGTGTGTCATGGAATATTAAATATATGAAGTCTTATATACAAATATCTTTAATATAAAATTCATATGTTGTGTTTATATTATTGTGAAATAGTAAGATAACGGTAAGGGA
Source organism: Condylostylus longicornis (assembly GCF_029603195.1). Classification (NCBI taxonomy): domain Eukaryota; kingdom Metazoa; phylum Arthropoda; class Insecta; order Diptera; family Dolichopodidae; genus Condylostylus; species Condylostylus longicornis. The sequence continues at coordinate 1,619,885 of NW_026578009.1, read as the reverse complement.
ATTTAATTAGAAGCTTACAGAATCCAGTAATTTTTGCGCTTTCGATCTTTTGTATAGCAAACACAAAATACTTCTTAGGACCTCTGCAGTGTTGTACTTTTAATCACAGTGTTGAGCCACTCATCAAATTAGATTTTTTACTGAAAAACTTGAAAATACTGATTGGCGTTTTCACTATCTAATGCAAAAGTGATAAATTGTGCTTACGTCCACATTACGTGTTTATTTAAAAAGGCAAAAACTCATAATGCTAAAAGCATTCTTCTTACTCGTATTTTAAAGTTGAAGTATACAAGGTATCAAAAAGTTTATTAATAAAACCTGATTTGCGTTTGATAAATTTTGTTTTTTAGAAGATTTTTCCGGTTCGCTTATTAGCTGTTTATCAATTTGGCATTTTGTATATAACCCCGTTAAATAAATTTCAACAAAATATACAGTCTCTAATTTTCTCGAAAATAATTTCTTGTGCAGCAGATAAATACACCATTTTTATTAAAATAACTATTATTAAGTTTTTGAACTTATAAATTGAATAGAATTATCAACTCTTCCGATTTATAGAATTTCATAAAAAAAAATTAAAAACAATTAAGTATATATGTTGAGGCCAAGACTCCTGATTTTCAATCCTCTTGGTTTTGGAAAACAACTTATTTTAAATAACTAAACGCTGTGAGTACAACGTCAATTATACTTGTACTTATCTAAATTTATTACAATCAGTAATAAACATAATTTAGCATAAATGAAATAAACGTTGTTAGACCTTTTTTTTAAACGTTCGCTTATACATATAGGTACTTTCATAAATACTATATATATTGCGATATATATAGTGAAAACTGCTTTGTAATTTGTATTTAGAAATAAATATAGCAAATCAAGTTTCTTCATAAATATTGCTAATTTACCATCAGTAATGTTTCGAGTAAAATTGTTTAGCTGTTAAATCAAATTAATTGCTTTTATAGAAAGTGTCAAAAATACGGATGACTTCACGTTTGCCGTGCAAACAAAGATTTATAATGGCGCATGTTTTTGTTCTGGTTTTACATTTATAGACTCAATTAGTAGTGAAGTCAATTAGAAGAGAATATAATTCAAACTTTTTGTCACCAGAGTTTTTGTTAGCAACGCTGCTTTAGTAGTCTATTGTAGTGCAGTTTTAATTAATAAAATCTCTTGCAGTCGGAACTGAAATCGCGAATTCAACTTACATCGAATTCATCTACATCTATATGAAAATCTCTTATATTTTCATATAAGTATACCTACTCGTATACAGCGTTTTATTTCTAAAATACAAAAATACAGTTTTAATAGACAATTCAGCTTATATATGTAAATTGCTGGGTTGTATATTAATAAAGTATTATTGCATTTTAGAAGGCAAGAAGTGCTAAAAATCATGATAGAGAAACATTTTATGAAATAGTGCGAAAATTGTTTGAATATTGCATACAAACATATCATAAAAGTTTAATAAAATATATACAAAAACCGTGTCCTAAACTTTAGTTTCAAAAATTTGGAATGAAATAAAAGAATTGCGGGAAGCTTTAAATACAATAATGGAATTTTTTTTTAAATTGAATTACTGTGTTCCAAATTACAACATAAAAACAAAATCTCATTATTGTAAATTATTCCAAAGAAATCTCAGCTTCCGAATAATTAATAAAGAATTTTGTTTTTTAATTGATTAATTTTTCAAGTGTTTCATTACAAAAATGTCTTACAAATAAAATCAATGAAATGATCGCAACATGCAAAAAAAAAAGTTTACAAAGGAAACAACGTCAAAATTAATCGCATATGTTTGTACGTGTATACACTCAACTTATGCATAAATTCTGTATTTCATTAATAAAATGTAAACTGCGACAACGTGAACAATATGACAAAAATTAAACGAAGCAAGGATGAAAAAGCATTCTGGAATTTTTCATTACATGGGTCCAAACGTATAATAAGGACAAAAACACAGATTTTTTTTTCCTGTTGGAATAAAAAAAAAAATGTAGAAATAATGTTAACAATAAAAGTTTTGGCAATATAATCATAAACTTTTTATAACTGAATCCAAATGACGGTTGATTGGTTAAACAAGAAGGCAAAAATTAAACAACCCTAGTATATACCAAAATAACCAAAAATTCTGTATTAAATCACATACATTTACGTAATGCGCAAATATATAAGGTAAGAATGCAAAAATGACATTTTCTTCTATAAATTTTTTTCATTTTGTTCGATTTTTTTTATTTAGTTATATATATGTATGTAATTATGTATGTACGCGAAAATCTATAATACGTTATTTGTGTAAAAAAATGTTTTAGAATGACATCCGCAAATGAAATCAAAATGTACATAAAAAAAGTGATTGTGTTTACATACAGTCGTTGTCAAAAAAAATTTTAACAGGCTTTCTTCGTGACCACCAGCGACGTCGTGGTACATTATTTAATATGTATTAATTTTTTTTTCTAAATTCTTTATCTACTGGTGTGGGACCTTATATAGTTCGACTTTCGTAAAAAGATTTTCGTATTTGGACCAAACAATTTGTACGTTTCATTTTCTGTAAAAACGAAAAATGTTTCATCGAAATCAAATTATAGAGTAACGCCCCTGATCAAAAAATTTTCCGGAATAAAAATTGTAGATCAAATGCTATATTTTCCGAACCGATAAATTTCACAAAAATATTTTAACAAATTCATACAACGGAAATGGCTTAATTCGTGAAAGTTTTAAAAATGTTTCGATCGTGTGCGATCGAATTAAATAAAACAATTTTTAGTGAATTTCAATTAATAAATAGAAATATGCTATTAGTATATACATAATACCAAGAAAACAGTGATTTTAAATTAGGACCAAAAATAGAATGATATTAATTAATTTATGTTCTCTTCTTTTTTTAAATATGAAGTGACTGTATATTCATTCAATGAAATTTCATTCATATAACGTAAATGTACTTGCAAATCTGTATTTGTACATAAAGAATATTTTACATAACATCCGTTTCTATTAATCAGCTATTGTTGTACATTGTACATAAAGGGGCTTCTTATTCGGTCCATATACATATTTATGAAAAAATAACAGCAGATTCTCCCTTTTCGTTATATACAACATACCTTCTTTAATTTATATGAGTATACAATTATTATTATTATGTCACAAAATATAAAAAAAAACAAGAACATAAAAAATATTCTTATGCAAGCAGCTATTCTTTAAAAAAAAAAATTTGCTGGTATCGGGGCACAAAATTTGATCGCGTTTTATTTTCACTCTTTTTTCCTTTTTTTTTGTTTAATTTTTATTCTTATTTATTTTTTAATTGTACATAATATACAATGTACGAATTTGTATACAGTGGTGCGTTCCAATCGAATCGTTTTATCGTCATATGAGGGCATTTCTCAAAATTATTGTTCGATTTTTTATTGTTCCAATTGTTTTTCAAGAGGTCACTTGAATTTTTTTTTTTCTATTTTTTGTTTTTCTTTTTATATTTTCACAAAAGAAAATTTTTTGGTTTCAAATACACAATTTTTTTGTTTTTCTTATATGTATATTGCTAAATATGTTTCATATATTATTTTTTAGTACATGCTTTAGTTGTATTTATTGAATTTGGCTGGTCGGAACAAAAGAAAACACAAAAAAATAAAAAAAAAATTGCCATTTCAAAAGAAATTATAAGTGCCCACTTAATGAAGACCTACTATAGTGTACTTTTACGCGTTTTATTCAAATAATTTTTCATTAATGCATTTTTTTTTTTATATTTTTTAAATAATTAAGAGAAAAAGCATGAAATTTGTGATCAAAAATGTATTGTATTTCTAAATTTCTTATATAATAACTGTTTTTTATGACATCCAGTTAATAAAGGATTTTTTTTTATTCTTTTTTCCTCTCTTTCTTTTTTGCAAGGATATTTAACATTTGCTATTGATTTCCGTTTTAATTTTTTTATAAATTTAATTTCAAAAATGTGTTATACATTTTAAAAAATAAAAGAAAATATAACGGAACCTCCAAGAAAAAAAAAACAACAGCCAATACTTTTTTTGCTTCATGTTCGTGATTTTCAGCCGTCATATTATGAAAAATTAAAGGGGTTATAGTTAACGCAATATGTAAAGAATTATTGTTCAAATATTTTATTGTTAATATTTATCGTAAGTATGTATATACATAAAGTTTAATAAATGTTTACATATATGTAAATAAGTGGTAAGTATATAAATGCAGAGCTATGTAAATTTAATCTGCAATTTCTGATTATTCTTAAAATGAAATTACATATTTAACTTTTGTGATTCAATAATTTGTAAATTTAAAATTTCCGGTCTAATTTGAGTCTAATCAATTGGTATGCATTAAAAAGTTTTTTTTTTTTTACTATTGGAAACCATCAAAGATTTTTTAGGTTTAGGTTAAAATTTTAAAATAATTTTCATTTCAAATATTAACAGGGAACAAATGCATTGGATTTAAAAATTTTTAAAAAAGTATGCATTAAAATGTTTGAGTACAGTAAACAATTTTAATAAAATTATTAAATATTTGCTATTATTTTCATATCTAACACTATAACAGATAATTATGATTAAAATATTTTCTAACATATTGAAAAAGAAATTTTTAATGTAATGCGCATTGCACATTCATTGAATGATTTTTCGAAATTCTTAATGTTATTTCATATAGCCCTCTATGTTTTGATAATCCGAAATAATTTTACTAACACATCTTATTCTTCTTTTACTTTCAGGCCTTAAACAATTAAAGTTTGTATTATAACTTTATATTTATATTATAACTTTTGTATTTTATTTATACACGAATATTTTTATTACATTTAATTTAATGTTGTCGATAAAAAAAAACTTTAAGTACTATTCATTATAAATTTTGAAATTTTATTCCATGAAATTAATAAGTAAACACTACAAAGATATTGCAGCAGTGTTCCTGGCAATATAATCAAAAAGTAATCACGAAATTTCTCAACAATAGCTTAACATTCCGACAATGCTTAGTAAAAATTCGCAACACAAAATTTTATTTTGCTTTCATTATTTTTTCAAATTTTCATATCTAAACTTTCTTTTTTTTTTTAATTAATAATAGCATTATTCAAAAAAACAATAACGTTAATTAAAAAACAAATTGTAAATTCAGCCATTTAAACCAAAATAAAAATATTTAATATGTACAAATTTAACATATTGCCATAAAATTCAATAATAGGCCATCGCAACATAATTATTGAAATATTATAGCAACACCGCAGCAATATTTTTATACAACGTGAAATTATAAACTAATTCCAAGTTTTTTTAATTTTTAAGTTTTCAAAAAAAAAAATTCATTTGATTTGGTATAAAAAGTCTGTCAGAAAATCATTTGCCGAAAAATAAGACTCACATAATTTGTCAATATTAAAAATTTTGCAGAACTGATAAAACATTACAATACCTACAAGAGTATACATAGGGGGATTTCGTTTATTCAGCTCTAGAATAGTTCTAGCTTGTAACACGTTTGAAAATTCGCGCTACATACACTAAAAATATAGATCGTTTGGAAATTACTGGCTGCAATAAAGTGCTTTCGAAAATTCAATCTTTAATAAAGAAATGTCAGAAATGTAGCGCAGACTTCTAATTTAAATTTTGTCGCTGCCTCCTGAAACTTCATTTTTATTTCAAATTTTAAATTCAAAAAAATTTTAAATTTTAAAATGACAGATTCAGATATTGAAGGATTATTAAAGTAAGTTTTCTTTAAGTCTTCAAATCTTGTTAAAATTTCCATATTTTGCAGTGAATTGGAGGGCGAAAAGTATTGCGATACTATTTCATAAACAATGTCATTTCTGTTATTTTCTAACGAATGATTATTTAGAAGTTTCAGAATTTGTAGTAAATGAAAAGAACTTAGCTGAAGTTTTCGCATACTGTTTACCGCTGCGGCTTAGAAATTTTAGTTCTAATGTAGGACTTTCAGCGTAGTGTGCATAAACGAAAACCCCCATATTATACTTAATAGAAATTTGGTATAAATTTGAAATGAACGTTGCGTGTAATTGATCCATAACATTATAATTTCTTGATTTAATAAAATTGGGAAAGGACTAAATAAACTACAACTTACTTGATATTTTATTTGTTAAATAATGATGATAAAATAGTATACAAAGAATATTATTAAAAAGCCAAAGAATTTGGTTTCATTTATTTCACAATTGAATATGTACTGAATAATAAAAATTAAAAGTTTCTTCTTTTTAAAATCAAAAAAAAAAAAAAAAAATTAAAAACTACGATAATTACAACTCAATTATGATAATATAAAATCTTTGCACTTTTTTTTCTGTTCTTTTTTTTGTTGTTGATACTTTGATTTGTAAATTATTACATACATGTTTGTCTGATTTTTTTTTTTATATAAATATATATATTAATATTTATATAATTATAAGACGCTTAATATCTTCTTCTGTTTTCATATGAACCATAATTTCCTGATCCACCACGATTTTGATTTTGATTAAAATTACCAAAATTTCCAGATCCGCCTCTTGAATTTTGATTGAAATTACGATTATTTCCAGAATCATATTGTGAATTTGGATTTTGTCTTCTATATTCACCATATGTTGATGGCTGTTGTGATCTATTATTATTGTTGTTGTTGTTACCAGATTTATTTGCACCACCTTGTACCCACATACCACTACTGCCAGCATTATTATTATTATTATTGTTATTATGGTTATTACCATAACCAGTATTTGCAGTATTTGAATTATTACTATTATTTCTGTTATTGTTACCATAATTATTACCATAATTATTAGTTGCTGGATTATAGTTGTTTCTTCCACCCTGTTGGTAACCATAATTATTTGATCGATAATCTAAAAGTATAATAAAAAAAAAAGGAATTAAAATGTTAAACAAATACAAAAACAAAAATTCATATTATATGTATGTATAAAAAAAAAAATTAAAAAGGAAAAAAAATAAACAAAACATAAAATAAAGAAATGCTAATGGCCTAAATGGAATTCTAGGATTTAATTTAGAGGTTTTTCCGTAACAAAAAACAAAGGCCAAGATTTTTTCTTGTAATTTTTTTTTATTATTTTATTTTTATACCTTTGTTATGTATGTTTGTTTCATTTCTTTATTCTCATTTTTATTTTTCATATATGTATATGTATGTATGTACCGCTATTGTAAAAGAGAAATAACTTGCCTTTTGTTATTACACAAATTTTCCAAGAAAATGCATTTCTTTAACATTAGATATTTTAGAGGCACTTAAACTCACCTCACCTATATACATACATAAGCGTTACAATTCATAAAACAATGAAAAAAAAAAAATTCTTAGCACAATATGCTACAATATATACTATATACACACCTGTATAAAGGTATGACGTACACAATTCAAATACCGTTCATATTGTATGCATAACTTTAATGTATTGTTATATATATGTATGTATATATATATACGTATGTACTGCAACATTATAGAGCCACTTTGCGCTTTAACAAAACCCATATATAAACAAAAACGAAATCTTGCAACAATTCTCACAGTGTTTTTGACAAAAAAAAAAAAAAAAAAATAATAATAAATAAAATAAAAAGTCCTTTATCCACAATTTTTTTTTTTTTTTTTTTTGCATATAAATAATTATAAGAGGAAAAAGCAGAAAAAAAATTAAATAAAATGATGGAAAAAACAAAAAAAAACCGTAAAGATTCAAAGAGGCGGCAAAAAAATCACATATTCAAATAGCTCTCGAGGTTCGTATACATACATACATACAAACAGCTGAAGGTTTTCAAAAAACAAAAAAAAAGGAAAATAAAAGGAAAACAAGTAATATAGGAATAAAGAGAAATAACGGTGGAGCATAGCATTATAGGTTCGAAGTGGCTCACAAAAAAAAATATTATGCATATTAATACATTATATATGTATGTATGTATGTATGATTATGTGAAATGCCTATGTTTCTATTTGCATATAATTCGAATGTGTATACATAAATTATTATAATTTCCCATAATATTTATGTATACATATAAATGTAAATAGGTATTTGAATTGCACGGAAAAGTGAATGTGTAATAAAACAAAAATGCAGTGAAAAAACTGCACGCCATCCATCCTTTACAGTTATAATTTTAATTTTATACATTAAATTTTTCATTTTTTCTATTTTAACTTTTTTCCTTTATTTTTTTTTTTTTGTTATTTTTCTTTATTCTTTCTTTTAATTCTTCACATTATGTCCACATCGATCGGTTATGTTGCAAGAAGGTGCAAAAATTTTCATCATTCCACCCTCATTCACATCAGAGCTCTTGCATAGAATTAACTAAATTTGCAATTTTTTTTTTTTTGTAATCAGCGTTTTGTTTCTTATATTTTTTTTGTTTTGCTTTTTTTTTGTAGCAGGGAATGAACTGTGCAAGTATGTATGTATTAAAGTAAGAAATTTTCATAACGTTTCAATGCCTTGTATGGCTATTTAATTGTTTTCAATTCGAGATTTAAATACAAAATGATTGTTTCGAATAATTTAAAATTTTTCGAAATTCGGAATTAATTTTGAATCAATAACCGAACATTTAAGTTTTTAGTATAGAGTTATACTTCAGTTTTGTAAATCATTGGATTAACTATTCGCAGTCACCCGCCCATCATATAGTTTTTCCTCTATTTCTGGGGATATTCTTCGTTTCTCTATTTCTAAGGGCATATTTATTTTAGATTTTAAGTAATTCTTAATGTAATGGTTATTGCACTGGACCTTCAGCAGAAGGGTCTCGGGTTCAAAGCCCGATTTTAATAGTGACTTGACTGGTCACTATTCAATATTAATATTATATTCAATATTATATAGCTTTATATACATTACATATAAAAAAAGTAAAAAAAAAAATTAATATTAATAATTGCCATATTTTAATATAATTCAATATTAAAAATAACAGCAAAATAAAATAGTAAATATCAATAACCTTAAATATTTGATATAAAACTACGGTAGGCTCGTCACCTACCTGGTAAGCTCAATGACGTAAGAAACTGGTGCTCACGGTTATGATTTCTTAAAATTTTAAAGATTTAATCGGAAATAGTAATGTTCATTTAATTTAATATGAATTCAATTTCATTAAAATGTTTACAAAGTTTTCATTTTGTAATTAAACTTTAAATTTCAAAGTTGTTTTCCCGAAAATCCGGGCTTTAGAAATTATCCGGAGCAAGCATTCAACCGGTGCAATTATTATAATTTTACTAGTTTACATTTACAAGACTCTACTAAAGAAATTATAAACAAAAAAAGTATTATTTTTACTACATTATTTGTTCGAAAATTATATTACATATAATATTTCGAAAGTGGGAAATATATGGCGGCACATTCATTCATACATATATACACACACATAAGATATTTTTACATCACAGGTGTTAACAACCCATTTCATATTTCAGAATTAAAGACAATTTCTTCTTACAACTAGTAGCAAAATAATGGCAGACACGAAAATGAATTCCAAGGCAAAAACATTAAAATCCGTTTTTCTTGTAAAACTGGATTAGAGTCGAAGCTAAAACCAAACTACACTCGAAAAACCAAGTCTTTAGTAAAAAAAAAATAGATAAAAATGAAAAAAAAAATAAATTTGCTAAAAAAATGTTTTTACAAAAAACTCAGTAATTAAAATAACGAAAAGCAATAGTAAAAGATTTTTTGGTAAATCTTGAACAAATTTTTTAGCAATAATGACAAACATATTTGGTTAAGTTATTCTCAATTGAACCAAATAATAATATTTTGGCAAAATTTTATAATTTTTTATTGTCGGTAAAGATTTATTGTCGCACTAAAGTAATTATTTATCAATTTTTAATTTTGGTAAAAATTTAATGATTTTGTAATTTTTGCTATGTTTTTGTTTTTTTTTGTTTCTATTTCTAGTGAATTTAACAGTATAATTGTTAAATATTACATAAAAATATTCTTTGTATTTAAAACTTACAAAACTAATTGAGGTTTATATTTAAGTGACGTTGAAGTCTATATATAATTGCTGACAAATACTCGACATCAGAAGGTCCCGGGTTAAAATCTGCTTTGGGGAGGTAAATTTTAAAAATATAATTATATATGTACATATATATAGATATATAAAACAAATAAATACATTTACATTATATTAATAATATGAAAGTTATTAAATATACACATACATACATATATTAATAATTAAATTATATAAAAAATAAGGAGCAGTCCATACTATATGCACAATTTCTTTCCCAAAATATTTATGTAATTTAATTTTTCACTTTATTTATATATATATATATATATATATATATATATATATTAATGTATTAATAATTTAAAAAAAAAACATCTTTATTCTCTTTTCATAAATTTCGATCCTAACAGACATCGAACCCGAGACTTTCTAATTTAACAATATTTACATTTTAAAACACAGTGCAGCAAATTATTAAACTTTTACCAAATGAAAATAATTTACCAATAAAAAAAAAATATCATTTTTACCAAATTTTTTTATTAAAATATAAATTAAATATTAAAATTTGATAGCAATTATATCAACGTATTAGTTTCAAGGAGCCTATAATCAAATCGAGCTTAATTATAACAACCCTGAAAATAAGTCACATGCAGACACAACGGAAATAAGGGCCTCACATCAAATAAAAATGCTGCCTTTCCTATGATTGTAGCTAGATAACATTAAGCTTAGTTTATTTCACCCGATTATTGTATACTATAGCACGTGGAATCTAATCTGATAATGAAAAATTAAATACTGTCATATTATCTTTACAAACAACTACATCATTACAATATTAGGTAGCACATTCTTGTATTAGCCAGAAAAGAACTAAAAAGTTGTTAGCTGACACGAAGCCAAATCAACTATTTCAAGAAATGAAAAGTATAGCAAACATAGTATTGGTATATCGGACAAAATCTTTTGATGAAAAAAATATAATGGTTACCTAGCAGCGCATTTACAGTTACTGCATCATCTGGTAAACCTATGCATATATAGAATGTGACTTAATTACTGATAATGTAATTTTTACTGATATCACAACCATACCGAATGAAATATAAAATTTATACATTGGAATCCAACACCTACCATACACAGTCAATTGCAAATCGAAAAGAATTTTAATTTAACTTCACGATGACCATTAAATCAAGAGTAACTAATTGTTTCATAAATTCAAAATATTACAAGATAGGGTAGAATAAGAGAAATTATACGGCAAGTAGCTACTTAACCAAATTTTTTTAATTGAATTTCAACTCAATTGCATCGTTTCGGTGCAATTTATTTGATTTTTATTTCAAAAAGGTCTCGGATCACTTTTAAAATAAAACATCGATATGCAAATGCAATATTATATCTTGATTTAATGCCGACTTAAACTACTTTGTTATCTGTTAATCACAGATTTTTCTTATATACCCAAATCTAAGGAACTCATAGAAATCATATTCTTGATTAAATAAAAGAGGAACGGAAGTTTTTAATTTACTTTTGTTTTGGATTTTTTTTTTAAGAGAAATAGTATTTTACAAGGCTGTAAAAATCTTAACTATTATCGAAATATAAAAGAGAATTAGAAAATATAGGTACACACATAGGTATGTTTACATTTCCACCTGTCAATGTTTAATCAAAACATAATTAGTTATCAATCAGTAACAAAAAGGAATAGATTGCTCGCAGGTTTTCAATTTTGTTTCTTGTTTTTTTCTCTCATTTTTTAATTGAAAATAAAATTACCTAGATAATAAAACCGCAATTTTTTTTTAATTTCTTTTATTTACCTTTTATTACCGTATATAAAAGGTACAAAGGATTCATTCAAGCAAAAATCCAAATAAGGTTTTTTTTTCTTTCTTTTATTTTATTACCATTATTATTTAATTTTCTAGATTTTTTTTTTCATCTTTCAAGAACATAAAAATTCTTTTGTATTTTTTTTTTGTTTTTTTGTACAAATTGGAATCGTATGTATCTTCTCGTAATTTTTTTTTTCGTTCCATCTTCAAGATATAAGATTCTTTTAATTTACCTGTATTTGGAAATAATTTTTTTCTCTTTTTGTAATTCTACTTTTTCTTTCAAAAAATAATATCGAAAAAAGTAAAAAAAAAAAAAAAAAAACGTTAATGCAACCCACCTTCAACTTCAAGAGAAAAATAAAATGGGAAAAAATATATTCCCTTATTTAGAAGCTCATTATTTGGCACTTGATTCAGGGTGAATGCGTAATAATTACAAATTAAATTCAATTTTTTCTTTTTTTTCATTTCTTCAATTTTTATTATCATTTTTTTTTCGATAAAGATCCTTTTGATGAATCCTTTGAATTCTTTTTTTATTTTTTTTTTTTATTTTTTTTATAAATACATTATTAAAAAGCAAAAGAGAACTTATGATATAGTAAGAAAATCAAATGCATCGTGAATATTTATTAATAACTAACAATAAAATAGAATATAAGAGAAAAAAAAAATGGAGAAAAACTAAAGATTTTCAAATTTTGCTTTATTACTAAAGAGAATTATGCAAGAAAGAAGAAATTGAATGCGCATAGTCCGCTAGTAGATAAAAGTTTAACATTTAAATATGAAATTTTAATAAGTTTCAAAGCTTATGGTAGTCTTGTTCCATTATGTACAATTTACTATACATTCTTACAATGAATTTAGTATTCATTGAAATTAATGAAAATCAATAAAAAAGAGATGTTTAAAGCAAAATTAGTGAGCAGTTAAATTAAAGTTTTGTAAAAAATAGTACTTTTTCCTTGATAAGTGTAAGCTACAACTTCAAGACCTATATATTATTAATAAAGTTGAGTCAAACCAATGGATTGTATTGTAGCACTTTTCCCTTCAACAAGTGAAAATACTTCTTTTAAATACAGTCTATGTACACCTACCACACCATAAAAATTATTTTCATTCATATACGAAACTATTTCTAGGATTGCATATATTTAGGATGAACGATTTATGCAGGCTTTGAAATAAAACAAAAATTAAAGCGTCAAAAATTGAAATTTTACAAATTTCAAGTGGCGATAACTTGAGAGGGGGTGGAGGTGGAAAAAAATTTTCTTCTAACGAAATCAACTATTTATTAGTGTCTAACAGATGTAATTTCAGGCTCCTACAACGTAAGGTGTTGAAGAAAAACGTGATCAAAAATTTGAAAAAACTGACTTTAGATAACGGTACATTTTAGCGGCCATGTTGTTTTTTTAAAATAAAGTATAGTATGCCGCGATAGAGGAAGCCAGGCAATATATTTCTGCGTTTGAAAAATTTAAAAAATGCATATGGTTATACTACAGTAAATAGTTGAAAAATGGCATTTTTATGGTTTTGGGGGGGGTATAACTTTTAGTGGGGGGGAGATAGGTAAAAATTATGTTCTACGAAAATTAGTTTCTAGTAAAGAACCTTGAAGATTTCTATCTTCAAGGGTGTAGAAGTTTTGTAAACAGACACACGGACAGACGGACGGACAGAGTGAAACTAATAAGCACTTTTTTCAAAAAATTTTTTGGAAAAGCGCTAAAAACAATGTTTGGCCTTTATTGAATAAATTTCTTTATTACCATGTAATTTCTTGAAATTTATTATGTATTTTAACTTAAAAGAATAAATTAGTATATTTTTCGGCAATATATCATTTTATATATTTTTTATCACATCTTACAGAACTGATAATTCTGTCAATACCTGATCGGAATTTCTTACAAGAACTTTCTAACTAACTTTCTAACTAAAAACCATTTTTAGAAGTTTTTTTTATAGGCTTAATAACTAAAATTAATTTAAAATATTTAGTGTTATTTTTAATTTTATGCAACACTTTAAGAATATAATCTGTTAAGTATGCTGCTTCATATATTTCGATATTTAAGAGTTTGTACTTCAATCCATTAAAAAATATTAGTTAATTTTAATTAATCTAATGCACTGTTTAAAATTTATTATCACATAAATAATTTACTTTCATCAAAATCCGAGGCATATATTTTACATACATGTTTCGCATAAGATGATTAAAAATTTCAGATATGATTTTTTGATCAATTTCCAGCAAAAAATTTTAGGGGTGGGGGCTGCAAATATAATCGTTTTCGAGCTACAGTCTATTGAAAAAAAAAGTACAAGATTTTTTCTGCACATAAATAAATGCTTATAATTTCGGAATCATGGGACATAGAATAATCATCGGGAGCTGGTTTCACAGGCGATTGATTGCTGTTAATTTTCGGTTTTACAATCAATTTGATATAAGCTAGAATTTTTGAGATAAAGCTCATTAAAGTCAAAATTTTTTGTTTTTTTATTTTATTTAAATACTCGAAATTTCTAGAAATTAAATAAATGTCTAATCAGGTAAATAATAGAAAAATATAACAATTTACTTCTTTTTGAATAACATTTTTAATTTTTAAATTTTTTGCTTTTTTGAAAATTTCCAAAAAAAAAAAATTATGAAAATTTTTGACCTAAAAGGCTAAAACCTAAAAAACAATTACTTCAAAATTGCTTTTTACAAATTATTTTATACATAACTGTGATTTTAAAGTTATGTTGCTAGAAAATTGAAAACAAATTTTTCCAGCACAGAGTTTCACTTCAGGGACGGTAATTTTTCAAAGTGTCATTAGTTTAACGATCATCAATGATGTTAATCACGTCAAACACTTTCGTTTGCAGTCATACTCAATTGAAGCACTCATTTTCAAAAATTGTTTTAACAAAATGCAATGAAGCACAATACATAAACCCAAATAAAGATCAAAACATTGATTAATGATTATAATTTGCGCTGGCAATTAGAATGAGAACTCATAGCCCTAACGTCTAGTGATGGAAATCTACCAAAAAATTACATTAACATTATATATATATGTATAGTTATTATATTTACACTTATACAATATTCGAATTAATAAACAAGCAACAATATTTCTTTTCTTAATATAATT
This sequence comes from Condylostylus longicornis, assembly GCF_029603195.1. NCBI lineage: Eukaryota > Metazoa > Arthropoda > Insecta > Diptera > Dolichopodidae > Condylostylus > Condylostylus longicornis. The sequence goes on along the minus strand of NW_026578009.1, from coordinate 1,604,741 downwards.
ATTAAATTAATCCCAAATTAAGGAAGAAAAATAAAAAATGAAAAAAAAAAAAACACAAAAATTCTGTATACAATCCAGACATTTTTTACATCAACTGTAATACTTTCAATTGTATATTATTGAAAATTGCTGTAGCAAAAAATTATATTTCATCAAGGAAATGAATAAATTTTATGTTGTTGTTTTTTTTTTTTTTGGCTTTCTTATTATTTTTCTACCCAAATAATATAATGAATAGAAAATAATTATTTTCTTATAAATTATGATCTGACCTTTTTGATTTATTTTTGTTTTATATTATAATATTATTTTTTTTTTAATAAGAATAATTAAAATGAAATTATTTTACATAAAATAAAATGTCTGCTTTATTATTATTTCAAAGCACTTAAGTGTGACAACATTTTTATATAATGTTATCCTTTTTTCTCCAATGTTATTTATATGCATTGTATAAAAATCAACACAAAAATATAGGAAGAATTACAGTGAAAAAAATTTATGTTAATAAAATTAAAATTAATTGGAGATTTTTTTTTGTTGTATTTTTTATTTTATTCCATTTTATTTTGTTAATAATAAAAAAAAGCAAGTGAAAAAAAATAGAATAATTTTTAAAAGATTCATTCGCTCATTCGCTTATTCGCTGCCTGCCATAATATTTCAGCTTCCATTCTCCTATAATATTTTGTGTTTTCCAATAGAACATTTTTTTAACAATTTAATTTTTATAGCTATACTGTTATACATTCTTTTATTATTCAAAAATTGTATTTGTTTATTTTATTTAGGACGACTTTGGTCTTCATGTACCTACTTATCTTTAAGTTTTAAATATAATTATAATATAAGATTTTTTCATAAGGTTTTAACTATTTATTTAAAGGCAATTAAAAATATTTTTTTTTCCTATTTTATAATTTACAAAAATATTTATATTGAATAGATAGCAAAGCTTCATTATTTTACAACTAACTAGCCTTTTATTATAGCTAAATAAAAAAATGAAAACTGTTACAAAAGATTTTAAAATTCAAAAGAATTTTGCATAATTATAGGAGACAATCCTTTTAAAAAAAAATCTTTTTTTTTTTGTTTTATAAAATTTTCTTTATTTTTTTTTTCTGGGTTGAAAATTAGCTGTTATAATAAAATAAAAATTGTGAATGAGGCAAATTATGCTTTATAAATAGATACTGTCCATTTAAGAACAAAACAAAAATTGTTATAAGATACAAAATGTATTTATAAAGCAGCAGTGACGAGCAACTTATTAAAGTAAAATTTTTTAGTTAAAATTGTTTCGATTAAATTTACAAATGAAATTTTTGTAATATTTAAAAAAAAATAAGGTTAATAATTGCAATAAATGCAATTTATTTTTTAAGATTTCCAAAATCTCAACATTCAAATATTGTTTACTTTCTCTATATGATCCCGGATATTACGGGACCTGATCTCTATTCATATAGTTGATCTTATGAAAAAGAGTAATTTTCTTTGATTAATTTCATTTGAAATAGAATAAATAACTATTAAAAATCTTTGAATTATTAAAATAAAATCTATTCAGGATTTTATAATTTTTTCTTTGATCTATAGAGATTTACAAAGAATAAATATAGCAATAAAATTATTTTCCTATTAATATAAATGGACATTTTACCGGAATAAAATTTAAAAAGAGTTTATACTTGACTCAATATTATATATTCTTATTATAAGAGTTGTTTGCGTTTGAAAATAACTCAAACTTATTTGTATAATTAAATTTTCATTTATAATTATCTATAGTATATAACTTTGTAATTATTTTTAATACTTTTAATAGTATTAGAAAGGAATCTTTTAATTAAATATTCTGTTATAATTTTAATAAGTAAGTTTCGAATCATGAAATCCCACAAAACAAAATCTAAATACATTTGACTATCATTCTTTCAATTAAACATAACCAATGAGATAAAATCTTTTTGTTTAGGTCTTTTACTAAACCTTTCAATCCAATTACATTAAAATTTAATCCTCATTATTTTGCGATTAAGTTCATCAAAGTGTATGGAGGCAATTCTGTATTTAATATCCTTTAGGCTTTGCATTCAGTTTCAGATTTATAAAATTGAAGAGCAATTATTCAATAAATTTATTCGAAATTGATTTTTTAAAGCATTTTTAAATGTCTCAGTTATAGTTTTAAAACAGCTTCGTCGCCAAAATATGCAGTCTACTATGGTTGTTAGATCATATTCTTTTGGACTATTACATCTGTACCATCATAAAACAATAGTTTATAATTAGGTTAGATTAGATTACGCGGCTCCCTGAAGGATAGACTTAGGCCATCTAGGCCCGTTGTGCCGCCGCCGGACCTAGTATTAATAACGTAACTAATAAATAATAATGTAATTTTAAACACTTAAAATAAATCCCGATAATGACCGCCTACTACTCGTACAAATAAATGTTCATCAACTACAATGAAGAAAAATCAATTTTCCCGTATTATGAGTGTCCACAAACTAAACGTTTATTTATTGAAAGGGGTACGGAAAAACACTAAAATATTTGTTTGTGCTTATGAAGAAAAAAAAAATTGGCATTAAAACATTTCAATTTTAAGGAAAGCAGTGGAAAATAGATTAAAACTATAATAGAAATTAATAATTTATTAACATTTTCCGAGAAATAGTCTTTACTCTACTCGATTTAATTTCTATTAGGGCTTTACATAATCTTTATTTTCAATTAAAATTAAATTTTAGAGAACACAAATCAGATCATTTTAACCATTTAATTATATTTGGTTTATTTTCTTAAAAATATTTAGTAAATTTTACCCATTGATTCGGGTTCAATTTTACTAAACTCCTGTTGAAATATGGTAAACACTCGTGTCATTAAAATAGAATAGATTACAATAGCAATTTCTTTATTGGAATACTTTTAAGCGTATATGATATAAAAAATTCTTTTAAAGTTTACATGTTAATCATAGAAAATTGAAGAAGTTTTTTGATTGAATTGAATGCGAAAATTGAATTGTTTATCGATTTCAAGAAAAAAAAAATCTATAACCTATATATTTTCAAAAAAATCTTAATATTTATAGGCACAATAAAGATGAAGATCCTTATTTCTATTTTTCTTCTTCTTTTTTTTTTTTCTTTCGAAACTTTAATATTTTCTTCTATACACTCATATTTTTATATCTATACTACTACAGTTTAAATTTAATCCTTTCTTTTGTATAATAAAATACACTTAACCAAATTGGAGCGCTAATTTTCGATCTTCTCCATTTTATAAGTGTGTGTATAATACATTTGTATGCACATTCATTGTATACTTCTCTTTTATTATTTGTTTTGTTGTTTTTTTTTTTTTTTGTATTTTTCAAGTTTCAAAAAGGTCTCACTAATTTTCATAACACCAAATGCAACGTATATATAACTTTAAGAGTTTTGCACATATATTTTAATACAAATGCACATACATATACATAAATAGTCATTCAAAAAAGGGAAATTTTAAATGTCGAGAAATGAAATCCACAACGTTTATTGCATTTAAAAAAAAAAAAAATATCATTATTATTACTATATAGAAGAGAAGAACTTAAATAATAAAGAGAAACCCTTATAGGTACTCTAAAAGTTATTTAAAACAATTTTTGTACTGTTTTACTGTTGATATTGTTGTTGTTGCTGTTGTATTTTTTTTACCTTGTTGAATGTTATATTTTTATTATTATTTTTCTTATTTTTATTATTATGATTATTATTATTATTTTTTTTTTTGTTTTTACTCGGAATTTTAAATTGATGACTCCTGCTTGTACTCTTTTCTCTTTTACTCACTCACTCTCTCTTCATTTTTATTATTATAATTTTTTTTTATTTTTGCTATTTTTTAAGAGTAAGAAGCTATAATACAACAAAAACAAAAAAAAAAATCTCTTAACAGCGATAAAAGAATGGTAATCGACCTTTACGCAGAGAGGATACTTCAATACACTTTCCGTGTCTATTAATTTGTTTAGTAAATGACTCCTAAAAGGATCATTCAAAATTAGTTTATAAGAGCATATATGATGAATATTATGATGAATGTATATGTATATGCATATTATATACTTGAATATTATTTATATATGTATTTTATATTATTTAAACAATAGAAAGGATCTCATACGCAAAAACTAAATACCGAGAATTTTAAATAACAGCTACTACATGTATATATAATTTATATAATATAAAAACAAATAAAATGTGCAACATTGAACTTTAAAGATTTCATTATTAAATTGTATGATACTTTAAAAAAATTTTTTTTTTATTTAAATAAAAGCTATTTTAAAAAAATTTCTATGTATATATATTTTCTATATATAAACTTATGTGTTTATTAAATGTTTATTTATATATAATAAAACAATAAATTACAGGATTCAGTCAAAGTTTGTATTGAATTGTTTTCTTCAAAATGATAAATTTCCTATACTATAAAAAATAAAAATTATGCACGGATTTTTAAAGAAGAAATGTGTACTGTGCCTGCCGATGGATAAATCTTTAGAATTCTCTTAATATTTCTTTCAATCGAAATTTGAAATTCAATCACGTGTATATAAAAATAGCGAAACAATATTGAAAATCTAGTTCTTTCTTAACAGACAATTATTTTATTTTAACAAAAAAATTAATATTTGTTTTTAAATTAGATTCAGAGCTTTGCCAATTAGTTTTACAATTATTCTAATTCAATCATTAGAATTTTATGGTTTAATAATATTCTGGTTTTGGTTCTGAAAACTGGACGCTAAGATCACGCTATATAAAAACATTAATGATTAATCAAGGGTAGTTTTTTTAAACCTGACGTACATGCAATAAAGTATTAATGTATGTATGTATATTCTAATATATTATTGCATTTATGCAAAACAGTCATCATAAAAATTCTGTATTATACACGAAAAAAATTAAATGTCCCTAGTCAAAAAGTATAGGTTTTTGTATAAAGTCCTGAATGAAGCTATACTTAATTTAAGACATTATAAAAAATCTGCAATCTTTATATACATACATACATAGAACTTTGAAATTCTTAATAATTTTCTTTTTTATTTGAAATAGTTACAACTCGATGCATTCTCTTTAAAATTATTCTTAAGACGAAATTGAGCTATTGTAGATATGTATATGTACCGAAATTTCATAAATTGCTTAAACTATTTAGCCCCCGAATCCTAATAAATTCGAAGCTAATTCTAACAGTCATATAGCTACCAAAAAACTCCAAAATTAGACTAAATAATTACATTATATCTCGAAAAGTATATAAGGCCTACACTGTTCACATTTCGTATAAACAATAATGTTAATAAAATCAATTTCTGCAATAATATTTGGACACCATTCTAAAATTAGATCACCAAGGCAATATGAATTTTCTAGGTAAAATGTGTTTTATATATGTATATATACAATAATACTCTTGGAAAATATTTGTGTGAGTATTACAATTTGTATGAGCGGTGAATTTTGTTAAAAATTGTTTAAAAATTGTTAAATTAATTCATTTTTTAATTACGATTGTTAAATTAATTAATTTTTATCTTCTTATGCATCTTTAGTAATTAAGGTTCACTTTGACAATTTAAAATCTTTACAATTCGTTTTCCCAAATAATTTCATATCAAAATGAATAGAAATTATGGGTAAATAAAATGTTAAATTGATCGATTGAGTTACACAATTAAACGCTTACATTTTTATAATGTCCAACATTTTACATCTTATATCGTATATAAGAAACAATAATATTTTTTTAACTTAAAACTTTCTTTTATAATTGCAGCATTTTTAAGCACAGCTAATATATTCAAATATGCTATATGATTTATGAAAAATCTTATACATTTATTGTATATTTTTGATTTTGATTTATCAAAGGGCTTTATATAATAAGATGAAGATCCAGAAAATTTATATAATAAGATGAAGATTATCGAAAATCCTCGCTTCATTAAAATAATTTATGGAAATGGATTGATTTTGTATTTCGAATTATAATAATTTCATTTATGGTCAGCTTATTCATTAAATGAAAATTCTTATTGCATAATATACAAAAATCAAAAATCTGACTGTAAAAAAATTATTTAAATGAAATTATTTTTTTTTTTGCTTCTTTACCCCTTGAAAGGATGTAGAGGTGTTGGATAATAGGAGTAGAAATCATTAGCCTAAACTATAGGTCAGTAGCCTTCCGTGATTTATATGAAGTACAAAAGTTTATAATCAAAAAATTGAATTAATTTTGCAATAAATTATTTTTAGCAATAAAGCTTTTAGAATATTTAGAATATTTTGAGTTTAGAATTTTATGTATGCAATAACATTAATAGTAACTAAAAATTTTTATAATACTTTATATATTCATAAGAATTCTTTGCATTGTCAGAAAACATCTCATAAAATTTTTCATTTTATTGAATTTTCAAACAAAAAAATTTCAATTGAATAATTTTAAAATTTTTTATGTAATATTCAAAGAAATCTGAAAATTATAAATAAAACTATGTACTTAATATTATGTACATTATATATACATATGTACATTTATGTAAACGTTATGCATAATTAAAATTTATTTTTATATTATTATTTTACTTTCCAATCAATTTTCTCTCTCACTCTCCCCTATGTATATAAATATCGAAATTCAATTATTAACTTAATTATATAAAAAATTATAATTACAAATATTAAAAAAATAAAAACGAAAATAAAAAAAAAATTCATAAAAAAAAAAATTCTCATTAAAAAAAAAAAATGTGTAAATTTTTTTTATATTGCAAAAGAAATAATTTTTTTTCTATTTTTTTTTTATTTTTTTTTTTTTTTTGTACGTGCAAAGTATTCAACCCAGTATTCAAATTCAATTGAAATGCCAATCAATTGATAACATCCTTTTTATTTCGTGACAAAATTTTCTTTTTTTTTTTTATATATTGATAATAGAGAGAATTCTGTTAACATTTAAGTAAGTACAGAACGTGTATACCTATTATATATTTATAAATATATGTATATATACAAATATTAATACTTGTATAATAGTTATTCAAAGAAATTTTTTGTAAATATATATTTATAAATTATATAATATTAATATATAAAAATTTATATTATGAATCAATCTGTATAAGCACATACATTCATTCATTCATTCCGATATAGATTCATACATACATACATACATATTATCACTCAAATTTAAGAGAAATCAGGAATTTATCATGTAATAATAATGAAAGGCAAAACCTTCATATTATAATTGCCGCAACAGTACGTGCTTAAGTGCTTTAGATTTAAAAAAAAAAAAAAAGCTGAGTCAAAATGAAATAAAAAGAAAAAATTAAAAACAAAAAGAAAAAATGTAAAATAAGAAAAGGAATTAAATATTCAAAAAATAAATTTCATCTCTATATTGCTCTATCTAGATATTTTAATAGCACATCAGGATGTCAATTTGAAAAAATAAAATGATTAAAATATATCAAAATTTAAATTAAATTTTTTCTACACATATTCATTTTTCCTATTAGTTTTTTTTTTAATTTATATATAGATAAAATCCCGACGATGATAGATAAAAGCTTTCGACGATGTAGTAAGTTCTAAATTATTTGGAAATAGTTGTGAATACGCAGTCAAAAGCAGAGAGCATCTTGAAAAATTTCCAGATGCTTTTTATAAAATTTTGTTTAAGCAATACCGCCACTAAATGTAAAATTTATTAAAATCTTTCTATTTATTACTTTTCAATCAAGTTATATAATAAAGGTTAGTTAATCTCGTATATACCGGCTCAATTTGTATTTTTAGGTTATTGAAGCTATTTAATTTGAAATTTTGAAAAGGCTATCAAATTTGGAAATTCTATAAAATTTGAAAATGACAAATTATGAATAAAAAATAATGCAGTGTCACAACGTCAAAAATTACATTTCGTATTGTTTTTTGAAGCTATGCATTATTTTGATAATCTAATAAAAAAGCTTACAAGCTCAAGTTCAAAGGTGGTTTAAAAGTAGTTTAAAAACTGTTTTTTTGCTTTTACAATATGGAAATCACCCAATATTATATAGGTGCTATTATATACATACAAGTGTATCATTTATCATTGTATTAAATTGTCATCGTCGTATACCACCATTTTTATAATTTTAAATTTAATTTAAATTTATTATAAATTTTTGCAAAATTTAATGCATAGCTATTGTATCATATTTGTGAAAACCGCTAAATAGTTTTTCCATTTTATATTTGAAAAATCCTTAAACATATACCTATATATTAATTATATACTTTTAAATGAATTAGCTACACTTTATTCTAAAATTATAATTTTTGCAAAAATTTAACCAAAAAAACCAAAGAAATTTATTGAAAAAAATTTATTTGTGGGGAAAATAAATGCGTTTATAATCAACATGGCTTTGTTATAACTTTTATATATAAAATTCAAATTCTACCAAAAATTTTATTTGCTGTGTACCCACAATAATCTGGTAAATAGATGTACGTATATGGAATATTATAAAAGTTATACAATCGAAAAAAACAATTTTTCAAGAATTAAATCTAAATGGACAGAATAATGTTGAATAGAAAGAAAATAACTTTGAAATTAGCTTAAAACTCAGTTATATGTACAAGCGGTACATACCACCCCTTTTTTCGAAATAAACTAATTATATAAATAGCATTGTCTTTTTTAAAATGTTAGAAAAAATTAATAAATTTGTTAGAATCGTAAAAATTGGAAATTTAATCACGCATGAGTACAGTGACAATCAATGGATTAAACCAGAGGCTCCCAAACTCCCCCCCCCCCTCGTAGACCCCTTATCATGTTTTTGAATTTTTGATGGATCCCCTTAATACTTATTTAATTAAATTCATATTTTTTGTTGACGCCTAGCAGGTCTTCATGGACCCCTGGGGATCTATATAGGCCACTTTGGCAATCACTGGATTAAACAATCAGTCTATATAATAAAAATTCTAAATTTTGATTATATAGATAATCAAAATTTAGAATTTTTAATTTTCATTGAAAAAAATATAAATATAAATTAATTAAATTATTAATTAATAACTGAAATAAATAAATTGACTTATTTTTTTTTAATTATATGGATTTAAAATGCCTTATGTGTTGGCATAGTATGGCACATCAGAATATGCAAAAAAAAAATATTGAATTTGACTCTTACAGGAGCGGTATACTTGCTGTTTTTATTTAATTAAGAATTCAAATAATTTCCGTGATAAACAGTATAGAGATTAAAATATTCAAAACCAATGTTATAAAACTGAAAAGACTCCAAAAGCGGATTTTGAAACAATTCGAATGTATTTTTTATTTTAAATATTAATAATTTCACTAGAACACGAAAATAAAAATTATCTTTAATTCGCCATACAACATTCTTATAATTGTACGAAACGTTCTAAGGCCATTAATTTTTATCTATAATAAATCTTAAGTGGAAGCAATGCGTATATAATTTATAGTATGTACCATACAGAAGACAATTTTTGTAATTATGCAGTAGAACTATTTTTTTTAATTGAAAAATTTAGTACCCTAAAATCGGATTTGTAATAATACCGTATCGATACACAATTTAGCAATTCAAAAAACTTACAAGTTGAATTCTACATTATTACAGTATTATTACAATTCCAATCTCAGGGATACTCACTAGCATCTCTCAAAAAAGTAGCTTGTTGTGTAATTACAAAAATTGTCTTTTACATAGCACTATAAACTATATACACAATGGTAAAAGCTAAAAATATTAAGACCAATGAAATTTATTTTGTAACCAAAATTAATTCATCATTTCTTTATCCATAAAAATATTATATAGTAATAGAAAATTCTTATTACTTTTAAAAAAAATAACAAAAAATTATTAAAAAAAAATCAAATAAATTTTTATTTAAGACAAATTTCAAAATAAATAATAATTAAAACATAAGGAAAGCAAATTAAAATAAAAACAGCAAAAATTAAATGGAAAAAAAATAAAAACATTCAAAAATCACGTTTTACCCACAGCAAAACCAAAAAGTAAAACTTCCATATTTTTTTTTTTTACCGTATACAAAAACCTTTGAAATACGTAGGTACATATTTCGTCTCATTAATGAGAAACATCATATTAAGGACATGGATAAGATCATCATGAGGATTTTGTTAATTTGTGGTGCATTAAAATAATATAAAATTTGCATTACACAAATTTATACATAAATTACAGACAGACATACTTACATATGTATGTATAAGTATGTACATACCCATGTAGATGTTATTTTCGCTCTTTTTTTTTGTTGCTTATAGTTTCCCGTATCATTATTATTCAAATTTATTATATTATGTATGTGGTCCCTATAAGAATTTCACAAAATATGATTTCTTCTTTAACAACTTAATAATCATTGAAAACCTACTCGAAATTTTTTAATAATTTTGCAAGTTATTAATTATAAGCAGAACGTAAATTGTTAAAAATTTTGTCACAAAGAAAATCTTTTTACAGGTTATTTGAGTTTCGTTGGGACATTTAAAAATTTATTTAAAGTTACGTACTTAAATTGCATTTACTTAAAGTATTGAATTTCGCAAAGAACAATCTAACTGCAACTGCATTGCAACTGCTTGGAATAACTAAAAACTGGAAAACCGGAAGATCTGCTGAACAGAAATGCCAAATTTCTTTCTGTTTCTTTAGCATTAAGGAAAGCATTTCCGTTGAAAACTCAAAATATAAAGTTTGGTGATATTCCTGAAGCTCAAGTTAACCTCAATAAAATAGCATTAACAGTTTCGATAAGTTATTAAAAAAAAACAAATCATTTACTTCCCTTTTTACAACAAGTTTTAAAGGTTGACTGGAAATTAAACACAAATTTTTTTTTTAAATATCACTTTAAATTTAGTTATTCTACACTACTTGTTTAAATTAAAGTTATAATTTCTAGAATATTTTTATTTTGATTAAAATTTTGTGCAACACAAAAATTATTGGAAAAATTATTTTAAATAAAAATTCTGTATTAATTTTAGCGAAAACTCTACTGATATGAGAAATTTCTTTTTTTTTTCAGTATAGACTTTCAAATTTCATAATTGATTTTATTCAGAAAATTACAAATTTTTTTAATAATAATCCATCACATGAATAGACGCGACAAACAGAATATGGGTGTCATACCATAGCGTATAATCATCGACTTAAATGCCCCCAATTCAATTCTCCGTTTTATAAAAAGATTGTTAAATTAATTTACTTATAAAAATATAGAAGAGTAAACATTTATTATTAGCATAATATTCTAATAATAATATTTTAATTTTATAATAATTATCATTTTCTAAATAATTAATTTAAACTGTTAATGAAATTAAAGTTTTTAGATTTTATATAATTATTGTGTATATTTACAACTGTGTAAAAATACTATGATTGTAATAAAATATCAAGTTGCTCCTATTTACAATTTTAAAATAAATTTTACAATATTACTGATGTTATTGATGATATACCGCAAGGCTGCTCACGTAGGGCAGAGCATAGAAGATTTCTCAAGAGAACCGAGTGGCATAGATAAATTCTTCAAGAGAACCTATAATAGCACGCTCAATAACGGCCTGGTTATCTCGGAGTAGTGATAGCAAAATGGCACATTTGTGATAATTGGGGTGCGGTGGACCTGTTGTACCTGCCACGTCAATCAACCAACCAACTAATTAACTCTATAATTATAAGAACTAGTAATTTCAGAATTGATTCGAATTCGAAATTCCGTTCAAATTAGTATCATAGTTGCAAAATGCACTACAAAATTGGGTATAAGACAATTAAATCTTTAAAGCATAATAATGTAAATTGATATAAATGCCACTGTTTCAAAAATGACAAATGATAGTCAATAACCGAAATGTATGTCAATATACTAGCAATTTTTTTAATTAAAAAATTTAATTAAAATACCTATAAAACATTTTTACATATTACAAATTCGAACTTAACATTTCACTAATTATTTACTAATAATAAATAATGAAAGAGAAGTTTATTTAAAGTCTAAATTATTCTTATCTATAATATTTGTGTTACACTTAGATGATTGCTTAATTTTTATTTCTTAATCAAAAGAAACTAAAATTAATAATTTTTTCAATCTTATCTTATTATTTTTCATATTTTTTTTATTATTCGTTATATTTCACTCTAATATATGTAGTTACATATTATATACATATATACAAATTGCTTCCAGTCAACTTAAGAAAAACTTCTGACGAATCCACTTTATCTTATTCCTTGACGGACGGACTCCTGATGATATATGCTATGATGACAAATTATTTTCTTTAATTTGCCAGAGCGTAATTATAAATGCTGATTAGTAGAACAGCACGTTTTACTCTTTCCATGGAAAAAAAAATTTTTAATACATATGTACATAAATATATCCTTATATGTTATATATATGAGATATTACATACATAAATACATGCAGTTATTCTCATATACTGTTACTTGATTACAAAATATGGAAAAAAAAATAAGCAGATTTAGACGTATTTACATATAAATATATTTAGAACATATATTAACCATAAAAATATATCGTATATATATAAACACACGTATATACAATTTCCGTAAGGAATACATTAAAAAAAAATCATCCCCCTGCATTCTTTTTGCAATCTTAATGTTTTTTTCTTATTTCTTTTAATTCAAAGCAATTTTAAGTTCGGTTGATATATGAGATGAAAAAAAAAATGTTAAAACGCAAAAAAGTGAAAAAATAATTAGTCGAGAATATGCACAAATCGCAGCAGCGATAGAAAAAATAAATAAAAAACTAAACATAAAATGGAAAGTCAAAAAATAGCGATGACGTTATGATGAAAACAAAAAAAAAATAGAATAAATAACTGTATTTATGTAAATATATTTTAAATAAAAAAAAAATAAAAACATTTGAACATTTTTACAGGATGTTTAGTTGATTAACAGACGCTTTATCATCCTTTAGCACAGACGCTTATTATTTGGCGTAGAGCGTCAACAAAAGACGAGGTAAAAACTACGATGTAAAAACTAATATCTTAAATTATCTTTAATTTAAGTTCTTATTTCTTTTTATTTTCTTGAACTCCAAAATCTTTAATATTTTTTATATGTTCTTAAAAGTCCTAAAATAAAGAATCATATATGTAAAAATCTGATGTGATCAGCACATAATCGACCTTATTGTATAATGCCTGGTTTAGTGAAAGTGTTACAGAAGATTATGAAAATATTTCAGTACTTTCTTTCAATTTTAAGGAAGTTAGCAAACTTTAAGCTAACATACCTAGAAAATTGTAAATTTGGCTCTTAGTAGAATTTCGCTTTGTGCAACCCGAATTGCCTGAAATGCTCGCCAGCTAGTTTCGGTAACAACCAGAACTAAAATATCAAATTTCAAGAAATTCAATCAATCCATAGATATGGTAAAAAATGTAAAATCGGCCCCCAATTTTACTCGGGTTTCTGAGCCTTGATCTTTCTAAATAATTTGTAATTTCATTTTTTTAACCCTTCGCAATTTAAATATTAAATTTTGTTGACTATTTCTTTTTATACTAGAAAAAATGTAAATTTAGTCCGCAAAAAGGTCCAGTTCTAGAGGTCTCATATATACCAAAAATTGATCGATCCATGCCATAGCCGAAATAAGCTCACGTATAAAATTTCATCAAAATCGGTTCTGCCGAACTTGAGGAACACGCGTACACTCACAGACCCAGAGACCAACAGACCGACATCTCTCTAAAAGTAATTTATTTACGCTTCCCTACTGTGGAGAAGTGTGTTCCCACCGAATAATCGATATCCAAAATTTGGGGTCATCACATAACATATCTATGTATATCATAACATATCATGTATACAATGTCGGTAAAAATCAACGGACTCATCACTACCGAATTGATTTTCAATCGAAAAAAAATTTTGACTAGTCAAAAACAACATTTTGAAAAACTTATTGTTTTACACCTCGAGTTCTTAAATTAGAAATATAATATATTCATATGATTCACTTTATAATTTTACAAGAACTGTTTTATTAAACTTCGTTTCGTTTGTTTTTTTTTTTTGTAAATAGTTCAATTAAATTTTTCGGTAATGGTAGCCCCATACCATTCAATTATAAATCATTAATCAAATTATTTAATTTAATAATAATTATTACAATTTATGATATGTTTTTTTTAATAAACTCAATATTCTTGAAATGTTCGACAATGTCTCTTATATTGAACCCAAATATCATAAAATAATAAAATAAAAATTTTTGTGTAAAAAATTTCACCCTGTTCAATATTATTACAACATAAATAAAATATAAATTATATAAACCGTATATAAGACGGTTTAAATTAAAAATTCATATAGAATATATTTATGTTATTATTTATACACATATATACATACACATAATAAATAATATAAAAATAATATTAATACACTGTCTTATTATAAATATCATCATTAAACTGATTAAAATATATATATAAAAAAAAATTCAATTTATAATTTGCAATCAATTAATGATGAAAATTTCAAGTACTCAAGCCAGTTGGAACATCATTATACAGAAAATTCAAAACTCTCTAACAGATATACAAGTATTTTTCCGTTTTAATTACAATTTTTTATTTCTTTAATTATCTTGCTGAGAAAATAAAAAAAAAAAATTGTTATAAAATAATATTGTATACTATTTATATAACATATTAAATATTATTACAGAATTGAAAAAAAAAAATAAAGTTAAAATAAAATATAAATGAAGAAAAAAAAAACAGGATTTTTACATTTATTTTTTAATTATTTATATTTGAATTCTAATTTATTTTAATATAAAAAAAATTAAATGAAATAAACATTACGCTAGGTCAGCACATCAAAAGAAAATTCAAAGAAATTTATATGAATTTATAAAGAATATTTTATCAAGCGTTCATAGGCATTGAGAAGACAAAATTATTATGAAGATATTAGACTATCCTACACCTAATTATAGGATTATTTAATTAATTAATAAAATATTTAAATAAATAATTAAATAAAACATTTATTAAATTAATAAATAATTAGTACTTTATCAAATCAATAATTTCCGAAGGCATATTGTTAAAATGCATTCGGAAAAAAATTATTTTAATACACAATATTTTCAATAATATGCCACACCACGGACAATTAGAAAAATTACTGAGGATTTTTAAAAAATACAATTACATTTTATTCTATCAGGAAAAGAGTTAAAAAAGCTTCTCCAAGATCCTTAAAAATGTTATAGAAAATATATTTACTCAATCACATTACAAGCCCATAGATGTATATTACATTTTTGTTTTATCAATAGTATTATAAAACATTGAAAAAATATTATCTTAGCGGGATCATATAACATAAATTAGCGTACTCGTATAATGATCGTAATCTAAATTTCGTTTCGGGAACTATAAATATTGTGTCGATAAGCTAATATAAGATTTTATTTTACTTTATTACATATTTATTTATTTATCTATATTGAATCTGCTTTAATTTACATGTAGCAACTATAAACTCAGTAAAGATGTTCGTTAAAATATAAGTTTGCACTTAGCTGTTTGTGAAATCGAAAAGAAATTAAAACTATTTTTAAAATTAATTTATAAGTTTTGTAATATTATTCAATCGATTTTCACAATAATTTTTTTTGGGCTTGCAGCATGTACTCTTACATATAGTTAAAACAATGACCAATTACAAAGAAGTACGTACAAGTATCTACAGGGCACAGATGATCGATTCTAAATACTCCTCTAAATCGGAAGCTGAATAATTCGCTAAACGGATTAGAAAATTTATGAAATAAAAAACGAATTACATAAACTTTTTACCAACCGCATTGCATATAATAAGGGAAGTTATGTGATGGTTTCAAATTTCGGATGTAGAGTTTTCGGTGAGAACGCACTTTACCACAGACGGGAAGTGAGAATAAATTATTTTTAGAGAGGTGTCGCTTGTCGGTCAGTATCTGTCTGTCTCTGTGTGTTCACGCGTGTATATATCAACTTCAGCTAAACTGATTTTGATGAAATTTTATATGTAAGTTTATTTCAGCTATGTCACGGATTGATCAATTTTTGATATTTGTCAGGCTTCGGGAACTTTTCGCAGGACGATTTCATAATCTTCTGTAACAATTTCACTAAACTAGAATATATATTGCGTTCGATTACGTGCTGAGCATATTAGATTTTTTATTTAGGCAGTTATTTTTATCACAAGCAAACAAAAATAATAAAAATTTATTTTAAAGGAACAACAATAAAAAAAAACAAAAATCAGAATTTCCAATAAAAATTAATAAAATAATATTTAGAAAATTATTTTAATTATTTTCTAATTATTTACAAATTTTTATTTCTTTAGCTGTTTTTGTTTTTATTCCACCAGCTCCACGATAACAGATGAAGCGCAGAGATAAGTTGTTTACGACGCGAACATATAACGGTGCGATAACAACTAGTTTTATTATGTAGTATCGATAAAACTTTTACATTTGACAGGTATTACACCATGTCGAGTATCACTCGACAGTGGAACTAGTGGAAAAAAAATCAGTGTCGAGTGACAGTCGACATTGGAGTGGAAAGGGTTAAATTGTTTTTGCCTGTTTGAACGGTGAAAATTGAAAAATAATCACCATTCTTTTAATTTTCGAAGCTTACTATTGATTTTAAACATTTGATTCAAAAAAATATACTTATTAGAGATTAAAAAACATTCAAGTTTAAAATAATAATAATTTTACCTATTAAAAGAAAATAAGAATTTGTAATTATTTATTTGGCTTTATAGGGGAAAACCTTATTATAAACAATCATTAAATAACATGGTAAATAAGATTCAAAAACACCACAATACATACATTTACATACATAAATCTATTTATTTTCAATTAATATTAAATAAAAATCATAATTAATTTTATACTGTTGGCCAACGTCATCTCTAAAATTTAGGTTGAATTATTATTCAAATTTATATCATTAAAATTTATCACATTGTAAATATTTCTTTTCTATACATACATATGTATTTATGTATGTATGTTTACAAATTTACATTTTATTAATGCATTCATTATGTATCTACATATTTTATTATGTACGCTGTTCAAATAAAATTATAAAGAAAACAGAAAGAAAAACAATAAAATAATAAAATTGGAAAAAAAGCAAAGAGTGAATGACAAGCTAAAATTATACCCACATGGACATGAAAAATTAAAATACATCAAACTGCTCTATAAATATTGTTTTATTGTTAGGTTTGATGAGCTTTTAAAAATATTACTAAGTATATTTCAATTTATTTTATGATTTAAACGAGCACATTGTTTTTCAGTAAATATTTGAAAATCTCAATCTCATAAACTTCATTAGCTTAAATATGGTAAAAAAAAAACAAATAATTACATTATTATAGTACCAAATAAACGCTGATTAGGAAAATCAACTTTAAAGCTCAAGTAAAACGCTATTTAATTTTAGGTTATTAAATAATCTTTGACTTCCAAAATGCAGTAAAACAGTATTAAAACATAATTCAGCATTTCGAATATACTACATTTCGAATATCAAGCAATATGTGAATGAACTGCTTTTCTCAAGGAGACTGCAAGGAAATTTGTTATAGAACAAATTTCTTTACATTTAAAAATAACTTAGCTTAAAGCAAAGTTGTGGTAACTGGTAAAAAAATCTAAATATTATAATTAATTATTAAAGTTATTATTAATAATTTGCCTTAAATTAATTCATTTTTTGAAAATTATAATTAATAGAAATTTTTTTAAGATTGTAGTCTAATAAACTCAGTTTTAGAAAGAAATTGCTTAAAATTTAGACAAATTTTGTCTAAAACAAATTTCACAAATACAAAAAATGTGATTAATTAATTGATTTTATTTTTTATTTTGCTTACGTTAAAAATTGAATCATTAACCTGTTTGAATTTCAAATGTAGATTTGAAAATAATTTTGAATATAATAATGTAAACTATATTTAGAATTATATGAAAGACAAAATAGTTAAAATTACTAAATTTTCAAATAGTCGGGAAAACCGAAATTGACTTTTTACTTATTTGCTTTTCCTTTTGTATTTTTCTCATACATTATATTTTTCTCTTTTTGTGTATTCTTTCAATTTCCATACTCTTTTTCTCTTGAATCCTGGATGAGAAGTTTTTAAATATTCTTACGTTTTTTCTCTTTTTTTTTTGCTATAATGTGTGCTGCATAAGCCACTTGGCTTTGGTGCTGAATAAGGCTTAATTTGTTTGCGAATACTTGAAAGACAAACGAAAAAATTTTATGCATTTTGAGAATGAAGTGTTGAGATTATCCTCTTCAACAATTTAAGGTTACTTAGGCGTTCAGAAATCGATGGTCGAATACAATAAAAAGGATAATTTATGGATTTTATAATAAAAAATTTTTTTTTGTTAATCACAAAGACAATCAATATAATAATAAAAAAAAATTAAAATTATATATGTATGTACATAAAATATTAAATAAATTTAAACTATAAAAATTTTATTCTTTATGAATAAATTTGTAAAATACATATTTATCTATTTTATATACATGTATAGTAGTAGAAATTATGTGAATGTAGGCACATAAAATATAAGAAATAGCTTCTAGAGAAAAAAAGAACAGCTTCTTAAGCGTGAAATGCAAAAAAAAACATAACAATTACAGATACTCATTTAGAAAAAAATGAAAATTCAAATTATATTTATTTAATATTTCATTTTATTTTAAAAATGATAATATGAAGGGCTATTAGATAAATGTATATGTATGTATGATCGAACCAAATAAAGCCAATTTTTTCGAATTTCTTTATTGAAATCTTTTTTCCTATTTAAATAATTGTTTTTAACAAACGCTTCTATATATCAAATCAATATTAATAAAGTATCACAATAAGCAGATAACTTGCTTGAATTTAGTTTAAATAGAAAATTGGGAAATTATGGCAAAGCAACATATTAAGTCTTAAATAATTATAAAATATATATTCGAAAAATCTCCAAAAAAAAAAATATCGAAAAAACTAATTGCATCAGTATTAATTCACAATTTTGTTATTAAAATGTTCCTTTACCTGGTCTAAAGAAAAGTAAAAGCTTTAACCTAAATATATGGTTATTGGGGCGAGGCAACCCTTATCGTTAACTTATGATTCACTTATGCTCAATCTAGTTTCATTTACACTTTTCTGTAAAAATAAAATTCCTTTTGCTATCAATTTCGGTATTGTCACTTGCCCTTTCCCTTGAAGTTTAACATAATTTATCATTACTTATAATCAATGAAGAAAAACTTAATATATATTCGTTTAAATACTAATGTTTAACGAATAATTTTTGAATGGTAGATTATTGGAAAATGTTGCATGCTTTTTAAAAATATTTCTTTTCAGAATACTAATCACATATGTATACATATTCCACTTTTACTCTTAGCTTATTTAATAAGAGTTTTTCATATGAACCTAATATACAAAATGAAATTATTAATTAAGGTAAGGATGTTTTTCAAAGAATACATCTGTCTTAAAGCAATAACTTTTCAAAAAAAAAAAAAAATAAAATAATTTCAGTACTTACTGCTATTCATTCGTGTGGGTGGTGGAATTGATGCATAATTTGAGTTCCGATTTTGATTAAAATTCTGATTGAAATTTTGATAACTATTTTGATTAAATTGTTGTTGCCCAACATAGTGATTAAGCATTCTGTGTCCAGCAACATCTAATGATGCCGATTGCGAATTTTGTCTAAATCCTTTAAAAAAAAAATTCCCAAAAAATTTAATTAAAAGTATTTAAAAAAACCTTCCATAATGAAGTACTTACCAATAGTTGGTCTGTAATTTGGATTTGCTCCTTCAGGTTTTAACACAGCTGGTGGATCAATTGCGTTTGGTAATCTTCTGGCAGGAAAAATAAAATCATCATCATATTTAGGATCTCTGTATTTAACAGTTAATACATTATTCCCTTTAATATCTGTTAATCCTTTAATAGGCGATGTACAAATTCTAATAAAATGAAATCAATTAGTTTTGTATAATTTATATTTTTTTTATATTTTACCCTTTTAAGGCTACATTATCATCAGACCATAAAATTCTGCCCTGCATGCCTTGAATTGATACTGGAACTTCAACTGTTTGAAAAATTTTGTTTTTATAATGCGATTTTATTACAGAAAAACCCGGATTTCCTGCCGTTATATACAAACGACTGTCACCACACTTATTTCTCTTCACTAGAATTATAAATCACAATATTAAAAGGAAATAAATAACTTCAATTATGTTTTAAAACGAACCCTCTTGCTCTGTGAGCATCGAATAAAATGGTTTCAAAGCCTTAAATAAACGCTTTTCATCTACAAATGGTAATAAAGCTACACCTTGCCAAGCAAACTTTTTACCATTCAAATCAATTTTAAAATCTTCTGGATAAAAATCGATTATTGGAGATTTCTACATAGTGAATTTTAAAATCATAAAATTTTTAATTATTTAAATGTATAAAAAAAAATTACTGGGTCAGACATCAAATTAGCCCAAGGCTGTGGAACATGTGAACTACTTGCTGCTGGAAACACGCCCATAAGTTGTTCCAAAGGATTAAACTAGGAGAAAAATTATTGCATATTGAAACAATATTTAGTGTTATTTATCAAATTGCTTTTTACCGGCTTTGTATTTTTCTCGAACTTAGTAGATAAACCTCTTACATTTACAAAATCAGATGCAAAAGGAGCATAATGGTACGGAAAATACCATTTCCACGACGCACATCCTTGATAATAATATTTTAACACCCAACAAAGTCCACGTACATACTGCAGTGCTACAGAATATCGAAAATTAATGTTATCCGGGCCAACATCAAATTTAGATTCATAATATCTGTCCTTAAAACCCTCTTCCCACAAACGAACTTCATCATTTTCTTGATAATCTTCCTCCTCTTCCTCCTCTACAGTCTCCGGTTGTTGCTTCTCGTCAATTTCGTCAGATTTTCTTTTTAACGACTTCGAAGGTCTTAATAAAGCCTCTAATGCAGCTTTTCCGTCTTTTTCAATCGGCTTGTTGTATTGAGAAGTTTCAACCATGTCCATTCTTCTGAAATTAGCAGCTTCCTGTCTTGCGTTTTGAATTGGGGCAGGAGTTATTCCTTTTCCTAATGGAGTTGGGGCAAATTGCGAGTTGTGCATGTTCGCAAAATTTGGAACTTGCGATTCCATACGACGTTTTTTTGCTTTTTCTCTGGCTTTAAAATTTTCTTCCCTTCTTTGCCTTTCCCTGAAAATTGTATCCTCTACTGAACCCAGGTCATCCATAATTAATTGAACCCGGTTAAGATTTACTTCTCCAGAATCAGTTAAAAATCCTCCTGTTTTGTATACACATTTTTTATACAGCTCAACTAAACGGTCAATCGCTCCTTCTCGAATTTCTAAGCTAGGTAAATGCGGCAGAAAATCATTTCCAACAAAAAAGCACATAAAAACCCAATCATCTACAGCTCGATCAAAATCATAAGGAAATGGTAAATTAGGCATTTCCAAAGTTGTTTTGAGGTATTCACGAAGCACAAAAAGCCGAACGAAAATAAATCTAACTTCACCCACAATAGGTGCATCATCTATTTTTATATCAGCATCTAGACCCTGGCATTTTTCTACTTCATGGCCTGAAAAATAAAACATTGTCTATTATATTCAGTTTCGTATATCCTTTAGTTTCTCACCATATTGACCACAAATGTCACAAGGTTTAGGTTTGTTTGGTAAAAACTCTTCCCTTATTATAGTAAAATTGGGTTCATGTGTAGCCAAGCCCAACATAATCAAATCTGCATCAGCACCACATAAAACATGTTGCGTATTCGGATCATGATCTGGCTGAGATCTTTGTTTTCGAATAAAGTCCATAATTTTATGTTCACCTTCACCCGGTACATTTGCATCTGATAAAATTACCTTAATACTTTTCCAAGCTGGATTAGTATTCATCCGATCGTGGATATAATAATGTAGACATCTGCTTAACCTTTCCATGAAAGGAGTGCCGGGTGTAATACAATTTGAATCAAAGTGTTCCTCTTTTGGTTTTTCGGGTGGCAAACGACATCCTTTGGCTAAAAGTTCGCTTCGAATTCTGGCTATTTCATTCCGCCTTTCTATAGATTCTTTTGCTGCACGAAATCTCCTCGATCTTTGTTGGTTCATTTTGGCTCTGGGAGCTACTCCGTCGATAGCCATGTACAATATTTTCCTCGGACGAACAATATTCATTAAACGATCTATGCATTCGAAAATTGCAACCATCATTTCGTCCTCATTTTTAGGCGGCGGTTTGTCTTCTGGATGTGTACACGGATGTATAATGCCATTCATGTCAAGGTACAAATTATCGAACTCAACTCCATTTGGATTGGGTTTTGTCATATCATCGTATACATTCTTTCCATTATCATCAACAGTCTAAAAAAAATTAAAGTTATTTTAAAGAATTCATGTTAAACATATTTTGTATAAAGTGGTGAATAAATAAACCAAACGTGGTTATATTTTATTTATACAATACACATACCTTTACTTCTACACAATCAACAATAACGCTGGGGTATTTTCTGCTTAACCAACGGAAAAATGCTGGTACTCCCATTTCGAAAGAGAATTATAATATTTGTTTAAAAATTTTTATTTTTAAAATTAATAATATTTGGCTTCAATTACTGTATTAATAAATGATAGCAGATACCAAAAATTTTGAAGTTTGTTTACGGATTTTTTTCCTACTTAAAGTAGCGGCAAATTTAATTGTAAGAAAATGATAAGCCCTAAAAAAACTAGCGGCAAATAACTTAAACAAAGAATGAATTATGCAAAGTTAGTTTATCAATTTGAAAATAATTGCCAATGCTTTTATTAAATGGAAAGTTTCTCCCTGAAAAAATAATGCCATATTTATTCTATATATTAAAAATTAATATTAACGTTATAGGAAAATAACAACTCTTTTTCCCTGATTAAACCGAAATTGAAATTTCAATCTGCGTATATACAGTACAGGTTGAAGGAATATTACTTTTGCTTGAAATCGACTTCAGTTTGATATTAGCTGACAAGCATTATAGATAAATTTGTCATTTTCAATCTTTAAATTAGCGTATGTGCCGTAAATTTTCAAGTAATAATTTTATCGAAACGGCTTGACTTGAAAATATCAAATCAAGTAGCGTTTATATGAGATCGAAATTCTCTTCAAGTCGGCTTAGAGTTGCATATCAACGTAGGAACTGTAACACATAAAACAGTATTTTTGTATAATATGTAGATGTCTACTAAATTCCAATCTACGAATAAAGTCTGATGACTGTTCACATATTTGATTAGATTTATCGCAGACCTTATGTCAAATATTTAACAATTTGAAAATTATAACTAATATAAAAATCATCTGATCTCTGCTTGAAACTTTAACAAAAAATAATTGCCTTCATTTTACTTTTAACCTAACAGTAAATATAATTAAAAAAGAGTAATTCCTATTATTTGCGATCTGATGTATAATAATATGCAACAAAATTTATTATTAAATGTCAACAATAGCTAGCAATGGAACTTCGAATTAAAAAAATTATCTTAAACAGCTTTTTGAACAAAACTTTTGAAAACTAACTTCTAAGTTTATTACTTGAAAATAAACAAGTTAATTCGGATTTACTCGTATAATAATTAATAAAATGATAAATATTAATATAATGCAAATTTAATAAAATGTTAAATAATATATGTAAATAAAATGAAAAATTAACGCATCAGCAAAATTACTTCAACTTAATTTCTTAGGATGGGTGGTCACGTTGCGTTTACACAGGAGTGACTTTTTATAAAAAATAAAATTATAATTGCACTTTTAAGTTAGCTTTCAAACGAATTAGATTAATAAAAAGTAAATTCACCAATTATTTGAGTTTTATTCATAATAAGAAAATATAACAAAATTATAAAGTTTGGCTTATTTTGAAATAAATTTAAATTTATTACTGCATTAATAAAAATTTAATTTCTTTTAGCAATATAATTGTTTTGTATTTTTTAATAATACAAATATTTGCCAATAGATCTCGCTGCTTTGTGTATATTGTACAAAATAGTGCTTATGTGCTGCTTCACATCTTTGCAGTTATTTTGTAAACATATTTTGACGTTTCATTGTCATTTACATTTTGCATTACAGTTCACTCGATAGCAATAAATATATTTTTAAAATTCGATTTTAGGATTATATTTTTAAAGAATTCATGAAACTTTTTTTCAGTCAACTAAAAAAATTATATAGAAATGTACAGTATTAACAAAAATGGTAGATTCTGATTGTATTGTGATAAATCTTCGATCAGCTGTAACCTTAGTTTTGCTTTTTTTTGTAAATGGTATCCATCAAAGTCAAACTGGTATGAAAGTTTTTTAAATAAAAAATATTTTTCATAACAGAATATTAAATTTTCAGCTTTGAATTCAATGGAACCATCTTCAAAAGTAGAATACCAAAAAAATATAACTTCTGACGCCGAACCCATTAGTATACCTCAAAATGTGAGTTAATGAAAAAAAAAAAATGAAGTTTATGAAATGATAATTGTGCAATATTAAATTTTAGCAAACATCATCGTGCCCAAGTGAAATAGAATGTAAGAATTTAAATGTGACATGTCTAAATTGTAACTATAAAAAAAACTGCCGCTACGGAAAGGATGTAAATATAACGTGCGAAGTAAAATCATCATATGCATGCGTGGTAAAATTCAATTTATAAATATATTTAAAAAAAATATTAATTCAATTATAAATATCGAAAAAAAATTACTTTTAGGGGGAAAAAACTTTTAATAGAACAATGAATTGTAGATATTGTTATCAAACAGAAATTTGGCAGCACAGATGTGAACTTAAGGGACATTGCAATTCAATGGATCCAAAAGCTAGATATAAGTACGCAATATTTTTGTTATATAAAAATTTGTTGATGTTTAATCAAAATATTTTTTCATTTTATAATTTTACTAAACAGAACAAATTGTACTGTTTACGATAATGTACTTTGTTTGGGAAATCGAGAATTCTCAAAACGAGTACCGTGCAACTGGACTCACGGATACAAATGGAGTACTGCATTAATAATTAGTTTAACTTTAGGGGGTTTCGGTGCTGATAGGTAAAGTAATTTAAAAATAGTCATTTGATTTCATTTTATGAGTTTTGCTGAAAAAACTTTTTTTTATTACTTTATTATTTTTTAACTTATATCTAAGCTTTTATAGTATATATTTATCTGCGTATACGTTCATATATTGTTAATATTTCATATGTATAAGTATAAAATGTAATATCAATGTTTTTATATTAATATTTATAATTGTAAATACTAATTGTATTTTACTACTTCCTAAATTATAAAATATGTACTTTCAGATTCTATTTAGGTCATTGGCAGGAAGGAATTGGAAAACTGTTTAGTTTTGGTGGTTTAGGTGTATGGACTATAATCGATGTACTTTTAATATCATTACATTATTTAGGTCCAGCAGATGGATCTCTTTTCATTTGAAATTGTAATTTATAGAATTTATTAATAATTTGAAAAAAAAAGAAATTTAATTTATATTTCTTAAATATCTAAAATTAGCAAAAATGAAGTGAATTAACTTATTTATAAAGAAATTTACGGAACTGATTCTTTTAAATATAATAAAGATTTAATTATGTTTAAGTTTACTTCTAGTTGAATTGAAATTAAAAAAAAAATATATATATATATATATGAAAATTTTAAAAATATTGTTATGTATTTTTTTTTCATTTGAAAGTTTTAATAAATTGTATGGTCTAAAATTAGAAAAGTATTATTTAACAGGAAGAAAAAGGTTCTTAATCCTAATAGTTTTTTACGGCCATATAATATTCATTTAGCAATATTATTATTTCTTCTGAACTCACCTGAATAATTAAAATTAATTCATTAAAAATTGTTATGCAATTTTATTAATATTTTTATTTCAAGAATAACATATGTATTGTATATTTGCACATTATTGAACAAAATCACATTCCAATATTTCCTAATTATATTTTGTTATTTTCTTTTACAATTTTTAATTCAAATTACATAAATTTTAAATATAGTAAAGGATTTTGTAATTTGTATTTTTTTTTTTAAATATAAAGCAATTAACATAAGTCCAAACAAAAATATGTTCAAAAAAGGAAAAAAGAAAATTGAATTTGAAAAAGCTTTACAAAAATTAACAGAATTATTTTATGAAAAACTTTTCTACCGATTTTAGACTGTTGCATCCCATTCTATCAGAATAACCAATGGAAAAATTAAAAGAAATAATGCTGTCATAAAAATAAGACCAATAGTTGAATATAAAGAAAATAAATAACTATATTGAAATCTGAAAATTAAAGAATTATAATATAAAAAGTACTCTCAAATCTATTGAATTTTCTTCTTCTATATTAACCTGCAATACCAACAAAAAACAATTGCCAAACTAGTGATTCCTACAGCAAAATAAACAAAAAGTGGGCCGTTAGTCAGTCCTGATCTAAAATTAATCCCATTTGATGTTCTGGTACGTGGTTGAGCATTATTATTATTATTGTTGTTATTGTTTTGGTTATCGTGATGTTCTAAAAAGTTCAAATAATTTTGTTTTTAATATTAAAATTCAAGATAAAAAAATAATGAAATTAATTAGGAAAAGAGAATTTTGATAAAAAATAAGTTGTAACCTTGCTGAATATTGGATCCTTCCATTTGATTAGTTTGCATTGGTTTTTTGTGAACCAAACAATGAACCACACAATTATCAAAAAGTCCGAACGCTTGTAAAGTTTTGGTATCTGGTTGTAACACATGACCATTAAAGACTAATCTCACAAGTTTTTCTGCAGCCAATTCAACCATAAAATGTCTCCTAATAAAAACAAATAAAATGTTGCATAAGGATTCTATTCTATTGAATAAGACTTACTTTTTAAAATCTCCTAAGGCTTCTTGTGGATTTCCTTTTACAAGCCTTAAGTCATCATTTAAGTACTTTAACTTTATTCTGAATTCATCATCACTTTTATTTTGATTATTTGCAGTGTTAACAGTTTGAACCAATCCATCTAGTTGATCATTTTGGTTTCTACTCAATTCACTTTTGGAAATATTTTCGTTCTCGTTATTTTCATTAGAACAGTTTTCAGCATGAGTTGAATCTCCACTTGTATTCAAATTTAAATTTTCCCTTCTTATAACATTTTCATTAGAATTACTTTCAGTTTGATTTTCTTGAGAATAGAATGCTAAACGTCTTCTACGGATACCTTCACTTGAATGAGGTTCATCAATTGTACTATCCATATTTTGAATAATTTCCTGTGGACCAGTATCGTTATCTTCCAAAATTTCAGAATTTGTACCAGTTGAAGATGAACTTATCCTTGATCCACTAGATAATGCAAGATCAGAAACTTCATCTAAAACATCATGCAAAGAAGGAGCTGGAACTTCAATATTATTCAATATTTCAGTTCTCTGATTTACTGATGGATTTCTTGTATCACTTATGCTTTCTAGAATAACAAATTAAAAAACCGAAAAACTGAGTAGATGATACTTACCTACCTAATAAAAAGAATAAAACGTACCTGGTATTGTAGTTTGTGGTCTTGTTATATTTTCCAAAAGTCTTCTTCTATTGTTTTCTATTATTAAAACTGCTGTCGGTAAATCTATAAGATTTTAGGAAATACAATTAGTTTGTACTTTACAATTATTGTGGTTAAGATTGTACCTCTTACGTTGGTTGATTTCCATGCAAAATAAACTATTATTATGGCTGCTATAGCGATAAAAATATTTACAAACTCTATGTCTAAACCTTCAAATATCATACTTGTTCCTTTAGGTATCAATATTTATTACCATGTTACGAACTGTTACCTGAATATCAGAATGGGAATATAAATAATTATGTTATGTATCAACGTACAAGTTTATCATTCAATTCGACGTCATTTTATACAGATTTGGTATTGCAACACCCAAGTATTGTTTCTTAATTTTTTTATTTGCACTTTAACCCAAAAAAATCACTGGTTTAAGAAAGAAATTTTAGGCAAACTTCAAAATAATATAAAAATAGAAAATTTAATAGTCTACATAAATATTGCAAAAAAACTTTATTTATTTGTAGTCCTATTTTGCAAAATGGAAAATCAATTTCATCCCTCTGCAGATGATTTCCTACCTTGTAAAAGGTTGATTTCAAAATTTATATTAAATATTTTAAAAACTATGAAAAATTTAAAAATTCTATAGTCTAATAATTTAAAACATTTTTATAAAAAAAATTAACTTCAGTTGATGACATAAAAATAATAACACGACAAATATCTGCAAGGTTCTATGGAATGTCAGAATCATTTGACTTTATTAATTGTGTCGAATACATGACTGTAAAGAGTATTATTAAAGTATAAGTTTTTTTTATTAATGGTTTGAGTTTAAGATAAATAAACAAAAAAGGTTTGCATAATCAATATACAATTACCAATAGCAGCGCGATAATTTCAAAAATATCAAATGGAATCAACACAATTTTCTGGGGTTTATTTTTCGTGTTTACACTCCTCATGAGTATATATGTGCAATTTTTAAGTAATCTTAAAGATTCTTTTCGGAATAATCTTAAGTAAAATATAATCTTATTTTGTAAATAATTTGACGTCAATAAATTTAAATTATTTAAAAAAAAAACTGACAACTTACTTAAAATTTTAGTTTTTAAAAGGTAAACACAATATTATAGGTAGTCAAAAAAATGTGAAATTTCAAAAACGAATTTAAATTCGAAATGAAAAAGTAATATTTTTCTTCGAATTTCAAGGTCAGTTTAAAAATGACAGATCTTTCAAATGCGTTGTGATAATAAAACAATATGAATCCATCCAAAACAAATGATTCATCTGTTGTAAAATCAGAAGAAAAGACAAAAATTCCATAAGCTTAACAATAGCAGATTTAGTTTGTTGGAAATTCAGACTAATTATAGTTAAGAAAAATATTGAATAGAAGAAAGAAGGGCAAGACTTATTTAAAAAACCCTGCATGATTCATTTAATATTTTTGACAACAACATGCCGCGCGATTCTGTAGTACTGAGCTGTAGTACGTAATTTTCTGAGTATTATTTTGAATGTCTAAACGTTACCTATTCTACAATTTCTTAAGTACATTTCAATATTGACTTTGTAATGTCAAATTTGTTTTGAGAACAAATGTAAATATTTTAAAAATAATAATTTTTCTATCTACATTTCATATTTTAAAATTTTAATAATATACATATTTAAAAATTATTAAAGATAACAAAAATAGTAATACTAAATTATTTGTTTTTGTTTACAAATATTAACATTTCTTTGTCAACTTAAAACAAGATGTAATTTAAATACGAATGCAAGGTAAGGTAAAAATTTTGTCTAAAGATTATTAGCCAATTTAAAAAAATAATGAAAATAGGAAATCGAAAGGTAATTAATAAAAAAAACACACTGGTATTGTATATTTGTAGTAAAAATATTTTGTGGCTTAATCAATTACAAGAATTTTTAGTAAAAATTTTTAGGCGTTATTCAGATTTAAAAGAAACAGCAATTACATATATGTAGACTAGAAGAGTGGTGAGTAAGATTATCTAAGTTCGTATTTTGAAAAAATTAGATGTAAATTAGATATTAAGGAGTTGGAAATTGAAGAAAGACACTTACTATATGCGTAAAATGTGGAAAAATGATTAAAATATGGAAAACTTATAAGGCTAAAAAAATTTTTAGAAGATTTCAGCATCTCTTACAAAACATTTTGAGAAAACTAAATAAATAAAATTAAAGTTTAATATAACAATATTACGCAAAATATTGAAGCGAATTGATTTCATTTATTTATTAAAATAATTACTTTAATCTTAACTAAAAAAAATTTACACAAAAAATTACAATTAATACAATTTCTGAAAAAATATAATAGGTAGGGAATACTATGTAATTAAAAACTTTTAATACCAATATTAAATTTAATGACGCTGGTGAAATTTCTGAAATTAATGATGGCCACTTTTAAATTATGAGCGATTAGGCTGTTGTTTTTGTTTGTTACTCGTATTTCTAAAACTGAGTATATAATATTAATAAGGATAAGGATATGTACATATAAAACAATGTAGTTAAATATCTTCCTTACATACCTATTCATTTTCCAAATTGTTATAATATGATGTATGTGTATTGAATTATTTTTTTTGAAAAGGGCTTTCACAACAACATGTTCGAATAAGAAGGTGTTCATAACAAGATTTTGCGTAAAATATTGAACAGTTGGTATACTGACATGCAGGCAATAATGGAGATTGTCCAGTTACTAAAATAATAATCATATAATTAAAAAACTTTTTTAAATTTATTTTAAGATTACTTTGTGCGTTGCAACAGCAAGCATCATGATTAACTTTAAAATCACAGTATGAGTAAACAGAAGAATCGCATAATGGACAGCCACCATATTGTCGACCCTTTTGCAGTATCTCAGTCTTGCCTATAATTGAACAATGATATGATAAGGATTTTTAATAATTACGTTTTTTAAAATTAAAGATGTAAAATATAATTAAAGATTTCCACCAGTTTTATTACTTCAAAAAATAAAATAAAGAAAGAAATTCTCGAAAAAAAAAGAAATTCTCGAAATAACAGATTTCCAAATTGTCCAGAAAATCCTTCATATCGAAACTATGACAGTTTTTATTTCATTATAGCAAAATAATAATTTAAAAACGTACTTTGTAATAATAAATTTTTGAACATTAGAAATTATGATAATTTTTTATTTAGCTATGGCAAATTTCATTAATTTTATAGTATAACCGAATAGTTTTCATCTTGGTAAGTCACGCGAATATTTAATTTGATCAAACAGAAATTTGTATTCTAAGTATTTGAATTTGTATAGAAATGTAGGGGTTTCTTAGCCTGTTAAAATAGTTATATTTTAGATTGATAGTTAATAGATTAGATAATTATAAGAATAAATATTTTTGTAATGAATATTTGATTCTCAATATTTTGTTTTTTATATTTAAGAAATTTTAGTTTTGATCTCTACAGGAGTTCTATGATGTGGTACACTTATTTAGATATAACTTTTTTCAATACATATTTATTTTAAAATACCATTTATTCCTTTGATAGCGAAAGTAATTGCAATAAATAATAGAAATGATATAAATTTCCACATTTTTGTTATTTTACATTAATTTGGAAACAAAAAAAAAACTTGTGCTTAACCAAGAGTTGAAATGTAACTGAAAGTTGATATAAATGTTGTAAATTTTATTCTTTAACGTATCCAAAACTTTCACAGAATTTATTCTTCTTTTTGATTTTTTTAATACAAGTACTCCTACACATGAAAATAACGTTTAGTCTTAACGAAGCTGCTTATAATATATACACCTATATTTGGTATAAATAGGACAGTGGACCGCTTCTTTCTTTTAGATTAATTTTCACATATGCATGCAATATGAAATAAAGTATAGGTAAGTATCTATACATAAAAGTAAATGAAGTGAGAAAATTATAATAAAAAATTCTTAAATTTGGAATTGAAATTAAGAAAATAAAAGAAGAATCCAGTTAAATGATTCAAATCCGAGTTATTTGTTATACAATCATCCAAATAGAAGAAGCATTAAATGTTTTATAAAATGAAAATTTGATATACCATTCGAAATCATGAATATATTATTTTTCTATCTTAATCAATTAAAAAGCTAAATTGAAAAAAGTAAAATTCATACAAGAATATGTGTGTATGTGCGTAATACATATACCTTAGTTCATTATTTATTACGATTAATTCTTAAAAATTGTATAAAATACTGAAATATGTACGTATCTTTAATATTTTTCTAATACAAAATTAAATATTTAATACAAAATGTCTTTAAATTTTACAGCCAAAGCTTTGAAAAACACAGATATTAAGTATATACATATGTAGGCATAGAAAAAGAAAAAATCTTAATTAAAAATTCTAATTAAAAAAATTTCAATTATTTTTCAAATACATGATGCTGTCCTTTGTGCTACTAAAAAAACAAAATTGATACCATTAAATACTACGTACTCGTAGTTTCTATATATGCTTTTTCATTATTTATATTTGCCGTGATTGTTTTTAATTATCCAAAATGAATCTACAATAGAACCAGATTTGTTGTCTGATACTTGTTCGAAATATAAATGTGTTTTATTAAAAGCCTTCATTCTAGTATATCCATAATCTGTAGTATGAAAAGCACTCCATTCTGGAGGGTTGTCTGGAAAAGTATCTGTTCCTTCTTTACAACCAGCTGAACCTGTTATAATATGAACAGGAGCACCAGGATTTGTATATGGTTCTTCAAGACTACCATTATATATTTTATAATCATATATGGGCCAAAGTCTTTCATAACTATGTTCATGAGCCCAAATTTCCACATCAACTCCATAATTATAAAATAAGTCTTCAAGACCAAAGAAATGAAGAACTGGTAATCCATTTCTAACAAGAGTTTCATGTTTTGTACAATCATCACCATCTAAATCTGAGCAGTACATTGGCCTATGACCAAAAGTTATAATCCATGGTCTGATTGCACGATTTTCTGGTTTTGTAGCCTCTTTTAAATCTTTTTCTAACCATTCATATTGCTTTACTAATGATTTAATGCCGTAATTCAAAAAATAGTAAACTTCGGTAGAAAATGCTATAAAATGTATTGGCCCTATGTCGAAACTATAATATAAATTATCATTGTTATGCGGCATATTAAATCGGGAACGATAATTCGAAAAATTGTATTTTTCTTCATGATTACCGCTACAAACCATATATGGGACATATGCTGCTATTGTTTCAATTTGTCTCATAAATTCATCCCCAATTTCAGCATTTTCAGTATCCATATCATATGCAAAATCACCAACGTGCAGTATTGCATCATACATTTGTCTTTGAGTGTCTTCTTGAAGACGTGCAAGAGATTTCGCATTTTCATTGCCCATATCTCCAAATATAGCAAAACTAGGTGACCAGTTTGAATCAAATCTTGGAGTTTTAAACCAAAACTCCGCTGACCAACCCAGATTACTACCACAGTGATACCAATATTTCATATCTGGTTTTAAATTTTGTAATGTAACTTTGTGAATATATTGAGTATGTTTTTTTGAACCACCGTCTACGAAAGGTAATTCACTTCCTGTTGCAGTTAATATGTTACCATTAATTCCATACTCGACTATTGATTCATTTGTTGAATCAAATGTTGACCATGTTATTGTGATTTCATTTATGTTGTTTCCTAAAGCAATATGAATTTGTTGAGGTTGGTAGTGATAAACTTTTTCCAAATTAAATGCAATAGGTTTAAAAGTGTAAATATGTAAAATACTAGTCAAAATAATTAAGATTTTCATTTTTCTTTAAGGAAGGCAACTATTTATTATTTTTTGAAATTTCTCACCTGTAAAAAAAATAAATTGCGGTTAAAAATAAGTTTGTTAATTAAAAATATTAATATTAATGTTGTAGATGTGTGCTCTTGCATAGGTGAGTTTAAATAAAAATTTAAAATCAAAAAGATGACGAAAATGGAAAAGGGAGGTGTAAAATAAAATGCAAAATTAAGCGTTCTGTAAGGTAGTTGAAAAATTTGTAAATGGAAGACTCATTCAAATTAAATGTCGAAAAACTATTTAATAATTTAAGACTCAATTGTAATATTAATTTTATATACAGGCTGTCTGAAAAAAGGAAACGGTTTTGTTTCTTACATTTGCAAGCTTGTAAAAAACAATTTTGGCTTTAATCTAAACAGTTTATTTTATAGTCTTGCTTTTAGATTTTCAGAAAATCATATTTTGAACGCGTTTTTAGATAATTATTGTTATGTTTATGTATATATGTATATTATGTAAGTATAATTTTAATTAGTTTGTACGCAAATTTTATGTTATCATGTTTTTTTATTTCAACAAAAAACTTGAACTTTACTTGATTACAAAATTCCTTTGTTTTATTTATGCAAGATTGTGGCAAACAAAGAGATTTCGTTTTTGTCGGAGACAAGATGCATTTTTTTTATTTAATCTGAATGATGTGTCATAGAAACTTATTTTCAAAAATGATGGAAGATTAGCATAAAACTCATAATATAATTATGTGTTTTAAATATTTAGAAAAAAACCAGAAAGAATAATGCTTTAAGTTAAAATTATATTTTGAAATAATATCAATTTTTCCGGGATTTATTCGTTATAATAATGAATGTAATTAAAAAAATGAGTTTCATATTTGCCAACTACATTATTTATAAAAACAATTTTTAATTTCTATTTCGTGTAATTTCATTTTATTCGGATACATTATATTTTCCGTGATTGTTCTTAATTATCCAAAATGAATCAATTATTGCACCGTTCTTATCATCAGATACTTGCTCAAAAAATAAGTGAGTATTATTGAAGGCCTTCATTCTCGTATAACCATAATCTTGACTCTGAAATGCACTCCATTCAGGAATTTCATTTGGAAATGGTGTTCTACCTTCTTTACAGCCAGCAGATCCAGTTGTAATATGGACTGGGGCCCCTGGATTGGTGTATGGGTTTTCAAGACTACCATTATATACTTTATAATCATAAATTGGCCAAAGTCTTTCATAACTGTGTTCATGAGCCCAAATTTCAACATCAACTCCATATTTGTAAAATAAACTTTCTAAACCAAAAAAGTGTGTAAATGGAAGTCCTACTCTAATTAATGTTTCAAATTTAGTACAATCATTTCCATGGCCATTTGAGCAATACATTGGTCTATGGCCATAAGTAATAATCCAAGGACGTAGCTTACGATTTTCTGGTTTTGATGCCTCTGCCAAATCCTTTTCTAACCACTCATATTGATTCACTAATGATTTAATTCCATAATTTAAAAAATAGTAAACTTCTGTTGAAAAACTTATAAAATGAACTGGCCCAAGATCAAAACTATAAAACAAACTTTCAGCCCCGTTTGGCATACTGAATCGAGCACGATAATTAGAGAAATTATATTTTTCTTCATGATTTCCTGGACAAACCATATAGGGAACATACGCCGCAATTGTTTCAATTTGTCGCATAAATTCATCACCAATCTTCGAATTTTTCGAATCCATATCATAGGCAAAATCTCCTACATGTATAATAGCATCGTACATATTGTTTTGAGTATCCTCCTGCAACCTTGCCAAAGACTGTGCATTTTCATTGCCCATATCTCCAAAAATAGCTAAACGAGGCGACCAGTTATTATCATGTTTTGGTGTTCTGAACCAAAATTCTGCTGACCATCCTAGATTACTTCCACAGTGATACCAATATTTTGCGTCCGAAATCAAATTTTTGAGTATTACTTTATGAATATATTGAGATCGTTTTTTGTTTCCTCCATCAACAAATAAAGTTTCAGTTCCTGTTTCAGCTAAAGTATTACCATCCAAACCATATTCAACAATTGATTCATTTGTTGCATCTAGTGTAGACCATATGACAACAATTTCGTTACTATTTTCTCCAAAAGCTATATGGATTTGTTCTGGTTGATAATGATATATTTTATTTAAAATATTCGCCTTTACTTGGCTTATGAGTAAAAATATCACATTCAATAGAAAAAAATATGTAAATTTCATCTTTCTTTGTTTTGCTTTAATTTACACATAAAATTTTTTTTTATCTACGTTCTAAACGAATGAACTTTGAAAAGTTTTTTAATTTTAAAATAAAGCTAAAATAAAAGTGAAAAATATCAAAATTTTTACAATAAAATCAAAAAATTTGAAATTAATTCACTTTATTTCTAAATAATTTTTTATAAACTCACATTAAATAATTTTTGATAATTTTCCAATATTACTGATAACAATTTTATTCTTTTGGAACTCTGCGTATTGTTTTGATTATTTCATTTGTATTTATACATTTAGTTTTTTGTTGATATTATTTGCTTTTTTGAATAGCTGAAGTTCTTTTCACAGAGTTTTGACTTCTAGTTTTAATTTTTGTTTGATGAAGGATTTGGATTTATTTTATAATTTGTATAAAAAGATTATTTTTGATGTAACACAATTTACCCAAATTCACAATAGAATAGTTCTATTTAGTATTTATTTCTTGTTTGTGAATACCTTGTATTAGTTTTACATTGTATTTGAATGAGACACAACGCAACGTTTACACAGGAAAGTTAAATTGGCCAAGAAAATTCTAATACATAAGAAACACTGAAATATTTGTCATTTCATTGTCTGCTCAACTAACAAGCTATTTTTTCTACAAGTAAATTGAACAAGTAATTTGATATGCTTACCAATTTAAAGAAAAAATAACATTTTACGTAATTTATAATATATATTTGACTTTTATCATTAAATTTTCACAAAAATATCACGTTAAATAAAATTTTAATGATTTTACGAATACAAAACTAGTAATCTTTTTAAGTTTTATTAAAAAATAAATTATTGTTGATTCGGAATAATTTTTCAAAGTAATTTCTTAAAAACCCAGCAAACAGAAATTTCAAATAAATGAATTTTATTTTTAGTACACATTCCACAATATCTTAAATTTGCAATTGGTTTATAGATGTCGTTAAAAATTTAAGACATTTTCAAGCGATTGACAGCATAACTAACAAAGTAAATCAATTTAAATAAATTTAAATAAAAAAATCGTTGTCTATGTTTGATAACGTTTAAGATTTACTTTCTAAATTATAATTGTATTATGAATGATGGTAGCTAGTTTTACGATTGTAAAATTTTGTTTGTAATTTATTGAAATTTTTCATTACATTGACATGTTTAAATCTTTCTTATTGTTCCTTAGCAAAAATAAAATCAATTTTTCATTTCTTTTGAAGACTATTACAATTTCCGACCGATTTCAATAATTCTGTGTTTGCTTTCAAAAATAATTTTCATTTAATTTGTTTTTGAAATATGGAGAAAAATTTTCAATTAATAATTTGAATTTTTTGATATAATTCGAAATTAAGTTTATAAAACTTGTTATTTTAATCGTTTATTAATTGTTATTATAATTTATTTATAGTTTAGACAGTATAAATTTGAGTTTATTATTTTATTTAATATTTTAACAAATATGCATATATATATGTATAACAATTATACTTTATTATTTCTATATATACTGTTATACTTACTTATACTATATATCTGTCATATCTTTACCTAATTCTTATTAACTCCATTTTTGTCTATTGAATATAGATAGAGATATTTTTAAGTGAAATTTTATTTAAAGAAAAAACTATGTTTATTTGTAGCATGATACTATAAAAATAAATTTGTTTTAGAAACATAAAACTAAGTTACTTTGAGTTCGGTTTTCTAGATAAGCGAATTCTTTCTTTCTCTAAAAATTGTGTTTAAAGTTTTATTTTATTTTATTAAAAAAATTAAAGCTATACTTAAAGCCGTATAATAAATCTGTATAATAAATTCATATAATTAAATAATAAGCAGATACATGCATTCTTTTCATTATAGTGTATGGGTGTATAG
Source organism: Condylostylus longicornis (assembly GCF_029603195.1). Taxonomy (NCBI): domain Eukaryota; kingdom Metazoa; phylum Arthropoda; class Insecta; order Diptera; family Dolichopodidae; genus Condylostylus; species Condylostylus longicornis. The sequence continues at coordinate 1,566,751 of NW_026578009.1, read as the reverse complement.
TTCCATGTAACGAAAAATGTACTATGTATATACATATAGTATCATTTAAAATATAATTAATTTAATAATAAAAATATTTAAAATATAAAATAAGATTTTTCTTTAAAGAAATAAAATGTTCACGAAATTTCAAAAAGAACCATGAAAAATATTTCCATTTACAGTGTAATTCATATTTAAGTTTTCGTTACGCTCCTCTTGTATATGAAATTAGTTGGTTGGTTGACGTGGTCAATTAGCACAAAAATTTCATCATTGATCGTCATTGAGCACAAATTTCTTTTGAGAAATCTATCTTAATCCTTTATGGATCTGGTAATACCTATTTATTACATAATATTACAAGTTGTTCTTAAAATTCAATATAAACAATTCAATTATTAAAAAATCAAAAATTTTTTATATATTACATATGAAATTTTAATAAATATTAAATTTTTTAAATAAAAATATTAAATTTTTTTTTATTTCTGAATTATCATATGAAATTGCAGAAAATTTACTCTCACAAAAAATATTTAAAATGTATATACAAAAATTAAAGTATATGCGCGCTCAAATTAAATTCCAATATTATTCTAAATTATTAAAACTAAATATATTCAATATATATATTAATTAAAATTTTCAACTTAATCTTTAAATAATTAATTTAAAAAATAAATATATAAAAATTAATCTTCTCAATTAATATTCACTTAATAAATAATATAGAATTTTAAATAAAAAGTTATACTCGTTTTTGTTATTAAACTTCTAAATTAATTTAAATTACTTTAAAATTGTTAATTAATAACAAAACATATATATATATATATATATATATATATATATATATATATATATATATGTTGTACTTGATTACTTAACATATTCATTAAAATTTACTTACCATTATACAAAACATTTATTTAAAAAAAAAGTCCTTTCTTTTCTAATTGAAAAATTTTCGTAAAAAAAAAAAAAAAAAAATAAGAACAATTTTTCATAATCGCGTAATTAAAAAATTATACGCGAATATTTTATTCTATATATTTACATATATAACTCTAGATACTATGTTAATCGTGTTTTCTAAAATTTAAAACGTTTTTTAATTAAAATTTAATAACATACAAAAAAAAAAAAAGAGAAAATTCTATAAAGTTCTCTTATATTATTAGTACTTATAAGAAAATTAAAAAAGAGAAACAAAAAAAAAAATATGTCATCGTCTGCCAAATTTGTCATTTCTATAACATCGTTTTAAAAGTATGTCTATAAATACTAAAATACTAAGTATAAAATTCATATATAATTAAGTTGCATGACAATCAGTCGAAAAAAAAAGAAATATTAAAAGTTAATTAGATTTTAAATTGTTCTTCTTTACCATAAGTAATTGGTAAGAAAGTTGTCCATAATATTCCTTCTGTATTCTATTTCGTATTTATGGCATATTCTTGTTATACAAGTATATTTTTCCTTCTTTTATACAGACATACTTACATGCAATATAATTTTCCCATATATACACTGACTTTATAATAAGTATACATATAATTAAATGTCTTATTATTAAAATTTTTCAATGTAAACAAAAAATATTTACATAACTTTCATTCATGTTTAAAAAGGACTATAACAATAAATATATACATACATGCATACATATATATATTTGTTATATTTATTCACAATTATTACACGTTTAAAATGTAATAAATAATAATAAATATGTTATTTATTCTTTTTATTTTTTTTTTGTGGTTCGAAATTATTAAAGCAATAATTTTTAAATTATTTATTTTCATGTTATGAGTAATGTAATATTATTGTTTATATTTATTATGAAAAAGTATTACCGTTTTATGTTATTTTTTTCGTTAAAAATTTTTGCATAGATTTTGATTTCTATCAACTATTTGTTTTGGGTAAACCTACCGGAGAACTTTAACTTTTAAGAGAGTTACCGTAAAAACTTTTAAATTACTTATTTATAAATAAGAAAGAGTGAAGTTTTTGAGTAAAAATACTGTCTGCAATTTACTTTTTTACCTGAAAATAGCCGTAAAAACAATTAAATCTCTCATTTTTCTTCTCGTTCGAAGAAGAAAGAGTGGAGTTTTTGAGTAAAAAAAAACTACCTACAAATTAGTTGTTTTATCTCAAATTTTTTTTATGGTATAATATTATTTTACGTTTCTAAAAACTCAAAATTTAAAGTAAAGCTTTCGAAAGAAGCTGTACTAAAATTAATAGCTATTTTTTCTTTTAATTAAATACTTCAATTGAAATTTTTCGTAAATCAATAATTTTCATAATTTTTTGCAATATAGTTGAAATTTCAATGCAAATTTCAATTCATAAACGATCTCACTTAAAACATCAACAAAAATAAAATCGTCTTTGACTACAATCAATGCATTCAAAAGCTATTATTACTATATTATTGAAAGAAAGAAACTATTTGTATGGTGTCTTAATCATTAGTTCTTAAACCAGTTAGTATACAAAATACAATTGACGCGTCATACTTAAAACTATATAGTATAGTAGCAAATTACAATATACAAATGACTTATTAACCATGTATACAATTATAAAAATAAAGAGTTCAAATTTTTTTTTTATTAATTTAGGTCAGAATTTTAAGGTATATAGGCAGGCATATTGTATAGAAATAACAATATAACAAGTGTTTGAATATAAAATTCGTTATGCATGCGCCTATATTTAAATAAACTAATAATGTTTTATGTATTAATGAATATGCGGCATCCATTTATAATTCATATTAGACTACAAGTAATCATAAATCCGAAAATATAAATATTGTCTCTTGCTTATTATATAATTGTTGTTAGAGTGTTAAAATAAAAATCTGCTTAAAATAATATTTGTAAGCATAATATAATTTTTTTTAAAAAAGACTTTTTATTTTGCCCGTCGACTCAGGTAATAAATTTGCCATGTTTAGTTAAAAACAATTTTAACAGGTAAACTATATCATTTTGTTACAGGTGTAAAAAATTTTCGGGTTAGTTATTATGATTAAATAAAAATTTTTAGTCTCTTTGATTTTTGTAATATAGACAAGACATTGTCTATGAGACATTGGTTCCTGATATTATTCAAAAATGTTAGGTTAAGGTTAATGACCTATATTATTTAGTTTTTATACACATTCAACTATTTTATGATTTAAATATGAGTTTAATCCCCTCTCATTTAAAATATATTTTTTTTTTATTTTTGATTTCAAAGTGTTTATATAAAAGTCCTTGTCACATTTTTTCTACTATCAGTTTTAGACACATTTGTGTAAGAGAAGAGTTATAATATACTGTTAAATTTTAAGAAAGTTTTTAAACTATTATAATTGTGAATCTAAAGGACTAAAATAAAAAAAAAACAAGCAAAATGATTCAAAACAATGAAATAAAAGATATTGAAAAATATTCACCAATTTATAAAAATTATTTAAAAAATGTAAGTAATAATAAATTTTTTTATTTAGGCATTAATAAATTAATTATTAAATGTTTAAAAAAAAGAAAAATCAAAATTAAGGATAATATTAATTATTAATTTTTATCTCACCTTTACAGGATAAATATTTGGAAGAAGATCCAACTAATAATGGTTATGAAATCTGGTCACCAATATCCGGTGAAGAAATTAATGAAAAATCATTAAATAATATTAATGATGAAGATTTAACAAATTTGAAACAAAAACGTTCAAGAACAGCATTTACAAGTGTTCAATTAATTGAATTAGAAAGAGAATTTCATATAAATAAATATTTATGTCGACCGAGACGTATCGAAATTGGTCAAAGATTATATCTTTCTGAGAGACAAGTAAAAATTTGGTTTCAAAATCGTCGTATGAAATTTAAAAAACAAACTAAAACTTTATCAAATGCATATAGTGCAAAAGAAATTAAATTAAATCAACAACAACATTATCAAGTTAGTATGACACCAACATCATCAACATCTTCATCATCATCGTTATCGTCATCATCATCATCATCATCATCATCATCATCACCAACAAATTATAAAATTCGACCGAAATTATTAGAAAATAATAAAGTATTTTTGGAACCACGTGAACCATCATATAAAAGTCCAAATAATTCAAATAATTCAACAATAATTGATTTTGAAGATGATCATAATAAAATTGTTAAAAAATTAATGTCATTTTCAAATTATGAACAAATTACATCAACAACATCAATAACAGCATCACCAACATCAACAGTATTTCAACAATCACCGAATTATTCTGAAAATTTAAAACAAAATTCAAATTGTTTAGATGATTTTTATAATAATTTTCATTTAGTTTCTGATTATGAAAATATTAATAATAGTAATAATAATTCATATATTATTAGTAATGAAATAAATTATGAAAAAATACCAATAAATCAACATAATAATAATAATAATAATAATAATAATAATAATAATAATAATAATAATAATAATAATATTAATCAAAATATTTATAATAATAATAACAATAACGCACAAAATAATTTATCAGAATATTCAAAATATGATGAAATTGTAAGTAGTAGTGAAAAATCATTTAATAGTTCAAATGATTATAATTTTGGTTATGATTATTCATATCTTAATTTTGAAAAATTATTAATGAATTCAACAAATTTAAATGATAATATTGAAAAAAATTCATATAATAAAAGATTAAATGATAATAATTATTGTAATAATGATACAACATTAATAAAACGTATTAAAATTGATAATTCATCACAAATAATTTCGTCATCGATGATCGAAAATTTAGATGAACGGGATGAAATTGATTGTATTAATAATGAAAATAATAATTTTAATATAAATTGGAATTATACAATAACAAATACAAGTAATAATAATAATAATAATTATTTAGATTTACCGCATACTTTATTAGAATTATAAAATTTTTAAAAAAATTTTTCCATTATATTTTTTTTCTGATTAAATTTCACTTTAATATTTAAAATGTAAGTAAAATTTTTCAAAGCAATTTGTGTGATTAACATTTTTTTCATCATAAGATTTTTTATATTTTTTTTAAAATTGTAATTATTTAAATTGTATAATAATATATTTAATATTAAGTTTAAAACAATTGTATCATATTATATTTATATACATATTTTTCGCATTATCCAATATTATATTTTACTATTATGTACATACTAGCTATATTTATTATACTATGTGTTAGATTTAATATAAAATTTTAAAATAATATTTATTTTTGAATATTTATTTATAAGTTTTATTGTACACACATGCATACATACATTTATTGATATTTTTTTTTTTAATGAATTCATGAATTATTTTATATTGATTATAAAATTTATTTTTCAATGAAACAAAAATTTTTTTTGTATACATACATACTTTGGTACATGTAGCTATATGTGCATAATATTTCATTACATAAATTATATTATTTATAGTATTAGAATTATATATATATTTATAAGATTTAATAATGAATTTAATTACATTATATAGGAAAGAAAAAAAGAAAAAACAATTCCATAAATAAAATTTGAAAGAAAAAAAAAATTAAATTGAATATTTTAATTAAAGTGATGTGTGCTTATTTAAACTATGTGTATATACGTATATATATAGATATAACTGAATATAAGAAATATTTCAGATTTTTGAATAGAAGTCCCTAAATTATATAATATATATATCTATATATATTACGAGTATCTAATTCAAGAAATTAAAATGTCTTTAGACAAAACTTTTAAATATTTTTTATAGTATACCTATAGCTATTTGTATAAGTAGTTAGATAAGAAGAAGAAAAATAAAATTTAATTTTTAGTAAATCTTCTCAATTTTATTTCCAATATTATTCAACGATATTACGTATATAAAGATATTTAAGTAATGTATACATATGCATAATATGCATTCTTGTATGATATTGATGAATAAAATATACCCTGATATCCAAAATGCAATATTAATTTTGTATTATGCAATGTATATATCTGTGACGTATATTGTAGTATACAAATTGCTAAAAAATTTAATTGTATTTAGTAAAAATCTAGCTTATAGTATTAAGGAAGAATTTGTTAAGATTTGTTAATTATAAAAGTTTTCAAATTGGTTTTATAATATAGTATTTTTTTAATGAATACAATAAAATGTCAAAATCATAAATCAAGTTAGTATTTGAATAAACTTAAATTTATTTTTGCAATAAAAGCTTAATTCGCGATATAAACGGTTTTAAAAATTCATACATAATAAAAAATTTGTCATTAATTTTGATTTGCAATAAGAATCAATCTCGAAATGAGTGATCTGTCAAAAAACTAAGAAATAAGATGTTCTTTGTTCTAAATCGATTTAGGCGATTATTGCAAGTGCACATTGCAAGATACTATTTCGATTTAAGCGATTTTTGTATTTGACAATAAGTCCGACTACAAAAGTCGTAGACACCTACGAAAATTTGTGAGCATATAAACGGAGAATTTACTTGTATACATATTCTCTCATTTTTGTCTTGACTCGAGTTTGTGGCCAATGAATTATTATGTCACATAATATTAAAGTTAAAAATTAAATTTATGTTTTTTTTTTAAGTTTTACTATTGTAATAATACCTTGGTGCAGTTAAACTTTAGTAACAAGTTTTTTTTTCATTGCAATTTGGATATCAAGGATATTCTGTAAATAAAATGACAAATGCACATTTAAATTTGTACATGTAACGTAAATATATAAAGTATTCGTGAAAAAAGTTATTTGTACAATAAAATATTGACTGTTCTAAATGATAAGATATGAAGGAAAAATTAAAATCTTTAGAATACTGAAATGAAAAGTATATTTTGAACACATACATACAAACTAATAGGCAAAATATTATTTAATATTGAATTTTGTATAATCTAATCTACATCAATAGAAACATTATTTTGCAAAACTTGCAAAATCAAATTTTATAAAACGAAAATAATTTTATCATTTTGAAAATCTTTTGAATATCATTTCGTACATATTTTGAAAGGTATTCAAAGGTATTTAAGTAGTTTGTTTTACTTTTTGAACAACTTGTGGTAAACAGGAATAATATGACTTAAATGCCGTAAGATACCATACAATAATAAGAACGTAGTATATAAATATGACAAAATATATATTAGGTTTAAGAAATGTGTAAAATTTCACAGTTAAATATTTGGTATTTTGTTAGATTTAATTTGGTTTTGAATTTACAATTTGCAATATTAAAATAATGGAAGTTTATGGAAGTTATAGAAAGATCGCAAAATATTTTCCTATGTGTATATGGTTTTTTAGAAATACTAATTGTATAATTCGACAACTATATATTGTCAATGATATGTGAATATGTAAATACATGTAAAATATTATGTGTAAATTATAACCAAAACTTAAGGAATTTTGAATATTTTTTATATAGGGATTCCGTCCTTAATATTAATATATAAAATTGATATATAAAATGTAAGAACAATTGCCAAATATATTTTGTTTAAAAGTTAAGAACTCATGCTTTTAAAATATAAAAGTAAGTGTAATATTTTTAAGAAGTACCGGAAAATATTAATTGACTCCAAAACCTCTTTTAATATACATGTATACACACTTTACTAATTTAATATATTATACTTTCTAATTGACAACAATATAAAAATTTATTTACGAGAACGTGACAACCGGCATTTTTTAAAAATTTTGTACAGGTTTTAATTCGATTTTTATTTACATATTTACATATATACATAATAAGTGTGTAGGTTTATTGGTAAATACATATGTGCCTTATAATTGTTTTGATTTAATTTTGCCAAAAAAGAAATTTGTGGAATAAAGAATTGCTTAGAAAAAGTTTTGAAATTTGTGCAGAAAAAAATAGAAGAATTTTTTAAATTGGGAAAGTAAAATATTATTTATTCTGTTAAATTCTTTTAATTTATAATACAAAAACAAAGATTATGAAAATTTTCTAAGACCTTGTAAAAAATGATTTAATTGTTAAAGGTAATAATAATAGAATTAAATAGAAATATTAGCGAATAAAGAACAGTGCCTTTTCAATTTGTTTCCATTATAGAAATTTTTATATGTGCAGACACAGTATTAATTTATTATAAGTAATAATTATTTCCAGAAAATTCTTGAAATCGTTTAATACTAGCAAAATATTCCAAATTATTATTGCAGATTAGTAATGAGTGACACAAATTAGAAAGTTTTTGTGGCATCGCAGTATACAAAAATTGAATTTATAAGTTGAATGGGTGATAATTTAAAACCTAATGATATTTGAACCTTAAACTAATATTCAAATTGATCTGGGAAATATTTGAATTGAGAAGAAACGATGCAGTTGTGAAGAGGGTGAGTTATATAAATCGTTTCAACAGAATTATTAAATAAATCAACTTTACAATAGCAGACCATATTTGTAGGGGTGTAAATTTTAATAGAGGATTCTTCCAGAGAACAGAAGAGAGAAAGTATAATTTATTGCTTAGGTCTATGACTTTCTTAAATCTCAATGATCAATCCGTATTTTAAGCATATCAAAGTAATATTGAATAATTAATAATTTCTAATAATACCTATAGTTTCAGAAAATGTAGCTTTTATTAGACGAGGCTGAATTTCTTTTTGGACTCATAATTTTCAATATGTTGCAAAAAATTTAAAATACCTCTTTGGTTTCTATTAATTTTCTCTGCAATAGCTCATAAGCTGTTCCTTCATCTAAAATCAAGTTTTGTAAAACAGAGATTATTATAAATTTGAAATTTTTTCCAAAATGCTGTAATAATTATATTATCAATTTACTTCAATTAACAAAGTATCGCAGGAGTTATATTGAAAAATTTATACCAGAATAAATCGTATATAAATTACTTAATATGTAAATTTATTGGTGACCGAATAAAAAAAAAATATTTTTTTTTTTCATTATTAAATTAAATAATTCCAAAATGTTTTATTTTTATCTATTTCACCTTTTTTTATAATCTTCATCTTCATATAATAATTGAACAATCCAATATATACATTAAGATAATCTTCTGTAACACTTTTATAAAGAATCTATTATTATTATTATATAATATTTATAAATTGAGTATGCATAAAATTCTATAGAATATTTGAAGAGAACATATAGAAAATTTCAAGAGATTTTTATAAGAATATATATATACGTACGTAGAAATTGTAATATACCTGTTGCAAATTAACTTAATTGATTTCAATTTGTAATTTTTTTTTTTTGAATTTTATTTAAATCTACAATATTATTTCTATATTGTTATACTATATATATTATGTAAATGTACTGACCATTTACTGTCATCATACTATCATCATAATATATTGACCACAATTGAGTTTGAAGAGCATAGCAATTGAATTCAATAATAATAATAATAAAGACAAAAAATAAGAAAAAAAACAAAACCAAAAGAAAAAAGCAATTGAGAAATTTTTTTATTTTCTGTAATACTTCATACCTATTTATACTTGTAAATACGAAATATACGATAACGTATTTTTTTATTGTATTATATTTTTTTTTATTTGTGCAAAATATAGATATCTCTGATAATCCCTTAAGTGAATTCAGTATAACTCGAAACGTCCAATCGTCGTCAATCAAGATCCAATTGTATTACAACACAATTCTATTATACCTAGTATGTTTTACATTTTTTTCTGTAAACTCTTTTCAAAATATCATTGTATAGGGTGAATTTTTTATGTAATTGATTTTTAAATTTTAAAAAAATGGAAAATATTAATTTTTATATAATTTTAATTTAAACATCACTTGTACTTTTAAAATATGATTGCGTTGCAAACGGTTGCCTAGTTTCAGCCGAATTAAATTTAATATTCAATTTTGAGATAATTTTGCGTATAGAAACTTCATTCGAGATATTTAACAATATATGTTCAATCAATTACGGTTTTAATTATAGAAATATAAAGGCTCGTCAAATTGTATAATATTGTATAATTTTGACTGCCCATTGGTGTTATAAATCTAAAACATATAAATGCATTAATTGCTCGCCCACAATGCATTCATATTTAATATTATTTGCTAAATAATTTTAAAGTACTCGCAACAATTTTGCAAAATAAATTTAGTTTAGTGTTAAGTATATGAAAAAAAAATTAAAAATCAAACTGCGAAAAAATCACCCTTTTAAGTATATATTTGCGATATATACAGCTTGTAATATAGTGTATCATAACTGCATACAATGTCATTAATTCTACAACGTAGAACATTTATTGTAATCGTTATAAAACATAAAAGCCATATAGTAATTCATTTTAGTTATTAAAATACTAGTCTATATTAAAAATACAATTATAACAGTATAAATATTATTACAATATTTATAATAGGAAAAAAAAAACAACAACTGGTGTTGCATATTAAATTATCAAAATGAAAAGCGATTCAATTTTGGAGAGAATTCAATTAAAATTAAATGAATCAGATCCTTCGAATAGAACACTCACAAATATATTTATCTTTCATTTTAAGGATGCTGATGGTAATTTTATTAAAAGTGTTGGTAAGTGTTTTTTTTTTTATTTTTTTATTAAATTTGAAGTATGAGATAAGAAAATAAAGAAAAAAAAGAGAATAAAAAAAAATTTATAAAATATTTTTCATTTTATTTTTTTCTTTAATTCTTTTGTTTATTTCAAATACATATATCAATATTTTAATATATTAAATTATATAGAAATTGTGTTATATTGATATGAATTTATTGTAAGTGATATATGAATAGTAATAAGAAAAAAACAATAAAAAAATATTATTATTCGTGGCAATAACGCAAAATTGTCTAAAAGCTCACTTATAGCATTATAGGCCTCTTCAGAAACAGAGTATTAGAATGCTAATTATGAATTTGTGTCCATAAATAAAAGTTGCAAATCAAATATGTTCATAAAACACTGCTATTTTATCGGCAATATAGTGGAATTGTTATGAGTAAAATAATATTGTCAAAAATATATTGCATATCTATAATATTCTTCTAAATATTTAAATTTAGAATCGAGAAAAATTTGGTTCTATATGCGAATAACTCTAAGATCTTATAAATATTATAGAAAAATATAGGTAACTTAATTTCGAAATGTTTGACGCGATTGGTTCTTGGCATTTACGGGAGGCTTCATATACGTGTCTAAAATATATATACGTACCAATATAAATTTTGATAACAACTTGTCTCTTGCCGCATTAATTTAGAAACAATATTTAGACAGTTTTGTCTTATTGCCACAGATGAATATATTCATATATATTATATAGACACATATATGTGTATATATATATAATCGTATATATCATGAAATTAATGGGATTTCTATTTGAATTTTCCATTTTAATCTTTTTGCATATTTATTTAAATTTTATGAGATGTAAAAACTTTCATTTAATTTTATTTTTTCTTTTTCTTTTTTGTATTTTATATACATACATATGTATATGTATCTGTATATAGTGTTAGATTTAAAAAATCTAAAAGTATTTGATGGTTCTATAGAAAATCCTGATGTCGAAATTAATGTTTCAGATGATGATTTTTATTTGGTTGGAACTAAACAAATTTCTTTTGATAATCTTATTGAAACGGTTGGTATAGTGAATACAATGTATATTATAAAATGCATCAATATTATTGTATTTTATAATATAAGAATAATCTATGTAGGTATTTATATTATGTTATATAAATATATATGCACAAGATAATGTGCAGTAAAAATTAATATTAAAAAATATTGTTATATATAATATATGTATGTACATTTATATAAAGTAATTTGAATATAATATATATTTAAATTAATTTAATTATATTGTAGGGAAAAGTTCAAGTCAACGGAAATCAGACAGCATTTCAAAAAATGTTAGAGAAATTTCGATTAAATGCTTAACATAGTAGATGAAGAAGAATTCAATAAATATATTATATAATCAATTAAATATTATATATTTAAAACATTCTATATGTAGATGATATTATAAAAAAATATATTGTGCATGTGTAAGTATATTTTGTGTATATTATTGTTGTTGTTTTTGTTTATATTTTTCAATTAAATTCTCAAAAAAAAATATTTATAGTTCTTATTTTGTTTTACTAGTGCTTTATTTAGTTTATTATTTTATTAATGTATATACATACATATACATGTATGTATATAATATGTTATTTTTTCAATTCTATATTTTTACAAATATTTGTTTTTTAATTATAATTTTAACAATATTTTTTTAAGAAAGAAATTTTTATAAATTGAAAAAAAAAATAGTAAATAAAATTATAATAAAAATTTTAATTGAGTTTGTAACTTTTATTAAAATTGTGTGAAGTAAAGAAAGTTATTGTGGTATATTTATATATGTGGTCTGATTATAAAGTATAAAATTATTAAATTAATAAGCTCATATATAGAAATCTAGTTCATAAAACAAGAAATTTCATATCAAATGGTTTAGAATCACAAGTAATTTAAAAAATTAATTTTACATTCTGAAAAAGATGTACTTACGTATCACATGCATTTGAATAGAAAGTTTTGGTCTTCGTATGGCTATATCTTGAGAAGGAGAGGAGATGCACACATACAAGGTGCCTGTTACACATCATATTTAAACTACGATGATGATGAAAATCTAATGTGTAATCAAAGTTTTACATTAGAAAAAAATCTGATGAAAAGAATAGAAAAATCCGATTTCCTGTCAGATTTTTAAAAATAGCATAGCGGAGAATAAATTTTTAAAAAAGTTTTGTCTCGATCAGTTAATTTTTGTTTTTTAAATGTTGTTGCCAGATTATAGATTACAAATATTAAAAAAATTGATGTAGATAACAAAATAATGTCAAAAGTTTGGTGTAAAAGTATAAATAGAATCTGATGTATAAATGCTCGTAAAAGTAGATTTAGTCTGATTTGTAACTGGCACCTAACACAAATGAAAATTTCGTTCTATCATAGCTATTATTTAATTATTGTCTTATAAAATTTAAGTATTTTATTATGAACTTTTGAAACAGTCGTAGAGATTGTCGTTAATGGACGACAATAGATTCAAATTTTTGCTTCACGGCCGCGGTGATTTGTTTAATAATTACATTACATGGAGCCGACGGACCAACGAAATCTCTCCAAAAAGTGTATATTTGCACTTCTCCATTACAAAGAAATTTATTTTCGTTAAAAACTCGGCTGATCAAATTTGGTGCCATCACATAACCTTCCTTATTGTATTCAATATTTATACCCATTTCGATTTAAATATTTTATTCTAATGCAAAATGCTTTTGTTTTATAAGTGCTTACAATATCAAAAATGAAAATTTTAGAATTGAATAACCTATTTTCCATATCTTACATTCGTATATAATCATTCTTTTCCCACATTGCATTGTATTTGTTGTGTTATATTTATTCGATAGAAATTTTATTTATAAAATTTTAAAATATAATATAATTTTAAAATTTTTTTTAACATTTTAAACTATGACATTCATTTTGCATTTACCCTGTATGCATTCCATAAATTAATTAGTACTTTAAAAGGTCATATATATATATTTGTGTTATTTATAATAATTATTCCTTTTAGTAAATTATATTATAAAATACATGAATTTAGTACATAATTATATATGTATATAAGAATGTATGGATAATATTTTCAAAAATATACATACATATGTATACATGTGCGTACAAGAAATAATTTTTAATTTTCTTTTGATTCAATTTATTTTTCGTTAAACTAGGACATTAGGTTATAAAAGTCTTTTTTCATTTTTTTTTTCAAGTTCTCATTTGTAAAGGATTCAAATAGAATTTTTCTTAAAAGAAAATTGTTTTGATCTTATTACAGTTTTACAAATAAATTATTTTAATTTTCTCTTTAAAGACTTTTATTTCAATATAAATTTATTTAAACGCTCAATTATGGTAAACCATATGCAGTACAGTTCATTTATTTAGTATTTAATTAATATTAAAATTTAAATTACATGAAATAAGTGTATTTGGTATAAGTTATTGATGAAAAGTCAAAATCATAATATTAAAGTAGTTATAATTTTAATACTGGAAAATATTCTTAATAAAGTTGGGTCAAACCAATGGTTTGTATTGTAGCACTTTTCCCTTCAACAAGTGAAAATTCTGCTTTTAAATACAGTCTATGTATACCTTTCACACTATTAAAATTATTTTCATTCATATACAAAACTATTTCTAGGATTGCATATATTTAGGATGACGCATATATGCAGTCTGAAATAAAGCAAAAATTAATATAAAAAGGGGTTAACATAATGCTCGATTTTAAGGGTTAATTGTGTGAGTTAAGAAAAATAATTATATTTTTTCATTTCACGGAATTTACCGTTAGCTTTTTGCGTTTATAAAAATTTGGAAAAGCTTGCGGTTTCGGAAATATAAGGTGTCAAAAATTCAAATTTTACGAATTTCAAGAGGTGATAACTTGAGAGGGGGTGGAGATGGAAAAAAATTTTCTTCTAACAAAATGAACTATTTATTAATATCTAAAAGCTCCTAAAATTTCAAGCATGTACAGTCAGGGGTCTAGAAGAAAAACGAAATCAAAAATTTGGAAAAAAAGGACTTTAAATAACGGTAAATTTGAGCGGCCATTTTGTTTTTCTTAAGTTGAACTATAGTATACCGCGCAAGGGGAAGCAAGCCACTGCCTTTCTGCGTTTGCAAAATTTCAAAAATGCTTATGGTTACATTGCAACAAATATTTAAAAAAGGCCATTTTTAGGGTTTTGGGGGGGTATAACTTCTAGAGGGGGGGAGATAGGTAAAAATTTTGTTCTACGGAAATAAGTTTCTAGTAAAGATCTATGTACGTATTAAATTTCAGCTTTCTATCTTCAAAGGTGTAGAAGTTTTGTAAACAGACACACGGACGGACGGACGGACGGACGGACGGACGGACAGAGTGAAACTAATAAGCACTTTTTTCAAAAAATTTTTTGGAAAAGTGCTAAAAATAACTAGAAATTTGTTGAAAATTTAAAACAACCACTTTCTTTAAAATGCTTGTTACGTGTGATTATTTCTTTTGTAGATTTTTGAAGGTTATTTTTATAATATTTTACTCCATTACGAGTGTTCGGAGTAAAATTTTAGTAATTCAGAATTGACAATATGAATCGTAATTTTCCGAATATCAGAGTTACGAACGAAATTCATGCTAGGGTTGATGAAATGAAATTTGTTTATAAAATGGGTATTAATAAATCTCCAGCCAGCTTAAAACTTTATATCTATCTTACTTATAGAGTACAAGGGTTATCTATAGATCAAACTGATATATAGATTTTCTTTTATGTCATGTTTAAGATATATTCATTTAATAAATAAATATATCTTTCAACTCAAATTGTGTTTATTCGACAGCAGATCAGCCGTATGTGGTTTTTTGACTTGTGTTGTACAATATTTGATACTATAGATATTATAGACTTTTTAACAGGTTTACGAAATCAAAAACAAGAACAAATTTTGATATTTTAAATGCTTCTCTATTTGAATTACATCTTCATTTATTTACCAATCATTAGGTAAGGCACTTGTACCAACCACTATGTAAGTCACCTTGTAGACATATTTGCTTTTGAATATTCAAAGCTTTTGTAAGAAATTAAACTATTTTTGTAGTTTGTTTTGTTCTATTAAAAAAATTTAATTAAAAATCTTCATAATTATAACAAATTTTTGATTAACATTAAGATCTTTAAAAGTAATTTCAATTTTTATGCACAATTTAAAATATCTTTAATATTGTATAAAAATGATTAATTAAAAAGATTTATTTTAAGTTCATTTTCAATTTCATTTTGAATACTATATTGCTTTAACAGTGTTTGAAACTAGTTTTGAAAATGTATTTCCTCAAATCTGTCAGGAACCAAAGAGGGCTAACTATTTATAATTATTTCCGAGAGTGGTAAAATACATACAAAATTCGAAAAAATTTTATTATTGAGTTATTTTAATTTTGGATATTTAAAAATAAATTGTGCTACTAAATAAATTTTTATATGACATCTACACTAATACTCTTCAATTTCGTTAAAATTTACAAATTTTTTAAAATTTTTAAAAATACAATTATATATAAATTAATAATCAATTATTTTCCAAAAAATTTAAAATTCTCATCAGACGTCTTATATTCTAGTTGAGTACTTAAATAACAAATTACAAAATTTTGCATACGAATGCTCACGATGTCTGATAAGAAATTTCATTTTTTGTATATATAGGTATGTAAGTTGCAAATAACATATAATATTATATATATATTTAAATACGTGTAATAAGGTACATTACACTTTATACATATACACAAAATTTCGTAATTTAAAATAAATACATTTAGTTTTCAAACTAACAAACAATGTCATTAAGAAAGTACAAGAATTTAATTAGGTCTTCTTTTACATATACACACGCGTATATACATTACGATAGTATTCATCTATATCTACATTTAAAAATTACGGTGCAATAAGAAATAAAATTTAATTACAAAAATTTTATATTTTTTCATAGCCAATTAAATTTAATTAAGGTAAAAAATATATGTAAATATAGGTATATGCATAGTATATATAATGAGTTTTAGTTAAAACAAAGTCGGACAATATATGAATAATAAATATCTTAAGTAAAATAAAATCTGATGTGAACTAAATATGACCGGCTGCAATGTATAATTCGGAAAAAATATATACAATACTCTAATAAATCTAATTCGAATTAGTTTGATTAGGATAGCATTAAAGAGCTCATATTAATTTAAATAAATTATTTTATATTCCAGGATCGATAGGGATTGCTTAAGATTTCTTTGAATGCAGAACAAAACTTACTTGGAGGTACTATGTGTTAAACCCAATGTCATTGAAATATTTTTTGCATTACTTTTCCAAAGAATAGAGAGTTATGAAGTATTATATTCCGAGAAAGTTCAGCAATTTTTGCTTTATTATATAGAATTGCAAATGCAAAGTAGATTGCTATTGAATCAAATTTTTCCAAACAAATCTATACTATTAGTATTTATTCTCATACAGATAACAAAGTGATTATATTAAATCTCAAGAAATCTGTTAATTATTGCGTTAATGTTAAGCAATATATCGGCTCTTTTAACTTAATTTACTTGAAAAGTTGCTTAATTCATTATATTAATAAATCAAACACAGTATGAACTTTTGATATAAAGCGGACTACTTGAATTTGAAAAGTGGGATACAGGAATGTAAAAACAGACAAAAACATAGAGAAAGGCCAACAAAAATGAATTAATAAATTGAAAGTCGTTAAATGTATCAGCACATTTTTGATAACATTTTAAAATAAATTCCCAAAATTAGCTATCATATATTCGCACGTTGCTATATATAGTGCTTTTGTGTATGATATTAATTATGTTAAGGATTTTTACTACCATTGTTAAAATAACTCGAGAATTATTAGAATAATTAGTTTACCTCTTTCGAACACAAGAACTAATCGTAAAAATCTCCAAGATTGTTAGTAATATTTTTAAATTGCTATATAGTTAAAGAATTATTCCCAATAGTGTAAATTTTTTATTCAATTTAAACTCTTAGGTATATGTATACCAGCAGTTCGAATTAGGAGAGAAAATAAATTATTTTAAGAATTTATTATTAAACTAATTTAAATATATTTTAAAAATTAATGCAAAATAATGAATCAATATTATCTTTAATTTCATTATCTTTATTATTTGCAAATTTTCAGAAATTTTTTTTTAGCACAAATTTTCATAATTTATTATTTATTTAATATAATATTATTGTCTTTTATATTCTATATAATACACACATATATATATATATCTATTTAAAATTTATTTGAATTTATTTTAGTTTCTTTTTTATCTAATTTTAAAAAGGTGTGATGACTTGGTCACTATGTCATGTCATACATTTTACTTAGTTTATATATAGCATATTATTTTAGTTCTTCCTGATTTAATTTATAAGGAAGAAGAACAAAAGCGAGAAATATCATTTATTTAAATTTATTTTAGTCCACTAAAAATACTAATAGAAACACAAGATATAGAAAAATAAAGAAAAAAGAAATAGCTATGTAGATTCGAGGTCAACAAATTTTAGAAAAAAAAAAAAAAGAAAATAATTTTCTTGTAAAAATTTACATATAGCTCATATGTTTATTATGCGAACCTAAAACTTTAAATTAAAAATAATTCAAATTAATGGTTTGTAAAATGTAGCACATTTCCATTAAGCAATTGAAAATATTTTTATTGTTTTTATAATCTCAAATTATTCATATTCGCAATAATATCAAACCATATATTTTAATAAATATTGCATACGTTCAGGATGAGATCATAACTTAAAAGAAGTACTAAACATATAAGTGGTTAAACTGGAAGGTTTTTTGGGTGAGTTGAGATCAAAACAATATTATATTTTTATTATACCCGTACGAACGTATGTTAGACTCAAGTGTATGTTTTTGATCAGCGTCAAATTCTGAGTTGATTTAGCTTTGTCTGTCCGTCCGTCCGTCCGTCCGTCCGAACGATAACTCAAAAACTAATTTAGCTAAGTTCACCAAATTTTCACAAATGATTTATTGTAGTAAGTGCCAGAACCCTATTTAAATTGGACATGATCGGGGTACCGGTTCGGGTAGCTGCCATACAACTTCAAAATTTATTTGGCTATATCTCAGAAACTATAAAAGTTATGATATTGAAATTTCACACAAACGAATATATTAGTAGGGCCAATGTGTCACATAAAAGTCGTTGAAATTACTTGGCTCCTTCTGGTACCTGCCATACAACTTCAAAAGTTATTTGGCTATATCTCAGAAACTATAAAAGCTGTGATATTGAGATTTCACACAAGTGAATATATTAGTAGAGCCAATGTGTCTCGTAAAAGTCGTTGAAATTACTTGGCTCCTTCTGGTACTTGCCATACAACTTCAAAAGTTATTTGACTATATTTCAGAAACTATTAAAGCTATGGTATTGAAATTTCACACAAACGAATATATTATAGGGCCAATGTGTCTCATAAAAGTCGTTGAAATTACTTGGCTCCTTCTGGTATCTGCCATACAACTTCAAAAGTTATTTGACTATATCTCAGAAACTATAAAAGCTGTGATATTGAGATTTCACACAAGTGAATATATTAGTAGGGCCGATGTGCTTGATAAAATTCGCTAAAATTTCTTGGCTCTTTCTGGTAGGTGCCATACAACATCAATAATAGTTTGGTACAACCAGTATTTTGAATAACACATAGTACTGAAATTTTGCATAAATTAATATGGTAATACGGCAACTTAAAGTCATAGTCTGCCCCATAGTTAGTTATGGCACATTAGTTATTCGCACATAGGATAACAAATTCGTACGGGTATCACAGAGTTGACAAGGTCAACTCTATTTATACCCGTACGAACGTATGTTCGAAGGGTATACTAAATTTGCCTTACCGTTTGTAACGCTAAGAAATAACGGTGTTAGATATAGACTCAAGTGTATGTTTTTGATCATCGTCAAATTCTGAGTTGATTTAGCTTTGTCTGTCCGTCCGTCCATCCGTCCGTCCGTCCGTCCGTCCGTCCGTCCGTCCGTCCGTCCATCCGTCCGTCCGTCCGTCCGTCCGTCCGTCCGTCCGTCCGTCCGTCCGTCCGAACGATAACTCAAAAACTAATTGAGCTAAGTTCACCAAATTTTCACAAATGATTTATTGTAGTAAGTGCCAGAACCCTATTTAAATTGGAAGTGATCGGGGTACCGGTTCGGGTAGCTGCCATACAACTTCAAAATTTATTTGGCTATATCTCAGAAACTATAAAAGTTGTGGTATTGAAATTTCACACAAACGAATATATTAGTAGGGCCAATATGTCTGATAAAAGTTGTTGAAATTACTTGGCTCCTTCTGGTACCTGCCATACAACTTCAAAAGTTATTTGACTATATCTCAGAAACTATAAAAGCTATGGTATTGAAATTTCACACAAACGAATATTTTAATAGGGCCAATGTGCCTGATGAAAGTCGTTGAAATTACTTGGCTTCTTCTGGTACCTGCCATACAACTTCAAAAGTTTTTTGACTGTATTTCAGAAACTATTAAAGCTATGGTATTGAAATTTCACACAAACGAATATATTAGTAGGGCCAATGTGTCTCATAAAAGTCGTTGAAATTACTTGGCTCCTTCTGGTACCTGCCATACAACTTCAAAAGTTATTTGGCTATATCTCAGAAACTATAAAAGCTGTGATATTGAGATTTCACACAAGTGAATATATTAGTAGGGCCGATGTGCTTGATAAAATTCGCTAAAATTTCTTAGCTCTTTCTGGTAGCTGCCATACAACTTCAATAGTAGTTT
The DNA here is from genome assembly GCF_029603195.1 of Condylostylus longicornis. Classification (NCBI taxonomy): domain Eukaryota; kingdom Metazoa; phylum Arthropoda; class Insecta; order Diptera; family Dolichopodidae; genus Condylostylus; species Condylostylus longicornis. The sequence goes on along the minus strand of NW_026578009.1, from coordinate 1,546,179 downwards.
GGCACAACCAGTATTTTGAAAAACACATAGTACTGAAACTTTGCATAAATTAATATGGTAATACGGCAACTTAAAGTCATAGTCTGCTCCATAGTTAGTTATGGCACATTAGTTATTCGCACATAGGATAACAAATTCGTACGGGTATCACAGAGTTGACAAGGTCAACTCTACTTTTTTTCTCGTTTTTTTCTCGTTTTAAATGGTTTTCCGTTAGTCTAATCTTTTTATAGAAATTTAAAAAAACTTATACTTTCCGAAAATTAGGGGCTAAAAGTTGAAGTTTTATAAGTATTCAACAAGCAATATAACTTATAAGAGAGATAGATAGAGAAAAAATTTGTTCAATTGAAGTAAACCTTTTTTAATTTTAAATTTTTTAAGAGAAAGACTATGTCAAAACCAGCTTAAGATAATGGTTAATTTCATGAACAATACTGTCAATTTAAATACTGCCTATATGCCGCTACACAGTAGAAGAAGGAAATCACTATTTTTCTGTGCTTTCGGAATTAAAAAAAAAACATATGTTTCCCGACAATTTATTATGCCATAAATTAGAAGTCTTAGAATTTTAAGGTACCAAAACTTTTCTTCGAGAAGTAAAATTGACGTACGAATTAAGTAAAATTACAAAGCACATTTTTTTTTAAATTTTGTTACAAATGTACTTAAACACGAAAAAATATTCACTTTATAAATACAGATGTTTATTATTTCTTTTCACTTAAATTTTATATTTACGATTAAAATGCTTTCTTTTTAAAAACAAAAAAAAAATTGAAGCATTTAGATCATTGGAAACTATCAAAGCAAAAATAAAAAGAATGCTTTAATGTTGATTATTGTGTACTGAAATCAAAATATTCTAGAATACCTAAACATAATATCTTTGTATCAAAATTAGAATTAAAAAAAAATCTAACACTTTATAGGTATTAGAAATTTGTTTTACGTTTATTGGCTTTTGTTGATACTTTATATTTTAATGAAAACTGATGCAATTCATAAGTGAATAGAGAATGTAAGGGCTCATGTATTAAATTGGTATATACTCAAGCACTTCACATATGTTACTGTATGATCGCATGCAATTAATCAATCAGATTTTTTGTAATTTTTTACAAACTAATTGCAATTTTTACTTAACCTACTCGATTTGAACTGCCGTAATAGTTTGGTTGCGGATTATGCAATTTATTAAATTAAAATTTGTAATATTTATAATTAAATCATATTTAGTTAAAAAATTATAGGAGTAGTACTGTGAAATCTAAATACATAATACTTAAAATACGTAAGAAAGCATTTAAGGATTTTGATTTCGATTAATATATGAAGACAGGCTTATAGGACGCCCAAATTATTATATAATTTGTAATACGATATTAAATTTATAATCCTAGTATTTTCAATCACAATTATTTTTTTAGATAAAGATTTAGATGTATGTAATAAGGAATAAATAAAATTTATTATATAAAAAAATATTTTTTTGCAGATGTGAAAAATAATTTTGAAATTTTTGTTTTAACCAAGTCAGTGTTTTTCAATCGGAGAGTCGTGACATCAGATTCAAGTAACGATGAATATAGAAAAGGTATTCTGAGTTAAAATAGAAAACAAATTACTTCTGGCATTGTAGCAGCTCACTGTGACAAATGTACAACACCATACAGTCTCGTTCAGAAACCACTAAATAATCGCCTAGTTTTTTAAGTGGAAGATTAATTGACTAAAAATTAAATTCTTAAAAAAAATTATTCATTTTGAATGAAGAAAATGGCTTTTCTATATTATGTGGGCAACTAAGTAAAAGTGAGAAAATATACGCAAAATATTAAAAAATAAAAATAAAAAAAAAAAATAAAAATATGAAAAATGGGAAAATCTCCAAAAAGTGAAATGGAGCTTGGGATACAGTGGAAGATTCATTTGTTTGTTTTCTGAGTATTGCAGCTATAAAAAGTTTATTAAATATTGTAAAAAGAGAAATGTTAAAGCTCTTTAGTTTATGCATGATGGTATAATAATTTTAAGAACTAATGTAATTTCTGAAAAATTTTGGTTAAATGGCAAATGAATAAAAATTATGGTAACAATTATTAGTAATACTGCTACACATGCATTAATACGTGACTTAATCAAATTATTATGTTTATAGTTTAAACAATAAATACATATGCAACATGCATTGTTTTAAAATTAAAGTCTTGGTCAAAAAAAATGTTTGAGAAATTCTGATTCCATTAAGATATACTCGTATAATGTATTTTTGAGTAAATAGATTCGGTCTTATAACCAGGTACATATTATTTTAATAAACATAGAAAATAAACAAAATTAAATTTAAATATAAGCTATACATATGAGAAGAGTCAAACACTGAACCAAAGTCAGTTCATTATGTATGTAATTACAACAATTTTTGATTAAAATATTCTTTGAAGTTTAAGTTTATTTACTATAGCTAGGATTCCTTTTTTTTTAGATTTAATACTTTGATATCAAAATCGATTGGAATCATATTGTAATCAAATTATTTCAACCAAATCAGTCAACAATATTGATTTAAAAATTTATTGATTTAAAACAAATTAAAAACAAATCCAATAGAGTTTCAGATGATGGAAATCTTTTGCTAAATCTCACGATAAAACATATTCTGCGGTATTTGATTGTCAGCGAGTTACCATTTGTATATTATTAAAAATAACAAATTTTTGTAGTGTTTCTTATATAAAATAAATAAAAATTTATAGGAAACTAAAGCAGAAGTTTTTTTGTTGTGGGAATATACTTAAAAAAAAAGTTATTTTCTGATAATTTACTCAAATTTCATGAGCAATCATCTAGGTAGCTAAAGTTAAATTTGATTTTAAGTAAAATTGAAAAAAAATTACGTATCAGAATATCAGGAAAATTCCATTCCAGCTTCAAAATTTTTCTTAATTTGTGTATATATATTGACCGTCCGACTCTCAATATTATAAAAATATTTTCAAAGAGTGACTGACGAGGCAATTTTTGAATAGCTCTTTGTCTTATCGAAGTGTCTGCCACAATTATTTTTTAGTTTTTGTCGTATATTTTTGATTTTTGTCGTATATTTTGGGCTATTCAAAAAAGTCCTACCAATGTCTTGGCATTGAGAATATTGAAGAATATTTATGACCGGCGAAAGCTGAAAATTCAGACTAATGATTAAAGTAAATACTTTCTTGGATAGAAAAAACAACAGCAGAAAATTAATTTTAATAAATGTTAGTTAATTTCTTAAAAAATAAAAATATTATTTTTGTAAAAATTTGCAAGGAGAGAGCTGCCTAAATGTATGTATACATGCATATATTATAAAATTTGTGAAATATTTTGAAAATTGGAAATTTTCTACTATTTACAAGATTGCCCATTTCTGAATTTCAAAAAAAAAAAAAACTGTACAAATTCAATTTCTTTTTAGCTTTACGCTCCCACTGATGAGAACCTAACAAATTACTGTTTACACAATATAAATATACATATGTATATATGCATATATATAATATTTATATGTAATATATGTATATTGACATATATATTAAGAGAGTATAATATATATGCATAAATATTTTAAATGAAGTGAGAAGATGAGATCCATTTTATATTTTTGAAAATTTTCAAAAATATTTTTTTTTTAAATTTTTTTTTTTTTGTTTTTGTTTCATCACACAGAATATCTCGTCGAACGAACGCATCCAGAGCACACACAGAAAATTAAATTTTAATTTTAAATTTTTTTTTTCCCATGTTTTTTTATTTTTAATTCTCGTATAAAATTTTTTTATTATTAGTTTTTGTATTTCTTATATATTTGGTTATATTTTTTTTATTTTCGTTAAATATTTGATATTTTTCTCAAAAAAAAAAAGAACGTATCAATACGAAATTAATCCACGAATGTAAGAGTCGCGTCCGATGTACGGTTTATAATTTAAAAAAAGAAAATCGAAAATTATTTAAAAAAAAAAATTGTGAAAATTTTTTTTTTTTGGTTAATCAAATATAACCTCGTTTTGGTGTCATATTTTTTTTTATCCATATAGAATATATGAAAATATACATACAAACATACACATTATATACAGTTCGTATAAGCACATATTTATATAGTGGATAATTAATCATATTTTACTTATATATAAATATATCAATCATATGTATGTAGGTACATACATTCTTACTTGTATATTATATACAAACACATACTCAAAAACGTATATGAATACATTTTATTTAAATTAACAAAAGAAAAATAATTTTTTAATTTTTTAAAAAAAAAAAAAAAAATAAAAACAAAAAAAAGTAAAAATTTGGTGAATTTTTTTTTTTTTTTTAATGTTTATTGCGTATTTTTATGAACAAAGCAAATTTTAGAAAAAAACATTTTTCGGTGGTTTATTCAACAGAAACAGAAGAAAAAAAAAACAAAAAAAAATAAGAAAAAAAACCAAAGAGAAAAGTGAAAAGTTTCGGTGTTGCCCGTTTTATGGTATCATTTTTTCATAAGAAAATATAAAAAATAAAATAGAAATAAGAATTTTTGGCAAGAATTTTTTCATTTTAATATTTATAGGAAAAATTGTCTAAACAACACAAAACAAAAATTTACAAAAATTTAAGAAAAAATTTAATTTTTTTGTTTTTTAATTTTGATTTCAATTCAGAAATCATTGATGGTCAGTTCTTAAAAAGTGTTCACAATAATTTTTATTACAAAACGTGTGTGCATCTATATGTGTGCGTATATTCGGAATTTAAAATTTTCGCTTTTTTTTTTCGCAAATAAATAAAAATACACAAATTATTTAAAAATATATAAGAAAATAATATAAAATATTAAATAACTTAATTAATAAATTAAAATAAACAAGTTAAAACCAAAATAGAATTACCAACAACAGAAAACAAAAATAAAAACACCAAAATAATTGTGTTAAAAAATAATTCAGTTCATTGTTTTAATTAAACTGTTATTTTAACAGAAACAAAACAACAAAAAAAATACAATAATAAATATTTAAGAAATAAAATTTTATATAATATTCATATTTATCTACGAGTATATATCTCCACATGTATATATAATGAGATATTTTAAATAAATAATTATGCAATAAAATGTGCTAACAATATTCAATATGATTGTATATATATGAATAATAAATAAATACATACATAATATACGCAACATATATAAATTCATTTTTCATAAATTTAAAATGAAAAGTTAAAATAATAAATAAATAAAAATACGAGTAATAATAAAAAATAAAAAAAAAAATATTGTGAATTATGGTGAATTTCTATATTGTTTTAATGTCAAAATAATAATATTATTGGTGAATTTTTATTCTTAAATGATTCATAGTAAATGCGGGTGATGAAAAATTTCTTTTGGCAATTATTCAAAATTATTTTTTTTTTTTTCAATACTAAAATTAAAAATACAAAAAATCATCGTAACTTGCAATATGATGACAAGAGTGTCAAATCAATAAATAGATAAAATTATTTAAATATGAATAGTTTAATAAATTAAATAAAATTAAAGTTAAAAAAAAATTTTTATAGTTATATTGAATTTTTTAAAATTATATTTTTTAAATTTTTATGTATTTAAATATTTTCATAAATATACACAATTATAATGTATGTACATACATACTATTAAAATCTTACAATATTTTGTGACATAATAACTTAAAAATTATTAACATTCTTAAATTATAATTATAAACAAATTATTAAGATGTTAATTTTTTGAAATTCATCAACTAAACTACTACTATTAATTGAAATTTTTTGTTTTATTAAAATTAAATTGGTTTTAAGAGCGGATTATGCAAAATAAAATATTTTTACCCACAATTTAACATAAAAAGTATATTTAAATAAATAGTTTATTTAGATTTTGCCATAAATTATAATAACAATGAAAGCAAAAAAATTTCAATAATTCGAAAAAAATTTAATAAAAATTAAGAAAAAATTATTATTTAAAGTACATACATATGTATGTATATATAGATAGAAAATAAAATTAAGTAAAATTCTAAAAAATGAAAAGTAATTCACATAATTTATTTGAAAATTATTTCAGTGTGAACATCATATAAAAATATTTTCATATAAATTTTGAATTATTATTTCATTTTTAAATTTATAAGAAGATATACATACTTTAATATAAAAATACATATATATTTTTGTTTACAAACTTTTATTGTTTCATTCTAAAAGTAAAAATAATTTTCAATTTTTATTGAAAGCAAAAAACCTGAATTTGAATATGAAAATTCAAATATGTGTGCCCGTTATGCTTAAATTATAAAATGTTACCGTTTCTATTAAATTTTGTAGTTTATAAGCAATGTGACCAATATGTGCCTTACTTAAAAGTTTCCCTTCAATATAAGACCCTATACTCGACCCTATATAGTTATTTATGTACATATGTATTCTTGATATAATATCGATTTCTGTGGGGCTGTGATTTTTTTGAACCAACATAGCAAATAAACATAATATATGAATTGTGTGCGCCACCAAAAATATTGCGGCTCAATTTTAGGCGGCCTGGGTCATGAATAAAATAGTAATTCTTAAAATGCATGTATTATGCGGCAAGATATTCTTATTTAAATTTAAACAGTTTGAATGTTTTTCGAAATTATTTATTTCGAATATACACACTTGTTAAAATTTTTAGAAATTTTAAATTTAATAAAGACAGAAAAGTAAATTACGTATAAAGAGATATATTTTCATATTTCTATTCTATTATTATATATGAAAATTGAATTTAATAAAAATATAATGAGGTCAAGGTCAAGAAGTTGAGATCTAAATTATCATATTTATTATTTCAAGTTTATTATATATGAAAATATTCAATTTTAAATATAATGTACACACATAATTATATAGGTATACTCAACATTATTATGTGCATAATGTCGTGTACATTACATTTATACATTATATAAACGAACGTGTGCGTAGATTGAATTCATACATATATGGTTAAGAGTTATTTTGTAAAATTATTTGCATTGAGAAATTTATGAAAATTATAAATCTATATTCTAATTTGTAGAGAAAATATATCTATACAAATGTGTAGGGTATAGGTATACATGTATTAATTATAAAAATATAGTATTCCTATTTGCAATTACCTGCATATACTCGTACATGTAGTTATAAGTTATAAGTAGGTAAATACATGTGTTTAATTGCCAGTTTTTCATACATATACCACAAGTATAACTTAAGTATGAAAATTATATTCAAATAATGATTAGTTATATACATATTATTTTTGTATTCAATTGAAATAATTATTATGTTCATGAATTACAATACCTATTACAATTTTCTAAAATTTATTTATAATATCATATTAAGATTATATAATTAAACTATTGAAGGTACTATTTCTAAAAAGCGACTTATATAGCGCCCCAAAATAAAAATTAAATGATCAAATTTTAAAAATATGTACTTAAGTAGTTGACTCTAGCAACAGTATACAATAACAAGATTGAATTAATTCAGATTTTTCTTTTTCTACGATAAAAGTCTGAAAATTTAAAACATGGAAATTGCATAATATAAATATATTTATATCATGATTTTGACCCAGTTGAGAAGTCTAAAACGGGAAACTAATTTTCGATCAAAAGTATTAATATTCATTATAATTTAATTTTCAACGCATATTTTAAAATGTAACAGATATTAAAATTTAAATCGGATGTGACTCTCTCTCATGTCGGTTATGATCAGAAGACTGACCAAACTATGCCGATTCAATGTTGACAACTGTAACGAATCACGTTCCATGAAGTATTAAAAATAGAAACACAATAAAATCAACTAAAATGAGTAAACAAAAAATTATCGTGTAAGACTTTTCTCTAATTCAATAAAATATTCTAAAACCCACAAAATTCATTAAAATTTTTCCAATAATTTATTTTAGAATTTGTTGTTTACGAATTTTTAATTATTTAAAATCAATATAAATTTGTTGTGGCGCTACATAAATTCTCTTAATCGATAATTTTTGTAAGATTAATTTATTTATATTTAAAATTTAAAAAACATATTCCAAACAAATAAATCTTTTATAAATTACATCACTGTGTAAGAGCCCTTGTTCTATTAATTTTTTAAAGTTTATATGTATGTACACAAATTACTCATTTATTTTAATATTATTTGAGTACGTACATTAAATACTTTGTATTTAAGGAGTTTATTTTTAATTTCGAACTTTCACCTTGATCTTGAGTTTAAATTTTTTTTTTCGTGTTTTCAATTTTTTCAAGTGGGTGTGATTTAAATATTTAAAATTAAATTTTGCCAAAGTTATTAATTGAGAAGATTTGATTAATTCTCCAAATTTTCATATCAATTTATTAAAAATAATTTTAAGCAAAAATAAAAGAAAAATATTCAAAATATTTTATTATTAATAAATTTATTCATAGCATAATAATCATTCGTACTATAAAATTTTACAATTTTCGCTTAAAATTACATACAACAAAAAAAAATTAATTAATGCCTTAACATTTGTTTATGACAATCAGTTAAATCAAAATTTTTACAAAATGATTAATTTGCATAATGCTTGTATGAGTTAAAAATTTAAATTTAAATTTGAAATTTTCAAATTATTATACAAAATATTAACGTCATATTAAATAAATGCAATATTTTAAGCTAAAAATTTTTATTAACTTTTATACCTCATTAAATTTTTTTTTTTCGTTTCAATTTTAGAAATTGCATTTTAAATATGCATTTGCCAATTTTTCTTTTTCTTTTTAAATAACAATTTGTTATGGCTTTTCTGAAGAAAAAAAAAACTAATTTGGTCAGCACATAACCGATTGCAATGTGTGTTGCCTAATTTAATCTCTGATGTTTCCCAAAAATTTATAAATTTCTACACCTCGAATTTAAATATTAAATATAAAAGACATTGTTTGATAATTCCTCTTTATATACACCTGGAAGAACGTCCAGTCCCTGAAATATATCCCAAAAGTTCATAGTGAAAATAAACCTACATATAAAATTTCATCTAAATCGGTTCAGCCGAACTTGAGAAACACTCGTACACACACAAACAGACAGACCGACAAACCGGCAGGCCGACGTCTCTCTAAAAATAATTTAATTACGCTTTCCAACCATACGTAGGATTGCGTTCCCACTAAAAACTCGACATTTGAAATTTGACGCCATCACATAACCTCCCTTATTGTATGAAATGCAGCCGGTAAAAAGTTGTAGCTATAGAAATGATTTTGTGAAAAATTATATCTTAACCATGTATTTATGTACATCAGTTCAAACATACACTCTTTATTATTTATTAAGAAAATATTGTAGGTGTATTTATGGTTGATTGTAAGAAAAAATTATTATAAGTAGCTAACCGAACTCTTTCTTGTTTTCGTTTTAACCTTTAGCATGCAAAATAAATGCAGTGATTAAAATTTAAAAATAATTTTTTTTTTCTCTTAGGATCATAACGAAATACCAATTTTAATTTGTACATTGGCATTTTTAGTTGTACTGATTTTTTAATTTAAATTTTATTAAAATCAAAATTGCGAAAAAAATACTCGTATATAATGTAAGTATAGAATGCATTATATAAAATTTCAATTAATTGATTATTTGTGACTGCAGATTACAAATAATAAAATTTCGTTTTGATATTCCATGTTTAATTAAAATCTAGGAGAAAAAAGGAAAGCTGCTTATAAATAATAATGAGTAGTAAATTAAATTTAAAGATTTGTAGTTTTATAAGTTATTATTTTTCAAGAAGTTAGAAGGAGTGTAACTTAAACCGAGTGTGTAGAATTCTAGTTAATATTTTAACTTGAAATTGAACTTTAATTTTTGAATTTTTGACAATGCACACTTACATGGACGTATGGGTACATCTATATAATTTTGAAATTACATTAAAAATATTTTCATATATATTTTCGAAAATATTGTTTATATACATTTTACATATAAAAACATCAGAATTTTATGTACAACGAAACTTTTAACACTACACGCTTAAACTAGATTTTTCGGCCTATATTCTCACATATAGATTGCACTCACTGGATATTTCATGTCATAAAATGGCGAGTTATTAGCAGAATTTATTTAAAAATATTTTAATATCAAAAGTAAATCATATAATCAAAATTTTTGGTACAAGCTAATTAGGTTTGAGTTGACCTACTACAATATATTGGGACCTATTCCTTTTAGCGAATTTTAAAATCACTTTTAAACGCAATTATCGAAAAGCCACAAAAAAGTGATTTCATCATAAGAACATAATAATTTAATTGTTGTGCAATGATAATAGGTAATTATTTTAACTTTTCTCTATAAAAAAAAATAAAATTTAATTTTAATTTTGAATACGTCTTCAATACGTCATACGTTGTTTTAGCGTATTAACAAGGTTATATGAATTTTTAGTTGCATAAAATCTACGCATATACGCTCATAATATTGAATAAGAAACCTTTGTGTAGGCCAAAATTCATTGCTTTTATGTCTTTTTTTTTTAATTTATTATTATAATTTTCATATAAAATTCTACGTTAATATAGATATTAAACATATACACAGGTATATAAATTATGTCAAATTTTAATAGAAAAATATAACAAGATGTCCAATGTACAATTATTTTTAATGTTAATAAGAATCGAAAATTTGATAAAAGCCTGTCTTTAAACGAAAGAAATAATTAATGGTAAATTGATTTTTAAAAAGTTCAATTTGATTTTGGTTGCATTTTTAAAAAAAATTGCAATTTTAAAATAATTAATCAAAATTTTAAAATAAAAAAATATAACAAACAGATATGATACAAGTAACATTCTCGTGATATTTAAGGAAAGGTTTCGATCTGCTAACGTTATTTAATTTAAAGACCACCAATTATATGGATTTCCACAAGTCGAACAGGCCCAAGAAATATTACGATATTTTTTATTGTATTGTTTATTATAATTATGCAATATAGTTATATAATTACAATTATATGCTATTGTTTATTTAATTTGTGTATATGAATTTTAAGTCTTTTACATGTATCTTATTTTTTTTACAAACTTTTGTAATAAAGTTGTGCATTTTCAAAAATCCGTGCTCCAATTTGTTTTTTAATTTTAAATTATTGTACAAATTTAATTTAATAACAAGATACGATGGCATACCCTGTATTATAAATTTTTGGCTTCTTTGAAACCGTTTATTGAAAACAGTTGCCGTAATATTAATAGACAGACAATTTGAATTATAAATTTAATAGTACAATTTTGAATTTTGAAGAGAGAAAATATGTTCGCCGAAAATTATTTGATATTAAAAAAAAAACAAAAAGAACCGGCTTTTTGTATATAAGACAAGAATAAAATAAATAAAAGAATAACAAAAATAAGATTAGAAAACAAACTAACATGTATTATTCACAATTAAAAATACAAAAAGGAAAAATATTCACAATATGAAAAGGAAATTCTAGTGGTATGACATCAAAAATTATTGGTCACACTATAATTATTTAAACTTATTTTATTAGATAAGAGTTTAGAGTCTAGATGTCCGATAAATGCCAACATATTGTTCTTATTTCTTTTTTATTATAAATTATTATAAAATAGAACAGTTATAAGAATTTTATTTATTATTTTTGTGTATGCGGATATATCTTAATGTGTGTAATATTGTTAATATTATTACTGGACATACAGTGTACATTATATTATGTGAATATATTATGATAAGTAAATTACAAAAGCATAAAAAAAACAATGGAAACAAAGGAACAACATAAAATTTTTAACATAAAATTTGGCCGCGAATTTATAAACATAAATAAATTTTAGCTCAAGGCAAAAATAGAATATATTATATCGTGTATTTATTGGCGTCCAGCCCAATCTTTATGTTAATCTGCTTAAAAATTCATAAAATAATATCGAGAAAAAAAATAAACAATTTTATAATAATCATATTTTGTGTATACACAGTGTTTTTATTTAAAAAAAATGGAATTTTATTATTTTTAACAGGAATATGAATATTTTACTTATTTGCATTAAAAATTAAAAAAATATTTTTTATGGAATCAATTTTCATTCAATAAAAATATTTGTTTCTCTTTTTTGTTTTTTAGTAAGAATTAATCAAAACAATAAAATTCTTAAAATTACTTTATATAATATTGTTAAAATTTTTGAATATTAAAAAGTTAAAAGTGAAAATTTATTATATACATACCTACATACATAAATACAATTTTCATCTTAAATTGAAATGTCAACTTTATTAATGGATACACCTAGCTTGTATCTTGAAAATAATAAAGAACAATTAAATAATAAATCTAATATAAAAAATAAAATTGATAATAATAAAAATTACAATAGTAAAAATCCGATCAAAAATATTAATAACAACGATAATAATAATAATAACAATAATAATTACAAAAGTGATAATAATATTAATTATAAACGAAGTAATAGCAGTAATATATATAATGACGAATATAGTAATGACAGTAATATTGATTTTATTGAAAATAATGATAATAGCAATGAAAACGATCAACTAGATAATCAATATATTAATTTAAAATTAAAGAAACCAAAAAAATGGAGTTGGGAATTATCAACTTCGAAATCTTCACCAAATATCGCTTTTCCTAGAATATTTCTTTATGATCATAAAGGAAATTTATTAGCTGAAGCTGATGAAGCTGATCAAATTTATGGAACAAAAATACAAACTTCATCAATAAATAATAATAATAATAATGAAGTAAAACAGAAATTAAGAAAAAATCAACGTAAACAACAAAATATTCAATCAACTTCATCATCATTGACTGCATCTGAATCTTTAACAGATGAAAAGAAAATAAAAAATAGTAATTTGAAACGAATTCCATCAACATCATCTAGTAAGAGTAGTAGTAGAAAAAAAGAATCACTATCATCAAGCATTTTAGAATTAGATGAAAATTTAAATGCTTTCGTTGATTACTTAGAAAATGAAGGTGAGTAACTTTCATTTACTTATTCAATTATTCTTTTGTAGATTTGAAATTGTTTAATATAAGAATATTGTTAAATTTTAATTTCACTGTATTATTGATTTCGCTATAATATTCATAATCATATCTAGATATTTTAAGATCAAAATTTTTGAACATTAAATTTAACTGCTACCAATATTAGTTAGTGATTTAAAGGTTTGCTGTTCCCTAAAAGTTTAATGACAAAATCTCTTATTATGCCAGTTATTCGAGTAACTTTAAATTTTTTATTTTAATTGAAACGAATTTTAACGAATTTATTCCATATAATGCAATAAGAAATTAAAAAAATGCCAAAAATATACAAACATACATACTTATATAGTTATTAAATTTTCATAGTTTACTCATGTCATTGTCATTCAAAATGTTGTTGTGACGGGAAACTATTTTACCGAATAGTAATATTTACATAAAATACAGGCGACATGCCAATCAAAACACGAGCTTTTAACATGTTGTCGCTGCATATTTACTGGGTTTCATGGTCAATTTTTTTTTGTAGCTGACAATAATTGATGATAAATTTTTTGTTTTATTTTTTCAAAATTTTATTTTCAAACAATAAACAAAAAAAAAAACATTTCTGCAATGTACATGATCAACAATAGAAATGTATATGTACATTTAAAATGTATGTACTACGAACATATGTACATGTATAAATAGAAATAAGTATAATGTAAACAAAGTTGTTTAAAAATTGGCAACCGAATTTCTTTAAAACATTAAAATTTATTATGACAAAAGTTTAAAATTGTATTGAACTTAAAATAATTATACCACGACTTTAATAAAAAAGAAAATGTCCGTTATACATTCATACGTATGCATAAATAATTTTGTTATACGTATATTTAATAAACATTTAAAAAACATTTAATACATTAAAATGAGTTCATTTGTATAATATTATGACATATTTTGTTAGTAAGTCTGCCATTTTGCATATTCTTGGTGGCTATTCCTACGATTTCGAGATTTTAGAATAAAAATTTAAACGATCAAAACAATTTAATCCAATAGAATAGTTCACAACGACTTTACTCTTAATTTAATCATCCAATAGAAAAGTTCACAACCACATTACACTTTCTTTCTTAATGTAATTTCGCAGTTATCAAGAGTACGAGTATATAAATAGTTTCTTTGGAAAAAAATTGTTAAACATTTTGTGTTACTGCATCCACACATTTTAAATGACGTTGTTGTTTACTAAGTGTAATCATATACAATATTTTTGAAAATTCAGAATAATTTCTACTTTAATAACTTTAATGAACATTCGAAATTTAAACCAACAGATTATTTCTGAAATTTTTAAAAATTTATAATGATCTCAAATAAAATATAAAAGTCATGAATGAAAATTATAAATGACAATATTTTACCTCGCTTTAAATGAAAATATAATAGCCCGCCTTTAAGTATATAAAAACCAAATTTTTATTAGCACAACCTGTTATTTACCATTTTGCTTTCATATTTCTTCTGGAAACAAGATTAAAATTTACGTTTTCTTGAATATTTCGTTCAAAATAAGATTTTTTTTCTGTATCATAAGGATAAATTAGAAATTATTTCTTAGTTCTGACAATATAATTTTTCTTTTTACAAAAAATTGAAATAAAAATTTTTTTTATTTTTATTTTTTTTAAGGTATAAATTATGAATTAAACCACCATCCTAGTTCACCTTACAACGGAATTAAACATAGTAATAGCATTTCAAGCATTAATCAATTTGGTAAAACAAAAACAAATATTTCAAATTTATCATCACTATCAGCATCTCCATCTTCATCTATTTTAAGACGAAGAAGTTCTATTTCAGTGCCATATCATTATGAAGAAGAGGATAATACTACTTACCCTAATAGATTTTGTGTGCCATCAATTTCTACTGTTAATGATAATGAGAAAAGTGATGACACAACTGATGTTACTCTCGATGAATGTACTACAAAAAGAGTTCTTTCTAATAAAATGCAAACGAAACGAAAAAATTCAATACGTTCTGTTGGAAATGCCCATGATGATAATACTGATTCAGATGAAACTGATGAAGATGTTGAAAATGTTAATAAAATGAGCAAAAGTGGAAATGAAACAAGTGAATCTGAGGCGCCAATTTGGATACAAAGTGCAAAAGGATTAGTAAAACGGGATATGAATGCAAAAGAATTTGATCATATCAGACCAAAAACGTATAGAAAATCAAAATCAGTCAATTTGAATTATTTGATTGATCAAGTTGATGATGACGAATCTGAAAATGAGATTAAAAATTTTAATATCAGAACTGATGTGAAAAAGGGTAATACAGTTAATACTAGAAAAAGTGGTTTATTACGTAAAACTTCAGATAGGTATTTAACACCACAAAAAGAAGTTCGTTTTGATTTACAAAAAAGTAAAAGTGCTACTGAAATAATACCATTTGATTCAAGTAAAAGTACTGTCAGCGAAGGAACTCATGATTCATCAACAAAAAAAAAATCACGTCGAAATAATAGTAATGAACCACCTTCAAAATTTTCAAAATCAATTTTAGAAAGAATGAGTGCATACAAAATGGGATCATCGACAGAAAGTCAAGATATAAAAATAACAACGGTTAATCATGGACCAAGATATTTTCTAAGATCAAGTCGTGCCGGAACTTTAGTTGTATGTGAAGATGTTTCTTATAATCGTCGCCGACGTACAAGATCTGCCCAGAGAATACCAGAAAGAAATGAAATAAAAATGTCACCAATAAATGATTTTAAAAAAGAACTTGGAAACACTAACAATAGCAATAATAAACGTAAAGATGAAAAATTTTATGACGAAGCTATAAATAAATTAGATAATTTAATATCAAAAGTCACATTACGGCAAAAGGATAAAGGTAGTATTGCAAAACAAGTAAAATTACGTAATTCAAATCCAATTCTATTAGATGGAAAAGAAAAATGTAGTGGTAAAAGTGTTGAAAATATTTCTAATGTTACTCAATTACACACTCCTGATCGAAAGAAAACTGAATCAGGAATGAAACATGACAAGAATATAAGAAGGTGTATTAGCGCTGGCAATATTTATTTATCTTCATCCGATGATGAAAATTTAAAACCACCCAAAAAGGAGATAAAATTGCGAAGAAGAAAGAAAACTCCCATGAAATATCAAAAAGGTAAGTAAAAATCATGAAAACTTAAAAAAATAAATAAAAAAGAAAAATCTAAAGTGAATTTTTTTTTGCAATTTTTGATAACATTTTTTTTTCTGTGCATTTTATACAAAAAGCTTTATTTTTTTATATATAGTGAATAATAACATTTATCAAAATATACGCGCTTAAAAATTGAAGAAATGATAAAGTAAAATATGTGAGCTCTATAAGGATAAAATGCATTTTTGTGATCTTATATAACAAGAAGCAAATTAAATTGGGAATTTACTAAAAAAAAATTCAAGTTTATTGTTAGCGAAAATATTTTATATACTTACATATTTATAGGGGTTTGAAAAATATTGAACTATAAATATTTTGATTCTGACAGAAATAGAACGACATTATCCTTTTTATAATATTTTTTATCTTCGGGTTAGAAAATAATTTTATAAAAAATGAATATTTTTAAAAAATTTAATTGTGTTTCTAAAATTAAATATTCGTATAGTTCCGTTAATGCTTTTCAATTCTCGTTTATTTTGTTATGAATTTGTTGATTTTAAATTAAATAATTTAATTTAAAATTATTATTTATTATGAGACGAAGCATCGGAAAATATAAGCAGAGAAGAAGAAATTCATAAAACGAAAAGAACTCGAACTGAATTTTAATTTCAAATCAAATGTAATTAGATAGCTTCATACTTTGTGGGGACAATATGATATTTCTGCGTGTTAGTAAATCTATTCAATTTAATTATAGTAATAAGATTGAAATTTATATTTATTAATTGTTAATATATACATATACAAATATATCGGCAAAGATTCTTTTGAATTTTAGTAAAAACTGAGTACTTTTGATAATTGAGTTTTTTTCTAGTAGCTTATTAATTTTTAATAAATTTGATAAGTAGTCTTCAATATTTTGAGAACAAAAACTATAAGATTTTAAAAAATTCAGCGTAAATTCGTTGTTTTTACTACTGCAAGTAAATTGACGCGATAAGAACTATTATTGAGTAAGCATTGTGTTCAAAGAATAAGCAAAACCGTTTACTTATTTAATGAATTTAGAAATATTAGAAAACTCTCTTATATTTTAGTTCTAGCAACTGTTGGTTTGATTTTAATTATATTATTTGTTTATATGGTCATAATTTTAATAAAATTTACCGCAAAAAATGCCAAGTAATTTAATTATTCTAAAAAGATTACTTTTGTAATAATACTTTTACTGCAATAATTTGGGATTAATAAAAAATTTTATTCCGGAATATTTGTTTAAATGTGTTCCTTTTAGCAAGGCTATAAATCATTTAAACAGTTACGATTTAAATGAAAAGTTATCCCTTACTTTCATGTTAGAAAGCTAATTAAAAGTTTTTTAATTTCAGTTTAGTTTACATGTAATTTGTCTTTTGAAAATTTCAGTACTTCATGCTTATTTTAAGTTTATTAAAATTTCTTTTGATTATTTTTAAAAATTTATTAACGCATTAAAAATTTCTACTACTCGTATAAAGGTATACTTTTAAAGGAAGTCATCAAATTTTTTAGTGTGAAACATATTTTTTGTGAACTAAAGGGAATTCCTTCATTTTAATTCTTATCCTTTTTCTATTATATCAAATTTTTTCTTATATAATTTTAAAGCTATATAAACATGAATAAATGTGAAATAGTTTTTATGCTACATAAAATAATATTAAAAGTCACCTGAAATGTGTTTCCAAAAAAACAAACTAAATATAATTTTTTTTTATTTATTTGAATATAATTTTTATGTCGCAACTATTTTAAGAAAAATTATATTTTTAAAAGACTTCATTTTTTATTATTCTTATTATAGTGCTTAGAAGATTTGACGGTAATCCTTTTCGCTACAGAAAAAAGATATATATATATTAGTTTCAGTATTTAGTTTTATTTATGAAATATATAAAAATCTAATAATAAAATTTTAAGGATTTTTTCTATTATCATCGCATCGTTTCTATTATGAATAGTGAATAGTTTTACAGTGTCATAAAATTCTCATTAATTTTCTTATATAGTGTGTTATATATGTGTATACTATAATATATTACATTATTTAAATTTAAAAATATAATATTCTTGTGCATACATATAAGTATAAATGTATATTTATATATATTATTTTATGTAGTAAAAGGTACGGATAGATTATAAATAATATCCGTATTCTTATATTAAGTATTTCTAAAAGTCATTAAACAATATTCATTTCTAATTATTTAATGATAAATATTTGATATTGGATTATATTGAGAGTAATATGAGTTAATTTTCATGTATTGCTCATTATACCAATACGAACGTATGTTTGAAGGGTATATTAAATTTGGATAACCGTTTGAAACGCTAAGATATAATGTCGTGGAATATAGACTCAAGTGTATGTTTTTCATCAGCGTTGAGTTCTGAATCGATTTAACCATGTCTGTCCGCCCTTCTATTATTCACAACGATAACTCAAAAACTTATTGCAAAAAAAATTCATCAAATTTGCACAAATGATTAAAAGCCGCTGAAATCGCTCCTTTCGATAGTTGTATACTACTTGAAAAGTTATTTGGTTATATTTTGAAAACATTTCAACTTACAGTACCGAAATTTTGCAAAAACAAATTTGGTAAAATATCAGCTATATTATTGTTAAAAGATATTGAGATCTCATGAGCGAATGTGATACCTGCCACACAACTCCAAAAATTATTTGGCCATATATCAGAAATTATTCAGCGCATAGTTCTAAAAATATGCACCAGTAAATATGTTGTTGGGGCTGTTATGTTTGATAAAAGCCGTTAAAATTTCTCGAGTGCAGCTACCACAAGCATAAAATCATAAATAATTAAATCTAACCTAATAACTTGTTTGTTCACAGCTCAGCAACTATTTAAGTTACAAAACTGAAATAGTAAACAAACAAATTTGGTGATATGTAATTTTCAGTAAAACTCTTTTAGATGATATTGGTTTATATGGGAACTACCATAAAACTAGACATATAAAAAGCAAGAGGTTATATGAAACTGTATGTCAATTATTTCCGACATTTAAAATCCTTTGTTCGTATGGGTATCACAGAACTGACATGGTCAACTATATCTGTTCTCGTTTTTATTTGAAATTACTGCTTTAATTTTTTTAAATTTTTACATAATGCTCAATCATATTATTATTAAGATTTGGGAAGAGTTTTGAAAGGAATGCATTGGATTTTGTATTTCAATTTAAGCTCGCTTAATTGCCTGCTATTAGCTTCTCATGTATTATTATGTAGGTATATGTTAAAATCTCCAATAGAGAAAAATTTCATTATTTATTTAAAATTAATCAATAATCTCAGAATCTTAATGTAAAAATTGATTTTATTTCGTTTAAGATTTTTAAAATATAGTATCTATTCTAATTTTCAAACATATGAATATTTTAGTTTCGATTTTCTATTAAATATAATAGACCGCATTTATCAATATTTAAATATATTTGAATAAATTTAAAATGAATATAGTACTAATATTACAGTTTTTTTTATTAGACTTCTTATTTTTCTCCATACTATACATGAATGAGCTTTAAAATAGACAATGGAGTTAAAAATTTCCGTATCACGTTTTTATCAATTTTATCATTGTCCTGTTTGTTATTTATTAGTATAAAGTTAATATAGGGGACAAAATAAATTATTCCTTTATTTTTATCAATATTTTATTTTTATAAAAATTTAAATAGTAAAGGAAAGATTTCTATATACATACATACATTAACATTTTGTAGACGCTTATGTGTAAACAAGAAATTGACTGCGATCAACATTGAAAAGAAATCTGAATTTTGTAAATATATTTTATGTTTGTGTGTATTCATATGGTTTTATGTATGTATAGGTATAAAATATATTTTTTTTACAAATAAGCAACCCTGAGAAAAAAATCAAAATGTGACAAAATTTATAAATTGCATCACGTATTGTGGTTTCTTTTTAGTTGGACGCATTTGATTTTATATATTATGTACGTATGTATATAAGGAATATAATACCGTTGTTGATGCATAAACCTATATAAATAATATATGTATGTATAATGTAAAAATTCCAATGCCTTCGGTTGTATCCGTATAAGTTCATTTTATAGTTACGTGAATGTCACAATAACTTGTTATATATTATACGAGTAGAAATATGAATAGGAGAATTTCCTTTTAGTTTATCAGGATAGTATAAATTTTGTGTAAAGAATACAATTACAATAAAAAAATCAATTTTTCAACAATTGTTAAAGTTAATTTTTGGTTCAAAAAGTCTTTGGAATTTTTACCAAAATAAAAAATACGATATAAGAAATTATTATAAAATATTTTCTTTATAGATTTTTAAAATAGCTATTTTGAAACGATTATTAAACTATAATTTGGTTCAATTTATGAAATATTATAATATATTGTATGTATATTAAATGTCATATCCACAGTTTGTACTGTTTAAAAATTATTTTTACATTATTTAAAGAATTCTGTTACTTTGTTGGAATCTCGTTTTTTACTTAAGCAAATTTGCAATACGTATAACTTTAGACATTAAAATTAATAATTATTCAAAAATATTTTCATCTTGTACCTTATTTTGCATTTTTATTATTACGTTGCGTGCACACAAAGCAATTTTGCGTTATTATTATTAATGACACACTATGCAGCTTAATAGTATAATTTCTATTATATTTGTTTTGCTTTTTTATCCATTTAAGGGTTTAAAGTTGTTACTTTTTACCTTGTTTTTATTTTGTGTATTTTTAGGGTTGCCAATAGTAATTCATTCTTTAATCTTGGAAAGCAAAGAACCCTTGAATCAATAATATCTTTTTAATAAAATATATTATGAGTAAAAAGTTTTGTACCTGCTATTTTGTTTTTTGTCTTATATTTGGTAGTGAGTGTTCTACCAGAGGTCTAAAAAGATTTTTTAAATATAACGTTTTAAACAATTGTTAAAATCCTACATAACGATTTTCCCAGAACCATTGACTCTTTCAGGGTCAATTAAAGGTACAATGGTGAGGGAGATATTCACTTTCCATGAATGAACTGTTTGACGAAATGACATTTCTCCATTAACATTCCACGAAATGACAATTCTCAAATTTTTTGTGAGAGTAATGCAAGTGTGATATACAATATATTTTATTAAATTATTTAGGAAATGAGTGAGTCTTGCGCTCTATAATTTTTAGCACTTTTCCAAAAAAAAATTGAAAAAAAATAATTATTAAAATTAAAAGCAGAAATGTCATATGTACATATATCATTAATAGAAACTAATTTGCGTAGAAGAAAATTTCTACCTCTAAGAGTTATAACCTTCCAAAATCCTAAAACCGCGCATACAATATTTGAACTTTAAAAAAAATTTAAAGAAGAAATTTTTTTCCACCTCTACCCCCTTAAAGTTATTGAAAAATTTATAAAATTTGAATTTTTGGGACCTTATATTCTAAAAGGACCTTATAATTATTCTAAATTTCTAGAAATGCGGAGACCTAACAGTAAATTCCATGCCATTAACAATTATAATTATTATTCTTAACATACCCAATTAACCCTTAAATTCGAGCATTATGTTAACGCTTCTTTAAATTTTTTTTTTGGTTTATCCTAAAAGTATGCAATTTTTAAGAATTTTCATATAAAAATATAAGTAATTTTAATAACGTATGTAGTAGATACATAGCATATTTTTAAAATCATCATTTTTACATTTTGTTAGTTCGGGAATCCTTTATAATTTCTTTTATATTATTTCACATTTTAATGTAGAAAACGTTGAATGGAATACGTGCAACAGAATTATTCTGGTAATTTTTCCAGCCATAATAACAATATTATAATTTTTTTTTTTGGAAATTTTTTTTTCCTCTTTTAAAAATGAAAAATGTTTAAGATTTTTTTTCTATAATGTGAGAATTACAAAAAAATCGTCAAAAACTTTTACCCTCATGTCTTATACATACATACCCACTTTTATTATGCTACCACAGGGAAAACAGTACATCGCAGGTTATGCATAATGAATAATTACTATTCTTAATTTATTACTTCAAAATTTTATAAGAAAGTCATATTTTTATACATAAATATATTAAATATTCTAATCATTTCCAATAAATTGAAAAAATTTCCAATCATTTCGTTTCCAATTTAACATTTTTTTTTTTTCATTTTCGATTCTTTATATTTTAAATAACTTCAATATAACTGTAAAGGATTATATGTACTAGGTGGTTATTATAAGCGAATATATGTACTTACTGCATTATAATATTTTATGCATTAAACCGAGAATCGGGTGTATTCATATTAATGTAAGTGAATTCCAAATAAGTGCATAATTTTCTCATTATAACACATATACTTGTATATATAAAGTTAGATTTATATTCTTATACAAATATTTCGAATTAACTTCATATACATTCCATATTTTCATATACTTGTATGATATGAAAAAAATAATCATGAATTTTTCCAGTTGAAATAATCTTAGAAAAGCAGCGAAACTACTGAATATTATTATAATTGAAATTCATTTTGGGATAAAATAAAAATATAAAAGTTATATGCATACGTATTATATGTATAGTGTTATACGAAAAAAAGCAAAGAAAAATTACAAAACTGAAAATGTCAGTTGACTTGTGAAATAAACTTTTAACAATTCCTTCACGTATCATAATATCTTAACCTTATAATAATAAGCTATAATTTCAACAGGAAATAAATAATATAATATGTATATATAATAAGTTTTATTTTCAGTAAATTAAAATTTAGATGAAAGTTTTCTTCGTACCAAAAAAAAAAAAAATTTATGCACTTATACAATAACTGAGAGAAAAGTATTATACTGAGAAAATTTTTATTTTAATATTTTTCTTTTCATATAATTTTTTATTTTTTCTGTTTTTTCATTTTAAGTTAATTAGGACAATGGCAAAATTATAAGTCAACAAGGAATATGATACTTTTTAGTTACTTTTGTTATACATTTATAATTTGATTATAATATTACAAAATATTATGTATGTATGTGGGTGTACGCTATGATTATACGAGAATTTAATACTATATAATATACCATATTATTTTATTGTTAATAATGTTGAAAGAGAAAAGAATAAGATGAAAAGAAATACGCAAACAGAAATTTTTCAGTTTGATGTAAAATAACATTGATAAATGCACTGAGATTTTCTATATAATATTGCACTCTCTTTTATATATGTACATATACATATTATAAAATACAGTAAAAAATTTAAATATGAAAAATATATTTTTTATATAGGGAAAAGTGGTAATTCTGCCTTTGAGTATAAAAAGTTGTGAATTAAATAATAAGTACTCATATATATGTTGTATATATGTATAGAGATGTACGCGTATATACAATTATTTCATTTTAAATAATATGAAATATGAATATGAAATGAATTTGTTGCTTAAGTAAGGAAATTTTCTTCTTTTAATCTTTTTTATTTGTATAAAATATTCCGAGATCGCATAATTTAACTTAATTTTCTGATATATATATATATATATATATATATTGAAGTTTTGTAAATAATGTATTTTCTGTTATATGTATGTATAATACATGCAATATATTATATACGCTCACAGACATCTTTATACATTACAGGAGTTTATGATACGCAGTATATATACCATCTTAATTATATTATTCATAAATGTGTGCTTGTGATATTTTTGTTGAGTATTTAGGAGTATTTTGGGTGAATAAAGAACATAAAGAAAGAGAATTTTTTTTTTTAATTTATTTTTTTTTTTTACAACTTTACTCTTGTCTTTTTTTTGTTTTATAAATTTTGAATTACTACTTACACGTTATGTGCTTCTTACTGTTTAAAAGTAAATCGTAAAATGGATAGTTATTTACATATAAATATTATGGAGAGAACGTATATACGTACTACGCTATTTAATTTACGTAAATAATAAAATTGAAAATTATTAAATAGAAAATTTTTTCAAATTATATTTTTGCTATCATAAATCTTTTCAGAATAATATATACATATATATATTTACTTGAAAAATTTATAGATAAAAATGAAACATCAACTAAGTGTTTAATTTAAAAAAAAAATTAGTTGAGAGAATTGTACTTTAGAATTTATTTCTTAAATTTGTCACAAAACGCTATAATATTAAGTTAAGCCTTTAAGGTATAATTTATTGAATATTAAATGACGATTTTTTTCTAAAATCAAAACTCTATCGCAATTCTCTATGTTTAATTAATTATTAAAGGCATATAATTATAAAAATGCAAGTCTTAATTTAAATTTTTTCCTCACAATATTCGGAAACTTTCTTTACTCGTATGTGGATCTGTTTCTTTCTATATGAAATATTCTATTAGTATTTGAAGAAAAGAAATACCTTATTTATAACTCGAAGGGAAAAAATTTTAGACTGTTTGTAGCAGAAATTTATTATTCAACATGCCAATTTCGCAGTTTTGGTTTATTCAACTTGTGCTTAATGTTAAAAGTATTGCAAATTTTCAAGAATCAAAAAATCAGGCCGATAATAGTAAAGTAAAATTTTTTGCCTTTTGTATTATAAATAATAATATTTTATTTCTCAATTCCACATTCAAGTCCAAACCACATTTGAATTTTACATTTTATCCAAATTTGAATTCTAAAACAATTTCAAGTTTCTATTTTCTAATTGTTTTCTTTTTGCAAAATTCTTCAAAATCGAGTATTTTGATTTTGATTTTCAGCAACACAAATAAAATATTATTTAATACTGTTATTTTCAATTATATAGAAGAGAAACAATACTCTTTGTATTCCAAAAACAAAAAAAATATCATGAACAGATTAATTGTAATAATTTTAAGTAAACGTAAAAAGAAAGAAAAATTACAGTTTTTATTTAGTTTTTTCGAAAAATTAAAATACTTAAATTATTTTATTGTTCTAGTAAATTCCAATTATAAAACTTCTAAATCATATACCTTTTATATGCACATGTGTATATGTATGCATCATTTTTTCCCTTTAAATTTCATTCAACAATTCCACTTAATATTTTTTCATATTCATTCTTATTTTATTTGGTTATTATTTACTTACATTGAAAAGTTTGGAGTGTTAAACTAAAAATTCAACTTGTAAAGGTTGATGTAACAAAAAAGAAAAAGCAAAATAAATAATTTATTTATACAATTTTATTCAGTTTTTTTTCCTGAACAAATAATGAAATAATAAGAAAGTGGAAAAGGATATAAGAAAATTATTTTAAGGAAAAGAGCAAAAAAATTTTTTTTTTTAATTTTTTATTATTCTGTTGCATTTTTCATTTTTTCTGATTGTTTAAAATACTTTGCACCCCTAAAACAAAACACAAAAATTGTTAAAAATAAAATAATGGTAGCAAATAAAGTGCAACATTTCATTTGCATTTACAAGTGTGATATTTTGACAATACTTTTAGAACTTAGAAATTAATTTAAGAAGCTTATAAATTAAAAGATACAAGTTGTATTTTGTTAAGTTACATGGTTTTCTAAAAGGACACTGTAAATTCAAGTAGCATTTCAGTAAATTAATAGAAGGTGATAATAAGACGCCTCCTTTTAAAGAATATGGAACATTGATCTATAAAAGAAGGAATTATTTGGGTAGAGAGTTAGTAAATTATCATTTATTTAAACTAATTTTGGAAAAATTTACTTTGATGTTTGGAACATGGAAAATTCTTAATTCTATTGAAATTATTAATAAATCTCAAAATTTAAAATTTTGAAATATGTCAGTGTTATTCTACGAGTATCAGTACAGAAAATACAATTTGTTCGAAAGATACAAAAATGATTGTATTACAATCTCTGGTACAATTTCCAATTTTTCTATTTTTAGAATATTCTATATTGACAAAAAAAAATTACAAAATTTGTGAATTTGATACAGAAAATTAGTTTAAGTCTATATTTAAATTAATATTTAAAAAATTTATGTTATAATAAAGTAGTTAAAGTATAAAACAAAAATAATATTAATTGAATTTGAAATTTTTCAAACGAAATGAGTTTTCTTTGTGAATAAATGGAATATTTTGTACGCACCAAGACTTCTTCCAAGTTAATTCTTAAATATTTAGGAACTTAACATTTAATAATTTAGTATACAGTTAATTATTAAAAATGCTTAATTCTTAAACTTTTACAATGTAAAGAGGGGATAACAACGACCAGCATATAGAATCTATTGTGTTCCTCACTAGGTATAGAACATGTCCCTTAAACGCTCCCTCTGAGACTCACCGCCCTAACGAATTCGAGTGAATACGTATTTCCTCTTTATTTCCCTTATCCTGCAGGTGAGAGACCCACATTCTTTCAGTTTTTTCTCGGATGAGGGCTCCAGTTTCCAATTCTGAAATTTAGTTGGTTATCATAAATTTTATTAAAACCGTAAAATAAATCTTAAACTTCTTGTTATTTGAAAATATTTGTGATTGATTTTTGAATAAATTCCTGAAAATTAAGAAATTTCCTTTATTTACCAATTTTGAATTGAAAGACTTCAGAATAAGTTACTGGAACATGTAAAAATTGGTATGGAAAAAAATTTTGTTTTTTGAGAAGAGTTCAAAAGAAAAATGAAATAAATTGTAAAAGTGGCATACAAGTACACGTACAAATAGAAGAATACTAGAATGATTATTGTGAAAATGTGGTCAAGAAGAAAACTTCTTGTTAGAATTTTTAAATTTTACGAAAAAACTAAAAGTAAATATAGACAAGAAGAGAAAACAAAAAGTATGAAAACTTTTGGATGCACTTTATAAGCTTTTCTAAAATATTTTGATTTTTTAAAAAATTTTTTTGCTCTCTTCGTTCTTCTCCGTTTTTAAGTTTTTCATTTTTTGTTTTTTGATTGCCAGAACGGAAATTCAAAGTATTTGAAATGGAAATGAAGTGGAGAAAATACGAAAAGAAAAAACTTTACTATATAGAAAAACGTTGAAAAATTTTATCCTTTAATAGAAATTAACTTTAGTCCTTTAAGCGTTTCCATTTTATATTTGCAGTTTTTAAACGATATAGAAGAAAAAAACTTGTTGGAAAGTCATAAAAATTTTGAAAAGTAAAAATTCTTATAGATAGATTTTTTATCAGTTTAGAAAAATTTTTAAAAGTTTTTACAAAGTTGCATAGTTTCTTTTTTTTAATATTCTTTTGAACGGGAACGTATCAAAAATAGCCAAAGGACAAGTAATCATTAATCAAAAATGAATGCAATTATAATTATAAAAATATTTGTGTTTTTATTTTAATATTTTTTTTTTCTAGTTTTTCATAATTTCAATTGAATATACGATATAGAGGAGCAGTTGTGAAATTACTTTCATGTGAAAAATACAAAAACTGATTGTTATTTTGATATTAAAATTAAAAACAAAAAATGACTTTCTTCTTTCCCGATAAGGAAGATGGTTGATAGCACTGTAAAGGAGGAAGTGAATTAAATATTATTGTTTTTATGCCCAATGATGTATGTATATACGGATACGTATATGTTACTCATATGTAGGTGGCTGAAAAGTATTTTTGCAGCTTATCTTTTGAAAACATTTTTTTTCTAAATTTTCTCACCAGCATTGGGTCGGCCGCGAGAAGTTTTTTTTTTCGATAATTTGTTCCTTTTCGAAGTAGAAGTGGAACAAAGATTTGCCTTTAGGAAATTTTATTAATATTAGAAAAATTTTGCTAAGGTACATATTCAAAAACTAAATTACGCAAAAATATATGAAATTATACTATATAAAGGTCTATACATGTAAGAGTTTTTAGTTTTTAACTATTTTTTAGAATATAAAGAATTTAATGGATGTAAGGCAAACCACTTCTTCGTCGGCAAACAGAATTACTAAAAATTTTATTTTTAATGCAATTTCTGTACAAAAATGCACAGAGTACACGTACAATATGTGGGCTAAATGTATAGTTGGGTTGGCTTCAACCATTATATTAACGCTAATCCATGTTGAATCTTTTCTTTCTATTAAAATTGGCAAACAATATCATGTGCTTGATTGTTATGTTAAATTTCCAAATACATACATTATTTATTTGAAAAAAATTCAATATTATGCCATTATAAATTAATTGAAATATTATTAGAAGTAATTTTAAAGTGTTATATTTTTGTTAACATTTTTTTAGTTAATGCATAGAAAAAGTTTTATATTGCATTCTCATACTTTTTCTTAATTTAAAATGAATATTTTAAATGTTTGTTTCCTCTATAGCATCATAATGTGAAGTTCTCTTAAATTTTAATAATATTGTAAAACTTATTTCTTGTCATCTTTAACATTTTCTCGATTTTGTCGAAGTGTTTAAAAATTTATTAATTTAAAAAAAATTTATTAATAAAATATTGGTTATAGTTAATTATGTATATAATTTAATTTGAATTTTAACCCTTGACATGTTGTATTGGAACACAACATGGTACATACTGGGTACACAATAATATATAAGTTTTTGAATGGTATAATATAAATGTTCAATTATTGAATGGACAATAAAAGTAAAACCTTTTATAATAAACATTCAATATCGTAAATATAATTTCTAATAGTGCCGCGTGAGGTCTAAAATGGTAAACCTATGCACTTTATTCATTTGAAAACATGACTATTAAAATTCAGAATTTGAATTAATAATTAGTTAAGTATTGACGGAACTCATTTATGACTTGTAAATTATATTTAAAAATACTATAAATTCAACTATATATGCGGCCTTATATCACACGTTTCATTATATAACTTGAAGTTTTCTATTTTAAGGCAGTGTTACTTACTATTCAAAGGTGATCAGTGCTAACCATTCTGCGCTGATTAAGTATATGCGATAATTCTTTAGTTATACGCTTCCATTGTAATTCCGTATCTGTTATGTTTTTGATAATTTGGACCTTTGTCAAATTCAGTGTCTATATGCTGCACATTATTTTTTAATTTGAAATAACCATACAATTTTTAATCAAACTACACAAAAATATAGATAGGTAGACCTTAAGTTTTGTATTCACTTGATCCATATGGTTCCCATTCAATTTGAAAATTATGGCTTCCTACTAATTTATTGTGGGGTTATTGTATATAAAGTTTTCTTTAGTTTAAGAAGGCTATAAAGAAAAAGTTTTATAATAGTTATTTTAAATTAAAAAGTTTTAATTTCTCCAACAGAAAAAGAAAACTGTTTTCATAAGAATATAAAAAAAAAAATTTAAAGATAAATAAATTTAAATTTTGAAAAATTTTTCCTTCATTTTCATACTATCTTAAAAACAGTTTGTTTATGAGCATATCCTTGAATTTTGAGACGCTGGTTTGTAATTTTATTAAAATATTTATTTTTATTTTTAATTTCTAAAAACAATAGTTATTTTCATGTTTTCTTATCAATTAACATAAAGTTTTAATAATTGTGTACATAAGATATAAATAAAATAAAAAGTTTCTTAAAATATTTTTATTGACAAAATAATACTGTGTATGTATGTACGTCTCTTGTGCTCTAATTGTTCTAAAACAAATTAAAAAAATTTTTTAATATTAATTTTGACCTTGACAAATTTATTTTATAACGATGTTTTTTATTGTATGTATATATATATATATTTTGCTTTTAGGAAGATCATAAACCTTTTCCAATATCAGATTCATTTTAGGTCCTATAAATATGTCAGATAAAAAATTAGAATATTTTAAGAGACGATTCACTAATTCTGACACAAAATTTTGTATGAAATTTTTTGCCAAAATGAGCGCATTTTTTAAAATTTGCCTTGATTATGAGAAATTTTTGTTCTCTCGTTTTTTTTGGGTTACAAACTACAAACGAATTATACATTTTGATTTAACACTGATTCGGCCTACCTCTCACTTTTTCTTTGTCGTCGGTATGATTACGTTTTCACATTCGTTTACGAAATTTTTAAAATCCTTCCTTTTGATATGATTAATTTTCCGAATACGGCAATTGGATAGAAATTGAATATTGAGGAGTTGTAGACGTAGAATAAATGAATTAACTCCGATAACCTTCTTATTGTTCAAAATTGAGCAAAAATCATATCCTCGTACTCTAACTTGTTTAATTAAAGTTTTTATTTAACCATTTTTATTTTTAAATATATTTTACAGAAACAGTGGGCACTACTAAGTATATTCAATGAGATGTAGTATCTGTTACAAAAATAATATTTTAGTGAATATAAATTTTAATTTTTAAATTTGTTCAATTGTTTTCTTATTAAATTTCGTATTTTAACTAACCACAAACTGTTGAGAGTAGTTTGTTAATAGTTAAAATACAAGTAGAATTAATATGGTTGGTAATACAAGAACCTTCTATTTATATATGAAAACAAGTTACGAACATCGTCATTTTGTTCCGGCTACAAGTTTTTGAATTCTAATTTACATACTATAATTATTGCTTAAAAATATTTATAATAAAATTGCTAATTTAATGAACATGCATAAATTTTTTGTTATAAGGTGTTCCAAAATGTTTATATCAAACTTGCCATGTCTTATAGTGGCTCCTGAAACCACTATATGGGTTAAAAACTTAACAAATTTCTGAAATCTCTGAAATAATGAATTGTGAGGGTTCAGGTAGGTTCTATTATAGAGAAAAGTCCGGCATGTGAGAAAAGCAAAAAAATAAAATTTAATATCTAATTTAAATTAGTTGATGTTCAGTGCCTCAATATTCAATTTAATTAAACAATTGTCAACAAGTAAAACATTAGAAAAAAATATATACATATATAATGTACATATTATATCAGCGTACATGTGTACATATTATGTCATATTTGGAACACTCGGCACACATTATACTTTATTCAATTTATACCTAAACGCATGATATTTAATTTAACAAGAGTAAGAAATTCATTAACAAATAAAAAAGAAGATGAAAAAAAAAATCATGGTAACGTGTTAATTATCGAATAAACAAACATATTAGATACTTTTGTATGTATATATATGTATATATATATATGTATTCTAACACGAATTCGCTATAAAATGAAAATTATTTCTTAAAACGTTTTCTTTATGAATTTTTGTATTTCTATTATATACGGTATTAGTATGTAGAATTTTCATATACATAAACATTTACACAAGTACATATTAATTGTAAAATGTTATGAATGTTAAAAACATGATAACCTGTAGCGATCAAAATTCTTTCTATGATAATACCTTTAATATGATAATACCTTGGATTAAAAAGAATTATGAAATTATTAGACTTTTACTGTGTATAATTTTTTGTTTTTATTCTACTTATTTGTATATAAGAATGTTTTTCATAAAACAAAACAGATTCACGTTTATGGTGATCCCTCTTTTAAATATAAGACGTCACAAATGTAAAAACACTAAAATACTATATGATGAACAACATGAAAATAAATGGAAAAAAACCAAAAAAAGAAAACCTAAAATTTAAAATCGCAACGTTAGAAAATTCTAAATATTAATACCGTTATGGTACGTTGAATCATATGAAAAGAGTGCGCATATTCACTAACCATGAATGGCACATTGAAAAAAGAGAATACGAAAAAGCACAAAACATTATTGAAAAAGCGCTTCCAAATAAAAACAATAACATAAAATAGTAAAATATTATTAAAAATTTTTTATTTCGTTTATAATCTTAGCTCTTCGACAATATTTAAAACACAATTTCGTTGAATGAATTTTAAAATTGAGCGAAATTTAAAACCTTAAATAACAGAACAGTAAAATAGGAAAATGAGATTAATATCTTATTACTATAATATTATATTTATATTAATTTAGTGGATTTATCATTAAATTCTTAGAACTCGTGGAATTATCATTAAATTTTATATATTGGAATAAATAATATCAAAAAATAAGAGATTAAATAATAAAATTGTTGTGATAACATACAGAATAATAAGAAAAGTTAAAATTGCAGCTATTTAGAGGCAGCATATTTAAAAAAATTTTAAGTTAGTTAACACGAATACTTGTAGGTACAACTGACACGTTGAAATTTTTAACAAATAAATAATCTCTCAAAAATTTTTTTATTATTATCATTGACATTGTACCGAGCCATATTATTGGAAAATATTTTTTAGGAAAATTGAATTACAATAAATTGCCTGTATTATATTTAACTACATTTCTATAGTAATCCGTGATTAATATTTTTTTTTCACACATGTTTTTAAATAATTTATATGAATCGGTTTTACAAACCCTATTCGCATTATTATATACAAATAAGTCATATAGTTAAATTATGTATGCAATATACACAATATTTAATATAATATTGTTAAACGCATATGTACATATTATATAAATATAATTTAAATGTATGAATGTTTAAGTATTTTTAAGCACATTTTTGTATACAAATATACTTATATATGTACTAATATACGTGCTTATATATATAGGCGTATAACTAATATCAACTTATACACATGGAGAATTTTAAAATTTCAAAATAGAGAACAAAAATTCTACATACATACACATATTTGCATTTTTGTACTTTCGTGATTAACTGCACGTCATTTAAATTATATTTTGATTTCATAAATTACATATACAGATGTATGATTTTGTCATGGTTTCGGTTGACCGGTCTTTTTCATAACTATAGTGTGATACTTAAACAATTTATTTAGTATATAGTTACATATATAGTTGTTTTGCTACAATATATTTATAATAACAATATTGAAATTTTTAGCTATGGTCATACATAAACGTACTTCCTGAAAAATAACAAATAAATAATTTTTTCCCTAATTTCGAAATACAATAAAAAAATAAAATAAAAAAAACCTTAAAATCAAAATTCAATTTTGTTATTAAATTGACAAAAATTATAAACAAAAATAATATTTAACAAATTGTTGCGCTTTTTATTATTATGCGTAAACATACATACATACATATGTATATAATATGTGAATACTATTACTTAATACATATATATATGTACTAAAATGTTATTTAATTTTTTCATGTGTTATTAAACTTAGCATGCAATAACATTTTGAATACAATAACAAGAGAGAGTTAAAAAAAAAACGCAAATGAAATTAATATTTAATATACACACACATGCATACATACAGAAATAAATCTATACATACACAATATGTATGTATAAATGTACACAAATTTTATAGTGGTAGTTCGATATTAACAAAAAAGCTTTTCCATATTTTTGTAATAAAAGAAAACTTTTTGAAATTTCGAAATTTTGATTTTCGAAAAAAAGTTTTTTTTTTTTGTTTTTACATTTTGCCTTTTTCAATTTGGAAAATTCTTTATATTTTCCCTTTTTTTTATTATGTTTTTTTTTTGTTTCTTATTTTTATATTTTTGAGTTTTGAAAAATTCTTTACTGTAAATGACAAAATATTTTTAGTAAAAGCAAATAGATGCCGGCATTCTTTTGACCGATAAAAGTCGTATATATCGGGTGATTCGCTTTTAGAGCAAAAAAAAGAAAAGAAAAATAAAATAAAAAAAAATTCCGTCAATATTTTTGCGTTAATTATATTTATTTTGTTATACTATTGCCGTATATTTTGTCGTGTTGTCTTTGATTTTTTTTCTATTGTTTTTTCTACAATATTTATTTATCATTAATTTATTTATTAAAAAAATTGAAAATTCTATAATATGTTTTAAATAATTTAGGAAAATAAGGGGGAAAAACATAATAATAATGAAATATGTGAAATGAAAGAAAGAAAATATTAAAAATATAAAATAATTAATAAATTTCATATTGTTATAAGATAAGTGTTTTGTTTTGAAATTAAAAGTATATAATTTGTTATATATATGTAGATGAAATATATTTATAATAAATAATTATATACATTTATAATAAGTAAGTGTATTTATTGTTCAAGTATTTAGTAAATTTTTAAAAAAGAAATTCTTTAATACTCCCGATTATAAATAAAGAAAAAAAAAATTTATTTAAAGAGTGGAAACGGAAGAACAAGAAAAATATAATTTTTAACTTATTTCAGTTGCTATATTACACGGTAAATAAACCTTCGACAAGAAATAAAAAAAAAAAAAGTTTTTAACATAAGCAAGGGAATGCTTTTAATATTAAAAGAACGTGAATTTTAAGGAGAAGGTGTATATATATATATATATAATATATATATATATACTTCAGAAATTATATAAAAGGATAAATAATGTTCAAAATTTGTTGATTCTTAAAAAAAAAATAAAAGGAATTATTACTATAGGTACAACGCCATCGAGGAAGACAAAAAAAAAGTAACAAAACACAACAAAAAACAACAACAAGGTAAATAATGAAGATAATCATAACAAAGAAATAATGATATATAGGTGATATATTAGAATATATATATATATATATATATATATATATATATATATATATATATATATATATATATAGGCAAAAATATTGAAAATGTAAAAGGATACTTGTATTTTCAAGTTGTATAACAAGTACATAAATGATATTTTTTAAATAGATAGACTAAACGGCCTACGATAGAATTTATAAAAAAAAATATGTGTTTTTTTTTTTTTTTGATTCTCAGGATTATAAGTATAGGTTATTAGGTAGCAGATTTAAAAATTTATATTTATGACTGTATATTGCATTGTATATACAATAAATTCCATTTTAAAAAAAATATATTATTTAACATTAAATAGAGAAATGGAAACTAATTTATACTCGTATTTATTTTTATTTTGCTATTATGTTTTCAGTGTGTTTTTTATTAAGATAATGTAGGTACTTAAAAGTTATTAATATAGAATTTTCTTTTAATATTTTTTCTTAAAAAATTTCAATTAATTGAATACTTTTGATTTTTTTTACCCGAATTCATCAAAAAATTTTTATAATTAATAATAATAATAAAAAATATAATTTAAGTAAAGTAAATAAAGAAAGATAATTACTCATAAAGTTCTCATTATATTGTTGAACTATGGAGACATGGTCTAGGTCTAAAGGAAAAATCGAAAAATTATTTTTAAATCGAATTTCTAATGTCTACAACTACCCAAGCATATAGTTGACATAGAAAATGGGTATCAGTGCAACTGATGTCAAGTCATTTTTGCAATTTTTTTGCAGTCATATAAATCATGGAAACCAAAAAAAAAAGTGCTAATATTAATTAGAACAAATGATTTTCAGTTTTCTTTATTGACAATTTTCTTTTTTAATTAAAATCGTAAATGATATTTTCAAAACACCTTTATAATTAATTAAATTTTGAATTTCTGTCAAAAATCTTTTATCAAATTATATAATATGTTGTAAAGATGTGGGTACCATTATGTTAATAATATGCACGTGTATTAAACGGATGAATTAATAATTTCGAATATTAATGAATCACGTATAAATATAATATATGCGTATATTTAATATATATATACATATGTATATATACATAATTATAATTGAACAGAGAATTAAGAAATTAAAAATGAAAAATCTTTTCGGAAGACGTGTTCAGCAACAACTTTTCACATATTATAATATTTCCATCTTAATTTGACAAAAATGGCAGTAGACTTATTCTTATATACTTTATATGTATATGAATACATATGTATATATATATATTTTATTTTCATACCTTACTTTAAATAATATTTTTCACATTTTTCATATTATGATAATCTTAAATAAAAATTGTTTTTGTAAATGATTCATACGTACGTACACTTGATGTGCATTAATTTTATTTATAAAGTTTATGATGACTCAAATATATTATTATTATTATGATTTATTTTTGGATAAAATGTCTAATTAAAATTAAGTACATGACATAAAAGTGTATATACTTTATATACAAAGTAGATTTTCAATGCAATTTTTACGTTAATTTTATCACAATACAATCATGACTACAGAATAGATTTATTGTTTGTATAGAAATTTTTACTCACTGAAATTTATAATACATATATAGAATGGTAATACGCGGTATTCGATACAAAGTGGTTTTAAAGGAGATATTGAAAAACGTGCTAAATTCAAATGCTCAAATTTAAGTTTCTGCTTAATATTGTATTCTGCTGCTAGAATGTGGGGTATCGGATTCCGATCATATCGGATTGGTATGATCGGAATACCCAATCGCATTGAGAAATAACCCTTAATAAAAAACTCGTTTTCGGTTCTATAAATTTTTTTATAAAATGTTTTATATGCACTTAATAGAATCACGCTACTTTTATTATTGTAATGTCAGCATTCTACTAAATTGTTCTAGTGTTATACTTTAATTTTTCTTTTGCGGTTATTGCACTTATTTCTATATTACTCTCTTTTTGATTAAGTTCTTTATAATAGTAATTAATATTATTGTATATAGGTGGTTTATAAAATTGCAATTTAAATTGTACAATAATAATTTTGTGGTTAAAATTTAATATAAAATTAGTAAAATTGTTATACTACTATAATATTATAATTTTTTTATGTGTACAATATTTTAACGGGATTATTAACCAAGTTTTGGTTATTATTTTTAAAATTTATCATTTTTACATATATTTACATGAATTTCATTGTATTCATATACATAGTGTATAATTTGAAAATCATATGTTTTAACATATAGCTACATTTAATAAAATTATGTAAGTAATATCGTTAAATATAAGAGATTGTATATAAATTGTACAACTGAACTGAACCGTAATACCCCAAAAACATATATTTAAGATATAAATTTTTATATTTCAATATTGCCAATTCTTTTCTTTCTTATGCTCAATAAAAATTTAGATAAGTTCAATTGTTGTCAAATTTTTTGTATGTATATTGTATTTTGGATTTAATTTTGCTATTATATGTATATAATAATATCAATTCTATAGGTATAGAGGACCATATTCTCTTACATTTATTTCCAATTTACAACAAATGACTTAAATATGACTTTAATATATAACGCTTTATTTATGTTCATACATACATTTACTATATATAACTTTATATATTAAATAATGTCACATTTATATATAAACAGTCTATGAACACAAAATGTGTTTATATTTGATTTCATTTGATTTCGTTGACAGCCAGCCATGTTCCATAATATTTCAAAATAAGGATATTATTTTATAAATAAAAAAATAAAATAAAAAAAGTTATTGTATTTCCACTTTTCTTATATTTATTACAGACTCCAAAAGTATTTTGATTTTATTTATTTTTCGTTTCTAGTTTAATGTTTTTTTGTTTCCATTGTTAATTTTGTTACGGAAGTCTAAGTAAATTATTTTTATTATATATTATTTACTTATATATAGGAATTAAATGTTCAATTTTGAAGTATTATATAATATGTTTGTATATATACATATAAAATATTATTATATCTTAATAGCTTATTTTATAATTTTATTCTATGTATGAATATACAAGTGTTTCATTAGAATATTTACAAAATTTATACAGTAAATCCTGCTTTTTAATGTGATTATTATCACCGACTATATTTCGTATTATATAATTGACCGTATTTTCTTATAGCTGTATATAAATACTGATTTATTATTCTGGCATTAATGAATTATAACTTTTCAATAAATATATGAAAATGGTGGATTAAAATGTTGTGAAAATTATAAAAGCACATTTTAAGTAGCAGAATCTAAGTGTGTAAAATATGTAGTTGGTAAATATTATAATTAAATTATTTGCATAGGTCATTAAAATTTTTAAATATAGATGGCAACATTTTTTAGATATGATATATATATATATATATATAAGTACGAAAATTTCGACATTTAAATCTATAGGATAAATAATATTCGATAAAAGAGAACATTTTACTTTCCTGGTTATTATTCTCTTATAATGAATGAATGAAATATTTAGTATTAAATCCGAAAATCCGGATTAGATGTAAAGGTTAGGTATTGTACTTAACGATATTTAAAATATTTAGAGAACTTTTGGCTTATATGCTGGGAATTCGCCAACATTAAATAATATATCAATAAATTGTTTTCATAAAATTTTTTATAAGTTTAACTCCAGAATATAAAAATAACTGTATTATATATTTTGGGATGGTGCCCCGTGACTCACATGCTGCTTTAATGTTTCTTTCATGGCTCTCAGTAAATATATCCTGATTCTCTTTTTATTTTTTGTTATTTTATTAAAAAAAAATATTGTTGTTCCGTGTATGTATTTTAAAAAGTCAAAATAAAGTATGAAATAGCAATAAACAGTAATCGTTATTATAAGCGTAATGGTCCGTAGTCGATCGACTGCACATCTATTTTGAATTTATAAACTTCTTATACAATGGACAGTTAACATTGATCAGTTTAAATTTTCGAGATCAGCGGTTTTCGAGAAATTTGAAATTTTGGAAAATAGCTTGGACTACATCAATGAGCTTGAGCCATTCTATTATATTTTTTTAATTCATATAATATTATTAATAAAATCTATTTTTAGTAATAATAATAAACAGGTGAATTTGTATATAAAATTTGAATTTGTTTTTCATTAAAACATTTTTCGACTGTAAATTCAAACTGTAATAAAATAGGGTAATGACTTATTTTATTTTCGTTTTGAATGTATATATATATACGGTGTAGTGTTTATTTTAGTGTAGAATAAATTGTATATATATGTGTAGACCTTAAAATATCATTATTCATTTATGTATACCTATATAAAAATAGGAGCCCATGTGCATTTTTAATATTATTGTAGCCTAGTTTTATAATATGTTTTATATATATATATATTTTTTGAAATACATATACATATAAGTATATAATATGTAGATAATTTTTTTTTTATAGTACGCTAAGAATATAAAAATAGAGTGAACGCAAAATTTTTTTTCTCTTAATGTGTCTTTTCCTTGTTTTTTACCACCATATATACAACATTTTTCTTTTTTACTTTTTGATTTCCGAAATATTGGGGTTAAGATAATATTTTCATTTTTATTTAATTTTTGTTTTTTTTTTTCAGTTTTCTGTTATTTTTTCTATTTTTGTGTGTAAATATATATCTAAATATAAACTTATATATTTGTATAATACTTATATATACAAGTGGCCAGATTTTATTGTGACATAATAAGAAATTTGTATACTTAAGTACATATATATACTTGTAGTCGGAATCAGTAAGAATTATGAAAAACAAACTATAATACTAGAATAGTTACTTCATATGTAGTATAAAATATAATATAAAACGAGAAAAAAAGTAGAGTTGACTTTGTCAACTCTGTGATACCCGTACGAATTTGTTGTCCTATGTGCGAATAACTATGGGGCAGACTATGACTTTAAGTTACCGTATTACCATATTAATTTATGCAAAATTTCAGTACTATGTGTTTTTCAAAATACTGGTTGTGCCAAACTACTATTGAAGTTGTATGGCAGCTACCAGAAAGAGCCAAGAAATTTTAGCGAATTTTATCAAGCACATCGGCCCTACTAATATATTCACTTGTATGAAATCTCAATATCACAGCTTTTATAGTTTCTGAGATATAGCCAAATAACTTTTGAAGTTGTATGGCAGGTACCAGAAGGAGCCAAGTAATTTCAACGACTTTTATGAGACACATTGGCCCTACTAATATATTCGTTCGTGTGAAATTTCAATACCATAGCTTTAATAGTTTCTGAAATATAGTCAAATAACTTTTGAAGTTGTATGGCAGGTACCAGAAGGAGCCAAGTAATTTCAACGACTTTTATGAAACACATTGGCCCTATTAATATATTAATTTGTGTGAAATTTCAATACCATAGCTTTAATAGTTTCTGAAATATAGTCAAATAACTTTTGAAGTTGTATGGCAGGTACCAGAAGGAGAAAAGTAATTTCAACGACTTTTATGAGACACATTGGCCCTATTAATATATTCGTTTGTGTGAAATTTCAATACCACAACTTTTATAGTTTCTGAGATATAGCCAAATAAATTTTGAAGTTGTATGGCAGCTACCCGAACCGGTACCCCGATCATGTCCAATTTAAATAGGGTTCTGGCACTTACTACAATAAATCATTTGTGAAAATTTGGTGAACTTAGCTCAATTAGTTTTTGAGTTATCGTTCGGACGGACGGACGGACGGACGGACGGACGGACAGACAAAGCTAAATCAACTCAGAATTTGACGCTGATCAAAAACATACACTTGAGTCTATATCTAACACCGTTATTTCTTAGCGTTACAAACGGTAAGGCAAATTTAGTATACCCTTCGAACATACGTTCGTACGGGTATAAAAATAGTGTATGTCTGTTTACATACAAAATTGTTAATAATAGAAAATGAAAGCTAAATGAGAAGAGAAAACAAAAAAGAAGAGAAAAAACTCATAATTAGCAATCATTAAAAATTTAATTACGCAAATAAAATTTGAATTCATTTTAAAACAAAAAAAAATTCGAATTTTTGTTTTTTTCAGTTTTCATTTAATTTAAATTGTAAATATTGTTGATTTGGCTTTGAAAACGAATGAATTTTCCAAATTTATTTTTGTAATAATGATTTAATTTTTATTTTAGTTAATGATAAAAATTTAAAATTATATTTTTTTTTATTAGTTTTTTTTATAAATGAATTTCTAAATTAAATCTGTGGTAAATAAGCTTAATCACTGTATCTAAGCAGATTACGCATTAAGCTGAGATATTGTACAATATTTGGCTCGTATATGTATGAATGTATACGAATTCCAATCTGTAATTAAGTAAAGTTTGATTCAATTTAAATAATTTTTAGTGGTCAATATAAAACGTTGAAAATATTTGTTTTTGTGTTTAAACATAAAATGTTAATAAAAATTAATACTAAACATTGTAAGGCATAAGCAAACATAATTAAATTGCTTAACTTAACTCCAGTGAATTCAAGGTTTGATTTGAATCACACCAAGGATCTGATGTGTTTCCGCCGCAGAGACATTGAAACTATGATGGGGGTCATTGTCTTATTAGCGACTATGCGAAAAGGATGGGCCGCTCTGGAGCTGCTGTCACTAGGAAAGGGAGACAAGGACCCATCTCCTTTGCTTATGTTCGGCTTTGGAAAGGAAAAAGGTGGAAATGCTTTGGGTCATTTTTCTTTTTACTGACTACGGATATGGCGAATGTAAAAGCCATAGCTGCTTTTTGAAAAGCTCGGAATGGTTTTCGTGAGAGCGTTGTGTTTTGTGAATCCGGCGGTATCGCAACGGGATGGTTTTCGTGAGAGCGTTGTATTTTGTGAATCCGGCGGTATCGCAACGGGCCATATTGGCCAATGTGTACCTTATGGTAGCCGCCTCGATCTAACCTAACCTATTATATTCCAGTAAATCTATATTTTAATAATTTTAATTTGACAAATTTAATTTTAGTTTAAATTTTTTAAATTTTTCCAAATTAACACAACAAATTTTTAAACCTAATTAACTCGAAGCCTTTAGTTTTGAGATTTAAACAGTTTTTTCTTTATTTGTTACAGAATATATTTAATTCAAATACATAAAAGTATTGTAAATTAGGTGCAATTTTAATATTTTTAATTGATAATGTTACATACAACTTAACCTTTTATGTTTGTAACAAAATAATAAAGGTGCCCGATTATCACCAATATTAAATTTAATAGTATATTTGTACAAAGATTGAGCTCGAATTATTAATTTGAATAAAATAATAATTTTAAATCATCTTTTTTTTTTAATTATTTTAATTATTATGATTGACTACAGTAATGTTAAAAGCATTTTTAAAATTTTCCTGTCCCTATAAATATGCAATTATATAATATTATAAAATAATATTGTATAACATGATTTTGGTATGAAATTATCGCTTTAATTTCATTATTTATCACCATTTATTTTTTTGAATATTAAATTTCAATTGATGAACTTTTGTTATTTTAAAATATAGTGTATTCATTTTAATAATCATGATAATTTTTTGTTTATTTATTAATTTACAGGAATTCGACTTTAATATTTAATAATTTTTATATTGTATTTTATTTCAGAGGTTATTATTTTCGTGAAATTCTTGAAATTTTAATAAATATAACGAGTGAATATATAATGATCTCATATTTTTATATAATAGAATAAATGAGTATTTATAAGAGAATATAAGTATGTATTTTATGCCATAAAATATTGATAATAATACGAGCAATCAATACCCAACATGGTATAGCTAGCTAGCTAGATATAGAATAATTTTTATGATAAAGTTTGAAGCAACTTTGTTAAAAAAAATTGTTTTTTCATATTTGTTAAGATATTTTGTTTTTGGTATTAAAGTTTTTCAGTGTATAAACTTTATTATACTTTAATAAAAAAAATTGTGTTTACTCTTATAAAATATTTTTATACTCGTATACTTAATTTAATATTTATTATAAAATATGCTGTGGAATTTCTTTATGGTTGGTTCTTCAAAAAAAAAAAAAAACATAAATTTAAACAGGTAAAATATTGGTGTATTTTAAAACAAAAACAAAAATTTTTTTTTCTTGCACTTTTAAATTTTTAAAGAAATTTATTTTTAAAAAATTTTTTATAAAACTTCTATATAATTTATAATTATATTTTTCTGCATTATTTTAAAAGTTTATCAACAATATTAATAACGAAAAGGATATTTAAAAACGTAACGATAAGAAAAATATTTAAATTATTTTTATCATTAAACGAGGAAAAAACGATAGAGTTGACCTTGTCAATCCTATGATAACCGTAAGCCAAAAGTTTTATAAAAAATAAAATGACATATTCTCACAAAAAAAAGTTATGTTTTATTAAAATGATTAACAAATATTATGGGAAAGATAGCCTTCCCAAAACACTGGTTTTTTCTATATTTGAACACGGTAACTTTTATAGTTTCGAATATATAGCCAAATAATTTTTAGAGTTGTATGGTAGCTATTCAAATAGCCTGTATGCTATCGTAATCAAAATTTAACGAAGCATTAGTGGCACTATTATATTATCAATTACTATACTGATTTTTGCAGAATTTAATTGCTGAATGAATTAGAGTCTCAAAGATAAAGATAAAATTAATTTTTCAATTGTGTGTGGCATTTGATCGAACCAGTGTTTCGATTGAATTCAAATTAAATAGTTTTCCTGCAGTAATACTAATTATTTTGAAAAACACGTTTAGACTATACGTCAATTTGCTTTTGAATTATCGCTGTGGTAAAGAACGATGAGCAATAATATATAAATCGACTCAAAATATAAATATATTATATATATCTATGTATACTTACCAACATCTATACATATTTTATTTCATGTTTAGTTTAAACAACAGATAATAATTTCTACTTTTCCAATAAATTTATCCATTTCCAAGTGTAACAAACGGAGGTTCGAATTTTTAATACTCTTCGAGCATTCGGATATAAAAAAATTTACTTATTGATTTAGTGTTTCATAACAAGTTTTTTTTTTTTTCAGACAAAGTCAAATGTTACGATAGGTTTTACATATCAAAGTTTCATCAAGTTTTACGAATTATGTTGTAACAACAATTCTGTTGAACAAAACTATGCAATATCAAACATCTTATTAGACACATACATAAATATTGTATTTGTATTGCGGTTTTTAAGTATTAGAGTAGCTTTATTTTTTATAATCTATATAAGAAAAGAAAAGTTTTTCTAATAACAACTCGGCAAAATATAAAAATATCTTAATATATGCTAGAGATATTTTAATTTTATAAACTATATAAATCTAATATCATTGCAGATTGGAATGATTACAAAAAAATTCCTGTATTTAAATCAAAATTTAGTTCAGAAGTTAAAAATTCCATTTTCTAATTAGAACTTCCCAATTATAACGATTTATACATCCTTTATTTTATCCTTTTTTCATCATTAAGATTATCAAAAATGTTAATGAACTTATAATGTTTGTATATTTGCAAAATTTTAGTTATACATGAGGAGGAAAGCTTTTATTCTCATTATAAATTTTTAA
Source organism: Condylostylus longicornis (assembly GCF_029603195.1). NCBI lineage: Eukaryota > Metazoa > Arthropoda > Insecta > Diptera > Dolichopodidae > Condylostylus > Condylostylus longicornis. The sequence goes on along the minus strand of NW_026578009.1, from coordinate 1,501,620 downwards.
TGAAAATTAAATTGTATTTACATAAAATTAGGAAGTAATTTAAACTAAAAAATTTGGTTTTTAAAAGTAGATTTAAATACCTAACAGATTTAATATAAAATAAATAAATAAATAAATAAATGATTTATAATAAGAAAATTTTCAAGTGCACATTTAAAAACAAGAGTTGACGTTATTATAATTTTCTTAGCTCTTTACTTTTTCTCTTTGTTTTGCATCTCAAGCTCATTTCTTATCATTGTTGTGTTTAGGGTTGCCACTCATGAAAAATTTTTTTTTTATTTCAAATTTAACATTTGGTTACCTCTTAGGTCTGTTGTATAAACTTTGGAAAATTTTCAGGATATTCACAAAATTCGATTTGAAATATTTAGTAAAGCACCCGCATACAAGTTACAACAGTAATGACAACATAATGTTGACGTGAAAACTTCTACAATATTTTGAGTAGTTTACAAGTAACACCATAATCTTAGATACAAAAGGCCTGTGTAGAAAATGTCCTGTTTAGTAATTTCCAATATTAAGAGCTTTAAACACATTCTTATAATTTAATTCTGAGGTCTTGTCAAAGTTTTGTAATCAAATTTTATAATAAAAAACTTTTGAAAAAGTTTTGTTTTTCTTTTTGAAAAAAGAACTTTTGGAAAATTAAAGTTTTCTTTAAGAATAAGAAAATGGGTAAAAATATGACTAATTACAACTAAAGTAGACTATGTTTGAGCCATTTAGACCAAAGTGCCAATATTAAACTTGTGTTCCCTAAAAGATCGTTCTGATTACAGCAAAACATTCTAATTCCAATGAGTTTACTGTCATCTCTGAAGATTTCAATAAAATCTACAATATTATCCCATCAATGAAACAAAGAAATTAAAAAACAGTATAGTCCGAATATTTGTTCTGCAAAATTCTTGATACTTAAATTTTCGACAGACAGTTTCCTTTTCCGCAGTATAGGTATGTCTTCCATATAGAAAGATATTTTAAGGTTTTCCATCTTAATCGTACGTAAAATAATGTCTTAATATTTCTATTCATTAATAAATTCTGCACTCTGGGTGCTTCAAATAATAACCTTTGCTTTTCTTATAAAATATAACATGGATTTCAAATCCTTTTTTAATCTGTTACATGAATTCGAATTTCGTTAAAAAAAATTTAATTGAATTTTTTTGAAAGTTTGCGCGAATTTTTGCAATTCTAAATTTTTAATATAGGTTTTAGGTTGCAATTTAACCTCAAAAATTTTATATAAAATTTATTGATTCAAATACCAATAATAAAAAAAAAATTAATGTGTAGAAAATAAAAAAAAAAGGAAGCTGGCATATAATTTTCAAAAATTTTTTATTCATTGTTGCTTCTATACATGTATTTTATAATATGTGATCGTAAAAGAAAGCCCAGTAAATTATATATAAAAAAAAAATTTGATTTATGACAATTTTACTTTGGACAAGTTCCATTTTATTTGTTGATATTTTGAAACTTTATTATTTTTAAAAGACTTATAAATGAACTACAACTGTTTTTCGTGCTATTTGGTAAATATTTTTTTACAAATTATATGAAATGTTAAAGAAACCTATGCTATAAAAAGTGTTAACTTGTGCCAGAAATAAAATTATATATGTTAACCTTTAACTATATCTTATAATTTTAAAGATCAATAAAACCATAATATATAAGCGAATTCTAACATATAAATTTGATATATAAAATAAAGTTCATATATGACACTTTTTTTTTAATGGCTACATCAGGTTATTTGTGAAGTGAAATATAGAAAAAATGAATTTTCAATTTATTTGGTCGGAATTCTATTTAGATGCCAAATTCATAAAATTTATGGTATTGATATATTGTATGTGCATTGTATTATGATTGTACGTTGGTTGGATTTATTATTTTTTAAGAAATCATCTGATAGCAAATAGAATTAAGAAATGTTTTCACATATTTTTTGAGTAAATATACATATATATTAATTTTCCTTAAGAAAAATAACACGTTGAATTTATTAAAACAAATTTAATCTGAGTAGTTTTAAGAAAAATTATTTGGTTATTTTAAATCAATTTAGCAAATTAAACTTAGAAATTCTTTAAAGTTTATGTTTGTTGTTAGATATAAATAATCTAAATATCTAAAATTTAAAATTTCTATTAATAATTCTATGCGACGGTAATTACAATAATTATTGTAATGGTATACTATTGGAAAGAAAACACATAGTACTTTTAGGCGATACTACTCATCATCCGTTCCTTTTTCTATAGCTGTAGGTATAGGTATACAGCTGTAAGCTTATGTAAATCAAAATCTAGTAAATATTTTGTAAATTACCAAATTTTCCTTTAATTTTAAGTATAAATAATCCGGATGGGGTGTGAGGTAAAAAAATTTTTTTACAACGAAATAAATTATTGCTTTAAAATAAATCAGAAGTTGCTTTAAAATAAAAAATTCAAGCTTTTATAGGTTACATAAAAGGTTCTATTAGACCTATAAAAGCCTATAGGCTTAATTTGTCTTTATATTAGACCTATAAAAGCCTATAGGTCTAATAGAAAGACAATATCAAAAATTCGGAGAAAATTATACGGGTTTTAGATAGTATGGTTATTTTTCAAAAGACGATTTTGTCATTGTAATGCTTGACTATGTTGTTTTGTGATAGAAGAAACTGTTTGCTACTTTTCTGCGTTTGTAAAATTTAAAACATGTTTTTGGTTTCTCTGCAATAAATAGTCGAAAAATGACATATTTAAGAATTTTAGCGGTTATAACTTTTAGACATGGCGGGGTTTAGGAAAAAATTATATTTTACAGAAATAAGTTTCTAGTAAATATCAATTTGTATACAAAAATTTCGGCTTTCTATCTTGAAGGGTATGCAGGTTTTCGGAATGAACGAATCGACGAACGGACGAATAGAATTAAACTTATTTTTTTCGTTCAAGCCTTTTTTTTATTCAAACTCGATGAAACAGTAATAATTGAAGCAAATATTGAGCCTTCTTAAAAATCCATTATTTGTAAGGTTGGAAAATTATAGCGAAAAATGTAGTATGTAGGAACATACATTTGCATTAATTTAAATAATTATATAGATGCATTAATTTCTAATCTGATTGGTACATCCTACAAGGCGCAATATGACGAAACTGTGTTTTTATTCCTACATAACATATTATGTCAAAACTCAAAAATTAAATTGAAAAATTTAGCGACATACATACGAAAACATAATAATTTAAGAATCCTTTTTTTTGTTGTGCACAGGAAATTGAAATTTATTCACGGAAGGCTATTTCTCCCCTACGTACATAATAAAATTTAAAAGGGTTAACCTGAATATTTTTTGTTTTCAGTTCCTGTTAATTATAAATTGGCAAAAGATGCATATGTTTTTGTGTTATAAAAAAAAAATAAATAAATGTATGTATTTAGAATCGATGACATAAAATTATTGGATCTGTACTTTGCTGGCGCCACACAAAATTATGTTTTAATATTCTCGAATCTATGAAAATAACTTGTTTTCTTCTGAACTTTATTCGATAGTAATAAGTTTTTTATTACATTTTTTTTTATCAATGGAAAACATTCAATTAGAATTCAATTGAAGGCGTTTTATTTTCGATATTAAAAGTTTACAACTTTATTGGTTTTGGTATATTTTTTTTTCTTGGTATAACTAATAAGTAAGTTATTAGTATTTTTTTGAGTTTTAAATTGTTGAAATTATTCACATTTTAATTTTGAAGTTAAAAAAAAAAGCAATTTGGTATTCATTTTAGAATCTTGTCCTAAATCATTCCTTTATCTGTTCTGTTGGCGAAAAATTTGTGAGGCCACATGATTTCAATATTATCGAAAGATTTTTTTCATGCTGAGTAGAAATCTAAGATGTTTTTTTTCTGTAAATAAATTTAAAAAAATAACTAAAAATTTTTAATTATTTTGCATTATACTTGAGCGGGACCGAATATAAGAATTAGTTCGACAAATTTTGACGCCAGTAGTTAAAGATTCAACAAGCTCACGATGTCACTTGCATATTTCATAGTGTTTTTTAATATGGAAAAGTTTTTACTGGTGATATTTTTCTGCTTTTTAGAGAAGTTTAGGGCAAAGGAAGTTTCTATAACTACTAAAAAAATGCTAGCTGGAACACAGAGCTGTTTTAATTTTCTGATCGTTTTTTTTGGTTTGAAACTCATTATATTTTATACTCGCGTAGTTTTTCCTATCGAAGTTTTGAAAAATATAGAGTATCATCAGGAACAGCAATTTGTAATTGGTTCTACTAAAGGTTTCATAATTAAAACACAAAAATATGAAATATTTGAAAAATGTATATTAATTATGTCTTATAATTGTAAACTTATGCAATAAAGCATTTTAAGAAAAAAGTCTTAAGATATATAATTTTTTTGAAAAAAAAACAAAGTAATTAATTTGCCTAATTAAATTTAAGTATAGTATTTAATAATATATTTGTGTGTAAAAATATATGTATAATAATTTTTCTTTCTAAGAATTTATTTGAAGTTGTACACTTAGAAAATTATTAAGCCATCAATAATTCTCTTAAAAGTTATTTCAAATATCTATACAAAAACGTGTACATATATACATTTAATTTAATATTCTTATTTGTGTATATTATGTAGTTTATATAGCTTCGGAAAATAGCATCAATTCCAAATTTCTAGCTAAATTATATATTAATTTGTACTCACTTATATTTTTCTGAAAATAGATAATAATCGGAAAATTATGAATAAAAATTAATTAAGTATTGCTTTGAAACAAAGGACAAAGTCAAATATACACATTATTATAATAATGTTGGTATAGAAAATTGTGATGAGATCTGCACATAATCAACTTCTGGTGAAAGCGTACGTCTAAAAATGTAAGTTTGGACATTTAACACATTGTTAAATTTGATTTTCTTCAGAAATTTGTTAGTAGTTTTGTTAACAAATAAAATTTTTAATTGAAAATTGCTTGCGGATTTTTAATGAAAATTGCGGTTGACAGAATTGGAAATTTGTTCATTATTTTTATGGCGAGAAATATAAATTTAGCCTTTTCCTTTTTTTTTTGAAATAAATTTTATTTGATATTTTCGCAGAAATAATCAAAAACTAACTAAATGCGGATTGGATTAATGATCAATATATTCAATTGCTGAAATCTTATACATTCCAAAAGTTCATCAATTCATTTATTTTCAAAATTAAATACAAATACCTATATAATTTGTAATTACCGAAATTGTGGTAAATGGGCCATAATCTATCTTACAGATAGATCGACATTTTTCCAAATATGATTTATTTCAGTTTCTTCATATTATTGAGAAATTAATTTTTATTGCAATCTCTATAGATATAAAATTAGTTGCCATTACAATACTTAACTTATTGTTTGTAATGCAGCCAGTAAAAATTCAATTTACGATTAATGCAAAGGACTAACAAAGACAAAACTAACCATTAGAAAAGGATATTTTGCTAGTGAATACTTTTAATTGCCTTTATATTAAATGTAATTTAATTAAGATTGATGATTGGTATTTTGAATAGTAAGTTTAATGGGATTGGTTATTAAATTATTTAGTGAAACAAAAAATATAATTTTTCATTTAATATTTTTATAAAATTTCACGGAAAAAATTTAATTTAATTATGAACGAAAATGTTAAAATTAAAACTTACTAATTTAAATTTATAGGGTCAGTTTCAGTGCGGAGCTTTAAAAAAATACTCGTTTTCAGTAAGGTACTCGTCATATTGTAATTATAACAAAAACGTTTCATTTTGTGATAAGAATATTCATGTATCTATTCTGAATTTATGCACAGAATCTATATTGTGGAAAAATATTTTTCAAGTGGTAACAAAAATGTGTTAACAATCCATAAATATTAGAGAAAAAAATTATGCAATTGTTAGTTAGTGGAAAATCTCAGACTAATGCAATATACTTTTGCATAAGAGAAAGGCGGTATAACAGAAAATTTGGTTCTTTTTGTATTTTATAGTTAAATCAATTGTTATAATTTTAAAATTTTTCATCCTACTTCTATTTTAAAAATTAGTTTCACTATTTTTATTAGAAAATTAATTATAATTTTTTTTTTAAATCAACATTTGATTGGATTTGTTTAAGAACTGTAATTAATACTGTATAAGTACTATAACATTTCTAATTATCTACTAAATACGAGAGTATTCCTACTCTCAAGTATTGGAAATTTATAGTTCGTTTAAACGTACAATAGATCAAACGAACGGTTTAAAAAAAAGCACTTTTTATTTCGGTTTTTTCAATAGTGGAATTCAAAATTTCTCTTTGGTTTGCGAAGAAGAAACATGTAAACTGTAGCGAACACTGAGATTCTTATAGAATTTTAGGAAGGAGAGGAGACAATAATATTTTGTTTTGAAAAAATACCTTTTATACATAAGATTAACTTATTTGTGAATCAATTTTTTTATGTTGGGTACTTGTGTTCGGAAACTCAAGTGAAAAAAATTTTCGATTGAATTTTTTGATGAAAACATATTTTACGAATAATTTGTTGCTTTTAGAAATTTGTTTTTCAGAGGTGACAACTTGAAAATGAGAAATAGTTGGAAAAAATTTTTGTTTCGGCGAAATAAACTATTTTTTAATTTTTAATAAATTAATGGTTTTTCTAGGTTTCTATAACGTAAGTCGTAAGATCTTAGAGTTTTACAATGTTTTAGATCAAAGAAAGGCACAGTATCTAAAATTTAAGAAAAGAAATGGTTTTGAGTTATCAGTTAATTTTAACGAAAATAGAAGAAGCAGTTCGATACCTTTTGTGTTTGCGGAATTTAAAACGTGTCTGATGTGGTTTCGATAAATTAAATTGTCAGAAAATGCAAGATCGTAAATTCTTTTGATGGAAAAGAGGGAGAGGGGGAGGGGGCGGGAAAAACATTTCTGTTACCATAAGGAAGTATAAAAGTTTCTTGCAAGGATCTATTTGTATATAAAATTTTAACTTTCTATTTTAAAACGTGCAAGCTATATAAACAGACGCATACATAAAAGGACAGACGGCCAATGAACTAATAACCAGTTTTATTTCTCCATTATTGTTGAACAATTTCTAAAAATATGTGCATAAATTAAATTTTACAAATGAAACTAAAATTTTGCCATATTAAATAATGATTTTCATTGAATTTTTCCGTATATATACATGTGTATATATACATAGATATATAGAGCGAATTTTGCATAATATTTTATTGATTAGTATTTCACTGATGTTATTGCATTTAACAATATTTTGCAATACTCAATGTTATTAACCTATTTAAAATAACGTAGTGTATTTGGAGAGGAGATACGTAAACTAAAGGATAATATTTTTCACTGTGGGTGTAATAATAACATATTTCATATTGTATACAATTTTGAATTGTTTAGAAATGCGTTCTTTGTTGAAAAATGTATGTTATTTTTTTTTGTATAATTTGAAATGAAATTTGGATTAGTGCTGTATAGGTGCCTATTTAATAACTTACATTAGTGTCGGATTATGTATACACATAGGGACGATATAAAAAAAAATAAATATTATGCTTAATTAATTTTCCAATAGGGAATTTATTTTAATTAAAGGTACATCAACACAAATTTTGTGTGATTATTAGTGTATTTTTCATGAGTTCTTTGGAGCTGTTGAGTTAATTCTGGAAACTAGTATTGTTTATGTTGATAAGAATTAAAATAAAAAAAAAATCTGGTGGTTAGTTGTCTAGTTAAGTGAAAGTGTTACAGAATATTATAAAAATGCCTGTTAAATACTTCGTTGCAATTTTTAAGGCATTAGGAAGCTTATAGTAAACATAAAATGTATATTTGACTCGTAGTAAACCTCCAATTGATGACACCTGATTTCTTCTAAAACTAAGGAGGTTCCGCATACGGTCAAATGAAGCTTATAAATGAAAGTTCAGGTAAATCGGTTAAATATTTTATTCATAATCATTGAAAATGTAAACTAGACCCGCTAAAAAGTGCAGTTCCCGAGGCCTGATATATTCCAAAATTTGATTAATCCGTGCTAGTTATTTTTCTTTCTCTACTATGGAGAAGTACGTTTCCACCGAAAACTCGAAATGCAAAATTTGTTGCCATCACATAACCTCCCTTATTGTATGCAATTGCGGTCTGTAATAATGTTCTGTTGTTATTATACTTAAGTACACGTTTTTTTTTTTTTGATGATCGACGACATAATGAAAAAATTGTTTATTTTAGACAAGTTTATTTAGACTTTTTTCAAGTATATTAAAATATTCTCTACGAATGATAATTTATAGAAATGTTTTTATTTCAGCAGTCAGCCATCTTATTGACCAGTTTCAAATCTAAATGATTTAAAATTTCTAATTAAAATAAGAATAAAACTATACGAGTAATAAAAACTATAGAAAATTTTTGAAAAGAAAAGTATTCTTCAAGTTCGCCTTTTACATGAAATATGTAATGTGGAATATAATTTTAAGCACCTATATAATATTTCAAATTAATGATTAAAACTATTTTGTTACCCAAATCTATCTTGTGTTATGTAGTTAATTATTTTCCGATGTACTATAAATTGAAATTTTAAGAAGTAGTTTCCAGATAATTCATCATGTATCAAAATAGTTTTATCCTTTCAAAAATTTTTTTTGGGAAACAAATTGACTCTTCAGTGAATTAATAGAAAAATTAACTCTTTCATTAAATCAATTATGTTATGGAATATGGCAAACATTAAATCCTACAGTTATGGAATATGGCAAACTTTTCTCTCAATTAAATTGAAATCAGTGCCTATTTTTATTGAATTTTTGTATTAACAACTATACGTAATTCTTCGAACCGAGTATCTTTTTGGATTGACTTGTTGAAAAATTTTGCATTTCAGAATTTTGGAAAAGGTTATTGGTTTGCACACCCATGAGATTAAAGTGTGATATTGAAAAAATTTTGTTAAATTTAATGAAATTTATTTTTGCGTTACAAAAATTCTGAATTATAATTGATATTTTGTCATGTAGCACTATGGTACGCCATATTTGGCACAATTAATTTTTGCTTTTAGTTCAAACATTCGTTTGAATGTATACAAATATATGTGTGTTCCCATAAAAGAGACCGCATACTATTTTCGTTATGTTCAAAGTCGAATACTCTATAATGAGTAATTAAATGATTTTATTATAGGTTATAAAAAAAAAATCTTTTTTGATTGCATATGCACTCATATAAAAACGATTATTTTGACCTTTTTTTTGTCGGAAATCGTTTTCTTTTTTAATCAATTAGTTTTGTAGAATTAGCTTTATTTTGCTATTATAGTATAATTAAAGTCTGGTATTTTTCTTTTATATAACGAGCTTTGTATTTGATGTTGAAGTACCTTAAATATTATAAAATATATTTAATGGGGTTTTTGAATTCTTTTGATTTATTTCTTCTATATTATAATAAATAGAATGACAATTTTTTATTATTTTCAACACTTATGAATTTTCATTTGATTGAGTTAGAAATTAAATTTTACCTAATTAGAAGAATTTCATTTATGTATTTTTGTCGGAATTCTGTATGAAAGATTGACTGTGTAGTATAAAATATTATTAATTAAAAATTTAAATATAATTTTTTTACGGAAATGCAATGATTTGTAAAAATTATTTTTCTTTTATATTAAACTTAAAGTTGCGGTTAGAATAGTAAAAGTATGGCAAGAATTTATCTATATCCAATGATATTAGGCTCCAAGAAATAAGTACTTAAGCCATTTTTAGAAGATTTTTAGGAAATAGTATTTTCTTTATACTTTTTATATTATTGATTCGGCACTTATAATTTCTTTTAGAACATTGTTTTAAATTTTTTATTACTTCGGTATCTAAAAGTCAATTTTGCTTGCTTTTGCAGAAAGCTTTAATCTTGTAAGTTTTAGGAAGGTTATATTGTTCACTTCAATTTAATATTTAAGTTATTTTTCATAAAAATTGCCTAAAGTGATAACGTAGATCAATAGAGAATAAAAAATCGAATACATTTTGAATATTTGACTTAAATACTTTTTAACTGAAGCCGTAGATTTTTCGTTGAGAAGAACACTTATTTGACAAATAAATCATTGTAAGTGGTGCAAAGAACAAGACAATTTAGTTCAGGTAATAATTATTTGTTTTTATTAGATATTTGAACGTTAAAAAAATGTCATTTCTTTGTTTAATATCATTTCGCCTCATTTTGCTTAAACAGAGTAATTTATTTGTAATTTCATTTCAGAATATTTATTTAGACTTTATATAAACTTGAAAATAATCCAAGCTTTTGTTCCAAAGCATCACAGAATAATCTCATACTGAATTTATCTTGCTGTTTGTAACGCTGAGTCGATTTATTTTAAGTCGATTTGGACATATCTATTCGTTCGCCCCAACGATAACTTAAAAACTAATTGGCTTAAACTCATCAAATTTTCACAAATGGTTTATATTTAGTAGTAAATGCCGGAACTATATTTAAATTGGATGTGATCGAGGTACTGATTCAGGTAGCTGCCATACAATTTGAAAAGTTATTTGACTATATCTTACAAACTGTTTAATCTACATAGTACTGAAATTTTGCAAAAACAAATATGGTAAAATGGCAGCTATATAATAACTACCATGTACAAAATAGCACCAGACATATTTATGTAGCACTATACAAAATTAACTGTCTAGTTATCTTAACTTATCTACAGCCTTTAAAATCATTTATTCGTACGGGTATCACAGTGTCAAAACGGTCAAATGCATCTATTCCCATTTTTAGTGGTAATTTCATACGAATAAAAGGAAAAAAGCAAATTGTTACATTTTTTCATATTTATCGAGCTTCAATATAGCCTTCCTTTTCTTTATATAATTTTAGATAAAATTTTTCATCTTGAAATAGAAACTTTATTTAACTTTTTAATGAATCATCTTGTATAATCTAGTATGCAATATAAATAATATTAATACTCGCCCATATAATATTAAACCTATGTGAATTCATTTTAAATTTAATTTAAATGCTCTTACATATAATTACAATTAATTAATTAATTAATTAATTTTCTTTTTATAGAATAAAGAAAGGCTACAAGTAAATATCTACATGTACATTTTATATTTTACATATAAAATTTAATAAATTTTTTATTAACGTAATTAACAAAAATAAAAAAGACGAAACACAAAAATTCTTGTTATCCTTTTAAGCCCAGTGTCTATGCATATAGGATTAAAATAAAATTAATTTTCCATGTCTATTTTTAATCTTTTTGTAATTAGCGTATTTGCTTCTTTATTTAAAATTTTTTAATTATTTTATTTCTTGTATCGTTATTATTATATTTTTATTATTTGATTAAAAAAAAATGTTCTTATAACAGCTTTAGTGTTCGTTGATTGGAAATTCGAGTACGTGCGCTTATATGCATACATATATTTACTTGTATAATCTATATCTGCATGCCTATATATTTTAATGTTTCAATGCAATGAGTTGAAGAAGAAAAACTCTAAGGATTTTAGTAATATTCAAAGATGTTGTTGAAAAATTCCACGGTTTGTTAAATGGCACATTTTCTTTTAATATAATTTATGTTTACAGTATGTACTTGCATACATACATAGAATTTTAAGATTATGTAAGTTATAAAACATATTTGCATAACATTTTATTTAAATACTTTGTATTTTTGCATAAATTTAGGGGAAATTTGAGTAATAACTTTTGAAAAATTGAAATTATTGTGAAGCTTTAGCTATATGGATTAAGGGTACGTTTTTGAGTTAGAGAATGCAATCAATGCTAAATATTTCTTCTATCAAAAGTTGACAGCATAACTTTCATAAGAAATAAATTGAGGAAAAACGATTATTATAATTATGTTTCTTATGAAGAAAAACAGAACTAACTAATTTTTTAAACAGCAAACACTATTTCGCCAAAAGCCTTGAATTTTCACAAGAGGGACTTGCTGTGAAGAGAAGATGCGAAAATATTTTATACTAGTGAATTATTACTTTAATTAATATTTATTTGTCTACAAAATTTTGTATTTTTATCGTATAGAATTTAGATATTTTATAAACAGCTGCATAAATGAGTTGATGAACAGATGGACAGTAGATGGCAGATAGGTGGACAAACAGAGAGACAGAAGATATAAAGTGATACTAACACTTACATTTTTTTCAAATATTTCTTTGGCAAAGCGCCAAAATTAAAATATTGCTGAAAATATTAATTAATAATATCAGATAATTGTCATTCAAAAGATGTTTAAAATAAATTTTATTAAAAGAAAATAAGAATTGCCTTGAAATGAAATTTCTAGCTTTCATACAATAAGGAGCTATTTATAAATCTATAATAATTATGATGCTTGTAAAGTATTTTCTAAAAAAAAAAATTTCACACCCCTTTAAAGTTAAAACAAAAATATGTAATTGAAAAAATATCAAAGAGTATTTTGAAGGGTATAATTTCTTAAAAATTGCCACATATACCTCAAATACAGGGTGAAAGTGATATTGTATATAAAGAAAATTTTTCGAAAATGACTTGATAGACAAAAAAATTAGGAGAGTTTAATATAATTTTGAATGAAAAAAAAAAAAAAGATTTCGCAGTCAACCTTTTAGCCGACTAAATTATGCCACACAAGTTAAAAATTTAGGGGCTATCAGATTTATATGGCATAGCTACTCTGATTTGCCAAGCCAATTCACTACAATTTCTAGAATTTACTATAGCTAGCCTTATTACTATTTCAAATATTTAAAATAAATATAACATTCTTATCAGTAAGGTCACTCCGTTCAGAAAGTTTGGTGACGCTTTTTAAATTATCGTGCAATCTGGTAGACGAACGGCTATATTGAATTGTATGTAAATGTTACGCTGATCAAGATTAATATAAGTATATGCTCTACTTTTTCATATTTTATTTTTTTGCAACGTTATTAATATTATAACCAATGACATTGACATAATTTTTATCAAAAAATTTACACTTGCTTTAATTTCATTCGGAAAAATTTTCAAGATTTTGTTTATAATTTTATTTTATCAATGTTTTGTGTTGAATAAATATACAATGTATGAAAAGTGTTTTATCAATAGAAAAATAAAAACCACTTAATATTATTAAGTGATTAAGATTTCTTTTGAATTTTATAAAGGTTATGTTGATATTTTTTAATGTCGATACAAAATGGGATTTATTAAAAAGCTTTTATGTAAATTATTAATTCACTTGTAACATAAAAAAGTTCTGAAATTTAGTTTTTACAGTAATCAAAAGCAATATATTGAATTGTGTAGATTTCTTTAGACTGTGTGGGTTAAATTCGAGGAGTATTATAAAGAAGGATGTTAAATTGGGAGTATTCATTTTATTCAACGTTTCTTTTTATTTATTTATTCAACATAAGCAATTCTCAGAGTGGCATTATTTAAAGAGTATGGATTAGTTTAACCAAAATATGATAGGTTATGCAAAACGTTTTATTTTTAGAGATGATATGGAAGAAATTTGAGATACAATACAAGTAGCTAGAATAAATAAGCTGGCAGTATAGAGCGAATCTAAATCAAACTATTACAAAATAGCCTAGGAATAACTTAAGTTAATAATGAAACTCAAAATGTTCTATCAACTTCAAATTTTTAAAATTAACCTTACACAAAATCTTAATATTTATCATTATTATTAATATTTTTTTTTTCAATTTGAATGTGATGACTTCAAAGTCAAAGAATTTATAAAATATTGTGTTAAAAACGAATTAAATTGAAAATGGAAAGAATTAATTCTTTCGTAAAATTAAGATTTTTTTTTTTATAAACTTTATATTGCAGTGCAGTTAAGTAGATTTGTATTTACATAAAGAATGCTACATTTTACAATATTTCAGAATAACCAAAATATTTGAGGATAAGCGACCGTACAAAAGGAATTGCAAATGTAAATAATAAAATATTGAAGCCCATAATATGTATATACATATTTTTTTATAAAAATAGCGAGATACATTTCATACAATTATTTATTTCATACAATTTAATATATACATACATTATATAAATAAAATGTTAAGACTTCGAATTGATTTAATCGACTATAATATTCCCCAATGCGATCAATTAGGAACATTGGACAATCATATCATTGGCGGGGTCAGCAAATGAATTTGTTTAAATATTTTTATTAAGAAATTTGTTTTTTAAAGCTAAAATGAAATGTTCTGAAAATTTTAATTAAGTCATTTATCTACCTTAACAAATCGAGTCTTAAGAAATAAAGATTAAGAAATATTTTAATTTTCTGTATTTTATTGCTCCAACCGCTGCGAACCATAACGAATTTCTTATAAGTCCGTTTCCCGTTTAATTACTGCAAAATTTCGAACAATCAGTGATGTCCTTATCCAGGGATTACAGTACCTAAATAATTATGTATTTTACTTTTAAAACTTAACTTATCACGTATAACTTATCAAATAAAGAACAAACAAAAATTTTAGTTTAAATTTTTTTTTATCATTTTTTGTATTTGAAATTAAAATATCGATTTAACACAAATCTCTGAGAAACAAAAACACAAACAAAAACAAAATTTCATTCTACTGTTATGTAATACGGAAACCGAATGTAAAACGTTCATTGTAAAATATACTTAAATATTTTTGTTGCTGTTATCGCCTGCAGCATAAAATATTTTTATAAACCTTTATTTTTATTTCAAATTGAATTGAATAAATTTTTTTTCTTAAAACCATTTTAAAAATATAAAAAAATCACATTTTCAATAAAATACTTAAAAAACATAAACTTTTATATTTAATATACTAAAAAAAAACAGAAAAAAAAAAGAATGTAATCACATTTGGAATAATATAAAAATAAATCATTTTTATACATTTGAGCTTTAAAATTTCCGTTTCCCAATGTGGTCTTCCGATATCAAAAGTCATTATAACTTTTTATTTATTCTCTATCAAAAATGTTTACTTATCAATAATCTCTCGTAATCAAAGGTTAATATCCTCTCTTATATTTTCGTTTTCTGAAAATTTTTATGTACGTTTTCCGTTTTGTTTCCTCTCCCTTTCTGTATCTCTCTGTCTTTCTCTCTTATACTTTGTTTTGTTTTTTGATTTTGTTCTTTGCGTTTTTATTTTTTAAAAACTTTGTTATACTCACAACATTGAATCAATCAAGGCATATGGTGCAAGTGTAAACATTTTCGAATTGTTCAGATTTTTATTTAAATTTGTTTTATTTTGGTTTTCCTTTTTCTTTTATGTTTTTATTGTTTTGTTTTTCTCTATCTCAGAAGCCAACAAGCATTAAATGAATTTAAGAGTAGTGCCATGCCATGCCATGCCAGTGCCAGTACTAGTGAATTATAATGAAAAGAAGAATATTTTTTTTTTATTTGTTCTTTTTGATGCTAGAAAAGAATCTGCTTCATTCGTTGTACATTAAAGATAAATGTCGAAAAATGAATGTAATAAAGACAAAAATATAAAATAAAAATCAATAATTTCCAAAAAAAATAAAAAAATAAAAAAACAAAAAACGCAAAGAGGAATAATTTTTGTTTTTTTGCTTGATTGATTGAAATAAGAAGGAAAATAATGAAAAAATTAAATAAAAATCACAAAATATGAGAAAAAAAACAAAGTGGAAATGAAAAACAGCAGAAAATTCATTTTTATTACATAAAAGAAAGTAATTGACTGCTATAATATGGAAAATTATTTAATTTTTTTTTTTTGTATTTTGACTTTTTGATTTTTATTCTCTTATATTTTGTAAAAGTTGAAATAAAAATTGCAATCGGAAAAAAAAAATTTTTATAGTGAAAAATTTTGATTTTTACCCTCTGTTTTTACTAGATTTTTTTCTGGGTTTTTGTTGTTGTTTTACCGATCAATTTCATATTTTATATATTATATTTTTTTTTTTTCAATTTCTGCATTATTCACATTATTTAAGGTGAAATGCACTATTCATTTAAAGATGCAGTTGAATTTTTGTCCATGACATCAATTTTTAATTTTAATTTTATATTGGAAAAAGTTTTCATTTTATTTGGTCGTGTGGAAAATTAAAAAATTTTACAAGTTTCTCTTAAAATTTCCTTGGCTGCATAATTTTTTTTTTCTTTCTAGAAAATGAAAAAATAAATAATTGAAAAATAAAATATTTGACTTTATAATTTATAATATTCAGTAATAATTTTGTTTTTTAATTTAATTATTTTTGACTATATTTTTTACAATTTAATTATTAAAAATAATTGTGAATTTAAATTTTATAGTTTAAGTCAGTTATGTCAAACAAAACTGTTATCAAATTCGTACATTATAACAATTGAAGTGGTAAGTGGACGAAGGGGTTAACTTATATTTGCATTTTTTCATTAATAAATTGTTAAAATATTATTTTTTTCGTTACTTAACTCCTATGTGCACTGTCAATCTCATCTTCTATTAAGTTTCTAGTTATAAGAGTAATCATAGTTGAATATATATCAAATTTAATGATGTTCTATCCGAGCAACTCGATTTTCGTCAAAATGTTAGTTAACCGTTTTGTCCATTTACCTCTTCAATTGTGTTAAAAATCCCCGGTTTCTTTTATATTTTTGGTAGTGTAGGCTTCCCATTGTATATACAGTTCTGGAGATATTCAAAATTAATATAAAATTGAAGAAGTATAGGTACATAATTAAAGTTTTTAGAAAAGTTTGCAATACCTTATTATAAAGCTAGATTTATAAATCGATGTTTGTTCATTTCTATTTCTAATTGATTTATTATAAGGAAGGAACTGAAGATATAACGAAAATGAGTAAATAAGTAAAATATTTATGTAGATAAAATTGTTTTCCAAATATTCTAGTATTATATTTAATTGGTTTCATTACTATAAGTGCGATATGACTATAGTGTAACGTATAATGACAGCAATATTCAATGGTTTACTATACAAGGTTGTTGCAACAACATTTTTCCTATAAAACTATTTTAAATTAGATAGCATTCAATGAACATATTATTTATGTATGTATACATTTATAATATTAAGATTTATTATATCGTATAATAGTTGAGAACATAATTTCTCTATAGATTTTAGACAAAATTTGTTATGTAATATTAATCTAATATAGAATATCTTTTTCTAACATCAAAATCTAGAAAAAACCTAAACAATATTTATAAATTTACATATTATGTAAATAAATTTGTATATTTGCATATAGATAAATCAATCTTTAGATTTCGTATATGTGATATACAAGTAATAAATTATTTTTATCGATTTTAATATCATAAATTTTGTATCATTTGTGATTTTAAATGATGGCTGCCATAAATATAAGATGATAAAATTTTTGTTGTTTGTTTAAATTTGAACATATGCTAAAGTATATATACATGTGTGTATATGTGTTGTATATATAATATGTAAATAAGTTTAATGTTTACATAATAAAATATATTATTATGATGTATACATCTGGGTGTCTATGCATAACTAATTATTAAAGCTAATAAACATAATAGCTATGTATATAAGGAGTAAAAAAAAAAAAAATTTTACGACTAAAATAATGTCAATAGAACGTTGTATTTATTTTTTTCGCATATGTACGTGTAAATATAATAATTTTTTAGATAGATAGAAAAATATGATATAAGAAAATATTTGAAACCAATTAAAGGGAAATACCAGCATTTTTATATCTTGCGCCTTCATGGTATATTAACCTTGGTACAGAATTTGTAACCACTTAAAGGACCCATTTGTAATATGGACTTGTATATACCATTCTTAATCAGCGTAAAATTCGAATCAGCGATTGCATGATAACTCCAAAACGATTAAAGCAAACACCACAAAACTTTCACAAACTATTTCTTTTATACCAAAGTACGGACCCTAATGTAATTGTACCAAATCGGCCAACGAGTTTGGGTAGAGATTATATGTCATACAACCTAAATATTTGAAAACTATTAAAGATATTATCATGAAATTTCGTAAACGTGTATCCAATTCTATTTTACATGTATTCAAAAAATTTCAATGGAAAATTACAATTTGTTGTAATTGTTATTGAATATATCCTGCTTACCTTAGCCAATTATAACTATGTATAGTTCTCTTAAAGAATCTGTCTGCATCGCTCGTTCGACTCTATATGAGGAAGCGATCTCCAAGAAAAACTGTTAATCGTACAGAATGGGAAAAAGATTTTTTTTTGTTTATGACCTGTTACAAGTAACGTAGATTGAAAGGCAATCAAGTTTTCCTCAATCAACAATCATTGGGAACTCCTTTGATTTCTTCTATTAAAGTTATTCAAATGCCTAGTGTTTATTAAGTAAATGTTGTCTAAACTGAAAATTCTATTAAGTATTTCAATTTTAATTTGAACATTCGTGATTTTAATGGTGCCATTGATTTTAATGGTTCGATAAATCATTCAAATAGATTTATTATAAGTTCCTTTGAAATTTAGTAATTGCATATTTTTGACTTTACTAAATTGTTAAAAAGAAAGTGGAATAACATTGAAAATAAATGCGAATAAAATTTATTTTTGTAGCAAATTCTAAAACAATTTATTTTATAAAATATGCAAAATTGTATACGTGTTGATAATTTACATTAAAGTATTTGCAACTAATTAAATATTTTTTAATCAAGTAATTATGCTGTTAACTATTATTATTTAATACCTATAAGTATTCACTCAAATTACCAAATTGTGCAAAGTTGTCTGTATAGATGTTTGCATAATATAAATAACAGTGTTAATAAATATTAACGTGAAAATTTATTACGTACTTAGAACTTAATAATATGATTAAAAATCGAATTTTTCATTCATCAATGAATTTTATAATTTATTTTGATAATGAGTGCTATTAAAAGATGAATTTAGTCTTTTATTCTAAAGTGTTATTCAATAACATAATAGAATTAATTTGTTTATTATCTTAATGTACTTAAGTCTTAAATTTGTTTTTATAAGGATAATGGAAATTAAAATAGGTACTCATAAAGGTATTTTGGAAAATTATTAAAATTGTTTATTTATAAAATAAAATTAGCTTGTTAACTATTATAGAAAATTAAATATGAAAATTTAAATTATACAATAAGAGAATACTAAGTGTTAATGGAAAATAAATTTCAAGTGATTTTCGAGTGGAAATTTTTATTTGAATTTTAGAGTTGATTTTATTGCAAGACATTCATCAAAATGTGAGTTCTAGTAATAAATTTGAATACGTTTTTTTATGTCAAACTAACTATTTTTGATTGAAGAGAATCAATACAATAAAACCTTTATATAACGCACACAAAGCAAACAAGAGCTTTGTTCCTGAATTTTCAAAATTTTATAAAATATAGTACTAATTATTCAACAAACATAAATTTTTAGCATACGAAATGTTTGTTATACAGTCATTCTACTGTTTATGCAAACCACCTCTAAAATGTTCTTTAAGAGAACATTTTAAAAATTGTATAATTTTTCTTGTCACATAATTTTCCTAGTTAGGACACCATTTAATTCAAAAAATAATGTGACAAAGGAAAGATAATAATAATAATAAGATAATGTAGAAAAAAAATAAAGAATCAAAGAATTTGAATAATTATAATAAGAAAAAAAAAACTGTAGGTGGACAGAATTAAAGCAACTGCAAGCGAAATTAACCGAAATGAGCACAACTGATGCCAAATTGATTATTAACAAAATAATAATAAAAAAATAACAATAAAATGATACGAAAACAATATGACATGTACAATAAAATATTAAAGCAATAATATTTTTATATACGACTATGTACGTAAGAACGATTCTTTATTGTACATATAGATAACTACATAAAATAAAGCAAATAACAAAAAAAAATTGACACTAATAAAACAAATCCGCAGGAAAATTAAATTTATAGTTGTTAACTTAAATTATAGGATATAATTGATTTAAGTCCCTGTAGTCATTCTCATTACATGCGAGGAGAATCAGAGAGTTCTTTATATGAAGCCACTTTTAGAGATTTTTTGGAAAATAAAGAAAACGGGTTAAAACAAATAATTAATAACTTTTCCTTTTGCAGTTGATTTTGAATTGACAACTGCACGGTCCTGTAATTAAAATCAATTAAATTTTTATATTATTAAATTAAGTGAGTTTTTTTTTTGTAATTGTTATGTAAATTTTATAAATTGTTTGAATATAAAATGTGAAAGTAAAGCATGATTTTTTTAAATAACGTTTCGCTAATGCTTCGATTTCTGAGTGATAAGTCTAATATGTATATCTTGTTCGTAATTTGATATTATTAATGAAGTGAGTAAAATAGTTAAAATAAATTTTTTTTTTTCAAATTTTAATTTACAGATCGTAAATTAAATGGCGGCAATGTAATACATTAGGATAATGTATATATATGTGTATTCAAGAGGATTATGAAAAAAAAACTGATCATTATTGTCAACGCTTTCATTTGATTGAAATTGAAGCTAATTTTAAGAAATACTGATATTTATGGCAAAATAATTGTAATTACTGAAACTTGTAATAAATTATAGAATTTTGTCTAATACAATTCGCTTCTGTTGCGTATTGAATGCGAAAAATTGTATAATTTTTTTACTTCAACCATTAAATGAGATGTGAACGTGTTTGATATTTTGTAATTTAGAAGTGTTATAACAACATTCATATTTGGAGTCAAAAAATTCAATGCATTAATGTAATTTAATTATTGTAATTTTTTAAAATAAATAATAATTTTAAGTATTGAATTGTTTTTTTTTTAAATTTATTTTAAGTTTATTGAATTAATATTAATAAAAACTTTGTGTTTGAAAGAAACACAATAATTACTTTACGACTTTTGGAATTTTGAAACTATATGAAATATTCATTAAGAATTGTAATAATAAAACTTTATATTTCATAACAAATTGTGGAGGCTGTTCACCGTTTCTGAAGAAGAAATAATATTTATTTAATACTTTCATTTTTATTTTACAGTTTTCGTCTAAATATTTAAAGCTCTTTTCGTTTGAATATAGAAACTGATCAAAAATGGCCTTATTAGAGCAAAACTGTTGTTGGCATTAAAATGATGATGTTTGTAGTAAACAAGTTTTGCGTTATGCATGTTCATTACTTAGTTTTTAAATAATTTTTAAATTTTAAATATAATTTTCAATATTATGTAATTAAGAAGAATATTGTACTTTCTGAGGAATTGTATATGTAATGACTTATGCGATTCGAAATGTGAAATAAAATTTGAAAAATTTTCTATTACCATTATGACAGCAAACCGAGTTCCACGATAATATTTCTAAAATTAAAAATTCTAATAAAACGGAAAAATGTGTTGAACAAAACAGCATCAGAAAAAGAGAAAATCAAAAAAACAAAAATAATAACGTAAAGAGAAATAAGAGAGCAAAAAACAGGCAGTAACCAAAAAAACATTTGGTTTATAAGAATGTCGTCTATAGAATGTGATATAAGCCAAACGTAATTTTTAAGAGTTTAGTTTTGTACAAAGAAAAGTGAGGTTGTGATTTAATTTTTCTTTGTTCACTTGTTTTTTTCTTCCTCTTCTAATAGATTCCTTTTGGTAAAATATAGAACATCGTCGCCCCATTTTCTCTAAAAAGATTTTTATGTTCTCTTTTATTTTTGGTTTTATTTTTCGAAATTTTCTTCTTTTCGCTTTTTACTTCTTTCTCTTTTATTTATTTTGTGTTTTTATAGTTCAGGGAAAATTGTGTACACTTTGAACAAAATGCACCTGGTACACATATGATTTCGCGGTTTTTTTTTTTGCGACCATAATTTTAAATTCCTGTTTATTTTTTTTTTTTGTAATTTTGTGGTTTTAAATAAATACATTTAATTTTAAATTATTAAAATAAATTTTTTGTAGTATTTTAATTAATTTTATTATTATTACGATATTATTGTATGTACTATATATAAAAAAAAAACAAAAAATCAAACAAAAAATTTAAAATGCTGAATGGAAAATGTTGTCAGCATGAAAAATTATGAGAATATTAAATGTTCCATATTAAAAATATTTCTGTATAACAAAGCCACCAATTTTAAATTAAAATAAATATTTCCTGAATTGAACATTGCAAAAAAAAAAAATATTGGCCTTTTGTGTTTTACAATATGCTCGTTGTTCGTGTACACCACCAGTACGGTTAATTTGACTATGTCAACATAAACTTGTATGAAAAATTTTAAAAAGTAATAATCTAGAGAAGAATTAAATGCGTAAATTTAATTTGGTTATTATTTGGTTATTAATTTTGTGATATTTTAAATTGCAGCATAGTTACCTATCTGGATTTAAAGACTAAAATCGGTCATTTATTCATACCTGAGTAGCTCAGTTGGTAGAGCGTCCGCGTAGAAAGCGCCTAGAAAAGTGGTTCAATTTCAGTTCGAGAAGAAAAATTTTTAAATATTTGTGGCTTGACTCGTTCTTTTAATTATGTCATTCATGTGTTGATATAAACAATTACATTGTATTTGTAATTAGTTATAATATATTGTATAACAGTTATAACTATTTGTAATTTGTTATAAAAATTATAGTTATATTTCAATTAGGTTCAAACTAAAAATTTAGTTTTTTCAAAGAGCAAGTTTATCGAAACACATAAAATTCTATTATCTTTGTTTTGTCTAATTTCAGTTAATATGGGAAATTTACGGCAAATTATCGAATCTTCATTGTGTCCATTCCGCAAGGACAAGTTGAAGTTTTTGAAAATTAATTTTTAATAAGCCATTAATGCAGTTGCCATTATTAAATTTAATTCTATTTTCACATATACGTATTCTATATGAGATTTGTGTAATTTTTAATTGTTACAAAACTTGAGAAGTAATATATTTTTTTGAATTATACACTTTTCTCGGAAGGTAACATTACAATATTATTTTATTCAAAATGCAATCTAAAATTACAAAATGCAAATCATACATACTTTTAATTAAAAATAAAATATCCCTAAAAGTATGCAATTTACAATAATGATTTGCAACACAATATTCTGAAGGTAAGTTTATATTATACTTCATGCTGTGACTAAATATTTCGTCCTTTTTCTTTTCTATTTCCTTTTTAATTTGTTATAGTTTTTGTTATTAATGCGAAATCCTTTAATAAATTTACATTTTCAAGTATGTATTTTGTAATTTATTGATTTTCTTAACCTATATAATTTTTTGTGTCTAGAAGCATTCTTTAAGGTTATAACAATGTATATAATTATTATAATATATTGAAAATAAATTACATTTTATGTATATATATAAATTTTACTAGATTGTCATAGTTCAAGTTACCAGCTTAACAATGCACCAATTTGTTTGTGAAAGTAATTTTAAAATTTTGATAATAAACAGAATATTGTAGAATAATATACTATAAGAATTCAGGACAATAATTATAAAAATGCTATGTATACATTTTGTATATAAAATTTTTGATTATATTATATAGAATTCAAAATAAAACTAATTATTTTCTGATAATCTTGAATAATAACCCTTATTGTGAATCTCACTCGTTGAATTCTAAGAATTTCAAGCTAAGTTGCGTACGTTGACATTTGAGTAATTAAATCTCACTCGTAAAGATTATGAATCTGCAATGGCAACATTATTTTTCGGAGTGTCAAAATCGATATTTGATTATAGCTGTCAAGTGTCAACTTCAAATTTCATAGTAGATATTTAAAAAAATAATAGATAATTAAATTAAAGGTTTAATTAAATTGAACTCGTTTTAATTTGCTGTAGTTGTTTTGCTGCGATTGGAAAGAAAACGTTTTGGTAATGCTTATATCCTTTTGACTTTAGATAATTTGGATAATAAACAAATTTTTGAAACAAATAAACAAAATATTAAAAAAATTATCAGACGACTCTTGAATACTGGTTTTCTACGTTTGAAAATTTTATTAGTAGAATTTTGACATTTATTTTCATTACGAGTGTTATTCATAATTACTCTATTACGAATTTCGGAGTACAATATTCTACTATTTCGGAATTCACAATATGAAATTCGTAATTTCACCGAATTTAAGTGCTCCGAGTGAGATTTACAATAACGGTGAGTTTTAATTATTATTTTCATTTAAATTAAATAATTATAACAATATTTTATTTTACAAAAGATGTATCAAGTATCAGGTATGGTTAATTGGCTACTAGCAATTAAAAATAATTAATTAATAATTTAAGTTCGAATTTAATATAAAATTTATATGTTTTTCAAAAAAAAAATATTATAAAAAAAATATACATATATAAAAATTAATTTCCTGTTTGTTAAATTATGCATTAATGGTTTCCAATATTTGTTTTGTATAAAAATCGTTAAAACTCTAAGAATACAACAACGAATTCGTGTATGTGAAAATTATAAAAATTTTTATGTTTTTTTTTTAAATACTTTAATTTTTAATGTGATTTTTAGAAAAATTGTAATGATGTTGTTTTGTTTTTTTTTTGGCACTGTGTCTTTTATTATGAATGCAAACACAATGCAATAATAATATTTACAAAGAAAATATTTTATAATAAAAATTTTCAATTTCAAAAATATTAAAATCGTCTTAATACGAGTAGTCGACATTAAAAATGCCATTAAATTTTGTATATATGTGTGTATGATAATAAATAGCAGTGATGGAAATTCAAAAAAATTTTAGAGTACCACGTTAAGTTTTCTACGCGTACGAAACAAGAACTAAGTGGTACCACTTCAATTTGTGTAATATGTGCCACATTATAGTGCCAATCAAAGATATCTATACAAGTACATTATAGTCACAAAAATTGTATATGATTATTTCTAATTGTCTGCTGTTTTAATTTAATTTTGTTCTTTGCTATTGTGGCAAGTAAAGTTTTCAATATTAATGGTCTCCTTTTTGTCTTTTTTTTTAAATTTGTTCGAATTTGAATGCCTTTCAATGCGAGAAACCTTTCCAGCAACCGGAGCATTTTATTATCTAATTCTTATATTGGGATAAAAAATTATCTAAATTTAAACAGGGATTTGTTTTTTGAAGCTTGCTGAAATATCCGCGTGTACCATTTACGATTTGTGAGTTCTGAATCATTCAAATATCTAGAAATCCCGACATCAAATTTTTCGGTAAAGCATTCATAAACAAAAAAAGAAACTCTTACCTCTTAAATTATAGGAAACACAAGGCATGGCTCATTAATGAGAAATACGGATATACGTTGAGTTTACATGTGCAATAAATAATTGTAACAAATTTGACAAACAAAATAAATTTTTGTATTCGGAATAATACAAGAACGGTTTTAAATTTTATACCCTATAAAAAGAATTTTTGTATATAATGAATATGCGCTCAATTAAAAAGTCTAGCATTTTGGTTGAGCGTACCACTATAACAATTTTCTTCTGAAAACATCGCGTATAGTACAATAGTATCACATTTTCCATCCCTGTTACATAGTATATAATTCGGGTATCGAATTTATATAAGTGATATACGATTATGTACATGAAAATGAAAGGAATCAATATAAAATATTCGTCATAAATATTTTTTTAAAAATGGAAAAAATATAATAAACAAGAAATTTTTTTTTTCAAAAAATGAAATTTAATTTTTTCTCTTACATTTCATTTTTGATCGTAAAGTATGTTATTTCCGTTGAAATTGTATTTTATTTTATATATTTGTTATATATTATAAAACATGTTCAATTTGGGAGATGAGAATTAAAAAATGGGGTTAACACAGTAGGTAAAATTAATAACATTTTTTGTTTGTTGTAAATATAACCATTATTACACGCATTTATTTGTAATCTTCTTCTTCTTCTTTTGTGAGCGGGCTCAAAAGTTATAGCAAAAAAAATCAATTTTTCTAGTCTTTTTTAGTCTTCTTACACTAAAATTGAAATTCAATCAATGTGATCGTACAATATTGTTCGAACAGTCTCGACTCGGTCTAATTTACAGATTCTGATTTTGTTTCTAGATATTTTTCGAAATTATTCCTGTGACCTCAAGTCCCGAAAGAGAATTAAAAAAATTACTTAGTTAGAATTTGGAAAGAGTGTGGAATGTACGAGTATGTGGAAATGATATTAATGGGTTTGAGAGATTTGTTAATGTACAAGAACAATTAAGAAAAAATCTCATTTCAATCTTCTAAAATCGCATATTATAATAGATATTATAAGATAAGTAATGTATTAAGATTTCCCTTGATGGAATATTTCCCGTATGAGATATTAGAAAAGAGGAAATAAACGAAATTCGTATAATCCGGAATTCGATTTAATTGGATTCCAGAATTTTGAATTTTATTAAAACGAATCAATTTCGGAATTCCGTAATTTCGAAATCCGTATATGGATTGCTATTATTTTCTCTTGAAAGTATAATATCGGTCAATGCTTTTAAAAAAATTTAAAATTTCTTAAATTAATTTGTCTATAGTTTATTAATAACGAATTGTATTTATACAGGGTGTTTCGCATAGGGTGGCAAATAATTTCAGGGATGATTCTTTGATCAATTTTCAAAACTATAGCGCAGATCAAATTGATTAAAAGAAAACAAAGAGTAATAAAAAAACAAGCCCCTGATGATTATTCTATATGTCGCATGGTTCTGAAATTATAATCATTTATTTATATGAAAGAAAAATCTGGTACTTTTTTTTTTAACAGGCTATAATTCCGAAACAAGTATATCTACGACCTCCACTCACCACTCGTACAATTTTTTTTTGGAAATTGATTAAAGAATATTACTTGAATTTATTTGCCACTTTATACACCCTATACAATTATAAATAACCAATATTATGGCATATATACTACTCGTAGTATCATAATTATAAAAACTCTGCTTATTTTTGAATTTTCTATTATTTTATACAAAAAAAAAAACTTCGTAAAATTTTCATTTTTTATAGTTTTCATTAAATTTTATTTTATTTGTTTTTAGGATATTTCAGGTTTTTAAAGAGTTTTTCGAATATTTTAATAGTGAAAACGCTCTTGAACCTAAAATTAGAAAATTTTTACAAAGCGTAAATGTATATTTTAGCTTTATTGTCCAGAATGCATTTTTTTATCATTTTTTTTTATGGTTCATAATTAATACTTAAATATTATTGCAAGAGTTTTCCGTTTTATTTTTTTTTTTTGGTGTATTTTTCTCTTTTGGCATGACTAATGAAAAATAAATTGCAGCTGGCCGCAAAATTATATTATGGGAAGTGTGCAATTTTCATTAAGCGAAAATATGTTTTTCTTATGGTTATATAGAAACTTTTTAAAAAATTATTTTTTTTTAAATTTTACTTAGTTGGTAGCTAAATTGTTAAAAGTTTTTCATTTTTTCAATGTTCAATTTAAAAAAAAAAAAATGTTTTTAGAAGAAATTTTAGAATTGATTTTTTTTTTTCGTATTCTTATTTGTTGTAAAACGTTTTATCAAATGCTGGTGTAACAGCATTCTCAAAATTTATTTGAAAAAAAAAAAAGTGCAACAATAAAGGAAAATTGAATGAGACTTGAGGATGAAAAGTAAATTTTTTGATTGCACCACACTTTTTATTAAAATGCTTTTATGCATTTTTGCATTTTAAGCGATAAAAGCATGTTAAGGAAAATATGAAAATTGCAATAAATGCAATCAATTTTAATGGAAAATTAATTGATTCAAGATTCTACATAAAAGTACAAAAAGAAAAAAATGAAAGAAAAAAATGAAAATTAACTCCTATAGAACTTTATTTAATAATTGAGGTTATGATTTCTTTTGTAAAGTAAGCGTAATTTAAAATATAATTGGGGGTTTTTATGTACAAAAAAAAAAATTCAAATTAATGAATGGAAATCTTCACTTGAATCACGGAACTTAAATTCGGTTAAACCGAATCAGTTAGATGACGCCACAAAATATGAAAAATAAACAGGAGTAATAAGTCGCATTTCAAGTTAACCCTAAAGAGGTCTCTTCGTACGCGTGTACATATATTTCTTTGACCATTATTGAAATGCTCATTTCAAACAGAAAGATCTTGGCACAGACGTTTATTTTATATCAATCAGGATTTTAAAAAAATTCCATAAGACTTAAACCTATCTTTAAAACTTATCTTTGAAAATATTTTAAAAAGGTGTAGAACTTGCAGTTGGAGACTGGTTTGAATATTGCGCCGTTAATGTCAGCAGTGAAAAAAAATTTTTGGTACTGTTTTAATTATACTAACTATGCCAAAATGGTTAGGGCATATGTCGATAAAAAAACTCTATAGGAAAGCTTCCTAACTTCCACTTAGAGATAAGTTTAAAGTCAATTTCATTGTTACCATAGAGTCAGAGAGAGAGATCACTTTAGCTTTTAAGAAAAATTAAATGTCGTGGTTTTTCACTTTTAAAAATTTATTTTAACAAAGAAACTTTATTTAAACCGCGTGAATGCTTCAAATTTTAGTGTGACCAAAATTAGGTGCCTTATTTATTTAAAAAAAATCATTAATTTTATTTTCAATTAATTTAATGAATGAAAATAATAAATATGGTACAATAATTTTTTGAAAAAAGAGAAAAAAAAATCATATATAAAATTTTTCACAGATTCTTCATTCAAAATTTTCATTTTAATTTTCACTTTACAAAATTATTATTAAAAAGCAATTTACTTAAAATTGATGAGGAATTGTAGCACTCAACATATTATACAACCAAGTATACATATAATAAATTTGGGTCAAACCACTGGTTTGTATATTGTAGCACTTTTCCCTTCAATAAGTGAAAATACTGCTTTTAAATGCAGTCTATGTGTATACCACTACTAAGTGAAACTATTTCTAGGATTGCATATATTTAGGATGAACGTTTTATGGAGTCTTTGAAATAAAGCAAACATTAATTTGAAGAGGGGTTAACTTAATGCTCGGTTTTAAGGGTTAATTGCGTGAGTTAGGAAAAATAATTATATTCTTTAATGTCATGAAATTTACCGGTAGCTTTTTGCGTTTGTAGAAATTTTGAAAAAGCTTGCGGTTTCGGAAATATAAGGTGTCAAAAATTCTAATTTTACAAATTTCAAGAATCGATAGCTTAAGAGGTAGTGGAAATGGAAAAAAATTTTCTTAAAAAGAAATGAACTATTTATTAGTGCACAAAAGCTGGTACTATTTTAGGATCCTACAACCTGGGGTCTAGAAGAAAAACAACATCAAAAATTTGGAAAAAATGAATTTCAGGTAACGGTAAATATTAGCGGCCATTTTGGTTTTCTTTAAACTTTAACTATAGTATGCCGTGATAGGAGAAGCAAGCAATTATTTTTCTGCGTTTGGAAAATTTGAAAAATGCTTATGGCTTCACTGCAATAAGTAGTTAAAAAATGGCATTTTTAGAGTTTTAGGGGGGTATAACTTTTAAAGGAGGGGGAGATAGGTAAAAATTTTCTTCTACGGAAATAAGTTTCATAAGTCAAGCCGAACGGACTGACGGGCAGAGTGAAACTACTAAGCTCTTTTTTTCAAAAATTTTTGGGAAAAGTGCTAAAAATTAATTATAGATCAACTTATTGTTCAATTTTATATATAAATGTACTTAATATGGTGTATAAAATTCTGTTCAAATTTCAAAGAATGAAATATAATTACGAACAAAAGTAAGAGTAAATGTACAGGTGTGAGAATAAAGAGCCCCACATATACGCGATAAAAATATAAAATGTACTCATTTATAATTTGGTTTACTTCAATGACCGCACTTTATAAATTAAAAAAAAAGAGAAAATACAAAGAAAGGGTTCTTGCACAAAAAACGGGAAAATATTTTCTAGTCATTGATAAAATATTCATGAGATCGTTTAAAAGTTCACTGATTTTAATTATATAAATTAAAAATTGAGTTCGGTACGTTAATTAAAAACCAATTTAAGAATATTTTTCTCTTATCTTTTTTGGTGTTATGAGAGAAAAGGACTTTTTTTCTTTTTTCGTTTTTAATTTGTTATACGCCTTTTTATAAGCTTCAAAAGACATGTCATATATCATTTTCTCTTTCCTTTTTCGCATGAATTTTGTTTTCTGAAACAATGACGGTTGCCCTTCTGTTATGAAAGGTTTTGTTGCCTTTTTATTTTAATGAACGTTAAAATGTCATTTAAAATGAGACGGTTATTCCGTCTATTCAATCAGTTCATTACATTGTTCAAAAAATTTTTCGGTTTCCTCTCATGCATACATATATACAATTTATTTAAATAAATAAAGTCACATAAAATTTGTCTTTTGAAAAATAAAAGTTTCGTGGATACATCAAGGATCACAAATTATATGCTCATATTTGTGTGTAAGAGGGTTTTCATTGTAGAACAAAAATGATAAAATGTTTTAAACAATTAATTGATGTAAACGAAAGCATTTCTACTGATTGATTAGTTGATGTACAACATGACATTTATGTGTGTTCACATGTATCTATGTATATGCGTGGTATATATGTATATTTATTATAAGTTTTAAGTACTTCTATTGTAAGTAATACGAAATGTAAAGAAATGATGTAATAAAAGTTATTTAAACATTTTGATGCAGATGCAAATTTAATTTTGGTGTGACTTTATAATTTAAGACATGCATATATATTAGAACAGATGCTCAATTTAAAATTAAATAACATCTAAAATTTAATTCAGAATATTTACATATATGTATGTATGCAACACATTTTCAGAACTCTAACTTTCAGATTAACTTAGTTAATATATTACAGAAAATTTATATAAAAATTCGAAAATTCATCAAAAATTTAGAATTCCTTTGAAATGTTCGAGGCTAGCATGATATACCTTAAGATTGAGAACCCTTTAGAATTTTTTATATAAAAAGTGTTTACATAGCATTTCATTTTGTTCAAGGTATTTCCGGGATTTGGGATTCGGAAACGTTTGTTTTATATTAAAGGGACCCTGGATTTATTTGAGAAGAAGCAGAAACTCTTAATATTTTGTGGGTTTCAGAGTGTTTTTTAATTTCTACCAATGTGAATCACTAAAAACAGAGAAAACGCGTTACGCGTTAAACTGTAATTTTTTTGGAGAGGAATAGAAGTAAAAACTTGATTGACTGATTAATCTTTGCCTCATTTCAGACATTAACGATTTATTAAAATGTTCGACCATGTCCAATCTATGAAAATTTCTGTGCAATTAAAAAATTTAAGAATCTCTTATTGATTTCCGATGCCCCTTAAATCTAGCTATTTTCTGTAAAATTATGTAGTAAATAGTTCGTATAATTATAAATAATTTGAATAGTAATAATAACATAAAATTTTCAGTAAAATAAAAAAACACTTGAAAATTTTGAAATTTCTATAAAAAGATTTATAATTGCTTTAAGGAACTTTCATTATCACGTAACGTCAGCTTCTCGTTATTAAATAAAATCAGACATAACAAAACAAATTTTTCTTTATGTTTTTTTTTCCTGATTTTTATTTTGTTTAAAAGTTTTTTGATTTCTAAAAATAAATTTCGAATTACAAAAATAATAGAACAAATGATAATTTTTTAGTACATTTAGAAATTTGGAATAAATTTCAAAAATTTCTAAAAGAAAATTATTTGGTACTAATTTTGGTTTGACTAATTGAAATTGTTTGGTACAGTAAATTTCAAATTGGATCAATTCAATTGAATAATTCTAAGAATAACTTTATTTTAAACTATCAAATTTTTAATCAAATTATAAGGTATAAAAGGATTTGAACTAAAATGAAAGTGTTCTACTTAATCATCTTCCTGATTTTGATATCTAAAATTTGTATATTATATGTATGTATGTAGATACATTAATGTGTAAACGAATCAGTTAGCGTTACAGTCATTTTAAATTTCACGGGTTAATTATTTATATTTTGAAAATTTATTTTTATTTTGTTTTACTTATGTACAAACATACATATATATGTTTATAATTTCTTGAGAATAGCGTTATATCTGGTATATATGTATGTATTTATTTTATAATATTTTGTAATATCGATTTTTTACTTGTAGGAGCCAAAATGTCTCATTAATTTTGTTTATTTTTCTTTGAATTTAGAACTTTTCTTACCCTACTATTGTGTTTTTTTTTTAACCTCAGTGGGTGGAAGTTTTGCATAATTTTTTTCATTTAGAAAAATTAAATTTCTTATATAGAACTAAGTTACCTAAATTTTAGATATCTTGATAATTTAAAATATCTTGTTAGATTTCGAAACAGTCAATGATGCAATGATATTTGTCAGTAACACTTTAATCATGATCTTTAATCTTTTCAGTAATCTTTAATCACTGTAAATGGTTCATTTTAAAAGTCATATACTGCCTAAAATCAATCATTTACAGAACTGGTTTCAAATTTAAAATATTTTTGGTTTTGAGGAGAGCTTTGATGAAGTTTAATGCTTTGCTTCTTAATTTTAAATTAAAATAAAAACCAGAAAATAATTTCTAGATGATTAAAACCTCATAAATCTATTTTGTTTATCGTTTCACATGCTTGTAGACTTACAGATTATAAAATACGGGTTAAACGAGATTTTTAATTCAAGTTGATGATCAAAATTGTTTAAATTAAAGTAGTTTGTATAAATCTTTCCTTTATAGTGTCTAGTATAATGTGCGCTCTTCTCTTTATTATTTACATTTCATATTTTCACAGTAAAACTAAAATTGTAACTCGTATTATTCATAAATTTTTTTTAGTGTGCGAAAAGTTTAATTAATTGAAAGTGCTCTTACGAATTTGTTATTAAATTCCTTTATACATGCAAGAGAGGAACCTATTTGAACACATAAAATTGAAAATTTAGTCAATGATTTAAAAAAAAAAAGTTTTTTTTTTCTAAAAATAATTGAGTTGAAAATATTTCTTTTACATGCGTGTAAAAGCGTTAATTGAATAAAAAAATGGTTTCATTTCAATTTCTGAAATAAAAATCAGAATGAAATACTATAAAGCGTAGAGAGAAAAGGAAAGATAATTAGGGTTTTCTGGGAAAACTGAACACATATGTACATGCATGTACGTGACTTCAGGATATATTTATAAATTTGTTGATGTTTCACCTTGAAATTTGAACCATAAGGTAAGTTTTTTCTACTTTGATGATACAAGTGAACGTGATAAGAGAATTTTTAACTGCGTTTTTATAACATAATTAACAGCTTTATTGCAGTAACAGTTATTGGTATTGTAATCGCACTAAATGTTATGTAACTTAGTTTACAACGGAAATGAAATTTTGGTGCGCTTGTCGATCCTTCTATGCATTGAATTTCTTGTACTAAATTTCAGCTTAATTTAAATTCAAATTGATACTTTTATTTGTCGATGGGATTAAATGATTTATTTATGTGGTTATGGGATTCAATGCTTTACTTATAATAAATGATTTAAGTTTGAAGATCTTCTACTATTTTTTTGAAAATTTTATATTACAACATGTTAGTCGACTATAGATAGAGAAAATGTTCTTGAAGATTCAGACATTTGGAACATTTGATATTATTCCGGATTTTGAGACATTTTTTCTTAACGTTTTTCTTAACATCGTTTCTTGTTTGTTTGTCCCGAAATTAGATATAATTAAATTTTTTAGAAATTTTTTGAACTCTAAAAATTTGGCGATCAAATGACAAATCGAGTTAAGAAAGAGCTTTTTGGAAAGGTATCGATACCAGCTTCAATCTAATTAGCTTCAAGCCTTTCGGCCCCCAAATAGCTCTTTCAGTCCCTTTTCTGCCAAAACAAGTAAAAGCCCTCAAATATAGTCAAGTGGGGTACCGTGTAAAAGATCTCTGAAAATCGATCCAATTAGGAACCAAGCCCAAAAATGGGTGCTAGGGAAACATACAAAAATTATAATTTGGTCATGCAGCATGTTGTAGAAAAGGTCTTGGAAAGCTCTACAAATTTTCTTTTTAAAAAATGAGCACAAAAATGTGTTAATATTCAAAAATATAGTATAATTTATAAAATTAAGGTTCAATTTATGAATGAAATTAAATAGTTGACATTTGAACTTGGGTAGCGAATTAACAGAAGAGAATTGACAGTTGTCTAATGAAGGGTGACAGATGACAGATGACAGGTGACAGATGAAATTTGACAGGTGACAGATAACAGTTAACAGCTGACATTTGACAAATGACAGTTGACAGATGGCAGTTGAAACAAAAAAATCAAGAACTTTTAATAGTGACTCAATAATTTGTGTACACTCATTATAGAAAAAATTATTTGGTTCGGTTTCACATTATAAAAAAATAAAATAAAAACACATTATCAGAAATAAAAAAGTATACACTAATTTATAAGTCCACGACAATTTAGCAAAACTACTAAAAATTAATCTGGCCTTCCATAATCTTGGAATTCATAAACACAACTTCTTGAGTTATAGTTCTTCTTATTATTCATTATCTTGTTAAAGTCTCTTTACTAAATAAATAATTAGATTTATGTATAACATATCGTATTTGTCAGGTTAAAAAGATGTTAAAATTTTACATAAACTATAGCTCAAGGGCTTAAATTTTCATTAGAGTTTTATGATGAACATTCTGTTCAATCATTTTGTAAATAATTTGGTTTCAAAATTATTTTAGCATGGTATTATTAGATTTTTTCTTTCCATTGACACAAAATCATTTCATTTAACATAATTGATGCATTAAAACTTTGTAAATTTCTACAAAATACTCATACAATTATAGTGAAATTTTTGATGGTCAATAATTTTATAATTTACAATTTTTGGACTTTTCATAATACATATAGATGCTAATATAAATGTACAATGAATTAAACAATAAAAAATGAATTTTACTAAAATATATGCTTTTCATATCCTTTAGGTTTTCCTGTTTTCTTAATTAATAAAAAAATGTATTATGTTTCTCATAACTATCATAAACAAAAATCTCTATGTACTGAAAAAAATTTCATTTTTATTATATTTATAATATAAATTGTTCGTAATTTAAAATTTTATTACTCAATTTCATATATGTACACTAATATAATTTTGTTCCTTCTATCATATAAAAAAGGCTAAAAGTTATTCATTCTAAGTACAATATAGTGTTGTTAATATTCAAAATAATTCTATTTAAAAAAAAATAGCTATATGAGGTTACTTAATTTTATAGAATTAAAAACTTTAATATTTTTTTCTGTTTTTCAACTTTTATAATATGAGAATATATTGCTGTCATGTTTCAATGTTTTTGTGGCACATATACACATAATATTATAATAAAAGTGATGTGCAATTTTAACACATAAGTTATAATAGTAATAATTTAAAGTACGTATATACATATGTAGCTATACCTACATATTATAAACTTTCAAAAAATTTTAATTAAGTTATACATAAAAGTCTAAAATAAGCCCATTTATATTTATATGAGGTTTAAAACTTTATTTCTCACATATATGTAGGTATGTATGAATTGTCTAACTCTAACATATGGTGACTAATAAAAAGTTTAACTTTGTTTTATAGTTTTTTTTTTTTTTATTTCCTTGTCCTTTTTTTTATTCCGGTCTCTATAGTACAAAGAGTGGACATAAAAGTTATAAAATATAATTTTTTTTCTTTTTGTTCGAAAATATTATATAAAGTGGTTTCATTCACAATTTTTCATAAATATTTACATAAATATAAATTTTTGTATTCCTGTTGCTTAGATATTGTGATACGTTTTTTTTTTTTTGGGAATTTGATCTCCTGAAATTTTCCATTAAAATCTGTTGTTGGTTTTCGAAATTGTAGAATAAAGTTTTTTAATATTTTCACTTATAAAATAAAAACTCTGAATGCAATAAAAAAAAAAATTATATTATTTTTAATTTTAAAACTCAAGTTTTCTGATATGATTGGAAAAAAAAATTTATTTTAAGGGTTTGAATTTATTTGTAAATTTATTTGTAAATTATATAAGTCCTTGGTCAAAATAAATAAATTTTCTCGATAAATAAATTGATATTTATGTATTTTTCAATTTTCCATCATTTCTGCATTTCAATTGTAAAACAAGTGAAAACGTTTCAGTCAATTTTAACCGGTTTGAAAATGAATTATACCTTACGTACGCCTACACCCTGAAAATTAAATTGTAAAAAATTGTTTTTGAAATTTAAAATTAGGGTTATATGGCAGTTGATGGAATCTGTCAAGTTATTACAACGGAATTTTTTGTAATACCGAATAAGATGTTATTTGACACAAACCCATTACATTTCATAGTAATATCATTTTATGTAGATTTTAAAATATTCCAAATAAAGTTTTTAAATTGTAGTTACAGCTACACTTTAAGCCTTCATTTGTATTGATAAAATAAAATTATAATAGCGGCCTACATTCTAAAACTGGTAGAAGAGAAACAATTTCTGCAATTTTAATGTTGTTGAATTTTTGTGTTTTTGAGTTATCGGGTGATCAAATGAGTAAGAGTATAAATAAACGTTAAGAAGATGACTTTTTCAAGTTCTAACAAAATCCATACCGTAATTGATATATTATCCTTCATTAAGGAGGAGGATAATAAAAAATTAAAAATGGTCTAAAGTTGAAAAAAAAATTGATCGCTTAAAATCTCTACCAAATTCTATCGTTTTTTATTCTATTTCTACTTGTGTTTGCACTATTTATTAAAAAAAAAAAGAAAGTATTCGTATTAATTTCAAAATTACAAGTATAATTGCGAAATTTACAGATTATAAATATAGAATTTGTTGCTGGGAATTCAAGAGTTAAAGCATGTTTTTCTTAAATTAATCAACATGTTCGAAAGTAAATATATAAATAACAAGATTAATCTCCTATAGTATCATGGTTGTTTTAAGAATTTTCGAAATTTAGTTTTGTTTTTGTGAGGTTCCAATTTAAAAGTTCCATATGTAGTAATAGAAGCCTGAAATTGAAATGGTATTTTTTTTTCAAGAATTTTTTAGATGTTCTGATAAATTACATTGAACGTATAATAACTTCAATATGCTGTATCTTCGAAATCATCATAAGTAAAATTTCTTTGATCATTATTGAACGACACAAGAGAATTATTGTACTAGTTTCTTCTATTTGAAATTTTAAATACGTTTTCAGTTTTTAGTTCAGAGATCTAATTCTAATCAGAATCGAAAGTTTAAGATGAACCTCTGATCAGATGAATAAAATTTTGTGATCAGCAAACGCGAATTTTAAAATCAAACCTGATAATTTTTTAATTCTGAGCGATCCAAGGTAAAAGACTAACATGAATCCATTTATTGAGGCATCTGAATCTGCTGTGAAGTTAGGAAAGAAAAAACGCCTTAATGAAATGAGTTCATAACAACCACTGATTGAGGTATTCAATTTATTTTGAATAAAATTAAGTGAAAGCTGAAATTAATGATTAGCTTTTTCTTTTATTAATCTTTTAAATTATTGTTCTTTTAAGAATTAATTTAGACATTATGTATTCTTTTTTTAAAGTTATATACTCTACGCGAGCTAAAACAGCTCATTTGAGATTGAATTAATAAATAAATAAATAAATAAATAAATAAAATATACCAATTTTATAAATTTTAACAAGAAAATTTTTGTACCTTGATATGGTGTATTGGAAAATTGATACAAAGAATTTTTTCTATATGCATATTTCAAGATTTTCTGAAAACTTTAACCTTATTTTGAGTAAATTTTGTATTTCTAAAGATATTTCTTACATACTTTCAAATTTTATTTAAAGTTTTTTAGGGCTTTTTTTAATTGGCTTAAGTGTATTTGTATGTGTACGTGTATATAAATATTAAGAGGACAAAAGTTTGTTTACAGGCAAATGTTTACATAATTTTTATAAGTTCAGTTTGGACTGAAAAATAATATTTGAAAAAAAATTATGATGAAAATGATCTTTTTGTATTTTCTTTGTGTTTTTTTGTTCCAAATTATTATTTTATTATTGTACCCTTATTTTAGCATATTTTTGACAAATGTTGAAAAACAATAAAAAAAAAATTGTTCATTAATCTGTCCGTTATTCGTCACAGTTGCTTATATAAAATTCTACTGGAAAATAAATTAGAAACCTGAAAATTAAGATAGAACTTTATGAGAAATATATTTTCACTTTTAAAGAAAATTTTTGTCCAGCTTGGTCCTTTCGAATTCTTTTAACATAAAATAGTATAAACAAACCCTCTTTATATTATAAAATTTTATTTTAAATTAATTTTTATCCTGAGCTTGTTTTTTTCTTAAAAATTTTGAACGATTTTAGTCTAGCAGGTGATAAATTGCATTGTATACGAAAGTAGTATCCTTTCCTAAACATTTTATTCTATACAAATGTTTAATTTTATTAGAACAATTTTTTTTCTATCTTCCCCTTTCTAGATTAATGCCTCCTAAAGTTAGGAATTTACCAAAATTCGGGAATTCCTTTCTTTTACATTTCAAGTTATATCGAATTTTTAATAAAAGTAGAGAAGTAAATCCAATTATTATGCTTCTTTTTCAATTCTGTCCCTAAAAGTATGCAATATTACAAAATTTTAATATAAGTATGAATGAATAATTTAGGTACCTTGTATATTGGAAAACATTTATTTTATTGAAAAATCAAACATTGAAAAATATTGTTGAAGAGAAAAAATGTGCTTTTCTAAAAACCATTGATATTATTCAAATTTTTTTTTTTTATTTTAACCCTTTGAAAATGAAATTTCAGAAGTAAATAATTTAAAAAGGACAGAGAAAACAATTTTATAAAAAATTTCCGTAATTTTAATTTTAAGAGGGACAAAAGAAATTTTATGTTGTTTATGCCAGCGGGAATTAAACTATGAAACTCATTAACTGGTATATCAATTTAAGTATGATGCGTTCACTTAAGTAAATTGAAAGAAAAAAAAAAACTTTATTTAAAATGGTTCCTTTGGGCTTTCATCCTTTTACTGTTCTTTCAATATATTTACAATTACAATTACATATACATATATATTTTTTAAATATTCAAAATTTTAATAATCCTTTTTCTTTGATAGAAGAACACTATATCATAAAGAAATGTTATTGGTCATTATAACGTGGTTTCTTTTGACTAATTTAATAAAATGCATTTCATATGAAATTTATCGTTTTTATAAAGGAATAATTATTAATTTTTGTAAAAAATAATGATAATTATTTACAGGAACAACTACATTAATGTGAATTGCTAATGAACTGGAAAGTCATTAACAATTAAAATCTTTTCTAAAAGGGCTATTATTGTTATTCTTTTGAAAATGTTTCAATGGTTTCATATGAAAAGAAATTTACAATACTGTCCAAAGCATTTTCGTATAGAATAATTTTCTTTTTAAAAATTTTCTATACTTTCAAAATATGTTTTTT
This sequence comes from Condylostylus longicornis, assembly GCF_029603195.1. Classification (NCBI taxonomy): domain Eukaryota; kingdom Metazoa; phylum Arthropoda; class Insecta; order Diptera; family Dolichopodidae; genus Condylostylus; species Condylostylus longicornis. Next base: position 1,461,944 of record NW_026578009.1, on the reverse strand, counting down.
GGTAATTTGCAGTCAATTATTGTTGCGATGGAATTCAAAGTTTAATTAATTTCAAAAATATTTGTAAATATTATTCATACTACATAAGCATAATACATTTTGAGTTTTGTGTTCTACATAATTTATGCATTTATATTGCACATACATTTGTTACTATAATAATACAATTGTATTTATAAATGTGTTCAAGTGGCTCAATTTAGAAGTAAATCAGTTGAAAATTTTAAAATTTTCAAAGAAAACATACAATACGTATTTGTATGTATAAAATTTTTTGATCCCTAAATGTTAAATATCAAAAGTATTTCTAAATTAAATGATGCATGCATATTATCTTTCATATTATTCAATAGTTTTTTAAAATATTCTTGATCTTTTCATTGAGATGGAATATACCATAATAGAGATTTTATGAATAAACTTGAAATTGGTTTTTACATAATTATTATGCTTAGAAACGTAAAATTTCGTAATTAGTAAAACTATTTTGAATTTTTGTTAATTATTAGGCAATTTTTCTCTTTACACAGCACCATATTACTTTTTCATTTTATTCTATAATATGGTGTTATATTATGTGAATTAACTCTTCGTATAAATAATATGCAAACTGATTATAATAATTCTTGTATTATGAATTCTGATAGTATCTCTTTTGATTGAAATAAAATTTTATTAAGTGAAAAATTTAGATTTTCATTTAGTATCGTGTTTATCAGCTTTGTATGCGTTGAAATTTACAATAATTATTTTGTAATAAATTGGGAATTCAATAATTCTAAAATTAAGTTTGTTTAGAAAAGTTTCATATAATTTTAATAAAAAAATGCATTATATTCATTTTCTTCTCTAGCGATAAGTAAAGTTAAGAGATATGCAATCAGGTACTAAAAATCACCAAATTTTTATCAAAAATAAAAGTGTTTATTAAAATTTAATTAGAAAACGAGAGAAAATAGAATGATACCCGTACGAACTTGTTATCATATGATCGAACAACTAAATAAGTTGTATATGGTAGTTACCATACGAAATCAAAAAATTTTTTTTAACAATGTCTTCTAGCCATAAACAAATAAATTTTAAAGTTGTAAGGCACCTACCCGTACCACTATCTCGATCACATCAAATTCAAATAGGGTTCCGGTATTTACAATTATAAATAATTTTTCGAAATTATATGAGCTTAGCTCATTTAGTTTTTGTGTTATCGTTGGGACGGACAGAAGAACAGACGTTAAACTTGATTAATAATATTAATTAATAATACTAATTTTAAATTCTTCTTATATCTGAGAGAATTTCAGAAAAATTAAAATATACTTCCTGTTCCTATAAATATTTTGTATTAGAATTAAAAATGAATCGCCGGTGCTTCTTATTATTTTTTTTTATCTGGATATTATTTATAAATCATTGTATTCTTTAGGGCAATTTCAGTTTGCCACTTTAAAAAATTCAAGCATGCCTAAGAGGCAATAAAACAGATTCATATATGATGTAAACATATCAAATAATTTTCAAGCATGCTTGATGCGGCAAATTAAGATCATGAGTTCATTTTAATGTAAAATCATTCTTCTTATACTGCTGAGGAAAATGTAAACTATCTCTTAATACATATTATGCTCATTGAATGGGTTTACATTCTATATTAATTTTGCAAATATCATAAATTTCTCTGTATCAGTATGTAGTTTATGTTGCTATATTTTGGTGTATATTTGAAATTCTACACAATACCGAACAATTTTAAAATATTTAATATTAATTTTTAATAAATTTTTATAAATTGTTACGGTTATTTAATTATCATTTTAATTGTCCCAAAAAAATATATATATAATATGTATTTGAATTCTATGTAAATCGACAAATTAAAATATTATTTATAATGTAATTGATTTATAAGCAGATAAATATTATTTAGTATAAATGAAATTTTTGGAATTTTTTTTTATAATAATTGCTGATTATAATACTATTTTAATCTGTTTGATTTTTTCTATTTGCTATTACTGTTTTTCAATTTTAATTGAAAAAATTTTCTATCCTAATTAAATTTAATAAAAATTTTTATTTTATTTTCCATAATACAAAATAATTTTTATTATTTTATTTATAAATATTTATATACATGCCTTATTTTATGAAAATATCTCCATTGGCAATTTTCAACTGGATTTTTGATAAATATATTTTATTGGTTTCCGTGTATGTACCTTTTCTATTTCATTTGTAACCTACAATTCGCAAAATATATGCGATGTATGTATGTATATAATATTTACAAAGAACATATTCCTATAATTATAATGATTATAATTTATATTATTATAATAATGGTTAGATTATTGAATTCGTTCGTATAATATTTGAATAACATAATAATCTGTTATATGAAAAAATAACATAAGTGGCTTTTATATATTGATTTATTATTTTGCTTCCCTAGCTATAATATTTCTATTTCTAAACGATGTACTAAATTATATTCGCTACGGGATTATTTAAATTTTATTATTAAATTAGAGATTAATGGGAATAACAATTTCATGATGGGAACATGCTATAAAAATATTAAGAAAAAAATAATATGTAGCGACTTTAGAAGATTTAGTATATATGTAAATAAATAATAAAATAAATACGGTTTATTGTATTTAAATATAAAACAATCATATAAGCAGATTACTATAGGTATATACTAATATGAGGGATTTATTTGCATGCAATTGTACAAATAGATTTTACGTAATATATTGTAAGAATACGTTTTTATCTTTGTGTTCAAACTGCGTGTTTAGTATGTAAAATCTATGCCTTAATGAATATCTCAATCCGTAATCAGAAATTTTATTTGCAAGATGTCCGAAAAATCAGTCAAATTTCTAAATTACCGTCTGTATACAATAGTTAATTTGAATATTGTAATTTAAAAAAATTTGAATACAGTCGGATAACAAGAAGATTCATAACGTATTATAACGTGGGTTTGAAATATACAATTGTTATTCAGTTACGGGAATTCGTGTTATACGGAATTTAACAATATTTAATTTTTAATATTTCCCTTTATGAACTGCGTGTATAATTTAGAACTTGGGTATTACTAGAGTTAGTTGCCGTGCACTATTTTTCAAATTGTTATCATATTTCTTTGAACTGAATCGTAAAACTTTAAAATAGCACCAATGAGTATTCTTGAAACAGGAAAATTTAATTATAGAACCCGTATCAGTATAATGTCTGAATCAGGAAAATTGAATGATAGAGCCCGTACCTTAAATTAATATGGGAATATAGACAATAAAAAATATTTGGTATTTGTATATGTTCAAAAAATTATTTTTAATCAGTTTCGAATTTTATGCAAATCTAAACTAGAATCGAATATTGGTAATAGATGAATTTCATTTGATATGAGAATTGGATGGTATTCTATTATCTTTAACTAAACAAAATTTGTTGATATTTAGTTTACACAAATTAACTTCCATTAATTAACACTCTGAGATGCGGCTCGAATTGACTGTTATACTGCAATTTGTAAGGGACATAGATATGGTACTCAGATAAATAAGGATGTGAATCGAAAAAGATACTATGGCTCAACTTGAAAAAGGCCTAAGTGCTTCGGTCCCCTATGAGTGGAAAAAGTTTAATTAAATTAAATGAATAAATTTGATTAAGAAAATTTTCTTTATTAGATTTTTAGAATATTTTGTTCTTAAGCAACTTAAAACTTTCATGTATAAAAACTGGATTTAAAATGGTTTAAGTACTGCAGTTTAAACTTCAATATTACAAATTTTTAAAATTCTCCTCGTCTCTTCCTACATTTAATTACTACCATAAATTTAAAAATTTTGATTCATCAAAACTATTTTTACAGTTCGGTATAACCGGTATACTGTTATATTTAAATAATGCTAAATTCTACTAAAATTAAATTGAAAGCACATTTTAGGCAGGTCTTTAATTTAGAATTTATACCTGAAAATTGATCAAATTGATTCTCTTATCCTTTTTTTATCCTTTTTTTTAAACGTTAAATTGTATATATGTTAATAAAGTGTTATATACGTATATATATTTATGTCTTTGGTATTTGAATTTTGTATAACTACTAACACGACAGCAAGAGCAAATAAATTTTAAAGAACGTGTTTTTAAATTCAATTTCTTTCTTTTTTTTTTTGGTTTTCACATCTTTAAACCACAGAATTCAAAATTTTGCATATCTAAAGAAATCATTTTATTTTGTACATATGTATGTGTTAGGGGATGTAAGACTTTTTTTTATGTAAAACACTTATATAACACTTTGCTTTGACAGAATAAAATAAATTCTTATCTTTCTTTTTTAAATAATTTTTAAATGTGTAATTCAATTTTTAAAAGTTCTTTATATACTTTATTTAAGAATAATATTTTGAATATTATGTGTATGATGTATACATATATTATGTATATGAGTGTATTATGTGTTATATTATGTATATGAGCTTTTGAAAATGTCTCAAGTAATATTATTTATACACATAGTAAATATGTATGTTTACGCTTTCAAATATTTCACTTTGTGATGTCATTTATATATGTATAATATTTATATATATATATATATATATATATACTTATAAAAATATTGTACATTTTAAATATGTGATGATTTATAAAACATAAGCTTATTTAATTATACAATATCAAGTTTATTTTAAATGTTAATTAATGCCACGAGGTGTACAAATTGTCATTCATAAAAATTAGAATCCCATTTATATACAAATATACAATAATATTATTATGTAGTATATATATATATATATATATATATATATATATTTACATTATATTATGAACATAAATGTATTAAGTTATTAAACTTCTTAAGAGAATTAAAGGATTATTATTAATGTACATATTTTGTACCTACACAAATATTATATACGAAATGAAATGTGAACATACTTTGTAATTTATATTTATGTTATATGGGAATGGTTATGAAAAATAAAAAAAAAAAGAATGCAGTTATAATTATTATCAAAAATGTTAATTAACATAATTAAAATAAATCTTTAATGCGCCCTCAGTTTTATTTTTTTTTACTTAACATACATACATAATGTACGACACCTATATTAATAATTAATACATATATATATATATATATATATATATATATATATATAAGCATACTTTAATTTGTGAATATTCTTTAAGTGTATGATACAAAAAAAGTGCTCAAATTATACGACTTAAGCTTAAACATATTTAAGATTTTTCCTTTATCATTTTGTTATATACATACATACAAATTGTATAATAATAAAACATTGTGTATTATAATATACATGTATGATTGTATATGAATCATTTAAGAGAAAACAAAATATTCCGTTTAACACTCTCTATACTTTTGCTTTACCATTCACAATAAATTTTATTTAGAATGAAAATTCGAAAATCAAGTCAATGGTTATTAAAGTAGCACTTTTTTCCTTGAACAAGTGAAACTCTCATAAAAAATAATAAAATTTTTTATATAAATTATTATTTTCTTCTAACAAATATATCAAATAACAAATATATCAAAATATATCAAATTATTGCATACATTTAGGATGAGAAAGAGAAAAAATTGAAAAAACCTTTAATATAATGGTTGAATTTTGAAATTAAGTAAATGAGTTAAAATAGGTTAATGATTATACTTTTTGATGGCATGGAAGTTAGCGCTAGAATTTAGCTTTTATAGATATCGGGAAAAGGTGGCAGTTTCTGAAATACAAGGCGAAGAATATTGAAACCTGTCAAATTTGAATTGAAACCTTATTTAATGACGATAAAATAAATGAAATTATTTATTGATATTAGAAGAAGAAATAAAACTAATGGGCTTAAGACAAGAAGAAAGGCCGTCTAGAAGAAAAAAAACTAATGGGCTTAAGACAACTCTTCATTTCACCGACTTTTTTATCATTTAAATGCTAAACTATTCTGTGACACGATAGAAGCAACATTTTGCATCATTTTTGCGTTTCTGGATTTTTAGGGGAGTGGGGACGGGGGTAGATAAAACAATGTAGAAGACTACAGAAATGTGTTTCTATAGTAAAAGTGATTTTTGTGTACATTACTAATTTCACCTTTTTATCTAAAAGACAAACTTACAACGGACAGCAGAACAATGGATAGACGGATTAATTATACGGAAGAATAGAATGAAATTATAATATGAACTTTTTTAGGACTTTAAGTGCTAAAAGAGGAATGAAGAGCATTTTTTTTCTTTTAGATTTTCACTTAAATTATTTTATACCATGAATTTAATAATGTATATAATATATATAATATGTACATATAATATGTACATAAATAAATGTATAAAAATTCTTAGAAATTTAGAAATCGCAGCTATACACTTATAAACATACAAATTCATTATCATAATCTTAAAGTATCGTTTTTTTTTTATTTTTTTTTTATTTTATTTTTCTTTTTTGTTTAGTTGAGGCGAATTGTATTTTTTTTTCTTATCTATATATACAACGATATTTAAAATACTTCAACAATTTTAAACGTTTTTCAGCATTTAATAATACTCATTAAGTTTAAGATCTTGTCAAGATGTCAAACAAAAACGAAAACAAAAAAAAATAAAAAAAGTTAAAAAACAAAATGAAAATAATAAAATGGAGGAAAAAATGTAATATGAAAAAATAAACTAAGAAATAGACATGAAAAAAATTAAACAAAAACAAAAAAAATTCCTGATATGAGCATCACATAATCGACTGCACTCTTAAATTGATGCATAGGATTATGAAAATCTTTGTCAAACAGTTATTTTAAATTGTATTAAAGTTGGTAAGTATAGCCTTTTAGTTAATAAATCTGAAAGGATACAGATTTAGTCCTTAGAAGAGGGTTTTTATATGGGACCCGATTTACTTACGAAATTTCCCATTTAATTTTCTTAACGATCGGAACTCATATATTAAATTGAAAAAAAAAATAGCCCTTTCGATATGGTAAAAAATGTAAAATCGCTAAGGCACCCTAGTGAAAATCTCTTTCCGAGCTCTGCTATTCATAAAAGTTTCCTGCCTCATTATTAATAGTTAAAATATCGAATTTCATTAGAAATTGGTTTGCTATGTGAGAAAAAATAAAAATTTGGTCCGCAGTACAAATGCATTTACCTGCATCTGATTTCTTCGAAAAGTTAAGTGGTTTATTTAATTATGAGTCAGAATCAAATATTAAAACCGGCCCCGTATTGAAATTTCATTAAACCGAAATTGTTAAACTTGAACGCATAGCCAAATATTTTTCATACATAGTTAAAATTTTGTTGTGTAAAATTTGTTCAGAAAACAATACCTTCCTTTTTGTTTGCAATATGTTCAAGAGAAATCCTTATAATATTTATATACTTATGTATTTTATGTTTTAAGGGGCGATCTAAAAAAAAATGAAACAAAAATAATTAAATTTTGAAATGAAAAAAATGTTCTTATAAAATTGAGAAAATTTTTCCTTAACAATTTTTTAAAGAAAAATGACAAAATATATTTTTTTTTTAATTTTATTATTCATTCAAAAGGTTAATTACCTCCTAAATATTCTATTTAAAAATTATAATGGTTGCAATTCGAAAATATTTTTTTTTAACATTTTTTTAATATTCTGTTAATATTAAAAATATTTTAACCTATTTATAAGCAATGAAATTCCAAATACAAGAACTAAATTCAAGAATTTTTTTTATCTTGTTGATTCAATTGAAGAGAATGTGTATTTTAAGTTCAATTTAATACTATAAAATAATAGTTAAATAAAAAATTACCCTAGTATACAGTTCAGTATTCCACAGCATTCCCCTAATCATTAAAAATTTAGAATATTTTACAATAATTGGGGTTGGAAAATAATAAAAATTTTCTAATATAATTTTAATTTATAGTTTAGTTTTCAGTTTTTTTTTTTCATCTCATACTTAGAACGCATTAATATGTGCCCTACAAAATAGGGTAGATTAAAATTTGTAAATATGTATATGATTAATAAAATTACATGTTATTCAATTATTAAAGTTAAGTGTTCCTTCTATTTATTGTTTTCTGAATTCGAAGAGGGAGAATTTTTAAAATTAGAGTTAAAAATAATAATGTGCATAATAAATTTTCCTCTTAGACCTTTATTGTCATAAATTATAAAAACCTTTCCATTTAATTGGGGTCTCGAAGAATCACGAATAATATGGGTATATTTCGAATCAGCCAATCTGCCAATCGAGAGTAAATGAAAGAATGAAATATTCTTCTAAAGATTAGATGACTAGACGTCGCGACATGAAATCATTTAAAAGACAATCTGTGCATAATTCTTTAAAATTTGTCACAGCTATTCACTATTTTACTAATATAATAACAGCTATTTTCGGTTAGATTGACCTTTCTTAAAAGTAAATAAAATTTATACCGAAACATTTATAATTCTTGTTTTTTTTTTTTGCTCATTTTTTTTTTAAACAGGATTCTTTTATAAGATTTATACAATGATTTGTGTCAAAGTCATTGCTTTCACAAATCGTTTTCAATGAATTGACTAAAATCAAAAATGTTTAACTTTATTTATATTACATGTTAATGTGTGTATACATATATCAATAATATAAAATGTTATAAGGTATTTCCAGCCTATGTATCACACTTAAATATTAAATCATGGCTTAGGGAATTTTATTTATTTTCAGAAATAATATTCGGAAAATGGTTCAATATGAGAAAATGAAATGTAAAAAAAAACCACAGTATAGCTAATTTAATGTGAAATTCAACATAAATTTGGAAAACCACAATATTTATTAAAATTTCCCAATGTTATTATAGCCATAATTTATAAAATTTATTGTAATATTTATAGGTGCACTATAATAATGGAAAGCGTAAATGGGTTGGATTTTTTTGGTGTTCTATATTTTCATGTTACTTGATTAGTTTGTGTGACCATTAAATTCATCCCTATAATAAGAATGTATTAATTCAAGAAAAGAAATTTTGTAGATTTCGATTTGACATTAAAAATTTCCAATTTCGTTGGAGTCCAAATTTGAATATATGCAATTTAAACTCTGTAATGCATTAAGGTCAATTCAACTTTATTTAATTTAAAAATTAAAAAAAACTCAATATAATTACCGGAGTTTATTTTAATTTTATTTTTTTTTAGCACAACTATAAAATTTCTATAAATAGCACATATATATAGCATAAATCTATTTACTATGAAAACACTTAAGTTCCACATTCACTCACATCACAGTTGGAGTACACATATGTATTTGTGTATAAAAATTATAGCGAAATATTTAAATTGTTTTTTTCTAATTTAAGAAAAGTACTAGATACTTTATGTACATGTATGTCAACGTGTATTTATATTAAGTATATAAGCGGTAAAGAGGTTACCATAAATCAATTCTATATTTTTTTGCACATCGTATCCTTCACCTAATCAACCAATTTGTTATGGCACGTTGAAACAGCACTCACTTTAAAACTGTAAAGAATAAATATAAGAGAAACGTTTATTTTTTTTCCGTATATACAGAATTTTGTTGATTTTAATTTATTTATTTTTTTTTGTTGGCTTTATAATACAGTAATTTTAAAAATTTACCTTAGTTTACCTTATTTACATTATTTTACATACATTTATTTACATATACACCTATACATAAATATCCTTGTAATAAATTTTAGTCACAATTTTTTAAATAATATAAAAATTATTCATGTATGTATGTATGTATGTATAGTTGTGATTATTTTATGTGTACATATTGTATATAATGTAAACGTTTATTAAGAAAGAAAATAAAATAAGAAGTGAATTTTTTTTTAAAGTATTTTTAAAATATTTCAACATTAAAAAATAAGGAAAAAGAGGAAATAAATGGTTCTTAAAATAATAAGAGTTAAAGACAATATAATTTTGACGTATTTTATTTCTTAGAAAATATCGTATATTTTACATTAATGTAGACATGTATTTGTGTATATGTATATACGGTAATATCCAATTAATCTTATTCCTATATAGAGTGTTTCATAACGTGACATAACTTATGAAGTCCTACCAATTCTTAGTTGTGATTGAATTTTGTATTAAAACAAATTGCATAGCATTTCCAATTATAGCTGTTTTCAATTTATCGTTATTCATCTTAGTAGCTAATTTTATATTTTAAACGTTTTTTCATTCCTCTAGATTTGAAATATTTATAATTCATAAATTTAAAAAAAAAACGCGAAATTTCAAATTTTTAATAATTTATTTCTTTTGGTAAAGAACCCTTATGAAGCTGTAAGAGTCGATATTTTAAAAAAAGATATTTTATTAAAATACTTTCCATACTCTTCATAAATTTTCTCTATATATGATCCTTAAAATTATTTATACTCGTATATCATATTTCTTCAATATAGAACATATTTTCTATGAAATGTACTGGTATTATTATGTTGAAAAATTATTGAATTCATCCTAAATTTATGCAAAATTATTTGATAAGAGAAATTGATAAATTTTATTTAGAATAATGCTTTTATAATTAATACACGAAGCAATATTAAATATAAGATCTAAATTAGTAAATTTTAAAGAAATTAATACTCTAATAAAGGAGCAGTGCGAATTTTAGTTGGTTGGTTTTATCAAATTTGATCCAAGATTTAAATGAACAGTATTTTAAAAATTTTGATTTTCTTTGAAATATTATATGAGAAATTACCAATTTCTCATAATATTCCTCTAAATTAAATTTATTAAATATATTTTACGTTTTTTTAATTATTTAATTATATATCTGTTATATTATGATAAAATCATATATTAATGTTAAGATACTCTCTCTCACTCTTATTCAATTTATATAATTAATATAATCTAATTTTAAATCTCTATGTTAATCTCTTATATTACTTAAGAGATTATTTACGAATAACATGAGTAAAAAATTATGTTCAATGAAACATGATATAACCATTACACAAATACCATGCATGTACGTTATATTCATGTATATATACATATGTTACACAACCTGTTATAATAAAAATTAATGTAACAACTTTGAAATGTCCTTAAATTGTAAAATCTTGTTTTAAAATATTTACCGCACATCAGTTGTACAATTATTATACATACACTTTTTGTTTTATATATTTGTATATAAAAATTGCATACCATTTAAAATTTTTTGTATGATAATACAATTATTTGTTTGTTACCATATTACATTGTTGTTGCTTTTTACCATATTATACCGCGTCGTTTTTTTTTCAATGATATTGTCAACTTATTAAGGAAAATTTATTTTTGTCATGTTATATGATAGCGAATTATACTATTATTTTTATTAATATTATTACTATCGCACCTAACCTAGACACAATATTATGCATATGTGTATATATAGATATATATTTGTAAAAATAAACAATTTTCAGACATTTTAATAATTAATGAAGCAAAAGGTCTCTTATAAATTATTGCAATAACTCAATCATGAAACACTCTTTTTTTCATAATATTTTGTATGAAAATATCATGTGTGTTATAATATGTACATACGTTTATATATAAAATATGAATAAGAATGATGTACTTTTGTAATATAACAGTATATTAGCTTACATATATACAATGTATGCGAATATACTTAATTTTTTTCTTGATTTTTCTTTTTTTTGTATGTAAATTATTTACGGCTGTTATATAAAATGTCAAATTTGTAATACAAAAAAAAAAAATTTGGAAAAGAAATAAAGTATAAGGAGAAAATTTTCTTTTGTTTTTTTGTTTCTTGGAGTAATGTATTATTGTAACATATGTATATGTATGTATTTTTGTGTGTATGTATATAAGTATTATAAAGTTTTAGTGTGTTACTAAAATAAGTAACATATCTATGACGGTGGAAAAATAACACCAAAAACAAAAAACATAAAGAAATTTTCAATATATTTTTTGTCTGGCGTTATTCTCAACACACACATTGGCACATAAGTAAACATGGGAGCATAAAAAATTTAAAATATCAATCTGCCTATATATATATACGACGAATGTATACCTACATACATATATATATATATATATGTATACTTTTATTATTCGTGTATTCTTATATCTTAAAATCGTGAACCATTAAGGATAACAAGGATATGCCATCAGTGAAAATGTTATTTTATTTGAATTTTTTTATTATTTTCTTGAATTTTTTTTTTGAACCAGAATACAATTTTATTTTTTTATATTTTGATTTTTCTTTGAATCTTGTAACATACTAGAAGAGATAGCATACCTATATATACCTAAATTACTGTTATATTTAACTTTATTTCAACAGTAATTTTACCGTCTTTTGGTGGTTGTTTTTTTATTATTTTTTTTAATATACAAAAATAAATTCTATGTTATAGGTAAGGTATACAAGAATGTTTATGTGTATATGTATATTGTCTATGCAAAAAAATATATGTTATACATATTATGTAAAATGATAATAAAAAACAATATATTAAAAAAAAGAAGAATATAACAAACAGAGAAACAGAAAAATAAATAAATAAAAAATATAAAAACAAAAAAAAAAAAGAGAAACAATAAAAAGAGAAATGAAAAGAAAAAAAACCTCAAATTCATTTTCATTTTCATCTTGATTAAAAAGGTTCGAAAGCCTAATGGCATAAGAGTAAATTTATTATGGTACTTTTTTTTTTTTGTTATGTGAGTAATATGTTTTTACATACATACATAATATTTGCATATTTATATTCGTCGTCGTAACATGTTTGCTTGTAATAAATAAATAAATATTTACAGTACTTGTTAAAAAATTTATTTATACATTTTTTTTCTCTCTTATTTTTACAAGAATATTTTGAAGAATTTTTTAATATTTTCCTACTGTGTGTACAATAGTACTATTATTATTCGAGTATACCATATTATGTGTGTATTAACAGATTTTTTTTTATATATATAAAAATTATGTATAATTTTCATTAAATATAATAATATGTATAGAAAATACCCACATGTTTGTATAATATAGAATTTTATATACAATATTTAAATATTTTGAATGAAAAATCAAATAATTTGACAATGATTTTAATTGAAATAATAAATAAAAGTGAATGAAATAAATAAATAATTGAATAAATGAATAAATATTAAAATAAATTCATATATAATATTAATTTGTTAGTTAAATAAATAAAAATAAAAAAAAAAAAAACAGAAATATTTCGTAAAAAGTTCACGCATATATTGTATGAGTAGTTGTAAACAACCCAAAAATTTTTTTTCATTTAACAAAAATTTGCTTTTGCGTTCATTACCGACAGATTTATTGAAATTTGTACAAAATGCAAAACGAAAACAATTATGTTTTAAGCCGAACAAAAAAAGGTTTTTTCTGACAATATTTCGAAATGTTAAGGCGTAGATTTGTAGATTGCAAATTTAGACTGCACCGCGACCGCGTATAAGGATCTATTGTGCTCCAATCACTGGACCCCACCTCCCCTCCCCTCGCTCATGAAGGCTAGGCATGGCCTTAAAGGAGTCGCTGGATCGACTTATAACCTGCAAACTAACACAACTCCGCTAAAGTAGGAGCAAATTCTGCCATTATTTAATTTCCCCTGCGAGCGAGGGTAACACACTCTCCTAGAAATTGTACTAGATAGATGTCTAGATATTGAATGGTAGTAATTTTTTATTAAAATTTTTCTCTGTGCACAATTTTATGAAGTGAATAATTTGTATATTATATGAATAAAAATTTGTATAATTTTTAAATTTTAATGAATTTCTCAAAAGTAATACATACATAATATGCATGTAGGCTTTCTGTTTTTTTTTTCATATTGTAAAAATACAATTTAATTAAAATAAATATTTGAATATTTGTATACATTTTGCAGAAATACTACGTAAATAATCTTCACATTTTTACATATGAATCTAATAAGAAAATTGTATACACTTTGAAAAATTTTCGAAGACAATTAGTATAAGAATTTAAAGTTAAAAAAAGTGTGAGAACTAGAGCAAATTTTCTATAAGAAAATTTTACAGATATACCCCGTGGGAGAAGAGTATATATATATAGTTTTCTGATTTATGAACATATGTACATATTATATTCATATTTAGTGTAAAATTATGCCTTGATCAAATGGTTTTTGTATAATAATGCGTCCATTCGGTTTCATGATATCTCAGAATGGGTAACCCTTATAATATTTATATGGGTTATCATCATATATCATCAATTCGGAAAACGATTTAAGATAGTTACCATACAAATCAAGAAGAGTTATTTTAAATATTTTAAGACCTATAAAAAAAAAATATTAATATGAAATTTTCTAAACGCATGTACATATGTCCAATTATATTCTATCTGCAGTTGAGGTGACTCCGTGAATTTCAGTAAAAAATAGTCAAAGTATAGTTTATATATACCTCAAAAATTTTGTTGAACTAGCTCAATAGGAGTTACCAGTATAATTTTTAATATTAATTTAGAATATTGCGAATATTAATTAAGATAATTTCTTACAATATGTGCAACTTACCTCGACTGAATTTCTAATAAAAATTTTTGGAATATCTATGAGTAAGAATTAAAATCCTTAAAAAAAATTTACAACAATTTTCTAAATTTGAATTTAAAACCCTTGCGATTGCTTATCAAATACAAATTATTAGATAATTTAATTATTTACACATAATATTATGGTTGTTGTTTAAATTCCAATTTAAAATGTATAACATAATATAATTATAATTCCAAATTATATGCAAGAAGTCATTTTCGAAATAAACATGACAATAATTACACTTTCATATATAAGTGCATTGTAATATTAAGAAAATCATTTGAGAAATCTTATTGGATAAATATAATAAAACATATTATTAAAATTATATATACTATTTGGAAATTAAATTTAATATTATAATTATTTACCTTATTTACCTGTGTGTATAAAATATGAATAATATCCTTTTTATATCTACATATATTACGTAATTTCAATCTAAAATTATTTACAATTTGTTATTAAGTGTTAAAGTATTTTGTACGTGATTAAATATCATGTCATTTAGATACAAGACGTCATGACTTTATGTGTATAGGCTTCTTATATAATAATTAAATCAAAACAAAAAAAAATAAGTTTTCTACAATAATTATAAAATGTTTTGATTCTTATTATTTATTTTACTTTTAAACTTAATTTATATGTATACACGTGGTTGTGGATGTTTTTTTTAATTATAGTCAAACACACTTTATCTTTGTCTTATCCGTAGTTATTGTGTGCAAATTAATTTTAAATCCTTATATTATAATATTCATAAGTATGTTTACTTGTATGTAAGAAATAAGAGTGTATATTGTGAAGAAGCTATACAGTATATAATCAGATAGATGATAGTCTCTTTTGAGAACTTGAAACTGACAATTCTTATAAACACATACGATTGGAACATTTCTAAAGCTCGGATTATGAATAACAACCGTGAATAGAATCTTGTCAAAAATACTGGAAAAATTTATACATTCTTGCGAATTATGAATGTCCAATAGGTTGATGCTTATCTATTCATCTGGATTTTCAGACTCTATCACAATTTTGTTATTTATAAAAATGAAGGGAGCTGAACAAATTTAGGGGCATTTAGATATATTTATTATACACACTATGTTTAAATAAGAGTAGATGAAGGTAGTTGGTAAATCTCCGTGAATTTAATCGATAGACCCTTAAATACAGTATACCTTAATTAATTTCTGTAAACCACCAGGATTTAAGTAAACTGATATTCCAAAGTGGGAATTTCTAATTTTCTCATTTATTCTATTGTTAATTAAATTACTGGTGTAACACAGTTTACGATTTCAATTTAGAACATATTTGACACATTTGCCTAATTATAGAAAAAAGCTCAATAATCAGGATTTTAAATTCAAATTCTCATTTTTATCCTGGTTTCACTGTTTATTAAGGAGTTGTTTTAAAACAGGTCAAACAACTTTGAATAAAAATTTACTTATATATATATATATATATATATATTTATGTATGCATATACAATTATAATAGAAAGAATATTAAACTCAGAATATAAAAGAAAAAAATATCCTTTTATCAAGGTTAAGATTTTTAACACCATTTTCTATTTTAGAACTTAATTATTTTTTTTTTCTTTATATAAAATAGCCAAAAACAAATTTTTGTTGTCTAAAAGCTATTGTTACTTTATATAGAACATAAAAGTACACTATAAATAAACATAATTATGGTACCTTTATCAAAATATTCCTTAGAATATTTTGAAGGGTTATTAAGCCTGTCATAAGAAAAAATATTTTCTTAAATTAAAGAAAACAAAAATTATTTTTCTAATTTATTTTGTTTGTTATACGTATATATATATATAGTTTGAGATAATTAATTTCAAGCGTTACCATATTTTTGTTGATAGAAGCTATTAAATATTTCTTTTTTCAAAATTATATAAAATTTGTTAATGTTAACATGACGTTGCCTCTTATTTTGGAATATTTGTTAAAACTTTCTGAAAAAAATGCTGTATTGTAGAAAAATTTTGTTGTATATATTATAACAGTTAGCACTTAAGATAAAATTAATATAAAGTAATCTACTGAAACAAATGTGTGTAACAGCTGCTATGAGAATTGTTTTAAATTGCTGTGCTAATTGTGTAAATTTAGGCTGTATTTTTGGTACTATTGACGCAGTATTTTTCTGTAATATTAAAATGTGGAGTAGAATGAAAAATTCTTTAAAAAAACTGAATATCTACCTCTTGGAATTAATAATGAATTTCCATAAAAAATTTTTATGAACGAAATTTCGTAACATAGCTGTTGTTATTTGAAGTAATGGAAACAAAAATTTGGATCGTTGGTATTATTTAGTTATAAATATATTTATAATAAATATTTTATTATTCAATTAGAAAATTTAAAATTCATAAAAATAGTTAATTATAATTAATTGCCAAATCAGCACATTTTTTTTTAATAATTCAAATGCTTATTAATTATGCTCATATGGCAACATTATTCTTAAAATTTTTTTTTTTTTACTTTTACAAAAAAAATTACAATGTTATTTTCCAAGTATAAAGAGAAAATATACTGAAAATGAAAAGTTTTTTTTTGTTTCTTTGATTTTCAATAATGCAAATAATTTTGAGATTTTCAATAATTCAAATAATTTTGAATGAGACTGTAAGAATTATTTGAATAGAAGACAATCTTATAACGCATACATAATATTATATACTTATGAGAGAGAAGACATTAAAATACAAAATAGAGTTGTTTTGTGGCAGGTACACACTAATGATATGCTCAGTTTTTTGTTTATTTTTTTGTTTTTCTCTCTGATTTTAAGAATTTTTGAGGAGTGTTTGATGGGTGGAAAACATAAGAAAAATAAAATAATTTATAAAAAAAAAACACTATAATAATAACAATATCACAGTAATAATAATAATGAGACATATGTGTCTGTGTTGGTGGTAATAATATGTTATAAGAACATATAGGTATGTATATATTTTTCATATACATTTGAGAAATAAAATATTACGCTTAAAGTTAAATGAGAGAATCATGTAAATTGTAATACTAATTTTTCTTTTACAGTTTTTATTACCCCCGTGCTCAGTTAATAAATTTATTTTCGGTTTTTTTTTTTTTTGGAATTCAATTTTACTTTTTTGTTGTGTTTTCAGTTTTTTTCTCTTCCTTATTTATTTGATAATTTTTTCTTTTTGGTTTTTTTATTGTCGGTAAAATGAATGAAAAACTATTTTATTGTCCTTAGTGTTTTTTATTTGTACTTTTGTTATTGTTGTTTTTGTTGTGTTTTCCTTTTTTTGAATAAAATTAAAGTAAAATTTTGAATTATTCTTGAAATTAATTTTATCATTAATTTTATGTTTTTTTTTATTGTTTTTATTATCAGAATTTTATTATTTAACTTAACAAACCAAATCAGAAATAATAAAAAATAATAATGAAAAAAAATAAATTAAAAAAAAAACAAAAAAAGGGAAAAGGAAGTGGATAAGATACGAAAAATAAAGCAAAAAAAAACGTGAGGAAAAAAATATTATAAAAACAAAAATTCAAGTAAAATAATCGAGATTTTTTTAATGTTGCGAAAGTAATTCAAAACATGCTTCAGTTAAGTTGAATATGAATGACATTTTACCATAATATTGTAAATAATGTTTACCTGTTGGTATTTATTAAATACATATGTATTATATGGTATTCCTTGTATATGTATATAGATATTAGAATTATTTTGTTTATAAATTTAACATATAAACTGTTATACATTCTTATATACTCAAATTTTATATTGGAATTTCTTTTTTTTGTGTATGTTTTCAATTCTTTTTGTAATGAGTTTTTTCGAGGACAAATAATATTTGGTCCTTTTATTTTTTCAAGGATATTTTGTGATTTTAGGCTTTAAAAAACATTGAATTATTATTGTATTCCCTTAACTTTAGAATAAAAGCTCAATTTTTATTAAATTTGTTTTTCTTTTTTGCATTATAATGAAATATCCGAAATTTATCTTTATATTAATAATAAAGAAAAGGTAAAAACCAAAAAAAAAAAAGAGATAGAAAATTTTTGGGGTAAAACAATAAGAATATTTCTTTATACCGTTGTTATGATAACAGTAACCAGGTTTTTAAAATAATTTTCAAAAACAAAAAAAAAATTGTTAACTTATTGTTTTTTTGTATTTTTTTTTTTCGACTCTCTTCCTTTTTATTTATTTTGGTTTTTATGTTTGTGCGTAAGTGAATTATGTGTTTATTTTAAATAATTTTTATGATTGTTATAGATGGAATGGTTGTTGCTTGATCCTATATTGCTCTGTAAATGAAAATAAAAACAAAAATTTTTGTAATTTTTACGCCTTTAATTCTGAAATTTAAAGTAGATATTTATGTTTTTGTATTTTTTTGGTAACATAAATCAGTTTTTGTGGTATAGCTAAAGTTATACAACATAAAAATATTATAAAATTGTAATAATCAAAAACATTAAAAAAATTTTTCATGTTCTTTTGTTTTTTGTAAAATTATTTAATGGGTACATTTTTTATTATGCTGGACTTTAAATATACTCACGTTTGTACATGATGTTGTAATAAATAAAATTGTTAATTATTGTAATTAACATTTGTTTTTTTTTTTTTGAAACAAGTCACAGTTGAATGTTATTTTATGTGCAGTAAATTCTTATTAAGAGGAATGTTTTTGTGGTTTAAATGACAAATTATTTTATAATGTCACCATATAATATTATATAATCTTAATTATTTTTTGTAAATTAAATATGTTGTTTGTTTTATGGTAACAAAAAATTATAAATATAAAGCCAGAGAAAGTAAGATATAATTAAGGAAAATCTGATGTGAACAAAATATAACAGAATATATGTATAATAGAGCGATAATGTGTTTTTTCTATAAATAATATTAAAAAAGAAAATAATTACTTAATTATTCTTTTTGGTTCCCCGACAAAGTTACACAGCATTATTTGAAAATTTAGTTGAAACATTTTAGACAAGTTATTCTCATAACGTCCTTACAAAAATGTAAATTCGATTTCCAGAAAATCTTCTTTTTACATAAACTTTGGGTTTATAATTGAGTTTTTTGTTGGAAAACTCAAATCTTGTTTCAAATGTAATCAAATTGTGTAAATAATTATTTCTTATGAGATGAGATCTCTTATGATATAGATAAAAAATGTAAAATCGTCACCTAGTTAAAATCTAGTATCAGACTTTTTATATTTTCGTAATTTTTCTATAAATTTTTCTAAAACTAATTTATTTATACTTAACTGACATGGAAAAACACATGCTTCCCTGGCACGGAAAAATGCATTTCTGTCAGGAATTCAACACTTAAAACTTTGTCTAATCACATAACTAAACTTATTGTATGATATGTGGTCGGAGTATTTGATATAATATATAATCTGTGAATAATAATATAATTTTTGTGATCAAATTAACTTATGTTAATTATATATTTAAATAATATTTGTATTGTATTGCAAAAAATTCTTTTTGATTTTCGCTAGAATATTTGTACAATATTAATTGAAGAGTTAAAGGAATTTTGAATTAGTCCTTATAATAATAATAATAATAATACTAATAATAAAAATAATAATATCTAATTATAGGAAAACCTAACAAATGTAAACATGTGAAGGCCCCAGTAGTTAGAACAAATTTTTTACTAAAATGTTGAAGTGAGTTTACTACAAAAACCAAAATCACTAGCTTTCATGAAGCTTATGATTAAACCACGTAAATTGTAAATTTACTTGATGATAGAATAAATTACAGAATTATTATAAAATCTAATAAAACTATCTCTACTTTAGCAAAAATCGAATTATCAAATTATTAATTACATTTAATTATATTCATAATTTAAATAATTTCTAACAGTATAAAAAAAACATGTACTTAATTTAATATATAAATCTGTTTAAAATTAAATCTTGTACCTATCGCAAAATTAAGATTTTTTCTCTGTATGAAATAGAAATATTTCAAACCGATGTTTTCCTACCAGCTATCTGGAATTAGTTCTTTTGATTAAATTAATTAGTCATTTATTGAATTAAAGTTTAATGAGTTATTTCAGATATTATTCAGGCCTCCTATATACGAATTTTCCCCATTAGATGAGCTTTTATAAGGCAAAATTACTACTGTACACAAAATCAATGTTTTGAAGGAAAAGAGAAAAAATGAAATTTATATAGAGCATAATTAAATAGATTTCAATCACTTTGTCATTCAATAAATCTAATCCTTATATTATAAATGTGTAATTTTATAATTTGAATTTTCTTATGTTAAATTGATTGTACAATGTAAATTTTGAAATTCTATTTCAAAAATTTTTGGCAGGACAATTAAATAATAAATATTTTGATATTTTTTGAATATCTAGGCATATTTTATAAGTTTTTGTTTTTGACAAAAACTTATTTTGAATTTGTTTCTTTTGGCAATCTAATTACAATTTATCCTTGAATTAATAAAATTGTTAAAAAGAATAATCTAATATCTTAAAACAATTACTATAAGTACTTATAGTATTTAAAATTAATTTTAATTTAAAACAGTGGGATTTTATATAAATAAATTATTCAAAAGAATTTAATAAGAGAAATGGGAAATAAAAACTTTTCTTTATAACTTTTTATTTTGTTTTTAAATATTTTTATTTGCGTATTTTATAAATTATTTATAAATTTTTATTGGTTTCTCATTTTCTTATTTATTGTGTCCATTATTATAAAATATAACAATAAAATAAACTGCTTTTTTAAAAGACATTTCTTGTCTAATATTTGAATTAACTAAAATTTTGTTTTTATTGGATTTGAATCTCGATGGATGAAATTTTATTGCTTAAAATAAAGGGGGAGAAAAGCAAAATTTTTGATTATTATATTATACGTTAGCTAGTAAAATATAGGAAGTTCTTATAAAAATTAGGGTTTATAAAAACCATGACCTTTAAAATAGAGCATAGCCCTTGACAATGATGTTTGGGAATTGTATTTACAATAGCCGTAGATTTAAATAATCAATAACGAAAACGATATTTCATCAAAAACAATTTTCTTGATATACACATAAAATTGCATACTTTTAGGGCCAAACTAATAATAATAATTTGTAAGTTTTGTTTGCATTCAAATTGAGTTTCAAAGAAAATAACAAGAAAAGTAGGATAATAAATTTTTAATAAATACAGATTTAGTTGAAATTTCGTTAAAATTGTTAAAAATAATATCTGTGAACACGCAGAAACCACATGACATGATTTGTAGAAAGAATCCTTTAATTTTCCATTTAATTAATTACTCGTCTAAATTTTTGTCTAAATTACTCATATATTAGTATCCTCTTTTTTAATAAAATCTTCAATTAAAAGATTTGAAAAAAAAAAAATAATTTTTTTGTTGAAATTTAAACTTCATTGAAAAATCTTATATGAGATTGTCAAGGGAAAAATTAAAATTTGCATATATTATGTTTAATCATTTTGGGAATATTTTATGTAATATTTTATGTAATATATTTAATGGGAGAGCCAAAGCAATAATAATGAATTAATGAAGAATATCATAAACGACACATGGGTAAATTTAAAATATTTTTAATGGTTTTGAAAAAAGAAAAAAAATTTCTGATGCGCAAACACTTTGAAAAAGTTTTTTACACAAAGAACAAAAAGAAAAAGGTGAATGTTAAATATAAAATATTTTGTGGGGTCACACTGGAAACAATTTTAAATTTTAAAAATTTTTAAAAATCATTTTACTATGCAATTAACAAAATGTTGAGATAATATTTAGAGTTCGTATTTAAAATTAAAGGTATTTTATCTTTGCCTAACTGTTATATTATCTATATAGGCTTATATTAATTTCGGTATTAACATGAAATTGGGAGTTAAGTTAAGGATCAACATGAATGCGAGCCAGGTTGTAAATTCATTACCATTTAAGAAAATTCAAATTTGAAGTAGATTGTTAAAAAATGGCTATTAATTAAATTTTTTTAATTATATAAAATCAATTACTGCAATTGACGAATTTTTCTAAAGTTTCACTTACCAATTATATTGAAATTGGAAATTGAAGATACGGTGCATATACGCTTTATTTTGCATCAAATATTTTAAATAATTCATAAATTTATAGAGAAACTATTATTCATTTTATAAAAATTTAATATTAAATTCTCTTCATTAACCATGAAAATCTCATAATATAATCATGAGAATAAATGGTATGACGTTGTATATGTAGAGCTACTCGTATAAAAAGTTCATTACGACTTTACTATAATTAAGTTTTCAATTAATTTAAAAAAAAAATGACATAAAGAAGTTCAGATGGTTTGGTTTCGTTTCAATAATAATCACAAAAAAAAAAATTGTTGTTCAAAAAATCCTTTTAACTCCTTATGACACATTGTAAATTAAAAGGTATTAAAAAAAAAAGTTTTCCCTTTGTTATGAAAAATCTCTCTTTTCATTTTTTTTTACCGTTCTACAAGCAAATTTTAAAATTATGTTTAATTAAATATTTTTCCCCATGCGGATTTTCGCAAAGAATACAAAAACAAAAAAAAATAAAAAACACAAAGAGTCCCTTTTCTTGTTGCCTAGTTTTTGTAATTTTCCAAAAAAAATTTGTATAAAATTGCTTATAAGTTTTATTCTGTCCGTTCGTCCGTCTACACCCATCTACACCCTTAAAGATAGGAAGCTCAAATTTTATATGTACGTAGATTTTTACTGCAAACTTATTTCTGTAGAAGAAAATTTTTAAAATCTCTAAAATTTATAGCCCCTAAAAGACCAAAAAATGCTATTTTTGACTATTTATTTAAAAGAAACCATAAATAATTTTCGAATTTTGCAAACGCAGAAAAGTAAGAGCTGGTTTCTTCTACCTTGCCATATAATATTTCATCTTTAAATTTTCTTAGCTTTATTTAAGATCCATTTTTTACAAAATTTTTGATGTTGTTTTTCTTTTATATGGAAATATGTAGAAGCCTGAAACTATAGTAGCTTTTAGATACTAATAAATAGTTAATTTCGTTAGAAAAATTTTTTTTTAGTATCTCTACCTCTTCTCAAGTTATCGCCTCTCGAAATTTGTAAAATTTAAATATTCAGATCCCTATATTTTCGAAATTGCAAACTTTTATAAATTTTTATGAACTTAGAAATCTAACGATATGCCATCAAACATCATGAATATTTTTCTTAACTCGCGCAATTAACCCTTGTATTCGAGCACTATATTAACACCTTTTTCAATTATTATTCTTGCCTTATCCTAAATGTATGTAATTTTTGAAATATTTTGGTATATATGAATGAAAGTAATTTTAATAATGTATTTCTTTTGTTTTAAGGAAAAGTGTTATATTACAAACCATTGGTTTGACTCAACTTTTTTTTTTACATAAGAAACGTGTGAAAAATTTCATATTATAATCAAATTATTAAAACAAAGTTCATTCGCAGTCTTATTTTCAAATTACAAGAACAGCAAAAAAAAAAAGTATATTATTTAAATACTTTAAGCGTGAAACGAAAACCTCTTGAAAAATTGTTAGGTCTCTTAAAAAAAAATTTGATTTAAAGGTGTACGAATTGTGAATTAACAGAAACACGCCAATATGCACACACAAAAATATTTTTGAAGTGGGTAAGAAATAGCAGAAAGAGCTTAATATGATGCTTTCAAAAAAAGAGAGGTGCGACAGTGTTTATTTTTGAAATAAAGTAAATTTCTTTGATATTACAAGAGGATACTTGTAATATTAAAAAAAATTAATTTCGAAAATGTTAAAATTAATATTAAAGAATTATTTATAGTTTGAAATGGTGAGAGAAACCTTTAAAATAATGCCTGTGTACATGGTTTTCCAAATATTTACATCTTGTAGCAAATGCTTAAAAATTTCTATCTGAACTAATTAAGCGATCTATCTGAACGAATTAACTTCTTTGTCGAATCTAAAAAGCCGCGCCAAAGTCTCCATTAATAAGTCTTCCAGGCCTCTAGCTAACGCTTCCTCTTCAACTAAATCAGATGTTAGTATAACAGAAAAATTATCAATAATTACAAAACTATATTGCGAATTAAAATATATACTATACGAAATTTGTGTGCAAAAATTCAGTATTTTTATTCAGTTTCCTTTATCGAATTAAATTCCTTTTCAATAATATTCAAATATTCATTGTATTCAGAGGGATGCAAAACGTAGTATATAAGGAAAAAAAAAATTTAATGTAAACATGACAGGGTAGGGATATTTTAATTAATTTTCGTTTAGCATTAATTTTAAATTATAAATCCCACGGGTCAAGTACTTTACCCTTAAGGGAAATTTAAATAATAAGAACATACACAGAAAAAAAAGAGTAGAAAATTTACCTAAAACAATAGTATAAATCACCTAATGAAATGCTTGATTTTCAGCCTCCTAAACTATTTAGCTACATTGCCTAATTTAAATTAGCTGAATTTACTTTTTAATAATTAGGAAAATTAACCAAATAAATTAGCTAATTTATCTACAATACTAGCTAAAACACCTAAACATTTGTCTGGATTTCAACTAAGCAAATAGTTGGTTCACCTAATCTTTTAGTTGAATTATTTTAAAATCTTTTTGGAATTCAACTAAAGAAATTGGAATTTCACCTAAATAAGTAGCTGAAAAATATTCCCTACAATAGATAATATGCCTAATTATTTAGTTATAAGAATCGAAAATATAACTATTTAATTAGATAAATAAAATAGAGTTTTTACCTATTATATTAGAAAAAGTACCTAAATAAATTCGGCTCTCTTCTAAATTTATTTAGGCTTAATCCTGAAAATAAGAGGATGTTATAAATTAAAAATTAAGTTTTGTTTCATTTAATTTTATTCACAACAAAAGAAAAATGTATTATTTTTAAAACATATATAGGTAATTAAAAAAAAACTTATTGGTTTTCAAATTACTAAAAGTAATTACGTCATTAATTTGGTATAAAGTATTGTGGACATATAATTTATTTGTGCAACTTAGTTTTTCAAATTTCAAATTTTTCAGGCTCCAAATGTAATGATTGACTTTCTGAAAGTTTTTAACACTCCTGCGTTTTGGTATTTTTTAGATAAACTGTAATATTTTTCTAGTAATTTACCTCGTTGACCTTTAGCTCCAACGTAAATTTACTAAAAGTAAAACTATATCAAGAATCCAAGTAATTACATTAAATTATAAACAATAAAAAAACAACTACTAACCAAATCGAAAGTTTCGCTTATGCTACTACCTTGCTGCAACGTAGACGTACTCTGTGTATTTGAAAGCCAATTTCCTACTGTATTAGATGTAGATAATGTATCAGAACCTTGTTTTATTTTTTAAATTTTTTAAAATTAATTTCAATCACTAAAAATTTACTTTACAAAAACAAAACTATGCTTCTTAACTATATCAATATTCACCATATACTAGCTTCTATTCAAATACTTTAAAAATTAGAATACAAAAAAAACTAGCGGTACTTTGGATTTTCTCTTGATAAAACGAGTGTTTTTATGTGAATTCAGCTAATGTTTTCGATATTTCGACTAATGTTTTAGTTAATTTTTTTTTGGAGCAAAATAAAGTGGCTGAATAACCTAAAGTTATAGTTAAGATATCTAGAAAAGTAGTCATTGAAGTAGAAAAGTAACGGTATTTTGTTTTTTATTTTTTCTGAACAAAATATTTAATCTTTTGATAAGTCAGCCAATGTTTTTGGTAGTTCAACTAATGTTTTAGTCAATTTTTTGCAATAAAATGAAATAGCTAAATCAACTACTGTTGTAGTCAAAATATTTAAAAATGTAGTCATTGATTAGGAATTTATATAAAAACTGTAAATTTATTTTTTGTTTTCTTTTCTAAAATAACCAAATGTTTAGGTGAAATGTCTATTAAAATTAGTTGAATATTTTCAACTACTTATTTTAGATAATACACCTAAAGGATTAGACATATCACCTATTTTTTTTAATATTGCATTCAACTAATTCTAAATAGTTGAGCCAGCTAATAATGAATTTTAGAACAGCTAAAGGAGTTGTCAATACTTCTAATTGTTTATAAAAAACACCTAATTTGTGATCAGCTAATTACGATTAGTTGAAAAATCTAATTCATTTTTTTCTGTGTAAGAAATAAATTTATTGAAAGAATCAAAATTCTATAAAACAAGAAAGGTATAAGAGGTATTTTAAGATTTGCTGAAATTTTAAGGTTTACATAATTATTATTTGTTATTTTAGTGTGGTAACTAGATCCCCCCTCCATCTTGATGATTATATTATTATTATTATTATTTTAAGTTAAAAATATTTTTCTTTTCATCAATTTTGATAAAATAATAAAACTTTCTAATTATTTTCCTAATGGTTTAACTTAATTAAATTTAAATGTAAATTTTTAATTTTGTTTAAATTTTGTCGACAAATCAATATGAATGTAAACGGCTTTAAGGCTTAATTTAACTTAATTACTACTTTTTTGCTTTTTGCAATCGCTTGCATTTAATAAAAATTAAAATCAAAATAATCATTCTAAATTCATAACTTTGAAGTTCACAATATTCCAAGACTATCAAATGACTTGATTGAGATCTAAAATAAATGGAAGAGCTCATTATGTGTAAATTATGTAAGCTGCCATACAGAATACGAAATGAAAGAAAGAGATTTTAGCACGCGTAAATTGTCTAAATTATATTTGCTGTACACAATTCGAAAATACAAACAAAACAAACAGAAGTCACAAGAAAACTGTTCAAAAAGATAAATCTGAATTGTACGGGGACTCTATTGTGGCGATAGCTCTATTGTGGGGAGAAATTGGAGTTGTCATAGGGTTTACCGTCGAGTCTAATTGGCAAGAATAGCAGAAGAATGGGCAAATTTTCCTTTTTGGTCGTTTTTATTTTTTTTCAACCAGTTGATATCAAAAACAATAAGTAATATTAATGCAGGGCTTTTAAAATGCACGGGTATTACAGCGAGCTTATCTGGTTTACAACAAATACCTTATGGTATAATTGTGTTTACTCACCTAAACCTAATTAAAGTCTACTAGATAGATTACCAATAATATGTCACTCTAAGAAGTCAATGAGCTTTGGTGTTTTTACTCACAAGTAATCAAAATTCTTCTTCTTTTAACTTTTAAAATAAACCACTATAGTAGATTTGTGTAAAAAATAACTTAATATGAAAAAAAAGAAATTGAATTTCAAAAAAAAAAAAACAGAGAGAATATAAAACCATAATTGCTCATTAACTCATGTATAAAGAAACTACATTTTGGAGCTGTTCATGTAAAATGTTACAAAGATGAGTTTATTATATAAGACAAGTTATTCTTTCATTTATTCAACATGAAAGTAAAGACTTTTTGTTGAAAAGTTTCTTCGTTTCGTTTAATTTTGTATTTACCTATGTGATGAAAGTACTCTTAATGAAGATAAATTTTAGGTAAAAGAAAACAGATTTTGTTTATTAACATAGCAACTATGAATAAACAAATACATATATATACCAACATATTATATACATTATAGTTAAATAAAAGTGTTGTCAAATATTAGGTAAAAGTTTCTTTTATATTATTGTACATATTTGTTCTTTTCATCAATTAAAGTCAAATAGTAAAGAAGACTTTTCTCTTATATTGTGCACATACAATTACAATATGTACATGTATAATTGTAAAATGGGATGAAGTTAAAGGTATATGAACTTATGTAAGGCTGCCGTTTGATTTATTAGAAACAAGGATTTTTCCAATCAAAAATTTTAGTATTTTTGATGAAAAAGGAGCAGAAAGAAAAACGCTTCTCATGGAACGGAATCATAGTAACGAAATTTCCAAGTTTAAATGAATTTGATTCTTTATAATTTTCAGATCGAGGTAATGAAAATTTCACATGATCGCTCTTTCATGCAGCTAGTGGGATATGAAATATATATTAAACTGATATTTTACTATTTTCAATTCAATTCAAATTCTTATCGCCCAATCTGTGGGGAAAATTTTGTTATTCAAAAGTAAAAGAGAAATAAATATACAGGGTACAATATAGGAAAATAAATATTCCCATCAGTATGAAACGGCAGCCTCGCTACAATATATTTACATTCATTAATTCATTTTAGTGCATATAAAGAACAACATATCAAGAGTTACACGAGAGAATAGTGCAGATTTTGTTTTTTTTTTAAAGGATAACAGAATTTTATATGTGTTTAATATCAAATTCATTGAATATAAGATTACGTACATTATGTAAATATACATGTACATATTATAGGATGAAAACAAAAATCTATTTATTTGTCTATTTATCTCTTGTACATTTTATATTATTATGATGTTGAACAAAAATAGTTTTGACATATAAAATTTAACCATATTATTTTAATATTCATTCTTATTTCAACATTTATTCAAACATGAATGTATGATGAACTTAAACGTATATGATAGAGAAGGATTTTTAATATTCTAAAATTAAATTGTGCAAATAAACAAATAAAGGATTCTATCTATATATACTCGTAACAAGCATATACATACATATAAATTATGTTACACTCAATGTTTTGTAAAAACAGAAAACATATTAATCCTTGTATAGGGCACATATACAATTAAATATGTAAACATGTTAATATTTAACAATATAGTTCTATACAGTATACAAAATATGTAGTGGAAAAAGAAAAAGAGAAAAGTAAAAAGTATATGTTTACCACTTTAGTTTTTTTTCTATGCTACAATACAACACAACCACCAATCGTTGAAATTTTCGTTCACACGTGAGTTAACAACACAAAAAGTCATGAACTTGCATACCATACATGGAAAAAATTTATTTTGTTTTAGGATACTTTCTATTAATATATTATAAATTTTCTTACACTAGAATTACTATTAAATTTTGAAGAAAAAATAATAATAAGCTTATAAAAAATTTAGTGTAAAGTATTATAATTTTTTCCTTAAAAATTATTGTCTCCTGTACTCGCTGATTTTATTTTGTCACATATAATTATTACAACAAAGAACTAGGATTCCTACGTTCAATGAAATAATGACTTTCTGTCTCGAAAATAAATAGCTGGCGTGTTCTAACTCGAAATTCGTCACAAGTAATTATTATAGTATTAAACTAGGATTCCTACGTTTAATAACAATAATAATTCTCTGTCAAAATTTAAAAGAAGTGTGTCTTCTGTATTCTAAATTTTTAACTCCCTTTATTTCCTTAAATCTATGGTTTATATACAAAAAATTTATATTACATATTTCTCCCACTCTTTTTCTTAATAGTAATTAGATACATAATTCTTACTAAATTTATTTTTATTATTTTGGAAATTTTTATAATGTGATAAATAACAAATATTAAATTGATTGTATTTTAACTTTGTATGTATATTCAAAATATTCTTTATCTTTTATGCCATTTTCAAGTTTACCTACTATTTTATTATCCTTATCTTCAAAAATAAGGCTAAGCAATAAAAATAAAAAACATGTGCATCTTCAAATTATTTTTAGATTATTTTCAGATCATTTAAAAACATTTTACTACCTGCTACAACAAAAAATGTATAGTTTTAAATCACAATATATCCTTTTTACCACATTTAAAGACTTTGTATTAACAATACTAATTTTAGATTATTTTAAGAAATATTATATTTTTTTTTTTTTTTTTTTTTATGATAAAAAAGTACAGTTGGCTGCATTAATTAACATTCTCCCCCGCGTTGATGTCTAGTGCATCAAGATGATATTGCTGTCTTGAAGTAGCTGGAGCTATTGTGGCTTGTTGATTAATAGTTGCATTTTTGAATTTTATTAAAAATCTAATGATGAGCACAAAACTGATAATGGCGATTGTTAAACCCAAATAACTAGTTATATAGTGATGTGTATCATTACGAGAGTTATCTTCATAACTATAATCTTGTTCTTTTAATTTTTGTAATTGTTGTTTAATCTTGCCATATGCAGCTATATACGGTTCATGTTTAACATTGAACTGTTTAACATGTTCAACTTCAAAAAATGTAAAATTAAACTCTGGCAATGATTGGACGTCATCGAATGGTGTATTAACTTGATAATTTCTCCTTTTAAACGATTCAATTATAAATTCATCATCTTTGAGTATACAATCGTCATAAAATTTTAGTAACCCGGCTTCTGGTAATTTCATTGAGTATGCTTGATCATGACAAACAAGATTATCTATTTTATTTTGTTTGTGTAATGAAAACAACCATGCATTTTTCTGATATAGTGGTATCCAAGCTTTTCTAGATTTTGATATTTTAAGCGTACATTTATCTGAAATAGTTTGTTGAGTTAACAGTTGAATCTCACATTCCAGTTGAGTTGATGATTTGGTTAACAATGGATACAGTTGATTGCATAGATATCCACTTGTTTTATAAAATACGCAATCCGAAAATTCTTCTTTAGATAATGGGTAGATCGTATCCCTATGTAAATTGGCCATTATGTATTTTGTGTTTGGAATTATTTCAACTGATGAATTGTTCATTTTTACTGGGAAAGATACAATATTATAAATTTCGAATTCCATTGTTCTTAGTAAGGGAATATTTATGACAAAAATAATAGATTCTCTGGAAAATTTAGCGCTAATACTTGTCATTCCATATATTTGTATTAATGATGGAATGTTTAATTGTTCCCTTGGAATGATCTGACGCAATTCCTCAAGATGTTCGGCTATTTGATTTGGTGTTAGAATAACTGTATTGAATTTTCCATGTTGTGCATCTCTCATTATGTGCAACATTGTTGTCTGTATTTCTTGAAATTCGTCAATAATTAACATTAAGTACTGCCCTACCATTAAAAAGAAATTTTGAACCTTCTCTTCTTGTTCATGCGGTAACAAGAATTTTAACGTTCTTTGAATCTCTTCAATTTCATCTTGAATTATCTTCAAATGCTGGTTTCTTTCCTCTTCATTTTTCTTCAATAAATTTGTTGTAGCTTCTATAATATATGTTTGGTTATGAATTAAGTGAAGTGCCTTCTTTTGATTAAATTCTAAGTTTTTTACAACATTTTCAATTTTTTCAGCATATTCGTCGTCCAACACTCCAAATAATTTGTTGGCTATGTTGCCTACGACGTTTATAAGTCCTCGTTTTTTGCGATCATAATGAGATATATTGTTAAATAAAAGTTGATTCCTTTCTTGAATTTTGTCTATCTTATGCTCATACTTTTCCAGTAATAATTTAACCATATCAGCATTTTTTATTTTATTAGTTATATCTTTCATTTGTGTTAAGCCTTTCATAATCATTGCTTCAGAGTACCAATAGTTGGACATATTGTGATAAACCACTAAATTCCAATGAGTGGCAATTAATTTTCCACTTCCTACTTTTTCAAAGTATGCTCCGTTCGGTTGAAGTGTTGTTACATTAAAGGGTGTCGTCGACTTTCCTAAGGCAAGTAACGGAAGAAACAAAATTGTTAGATATAAAAACATTGTTGCGCTGAACGGACTGTCTATCCTTCGCCTTTTATTGGGAGCAATAATTTCAGCATTCTCTTTCTTCTTTTTATTTTCATCTTTCTTCTCTATTTGTTCTTTATCTTCTATTGGAATAGGTGCTATATTATGTATAGCGCGTTTAAACACACCGCTTGCTGTTCTAATTGTTACTACTCGTACAAACCCATCTTCACCTTTGATAATTTCTTCTACTCTACCTAATGGCCATTTCAATGGAGGAGCATTCTCGTCTTTGATAATTACCATCATACCTGGATATACATTCTTTGAAGGCTCTTTCCATTTGTATCTTTGCTGTAACTGCGACAAATATTCGATATGCCATCTTTTCCAAAACTCTTGGCGTAAAGCTGAAACAAGTTTCCATCTTGATAACGTAGTAATCTTGTTGTCTTGCATATTGGGCTGTGGTAATGCTATTAATGGATCCCCCACTAGAAAATGTCCTGGAGTGAGCGCTGTCAAATCGTTTGGATCACAAGAAAATGGTGTTAATGGCCTCGAATTCAGTACGGCTTCTGCTTCTGCTACCATTGTGTTGAGTTCCTCAAATGTTAATGAAGCCGATGCTAAAGTTTTAAATAACAATTTTTTTGCAGATTTAACAGCTGCTTCCCACAAACCTCCAAAATGTGGGGATCTCGGAGGTGCAAAATGAAATTGAACATTGTTAGTGCCGCAACTATTTATAATTTTATTTTGTTCTTCTTGTTTACTAAGTAATATTTTTAATTCGTCTAACTTATTTTTTGCTCCTACAAAATTAGTAGCGTTGTCGCAAAATATATTTTCACATAAACCTCTTCTTGCAACGAAACGTTTTAATGCACCAATAAATGCGTCAGATGTTAAGTCAGACACTACTTCCATATGTATCGCTTTTGTTGCAAAACAGCAAAATACTGCAATATACGATTTTTGCGGTCGTTTCCCTCTTATTAAGTAATGTGTCCAAATAGGTCCGCAAAAATCAACACCGGTATTGCTAAATGGTCTTGAAGGTAGAACCCTTTCTGATGGTAAATTGCCCATTATTTGCTGTAAAAGTTGTGGATTTGATCTTGCACATTTAATACAATTTCTTGTCACTGCTCTGCACACATTTCTTCCTTGTGTTATCCAAAATTTCTGCCTAGAAAAAGTGAATAAAGCTAGTGGTCCCGCATGAAAATGTTTCTTGTGTAAATGTTCGATTATTAATTTTGATAAAAACTCTTCTCCTGGTAATACAATTGGATACTTTGCATCGTACGATATTGAAGCATTATCTAATCTACCTCCTACTCTTATAATTCCTTGTGTATCTAAAAATGGTGTTAATGAACTTATTTTGCTATTTTTCGCAATTTTGTTGCTTTGTTGAAGTTGCTTCAATTCATTCGAATAATGTTTCTTCTGCACCACTTTAATAATTAATGACAATGCATCATTCATCTCTGTTACTGTTAAACAGCCTTTCGAACTATTTTCACTTCTTTCCTTTTTCATTATTCCAATGAATCTTAACACATAGGCCATCGTTCGAAGCAAAACGTTGTATGAATTACGATGATTGATTTTATACAGTGGATGATCGTTTTCTACTTCATTGTCTTCACCCTTTGCAATTAATGACGTTTTTCTCTCTTCTTCTTCTAACCTCATAACCTCAAATTGATTTTGTGGCCATTCTTCTTCTTTCAATTGTAAAAATTGTGGTCCATAAAACCATTTTTCTAGTTCGCTGGTTTGTTTCGACCATATGCCCCTTGATAATAAATCTGCCGGATTATCTTTGGTGTTTACGTACTTCCATTGGTGAACTTTTGTTTTTTCGTGTATATAAGCAATTCTGTGAGCGACATATGTCTTGAATAACCCTGGATCTCCTTTGATCCATGACAACACTATTTGTGAATCACTCCATAAATATGTCTCATCAATGTTAATTTTAAGTACTGACTTTATTTTATTTGCAAGTTTTGTTGCGAGTCGTGCTGCACACAGCTCTAATCTTGGAAGAGTCAATAATTTCACAGGAGCAACTTTAGATTTCGAACAGAATAATTTACAATTGATAGTCCCAGATGAATCAATAAATCTCAAATAAGCTGCTGCCCCGTAAGCCTTCTCGCTAGCATCACCGAACATATGAAGCTCTGCCCTGACATGACATATGACTCCCACGTATCTTGAAATTTTGATTTTGTTGATGTCTATTAATCTTTCTCGGAAATTATTCCATTCTAGTTGTAACTCATGATTCAATTCTTCATCCCAATCTACTTTTGATTTCCATAATTTTTGTATATATATTTTTGCGATAACAATAATTGGATTGACCAAACCTAAAGGATCGAATAACCGTGCCGTTTCTGATACAACCTTTCGTTTTGTTAACTTTATTTCATTATCTACCCAAGTTGTTTTAAATGAAAATATGTCATTTTGATGTTGCCACGATAAACCGAGAGTCTTTATATATCCTTGGTCATCATTTGAAAATTCTTTCTCTTTTTCTCTGTTATCTTTTGGTATGTCCAGGAGCAATCTTTCATCATTTGAAGCCCATTTATGCAACTCTAATTGAGCTGATTTCAACAACTTTCTTAATTGATTTTTAATTTCAATAGCTTCAGTTAGAGTGCTACCACCAGTTATAATATCGTCAACGTAAAAATCTTGTATAACTTGTGCCGCCATTGGGTATTTAACTGATTCATCAGCTGCTAGTTGATTTAAACATCTCGTAGCCAGGTATGGAGCCGATCTGGTTCCATATGTTACTGTAGTCAATTGATAAAAATTTATTTCGTTCTTTGGATTTGACCGCCACATAATTAGTTGCAATTTTTGATCTTTTTTGTTGACTTGAATTTGCCTGTACATCTGTTTTATGTCTGCTGTGATAACATATTTATATGTTCGAAATCTTAAAAGAATGTTAAATAAATCGTCTTGTGTTTTTGGTCCTTTCATCATAATATCATTGAGAGAAAGTCCTGACGATGTTTTTGCTGATGCATCAAAAACCACTCTAAGTTTAGTCGTACTGCTCTCTTCTTTTATTACGCAATGATGTGGTAAAAAACAATGTTGTTTTGGAATATCAGTTTCATTAATTTTCTTCATATGCCCTAATTTATAATATTCATCCATAAATTGTGTATACTGCTTTTTCAATTCTAAATTTTTTGATAATTTATTCTCTAAATTAATAAATCTTCTTAGAGCTATATGCCTTGATTCTCCCAGTAATTCTGGAGAAACCAAAATAGGCAAATTGACTATAAATCTCCCTTGATTATTTCGTTTAGTTGTTGCTTTAAAAAATTCTTCGCATTGTTGTTCCGTTTTCGTTAAAGGTTTCACTTCTTCGATTTCTTCACACTCCCAAAATTTTATTAATTCATCCTCCAGGTCCTGGTTTGAAATACTTGTGAGAGATGCTACAGGCTCTGCTTGTCTTATTCGTCCCAGGACTATCCAACCAAATACTGTGTCCTGTAACATTGGTAAATCTTGCTGTAATCTAATCTGCCCTGATTGCATCAATTCGCCATACATTTCTGCTCCCAACAACATGTCAACTCGTTGAGGTTGGTTAAAATTGGGGTCAGCTAATTTAATGGATTTTGGTATATTCCAATCATTGATGTTGATGAATCGTTGTGGTTGATCGCTCGTTATGTTTTTAATGACTTGGGCATCAATATTAATATTGAAATTTTTAACTTTAGATTGGACATTAATATTAACCCGATCTGTTGTGGGTATAAATTGTAGATTGCCAATTCCATTTATTTCCATTTTTTGAAACTTGGTATCTAACTTCAGTTGTTTTTGTAATTTTTCGGTAATAAAGTTAACTTGTGAACCTGAATCAAGTAATACACGGCAATCACGTTGTTTATTATCTGCTCCTGTCACTGACACTAGAGCAGTTCCCAGAAACACATAGCTTTCTTTTCTACGAAATGATGATCCTACATTCGAAGTTACATTTCCTATATCTTGATTTATTTCCGTATTTATCTTTGCTGCTACTTTTGTTTTTGTTGGATGACTGCATACTGTTGAATTTGCTTGGCTGGTACTGCTTGCATCTAATTTGCTGTTTTTAAATAGACTTTGTTGATTTATAGTTCTTTCTTTGTGTAGCATAGTATTATGTTTTGCCTCACACTTCTTGCATCCTCTTGAAAAACATGTATTTCTTTGATGTCCAAATCTAAAGCAATTTAAACATAAATTCAGCTTTCTAATTTGAGCCTCTCGTTCTTGAACTGTCATTTTTGTAAACTTTTGACAACTAATTATTAAATGTCCGTTACCACAAATTGGACATTTTATTGGATTGTATGTTGTTGAAAATGATGAAGCCTTCTGACTTGATGTTGTTTTATATTTCATTGCAGAAAATTGTTTGGAACCTACAGCCTCTAATGATTGAAACTTCATCTCGATAAACTTCAAAAATTCTTGTAATGACTGTAACTCCTTAGGATTTTTCAGTGACTGTTCGTAGTATGAATGCGTATCTTTGTCGAGCTTTTTTAATAAAATTTGCAACATTATTGGATCCCAACTTCCATCAATTTCCAACCCCCAATTTTCCAATAATAAAACGCATTCTTTTGTTACATCATACATATTTTTTAATGATTTAGCTGACCCAGCAATCAAATTCGGTTGATTTAGAAATTTTTCAATTATTGTAGATACTAATAATCTCTTGTTGTTGTATCTTTCGCTCAAGATTTTCCACGCTAAAAAATAGTTATCTTCACATATTGTCAAGTGGCGAATTAGGGCTTCTGCTTCACCCTGAACGTTTGCTTTTAAATAAAACATCTTCTCTACATTCGGAAGTGTTTGTTTGTGAATCAGTTCTGTAAATATATCCCTGAACTGCATCCAATTCGAATAGGCTCCATCGAATGTCGGTATCGTAATAGCTGGTAACTTGTTTTTTATGTTAAATGATGTGTCATTATTCTTATTTTTATTTGTCGAATTCATTTTTTCTTTTAATTGTATCATAAGATCTTGCGCCCTCTTTAATACTTGATGTATTAGCTCACGATTATAGCCGTGCTTATCAGGATCATCATGTTTAGAGCATACTTCTCTATCATCTTGTTGAACGGTGCTGCACCTATTCTCAATACCTTGTATTTTTGTTTCGTAATATTCTTTGCTTTTATTGTTTAATGAGATTTCATCCATAAATCTCTGCAATAAAATCAAGCTTCTTTTACTGCTTCTGATTGCTATCCGTAATTGTTCGTTTACTGGGGAGTTGTCATCTCCTTCTGTTGTATTAGCACTATCTGATGACTGAACCCTTCCTTCATTTACATCCAATGCTTCAATCTTATTCGACGGTTCATCAATGCCTAAGCTGCCCTTAGATTTAGCTTCGGCATTCTTCATTAAATCTTCTCGAAATGTAGTATATAATGATTCGACTTGTTGATATAACTCTTCGGTAAAATAAAAGTGAGATTTTTCCGTACCATACTTCAATCGAATTGTCTCATCTTTTTCTTCAAATGATTTCCACAAGTCATCTAACTTATGGATCCTTTCATTTATCAACTTAACCGATCTTCTTTCCTCGGCTAGCTGATAATACGTTTGCTGCAACGTCTTAATTTGCTTTGATAACAACAGTTGATCTTTAGCTGCTTGTTCCATGATGAGTGTGTAATGCTTTTTCGATTGTATAACTCAGATCACGTCGGTATCACGTCGGGGTCACCAAAACATGTAAAGTATTATAATTTTTTCCTTAAAAATTATTGTCTCCTGTACTCGCTGATTTTATTTTGTCACATATAATTATTACAACAAAGAACTAGGATTCCTACGTTCAATGAAATAATGACTTTCTGTCTCGAAAATAAATAGCTGGCGTGTTCTAACTCGAAATTCGTCACAAGTAATTATTATAGTATTAAACTAGGATTCCTACGTTTAATAACAATAATAATTCTCTGTCAAAATTTAAAAGAAGTGTGTCTTCTGTATTCTAAATTTTTAACTCCCTTTATTTCCTTAAATCTATGGTTTATATACAAAAAATTTATATTACATATTTCTCCCACTCTTTTTCTTAATAGTAATTAGATACATAATTCTTACTAAATTTATTTTTATTATTTTGGAAATTTTTATAATGTGATAAATAACAAATATTAAATTGATTATATTTTAACTTTGTATGTATATTCAAAATATTCTTTATCTTTTATGCCATTTTCAAGTTTACCTACTATTTTATTATCCTTATCTTCAAAAATAAGGCTAAGCAATAAAAATAAAAAACATGTGCATCTTCAAATTATTTTTAGATTATTTTCAGATCATTTAAAAACATTTTACTACCTGCTACAACAAAAAATGTATAGTTTTAAATCACAATATATCCTTTTTACCACATTTAAAGACTTTGTATTAACAATACTAATTTTAGATTATTTTAAGAAATATTATATTTTTTTTTTTTTTTTTTTTTTTTTATGATAAAAAAGTACAGTTGGCTGCATTAATTAACATTTAGTATATGAAAAAGATAAAGGAAATTGGACCGAATTGAAAGGAAGCGGAAGAAGTTAAACAAATAATTTTTGTTTTTTTCTTTAAAATAATAAAACTATAAAAGGGTATCTCTTATGAGTGTTTGATCTGTTATATTTTAGAATAATAATGGTCCAAATTTAAAAAGTATAGAACAATCGTGTCAAATGTTCTATAAATAGCTCTGGCCAAATACCACAGTTAATTATGTAGGTGAGTTATGAAAAATAATATTTTTCAACGACAAGACATTCACTATTAGGTTTTTACTTTTACAGAAATAATATAGCAAAAAGCATAATTCACAATAAGCATTTCGAAAATGCAGTGTATTATGTCGAGAAATGAAATTTTGAAAACTGCTCAAATATCAACGCAATGTTGCGCCTTTTTTTGCATTTGTAAAATGTAAAAAAAATTTGTAGTTTCGATAAAATAAATAATAAAAAATTGTATTTTTACGACTGACTTTTAGAGAAGAGTAAAAATTTTCTTCTATAAATTTAAATTTTCTGATCTATTTATAAATAAAATATCTCTATATTAAATAGGAACTGGTCAGAAAATAAATTATTTTAATGTGGCGAGTAATTCACATATTTTCATTTTATTATTTAAATCAAATGTATTTAGTGAAATATTACTACAAGTCTTTACGGCTACAATGACTTGCTGTTAAGTTCATCCAAGCCAACCTGCACGTAATAGGAAAAAATTATTTCACCCCATACACATATGAAAATAAGATAAAAGAACAAACAATAAAATGAAAACGTTGAAATTTCAGACATCACCAATACAATGTTGGTGTGTAGTTGCATTTATGTAATAATTTATTTACTAGTACTAATTTATTGAGTAATAATATATGTAAATAAATATATTTTTTTTGGTGAATGAAATTTTTTTTAGTAATATTGTAGAATTTTGAAATCTCTTTTACAGTTAATATTATAAAATTCACTAAATTATTGATATAGAAAATCACATAAATCAATTTTTACTACAATTAGTGTATGTATTGTACATTTATATGTTTGCTTTCGAATGTTCATGCGATTATAATAGCGCAGAATTATAGCAAGTATATATGTCATGTACAATAAAACTATATTTGAAGTTCGCGTTGAAAAGACTCAATCCAAAATGCATTTAATTTTTTAAAACAAATCAAAATATTTTATAACAATTAAATTAAATATAACAATTTAAATTATATTATACAAATTTTTTGAGAACTAGTATTTATAAAATTATATTGAGGTTTTAACAAAGAATATTTGCATAATATAAATTTTCCTATATATTTGTGCAGATGCTTATGCAAATTTTATTTAAATTGAGCTCTAAATATCAAATTCTATCTAAAATATAAAGGGAATTGTGTAATTTTAAATTATGAATTATTCTTCTATATCTTTTTAATATCATATATAAATTTATTATGAATTTTGATTATTATCGATTCACTTGGAGAAACATGTACGAATTTATAACTTCAGAGATTAAAAATATTTATTTCAGAAATTTTTAATTATAATGAATTTTTAATTTATTAAAAAACAATATAGAGATTCAATTGAAATATAGATGTAATTTCGATTAAATGATTTGATAATTAAGTTAAAAATTAAAATTCATCTAATATTAAATTTTTTAATATAAGCAATCCCACAGAATTAAAATTTTTACAATTACTGCAAAAAAGTAATAATGAGTAGCACTCTCAAAGCCTTTTCAAAATTAAGAGAAGCACTCTAAAAACTTCATTCATTCACCGTAAATATTACAAGAAATTTGAATTCGTATTATAACTGAAATAATATGCTTTTAATTACAATTTAATTGTATTACGAGTATATCAAAAGTTATTTTAAGCTGTAATGTCAAAATTTAATATGAAATGTTTTACGAAAGAAAGCCAGTATTTCAGTAAAGTTGGGCCAGGTTTGTAAATAAGCACTTTTGTCTTAAACAATTTCTTTTGAAAGCAGCCTATTACATTGTTCTGGTACAAATTAAAATATTTAAAAAAATTGCATACATTTAGGATAAGAATTTTATTCTAACAAAATAAATTATTTATTAATATTAACAAATATTATTCAAAAAATTTGTAAAGAACGGTTTTTGATAACAGTTAATTTTATTAGTTACTTTGTGTTTTAATTTCGAATTCCGCTGTGAAGCCCACTCTTCTTTTGTGATTTCTCTACAATATATATTCAAGAAACGCCGTTTTTAGAATTTTTATGTGCTACAACTTTTAGGTGAGAGGAGTCAAATTTTCTTCTACGGAAATGAGTTTCTGGTAAAGTAAATTTATGTATAAAGTTTCGCCTTTATATCTTCATGGGTCTAGAAGTTTTGCAAACGGAGCGAAGCGATGAGCAGAGTAAAACCAATAAGATTTTACTTGTCTGTGTTATTTTGGATACAGACTTGATTATTGCTATGCAAAAGAAAATAAATTATGAGGGTTAAGATTCCTTGAATCGTCACATTTTCTGTTATAGTAACAGTCAAGCTTACAATTTATTGAAAGATTTTGTTCAATTCTATTTAACCGTAAGACTTTAACTTTACCATTAATTTTAAATATATATAACTTTTATGTCCGCCTTAATTTTGGAAAACATATATAAAATTTTAATTGTTAATAATAATTGTTAATTTCAAAGATTTTTTTTAATTTAAAAAATTTTTCATAAAACAAATTTTAATAATAATTTTCAATTCTATTCTTTTTTTTTGCAGGTGAGTTGAAGCTTAATTGAAATGAGAATTCGTGTATTTGGCAAGTATTAAAGTAACAGAAAGCAAAAAACTGTTAAATAAAGAAAATTTGTTAATTTGATAGTAGCCTGTTTTTATTCAAATTTCATTTTTATCGAATATTATGCTTCCATATGAATAGAAATTCTTACATCTAAATAATTTCCACGTGCAACTTTGCTAATAATGTTTTATTCCTGGAAATGCTCATGTGTGTGTGTGTGAGTATATTCAAGTATACATCATAATGTCAAATACAATCATACGTTTAATTTTATTTATTTTTTTCTTTAAATTACTAAATATTTATAGCTTGCAGTATTCAACAATTTTAAGAAATATTGAGTTTGTGATTACATTTTATCCCTATATATGAATTTAAGTGTACATACATATACATATATAAACGAAAGTATATTCACGTGTAGTTATCAATTTGTAAAGCTTGCCTCAAGTGATTTTCAAATATTAAGGGCATAAATTTTATTTATCTTTTATATTATATTAAAAAGATATTGTAACTTTTTAAAGTTTGTTCTGTAATTGAATTGTAATTGTGTTCTTTTATTTAATTTAATTCATTTAAAAATTTAATGTATAATAACATGACACTCGAATTATTTTTGATTTTTATATTATTTGTTGTTCTTGGATTGTCTGGCCTAATTAAAACGTTTAAAATTTTTCGTATTTTGGTATTGATTTCGTTTGTATTTACTTGAATACTGTAAATTCCTTAAATATGGTAAAATTCTTGGCTTTAATTTAAAATTCACACAATAATAACTAGCTCTTGAAAATTTTAATGCAATATATAAAAGGTTTTCATTTGATTTATTTTGTATTCCTTAAAATTACTTAATTATTTCACACTTTTTTATTAATATTGGCATTGTATAATTTTAAAATTTAAAAAATTGCATATTTCTTGGGGAAATATATTTAAATAAAGTTATTATTTTAAGTTATAATAAGAATCATTACTATTTAAAATATATGTTTTCGTCTTAAAATTATTTAGTAAAGCAATAAAAGTTCATAATATAAAATAAAGTCCGGTCTTATAATTTGAAGAATCGCATTGGCGTTTTTCAATATCTGGACTAGTATTTCCATGCCAATTTATTGATTGTTAATTGTTTTATTAACTAATAAAATAAAATTTGTGCTTCGAAATAATTGTCGTCGTAAATGCTTACCTATCTTGTGATATGT
The DNA here is from genome assembly GCF_029603195.1 of Condylostylus longicornis. NCBI lineage: Eukaryota > Metazoa > Arthropoda > Insecta > Diptera > Dolichopodidae > Condylostylus > Condylostylus longicornis. The sequence goes on along the minus strand of NW_026578009.1, from coordinate 1,419,018 downwards.
ATAAATTAAAATATCATTATTAAATATATTAGTTGACTGTAAATATACCATATTCAATAGAGTCCAATATGATTTTAATAATTTCTCAAAAATTACTAATAGAAAAATTATAATTTTATTGAAGCTAACTCTTGGTGCTTTAGAATAGATTTCATTAACTAAATATTGTCAGAATTTCACTTTGAAATATTTCACTTTAATTTATAAGTGGAAAATTCACATTAGTAAATTAGTCGAATGACTTATTGTATGTTTAAATTAATATCATAATTTTTTCATTCTACATAATTCATTCATCTCTTAAAACAAAATAACAAGAGTATCATAATATAGAAATAACTATAGCGTTAACTTGTAAATTTCACATATTTTCTAAATTTTACACATAAGCTTTTATATTCCTATATTACATATATAAACATACGATTCCTATATGTATTCACATCACTTTTTTCTATGAAAATCTCAATTATTTCCTTTCATCCAATTTATTTATTTAATATTTTTATTTATTGTATAATGTTACTAAAATGCTCATTTTCATATTTTTATTAATAATTTAAACATATACCCAGTATGTGATATAAAGATAATCCTTTTGATTTTGAATTTATACTCAATTTTAATTTTATAAAGAACTTTTAAATTTTTAAATGAAAAATTAAAGTAATAACAAAAATGAAATAGTTTACAAGAACTTTAAAATTTATATAGAAATTTATATATAAATTATAGAAAGATTTAAAATGCTTTAAATTTAGATAAAGAATTAAGAAAATAGAAAAATTTTGCATCTCTACACTTTAAATATCTTTATACAGGATGAATCTGTAATATAGTATAATGTCTCGGATCTCTAGGATTCCTGAGGGAAGGGGGAGAGGAGGAGCGCCTGTTACTTTTATAATTATTAAACAAATAAAAAAAAAAATAAATTGCAATTTTCTGGAAATCATCCAGTTTACAAACGAATTGCCTCGAAAACGGGCAATCACATAGAAAAAATTATTAAGAAGTGATTTGAAGACCAATTCAAAATATTTGAAATTGAGAAAAAAAAATTGAATAATGCTATTTTTTTAATAATTGATGACTTTGTGAAAAATTTGGCATTTTGTTTTTTCTTCTCTTTTGATTTATTTTCTCAATATCTCTTTTATATTTTTCCTTATTTCTTTCCTTATTTCTTTTTCATGTAATGCCTCAAGTGGCACACTGTTTTTTTTTTAATAGGGAGAGACTTTTCAGTTTTTTATTGCATATTAATTTTTCTTAAATCGTGTTATACTCGTAATAATAGAAGTTGTAGCTATTTAAATCGAAACACCTTTTTGTCGAAACCAATGATTTTCAATTGGGATACACGGGGTTAAAATATTCATTTACGACTCTCCCCTGCGGGAACGATTTTATTTTATAAAATTGTCCCACTATTTTACAACTGAGAGATTATACCACGTTACAGGTTCATCCTGTATATTTTAGAAAAAAAATAAGGAAAAATTTCCTTGTTTTTTCTTTCTTATTTTCTTGCTATAACTTTAAAATGCTAAATATTTGTATAGAGACGATGATACCCATATGCACACACTTAAATACACACCCATATATACATTTAATTTATAAAACTTCTCAATTTTTATTTTTTTTTATTTCCTGAAAAAATAATTTAATTTTATTTTATTTATGTGTGTTGCTTCTTTTTAATACATGACCTTTTTTCTTCAGTTTTTCACAGAAACAAAAAAAAAAAAACTTTAAATTTAGTTAACAACTTAACAAAGTTTTTTGAATTTTTTCTTTTTCATTTAAGATTTTTCATCATTATATATGAATGGGACGGGTCTATTAAAGATGAAAAGAAAAGTGGTACACATTTTATAATTTCTTGTTTAAAGATAAAATAAAATCCTCTTTAACTACTATTATATATGTAGCTGATGATTATTTGAATCAAAGTAGATACATATATGAAAATTTCCTTGATTTCAACACGATTTTAAAATTAAAGAAAATTTCTTTGAAAAAAATTTAATCCTTTAAGAAGTTATTAGAAGTTTAAAGTCTTTAATATGTAAGTAGTATGAAATTAAAAGAATTTTCTTATTTCTATATGAAGCTTTTGCCTTTTAATAAGAAAATTGTCGACTTTTACATATTATCGTTACATGCTTAAGATTTACTAAAAGTTTCTTTTGATCCAATTTTTAAGTTGTATATATGGGAACTTATTTTGGAAATTAATACTGGTATAAATAATAACTATTAATAGATTAAGTAAACATTAAAATATTAGAATTACATAATTCTTTTCTTGGTTAGACAAGATAAACAGACAAATTGAAATGTTTTCGGACAAACTGGATTAATTGTTTAAGGGTTAACTTTAGCTTACATAAAAAATAATAATTTTTGGTGTCATTAACAAGTTACCTATTGGGAATTATTGAATATTACCTAATTACTAAACTTTTTATTGCAAAAATATGTCGTAAGATGTCAGGTTTGTATTTTATTCTCTTCTAAGTGATATTTTGGTATTCAAACTCTTTTGATGTCCTTCAAGCTGTCTAGGCACATCAGTGGTGCCAATGCACAAAAACATAATAGGGACATACTCGGTTCTCACATCAGGGGCCGCCTACGCGTATTCCCAATGTGCGCACAGCCCCTACCCTTAGATTCGTTCGAACCCGAATATATGATAGATTCGTTGCTCATTAGGGAACAATAGGGTGGCTAGATAACGATATGATTAAACGTATTTTTGTTTTGGGACTTTAAGGGCAGCAGAATTAAATTACTTTGAGATGATTTTATTTCAGATTTGAGACGGATTTCTTAAATTCGGAAGAACAGTAAAAAATTTTAATTTTAATTTATAAATTTTTTTAGTTTATAAGTAAAAATCACAATATAAAACGTTAAAAGTGCTGATTATTAGCAATAAGTTACCCAGGAAAAAGGATGATTTTCTCATGAAAAAATGTTTTGATAATTTTATTCATATTCTGGGTATAAATCATCTGAACATAGATATGACGTCGTTGACTCAAGTGGACTTGCATCTATATACGGTGAAAGGTAGCCAACTACTTTGAATCACTATAAATATACTAGTGTACTAATTTCCATTTTGATCTCTTTTCTTTGTTAATATCTTCAAAGCATTTTTACATTTTTTTTTTTTTTGCCAACTTTACAAGTACTTTTTCAACTTTTCTCAAAACATATTTTTATATGTATATAGAGAAGGAAACAATTGAGTACTTAAATTTCCAATAAGTCTTAACAATTTCCACTTGAAGAAATTCAAAAGAAAGTATCCTGTACATTTATATAGGGATTTAAACTTTCACACATAAATTTTATATTAAGGTTGTTTAAAAATAAATTTTTGTATTTTGAATATGTTTTATACTAGCTATATTAAATTTATTTTTCACTAATTTTCTATTCTTGTATAGTGTTTGTAATTTGTATATGTATTAATACTTCCACATTACGGAGAAGTATCTTCATATATGTATGTAAATTTTATTTAATTAATTATTTAATAAAATTTAATTTATTCTATATATATATTATAAGATACTGTATGAAGTAAAGGAGGAATAAAATGTTAAAAAAATTTTTTTGATTCCTTGTTTTATTCACAACTTTTATCAAAAAAGATGTTTCCAAGCCACCTACTTTTTACATTTATGTACATAATTTCGAAGTTTATAAAAATATTAAATCAAATATAGAGAGTGTGTAAAGTAGCACATTTTTCATACAAATAATTCAAAATATTATAGAATTGTTAGGGTGCCGAGGCTCATTATGGGTTTAAATAATCATTTTTAATATTTTTACTTTTATTTATTATTCTAAAGCACTATCATTTTAAAGCAGGATTAATTAAATTAAATTAAATTCCACATTGCTTAATATTCTCCTGTTACTGGAAGCAATATTTCATTGAAGTCTTTAGAGAGGCACTCCAAATAACAGAACATTCCATAAAAATATGTTTAGCATTCAAAATATTGCTAGAAAAGGAACAAGTTCCCGCACTATATTACCTAAACCTATTACTAAGATGGAATGTGGTGCGGCCAACGATATCTAAGAAGCCTACCAGAAATACACCATCTGCCTTGCCTGCTTAAATTTATATTATTCTCTTATTATCGTAATATACGAATATGTTGCTTACTCTTTAAATCACGTAATAAGAATATGATGAAATTATTCATTTAATGAAATAAATTTTTAAGTACTTAATAAAAATTTGGAAAAAATTGCTTATTAGTTTCACTCTGAATTTGTTTGAGCTATTGCCTAGGAGAGGAGAAGAATGATAGGAGATGAATTTAAATTTTCGCCGCTTGTTTTTGCGAAACTGTAAGCTATTCTGAATTTTAATTTTCAAACTTATAAGGTATTGCGAACTTATTAAATTAATTTGTAAAACTCCAATAATCCCAAATATAGAGTGGGGTGGCGAGTATAGAATAAAATTTCTTATCTAAAGAAGTTTCTCCCCTAAAAAATCATTTGTATTTAAAATTGCAGCTCTTTATTTTTTAAGCAGAAGTGTGGACGGACGTTATACCGAGTTTCATTTAATAATGAAATTTTTTCTCACTTTTGTGAGAAATATGTTAAATAATATATAATCTAAAACAAAAAAAAAAGGAGAAATTCCTTCAAAAAAGAAAATATTGGGAAAAAGAAACATGGCAGGAGGTTTTTCCAATTCCTGTATTTTTTGTTTTTCCTTTTTTTTATTCCCCTTCGGTACAATCAAAACCTTTTTATTTTTCTATTATTATACAATAAAATTGAGTTAATTTTCGGTTTTAATAAGTTTCTAAGGCAACACAAAAACAAACTATAGCTTTCAAATTATTTTGAGTTCATACCCTACACTCTACAGTTGTCTGCGTATAAAACTGAAATTTCATTAATGTTCATATGTATGTAAGTACATGTATACAAAATTGTATAGTTGTAAAAAAAAAAATTTTTATATTATTATGTTTGCATTGTGAAGAGGCTTTAGACATTATAAAACATTTTGTGCGACATACGAAAAGGCAAAAACAACGCCAAACAGAAAAATTCTGTTAACTTTTTATTCTTTAGCTTTATTTATTTTATTGTTTGTTTTATTGTTTTTTTTTTTTGTTTGTTGTTTATTTTTTTTTCATAAGGATAACACGAATTTCCTTTTTTTCCTGTTATTGCCGTTATATTATTGCTATTATTATTGTTTTGGTTTTTATTATAAATATTAAGTTGTGGTGGTTTAGTGAATAATTTTTATAGTTAGTTTATACATACAGCATTTTTAAGGTATATAATATGAAGTTTACATACACTTACATATATTATTATTATACAGATATACATGTATAAACTCTCTCTCTATATGTTATTTATATATATATGTATATGTGTTCATAAATGTATGTGGATTATTTTTTTTTAATACTTTATAAATTTTGCAGCTATCAAGTTCAAAAATAAAGAAATCAATGAAATAAATTATTCAAAAATTTTATACACACGCAAAGTACATAACAAAAAAAAATATTTTTGTATATACAATTGTAATAGTGTTGGTAACTTTACACCAACAATAGTGATAATTTTAAATTCAAAATTGTATAATTGTGTTTCATACATTACAGTGTTCACCTTTGCCTCCCGTAGTGAATATTATTAAGAAAAATTAGAAAAAATTTGTGAATAACGAATTTAGTACCTACTATAAATTCTACTAGGATGAAAATTTGGATGAAAATTGGAAGAAAATAGGCATTCTTCCCACATCTTATTAGGTTCAACCCTCTTTAAATATTACTTAAATTCTTTCTGAATGATTCAACTTATGAGCGTGGCATCCAAAATTTGTTTAAAAATGGCTTATTAAAAAAAAAATTAATTTAAATGAAAATTGCTTATTAGTTTCACTCTAAAAAATTTTTTGCCTGTTCTGTTCTCAGCTATTACCATAATTTTTAATACCTTTTATTTCCGAAACTGATATTTTTGAAATTCTTTAATTATGTCCGGTCTCTATGACTTCTATATTTACCTTTCTCTCTCTATAATAGAATTTTCGGTTCGTTTGAAACCACAACATTAGAGAATATAAGAAGAAAAAAGAGAAAAATTTAATAAGTGGTAGAAAGATAAGTGATAAGTTGGTCAGTGTTAAATTGAAAAACATTTAAAAAGGATATAATATAATTTTTATATAACATTTTACATGTACGTATCTATATACTTATATGATCTAACTAAAAAGGATATGTTAAAGAACATAAGAGATATAGAAAATAAAATTGAAAAAAAAAAATAGAAAAAAAAAGACCCTTAATTGATAATATATTTATAAGGAATATTTTATAGTATAATATCCTTTTTAGATTTTATATAATATGGTCGATCTACTTATAGTGTTGGGCGTTAAAAATCAAGAATTTTTGCTACATTATGTTAAGGGTATAATTTAATATTATATAACCTAATGTGTGTATACTTACTTTTAATTTTTTTTAAAAATTATAGAGGTAAATTCAAATATAAGACATTAAAGGATATTAAATAGAGATATTTTATTAATAAAATACATATACATATATATTTATACAATTTAAAATGGTTTATTGTAGGTTGATTCAACATTTATTTAATTTAGTTCTCTTACTAAAGTAACACATTTATTTTAATATAAGCAGTTTTTTTTTTTGGAAAAGAAAAAGAAGAGCTTAACATTTTAATCTTTTAAATTATTGAAAAACTTTTTATAACTTAAATGGTTATTGGTAACATACGTACATACGCATATGTGTAATTTAAATATGTAATTTTTTTTTTAAATTAATTGCAAAAATAAAACGTTTATATTAAGCGAAATAAATAAAATGGCAATAAAATATAAAAAAAAAAATAAAAACTCCCTTTAGTAATCTATGGATTGCCTTTTTTTTGAGTTTATCTCGATTAGTATCCTAACAAATTGAGGTTTACTTGTTTAATCCATTTAGAGTTTTACTAGTTTTTTAGAGCTTTTATTACTTATTTAGTACTAAAGCACTAAGTAGTGTACTTTTAGTTTACTATTTAGTACTTTAGTGCTTGTTAGTTTCAGTTTGTTCGTCTGTCCTTTGACATGTTTAGAAAACCTCTACTTCACTGAAGATAGAAAGCTGAAATTTCATATAAAGAACAAAATTTTTACCTATCTCCCCCCTTTAAGAGTTAAACGCCTTTTTTTTTGACTATTTATTGCAGCGAAACCATAAGCATTTTTAAATTTTGTAAACGCAGAAAAACATTTATTTTTCTTTATAAAAATTTTTTATTTAAATTACGTTATCTAAAGTCCGTTTTCTTTTTTTCAAATTTTTTATATCGTTTTGCTTTCAGGCCTCATATTATAGGAGTCTGAAATATAGGAGCTTAGTAGCTTTAAGACATCAATAAATAATTCATTTCGTTAGAAGAAAATTTGTTTTATCGTCTCCCGAAATTTCTAAAATTACAACTTTTTGCACATTACATTTCCGAAACTGCAAGTATTTTCAAATTTCTAAAAATGCAGAAAGCTAACGTTAAATCCTATGTCAACAAAAAATATAATTACTTTTCCTAACTCACGCAATTGACCCTTAAATTTGAGTATTATATGTACACCTCTGTCAGTTTTTTTTTTCGTTTTATTTCAAAGGTAACAATGCTAATCCTAAATGTATGCAATCTTTAAAACATGTTCGTACATGAAATAAAGTAATTTTAATAAAGTAGTACCTTTCTTGGAGAGTGATCTACCTTATTTTATTCTTAGAGAGTGATCTACCATCTAATATTCATTCTATGACAATTCTATGTACACTAAATGTGCCAACTATGTCTAAATTAATGTTATGTGAGTTTGACAAACCACACGAATTTAAATATTTATCTCCATTAAAACTTAACAGCACGATAAGTGAAGTCTAAATTATGTTTAAGATTAAGTTTGAGAGAAATTGAGTGCTAACAGACTAAATAAAGATTTTAAAAACTTATAAAAATCAAATCATATCTTATTTTTACAAATTTCAGCTTTTATTCAAATATGTACTACTGGTAACATGTATAATACTTATATTAGATAATACGAGTATATATTTGTATATATATATGAGCCTGTGTATTGAATTTTACATATATAATAATTACACTAATAACATTTAAAGAGGATCAATAAACTGAAATCTTTTAATAATTTAAAAAAAAAAAATTTTTATAGCCTTAAGCTTTATGAATGTTTTGGAATTCAATTATGGAAGTCTATCAAACTGAAATAATTTTTAATTCATTTTTTTTTTCACCATTTTATTAAAATATAATAATAATAAATTTTTTTTTAGCAGAATATTTAAAAAGAAAGTTTTCTTAATGCAATATAATTAAATTTTTAGTTGGCCTGGCAAACTATGTAGTACTTAAATCCTTAATAAAAGTAAAAATGTCAATTTTTCACAAACAGTTTCTAATTTCTTGTTCTTCTACATGAAATTACGGCAAATCCCATCTAAAGTAATTTGCGTCAAAGACTAATCCTTTATCTTGAATCAGATTTTTTTTAAATTTTGTAATTTTTTAAAAACTGATTGCGATTTTAAGTTAACGAAATCGATTTGAATTGACACAATAGTTTAGTTACTGAGATGTGCCTGGCAACAACTTCACAATCAAGCAATAATTGGAAAACTAATAATTATATGCCTGTCTAAGCATTAACTCCTTGAGCTTGGCCAAATTTCTCTAAAATTGAAAATTTATTCAAACGTGTAATTACTCCATTGTGCAGTTAGCAAGTTTTTTATTTTTTCTCTTCCTCCTGATTAAGTTAAACATAATTTCGTTATCAGGTGCTTTAAAACCCACCCTGAATTGCTTGAAACAAATTGCTTTCTTTAGCAATCATAAATTTAATCCAAAGGTTTAATATATTTTTATAATCGTGGTATATTTATTAACCGTTCATCATGTAGGCATATTAGAGTTTAAAATGAATACTATGCGTGATCAAATTCCGATTGCTTTAATTTAAACCCGATTTTGGTGGTATATTTATTAACCGTTCATCATGTAGGCATATTAGAGTTTAAAATGAATACTATGCGTGATCAAATTCCGATTGCTTTAATTTAAACCCGATTTTTACTACATATATTATATGATCCCAATACTAATTTAGAATGATTTTTTTTATTATAAATTCAAAATATTATGTTGTAATTTCATGAAAATCACATTGACCAAACTGAAAAATTGGAAATATTTCTATATTCAAAAATCGTGTAGAATTCATGATTTTAAATTAGAGTATCAGATTTTTACATTGCTTACACAATAATGTGTTAAAATTTATCAAATAACAAAAAATTCAAGAATCCGAGATATTATATTAAGGTGGAGCACTTATAATGTTGATTCAGAACTTGGCGATTTATAAAAATAAAAAATTGTAATGGTTCAACAATGCAATCAATTTTTATTCGAATTTATAGTTTAATCGCAATATTGTAATTTTCGAACTATTGTAAATGGAATTACGAATTAATCATGTTCAACTTTAAAGAATGTAGTTCGAATTTTTATGAAAGTAAACTAATCAAGAGAATGTGAAACTTTTCTCTTATTTTATTTCACTTTATTTTTTGTTTGCTTCCTTTTACGTCAAAGATCAAATGAACGTCTTCCCCTTTTGGGTTGTTTTATATATTGGGTGGGTTCTGTTATCGAATTGAACTTTTCAAACAAGTAATAATATAAGAGACTTTCGCAATCAATAAGTATAAAATCGTAATTATTAAACTTTTTCATATAATAAAGTTTGCCCTTTTTTTTATTTTTCTTTTAATAGGGTTGGAATTTTCATACCGTTGCATTTTTAAGTATAATAATATTTTCTTTTATAATTTCTTCTTTTCTTTTTTTTCCATATATTTTTCTTTTTAATTTTAAATATTCTGCTAACAATTATTATTGAAAAAGTTTTTCTTAAATAAAGAATGGAAAAAGAAAATTCTTTTTTTTTTTCTTTTCTTTTTCTTTATAAAAAATTTTTATTTAAATAAGTATCCGCGATTTCATGAAAATGGAGAAAAACTTTCAAATGAATTTTCTTTTACCTTCAATTTATTTCTCATATACAATTTTATACAGGCAGAGTTCTTTGATTACATAATTACATATACATGCATAGTGTTAATATACGCAAGCATATTATGTATGTACCTATTGTATAGAATATATGCAAAATTTTCTGAGTTGTTAATTAAGAATTGTTTTGACAATAAATTTTATAACAATTTTTTTTAAAGTATAAAGAAAAGAAAACTTATAAAAATTTATTTAATGTTATATTGTATAACTGATATGCTCTTATGTGTAGTGTATAGTAAGTAAATATATATAAGTATAACAATATTATAACAGGTTGTTTCCCCCATATATGTTATATGTTAAATTAATCAAATTGCACATGGAATGAAGTAATAATTCGGAATTAGATAGAATAAAAACTTTGCTCACTTTTTCATAATTTCAAAATTTATTCAATTTCGAAAAATAAATATTCGAAATTTAATTTAATGGTTTAAGAGAGGTTGAAAATATTTTTGACTTTTATCTAATTAGAATTTTGTACATTTGAAATTTTTTTTTTTTGTTATATTGGTCGAGAGAAAAATTTTTATACATACTAAATTCGTGTAATTTTTCGCAGTTTTAACAAAATTTCACATATGTATTTATGAAAATAGAAGAACGAATTGTGCTTCTATGTTTTTCTCCGAAACAATCTTAAAATGAATAAAAAATTTTTCACGTTTTTCAGTTCTAATTATGAGATTCGCAACTGAAAATAGTTTGGCGACAAAATTTTCAGTCAACATAATACTATTATGTATGTAGTTTTAAGTAATTAGAAAACAAATAAGCTACAATATTACTCAAAAAACTGTGCTCAAAAAGAGGTAATCTTTAATTTATTTTAATTATTGCGCACTTTTAGGATGAAAACAAACCTAAAAAATATCGTAGCAAATATTAATGAAATTGTACGATTCAGCTTATACATTTCAAATTTAAATTCGATAAAATTTTTTGAAAAAAGTGCTTATTAGTTTCACTCTGTCCGTCCGTGGACACTTTTTTTGTTTACAAAACTTCTACACCCTTGAAGATAGAAAGCTGAAATTCAAAGAAATGAGGTACAGAATTTTTATTTTATTAATTTGTAGGAGAGCCAGTAAAATTTAGAAGTTAATACTTATAACTCATTGCCTAAGTGCAAAAATCTGTTACCGTTTGCTAACTGTTTAGGTAAAATTTCTGAAAAACGGATTTCAGTGTCATTTTTGTCGGGCATGTTTGCTCCTAAAATTATATAATTATACTAGACGATTAAATTTTTATAATATCTTGATTCAAAGTTTTTTTATAATAATCATTTTGTATTTAGACTACTAACTATATCTGTTTGACCCGTTCACAATGCTGAGAACCTTTCAAATTGAAATTGTATTTAGTTAACGTAATTGATTGTGGCTCATAATTTTAAATATGTACAATGATAGAATATATTATGTATATGTATAGATGCTATAAAAGGTATTTTGATTTAAATACAAAAATTATTCACCATTTCTGGTTAATTTTTGAACACGAAAGAATGTTTATACGTTATAAAATACATAATTTTGTGCACGCTGTATGTGTATGCATACACGCGTGTATATGTGAAATATTTGAATATTTAGTTTCTTTTTTTTTGTTTATTTTTCTTATAACTGAAATAAATTTGAACTTTGATTTCTGTTGTAATGAGCAAATTTTTTCTTGTCACACGAAAAGTTATAGTTTGTAAAACTTATTGCTAAAAAGGGAACAGAAAAAACTCATTACTTTTAGCTGCGTTAACGTATGTGAGGTTGTAGTATCTTTGAAAATAGAAAAAAAAAAGAATAACAAACTTTATCTGTCTATGAATATAAAGAAAAGGAAAATTGGGATCGAAAAAAAAGTTGGAAACGGAAAAAATGCAAAACAAAATTGAAGCTACCACGTTTTTATATTTTTCCCGATCATATGTAGTTTAAAGTAGAGGATAAGTTTATTTATTATACTTACGATTAAAAAATATATAAAAGAGTTTAGTAATATGAAAAATATTCTTTACAGAATTCAAAACATAAAATACTATTTTAAGAAAATGAAAAATTAAAATTTTTCTATAAACCGCTTTCTAAGTATAAACGTCATTTAGCTTAGATGCCTTTTTTGCATTTTTTAACGTAACAGTTTCAGTCTTAAGGGGAATAAAATATTAGCACTTTTTCACCAAATAGAATGATGAAATACCAAAAATTTATGCATGACGACCAATTAGTATGGTCAACATGTATAACAAGCTTGTATATTATATGTATGATTAATTTGTATGACCAATACGTATGCACAATTAACATGACCAACTTGAACGTGATCACCTTTCACGTAACATGTAATGTATGAGCAATACGCGTATGCAACTAGCATGACTAACTTGCATGACCAATTTGCATGACCAACTTGCATGACCAACATGTATGACCAATAAGTGTATGACCCACATGTATGACCAACTTCCATAACCAACATATATGACCAATACGTTTGTTCAACTAGCACAACCACTTGAATAACCAATCTGCATGACCAGCATCTAAGACCAACTTGCATGATCAACATGTATGACCAGCTTGCATTACCAACATGTGTGACCAATACGTGTATGACCCACATTTATGACCAACCTGTATGACCAACATGTATGACCAGCTTGCATGACCATTATGAATAACCAACTTGAATAATTGCAATTTGTTGTGAAAACAATTTTAATTAAATAAAAATTGTGCTAAAATACAAAAAGTAGAGTTTATACAAACTTAGTTTTATAGTTCATAGTTTTCATATAGTTTTAGATAACGCGTAAAAATTTCTATTAGACAAACAATGCTTTGAAAATTTAAGAAATTGTGAAAATAATTTCATATTAAAATTTTTCTTCTTTGCTCTCTTACGTATATTCAAATGTCTCTTATCCAGAAACACCATTTCTTCTTATATACCGGGAAAAATAATTAAAAAAAATTTAAAAATAAACGAAATTTCAGTGGAAAATTTTTTAACAGTAAAATTTTTACTTAGGTGAACATTAAAAACGATATTCATCCTGATTTTAAAAGAATTTTCACTTAAAAACTTTTTATAAGTCGGTCTTTTTTTTCTCTCTTACCACTTAAAATTTATGAAATAAAATAATATAAAAGTATCAGTTCCGACGGCACCACCAAAAAAAATAAACAAAATTCAAAAAATAACAGAGAAAGTTGTGAACTTATAAACGAGAAGGTGTAAAATGAGAAAACTTTTTATTTTCTTTTTAATTTTTTTTATGTTTGGTTTTATTAGAGAAGGGGGATTTGAAATACATATAGTGGAAAATTATTTAAAATTGTGTTACATAAAAATTTGAAATTATGTGAAGAGAAAAACAAAAACGAAAACTTTTAATTTTAAATATTTTTCGCTTATTTTAAACAAATTTTAAAAGCTTACTGTGCCTTACTAAGTACATTCTAAGAATTTTTATTGGAGCTCAAAAAAAAAAGAGGAAGTAAATCATTAAAAATTATCAAGTCTTTTTTTTTATTATTAATTTTTCTATGAAATATTCTTTGTGTTCACTAATTAGACTATGCTTGTACTAGATAGAATAAAAAATCGGCAAACTTATTTTTAATAATATAAAAAGAATTTAAAAAGAAATGTAAAGTTTGTAAGTGCTATGAGGTTCAATTTTAAGAAAGAAAAGTTTTGTTTGCTTGTCTTCCTTTACAGGAAGACAAGAAAGGAAATTAATATTATGTATGCACGTATGCACATTGCCAAAATTTTACAATGTAGAAACTAAGTTCAATTATTTACGAAAAAAATTTTGACAATTCTACGTCAAACTTGATTAATGTATTTTTTGAAAAATTTAATATTTTTATATAACAATTAATAACCTCCTTCGTCGTTGCTTAGCTGTAACAGTCACAAGAACTCATTTTATTAAAAGAGTTTAAATAAACAATTACTATTGTGTCTAATCAAATAATTGCATCTTAAGAATTGTATTAGAATTAAAACTAATAAATTTTTAGCAAGTCGGATTTGAGGTTCACGTTCAATTATCAAAATTTTTTTTATATACTATACGAGTACAAAACAGTTACATGTGATTTCTCATGAATTTTTTCAAAACTTACTCCAATAGTCTAACATGAATTTTTAAAAAATTTTCAAATATGGTAACAGGGCCACTATTTTCGATAAAAGCTGATGTAGAGATATCATAAGCGTTTATGGTAGCTGTCATACAACTTGAAAGTTCTTTGGTATTATCATATAGAAATTGTTAAAGATATAACATAGAAATTTCAGGAAAACAAGTATATTATTGTGGCTCTTCATTGTATCTTTATCCGTACGGATATCACAGAGTTGACAGGGTCAATTCTATAACTATTTTTATATTGTCCATACTGTTTGTCTCTTATCATACAATAGATTTCATTTCTCTGCATGCTAGCATACAATATTATATTTCTATTCCTTACAGGAACTCCATGAGAAAATAACTAATAACATTCTTAATCCCGTATGAAACTAAGAAAATTAAAAATTAATTTATTCAAAAAAATATAAGGGAAAAACACAATTTTTCTTAAAGAAAATTTCCAAAAAACAAACTAAAATTATAACCCGACAAATTGACACTCATATGCATGTTACTTTAACTTTAAATTATAATGCCAATAAAATGCATAAATTTAGAGCTGTTTCAATTTAAACGACAATATTAATATGTGACCGAAAATTTCTTTTCGAAAGCAAACTTATATAATCTAAAAATTTTTAATAACCAAGGCAATAAATAAATTTTTAAAGTTTTGAAGTTTTATAATTCAAAAAGTTTTTTTTTTTTTTTTTTTCAAAAATCTTTTTGCATTCTTAAAGCATTATGTGCAATAAATCTTTCTGTAAAAGTTTGAAATTTGAATTCCCATGTACCCACAAATATATCTTTGTATAATGTACGTCGTATAGTGGAAATACTTGTTTTATTATTTTGAAAAACATTAAATTATTTATATTCCGAAAATTTGAAATAACATACACATAGTAAAACTATAAATAAATAAGTATAAATTGTGGTATACATATAGAGAGCTAATAAGTTAAAACTAACAAAATAATGCAAGGTACACTGTACTAAACACCTTTTGTTTTATAATATTAATGATTTTAAATCGTGATATTTCATAAATAAAACTTATACATATTTCACTGTTATGTAAAAAGTATATGCAACAACTATAAACAAGTTATATAATATATTATATCTATGTAGATTGTAGAGAAATTGCAACTCTGTATATGTTCTAGATAAATTATTACTATTAAGAAGCAATATATTAAAATTTGCGGCAATTTAAAGTGTATTCTAATATAAGTACCTATATATGAAATACATAATAGTGATGGCTATAAAGTAGAAAACTTCGCTTTTGAAGATTAAATAAAATCTGATATTTTGTGTTGTTTTAGTATTTGTGCGTTATACGCACTTATAATAACTAAAATATTGAATTATTTTTCTGGACATGTGAAACCAAAGGACGAAAATTTTTGATATTATTCTGTAAAATAAATTAATCAATTTTACTATGATTTATATGATTTTAGAATAATATGTTTTGTATTCAATGTATAATATGAAATTTCAATTCTTGATTTAATTATTGTGTGCAGTTTTCAATTTGTGACCTATTGTATAGCATTTACAATTTAAATGTTCATAGATTAAAATGATTTATTGATAATATTGTATAATGATAATAATTTCAATACCATACTGTTATATAATACTTCTAAGATTATAAGTCACAGAAATATTAATTTTTCTTTTTGAAATTTCAGTGCAAGATCAGCATTACCATTGTCCTTGGAATATCATACGTACTTAAATCAATTCAAATGTCATATGTTTAATAGCTAATTTATTAATTTGAAAATAATTTAATAAGTTCTAGTATTTATTTTGAATTATGGTTACACCTTGAAAATAGCTTAGCTAACTTATTAAATTAATTTTAAATTATTCATTTATCGGGGAATAAAAATTTAAAAGAAAACTAAAAATATTGCCTACTTTTAGGGCAAATGTTTTGAAACAAAATGAGGTAAATAATTTTCTTGTTTGTGGAATCTCTTAGTTTTCTTTCACAGTGAAGTTTAACTAAGTTGATTAAATATTAATTAGATAGTTTTTTTATGACTCTACTCCTAATTTTATAAGCAAGTGAGATATATAGCTCGAATTTCGGCACAATTTTTAAAATATTATAAATCAGCAACTGAAAAACGCAACTTAGACAGTTATTTCTTAAATACCATTTAGGTATTTTTAGTTGAATACGGTGCTTACTTTCACTATACTTTCACTAATAAACTTTCACCTTACTTATTTGAAAAAGTAATTAACTAAAAAAAAACAAAGGCTGAAGTTTTAAGTGTTCTATTTTTATAAAAAAATTATGTTTGGCTTATAAGAAAACTTTAAAATAGAAGTAAATTACCTCTTTTTTCTTTTATGAGAAGCTGGACAGAAGGTTTCAATTGAACATTTAAGAAATTTTGTTTATATATTTTATTTTTTTTATATTTTATTACACGAAAGGAGAATTTTTGTTTCCTTAAATAAAATATAGAGTTTATGTTAAAAAATATGAGCACTTACAAAGTTTCCTTTAATATACTTATAGAATTATAAAGATGGTAAATAAAAAATAAGAAGTAGAAAAAATAATGAATGTTGGCTTTGAGAACAAAAAAACTTTTAAAAAATTGGAATTGAAAAAATATTTTACTAAATATAGTAAGCAAAATAGAATAAGGAAAAACAAAATTTACTTAAAAGAAACGTTATAAAACTTCTATCTTAACTTACTTTTATATTTTACGAAATTGCTACGCTAAACCACAGAATTTTGGTTAAATAATTTTGAAAGTGATTCAATAACAACAACATCATTTAGTTCATCGAAAATAGGTAAAAATTTTGTTTGAAAATAGGTTTTTATAAATAATAGAAGGTTCTTCATCATGAAGAACAAATTCAAATTCTGGAAGCATCCAGAATTTTTTTCTTACAAATTTCGTTTCAAGTTAAGTAAAAGTTTCTAGTAAAACTAAGAGGACTGTGAAAACATATCAAACCATTTAGTAATTTATGTAACTTTCGAACATCAAAAATTTAGTTTATATAATGTGTTTAATGTGTGTAATTTCTGATGTCAAAACTACTTTTCGAGAGATGTCGGTCTGTCGGCCTGTGTGTATGTTCGCGTATGTGCCTCACGATTTTGATGAAATTTTATATGTGACTTTATTTTGACACAGAGTGAGATGGATTCAACTTTTGGGATATGTCAGGCCTCGAACTTTTTTGCGGGTCAATTTTATATTTTTGCGCATATAATTAGAGAAATAATCAACCAATTTTCTTGAAAGTTGATATTTAAATTCAGGACTTGGAAACCCAACTGGGGGCCGATTTTATATTTTTTGATCTACGGAAGTAATTGATGAAATTTTTGAAAGTAATAAACTTTTCAGGGAATATGAATCGTACAAAACGAAACTCTGCTAAGAGTCAAATTTACATTTTTCGGGGAATGTTAACTAAATTCTTACTAGCGTCCTTAAAACTGTAAGGAAGGAGGAAGAGAAATTGGATACTAAATTTTTTTTTTGGAATGTAACCAAATTGCATTCGGACCCCCTAAAAAAATACGCCTCATTTTAATATTATTTGAACAATTTTATCTTAAATTTTAAATTACTTGTATATTCCAACACTTTATTCTCCATAACTTTATTCTCATCTTCAAAAATAAAAAGTAATTTTTGTAAATGCCGCCTTTTTCAATTTATTTATGTTATAGCAATAAAAATATTTGAAAATATAAGGCGAAGGTTATCGACCTGAAAAATAAAAAAAAAAAAACTTTTTCTTTTTTTGATTCTTTGTTTTTTTTTTTTCATAAAATGCAAAGATGTTACTACTAATTCAAAGCTTACTTCTTTTTTATTTGTATAAGAGTGACGAGGTTAACGAGTGTTATGGTGGATTTTAAGTTTCAGGAAATATGTAGTATAAAATTTTATGAATAAAAAAATAAGGATACATTTTTCTTCTTTGTTTTAAAATACTGAATTCTTAATGAATTATGATTTCTTTTATATATATACACATTTACATATATACATGGTAGGATGAAACAGGATGCTTAAACAGGGAAAAGGATACTAAAAGGATACTAAAAATAAAAAGGATAGAACAGAATTATTATATATATATATATCTATATATATATTTTTTATTATAATAAGTGAATGATTTGTGGTTGAAGTTTTAATAGTAAAGAGGAGATAAAAATGCAATAGTACCACAAGAATACAGAAAAGGAATAGAAAAACGAAATGAATCTTATCTAGGAAATCTAAAGGAAAAAAAATTGTACCATGGGGTTATTTAAGTATTTTTCTCTTTTTGTTCTTTTTACTTTTATTCAAGGTTTTTTTCATTTTCCTGTTTTTTGTTTTATTTCAAAAATGCGATGATTCTTGTTAAAAATATTTTCTTGTACTATATTATGTGCAATTCACAGCATTTTATTATTTTATTCCAATTTTTTTTTTTAAGAAATTTTCCACCTTAAATTTTCTATTTTTATAATGAGTTCAGTTTAAGAAGTTTTTATTAAAATTTTAATCTTAGATTTTGGAAAAAGAAATGCTTCCCTTTTTTTATTTTTTTTTTTGTTTTAATTTTCCAGACATAATTAAAATAGCCAAGCACTCTCAATTCCTGTAAACAAAAATATTTTTCTTTAATAAACCAGGTGGTAGTCAGTTTATGGTCAGTAAAAATATTTTCTTTTTTTTTTCTGCAAAAAAAAAATATTAGAAATTTCATAACTAGAATTTTTAGATTTAAGGAATTTTTTTTTTATCTAAGATGCAAATTTTATTTTAAAATATAAATTTAGAATATAATAATGATTTTTTGTTTTTGGGCTTTTGATATATAATATAATTTCCGGTTTATATAACTTGTTAATGGAAGTGTTAATGGGAGTGTTAATGTAGAGGGTTTTATTATAAAATGATAATAAAAGTAAATTAAAGATGTTAATAATGATTGCATAAAACAGATGATATAAGGCAGTTACTAATATGGTACTCTGCACACGTTAGATTTTGTCTATGGATGACGAAATAAATACTATAGTTAGTCAGGAATTAAATTTAAAGGATTGATAATCGTAATTTTAAATTCTTTATAGACAGTACCTTGCAAAAGCTCTAAGACTATATTTTACGCTCCTATCTACCGTAGCACCAAATATATACAAAGCTTGAACGATACATACGATTAATTACAGTACATACATAAATGTGTTTTAAAAAATATCTTTGACATTTTCATTTGTTGTCTCTGATGTAAAAATATCACCTTGATAAAATTAAATCTAATGTTTTTATTTCGATGTAAAATTTTAAGATATTATATATATGTAAAATTTTCCAGGAACTATTAAGAGTATGTTCTTAGAAAATTTTTATTGCAATCACAAGTGCAGAATAGCCACGTTTTTCTATCATACTTAAAAGGAAGAAAATAATTTTATTTTTTTGCCAGACTTGAACTTCTACACCGTCAAATGAAGATGCTTTAATTATTAGGTTTACTTTAGAGAATTCAAAATGTTTTTGAATTAAAAATACGGGACGCGTTTATTAACAGATTAATATATAAGAAACAATTCAATAATATTATACCTATATATGTATGTACATTTACTATATGTGCTACAAAATCTATGAATCCTTCGTGCTAAAAAACAACGAACAAGCAATTTTTTGCATATACTCGTATTGGAGAAAATATATAGCATTCTGATTTCATATACATATAGGACAAATTTTGGGTTTCAACTTCAATATTAAAAAAAACAAAAATTTTTGGCGCACATATACTTGAATGCTATCTAATAAGCATTCAAGTATATGTATGCCAAAATGTTTCGAAAAATTCCTTTATACTTAATATATTTTCAATATAGTGTTAATTTCTTAAGTACTGTTATTTTATTTATATAATATTCATATCTTATGAATTTCATTATTAAATAGCAATTTGATTTGATCCTAGCAAGAAAATTTAAATAAAAAATTTATAATATTATTTATACTCTGTATAATTGTACTGCATCAGTAAGCTCAAACAAGGGATTGTGATTCCATATATTGCAAAAAATTCAAATTACTTATATTAAAACTAGAAATTTAAATACTGTGCATACATTATTTATTCCAATTTAAAATATTAGAATAAAATTAAAATGGTGTTAGGTACATAACCAAATGTAAAGATAATCCCTTTGTTTCGATAATACTTTGTAGTTATTTTGAATTTAAAAGTTTTTGAAAATATTTTTTTAATTTTATGTATACACAAAAAATATGTTACAATCAATTCTCAAAAGAGATGTACGAATTCAGGTTATATTGTTACATATACATGTTATTATGCAAGCATATAACACACTATGTACGAGTATAAATTTTTCACTATACAAAAATATTTTACATAAAATGCATAATTATAATGTATAGGTATAAAGGAAATTCTCTTTTTTTTTATGTCATTTATGTAAATGCATATACCATGTATATACATATATCATATCTATATAACACATACAATGTAATGTTCACACTTAGTATATTTTTTGCAATTTTTTTTTCTTTTTTTTTGTTTTAAATTTTAATATATTACTTCATAACAGTTAAGCGAAACATGAAATTCATTTTATTGTACCTTCATATCTGTGTCATTGTATATTAATTGTAATATCTCTGTGGATGTCATTATAACTCAGAAGTATTATTATACAAAAATGTTAAAAATATATTTTTAAATTTTTGTTATATGAAAATATGTGAATCACATGTATATATATATAGTTACATTATTATAGAATACATTATACTCTCTCTTTTAATTTACTTGTATGCTATGCATCTATAGGCAATATAAAAATGTAATAAAATGCAGGTGATTAAAATATTGCATGTTTAATTATTATGAGAGGAATGTTATGTTATAAATATATACGCAAATATACTCATGGTAAATGTAAGAGTCTCACAGAACTTAAAGAGAATAAAACATTTAAAGTGAATTATCTCTTTATTTTATAATATCATAAACAATATTAATTAATTTTCATTTAATAGTTTAATAATTCGCATGGCATTATATTTCGTACCATTTGAGAATTAATTATTTAATATATGAAATTTATAGTTATAATAAGTGACAGAATTGATTTACTTATTTTATTATGGAAATAAATGTAATCGGTTTTTAAATGTTTAAAATATTTAAAGTAAATTCGAAGTTAATATTAAATTTTTCATATAAAAATAAATTTTAAATTATTTACATTTGATTTGTTATTAATGTAAATTAATAAATGAAGAAAACAAAAAGAAATTCTGTAAAAAAAATAAAAGTTAAATATGCATAGTAGAAGAACATTTTGAATTTTTTTTGCTCCGGTCTTCATTATTCTCTTAAAATACTGAACTACATTTTGTTTTAAAGCTTTAGTTTCTATAGAAAAGCAATCTCATTATTTTTTTGTTTTTATTATTTTCAATTTTTGTAATTCAATCATTTCCAGTTCTGTTAATTAAGAGGTTAATGCTATCCTTCATTTTCCTTTTTTCTTTTCTATTATTTTTTAATTTTTCTTGTTTTGTAACATTAGTATATAGTTGTAAATATGATATCGTATTATTTTACAAATTATTAGTGAGTGTAAATGCAAAAAAATAAGTATCTTAAATTAATAATTTCCACGAAATTTCATTTTATAAAGATTAAATTTAAGAGATTTCATATGAAAATAGGTAACTAATTTTTCGAAAATGTATTTAAGGTTTTATAATGCTCTCCCAAAATAATGAATTTCTTAATTTAATAAACTTATTGCAGTAATAATAAACGAAATTATTGATATTTTTAGTGAATACTCGGTAATTTTAAATTCTACTGTACTATTAATCAACATGTAACTTTGGGATGGTTATGCAAATTGATTAGCCAACAGTAACAAACTTGCATGATCAACATGTGTGACCAACATGACTCATAAACTTGGATGACTAATATACATAATTAACTTGCATGAAATATACGACCAACATACATGACTAAATTACAAGACCAACATGCATGACCAACATGCAAAACTAACATGTATGTTCAACATGCGTGACCAGCATGCCAGTTAAATTTCTTGTCGGTTCGGAATCGATTTTACAATACTTTTTAACTCTTTTTTTACAGCGTAGTCAACAAGTGTATAGGGCGTATTATTAGAAAGAAACCGGTGAGAGCTGTAGGGCATAGGCAACTATATATGTGACGTATATTATATTCTACACACACCATAGATGGAAGAAGAAAAAAAAAAACAAATATCGAAACGAGTTGTTTCCTTTTAAAGATCACTGCGAAAGGTTAGCTAGTATTAACTATAAAAATATTTTGCTTTAGCATAATTATTTCATACTTTTATTTAGGATATTTAGGTATCTTATTTTTATTAGGACTATATTAAGATTAATTAGGAAGGTATATACGTATTATCTTCCTCCTTTTTACTGGCCGCATTATAATATATATAATAGTTTTCGGAGGGAATGCACTTATCCATAGTAGGCGAGCGTAAATAAACTATTTTAAAAAGAATGTCGGTCTGTTTGCTTGTCTGCATCTTGGTTTGTCAGCGTGTATGTACAGACGTTCGATTGAACCGATGAAATTTTATATGTGAGTATATACACGGCAAGGATTGCGGTCGGTTATGCGCTGACTGTATCATATTTTTTATTTCGCTTTTGCAAATATTCTTCTGATAATTGCTCTACTCGTTTAAGTATATATATTTATATTATTTATACCGTTATTATTCTCTGAATCAAGCGGATCTTTTTACTTTAAAAAATATTCTTTAAAATTTAATATTTAGCTATTCATTTTTAAAATATAAAAAAATTTCAACTTATTTAGAATGAATAAACTTAACACTATAGTATAGAAATAAATAAAATTTTAACAGAATTCCTTTTATTTTTTTTCTATTATTTGAAACCGACATTGAATTTTGTTTTTTTCTTGCTAAATTTTAACAGAAAGTTGAAATTTACATATTTTATGGTTGCGAATAAGGAGAGAAAATTAATAAAATTAGAATTTTTAGTAAAAACTTTTCAACTTAAAAATGAAAGGAAAAAACAAAGTTTTTTTTTCCTAATTAAATTGGTATTAAGCTGATATAATTACCATTAAAAATTTTAGTGTAGAAAATTTACTAAACTCAATTAACCTTTAAAGATGAAAATGCAAAAACAAAAAGAAGGCCAGAAGACATAAAAGGAAAGTAACAAAATAAAAAATATTGTTATGTAATATTTTGGAATAAAAAAAAACAAACTGAATAAGAGCTTTTTAAACATAGTAAATAAGAGCGCGATAATGAAAAATTTTAATGGAAATTCTTATGTAATAATAATATATAATGTTTATGCAATGAGAAAAAAACAAAATTTTCGGTCCGAAATTCATTAAATTTTAATATTTTATTTGAGTAAAAACCTTTTTTTTTTTTTTTTAATATTGCATTAAGTTTAACTATTTAATTTTTTTATTTAATTCTGTGAATCATTATAAAAGTATTGGTTGAACGATCACAACCCGTTTTCCGTTGTATTTAATGAGAAAAGCCAAATTGTACATTGAATATAACAAATTGTACATAATTCCAAGCATCATATATAAAGGGTATACTATGTGCATAAGAGTTTATCTTTAAAAATTAGGATATTAAATTTCAAATACTCAACCTTCTATTGTGGTAATTATACACGTACTTTGTTATATACATAATATATATGTATGTATAAATATGCGTTTTCGGTAATATTTTAATAAACTTTGTTTACCTATCTATTAGAGAAGAGAGAAGCGAAAACTACTGCATTAAAAATTAAAAAGTTTTGATATATTTTTTTAGTATAGGTTTTAAATATCATCAAAAGACTAAGATAGGGTCATCAGGTCTGTCACTTTAACCCAACCTAAATCACAAACTCCAAAAACTAGTCAAACTGACTATAACCGTTAGTTTTGTCATATCGTGTTTTTGTTTCTAGATTCTGTGAAGAAAGACACGAAAGTGCTGTCACAGTACTTTTAACTAAATCAGTCTTTTTGTTCGAACCATCTCCCTTATAAGTCAAGAGGCGTCAACACTTACATTCTTTTCGAAACGCACTCTATGATTCATGGTACAGTTCCAGATTTCCTCACTTGCTTGGGTGACACCCAGATCTCTAATAAATAATATCCTAATAATGAATAATATCGTAAATTTGATCACATAAACAGTCAAATTTATAGCTTAAAATTTAATTTTTTATAGAATTAAATACATATATTTACAATTTCCTTCAAAATTACAATATTCAAAATTATTGAGTCATTTTCAAAATTTTTGAATTATTAATTTTTTATATGATAGTATATTATAATGGTACTTACATAGGGCTACATTTATTGGATATTTTTTTCGAAAAGTTATTATACATAATGTACGCTATACGCATTCGATTTAAAAATAACAAAACAAGCTGATTAAAACAAAAATGATTGAAAAATAGAGAAATTATTCAAAGTTTTAAAATTTTTTTGGTTATAATAATTATATTAAAGCCTTAATGCGAGTGTGTTTTGTGTGATTACACTTAGTGTGCTGCCATGCCAGTATATTGAAAATCAATTTTTTTTTTCTTATTATTGTCAACACAAAGGAAAAATTTTGTTTTTTCGAATAATCTTATAAACTGGCCATTTCTCCCGCATTTTTTGTATTTTTTGTTATTTTCATTGTTTAATAAGGAAACAGTTATATAAGAAGATATAATTTAATGCGAATGTTCAAAAAAAAAAAAACAATAAAAAACCAAAATAAAAATAAAATAAGAAAAAGGGAGAACAGAGAGATTAGTGTGAGATTAATGAATTTAATAAAGCACATTTTCCTTAAAAATACTTCATAGTATAGGTACATAGTCAGACATTCATTCAATTGAGAATTAAATTCCTCGATCCCACGACTGCAGAGGTTATAATGTCAGAGTTTAATTTGTTTTCTGTAATTATTTTCCAAAATTTTATTTTTATTGAAATTATTCCTTTCCTAATTTCCTAGTATGTTATTAATGTGACGGCCATACTTACTAAAGAATTTCTGCTTAATTAAACAGTAAATATTTTAAAAGTAATATATTAAAAGCCTGCCGCTCGTGTACCCAAAAATATTATATAATTTGTAAGAAATTCTAATAAAATTTAAAATACTAAAATTCAAAGCGGAAAATCAATGCTTTTGCAATAAAACAATTGGATATAATTTTCCTTGCTTCTATGGAAATACTTGTTATTTAACTTTTTGAAGGAAGATTTGAAGATATATGAGAAAATAATGTAGTTGACATTTAATTGGGAGACAAACTAACTAATGAAAATCGCTAACTAAAATAAACAATTTCCTCGTAAAAAAACAAAACTATAAAAAATCCTTCAAAATAAAATGTTTATTCTGTTTTTTATACCGACTGCGTTTCATACAATAAAAGAAGTGATTTGATGGTACCAAACTTCACATATTGAGTTTTTGGAAAAAAATGCTCTTTATATTTCTCCAATATATAAAATATTTTGCAAGAAAATTCGGTTTTCAATTGCAAAGTGTATACAACAATAACTGCAGTTGAATCAATTTTTACAAAAATTTATATCTAAGTTTACTTTGAGGATTAGACGGTTTGATCAACGTTGGAAGGGTAATGTCAGGACAAATATGTGATATTTGAAGTATGGAATATGTGTAAAATTTTATATTCATATTAGGGCGTTTAAAATGAACCAATTCATTTTTCAAGAGTACTACAGAGCTCGGAAACTGTACTTTCAGTAGAGTCCAGCTTCACATTTTATTTATATCATACCTATATGGAATTAATTAACAGAATTTCTTGGAGCTTAACATCAAAAATTCTGTTTGTCATTCAAACTGACTAGTTTTTCATGGAAATAAATTAGTATAGAAAGTGAGCTTATACTAAGAGCCAATTTTCTTAGAATATGCAATAAATGCTTAAGAAACATTTTCATTATAAATTAAATAATATACTTTGCGGCCGATTATGTGCCGACCACATTCGTTATCTTTTTTAGTTACAAATGTGCTTAAAACAAACAAATGAAATGAAAGTTAAGAAAAGTTATTAAAAAAGTTTTTCTTATTTTTGTTTCTTATTTTAATTTTTTTTTTGTTCTACTATTGGAAACCGTTTTCGTATGCGTGTTTTACGGTATTTTGTTTGTTTGTTTGCTTTTTTCGGCTTAGCGTTATTTTATATGTTGTGTTGTTATTCCTGTTCTTAAATACTTTTATTAGTTTTAAGTTTATTTTATCTTTTCTTATGTGTGTTACTTTTAGTTTTCTTTTCTTATATAAAATTTTTTGCTCTTAACAATACCAAAAAAAAAAATATATATTTTGTATTTAAACTTAATAAAAAACAGATTATCCTTTTTTATGATAATTTTTTTTTTTGTTGTTTTTTTGTTTTTTCTTGAATATTAGGCCTATTAAGTAGATTAAAGAGTAACTTTTGAATTTGTTTAAGTTACTGATGTTTTTTTTATTCATTAGAATATTTTTTTTTTGTGTTTTTTGTATTTGTTGTGTTGTTTTGTGTTTGTTTACTCTATTATTTTATTTTGGAATATCATGTAATTTCTGTGATGATGGTTGTATTTAGTAATAATAGTATGGTATAACAAGGAATACAAAATTATAGAAAAAAAATTTATGATAAAAGTTGTATGGAGGAAAAAATTTTTATAGGGGTTTAAATATTTTGAGCTATAAATGAAGAGAAAGAAAAACTTTAAAAAGTCAAATTAAATTATAATGGTGAAGAAAATGTGATACTAGTTGTATATAATTTTATAAATAGAAAATTTTAAAAATTTATGCTAAAGTAGATTTGAATCATATTTAATAAAATATTGAATTGTAATTAAAATTTTTAAGATATATTTCAATGTCGTCGAGTTCTTTATCAAATTCGACTACTATTGTTAACTAATGGCATATAACTATTGTACCCTGTTTTTATTGATTCCCGAATTTTTGGCTATTTCAATAACATTTTGGTTCAAATGTACTTTTACAATCATAAATACTGATGCAAATTTGATGAAAGCATTCTATCGACATATACGACATGTAGACGCGCTATGTCAGTAGTGTTTACGTGAGCAAAATAAGTGCCGTAATAAAGATGTAATTTGACATTTCTTGTATATTATGTAATTTGATACTGCGCGATAACTTGGACTCTATAACTGGAAAATTATTTACTAATACTACTGACAGATATGTAATATCCATTAAATGATTTTATCTATATTATTTAGATTAATATCAGATGTGAGTCAATTATATTAAACGTAATATAAAGTCAATGTCAAAACTTTATGTTTTATAGCCTAATATTTTGATTCTCAATGGCAATTTTGTCTTTTAGAGCATTCTAGTAACAAAATTATCAAGCGATAATTTTTCTATTTGGAGATTTTAAAATTGAGTTTTTTTTTTTTAATTGTAATGCCAAAAAAAGGTCAATAGAGAAAATACGGTCATAATATGACGGGCCAAGCGATATAGCCATATCTGTATGGAAACGGTCAAGAAGCTGTATTAAAGATACTAGTTAGAATTAACCAAAGATGAATTTAACAAAAAATTTAATAGTTAAATATCTCTTGCTTTTCCTCTCATTTGAGCTTCGATAGTTCACTATGAAGCGACTAGTCAATAAAAAATATTAATATAAATTTTTTTTACAAATCTAAGACCACAGTCTTCTCTTTCTTGTAGTACCAAGTCCATTTAAGTATTAAATTTTTGTACATTAATAATTACCGACTGCATTGCATACAATTACTATCATTAGGTGTGATTAAATACACCCAATTTCGGGTATCGAATTCTCTGTAGGAACGCACGTCTTTATAATAGGGAAGTGTAAATAAACAATTTTTAACAAGACGTCGGTCGGTTGGTCTGTGTTTTCACGCGTGTATCTTAGGATCTGCTAAACCGATTTATTGTGAGTTCATTTTGACTAGGGCGCGGATTGATTAATTTTTGGGGTATGAAAGACCTCGGGAACTGAATTTTTTAAACTGAAATGAATTTAATTAAATATGATAAATAAATTAATTTTTTAAAAAATAAAAATATTGTTCATTAAAGATTGCATTTGTTATAAAAAAAAAATAATTTTTTGTTTTTTAAAATTCAAAAAAAAAAAATTTTTTTAAAAAACAAAAGTTTGGTTTTTTTTTGATTCTTTAATTTAAATTGGAAATTTTTAAGTTTAATTGGAAAAGTTTAATTTTAAATTTAAATTGGAATATTCTTATTTTTGTGGAAAAATTTATGTATGTAGTTCATTTTTCATAATATGGAAAGGAATATAAATTTGCATATACACACGTCATGTGTTTTTCAATTATTAAAAAATTAAATTTTATGATCTATAACCTTTAAATTATTTGATTTTTTTTTTTAATCAAAATCTAAAAACTCTGATTTGTGTGCGTATAAGAGAAAAAAATATCTAATTTTGCCAAGGCCTTAACAAACAAAAAAATTTTTAAAATAAATGTAATAGTTCTTATTAGAAATGAAAGCCAATGTTTTTTGTCAATATTGGAAATATATTCAAAATTCAATAAAATCATATTGCAGGAATCACATTCAACCTAAATATAGCAAATGATGGCTATTATTTTTATATTGCAAACAAGTCAAAATTTATTAGTTATTATATAGTAAAATCAAACGTTCTAGAAAATCAGTATTTAGCATATATTAAGAAAATCTAATTATTAAGTTCAATATTTGGTTCATAGGTTGTTTGGAAATATGATAAATTTATATAATTTGGGGATATTTACCACATTTCCAAAAAAAATTTGAAAAGAAGTGTTCATTGGTTTCACTCTGTCCGTTCGTCCGTCCTTCCATACTACTTACAAAACTTCTACACCCTTGATGATAGAAATCTAAAATTTAAGTAAACCTTTAAAAAAAGAAAATTTTTACAAATGTACCCTCCTCTAAAAGCTATAGCTTGTCAAAGTCGTAAAAATTTTTTAAGTAATTGTTGTAGCAAAACCAGAAACATTTTTTAAAATCTGCAAACGCAAAAAAGAAGTAGCTGGCTTCTTCTACCACGGCACACTATATTTCAACTTTATAAAAACAAAAATTACTGTTATCTAAAATCCGTTTTTTCCAAATTTTTGATATCGTTTTTCTTCTAAACCTCAGATTGTAGTAATCGGAAATTTTAGCAGCTTTTAGACACTAACAAGTAATTTATTTCGTCAGAAGAAAATTTTTTTCCATCTCCACCCCATCTCAAGTTATCGCCTCTCGAAATTTTAAATTGAAAAATTTTACAAATTTTAATTTTTTGCACCTAATATTTCCGAAACTGCAAGCTTTTTCAAATTTCTATAAATGCTGGATGCTAATGATAATTTTCATTCCAGTATGTTATTAAAAGATATATTTTTTTTCTTAACTCACGCAACTAACTCTTAAATTCAAGCATTATGTTAACACCTCTTTCATTTTTTTTTTTTCATTTCAAAGATTGCAAACATGGCTCATCCTAAATATATACAATTTTTGTCTTATACGAGTATTCGTATATGATTGAAAATAATAATTTTAATAATGTAGTACATAGCTGGATATGTGTTTTAAAGCACTGTTTTCACACTGCGTTCCATCAACTTTATTGATTTTAAGGCTTTAAAAATTCTTCTTCTAATTAAATAGTTATCAATGAGCTTCTTATTTCAAATGAAGAGTTTATTACTTAAAGAAATTTAAAAGTAGAACGGCAAAATTTTTGAAAAATATTTTCTAATAAGTTTTACTTTGACTACATTTTTCTGAGAATTGTATGTTATTACACTAATACGCTCTTTTTATAAAATAAAATGTGCTCTTCTGATTTTCAACGAAAGGATAAATAGTTTCCCTCATAGTTTTCATTCATTTGGTTTCATTGTTTTACCTGGTGGTTTCGATAATAGAATTAATTTAAGTAACACAAATAGAATTGAACAACAGAAAAAAATTCTCGGAAAATGTAATATTTTTTTTAAAAACTATTACGCTCTTGCTGCCATAAAAAATCTGAAAATTTTCTCAAAATAGATTTAAAATGTATGCTATTAAATTGAGTCTTTAAATGTAAAGTTCTTAGTATACCGCTGTTATGATTTACAAATTTTTTTAATACTTGTTAAAACTAAAAAATATGTTTTGATAAAAATTCACTTGAAAACCACATTAAATGATATTTAAATGGAAAAAATTCACATGTTAAAAATGTCCCCCCTAAAAATGCTGTGAACAAATTTATAATATTTGGTAGAGCTAACTTTCATTAATTTACTGTACTTTAATATTAAATTTCAACATATTTCGTCAATTAGTTCCTTAGATCTGGTAGAAAATGTAAAATTGGCTCCCAGTTTGGTTATCTAGCTTTGATGTTCCCAAAAATTTTACGTATTAGTAGTGTTTTAGCACCCTAAATTCGTATACTAAATTTCAAGGGAATTGGTTATTCATTTCTCTTTTTATGCACGAAAATATAAATTTTGGCTGTAATAAAAGTCCAGCTGCAGGCACTTGATTTCTTCCAAAAGTTAGATGGTTTCTTGCACTTTCAGCCTAAGCTTATATATAAAATTTTAAGAAAATGCGTTGATTTTCTTAGATATGGTCAAGTAAGATATAAACGTTGAATCGGCCCGTAACCTAGATACTTGATATATCCCAGTTCCAGATATATATACCAAAAGTTGACTAAACCGTCTTATCCTCGATAAAAACTCAAATATAAATTTTCATGAAAATCGATCCAGACGAATTTGAGAGATTGATCTACACAAATAGAACGGCAGATAGACAAACATACAAAACGATAGACTGACAGACATCTCTTTAAAAGTAGTCAAATTAGGCTTCCTTAGCTTGCAAGAACACATTTCCGTTGAAAGCTCGACATCTGAAATTTGGTGCCGCCACATCACCTTCCTTATTGTATGCAATTTGGTCGGCAATGCCTTATTAATCCAATTTGGTTACAATTTCTTAATCACTCAAGGTGAAAAGCTATATATAACAATGTTTGTAGATATATTTAAATAATTTTTATTTTCTATATAGAGAAAAAATCATCGATAATCTTATACATATATACTTTTGAAAATTTACGTATAACGTGACAGGAAATTCAGAATGAAATCCATTCTATTTAAAAAGAATTTTATATACTTAAATAAATAAAAGGTAAATTCAAATAAGTATTTATATATAATTATATATTTGCATATAAATGTGTATATATATATAAGCATATAAATATCGTCATATGTCTACATACATTTTTGAAGAAGTCCTTATCTTTTAATTCTATAGATTAGAGTTCATACTTGTAAGATCAAAGGGATCATTCAAAGGAAATATAAAATACGTGCAGGTCTACATATTAAGCAATAATATATACTTATATATAAATGAGTTATTATATATATATATACATATATGAATTAAATATGTATGCTTATATGCAATCAATATTATAATGGTAAATAAATATTAAAGTTGATGTTAAAATGATGATATTATTTAAAATAATTTTAAGTAAATTTCTATTTAATTGGGTTTTGTTAAATGTCAATTGCATTATTTTTAATTATATAATATAACATATACATACAAAAACACATATAATGTATATCTAATTATGACAGATTACTTATATGATTAAATTTTTAAAAATTTGAAATTAATGTAAAAAAGGAAAATTATCTTCAAAATACAGAATATAATGAAAAATATAAAATTAAGATTTCCGAAAGTTTACCATATTATACATACATACATATATATATGTATTAGTTGAGGTATTAGTTTGTATTAGTATATATTAGTTTGAAAATAATTGGTACTTTTGCAAATAGCACTGAAGGTCTATTGAAACTTTTTTTTAATAAAAGGGTTTTGCTTTTATGCAACTTTACGGTTCGACTGTTTATGGCTGCCATATTGGTTCATATATTAATATAGGAAAATTGGTAATAGGTTTTGGGTTAAAAGTATTTTCAGTAATGACAACATTTAATGCTCAAATATTTTTGATGAAATTTGAACTCACATATTATGCAGAATTTGAATTTTCTAAATATGATAATTTCCACTATCAGTATTATTTAAGGGGATAAAAGTATTAGCAATTAACGATATCATCATTCACTATGATAGTAATATTTATCCTTTTTACTTTTCTAACAATTTGTGAATTGTTTTGTGAACGATAAACACTAGTATCGCTAAGTTTCTCGCCCAATCACAATAATTTCCACTAATTTTACTAATAACGTTTTTATTTCAACAAATCGCCTTATACTACCTATATCGTAAAATATTAAAAACTTAAAAAATATAAAAACGCAATTTGAAATTGATAGTTTAGGATCCTTGTATTATGACTATTATTAAAATAAAATTTTTCGCTCGTATTTA
This sequence comes from Condylostylus longicornis, assembly GCF_029603195.1. NCBI lineage: Eukaryota > Metazoa > Arthropoda > Insecta > Diptera > Dolichopodidae > Condylostylus > Condylostylus longicornis. Next base: position 1,386,040 of record NW_026578009.1, on the reverse strand, counting down.
CTAATTAGTAAAACAAATATTTTTCTGTAATTGAATAATTAAAAAATACTTGATTAATTTCAGCATATTATTCATAGTTCAATATTTTTAATTATTTTATAATTTATAATATTTTAATTATAAAAATTTTATATTTTGACAAAAATATTATGATTTACATGTTTTGCACGAAATTTTCTTATAATATAACAATTTACATTGAAATCATTATCAAAATCTATAAAAACCTAACACCAATGAAAATGTTGTTATTTAATTTTCCAGACACGTAAAATTAAAATTTTTGTAAAAGAAAGAAAATTAATAAAATATGGACTTTATTAATTTGTGAATGTGTGGGAAGTTCATAATATGTGAAATTTCAATTTTTATTATTGTATAAAAGTTTATTGAAAAATATGAATATGAACAAATATACGTACTTATACAGAGTGGTTCAGAAAGGTGTACAACAACATAAACTATTATATAGAGTGTCGTAAATGCGTAAAACTTTTGTTTCGGACACGGTGCCAAATCTCAAGTGTTTTCGATTTACAAAGATTTTAAGGAATTCTTATGAAATTTCTACTTGTCCAACTTTTTTTTATTATACCTTCTGTTCCGAAAAATATAAGAGAATTCAAAGAGAGAGTTTTCAAAAGGCCTAGTAAAGGGCTTAAAATTAATAGATTACTTAATTTTGTATTTTATGTGCTTTCGAAATACCAAGCATTCGGTCTTTAGGAAAAATCTGATAATTTTGTAGAAAATTTTTAAAACATTAATTTTTTTTCGCAGAATTTTGAGCTGCCTCAAGCGTTACATAATTTTTTATGGTACAGGAGATATAGTAAAAAAAACTATTTCCATTGCAAGATTTTAAAATCCTTATACTAAAGTGTAGAAACTTAAAAAAATTTTCATTATTTTTGATTTTTATTGATTTTATGTGTCATAATATCATAAACCCTCTAACTAGTGATATATTTTGTTGTATATCTTTTTGAATCACTCTGTACATGAACAGTTTTGTGTCATGGATTTTTTTATAATCTTTCATCATAAAATTCTAGCATCCTTGTAAATACATACACATGTATATTATAATACATATACTTATACATATATGTATAAATATTTATTTTCATATTGTGAAACCAAAATTATTTCAATACCATTTTGATTTTAATACATATTTATTATGGTTATTGAAATTCGGAAATCAATGTGAAAATAACTTACAGCTTTAGCAGCAAGCTATAAATTTATAAAATAATAAAAAAATATAAAATTCAATATAACAAAATAATAATGATATTTTGGTTAACATCAATCCAGTTTTCTGGGTGTGATTAAATTATGGTTAGACGAAATATTGAATAATATTTTGGGATTTATTATACGGATTGGACATATTTTTAGTTTTTTTCGATTTTTTCGAAATTTTGTTTTTCGTGTGGTTACAAATTTTAAATAAAAATTTGTGTAATATAAAGTTTCAATGTTAAAATGTATATTGCAAGATTTTTAATTAATCATCTTAAATTATGTTGTGGTATATGAAATAGGTTTATTTAGTTCTTAATTTTAGATCGTAATTGTTTTTACATCAATTGATTTAATGTATATTTTTGGTTAATACACACGTATATACAAATAGGGTTTATATAATTATACTCAAATAATTGAAATTTGTTAAGTGTTGTTTGCTTTAGCTAAAAACTCTAATATGTTTTTGAATTTTGATAGATTATAATCATATTATTGAAGCTATTTAATTGCAAAAAAAGAAGCTAACATTTATTGTTGTATTACGCAATTGGAATGGCAACAAATTGTTGTTTCTACTTACCTGTAAATTTGAGTATATTTTTATAGGTATTTAGACAAAATTTCAAAAAAAAAATCATAGATTAGTGGCTTATTTTTTAATTCTATCGAATTATTCATCGTTTAGTTTCATAAATTTGTACCTATATTAACATTCGTGTTGAATTCGTGCTCAGTTCGAATCAATTTTATTTTCTCCACAAGATCGTTTGCCTACTTAAATCAATATTATACTAATACCATTTTCTCTCCATGAATATAAAAGAATGCATAAATAATTAATTCAGAGTCAAAAAACTTTAATAATTGTAGTATATTTTCCTTCCTTAAAAAATGATTAGCTATTTTTGAGAACAAGAAAACAAAAAGGAAAAAAAATTCAACTTAAATTATAAAAAAAATAAAAAATTGCATATAGTTAGGGGTAAAACATAGACGAAATGATAATGAAAAATGATTCAATGACCATTCAATTAAAATTTATCGTACAAGTATTAATATGTTGACTTGTATGCCTTTTTACTTTTGTAGGAGTCATAGCCATAGTAAACGATAAAAGAACGGAAATATTTGTGATATTAGAGAAATTTAATATTAAAAATTGCTTTGAGATAGGAGGTAAAATTTAATGGGTTGCTATTAAAATTATTTGTAATTTTTTGTAATAATCAAACTGACTAATAATTTGCTTTGCTCTTATGTATAAGGAAGGCACAGAAGTTCTATTTTAGTAATTTAAACTAAATCGTGAGGTCTTGTTAAATTAAAAATTAAAAAATTAATGAATTTTTTAAATTAGTGAATTTATTCAAAACTAAAATATGATTAAATTTTAGATTCCAATATAATTTATGAAAATTATTATATTGTCGCCTGAGTGCTATTTTGATCCAGACGTCTTCCACTTTCGTGTTTTTTTTCTTTAAGAATACTTTTACACGTTTTCTAGGATGATCTTACAGAATATGAATTCCATTTTTCGCTATCTCATTTAATTTTATAAATATTCAGATATTACTCAGATCCATTTCCGTTTTTAAATCGATTTGGAACGCATTTTGATCTACATATATCAAAAATCGTTGGTATAAATTTCCAAAGAAATTTTATATTTTAAATTTCTCTTTAAGCTAAAGATGTTTTGTAAATAAGTAATAAACATGCTGTTTAAAAAATATACCACCATACATACAACAAACACTATTGTGTAATTTTATTTGTATACATGTTGTATAATTTAATTTAAACAATAAATTTAATTTTACCTGAAAATTTTAAGGTTCACCTAAAATTTTTATTTTTTTACATATTTTTTTCTTAACTGCTCCGTATACTCGTATAACATAAATTCCTTTTACATTTTATCCATTATCATTATCATATTCATTATTTTCATTATAATCATTATTATTAAACGAATAATCATCCTTATCATCATCATTGTAATCATTATTATTATAATCATAGATGTAGTATTAATATAAAAAATATAACAGAATGTAAGAGTATATTATATACATAAATATCAATAAACAAAACATAAAAAAAAAAATCAGAAAAAAGGATTTTTTTTTTGGTAATAAGAAAAATATACTCTAATATACCTTTAAACAATTTTAAATAAAATATAATAAACAACTACCTACACATACATTTATAATATATTTTAATAATTTGCTTTTATACAAAGGATTCTCCATATACATACATGCATATAAATTCCATTATTCGTGTGTAGGTTTCATGTTTGTCATTAAATTTTATACAATATTTTTAACGATTATAATATGGTGAAAATGGAAAATATATAACTGTGTTTAAAATACTGTGCCAATTTTCGCATGATTGCATATAAAATAAAAATTTTATTAAAAATGTTATACACACTTTATTTATAATGACAACTACAAATATAATAACATTATGTACTTAGTTATGAAAATTTGTAAAAATTTTAATTTTGAAAAGTTTTTAAATATGCAATTTAAGATCTTCTAATGTTTGAAGGAGGTTAACTATAGGATATGAAGGATTTCCAAATATTTTCTACAGTTTTTAGGCAAATTTCACTTATGTGTTTAGTTTCTGAGTTTTTGGAAGAGTTCTTGAAAATAATATTTACTGACTTGTATTTTAGATCTACTTCCTAAAGATTCTAACAACAATAGAATTTATATGACTGTGCTTATGCTAGTTTTGATTTTATAAAAATGGCAATTTATACAATTATATTTTGTTCCTACTCTTAGTTTTATTTCTGTATCATGCAAAAAATATTAGTATATACCTATTATCTAAATAATATATTTACCATTTATCACCGAACGCATTGCATGCAATTTTCGGTTGCAAACACACTTCTCCATAATAGGATAACGTAAATAAACTATTTTAAGGAAGATGTCCGCCTGTTTGCCTCATGTCAGTCCATGTGTACATCAGTACAATCCGGATTATTAAAGCAATAAATGTAATTTAACTTTCTTTTGGTACCTGAAGTAACCGGCGAACTCTCAGAGAATTCAGATGGCACAAAGCAAAACTCAATACCAAGAGCCAAATTTACATTTTCTAGGCGTGTAAACTAAAAGCCTAATAACTTTCTTAAAATTGGAAAGATGTATTTAAAAGGCATTTTCAAAATTTTCTGTGTCACTTTCGCTAAACTAGACAATACAGATTGCGATCGGTTATGTGCTGGCCACATCAGATTATTTTATTCTTTGTTCGAAACGTACTTAGCTCGATTTTATATTGTTTTTTTTTCGAAGACAAAATATTTTCACTAAATTTACGTGAAAAGAGTAAAAAAATGTGTGTTATTTGATGTTTATTACATACCGAAAAATTTATTTAATTAAAGGTTAAAAATCAAATATTTGACATTTAGATTCGATTGAATTGGTGTTAAACTTGATATTGCTAACGTTTAAATGAAAAATGCTTAGATTGATTGATGACAATTATTTTTAATTTCACTTATTTAATAAGGTTGGTATATAGTTAAGGAGTCAAATCTTATGTACCCAAATTTAATATTTAATCTATTTTTATATTATTGAAATGGTATTTGTCTAATGAATTTCAAATGTTTTAAATTGAAATTCTGAAATTTTATATTATGTTCGAAGGGTATACTAAATTTGCCTTACCGTTTGTAACGCTATGAAATAACGGTCTTAGATATAGACTTAAGTGTATGTTTTTGATCAGCGTCGAATTCTGAGTTGATTTAGCTTTGTCTGTCCATCTGTCCGCCCGTCCGTCCGTGTGTCCGTCCCAGCAATAACTCAAAAACTAACTGAGCTAACTTCACCAAATTTTTACAAATGATTTAATGTAGTAAGTGCCAGAACCCTATTTAAATTTGACATGATCGGGATACCGGTTCGGGTAGCTGCCATACAACTTCAAAATTTATTCGGCTATATCTCAGAAACTGTAAGAGCTGTGGTGTTGAAATTTCTCACAAGTAAATACATTAGTAGGCCCGATGTGCTTGATAAAAGTCGTTGAAATTACTTGGCTGCTTCTGGTACCTGCCATACAAATTCAAAAGTTATTTGACTATATCTCAGAAACTATAAAAGTTATGGTATTGAAATTTCACACAAACGAATATATTAGTAGGGCCGGTGTGCTTGATAAAATTCGTTAAAATTTCTTGGCTCTTTCTGGTAGCTGCCATACAACTTCAATAGTAGTTTGGCACACACAGTATGTTGAAAAAATATTACTGAAATTTTGCTTAAATTAATATGATAATACGACAACTTAAAATCATAGTCTGTCCCATAGTCAGTTAGGGCATATTTATTCGCACATAGGATAACAAATCCGTACGGATATCACAGAATTGACAAGGTCAACTCTTTCTCGTTTTCTATAATTTTTTTTCGAAATTAAATTTTCATTAAATTTTTTGTTTTAATTTAAAAAATCTGGCAAATTTCACTAAATTATTTTATTTTTTCATTTATTTTACAGGTAAATTATCCCAATTGATTTTAAGAATTCAACGAATTCAAGCAGTTTTTATATTATGGTTGCAAACAAATTATAGCGAAAACCATACAATCTGAATGCGAAGCGTTAATATTATATACTGAGAAAAATCTATACCAAATATTTAGTTACTAAATCAAATTCCCATTTTTGTATATTATTTTATATGCGAGTAAGTGCAAAGAAAATTAAGTATTATATGGAAATCATGTCAGAATATTGCGGAGGTGGAAAATGTGGAACATGTTCTTTGTATCTGTTCGTCTCTGATGTGGAGGAGGAAGTGCAACCTCAGAGCTTTCTTTTATGATGAAGGCCTGGGGGCCTGTCGGGGGAGTTTTTGGCGCAGCATCTTTAATTCGTCAAGGAGATTTTTTGGTTTCGTTTGTATGTTTTGTGATCATGTTGCAAGGGTATTGTTGGATGTTAATATGACGGTTGCCGATGGATCTTCTACTCTTATTATTACTATAACTACTACTATATGGAAATCATTAAATTATTTGGAAATGCTTATGAATTAATTTTAAATGTAAATTAAAACTGATCTCTTTGTTTTCTTAGTCATTTAGTTATTGAATAATTAAACTGAAACTGTGCGAATCGCGATTTAAAGGTAATTTGGTATCTGTTAATCTAATTTATTGCTCTTTTATTAATGAAGCAAATATCTTATAAAAATTACAATTTTATTTGGAAAATTTTAGTAACCTTGTCAACAGACCTTGAATTTAGGAAAAAAATTTTTTTTAATTAATCTTGAATTTTTTTTTTTTGTTGATAGTAGCCTTCCTCTATGGCTCTCAGATTTCATTCAAAAAGTATCATCCCTTCGTATTGAAAGTTCGTGTACATATGTATGTGTGTATATTTAACATGAATTTATTAGTGTTATAAAAATGGACCAAAAAAACAAAAAGTTTGAGTTTTTAGAATATCCAAATGAGATTTGAATTTTTAGCCTTGAGGTTTATTATTGGTTATTGTTTATAGTATGGCATACATGAAATTAAAATTGATCACGTTTTCTCTTTTATAAAGAAACATGCTGAGTAATAAAAGTTTTATTTGTATCCAGATATTCAAAATAAGAGAAATTTGATGCGTGTACAATAACATAGAGTTAGGTACACAAAAATTTGTTTTATTAAACTTATTAATATTCTATTCTCCTTTTTCTTGGTATATTATTAAAGAAACAAAAGGAAAAAAAATAGAAATGGATAAAGGTTTTTTAATTTATTTTCTAATACTGAAATGATAATACATTTGTTTATATGTAGTTAATATCTATTTAGTATCATATGCAAGTTATAAATATTAATAACAACGGATGATTTGTGCATGGGGTTTTAGGTTTTTTTGCTGTTGTTAACTTCAAATCGAAGTAGACTGGTAATTGGTTTGTTACCTCATCATTGAGGGTCTAAAAATCGAGGAATCCTTCTAAATTAATAATATTTAATAAATTGAGAGAGAACTGAATTTGTAAATGGCCTATACAGATTAAGCGATTTAGCAATTGCATCGAAATTAATATTTTACGTTGAACATTAGGCGCATCCATTGCAACTTTTGAAAATAATAATAAATATGTTTTATTTGGTGATAATCGAATTACTAAAAAAATTTCTTTAAAATGAGATTCAATTCAAAATTTTCACTGTACCAGAAATTCATTACACACCTGGAATTTAATGAATTAAATTTTCCTAGGGTTTTATGCAACTTTAATAACCAAGTGCTTACAATAGCATTAATTATTTTTCGTTCAGAATAATGACTTTTTTTTCAATATCTCAACAAGATTCTAATAAAAAAAAATTAAAAATATTTAAGTTTGAGAGAATGTTAATTAATATTGACCAATGAAATTGTAATTATGAAAAAATGAACTTTTGTTAATCAAAGTTTTATTTAGGCACCCATAAATTTTAATCAAAGAATCTTTTTTTTCGGTTTTTTAAGCAAAACTATATTCATTTCACTTTTCCGAGTTAATTTGTCAATATATTATTTCTGTTCAACAAGACGATAAACGACCAGGAAATCTCTGTTTTTTTCCCGTAGAGGACCAAGGCCCTTAGGCTTTTTTCACCTTGACTCATAGCTTCTTTTGTGATTCCCATTCATACCCACATAAGTAGCATGTCTAAGCCCCTTAGGAGCGAGAGTTCTGTCGGAATCACAAAGGCCCTTTTCGAATCATCTCAGCCATAAGCGAGCCACCGCCTCGCATTCACAAAATAAGTGTTCCACTGTTTTGTCGTCTTTTAGGTAAAGACAGCAAACCTCGCCCTATGTTCTTCCCATTCTGTTTAGATCCCATATACATATGTACATTTCTCGCAGTATGAAATGCAAACATTTTTAGAAATATATGTATATTATAAAGGATATTGAATATTTCAGGAAACATAGCACATTCAATTTCTATTTTTGCGCATCACTCAAAATGATATTGGTATATACATTTTGAACTCGTAATGTCTCGGGGGGGCATTACCTATCTGATAACGCGACGTGCCTTAGCTGCGGGGAAATGGACAAGAAGGAGACCATTTTTCAATATCTATGTATGTGTCCGGCTCTGGGAGGGACCAGACTGATCACGTACGGCGGTGAAAGTCTGACAGGGCCGGAGGAGATGTCGAAGATTAGAATAGGGAACCTAGATAGAATCCTCAAGAGAATCGCGTGACTTATGTAGACCACCTGTAATCGTTTGCTCAATAACGGCCTGCTTATCACAGAATAGTGGTAGAAAAACGGCACAAGAAACCAACACTTTGAAAATTTCAAAGTAGCTAGTAGAGTTTTTTAACGATCACATAATAGAACGCATACATAATAGATTATGTAATAACATACTTAAACATCTGGGGTTTTCAATCAAGTAAATGTAAAAATTTGTAAATTATTAACACTTCCTGAACATATTAGCTATGTAGAGAACGACATTAAAAAACAGTAAAAAATACTCTGAATTTAAAACATAAAATTGTAAAAATTATAAAAATTTTATCAAAAAATGGAAATCTTAAGCATTAAATTCGAAATGAGTATAGGTAAAAGTCATAAATTTGTGTAAAAATGTCATGAAAACATTTTCTATATTTACTATACTACTTTGCATATCCTACATACTTTGTATTATACTTTGCATATCCTCCAATAACTTATTTTTATATCCAATGTATTTAAATATCGGGCCTTAACCCCAAAAAATTTATGTACGCTATATTTTCATTAAAAAAATTTATTACCTTTGTGTTGACGTGCGTTTCTTCCTATTTTAAATATCAAAATATTCATTTTAACCATTCTATTAATTCCGATTATTAAAGAAAATATAAATTTTTGTTATTTTAAATTGTGTAAAATACGGCAATTTTCAAAAAATACGCCTGATTACATTACCCAACTTAATTTCTTATACAATTCAATACAAAAATTTTCGAATTTATTTTTAATTAACGGGTTTGATCCCCTTGATATTCCTCTGAAGTAGTAATTTTTAACAGATTATTGTGTTGTTTGCATGCCATAGTTTGATCCACAAGGGCTTTTTTGAATATTTTTCAAAAATTCCCCAATAGCCAGAAAGAGAAAAAAAATTTCAGAAATAATACAAATGATAGCTAATAGATATTAATTTCAGATATAACACAATTTGAACTCATGTATTGTAAAAACTTTTATATTCTCGATTTGAAAGCTCTCACTTTTACTAAAAAAACTATACATTTGCATTTTAATGTAAAGCCCTATGAATTTTAATTGGTACTAATCGTAAAAATGTAGAAAATTGATAACACTGACAAATTTTGTAAACTAAAAATTTTCAGTAAAAAAAAAAGATAAAGCACAATAACGAAAAGTAATCAAAAAGCAATTTTTTATCTAAATGGTGAATTTTGATTTTATCAAAAAGAAATAAAATTGTTTTCCTTAATTCTTGAACAGAATAAATTAATATGCTAAACCATTCACAAGAGGCTATAGAATTTTATTTAAAAATAAAATTACGTTTTGAATTCTGTAATTCTCACCATAAATAAATATTCATGGATCCTATTAATGCCTACAGTTTGTTTATTATATAAGAAGATGAATAAAATAATATTTATTTCTTTGTATTGATTGAAAAGAGAACCAACTCTCAGTGTCTTTAATAAATATTATGATGTATATGAAGCAAGATATAAATTTATTAAGTAAATTTAATATTTGCCAGACGTGAAAAATTTTTTTTAAACCTACTTTGCTCCTGAAAGGAATATGAGGGTAGTTCATGATATCGTAGTTAATCATGAACAAGTTTCTTGCGTAATTAGGTTTACTGGTAGCTGACGGGCCAATGGTATTAGCGTGAGACATAGTTGATGAATTTTATTTGATAGAAACTGTACGCAACTCTTAAACATAAAATTAATAGAAATTTTTGTTAAAATCAAACGAAATCATTGAGGAATTTGATTGACTACAAGAAATATTAAAAAACGATTTTTGTCGGGATGTTTGGATGTTTCTGTATTTGAGTTTTGATGGGCCGGGTTTTTCTGAAAATGAATATTCAATTCGAATTGAATAATTTTTTTTTTTGCCGGACAATTGAATAATTTGCACGTAGATTAATAATTATATAAGTGATTTGAGAAATGTACGTGGTAGACTATGTGTATGCATAAGTTTCAATTTTCACAACTCGATTTCTAAGTTCTGCTAATGGATTTTCCTCTTAATATCAGAAAAAAAATGAAAACTTTTTACATTTCACCCTCAAAATAATTCATAGAGTCTTAAATTAAATTATAGGTGAACATTTTCACACCTCCACACTTCCATATTTATTTCATTTTTTGTAGGCGATCTTTGCTTGTGTATATACATACTTTCAAAAAATGAAGTAATAAACAAAATGAATAGAAACATCATTGGGGAGGTTTAATAGTATCATTACAATAAAATCTGTTGGCGACCTTTTTCATATTTTCCATATTTGTTTCTTAATTTGTCTTGTTGTTTTTCTCTTAGTTTTATTTCGAATTTTTTTCCATAGTCATCATAACAGTCAACTTCCATAAAAATTATCATTGCATAGCAAATAAGAGATTCTTTAATGTTACGTCAGTATTTTTAGTTTTTTTCATATCGTGTTTCTACACAGGAATTAAGAAAAAAATGGTTAACATTTTTTATTTGGTAGGATTTGTTTTTTTTTGTTTCTCTGATGTCCTACACATTAAAGGTTGGGGATATTTTTTTTTGTTTCTCGTTAAAAGATATTGAAAATGAAATGAAATGTTTTGATGACAGGGAAAAAAAAAATTTCAGTAAAAATTTCTGTTTCTTAAGTTTTCAAGTTTGTGAATTCCTTGATTTTTCCGATAACCATGATGTTTTAAAATTTAGGAAATATTTTCGTTATTGACCCGGTTTCCTCAATTTAAAAAATAATTGAAATATTGAAGATAAGGTTTGAATCAAACTAGTGGATTGTAATTTGGCACTTCATTTGAGAAAACTATTGACCGTTAAAATTGTTATGAAGAAATAAAATTTTGCATACCTTACGGGGTAGGAGCAAATATTAGAAAAAAAGCATAGTGGAATTCGACATTTTTCGAAAAAAGCGTATGAAAGAATAGTGGAATTCGACATTTAATTACGTGACGTAAATTAACTTAAATATTTACATTCTTTGATGGATAGAAGGAAGATATTTGCTATTAGTTTTCTCTTTTAGTATGGTTTTGTGTAAATTTCGGAATATTTGCATAATAAGAAATACGAGTATAGAGCTAAATTTGAGATTTTATTAATTTCAATATTCGATAAATTTGGAAAGATAGAAAGGTGGAGAAAAACTTGTTTTCAACGAAGTAGATTATATATAAATGTCTAATCTAAAAGGTTATAAAATTTCAGACTTACAAAACTTGCCATTTAAGAGGAAAACGACATTGAGAGGATTTTTAATAAAAAAGAATAATAGTCGATTTTACAAGTTTCGTGATTTTTTAATTTATGGTTAAATTTATAAAATTTTTTTATGGCTAAATTTAATTTATGGTTAAATGCGATATAATCCTTGATTATTGAAATATTTGGCTGATATTCTGAACACGTTCTATTGCCACAATTCGTTAACTTTTCTCACTTACTCATATATCAATAAAGTAGAAAATCCCAAATGATTAAATTAGAAACTTCTAATACAGAATTTTGTTTGATTATTTTATTACTTTAGTAGAAAAATTAAAATTTTATCATAAAAAGTCAAGAAATCGTACCAGAAACTTAGACGTCCTAGAATAGCGACTGATAAGGTAAAATAGCTACATTGAATTAGAATACAAAAATGCATTCACTTATTATGGCCATTGAAATTACAAACTTGCATGAATGAAATTTAATGTTCGAATAGCTAAAGGCATATAAGCTACTCTATTATCTATTATTGTATTATTATTTATGTATGATAACTCTGTCTCCATATAAAAAATCTATATATGTATATGCATAGTAAAAAATGTGTTGAATTCATTATAAGAATTATTATTTTAATCTTAGTAGGTTTGGAAACTCATTTATATTTTGTTTTCTAAAAAACTTAAATATTGTAATTTTAATTTTAAGGATGAATAATCAAAGTTAATAATTTAATTGAATACATAATTAGTTTCTTATTCTTAAGAATGTAAGTTTTAGAGACTTGCATGTATGTAGATATTAGGTAATAATAAGAGATTATTTTTTCTTAGAAAATTTCCTACCTAGTATGTGTAAGTTTTAATTTTCTTTTTACTTAGTTATCAAAAGTATTTCCTTTGTGCTTAATTCTTTTAACTTAGTTTTAAGATCAAAAGAATAAATATTTATTTTAATTACTTACGTACATACGTACATACGCCCTTAATCGGTGTGATAAAATCCATCCAGAAGAACAAAAAAACATACTCAAGGGCATTCTCTTTTTCATGCAAAGACATGGGACCTCGAACGTAGCCTTTCTGAAAACCACTCAATTTTTATATTTTTATTGATAAATAAATTTTATAGTGTATAAATATATAATTGCGTTATATACCCGATGAACCATGCACAAGCGCTGCACAGATAGCCTAAGTAAATTCAGAAAAAATTTCGTACTTAGTAAGAAAAATATACATGTACGTATAGTCTATAATATTATATTGAAAATTTGCCCTGGCCAAAAATTTTTTTGCAGTCGTCTCCGGATAAAAGCATCATTTGGTTTTTTTTAAATTTTTAAGCAATTAAACGGTAAATGCACTTATAAGAGCCCCACTTAAAATAAATTAAAAAAATTAAAAATATTTTTGTAATTCTGTTTAATTTAGAGATATAGAACAGTTAAACATGGAACTTACCTAACTTTGTCTATCCAACTCTAACTTTTGTAAGAAAGAGTAAGTTTTGAATTTTTTGTCAATGAAAATTTGTAAACGAAATGAAATCATTCACAATATAAAAAATTAGGAAACCTTTATGTCTTTTAGTTAAAATAAAGAAAAACAATTCCACAATTCTAAGAGTATATTAATTAACTAGAATAAAATTTACGTATTTGTGTGTGTGGGTTTATAATTTTAGATTATATTATAAGAAAAATTAAATTTAAATACTTGCAGCAAGTAAATCTTTAATTTTATTTTTGTTAAATAATATGCATGAAGTTTTAAAAACACAACTTTATAAAGTAAAATAATATATGCATGTATATATTCGCATAGATTAATGGACAGCACATTTAAATGGACTGAGCTCTCTAATATTGCCAGACAATAAAATTTAAATTTTAAAATGTGATCTGTTATAAAATACGTATTGTAATTAAACAGTTAACTGATTATAATTTGATCAAATATCAAAGAGAACATGATCAAATCAGAAATAGAATTTTATTTTACTTTAGTAAAAAGTTGTAACACCAAAGTAACTACTGTGGTTATAATGAAAATATTGATAAAAACCAAAAAATTGTATGAAAATTGACGGCCAACATTTTAAAAATTATTTCCATTTACATTTTTTATTGATTTATAAATAATAATGATAATTGAATAACGTATGATTATTGATTAAGAGTAGAAAATTTTATAATTCAATGGAATACCAACTATTGTAAAATTATTTCTTTGGAAAACTTTTATTGAAATTTTGTAATTTTATTCAAAAAAACAAAAAAAAATGAAATATTAAGTTGAATGAACCCAAAAATTGAACATAATAACTTTGAAATTCAATTTTTTTTTTTGAACAATCAAAATGAAATTATCTGAAATATTTTCATTTAAAAAAGGATTATGATCCATTTTCATTTTATATACCTATGTATATGTATATGTATATACAATGACATTAAATTGAAAATAATCTGCAGATATCATTGACATTTTTGTTTACAAAATTTATGAAAATTTATTTTTTCTTCCTAAAAATTATTGATGCATATTATTTTCATTTTATTTTATGACAAAAAACCAAAAAACAAAAAAAATGGATTAAATTTTCTATAGGAACATTGCATATTACGACTATATATAGAGAGAACAATATAAATTGTAATGAAGTAAAACTTTTACAAAAGCAATACTATTATTGTATAGGTTTCGAGGTTCTTTTGGAAGGTATGTACATTAAATCGGAAAGTTATACTATAGTTTTTCATTAGAAATTGGAATTTTGCCAACTTTTTTTAAATACTTAAATTATTTTTTAGCTATTATTTATTGTTAATAATTTGTTCGATGGTATTGTAATTTGAACCGAAGAATTTAAATTTACAGAACTTTTAATATTGGTATAATAAAATAATTTTCCTGTTATAGACTTTGGAACGTGAAATGACACTAATTTTGTTGAATTCAGTTTTGACTTCATTAAGCATTCGGATGAATATTAATGTGTTCGCTTTTATGAAAAAATTTTTCACAGAAATTAAATTTTTTTTTTTTGTTTTGCAAAATTAAATTTTAAATTAAAATTTTAAAAAATGATTTTTATAAATTTATTAAACGTATTTATATAACTGGTATATTTTACAGAAAATATAATTGCGTGAGTGTATTGCCGTGAGTATATTTTCGTAATTATATTTGTGAGTGTATTTCTATTCTATTTTTTGAAATGGTATGCCATTTACTGTTAGCTTTCTACATTTATAAAAATTTTGAAAAGCTTGCCAAATTCAAAAATATAAAGTGCCGAAAATTCATATTTTTCAAATTGTGTCAGAAGATAACTTGGGAGGGAGGTAGAATATAAAGTGCCGAAAATTCGAACTTTATAATTTCGAGAAGCGAATAACTTGACCATGACTGGAATTTGAAAAAATTAACTGTTTGTTTGTATGTAATAGATGTTGAAGTTTAAGGTTTCTACATGCTGCAGTTTGGAGCAAAAACGATATCAAAAATTTGAAAAAAAAACGAATTTTAAATTACGTTTAATTTTGATGGCCATTTTGTTTTTTTTTTTTAAAGTTCAATTATTCTATACCGCGATAAAAGAAGTCAACTGTTACTTTTTTGCATTTACAGAATTTAAAAAATTTTAAACAATGCTTCTTCTATTACTAGTTAACTCCAGCGCTCTTGTATAAGAACGGGAACAAGTAAACTTTATGCCAACACTGTCAATCAAATTTTCTTGACAATTAACTTCTTCACGATTAACTTATTCAACTTGATGTAATACTAACGATAATTTTTGAATACAGAAATAAGGAATTACTAATTTTTTTATTTTATGACACAAATATTTTTTTTTATTATCCAGAGATGCATGTCGGGAACCATAAAGGATATTCTCATGTTTTATTGTCAAATTAAATCCTGAGTGACGGGAAAGAATTATAAAAAAGAGATGGAATTTTTTAAAACTTAATGCTTTTCATTTCGAAAGTACGGAGGGTACAAAATTAGATGGTACCACGTCTTAAATTCCTTAGTGAGCTCTTTCAAAAATATTTCGTTCAAATCAAAATCAATCTTTCTTAAACGGAGAATTGTAAGTTAAATATAATAGAATTGGAAAGTCACTCTACTAAGTTTTTTTTTTAAAAATTGTATCTCACAAAACCATAAGAATTGCCCTTAACCATTCCCCTCCACTTAATTTAATAGTAATTTCACCTGGTTAGTGAATATCATTCAATAATAAATGGTATATTGTTATATTCATTTCCAAATCACCATGTATACATACAACTTGTAACATTAACATTTTAATATTAAGTTAAAATGGATAAAAGAGTTAAAATTAAAACGTAAAATTTAATACACTTTTAATCTAAATAAACATTTTAAATCAATATTGATTCAATTTTGGAAAATTTTAGTTGGAAAAATTGTTAAATTTATTTTTAAAAGAAGCTACTGGATTTGAAATAAGAGGAAAAGTTATACCTACATGTATACAAGATTGAAAATAAAATTCTTAAATTGTTTCCTGTGCAATCATTTTAATTCTATAAACAAATTGTTGACAAAGGTAATATTTTTTATTTTGTTTTAAAATACGAAAACACGAAAAAAATAAAGGAAAAGTTTATTTTTTGAGAAAAAAAAATTTCCAAATCAATACTTTTATTCTCAAATCAATAAAACAATTCCCTAAATATATTTACCTACTTACAGCACCGGCTCTAGTGGTACTAGAACCCCGATGCAAGTTTCTATTTAGCGCCCTTTATCAAAAAATATATCAAAAATATGCAAATTAAACAGTGTATTGATTATTGTATAATATTTAATATTAAACATTTATTTGTAACTGATATCAATTACACATAAAATCAATTGCACGATAGTTAGCTTAAAAATTTATTTTTCTTGCTTTTATCGCAGCAAATTCATCCAAAATATCATTAATTTTTAGTTCATCTCAGATATCGCTTTCAATAGCAATCATTGCTAACCCAACTGATCTCTCTTGAGAAATATTTGATCGCAAATATGTCTTAATTAATTTAAGTTTAGAAAATGACCTTTCGCCACTTGCTACAGTAACTGGTGGAGTTAATAGTATCCGCAAAGCTATTGTTAAATTTGGAAATATCCCAAATAAATCATTTGTATACATAAAATTTAAAATATTTAAGGGATCATAACTGTTTAGTTGCGGCGTTATGGTATCTTTAAATATAAAAAGTTCATTATATAACTCAGAAGAGTTTATGTCTATCTAATGATGTTGCAAAATTTTGATAATTTGAAATCTATATAAAATTGATAAAAATCACTATACTCACAAAAATGGTATTATCCAACAAATTACACTTTTTTCTTACACTTTAATGTCTAATTAAAATTAAGTATTTCACAAAACAAATTATATTTTATTTATATTAAATAAAATACTATTTTTTCTTACTGAAAATATCGCAACGAAAATGAAAAATGCCTGTATTTTATAAACCAAAAAGCTTTTAACGAAAAAAAAATTTTTTAAAAAAAAGCCTACTACGACTACATTTTTTTTTTTGTGTTTTTTTAATTTGAGCTAAGCAAAAATTTTTTCAAAAAAAATTTGGATTGGAAAATTACAAAAAACAATTAAGTGGAAAATCACTTTTCGATTTTAGCGCCCTTTCAGACCCTTTCAGAGTGGCGCCCCGATGCCGTGCATCTTCTGCATCCACGGTCGAGCCGGGCCTGCCTACTTATAAGATAAATACAGGTACACGAATATATATATATACACGTATATTAATACAAATGATACACGAGTAATAAAATATAAAATGTAAATGTATATTGCACGTATATTTCTAAGGAATGAAGTATTTTTTTTTTGTTTTTTTTTTTTATATTTAAAGTAAATTTTCCACTTATTTAAATTTAACATTCATCTCGAATTGAACATAAAATTTCGAATTTAATCGAATATATTATACATAAATATATTACACCTGCACCCCACTCACTCCTCTTAATCTCAATCTTCGAATTTTAACCACCCTTTTTCAAAAAATACTGTTATACACCTGTATAAACATTACCAATTTTCCGACTCTGTAAACCATTTAGGTCGTATTATTTCTCTTTTCTTTTTTTTTGTGAATTTTTTATGTTATTCCTTTTATTTTTATTTCTGTGTTTATTTTGGGTTTTCGTCTTTCTTTTTTATCTCAATTTTTTTTTTAGTCCTTTCTTTGCCTTAAAAGCTTTTCTTATTTATTATTTCTTCTCTTGTTTCCTGTTGTTGTTATTATTTTTGTTGTTTTTCTTATATTTACTAGATATTATTTTTAAACTTTGTATATATGGTAACTTTTTCAAAAGAAAAAGAGAATAGGTAAGGTAAAGGACATTATCTGACATATCATAAAGCATTTTATATGTACATTTAAATCGAACAACCAAAAAAAAAAAGACAACAGAAAAAAATGAGTATAGAACTAATACCAAAGCAATTTTTTATATTTTTTTTTTTTGTTTTTTTTTTGTCATTTTTAAAAGGAACATAAAAATGACAAGAAACAAGTAGGATGTGAATAGGGATATAATTTTTTATGGTTAAGTGAAGACAAGTCTCACATTAGAGATTGTCAATTTTATTTGAGCTCAATTCGATATAAGAATTTTAAATGTCATATTTATGAAATTGTTTTGATTAAGCAATTTGAATTGATTATTATTTGATTTTCTTTAATTTTCGTTTATTCAAGTGGAGATTTCAGTTAAATTGTTATTGTAAATTAAAAAATAAATTTCGTATACGATTGTTGTGACATGAGAGAATCAAAATTGATTGTCATTATAATGTCATTGCAAATACAACAAACAATATAAGACACTACTTTGCCAGACGAAGAGAATTATTTAATTTTCATCCATAAATTTATAATTTTCCATATTCCATAATCCGTATTTTATGGTAATTCTGATGTAATTATCGTAATTAATTTTGATTACGATAATTTCGTCCAAAACAATAATTTTTGTCATTTGCTATAAAGAAAGAAAATTGACAATTCAATGTTAACAACGTCACAAGAAAAGTAATTTAATAGTTCGTGTTATACAAATTCTCAGAAGAATAGAAATCTTTTGTCTGATCATTGGGTTGATATCTTATCGAGAAACTGTTTTATTTCAATAGATATATATGTCATTTTTTTAATTGAAATGTTCAAATTAATTTAGAGAAGAATATAGAAGGAAGGGTATTTTATTTTTCAAAAGAAACTGTACAATTTTCAAAATTTTCTATAAGTATAATATTAACAAATTAATTTTAAAAGATTTGACAAATGAAATTTGGTTTCGGCCTGAGCTGTTTATCGAAAATTTCATTGACTTTACGAAATTGGAAGGAAATTATTATAAATAATTAAATTTAGATCAAAATTAATTTTCTTATTTTAGTTCAAAATTTTGGTGAGAGTAACGTGAGTTATTTCTATTATCTTCAATATCTATTTAATATTTAATAGCTTTAATATAATGTACAAGTAAGGTAGCATAATATTTGAATATTTTGTCAAGATTTTATTCATTCATAAAGAAAAATTAGGAGCTCTGTGAAGTAAATCGACAGCTAATTTACTAAGTAATTTAAAAATATACTAATTTTATGTATAAAGAAAGGAAATTTTTATTATGGAATTTATTTTTGTCTTCTTAAGAAACTCAACATTCAACACAATAATTTTAATATTATTTATTTTCTTAATAAATTTGTTTATTTGGTTTGTATATAATTATAATCTGTTTCCATACAATTGCAGTCAATTACAAAATTTTTTTATACAATTTTTGGCCAACATATTCTGATTAATAAAACTTTTCTTAATAAATGACTTGCGACAGTACCATATGGCTCATTATAATTCCGTAAATAAAAATGTTTGTTGTATAAAGTTTATTCTGAGTTATGCATACAAAAGAGCAATATCAAAAAATTGGTTAATCAAAAAAATTTTGGTTAAATTTCTAAAAAATATTTCAAAAAATTTTTAACAATTTTCATTTGAAATTTCTTAAATAGCATAGTATGCATATTGGTACACTGACAGAAAAATAACATCCCCTTAATATGAAAAAAACCACTTATCCTTACAAAAAATCTTCAAAATTTCCATGGAAAATTTTAATATAATCTTGTTCATTTTGGTAAATAATGTTATTAGTTATAAACAGAATTATAAGTACTTGCTCAAAATAGCTCAAAATGATTTCTAATAAGTTTCCAAATTCAATTTTAAAAAATATAATATTATTGAACACAATTATGTTTGAGTAGGGATTCTATAATTAATTAGCTAATAAATATAGCTGTAAGTATTTAAATTCTCACTTATACTTTTATGTATTCGCATAAATTAATTTACGTAATAAGTAAATTAAAAATTATATTTTCCTTATGCCATCAATTTCTAAGAGTAATCTGCATAAATCAATTTATTTAAAATTAGGTTAAGTTATATTGAATTTGATAACTATGTTTATAACAAAGAGAATCAGAAAAAATCTTAAGTCATAGTATAATAATTTTTTTTTATATGAAAATTAAATGAGTATATAATGTAATAGAATAGGTTCAAGAAGGGTGATAAAGATCCAAAGATAAATGCGTAGCTATTAAACGTTAGATTATTAAAAATTTTTAAAAATTTTAAATTTATATTTAGATCTAATATCAAATAATATAAGCTCATGTTAATTTGTAAAAGGATTTCAAATTATACATATGATTTCTTCATCATATTACAAAACCTAATAAATTTCTATATTATGAGCACTTCATACAATGTAAACTTTGGAAGACTTTATTACTTACTTACTGTTTTTTTTAGAAAAGCAAATACGTGATATGTATATTTTAAATAATAATGTGATGTATGTATAAACCATGAGTGTATAGAAATTTTACTTCTTGCTACAAGAAATAAAAATTTCTTATAATATGTAAATCAATAAAAATTGAAATTATGAATAAAGAAGAGCTATGAATGCCAATTTAAAGATCAATTTAACATGCAAATGTGTGTAGAGAATCTCTTAAAGAATTTTTCATCTCACTTTTATTTTTTTTTTTTTTTCATACAAAATTCAATAACTGTACGAACAGACTGATTCTATAAAAAATAAAGTAAGGATTTATGAAAAGAACGTATCCTTTTTTTTCTCAAGTATATACCTTAACGTTAACGTTAAAAAAAGAAAAATAAATAAAGAATAAAAACCATGTTAGGAAAACCGTCGAATCATATATAAATATTTATTTTTTTTTTTTGTTGTTATACATGAAAAACTTACAAATACACATATACACACAGACACATATAAAATCAATGAAATAATCATAATAAAATTAAGTCGACTGGAAAACTATAAAACTTTTCAGTTTTATTAACTTAAAAAAAAAAACCAAAAAAATAGAAAGTTTTCCGAAAATTTCCGTAAAAAAAAAATTATAACAGTATTGCAACATTTTCTCGAACATTTTTTAAAAATTCTACAAAAAATTTTAAAATATTTTCTTATAATTTCGAGTTTAAGTCAGCATCACATAAAATAACAAGTACTTGGAGTAAAATAAACAAATTAATAGGGTTTTTGAGGAGACGGACCTGTTACCGATTAAACAATCCCTAAAAGAGTTTTAAATGTCAATTTTAAAGAGAGTTTTTGTAATGACACTTCTCATATACCAAATTTCTTCACAAAAACTTCATTGTCTTACGAAAACGAATCGGAATAGTAATTTGGAAAAATACGATAAAGGATCAGCACACTAACTGATTGGAACGATTTCCTGAAAATGGATCAAAGAAAGTCCAAGTGACTACTGATGTAAAAAAGCCAACTTATCAGTAATTGAAAGCGAAATAAAAAACAGAATTTTCAATAAATGGCATTGATTTAAAAAAAAACCAATAAGCCTAAGAGATACAGTCGTCAAAGCATTATAAAAAAATTACGGGGTCGGATAAGAGTTTTAGGAACGAATTTACAAATTTTTTGATGGTAAGGTAAACTCAGCACACCTGCAAAAATTGAACTTGTAGACCAAAAAATAGCACGTATAGGAATTGGCAAAATATTATTTATTACTTCCGTATTACAAAAGTTTCCGCGAATTAACCTCCTCAAATATATTCGAATTTTTCAGGAGATAGATAAGGGGCTTATTAAATATTGTCTAAATGGTGTGGTTGGTTTTAATTCAAATCTAAAAATGTGAAAGCATTCTTTACGAGATAAAATTTCGTCAACATATGACGAAAGAAAATATAAGGTTACTAAATAATTTATTCCCTCTTGTTTCAAAATATTATGGACGCAAACCAAATTCTTAAAGCAATTTTAGAAATGCCGAGAAAATATAAAGCACAAAATTGAATACAATTAAGTTTTTTTTTTGTCCAATCATTGTATTCTACCTCATACCCTCAGCATATTTTATAAAAAACGTTAGAAATGAAGAACAGCTCGTAAAATAATAAAATAAAAAATACACACTTACGTTATAAGTTCTTTTTTTTTATGTTTTTCATTCTCTTTTCTTATCGTTTCTTTTGTATCGTATTTTTCAAAATCATCATTATAATGTGAATATCATTGAAGGACCTAATAAAAATTAATGAATGTATACAAAGTATGAAGAAAAAATTCTCAAAGGACAACAATGTATAAACAATATTATAAGGATTATTGAAAGAGTTGGTATTGTTGCTCTTGTTGTTGTTGTTGTTGATTGTCGTCCTGCTATTATACTGTTATTTATACTGTTTCATTCCATTCATTCAATGTTTTTTTTTTATAACTTCACACTCAATTCATATCATATTATATAATATCCTTATAAGTCGTTTTAATTTTTCATAGTGTTTTCATTAGAATCTTCAATAGAAATTTAAAGCCACAATTATTGTTGTGGTTATGAAGCCTATAATATGCTGTTAAATACATATTTGTGTTTTTGTTTTGTTGTTGTTTTTTTTGTAAACATGTGTAAGTGTATATATTTTTATGTATACACGTATAATACACAAACGCATGTGGGATCCATCTGCGAATTCTGATATATAATTTTAAATCAAAAGAGGATTATTTAATATTTTTCAAGGATATTCGATAATGTTTATGGTATTATGTATTTGTTTTTCATTTTTTCCCTAATGATATTATACATATATATATATTTTATGTATTGGGAATAATTACGTAAATGTCGAGATAAGGAGAACAAAAAAGAAAGAGAAAAAAGAAAAAAAGAGGAAGAAGGCATAAAATAAATTGAATATCTTCTATCTTAAGGTAGAAAACATTAATAACACACAAGGTAAATACATGCATATTAAAATACATCTACATTAAGTATACATATATGTATATATACATATATAATGTATGAATGAAAATCATGTGAAAAAAAAGGTCGTCCTCATCACCTGATTAATTTTAATACTTTTTTTTTTTAATACAATTTATAAGAATTCAGAGTATCTCAAACTATATTAGCGGAGTACTCGTATACAAATATAATTAGACTAATGAACACAAATGTAATTAGACTTGTTTATTAAGACCTCACAATGACACCTTTGGAACTTATTATTAAATACAATCTTCTACGAAATTAACAATATGGAAGCCACCAATTTAATTTTTTCATCAGATCATTTCTATTTAGAAATAATCACCATTTTGTTTAAGAAAGAACACCATTTCTCTACATAATTTACAATTAGCAAAAAATTAAACACATTTCTTAATTAAGAAAACCGTGTAATGACAAATATTTTAGGATCGAAAATTCAAATTTAAAAATTTTGTCTTTTAGTCATTATTCATAGTTCAAATTCAATTTAGAAATAAAAGTCCATTCGTATAGTAAAAAATTATTAAATTATGGTATGAATATTTAAAATATGAAGTTTTTGGAACAGTAGTAGTAATAGTTTACAGCAAT
Organism: Condylostylus longicornis; assembly: GCF_029603195.1. Taxonomy (NCBI): domain Eukaryota; kingdom Metazoa; phylum Arthropoda; class Insecta; order Diptera; family Dolichopodidae; genus Condylostylus; species Condylostylus longicornis. The sequence goes on along the minus strand of NW_026578009.1, from coordinate 1,362,271 downwards.
TTAATATGGACGTGTGTTAACTGTTATCTGTTATATAAACAGAAACCAATATCCTACCCAATATTTCGTAAATATATTCTAATAATGAAAGCATTTGCATTGAAAGCCATTATTATAATAATATTCCTTAATTTTTAATATGAGCATTAAGAGTACCTTTAACTGTACAACGAGCTTACGTATTCGATTCTAAAAATTAATTTACTCTTCGTAAATTATTTATAGCTATATGCATGTGTAAGAATTAACAAAAGAGAAGCAAATTATATAGGTTTTAAAAATATTTTTAAAAGTATGAAAATAAGTTTATGTTCTGCAAATTCGAAGTGGTGTCGGATATAAGCAATTTTTCTTGTCTGTAATATTATTTGGTAGTTGTTTTAGATTTCTGTGTAAAATGCAAAGACAAAAGTTTTTGATATGGGAACTTAAATTTTTTACTTTCATTGAAATGAAAATTGAAAAGAGCAATGAGATGCAAATTCTATTGTTGACTTCTAGAATCTAGAAAATTCGTTTTGATTTTTAATGCCATAACAAGCAAATTAAGTTCTTTCTTTTGATAAGAACCTCAAATAAATTAAAATTTTTGAGAACAGTAACTACGGACCAACATTATAATATAGAACAATAATTTTCCTCTAATATACTAAATTTTTATAAAATGTTCTAATAAAAAAAAGAAAAGGATGAAATTGAGTAAAAAAAATGAAGTTAAAATGAAAAATAATGCGTCTATTGCCGTTATCAAGGGGATTTTAAAGCTCATTCATTTAAATATGTAGGTAAAATAAAATAAAATGAAAATGAAAAAAAATAAAAAAAGAAAAATGGACCATAAAAAATGACCGAGAATGAAGATGAGGGACAAAAATAATCGAGTGTCGAATATAAATCTTATAGGTAAAATGAAAACATAAATAAAGGCCAAGCAAGGAATGTAGCAAAGGAAAAATTTAAAATAACATTTTTATTTTATTTTTTTTTTCTTCTTTTTCAAAAAATCATCCCATCATTTAAAATATATTATAGTGGAACATTAGAGTAAATTGTTAGGTCTATGAAAAATAGAATTGAATATAATATAGAAAGAGATAGAAATATATATAGTAAAAATTCATTTACTATTAAGTGTTTAATTAATTACTACTGAAAAAAAAAAAACAGATAACAGAGGGAACAGCAAGAACAAAAAGGAGAAAAAGAGTAGAAAAAAAAGGTTAACACAAAATAAAAATAAAGGTTACGGTTTCGGTTCCCTTTTATTTCAATGAGTAATGACCATTAAGGATTTAATAGAAAATTTTTTTTTATGTTTTGAAGAGAGAAAATAATGTGGCGAGAAAAGAAATCTTAATTTACAATTTGTTTAAATTTAAAGTTAAAATGTTAAAAGAAAATTGTTTCGACTTAATGTTCACATAAAATTCATTTTTTTTTTTAGGTACCTATCTGTTTTACCTATGATTTCTTTATAATATACTTAAAATTGATTTCTATATTATTCAAGCAAACATTTAACAACATTCCAATTATATTTTTTATTATTTTTCATATTAATTTACCATTTCAATTTATTTTTATTAATAAAATTTTAAAAATGTTATTAACCTGCTAAAGATTAACAAAATATAGATAAGATACCATCATTAAATAAATATGTACCAGTATATATCAACATGTAATACGTATGTATAACTTGCTAAATTCAACAGAATTTTAGAAAATTTATATATACGTCTTGTACATATTATGCAAGTATATAATTATTATATATTTAAGAAAATTAAGATAACAGAAAATTAAACCCATGTCAATTATATGGATAATTGAAATATAACAGATTTTCTGCCAAAAAATGAGATGTTAAAAAACAAAAATTTAATAAAGATTTTCAAACGAAACAAAAAAAGGAGAAAGAGAAAATATGCAAAAGAAAATTTAAGTTTTCCAATTGAAAATTTTGTAATCTTTTCTTTTGGAAAATTTTAAACATATTTTAATTCTTAAAAAAATGTTATAAAAATTGTTATATTTTCTTTTTTAAAACGGAAATTTTTTAATTGTTTTAGAATACCTTTGTAGTTATGATTTTTCAATAATTTTTAAGATTTTGTGTAATTGCAAATCTATTGTATCACAGTTTATTGTATGTGCAAGTAAATTTAACTCATATTATTGGATCCGTGACAAATTTGAACAATATAGAACATAAAGAGTTTTTATAGTTCAATATCCCAATGCCCTTCTATATACCAAAATATAATACATACACAATTTCAATATCAACATGGTGTTGTGCATAAGGTAAGAAATAATTTCGGTGATAATTTTTTGACCAATTTCCAGCGAAAAATCTTATGAGTGGCGGGGAGTACAGATACGTTGAAAAAAAGGTGCCACATTTTTCCTGCATGTAAATAAATCCCTACAATTTCTGAACCATGCGACATAGAGTAGCAATCGAGTGTTTGTTTTACATATAATTGGTTGCTGTTTATTTTCGGTCTTACTATCAATTAGGTTTGAGGTATAGTTTTCGTGATATGAGAATTTCTAATATTTTTTTTCAAATTCTTTTTTAAAAACTCGAAATTTTTCAAAAATTTGTATCATTTTCAGTTAACCTGTATAACTTATATAACCTCTATCTCTGATTGTGTTATGATACTCGTAGTAAAACATGATAAAAGTCTTTTTCGTTCGCAACTCAATCTGAATTTATAATACAAATTTTCTCGTGGTTCAGAGAAGGCTATGTTTTTTATTCGGAGATCCTATCGTAGTTCAGGGTATTATTTTAAATTGCTTAATATTGAATTAATCACCTAGACTGCAGTACATTGTATAGCTAAAGATTTAAACTAAAATTGAATAAATAATTTTGGAAATATAAAAACCTATAATGAATATTTAAATATAATTATGAAATTTAGTTAAAATAGCTATTTTGTATTATGTAATATTATTCCCACATATTATGTGGGAATTTGCACTAATATAGATATTAGGCGTTTTTGTAAATTATTTAATGTTGGTCTTTTATAACCACATAATTGTATTTTACGATAATAATAATATTATTAAAAAACATAAGAATTTTAATATTTTAATTAATATTTTTGTATAAAATCAAAATTTTTTAAAAATTAATATAATTTAATGCATGCATAATTAATGAACAAAATATTTTAGTTTATATTATTATTATAATCAAATATAATCAAATATATATGCATATAATTAAATTTAAAGAGGTAATTTTTAAAAACATGGAATTATTTTGATAAGGTATTTATCTACAGTCATAATTCGGTAACTCGTTAGTCATTATACATACCAAGCTAGATCAAATGCAGCAGTACAGCCAGTAGAATTTAGAAATTCAGCAAATTTTGCTATAAAATCTTAGAAATTGTTTTAGAAAAAGAATGCAGGTAAAGTAGAAACTTGATGAAATTTTAATTTCAAAGGTATGTGGATTATGTTTCAATAACTACTATTATTAATTAGCAGTTTATCTTAATATTCTTGACTAACAAAACTAACATAATTTTTCATATAATATTTTTATTTACCGATACATTATTTTATTTACTGTCACAAAATTTTTATAAATAATTTAATTTTTAATTTTAATAATAAATTTTGTGTTTTGTTTACGGTTCAATTTCTTAATTAATCTGTTGTAAACTTTAACGCTGAAAATATCCTATTATTTTTATTACAAATAATGATTATATGAAAAAATATTTTTCTTTCCTCTATTTTTTCAACCATATTTTAATTTATATAAATTACTTTTAAAACGTGTTCCCGAGTTTTACTAAATAATATTTAAAATTACATTTTCCATTAGGAATTCTAGGGAAAATTGTTTAAGAAATTAATTAAATATTTTAGTCATTTATGAATTGGTTTATTAACGACTTCAATATCGTCGTTTTATAGACCGAAGTTTTATGCATTATTAAAAATAGGTATTTTAGTAAGACTTTCTAAGAAACAAGGTATTTTCCTATCATTTTCAAATATTTTTGATGTCTCTTTGTTCAGAAACTATATAAGCAATGGAATGGATTGCTACTTATTAAATAATTAACAAATCTCTTACATCATTCTAATCTTTAACACGCACATAGCTTCTCAAAAATGCGAATGTCGCTATATAAATTTTAAAATCTCAAAACCGGAGTTGTCTTAGCTAATTAAAAAATTTTTCATATTTTATTTGAAAAATGAGTATTTGAACTATAACAATTTAGTGTAGTCAGCACATTATCGACCACAATGTATTTTCTGTATCGTTATCAAGTTTATTTTAAATATTAAATTTCAAGAAATATCGTTTGTAATCAAATATATGAAATCGTAATAAAGTTTCACCTGCACGGACCTGAAATTGATTCATCCATCTCAATCCATCTCAAATATAAATTGCGGTTCAGCCTAATTTGAGATATACCGAATTGCACAAAAAGACCACACTTACTAATAGATAACAAACCGATGTTGACTTTCAAAAGATAGAGTATGTAGAAAAGTGGATTATTTAAGTTTCTATAGTAAAAAGAAATGAAATATCGCTGAAAATTTGACATGTAAAATTTGGTACAACTACAATACCTCAGTTATTGCATTGAATGCTATTCGTAAAAAGTTAAAATATTTTTTTTCTTTCATTTTTCTAACTCATTTTTATGAAATCATTAATCATAACTGTCTACTGGTATTATTTAGAAAATGGCGTAGGAAATTATAAAATACAAAAAAATACAAAAAATAAAAATTTAAAAAAAAAATAAGAAATAATTTTTTCTTTTATTTAAAAATTTCCATTAATTCACCGATAAATAATTTTTCATTATAAAGAATGATTAAATTTATAAAAATATATTAACTTTTTCTTTTTTTTTGGAAAATAATGAGCGTATTGTGGTATGGGGTTGGCTAAAAATGAAATCAAAAGGTACAGTTTTAATTAGAAAGCTAAAAAAAAATTTATATTAATAATTTTTATATTAATTGTCGTTTTCTTCCGAATTTTTTTTTTTGGATCCTTTCAAGGATTATTGTATAAAAATTAAAAATTTCGGAATGGTTAAATTTCTAAAATGAATTTGCGAAAAATACAACAAAAAAAAAACAGCCATCAATGAAATTTTCATGATTTTTAACAATTAATTTTTTCTTTTTTAGTTTTGATTGTTATTTGATCATGATCGATTAATTTTAGAAATTTAGAAATTAATTTTTTTCTTTTTATATAAAATTAAATTTAATTAAAAAGAAATTTGATAATGTTTTATTAGGAGAGGAGAAAAATATAAATTGTGATTGAGTAAAGAAATTGCTTGAAAAATGTTGGATTCAGATTTTATGTTTTATAGTTTAATAAAGCCCTATTGAATTATTTAAACCTCAGCGAGGATATTTCAGTATATCTAAATACGTAATTATATAAAAGATTTAAATTTTGTAATATAGATTTCTATTGAATATAGAATTCTGTAGTTTCTATATGGAATTGAAAGTATATAGTGTGATGACAAGATGTTTTGTCAACGTAAAACTAAATAACAAAATGGGGAAAAGTTTTTATAATAGGAAATATAGTTGGGTCAAAACAATGGTTTGTAATGTAGCACTTTTTCTTTCAAATACTGCATTTAAAAATAATCTAGTTATGCACTACATTATTAAAGTTACTTTCACTCTTATACAAAAATATTTAAAAAATTTGCATACATTTAGGATAAAGCAAAAAAAAATGGCAAAGAAAAGTAACTTATCTCAAAAGAACGCCTCTTTCTTTTCAATAATGCTGAAATGCAAGACTTAATTGTGTGAGTTAAGAAAAATAATAATTATTTTTAATGGCATAGCATTTATAGAAATTTGGAAAAAGCTTGCAGTTTCGGAAATATGTATAAGGTGCCAAAATTCAAATTTACAGATATTAAGAGGCGGTATTTTGAGAGCGGGTGGAGATAGGAAAAAATTTCTTTCTAACGGAATGAACTTTTTATTCGTGTCTAAAAATCGTTAAAATTTCAGGATCCTATAACCTGCGGCTTAGAAGAAAAACAATATCAAAAATTTGGAAAGAACGGATTTTAGGTAACGGTAAATTGCAATGGTCGTTATGTTTTTTTTTAAGTTCAAATATGGTATATCGCAATAGAAGCCACTACTTTTTTGTGTTTGCAAAATTTGAAAAATGTTTGTGGTTTCGCTACAATAAATAGTTAAAAAATTGCATTTTTAGGTCTTTAGTGGGCTATAAATTTTAGAGTGGAGGAGATAAATAAGTTTCTAGTAAAGACCTACATACCAATTATAAAATTTCAGCTTTCTATCTTCAAGGGTGTATAAGTTTTGAAAACATGTCCCGGGACGGACGGCCGAAGGAACAGAGTGAAACTAATAAGCACGTTTTTTCAATTTTTTTTTTTGGAAAATTGCTTAAAACTAAAATTCACCTATTTGACCTCATAATATGACATTGTCGGTTAATTGAAACATTTTTTTTTAACAAGTTATTGTTTAATAATAGACAAGAGTATAAATATTAAGTCAAGAATATTATAAAATTGTTATACGAAATGGTGCTTCTATAATTTGCATGTTTTTTTCGAACTTAAAGTATTTGTAATAATTTTAATGTTCATTCTATATGCAGAATGGTATGTAAATAACAATGAACCAATACGAAAAAGTTTTCTTGTTTTTTTGGCACAAAAATTTAGAAAATTTTACAAAATTTTTTTTTCCTATTAAAAACTTGCATATTTATGAAATACACAATATAGTAAGCATATATAAATGCATATACATACATATGTACATATTACATTGATGTCATATTATGTTAAAGGATATTTTAAAAACAAATAAGTGTAACAGCTGTTTTGAATATTTAAAAAAAAATATTTTTTTTTCTATAACCATTGGTTCTGTACTTTCGTTTATAAAAGGAAACAATGCTCTTATATTGTGTCAATAGAAAAAAAATGTACACATAATCAAGCATGTACATATGAAAATTTTCACACAGTTTTGTAAAAATGTTTGTATTACACAATTTGTTTATATATACTCGAACACACATTACATTTGAGTATATGGGAAGAGTTTGTACACGTTTGAAAATTGGTATCATTTAGAAATAATGTTGTGCCTTTACTTTTATTGAGAAAATAGAAAAATGTTGGAAAACTTTAACATAATAATCGTCATTGTTTATATACAAATGTTTGTAAGTTTGAAAAATTTAAAAGCCATTGTGTTATAAAAATGACTTTAATATGTTAAAAGAATTTAAAGTTAGAAAAAACTAGGAGACAAGAAAAAAAAATTTAAAATTATTTTTAAAGTTTTCCAAGTATACAAGTGTTAAAGGTGCTTTTTATAATTGAATGAAAATTCGTGTATTGGAGAATTTTCTTGGAGTGAATATTATAAACATCTACACGTATTAAAAATACGTAAATTTTTCATTAATTGGACGTCATTATATTTAATTAATAAGGTCTTAATTTATTTCATCGTGTAAAATTTATAGTCTGTCACTAAATTGGTTATATAGTTAAAATTGATGATTGTAAGCAAGCGGTTTGAAATTTTTTAAAATAAAATTTTTCGAAATAGTTATACTCAATTAATAAATTCTTCTAGAAAGAATTTGAATACAAATTCTTACAGGTTCCGAGGGAAAGTATATTAACGTTTGTTGATCTCTGTGGCAACTATTATATAAGAACTTATGCAATTACGATAAAATTTAATTAGGATATAAGCCGCATCATCTAACATTATACCATAAAAATTTTAAATTTTTGTATAATTTCCAAGTTAACATCATTTAATTACAACACTTTATATCCTTTACAATTGAAAAAATTTAATTCAATATACATAGAATACACAAATTACTGTTATACTAAACAATATACTATTACAAAATCACTTCTTGATTTTGTTATATGACTTGTTATTGAAAAAAACATAAAAAATGTAAGCATACAATCCTGTATAATTATTACAAAACAAAAATATTTTGTCCCACTACAAAGATAATATATTAGAAGTACCATCATTATTATGTCAATAAGTGTTATATTCAGTACAACAGCAATTATATCAGTCAATATTATAATTTTAAACTGCATCAATTCATCTGTGTGTTTCTTCATATATAACGTACGTTTGTATCATATAACATTGAACATTAAGTGCCACAATATAGAAATACAAAGAGAATGCATATTTTATGACAAAAATAAAATTTTTCAATTGTAAATTTGTACAGCTATATGATATTAAATTTTGATGAAATTACAAATGTCACAGGTTAGTTAATTTCTTTTATTATGCAATGAGTTAAATGTGAATTTATATGTTTATGATTTTTGACATTAATTTAGATTTGAAATTTGAAAATTTTCGAAATATTTTAAATAATATTTATTTACAATGCTATGCATTAGATACTTAATCATATTTATATAATATTGGATCAATATAATATGGAAAATGCACACAACAGAATGACTATAACTGGCATAGTTTTAAATTAAATGAAAAATTTATTGATAGAAGGCATTGCCATATAATATGTGCTTCATGGTTTCGATTAAAAGAGAAATTATTTATATTAATCAAATATAAAAATACGATACGCATCTATTAAAACAAAATTAGATTGAATAAAGTATGTTAGAAATTTTTGAAATTATATGCAGAGTTGTCCGGGACTTAATGGTATTTCCAAGACAGGGTGATAGAATGCGTTTAAACGAACAAAATATTCCTAATATAATTTTGCTTTTTGGTTGGTAAAATGAAGATGGGCATATACATTTTGTGAAGAAAAATAATAAGTTAACAAAGCTCAATTTAGACCAATAAATCTTAAAAAAATTTCTGTTCTTTAGAATTAAGAAATTCTAAAACAATATTTCATCAAAATAAAGGTCAGAGCAGCAGAAATCACTTTCCGTAAGAATAAATGAAAATATATTGGAAAAAATCTCTGAAACCAGAAAAGGCTTTAAAATCAATTACGCACAGTTAGAACGGTAATTTCATGAATTTTAAAATAAGTGTATTACTAATAACTGTGGAACAAAGTATAACTCGGTAAAGAGGGCCGCCCATAGAACAAACTGTCACCATTAGTGTTTTTTGTTCGGACGCATTCTATCACTCTGCTTTAAAATTTTGTTAAAATTATTTTAGACTTGGATTTGTGAAACAGGAGGTTTAATGAGTCGTTATTCTGACTATAAGAATATAAAAATGTTCTACTCACTTTTGCTTTTAAGATTTTGTATTTTGTATAAGTCAAAAAAATTGGTTCCAATATTACTTTTATGAATAATTAAATAAAAACAATTCAAGAAACTAAACTTTTGTACATACAAAAACACCCGATTATAGACGGTACATTGCACTTAATGAGTTTTTTCTAGTCTTTTTTATTGAAATTATTTTATTAACTTTATATTTTAGCACTTTGCCATTTACATTATAAAAATAGTATTTTAATACCGACCGCATTGCAAACAATAACTGTGGTTAAGAGATGGTACCAAATTTCGGACTTCGGATTTTTCGCCGAATGTTCAGCGGCAATGTATCTTTTTTCTATATCTGTCAATTTGTCGACGAATTGATTAAGTTTTTAGCTAAATTTGCAAAGGAATCAGGGACCAGTAACTTATGGCGTCAATTTACATCTTTATCGATATGAAAAGGAATAATCAGTCGATTTCCTTGGAATGTAATATTTCAATTGTGGTTGATAATGGAAGAAATCAGCAATTTTTTTGTGAATAACAAAGCTCGAAAATTAGATTCTCATTTGGTTCCAGTTCGACATATTTGACCATGTCTATGAAATTTATTAACAAAATTTCCTGAAATTTAATATTTCAGTTTTGTTTATGAAACAAACTGAAAAAGTTTCAGGTAAATGGGACCATAAAAAGTAAATCTCTTTTCTTTCAAGAATAAAATTAATATTTTAATTTTCAAAATCTTGTGCAACTCTTTCGTCCAACTATTTTAACTAAAACTAATAGGATTTCTTGATGTTATTCAGAAAATAAACAATTCGATCGGTTATGTGGTGACCATATCAAACTTTTTTTTCCTAAATTTTTTTATTATCATTTTTATATATTCCATGTTTTTGTTCGTAAAATTTTTTTGAGCATAAAATTTATCTGTATACGAGTACGTGCATATTGTTCCATTCCTTAAGCCAATTTCTTTTTTAAAATATTTAATTTTCTTTAAGCCTTTTTTGTTAAGATTTCAAAAGAAAAATTTTATTTTTGTAAATTTTTTTTTTTGCCAGCTATTTCTTTTCTATGTTATCATTTTGAAATAAAATTTTTTTTTAAAATTTGGAAAGTATAAAAGCGAAATAAAATTCAATTTGCTTCTGCCTTTATATTCGAGTGTTATGAGAAAAGTAGGGAGCATAAGTTATTTGGATTTTTCCTTTGTTTTTAATATAGGCAATGTGCACTATTTTTTTGTTCTTATTTTCTCTATCCTTTGTTCTACTTTTAAATTATGTACAGAATTAAATGCATACTTTCAGGCGAAAGAGAAAATTTTTTTGGTTTCCTAAGTAAATATAAAAAAAAATTTCTTCTTATGCTTGAAGAAAAGAAAAAAGGAAATTGTTTGATGAAACAAGGATTTTTCGAAAATATTATATTCGGGTTTACCGCTTATTTTCGAATTCAAGAATATTGACCATATTTTCTATATATGAAAGAAAAATTTATTGTCTTTATAAATACGAACTTAACTGGAAAATTTATGTATTATTATTTCGAAATTTTATACCTTATTTTCGAATATTGATTTTGGAGTGACCAGTTGCGATAAAAGTAGAATAATCTTTGGTAATTGTAATACTAAATAACGTGTTAATCCAAGCACTGCTAAGGTTGCTATGCCTCTACTTTGAAATACAAAATTACTTTAAGTAGTTATACGTATATGAGAGTTATACGTATCTGTCATCTCTTCTCATGGTCTCTTAAAAATTTTATAGTTTAACCCTTGTTATTTTATATCAATATAAACATAGTATCTCAATAATGGAATTTAAGAAATTAGTTAAACTAGCCACCGATTCAAGAAAATTTATTATGTTTCACAAAACTTTTTTGTATTTCAAGAAAATGTAAAACATTTTTCTCATTGAAAAAATTATTTGATCACGTCAGCTTTTGTATTTCTCTTATGGTATTAATAAACGTGCGACGGACAACATTTAGCAACCATAAATCTTATTATCTACTTTTCCATATACATATGTATAAATAAATGATATATAGCTAATCTGACAACTAGATTTCTCCATAAGTCACTATTAATTTGAATTGAATTTTAAATCGATTTATTTTTCAATAATCGATATTAAATTTTAAATTCTTCAAATACATATTAATGTTGAATGAGCTGCCAGCGGTTACAAATATTTTGAAAAAGTGAAGTTTAATATTTAGTAGAAAATTTTAGAATAATAAAAGCTAAGGGAAAAAGAAATTTTCCAAGAAGTTCAAAACTAAATTTATTATTCTTTTCCCTTTAAAAAAGAAAAATAAAACAAAAGAGCTACTATATTGGAAGAACAGAAAAATTGAGAAAGGAAACAAACAAAAATTAGAAAAAATTTAAAATTTTCTATTAAAATTTTCCAGTTAAGGGATTTTTTTTCATATATATATATATATACCGATGTTACTTTTAAGTTAAAAGTTTTCTTCGCTTCTAGTTATTTGTTTGGGTATTTTAATTCGTCAAAATGAAAGGAATTTTCTTTTGTAGCAAAAAAAAAAAACTCTGAAATATTCACATGTACACATAAATGAGCAAGTATACCGTAAAGTATAACTGACAAAAATATATAAAATTTATTTTTTCTGTCTTGTATTTTGCCTCTGATTTTATTTACATTTTTTCCATTGGTATTACAATTTTATCCTTGATGCAAGGATACTAAATATTATATACACAGTCTTTTTCGATTTAAAAATAATATTCTATAAACTGTTTGTATCATGTTAAGTGGTTTTGCTTCCTTTTTGATTGTAAATTTTGATTTTTCTCTGTTTTTTCGTTTAAATTCATCTTAAAGCCCTCTATACTTATTATATGTATATTTTATGATTTGTACACGAACATGTTATATATTTCTGTTGTATATACAAAATGTATATGATTGTAAAAATTAAATTTTTAAATTATATTGCAAAATCCTGAATACTTTATTGTTTATATAAAATAAATTTATATAATGTATATATATGTATGTATATAAGGTTGAACATTGCATACATTTTATACTGACTATTAGTGTTATATTAAGCTAAAGGGAATTATTTTGAAATCTTTAAATACGAGTGTATACGGACTTTTATATGTATATTATTATTATTATGATACAATAATTTAGTTTTTAAGGAAGGATTTTTGTTTTTTTTTTTTGGTATGTATATGTATTTAATATTCCCTGAATAATATTGTAAATTTTACAAGGGATATAGTTGCAATGATATTGTGACTGTCGTTGTGCTGAATGAATTTTGGGAATTAAAGAAAAATAATAATAGAAAATTTCATAAATATTCAAACAATTCTTACTTAAAAATCTAGTAAGATTCCAACCAACTGAATATTTAGACTAAAATAAGCACAATCTGAAAAAATTTCTATTTACATAAGTAGAGAGTACCTTAGCTGAAAGAATATATATGTTCTTTTTTAATGCAGATGTTAGCAATTGAATGACAAAGACAGTGGGCGAATCCAAACTCTAATCATACTTATTAATAGTGGAAAATTTTAACTTCACCTAAAACGCACCTAGATTGTCATAAAAACTCCCAAAAATGACTAATCATTAGTTTTGCTCTATCGGGTTTTTGTGTCTATATTCCTTGAAGGAAGACAAGAAAGTGCTGTCACAGCACTTTAGGCTAAATCGAAAGATATTGTTCACTTCAATATTTTTTTCCAAATCCTCTCCCCTATAATTCGAGAGGTCTCAACATTTATATTCTCTATATTTCATGGCACAGTTTTTCATTTCTTCACTTACTTTGGGGACAACCAGATCTCTATAAATTTCACTATTGCACACATGCCTGGAAGCACCCACCATATAACGCTTGGCACTCTGCTTAAACTCGAAAGAATATGAGATATTCTAAGCTTTAAATAGTATACATTTTGTTTAAAACATTCTCAATACTAGAGTGGTTTGTAAATGAGTGTCTGCTATATTTGGAAATCATATTGTTTACTTTATAATTTCAATAAATCGTAACATTTATTTTCGATATAAAAATAATAGGTGGCTTTACTATTACAGAATAAATTTGCGAAATTATTTTGCTCGACTATTCACTATTTTATAATAATTGACTGAAATCGTATATGATTAGCCGCCAATGATCACGTTTACAACCATTTAATATGTTTTTTTTTTCAAGACCAATCAGATTTAAATATCAAATTTTTTTTTAATTTTTTTTTAACAATCCCAAGTACACATCCTGTACCTGTACGTACAATATATTGTGTGTATATTATATTGGAAAAATTGAAATTATTTTGTATGTAGAAATGATTTTGAATTTTGCCAAAATAAAAACTTGAAAAGAGTACCAACATCCATATGAGGGAAAACCGCTGACAAATATATTTTGGTTTACTTTTGGGTATATTCTATATTAGATATAAAGAATATAAATAGGTTCTATTTATTTGTGCAACATTTAACAGTATAAGTAGAGGTGTATATGTACACATTTTACTTTTGTATTATGTCATTGTTAAAATTGAAAAAAAAAAATAAAAAATATTAAATAAAATAAAATGTAAAAAAATATCGAAAAGAAAAGAAAAACCAATGAAATATTTTGTAAGAGAAACTCCTGTTGTTGAACGTTTCAAAACTATTTATTTAAAGGATTCTTAAATAGAATATGTTCAACGTCATGTAAAGTGTGGCTTTTCGTTTCTCCTTTTTTTATTTTTCTTATATTTTATTTATTACATTTTTTTTATATAAAAATGAGATTTTCTTACATAGCGCGAGTAAAAGAAGAAAAATCAATTTATTTGAAATAAAGTTGAAAATTTAGAGAATGAGAAATTTTTCATTGTTATGTCCTTTAAGTTATCATGTTCACTTCTTAATAGTAATTTAATTGAATATTTTCTTGATTTCCTGCAAAAAAAACACAGAAGAAGAACTACAAGAGGCAATGAAATTGTATTAAGGTATACAATATATACAAACAAACAACTGTGATTTATTTCAGTAATTTTAATATAGTTTAAAGTGAAATTATAAAAACTCTTTAAAATTCATTGAAAATTTATTTGTATAAAGTCAAGTCGGACAAAAATTATCTAGGTCAAAATATTTAATGGGAAAACAAAAAAATTTTTTTTGTGTTTTGGTAGAGGTTTTTAAATTTATTTTTATTTTAATCAGACCGCTTTTGATCAAGTCATTCATATTTATTTGAAATACATTTTGGAACCATTACCGTATACACTCTATTACATCCAAATACTCTATTAATACCCTATTATAGTCTAAGATTTTGCAGATGTGCTGCTTCTTAATGATAATGCAATGAATCCGTTTTGATATTGTAATATTTTAAACACCAACTACCTCAATATCTTTTGAATTCTTCAGAAAAAAAATTAAACAATAAATAATGTGATGATTTTTCATAATTTTTTATTGTTTTATTATTTAAGAGATGCTATTAAACATAAAGTTCGTGAGACACAGCGTTCGACAAAACCACAAGCTAAAGGTAAATATTTAAATATGAAGTTATACTGCGAACATTGGGTCATTATACAATATGTCTGCATTGCATTTTTTCAACTTAACATTGCAGCATCAAGTGTTACCCTAAAAAAGAGTAGTAACGGTAATTTGGGTGCCAGAGCACAACGGGCACAAGAGCAACGAGATTGCTGACGGGTTGGTGCGGGGAGTTCTCTTGGTTCGGCCCGTCAATGTTTACCATTAAGGGCAGGCTTGGTGCTCTGCTTGTGGAGGAATCGAGCACTCGCTGGGCTACTGAGGGTTGTCATCATGAGAAACTGTTCCTTCCATCTTGCTCAAATAAGTTCTGCTCAAAGCAGTTCTGCTTGGATATTGTCCGGTGAAAAAATATCACTTGCACATACTGAAGAAAACGGATTTCGTTTTGTGTAGATTCTACCAATATGACGAGGGAACGGCCCATACTTATTCTCTGTTCAAATGGTTTTGGCCGGGCTCTCTCAGTGTTGGGAAGCTCACGTCTTACTCTCTGACGAATATCTCCGGGTATTTACTTATTATATCACTTACTTATTATATCTCTGAGGAATATCTCCGGCAGAATATTATTATCAAAGGTTTTTTAATAATCAAATCATACAATATTACATATTACCTCTGTGAAAAGGTAAAAAGTGAATAACTAATTTAACAAAAAATAAAATTTTTCAATCTTATTGACATTCTTACGTTCTTTGGTCTCAATATCTTTGAAAATCCTAAATTAGCAGGACTTTATTAAGTAAACAAATTTTTCATGTTAGTTAATTTTCTCCATAATACATTATTATAAAAGCCAGACAATTTCAATTAGTTAAATTGATTGATTAAAATAATTGTTGAAGTAATTTTTTAGGCTAAAACATAACAAAATACACGAGTGCCCAAAAAGTCATCAAATATACCACAATATATTTATAATCATATTCGGATTTTTGCTTGCCTTATAAAGAATAATTATCCATTTACACAGCAGCACTCAGACTGATTAATGAACGAAATTTTTAATTTCAAAAGTTGACTATAAAATGAATGGCAAATAAACTTTTATATATTTAATTGCAAAATCACTCTTAGAGTGTTAAAGTACGAGTGATAAATAACGATATAAATAGATAAATATGCACGTATTTACTTAATAAGAAAATTACTATCCTTTTCCCTTCAAGGGTTTGTAAAGATTTTATTAAACTTGTATTATGTAAGCTAATTTCTCTACTAAGTGGTATAAGGTAATAATTCTTATAAATAGTTTATTATAAGAAATTCAATTTTCATTAATGAAATTTTGGCTTAGTAATCATTTTTGTTTTACTTGTTTTAAATTGATTTATTTTTATTGTTCTGGGAATGTTTAATTCATTATTAATTATAGCAATAACTGAAAATACTTTGATCATGTTAAAAAGGAAGGTCATGTACATTTAATGTGCTAGACTACTAAAGTATTTATATGAGTTAATATGAGTTAATAGAGTTGGTTGCCTTTCGTTACTTAATCTTTATTATGTTTATATAGTAATTCCTCCGAAACAAGTGAGTTGATTTAAAAAATTTCTAAAACATGGGTAATTTCTCAGAAATTTGAAAATTTTTCATATAAACTTGTTAAACAAATTTAAAATTAAATCAAATTGCCATAATTCGCAAAATATAAAAATTTACTGGCCCAGTAATACTCATTGCGATTGATTTGAAATGATCCTAAATTTTACATCACAAAATATAAAAATCTTGGAACTCTATACGCCTATCGTTTTGCTTTATCACTTGTACAATACTTATGAATAGCATTCCTAGTATGAAGCTCTGCAAGAATATATTCATATTGAAATTTAGCTACTATACATGCTATATAAATATGCTACAGGCTTATGACTTTATTTCAATTGATAGACCTATACAATAGTATACAGATAATATACTATAGTATCAGACTTACCATTTCCAATTAATAGCTGCTCAAATATAAAATTTTGAATTGAAAACCTGAAAATTTTTTCTAAAAACGATAATTTATTATCTCAAAATATTCCATTATTTTTTTTCTCGATGCACTGCATCTACTTCTACAACTTTGCAATACAATAATTATCATGGCACTTGTGCCGTTTTGCAGGCAATTATAATTTTTTGTGTAATTGATAAAAAAGTTTCCGGTCACAACTTTGCTCTTGCTCAAACAGCTTCGAAGCTAAAATGCATATTCGTCGGATACAATTTTTTCAATCCGACTTTTTTATCATCCCAGTTCTGATATGTTGGCTTATTTATTACCTAAAATTAAGAATGCCTGCTGTTTTTGCGAAGAAAGAACAAAAATTATTCTTTCCACATTCCCATTTCCGATTCCAATTCTCTCAATTCAAAACTTAAAATCTTAATTATTTTCAAAAATACTATACAGGAAATTCAGTAATATGTACAACAATAAAATTTTGTATACATTTTGTACAATAAATGGAATATAATTTAGTACACCTGAATAAAATTCTATGCACGTTTAATTTAACAATATTGTTTATGAAAAAAATTAAAATTGAAAAAATGTCATTTAATTTTCAATATAAAAGTTGCAATTCAGTTTTTTTTTTAACTACCATAAAATTTTCAATTAAAAATTGAATAAATTTTGAAATCATTTTTTTTGAATTTGATTACCTTAATCAAATTACCTTAGTCAAATCAATCTTAGTCAAAAAAAAAAATCAATTAATTTGAATAAAAATAAAATAAATTTTTTATAGTTTTTATAGATCATCAAATAAATTAACAGGGCTCGGCTCGGCAATATTATTTTCAATTTTTTTTGTTACATATTTTAGGAGTTTCCAACAACATCCGCCACATATTTCCACTGTTGTGTTTATATTTTTTTATGAAAAATTTTGTCAACAGTACGAGAGATAGAGAGAGAGAAAAGGGGGTAATTTTCATTTAAACAAAAAATCTTTTTGTAAACCTAAATATTATTTTTGTATGTGTATTATTGTTGTTATTTTTGCTGTTTAGGTTGTATCAAACGTGCCCATATTTTCATTCAGTAGAAAAATAAAACTCTAAAATAATTTGTACAAAATTCTTTTCTTCTCTTTTGTATTTTGAACATTCTGATTTCTGATTTAGTTATTTTTTTTTACTCTCTCTCAATTTTTGTTTTTGTGTTCTTTGTCTGACATGTTACGGTAAGTTACACATCAGTTAACATAAAAAATGGTAATTTATTTGAAATTGTAGAGGAATTTTTTTTTTGGTTTTTTTTTTTCTAAATAATATGTTGGGCTGTGCGTGTATACCCTACGTACATATGTATGTAAGTATATAAAATTGATTGCGTTATAACTGAAGGCTTTAAGATGTCTTCTTCATATATGTATATTTATTTTTGTTTAATTTAAAAATAATTTTTTCTAATTAAATCATCATAAATGTTTTTTTTTTCATATATTAAATTAATAAATTGTAATTTAATAATAGAGTTACGTATTAAATTCAAGTGATAAACGCGTTTATAAGTAAATAAAACACATGTAAGAAAGTGTTATGAAAATGTGTAAAGTTAAGGTTTGTGGTTTCACTTAAATAATATGTAGGCATATACATATATATTAATTTCTTATAGTGGTTTCCTTACATATATAATATATAAGTATATGTAGTTGGATATTATAATATAAGCTAACCATTTGTTCCGTATTTTCTACCAGCGAAGAATTCCAGCTAGAAATCTTGTGTCATAGAATTATTTTATAAAATTTAATAAAAATATAAAAAAGAATCTTGTGAATTAAAAATATACAAGGTGATTCAGTAAAGAGTACAATAATATTATAGTATATCATTGTTTAGGGTATCAAAAATGGATAAAATTTTTGTTTGGAACTAGTTGTAAAATCTCAACGGTTTCCGTGATACAGAGATTTTAACAAATATTCACGAAATATCTACTTAACCAAGCTTTTTATACCCTGCACTTCGTGAAGGGTATATTAACTTTGGTATGGAGTTTGTAACTACTTGAAGGAGTCATCTGCGGTATGGATATATATTCTTGCTCAGCGTAAAATTCTGCGTCGATTTAGACATGTCCGTCCGTCCGTCCGTCCGTCCGATCACACGATAACTCAAAAACGAATAATGCAATCGATACCAAACTTTCACAAGTTTTTTCTTTTGTGCCAAGGACGAACCCTATTGTTATTGGACTAAGTCGGACAACGGGTTCGGGTAGCTGCCATACAACTCCAAGAGTTTATTTTAAATATTTCAAAATCTAATAAAGCTATAAATATAAAATTTTGTATACATGTGTCCAATTATATTCTACATATGCTTTAAAAATTATAATGGGATAGCTGCACCGGTTCGGGTGGCTGCCATACAACTCCAATAACAAATTTTTTATATTCGGCAAAATAATAAAGTCAGATTCATAAAACTTGGCAGTCATGTGTCCAATTATAGGTCAAATATATTTGTGAAGTTTTGGTGGAATTGCTTGGCAGGTTCAGGTACTTACCATACAACTCCAAAAGCTAATTTTAAATATTTGGAAAAATTATAAGGTCAGATTCATGAAACTTGGCAGTCGGATGTCCAATTATAGGCCAGACATGTCCGTGAAGTTTCTATAGAATGATTTCAGAGGTTCGAGTAATTGCTACACAATAACGAAAGGTGCAGGGTATAATTCAATCAGTTTATACCGACTGAAACGTTTTTACTTGTTGTTTATAACTTCCCTTCCGAAAAAGATCTAAGGTTCATATAAACGGACCTTGAAAGGGCTATTATCTTATTTCGTTTCCTATGTCCTTTCGGAATACGAAACTTTCGAACTTTAGAAAGAATCAAATTTTTCCTTTTTTTTATTTTTTTCGAAAATTTTACCAATTTTCGATACTCTAAACAATGATATATAATATTGTACTCTTTACTGAACACACTGTATATAAAATTAATGTTATGAATATTGCAATATTATTATACATAACATATAATTTAGTTTTTCTTCCTATAAAATAATTTGACGTTGTTGTATTTTCTTTATTATGTCTGCTCAATTTTATATTAAATAATATGGGTACATTTCAGTGTATGCACTAGATTTCCTGAATTTGAATTTCTTGTTTCCTAGTTCGACTCTAGTTGTCTACTCTCAACTCTAGTTGTTTACTTATTACGACTATTCGACTCTAGTTGTTTACTTAAATTTTATAATAAGTTGTTCATTTTAAATCAATTCTTATACAAACATTTATACATATATTTAAACTATAATAAATTTGATTGGAAATTATAATTACTGAACGAAATTCGAATAAATTGCAGACATTGAAATTGAATAAATTAGTTGTGTATAGAATTATTTATATATGAGCATTGTACATTTATAGTTCAATAAATTCTAAAATTTTCATATTTATTTGAAATGGAAAATTTTAACTTGTCCTCTCATTTCATCACCTTCATATCGTAAACAAAATTTGGCAAAATATAACAATGTCTATAACGGCACTTTTTATATAAAAATAAAATTTTTATATAGTTATATTCAAAATAACTCAACATGTGAATTATGATATTGATGAGATCCAGAATTGAAGATCTCTATTAAATTTAAACCGCATTTATAAAAAATTTTGTTCTGTTCTTTTCCTTTTTGTAGAAAATTTAATAAAGATTACTAAAGAGTAGGTTAAATGTATATTAAGAATGCTGGAATATACTATACATATTTTATCCTTTTTTTTTATGTATTAAAGGACTTCTTTTAACAAAAAGTAAAAAGTGAAATATCAAAAGGAAAAAATACGGGTTGTTAAAATTTATCATAATACACGAGATTTACCTAAGGGTTATGTTGAATACAGAAAAAGAAACATTTTTTATATTTTCTCTAGCATAAGATCCCTTAAATTTTTGTGGTTATTTGTATATTATGTAGTATATAGGCTAGTTCATATCCACATCTGTATATATAAATGTAGATGATGGTGTGGTCATAATAATAATATTACAAAAACATATTAATAAAATCTAAACTATTTCCCATAGTTAATATTTATAAAGTTGTGCATGTGTGGATAATTTCAATGTATAAAAAAATTTTGAAACCATGTATTAAATTTAATGGTCAAGAATATATTTTAGTTTTATATTTTAGTTTGTCTGATATAGTAAAGGAATTTTAATTTCAAAGATAAATTTAAGGTATTTTATACCTAGTTAAAATTTATGGATAACCCTTTAAAGATTAAAGTGACCACGAAGGTTAGGCTTCTTTATTCTATATTTTTGTTTCGATTTTTTTAATAAAATATTAATTTTTTTTTTGTGCACGTGTTTCAGTGCTATGAAGTGTAAATGATTAAAATTTTTTTGTTAAAAAATTTTTTTTTAATTAATTTTTACTTTACGTAAAATCTTTTATTAAACTTTGGAGAAATTTGCGGCGCCTACAGCTATTTTTAAAACCGCAAGAATTATTTATAAGAGAAAAAAATAAATTGTTGGTATATTGTGTTTCAAAAAAATATTTGTAAATAATGAATTATGAATTAATAAAATAAAAATTAATTAATTAATTAAAAGCAATTTGTTGAGAATTTAATAATGTTTTGATTTTTAATAATTTGTGTGTTTTTTTGGTAATTTTTCATTTTATAAAATTTTAAGTGAATGGGTAAAATTTTTGAGATATCCAATAGTTTCATATACAACAAATCTATAAAGGAGAGTTTATGCATTAAATATTTTTATAAACCTTGACTGATTTTATTGAAACTCGATCAAAATTCGATTGATATTTATAATATCAAATATTTCAAGTTCAAAGATATTTATAATATCAAATATTTTATTAGATTTCGTATGATATTTATGGAATATTTATAAACCATGTTATACATATGTGTATTGCGACTCTAAAGTGCTATAAAAAATTTATTTCTTTTGTAAAAATTTTACAGTATTATCTACTATTAAGCCGTCTATTTAACAGATTTATTTCAGTAACTCACAAATTGGTATAAGTTCAAATAAAGCTTTATTCTACAATATGTCTGAATCACAAAAGATCTTCATTTAAAATTCTGAAATTTTATATAAGATTATGAGATTTATTACGCTTTGTATATGACATACATATAACGCTTGTAATTACACAAATGTAATTAGAAACAAAATTCGATTAAGAAACATTAAAATTGAAGGTGCTATTACAGAAAAAAATTTTATACTGAACCGAATTTAAGATTTAAAAACATGAAAATTGAATAATTTAATTTGGAATTTGATATTTTATTAAAATAACTTCAGTTGTTTATAAAGAAATTTTTGCACGTTACAATTTTATTATTTTTAAATGACCGCAGAAAGCATTAGAACTTTTATATTTGTTAATCTTGCGAATTAAACTTTAAATTCTTAGATGTTTTAATATTGTGTTCGTTCCTACTTCAATTTCATTAATTTAATTACATGATGGCGTCAACTCAAAATAGTATTACTTATATTTGGTTTTGATGCAATCTGAAATTTGTAATTATATATTGGATATTAAATTAACATCTTTGATCTTTCATGTATTAAAAATATTGTAAAATTGAATATGAAGCAAAAATTCAAATGTTTTTTTTTATGAAATACTATTTTTATCAATATGCTTGTAAAAAGCATCCTTTCGGGAAAATATTCTTTTGAGGAAAACAAAAATAAAATTTTTAAAATTAAAAATTAAATTTTTATTGTAAAAGTCTATTTTTTAGCATCTTTCTAACAAAATTGACAAAAAATATGTTTATTAACTTCACTCTTGCGCCGTTCGTTTGTCCTGTTGTCTTGTCTTGTCGTCTATAGAAGAAAATTTTAACACACCTCTGCTCCTCTTTCTAATATTAATCCCATTAATTTTATGGGATGCCTAATGATCCAATAAAATTCTGTAAACGTCAATTTTTTACATATTCGATACCATAAAACATTTTTTAAATTCCAAACCTAAAAGAAAAACAAAACATAAAAGTAAAATTTTTACTTGTTCAAAACAGTACAGACAAATGATAAAATAATAAAATCACCCCCGAAATAAGCAGTCAATATTAATTTAAATTTGTATGTAAAATTTTACCGTAACCAGCACATTCTATGCATCCCTTTCGTGCATAACACGTCCCTATACAACACCCATTTGAAAAATTCAATTCACTGATGAATTTGAGTAACTTTGAAGTTTCGGCAAATTGCAAATCCGCTGCTGTGAGTGCGTTCCCATCTCTTTCTAAGCCCAACTTTCTTAGATGCCTTCTAAACCTTAAAGTACGTATATGTATGTACTAATGTGGAAATGTGCTTGTTTAAAAACCATTGATCGAATCCATTTTTTGTTCTTTACAATATTTCATATTAATTGTTATCTTTATACTTTTATAGCTTTATTACTTTTCCCATTTTTCCCCTTTTTTCAATATCCATATTGACCACACGCTTTTAATTTGAGTTTTGTATAATAAAATAATTGTGGCTTCCTTTTTCGACTATAAGTTGTACATTTTACGTTTCCTCATTGCAATTAAAATTTATTGGCGTGACAAATAAATAAAAAAATTTTTTTTTTTTGTTTTATTGCTGTCTTTTGTTATATAAGGACATTTAATTTTTTTTTTTATTAATTAAGTCTTTTTTTTTATTATCTTTTACTGTTATTGTTTTGAATTATCCTATTAAACGGGTGATTGTTTTTTGTCACAAAACATATTAAATATGTCTGGAATAATAAAAATAATAATTTCATTACTTCATGTGCTTGCAAAAATAACACACGCACAAACAAATTAAAAAATAGTTGTTGGTTGGTAATTTGATATACTACAAGGATTTTCAAGGATGCTTAAGGGTTATTAAATAAAAAAAAAAAAACAAACTGCAACGATATCATTTAGTAGAGGAAAGAAGACGGTTAAAAAGTCAATTGATTGTTTTTATTGCGGAAAACTTCTTAATTATCGAGTAAAAAAATAATTTGTTGGCATGCTTGAAAAAAAGAACTTATGCATTAAATTAACGTGCACGAAGGATGTATGACTAGATTTTTAAGTAAAAACAATGGTTAAAGCTTGGAAATTTTAACGAAATGCAAGATTACTGAAGTTTTCATATTAAAATTATTTTATAAAAATTTATTTAGCACTCGAACCCTAGAGAACCTAGAGTAATAACGGCACGTCATAAAATATAACAATTGAATAATAATTATTCATTGGAAAAGGAATAATTTGAGGTCATCGTTCTATGGCTGAGCTAATAAACATGAATTCAGATTATTGAGATTTACCATATTTTTATTATTGAATAATATTGTTTACCTATATATAATTCTGAGGAGGTCCAGGTAATCCAGGTAATATTTCTAATTGATACAAATCCAAGTAACGAACTCCTATTCTATATTACAGAAAATTGTACTTTAAATTTGTACGAATTCTAATTTTATACTTTTATTTTTAGTTGTGTACCTTACTTACACATTGGTTATATAGCCATGTATTTTTTCCTTATAAAGAATCATCAATTTTCCTAAGAATATTTTAAAAGTATAGAGGAATTAAAACCTCAATATGTACATATATATATATATATATATCTACGTGTGGATGTGTAATAATGCATGTGTCATGATACATATAAAAAAATTTCTATAAAAATAAAAAAAAAAATTTAATAAAAAATTTTATTTTTTTTTTGTATCATTTCAGGCAAGTGAGCGTGAAATCAATTTAATGGTAAATTAGCTTATGCATATTATTAAATTTTAATGAAAATGATGAACGTATACGCATATTTACGTGTTTACACATAGAAAATTACGTAAATATTTAAAATTATAATGTATAGGATGAAAAAAAAAGGACGATTTTCCATGTTGAAAATATTGTACATTTTATGTTACCTAAAATTCAAAGTCATTTTAAAAGAAATTGTAATTTTAAAAAAATTTTAGGATATTTTTAAAAAAATTTCAAAAACCCTTACATGAGTTGAAAAAAAAAAATTTGTTTGTCACTATCGAAGGAGTCACATATAAAGTTTATAAAAAAAAAATAATAATTAATGGCAAATAAAGATTTGATTTATGTTTTGTATATGAGAATATATGCGGATAAAATTTTGGCGTCAATTCAAACGAACTTCATCTGATTTCAATTCAAACGAACTTCATCTGATATCCTAAAATAGATTGAACAACAAATTAATTATAATTTATTTTTTAAGAGGCCTTAAGAAACATGCAAATTTGGAAAGAACAAGTTATTTATTTTGGAAGTAACGTAATGCAGTAATTCCAATTTTACCTTTAATTTTATAACCTAGGTATTATAAAACTAAATGTTCTTTTATCTTCGAAAAATGCGTATTAGCTAAAAAGTGTTCTTTAATTTCGGATAATAACAATTTTTATCTGTATATATTTTGCATTTAGAAAATCGAATACTTGAAAAGATCTCTAGTTTTGTTTAAACAGTTTTCTCACAATTTTTGTATACTTGTTCAATGTTTGAAAATTCAAATGATCAAAAGCCAAGAAGTTAATGAGTTCTTAAATAGCTGTCCAATAATTCTATTTAGCTGTTTTGAATTTACTTTAGAAGAAGTACGTTTTTTTATATGGAACGAAACATCAGACTTACAAAATCAATAACAATTATATTTCTTTCTGTGAATATTCTTATTCATCAAATAATTGATTATGTATAAAAAGTGTCCTAAAATTTAGGACATTAGAATTATTTTATAAGTAGGATGATATGATAAATTCAGATAAATAATATCTAGTATAGGAGAAATTTTTGTTATTGATCTTTAAATCCTTTTTTGTTATTGGTCTTCAAAGTTGGTCATTCCTAAAAAGCGTCTGATTTTTACATTTTCCTTCATAATTCGGGGAAGATATTCATTTTATAGCCATGATGTTTCAAACAGCTTTTGATACTTACTATTGAAAATAAGGTCAAAATCTAAGTTTTCACGTAAAAAATGATTTAAATAAAATTTTGCAAAATAAAGAAGTGTTTTACACCAATTATTAGAAGTAAGATTATTAGAAGCCGAATCCCATGAATTCTCACGAAACCAATGATTACGTGTTATCTAGTTGAAATATTAATCTCACGATCTTAACCAAATTTATTAAACGTTTGCAATTAATTTTTAAACAATTTTTTCATGACTACCCAGTCAGAATATTGTATGTATATGAACAGAAGTAAATTTGAAGTGACATTGTCGCATTCATATCGTTTCGTCATTGTTTCGATCATCATTATATCGCTTATTCGCGGATGCAAAAATAATTTAGCATAATACCTTACAGAAATTGATTTCTTTCACTTTCTTTTTAGCAAAAAAAGTAATTAAAATAAAGTTGGGTCAAACCAATGGTTTGTATTGTAGCACTTTTCCCTTCAACAAGTGAAAATTCTGCTTTTAAATACAGTCTATGTATACCTATCACACTATTAAAATTATTTTCATCTATATACAAAACTATTTCTAGGATTGCATATATTTAGGATGACGCATATATGCAGTCTTTGAAATAAAGCAAAAATTAATATAAAGTGGGGTTAACATAATGCTCGATTTTAAGGGTTAATTGTGTGAGTTAAGAAAAATAATTATATTTTTTAATGTCATGGAATTTACCGTTAGCTTTTTGTGTTTATAGAAATTAGAAAAAGCTTGCGGTTTCGGAAATATAAGGTGTCAAAAATTCAAATTTTACAAATTTCAAGAGGCGATAACTTGAGAGTGGGCGGAGATGTAAAAAAATTTTCTTCTAAAGAAATGAAGTATTTGATAATGTCTAAAAGCCGTTAAAATTTCAAGCTTCTACAGGCTGGGGTCTAGAAGAAAAACGAAATCAAAAATTCGGAAAAAAAAGACTTTAGGTAACGGTGAATTTGAACGGCTATTTTGTTTTTCTAAAGTTTAACTATAGTATAACGCGCTAGGGGAAGCAAGCCGCTGCCTTTATGCGTTTGCAAAATTTCAAAAATGCTTATGGTTTCATTGCAACAAGTAGTTAAAAAAGGCCATTTTTTAGGTTTTGGGGTGGTATAACTTCTAGAGGGGGGGAGATAGGTAAAAATTTTGTAGTACGGAAATAAGTTTTTAGCAAAGATCTATATACGTATTAAATTTCAGCTTTCTATCTTCAAGGGTGCAAAAGTTTTGTAAACAAAAAAGTGTCCATGGACGGACGGACCGACGGACGGACGGACAGAGTGAAACTAATAAGCACTTTTTTTCAAAAAATTTTTGGAAAAGTGCTAATTAACAAAAATTGTGAATTTTTTAAAGTGGAAATTTTATTATTGTGGATGCAATTGCAAAGCTTTAGAAGGAGGATAAAATTAAGATTAATCTTTAATCTTTAACTGAATAGGTGCAATTTAATTAATAATTTTCATTAATTTCCAAAAATTTTGTGAAATTTATAGGAAAATGTAATATTTCATAATATTGTTGAATAGTTTCATCGATAAAATTTTTAATAGTAAAAAATAAAAAGTTGCTGATTGCCATGGGACTGTAAACTACTTATATATGTATGTAATGTGTATATCAATTATACTCTCTTAAAGAAAACAATGCCATTATTAATTTTATACTGAAAACATATTTTGTCAGAAACAAAATGGTGAATTTAAATTTTTTATTTTATACATAAGATTTGTTCAACTGCAAATCAACTGTGAATTAGAAAAAAATTTCAAATCCTTCTGTTGAAAATTTTACCAAGAATTTTTTTTAGAAAATTCTATATCGAATTGAGATAATACATCAGAATTTTTCTTTTGTTTTTTCGTATGTTTTATAGTTTCTATCAAAAATCTGCTTATTACTGATGCGTTTGTTCGTCTACCAAAAACGTTTATAAATAATCTTTACTTCTAGTTTTTGAAAAATGAAATTCTTTTGGAATTATTTTTTAAAATTTGGAATTATTTATTTTTCGACTCTTTAAAAGTTATAGCTCCTTAAACTCTAAAAAATGCTACATTTTGACTATTTCTTGCATCGGAATCATATACAATTTTTTTTATTGTGCAAACGTATAAAATTAGAAACTTGGTTATATTGCCACGCTGTTTCGCCTTATCCAAGACTTCGAGCGCCGGTTTGTTATAGTATAAACATTGTACGATAACAAACCGGTGCTCGAAGTTAACCGTTATTCAAAACCCATTTTTTTCTAATTTTTGAAATCGTTTTCTTTTTACACCGCAAATTTTAGAGGCTTTAGATTTTAACAGTTGGTAATTATTAAAAACTTCCTTCAATCGAGACACAATTTTTTTCCATTGCGGTTCCCCTTTGAGCTATCTGTTAACCTTTGCGAATCTAGGAGGAACTAAATGTCTTCTTATTAAAAAAAAGTATAATTAATTTTCAATGTAACATAGTAAATGAACCGTCTTATTCGGCCATCATGTTAATGCTTCTTCTTCCCTAAAGTATGCAACAAAATTATCTAATGCATAATATAAAAGAATTTCATAAACGCGAAACTGTAAAAACATAATGTGACGTAAAATACTCAGTTTATTTTTGACAACTTTATAAAAGCAAAAGAGTTAATAATTCTGATTTAACTGCACTACTAATAACGAATTAATTTGCATATAGCTCATAATATAGCATTGTTTATATAAATAAGTTTGATTTTCAACATTGTTGTCACAGTTTACAATATGCATCGGGATATTTCGAAAGGATCCTATAATTTTTGTTCGAAGAAAATGTGCTACAATACAGAACCATTGGTTTCAATCGAACTCATTTCTTTTATATCTTCTACAATATGCTTTTTATCCCAGTAGTCTTTCAAACAAAAAAATAAAAGAACGAATCAACATAATGCCATAGCATATACCTGAAACTTAATAAACTAAAATTTGAAAGATATTTTTCGAAAATAGGTTGCACATATAGAGACCATAATCAAAACAAAAAAAAGTTACTTTTTAGTAAAGTTATTTTGTTACTCTTATATTTACAAAAAAATTTTTACAAAAGCTTTTAAAGGATGAGAAAAAATAATAAGGATAAAATCAATAAGTTTCAATAAAATATCAAAACCAAAAAAAAACTTGTGTATTTCATACTAAAATTAAGAACGGTTTTCAATTGCATTTATGTGAACATACATGTATATGTTTGTATGTATGTATAATATTATATAAAATGATTATACGTGACCTAGTGAACTTTATTGAAGATTAATTTTTTTTTTCTTTTTTTTTTTTTTGAAATATCAAAGAAATATAAAATAAATCTTTAGTTTCCTTTGAGCATTATGCGGTATACTATTTTGTATATTTGTACAAGAGTAATTTTATATAAAATGTTCAAATTCCTTTTAAAAGTTGATTTTGTAAAAGAAGATTTTTATCTTAACAATATAAAAATATATATACACTGAAAAAAACGCCTGTCTAATGTGGTCATAAACCATAACTCGTAATATTTTTGCCCAAAGTAGAAATAAATTTTATCCTTATAAAACATGAAGAGATTTCAATACTTTTCATAGTAAAAGACCCTAAAATTATATCAATTAATCGATAAAATGAAACTAAAAAGGATATAATGTATAACAATTTCGTAGGTAATTCAATTTTGTTATATGAATAGTGTAATAAAGATATAATAATAGCTCTTTTTACAATATCCCTTTCGTGTTTTTCAAAATAGAATGTCACTGAATAAAAAAATGTTTTGATAGACACAAGTTTATTGGTATTCGAATAAAAACATTGCCAAATGAGAAAGAATTCATTTCTATAATGTGCTAAAATATTTCTTAATTCCTGAACAATATTTTGAATTTGACTACAAAATATTATACAAAATTATAGTAGCCCAACTAATTTAAAAACATTATATTTCTAATATTTTATTCAAAAAATAAATAATGGGGTAGAAAATACATTTTTGTGAAAATTATCTATAAAGTGTAGTTGTCGTGATTTCGGATATAGTTTGTGTTTTTTCTGTTTAAAAAAAAATATCTAATTTAGATAAAATTTTTCTCAGTGTAGACTTTTTATTTATATATGCATGTATATTATGGTATGAATGTACCAATATTCTTAATTCATGTACAGATTTATATAATAATATTTGTAAATATATATATTTATTATATCATGAATGGGATATTTTGATTATATATTTTTGTCATAATATACTTTAGTTTAAATTGTCCTATAAATTTCATGGATTATATCAACTAGATTACAAGTTACACTACATGTACTTGTCATGTTTTATTGGAATATAAATTTGATTTTATAAGTGTAAATAAAAATATTTCTAAATACAATATATTATATACCTTTTATATAATAAAAAGTGAATGTGTAAAATGAGTTTTATAAATCTGAAATCCACTTTAATGGCACTTACATAAAATGTATATAGAAAAATATTTTTCTTAAATACTTATTCTATAGTTCGAGAATTAAATGTGATTACTTAATTTAAAATAATATTTCTAAAATTCTTTTTTATAATGCTAATACTATATATAGTATTTTCAAAATTAATTAAAATAACTTACAATAAAAGTATTAGAATATTAAAAATTCTTTGTTCTTTTTAAAAAATAATTATTTTAAAATTTTTGATCATGAACACTCTTTAAAAGAATGAAAATGATTTAAAAAAAAAAATTTGTATAATGTCGAAAAACCATTAGTTCTTGCACTACTCAAGTACGAAAGTTCAATTTAAGGTAATCAAAACAATTTTATCTTTCATGTGGTTTCTATGTAAAATTTCAATTGAAATCAAACTATCTTGCAAAATATTATAAAAAGAAGCAAGAGTTGAACGTATCAACTTTGTAATATCCGTACGAATAAATGATTTTAAGGGTTGTGTTAAAATTGCCAAACTATTTCACATAAATTCAAGGAATTTCAACTAATTTTATCAAATAAAACAGCCCCAGAAATATACTTATATGTTCCTTCGAAATTTGTATATTATAGCTTCAATAATTTCTGAGATGATACCAAATAACTTTTGAAATTGAGCTTTTACAAAATAGTGGCCATGTTAATAACAGCTGTACCTTAAGTAGTTTCTAAAATATGACCAAAATACTATCTATATTGCACATAACAGCCCTAATATTATATTCGCTTGTGCTAAATTCCTAAATACTTTTAGGACTGAAACCAATTTCTTCAAAAAGAAAATTTTAATAAATAATTAAAAACAATTTAAAAATTAAATTTGCAATCTACGCATTGCCTACGACAATTTGTTGCTCCGAAGAATATAAAGTTTTCAAAAAGTACTTCCACTTTATTAGTATACTAAAGCTAGTTTATATACAGTTGATAATAAATTGTCACATAAAAAAATTCTGAGTGTACTATTTAATAAACAAGTACAAAGTTTTACTTATATATTGTACGTCTAGATAAGAACTAATTTTGTATAACATTTATTAAAGAAATTTCAAAACTTACTGCAGAAACAACACATAACATTTTATCAAATATGAACACAACAGTCACACTGTATATGCATTTATTATAAAAACAATTAATAAGTGTAATAGTTTGAGTTATAAACTTCGATTTTAACAATTACAAATACATTGTAAGCTCAAAAAATTACATAATACAACCATCCTTGAAAAAATACTTAAATTTTATACAAAATTTGAATTTTAAATCCTCAAAATTCCGAATTAAATTCATTCAAATATTACACAAAATATTTAATAAATTTTGTTTTTTGTCTATGTACTAGAGTACTAGACCAAAAAAATTTGGACCATAATCAGATTTTTGTGATGCGTTGATAAATCAAATACCCTGACATCATGTGTGTGTAAATTGATTTTATAGTGATGAGAGATTAATTTTATCACATGTCCTTTCTATACTACAAAATCAAACACAATTATTAATTCTACACTGAAAAAAAAGGTTGAATTTGTTGATTTTCTTTTTCATTTTTTTCGTTTTGAAACGGTGCAAATCAAATAATTTTAGTTTCGCTTTGGATTTCTAATTTTTTTTTTTTTGATTTTTCATGAAGGTATGTTTCACAGGTATGGATATAGTTTCAGTCAGTCGGTTTGCTTTTCGAATTTTTCAACGTTTTCGCTAAAAAAAATTTTATTTCCAAAAATTTTTGTTTTTTTTTTCTTTTGTATTTTAATTATTAATTTTTCCATTATTTTTATCTTTTGTATTTTTCTAACTTTTTGTTTTCCTTTTTTTTTTGATAAAATAAATGGAAAATTCTAAATGACAACAGTGTGTGAGTATTTTCTTTTTTATTTTCATAATGAAAACGAAACAGAGAGAAAATTTCTGAAACCAATAACAGTAAAAAAAAAAGGAATATGAAAAAAACCGAATTGAAACAAAAACAAAAAAAAAGCTAAAAACCAGAGTGAACCAAACCAAGTTTGTGCCACACACAGCTAGTCAATTCCCAAAAATTTTACATTATATCGGGTTTATGTGTTTTTTTCTTCCTGTATCAAAATAAAGTTGATTTTTAATTTATAAACGTAAATATTTTGGTTTTGCAAAAAAAAAAAAATGTGGAACGCTAATTTGAAAAAATTAGAAATAAACAAACTGAAAGTCCTTTGGGAGTGGTAAATATACGTATAACATATATGTATGTCATGTATGCATGAGAATAACTTCGAAAATATGTTCGCGTACACAAAATATTTTAACAGTATTCTATATTTATGGATATATGCAAAATATGTTTATAAATTGAAGTTTAAAATTTTTATTTTAAAATTTTATATTGGAAAATTTAAATATGAAAAATATGTTCGTGTGTTTTTAAAAGAATGCGTGCAGTGTATATACAATGGTATTTTGTATGTAGCGGTCTGTATATTTATAGATATTCTAAATAAGTAAAAATATTTCAGTCGATCTAAACCGACTCAATTATACCCTGTATTTTAACAATCTTAGTATAAAAACTTGTTTTCGAAGTATTTAATATTAGTTTAAAAGGTTCTATCACAGCTACTGGAGTCAAGCCATTCCACGAAAACTTTGAGGATATGTCTCAACTATAATTGGACACAGAATTGTCAAGTTTCATGAATCAGATTCTATTGATTTTTGGGAATATTTAAAATTAGCTTTTGGAGTTATATGGCAGCTACCCAAACTAGTGAAGCCATTCCATTGAAATATGAAGAATATATGTAGAATGTGAAACCAAATGTTCGAATTAGTCCAATTACAATAGGATCCGTTTATGGTATAAAAGAAGCAAGTTGTAAAAGAAACTTGTTGCATTTGCTTTGTTCGTTTTTGAGTTGCCGTGCGATCAGACGGACGGACATGTTCAAATCAACGCATAATAATTACGCTGACTAAGAATAAATATACACATGTATATATATATATATGTGTTGGAGACGGCTGATTACAAACCTTTAAAGATTTAGGTGATTACAAACTCCTTACCGAAGTTGATATACTCCTCACGAAGGTTCAGGGTATAATAAGAAAAAAATTTTTTTAGCAAAAGCTAATTTATATAGGGAAAAACTTTTAGTTTTTTTTCTTAATTTCAGTTATAAATATATGTACATACATACATATATGTATGTAGTTTTATAATAAATATTATAGAACAAACTTGATGTTCAGTTCATAATATTTAGACTTTAATTTATAAAGTTTTATATGAAGATGAATGTCATGGATTAAAGAATGTGTCTGGAAACAAACATTTTTTTACATCTACAACCGACCGAATTCCAAACTTCTAATTTCTTCATTTCTTATTCAGACTCTTTAGTATTTGAATTATGGAAAAATTCTGAATTAATTTATAAACTGTTTGAGGGATAAAATTGCAAAACGAGTTAGGATTTAATTTGGGTTTCCAATTTACGGTAGCTTTCCTTTAGCAGTATTTATTTTTCATACACAAATTCAAGTCATTTATGAATACCCTAGAATATTAGCTATAATAAGCACGGTATTTCGTATCTAAACACTTTGCAATACATATGTACCACGGTAAAATTTTTGTATGGAGACGATGTTCGCAGCTTAACAGATTCTCAATTTTAAGTAAAATTCCTTCTTGTATCAGATAAGTGCACTATTGTATATATGATTTTGAAACATTAGAACACATGACTTTAAAGTTCGGAAAGTTACCAGCATATTGCAATTAGTAAAAGTTGATAATATGAACGATTTTACTTCTGCATTCTCGAAATTAAAAAAATTGTGCTTCTGCTTCATGTGGTCACAAAAAAAAATCACTAATCTTTGAACATTGCAAATGGAAAAAAATTCAAATCAAGAATTTCGAAATATCATTCTTTCTCAGATTGCAAAAATGACTGAAATAATTCAAATTCATTTATGATTTTTAAGGAAAAAAAATTAAAATTTTAAAAATTTTGATTTTTTTCACTTTTTACTAAAATCATGAACGATAAAATTCCAATTACAAATTGCAAATTCGAATTTGTTAAATTTCTTGCTTTAAGTTTAACCAAAACCTTGAGGCAATGAACATATGAAATCTAAGAAATGAATTTCTACTTAATAAAAAAATTTTTACTTCATTTTTTCAAGGTGATAAAGAAAAAAAAAATATGAAAATGTTAAGTTTAAAAATTTCGATTTACCTTCGATGGAAAAAAATGCAAAAATAAAAATTTGCACCAAAAAAAAAATGTTCGCAAAAAATTTAAATAATTTTCAATATTTGTAGCCACCGGTTATGTGAATAGTTTCGCAATAATTAATTCATAAAACTATTTTTAGATTCCAAAAAAAACAAAATGGTGGCATATTCCCAAAAATTTTATGTTTGTTAGTTTTACAGTACATATTTATACTCCTATCCATTTTATGCGTATTCCATTCATAAATTTACCACTTTTTTTCTACCACCTCATCCTAACAAATTATTATCTCTCATTTTCTACGATACCAGAATGCTATCAAGTCTTCATATTCAAAAATATACTCTATAGTATTATTTAAAAACAATCAGGAATCTAATACAACTTTTAAAATATAATATTATTAATTACATATTTTGAGATTCCTCCTAAACATGTGCAATATTTTATTATTGTATTCCTGAGAATTACGAATAAATTTTTTCTTCCTTTTAAAAGGTACTTTCGATACATATTACCGACCGCATTTCATACAATACGAGAGGTTATTTTTTAATTCTAATTAGTATTAAAAAATATAAATAAAAGCACTTTAATATTGAATAAAATGCATTCATATTTAGAGAAAATCACAGTGACTAGTGAGTGATTTAAGATAATTTTTAAACTAATAATAATATTATAACATATGCTACAATGGCGATGAAAATTATAATTGTGAGGCTTTTAAAGCAATCTTCAAAAATAAAAAGACGTCATGCAAAAAAATTGGGTTAGAGTAGACAGTTTTCAGCGCAATATACCTACTTAGGTACATATAAATATGTATGACATTTTTTGACCGATTTTTTAACCAAATTTTAATTATGCAAACAGAATATCTTGTAACATTATCATCTCAAAGAGAAACAGAAAAATGTTAATCACAGTTAGAAAATAAAAATAAATAGTTTTCATTTTAGTAAAAAAAAACTAAAACCTATTCTTCTAATGAAATCTTTCTAGTTCAAAAATTGAATAATTCATGATTGCCTTTGAATATTTTGAATTATCAATAATTATGTACCTACATACATACATACATATATTATTAAAATGATATTGATTTTTGCTTTTAAATTGAAATTTTATAATGGGTCATTAATTATGGGCAAGCATTATTTTTTTAAAATATTCCTCACTAACTATTGGAATTTTTCTATAAAATTCTTTTCCATTTACATTATTTGAAACAAATTTAAACTATAGTAAAATTAACAATTTTTCATACATTTTTTAGCTTTTTCTGATTGTGTATATACACAAATATATAGTATAATATATGTATATTATATATAAATATGTATGTACATATAAATTTTGTCAATCCATGAAATTGATATCGAAATATTGAATTATTTAACGACAAAGCACAATATGAGAATTCGACGGTTTGAATATACAGCAAAACAGTGTCTGTTTAACCTAAACATAGTTCGTTGGTATAGTACAATAATAAGAACAGCAGCATTAATATTAAAAATTGACCCCTTTTTAAACAGAAAAGAGAAAGAGCAGAAACAAAAAAAATGATAATATTTTTTTTCACCATATGAGTTGATATTCTCTTGTTAGTAAACGTCACTCACTACACTGGTATACACTTATACTATATAACTTTGGTGAACAAAATTTTTATAAACAGAAAAAGAAAACCAAAGAAAAAAAGTATAGCATAAATGTCTGACAAGACAACTTTTCAACATAAAATGAAGTTGAACAAAAAAGAATAAAAAAAACAAAAAGGAAAAATCAACAAAAATTTTTATTAGGTAACGTGAGTCAAAACACAACTGTTTTAATATGTTGAGGTTGAAAATAAACAAAACTGTAACTTGCTCTTTGCTTCACCAATATTAATGTATTTTTTTACTTACATATTATATACATACATACAAAGCTACTATCTATTTAATAATGCATATTGTCATATCACTATGAATTTATAAATTTTTTATGCAAGTATAAAGTTGGGGCTAACAGTCAAAATTATATGTACATACTTTAACAATATTTCTTTCACTTTTCTCTCATTTTTTTTTATATTTTTACAGTTGCATAAATTTGGTTAAAGTCATTTTAATTTTGATGGTGATTTTGTCATTATACTTACAGCAAGTTAAAAGTAAAAGTTTAAAGCAATGTAATACGAATAGCCTATAAACATACGAGTAGAGTACACATGGACTCGATGTCAGTCTTCCCATAAATGTATAAGAAATTGAAGGACACAAATTTAGGCGATTTCAATTGAATGATAATTCAAATAAGTTCAATCGACTATAAATTAAGGACTCAATATTATAATATAGTTGTGTACAGTTTATTTTAAAACTTTAAAACAAAGAAACTCTATAATGTCCCTGAGAATATTTTCCAACTACATATGTACTTACATATGTAAATAATTTGAGAGTTTATTTGGAAGCTTGTATTAAAATTTTTATAACCATAACTAAATTATTTTTAAATAGTGAATTATTTAAAATTTCGTATTGGATTTTTTGCCTATTCTAAAATTTTCTACAACAAATTTTGAATCATTTAGAACTTGTGCCATTTTTCTATAAATTTTGCCAAAAAATTCTCGTTAAGTTTTACTATGTAATTGAGAACAAAAAAATTAACGTACCTACATAGTCTTAATTAAGTTGCTACAAACTGTGTTATGAAATATTTAGTAGAAATGGCTTCGAACATTGTTTTGTGTCCAAAGAGCATAAAAGGTAGCATAAAATCAACACTGAAAAAAAATAACAACAACAACGTTTTAGAAGTAAAACACTAACAGAAACTACAAGAAAAAGCAATGAAAAGTAAAAATGAACGCGGATTGTGACTTTTTTTTATTTTCATTTCTTATTTTTTTTTTTTATTTTTCTTTTTACTAAAACAAATCAACGTAAGCACATTTTTTTACAAATAGAAAACCAAAAAAAGAAAAAAATAAATTTAAAAGTAACTAAATAAATTTTTTTTCCAACTTTTCAACTGCTAGATTGTAAATGTATAAATGGATGTGGAGAGTAAACACTCGTAGCAACTATAAAATGATAAAAAGGTAACTTATACACAGGGGTTAAGAAAATGAAAAATAAACTAGCTAACGATACTTTTTTTTTTTATTACAAAAAAGAAGAAAAAACAAAATCAGTTATATTCAGTTATAGATAGGCATTGCATTGCATAGCATATCGCCGCTTGGTGGCCGTTGTCGTGAATAATTTTCTAATAATTGTTTTATTCTTTTTCTTTTCGAATGTGTAGTAGAATTTTTTTCTAAATCGA
Source organism: Condylostylus longicornis (assembly GCF_029603195.1). NCBI lineage: Eukaryota > Metazoa > Arthropoda > Insecta > Diptera > Dolichopodidae > Condylostylus > Condylostylus longicornis. The sequence continues at coordinate 1,324,346 of NW_026578009.1, read as the reverse complement.
GAGTGCTGAATTAAAAGTATTTCAATTTTAAATGTTTGTAAAGCAATACACAACCATAATATGCAAGTGTGTTATATATGTATGTACATATAAGTGTTAATATTAAAAATGTTGACTGTGCCTAATATACAAATAAGTGTGTATGTAGATATAACTATATACATAGAAATTTTTTTTTAGATGCAATGGATTGCATTCAGTTTTAGTTAAATTACCTTATATGAATGTTTTTAAAGAAATTGTTTTACTTCGTTTTATTTGATATTCACATATACATACATATGTATGTATGTTATATAATTCTGCGAATGTAATATATTATAAAGTGTTCCGTTTTTGATATTCGAATATGAAGACTTTGTTATTCTCCAAAACAAAATAGTGGAATATTGTTTGGTACAAATACAGAAAATTATTTCATTGAGACATTGGTCTTCGAATTACTTATATTCCCGAATTAGGGTAGCTATACCTATATAAAGAGGATTTTTTTAAACTTCAGCTACAAAAAATGAGAAGCAAGTTGTTATAAAAAACAATGAAACTATGAAATAGCACGGTAATTTTTTTTGTTTGGTAGACTCCAGGGAATGTTTTATTCTTAAGTTTATAAAAATGCTGTATGGTATAGGGATTTTTTGTTTTCCTGTGACGGCAACACTAATATTGTTTGACAATACAGTTAAAATAAAAATAATATTGATCGTAAAAGCAATGTTATTGACATAAAATTTTAAATAATTATATTTCGGGTGCACTCCGTACAAATAAAACGAAAAAGAAAACAAAAAATTGAAAAAGTACACCATGAAAATAATACAAAGTTCAATCTGCATAAATAGGTTTTTGTACCTAAAGTTCTAAAATATTTAAAAAGCACATATTCGTATATTGAAATGGCTTGTATACATTATGCATGGTTTATACTTAAAGATGCAGATTTATAAAGAGATAACTTTTAATAGATATTTAACGCATTTGCACCATTTCATACTATGCTATTTTCATACATCCTATGTAGGTATGTATGTATGTATTACTATATTATGTATGACTGTAAAAAATCAATTTTAAACCAAAAAGTCAACCACTTTCATTGTTTTTGTTTATCTTTTTTTTTTTTTTGGTGCTTTAATGTGCTTCACTGTTTTATTTTTAATTTAAAAAAAAAATACTATGTATTTTACTATATCCAGTTATTATATTGCGTATGTGTTGGTATGTATACGAAATTTTATTTGAATGTAGCAACAGAATTTTACACCAAGTTTTACGTTTTCAAATTGTTTCAATACTAAATACTTATGTAATTAAATATGAAAATTGGGCCACTATATACCTACATATATTACGTTTAATTAAAATAGACCTACAAAGATAATACTATAGTGAATAAGAAAATTTTGGCGAAATATGATGCTGTTGTTTCCGGTTTTCTCATTTTTGTCTTGACATTCAAAGAATGCTAGTAAATTTTAGATGAGTTAGAAATCTGAAATAAAAGATTTTTCGATAAAACTATTTGATAAAAGGTCCAAGGTCTTTTTGATCATAATTATTGTAGATCGTCATATGAACATGTGTTGTACCAATTAAGAGATCTCGAAGAAGTTAATAACTTTTGCTTGATGATATTTGCTGGTAATCGGTTATGCCAAAGTTCAATTATTATCAAAATTATTAAATTTAACATAGAAATTATTAAGGTACTTTATAAATATTTTGTACTAATTTGATCTAATTAGAATTAATAAGATCAAAGACTAGAAAACTATGTTCAATAAAAATTGTTTTAATTTTCAAGGTATTATTTTGAGTTACGTAAACGTTATCTTGCAACGTTACAGTTTTACACTTTTTCTATTTTGTAGAAATGTACTAAATGTAGCAAATATACCAAATGTGTATTTATTTAATGTCAACGTAACGTAGCGTAATGCTATCAATCTGCTCAAACCTTAAAAAAAAAAAACAAAAAAATAAAATAAAAATTAATTTTCGTTCGGTATTTTTTTTTTTGTTCCGTGAACCAAAACGAATGTGATTTTTGTTTCTTTTTTTTAATTTTATTACAAAATGTGCTATGCCGCTATATTATGCCTCTATACTATACTATACACCGTGTTGTAGAGGTAAAAAATACATAATAAAGAAGAAAAAGAAAAAGAGTAAAATATAAAAAAAAGTGAGGATTAAGACGATCGGAATTTCTGGAATGTAGTTTTGCTTGTTGTTGTTGTTGTTTTTTTTTATTTCTTACATTTGTAAAATTTTTTTTTATTTTTAAAAATACATTCATTTTTGTATTCTTATTTACATTGGATTTGTTTTTTTCTTTATTTATTTATTTGCCTCGATCTTTTTTAGAAAATTTCATTAGTTTTTTTATTGGTTTATTATTTTTTTTGTTTCTCTTTAATTTTCTCGTTTTTTTATTTTTGTAATTTTCTATTTTAAGATTTTTATTTTTTTATGTTTTAAATTTCTGCAAGATCAGTGCATTTTCAACATTTATTCATAATTGTACACCCACCTTTCGTAGTCCGGAATTTTGATTTTGTTTTTTTCTTAAAGTGAAATAAAAAATAGGTGTTATGTATTAAAAAAAAAAGAGAGAAAAAATACAAAAAAAAAAGTAAAAATTAAAAGTGAATTATTGAAAATTATTAAAGTTTTTTTTTTTTCTTTTTGGAAATAAAGAGCAATAAAAATTGCATGTAGAATTCAAAAATTTTATAAATTACAAAAAAAAATAATATTAATTGAGTTTTAGGTGTGGAGAAAAATAATTATTTTAAATTTTAAAGGAAAAAAAATAAATTATTTTTTTTAATCTTTTAATTTGATTGATCTATAATAATTGGAGTGTGAACAAGAGAAAAATTAAATTAAATAAAAAAAATATTAATATAAAAATAAAATTTTAACAAAATATTTTTTAGAATTTGGGCAAAAATAATTATTTTAAGATAACAGTAAATCACGAAAAAAACAAAAACAAAAAAAAAGTTATTTAATTTATTCAAGCAGCTGCACATCAACATGAAATAATTTTGTATATCTGTATACACACGCACATGCATATTTAAAAATTTTAAATTACATTATAAAATTTAACCTAAAATTAAAAAAGTGAATAAAATAAACAAATTCTTTCTATAAAAACAAAAAAACAACATCACGAAATTTTTTTATATCCCTAAATAGTAGGGATTAGAAAATTCCCCACTTCTTATTTAATATGCATATACATATGAATATTAAATTAATTGTATGTATGTATATAAGTATGCATTTCATACAAATTTTCAGTAAAATACTCGTACGAACACTATACAAAATTTTTTATTTAAAAAAATATATGTAATTATAAAAACGACCTATACATACCCATACGTACATATTACGCATATGGTAATGATTATGGTACAAGTAAAACAAGTGCATCATTTCTAGTGTGTTATTATAATGATGTGCTGCTGCCTATTATTGGTTTTCTATTAATTTCCTATATTTTAATTTTTAATACAATATTCAACTTGTTTTTTTCACCTAGGATATAATGTGCACATTTTAATTTTTAACAGTATCAAAAGAAACCAAAAAAAAAAAGAAAAATTGCAATAAAAAGGGGAAAAGTGAAAAATCAGAAAAATAATAATAAATAAAACCAAACCACTTTTGCACTAACGTCACCAACTTGCCATTTTACCATAACATTTTTTCCCCTTTTTTTTGTTGTTTTTAAATACCTTATATCTTATGTCTTTCAATTTTGTTTTCGGTTTTAGTTTCCGTTCCTTCACCTTATAGTAAAAAATAATAATAATAATAATAATAATAATAATAATAAAAGAATAACTATAATAGTATAGTGTATAATAATAAAAGTTAATAAAAAAAAAAAAGGAAAAATACAATAATAAAAAATTTCAAACGAGATTTTTTTATTCAACTTACATACTCATTTTAAAAATATACTTACATACATGTGTGTTGATATTTTACCTATTTGGTGCATAATAATAACAATAATAACCTGCTTTAAAAGTATAATAATAATATAACAAATTTCAAATAGTGATCCCAATACGACCGCTACATACAAACATTGTGTGTTTTTATACGACGACGAATATACAACAATAATAACATATTATATTTTTCTTTCATTCAACTTTGGAAAATCTTTTATAATAATAGTTACAATATTTCTCAATAGTTGAAAAAGAAGCAGAGCCAAAATACGAAAGTAGAGAGTAGTAGAGTAATAACAACAACAAAATAAAATTTCAGCTATATAAAAAGGCTTATTAAAAAATGGGTAAATTTTTTTATTGAAAAATAATATTAGTTATAAGTTACACGTATATATATATATACTAATTACATATACATATAAGTATATTTATTATTATTATTACTTATACGTTATACTTTTACGTTATACTTATATTAAATTATTATCACATTAATTTAGATTGAATATTACATGTACTCATGTTTATGCAAACATGCGAATAATAAATACGTATAATAAATATGAGTAAACAGTTGATACTCGATTATATTAACTGAGAAATAGAAAATTTAAGTTTTTTGATTGAATCGTACTAAAACAATACTAAGTATTACTTATGTCACTGTCGAACAATTTTCATTTGTATTGTTTTAGGCGAACATTTGTTAAAATTTTGGCTCGATGTACAGTTCTCCCCGGTTAAATGCACCACGCTTAATTGATTTTCCCCTTTTATTGAACGAAAAACTAAGGCAACTTTAAATCCCTATTAAAATATACATGAATAACATCGTTTAATTGAGTCCCGTTTAATTGAACAACTCGCTTAAATGAATCTCTTTTTTTGGTATTACCTTATAAAAACTGTGAAAAATTCCCCTGTTTATTGACCTGATAACGGCATAAACATTGTACGGAAATTTTTTATCCCACAAAATAAATTTATTGAAAACTTAGATGAAATGGAAACCTTTATTATTAAGAATCATTACAAACATAACCAAACGAAAATTACAATTTTTTTTAAATAGGTTTAATTTTTTATTATTCTATTTGTTGTTGTTAAACTAGCAATAGTAAATTTATTGAAAAATTAGATATAACGTATGAAATATTTTTTCTTTGTAATATGAAATATTTATTTTTAATTTTTGTTATGTTATGTGATATAAAAATATTATGATTTAAATATTTTGAATTTGAATTCATAGTTACATTACTTAGATGGATTTAAAATAAAGAAAAATTTAAGTTTTTAAATTTTGAAATAAAAAAAAATTTGAGTTTTAGTATTTCATTAGTGTATCCCCTATTTTAAATATAGCTTTTTACCTAGGATATTTTGATAAGTATATGTAATAGGATATGCTTCCTATTGTTTTTATTAATTTTATGCAGTAGCAGGATCAAATTCGTTTTTGCGCCTGATCTTCAATAGCGAGTATTCGTTTTCATGCGTAAACGATTCAGTTAAAAAAATTCGTTTTATTGCACCAATTGTTCAATTAAACGGGATTTTTTTAATTGATTTACCCGCTTAATTGATACAAAAAGTGTGCAACTTTTCTCGGTTCAATTAACCGGGGAGAACTGTACCTTTATATAAATTTCATAAAAAATTTGATATAGTAGTACTCCTATTATTTTAAGTATTTACTGTCTTATCAATAACATGTAACGTTTATTTCGAAATAAATTTCTTACAATATTTTTTTAAATATGAAGCTGGCGTAAAAAATACCTGTAAGTAATCATTTTGATTTAACTAGATTGAATGTATATGTACACAAAAGTAAGCACATGACTATAAATAATTATATGTAGTTATGTGAGTATTTGTATATCCAGATGTTTATACCAGTTAAAGTTATATAGCTATATTGGGTTTAATATTATATAAACTATTACGATATAGATGATTTATTTATTATTTAAAAAAATTAAGTTCAGAATTAAAAACCAATTTCCCGACTTCTTTCTCAGTGCAACTATTATAAGTTGTTCGGCGGCAATGTAAAGTTTTTCGTAAAGTTTTCGTAATTAGTTTGAACTTTTCCTAATTTTTCAATATGTATGAAGTGCCTAGATATTATTAAAAATTTCATCATATGAGAACCCATAATTTTTAAATTAAATTAATTTCTAATTAATATGGGTATCGAAAAATTACTTATAATTATTAAGAAAAATCAAATTGTTATACTTTCGAATAATGAGTAGATTTACTTTACACTTAAAATAGTTTAATGTTAACAACTCTTTTTGAAAAAATCCTAATTTGAAAATTGACATTTATTCACTTTTGTTTTAGTTCCTTACTCACTTTAAATAAAATGTTCTTTGAATTTGAATTGATTAAATGAGAATTGTTAGAATTATTGCTAAAACATTTGAATGAATTTATAATAAATAAACTAATACACATAACTAACATCGACATGTAAGTATAAGCGAATTTTATATCATACTCTCATGCCATGCATAAGAAGCAGTTTTGAATGCATTATGAAATCACACATACTTATACACATTTCTCATTTTATTATCACTACCGAGTAAGAATTTGTTATCATATTGCCTGGAAAAGGCAATGTTTAACATTTTAACTACCTAAAACATAGTAGTAGCACTATGTATTGCAATAACTGGTGCATACTACTCAATTGGGATAATTTTAACTGTACGCAATAACACTCTAATGCACAAGATTGCCAAGAGGTATGGATTTAGTTTCATTACAAACAAATAAATGATTCTAATAGGCGTTTTAAATTGTTTAAAGTTATGACTAAGTATAACAATTTTTTTCTATAAGTATGAGTGCATAAGTATTGCCAATTAAAATAACGTGAAATATAACCACTAATACTCGTATAATCTTAAATAAAAATGATTTTATGTGTTCTGAAACGAGTTACACATTTTTAGCCTTAAGCCAAAAATTGTACTTAAAATCATTGAAAACTTAATTAAATGCTTTGAAAACAAGAAATTTCTCGCACACAAAATTAACCTGTGAATCATCTATTCGAACATTGTAAATAAAGTAACCTAATTCTTTACTTTCAGTAAGATAAATTATATGTAGTTGAGTACTGTTAGGTAAATTATGTAGTTGTGTACGGTTTTTTGACAAAATCTTCTTAAACTTTAACCATTAGACTGCATTCAAATTTATGCATAAGTTCGAATGGTATGTATATGTAATACAAATTTAAATTATTATACCGTAAAACCTACCGAAGCCGAGCACCTGTAGAGGTGCTCGGAAATAATATTTATTAATTAATCGGAAAATTATCAAATTTATTTATCTTTTCAGTTGTTCTTTTCTCTTTCGCCTATTTTTATTGTTCAGCATTTTATCTATAATGGTCTAATTTAAAAATAGTGCAACAGTTTTTGAAAATAGTAGACAGACATGTAATGTCTATATACAATGCTAAATATTCTTAATTTCTAAAATGCTATAGGGCTATGAAAAAACATTTTTTATTATTTTAAATTGATTATATTGAACCTGGACTATCGAATTATTAAGAAATATTTTGAATATTAGAAAAATATTTTTTAGTAACTTAAACGTTCATTGACTTGAGTGTTAATTACTGTATGATCTCATCTAAATATTATTCTCTTATATCTTATATTTCTATTGTATCTATATGGTACATGTTTAACTGTGTTACACTATTTGCAGTATAAATGAAGGCATGTGTTTTTATGTAGGTATTCTATGTACTATGTGTAAAACGATTCATATGAATTCTAATACTTCTTTAACATTACGAGTATAATTAATAAGTTACTAATTAGTTTGCTGTTTAGCGAGGGGAATAAGTTCTTAAATTAGAAATTCATTTTAAATTAGGTAGAAAAATTTTATTCTTAAATCAAAGAAAGCATGTATGTTTTTTTTTTTTTGTATAATGTTGTAGATTTTTTTTGATTATATTTTACTGTTATATTTTATAAAATAAATTTGGGTTATCCAAAATTCAATTATAATTAAAAAAATTCAGTTTTGTTAATTAATTTTATTTAAAATTATATTCTAGTTTTAGTCTGTTCAGAAAAAACAAATACATAAATGTTCTATGTATATATGTATGCATAATATAACAGTTATTTATTAAATCGAGTCTGTATGCAATATTTGTATGTGCTTGTTATTATCAAACTGTTAAATTTACTTTTCAGGAAGGCGCGTCCTTATAATTTAAATACTTAAAGAAATTTTTAAATATTCTAATTTGACAGTTGAATAAGATTTGTTAACACTTTCTACACGTTAATTGTAAGTGCTATGAGCTAATTTTTTTGTAAGTAACTGTGTTGGTATATGTCATTATAAAATGAACGTCGAACACTGTTTGTGTGTGTGATATTAGTGAATTTTTGAAGGACTTTTTTTTTAAATATCTTAAAATAACCGCGAAATAAGTATAACAAACAAGAGGTATTGCTTATTGCTTTGAAAAGAGCTGAATCCAGCCTAAATATTATCAATTTTGGCTTTGTAGAGTGTAACAAATCTTTGTTGTATTTTGAATAAATATCGATTCGATTTTATATTCACAGACTTTCCCCACCATTTCTGCAGATTAAATTGCCCAAAAATTTCTTTATACTTCATGAATATATATATATACTTATATGTAAAAATATATTGTTTGAAAAAATCATTTACGTTCCCCAAAGACGTGAAACAGATTTTGTGTGCTTTGTTTTTTTTTTCTTACATTTTTCATTATTCTTATTGAGGGTGGTGCGGCGCATTTTTAAAGTGCATGTAACTTTTATTATTATTATTAAAAAAGTTGTACATAAAAACTTATATATTATATTCATATGCATAAGTTGTATCTTATAATTATTTGCAAATGTGTATGTACATATGTATGTATATGCATGATATGGTAAAATGGGTTATTTAAATGTTATTATTGTTGAATTTTCTTTTCTTTTTTCTGTGTTATTTTTATGCATATTTAATTTGTTTTATTAAGGTTATTGTTCCCATGCAATAAAAACAAAAAAAAAAATAAAAACAAGAAGAAAGAAATAGAATTAAAATAACGGTATTGTCATACATAAAAATAATAATATACATATATGTATGGCTATGTATATATGTGCATATATAATTTTGTAGAAATGAGTAAATGTCATGGGATTTATTAAAAATTTACTTTTCATTTACTTATATTTCATTATTTACTTTTTTTGTTTTTCTATAATTACATAGGAATATTATGGTGTAATATTGAAAAATAATTATTATTATAAAATAATAAGCATCAATTATTTATAGTGTTTTATTAAAAATCATTTGCATTCAATGACGTACGTAATTATTAATTGTTTACTTTTCCCCAATTTGTCAAAAATTTTTCATTCGTTATAAGTAAAAAAGAGTCATTGAACTTTCATATAAGTACAGTCGAGTACGCTTAATTGTAACACGCACATGGGCAGAACTCTTTTATGCGCATAAGTATTGCTTATTTTGCCTGATGTAGTTTTTCTGATATTGCATACTATTTGTATGCCTAATTGCAACTCGTTTAATAGCAAAACACTTTTATGAACATAAACTATCTGTTCATAACCATAGATTTTGGTTTTGTTTTTAAACACACAATTAATTTACGCTTGTAAATACAAAATTTTTTGACAATATTTTTAACAACACAAAAATTGGTTTGCCATCTGGCACGAAATATAGGAATTATATTCAATATAATAACACCTTCATAGTTATATTCTTAATGTCATTTTTATTACAAAGTTTACGTAAAAATTTAATATTGCAAATAGGAAATGAATAAGTGCATAATACGGATATATGCACAAAAAAAACTTTACCAGGAAAGTTTGCATATACGTATATAAAACTGTTCGCTTGTATGTAAGTGGTCTGCATACATTTATAATTATTGTAAATAGCAATACACCAAATATATTTGTATATTAATGTATGTACTTATAAAATTAATCATTGCAAGTTAAAAATTGGAATTACTTATTTTTAAATTCTTAAAAAAATTTTTGTTATAATTATGTTAAAAAATTCGATTGAGTAGAATTTTCAATCAGAAATCATACTATATATTGTACCTACATAGGAACACAATATATAGTATGTTATGTAGTATATGTAAAGTATGTTTTCAAATTTCAGAAAGACATTCGTATTAAGGTAATTCGATAATAACATAATATTTACTTGCGATGATTTTTACGTAACTTTAACATTTAGGGGTATGAATGAATATGTAAAATTCAGAAAAAAATTACAAAATTTATTTAACACTTTGTCTTTGTGAGAATTATTTAAACGTAAAAAAACGAAAATTGTATAAAATAACATAATATAAAAACATTTGTTTCAATTAATTGTACAATTCAATTTGTAAGCCTAAAATTTGATTCATTATATGTACTTATTTGCTTTCTTAATTTTTCATATCGCTTTCTTATATCAAGAGAAAATATTCGTACACATAATAAAAGGTTTCATACATAAGTTGATAAGCATATTAAATATTAATATAACATGAGAATTATATGTTGAACAAAAAACGAATATGATTTTAGTGTTGCCGACTATTGTGAATTCCGTTTAAATTCATTATGTGCTTAAATAGTAATATGTTTGTTACCTGATAAGGTAAAAATTATAGGCAATAAGGAGGAATAAAGAAGAGAAATAAAGCATGGCATTTAACTAGTGGTATAGCGGTTTCGAGAATATTTTTCGATATACATATTGGCTGTCTGAGACCCATTTATGATAAACGATTTTGTAATGTGAAAAAAAAAATTCTTGATTCATAAGTATTTACATCAAACTAATATCCAGATAACGTCGAAGTCGACGTATATGTCATATTTTCTGATTTGTTAAGATAAAAGAAAAAGTATACTTTTTACGAAAATTAATTTTGAAGACAAATGATTCGTAAAGGTATATAGGTGAAATAAGAGAAAATGTTCTCTAATACCATATAATTTACTTTTCATTTTTAAAATTCTTGTATCTTTTGATTCAATAATGATTTAGTATTGAAAAATACAAAATTCTTATAATTTGCAGCGATAAAACTCATAAAATTTAACGATTAATTTTGAATTACAATTCAGTATATATAAGTATATATGTATATATATATATAAGTAATAAGCTACATATTTCTGGTTCAATTCCTCGAATTTATTTTAGTTTAAATAAAGTATTATTCAAATATTTTCCAGCTTTAGTTAATTTTATTACAGTATGCAAGCAATTTACATATGCAGTATATATGTATATACATATTTTGATTTATAAATCACAATATTCATATAAGATTTTTATTGCATTAGTATTATACAAAAGAAAATAAAATAAGGATTTAAATTAAATTTTTTAATTTAAATACGATTTATTACAATACAATGAAGTAAACCTTGTAAAATCAATAATAAAATAAAATTAATTTTGAAAAATTCAAATCCATCGAGAAAATCTCGATAGTTGAATGCAAAATGGACAAAGTAATAACTATAAGAGTATGGGTCATAAAATTATGAAGGCTATATTTTATAAATTTTTACTTAAATAAAATATTTTCGTAAAATCAATTCGAATATAAAAATCTTTAATAAAGCTGATATTATTTTCAAATGATTTTGAAAATGCTTTCAATATTATTCATTTCCATTTGTTTGTTCCATCATACTAGTTCGCTCTTAAAATAAGAAACGAAATTAATGTTGAATTGAAAAAAATGTTGAGTAAATAAATTAAAAATTTTTCTCTAGACTATGAAACGCTACAATTATAAAACAGATAATATGAATTATTAAAAAAAAAACCATTTTGTTCTATTAAACCTTGACTTCCTTAGTCTAAAGCTCGTTGAATACTTAAATTTCCTTGAATTTTTTTTTAAAATTTCTCTTCATTTTTTATTCTTTCAAACAATGACTACAAAAATAAGCGGAAATATGGTGTTTTGTATAACAAAATTAATTATTTTAAATTGAACAAATAGAAAAACAAAAAAAAAAAAGATTAAAGTTGAATTCCTACAAGTATGTACAAAAGAGATTAAATTGCTTCTCCGCAACGAGAAATATATTGGATTGGATAAAATACAAAGAATATTTTACTTAATTTTCCATTTTTTAATTTTTGGTACTATAATCATTCAGTTGTGCAGCTGGTTGATGCAAAATTTGCAATCAAAAATGTCAAAATTGTATCAATGTTAATTACATCATTTTTTTAATGAAATTGTTAAATATCATGGCATAAAAGAAATGTTTGTTTGAAATGTCAACACAGTGATTCAATTATGTCCCAATGTCAATTGTGACCAGATTGGCACTGATGAGTGGCTTAATATAAGTACCATTTGTAAGAATTTTTAACCACATTTTTAAAATAATTTACATAACTTGTTTAAATGCGCTTGTTTGTTAACTCACTACACTAACTGAATTACAGGAATATTAAACAAACCTTTAATCAAATTTATAACTGGATTATTGTAAGTTCATGTAATAGCAACAAAAAAACTATTTTAATTTTTTTATAGTCTATTCAAAAACTTTTCCTAACAGAAAAAAATGGAGCACAAAGATATCAGTTCCTCTCTAAATGTTCTATGTTTCCTGATTTGAAAAAATAAATTTAAATAGAGTTGGATGGAACCAATTGCTTGTATAGTAGCACCGCCTTTAGTAACAATCTATCATTTAAATAAAATTAAAATTACTTTTATGCAAATAAATGCATATAAATGATTGCATACATTTAGGATATCGCAGAAAAAAAAAGTTAAAGAAACATTTAAGATTATTGTTGAATTTGCCGGTAATCACAACTGAGTTATGATAAAAGGCTTTTTTAGGGAAGTGGAAATAGGTAAAAATTTTCTTCTAGAGAAATATGTTTCTTACAAAGATATATTTGTATATAAAATTTCAGCTTTGCATCTTAAAGTATATAGAAGTTTTGTAAAGAGACACATAGACATATGCAAGAACAGATGGACGAACGGACATATGCAAGAATAGATGGATCTGTTTTTCATTTTCTTTAGGTTTTTTTTTTGAAAAGTGTCGAAAAAGGCATCAGATATCTGGATATCAAGAATGAAGATAACAATCAAAAATGAGATTAGAAAAAATTACCTTCTATTTACTTATCCTAATGTTTGGCAGATTAATTGATTCAGAAAGAGGCATTGCGTGATAAACTATTTTTGTTAAAATTGATTGTATTTGACATCTTTTAAAATCCTTCAAATTAAATTAGCATACCATCGTTTGAGTATACTTACTAAGTGCGTAATTTTATAAAAACGAACACTCAAACTAAAAATTAACAAGGAAAAAAATTATTTTCAAAGAGATAAAACTCTTCGAGAACCAAAACCATTACTGAAAGGTAGAAGTATTTTATTTTTTAAGGTTTAATTCATTTTATCTGTTTTATTGGAACAATTACTTTACTATCATAAAGGTTTAAGAATTGACTAAAAACTACTTATATGTATATTGATATAAGTTGACATTGGTAGTTTTGTGTGATATTGAGCAAGCCTATATTCAAGTGGTTTGATCTAGTTTTTATGTTTTTAACTAAATTTCCTGTGTGTTAGTGTGCATTATTGTATAATAGTATGATTGCAGGTTAAAAATGAAAATAAAATCCTTATGGATTTAAAAATAAATGGATAGTAAGTGTGTTTTTGTTGCATTTATACTTAATACTCTTATCAAAAGAGAAAAAAAATAAAAAATAAAAAAAAATATTCAAAAAAATTTTTTAATCGATTTGTTAAAAAAGCCGCAAATGAAAATCAAGTTTTATATATGTATGTAAAAGAGAACACTTATTCAGGAAATTTAGAATTTATGATGCAGGTTCAAGATTTCCATTTTTTGTTTTTTTTTTGTTATATCACACGTATACATACATAAACACATGAAATACAATGTAGATATATATGAAAAGTATAATGGACGATGCATTGAATTAATCACAAAAAAATTAAGATTATGCAAGTGAGAGTAGAATTTCTGTTTCAAACATTGAAAGATTGAGGATTTCGTTCTCTTTATTCATTAACGATCAAATGACTCAAATCAAAAAAGGTCTTTAATATTCACCTTCATAGTGCTATTCCTTTAAAAAATAAAAAATTTAAAATTGAAAGCAAATAGCGTTGAGTTTCTTTTCATTCCGATGGTACCAAAATTTTAAGTAAGTAATATTGCTTTCAAATATCCACGACATTTGGCGATTTTGGCTGCGTTATTTCAAAAAGCAAAAAATTTAATTAGTAATGGCATCCATTATGAAAACAACCTCCTTATGAATATATTTTCGAGGTATTGTTTTTAAAGTTTCTTAGAATTTGCAATAAGGTGTCTAAAATTTTAGAGAAAATAATAACACGCTGAAATCTTGTTCTTGTTATCTTATTTTAAAAAGGTAATGAATAATATTTTGTTAAATCTTAAGAATTTCATTAATTTTATTCTAAGGATGATTAGTTTGTGTTGACTGGCCCTTATCACTATTCGAAAACGAGTTGAATTTTAGTAGCTTCTGAAATAAATTCTTAATTATTTAATAAAAATAATCTCGCCTTTTTTTAACATTACCGATCGCATCAAATTTCGGATGTTGAGTTTTCGGCGGAAATTTATTTCTCCATGAGAACGAAGCATAAGTAAACTATTTTTAGAGAGATGTTTGTGTGTCTGCCAGGAAATCTGTCTGTGCAGATCAGTTTGTCTGGACCGATTTTCATGGACCGAAAATTCATATCTGAGTTTACTCCAAGAATGGGACGGTTTGATCAATTTTTGGGATAATATGTTATGGCTCTGGAATTGAATAGTACAACAGGCCGATTTTGAATTTTTAATTATATTTAAAAAATAATTTGTTCCTGAAATTTTATTTATATAAGCGCTCCTGAAAACAAAGCAAATCACCTTCATTTTTGAGGAAATCAGATGTCAGCAAGTGGTCGTATAGTACAGACCGAATTTACATTTTTGCTCATATGAAGAGAAATAATCAACTTATTCATTTGAAATTTGATACTAATAATTTACTTATTAAAAAAACTAATCAAAAAATTTTTCGGTAGTGTCAGAGCTCGGAAATAGAATCTTCACCTGGGATAGATTTTTTATACTAAATCATATTTCAGGAACTAATTGATGGAATTTCTTGAAATTTCATAGTTGCATTCTGGTTGTTAACAAAATCAAATGGGAGACGTTGCAAGGGAATCGGATCATAGAATATGAACCTCTACTAAGAACCAAAATTTACATTTTTCTATAGGTACATATACGTTATCTGAAGCCTTCTCACTTCATCTTCATTGATTTAAAATTAAATATTTAAAGGAAATGTCCAAAATCTAATGCCACACTACAACTATGATGTCGGCTAACTTCAGGCACATCAAATTTTTTTTTTCAATATGTTATTGCCAGAGTTTTGAAATTCTTTAATTATTAATAAATAAATACTAAAAATCTCTTTACTTTTCTCTGCAAATTTTATGAATTCTAAATAATAAATTTATATTAAAGAATAGGGTAGACTTTATTATTAACAACCATACATAAAATTTTTTTCTACTCTCATTTGCAATGAAAATTGTGTTAATTTATATTAAACATAATATAATTTTTATATACAAACATAATTATAAGTACAATATCTTTTTATGTAGATATTTAAAAAAAATATATACATATAAGTACCTAATATCTTTTATTTAAAATCAAGTATGTCTGCACATATTTTATGCCTTCATTTTTCATATATGTACATTAATACTCACATATGTATATGTAAGTATGAATAAAATATTGTTTGTTTTATTCCTTTAGGTGATTTTATCCACGATTTCATACCATTTTGTAGCTTCTTTTTTTGTGTGCTTTTTTAATTAATAATAAATTTTTATACATTTCGTGTTAATCATTTGCAGTTAAAAAAAAAAAATTATATAATATGAAATTTTGTTGGTCTCTGTTTTATCTTTGGAACATAAAAAGTCGTTGTTTGTTTTTATAATTTGAACAAATTAAAAACATACGATAAGGATCTCAGTTAAAATATTCGAAATATACATGTAATGAAATATTAAAGTACTTGTACAAGCAATTAGTTAGACAGTACTTATATAGGGTTGCAAACAGATTTTATGAAAAGGAAAATGGAAAATTTAAAAAAAAAAAATTATTTGTTTTTGTGGTAGAGATTAGGATGTTGAAAACTTATACATGTTTTTTTTTTTAAATTCACTGTATACAAAAAAAATCTAAAATTGAACCGTGTGTTTTATGAATTAAGAAAATTTTTATGTTGTAAAATTGCATTAAATTTTTTGAGTCTGAATTAGATATTTTTTATGTCAGATATAGCTGCTTGATCTTTTGTAAGTGGAAATTTAATATCGTTTCAATAATATTCAAGTTAAATAAAATAACTTGAAATTTATGAATATTTCGATGATTTTTAAATTTTTTTTTTTGTCATTTTAACAACGACTTCAAGAGTATAAAGTAAATTTTATTGAAAGTATTAGGTTGCATTATAAAAATGATATTAAAATTCCACAAGTATCATAGGGTCAAATTTTATATTTTATTTCATTTAGAAAATTTAATTTTTTAATGAATACACAAATAGAATTGATGGGATTTCTAGTTTAATTGCTAGAAATAAGGAAAATATTGCAGTTTTCATGTTAAACCCCAGAATTTTTCTAATACGAATGTAGTCATTTTGATTTCAATGTGACTGATTCTTAAAATGAAAGGATGCAGAAAAGTTTTAGAATTTAAAAGAAATTTTGCAAAACATTTTATCGAAAACTTCCGAGCAAAGTTTTTTGTTACATCATTTATGATTTCGTACGGTACGACTTGGATAATTTGAAATTTGTTCAATTGTTTCAACAAATTGGTGGTTTAATAGTTTAGGTTATAAGTAGCGATTTATATCGTAATATAACAAATTAAAAAAAAAAATTGTTGAGTGCATTTTCATAAATTTTTCCAATTTAAATTTCTAATATTTTAATGACTCACATATTCTAATTTCACTTTGATCGTCATTAATAAAAATATTTTTAGTTTTTAAATTTTTTCTTTTTTATTTTCTACTAAATGAATTTATACAATTCCATTTCATGGCTCATTTATCTTTAAATCGTATTTTTATTCAATGATTTGTTGGTTTTTTTTTCATGATTATTTTTCGTAAATTGTGTGTGCAATGTTGCGGAAAAGCATAAATAAATTTTTTATATTAGTTAAATTTAAAAAAAAAGAATTAACTTTAATTTTAGTAAATTTTATGAGATACAAAAGTTTAAACCACAAAATATATATATATATATATATATATATGCAATACTTATGATCACTTTTGCAATTAACATTAAATTTAATATTTTAATTTAATGCCAAAATGTAAATAGGTTCACGGCTTTAATTTATGTGATTTTTAAAATTCTGTTTGTATAAAATTAAAATGCTAATTAAAAAATTAATTGAAAATCATTACTGTGAAATTTATTATTTTTTTAGGATGAGTTATTATTTATGTAATATAGAAACTTACCTATAGTGTGACAAGAAAAAAATTGAAAAAATTTTTAAATTTCATTTCTTATACGGAAAATAAATAATAAGTATGTCAATAGAGAAAAAATGTTATGGTTGAACGTTTTAACTTTAAAATTATAATTTTTGTAATTTCATTAGGCATTTGGTTTTTATATTTTGTTAATTTCGTCATTTGCATCTGAAAAATCTTAACAAGCCTGCATTATCTTATCCGCATAGAGAACAGAACCGATTCTTAGAGAACAGAATCGTTTATTTCAAAGTGGCAGGAACGCTTAATTTTCCATGAGTTTTCATGAGGTGAAAAGCCAGCTTCATTATGGTCATGCATCATACTGGGCGCAGAGAACAGAATCATTTATTCCGGAGTAGCAGGAATACTTAATTTTTCATCAGTTTTCGTGAGGTGAAAAGCCAGTTTCCGTAATGGTTCTCATTTTATATAATAATATAAAATATGAAACTTAATAAGTATAATAATTCAATATAACTAATGAAAGGAGTATTTTCTCTTAAAAGTAAAGTTATATCTGCTATTTCTTTTATGTCCTCAATTTCATTTTAATTTAACTACTCTTTAAAATCTTCCTTTTTTTTTAATTATATATTTTATTTGTTCTCGCTTTATTTTGCTATATTGAGATATTTATGGAATTTTGAATTGTAATATTTTTGTTATTCAAATCCTCTTTTCAGCTGTTAGAGGTTTTTAATTTATTGTTGCTTGCAGTATTTAATTTGTTGACTATCGACTGTATTGCTCTAAAATTAAAATTCAGTTCTCATGTCAATCAATAAAAAAAGTAATTGCATCTTGTACTTGTCACCTAGCATTGATTTATTTTGTTAATTTTGTAATTACCTTTTTTTTTCACTAAATTAAATAAGTGTAAAAATTTAATGTTTTCCTTAATTAAAAATTTCAGTTGACATTTTTGTAATAATGCTTAACATTGTCATGACAAATATTTAAAAGTTTCACAACGCTAACAATATTTTTAATACGAAGCGCCATCTGTAGTTCGTTGCATTATATGAATACAATACGTATATGCACGATGTCACTATTTACTTAAAATTTAAAAAATAATGCGATTTATTTGTCCTTTGTTTCAATGTTAAGATCTCATAATTAACAAAAATACTTGTTAATACAACTATGATTTGATATTTTATTAAATATTCATTCAAGTTTATATATATACATTAATCAAAAAAATAATTTGATGCTAGTAAATTATATAAAAATGAAATTGTCATGCAATTGCATACATAATATATGTACGTAAAGAGAAGTTGCACATACTTAAATTTTGTAAAACTTTGAGCAAATGATTATTTTATGAAAATTCAGCAATATTATTATACGAGTACAAGTCAAAAAACTCATTATATGGTGGTATCATTTTATAGAAAACAAATAATATATGAGTGAAAAAATGACAGCCTATCATATATTAAGTATAAACAAGAAGTCACGATGATCTCAGAAGTTTCAAATTTGTAGCTGGCATTCAATATTCCAACCATATTTCTCAGCTATATGGTTAATGTACGTACATGATTGTGTATAGAGAAATTTTTTTTATTAATAATTTAAAAAAAAAAATTAACTTTTTTTTTTGTGAAAACAAGGAATAAATTAAAATGAAAACCGCATATAAAATTAACGCTAATAAAAAATCTGTTTTTTTTTTTCGCGTAAAAATTAAATTAAAAAAAAACAGTCGTAATTTTATTTATACTTTTATTATCTTGGAATACTTTGAACTTGAAAATTTTCTATTATATTTTTTTTATTTTAGTTTTAATTTTTTACTTTTGTTTCAATTATTTGTACTTGAATTTTAAAAAATAAATAGAATTAATTTTGTTAAATTTAAAAAAAATAGTAGTATGTATATCTATGTATGTAAATGTATATTATGTGCATACGTGTATGTGTTATGAGATAATTAAAATGTTGACAATGAAATAAAAACAAAAATGTTGTGCTATAAGGAGTTTTACCTTGGGACTTGATTTCAATTTGTTCGTGTATATATTGTTCATTTGCCATATTGTTTTAATCATCATGTGAATTAAATTTTTTTTAGACAAATGATGTATACGTATGTATTTGAACATACATAACGTTTGCAATAGAAATATTAAAAAATTTAACATATTGTATAGTATAGGTACGTGCACAGAAAAGGAAATTAAACCTCGAATTTAAACCTCGAATTTATTTTTTGTTTTTAATCTACAAGTACGAAAATACAATGTATGTATTTAATATATTTTTTTACCAATTTAAGTAATAAAACCAAAATATGCAGTGTGGTCACAGTGTGATAACAAAAAAAAAAGATTTTTTTGATGGTGGAATATTTTTATGCCCGTACGAACGTATGTTCGAATGGTATACTAAATTTGCCTTACCGTTTGTAATGCTAAGAAATAATGGTCTGAGATATAGACTTAAATGTATGTTTTTGATCAGCGTCGAACTCTGAGTTGATTTAGCTTTGTCTGTTTGCCCGTCTGTCCGTCCGTCCCAACGATAACTCAAAAACTAATTGAGCTAAGATCACAAGTGATTTATTGTAGTAAGTGCTAGAACTCTATTTAAATTGACTGCCATACAACTTCAAAATTTATTTGGCTATATTTCAGAAACTGTAAAAGCTGAGCTATTAAAATTTCGTATAAGTAAAAATATTAGTAGGGCCGATATGTTTCATAAAATTCGTTGAAATTTCTTGGCTTTTTCTGATAGCTGCCATACAATTTCAAAAGTTATTTGGCATTATCTCAGAAGTTATTGAAATTATAAAATAGAAATCTCCTGAAAACAAGTGTATTATTAGATCTCTTATATGTGATAAAAATCATTGAAATTTCTTGACTCGTTTCTCATAGAAAATATTATACACAGTATACTGAAATTTTGCATAAATTAATATGATAATACGGCAACTTAAAGTCCGTGTCCCAATATACCATAGTCAGCAATTAGCACAGAAACGGTCAATTAAGAATTTTAATTAAAGTTTTTTTAAAAAATTCTCAATATTTCAAAAATTTTTCATTAAAAACAAGAAAAAATAAAGCATCAACTATAGTATTAACCTGTACAAGAGTTGTTTTTCAAAAGCTATGTGACAATAACTGACAAAACACTTTCTACTAATATTTTTTAGAATGGTGGTATCACTAAAATTTGTTTATTACTAAACTTGGTTGTACTGGGTTATAAAAATTTGGTACTGTGCGCTTCATAGTTTCCGATATATGAGTATTATTTTTATTTTTATATAGTAGTGGAACAGGCATATTTAATAAGGTTTTTCTATAATAAGTAACTTATCATACACTTATATAAACGTAGTGGTATATTTATAATACCCTTCAAATATTCATTCAAATATAATAAAATAAGATTATTGAGGATAACGAAAAAAAATAGAGTTGATAATGTCAACTCTGGGATATCTTAACACATGGAATCAAGAAATTTCAACGACTTTTATCACAAATAATAGCTCCGATAATAAAATTGCTTGCGCGAAATTACTGTGTTATAATTGGCCAAATAATGATTTTAGAAGTTGTGTGATAGATATCATATTATGCGCTGATTATGATATCTCAACAGGTTTTATCGAAAATGCTGGCCGTATATGTTTTGGTAACCGTATAAAGTGTTCCTAAAAATGGTTGTGTTCTCCTTTTAAATGGCGATAATTAATTATTAATTAAATATAATATTACCAACATCGCATTACATATATACACACATAACCTATACACATATAAAATAATTTCACACATATAAAAAAAATTAATATTATGCTTCATTATAGGATTTTTTTTTGCTTTGTTATATTAACTTGAAAAAATTGAACTGGTAAAGTTCGAGTTGGAAAAAATATAAAATTTAATTAGTGAAAATAAATACTTCTTTTATTCAGCTCCAGAATTTTTATTATTAAAAGAATTATATTTATTTCCTATATTTATTTCCTATCCAAAGTTATACAAATATAATGAACATTTTAATTAAGAGGAATATAATATCATAAAAGCGATAATTAAAAGTTGAGTGCATAAACTGTTCTTCCATTGTATTATGACCTGTATAATTGTATTTACTATATATGGAAAATGGAATATAAGATGTCCTTATAGTTAAAATAATTGTGAAAATATAAAATGATAATTATAAAATTTGAAAAGATTCTATTGTCTTTAATATACTCTTCTGTATTCAATTTTATAAGTGGTGTTTTAGGAAGAGCCTCTAAAAGTGATTTTATATTAAATCATTAAAAATTAAGAATAGCGATCGCTTGACACCTATGTAAGTGGTTCTGTACGTTATTATCGTATCGATTTAATTTATTAAAAAAAAAAAAATTATTGCATATTTTAACTGCCAACGAGACCAAGGGTACCCAAATATAATTTTCCGTGCAGAAAATTTGATTATATGCTTGCGTAGTATACGTTAATTTACGTCTTATTTTTATTCTATATAAATCAAATTGTAGTTGAAAAATAATTTTGTAAGTCAACTGAAAAAACAGAACATTTTTTTTTAAATTTGTTATTTTGAAATTGAAAAGACAATGTTTTATTGTTTATTGTCATATTGTAAGGATGGCCTATGGGGATTTTATGAGCCTATCAATTTCCATTCTTAAAGGCAGATTCAATTTTCCTTTTGAGTTTTGTGTTAAAAGAACGTAAAATAGTTGATTTGTAAATAAAATTTGTCTCATTTTGAAGTAATTTTGAGGCCCTTAATCCTAAACATACTCGTATTCAGGTATCACTTGGATTGCGAATATATGTATTATACTTAATTTTTAAACAGAATTTTCAAATCACGATTCGGTTCTATTATAACAGTGTACCTACGCACATTGCTATATTAACTTGAATTTATTTGAAATATGTAATGGATTTTAAAATATTTTTATAGTGATTTTCAATAAAAAAAAGCAAATCTATTAATAATAAATTTAATTCTTGCATTAAGTAATATTATTTTTATATTATTCTAAGAATTCTTTATAAACTTATAAAAAAAATATTTATTTCTTATTAAAAAAAAAAATTGATGTCCTGATTGATTTCAATCGAAAATGATTGAATTATAAACAAATAATTATGAAGCATACCCTGAGGACGTTATTTACTTCAAAGATCGCACATAAAATAAATTGATTTAAAAAATTTTATTTTATTAATTCCATTTACAAAGTCATTTTTATTGAATGTGAAAATATGAAGGCGTGGATCTTTTTCAGAATCTCATATTTTGACATATTCTTTTGAAGATTATTTTTAATATTAATATTAAAACTAATTCAAGGAATATAAAAGGATTTTGATTTTATATTATAGGATTTACTAAGCAACATTTGAATAAATTCAAAGCATGTAAAAAATTTAATATATTTTTTTTTGCAAACTTTATCATTCCGCGAAATTAATAAAAAAATATGCAAATTCCTTCAGTGATTTATTTTTTTTATAATATGTTAGGGTTATGTTAGCTTATATTTTCTTAAGTTATTTCAAACAATTTCGATCTTTCTTAATTAAAAATTATGGGCGTGAATGACCTTAATGTAGGATCAACCTAACCTGACCTAATTGAAAATTCACTAAAATTATATTTTGTCATAGTATTAATAGCATTAATAGTATAAAGTGTTGCCGTTATTCTAATTTTGAATATACGTGGAATAAAGGTAAATAATTGGAATAAAGGGAAAAATGGTAATTTTTTAAACTATCTAACTAAATGTTCATTAATGTAATTTGCCTTTTTCAAATTTTTCAGTTCATTAATGTAATTTGCCTTTTTCAATTTGCAATATCAATAAAGTTTTTTAAATATATTTTAATATAAAGTGTTGCCGTTAATTTTTTTCGTCAAAGTGTTTGAATTTCATATCATCGCGTGAATTAATATTAATGTACGATTACATTTTAATTCATACCCAAAATTACATTTTCAATTCATTATGTGCATCCAAAGGTATAATGTTATCCGTTTTTACTTTTTGAAGGACAAATTCGAATAAAATTTATAAATAATGCCATACTTAAATTTGTTTTCATTAAGTTTCCTCGAAAACCTCAATGCTCTCTGATGAACAAACAGAAAATATTTTACATGTAATTTTTAAATATTTTGCGAAATTCACAAATTAAATTCCATGAATTTTACGTCTACACAAATGCGAAATACTAAAACGCATACTATGTTTAAAATTAAATATCTGACCAATTTTATTGCGTTTTTGCTCTGCATGCATTAGGGATGGTATAGTTTAGGTATCAAAATTAATTCAAAATTTTTCATTTTATAAGAAAAAATAATAATTTAGAACAATATTTTGGAAATAATTTTTAACAGAATTTTATTGCTTGTCTGTCTGAATAGTTATCCGAATAGTGTCTGTAATATCTGGCTTTCATCTTGTTTAATATCTTCATTACCTGTTAATCGAATTACGAGTAAAAAAGCAAATCGTTTTTATATATAAAAACGCTAGTCGATTTCTGTTACGTTAATCATAATATAAAAGTCGTGTTCTATTTGAAATTTTAGGAGCATCCTGATTTTAATTAATTTTTTTAAAGAATTCCTTTTAAATACATATTTTCACTCAAAAGTTTGACTTTTAGAACTTTACGTTTAAGAATCTGATGTATATTTAAGAATTTATTTTTTCGCAATGAAATTCACGAGAATTCATTTATCGTTCATGTACTGTTCTAACCGCATATAAATTGTATTGTTTTGTTTCATTTACACACATTTATTTTTCCATTTTAATATAGTAATTGTTTTTAATTTTATTTTTTACCAGAATAAAATGCTTTGATTGCAGTTTCATTAATTATTGCATTTACATTATTTTTAAAAGAACATCATGCAACCTTAAAAATGCTGTAGGAATGTGTATATTTTCGAAAAAAAAAAGAAATTTCGAAATTACAATTGTTTTATGTTTTAAATACTCATAAAATTTAAAATGATATTAAACTTATTTACAGGTAATTAACACAATATTGTGGCCATCGGAATAAATTAGTAATATCTTTACTATTTGTTTTTTGTAAAATGAATTTGCTGATTCATTTATATTGTTAAAAGGTTTCGATGATTGGCTATATTAAAGATTAAAGAAAGTGAATTAAAAAAGAATATGAAAAGTAATTATTGAAGAGTGAAGGTAAGAGTGAGAGAGGAAAAGAAAAATATCATATACCTTTGAGCTGAAATTTCCATTACTTTTTCAAAATGCGAAAATTAAAAAATAAAATACTTTTTTTTGGTGACGATCTCATTAACACATGAGTCTATGAGACTTTTATTTATTGAATAAAGTAATGATTTCAAAAATAATCAAATGACGAATGCAACCGAAATTTTAGTTCAATCTATAATTATAACATCAAATCAAGTTCGATTTGTTTAGGATAAAATTATAAGCAAAGTATTTATTTATTATTTCGTTCTGACTATTGTGTTTATTATAAAATCGGTCCAGATTACAAATGTCGCGGAAATAATGAATTTTAATAGAAAAATTAAAATATCTGTTAAAGAGTTAATATATTGTGTTAAGCAATCTTTTCCTTATACCTTTCTCTGTTTTATCGGGAAAATTGAATTTTTAACGGGAATTAATAATTAACTTTAGATTCAGCTGTGCTTATAACAAGTACGTTATGTCTACATTTCAGAAATCTCTGAAATTATTACTGAAAAATACTTAAAATGAAGTGTGTTTTTTTAACAAGATTTCAACTATTTTATTAGGAAATGTGCTTCATATCATTTCTTAATTTACAAACGAACTTTTCTTGAATCCACAGTGATCTTAATTAGTTTTTTATTAAAAAAAAAAAACAAGTAATGCATCGAATATCAAGAATACTTTTAAACATCAAAAAGGTTATTTAATATTTAAATTTAATATTTTTGGTTTCATAGAAAATATGAAACGCAATATGCGAAAACATTTATTTATTCTTAGATACAAGAAATTTTTTATTTCGAAATTATTTTAACATAAATTTCATTTGATTTAAAAAACAAATTATTAAATCGCTCAACAAAATTTTTACAATTTTTAAACATGCTCGTAATTCTGTTAATTAAATTTCTATTATTTTATTAGGTGTTGTTTATTATTAAATTTAAAAATTAATTAATTTCATGCGTGCTATTAGAGAAATTCAATATTACTAGTTGTATAGTTTTATTGCGAGAAATCTGACACAGTATTAATAAAATATTTGCTAGCATAAATTTAAACGCTTATTAAATGATGTTTGCTATAAGAATTAAGTTAATAGATTTTAAAAATAAAGAAAATTATATGGTTAAAGTGAAATTATTGTTGGTATTTGTTTAATTATAGCAAGTTTTAAATGAAAATTACGAAAGTTGGTTATAAATTTTTAAAATATCTTTGCGAATGATGTATACATTTTGATTAATTAAGTCTTTCAGAAACATGTGCAATAATTTATAATTGAAATAGATAAAGAAACAACAATAAATGCGGGGATTTACTCTTTATGTGTTATACGCACTTTAACGAACCGAAATTATTGTCTGATATTGCAAATTTCAATTAAATTTTTCTATATACTTAAATCAGTTCGATTAGATTAGATTTGTATAGGAGCTGGTATACAATTTCAAGAGTTCATAGTATATGTTTTAGGAATAGAGGAACTATGTTTTAAATTATAAAATTGCGGGTGATTATGAATAAATTAAATCTGATTTTGCAATATTTACCTTAATCATTAAGAAATTGAAATTATTTCTAAACTATTTATAAATAATATCTTGGCTGCATTATCAAGGAATATTAGTATTAGCAGGGTGATTCTGAAAGTTATACAACAACATATACCATTGGTTAGAAAATCGAAAATGGGTAAAAGTTTTGTTCCAGATTGGGTGCCAAATCTCAAGGGTTTCCGAGTTCCAGGAATTTTAAGGAGTATTCACGAAATTTTTACTTGTCCAGGTTTTTTTGATTATATTTTCGGTACTGAAAAAGATAGGAACTTCAAACAAACAGTTTCAGAAAGGTTTAGTAAAGGACTTAATATATAAATTCTCCTTAATTCTGTATTTTATGTACCTTGGGAATACTAAACATTCGAACTTTAAAGAAAATAAAATTTTTCGGTTGATTTTTTCAGTTTTTTCTAACTAGATAATTTCGTAAGAATTTTTTTAAAACCTTGAAATTTTTTTGTATAAAATTTTGCCTAGCTGCTTAAGCTTTTAGAATTTTGTCTTTCAGAAACTGTTTGTTTGAATTTCCTATCTTTTTCAGAATGGATGTTATAATCCAAAAGCCTTAAATAAGTAAAAATTTCGTAAAAATTCGTTAAAATCCCTAGAACTCAAAAGTCCTTGAGATTTGGCACCCAATCTGGAACAAAAGTTTTACCCATTTTTGATGTTCTAACTAATGGTATATTTTGTTGTATAACTTTCTGAATCATCCTGTATATACACTGTTGCCAGCAAAGATCATTAGTGCATAAGGTACTGCATAAAAGTCTTCGTTAGAGAAATATAGAAATGTTTTGAGGCCATATAATTTTTTAAAAAGGAAATTACATATTATTTTCTGAAGTTAAATTTAATGAGTTCTTTTTTTAAATTTTCATTAATTTTTGTACGATAATCGTATAACAAGTTATTTGCTATACATTTCATACACGTATATATAAATAAAAAATCGTTATTTAAAACTGATGCCCTACATTAATCGATTAATTAGACTACTATTTTTTTTTTTTTGCTTTATGCACAGAAAATGTTATTTTCATTTGATTACTTTTAAAAACGCACGCATGAACTCTTTCAAAACGAGTTCAGAACACTATTTTTTTTTAAATGATATTTTCATTAAAGTTTTTCATTGCAATTCAATATTACATGTAAAAAAGAGTCCAGTGTATCTGTCGGAGTGAATAATATTTTTATCCTTTGATTTTTTTCCCTAGAAAATGTTATATTTTTGTTTTGAGTGCATGAAAATCATTAAAGAGCTTACGGTGGTTTTAGGTTAAAAAAAAAAAATTAAAGATAAAGCAACAAAAAATTTAAAAATTTCTTTTAAAAGTAACCCTTGTCAAAAACCATTTAGGCTTTCATTTCTCGGGAATTAAAAATTTCCAGTTAGTTTTTTAATACGCTTTACCATAATAAATAAATTTTGCGTTTTATTATGTTCTACTATTTTTGACCGTTATTTTGATGATTAAGTATTTTAATTTTTCGCTCCAATTTCCTCTCGGGTTGTTTGCAATTTTTTTTTTATCTTTTTTAAATCAGATATTCAAATTGTGTTGTTTATTTGTTTATTTTTGTAAGATTTTTTTTTTAATTTGATTTAGTATGTGTTGGTAAACGCATAAACAAAAATTTTTTTTTGTTTGTTATATATTTTTTTTGTGCTGTTCGCGTCTCTAAGCAATTGCAATTGTGAATTGTAAAAGTTCTTACTAAACTTAAATTTATAGTTAGAATACGTATTGCATGTGTGTACATACACGTATACGTAAACAAGTGCAATATTTCGTATATATATTGTTAGTATTGGTAAAATAGCTTGAGTTTTTAAAAAAATTGCTTATATCAAGCTAGAATAAATTAAGATCAAATTAATGGTTTGCAAAGTAGTACCTTTATCTTGAACAAGTGAAAATATTTTTTCCAAAAAGCACTTCATTAGCTCTTTAAATTTTAGTTTTATTAAAATATTAAAAATATTTGATATCATTGCATACATTTAGGATGAGAAAACAAAATACACAAAAATGGAAAGAAGCGCTCACATAATAGTTGAATTGGACGGTTTGGTAGCTGAATGAGTTGAAATAAAAAAAAACTAAAAAGCAATAACGAGCAATTCTAATAATTTCACATTTATTTAATTCATATTATATGCATTGTTCTTAAATTATTATTGTAGATTTTACAGGATATTAATATGATAGTTATGATGCGTACTAAACACCACCAAATTTAAGAATATTACCATAAGGTGCATTTAGTTCACTATAGTATATATAGAAATTTTTGATTTCTCATATATGTTTTTGTCACATGACCCATTTGGACTTTAAAGCATTTAACTGATGTGCAGCACACAAAATTTATGTAAAAATTCTGCTAAGGTATGTTGATACTTTTGAATATTAAAGAGCTTATCGAACAAGGTGCACCTATATGGAAAATAGGTTATGCCAAGAGTCAATAAAATGAATGTTACTTAAAAATATGTGAATAATAATAAGAATTAATAATAATTTAAAACTGCAATGAATCAAAGCATTTCAGTATATTTGGTGCACGCTTGAATTCTGTGATGCATTTTTCAGATTTCAAGTGAAAATGTCCTGTCGAAGTGTCATATACATACATATATTAATAATTTAATATATTTTTACTGAGGAAATAATTCTTTATCGAATAATTCTTTACTAATACTGATTGCAATATTTTAAGATGTTTAAATATGATTTTTTTTTTCATTTACAATCTTTAATATTTATTTTATTTCCCGGAAATGGCGGTTTTTCACCTTTTCAAAAGAAGTGGCAATAGCTGCCATTTTGTGTAATATAATATAGTATGTCAATTTACCCCATATATATGAAACATAAACTACTATATTAATAACGTCATATCGTCAGTTTACCCTTTTAATGTCAAATGCATATTATATAAATTATAAAGAGAATAAACCACAAAAAAAAAAAAAGAGTTCAAAAATTTCCAAAAGTGAAAAACGGAAGAGAAAAGAGAACAAAAACAAAGAACGATCTATTTTTGTATGGTATGGTATGGCAGTTACTGACATAAATATTATTATTCCATATGCGATGCGATGTTAGTTTGCCAATATTTTTTTTTATTCTATTTCGCACAAAAATGCATTTTTGAAATCATAACTATCCTTTTTTTTGTGTAGATCAGGATTCAGAAATAGAAAATGTTTTGTCATGCAGATACATATATTATTTTATATGTGTACGTATGCATGTACGTATATGAGAATAGTGTTTTATATTATATACACATGTTTTATATACCATATATACTGAAAATATCATTTCTTTACTTTTTATACCAGTGAAAATATAATGCTAGGGTATTATTACACTGCTGCTTTGTTCGTAGAATTAAAAAAAAATATAATACACATATATAACCGGGAAATTTCTATTATACTACTGCCGGGGAATATTTCAAAAAATGCGTCAAAATAGTTATTAAAGTTTTTATTTTACTTAGAACATGATTTTGTATTCAGACTAGCTAGAAGAAAGTAATTTTCAATTGAAAGATGAAGTTCTTGTATTCCGTATGTCGGTGTTTCCCAAAATCCATAAAAAATTCAGTCACCAACCCTATTCATTCACATTCTTGTTAAAGATGACAAGAGTTCAATCGATATTTTGTGGCAAAATGAGAAAATTTACATCAAGTTGAACAAATTACTAATTTTATTTAAAAAATGACATATGCAATTAAAAAAACGAAAAGTTCGAAGAGAAGGAAGAGAACTAAAAAGAAAAGTTCGAAAGCAAAATTGAAAGAGAACTAAAAAAAGTGATAGAAAAGACGGGATACATACATTATCAGATTGATAGTTTAAAATTACTTGATTACCTGATTATTAACGACTTTTTTTTAAAAAATGAAGAAATGCCAATTAAAGTTAGTTCCTGATTATATTTTTGGTAAAATAATGCCCATGATGCGCAAATTCTCTAATATTTTGAAGTAATTCAAATCCAGAACAATTAGTTCCATTAAACTTTAGATAATAAAATTAATATGAGAGGCATCTAAACAAAAATTATAAAATTTGGGCCATGTTACGCAACGACCGCACTCCATTAATTTTATTTATAATAAAAGTACTTTCTTTATTATAAAAAAATCCATTGATGTTTTGACTCATGGTACAAAGAAAACCTTAGAAATATTTTAATTAATTGATTTAAAATTACTTTTGTACAATTTGGCCCTGGTTAAATTTTTGCTTAAATTGTGTCTGCGCATATAAAAATTAACATTTAAAATTTTTTACTAAAATAAAAGGTTTATGATAAATCAACTTTACTTTCAGGAACATTTTAATATATAAAAATCAAAGAATACCCTATAGTTTGACAAGCAATTTTATAATTTTTTGTATCTGCCACTATTAAAAGTATATAGCATTTTCATCGCTTACGCAAAAAGAAAAAAAAAAATGCTTACTGAGTAAGAGTTTTTACTGTGTAAGTATGTGTAAATATGCAATTTTTTGATAAAAAATAATGTCGAATACATGTTCGATGAATGTGCTTAGCTGTATTATAGATGAATTATTACTAAGCTACTAATTTAAATATTATTTTTTTTTTCGTTTAAAAATTTCAATGAATATTTATTAACTTTTTACCATATTCTGATGGCAAAAACGTAATCAACGAAATCAAAAACCAACAATAAGTACTCGTACACTTGTTAAATTTTGAGTGAGCGAAGTTGAAAATTCAATCACCGATGATAACTAACAAAATAGTATTAATAAAATATACTAGTACTCGTACTTAAATAGTTTATTTTTCTCATTTTTGAATTTGAAAGAAAATTAGTAACATTACGAAAATTGGATAGAGCTAAAATATTGCTGCCACCTTCTCAACTCTCTTATATAAAGCGTATTCTTTGAAAAATGGCTTACATTAATAATAGTTAGTCGAATATTTATGTATATAATATAGTTACTTGTTTGCTTAAAACATTTATTTAAAGTAATCACCCAAAATAATAAATAAAATGTAGATGTGCAAGAAAAAAATTATGATACGGTTATTGTGGTGGCAACGTTAAAAATAATATTTTTTTTTCACTATTATTTTTAATAGTTTTTGGTTAACGTTCATTGAAGGTACGAAAAAGAGAAGAGCAAAATATAAAAGAGAAAAAACAGCATTATCCAAGATAATTTTATTTTAATGGAATTTAGATCTGTGAAAGTGTTCCAGAGCGTTAATATCCTTGTTCTAGTTTTCAACATTTTTGTCACTTATTACCCGCAGGAAACTTAATGAAAAATGAAAGGATAAAGAAATTAATTTAAGAAAAATACAAAAAAAAAGTAAAAATAAAAAGAAAAAAAAGAAAAAAAGAAAAAAAATAATAATTTTTCTTAGTGAGATAAATGAGAAACCAAAAAAGAAAAACAAAAAATTAAAAAAAATAATTGATAGGAAAAATTGTGGGATTATAATGTTTGCCATTATATTATTTGGAAAAGGATTTTTCATACTGAGTTCGTTTACTTAAACAATGGTTTCAATATATAAAAAATATTTTCGGGCATTATGGTTTTTAAAGTAATGGAAACTACGAAAGACGTCTTAATTAAAATGAATTTTTTTTAAAAAAAATTTTTATTAAAAAAAAACAAAAGAAAAGTGGAGAAAAATTTTTTTTCTGGTAATTTACACTTACTAAATTTGATCAAGAAAAATTATTAATAAAAATTCATATTATAACTATGAAAATTTATCAGAGAAGAAAAGAAATACTTTGAAATACTAATCGAAGAATAGATAGAGGTGACCGTGTTCATTCTGCATTTGTCATGTTCCATTATTGAATACCTACAGGAGTAAATTAAAATGTAAATGTATACTAAATACTATGTACGAATCCTTATATAAATTTGTATAGAAAATAATTATTCAACTCGTCTGTTTCTAATAAACTTTTCAGTGCATAATAACAATATAGTCGCCTGTCTCGGTCGAGGTTCCCTGACATCTCATCATACGAGACATTTCATCATTGTAACATTTCATCATTATAGCAATTCATCATTGCACATTTCAACATTATAGCAATTCATCATTATTGCATTTCATCACCATAACATTTCATCATTGCATAAAGTGCATTTTGCAATCATAAGTACATGTAGGTGTAATTAAGTAATTAACATACTGAGCAATTTTGGCAACATGTTGAAGCAGTTTGCAGTTTTGTTGCACAATGGAACAAAAATTTAAGAGGATTAGGATGTAAAGTAAATTTGTACAGGTAATTAAATTAAAGGACATATTGGTTTCACCAATTTTGGTTACTTATCCTTTTTGCCACGATCGCCGAGCGCTTCATAATTTACATGGGCAACTTACCAATTTGCCCAGTGAGAAATTGTGCCACAGTGACCAAAGCATTTAAATTAACTTTTACTTTTAAATTAAAAAAGAATTGTCTAGATTAATTACTATAGCTTATTATTATATAAATTTAGCTTTAATATCACTTTACCTGAAAGGGCTCTACAAGAGATGTTGTAAGTTCGATAGTCAGCTAAGAATGAGGGCACTGCTGCTGTGCACCGAGGGTATATTAAATCATAATCTGATAAGAAATTTCTTTGCAAGGCCAGTTTACCTGTGATCTTAAGATCACAGGCATCTTAGTGATGAAATGTTATGGTGATGAAATACAATAATGATGAATTGCTATAATGTTGAAATGTACAATGATGAATTGCTATAATGATGAAATGTTACAATGATGAAATGTCTCGTATGATGAGGTGTCTGGTCACCCTCGGTCGAATCAACATTGAGTTTATAGTAGATTTGTACAACTGGTAACAGTTCACCGTGACCACGTATAAGGATCTATTGTGCGTTCTCCCCCCCCCCCACCCCTGAGTACGGAGCATGCCCTACAA
Source organism: Condylostylus longicornis (assembly GCF_029603195.1). NCBI lineage: Eukaryota > Metazoa > Arthropoda > Insecta > Diptera > Dolichopodidae > Condylostylus > Condylostylus longicornis. The sequence goes on along the minus strand of NW_026578009.1, from coordinate 1,290,869 downwards.
CGCACTCGAGACCCACCTTCCTGATGAACTCCAACAAATTGTGAGGCCTGGAAGACCGCAATTCTGCTGCCGTGAGAGCAAATTCCCAAATCGATGTTGATATATCGATAGTGAAGCGCACAGATATGCTAAGTAACAAATTTAAAATTTTGCAGGTGAACGTTTTGAAAGTTTACAAATTTATGAAAAGAAAACAATTTATTAGAATAGTTAATATTTTTTTCTTTGTTTTTCTTCGCTACTTCCGCCTTTAATATAAGTACGTCGCTGGAATCTATACCATAGAAAAAAATTCGTTCGAAATTAGTATTGGTGTAAAAAAAACTCTTTAAAAATTTTGTTACTTAGTACCTATATTTGTGCACTTTACCATATTGATATGTAAGTTTTCTAATTCTTCATATATAGTTTTCATGTTTTGAATTCTTTCCATTCTTTTCTTTTAATGCACTTGATACAAGCTGTTACATGTTATTTAATGTAAATTTTTTATTTTATTAGAAAACTTGACATAAGCAGATTGATAGGCATATAAATTGCAGCTGTGTAAAAAATTATAATTCAAAACATTGTTATTAAAACTGTTGCATTATTAAGTATCCTCCTGCGTCTAATGCATTTCAAAATTTTTGAAAATTTTTACATTAGTCGAGTCATACAACAAATTTGTATATGAAAATTAAAAGATGAAAATGTGATGCAAAAGATTTTATTTTCTCTTAAAGCAACCAAATGTTGCACATATTTTTTTTTTAGCTAAAAGAAAAGCATGCGAAAATATTTTAAATTTCACTCTTAAAATATCCATGACATTTTAATTGACCAAAATTTAATAAAAAATAAAAAAAATTATTTAAAATTTCACTTTCTACAAAAGATCTTAAGTATTTTTTTGTGATTTTTTCTTTTCTATACTCTCAAAACAAAGAAAAATCGACGATTATTGATTCAATTCTCATTTTTTTTTTTACTCTTAAAGATTTTACTGTTTCTCGCTTTTCATTTTTGTTATAGCGAAAAAAAAAATCCATTTTAAGATTTAAACGCGAATTTATTTTTCAACTAGCAGAAAAAAATTTTTTTTTCTATATTTTTCCGCTTCTTTTTAACCAACAATTGTTTAATTTTTTTTTGTTCAAATATGGAATTTTTTTATTGCAATTTTTGTAGTGAAAGGAGTTCCAATTTAGTAAACAAAGGAGAAAAAAAAATTTCATTAAGAGTGTGTATGTATGTGTCTTTACTTACAAAATATAAATGGGATTTTGTACACAATATTCACTTTTAATCTTTGCTATCAATTATTTTTTTTTTTCTGCAATTTTCTGTAAAATTTTTTTTTATTGGAATTCGATTTGAATCATTGCTCGCTAATTAGTTATCAAAAGGTATAAAAAATTAAAAAAAAATTAAAAGTAAACGCTTGTAAAAAAAACTTAATCTAAATTTAATTAATAGAAATCGAAAATTTCTTAAAATACATTTTTATACATATTGTATGCGTACATATGAGATGCTAAAAAACAAATGGGTTCAACTTCAAAAATGTTATTTTAAGATAAGTTGCATTTTGAATTAAGAAAAAAAAAACGAAAAGAAAATTGATTTTCGAATTCGGGGCTTAATTTTAGTAGTATGGAATTGTTACTCATATTTAATGTAGAAATATATTTAAATATATTAAAATAATTAAGATTTTTCAACAAATTAGAAAAAAAATTTAATTTAAGACCAACTAAATTAATTAACAACTAAATAAATTTAAGACCAACTAAATTAACTTAAGACTAACGCCTTAAAAATATTGAATAGACCAACAATTTTTTCAAAAAATATTATTTACTTACTATTTACAACAGCTACATAACTTTTACAAAAAAAAAGGAAATAAAATTGTTTTTACCAATGCAAACACCAGATTTTAACCATTTTATATCAATGAATATTTTTGTCTTAAGTTATAGTATGTTAGGAATTTATTTCGAAATTAATAATTTGTTTAAAGAAATCATTGAAACATTTTCCTTTTGACGGCCTAATACATAATGCATAAGTATCCTACTTATTTTATTAACAAACTTAATTAAATTAGAAAGCCACATTATTGGTTTTGGTTACCTGGTTTCGAGTAAAATCCGGTTATGGTCCGTTTTTGTAATTGATTTCCCATACTGTCGTTATTTAATAGTTTTCTATGTGACTTCAACTTTTTGGATTGATCAACTGTTTCTTTTAAGAAATTTGAAAATAAATAATTGATAGTTTCATCTTAAAGCAAATTTGCAGGAGAACAATATAGGATGGTCAAGGGTTGCATACAGGATAATATGAATAACTTCAAGGATGATTCTTTAATCAATTTCCATTAAAAAAATTGGAAGGTGGGATGTAAATATACTCGTTTTCGAGCTACAGCCTGAAATTATTTGCTACCTTATGTGACACACCCTGTATAATATTTTTATTTTTTTTCTTCCGAATTTATTATAATATAAACATCAATTACACACAATGTTAAGACATTTTGAGTATTTTTTTTTCAATAAATTAAAATTGATAAAAATTAATAATAATTCGTATACAAGTTATTTAATATAATAAGTATAAAAGAAAATTTTAATTAAAACAAACTGTTGTATAATTGCCGACAGTAAAATTGTAATTCAATGTAAATTCTTTCACGAAAATAAATTATAACAATAATATTTTTTAAAATATTTCAATTTTTCTGTGCACTTAAGCAAGAAATTCAATAAAAATGAAAAACACGAGTAAAATTTAATATTTTAATTGAATGCTTCATCTTATAACTTTATTTTATAATATTTTGCAAAAGAAAAAGGAGAAAAATTAAATTTTATAATTTTTTTTTCCCCGTTTAATTTTAATGATAATTTTTTTTTTTTGGAATTATGCTTTGAAGCAGAAAAATTAAGGTAAAAGAAAATTCTAAAGAATTTTTTTGAAATGTAGAATAAATTGAAAATATGTTTGTTATCTTGTGTTGGATAATGCAACCATAAGAATAAATTAGAAAATATAAAAAGAAAACCCTTGAGGAATTCAAATTTTTAGAAAAATCCTTTTTGATTTAACCTTTAATTTGGAAGATTTTAAAGGGAAAATTATTAAAAATTTTTTAATTTTTATTTTTAGTTTTTCAATGAATCAAGAATAATTTATATAACTGTTCATCTAAATACTTATATTTGTATAACTTATTGCATATAAACTGTTAAATTTGTTCTGATTGTAAGTAATAAACTACACATACTAAAATACTATTTTTGTTTCTTCAATACTAAAAAAAAGTATTGAAGAAACAAAAATAGTATCAAAGATAAATTTTTCTTCTGGTGAACTTCGTAGATCTATATGCGAAAAAAGTAGTAACTGGTAGTAGTCATCATTCACCACGGCTCGGCTTTCGTTTAATTTTATAAAATATTTTTATTACAATACAGTAATTACAGTAATAATACTTTTATCACAAAGGGGAACATACCAAAGTAAAGTTCCCCTTTGTGATAAAAGTGAAATAGAATCTCAAAAAGAATTGGTTTCGAAAAAACAATTTTAATATGGTTTTTTTTATTTACGTGACTGATGTAAGGTGATGTGATGGCATCAATTTATGGATCTCTAGTTAATGGCGGAATTAAACTATTTTTAAAGAGATATCGGTTTGTCGGTTTGTGTATGCACGCGTATATCTCAAGTTCAGCTAAACCCATTTTGATGCAATTTTATATGTTAGTTTGCTTTGGCTATTACACGGATTAATCAACCTTTGGGATATATAAGTTTTCGAGAACTGCAGCTTTTTCGGGGTCAATTTCATATTTTTCGGTATATGAAGAGGAATAATAAACCAATTTCCGTAAAATATAATATTTAAATTCGAGGTGTTTAAAACAAGCTTTTTTAAACTAATAAAGCAAAATTGAAAGATTTTTTTCAAATAATCTTGAAAAATATTTAAGGCTCTGTGTCAAATTTTACGTGAATAAGCGAGTTTGATATTTAGAATAATGGCTGTGTAATAGTAGTATTTGTTATGAATTCTTTTAGTTAAAATAGCCACACCATGCATATCTCTCAGCGATTTAATAATGTGATATACTTACTTTAAAAGTGTATTTTATTATACTCGTATAAGCAAGTAATAATTTTTAATATTGAAATCAATTTCTAAAATTTCTTGAAATATTCATAATATTTTAATGTGCCATTTTAAATTCCATAAAAATTCCAAATTACTTAAATTTAAACAGGTGAACAGACAAAATAAAATGTGGATTAGAAAGCCGCCTTTTTAAAATTTTATGCTAAATTTTTTCATATTTTTCATATTTTTTTTTCTTAATAAATACGGAAAAAAAAGCTTTTAAATATAAAGAGATTATCACCGTAAGGCTTGGAATTTATTGATTTCATTGAACTAAAAATAATGTCGATTTTTTTTTCTTCTTATGTACATACATATGTTTTTTTTTATGTTATAAAAATGATAATGACCCTAAATAAACTTCGCATTTGCATAAAAATACAGAAAAAAATTAAGAAATCAGAAAGTTTTGTTTTTTTTTTTTTAACCCAAACAAAATCAAATTTGAATATTTTTGATATTAACATTAAATGTATGCAAATATGTATAGGTATTAAAGATATTTCTTCAAATATAAAAATTTAGAAGAGTTTGTGTGTATCTGTATGTATTAGGTACGAAAAATTTATAGTACAATTTTGAATAGCGGATATTTTGCCTACTCTTAACCATTTCGCGCTTCATTCGGTTAAGTGAATCCGAATCTATCTTAAATACAATTTTTATAATATTTCGACAAATAAATTTATATTTCGCGTAACATTATGAAAACTGAAGACTAAGTTGTGCAATTAGGAATGCCTTATAAAGTATTTTATATGCACAATAAAAAAATACTCGAAAATCTTTTAAAATTTAGAAGAATAATGCTTTTAATTAAGACAATACGTAAAAATACACATTAGTGCCTTTGCATTAGTGCCCATTTGAGCTCATGTTTTTACTGAAGTAAGAGCTGGTATACGCTCACATTTTAATACTGAATTTTTCCATATAAAAAAAATATACTGAAAATATGTGGAAATTTGGTCCATAGAGGTACGATTGACCCCTATGCACAGATATCTAATAAAATTTTTAATAAACAGTGTGAAGGTTAAAAATATTTAAATTTTTTTCATAACTTTTTTACTTATTTTTTAATACAAAAAAGGCTTACGATATAGTATTAGTTATTGTTATTTTGTTAATTGAAACGAAAAAAAATACAATATGAGCACAAATTGATTCCAGAAATTTTTTAGTAGGGTATTGTAAATGAGAGAGGTTTTAATTTTTTGATAACCTCCCTTGTTAATAATTTTTTGTGCATTCAAAAAGTTCAAATTAAAAAATCGTTTTAATCGTAAAATATTTAAAAGTTATTTTTAAAATTTTTTATTCCATTGAAGAAAGTGCATAGAATTCTAAATGTAACTGTAAGTATAATTAATTTGTTTTAATATTTAATTATATAAATTTCGAGCAAAGGGAAGATAAATAGTTTTTAATAAGTTAAGACGCATTGTAAGGGTACCTACATTATACTTAAGATAATGTTTTCATTAAATAATTAACGATTAAATTTTCTACATTTGAACAAATTGATTAAGACTGTTATCAGATTTTATTGAATATTTTATTAAATTTGACCGGATTTTTAAAATTCAATCAATTGGGTTCTTTTAATGTTGTTTTCATTTTAATTTGATCATAGCTACTTTATTTGCCAATATTTTACCATGTTGAGAATTCATTTATTTTCAATATTTCAAATTGTTCTAAGATTATTTAAAGATTTTTTTAAGTTATTGCCGAGAAATATTTCCGCGGCTACCTTAAGGTAAACATAAGTCCTGGATCCACAAAATCCTGGACCCTCATAAAAACTAACACAAGCTTTTCAGACAATGGTTAAGGCTTCATATATGCATTCGCCAGACTAAACCTTTGAGATCAAGAATAGCTTCAATACTGAAAATTTGTTAAAATTATTTTTAAACTTGAAAATTGTTAAGTTATTGTAGGTATAATCTCATTTGTTATTCTTATAGGCATAGTAACACTAAAATTTTTTACAATACTTCAATTAATTTTTTTTAAACTGATAATTAAATTCTTAATAATTCAATTATTCAATTTAATTATTCTCCACTTCACAAATATGTGATAAAAATGGAAACAAAATAAGGAATAATTGAAAATTAAATTTTCTGCTTTTTTTTATTTTTATGAAAAATTATTTCAAAATAATTATAAATAACAATTTTAAGTAATAATCAATCTTAAGTTGTTAAAAGATAGAAATATCATTTGTATTCAAAAACAGAAATTTATTTAGGGTGAAATCAGAAAAATTTGAAGAACTTTCTTTTAAAATTTTCTTTAAAATTTAAACCAGAGGCATTACGTAGCAAGAATTTGGTGCATTTAAGAATTTTTTGAAATAATTAAATTTTTCGAATAAAATTTTTACATTACAATCTTTAATTTCATTATGAAAATTATATTCAAATATTAAAGAATTTTTGCCATTTTTTCATAAATTTTGAAGGGCTCATATTAATTTTTTGCGTTTTTATTTTTCTGGAACTCTTCTGTACTTGATCCTTTAATGGGTACAATATTCTTCAAAAATTAAATCATATTGTTCATTATTGTATTCATCTTTTTATTTTAGTAGAATAAAATTTTGTTTTTTACTTTAAAATTTAAATTCGAATTACTTTTTGTAAGATGTTTGAAAATTTTATTCTTTTGAATATTTTTTTCAATCATTCAATCTCTAAAATAATATTAAAATGTTAAAAAATTCATTTTCATATTTTGCTTATTCAAAAATTTTGGGTTTTGTAAGAAATTTTTTATTTTAAATGGACTTAATGTTGAAAAAAGTTTTATTTACGTTTTAATCATTTTTATTTAAAAAAGTTGAAATTTTTGGAAATTTTCAGATTAATTTTTTTGAAATTCTCATTGATAATTGATTGAGTGAAAAGAAAGGGGAAATAAAAACAAAATAATGAATTCGAAACCAAAGATGGCTTATAAAGTAGCACATTTTACTTAAAAAATCTAATCATTTTTCATCAGCACTTTCGGCGGATACAAATTTCAAGTGGGCTGAGAAAAATTAAAATTTTATTTCATAGAAATGGTTTCCTTGGCGAAAACGTCCATTTTTGTTTAATATTGAATCTACCTATCCTTAATGGTTAAGACCGTCCGTCCATCTTCGGACGGACAGACCGAAACTAATAATCTTGATTTTTTTCCAATTTTTTGTTGAAAATGAGCAAAAAATTAAATGAGAAACTTTTGTTTTAGGAATTCCAGGCAATTAAATTGTACTTTAAAGTAGTCACTTTTTCTTAATAATCCAATTTGATTAATAAACAGATAAGGCAGTTCTGTATAAAACTCTCAATGGTTTTACATTTATATACCTATGTATAAATATAAATATTATTTCAATATACTTATATAGACAAAATAAATGTATGACCCACATTAATATTATTTAAAATGATAATGAGTTAAACATTTTTTTTTGCAAATTGAAAATGATTCATAAAAAAAATATCAGAATTGTAATTGATATGTTCAAGTATTGTTTACATTTTAACTAAAAGTGTGAAAATTATCTATTAACCAGGTGCTTAAATTTAAATTATTAATTTTTAAAGGTTCAATTATTAATTAACCGATTATAATATCATTTATTATTGATTTCATATTATATTCGATTAATTCATTTCATATAGGTAGATAGTTTCTTTTTTTTGGGGTTTTCGTTAAATCTAAAATTTGGGTACATTTTCATGAAAACATGTTTGTTTATTGAGAATATTTGAGAGTTGTTTCAAAAGTTACAAGAACATATTTTTTAACAATTATTATTTCTGTACCTAAATGAAAGTGGTATAGAGAAATTTATTTATGTATTTATAAAGACACATATATATTTTTATTTCTTGCTCCTGTCTAGTCACATTGTTTGATTACTTGAATTATCCTTTGAAAAGGGTAAATACAGATGATATTTATGAAATTTTTATACGAACGTGTTTGCATACTTTTTTGTTTAGAATTGCGTGAGGGAGTGAACTCACTAGTCGCTATTATATTTCTTGTTTTTTTATTAATATGTTACAATATATTACAATATGTACGCAAATCATGTCTAACCAAGAAAGAAAATTATTTAGTAAATCTGTTTGTTGATTGTCATAGAGATTTCGAAAAATATTCTTATACGACTGTTACAGAGTTGACATACTCAATTCTATATTTTCTTTTTATATTCTAGTTTTCTCCAATACGCACATTACATCTTATTAATCTTTACAATTTATATACGGTATCCTATAATTTTTTAAAAAATAATTCTAAAGTTTTATAATATTTACATTGTTTAAATTTTGATAAAAATTTTATCTAATCTTATCTTTTCTCTATGTAGGTACACACAATATTCACAAAATTCTTTAACTACAGAATATTTATTTTTATATTTTTTTTTTTGAAATTTTGTAGTATGCAAAGAAATTTAGTTCAGTTTGAAAAACAAAAAAAGAAAAATTTTATCTAATTTAAATTGATGAATTTTTAATTAAATTTTCAAAACCAAAATATTCTATAATTGAAAAAAGAATATTTTTAGTATTCAATCATTAATTTATTTTACATTTACCAGATTTATTTAATAAATTTCGTGCATTTATACAAAATTCAATTAAATTATTTTTAAAATTTGTGGTAATACAAAATAAAATTTTAATGTGATGGAAAATAAAAATTGATTTTAATCTAATCAATTTCTTTTCAATTTGCAGGAGACAATATTTTGGCATTAAAATCTGGAAATTTATCAACAGATATTCAATCAGTTCATAAACCAATTGCAAATAATATTAAGAATGAACCCTCAGATGACGTAAGTATAAAATGTGTATACGAGTATATAAATTTGTATTTTTTAATTATGATAAGTGATGTGATGACCAAAAATTAAATACCTATGTATACATACATACATATTTACTACAATTTGGTGCAACCACAATTATATGGTTTGGCATGAAAATATGTAAAACAGAAGAAAAAAAAAGTGAAAAATTTTAAGCATTAAATTTTGGTCGCACTATAAATTTATTTGATAATTAATAAATCATACTTTTCTGGTGTGCTTTTGTGATAAAATTTTAATTGATAGATGTTTTAATAATAAAATAAATATAGGCTCACACATATCCATGTGTACATATTAAGACAATATATTGTATATTTTAAATGTTATTTATTAATAGTATCGTTTATATATTTAAAATTATTAATGATTGTGGCAACTGTTCTGTTATTTGCTTTATTTAATTGGATAGGCTCATTGGATAATATTTATGAAATTCGAAATAATGAAATCCAATATTGCACAGATATTAAAATTTTGGAAAATTTTAATATAAATCCATTGTAATTGTGTTCAAAAATATTTGTTAGGTGTAGGATTTTCAATTATATTCACAAATTGTCATTTTAAAACCAAGGATTAATCCGTTGTCTACCATAAACCTTTAAAAAATAGTTTAAAATACAAAAGAATAATTTATATTATGATAAAATAATTTACATTCAATGTTTTAAATTCTCTGAATTGAAATTTAATTAGACGTAATTTTCACTTGAGAAATAGAAGAGAAGTAAAGCGCTTCTCCTAAGAAACGCTTTTAAGAGAAATACTTAAGAGAAAGAAGAAGATTTATCATTCAAACTATTCGTATACAGTCGTACTAAATATAAGAGTTTCTAATATAAATACTGCTATAATAAGAAAATATATAAAAATTCTTTTAATAGCTGCTATTAGTGAAATTACGCGGGCTAAATATTTAACCAAATCCACAAAATTAATTGTTCTTAGACAAAAGCATATAAACTATATATAAATTCAAACTTTATTAAATTATAATAATATTGCCTTTTAATTTATTTTCCTTGATTATAGTTCAGAACCTTAAATTTACCAGTATATAATTTTATTTTAACATATCGAAATTTTAGTATTTATTCGCTGCTATATAAATTTTGGGTTTAGGTACGAGATTTAACTTGTCGCCGATTATCTATACATTTTCTAGGTATTTTAAATAAAAATCCATTGCTGGAGGTTATTGATTTATTTTACTTTAATAAGAAAGTTCACAATATTAAAATAATTTCATTAATTTATAAATTATTGAACGATTTTGATCTTAATTAATTTTTTTATATAAATTCTATAATTAAATATTTTTAATTTTTTGTGTACCTTATAAAATCATTTTCATATTATAGGTAAAAGTAAATAATAATTTAATAGCCTTACGGCGATTGGTTCTAATATAATATATGAAAAAGGACAATGATGCGTGTAATCAATTTATTATAAGAATAAAATTAACAACAAAAAAAAAACAGAATTTCATGTAAATGCTTGGAAAAATCTTGATAATTAATTGTTTCTGTATTAAAGAATGTTCTTTCAATTCAATAAGCATTGATTCCTAAATATGTATGTATATGGTGAGGCAAATTAATAGTAATGGTGGTAAATGTAGCCTTGATCAGATTTTTCCTTAGTTCATTTTTTTCTCATTTATTTCATTTTTACAATTTTATTTAGATTTACTCGTAGATACTTTAATTAGATTATTTGTCTAGACAAGAGAATTCTTTTTTAGGAATAAAAATAAAGTAATGGAATCTTTATCTTTTTAGAAAATGACAATTGTTTTGAATATATACATATATATATATATACACATCTTAATTCATACATAATATTTAATGTTGTAACAATAGGTTTAACATGCCTTTAACCTTATTATTTATGGTTCATTCTATAGTTGACATTTTTTTTTATTTAAGTACATTAATTTTTTTTATGTACTAAAAGATTAAAAAATGCCATTTGTAAAAAGAATTTTAAATAAAATTTTTATTTTAAAAAATATTTATGCTTTAAGTTTAAATTGTAAATTGCCTCTTTAATTCTCTAATAAGTAAAAATTTTGAAATATAAGAAAATTAAGAATTGCGAAAATTCCTTGAATAGTTTCGGTAACAACCAGAACTCAAATATTAAATTTCAAGAAATTTCATCAGTTTGTTATGCAGATATAGTACAAAATTTTAAGTAGGCTCTTGGTTCGGTTTCCGAGCCCTGATCTTTCCAAAAAGAAATATAGGTTCAGTGTTTTAAAATCTCGAATTTAAATTTCTAATTTCAAGGAAATTTGTTGATAATTTCTTCTTAAGCGCTCACATACAAAATTTCATCAAAATCGGTTCAGCCGAACTTTAGATACCTGTATGTACATATAGGCAGACAAACTGACAGAACGACATCACTTCAAAAATGGTTTATTTACCATTCCCTATTATGACTAAGTTCGTTTCCATATATAAATGTTTGGTCGTTGTTGCTGGAAGTTTCTGTTCTAACATAGCGCATTTCTTCAATTGTTTTTTGAATGAGATACTTGTTCAATTAGTTCTACAACTTGTACAAAGAACTTAATCCCTAAGATCATCACAGTTACTTTGATTGTTTCTATATCGGAGTGACTTTGTACGAGGGATTACTGTATTAAAAATATGTATATACTGCAATATAATAAAGATTTTACATTCTAATAAACAAATATACATATATTACTATTTTAATCTCTAGAATTTATTAAATACATACATATTATTTATATAGAAATTTGCCGCCATTAGCATATTTTTTTATTATATCGATTTATATTAATTTATTTACTGTTTCGAATATCGTAACGAAATGTAATAATTATTGTAATTTATTATAATTTCATGTTGTCTATGTTTTTTTTTTTATTTTGCTACACAAACATCTTGCGAATTTTTTCAAGATATACTCATTTCTTTAGTATTTTAGTTCAAGGACGTAGCAGGAAACAATATACTATTTTTATTTTTTGTACATTAATATTAATATATTCTTAATTTATTGATAACCTATCGAATGTTTATATATAGAGTGTTTCATTATTATGTACGTGTTTTATAATTCGGCATTTAAAGTATGGGTAAAAATTTTTAATTGAAACTAGGTGTCAAATTTTATCTGTTTGTATTTCAATATACAGAAATTTCAAAAATTATCCTATTTTGTAATTAATTTATTTTTGGAAAGGCACGCGTTCCAACTCAAAAAGAAACTAAGATAACGAAAATTAAATTTTCTTTGTCCTTTCAACAAACATTTGACTATTATTTTACCTCCAACTTAAGCTCCAAAACCATAAAATACTATCTTTTACGCTCCAGGAGATAAAACAAAGAAAAACTATTTGAATGACAAGATTTTGAACACAATTATTGCGAATTTTGTTTAATATTAATTGATTTAATACTAATTTGATATAGAAACTCTTAGAAATTTTCTTAAAATTTTATTGTTCCGGATTTACCAATTTTTTGCCATTATCACCCTATTGAATCACCCTGATCTGAAATAAGTTAGTTTAGTAAATTCGGAATTTAATTTGAAAAATAAATTTTATGTATTTTTAGTAAATTTATTTTCGAATAATATCAATTTTATGAACTCAAATCAATAATAATTTTTATTATTTTTATATTGAGTTTTACGTATAATTGTATATTGAATTGAAGGATGATAAAAATATAAGAAATTATAGAAATTGCCATTCAATCATGTATAGAGTGAAACACAAAAAAAAAAAAATGATTTTCTTTATAATTTGATTTAATAAAAGAGCAATTTATTAAAATTGCTTTACCGTTCAATGAAGTGAAAAATATTTCTTATTGTACTCATAAGATAGCATTGCGTTCTAATTAAGTTCACAACATTAATAAAATAAAAATTATTGCTCAAAAGATTTTAAAGTAATTTAGAATTGAAAATTTTTTAAAGAAAATACTTAAATCTTCTGTTCAAATAATTATTGTTTTCGTAGCACTTGTTGTTCAAGTTTGTTGCGGTAGGTCATTAAAAACGAGTTTAATTAGCTATGTCACGGTTACTATTTCATAATAGGGCTCTATTCCATTAAATATTTCTTACTTTAGAATTTTTTTAAAAAATTGAAAAAAAAGTGCTTATTAGTTTCACTCTGTCCGTTCGGCTATGTGGTCTTCCGTCTGTCCGTGTTTTCTTTTACAAAACTTCTACACCTCTGACGATAAAAAGCTGAAATTTCATACGTACATAGATCTTTGCTATAGCAAAATATAGCAAGAAATCTATAGAAATTAGATAAACATTTTCTTCCGTAGAAGACCTTCCCCCTTCTAAAAGTTATATAAAAAGTTCTAGGAGTCTGAAATTTTACCAGCTTTTAGACACTAATATTTATTTCGTTACAAATTTTTTCCTTAATGTATGCAATTTTTGAAATACATTCGTATATGAATGAAAGTAATTTTAATAATGTGGATTGTTTTTTAAAACAGTGTTTTCATTTGCTAAAGGTAAAAATGCTACAGTACCAACCATTGGTTTGATTCAACTTAATTATTAATCAATTAATTTATTTGCAAAGATTACGAATATCAATTTTTGACTTTTTTTTTGTATGAGCCGATTAATTTTTGCCAAATTCTAAGGAAAGCGTTGTGTATTTTAGAGTGAATTTATTTTCATAAAATCATTACATTGGAAATATTCGTAATTATTTGTAATATACGTAATTTTTTTCAAGGTAGTCCTACAAGTTCTCAAGTGTTTCTTTTTAACAAAATTTTTCTAACTGCTCCTTTAGGTCGAAAAAATGTCAAATTCAGTTTTATTCTGTTAATTTGATTTCTGTTTTTTTATTTCTGTTAATTTTTGTGAATGCCGGCACAAAAAAATTTATAAATATTTTTTCTTTCTCTTTTAGATTCTTTTACGTTTTATGGAAAGTTTAACATCATTTCAACAATATCCGGTTGTAAATGATAATGAATGTCAAGATTATCATGAGTATCTATCAAAATACAATACAAATGATTCAATATTAAAGGACGATAATCAAATTGATTTTGAAATAGTACGGAATAATACAAGAGAAACTGAAATTGAAAATCGAATAAATAATAAAAATTTTATTAATAATAATATTAGTATTAATGATAAAAATAACAATAATAATGATATATATAATTCAAATACATATATAAATTCAAATATTGAATATATTGATAATAATTGGAATAAGGCACTTCAATTGGATAATCAGCAGTCTTTGTATAGAGATGATAGTTTAAGTTCAAAAGAAAATCCTAGTGATATTATAGATTTTGTTTTGGTACAAAATAATATGGGATCAAATGTTTCCCGTAATTCTTCAAAAAATCAACAAACTGAAACATCAAATCGCCCAAGACGAAGAACACATTCATCAGGTAAATTTTAAAGAAAAAAAAAAAAAATTTTTTTTTTGTTGTGTTGGTTGCTTTAAACTACTTATTTTTGCTTTAAATGTTAAAATATTTTTTTTTTTTGGGTTATTCAGGTGGAAGATTGTTAAGTATACTAACAAGTTTTAGTAAATATTATTTTTTTTTAATTAAAATTTTAGTATTAATGTGGTAGAAATTACTCTTTAGTTACAATTTTATTTACTGAGTTTTCAGTCAGAAATTTATTGAAATTATTATTAATTACAGTCGAACTTCTTCTAATCGAAAAGTTTAAAATAATTTTACTTAATTTTTATGGCTTGAAAAATAATTTAATTTGTCTTTTCGATTAAGAGAAGCTCCACTTTGAATATAATTTTTTTATTCCATATATTTTGAGCATTGTGACGGTAAAATATTTTTGCTATAATAATTGTTATTGAAAAGCATATAATCTTTTATAGCTCAGGTATTTTCAAATGAATACGAAATTTTATACATGATATAAAAGCAAGATGATTTTGTAAGAAGAGAATAAACAAAACTTATTTACACCCCACTCAATTTACCCCACTCCACTCAATTTCTTAAAAAATTAAGATTTATAGCTTCTATATAGAAAAAATATTGAGTATGTTATACCTTCGAAATTGAAATATTTTTAAATTATTTTTAAAGGAGTAATGATGAAGGTGGTACGTTTCACCTAGAGAGATTGCATTTTCAGTACTAATAAAGGACCATAATTGATTTATTCAATGTTCTTTTATACATAGATAATATTAGGCATAATTCGACTAAATATATCTAAATTCGACTATTTTATATATATATCTAAAATATGTGACAAATTTCAATTTTTTTTTTAATTTTCGGGGGTTCTAAAAACACACGTACTAAATACGGACAAGAAAAAAAACATAATAAAACAATTTTTTATTAAAAAATATTTTTAAAATGAAAAATATTCAATTTCATAGTAATTTTTAAAGGACATATGATCCTTTAAGATTATAACACTATAAAAAGTAATTTAAAGGAATAAAAAGACAAAAAAAGAGGGCCCACAAGAAAAAAAAACAAAATTTTGGAAAAACTTATATTTTCCACCAACCTTTGTTTCATTTTTTTAAAACCGTACGAACGTATGTTCGAAGGGTATACTAAATTTGCCTTACCGTTTGTAACGCTAAAAAATAATGGTGTGAGATATAGACTCAAGTGTATGTTTTTGATTAGCGTCGAATTCTGAGTCGATTTTGCTTTGTCTGTCCGTTCGTTCGTCCATCCGTCCCAACGATAACTCAAAAACTAATTCAGATCCCTTAATTCATAAATGGTTCATTATAGTAAGTGCCAGAATCCTATTTAAATTGGATATAATCGGGGTACTGATTCGGGTAGCTGCCGTACAACTATAAAATTTATTTGACCATATCTTAGAAGCTATAAAAGTTATAGTACTGGAATTTTGCACAAGCAAATATGTTAGTAGAGCCAATGTGTTTGATAAAATTCGTTGAAATTGCTTGGCTCTTTCCGGTAGCTGACATACAACTTCAATAGTAGTTTGACGATATCTTAGAAAATAATGAAAACACATTACTGAAACTTTTGCATAAATTAATAAGGTAACTTAAAGTTATAATCTGTCCCATAGTCAGCTTTGACATATTTGTTTGCACATAGGATAGCAAATTTGTACGGGTATCACAGAGTTGACACGGTCAAATCTATTTTTTCTCGTTTTTTTTTTCATTTTTATAAAATTTTTGGTTTTTGTTCTTTAAATGAAATTTTTTACGGGAAATAGACCACATCATATTGCTAAAAAGTCACAACTAATTTTTTTTTTCTAAAAATGGTATGAGAATTGACACAGCCAGAAAAAAAATAAAAAACAATTTCTAACAACCTCTTTTAACAACTGCTGCAAAATTAAGATAAAAATTTTCACAAAAAGAAAAAATATAAAAAAAATCCACACAGGATGTGCCATAATTCATCAAAAATATTTTTGATTTCCTCATGTATCTAGAAAATGTAATGTGATGATATTTGTAGGTTAAATTTAGAATTTTTCTTCATTATATAACGCAAGGAATAAAAATAAAAAAAACAACAAAAGACGAAATTTTATTAAAAAGAATCCTGTATGAACATTTTCTATGTTCTCTATGTTCTCCCAAAATCTGACATTTATTTCATTTTAAAAACAACAACAACACAAAATATATAGAAGAACGAAGAAAATGAGAAACGAGAAAACTTAAATTATTATTTATGATCGGAGAAAATTTAAAAAATAAAAAAAAAACAAAAACAAAATTTTTTGTCCTTTAAGGATTTACACATTTTACGTTTTTGGAAAAATGAAAAAATGGAAGAAGAGAAAACATAGTATATCATTTTTAAGCTATCAAAAGTAATTTTATGTACTTGATTATGAGTTGTGTATATATATTAAAGTAAATGTAAAATGTTGGAAAGCATTACTTTGTTGAATTTTTTAAAAAGTACTTTAAAAGATTACAAGAGTAATTTTTTTTTCTCTTTGTTTTCTTTACAAATGATTGTTTTGTATGCTTATTAGAATGCTATAAAAGAGCTCCATTTATTACATAATATATATATACAAAAATTATTATGCTCATTTTCAATTTATTACATAATATGCATATTACATTATTGATTTAGATAAAAATGTATAAGAGTAACACTCAAAATGATATTGTGAAAAATTTTTCTGAGTGTAAAAGAATTAATTTCAACTCACTAACGTATATTTCACTTATTTCAATTCAATACAACCAACAATGGTTTGATTTCTAACATCTCTTTCTAAGTAGATTATTGAATTTGCTTGCGATTTTTGGGCTAGACTGAAATTGCACTCGTTTTCATTATTCAACATTAAATATAATAGCAATTTGATAGAACCATAAATTGCAATGATGTCGGTAAATGTGTTATTAATTTTAGGAGTACTAAAAAACGAAATTTAT
Source organism: Condylostylus longicornis (assembly GCF_029603195.1). Taxonomy (NCBI): domain Eukaryota; kingdom Metazoa; phylum Arthropoda; class Insecta; order Diptera; family Dolichopodidae; genus Condylostylus; species Condylostylus longicornis. Next base: position 1,273,364 of record NW_026578009.1, on the reverse strand, counting down.
TTTAAAAATTTCAATTTTGAAATATTATAAATTTCTAATATTTATTAATCACTAAATTGCAATTATATAACATTCCACTTGATTATTATAGATACACATTACTTAATTCTATAAAATAAAGTAGTTTATATTCATGTATATAAATACAATTAAAAAATATAACAATTAATTATGAATTTGATTTATAATTGAATTTCAAAAATAAAACTTAATTAGAAATAATAAATTTTCTTTTCAACATAAGGTTATGACATTTGATCGAAGAATACTATTATTATTCATCAAGTTCTGGTTTGACTTCACTCAAAATTATAATGTTAATATTAAACTAGTGAGATGCAAGGAAAAAATAAATTAAAAAATAAATTATTCTACATAATTATATTAGTAATAGCACAGCTGTAGTGGACAATCAGATTAATTTTATTAAACTTTTTTCAAATATGGTTTCCTCAAGTCTAATCGGTTGTTCTTTAATATTAGTAATGATAAAATGTTAATAAAATTAAATTTCTTTTATGATATTTTATTGTTGTACATTTTTAAATTTATTTAGGGAATATTGTGGGTTTTTTTTTGTAAATTTAAAAAAAATAATTAATATTTTTCTGATGGCTTGCAATTTATTTGAGTGTAGAAAATTTTTTGAAAGCATATTGAAAAATAAAAAGAGAATACAAAATCCAAAACTATAAATACAATTTTTTTTCAGGTTTTGTAAGAAGATTTATTGACTTCTAGCTGTAGTATGAGAGATAAATAATATATATACTTTATTATACTTTAAAATTTCTTGCAATACATCGAAATTTATTAAAATTAAAAAATTTAATTTAAATTATAGCATATTCTTAGAAAGGAAAAGAGGGAATACGAATGGTATAATCAAGGAATGGGAGACTTACTAGTTTAAAGAGATTCTTCTTCAGTAGCATCTCTACAATTCAGGGCGTTCTCTATATAGTTACCTTTAGACTTTTAATTTATACTACTTTCCTTTTATACTATTCACATCTTTTCATTCATCTTTTTATACTATTTACATACAACATATGAAATTCGTTATATAAACAAATAAACTTTCCCTTGACGATATTTTACGATGTCTTTGTAGTGCTGATTTATCAAGAAATAGTATAGTATTCAAGTATATTGTAATCTTTAATATTGAAGTAATTACTTCCTAGGCGTCAAATGTTGTTGACCTGTAACTTTATTAGTATAAGAATTCAATTTCACGAAGCTCCATTGAGGGCAATTGTAAAGCCTGTTTTCAAAAATTAAGTTATTATCGAACATTATTGTTGATTTTCAATTGATGATGGTTTGCCATAGTAAACGAATCATAATTATCAGAAAGTGGGGACAGTATGGCAGCTCTTTTTAGTTTAGCACGCACAGTTAACCCTTCTGCCAAAGCAGAATAAGAAAAGCACTCCACATTTGCATACCTTTTGTTAAAGAAGAATATTGTTGAATCTGCAATGTATTTCTTTATAAATACTTTTTTTTTTTAAATTTTATCTTTTAGTTCATCTCTATTAATTTTTAACAGAATACGTGAACAAATTGTACAACTTCAAAGTAGAAAATTTTTCTTTGATCTGAATGTAAAATTTGTAAAATTATAAAAATTTCTTAACTTTTGAGTATAAAATTTATTCCATTTACATTTTCATAAGAAATTGTATTATAGTTAAAATGTAAAATTTTATGCACGTACAATATAATATAACTCTTATATACATATTATATGTAGTTATAGAAGTTAATATTTTTGAATATTATTCAATTTTGACATTAGAACAACAAAAAATTTTTCAAAAAAACAAAGCATGACCTTAAACTAAGTGTAATATAAAATATATTTTTTCCGAAAACGTAATTCCTTTAGGCGATATACATAGTCACAAATACAACAATCGAAATCATAAAAATTTCCTTGATTTGACATCAACAACAACAACAACAACACCATCGGATATTAAAGAAAAATTGAACACATTACCAACATCCGGTAATGGGCAAAATCCTATTTTAAATCTTAATAATGCTTTTTTTAATGCTACTACAACAAATGGTACTGGAATCGGTGATAGTAATCAAACAATTAATAATTGTACAACTGATGGCCGAAACGATTTATTAAGTCAAAATCATGAAAATAAAAAGGATAAAATATTAAATCAATATTTTAATCGTTATAATGTTCATAAACAACATCATAAAGTTTATGGTTTTAATAGATCTGTTACACCATCATTATTAATAAATGATACAACAACAACAACGACAACTTCAACAACATCAACATCAATAGGTGGGGTATGCTCAGCAATAATACCAACGGCAACATCGAATGTCACATATGAAGATCGTAATAAATTTCGCGGAAGCCTACCAAATCATTTAGATTTTGATACTTTTGTTAACCATAATGATGATATAATCTTACAACAGTATCGATATCATCAAAAATTACTTGTTAAACAACAACAACAACAACAGCAACAACAGCAACAACGACAACAACAACAACACCAGCAACAGCAACAACAGTCAACTATAACTACTGGAGGTGTTGTAATAAATTGTACGTGCTTTTTCTCTTTTCTTTATATACATACTACATACATATTACATGCATAATATATTTTTATTCGTTTTATTTTTCTGTTGTATACTTAACAGTTCACGGATATTTTTGCAAGTTGTTTATTAGAATATTATTTACTGTCATAATTATATTGTATATATGTTATATTTTATTACAAAGTGTACAGAGTGGTCCGTGATTTAATGTAATTAGGTGAAGTAGAAGAAACATCTATGTTCAGAGTTCTCGCAATAGGTATTTGCAGTTCAGTGCTTTGCATCTGCAATATAACAGGCTTCATTTTTAATAGTGTTTCAAAATAGGAAATTTTGTACACATTTTATGCAAAAAAAAAATCTGATGTGATCAGCACATAACCGACCGCAATGTTTATTGTTTATTAGTAAAAGTATTCCTGAAGATCATAAAAATGCGTTTTAAACACTTCTTTACAATTTTAAGGGCACTAAGCTTTTAGTTAACATAAATAGAAAAATGTTAATTGGCTCTTAGTACAATTTCATTTTGTACCGTCAGAATACGAAAAGTTCGTTAGTAACTTCTGCTAACAAACCAAAACTCAAATATTAAATTTCAAGAACTTCCATCAATTCTTCCGGTGGATATGGTAAAAAATGTAAAATCGGCCCCCAGATAAGTTTCCGACCCTTGATCTTTTCAAAAAAATTACAAATTTATTGTTTTAATACGTATATTAAATTTCTATGAAATCGGTTGATTGTCTCTTTATATACGCAAAAATGTATATTTGGCCCGTAGTAAACGTCCAGTTGCTGATACCTGATTTCTTCCAAAAGTTAAGAGGTTTCGCTCGAATGAAGCTTATATATGGAATTTCAAGTAAATCTGTTTAATATTTTCTTCAAAATATTCAAAAGATATATCAAAAGGTCCAGTTCCCGATGCCTGATACGAGTATATTCCAAAAGATGATCAATTCGTGCCACAGTCGAGATAAACTTACATATAAAATTTCATCAAAATCGGTTCAGCCGAACTTGAGATACAGGTGTGCACACACAGACAGACAGACCGACAGATCGACAGGTTGCTAAAAATAGTTTATTTACACTTCCTTATCATGGAGATGTGCGTTCTCACCGAAAACTAGATATGCAAAATTTGTTGCCTTCACATAACCTACCTATTGTTTACACAATACGGTCGGTAATAACGTGCTAAGGCGTAATTGATATCATATATTTTTAAAGCAACTGCGAAGATAGCGCTAAAACTTCGATATATTAAAATAAATTATTTAAATTTCTAGATCTGATCTCGATTTTGGGACTTTAATTTTTGTTCTTTTATTTTATATTTATTTTATTTAAATTTTCATAAAATAAATATTTGCGTGAATTTTTTATACAGCCATAATATTTACATAAATTTTCAAGCAATTTCGGAAAATAATTACACAATTTTTGAAAAGTAATTTTTTTTCAACAAGAGGACCAATATACCTATTACCATCCCTGTGCAACAATCATCATTGAAATTATCATTCACGGATCATCCTGTATGCATGTATTTATGTATATGTTACATATGTTATATTTTATGAATAGATTCTGTTAGAATTAGATTTATTATTTCAAGACGTTTTCCTTTTTTTTTCCTTTTGGGTAGTAAATTTATCTCTATTTAAGCTTTATTATCACGTAAATTTTTTTATATTATCACAATATGTTTTTGATATTAGTAGCATATAATGTTAGGTATTTTTTGTTATATATATATACATACATATTTTATAAATATGAATTATTATAAAACACAGTTGTTATATAAGTGTATACATTTTCTCTACATTCTTTTCGAATATCATAAATATTTCGTATTTTAGAGTACTCTTTATTTTAGTTTATTATATTGTTATTGTTATTATTATTATTGTAGTTGTTTAGTTGATTACCCTAAAGGTTGAACTGAGGGGGAAATGCTTGTGCCAATGTATATATTCATACATATTTTTATTTTTTATTATATTATATAAATTCTATTTACAACACGATAGTCATCATTTGTAATATTTTTCTTTTCCTCTCATATTTTAGTACTATTACATTTTTTGCTTATTTTGGTTTCCTTTCATATTTCTCCATGGCTTTCGCCTTTCTTTTTTGGTTATATAATTTTTTTTTTTTATTTCATATTTTTATCTGTCTTAAATTTTATTTTCTGGTTTTGGTGTTACAACATTAACTTTGATTTATAAAAATTCCTTTTAATATGAGAATATTTTTTAATTTACACCTAAAAAGTCAAATTACAAAATGAAAGAAAAAAAAGACATAATAAAAATGAAAATGAAAAAAACAAAAAGACATAAAATAATAAATTTCAGTGAATAATCAACAACATCATCACCATCATCATCACAATTCACAAAGCGAAGAACCAAATACAACAGCAACTGTAATAGTAACAACATCAACAACAGTAACAACATCTTCAACTGTAACTGGAGCATCAAGACAGGATAGTGTTGAATACGTGACCGTACCATCATCAAATAATAAAAATCATCAACTAATACATCAGAATTATAATCAGCAAGTAAATCATTTTTCATCTTATAATATTGGTGGTAGTAATGGTACTGTTGCTAATTGTGATGGTATAACTGGAAATGATAGTAATAGCAGTGGTAGTATTGTAAGTGGAAGTACTAGTAATAATTGTGAAAAGGAAAATTCTGCTTCGACTAGTAGCTCTGGTAATAGTAATAATAATAATGAAAACGGAAACGTTATTGGTAACACGTCGAAAATTAAGCAAGGTAAAAATAAAATAAAAATATGTAACAGTAAATCATAATAATAGTAAGAAAATTAATTATTAATGAAAACTTCATATTTTATTCCGGATTTTCTTTTTTTTTCTTCTTTTTCTTCTGTATTACGTTTACGTTTTGGTTTGTGTTTTAATTTATGAACACGAAGGATATTTTAATGTTTACGAATTTATTTACTTATAATGTCGGTTATATATAAAAAAAAAAGGGTATATTTTATAATTGTACTTTAATCAAGGTAAACTTTTCTATGGGCCATATTATATCTAATGGAAGCGGAATGAATGAAAATGAATTATTTTTTGCTTTTAGGAAATATGTATGTATATGTATACTTATACAGGAAATAATGGCTCACAATATTAAAAATATTATTTTAGAGAATTTGTCCTTGCAATATAGAATTTAGACATTTAATGAATATTAAGGAAAAAATTAATTTTCGTGTTTTTGTTTTTTTTTTTCTGGGATCTCCTATATATTTATAGCTTTAACATCTCAAATCCTTCATCATTTTAATTTTGAATTTCGATTTTATGCGAATTCAATTTTGAAAACAAGCATATGGGTTAATTCTTGTATCAAAAATGGAAAATATTTATTAAGAAATTCAAAGATTCCGGATACAAATGGTTGTATCTCAAAAAACGCAAATTTTCTCAAATTATCTCAAAAAACGCAATAATAATGTGATTATCTTTTGGTTCCATTATTTTAATATTTAATAATTGGCATAATATTTAAGATTATTAGAAATGTTTTTCGAATTTGGATTTTGTGTTTCTCTTTATCAAAATCAAATTTTTCACAAATAAATTCCTTTTCTGCACTGTTTTTGCAACATTTTATTTTGTGTGCATTATCGATAAGCATTTCATATAATATTTTGTTAGATTTTACATTGTTCCTTGCACTGTGAATATTTTGTGATGTAATTTATTAACACAATGTTAAATATTAGATAGAATCACGACACTTACAATAAAATTATTAACTATTCTTCACATTTCAATGAAAAATGATTTAAATTAAGTGTTTTCAGTTATATAATTGAAATCATAATATTTTAAAAGCTTCTAAAAATATTTTTGATTAAAGTCTATAATTTGTAAAATAATCGTACCAATAGTAGAAGAACTTTTCTCATTTAGTTTTCGATATCATATTTTTCACACAAATTTTATCGCATTCATATTTTTCAAAGAATTAGAATCAGCTGTGAACACAAGCCGATTTCATTCCCGCTTAGGCGGTACTTTTGCCATAAACTTGTTGATTTCGATTCTAGGATTTAATCATTTTCAACACCCAATATTCTTAATATACGTAATTGTTGCAATTTTGAATTGAAAGTTTAAAATTATATTTGTACAATTATAGAATTTTGCCAGTAGCATAAAAATTGTCTGCCTTAATATTTTCATAAAAATTTTCAAAGGCAAGCAACATATTTTCAACTTCAAACACAAATTTTATAACATTTGACATTTTTATCGAAATTAAAAATCAATTCGTCCTAAAATTTTATGAAATGATTTCTTCTAAAATTTCAATTTTACTGCCTACCCAAGACTATTAATAAAAATATATCAAAGTTCATTGAAAGGTCTCGTTCTCGTAGGTGTCATTTTTTTTTTTTTTATTTTTTTTTTTAAACAGAAAGATGAAAAAAAAGAAAATTTGAAAAAAGAAAAAATAAAGATTGAATAGAAATTTGAATAGAAGATGAAATCACTATAAATCTCTTTATACTTTTTGTTTTTCTTTTCTTGTATTGTGTATTTTTTTGTTTCAGTTAAACCAGATCTGCAATTAACACTTCCTATAACACGTACAAATTTCGATCCAAGTTGTGATCAAGGATATGGTTCTGAAAGGTCACCGGAAGACGAATTACCACCTTTATTATCTAATTTTAATACAAAAGAATTCCAAAAACAACATCAGCATCCAACGATGATGATGTCTGAATATTCAATAAATAATGGAAATAATGGAAATGAATGTTGTGAGGATGGAAATGAATTTGTTTATGATTTTATAACTGAAGGTTAGTGTGTATATGCTTTCTTTCTTTCATTTTTTTTTAATAATAATCATCATTCTATAGTGTATAATTAGTATTATATATAATATATTTAATGATTTTTAATAATGATAGTTATTATTTAAGAAAAATTTGGAAAATACAAAAAATAACTTCATTAAATTTTTTCTTATTACTCAAATAAGGTATTTTGAAAAAGTCTACAAATATATTCAATAATTTAAGAATAGAATTGAAAAATTCTTGAATTTTAGCAAAATTTGTAATATTTGCCGCCTTCAATATCAAAAATTTTGAATTTAAAGTTTTTGTTTACTAAAATTTAATATTATTTTGTGGTACATATAATTTTATATTATATGCAATTGCTTATTTCTTGTTTAAATAAGAAATATTTTTCCTCTCAATGAATTTTTTGCTTATATTTTTGCTTTTTTATTTCATCAACAGTTGAATATTGTGAATTACGGACAAAATTATTGTATATAACAGTTAGCTTGTATATGTTCAATATAACTTGACTTTTAAGAGAACGCAAGCAAATTCTAGTAGTAGATTTTAGAAGTCGATGTGGAGACAGTCAGGAAAATTTTAGAGTTACCTCTTGAACTGAGATCCTCCTAATATGTGAAACTACTAATAATTGGGAATTCCTTTAAAAAATTATATATAAGACTGATGATTACTTTTCCGAAACGCATATTTAGTTCCGTTCTACATTCTTTTTGAGTATTTTTATATTTCTCTACAATAAAATTTCAAAATCTAGTAGTATCTTTCACTGTACATATTTTGCAGCTAGTATAAATAACTTGATTTTTATATTATTTTTCATATTTAACATTTATATTTCATATTTTCGTATAACAACCCACACCAATATACTACCACCAGAATAGAAAATTTTTACACATTATTATTTTGAATATTTTTCTTTTCCTTCCTTTTTTCCTCATTTTATAGTATAGAAAATCCTATGGCCTTTGTTTGACTCATATAACAGCATGCTCTATATGATTTCTAAATTATTGTTGCGGCTGCCTAACTATATAAGCAAGTGACGGCAATATTTATTTATTTGTTATGTTGCTTTTTTTTTTTCTTTCATTGTTATGCCTGAAATTGGAATTTTGCCCGTAAGAAGTTTCACAAAAAAAGGAATTTTTTTTAATTTTTAAGTTTGCATCATTATTATATTTGAATACATGGTACCTACTGTTTGTACATAATGTAGGTATGTGTATACACGTTATATACATATGGGTTCGTTTTATTTTTACATAAATGATAATAGAAAATCCAGCAATTTTTCAATGAATATAACAATATTATAGATTTTATAGAAATTTTCTAAGAGAATTCAGAATTTTTAGAGCCATGTTGTAAAATTTAATATATAAAGCGACTAAGACCGAAACTTGTCATTGCTTTTGGTCCAAAACTGTCTCCTCCTATTCGGGATAGTTTCTAGCAATTGTATGAAAAAAGAATGCAGTTTCGTATGAAAATTTACTTTTTTTTTGTTTGGAATAAAAACTAATGTCAAAATGTAAAGTAATGATTTGACATTTTTGTTTTGATATATAAAAATATAAAGTCACATACCAATACAAAACCATCCTAGTCATGTGCGACAAGCAATTCTTTATCAACCAAAACTAATGTGCGTAACCAATGTTCTTATTTATACAACCTAAAAGGGACGCAAGCAATACTTAGTAATTTGGAAGTTCCCTTGTATGACTTTTGCTACATGTTGTTCTTGCAGGTTTTTGATACTAACAGAAACGACTTCTAAGGTTTTGTTGTCAAATTAAAATAAAATTTGATAAAACTATTAATTTCACGTATAATATTATTAATGAAAATATTTCAAGATTTTTTATGTTAACTTTTGTTGTAATTGACGGTAGTGTATGAATAAAATTAAAAAAAAAAATTGTTCAGACCGACCCTGAAGGAACTTCTTACTCATTTCAATAAAAATTTCCACCAATTAAATTAATAAATTTTGGTGACATTTTTTACGACGGTGAATATGCAAAATATGTGATTGTGAACTTATTTTTGTTGAGAATTTTTTTAGGTATTCCATTTAACACAATTTTTATTCAAACACCACGCTTCAAAAGACGCTGAACAATAATAAATTTACCTTAAATTATAAGTTCACCTGTAGATTTTTTTTTCCGCAATTTTTGAAAATTATATTTTACACTTCTCCTAAAAGTATGTAATAAAGAAAATAAAATATATTACCTTAGAGAACTAAATTTCTATGAGATGTTCTTCTTCTTATAACTTTTCTAGAAAATATAAAGTAGGGAGTGACAAAAAATTTTAATATAATAAAAAATAAAGTTGGGTCAAACCAATGGTTTGTATTGTAGCACTTTTCCCTTCAGCAAGTGAAAATTCTGCTTTTAAATACAGTCTATGTATACCTATCAAACTATTAAAATTATTTTCATTCATATACAAAACTATTTCTAGAATTGCATATATTTAGGATGACGCATATATGCAGTGTTTGAAATAAAGCAAAAATTAATATAAAAAGGGGTTAACATAATGCTCGATTTTAAGGTTTAATTATGTGAGTTAAGAAAAATAATTATATTTTTTAATTTCATGGAATTTACCGTTAGCTTTTTATGTTTATAGAAATTTGAAAAAGCTTGCGGTTTCGGAAATATAAGGTGTCAAAAATTCAAATTTTACAAATTTCAAGAGGCCATAACTTGAGAGGGGAAGGAGATGGAAAAAAATTTTCTTCTAACGAAATGAACTATTTGTTAATGTCTAAAAGCCCATAAAATTTCAAGCTTCTACAGGCTGGGGTCTAGAAGAAAAACGACATCAAAAATTTGGAAAAAACGGACTTTAGATAACGGTAAATTTGAGCGGCCATTTTGTTTTTCTAAAGTTAACCTTTAGTATACCCCGCTAGGGGAAGTAAGCCACTGCCTTTCTGCGTTTGCAAAATTTGAAAAATCCTTATGGTTTCATTGCACTAAATAGTTAAAGAATGGCATTTTTAGGGTTTTGGGGGGGTATAACTTCTAAAGGGGGGGAGATAGGTAAAAATTTTGTTCCACGAAAATAAGTTTCTAGTAAAAATCTATATACGTACAAAATTTCAGCTTTCTATCTTCAAGGGTGTAGAAGTTTTGTAAACAGACACACGGACAGACGGACGGACGGACGGACGGACGGACGGACGGACGGACGGACGGACGGACGGACGGACGGACAGAGTGAAACTAATAAGCACTTTTTTTTCAAAAATTTTTTGGAAAAGTGCTAAAAAGTAAGAAGAAGGCAAACAACAGAATATTATGTTTGAGAGTGTATAAAATCTAAGCATATAAAAGACACACAGTTAATTCGAAACATCACATATATACGTTCTGTATATAAACGTAGAGTTTACCTATCTACTCTATTGGATTAGTTAATAAATTTAGAATTTTTCGGACGCTTTTGGTGAATTATTTATAAATTGCTTTGAAGAAAATTTACTTAATTCCCTAGGTTAGTTTCTGTTTTAATATTTTGCTTTAATATGACTGCCATTAATTCCATGTAAAATAAAAATTTAAAAAAAAAAAGTTTTTTAAAGCAAAATTTTTTACTAAAACTTACGGAAAGTCTTTAAAACCATCTACTTTTTTAATTCGTTATATAATCTTTTCGACAGTATAAAAAATTTTCATTCTTTTTTCAATTTCTACAAAAGCGAAGGAACATTTTTATAAAAATATAATTGAAAATTTAACAAATAATTAAACAAATTTAAATGCTTAAAGCATTTTTATAAAAAATTCGTTAAGAATTTTATACGAATTTTTCATCAAAAGACGTAAAAATAAGAAAAAGTAAAAAAGAAAAGATGGAATTTTAAAGATTTCTTAAAAAAGTATCTTAAAAATGAGCTAAAATTCAATTTCCCATTCCACTTTTCACTTTTTTTTATAAAATATTAAATAAAATTTATATTGCAACGTATTTTCCTTTTCGGCATTTATATCAGGCGAAAAAATATAATAAAGGCTACAGAAATTGAAAGAAAAAATTAAAATTGGCATTCATTTTTGATGACCTGTTTCTGTCCGATTAAATTTTGTGTTAAACGAATACTATGCATTTATTGTTTCGTTTATAACAAAAGCGGAATTTAAATATATATATATCATTTACTCTAAACTACTTATCAAAATTTCGTGAATTTAATCAAATTACTTTTGCGAGTTATTTGTTGAATCGGTGGATAGGTATTAATACTCAGAATCTGGAATTGAGTATAAAAATGGCACGGACTCATTATTATTTCTCGTCGGAACGGAAAAATTAATTCTAATAATGTCTATTGATAATGTTTGTATACAAAACTTTGGAAAAACATTGAAGTGAGCCAAAAATTTTATTTTGTCTGTATAAATTTGGCCAATTACGTATTAGATGATTGCATATTCATAAAATTACTTTTAAAGCTTGACGGGAGTATCCATATCTCATATGATTTGTGAATAAGTGGTTGTATAAAATATTTTGTTAAGAGGAAGGGGTCCATGTTGTTATATTATTTGTTCATTGCAGTAAGTTTTTGAATTTTTTGACGACAAGTTGTAAAGATGGATAGAAATCCAAAACAACAGCTAAAATATTGGTTACATATTATTTGAATTGCTCCCGAAAGTGTGAAATTTAAGAGCACATTAAAAACAGAATTACATTTAGTATACAAAAATGAGAGTCAATTTCGAGTAAAGATTAACAAACCGGTTTTGTGTATTTTAAAATTTCAACTTAAATGAATTTTTCAGCTGTCTGTTGTCCCTAAGATAGACAAAATGAATTTTTTATCTACCCTTATATTTAATCCATTTTTTATTATATTTTAAGGTCAGTCAAGTAGTTCATTTTGTTTTCTCGTTAAATTATGACGATTTTGTTTTTCTTCCGTATTTATTTTCTATTTTCACAAAAAAACAAGAAAAAAGAATTTGGTATTAAAACTCAAGCTAAAAGGATACTTTTTTTTATAATTCTAAGAATTCATTTTGAAATTAATTTAATATAGTGCCAACAGATAAATTCAACTTCCGGCATCCTAAGAGATTATTCCAAAAATTTAAAAAAAGAGTGATATTTCCGGATAATACGGTTTGTAATAGTTAGGTTTTTTTTTTCATTTTTAAACTTAATATTATAAAAAATGAATGAATGAATAAGAATTTACTGCTGTTTTGCAACACATTTGAGGTTAATAAAATTTTTGTGTAAATAAAAAATAAAATATTAAAGATGAAAAAATAATATAAAAAAAAGAGTGAAAAGCAAGAAATAAAAAACCTAGACCTAATTTTTTTATTGATTAAAACAACGTTGTTGAGAGAAGAAGGTGAAATGATGTTTTTGTTTTGCTTGGATTTAAAGTAAAAAATTTCAGCTAAAATTTCGGAAAAAAGGAATTTTAAAAAGTTGAGAAAAATATTTTTGCATTTTTAGGTTGTGTATTTTTAAAGTCTATTTGGAAGACTTTTAATGTTTTAAAAGCAAAATTAAACAGAATAATAAAATTAAAGGAAATCTTTATAAATAAACTATTATAAAATAACTCAAAGCAATTGTGAGAGCAATCAGAATTTTAGAAAACTCATGATTCGACGAAAAGAAACAATATGAATTTTTACGTTCTTTTGTCAAAAAAACCTTTAAAGAGAAATACAGTAGATTTAGTAGCTAGATAATGTGCTTTTCATATCAAAAAGTTTTACCAAATTAACTTGCGCTAATTGACCTTTATATTGGATAATAGAAACTGCAATTAATTAATATAAATTATTTATTGAAATATAAAATCAGTAGAGCAAATATACACGGTTAGTAAAATAGCATATTTTTTCCTAACAACTCAAAAATTTATACATATACCCTTTCCTAATGGTAGTAATACCTAGATTGGTAATTAATTTAAATATACCATAAGGGTAAAGAATTTTGTATTAAAAGCGATTGTTTTTATATTCCGCCTCTCTTTTAGATAAGAAATTTATTACTGTAAAGGTAAGAATATGAAATTTTACAAATTCAGTTGAATAGCAAAACATAGGCAGACTTTTCGTTCTCTAACATTTACTTCTGTAAACGCGAGAGGGTCGTCTCAGTTTCGTCGTAACTTAAAAAATTAATGACACATATATTTAGCACGGTGTTTTTTTTTTAATTTCAAGTCAACTTCGGAATTTGCTTATATTCTATTCTAAAATTCAAGGAAATAAGTTGTGATATCTTTTTGAGTTTGCAAAGAATGGTTTGAATTCGATAATTTGTTCAAAACTTAACTTTAAAAGAATTGGAAGAGAAGAGAAGATAAGAAAAGAATTTTTCTACAGAAATAGTTTCTCCATTTTAAATATGTATTTTAAAACTTTTATAAACAGACGGACAGACTAATCTTATATTCTCATTGCAAAACTTTTAAAGTTGCCACATTCAATTTGCCAGCTCTTGAATGTCATTAAAATATTTTAGCTACATACTTTGATTTATTTTGTATGAATTAAAATGTTTAATGGAAAATGTCATAACCTTTAAACTTTAATCTTTTTAACATTAAATTTCACCTTAATGTCAAATTATTTAATTTTCTCATATTTGTTTATAGCTTTTTTTAATAAAGTATGATGAGTGATCGATTTTTTCATAATTAAATGATTATAAAATTAAAATATTAATTTGTAATAATAAACTGAATGTCATTAACAATGGGATCAAAATAAATATTGAAATTTATATTGAAATTTACATTTTAATTATGATGATGGACAAATTTTAATTAATATTTTACATGTATTCTCACCTGTATGCGAATTTATATATGGTATATATAAGTATATGTCATTTCAAGTGACATATGACTTCATTTACATATTAATGCTATCAATTACCTTTGCCCGCTATTGTCAGATTTTGTTTTGTATTTAATAATAATGCTATATAATCCTTATTTTATTTTAAAGCTTTCAATAAAATAGCAACACTATATATTTAATATAACAATTAATGCTTCATGATTAAAAATTTTTTATAGGGTGATCTCATTTAAGTAATTATTTAATTATCATATAAAGTAGTCATTACTTGTTATAATCGGACAAAATAATAAATCTAGAATAATAGAGAAATTATAGAGATAAATATATTTTAAAAATTATATAAAGGCAGGCAGGTATTTCTGTTATATATTTAGTATACATATTATGTTACAAACTAGACACCAATTGGATAGCATTGCCAGAACTCAAAATATGACAGAAAATTGGTAACAAAAAAAAATATATGCTTTCAAAAGCTTTGTTTTGAAATAATCTATGTGAGTTTTTAGTTATGCAGGAAATATCTGGTGCCTTTTTTTTCAAAAGGTTGTAACTTAAAAACCAGCATAACTGCCCGCGCCCTTCCCATACAATTTTTTGCTGGAAATTGATCAAAAAATCATATTTGCCACCTTATATATGAAACACCCTGTATGTATATTAAAATAACAGAAATCTTTAACGTTTTGCATTCATTCAATATAAAAGATTTCAATTGAAATTAAATATTTGAAACATTTTTAATTTTAAAGACGAACATGGGATTCAGAAATTTTAAAAAATTTTAAAGTGACAGCCCCTACTCTGACCCTTTAAAATCATGTTTGATTATAAAATCATATTTGCGTATTCCTTTCACAGAAACTAAATTAAGTTTAACAAGTAAAAACGTTTCAGTCGGTTTAAATCGACCGTAGTATACCCTGTACCTTTACAATCGGAGCTTAAAAATTTGTTTTTGAAATATGTCATTCTATAGAAACTGCTCTGTCTGACCTATAATTGGAAACACAACTGCCAAGTTTCATGAACCAAACTTATTATTTTTCCAAATAATTAAAATTTCCTTTTAGAGTTGTATGACGGGAACCCGAACCAGTCCAACTATTCCATTAAAATTTTTAGGGCACATGTAAAATGTAATTAAATACACGTTTGCAAAATTTGATATTAATATTTCTATTAGCTTTTGAAATATTTAATAAAAACACCTCTTTGATTTGTATAGCACATACCTGAACCGATTGTCCAAATTAGTTCATTTACAATAGCAATGTAATTGCTACTTGCTAAAATTTGATGTCGACTGCATTATTCGTTTCTAAGCTATCGTGCGATCGGACGGGCGGACGGATACATTTGAATCAACGCAGAATTTTACGCGGAACAAGAATATATATATATATGTCCACATTCCAGACGACTCCTTCAAGTAGTTACAAATTCCAAAGTGAATATACCCTCCACGAAGGTACAGGTTATTAAAATTGAAAAAAATTAAAAAAAAAAAATGAGTTTTGATACCTCAGAACTAAATATAGCTGTGTCCTTGGTGAGACAAACAACTTGTACTAGGAAGTGAATACATATAGGATATCGACAACGTTATAAATCGGTTGAAAAATATATTTTTCTTTATAAACATGTACGTGCATACTTTGGAAGGGTAATAGGTGCGTACTGATAAAATTTATTATGTATGTATGCGTATACGATTGTTATAATTTTTATAAATTTCATTTTATATTAATTACAACAGTATATTATATGTTTACCTATATTTTACATTCGATCAACAAAATAATAATATTATCTTGTGTCTTTAAATAAAAAAATAAAAATGTTTACATTACAAAACAGAGTAATTTGTTCCAAAATAACTGAACCAAAAGAATACTTTCTCTTCTTTCTATAGATATTTAATATTTTCTTTTTTTATTTTGTTATTGAAAATACTGATATATAATGACGTTTTTCATTTAATGGTTGAATAAAGTACAAATACACCATTATTATATTGCTTCATAGTGTATGTTATAGGGAAAGAAATTTTCAAAAAAAAGGATTTTACGTTAAAAAAGAAAATATCAAAAAGGAAATATAAAAAAAAAACGAGTAAAAAATAAAAATATCTTTAGATTTTTAAATGAAATTTATAGAAATATGTTAACATTAGCAAAAACATTATTAAGGATAACAATTTAATGGTTCCCTTGCTATACACAAAAAGAGGAAACATATACATATAAGAGTATGCACGTAGGTACACACATATTATTATTTTTATTGGATGACAAGTTGAAATGAAAATTGGAATACTCTCTCGGAAGATATGTACGTAATTCACTTTTATTATATTGTATTGTATGTATGAATAATGTAGATGAAGCAAAACGATAGGAAATTATTTCAGTTGAAATCAAACAATAGAGAGAGAGATAGAAAAAGAAAGAGGAATATAAAAGGAAGAATAAGGAAAATTTAAAAAAAGGAAAGAGATAATAATTTTGTATGACGACGTAAATTATATAAATTGTTATACACACGCATAAATTATATTTTCAAATTATATTTTGTACACACACACACACACACACACACGCATACACAACATACATGTGTACTTTAATTTTAAATGAAATTTCAAAAATTAGAAGTTTATGTTATCAAAATTTTTGATTTTATATTTTTGATTTGTCCTTTTCGAACATTAAGATTCATAAACATCTGTGGCGTACTACACACACATTAAATAATTGTACATAAATTTTACTTTCTTTGTGTAACACATATAACAATAATTTAACAATAGGGGTCGTCGCGTCTTAGGTCACTTATGTCAATTTTTTCCACTTAAATTCTTCAATATAATTTTTCTTTAACGATTTATGTACATATATGAATGTGTTAAGAAATGAAAATAAGTAGAAAAAAAAATATTAATTTTTCCATCCCTTCTTCTACTTTATTAGGGATATAATTGTATATGGTTGCCTTTCAACATCATAACATTAATTTTTTTCCTATTGTAAGGTGAAAAAAGATTTATTATCTTCGGGTTTAAGGTGTTCTTTATATATTAATAAAAGAAGAGAATAAAAAAAAAGTAATAATAAACAGGAGAATTTTTATAAATAATGAAAAAATAAAAATGAATTATGGTTACGTATATGTGTTAAAATTCTTTAAGCAATGAGAATTGTTTATTTTTTTTGAGGTTTAATAAAATATTAAAGAGCACAATTGTTTAAAATTCAATATTAAATAGAAAAGGTGGGAAGTTTTTATTATTTTCAATATTAACATTTTTTTTGTTAACACCCAGTCGGTATACTAATTTCATTAAACCGAACATACCTGCGGATAAAACATGAATTCTTTTACAAAATATGTTGAAGCAGAATTGCTCTTTAAGTATAAAATAGAGAAAGGTTAAATAAAATGGGAAGCTAGTATAAAATTAAATATTGATTTTGCAAAAACATTTTTTGATGTTTCTTGTTTTGATCTATACGTACACCATACAAAATTTAATTAAAATATTTAAAATTTCATTAAATGTGCTCTGTATACTTTCTATATAGTTTATTAAGAAAACACTTTTAGCAAACATAGGTTATTTACTTTTTAAATTAATTTAAATGAAATTTTTGTATAAGACATCTAAAATATAAAATAACTCAAAATAAAATTCATTATGAAAAATTGTAAATTATAGTGCACATTTATTTAGATATTTATTTAGACATTAGTTTAGGTAGGCGATTTCGGAAAAAAATGACAGTTTCTTAAAATTTAAATACAGTTAATTGCCTTGATATAATATTGGAACTAAATATGAACAAATTTTAAAATTCAGTATACTAAAAATAATTAAGTCAAAAATAGCTTATTATAGTCTCCTTAGATTGTGATTATCAAATCAAATACCTACTTTAAGATTTTAATCTTTTCTTTTAAATAAATCTAGAATTATAACTATTACTAATTTGCAAATTTTAAAAGACTCTTTTAAAATAAAATTATACTACCGTTTTTCATTTGCACTATACAAATACCATTAACAAAATGGAATTTCAAATAATCCTGCAGCACTCACATTTCTACATATTCATCGTTTCTGCTTAAAAAAAATTCCGTTAATATTAGTAATAACTTTAGTCTTTAGCATATACATATTTAAGGCAAGCATATATGAAGTAAGTTAGAGGATTCCTTTTAATTGGATTACACGGAAAACCTTCCATCTATCAAGCTATATCTCTGGTAACCCCTATAAAACCATGTAAAAGAAGAAATATGTTAGGATATCAGGATTTTTTATATTAACATTCCCAAATCTCAATATATTTGAGAATTTTAAATTAAAAATGCTTTGAATATTTGAAACATTTTTAAATTTCCAAAAATATTTTACAAAACTATATTTAAATATGGTGCATATATACATACATGGATGACTGCGTGTGTTATTATAAAAAGTTTTTGTTTAATAGAAATTATTTTGTGATGGTTACAATCATTGTGTCTTGTACTTTTCAAACATAATTTAGTGAAAGGAATAATTCTAAGATATTGGTACCCACAGAATTTAAGGATTTCTATTATATACTATTATTCAAGGTCCCGATTATGTTATTTTAATAATATATTTGGGGCTGATTCAACAATGCAGTTTCAGTATCATGTTTCAGTATTCAAAAAAAAAATTTGTGGTTTAAAAGAAAAACATTTTTTTTTTGTTATTTAAAACAAAATTTTCAAGCAGCTTCAATAAGATTAATTTTTTCTTCGAGTTTTATTTGTACTGCAATAAAATATCGAAAAGTTTTGTAAAGATTTTGTATTAAAAAATTAAACATAATACGAGTAAACGGAAAAATTTCAATAGTTTGCAAGCAAAAGAAAAGTTTCGATTTTTTTTTTTTGTGTATTTTAAATCGAACAAAGTAAATTTAAAAGAAGTACATAACTAGATACGAGTATATGAAAATAGCTTTAAAAACCTATTAAATTAAAAAGAAATTTTAAATTTAAAAAGTTCTCGACCTTAATGCGGTTCTCTAAAGATTTTTGATACAGTTAGGATCCAAGAAGCATTTTAAATTTTTTATTCGTATTCGTATGCTTCTTATAATTTTCAATAGTATGCTTCTTATAATTCTCACATTGAGTTCTCATAAATTTATAAGAATAATGTATGTGTTATACGAGTATTTATATATCATGCATAATTTTAATATTTTTAAGGAAAATAATGAATTCAGTTCAAAAATCTCCATTTTCTATGAATTAAAAGCAGCTGAATTTCAAAAAAAAAAAAAATTATTAACAAACGACTAGCTATGTATTCTTTAAAAAAAAAAAAAAATTCAATAAAAATTGCATATATTTAGGGGATTTATTTACAATAATTGTTTATTTAATATTGAAAATTTTTTCATATAAAAACTATATTTTAATTGAATAAATTTTTTTAAGAATTTTACTTTTTAAAAATAAATCAAACTCTCTCTACCTCTAATTATTATTGAATTCTTGTCTGTTTCTCAAATTATCTCTATCTTTGAATTAATATTAAATATGTTGTCAATTGAAGTATAAAGTTGTTATCATCATATTGAAACCAATGTAAATTAATGCAAAAAATTAACCCAACATATGGGGCGTATAGGATTTAATAACTGATATCATACTAAATTGTAAATTATCTCGCACAATTTTTTTTTCAATAAAATATATAGATAACAAACACATATATACGAACTAAATATTAAGGAAGACCTGTTTTGAATCAAGTAATACAGATTTATTCGAAACAACATGAAATTGCCTTTATTATTATTTAAAAAAAAAAAAAAAAAAATTATAAAAATAATTTAACTTTGTCGAAAAAAAAATTATGAATCAAATTTTTATGAATGCGTTCTAGCAAGAAAAACAATAAAATTTGTAAAAAAAAAAAAAGAACAAAAAATTTAAATATATAGAGTTGTACTGGAATTTCGGCAAAATCGGAATTCGCCTTTCAGGTGAAATAAAGCAATAAAAGAACATTAATAAAAACAAAGGCCATATTTTGCTCTTATGAAAACATTTTTCCCTATTTATTTTAAGTTTTTAAGTGAATTTTAGGCAAAACGGAAATGAAAAAAAAAATATAAGCAAAGTTTTTTGTTGCCTTTTTTCCAAAAAAAAAAAGTATATATATTCTGTCAGTTAACCAATATACAACTTCCTATATGTTGATATAAAGTTAAAAAAAAAGTTTTGTGCAAATAGCAAAAGAAAAAAAAAATTGAAAAAAAAAACACAAATTTTTTTTTTAATATTTTTAGTATATTTTTCATATAATATAATAATAACTAGGACAACGTTAGCTAAGAGGAGAATTTTTATTCCTTTTGGGAAAATAAAACTATAATATCAATATAAATATTTTATCTATGTGTGAATAATTATATAATATGAGTATATACAATATATTGTATATGTATGATGGAAAAAGTAAAAATTATACAATTTAAATTCAGGATTTTTCAATAATTTCGAAGTAGTTGAATGTTTAAATGGCTCGCATCAAAGAATCTATGTAGAAGATTTTTTAAAATATTAAGACATGTTGAAGTATTTTATTTATATATATATTTTATTTATATATAGCAAAAATATTGACAAATACACTAAAATTGCTTAAATACAGTTATATTGTCTTAACTTTGCATCTGTTATAAGAGAATGGATGAGAACGGCGTGAATGTAGGATCTTATGCATATCCGATTAATGTAAATTTGAAGTGATATGAGAGTGTAAATTAAAGTGAAAAATGTTTAAAAAATTATAGTCCGCTAAATTAATGATTATAGCGAAATAGAACTTTAGTTCTAATAAACACATAAAAATAGCGAATAAACTTTAGTTCTAAGAAAGAAATTCAGTTGGCTTTAGTTACAAAAAATTAATGTAATAACTTATCTGAGTCGTCACCTTAGATCAGAAGTTTTCTAATTTGCACTTTAAAAATTATATCAGAGATCGATAAAATGATATGAGACTTTTTTATCTACAAAAAATTTTTTAATAAAATTGCAAACATATTCTAAGTCCGTATAGAATAAACGGACCTAGGATATTTCAGTTCTGAAAAAAACGCTGTTTAAGAGGATTCATTTTTCAGGATTCATTGTTCAGAATTCATTTGTGGATTTTGAGACAAAAAAACAATTAGAGTTGTTTGGAGCCTATGTTTACACAGTAAGAGCAAAAAGAGTGTTATACTTGTTTAGACAATATGCATATTCTAATTTGTACAATGTACAAGTATTAAAAATTAACAAATAATTTCAAAAACATTCTCCAATAATTTCATGAACGTTTCTCATTAATTCGTCACGAACCCTACATTAAAAGTTAAAAAACCCTGATACAAGAAACAAAATATGCCATGTAAAATATTGTTTTTTATAATAAAAAAACAATTTTAATAAAAGCAAATAATATTTTTTGTTTTGTAATAAAAATTGGCTTTTAAAAAAGAGCATGCATTGTGTTTTATATGTGTTCCAAATAAGGATGGAAAAATTTTATTTCGTTTTTATTTAAGGTTTTTCGTTATACTTTTTTTTCTGTTTTAATTCCATAGTTCTAATAGTTTATTGATATTATCATAATTTTTGATCATTAAATTCCCATTGAATTTTGTGTTTATTTGCAGACTGTACATTTACTGTTCAAATTGTTAAAGGATCTCGTGGTTTAGGATTTTCAATTTGTGGAGGTGTCGATACGAATACTGCATTCCCCGGTTTAATACGGATTAAACGATTATTTCCACATCAAGCTGCTTGGTCAACTGGAAAATTACAAACAGGCGATATTATATTAGAATCTAATGGAATTCCTTTAACAGGACTAACAAATTATGTAAGTTTTATAATAAATAAAAAATTATTGTTGAAAAAAATTTTTTATTAAAATTAATTTTTTTCTTTCTTATTGTATAAAATTTAAAGGAAGCCCTAGAAGTACTTAGAACATTGCCAAATGATGTTGAATTATTAATATGCCGTCCTGTGGATGAGCAATATAAGAAATTATCACCACCGACTGAACCACCGAAACCGCCACAAAGAACACAACAACAATCAATACAAACTCAAACTGCCCTTGAAGATATGGGTGTTTTAATGCCATATCAACAACAGCAACAGCAACAACAATTTATTAATGCAACACAATATTTAAGTGATGCAGCTGCTGTTGCAGCTGCTGCATATTCAACAACAGCAATAATACCAACAAATTGTTATGGGGTAAAATATTAATAATAAAATATATTACGAGTAATATCGAAATTTTATTATTTTTTCATTTTTCAATTTATATAGGAATTCGAAATATTTATGATTAAACAACAAGGATCTTTAGGTTTCACGATACATAAAGAAGATGAATCAATATTAGGCCATTATGTACGTGCACTTGTACGTGAACCAGCAACAACAGATGGTCGTATTAAACCAGGTGATAAAATTGTCGCCGTTAATGATATACCATTATCACCAATGACACATGAACAGGCTGTGATATTTTTAAGACAATCTGGTGATGTGGTTAAATTACGTTTATATAGAGATGAACCAAATACACCGGAAGAACCACCGTCACCAACTGTCACAGAAAGAGAAAATAGTTTTGGTGGATCATCTTCGTCTCATAAAAAACCTCATTTAAGGTAAAATTTATAAATACATAAGGATATGTAGACACTGGATGTTTCTGTTCTAAGTGCACTACTTTATCGGTGAATAAAACTATTAAGAATAAAGGGTGAAAATTTGTTGCTTGTGTTCAACGACTTCCGAAACACAAAAAGTTAAAAGCAATTTCGATTGTTTGTTCTTTTTTTTGGTTTTGAGTATAACTTACTTCTTGCGCAAGATAACCACTTAAGAAATTATGACTTTGAAAAAGCTTGGGTTTTCTATTCCAATCAAAAGTTCCATTAGATCAAGTGACATAATTTTTTTTAAATTTTTAATAATTTGTTTGAAAAATTTTGTATCATGTAACTACTTGACTTTGCTTAATTACCCAAGAACCCTTTAAAGGTAGATAGATATTTGATACATCAGACAAAAGCTGAATGCACAGAAACTGAAAGTACACTAAAATTTGAGAAAATATTTCGTTGCTAAAGTTTTCGATTCAGAAAGTTCAAAATATAACTATATAGCGCAAATATTCACAGAAACGAAATTATACTGAAAATTACAGTAGAATTGAAACATCCTATAACATCTAGTAATTCAGTTAATATGAATTTATGAGATTTGAGTAATTCTAAGCAAAATACAATAAAATAAGAAAAAATTTTTTTTTCCATTTTATTTTACTTTCAGGCCAGAAGCAATAAATCTTCTAACTGACTTAGCTCATAAGAAACAAAATTCCCAAGGTGATTCAACGGAATCATCTAATTTGTCTACAAGCAGTTCACCAAGAAGACTTAAACGAGGATATAAATCACAAAGTGAACAGGATGCGTCCGATTCAAAAAGTAAATATATATGTACATTTAAATATATTTGTATATGTATATACATTTATATGTAATATACTTTATAAAGTACATTATTATTAAGTATGTACAAATGTACGTTCTCAAAAGGGTATATTTTGAATTTTCAATTTCATTGCTTTTACTTCATTTAATATGCCTATGGGCTTCAAACAATGGCGAACAATACATTTACGTACACTTTCATTCTATTGGAAATTTCAATAGAATGCTTTTTTTTTTATTATAAAGATTCCGATATACTTGATACAATTATTCTATTGTTACATTGTGCTATTTGGCTATACATTTTGTATTATTTCAGCCCATATGGTTGAGAAGCAAGAGATATAAAGTCAATTTTATATCCCATATGTGTATTTAATACCTTTATTCCTTTACTTTATTTTCTGTATTTGCAAATGTTTTATACGTATATGGATTGAATTTTTGTGGAAAGGAAATTAATATTCTATTACTTGATTACGAGTATGCATATATTAAAGAATTTCTTATATTCTTTTTAATATCTCATTTTTAAAGGTTCCAACAGTAATCCAGTTTATTTGGTTTCAAGTCAAACAACAACACTATGTTCAGACTCTGAACAAAGTATTGATAGTCAGTGTTCTTATATTATTCAACCTGGAGATAATGTAAATGAAGTAGTTTCACCAAGCGGGAAGTGCAATCGACCAAATTATTTAGATTTAAGTAATAGTAATAGTAGTGATGGAAATACAATTAGAAAAGCAAAATATCAATTTGGTGGTAAGTGCATAATATATTTAATTATTATAATAATTACGTTTTTAAGTTCATATTTTTTTTTAGAATGAGCCATTTAAATCTAATTCAATTGCAATATAATATGAGAGGATAAAAATTTAAATGGGATTAATTTACCGCGGCTTAATATTAGGGCAAAATTCTAAGCGTTCTTTCCATTATCTAAGGATCTATTCATTAGAAATCAGAAAATTATTTAATTTTTTGTCCTTTATGTCTAATACTGTTCCAGTTCTGATCCTGTCTTTAGAATTAGTAAAACCAGTTGCTATTTTGTGATACGGGGTCTATTAAAATCAAAACTGTGTTATTTTAAATTACAAAAACAAAAACGGAAGTTATCGGATTTTCTTTCAACAAAGTTTTTTTAAATTTCTTCTTGATATTATTCCTACAAACTTGAAAATTATAGAATAATATTCTTGTTATTTTTTCAACATTGATATTTCTTAGTTCCAACCGCATTAACCAAGATAGACTAAAATTTTTTGAAAAAAATTTGTGATTTTCAACTTTTAAGGTTTAAATAATAGTTTCTCAAAAACCAAACATTCTAATAATATTTTCTTCAGTCTCATTTGTGTAATAAAGTTATTCATGTTTAGCACATTTTAAAATATTGTTGTATATTTGGCTTAATTTATTTGTTCCCCCATTTCATTGGATATACCGAGTATAAGTTAATTTTATAAATTTTTGACCACAGTTTACATGGCAAGAATTGGTAGAATATAAAACTTGTCTCATAGTAAAATTATTTTCTAATTATAATATTTTGCGACAATGTTGAACAACTTTTGCTTATAGTATATAAGAAATTATTAGAAGTAATTTATTAAAGGAAAATGTGCTTTTACTTTTAAAATTGTTTTATGACAAAATTCTATTTGTGTTGGTTTCCTTTTTTGTTTTGTTTTATATAACACAAGTCTTTTATTTTAAAATAGAGTATAAGTGTCCCCAAGGCTATTCTGATATAGTTATAATAACTTTATAATCTGGAGACCACAAATATTTTTTATATTATAGAAGAAAAAATAGAAAAGGACAATAATGATTTGTCCCACAACTCCACAAAAACAAGAAAAAGAAAAATATTTTAATAGAGTTTTTTTTTCTATGGTTTTCTTAAAGTGTAGGTAAAAAATTATTTTCCCATTAAAGGCTTTTGATCACAAATTCTTAAATATTATGAAAAAGGATATTTTTTACTTATAATATATACATATATATGAAAAAGAGGTAACCTAAAAATGGTAAATATTTAAATTATGATAGACGACATTTTTAAAATTGAATTTTTAAGAATTTTTTTAGTTCCATCTCTTCTGGAAAAGAAACTTTTCTATTTCTATTTTAGATGTTTAAGAGTAGATCCATCGAAAGAAGAAAAAATCATATGTGATAATAATAATGTTTAATGTTACGGAATTTTTATATAAAATGTCAAAGAATCGAAATTCTTAAAATTATAATAGGTTAAATGCCAGAGGGAACAGTTCAAACGAAATTTAGTTATTTTAATATTTAGATTTAAAAAAAAAAATTCTTTTTAAATAAATGTGGTGCGTATAGGCATGTGTATTTCGGAAGCTTATGGGGAAAATCGTCTATCTAACATAAGAAATAGCTTGAATATATTTTGTTATTAATGAAAGAACATATTCCTATCTAGTGTAACACTCTTTGTTATTTTATTGCAAAATAAGGTATTTTTGTTTTAACTTATGATTTACATATAAAAGGGAAACAATCTAATATTTTTTAATTCTTTTAAAATGATTTCAGAATTTTTAAAATTTGGAATAGAAGGTTCTCCCAGAAAAGCTCTTAAAATTTATTATGGTATATTTAGTAATAGAAGTTGCCAATAGATAAATTTCAGTTGTTGGTAATATGGGAGAAAATTTTTAAATTTTACGTTATTTACACTTCAATAGCATTATTTAAAGCACGACAATTTTTAATATTTACCATTAATAGTGCAAACCACATATGATTTCGAAAACACAAGTTTCTATATATTGGTTTTCTGAAAAATATTAATCAAGTTATTTTTAAGGTTAGAACAACTCTTGTTGAGATTGGTTTTTGTATTAAAAGCAAACAAGGCTTTTGTTTATTAACTCTTGGAATTCATTCTATCATTTCCTATACGACTCAATAAAAAATTTTACTTTTTTTCTGATTTTTTTGTTAAAAAATTGATTGATTTTAAATTCAGTCTGATTAAAATTTGTATGAGATCCACTATTAATACGGTTTTGTTAACATTTATAAGCTATACACCAATTTCTTTAAATCAATGAAATTTTCTGCGATATTAGGAAAACGAGTACAATAATTTCAATAATTCACTTCTTCTGTCATATACGCTCAATATATGACAATTTTTGTCTTACTAGCTTTAAGATTTTCACTCCAAATATATTCTCTAGATATTTTTCATATTTGTTGTTATTTAAATAACAATACATATGACATTTTTTCCTATACATTTTTGAATTTACCACATGCAAGTTATCACCGTCTTTAGTTACATATTCAAGTGGTATCAAATTACATCTTCAGTACGATACTAATTTCTGTTCACATGAAAATTGCTGACACAGCGTCTGCAATCGAACATGTTTAAACATGAAGAAATTACGAAATTATCGTTCCCATCAAAAATGCTGACGAAACGTCTATAATTTTGCACGAGGCCGGAAACGAACTTAATTTTAATTACTATAAATACTGTTAGATTTTAAGATATGATTTAGTCTAAAATTGGTGTTAATAAGAATAGAATAGTATAATTAAACTATCAATTCGAATTTAAGTAATTGTAAAATTTAATTTTTAAGTAATAGTTGTGACATTGTGTGAAATAAAATTATTTTTTTATAATCGAATCAAGATAGTTTAATAACTGGCGCCCAACGTGACTTGAATCGTGAAATCGCAAAACTCTTCGTTAAATTTTAAAAGAAAAGAAGAAAAATAAGCATATCGCGATAAAAGTGTACCCAACTATAGTGCGCGTATTGTGGAAATCCGAAGTGAAATAAAAAGAAAAAGGAACTGAAGCAAACCGTACTTACAAAAAAGTGTTGAAGATTGTGCCGCAGTAGGACGTTTACGAGAATAAAAGTTCACGTCTAAAAAGGACAAACACAACTCAACCGCTATTCGCATTACTCACCAAGACTCAAACAGATGAATTACGTTTTTTTCCTGTAAGTAGTTTTTCATTACACTTAATCTTAAAAACTTAACTGAGGGAAACTAACTGCATCTCACTGAATAAGCTTTAAAAATATAGAAGCTTCGTTAATTTTAAAAAAATTAAGATTTAAAAAAATTGAAGTGATAAATGAAAATTAAATTGAAAATTTGAAAAATTAATCAATTAACCGATAATAAATTGAAAAATTAAAATTTAACCAATAAATATTTAATACAAAAATAAAACAAAAGTAATTAAAAATTTAAATGAAACCAGTAAAAAATTAATAAGATTAACCAATTAAATTTTATATTACCAAGAAATATTTAATTAAAAAATAAAACAAAAGTAATCAGAAATTTAAATAAAACCAGTGAAAAATTAATAAGATTAACCAACTAAAAACTTAAATTTAACAAAAAATTTGAAATTAATCGACAAAATTTGAAAGAAAAATATAATTTAAAAGTTTAAAACCGCGTAATAGAATAATTTAATTAGTGAAATTACCTTAATAAAAAGTTAAAAATGGAACAAATAATGGAAGAGCTCAAAAAATTAAATGGAGCCATCAATGCTCAAATTGAACAAAGCAAACGGTTTGAAATTCGCCTAGCAAAACTAGAGGCTCAGTTCAATACACCACAACCGCAGGTAACAAATTTGGCAGCACCGAAAAGTGAAGACGACCTGAAACAAATATCGAGACTTCCGGACTGTGTCAAAGATTTACAAACCTTTGATGGCGATGCAGTGCAGTATGTATCATGGGTGCACAGCGTAGAATCAATTCTACGAGATTACGAAGTTGTCAGAAACAAACCCATATACAGAGCAATATTACAAGCTATTAGAGGAAAAATTAGAGGTAGAGCAGATGCAGCTCTAATATCGTACAACCTGTTCGACGAAGAATGGGCCGCAATCAAGCAGTGTTTGTCCCTGAATTATGCCGACAAACGGGACATACGCACATTGGAGCACCAAATGAGCACACTGACGCAGGGAAGATCAACCATAGATGAATTCTACGCCAGAGTCAACCATCAATTCTCCCTCATAATCAATAAGATCAAGACCGAGAATTATACAAAAGAAACTATAGACGTATTGATAGAATCACAAAGAAACAGAGCACTGGACGTATTTATCCGAGGGCTCAATGGGGAATTGTCCAGGTACTTGATGCTTCAGAAACCGTCAACTCTGCCAGAAGCATATTCAACGTGTCTAGAGCTCCAGAACTATAGTTGCCGAAACTTCGCTATACACAACAGGAATGATAACAACAGAATCACTGTACCATTCAACAAAATGTCCATGAAACGACAACAACCAAGTGCTGGGAACCCAAGGTCGTATCAACCAGAACAGCCATTAACAGTGGAACAACGGAACTTGGCTTACAACATTCAACATCAGAGAGAATCGCAACCTCCACCTAGACCGCCAAAACCGTTAGAGAAGATGGACGTTGACCGATCCATACAAACACGTCAGGTTAATTATATGAACCGGCCAGACAACTACAGGGGAATATACAAGAGGCCACCATCAGTAGGCAACATGCCTAGCAATAAGCACCAAAGGCTATTCAATATGGAAACACTTGAAGACGACGTAGATGACCACCCAGAAGAATGCAGCGAATATGAAGAAGAACCAGCATATGCAGATGATGAGGTTCAAGAAGTAAATTTTATGACGGACGCCTTTCAAGCGTTCCTTACTTAGAATTCAAGACAAAAAACAACCAGCTCCTAAAATTTCTAGTCGACACAGGAGCTAATAAAAATTTTGTAAGAGAAGAGATCGCGACAAATGCCAAACCAACAACAAAACCATTCAAGATACGTTCAGCTGGAGGAGATATAACAATCACCAAGAAGATCGGAGGAAGATTTTTTCAGAGTCTGGGAAACAACACCTTCATTGAATTTTTTGTTTTGCCAGGATCGAAGACCTTTGATGGTATAATTGGAGACGACACGCTTAAGAAGCTCGAAGCCATTATAGACAGAAAGAACAACACCTTAAGGATCAAGCCAGATATAAAAATTCCGTTAAAGGCAAAGGCATCAGCTCAAGTCAACACCATCGAAATCGGGGCAGACCATTTACCGAAGGCAATCCAAGAAAAAATTATGGGAATAATAAGGAAATACGAGAAAATATTTGGCCCAATAAACGACAGGGAAATAATAGACACACAAGTGAAAGCAGAAATTAAAACTACTACTGATGATCCCATATACACCAAGTCATATCCATACCCAGCCAATATGAGGAAGGAAGTAGAGGAACAAATCAAAAAGCTGCTAGAGGATGGAATTATCCGCCCTTCGAAAAGCCCTTACAACTCACCGATCTGGGTAGTAGCCAAGAAACCCGACTCATCAGGTGTGAAGAAGTATAGAATGGTTATCGACTTTAAACGACTTAACGCAGTAACGGTACCAGACACATATCCTATACCGGATATTACAAGCACACTAGCAAGCCTAGGCCAGGCCAAATTCTTTACAACATTAGATCTGACATCCGGATTCCACCAAATCATGATGCACAAAAAGGACATTCCCAAGACGGCTTTTTCAACAATGAATGGAAAGTACGAATTCCTAAGACTACCATTCGGGCTGAGGAATGCGCCTTCAATATTCCAACGCATGATAGATGATGTTCTAAAGGATCAGATAGGCAAAAGCTGCTACGTATACATCGACGACGTTATCATATATGGAAAAACGGAGGAGGAACATTTAAGGAACATTGAAACGATTTTTAGCATATTGGAAAAAGCTAACCTGAAGGTCAACCTGGAAAAAACAAAATTCTTCAACACCGAGACAGAATTTCTTGGATATATAGTCACAAGCGAAGGAATCAAACCCGATCCCAGAAAAGTGGCGGCCATTCAGAACATCATGCCACCGACAAATTTGAAGGACCTAAAATCATTCTTGGGACTCACATCATATTATCGCAGATTTATTCAAGATTTTGCAAAAGTGGCGAAACCACTAACGAGCTTAACAAGAGGCGAAAACGCACAAATAAAGGCCAATCAATCTAAGAAAGTTGGAATCAAATTGAATGCAGAAGAGTTAAAGGCATTTAACAGGCTGAAAGAATTACTTATATCTTCAGAAGTCCTAATATTTCCAAATTTCGAGAAGCCGTTCATCCTAACAACCGATGCTTCCGACACAGCTATTGGAGCGGTGTTATCACAAGGTGAGATTGGAAAAGATAAGCCAATTACGTACATTTCCAGATCGCTCAATACCACGGAAGAAAACTACGCCACAAATGAAAAGGAAATGTTGGCGATAGTATGGGCATTAGACAACTTGCGAAATTATTTGTATGGGGCTAACAAAATCAAGATACTTACAGATCACCAACCACTCACTTTCACCTTGAGTAATAGGAATCATAATGCAAAGCTCAAAAGATGGAAATCAAAAATTGAGGAATATAACTACGAGCTGATATATAAGCCTGGGAGAACAAATGTTGTCGCGGATGCACTATCCAGGCTGCCAACCGAAGTAAACAGCTTATCAACAAGCTCGACCGAAACGGCAAGCAGTTCAGATGAGGACAGCGTAACGGAAACAGCACATAGTGGCGAGGAGGACAGTTCTGATCTCATACCCCACTGCGAGACGCCGATAAATGTCTTCCAGAATCAAATCATTATAAGACAAGGAAAATACATAGAAGCACACGAAGAACCACATCCAAGGTACCACAGGCATTACATCGATCTACCAGAAATAAATGAAGGAACCCTCACGAAAATACTGAAAGAAAGATTAAATCCTAACCTCGTGAATGGAATAAAGATCCCAGAATGCTACATCCGCATACTGCAGAAGGTCTTTAGGGATCACTTTAACAGATTCAAAATCCGTATAACGCAAAGCATAGTGGAAGACGTAGCTCTAGAGGAAAGGAAATTCAGCATAATCGAGAGCGAACATAAGCGAGCACACCGAAATTCAGAGGAAAACAGAAAGCAAATACTAGCAAAATATTACTTCCCACATATGAGCAGTTTAATAAAACAATATACTAAAACTTGTGATATCTGCAGCAGCAACAAATACGATAGGCGACCACATAAACCGCAGTTGCAAGAAACTCCAGTACCTAAATATCCAACACAGATATTGCACATGGACTTGATGGAGATACAGGGAGAGAAGTATATATCATGCGTCGACAAGTTCTCTAAATTTGCGAAATTCTTCAGAATCAAGGATCGATCAGCTATTCATCTAAGGGACAAAATAACGAAGGTATTACACTATTTTACCGTCCCGAAAATGATTATATTCGACAATGAGCGCAGCTTCGTGAGCCCTATAACACTGAACTACATCAGGGCTTTGGGAATAGAAATCTACACCACACCATCACAAAAAAGCGAGGTAAACGGGACAATCGAAAGGGTGCATTCAACTATTATCGAAATAGTAAGATGTCTTCAGAAAGAATACCCGCAACTTTGCCAAAAAGAAATCATCAACTTAGCAGTAGATCGCTACAACAATTCAATACACTCTGTAACAAAAATGAAGCCCAGCGACGTTTTTTTCGGCAGACCAAGTGGAACATCCTATCAGAATCTCATCGAAGCAAGAATAAAGATTAATAATGAACTCACAGAACGCATCGAGAAAAATCAGAAAACGAAATTAAAGAGAGAAAACAACAAAAGAGACGAACCTAAAAACTATCCAATAGGTGAAACAATTTACGTTCGAGACAAGCAAATCAAGGCAAAGCACAAACCGATATACAAGAAAGAGATTGTGGCAAAAAACAATAAAGCTACCATTATTACCGCTTCCGGAAAAAGAATCCATAAATCACACATCAAGAACATATAACATTAGAATATTATGTTAATAATCAAAACCTTAGGTTTCTTTTTAGACTAGCAGTCACTAGAATTACAGCATTTCCGAAAATCTTCGAATTCAAAGGCGCAATAGCAACCATTAAACAAGGACAAGGTCAAATCTTGGAAGGAAATTTCAATTTGGTGCACATCATTGATTTAAAGAGCTATGACGAGGTTATACAACAAATCATTCCTTTGGTTGATGGAATCAACTCGACCAGCATAATGAAACCACAGTTAGAACACCAACTGGCTCAAATAATGGAATTTCTGACTAAATTGAGAAGCAGCAAATCAAGAGTTCAACGGTCAATAAACTGGATTGGTACAGCATGGAAATGGCTGGCAGGAACACCAGACGCCACAGACTGGGACAACATCGTTACAAGCCAAGACAAGCTGATACAAAATAATAATCAACAGTACAAAATAAATCGTGAAGTTATGAGGATAACAAACCAAGTAGTAGAAAGATTTAACCACATTTTGGAACATGTAGGGAACTTAGATCATCGATCCGAACAAATAATATTTAACAAACTTGGAATCATAAAAGAAGCCTTGGGAGAAATCGTGTTAGCGACAGAATTAGCAAAAAATGGAATTGTCAACACAAATCTTCTTAGCAGGATTGAAATCCAAAAAATACTGAAGGAGATCGATACACTACCCTACGTCAACGAAATTGAGGCAATAGAATACGCAAAACCACAGGTAGTAACCAATGGACGAGAAATTCTCTACATATTATCAATACCGAAGACAGGCAACCAGTACTATGACCACATTATAGCGAGATCAACAATCCGAAACTCCCAACAAGTCTACCTCGAATATCAGGAACTTCTCGTGAAAGATGACGTATATGGCATATCGACAAAATGCGAGAATTTAAGAAACATCACCATATGCGAAAGAAGTAAAATTCGAAAACTGGACGAAGGACACTGTATGTATCAACTGCTAAAGGGAATAAACGCCAGTTGCAGCCTTCAATACAATAAGGAAGAAATCATAGAAACCATAAGTGAAAATATCATCTTTCTCAATAATTTCAATGGGGAGCTAACAAGTGGCAACACGAGCAAACACTTAACTGGAAGCTTTATGATACAGCATACCAACGAAACCGTTCACATAAAAGGTCAGAAATTTACAAGCGAATCTGCCACCACGTCGCAAGTTTTACCACCTGTTCTTCAAGAAAATTTAAAAGAAGGAGATATCAAGCTAAGCCTCGACTACATTCACGATCTTCATATCAGCAACACAAAACAACTTCAGAAGCTAATACCAAGGAGCCAACTCTCTATAGCATCCGATATTACTATAGGACTCGTCATCATTGCAGTCATCATCATTTGGGTCATCAAGAAAAACATCAGCAAGGTTGTGAGAAAACGCACTCCAACAGTGGTTCCTACTATAGAGATTCCGCAAATTTCAGTCATAGAAGCACCAAAATTCCAGCTTGATCTACGGGACGCAGATCTTTGAAGGGGGAGGAGTTATCACCGTCTTTAGTTACATATTCAAGTGGTATCAAATTACATCTTCAGTACGATACTAATTTCTGTTCACATGAAAATTGCTGACACAGCGTCTGCAATCGAACATGTTTAAACATGAAGAAATTACGAAATTATCGTTCCCATCAAAAATGCTGACGAAACGTCTATAATTTTGCACGAGGCCGGAAACGAACTTAATTTTAATTACTATAAATACTGTTAGATTTTAAGATATGATTTAGTCTAAAATTGGTGTTAATAAGAATAGAATATTATAATTAAACTATCAATTCGAATTTAAGTAATTGTAAAATTTAATTTTTAAGTAATAGTTGTGACATTGTGTGAAATAAAATTATTTTTTTATAATCGAATCAAGATAGTTTAATAACTTGCATATAAATAAAATATATTTAAAAACAAAAATATATTTGAATGATTCTTAAGAATTACTAAGTATACAAAATCGATGTTAATTTTATGAGATTTAGGAGGGATACATTATAAATTTTATGGTTTGTTTATATGAAAATAATGCAAATAATGAAAATGAAAATCTTGAGATATAATGCATATAATGTGAATATATTTGTTATCCTGGGATGTCCGTGATTGTTGATATCTCGATTAAATTAAGTTTTTGAATAATTTTTCAAATTTTTTCTGAAAATTCTAAACAATTTTTATTGAACAAATTTATTATTTAAACAAATTTAACGTATTTACGCTTGCGGAAATTGATTTTTTTCTACAATAATGTTATACTTGAATGAAAAATTTAATAAAAATCATTTTAGAATTAACTAAACTATTAAATGTCTAACAAATTTTTACTTCAGATTTACATTTATACAAAAATTTCTTTATTTTAAATTTCCGAACAAAAATTTTCCACTTTTAAAGTATATAGTGTTATCTAATACATGATACTTTGAATAAACATTACGAAATTTTCAAAAAATTTCTATTCCTTTATAAAGAAATATTTAAATTTTGTTCACATATCCTTACTATGAATTTATTTTTTGTTTATAAAAAGACCAAAATAAAAACCCTTGTTAAATATTAAAATTACAGACATAATTCAATTCAAATTTATAGAATGCGGATATTAAATTTTTATTTACTTTCAAATATGCTATACATTGTTATATAAAATACATACATACTGTATAACTGTATACAGTATAATGTTTTGGTGACCCTTAAGCGGTCAATATTTTAAGGGGATCATAATATTATATAAAATATCATATATAATTATAACCTTTGTTATATCCTTTTCTTATATCATATATATACATATATAAACACACATACATTTAGCTGTACTAATAATAATCTTTTAATATGCTTTTGCTTTATTTTCAGTATGTCCTAATACTTATGAATTAAATAATTTAGATAATGATGAATTAGATGCACCAATACGACATCATCATCATCCACATCATAATCAACATCATCAACATCATCATCAATATAATCGTTCGAATAGCAATAATCTTAATAATAAAAATTTAAATTCAATACCACCATCATCAAATAATGAATTCAATAGTTTACCATGTGATGTTCTTTTAGGTTCCTCAACAAAATATTCTGAATCAGAATTTAGTAATGATGATGTTGATCAAAATATTGGAAATTCAATTAATAATATTATATGCCATAAAAATCCATTGTATCAATCGGTAAATGTTCAAAATCAATTACAATTAGAAAATAATTTTGAAAATAGTCAATCTGAATTGAAAAATTCAACAAATGCACAAGGTAAGTAAATTATTATTATATAATACATTTTATAAATTATAAGGGAGTCTATATTATATTACATATATTTGGTTTGAGTTATTTCATTATTTTGTAGGTTATATAGATATTTATTCATTACCAAATTATGTATATGTATGTGGGTAATACATAACCTAATATTTACATATATCATAATTACTTATAAATTATAATAGTGATGGAAATGTGTGCATAGCACCTGTAACATAAAACTGTTTTTATATCTAAATAAAAAATTATGGTATTATTGTATTTTAAAAGTTTTGATACTGCAGCTAAATTGTATTAAAGCTGTTTTTAAAATTATTTGAAACCATCTTTAAAGTCATTGTAAAGTTATTGTCATATCACTAACTGTGTACTGCTAATTATGAACATTGAACAAAGTTTAAATGTCAGTTAAAGGATGAGTGGAAATGGTGTTATGTGTTCAAACGTTCTACACTATTCGAGACTATAAAAGATAGCTCAAGAATATTAATTTTGTTATTTCTGGTTCCATCAATTAATTTACAATAACACACATAGTATAGAAGGTATTAAAGCATGCATTTCGTATCACTATTGTCTCATTCTTACGACATTTCCTGTTATAATATTATTGCTCTAAAGGTGCTGTATACTACCTATAAACATATTCTATGGTTTATAAAAGCAAGAACTAATTCGAATTTAGATCCTTTTTTTGGAAAAAAAATATAAAATATGTATGTAAATTTTTGTATATTACTTCATAAATTTTAGAGTACATATAATATATATTTAGGATCTTTGTTTTCATTTCTACTTTGCTAGTGGTATTCATTTGTTTACAAAGGACTTCTTTTGTAAATAAAAAATTTTAAATATGTGTTGTGATGTGTATATATATGAATGAACTATACACACAATTATTTACAGAAAAATTTTGATATTCAAAGGAATAAAATTATTTAGTAGCTCATATTTACAATTTGAAATGTTTAAAGTAGTCAACTTAAAATGCAAATAATTTGACTAAATTAATCACTTGAAGAAAATGATGTACTTTTTATTTGATATTACGAAATAAAAGAGCAATAATCTAATTTTAATAATTTTCGAAATGAAAATATTTTTGCTTTTTTTGTACTTTGTATGAAGTTGTACTAATAATTATAGAAAAATATTTTGCAATTTAAGAAATTTTTGAAAAATGGAACTTATGAATTTTTATAATAGTTTTGAGCTTATAATTATCATGTACTTATTTAACAATTAAAGTTTCGCAAGAAAATACTTTAGCTTTTTGTGCACAAATTTTTTTATTTCCAAAACACACATTTTTGTGCAAAAATGTCTGTGTATAATATGCTTGCATTTTAAAGATTTCTTGCAGCAATAAAGAGTACTTATTAAGGATAAAGATTATTTTAATATTAAATTTGAATATTAGGTTTAAACACAAAACAAGAATCGTTAAGACAGTTTATCATTGCAACTAAAATAGTATAGTTTTGTTGAAAATTTTAAAGTTTTTGGATATGAGTTCTTAAGCACTCAGAGAATAAAACATTTGACACAATGTTGGTTACTTTTATTTTTTTTCACAATTTTCTTGAAAAGTTCAGTTTAGTTCTTCCATAATTTTAAAATATGAAATATTTAGAGTATTTTCAAGAAAGCTCCAGAAACTTTATAACAGATTTTTGGGAAATTTTAAATTAAAAAAAAAATTAATGGGTTTTAAAATTTATTTTACAGATAAATCTTTAAATAGAAAGAGGTAACTTACTTAATTTTCCAGGATCAATAAGATCTATGATTTATATTTAATTTTGGATAATAAAGTTTTACGTCCAAAAAAATTCTTTCATCTTCGATTCTAGGTAGCCAAAAATTTTCATTTTGACATGTCCCTACAATACTAGTTATCTCGTAACCTTTTCTTTACTATGTTTTTTATCCATTTCGCGCTTGGTTCTTTTGAACCGGTTAAACGGTACGGTTGGTTTGAATGAATAAATGTTAGAAATACCGTTAATATTGATTATTATAATGGCCGATTTTTCCAGTTTCACGAATTTTTTCTGTAAATTATAATTTCAATGAAAACATTTCTAGTTTTTTTTTTAAAATAGCATTGATAACATTGAACTATCTTCTTAATTTTCTCCTCAAATTTTTTTCTGAAAAATAAATTTTTAGACAATAAGTTCTCTTATCCTTTATTTATTTATTTTTGTTAAAATATGACAAACTCTTATTATATAATCAATAAAAGTCAAGCGTACAAAATATTTAAAGAAAATGAAATTTTCTCAATAACTTTTAAAAGAAATTGACAGAATTTTGAATTGTATGGAACGTACTAAATAAATTTTCTTAGAAATAATTGATATTTTTCAAAAATTAGACCTTTTTCAGGAATACCAAGATATTTCGCAGGAAAAATTGCAAACTATATAATATGTAGATTGGTGTAAAAGTAATAATTCTGTTCAACCAGATGCTTCAGTTGTGTACAAGTTATCTTTCATAGCGTACGCATAAAGGATTATACCTCCGGGAGTTCAGTGCTTTATATAACCGATATTGTGAATCAAAAGCACTCATTTACGATTCACATACGAGTGAAGATTTCTTAAGAAAAATAAGTTGAAAATTCAATTCAAATTGCCGCTATTTCCATCTTTTTCTTAAAACGGAAATAATTTTCTATATTTAGATACCAAATTACCGGTTCTTATTTTTTGAACAATTTCATTCCATTCAATGTCTGACGTGATATAATAATTTGATTTCATAGCTCTAATTTTATATTAAAATAAATTATTATTGTGACAAAATGTTTAATATGCTCCATTAAAAAATATTTTAAGTCCAATATTCTTTTTTTTTTTCTTTATATTTTAAATATTCAATCTGTTTTATATTTTACTTTTTATTTTATGTAATCCCTTAGTGACTATCATAAAATTCTGATAAAATTTCCCTTGGGTTTTCATTTTAATATCTCTTATATATCTTATAACACAATGCTATACATTCGTTTATAAACCTTATATACCTATACATAATATATAAAGCTTTTTTTTCTCAATGAATTTTATTCTATACCTCTTGATCTCAATGTTCTTTCACAAGATTCTTTAAAATGCCATTATTTACATACATGTATTTTTTATGTAAACAATGTCCAAAAACAAAGGATAAGAAAGGAATCGAATAACAAAAATGAAGAGTAAAAGGAAAAACGAAAACGAAGGGGCTCTTAAAATATAATGTTGTTGCATATTTAAACTTAAAAAGATACAAAATGTTCAAGTTAAGATACACCTACTTGTTGTATCATAATCTGACAGCAGATGTCAAATAAACAGTTTTAAATGAGATTTTATGCCAGGGAAATTTATTCTTATCGTATGGAAATCTGGTATGTTCGAAATTATACATGTTTATTATACATAATTCGAGAATTAAAGGTCAGCTCGTAAAATGAATTTTTTTAATTTTAAAAGTAATATGTAAAAAAATATTAAAGGAATGTTCTCACAAAGCGCTTTCCACTGGAACAATTAAATTGAAATTAGGGAAAGTTTCTACAAAGTATAACACATGAAAGCTCTTAGGAACTTCTTATTAGGTATAAACCCGTATTAATCCGAACAAAAATATTAGTAAGAGTCCGTCCAGTTGCCAAAGACAAAATTGTTGAAATTCAATTTATTTTTCTTGAAAATAAGAAATAATTTTTATAAGTTATTATTAAATTTACTACTTAAGAGCCAAATTTAAGTATAATATCAAAGAGGTTGAGAGATAATTCAGAATTTCGGGTTAATTTTCAAAAATTTTGTATAAATTTTCATAATATTAACAAAAACACTATTTAGGTTTGCTCCAATACAGTTTTTGTCGATCTCCTTGAACAATTTTAAAATCTTCCAAATCACGTACCTCACGTTTAAATACCATAAAATGAACAACTTGTACATTCACTTAAATATAGATATACTCGTATTTCTTATTGTTGTTATCCTTTAAAAAAAAAAGAAAATATGTAGGTAAACACAGAAGAAATTTAATTTTATTTTGGTTCATTGCTTTGTTTTCATTTTGCACCTACACCATTTTTTTTTAAAAGGATTTTGAAGAAAGCAAAAAAAAAATAAAAACAAACAAAATTCCATTCTATTGTTATTGTTTTCCTCTTTTTTTTAGTGCTTTTTTTATACTTTTTTTTTTTACTTTTTTGATAATTTTCTATACCATATTTTTTTTTTTATTCTCGTTCATGTAAAGGAAATGAAAGTCTTTTAAAATGGAAAGGAACCGTATTATCTGCTGCTGAAGATGATGACGAAAATAAGCAAAATGAAAATAAAAATGAAAATTCTCAAAGGTGTAACAATATTGCTAACACCAACACCAATATTACTGCCAACATTACTACCACCACCGATATTTTGACTACCGATGGTTCAATAGATGGTGAAAATTCAACGACATTTACATTGACATTAGCATCAAGAGAAAATTCCAATATTGAAACAGATACAGTCGATGGTGTACCTTCTAATTCAAAAGATGATAAGAAAAAGCAACAGCTTTTTAATTGTGGTGAAGGATATAAGGTATTTATGTTATTTTTATTAAAAAAAAAATTTTTTTTTTCTTAATTTGGACTTGGATAAGAGCAGACCTTGAATTCACTAAGACAAAGCTGTAATATTTTTCATTTGAAAAATAATAATGAAGTTACTATGAAAATTAAGTTTAATCAAAAATGTATTTAATATTGTTGTGCCTTATTGTGATTAGAAATATGTAGTAGGCGTTTGTTATATTCAATTCTTATAGATATTAAAGAGCGCAGCTATAAATACACAGAATCAACTAGGACTGAGATGAATTAATTTAGCATTTTGGATTTAGAATAATAGCATTTGAGATCATCAATAATGTAAATTTGTCATTTTGGTTTTATATTTTATTCAACTTACGTATTTATCTTGAATTCTTGTGTGTGGAACGAACACCTTCTAATTTGTTCGAATAATTTTCGTTGAATGTACTGCAACAAATACGAATTATTGATTTTATTTAATAAAGTATTATTAATTTTTTTTTAAATCATGAAATTTCTGATTTTCCCCCTAGCCTTAGTAGGTAGTTAATGAAATAAAAGGATGTTGGTTTTTTTTT
The DNA here is from genome assembly GCF_029603195.1 of Condylostylus longicornis. Lineage (NCBI taxonomy): Eukaryota > Metazoa > Arthropoda > Insecta > Diptera > Dolichopodidae > Condylostylus > Condylostylus longicornis. Next base: position 1,232,073 of record NW_026578009.1, on the reverse strand, counting down.
TTTTAAATCTCATACAGTATGTAGTTTGCCAAAAATATTAGTAGATCCTTAATCTGGGATACTCAGACTGGTAGACCCCAACAGAATTTAATTTATTGATTTGAATTTCAAAGTTAGTATAAACAATTCGAGAAATATATGTAAATTTTCTTCTTAAAGTCAATTTGGGGTCTGAGAGACCGCTGTGTGTGTGATGTGTAAGAAATTTGGATTTTAGTTTTTTGTTTTTTATTGGAAACTTATAAAGAAAAATAAATTTTTCTTGGTGCAAAATGAAAGACGATAAGAAAACTTTCTTTTCTTGCAAATTATGCTTTGTGTTTTTCGGCCATTTAAAATTTACACATAAGGGTCTCGTGGACGCCAGTGCGAGTAAATTGCTTTACGAAAATATCTAGTGTAAGTAGAGACGGTTTAAACTAAATTAAATTTTATGTATATTTATGCTGAAAAATAATTTATGAATTAAAGTGTACTCGTATATGCATGTTTCTCAACTGAAATAGCTCATAAATTTTTTCTTGTGAAATTTAAAAGTGGTATTTGTACAATATTATAACTAATATACATATGTATGTAGGTATAAAGGTATACAATTTTATGAAATGGACATAAAACAAAATATTTTTAATAGAGTAGGTATATAAAATGAATTCCAAAATTCATTTTTCGAGTTTCTCAAAAAAATTTTCTATATATGTACTTATATCTTTCTTTTTATAACATTTGAAAATAATTTATTTTATTATTTTTGTTTGATGTTGATGGTGAATAAATATTATTCAGTTTGAAAATAATTTATTTTATTTTTAATAGCTGGTTTTTTATTTAAATTTATTTAATTTATAATGAAAATTAAAATTATGAATATTATACTGTAAAATACGATTAGATGGTATTAATGTTTAAATTTATCGCTAATGAATTGAAATTTTTGCCGGTTTTTCTATGTGTACACTCTTATTCTTATATAATAAATATTTTAATATAAAATGAAATAAACCAATTAATTTAATTGGCCCTCTTCTGCAGTATTATCAATATTATAAATAAAAATTAATAATTAAATAAACAATAAAATAATATTAAAAATAATTATTTTGGAGGCCGACAAAGTAGGAAACAAAAAGTAAAATTCAATTTAAATTAATTTAAAGGTTATTATGTTCAAATGCTTTAAATTGAAAGGGGAATTTAATATCTAAATTCTATTTTAAATATTTATTATAAAGTTTTAAGTAGAAGTGAAAAGAATTGAGTTTTAAGTATTCTAGGACATGTAATATAGGAAAAATCCTTTTATCTATTGAAATTATGTGAAGTGGGGCAAAGAAATACTTTTATGAAAAATTAATGGCCAGGACTTTTATTTATTTAGAGTTGCTTTTCAAAAATTTCTTAAAAATTTTTACATAATTTACACTTCGAAAATCAGAAAACGGCAAAATGTCGAACGAAACCGGATAGAATTTAGTTATGTGATCATATATAGCATTATATACCATTTACTTTTTTAAACGATTTGTAAAAATTAGATGGATGTGATTAAATTATTTTTTTAGAAATAGCGAGAATAACGAACGAAATGACAAACAAACTGTAGAAACGATAATCGCATTCGTGTGGAATTTGAAAAGAATAATTTTAATTCCGTAATAATAAACGTCCGATTTTTACTCACATATTTTGAAAATGCATTATTCAAATAATAAAATATTAATGATGTTTTTTTTAATAAATTTCATATTTTTCTCAACTCAATAGTAATCATCACAAAAACAATTTTAAATTTCCATAATTTACATATACTTGTGGTTGTATATATACAAGTTTTGCGGTCATTTATTTGTATTCCTTGCCACTAAAATTTTATGTACTATGTGGAAGAATAACATCACCACACACTCAAATATGAATAACATCACTCAAAATATTTGTAATGGATGTAATAATATTATTTATACGTTGTGATACAAGGTGCCACATAGGAAATATTATGACGCAGTAATTTAATTATTTATGTACATATTATATAAGTTTGGGGCGAAATAATTAATCTTTCTAACCGGAATAATGTAAAAAAATATTTAAAACTTAAAGTTTTGGTTTTTATTTCAAGAAGATTATAGACAATTTTTAATAGATAATTTATTTTACTCCAGAAAAGTAATGGCTATGGTACTAATCTTAAATAATAATGGAGAAAAATATTTAAATTTTAAAATAATTATATTATTTTTATTATTCTAGCAATTTATAATTTTACATTGATCCACAATTTTTATACCATTTGCAAAGTAAAGGCCAAAATATTGGAAAAATTTCAAAAAATTTAATGCTTGCAATTTCACATTCTCAACAGATCAGTTTTAAAACAATTTTCTTCAAAAGTTCTTGAATAGGTATGTGAGTGTAATAAAGGAATAAATAGCATATCCCGAAATGTATCTAATAAAATTTATAATAAAATATATATAATAAAAAATTTGGTATAATAAGTTGGTATACAAGATGTTTTGTAACTAAGTGCTGTTCATTATATATATATATCATTATTCAATGATATATATATAATGAACATTATTCAATGATATATATATATAATGAACATATATAGTTTGTTTGGATCCTGTATCTTTTTTGGAATTGCAGAATTTTTCAAATTCCTGTAGCTTCGAAACGATTTTGTTTTGGCACTATGATCCACACAAAAATTTTGTTTATTTTCGACTGTCTACTTGTACGACTGTAACCTTGTGTAGATCACTATAAATAGGTAAAACTTTTGTATAGAAGTTATAATCATAGCTAAACACGTTCTGAGTTACAGGACTTTAATCTCATTCTCTTTTTTCTTTCTCTTTGAATTTAATTATTTATCTATCTGAAGTAAATCTTAATTTAGGTAAATAATTAAATCTGATTTGAAACCCTACGGACAAAAATTTTGCAGCTTTTTTAGCTAATTTTAGTACAGCTATCAATTTTATTACTTTAATTCGGCATATCTGTCTATCTGTTATGGTTTCAAAGTTATTAAGAAAAACAAAGTATGTAACTGCTAATGTTCCAATTTTTTTCTGCAATAAAATTAAAAAAATTAACGATGCAGATTTTCAGCCCATCAAACAATTTTCTATAGAATTTGTTGAGTTGTGAACGTGGTCTCTTGTAAAAGTTTTACATTACTCATGAGGGTCTATATACATTGATGTTCAACAGTGCATTGTACGTGTCTGCAAATGTATATGTATACATATTTAAATTTAGAAATACTACAAAATTTTTTGCATTTTTTTTTGTTTCATCAAGAACTTTTATTAAAATTTTACAACAAAAAATTTTTTATATAATTTTCAAAATAAAAATTTAATTCCCAATTCATTGTCCTAGAAAATGATCTTTATTATTCATAACAAAATCAAAATTTCATAAAACAAATTAACTAAGAAGAAAAATAGTTACGTTACTTGTAATATTAATGTAAAATTTTAACATTATCATACAAACGTGTCTTTGTATAACAACATGATGTTATGGTTAATAACTCAAGTTCGTATATGCTTTGCATATGCAATAGATCATACTATTTTATGGAATGTTTGAAACCAACATGAATTATGTTAATCAACATAAATATAAGTTGTATGCAAAATTTAAAGTATCATTTAAATTAACCGGGGGCATTTTGCATAAAGAAATCATGCAAAATTGTCACAGTTTGAATTAAATAATTTTTCTTCACTTTAACTGTGATAGTTAACATAAGGTCTTTTTCTTAGAAAATTTATATTCTAAACTTCAATGATCTTATGAATATTAAAGTGTGCACTGTGCATTTTTCTTGAAATTCGTCATTTGTTTATTGATCGGGTTGTTTTTTTTTCTAAATCAGCAAAATAAATTTAAGTTCCTAAACAGAGTATGAGTGATTCTCAATTATTGACATGTTCACTTTTTCGTTGTAATGTTTAATATTATTATCCATGTTACAATTGAGAATAAATGCAATGGTATCATATTTTACCACATCAAGATTAATATTAACATTACATTGTTTAGATACTAAAATGACTTTCTGTACTATAAAGAATTATTTTAATTGAAATGAATTGCATGTGCATTTGTTTTATGTTTATAACTCTCATACAAGTAATTGAAATTTTTTCCTCAAAATCCTTTGGTTTATTCTCTTTTATATTGAGATGCATATTGGTCATACGAAGTTTAATTTAAACATTTTTTTTTTTTAATTATTAATACTAAAGAAATAAGTTAGGAATTTAATATTGGGATATTAGAACCTAGATAAAAATAACGTATTTCCAAATAGGGATATGAAATCATTGCGATATTTCATACACAAAATAAGAAAATAATGATTAAATTAACTTAATTGCTTTTGATTGCTATCAAATCAACAATATCGAAAAAGTTAATAATAGTTTTACTTATTCAAAAAGTGCACCCTCCCGTTCTTAAAGGAATGAACAATATGCAATTAACATTTTACATTGCGTATAATAATTGCACCCCTTTTTTCAGGCGCTCATTACATATGCTTACTTCGCATATATTGTAGATTCGACGCTGTTCTATGTAATTGTTATCTGGCATTTAAGGTACTCACCGAATTTGTGAATAAACAAAGTATAAAATTCAAATATGCATCGATCTTTTGAAATTCTATATGGATTTCACACAGAATTTAATTATTCCATTTATATTTCCGAATAACTGTAAATGATTAAAATAAATTTTATTAAAATATTCCGAAATCTTGTAATTTCATTGGAATAACACATTTGGCAAAACATTTTTTTTCATAAATAATTTTTAATAAAATTAAAAAAGGAATACCAAATTTAAAACACCTTTTCAAACTAAAGATCGTAAAATTTATATGAGGAGAAAAAATATTACGAAATAAAAAAATCTTAAACTAAAACCATTGAGAAAATGTACGTTATCCTTGTTTAAAAATTTTTCTTTTTCATTTTGCTTTCATTTCTTTGTTATCCTTTTGAAACTTTAATATGTTTTATTGTATTTTTTGTTTTTGTTTCTTGTTTTCATACATAATATTATGTATGTATTCTGTGATGAATACAATGCACCATGCTCGTTCACAATTAAATTTTATTGGATTACTTCTTTTTTATGTTCACTATTTTCGTTACTCTTAGAGTCCTTTTTATAAATTGTTGCCATTTGCACAAATTAAGGGTTAGGAATTCTGTTTTTCTTTGGTTACTTCTTTTTTTGCTAATATAATTTTTCTAACTTTAATTTGAAAATATGTTTACTTGTTTATGGTTTTTATTTGATATAAATTTTTAGTTTTCACTTTTTGTACATATTTATTTTACGGTTCACAATTACATACAATGGTAGTCGAGACAAATAATATTCAATTTTATAGTTATTTTTATATTTTAAACTAGTTTCTTATTTCTTGATTAAATTCCGAGAAAACAAAAATTTAAAAAAATTATAGATGAACACAAAGTTAATTTATTTTTTTTTGGGGGGTAAAATTGCATTGGGATATAAAAAAAATGTTATACTTACGTAGATTTGTTGTATAGTTACCATAATATGATGGTTTAGAATGAGCATGCTTAAAATTTGCAATGTCAACCTTAACAAGTATTCTATATGAAAAATAAAGTGATGTTTCTAAACTAATAAAAAAAATATTTGATACTGCAAACATTGTAAAATTTTCAATGAGGTAGTATGGTGTGAAAGTAGTTGAAATATTGTAAGTTATATGATTTTCATGCGGTTCTGATTTGAAAAATTTTAATCTGTTAAAATTTTCAATTTAAAAACTTGTTTTGGAGTAAATTGGGAGTAGTTTTTTAACTACTATAATTATTTTATGTCAAACTAAAATTGTAGCTAAGAGTACCGCTATTCATGACTACGGCTTTGGATCATCGGTCTACTTTTAATATAGTATACATTTAGGCAAAACTATATGCATTTTGCAAATTATGTTTGCCTTTAACAACTTTAAATTTTTTTAGGTACAATAACCAAAGCGCTATAACATGCTTCATTTCGTAGAATTTTAAATAAGTGTTTAAACATTTTCATAATCTTATGTGCAATAACTTAACAATAATAGCACTTAGCACTTTTCTGAATAAAAGGTGGTGTTTCCATCTCCACCCCTCTCAAAATATCGCCTCCCGAAATTTGTAAAATTTGAGTTTATCTGAAAATATGTGAAATGTTAGCTTTTGATTTTCAAGGGTGTACAAGTTTTGTAAACATGTCCACATACCAATAGACGAACGGATGGAAAGAGTGAAATTAATAAGCGAAATTTTTCATTTTTTTTTTTTTAAAAGCTGTAAAAGGCCCCGTATCTATACATATAGGACGTCTCTATAACAGTGAAACGTTAGACTTGGTAATAATCAAAATTTAAATTTGGAAAACATTATAATCAATGCAACAAGCTAACAATATACTTAAGGAGGAAAGAGAGTTCAAGAAATTTAACGAGATAAAGAGCTAAAATATTTCAAATTAGAAATCAACTGTTTATTAAAATTTTTAAATAAACTTGTATGGTAAACATGGAACTAACAGAACTATTGTATTTTCGTTTGGATTCCTCAATACAAAATGTAAAAACTGAATTTTATACAAGATTTGCAAAACATTTTACCGCGTAGTGTCATTAAAGTGAATTTGTTTCTTTTTTCTTTTTGGAATGAAAGTTATAGCAAGTGTTAAGAGTACATTTAACTTTTAAAATGTTATTTGTTTTAATATTCTCTATAAAAGTGTTACTAAAGTTTGAAAATTTAAATTTGTGTTATTATTAAGTTTTGTTAACAATGTTAAATTGCAAAGTTACCTTTAAATCTTGTGGTTAATAGCGAAACTTTTAAGTTACAATTTCTTAAATCAAAGTTTCTATATTTTAAATTTTAGAGTTTCTTATGCGAAATTTTCTGATTTTGCAGACAAAGAATTTGAAGTTAAAGATTTAGTTTTTAAAAGATTTTACAGCATTAAAGAACTTGAAGGTATAAGTGACTCTAATGAGTAATGGACATTTATTTATATGTATTTCTGAATATCCTTAATCAACTTCAAATCAAGGCGATTATGTTTCCCTAATACAAATATAAATGAAGTTCACAATACATTTTGTTAAAGAGGCGGAACGTCCTCTTATCCCCACATATATCCATTTTAAATTAAATTAATATTTTCTGCTACTCATAAATAACTCATAAATTTTACGAAAAACCAAAAAATCTGAAAAGTTCTTTCTGAATAAAATCTGTTCATTTCAATTAAAAACTTATTAAAAAAATTTAAAGTTAAAAAATAAAACCAGATTGTCATCAAATTCTCTTTCTATTCGAAAACATTAAATCTGAATCAGTGATGAATTTCACTTTAGATGTAATTAAAAACTATTAAATTTTTTGTTTCTGTTTCTCTTTTCAACAATTTTTTTTTGTTTTTTTTACTTTATATCTATTTTAAGTGTCCTTTTCTTTTAATCAGGATATGAATTTCTCATTCTTTATTGTGTAAAGTGAAAGAAACTCATAAATTATATATGATTTTTGAAAAAAGTTTTTTTCTGTTCATCTTTTGGGTATGGTACAAGGATATTATATTTTCTACATGAATCCATAGATATATAGGAGGGAATGGAAAAAATGAGGGAATAAATAAGTTAGAGTTATCTTTCAACTATTCGGGATCACAAAAAAAAAAATATAAATAAAAAATAGAATGAAAATCTTTCTCAATTACAGGAATAAAATCTTGCTATAACAATAAATAAAAAAATGAAAGTTTTTTTTTTCATTGTGTGTTCTTGTTTTTTTTTTTGTTACAAAACAAAAATAAATAAAGTTGGGTCAAACCAATGGTTTGTATTGTAGCACTTTTCCCTTCAACAAGTGAAAATTCTGCTTTTAAATACCGTCAATGTATACCTATCACACTATTAAAATTATTTTTATTCAAATACGAAACTATTTTTAGGATTGCATATATTTAGGATGAACGATTTATGCAGTCTTTGAAAAAAAAGCAAAAATTAATATAAAGTGGGGTTAACATGATGCTCGATTTTAAGGTTTAATTGTGTGAGTTAAGAAAAATAATTATATTTTTTAATGTCATGGAATTTACCGTTAGCTTTCTGCGTCTATAGAAATTTGAAAAAAGCTTGCGGTTTCGGAAATATGAGGTGACAAAAATTCAAATTTTACAAATTTCAAGTTGCAATAACTTCAGAGGGGTGCAGATGTAAAAAAATTTTCTTCTAACGAAATGAACTATTTGTTGATGTCTAAAAGCCTCTAATTTCTCTATTTCAAGCTTCTACAGGCTGGGGTCTACAAGAAAAACGACATCAAAAATTTGGAAAAAAAGAACTTTAGATAACGGAAAATTTGGACGGCCATTTTGTTTTTCTAAAGTTTAACTATAGTATACCGCGCTAGGGAAAGCAAGTAGCTGCCTTTTTGCGTTTGCCAAATTTCAGAAATGCTTATGGTTTCATTGCAACAAATATTTAAAAAAGGCCATTTTTAGAGTTTTGGCGGGTATAACTTCTAGAGCGGGGGAGATAGGTAAAAATTTTGTTCTACGAAAATTAGTTTCTAGTAAAGATCTATGTACGTATTAAATTTCAGCTTTCTATCTTCAAGGGTGTAGAAGTTTTGTAAACAAAAAAAGTGTCCACGGACGGACGGACGAACGGACGAACGGACAGAGTGAAACTAATAAGCACTTTTTTTTCAAAAATTTTTTTGGAAAGGTGCTAAAAACAAAAACCCTAAATGAATCAGATGCCGTTTTGTTCTCTTTCAACTGATTTATACTGTTTCGTCGGCTTTCAAAATAGTCAACGTATTGAAGACTTTACATTTCTTCCTTCCTGTTAAGTAAATTCAAAGAGAGAGAGAGAGAATATAATGAATTGTATTGTAAATTTTTCAACATATTAAAATTCATAAAAATGTAATTCATAAAAATGTAAATTAGTGATTACAACACTTCTGTTAAAACTTTGACTTAAATTATTAAACAATTTAAGGAGTAACAAATTGCATATCAGTTTACGCTAATATAAAACCCGCTTATTTATATACGATGGCTTAAGAGGCGTAATCAATTACAGATATGTCGTTACTTGAGAATGGCCAAATAAATAGCTGAATTACTGTAAATAGCAAGTAAATATTTACTTTACATTCAAATATTTATTGAACTAAATTAGTATTTTATTTCAAAATATTAATTTATAATTTATTCTCATATATGCAGACGAAAATAAAGAGAGAACGAAATATTAACTTTATGCTTAATTCTCTTAATAGATTAGTCATGGAGGGAATAAAAATTTCTAATGTGTTACTATGTATAGTGTATAAAAAAAATAATAACTTAAAGAAAGTGGTTCACCATATTAAACATAGATTATTATTGCTAAGCTAACACTTTATTCACCTCTCTCTCTTACTCTTTCTCATTCTCTCTCTTTCTCCTACGCTCTTTTTTGATTAAAAGAAAGTGTAGTTGATTTTCAATACGTTGACCGATGTGAATCTACAATTTTCTTTTTCTCTTACGCACATAATGAACATATGTGTATGTATTTATTTAAAGTATGTATATCAATATCAAAAGTATAATAATATTTTACTTTTTATTGTTTTCCTTTCATGTTATTTTTGCTCCTTAAAGAACATGAAAGGATTTTTTCATCTATGATAATTTGATTTTCTATATAGAAATTCTTCTATGCCTTTCTTAAAAATATTTTTATCCATCATATTATTATCCTTAAATATATTATTATTGTAAAATATATTATATTACATATGTATGTATTTATAAATTTATATTAGTATATTAACAAATACATACATATGTGAAATATTTTGTAGTAAATACTCAACATGAATTGAATATAGAGAATAGAAGAAAAAATAGAAAATAAAAAAAAATTTCACGTTTCACCTATCTATATATGGGCAAGTATATGATAGAATAAAGACAAGAGTGTGTAACTTGTAAGTTTTTTTGAAAACAAAAAAAAAAAGCAAAATAACTCAAGGGTACAAGAGATTCTTTATTACATATATTACCACGTGACACATACATACACACATAATAAGATATAGCATATGAAAGTAAAAGAACCACCAAAAATTCATAGAATTTCTCTTGTTCTAAAGTTGAATTTTCTTCGAAAAATATGTACGCAAAGAAAACACAGAGAAAAAAAAATGAAAAAAAAAAAAAAACAAATATTATATGGAATTTTAGAAAATTGAATAGAATAGGAAAATTTTCAAAAGATAGTTCAATCAAGGAGGGTAATCCCCGATGATTTACGAAAAAGAAGCAAACATTTTTTTTTTATTCTCTCTCTTTTTGTTGTATTTTGTTGCCAATTTTCGTTGTTATTGTTTTGTAATGGAAATGTTTGTGAAATTTTTTCTATTTATATATTGTATATGTATACAAGGATATGAAAAGTACATGAAATCCTTTTATTAAATTTATTTTCGTTACTTTCAGTTTTTAGAAATTTTGTTTTTTTTTTTTCCTCTATTTTTTTGTGCTGTGTTTGTTATTTTATTATCAACTAATGCTTTGAATCTGAAACGAGAGTTGAATTTTGAGTAAAGTTTTTTTTTTTTTCGTTGCTCTTGTGTCCCCCCCACCCTCGTGTTTTTTTTTTTGCGTTAATGTTATTCAGTATTCTATTTGTTTTATATTTTTGTTTTCACATTTCCTTACTTGTGATGAAAGAAGAATGTGTGTACATTGAAATTTAAATTGAAATTTATTTTTAAGTAAAAAAAAAAAAAAGTTAAAAATGTAAAAAAAAAAACAAAGTAAGAAAATGAGCTCTTTAATATCATGATAGAATTATTCAAAGTTTTTATCCATAAAATATATATATATTAGGTATATATAGAAGAAAAAAGGAGATGAAACGCAATGTCAATCATTAAAAGAAAAGAAATAATGAAAAAAATGAAAATAAGATAAAAGCAAAAAGAAAAAAAAATTTTAGAAGAGGAAAATTGAAAATAAATAAATGTAAATACAGTTAAGAAATAATAAAAATAAAATAAAAAATAAAAAATAAAAAAAGGAGAAAGGATCTAGTAATGGCAGCTGACAGTCAGATTCGTTTTTTTTTCCGTATATTCTGTTTCTTCATTGAATGATTGTGAATGAATGATGCGATGAAAATATTTTGAAATCATGTTTTGTTTTTTTTCTTATTATTTTTTTTTTCATTTATATTCAACAAATTTAAAGAAAAAAAAGGTAAAAACATTATCGTAGATTCTAATTAATAAGATAAGTGGCAAGATTTTAGGTGTCAATAAATGTTATTTTCTTATATATAAAATTAAATAACAATATATTTTAATTTTAATTTGCACGCATAGCATTCTTATTTGCCTTAGTATGTCATTAATATAATGGCAAAATAATTTGTTGTTAAGCATTCTAATTATTAGGAAAATCAAAAAAAAAAAAAAAATAGAATGTATATAGGTAAATAATTTTTTATTCTATTGAAAATATTTTTAAGGTATTTGATTGTGATTTCAGTGTACACATATATTGAAAAATACTAAGTGAGAAATGTCTTAGTATATTGAAATTTTTTACTTCCTTGTAAGAAAATGTAAAATATTAAAAGTTTTTATAAGATTTGCATTATATTTTCCAATGAATAATTAAATTATGTAGATTATTATTGTTAAGTGTGCGAATGACAGGAAAACAGGTGTCAATTTTGTATAATACAATTTATAATTTGTTCATTATTTTCAAATGAAATTTACATTGAAACCATGTTGCATTATCGAATTTACTTTAGTTTGATATCAAGACGATTCTTATATCATACGTTTGAAAATTATTGATAAAGATAATGCTTTATCTTTTTATTAGATAATGTTTGTTCTTTAAGAGTTTTCCTAACAAAATCTAAAAATGCTTGAGTAATTGGAGAAACGAACTCCATCGTTGTAATCCCTTATTTTAAAGGTATTTGAAAATTCTATATAATTTTTCTTTAAAAATATATAAAAGAAAGTATTTTCCAGAACGTCATTATTGTAAACAATTTGCAAAATCGTTATTTCCGCAAAATATTTGCAATATTAATGAACTCCAATATTATGTAGTTTTTGATTGTTGATACAGTATAAAAACAGGAACAGAACAAAATTAATTTTTAATGTATGGAAATCTAAACACTATTGACAATCGCAAAAGATTAACTAATTGATATGTTTAGTGTTTTTTTAAAAAAAAAATTAATTAAATTAATACAATATAATTATATAAAAAATTTTATATAATTATATTGTATACTGTTGAATCTCGTTATTAAAATAGTCTCTGTTTAATTTCAGCACTGGTCCAATTATCATTGAGACTACATATAATCTACATTAGTTTTTTGGATATATTTGACCCTCTATTAGTGTATTAAAGTATTTTCTTCTTATAGTTATTTTAAGTATTCTTTCACTACTTCTTTATAATAAATATTTGATGATTTCAGAAGAAAATTATAATGCCTGCAATTATGACACCGGCCGTTACAGTTGCACTTAATCAAAATGAAATAATAGGAAAAAAAACAAAATTTTAAAATAAATATTTTTACCCACAATGTGACAACATTATGCTAGACTCAGCAATATTGGCGTAATTTTGAAACGATTCTATGTACAAACTTTAATTCTTTTGTTTCTGGGAAATTTTAATTTATGTCTTAGACAGATTTTGCACTAAGTTATTGAATTCTTACTCATGTAAATGAAAAAAACGAGGTATATGACTATAAGTGCACTAGTTTGAATATTACTTATTATGAAAAGTAAATTAATTTTGTGATATTAACTTTATTTCAAAAACTTTGAGTAATTGCTATTATAACGTATAGAATAAGGGCTCGAAAATATGGTGCTATACCAAAAAAAAGTAGTAATTTTAGCTACATAAACCATAAAACTTTTAAAAACATTTTGCTTTAAACTTTACTTTAAAATTTATTCAATTTTTTTTTGAGCATTCTAGAATTAGAATAAAATGTAAAATTGCAAAATTTATTCGAAGAAATAGATTTAATTTTTAGTTAAAACAAGTATTAGTTAAAGAAATTTACAGAAGTATGATTGAAATGTTTTCATTAATTACAACTTGAAAAATATTTTACAATACTGAGTTATGATAGTATATGAATGCCTATGTACACGCACAACATCACATAAATAGAAATCGAATATTTCCATGCATGTATCTATATAAAATTTGTTATTAGCCTCTTTTAATATTCACCTTAATATTCCCTTAAAATAATCTGAAAGCATCATATTATTGTTATCTAGATACATCTATGGGTAAAAGATCAAAGCATAAAATCATAATTATTGTTATTTTGATACAAGGCTATAATATGTATTCTATTTTAAAATTTTGAAAACAAAATATAATTTACATACCTACATATGTATGTATATCAGGAATTTAATTGTTTCAAATTAATTCTACAGAATCTTTTGTAACTCTTTTTTTGTAAAATTTAGTTTTAAATTATGCATAGGTAAAATAGAATTTCTAATATTATTCATACAATATTATAGTCTGCTCTATAAGTTGCAAATTTTTGGTAATCCTTTTTATATGTATATTAATTATTTTGTATGCATATTCATATTATATAATATGGGCATAAAAATTTTATATAACCTTATACATACATATACTTAGTAATTGAGATCTATAAAATTGTATACAATAATATTCTAATTTTACTCTTTTGAAGATAAAAGATACAACAAAAATTTTGTCTACTTTTGCAATGAAATTTTTTACAAAATTATTTTTTTTTTTATAAAATTTTGCAAATATTATTGTTTATGTTAAAATTGTGTAATTCCATTAAATTTATAATTATTCTATTAAATTATTCTATTAAATTTATAAATTTATTTATTTTTTAAGGGCTTTATTATAAAAAAAATTTTTAAAAGTTCAGGAGAGTAAAACTTTTGATTTCTGAACTATAGGCCTATAAATTGGGAGTAAAATTTGGTTGAAAAGAATTTCAGGCAAATTTAAATAGAACAATGCGTCTCCCCTTCAGAATCGGATATATTTGTACGAAAAGTGGAAAAAATCTTTTTTTTTTGTTTTGATTAGTGCAATTTCATGTTGTGATAATAATTGAGATAATAATTTTATTTACATTTTTTCAGTCACTACCACAATTGATTAAATTTGAAATAAAATTTTTTACGCAACCGTTTGGCGCCGACTTATGTTACATTTTATCCACAATTGGTTAAATTTACATCTGGAAAATATCAACGACCAAACAACTCCTAATTTTACGGATTATCTCCTAATATGTACGATAGAGCAGCGTCATGCTGTAACCAACCCATCATTTTCCTGATTTCCTAAAGTACCCTTTCATTATTTTGAGAATGTATGCACAATACTTACGGATTTCAAAATAAAATTCGCGTTATAAATATGTTACTATTGCAATATTCAGAATCATAATAAGGAAACTTTCCAAAATCATCTTATCATGCACATAATTTTATTTTAAAAATTTCTGAATTTTATTTGATATAAGATATACATAATGAACCTTAAAGTTAAATTTAACAACAATAAGAAATATATATTGGTATATGTTATACGAGTACAGCATAACATATAGCAAATACGAGTACATTTCATAAGGGATGAAAATACCAACTAATTAAATTGATTAAGATTAAGTTTAGATTCAGGCCAATTTTTTTCGTTTGATTTTGTTAAAAGTACGCTATAATTTTCGGTGTGTTAAAAATAGAAATGCGCTAGAACAGGTTGTGTAGTATTCTAAAAATTTGAAACTTCATAGCCGTTTTAGTTCAGATACAACAATCACTTTTTTTTGATTATTTTAAATAACGATACTTTTTTCGGTAGCATGCTAGCCTATTGTTTTAGTATAAAAAACTGATTTAAAATAAATTTTTCGGAGACCTACTAATATACAACCTACTGTACAACTCTAGCTTGCATGCGCAAAAGTACCGTTGTAGTTAAAACTAAAGCCTATTATCCATGAAGTCAGGCGAAAGAGGAAAATTTGCCTTTTAATGTCCTGGCCTTACGAATCGATTGCGACATAATATGTATGGAAATGGATCAAAATGCATCCCAAATTTAATTTTAAGTGGAGGTGGATCAAAATGACGTCGGCGTCTCTACGAAACTAAATGAGATAGCGAAAATCTGATTACATATATTGAAAGATCATCGTCGAAAACCTATAAAAGTGTCCTTAAGTCAGAAATTTTGAAAGTGGCGAATGGATCAAAATAGCACTCAGCCGACGATATGCGTTTTATGGAACAATTTTTGTTCCTTACACTTCTCGTTCCTTACTAACTAAGTTCTACATGCTGGTGCTGGTATGATTCATTATAGTGAAAACCCTGAATATGTATTATATGTAGATATAAATTATATAAATTATCTACATTATATAAGTATCTACATTATATTTTATAAAAGCCAATATACAATTTCATTTTAAGAAAATTGTTTTAAATTCATAGAATGGTAAATTTTGTACGCAGGCAGAACTTATTTCAAATTTAATTTTCTAGGTATTTGTAAGTTTTTTTACTGAACATGGGTATATGGTTGGGCAACAAAAAATAATTTTTAATTATAAGAAATTTAGTTATAACTTGTTATATACAAGCTATCAAATTCATTTCGTTGAAATTTATTTATCAAAATATTTGTTAATTCTATGGCATTTTGAACATACATAATAAATAAAGGAGCATAAAATTTCATAAAAATTATTTCATTATTTTTGTTAATTAATTAAAAACTTTTAGGAATATTAGAGATCATTCATAATTTTTCTTGTCAGAATATTGAAGGCAATATTAACGCTCGTTTTAATTTAAAGATACTGTAAAGGATAACAGATGTATTTCAACTCAAATCAACTTTATAATAATTATGTATA
The DNA here is from genome assembly GCF_029603195.1 of Condylostylus longicornis. Classification (NCBI taxonomy): domain Eukaryota; kingdom Metazoa; phylum Arthropoda; class Insecta; order Diptera; family Dolichopodidae; genus Condylostylus; species Condylostylus longicornis. Next base: position 1,215,995 of record NW_026578009.1, on the reverse strand, counting down.
AACATGATGAGGTATTGAATTCTTCATAAAATACAGCTTATTTAACCGATAATTTGTATTGTAGATTACAGTCGATTCGGATAATTTTTTATCCGAATCGAATGTACTCTAAAAAACTTAACATTTTTTGAAATGTGAGAATTTTTCAATAAAGTTTTTAATAAAACTGAAAATTTTCAAAAATATGCAACCATAGCATAACATAATTAATTATTTATTTCTTATACGCAATCTTTAACATTAATTTATTTTATAAATTGAATAATTTTGAATTCTTGACATTTATTTCATTGTTATTATTAAGCATTATTTTAAGGTTGTATGTATTGAATGAATTTTTGGAATAATTAAATTCTGATTATTCCAAAAATTTAATTATTCCAAATCTGAAAATATTTAGCAATTATTTGCTTTTAAAATAATATTAAAAGTTGCTGGAAAGAAATTTTCAGTGTTAAATTGAAATTTTTAATAATAAATGATTATGTTACAAGGTTTTATTGATTTTTATTTATTTTAATGTGTGTATAATGCAATATGACTATATTGGTTATAAAGACACGAGTTATTATTTATGATATTTGGAATTAAATTAAGATATACAAGCATAAGACAAAAAAAAAATATCAAAAATTTTAATAAATTTTTAAAATTTTAATTTAAATTAATTTTTTAATATTTATTTTATTTCAGATTGTATCAGTTGAATTGAATAGAGGTTGGAACAGTAGATTAGGTTTTAGTTTACAGCCATCAAAAGAATTCCAAAATAAAAGTTATATTAGTGCAATTTATAATGATAGTGTAGCTGCGAGAGATGGAAGATTACGTGTTGGAGATATACTAGTATCAGTGAGTTTATTTTTATATGCATATTAATAAATTAAATTTTAAATTTGTGAAATTTCTTCGAATTAAATTTGTATTTAATAAATAATTATCTGGTTGAATTCATTGATTTCTTAAATCATATATTTTATTACGTAATGTAAGTGCAAGAATATGTTATTTTTAATATTTTTCATTATATAATATTCAAAAATAAACTAAAAATGTTCAATTTTCGTTACGAAAATTAGATGAATAGAAGAACGCTCTCAGGAAATTTTCTTTCATGAATTCTCACAATGGAACTTTAATTTTAAATGTTATAATGGAAAAAACCATACGTAACATGGAATTTTTCTAATGTTATAAGAATTTTATGGGAAGAAGACTTACATTTCTTTTCAATTAATTTTTTTCATTTTAACATATTTCACATCAATATTAAATATTTTGGATTTAATGGTAATCTATTTAAATTCTTTAAAATGAATTGAATAAAATTGCAAAATTATATTGATTTTGGGGTAAAACTTAAAAGAATTTTTATAAAGTTTAGTATGTACATGTAACGAAATTCCCTTTAAAATCTTATCTACTTAAAAATGCATAAATGTTACAACTTTATACTCATACCTTCATATACGTTATGCAAAATTTAAAAGATAAAATCTGAAAAACCCTGAATTTTATTTAACAACCAAATGTACCATATATTTTTTTCCCCCAATTTTCATTTATCATGTTACATATACATAGAAGAGAAACCAGAAAAGGATAAAGTTTTATTTAATTTTTTTTTTCTTTTTGATTGACATTTGACAGAATTTAATTTTCGTTTTCGCTCATTTTCCTTGTTTGCGAGCGTCGTTTTTTACATACGCTTAAAGAGTTTATTAAAGACTTTATTAAATTTCTTTTCATTTCGTTTTTTTTTGTTTTTCTCTTCCCCATATTCTTTTCTTTCTCATTTTGAGAGAGGACTAAAAAAAAAAAGTAAAACTTGTAGAATAATGAATTTTTCCTTTAGCGTTTTACAAGATCAGATACATTCTAATTTGAAGTGTTATGACAGTTAAAGTCAAGAGGGATATTTCAACAGTTACATGTAACACAATAATGAAATTTCTAAAATATTATAAGAAATATGTATAGGTGAAGAAAGTTCCGTAGAAGCTATATAATAACTTAAACATTGAGAATAAAAGTTTACTTAAGAGAAAAGATAAAGGCTTTAAATGTTAACATATTCTGGGTTTTAGAAACAAAAGAAAAAAAATTTAACCTTAAAGCAAAAGCACAAAATAACTGAATCAAGATAACTTCTTAACAAAAACAACGCGTTATTTTTATTTTATTGTTTTACTAAATTCGGATTGTGGGAACTTTGAATATTGTAATGTTTATAGAATAAACCTTTCCAACATTATGAAAATTTCTCTTAATGTTACAGGGTAAAACATTTTTTAAATATCTTCATAAAATTTTCACCTATAGAAAAAATTACAAACGAAAAAAATACACTAACCAAAAAAATATAGCCATTTAGAATTACGATTTCAAAATAGCACATTTCCTACTTAAATCCACAACCATTAAAATTTTAAGGTCTAAATATTGAGACGTTATGTTCATTCTCTTATATTGTGGTCTGTAAAATTGAATCAATTTAGGAACATTCAATAAATAATAATTTAGAAACAAAAATCTACGCAATTAGATAAAGTGAATTATTTTAGTTAAATTAGTATTTCACTGAAGTAATTCAGTGGTATTTCACTGAAGTTTATGTTGTCGAACAAATAATTAACAAAAAGTTGGTATTTATCACAGAAAGGTAGAAATTTATCACAGAGAGATGAAGTAGAAAGACTTTTTATTTTTTTGAATTAAATTAAATATTTATTGAAATCTTTAAACTCTTGAGGTCTAATGAAGTTGATCTGTAAATTTTCAGAAAATGTAAAAAATTTACATTTTATTACTATTGCGAAGAGCTATCTAACGTGTTGGTGAAGTCGAGCATCTACGTAAAATATTTTTGTATTAAGGCAGTAAAAATTTTTATAAGCAGATGTACAAAAAAAATGAACTAAAACAATTTTCATTTACAATGTTTTTGAATATTGTGCTAAAAAAAGAAACAAGTTCACGAAGTTATGCAAACAAAATATAATTTGAAAAGTTAAATATCGGATATTTTACAAAGTTTTAACTTTAATAGGATTTTGAAACAGATTAAAAAAAAAATGTAGGTAAAAAAAAAATCTGATGTGGTCAGCATATCTCCGATCGCAGGATTTATTGTTTAATTAAGTAAGATGAAGAGAATGCATTTAATTACTTCTTTTAAATTTTAAGGACTCTGACAAGCATACCTAGCAAAACTTTATTTTAAGTTAAAATATCTAGAAAAATCTGAATTTGGCTCTTAGTAGACTTTTACTTTATGTTATCCTGGTTCCTTGGAAAGTTCTTTATTTACTTCTGGTAGCAAACTCAAATATTCAATTTAAATAAATTTTATCAATTAGTTCCTTCAATATGTTGTAAAAATGTAGATTCGGCCCGTAGTGAAGATCTAATTCCATAGGCCTGGCATATCCCAAAAGTTGATCAAATCCTTGATAGACACTCAGATATATAGACACTCAGATAATAAAATCACTCTCATCCTTAATACACACTCAGATATAAATTTTCGTTAAAATCGGTCCAGCAAAACTTGAAATACTGACCTACACAAACAAATCGAAGGAAATCTCTAGTAAAAATAGTTTATTTACGCTTAATAGCATGGCGAAATACATGGGAACAAAAACCTAGCACAAAATCTGGCACGTGAAATTTGGTGTCATCACTTAACCTTCCTTATTGCATGCAATGCCGGGTCGGTAAAAATGCTAAAGAATTCTTTGCAGAAAAAAAAATCAATCCTTTACCACTATGGTGTTTGATTTAGAATAAAAATTACAAAACAGCGATTTTTTTTTTTTTATCAAAGCAATGAGTTTAAGTAAGAAGTTGTTTTTTATTTTGGGTATTACAGTAAGTTAAATTTAACTTTAATTTTAATTTAAAGTATACGGTCATTTCAACTCTTTGTATTTAGAATTCAAAAGGTTATAATAAAAATGCTGCACAAAATAAGAATAAATTAAATTGACTTTATTCACTTTGAGATTATGTATATATATACTTTCACTCAAAAGTGCATAAATTTGACCTATTTATGAATACTTGGTAAGTTTTACTTACAGACAATAACTTACTTATACTTTTTTAGTAAGTTAATAAACACATTGTTTAAAATTATATTATTTTTGGAAATTTTTGTTCTATGGCGATTATTGCCGATAGTATTTTGTAAAAAAGAAAATTTTTTCTTTTATAATTGATTAAATTTTTTAATTTATATGGATGACTTATGGCTCCGTTATTTGCAATTAATTTTTTATCGCATCGCAGTAAAACTTCGGCAAATATTATGTATAATAAGGTACAATTTTTTTAATTTTTTCTTTGTATTGACTCTCCAGAAATTCTCAAAAAACCAATATTTATAGTAAAACAAAATGGTTTTTTGTCAACACGCATACACGAACCGAGTAAAACTAATGAAAAATTCCTTAATTATAGGAGTTATTTTAAAATGTTTTAAGTTATGAATTATTTACGCTAATTAAAAATAAATAATTAAAAAAAAATAATAAATAAACAGTTTTCATCTACAATTGTTCATTTTTACAATTATTATTTAATACTCAATATCCTCATTAAAAATTTAATACCATTTTATAATTGCATTACTAACGCATGTATTTGAAATTAAAATTTCTTCGAAAGTATAACAAAAATGACATGCGATATACATTTATTATAACAATTACCTTAAGATAGTTTATTAAAGCCAATTTATTTATTTGAGATTTATTATTTAAAAATAAAAATATTAAAGAGAAAAAATTTTTATAAAAAGTTGATGAATTTTTAATAAAATAAATTATGCAGTGCAGAACAGAAGAAGTATAAAGTAGAAACAGCATACTCGTATTTGAAGTATAAAAAAAAATTTCTCATCATTAGACTGTATAGAACAAATGTATTATATGAGTGAGTTATACCTTTATTTTAGTCAATTTAATATTAAACCCGATCTAGATCTAGATACTTTTATTATAGAGTTGAATGTAAGCATTTTTAACAAATGATTTCAATTTTATTGTAATGTGAATACCAGTACGAACAAGTGTTCGAAAGGTACATATTATTAATTTATCCCTCTGCTTTAAAATTTATGCCGGTTTATGTCTTTCTGTCTATAAATTTATCCAATCGATAACTCAGAAACGAGACCCATTTATATGGGATAACCAAATTTTCCAAAATGCTGAAATATATATTACGGTATGAATTTTATTTAGTTTCGATTCGTACTTAAGAAATTATAATTCATACAATAAGCAAAAAATGGCATACAATAAGCTGTACAAAAATGGATTTGGCGATTGATTTCGAATAATAATTTCGAATAATAATCAAACAATAATTTGGTTATATCTTAGAAATTGTAAAGGCGATCGTATTCAAATGAAGAAACAACAAGTTGGCTGATGGAGTCATCATTTTAATTGTCATCATTTTGGTTGCTGTTGTTAAAGTTTTTACAATAGCTGCTAAACCTTTATGAATTCTTTTGTCAGATATCATATTTTCGTTTATGGACCTAATATAATACAATCATTATAACATAAATAGAATTTGCACGTGTAAATTAATTCAGTGATTAGTACCAATTGTATTCGACTGTAACAATTCACTGTAAAACATTTTACGATAATTGGACTGTATGTATATTTTACAATAATAATTTAAAATTAAAAAAAATATACATATATATTTTTATTCTAGTTTTCATATAAAATATAATATTATTTTAACATAAATGCATTTTATTTATTATCATTATTATTAATTTTCTTTTCTTTCTTTCATTCTATATTTTTTCAATATATATATTTTATATATATATATAATATATAGGTTAATGAGGAATCGATTGAAAATATGTCAACAACAGAAATCATCGATTTCTTGCGAATAATTAGAGGTGCAATACTTATTACAGTACTTAGAAAAGATTCAACATCGCAAGAACAGAGTAAACAGTAAAATTGAAGTGCTACATATATTGAAAATAATGAATATAGAAACAGCAGTGCATAATATAATACAAGTATATGTACACATTTTATTATATAGTAATAAATTTATATATAGATTTATTTATATACATAATATTATGTACATTTATAACAAAAAATAAATACATACAAAGAATATCTTGTCAAAAGCTTACGTTGTAAACTTAAGTTGTATAAGGATGTTTTTGTAAAAGTGTATAAAAATAAAAGTGAATTTCTCTACAAGAAAATATTAATGCACTTATATAAATAAAATATAACAAAAAAAAATTAATGTTTGTTGAAGTAAAAAACAAAAAAAACCAAAGTTTTTTTAAAAAATTTCCTGTAACGAAAAAAAATTTCAAAAAATTAATGATAATTATTTGTAATTATCGAATGAAAATTCATAATGAAAAGAAAAAATAAATATTATTTCACAAGTTAATTATTTTACAACAATTTGAATTATTAAAATATTAAAAATAATTAGTAATGGTAATGAAAGAAACAAAGAAACTTTGAAATTAGTGAAAAATTAAAAAAAAAAATGAAGATTTTTAAATATTTTTTTTTTTGGTTTTTTTTTGTTTAATTTTGTTTCTGTTACAAAATCAAATGAATTAATTATAAATCTAGTTGATTAATTAATTAATATTTAAATTTTTTTATTCCTATTAATTTATTCTAAAACTATGCTATTTTTTAAAATTAATTCTTAAGTATGATCACAAAATGCTATAGAAATTAGGCATATAACAGCTAAAATAATATTTTGCATCACTTTATGAGGCCGATATTAATGAAAAACAAAAAATGCTCTTTAAAAAAAATATAAAGTCAGTTAAAAGAAAATCGACTGGGAATCGATTTTTTTTTTTAAGAATAGGAACACATTTGATTTTCGAATTAAAGAAAAATTAATTGGCAGAACAGTTCGAATTTAAAATTAACATCTAAACAACAGACTGTATGAGAACGCCAATAAAACTAAAATAAATATGTATATATGTATGTCAAGAAAATGATGTATGATTTTAGATCATTACCTAAACGTTAATTACAAATGATAGGTTTGGTTTAAATTTTGCGGGAGAAAATAACCATACTGCAACTTGCATTGTATTATTCTAATACCATCACTTTGAATAAGAAATTTACAAGTGAATAATACACATACATCAATAACAATAAACAAATTTCATATATACATATTATTCTATTTTAAAGAATGAAATGTTGTAATCGTCATTACATAAAATTTTTTCATGTATGACAAGAATCGGAACGATTATTTGATCATTTTGAGGAATTATCAGTAAATGAACGTTTTAAATAAAATATTAATATCAAAAATTATTCATTGTATCAAATATAAAGGATGAAAAAAGGATGTACTTATAATGTACATACTTATAATTTTAAATATAGATCCATAATAGTGATGCTTAATACTACATAAGCATTATAATATATCGTATAACATATACACCTAAAATTCAATATACTTAAGAATTAATAAATTAAAAAAAAAAAAATACCAATGTCGCCATGCATAATATTAAATTTATATTTTATTTTTCAAAAATTTTGTATCCCTGTTTTGAATGAAATTAATTAAAAAATGAAAACAAACAATAAAATTAATAATTATTTATATATGTATATGTAAAAAAAATATTATATTATTATATTGTAATAATTGTGATAAAAATGAAAAAGAAAAAAAAATTTATTTACTTATTAAAAAAAAAAAGAAAAAAAATTGAGTAATACACACACACACAAGTCAATATTATTATACGTTATTAAAAATTATTATTCTGATGTATGTAAAAAAAAAATTTAAATGAAAATTTATTTATAATTATTTAAGATTAAAAAAATTAAAAATAAATTCTATAATAATTGATGATTATTAATTATTAAAAATTTAGATACACATAATTATTGTATTGTATATATATATACACGATTAAAATGAAGTAAATCATATATAAGAAAAGAAGAAAAATAACAAAAAATTACAAAGAGTATACATCAAAGGATAATTAATTATACCTCAAGTTCAAAATAATTTTAATTTTTAAGTATTCATTTTCACCTCTATCTATTTTTTTTCTTTTTATATTAATTCAGTCATTTATATACTTAAATGGAAATTTAAAATGCAATATGTTTAAAAAAAAAAAAACAAAAATTAATTGAATATATTTAATGTAAGTAATTTGCAATTATAATAATTAATATCAAATTCTGTTTCCGGAATTGTAAACCACTTTATAATTAAAATTTCAGTTTCCTTTACATAAAACTCAAACTTTTAATTTACATTAAACTCGAACATATAATAAAAATTTTTTTAACATTTCTTTTTATATTATATGTGTTATACAAGTATACATGTATGAATACAGGGTAATTCAGTAAATAAGTTAGGAGTAATAGGATTGAAAATTAATAAAATTTTTGTTCGGAATATAGTGTTAAAATTCAAACCGTTTCGGAGCTACGGGAGAAAGTTCAATTCAAAATTCAAAGAAATTTCGCAAAATTTTAACACATGTAAAAAAATTTAAAAGCTTCAAACAAACAGATTTGGGAAAGGATTATTAAAAGGCCTTAAAGCAAATAATAGCGGATTATTTGATTTTAGATATTATTTTTTTTTTGGATATACAAGCGTTCAAATTTTAGGGAAATTACAAAATTTCTTCATTTTTTGTTTTTTTATTATTTTTTGTTTGTTCAGACAATTCCTCACAAAATCTTTGGTAACATCCAAAATTCTCTTAACATTATTTTTCCTAGCGGCTTAAGCTCTTTAATTTTTAATGGTTTAACGCTAAAAAATCTTTTATAATACAAGAGGCATAACCATCCAAAAATTTTATTCATTTTTGACCCTCTATACCCGATTGTATTTCGGCTTCTAACTTGGTACCCAGCATATATACTCGTATGTATACGTGTTACTATTTTATATATACATTCTAAAAATTTTTAAAATCAATTTTATACTATAAATCAATTTTTCTTTTAAGAATTAAATCCGGTTAACTTAAATATTAAAAAAAGAACGAAGAAATTGCCTTATTTGTAATATACTAGATTCTTAGAAATTATATTTGAAAAAAAAAAACTTTATTTATGCAAAAACTCTAAGATTAATTCTTAAAATACTTAATTAGAAAAATTTTTATATTTCCGAAAGAGTTTCGAAAAAAAGCTTCACTATTAAAGTTAACTGATTGATATAGGATCTAAACATGGTTAATATGATTTTTGAATGCTCATAAAAATATTTGAATTCCAGGAAATTTAAATATTTTCTTTTGTTTTTCAATTTATTCCATTCGAATTAAAAATTGAATTTTCAAAAATTTGATATTATTTTCTTTTAATAAGCAAATTCACATACACTCATATATGTTATTCAAAAAATTCTATTCTAATAAAATATATTTAGTTCCGAAATAATTTTTATTTATTAATTTATACATAATATATTATATAAATTTACTTAAATAATTCTTCACAATTAAAAAATATATTTTTTTTTTCGGTAAAATCCTTTGAATAAAAATAACACTCTATTTATTTTTAAAAAAAATTTCATTAAAATTAATATTAAAGTACTTAAATACTATATTATAATTGTTGACAATTTATTATAAAAAAAAAATGAAAAGAAAATTAAAAAAAATTTAAATTACATTATTTATAGAAAAAAAAATAATAATAGATCAATTATTAATTAATAAAATGAAAATATCATTAAATTAAAAAAAAATAAACGAAATTATAAAAAAAAAACTTTTTGTATATGCAAAATTCTTGCCGTATATTATTTTTACAATAATTTTTTCATGAAAAATACAAAAAATAAATGAATAAATAAATTTTATTGAAAAAACAGAAAAAAAATATTTGAATAAATAAAAGAACGAATATAATAGACTATAATTACATAATGTATTTAAGAAAAAATTCATTTGAAATGAGAAAAAAATGTATTTAAATTTAAAAGTTGTAAGAAAAACAAAAATTTACTAATAAATGGGGTTATTATGATTCGTATTCGAAATATTCGAAGCTAACTCTTACTCGAATATTCGCCAAAATGATATTATGTTTTACGAACAATTAAATTCGCTAGTTGCAATCAAGATTCAAAAGAAAAAAAATTACATTTGAAATTATTAAAAAAGTAAATAAAGAGAATAATCTAGATTTTAATGTAGGTTCAATACACTTTTCCAAAATTTAATATTTAATTGATATTTTAACATTTTTAATATATGAGTTTCCGATTTATTTTATTTTTATGGGTATACTAATAGTCGTACAGAAAAATAAGAAAATTAAAATATTGGAAGAATACGAAGATATATAAGAAATCCATCAAATCTATTGGAGGCTCCACTGAAGATTCCAAAGCGCTTTGCTCCACAGCAAAATTTACCCAGATTTCCTTCAATATATTCTTGTTGAGTTCGAATTTAATTCCACCATGAACTACATCCGGATTGTTTTTCATTAGTTCTACCAATTTTGCGAATTGCTCTCGATTTGTTTTAACTAAAAATTTATGAAATCGTATATTACGTATACATATACAAACGCTACTTTTGTTTTGTCATTAAAAAACCAAAGAATAGGTTTATAAAAGGCAGTAGATACTACATTGATATTATTTTTATGCCTTATTATGGATACTTAGAAATTATTTAATTATTTTAATACAAATATTTTACCTTTTTTTCACAATAGCCTCGACAAAGCATTAAAATATTATAAACTATTCGCCTAGTTTTCATATTTCTTTATTAACCATAATTATCATTTAGGCAAATTCGAGAACGAGGACATTTACTTCGCGAATCATAATAACTTCAAAAATTTAATTTTTAGTCTTCAATTCGAATTCAGCACAGTTATTTACCTATACTTACAAACACATTTTGTTAATTTTCTTTTTTTTTATTATTTTTAAAATTTTTACTAATTCTAGAGCGAGAACTTTTATTACTTACTCCTTTTTAATACCCATACAAGTTTTTAATGTAAGAAACAAAAAAATTTCAAATTACGAACGCATTAAAACCAATCAAATTACAAGCAAAGTGAGAACTTTTAATTTATTTCAAACCTTCCAAATTTGAAAAATATTTTGTAATTAAAAAATAAAAAACAATCTATAAAATTTATTTGTTTATGTAAATTTGCATATCTCTATAGAAGAACAGAAAAGTAAAAAAAAAAAAAAATACGAAAAAAAAACAAGAAAAACATAAAAATTAAATGTTTTCCTAAAATCCTAAAAGTAAAACAAAATGTTTTTTTGTTTCTTTTTGTAATTTGAGAATAAAAATTTCATTTTAGAAAAATTCAATTTATTAATTGCTTGTTTAATTTAATAGGTTTTCTTTTCTTTTTCAGGAAATTTTACCATATTCACAATGTTCAGTTAAAAGTTAGTGACATTAACGTGACCTATCTGGCAATAAAAGTATAATATTATTAATGTCTTGAAAGTAAAGAACATGGATTTAATAGGCCACTAGGAAATTGAATTGCTGTGAATCAGATTTTTTATCAATATAGTGACATGAAATACATTCTATATACTTAAAAATATGTAAGTTATGTACAAGGTCGGGCCTAACTTCCTCGGCCCCTACGTGGCTTCCAGAAAGTGCGCCTGTCTTCAAAACAATCAACAATAGCAATAATTATTGCACGTTGAGTAAAATAAATCACTTTTTTAAAATTCATCATGCCGAATGCAAAAATTAACGACTGAAATTAAAATTTTAGTTTATTATTGTTTAATGTTTGTGTACATATACATATTTTAAGTTAATTTAGTTAAAAATTTTGGGAAACACATAAAGGAAAAAAATTGGAAAAAATTTATATTTTTTAAAATTTAATTTTTTTTTTCCAGTTTTCAATAACGTCTCTGTTTTCCGGCAGTCATTGCAAATACTTATTTTGCACATATGGTAGATGCAGCGCTAAAAAAATACAGTACATTTAGTGAAAATTACAAGAATGCTCAAGAAGTGATATCAAATTTTTAACACCCATACTAACGTATATGATGTAAATTGGTCGGTCTGTCCGTTCAACTGATAATTCGAAAACTTCTTGGGTAAAATTTAACAAATTCTTAGAAATGATTTGTGATAGCAACTGCCTATATTGATATTGGTGAAATTCATTTCTAGTGAAATTGGTTGTGATCCAAACTGTGATCCATACAACTTCGAAAATCTCATAATGAGTAATAAATGAAACGACATAATAGTACTGCAATTTTATAAAATCATGTACGGCTACAATTTAACTTAAAATTCTTTAAAATTTCATTAGTTTTTTATAAAAGTTATTTGACTGTTATGGACTTTAAAAGTTATTGAACTATATCTTAAATAAACAATAGAAGGACTAGTTAGTACAATAATAATAAAAGGAATAATATTATTTTGCACATGTAGATTCAATGACAAGACTATATATCTCAAAAATTTTTAAATTGCACGAGTTCTTTTAGTAGTTTCCATATAACTTAGAAAGCTATTACATCATATTTTAGAAAGTAGTGAAGATATGAGTGCAATTATTTCACAGAGTAGACAATGTGAAATCTATGTACATTCTCATTGGAAATAGAAAAAATAAATTTGATTTTCGGAATTAGGAGTAAGAATAATATTAAAATTATTATGATAACTATGTTTTTTTTTCTTTATATTTTATATACAATTTTAATTTTATCATAAAAACAAATCTCTTCGGTTTTTTAAAATTAGCTACTTACATAATGTATGTTTTTCTTATGGAAATTTCACTTGTCATGGAAATTTTTTTTTCAAATTCGTCATCTTCATTCATCTTAAACGAAAAATTTTCAAAACCACTCAATAAACATCAAATTTGAAAACTTATTGTAATAAGGATTTTTTTTGTTAACAATAGGCAATAATTTTTCAGAACAGTATACAAGTGTATTACGGCTTGAATTACAAAATAATGTTAAAAAGTGATTTATTATTAAAATATTCCAATTAAATTTAAGAAAAAAAAAAATTTTATAGGAGTTGTGAATGTAAATTTGAATGTTTTGTATTGTGTAAACAGGAAATAAAATTTATTTTGCTAAGTAAGCATAATATACATAGGTCTTCCTCTAAATACATATATTATACAAGGTGTAAACATAATACATCATGATCCCCTTCACAGAGATGAAATGATGAAATAAACGTATTTTTCACAAAATAATGTACATATTATGTATATGTATATAATCATATTAAAAGCTTTATAGATAGTGTATAATTTTTTAGAGGAAATATTCACAAAATGATTTATTCACAATAAGTCTTTTGATATTAAAAACATCATATTTTATCCTTTATACACGAGTATTGTTATATATATTTACACCTGTTTTCCTAAACATACGACTAAAGATAATTATTCTTGTCTATGTTATAATGAACGAGAAAGATAATGGAAGATTTTTAATAAAAATTTTAGCTAAAATACAAAATTTTTGTTTTATCATAATTATTTTAATGAGTAAATTTAGAATTAAAAAATGTAGACACTTATACACTTGGATACCCACCTTATTTTTATTCCAAATCTATCATCATATCAATGCTTCTTTATTATTTTGTCGGTTTGAAAGAAGCTTAAAAAACTGAAACATTGCCCAGTTAGAGTTTGTAGATTCCAAGTGAACCGAATGGGGCAAGAGGACATATCGCCTGAGTCACCACAGTTATTCATTACTTATTGTAGCCTCCCAACGCTCCCGCCTATAATACCCCTGCTCTAAGTATAAAACTTGATATAACTATAAGGGAATTAGACAGCAGTTTCTAAACGCTCAGGAAATAATGCCCAAGACACTTGTGATGCTGAGCAGTCAGTATCGGACAGTATATATAAGATTATATATATTTCACAAGATCATTTTTGCAATAAGCCTTAATACTTTCCCAGTTATGGTAAGGTATTATTTTTTATGTGAAACAATTTATTAAACGCATTTTTAGTTTTAAGGCTATAGGCAGACGACTCTACTAAAGATGGGTAAGCACAAATCACGGAATGTGTTCGAAGCTCTGATCGTTTGTGATTCTTTTGAAAAGATATTGAGATGGTAACAGACATTCGTCAATTGCTTAACAATTGTTCGAGAAAAATTATAATTTTTAAAGGATAGCTTCAATTTCAAAATTTTGAAGAACATTTGCCAGAAATAATTTGCGAATTTGATTTCTTATTTAAAACTTCTAGAATTAATTTTAAAAAAATATGCGGTTTTAAAATAAGGTGCCTCCCTTTACGCGGTTTCCAAATAATACCAACAAAAAGATTTTCATATATTATAAAACTTAAAGTGTACTAAACATATTTCAAAAATTATAAAAATATTGTACTAAACATTGTTCAAAAATGTATGATTTTCAATTTGAAAAATAATATATTTAAGATTATTTAAGATATAATACATTTAAGAAAAAACAAAAAGAGAAGAAGTCATTTTAAAAATATTAATCTTATAAACGGAATCATCTGCTCTGAATTTTATTCTTTAAATAAGCTACACTTTTACTATAACTAGATGTTTTTAATATTTAATAAAAGCAAAAATATCCACTTGTACCACTGAGTAACTAACTAAACTATATAAATTGTGAAATCAAACAAATAATAGAATTTTTAAGTGCAAAATTTGATGTCTCTATAACTATTTGTATATACACATATTATGTATCAAGGTAAGTTTATAAAAAAAGAAAATCTGAATTTCAAATACGCGGAATAAATAAAATTTATTGGAGTTTTTTTTCCTTTTATATAAAATACTTAAATGGATTTTCCAATAGAATCACATATTTTATTTTAAGTTGTCTAGACTTGTAATAATATTTCAGATTGCTATACTCTTAGTATTATTGTTAAAAAAAAGAATATTTAAAACTTAAAAACTGTTATATTTAATTTTTTTGATTTTTTTTATAAGATTAATGAAAATCAAATTATCTTTAAAATTCTAAGAAGAAGGCAGAGCATACCATTACAATATCTTTTAAAATTCTTAAATTACGGCAACATTATAAATTATTCAAGATTCTTGTTAAAAGTATTTTTCTTATATTCTTATTATATTATGTAGGGTCGGAAAATGTCGATACCTTCCTACGCACAGCATAAGAAATAAAAACTCATCGATATTTAAATTATAGACGAATCAATATTCATATCGTATCCTTTTTACCTAAACAAAAAAAGAAGAAAAAAATTATAATAAAAAAAAATATACAAAAAAATGAAAATTTCCCCGGTTGTAATTGAACTTTTTGAAACCATAGCGAAAAAAAAAACACGAAAAAAAGAAAACAACAGAAAAGGAAAAACATCATTAATTTGAGCTTGTCAAGGTAAAAAAATTCTAAGAATAATAAGAGAGTAAATGAGAACTATACAACGACATCGACATCAGCAAAATGTCTTGTTAAGAATATTAATTTTTTTCTCTTTTCTCTTTTCTTTTTATTTTGTTTCTCATTTTAAATATTTATTCATGAAAATATTATCCTTAAAATCATAGCACATTTCTTAGCTCAAATATACGCGTATACATAATTTATATAGGCATAATAATTTTATTTTAAAATGAATTTTTAGGAAATTTTATTTGTATAGCTTGTTCATTTGTCTGTACAGAATTGAATTAAATTTTAAAAATTTGTCAAAATTTGAAATTTACCTTTTGCTTCCTGATTAAGGATTATATTTTTAAAATTTAACACTCTCACTGCCACGTAAGACAAAACAGACAGTCATTGTTGACAATAATCTGACACGTTTCTGTTAGCAACGAACACAAAAGAAATTATTGAAATGGTTCCCGCGCGATTTTTAATATAAGAAAAAAATTATTAAGTACAATTCTACTAGTTTAGATACCTGCTAAAAATTTCATTTCTCAGCGTCAATATTTTTCTTGATTTATCTATAGTGACCGTCAGTCTCTCAAAATAATAAAAATATATTCGAGAAGAGTTGATAACTAGGTAATTTTTGAATATCTATTTGTTAGATCGAAGTGTCTGCCAAAACAATTTTTTGGGCTATTTTTGTCAGTCATTTTTTGTTTATTTTTGTCAGACTTAAAAAAATTGTGGTAGTGAGAGTGTTGTAAATATCGTCATAATGAATGAATTTTTTTTTGAAACCATTTATCTACTTTTCAAATTAACTAAATTCTCACTTATCATTACATTCCCTGTCATCAGAACGCGAATGCTATTGTGTTGACGGTGAAAATTTTCTTTTAAATATTTTCTAATATTTTCTAAATTCTGTAACAATAATACAATCTTCATAAAAAAATTATTTATAAATTCAACGACAAAAATGAACTGTACGAGTACATTAAATGATATCTAACTTTTTTTTTTTTTGGGTTGATGAACTCATACATATTTTAACTCGCACTTTACAATGAAATTACAATGAAAAAAAAAAGAATTTATCTTATATCTTATGAACCCGGAAATTTGATAGAATTTTAAGAATTTTCACCTAAATAAAATTTTTATGTAGGTACCTACATACGTATAAGATATTTAAATAAAAAATTATGTCAAAAAAAATATTCAAAAACAGTACTTGTCAATCTTATATAGTATAAAAGTTTAAAAGTTTTGATATTTTTCTAAAATATTTAAAAATATTGTATATATATATACACACATACTTACATGTTCTTCTTAACGGCAGATGGTTGCTAAATGTGAATCTAATATTATTTGCCATTTCGTTTTAAAACCTATTCAATTCTTATGGAGGTTATATTAATAACCTCAATTAATAGAGAACTCAATTTTGTAAAGATTAAAAATCATACTATTTGACTCAAGAGTTTTTGTTGGCCGCGCTGCTTTAGTAATTCTATTGCAGTGTAGTTTTAAGTAATAAAATCTCTCGTAGTTGGAACTGAACATTTAAAGCGAATTTAACTTAATCTATTTTGTGCACCTAAATTTGTACTGATTCAAAATACTGATTAGTACTGATTCAAAGCGTCAAATTGACTTATTTACAGCACTATAATTTTAATTAATTAATGAGGAACATTATAAGAATTATCCGAATATAATCGAATGATCTTTTAGTTATACAAACTTTTTAAGACGATTTCAGTACAATCAAAAAGAAATCGAATATAAGCCGAAAGAATACTAAATTTTTAAATTTTACGACGAATTCGGAAGGTATCGCATATATGTAACAAATACGAAATATTGCGGATTCTTGCTAAAAGAAGGTTATAAGAATATTTTTGAAGGGCAATAAGGATTTTAAATTTCGTTTACATTTTTAATTTTAATTTTATATTTTAAATCGCTGCATTTTAATTTGAAAATTTGTTTAAAATTTTAATTCTTAATATTATGATAGTTTTGTTTTATAATATTCTAGTACCCACAATTTCATTCACAAATTCTTATAGTTTCTCTATTTTTCAAGTATTGCCAAATATTTTTATTAATAAGCCTGCTTGAAACTGGATTTCTTTAATTTTATTTTTTTAAAAATTTGCTAAAAATGTTATCAATTATGAAGAAAAAAAATATTGAAATCCTTTGGTTAACAGATTAAGAAAATTATTGTTTTAAGATCTTATAAATTTTGTTGTCTTATGAAAAATGACATGGATATGGTGATAATAATAGTAACAATACCTAATACGATTAGAATTAAAAAAAAAAAAAACAAAAAGAAAAACATGAATAAAGCACTTAAGAAAATTATTTTCTCTTATACTATTACCAAAAAGTAATTATTACCAAAAATACAACAACAACAATAATTTATTACGAGAATAATAAAAAAAATGTACGAGAATACAATAAACGATAATTAAAATAACAATAACTATGATGAGAATTTTAATGAACAAAAATGAAATTTAATTATTTTTTAAATTATCATTCTATAAAATAAGTAAAAATTTATTTTTTTATTATACAGATAATTATTATACATTATAATTTTAATAATTTATAATTGAGGAAGTATGAATATGAAGTTCATTTCTGATATTAAGATATGAAAATTTTAATATTTTGTTCGAAATTTTTGTAGTACATAAAACTGTGTACCTATATACATGCATAAAACTTTATAAATAACAATATTATGCAGTTCCTCGGCCTGTAGTTGAGCCTGTTTGAAATGTATAGTCAGTGAAAATATGAACAATTATTATATAGCAACCATCGGCAAACTTTTCGGTTGATTATGAGTAAATATGTACTATTTGAGTATTAGTATAGACCACTAGAGTTTCTTACATTATTTATTTATAAGAAGATATGGCATTTTCAACTGATTTTATTGATTGTTTTATAGATTGGTATCTTACATTATCGATATTACCTATGATTGAGTTCTGAACTTTTTTTTTTTTGAAAAAAATTTTTCAAATTTTAATAGTTGGGCTCGAATAATTTTTGTTTTATGCAAGCACAATGGTGGTCCGAATGTTGAAGTTGAATGGGTGGCATTTTTAAGTTAAATGGGTAGAATTTTAAAGTTGCATCATCCGCATGTTGCTCATCTGCCGCACGTTGTCGTCTGTTATTACATAATATTAAGATTTTAACAACCTTATGAACCTTATGAAAATCTAGGTTAAGAAATAGCTTATACTCTTCCAATTAATAAAATTAAGGGCCCTAAGGTATGTTTAATTTTCTCCTCATATATTCTACACCTTCTGACTGACAAAATGCCAACAAAATTTGCAATTGGCTCCAATTTTAATAAAATCGAATTATACTAATGGTAAGTCGAGTGGAATAAATTTCCCTAAAACAAACATTTTAAAAAAGGCAATATAAAAATTTTTGATATTGTAAATATTATACACAATTATAAATTCCATTTATTGCATACTTTTAGGGGAAAGAAATAAAAATGAGCACTAATATTATAGTGAAATAGCTATATGAGTGAAATATATGATAGTGTAATAGGAAATATTAGTAAATAGATGCACGAATCCAGAACAGACAGATTGGCAGCCGGAAAGAGCTTAATTAAGAAATTAATTTTTATCGGTCTTCTAATATTATTGTATAAGTAAAAGTGTTTTTTTTTTTCATGTTCTATAAATGCAATTATAGTTTTACGTAATTTCGTCTCTACACTTTATTGTTTTAACCATACAAACTACACTTTTTGCAGCAACACCTTTAATGAGAAATATTAATTCTTGTTTATTTATTTCAGAGTTTAAATACAAAATCTCGCTTAATTTAACCTTGATATATCACGGAGTTGGTGATATAGGTATAGGTATAGATACCATATATAGATTTTCTATATTTATACCCGTACGAACGTATTCGAAGGCTTACGGCTTACCGTTTGTAACTCATAGAAATAATGGTATGAGATATAGAGATAACGCAAGTGTATGATTTTAATTAGCGTTGAATTCTGATTCGATCTAACCATGTCCGTGCATTCCAACTCCCAAACTAATTTCACGAAATTTTCAAACAGCTTTTATTAACCTGATATTTTTCAGCATTGATATATCGTAAATATTGATATTGCTTGATATATCGTAAAACAAGAACAAGAAGAAATCATTAATTGGTTATTGTTTCCTTGATGTTGATTGAAGGTAAAATTTTTTTTAATCTTAAAACAAAACCATTTTGTAACACCACTTTTGCTTTAGTTGGAAGGCAAATTACAAATTAAAATATGAGATTCATTAAAGAAAAATTCAAATAAACTTTTTTTTTTTTTTGTTACCATTCTTTTTATGACCATAAGATTACATAATTTTCGACTAAAGCTGCTAACTGAAACTAATCCATTTTGTTTTTGTACTCTAATTTGGAATTATTAAAAAAAAATTTTTTAACTTTTTTTTGTTTTTTTTTTTCATTTTGTTTTATTATTTGGGCCATTCCAACTTTCATTATTATAGCTACCTTTATTTTATATTGCAATGACGAACAATTTAAATAAATTATTATTATACCCATCCGTTCAGATTTATAAAATATCTCGAAATTTTACTCCAATTTCCTTAAGAATTTAAAAGAAAAGGAACAAATTATTTCTATGCGTACATACAAGTATATACTCGTACATATATTTTTTAAATGGTTTTTTAAAAATCTTCCCTTGTAATTTTCATATTTTTTCTGTAAAAAAAAAAATAAAAAAGAAAACGAAAAAAATAAATTTAAAATATGTTTCTTTCCTGTTTTTTTTTCATTGTATATATATACATACGTAAGTCAAACCAAGGATGTAAGGAAGAAGAGAAACATTTCTTAAGAAAATAATATAACCGCAAGCAAAGGTTTTCCATAAATTAAAGCCCTCCTGTTCAGTGTATACCTTTATCAAAATAACACAAAAAAAAAATGGAATTGAGAAAGCAAAAGTTAAAATGAATGAAAGAAAAATAATAAGATAAATGAGAACCATCGGTTTTGTGACCTTTAAGATCGCTACTTTATAGACTTTTCTTCCGGTCTTTTTACCACAGGAATTTCAAAGCAAAAAAAATAATTTTTGTTTTTGTCCAACAAAGTACATGCAAGGTATACATAATATACACATACATTTAAAAATAATGTCGATTATTTTCTCTATATTTTAAAATAATAATTATGAACAATCCAAGTCTGATGAAAATTAACAGTCGAATAAAGAGAAGAGCTGTTCATCCTGACTTTCCAATGCAAAGTGAAATAAAATAGAAAGTATAATATTAATGTATGTGATACCACCCGTACAAATGAAGATATAATGAAGAGCACCAATAAGATACTTGTGTACGCGAAATTTCTATACTACAGCTTCGATCATTTTTGAGATATAGTCAAATAAATCTTGTAACAGCTATCGTAAGTCAACGAACCAAATAACTCATTTTGTATTACAACTATCATAAGTATTCATGATATCTTAACAACTGTTGCCGAAAACAGTGGCCCTGTTACCATATTTGTTTATAAAAAATTTTAGTACGATTCTATTAACCATTGAATAACTATATGATATTATAGCAAATAACTGTTAAAGTTGTATGGCAGCTACGACAAGGAATTTAGAAATTTCATCAATTTTCATCTCACATAACAGCCCCAAAAATATATATCAATTTAATTAGGGTTCGGACATTTACCATTATAAATTATTTACGAAAATTTCCTGAAATAAAAATCGGTTAGTAAGTAGTCACTAGAAAAATGAATTTGAAGAAAAATTATTTGCAAATTTGAATTCTTTCGACTTTAATTAAAATATTTTTGGAGCCTTTTGAACATACATTCCAAATAAAATGATAATACTCAAAAATTATCCAACAAAGTACATATACAATATATATTTATATCTAATGCTGACAATTCTCAAAAAAATTTACGTTTTAAATTGAAATATACAAAGTGATGTCGCACAATTTTAGAGCGAAACTGTAATAACATATGCTTAAAAAATAGTAAAATTTATGAAGTTTATGAAAAAATGCCATTAAATTGGTAAACATGTATTAGTTTACCGAAGCAAGTGTTAAAATCTCTAATAAATCGAATAAATTGCTTTAAGTGCGAAATTTTAAAATTATAATCAAAAATTTTTCAATTATATCGTTGTAGCGGAACAATAATATTTTTGACTATAAAAATTTTCTTACACAATAAAATTTTTCATACAATTATTGAGATTCCGGTAAAAATTTTTATATCATGATAAAGAAAACCCAATATATCTACTACAATAATCTTCTCCTAATTCTTATTTAAAATTTAACTATACCCTTCCTGTATTAAAGGATTTTATTATAATCAATGATTGAGAAACGTGATCACCCATAACAAATCACGGAAAACAATGATGATTAAGAGAACAAGTTTCTACCTTAGTTCAAAGTTTGTGTCGAAAGAATAATAAAAAAAAAAAAAAAAAAGATGAAGAAAGAGAAAAGAAAGAATTAGAGAGAATAAAACAGAAAAGTTTAAGCACAATTTTCTGGTAAATTGTATCTTGTGTTTTTACTGTAATTTCCTGATTTGGTTTTTTGTTTTTTCTTCTCAATTTTCTTTTTCATCTTCTTTCTTTTTGGTCTATATTCTACTAAAAGCTTTGGGTTATGCTATATCACTATTAAAATCTAATTATACTTTAATACATACAAATTTTCTTATACACACATCTATATATATTAATGCATGCGGTTATGCGAAAATATAACTGTTGTATAGCATGTATTCTGTCTGTATTATATTAGCAGCACAAATTATTGCTTAATGTTTGAAGAAATCATAAAAAAGGATAAAATGCATTTTTTATTTTCTGATATTAAAACCAAATTAATTGTGTTTTCATGTTCAAAACAAATTCTAAATTAAAGAGTTTTTTTTATTATAAATAATTTTTATAAAATGAATTTTTATAACTTTTAAAAATTTTATGGTTTTTATTATTCATAAAAACGAAAACGAGAAAAAAACTTTCAACACAAAAAATTTTCTTCTTAAAAATTTCTAATGCGCAAAATTTTATTATTAACAAGAATACTTTTGTGCCACAAATCTTAAATCTTGGAATAATGTTAAGAGCAAAATTTTATATTTTTTCTGTTATCAGTACATTATAAGCAATTACTACTAAATACGCACTACAATAGGAATTGCCAAGCTACTTGATAGTCCGAATCAATTTTCAAAATTTGAAATTTAAAATTATAAAAAATTACAGGATAAAGAAAAAAAATTAGCTTTCCTTCAAAGCTCAATATCAACTGATCATTGAAGTGAAAGTTTAGAAATTTGAAATTAATCTGGAGTTTATCGATTACACAAGATTAGTTCCCATTCCATCTTCATTCGCGCAGTTTTCGATAAGGCAGATCACTTGTAATGTGGTTAATCACTCTTTGGAGTAATAATAATTTTTTCAAAAATAAAATAACACAAAAATTTAAATGGAACTAGTAACATTTATTGAGAGCCATAAAAATTCTTCAGAATCGTATGTGCTTCGCGTATGATGAATGAAAATATCGACCCAAATTCTATAAATTCGATTTCGAACTAAAATTTAATTAAAAACTTTTAAATGTTTTGGAATCTTACTATGTAATTCGATTTTGATACTTGGAAAAACATGGTAAGGTAGAACCAATCAATTTTTAATGGTACTAAATTTTCATTACTGCAAATACTAAAATCGTTTCAAGAAAATCGGATTACATGGTAAGGCTCCTGTAATTTCGGTTTTGTTTGAGATTATCATGAAATTAATAGAAATTTTTTTTAAAATATTGATCGAATATAATATATAAAGAGTACGGAAACAAAATTTGGTCATATTTATTTTATATTTTTATTTTATATCGTAATTTTTTTACTGATCAAAATTATGATTAATTTAAATTTTAATAATTAAATTTAAATATTTACCTGGTTTTAGCTTATAGAAAACTTTAATTTTTTGTCAACTTTAGTTGAAGTTTGCTGTAGATTTAGAAGTCGAACGTAAAAATCTTTGAATTCTTTGAATAATCTTAATTTAACCGAAACCGAAATTTAATTTTTCTCGTTCAAGCGCAGAATAGAAACCATAATAATAGCTTTGAAGCAGTTTTGCTTTAAATGTGGATGTGCTGATTGGATAAGAAAAATCAGAAGAAACTTATTTATAGCTTAAGGAGTGCCCAATTGAAAGTGATTTAATTTCATCTATTAAATTAGGATAATTTATATAATCATATACATATCTATACATAAGCATATTACTATAGTTATTTCAACAAATTTTGCAAAAAATTCAAGTATACTTGTATTGTAAACAGCCACTCTCCTATATGCGCACATGTAAATATTTTCTAATATGTATGTATGTAGATCAAAGATAATCTAATTATTTTAGATTTTTGAAAATTATTAGAAAAGATATGCAATATACTTGAGAATTAATCAATTATATATTGAACTTCTTTTGAAACTCGAAACTCGTGAATTAATATTCTTTACAGAAATCAAACAAAAAATATTTAAATTTCATTATTAAAAAATACCAAAACGTGTACTAGTATTAAATTGTGTCTTGCATACGATAAATAATTTTAATGCTGAAAAACAACATTATTCTCCCATAATTTACTATTTTATTGCTATATAACTATACGGTTAATTACAAAATTTTTTTTTGTTAGAGAATCCTTATATTAGTTTTCCTCTATATTATTATGCAAACAATGTAATAAAAATCGCGAAATCATCAACTTGAAGTCATATACAATATTGGTTAGAAACTTGTATATACATATTCGTGTTCTATTATACATTAGTATGTCATATTATCATTAATAAATTATGCAAAATTACATTGTAAATAGCATAAAATATATATATAGGGAAAATTTTAATAGAATAACAAAATATTGTATAGGGAACAAGTATATGATAATACGATGTAAATCTTTATATATATATATACATATGTATATAGCTATCTTATATATAGCCTCTTAATACTCAATATAGATGTAGATATAATTGTATACTTGAAAAATGACTGTTATATCCTTGAACGAATAATAAAGAAAACAAAAAAATTATATAGAAAAAGTTTTATTATAGATCCTTACATACAATATTATAATCTTTTTTGTTAAATCTTAAATGATAGATACAATGATTTTTTTTTCCTCCTTTTGGCGTCAAGCATCCGTCATTTTCACAAGTAATAAAAAGGAGTATCTACATACATACTTATGTATATATATTTGAGAAATTTTTATAATGTAATATGTACATAACATAAATGCTTACAAATCGAAAATAAATGTCTCAGGAGATGAATGCCAATTAAGATAAGGAAATTTCTAACAATTATGTGTTTAGTTGATATATGAATAGTAAATAATATAGCTATATTTTGGTTTTACATAATAATAATATGTGTATATATATTCCGATAAATATGCACCGTTTTAAATGTTACTCCTATAAATATGTAAATATGAATCATTAAATATTATAGGTGTATATTATTACAGGCACAAGGATTATATGTTTAATATTTAATAAATCAGAAGCGGTTGCTTTTAAAAATACGGAATAATTTTGATATTAAAGTATTATACAATTAAAATTTGTTATATTTGAGTACCTTCAGGATTTGTCTAAACTCTGACGTTCTTATGGCCTACCCCCAAGATTCATTATGCAGGTTATATGAGTCAAAATGAATATCTATAAAATATCGATTTGGAGATAAAACTAAAATTATAAACTTTGTCTATAGAAGAATAGTATGTATATAAAAGAATGTTGACTAATATATGATTTTCTTAATTTTTATTAAAATTCTAGAATATCTAGACAGTTTTCGATTTTATATGGGTCGATGTACAAATAATTTTATATATATAAATATATTTTGTAAGTTAAACATGTTGAAATCTACAAATTTGTTAATAGATTTAAAAAAATTACAGAAATTTTTATTCATTTAGATTAAATATTCAAGTATAGCAAGTTAGTGCTAAGCCATAGATTCCATCATGTATTTCATTTGAATCTATAGTATGTACTTATAGAAATTATGTAATTTTCTCGAACTGTTGAAATACTCAATTGTATTTTAAATACTGCCTAAATAATATATCTTTCTACATAAATAATGATGATGGAAAAGAAAAATTAAAATTTTATAAAGTAAATATACGCTAGATTCCTATCATTTATGATCCTTAAATATAATGCTAGATTGTTATTCATTTTCCTGATGTTTACTTTAATCATGATTAAAAATATTTAAAAAAAAAATCTTATAGTTTCACCACAATATTATCATATTCTTATAACTTTTTTGATCCCTCTTTAGTTTCTATCAAGTTTTGAGGGTATCGAGTTGTAGAAACTGTTACTTTAAAATCATGTTGTATTCACAAGGACGCATACTATATTGACGATCTTTACATTCACCCAGCGCTATATATCATATTTTTGGGTTATTAAATAAAGGGGTTACATTCTTTTCTTTTGAAGACACACACCTTACCCAAAAAAAAAAATATTCTCGCATTTTGTATAAATTTGGTATTTATTCTTCATTATGCAGATTCGTTATGATTTGGAATAAATATTTCAGGTAGCTTATTTTCATAAATCGCTTGGTTTCGAATAAATTTCTCATATGTACCCCAATTTCGAATCAAACCGTAGTTATGAGATAAATTTATATAATTTAAATGGGATAGTCAGCGTTTACATTTAATTTTGTCTCTACACATTATAGCACACATTATCTCTAACCTATATTTTCACAATATTTTTTTTATTATTTAAATTTCGCTATTTAAATGAGAATTAATTTTCAGTGTAATTAGACTTTTTCTTTCAATTACAAGTTTGTAATTTTTAGCCTTTATAATAACATTTCTTTTAATAACTTTAAATTTTTAAATAATATTAAATAAAATTTTATATATATACATAAAATGTATATATATATACAAGTATATTCATATAAAATTTTAAAATTTTATAATATTAATGTATTAGACTGGGTTATATTGATAAGTTCTTAAACACCTGAAAAAAAACGAGAAAAAAAATAGAGTTGACCTTGTCAACTCTGTGATACCCGTAGGAATTTGTTATCCTATGTGCAAATAAAGATGCCATAACTGACCATGGGACAGGCCATGACTTTAAGTTGCCGTATTACCATATTAATTTATGCAAAATTTCAGTACTGTGTGTTTTTCAAAATACTGTGTGTGCCAAACTACTATTTAAGTTGTATGGCAGCTACCAGAAAGAGCTAAGAAATTTTAACAAATTTTATCAAACACATTGGCCCTACTAATATATATTCGTTTGTAGGAAATTTCAATACCACACCTTTTATAGTTTCTGAGATGTAGCCAAATAAATTTTGAAGTTGTATGGCAGCTACCCGAACCGGTACCCCGATCATGTCCAATTTAAATAGGGTTCTGGCACTTACTACAATAAATAATTTGTGAAAATTTGGTGAACTTAGCTCAATTAGTTTTTGAGTTATCGTTAGGACGGACGGACGGACGGACGGACGGACGGACGGATGGACGGACGGACGGACGGACAGACAAAGCTTAATCAACTCAGAATTTGACGCTGATCAAAAACATTCACTTGAGTCTATGTCTAAGACCGTTATTTCTTAGCGTTACAAACGGTAAGGCAAATTTAGTATACCCTTCGAACATACGTTCGCACGGGTATAAAAACGCGTATACACAATATGTAACTGTTACTCATAATAAAATTTTAAGGATCTCTCAAATCAGTTAAAATAAAGAAAAAGCTTATGTAAATATTTATAATAAAAGTTTAACAGATGTAGCAATCAAATAATAAATTATAAATTGAATAAAGGGAATAAGATTTTGAATGAGAAATGTTTTTTTTTCTTTTTACATTTCTTTTCTCTTTATTTAATTAAATAAGTTTTTGAAACTAAAATAACTCCGAAATTTTAATAAGCTTTCAAAAACTTTTCAATTTATTTTAATTTCTTAATTTAAATTTTATTTTTCAAAGCAAATTACAACCGGTTAAGGACATTTTTTCAGAAAATATATATATGTTTACATATTTCATTCATACATACTTATACAATATATATTAATAATATATGTAAATAAAAAATAACTTACAAAATTCCTTTTAATAAAGAATATTGAAAATTCTAAAAATGTAATTGATTTGTGAATAGAAAAGTGATGACATTGTCGAAAAAAATCACATAGTTAATTTAGTACTTGTCTCTTTTTATGAACTGCATTGCATACAATAAGGAAATCGAATCGTTCCACAATATTCTATACCCATATTATTCGTCCATACTATATTTAAACTGAACCTCAATATTATTTGTATAATGTTTTTGTATAAGATCTGTCCATAATAATCGAACAAAATGTTAAACTTAGTATCTATCACTATAATTTTGATTATTCTCTAAATCTATATGTTTTATATGTTTACATTATCATATTTTATTTCGGATCTATTTAGAATAATGTAAATTGTTTTGACTTTCTGTGTTCTTACGTTGCTCAATACAATAAAATTAATTGAATTGTACTATAAAATGACAACACGTGTAAAAATTATCACTGAAAACTTAATTCATCTTTCGATTACCCGTAGAACCTAGCAATAACTTAGTTCTTTATATATGCTCTTAACAATAAATTTAGTATAATAACTAAGCCATTATGATGTCGTCTACTTTTTCATAAATGAAAACGGAAATATTGATAATATTAAATTAATATACCAAATACAATATTTAATTTATTATGTAATTAATTTTATAAAATGCTAGTGAAATTTTCAAAAAATTTGTCAATAAAGAGTGCTCTATACTAAAGTGTGATTGCTAAAGTCTCTTATGTTCCCTAAATAAAATTTAATTTTCTCACACAATATAATAAAATAATTAATTCTCTTTCAAAAATGCGGAGAAATATGGAAATTTCATAACTTTTAATCGATACTAAGCATATAAAGTCATTCATTCATTAAAAATATTAAAAAAGTTTGTGAATTAAAGGA
The DNA here is from genome assembly GCF_029603195.1 of Condylostylus longicornis. NCBI lineage: Eukaryota > Metazoa > Arthropoda > Insecta > Diptera > Dolichopodidae > Condylostylus > Condylostylus longicornis. Next base: position 1,187,305 of record NW_026578009.1, on the reverse strand, counting down.
AAAAGAAACTTTTATACCTTTAGAAAGCTAACCATTATTTTTCTTTTTAAAATAATTTCATTAGTCTGGGAAATTTCAATAAAGTTTTTCTTTTGAACTTTTTTTTCATTATTTGTGAAACAAAAATGTTATTTTATCTTTTGAGTTTTCCATTTGTGACACCAATAAGTTCCAAGTTGCAGACTGAAGCATAATTTTTTTTTTCATGTAATTATAATTTTTATTATTTTATTTGTTCTGGTAACGCTAAGTTTTTTATTAAAATAAAAGAAATTTTTTTTTTTTAATTTATAAAATATTAAATTGCAACTTTACTTCTAATATTATATAAAGTGATTGTAAATTTAGAAGGCGGAAAAATATTTTTGCATAATATTTGAATCATTAGAAAATTTTTAATTAGTTTTGCCATCTTTTGGTTCTAAGATCAATTACCTCTGTTTTAATTAAAGTCAAAAGAACTTAAAAAATTCAATTTAGAAATTCAAAAATTGTAGGAAATATTATCCTTGTGTGCTAGATTTCATAATGCGTCGAACCCATTAAACTTTACTGTAGAAGAATTAATTTTGGCATTTGTTGCACCCCTAGTTAGATACCATTTCACAACATTATTACGCACAATATTAGTGTTGCTGTTAATATTACTGGCTGTAGTTAAATGCACGTGCGTTACCAACCTACTTTTTATGAGAAGTTCTAGTGTCAGATTGTTGTGTTGCTTATGAATCCTTGTACTTGAAGTTCTTACCTTATATCCAAACAAATTTTTTTAACTCCTGATTTGGTAATCTTTTGAACGCATTTATATTTTTTTATAAGCCTTATATTTGAATAGAGTACACAAGTGTATTTTGAAATAGGATGAAAAATAGGCTTCTTATTTTATGAAATGTAGTACATTTTTATTTATTAATTTGAATATTTCAGCAATTTCCCTAGCTTTCTTTAACTTCATATTTATCTGGTTTCTTTACTTCAATTCATTATCTATTATAACACCGAGATAGATACTTGTAATTGTTAACAATTTCTAATTTTATTTCCTTGTAATTTATGGCGGTATATTTTGTATTGATAGTCAATATCAAGTTGTTGACTTCTGCAACTCTATTCAATCATTTTTCTCGCAGCACTTCAGGAAGCTTAATGTCGTAGAAATAAAGCTGTAAACAAAAAAAATTTGGCAAGTAGCAAATTAATATCTAGTTGTTGCATACATTCCTGAATAATTCCATCGCAATTATCCTCTTATCTGGAAAAATATCCATCATAATTTAAACGGATTATGAATCTATTACGATTTACCCCATTTATGAATCCATTCTAGAAAAAATTTTCATTCTAGAAAAACTAATATAATATAAATAACGTTCCCCTAAAAGTATGCAATATTATATGGAAACAAAATACTACATATAATGTATAGTATTCTATAAAATCCAATAGCTAATTATTATTTATAATTATTTTAATAGTCAAAAGTATGATAGATTGCACTATAATGCTTATCTCATAATTTAATGAAGTTATTCGAAGTGGTGTACGACTATTATTGACAACAAAGTAGCATTGTTTTTAAAAAAATTCATCATACTTAAGATTTTCTTTCCTGGCATTAACGAACCAGAATCTTCCAGGTTCTGGTACATTAATATTTTGGAATATTCTGAAAATTATTTTCTTATTGCTGGGGAATGCTAAACATGAGGCTTGGGGTAATACTAGCCACAATAGTAGAGGCCAATTTCTAAAAAATTTAATACAATATGATTCTGTTAGATACAAAATTGCACTATACGCGTCTAATGTGGCTTCATACACGAGACATAATTCTTTTTTAGATCTCATTTTAGCTGACCCAAGATTAGCACTCAAAACGGATGCCATAGGTAAATTAGAAACTCTCATTTATGATAGTGATCATTTGGCTATTAGTACGGATATAACTTTGGATAATGATGATTTGATAATTGAAGTATCTGACTCCATGGAGTCGGGATCATTCAATTATAAAAAGGCAAACTGGAAAAAATTTAAAAGCAGAATTTCAACATTGATTAATGAGGATATTAATATACGTAACTTACCCAATAATAGAAATTTATCGAGAACCGAGATAGATAATGCCCTACACACAATTGAGAATATAATTCACACATCAATGCGATACTCCATACCTGTATATAATACCAATATTAATAGCTCTGAAATGTATAGTAATAATTTAATTAATAAATTAAGAAAATGTAAAAGTCAGATTCTATCCGCAAAATTTCAATTGTTAAAACTCAGTGTTAGTAGCTGCGACCCTGTTATGCAAAGAACAAATGCATTATTAAACAATATTAACTCATTAATTAAGCAAAACTTACGCTTATCCACAAATAAATTTTGGGAAAATAGAATTAAAAATATTACACTGAAAAAAAATTTTAACGTTTTTGCTGAAATTAATAAAATGTACAGAAAAAAAACTACCAATAGGGCGGAAAAATATTTGATCCCTGCTTCGAATTCTCAACTTTTAAGAACGGCGGGCTTGAGTACTGTTAATTTGAGGCGTGTTAATAATAATTACGTAATTGAAAAGGAACAGGATATTTTAAATACAATGGCAGCGCATTTATTTCAAACAAATGAGTCTACTGTAAGTAGAATATCTCCAATAGAGCGTAATATTTCACAAACTATTAAAAATTTCAATACATTTATACAAAATAATGAGGAAAATAACATTACATTGCTAAAGTTTAGTAATCTAAATCGCTCCGATGGGCCAAATTTAGACCAAAGACTTGCGGGTTTTTTTGCAACTCCTAAAATTATTAAGGATATACTACACAATTTAAAAAATAAGTCTTCATCCGGTACTGATAATATTCCTACTTTAATTCTTAGAAAAATTCCAGACCTATTAATAGAAAAATATTGTATAATCTTTAACAATTGTTTAAATCTTTGTTACTTTCCGGAGGCTTGGAAGGAAGCCCAAGTTGTTATGATTAAAAACCTGGTAAATGTGCATCAGAAATTAATAACTATAGACCCATTAGTTTACTACCAAACATTAGTAAAGTTTTTGAAGCATTCGTAAATCGTATTATTATTAGAGTAGTTGAGGATAAGTGTATCATACCGGATAATCAGTTTGGATTTCGATACATGCATAGTACCACGCATGCTATGACAAAATTTTCATCAGATATCTGCAGATATATTAACAACAGGTGTTGTGTTGCAGCTTGTTTAGTGGATCTGGAGAGAGCATTTGATACCGTATGGCTTGATGGATTAATATATAAATTGCTAAGATATAAGTTCCCGTTGCACTTAGTTGCCTTAGTCAACGATATGATACGAAATAAATCTTTTAGGGTTGTGGGTTTGGGAAACCATAGCTCCAAAAAATTTCGCATAACTAATGGCTTACAGCAAGGCACGGTTAATTCTCCTTTGCTTTTTATTATTTACATTAGCGAATTGCTTGATTGCCTAAACAAAGTGTTAGGTCCTAATCATAGCATTGCGTTCGCCGATGATTTAACCATCTATTAGGCCGATCCTGATCCAAAGATGGTTCAGTGCTTTCTTCAAACTCAATTTAATAAAATTTCGAGATATTGTAGATACTGGAAACTAAAAATTAATTATAGCAAGTGCGAAGTTATCTTATTTAGGGACACTATTAATAAATCAGAATATCAAAAAGCACTGGAAAAATTTCGGGCTCAGGGCTGATGGGGGTTCGATTTCTTTACCACACAGTAATAGTGTTAGATACCTAGGTGTAACATACCATCATTTGATGAATTTCAAACTTCATGTTGAGAATCAAATAGGGAAGGCAAACAGAGCCTTTATGTCTCTGAGTAAATTATTTTACTCTAAAAATCTGGATTTTAAAGTCAAACTTCTATGCTATAAAACCTTAATTAGACCTATTCTAACATACGGCTGTCCAGTTTGGTATAATATAAGTGCTTCTACAATGGAAAAATTAAGGTTATTTGAAAGGAAATGCCTCAGAATCTGTACTAATCTCATGAGAAAACCTGAAACTAATTTTCTCCACTTCTATTCTAACAAGGCGGTATATGAGGCTTCTGATACTTTAAGAATCGATAGTTTCATAATTAGGCTGATTCGAAAACATATTCAAAGGAGTTGTACTGTTCATAATAATTCTTTGGTTGGCCACGCTTATTATGAGAGCGATGAATATATTCGCGATTCAATGACGACAGGTTTCATACCTCCTGAAGGATTTGTGTTTCTTGACAAAAATAATTATGTTGAAAATTCTAATTTCATTCCAATTTTGTATCACTTCAAAAGACATGCTAGTAATAAAACAATTCCACTAGACTTGAATACATACAATTTATCAAATGGTAACCTTTTTATATACGATACTAATATTATTCATAATAATAAACTATACAAATCTGAATCCTATTTTTGGAAAAATTAGTTTATAAGTTTTTTTTTATTTAGACTAAGTAAGTTTTTATTAGATTTTATTATTTTTTTTTTTTTTTTCTTTTTTTTTTCAAGGAAATTATTTTTGTTTTTCTTTATCTTTTATTTAAATTTTTTTTAAGCTATAGGTTAAATATTTTATACTACTCCCAAAAAAAAAAGAAAACTGAATTTTTTTTCACTAAATTTTTTTCTCAGTGTAGTAAACATAAAATTATTATTATTTTACAATACTAATTTAAACATATTATCGTATTAAACTTGAAAAACATTATCGCAGGTAGAAAATGGCCTTAGCATTTAAATTTCGAGAAATAAATGAGAGAGCTAGAGCATTAGCCATGTGCATTTGTAAATAATTTAAGATTATTATTAGAAAGTTATTTTAGTTTTATTTGAACTTTTGTAAAAAACATATGTGACAGAATAAATAAAACATTAAAAAAAAAAAAAAAAAAAAAAGTATTCTATAAAATCCAATAGCTAATTATTATTTATAATTATTTTAATAGTCAAAAGTATGATAGATTGCACTATAATGCTTATCTCATAATTTAATGAAGTTATTCGAAGTGGTGTACGACTATTATTGACAACAAAGTAGCATTGTTTTTAAAAAAATTCATCATACTTAAGATTTTCTTTCCTGGCATTAACGAACCAGAATCTTCCAGGTTCTGGTACATTAATATTTTGGAATAATTATTATGTATGTAAGTTAAAAAATGTTAATTGTATATTGTCAAAAAATGTAATATTAACATATTTAAAAAAGCTTACCGCAACCATAGCCTTCATGATAATAATCAGAAGTTTGACATAATTTTCATTTGCTTTATTCTCTTGCACTTCCTCATAATATAAATTTCATTTATTTATAACATATTTAACAATTATATAAAAAAATCTTTAATTTCTCTTATTCTTAAACATGAGTTTTACATTAAAAATTTATTTCTTTAAATAAAATAAAAAAGAAATCTTCAAATTTGCGTGAACAAAAAATAAAATTGTTTCAAACTTTGGTTTTTCCTTATATTGTCTTTTTTCTAATTTTCAAATACATTATTATATGTCGCATATGTAAATATATGTAATATAAAAACTTTCTATTACTGTCAAGTTTCTTGAATTTTTAGCTAAGCTCATTTGGATTTACTTTAACAACAAAATTAATAGCTCATTCAGTAGCAAAAAAATAACATTTCATTGTGCTTCCAATATGTACAAGTGTACATATTTTTGCAGTATAATTATAAGTACATATACATTATATAAAAATATGTGACATTACAAATACCATACATACCAAGGACTTGTTTCAAATTTTAAAGGAATTTTTGGAAGTAGATTATGATATTTTATTACAAATAAATGAATTTAGGTTCATTTCTATTCTTTATAATATTATAATAATAAATTTACATTTTATATGTGTGTATGTGCATATATATTGTAGGTATATATTAGATAATAATATAGATATTACATTATAGGTATGGAATGTATATTCGCTTTTAAAGAATTGAATAATTTCACTGAACAACATATAATAATATTAATTAACTTGTTACGGTTTTTAGCCAAAATAACAAAAAACAAATGTCTTGAGATATACAATTAGATATTTTATAAAAATTTATAATGTCAATCTAGCAAATTTATTTAGCCTGGCGGAATTATTTACAATGATTTTTGTTTTTCATAGTCACCATATGGGTTAGACTTATGCGATTGTTTTCCTAAAATTAGGTCAAATATTTTCATAAAAAATGGTGACTTCAGAGGAAGATGACTTTCTTCTGTTTTCAATTCACAATTATTTCACAATTCCATTCTTGTAATATTCATACATTCACATGCAATTTTCAAACTCAATTTTGAGTACTATCTGTATAAGATATTTATTATTATTGCATTTCATTTAGGAGTTTCTAAGAATTGCCAATGCCAAATTATTTTACGTTCTACTATCATAGGTTGCTAATCCAAGATATAATGTGAAAATTTAAAAAATTTTTACATAAGATAATAGAATTAATTGAATTCTACTATGAAACAGAGAAGCTTGCAAAAATCATCGCAAAAAATTAATTAATCAGGGATCAAATTGAAAAATATATTTATAACAATAATTAAAATGTATATAATAAAATATTTGTAGCTTCTTTGAGTTTAACGTATGAGCATAAAATTTTTCTAAGTGAATATTCTTGGGGCGACATTCAGTACAATTCAATTTAAATAAAATTTTCAAATGAATAGAAAATCTGGGAAAATTATTGTAATTGGAAGCAATGTTTAAATTCATTTATGAAAACATAAAAACTATAGGCCCAAGGGAATCCAGCTCCATTTTTCGAATATATTTCTGTAGAAGTAGTCTTTCTTAAAATGAATTACATAGGATTACAGAAGTAAAAACAAATAATATAATTTTTTTAATACATTTTATAATTCAATTACACAAAATAAAATAAAAATATTTTTCTTTAAAATTCCACAAATCTTTATTTCATATTTAGAAATTAAAAAATGATATAGGATAACGGTAATCCTTTTCCAATTTATTTTACGAAATTTTATTTTATGATTAAAAAATGATTAAGGTATTTCATATCAATTTAAAACTTCTCAAATATTTAAAGAATAAAAAACAAATAAATTTTTTGGCATTATCATTTTTAATAAATCCTCTGATCAAAAAATATGAAAGCAAAGATTATTTGAAATATGCAATAAATATGAAAAAGATTGATTTTGCGTAAAATATAAGATAAGGCAAAAGATAAATGCTAATTCAAGGGAAAATATGAGCACCCGTTGTATAAATTGAAAAGGTTTATGGAAGGGCATGGAACAACATGGACGCATTTAACTTATGATTATCGAATCGAATGCAATAATTATGAAAAATTTTAGGCCAAACGTAGGAACATGAAAAGGTTCAAGGAGAGAAGAAATTAACAGAAATTTCGATTCAATGTTTATTTAATATTTGTATATTTTGTTGTTAATTTAAACTACATTGGAAGCACCTTTGTCTCTCTATATAATATTGGCTTATTCTGTAATTATATTATTTCTGATAACCTTAATTTAATATTATATAATATTATTATGATTGTAATCAAATTTACAAAAGAAGTATTAAATGGCGAGGGTTATTGTCACGATAACAAATAATTAAATAAGGATTAATTAAAATAAAAAAACATATTTAATTATGATGAAACCAATTATGTCTTCTCTTATTTATTAAATTAGAATTTGTAATAATTGTGATAATTCGATATTTTAATTAAGAAAGCAAACATGGTAAAGATGAAGAAGAATAATTACCTATATTAAGCATTTTAAATTAAAAGAGAAATTGTTAAGGCATATTTTAAATTAAAAAATAATTTAATTGGCTAAACAAAATAATATTAAATATTTTTTTTTTAACTGGAATTAATTAAAATAGGAAAATATAAATTTATACAAGGTGTAATTTAATATTGAATACTGTAGGCTCGTCAGCTACCTAATAAAACTCAATGGCGCAAGAAATTGACTCATGGTTGTCTACAAGAGTGTTTCTCACGTGTTTCTTCAACGGAGACCACATGGCTCACCAGCGGGACACAGCGCATTTTAAGGGTGTCATAGCAAGGAAATAGGCAAGGAATCTTTTTAGTGGGCCACAGCGATTTTTTCTAATCTTGAACTTTAAATATATTTAAAAAAAAAAATTGTTGCCTTAAAACTCACACACGAAAAATAATTATAGCTACCATGTTAGAGAACAAGGGTGTGTACACGTTTGCGCTGATTTTTTTTCAGAATTTTGTACGATTTTTATGGAAATTATATCAAATATTGTTATGACATTAGATCAAAAACCCTTTCGTAAATTGTAAAGTTTAAATTATCTTTGTAAACTAGCTTAAAAATAGAAATACTCCATTTTTGATTTTACAATTTTTTGGGAAGTAATTTTACACAAATTTGTAATGAGTATGCATTTTGCTTCTGGATTACGTAAATCTTAGACAAATTTATTAAAAACTATTAGCAAATTTTTTTTGCTTTTACTAAATAAAAAAACATTAATTTTATATTATTAAAACAAAAGCAAAACGCATTCTAAACCTTTGGTTTATCAAGGTATGTGCTCAGAGATATTTGAGCGTTATTAAAACAATTTTTGAAGCAAATATACGCTGCCAACTGCTTTATAATGGAGATAAAGCTAAATCGTTATAACAGAGAATCATTAATAGTTATGCGATGGGTGTTAAAGAGAAAGCAGGCATTTCTAATGCAACAGCTGCACGGTTACAACTCGTTCTTTTATTTAAAATTTTTGATTTTTTATTATAGCAGTGAATTTATGATAAAATTGGCTTATTTACATTACATAGAAAAAATTTAACTATACAAAACTTTTCAATTTTTATCCTGCACTTGTTTTTGTAAAAATTTCATAATTATCTGAAAATTTGTGCTCAAAAGCATTTCCTTTAGAGGAGGAGCCATGCAAGTAAATTGATTGCTTCGGATGAGTAAAAAAAGCCAAAAATGTAAAGATGATCTGCGATATCATACACCTACCCTATACGCTCCTTCCGGGAGCGTAAGAAGTAAAATTAAAATTGAAGAGGTAAATTTGAATTTAATATGAGTGTTCTATTCTTAGAAGTCATTCAAAGTAGCAAATTTAAAATATTTTCAATTTAATTTTTATAAGAATTTTAATAAATAAAAAATATTTTCTCTGTGTATTTCAGAATCTGAATATTAAAAAGAAAATTTGATTGAAAATGCTTAGCAATGTTGGAAACAAACATAACTAGAAATTCTAAACGAAAATTTATAAATAAAAATCTTAATTAAATTTCTAATTATATTTGAGTAAAACACAAAAAAAAAACCAAACAAGTTAATTTAAATAATTTTTTTTTTGTATGAAAAAAAAAAATCACTAAAACGTGATCTTCATTCTTCATGAAATTTACCCTGAAATCAAGAAAAGTAAAAACCCCATTTGTATTGCTTTAACTTTACCTATAATAAAAATATTCACATAGAAATTTTTAAAGAAAAAGCAAATTGAAAGAAAATTCTACTTTTCTACTTTTGTTTTTTTTTTTAAATGAAAATGAAAGCGTTGCAATCAATCATATGAAAACCTCAAGAAAAAAGAATACAAAGAAAGAAAATAAAACTGTCATTTTAGCAATTAAGAGAGCGAATTAGTAAAGAGAAAAATTAAAAGAAAATTAGAAATATTTGCGAAACAAAAGAAGTTTAATTGAAGGAATGGGAGAAGAAATTCATTTTACATTTTTACATTTTTGTTCTTTTTTCATTTTTTTTTTATAACTTGACAAACATTAGAATATAAAGCGACTTTGATGTGTAAATTCAGGGAATAAAAGAAAAGTGAAAATTTTTCTTTACCCTTAAATAAAAACAACAGAAATTAAATTGAAAAATTACTTCATTTATTTTACGTAAAAAAAAGGGTAATTTACGTTTTATAATCTTTCCCAAGATATTTACAATACTTTTCACATTTTCTTTATAATTTTCATTATGACTAGAAAAGTTACCTCTTTCCAGATTGAGATTGAGAAAAAGAAAAATTTAAAAGCGAAAAAGAAATTTGTTTAATGGAAAATGCTACTTCATCATACTTTATCGATGTGATATGGAAGCTTTGCAACCAGCCATTTTAACTGTTTTCGAATTATGGTACCTATGGTGTCTGATTTTAAGATTACTAAGCCTGAAAACTGAATTTTTTAGTATTATTAGCATGATGTATTACATTGCAAGCATGTTGAAGTCATATGGGAATCCTACCGTAATATCAAAAAAAAAAAAAAACAAATCATAATCACCAAACTCTTTAGTGTAAAATTTCAGTGGTCTAATCTCAACATAATAACTTTTCAGATATGACCAAATTATGAAGTTGTTCAGGAACTATAAAAAAGACTCATACAATTTTAAACATTTTTAGAGCGTTTCGAAAAAAAGAGTTTCAATTTAAGTGAAAAGTGTTTAAAATGTGGAAGTACGTCTGTATGGAGCGCAGTGTAAAAAATATTTGAAAATGCTTCAGCAGACACATTAAGTAAAGCATTTATTTCAGACACTAAGAACACTATGTATATTACCGATTTTATTGATTTGTAAAAATATTGAGTCAGTCTATGCTCACAATTTTTCTGAGCTCCTGTAAGTTTATTATTCTATATAGTTAAGGTTCAGTTGCTCGCATTTGGCAAACTTGAAAAGTAAATAATTTGCAAAATAAACTTGTATATTATGTACAATTTCAGCGTGTTTTAAAATTTGTTTGTTTCGTTGAATTTTCATTTCGATATAGCGATAGAAAAAATGAAAACATGCTGACTCATATCACTTAATGATATGAGTCGGCATGTTTTTCAAATTCAATATGTGCAATTGTGTATTTTTTTCGAAAATTAAATACATTATCTAAATTTAACAATTATTATACGTAAATGCCAGTTTAAAACCATTGAAAAGAACAGAATTTTAAAAATATAGATTTTGTTTTCATACTGTACTTAATTGTTTTCATGAAAATAAATTTTCTATAGGATTCAAATAACTTTTAAAATTTGTTAGTTCAGTCTTTAAGTCAATTTATTTAGTCTAAGAAATTGAATATAAATTTTTTTTCTAAGTAAAATAACATAGAAATCCCTATCAGGTTATATAGAAAACCTTGTTAAATCTGTGGTTTTCATTAAAAATTTTCCTCTAGGATGTATAAAACTAAGCCAAAATATTTTTTGTTTGTGTTTTTTTCTGCTAGATTTCTTATTGTTTGAAATAACAACTCAGATTTTTATCTTAATTCTCTTGTAAACGTTTTTATTTTATATACATACTTATATATTTATATTTTGTATATTAAATAACAGACGACTACAAAGGTACATTCTTAATGTTAAGCGTACTGTTATCTTAATCTACTAGGTTTCGTTTTGTGTTTTTTATTTTCGCCTTTTTTTTTTGTTTGGTGCTCTATTATTAAATAGTCAGCATATAAATTTTGCTTATTCTTTCACAAGGTTTACTTGTGTTATCTTCATCTCTCAAAAAAAAAAAGAGAAAAAAATAACAATAATATTTGGTTGCTTAATTCTTTCTCTCAATTGTTGAAAGGGATTATTTGGCTATATAAAGTTTTCAACATTTTGTTTTATTTTGTAAGTGCGTGGGAGTGACCCGGTTTAAGAAAATTGATTTAAATACTTACTTTAATTAAAATAATTAAACGAGTATTGTTCTTAATTTAATAATTTATTATTCATACGAATTTTTTATTTTATATAAGAATCTTTATAATTATGCTATTTTCTGCTTGAGTTTGAGGAAAAGGTACAATTAATTTTATTAAGTTTTTTTTGAAGTCATTTTCAGATTTTCTTAAAAGATTCTGATTAAATACTTCGGATGCAATGAATTTTATTAAAAAAAAAATGCTTTTAATCCAACTTTCTTATGTTTCATGGTCATACAAAAGTAACCTAGGGTATTATAAACTTAAAATTTAATTTAATTTTTTTTATAAGACAACAATTCTTAATATCAGAAATTTCTTTAATTCTCAAATAAAAAATTATACCCATAGAATGCAAAACTTGATTGCCTAGAGCTGCCGATGTTACATTATATTACATGTAATCTTCAGAATTCTTAAGATAGCTAAAATTTATTTATTTATTTATGCTTACTATAAGGCCGTTTGCAGTAATTTACAATATTAAGAAAAAAAAAATGATTAGACATGATAAAAAAATGCAAAGAAAAAAATTATGAATTTAAAGTATGTATATATAATGTAGGTCAATAGCTACATTAAGCTAAAAATACAAAAGCATAAAAAATCGTTCAATACGTAAAAAACCTTGTAAGAATAAAATTCAAATTGGAAGAACGAAAAACGTCTCCATTTTATTTGTTGCCGAATTTACAAAAATTTAAATATTTTTTAATTATTATTTTATTTTTTATTCTTTTTCTTCTCCATGGAGCTATAGGTCTTCGAGAGCCTTGGCCTCCTCTAAAATTCGCCTCCATACAACTCAATCTTTTGCACATCTTATCCAATTATTAAGTGCTAACATCTTTAAATCACTCCTTACATTGTCAAGCCACCCTGCTCGTGGTCTTTCGACTTGCCGTTTGCCGAACAATATAATTTTCAAAGAAGTAGGTTATTAGCCTAAAGTTTAAACCCCATCTTTGGAGGACCGTTTTATTTTTCATTATTTTATTTATTTAATTTTTTTGACGTTACATGTAAGAAGTAAGCATTATGATTAAAGAAAATTAACTTTGTCATAATAGCAAATGACAAATCAATCAAAATTAAACTCAAAAACGAATCGAACAAATCTTTTTTGAATTGCCTCAATGCTAGCAATCTGAGACATAATTTGACTAGCATATACCAAAAGAGGTCTTTTGGGTCATTAAATTCCCTTGCCTAAACTGAACAAAGTAATTATTTCCTCGAATGTATGAATCAATTTACCGAATTAAGCGATCTGGAAAACCATATATGATGTAAGTTGAAATAGAATCTAATCACGTGATAGCCTTACTGAAATCAGCGTAAATAACCGACTGACATCTCTGTTTCATGTTAAAAACGGAGGTCGAACTACTTCCTGCAAATTCGTGACAGTACAGAATTAATTAAAAAGGTCATTAATAGATAAAAAAGTAGCACCTCTATGTGAACATAAAAGCTCGAATATTTCAAGAGACATAAGATTTTAAATATTTAAATTCAACTTTTCTTATCTTTAGGATGGCGTTCTTCGTTCTTTTAAGATTTGAAAGCTTTAGAAATTTTATTTAGAAAATTTTAGAATTGAAAGTTTTTTTTAAAATAGAACCGATAAGTACAAATTTATTTTTACAGATTAGTGCAAAATTATGTGCTTGTAGTGCAAAAATTGCAAATTTACAAAAATTTTTATAAAGTTTTAATTCCCAAATAGTTGCACTTACTCCTTCTTGATTATATGTATATATTATTATTATTTAAATTAAAAACTTTATTTTTTCATCTTCAATTATGATTTTTAGCCCTTTTCAAAAAATATTTGTTACAAATTATATTTTAAACTTCATTTCACTTTTTCAAAATACTTTTTTATAAATATTTATGTAAAAAGTTTGTGCATACATGATCATGATCCAGAATTTTGTTTAAATATTTCTGCTACACCAAATTCTAAAAATGAGAGCATCATATATAGCTTTGTCCATAGTACAAAAACCCCTTTTTTTGCAACAAAATTCATTATTGGAGTAGAAGACTTTGCAATGAAAAAAATAAATAGAGCGATTAGAAGGAAAAAAACCTTCGTTTTATAATTTTTTATTTTTCAATATAAACGCAATAGAATTTTTGAAATTAAACCCTTTTTTTTCCTAAACATTTCTATAATAGATAGAATAGAATAAGAATTGAATTCAAATAGAATCATTTTAAGCGATGATAGAAATGAATAGAGAAAAACAAATCGACGAAGCATTTAATGATTTTTGGTAAATTTCTTTCATTTTTTCTACTTCTTTTACTTCTTTTACATAACAAGAACCATAGAAAATCAATATCCATCATAAGGCGGAGAATTTAAAAAGAATAGAGCGAATTTGAAAAAAAAAATTTTTTTTTTTGTTTTTAAAAAACTAAACAAAATTTTTTATTATTTTTTAGTTCGTAATAATCTGAAACGAAGGATTTTCTTGTAAATAACCGTTTCTATCCAGCATATTTTTGGGTAAAAAAAAAAAATTGAGGATAAAAAAATGTTCTCTTTGAATTGGAAATTGTTCGGAAAGAAATTCTTAGTTGAATTTGCAAAAACTTCTCTATATAAGAATTGAAATAGAATAGAAGACTAAAGATAAATAAAGAAATAAAATTAATGAAACACAAAAAAAAAATTTATTAAATAAAAGAAGAAAAGTGTAGTTGAGTGTGTAAACTATAGGACCCGAGTGCTTTCATACAATTGTAGAATTGTTACACAGTTAGAATTCGAAATTTGCAAACAAGAATGGAACTGATTAAATTACTGTTTAAAACAGCCGTCATAGTATAAGTTATACAATTCGGGTAATTATTTTAATAATACTTAATTTATATATATAAATGTAAAATTTTGAGCATTGAAGAGCTTCAAGGGAAGAGATTGTATGTAACAATCGATGCTTTAAACGAGCTCAAAATAAAAGACTCATGTAAAACCTATGAACTGAACAATTTGTGAAAAGCATTTTGTTATGACTGGTTCAAAGCGCTTTCGAGCTGTCGTTGAAAAATACCGAAAATTTCATAGATGGTTAAACATAATTAAATTGATTCAGAATACAAATCGGAACAAAAACGTGTCCATATTCTCTTACTTTCATATCTTAATACTTTAGTGTTACAAACGAAATGTTAGATTTATAAAATTCTCTTGACAAGAGAATTTTATAAATCTAACATTTCTCTTCTCTCAAAATTTTTATTTGCTCAATTAAATACTAAAATTAAAATAAAAAAAAATCGTGTTTTCTGTCTATGTATACCGTAAACTCAATAACATTGATAAAGCTCGATTATTAGCTTATAAAATTTGAAAACAAGAAAAAAATGTTCGATGTTATTTAAAATATTTTAAAATTCTTAAAGTTTGATTAGCAACCAGCAATATTGTAATAATGTAAAGGTCGTAATGCATACTTAATTTGTGTAACATCTTCTTGTATATAGTGTTGATTCAATTCTCTTGTTGAAAAATTGGTATTGGGAAGCTATGCTGTGCAATCTAGTCATATAGGAATTTAATATTTTGCTAGAAAAATATTTGAATTATAATTTAAATTTTTTTCTAAATCTCACAGCAACTACTTTTTCTGTTGTTTTACTTTATAGTCCAACTGTAAAACAAACTGGAATTCTCTCAAACTATTTGGAATTTCAATAAACTTCTTAAGCTATTATCCTTAATTCAATTTTAAATTTGCTTTAAATTGAATTTTTTTTTCACTTAATCCCCACTGGCTGTTTAGGGGGGTTTTTGTATATTGTAAATGTAGAGTGAAACATCTAATTTATATTCTGCTTATTTATTTGATTTTAACTTTACATTATATATACTGACTATAAAAATAAAAGAATAATAATAATGAAAGAATTGAATAAAACATGGTCAAAGAAAAGAATTTTTCCTATAATTTAATAATGGATTTTCTTATGGAAAATGAATTTTCTTTTGCTTTTCAGATGTACACTAATTTTATCAGTGTTTTCATTATCAAATAACATAAACAAATGAATATATGAATTGGAAGAGTATTTTTATTATTTAATAAATAATGGAGAAAATTTGTATAGTTTCAGAAACCAAATACACATATTGCTACATACAAATTGAGTTTAAGCAAATATATATTTAAATTTAAAAAAATTAAAAATGAGTTTTGAATGTATGAGTTTTTTTGTGGCCAGTTTGCAACATAAAAATTAAATGCCTATTTGATAGTAAAAGAAATATAGTGGCAAGGTTTTAACTTTTTTTTTATATTTTGTGTCACAATAATTACTTACATATTTCCTGAGTAAATTGTTAAATTAATAATTATCCCCTAATATATTCAAGTTCTGTAATATGTGTGTATTGAAATTTAAAATGTATATAGAATATTTTTAAAATTTTAATTATTTATAAACATCAATATTATTTATAAACATCAAAGAGTTTAATTATTCTATATTCTTTGAGAATTATTAGATATTAAGATATATAATAATTTATTAAGAGTGATGTATAATATGCCCCCGAAAGTATGCAATTTTAAAAATAGTATGGAAAGAAATTTTGTATGGAAAGAAAATATTTGCCACCTTATGCGAAACATCCTATATATGTACATCATAATTTCAATTAATTCAATGTTATCTGAAAAGTTGGTTTTTAGTAACAAGAAATTTTTACCCTATACAACCACTCTTCGGATGATTCGACTTTCAACTAGATATTTACTAATTATTTGTGTGCATCACAATTTTTTAATAAAACGGTAACCATTAATGAAGAAAGGAATAAACTTATCAATTCATAATTGAATAAAAAATCACAAAAAAATTATATAAATAAAACACTTTATATTAAATTATTTGAATATGTCATTATTTAAGTCATTTATTAATTAATTCATTATAATTTCATTAAACATTTACAATAATTACATGATTATATTATTATGGTAAATCATTTAGGTTTTTCCTTTTGTTTTTTTTTATATTTTCTTCTTGTTTTCTTTTCTCATTTTGATTCTGTATAATATTGATTATAATTCTTAAATATCTAAAATTTTAGTATAATGTAGATATACATATATGTTGTTTGTTTATATACTATTATTTTTAATATATAATGCAAATACTTTTGTATATTTATGTATGTATGTATATATATTTATGTTTGTATTTGATTTCATATTAGATACACTTTCATATTATATGCCTTCAAAAATTCTTTAATAATAAAATTTGAACAATACAAAGAAATAAATTATAAACATACTCGTAAGTAGTATAATATTTTTGCATAAAATTTTCTATCTAAAATTTAAAATAAATTGATATTTTAATATTTTTTATATAATATATATATGTATATATATATATATTATTTATATTTTGTATATATTGCATATATATATTATATTTTTTATATTTTATTTTGACCATCTTTTATTTTTTTCAATTTTTGGTCTTTTCGTCTTCAAAATCTGTGGTTAAATATTACGTAACATTATAATTCGAACATTTACATTTGTTTTTTGCTTCTATTGTACATTATATAAATATAGTATAATGTGTTTAAGGTATTATATATATATATAGCATTAAATTTGTAGTTATAGATGTGTATAAAAGTGACAGACTACTGTGATTGCAACCCTGTTTTATTTTATTTTTTTTTTTTATTTCAATTTATTTTGTGAACTTTTTTTGATTTTTTTTACTATTACTATTTTGCACTTACTTTTTATTTCAATTATCATAATTCATGTGATTGGTGATGTTATACATTATATATTATTATTAAATATGTGATTCAGTTAGTATATATGTATGTATATAAGTAGAGTGTGGTTGAATTTTAGTATATAATATTATTTGCAGGGTGTGTGTGTGTGTGTTGTAAAAAAAAACTCTTTATTAGTGTTGGTTTTAATTTAATTGTTATTAAAAATTTCTTGTATTAAAAAAAATTTTTAAAATTATTTAATATAATAAATGTTTTTATTTTTTTAAACAAATATTATTATTTTTATAATAAAAATAAGTAGAAATCTAATATTTATTTTTATTTTTTAAGATATTGATTAATAATAATTGAGGTATAGTGAAATTTAGTGTTATACATTATCTTGTTATACATTATCATGTTATACATTATGGGTACGTGTAATACACAAGAAATATATTAAGTAATTTTCATTAGATGTCCATGTCGAGGTCTTCTAATCCAAGTTTTAATTCATTGCTACTTAATTAAAATTGAAATTTAAGCAATAAAAGCTACTTTAGTGTAATTGGAAATTTTAAATACAATTTTATTTAAATATAAAGGAAAAATTTTGTTTCTATACACAATTCTGAACGTTCACTGGATTCTTCAAATTTAAGAGTGTATTATATAAGTTTTTGCGATCAATTTATAAAATTGAAGACAAATGAAGAGAAAAAAAAGTATGAGAGAGAAAAAAATTTGCCAAACGAAATAAATTTTTTTTTTTGGATTGCTAGCTTATATAAAACTTGCAACTCGCATATAAAAATTGTTTGTAGTTGAAAAAATTATTTTACAATTTTAATTAGAGATTACTTTTAATTCTGAAATAAACAACCTGCACAGGCTATACTTAGATAAAAAATTATTTACTGTACAGTTCGTTTATAAGACATTTAATTTTGCATTCAACTGCAATTAACATTTTTTTCTTCTTATAGAAAACTGGTTTCGTTTATTTATAAATGATGTATGAGGTTATCCAAATCATTTTTAAAAATCAAAGCGCTGGGTAATGTGTTGTAATATTATTGGTTTTAATTGAAAAATTCCTTAAAAAAATTCAATATTTAATTTCGTAGAAGACTGCAATTGAATTTCATTGGAAATAACATAAAAATTGGTTTTTCATATTTTTTAAAACTTTAAAATTTGGACAACCTAAAGTCTAAATTGAGAGTGGTAATTTCTTAATTCAATTTTCAATATTATTTAAATTTTTTCTTTTAAAATGTTTATTTTTACCTGAAATTTTTTTCGTGAGGGTTTCTTATAATTCAATTTCATAGCATGTATAATATTTCAATAATAAAATAAATAAATAAAATTGTTATATTGAAAAAAAAAAAATAGTTTTGGTAAATCTCATATATACCATATTCTTGTATATGTTTCTTATATAAATTTTCTTTTCAATCACATTTTCAAAATTTTATTAAAAAAAAACTTAATTTAATCTTGCATCTCGTTATCTCGTTTTTGTCTGTTATTCATTTATTTCATTTAATATGACTTCCGTACAATCATATAATTTCCGCTTATTAATTTAATATCAACCAAAAAAAAAAAAAATATTTCAATACAAATAAAAAAAATAAATCCTTTAATCAATGAATGAATTTCTGTTTAAATTTATTGTACATACATAGTGTACACTTTGTATTTATTATGAACAAACACTTACTCTTGTATAATTAATTTATTATAAAATTTTGCATAAAACTGCAGTATAAACTTTTGTTTGTATTAAAATTTAAAATGAATTTTTTTTTATATATTAAAATTTTAAATAAAATTTTAATATTGAATGATACAAAAATAAATATTACAAAAATATCTAGGTGTTGGATGGCAAATTTATTCACATAAATAAATAAATAAATAAATAAGAGTATCATGTTTTAAAATGACTGCTGGTAAATTGGAATATTAAAATTTAATTTATAACATGCAACATCCATTTGTGGACATACACAAATAATAAAATGGTAACAATTTAATAAATAATAAAACTTAAATTATTTGCTTGCATTAATAAAATTTACTTGTATTTTATTTGTATCATAGTATGTATATAATAAACAAATATGTATTATGTATATTGAATTTTGATAATAATAAAGAAAAAATTAATTTTGAATTTTAAGGAATGTTTACCCTACGGAGAAGCTTTAAATATTCAATGAATAATGAATATAAAAAAAAATTTTAACCAGAATATTAAAATAAAAGAAATCAATTAATATTGTATAGTAAAAAAATCTAGTTTGATCGAAAAATTTCGGATTTTTATTTATTTTTTGACAACTTCGAGAAATTTGCCGATTTATTCTCATAATCATCTACTATAATTAATAATTATTGATTCTTTATTGGTGTTACAAATTTTTTTTGGGAATTAATATATTTTCTAATTTAATAAATTAGTAAAGCTCTGTAAGCTCTTTTAATAATCTCGTTTATAAAATTTTTATGAATGACACTATTCAATAATGTGAGCCTTTATTTTGTTTTTTAAACCCAAGAAATAACTATTAAAAGTAACAGAATCCCAACAGAACAAAAAATCAACATAATTGAAATTTAAATAACTTTGGATTTCATTTCACACAGGTTCAATTGTAATTGAAAACTATTTTGAAAGGCACGACATTCATTTAAACCCAACGCAAATACATAGTTTAATATGTATGTTTATGGAAATCTTATATAAAATGGAAATATCAATTCGGTGTAACGAAAACTCTATGAGCAATTAAAATATTTGTTGGTGCTAAATTTTTTTATTCTAAATAATGAAAAACAATAAAATTTCTCGTTAAGAAATGTTTATTGAATATGAATAGAATTGAAACTTTTCTTATTATTTCATAGTGTTTATACAGATGCTAAGTAAATTTTGAACATATAAATAATATTTCCAATCTATGATGAATATTAGTTTTTCAAGATTTTTTTTTACTGTAATTAATTACATTATATTGTATAAGTGAAACATTATTGCTGATGTTCCTCTTAGACGTATTATTTATACTCTAAACGTATAATAGTTAAAGCATTGTATAACAATACTAACTTCATCACTATACAGAGTAAGATAGTAGCTATATAAATATAGAATTCCTGATATTCAAAATTCAAATTAATTTTTATAGAATTTACAAATAAAATATGTAGCTTTGCATTTATACACTACTCCCATACCAAACTGAAAAAGTAAGTATGTAATATTTTTTGTACATTAATACGTCCCTTTGTTTTACATAATTTTTAATTGAAAATATGTAAATCAAAAATTTATACTTATTGTGAATCAAAATACTGGAAATCCTGTTTGAAATTATCTTTGAAAAGGAAGTTTTATATATATTATGTATGTACATATAATGTTATATATGAAAAAAATATAAAATATTTTTAATAATTATTTTTTTCTAGACCAATATTGAATAAATATAATTTTATTATTATAGTAGAATACGTTTTTAATAAAAAAAAATTCCAAGAAATTTTCATTTAACAAAAATACATAGTTTCTTTGAATTAATAAGAAATTAATTAAGTTGTTAGTTGAAAATTTGGGGCTCTTTGAATCAAAATATTTTAATAATATTCATAAATTTAAATAATTTTAAGTGTTATATTCTTGTGTATATATATTATGTATATATTATATTTAATTTAATAATTTAATTATTATGTGCTCTTCAATATTTAAATATTAAATCAAATAAAAATATTAGATAATAAAATAAAATATTTTGTTAATAATCATAGTAGTGTATAAATAAATCTTTACTTAAAGCAATAAAAGCTTTAATAATTGATGACATTACAAGTAGTGAAATTAAAATAGTTTTTTTTCAAAGGAATTTATATAAAAATTTTTATTTGAAAATTTGAAATTGTTACATAATGTATTCGAATATAATGTTAGTTCGAAATATAGACGTGCCCTATGTGTATGCTGCAAAAGCTATATT
Organism: Condylostylus longicornis; assembly: GCF_029603195.1. Lineage (NCBI taxonomy): Eukaryota > Metazoa > Arthropoda > Insecta > Diptera > Dolichopodidae > Condylostylus > Condylostylus longicornis. The sequence goes on along the minus strand of NW_026578009.1, from coordinate 1,165,725 downwards.
CAAGAATTTAATTTTGACAGATTGATTTTAATTTAATGAAAGGACTACGCATTATTTTTTGATAATTTAATTGAAATTTATCATCTGGTTTTAAAGTTGCAATTTGCTCTAAGTGAATATCAATGGAAGACAATGATTTTTTATCTATTTCATCTTCATATAATGATTCCGAATATAATCTTTTATATGTTGAATTTTCAGGTATTAACAGATTTTCAAAATTATCTTCATTATTATTAATATTTTGTATATCATTATTATTATTTGATGTATTAATAGTATGAATAATTGATTCACATATTAAAATATCATCATCATCATCATCATTATCATCTTGATCATTATCATTATCTTCTATTCCTTTTGATTTTAAATTAAATTCTGATCTTGTAATTCTTGTATTACTTTTATAATAAATTTTATTTTCAATAAACTCATTCTTTTCATATTTATTAAATAAATTAATTGAATTATTACTATTACGGTTATTATAATAATTTAAATCATTATTATTATTATTATTATTATTATTGTCTATGTCATCATTAAACGGAATATCTGTTTGTAAATTATTATATGATAAAGAATATTTTTTATTATTTGTATTATTTATATTATTATTATTATTATTATTATTATTACTGTTGTTTTGAATATATTGTTGTTGATCTGTCAAAAAATTTAATCTATCATTATTTGTTAAGTCTATATTAGAACACCCTGTTTTATTATCATAATTATTATTGTATGGTTTCAAATGATTTTTTAAATATATTTTATTTACGGTTTTTGTATTTTGATTATTACTATTAAAATTTTTTAAATTATTTTCTTTATTGTAATTATTAATATTTATATTATTAATTTTATCGTTATTAATATCAAAATTATTATTGAAATTATTACTGTTATTATTGTTATTAATAATATTATTTTCATTACTATTAATAATTTCATTATCAATAGAATTTTCACAGTTTTTATGTGTTACTAATTTAAAATTATTTTCTTCATTTTTATTTGGAAATTTATTTAAGCCTTTTTTTGGTTGCATTGTTATAATAATCTTTTCATTTTTTTGATTTTTTGCTTCAACTATTTCCGAATTCGTATTTGAAATTGAATCATAATTTTTATTTTTACAAACATCTTCATAGATATTATTTGAATTTTGATCTTCAATTTTCTTCATTGCAATTTTTGGTGGAGGTGGTACTTTTGGAGGTACACGCCGCTTTCGTCTTGGTGGTGGCCTAATTATATTCTCTTGATTTGAATCTTTCAGTTTCACATCAACTATTTCTTTTATATTTATTGTTGCATACCCATCATCAGTTTCAATACTATCTCTTTTCGTATTCTTGTCATTATTAAATTCAGATTTATTATTTTTGTAAAAACTTCGTTTGTATGTTGAATTATTTTCATAAAATTTATCAAATCCTTCACATGGTATGAAAACTTCATGATTTATATCAGCTGTTACATATGTAACACTATTATTATAATCTGGAGTTTTATTAATAAATCTTGTTGTTGCATATTTTTTTTCCATAGCAATTGTTTGTTTCTCTTGAGCATCACGAAATTTTTCAATTAAAGATGAAATTGTTGTTAATTCTTTTGAATTTCTAGTAATTTGATTAATTCTATCCAAAGTGAATTTTGTATTTCTTGTTATTTTCTTTTCACTATTAAATGGTTCTTTAGTTTGATTTGCCGATGAATTATCTAATTTTAATTGTGATGTAACAGATTCAGATGGTGCTATTGGTACTGGAGATTTTGAAGTTTTTCGTTTTCTTATTTTTCCAAATGGTTCACAATGAATGCAACTCAAACAATTTCCATGAAAGAGGTCCGTTAAAACAGAAATCGAGAAATTATTGGTGAAAGGTTGCTTGAAAAATAGTAGAGTACCTTAATTATATTGAATAAAGAAAAAAAAAGAAGAGTATAATTAAAATTATTATTAAAAGTATAATACAATACGTATTTTTTCAAAAGATAGAAATTTAATTGTATTTACTACATTATTTTTTTAATAAGTCCGATATAGGTAATTCAAATGATAATTAACTGCACGTTATAATGGTTCCATATACATATAGTTATCATATATTTTACGAATATTGTATTTAAATGTTTCCTGTGGTTTTTATGCAATAAAACTTCTTCAATTTAGTCATTAATTATAATTATAAAAAATAAATTTTCCAATACTTAAAATTCAAATCCTATTGTGTATAATAAGCATATGCATGGACTCCCAAAATTGTCCATGCCTATCCATATACAGTAGATAGTGTTAGGAGGTCATGCACATACATGTACACAATATAGGATTTTTTGGTTATATTTACTAAAATTTAATGCATATAAAATAAATTGATGTTTTAAAAAGAACTTTAACAATATTATAATTGAAGTAAAACGCTGTCAGAATCAGATTCTTTTGTTTTTTCCGATATTGATTGAAATAACAAGCAGGAGGATTTGTTTATTGTGCGCATTCATGTGTGATATTTTGAGTCTAAAGTTAAATAGGAAAATATTTTAAATCTTTCATAGAAGTCCTTTGAAATACTAGCAGTTCAAACATTTATAGGTAAAAATACTATTTTGTTACAAAGAAATATTTCTCTGCCACCCCTTTCTTCTCGAGAATAATAAGATATATCTTGATGAGTTATAAAAAAAACATTTGCAAATAATGGTTTTCGGTCATCTATATTTTTCCACCGAATTGATTTTCCATAAAAGCTGTAGCGCAAATTAATAAGATAAAAACAAAATTATTAAACTAAATTAATTAGTAATGTAGTTCAATTTTAAAATCATTCAGTAACTTATTAACTTTTTGTTAAATTTTACTTTTAAACTCCTTCTAAACTTATACGCTATTCAGTAATAAAAGTAACATTGTGGTCCATATAACACAAATAGGTTAATTCTTGGAGTTGCATGATAAATCCTGCAGAGATTTCGACATATTTCGAATTATAATTAGCACTATATAGCTTTACAATTTTGTCAACCTGAAACATTATACAGTAATATTGTTAAAATAACAAGAAAATTTGTTTAAGCAAAATACTCTGAGTAGGTTTAAGTCAGTTTAGGAGTCTAAATAGATTCAAGTTGTGGCATATTAACTCAAACTATTTCATGAAGATTAGTTTAATCATAATTATGTACTTAAAATTAATATAATGACTGCTCTATTTCTAGTCCTTACAGTATACATATACTTTATTTGTTTGTGGATCATTTCAGTATATACAGCACTTTTAAGAGATTCATATGACAGCTACCACAAGGACTCGTGCGATCTATACTGTACTTTCAAGGAGAATAATGGAATAATTACTATTGCTATAATGCAGCGATTTTTGGAATAACATATCGTTTATATATAAAATGCAAATTCTTAATTCAAATAATTAAATGAAAATGTGCTATCTTACAAACCAAATAATTTTAATTGACTACATTATTAATTATTGAATTTTTTATTTATTTCCATATTTTTTACATGGTCGTAGTTCTCGTTCAATATTTTAGTATTTCTATATTTACATATACTTAAAAGAAATTTAATAAGCTTACACCATTCTTGTATATATATACTTATGTATATTTAAATATAATAAAATCGATTTTAAAAAAATACTAAATCGATTCAAATTTTAAGATTTTTTACATATAATAATTTATTTTCTCTGTTCCTCTTTGGCAGCAGAGGCGGAAGTAAAGTTGTCCCGATTCATTTAATTTAATTACACATATATAGATACCTATGTAATACTGTCTATACGTGTATATTACCTATATATATATTGCAAAGAAATTTTTAATAAAATGAAATGTGAAAATCAGTTTACACTTTGGTATAAGAGAATTAAAAGTTCTATATAATATTATACCAAATGTAAATACATAAAATAATCGATTTATTTATTCATTTTCTGTAACAATGGCAACCTGATGAACAAAATGCGTTTTACCTATGTATGTATAATGTCAATATTAAACAAACTTTATAAAAATTAAACAAAATATTACAAGTAAAAATTTCTTTTTCAGTCGTAATTCGGGGAATCTTCATGTTATAGAAAATGACATTCCAGTTTAAAAATTTAACGAAAAACCTAATTTTTAATATTTTAATCTCATTTAACTTTATACATAAATTTTTAATAATATAACAGTTTTAAAACAAGTATACTTATACATAAAAGCACGTACTTACATATGCATACATATATATACATATACATAATATATCATTTTATATATTAAAGGTAGAAATTTGAAATATTTAATCTGAATACTTTAATTTTCATTTTCAATTTTCATTCTGATTAAGAAAAAAAAAAAATTTCCTGGTACTAACCAGACAAGAAGACCTTGTAAAATTTTTGATGTTGATACAAATTTTCAATGAAATTTTTACGGTCTTCACATTATTCATATAGTATATATATATATATATACATATATAAATATATATATGCATATATATAGATGTACAATATGTTTGTAAATTATAATTTTGTTTAACTAGAGCATGAGTGCGATTGATTATATATATGGCTATATAAGTGTAAAGTATGAAAATCATGTAGTTAATCATTTATTTATTAATGTATACATATATATTTTGAAAAGTTTTTTTTTAGGTGTATACTGTTCTTCGTATATTTTGAAAAAATTGAGTACTCTGCTCGTCTTATCTGTCTGACTGACGGCCTATTGGCTTTACGTCGTTCTATAGAAAAAATTCAACATTTCTTACAGAAATGTAATTTAATATGAAGGTACTCTTTCTCTAGAACGAAATTTTTATTAGTATCCCATCTTTCCTCCCAAAGTATATAGTTCTTGGAAATCGTTAAAAGTCTAGTTTTTGAATAAGAACAAGTGTGACTATTCGCAAACTGAAAGCAATTTGTAAGAAATAATCTTCTGTATCACATAAAGTTAGAAACAATAAGATCAAATCGTTGAATTAACTTTTCAAACAATCTAATTTTTTTTGGTAAATTTCGATGTTTTTTGTCTACCAGACAATTCTGTATACTCCTAGCGTTGCCATTTGAATAAATATGTGAAATCTTTTAAAATTAGTGTACATATTTTAACTAAATTATTTTTTAATTTAAAAATGCTTCAAAATTTTATATTAATGTCTATAGATGAGTGATTATACAGAAAAAATTATAGTAGTACATAATCGTATATAACAATACTACAGAATTCTACCATATACACTATATTGTACATGTCTAGGAAGTGCTTACGCGTGAATACTTTTAAAAATTGATTTTTTTCGACGAAGTGTTAGAAAAAAAAACATACCTAATTAATTTATTATACTTATAGGTACAAAAAATTAAAAAAATTCAATAATATTAAATAGATAAACAATGTCATGCTTGTTTACATTTCGCATTAAAAAAAAATCAATAATAGCCTATATTTGTACATATACCCTTACTTATATGAAAATTTTTAAAATCCTTATGAAACGATTATAATTCAGTCATAATTAAATACACCTGTGCTTTTAAATATTATGGAAAAAAAAATCATTGGATATATTTTGTAAGCCTTTGTAAAATAAACAATATTTCGATAAGTGCTATTGAATTTTTAATTAAAAAATTATTTAATAAAATACCCCGCTATATTTATATATATATATATATATATAGAAAATCATTGAAATAATGAAATAGTAAATAAAAAATGTTTTTTAATTAAATTAAATTAAAATATTTGTAAAATTTAATTTTTAAGCTCACTGCTTTTAATTGAATTCATTCAAAGAAAAAAAAATAATAATATTTATTTTTGACATGAGTTTATAAGTTAATGATTTCCAATTTTTCAGGAATAATGGAAAAAATTTTGAATAATTTTTTTTGTAAGAGAAACAATAGGAAAAAAATTTCGATTATTTTTATTAATTGCAATTCTGCAAAGGAAATCAAATATAAAATTAATGAAATTTTAAAATTTAGTCAAAATAAATTGATAAGATAAATTTTGATTTTTATATAGAATTAGAACGCATGTTATAGAATTGGAAGGCAAGAAAATAACAAATAATAGATTGTAAAGTGTAATTTCTTAATTAAAACAAGAAATATTTGTAGATTTTTTGAATTATGGAGGTATTTATTCTGAATAATTTAGAACAATATAGTTTCTTAAGTATATAGAGTATAGTTTCTATAATGTGGAGTAATGAGTAGGTAGCTAGATAATATTTAAGGGTGCCTCGTGGTAATAAAGCCTGGCTAAGAGAACATCATTAAAAAATCAAAAACTATTCAATTTACTTTTATAGCGTATCAGACCTATTACATTTAAATTACTCCAGTTGTAACTAAAAAAAAAACACAAAATTTTAGGAACTAAATATAAAATCTCAAAGGTAGAATGGAACTGATAAACTAGAAAGGTAGAATTTTGTGCTTTTAAAATTTTATTCCTAAATATTTTTTTAAATTTTATTTTCGGACTTTAGGTTTTCGAAGAATAAATAAGCCTTTGTTAACCACTTTTCCTTATAATTGATGTTTTTTTTTTTTCTATTTAAAATTGGTGATTCTTAGACAATATTTCAAATTTCGAACATAATGAGTGATTAAGGAATTAAAGCGCTTTCTGAATTTCTCTCGAAAAATTAATGATGATAATACGACCTGGAAAAATTTTTAATAGGTCTTATAAAACCTGTTAAAACAAATTTTATTATAATCTAACAAATTTCAATTTTCTAAAAGTTTAAGTTAATCTCATGTAATGTAAACAGTTTAAAAAGTTAAACTTTTAATCTTAATTTTATGAAATACTTGCATTTATTTTATGCGACGTAATTTTATAGCTGAGAAAACATTTATGTCCTCACTTACGTTAAAAACAACACTAAATATGCAAATACGATATTCGAGTGGTCTGTGCCTATAAAGAAGAATGTATGAACAGATGACTATAAATTAGTATCCCGAGGTACCTCACTATTATATTTACTAGTGCAGTAGACTTTAATATTGATATAGTAGACCTTAACGCACTATGTGAAAAATTTTGCTTTAAGATTATTTTTAAACAATGCTTTTATTATAAATATTGTTTTTTAAGAACATTATTACTGAACCACACTATTGTCGACAGAAAAATATATACGTCAGGTCAAATAATTTACTGGAGTATGTGCTTTAAATTGAAGTTCCCCAGTTCTAGGCAAGAGTATACTATTTTAATATTAAGACTATATCCCCAAAAAAAGAACCACTACTGTATCTGTTTCATTTGTAAAAAAAAAACTAAACTTACTTTAGTAAAATAGCTATAAAATTAATTTTATTTTCTTTATGAAAATTAAAAATGTTATTGACCGATTTTCTTTTTAACCTTGAATTCACGTTTTACTTCTGAATTATTACTTATTTTTTTTTCCTTCTAATTTTATAAAATTTGGTTAAGGTTTCTTTCTTTTTGAAAAAAAAAACATCGCGACTATTTTTATAATGTAATATTATATTTATACATAATCACGTATGGGTAAAATTGTGTAATATAATATTAGTCTACAAATAATGCGTTATTTTTCATTCTATTTCTATAAAATGTCATTTTATTTAATTTTAAACTATTTACAAATTAATCCAAGTAATAGTAGAAAAAATAATTACTTTACCAATATATATATATATGGTCTTATAAAAATTATGGTAGAAAATCTTAAATAATAATTGTGTAAATGACAAAGTTATAATACGAATATTCCAAGTACAATTGTATTTTCTATTTAGAATTTGTTTGAATTTTCTAGTATTCTGAAAATAGTAGCCGTCCTTTGATATTATCTAAAATTAAGTTTGATATTTTGATTTAAAATTTTGATTTAAAATTGACTAAAGTTTCAACAATATATTTACAGACTATACCTACTTGTAACCCTTAACATTTTAGATTTTAAATAAGACCATTAAAATTACCAACATAATTAGTTGCAACTAATCCTATTTCAAAAATTTTTCAACATTTTAGTTTTGCATAAATATTTTAATAAAAAATTTTCAAATTTTATTTTTTAAAATATTTTTAAGCTTATGAAAATTTTCAAATTTAAAACTATTATAACTTTCATTTTTTAAAAAATAAAATATTATGGTTATCCAATTAAAATTTTTTTTCCCAGTTCAATAATAATTTTCCTTTATTCTCTTTGCCTTTTATATAAAGTTTTTATTGCAATTATCACAAAATTATTATTAAAATTAATCTTATTATTAAAATATTACAAAAACCTTGTGCTATACGTAATGAAACATCTGTTAATGTTTGTTTGTATAATTGAAAATTCGGTATAATATTACAGTATAGTATTACATTATTCGTATAGTATTACAGTTTAAGACTATATTATAATATAGGTACGAGTACACACGTTTAAGCGTATGTAAAATTTCAAACATGTTATTACGTATATATGTATATGATAACGTAATATATTTAAGAACATATAAACATACCATTATGAAGGTACCTGTATATAAAAAAATTAATTTTCACATTTTTCATTCCTGACTTTCACTATTGCTAATAGAGTGAAGATAAATGAGATTCCATTTTTATATTTAACATCTTATATAATTAAAATAATGTGAAATAAAAATTTGAAAAAAAAAAAATTTTTTTAGTCTTCTTACTTTGAAAAAATTCCATTTAGAAGTTTTTTACTTCGCTGCGAGAATGATTTATTAAGTAATTATTAAAATGAACGTATATAACAGGAAACTATATGCATTTTTTACGTTTTATATCATAAATATTACTGCACATTTAATTTAAAATGCATTTTATCACCAAATATGAGAAAATTTTTTAACTCAGAAAAACAAAAAACACAAATTTTTAAAAAAATTCCCCAAAATCCTTTTCTCTATTAAATTTTTTGTTTTTTTTTTTGTTTAAACACCTTTTATTCTAATTGAAAATTATTATAATTTTCAAGTGGGGAAAAGTAGATAAATTAATTCCTTTAATATTATTATTTTCCAACTTTTCCAAAACAAAAATTAACACTCTGAGCTTATTACATTTTTCTTTATTTTAAAAAATTGCGAATGATTCGAAGTTCTTCACGTTGAAACTGTGTAGTACTTAAATATTTTCACTGGAAAATATTATTTTCAAACCCTTTTGTTGATGTGAGCTAATTTAATTAGGGTTAAAAAATAAATGCAAAAAAATTTTTTAGTAATTCTCATTTTAGTTTTATAAATGTAGATTTCTTCCACACATAATATTTAAAAAACAAAAAACACAAGAAATTTTACATTATGGGGTACGTAGAAGCAAATTCAGGTAATAAGTATTGTTTCTCAGATTTTTTTTACTGCTGGAATATTATTGACATTCAGTTTATATACAGTTTCAGTTTTGAATTTATATCGAAATTATATTTTAATAAAATGTAATTAAATTCGATATTTTAAAAGTATACTGCCAATTTCTTTGTTCCTGCGGCTGCAATAATACAATACATACTAACAATTAATCAACTCAATATTATATAAAAAAGTTAAAAAGTACTCTTCCTAAGACTCGATAGTATACAATATAACTAAAGTATCAAAATTAATGCCAATATCGCAAACATTCATTGCAATAAAACCAAAATTGTTCAACATGGAACAGTTTGATTTTCATTTTTAATTAAATTTAAAATTATTATGTTCAATTTATAGTTCAATTATAATTTTAAAATCAATTTAATGAATTCAGCGATCGCTTGTCCATAAGTGAGTATTTCTTCTAACACATGTGAAAAATAATGCAGCACCAATTATCATCATTACCCAAAACTACTAGTTTCAATTTCCTAAACCTATTAATTTTCCAGTTGATGTGAAAAGTATTTCTTTAAATACCTTAGAGTCGATCTCTCAGTTTAAATAATTTCCATTTTTAACCAATTTATTTTTAAAATCAAATGGACTGCATTCAATTTTGTCTGTCTTAAAATATACGAAATTTTAATAAAAAAACTGAAATAAATCAATAAAAATCCAAAAAAAAAATAAAAAAATAAAATATAATTAAATAAAATAAAACAAAAACAAATAATTAAAATAAATCATCATTTTAATAAAACAAAACCTATAAAATAAACACAATTTAATTTTTATACTAAAAAATTACACTTAAATGAAAATAAAAAAAAAATGAATAAAGCAAATTATAATATAAAAAAGAATAGTATTGATCGTTTAAATTTAACATAAATTATAGGCACTGAACTAAATGCAGGCTCGCTAATAATACAATTAAAATTGTTTTCAAAGAAAACATAATTATTGTCTTTAAATTTAAAACTAAAATTTATACAATCTATACTTAATTTATTCAATACAATTACATACATTCACACATATACGTATTATTAGTTTTTAAATAAGCACCTGTTGGGTTTGTTCCTTAATAGAGAGCTGATTTTGTTGATTATATTTATTTGATGAACTAATAGAACAACATGCTTTTTTCGGTGTTACTGGATATCGAATCGGACCAATATATTTTCGTGATGGATTACTAGTACGCCTTTGGCTTTTTCGTAGAACAGTTGCATATTCTACAGTTTCACCAAGTAATGATATTTTATTAGGTAGCACAGAAATCGCCTGGAAAAACAAATTAAAAAAAAAAATAATAAAAAAGAAGAGTAAAAGTAGCGCATTTATTGAACTTATTTACATATTTATGAAAACTGGTAATAGTTGAGTGAAGTTTGAAAAATTTTAAATAATTCAAATTTATTAGAAAGATTTTTGTAAAATATTTAGTATAGAAAAAGTTTAATTAGTTTTTCACAGAATACTGAATTTGTTTCTTATAAATAAAAAAACAATTTTCTACAAGATGATGTAAACACGACTTACTTTTGGCAAATCAGGTAAACTTCTTGAAACATTAGGATCTAAATTATTTCTTACACTAATTGTTGGAATATTACTTTCAATTAAATTATCAGCACTATAACCATCTATACCATTTCTTCCTCTAATGTAATAATTATGTTTTGAATGCTCAACATTCGTCACGTACATATTTGATAAGCTTAAAGTAATATTTTCATTAATCATTCCGTCCACATCATCATTTTCCACCACTTCTATAAATTCTTGATTTAAATTATACTTATTTTTTTTAATATTGTCTCTTTTTGGATTTTTTGTCTGACTTATATCCTTACTTTGATTTTCTGTTGACATTATTTTACAACTAATATTATCATTCATATGACACGATTTCCAAGAATTTTCTTTTAACTCTATATTTTTAATATTATTATAACTATGACCATTTTCAATTGAGGGATTTTGTAGAGTATATTCTTTCATTTGTTTCCCATGTTGTAATATTTTATCCTTCGAATAATTTATATTCCTAGACTGTTGCAAACAATCATCCTTCCATTTATTATTTTCATTATTTTTATTATTATTATTATTGTTAGAATTTTCTTTTATATTTGTTAATGATGTTGTTTTTGTTGTAGGTGCTTCTGTCGCTGAGGGTGTTACTGAAACAATTTGGGATATTGTCAATTCAACAATACGCCCAGTATTTTGTAACAATTTTAAGGATTCCATATATGGTAAATTTAACAGTGATATGCCATTAACAGCGATTATCTGGAAATAAAAATGTTATTTATTAAGAATTTGTATTAAGAATAAATTTTTTTTAATATTTGTATTTTTATATTACATGGTGAAAAAATAATTTTTGTGTTGAAGCAAATATTATAATTATAGGGAAGTTATGAAGATTGTTTCAAGAACAAAGAAACAGTATAAAACAACAAATCAAATTATTATTAATCATAATATATTTATTAATATATTGACAACATACTACTAATGAGAATCAAGTTAAATAAATTAAAAACCTTGAATTGTAACTGTGCGTGTTACTTTGCCAATTATATTTCAGTTAGTTCCTCTGAATTAATTTATATTCTTATTCAAATTTAAAGTGGCAGTTAATTGCCTCATAATAACAATTGGTCTGAAAAGTGTTAAAAAAAATGTCCGGCAAAACAAAAATGTGTTATGGAATTCGATAGTTATTAATAAATTTCTAAAAAATATAATTTTTTAAATTTGGATTTAGGGTGATTACAACTTTGAGACCAGAATTAAGATGAGTCAAAATTTTGTAATTTTTTCAACTCAACGTGTGTAGGTTTGCAAATAGACGCCTAAATCAAAACAAATGAACGATAGAATAGAAAAACCATAAAAACTTACTTGATCACCGACTAATACTCCAGCTTTATCACCTGGTCCATTATTTATTAAATCCTTAACATAAACATTATTGTCATTTGATCCTTGAACAATACTTATTCCTAATGTATAATTTTGTAAATTTTCTTCAAAATTGTCATTTGGGCTAATTTCTTGATATAAATTTTCATTATGAGAATGCGATTTCATATTTTTTAATTTTGATTTTTCGGCGCTTAATGAAAAATTATCCTGTTTAGGATTATTTTGATCTCTAATACAATCAATATTACTAAAACTTCTTAAAAGAGTTTTCATTTTTCCTGGACTAAATGTTGAATATTTGATGATAGGTGCATCTTGATTTGATATCGAATTGGTTTGCTGTTGTTGTTGTTGTTGCTCATAAATTTTTGAATTTTTACATAAATTTTTATTATTTTCTTCTACTTTTAGTAATGGTGTAAGAGAATCTATAATTTCTTTGACAACTACAACTTTTCGTAATATTCGTTCAGGTCCATAAGTACTTGAATTTGATATGTTATTAAAACGTTCCAATAAAGATTCTGATATGGTATCATTATTTAAAGAAAAATTATTATAACTATGAAAATCACTTGATATGCTTGAATCTGTACAATATAAAATGAAAAAGAAAATAATTGTTAATAAAATAAGAATAATACAATATAATTTGTTAAAATTAAGAGTTATGTAAGGTACAAGCGGCTTCGCATTATTGGCGTGACGATAATAGATAAAATAGTACGCTGTTAACTTTTTAGTAATCATAATATCAGTTTAAAAGTCTTAAAATATCAAAAAATAGGTAGGTACATATTGGAAATCCTAAAAATAAATTCCTAGATAAATTATAACAAAATACTCTTAAACAATAATAAAGATTCTTCTTAATAGTCTTCTAAAATTTTGAAGAGGGGTTCTGTTAGGTTCTGTTTTAAGCGTATTTTCCTAGAATTCTTCCATACTTAAAAATAACTTTTGTTTGTAGAATTAACTATTTTATTTTAAAGATACTTATTCAAAAAAAAGTCCCATTCAAATAATATAAAATACTTGACCTTATTGCTTAAAATACTGCTCCCTCTAAGAGTTTTAATGGTAAATATACAATGCTAATTATTTTGTTGATTCTTAGAATATTTTAAGAATTTCCAGCTATTTAATAAATTTAAGAGGAAAATGAAAAATTCGAAGAAAAACTAAATATATATATATTTTTTTTTGTAAACTGGTCTATCATCTATTCTTTTTATGTCTTCTAAATTCATTACCAAGTCAATTTTGAAAAATAATTATTTTATGAAGAATTAAATTATAACAATTTACTCATATTTCTGAAAATATGTTGTTCATTCTTGCGTGAGTTGTTTAAGAAATTTTTATGATGTATATGAATTAGATGACACTGGAGGAACCTTGAGCTTTAACATTTGCTTATAATATGTTGACCTATTTAAATTTTGGCTTGCTATATCCCAAAGAAAACCTTATATTATGACTGAAACTAAAAATATTATTAACTTAAATGAATTGATATAAATTAAAATTATTTTCGAATTTAAATCATAATACTTCATATAATCCAAAAACAAAGTTTAAAATGAGGCAAAACCTCATTTTCAGTTATTTTCATATATATATATATATATTGTACTTTTATTTGTGCCAAATGATTTTTTTTTAGAACAAAAACTTTAGCAAATAGTATAGCAAATTTTAAATCCTTTTTCATCCATACCAAAATTTCATCTTCTTCTGAAATTCATTCTTATTGTTACTATTTTTTTTACAATATTTTCATGTATATGAAATCATTTTTTAAGTCATAAATCCAAAAGAAAAAAAAAAGAAGAACTACTTAACCTTTTGTTAAAAAATAAAACGTATTTTAAAACGAAAAACGGAAATTATTGTCACAATAACCGTAATTTAGAAAAGCTTAACGAAACTTAAACAGTTTTTAAACTTAATAATATAAGAAACAATCAAATAATCATATAATATGCACTATATCCTTTAAGAAAACTATGAAAAGCAAAAATACTATAAAAGCAATAAAAATTTTTTTACTACCGCAATAAAAAAAGAAAATCTAAATTCTTCAAACTATTTCAAAAAATCAGAAGATTTAGGTATATACACAGATAGTTGATGAAAATTTTATATTTTTCATTTTCTCTTTCTCTGATTTATGTGAATCTCGCTAAATTTTCAAATATTATATATATATATATATATAGGAATATGGAAAAAATAATTTCTTTAACTGTGAAATATTTTCTCTTTAAATATTTCCTGTTGAATTTGAATTAAACATTGAGAAAAGTGTACGAAAAATTATGAAAAATTCCAAATAGAAAATGTTTTTTCTTTAAAACTCAGCTATACTTATTAAGTAAAATGATGATTCCTCCTCCGTCTTACGATGTCTTACCACGGAGCTTTTGGACAACGAAGATGATATTCTCTGTCTGATTATCGTGCATTTGGCTGAAAGAGACCCGTGCAATTTTTTATTACTGGAGGTTCGGTCGAAATTTTAATTTTATTTTTTTGAAAAATTGGGGTAATGTTCTTATATTGAAATATTCAAAACCATAATACAAATTTTAAAACCAGTTCTATATAACCTTTAAATATCTATATAAATTTAAAATTTAATATTTAATCTATGTTCCATTATTTTACCTTATAAAGTTAACATGAATCACGAATCTATGCAAAAGGTTCCATATATCAAATTTTAAATTTAATAAATCTAATATACAAAATATATTAGTTTTCATGAAATTTATAAAACAAAATTTTTGTAACAGTTCCCAAAAAACGTGAATACCACAAGATAATTCAAATAAAATTAAACAAAATATAATAGAAAAGTTTTAGAGTAAGAAAAATTTTCACGCGCTTATATCATGGTTTATCTTTTATAAATTTTGGTATACGCTTGTATTCTTACATAAACTGCATTACCTTATTTAAATCAAATGAAATTTTTCATATACAATTAATGTCACATACCAACAATGTTAAAAAAAACTATGTACTTATTTCAAAATATATTTATAACTTTGTACAAAGAAAGAAAAAACTTTCGGGCTTATAAATTTGTAAAGACATTTCTTACGCTATCAACTTCGTAATGCAGTGAAACTAAAATTGAAACTATAATATTATTATGGTGTATAAAAATGTGCATGTAAAATATACAAGATAATTTGAATTTGCTCTTTTTAATATCCTTAATATATAGAGTTTTACAATGTAGTGAAAAAGTGCATTGTATAATGTTTGCATACTGAGTAAAAAATAAGAGTGTTCACATAATATGACGTATTCTATATATGTAGGTAAAATTTCCTTTTTAGTTTTTTCTTATTTCACTTTTTAATGTACTCGTATATGTAGGAATAAAGTTTTACAAATTTAAGATTTACATTTGAAGAAAACATCGTCATTTGTTATATAGTTTTAAATACTCAGTAAAAAAAACTTTTGCAGCAAAATTGTGTAGGTAATTATAATCATTAGTTCTCTGTATTTCTATAGTGTTATTAATGAAAAAATTCAGCAGATTTCTAAACACAATAAACAAAGTAAAAACATTTCGATCAGTATGAACCTTTAAAATCTGAGTTTAAAAAATTGTTTTTGAAATATTTAGAATTAGCTTGCATTGTTGTGTGGCAATTACACGAACTTGTCAAGTCATTTTATATAGAAACTTCACGGATATGTCTGATCTGTAATTGGTCACTCGGCCGCCAAATTTGTTTCATTAATCTAACATTATTATTTTTTCAAATATTTAAAATTTACTTAAGAAGCTACCCGAACCATTGCAGCTATTCCATTAAAAATTTTGAATTTTAGAATACATGTAGAAAATAATTGTACACACACTCTTATAAAATTTGATATATGAATATCTTTATTACTTTTCGAAATACTATGTATTTAAAATAACCTCTTTTAGTTGTATGGCAACTACCTTCACGAAGGTATAGGGTATAAAAAAGACTACTTTTTAAAATGAAGTGAATATGTTGTTTATTCAAAACTCTGCAATATTTTTAAAAATAAATAAATAAGATTGCTATTACTAATTCAAATAAAGTTTGAGTATGACTATTTAACGTAGAAGAAGAAAATTATTTGAGTTTATAAATGCTTAAAATTCTATTTACATACAAAGTTTTGCCTTTCTATATAGCAGATAAACTTAACAGACATAGTGAAACTAATAAGCAAATTTTAAGAAATATATTAAAAATAAATAAATAATACACTCATACACATTTTAGTAATGAATTTTAAAATAAAAACCAAATATGTAAATAAATATTCAAAATTACCAAATTCGATTAGAGCATAACACAATAACGCATTAGGAGTGTGCAGTATGTACGAGTAGATATACATTTCTTATAGAAAATATCAAAAAATATTCTAAAGGGAATATTATTTTTCACTAAAGGAAGCAGAAAAATAAAATTTTTTTCTTTTGTTTTTCAATTAAAGTTTAAATCCATATCATTGTTTAACGTTATCAGATTATTAATTTTCAGGTGTCTTTTATTTCAAAGGTAATATACATTGTATACTTATACTATTAAATACATTAAACTTTTTTGTAAATAATATTATACTGCTATAAAAATATGTACTTATTGTAAATCCCAGCTATTAAACTTTGCTATCTAATCGAAATTTTCGAATTCTTAAGGTTTAAAAACTCTATAATATACGAGTATACATATACAAACAACTATTAATACACTCTAAATTATTTAAGGATCTTAAAAGTTCAAAATAAACTTAAAAATAAATAGAAAAATATACATACATTATTGAATTAATATACATATATAAAATGTATAAGCGTTTGTGCATATGCATAACCTATGCATAATAATATAATCAAATCAATTTGAGTATTTCGTTCCTTTATTTTTTTTTTATTTCTGTCTCTCATCACATGCTTTTCATTTTGTCTCAATATATTTTTCCTCCTTAAGGATTATTTTTTTATTCATGTTATGTACGCATTCCATCTAACATACATTTTATAATATTATCAGTATTTTTACATAAAAGAATGTAGTATGTGCCAAAAAGAATAAAAGAACTACGTTCTCATTTTTTTCTACAGTTTTTATTAAAATAATCTTTATTCTAACAGAAGATCATAGCCTATCCTGCAATTCCGTAAATTTAGATTCAGTATTCACTTAAATTAATCAATAACATCATTTATGTAATTTTTATGATCAAGAAATGTGAATATATGACAAGAAATGTTATAAAAATAATTAAAAAATTATAATTGACAATTTTTAGTTAGAGTGCATTAATTCACAATGTTCACAGATTTCACTAGTGACATCATGATTTCTGAATTTAGAATATGTTTTTGCTAATTCAAAAGCTTTTCGAAATTCGGACATGCACATAATGACTCTATTTTAAGAATATTATAGTACCAAACAAATTGCAAATCTTAAGACAATCATACCAATAAATGCCGCAAACCTCTTTTAAGTGATTTATAAAAGAATAATATGAGAAATTTTTTTTTAACTATTTCTTGGAAAATGTACAAAATGTCACTTATTACATTCTACTAGATAACACTATTGTTATGATATTAAATTTTTATATTTCTATCTTCTTTTCATTTTATTTAGGAATGAAAATTAAATAAAGTACCTACACATTATACATATGTATATGTAAATAGGCATAGGAAAAAGAAAACAAAGTCCTTGAAAACACATCACGGAAATACACTTGACTAAACATGTTTCAAAGAAGGATACTTTTATAAAGTGCGTATTCAGATTTAAATACAAAAAAAAAAAATAAAGGGATTACAAGAAATAAAAAGAAAATCTTAAGCCCAATAAAATTTAAATGATAAAGAAATTGTTCCAGGCGGCAAATAGCTGCTTGTTACTGTTATTTAAATGCGAGAAAAATAATAAAACGTAATATTAGTCTAAGGAAATGAAATAATATGGTTTGTGGTATATATACAACTTCCCAATTAAAGATATCATAATGTCACTAAACTCATCTAAAATCAAAGAGAAGATGTGAAAAACGGAAGTTTGGGAAATACAGTGATCATAATAAATGTAGTGAAAAATTATTGTATTTTTCCATAGCAAAACTTTTTAAATTAAAATTTCAAATTGGTAATGTCGCACTAGCTGAAAATTGCTCAACTTTAATATTGATGATAACACTATATAAATGATTCGCTTTCTTCCACAAGAATCTCTGTCGTAAATCCTACATATATAATTTTTTACACATCTATGTTTCCACTAATTGAATGAAATTTTGCAACATTATAAAAATAAATGTAAGTAACTAACAGTATTATTTGTAAGACTGCGTATTGCAGAAATTTCATTATCAAATAAATTTCCATTCTAAAAAATCAGAATTTTACCAAAAAAAAATCTATTTTAAATTTATAAAATACAAAAATTTGTTAACATTTGCTCCAAATTTAAATTAAAGAAAAATTAATAACAAAAAAAAAGAAAGAAATAATAAAACTTTTCAACTTACGGATAACGTAAGCTTCTTCAGATGAACCTTTAATATTATTATGTCCCTCGAGTTTCTTTTGTTGTTTTTGATAATGCTGCTGCTGGTTATGATGATGATGCTGCTGCTGTTGTTGCTTTTGCTTTTGTTCTTGTCGACGTGATGATGGTGGGGATTTCATTTGTGATAACATACATTTATTAGTAGAATAATTTTGTTTTATTTTACAGTAAACACCAGAATAAATATTTCCGTCGCTATTATTATCTTGATTTTGATTGTTGAACAATATTGGTGATATCTTATCATTATCATTTTTATTGTTATCATATTGTTGACGATATCTTTGAATTTCATCTTTAGCGACATCAACAATATCATATTGTCTACCATTAAATTCAGATAGATTTTTACGACAATTCTTTATATCCCTTTTGTAATCTATTGTATCATAAATTCCAGCATCAATTTCGCTATTATCATCTTCAGTCGTATTTGTTAAATTTTCTGGTATTGTTGGTGGTGGTGGTAATCTTGACTGCAATTGTTGTTGTTGTTCTTGTGATAAACTAAAATCTTTATCATTGATTGAAGTTTTATTATTGAATTGCTTAAATCGATCATAAATGTTATCATAAGATTTATTTAAAAATTGTGATGAAAATACACGTGTACCCATTTTAACTTTATTTCTATTTGGACTGCATATTTTTACACCATTTGCTGACGATGTATTTATATGATCAACTGGAGTTATTTCAAAGCTTAAATTACAACCAGTTAAATGCTCTTTACTTTCATCATCCAAATCTATTTCCTTGATTTTGTGTGATTGTGAATTACTGAAATGAGCCTTTGGGCATTCATTTTCTTTATTTTGGTATTCTTCTTCTGTTGTCCCATCATATTTAATTGTTGATGATGGTGATGATGCTATAGTACATTTACAATCACCACAGCAATCATTTTTATTTGTTTCTTGTAAATTTTCTATAGAACTGTTATGCTTTTTATCTTTTTTAAATTTATTTTTTAAATTAATTTCTAAGCCGGCTGCTGTAGATTTTGTACGCCTTAGAAATTTCTCTTTTAATTTTGATAAGCGATTATCATTTAACATAGATTTCTTTGCTGGTTTTATTTTGGGAGCATTGTTATTTTTTTCCACATTTTTAATTACTATGTTACCGGTTATAACTTCTTCTTGATTCTGATGTTGATGATGATGGCAATGATGATGTGCTTGTTGTTGTTGCTGTTGCTGCGAATGACGAAGACAATTTAAATTTTTAATTTCATTTTCTTCAACAAATGAAACATTATTTTGTTGTTCTGATGTTAATGATGCTGAAGTTGATGTTGATGATAATGGTGTTTTTGTACAAGAATTTTCAATTTGATTATCAGGGTACCCTTTTTGTATTTTTGTACAATTGTCAAGGGAACTTGTATCACATTTTTTACAAATCTCAGATACTGATGATGATGTTGTTGATGAAAGGCTTATTACTTTTGTAATTTCTTTATCATCAAAGTTTTTTTGCTTTGTCTCTGCGGTAAATTTGAAATTTTCTATTGATGTGATTGGAATATTTAATTCATTCGAAATCGATTTTAATGATGCAAATGAATTTCTTAATTTCAAATAGAATTGATGATGATCTGATGCTAAACTAAATGCAAAATAACTTCTGTAAAAAAAAAAAATACGAATAGAATTATAAATGAGAAATTTAATCGATGGAAAATGTTTTAATATGATTATTTTAATTTTAAAATTTTTTAAATATGAATAAAATTGTTCACGTTTTGATTTTATTAAAATTCATTAAAATTTTAAGTTGTAATTGTTGATGAATCCATCAACTAAGGTAATAAAATGGTAACAAAGTATAGTAGAGCAGAAAGAAATAAATGATAGTATTTGTAAGATTTTGGAACCTCATAACATTACATTTTTGGTATCCTATCAATCTAATTTTTTTCAACTACTCTCCATAGAACGCTATCAATATTTGCGAGTTTATAAAGAGAAAGGTTTTAAGAAAATATTTTAAAATATTTTAGTATTTCAATTAAATATTAACGAAAAATTAAATTAATAAAAATTCCTGTAGCATTTGCTTCAGATTCGAAAAAAAAGAAAGTGTAATAACAATTTTTACCATTGCATATTGAAATATCGACCCCACTGTACACACACACTTTTGTAAAATAACCAAAATTTTAATTTTACGTATTTGATTTAGTAGTTTGATTTCTACTATACTAAAGCATAGTGCGTAACTATATTTGTTCATATTGTAGAAAAATGTTGTGAATTATTTCTTCAAAACTGTTCCATTTAAATTGATTTAAGAAAACACATCATTTGTAAAATGTTTGTACTCTATGGTAATTACAAACGCAATTTATTCGAAATTTAGAAAAACAAAAAACTAAAATATCTTTTTTATACTCACTTTTTGTCATCCATTTTTAACTTAAATTTTATTTTATTATTGTCTTTTGCTTTCAGACTTTCAAGTTTTCTCACTACAATACATAGAATATGCTTTGAAAAACATAAATTTTCTATTTCAAGCCATTCAAAATGTTTTAATAAAATTTTATACGCATTCCTAATCATATTATTACTATTTTGATTTATTATTAGTTTTTCTGCTGGATATGTTGTCATTTGATCACAATTTCTTTCGAAAAATGTGATACCACCTAATGATATGCCAAGGTAAATTTTGATAAATGTTGTTTCACTTAAAACCTTAAACGAAAGACAAAACAAAATAAAAATATTAAAATAAAATTTAATTAATTTTATGACTTTATATGTAGTAAACTTTGTGTATAATCTATATGACTAATACCTTAATGAAATCAGCTAAATGATAATATTTATGATTTCATATTATCAAATTTGAATAGTGTTATATACTGGTGTGAATGCATATATTTTAATATTATATGAACTAATAATAATATATACGTATCTAAGGTCCTTCCAAAAATATTAAATTCAAAATATACACTATATATGAAATATTATTCTACAATTTAATATATTGAAGTTGATAAATTATTCGGTGTTTTATAAGAGAGAAAATAATTCCGGCATATACTTATATAAACATAATAATAATTAATCACTCTTGCCTATCGTAATGATTTTTATAGAAATTACACATTCTTCTTTTGAAAAGATTACAATTAATACGTCAATTTTGAGATTATGGGGTCAACCGACAAAGTCGAAATTTTTTTATTAAATTTTTGGAAACTGTAGCAGTCTACTAAACAATGCTTCTAATCAATCCCAAAAAGTCTAAAAAAATTTATTTCATTTATTAAAAATTTTAAAGTATAAAATTAAGGTTGAAATAAATAAAATGATGGCTCAAATTATAATTATGAAAGAATACTTTAACAGAACTGAAATTCAACCGGACAACAAAGTGGTCTCATTTCAAATATCATTGAATTCTTCATAATGATACCTAAATTAAAATATTAATAAAACAATAAATGAATTAAAATTTTTTAAAAATAATTTCCAATTTAGCAGGAAGTTTAAGAATACAGTTAAATTTTAATATATAATATAAGACTTTGTACTATCCTACTGCTGAATCAATTTATAAATATTCGGTGCTTTAAGTTTCTTTTTCCCTTTTTTTTGGAAATTCATATTTAAACACTACAACATTCTAATAGGTATCTATTTGAAATATTACTTTTAAAATTGACAAGGATTCTACAAGAAAAAAAATCTATAACTGTATTTTTGTGTAAAAATAAAACTTAATATACGAAGATTAACTTGTTTATATGGCTGAACGTTTACGAGATACTGTTCCACCTGTCTAACTTACATGTTATTCATTTTTCATTTCTTCTCATGCATGCAAAGGCAGAGGTACACTACAATGCATTTTAATTTATTATTGAATGTTCAAAAAAATGTCTTTTGTTACAATATTAAAACTTTAAAATAAGTGAATAAAAGACATCATTCTTTTTATTCACACTTACCCAATTAGCACTATATAAATGAAAACCATATTCTTTCATTTCTTGAACATATTTTACAAAATTATATTCAGCTTCCTTATGATCCATTCCTTTACGGCAATAATGTGAGTTCCTTAAATGCTTTGCGATTTCTTTATTTCGACAATATACATCTTCCGGTAGATAATGAGATACTTTAAAATAATCAAGGAATTCCATCTACAATATCAAAAATAAAAAAAATTAGAATATTGAAATTTTAATTGCTTATCTGTTAAAAAAATTTTTTTTTGTGACTAAATAGCTACACTTATTTCGAAGTTTTTTTCGAAAATAAAATTCAAAAATGATTTTTACTGGAACGCTTTTCTTGCAAGAATTTACATAAGTTTACAAACATTTATTACAATTTAAAAATTACATACAGTTTTCGTTAACAAAAGAGCCTACTTAATTTTAGCTATAAAATACCTATTTTTTCTTCATCTTTCTCTCCATTCACTCCCAATAATTGAAATTGCTTTAAGTTTCAACGAGAGTGAAGTTGCTTTAATGATTTTTTATATGTACGTATAAAATATTTCTGTTGTTTTCAATATTTCAATATCTTTAAAAAAAGTCACCTAATAAAAATTTATTCTTTTTCTAAGGCAATTCTTTCATCCTTATTAAAATTTTGTTTTAAAATTGTTGATTTTGTAGAACTTTTTCCCAATTTTGTAATATAAATAGAATTAATTGACATTCATTTGCTACATCAAATTGAAATTGCCCTTTATGTGGAAACAAAAAAAAATACACTTTCCATGGAAAATTACAATACTTTAGTATAAAACGAGAAAAAAAATAGAGTTGACCTTGTCAACTCTGTGGTACCCGTACGAATTTGTTATCCTATGTGCGAATAACTAATGTGCCATAATTAACTATGGGGCAGACTATGACTTTAAGTTGCCGTATTACCATATTAATTTATGCAACATTTCAGTACTAGGTGTTATTCAAAATACTGGTTGTGCCAAACTACTATTGATGTTGTATGGCAGCTACCAGAAAGAGCCAAGAAATTTTAGCGAATTTTATCAAGCACATCGGCCCTACTAATATATTCACTTGTGTGAAATCTCAATATCACAGCTTTTATAGTTTCTGAGATATAGTCAAATAACTTTTGAAGTTGTATGGCAGGTACCAGAAGGAGCCAAGTAATTTCAACGACTTTTATGAGACACATTGGCACTACTAATATATTCGTTTGTATGAAATTTCAATACCACACCTTTTATAGTTTCTGAAATATAGCCAAATAATTTTTGAAGTTGTATGGCAGGTACCAGAAGGAGCCAAGTAACTTCAACGACTTTTATGTGGCATATTGGCCCTACTAATATATTCGTTCGTGTGAAATTTCAATACCATAACTTTTATAGTTTCTGAGATATAGCTAAATAAATTTTGAAGTTGTATGGCAGCTACCCGAAACGTTACCCTGATCATATCCAATTTAAATAGGGTTCTGGCACTTACTACAATAAATCATTTGTGAAAATTTGGTGAACTTAGCTCAATTAGTTTTTGAGTTATCGTTCGGACGGACGGACGGACAGACAAAGCTAAATCAACTCAGAATTTGACGCTGATCAAAAACATACACTTGAGTCTATATCTAACATCGTTATTTCTGAGCGTTACAAACGGTAAGGCAAATTTAGTATACCCCTCGAACATACGTTCGTACGGGTATAAATAGTATAGCTATTCCGTAATAGAAAAAAATTTTGTTTCAATCGATAAGAAGGAAATACGATAAAGGAAAATTTCTGAGGAAATTAACTTGCAAATTAAAATTTTCATTTTTTTTTGTTAAATTGATGAATTTTAACTTTTAACAGGTTAAAGAATATAAATTAAAACACAAAGAGTATTACTGATTAATTGAGGAACAATATTACATAATATATGTTTTAACGAAAAGGAAATTAACTAATGAAAAGGAAATTAACTAAAAGTAAAGTACTACTGTTTAATAAAATTACATAAACATGTACTTGCAATATGTTCTTTTTAACTAACTTATATGTAATTATTATCTAAATTGTTTTTCCATTCTACATACAATTTTGAAAAATTTAACGCTTTCACACAAAATATTTAAAAATTTTTTGGTTCTTTTGACTCTCAATATTTTACATTTTCATTTTATGTTTGGACAAAACATAAACATCATAATCTCGTTAAATTGCGACTTCAAAATACTTTTCAATTTTCAAAATTCAACAAATTTTTAATTAATAAAAGCATTTTTTGTTGAAACGTAATATTGATTTATGATACAAATAAAACTGTTAGCATCCTACATAAAATTTAAGTTCAACAAGTATAAATATTCAAATTCCTTTAATTTAAGAAAATACAACGAAAATTTATCCCAGCCAAAACAAAAAAAAACGAAAAAGAATGAGATTTCTTTTTAATCTTTTGACTTAACAGCTTTTGTTTTACAAAAAAAAAAACTTAACGTGCTAAGAGTATTTTACAAGAACCACTATAAAATCCTTTTAAAAACATACAAACATATGTTTTTCACTACCATACGCAATACTACATGATCATAAAATATAAAATTTTTCACTATCATAATGAATTGAAAAAAAAAATACTTCTCCATATGCATATATGTATGCATGTGTGTATAATATACTCCAATATTATGTACTTACATTTTTTTTATAGTCACCCATTTCAGCTTGTAATGCTAAGCCACCCAATACAATCAAATCATCATCAGAACAAAGGATAAGTTTTTCCAAAATATTTTTCCTTAATTGTAAGTATAACATATGACGTGTTTGTAAGGAGCTAAAACAAATAATATAAAATGAACAAGTTTATATTAAAACAAGTAAAAACGTTTCAGTCGGTATGAACCGATTGAATTATACCCTGCATCTTTCATTGTTGTATAGCAATTACTCAAACCTGTGAAACCATTCTATAGAAACTTCACGGATATGTCTGATCTATAACTGAACACACAACTACCAAGTATCGTGAATCTGACTTTATTATTTTTCCAAATATTTAAAATTAGCTTTTGGAGTTGTATGGCAGGTACCCGAACCTGCCAAGCAATTCCACTAAAACTTCGCTAATATATCTGATCTATAATTGGACACACAACTGCCAAGTTTCATGAATCTAACTTTATTACTTTTCCAAATATTTAAAATAAGCTTTTGGACTTGTATGGGAGCCACTCGAACCTGTCAAGCAATTCCACCAAAACTTCAGAAATATCTTTGACCTATAATTGGACACACAACTGCCAAGTTTCATGAATCTGTCTTTATTACTTTTCCAAATATTTAAAATAAGCTTTTGGATTTGTATGGGAGCCACTCGAACCTGTCAAGCAATTCCACCAAAACTTCAGAAATATTTTTGACCTATAATTGGACACACAACTGCCAAGTTTCATGAATCTGTCTTTATTACTTTTCCAAATATTTAAAATAAGCTTTTGGACTTGTATGGGAGCCAACATGGGTCCCTAAGTGTTCGGGAACTATTGTCCAACTCCCTTAGGGATATCTCCGGCTTTGTGATTGGGACGGGGATATTATAGACGGGAGAGTGGGGTGGCTACAATAAGTCAAAAATGGCTGCGGTGGCTTGGGGGGATGCTCCTGTCCCCACTCAGTTCCCTTAGAATCTACAATCTACAATCTACAATCTGTATGGGAGCCACTCGAACCTGCCAAACAATTCCACCAAAACTTCAGAAATATCTTTGACCTATAATTGGACACACAACTGCCAAGTTTCATTAATCTGACTTTATTATTCTTCCAAATATTTAAAATAAGCTTTTAGACCTGTATGGGAGCTACTCGAACCTGTCAAGCAATTCCATCAAAACTTCAGAAATATATTTGACCTATAATTGGACACACGACTGCCAAGTTTCATGAATCTGACTTTATTATTTTGCCGAATATTTAAAATTAGCTTCTGGAGTTGTATGGCAGGTACCCGAACCTGTCAAGCAATTCCATCAAAACTTCAGAAATATATTTGACCTATAATTGGACACACGACTGCCAAGTTTCATGAATCTGACTTTATTATTTTGCCGAATATAAAAAATTTGCTTTTGGAGTTGTATGGCAGCCACCCGAACCGGTGCAGCTATCTCATTAAAATTTTTAGAGCATATGTAGAATATAATTGGACACATGTATACAAAATTTTATATTTGTACCTTTATTAGTTTTTGAAATAATTAAAATAAACTCTTTGAATTGTATGGCAGCTACCCGAACCCGTTGTCCGAATTGGTCCAATAACAATAGGGTTCGTCCTTGGCACAAAAGAAGCAACTTGTGAAAGTTTGGTGTCGATTGCATTATTCGTTTTTGAGTTATCGTGCGATCGGACGGACGGACGGACGGACGGACGGACGGACGGACGGACGGACGGACGGACGGACGGACGGACAGACGGACATGTCTAAATCAACGCAGAATTTTACGCTGAGCAAGAATATATACATATGTCCATACCCCAGATGACTCCTTCAAGTAGTTACAAACTCCATACCAAAGTTAATATACCCTTCACGAAGTGCAGGGTATAAAAACATATGTATTTACGTATATATATATATATATTACATAATGTTAAAGAATGCTATATGAGTTGTACATAGCAAATAAAATTGTAATCAAAAAATATTAAGGTGAAAAAAAAGTAAACTAAAAAAAAATTATTGTACTTTTTTTTATGAATTTTTTTTACTCTTTTACTTTCTCTAGTTACTATATACTATCATCCATAAAGCGCATAAATAATCATTTATCATACCTTACACCTTTTAAGTTTGGCAAGTAAAACTTAATCCTTAGAAATAACGTGAAGAATACGCTGCACAGTGATCCTAAAAACTTTTTGTTCGAAGCATTTACCCAATTTTGTGGTGCCACCTGTGCGGAAAGAAAGTAATAAAAAGTTTTTTTTTTATTTTTGGGTGTTACATGCATATGACTGTGTATAATATACATAATATATATGTACATATATATATCTAAATATTTATATTTGTTTTAAATATAATTTTCTTTTCTTAAGGGATCCTTTTTCTTGTTAATATTTTTATTATTTTTTTTTTTGTTTTGGTTTAAAAACATTAATAATGTGAAAAAAATCTTTCTCACTTTATAAATTTTTAAATCAGATGGTAAAAATACAAAATCTCCTCCAATTAAAGCACATAAACCTAAATAAAAATTTTCTTGATAATCTTCAGATTCTATAACGGCTTTAAATATATCCTTTGTTGTTGTTGTTAAATAATTACATTTGATATGTAGACTTTGTCCATTAAGAAGTATTACGTGAACTGTTTGTGGCGGCACGTTCTAAAATAACACAAAAGAAAAAAAGAAAATTAAACAAAATAAAAGAAATAAATAAAAACACAAAAAGTAGATACATTTAGAAAATGAAAATATAAATATGTATGTATGGACACACGGAGTACATAGATAGTATGTACAAAAATGAAAGTTTGTTAATGAAAAAGTTTCTAAATTTTGACTCCTACCTTATAGTGTTAGTATCTTTCAAAATGAAAAATTTTTTATTTTATTTTAATTTTTTTGTATGTTTGTTTTTTTTTTTTTTTGCGAACTTTTATAACTTTTTTATCATCAACAACAAAATAATAATGTTATATTTTATATTTTATATATTTTTAATATTCTTACCTTTGATTTGTTTATTTTTATTGAACGATGAGGACAATTTGATTTCAAAATAAATTCAGGACCTTTATTATTATTGTTAGTTGAACAAAGAAAGCTCTCTTCAGAATGATATTTAATTAAATTTTGTTCACATTTCTTTTGATTAAACATATGCGATATTTTAGTATTTAGATTATCTTCTAATTTTAATTTATTTACATCTGAAATATATAAAAATGAAAATTTTATAAATAAAAATCTCATATTTTTAATACATACATAGGTAATAGCTATATATACATTATATAAATATTGTAAATATAATGCAGGCATATTATGCTTCAGGCAAAATTTTTAAGCTGCTTATTAATTATTTATACACATTATAATATTTTCACGTTATATTTCGGATTTTACGTCAGAATCAAAACACTTGAATAAAACAGAAAAGTATAGTAAAACTTAAAAATTATAGAATTAGCCGTGAAAACTTTTTTGTCGAAATTATACTACTTAAATGATAAATTAAAATTTTGAAATTATAAATAGCTAATATGAATTAAATGTGGGTTATCAAAAGGGACCGAGGATATCCAGAGCATATAGATCATATTTAAAAAATACTATCAAAGCTCTGACAGAATTCATTTGATTAAGTTTCAAAAAATAATTTAATAGAATTTGAATATTATTTTAAAAATTGTGCCTACATATCTACTCTATTATTTTTCTAAAAAAATCAAAGAAAAGGGAAATTGCACCATGCAACCACTTTTAGTTGCGTTTCAATTAAAACAAATAACAGTAAAGGTTAATTTAAGGTTATTAAAACATTTTTTAGGTACCTGGAACGGATAATCCATCACACAATTTTAATTTATCAATTTTACTTTCAAAATCTTCATTTCCCATAACAAGTTTATCTAAATAATTTGTTGATCTCGAAGTATTAAAATAATCCATACCAATTTTTTCTTCTTTTTGCATTATTTTTGATGCTTTTTCTAAATCAAAAGCATTTACATCAATTGTGTTCCTTCTAGAATTTCGTTTTTTAATTGTTTCACGATTTCGTCGACGAACTATCAACTGGGGTAATTGTTTTGATTCTTTTTTTAATTGAAGATTTTTAATTCCAGCAAATCCAATTGTTCCACATTTATCATAATCACCGTAAGGATTAACATTCTTCTTTTCTCGAACAACTTTTAAATTTATTAAACGATTTGTTTTATGATTAAGAGATTCAATACAATTGTCAGAACTTCTACCAGAATCTGTTTCTTCTGATTTTTCAACTTCTAATTGATAATGAGGATTTTTTAGTTTTTCTAATTTGTAAGCAACTTCTTTAAATATTTCCATTACAATATGAGAAAATGGTTTAATTTGAAATTGACTTCGAAAATATTTTGAAATAACCTGAAATTAGAAAAAATACATTTATTTTAAAAATTGCAATATTTTCAAAATGTAACATAGGTACATATTTATGTAAGCAAAAACAATTAAAATTTAGCACTACTAGGTTAAACATAAATTGATTTGGTTTGACGCATTCAGGTGTGCCTTTAGCTCTGATTCCTTTCATTTTCTAATACAATAAGTATCCTTTGAATTTTTTTCTGTATGAATATTATTGTACAAAGTGATAAGACGTTCTTAAAATATTCTGCTTTTTCCGTTAAACAAAAATGTTGTGATTATTCTAAAGCAACACTACAATAAAAAATATATTGAAATATAAAATATGTATCTGATGTGTACAGCTCTAACTAGAATTAATGCTCTGAGGTTTCGAAATTTTAATTGTTGGATATCCAAATATATAATATATAGGTATTAGAAGGCAAAAAGCGGGCAATAAACGCAGTATTTCTGCGTTCTAGCTTTTGGGAGAAGCTTATACATACGTTAAATTTAATGACAGAATTCGTTATACTATTAGCAAGGTTTTGTTATACCCTGAGCAATTGTGTTTCTAATTGATTTTTTTCTTTACGTCTTTGGAAAATCAAAATCATATAGGTTTTCTATCTTGTTTAAATATACTAGTTGCTTACAGTGGCCTCTTAGTATCAGCTACAGATTGAGGTTGCCTGAAGGTAGGTGCTTCAAACCACTCACAACTTTCGTAAACGTAAAAAATATTATCATGTTACAAAACAAGTGTTCAATGTTTTTTCGGTTATTGAAACTTGAATTCTTCAAAATAACTATTTCTTAATTCTAATTTCCTTTTCTTAGAACTGTGCTCCATTTTTCTTTTTCGGATCAATTTTCATTTTCCTTTATCAAAAGTTTAAACAATAAAAAATTATTTTTTAACAGTTGTTTATTTCATTTTAAATTGGAAAATTAAAAATTTTAGTAACCTAATTAATCTTAAGATTAGTATTTTATTCTAAATAACAAATTTTGTAATTTTTTAATAATTTTCAAGGGTTACGTTGCAAACGGTGGTATCCAATTTGCACTCATTATGTAAAAATTATGAAGAACAGATTACTAAATTTGCATTCCGTATATAATATTCGTATCAACGAGTTAATTAATATTTTAATCATAATTAAATCAAACTTTTACAAAATTACAAAATCGTTATCCTAATAAAAAGTAATATTTATATTTAAAACTGATTTTCAAAAAATAAAAATTTTACTAAAATAAATAAAATTTATACTTTTTTCCATTTTTTTTCTAATAAAACTTGTTAGAAAGTACAGCCAAATTTATCGAGTTGATTTTCTGTTCTAGCTTTTGGCTATTGGTAAAGTCTCTACGTACGCCTTAACTTTGTCGAAACAATTTCCAGTTTCTAACTTGATTTTTTTAATTAAAAACTCTTCATTTAAGCTTTCATATAAGATTTTATCTGGAATAAGGTATTCTATAAAAGTCCATTAAAAAAGATAATAAAATAAATTACCACCGACAGGAAAATAACCACTAAATTCACAAAAAGCAATATTGATTTTTGTATAATCCTTTACAACACAGGGATTTTCCCTTATAAATATAAAAACTCTAATGACGTGATCTTGAAGCTTTATAATAGATAAATTGTGGGGAATGCTTTCTTTACAAAGGAACTTGATAAATTCATAAATATCTTCAGCGGATTTTTGAAGCTCCATTTCTTGTTTTATAACATAGCAAAATGCCTCATCAAACAGACAATTTTGTGGTCTAAAAAAGTTTGCGTTTATTTCTTTTAGTTCCTGAAAAAAATTAATATTTAATTGGTTTTTTGTTTTTTTTGAAACGCCAAAAATAGTTTACCACAGTTTCAATATATAACTTTTGTTCAATCTGCATTAAATGTAAATGAAGATGATTAACACTTGCTAAAGCACCTGGACTGTTATATCCTATGATAAAATCAGTGCTCTCAATAGATTTCATAAATGACAATGCAAAATAAATTGCCTCTTGTGTTAACTTTTGTGGTAATCCTGAATACAATTTCGGGCATATCAATGAATGATATTTTGTTAAAGGACTTTGATTAATGATAAAGCTATAAGAAGCTCCATTAAATATTACATCAAGTAGATATTCAGCTTTAGCAATTTTTTTGAAATTAAAAACGGAATCATCAAATGGTTTGTCAAGGGGACCAATTTGTTGTGGTAACCTTCTTAAAGTTGCCCTTTCTGGGTTCAGCTAAAATATTACACCTTTAGTTTAATTTAAAAAAAAAATTATAACTTTTATTGAATTAAATATTTTTACCTGACAAAA
Source organism: Condylostylus longicornis (assembly GCF_029603195.1). Classification (NCBI taxonomy): domain Eukaryota; kingdom Metazoa; phylum Arthropoda; class Insecta; order Diptera; family Dolichopodidae; genus Condylostylus; species Condylostylus longicornis. Next base: position 1,133,333 of record NW_026578009.1, on the reverse strand, counting down.
GAAATTCATACTGCCTTGCAATATTTTTTTATCTTTAACATCAAGTTTATAACGAAATACATTTTCCGAATCATGAGCCTTTTGCCACTGTTTTTGAATAGTTTCTAAAGCTTTTTGAAAGTCCTTCGATATTGAAATTTTCATAGTCATTTTTGAAAAATTTCAACTAAATTAGATATTTTCATATTTTTTTTAAACATCACAGCAATTATTACTTTATTTCACAGCAATTATTCAGAATTTTAGTAAAACTTCAATAATCGAAACATCGGTAAATATTTTGACAATATCATTTCCATTTTTGACACTAAACTGACACTTAATCAAAGTGTTATAAATTCTTATACCAATTTTAAAACTTTTTTTAAAAATATAACACACACATTTTACTATATCGTTAGGAATTAAAGTGGATTGAAATATAAAGCGAGAACATTTAATTAATTATGATGGTTGTGATTTGTGCTAAATTGGAATACTTAATCAAATCGTATGAGTTTTTGAAAAGAGGTGTACCACAGCACGTAGAATTTTTATTTTCGTTAAAGGAAATTGGGAATTTATAACGACTGTATTATTTTGTGGGTTTTGTTCTATGCTAAATATGAAATTATTTTGAAATAATTTCATTTTTACCACTAGGTAGATAATATACTTTTTTTCTTGCTTTCAAAATGATTTACGATAAAAATATTTCTCTATGAAATAACATACATATTCCACTTTAGAAAGCAAGCTTCAATTTTTTAACTACAATATGAAATTATTGTATTTGTATTATATGTGGCGACACTTCATATCCGATGTACGAACAATAAGAAATTGGTTTTATGTTTTAATAAAATTCTCAGTGGTGGGTTTTCTATGGTTTTAGTCTAAAAATATGAAATTATTGTATTTTTATAATATGTGGCGACATCTCTTATCCGATATACAAACTATAAGAAAATTGTTTTAAGTTTTAATAAAATTCTTAGTGTTGGGTTTTCTATGGTTTTAGTCTAAAAATTTCGTGTTGATTAAGGTATTGAACACACAGTTTCTACTTCTATGCATGTTATAATAAATAATTTTATATTATAATAATTATAATAGTATATTATAATAACACAATTTTTATATGTGTTATAAATCATAAATCTACAAAAAATGTGGTGTTATAAATCATAAATCTACAAAAAATTCTCATTATTTCCAATGGATATTCGTAATTATTTCTAAAAAGAATCGACAGAGCTTGTCATCTTTGAGAATTAGGTGGAAGAATAGGTGATAAATTTTACCAATATAATAATATTTAAAAAAAAAAGAGACAGACACGCACTACGAAAAAATTCACACTTGAAAATTACGTAAATGGAATACGAATGCAATAATATTATACTCTCACATTTTCCAATTCGGGGAGTGATGCATGACCAGTTCCCATGAGCAGTTTTTTCATACTCAAAATAATTATATACATGAAAATATGTAAAAATTCTTACAACAATGTTTTAAATTTCCCATTTTTTTCTCAATTGAGATTTTTATTTTTAGAATTGAAATTTATTTATGGTTATCCAAGCCCATATATGAAATAGATACTTTAAAAATAATTTGTTATAAAATAAATTTACTCTTTCAAACCATAATCTGTTTCCCAAAAACTCTTTAAAATAAATAATACTCTATTATATGAATAAAATTTTCTTTTGTCACAATAAAGTATATATTATGAAGATTATATTTATTGTCAACACACCTATATAATCACCTAATACATATAATATATATTAAATTTTCATTTTTTTTGTACTGAAATTTTGTGATTTGTGTTTTACGAATACATTGATAACCTAAACTGTTATATATGTATATATAATGTATAGGCATTTCAAAAGGATATAAAGTTCATTATACGAGTACCTGGTAGATGTAACAAAAATTTTATTACTAAAGAGGTATTATAAACTTTTTTCTCTAGACATAATACAAAATTTAATATTGTTTATAAATGAAAAATTGGTAAAGGGCTATTAACAAAAAAGTTTGTTTTTTCGGATGGCTACAATAATTATCAATTTAACACGTGCATTTTAATAAGGCAATTGAATTTCAAAAATGTATTCATTAATACATTATGATACGTCCTCTAGATTATTTTCTTATACATGATTATTCTTATACGTAAAAATTTTAATTTATAAAGCACTTCACTACATATAGGTTGCAACATGTACTATGTACCGAAAATTATACTCTTTAAGTGTATCATACCTAAAATAAATTAATTAACGTGTGCCATAAACTTTAAGAGTTTGTATAGAGAAACCAAATTTCTTCCACTTTATTACATTAATTTAACTTCAAAATATCTTAATATTTAATTTCGATTAACTGCAAAAAAAGGATCATATAGCAACCAGTAATTTTTCAGCTGTTTTTCGTTTTATGTAAGGGAAGAAGTAAAAGAAGAAGAAAAAAAATTATTCAAAATTTTCAATTTGCTCTTAAATATGATTTCCGTAAGAAAGAACAATATATTGGAATAAACACACACAAACAAAAATTTAATATTAACATGCACATGCAAAATTTGTTTACAAATTTTGTTTTGTTTTGCCTCTCTCTCTTCTCTATATATGTATATAAAAGACATAAATCCTTTTTCAAAATAATCCTGCTGAATTTATAAGAAAAAGAAAATTCTTTGGTTTGTCTTTTCAAAATATTGCGTACATATATGGCACAAGCACTTGCCTATATTATGCTTTTTTTTCCAAGTTAAGAGCTATTTTCCAATGAAAAAGCTATTTAAAAAAACTTCCAGGCGTGAATGCGGTATCTTATTGAATCATTGTTTCCTTTGAGAGAATTCCTCAAGATGTTAAGAATTAATGTATTGTTTCTGTAGGTTCTGGAAATTATGACAAATAATTTTCACTATAATTTTTAATATAGGCACAGAATTGTGATCATATAAAATTACAAAGCTACGATCTACCTTGACATATACAATATTTGCTCGTCTCCATCATAATGGTTTTTAGGTGGGAGCTGTATAGGGAAAACTTTAAATTGAGAGAGAATAGATTAACTTTTCCTCGGTTTTTATTGTTATATATACTTTTCTTTGTCATGAACTCAAGGCATTATCAATTTCAGAACCTACCAATTTAAATTATATTACAACTATAACTACTACTAATTTCGGCTCTATAAATGAAAACTATTATCAGTTTCTAATTTTATCTTCAAATATTTTATTTAAAAGGAAAAATTGGCATTAACACTGAGTACTCGACTGTGAAATAATAAAAAAAAAATTTTCAATGCTTATATAGGTACTTTATGAAGCCAAAGTGTGTCTACGTACACTCAAATTATATGACAGAGTATATGGAAAATTTTCAATAATTCTTAAAAGAAAACAACAACAAAAAAAAAATAAAAAGAACGAAAAAATTCTTTTACAATTTTTGTGTTTCTCATACTTTTTCTTCTTATTTTTTCTTCTTATTTCCTTTTCCTTTATTTTCTGAGAATTTCGTATAGTGTAAAGTAAAAATTTTTTCTTCAAAAAACAAAACTTTTTCTCCACAATTTTTCAGTTACTTGCTTAATTCTTCTATTCCAAATTAAACCGAAAAAAAAAGAAAGGAAAAAACCAAAAGAAAAATTAAGAAAAATGAAATTAACAAAAAATAAATTTTAATCCTTTAAAAGGGTATCAATTATAACAGCATTTAAGAAAAAAAAAAAAAAAGGTCCGGATCTAACGCTTTTGTTATTGACAATAATTCAACAAAAATACAAACGTATACATATATATATATCAACTACACACTTAGTACACACATGCAATACTTAGCATACTTATAGGGGATACTAGGAATATTTTTTGGAAGCCTTCATTATTGTACATTATGTATACACTTAAATTATACTCGTAGGTACTACATTAAAAAGGACGTGTTGTTCAAACTATGTCATATGAATCAATGTAGATTAGTAACGGATTGGTTCTACTGATAAGAGAAGGTGTTGAGTCAAAGTCAATTATTACTCAAAAGTTTATGATTTTTCGAATAATCACTGTTTGAAGCACACAGTTAGTGTGGCGAAGAAATTTTTTTATGCGGTCCGAAAAGATTTTTTAAAAAATTGTTGAATCTACGCCAGTATATTCTTAAAATAGTTTATGGGATACAGGTAACGATGTGCAATTTGTTATAAAAATAAAATTTTTAACTTTTTCCACATATTTTCTCTTCACTGTAAATCTAGTTACAATATATATCCAGAAAAGTATCACATGCCTTCACAATGTTATTACTTTTTAATCAGTATCATATTCGAGTAGAGGTTTCAATTTCCTACTTCATACTTTCGTGCCTTTAATATTTCAATATTTCATTCAATTTCGAAAAATATTTCACTATTTACTCGAAATCAGAAAATTATCCTTAATTTCCCCTATGCAAGTATTTTTTATATATATCACAGAGACAATAACGTACTCAGAGTTCCTTGAAATTAATATTAAAGTGATATATGGTACCCAAAATTGCCATAAGTGTGTTCATTCATATTATAACTGTAATTGCTTTAATATTTTTTACTGAGTGTTATTTAATGGTAAAATCATTAAAATAATATGAAAATTATAATTAAAAAAAAAAAAAGGGAAAATGTCAATTTCAATGTCCTTTTTAAAGCCAACATTAAATTATTTTTAATTAACGGATGCATACGACACTAACACACTCTCATAATTATAGGCAGACTTTAAAATTTCTTTTATATAAAATATAATATTTCACACTATAAATGAAAGGTTCTCTATACAATCACACGCCTATGTACATTTGGTTTGGTGCCTTCAACTCTTTCACTAATATTTTTCTTTTTTTTTTCACATAATTTTAATCTTTTGTTGAAAAGTTTTCATAAATTTTTTTTCTTTTGGTTTTTTTTGGGTTATTTATCCTTTTTAATACTTTCTGTTTTTTTGTCTGCGTACTTGGTATATTTCATAAATTAATATGCTGTAATTAATTTTTATGTTAGTCTGACCACATTTTCTTTGCTTCTCTTATTTTTTTTTTCTTGTTATTTATTGAGCAGTGAAAATTATATAACGTCCATTTAATGTTTATTTTAATCGTAGATCACTAATTTTACTCCTCATTTTATTTAATATTGGTCTCGAAATTTTAAATTTTTTAATTATAAATAAGTAGAAGAAAAAAAAAAAAAGAAACTGATTAATATTGTCTATATGGTTAATAGAGTTAATGGCAAAAAATTAATATGAATAGCTTTAAATATTTTTATAAGTGGCTTTTCAGATAAATTTTGTATAATTGAAATTAATGTAAGTATATTTGTGAATTAACAAATGAAGTTGAGAAGTTTACACTGCGTTTGTAAATATTTTGGTTTTAAAGTTTAAATCACACGATCTGAAAATCTAAGGAATTTTTCTAACATAAGGTACGTTACAGTATGAAATTATAAAAAAAAAATTATAGAAAAAAAATTATTCCACAATAGGCCTTTATTGAGGCTGTTTTGTGAAGTAGTGACTCTTGAATGCTATTACCACAATAAGTCTCTATCAGGACCGCACTTCAAAAAGCAAAACATTGTTTTGGCTGACTTTTTTGAAAACAGGGTTGGGATAAATAGATTACGAATATAATTGGCATATCGGTAAGGAACTTGAGATTTAATCAAAAATTTTAATAAGCTCCAGTCTTGCACCACCTTGAAGAATACTTCTTTGTACAACAAAAAACGAAAAATATTTCGAAATTTCATTATATATACGGTTGTAGTTTTTAAATTTAAAATACTTAATAGTTGTAAGCTATAATTAAATAGACTATTCCAACACCTTTCTATAGCGCATTTCTAAAAGCACTGATATACCTAACACATCCCATCGTTTATAGCCTATTTTCTATAAAGTTGGCGAAAACAATTTATTGCTGTTTATTAATTATCCTAAGTCCTAAACCGGTCCCGATACTGGCCTATTGTGCGACAATTTTTTTTTTTCTTACAAATGAAAACATACACGCTCCACAGTGGAATACACTCTGTATACGTATATTATATTATACATTTTAAAATAACATGCTTGTATCTGTATCTTAAATTAAATTTCTAGTAATAAGAATTAAATATACGCAGTTAAAATAAGTATGTACAGGTAAACAAAAAGTAATTATACAAAAATTGTGTATACCCACACAAAATTTTTAATTATAATAAAATTTCCGAAAATATGAATGAATTCAAAAATGAATCCTTAATATTGGGTGACTTTAAATTTTGTCATTGAATTTTTTTTTTTTTTACAAAAGGCATGCTATTGTGGTATAACGCCCATATTCTGCTTTTTTAACAAAAGTCCTTTAAATTCATTCATATTTCATTTTAACAATTGAATTTTTTTGTTGAATTTTATTATTGAATGAATTTCCAAGTAATAACACAATAAATGTACACATGAACACGGACACAATAATTTTCTTAAAATTTAAAATAAAATAATTTGAACTTGTGAATTTATTTTTAGAATTACTATTTAAATATATTTTCCTTGGATGAATCTTATGGTAGAATTTATTTCACGCAATATTCAATTTATATGAAGGTGTGTAAGTACAATTGTGTCTTATTTTATCAAATTATAAAATCGATTCTGTCTTTGTTTTCTTCTTCAAAAAAAATATACAAGAATTGAAATTGTATGCTTGTCAAATAAAAATCAAGGCATATCAAGGAATTTCAAGGATTTTTTTATACAAATATAAAAACAAAATTTTTTTTAATTGAATATCTTTAAAGATTTTATAACAAGAATGTTGTATCTATTGCTTTTGATTTTCCTCGCACGTTTCATTGTTTTTTTTTTTAAATAAAATGTGTAGCTGCTTTGTATATGTATAAAAGAATATAAGGGTTTTAAGGAAAAATTAAAATTTTCATTTTTACACAACCATAAAAGATTTCATCAGATTTATGAATAATTAATGTTTACGAGCTGCACAGTAGTTTTCAAAAGTGTTTGAATATTTAAAGCGAATTTTCTAAACCCGGACAAACACAATTTATTTTTTAAAACAAAAGATGTCGTGTAAGAAATATATCCTAACTCACAACAGTCAGAATAAATGAATTTACTCTACTGATAAATTTGGATGGCCATAAGATAGGAAATTCAAGTTAAAATCGAGATAAAATTTTAGACAAATCAATTGAAAAAAGAAAAATAATAATTTTAATGAATTAGAGGCTAATTTGCACTCATTGTTCGAGCATAAAATTCATTTTGCTTCATTAATATTAAACGTTCTTCCTTGACAAAATATAATTTTTTGGTAGAAAATTTACGCTACAATTCACATTAAAATTCGTTAAAAAATTGACTCCAATTTTATTTAAAAGTTTAACATTTTATAAACTGTAAGGACTCAGACAGATTTGCAATTTTCAGCTTTTCAATTGTAAAATCGTTGTGGCCACATCTACATAACTGAACTGTAGAGTTGAGTGGGTTAACTAAAAATTGCAATTATTTTGTAAAAAATTACAAACTGCTTTGCTTGCTACAAATTGCTCGATTGCATGCGATCGTACTATTGCATGTGTGCGTTTTTGAATATAAACTCATGGAATACGAAAGAAATGAAATAGTTGCACATCTATCTGATCCTAAAAATTGCATTTCTGCCTGAACCCTTATTGAAATTATTTAGATTCCTTAAATTACCCTGTTCTTTTAACACAAAATTCTTTATACAATGCTACTGACTGCTATTTACATATTCTACTTATGTACAAAATAAGCAATTGGTATTACGTTACAATATTTTGTTTTCTTTTAATTATTCATTTCCAAGACGGCATCGATAATATCCTGTACTAAAATAAGGATATAAAAATTATGAAATTATTAGTTATATTTTGTATCCGGAATTATTTTATATAAAAAAATTCGGGATAGGTATATCATTAAAAAATCCACTATCAATTTATAAATTTTTGTATAATTGACATGGTTGACCTCATTTTATTGTTATTTTATTATTAATTTTTTGTATGAAAGCCTTATTTTATGACCCCCGTTTTTTTTTTCTTTTTGTTGAACTATGGATATATAGACATTTATTAGGGTTATTCCCTAAAAAGTTAAAAGAAAAATTACACCGTATTATGAATTACCTTTTTATATAAAATTTTTATTATGCTTCTAAATTCTAATGAAGGCAAGAAGAAAGTAAGTCATTATGTATTGTACATAATTTTCCAAAAAAAAAAAATATACACAAAATTCAGTCGCTATTCAGCCACTTTGCTAAGGAAAGTGAAAAAGTAAAAAATTTTTACATGATTATTACGATGGAGATATTCAATAAATACTTCTATCCTTGTGTTCTTTGGCTTAGTGTAATTGAGAACACCACTTATTAATCTTTTAAATTAATTGCAAAAAAATTATGAATTTAGTTATTATAATTAATTATAAATACAACGTGTAGTTGTTTATATTATTTATTATTATTTCTTATAAGAATAACTCATGTTTAATAAGGCAAATTTTCCATATCTTTATAGCTCAATTCAATAAAGCGTCCGCCTATAAAGCTATAGGTTAATAGTTCGAGTTAAGTTCGAGTAGGAAAAAATTTTTTGAATTTTCCTGCTTTGACTCGTTCCTTTGATAACGTCATCCTTCTGTTTAGCAGTTTTATGAAGAAATTTCCATTAGTTATTCTTATATAATAATTTAGAGTTCCGTAAAATTATTGTAGTATACAATTGAAATTCGAAAGGATTACAATAGTGAAAATTTTGAATGTGTTATATATATGTATGACATATCTCTTTACAAACAAACTTTTAATTTATGTAGGTAATTCTAATAAAATTTAATTATTATATAATTAAAACATTTCTATTCATATATAGAACATAATATTTACACAACCTCCGTAAACAAATTTATTTGCAAAATTTAAACCTAATATATATTTTAATAAAATAAGTGTAGAGTTTACATAAAATACAATTATTATTATTAAATTTATATTAAATGCACAAAATCATATACCAATAGCCACAATATATATATCTAGATTTAAATTTAAATTCGACAATTTAGCTTATAGAATTTTTTGCTGTCGCAATAGTAATTTTTTCTATCTAGCTATATGGTGTCTAAAACTTTTTATAATAAATTTAAAATTTTCTTTAAAAGAACTTTTTTTTTTTATATATGTATATAAAACGCAAATATATATATGGTAATATTATATGTATGTATATGTGTGTGTGTATTTCCTTTATATACCATTAAAAGTGGTTTTGAAAGATTTCATAATTCATTCTTTTTTCTATATATGGGTTTTAAGAATTTATCGATTACTTTTTGGTTTCGATTATTTTTGCAAATTTTAATAAAAAGCAAAAAAAAAAATGATGAGAAAAAAAAGGGTTTTTATTCTATTCACTTCCTTTCCTTTCACTTTAAAGAAAAGATTTCTAATTGGAATAAAAAATATATGTATGTATGTGTGTGCCGAAAAATTTAATCGATTCAGATAACATACACACAATCCTACTTAGCTAAAAAAAAAGGGTACTGAAAAATGGTTTAGTTTTGGGATACCGTCAATTAGAAAAAAAAGCAAAAGGAAAGAAAAAAAAAGGAAGTAAAAACGGAAAATTTTATAAAAAAATGAAAGTTTTTTTTTTTATAAAATTAGAAATTATTGAAATTTGTGTCTGGAATTTAAAATAACAAAAATAAAATATGAATTTTTTGAAATTTTGAAATATACGAAATGATATTTGGGGTCGACATACAGAATATAAAATATTAAAAGAGAGTAGCTATAATAATAAAAATAATTATTATTAATAATAATTGTAAAAATGTACGTAAATGAGAAAAACTAGGAAATCAATTGCTAATTAAGAAAATTTAGAATTTGAAAGAAAATATTGACAATCTAAAATGTTTCAATTTCGATATTTAAATTAATATTAATTGATTTAATTTCATTTCCCTTCATATTTATTTAAATTCTATGACAATTATTTTATTTTCAGAGTGTTAGGAAATTATGTAATATTTTAAAATAAAAGTTACTTATATTAATTTTTTGTTTTATATTTCAAATTCAAATTAAGCCTCCTCCCTTAGACAGAGTTTTTAAATCAAGCAAAATTTGTTAGACTTGCTTAGTTGGTTTGAATGGAAATTTGATGAAAATTTAATGGGTAAACATTAAATCAAATCTGATATCAAATCTCGTATAGAGTCTTTTCCAATTCTCCATATCGTATCGTATCTCATATAAAGTCTTGTCCAATTCTTACCAAAATTTTTGATATAAATAAAAAAATAAAATGGCGAGAATAAATTTTACTTGTTAAGAGTGCAGTAGGTACCTAGTAAAATCAATGACCTAAGAAACTAGTGTTCAACATTATCTTCAATATCGTGCACCAGCCCTATTCGCAGGAACGAAGTAGGAATAAAAAAAGAGCGGAGTGATCAATATTTTACTTTAAAGTTTATATATTTTGTGCAGTTTATAAGGTTTTTTTTTATATCGCTTAAAATTGTTGAAAATGGCTGTATATGCAATTTCTATATCTGGAGGAAATTTGATGACATTATTCTCACTTTGATATATTCTATATGGATATACTTCGATATGAATAAAAAAATTAAATTTGATGCCAGATTTGACCAAACAGAGTTTCTCATCCGATTTCATAATTGTCGAATTTAATTGTCAAACTTAATTGCTTGATGTGTAAACGCTGTTTTAATAAAGTTGGGTCAAACCAATGGTTTGTATTGTAGCACTTTTCCCTTCAACTAGACAAAATTCTGCTTTTAAATACAGTCTATGTATACTTATCACACTATTAAAATTATTTTCATTCATATTCAAAGCTATTCCTAGGATTGCGTATATTTAGGATGAACGGTTTATGCAGTCTTTTAAATAAAGCGAAAATTATTATAAAGAGGGGTTAACATAATGCTCGATTTTAAGGGTTAATTGTGTGAGTTAAAAAAAATAATTATATTTTTTAATGTCATGGAATTTACCGTTAACTTTTTCTTTTTATAGAAATTTGAAAAAACTTGCGGTTTCGGAAATATAAGGTGTCAAAAATTCAAATTTTACAAATTTCAAGAGGCGATAACTTGAGAAGGGGTGGAGATGGAAAAGAATTTTCTTCATACGAAATAAACTATTTGTTAATGTCTAAGAGCCCCTAAAATTTCAAGCTTCTACAGGCTGGGGTCTAGAAGAAAAACGAAATCGAAAATATGGAAAAAACGGACTTTAGATAACGATAAATTTGAACGGCCATTTTGTTTTTCTAAATTTTAACCATAGTATACTGCGCTAGGAGAAGCAAGCCGCTGTCTTCATGCGTTTTCAAAATTTCAAAAATGCTTATGGTTTCATTGCAACAAATAGTTAAAAAAGGTCATTTTTTTGGTTTTTTTTTTCATACAAAATTTCAGCTTTCTATCTTCAAGGGTGTAGAAGTTTTGTAAACAGACACACGGACAGACGGACGAACGGACGGACAGAGTGAAACTAATAAGCACTTTTTTTCAAAAATTTTTTGGAAAAGTGTTCAATTAAATTTCTGAAAATTTTATTTTTATAACCGTACGAGCGTTAAAAAAATGTTTGAAAAGTATTATAAATTTACCTATTATTATTTGTAATGGTATGAAATATCGATTATTTGATCTGAGATATGTTTTTGATCAGCGTCGAATTTTGACTCGATTTAGTCATGTTTGTCTGTCTGACCGTCGATCCGCTCATTACAGCGATAATTCAAAAACTAATTGAGCTTAGCTGTGATCAAGTTAGTACTTCGGATAACTGCCCTACGACTTTAAAGCTTATTTGGCTATATCTTAGAAATTATTGAAAGTATAATAGAAAATTTTGCAAAAAGAATTAAGAGCCGCGATTATTACGGCTCTCATTATATTTTAATTTCTACGGGTATTACAGAGTTTACAGGGTCAATTCTATAGCCATACTCGTTCTTTAAATTTAATTGAATCCAAAAAAAATTTAATTGGTTCGGTTTCATAAATAATTAATTTTATATTCGTTCCAAAATATTTTAGTATAAAAAAATTAAACACATCTTCATTTACAATTTAATTATGGAAGTAAGAACAACAAAATTAGTAAGTTTTCATAACCTTTACCATATTAATTTAATTTAGATTTTAAAACTTTAATGGATAAAATAAAAATTTTAATTAAAAAATTTTAAAAATTTTTTCAACATTTACTTGAACGATAAACTTGTTATCGAATTTTTAAGTTGTTTTAAATTTTTATTGAAGAGATTTATTTTAACAAGTCTTCTATGAAAAGAAGGTGTTCCACACTCTTATATTGTAAATAAAAATTTTTCGCAAAATTTCAAGATTGATTTTCCGATACATTTTTAATAATAAAATTCTAATGTAAACGTAGGTTAATCCTTTTTTTTGGAAAATATTTCGTGTAAAATACTTACATTTTTTGATTATCTTTCGTATTCACTTTAAATTTATTTAATCCTTGTGTAAAAGAAAAGTTTTCAGTGAAATTTGAAAAAAAAGAAAGAAGATATTTAAAAATTTTTGATATTTATAATTTAAAGCTTTTAATCATGTTTGAAGAAAAAATTGTTGAATTTTCCTTAAAATTATTAAAGTTTTGTTATTATAAAAATTCTATGGTTTTCGTGTTTTGACTGCTTAGTAGTTAATTTAGAACTATATTCGGTAAAAATATTGAATTTAAAGTATAATATTTATAAGAATCGCGAATAATATTTCGAAAAATTAATGTAATTAAAAAATTGAGTAACTACATCGCTTGTAATCGTAAGCATATATAATATTTTCAAGCTCAAATACGAGTATAAGTGTAGATGTAAGCTAGAGAAATATCGGTGAATATAATTTGTAAAATTCATTTTTCATTTTCCATTTCCAAAATACGAAAATCAGGTTGATATTTTAAAAAATTTAATTTAAAATTCTTTAAAACATCATGTATGAATATGAAACACTGAATGACAGCCTAGTGATGACGAGATAATGACAGTAAAGCGGCAAATTTGTGCTAATTGTGGTGCGATAAACCTGCTGCGCCGGCCACGTCAACAAATCATGAATGGATATGCGAACAGAAACATATATATGATTAACTAGACAATGTTTATGTTAGGCGGGTTTTTAATATTCAGAGTGGTCCTGAATTGGTTTACATTGACACCAGGGAGTAATTTCTTGAATTTTTTTTTGAGTAAAAAATTGTGTTATTTGCACACGTTTTAAGTGAAATGAAACTTGTAAATCTTACAATAATTTTAAAAGAGGGTTAAAAATAATCGGACTAACAAAAATTAATATCTAAAAAATATTACTAAAAGTTCGAAGCTATCGAACCTAGAACAATATCGTGAGGTTAATGCTACAACTAAATAACACGTTATTATTGGTTTAGAGATATTGACTTTTAAAGGTACAAAATATAGCAATAACAAATAATTTCTCATGAATATACCTAATTTTGGCATTATAATTTTCATATATTTGAGAATACTTTTAAGCTTAGATGTTTGTCGATGACGAAAGAACAATTCGCTTTTAGGACGCCTAGGTTAATTATCTAAAAATATCAAATTTTAAAGTTACCTAGTTGTAGTATTAATCTCACCATATATATTACCAAAAACTTTAACTTTCTGTAAACGATATATGATTCAATGTTTCTTAATTTTATGAATAGTTAGCGATAAACAGCGTATTTCTACTTATAACAAAATTTTTATACAATTTTGGATTTAAATATGATTTATACGAGTATTTAATTGGTTCCAATAATTCTTTTCTTATCTGTCAAATCTAAAAGATTTTGCCATAATTTTTCTTCAAATACTTAACACAATAATGATTAAATATATTAATAATTTTATATTCTTGCTCGTTCGAGTAGAAGATCTTGAAAACTTTAATAAATAAAACTAGAGAAAAAGTGAATAAGAAATTCAAAAATCGTGAAAAATAAATTCTGCATTATATTTTTATTAAAAATTTAATTAAAAATTTACATAATTCAGTAATTATGAAAAATATTTTATAATTTTAAAATTTCAGACGGTCGTCGGGAATACAAGAATTTCAACAATAATATTTAGTTAATAATGCTTAAAGTATCTTTTTAATGCATTCAAAAGTAAATTTAACTAAAAAATACTGTAAGAAGAGCAATATCATAAAACAATTATTGTACGAATATATAACAAAACATACATACGTATACATATTTAAATGCTGCATAGACTAATGTTATACTAATTGATGAAATTACTTAACAAAAGTAGAATTGAGTTGTTGAAAAGTGAATAGCATCGTGTTACTATACACATACGTACAAAGCAACGCAAACCAGAATTTAAGAAAATAGAACTGTTTTAGAGAAAAATCGACAGGGATAAATCCATAATATTCAGATAAGCTTTAGAAAATTGCATGCAATAAAATTTTTGAAAAGGCACATTTGAAGAAATTAATTGACAAGAAAAATATGTGGCAAATGTGAACAATCAATTTAGAATTTTAAAGAAGGTATATATAGACTCGAAATTTGGTTTACTAACTTGACATAGTTTTCAGGTTCGAATTTTGCCCAAACTAATATGATTCGTTCACCATGAGTCAAGTTCACCATAATAATATTTTTAGTTCTCATCTTAAAACAATTGTAAGTGTAATTATAAACTTAACAATTGTAAGTGTAATTATAAACTTAAACAATGGAATTTGATGAACAAATTTTAGATATAATCAGAAATATTATTCAGGAACGTCCTTAAAAATTTTCGTTACTTTAATACAATATTTCTGTTAACCATTTATCCACAATCGCACATAACAATTTTCTGGAAAAATATCTTAATAATTCCACAGGACGTTAAATGGTATATATGACATATATATATAGTATGTATTATTGTATTAACAATAAGATAATATTTTGGCAGAACCGATTAACTTACCAAGACAAATTTATCATAAAATTTCCACTTTTCGTCTCACATCCCATTTAAGAAAATTGAAATTCTCAAGTAATAAAATTACTGATATTGATTTTATATTAAATTATAAAATACCACATCTATTAAATGTCCTTAACGGTATATTTAATGATAGGCAACATTCAATTTAATTAATTGGTATAAAATCGTTATTAACTCGTTTAAAATTACCACGAAAAATAAATGGTATATAAAATGATATTAATATTTTAAATTGATATAAAAGATGTTCTTGTAAACTCAATTATTATAAAAATTCTATAGAATCTACATTTATAATTAAGTGCTAATTGATCATATCATTTATAAGTGCCTACATATTGTATGTGCTTAATTCACATTTTTACACAAAATATGTATAGGTATACATTTAATATTATGTAAATATACATATGTATATGCAATGTTTAATATTATCGATTACTTCTTTTATCAGTCAAGTGTGTTATCTGTTATGCAATAAATCTGTTAATATAAATGTGAAGTGAATGAAATATGAGATGTCATGAACTCGAAAAATCAACAATTTTAAATGAAAAAGGATATAAAATGAAATTTTAATATTATAAAGAAAAAAAAATTTAATTTTAAATAAAAATTGTTAATATTGTGAATACAAAAGAAATTTTGCACAGTAAGCAAAATGTGTAATCTTAATGTTAAATTTGAGAAACTGAAATTTTATTCAAATCAAAAGAACACGTTTTATCTCCACTGACTATAATACGGGAAAATATTTTAATTTTAAATTCTTAAATTCTAAGTGTTCCCACTACTTTGAAATAAAGGAATAAATCTTGAAAATAATTTTTATACATTTTGTCAATGAAGCACGCAATTGCTACCATTATGTTTTTACCGACCCCATTGCATACAATAAGGGAGCTTACGTGATGGCAAATTTCGGATGTTGAGTTTTTGCCGGATACGTACTTCTCTGTGGCAGGGAACCATAAAATAACTATTTATAGAATGGTGTCGATTGTCGAGTTCGGCAGAACCGATTTGAATAATATTTTATATGTGAGTTTATTTTTATTATGTCACTTATTGATCCATTTTTGGGATATACAGGCTTCACTGAACTGAACATTTTTCCGGGCCGATTTTACATTATTGGTTATATAAAGAGAAATAATCAATCAATTTCCTTGAAATTTAATATTTTAATTTGGAGTGCTAAAACAATGAATGTAAAAATTTTTGGGAAAGATCAGGGTTCGGAAACCGATCTGGGGGCTGATTTTACGTTTTCTACATATCTACGAAATGAATTAATGGGATTTCCTGCAATTTGATATTTGAGTTCTGGTTATTACCGAAACTAAATGCCGAAAAATGAAACGAAACTGTACTAAGAGCTAGTATTCTTAAAATTGTGTTTTAAAAAAAGAGTTTTTAAAACAAGTTTTCATAACATTTGTGTAACACTTTCGCGAAACTAAAAATTATATATTGCGGTTGATAATGTGCTGATCAACTTAGATTTTTTAAAATTGACCTCACATTCAAATTGAATATTCATATATTGTACAAAAAATTAACATGGACACGTTCGCTTTATTTCCTTTAGTGAGCGTAAAAAAATATTAGGTGATGTTCGCATATTAGACGAATTTTGTACTTAAATATTATATTTGTGAATTAAAATCTTAGTCTATCCTAACCTATCTTAGTTTACGGAATAAATTTAACTGTTCCAAATTATTCATTATTATTTAAATTTGATCACTTGGGTATTTTCGCCATATTGATAGCGAAATTTTTGTTAATATTTTAAAATCACGTGGCTAAGTGGAATGAAAAATTCTAAGAATATAATTGTTTTGTTTTTTATAACTGAAATAAATTATTCTTCTCACATTTATAAGCATTCTGTGTGCATCTTATTTTTTTTTTGTTTTCTTTTCTGATTAATTTTCATTTTATGTGTTTTGCACGCATATTTGATTAAAAGCTAAAATATTCAAAAAGGAGTAGATATTTAATATATTTTTTTTCCAAATTTACATTAAAATTAAGTAAAGAATGAGAATAACAAAAAAAAATATAATTAAATATGAAAAGTAATCAAAGTAATTAAAATGTAAAAGTCATTAATTTCGATCAAATAAAAAAAAAAATGAACGAATTTTCTGTGGGCGTTCTCTCTCTCTTTTTTTTTGTGATGTGTTAAAAACATTGTATAAAATTTATGATATGACCTTGACCT
Source organism: Condylostylus longicornis (assembly GCF_029603195.1). NCBI lineage: Eukaryota > Metazoa > Arthropoda > Insecta > Diptera > Dolichopodidae > Condylostylus > Condylostylus longicornis. Next base: position 1,115,974 of record NW_026578009.1, on the reverse strand, counting down.
TAACATTTTGTTTAAATTATGATTTTTTTTTTGTGTTAAACAAGATTTTTATACAAGTGTATAATTTATGTCAGAGAAAGAACAAAAAAAAAAACAACAACTTTTTTTTCCTCGTTTTTCCCAAAATAAGAACTGAAAAAGGAAATGTAAAAATCTACTTCTGATTTAAAATTTTTATTATTGAAAAAAGGATACTTTTAATTTCTTGAAAAATTATCTGAATAATTTCTTCAATCTTCTCTTGCTCGAATCGCTATAATTAATGTATATATATATATATATATATATATATATTGTGTACTTATATAATAATATTTAATTTACATAATCAATTTATTCAAAATATTAATATAAAAGGTTTTAATTCAATTTTTTATTTTGCTCTTTCTATTTTTTTGTAGTTTTTAATTATAAAATTAGTGAACTTCCTTTTTTGCTTTTGTTTTATTGTGTATAAAAATTAATTTTAAAAGGGTATACAATTTTATATTTTAAAGAAGGTGTGAAACGAACCAAAAAATTAAAGTTAACACTTAACGTTATTTAAATAGCTGTTATCGTAGTCGTCATCTTTTTTTTTTTGTAGCACAATAATAATTTATGTATTTAAGATGTGAAAGAACATCATAAATAATAAATACATAACTGTATAATAATATTTTTGTCTAGATTTAAAATATATATTTTTGGTATATTGTATAAGGTGAGTTGTATAAATAAAAAATTTAAATAAAAAGTTGAATAAAAGAGGTTGATTTGTTTTGTGAAGTGGTTGGTTGACGTGGCCGGTGCAGCAAATTCAACACAGACCAATTAGCAACAAAGTGTCGTTTTGCTACCACTACCACATGATTGTCAGAGAGTCATTGAACGTACGATTGCAGGTGGCCTATTACTACAGTACGACTGTTTTCTTAATTTATAAGTTTTACTTCGCATTTCACGAAAATTATAGAGAAAATTGAGAAGTATAAACCTTCAAGGAGATTGTGAAAAGCGATGAGATTATTTTATAGATTCGCTTACTTCTTATATATTTATTTCTTATAGATTCACTAATATTTTAAAGTTCGGATTTAAATTTATACACCCAATTTAGCAAACAAAAAGTTGTGTAGCGTTTAAACGCCTTTTGACGATGTGATACTATATAATTTTTATTGATTTTGTATTGCAGACTCTTCTTTATTAAATTTTCGGGGACTATAAGGTGCTGATTCCTAGAAATGCATTTTAATAAAAATTGGAGAGTTATGAAATATAGCAAAATTTTTAGAGAATTAAACGTGCAGACCTCACATTTTACAAATTGTTAAATTTCTTAAATTGAATGTTAAACATAATTTATTTTCAAAAGTAAAATTTTCTACAAAAAACTTAATTTTTTTTATATGTTTAAACCCTGTGAATTCTCAAGAATATTATTAAATTGTACAAAATAAATTCATACTATTAATAAAGTTTTTTAAGGAGGCACAATTCAAATAGGATTTCAAGTTGGTGAAAATTTTGCCAAAATTGCGCTATGTTCGTGTATGCAAATTATGTAATCCAAAATTTAATATCAATAAATATTGTTCTAAAATATTGCATATTTTCAGGGGATGCATAATCTTTATAATTGAAAATTAAAATTTCAATCAGGTTAATAGACTCGCAAGTTATCAAACAGATTAATTAATCCAAGGAAATTGATCATTAAATAAATGGCTTTTATATACATAGTTGTGCAAAGGCAAAGTTTTATAAAATTATAGAAAATCATATTATTTTATAAGAATCTACCAATTTTATTTGTTAAATTTGTTTTTAAGCACTTTTATAACAAGGCCAATGATATACCAGAATTTGTTTAACGTATAAATTGAAATAAAAGAACAAAGACACTAGTTAAAACATTCATACAAACCGAAACCATTAATTAGTCAAGTTAATTTGTTTTTTAAAAAAAGGATAAATATAATCAGTTAGAAAAGGATGTCATCTCCTTATAAATATTCTTATGTTATATAAATTTTATATTTTAAATATTTATTTAACAATACAAATAAATTATAATTATGTGTTATGAATAAATTCTTGTATAAATATAAATATAGGACAAAGAATGTGATTTAAATTGTACATTTTCAATTTATTATGATGTTTATAAGAGAAATTAGAAAAAACAGTATGAATTTATGTGTATTTATGACTGGTGGATTCGGTTCCCAGGAATGTCGCATTCCAAGAAATTTCTTATACCCCCATGGAGTGGATGAAAGAGCTGATCTAGTTGGCTCGTCCAGACTTTGAGACCAGGGTCGAGGTAAGAAGGGCCACGGGGGCCCTGGTCTAAAGACAGCACTTGAAACGAAACTTGAACCTTTTATACAATAAGTACAATTGTCTGTCCATGTGCGATTCGAAGTAATTTGGTATCTACATACATAAGTCAATCGAAAAAAATTTCCCAGCTGACAAGTTATGATGTTCTAGTATATTTTTCTGAAAAACTTTTCATGATTTTTGAAAATAATAGAATGATTGTATTGGCTTTTCAGAAAAGAGAATTAGTTGGTAAAGCGTCCGCCTGGAGTAGAAAAATTTTTTTCTGTTTTGTTCTTCGATTCGTCGTTTCCTTTGACTTTAAGGTTCCAGCATAATATATGTATTCATTGTTACAATTTTAAAATATTTCAAGAGAAAGCAGTTTTGAAAAAACCGAACCAAAATTCTATAACTCTAACAAAATAAAAATTTTATAAGGAAAACTGCCCTTAATTTGAGCAGATCAACCATTCGTTTATCATTTATTTCCTTATTTAATTATTTTTTTATTTCTTCTTATACGTAAGTGAACGAAAAACTTATACAAAGAACAAAAAAGGCCTAATTACCATTTTTAACAATTTGAAACTTTTACTAAACATTTAAGTTTAATTATGTACATAGCAAAAGAAAAAGAAGAGTAGGTAGAACATAAGTCAAAAATTAAAAGAATATTAGGTGTGAGTAAATACCTAACAATTATTTACAGGTATAAAGAGTCAAATTAAAAAAATAAATCAATAAAAAAACCGTAAATTTCTTAAAATTTTGTTACTTTATAAATTAAAAGTTTCCAAGAAAAGAGGGTCTGGCATATAATAATTTTAAATTTAATAATTTTAAAATACGGTAATCTTAAATTGTTTGAATATAATTTTTTAATTGTATTAATTTAAAACTAGACCTACGTACATACATATACACGCAGCTATACCTAAATTTATATTGATATGCGTACAAAATGTCTACGTAAGGATTATGTTTGTTTATGTGTATAAACACAAAATTTAATTTATTTATCTGAGTTATTTATCAAAGTGTTATGGAGAATCAGAGAGTATTTTTGGAAGTCAACAAAATATATTGTAGGTATATATATGAAATATGTATGTATGTATGTTAATATAAGTATGTACGTCTATATCTTTTTATACATATGTTAATGTTAATACTTAAAAATTATAATAATTATAAGTGCAAATAAAATTATGAAATAAAAAAAATTAATTTTAAGCAATCAAGATTTAAAGATCGTTTAAATTTTATTATAGGAGTTATAATTTTTATTTTTTATTTTTTATTTGTGGTATCTACTTAAATTTAATTATTTAAATAAAGTACAAGAAAAAAAGAATTTTCTTTTTTATGAGCAATAACTTTAAAAATATTTAAAAGTATGCGTAAAAGTTGAGAAATTAGATTTAAGTATGATTTTTGAAATTTTAGAAATTAAAGCAGACTACAGGCAGTAAAGTTAATCTTGGTGTTGGCACTACGGTTTTAGCACTATAAGTTAAATAAAACATCAGGTTTAAATAGTTGTAGAAAAATATTAGTAAAAAATATGCAGAAGGAGTAATAATACACTGCAATGTACTATTTAAAAATATTTAGTGCTATTATGAATTTCGTTCGTAGCCCTGAAATTCAAAAAATTACGAATTACTAAAATTTTGCTCCGAATATTTGTCATAGAGTAATTATAAATTACGTTCGTAGTAAAAATATAATATGTCAAAAGTCTATGGAAAAAATAATGAAACATAACAAGCAATTTAAAGAGAATATGGTCTTTCTAAACTTTTGTCTAAAGCTAAAAATTTTCTATTTTCTTCTTCCTCTAAAACGACTACCATGAAAGGATATGAGTACTTATTAGCTTTTTTTTCACTTTTCAAAAATATTCAAAATCTAAAAAGGATATTTATTTTAAAAACTATCCTTTCGTATGAAAGCTGTTCACTCAAATAGCAATAGTTGAAATAAAATACTAATTTTAACACTCCAAAAAATTGTGCTGCTATTGCTGATTTATAATCTTTACAAGATCCATAATCTTTACGAGAATTTCTTATCGTTCAAAGGTCTATATCGTAGCTGAGTTCGTATAATTCGCAGGATGGAATTCATGATATGACTCATTATCTCATTCTTTAAGAAAATTAATTAAAAATCAAATTAAATGCTTTACTTGTTATAGAATTGTTTCTTAAATTTCAGCTTTTCTATAACGTAATCTACGTTCTTATGGTGATAAGAAAATTATTCCAATAAAATGTCGTCTTCATTATTAAATTTTTAGAATTATTTCAAAGGTTATACTCAGTTCGTTTATTGCAGTTCAAATAAATTTTGCAAATATTAACTGGAAATGTTCCATTGTCGACGTCATTCACCTGTTTTAACATTATATGAAGCAATTTTGATTTTTAAATAATAAATTATGCTATTTTTAGGTCAAATTTCGATATTTAAAAAAAAATCTGTATAGTTTCCAAATGTTGGGAAAAGCAACAAAATGCAGAAGAACGATTTTTTGAATTTACTCAAAATAAACTTTTCTGGCTATGTGCTTTCTGGTTCTTAACCGACGATTTAATAAATTTCTATTTAAATTGATATTTTCAAGAACTTCAATTTTACAAAATTGTTTCCTTCTCACCAAAATACCTACATATATATAATTTTTTTTTTCAACATTTTTCAAATTTTGTAAAGTAACTTTTTTAATCTCCACAATAAAAACAACCTCTTTTTTCTTACCTTTCTCTCTTCTCATAATCCTTATACAAGATAATAAAATTTTCTCCAATCTAATTTTAAATCGATTCAGAACAGGTGGATAATTAATTATTCCATTATATATATGTATGTGTGTATACAAGATGACCCGTATCAAATTTCACTGCTATATAGCATGGTATAGACCCTCTTTAGACAAAATTTTCGTATGGACACGATGTTCACAGATCAACAGGTTCGGAGTTACAGGCGCATAAATTCAATCTCAACTGATTTTTTTATATATTAAAATATTTAGCATAACTCTGTGCCTGCTTAAGACAGGCGTGTTATTAAATACGTTTTGAAAACCTCAGAATAAAGGATTTATTATGAATATCTATTCATTAGTTATAATCAGATTTCGGAATCACAGGTGAACATCAACATATTTGAGCTGTGAACATCGTCTTAATACGAAAGTTTTGTCTACTCATGACTGCCTATTCAATGATATATAGCAGTCGACTGTGATACGAGACATCCTATTTAAAAAAGGAAAAAACAACTCAGGTATTTTTTATCGATGAATTTTTTTTTTTGTAAATAATTTTCGTGAAAAACATTATTATAAATTTTTTTTTTAGAAAGTTTGAAAAGGATCACGTATAACAAAAATTATATACATACTAAAATTCAATTTCTTCGGAAACTTACAAAAGAATGCTGCTTCTCTTATAGAGAGATTTTTCTTATTTTTTATTTTTTTTTATTCAATTTAAAATTCTCGCAGTCGAATACTTGAAACAATTACGTAAAATTTTCCAGGTTTTAAAATAATTTTTTTCATAAATTATTTTGAATATTTTTTTTTATTTTACTTTTTGTATATGTATGAAAGCGTAATTCATCTATAAAATTTATATAATGCAATATGTACAAATATACAAGCATATTCATTTAGCTGTAAATTGTTTCAATTGATCAAATTTAAGGATGCTGTTGTTATATAAGGACTAAAATTCATGGTGGGTTTCCATAATATAGCTATATCGTTTATTTATGAAATTTAAGATTACTTGATTGAGGAAAAAATTTTTTTTTTCAATTTTTCATAAAAACATTCTATAAAGTCAAAATAACAGAAAAAAAAAGAACAGAATAATAATAAAATGCAAAAATAGATTGAGATTCTTAAGAATTTTGATTTCCTATATTTTTTTCCATCCTTAAGGTCTATAAGTCAAGGTGTGCATACATACATACATAAAATTTTCTTTTTCTTCTACAATCCTTATACTTATATATGCTTATAATGATGTTTTCTTATCACTTTTATTCACATGAATTATTTTATGAGCTTATGATTTTATGAATGTTGATTTCATTTTGTTTATTTGTATTATTGGTTTATAAAATTGAACACTTTGTTACTGAAATCTATTATTATTATTATTATTACTGTTATATTGATTTTTCTATTACATTAAGAAAGGAGAAGGAAAAAAAAAATATTATTTCTCCATTACAGTTAGAAATATTTAAATTTTTTTTTTTTACAAAATCAGATTGTAGGTTGGACAATATTTTTTCTTGTGTTGCCTTCTTTCATATAGCACATTATATACAAAGTTTATTAGTTATTAAGCTTCAATGATTTTACAAAATGAAATCAAAATTCTCAAAAATCTTTACATCATGTAGAGATTAAATAGATTATTGTAGGGCGTTTAAACAAAAATATATTACTTTAGGATACTATTTTTTTTTTTGTAATATTTTGAGATCATCTTAATAAAATCCTTAATCTTTTTTTTTCAATAAAATTGGATTATATACTAATTTTTGAATTAGAATTTAATATATAAGATTAGCCTCTGAAATTGGCTCAATTTTTTACATAATTATTATATTCGTATGGGACCGTGGAAATCGTGGAAAACCGAGATTAATTTGAATAGATGGCCTCGAAAACGACTTACGTACATTTGGTATGAGAAACGGGAAGCAGGTGGCCACAGATCATGTAGTCTGGAGAGAAGTTATGAAACAGACTCAAGCTCATCTCGAGCTGTAACGCTATTCGATGATGATGATGATATGGGGCCGTACTAGAGTTTTTCATATAAAATATTCGATTAGTTTTCTCCCTTTTAAAAGAAGACGCTTTTCTTTAATATTCTAGGTTTTGAAGACTATTCTAGTGACCGAAAATTTTGAAATATGAAATTTGTTCTCTTATTCTATGATAAGAACAGGATTTCTATTGTTTTCTATGAGGATGTATAAGAATAATAACCCAATTTTGAATAATAAACCAATTTATAATGAAACTGTATAAAAGACTCGAAAATCTAATCAGCAGAAGCATCAGCTTTCACATAACTCTACAATATCTTTCTCTAAAGTCATAGAAAATTTAATAATAACAGAAAAGATTTTAAAATATTTTTTACTAAATTTTGAAAATTACGACTATTGGAGTCCTTATCTAATATTTTAGAGGTGAAAAATTTCTCGCTTCAAATTGCATTAGCTAAATATACATATATACTAAAATTCTAATTAATTAATTTTGAAATTCTCAAAATATTAAATGAAAATTTATAAATTATTTATAATTTAAAATATGTGAAACTATTAAGATAAAAAATTTTGGGTTCACGATCCTTTTTGTATAATATTTAAAAATTCTTCCCGAAAATTTTATTTTTAAATAATTACTTAACTGTTAAAATTGTTATAAAAATTTTAAAATAGAAAAAAAAAAAATAGAATATTATTTTAGTTACTGTTCATTATCATTGGTATTAATTTTACCCTTTTAGAAATTGGTTTTGACGCATTTTTCAAATTTTTATTCAAAATACTTTAAAAATTAAATTATATAAAAGAATTTTTATAATTATGGTTGTCCGTCTATCTATGTGAATTTTTGTCTTTTTTTGGGATTCAATTAGCATTACGTTAAATGGTCTCTTACTATAGAAATAGGGAAGTACAGTGAATCATTGAAAAATTTAAAAATATACATATAAGAAAACCTTACGCCAAATTTTTTTAGGACATCATACGCATCAACATACAAATGGATTTAACATTGAATCTTATATTATGTTCCCTACATAATATAAAATTTAACAAGGTGAAATCGGCCCTTTTCAGTATAATATGATTTCCTTGAAGTTCAAATATGTTAATGTAACAAAATAGGGAAATGGTAAGTCACGGGATTTGTAAATTTTTACTTTGTCACTCTACTTAGACATCAAAATTTTATTGAAGAATTTAGACCTTTAAATTTTTTAATTTCCAAATTAATTTTCATTTCTCATCTATTCCAGAGCACAATATTGCCTTTATTAAAAATTCAAGAGGAGAAACGAAAATTTAATTTTAAATGCAACAATAAATGTGCGCAACTTTTCAATTAGAAGCAAACCTTATAATTTTTTTGTTAAAGGCAATTTATATTTAGATTTATAATTTGATACATTCTAACATTCTCAATATGACTATTAGAAAAAGAGACCCCCGAATGAAATGAAAAATATTTAACAAAAAAAACTAAAATTCTACTATTTCACATTTAACATGGCATTTTAATGTTGTAGTCATTAAGAGCGCTCTAAAATTTTACATAATTTTCATTTTTGTTGGTAAAATCTAGATAGATACTTTAAAATCTTTGTAAATATATTTTCGTTATTTTAATGTTAAATACTTAATAGTAATTTTTATATTTATAGTGGACATCCTTTTTTTTCTAACCATTCATTTAAAATTATTCAAACATACCAAAAAAATTTTTCCATCATCATCATCATCGTCATCATTATCATCATCCAGTATATATGAAAATTTCATCTATGATTTTTGCTAAATTGTTTAACCCTTTAATATCAAAAAAAAGGACTTTCCGTTTTTAATTTTTTTGCGGATTTTTGTTTTTTTGGTTGTTTTTGTGAAAACTCATTTATTTTTCAATTTCAATGAATAAGTTTTTTTTATTTCATAATGTTGCTATTGTTTTAAATGTAAGTGAATTAAATGAAGTGAACATTTAGTGCTTTTCTTGTTGTACTAAAAGGCATGGAGTGAAGGAAATATGGTTATGGGCGCAGTTGAATTTAAATAATGAAAATAAAACAAAGTGTTTGCTTTTTTGTTTGGCAATGTTTTAAAACAGAAATGGACTTGAAGTAATATTATGAAATCTTCTATGAGATATCGTTAATGAACTTGACTTTTTATAAAAATTTTACAAATTAAATAATGTGGTCAAGAATCAGAAGATTGTGGAAGTTTCTTTAAAATTCGGTTTTTTTATGATACCCGTACGAATGTATGTTCGAAAGGGATACTAAATGTGCCTAACCGGTTGTAACGTTAAGGTAACGTTAAGTAATAATAATCTGAGATATAAACATAAGTGAATGTTTTTGATTAGTGTCAAATTCAAAGTCGATTGAATGGCTGATGTCTGCCTGTCCGTCCGTTCCAGCTATAACTCTGTTAAAAACGAATTGAACTAAGCTGAACAAAATTTTCACAAATAATTTATAATAGTCAATCCAAGAATCCTATTTTAAATGGAGGTGTTGGAGGCAATGGTTCGCGTAGCTACCGTACCACTTCAAAAGTTATTTAGCCATATCTTAGGATTAATTGAAGCTATAATATCGAAATATCGCAAAAGAAAATATATTATTAGGGCTGTTATGTGTGATAAAAAACGTTGAAATCTCTTGACTCCTTGTGGTAGCTGGTATACAATTACTAAAATTACTTGGCTATAACTTGGCTGAAAAAGTGCCGAAATTTTTCATAAATTAATAAAAAACCAGAAGTACTTATGGAAGAGTATGGCAATTGACACACATCACTTGAAATCATTTATCCCGTACGAATAACATATTATCGTTTTTAACTATTGTTATATTTCATGAAAGAAATATACATGTATTTCTAAGAAAAAAGAAATATTTTGAAAAAAAATTTTATTCTTTAATTTTAAAATAAATTTTATTTAATCTTGTCTGTAAATAATTACGATAAAAATGTAAAACACGCAATTGCAAAATCATTATACCCAAGCAAACAAGACTCACTTCAATAAAACTTTATAATATATTTATGTATATATATGATTAAATAGTTTTTCAAAGGAAAATTTTATTTTTCTGGGAAAAAAATAACTTTTTTGTTTTAAGTGTATTTCCGTTCCACTTCTGATTTACAAAATTGAATGCTGTTTTAAAAAAAAATAAATTATTAATATTCAAAAAACCTTTCTCTTTCACTCTTTTAAGTTATATATAAGGAAAATTATATATGTTAAGGCAGAAAAGTTCTGTCTTAAGAAGGAATATAAGACTTTAAAATGAATAAAGTTACAGATTTTCATTTCAAATATTGAGTTAATCGAAAGATTTTTCGCAATTAGACCTCTTTGACCAAGGGATTGTACTACCTAAAGTAACTATATAGGCTTCTATCAAAACTATATTAAAACAAATGGTAAACAGTTTGATAAATAGTAAATCAATCTGAACTTAAGTTGGAAAGCACGGAAAACTAAAGGAATATTAATATTGCAATCTTGTGTTCTTTGGCAAAAAAATGCTCAAAAAAGACCAAAAAGTTATTTAATTCTTTATATTTTCAATGTGTATACACAAACATAGACCTATCAGGGGCACGTTATATAATCTATTTATCCTGTAACATCGTATAATTTCTCTAGTAAACTGGACGGTTTAAAAATCATTATGTTCCTCTATATAGCTAAATAAACTAAACCAAAGATGAAGTTTAACCTGTAATTTTTGTGTAGATAAAGTGTAATCTGTAATTACCTGTAAAGTGTAACCTGCAATAAAATAACGATTTTTTCTGGAAACCATCGAGTATACAACCGAATTATCTCGGAAACAGGCCGTCGCACAAAAACAAATATTAAAAGGTAATTTGAAGACTAATTCAAAATCTTTCAAATTATAAAAAAAAAAATAAAAAAGGGTGAATTTTTTAGTAATTGGTCATTTTGTAAAAATTTGAGATTTTCTTTTTTTTTTTTTTGACTTATTTTCTCAATAAGTTTTTATGTAATGCCTCAAAATACAAACAATGGAGCTTTTTTACAAGTTTCTATTGCATATTAAGTTTTTTTTAAATCGTTTAATAATTATGGAAGTAATAGCCTTTTAAGTCGATACCCCTTTTTGTCGAAACAAAACATTTTTAAGGGGGATTTTGGTGGTCAAATATTCATTTGTGGCTTCCCCCTCTCACAAAGAACGTTTTTTATTTTATTTTTTGTAAAATTGTCCAGCCTTTTTGTTCTTGAGAGATTATACCACGTTACTACAGGTTCACCCTGAATAGGGAACATCCTAATTAATTTCCCATTTTTACCACACCTTTATTTGGTGTGGCTTTTATTTTACCTCGTGTTAAAAAATGGGATTACGATTTCAATAATAATTAATTGAAAAAAAAATTATTGAAATATTATGCAAACAAATTGAATTTTTAAGGTTATACAACAATATGTATAGCGATATTTATACTTTGGACCTTCATTTACATTTTATGTACATATAGTGTTTTTTTTCTTTCGAATATTTTAATTAATTATTTATAAAACACTTATATAAAACATTATGTATTTAATTGTAATATTTTAATAGTATGTATTAAAAAATTAAATATCACTTACATCAAGTAAATACATTAAACTTGCTCTATGTTGTATTAACTCCTCACACATACACTTTACAACTTGTTCCAATTTTGGTATACCAGCTATTAATGTACGATTATTATAGTTCATGTCATCTGCAAATTAATTAATTATTTAAATTGTATTATAGGTAATATGAAAATAATGAATAAACACAAAAAAAAAAAAAATATTTATTATTAATTATGACTACTGTATTACAGCAAATTACATAATTTTAATGATAATAATCACATGAATAAAAAAAAGAAGTGCAATTGTTTGTGACAATTAGAATAACATAAAAAATGTTAAAATTGTTCAATATTTCATTACATATAATGTAATGATATATGTAGATGCAGGTAATTAACGATCTACGATAATTGTATGAGAATTACAAAATATTCAGGATTTTATAGAATGACCTTTCTTCACAACGTATGTTCAACTTTTACGTATGTTTCAAAAATTGTAGTTTAGTTGGCATAATATGTCGAATCATGATATAGACTGACTACTTTGTGGTAATTTAAGAGTACAGCCAATACTATTGACACTACAATTTTTTATTTTTTTTTATTTGTGTTGTAAATTTTTATTACAAAATTAAATTTAGTATTTTTAATAACTATTTTAGCAAAAAATTGAAAGAAAAATTAACTTTAAAAATGTTAACATCTCTTTGAAATTTATTTTTTCAGCTCATCCTAAATGTATGCAAAATATCAAATATTTCAGTATGTGAATGAAAATAAATTAAATAACGTAAACGCTAGATTGTTTTTAACTAGAATGTTAATAGCTAGATTGTATTTCCACATGTTGAAGAGAAAATGATTACAAACCATTGGTTTAACTCAACTTTGTTATATTTTTTTCTTAAAATATTAAAAGTATAAAATTGTAATAAATTTTAATTACCTTTTTGCATAGAACTGGCCAATTCATTACGATTCCAATTAGTTAATCTATAATTATTTTTCATAGTATTTTGTAAAGTTATACCCAATGAATAGATCCACATCTGTAAAATTGTAATATGAAAAATTTAGAACAAAAATTTAATAATTTTAAAAAATAAAATTTAAATTTTTAATTTTTCGTAATTTCTTTCATAAGAGTAATAAGTTTTCCTATCAAATAATAGTTATGAAATGTGTTATACAATATATTGTTATTCTACTATTCAAATTTTCATTTTGGCCTATTATCCTTTAAATAAAATATATTTTACATAGGTAGAGTAAATATATACGGGTAAATTTTTACGGCTTATTAAATATATATTATAATTTATTTATCAATATTATTGTATACTATTTTGAATTATAGATTGATTTTGTATGAAAATTATAAATTAAAAATTCATTTGAAAGGAAAACAAATCGTTTATATTGCAATTATTTAATTAGCATATACAAATAATTTCCTTTAATTCATATTTTATTTACAACAATAATATTATATTTAATATTGAGGAATTCTAATTGATATATTGGTCTATAATGGATTACTTAAGACATACTTAAATACATATTATGTATATATCGTATATTAAATATTCCCATGTTATTATGTTAATAGAAATAAGCAGTATATTTTAGTAAGTGGTTAATTCTATTTGAGTATATAAGTATAATATGTACATATAATATACTAATAAGTATGTTTAGTATTTCATGTTATTCCTGTACATATAATATGTTCACATATTATGTTAATATTTGAATTCAATTAAGTGCAAAATACTTTCTATATACATAATGTTCTAATTTATTTACCTATACTTACTCGTATTAGTGTAATAAATATTATTGTGTAATTATTAACAAATTATTACACGTAATCATCTATTAACTCCTTTTCTAACACCATTTCAATTATTTATTCAAGAAATTTTCAATAAATTTTAATAGTATATTTAAATATTTGATTTATACCTTGCATACTCATAAGAAATTTAAATTATTTGCTCTCAAATAAGATTGTATATCTTAATTGTACAGTATATTATTTTGATGGTTGAAGAAAAACACATAAATTTTCGCAATGTAAAATATTGTAAAATTCTTAAAATTTTCTATAAATCAATAATATAGATATGATATAAGTTTGTAGTGTTATTGTGTAATTTTAAGATGTATTTAATAATTATAATTTATATACAAATATATGTCGGGCACATGTTGTATTGTACAAACACAATATTGGTTATTACTACATAATGCTTACACTTGTAATAGTATTAAAGCTGGTAAAGTTTATAACCTCAATTAGAAATTAGTTCACTTATTATTAATAAAAATTAAAGGTAAAATTTATTTAATTTTAATTGAGTATATTCATTAATAAGAGTGACGGAAATTGTTGATTGTATATAAACCGTTAATATGATATGAAAATACTTAATTAAGTATGCTTAATCAAACTATGCGTTTGAATTCCTTTTAAATATTATGTTTAAATATATAAACTTATTATAGTTATTAATATGCTTATATAATTATATAAGTGATTTGGTATTGAAGGCAGTGTTCCCATTCGGTAATACCGATTTTATACAATTACGAGAAAAAAATGTGTCCAAAATGTATTCAGCATCGTAAAGTAGCAATGTTAGTTTTATTATTTATAATAAATTCTTTAAGAAACAGTGTACTACTTACATATTTTAATTGTAAAATTTGAGATCGAACAATATACGTTCAAATGTAGAAAATTCCGGAATCTTATCAGATTTAATTATATTTGTATCCACGCTTAATTTAAATTAAAAATGTGTTCATAAGTGACATAACATTGTCACTTATGAACAAAACGGGATATGTGTTTTTTTTGTTTTGTTTTTCAAAAATATGTGAAAATAATACAAACAAAGTTTTTTATTAGTTGAATTGTTTGAACAAAAAAATTAAAGTTTAAAAGCAAAAAATGCAAAGACTTCTATGATCTTCTACTTAATATATGTCATCTTTATAATCTCTATACTATTTTGCACGAATATTGTTCTCTAATAATTCATTAGGGTTTTTAACGACGTATTATAAAAAATTTATGGTTTTTGGTTTGCTTTTATTTTTAATTATTAAATATTGGTTACAAAACTGAATTAGCATTTTATATTTGTGTTGAGTTTATAATTTTCTTAAACCTTAAAATGGTTTGCATATTTAATTCAAATTAGAACTGAAGTTAACAGAGTATACTACTTGTATGACTACATAATTTTAAAACTTACACTTAAAATTTACGTTAGAACTGCATTGGGCACAAATATATGTTATTATGCACTGTGTTATCTTAAATGTAAAACTCTTTTAGAATAATTATTTAGTAAAAGATTACGATATTAAATTCTCAATCTAATTCCTAGGTTAAAACGTTTATTCTACTAAAAAAAGTTATACAATTTTATTTAAAATATTAAAAATTTAGTTGTTCCTGTGTTTCTCGTTTCTCACCGTTGCTACTTTTATACTTAAGCACATAAATAAAATATATAATATTTTAATGTTCAATTTTTTAACGACAAAATCTTAATACAAATCATCTTATCGTTAAGTATTTGAGAATTCTACATAAAATATATGATAAATGTATGGTGAATGAATATGTCACATCCTGGAAATACATACTCTATCCTTTATATTCTATTTGTATAAAATTCAAAGTTCAGCAACAACATTGAATGTTTACCGTCATCAGCAAACAAGACAAAAAAAATGACATAACATTGTCACTTATGAACAAAACGGGATATGTGTTTTTTTTGTTTTGTTTTTTTTTTTTATTGTTACGATGTTAAACTCATGCCATATATTCGATATATATAGATTAGAATGACTTAAAAAAGCTAAATAGAATTTATATCTTAACAGGATGAAAAAAAAAATATAAATCATACATGCATATGTATATGTATGAATGCATATGTGTGTATAAAAAACTTAAATAATATTTACATTTTGTATATGCGTATGGTATTATAGAAGACCCGTGACATAAGGTAATTGATGTTGAATAAATTTTTATGGATAAATTAGTGTCAGGTGAACATTAAATAGAAACTACAAACTCATATATAATATACGAGTAATATCATGTTCTTAAATGCATAAGTGTGTAAATTTATAAATATTTGTTTTACTTATATAGTCACTTATACATATATGAGTTCAAATAGCGCACATAGAATTATGTACGGTATGTGAACTCATATACCTAGATTAAAATTTGAAATGACTTCGATATACATTTAAGCTTTTGTTTTGTATTTTCAACAATAATGATAAAATCATCATCGTCATAGATAATTTTCTTTTTCGTTTTGCGTGTTTCTCATAATAACCTTGACATAACAAAATTAACAAAAAAAAAAAAAAATAAGAGTATTTAACTGACATATACACATATACACATAGACAAAAATATCTGAATGGGAAAATATGTGACAAAAAACAGTGAAATTCCTGTTATTTTCCGTGTAATTTAATTTATATGTTTATATGAAATTTAAATTAGAATAAAAAGGATAATGATATTTAAAAATAAAAGCAATAAAATCACACAACAGAAATACTTATATAGTTGTATACAAATATTTTTAACATTATTCATACGCATTTGTCTAGAAAATTTGCAAAAGTGGGTAGCTATTTTTTCTTTTTTTTTTGAAAAAAAAAAAAAAATTTCTAAAAAATTTTACTAATTGCATCTGGAAGTATTTTAAAACAAATTATTTTTAATGTAAGTATCTTAACAAAAGCTGAATTTCGATAATTAAAAATCAAAAATTAATTGCCGAAACAAGAGTTGCTCTGATTCAAGAATTTGCAAAAATTTTCATGCAAAAGGAATTTTGAAAAAAAAATGACTCCTTCATAGCCCTACACGATTTCCAAAAAGTGTCCTCCCCTCTATGCTTTCAAAGCATAAATGAACAATATTTTACAGTAAGAATTTCACATTACGCATAATAATCACTTTTTTGTTATTTTATCTATTGCGGAATGCGGAAGATAAATGCGAAATGAGGAAGGCCTGGAATTAAACTTTCAGGTTATTTTTCGAAATAATTCTATATAAGTTCATACTATCAAGGTTATTTTGTTGTAAATAGAAAAGAAACATTTTTTTGGAAAATGCATAACTAATTTTATTTTCAAGATTTCAATTGGATCCCGGTTTTTCGGCGTTCATTGCAAATGCTTGGTGTATATATAATAAATTAGGCGCAGCAGCTAAATGTAAGAACTCTGTTTAAATATAAAGCAAAAATTTTGCATACTTTCAGGGCCAAAACTTAAAAAAGAAAAGAAATAAAAAATTGAATAATTTTTGTTTATAAAATAAACTCTTAAATAAGTAAGGTATTTATAAATAAATTTTTTTTGAAAATTGGCAACATTCTTAAAAATTTTCATTTTGAATAATGTGTACTTTTTTGCAATTTGATTTCCGAAACAAATTGAATTTTTGATGTATAAATCAAAACAATCAATCTGACGTGTTAATTTAAATCTAAATCGTTTTTGAATTGATATCCACAATTACGAATTTTAAATATCGTAAATATATTCATTAGTCTATTAAAAAAACCTTATTAACACAATCAATGTATAACATAAATGAAATATAACAAAAAAAGTAATTTTTTGAAAATGATTTAAGCCCATTTTTTCATATATTAAGATATTTAAGGTTTTGCATTGCAAGATGCAATAGCATTGTGCAGCAAAATTCTTTTTGTTTATTTTATGTCTAAATAGAACTCTATTGAAATTGTAATTGTAACTGTGGAGAGAAGGTTTAAACCATTAACTTATTATTTTTAAAAACTGAACTTATACTTCTTACAAAAAAAAACAGCTCTATATATCCTTATAAAATAAGGAGTGGTTTACAATTTTTACTTAAAATAATAAATTAATCAAGAATTTTTTCCCAATTGAAGAAAATCAGAGAAATTCTATTCAACAATTTTATAACATCCCACAAATGCTACCCTAAAATATTGTATATACGTATAAATAAGTGTATAATTAATAGAATTCATATGAATATTACCTTCTTATTCAATAATAAAATCATACCATTATTAAATAATTTCGAAAAAGAAAAAAGACCAAAACAAAGTCTCTTTTTATTCAATAATTCTTTTACATGAAGATATTCCTTTAGAGGATAAAGTTAAAATCACAGTCCTTATTCTCTTTATCATTTTGGTTTTCATTTTCTTCATGCCACCATAAATCGTTATTAAAGTTAACTTAAATCAAAGAGACAAACAACAGAACTAAAGCACGTATGTATATTACAAGAAAAAACAAAACACAAGAAAATATAATAAAAAAGTAAGGGAAAATAAAAAAAAAATAATAATAAAAGCTAAAATTGAGAAAAAAAAAAACAAACAGCTACTTTTAAAAAGTAATAATGTAGAAGAATATATTACAGATGGAGAACGTCTGACGCATATACACTTTATGTTATACCATCCCATATTACTCGTATGTACGTATATATACATCAATGGTTAAGTGTATCGACATGAACTGGTAAAATAAGATAAATTCTTTAATCGTATCAAAACTTCCTTCGTAATGTGTATGTCCTTATGGTATTTTTCAATATTATTATATATGCATACCTTAGAGAAAAAGAAATAAACGAGATGTAGTACGAGAAGGAAAAAACAAGAAGAAAATATTGTGGCAGAGAAAAAAAAATGGATATTATCTGCTGGATCTATACAATTTTACATTGTGCAAATGGATGTGCACAAAATATATTGAGTTAAATAAGAAACCCACGTATTTATGGTCTATATATTATTATTATTATTTTTTTTCATATGGATAAATTGAAGAAAAAATTTAATACAACTAACTTGTATATTATTAATAAATGGTTAAAATTTTTAGTATTTGATTTAATAAGTTACTTTAAGGGTGTAAGTGATTTTGAACCTTAAATTAATACAAGTTTCAATAAATTATTAAAGGTAACAGCCTTAAATAATACATAAAACTGTGAAGCTTTGTGTTTTAAGTAAACAATACAAACAACATTCTTAGTAACATTCTAAGTAGCTGACTGTCACTAAAGTATCAAAAATATTAACGAACTGACAAGGACATAAAAAGGATTCACGAGAAAAATTCATTTTTTTGTATTTATGTTTGTTTTGTTTGAACTACTTCTTTGTTTTGTTGCTATTTTACACATTTTTTTTAAGCCCAGACTACCCTTGTCGTATACAAGTAAAATACAGTGCAATTCGTATACAATAGGAATAGAGCAAAGTATCAAATTTTGAATAGAGAGGAGAAAAATCTTCATTATTTTGCTTATATAATTTGTGTAATATTTTTCAATGGCTGTATTGTATACGCTTTTATAATTATGTGAAAATTTCAATTGTTGTCTCTTATAAAGTTATGCTACAAAATAAAACGTTAAAAACCTTACTTATTTTTTTTAAACAAAAACGCAAGGCAACAAAAGTTGCATGTCTTAATCATGTTTTCAATATTGTAACAAATTTTTTGGTGAATGAAGTTACAAAATATGAGACACATATTGATCAATACATAGACCATGTATGGTTTATATAGCTTCAAAATTACCATTAAATTATAGGATTATTTTAAGTATTTAAAAATATATTTAGGATATTGTGTAGATGATTGTACTTTGAAGTTGTTCCCTTATAGTTTGAGAATTTTATGAAATTTAGTTACGAAAACTAAATTCAAACTAATATAAATCGGTTTAAGAAGATTAATAAAATTTCCTTGAAATTAAATTTTTTTTTGATTTCCTACAGTATTAAAATTCTTTTCAAATAACAGTTAATAAGGCTAGGCATTTCTTAGAAATATATAGGGCTACTATGTTAAAATCTTTAAAATAAAATTTATTTTATGTTTCAATTCATTCTACTGTTTGCCCTTATTTTCGTCCTTAAAATTTTTACATTTTCTTTTGATCTTATACATATATTTTTTTCTTTTAATTTTTTTTAATTCATTTTGCCAATTTTTTTGGTTCATTTTTTTTTTTTTATTTTTGGTACAGCTTTTTCAAATTCAATTTATATTTAAGTAGCTCAAATTAATCGGTATTGGTGTACAAGAAAGTGTGAATAACGTAAATATTGTGTTAAATATTTATTAATTTAATTATTTTTCCTAAATCTGAGCAAAAAAAAAAACAAAAAATGCAATTACGTTAAAGAAATTAGATTCCATAATGATTCACACGTAAATTTACATTTTTATTTGAATTTTTATTTTTTCGAAAAAAAAAAAAAAATAATAATAATAAAAGTAAAGAAGCGATAAAGAAAATTAAGAATTAAGTGCTAATAATAAATTTTTATTATCATTGCGGTCTGCAGATAATGTGTTATTATATTTTTATTCTGAAATTTTCAAGGATAACAATAAAATGAACAAAAACAGAAATGATAAAATGATTAATTCATTTATTTTTGCATAGGTAAAGTTCTTTTTCTTTTTTTCTTTTGGTAAAGTGAAAGATTTTAGGGCGAAGGTGCGAAGGTTGAAGCTTTTACGAAAGTAAACAACACTTTGTATAAAAGCTCAAAATCATTGATATTTTAAAAAAAAGTAATCTAAGATTTATGTAAATACTTAGATATTTACATAATTCTGATTTACAGAATATTTAATTATTGCTGATTCATTACGAGAATTCCAAAATGAGTGGGTTTTTGATAAAGATTAATGAATGTAATAAGGACCAATTTTGTTTGTGATTATAAACTTAGGTAGTAGTATGTTTTAAAAATATTTATATAATATATTTGATAACTGAAATGCCATAGAATAACTTAACATTGATTTTTGAAAAACAAGTAGGTAAAGCTCGATTTAAAATACATTGTTATTTATGTGTTTGAATTAACAAGGACCAGTAAAGATAATCATGCCAAGCACCCTAAGAAGGGTCTGTTGCCAAGGAATAAACGGCGTCTAAAAGTTTCTCTTCTCTTGTAGTTTAAAGCTACTACTCCAATTTCCCTATTTTCCCTGCAAAACTTGAAATCAATATCACTTTTCTGGTGTGTTCTTACATTTAAGTTGTTATATAATGTGTTATATAATTTCTAATCTATCGTAATGTTAATTCTGTTATACAAAATTATTAGCTTTGACTAATTAATTCAATTGCCGATCTATGCATTTGAGTGATATATTTTCTCTCCCTTAAATTTTATTTTTTAGCATTGGAAATGAAAACTTTTTCAATTAAAATTAAATTTCTATATGAGAAACTTTAAATTCTTTCAAATTCTAAACTATACTACTTGTTATTAATATGAATATTAAAAAGACATTCATATATGTAAGAAATTTCAATTAGGAAAATTTTCCTTTTATTCTGATAAAGGATAAAGCCATTATCTGATCAATAGTGCTTTAGGATAAAAATGTAAAAATAAATTTAAAAAGGATTTTCAAGAATGGTTTTATTGCTTTGTCATATTGTACTATATTGCGATAATTGTTCCTGAAATCATTCAATACCATTGATTATCACAATTTTTTTGTTGGATTTATTTTTTGCAAAGTAATTAGATTGGATTATGACTTTTTACGTAACAATAGTACGTAAAACTATATGTATAAAATATTAAAGAATAAGCCTTAGATCTCTTTACAAAGATCTAAGACTAAAATTTATTCTAGGAAACTACTAGAATATCTGTAATCTCTAATTGTATGTATACTTAATTCAGTTATTATCATTTTGAAGCACATATTCGTATTTATCAGTTTAAAAGTTTCGCATGCTTATTGAAACTGAAAGTAAGAGTAATTGTAAACTAGACCTTGCAAAGTTCTGTTACTGAAATTAATATTACAGTATTGAAAAAGAAGAAAGCCTAAAAGCCTACACACAATATTTTGAAAAACATTTAAAAATTAATACTTTGAATGATTTTACTGCAATTTACTATTAAAGTATACAGATGCAAGAATTATTGATAAACTAAGGATTTAGAAGTGTAAATGACTATAGAAGTATAAAAGAATATACCTACTTGACCTATAAACTTTAATAATAACTTATGGTCTAAGAAAGAAATAAAACATTACAAATAATTGGGTAAATTTTCAAAACTTTCATAAACAATTTTAAAATAATTATAAATTTAGCAAAATTGCATACTTTTAGGGGTGATTATTAGAAAATGTTATTGTTACATAAAATATTTGTTTAATTTGCTATAGTAAATTTACAAAAAAAAATTGTTTTTTTAATTTTAGGACTTTATCAGCATAACATTTGAGTAAGAAGATTATCAGATCATAGTCAAGTTAATATCTCCTCGATTGTACTATTTGCGAATCGACTATGAATAATAGTAGATATAATAATTGCGTTAGTGTACTCCTCGAATCCATACTATGTATACTGTTATTTTCCCAAAATGAACATATATTTCTACAAGCTGACCTATTGTTGGGGATATGAAAAATTAACTACACTGAAGTATATGAAAAAAAAACAATATTTCACTTCCATTAATGCAAACATTTCTAAATTTAAAAAAAAAAAACTAGTGTATTTTTTTCCTGAAATATTAAATATAGATCCGAACTCATAAAAACAGTTATTACATTGTAATTTTGTAGTAATTTCCGATTTCATTGCATACGCATTTACGTTGTGAATTCTCTTTGAAGAGCAAAATATAAAAGCTATAACCTTGATAATGATAGAATTTGAAATTGAAAAGTTTAGTCTTTAAAGTATTTTTTGTTGTAAAAAGTGTCTTTTTTTTAATTGAAAATGGCTTATACTTTTCCTTAGTAATTAAAAACATTTCTGCTCTATAAGATATTGATTAATAACGAACGACACAATTTAAATTACCGCCGAACAATGTAAAATTCTAGTATTTTGTTTAAAAAAAAATCTTTACTTACTGTCTAGTTCAATAATGAAAAATACAATTATTATTATTTTTTAGTCTAAGTGTCTTTGTCATGTAGTCATGTGTCTTTTTAAAACGCAAATTAACCAAAAATATTAGCAAAATGCCTAGAGAAAGAAAAAATTTTCTATGAGACTGAGATTGTGAAGGGAAGTTTTAGTTTACATATAAAATTAATGCATGTACATGATCTTGTTACAAGATAGTTTCCTCATTTGTTTGCGTTTCATGAAATAGATTGTAGATTTATAGAACCAGGGGTAACAGTGCGCCACTACGACTTATAAGGATGTATTTTTCCCCTCCCTGAGCACGCGACATACTCAACAACACACACTCGACACCCACTCTCCTGATGAGCTCGAACAACTTGTGGGTAACTCCGCCGTCGTGAGAGCAAAGTCGCTTATTCCCTTCTACAACGGGCGGGAAATTCACACTCTCCCAGAAGGTATTGAGTAAAATAAGTTTTGAAGAAGCACCCTAGCGAAGAGGCTAGTTGGAAAAACCATAAAGCTTTTTTTTTGGGATCGATCAGCATGGTTGTTCCATACAAAAAACTTCAATATACAATTAGCTTAGATATTTTAGTAAATTCTATTATAATTTTCTAAAAAAGAAATTGGGGAATATTTTCAAAAAATGAAAGTGAATTTTTACCTATTGTTAGAAGTGGTAAACTTCTTTAAATTCCAAATTTGACTAAACTAATCCAAATTTCGATTATAGGTTGGAAGCATATAAATAATAATATATGTATGTACGTACAGGTGAAATAGATGTGCATTGTATTTAATAAAGGATATTTTTTCACCTTTAAACAGGGGGAGTAAAATCCCAAGTCAACAATAAAACACATCAACATTCACACCCACAATATTAAAAATCTAGCACCATTAATTCCTGTTCTTTCTCTCTTTGTTTTTTGTGTAATTTGTGCTTTTAGGATATGTTTTTGTATTTTGCTTGTTTTTTTTTTTGTGCTACTGAAGAACTCAATTAAAAAACACAGGAAAATTAAAAAGAAAATTTATACACTTCCAACACATTTTTTCCTTTTAAATTACGACTTTTTATAAAAATTTCAATATTTTTTTAATACGAACAATATTGCTTAGCAGCAGATTTGAATTTGTTTTCTATTTTTGTTCATTTTATAATAAAAACTATATTGAATTCACTATATTTTGCAGGTATTTGTTACGCTGAATATTTCGGAAGGTGTAATACAATATATGTATGCCTATATGTAAATTTGGATGTATGTAAACGCACATTTCGATTTTGTTATGAAAATAAAGGATTATAAAACAAATAATTAAAAATGGGAGCTTACTGCCAACAAATTTGTTTGTATTAAAACAACGTTAGAGTGTAATTGTGCGCCAATGTAATCCTTTAAGCACGTTTTACATATATGTGTAACGCTAATTTGTTTTTGGTGGCATATTTGACGAATACACAGTGTGGATATTGTATAAAACTTATTGTGTCTGTGGAGTGGAGTGACAATAGCTCACATTGATGTGGTGATAATGGAAAGTTGAATTAAATTAGGAATGTAAAAATTAAAACTATTAATATCGGATTTTGCAACTCAATATTTAAATGAAAATTTGAGTATTTTTCCAATTTCAATTTTTATAAAGTTTAAGATTTATTGGCTGAAAATAACTTTGTATTGATTGTTAGTAATGAAAAATTGGACTAGGAATTATTTTCAACTAAATTCATTAAAATTTAAGAATTATTCTTGAACATTATAGTACAGTTTTAGTTTTACTCTTTGAAATAATCAGTTAATTTTGCAAGGACATTTGATTATATTCGTGAACTTGAATTAAAGTTTCTTAATTTTCAATGATAGTGGTTTAGTTTATCGAATAATTATGGACTTAATTAGTTAGTTTGTATAGTACAATTTTCTTCGCATTACCTTGAGATTAAATGACTGACACTTTCTTGCCTTATAGTTTAAAGACTCTTTTTAATTTGTAATTGCAATATAAATTTAAATTTTGTAGTTTTCTAAAATACAGTTTTTCAGGTTAGTACTACAAAACATTATTTACAAATTAAATTTAGTATTTTTAAATCTTTGTTAAATCTAGCCTTTCGAACAGTATTTTCGCAAATATCTTTTATTGATCGTAATATTATATTATTAAAAAAGAGATGTCTTCTCTTTAAAATTTTTAAATGCTGCACTGCTTGGAAAACTGCACTTACACTTTAAGCAGAATACCTTCAGTTTCCCCGGAAAACGAATTTTTGTAATATGATTTCCGCAGTTGATTTCACATAAAGAGTGTTTTTTTTTTTGAAACCGAAATAATATGACGATTAACAATTTTCAAAAAATTTTAATATTGCACATGAATTGTAGCCTCAATTTAAAACATGATTAAAATATTTAAATTATTTTACTCATTTCCATAAAATATTCACAAATTTTTTCGTTAAATTCTTTTCATTTTGTGCTATGTTTTTGTCTTTCTGCTCAATCAATTTTATTTTTCTTTTAAATTTATAGGAAAACCCATTTTACATAATAAAAATGAAAATATAAGCTTATATGTAAAAAAAAAGAGAAACGTTTTTCTTTTTATTTAATTTTGAATTTGTATTGTAAGGTTTAATCCAATATTAAATTGCTTTCCTGAATCCAAAATGAAAATTAAAATAAATTACATTTCGCCTACATTTCAATTTAACATTTCACCAATTATTTTTATCATTATTGCAAAATTTTCGTGGATGCTAAATGGGAATGAACTGTGTGTGTGTATACATAAATGTGTTTATATACACAAATGCGATAAATTTAATGAAATGAAGAAGAATCAAGGAAATATGTAATAAAATAACAAAAAAAAATATATATAAAGAGCAGATGAGATAAAACTTGGACATGTTTAAATAAATTTAAAGATATTTTTCACTTCAATTTTAATTTATCAATACTTAACGTTATTACTTTATAAATAATATTGTAAGTGTTAGGTTAGGTATACATATAGATGCAGAGTTTGAAGTATGAAATTATATTTAGGAGTGCAAAAGGGACGCAAGAAAAAAATCTTAAATTATTTAATGTTAAAAAGTTTTATTATAGAATTTGTACCTATACAAGGTGTGCAAAAGCCATGGTACTTCCGAAAAATGGTAATTTTTTAAAGTATTTGGAGGTGTAAGACGAGGCAAATGATTTTCATTTTGGAAAATAAATCTTAAACAATTTTGTTTTTGTTGTGAAAATACTTTGGTTTAGTAATTTTTTTCAATTTGTTTTCATGAGGTTTTCGATTAAAGGATTCTTGAAATTTTTGGCATATTGTATTGTACAAAAATGGAGCTCAAAATACCGACATTATTACAACAAATAGAAAAGTGATATGCCTGATTTTTTGGAATTCTTTTTGAATTTTTTTTTCTAAATTTTTTACTTCGGAATTGAGTGCCTCTGAAACTGACAAAATCTTTGATACGAATGCTAAAAAATTTTGATACATCGCTAAAACGGAAACTGTATTTGCCGTGTTTCTCGAGTTCTCAGTAAAAATGTAAAAATTCAACGGTTTTCAGAAATTACATTTTTAGGATCTTATATAGCTCGAGAACGACTGAAAACACAAAATCTTAATGCGTTTCTTTTTCATCTAGACTAATATTATAAACCTGCTACGGAAGTACCATCAGCTTTCGGACACCCTGTAGGTATATATAATTGTATATGTATATATATATTTTGTCTTTCAATTTCACTCTTAATACCTTAAATGTACATAATAAATCCTATTGTATATTAGTATTCTAATATTATTATTATTTTATATAACATAGCCATCCAATTTTAATAAATCCTCTATACAATTCAATGTGTTTATGAGGAACCAAAAAAAAAAATAAACAAAAAAAAGTAAAACAATAAGAAAAAGTGTCTGTGGAAAATATCCACAAATCTATACTGTTTTAGCCTAAAGCAAGAGCAAATATATTAGCAATCTTAACGCCATATAATGAGCATGAATAAAACATATATATGCATAATATACATATATATATACAAATATATATATATATATGTGTATATTATATTTACATATTCAATAATATTATCAGGTATTCCGTTTTATTTATAGTATTTCCTTCTTATGATTTTGTAAGAATATTTGTCTCAGAAAATCTAATGGCCTAGACATTATGTTCTCCAATCACAATTTATAAGGAATATCTACGGGAGTATGCACAAGAGTGTATGCATAAAAGTATTAATGCATGGACATCCGTCTATACGCAAAAAAGAAAATATTTTTTTTTATATCTATAAAAAGTAGAAATCGCAGTAGAAATAAAGAAATTTGTGAATGTTATCAATTATAACAACTTATAGTTTCATTTGTACAAAGTAAATGTGCAATACAGGTTGGATATACTAAAATTTATCTTAATTACATTGTACTGTCTTTATTATAAAATTTCATGAAAAAAATATTTTTTAACCGGGAATGACATTTGTAAAAGCCAACAACTTTATTAGTTGGCTTTCTTCTATTCTTCTTCCGAATTTCGGCGCACGAAAGTGCCACATTACGCGACCGAAATTTGGGTTTTGACTGTCGCAAGAATCATTCCCATAACTTTGCATATAAAAAAAACTGCGGATCTCCTATTAGAAAATGCAAATCTCTTTTCATATTTTCAATTTGGATGTTTAACTTTTGTTTCTTCTACATTAAAATAAGTGCCATAAATGTTAATGTCATTGATTAAACCTAAACATTGTTTAAAATTTTACTTTTCTTTACTGTATTAACTAATCTTTTCTAAAATTCTTTCGAAATTTTATATACATATTCACATTACGTCACTGTGTCATTATATAGACATAATTTAAAAATATATATTTATCGTTTATGTCATTATTTTATACTTTATTACTTACCTTTTCGACATCCGTCTCAAGAAAAGTAATTTTCTTTCCAATGCTATTTAAATATTCTGGTGATAAATGGGATGTGATATCAAAATGCTTAGATTCACTATGCGTTAATGCTTCATTAGGAGGACAACAATACTGGCTGGTTGACGTTAACCTAAAAACAATACGTCCTCTTGATGTAATTTGTATAGTAGAAGCTTTAACAAGTGGTAGAACTTTAGTTGTTGATGGTGTATCTATATATGTATAAAGAAGTTTCCAAATATTAATGTACATTATAACAAAAATATTATGTTATGTAAATATATTTTAAAAACGAGAAAAAATAGAGTTGACCTTGTCAACTCTGTGATACCCGTACGAATTTGTCATTCTATGTGCGAATAAAGATGCTATAACTGACTATGGGACAGACTATGACTTTAAGTTGCCATATTACCATGTTAATTTATGCAAAATTTCAGTACTGTGTTTTTCAAAATACTGTGTGTGCCAAACTACTATTGAAGTTGTATGGCAGCTACCAGAAAGAACCAAGAAATGTTAACGAATTTTGTCAAGCACATCGGCCGTACTAATATATTCACTTCACTTGTGTGAAATTTCAATAGCATAGCTTGCATAGTTTCTGAGATATACCCAAATAAATTTTGAAATTGTATGGCAGCTATCCGAACCGGTACCCCGATCATGTCCAATTTAAATAGGGTTCTGGCACTTACGACAATAAATCATTTGCGAAAATTTGGTGAACTTAGCTCAATTAGTTTTTGAGTTATCGTTGGGACGAACGGACGGACGGACAGACAAAGCTAAATCAACTCAGAATTTGATGCTGATCAAAAACATACACTTGGGTCTATATCTAACACCGTTATTTCTTAGCGTTACAAACGGTAAGGCAAATTTAGTATACCCTTCGAACATACGTTCGTACGGGTATAAAAAAATTAAGAAGAGATGCAAAAAGGAAAAATGACGAACAAAAAAAAAAAATACCAAAAATAAAAATTATGCGGTAAGAATAATATTGAAAATACAAACCTAAATATTTATAGAAACCCAAAATATTCTTGTGATTAATAACTGTAGATAAAAGTTTATCTTTGTGTTAGGATGAAAGGAAAAACAGTTACTTAAAAACAAAAAGTTAAATTTCTAGAGTAAATCTTTCGATTCTCTTTTAAAAGAGGAATTTTAATTGAAATAGTGTTACCATTTTAAGAGTATAGACGTAGTATTGTATAATAAACTCCGAAAAGTTGCTACATCAGGATACAAATATGTAGTACTCGTAAAAGCACAATTAGTTTATTATTATTGTAGATATCTTGTGAGGTAATATGAGCAAGGGAATTATTATTTTGTATGAATTTCGATATAATATAATAAAAAACGTGAAAGTGGCGTATGGATCAAAATAGCATTCAGCCGACGATATGTATTTTAAAAATCTAGTAAAGGGATCGCCCATAATTACGAAAACGTAACAACAAGCACATCGTCTCTGATTTGTTTTTGCATAACTAATGCTATTTTTAATAAATTTATGAAAACATGAGATTGTCTTTGCTGTCCGAAAAAAAAACTGTATGCAAATAAACAAAAGATGTGGATAAGACCGCAATTGACATTATTGTTTATGACTATATCACGAAAATTGAGCGCAACTTTGTAATGTGTGTTTTTTTAGCTTACCATTGAACTAAAAGTGTTCATTAGCAAGCGACTTATTTATATCTAGAATCATATTTAATTTTGATTTTTTGACGAATAACATAATTTCGAAAGCTTTGGTTTTGCTCATATTTATACAAAATACAGTAAGGTCTATTGATTTTCTGAGAAAAATTTGTTTGTACGCCTAATGTCAACGCTGTTCAATATAAAATGATTTTTTTTTATATTAGGTTTATTAAATTTATTATTAATATCTTTGTATTTATAGCAGAACAGATATTAGCTGCTTTAAGCAAATCTACACTGTGATTAAAATTCATGAGCGATAAAAGAACAACAATGAAAATTTTCCTTAAGGCTACTTATTTTCCTTTTATATAAAATGTATATTTTGTGTTTTTTTTTTGTTTTGTAGAAATTCTTTATTAATATAATTTGGGAAAACTTGAACCTATTAACACATTATAAATTCTATAGGGAAATAAATGTTCTCATTTTTTTTTTGTAAAAAAAAAAATTGTTATAAATTATTTTGTTGTTGATATTTTCTACACTGTGGCTTTTTTTTCCTTTTCTTTCTCAATTACTTTAAATGTGTTTTTAAAACCTAATTGATTAAATGCTTATGATTGTGTCTTAAATACTTCAAAACTTATATGCAAGATTATAACTATACTGAAAAGTCACCTTTGCTTTGAAAAAAAAAATATTTTTTGGACAGCAACCAAGGCGAATTCAATTTTTAATAAAATTAAATTAATTTCTAAATTTCTAAATCTAGAACTGAAACTCTCAGTGTGAAATATGAATTTTAAGATCTTTTCAAAATTCTTTTTACAAAAAAGAATTCTGCCATGAAAATCAACTTTCGTTTTTCAAAACACCCTTGAAAATATTTTTCCAATAAAAGAATTTTTAATGATTTTAAAAATAACTTAAGGTGATTTCGTCAACAAGGATAATATCAAGAAAATAATTAAATTTTTTTGGAATGTCTATATTGATTATCTAAATTTAAAATTATTAAAAGAAATAGGAAAGTATAAGTAGTAGAGTTTTTTTTTTAACTTTTTTTGGAAATATATTATAGGCTATAGAAAAGTTATAAAAAATATTTATGGGATTTTGATTAACAAAATTTTAATAAAGATAAAATATAAGGAGATATCGCAAAAAAAATCAAAAATATTGTAATACAACAATTTACATTGGAAATTAAAACATTTTTGAATATAGTTCTATATTTTTATTAGAAAAACTTGGCACCACGCAACGCATCGTAAATATTAAATATTCGAGTGGTCTTTCTTTAACAAAATTACGAAATTGCTTTAAATTATAAAGTTGTATAGGTAGCAAGTAGGTAATTTTTTTGTGATAATTTAAAATATTTTTTTAAATTCTGAAAAATGACTCGTTTAAGTTTATATTGCTGTTGACGTTTCTCAGATTTATTTTTTAAGATTCCTTTAGCAATGAGTGGAGAAAAGGATATGAACAATTATACTTGAGAATATTAATTTAAAAATTTTTCTCTTTGAAGAAAAAATTTTTAAAGTCCTTTTAAAAATTCTAATCAAATACCTGCTAAAAGTAGCTACAGGTAATTTTCTCTAAACCTATAAATACATAAATTGACAATTTTCAAGAATACAATGTATATATACTTAATATACATATAGCGTCTTATTTACGTTAGAAAAGAATTATTTTTTCAAGCATATACTGGAAAATTTTCATGTCTATACGTATATGTAGATACTATGATAAAAATATCTAAATAAAATTGATATTAAAATGGTAAAATATTTTTTCAATCAAAAGCAAATCTACTTACCAGAAAGAAACAAATCCTGAAGTGCTTGTACCGATTGACATAATAATGCCCACATTTCCATTTCAGTAAGTTTTCCACTTTTAGTTGACATCACATCTGCTAATGTCACATATTTTATTTCAGATTGAATACGTTTTCTACCAGTTATTCCAACTGAAACACCCATCATTGGTAATGGACTTAAAGGAACTCCAACAACAACATTATCATAGCTACCTCTACTACTACTACAGCTATTTACATCATTATTTGATTGAATTTTGGATGGAAATTTAAAATAATTTCTATTTGAATTGACATTAAGGATTCCATCAATATTTTTATTTATTAATTGATTATTATCAACAGCATTATTTCCGGTTACTACATTTAATTTCTTTGCATGACATAAAGTTAAAAGGTCATTTCCGTTTGGAATTTCACATATTTTTGTATATTGATGTGACGACGATTGTAGTTGTTTTGGCTGATGTTTTTGATTTTGATATAAATTAAGTTGCCCATCAGCAATATTTTCACAAGTTGATAATTTTAGTTTTGTTTCGGATTTTATTAAATTACTTGATGTTGTTGCTCCAGCTTTATTTGTGTCAAAATGATGTAATTTAATTTCCTGTTCATTCATAAATTGTTTTCTATTTGAATTTACTATAGGAATTTGATTATTATTGTTTTGCGGTTGTGAATAAAAATTGATTATTTGTTGTGGTTTATGGCATCCATAAAATTTATTTTTATCATTTAAAATATTATTCTCTAATGTCGATTTTATTTGAAGTTTATCTACTGGCTCTTCAATATCCTTAGAAGATAAACAATCATAATATGGTTTTTCGAATTTTATACTAACAGGAGGAATATTTTTATATCCTTTTTTCAATTCTTTAGATGGAATAGGATGTGTTGTTGTTGTAGTTGTCGATGCTGCTATTGCCAATAATCCCGTTGATTGTGAATTTATTAAATTTTCATTGAATGAAATTTGATCATTTGGCTCTGAAATATGAATGTCCATAATTTTTTGTACATTCGAACATGTTGCTGTCTGTTGGCTATTTGGAATATTAGTTTCAGATTTTGTAAAATACGGTTGTTGCAGTTGTTGTTGTTGTTGAAATTTTTCTTGCTGATGATATTTTATTTGCTGATACGGTTGTTGTGAATGTAAGTTTATATAAGTGCTCTGATAATTTTTATTTTCTATATTTGAATAGAATTGTGGTTGAATTTGGATTTTCTCTTGATTTTCTGGTAAAACATGTTCATAATGATAAGCCATTGGTGGTTTTTGTATGTTGCCATTGTTATGATGAGTATAAATAGGATTTAGTTGACATTTTGTATTAATGGACATGTGTGATGGTTGAAAATTAAAATTTTTATTTTGTTGTTGTTGTTGTTGTGGACGTTGCTCTAATGGATTATTCAATAATGGATGTTGCTTTTGTGGAATATATTTGTGAATTTTATCATATTGTTGCAAATATAATCTGGGAGGTTTAGCTGGTGGAATGATATTTTGATTATTAGAATTAGAATTATTGTTGTTGGTAGAATTATAATTATTGAATATTGCACTGGTAATATCGTTCTTATTATTATTATTCAAAATATTTTGATTCTGTGTATTGTGAACTGTACTTTTCGAATCAATTGGAAAATATTGTTTTTTATCACCAATTTGATTTTCTAATAATTTTTTATCTCCTGTATTTGATTGTTGAATTTGGGAATTATATATTGTTTTGCAATCAATTGATTTATTTTTTGTATCTATTGGTAACCATTTTCCAGAAATAAGATTGATTTTTTGATTTTCATATTGCTTATCTTGATTATATTGTATTGCAATTTGTTGCTGCTGCTGTTTTTGTAATTGTTCTTTATTGTTGCTTGATTCATGGTTTGTAATTTGCTGTTGTTCATGGTTCGGATGAAAAATTATATTATGACGATTTAATGTGGTGTTATTACTATTATTGTCATTTGTGTTTGTTAAAATTCCTATAGATGATTTTGGTAGGTCCTTGCACTTGTATTGTAGGTAAGGCCCCCTAGGCAATGTATTTGATAAATAGGCACCATAGGTGGGTCGATAATTTTCTATATTATTATTTATATTATTATTATTATTGGTATTATTGTTATTGCTATTATTATTATTGATATTATTGTTGTTGGAATTATTATTATAATTCGCGCTATTTTTCATTTTATTATATTGTTGTATATTTATTTCTGGTAATGTATTACTCTGCTGTTGAATATATTGGATATGATGATTACTTTTATCATTTTGTATTAATTTTTCATTTGATGAGTGATATGATTGTGTTTTATTAAAATTTAATGAATTGAAATCTGCAAAATTTGTTTTCTCCTTTCCTACATATTTTTGATTTATTTCAGTGTGCAACCTAAAATGAAATTGAACAATAAAAAGTAAATAATTATAATCTATATCCGTAATTGGTATTTTCAATAATTTAATTTGGTTAGAATAAAAAAAAATAAATAAAAATTGGAGTAATAATTGTTTTGAATAACAAAACCAATGCTTTATTTCATAAAACAAGAAATAATATTTATTATTCATTAAATTTTCCATTTAATTGAATTTATACAGAATTTTAAAAATTTATTGTCAAATTTTTGTTTTTTATTTTTTAATTGAATTCTAAAGCAATGGTATGCCGATAAAATAATATTGGATACATTTATAAATAATTGCATTGCGAATATGTTAAAATAAATAAAAATTATTTTAGAAAATTTCAGCAAAATGACATTCAGATCAATCGTGTTTTAGCCATAGCTCCTTTAAAATTTTCACTTTGTTTTGAGCATATAGAAGAGCAAATAACAGAGAAAGTACTGTTTGAGTAGTTATAGTAATTAATCACTATCACATTTCTAAGGCTAAGTTGAAATGGATTTTCAATATTAAAAGAATAGAATTTAGTTATTGGAAATACTTTTACAAAATTTAGACAAATCAAATAGGAACTACTTCAATATTATTATTTCAAAAACAAAAAACTTCTCGTAGCAGAAAATTTCAGTACGAAAAATTACTGAGACTGAAATTTGCTTAGATACAGCATTTTTAATAGCAGAAATGATGTCAGACGGATGAACTAGTCACATATTTTTGTAATGCCTGTTGGAAAGGTAAAGATTATTCAATTTTATTGAAAATTTCAAATTTTGTGGAAAATTTAAAAAACAACAAAAGCTGTTCATAAATTTTTAATGTCGCGATAATATTAATAATTTTTACTTTGACTGCAACACTGTGGTTATTTTAAAAAGTTCTTGTATACTATTCTTACTACTTGTTATGTTGCTTGCTTATGTTGCTTTTCTTCAAAATTATCAACATTTAACTTACACTAGGTATACATAATATTTTAACGGTTCAAAAATACACACAACCATACAAAGAACAAGCATTTCTTAAATACCATGGCGTATATATTTCAACAATGCAATTATTGTTTTGTTTCTCTCATGCTTGAAAAAAAAAATGCATATTCCGGTTGCTGCAATTCTTTGCTCATCAAAATTCATAAAAGTAAAAAAAAAAAGGAGGAAAAATAAACACAGAGATAAGAATATTTTTCTAAATGGAAAGGATAACAATAATTTGTTTCTTATTACTCCTGCCGTCTTCGTTTTTCCTACATAGTGAAAAAAAACAAGCTTTAAAACGAAACAAAGCAGTCAATTGATTTTTTTTTAAAGTGCTGAACTGTGACTGGAGCATTTAATTTTTTGAAACTTTACAATTGTTGTTGCTTTTTTTCATCTTTTTCTAATTCATTTCTGTTGAGAAACAAGGACAATTATTTTGCAAATTAAAGTTGTTAAACGTCTTGGCAGGATATGAATCAGATTCAAGGATTTTAGATGTTTTTCAAAATATTATTTTTTACTTGTTTGTTTGAAAAGGAGGAAAATAAAAAAAGAGAAAATTTTGTAACACATTTTTATTTAAAGCTAAGTGCATATTATAGTTTTATTGTAGTTTGGAAGAGCTCTTTTATAAAAGAGCAAGGTCAAAATGTTAAATATTAAATTTCTATTTTGTAGAGTTACAAGAAAAAAATATAAAATAATAGTGAAAAATTATTAAATATGAGTACTTCAATATTGAAATTTTCAAAAAAAACATTTAATAAAATTTTTAACATCAGCACACTAGTTTTTTAATTACAAATAAAAAGAGCAAATATACATACATATGTAAATATATAGCTGTAGCTATTTCATAAATTCTATTTTTGGTGATTTCTGTAAAATGCTTTTCATGAAATTCTTTGTTTCCTACACAGAAAATTCTCCGTATTTTAAGATGTAGAAAACTGCAGTAAAAACGGCATTAAATCTTAAATACAGTATATCTTTGCAGAAAACCAATTTCTCAAGCAGAATTTTTTTTTTTTTAATTCAAACACATCATCATTTAAAGGTTCCAGTTATTCAAAATTCTAAAAATTTTGTTTTATAGCGTTTTATATCAACGACTTATATTTTAAACGCTTAGCATAATCGATTAAACAATATTGGTTACTTCAAGAAAATTAATTCTACTTTCATGGCCAACTAAAGGCCAACACGATAATAATATTATTCTAATTATTATTAATTAATTAATGAAAATACAATTGATGAATTCTCTCCACTATATATAAGTGGAATATTTCATTATGAATCAAGCTTAACAACACATGTGAAAATTCTAATACGAATCTGTCACATTCTTGTTATTTCATTAACCTAAGTAATATTATGAAATTTAACAAAAGTAGTAATATGAGAATATGCGAATCTGTTAAATTTGTGGTACTTGAGACATGACGTTAAAATATATCAGATTCTATACAAGTACTGAGGTACGAGTATTTTTGATTATCGAGTAATAATATTTATTTCGAGTCCTCGAAGTAACTAAAAGTTAGTATAATTATTTCACTGCATACTATGTTAAATAGGGGAATGTTTACAGCTTGAAAGAATTGTCTCAAAGAAATTTCTTCGATTTTGTTATAGTGCGTATTTACATAATACATATAGAAAATTCAAATTATGATGGGGTGTTATAAATCGTATTTATATAAATAATTTCGTATTTAAACAGCAATATTTTTTAATTTAGTTTTTATATTATTATTTTTTTTAAACACAAGGTAAATATTACAAGTTCAAACACATTATATGAAATGGAATTTTATTTGTTTTCCATCGTCGTTTTCATTTTTTGTTTGTAACTTTTCTTCATTTTCAAATTTTCCAATTATATTTTCTTTCGGAAACTTTAATAACAGATTTACAATTTTATGTTAAACTGACATTTTTAATAATTTTCATGACAAATACCTTATTATTCGTTCCCACGTTTCTTATGAAAAAAGTGTAAATAAAGCATGTAAAAGCCAAAAAAAAAATTTCATTTTAAAGATTGCGTATACATGCACAAACACTGATTTTTCATTAAAATTTTCAATATAAGAACTTATTCTGTAATGTATCGATTATAGCGCACAACAACTTACATAATATTTGCAATGCAGAACAGTTTTTGATTTTCCGAATGTTTGATTAAGTAGCTTGACAAAATAAATTTAAAAGAAATCCATAATTGCATATAAATGAACTACAAACATATCTGAATATTTTTTCAAAAATGAAAACATGTGGTTAGAATAACTTAGAATATAGAAATGTTTCTGTTCATATGCCAGTGTATTTTCTGTTCATAAAATCGAAGCATGAAGATATTTTATTTAAGAAATTCTAAATTAATCAACTTTTACCGGATTAATAAATTTTTATATTCTAAATTTTTTATGAATTATTTGTGTTTTCACAAAAAAATTTGTTATGATATTACAAAATTTCGCATATCAATTTTTGGCGAAAACGCATTTCATTATGGCACGGAAATTCAAATACAGTATTTTTAGCGAAATATATAGGATCTGCAAGTTTGTTGGTTTACTCGTGTATCTCAATTTTAACTGATTTTCGATTCTGATGCAAATTTATGTTTAAGTTTATTTTGGCTATACACCTCGAATTGAGCAATTTTTGGAATAGATTTGATTTTAAGAACTGAATTTTTGTACTAAGTGTAAATTTTACGTTAGGTAGATAATTTTTTAGACAAAATTCAACGACAACGCATCTGACAAGAGAACTAGTTATATAATTTTTAAAAGGACATTTTCATAATCTTGGATAACAATGGATATATAAAATTGCTCTCTTTATTGAATTATGAATTTTTGTTCGCGACTTTATGCTTAACTACAAATTAGTTTTATAATTTTTACTTTATAATTTCTTTAATTTTTTTTTACTAATTAGTAAAAATTTAATTAATTTTAAGTATCTGTTACTGCGTACGTTTAAGTTATATTTCATTGGAAAAAAAATGAGTTGCAGGGCAAAATTTGAATCACGATAATTAGAAAACTCAGGACACTCAGATAGCATACGTCCAATCAATATATTTCAATATTTTAGTACTAATCTTATCCAAATTTCACTGTTTGTTTTTAGATTGTGATTGTTTGAGAAAAAAAATTCCTTCCTTTTTATCTTAAATCATTGTAAATTTTGGCAAAATATAAATTGAGCTTGAGAAAATTTTTGGTTTAAATTTATTTTAAAAATCATTAGAATTATTTATGCAATTTATCTAAAGTGATTATTTAGCTAAAATTTAATTATAAAAGATGTTTATTAAACTAACTTCGACCTTGTACAAATAACGGCCAGAAAATTCTTATAATAAATTATAAAAACAAATAAATTTTAATAGAAATCTTTCATTCTCATAATTTGTATACATATTATTCCAACATAGTTTCAATACAACGTGTATAGCCGTTGCGATTATAATGGAAAGGAATCGATGTGATGCTGACAAAGAGGAATCGATATTATGGTAATTAAGTCTCAAATTTATATCTTATTATTTTGCGTTACATGAATAATGATATAATATGATTTTTAAAATTTTCTAATAAATTATAAAAAAATGAATATGATGAGGTATTACGTAAAATCTCAAAAAAAAAAAAGAATTTGTTAGCATATCATATTATAAATTATCCTTGCTGCAATTTGTCATCATTTCATTTACAAAGGTCCTTGTAATATAAAATAACATGTACCATTTCCATTTTTTTTGTCATTATTAATTTATCCGTTTCTATGAATTTTTTTCAAAAAAGCATGCAAAGATATTCTCTTTACGCGTATTTGTGTGTACACTGCACACATTGCTTTTAAGCAGTATACGTGGGTCTATATTATTATCTAATATCTAAAATAGAACATTATCAACCTTGGATTGTTTTTATCTTGTTAAAAAAAAAAAATTAAGCAAACTTTTTCATCAAATAGAAAACTTTTTAAAGGTCTCTATAGAATTTTTCATCAAAACAGACAAGTCAATTTTTAAGAGTATACCTAAT
Organism: Condylostylus longicornis; assembly: GCF_029603195.1. NCBI lineage: Eukaryota > Metazoa > Arthropoda > Insecta > Diptera > Dolichopodidae > Condylostylus > Condylostylus longicornis. The sequence goes on along the minus strand of NW_026578009.1, from coordinate 1,077,304 downwards.
ATATAGGATGCTTAAAAGTATTTTTAATCTGTGTATAAGAATTACAATTTTCGCACATCAATCATTAAAAATCACATTTTGAGTATTTTAAAGTAGGTACTTATTTAAAAGAAAAAATTAAACAATTTCCTTGTAATGTGTAAAGCAAGGTAGCATGGTAAATTTTATTATATTAAAAATTTGGTTGTTTCTATCGAACACATTGTATACGATAAGGGAGGTAATATGATGGCACCAAATTTCGGATGTCGAGTTTTTGGTTGAAATTTTTGGAGAGATCTCGGTTGGGTTGTTTGTCTGTATGTGTATGCGTGTATCTCAAGTTCGGGTGAACCAATTTTTGTGAAATTTTTTATATATGTATCAGTTTATTTTGGCTATGTCACAGATTGATCAACTTTAGGGATATATCAGACCGATTGATAATTTCTCTTTATTTTTGCGAAAATAAAGAGAAATTATCAACTAATTTACTTGAAATTTAATTAGGCTCGAAAACCGAACTGGGGGCAGATTCTACATTTTTTACCATGTAAGCCGAACGGATTGATGGAACTTTTGGAAGTTTTATATTTGAGTTCGGTTGTTCTGGCTGAGAAACTAACTGATAAACTTTTCAGGGAATTTGAATGGCCAAAACTCTACTTAAAGACAAATTTACATTTTTTGATGAATCTTAACTAAAAGCCTACTATACTGTCCTCAAAAGTAAAAAAATATGTTTAAAGCGCATTTTTATAATCTTTTGCAACGCTTTCACTAAGCTAGACAATATGCATTGCGGTCGGTTATATGCTGATCACATCAGATTTTTTAAGATGAAGTTTGTTTTTTAAAGAATATTATTAAACATAATGTCTTTATTTTCTTCAAGGTTTTTTTTTTTTTTGAAAAAGTATTGCAAGTTGTCAAAATTTTTAATAAGTTGAATGAAATTAAATTAATACTAAGTTATTTTCAAAACTCATTATATTCAAAAAAGATTAGATTTTTTTTTTAGATTTTCAAGATTTAAATTTAGATGTTGTTGAGAAAGAATTTCTATTTGGAAAATATTCAAAATTTGTGGTTGGATTCAGAATATTTTCAAATTTCAATTCGGAAAAACATTGATAATCTTTTACTGATTATGACAGCTTGCATCCTTTTTTACCTTTTTAAATTAATTAACATAGTTGAATTTCTGACAAGAAATGTCCTTTAATTTTATATTAGTTTTACGTAGCTAGATCCAATTATGTACGTGTTACGGACAGGTATAAACGTTGCGGGTTAAACGATAAGATTTATAGTCGATTTATGGGGCAAAAACTTCTGGGTGATTTTAGATTATAGTAATATGCAATTCTAAATGAATTATATTTTTAATTTTCAATGTATAAAGGGCTTGTTCTCATGAACAATAATACTAAAATCTGATCTCTGACTCACACTTTGAGTACAGAGCAATTAAGATCCTTTTTAATTTATTATTATTTTAGAAATAAAATAAATTTATGTAAATAATTTCTTATTTCCGAAGTCTCTTTTATCACAATTCTACTGTAAAATAAATTCAAAATTGTGCATCAATATTTTCTTCATACATATATACCTTCATAATTATGTAAGTTATACGTAAGAATATTTTTATATAGTAACTGTTAAATATACATGTATATTCATTACAAGTACTTAATTTTGAATTTAAAATTTTCATAAATTATTATTCATTACTATTGTTATACATTATATTATTAAAATGAGAATATTCTAGACCCAACAAAAATAGATAAGGCAAAAGAAATAAAATACCTAACCAACTTTTGATATATTACCCAAAATTAATGAAGTTCGGCCTTGAAAAACCAAAAAAAAAAAAATTAAATTATGTTGATTTCGTTAAAATTTTTGTCCTGGTTTTTTTAAACCAAAAGAATTTTTTTTCTTTTTTTTTTTCTTTTTTATATTTTTTAACGCTATATAAGTATAAAAGTGAAATAATGATGTCATTTATAGCAAAATTGATAAGGTGGATTCCAAATATTTTTTTTTTAACACGTGTACCATTCAACACTGAATCTTTAGAAAATGTTGATTCATTGTGTAAAAAGTGTAATATATTTTATCATATATAAAATATTCGTATGGGAAATGAATTCCTTTGGGGGTTTCCTACATTAGATAAACAAAAAAAAAAAAAAAAAAATTGTCAATAGAAAATATTTTTGATTTATGAAACATTTTAGAGATTACATTGGAGGCTCTCAATATTTGAAATAATGTTGCTTGTTATTCAATACCAAAAAATTTCCCAGTGATTTTTAAAATAAACAAGTAAAATGTATTTTAAGAACCAGGGTGCATATTATTACAAGAATATATGGCCTTTTGTTGAAAAACTTTTATTAAGCGAAAAATAGGAAGGTCGTAAATTCGTGAAGATATTCATGAATGTGAGACAAAAAAGTAGAGAATGGTAGCACATGTTATTAACAAATTGTATTCAAAGGCAATTAATTAAAAATTTTGTTGTTAAATAGACCGAAAATTTTAAATTTTCTATTCTAGTGTCAAAAACTTTAAAAAATTCATTAATACAAACTTTCCATTTGTGCAACTAAAAAACTGTTCTGGTTAATTACTTTTCGTGTCTTCATTTTAAGCAAATTAAAGAAAGTTAGTCTTCACCCATAATAATTAACTTCTCCAAAAAGAAAAAAGTTAGTTCAAAATAAATTTTTGTTGTTTGTGTTTCTGGGATGCAATTATCTGCTAGATACCGACATACCCGTCGGAAGTTTAGCACCTTCTGAAAATAATTTTTCAGATGATGTTAAACTTCCGGTTTCTTGAAAATAATGTATATGAAAATAATGTAGAAAGTATACAATACAAGAAGTGGTTTTAGGTCTTCTAAAATTTCGATAAAAATATGTGCAATATGTGTGATACGAAAACCTGCCTTCATACACACAGAGTTTAAATTAATTTCAATTATTTTACGCATTTGATTGTTTAAAGGCAGACGTTTTTTTTACCTCCTCATTTGTATTTATTATAGTAAAGAAATTTTTAGATAAAACTTATTTAGTTACCACAAACTCTATCAATTTAAGATTGGCAATGCGTGCTTAATTTGTGTTCAAAAGCTAACTATCATCTAAATCTAAAAGAATCATTTAATCATCTAAAAGAGAAACTACATAACAAGTTATTAATGTTAATTTTAAATAACCCATGTTATGGCACAAAGTTTTGCATGTCGAGTTTTCAGTGGAAATGTGTTTGTCTATGACATATTGGAAAGGTTGACTAAAATATTTTTTTAGAAATTTCAGTTCTGTTTACGGATGGTAGTTATAATTTTGCCCATATACAGTGAAATAATCAACCAATTTTTCTGATATTTAGATAAGATCAAATAATGAGGCGGTCAATTTCTCAGGAGCATCAGGGAACGGAAACTGAACTATCACGATAGGTGAATTTTAGATTTGTACCATATTTGAGGAATTAATTCAATTTCTGCAAATTTGGTATTTGAGTTTCGATTATCAACAAAATCAATTGATAAAAATGGAATCACAAAAAATCAAAACCTGTTAAGAATAAAATTTACAATTTTCTAAGACTTATGCGACACTTTAACAAGGCGGTTATGTGCTGATCACATAAGATTTTTTTTCCTACCGTTCGTTTTTGTAGTATATGCACTGTTAAACCTTAAATTACGAGTACAATACTACAATTTATAAATTTGATCATAAAATATTCTTAACAAAAATGAATCAATGCATTGATTTAGAAAATTTAAGTCAGTTGTATTTTTATTGCCATGCTATAAGATTTTATAATCAATATCTATAATTTATTTAATTTCAAGCCTGTATTATACGCAATGTATGTAAGAAGTACATAGGAAGAATATAAGGACACAATTTTAGAAGCTATTCAATTCTTACCTTGGTAAGTAGTTTATCGAGAAATTACACATTTTGGCTAAAAATATGTATTAACAATTTTATATTGTAGGTTCCCTTTTGCCTATTCATTGTTATTATGCCTCTCATCATCATTAAGGCAGTATTAAATAAATTTTATCAGAAGTAATATATTTTGCTCTAATATACATACTGTATGTCCTGTTTTTCTTTCACGTTTACCACGAATTTGTGTAAACAAATTTAGTAAGAAATATTTTTTATAAATTAGTCTGTCCTAAATATTAGCCATTTAATTTTCGGTATTTGAAACCTGTTCTTGATTATGAATACATTATGCTTCCAACTTTATCAATCATAAAGGATCAATCATAAAGGAAAAGAATGATTGAGAATTAAATTTTAATATTGATTATAAATTTTCATACTATATGAATAAAAATTCGAATTTCCAATATTATATATGATAAGTTTGATGCAGTAGCTAAAATGATAAACTAGCAGTTAAATGTTGAAAGAAATCTTAAATCTGCCCGTTGTCATTGCACCCATCACATAAAATTGGCAGAATATACTGTTATAATTAATAAATATATTGTTCTGTTGTCCCTTAAAAGTTACTCACATTCGATGCTTTTACTCAATATTAAAATATAAAAGTTCGATTTCATATAATGACACTATAACAATATACACCATCAGTATCATCATCATCATCATAGTCATTTATATATATACTTTTATATGATCACTACCTTACACATATAATATTGTGTCGGTGTTTTATGTAGTGAATTCATTTACTGTCAAAAAATAATAAGGAAGAGGAAATAAATCGAATAAAATAGTAAAAAAAATAAAAACAAAAAAACAATAGCTTTAGATTTTTTTTGTCTCTTTTTTTTGTTGTTGTTTCCTTTCTATTCTTGTATTTTTCTCTTTCTCTTTTAGTATACTATTTCTTATATTAGAATTTTTTTTGTATAATTTTTTCGGTGTCCTGATTCAATATTATTGTTTGAAATTACTTTTCTATTTCATTTATACTGTATAGTATTTGTTCACATTTTTCTTCATACTATTTCAACTGTAGTATATTGTAATGGTAATAATAATGGATAAAATAAATATATACAAGATAAAAAAACAAGTTTTTCTAAATTAGACCTGGTTTTTGAAAAGCATAATTTCTTTAAAAGTATTTCAACTTGCATAATGATTTTTATTTTATTTTGTATGTGGAAGATCAATTAGTATGCATATTGGATTGGATTATTAGAAAAACCGGGAAGTTAATGAGTATAATTTCCCCTTTTTTCCAAGATTTTGGAAAACTAAAATTATTAAAAAAGAATGAAATATGCACTTCATTTATGCATATGTGTGGAATTCCGCTTATGATGTTGAAAGTTTGAGGCTGTGTGATCCCATTTCACTTAGCAAAATTGACTTATAAATTTTCAAAAAATGAATTTTCGCTAAGTTTTTCAAAAATCACTTTAAGTGATCATTAAATTAAAACAAATAACACTTAGTGTATGAGCAGTGAATTAAAAAAAAAACTTTTCAAAAAAATTTTCAAAATAAATCGATACAAAAATAGACAGCTAAAATAATTCAATCTATTGTAGAATATTTCTTTTTTCATAGAATTTTTAATGTACCAACATATTTATATAGATTTGACCATATTCACAAAATATGAAGGCAATATGGATACATTTTGGAAAGTAAAAATTTTATATAATAACATATACGATACAATGACATGTTGCTTATGATCCCTTAAATAGCATTGATAATGATGATGATAATGATGATGATGATAATGGCGATGTTGTTATTGACGAAAATTATTGTACTTTCCATTATATTGTTCATATATTCTTCATAATATTATTATTATCTTTATTTAGGATAATACTTATAAGGATATTCTTAAAAAAATATTATGTAACAATATTACTTTTTTTTTATATTTTATTGTTTTTTTTTTTTCATTTCGTTTACTAAATAAATATATTATTACTGTTGTGTTGTATTAAAGCGATATCCGATTTTCAAATTTACCTACAAAACATTTCATCTCAACAGTTGGATATTAAATTCATAAATATTTTTGTAAAATTAATAAAATATTTTAAACATTTCATTGACAACTCTGTTCTTTTTCATAGTTGCGGCGATTGTGCGTTTGAGAATTTTGAATGAAAAATTTTCAATATTCTAATAATTTCGTATAAGATATTTCATCGATTGTTTTCTTTAAAAAATCTCACTTTAATCATTAAAAGCTGTTTTTAATATTAAAATCCCAACATAATATGCAGCTTTACAATATTCGGTCTAATTTTCTTCCGATTATTTATTCTTTCTATTATTAGTTATTCAGAATTCATAGAACTAGCAAACATTTTTTTTATGTTTTTCCATTTTTTTTGCATTTTATTAAAAAATCTATGCAGAAAATAGATTGCTCGAAATTAATTTGTATTCGTCGGCTTTTGTACTAATATAAGTAAGAGGGTGCCTAAGGCTAAACTTTACAGTAGCATTGATTTTTTTTTTCTTATAACTCGCTAAATTTTTAACTCGCCGTGCGGTAGTTGCCTTACGTTAGATCGTTCATATATGGGACGACTGCTATTAAGTAGTCGTTTTATGTATATATATAAATATATATAAATAAAATTTGAAGAATGTAGAGTAATCACAAATTTGCACAAAGCTACTTCAACTCTATTACATTCAGATTTATTCACTGTTTGATACCCTTTACATACTAGTGTCATTACTGAATCTTATTTCTTCAAAAAAAAAACAAAATTATTAAATTTCTGAAAAATTTTTATTGATAAGACTCATGTATAGAATATTACGACCATATTAAATTGTGAAGACTATACTAATGGAAGACACATATAAGTTATTTGAAAACGCAAAAAACGATCCGAAAGAACTTTCTAAAAAAAATTCTTTGATCATTTTTAAATTTTTAACATTTTCAATTAAATAATATAAAATAGAAAAATATAAAAAACCTGAGGACATCTGGGATTCGTACTTTACTGGATACAGTTTAAAACTGTTGCTCAAGTTATAAAACTCAATAATTATAAAAAATTTATGAAAGATTACGAAATCATGTCATTAATTTAGAATAAATGGATAACAAGGGAGGAAACTTTTAGTATTTTACAGACTAAATAAATTTAGGATTTTCATTTCATGTATTAAGTAACTATTTTTTGTTTACATTGAGGAACAAAGATTGCATACTTAGGATGATTTTTTGATACATATTTCTCTAACTTCAAGTACAGGGATAAACACTCTCCCTCCAAATATAAAGGCTTATATTTGGAGGGACAGTGTTTATCCCTTGTATTCCAAAGGAAAATTCATTAATTTTTGTTCAATAATTTTGAGTGTTACAAATTATGCATAAGATTTTTAACTTAAAAATTTTTATTTCCCAAATGAATTAATAAAAAAAATTAATGAAAAATTATCACAGTTAACAAGTTAAAATTACATTTTTACTGATAAGAATCTTTGTATTATGCTCTCATCCGTATAAATTAACAAACCCAACCGAAATATTTGCTCCTATACACTCACAAATTATTACAGAAATATTTTATAAAATACATAATGTACCTATACGTTTATTATATATCTATTGTATTTAGTTCTTAGAAATATTGTTTTATAATATAGCCACAGTTAGTTGTTGTATATATAGGAAAAGGAAATGATGTCCTGCCAAGGAATAACTTTAAAATTTGTTAGAAATATTTTTGTTTTTTTTTTCTCTTTTTATTTTTGTAGAAATGATTAATGTGTAGGCGCTATGACGTATAAAATATATTAGGAAAATAAATTTTTGTAAATAACAGTATGTCAAATCATGATTTATTGTGATCACAATTATATAGAAAACAAAGAAAATTAAAAGTTTTCATTTCTTTTAATATTCTCCCTTGTCAAAAAAATAAGAATTTCTATCTTTCAGTAAAAATTTGTAATCATTTAAGATTGTCAACGAAATATTTTAAAATATCGCTTTAATTTAATAAGCAAATAAATGAAAAAAAAAAACAGGAAACTTTTTTAATATTGTCACAAATGGATGACAAAAAAAAACTAATTAACCATTATGATGGAGTTTTATTATGTAAACTTGTTAAAGCAAACCTAGAATGCGAAAGGTTTTATTTTAAATTCTAATGAGTGAATGGGGAGCAGTGGCCGAATCAAAAACATCAAGCCTCTCGTAGAAGGTTCCAAATAGTGTTAACAAAAAATGTCTTCGAAACTGATTTTCCTCTTATCCCTTCACTCACTATGCAGCTCACCTGTTGCTACGTAACACATTTTGAAAAAATGTGGTATATACTTTCATCCCCACATTAAAAATACTGATCTTGGTATAAGCCAATTTTGGAATACAAACATTAAGTATGATGTTTTATAGATATTAGTCTATCTAAAGGTTTTAAAAATAATCTTCTTAGCCTGCAAAGGGTTAAGTTTATTTACAAATATTTAAAAGAACATTACTGATACTCTACATTTTTTTTTCTATTTTTAATTTGTAATTTTGACACGTTTTAACTTTTCTAATTTTTTTTTTTTTGAGTAAGCTTTTTAATATTGTTTTTACATACGTGACAAAAAGGTCAAGGTCTTTTACTCTAAAAAAAAAAAATAAATGTGTATTTAAATAATGTGTTTTGTAAGATTTTGTTATTTTATTTCAAATTATTGAAATTTTTGAGTAAATGCCTAACATCTTACCCACGTACCCATATTTAATTTCTTTTATTAAAAGAGAAATATGTAGATATCTACTAAATTAAATGTTCTATAATATTAATTTGACGATAGTGTGAAGGTATGTGAAATAGTATTTAAAAAAATTATCTTATAAAAACTATTATTTATTAATTAAGATCATTAAAACTAAAAAATATGAACTGAAAAAGTAGTTATTGTTTTCAGGCAGTTTGATTGGCGATATTTAAAGCGATAGATTTTGGTTGAGAGTCCTGTTTTGATCAATCCAAAATATTAGATTGGATATAAAAAATATGCAGGAGTAGTAGGGTGGTTAATTAAACAGAAAATTCTCGTCATTCCTGGCCCTGGTCTGACGAGGTTTCTTTGCGAGGTTTCAACTGCTTAAAGAAAAAGGAAGAATATACATGCACAAAATATAATAAGTGGCGGATAATTTGAATTTTGCCTTGTATAAGATTGCACAACGTCGGATTTTCGTGAGTTGAATTTTGTCAGACCTATAGCTTTGTTGGGGGGTGGGATTCCTGAAGGTTTTGTAACCAATCAGTGTTCCCACTCAATAAAAACAAAATGTATCCAATTTCAAGAACAAAATGTATCCAAAATGTATCCAGCCTCCTAAAGTAGAATTATTATACTAAATCGCCTTATTTTATACCAATAAACTCTTAAATAATATTAATTTGCTTTATTCAACAATGTAAGTTTCGTTATTTATAGTAAATTCTTTTAGAAATCACACGCAATTTCTATTACATTTTAAAATTTAAGGTCAGAAAATATATGTTCTGTAGCTGTTGAACTATGCGGTAAAAACTATTCAGCACGAAAACGGGCAAATTTTATTTAGTCAGCAAATAACATTTTTTGGAAGATAATGCACTTAAAAGTTACAGCACTTTAAAAGTTTTCTAACATTTATTTAGTGTTCGAGAAAGAAATGTATCCATATTTCAGCAAAATTTTAAAATGTAGCCAATTTCGACATTTTAGCAGATTTGAGTATCTTTGTATCCAAGCTAAATTTTAAAGCAAAAATGTATCCAAATGGATACAATTGTATCCAAGTGGGAACGCTGTAACCAATGGAAGGTTAAAATAAGTCTTATCATGACTAGAGCGTGTCAACCATTGCCAAATTAAGGTAATAATCAATATGGAAAAAAAAATATAGTAAAAGCTTAGAAACAACAATTTTTTAATTTTGCTAATTAAAAAAGACATTACTCACATTGTTACTAAATATTTGGATAACTATATAACTCACGTAAAAGAAAATTTAATTAATTTAAAACCTCTTAGAATATTTATTTGCTTCAAAATGGACATCTACTCGCTATATAGCTATAATAATCAGCCTTTATACATCTTCCCCTAAATACTTATAAACATTACACTTCATATATATTATTATTTCAAACAGCTCATATTTCAGGCACACCTATGTATGTTTTCTGAGCTAATCGTCAACTCATTAAGTTGTTCTAAATAAAAAATCATACAATATAAAATGAAGGTACATGAAATGTTAAAGCAAATGATTTAATTAATTGACACGCCACGAATCCTTTTTTTTAAATTTATAAATTTCACAGTGTTTTAGTAATGCCCTCAAACAAGTATTGTACAGTATTTATGTAGTTTATATGAGATTTTCTTTTCTATGATTTGTGGGGTTGTCGACAAATAGCTATGAGTATTATTGCTAGCAAAAATAGTTACCTATATTTTCCGATTTTTAAATTTTATATCATTGAATAGATTTTTATTCAATGGAAGTCAAATTATTTTATGTCTTTCAAAATAATTTACATCTAATCTGCTTTATGAACATTTTTATATACCCAGCTCTGATATTACAGAACATTAACTAGTTACTAGCTACTGTATTGATTGATTGTTTAACAAAATATAATATTAATTATAAGAAAAAAAATTTTTCATTTTATTTTTTGTTACATTATACTCGTATTATTTTTTGTTATATTATTGCCGATATATGAATTTGAAATATGCAAATTTTTAAGTTTAATTATTATAACCATCATGTGAGTATGTGAAATTAAAATAATTTTAATCGGATCTACCTAAGAATTACCTAAGAAACTACCTACTCAATACTTAAAAAGCAATCCAAAATTGTTATACTACGATTATAATCGAGAGTGATATACGTTAATTACTTTGGAAACCTGCAGTATTAGTAGAAATGATTTTTCATGCTATCTTATACGCGTATTATAAGTACGAGCAATTCAAAACGATTTCTTTTCATCATATGGTCTTTGGATGTGCTGGATTAATTTTTTTGATTAATGTACACTTGATTTATTATTATTACGTCTTCAACATAATCCATTCGTCATATAGTTTTAAATTTGTAAATTACAGGGATTAATCAAATGAAAAAAAACAATTAATATATACTTAATTGAAACACCTGTGATTTACTTAATATTAACAACTTATTTATTTATTTATGAATATTTTAAAATTATTAAGCTTCTTATTAAAGAAATCTTCTTTTGAATTCAAATTTATAAAATAAGAATTAATTAAAAAAAATTGTAATATGAACTAAATTTTCATTACCCAAAATTTCAATAAAATTCGAGAGCTTATAACAACATAAAAGAAATATTTCAAAATATGTAAGTTCATCATATATATTATATAATAAAATATTATTATTGAAGTTCATATGAATTATATAACAGAAAATGTATGCATTCATATTGTGAACTGAACTTTTTTACATATACATTTATGGAAGTTTTATGTTAGCACAACAAATAATGTAATTGGACTAATTCATATATAGTTACTGCACATTCCATTAACATATACCATTGCTTAAGCGCGAACATTATTTGACACAATATAAAATTTGAAAAATCCAATTATGTTTAATGCATTTTTTTGGAACTTAATTAAAAATGTTGTTTTTGGATGAAGTTGAATTATTATGACTATAATTTAGAAAAGATTCATAAAATTTACAATTTTACATATAAAGAATAATTTTTCACAGTATAGACACAAGTTCATTTAGAAAATTTTAAAGTTGCCTAGCATGTAATGCCTATAGATAAGAAACAATTCAACTATTTAACACGCGAATAATGAGATTTCTTTCATTTCGTACCATAAAGTTTGTTGATTTTTAGTTGGTAGTTACTGCTTGAAACGAAATATTTTCCATTTTCTATATTATATATATGGGACTAATTGTAATTCTGTAATATTTAGTGGGACTAACTGGACTATAATTCTTAATATGGGAAAAAACCATCAGTTTTTCTCAGAATATATGGCATGTGCACAAACATTCCTTGGAATTATTGCAGTTTAGTCTCATTTACTATTGTAGAATTAAAAAAAATTAATGACTAATTTTCGAAAAATTCAATTTCTTTTTGTTTTTTGTAAAGAATTTAAAAGAAAATTTTTTTCTTATTTAAAGTTCTTTGAAATTGTTTTTTAATTAAATTATTAAAATATCAGCATAGCAAATCGAAAATATGTTTATTATTAGGAATACTAAAACGTACATATTATATAATATTGTAGATATTACACGGTATATAAAATGAAAGCAACAAAACAAAGAAATAATTTCGGAAAAAAAAACAATTTTTGAAATTAAATTTTCAAATTAAAGAACACTTCTCTGTTAACTGAACATTTTACGACAGATTTTTGTACTTCGATTTCATAACAAATATTGTTATTTTTATCCGACAACAGAAGCCTTTTCCCACCACCTCCCAACCCTCCCACACACTACCATCGTTTGGCTAATTTTTTCTTTAATTTGATTATTGAAATTTTCAAATGTCAATTTGTAGGATGTTTAAATGTAAGCAAGTTAAATTTTAAAACACTATTACACTGAAATACATACATACATATTTATATATTGTTCCATTAAATAAACATGCATTATAATATTATATATAAGAGTGTATATTTAAATAAATATACAACAAGGACTAAATTCTTGTTAACAAACATTTTTTTTATGCTTCTCATTCATTCACTTGAACAACTCGCCCTCTTATTTTTGTAATCCCTAAAATATTATATTATTCGTAAAAATGTTAATAAGTAATGCGTTTAATATACAGAACAATCGACCATTACCACTTTTGAAAAATTTTAAAATTCCAAAATAAATAGAAAACAACAAAAAGAAAAAAAAAAAGAAAATTGAAGTGAAAAGAAAAATAAAAAATTTAAAGCAAATTTTTTTTTGTTAGAACTTTTACATTGTGCAAAGAGAAAAAAACTTTGACCTAATTTCATTTTTTAGTCATTTTATTTATATTTAAGCTGGATTTTGTTTTACATGAGCTCCGAAAACAATTGCAATTATATATTATGACAAAGAGAAAACATGTATAAAAGTAGGCTGCGCGATATATTAATTTTATAGGCTTTCTAAGAGAACTATGGAGTAGGTAATTAAATTTAAAATTTTTTGTTGAATAAAAGTTACTTGTAATAATTTTCAGTTCTATATCACTTAATTATTTTTTAAAATAATGTATAATAGAATTTAAATTCGGATTTAATGTACTATTATTTCGAATTTGAATATTTACTTAGTAAAAGGTACGCCATACTGAAACTAAATAAGGTATTTTGGGATGTGCATTACGCACATTCACACTTGTATTTGAAATCGAGGGTGAAAATTATTAAATATTTAGTTTATTAACGAAAATCAAAAATTATAAGTACCTCAGTTTCCTAGACGTAGTTCTACAAAAAAAAGTAATTTTTCTTGGCGAGTAAAATGTTGAAATTATTATGTTGCATACTTTTAGGGGAAATTAATGTGTTTTAATTTTAAAGGAACTAAATATTAAAACAAAAAAATTAGTAACATTCTGAACTACTCTACATTCAATTTTGGCGAATTTTTTTACTACTTGCCGTATCTCAGGAGAAGAATAATTTTAACAGTAACTTCTGAGACGTAGAGTGCTTTATCATCAAAACTCATTATTGCCGCCCGAAACTTAACAGAAATTATTGATTTATAAGTCATCTTTGCGGAAAATTTTAAATATTGCAATAATTACCGTTCATAAATGTTAAAAATCTTTAAAGGAGTTTAAGCTTTATCTTACAACTCATAAAAGGTTAACTAATTAAATTCTCTATTAGCAGCATAATATCTTCGAAAAAGAAAAATTAATTTTATAACTAAAATTTGATAGTATATTAATAATAATATAGTACAAGACCCTAACAAGATTGAGAGTTATGGATTTTCCTACTATACTATAATTGTATTTTACCTATTTCAACAACTGTTTCATAAACAATACGAATCTTGAAAATTATTTACTTTAAATTTCAATGAAACAAGATTTTTTTCTATATAATTTTGGGCTCTGTTGAGCCCATTCTTTTCAAATATTTAAACTTTAAAAACAAAGTTTAAAGTATTTTTTACTTTTTTTTGTAATTTTACTTTTAAAACGTTAATACACTAATATTATTCCAAAATTCTAAAATCACAACAAATTTTATTTGTTTTGCCATAAGAAAAAAAATGTTTCACAGATGTCAAGAAATATTTTTATTTGGTATACTTACATAGTATGTAGCTATGTATGAAGGTGTGTTTAGTATGAAAACACTGTATATCCTTAAAATGAATATGGGTATTATTTCTACATAGGCATGCGTGTGTGTAAATGTTTTTTATAATGTATGTATATTATTGGGAAAATTTTATAAAAAAAAAATAAGTAATTTGAAGAAAGTTTTTCAACATCGGGGATTAAGTTTTAATTATCTTAAAAAGAAACTTTATCAATAGCATCGATATTAATATATTATAATACTTATTAACTTTGTATATACGACAGTACATGTGACAAAACACTATACTGTATGGATGAGTGTTAATTTAATATTATAATATATCACATTTAGATTTACATTATATATAAATTGAAGTAGATAATATGAAAGAAAAGCAACAAACCGAATCTTTAATGTGATAAAATTGATTAAAAGCTTTGCTTTAAATAAGTTCTTACAATGAAATAAATACAGAAATGATGAACTCCATAGAAAAAATTTGCGTTTTGGAAGTCAATATATTGATTCTAGAAAGAATAAACAAGGGAATATTGTTCAACATGAAAATGAGCTCTTCAATTCACAAAGTATCTCTGATAATTCTCAGATATTCTTATAAATAAAGGAATAAATTTAGGATAAAGTTAATAAAGGAATAAATTTAGGGTTAAGCAGATAGTTATTATAAAAATATTGTTATTGAATCTAAAACTAATACGAGTTCATTATTGAAATTCTGTACACTTTAAATTATAAATCGCAAGGTAATTATAATTTGAAGCATAACAAACAATTAACTGTACATACACTATAAAAATGTATTATAAATTTATTACCAATTGACAAACAGATAATTTCAAAATAATCAGCATCTCAAATCAATAAGGCACAAATATGTTTTTATACGCCCGGTTTTGCCAAACCGCAATACATTTTAGCTTTGATATTAAAACAAGTCTTTGTTCTCATAACAATTTTTCGATCCAACGTCTATTTTTCATATAAATAATTTCAGTGCTCAATGTAATCACTGTGAATTTAAATTAAAATTATTTGTGAATTTAAACGATAGATGCTAATTTAAATTTGCACTCACAAATTATTTTTTGAATGGTGTTGTTGTTTGAACAGTGATAATATTAATTGCTTAGATATTTTATGCAACAATTAATTTATAAAATGTAATTTTAGTAAGAGAATAAATGGGTGAAAAGAAAATTTCAATTATAGTGAATTTATTTTTCCGACATTTTGAATTATCTTAAAATATTTCTCAAAATCTATAAGATTATTTTCTTTAACTCTGTATAACAATGTAAAAAAGCTATTGAATATCATTTCTTCCCTGTAAAAGGAACATTTCTGTCAACTCTCTCTTATAAGAAAAGAATTTGCATTTTTCTCTTTTTTTATTATTACTACTCCCTTTTGTGAAGGTATATGTGGGTGTATGTGAAAATTTCGATATATTATTGGAAAAAATGCTGACAGAACCAGAGTAATTCTTCGGAGCTCTCGGAATTCTCGTGGCAAATTAGAGAGGTAGTATTTAAGTACAATTAATAGATTTTGTGAAGCGTCCCAAAATTTTGTAAATTTTTCAAAGAAATAAAATCTATTGAGAAGTGTTGTGTTATAATTTACAAACTCTCTCTAATTACGCCATATGTAATGCAAAATTTTAAATTAAGTTTGATGTTATCCTTGATATTTTCGAACCTTCTACTCCCAAATTTTATTCTATTTCTTTTTAGTTTATAACATTGATGATATATTTTTTTATTTTTTTGCACTTAATTGCGTTTTGTGTATACATATATGTTTCAAATTTGTAATGTGTAAGAGATAACATTTTCTTTATTAATAATCTACATAAACATTATGTGTATTAGCATATATTGTAATTGTTTTTGATTACACTAGAGAATCAAATATAAAAATAATATTTTATTTTATTCAAAAAGTGAGTTCAATGCAAGGAGGACAAAAAAAACATAATAAATTCTCTAATGTTTTGTATTAAGAAGAAAATTTTGTAATTCAATTTTCTTTTTGTATGTTAGTTGTTTTTTTTTCACTTTCTTAGTAAATAATTTCTTATAATTCTTTAGAATAAAATTAAAATTTGCATAAATTTTTCTCTTTCTTATCATTTTATTTAATTATAATAATATTTTTATATAGAAGATATATTACATACCTACTTATATATATATATATATATATATATATATATATATATATATATTTTGTTATTCATATAATAACTACGTAATATAACAATAAATTTGTAACACATATTGTTTAGAAATGTACTAGCGACTGTATACAAAATATTGTGTTCGAGAATTTTTCATTGTAACAGATCCTTTATAAGAAACGTTCGTTACCAATCAACACAACAGATGTGTAGGTATTCATACAATTAAATCATTTGACAAATTGTTTCAATACTCTTCAAAAAAATTATTAGGTGAATGTGAATTTTTGTTTTGTGTGCATAGGTGTTGGTATTGCCATATACATATCTTGTTCAGTTTCATTTTGTATTACTCACTCAAAAAACCATTACTTTGACATATGAAAATAATCGACTGAAAAATGAATTAAAAATAAATTTGGATTAAAATAATGGTTTGCAAAGTAGCACTTTTCCATTGAATAAATTAAAATACTGTTTTCGAAAACAATTTAGGTATAACAATATAATATAAATTATGTATTTTAATTCGTATGTCAAAATATATGAAACTTTTGCATATATTTAGGATAAACAAAAAAAAAGAATAGTCGCATTCGACAGTTAAATAGTTGTTATTTTCTTGCATTTGTAGCCTATATCCTCCATCAAAGAGCTGTCATTTCACTTTCAGAGAGAGGAGACAGGTTAAAAATTTTTCCTACTGTAAAAAATTCCTACTAAATATCAAAAAATTTGTATATAAAAGTACTAAAAATAAAATTCTAACGTAATTGTAGAATTGTTTTAGTTGCACGAATTCTAGCATGTAAAACAATATTGAATATTACTGTTAAGATTTCTCGGAAATTATATAACTTATTATAATTTCCTGAACTTCAAATGCACTACCTTTTTGTTGCCAAACTTTCTTTACCTGGTTTAATAAATGCGTAAAGTTAGTTTTTCTATTTTAGTAATATTCAAGTGAAGTAAGTTGAAATTTAGAAGAAGTAAAATGTCTTCTAATTAATTCTTCGAAACCTAATATACTTGCGCAAATTAGTCCTAAAAAGGGAACGAATGATACTGTCTAAATTGGAAATCAAATTTTGTTATGATTTCTCTAAATATTTTTCATGTATTAATTATGAACGAAAATCAGATTCAAATTTTCAAAAACAATTTATAAGATAAAGTTCCCATAAATTTTTTTAAGTCCCTTCATTGTCATAATTTGAAGTAAAACTTCCGGGTGCGAATCGGAATAATATGTTGAAAGAAGAGCTGAAATATGTGCATATTTCTCTTCATATGTAAGATGTTAGGTTTTATAAAACTTTTGTCGACATTTTCTCATCAAATTTCCTTGACGAATTATTCGAAATTTTTTAAACTTGTAGACCATACTGTAACTAATATTCTTTTTTTTTTATAATTAATTATAATATCATTGTATTTTGATTATCATTTTTCACTTTTATATTATTTATTTCATCTTTTTCTTCTATATACATAGGTTTGAGTATATTATACCATTATTTATTTTATTACTCAATTACATTTGACTGAAAATCTATATCTGGAGTTTTGAGAAAATTTTTATGATCTTGGTATAACAAAAGTTTATTATTTTTATTTTTCTTTTTTCTTCTAAAGTCATAAATTTTAGTAATTATTCTCATTCCCTTCAATTTGTCACAACTGATGTCATTAATCTTTTTTGAGGGTTTATATAAAATTAATTTCAAAAAATATAAAAAGAAAGGTAGGTATGTCTTAGAATTAAAGAGGCGGTTTCAAAAAATAAATATATAATTTTATTTTGAATTGTTTGTCATTTGTAATAATATTTTTTTCTCTTTTAATTTTCATCATTTTTAAATTATTTTGATTGTTTGTATATTATGTTACATATGTCAGATCTATTATATTTTAATTTATATAACTCAATTCTATTTATGTGTGTATATAAATTAAGAAAAGGTATATGTATAATATATGTACTGTCTTCTATAGAAAATAAAAACAGATATTTTATTAAAAAACATTTAATTCCTTTGAAAAATAATACAAAAGGTGTAAGCAAATTGAGTTTCGAAAGTCGTACCAAAAATACAACATTGAATTGTGTGTATATACGTAAAACACAATGTAAATAATATGTATATGTAAGGATTAAAAGTAAGGAAAAATTTTGTAAAATATTTCAAATGTTATACCATAAAATCATCATAATGACAGAGAAAAATAAAATCTTTATCAAAATTTTGTTGATTGTTTAATAAAATTGTAATAAAAATATAGTGTGTTATAAATAATTCAAGCAAATAATTCAAAATCTGGTTTAAATCAGGACACATTAGATTATTTTTAAAATTAATTATTAAATTATACCAATTTTTAAAAATTATTTTAAATATAAAAAAATTGACCTGATTAGCACATAATTGACCGCGATGTGCATTGAGGTACAAGCAAGCAAAATATTAAAATTCAACAAAATTACGTCAAGTAGTTCCTCAGATATTCTAAGAAATGTCAATTCGGACCGCGGTCAGGCTTTCAATTTACAATTTTATTACAATTTTATTGTTTAAACACTCTGAATTCGCATATTAAAATTCAAAGAAATGAGTTGATTATTCCTTTTTATGCTTAGTAATGTAAATTTGCCCCGTAGTAAACGTCCAATCGCTGGAATCTGATTTCTTTCAAAAGTTAAGTGGTTTCTCGTAATATAAAATTATAGGCTTATATATAAAATTTTAGTAAAATACGTTGATTTTTTTTTTGGATATAGTGAAAAATGTAAAATCAACCCGTAGTAAGTATTCAGTTCAAGAGGCCTTACATAATTCCAAAAGTTGATCAAACTATTACATTCTTGGTAAAAATTCAGCTATAAATTTTCGTTAAAATTGGTTCAACCCAAGTTGAGATTCTGATCTGTACACACAGACTGCCAGACAGACCTCTAAAAATTGTCTAAGTCGGCTTTCCTAGCATGGAGAAACACATTTCTGCCAAAAACTCGACTCACATAACCTTTCTTATTTTATGAAATGCGGTCGGCAAAAAAGTTTTACCTATTTCGAATTCGTAATGATTTTATAACTCTAAATATTAATTTTTGGGGAAGTATCTAAAATCAAATGAAATATTTAAAATGAAATATTTTTTTCTTCTTTATATAAATTTCAAAAGGAAGAAATTCGGGACAACATTTTAAATAAATAATATACGCAATCAGGACATATTTCAAATTTAAAGCTTCATTCTAGTTGAAATTTGGAATTTTCGTTTTAAGTATATCTAAAATTTAGAAAGTATGTAATAAGAAATTTTGATAAGAATGAAAAAACTTTTAAATAATATTTGCATTAGAGAATAAATTCTTTAGCATTAAGTTATTTATGAAACCTCAAGAGACAATTTTTTTTAACACAAGACAAATGGGTATACCTACCCTAGTATACAGTATGTATATAGTATATATAACATATAGAAGACGTTCGTATGTTCATTCGTATTCTATAACTTGAACATTATAATGGAGACTAGCCTTAAGTCAATAAATTAAAAATTTTGTTTCCTATAGTAAACAGAAAAGAGAAAAAATATAAATAAGAAACAAAACGAATTTTTCTTTGCAATTACTTTTATTTTTTGTTTTCTCGACGGTATATTCTTTAATAGTATATTCTTCTATATAAGGATACGAAAAATTCTAGTTAAAAAAAGTTTTAAGAATCTAAAAATTTTACATTTAATATTTTTTTTAAAGGACTTAGGTGGTTGAAGAACAAAATGTAAAAGGAATCTAAATAAATAAGAAATGAGAATATACGAAGGGTTGACCGTAACTATGTGACATCTATATGAATGGATTATTCCAAGAGCTACATAATAATTTGATACACTGCACCAAATCTGTTATTGATTTTTTTATAATGACTTTGTTATTCACTCATTTTGTCATTCATAATTCACTTATGAATTTGTATGGCAGCTGCCATAAGCAGTGAAGTAATCCAAAGAAGATTTTTGTCTGAGATTTTGGTACAGTAGCTTCAAAAATTTTCGAGATGTATTATTTACGCAAATAGCTTTTAAAATTGTATGACAGCTATGCCTAAACAATTCGAACACTTGATCACATCCAGATCAAATAAGGTTCTTGCGTTCATTTTTAGAAACTGTTTTGTGAAAATTTTGATAAACTTAGCTTAATTAAGTTAGCTGGGAGAACAGAGGAATAGCTTAGGACTCAATGTCGAACATGAATATGTATCTATATTTCAGATCTATATTTTTCAGCAATACAAATTCATAATACAAAGAAATACATAAGACACAAAAATACAAACATAAATTAACATTTTCTAGGATCGAAAGAAACATTGCAAAAATAAAAAAAACTGTTGGATATCCAAAAATAAACCATTATAATTTGTTTTATTGTCCGACTTACAAATAAGAAATGGTGTCTTAAGTTTCATAAAATAACTTCGAAAAAAATCTTGTGTCGATATTAACTTTAGTTCTTGAATTACTAACTATTTTATATTTTCAAAACTTTACCATTTAAAAATTTTTTAAAGGAAATTTAATATCGATTCTTATGGTAATTTGGTAACTATGTATTGGAATTTAGTGGTTCAAGTTATGAATGAGTAAGAGATGAAGGATGTTCTAAAATATCTATTCAAATCAATTATATTTTTGTTTTGATTCGTTAAGGTCATCAAAAAAAAATTATTCAAATTTTCAATTAAGTTTCTCCGCAAGTTTAAGTAGTTCTATACTACCCCGTAGTATAAGAATTTTTAAATTTTCGTACACTTTTTAACAATATTAGTAACTTTTGGTATATTAAAATTAAACTAATCCTAAAATAGCGGAAAGATTTTCAATTACTACTTTAAAAAACTTAATGGTTTTTACATTTAACTAACGTCATTTATTCAATATTTTAAATTTCTGTATATTACGACTTGATGGTGGTTATGTAATTTTAATTTTTATAGTGTGCTCATATAATATAAGTATTGAGGTGGCATTACATAATATTACATGACATATATTTTTTTTATAAAAGAATATTATGTATAATTTACATACCAAAAATTCTATACATCCACAATAGGTCCCACACAATCCTTCAAATCATTTGATTTAGCTTTTACATGACAACAATATGGTTGATGTGCCAATGCTGGAATATTTGAAGAAGAAGAAGAAGATGATGAAGAAAATCTTAATCTAGATGATGGTGATGATATATATGGTAATTGTGTTGATAATATAGGTGAATCAGGCGGTGATGGTACAAATGATGGCGAAGATATTAATGGTGTTGAAATATTTAATAATGGTGACGTGTTAAAAGCTGTACAACGTATTGAGGACGATGATAATAAAGGACATGGAATATTATTACAGCTTTGTAAGACTTGATGAGCTGAAGACAGATGTGGTGATGTTGATGTTGTTGACAACGAATTAGTACAAGATGACGATGATGGTAATGATGTTGATGAATAATTTTGTAAATTGCAATTATTACAAAAGGATGTTGTTCCTTCTTTAATTTTTTCAGTCTCTTTAATTATATAAAAATGTTCGCGTAATGTTGCAGCAGCAGCAAAAGCAGCTGCATTAATATTTAAAGATGTATGTTGACTGTTATTATTATTATTATTATTATTGTTATTACTATTGTTATTATTGTTAAATGCCTTTTTAGTTTGTGATGCTATTCTATTACTATTTATATATCTATTTTTACAATTATGTTGACATTTTCTTTTATTATCATATATAATAACATTTGAAGCATCTTCATCAATTCCCTCAGCTAAAACAATATCAACTGATGTTGTAGAACAGCAATCATCATCTTCATAAATATATTCTTCATATTCATCATCATTATTATCGAAGGCATCATCTACATCACCATCATCATCAACATCGTCATCATCATCAATACCGTCAACTTCGTCATCAGGAACATTCGTTTTTTCATCTATTGTAGATAATATTGAAGATGGTAATGATAGAATTGGCTGAATTTTATTAGCTTCTTTAATTTCTATTATAGATTTTGCTATAGCTGCTGCCGCTGATGTTTGTTTTTTATTAACAATTGCCTTTGATTTTAATTTTAATAAGGGAGAATTTTTTTTATAGTCAATATAATTATTTTTTCTATTCTTATGAATATTATCAATATCAATAAAATCACTGATAGCACTTCGACTAATATTACATCCGATATTGCTTCCCTTACTAATTTCATTACTTTTTGATGTTGGAATACCATTTAAATATACTAATCGTGCTGAAGAGCTAATATTATCATCTCTTATAGTATTGATAGTATCAGTGTCTTTATAGGTAGTTATCATACTACTAGTAAATATTTCATTATTATTGCCTTTATTACTACTACTACTAGTGTTACTAGTAATGTTACTAGGATCCTCGTAACTGATATAAAAATTTTCACAATCGCTTAAATTACATGGCGGACAACAATGGTATAAAATTTTATTTCTTTTATGAGAAATATTATTCTCTTTACGTTGACTGAATTGTAGCTGATGTTGTTGTTGCCGTGGTAAAGGATAATAACCTTTATTACGTAATTTTACAAGCTCAATTTCATTTCTTTCAATAAAATTTATTTCCTTAGCATCTAAACACGGTTCATCATTTTGATTTTGGTTATGTATATGACAACTATGTTGTTTATTCTGTAGTTGTTGATGATGTTTTCTAGATTGAGTTTTTGGAATTTCTTCAAATTCATCACTTTCATCATCGTTAATGTCTTCTTCTTCGTCATCCTCGTATTCTGATGATGCCTCATCCGTTAGAATTCTATCAGCATGGCCATTTTTTTGGCTATAAAAATTTTTGTTTTATGTTTTCGTATTTCATTTTTTTATGATAAAGAAAAAAAATGAAAAAAGAAGGACGAGAACAAGAAAAGAAAAAAAAAATATTTATGTATAAATAAATTAAATGTCAACGTATATTTTGTTGATTATTATTTTTTTCTTTCTGAGGCAGACCGTTTGAACTGTAAAGAAAAATGAATATTATTGTTGTGATATTTTCAGATTTAAGTATCGAATTTTGTTAAGGAAAATTTGGAAAATATCACGTTTTTTTTCCTCCACTATACATATATTTATTGTCTGGATTTAAAATCTACAATTTTGAAGAATTTGTTGAGAAAAAAGCAATAATTATGTTTTTTAAGAAAATTAAAGACCCATTATAGTGTGGAAAAAAAAATTTTGGAAAATTCCATATTTAATTTACTACCAACATTAATTATATTTCAACATTAAGTTGCAATTGGGTTTGTGAATCTCTATAAAATTGTTTTTCATTATTCATTACAGGACATGGAGATTCTTTTTTTCGACCCAATTTTCAATATATTTTATAATTATATTGAGAACATACTTTGTAAGGGAAGTTCTACTAGAAAAATTATGAGCTCGACTATTAATTTTGTAAATATCGAATTTGAAAGTTAAAATTACGAACAAATTAGCTAATAACATCTCACAATATGCAAACTGATTTGAAAATCGTAGATTGAGTTGTTCTTTCGGTACGAAAATCTTATAAATTTTTAAAAACTTTTTATAGTTCTGCAACAATACTAATTAATATTGTCTGCCTCCATTATATTAATTATTGTTTTATATTTTCTTTTCTTCTTTTTTATTATAAACTTACCTGAGCAGATGAAGATGTCGATGCCGATAACGACATTTTTCTGCTTCTAATAATGATTCAGCTGTTTGTACAAATGGTCTATGTGGTCTACCAGTTGGTAAATAATAAACCAAACAGGTAACACCAACTAAAAACAGAAAAAACATAAACACTATGTCAAACATCAGAAGTGAATTGAACGTCATAAGCTGCATATTATAATTTAACCGAAGGTGGAAGAAAAATTTTGTTTTTCTTTTCCAGTCCTTTTTATTTTTCTGTTGGTTTTTTTTTTTGTTGTAATACAAATATTTTCTTCTTTATCTTATCTATTTATACTTTAAAAATTCCTTTTTAAATTTTTCTCGTATCTCATTAAATATTTTCGTGTGTTATATTTGGAAGAGGTTTTAATGATCGTGACGTTCAAAATTTTTTGAATTTTTTTGATTTTATTAAAAAAATAAAATTAATATTATTTTTTTTTTTTGTTGTTAACATCATTTTCAGAGTACATTATTGAAACCATCATCACATTTATTGATTATACATGCTACTCTGTGTGTATGTGAATGCGTTTGTGTGTATGTTTTTTGAAGAATTTTTTATTTTTATATTTAAATTTTTTAATAATAAAAAAAAACTAATATTATTTTAATTTTTTCATGTTCAATCACTTTATTATATTTTTTTTTCTTTTTCAAAAATTTTATGCACTTTTTTGCTATTTTATTGTATACAAAAGTCACCAAAATAAAATGAAAAAAATGAAAACGAAAAATCAGAAAAAAAATATTCAAACAAACATTTTTTTTTAGCACAAAATGTCAAAATGCAAATTTTCTTCTTCCTATATAATAATTGTTATATGACAGGAAAATGTACACATATGTACATTTTATTATTGTATTTTTTTTTTTATTTTATTTTATAAAAATGTTACAACATTTGGAGAGAAATCTCTCTGCTGTTAACACAACACTGTTAAAGAAAAATTCAATGTAATAAATTTTATTTCTCTATGTTGTGTACATATACTGTACTACTAGTATATAACAATATAGAGAATCTCTTAAATTTAATTACAAATTTTCAAAGAAAAACAAAAAAAAAAAAAAATTTTTTTTTTTAACATATCGTAACGATATTGTAAGGGCACGTACTATATGTAAAATTTTATGCACCAGTTGCTCTGACAGATGTGACTTAACATGTTAAAATTTTATACTAGACTAATTACTTTGTTACAAACATTTTAATATTATAACTTTTATAAATTAACATTTTATATTATCATTGTTGTTGCTTATTGCTATTATTGTTATTATTGCTATAACGTTATCTTTTTAATTTTTAATACTCATTTTATGTTATTATTATTAAATTTGTGTACTAAGAATGAGTAATGTATCATGTACAAAAATTTATATATTAAGTATATTATGTGTTCAAATCTATGGTTGTACAAACATTATATACGTAATACGATACTAAATTTTAATAGTAACGCGTTATAATTGTAATGGTAATTTCATATTATATAAAATATAATTTACGACATTTTCGCTTTTAGAAAGTATCTACTTAAATAAATGTGTATATATGTACATGTAAAATAAAAATTAAATACTAAAAATAGCCTAATTTAGGAAAATTTTTAAAAAAATTTTAATAAATAATAATTAAATTACATACAAAAATTTTATGTATGTGTACAGAATAATATTAATGAAATTAAAACTAAAATAAAGTAGTTCCTACATCTATTCCTTAAGGATTGAGGATTACAGCTCATATAATTGAAATTAAATAATAATATTTTATATTAAAACAAACTATACACAAATGTTATACATAATATAGTAAATCGTGTTATATTTTTAGTATTCATTGATTTTGTTAACAAATTTTTTTATAAAAATCTTAACGGAAATGTAATAGTATTTAAAACGTATATTTATGAGCTCAAAATTTATATTCTATCTGATTAGTTAGTACAAATTTTCTTCAAGCACCAAGACGGCTAAATAACAATAGCCACTACTAAAATAACTAAATACCCTGTTTAACTGGAGGATAATGTTAAAGCCATATATTAGTGAACACTTTTATTAGGCAAATATTCTAAATAAAAATCAGAACAAGTGGAATTTATTACATTACATTAACTTTGTGATACTCGTACGAATATGAGCCATGAGTTATGTATATGATACCTGACAAGAATATTGAACGTTTCTGTATTATTAAAACTTAATTTAATTGAATTATATTATATTGAAATAGTGTCCCATTTTTGTCATTTGATATTTTAAAAAAATAAAAATAAGACAGTACCTTTATACATCTAAAACTCGATGATATTTCCCAAGCAAAGTGACAGAATGCGCTCAACCGAATAAAAAACTCGTCAAATTTGGAATTGTTAAAAACCGTCCAAAAAATAAGTTATGATTGATAAATCGGGAAATATGATAGGCAGAGCAAATCTATACTATGCTCATTGCAAATTTCAGAAAATTCTCCTGCTAACTGTGTATCATTGGTATAAATTTTTTTTTTTTTTTAACATTATAATAAAATTTTTTTTTTTGACATTAGCTTATAATTACATGTTAATAACCTACAATTTTTTTTTAACGTGAAGTGATGTCTATAGTATTCATTCCGTAATATTCATTTTGATATCATAATATTATGTAGAAAAAGCATATAGGGATAACTTATGAAAAAACTGATTTTTAGTAACAAAATAAAAGCAATATTTTCTACTGAAAAGATTCCTATAGATGAAATTTTTAGGATATTTTTTCGGATGTCAGTTAAGTATGCTGGAAAAATTAATTAAAATAATAAATTAAAAAATAAATGGGTTCGTTTTCTTTTTTACTACTATCATAAAACTATTAAATAATGCCGGCATAGTTTCCATTTTATTTTCAATAATTTTAAATTTCTAAAAAATTTAACTAACTGAAAATTCCACAATTTTTTTTGCACCCCGATTATTAGCATGGCTTTAAAGTTGATTCTTTTTTTCTATTTTTTGTATTCTTTTTGTTTCAACTAAACCTGATATACTCGAGTAATGTTTGCTTTTATTTTATAATCGCTTCTTTTTTGTTGTTGTTTATTTATTATTTTTTTCATGGAAAAAACTTTATAATTTTTTTCTTTTTTTATTGGATAACAATAACACCATATTGATTTTTAAAATACAGTAAAATTTCAATACCTCAATATTTTTTTATTATAATTTTTGAAATATTTGTAGAATATTTGTAACAAAATGGGAAAAGTGAAAAATATGCTGAAATATCATTACTCTGTCAGTCTGAAAGCCCTTAATTTAAATAGAAAAATTTAAAAACCCCTCATATAGCATTATGAAATTTGCACACGCGAATATTAATTTTAGTAGTTTTCTCGTAACTTTATTTGTGTGTCGGCTTAAATGGGATATTAATTTGGAAAATTTGTGACAATGTTAGATCTGCCTTTTAATCCTTTATGATGGAAATGCCAGAAAATGGAAAGAAAGGAGAGTTTTTTAAGTATCTTTGGTTATACCCGAACTCTAAGTGGAATCATAATTATGCTCTATCCTTAAGTCTAGCTGCCGGAATGATACTGTATAAGGTAGGTATCTGAATTTTATACCGGGAATATAAAGTTTTTTTTCAATAAAGGATGCTTAAAGGAAAAGTTATAGATTTAAATGTTTGAATATTTGTATTGATTATTGCAATAGTACTCGTAGATGTTTTAAAAAAATTTAATTAAAAATTTTCCGCTTTATAAATATATTAAGACAAGTTATTAAAGTAAAATTGTTAACGTGCTTCCTCAAAAACTTTTAAAATAGTTTTGAACTAAAATTTTTTGTCGCTATTCAAATTTTGAATTTGTGATGCAAAAAAAAGCGTCAAAAAAATTTTAGTGAAATAAAATAGATTGTGACTAAAAAATTGTTTTAATTGCATAAATTGGTAGAATTTTTTGTATCCAATATTTTTAATTTTTTTCGTAACTATATTTAAATTTTACAAAAAATAAAAAATATTAGCTAAATCAGTTTTAAAACAATTTTTACGGAAGTGATTTAACCAATACGCAGACGAATATTAACTACATTAAAAACATCGAGAATTAGTGTAAATGCTTTTCATGCTCAGTTACATAGTGGTTTTTAAATTTTAAAATTAAATTACATAATCAGTAAAAAATAGTAAAAGTTCTCAAAGTTTCCACTAGAATTAAAATTATTTTAAATTGATCAAATTAATATGAGAATAACTTTTTTAAAATTTAGTTAAAACAGATTTGGAAGAAAAAAATCAAATTGTTATAAACAAAAATATTAATCTAAATTCAGGAAACTCAGTTTTAGTTAATATTCTTTAGTTTTTCCGACTATAATCGAATTGAATTTTAATTCTTCTTGCTACTGATAACAATGGACCATGCCAACTCTATTTTAAAGTGGAAATTTAAAAATTTTTTATTCTGTAGATATTATTTAACGTATAATTAATGTGATATTAAAAAATTTTGCTTGAAAAATTAAATTTATTTGAAAAATAAGAATGAGAAAAATTTTTTTAGAATTCTAGAATTTTTTCATAATTTAAGAATTTTAATTTTAAATTATGAGCTTTAGCAAAATAAATTCTACCAAATTCAAACAAAATATTTTTTTTAAATAAAATCAAGGCTTTATCCTTGTTACAATATAGATGTAAATATTGTATAGGTAGATGTCTAAATGTTTTTAAATTTAAAAATAAGAGAAAAATATGCTTTTCCTTTTTAATTTTATTGTAATATAATTGATGAAAATAATAAATATGAAAACATCTTCATCATTAATATTGACGCATAATAAATATTTTTGTCCTATAATTCGTTTACAATGGAATAGAGAATAGAGGAGCAATACGAAAATAAAAATTTTCTTTCAAAAAAATAAACAAAAAATTTTTGATTTTAAGGAATAGAGTACAGGAGTTTGAGGCGTAGGTATGTATATATATATAAAAAATATGTCATATTATATTTTAATATTACAACAATTTTGTTATTAAAATACACTTTATGTTATTTATTTTCTAGGGTTTCTATTTATATAATATATATATTCGTAAATAATTTTCTAACATTTTTAAATAAAATGTCATTGATTTCATT
The DNA here is from genome assembly GCF_029603195.1 of Condylostylus longicornis. Classification (NCBI taxonomy): domain Eukaryota; kingdom Metazoa; phylum Arthropoda; class Insecta; order Diptera; family Dolichopodidae; genus Condylostylus; species Condylostylus longicornis. The sequence goes on along the minus strand of NW_026578009.1, from coordinate 1,047,874 downwards.
AAAACGTAATCTAATTTATTGAATCATCACGAATACGTTGAAGTTTTATGATTTTGCAATTTATTGTCATATAACAAGAATTACGTTAAATATACAGAATGATCATATTGTAATTACTGTTCTTGAACACAAGTATCACGTATATATTGCAATTTTGAAATTTCATATGAATTTAAAAATTATGCAAATCCAAAAAGTTATTTTTCCACATCTGTTATATATAGATGATGATATATGTATGTATGTACATATACACACATTCATATATATGTTAAGTGTTTCATTTTAACACTCATTCATTTTATTGGTATTATTTTGAATACAAACATTATTATCTTAACAGAACTATTAAAATCTATTAACAATGGGAAAACTATTAAATTAAAATAAAATTTAACAAAGAGAGAGAGAAAGAGAAAATAATTATTTTAGGAAGGTAAAATTTACAATTTTCTTGAACTTATGTCCTTTCGTTAAGAAAAATTGAATTTTTTTTTAATTTTCCTGTATATTACAATAATTTTATTTTACAATTTAATCTCTTAAATATGATTTATTTTTTCCTTGAAAATATAAAACTGCTTAACGTTTTTTTACAATACAATGAATTATAATATGTGCATTTAAAAAAAAATTTGATGTGATCAGCACATAACCGATTTCAAATTGTATTGAACGAAAATTTTACATAGAATTAGAAAAAAATTCTTTTAAATTTTAAGACACTAGTTAACTTTATTAGTTAACAAATACCCTGGAAAATGTGAATTTGGCACTTAGTAGAGTTTCTCTTTGCACCATCCGAATTCTCTGAAAATTTCGTCAGTAGGTTCCGATAGACAGCTAAATCAACCCTTAATTCGATTGCCGAATTTTGATATTTCCAAAAATTTAACAGGATCATTATTTTACTGAAATGACACATTATATTTCAAGGAAAGTTATTAATTATTCATTTTTATATGCGTATAAACGTAAATTTAGCCTGTATAGAAAACTTCCATTTACCAGCACCTAATTTCTTTCAAAAGTTAGATTGTTTTTCATACTGTCGGACGAAACTTATATATAAAATTTCAAAATTCATTTCATGAAAATTTCAGTCCGAACTTAAGATACATCTATGCGTTCGCAGATCGACATCTTGCTAAAAATTAATTATTTACGTTCTATACTATGGGGAAGTGAGTTTCCACACGATATGCGAAATTTCGTGCATTCACATAACTTTCCTTATTGTATGCAATGCGGTCGGTAACAAAACCTTAAAAACAAATTGAAGCTGCTATAGAAAATCGCAAATGAGAAATTTATGAAGAATAAAAGTTTTCAAATTTTATGATTCTTCCTTCTCACTTCCTCCTTTTTTTATTTCAAATTTAAATTATCAAATAAAATTATTAATATTACTTTTAAATTAATCACATTCAAATCCAATAAAACAAATTTTTTTTTCAATCTAAAAAAATGTCAAAGTTTCTTTAAAATAAAGAATGAACACAAACCATAAATTCACAAGAACTTTGCAGTACAAAAAAAAAAGAAAGACATATTTTTTACAAATTCACTTTTTGTTCTTTTTGGATTTGCGTTCTCTTTCGTAATAAAACTTTTTCTGACAAAACATCAATCAATAAGAAATTTTTTTTTTTTATTTCATAAAGTTCATCCAACTTTTATAACTTTTTCTTTTTTTTCTTCCATCACTCTTAATATTATTAATTTTGTAAAATTTTTAGGAAGCAAGAAAATAAAAAAATTAAAAATTGAATCTAAAACGCTATACGACATTTGAGGCAATGTTAAGAAAGTGTACAACCAGCGTTCCCACTTGGATACAATTGTATCCATTTGGATACATTTTTGCTTTAAATTTGAGCTTGGATACAAAGATACTCAAATCTGCTAAAATGCCGAAATTGGCTACATTTTAAAATTTTGCTGAAATATGGATACATTTTTTTTCAAACACTAAATAAATATTACAAAACAGTTGAAATGCTGCTAATATTAGATCGTGAAGTTGCTTTATCTTCAATAAATGTTATTTGCTGACTATTCTAAGCATGTCTGTCTTCATGGTCAATCGTCTTTACCGCATAGTTCAACAACTACAGAAGGCATATATGCATATGTTTATTCTGACCTTAACTTTCACATTTAAAATATAATAGAAGTTGTATGTGATTTCTTAAAGAATTTACTATAAATAACAAAACTCATATTGTGGAATAAAGCAAATTAATTATGGGTTAATTTGTACAAAATAAGACGACTTATTATAATAATGCCATTTTACGAGGTTGGATACATTTTAGATACATTTTTTTCTCGAAATTGGATACATTTTGTTTTTACCGAGTGGGAACACTGTGTACAACTATACAAGTTGCAAACATTCAAAAATAAGAAAAAAAATAAAGAAAAAAAAACAAGTCTCATCATAAAATTGCAACATTTTAAAAAGTTTCTGAAACTTTTAATTCCATGTTTTTGTTTCAAAAAACAAAAAAAAAAATCATGTTGTTCTCTACTTAGTTGTTGGCATTTTTTTTCTTTCTATATTAAATAAACATATGACATGATCAGGAAATTCACGTCATAAAATCGCTCTATAGAGAAGTTAATAAACAAATTTATGTTTTCACAATTTTACTCTCTTAATATACAAAACGCGTAGACCTTATACTTGTGTAGTATATTAAGGATCTTTATAACAAACTTAACTATTTTCATCATCTATTATACTCGTACGTACATAATAAAAGTTAACACATAATAAAAAAAAAAATTTTATACTTTCAAAAAAAACGAGAGTAATTTTTACTTAAAAAGTTTATAAAAACAATAAAAAAAAAAAATGTTTTTATGATAGACGTTCGTTGTAAAAGTTTATAGATTTTTTTTTTGGGTTGAACATACAAACGCGCATACAATCAAAAATGTTTTATGTTAATCGCGCTCTCAATAAAAAAAAAACAAAAATCCGGCTCGAAAATGGATCACTTTTATTATTAAAAGTTGTTTTATAATAAGGTAAAGGTTTTTCTCAAATAATTTGAATACCTACATACGAGTATATATACTTTAAGAAAAAGGTTAAGGTTATAAAATGAAATAAGAATTAAATTTAATGTGCAAAATGTGGTTTTTAAAAATGATTTTTCCCACTTTAATATTGATCTTTAATATTGATTTGGGTAAAATAGAAATTTCCTTAGAAACGGCATTAAAATATTCGAAATATCTTTAAATTTCTATTTTAATATATAGCTATATTTATATTTACTTAATAGATATTTAAATTTTAAATAATATTTTTCAATATATTTTATATGAACAGTCAGGCTGTTCTTGGTAGTGCGGGGCTGTTTTGAGAGGCTCCACAAATTGGGTAGATGCAAATGGATCACACTGTGCTAGGTACCTGGATAAGTGGTCTTGGAAAGAAACGAGATGGCCGAGAACGGGGGCAAGCACACCTCGGGGCTCTTTAGGAAAATCATAGAGTTCGGCAAGAATCAGGTGAGAATTCTTAATGGTACCTTGACGGGACATTGTTGACTTAGAGATCACCTTCCGAGGCGGAACCTGGAAAATAATGCAGGAAAAGGGAAATTATGGGAAATCACATGCTCACTCTGGTAGAGCTGCGGTCTGCCGAGCCTTCAAAGTTACTCAAATTCATGAGCAGTCTCAAGATGTTGTTGTAGCGCCTTGTCATACGCCGTGTGCCCGCGCATAATAAATGTTTTAAGCTGGTCGCAGTGCACTGCCGCCCTTCTTTGCAATCTACAATATACATATACATTGAATTATGAAGTTTATTTTTAACGCATTATTTACGTAATATAGTTTTACGGTTTTTTAAAATACGTGATCAATTACTGCGATAAAAAGAATAAAATTTATAATTATCCATGTATAATGAAAAATTTTTAGTGAAACTTTTATTGTTAAAATATTGTAATAATATTAATTGTAATAACTTAATATATTTTGTTGACTTTCAAAATGAAAATACAATGTTCGACTGTGTAGAAGGGGCATCTAAAACATAGTTTTGTTTACAGGAAAATATCTCAATAATAATTGTGATATAAAGGTACCCTGTACAATAAAAAAAATAAATAGTAAATGAAAATTCTTACTTATCCAAACCAATTGAGTCTAAAAATAGAAGGTGCCTTAAATTCAAGTTGAATAATATGCACTTTTTTGAGAATTTCACATTAAGGATTTCAATATATGATCATTTTTAGCACTTTTCCAAAAATTTTTTGAAAAAAAGTGCTTATTAGTTTCACTCTGTCCGTCCATCCGTCCGTCCGTCCGTCCGACCGTCCGTCCGTCCGTCCGTCCGTCCGTCCGTCCGTCCGTCCGTCCGTCTGTCCGTGTGTCTGTTTACAAAACTTCTACATTTTTAAAGATACAAAGCTGAAATTTAATACGTACATAGATCTTTACTAGAAACTTATTTTTGTAAAACAAAATTTTTACCTATCTCCCCCCCTCTAGAAGTTATACCCCCCCAAAGCACTAAAAATGGCCTATTTTAACTATTTGTTACAATGAAACCATAAGCATTTTTGAAATTTTGCAAACGCAGAAAGGCTGTGGCTTGCTTCCCCTACCACGGTATACTATAGGTAAACTTTAGAAAAACAAAATGGCCATTCAAATTTACCGTTATCTACAGTCCTTTTTTACCAAATTTTTGATGTCGTTTTTCTTCTAGACCCCAGCCTATAGAAGCTTGAAATTTTAGGGGCTTTTAGACATTAACATGTAGTTCATTTTGTTAGAAGAAAATTTTTTTCCATCTCCACCCCCTCTCAAGTTATGGCCTCTTGAAATTTGTAAAATTTGCATTTTCGACACCTTATATTTCTGAAACCGCAAGCTTTTTCAAATTTCTATAAACGCAAAAAGTTAACGGTAAATTCCATGATATTAAAAAATATAATTATTTTTCTTAACTCACACAAGTAACCCTTAAAATCGAGCATTATGTTAACCCCTGCTTATATTAATTTTTGCTTTATTTCAAAGACTGCATATATGCGTCATCCTAAATATATGCAATCCTAGAAATAGTTTTGTATATGAATGAAAAAAATTTTAATAGTGTGATAGGTATACATACTCGTAGACTGTATTTAAAAGCAGAATTTTCACTTGTTGAAGGGAAAAGTGCTACAATACAAACCATTGGTTTGACCCAACTTTATTATTGTCTGTTTCCAGAAAAATTGAGAAAGAAATCTCTTATTATTTTGACTTTGTCCATCGGGCACTACGAAACTATTTCAAATTTCACCTTTCAGCTTCCTTTTTTTTTTTTGAAACATTAAGATTTTCCAAATTTCTTTAAAAGTTGATAATTGTGTTAATTTTTTGTTTTCTCCCGAAAGTATGCAATTTTTTGTGACTTCGTGAAATACACATTTGGTAAATTAGTAGAGCAATTTAAGTTTAGTTGAGCAAGACAGTGTTATTTTCTCATAAGTTATAGAGAAAAGTCCTTGGTTTTAATCATTGGTTTAATCCAAATTTACTTTTTTAATTTTTTTATGCAAAAGTTAAAATAGCTTGATTTTTTGATTTGATTTTGAATAGCTTGATTTATTAATTTTTAATTTAAAAGCCTTCTGATAAACATAAAACCCATCAGTTTAAGATGGCCCGGCCCAATCCTATAATCAGTTTCGATGGTAATTCAATTTCAAGGGAAAAATGAAGTTGATATAATGTTGTTGGTAAATTGATTTCACGTTGTCTTTTAATAATTTAAACAGCTTTTATATAATATATTTTTCGCATTATTCTAATTAATTTGGAGACTTCTGCAATATTGATTAAAAGCGTAAATTTTTTCTTCTTCTAATGTTTTTCAAATAATGTTAAAAGTATTTTTCTTTATTTAATTACTATTTCAGATTTTAAATGCAGTGCGTATAAGAAAATATTCTAACATATTTAATTAGATTACGTGAAAAAATAAAATGTTTAAGAAACTATTCTCTCTAAAATATAATTAAATCAGCATAAAACATGGTAGCTGTTCGTCATATAAAAGATGGGTGAATTATATTGTCTCGTATTCAGTTTAATATCCTAGTTACGTCAAGTATTATAAGTTTTTTTTTGTCACTCATCTCATATTAAAATGACACTCTCACACTTTTTATTTTGTCTTTATGTTAGAAAATTTTCTTTTATTTAATCCTGAAGGTTTTCTTTTAGAGTTTCATTGTGTGATATATAGGTATATGTATGTAAATGTGTAATTCTGTATAAATAAATGTGAATGTGATATAATATTAATGTACTTCTGTATATGTTCTTTGTAAGTTGTTTTTTTTTTCTCTTATTTAATTATTTTGAGCAATTTTATCATCATTTTCATTTTAATCTAAATAGGTTGGAAATATTTTTAGTATTTTTTTTTTTGTAATGTATACATACATAAATAAATTTTGTCTTTCTTTTCTTAAAGTCTTCTTTTTTTTTCACGCAGAACGTTAAATAAAAAGGAAATTTTCAATTTAATTATATGGTGTCAAGTTTTTATTTTTAGCTTTAATTTTCATTTTTAATTCATTTTCACTTTGTTTTATTGCAGGCTTATATATATTTATACATATGCAAATGATACAAAAACATTATATTTTTATACACTGTAGTTCGTTTTTTATTGTTTACTTTTGTTTTTTATGATTTCTGTCGAATTCTCAGTGGGGGTTAATGATTTTGTGTTTTAATAATAATAATTTTTACATTTGTTTTTTATTTCTGAGAAAACTGTAAATGAAACTTTAGTGAAATTCGCGAAATTGTGAAAACCTTTTCATGGTTTCTCAAACGAGATTTTTAATTCGCACACAAAATATTTTGACAAAAACGGATAGGGTATGGTGTTTGAAATTATAAAATGAATTCAAACAAATTTAGCTAAAATGCAAACTAGAGTTGGTGAATATAATCTATATAGTTTTATAACATAATTACCAAAAGCAAAGTATTTCAGATGCAAGTAAAAAAAACTAATTCTATAGTTGCCGAATTAATTAGTATTCAAATCTATAAAAAAAAAATTACATGTGAAAATTCAATTTCACATGCAATTGTTTTATAGAATTGTCAACTAAAATCAGTATATTGTCCGGCAAGATCTAATTTCTGTTATGAACAAAGAAAAATTTTAAAATATATAAAAATGTGAATTGCTTATAGTTCGATTCATACAGTGTAGAACATAATTGTCTTCTTTAAAGACAATAATAATTTGAATTTTAAGAAACCATCTAAAAATATAAAAAAATCTATGGAGGATAATAGCAGTAATATTATAAATCTTATTAAAATATAATTCTAAAATAAAATCTTATTTAGCAGAATTCCAAATTATTTAAGAAACTTAAAAGCCAAGGCGATCCTTAATTATTTGAGTGAAACTTAATGAAAATCATAATTTTAAATTTATTCTAAATGAAAATTAAAACAGACATCAGGACAAAACTTTATTATATCAGATTAAAACTAATAGCCAGCTACAAAATAATTATGATCTGTATAATTTTTTTTAAAAATAGCATAACTTTAGGGGATTCAAAAATATTTTAAATTATTTAACACAATATAGTTAGGTGTGGCTACCATATAATAAAATATTTTAATAATTTTAGTTATTTTAAGTTATATAGAAAAATTTCTCAAAATTTGAGTCAGAAAAACGTGAAATGAACAATTTAACTTTAAATAATTACCATTAAAATGAGTAAAATTTTCATTTTAATATGAAAAGTTACGATATTGTGATATTTTATTTAATTTTTTTTTTAAGTAAAAGTGTGTTATGTAATTAAACTTTATATAAACCAAAAGTAGTCCATGCTCAATAAATTTGTACGAGGATATGTCAAGGGAATAAGTAATTCGATAATATTTTTATATGCAAAAAGGAAACAACAAAAGAAAAGTAAGAAATAAAAAAAAAAAACAAAAATGAGTTTCTTAAGAATTAGGTTTAAATTTTTTATTTTTGAAAAAAACAAAAATATGTTAAAAGCATATAGAAATATTTTTCTTTTTTCTCCTTTAACGTGACCCTTTTATATAAAAAGTCAGTAGAATGAAACAGGTACCATAAGTGTATATATAAGAAAGACCTATTAAATTCAAAATATTTTCCTGGTTTTGCGTGTTTATGCTTTTTGTTGTTTCTGTCTTTTTTTTGCATTTTATTTCCTTTACGATTCTATATAACATCATTTTTTTTTGAAACAGAAATATATATGTAAATTAATATATATGGAAAGGATTTTAGTGCAAAACAAAATATTCTAGCTAAGTATACAAACACACTCACACAAACACATAATATACTTTTGTTCGCATCTAATACATTAAATACGCATAAAGTGTTATATTTTTATTTATATGTATAATCACGCTTATGCTGTATCCTTTTATGCATAAAAAAAAAGAAAAAGAAAAACCATAATATAATTTAGCACCTGTGTGAGTTTTTAAACATTTTATACATTAAAATTTTCATATTATATAAAAAAAAATATGAAATTGAAACATTTGCATATTATGTATACATGTATATAACATATTTATAATGTATAATATATTATTTGTATATAATATTTGTGTATATAATATGTGTATATAATATTTTAATCCTAGTAATAAATAACAGTAATATGGAATGAATGAAAGATTAGATAATTGCTAGACAATTGTGGGATATGAATGCGAATAAAGGAGGTTATTTGAAAAATTTAAGTTTATTATAAATTATAAGCTGGTTTAGTGCTATACGTTAATTTAAATAACTTAATACACCTACATATCCATCTATATATACATAATGAATATATCTATTTATTATGGAATAAAGATTTATAATTGAAATATGAATATTATTCGCTAATTCACCTAAATAATGTAGAAAGAAATGGACACTACTTTTCAACATTTATTTAAACATTCAATGACATTATGTAAGCTTTCTAGGCATATGCGTGATATGAGTGCAAAATATAAAATTTGTGCGATAAAATGGCAAAAATCTGTAAGTTAGAATTAAAATTTCAAGTTAAATAACAATTCCATGTTAATATTTTAACTAACAAATTTCATTTTTTTGTATTTTTGGGGTGCAGGTAGACATGCAATTTTTCATTAGTTTTGCAACTGTTTGATTGAGCTTATTTGTATTCTATAGGTTTATGTTCAAGCGCCCACACATGCAACTGTATGATCGCATGAAAAACTAAGCAATCAAACAGTTTGAAATTTTTTAGAAACTGATTATAATTTTTAAGTAACGTGATCGTTGTGTTATGATGCAATAGTTTTGTGTAATTTAGATATGGGTAAACCATTTTATAATTATGCTGCAATTGCAAAACTAAAAATTGCATGTCTGCCTGAACCCGTACCTAATTTTATTAACAATATTATCAACATTCAAGAAAATTTTTGAAAACAAAACGAAAGAAAAGAATAACAATTTTTGTATGACGTGGCACTAAATCTAGAATTGATAGGCACTGGTCGCGTTGTAGATGTAAATTATGCCTTACAACAGTATGAACCAAACTATAACTTGTATGAATCAAAGACGATGAAATCAAATATTTTTGTATAATGATCTTATGTGTTCTAACCTGACATAAAAAGTGTTTGTTTCTTGTATTCGTCTATAATGAATTACAGATCTCAGAAAATATAATGCTTTTAATTTTCCTATTTAATATCAGATGAAATCAAGAATTAGATTTGTTTTCTTGTCTACATTTGATTTTCTATTTATATTTTGTTTAAGTGTTTTACTTGTGTTGCTACATGAGATATTTTTGTGATGTTGTTGATTTTCTTAAATCTATTTAAGTACAATTTTTATTTTATAAACAATTTAATACAATCTTAACTAAATTTATGTTCCACAATAGAAAGTAATCTAGATTTGTATTATACAAATTTCTACTGAACACTTTGCTTCATTCTACTGGTTGCAAATCAAAAACCCTTATTAATACCAATTCTTTATCCTAAATTCTTATACTTTTTTAACATTAGCTCTTTTTTCTTTTGTAATTCATTTCCAGGATACTTATGTAAACCAAAAGTACGAGTATGTATTCCATACGAATTAATTATAATAAACTATATATAATTAAATTAACACAAAAATATCAAAATAAAATATACACGGTGATGTTAATTAAGTTTACAATATAGAAAATTATAGTTAAGAGACCTGATTTTGAAACAGAAACAAAAAAAAAAATATAAATTTTATTAAACATTTAGACTAAGTATATATGTGACATTTGTAACCATATTTTATTTACTTATTTAATAAAATAATTGCATTCTATAAAGTCACACATATTATTAAGTACATATATGAAAATTTTAGTTCAAGAGTAACTCAAGATTCAACTTACAATAATAGTTTTCTTTTCAAATTTAATTAGATAAGTCACAAAACGGGTACAAGATAAAAAAAATAAAAGTTTCAAACGTAGGTACATATACATATATATGTAATGATTTAATATTACATTATTTTCATGCTCTAGTTTCCTAAAGTCGTTCATAATAAGTATAAGTGCCTACCACTTATTACAGTATACTTTGAGTAAATTTAAAAAAAAAAATTGGTAAGAAAATTTTCAACTTTAAACAGTATAATAGAACAAATAGAACAAATTTTATTATGATTTAAACATGTATAACAAATTTTTATGTATATAACAATATACATAAGTATAAGTTTTCAGAAAAAACCATTTATGGTAACCGATTTTTTTTTTTTACAATTTTTACTGATTCAAAGAATTAACTATGTTGATTCTTTGGAAAATGCTTTTATCAGGTAGGTACTTATTACTTATAGGGCAATTCTCTAGTATATAAGAGGTATAAAAAATTAATCTCGCTAAACAAGAAATTTTTAATAGATAAAATTTCATAGTTTCAGGTTTTGTTATGAGGGTATTGTATAAAGAGTTTTGTTTCAAAGCTTGAACTGGCATTGCAGCTTTTAATATTTTGTATGGAACAACTAGACAGCTGAATTCCTACACATAAACTAATTATATTAGTAATAAATGTAAAACAAATTAGTAAAAAAAAATTTATTTTCCAAAATTAACAAATTAACATTAAAAGAGGATATTAAATGGAAAGCCCCTAAAAGAAGGCAATTTTTTTTTTTTTATAAAAAATCAATATTTTGATTAAAGTACCAATGTTTGCATGAATTTTTTAAAAATTTTCAGAACACATGGAATAACAGATATTTTCTGAGAGGTCTTAAATAAGCTTTTTTAAATAGTCTGAATTTATTTTCAGAAAATTTATTATTAACTAACAAAATGTAGTAGTAAAATGTACTACAGTAAAGGTACAAATTGCCTTAGGCAACTACATTTGTACTGAAATTAATAAGGAATTTGTGACGCACAGTTTAGTTTTATTTTAAAGCTTTCAAATAATTTAATCCCGCTTAAAACCATAGCAGAATATCCAAAATATTTAAAGCGGTATTTCGTATACAATGTCGGATATTGTAGGTTTAAAGTTTATACGAAATTTATATTGTTTTAATACATTATAAACAGTTTATTAGAACCTTATGACATACAACGTATTAAAAAATATTTTTCCTAAATCTATTATATAAACTATGTGAATTTAATTTAATATTATATTATAAAAATTTAAATTTTTGTGTTTAAAAAAAGAACAACAAAAAAATTAAATGACAAAGAGCAAAAAGTACTACAAGCTACATATTTTAAATGAAATATTCATTATGAGGTCTTAAATGAAACGAAAACAAAATGCAAAAACACAAAACAAGAAAACAATTTTTTTTAATTCCCGTGAGTTTAAGAGTTTATTCAGTCGCAATAAAAAATTATATGGAACGACCATAAGAGTAGACATATTACTCATATACAACTCGTGCCATATAAAATGGTGAAACGAAAAAAAAAATGAAAAAAAAAAAATGATGTTAGCTTTTGTATGATTATTGTTACGGCACATGAGAATAAATTACTGAAAATATCTAAAATGTAGGTGGCAATAGAGGGAATATAAAAACTGACTTATTCTGAACGTCATATCATTTTAATCGCATTTCATATTACTTTTTAACCAAATTTTTTTTCCCAATTTTTTTTGCATAAAATCATCATATACGGTATATTCCATATTATTATTCCTGTTATATAATCAGTTTCATATATTATGTACATGTGTATGATATTGTTATACATAAAAATAAAAAGAGAAAAATATTTATTTTTACATATTTTTACATATTAATAATATTATGTAACGAAAATAAAAAAAAAAATGATGATTGTCTCTACCGGATATATGATTCGGTTTGGATGTCAACCACTGTTAGAAGCACTGTCACATAACTATATACATATTAATATGACATAATAAGTGTGTGAGAACCATAAATAAACTCATGTATACATACAATTTTTATTCTTTTGGTTTTTTCATATGTAACATAAAGTTCTCTGTGTTTCACTTAATTTGCTATTTTTTTAAAGTTGTTTTTGGTGTGCATATAATGTAGATACTCATACGTGTATTTGAAAAAGTCCTAAATTTCCAAAGGGAAATTTATATTTAGATTTGAATATAATTTGTGCTCTTCTTTCATCTCTGTCTTCTTCTTCTTTGGTCTTTGTTCGCCGGCAAGTTTTTTCCTTTTTTGAATTTTTGTTAGTAAAAGAAGGAAGAGTTGTCATAAGAGTCTTTTTTGTTTTTCTCTTTTTTTTTAATATATTATGTGTGTTATACATAATCTCGCATATGTAAATATTTGTGTATAAAATGATGAATGTGATCTTCATAATTTTACAATAAAAAAAAATTTAAAGAATGCAATTTCTATGCTTAAAATTTATTTTTTTTTTTAAAGATAAAATTTCGTGATTTATTAAATTTTTGTTTTGGTGGAAAATCTGAGGAAAATAATTTTGATTGTACTTCAATATTTTCTTTACATATATTTTAGAATTTTTGGTTGATGAAAATAATTTGGTTGATTGATTTTATAAATGAACAAGCATGTCATATATGATTAAATAACTTCTATTGAAATTGTACTACTGTTAAACGGAATTGTGCGATTGTATATTTAAATATTGAATATATAGAACTAAAGACAAAAGTGAAAGAAGCTGAGTCTACGAAATTTCGATTTTCGAGAAAACAATAGCTTTAAATATTTTCAAAATATCTTTGGATGCAAATTTTCCATTGTACTCACATTCTAATCATTTGGGTGTAAATTCCTAGATAGGTACCCATATTCTAATCATGCATTGTTAATTAATTATTTTACTAATGGAAAAACCTGTATTTCGCAAAAGAAAAGAGTTAAGAAAGCCGTATCTTTGCCTATACATTATATATCATCCAACTATGTCCCGGAATTTAGAAGAATCTGATTCTGAACTATGTTGCATTGATATAATTTTGCTGTGGTTTATAAATTAAAAATTATTTTGAATTGATCTATTAAATCATATTTTAGAAAAGTATGAGCGAGCATTCACTTACATAGCTCCTTAAGATGAGTAGCTTATTAAAATTCACACACATTTATATAAAATTTGTCTCATATTTCTGTATTTTTAAACTATTATACAATATTAAAACTTTAAATAAAATAAAACTTTTTAAAATTACAAACTATATTTTGAAATATTTCAACAGTTTTAAATATTTTTAATTATTAAAACGTTATCGAGGGTGTGTAAGGGCGATATATTATATATATATTGATGTAGCCCTTTAAATCAAATTAAATGATATGGTTTTTTGTTTTCTCACGTGAAAAGTCTCATGAAATTTTTTTTGCAATCCTTTTAAAATTTAAAAAATATTTTAAATATAAATTCTAGGTCACTTTAACCCTAATAAATTTTCTTATGATAAATTTTAAAATTGTACTTAATATGAATGTATAACATTTTACATTGATACTTGTTTGAATTATACGAATTTTTCCAAAAAAAAAAAAATTCCAAATATTCATCCAATTTAATGTGACCTAATTATTTTTGAACAAAAATTACATGATTTTCTTTAAAACTTTTTAAAGACAATTTTCGTTTTTGCTCATTATTTTTGTTTTCGCATTTTATTTTTGCGAATTATGAAAAATGGCGTACGAATTTTTTTTTTTCTTTTCCATTCCTCGTTTATTAAATGACCCGAAATTTCGTTATAAAACATTAATTAAAATGGAAATGAAGCAACTTTGTGGAAATATGTTAACAATGCAGAAGATTGTAATAATCAAAAAAAAAAAAAAACTGACGAAAAATTTATGTATTTTATATTATATTAATAAATATACATATATACGTGTATATATATATACATATATATATATATATATAAATAAAAAAAATGAGCATCAAAAGCAAGGAAATTACAAATTAAGAACCAAAAAAAAAATTATAAGTATGTATGCATTTTTATTTTATTTTATTTTGTTTATGAGCATGGAACAAGAATCATTGGAAAAAAATAAGCATGGTCGCTTCGATGGAGAAAATTATTACATTTTTTTTGTTTTCCTACATGGTCTTTTTTATTTTTTTTTCTACTTTCGTTTTTGTTGTTTTTGATTTACATGCTAAGTAAAGTATTCATGTATCCGAAATGGAAATGATTTTTGAGATTTTATTTTATGATTTGTAAAGATTGGGATGACGCAACACAAAAAATTTTATTATAAACTAATGTCATATATATAATACCCGTCAGGCCACCAAGCTCAGATAGTAAATCAAAAATAAATTCCAAATTTATATTGAGTTTATATGGAAGGTGGTGTCGGAAATTATTTGTGTAAAGGCAATTGTTTATTATTTTTAGCTCTATTGATTTTAAAAATTTTGTTTAAGTTAAAATTTAATTTAAAAAATAATTGTTTCGCAAATTTGTCTGAAAAATGCATTCGTTTGTTTAATTCCCAGCAAAAAAAATTTTCTTGGTGGTGGAAGTGTTAAAGAAAAGCAAAAATCTTTTATGCAATAGAAATCTGATATCTTTTTTTTGGTACTCGTTTACGAGATACAACAGACTGTAGCTTGTAAACGAGTATATATGCAACCCCGCCCCGCCCTCCCTCTTTTTTAGTGAAAATTGAACAAACAATCATCACTGAAATTATTTACTGCCTTATGCGAAACATCCTGTATATGGCATTACAATAAAAAATGTAAAAAAAAGCAAAGTCATACTTGTATAATTTCAAAATTATATAAAATTTCAAAATTATATAATCAAGTGATATCGAGAGCTACACAAACTAATTGCTACAGCTATTGAATATTAGTAATCAATGTAAAAATTATGCATTAGAAATTAATTGAGTTCATTAATTTGAAATATAAAAGTATTAAATTATAATATAAACTTTATCATGCAACACTTAGCATCATTCATTAGTGATGACTCATATACATATTTATAACAATATATATTTATAACAGAACAAAGTTGACACCCTCTAATCGGGTCATTTTTATTAATTTTATTTTTATTCTATTTTTTTTAACGAGATTATTTTTATTATTTTTATTTTTTAACGAGAAATTGAAGAGTCCCTTTTCTTTATTTTGGGTCCACATGAAAGTTCATTAATTAATATTCAAATACAAAGCACGAAGAAAAACTTTGAACAAGTTTTAAAATATCAAGTATATTTTAATATTTTCCTGATTTTGATAATTTTAACTTGGTTATTTGCCTTAGCTACCCTTTCCAATTTTTTTAATGTACACGTGACATAATTAAATAATTTTTTTTTATTATACTTCCTTAGTAGAAGGCTTGTAGATTTTTTGTTCATAAACAAATTAAATACTTAAATATATTTATGGTTTATAAATTTAAATATGTATATGTATATATAAATTATATACATTATTGTTAACCTCATTGAATATTTTTGTAATGTAAAAAATTAACCTTCTTTTATATATATTTAATTTTGTTTTTGGAAATTTAAGTGAAATAAGCACTGAGAATAAAATAGCACTTGAAAAGGAACAAAAAACGTCAGAAATATTTTGAAAAAATCAAGGACGAAAAAGAGATTCTTATACCCTTTTTATTACAGTCATATTTGCTTTTTATTTTTATTTTTTTTTTATCATATTATCGAAAAAGCATACATATATTTTTAGGATGTGTTTAAAATGATGTTCTAAAAGAGAGTGGGAATCAATAAATGACAAACGGTAAAGAATAAAAAGGATATAAAAAATTTTTAAAAATAACATGACTACATAACAATTTTATTATTGTTTGTTTTTTCAATAAAGTTAACTTTTCTTGATCTTGAATGGCAAATCGGTAAAAATTATTACATTCCGACAACAATAGACGTATCTAATTCTGCTGATTGTCTATTATTTTTTCTGTTTAGTTTAAGTTTGTTCTCAAACTTATTGTTAAGAAAAGAAAACATGAAAACATGTTACATTTTTTTAAGTTTAGAATTTTAAATTTAAAGGGATAACAATGGTTGAAATCATTTCTAAAAGTCATAATGAAATTCAAAAAGATTAAATTTAAAAAATAAAAAGTTCCTAATTTTTATAAATTTATCATATTTATTTTGTACACGATTATAAAATATCAGACGATTGCTTAGTATAAGCACTTTAGTATAACAAAATAAACATCACTTAGCCAACACATGTGCCTATTATTGTTATAGTTACACGTGTCCAATACATGTAACTATAACTAAAACCGCCACCATTTATGGATTGAAAGGGAAGAGAAAGGGAAAGTGCTCAAAAAGCTCAAAAGCTGAGGCTTACTCTCATAAGGGGGATCTGGCCAATTTATGCCACGAAGAGTGAAATAAAGAAAACGCCTTCACATAGATTAAAAACGATCACCAAACAAAACCAAACATGCCTACTCTAAAACGGGTCTCACGAAAGCAACATAAATTATTAAGTTGCCTACACCATCTCATAACAAAACCTAAAGTAGAACTCACTCTATTAGTTTTATTAAATTAAGATGGGCCGTAGAATTCAATGCTAAACATAGATCACAAATATAATCAACCTTATCCAGAATTTTCCCATTACCCCTGTAATCAAAGCTTATCTCCGCAGAATAACGTCTTCCTTAAAACTGTTATACCCTAAGTGCTAAATTTGTTTTTTCAATCGACTTTTCTAATAAAATTTGGTTTCTTAAATAAAAACAAAAAATTTGATTTTTGGTTTCTAATCAAAAAAGTTATCAAATTATAGAGGAATAACGCTATTAAATACTGCTTATAAGATATTAGCAAAGGTAATTGCCGAAAAATTGACAATCTACGTAGAGCAAATAATCCCAGACTATCAATGCGGTTTCCGGCCAAACAAATCAACCATTGACCAAATAGTTAGTATAAGACAAACAACGGAAAAGTGCGCTGAATTTAACATGGACTTGCATATGGTATTTATAGATTTTAAACAAGCTTTTGACTCGGTAAAACGTGGCATAATAGAAAATATTTTTGACGAATTGAGAATACCTAAAAAACTGACGAATTTAATAATGATGACACTGCATAACACAAAAGCAAAAGTTTTGGTACAAAAATCTTGTACAAATATATTTGACATCACATCTGGAGTTAAACAAGGAGACGAAATATCAACCATCATATTTAACCTGACCTTACACTACGCGCTCAAGGACCTACATATCGAAGGTAATATATTTACGAGGCCCTACCAGATTAATGCTTACGCTGATAATATCGCCATAATGTCAAGAAGTAAACGTGATTTAATTGAAATATTTACAAGGCTTGATCAACAGACTCGAAGAATTGGATTGAAAATAAATGAAAATAAAACAAAGTACATGATAGTATCGAGATCAAATACAAGAAGAGTGGCGCAAAATATTACAATTTCGAAGGTGTGAATAATTTTATATATCTGGGTGCACAAATAAATTCAAATAATGATATCCACAAAGACATAAGGCATAAAATATTGACGGCCAATAGAGCATACTATACAATTTCTCATCTATTGGGATCAAGATTACTATCAAGACAATGTAAATTACAGATATATAAAACAATCCTGAGACCAATTCTAAGTTATAGTTCCGAAACTTGGACATTATCACAAAGTGATATAAATGGTCTAAGAATTTTTGAACGAAAAATGTTGCGAAAAATATTTGGGCCGAAAAGAAACGAAAATGACGAATGCGAAATTAGAACGAATCAGGAACTGATGGAATTAATTGGCAATGAGGACATTATTGGATATATAAAATCCCAAAGACTGCGCTGGGCGGGACACTTATTCAGAATGAACTCTGATAGAGCTCCAAAAAGAATTTATGACGCGAGGCCCCTACTCAACAGATCTAGGGGCAGACCGAGGTTAAGATGGAAAGACGATGTGATAAACGATTTAAACAAATTACAAGTTAACAACCTAAATAACGCAGTAACGGACCGAGCAGAATGGAGGCGGATAGTCAATCAAGCTAAGGCCCACATCGGGCTGTAAAGCTACTAAAGAAGAAGAATCAAAAAAGTCATTTAACAACCTACGTAATTTATCATTATTCAAACAGTATTCAGGATACAATTTTCAATTCAAATAAGTTCATCTCTGTATAAGGTATACTTAGTATATTATACAAAAATGTTAAATATTTTTCTAAAATTTCCAAATCATAAATTTATTGTACTGTTAATAATTATTACTGCTGAGAAAAATTGTATAATTATAATGTTCATAAGGAGCTTACGAGTATCAACTTTTCAAATGAATATATAACCTCAATTTTAAAGAAGTCAACATTTGAAATTCTTAAATTGCGTTTAATTAAAAAGTATGAAACTTCATTAAAGTTGAGTTATAAAAAAAAAAAAAATTATAATTTCAAAAAGAGATAATCATTCGAGGCAATGATTTATGTAAAGTAATTTTATACATGGTATGTAGGAGTTAATATTAGAAATTTGTTCATGCTTCTTTACATAATATTATGGAACATTATGTGATGGAATATGTAGGTAATATATACATAATACTGATGTATGTGCAAGTATGTGCTATAGCGTATTCTAAATAATTTATTTTATACACATAATATTATATTCATATATACCTATGTACATATTAAAATATTATAATAAAATTTGAACATTATATTGCAAAGCGGGAATTAAATATAAAAAAGCTCGCTATATCGTTTCTTTTTGTATATTTATCAAAACACATTAAATATTAGTTTTAGCACTATATCATGGGGATAATTTAATAATGGAGTACAATTATTTTTATTAACATTTAAAGTACAAGTGCGAAAAATATTTCAATAATCAATTTCAATAAAACTTATTTGTACATATTTAGGGGAAAAATTGCATATATTTAGGGGCATCATACTATTTCCACAATTTTCATTTACTCACAAATTATTATTAATTTAATCTAAATAATAATTTAAAAATCTATATTTATGGCTATAGTTACTAAATAAAGTAGTTCGTGATTCTTCTAATTTTACAAGGAAAATGAAATTGAAATTATATAGTTGGTTTTTCCTGAATTTGTTCAAATAATTTTTGGGAAATGTTTTTTGGCTATTTTTTTTTGAAAATTTACATTTAGAAATTTGTAAAATTGGTAAAAATACACAAAAACAATTTTGATCGTAAAATTTTGTTTTAATATGAAAAGTTTGAATTTTGTTATAAATCATATGCCTTCGAATTGTTCGAGTAATTTCGAAAAATCTTACAGAATAAATTATCCTTAAAAGCCGGCGATCATTGAACTTGCGCACTCGTATCGTAATCTGATTTCTTATTACAATATTCAATTTAAATTTGATAAGTCAAATATGATATTTTAAAAATCCTGTACTTTTCAAAGTAGTAGTCAGATATTGGATAGTGCCCCTGGAGATATGCAATTTTTAATACATGTATTGAAAATTTGTTTCGGTAATTTTTCAACTAGCTAGACTATGCTCAGAATGTTTTTTTTTTTTCAAATAAATCGATTGATTTAATTCTTAAAACTTTTCTAACATTTTTAAATCTTTTTATACGAAAATGCTTTTTACTTATTTTGTTGAAAGCATTATAATTTTATTTAGTGAATTTCAAATATCTACTAGCTTTATTATATTATTTTCATTTTAATTATTAAAAACACATTTTTATATAAAATTAAATTCTATTTAAATACCGTACACTAAGCTTTAAAAATATGAATTCTGATTTTTTATGAATTTCAAAAATTTTTGACAATCATTATTTTTTAATAGCCTGTAATTAATTTAATTGATAAAACATGTTACATTTACAAAAATATTTCGTATTGTAGGCGCCGTAGCTATATCCTTTTTTAAAACACCAATTTCTAATGAATTTCAACTCCAACACAATTAAAATTAAAATCATAATAATTATTTTTAATTGAATTTAAATGTTTGATTTTTGTTATATTTTTCTATTTTAATTAAATTATTTCCTTAAAGCTCTTTTATGTTAAAACTTATGAATTCTAGTTATAGTTAAATACTACGTATTAAAAAGGATTTTTTTTATAATAATATGAGGAAAAATTCAAAAATATGTTTAGATGTAAATTATATTACTTTATTGAACCATCAAAATTAATTTATACAAAAATCTGTAATAATTTTATCAAAAATTTCGAAAGCAGAATTTTTGTTATAAGAGGGAGTAAAATCTCTTATATACATAAATATATTATACTGTTTTATATTAATTCTATAATGATTTTGTTATTGTTATTATTATTAATTTTTAGCAATTTTGTTGGTATCAATATATTTAATAAAATTTCTGAAAAATCAAATCGATGTATGTGTTTTTATCTAATATGGATAACATATTATAGTAGTTAGCATTATGCAAAGAAAAAATTTATAAATTTCCGTAATAATATGCGATATCTGTGAGAGTAGGCAATAATAATTATATATATGATTAACAAAAAGGAAGCATTTTAGAATTATTTCTTAGTGGAAAAGAAAACTACACGCGTTACGTAATTCAATTCTAAGCGCCGCAACCTGAACTAGATACGTCTCCATTCGTGAGACGTATCTAGTTTAGCTTTTGGAGAATTTGCTTTTCATTGAATATTTGAAATCATCAAAATATTGTTTCATAATGTTCAGATAAACTATTAAAACTAAGCATTTCTGCAATATTTTTTTCAAAATTAATGACAGACTCTAAAATTCGTTTTCCCATATAAACTATATGACATTAGCATTTTTACGTAACACATTTTTATATTAGAGGAACTTACCGGAATTTAATTAGGGTCCGTTATACAATTATGAGTTATTTTCGAAGAATAAAACCTGGAAGAATTTAAAATATATCTGATTCGTTGAAAAAAAAAATATTTTTGTATTTACCTATCACATTATCGCTAAAATAAAAAACCGTGGTCCTGTTGAAAAAAAAAATTTTTTTTATTTCCATTTCTATGTCTTGGGATAGATTTCTATTTCTTTAGGATAAGATGCGTTGCCTAATTATTTTTAATTTTTTTTTTTTTCATTTTAATATTCATGTTACATGTATAGGGGAAAGTATTGTATTCAAATCAAAATGCGTAAAAAAAATCTGAATGCATTTTAATAAAAAGGATCGCAATCAGGGTCGCCACTGCCAAGAATAAATTGTAATCATATCTGAGCGGTACTAAAATAAAAGCTATAAATTTACGATTTGTTATCCTCAATATATTGTTATCACATTTATACCCGCATGAATGTGTTTCCCTTTGCCTGTCCCAGTGATAGCTCAAAAACTAATAAGTTAAATTCAACATTCTCTCAAAAGTAATTTATTATAGTAAATGCCAGGACACTATGTATGCGCGATCAAGACAATATTTCGGGTAGCTGACATACAACTTCAAAAGTTATTAAGTGATATTTTATTAAGCAATTAAAACTACCATTAACATAAAATTAACTCATCCAACTCTACCTTTTCTCGTTTTAGATGAAATATTTGCTTATGGTATCTCTGTCTCTAGGAGAAATTGGAAAAAATACCAAAATGTAAAAAGTAAACTAATATTTAGAAAGGGAAACCATGAAGCCGAACGAAAAAAAAAAACAAATTTTGGTACGAAATCAGTGAAAATGACAATCCTGATCACAATTTCGCATAAAGGACTCTTGCCCTTAATTTTTTGCTTATAATGAAAGTTCGAATTATCATTATAAACTAATTAACATTTTTGAAACTTCCATGACATTTTAGAATAAATTTTTAGCAATTTACAAATTATTGAAATATAATTTAAAAAATTTATTTAATTTCGCCAGTAATATGTTGACCACATATTTAATTTTGTATATAATAAAAAATTTTATCATAAAGGAAAAAACCTTCGTATTTTAAAAAGAGAAGAAAAATACGTTCGTACGGGTATAAACATTCTAAAACAATGCAAACAAGAAAAGGAACACAACATGATAAATTATCAAGCAAAATAAACAGTAAACCAAAAAAAAAACATAAACACAAAAATGTCTTAGTTACTAAGCTCAAGTGAAGTAGACCATTTCTTTATTATATTTAATGTTAGCCGGTACGCGGTTTATGTAATAAATACGTAATTTTTATGATAGGAAAAAATATCTAAGTAAAATATTCGTATAACAAAAACATTAGCCATTTAGTGTTGCCATTTGCTATTTGAAAATATTAAAGAATTAAGAACTTAGCTACGACGTACAATTTTGAGCGTTCACAAATTTCTTTTATAGAGATTATGAATCAGCAATGGCATCATCATTTTTCGGAGTATCAAAATCAGTATTTTATTTCAACTATCATATGTTTATTTACATGTTATTGTTACCATTTTAGTAAACAACTTGCTATTAAGTAATGACAAAGTTTTGCAGCTTTTTTTAAGATTTTTAACTATAGAGGCAATTTTAAAATGACCGGTCTCTTTGAATTTCTTGTTACGTGTGATTATATTCATAATTTTTTTGAATTTCAGGGCTACGAACAAAATTTGTGATGGGGCTGATTAAATAATTGTTATTAAAAGATTTTGATAGTCCGAGCAACACAGAAAGGAAAATACTATCTAAACCAGGGATGGGGAACCTTTTCTCTATATAAGGCCAAATTTTAGTCAATGCAAAGTCAATCAGGCCGCAAAGTTTAAAAAAAGTCCAAAGGTTATAAATTTTTGCTTTGTGTAGGTTGATGAAAACAAAATTATGTCAGAATATAAAAAATAACATAAAACAGTTTATTTCATAAATAAAAATAGATAAGTAAGTATGTACATTATTAATAAAATAATATGGTTCATTATTTCAATGACTTTTCTGTGATTGTTTGTTGCTCGATAACAATTTTATATTTGGTTCCAGCCTCGTTTGGCAGCAAAATTTTAACTTTTAAGAAATATAAGAAATAAATTTTTTTAAGGACAAAGGCCACTAAAAAACAGCTAAAAGGCCGCATGCGGCCTTAAGGCCGCAGGTTCCCCATGCCTGATCTAAACTCAAGTTAAAAACTTTAATACCTCATTTAATATTACAATCTTTTATACCCATATTTTCATTGATATTTTGTACCTTCAATTTATTGTTTTAATTATACAATAACAAAATTTTAAGTGTAAAAAAAGATTCACTCCTTAATTAAAATTGATTTTTATCATACTTTTATTATATAAAATCAACCATTTAAAAATTTTATTGCTCCTTGCAATATGCACGGTGTTTTCTCCCAAAAATCAGTTACCTTTATTTTCATAATTAAAATTAAAAAAAAAGAATATTATTCAGCTACTCCCGCTTTTGTTCTTTCAGACGACATCACCGAATGTGTCTTTCTGACTTTATTTTTCCTTTTTTTTTATAAGAGCTCTATTTATAATGTATTTACCTCTCTTAACAATTATTTCCAGTTTTAAAGAGGGAAAAATGGAAACAAGAAAAAAAAACAAAAAACGAAAAATAAGAAAAAAATGTTCGCTTAATTTAAATTTTAATTATTTTTACAGCATCATTCCAAGATAATGAGAACAGAAAAAAAAACTCGTTTTCTTTATTTCTTCAATTATGTGTAAAGAAAAAAAAACTCTTGCTCTCTTTCTCCAACGAAAATCTGAGCGAAAATGGAAACGCAAAATGAAAAATATTATAAAAACAAAGAATTAATAAAAAATGAGAAAAGTGTGAGAAAAAAATAGAGAATATAAGAGAGTGCTTAAGCTTATCCTCTTTTATGTATCTTACAGCTCCTTTACTCTAACCAATCCGCTCATTCATTAATTTAACCCATTTTGCCATTTTTAATGTATTACAAAAAGAAAAGAAAAAAGAAGCGGAAAAAAGTACTTTTTTTTCCCTTGTACTCTTCTGATGCGTTTTGTACACTTGAATAAAAAGGAAACAAAAAGGAAACAAAATTCTTATACCTATTCCTTTTTTTGTTTTGTTTTATTATTATTTTTCGGGAAGAATAACAGAAGGGAGAAAAAAAAGAACACATCTCGCATTAAAAACGTCCTTTTTAGATCACATTCTTCATTCTTTTTTATTTCTGGTGTGTATATATCGTGTATATCGTATGTATATCGTTTGTAACAAGGATAAAAGCTTTAATCAAAAGATTTAGTAACGGCCTGAATGTTGTTTGTCTTAATAAATCTTAATATTGGTTTTGTTTTTTTTTTTATTTTTTTTTTCTTGGTTTTCATTATATTATTTATGCTTATCTCGATTAAAATTAAATGCAGGGTGTTATAAAGCTATAAAAAAAATGATCGACTTTTTAATAAGAATAAAATATAAGAAAATTAAGGAATATCTGAAATAGAAATTCATAGATTGTTTTATAATAAAATTTTACACGAAAATCAAGTTTGATAAAATAAACCCTAAATTAAATAATATTTTTATATTTTAAATTTTTTTTTTAAAATAATTCCTGAAATAAAATTCAATATTATTTTCTTCAAATATATTCTTATTATTCGTTTATTTTGTATAAAATAATTTTACGACATAATTGCATTTCAGTCTTTGATTATTAAAAATTTACTTGCAGTAATGCGTTCCATGTTTTTGTAATTGCATGTGTAAACTATTCATTATTGTTCAACTGAAAGCTCTAATCATTGTTAATAATTATAACAATTAGATTTTAAATAAAATTTTAAATCAAACTACTCAACTGCTGATATATTATAAAATTTAGTCAAAATCGTGTCGAATCGCTTAATATGAGTGTAATTGAGTAAGGAATATGATCTTAATTTAATTTAATCATATGTAATAAAAATTTCAATTTACCATATTCAAAGTTTGACTGGAATTGATTAAACAATTTAAAAAAAAAAATACTCAACCAAATTATAATTAAAGCACGCGATGAAATTTAAAATAGTGCTAGCGAAAGCAAAATCCCTAAATTTGAGTTATGCAGTTCATTATAAATAAATGTAATAATATTTTTAATTTCTTTAAAATTTTCAAAGGAATAATAAAACAATTCTTTCAGAATCAGTGTAAAAATTTAATAGCCCAAAAACGAACAAAAACGCTACATGCAAGCATTATTACCAACATATGTGTGTAAATAAAAATGCTTTCAAATTCATACCATTCTATTATCGAAAGTCATTTCAAATTCATTATTAATAGTCAGAATTATAGTAGTTGATATTGATGTTTGAATAATTATCTATTAATAATTTTGCATTTCTTTCAAAATCTTCCAAGAAGAAAAAACTTTTTAACTAATTTTTTTTTCACTCAGTTTCTGACAACTATATAATAATATTGTCAACAATCCATAAGAATTACAAAAACTTGAAAAAACCTTAACAAAGAAAATCGATAAAATTTTGAAAAACAAAAGTTTTTCCTTGTTCTTTTTATTTTCCGTAATTATATTGGCAAAAAGTTTTGTAAAATAAAAGTTATTTTCTAATAAATATCACTTGACACCTACCTAAATTTCTTTTCTAAATAAAGAATAATAAGAAGAAAATTACAGCTGATGAGCTTGTTTTGTTCAAAAAAAATTGTCCTCAAAATAGAACTATTGTGTTTGAATTAATATAAATTGAAAAATATACTACCATATTGAGTTTATTATCAAGAATAAGCAATACAAATAACTATATAAATTGGGAACTAATAGAGCTAATGAAAATAATCAATCAACTATAGTTAGACATTTTAGCACATAAATTTTATTCAATAACTCAAATTAATCTTCAATATGGGACATTAAATGTATTTTAGTTAAAATTTAAGTTTTCAGAATATGTGAAAACTTAATCATCAATATGCCAACATTTATTGCTCATATATTTATAAAAATATATTTAATTCATATTATTTGATTCAGAAAATTAAAAAAATATCAGAATTTGTTTGTCTGTATGGAAAATTCTTCGAAAAGTTGGAAAAATATAAACATTTTGTTTGTCTGGAACGAAATTTACTTGAAATTTACAAAATACATATGTATAATCCGTCTGTGAGTGAAAAATTCACTCAAGTATTTTTTCATGAAAATTATTTAAATATACCACAATTTTAAACCAAAAAAGCGTCCTTAAATATTTTACATTATGAGAATTTTTTCTAATATTATTAATTTAATTATTTTGAATAATTGTAAAAATTGAAATTTTCAAATTTCAATCATAATCATAAAGGATAATATATAAAATGAGTTTATGTTTATTAAAACAGTTATGCCTTTATTAAAAATTATATTTTATATTATAATAAATTCTGATTATTTTCTCGTACTTGGAAAATTTTTTCGATTATCAAGGTGTCTAAGATATTTTTAGCATATCGGATAAAAATTACGCGTATTACATGTGTATTCATATACTGCAAGTATATTGGCACAAATTGGCAATTTCCATATATATTAGTTGTTTAAATTGACAGGAATTGCAATTTCATATTTCGTTTTTCAGGAGAAGGAAGTAATTTTGATACATATATTCGTTTAGCAATTATTAAAAATTTTGTTACTTAAGATTTGATAGATTGGAAACCAAATGGGGCAAGAGAACACATCCCTTGGCCAATGCAGCCATTCGTTATTCGTTTCTCCAGTCTATAATATCCCTGCCTCAAGTATGAAAAATGCTATATGAATCATATAGCAGTTCCCGACCTACTAGTTGGAATAAAATCATTTTAACATGTAGATAAGATAATCAACCCTAGACATAAGTATATTAAACGAACGTTCACATTATAACAGTACTTAGATGAAATCTACATATATGATTAAATATATCATAAATAATATCGCAATCAAAAATACAAAATTTTATTTGCTCTAAATTTCTATTGCCGCATCACTCTCTAAACACGAGCATCTATATTTAAAACGAATTTAAATACCAAAATAAGAAAAAAAAACACATTAATAATAAATTTTTTCAAAGAAATTAATGACTTTTCAAGGTATAACACTTATTAAAAAGCATCTAACATCCTGTATAACATTAACAATAATTACAACGCGCAACACAAATATAAATTGAATTTATCATCTAATAATATTGTTTACATACAAACAGTTTCACAATTGTTCAGATAGGGTGGGTAGTATATCTATTTATGCTTGTATTTAAATTGTTTTACCATCAGAACAGAATAATAAAAATTCAAAAAAAAAAAAAATCTGGTTTTGACCATTATAAATACAAAATTTAAAGTGAAACCTGGTCTTCTGGTATTGCTTTAAAATTATGTAAGAACAATTATACAATAGTGTTAATAAAAACAAAAATATAAATATATAAACAAAATCTATATGTATACTATAAAATGTGGGTTCAGGTGCCAGTTTTTAAAATTGTTTTCCACTTATCTTCTTTTATTTTACGTGTATAATTTTGATCCTTCTTTGTAACGAACAAAAAAAAAAAACAAATAAAGTTGGGTCAAACCAACGGTTTGTATTGTAGCACTTTTCCCTTCAACAAGTGAAAATTCTGCTTTTAAATACAGTCTATGTATAGCTATCACAATATTAAAATTATTTTCATTCATATACAAAACTATTTCTAGGATTGCATATATTTAGGATGACGCATATATGCAGTCTTTGAAATAAAGCAAAAATTAATATAAAAAGGGGTTAACATAATGCTCGATTTTAAGGGTTAATTGTGTGAGTTAAGAAAAATAATTATATTTTTTAATTTCACGGAATTTACCGTTAGCTTCTTGCGTTTATAAAAATTTGGAAAAGCTTGCGGTTTCGGAAATATAAGGTGTCAAAAATTCAAATTTTACGAATTTCAAGAGGTGATAACTTGAGAGGGGGTGGAGATGGAAAAAAAATTTTCTTCTAACAAAATGAACTATTTATTAATACCTAAAAGCTCCTAAAATTCCAAGCTTCTACAGTCTGCGGTCTAGAAGAAAAACGACATCAAAAATTTGGAAAAAAAGGACTTTAAATAACGGTAAATTTGAACGGCCATTTTGTTTTTCTTAAGTTGAACTATAGTATACCGCGCAAGGGAGAGCAAGCCACTGCCTTTCTGCGTTTGCAAAATTTCAAAAATGCTTTTGGTTTCATTGCAACAAATATTTAAAAAAGGCCATTTTTAGGGTTTTGGGGGGGTATAACTTCTAGAGGGGGGGAGATAGGTAAAAATTTTGTTCTACGGAAATAAGTTTCTAGTGAAGATCTATGTACGTATTAAATTTCAGCTTTCTATCTTCAAAGGTGTAGAAGGTTTGTAAACAGACACACGGACAGACGGACGGACGGACGGACGGACGGACGGACGGACGGACAGAGTGAAACTAATAAGCACTTTTTTCAAAAATTTTTTTGGAAAAGTGCTAAAAATACCAAGAAGAAGTGAAATAAATGAATAAATAAAATTAAATTCTGAGGAAGATAATGTAAAAAAAATTTAAGAAAATTGAAAGGGGAATTGAAAAAAAAAATATTCAAAAAACGTTTTCAATAGAAAAACAAAAGAAATAAAAAAATTTTCTCCCGTGAAAACTTATTTGTATGCGACTAAAAAATATTATGACTTGACACCGGAAAAATATGAAAATTTATTTAGAATTGAATTAAAAGAGAAATTTTACATACACCAATACATTTATATATTCATTGGTAATTAATTTTCTTTATGATTTGTTCACAATATTTTTTTTATCTTCAAAGATATTTAAAACCAAAATGGGACATAATCAATCATAAATTTTTCAAATGTTGATTTACAAATGTATTACCTAAGATTTAAGATTCTTAATTTTGAATTAATGTAATAAAGTATACAAAGGATAAAAAAAATACATGCTATCACTGCTTTATTTACATAAACTAAAATTTTATGTAAATAAAGCAGTGATAGTAAATTTATAAATTGTGGATTATTTTAAAATAATAAGAGGTCTTCTGTGGTTGTTGGTGTAAAATACAATTAAATGAAATACTGTCCTATGTGAGCGATGTAATAATAAATGTACCATTTACTTAAATAAATAGTTTCTTACCAGAAATATTAACTTGTGTTTCTAAAACAATTTCACACTTATATAATTTGCTGGAGGTTAGATAAATTGTAGATTAGTCTAAGAAATAATATTGGTACATGTCTTTTTTACATAAAACAAATTTAGACAAATGATCTGATACTACAGTAACATGTATTATTGCTTATGAAGACCCTT
Organism: Condylostylus longicornis; assembly: GCF_029603195.1. NCBI lineage: Eukaryota > Metazoa > Arthropoda > Insecta > Diptera > Dolichopodidae > Condylostylus > Condylostylus longicornis. Next base: position 1,018,039 of record NW_026578009.1, on the reverse strand, counting down.
CTTATTTTTAAGTAAAAAAATAATTTGTAAACGAAATATCAACCCTTTTTGGTAAACTGAACACGAACTTAATCTTTAATATTCTACGGTTAATTTTTCCTTTTATTTAATTCATCTGGCTTTCTTTATTTTGCGAGATGATTCAATTATATTTACGAGTATTAAAGTTAAATGGAACAAAGATTTAATAATTGATCTTCTGTTTAAGGTCCAATTGGCATTGGCGTAAAAAATTAGGTTTTGCTAAAAAAAATTAAGTTAATACCAGAAAATTTATTAATAAGAATTTTTATTGTGTTCTAGACTGTTCAATTCCATCATTCTATTCAATCATTTATCGTACTGTATATAAGGCATGTTATTATAGAGCTAAGTAGATAGTGTAATGATTTTCACCATTTCATAAAGATATTATTTATTTTGTTATGGAATTATTGGCTTCTTGTTCGAGTCAATCAAATCAATAAAAGTTGAAAATTATATTGAACTGCAGTAATCTCAAATTTTCGTGAACAAATTTTCTAAATTCAGGTCACCAAAAAATGGTCACAATACAAAGTCAATATTCAACAACCTGTAAATAAATGTGCTCTGATATTACTAAAAATTATGATTCTTTAATTTTTGCATATTCTTGTAAAAATACAAAAGGTTTTTGCGATCTGAATTTTGAACATTACTCAGCAAAAAGGTAAATATAAATTTTGTTTTTTCCCTTTTTTTTCTACATTTATTATAAGAGAACCTTTTTTGTTCCCAAATTTTCAGGCTCTTCAAATAATATAAAAAATTCCATGTAAATTCCTTGACATTTTTCTGTTTTTTTTTTAATTTTTCTTTAAAAATTTATTTTATTCTCGGAAATCACCATTTATAAATATCTTAATTTTTCAAAATTAAGTTCAGTATTTAGATATTGACTATACCCACCATTTAACATAAATAAGGAATTAGAGAGAAAAACCCAAAGTTGGAATTTGTTTTTTTTTTCAAAATTAACTTTTTGTTAAAAGGTGATTTTTTGTTTAACGTAAAAAAATAATTTGATTTTTTTTTCATTCCTTTTCTACTTCTCACTTTTATGTATTTCAATATTTTAAGGATATTTCAAATTATTTAAGGACATCAAAATATTTATATATATTTATACACACATATATATATATATACTTTTAAAATTATATAAAACAATTTTTATCTTTAGTCATTTAAGTATTGAATACTTTAAGGATACTATCGTTTTAATTACCTATAGAAAGAGAAATATTGTCAATAACAATGGGGCGGCAGAAAAAAATAAGAGAATGAGTCTAAATATTAAAATAATAACAATGAATAATAAAATTTTACTGAGATTTTTTTTATATTCTCTCTTTTGCGTTTAGAATACGGTCGTACCTACATACGTACAAGGCTATAAGTGTGCGTATTTGCGTTTCTTGTACGTCTTTTTAAAAATAAAACATAAAATTTTTCAATGTTCACCATCAAATTTAGACCATTTTTTTTCCATTTTCTCTCTAAATTTATTATCGCTTTTGCTTTTGATAAATTTGACTTATACATAGGTACATACATTTTGGCACACAAGTTTCTCATCTTCACATTTTTTTATTAATAAAAAATTACATTAAATTAAATGATGTATAGAAGATAGCTTGGGTCCAATATCTTTCATTATTATGGTATTGATAACATTTTGTGAAATAAATAATTTAACATTGTCATAATTTGGGCGTTATTTTATACAAAAGCATACCATATTATATAGAATATAACAGTTAGTGAGAAGATTTTTTTCATTTATTAAAATTTATATTATTCTTAAAAAAAAAATATAAAAAAATTTTATTATTAATGTTATTTTATATTTGACCTTGAATTTTATATTTTCGGCAAACTAAGTTATTCTCTTAATATAAATTTAAATCTTGTAGGGTTATTTATGGTGGAGTATAAGCAAAAAGAAGAAAATGTAAACATTCCTTGTAAAAATAATGCAAATCATAAATCCGAGAATTATCGTTTATCTGTAAAAAATATTAATTTTACTTTCAATTTTCACGAGGAAAATATATGGTGCAAATAGATGAATTTTAAAAATTATAAGGTGTCTTTTTCAAAGGATTTCTAAATTCACCTAAATATTTAACACTTTTACTAGTTATCGTTATAATTATGACAAATAGAGGGTGTCTCATATCAAAATGCACTGCTATATACTGTTGTATAGGCCCTCATGAGTAGACAAAAATTTTGTATGGAGGCAATGTTCACAGGTTCAGAATTCCAGACACTTAAAGTCAATATTGACCGATTTTTTATGTAAAACAAACGTATTATTAAATATGTTTTGGAAACCTCAGAATGAGAACCTTCCAATGAATATCTATGTCAGCTATAATCTCTTCAGACTTCGGAATCACATGACTTTAAAATTCGAAAAATTTGAAATTTAAATATTTTATTTTTAAAAAACGTTAATTTTCTAGGTGACGTAACATAAGAGCTTTCTCAAATTTTAGTACAGCTGATAACCTTGTCAATTTAGTATATGGAGATAAACAGAGTTTATCTCCATATCAATTAGGAGTTATGGAGATAAACAGAGTACTGCAAATGTTATTTTATACCAAAATTTTTTTCTTCAATGACTTCAAAAAATTTACAACAATCGTTTAAAATGATGTCTCTCTTTTGTTATGTAAATGCTCAGCTTAAAAACTGAGTTTTCTTTACATTTACCTAAATTATTGGCCCGGATAATGTTATATGGTACCTTCTATAGGTGCAGCCTTATAAGTCAATTTCATGAAAAATTTTAAAATATTTTCAAATTTTAAGTACCTATTATAGATTTTATATAATATGATCTGAAGACAAAATTTCTTTTTTTCTTATAAATCATTGATTGATAGTTGACTTATTAAAAAATTTAAATATGTAGATATATATGGAGTGTATATGCCATATAAAATTTAACATATAATAATTGCTCACAATGAATTTAAATATATACGCTTCACGCCTTGAATAAATAATATTCGTAAATAAAATTTTGTGTATAAAAATGTAATATATAGTTAATATATGTATCTATAGATAAATATTATATCTTTTAAAATATCTATGGATTTTCTATTCAATATTTCCTTATTTATTATGGTATTGAAACTTTTAATATTTCATGTAGAAAATTCATTAAAAATTAATTTGTAATTAATCTCAAATGATTCCACTCAATTAAGCATACATCTTTGCTTTTTTTTTTGTATTTCATATAAGCACACAAGGTTATGTAAATTGTAAATATAAATACAATATGCAAATTAACAAATATTCAAAAATTGTATATAGTATAGAGTTCTGTGGTTTGTAATATACCCTATATCCTTACATTTAAAGAAAATTTATATTACTATTTAGGTAGTGTAGAAAATTTTTAAGTTTTTTATTGAAAATCAAAAAAAAATTTTATTCACATAAAAATAATATATTTGAAAATTTTCATATTATATTCTCATAATTTACTTTTACGGATAACTGTTCCATAAATTAAATATTAAAATGATGCCTTCTTGCTATACAATTTGTAAAAAATGCCTTCAATACAATTTGTTAAAAATTTATGGCATTAGAATAAGACTACCTAGTTTACTCTCTTATTTATTTGCTACAATATTCAATATTAGCATACTTAAAAGGTTTATATAATATAATTAATGAATTTATTCAATAGGTACTGGTCTTACAATGATTTAAGGTATGACTTGCCTTAATAAAAGCAATGAAGAATTTTATGTACATTATTACTCCTTTAAAACATATTGATAATTTCTGATTTATAAACTTCTGATTTGGTACACAAATCCTTAAAAACAAATTAAAAGTTTTCTCAAGTTTAAAATCAAGTTGTTGTGCATTTTATACCCAGCTATTACTGTGTATGACGTATAACAAAATAATTCAATATGTTTAAATATTTTATCAAATTTTTCAAAAACGTTATACTAACATTTAATAAATTTTTACTTCAAAAAATTTCTCATCAATTAAAAAAACTGTAAGTAATTTTAATTTTTCATAACATAACTGGGTCATACTACATCTGATCTGGCAACATTTTATTTTCTGTAATAGTCATACACAATATGTTATAAAAATATTAATATTAAAAAAAAATTTAAACTATACTAAAAATCAAAAATTGAAAAAAAATCAAGAGCAGCTATAAGGTATTAGACTGGATTAATTTAATTAAATTTATTAATTGTACCTATGTACACATAACACACCTGACGTGTCATATGGATATAAACAGTGTGCCAAATATTTTGATTCACGAACAAAAATCTGGTTTATAAATCCTGTTAATTAAATTCTTATTCCTCTAACCTAATTTTAAAGAAAAACTCTGAGCAAAAATCCAAAAAAAAAAAAAACAAATTGAAAAATTTAGGAATTGTGTTCTTTTACGCACTTATAAATTGTTTTCAATCAGTTCAAATGATATACCATTGAAATAAACTGGAAACATTTAAGTATGATTCAACCATAAATTTAAAAAAAAGGGGCCATTAATTTTTTTTATGTTATAGTGCAACTATAGAATAAATGACACAAATTTGTTTATCGAAATTATGAAGGAATACAATATTGTACTAGTATCTTAAACTCTGAATAGGAGACTTCAGAATGAAAAAGGAATGTTTTTATTTATATGCAAAACGAAATAAAAATTGAAGAGATTTTTCAATGTGTTCAAAATTATATGATGCGAACCCTCTATTACTTGAATTTGCATAAAACATTTCATTAAATTATATTTTGAATTTTGCTTTAAGCTGCTGAATCTTGTTTTCAATTCGAAAATATTTGAAATTTACAATTATCATGAACGAAAACCTATATTTTCCATAAATAACTCTATTATATTCTAAAATTTTAAGAATCCTCTTGAAAACGCAACTTCTAAATTGATTTTTTATTTCCACAAAACATTTTCGTATACATAAACACATACATACTTTTATATACACCAAGTTAAAACCATAACACATATTTTATGTCAACATTATAGTATTATACTTTGAGTATATACTCTGATTAACTATTCTTTATAACAGCATATTTTGAAATTTTGTTATTTGGTTGAGGGGGAAAACAAGTAGTTAAATTTGAGTATGATAAATTATTTTGTATATAAATATATATACATATATGTATATACATATACACTCTGATTCTTAAATATATATATAATATATATATATATATTATATATATTATATAATATATAAATATATAATATATATTTAAGAATCGGGTTAAAAATGCCCTAAATTCTTTATATTATACAGATATGCATGTATTTAGAACTATTTAAAAACATCAAATAACTCGGAAATTTTAAAACTTTATTTATACATACTATTCGTATATACATATTGGTTTATAATGATGAAGTGTTTATGTATATATTCACATATTGTCGAGTTAAGTATATTGAGTTTTTATATACATATATAAATCGACTTGAATCGTAACATTTTTAGTTATTTTTTTCTTTAGCAGACTACAAAATATTTTCAATCTTTTAAATACGTAGAATTTTGTTTTGAAAATGATCGATAGTTTCATTTTCTAGCAGCGAAATACAATATGAGAAAATTTATATTTTGCACCGAACTATAGGATACTTTTATATAGAAGAATATTATTCATAGCTACTATAATTTAGATATTTATGAAGTTACAGGGAACAGTTTTGATGTGGAAATATCAAATCAAGTATACCATTTAAATATTGTTTATAGTTATGCAACAACCCTTTCGTACATAGTAAAATAACATTAAACGCTCTTTTAAATATTATAATTCTCAAATATTTGCAAAATTTATAGATATGTCAGCAAAAGTGTTTAATAAACTAATAGAAAAGTGAATTAAAGTTTGCTTTTAATAAATTTAAATTAATTTTGTTATACCAATATGGGGTTAACTTTGAAATAAAATCTTTAGTTTCATACCATCTTTACTTTATTTATTTGCACTGTTTGTCATTAATGAGATCACTTCTTTTAATAAAACCTTAACTAAAAGTTTTCATATTGAAAAAAGTCTGAACTAACTCAAATTCAGTTCTAAAGATATATTTAAGACTTTCATAAAAATTTTACAATTTTTAGCATTTTTTTGAAAAATTTTTGGCACTCCATTATCCAATATACTCTTTGAATTTTAACAAAAATCGCAATAACTTGCTTGAAATAATAAAATTATCGTTAGTTTGTGTTCGCTATAATGTCGAATAACCCCTTATTATTAAGACCGATATAATTTTCAAAAGGCATATGAACAATAAATAGAATTTATGTTTTTATACGCTGTTTTGTAAGTAGGTGCTACGTAGTAGCTAAGTCGTCTATGGCTGTATTATCTTAAACTGGATCTTAAGAATCAGTACACTTTCAGGAATTCCATAGTCCTCAAACTATTTATTTGAATTCATTAGCAGTTATCAAGTGTGTTAACAATCAATCGATACTTTTTTGTTAAATTTCAATTTTAACACTCCCACTGCCAGGACAGTCAAAAAGGTCCCGCATATTACTATCAAAAACGATCACAAATAAAATTATTGAAATGGTTTCCGCAACCACGATCAGTTTTTGTAGTTGACGATATCGTACGATAATAAAAATTTATAAATACCATTTTAACCAGTTTCTAAAAATCAGAAAAGTCCCATTACAGGGTCGAAATGTTTTTTGATTTATGTGCAATGACAGCCAGTCTCTTATAATATTAAAAAAAAATATTGTAAGAGTAAGTGACGCGGCAATTTTTCAATAGCTCTGTACCAACTTGAAGTGTCTGCACAGGCAGTTTTGTAGTTTAAGCATTTTTGACTAACAAAAATTTATTCAGAAAAAAAAACTCAAAAATGTCGTGGCAGTTAGGGTCCAGAATCAAGTTGTTCTGAATAAAACTCAATTTCTGGCACTATTATAAATCTAAGCCGACATTTTTTATTCACACTATTATAAATTTATACTTTAAATTATATAAGCATGAGTACAAAAAATTTTATAAAAAAAAAAATCGCATTATGTTCTGTCGATCCATTTAACCCCAAAACGTTTTTTTCTAGTTGACCTTTTTTTTTTGTTCCTTTTTTTATTATAGTTGTCTCCACTATTGTTCCAATTTTTATGCTTTGCTTTATTGATGGTGTAGATTTAAACATATTTTTTTTTGAAAATTATAATATATAGGATACGTACAACAACACCATGGAAGAGAGCATATTATTCTTCAAAAAAAAAAATATAAAGATTAGAATTTAAATATGAGTAAATTCTCATTTTTAGTCGCTGATGACATCAAGGATCTATTAAGGATTAGAATTTATTTTTTTTTTTCTGAATGGATTACATAAAATAGATCGGAAAATTTTGCACATAAATGTATGTATGTGTAGGCATATATACTTGTTTATATTTGAATAGAATAAGAAAAAAAATTAAATTTATTATAAAATTTTACGGTTTGTCAACTTTTAAAGTACTTTATTATATTAAATTTGAAAAGTTCAGTAACTCTTTATTAATTTTATGATGTAGAAATAACGACATTTTAATAGTTTTTAATTATAATATTAAATTATTAATATTATATGTATGTAAATTCTGTTATACATGATTATGTATTTATGAATATTGTCAGAGATATTAATGTTATTAATTTTGGAAAAAAAATGGTTTGATTTAGATTACTGTATAAAATAATGAGAAGAACATTTTATCGGTAATTTCTTCATGCCTCTGCAGCTCAGTTGTTAGAACGTCCGCCTAGAAAGTTGGTATTAATAATTCTAATAATTCTTCACTTAGCACGAAAAATCAGTCTAATAATTCTCAATATAGCCCAAAAAGTCATATTCGTAAAATTTTACATGTGGTCAGTATTGTTGTAGGGAACGTAAACCTGGCTTCTGAAAGTAGCGGTTATGAATAGAATCGAAGCTTTTGAAATGTAGCTGTACCGCAGAATTTTTAAAATTCCTTGGAAAAAATTCCAATGTCTGAACTATCTTGCGGAGTAAAAAATCAAAAAAAGGGAGCAATCTTATGATCCACACTTTATTTTATACAGTATAAACGATTATGTATGTATATATATGTATCTTATTTACCTAAAAGTTTGAACACTTTTAGGTTGTTTATAATCTTAAAAGTTATGGAATACTGGTGATTATTTTCTCAATGCTAATATTTTAAAATATAACAAATTTACGTGATTATAAGTTCATAGAAATTCGCGTGAAATTTTATTTATTAACCCAGTTTATTGATATAATTTTTGAAATAAATAAACTACTTGTTTAACACACAGCCTCATTTAAAATTATTATGACGAGCAATGGTAGCTAAATGGACCAATTTGATTAAACTAAACGAAAATGCAAGTAACTCTTTTTTATAAAAATCAACAAAACTTTACTAATCACATTAAGTTTTTAAAAAAAAAAAAGGATACAAGAATCAAGTATTCAATTGTGATTACCCACTATTATAACAATCTAATATTTTGTATACTAGGCCAGATAATATATGTATATAAATACACGTATGTGTGTATATACAATCAGATAAAAATTATAGCATCACCGATTTCATAATCGAAAACTATTTTTTCAGGCCATAGTTATTCTTTTTGGCAGTCGCAATTTAATAACTTCTTCTTTTGTTTTCTTTTTTTTTTTGCTTTATATGAATTCATTCTTTAAATCACGTAAACTTTAAATTTTTGTTATTTTAAAAATTTTAACCCGGTTATTTTTGTTACGAGTACATAAAAAAATTTCTTATTTCATTTTTTCTTTTTAGCACGTTTTTAACAAAAAAGTACTTATATTAGTTTTACTTTGCCACCCTGTTTAAAAATTTCCATTACAAATTCTTCTTTTAATCGTAGGTATGTTGTAAGAGTCTAAGATTTCAACAATTTGCAGAAATTAATAAATTTGTTTGTCGAAACCAAAATTTTTTATCGAAATCAAATTGTTGCCCCATAAAAATTAGAAAAAATTGAAACATAACATCCTTGTTTTGCTAAAACTTCAAGCTTTTTATTAATTAATTTTCTGTACCCTAAAAGTATGCATTATTTGTGATATCAAAATATAGCTAGTATGTTAGAATAATTTAATAATAAATGATTGATTTTTATTTATTTAAAAATCAATTTCCATTTTTTGATGGGAAATGTGCCATTTTACACACTTTCATTGATTTCATCCGAATTTATTTTAAGTATACAAAAAAAGGCAAGTATTTATATACATATGTATATATGTATATTTAGGTACCTATTGATATAAACCTTATCGAATTTAATTTTTGAAAAGAGCCTGAAAATGAATGGGGTCACATAGAATTGAGTATTTTTTAACATCTGATAAAAATATTATTTCATTGATTTTTATTTGTTATTAATTATCAATATTTTTGAAATGTATGCTACATATATTATGTGCACGTATACACTTTGTGATTAAGTTCAAAATTTTTTATAAAAAAAACAAGTAAAATACAAAAGAAATTTTCGCTACAGCGATATCCTTTTAGTTTATGTGTTCGTATATGGCTGGCTTTGTCATGAATTTATACTATTGAATGTCAGCAGGATATCCAATTAAAATAATGTTAATAAACTCATTTGTCATTATAGAGGTAAAAACTATTTTCCGAAAAAGTTTTCTCTACTCAATATTGAAATTGCGGTATTATTTTATAGAAGAGAATCGAAATATTTTAAAATATTTTGTTCTGGCATAAATATGAACGCATTAAAATTAATATAATTTTTAATAAACAGCTAGCTATTTAAAAATACAAAAAACAAAAATTTTTACATAAAAATTTATTGAAATTAGCTATGTATATACAAAAAAAAATTTTATAAAAATGTGAATTTAAAGAGAAATATGAAAAAAAACAATAGTAAGTCCTTATGGACTATTAAAAATATTACCTAATTTTTATAAAATTTTTTAAGTTTTTTATTTTGAGTTTAAAAAGTAATCCTTAATATTGAAGAAGTTTTTCATTTTTAAATGAAGGTAGTATGTAAGGCAAGTTTGAACTGTAGAGAAAAGGGAAAAGAATAAATAAATACGCTTTCTATTTAAAATGGTCACAGGCAGGAAACAATTCGCACACTGGTGTACGAATTGAACGCAATTCCGAAAAAATAGAAAGTAAATTTTTATTTTTAATTAGAGCAATTTATACAAAAGAATTTTGTCATTTAAAAGATTACTTTCATTGCGATAACTTTCTTTTTTAGTTTTTTTTTCTTTTCATAATTTTACAGGGGATTCCAAATTTAATCAACTAAGTTTTAAAAATTTCAGTTTATTCAGAAATATTCTTTCTACTTCTTTAAAACTGTTTATTTGTAATTTGGTCTAATGTCGATTTTAAACTAAAGCCCTAGCAAAACAAGAAAAGAAAATAAATAAAGTTGGGTCAAACCAATGGTTTGTATTGTAGCACTTTTCCCTTCAACAAGTGAAAATTCTGCTTTTAAATACAGTCTATGTATAGCTATCACACTATTAAAATTATTTTCATTCATATACAAAACTATTTCTAGGATTGCATATATTTAGGATGACGCATATATGCAGTCTTTGAAATAAAGCAAAAATTAATATAAAAAGGGGTTAACATAATGCTCGATTTTAAGGGTTAATTGTGTGAGTTAAGAAAAATAATTATATTTTTTAATTTCACGGAATTTACCGTTAGCTTTTTGCGTTTATAAAAATTTGGAAAAGCTTGCGGTTTCGGAAATATAAGGTGTCAAATATTCAAATTTTACGAATTTCAAGAGGTGATAACTTGAGAGGGGGTGGAGATGGAAAAAAATTTTTTTCTAACAAAATAAACTATTTATTAATATCTAAAAGCTCTTAAAATTTCAAGCCTCTACAGTCTGGGGTCTAGAAGAAAAACGACATCAAAAATTTGGAAAAAAAGGACTTTAAATAACGGTAAATTTGAGCGGCCATTTTGTTTTTCTTAAGTTGAACTATAGTATACCGCACAAGGGGAAGCAAGCCACTGCCTTTCTGCGTTTGCAAAATTTCAAATATGCTTATGGTTTCATTGCAACAAATATTTAAAAAAGGCCATTTTTAGGGTTTTGGGGGGGGGGTATAACTTCTAGAGTGGGGGAGATAGGTAAAAATTTTGTTCTACGGAAATAAGTTTCTAGTGAAGATCTATGTACGTTGAAGATCTATGTAGAAGTTTTGTAAACAGACACATGGACAGACGGACGGACGGACGGACAGAGTGAAACTAATAAGCACTTTTTTCAAACAATTTTTTGGAAAAGTGCTAAAAATTACACTTGTAACTGGTTCAAATATAACTTTCAATCAATTGTAAAACCAGATTGTAGAAAGGACAATTATATAGAAAAATAAAAAAAATTAGTTCTTAGGGCCTTACTATATAATTGGATTTTCGTATTTTCAGAAATGGGAAGGCATATACATAATGTATTTATTGGTAGATTGTAGATTGATTGTAGATTGTAGGTTGATTGTAGATTGTAGATTGTAGAAATGTTCCAAAAGGATAATTAGAGAATCAACAAAGGACCCTGGGGAAGTAATGGTAATAGTAAGGCCCCCGGAATTGAACGAAAAATAATCCAAAAAGATGATTAGAAAAATAACAAAGAGGAACCGTTTTAAGTAAGAAGTTTACATTTGTAGAAAATATTAGAAAATAGCAGAAAATGTTAATAATTTAGTTATTTAGTCGCTGGGAAAGAAAAATAAAAGTGTGAGTTGCTGAATATTTTTGCAATCAAACTAAAGTCAATATTCTAGCAGCAGATGGAATCATACCGAATTAATAATATGTTAGTCAAACTCTGAAAATTATTTAAAATTTATGAACTTTTATTACACTCAAATACCACCCTGTACACATGTGATTTCTACAATAATGCTATATTACTAAAATTAGACTATAACAGAACGTTTAATAAAAATTAAGAAAAAAGAAAATAATATACAAAAAAAAAAATCTCTTTTTAACTTCGCCTTACCAACATCTTATATTTTTAAACGCAACTTTTAAAATCCTATAATCTTTAAGGACTCATTATTTCAAATACGGATATTTTTATTTTCAATTGTGTGATATAAAAATTTTTATAATGTGCCGTTTTCAAATTTCCATCATTTTGTTTGTTTTGTTTTTTAAAACAATTCCCTCAGCCAACTTAAATAAATTTTTTTATTTTTTTATAAAACTCATTTCTTGTGTTTGTCTTTTTAATTCAACACAAAAAAAGACAAAGTAAAACAAAAAAACAGAAATAAGAAAAATATGAAAAGAAACAGGACATTTAGAGAAACACAACAGCAACAACAATTTTTTAAAGTGTTTAACTACCGGCAGGATATCTACAGTTCTTTCTTGTTTTTATTTTTTGTTGTTGTTATACAACTTCTTTTGTTATTGGATAGATGAATAAATGATTAAAAAAGAAGGAAAAATTACAAAAAAAAAAAAACTTGAATTTTTGTTTTTGTTTAAAAGAAAATTGTCGTTTTATAATAACTTACGACCTAATTTTTTTTTTCAAAACAAGGATATTATGTAATTAGAATTGTTGTTTCTGTTACAAAAAAAAAATAAAATAGCAATTTAGTAGAGAACAATCATTTTGCTCTTTAAAAACAAATAGAAAAATATAAAGGTAATTTTTAAGTTTTATGAATTTTTTAGATATGAATGTCTGCATTATGATATGTGTAAGGAAAATAAACAAGGAAATTCATTGCTCCTTAAAAAGTATGCATACAGTAAAAACTCATAATAAAATGTTTGTCGATCTTTGTTGTCTACACAAAATAGACAAACTAATTTAGAAATATTTAAGTGTCATACAATGATTGTTAAGAATTTTCAATTACAAATGAAAAAAGAAATAAAGAAATTAAGAAGAATTGTTCACGCCTAATTATATGCAATTTTGATTTTTGTTTTAATATTGAATTGGAGTCAATAATATCGTTTAAAAATACCCATTGAGCTTACAAGATATATTTTCATTTTCGAATTCAATTACTTTTGTAATTTGTAGCATGAAGAAAAATTCATTTTAGAACATATTCCTTTTATTGACTACATTGCATTTCATACATAATAAAGGAGATAACAGCTTCATATTGCATACGAATACTAAATAATAATAAAAGTTTGAATTATTTACAAAGCTGTAAAATTTGCTGTGTTTCTATAAAATAATTTAGAAAAAATAAATACTTAGTTCAAAAAATTTTTTTTTCAAAGAAAAAAATCAGCTTTGATAAAGGGCGTATATAGCGCACGAAATATATTAGCAAAAAAAATAAAAAAAGTTTTCTTTTCATACCAATAAAAAAAAAAATAAATACTTAGTTTTTATTATTTGTCATTTATTAACGGCTAACTTCAATTTCTTAAACTGTGATTCGGCTAAGTTAATTTTCATCAAATGTTCGAATGAACATTATAATGAATTTTGTATTTCTTCAATTCTTATATTTTCCTTTTGATATTTCAATCACGAAAATTGTTCAATTTTCAACTTAAAAATTAAATAATTTTTTTTATTGTACTCGTAATTTCATGGCAATTTTTTTATGTTTAATCATAATTAACGTTTATTTTGCTGTAAAATCTGCTACAAGCATCTGAGAAGAAAGTTTTAATAATGTTGGATCAGGAGAACAGCGCAAAAATTAAGATTGTTAACTATTTCAATGTATTGAAAGCAATTCGATCTAACAATTAGTTCATTGCCTTGTTACTATTATTGAAATTTGATAGTACACTTTTTCATACTTAAAATGCTAATTATTTTATACAAAACTTAATAAAAAATTAAAATTGGAATTTTCGGTTATACATAATGTACATGCCTAATAATTTTATAATGTAATTAATAAAACTTTAAAAAGAAATTGCAAATTGAAAAATTAAATAAAAATTTTTGAAGTGTATAGTTAGAAATTAATTTCAAAACTAGTTTGAAGCATTGTCGAAGCGATGCCATTGTATGAAACTCACATGAATCTAAAAGTGAGAGTGTAATTTGTGAGAAAACAAAATGCGCTCAAATATGGTTCTGGAATGATAAATATCCCTTTAAGATATAACAATTATTTATAAAATTAAAGTTTTCTATTTCAGGCCAGAAAATCATGTAAGTAAAGACGCAATAATCAATTAATAAACTAATAAAAAAAGGATGAGAATGAAATTAATAAGCAAATTTTCTTCCTATTTCTCCATGAATTCCATGGTAATGAAATTTAAATAATTTCATGGTTTAAATTACTTCTTAAACTCTCATTGTATCCGAAAAAAAAACTTCAGCACTAAAATTTTCCTTCGTAAAGAGTTGCATTTTAAAAAAGTTAAAGATTTTAAAAAGATTTTAAAGGAATCTGGTTCCAAAGGTCTAATAATTAAAATTCATTTTTTTTTTCTACCATATTCTAAAATATTAAGTAAAATATTTATATAATCTTCAAATAATAAAATAATTTTTACATTTCTGAAATATTTTCAAAGCACATTCCAAAATAATTTCTACATAGCTATTAAAATAATTATTTTTGGTTCTTCGGAACCAAAATGGAAAGCGTATAACATTATGTAGATTGTATAGATAAATGTGTTTATGTTGTAAATATTCATATAATATATTAAACACTTATAATATTATAATACAAAATATTTTTATTTAATATAAAATATTCCACAAATTATTATTATTTTGGGGTTCATGGCCAAAATTTTGCAAAGTATGTATTTCGATATTTTTCGTTCTATTTTATATCTATATAAAAAATTCCTTTTATACCCGACCACATCGAATTTTATATTGATTATTAAAAAAATTATTTTTATACAAAAAAAAAAAATTAACATTGGGATCACTAAATATTTAAATTTAAATCTTAAATTAGGTCACACATTATAACCTATCAATTTCATATACAATAGAGTGTGTTATTATATTAAATTTTAAGGATATATGGAACTAGATTCTATATGATCGTGTATAATTATTAGAAGTTATAGGGAAACCTCATGATAGTAATTTACCACAACACAAAAAAAAAATTCTATATAAATAAAAGCAGAGGATGGCTTTAAAAAGACCCTTTTTCCTTACTTTGCAAAAAAAAAATTTTATTTATATACAAAAAAGAAAACAGAACAAAATAATGAATGGAATAAGTTTTAAAACTCTAAAATTATATTAAGAAATAAGTTAGAAAATTTTCAAATGAAGAAAATAACAAAATAAAATATTAAGGGTTTTAAACTTTTATGAAATGATTAATTTTTCAAGGAATTAATTCTTAAAATATATGAAAAAACTATTTCTATAAAATTTAATTACTGTCTTGTCCATTAAAAAAGGATATGTGAAATTTTTCAAATAAAATAGAAAATTTCTTTTTAAAAATATTTTTCTATTTTATGACAAGAAAATATTATTTTCCTTATTTCTTATACAAAAAAAGATATGCAATAAATATAGTTAATAGTAAGGGTAACGTACAAGTTTAAAATTTTAAATTTTCGTACAGAGTAATTTGATTTTAAAAATATATGTAATTAAAAAATTTATAATTTAAATCTGAAATATATAATTGAATCTGAATGAAGATTTTAATTTTTTGATTTTGTGAAATTAAATTTTTGATTATTTAATTGAGAAACGAATGTAACAATTTTTTTTTAATTAAAAAAAATCAGATTTAATAAAAAAAAATAAAATTTTATTAAGTGTTTTTTATATCAAAATCACTAGCCACAGATTTCCTTAAAATTATAGCCTTATTCATTTCAAATCCTTCTTTTTATGTCACAATAAATAATAAGGGGTTAATAAGGCGTAAAATAACTACTGGAATTCTTCGGGGCTCAGCAATTTCCTCTAATTTATTAAAATTTTTTATAATCGATATTATTGTTTCTTCTACATGTCAGATTATATGTTAATGCCACAGCCCTTTTTACCATCGCGTCATAATCATTCAACTGAAAAACTTAAAATTATTCTTGAAAAAACTCCAGAACTTTAAATGTTGTTTCAAAAGAAGAATATTAAAATTTTCAAAATTCCAAAGCTCTTTCTTTATTTCTTATTGAAACATATAGAGTTTTTTATTTCTTATCAAATACCTTCACTCAATTATTTATTATATAAGTACTAATTTTTACAAAAAACTGATAATAAAGTTTTCCACCAAACCTCCAATGCAATTTATTTTTGAAGCCAATTAATGAAAAATAATTTCAATTGAAAATTTAATTGAAAAATAAAAAAAAAACTCGAAAATTATTACTGACTTATAAAAAAATTTCCCTGGGGAATTGAGAAAAAACTTTTTTTTTTTAATATCTTCAAGTATATCACACATACATAAGTTCCGTTTTATGAAAAAATGTATGTATGTGCATGCAACCTTATCATTTTGTATATTTTTTAAGGTTCATCCGAAGCCAATTTTTTTATAAGTTATAAAAATAAAAAAAAAAAATCAATTTTTTATTTCAAAAAATTACTCAAAATTAACTGTAATCCCACAGGAATCTCATATTTTTAACGATAAGATTTTTTTTTAATGATTTTTCAAATAAAAAATTTTAGTTAAATTTTTCATAAATTTTGTTTTTTTGCTTTTAAATAACATGGGAACTGCAAGAAATGATAAATTTGGAGTGTCGTATTTAAATATCTAAATGGTAAGATTCAATATAATATCTTATAATAGCTTGTATGGATACACAAAATATAGGTACCATAAAACATATTGAACATTATACATACAGAAAAGAGAGGAAATCATCTATATCATGAAAGTATTTTGTAAATTATTTTTTCAAATTTAATATAACAGTTAAGCTCGATCATTATTGCTTCGCTTGATACAGTAAATGAAAACGATACTCGTTTGTTTACGAATTTAACACACAAACACAATAGCATGTTAAAACTATTGATTTAGTTTTCTTAAAAAACCAAAAACAAAGCTATGAAATATTCAATTTATAACATACCAGAAATTGCCAATCATTTAGACAAATTCAGAATGGCAGGACATTTATTCAGCATCGCTTCTTTCCAACATTAAAATTACTTTAGACTTCTAATAGTGTGGTCCATATTCGTTTCTAACGTTATGTTATCAATTTCATTCTTTTCTCGCAATTAATATTTAAATCTCTTAAAAGAACAATATTTTAAAAAAATTTTTTTTTCATCACCTAAAAATATGCAATTTTGACTGAATTATGTATTTTAGAGGTATGAGCACTTAAAACTATTTTCTTTTGGAAATCTAAAAAATTATTAACTGTTTTCAAAATTTTTTAGTAAAATTTTTCATCTAGCTTTCAATTAATTTTTAATATAAACAAAACAACTTATACAACATATTTTTAATTACATAATGATTTTCATATATACATATTTTCCAACAAAAAAAAAAAAAAACAGATTTTTAACTGAATTTAAATCTGATATCGACCTTGACTTTAAGTACATGCACAGAACATATCTGCTCTAATTTAAAATATTTTAGAAAATAGATCAAAAAGAATTTAATTTTTTTTTTATTAATTGATTTCATAAGATAAAATGATTATGCAGTATAAGCCAATACATATGCAATATTTATAATTTAAATATATTTAATATTCAAAACAATTAAACATACGAGTATAGTTTTCAGTCTAATTTAAAATAGTTATTTCTGTTTTGTCGCTTTGTTTTTATAGTTTTTTCATAGTGAAATTGCTCTTTGATCCTTTATTAAATTTAATACTATAGTCCATTTTACATTTAATGTTGTTTGTTGTACTATTCATTGCAGTATGCTATTAGGCAACTTATTTTCTACTTCTAAATAATAGAAAAATAGACTCTTATGATAGGCTGAATATATTTGGTACATTTATAGAAAGCAATCATGGACTCTACCAGTGAAAATATTTAAAATTAGTAATTTTTTTAAATTTGTTTTTTTATGTTTTAATTCGGCTGTTTTTTGAACCACTTTTGTTACTAAATTCAAATTTCACTCGGTTACTGTCTCTTAAGTTAGTTGGTAAATCCAGATGCTTTGGTTCTTTTGAAGAGCATACTCCAGAAACTTAAGATAGACTAGTTAAACTAGTTAAGGTTGGATACATATGACATAGTAATGCGTATAATGGACAGTTTTTTTGTATTGATATAGTAGTACGCTAGTGTTTATGATGATGACTTTAAAATTTTTATATAGTAAATAAAATTTTAGTCTGAATACCTCTGACTTACTGTACTAAATGTTGCATTTACTCAATATTGCTCATAGTTCTTTCATATTGCTATTTGAATTAAAATTCAAAACAAGTAAACTTTTATAAATTTATTAATCTATAATAATAAACTCATTTTGGCTATTATTTATCGCTTTTATTTTCAAATATCTTCATAATTTCAATGTTTTTTTAATAACACTCATATATAAATTTTGTATTGGAAGTTTTGGATTTATTCTACTTTTTTATATTTGTAGGTCTCTTTTGTGTGTAAATTGATTATTAATTAATATACAATTATATACATTATTTTCTATATTTAATATGGCCTATATATATTGAATATACTAATATCAACATGATTTATCAAAAAGTTTTTTTTCTTTTTTCTACCTTACAGCTCCTGTTTGGGTATAATAGCATCACAGTGGCCTCTAACAAAATTGTTAATATTAATATCTAATCATAAAAAAAATTCCTACCACATATGACTTTCTTTTTAGAGAAATTAATACACTTGCAAAGCTTTTAATTTATACAAAAACCTACGTGATAATATTTTTTAACATAAAAACTCTACTCATTCATTTGCTCATCTTAAATGAACTTCTTCCTTTAGATTTTTATTTACGTATTATATATAGTGTATATATTATTATACATATGATGTGTTTTATATGTATCTAAGTAAATGCTGTGAATATAACAGATATTATTCAAAAACGATTCTACATTTATTTTGTTATAAATTCTAGCCTCATATGTACATATGTACAAAACGTATTATATCTGTATATATACTGGTATCATATAACATGAAATTTTCAAAGACTATGAATAATTTAATAGTTATGATAACACACACAGAAATTTAATTTGGAGACTGGTGAATATAATATAAGAAATCAATATTGTTCATACCTTGTTAAAGTCGACACAATACGTGTATTAAAGAATACAAATACTTAAAAATTTTAGTATACTTATATGTGTTATATATAACAAGACTATAAAAAAATAAATTACTATCGAGGTCTTGAGAGTGATCTGAACCACTTATTTTTATGGTTTTATGTGTATATACCCATATATATACTCGTATAAAAGAATGTTAGATATAATTTTTTCCATAATATTAATTTGTATATAAATAAAGCTTCAATTCTAATATCTTTTTTACATGCACATTATATATATATATATATCTATATATATGGCCAAATAATTTTATAATAAGGATGGTTATGCTCCGTACACAATGTAATAATAGTTATTTTGCACGCAAAACCATTGAATTATCATTACAAATCAATCGAGCAAAAAAATACTATGGTTAATATTTATTTTAACTGCTATCATATTTCTTTTGCTTTTCTCTTGGGATCATAATATTTATATTAAATTTATTTAATAAATTACTCAAAGAAGGATTACATATAGGCTACACACAATATATAACAATAGTTATTTACTTGATATATAAAAAAAAATTATTTTATATTACTATTGTGCAAATGTATTGGTTTTAATAAAAAATAATATGAAAATATGTCTAAGGAAAGCAGACAAGCTAAATATTACCTGAGTACAAAAATTCTGAACGAAGAAAAGTCTAAAAGGATGTAATTTTTTAACATATACTGCCTCTTAATTTTTATCACTGATTTATTCGGGGGGCTTGTCTTGAAAAAGTTAATGGTGTGAAGTAGATTAA
Organism: Condylostylus longicornis; assembly: GCF_029603195.1. Taxonomy (NCBI): domain Eukaryota; kingdom Metazoa; phylum Arthropoda; class Insecta; order Diptera; family Dolichopodidae; genus Condylostylus; species Condylostylus longicornis. Next base: position 997,924 of record NW_026578009.1, on the reverse strand, counting down.
CATTTTTCAAAAATTTGTTATCATAAAATAATAAAAAACGTATTCAAGTCAAATTATCTTAGCCTTTAAGCACAACAATAAACATTTTTTATTGCAAAAGAATTGAAATTATGTCATATCGGAAAAATTGGTCTAATCTGTTGGTCTTATTTTAGTAAGATATTTTAATAAGGTACTCCGTAGAAATAAGACTGTAATTCGCAGTATTTGCTGTTAAAAAAAATATAGATGGTCGAGATATGCTAAGTAGAAAATTTTTTAAAATGCGTTTTTTTTACACCAATACTAATTTTGAACGGTCCTCCTTCTGTAGTAGGTTATTTGTAGGCCATACTACAAATAGGTTAAATGCAAAGTCGAAGTAGCAAAAAACGCCTTTCTTTCCATATTTATATTACAAAAGCTGATATACTGATATAACGAAAATATGCTTAGCACATCAATTGGTATTAGCAATATTAACACAATTGCCAATTTTATAATAAGTGCAAAAAATCAAATTTTATTAAAAAAATTTATTTGAAATTAAAAAAATAATTGTAGTATTTTAATTAGAAAGAAATAAAGAATAAAAATTAACCAGTTTCTTTTCGCAAATTTGCAAACCTTTCAAAATGCTCCTTTGCAAAATTTTATCTGTCGACTTCAACATCGTTATGTAGCATTTGATTTTTATTTTTTAGTTCAATATAGATAGGTGGCATCTTATTTATTCATTCTTTATATAAATTTATCTGATTGAGCTGTGATTTTGTTATATAAAATTTACGTGTTTATTTTATATAAAATTTTCATATTTTTCACATTCAAAATTAAATTAAATTTGATTTAGAACAGAAAAGCAGGCAATATAAAATTTGACATGAAAAATTTTCTTTCTGAGAGTGATTTATATTTTTTCTCATAGTATTTGCTACAATTTCTATGAATTTAATCATAAAACTGTACAAAATAATTTAAAAATTCTAGCTAGCTACATCACAATCAATATTAAATAAAATTAATTGTATAATTTCAAGAATTTTGATATTATTTTCCTAAACTGACAAAAATAATGACAGAATATTATGAATTACTGTTACAAATTCTATATATTCAACTATGTATAGGTAAATATTCATATACATACCTACACAACTTCATATTTATTTTTACTCGAATAAATAACTGCTTAAAAGTGACATTAAAAGAAAAACAAAACAAAAAAAAAATGAGATCGAGAAAAAAAGCATAAAACAAAAATGAGAACAGACAGAAGAATTTGAGTGTAAGCCTTTAAACATTTATGAAGCAAAGAAAAAAAGAAATTTCCTTAAACACATCCATATCATTTGTATCGCATTGTTGTGTTTATACACCAGAGAAGGGTTCACCAGAAAATTTATGGACCGGAAAAATATGTTTCAGTCTCATATAGTTTTTCTGCTTTTTTTTCCTTTTACTTCTTTCTTTTATATTAATTTTATTATTATCTCATTCTTGAAGCTAAAAACCATATTCTGTCAGAATTATTTTCATTTTAAAAAAAAACACCGGCCACCGATGGATCTTAACAATTTTTTCTTAGTTTTTATGGGGGTTTGTCCATTTTCATTTTCATTCATTTTTTTTTTCTTTATTTTTGTGTTTTTTTATTATGCTTTTGGATCAATACACAAGTAAAATTCTTAATACCAACAAAACTTAAATATTGAATTTTTACTTTGAATCAAGGATGCCAGGCTTTTAAAATATTATAATTGGAATGTTTATATTACATGATATATATATATGCATGTAATAAAAAATTAGAATAATTATAAAAAGTAATCTTCAGGCTTTAAGGACGATACTGCATTAATTTGCTAATTATATGCATATTTAATATTTCTTTTAATGTAATATTTAGAGTGCTATTTTTGCGTACATTTAGTAATTGTTTTTAAGAAGAAATTCTTGAAAATTCAATTGAACACTGATTGAGAAAGTTCAATGAATATTTTATTTAATATTTGGCAAAATTAGGTTTGTTTGCAAGCAATTCAGAAACTACATTAAAATAGGTGAGACAAGTGAGGGTAAAATTTTTATTTTAATGGGAAACTGAAATGGGATATATTAACATTAATGGCAATTGAATGTTTGTATCCCATAATCTAAGGCACCAGATGACTTTAAAACGTGATGTTTAAAACGAACATAAAAAATAGTTAAAAAATTATTTTAATTAAAATTAAAAAAATTAATTGAGCACAAATTTCAATAAGTTGTCTGAAATTTGAATTTTAAGAATTTAAAGTTAAAAATACTGATGAAATAAAACAATATTACATAACAGTTAGATTTAATAAATAAATCATTATTTTATTTAATTTAAAGTAGATATATTTTGGGAAAAATATTTCAGAATAGCTATTATCAACAATTTTTTCAACTTGTCTAAATAAAAATTTAAAAATTGCATACGCTTAGGCGAAAATTTATTTAATTCTTCGATTTCTTGCAAATTACTCTGTTCTGAGTGGGCTAAAAAATTAACAAATTTTAACAAAAACTAAATTTATATTTGTAGGGCTCATAAGCAAAGTGACCTAATCCCCACTCACTTTTTTGTTAGAAATGCATATAAAATTAGGTCCCAAATTTAATTTTGTCAATAAAAGTCAATAATTCAGCTATGTTGCTTTATTTTTTTTGCCTTAACTCAAAATTTAAATTTTAATGTGGCCTAATCCACATACATATTGTAGCAGAAATTTTTTGGAGTAAGGGATAGGCCATTTTTCTTGTGAACCCCTCATTTTATATTAAACAATAACCGAACTGAATTTATTGTTGCCTGAAATAATTTAATAAATACCTTGAATAAATAACTTTGAATATCGATTAATTACTTCCAACTTAATTTTAGTTAGTGTATAGATTATAATAGATGTATAAATGTAGTATATAAAAGTAAAAACATTAATTAGTGTAATTTTTATACAAACATTTTTTCATTGTACCAGCTAAATTTTTAACAAACATAAATTTCTGCATATCGAAGGACCACAGTCATTAATTAAACAAATAAACGGTGAAATAAAATTTACCTGAAAAGAAGAAAAAAAAATAATAAAAGTAAATTAAAAAATAATAATAAAAATAAATTAAATGAAAAAAATTGAAATTTAAATATATTAAATAAATTAAATAAATAAAATTGAAAATAAAAATTAATCACCATGATTATTAAAATAGAATAGGATGTAGTATAGCATAGATATAGGAAATAGTGTAGAATAAAGGATATTATTAAAACGCGGATTAATATTGCAAAAAATTTATTCGTCTGCACTTTTTAAAAACGTGAAGCTCAATGTTATCATTGAGATCCAGATTAATATTTTTGTTAATTATTGAGCCGCCATATTTTCACAAAATAAAATATTCACTTTTTACAAATTTAGAGATACAAATCATATAAGTTTTTTAATTAAATAATTTTTTCGAGATTACTTAATTAAATTAATTGTTGAAACGTTTGATTAAGACTTCTTTCCAGAAATTTTTCCAATATATTTTTTCAATATATAATTTTGAAACACTGAAATGGTTATTCTCATTAATTTTCAATGTAAAGACCCTTTTATAATTCTCAACTTTAATAGTGCAAAAGAGTATCGAAAATATTGTGATAATAATTGTAAGTTAGAGGAAAATAATAATTTATCTCCTTTAGGAAATGTTTCAATAATGCTTTGTGTCTCTCCTTTTCATGATAATCTAACCAAGAAATAAAATGATCAAAAAGCAGACACAGTAAATGAAGTAATCACATTTACCAAGTGTTCCTCTTAAATAATTTTCCTATTTGAAAAGGAAAATTTATGAAAACTTAAAATCAAGCCTAAGTTTTTTTTTTAATTTTAAGATTATACGACAAAAAAGAAATAGTTCTACAGTTAGATCTCTATGAGTAAAACTATTTCCACGGTCTATACGTTATAAGACTTAGGCAGCATCTTATTTTTAATAGGTTTAATATATACAAATGAAATGTTAAAGCTGATTTTTGATTTACAAAATTTATGCTTTGCATAATTCAATTACACTCAAACTGAATGTCGGAATCTTTACTGAAAAATTCATACAACATAAAACTGAACATCTGGTATCCATTTATTACGAGTTTACATATATTGTGTATACAAAATTATAATAATATATTTTAAGAATTTTCTTTTCCAAAAAACTATATATACAAAAAGCATATTTTCTTCCATTGAATGAATATGTATGAAGTAATATGAAATAAGTCAGAAAAATAAAGTAAAAAAAATATTTTCAGAAAAAGGATTCTTTTTTTATATTGCTTTTTACACCAATTTTTAAACTGATTTTATATACAGGAAAATTTTAATACTTTGTGTTGGACAAAAACAAAATTTATTTCTATAAAAATTTTCATACACTTAATGCAACAATCGATAATATTCAACATACTTACAAACAATTAAGTATGTTGACAACAACAAAAGAGATGAAAAATTTAACTGCAATTTTTTGGTTCTTAAAGTTTTTCTCTTCTCAAATATTTTAAATATGAAAGTAGCAAGGATGTATCGGACATTCTGGTAATTTGTTTAGGAAATTTATAAATTTTTTAATTATTTGAATTGTTTATTTTTTTTTTGTTTGAATTTTTGTAGCCTCAATCTTTATGTAAAACAAATTTTCCTTCAAATAACTTTTTTTTTTTAATAAAAGCATTTTTTCCCCAGATTTATGGTACTGAATTTTAATATAGAACAAACACGGTTATTGTAATATGAAAATAATTATTGTTTTACAAAGTAAATTCTAACCTAGAAAACTTTAACATAAATTTCGTTTTTGTTTTAAAGTCAATGGAATATTTTTGTAAAATTGAAGAAATGTTGAAAATTTAAATTAAAATTTTTAAAAAAATATTTTGGAAAAAATTTTTTAATTTAAAAGTAGTTTTTATACCCTGCACTTCGTGAAGGGTATATTAACTTTGGTATGGAGTTTGTAACTACTTGAAGGAGTCATCTGCGGTATGGACATATATATATATTCTTGCTCAGCGTAAAATTCTGCGTCGATTTAGACATGTCCGTCCGTCCGTCCGTCCGTCCGTCCGTCCGTCCGTCCGTCCGTCCGTCCGTCCGATCGCACGATAACTCAAAAACGAATAATGCAATCGACACCAAACTTTCACAAGTTTTTTCTTTTGTGCCAAGGACGAACCCTATTGTTATTGGACTAAGTCGGACAACGGGTTCGGGTAGCTGCCATACAACTCCAAGAGTTTATTTTAAATATTTCAAAAACTAATAAAGCTATAAATATAAAATTTTGTATACATGTGTCCAATTATATTCTACACATGCTCTAAAAATTATAATGGGATAGCTGCACCGGTTCGTGTGGCTGCCATACAACTTCAACAGCAAATTTTTTATATTCGGCAAAATAATAAAGTCAGATTCATGGAACTTGGCAATCATGTGTCCAATTATAGGTCAAATATATTTCCGAAGTTTTGGAGGAATTGCTTGACAGGTTCGGGTACCTGCCATACAACTCCATAAGCTAATTTTAAATATTTGGAAAAATAATAAAGTCAGATTCATGAAACTTGGCAGCTGTGTGTCCGATTATAGATCAGATATATTTGTGAAGTTTTAGTGGAATTGCTTGACAGGTTCGGGTACTTGCCATACAACCCCAAAAGCTTATTTTAAATATTTGGAAAAATAATAAAGTCAAATTCATGAGACTTGGCAGTCGTATGTCCAATTATGGGTCAGATATATTTCTACAGTTTTGGTGCGATTGCTCGACAGGTTCGAGTAGCTCCCATACAAGTCTAAAAGCTTATTCTTAATATTTGGAAAAATAATAAAGTCAGATTCATGAAACTTGGCAGTCATGTGTCCAATTATGGGTCAGACATATTTCTGAAGTTGTGGTGGAATTGCTTAACAGGTTCGAGTAGATCCCATACAAGTCTAAAAGCTTATTCTTAATATTTGGAAAAATAATAAAGTCAGATTCATGAAACTTGGCAGTTGTGTGTCCGATTATAGATCAGATATATTTGTGAAGTTTTGATGGAATTGCTTGACAAGTTTAGGTACTTACCATACAACTCCAAAAGCTAATTTTAAATATTTTGAAAAATTATAAGGTCAGATTGATGAAACTTGGCAGTCGGATGTCCAATTATAGGTCAGACATGTCCGTGAAGTTTCTATAGAATGATCTCACAGGTTCGAATAATTGCTACACAATAACGAAAGGTGCAGGGTATAATTCAATCGGTTAATACCGACTGAAACGTTTTTACTTGTTTTTATTGGTTTTGGTATATAATAATCACGTTATTTCAGAAAAATGGTTGTAACAGAGATAAAAAGTTGTAATATACAAGTTTCAAGTTCGATTCTAATTTAAGTTGTATATTATGGGTGTAGAATTTGAACAATAAAACTTTGAAGTTGACACCGATTTCAGCTCATTTAAGAATCAAAATTTCAAACTGAAAAATTGTTTGATATTTTATGGAAAAATTTTGTTCAAAATTATAAAATTTAGAAAAATTTTTCCAACATTTTAAGAAATTGATTAAATTATTTCCAGTAACATTGTATTTTACATTTTATCGTAAAATTAAATTTTATTTTGATTCAAAGGTAATTTAACCTGTAATAGGATCGTGTTCTATATAAGTTTTATATAACAATTTTTTGTTATAAAATTTTACAACTTTCCATATACGAGTTATTTATTCTAATTAATACTCATTTTTCATGCATATATTCTGTTCTAGGGTTTTCAAATATCAATTAATAAATATTATATTAAAAAAGTTGCTAAATTTATTCAGTGGTTTTCAATAATAAGACTCCCATTATTAAAAGTTCTTATAATTCTATATTGGGTGTATTGTCTCGTATATATACAAAATCAGATCCGGTTCTGACTTCTTTGGCGCCCTAAGCCGTTTTGAGAGAGTACCTTTACCTCTCTTCTCTTTCGAAGAAATTAATAATATGCATTTAAACTTGATTAAGCTGAATGAGAGATAAATCATATAGAATTAATGTCTGGCATTAAACTTTCAGCTTTTTGTTTTGCAATGTTTTTATTTATTGGTAAATGTTATCAAGTGAAAGAACAAAATTTTTGAAAAACTCGTAATGGAAATAATTTTTAATTTTTAAAAACTGAATTCGTTTTTTTTTTTGAGTTTTCAATGGCGCCCGTTTGGGAAATGCTTTTTTGCATATGAGGTAGATCCGGTGTTGTTTTTAGTGCTGTAACGAATTATAATGCTCAAAAATATAAAGAATTCAGGATATTTGAAGAAAAATTTTCAATATATGATTTTCTTTTAATTAGATAATATTATTTATAACTATATATTATAACTATTTGTGTATAAAAAGTTTTTAAAATTTTATAATTCAATATAAAATTATGCTGACATTCTACAAAATTTATAAATAAATATGGAATAGTTAAGTACTTATCGTCTTCTTATAATATTCTTTATTGTATTTTTTTTCACATATACCTATGTTGTGTATAACATTTTAAATCGTAAACCAACTTCTTTATAAACTCTACCTAGTCTTGTATATTTTCTTGAAAAAGATGGGGAAAAAAAATCTTCTACTTCTTTTTACTTTTTCATTATATATGAGAGTTGAATTATTCATTTTATTCATACAATATTATACACAAAGGTGTACTTTAATTTTATAGACAAAAACTCTTACTTTTATAACCATTACATTACATTTATTTTTATAAATTGAATTTTTCTAACTTAACAAGATAATTTCTTTTCTACTATAAAATTAAGTTTATAAGTTATAATATACAATTTCATATAATACAGTAAACAATCTAAAAACGATTTTTACCTTTATATAAACATGCATACGTACATGTACAAAATATAAAAGAAATAAAAATTCAACTCGAATAAAGTTTACTTTCATTATATTTTATTTTTTTGTTTTATTCCCACATTTTTCTCTTACTTTATTTCTCAACTTTTAAAGTTTATCAATGCTTCTACAGACAATAATTTTTCCACTTCAAAACTTTCGGTGAAACTGTACTTTACTCTTATTTTTTTCTCTGTTATATTCTAGTATTTTTTTTCTATTATTCTAAAGGATTGTTCAGGATACAAAAGGAAAAAACCACTCATATTTTTGCAACTGCAATGCTCTTCTACTCTCTGTTTTATTCTTCGTTTTCTTTGAAGTGTCTGGTTTGATTCGTAATCTCTCATAAGACAGAATAGGTAGAATAGGTGGAGAGAGAAAAGCAGAGTTGTGGAATTTTTTAATTTTTTTTTTTTTTAGTTTTGCAATTGAGAAAATCGTAAAAAGATGAGATTGAGAGAAGGAGTGAAGGAGGCGGGTGGGAGAGAGAAAGAAAAAAAACACAATTTTATTATTTCTATACAATATTTTTTTTGTTGCAACTACTATACTTGTATAACAATAGAAATGCATAAACTTTATGTGGTAACTAAATTGAAAATTAGTGTTGCCGAGTACGTGATTTCATAGAATTTAAAAAAATGAAATAAAAACGTTATTATTACCATTCTTTTATATGTGACTTTGAATATTCTATTCACATTTTTACTAGAACCGTAATAACGTTGACTTTGTACACCTCAATAAATTTTAGTTTCCCTTATAATATTTTGCAGCATTAAATTGAAAGAAAATCGAAATGTAGAAATTTTCTTGTGTGCATGCATTCAACATTCAAAATTGATTTAATTGATTTATAATAGTTTCTTTTAGTTATTAATCAAAATTTTATTTTTTTTCTCGGGGTAAGTTTAAGTGTTGTTATACGTGTTACATTCAAATTGTTTGAAATGGTTCATTTCATATTTGGAAATATAATTTTTTTTTTTCTTCAACTTTAACAAACCTTCATAAAATCTTGTATACCTACATGTATGCTTGTTTGAACATTTCTGCATACTTACATAAATAATTTAATAGACCAAATTATTTTTGTTTTATTCGTTTGAATTATATTATTTTTTTTAACATTAAAATACTTTGAATTGAATTGAATTGAATAGATGTTGGTTTTATGTTTTTCAACATAAATGCATACATAGTTGGATTTTGAAATTTCTATAATTTGTATAAAAAGTTAATAAGCAATAACTGAAAGCTCGTACAATTTAATGATTCTATATGATTGAAACTATAAAGATTTATTCTCATTTTATAAAATATACTTTATATATTCTTTCTAGTTATGTGCGAATACTAACTACTCGTTATTTCATTACTCGTTACTTCAGGAATTCAAGGTAACTAGTTCCTCATGGATCAAGAATTGTTGATTTGTAGATTTCAAGGGAACCAAGCCACCGCAGCCATTCTTGACTTATTGTAGCCTCTCCACGCTCCCATCTATAATATCCCCGTTAAAATCACAAACCCGGAGATATCCTTAAGGTCCAGTTGGACAACAGTTTCCGAACACTTGGGGACCCATGTCCAAGACAATTGCGGCGCCGAACAGCCAGTGGCGGATAGTCGCAGAGAATGTTCACGGCGGTCTCATCGCCGTCCCCACAAAATCTGCACAGGGGGAGCCCGACTTCCTCAGCCTATGCAGGTGGATCATGAATACTCGTTACTTAATACTCGCACATAAATTTTCATATGTGTATTTAGTATTTTTCTTATTATGTAGTTAATGGGATAATAAATGAGAATGTGACGTATAAGAGGTTTTTCATGTGTTGTTGTTGTATAGGTGCGGTTATCAAATGTGATGCTTATTACATTGAAATATTATGTTTATGTACCTACAAATGACGAATTTATGATTTGTTTTTTACATTTTAAATACTGTAAATTATTTAAATAAAGCTTATTTGAAATAGAAGTCAAGCTGCTTCCTTTTCAAACTTTTCCTCGCTAATTAAAGTTCTTCATCAAAATCCAGAAATATGTTTTTTGAATCCCAAGATTCAAAGCTTCATTACAGAACTTTAAATGTATTCGTTATCAATATGATTGATTACATTATTCTCATCAATCTGTGCGATTCAAAAATCGTAGTTTTTTTCATCTCAACTCGGAATATTCCGTATATATCACAAATTGGGAGTAACTAATAACGAGTAAAAAGTAACGGGTATTAATGAATGAAGTATTAATGAATACCAAAAAGTAACTGAAATACACATTCCTAATTCATTCTGTACACAGATTCAATATACAAATTTGGCCTTTTTCAATGTCTCTTATTTTTTTTAGGTTTATTTAAGTGACATTATAATTTTAATAGGTTAATATACCCTAAAAGTTTTTAGCAAAACCTCAATAAAACATAGAACAATTTAAATAATTTTTCCAAAAAATTCTCTACTTTTCATAATAGTGTAGCCAGTAAGAGTTTTTATCTTGATAGTTGTTGTCTCAAGAGCATAATATACATACATATAAGAGATACATATTTGTATAGTATGTATTTATGTTACTTATGTTGCATACATTTTTTTTTGCACGTATGAAGAAGACCTCGAATAGTTAAGCCATATATTTTAAGTTATGAAAAATATTTTAAAAATATAAGCAGATAGCTTATACTATATATGTAGGTACAAAATACATGATGCCAGTTATTTTTTTTAGAGTATTTTAGAAAAAGTTTTATAAAATTCTATATTAAAGCTCGTGTATGATTTTCTAATTAAAATCATCTACTATTTAGTAAATTTAACTTAATATAAAATATTTAACTTAACACTTTGACGACAAATTCGTCACTATTCAAAATTATATCTTTGTCAATTCGTCAGCCCATTGTTCTGTCGCAACTTTATTTTGGAAGTTGTTGGGAGCTGTGTTTCGTTACAACAAAATTTGTATTCTATCATCTATCTCTTCCAAGAAGCATTTCACCTTATGGGAAATGTTTCCTAATTAAATCATTGAATAAATCTACAAAATCAAAAAAAAAAGTATTAAAACTTAATACCCCGGAATATCCAGGAATATTTTATGGAATATCCTCATTTTATTTTATATTTATGTTTGAACTTCTTACAATACAATCTTAAATATTTTAATACAGAAGGATTCTTGTATGCAATTATATTAAAAATTATGTTTTTTCTTTATTTGCTGCTGTTTTTCATTCGTATAAACTTTAAACAACGATTTAGGTGACCTAAATATTTTTAGAACTAAATGCTAATTTTTTTTTTCTTCAACTTTCCATATTATAATTTGCATTCTTGCACTGAATATTAACAAATCTAACAATTGAAAATTTGTTTATAATATGAAAAATCACGTACACACATATTATACATATGTCTATTGTTTCATTAAATATCAAAACAGAATGTTATATAATTCTTGTCAAAGGTAACTTTAATAATATGAGTTGAAAAAATGCAACAAAATGCCTCTTAAACTAAATAATGAGAAAAAACTAACTCCATTTTAAGAGTATTTTCAATTTTACCTAAGGTACAATTAATAAAAATTAATTCTCAGAATTTGTCAACCTAATCAGATTTGGGGCTTTATTTATATGTACAATCATTTTGTACTATTATAATTGATAAAAAATTATTTTGTATTGTGTGTTATTTAATTACTGAAATTTTAATAATTAAAAAAAAAATTGTCTAAAATAATAAAATCTTCATGGCATTCTTCATGGCACATCTTTTAATTTAATTTAAATAAGTACTTCTAAGTGGGTGCAGCCGCACATGAAATTATATATACATACATCGTTTATTTCTCTAAAGTTGAATTTTCTTTAAAAATTTTTCAAAAAAAAAAAAAAAATGAATCCTTTTTTCTTTTAATTTTCAATGAATTTCTCTCTTTTTCTTACTTTTTACGTGTTTAAGTGGCAATTTTCATTTAAATTCAATAAAAAAAAAATTAAAGAAAGAAAAAGTATTTCATATAAGTATCTGAACTTCATACATATTTCTAATAACAATAAGATTTAATTTACAGTTATAACATATGTAATATGTTTATTACCCACATTAAAATGTATAGAGCATAACCATTAATTCTAGAATAGAATTTGCAATTTTAAGTGCATTTGTCGCACACTTGTAATAAAAAAATATTTTTTTCTTATTGTGGTTTAATTAATAGCAGACATCCGAAGGGTTTCACCCACAACAAAAATAAATTGTTGAAGAAAAAAATTTTTTTTTTTTCTTTATAGAGTACGAATTTCAGTATTACAGAAAAGAAATTGCAAAATCTATTCTCATACACCACGTAATATGATTGTTGAAATCTCAAGATTTCACTTACAAGGTAGAAGAGGTGAATATTGGTCTATTTGACTAACTTTATTTTCTTAAATATCCTAAAATTTAACTGTTAATGTTACAATAATATTAAAACTACTCTCATTTCAAAGACACTTCAGATTTCCTTTACGATATTGACCTTCATTAAAAATTCGGCTGCGTAATACTTGAATACATTTGAAAGAAAAAATATCTTTTCATTTTTAACTAAAACTTTCGTTTTAAACCTGCAGTAATATGAAAGAGTAGATTAAATTAGATTCATATATTGACAGGAGTCAACCTAAGGCCAGTTTACTCCAGCAACACGAGAGAGCAATTGGACTGCAAATAATTTCACAAACTTGCCATGAATTTGCATTACTAATATGGAGAAATTTATTCTTTTTTTTTTTTCAAATTAATCACCACTTGTTCATCACTTGTTCGCCAGGAGTCAAATAAAATACAAAATCAAGTTGATAAGTTAAAATTGTTAATAAGCATTATCGCGTTGTAACATTTTGCCATTTAAATTTTCGTAATCTTTTACCTCAATATTTTTTATTGTCCTTTTGATCATTTATCCTTTCAAATATTTTTATTTAATAGCCAACAAATAAAATTTCAATTTCATTACTCTTTTTTGTTCATTTTAAATATTTTTATAATTTTTCATAAATTGATTATAAATTGAACTATTCGAAAGCACGTTTGCATTCACAATAAAAAATAAAATTATTATTATTTTCTAAACAACATTGTTTGTACATCTTCTAGGGAAAGGACTTAAAAAATAAGAAGTAATAATAATATTTATATATCAAGTAAAAAAATATATAAATAAAAAAAAGAAATATAAAAGTGTACACCATAAATATTATTGAAAATTTTTTTACGACAACAAAAAAGGATCAAGTCACTTTAAAAATTATGATAGAAATCAAGAAATTTTTTCCTTTTTTTTTCTACTGTTAACAAGGCTATAACAAAAATGTACACTAAATATAAAATTTCTTAAATGCTTTTTCTTTTCTTTTTCCTTTTTTTTTTTTAATACTTAAGAAGACATTGAATTTTAAAATCGGACCGGATTTTAAAGCAAGAATAAAAAAAAACAAATGGAAATTCCTTAATATGAAAATGTTTTGGAATAAATTCGAATCAAACTAACAGTTTGTTATATAGCATTTTTCCTCTGAAGGAATTAAAACCTTTTAAAAATAAAAAATTTTAGCTAGCTATTTTGTTTAAATCATTTTCGTTAAAATACCAATATATAAATAAATATTGCATAATTTCAGGATCATACCAAGAATTAGCAAAGGAAACAATAACACAATGGTCAATTTCGACAGCTAATTTGGTCAGTTAAGACATTAATAATAATTATATTTTTCGAGAAATAATTGTTTTTTTTTTACATCACCATTAGTTTTCGGCATTTTTTAATATTTTGGAAAGACTTGCAGTTTCGGAAATACAAGGTAATGTACGTATATTGAAATTTTGTTAGTTTTAGGAAGCGATAACTCTAAAGGTGATAAACAAAAATTTTTAAAAAGAAATAAATTATTCATTAATTTCCCGAATTTGCTAAAATTGCTAAAATTTCAGAATCCCACAATTTTCCAATTGATATCAATAATTTGAGAAAAAAAAGTCTTGTTCAAAATTATGGTTAATTTCAACAGCAATTTTATCACTGTAACATTCGTTCATTCTGTTTCGGCTAGAAGAAACTTGCCTCTTTCTGCAACTTGCTGTTTTTCGGAGTTTATGAAATTAAAAAAATGTTTTTTTAATTTCGATATATTAGTCTGGTAAAAAATTGCATTTTTAGAATTTTTGGAGGCTATGATTTTTAGAGGAGGGCGAGATTAGTAAATATTCAGTCTCCTATCATAAAGAGTGTATATTTTGTAAACAGAATATAGAAACTGTCGAAGAGAGTGCAACTAATAAGTCCTTTTTATTTTCAATTTTTTTGTTTTTTGAGAAAACTGCTAAAAAACAAAACAAAATGTAAGGAGGGAATAAATTATTACTCTATAAATATGAATTTTATAATATTTTTAATGTTTTTATATAGATAACCAATATTTCAATGCACACAATGTTATAAAAAAAAATATTATAAAAGTACTGTTTTTTTCCCCACTTTACGATTGTATACAAAGTCTTCTGTTAAGTATTATATAGAGAGCCTTTATGAAAATTTTCCATTGATGTGTAAGAAAACAATAAAAATAAATTTTTAAAAAAATTGAAAAGATAAAAAAAAAAATCTAAAATGTAAACTTAAGATTATTAATATAATGATAATGATGATGGAATTGATTGATGATTTCAATATATTATATAATGTTGATGATTATTATTTTTTCGTTGATTATGATTACAATATGATGAGAACATTAAATATATAAACTTTTTGTATCAATACCATTAAAATATAAAATTACATTGAATACTGGAAAGGTATATTAAGAAGGTTTTGAAGTCATCCAATTCAAAGAACATTATTGACCTTAAAGTCGAAAAAAAAAATAATTTTTTTGTTTTCAGTTTACTCCGGGTATTTAAAAAAAAATATATAACTTAGTCAAGTTTTTGAGCAGTCTGTTTTCACTTTAATACGGCCACTTAATAGAATTGTCTGAGTCAAACAAAGTTTTATGGTGTTGTGAACGTTCCTAAGCTTATTAATAGCAATCTCTATAATGATATATATCTTATGGAGTAGCAATATTAAACAATTGGAAAAATTGTTGAGAAAAGTACCGTGTTTCATATATAGAATATAAAAAACAATTACGGTATTTAAATTGCAGTGATATTGTCTTAGTTATATAATACAATTTATCAATCAGAATTTATTCGGCAGTTAAAATTGTACAAAAAATTCAGTATTCCAGTGTCATGGATTGAAAACTATAAATTTCAAAAACTGGTACATAATACCTTTGATACTATACAATCAAAGAACTTTTCTTGTTTGTCTTATTAAAATACCCTACGTAATTTAATTACCAATTATGTAAGTTTCAAAATGGTTAGGTTTGTTTAAATTTATGTTAGAAAAGAATAGATGTATGAGCTTAATACTAAGCATATAAATATAATATAAGTGTATAAAATCAGATTTCAACAGGTTGTTCAGCTTAAATAAGATGTTCTTGAAGCTACATAATTCCATTGAACTCCATTATAAGTATGTTTATACCCGTACGAACGTATGTTCGAAGGGTATACTAAATTTGCCTTACCGTTTGTAATGCTAACAAATAACGATGCTAGATATAGACTCAAGTGTATGTTTTTGATCAGCGTCAAATTCTGAGTTGATTTAGCTTTGTCTGTCCGTCCGTCCGTCCTTCCGTCCGTCCGAACGATAACTCAAAAACTAATTGAGCTAAGATCACCAAATTTTCACAAATGATTTATTGTAGTAAGTGCCAGAACCCTATTTAAATTGGACATGATCGGGGTACCGGTTCGGGTAGCTGCCATACAACTTCAAAATTTATTTGACTATATTTCAGAAACTATTAAAGCTATGGTATTGAAATTTCACAAAAACGAATATATTAGTAGGGCCAATGTGTCTCATAAAAGTCGTTAAATTACTTGGCTCCTTCTGGTACCTGCCATGCAACTTCAAAAGTTATTTGACTATATTTCAGAAACTATTAAAGCTATGGTATTGAGATTTCACACAAGTGAATATATTAGTAGGGCCGATGTGCTTGATAAAATTCGCTAAAATTTCTTGGCTCTTTCTGGTAGCTGCCATACAACTTCAATAGTAGTTTGGCACAACCAGTATTTTGAAAAACACATAGTACTGAAATTTTGCATAAATTAATATGGTAATACGGCAACTTAAAGTCATAGTCTGCCCCATAGTTAGTTATGGCACATTAGTTATTCGCACATAGGATAACAAATTCGTACGGGTATCACAGAGTTGACAAGGTCAACTCTATTTTTTTTCTTGTTTTTTCATATTTTCGTTAAAATTATTTTTCAAAATATTTGTAAATCATACGTATGTTCCATTATAATAATAAAATTTGTTAAAAGGCACCAATATGTAAATATATACATATTGTATTTATTTACCTATATATAATTAGGTATAGATATACAATATATATATATTGTATATCTATACCTAATTTTATTAAACTTGTTAAGAAGTTAAGAGTGTTTTATTAAAAATATGATTTTATCTCATGTTATACATACATACATACAAAATATATATATCATATATATACATATATCTATATGACAATATTTGAAATTTTGGTCCCATGTTTTCTGCTTACATACATACATCTTTCTTTCATCAAATATTTAAGAAAATTATCCTCAATGTTAATAAAAGAAGCAATATTAAAAAAGTACACATCTATACAAATCTTTATTTGAATAGCAAACTAAGTGCACATTCATGCACACTTAATCATAATACTATAATGTACGTCTATTCATAATATTACAGTATATATATATATACATAAATATATATATAAATATATATAACTAACTAATGTGGTTATTTTCACCATTATTATTATAAAATACATTTAAAATATAGATAAAACCTTAAAATGAGCAATAAATGTAGGTATATAAGGATCTAATATTATGTACGATATTATACTCTTAATATACCTATAGAAAAATTCATTAATAAATTATTACAAAGCTTTAAAAACATTCTTTAATATGTTAGTATTTGATATGTATACTGGTGAGCAATATGTATACAAATATACAAACATGTTTGCAATATAATAGGCTTGTTTTACCATAAAATTGTTTTGACACAAATATTAAATATGTATATATGAATATATATCCAATATTGTATAAATAATGTTTGAGTAGCAAATTTATTTGCTTATTCTATTTTTCTTTTTTCTCTCTTTATTATAAAATAGGGAAACATTAATATGAAATATGAATTATCATTTTAAAATTATTTGGTTGCTCTCCTTGTTTTAAGCTGTTCTAGAATGTAGAGGAGTATATATGTATAATATCTTATAGCGAACAGGTGAAAATATAATTTTATCTTATGATTTTGTGTCCATTATAAATTTAATGTGTTTAATAAAAAATAATTAAAATTGTAATTAACAAAAATGATATTTTTATCAAGCCAATAATAGAGTATAACAGAACCTACCGGGACAGTGGTATTAGGCATTTTGAATAATGTGTAAATATCGGTATAGATTATTGTATATGTATATAGTAACAACATTGAGTCAGCAAGAAAAGACACTGTTGTGTCGGTCGTCAAAGTTTCTGAAAACACTCGCTGAATAAACTAAAAAAATTTCAAAAATTAATTGCTTTTCAAATTTACAAATTTAAGAATTAAATTAGAAAAAGATTTGTTCAAATAAAACTGAGGAAAGACAAGATGGCATCAAGATTTACCAAAAAAACAAAAACAAATTCTAAACAAATTTTTTTTTCATATGAGTAAGAAGTAAATCGAAATCAAATCTCAAATTATATCAAAAAAGTTAATATCAATAAATTGAACAAATTCTAATTTTTATAAAATTTTATGAACCGCATAATATTTTTTGGCAGTTAAATTTAATTGCAACAAGGTAAAAAAATATAAGAAAAAAAAATTATCACTGATCTTGTTGTTTTGTGTGGCGTAAAATTACAAAATATTGTAATATTTTTCTTTAGAATTGGTAATTCCCTTTACATTATATTTGTATCATCTCATACTTTTAAGAGGTTGCCATATACATACATATTACATGCATGTTATGACAAAATTTTAAAAACAAAATATTAAAGTTTTTAGTAGAAAATTTTTATTTAGGTATCATGAATAAATTATATTGAAAAAAGGATAAAAAGAAATATTACAATTATCCGCACACATTAAAATAAAATTATACATTTAGATTTTTGTACATGAAAATGTATGATCCTTGAAATTTAACTTTAATTCTGAATGAACCCATTAGTGTGTACAACATACATACATATTTATTCTTTGAGAGTTTATTTATCAAAACTACATATATTTTTTAAAACGTCATACCATCAGAAAACATATTTGATTTTTATTCTGTGTATGGAATCACTAAGTGATACTGATAATAATTTTTGTAAAAAGTACGATATTATTATTGTAAATACAAATCAGTTTATACAAATAATTCATGTCGATAACAAAATTTTTGCCTGACCAATGATGTAGTGGTTATTGCACCGGTTTTTTAAGTGAAGGATCTCGGGTTCAAAACTCAGTCAGGTCACTATAAAAATTATACTCAATATATCCATTAAGCTTAATGAATATTTCATATAAAAATAAAAGATTAATATTACCATATTTCAATAATAATCAAATATTCAAAATAATTACCAGTAAAATAAAACAATAAATATCAATAAGCTTAAATATTAAATATACAGTAAAAACTACAGTAGTAGAATTCCATAAAGCAATAAGCTTGCTCACAGTTATTTACGATATCATGCACCAGCCCTATAATGCTTCTTCCCAGGAAACGAAGTAAGATTAAAAATAATAAATATTTTGTAACTGATACTCAGAAAACTTACTTTCTTAATCGTTAAATTAGATCAATATGTGAAAGCTTCTTTTAATTTTTTTTTTGCATCCTAAATGTATGCAATATATTTTAGTATACATATTAATGAAAAAAAAAATTTAAATAAAAACTTTATTTCATTTTGAATAACAAGTCTATACGAGTAATAATAAAATCTCTCATTATAATCTAAAATTAGCATTAGCCACTTTATAAAAATAAAATTTTCTTATATACAAAAAGATAATAGAAAAATTCAAAAATAAGTTATTTTAGACAATTAAGTAATAAACTTTTCATGAAAATTAATTTTCAACAACATTTGGAATATATGGAGGAGTAAATAAGACATAATTTATTACTCCAATAAACAATTGATTTAAATGAATTTCTGATGAATTGTTTTTATATCAAGAAACTTTATTATAATATATTGAAAAAAATTAAATTTTATAAAAAAAAAGATATCTGTGTGTCTATTTATAAAACTCGAAAACAAATTTAGGTATTTAATATGCAAAATTATTATGTAGATCCTATAGATATTATAAGAACTATTAACGAAGTCGGCAATTTAAAAAAAAATGGTTTTATTTTAGTTGAGACCTGGAATATTTTAACTACAGCAACTGATTCTGACGACTGTATAAAAATAATTATTTTTTTACTGCTATGTTAAGAAAAACTTTAGGGAAAATTTGTATAACTTCAATTGCATAATTATGCTATATTTGCTATTAATTCTTTTCTAGCAGATGAAATCTTTAAGAAGCAATAAAGAGAAGTTTCATGGTAAGTAATTATTAACAAAAATGGTAATTATTTCAAAAATTAATAATTTTAAAACATATTATTACTAAAATGGGTACGGTTAGTAAATTATGGTACGTTATTTGAATAATGAGTGAGATAAGATTGCTCTAAAAGAAGATGGAATTTTAAAGCAAAACTAATTAAAACAGATTGAGATCGAGACCTTATGAGTTCAACATCAACTATTTTTTAGTAAGAATTTTATTTTCAAAAAATATAGAAGAGCTCACCTTTAAACGTCACGTATATTTTAGACTCGTACGAAGAAATTAATGCGGAAATTCATAAAGTTCAATAAAGTTTGTAAAATAAGTTTTACAAAAAAAATTATCATATATTTTTAAATACTTTGAAATATTCCAAGAAAGCTGAGCTGTGATTATACGTAATATAAAACAATACAATTGAAACAGCCCAAAACTTTTACACAATTTATAGAAAAAATTTTATAAAAATTTCAGAACATTTCCTAACTTAACTAATATTTATCCTATTTCTCAAAAATCTTATTAACCTAAATATTTAATTGTGCAATTTTAAAGTGCCATAATAACCCCAATTACCGAAAACATTATATAATATCTATTTAGTGCAAATTTAATCCCAGGAAATAATTTTGGTTGTAATGATTTTATAAATTTTTTTTTATTTTTATACTAGTTTCATTTCGATACTAATTTAAGAAAACCAGATTTCTTAATAGATTTTGAATTTATAACAGTATTCATACTAAGAAATCAGTTCAAAAAATTCCAATATCTAGTATATTTAAAAGCTTTATATAAGAAGACATGCGGTCATCATAATTATTTCACATATTTATGGCAAACGAATCAAATTGATATTTTTCTATAGTTTCAGATAACCAAACATTTACAAATATGGAAAGTTGTTGAAATTGGAATTACTATAAAAGAAAAATAAAAATGACAACATTATTTTAGGTAATATCAAAAAAAATTTTAAAAACAACAAAATATGCGTATATCTCGATTAATATAGTTATAACATTAAAATATTTTTGCATGTAGATAAAGAGTAAGTGCAAGAAAATTAAATCAGAGTTCTGTAATAATGACTAGGTTTCATAAATAGTAAAAATTACTTAAATTTGCCATGTTTAGTATGAGTAACGTAAGAAAATATTACTCAAGTGTTAAGTATAAAAAACGTTTTCTAAAAGTGTTAGGTCCTACATATTTCGATATCGTTCTTCTATTAAAGTTTACTGTCAAACAACTGTAGCGTTAGTTGTAGATCAGAAACTTGTTCTTTTTTTAAGTAACCAAAATTTCATTAAATTTACGCAAAATTTTAATTAATCAAATAATTAAATTTGAATGCTTACCATTTTCTTATTTGTTTGGAGCAATTTGATAACAAGAATTTCTGTCATACTTAAATTGCTATGAACTCTTAAAGAACGAAATTGTTCGGAATTATGTGACTATATAAGTGCCATCTACTGCTACTTTAAAAACTAGAACATCAATAATGTAGATATTATGCTTCTACAGGGTGTTTCACTTATAATAGCAAATAATTTCAGATATGATTCATTGATCGATTTCCAGTAAAATATTTTATGTACCAGATTTTTCCTGCATATATGATATAAATAAATGCTTTTAAGTTCAGAACCATACAACATAGAGTAACTATCTTGTGCTTGTTTTACAGGCAATTGATTTTTCTTTATTTCCAGTTTTAGAATAAATTTGATATGAGACATAGTCTTTCGAGATAAAGCACGCCAAAATTAGAATTTTTGATTTTTTTTTTTGCAATTTTCTAGATTTCTTTCTGAAAATTTTGTGTTCTTAAAATTTTTAAATTTTCAATGTAAGTTAAGGGTTTGTAAAGTTTTTTTGTTCCAGCTTTTGGAATTGAATTTTAACGAGCCCATTATATGTGTCTATTATAGACGGGGATCAGATTCGGATACGATAATAATTTAGATTACAATAACGTGCTATCGAATATTTTACGTTTATAATCACCATTTGAGAATGGCTTCCAATGCTTTGAAAATTTTCATTGATATTTATGTAAAATTCAATTCATATATTGACAATTATTTTATTCGTATAAACTACTTTATACAATATTATAAATCAAAATGTTTTGTGTGTATATTATATTTAATATAAGAGTGTCATTACTGAATTACTTTTACGGCTTTGTATTATTACACATCGTCGATTCTTATAAAAACTTCAAAGGAATAATAATAAAATTTTAAGGAATCCGGGGATTTTTTTTTATATTTCATTTGAATATTTTTCCAAAAAATTTAAAAAAAAAATTTGTATAATATTTTTTAAGAAAAACGTGAATACTACTTAAACATGCATATATATAGTAAATGATTATGAGGGTATCTTTTATTTCCTTTATTGAATCCCCTATAATACAGTAAGATATTATTCAAAAAATTGTAATAACAAAATATAAAATTTAAGGATATACGTAAATGCATGCGTCTTTATTATACATAAGAAGTATGTACTTATACATATATGTATATACTTATATATATATGTGTTTTTAGTTTTAATAAAGTTTTATACTCTTATTTAAATAATTTGTAAAACATCGTGTTTTATAAGTTTTTTGTTTTCCTTTTTTATTATTTTCTCATTGTTCTTGTCTTTTTTTTTAATACGATAATGACGTTTTTACTTCCAGTAGTTTTACATTTTATCAAAGCAAATATTATGATCTACTTTGATATGCGATGTTTCGATTGAAACGTAAACGTAATTCCGCTACTTTTAGTCTACTTGAAGATAAAAAAATTTATTTTACATGTAAAATCAAAGAAATATAGGAATGAAAAAAATAACAGTACGCTTACCTACATATGAAAGAAAAGTCTAGAGAAGAGTTTTCTTTTTAAAATTTGTTCTATTTAATTATGTTAGATTTTTTTCAATAGTATAAATAAATTAAAAATTTTATTCAATTGAAAAGATTATTGAAGTGAATGAACTTTATTTGAACACTTTGAAATAATAAAGTTAGGTCAAACCAATGTTTTGTAAAGTAGCACTTTTCCCTTTGAATTTTTGGCAAATACTGCCTTTAAAATCAATGTACATATTACATTAATTATATTACACTTTCATTCATATACCAATATATTTTAAAAAATTGCATACAATTAGGATGAAGCGAAAAAAGGCGTTCACATAATGCTTGAAGGTATGAAATTTATATTTAGCTTTCTGTATTTATAGAATTTTAAAAAAGACTTAAGAGTTTCGGAAATATAAGGTGCTAAAAATTCAAATTTTTGTAAAATTCGAGAAGCGAAAACTTGAGGCGAAGTAGATGTGAAAAACAACTAACAATTTATTGTCTAGAAGAAAAACGATATCAAAAATTTGCAAAAAAACCGGTTTTAGATAACAGTTAATTTTAGTAGCCATTTTGAACTTTTAATATTGATTTACGCGATGCCGTAGTGGAAAAAGTTGAAAAATGTTTGGGTTTTTGCTACACTAAATACTGAAATAACGGTATTTTTAGGTTTTAGGAGGAGAGACAGGTAAAAATTTTCTTTTACAGAGATAAGTTTCTAGCAAATATTTATTTATATCTAAAATTTCAGTTGTTTATCTAAAAGGGTGTAAACATTTTCTAAACGGATTTCTACCATTTTTTATTTTACTGTTCTTGGTTTTAATAAGGAGGTTATACAATTAAAAAGATATAACATCTACAATACAAATAATCCTTTCAAGAATTTTAAGGAAACAGAAATAATAATACTGACATGCTTAACTATGAAAAATATTCTTAGAAATTCAGATCGATCACATTTTGACTTATATTTCGATTAATTGTCGTCACAATCAAATAAAATCCGCGTCGATTCCCAGACCTTTTACAACACACTAAGACGCTTACAGAGGCAAAGTTAAAAAAAATTAAAAATATAGTAGTTATGTTATTGAATTTAAATACTATTCATTTAATTCATACAGAGTAGGTAAGTATATTAAATTATTTTACTGGAAGCAAGTATATCTTAAAAAAATTTTAGCAATATTTTTAAATTCTGTACAGAATTTGTAATCACTTAAAATATATCTTTGCTCAGAGTAAAATTTAGCGCCAATTTAGACATGTTTAGACGCATATCGAACGGTTGGATGGACATGTAACTAACATGGACACTTAAAAACAAATAAAGCAAATATCACCAAACACTCAACAATTTTTTCTTTTCTGCCAAGGACGAATCGTATTACAGCCATACAACTCAAAACAATCCAAATACATTTTACACATAATATGAATTTTAATGGAATGCTGCACTAAGATAGGTTCAAAAATAATAATATTGGATTCATGAAACTTGGCAGTCATGTGTCCAATTATAGATTACAAATATTCTTGTTGTTTTTATGGAATCGTTTGAAAGGTTCGAGTAACTGCCATAAAACTATTAAAACTATAATTCTAAATAATATATCAAAAACAAATTTTTATATTGTCAAGGTGCTAAGCAGAATATAACTCAGTTAGTTCAGATCAACTGAAACGTTTTTACTTATTTTATTTGTACTTTTAAAACAAGCGTTTTTCATGTTTAACAATATTAACTTATGTATTTATTTTGTTGAAGTGTAAGAAAAAAATATGTCAAATTATAATTGATTGCATTTTAATTTTCAATACGGTTATTCGAAAATACATACATATTCATCGATTTATATTATAGGCTTACATAAAATTTTTTTCACATTTTTTTTTTTTGCCTTCCTTTTATGATCTCCTCTTAAATTCATAATAAAATTTTTAAAATAAAATTGAATTATGAAATCAAAAATACCCTAATAATGATTAATCGTTCAATCTATATGCGTACGTTCTCGAAGACAATTTTTTTTTTATCTAATTTAAACAATCATTTGAAAAATCTATATAATATTGATCATCATATAGTGTGCAAATGTGTATGATCAATTCTAAAAAAAAAATAAATAAATATGAAAATTTACAAAATTGTTTTTCTCTCTTTATTCCCTCTGAAATGTGAAAATTATGCGAAAACATAATAAAATTAACATCAATATTACCAGAACAACACTGATTTTTTTTTTATTTTCTTGGTTGATCAATTTTAAAAGCATGTTGCGAAAAAACACTTAATCATTCACAATTTAATTTATTATTATAAACTCAAGTTTTGTTTTTTTTTTTTTTATACAAACGTACTTATGTAAAAATTGTATAATAAATTTGTGCGAAAAAAAAATGAAAATAATAAAAATAATAAAGTTCAAATGACATCAAAATAATATGAAAATTACAAAAAGCTACAAGAAGAATCAAGGAGGAGGAGGGGCTGATAAAAAAAATGAAGTTGTCATCACTTTTATAATGCTAAAAAAAAATTTTTTTATTTTGCCACCGGTATTTTGTATACCGTTATAACTTTATTTAAGTTAAATTTTTTTTTACAAATTTACGTATACCAGACACACATGTACATATATTTTTTCCTCACTTAAGTGCAATACATATGTACGAGTATATATTTTTATTGTTCAATAAATTTTAGTTTTAAAATAAGTGTATTATAAATTCCTTTTCAAGTTTATAATGTATGCAATTTTAACAGATACAACATATTTAAAATTAAGGCTATTAAGTATTATATTTTCAAATCAAAAATAACTAGCTATTTAAGGGTTTAAGCAGACATGAAATTTTGAGTTTTGCAATTACTGTTGGATTGTGAAGTCTTTGCGGGTACATATACGCAAGTAAACTCTTACCTAAATTCAAGTCGATCGTGTTAACTAAAAGAATTACAAACTGTTTAACTGAATGCGATAATACAATTGCTTGTGACCGCGTTTGAATATAAACCTATATGTAATACAAATAAAAACTCAAATATTTAGTTGCAAAACTTAAAAATTGCATGTCTGCCTGAGCTGTGGGCTTTGAGAATTATTAAAATTTTTAATAGTATAATGAATAAAGGAAGAAAAATTTTCATTATTAATCAGTGTTAACTTTAATTATAATATTGTTAAACGAAAATTTTGTTCATCAATTCTCGTCATACCCGTGATTATTAACTTATAACTAAATGTTAATTCAAATTAATATTTTTTTTCCAAATATCTTGTAATTTTATCTGTAATTAATAAAAACAAATTGTATTAATTGAATTGAATTACAATGAACTTTATTACTTAAAACTTTCTCATTCCCTATACTTAGCCTTCAAATGAAAACTTGTATACTATAGCTATAACAGTGAAACTGACAAACATTATTACACTGCATAATATTTGATAGAACATTAGATAATCAGAATATTCATAATATCCATAACTTTACGAAAATAAAGGATTATGGTATTTTTGTAAATTATTTTTAAATTCAGAAAAAAATTATTTATTAAATTTTATAATCAAAAATTAATTGTCAAATTGATTGTTTCGTCTTTAAGATTATCTCTTATAATATTTTGTACTTGTATTTTCCATTTTCTTTGATTTAAACTTATATAAATTGGATTTTTCAAAAAAAAAAAAATTTTCCCAATATATTTTTTTCGTTTTCCTCTATACTCACAAAAATGTCATCACTTTTCCTAATATCGGAAATATGAAAATACAATATATAACACTTGTGATCCTTATTTTACCAAAAAATAAAAATATGACGAAAAATAAATAAAAAAAAAATATATATAAATATTTCCTCTTCATACATTCTTCACTCCTTTGGATTTTCTGATAATAAATAATATCCTAAAATGCTTTTCTAACTAAAAAAAAAAAAAAAAAAAGTAGGTGATTCAGTGAATGAATGAAAACATATATAAAAGCCTTAAAATAAATTTCACATTATAACTCACACTTAAATTATATTCTCCGAGTATATTCACATATTGTGGCTTCCACAGAAATTCCCAAAAATACAAAAAAAAAAAAAAAAATAAAACAAAACAGTAAAAGGAACCGAAAGTAAAAATCTGGTGAAGATGAAAAGAACAAAATGAAGAAAAGAGAGAGAAGAAAGAAAAAAAAAATTAAAGTTGGGGAAAATATTTTTGCTGATAAAAGCTTAATAAATCGGAAAAATATAGACATAATAATAATCACAAAAGGGTTCCAAACAAATGCCAACAGTGAAAATTGAAAATAAATCATCCATAAGAATTTGTTGTTTGGTTTCATTTTATTTTTTTTTTTATTATTGTTTTTTGCCTTTTTATTTTGATAAATATTCAGTGTTTTTTTTTCTTTTTTTGTGTATGTGCTTCCTAACCCCATCACAGTCTGGGAATTGGTTTTTGGTATTCTTTTTTGTTTTTTTTTTATAATTTTTTCTCTCTCGTTTTATTCTTATTTATTTCCTCAGCTTCGGCAATAAGGTTTTTTTATTTTTGTGGTGAATGATATATGGATAATAATGTTAACGTTTATGAGGCTTAGATTTGTTGTTGATATCCATTTTATATTTATTCGTTTTCAAGATTAATGTTTTCCCTTTTTTATTTTATAATTTGCAAAAAATTTTAAATTATAAACTACCACTACTTATAAAACTTGAAATTTAAAGATTTTCATCTAAAAAAAAAATTTATTAGAGAATGTTTTCATAATGAAAGTTTTATTTAAAAATATCGTGCTAGACCTATACGGAACTCAGTTTTTTTTTTCAAAGGAATCCAATATTTATGAAAACTCTTAATGCAGCAATTCTATATTAATAATAATGCTAGTAATGAATTAAATATCAAATTTTTGGACAAAGCTTTATTTGAACAAAAAAATTTCAGAATATTTTTAATTAGTCAATATTTGAAAGAAATTGTAATGTATATTTAGGGCTCCGAAAGACATGTGATTTTCAAATTTGAAATTTATTACTTGATTTTAGAATCGTTGCGTGCACATCTACCCAACTAAGCTATTGCATCAATTCAAATCGAATTGATAAGTGAATTGCAAACTGTTGGATTTCTTAATTGCATACGACCATGCGGTTACATGTGTGCGGGTTTGAATGTAAAAGTATGAAATAGAAATACAAAGCAAACAAACAGTTGGAAAACTAAAAATTGCATATCTATCTAACCATTTACGAATATAATAGATTAGTGAAATGGTGAGATTTTATTTCTCACAAAAAATAATTTATTTACTAGTAAGATGAATTTTAGTTCTTAATTGTATGATTCTTTACAATATATTCTACAGTATTTTCAATTGGCATTTAAAAGTGAGCGAAAAAAAAAGTTTATATTCGTAAATCGGTTTGTGTCTTGGCTTATATAAAAATTCTTTCCTATAATATTATATAAGAGTTTTCCCATGCCTATCATTGAACCTTCTCAAAGATTTTTTTTTTTTACTTCAAAATGTGATCATATAAGCCCTAATTAATTTTGTTATATGAATTCGACAAATACTTTTTCATGTAAAATTTTGCCACTACAGGAACGTATGACTTGTATTTTACTATAGAGGACAACTTTTTATTCTAAAAATTCTAACTCTACAAGCTCCAGCTTCACAAATTCTATATCTTAATAAAAAAATCTGATTTCAGCTTTCTTAAGAAGTTTAAGAACTTTGATCAATAAAACTAAATCCACGGTGTAATTAAATATTATAACAGTTCACTCTGAAAATTTGATCTTAATAAGTAAAATTTTTCTTTTTACAATAAATTTCATTTTACCCTTTTTATTTGAAATTTTCTTATGATAGATCGGAAATATTATTGTAAATTTTATCTTGGATCATTTTCAGCATATTGTTTGGTGGTCAAATATCTGATTATAATTTAGAGCTATTGGAAAAAGTCAATTGTCACCATTTAACTACCCTGCTGTTTTTTTGTTACTGTTGTTGTCGTTCATTTAATACACAAGGGTCCACTTAATTGAATTGGTTTACTTGCTTGTCTTTTTTTGCTTCTTTCATTTCACATACATAGTTTTTATATTCATCTGTTTTATTTCTCTTTTATTCACATTTATATGTATACAAATATGTGCATATGTATATGTATATATAATAAATTTAATTTACTTCAGATTTTATTTTGTCTGTTGATGGTCCGATTGTACTTTGGTCCTTTTAGTTTTATTGAAATATAACAACTACAAATTACTCAATAATAATTTGAAAATAAATGGAATGGAATAGAAATCTTAAATATCAATCAATCACAATTAAATTAAATTTTAAGAGTTTTACCAATATGTATAAAAGTATACATACATACAAGCACTTTATATATTATATTTCCAGCATACATTTTGCCAAAAATTTTATTTTTATAAGTAAAATAATATACTATTTTACTGGTATGTATGATTTAATACACAGAGATGAATACAACGTATGATTAAAAATATATGAAATTTATATTGTTTGGCAATGTTTTTTTATAGGTGGTATACCAAAATTCTTACCCAAAATATTTGCTTTTTCTTGTTATTCTCTGATTTTCTACTTGTCTAATAGAGAAATGAATTTTTTAAAAATTGAAGGATCATTCAATCTGGTTCCTTTAAATTATTTAATAAATTATTTCTTCAGTATGTTACTTAAAATTATTTTTGCCGACATTTCAAGGAAAGCTTTTTAAGAAAATTCTGTAAAATAAGTTAAGAGATGAAAAGTTTTATTTGTAATTGCAGGCTCATTTGCAATTCGTTTAATTTTGTAAAACTGAATAAGAGGCTGCATACCGATCAATAGAAAAATCCAGAAGATAAACAATATTTAAATTGGGCCAAGCGACATTAAGCAGTTCAAAAATTTTTGAAGCCATAAATATTGGTCTGAGTAAGAAAAATCAGAATATACACATTTGTAAAATTAATTTTCAAATATTTTATTTTTTCATGACTTTATTGCTTATATATTCTATCATGATAGTAGATATACTATCAGTAAAACGATAGAAACGACAAAGTTTCATGAAAATTACAAATATTTCAAAATTTTTTATAAATATAGCATAAATTTCTTAAATATCAAAGGTTATACAACGATCCTGCTGATCAGGTTAGAATTTGCATTGTAGTTATTTGTAAATTGAGAAATTTTAAAATCCAATCCAACTATTTAATCCAACTCAAATATTTCAAAAAATTTCCCTCAAAATTCGAGTAAATCGTTTTCATTTCGAATATAACTGAGGTAATAATTTGCTATTAATTAAATATTATACTATGTTAGGTAGCAACACTAAATATACGAAAATTAGATTCAATTTCTTTGTTGACAACATAATGTTTAATGTAATCATCACTTTGTCGGGAAAGCTTAACAAAATTTTATTTTCATTATAAAAAAAATCTTATTTTCCCTTTCTTTCTTTTCTTGAAATAGTATTTTGTGTAAACAAGTTCCACCTACATTATTTAAAAATACAGTCATGTTTACATATCTATAGGCATATACAAAAAAAAGCTAGTTTAATGCTCTAAATTAATAGAGTAGACTTTTATGGCATTAATATTTACTTATTTAATTTTAATTAAAAGAAAATATTTAACAAAATAATTATGATGTAATTAATAGTGTTTTAATGAAGAAGGTAAGTATGCGTATATAAGCAAAGATAAAGGGAAAGAGAGGGAGAGAGAGGGGGAGAAAGAGCATTATAAATTAATAAGATTATTATTATTGTGTAAGTATTTTATAAATGTCTTCCAACTGTTTAAGAATTTCCTGATATAGTAAATCAATATAAGAAATTCAACATGAAAGATTTTTCAAAAAAATTTCAAAGCATATAAAAGCGTTTTAAATAAAACTTTGATGTTTTAATTAAATGGAAAGTTGAACTACCTATGATATTTTTTTTTGTTTCTTTAATTTAAAACAAAAATTTTTTCTTTAATTAAAACAATAAACTTATTTTGTCTTTGAATTAAAACAACGCTTAATATCAAAGTTACAAATAAATCTCATTATTTACTAAGATACACTCTAATTATTTTAAATTTATTTGTTATAGTTTGCTAATGATAATTCTGTTTTCTTTTTTCGGAAAAAGTCGAAGAATTTAAATACAATTTTGATTTTCTTATACAAATTGGGTTAGTTCATTAATCATGAAACGTGTACACATTCGATTTACGAGTGAAGATTTCGATTGGTTAATTAATTTTTTAACATAAGTATAGGTAATTGTGGGAAATAAAGTGCACCGATTAATAACTTTGTAATTGAAAATAGATTTTGAAAATCGCAATTAATTTTTCACTTACTATAATCGAATATGGTAAAATGTATTATTATACACAAGGATTAAGTAAGAAAATGCGATTTCTTTTCTTTAATTATTCTGAAATACCGAAATCGTTTTAAAAATCGAAAGGAATTTTTGTTGGAATGTTTTCCATGTTTCCTTGAAAAATATTCTATTTTCTTTAATATAAAGTAAATATATATGTATAAAACTAATAAAACTTTATGTATAACAATACTAAAATTTTCGTTTTTTATTGAAACTCTTCGAATATTACTCACATTCTAACATAAACCAAACTTTCTCATTAATATTTTTAACAATATTTCAATTTCATATCATTTATGGAAAAATAACAATTAATCGAATTAATCAGTTAAGATCACGGATAACCAGAAAAACTGGCGAAAATTCCCTTATACTTTTACTGTAGTATTATGTATATAAAATCGAATCGAACGCGTTATGACAAAGGTTGGTTTAAAAAAAAAAATAAAATAATTTTTTCGTTCCCCTAATTTATTCCTTATATTTTAAGTTTAGAAAAAAAATATCATAATCACTTTATGCCTTAAATCCTAATTTTATACCCAAATTATAAGTAAATTAGCAACCTGAGATTTTTAATATCATAAATATGTACATATACCTACTCGTATATATGTAAAAATATTATATAGGTTTGTATGTATAAACACCACAACTTAATGTAACCTATATGAGGATAAAAATTTTATTACCTTAATTGTAATACACTTTAAGAAAATATCTAATTCACAAAAATATCAAATTTAAGATCTTATTTTTAAGTATAATATGAAAAAATTTTCCAATAGATTTCTATATAACAAAGGTAGCAATTACAGTAGATAAATTCTAAAAAATTATTCCTATATATTGTGGATATACATATATACATTTTCCATATTTACCTTTTACATTCTTATATAAAATATACGTATTATGTATGTAAAATTGTACGCATAGGTATATGAACTCGAATACAAAAAGGAAATACATAAATTTCTTAAATTTATATTCCTCAAGGACATTTTTATCAGATAAAAAGATATGAAAAATTTATTTATGTATACTTATAAATAAAAAAACAAAACAAAAAGAAAAACAAAAAATCACTTAGATTTTTTACTTTCCAAAAAAAAAATGTTTTTTTTTTATCTTTTAAATTCAATTAAATAAGTTTAAAAAAATTTTTTTTTTAAATCTCAGAATCATAGAAGTTTTACGCATATTGTACACGTTAATTTTGTATTCGTAAAACGTGCAAGTTAACCTTCTCCATATAATAACATATTAAGTTAATCATATCTATGTATAATATTATAGTGCCCTATGTCATTCTACATTATATAAATATAAATTTAGATGTAGAGAAGGAAAATGGAAATTCATCAATCAAATTAAATTATTAATAGACTTGAATTAGATTCAAAATGATTCTAATAATTTTCTTAGATTTTTTCAAGACAAGTGTGTATAAAATTAAAAAAAAAAATTATTTTTGTTGAAAAACTTTTAAAAACCAATGAAATGGAAATAGAAAGAATAGAATATCTGTTCGAAAAATATTATTGTACACATAATGCCTCTCTTCCTCTCATTATTTCTTTAATTCGGATAAATTAGGACATTGACCAAGGTCGATTATTGGTCAAATATTGTTTTTTTTTCTTAGTCATTCGAATGAATATAGAAAGTCTTAATCTATTTTCTTAGTCAGTACCAAATTGTTAGGATGACGAATATAAAATTAGGTATAGGTACAAATACTGCTGAACATATCATCTCATATTTTGTTATATAATATAGCGCCGTTTTGAATTTTTTCTATGTATCGAGTAAAAAATCAATCTGCCCAACGATTATTATTATATTTAATAATTAGATACAAACTGCATACTTGTTGTAGAAAATTTGTTTGATTTGTGTACAATGCGGTGTACAATAAAAACACTATTTGTATTTAAATACAACATGAACATGTTCAATTCAGTTGACTGATTTCCAATCGATCTTACATTAGGTTATAGTAGGTTAATAAGAGTAGTGGCGTGTATTTAACGCTTCTTTTTTAAAAAATGCTCTTATAAGCCAACTAATTGATATTCAAATTTTAGACCTACAAATACTGAAACTCTTCTTAAAAGTTTTCAAATATAAAATTCAAATATAAAATATAAATTTAATAGCGATTATATAAATTAAAATAATCTTGAAATGAATAATATTACAATATTTTTTAAAAATTTTTAATTTTTAAGCCATTTTGAGCACTTAATACCTGAATGTCACAGTAACAAATTCTTCATAATTCTTTAAATAAATTATTTATTTATTACTTTTTCATCCAAGTTAGAATATTGAATAAATTTGTCAATCGAATACAAAAAAGAAAAATATTTTATTTAGAATTTGTTGAATTATTGGATCTGTTCGAGCTCGTATGTATATGTATAAAAATATTGGAAAATATTTCGACAATATTATTTTACTTATAAAATTTTCTTGATAAAATTGAAAAGAAAATGTGATAAATCATATAATATAATGAATTTCCTAATTAGCTAATAATTTTTAAGCAACATATTTTTATATTTCCAAATTAGCACTGTATTGCTATAGTAATTTTCGAATAGGCATACTATTCATTTTAATTAAGAAATTTTCTGACTATAAGAGATAATGCTGTACGTATACAATATTTTTTATAATTGGAAGCTATTTATAAAAGTTTCCGAACATCATAAGAATAGACAAAAGGAATTTGTGAATCTCCAAATTGTAATCCAAAAACAAAAAAACAACGGAAGCTACACATAAGTATGTATTGGTAATATTTTGTTCGTTAGCATTTTTATGTATATGCAAGGGGTACATTTCGTTTTTTTTTCTCTGTGTATAGATATGAATGGTTAATTGAACTATTTATATTCAAAAGTTATCTTTGGCAACATAATATTTTCCATAAATAAAGAAATAATTCTTTTCCTTAAAAAATTATGAATAAATTTTATGATTTAAGTTAAATATGAAATTCTAATTTACCTTGATTGTTTTTTTTTAATTATATGCTACATGAAAATTTACATCGGTTGAATTAAAACCTTTGAGAATTTTTAAGGCCAAAATTATGAAAAAATTATATTTTTTTTTGGTTCCATACAGTTTGAAGGCATAATACTTTTTGTAATTATTTTGGCAAGAGTTGTAGCAGTATAACAGTTTAATTTAGATTGAGAGATAAGTTCAAGTTACTTCAGAATTTAGCCAAATCTTAATATTCGGTGAGTTTTTTAAAATTAAGTATTGTAGAAAATTGTTAAAATTTTTCACTAATATAAGTATTGAAATATTTTTCTTATAACCACAAAATTTGAAAAAAAAATTTAAACATTTTGGATATACCGTTTAGAAAAATAATCATGTGACGTGATCATAAAGTGTAAACTAGCAATTTTGAGTGGAATCCAAAATTTAATTCGAACAATGCATTGTGAAAAACTAATATTTTGAAAAATTTTTGGGATAATACAGAAAATGAATTTTATGGCAGACGTAATAGCTTGAAGAAAATTCCAGCTTCTGCCATGAATTTTTCTGATGAAATACACATAAACAGATCGACAAAGAGATATTATCAACTTATATTTTTTCAAAATCTTCCATTAATATTTTAATTTTTATTGATTAGAAAATGAAATAAGCATTAAATTTTCTTAATTCTTTGTTGAATATTCAAAATAATATTTAATTGAAGGATTATTTTACAATAAACTCTTCGGCCGATTATAATTACCTAATGAATTTACATTAAATCCTCTTAATAGCTTAATTCATCTAAAAATAAATTAATCTTTTTTTTGCAAAGTATTGAAAAAATGTAAAATTTATACTAAAATTTTGAATTTTCTTAAATTTAAAGAGAATTTCTCTTTATTCTTTAAGAAATAATTGTAAAGCTAATCGAAACACTGTCTGTATAATATTTCAAAAAAAAAAAAAATTCAAATAATCTTTTAGAATATTATAAATTTTTAAATAATTTTTTATTCACTCGACCCAATAATATAAATAAAAATAACGAAAAAAGAAAACTAAATCAGGAAAGAAAAAGCCTAAAATCAATAATATATTTTCTTCTTTTCTCTTTTTCTGTTTTTTGCAGGATATTCATTATAAAAGGATAATATGTAGTACTGCCGATATAAAATATGTAAGTTGTTTTTCTCTTTTATTTTGAATTCATAAATAAATTTTTACAAAACTCAGACATTACAATTCCAACACCGTCATTATTATTGAGTGAATTATTATGATGATACCAGATAAAAAGAGGTTAACAAAAAAAAATTCCTTTTTTTATAAATAATATATTATGTATCGGTATATGTACTTTAATAAAATATGAATGTAAAGGTATGAAAGGAAACATACGTATGTACAAGTATATAGGAAAAAAAGAGATTTAATAGAAGAAACACTTCGATCAAAGATTCTTTTGTTATCTCATATATTCACTTGAAATCTTAAAATGATGTTTATAAGCATATATACAATATTCACTTATGTACATATTTGTTATACATTTAAATATGTGTTATCTGTTATACAGTGCTTATTGCTAGTATATATTTAAAATATATAATTTGAATTTTAACCAATTTTGCAACGCTTAAATTTAAGAGTTGTTTTTTTTTTTTCTTTTATTTTTTAATAATTAAAATTATATTTAAAATTCCAGACATCTTTTTAAAAATATTTTTATTGTATATATGTATGTAGGTATATGAGTTCCTATTATAAAAAATAAAGATCAGTAATTAAATATTTAAATATAATTGTAGAATTTTCTCTTCAAATTTTTAATCCTTAAAATGAATAATATCTTATATTAACCTATTAGGTTTTATGAATAAGAAGTTATAAAAAGAAAGTCCTTATGTACGCGCTCGCACAAATTTCTATTACTTGTATACGCGTATATTTGTATTATTTTACTTAGAGGGCAGAAAGATATTTTAAGCATAATATAAAAATAAAATTTCTATTGTATTACAAATATATATATATATATATATATATATATATATATATTTTTTTTTTTTTTTTTTTGGAGAATATTCAAGGTAAAAAAAACAAGCAGTTCTACATCAACCAGTTTTATTAATAGAAAATAACAAAAGAAAATAAGGTAAATTTTTTGTTCATGTACTGAGAAGGGATATGAATAGTACCATACTTAATACAAAAAAAAAAATTTGTACAAATATTATTCAGCAAAAAAAAAAAATAAATAAAAAAATTATAAAAAAAAAAATTATCCTTAATTATCATCGTCTTTAATTTTAATTATATAATATGCTTACAGTTGACAGGATGTTATTAAAATTATATTTTAATTACTTCATATATATATATATATATATATATATATATATATACATATAAAAGAGTGCTATGAGAAATCTCCATATTAAATTAGCTTTATTTGTTTTTTTTTTTTTTTTCTGAAAATTAAGTACATAATTTTTTAATTTCAAATATAGCGTATGTTTTCGCTTTTAAAAAATGTAGATAAAATTAATAATTATGTAAGAATTAATTATTAACAATTATTTATTCTGTATTAAATTCATTATATATATTATGTAGTATAAAAGAACACACTTCTTGCAATGTAAGAAGTCATACTATACTACTACTTTTGCATGCATGAATAATATTTTGTTCTCTTAATTATTATTTACTCTAAATAATAATAAAAGATTTTTCTACATGTGAACAAAAAACATAATTTCGTCCTCTCTTCATTAATCTCATTTAGTAAAATAAAAAAAAGTTTTAGTATAAGTAACTTCTAGGTACGAATAAGAAATATAAAAAAATATATAAAATATTTCAAATCTCTCCGAACGACGAATTAATGTGTGCAAAAAGAAATAGATTAATCAGGCAAAACATGGGCATAAATAAAAGAAAAACTGGAGAATTCTGTTGAAGTCCTATGTTTTTAAGAGAAATAACAAGAAAATTAAAAATTATAGGATATCAAACCGAAAAGCTGCTGGTAGAGTGTAATAAACACATAAAAAACTATATTAAAAATATTTTCTATTTTAAGAAAAATTGTGGTTTTAAAATATTTTAAAGCCACATAAAACGCATAAAATCAGAAAAATTTTGTTGTTCGCAATGGAAAATAACGTCCTGGAGCTATAAATAATATGATTATTATGACATAAAATTTTCAAGATTTCATATCTAGCTGCATATTAAAAAATTTGATTTAAAAAATAATTAAAATTTATAATTAAAATTGCCTCATTATTTCTAGAATAAATTTGTTTTTGCTATATACTATGGGTAAATTTTATTATTAAGCATATTCTATATAGGTTATATAGGTACTAATATATAATGGCAACTTGAATTAAGAAAAATTTGAAATTGCAATTAATTTACTTTGAATAAATTAACTTTAGTAATTTTTCAAATTAAGAAAAAAATTTTTATTTTCAATTAAATTCAATTTCTATAATGTGTAATCCTCCACTCGATGATAACATGGTGATCACAAACTAGTGGTAGCAAAACGGCTACTCATTATGCTAATTGGAGTGTCGTTACTCCCAACCAATCATAGAATTAAAATAGAGTAATCAAAATTTTATGTCGGATATATTTAGAATCGAAAGACGAATCCGATTAATATTATGTTGTTAAGATATTCAAAGAATTTTGTTTTTTCTATTGTAAAAATTGCTATCAATAAACTTTTGCAATGATCAATTAAAACAACTTCTCGTCCAATGAATAATTCCTTCAAACAACAAAAAAGCATTTTGAACTTGAAAATCAATTAAATTTTCTTATGGAAACCTGATGCTTTCAAATACCTTTTTATTAACCTCCTGATTCTGACATTTTCATTATTTTTTGACAATAAGACAACAAAAAAAAAATCTGTTTTTGGATTCTTTTGCACTGAATCTAATTTTCAGTTTTTCATTTTTGTTATACGTGACACATAAAGATAATTATTTTCCTAATATAAACGTACATAATATGTTCGTAGGTTTGTCTTTTGATAAGCTTTATAAATTTATACATTCATATTTTGCTCTTTTCACAAATACATATATAATATACTATATGGTAGTTCATAAATATTATGTATACTTGCTTGCATTCCCAGACATTTATACTTATTTCAACTTGTATAAATATAAGGATGTCATATAAAATAAATTCAACACTAAAAGTCATTAGAAGTTGAAAAAATTGTTTAAGCGTAAAAATAGCGTCATTATAATTTCCGAAATTGTATACACAGTTTTATTGCTAACCAGAAGAGGAAAAAGGAAAATTATACGTTGTTAAAAAATATTACATATTTTTAGGGGAACTTTTTTTTGAAAAAAAAAAAAATTTATTTTTTTTGGCAAATATTTAAAGGTTTAATGTCTGGAGGTTTTTTCGAATTTTACATTTAAGAATACTGCTGTCTAAAAAATGTTGCTTTGTCATTTTTATTTATGTTTCAATTATGTTGATGTTGCTATTGTGCTGTGATATTGAAATTAAATAGCATTTTAGAAGTCTTGTCCTTACTCTTATTACAATTTAAGTGTTATGTCTGCATTTCTGTTCGTTTTTTTTTTTATTTTGAGCTTATTAATATATTCTTTCAGCCAAAAACAGAAGCCAGACAATGTTATATGTTGAATGTCTGCAAATCCGAGAGAACTGTAATTTATGGAAAAATTATAAAAATTATATAGTAGTTCTTTAAAAGCGACGAAAATAACTTATTGGAATTATAATTTCGAGTCATACTTAAATAAAAACTCTATTTCTCTTAACATTTAATAAAAAATTTATTTCAGATTTTTTAAAAATTCTCCATTTTGTTGAATGTGCAATCAAAATGAAAATATTACTATTCTGCTTATTTGATGTAAATATTTAAACTTGCTTTATAGTACTTATTCGATTCTAATATGATTCCATGTGATTCGAGCAATATGTCCATAGTGATGTGATTCTAATATCACACGCCTTGAGAAATATCCTCATAATATTATAGTATGTTTATAGAAACAAGCGTTTGAAACCATTATTATTCGCATCATTTTCCCTTGATTACAATGAAATAATTTGGTTTTTAATGGTTTGTCATACAATACAG
This sequence comes from Condylostylus longicornis, assembly GCF_029603195.1. Taxonomy (NCBI): domain Eukaryota; kingdom Metazoa; phylum Arthropoda; class Insecta; order Diptera; family Dolichopodidae; genus Condylostylus; species Condylostylus longicornis. The sequence goes on along the minus strand of NW_026578009.1, from coordinate 958,731 downwards.
TACACTCTGACTCTTTAGTAGAATCAAAATCATAATAATATATTTTACGTAAAAACACTATTTTAATTGCAGTAATTCAACTTTATTAGAATTAACATTATTGTTATGTTAGTAAAGTTTGTCAAATTTTAATTTTAGCTACACTTAGTTCAAATTAATTTGTTAAATTAAAACTAACATAATGTGGTCAACAAATAACCGGGCAAAAGGTGTATTGTTTAGTTTAGCGTAAGGTCTTTTGTCTGTACTTCTTTCAAATTTTAAGGGCATTAGTAATATGCCATCCGAATTCTTTTTGAAGTTTGTCAGTAACGTCGGATAGCAAAATTAACTCAAATATTAAATTTTAACACATTCCGTCACTTAGTTCCTTAGATACTGTCAAAAATGTAAACTCGGCTCCTAATTCGGTTTTCGAGCCCTGATATTTCCAAATATTTTATATCTCCATTGTTTTACTCATATATTGAATTTCAAGAAAATTCAAAATATGAGTAAAACAATGAATATAAATTTGTCCAAAAATATAAATTTGGCTCGTAGTAGACTTCCAGATGCCACCAACTCTGATTTCCTCCAAAAATAAGATTTTAAATTAATCTGTTAAATATTTTCTTCAAAATGATCAAAACTATTAAACCGGCCCATAAAAAAGCCTTACATATCCCGAAATCCGTTTCATAGACAAAACACACTCACATGCTATAAAATTTGATCAAAATTCGTTCACCCAAACTTGAGATATACGCGTACACACACAGATAGACAGACCGAAAGACAGACAGATCGTCAGACCGATATCTTGCTAAAAATAATTTATTCACACTTCCCTATACTAAGAAGATGAGAAAGGATAAAACTCGATAAACGAAATTTGTTATGATCGCATAACCTCCCTTGTGCAATGCTGTCAGTACAAATATTTAATGTTCTTTAAGTATAAATAACGTGCAATTTCGAAAATAAAACTAAATATTCTTTCTTATTTAATATCAACAGATCTTTTAATTTTATTATATTATATAATTAAGGCTAATATATTTTAGCAACTTACAAGTTTTATTTTAATTCTAATGACTATGACTAGGTACCGATAAAATTTCATAAACAATATCATGTACCTTCTATCAATTTATATGCCATAATGAATATTAGATCCAACATCTTATATGAATATAATTAAAATTATAATAAAGGAAGGAAAAGATTACGCAAAATTTTATTCTTTAGACCTACATAGCTATATACCTAAATTATATTTGAGTAAAAAAATAAAATTTAAATAAAATGAAAATGAATTTTAACGCAAATTAAATACAAATGCGAATATTTTTTAATGGACTGCTCTATATTTAATAGATTATTTCACTTTGTGAGTACGCCTATGTTATAATTATGTATTTAAGGAATGAAATAAGTTTTTCACTTAATTTACAAAGTATTTCTTAAAATAAGAGTCAAGGAATATTAAAAAGCGATTTAATGCATACGATGCTTTTAAAATAAGTATGAGATTATGAATATGAAATTATATGGGAATATAATAAAAAGGCCGGAGTTACTATAATAGAAAAACTACTTGAGTACACAACATAGGCAATATGAGCAAAAATTACATATCATTTTTACTATACTTAAATGTCTAAAAAATTGACTTTGATAAAGAGATTTGAGAAGCTTTCACAAATTCAAATACAAAGAGTCGATCCACTTTGAAATTTTTTTTTATATATGCTTTTATATATAGCTTTTGTAAGTTAAAAATTTCATGTTAATAATTGACTTGCTAAAATGTTAAACTGTGGCAGAATGTCAAAATAAATTACGAATAAAACAGATGATTCTATTAACAATCATAATATTTACGTTCGAATAACGTACGAAAATCCATAACAAATTACATACAAAAGACGTTTTCTTTCATGTCAAATAGTTTACTTCAAGTATCTAATTTTTTGCCAATTCTAACATAGGAAAAACTAAGCAGTTGAAGATATACTATCAGACTAGGCTGTGCGGTTCATCGAAGGGTACACTTACCCCACCTAGGCCCTTTGTTGTGCGCTATCAGACTATGTTCTTTGCAGTTTTTTTTTTTTTGCTTAAAAACCTTTCAGTATCATACCCGTTTTTGTATAAATCTTCTTAGATAAAATGAAATAAAATGCAAAATTTCCTTATCGCTACAAGACTTTTCTAAGACTATTGTATGTTTTCTGGAATTATTTTCTATTATTTGAAAATATGAGTATAATACGGAAACTTGTATACATAGTTATAGGATTCATAAAATATTCTTTTGTTGACCCTAGCGAAAAAATCTTTCGTGCTTTTGTTGAACAATACTACAAATAATCAAAAAATTAAATAGAAAGAAAAACGACCAAGTAATTATTATTATTTTCCCGCAATATCAAGAAAAGACTATGTCTCTAATCATTATCTTTGCTGTTATATGCGTCATTGTTCCAAATTTAATTTAAAAATGAATATTTAACAATAAAATGTCAAAGTAAAATGTCACTTCCATTCCATTTTGTATATAAATTAAGTATACAAAAGATTTAAAAGAAAACGTAAATTTTTTTTTGTCTTAAATTTCCTTTTGAATTTGATTCTATGGCAAAAACTTAACTACAAAAAAACAACACACCAAAAATTTTATTTAATTTAAGATTTAATAAAAATCGATTTTTATTCTTCCAAAAAATTATAATGAAAAAATTGGTAGTTTTAGATAGAATGTTTAAGTAAACGAAAAATATTAGGGATATTTTAAATTTTCCAACATGTCTTGGAAAATTAGCAAAAATTTGATATAAAATTTGTAATTATGTACCAAAATAATTGCAAATTTCATGTAGAATCATTGATTGTAGAGTTCAAATTCAATATTTTCGGGTCAAAATTATTAAAAATGAAGTTTCATATTTAGTTTTCCTTAAAAATGTTAGGATATTATCAAAATATCATCTCACTTATCTTAATCAACTCAAACTTGCCAATAAAAGAAATAAGTGGAGACGAGTAGTTCTCTTCCCAAAATTAAATTTAGTAAGTACAGAATATCATGGTAATAAATGTTTTGGATTTTCTCATTTTGAGATATTTTGAATTACACAAGCTGAAATTTCTGATGTCTTTACATAGACTTTTTTAGAAACTTATTTCGGTAGAAGAAAATTTTTACTTATGTCCCCTCACCGCCACGAAATAATTCATTTCGTTAGATGAAATGTGTTTTTCTCCTCTACCTCTTCTAAAGTTAACACCTTTAGATTTTTGTAAAATTCGAATTTTCGGCGCCATATATTTCCGATACTGTAAGCTTTTCCAAAATTCTATATATGCAGAAAAATAACGGTAAATGCAGTGTTCCTAAAAAGTATAATTATTTTTCTTAGTTTATACAAATAACCCTTAAATTTGAGTATTATGTTAACGTCTCCTAAATTTTTTTTTTTTTCTGGTTTATCGCTCATCCTTAATGTATGCAATTTTTGTTTTTTTAAAGTTTTGGTTTGATTGAAAGTAATTTAAATAATGTAACCGATTGCGCCTGTTGAAGTGAAGAATGTTACTTTACAAACCACTGGTTTGACTCCACTTATTTCTATACTAAAAAAAAATTCTCGTCTTTTCTCATGTAAAGCTTCTAAAGCTCGTTTTTTCTTATGTATAGTTAATAAAAACTAAACTTGTGAAGTTTCTTCTCAATTTTTGAAACAAAGTGACTGAATTTTGAGAGCGTTTTTTCATTTCCTAAAACTAAGATAAATATTTCATTAAAATAACAATATTCTTACTAGAAAAAAATACATATTTTTCGAAAATTTCGAATCTCAAATGACTCACTCAACTTACTCTGTTTGTATTCGGTGAGTAAAGAAAATTATAATCACCTATTAGAAATGGAAATACCAAATTTAATATAAAATCAAATTCTCTTTTTCCAAATTCACTGTAATAAGAAAAAATTTTTTTATTTGAAAAATGTAAATTTAAAAATTTAAAAACTAATCACAATTTACTACTACAAAAATATTGGAACATTTTTCTTCCAAAATCCAGAATATTTTATTTTTAGAACTTTTTACATTATTAATGTGTGTGTTCTTTATATCAGTCTATTTATAACAAAATTTATTGATAATTCAAATTTCTGAAGCAATTTGTTTTTGTTTTTCATTCTTTGTAATTTCTATAGAATATCCTATTCTCCATTTTATTATTGGATAATTTAACGCATATTTAATTTACAAAAAAAAAAAAAAAAATAAATTTACATTAGTTTTTTTTTCAGTAAATTTTTTTGTCTTGTTACATGAGGAAAACGTCAATTTCCACGGTCTATTAGCTTTCTGATAACACAAAATTCCATTTCATTTAACAACAACAAAAATAATCAAAATGTAAAAAAAAAAATATACAAAAATGAGTGAATAAGAAAATAATGAAATGAAAAAATTCTTGTGTTAATTATGAAGGAGATAAAATATCTCGAAATTTGGTATAACACAATCAAACCTATTTATACCATATACATATGTATAATATAAGGATAAAAAAATAAAATAAGAAGAAAATACAATGTTCATTTTGTATTAAACAACGATCAAGCAATGAAATGGACATAAAATCATTATTGAACAAAACGAAATTAACAACACTATTGTAATACACTTTCGTAGATATATACTCGAATTAAATATCACTACTCTACCTACATACATACATACACATACAGATGGTGCAAATATATTTTACAATCAAAACCGAATTTCCAATAGATCTAAGCAAAAACGTGGTAATTTAAGTATGCGTTTACATAATGGAAAAGCAGTTGTCCGGCAAAATTCGGTCAAACGAATCATCAAATGATATGACTGATTTTACCTCAATATGTTGTAAATATCAATAAATATAAAACTCGATGATAATTTGATATGGAACTATTTTCTGGTAGTTACGAGTACATTCTTGCAACAGTTCGATGTCAGCTTTCAACTTTAATTCGTTTAATACTTATGTAAAATTGTTAGTTTTGCAAAATTATTTCTTTTTTACTCTAATATCAATAATGAAATAATGGGGTTAATTACGTCCCTTGGTTAAAATTTAATAAGGTGACCTTATAATTTATCGAAATTTTTAAACTTTGGGGGAAAATATTTAAAATAATCTGCGCTATCATGAATTCCATTCGTAGAATTCTACGAATTACGAACTTACCTATGACGTAGACTTTTAAATTATCACAAATTCCTTTCGTAGAGATTATTATTTACTAATGGAGTGCCTAATTACTAATATTTCATTTCAACTGGAAAATGTTTGGTTGCTGTCTTATTAAACAACTTTCATACAAAAGGATATTTTCAAAAATATTTTTTCATTTAAAAGATTTCTCTCGTGATGAAAAGGTTCGCTGATCTTAGCACTCTCTTGATTCCGTGATGAATCCTAAAATCAAGAGAGTGCAAAGAAGTGAACCTATTTTCCTAAAATTTTCAATATTTAGAATATAATTTGTCTACTAAGATTAAATTAAATGATAAGCACTCAAGCACTCTACGTAATGAGATTTACATCATATTATGGTGAGCACAACCTATTTCAATAATAATTCATAATTATAGTTATCCTTGCTTATACTTTATAAAAATCTAAGTAAATATTGGTACATCTTTTTCAACATTTTCAACAGTTTCACACTGGAGCCTTAACATAGATGCATATTATAAGCGTAATCAATTATTATTTAAGATATGGAATTGTAAAAATGCCAAATAAAAAACATGAAAAATCTATTTGAGAAATTATTTTACACATTGAAAAACTATTAAACATTTTGTTGCTGAAGGAAAAAATGTTTTTGCTGAAAAATAAAGTTATTGAAAAGATTTTTAACATTCCTTTTCGTCTCTCTTGCTTTCTCTCTATCTCTCTATCTCTTTCTTGTTCTTACAATCGACAATTTATTACGAAATTCAATTATGTAAACGTTGAAAACAATGACAAATTCTTAAATGTGTCCATTTTAATTTTTTTTTTTTTTTAAATTTATGGATGAATATGCTCGGAAAATCGAAAATTTCCATCCTTAATATGATGTTTAATCGGTGTAATACACAAAATGTAGGTGTTGTTTATTTTTACAGAAAACATAGTCATAAATTTTTTTTTTTTTTTGTGGAAAATATTCAAGGACTTTTATGTTAATTTATATAGTTGTACATGAAAAATGCAAAATAATGTAAATTTTAAATGAACAAGAGTAAAAATATGTAAAATGGAAGATTAAGTTCACCAATATAAAATATGTAAGTACATAAAATAAACATATCGAATACATTATTATTATAGAAAAAGCGAGAACCATAGTAAAGAAATGACCGTGTCAATTCTGTTATACCCTATAATATGTATATTGCAGCTGATAACAGAATTCAGATTTTCAGATCCAAAGATTTTTTTAAGAATATTATTAAACTTGCTCTGAGTTTCTATTGTTTTAAGTTGTACTATAGTTATTCTAAGAGGTGAAATAACATCAAGCAAATTTTAGAACAGTATCTCAAAATTTGATAAATTTTCTCTAAAATACTAGTAAATTATTTTTCAATTTTCAAAATTTAATTACTTCTCGTAATCTGTTAAAATTTAGTTAACCAGCTCAGTGCCTTTTTGATTTTTAAATGATTTGACTTTTGAATATTAGTACGAGTGTAGAAAGCCCAATTTTCGAAATAATAATTTGTTTTTGCAATTATTAAAAAAAAAAAAACAGAAATATTTTGGTTTTATTTTAAGGAAAACATAAATATTTTCAAATCTAACTAGATAGATGTTCTAAAATAAAGTGCATATTATTACTATGATGTTACACAGAAAATTGTGAAACAAATTCGGTAAATTTATAGCGTCTGTCGTGATGTCGCTCTGTCGGTCGATATGTTCACGTGTGTAATTCAATTTTGGCTGAATCGATTTTCCTAAAATTTTATATATAAATTTACTTTGGCTATGACACGGATTGATCAAACTTTAATCAATTTTATTTAATTTCTATTGATTTCGAAATTAATTGCCGAACTTTTCAGAGAATTCAGATGGCCGCAAAGTGAAAGTCTACTAAGAACAAAATGCACATCTTTCTGGATATCCTAACTAAAAACTTACTAACTTCCTTAAAATTACAAAGAAATGTTTAAAAAGTATTTTTATAATCTTATAGACAATATACCTTGCACTCGGTTATGTGCTGACCATATCATATACATATCTTATAGAATACTTCAATAATTCAGAATTTTGCTTTGAAATTTTTAGCTTTAAATTCATTTCAATTACATTCTCCCGATATTTCATTTAGAAATTGTTTTAACTTAAAATATTTTCTTTTAGTTTTTATTAAATGTTCTGGAATTTAAATATTTAATCTTCTCTAAGTACAAATTTCATTATAATGTACATATACATACATTATTTCGTTTCTCTCGCTAATAAAAGAATTTTAATTTTCTTAATATTTTTCCTTTAAATTATTTAAGTTTCGCTTAGAAAATCATTTAAAAAATGTGATAAGTGCACGGTTGACCAATTTCTAGACCATTACATACTGTGTGTGCTTTTTTTTCATATTATCATTTCTACCAAAATTAATATACACACAAATACACTTAAAATGAATGTCCTTTGAATGGAAGATGTTTACAACAATATAAGGAATTATTTCTTTTATTGCTTCTTATTTATCTTTTAATAATATGAAATAGAAACAAATAACCATTCTAATTTATTACGAAATTGGTTAGGTTTGCAAAGCAGACTGCGGCGCTATTAAAAGGAATATTGTTTATAATAAAAGTTAGAAATAGAATAATAACAAAAATAGAAAAATAACAATAGAAGACAAAAACAGAAAAAAAAATAGGACGTCAAATCAAAAAGATTAATTGATTTCAGTATATTTTCGTAAATGTCAATTCTTCAGCTGATGTAATTAATGATGTTGGATAACCGTCAAAAATCAAGCTTTCCAAAATAATAAAAAAAATTACATACATACATTATATGCTTACATATTACATAATCAACATGTGTATGAATAATATCTTATGTTAATAGTATACAATATAGTCTCATGATCATAGATTAAAATGAAGTAGTGTCTAATTTACTAAGTAAATAAGGATATAAATAAGGAAAAATATAATTTTTTTAGGTATACAAGGTAGATATATGTTATATTAATAATAAAAATAGATATTTATAAAATATTGTACTCGTAAGCTATTAATATGTTGTACACGTGTATCTTTAATATAAATAGTATATTAATATAGATTTAAAATCTTACCAAGGTGAAATATTTTATTAAGGCTCCAATTATTTATAAAGGTGAGAATTTTAAAGATGTTCATATTTTGAGAGAATTATGTTTTGTTTCTCGGTTCAAATCGGTTCACATTTCTTGGACGATGTTGTATATGCAGGGTTATATAACTTTTGTTTATAGTATAAATCTTGTATTTTAACCTTCCAATAGGCTAAATTTGGAATTTTCTTTTCCAATCCAAAGTAGAAGCTAATATCAACTAATATTCAAAAAATTAAAAATATATCAAACAACTTACTTAAAAAATTTTTGAAAGACTCACCGTGTTTTTCTAAATTACTCGAAATTGCACATTCATTGAAACAAAATTATTAACCCATAATAATTGTAAACGTTGAAACAATCAAATATGAGCAAATTTCAATATTTTGTTTCATCATTGGAAAATTTTTTGAGTTTTCATTCAATATTTTAAAATTTAAGAAATATTTAAGAATTTACAAAGTACTTTAATCAATTTATAGCGACAAGTTTCCCTAAACTAAGGCCATTTTAAACGTTAGTCTGGTGATGTAACTTTTACAACAAAAATAACATTATTTTTTGAGACTTTAAGTTTTGAAGGTAAAATTTATAATATAAGCTTCAATGGAAAAACATAATACTTCAATTATTTTTGGCTTCTGGGTATTTATCGAAAACAATTATTATATACCTGATGTATAACATTAAAATAAATATATACATACATATGTACGTGTACATATAAAAAAAATTCTATGAATAAAATTTTTTCAAATTAAATGAAGAGGAAAATCAAAATACCTTGTTTCTTCATTCATATATACATATTATATTATATTGATATTTAAAGAAACAAATACACACACAGTGCGGTTATTGATTTCATCAATAAAGAGCAGCAAAAAACAAAAAATTTTCTGAGAAATGAACAAAATTGTTTACCGCCTTTAATTTATATTTGGTAAAGAAATGAAAAAACTTTTATTTTTAGAAGAATGTTGCAAAAGTTGGTCATACGTACTAATTTATCTAAAATTCATTTATAAAATTTATTTAAGCCAACAAAAAAAAATCTACACAACATAGCTAAGTACAAGCTTTAGAGCAAAATAATTTTGAGCCTCATTCGTATTAAGATGCAAAACGAAGATAAGAATTTAAATTTTTTTTGAAATTTCTCAATATTGAAAATAAAAAATATTTGATGTGCACAGCATTTTGTTGCATAAGATTATTTATAAGAACCAAATAATCGCTGACAATGTTGTATAAAATTATCTGGTACCTATAGCACAGATTCATTCTTTGTAAACCGACTTTCATGCAAAAATCTTCAATTAATTGTATTGTAAAAACGGCCCTTAGTCAAAATTCAATTTCTGAGCTCTGCGATATTTCCAAACAATTTAAGGGTTTATAGTTTTTAGTCGATTATGTCCCTGTATATCCAGTGGTAGCAAAAATTCAGTTACGGACACCAGATTTCTATAAATAGTTAGGTGATGAATCGAGCTTTTAAGCAAAGCTCTTATACATATAAAAAAAATTTCAAGAAAATTTGTATAATACTTTCTTTATAATTCTGAAAAATATCAACCCGAAATAGTGGCTTACCACCTTTAATCCCGAAATAAAGGTTCGACCAAAATTGATATACACGAGAGTAGTTAGACAGAGCGAAAGACAATTAGTCAAACTAACACATTTCTAAAAAAAATATTTTATTTACGCCTCTGCAGCACTTAAAAATTCATTTCAGTCGAAAGGTCTATATGCAAAATTTGGTGTCATCACATAACTTCCCTGATTTTTACAGAATGCGGTGGGTAAAAAAATAAGTAAAAAAATAAATAAATTAATAAAATGTGGCAGGACGAAAAATAAAAAGTAAAACAATACAAAAAAAAATTCGATAATTTTTATTCACTGAAAGGAATTCAAATATTGAAATAGTCCAAAATTAAAAAATAACAAAACTGAGGAAAAAACCATTGTATTGAAATTTCGTGTTTGTCTTCATATAATTGAAATGAAACTATTCTATTTGTTTTTTTTTTTGTAAAAAATTGTCATATTATAAGAATATTTTTAAATACTGCATTATTTGTCCACCGTACATTCAACTCTGAATTTTTTTTTTTTCGTTTTTCTGTTATTTTTTACTCTGAATGTGATTTTAATGTTATTTTAAGGAAGTAATATAAATGCACACTTTATATTTTAATATATGAATATGTATGTATGTATTAAAATAAACGAAAAAATATTTAAAAGGATGTTCAAAAAAAAAAAAAATAAAAATTTCTGCTTACAATGTGTAAATTGTATAAAACAAGAGAGCATGAAAAGTAATTTTAATTATAAGCTCATTTCCTTAAATTATTTGCATGAAAACGTACTAAAAATCACCAACATTTCAAATTCAATATAACTAGTACGAAAGTAAACAAGAGGAGTTTGATTCAATAAAATTAATTTCCAAAATTTTACTAATATTATTTTTAGACATAATGAAAGTAAATTGGTTGTAGTTGTTCTTGCTGTTTTCTTTCATAATTACTAAAACTAATTTTGTTACTAATTAAAAATTTTGGCTGGTTCGTATAAGTTTGGAAATACCGAAATTTAATGGCATATCAGACAACCGGATTACTTGACTAACTTTAGTGTACCTTACGGCTCAAAACATATGGTTCAACTTTACTTTTTTTATTTATAAAGAAAATTTAGTGCATTTCTAATTTAATCGAAGATTCGCGATTCGTGACTTGCATGTTTTGTTAAAATCTAGCACTGAGATAAACATTGAAAACTGATTAAGAGACAAAATTGAATTTAGAGTATGAAAAATCTGTAAACACTTGTTTACAGATTTATTGTTTCAAATTTATTGTGCTATAATTGCACAATAAATTATTAATATTCAAAAAAAGGAAAAAGATCAAATATATTTCGTGTTTCTTGAGTAAATTAATTGCAAATATACATGAAATAATGAAAAGTAGGCATATTTTGTTTTTTAAAAAAAAATATGGAAAATGCAAAATAAAAAATTATTCCGATTCAGAATTTTAAAAAATTTTGCATAAAATTGAGCTAAAAAATATTTACACTTAAGTATATGTGATCCCTAAAAATATTACAGTATTAGTAAACTTTAATTTGTTGACTCCCGACTTAAAAGTCGACTATCAAAACAGAATTTCCACTGAAGAATATTTATTCAAATAGTTGGCCGTTTTGTGAATTAATTGCTGTTGCTATTGTGAATTAATTGCTTCTCAATCACTGAAAAATATTATGACAGATTATTCTACTTCTCTATAGAATTTCTGACATTCATCAGAATCTTAGCCCAATCTACTGTATCGTGTTCTCTGTAAATTCTCAATACCCTGCAAAGAAATTTTTCCAAAATTTCGTATGATTCCTTTTCATAAGAGTTATAATTTTCAATTCCTTGGGTTCATTCCTTGGGTTTTAAGATCACAAAATAAACAATAACGAGCATTCATAAGTATTTAATTTTTCACTAATATAACCTGATCTTAAAATAAATCATAACATTTGACACTATATCTTCAAAAATAAAGTAAAATTGCACTGTTATACAAATATAACGAAAGTAGAACAAAACCAGTAGTATAATATCTTAATTATAAATAAATAAAACTTCAACTTAAATAATTTGTATGTAGGTTTTTTAATGGCATTCAACAAAAAAAAAAAAAGTGTAACACTGAGGAAAAAGTTTTTAAAATTTAATTTATTACCAGGCGAAATTTTTAAACTTTACAATTTGCTAGGATTAACAACTTTTACAGATTAAGCTGATTAAATAATTTATCTTTTTAGTATAAAATTGATTATTTTAAATTTCAGACATTTATTTTAATATTCTATGTAAGATTGTGGTATACAAAATTTATATACAAATATAACAAATAAATTTCATAAGAATTGCAGTAGATATTTTTTCTTTTTTATTGTATATGAAACAAAATCTGTACTTATATATATATACCAGATATAATTCTGTGTGTCATTGTGTGTGTGTATTATAGACCCAAAGTTACAATTATAAAGTTAATAGTGGAACTGAATAAGCAACTATATAAACTAGAAATAGAACAAAATTAAACTAATCACATATAAAACTGCTGATTTTAAAATTGTGGTGAAATTTTAGAACATTTTATATACAAACTGAATAAGTTCTTTAAAAAGTTTTTCTTTTCTTCTTCTCCACATTACTATATTTTATTCCTTTCATTTATATATATGTGCATATATAACATTAAAATATGTATTATATATATGATTGAGTGTATATGTATTCGTACATAAATATGGTTCAACAGCTACAGTTTTCAAAGACTATTTATTCACCATTAAATTTCACTGCAATTTAAATTCCCTTTTTTATTTTGCGCAAAAAAAAGAAAACTTTTTTGATAAAAAGTTTATAAAACCCTTTTTCAATTCTTCCAAAAAAAAAAGCATGAAGAAACTTAAATGTAATGAAAATCCTTTTTTTAACAAGAGACAAAGAATTTATCTCTCTTTTAAAGAAACAAAAAGAAAAAGATTTATTTTAATTATTTTGGGAATTTTCGATATACGAACTACTCACTAGTACTTTACACATTCATACTCATATTTAAATGTACATAATCCGTATGAATTGTTCCATTATATTTATATGGAGATTTAAGTATTAAGTCTCAAAATCGAGGAATAAGAGCACAATTAGTCTGCGTTTTAAAATTATTTTATTGTACTTTTCGTTTCGGTCCATCTTCAAAGAAGACGATCTAATTCGGCTATCAAAATAATTTGGGAATTGCCCAGAATATTTACCAATATCATGGACGATTTCTTACACTAGAATATGAAAAATTTGGTAATGTGAAAAATTTCTTGTACGGCTCCACTGTATAGATGTAGAGTGGATGTGAATACAAAACTGTGTTAATTAGTAATTTCTCTTCATTGATAAAGGCCTAGAATCGACCATTTCAACTGCAGAAAATTTTTGCCTTGTTATCTGTTATAAGCTTTTAGATATAATACAGAGATTTTTCGATGATATTTTGATTCAGTAAACTATGTTTATAGAAAAACTGTAATTCAACAACAAAAACCAATAGTAAACTTGACAAATTATATTGTCAAAAAATATGACAAATTTATTTAAATATTGAAATAAAACCTAAGCAAAATGTTTTATAATATTTCGTAAAATATTGAAAAATTAAAATATTTTATTAAAAAAACTCTTCTTGTCCAGCGGGTAATTTGTTAAAGAATTCTTTAGCAAGTTAAAATATTTCTGATTAAATTTAAAAAGCTTTCATGGAGAGCAGGCAACCACAAAATATTTACTTGTGTATTCAATTAGTTTGTCCTAAAATATAAAATTATTATTGAATTTATGAATTGTGGACCACAAATGAATTTCATTTATTAAAAGAATTTCCAAAAACTGATAAAAAGTTTTAAAAGAAAATTAATTTTAGAAGTGAGATGAAAAAATCCCATATAGCTAGTGAATTTTTATTACTTTATAGTAAAATATTCAATGTTTTTCATTTTGTCGATTTAAGCCCACCCCTAATTTGCTATTCAAAAATATTTTGTTTCCCTTTATTATGATAAAAAGTTAAAACAAGTTTATTTTAGTTGCAGACAAAAACATCTTCCATCGAAATTCCTTTAAAATGTTTGACTTTTAAATAGCTTGTTTAAATTAGTTGTAAATTTATTTTGAAAACCTGACAAACCCTGATTGAATTATTTTTTGTTGAATGTGTCTTATTTTATAATAATTTTTTTTTTAAAATACGAGTATGCAAAATCTCCCTAAATTTATGCAAAAATATTTTCAAACATAAAAAATTACCTGGTAATTTTTCATAATATCTACAACTGAATTTAATTCCAATTCTCTAGCGAACTAAAAAATTTTAAATTAAATGGAAATTTAGTTCCATATTTAACGAGAAATCAAAAAATAATTATAACGCATTTTATGCTTGAAGAAAATTTGTAATCTTACACACCTTAACTAATTTCAATTATACGAGTATCTTAGTCTTAAAAATATTAATAACCCAATACGATGGTACGCAAAATTTTGAAACAATAAAGTATTTCAATTAAAGAAATACGATTAACATTATAAGAAGATAAATTTCTTGGATTTAAGTCAAATGACCTATTTAATTTGATGCAAGAGGTGTAAAAACTTTTCAAAAAATTTGAATAAATTTATTACACTCATATACATTTAATCGTTCGCATTTTTTCATTTTTTTTTTTTTATAAAAATATCCTTTGTAATTTTTCATCTTAACCAATCTTGAAAAAAAGAAAAATTTTACAAATTGAATCAAAGGAAATTTTTTAAGAAATTTTATTAATTTCTTGGTAATTTATTTTTAGCTCATTTTAAAGAATGCCATCTAAAAGAAGGCATCATGAAATAATTTAAATGTTTAGTTTTCTTATTTAGACACTTATAACTTTCTCTTTTAGAAGATGTCTCGTATTTCAATTAATATATATATATATATTTATAGAGACATATTTTTTATGTACATCAATTCTTTAAACTTCCGTGAACTTTGTCACCTCAGACGGTACTTACAATTTTCCAAGATATTTAATATGTTTAATTAAATTAAAAGAAAAAAAAAAATATTTTCTATTTAAAAAAGTTTTAATCCTCATTAATTTTAACAAATCATCTAAGAACCTATTACCTACTTGATGCTCTTCAGTTTTATTTAAGTTTCTATTGCTGTACCTAACATAAATAATTCTGGAAAATTTATCAAAGTTTTTCTCTTCTATACTCGTATAATATTGAAAATTTTTTTCTTTTGCAAATATTTGATACGTTAAGTAGGCGTTAATATGTTAAATAAAAATGAGTATTACATAAAAATATTTTGATTTTATATTTTTTTTGTTTTAACACATGTCTATACTATAATTATTATGGCCTGGTATTTAATAATAAGAATTTTAAGCGTGACCAGTTGAATAACTTTCATTTTTTTTGCACTTTCTTTCATTATCCTGGACGGAATGATTTTTAAATTAATGTTGTAAAATTTATGGCAATGATTCATTCCTAATGGTGAAGCTTTAACGTAATTTTTCGCAGGGCACAACGACATAAGAAAAAAATTTTTGAGTTAAATCCAAAAAATTTTTTACGAATTGCGTTTTGAAAAAATATTTTTCGACGACACCTGTGCAAATAACTTCAATAAAATTTGTGACTAAATTCATTTTTTTACGATATCTTAAAAAATAATCGATATGCTATGATTTTAGTTCTCTTTTCTAGCAGGTCTGACTAAGGAATTGCTCAGGGAATTTTGATAACATTAATCTCTTCTATGACCCAAATTTCTATTCTTCTAACCATGTTAAGTGAAAACTTAAATAGCGTCCTCAAAATTTTGGAAGAAGCGCTTAAAGGACATTTTTATAATTCATTGTATAAACATTTTATATAAACCAGGAAAATACAATTCTCGTTAAATGTTGACCCTATCAGATTTTTTTTTTAATTTCCAATTAAATTCAGTTTGTATAAAATAAAAAATTAAAAAAAATTTTTTTTTTAAAATGTAAAGTTTTTGTATCTTGAAAAATAGTTATTTTATGTACATTTGGTAAGTGGCAGAAATTTAATAAAAATATTTTTCAAATTTTCTTTTTTTTCTTTACATACTTTTAAATATGATCTGTCTCTTTGTGACTTGTAAGGGTAAATTCTTGAAATTTCAAGCATACAAAAAAAAAACAGAATACAAACTATGTAACAAAGTATTTTTCGAATATAAAAGCTAATTTACATACTTATTGTATAAAAATAAGTGAAGGAGAGAAAAAGAAAAAATGTGGAAAAAATATATTGTGGATTTTTTTCTTTTCGAGGTTCTCAATTATTACAGTAAATTTTTTCCTTGTTTCTTTTTTTTGTTTTTGTAAACCGCTGCACAACGAAAAACCATAATAAAAAATTAAATTTAAAATGTGGAATGTAAACGAAATTATTTTTAAGACAAATTTTGTAAACTTAACAGCCAACCAATATTGTATTTTTATATTTCCGTCATATCGTTAAAAAATTGTAATGCTTTTCCCTACACATTCTAACTTTTGACTAGTAATATGAAATTTTGCTCTTTGTTTGAAACAAAAAATTTTTAGGTTGTGAAAATTGTAGTACAAATTTTACTCAAATAAAATATTTGGGGAAATTTTTGGTTTTCAATTGTTGAACAAAATATTGTTAGAAATTTGATTATGATATGACATAGTAAAGGAAGGTCAAATGTAGTTCGTTCAAACCAATGGTTTGTAAAATCGCATTTTCCCTCCAGCAAGTGAAAATACTGACATCATTTACACTACATCATTTAAATTTCTTTCCATATTATACGAACATATTTCAAAGATTGCATACATTTAGGAAGAAACAAAACAAAAAAACAAAATGAGGCGTTAACTTAATGTTAAAATTCGAAGATTAAATGCATGAGTTTAGAAATATGATTACATTTTTTGATGGCATGACATTAACCATTAGCGTCCTGCATTTTTAAAAATTTGGAAAAGCTTACAGTTGCGGATATGTAAGGTGCGGAAATTTTAAATTTTATTAATTTCGAGAAGCGATAATTTTGGTGGAGGTGCCTAAAAGCTGCCAAAATTTCCGACTCATATCACTTACACTCTAGAAGAAAAACGATAGAAAATGTTGAAGAACGGGATTTAAATAACGAATAACTTTGGCAACTATTTCAAGTTTTTGATATTAAATTTCGTGATGCGGCACATGAGAAGAAAATAGCCACTATTTTCCTGTGTCTACAAAATTTGAAAATTATTTATAGTCTCTTTAAAACAATTAGCTAAAAAATGGCAATTTTAGGTCTTTGAAGAACTATAACTCTTAGAGAGGAGGTAAAAATTTTCTTCTACGGAAACAAATTTCTAGTAAAGATTTATTTCAGCTTCCTTTCTTTAAGCGTATAGAAGTTTTGTAAACGGGTCTATGAACAGGCAAATGGACGGGCGGACAAAACCAAATTAATAATCACTATTGTCTTTTTTAATTTTTTTTTTTTTTGAAAAAATGGCAAAATATAAATTATAACTGTCGGATATTAAAAAATTTTACAACAAAGACTAATAAGGTAACCGACCCAACTAGTGATTTTTCTAAGAAATCGGACGTACTAGTAATTTTTCAAGTACTTGTGGTCAGTATAATTTAATTTTAAATTTTGTTTTTAAATACAACCATTTTTGTGTCAACAGAAGTATGAAATTCTTTGATTTCACATAGTTAGTTTTTCCACTTGAGTTACATTGCATTCTGTTTATTAAATAGTAATGAATTTAATACCTTAATATTCAATTTTCATTAAAGATGAAAAAATTAAAATATTGCATATCATCGGGGGCAAAAATTAATACATATACAATATTGATGTTATGACTTGCTCGCTTCTCATTTGAAGCTAATTTAAAATTTACAATTTAGTGACGAACTTTAATTGTTTTTTTTTTGTAAAAGCAATTTAATAACTGTGTAAAGAAATTTCCAATATCTCTTACTTTAACCGTCAATAACTTTGAGTCAATCTGTTATATACTATTTAATGCAAAATACTACAAAATGTATATATAATTATTAGAAAAGTTCTCAAATATTTTACAATTTTTTTTTTTACACAAATATGCTCGAACTTCCGGTTCTTCGAACTAATTTATGGTATTTTATAGTAATTCAGGTTGACTATATAATTCGTAACAATATTTCAACGACTTCAGGGAAAAGTTGTCAAGTCAAATATTCAAACAAAAAAAATTTTACAGATGATTACATTGATTTTTTATTGTCTGTCATATTATCAGTTTCTATGAACATGTTCCATGTAAGATGAAGCGAACAATATAAACTTCGCAAATTTTACATGTTTGAGTTGACCCTAGGATTAATTCATTTGTACAATTGTTATAAATACATTAGAGTAATAAAAAGTTTAAAACAACATCCTAAAAGATATTATCCGCGTAAAATAAAAATTATGAAAACTATAAAGAAAAAACTGTGCTGCAAATCTACTAAAAGTGACTTAAGTAGATTTTTCCCTGGAGATATTCAATTTTTTAATTGTACACAAAATGAACAACAAATTTCTTAAAAATTCTTTTAAAACTCAAATTGTATTCTTAGCTTAAAGTATTGCATTTTTTAATAATTTCATTACTATAGAATTATTTATGCTATTTTTCAATTATAAGAATAATTTTCATACATCACAAATTTTAAAAGACAAAAATCATAAAGCTATGCAAATGATATTTTCAATTTTAATTTACAAAATTTAAAAAAATGAAACTATTGTATTCTATTCAATTGATAAATTTTAATTTTTCAAACTCATTTCTGTCACATTCATATTACAATTTACATATTAATGATATTCATTTTGATTTTCAGACCTGATATACTTTATATCCGATTTTCCATTCTTTTCTTTTATTATTTTTGTGTTTTGATTTATTTTAATTCTTTTTTATAAAAGTAAAACAAGAAAAGGAAAAAAACATTTATACAACAAAAACTAAAAAAAAATATAGATGACCTAAATATAGATTTTCCCTTTGATACCATCATTAAATTTCCTATAAAAGGATACTATGTAAATTTCTGATCGGTCAATAAAAAATAATATTGGAGAAAAGCACAGGAAAAAAAAAGAAACGAAAACAATAGGAAAAATAAATAAGAAAATTGTACAAACAAAAATATTCTTTTCATTGCCATTGACTTACTAAAAAAAAAATCATTACTTAAACAAAGTCTTTTAACATTCATTTCATAAGTAAAATTTATTTTGGACATATGACCAGATATAACGACGGATTCTAAATATTTATTTTAATACTGAATACGAATATGAAATGTACTGGTATATGTGTGTGTATGTATATGAAAAAATTGTTTGATAATCATAGAATCAATTTTGTACACAAAAAACAAAAAAATTAATCAAATTTTGCAGATATTAAACTAAACTCAATGCCATCCATGTTTAATCAATATGCTTTAACAATATTATGCTTTTTCATATATGCATTCCGAAACACAATGAAATTTTTAATAAAATATCGAATAAATAAAATATTTCAAAAATATTTCTCAAAAAAAAAAAATTTAACAAATTTGTTAGAAACAAAATACGGTTGCTTTAATCTAATTTTAGTATACAACCCTCACAGTATATGGGAGAATTTACAATATGTGGAACGAGTATGGTGTAACGTTAATGAAATACGAGTAGCTCTCTTGAAATATCATTTAAGTAAATAAAATATAAGTTTATAAATTAGTATTTCAATAACTCAGTAAGTAATCTTTCAGTGAAATATCTAGATTTTGTAGTAATTTTAATTAAAACTGAATAAAATCATTATTTTTAGATAATCGAATTGATGCTTATGTAATTAGAGTTTAAAAAAATTTTTAACCTGAAAGCTAATATAGAAATATTTTATACAGTCATACTTTCTTTACTTAAACTCTTTATGAATGCATGAAGCTTTTGTTTAAATTAATGTTTTTACCGACCATATTGCATAGAATAAGGGAGGTTATGTAATCGCAGAAACGTATACTTCTCCATAGCAGAGAAGCGTAAATAAACTTTTTTTAACTGAACCTACAGTCAGCGTCTGGAACTGAATTTTTAACATGGGCCGATTTTATATTTTTAAAGAAGAATAAAGAAGTTAAGAAAAGCGCATATTTAAAAAAATAATCAGCCAAATTGGTTGAAATTTAATATTTAAATTTGAGCTGTTAAAGCAGTAAAACTATAAATTTTTTGGATTAACCAAGGTTCGCAAACTAGATTATCGGCTGATTTTACATTTTGCTATCATATCTAAGGAACTGATTACCGGAATTTCTTGAAATTTAATATTTGAGTTGTAAAACTAATTGGAAAACTTTTTTGGGGAATTCGGATGACACAAAGTGAAATTCTACTAAGAGCAAAATTTATATTTTTCTAGGTATGTTAACTAAAAGCTTAATAAAATCCCCTAAATTTAATAGAGTGTTATGTGCTGACAAGATCAGATTTTGTGTTTCATTTATTAACATTTAAAATAACAAGAAGTTGGATAAAATTTCAAAAATTTTATTAATATTTTCAATTTTTATTCGAGTTAAAAGAGATCATTAGTCAAATTAGTTTATCTTTTTCAATTATAAACCCTTCATTGGAAAATCATATCGTTGCAAAAGAATAATATTACTCTTTAAGAATTAATGATATTAGTTGTTGAACAATATTACTCATTCACATATTTTTTAATTATTTATTAATATTAAAGGCTAGTCAATGAGTAAAGTAAAAGTTTAGTCATTTTTTTTTCCTAAAAATTCATAGGTTGTTTCCGAATTTCGAATTTTGTTTTGAGCGGTTTTCTGAAAATCGAAATTTCAAAAGTTTAAAATTGTTTTTCTCATATGCGTATTATTATTCAAAGAAATTAAACGGATAATAGTTTAATTTTAAACTAAACATATTAGGAGTGGAGAGTTGAGGCTATATTTCATATTACATTTCTTTTAATTTCCTATTGAATTATAACAGTGATAACGTATAATAGCAGTAGAACTAAATTTTACAGATAGCAGAGAAAAATCAAGTACCTATTTCCTTAATTTACGAAGCAAACTAAAAAAAAAAACAATTATTACGGCACTTCTATTTCTATTTTGTGAACTTAATAAAGTAATGTGAAGAAAATAATGCAATCCTTCATTGAGGAAGTTTCCCTTTCTTTAAATCAATTTCCTTTCTTTTTTTTTTGACAAAATTTACTTGTTTTTAAAGTAAATTGGGTCAATTTATATTAAAATTCCAATATTTAAAGAGTTCAATCCTTATATGTGTATGTGTTATATGTGTTATACAATTACACAATATTCAATATGATATATGTATATGTATGCATTTTTTGCTACATCTGAAAGGTTCGTTATAACATTTTAATATTCAATTATCTTTATATATTATGCAAAATAATTATTTTTTTTTTTATAATAATAAAATAAAAGCAGTTAAATAGTAAAGCATAAAATGTAGAGTAAAAATATTGCATAATTAATTTTTCAATTTTGTGTCGATATTACCATTAATAGCTGTGTGGAACTAAACCGATTATTATTATTATAATTTTTTTTTTTGGAATAATTGAGTATAAAAGAAATAAATTTATTTAATTTATGAACCCAAATTTCGTGGTTATTGAAAATTTTTACAGAGTTCTACTTTATATATTTTTTAAAATTAAAAATTAAAAGTAAAAATAAAGTATTTTTTGAATAATATTGTTTTTAAAATAAAAGAGAATCAAAAATATTAATTAGCTATATAAATTCAGATCATTCGGATAGAATTGATTTGTATAGTAGGTAGCATATTTTGCTTTCCGACCAAGCAATTGAAAAGAACTAGAACTATCACGACTATGTTAAAATATAGCATAAATATTGCATACCCTCAGGATGAGGATAATATCATTGTAATTAATTAATAATAATTGATTAATTTCAGCAAACTTTTAAAAATCATCAACTTTGTAACTTTGAAAATCATCAGTGTTTCACCTAATAGGCGAAAACGATGCTAAAACTTAAAACAAAAAATGAGTTTTTTCCAAGATGTTATTGTTCTAATAAAAAATATTCCTAAATTTATAAAATTTTATTTAAAAAAATTTTCAAATCAAGTTCAGAAATTATTGTAATACGCTTATGTAAAGGAACTTGTTTATATATAAGAGCTAAGGTTTTTAGTTTCCAACATAAGGTCAAATATGCTTTAAATAATTTCTTATTTAGAGAAATATTATTAGTAAGATTAGCTTTAAAAAGAGTGGAAAATAGTACAATCGAAAAAAAACTATATGCAAAATTTAAAAGTATTCGCAAACTCATTATTCAAAGCACATATTTTATACCTATATTTGTAATAATAAAGTTATTATATATAACAATCAATTTAATATAGATATAAAGGAAAAAATCCTTATAAATTTTTAAAACCATTCACAACATTACCTCTATATTTTTAAAATTTTTCAAACAATCCTAAAACTAGAAAATTTTAAATAAACACACAAAACAAAAAGAAATCTAACAACAAAATTAAAAAAAAAAATCCTGAACAAATTCTTGACCTTCGTCCTTTTTTATTCAAATATATATAAGTCTTTAAAACCAAATAGAAAAAAAAAGTGTACATTTCTTCTTTATCTCCTACTTTTGCATCCCGAGCACGTTTCAATAAAATAGATTTATATTATCATGCAAAAAAGTAATAATAATAATTATTATTGTAAAATATTTTACACCTATATGCTCAAATACATTTTTTATATAAAAGTAGAAAATTCTTTTATGAAGGTATTTAAATAGTTTATGTATGAATGTAAACAATGTCACATTTAAAGTTTGAAAAATAAAATTTCCAAAGCATTTGTTTATAGAGAAAAATTCTATAAATTTCTTCATAGTAGAGAAAATTTTTTTTTCTTAAATTCTGTAAATATTAAATTTTTGTTAAATTTTAATATTTTTGAGTTCTAGTCTGAAAACTCAAATTTCAGTACTAACAAACAAGAGTCGAAATGCGACCCTTTTATTAAATTATTAATGATTTTTATGGCAATAATTTAAAAGTGAATAGCAATTGAACGACCAAGTTTCTAATTACACGGCAACATTAGAACAGTTATTTCGGTACCCTTAATTGAAAAATATTTTGTTACGAAGTAGGTAGTCTTACGTTCACACTAATGTGAATGCATTTATATTGAAACAAAGAATCTGTAAAACAAAAATTCAAAATTTTCCTAATATATTTAAAGTGAAAATAATTTTTATTAGACTAACCTTGTTAAGAAAAATTGTTAGACTATTTCTGTTGCACAATACAATCACTTTTAGTTCAATAATTTATATTCTAATAAGAAAAGATTCGCATATGTATAAAATCGTCTTTAATTATATATATCACTAAACGCTAGCATTAGAATTATTGACATAATCAAATCTCAAAAATGAAGAACTAATTCTATTTTTTACACGAGAAAATTTTCTGATTTGCAATCAAAGAAAAAAAATTTTCTTTAAAATTACGCAAATTACAACAATCTTGATTATTAATTACCTGTAAACTTTTAAAGTAGGGTAATAAATCAAAGATTTTATTTTATTAAATTATTTTAAATTCCTCAAGAGAAATTTATGCAATTTAATTTATTTAATTTTCAAAAAGTAAAAGAAAATTCAGTAGTCTTCTAGATCAAGCAATCTTCTTAGATCATACTTTATTTGCATCCTTTACATTTTTGGATTTGAATTTCTGGGAAAAATAAGATTTAATACTTTAAAAAACAAAGTGACAAAGGAAACTACAGCAACTACCATAGCTTTGATTCAAAAGTTGTGTAACACAAAACACTTTTAATAAATTCACAACAACTCAACATATTATTGTTGGAAATGCATAAATTCCTCATTACTGAAAATAGAAATTTTAGAAAATTTTTACAATAATCCTCAGAAACTGATTACGAATGTAGCTTAGATAAACGAATGTATCTTAAAACTATGATGATTTTAAATCAATTGCAAAATTTGCGAGTTAAGAATTTATGGCAGCTCATAAATTTAAAACTAAATATATTACTTCTATAAAATTTTAACTGCAGAACTACAGTTTGAGAAATGTTGAAGTGCTGTTTTACGATCATTAAGAAAACATGATGATCATATGGAAATCAAACTTACTTCAGATAGATTCAAATTAACAATCAATTTCCGATATAAATGCTCAAAGAATTAGGCACTTAACTGCGATGCAAAACAGTAATTACCTGGAACAGTTACAGAACTGTGAATAAACAACCAAGTATATGTGTGTGTAAAATATTAAATCAAAATAACTATGATATTATGTAAGCATGAAAAAACAAAATAAAAAACTTTTAATACATACGTTTTTGACCTTAAGCAAGCAGGATTATTTAGTTAAACGTTATCTAGAAGAATTCAAATAGTATCGACGATAAAGTTATTCTACAAAAACAGTTTTATATAGAAATATAGTTGCCAACAATAAAAATTTTCAACTTTTCCATCAGATATCTAAAATTTATAAAAACTTTCTGAAATTTTGCCAAAAAAAAAAAACGGAATTTCCCATAACAATTGTACTTTGCAAATTTCGTGCTAATTACTAAAAAAATTTTATAGAAATATTAAAATATTGAAAATATTTCTGAGTGTTCTGAGTAAATATTATTGAGTGTTCAACAATAATACAAACATCATAAGCTACAAGCATCACATGGTATCTGTTTTCTGGCATAAATGATTTAATACTGAATTGAATCGATTACTCTACTCATTCTAATTACTGAAGTTGTTTATAACAGAAAAGCAATTCTAAAAATACTTGTTACAGTATTCTCCTATGGCTGTCTGTGATAAAGTCTACTCTTAAGTTTCTATGGCTTTAATATTGAATTTGACAAGTATTACTTACTACAAAATTTCATACAAGTTATCAAAATTTTGATGACAAATCAAAATTGCTATGACCAGTAGCAAAACAAAACTAATAAGAAATTGTAGCAGATTTTTTTTAAGGTATTAAAGTAAAATAATAATAAACAGAGCATGAATGAGAACATCAATATTTATAAGACACAAAAAATTAAAAGTTATATTTTTACATATACATATTTATACGTTAACGTATACAATATATAGTTACAGATTCAGTAGAATGAAAAACTTACAAGTGTTACAAATTCAAAAGTAAAATTTTTAGAATTAAGGTCCTACCATGTGGAAAATAAAAACAAAATTTTATCCTTTTTAATTAGAATTTCTTTCAAAGTCCTTACTATATATATAAATTAAAGTATAGCAATTGAAATTTGTTGGTTTTCTTTTACATAAAAATGTCATAAACACAAAAAAAAATATGTTCAAAGACTGGCAACTAAGAATTCCTTTATGGTATATACACAGTCAGTAATTATTGTGTATTTAAATGAATATTAAGAAGAAGAAGATTATAATTTCACTCTTTAATTAATTCATAGAATAATTTAGATCAAATTAAGTTGTTGCATAATATTTTTTGTATAATATTCAAATAAAAATTCATTTTTCATATTTTAATGACCATTCAAACAAATTTTATACTCACATAACAATAATAATTCTCAAAAGATGGCAGTCATTTTATTATTAAAAGTTCATTCACTTTATGAATGAAAAATAGGTTGAATTTTATACGCTCCACTTCACAAAAAAAAATATATTTGTATTTTAATAATTGCGTAAAATACACAATATTCTAAATACAAAAAAAAAAAATAAAAACAGAAAGAATTATAAAGTATAACGCTATAATACGAAAGAGTTCATTTTGCTTTCAGTTTTAAGGCTTCATAATATCTTTTTGTGTAAATCAACACGTACAAATAGAGAAAAATAATCTTTTAATTATTTATTGTAAAAAATTAAAAATCTATAATAGTGTTACCAGATAATAAGGTTAAAGAAAACAATGAATATAGAATGAAATGCCCTTTTAATATTTTTCGATTCGATTTTAAATAATATAAATTAAGTCTTATAAGGCTGCAGGCTGTAGGGTTTTAACATCAGACATTTTGTTCATTCATTAATAAAATTTTATTTCAATAAGAATGAAATGAGCTTATTCAATTAATTTTTCTCAGTCAAATTATTTTTAAGAACGTGTGCATATTAAAACTTTTATTAAATTTTATTTATATTACACAATATTACAGGAAAATTTTTGATACTGCAAGTCTAGATGATGCAAGAATGTTATTTTATATAAAATTAACTTAAACCTCGTTATGGGGTTCAACTCTGTAATTTATGGGCTAATTTACTTTTTATTTAATAATTTTATTTCTGTCCTTATATTTTATGCCCTGTTAGCCTATCAATTTAATATTTGTGTTAATTTTTTAACAAAATCATAATATATGTGTATGTTTTTTTAAAAATAGTCATAAATAAATTTGACTAGAATTTTATGACTAATGTTTTTATAATTTTAATTTAATCCTTTTAATATTGTAAACATGTTCATAACCCTCCGGCAGACAATATAATTGATTTTTGAAAGAATAATGAATAAAATTAGTTTTTGGGTAAATTATTGAAATATGCTATTAACTTATTTGATACAGAAAAGAAATAGTTGCTAAGATGATTGACTTTAAAATTAAATAAGCTGTGGAATTTTGGAAAATTTCGATATTTTCACTACTAACTGTACAATTTTGTGATCAAATTGTAAACTAAAAAATATTGAAAATGTCATCTGATCCAAAATGTTTGTATAATCTATAAGTGTTATACAATGTATTGGTTAGGTAGCATAAATTATGTGTGATACATAAAGTGTAATATGACTTTGTTTTGAAACGATTTGGATGTCTAATTGAAAATACATTAACTACTTAAATATCTTGTTCCTTTAAAGGGGTCTTTTAATATTCAACTCTAATCGTGCTAGAAAATTTAATTTGTAACTAAAAAAAATTGATTTTGTTATTAAAAAAAATTAACGAAATTCTCGAAAAAAAAAAAGGATTTGGATCAAAAAATTTGTTTTTTACCAAAAAATTAATGTTATTTAAAAAAACAAAAAAAAAAAAAAACAACAAACAAATTTATCATAATACACGTGGGCATACATTGAAATTTTAATTAGAAACCCAAAAAAAAAAAGAAAGAAAATTAACAAGAGGACATAAAAAATCAAATCAGAAAAAAAGGAAGAAAAAAATTTGTATAAATATTGTATATAAAAAAGAATTAGGTCAAATGAGAAATTAAACACAAAAAAAAACAATCCTTGCCAAAAATTCCCATTTATCCCTTGTAATTAGTGACGACATTTTGTATTTATCACTTCAATTTTTGGTTTCTTCTCCATTATTCTTCTGTTAACAAAATCTTTTATATAATTTACTATTCATACATATATGCATACATTATTTTAATACTTATGTATATAAATACTCATTAAGTTAAATTATGAAGAAAAAAATTGTACATAATAATATATACATACATACATATGTCATTTTAAATTTTTTTTTTAATTTTTCATCTTCCTTTTTTCCGGAAAACCTGTAACAATAATTATAAAATTGCTGACAAATTCTTAATTTTTGTCTGTCCAAATTATTATTTTCTGCGATATTTGAACATATGAATTAGACTATAAAAATTAAAATAATATTTAGAAGAATTAATTAAATTGTGTTGTATATATATGTTTATATACAAATTTTGCATTTAAAATAAAAAAAATTTCAAAACTGTACAATAATGAAAAATTTGAAGAAGTACTTTAAGAAATCTGGAGTATTTTAAGGATTATTTCACTAATTTGTCAAATAATCTAAGCAAAATTCATAAAGTAGTTGATTTATTTGTGAAAGTAAAAATGTATAATTTTATATTAACAATATTTTGTATTCCTTATACATACATTATTATTTTATATTACTTATACATTATTTATATTTCCTTATTTTATATAATATGCAAGTAACTGATTTTTAATATGAAAAATCTTTCTATCAGAGCAACTTCCATAAAAATGTTAAAATTTAACAAAAAAAATTAAGAAAAATTAATTTTATATTATTAAGCTCTTAGTTCGCACTCATTTTACAAAATGATATTCTTTTATACACCAAAATAAATAATATTCAAAAATATTATAAATTTTAAAGATAAAATATACAAAATTACATTAAAAGATAAAAAATAGTAAGCACTAAAACCCTTACAAAATTTTCCTCTTAAAATAATTTTTGTTATACTTTGAAAATATTAAAAATGTGCACTTTTAACTAACGCTAAAATTTGTTCTCATTCTATTAAACGAAGAATAACAAAAATGTATATAAAAAGAGGAAAATTCAAGTTAATCTATTATTCTAAATAAAAATTATATATATATATAAATTTTGTTATACATATACATACATATATATAAAATATAATAATCCAATTTGTTATAAATTCTTATACAAAGTACATTGACATTATTATTATTTTTATTTTTTATAGTTTGCAAAAAACTCACAGTGATGGTCAATATATGAAATGACTAAGTATATTGATCTAGTTTCACATTAAAAATTAAAAAAAGAAAAAAAATTCAAAGTTCAGCTGGAAAAATTAGAAACCAATATTTTATTTTTTACTTCTTTTTTCTTTAAGAAACCATTGCCATGTTTTTATCTTCTATAAATTTTAAATAATTTTTTTTTTCCTTTTACTTCTTTTATTTTCTATAATCCCACCATTTTTTTATATACAATTAATAATCAACTTTAATTTTCAAAATATATATATATATATATATATAAATAGTATCCATTTTAAGTAACTTCCACTTTCATTGAAGAAATGAAAAAAAAAAATATTGTATTTTTGTCTTCCTTTACTCTTTTTTTCATCTATTTTTTTCCTGTCTTTTAATTATTGGAAAAACTATAACCATTAATGAAATATACCGGTATTCATGGCATATATATATATATATATATATATCTACACTTTATATACTTATATATATATGTATACGATTACAATTATTGTACATAAAAATTTAATACCGTAACAATATTTCTAAATTACAATCATAAAACACTAATATAAGAGAAGGAAAAAAAAAACGAGAAATAAAAACATATAAAAAGGAACGAAATTAAACTAGGCGATCTGGAATTTTTTTTTTGTTTTTGTTTCTTTTTCTATTTTTTTTTTAATTTGGTAACACTGAAGTAATTTTTATTTTATTATTTTCATTTTTCTTTCTTTTTTACACATTTAATTCTTAATATAAATTTTTATTAAAAAATAAATTTTTTTTTCTTCCGATGCAGCAAATCTTTATATAGCAAAAGTTGCAACAATACTGACTGATTTTTTGGATAAATTTTTTTTTTTTATTTTAACAATTGTTGAACTTTTATACTCAAACAGATAATTTAATGTGTATGTGTACTATAGAGTTTTATTTTTCTCTTCTCTAAGCAATTTTCAACACAACAAAAAAATTAAACAAAAAATAATGAAGAAAACATAATGAAAGCATAAAACAGGGAAAATTAAAAAAAGAATAGGTGTACCTACTATACCTAAACACCATACATAATATTTTTCCCATAACACTCGAATACTCATTTCGGGATGAAGAAGGAACCAAGTGTATAATACCATAATATGAAAAAAAATTTATTTAAAGCTACCCCAACATTATCCGTATTAAAATATAGAAAATTACTTTATCTTTTATCCCAACTTACCATGAAATTCAATAGCACCCAAAAGAAAAAAAAAACGAATTTTTCATATTGAGAGAAGAATGAAAAAACAACAGGTCCGATCTAGTTCTCTCATTTACTTTTTCTTTACTTTATTTTATCTCTTTCTTTTTATAAATTTGCATATTTCTTGTGTTTTTTTTTTGTTTTTGCATTACATGAAATGAGTCAAAAAATTTTACCGGCGCACTAAAATTTCACTCATTTCAACATTATATATACACAAAAGTTTTAGTATAACAATTTTAAAAGAGAAAATGTTTTTTTTTTGTTATACAAGGATTTGTATAACAAAAATGTTTAATTTTTTATATATTTTATGTGATAAGAGTAAGGAAATCGAATATATTAATGAAATGTAGGGTGAAACATGGTGTATTTTTGCTAGTTTTTTTTACATAGAAATACAGTGAAATCTTGGTAAAAAATGTGTATATAATATAAAAGCATTCATAAATTAGATACTGTTATACACATGGTATCTGATAAATTGAAATGTGGCTGAATACCTCAATATAGTACGGAAAATACTATAGTCTTATTCGATTTCTCTTTTTCAGTTTATGACTTGCTTTAAAATTATATGGCAATCCATAATATCTACATAAATATTAAGCATGGCGTGGAAATAATCAGTAAGGTAGCAAATAATTTTTTCAAAAGATTTTTTATTAGTATTGTACTTAGATTATTAAATCACAAATAAGGAAGTCAGATCTGATTTACGTCTGAAATGTTAAAATTATTTGTATAATTCACACTCTAAGCGTTAAATTAAACTTTTATTTTAATTAAATTTAATAAATCTTTTTGTGTATTTTGAATTCCTATTTGAGTTTTGAACATCTTAAAAAAATAAGACTTTAATATATTTTCAACAAATAAATTTAAAAATTATCATTTACGAGTTAAATTTAAAATTTAAATATGATATAAGTAATGTGAAACTTAATATGATATAAAACGGATATATTATGTAATATATTATAACATAAGCATATTGAAATAAACAAAATTGCATATATTTCGGGGCATTCATATTTACATACAAACAAGTATAATAAATAATTCATATAAGAAATTGTATAAATCTCAAATTTTTTGTAAAATTCAAAACAAAAAAAATTGTGTGTTGGCTATCATTGACATTTTTACGGATTATAATATCAATATGTATAAAATTTAATTAAAACTATTAAACAATACTATGTACTGTAAATAGCTACTGCAGTTCTAAGAAAAAAATTCAAAATCAAGCAAATTATTAGATTTCGAATACATTTTGAATTCAAACCATGAATTTAATCAAAAACAAAAATACTTTTATAAAAAAATTTAATAAAATATTTCATATGACATTACGCAGTACACATATCGTATATACATTTTACATTATTCTCATAGAAACTCAAAAAAATTAATTTTATTTTAAAGAATACTCCCTTTTAACAAAAATATTTACTCTGATTGAACTAATATATGGGGTTTATCTATATTTGATTTTCCATTTTAGCAATAATTGATAAGTATTTTTCTTTAACGATAGCAAAAAAAAAAATAAAAAATATTCATTCATCATTTTCTATTCTAAAAATAGAATAATAATATTTTTATTCCATTGAAGATATTTTCCGCAAGCACATGTACCTATACGCTTATATTTAAGTTAAAAATATTCTCAATAGGCACACACACATGCACATTATAAATTTATTATATTTTGTTTTTTTACTCCCCTAAAACGTGAAACAACAGAAAACAACAATAAATTTATACTGATTTTCTTAAAAAAAAAAAAAAAAGGAAAAACTGACTTTTGAGTGAGTTTTTTTTTCTTTTAGTCCTTTTCTCATATACGAGTATCCAACAGCCAAGAGAGTAATATTTTCGGATTCCCTCTTTTTCCTCTTCTCTTATTCTATTTTTTTTTCTTTTTGTTATAATCAAGTTTTACCATTATCGTTTACTCAATAATTTTTTTTGTTTCTTTGTATCTCTTGTTTTTGCTATTGTTGCTGTTATTGTTTTTCTAGGTAAGGTAAAAGTTGTGTCGTTGTTGTTTTTCGTTCTTTTATCGTTTCCTTCTTGTTTTTTTTTATATATGTATAACATAAGTGAATCATTTTAATATGATTTCCATACGTGTGAAGATAAAAGTAATAATAACATTATGTACAGTTATATTATTATATAGAGAACAAAAAATAAAAACAAAAACAGAAGAAGAGAAAAAAAAATAGAATTAAGTTATAAACATAATATTTTACATAAAAACATACATGTGTGCATGCTAGGGAAAATCCTTTTTATAAATAAGTGAAAAATTAAAAAAGAAAAATGGAAAAAAAATAAAACTTTTGATTTTTAACAAAATGAATGAATGTCCTCGGCAACACTTAAATCAGCATAATGAAATTGTTCAAAATATATTTTATAATTAAATAACGGATATTAGGCTGTTTACTCTTTCCATATTTTTTATTTTTTTGCATTTTCATGCACTTATTCACTCAAAGTGTTTATAAAGTGCCAATTTAGCAAATTAATTTAAAATATTTTTTTCAGAAAATTGAAAACTCAAATTGTAACAAAAATTCAAAAAAGGTTAAAAATCAAAAATTTTAAAATTTCATTCATAAACTTTATTCATGTTAAAATTAATGTGAACAATTTATTCCAAGATGCCAGATTTTCAAGAACGTAACATACATAGATCCGATAGAAATTGTGTTTCAAATATAATATTATTATTAGCATTCCAAAAATATTATTAAGCCGTTTAATTTTACTGTCTGCTAACTTTAACAAATTTTAAATTATCCCTTTTAATTATGTTCAAACAAAAATTCGTAATATTAAATATTTTATTCAATTAGATTATTTGATATACCAGTTTTGTTATAATGAATTTAAAATACATTTAGAATAATCAATTTTTTGTTATAAGAGCTAAATAATATGAAATATTAGAAATGAATGTTTTTTAACAGATTATGGAAATAAATCACCTTTATTAAACCTATTCAAAACGATAATAAGTAAAATTATCTTACTTCCTAATCCTCCATGCCTATATACATTCTACCGGAATATAACAATTTTAAAGTATATATTAAATTGTAAATTCGTGCTAATACCTAATAGAAAGCGAACTATTCTTGTTTTTGTTCAATAATTCAGTAAATTAAATTTTGTGTTGCCAAGTTCAATGTAAATTTAAATATAAACAATTAGAATTTAAAAACTAAAGTTATTTAAGAAATTTTATTCGATATTTTCTGTTATGTTCGGTTTAAATGTTCACACCCATTTAAATAATCTACATATTCGATTAAATATTACAAATATCAATAATTTTGACAATTTCATTAACGAAATAATTTTTCTCTTTATTATTTAAAATTTTCCTATAACATTATCATTATGAAAAACAATACGTAAAATTACAATATAAAAAAAAATCAAACAAAAAAAAAAAAAAACAGCAAAAGTACAAATCAAGTTCTTACATACTTTACCTTAGAGTTAAAAATGAATTATTGAGGTTAACAAAAAAGGACGGAAAATCGAAATAAACCTTTTTGACCCTGGAACAGCAACTGATATTTAATAACAATTAAATCTTAACGTTAAACACAAAAAAGGATATTTATTCGCGGTTTTGTATTTTTCGGTTGTTTTAATTCTTTTTTATGTTTTCTTTAATATTTCAAGGATTATATTGTAAGCCTAGAAAAAAATGAAGGCGTAAAAATAAACATGAATTTTAAATTTTATTTTTCTATTTTTTTTTTTTTTTATATTGATATTAAAATTTCTAGTATAATGAAAGTAAATTGAAAAATATATTGTATGGGAGTATTTTATTAATTTTCTTTTTAGTAAATAAAAATTTTAAATGACAAAGGTCCTTAAATACCAAAATGATGATTAAAATACAATTGGATTTTATTTAATAAGCGTAATACCATAAAATTATTTGAACATTATTTTGTTGCTGATTATTTAACTTATTTATTTACACTAATTGAAGGTTGCATAATAATTTGTGCCTCTTAAAATTTTAATGACATTAGTTAAAAACCCAAATTTTTTTTACTTTGTAAACATAAATTTTTTTTCAATATGGAAATTAAGAATAATTAAGAGTTTTGAAAAATGGAAATAAAGTTTTCCTTTGTCAAAATAAAAATTTATTGGTTTATCCTTGTGCCTGTTTATAAAACTTCTAAACTCTCTTAAAATGAACTCTCAGTGAGAAGTTTATTTCTTTAGAATAAATATTTTCTGTACCGTCCTCCCCCTAATACAGTTTGCTATTCAAACACTTTAACGGGAGAATTATACAATTTTTTCTAAAGCTTTTCAGGTTAACTGTGACTACTGCAATCTAAGAAGACGCCAGGTATTTCGATTCATTTTTTGTTTCATTCCCAATAGAACTGTCAGTATTCTAGTTCATAAATCATTGGTTTGTTCCGAAACTAAAAACATGCAGGCAAAAATAACCCTACTTAACTCCACATTATACCTTTCAGTTCACTATACCTACATATATTTCTATAAATTAAATTCCAAAAAAAAATAATATAGAATTTTTATTAAACTTTTAATTTGCAATTACTACTCAATTTCCAGTTAAAATAATAAAATTATCTTTTTTAAATATTAATTTAAAAATTTCCTATTTTCTCTATAATTGAAAAAAATAAATTAAAAATACTGTCTAGCTCTTTATCCACCCCATTTTTATTTTATTATAGCATATTTCATACATATACATATTGAGCTTGCTTTTATATGTTAAAATATACATGCATGCATAATGGGTACATACAACTCGTTTTTGAATTCCTGTAAACCTATACATATGCATACATACATTCATATATGGTCGACAATTTCTTGTTGTGGTAATGTCCCAGTATATAAAAAATTATAACATATGTTAACGTATTAAGGAGCCAATATTTATTATTTTACTACACTATTTATACATATATATAAATTCAACAGGATCAAAATGTACACAATAAAAAAATGACAACAAAAAAAAAAAATAAATAAGGCAGACTATTAAGGTAAACAAATTTAGTTAAGAGTCCCTTATTTTATATCTAGTTTATTCCTCCTTATTTTTTTGTTTTTCTTAAAATTTTCGATAACATATTGAAATTTCAGTATGTTGCTTAGATAAAAGGGTTCTTGAAATTGAAATTTTTTATTAGTTGATAAAATATAGAAATAATATACATAATTATTTTACATCTTGTATAACTATATATGCATATAAAAATTTATTTATACACACACGTGTACATTTATTTATAAAAAGAAGAAAAAAAACTTACGTATACCTTAAATTTTGAAGGTTATTTACAAAAATATTTAAGATCTTCTTGTATAAGTTGTACATAAGAAAATCGATTGGGATTTCTTCTCCTGTTGAAAAGGTCGTATCGATAAAGTTTAATTTTGGAACAAAAAAAAACAAATTTAAAAATCCTTAAAATTATGTTCAATAATATTTTGGATAAATTTAAAATTGTATATTGTTCATATGGGATATAACATAAATATTACATTTTGTTACATTTAGGTACGTTAAAATATTAAATAAATTTTGCACATTTGAATTAATATGTAAATTTTGTTTCGACACTGTCTATAATTTATGCCTTCTTAGCATTTTTTCAAAAAATTATTGGAAAAAGTGCTTATTTGTTTCACTCTGTTTACAGTCTTGAAGATAGAAAGCTTAAATTTTATATGTACATAAATCTTTACCTCTTATTAATGTACAGAAAATTTTTAGCTATCTGCCCGCCTCTAAAAATTGTAATCCTAAAAATACCATTTTTTAACTATTTATTGCAGCGAAACCATAAGCATTTCTCAAATTTTACAAACGTAGAAACTTAATGGCTGGCTTTCTCTACGTTGGCATAATATACATAAACTTCAAAAAAAAAGCAAAATGGCCATTAAAATTTACCATTACCAATCCGCTTTTTTTTTTCAAAATTTTGATATCTTTTTTCTTCCAGATTTTAGGTTGCAGGAGTCTAAACCAGGAGTCAGGAGTCGTTACCTTATATATTCGAAACTGTAAGCTTAAAGGTAATTGCCATGCTATTAAAAAATATAGTTATTTTTCTTAATTCGTGCAATTTACCTTTCTCAGTTTTTTTTTTCGCTTTATTACAAAGATTGCAAACATTGGTCATCCTAAAAGTATGCAATCCTTGAAATAGTTACGTATATGAATGAAAATAATTTTAATAGTGTAATAGGTGTATATAGATTGTTTTCAAAAGTAGTATTTATACTTGCTGAGATTAAGGTGCTACATTACAAATCTTTGGTTTGATCAAACTTTATTTATATTAAATATTGAAAATTATGAAGTAAGATTTAATTCAAACTTAATTCAAATTAATGAAATCGCACTTGATTCTAAAAATCGTAAATCCTATTCATATAATTAAAAGACATCTTCAAAACACTAAATTTAAATTTTATTTCAATTCTTCCTTCAACGCAGTCTTCTGCTTCCTGTTAATCGCTGTCGATATTACCAATATTTTTCATTTTTGAAGTTCCATAAAGTACAACTATTTACAATAAATTTACGTTCAACAACACAATCAAATAGCTCAATGTCAAGTACAAATATTTTTATACATTCCAAGATGGGAAGTAGATGTTTAGTTCATAAAATTCACATTTTAATATTAAAATTTATAGCAAGAATCAATTTAATATCAATTAAATAATAATAACCGATATCAATTTTCTACCAGAAAAATGGTGGAAGTGTCACAAAAACTTCCATTTTCTAGCATAAAAGATTGAAGGGTAAAAGTTTTAAATTTTAGAATTTCTTGTCTGTGTATTAGTAGTAACTTACAAATGAACGTTCAGCTTTTTTTCAGAAATTACTCCAAGAATTTGATAATCTTCAGTTAGTAAGTCTGCGACGGAGTCAAACATGAATAGATACTAATAAAACCTAAAATATAACAGCTATAAAAAATTAAACCTTTTATGTCTAAAGAGCTTATTTGAATCATATCCCGAGATTTTTGCTTGGTCGTCTTCACGGAGTATCTTTACTAGTTCGGTCGTCTTTACTAGTTCCGTTTATCCCAATTTTCATATCTTTATAATTATTTTATATAACACATTAACAATTCCTCCCAGCATTTTAATAATGCTATAAATAATGCTATCTTATTAACAATTTAATATCTTAATTTCGTTTTTATAAAAGTAAACCCAACAAAATTATAAGATTGCATATAAGAACGAAATCAGAATTGATGATTCTTTTAATTATTATAAAACCTTTACCAAACAAAAGAAACCAAACGGAAATAATTAGGAATTCTAATTTTAATTTACTTATTTGTTTGTAATAATATATTTTTTCTATGTATAATATTATATAATTACCAGTATTCAATTAAAACAAGTAAAAACGTTTCAGTCGGTATAAACCGATTGAATTATACCCTGCACCTTTCGTTATTGTGTAGCAATTACTTGAACCTCTAAAATCATTCTATAGAAACTTCACGGACATGTCTGACCTATAATTGGACATCCGACTGCCAAGTTTCATGAATCTGACCTTATAATTTTTCCAAATATTTAAAATTAGCTTTTGGAGTTGTATGGTAAGTACCTGAACCTGCTAAGCAATTCCACCAAAACTTCACAAATATATCTGATCTATAATCGGACATACAACTGCAAAGTTTCATGAATCTAACTTTATTATTTTGCCAAATATTAAGAATAAGCTTTTAGACTTGTATGGGATCTACTCGAACCTGATAAGCAATTCCACCAAAACTTTAGAAATATGTCGGACCTATAATTGGACACACGACTGCCAAGTCTCATGAATTTGACTTTATTATTTTTCCAAATATTTAAAATAAGCTTTTAGACTTGTATGGGAGCTACTCGAACCTGTCGAGCAATTCCACCAAAACTTCAGAAATATATTTGACCTATAATTGGACACATGACTGCCAAGTTTCATGAATCTGACTTTATTATTTTTCCAAAT
The DNA here is from genome assembly GCF_029603195.1 of Condylostylus longicornis. NCBI lineage: Eukaryota > Metazoa > Arthropoda > Insecta > Diptera > Dolichopodidae > Condylostylus > Condylostylus longicornis. Next base: position 920,776 of record NW_026578009.1, on the reverse strand, counting down.
ATTACGAATAAGCTTTTAGACTTGCATGGGAGCTACTCGAACCTGTCAAGTAATCGTACCAAAACTTTAGAAATATGTCGGACCTATAAGTGGACACATGATTGCCAAGTTTCATCAATCTGACTTTATTATTTTTCCAAATATTTAAAATTAGCTTCTGGAGTTGTATGGCAGGTACCCTAACCTGTCAAGCGATTCCTCTAAAACTTCAGAAATATATTTGACCTATAATTGGACACATGACTGCCAAGTTTCATGAATCTGACTTTATTATTTTTCCAAATATTAAGAATAAGCTTTTAGACTTGCATGGGAGCTACTCGAACCTGTCAAGCAATCGCACCAACACTTTAGAAATATGTCGGACCTATAATTGGACACATGACTGCCAAGTTTCATCAATCTGAATTTATTATTTTTCCAAATATTTAAAATTAGCTTCTGGAGTTGTATGGCAGGTACCCGAACCTGTCAAGCGATTCCTCTAAAACTTCAGAAATATATTTGACCTATAATTGGACACATGACTGCCAAGTTTCATGAATCTGGCTTTATTATTTTGCCGAATATAAAAAATTTGCTGTTGAAGTTGTATGGTAGCCACCCGAACCGGTGCAGCTATCCCATTAAAATTTTTAGAGCATGTGTAGAATATAATTGGACACATGTATACAAAATTTTATATTTATACGTTTATTAGTTTTTGAAATATTTAAAATAAACTCTTTGAGTTGTATGGCAGCTACCCGAACCCGTTGTCCGAATTAGTCCAATAACAATAGGGCTCGTCCTTGGCACAAAAGAAAAAACTTGTGAAAGTTTGGTGTCGATTGCATTATTCGTTTTTGAGTTATCGTGCGATCGGACGGACGGACGGACGGACGGACGGACGGACGGACGGACGGACAGACGGACATGTCTAAATCGACTCAGAATTTTACGCTGAGCAAGAATATATATATATGTCCATACCGCAGATGACTCCTTCAAGTAGTTACAAACTCCATACCAAAGTTAATATACCCTTCACGAAGTGCAGGGTATAAAAATAGGTAAATATAAGCGTTTTATATATGATTCTGTGAGTTTACAAATTACATGTACATATATATGTGATCGATTCTAAGTATACATATAGCTATTTAGAAAATTTTATATAGTATATGAAAATTGTATAATAAGTTTATGTGATTCAACAATATTCTATTTGTTTCTTTGGTTATATAAATTTAAATATTTAACTAAAAAATCTTGAAAAGTATCAGGAATTTTATTCATTAAAATTGAAATTTTATTTCTTCAGGATATTTTCTTTATGAAAATATAAGGATATATGGAATAACAATTTATAAAAAAAGTTATAAGTTTGTTTTATATAAATTTATAATAAAAGGCAAATAGTAATAGAAACTTGCAGTATTAGTATGCAATATAATTGTTATTTTTAGATTCTCTAAATTATAATTAATTCGAAAAATACAAAATTTACTTGAAAAATGTTAAAAATATCAAAAAGACGTGAATCTTAAAGTGAAATATAAGTTTGTAGTTATTAAAGTTAATTGCATTAAAAGTAAATCTCTGTACTTAGAAAAAAAACCTAAAGAAAATTATTTTGGGTTTTCCCGAAAGAGAAATAAAAAGGCTTTTTAGTAAATGACGCAAATATCCTTATTTGTTTCTTGTTATCCTTCAAAACATATTCTTTCAAATCTTCCAAATAAAATTTTCTTGGTTTTCAAAAATGTATACAAAATTTTTATTACGATATAAAAGGACACCTTAGCATTTTAAGACGCAGAAAGTTAAGATTGCGTAAACGTAAAATTGAAAATATTAAAACACATTTAAAAGGTTTTATATTGACCCAAATATATGTTAAATAAATTACCATCTCTTAAATTAAATTATAATCAAATTACTTAGAAAATTATTATTTCGTAATCTAAACTTTAACAAAACTTGAAAAGCTCAAAGAACGCATACACAGAAATTTTCAAAATTTCCAAATCTTGTGTGCCAAATTCTTAAGTCTTGTATACCTGTTTAAAGAGCACACTCAATAAAAAAAATTTAATTCTCTTTGAAATTAATTTTCTTTTAGAAATTTCTTTTTCTTATAATTTAGAATAACATCATAAAAATTTTTTGTTAACTTAATAAAAAAAAAAAAAAACGCAATTAAATATTTAAAAGACACAATAGAAATAACACAAGTTGATATTAAAATGGCGTTCTTCTTTTCAAAATAAAAAATCTCTATTAATTTTTTACTCCACAAAATAAAAAGCAATAAAGAAAATGAGAAAGAAAGAGAAAAAAGCAAAAAAGTATTTTATTAAAAAAAATTTTTAAAATTATTTTTTTTTTCCTTTTATAATTTTTTTTAATTTTTTTCATTCACAATATGAAAACAATAAATATAAACTTCTTCTAAAATTGAATAAGATGACATTTTAAAAATTTTATATCAATGAACTGACAACAGAATGACAATGAAATGAATATTTTCTTTTATTCAATTCGAATTCCTTAACTTTATAATAATGTTAAGGTTTTTGTTGTATTTTTGTTGTGGTTTTCGTCCTTAAGAGCTAAATAAGAATAATATTAATTTTAGTTATAAAAAGTTGAAAATCACAATAATTACAAAATAATTAGGTGAAGTTAATTATTAAACATATAGATCTGCTATATAAGTTTAGCTTAAATAGGGGCTCGAATCTGTTTATCTTGACTCCATATGGAAATTAAATAACAATACTCTCTTATTAATTAAACTAAGTAACGCTAATTTAAGTCAAGTTATTTAATTATAAATAGAAAAAAATAAGAAACTCTGTTTGAATAAAAAAAAAACTGCTCCGTTTGAGATTTTTTAATGTTCTCTTTTATTAGATCAGGTTAAATACATGCAAATTTTATCAATCAAAAAATACTTATGCTATTGTTAGTCGTATTGTTTTTTAAGTCGTATTTGTCAAAACATCAAAAATAGAAGCGAAAAATACTAGTCTGGACGAAATATAAGATATAAGAATATAAAATTTGTGAGAAACTGACGCGATATAACCGCAGGTAAATGTCCCTATAAAAAGATCACCAATATTGGAATAAACCGACGCATGGTCGTAAAAATGGTATGCTTAAAAGATAAAACAGATTTTACGGCTCTAAATAAAATGATATTAATGACGTCACTCTTCAATTATTAACATATTATTGCAGTATTTTATTATATCGCGTTCACAAAGAAGGGATAGCAGCGAATAATTTTCTTGCCTATGTGATTTAGATAGAAACAAATAAATGTCGTCTACAAATCAAAATGTAAACTGACGTTTTAACATAAACTATATAAATTTTTTAAAGAATTATTTCAAATTGAAAAATTTAAAATTATTAGGATTCAAAAGCTATCCCAGAAAAATGGCTGAATTTGGGACAGATTTTTCAAAATATCTGGTATCTATAACAGCTGATATCTTTGAAACCATTTCAGTGATCATATATTTATTGAATTATTTTTAATGACCTTACCGAAACCTTTTTAAATAATTACTCATCTGGTTTAATATCATTAATTGTTAAATCATCTTATCAACTCTAATTTTCATTCTGTATACCTACTTTTTTTTTTAGATACCCCAAGAAGTATGCAATATGATAAAATTATATTGATAATTTCGGAGAATTGAATAATGAAAGAAATTATACTATTAAATTTAATTGCATTATTTTTGTATTTAATGAAATTTTTTAAAATATTTTTATTTGTAAAATGCAAAATATTTTATTTACTTTGTTCTACAAATTTTATATATGGATATACATAATATAATAAAATATTCTGCAACAATAAATAAGACATGAACTCTTCACTTGAATGCTAAAATAATTTAGATAACATATACAAAAGTTCTACATATAATTTATGTTATTAGACTGAAAAAGTAGATCAAAAATTTCTATAAAGTTCAATAAAAACAAATTTTTTTTTTTAATCAAAATTATACACAAAGTTTTTTTATGGAAATTATTTTAAACTCAATTTAGTAACTATATGAAAATCTCAACAAAATTTTATTCTTCATGTTTCTTTTATAATTGCACTCTCATATACTTTTTATTGATTTTTCTCAGGTAGGGTCATATATATATATATACATACGTATAGAAAATTTGAAATAAATTTTTTTGTTTGGAAAAAGTTTTCTGGTGTTTCTTTAGGGTGTTAACCTTTAACCAAATTATTTTGTGGCCACATTTTAGGTTTTCATATATAATATGGTGAAGCACTAAACCTAAATAAAAGTTTTCGTGTTATGCTAATATTTCTTTCGTTTTTCTTTTTTTTTTTTTGATTCTTATTTTTAGAAAGTTTTTATATAGGCTTTTAAATTGTGTGGTTTCAAAAGAAATGTTTCGATTTTCTCATTTTATTATGTTTTGTTCTCTTTTTTGTTTTCTTCTTCAAAAAATATCCTTTATTTTGAGTACATTGAACTTTGTTGATTACAATAACTTTTAACTTAACGTACTTTCTGATATTGATTTCATATTTGAAGTTTTGATATTTTTCAAATATCTGCTTATGTATAAACAAATGAACAACGATAATGCGGAATTTTCATGACTTGTTGTGAATGTATTCTTTTGTTATACACATAAAATGAACTGGCAGCATATCAATTGTCTGTCCAGTACTATTTTAAAAGTTTAGCGGAATGTTTGTTTTTGCTTTTGCATTATTTTCTTATAATCATTAGAATTCTGTTTTATTGCATATTTCTCGGGGCGAGAACAAAATTAAAAAGAAACAATATTACGGCAATATAGTCGAATCAGGTGGTCAATTAGAAACAAACTTAGTGACTTAAAACAATATATAAGTAGTTTTGTATTTTCTGATAGGAATATTTTATTCTTACTTCTTAGAGCTTAAACAGATTTCCTTTAAATTGTTTTAAAGAAGAGAACTATTCAAAATTGAAACGTTTCTAATTTTTGGAGGCGAGTGAAATACAGAATTTTTTTTTCATGAAGCAAAATCCTTAAATTTAATGCTTTTATAGAAGAAATCATCTCAGACTATATCTAAGAAACAAATTATATCAGAAAATTTGGAAAAAAATGGTAATTTCGATCACCATTTTGTTTATGTAAGATTAATAATTGGGAAGTAACAGTGCACTAAAATTATTGAACTACTACTGTAAGTAAACTTCAAATATTCTAGTTTTATAACGCTCCCGAATTAAAAAATGTTAATGTCGAGAAAATCAATATAACTGAAAATATAATATTAATATGTACAAGTAACATATTTTTGTATACAATTTAATTATTGAAGCGTAATGTACCCGATTGTGCACTATATTGTGTTCCTGCAGTATAATTAAATAAATATTATAAAGAAACAAAAGGAGTTCTGCATCTTTTACATTGTAATAATACAATATGAATCTATGATATTGAATCGGAAAACAATTAAAGTAATGATTTATTATTTCTATTATGAGGGAAGGTTTGTAGTAGTTATGGTTACACTACTTCATATTTTTTAATTTCTTTACCATAGTGTCTTATAAATTTTTCCTTTTTTACTTAAGAAATTTTATTCTGCTTAATGGCATAATATAATTAAATTCTGTTTAAATATTTTGAGAAAAATTATTTGGAAAACAATCTTCAATATTTTCGTCCTAGAATAAGACTGCAATTTGAAGTTCGCTTACGTGATAGTTTCAAATCAAAATTAATTATACAAAAATTTCATAAAAATAAAGTGTACCTTTGTTGATTTTGAAATTCATCCGATTTAGACATTGTGGGTGGTCGATAATTCCTGAAATAATACAAAAATTAAATATTATTAGATGTTGTTCCTTGCCATGACAAATATTACTTTTAATGTAAATTGTTTATTTTAAGTCGCCAATTTTTCTTACGCATGCACATTAATATCCCAAATAAAATTTGGGAATATGCTATATGAACCAAATATTTGATATTACGAAATACAATAAAACATACTTATAGCTACAACTATATGCCTTAGAAATATACATTGCATACTTTTAGGGAATCTCAAGATTAATAAAGGAAGTTTATATTATATTAATTGGTTAAACTCGATAATTATAATATATTTAACTCGTGATACTCAGACTGGAACCTGATTGACCACAGCAGAATTTAATGATTTCTCTTTCAAAATAAGTGTAAATACTTTGATAAGTATATATAAATTCTCTTTTTAAACCCAGCACTTCGTGAAGGGTATATTAACTTTGGTATGGAGTTTGTAACTACTTGACTCCTTCAAGTAGTTGATCTGGGGTATGGACATATATATATATTCTTGCTCAGCGTATATTCTGCGTTGATTTAGACATATCCGTCCATCCGTCTGTCCGATCACACTATAACTCAAAAACGAATAATGCAATCGACACCAAACTTTCACAAGTTGTTTCTTTTGTGCCAAGGACGAACCCTGTTGTAATTGGGCTAATTCCGACAACGGATTAGGGTAGCTGCCATACAACTCAAGGAATTTATTTTAAATATTTCTAAAACTAATAAAGTTATAAATATAGAATTTTGTATACATATACATATAAAAAAGCAATAACATTCTAACAAGATAATCTATTGTCTTCTCTCGCTCACTATCTCCAAGTTTTTAATTCTTTCTATAAACCAAGTAAGAAACAAAGAATTACAACAAAAAAGTTTAAAGCCTTATTTTTATTTCGCGATTTTCCTTTTCAATTGTCGGTTCAAATCGCTTACAAGTAAATGCAAATGATCATCAAGAAAAAAAATTTTTTTAGAAATATGGTTTACTCATATTCTCTATATTTTGACATATATGTATATAGTACGCATGTACTTATTACTCGCTCTATTTATTCGTACATAAATACATAAAGTAAAGTTTAATTTAAATATGAGTTGTTATATTCTATTGTCAAATTTTCTTAACATAAATTTTATAATAAATGCGTATTTCAAAGACAAAATTAATTAGAAATGAAAAAATATAGAATATAATAAATAAATAAAAAGTCGCGGAATCTGTTTACAAAAAAAAAATTTCATAAAAAACGAGAATGGATATAGTTGACCGTGTTTACTCTGTGATACCCGTACGAATAAGTGATTTGAAATGTCGGAGACAATTGACATACATTGGTTTCATACAACCTCTTGCTTTTTATATGTCTATATCTATATGATATTTAATACATATATTACGATAGTTACCATATAAGCCCTTGCCATCTAAAAGAATTTTACTGAAAATGATAGCCATATTACAAAATTCGTTTGTTCAAAATTTCAGCTTTGTAACTTCAATATTTTCTGAGCTTTCCAAATAAATTTGGAAGTTTTATGGCAGGTATCCGAATAAGTATCCATACCATATCGAATTTACATAGGATTCTGGTATGTCCCATAGTAAATCATTGGCGAAATTTTGAAATACTTAGATTTGTTATTTTTTGAGTTGTCGCTGGGACGAACGGGCAGACAAACGAATCCACTATTTAAGTTAATCAAATCAGAATTCGATGCTGATTAAAATCATATACTTAAATCTATATTTCAGACCACTATTTCTTAGCGTTACAAACGGTAAGGCAAATTTAGTATACCCTTCGAACATACGTTCGCATGAATATAAAAATGTTATCATTTTGAAAGCAACTATAATCGAAAAATTTCTTTGGTTTTTACATTTTCACAGCCCTTAGATAATATACATATATATACATACATATATATATCCTTTTTATAAAAATGCAATGTTTTTATAATTAAAATTAAAAAAATAAAACAAACTGAAATTGAAAAGAAAAAATTATAATTAAATTCAGAATTTTCTTTAAAACTGAAAATGATGAAGAAAGAAAAATAATATTTTTTTTTTTATTTTTTTGTAATAATTGTAAGAAGTGCAATAAAAAGTTTTTCCTACAAAAGCAAAAACGAAAAGTGCAGTGCTTTGGGAAAAATGAATTTTTGTTTTATACAAAATAATGAATTTTTTTGAAAACAAAAGGAAAAATATGAAGAGGTAGCATAGTTTTGTAATTTGAATATTTTGAACATTTTCATACATAAATACTTATTTTGCATGAAACTTTAGAAAAGTCATCTAAATTTGAAGAAACTGGCAACAAAATACAAACGGATTCTAATAATAACCGCTTTCTCATTTCCTAGATAAATCGCACCACAAGCTTTTCAACCGTTTGTCTTTATATAATGCTATAAATTTTTTAACACTAATTTTTCAAGCTCTAGTTCACACAGTGCCACTTAAAACATTTTCCATTAAGGTGTTTTCAAAAGTCACTATTTACTGATAATTAAATGGCACTTTCTTTAATCACACCTTAAACGTTGCAATAATCTCCCGAATTGTATATAATTAAATTTTTTCTTTAACAATTACTTAATGAAATTAATTTAAATTAAATAAATTTTGTCAAGGTTTAATTTAGTAATTAGATAAGAATTGCAGTTTCTGATTAATTTAAACAATTTAAAATATTTTAACTTTGAGCACTAAATTGAAAATTCATAAAAAATTACCATTTTGTGCAAATTTTTTTAGAACTAAGCCATGAATTAGTGGTAAATCGTTTTGCTTCAATAATCACTTAATTTGAATTGCAGTTTTTTTTTTTGAAATTTCCGTTTACTTGTTTAAATATTATTTTTGTTCGCCATTGCAAAGTCTTTTGTCAAGGTTACATCGAAAACAAGGTTTTTCGAACGGTTTTTCGAACAATAGAACGGAGACCTCATACTTGAATTCGGGATACTTATTAATTTGGCTTGTAGTTTACAAAATTCACATCAGGATCAGATACGAATTAATTAAAATTTAAGCTTTCCAAACCAAGACTGCAAATGCCTTTAATAATATAAAGAACAATATGTGATGAGGTATAAATATGATTTGAAATAGATGCAAAACCTTCTAGGGTATCTATATCAACGAATTGAAGAAGCGTCATGTACTTAGTATTTTTCATTAAATTTTGAATACGGTAATTCAAAAACTGTGACCTAAAAAATTTTTAGTTAAGAAACTGAGTCGAAATAATTTTATTTTTTTTGTTTTTCAAATTATGAAAATGAGCTGGCATAAAATGGAAACGGCAATTCAAATATTTTTTTTTTAATTTTAAATTAATTTAACATTGCAAATTAATTTTTTCTTGATAAGCAAAATAGGCTAATTCTAACTAAGATTAAGAAGTATATAAAGTAGGTATAAAAGTCTAGACTAATTAACTTATATAAAATTGCATATTCATTATCTACAAGATATTGCATAATAAAATCAATTGTTAACTTACTTAAAAAAAATATAAAATACTAAATTTATTGCAGAAAATTGGCAAAGTTTTCTGCAATTTCACACAATATGGAAGAGTTCTTGAAAATAAATTTAATTTTTACTATATTCATCATATTTCTTAAGATACAAAATATTAAATGTGACACAGATTTAACTGAATTTGAAAACGAACAACCATTAGATATATCTGAAGTTGTTGGCAGAACATATGGAACACCAGATCCAGAAGTTGGAGAACATCTAAAAAAATTAAATCTAACAACAATTAATCCAGAAGAAATAGGAAGTTATTTTGAAGGTGATATTTTGAAACCAGCTGTCCGAGGTAGAAATGGTATGTTAGATGAAGTTTATAGATGGCCAGATGGTACGGTACCATATGAAATTCGTGGATCGTTCAGTATGTATTCAGAATAACAACAATTTTTTTAAATTATAGATACTACTGTATTAATTTTTGTTGTTATTATTTAAGGTAAAAATGATTTAAATTTAATTAGTTCAGCCTTTAATGAATATCATAAACAAACATGTATTCGTTTTGTACCAAAAAGTAATGAAAAAGATTATATTGTATTTCAAAATGGTAATACTGGTTGTTGGTCTAGTGTTGGAAGAGTTGGTAATGGTGCTCAAGTAATTAATTTACAAACACCAGGATGTGTTGTAAAAATTGGCACAGTTTTACATGAAATCATGCATGCTTTAGGTTTCTTACATGAACAGAACAGAGAAGATAGAGATTCTTATGTTTCGGTAAATTTTTTAAATTAATTTAAAAATTCGATATTTCATTCGATTTAAAAAAAAAATTTCAAGGTTGATTGGAACAATGTTAAAAAAGCTGCATATAATAATTTTGAAAGAGCTACCCCTCAAACAACAACGGCATTCGGAGTTAGTTATGATACTGGAAGTGTTTTACATTATTCATCAAATGCATTTGCAATTGATCCATCAAAACCAACAATTATACCAAAAGATCCGCAAGCACTTAAAGTAATGGGTCAAAGAGAAAATTTTTCGGCTGCTGATGTAAAAAAAATATGGAAAATGTATAAATGTAAATCACCAACAGCCAGTGGACAAAAAACAAATAATAATTTACACGCTCTCGAGGCTATTGGTGGAATTATTTCAAATGTTTTTAAAATTGGTGATGAAGAAGAATTAGTCGAATAAAATTTAAATTATTAATATAAACGATGGAATAAAGAAAGTAGTAAAGTTAAACTTTTGAATAGTGTAGGATCTTAATCTAAATTTAATGGATTAACTCATAAATTAACAAAACTATGTTTTAACCTGCTTTAAATTGCTTAACAAAAATTATTTCCACAGATTTTTGACCATAATATCAAATAAGTTTTAAAAAATAACGTAGTACTAACAAAATACAGGAACGAACGCAATAATTTTATTAACAAAGAATCAATTTCATTTTTAAATCGTTTTCTATCTTTTCGTCTAGCTGACTCTTTACTTGTGCTAGGATTAATTAATAACACCCTATTAAATTTTTGATAATAGTTCTTGTTATCTTATCGATAGCTTTTATACAATACAGAAAGCTATAAAATTGCTTGATAATTTACAGGATTCATGCTATCAACTCCGCTTATTTTGGTTCTCTTACACAAATTATATGAGGCTTAATGTATTTGGAAATGATGGAAACATTTTTTTAAGTAAAATACGCTAAAATTTTAAATAGAAATAAAAATTAAATAAAATTTTAACCAAATATTTCCGAATCATATTTACAGAATTTTAAAGGTCACAATTTGACTATTATTTCTGAACACAAACGTATATACATATAAATATATACGTACATAAATAATGTTATATGTTCATAATAATGCATAGATACAAAATGTACCCATATCCTTATACTACACATCATTTCCTTCTTTAGTATTGCATGAGAAAATGAAAATTTTTTAAAAACCTTTTAAATAGAGAGAGAGAGAGAAACTTTCCGTTTTTTGTTTTTAATTATTTTGTTCTGCCTATGTATGCCTTCGGTATTTTTCTTATATATGTAAAATAAAAGTTACCGATTGTACTATAGTGGAATTGGACTATTCTTCTCATTATAATAAAAAATCTTTCATCTTGTATACATTTATAATAATTTCCATAATATAATGTTATACATATATGTATGTAAATATTTATTTATTTGTATAATACCTTTATACGATAAAAAAAAAAATATTTTCTTTGTTTACCGCCCTATTAATAAACATTAAAACAGTTCGTTCCTTTATCAAAAAATTAATATTAAAAAAAAATATGAAAAGAAAACTTCACACTTAAAATGTTAACCTTCTATACAAATATTATTATTGTAATTCATTTACATATACATATATAATTCTATATATTCGTTAAAAATATGATATTTTCCATATTATATATATGCCATCCTTGACGTATATACATGTATTATAATATTATAACATACGGGTGTTTACATTTCTGCTGACATTTCCAATGACATGTCATCACAAAAAAAATATTCTTTTTACTATTTAAAATTAAAAAAAGGGAAAAAAAATTTTTTTTTTTTTGTTTTAAAGAAAAATTGCACATGAAATCTACATTATATCTACAGTTATGCTATATGTATATACACTTATATATATATTCATGTACAATATGAAAAGATTACCGTAACATTTTTGTTTTTGTCTTTTTTTCTAAAGTGGAAAGGAAATCAATAAAGTTGGGTCAAACCACTGGTTTGTATTGTAGCACTTTTCCCTTCAACAAGTGAAAATTCTGCTTTTAAATACAGTCTATGTATACCTATCAAACTATTAAAATTATTTTCATTCATATACAAAACTATTTCTAGAATTGCATATATTTAGGATGACGCATATATGCAGTGTTTGAAATAAAGCAAAAATTAAATTAAAATGGGGTTAACATAATGCTCGATTTTAAGGGTTAATTGTGTGAGTTAAGAAAGATAATTATATTTTTTAATTTCATGGAATTTACCGTTAGCTTTTTGCGTTTATAAAAATTTGGAAAAGCTTGCGGTTTCGGAAATATAAGGAGTCAAAAATTCAAATTTTACGAATTTCAAGAGGTGATAACTTGAGAGCGGGTGGAGATGGAAAAAAATTTCTTCTAACGAAATGAACTATTTGTTAATGTCTAAAAGCTCCTAAAATTTCAAGCTTCTACAGGCTGGGGTCTAGAAGAAAAACGACATCAAAAATTTGGAAAAAAAGGACTTTAGATAACGGTAAATTTGAACGGCCATTTTGTTTTTCTAAAGTTTAACTATAGTATATCGCGCTAGGGGAAGCAAGCCACTGCCTTTCTGTGTTTGCAAAATTTCAAAAATGCTTATGGTTTCATTGCAACAAATATTTAAAAAAGGCCATTTTTAGGGTTTTGGGGGGGTATAACTTCTAGAGGGAGGGAGATAGGTAAAAATTTTGTTCTACGGAAATAAGTTTCTAGTGAAGATCTATGTACATGTTAAATTTCAGCTTTCTATCTTAAAGGGTGTAGAAGTTTTGTAAACAAAAAAAGTGTCCACGGACGGACGGACGGACGGACGGACGGACAGAGTGAAACTAATAAGCACTTTTTTCAAAAATTTTTTTGGAAAAGTGCTAAAAATGAGTTAGAGTGGGTTAAAATGAAAAATAAAAATAAGAAAAAAAAATAGGTATAAGATGGAATGAACAGGATAATAACTAACCCATTTTTTATTTTTTGGTATATTTTCATTAATGTTTAGGAAAAAATTCTTTAATAAATTTTATTTTGTCTGTCCGTCTGCCCATATTTCCATTAGTTTACAAATCTCCTTAAAACTATTAGAGGGAAAAAGCTAAAAAGCTAAAATAAATTCCAAACAAACTGTTTAAAATTTATTTTAGCTTTTTAGAACATTGGAAAGAATCTCTTCTTCCCGCTATTTATAAACGACAAAAAATTCAATTTTTTCGAATACTTGTATTTTTTTGATATTTTCATTTTTTATTTGGCTTTATCACAGTTGTTCATACTTAGGTAAAATTTATTGCTTCCAGAGCCTCCCTCTTCCTCCTCCCTTTTTCACCTGCTTTTACTCCTCCTCTTCCTTTAACCCCTCCTCCTCCTCCTCGTCTTCCTTCACCACCACCATTTCCTCTTCCTCCTCCCTCTCCTCCTACTTCTCCAGCACTTTCTCCTATCTTAAGAAAAGACTGTTCAATAATTTAATTTTCACTAGCTTTTTTTCCAGCGCTAAAAATTTCATATTCAAGTTTATCTTAATTAAGTAAATATTTAATTTAATTTTCTTATTTATATGTGTATGTTAGATATCTTTTAAATTACATATTATCTTTAAACATTCATCCTAAATATATGCAATATTATAATAACAAGGAAGGAAATCATTTTTATACATTACAAACATTGTTTGAATTATTTAGTTTGGCCTTAGCTCTAAAGCATAGTATATAATATAAATCAATTTTTTATGGAAAAATGTGCTGCTTTAGAAACCATGAATTTGATCAACTGCATTTTTTTTTGTTTATTTTTTATGTTCCTGCAGTCAAATATCAGTCATTTTCTCTCATATGAAAATATAAGAACATATTTGTTAAGTATATTGTTTATATATGTATATTCATGTCAGTGTTCTAGGAAAGGAAGAATGAGAAGAAGTAGTCTCATACCTATAATATAATGATCAAGTTAAATATGATTATGTTGATACTTTTGTTTAGGTAGGTTCTTTTGTAGACGAATATGGCCCCAGAATGCTACCATATAGGTAAAGTTATTTACTTTTTATTTTATTTTTTTTGAAAAATGAAAAATAAAAGGAAAAGATTTAAACATTTATATTGCTCTCTTTCTTACTTTGTTTTCCTTATTTTTTTTTTTGTTAAGGAAGGTAAAAAATAAAACGGTTATACAATGTAGACAACATTTTTTATACAAAAATTCTTCTGCATTTTTTCTTTTTTGCTGTGTTACTCCTTTTGTGTTTTTTTTTTTTCGTTTCTATTTATTTTTCTTTATTTTTCTTATATTTCTATTTACTGTTATTATTTTTGCCTTTATTGCTAAACTTATTTTCTTTAATTTCCTTGAAGTGCACGTACTTGTGTATGTATATTATATACTGCCATAGGGTGAGTAGGGTAAGTGCAGGTGTATGTAAAAAAATTAAATAAAAAAAAACTAAAAAGAAAGGATTAAGGAACTCCTTTACTATACCATAAGTTGACTTTTTTCCACTTTTTTTCTTACTTGTTTTTTTTTTTAAACATTTTTGTGTTTTTATTTAATTTTATTTTTATTGTTTTTATTTTGGTTGTCATTTTTTATTAGATGTCGACTTTAATAAAAAAAAATACAAAGGCAAGAATTTATAACGGGTTTTTTTTCCTCATTTCTGCAATAATAACACTACAATCCTATGGAAGAGAATACGAATAGAAAACTCATATTTGTCATTATGCATAAATGTTGCCATATGCCCTTAAACAAATACATAATGTAAAAAACTAGAGCTTGTATTTTAATTAAAAGTTAAATCCCGATTGCTTTAAAAAATTTCATAATATGACTTTAATTTTGATTTTTAATTTTCTAAGATTTGTTTACGCGAACCGTTGCCAAACTTTTGTCGGTTATGAGCAAATATGTACTATATAAGTTGCATCTCAACTATTGTTTCATTTTGGCAAATAAATTTGTATGGAATTTTCGGCACCTATTACTCATATTATGTACAATTAAGTTCTTCAATTTTTTTTGAAAAAAAAATTTTGTGAATTTGAATAATTGCAATCGAATATTTTTCTTTCTTGCAAGCACAATGATTTTGATGTTGAACGGAACGCGTTCTGTCCATGACTCGAATTTTGCAGATGGCTGGTTTACGCTGGAAAATTGTTAATATATTACCGTGTTATTTTAATTTTAATCACACATCATTCAATAAACAGATGGCATTGTTTGCGTACATGAAATTTTCGGCATCATTCAGTGCTAAAATCCATGAAAAATAATTTTCAACACTTTTCAGTTATGCGTGAACTCTAATCAAAGCATCTATTCAAATTCAAATTTCATTCGCGCGTACTTCGAATAAACTAGAATTTAAGTAAATTACTGAAAAGTTACTGAAAAACTAACACATTCGATTACTTTTACAAGAAAAAAAATAACTTGTATTATAAAAATTAAATAATGATTGGTAACTACAAAACCACGGTGCATAAATTCTTACTTATTCTTATATTTTACTCTTTTACAAATAAGTAAGTAAAAAAAATTTAATTTTTTTTGTCTTGTTTGAGTATTTTAAAGGATATATCAAATAGGATATACAATACATTATACATATATATAAATATATAAGATAGAAAGTAACTATATTTAACATTTTAGTTTTAACATTCATTCTTTAGAAAAATTCTATACATTTCGTATATAAATACCTATAAGTGTATAGTTGTAGGTATCATGAATTTTACAAGAGTATAGATTTAAATGTGCAAAATGTTATAAAATGTCCTTAGCGGAAAAGCTCTATTTACCTAGATTTTAATAAAGTGAAAGAATAACATTTTCAGTAGATAAGTATAGGACCCCTTTTTTACAACACAATACTTATTTACTATATATGTATATGTACATATATAATAATTATACAACCACCGATGTACGAGTATACCCATTTTTTTCAAATTCAATTTTACAAAGGTAATTTGTTATTGTTAGCAGGTGAACGACAACGGTAAAAAGGATATTTTTTAGAATTTTAGAATATACACATTCATTATAATAAATATTTATTTATACATATATATGAGTAAATTTTATATAATATAAACATATTTACATTTCTAAATATAAAGTCTTGTTCATATATGAATTTTTAAGTTTACAAATACATATAAACGAAATTTAATATTTGTTTTTATTTTTATAATCTTTTGTGCTTTTTTGTTTGTTTTTCATCTGTAATTGTAGAAAATAATGAGTAAGTAAATTAAAAAACAAGATTGAAGTATTAAATAGAAATGGGTTGACTTGTTAATTACAACTTATGTATTGTTTTATGCTCATATTATGGTCCTTTTATGGATGGGAAAATATACAGGACTGAATTAAGAATTTTAGTTCAAAGGTAATTTTTTATTGTGTTAAAGTCTGTCAATTGCAACTTACCTTAAAAGGCTTAATTTTAAATAGAAGAATTATAGTTAGAATATTTCCACAAAATTTAAAAAAGAAATTTGCTATTATATCCGGACTTTTATAAATCTTTACTTCTGTTCGTTACTGTACACAAATTCCACACATTTCAATATAACAAGCCAAATTTCAATTTTTAATAGAACTTATAATGTGAATATTATTTCTTTAATAATTAATTTATAAAAATTTTTTAATTCACCTTTCAGAAAAGTCAATTTTAAAGTATTAGGATTTCCAAAAAAACGTCTTATGTATCTAAAACCTTTTGTCTTAACTGAAAAATTCTAATTTGATCTTATGTAGAAAAAACTTCTTGTATAATATCGCAAATTTAATTAACTTCCCCTAAATATATGCAATATGACGCGTTTACAAAATATGTATGAAGTTTGTTAATTTATAAACCATAGCTCTGGCCGGCTAGAGTTTTTCAATTTTCTTAAAATTTTTGAAATTAATAAAAAACAATTAAAACACAATAATTTTTAAAAATTCATCCTTTTTTGTATTGAAGAATCAATATGCATTTATTATAGTTCCAAAGTTCTATTTTTACCGACCGTATTGTGTAAACAATAGGTAGGTTATGTGATGGCAACAAATTTTGCATATCGAGTTTTCGGTGGGAACGTACTTCTCCATAGTAGGGAAGTGTAAGTAAACTATTTTTAGCAACCTGTCGGTCCGTCGGTCTGTCGGTCTGTCGGTCTGTCGGGATCAGGCCTCGGGAACTGCACTTTTTAGCGGGCCTGTTTTACATTTTTGAGCATTTTGAAGAAAGTATTGAACCGATTTACTTGAAATTTCATATATAAGCTTTTCTCGACCGTTCCCAAAAATTCCTAACTTTTGAAAGAAATCAGGCATCAGCAACTGGACGTTTACGACGGGTCAAATTATCATTTTTGCGTATATAAAGAGAAATAATCAACCAATTTCATTAAAATTTAATATTTGAATTCCTCCTATTAAAACAATGAACATATAAATTTTTTGGAAAGATCAGGGCTCGAAAACTGATTTGCGGGCCGATTTTACATTTTTTACCATATCCACAGAACAAATTGATGGAATTTCTTGAAATTTGATATTTGAGTTCTGGTTGTTACCGAAACTAACTGGCGAGTATTTCAGGGAATTCGGGTAGCACAAAGCGAAACTCTACTAAGAGCCAAATTTACATTTTTCAAGGTATGTTAACTATAAGCTTACTAATGTCTTAAAAATTGGAAAGAAGTATTTAAAAGACATTTTTATAAAATTCTGTAACCTTTTCACTTAACTAGACAATATACAATGCGGTCGGTTATGTGCTGACCACATCAGATTTTTTTTTGTTCGGAGACAAAACAGTTTCAAAGAAAAAATTTTTGAAAGTTGAACAAAAATCATTAAAAATGTGCTCATTTTCCAACTA
This sequence comes from Condylostylus longicornis, assembly GCF_029603195.1. Classification (NCBI taxonomy): domain Eukaryota; kingdom Metazoa; phylum Arthropoda; class Insecta; order Diptera; family Dolichopodidae; genus Condylostylus; species Condylostylus longicornis. The sequence continues at coordinate 902,741 of NW_026578009.1, read as the reverse complement.
GTAGGTCAATAAATTCTAATATTTTAGAATTAAGGCGATTTTTCAGTCTTCACTTATTGTAGCCCTTAAATAATATGAAACACAATGCAATTTCAATGTTATGTATTTCTTTTGGACTAAAATGTTGATTTCGGTTTGGAAATCAACATTTAATTTCAAAATTAAAATTTTATTAATAGAGCCTAAACTAAAAATTTTTTTGTTATTCCGACTCTGAAAACTATATAGAAATGTAAAAAAGGATAATCGCTTTTGTTTTTTTTTTAATTTTCTTTTCTTATTTTACATATTGCTCGTTTAATTGTTTTCGTAATACTAACAATTTTTTTTTGTTCTAGAACTCATTTATTTTTATTATTTTATTTTTACTCTTTTCGCAAACCACCTTTCTCTCAATTTTCCCGAAATAATTTTCTATTGCTAACAAATTTTTTTGTAAAAAAAATTGTATGAAATGCGAAGAAGATGAAAGTTAAACGTTCATTTTTTTTTTGTATTTTCTTTTTGGTAAAATTAATTTTAATTTTTCGTTCTGTACTTGTTTGGCAGCGACAAGGTCAATTACGGGATAATTATTATTTTATATTTTATATTTGTATGTAAACCGAAAGATTTAACAATGTTAAATATGAAATGCAATTACATAAAAATTTTTTCTGTTTTATTTTTTTTTTTTTAAATATAATTTAAACTGCCTTGAAAAATGTGTTTTTTCTTCATATGTTTTACACAAATATGTGTACATACACACATAAGCTATATATTTCTGAACACTTGACATGTAATAATTACATGTATGAACTTTTAAATAACATGTAAATATACAAATATTTATATATATATATATATATATACATTTGAATGAAGATTTGTTAATACGTGCGAATATGTGTAAAATAAGACAATGAGAAATATAATTATTGTGAGTATAGAAGACCGCATTTTGAAATAAGCAAACAATTGCTTAATGTTCAAGGTTAGAAATGTTAACACAGAGTATACACTGTGAATTTCTTTTTTACAAGATTCTTAAGGGGTTGTTGATTTTTCAACAAAAATTAAATATTAAAAAAATTTTCATTTTATGAAAAAATGTTAGAACACTTACCATTAGACATGAATATATATATACTTATATAAATGTATAATATATATATTCTTATATACTTGTATAATATTTGAAACATAAGTTTAGTGGAAAATAATCTAAAATGCTTCGGGATTATTGTTTTAAGCTTGTATAATGAGCATAATTATTATTACTTTTAAAAAAACTAATCGTAATATATAATTTTAAAATAATTATTTAATTGTTGCAGTTTACAAAGTATTTTTAATCAAATTATAAAATAAGGAAGGGTCCCATAAATAAAAAATCAATAATAGTTAACCTTACATATTATACGTACAATTATACGAATTGCTTAGGCCAAACGTTAATTATCATACAAAATTAAAATTACACAAAAAGTAAAAGAGCCATCATTTAGGTACATGATTTAAACAGAGAGAAAATATAAATAATGAAATGCATAAAGTTATTGAGTTAATTATTATAATTTAAAAACAAATACACAAACAAGAAAATAACTGTCGGAAAAGCTACTTCCTCCTAAACTGAATAGGCAAGCAATTAAAAAGAAACAAAATAATCAAAATTAGAAATGCTACCAATTCTGATCATCGCAATATCCTACCATAATTTATATTAGGGAACCTTAAAAAGCTGAACCGAACTCAAATTAATCGAGTTTTACCTACAAAAGACCTATTCTAATAACAATAACAGAATAAGATTTCCCAAAACAAATTGATCAATAAAACTATGTTAGTGGGACTGCTCTGAGTATAACAATAGTAGCATATTTTTGTTATAAAATAATGTATATCATAATATGGTAGCAATCGAAGAGGATGAAACCAAGCTAAACCACGTAATATAAAACGGAGAAATTTGCTTCGTTATACCTTTACCTATATAACGGTATGGTGCTCAGACCTGACACGCAATGAAAAAAATATTGCTATAAGGTATTAGACTGACTCATTGTGCTGAAATGATGTCGATTTAATGTGTTCATATATAATTATCACGAATCTTAGTTATAAAAATTTAAAAAAAAAAAACACACTATTAAGTATAAAATTTGATAAGCATATAAAAATAAATTTGAACCACTGCCATTTTTACAAGATCAATATTTATATATCTATAATATCTAAATATTTACTTACTCTTTAAATTTATTTTAATATAAAATTTTATTTTGATTAACATTTTTAAACCCCTATATTTGTAGTGAAAAATTAATCTTTTAATAAATTATATTTTATTTTTATTAAAGCAATAATTTCTCAATTTGATATTAAATTTCTGAGGTCGCTTCGCATTCAATTGAATTTACATATGTGTATATACATATGTGTATATACATTATATAAATGATTCAATCTAAAATAAAAATTTGCTTAATAATTTTCTATGGAAACCTTTAAAAGAAAACAATTTCCTTAAATTTTAGTTTGAATTCTAGATAATATTTCAACTTAAAGAATTTTTTTTTTTGTTTTTTGATTTTGGGATAAAATTTCTAATATTTGGATAAGTGTAAGAAAACTATATATACATATGTACAAAGTAAAGGAAAAACAATTTTCTTATAGTGATCACGTAGAATATGGGTTACGCATAATACTTACACCTTTAGCACCTTTAGACACATACGTATATATCTAAGTAAATTAGTTTTATTTTATTATTTGTTTTCATTTTCTTCATTGAAATTTTATATCCTTTACCTAATTTTCTTAAAAAGAAAATTATATATACATATATATGGGATCTAAATTCCTTTGGGGTATGTTATAGTAAAATAATATTCTCGTACTTTACAATAAACAGTTATTTTTTTTTATTTTTCATAATATTTGTTATACTTTTAGGTTTAATATTATACGAGTACACTATATAAAATTTCTTTTCTTATTTGGACTATGGTATTTGTAATAAATAACTATAAGAATAAGTATGTATTTATATAGTCTAAAATATGGTACGTGTGTTTTTTACTAAAATTTATGGTTTATTATACATTTATTGCTTTGAATAACTGTTTATTATCTATATATGTATTTGATATACACATACGTAGTACCAGACCAAAATAAATTTTATATTGCCGACAATATAAAATCACCCTAATACACGCCAAATTTCCATTTGTTTTTGTTTTGTTATTTAATTTGTTGTGTGGGGGACTTTAAGTTTTGCACTTAGCAGTTTAACTATGATACAACGTTCTTTAATATGCTCTTGATGGCATAATAATTATTATACGCATTTAATTTTTATTTCAATGATAAATCCATATGTAAAATAATAATATTTCAAAAATCTAAGTAATATAGAATATTGCGGCCTGGTTTTATATTATTTATTTTTACAATTATAGCCCAAAAAAAAAAAAAAAATTAAGTATTAAAATCGCAAGTGTAGGAAAACTTTCGAAATATTTTCTGTTTTCGATTTTAATTATATGATCTTATACCATTAAATTTCGGGGCCCTTGAATTTATGTATTACACTTTTCAATTGAATGATTCCACTGTGATTGAGAAAAGCAGCTTAAGTTCCGAAATTTTGATTATATTTTAATATATTTCACAGTTTTGCCATATTCTTTAATATTAATAAATTTAAATTATAAAATAATTTGCATAGTTAATAGTAGAAAAGAGTTGTAAAAAACTTTTTTTTCTGACATCAGCTTGCTTTAATTTTTTTTTAAATAACTCTGGTAAATATAGTGATTTCTTTTGCAAACACATATTTAGTTTCTTCAAGTATAGAGTTTTTAATATTCTGAACCCTGTATGCAAAATAATTTTGAACAAATGTTTAATATTTGTTATGGCCCGTAAAGAATGACTTGCAACTGTGCGACGCTAAGTGGCATTAAATTTGAAAGAATTGAAAACTTTTTTTAAAAATTAATATTCTAGATATTTAATAAAGTATTAACATTCTAAAATCTAAATAATTTGAAGCGGTAGACTAAAAACTGACCTTTTTCAACATTAAATGTAATAAAAAGAAATAAAAACAAAATTAATTTCAACTTTAATCGTTCATCTGACTCTCACATTTAATATAACAGATTTAAAGGAAATGTTATGCATGGTATCTGATTTAAATTTTATGGTTTTTGTAATAAAAAAAAAAACGAATAAAATTATTGACGGGAAAGCTTGAGGAAAAATGTTTTTTTAATAATAATTTTAATGTCAAAGTAGAAAGAAACAGCCCAAAAAATTTGGTATGTGAGTTTTAACAAATGAAATTCCTTTTTATCCAAATTGATGGTTTTATTATTATTTTCTTCCCAATTGTCATGGTTATTTGTTTTTTTCTTTTTCTTCCTCTTATTTTTGTGATCTACATAAATTTTTCGTACTTATGGAATTTTCATTAAATTTTATTCAATTTTATTATTGCACCGTTTATACTTATACTAGAGTTGCGGTTATTCATAAAAAGAATAGAAGGAGTTTTGTTTTTGGTTTATGATCTTAAGGTAATCCCCTCCACCCTTTAAAAAGGTTTCTCAGATTTTAAATTTTTGGGCGGTTAGTATTCACAATATTTTAATTTTATTTAATTTTAATGTTCTTTCAAAATATATATATACTTAACTAGATAAGAATTTAAGGTTTTAAATTTTATGTAACAAGCATAATTGGCAAACTTACCAAATAAAATTTATTTTATAACGCCAGAACTTTAAAATCTTAAAGTTTTGGAATACATAAATTTTACCTTATAATAATTTAAAACTTTTTATTCTTATGCGTATACAAACCTGTAATATACATACATATGTATATATGTATATAGGTAACACGATACATCTGTAATACAAGGTATAGGTTTACAAATTTCCACAAATTATTTACAACTGTATAGATTTTATGTCTTTATGTATACATAATATGAAAATATAAATTTTACACCTGCTTTATTCATAGTTTTATATACACAATACATTTTATTTAAATATTGCTTTTTTGTATATTTTTTTGCCATTTATTTTTATTTAAAACGCCTACGTTTTGTTTACTTGTATTTCACATGAATTATATAACAAAATATTGTATAATATTTATAATCTTTCTTAGAATTTAAATTAAAGAAAACCTGAATAAATATTATAAATTGTATAGAGTTTTTTAACTCTATGCCGATATAGTTAGTTGGGCTAAACTGAAATATTGTATAAGATTTATAAAAATTAACAACAAATATATTTTATATAATATTAACAAGAAAGATTTTAAATTTAAAGCATTTCATATATAGAAAATTTAAATTTTTTTTCAATGGAATCAAAATGCTTATTTTATTTAACCCTATTGGGGTGAACATACCATTTTTTAAACGTAAAATCATAACATTTTTTAGGAAATTAATCTTATCCTTAAAGCAAAAGAATTGGCAATTTAAGACAATTTAAAAAATTAAAATTAATATGATTAACGTTTAAAATATAAAGTAAAATTATATATATGACGAAAAATATCTAACTCTTTAAAACTTCTTAGTATGGCTCTAATATTAAACTGGTGCAAAATTTCTAATAACAGGGTATTATTTAATTAAAATTTGATCGTTGTTTTATAGATTTTAAGGCGGCGCTGTAAAACATTTGGTTATAAATGTCTTCTTTCTAAATCGAAAAGTACAAAGACGACAATTTTTCATATACAAAAGAATTTGGTAAGCAATTTAAAAAATTATTTACTTATAGCCCGAAAGTTGTATGGGTAATAGGACTCAAATTTAACTAGAGCAAGTCTAAGGTCAGCATTCTTTCAAAATGTTAATAGAAGCTGTATATATGAAAACTGTTGCCATACACTGAAAAAATTAATATCGTTTTATTGACAAAAAATTTTCGTCCAAGTTTGATGGAAAAAATTTTCAATTTAAAGATTTTTTTATGTCAAATAGAATTAAAAAAATCATTAGGAATAAAGTTTTGTCAAAGTGATTATAATATAAATGTAAAAGGCAAAAACCTTTGCAATGAAGTTCAGTTATTCATATTTACAGAAAAAAATAATTTTTTTTTCAATAGGACAAAATAAATAGTTAATATGACGATAAATATGTTAAAATGTCGAATATTTTCATAAAAATTTTTTTAAACTGTAAATTAAAATTTGAATAAAATTTTGTTCTATTGAAGAATATTTTTTCTTCATAATGAAAAAGTGTGCTTCATTATACCGGTTTGCATTATCATATTGACGAAATCTTATTAGCAAAATTCATATTGATTAAGTTTTCATCTATGTGAAGAATTTGCGCAAAGTAAACAAAACAGGGTGTCGGATTGAAAAAAAATTCGTCAAAAAGAAAAAAATAAAAAAGAAAAAATACACATGCTCTTACATGCAAGAAATTTTTAAAGCAGCGTCATTAAGTTAAAGTTTTCTAGCGGTAAAGACGTGGTTTTATACTTGCTGAAAAGTGAATCGCAAATAATTGCTTAAAAAAATATATGAAGTGAAAAGTCAAGAATATTTAAATAAAATTAAAATTAATAAAATCAAATATATAAAATAAAAGTGATAAAAGAAGTTGAAACAAAATAGTAAACAGAAATTAAAGGTAAGCTAGTTTTTTCTTCCCTTTTCTTTGAATTTTTGTTCTTGTTTGTAACATTTTATTTAGTGTTTCATTTATTGTTTACTTTTAATATCATTCCTAGTAAAATTTTAACAATTTTATTAATTCATAAAATATTTATGTAATCACATTTAGATTGATATGGATTTTAAAGCCTTGCATCCACAAAGTCTTGATATTTTTACTTTCAACCTGGAGGAATTCCAAAGAAAAATAATAAATGTATTTAAAGATAAATTGAAAGATGTTGTAAGCTTGAACATCGTTAAAGAAATAAACGAAACTCAGAACTTAAGCTAAAGTAAAACTTATATTGAATAAAAACAGAACATTTGAACATTACTTAATTTTTTTTTTATATGGCCGTTAATCTCGACTATTATTCGCTTTTTATGGAATTTTAGCTCCACCAGCTAAAGAAAAACTCAAAATTCCAGCAAAAGCTTTATAAGATACACTATTAAGGATAAGATACAAAGCAGTTTTTTATCGTATGTGAACACCTGAGGAAATGGAAGAACTTTCAAAAAAAGGCAAAAAAACTTCTTATCCAGCACTGCATTTTTGTTGTGGGAACATATTACGACCAGTTAGCATGTTCTTTATCAGTTTTACTTTGATGATATTAAATTCAAAACGATATATGTAGTAAGTGCTATAGTAATATGCTTTAAGATTTTGCATTTATTAAATTTAAAGTACCCAACTGAATGTAATTTAGTTTGGCATTACATTCAAAAATACTTTTTTAATGTAAAAACAGACTATGACGTAGAAAATATCAATATTATTTGTCTTATAAATGTTGCAACAATTCAAGAAATATGTTAAAAAAAACTTATTTTTAAGAAATAAAAGCATCATAAATGTTAATAAGTACAATTTGTAATTTTTTTATTAGAAGTTAATTCTTTTTTTAAAAAATGTAAGCTTAAAAAAGGACACTTATTTTGTTTCTTTAAACTGCATATTGTATCGCTTTTTGTAATATCCTTGATTCAAAGTGTGATTAAAAATTCGTAATTTTAATGTTGCTTAAATGATGTATCAAACTGTATTTAAATTACATTGAAACTAACTCTACTGCTACCTTTAGTTCATAAAGAGCAGTTGAATTAGTTTTGGTCCTTTTAAAATACAGTTTGATATATTATTTAAAAAACTTTAGAATTAAAAATTTTTCGTCACATTTTTAGCATCAAGGATAGTACAAAAAACGAAGCAGTATGCAATTGTGTCAAAAAAGTCGTTAATATGACGAAGCTAATAATCAATATGAAAATGTTATTTTGACACAACATTTTGTTATTATGAAAAATATTAGTCAAGTTGACAAAAGGATAGTTTACGACATATCTGTCAAAAGGATAATTTTTTTATTCAAATTGATTAAAACTCAGACGATGATGATATTTGTCAACCTGAAAAAAAAATTCTTCTGGGAGTCAATGTGATAAAAGGATTTGTCATGTTTATTGCTCCAATTATTCAACCCTATAACGACGACGTTTTCGTCAGAGCAATATACGTTTTTATCAAATAAACGAAAAAATTTTTTCAGTGTAATATAAACTCATGTCAGCTATCATATAATTATAACTTTTACAAAACATTCAGAACAAATAATATCATTCTTAATACAAGAAATTTTATGTTGTTCCTCTCCACATTTTAAAAATTAGGAAAAAAATTAACTACGCGTCTTAGAGAATGGCGGTATTTTTAAAAACAGGAAATATAATTTTTCTGTTGAAAATATTAACCACAGGAGGTAGGTACTCCCTTAATTCAAACACACAAAATTTTTAAATTTTAAAAAGAATTTTAAATTTTCCGCAACAAAACTTGCATTGTTTTCTACATGCACTAAATACTTAATGCGAAAATTTATACTAGAACCACTGAGGCTCTTGTTATTATAATTAAAAAATTATAATTCGATATTCGTCTCTAAGTACATAATTCATAGTAATTTTAAATAAAAAATATAAAGGATTTGTGAAGTAATTTGAATTTGAAAGTATTTGAATTTAGTGAAGCTATAAATAAAAAATTAAGAGTTCAAGCTATATTTCTGGAACAAACAGACTGATAAACATAGCTAATTCGACTCAGAAAACTGATAAAAAATATGTTGCATTACACAGGTATCTAGTTTCATAGTGCTATAATAACCCTCGAGCTATTTATAATAACCCTCGAGCAATCGTTGGTACGTTAATACCTGTATATACATCCATATATATATCAAATTTCACATATATTTATATTATTATACTCACTTTATATACTTATTTTCGTTCCAGTTCTAACCATAGTCAACGATACTTGCCAGCATACATTTGCATAAAAAAAACCGACAAAAACTGATGAATTTTTTTTTTATTGGTTAATATTTTTTGTTGGAAATAAAAACTTCTAAGTATTTTCAAAATAACTTTTTCAAAATTTCTGACTTCGCAAAAAATGCAAAATTACTGTAGTCTAATAATTTCGTTTAAAAAAAAATTTAACTTTCGATAATTATCATTAAAATCAATATTGCAATAAGAGCTATGCAAATAAAAAATTTCAAATATAAAACTTTACTTTACTTTTTGTTCATAATCAATATTCTTATATCTTCTCGCGTTACTGAGTTCACAAAAAAGTTTTTGGTATTTAAAAAAATAAATGTATGTATATAGAAAAAATTGCAATACACTATGCATTTTATTATTGAACCCAATAAATCGAGCATCTAGCATGAACTTCCATAATTTTCTGTGTAATAATAAATTGTGCTTTATAATATTTAATTAATTTTCACAACTTGACGGGTTCCTCTGACGAAATTAAATTTAAAACTGTCAGAAAACGCTGCCAAATGCGAAATTTGTTTGATCCAACAACTCTAATTGAAAAAGCGAAGAGTTTGAGCTTAAGTATTCTAATTATACCGAACGTATGTTCAAAGGGTATACTAAATTTGCCTTACCGTTTGTAACGCTAAGAAATAATGCTCTGAGATATAGACTCGAGTGTATGTTTTTGATCAGCGTGGAATTCCGAGTTGATTTAGCTTTGTCTATGCGTCCGTCCGTCCGTCCGTCCCAGCGATAATTCAAAAACTAATTGAGCTAAGTTCACCAAATTTTCACAAATGCTTTATTGTAGTAAGTGCCGGAACCCTATTTAAATTGGACATGAGCGGGGTACTGGTACATACAACTTCCAAATTTGGCTATATCTCAGAGACTATAAAAGAATATATTGGTAGGGCCAATGTGTTTGATAAAATTTCTTAAAATTGCTTGGCTCTTTCTGGTAGCTGCCATACAACTTCAATAGTAGTTTGGCACAAACAGTATTTTGAAAAACACAGTTCTGAAATTTTGCAAAATTAATATGGTAATACGGCAACTTAAAGTCATAGTCTGTCCCATACTCAGTTATGGCATATTTATTCGCACATAGGATACAAATTCGTTGACAAAGTCGACTCTATTTTTTCTCGTTTTCATTATAATTAGATCTGAAACTAAGACAGTTTAAATTGTTAAAGGAATATCAGCTCTTTTACAGTCAATAAGTTTGACCTTCTACATAAACTTATTCTAATTGTGTTTTTTCATGTCAAACTTAAATTAAGTGTTTTAAAAAATTCTATAATTAAGTTTAAAGCTATATTAAAATATTTAAATAAAGCAAGATGAATTGTTCAAGATTACATTGTAATCGTGTATTCAATGAATTTATTCTATACCCAATATTCATGTAATAATTGTTTTAAAAAATCAAAAGTAAAAGAAAATTTAATTATTAATTGCTTCTTTGTTTCGTCCATTTTCCTAATTATCAAAGTATAATAAATTTAATTCTAAGATCTTATAGTAGTATCTAGTTTTTCCATTTGTTAATTTCCTTTGTTCTATATTGTAGTATTTAAAGAAGAAATGCGAAAACTAATAAAATATGAAAGATTTAAAAAAGCGCGTCAAATGTCACAAAATGGGAATCCTTTGCACTATCTAGTACTATACATACATACATACACAATTATATAACAAACATTTCTTTACAATCCCTTTTATTCTTAAGAAAAAAAACTTTTTTTTTTAAAACAGAAGTCAAAGAAGAAAATATAAAAAAAAGAAAAGTAAAAGAACTCATAAGATAATGTAAATTGCTGGTAATTAACTTTGTTGGCAGTTAATAATTTAAAGCTTGTAAATAATGAGATAATGACCGTAAATGAATATAAAAAGAAATACAAAAAAAAATTCCTTTTTTTTTTGTACTCATGTTAAATTAACGCGATACACTATGAAAATGAAAGAAAAATACAAGGTAAAAAAAAGTGTAAATTTTAAAAGAAAAAGGGAAACAAAACAAAATTTTTAATATACTGCGGCAAAACAAAAATACTTTTTAATTAAAGTCATAAAAATAAATGAAAATTATGCAGTAATAAGTTAAAATAGTTAACCTTATACTTGGATATCTTTACTACTTAATTGTATTACGAATGAGTTTTTAATAGGCATCAAAACTAGACACATGCACTTGTACAAATATTGTTATTTTTTTTTTATTTATGGTTAAGTACTTATATTGTTTGTATAATAATACGGTTAATTAATTTGTTCAGAAAAAAAAATTTTGCAATGATTAATTATTTGCAAAGTATCGTAGTTATTATTTTCCTAACAATAATACAACTGAATTTTAAATTTATATACTTATGAAAGTGAAAATTAAGTATGTGCATAGAATATATTTATGTTATATTTATAGCAAATCCTACAGAAGACAGACAAACGTAATCAGGTGAAATCATGCCATATTATGCAAACATCGTGAAAATCTGAGTAATACTGCCTAACTGCGAAAAAAAAAAATTTATTTGAAAATTTTTTGACTGATACCGAAATTTAAATACTAGTAAATATTTGAAAAATTCTATTAAATACTAGTATTATTGGAAAAATACTAATAAATATTGGAAAAATTTATAAAATTTTCTACTTTTATTCAACATAACGTAACGCGTATCTCGTAAAACTTGCATAAATAAAAATATTGTACTTAATACTTTAACTATTAATTAAATTTACTCAAACACATTAATTTTGCATTTTGAGTTTCGTAAAAGCGGAAATATAAACAAATAGAAACGTTTCAGTTGACCAAAACCGACTTATCCCGATTTATAACAAGTAAGCTGAACAAAATTTTTGAGACTTCTATATAAATTACATTTCAGCACTTTCTTTTTAAATATCCTGGAATTATAACAATTTGATAGTGAAAAATTTAAAATTAACTTTTAGCGTTAATATTTAAAATTAAGTTGTCCAATGGCAACTATGCAAACTTGCTAAGCCATTCTTCTAAAGCTTATAGGATATATATATAAGCTGTAATTGGACATACGATTGACAGTAAGCTTTATTAGTGGTGGAAATGTGTAAAATAATGATTTTATGTTGTATGACAACTACCCGAGCCTAGCTTCTTAAATTCAATTACAAAATTCTCGTTAAAAAGAAAGAATTTCTGGAAAGTTTGGTAATTTATTTTTCATAAAAAGAACTTAAGAATATCTTTAGTTTGGTGATTAATTTGCTGATCAATCTAAGAAAATAAATAAAGCATCAATTAGATAAAAGAATCATAAATAACATATTGAAAAAGTCTATTTCTATTGAATGAAGAAATAGACTTTTTCCGTACTATCATAAAGGATTGTAACTTATATAAGTAGCTTATATAAAAGTGAGCCTTGAACTTAGCTAATTCGTTATAAATTCCAGGACTATAAATTTTCGGAATGGAACTTAATCTGAATGGAACCACTAAATTCTTTCTCTCAAAATGAGCGCATTATATTTATTTAGATTAATTCGATTAAGTCATTCGATTACAAAAATTCATAACTATACTAATTTTTTATTACATATATGTATAGTAATAGCTTAATCATATAAATCATAAAATTCAAATCAAAAACGCATATCTAGATAGCTGTAGTAATTTGTTCGGAATATACAAATAAGATTGGAAAAATTAAACACAAAAACAATTGATTTTCTAGATTCCAATTAACCTGCATTCATAAAAATAATAATCTGCACGCTTGGCCTTAATGTCAATTTCAAAAAGTAAAAGTACAACATAAATCAAATTGATTCACATTATGTATGTATATACCTACATAATGTAAATTGTATATCTATGTTTGTACGACTCATAAAATTTTATCGCGTCAAGTATCTTTAAAATTATTTGAAATTTCATTATTTCTCGTTATTATTTCAAAACTAAACAATGATAGAACTTCATTTTCTTTTGAATCCCTATATATTATTTTGAAGTAAATATACATACATGAAAATATGAGAGAAAATGTAAGAATAACTGTATAACATAACCGTACCTACATAAGTTTTTTGACCTACATTACTTATGTATATATAAATTTATGTTATTCCAACATCATTAATGTCTAAATTCAGCAAAATAGAAATCAAATTACAAAGTCCTTATAAGATTTATAAATACATAATATGTATATGTGTGCATATCTAACCATATATGTTTGTATATTTTTACTTATATTGAATTTGACATAATTTAGATTTTTTTTTTCCACACACTCTTAATGAATTTTATCATTATTATAGAAAAGAAAATCTTAAGGAGTTTTCACATATGCATGTATTTTTTCTTATTTAATCCTGACGGAAACATACATTTATATACAAATAATAAATTCATCATATTATATGCATTCATAAAGTCATAATTCCATAAATTGAATTTTCATTTAAATTCCAGGACAATTTAAACATATATAGAAAAAAAATTACTTTATGCTACAAATTATTAGAATTGAATAGAAAATAGAACAAATTACAAAAAAATATAAAAAAAAATAGAAAAAATTCACGTCGAATAAAGAAAATGAAAAAAAAAAACGGGTGCACCTGTTTCTTTAATTGAAAAGTTCACATAATATTTGTAGTTGTCCTCATAAACAAGAAGAGAAAATAAGGTAGAAATAAAAATACGGTTTCACTAATAAAATTAGTTTTAATAGCAAACTTATCTAGTACGAAATCGGAAAATGATTGTTTACCCCGTTTAATTACAGAATTATTTCCAGTTTAATTAACTTGCTACATAGTTAATATAAAAAAAACTTTTAGAATTTTTTTAAGGACGTACATTTAAATTCCTTGTGAAAACAGTTTATTGAAAAAAGTGATTGAAAGGGTATTGAAAATAATTAAGGTTTAATAGTACACAATAAGCACATGGTTTAGGACGTAAAAATCAGTGCTTTAATTCCTGATTCTAAATTATTAAGATTAATTTTTTAACTATTAAACTTCAATAACTTATTTAAAACCAATGAAGAATGCAAATTTGAATAAATTTTTTCCTTCCTGTGCATCGGAAATAAAATTTAAAGCTAAGGTATTTCAGTTTGTCACAAGGTATTATTTCCAATTCTTTCTACTAAATTGTGTAGAGATTAAACTTAATAGAAAAAAAATGTTGTTACTAATAAACGTATATATATCTACACGAATATATGTATATGTAAAATAATAAATCTTGAAAAGTGTTGTAACATATAGAACGTATAGATGTATGATATTGTGTTTGCATCTGTTATAAATTTTAAGAAGTTTGTTTCAGAATATTTCATTAAAGTATATGAGTTGTGTTTTAAATAGCAAAGCCTTATTTTCTATATACATGATTAAAATAAACAAAAAAATAAAATTATTGTTAACATGTTCTAATTTGAATGTAGGAAAACCAGAAAAGGATACATGAAACCGCTACAAATGATATAAAAGTATTTTATACAATAAGAAATTTTAAGGAATTGAAAGGAAACGTTAAAGAAATACGTTGCAAGGAATACGTAAATATACAATGTTATGCTTCTTCTAAAGTAAATAATTAAAATAGGGATAGAAAACTTTAAATTTTTTAGTTAAAAATTTAAATCATAAAATATCTAAGTAATTTTTAATATTATAAGAATAGTGCGGCAAACTACAATAAAAACATTAAAAACCCATTAAATTTTTGTAAGATTAAAAAGTATGCGTTAAAGAATTTAAAATTTCTCTATAATACATTTATTCGGAAGTTGGAAATATTATTCTTGAGTAATAAATATTATACAATTTAATATTTAGAATTCAGTCAATTCTTGTGCTTATGTTAAGTATAAAATTCGAAAAAATTCTAATAATATTCTTGTAAAATTTCTAACAATAATTGCGTAAAACTGTTTTTTAGTATCATTTTTTAAAGTGCTGGTGAAGTTAAATTGCAAATTAATGTAGAAGTAATTATTTAAATTTTATAATAACATTTCAAGGCAATCAGACGAATTAAAATTATAATTATTATAATCAAAAATTTTTTAATTTTAAATATAAAAAATTATTATAATAATTTTTTATAATTAAAATTTTAAAAAAGAATTTTTATTTACACACTCAATGTTTTAAAAAAAATTTAAAATATTCTATGTAATTTTTAAATCTATGTATGTAATTACGCCTATGTTGTATGCAATTTTTTTTTGTTTATTTTACCATATTGTATAAATGTTGTAGTTTCAGTAATATGAGCCTTATTATTTTAACCAAATACTCGATAAATAAATTCCGTTTTTAATTTTAATTACACATAAAAGATATTGCAATTTCGAGTAAAAATCAATAGTAAATTTACAAATATAAAAAAAAATAAGTAAAACTTAAACAAACACTATTTCATTAAATTTTATTAAAAATTTTTTTTATTTAAACTATTTTTTAATTATTTTTTTTAAAAATTGAAAATTGAACAGAATCAAATAAAACGCTTTTAATTTTTCAGCTTCACATATTATTGGCACTCATTATACGTAAAAATGTCCATACAAAATGCTTTTAATGAAAAAGTGATAATTAATATCTATAACACTATAGATTTGATTACACAGTATAAAATAATATTATATACTGAATTGGATTCATAGAGAATAAAATACCTTCTCTCGCATTACTAGTAACCCGGCTGGCTAGTATAAATAATATGACGGGATATTAAATTCAATCTAATATGAAGAACAAATGACATATCTGAGTAGATTCATGAAAAATGAAAATGAAGAAGAAATTAATTACGATACTGATGACAGGGATGCGTATACTGCATTTCCTCGAATATGCTCGAAGAATTCTGATGTCAAAAATATTGTTAATTATAATGAATCTATAGAGATATAGACTTTGACAATAAAACTAAGCACACACTATATTTTCAATTACAAAATGCCTTGTATAATTCCGAATTAAGTTTCTGTGAAAAATTTAGGTTAATATTTTGGAATTTCTATTTCAATATTTTTTATCAATTTTACAAGTTAAGTGGTACAAATTTAAGAAGCAAACATTTAAAGTTTAGGAGAAATTTTACACAATCAACAGGTAGACCTTTACATTTTTATGTAATAAAAATTTTAAAGTACTGTTCCTCTTGAATGGTTGATCTGATCCCCAATTTTATTTTTTAAAGTCTTATCTTAGGAAACAGCCCAAAAAAAAATTTCACTGTGTATTTTTCGAAAAACAGGGATAAAATCGACCGGGTGACTGTTCATGTCTATAGAGGTAAAATAAGTTGATTATGATAGAGTTATTGATTAAAGAAGATTTTAAGCCCACTATAAATTAAATTCCATGAATCCTTAAATATTTTATATTTTTTAAACTTTTGAAATACAATAAATACACGTATACATGATCGGCAAAACTACGATACCACGTAACTAGATTTGTATAGAGTGTAATTTCACGAAAATATTATTGTAAATAAAATGTAAATAAAAGCAGGTGTCAAAATTTATATTGGTATTCTATTCAAGCACATTTGGATTCGAATTTCCAATTCCAAGCGGACAATGATTGAACTAAATGTTCTTAACACATACAGGATGTGATTTAAAATCAATATAAGTCTTTGAAATCCCTGTAATATTATAGCAATAACCCAAAACTCTCTAATTTGTCTAAGCTCTAAAAAACTGGATATAATGAAATGTATAAATTCTAACTGAATTATATTTAAATAACTCAATTCATACAATTCTAAAACTTGTCAAGATCATCTTTACTATAAACCCTTCATCTTTGCAATAAACCTTTACAAAACAAACTACACGAAAACACTTCGAACTTAAAACTCTGAATTTAATTTTAAAGTCATTTTAACTCAGGGAGCATTTTATTTTAAATCATTTTTTAAAAATCACAATAACAAAATATTTTTCTACAAATCATATAATAACAATATAAATTTTCTTAATATTATTTTATATCTTCAAAATATACATAATATTATAAGAAACTATATTTGTTATTGAAACATTTAATTGTGAAAACAAATTTGAATTTTATAAAAACATCAAATCCATTTTATGATTATCCGTGATTATATTGCATTTTTATTAGACATATAATACCTATAATATTCCATTAAATCAAGATATTCTGTAATGTAATATTTATATAGAACAAGGATAACCGAGTAATTTATGATAATAACACAAAAATATTAAAATATATATTCATGTATTATAAATAGATTTGCATCATTACAATGCAAATATGCAAGTACCTTATAGTAAACAAATCCAGATGCATGCATGAAAATTATTATTTTACAAAAACTATTTGTTTTGCATAATTGTGCATACATACTTGCCTGAATAATAATAACTAGTTGAACATTATAGAAAAATAGTAATTTTTTAAAGTTGATTTCAATTTAAGAATTGAAGAATGTAGAGAAAATTTATTTAGAAATGCCATAAAATTGTATACCATTTTAAATATTAAAATAATTTTACTAGAAATTCATTGTTAAATTTTCTTAAGAATTAATGATTAATACTTACAGAATTCAACTTTAGTAAAAATGTTTAGTGTTAAAGTTTTAAAAAATTAGATTGATGTTGTTACATATTTTCTATCAAAGAGTATAATACATAAGGATAAAATATAAGTGCATTTTGAATGAAGTGATATTTATCTTGAATGAATGGATGAATGCTCATATTATTCTTTAGTATATTTAATCCTAGTACTTAAGTATTATTAATATTGATTTTTTAAAATTATATATTTTTTTTTCAATTAAAACTTATTATTAATACCTGTGTAAATAATATATACACATACATATGGATGTACAACTAAATGTGTGGAAAATATGTGCTAATAGATTTCTCTTATTGTTCTTCAAAATAAAAAGAATAAAATTAAGTTCATTCAACTTTATATTGAAAAATATTCAATGAAATATTTGAAAAAAAAAAATATTTTATTCTGTGATTGTTCTAGAAATTCAGCGAATGAATATCAAAATTAAATTCGAATAAATTCGAAAGTAATGCTTCGGATTTCGATCTCAATTTTATTTAGTTGTACAAAAATATTCCAATTTCAATAAATTAATAAATTTGAATCAAATAGACTATGTATGTATAAGAATATATTATTTATTAGTATCTACTAACTTACTATTTTATGTTTTAATTAATTGACATTTTTTTTTTATGATTCTCCGTTGTAAATCAAGAAAATTTCAACTTTATCTGCGTTTGAAGTTTATTTTTGATTACGTAATACTAGTATCAAAAGATATTTTTCCTCAATTCGAAATTCTTGTCATTTTTAAGGTCAAAATTGTTTTAGATAATAATACTTACTTAGCATTATTATCACTAAATTACATAACGCAATCGCTATATGGTTCACTTATTGTTACTAAATATAAGTACTCAATAATTTCGCAAATATTTTGAATCTTTCAAAGTTCAGAATGATTTTAGTCTTATGACACTACTTTTTTGCAAATACTTCCATAATAAACCCTTTTAATGATATTTTCCTCCCAAACTGTTGCTACAGTTATAAACCACAGTAAAGAAGAATTTTTATTCATGAAAACCCTAGTGTTTATGTAAATTTTGAGATTTGAAACAAAATTTAATCCGTTATTCATGCCTTAAACGATATTGTATGTGTCAAAGTACCAATTAATTAGTCCCCATGTGTACATAATATGTATATCAAATTTTATAATACTAAAACTTAATACTAAAATATTATCAACATTAAATATAGCTATACTTATTTTCAAACATAGAAAGCTGAAATTTTATATATGAATTTAGTTTTACTAGAAACTTATATACGTAGAATTTTTACCTCTCTACCCTTCTATAAAAGTTTTAGCTGCTCAAACACCCTGCCATTTTTTGACTATTTATTGTGATGAAACTACAAACATTTTTTAAAATTCTGCAAACACAGAAATTTAGTGGTGAGCTTTTTCTACCGTGCCATAATTTGGTTGGTCTTTAAAAAAACAAAATTAATTTTAACCATTATCTAATATCCATTTTTTTTGCTCAAATTTTGGATAATAGATAAGCTGCAGAAGTCTGAAATTTTGACATATTTTAGATACTAATAGTTTATTTTTCTAGAAGAAAATTGTTTTCTAAGTTGATCCCCTAAGAAATTTTTTTCCAAGTTATGTTATCATCCTCCGAAATTTTTAAAATTTGAATTTAATTTTAAAAATTTATAATAAGGTGTCGACCCTATATTTCTGAAGCTGCAATCTATTCCAAATTTCTATAAATTAAGAACGCTTTCTTCTTGTAATTTTTCTTTTACTTATCCTAAATATATGCAATAGATTTATATATAATTTGGTATATCAATGACAGTAATTTAATTTAGTAAATACAATATAGCAGATTGCTTTTGAAAATAGTATTATTCACTTTTCTAAGGGAAAAGGTTTCTTAACAAATCATTGATTTCACCCCACTTTATTTAATATAAATTAACTGTTATTGTAGATCAAATATTATAGTATTTACTTAATTGTTATGCTTTTTTATTCCTAATGAAATAATATTTTTAAATAATTTTTATACTAAATTTGTAAAATGTCTCCAATGTTTTTTTTTAAAGAAGAAGCATATCAAAAATTAATAGAAATACTCGTATGAAAATGCTTTATCAACTAGCCCTTATTAATTTCATCAATTTTCCCGTTCCTTATTTAATTAAAACTTTATACATTATTTGAGTTCATTCAGTTTATTTTTAACTATTTATTTATAAATTTTATTTTATTTTATTTCAACAAAATTATTAATAGCTAATTATTATTGTGTATGGTTTTATTTATATTTCTTTCAAAAAAAAATTTTAAGTACATACACATAAATGTTTAATGTTTTTTCAATGCTACAACTTTTGAATTATTTTGATTAATACTCATCTTAAGTATTTTATAGTTCTTAATTTGCCTGGGAAACGATTATTAAATATTTATTTTGAAATTGTTTAAATTATAAAGGTACAAATTACTTCACATCAATTTTTTTCTCTTAATTTTTTTTTTTGCTCTTAATTATAAATTTTTTCTTTAATGATGTTAATATTTAATTATTTAATTATCTATACAATTTATACATATATATATACACTTTAAAAATATTATTTTTGAATTTTATTCATTTTGATCTTAATTATAAAGGGTAATATTTACGTATATAAATTTGACATGAAAATTGCTAAGATTTCCCTACACTTTATAAAATTATTTCAGCCTATATGTCTATATATACATATATATATATCAATTATTTGGACAGTTCATTATTTATTTTTCTTTTATTTAATATATTTTCAAAAATGAATATTCAAAAACCAATTATTTTTCTAATTGGTGTAAATTTGTTTTTATATTAATTTTAATAACTTTACGTTCATATTTGGGTAATAACGATATTGCAAGTAATAATTAAATTCTTTAGAATATTTTTTTTTCAATATTATTTTTTTTTTAAATAAATAATTAAAATTCAATTTATAGTTTGTAAATATTATTATAATATACTTACATATATATATATATATATATATATATATATTTATATATTATATATATATATGTAATGTAATTTTAAAATTAGTTTAAGTGTTAATTAATATTTTTTTTATATTATAAACAATAATTGTAAGCTTCACATATATAATATTTATTTATACAATTTTTAATATTTAAATTGTATTATATTTATTTAATATCGTATGTAAACTAACATATTATATACTATAACGTAAAATATTTATCTATATACTATTATCTATGAAAATAATGGCACATAAACATAAATAAGTGTATATATATTTGCACTTAAAAAATAGTATTTTAAATTACTTGTTACATGTATATACCCATATAAAATAGGGTAAACAGTTATACCTTAAAAATATAGTTTATAATCCATAATTTTATTAGAATTGGTTAAATAATTTTATTAAATCTATGAGACATTTGATAAAAATTGAATTTATGAACTCGTACAATACATTTCGGTTGCATTAAAAGCCAAGAAGCTTGATAAAAATCTGAAATACAAGACAACTTAATAGGGTATTCTTATAGTAGCACAGTTGAATGTTATGCTGACAATTTAATTTTTTGGACAAATCAAATTCGAATGTGCCATGATAAGTACATGACGTTTCATATATTAATTTTTAAACAGATCATTTGAAAAAATTTAACAAGTTTTCGGTTTTTCAAGCGATATCAATTTTCAGTGATATGCCTCATAAAACTACGAAAAATCTAAATTAATTTAGAACTCAATTCCTTAAAATAAAACTAAAGGCACTCACTAGCAATGAACATCGGCGTTCTTTGAAAATAAAATTCCTAATTTTCTCCATTTTTAAAAAAGTGAGTTGCAGACTCTGTGTGTGTATATGTCGAAAACGTAATCTTTTTAATAAAATGATATACACTTTATATGTCGTGCAGGCAGAACGGCAACAAATCAATTTCATTTTTTTACCAAATAATCTGCTTCACTTTTTTCATACCGCATGAAAACGAATAAAAGTCTATATGGAAAATATTTTAATACGTGAACTCCAACTATTAATTTTCATCAAATGCCCTATACAATTTAACCTTTTTTGAATAAATTATTTGTATATGTGTAAGCAAGTTAATATTGTTGTACCCTTGCCTTACTTATGCATACTTATGTATGCATTTATTATTATATTCATATATTTAATTTATCTTATATATGAATAGCATGAGCGCATAGACCTAATACGAGTATGTATGCGCCCATACGAACTGAATATAAATATTGAAAAGTCAATAAAAGCAATTTGTTTTCTGTTTTTCTTTGTTTTCTTTTTTTTTTCTGAAATCAAATTAATTACTTCAAATTGGACCAAAATTCAATATATTCACTAACTGATTTTCTTCTGCAATTTAAATCTCTGTTAGTTAAAATTTTATTATTAAATTTCTTTTTATAACTGCCATTACTACGGCGAGATTCAAGAGATGATGTTGATGAAATTGATGATGACGTTGATAAAGATTTTACATGAACTTTTGATATTACATCAATATTATCTGAAACACTTGCACTGTACGATCGCTTTTTTGATTTAGATGATGAAATTTTATTATATGATGGTTGGTGATTGAAATTATCATTTATATTGCCATCGTTATTATTATCATCATCACTGTCAGTGCTAATAGTACTGATGCTACTAAAAGAACTTAAGCTATTTCTCATTTTTATTTGATGATTTTTCTTTTTAAATGAATTTTCACCAAGAAAATTATAATTTCCGTCGCGTTTTCCGTCATCAACAACAGAATTATATGATTGAAAAATATTTTTATTATCACTAGTCGTTGGATAAGGATATTTTGATTTTATATTATTTTTGTTTTTGATTTTAGAATTTACAGAAATACTGTTATCATTTTGATTTTCGACATTTAATTCATGTTGTAAATAATTTTGCTTAAGTTCATTACTTTTATCCGGTTTTAATGGAAAATTTTTATTTTTTAAATTTTGTTTTAACGGGAAATTTTCATTTTTTTCTTCAAGCTCCTCTTCATTTTTGAAATTTTTTGTTGTTTGGGGCTGTAGTTTATTGTTGGATGATGACTGTTGATATGATGGCTTTACATTTTTATTATATTGATTTCTGACAGTTATATAATCTAATTCATCCGCTGTTGATGATTTTAAAATTGAATTTTCAATTTTAATAAATTCCTTTTCATTTTGTAATGTTAAAGGATTTTTTGATTTTGTAGAATAAGAAGAATTTGATAATTCAGATGATTTTGTTTTTTTAATATATTCATTTTCTTTCATATTACCAACATTATCTTGAACCTCAAAATTATTGAGTTGTTTTCCGGATGGGAAACATAAATTTTCCAAATTAAAATCTAATAATTTTTGTTCATTTCTTATAGAATATTTTTCACACAATTGATGTTTGTCATTATCAATAATTGAAGGGAAATTTGTTTGTAATTTTTTGCCGTCAAGATTTTCATTTTCATTTTGAACGTTATTTTGTTTTTCTTCATCTCTATATTCTTGTTTCTTTTCATCCTCTTCAATTTGTTGATTTTCATATTGTTTTTCCTTTTGTTTTTCTTCCTCTCGTTCTCTCAACAAAATTGAAAATCTTTCATTTAATAGATTATCGTCTTGATTCAATTGGAATGATTCTTGTGTTTTTTCTTTATTATTATTATCACTAAAAGCTCTTGTTAAAATACCATTGTCACCATTATTTGCAGCAGCTTCTTTAAGAATATCAGGAATTCCATCGGTTGTTGGTGATGATACATATGGTGTTTTTAATGTTACATCATCATCCTCTTTTTCTTCAACAATTTCGGTAATTTCATTAGGATAAGTATCAGGTACATCAGAAAGAGTTTTCTTCAATTCATCACGATAATATTCATTAATCATACCCATCATAGTTTTTGAATACCAATAAATAATGCTTAACAAAAGAGCACCTTGAGCTAATGGTCCAAGCATCAAATTCATTTTGAATAAATTTTTTTTTGCTATTTCACTATTAAAATTTAAGAATTTTGTGTCAAGAATAAATTATTTTTCTGTTGGCTTCTCTTTTATTGTTTTAATTAAATGCAGGTAAATATAGATTTAAAATTTCAATATTAAGTTAAAATCATTTGGTAAAGGGTTTTATTATTCTTTTATTCTTCTTCAAAAAAGTATTCATAAATTATGTTGTATACATGTTTCATATTTGGCCAAGCCATTGTAACAATCAACATAAGTGAATTGGCCATCACAAAAAGTTTCATCATTCCAACTCCTGCCACCAAAAACAAAGACGATTTTAAGTTAGTAATTTTTTAAATTTTATTCAATTTTTTTTCGAAATTATAGGAAATATGCGGAATATAAATATTTTTGGGTAAACTACTTGATTAATTTAGTTTAATGAAATTTCAGGTGATTTAAAAAATATTTTTATTTTATTAATTTGTTCTACTGGACCTTGATGAAATAAGTTGAGTTACTCATTGAAAAATTGTTTTTTTTTTCAAAGAGTACAAAGGAACTTTATGATAGTGATTTAAAAAATTTTGGATTTTTAGTGTGTCAACATTAACTTATACAACCGATATTTCAACTATTCATTAGGGCATTTTGATGGGCACCTTTTAAGAATAAATATGAATTTACATACATACTACAATATAATAATGTAATAATTTATTTATATACACGAATATGCAATACGTAAGTAATAGATTTTATTTTGCAATGAATATTTTATGGCTTCATATATAAAAGAAGAAAAAAAAGAATATTTCGATTTATAGAATTTCATTAGAAATTCAAAGCAGACACTACACAAAATAATTTTATGGTTATGAGTAAAAACTGCCCAAGTCGATGAAAAAATCTGTTTGGAGTGAATAAGATTCAAAACTTATATTTAAATTGAAAAAAAAAAATTATAATATTTAAATTTTTTGACTATAATTTTGATGTTTCTGTGGTAAACTCATGAAACAGAATGCACTGAAAACTTTATATTGAATACATAGTTTTGAATTCACTAGACACCAGTACCTAATGTTCGGTCCTACATAAACTAAAACATATGTAAATTTAAAGTAATACATGATTTTGAATCTATAGATTTAAATAACAGTCTTATTTAATTCTAAACATGGTTTCTTAGACTTTTAAAATGACTGGTACCTTACTACGTAATTCGATTTTCGTGAAACGATTTTCGTATTTGAAAAAATGGTATGTTAAAATTAATTAATTATTATGGTACTACCTTTGAATTCCTGCAAATTTGAAAATCGAAGGCGCCTGGGGTATGAATATGAACCAGTTAAGCACACATAGTAAACCACATAGAATTTACAAGTACAAACCAATCAATTTGAACAAATTTGAATAAAATTGCAAAACTTTTAATTTTAGTTATATTTTCTCGAGTACTGAAAACTTTTAACGAATTTATGAATCAATTTCGAAAATTTACGGTCTTATTTATTTTTCAATCACCTTAAATTTTTTTCATTTTCCAAATGAAAATTTTATTCATTTATTATTATTCTTTTTTTTTAGTTTCCAAATGAAAATTAAATTTTCATTACCTTGCGATGAACGAATATAATCTCCGAATCCAGAATTCATTTCATCGCCACTTGCTTCATGCTTTAAATTCTTCGAAGAATCTTTTTTTGTGTTTTTTTCTCCACTAGATAAACGTTTATTATTATTACTGACAACACTTTTACTGTTACTGTTGCTACCGCTATGCGATGATTTTTTAGCTTTTGTCATTTTTAATTAAATTTTCAATTCATTATCATTGGGATAATTATTATCGTCAGAATATCAGCAATTTTTATTATTTAAAAAATAAAAAGATTGATCCTTTTTTTTGTTTTAAATTTATACATTTTTTTTTTGTTATCATTCACTTGGTAATTCTTTTATTATAGAGAAAAAAAAATTATCTTTGCGCTACCATTTACTGGAGAAGCTCAATTTTTTGTTCTATTGTTCTTCGACTTAAGTTTCAAAAATAATTAAAATAAAACAAAAATTCAATGCACATCAATATTGAAAGAAAATTATCCTTGAAAAGAAATTTTTAATATATACATATATTTAACTACATGCATATATGTATATATATATATATATATATATATATATATATATATACGCAATAAATACTCAAAATTTTCTAGTCATGCTCATTTTTGAGCAGATCATTCATTTACTTCTATTATTTTAAGAAATTTTTTAAAATTTAAAATTTAGAACAAAGTTGTTCCAATACATTATATGTTTTTTTTTTGCTTCAGCTAACCTTATTCGATGGTGTTCGTAAAGAAAACTGAATTATTAGTATTTGAAATTGTATAAATTTTTATTAAATAACAGGAAAATTTCGTAACTATTTAAAAAAAAAATTATTTTCTTCGTCTTTAAAATAGAATTTTCTACTAAAACTTAAAAGGTTTCATTCAATAACATTGATTTTATGTCATACTTTACACCCGCTTAATGTTTTCAAATCATTCTTTATACATACAAGTAGACATTCAGAAAATTACGAAAATTTATTTCAATTTTTGTTATTGTGTCGAGGAAAAATTTTGCACTATTGATTGCTTTATAATTTTTTAAATTACTCAATATTATTCTTCAAATGTGTTAATCAATAAACTTCGACCTGTGGTGTTAATTTTATATATAGAAACATTTGTGGCAGCTATGAAATTAAATATATTATTTATGTATGTACACATTATTTCTATTGTTTTTGTAGGTTTTAATAAAATATTTTAATTGATTCAACTAATTTTCAGAATATATTATGATCTAATAGTTAGTTTTCTTATACAACTGCGCTTAGATAATTTAAATACGATGTGCCTATGCTACTATACATTCCAACAGAAGGCTCATTCCATGACTATTTTTAATTAATTATAACTTATTCTCTAATATGGGGAGATATTAGAACAGTAATAGGGAACTTATTGAATTTATGTAAATGTAAAATTGAAAATTGATTCCATAATCCAAAACAATTTAGATATTCATTCTTCCATACCCAAATTAAATTTGAAGAAAAAGTAATTAATTCAAAAGATTATTATTTTTGTCACACACGTGTAATTAACTATTATACTTTACAACTAAGTTCCTGAATGCAACGGGTGAACCAAGTAATTTTTCAATATCTATATAAAAATAAAATAAATTGAAGAAAATTTCAATCAAATTAAAATCTTTTTTAATTAAAGTATTAAAGTATTTTTCTATGCCTATATACTCTAAAATATTCATTACATTTTATATTCTCCTCTGTGAAATTGTGAAAAAGTGCAACCTGTATCCTACTTATTTTCAAGATAAAAATTTTTTAAAGAATATTTTTTTTCTACCTTAAGTATCAGTCTACTCAATAATCTAATAAAAAAAAATTTTTTTTCAAAACTATTTAGTACTGTATTCTGTATTATACAATCGTACAGAGAAACGAAAACTTCACTCTTTTAGTAAAATAAATTGACTGGCCAACATTTTTGAATAATTCAAAAGGCTGCCAACCTACCATGTTTATTGGCGGCAAGTGATGGAGTATAATGCCTCACTAATATATACCATTACTATTTTTGGATTTTGCTTATAAAATTTATATTCGAACAGATAGTCTGCTTGTTGTAGAGTTACGACTAAGTTATGTTTGCCATTTTGTATCTAATACTTAAAATGTCACGTATTTTAAGAAAATTAAAAATATTCTACGTTTACAAGCAATAAAAAATCGTTATTTAATGGTGAAATTTTGATTGAAAATTCCGCTATATGTAAGTGTTTATATACTCCTAACTTCTAAATTTAGATATCTAGGAAAATTTAGATATCCGCTATATTTAGGCTGGTGCAGACACCAAAACGACATGCGATAAAACTATATAAATAAAATTGAATGTGTTAAGTAAATACGCATTCATCATGTCTTTTATGGATTTTAAAAATAATCGAACTTTTCCTTTATTGAACTTTGTAAAAATAATCGAACTCTTTGTTTTTTATTCAAAAAATTTACATATCATTCGAAATTTTATTTAATAACTCTATACCCATAAGTAAATCGATTTACATGTTATCAAATATCTGAAAAATAAAAGAGTGTTAAAGTATATTGCGACTAAGAAGTTTGAGCATCATTAGATTAGGGGCACAGAAATTACACAACTAACTGAGTATAAGTATTCCATATCCAAACATTAAAAAGGCATTATTATAAATGTGTGTGTGTAGGTTTTAATATCAATATAGGTAGGTGTGCATGTATTATAAATGAATATTTTAATAATCTGTAAAGTTTTTAAATAAACACAAAATATTTTTTCCATATTTTGTCTAATCCGGTTTTCTTAATTTTTTATTTTAAAGAAAAAAAAATCCTTATCGTATCTTCTTACCCTTTTTTAATTATTATTAAAAAAAAATTCTCTTCTTTTTTAAATGAATTTATTTTCTAACATTTTTTTTTTCATACTTAATAAGGGTTCATCATTAAAGAACAAGGAATTAGTAAAGAAAAGTTGTAAAATTATAATCAAGTTTTGCATTATAACTTTATTATGATATGAGATCTTGTTATTGTAGAAAATGAACCTTACTATCTTTAAATACAAGTATGTGGTTTTCTTTTTTTTTTGTACATAACACCTTATAAGTACTTGTTTAACAGAGATCCCCTTAAAAAATTTTTACATACTTACTTAACTCTGGTTTTTGTATTTAACTTTTAAACGATGACAAAAAATCTTACACCACAATAATTTGAAATGAAAATGTTTAAAAACAAAGTGTTATTATGATTATTTGACAATTTTTATAATTTTATTTTGCCTTTACTATGAAACAAGCAATAATAAAAGATTTTATTAATTTTAAGAACACAATTATTGTGATTTTCTTTAATAATTTGAACAAATAGACAACATAATTGCTTTGTGAAGTTTTTTTAAAGTTTAAATTTTCTAGGTTCTCTTGTGCTTTAACTTTAATAAGTAATTTGAAAAAATGTGGTTTTCATGAAAGAGTTTTAAATAAATTTTTAAATAGTAGTTAAACTCAAATTTAGATAGACTTTGACGAATCAAAATAAATTTATTTTTACAATTTATTTACTTAAACAAGAAATTATATTTAGGTAAAGGAAATGAGGCAGGTGATCCGCTGCCATTTCTCTTCTTGGCTACCATGCCTCTCCTTGGGCCGGAGCCCTTTTGTAAGATCGGATCACATATGGTTTCTTGCGTGGATCTAAGAAAGGAATCAGAGAGATGGCAGTCGGAGTGCTGGAAAAGTCTTCCGGTTTGGATAAGAATTTGGGGAGAATTTGTAACACCGCGG
Organism: Condylostylus longicornis; assembly: GCF_029603195.1. NCBI lineage: Eukaryota > Metazoa > Arthropoda > Insecta > Diptera > Dolichopodidae > Condylostylus > Condylostylus longicornis. Next base: position 873,669 of record NW_026578009.1, on the reverse strand, counting down.
TAAAGTTGGGACCCTGCAAGCTAAGCAGGCATCTCAGTAGGATGAGCCTAGAAAGTGGAGGCACTTGCATATTCTATGGGGAGGACGGAGAAACCTAAGTACATCTTCTGTGGGAGTGTAATGATCTAGCTCATAGGAGAAGGAAAATACTGGGAAGCTATTCTTTCACGGCGACGGAATTGCAGTCGTCCGTGCCTCACAAGTTGCTCGAGTTCATCAAGAGGGTGGCTCTCGAGCGTGTGCTATAGGACATGACCCGCATATACGTAGTCGCGATGTACGGTTCACCTAGTTGTACAAATCCACAAATCTGCAATATTTAGGTATACATATATTGTAGAAATAATTATTTATGCGGCTTTAAAGTGTAATTACCAAGCAAAACTATGAAGGACAGGCATTAAATTGTTAGTAAGTATGAAAATTTCTGCAATTTATATTATTGATGCAATTATATGGTACGAACAAAAGAATACGACAATAAATTCCAAAAATTCTCAAGTCCCAAAAACAATAATAAATTGGAAAATTCAAAAAATAGTATCAAAAATTTAAGTATAAATTCATACTTGGCCGCAATTGCAAATTAAAATGATGAAAATTAAAAAAAAATAAAAATTCTTTTGAAATTATAATAAGAAAATGCAAGATTAAATGAATTAAATATATTCAAGTTATACATAATATGTATATCTAGGTTCTCTGAATTTTATAAAGACGTCGAATTCACATAAAACTAAAGTAATGACTGCATATTGAAATAAAATCAAAATTTAAATAAGAATAGCTCAATAAATTACATTATTTTTGTACTCAAGATTTTCAGGAAATTTTTGATAATATTTTTCATGTGCACTTAATATTTATTACATAAACGTTAAATACGAATGAATGTATGTACTCTTATATCATAATACACACATTCCTACGTATATAGAAAAAAAAAACCTTAAAAACTCGACTCATACGATATAACACGACACGCAATATTATATCAATGGACTGAACAAAAAAATAAGTGCATATATGTAAATACAAAAAGCAAGCATTATGTTGTACTATTTCATCCGATGTCACAATGTTAACTAATACATATGTATATGACAAACAAATTTAAATAAAAGAATTATTGTATATTTTGATAAAAGAAGAAAAAAATATTGTGGGAGTAATTATTTAATTAAATTCTAACAGATAAACATCAGAAAAACCATGATTTTACTAATTCTTACAATGCACACACAAGCTGTACGATTTATCATTTGTGCAAGATTACAAACATTCATACATATATGTACATGCGAACATACATTAAAACATTCATTCAATCTATTCAAAATATTTAACAAAAAAGCTTATCAGGTGAATTACAAAGATTTTTTTTAATTAAATTTTTTATTTCAATATTTTTTTTGTTTTTTATTTCTCGTTATTAAAATTCAAGAAAATTACAGACATTGTGGCTGGTTTTTTTTTAAGTACAAATAAAAATGACATATTTTTCATATTGTTTTTTTCTTTTCGAAATCATAGTGGAATTCTCCTTTCATAAATAATAAAAAAAAAAATCCATCTCGCAAGCAATAGACACGAGAACATTGTATGTATACTTATGTATACATACAATGTTCTCATAATATGTATACTTATATTTATTCATATTGTAATAAGAACATATGTTTGGAACAGGGATGGCAAATGTGATACTTTTGTACCAAACGTGATGTTTTCAGAAGTAAATTGGTGCGGTAGTACGCTCAATTAAAATGGGATACTTTCTACTAGTGCATATTAATTATATACAAAAATATTCGTTTTAAAAAGAATAAAATCCAAAACCTTTCTTGTACTATTCCGAATATAAAAATTTATTTTGTTTGTCAGCTTCGTTACTATTATTTTCTGCACATGTAAACCTGACATATATTGTTACTTGTCAATAATATGTCGTGTATTGGATCACCTACAACTTAAGAAGTCAAAGTTGCTTTTTTGTTTGTCGAAAAATTCCCTGAAATTGTTTTGGATATTTGAATTTTCAAAAATACACTAATTTTTTAAAATGGCTGGATTGCAAGTAAAGTACCGGCAACTTCAGCTCCCGCTGGAATATTGAAAGTTTTTAAAAATTTATAAAATTACTATAAGTAACCTAAAATCATAATAATCTTAATCATAAAAAAATATTTCAGACATGATGTAACGTTACAAAATTCTACCTTAAATTCAAAAACCGCAGATGCTTCAGAACATAGAAATCGTAAATGGTGCCCAAGGAAATTCTATAAATCTTCAAAAAATCCCTGGTTAGAAGTAGATAATAATTGTTTATCCCATAAACAATGGAATATCATAATATTGCGATTGCTGGAATTGTTTCTCGCATTGAAAGGCATGTGATTGCAACAACTATAAACAAAATTTAACTCAAACTACGGGAAAATAGAAAATGCTTACACTAATTTCAATATAATATATTTTGCACGCAGTAAAGTGGTACTCTCAGTTCTAGCTTGATACGTTCAGAAAACGTAACGTAGTACTCCATAAATGTTTGTTGAATTTCCATCACTGTTTTGAAGTTTCCCATATTCTACGTTTAAAACAACTCATTTATAATATGTATATGCTTCACTCACTCGCAATCACAATAATTATACATTGTAAAATAATAAAAAATATTTTTTTTTATTGTAATAAGTATGTACTTCCATTGTAAAAACTGAATGATTCTGTAATTCTTAGAGTACATATTATACAAAATATGTATTCATGTTATATGCATGAACCTCTATATTGATTTAAAAATTATGAACATTTAATATAGCATGTTAAACTTTAAGACTATGCAATATGCATTCTTTTAACGGACAATAAGTAAACGTAATAAAACGAACTCCCTAATCCAAATTTTCAAATTTTATAATGACATTTTCAATTGGGATGATTCGCGATGAGTTCTTGATCTTGTCGAAATAATTAATTGGAAATAATCTTTGTTACTCGACGAACGAATGCCGTTTTGCTAGATTCGTTTCGTCGATTGCGACAAAAAGAAAAATTTTATTAACTATTAACATAAGTGAATTTGAGTTTTCAAAAAAATATAACAAAATTTTCCAAAATACTCTGATAATATATGTAACACTTGGCTTCATATCAATAAAATATATTAGTAAATGAACCGAAATTTTATATGTATAGTTTAAACTCACACAATATAGCCCATAAAATTTAAATTTCCTAAATAACATTTTATTTATTATAACACTCAATTTTTGTATATACCTGAATTTTAAAAAGAACAATTCGAAATAAGAAATCCTCACCTTGAATGACACTACACATTCATTTAGGTACCTTTTATTTTTGTTAATCTTACATTCCCAAATATATCCCAAATTAGGTGTCTATGTGTATGTAGTGGAAGGTATAAAGAGAGGTATAAATAATTATAAATATTGACAAAGTTAAGAAAGATCAGCGCCATTGTGTAGAAGAAAAATGAAACCAAGTTATAAGAAATTTACCTAAAACATTTGCATGTTACATATGCATTTTTTATTTCTAGGCAACCTTAAAATATCTAAATATAAAACATGAAGAACAAAAATCGATTTTTAAAGTTCAACTTGAATCCTATTTAAGTTCATAGTCTTCTTATGATAGTATGGTTGTATTCTATTCAACACATGGAAACATTTTAAGCGGTTTCATATGCTTCTTAACATTTTCAATATGTTTTTTAAATTATAGGTAGTTAAACACATACATATATATAATATAATAATACTAGTAAAATTTTTAACATGTGTGTAGGTGTTTAATTGTTTATTTAAAAAAAAATTGAGTTTGTTGTATAGGAATTAATTTTAAGCCTAAGTTCTTAAATTTTTTGTGTGACCTTTTGATTTCTTCTCCTTTAAATTTTTTTTTTTTAAATATTTTCAATTGAATCTAAAGCTATACGCATATACTCCATTTTTTATTTAATTTAGATCTTATAATGTTATAGAAGCATCCACCTATTTATTTTGATATGAAAAAAATTCCTCTTCTTTAATTTTTTTTATATTTTATTACATAATAGTCAAAAAAAAATAAAAATTCTCTGTGGACTGCAACTTAGTTATAAGAAAATATGTGATGGAGGGAAAATATTTTTTTTCCTTTAAAATATAAATAAAAATAAAACCGGAATTTTGATTATCTAATCGAAAATAAATGAGCGGCTCCCAGAAAATTCAATTTAGAAAGTCATCGGGTTGAAAAAAATTTCTGGAATTCTATATTGTAAATAAATAAGTATTGGAAAAGAAAGTAAATTGGGAATTTTAATTTTTAGTAAAATCTTTTTTAAAAATTTTTCATAAAATTTTTTTATAAGCACTTTTGATTTTGAAAATAAGAAAAAAAGTTTTTGTTTCCTTGTTTTCTCCTTAAAGAAGTGTTAAACCAAAATAGCTAAAATTTGATATAAAAATTTTTTGGTAAGGACCCAAACCTTAAAAATTCTAAATTTAAAAGTTTTCTGCTAATAATTGGCTTTTTATATCTTATTTATTAACTCCTTATTAATTCAATTCTGTTTGTAGTCCTAAGGATAGAAGCCAAGGAGCAAGACCATTTATGGTTTTTTTTTTAAGAAAATTTTATTATTGTTACTTTTGTAATGCCAGGATAACACCAAAATTTTTATCAATTTATGGAATATGCATATTTATATATGAACGCAATATACGCAGCGATGGATTTACCGTATATATAAAGTAGACATTTGCAATGAGCGCCGGAAAACAGAACGTCGTTGAAAACTAATATAACTCGATAACATTTCTTTATACACAAACATTGCAAAAAAAAAAGCTATTCGTTTAATTTCAGGCTTTAATTCTACGACTAATCTTGCATTCAGTATGATATATGTAGTTACAAAAAAGTTATTTAGTATGCGCAATTTGCACTGTTTTTTTGCATATTGTTCATTATTTTAGAACCGAATGGGGCGGGGACTCATTTATTGGCACTTAATTCAAATTTTAAGCGCATTAAAATTTTTTTTCTCATTTTTTTTTATTTTAATATGTACCAAAAAGTACCTGTGTGTATTAAGAAGGAAGTATTTAAAAATTGTTGTAATTTGAAATGAATAGCAATCTCAACTCATAAGTATACTAAAAACTAATAGTTAATGTAACATCGTATGTGATTAAAATTTTCGGTAGCATTTATTAAATAACAATTTTACTGTCAAATTAAAGATAAATTACTTATTTTTGTTTTAACAGTACAAGTAAATTGAAAGAAATTATAACTATTTAAAAATATTTGCTACTCATCTTTCCAAATTGGCATATAATTAACAAAAATTGATAAAAAGCTATATAAAAAAAAATCAATGTTATACTAGTAACAAAATAGCATTTCAAGGCGATTTATTTCAAGAGCGCAATAATGTTCCGTTTCGGTATTTGAGATTAAAACAAAAGTTTGTTTCTTTTTTTTTAATTTTCATTTAATGAAATTAATATACAATCTAAAACCGATAGTCTATACCCCAAGACATAAAAATATTTTAAAAATTTTTATTTAAATTTTAATTTTTTTTTTATTATTAATAAAAATTTTTTAAATATTTTATGGATATTGCCGATATCATATTTCATGTAGTTAATCAACTTCTTCAAAAATTTTAAAATTATTAAAACTATTTATGTATACTTATGATTTTAATAAAAAGAAAAATAGAATCAATTAAAATAAATTATGCAAAAACATTCAATATTATTATTTAGATTTGTTAATGCAATCGTTTACAACGGGTGCTTTTGTTTACTTTCGGATTTTCGTATTTTTATTTTTGAGATTTTTCAAATGATTCATCACAGTCCTCAAAGACAAATCGACTTGAATTTTAGTGAATATAAGTAAATAATCAACCTAATTATCAAGGGGAAGCTCATACCCAAGAACATGTTCTTCGAATAAAAATATCAAAATTTACAAATGGTTATTAAAATTAAGATAATATTCGTTTTGCAATTAGTTTCATGTCTTGGGGATTAGACCTGCAAATAAGCCATCAAGATCATGCGTTTTCTCTAATATTTTCTTTAGGGTGTTTTTCATATTGGTATTATCTTTGGTTATTACCCTTTTTTTGGCGATATACTATAAAGATATCGTTCATAAAATGAATCAAATTCAGGGGCATTAATAAAACGACTGAAATGCTTTGAAATTGATTGGTGCTTTAGAAAAAACCAAATGGACATTTTAAATTTTTCAATATATTTAAAAACCTTACGATTAAATAATCACCCATTCTGTAAAAAGCATGAATTAATCAATTTATTTATACTAGAAAAACATTATTAAGATATTTGTTCGTATCTCGTATGTTAAATAAAATGTTCGTGTTTATTGTGATAGTTAAAAATAGCAGCTTACATGAAAATAAAAAAAATTGTTAATACAAGACTGGTTACAAATATTGTATATTTTATAAGTGTTTCCCCTTTTAATGACTTAACTGTAAACATACATAATATACTTAATAATATTTTGTAAGCAAACAAATGAATAAAATAGAAATATGTAAATAAGTATTGAACTTGACCTCGTTCAGTACAAAACAAATCATTCATTTTAGCTATATTTTTTTTCAATTCACAATTTCAAAAATAAAAGAGAAAAAATCTAGTTTAAAAATATTTCAAATAAACTTCACTCATAAATTTCATGAACCGTGAAATTATAATGGAATAATAAATAATAGTAAGCGAGCAAACAGAAGCGTACTAAGCAAGAAAACAATAAAACATAAAAGAAAAATTTTGAAAAAAACAGCTCTATGAATTAAAATTATAGTAATTTTAATACAAGTAATTTAATGGTTTATGAAAAGAAAATAAATTATAAATGGAAACGGAGTTTAAGTTTGACACTTAATTTTGTACTAAACGAAACTGATTATTAAGTTAACACCAGTGATTATTAAGTTTCCGAAAGAGTTGGATACAGTGAAATATTATGAGTGAGGGTTTCACACATTGCTCTCATCTTAAATTTTCTTTTAAAATCGTTATTGATGTCTAGTAAAATCGTGAAAATCTCTATAATTATACTCTAAAAATTTTATAACAGACAGTTGATTGTAGTGTTTATAACAGATTTAATCATAGTCGGCAACTGAACTAAGCAATTTTAAGATTAAATTTTAAATTATTCGATTATATTTTAGAACTAACTGACAATATTAGGAAATTCAGGAAATATTCTCAAGTACAATTTTGATACGCGTGAATATTTAAGAAAAAGCAATGCTAAACATGAAAAATTTTAACACCTTTTATAAAATTTATGGTGAAAAGTATATTAAATACCAAATTCCTTAATATGCGATATGATATGTCTTAAACCCTTTCTTAAAATGTCGTGTCGTAAATAATTAATTTCGTATACAAGTTCTAAAACAAGAGTTCTACACCACTTTGAGGTCTTTCTGTCGCTATTCATAGTTTCCATTAATACAAGCACTTATTCAAAGTTGCGTTAGATCACCGCGTTTCTAGTTTTTCTTTATTTTAAAAGAGCTTATAATAGCATTTAATCCAAATTACAATGATTTCAATATCCTGACGCATTCAAGAATTGTAATCGTTATACTAGCATTTATGCGTAAATTTTCATCAAAATTGGATATTGACAAGTGCGGTTTAAATAAAGACTCTTAAACTTTGAAAATTTTTAGATACCTACATACCTATATAAATGTATCAAGTAACAATTTCCCATAACATAAATTTAGATTTATTAATAATTTTATCTATAAATATTTTCCGTATATCTTAAAAATTATAAAATTCTAATAAAAGACATAATAGTACAACGCTAGTTATATTTTTACTAATAAAATGTCAGATCAATGTTAGTATGACTAAAATTATGAATAAATTCCAAAAAAAAACAGAAAATCAACGTTCATTTATTATTCAGCAATAAATTTTAAAATTATCGAACATTTTTGTTTTCTTGGAAACGTTCTCTTATAACAAAAAAATCTTAATTCTCCTATATATTATGCATATACAATCAACTTTCGCGGTTGACCCCAAAATTAAGTATGCGGGTTTAGAAAAAATTTAAAAGCAGATTTTTTCTTTTTCATTATCTTCATTTCTAATTTAGATTTTGCTGTTAAAATTATTTGAAAATATTTTTGCCCACTAATAGATTTTTTGCCAATCTCTTAGGCTGTAGAGAACGGACAATTTTAAAAGAAGAGCAAGTATATTTCAGCATTATAATGCCAAACCCCTTTTTTTTGGCACATTTCATAAAAAATTTTTGGAAAAATATTTGCTTATTAATTTCACTTTTGTCTGTCTGATTAAAAATATTCTATTTTTCACAATATAAAAAATTGCAAGGCATTTGCTGGTATCACGCATTATTTAATATAGAACAAAATTTTTAGGCATCCTATTTGTACAAAATCAAGTTAAAGCTCTTCAAAATTGTGAAAATGCAATACTCGTATTTGAATTTTAAATTTGTAAGTTTTTCAAATGTCAACTCAACTTATAAGATATTTAATTCAATCTTAATAATAGTAGAACTTAATCATAGAAATCATTTTAAAATTACTTAAGATCCCTTTGCAACATTTCACGACTATAAGATAATTAATTCAGTTGGTATTACAATTAAAACCCAAAACTATATACAAAAACTAAATAACTCCATAACATATTCCAAATAACTATATAATTTTCCAAACCAATTTGTTAAAGAAAATAATTATTAGCAAATGGTTCTAAATACTTTGTCTCTAACATTTTTAAAAACCAATGAGTTGCATTAAAAAAAATTATAATAAACTTCAAAGATAAAATGTGCCTTGGATTCCTTAATATGCCTTGGATTGGCATTATCTGATATTAAATTACAGTAGGTTTTAAAAATAGCTAGTATACTTATATTAAGTTTTCAAAAATTTTTGATCTATTCAAGGTTAAAGTAAATTTAAGAATGTAGAAATAAAATTATTGTACAAATTAAATATAAGTTAGATAATTAACTATCGTATATAGGTATATACAGTTCATATTTTTAAACCGACATATTTACGAGGGTACAGGGTGAACTTGTAACTTGGTATAAGCTGCTCGACTTAAATGGCTATAAATTCCATAATTATTAACTGATTTAAAAAAGCTAATATGCAATGGAAAACTTAAAAGTATAGCGCATTTTTAAAAAATAGAGTGGGGTATTTTTGGGGTTAAGTATTTATTCACGCCTCCCCTCCCCTTCCTGCCCCCCCCCTTAGGAGCGACTTTTTCATAAAATTTTCCGCTTTTCTGCCCCTGACAGATTATACCACGTTACAGATCTATCCTGTATAGATAAACTCTAAACTATAATTGTAATCATAAAAGCACAAACGTTTTTACAAAACAAAAAAAATTACATAATTTTTATTTTTTTCACTGAAATAATTGTAATAACAAAAAAAAAAGTTTTTCATTGATGAATAATCACTTTTTAATAACATGATTTTAAATTTTCCAAAAATCATACTTATTAACATACATACATATACAGGTAAAGCCACTGACCATAATTATAAACTCATAAACGCGTATATACATCTATGTATAAATAGAACAATCACTACTGTAGCACTTTGTTATTGTTTTCATTAAATGCTCGAAAGGAAAATATATGTATGCACAATAAATTTCAGATAGCCTTAAAAGTTAACTAAACACAACTATTTTTATTATTTAATAATTAAATTTTAACCGGAAATATATAAATAAAAAAGAATTAAAATTTTTGAATAAAATTCTACTACTGGCACACATTACACTTATACGTACACTTATGACTCAATTGAATCCTTAATTATAAAAGTATTTATTATGCATTATCTCCAATTTCTATTCTTATAATATGGCATGAAAACCAAATTTTGTTTTTGTTCTTCTCTTTTAAAATTATTATAGATATAGGGGTATCAATACCAATTATGAATTTCAATGGATAATAATTGTATACTTATTGATTTATTTATAAAAAAAAAATTGTGATGAATAATTCGTTTGTGTCTCTGTCACAAACAATTAGAAATTCTAAACTTTAAACAATATTTGAATTCGAATTTGGAGCTATACATGTATGTATGTATGTAAAATGCTGTACATAGTACATTAAGGCTGTATTATATGTACATTAAGTATTTGAACAATTAAACAATTAAATCATCGTTTCATGTAAGTATTTGTAATATTTTGTAATTTTTTCTTAGCATAACCATTGTAACTTTAAAACAAACATATACATATACATATTTAAACAATATGTTGATGTAGCTATATGTACAATACATTCTTATTATATTAATTATTGTTTAATGTGAGTGATTATAATTAAGAGAGTATACATTATATATTTTTAAGAAAAGTATACAGATATATATGTTTTCTATTGATAAAAAAAACAAACAATCTATAATCTTATCTAAAAACAAATATATAAAATAAATTAGCATTAATTATTATAGCCCTTTATTGAAGAAACCTAAAATAATAGGTATATATGGTAGTCATGCTTATAATTCTTGTTGAATATTAAGAGATTATAGCTAATCAATGAGTATGCCAAACAGAATATTAAATTTAATCTGCGATTGAAATTCAATAAAAACATTTTGTTTTTTTAAGAAAACTGTGCTAAATTTGGAACAGATCTGGATATTAATATTTTAATGAAGTTTCATTGTTTTGTCCGAAAACTTACTTAAAGTGTTTTAGAACATTATAGTACTTTAATAGTATAGATGAATTTATAAGTACTTTAATAGTTTATAGTAAGTATAAAAAGTTTTTGAAATTTTAATGGTTTATTGATTTTTGAAAGAAAAATAAATTTTAATTTAATTAAATTTGCTAATTATGGTTAATTTGCAAAAAAAAATTTTTTTAAATATTTTTCACATTTATTACTTTATGAAGTTTAAATTTCAGAATGACATTTTGTTAAAATTGCGGTAGCAATGATTCTTCGAGAACAATCAACTAGTTTTACTAGTTTATAACATAAATCAGAGATTTGAATGGCTTTTAAATCGTATTAGGAGATCGATATGTAAGTATTATAACAGTACGTTGCGAAAGTTACTAGAATTCCTAACAAAATAAAAATTTATTGCGAATTCTACAGTCAAAATTTTTTTTTTAATTTCATGAGAACTCTTACAATTTAAGCAATATTATTTTAAAAGCATATCTGACCATTGGTGCAGTGGTTATGGCACCGGTCCTTTAACCGAAGGGTCTCGGGTTCAAACCACGGTCAGGTCACTATAAAAATTATATTCAATATTATTATAACTTAATATACAATACTAATAAAAAAATATTATACAAGTAATTTTCAAATACGAGTATTCCTAATATTCGATATTAAAAAACTAAGAAAAATAAACAGTAAATATTAATAACCTCAAATAATTAATATAAATAAAACTACGGCAGGCTAGTCACCTACCTAGTTTTAAACTCTATGACGCTATGAAACTAGTGCATGAGAAATCATGCACTAGCCCTATGCTCCTTCTAGGAGTGAATAAGGAAAAAAAAAAAAAAAAAAAAAAAAAAAATTTAAAAGCATAAATACAAATCTTAGTAAATGATAAACAAAGTTATGCAAATTGGTATACAATAGCACATACACATATAACAGATTACAATTCTCGAAACAATATTTTGCATAAATTGCATATTATTTAATATACTATCAAAATTTCGATAATTTTAATATATTGGTACATATACATATAGTATGTATATTTTTTATTTATAAACATTATCAGAAAAATTATTATATTATAACTGCACATCATAATTCTGTTATACATAATGTATGTAAATTCAACTTCAAGGTTGATATTATTATACGTAATATATGCATCAATCAAAATTAATATAAGTAATTTCTAACCAAATTTTATAATATTTTGTATTATATATATACTATTGTTGTTGTTTGAAAATGTTAAATATTAAAATAATGATTATTGTAGTCCATTATAGACTCGTATAACATTAATTTTATTACTGTGATAATAATAATTTTACGTATATACTTGAATTGTATTATTGTATAATGCATTTACTTTGTAATATAAACTAGTATTAATAACACTTAATTTACAGTTCACTAAAATGAGATCGTATTAAATATAATAGTTTTGAAACTTTATAAAATAAGCAAAAAATAAAATAACTTTTATAACTTCTTTGAAATTTAATATCATTGAATAAAATAAAAACAAAATAGTTCTTATATTATATGATATATACTAGTTTAATAGTATAATAAAACATGTGTTACAATATAAGAATTTCGATACTGTTATATTATAGTGTATTAAAAAAAAAACATGTGTAACCTATACAATATTTTTAATAAGAATAAGAAAATAAAAGAAGAAACATGGGTATATACATATAAGAGAATAACATAAAAATAGTGAAAATATTAATAAAATAAAACAAAAAAAAGTAAGTAATTAACATAAATTATAGTGAAAATTGTAATATATCTACATACATACATACTTTATTACACGTTTTTTTTTTGTATTTATTACAATATATACGATATAAACGCATTAAAATGAGGCAGCATGACATTAATGATTTTTGCCAACTTTCACCCTACATAATACAAATATAATATCTACGCATATGTATGTAAAATCTATTCATATATGTTTATATCAAAAATGTTTGATACACAAAATATTCTATACCACAAATTCGTATTATACTTTTGTGTATATACTTATATGAGTGACATGAGTAAATTTTGTCTATATAGTCACTGCCGGTCAAAAGCGAAATTTTTTTTTCTCTTAAGAATGAAAACAAAAATAAATTATTTTGTATACATGTATGTAAATATACTTATCATCATATTCGTTACTCAAGATAAAATATACCACATTCTTACTTTATGTACCTGCGAATATAAGGTAAATAATCCTGTTATTGACACATTTTGAAAAAATTCAATTTTAACATAAAAATTTCCTAGACATGGTTGGTATATTGTGTTCCATTTTTTTTTTAATAAACAAATTTAATATAAATATAGGTATTTCAAATTATTATTTTGTTTTTATAGGAATAGTCAGACACTAGAATAAATTTTTTTCTATATTACTGATATTTTGAAATTTTAATTCGTAATTCGTACATTAATTTATTTGTTCAAAATCAAATTAAATTATAGGCATTAAGTATTTATCGTGTGCCGACAGTAAGTGGAAAGCCTTGTGGTCGTACCTTCAACAACGGCCTGGTGATTACTGAGTAGTGCGGTAGCAAAACTACACATTTGTTTTAACTGGAATGCAGTTGACACAGATCTGCCGCACTTCCTACGTCAACCAACCAACCAACCGTTGTATTTCATATACTTATAAACTTTTTATATAAAATAAAAGAAAACTGTATGTTTACGCGTTATATTACCATAAGTCAATATACCTACAAAATTCTTAATAACTAATACGTCGGTATGTATAATGTATAAGTATGTCAGTGAAAGGGCCATTGTCTTATACATATTAGAATATTTACCTTATGATATTATGTTTACATAAAGATATTTGTCACAATTTTTTAATTTCATCTATACATATACATATATTATAGATATCTAGTTATACACCATAGTTTTGAAATACTCAGCATGTGATGGAATATATAAAAGTCTTCTTTTTTTTTCTTAAAAAATAGCTATTTTATTACAAATTTTTAAAAATACAAAAAAATTTCAATATAAATTTTATTTTTTAATATTTTAAATTAAAAACAATACTTCTGTGCCTTATAGCCTATTTATAACAGTGTATACCTATAGTCTAGTATAAACTAATAATAATATCTTAAAATATACTAAAATTATCTTCTATGAAATTATTAAGAAAGAAAAAAAAAAAGAGAGAAAATAATAAAAAAACTGCTTTTGATTTTCTTAATTTTTTTGACACAAATTTCAAATTTTTTTAAAGGCCTTTATTAAGATTTAATTTACCAAAAATGAACAAATTATAGCTAAGCTTAACAAAGGGAAATTTTTTTTGATAATCTTGAAATCTTTTACAAAAAAAAAACATAATTTCGAGACATTTAAATTACCATAAAATAATTTGGTTTTTATTTTTCTGTTTATCCGTTCTAAATAAATGTGGTCATTTTGATAATAAATAATTTATGTATGTATACCAGTATTAAAATTATTAAAAATCATGTTAAAACCATGTTAAATTCAAATATATTGGTAGATATATATGATTGGATCATCGTACATTGGTAGATACATATGTTAATACAAAATATATAAAAAAATATGAAATTTATATATGTACGTATGTAAGTAAGTGCACACAAACCTTTTATCCATGATCGAATGGGTTTTACTTTTATTTTTTTTATTTCTTTCTTTGTCTTTTCTTTCCTTTGATTTTCTGTTGCATTTATACTTTATAAACAATTCAATTTTTGAATTGTTTGCATTTATTGTATTCAGAATTTTCAAAAAAAAAAAAAAATTCTTAATTTTTAAATAAATTTTCTATTAAAATCAAAAACTCTCAAATATTTAAATTAAATGACACACAATTTTTAAAATAAAAATTATGAATAATTTTTTGTTAAAAATTAAAAATTAAGTAAAAAAGAAAAACATGGCAAACTTCACTTTTATTTTATTTTATCGGAAACAATATTATAATAGGAGAACAAAAAGAAAAAGGCCATGCAAAAATATTATTTATGGTAAGTATAAATTTTTTTTTTACTAATTCACACACTCATAAATATTGCAATTGCAGCATAATCGCTCTATATATTTGTTTATTTATATGTGCTTGCACTGTACACATAATAATATTATTTTCAATAAAAATGCCAACAATAATAATATTGCAACATAATAAAAAAAAAAAAAACCACGAAAATATGAAAAAAAAAACAATATCACTTGCACGTTTACAGGTAGACAAAACAATATTATCGAAAAAACACTCAATACGAGCGCATTTTTAAATGAAAACTAAACAAAAATTTTTCGTAAACATTTCAAACCAACACACATTTGCATTAAAACATGATATTTTCATTTCTATACATATACTTTACAAACACATAAGCAAAATTTATTATTTTCTTTTTTGTTTTTGCTTTTAAACCAATACAAATTTAAAAAAAAAAAGTTTTTTTTTTTCATTTAGACAGAGGACTCTTCTTCTTCACATTTTTTTTTCTTAAGAGAGGCACAAAATATTTTTTTTTCTTTTTCACATTTTTCTCTTAAAATATTTATTAAGTGCCGGCTTTTTTTTTTAATTTTAATTAAATTTAATTTATATTATATTATTAAATTATATTTAATTAAAATAAATAAAATTTAAATTTTGGTTAAAATGGTTTCTTTTCTTGACTTCACTTTTTAGTGTCGTTGTAGGAACAATAAAAGGTATAAAATTTTTTGTCTTTTTTTTTTTTTTTTTGTTATTCATATAAGAAGAAGTTAAACCGTACCACCCGCATTTCTCAATTTTTAAATAAGTGATCTCTATACAAGATATTCGATCGTACTAAAATACTAAAACCAAATCATTAAAGTTTTAAAATAAAATACACACAAAGAAATTTTTATCTTTTAGATTTGTTTCTTTAACTGTCTTATTTGTTTTCTTTTTTGTTTTTATTATTGTAATTCGAAATGTCAAAAAAGTTTTTAATTTTGACCGCTAAATTAACTTGGCGCTCATATCGATTTGTGGAAAGTAAATTTTTTGTGTTGTATTTGAGTAAGAATTAAAAAAGAAACCAGTTTTTATTATCAGTTAATTTCAAAAATGTAATTGTTATATTGGTATACATATAACAGAATCCGTTTCAAATTTCCATGACTTTGAAATTGCTATAGTAGTGCATCTATGTTGATACACAGCTAAACAGTTTGAACTCGTAAAGCAAATTGTGTACAATAATAGCAAAATTCCTAACTGTCTAATTTATCAATCCAATCTAATTTATCACAAGTGTATAATATGTTTTTCAAGCATATACACTTTTTAAATCTAGAATTAGATTTTTATAATTTAGACAATAATGCACTGAACGTATTAATATTATTTTTTTTTTGTCCGAAAAGATAATTTAGAAGAAGTTGGATATAGAACAATTTATTAAAATATTATCACTGCATAATTTTCAAGTTAAAAACACATCTCCTGCTATTATGCAAATTTTAGAAAAAAAAATTCGTAGCTAAGTAAACTTGCTAAAGAATTGTCCTATTGTCGCATACAAAACTTTATCCAGCATTGTGACAAATTTTCTTCTTTATTTAAAATTTTGGCTATAATAGTTTTGTTTAATTTTCCCGGAAAAAATTTCGAATCGAATTAAAACTATTTTCATTATATGTTTTTACCTTTAACGATAAAATAAAAAATGGGAAAATCAATCTTTTCTGATGTTATTAGTTTTTTGAATTTATTCGTGGCATTTTATTCGTGTTTGTGGATCAGAATAATTGCAAAATGGCTTAATGGTATCTTTGAGGCTCGAACGTGCAACGTCGCTTTCAAATGCTCTTCTTTCTTTACACCTATTTGAAAAATATTTTTGCATATTTATTACAATATCATTTTATGTAATATCTTTTCAATTACATCCAAGTTTTAATAAACATTTTCTGAACATTTAACGAAAATAATAATTTTATAAAAAATATTGCATACTTACAGGAGAACCTTATTTAAGGAATTAGTCATGTACAATAAAGTAGTTTTATCGAATTCATTATTTTGCCCAAATTTTAAATTTCACAAAAATAAAAAACTTGTGGATTCTTAAGATTCTTCAACTTTACAATCTGGTGTTTTTAACTATCAAACTTTAATAGACTAACAGTTAAAGTGAAATAAATATAATAAACTTTTGTAACAATTTCAACGGTAGGGAATTGATTCTAACACTTTTTTCGAAGTACTGGAGGATAGCATACATCATGAATCATTTCCAGAATAAATTATAAATATAGCAAAAAAAATTCTTTTTAGTTATGCCACAAATTATGAGCAAAAAAATTAATAATACAGAATTTTCGATTTCATTGAACTGTTTATGAAGTACACTTATTACATCATCTTTATTCTTATGTCCTAAATTCTAAAAGCAAGTAAAAAATCCATTTGTGTCCATCAATAAATTACCATAAGTAAAGGCTACTAGTTGTTCTTAGATAATAACAACATGTTTCTTCCAAATATCAAATGTTTTTAATTTCTAACTCATAACCACTTCATAGTTTTAAGCAATATGTTCGCATTATTTAACCTTACCTGTCCAAATAAAATAATATTCATTCGTAACAAAAATGTAGATATATAAGAACTTCAACATACTTATTTTTTAAGAATAATGACGTGTAATGAAAGAAAAGAACACAGTGGTTTTCAATGCATTATAGAAATTTTCTTCTGTACAAAGAGCTGTATTTCATTATATACATAATATGATATTACCTGTCGTCCAAATAAAATATTTCTTATTCAAAGCATTGTGTTTAAAAGTTAAATAGCAAAATATAGCAAATAATTTCTCCCTTTCAACAATTCCTACTCAATAGCCATAGTAAATTTCTTTATTAATTACCACTGCAACATGCCTTAAATAAATTATTATGGTATTCAAATTTTGAATTATAAAGGCTCTTTGTTTTTATAAAGTTCAAATTAGAAACATATTTAGAACATTTTCTTACCAATTTGCGCATTCGATTAAACTTTCTTTGTCATAAGAGACTATTTAAAAAATATAATGTTCAACGTTAAAACTGAATAAATTAAATTGGAACTTTTAAGTTTTGTAGTTCTAACATTTAAAAATTTTGTTTTCATAAAAATGCATAATTTTACAATTACCATTCAATCCAATTTTTTTTTAAATTAATACGTAAATTTCACAAAATGTTAATATTTATTAATCACTATTGAAAGAAACATCTTTCATTAAAATTTTTCTAACGTGGTGATTTTTTGTTTAATAATCCTGTTAATTTGCATGATACAGGATTTATATAACAAATCAATTTCTTCACTTATTGTTGACTAAAATCAAATTGCATATCTTTAGCAATATTAAGTTGATTTGGTGTGCACAATTAATTACAAATGAGAGCCTTATACTGACCAGGTAAAAATACCAAATTGCTAATGCGAATATAACATGTAACAGTAACTGACCTTTCATAGTTTCGAAGAGTACCCAAAAAAAATGGAAATTCTTTTTTTTTTTTTTTAGTTAAAATTTAAAATTTTCTAGTTTAATTGTTTTATTTATAAATTATTTTATACTCATATGGTAATAATTATTTTTTTTTTCTATTATTTTTCATGTACATATTAATAATTTTCCTTATAAATTATTATGTTTGTGGATACCAGGCCATGGTACTTTTAAACAAAGGTTTTACTTTTTGTTTTTTCTGTTATAATGTACTTTTAAATAGTATGTATATATGGGAGTTGATTGTCTTTTAAAATATTCTCAGTGAATTTTTCTCAGCATTTTATAAATTCCATTGAAACGGAAAACAGAGATACAACCGTATAACAAATAATGCATTTTTATTGCCGGGAACATTGTACTATGGTTTTATTTTAACATTTTGCAAAGAATAATAGAAATTATGAATACTTTTTTTTTTTTTTTTAAATATAAATATGTAATTTTTTTAGTTCTCAGATAACTGACATTTTTTTTTTTCAACTCATTTTTCGCTTTCAATACATTAAATTACATTTATAGTAATAAGTTGACTGAGAGTGATGTGTGTGAGTATGAAAAATTATGCAATAATAGTAAATGAAATTTGTAATTGAAAATATTGTTAGTATACAAAATTAGTTTACAATAGCAAAAGTATTATAAAATAAATAAAACAATGTATGTACCCCATATGAAATCAAAAGTAAGTTTATAAGGAAACATATAAGATATATTTTTTATGTAGAAGCAACATATTCACATGAATTCGGTCACAGCCCTTTAGTGACGGAAAATTACATAACATTCATATATTATAGACTTAGTGTAAAAATGAATTTTTCATTTTATCTTAAGCATAATAATTATACATATATTTTATATATATATATATATATGTATATGCATAGAGCTACGTAATCTAATGAAATAAGTAACTAAATTTAAATATTATATATAATTAACAGCAAAAATAATAAAACAAACAATTGAAATAATTCTTATATTAAGCGAAATCGTATACCAAAAATGACATAAAACAGCGGTAACAGTAGCAGTCCTTATAAACAAACAAAAGTATATTATACAAAAATGTCACACGCCATAATAGTCAAAATTGAAAAATATTAAAATGTTCATTTTAATCAGTACGATTTTTTTTTCTTTCCCTATAATGCATAAATTTTTAATATTTTGTTTGTGGTTTTGAAGTTATAGGTACTTCTTTTAAGTGTTTATGATTTCTGCTTTTCTTATATTCAAAAAATGGCAAATAATTTCGGCTAGTGTTTCATTTTAGAAATAATTACATAATTTTTTTCTTTATCTTTTCGGCTTATAAAGTTACCACATCAAATATAATTTTAGAAATATAAAATTATCGCTGTTCTAACGAAAAACTAAATTGCTTAATTTTAAATCTTTTACAAAATCTATTGCAAAATTCATTGAATTTTTGCATTATTATTGTTGTAAAAAAAGATCTATTATGCTTTACAATCAGAACTCAAACTAGGTGTGAAACCCCCTCTAAACTCATACTCCTGATGAACTCAAATAACTTTAACGGCCCGGCAGATTGCAACTCCGCCGATGTGAGCTGTAGTTTCCCAGTATTTCCCTTCTTCTGTGGGTGAGGGAAATACTCAGTATTTCCCTTAATCTCCCAAAAGCTGTACAGATCTAAGTTACAATCCGCCCTATATTTAATTAATTATTAACTTAGACCTTTTTTGTAACTTGCTCACTTTTCACTCTAAGCCTAAAATTCTAAAATTCATTCTAAGCTCTTGCGTCACTTTTTTCTAAGCCTGAAATAATATCAAGTTTTGTGTATTGCTAATAATAGTTAATTAATAATAGACAAAATTTTGCCTCATAGATTTTTCTCATCTTTAATTTCATGCAGAATTATTACAATCCGGAAAAGTCTCCAAAAAAAAAAAAAAAACTTGCATTATTCAAAGAAAACTTTTTTGAATACTTTTTTTTGGTATTAACATTTTCGACTCTGTCTAAATTATCAAAAATAACTGAAAAATTAAAGAAGAATTAAAATTACTATTTTATGAAATTCAGTCACATATTTTCATATATATTTCTGTTTTTAATTAATTTGCTTATCAATTTATCAAAATTCAAAATTAACTATTTTCAATAGCTTTGAAAATTTTACATTATACTACATATTTTATATGTATGTATTTGAAATTCTATAGTGGAAAATCTAAAATTAAATTCTATAAAATCAAGTTCTAATTTAAATTGCTGAATAAATGAATATTGTTAAAAAATTTTACATTTAAATTTTAATTACCTAATTTTCTTCACCTAAAATCTGAACACTTCTTACTGGTTTCCTATAAGATGATAATGGTGCAGTGCTTTTCGTTGTAGTTGAAGTTGTGTCAGAATCTGTTAATGAATTTGAAACAGCAGGATTTGTTACGACCGCATTTGTTGCACTTTGTTCTGATTGTAAAGCAAGCATTAGCATTCTATATAAAAGTTCTTCTCTTACGTCAGATGGTAAATAATTTGTTTCTGTTGGGGAATTTTGTGCTGGTCCCGTTTCAAAATCATCTATTTGATTACTTTGTAATCCGAAGTATCTAGGTGTATATTGTTTTTTTCTTGGCATTAAACGTTGCAAATCGTATGGTGTTTGCGGTCCGCCTTCAGATTGATGTGGTATTTGATTTTGTGCTTGATACATATTTTCATGTTCTAAATATGGTGGAATCGGTAATGGCCTGTATGGAAATCTGCCATCATACGGGCCATAAACAGGAGGTGGAATAGCAGCTCTTGAAAATTGATAACCACCATAATAAGGATCATATGGACCATAGGGACCTGATATTCTTTGGAGATATTGGTGTCGA
Source organism: Condylostylus longicornis (assembly GCF_029603195.1). Lineage (NCBI taxonomy): Eukaryota > Metazoa > Arthropoda > Insecta > Diptera > Dolichopodidae > Condylostylus > Condylostylus longicornis. The sequence continues at coordinate 852,425 of NW_026578009.1, read as the reverse complement.
AGAATTAGTAATTGCAATAGTCTTTCGAAATCTCTTGTTGTTAATGGTCGTTCTGGATATCCGCCATAATACTGATATGGCCCAGGTATTGGCACTGGTCCGCCTCTATAGTAGTATGGTACAGGTGAAGCTTGTGGATAAAATCCTGTCATTTGATCTTGTGGTTGAGCAGGTTGATTTGGCGGTGGACCATTTGGCGGAGGAAGCGGCTGCTGCTGTTGAGGCATTTGCTGAACTGGTGGAGAAGGATAATAAAAATTTTGCGGTCCAGGACCTTGAGGTCTCCGATAATATAAATGTTGAGGCACTTGTCCAACTCCAACTGGATCTGGCTCTCCAACAATTTCCGGTTTTGAAGATACTTGTGTTGTTTCTCTTAGATATTGTTCACTTTCATGTCCACTTTGTGGTAAGGGTATTCGAACAAATTGAGGAGCATTAGGCCTTCCATTGGGTGAACCTTGCACTCGCACAAATTGGGGTGGCCGATGTTCAGATTTCCTTAAAACTCTATTTTCTTGTTCAGAATTTTGGTGGATTAATTTATTCGCTGGAATTTGATCTTGAACAGGACTTTGTGTTAGATATGTATGTTCAGAAGTTGATTGTGTGGTCGGCTCATCTGCAGCATTCGAACTTGTTTTTTCATTTTGCTTAGAGTAAGACTTTTCGGCGTGTGAATTAATAGTACTTTGTATTTGGGAGGCTCTTTGTCTAGCTGCTAATACTAAAGCCGGAATCTTTTGCCCAGAAGATAATCCTGATGGCAAATTTCTAATAGAAGCGCTTGATGGACCATACAAAAGATTTGAGTCAGCATCTTGACTCAATTGTCTTCGTAGTGTGTTACCACGTATAATTAGTTTTTCTTCATCTTTTTCATCCACATCCTCCGTTACCGGTTTAGATGTTGAAATTTCTCGATTAGTTGAAATTTGTACTTGTGATACATGATGATCTATTTCAAGTTTTTCCGGTCTAGATATTTGCTGTTCTGATAATTGTTGTCGTATATTTGTTCCAGGTAAAGGAGTTGGTCTTATGTTAACATAAGACTTACTAGTTGGAACTGAAGTTGCATAAACAACAGTACCAATAGTACTAGAGGGATCATTTCCTTTCGCTTTTGATGCTCCAGTAACAACTGGTGAAGACGAAGGTGAATATTCTTTATAAGGTTTTTCAGATGTACTAGATGAGGTTAATATTCTTAAACGTCTCGGTATTGTTTGTATAACTGTGCCTCGTGTAGATGCTGTTGCAGGCGATGATGATGTAGGATATGATGGTCGTCTTGTAGTTGAACTCAATAAGGTGCGATTGAATTTTGGATTCTCACGGATCTCTTCAGATGATGTCTGTGGATTGTTTTTCAAACCGGTGCCATTATTTGCTGTATATGAAACTCTTTTAATTTCACCATTAGAATCTATATATCCAAAAGTTCCCTTGACATTCCCTAAAACATCGCGGCTCTCAATTTTAAAAGTTCCATCATCGGCTTCATAACCAACAGTATAAGTTCCATCATTATTAACACGTTGAATATGTTTAATTATTTCAGCTTTATTATCTTTCGATTCAGCTTTTTCAAGAACCTCATGCTGTTTTTCATTTTCCTCAGTTGAATCTATTAATTTTTCAGTTGTCTCTATTTTGGCAGTTGTTGCTGTTGTAACAATAACATGAAAACCTAATGTGCATATAATTACCAGAATTATACATCCAGCTGATATCTGCAAAACCAACATAAGCACCTAATATTTATTTTATATTTCAATTAGTTTTGTTAGTTGTCATTTTATTTTCTTTAAAATTAATTACTATTTCTAATATTACAAAATTTAATTAAATTGCTGTTAATAATTATAAAATTCTACAGTTATTATGTAAGTATTTATTAATAAATGTAAGTGCATCTACTGTGTAATTTTGTTAAAAATTTATTAAAATATCAGTAATGCGGTGTCGTTATACGTATTAAAAAATATTTTAATGCGATCACAAATTATTAGTTAGATGTTAGATCAAAATCTACGATTATAAAAATTTTCTTTTATTTGCGTAATGCAAACAAATTTGTGAAGCTCATAAAGATTGTGAGCAATTTTCATTTTTATACTCCCTATGAAAACCTCTTTTAAAATTCCTTGGAAAAACATTTTGAAAGCCTATTATATAAAATTATAAACACACATTGAGAAATCGTAAAATTATTGATTACCATGGAAAACTAATGTGATGGTATAACTAGTGTAGATCTTCCACAAAAAATTTTTTAGGTCCAACGTAATCTTGCTTAATAGGAATTATTCATATAAAAACTCACTTTAAATTTAATACCCTTACTACTACGTTTTGGACTGGTTAATATGGAAGCTCAATTTTTTTAAATTATCCTTGTAAATCCTCATTAATCTTTGAATATTAATCTTCTTTAAATTCTCTATACATACATATTTTTAATAGTTTTAAAATACATATAAATTTCAAATTTTCGTTTTTAAAAAATTTTTAAGGAAAATCAAAAAAAAATTTATTATATAATATAAGACTAGTATAATATGTTTTTGACATCGAAATATTTTGCTTTTGTTTTTCGGTCATTTTCATTGACCGAATTTCTTAAAATTAATTGAGTATAACTTTTGTCCCAAATATGATTTTATTTTTCTTGTGACATATGTGTTGTCACACCATGTCACATCTTATATGCAATATTTTTAATAAACAAATAATTGGATTTAGCTTTCATACGTAAACTAATATATTTACAATATGTGGGGTCCAACATGAACTAAATGAAAATATAAGAGAGCGAAATAATTCAATAAAATAAATTTTTTTCTCAAAATATTTGAATGAATACAGAAATTTTGTACATTTATGATGAAAAACTTCCTTCACATTCATAATTTTGGAATGAAATTTATTTTCAGTCCGTCAGAAATATAATTGGTCAAATTATAAATTAGTTATTTATTTAAGTAATTGAAAATTAAATACTTGCAAGAAAAAATTATCAAATTTTAACCATAATTATTTTTTTTTTCGCATTTTTAACATTATTAGATCATAGTAATTGTGAAAAACAAACAAAAAATAAAAATTTTTGCGTAATTCTATTAAAATTAATTAACTGTGTATTTAATTACTAGCGAGAAACAAGGAAGTGAAATTACAATAAAATTATTTTGACAACTTTTTTTTTTCTTTATCTTTATTTTCATTGGCGTGAATCTAATCGTTGAAATTGTAGACACATTCCAGTTATTCCCAAAGACTTCGCTCTTTAATTATAATCCAAGCACAAGCAAATAAACATTTATAGTGCTCACAATGCTTTATTTATTTTCTATGTAAAAATTATGTCAAATCATTAATGTGTGAAACTCGTATTAGTACAGTACTCATCAAACCAGAACCAAAAATACATAAAATAGCAAAATAAATTATTTTTACATTTTAACTACACCATTATTTGTTTTTTGGATTTTTTCAATTTATATCTTTTAAATTTTCAACAATTTAATTAGAGTTAAACACTAAATTCACATATTATTTTAAAACACCCTCTTTTTATTGTTATACTTAAAATACCAGTTGAATATTTTAAACAAAAATTCCAATAAATTCCAATTTGTACCTTGCGATGTGATTTTCTTAATCCCATAATTCTTATAAAAGAACCATAAAATTTTGTTTTTCTTTTAAGTTTTAAAATTTTAATCCTTTTTTCAAATTTTATAATAGATTTCTATTTATTTCTATTTCACATTTGAATTTCATAAAAAAAAGTTATATTTGACATAAATCCAAAATAATAAAAATAATTTTTATTATAGTTTTTTTTCACTTTTGTTTTTATTTTTTAGTCACGGATAATTTTCTTAAACTATATCCAAAATTTTAACATCGAATAACCGCAAAAATTATTTTTACTAATGCTATATACTAGAATTCCCCCTAATACGCATTATTTGCATCTACTTTACCTTCCAACAGTTTTAGTCTTAAAACTTTTTATAACATTTTTTTTAAAGCATACAGAAAAATACCACTTTACCTTACCACCCACAGAATTTTCTTATATGAAATTTTCTCAGGTTTTTCTTTTGTTCCACTCTTTCTTTTCTGCACTATATACAAAATACATTATTTCCTACTCGTCGCCTAACTAACTAATTAAAGACAAATGAAAAAAAAAAACAATAAAAACGAAATAAAATAAAATCAGTTGTGTGAAAATTTTTTTTCTTTTTAAATGAAAAATCAAGAAAATTTTTAAATCAAAAAATTATTTTTTGGCCTAAAAAATTTTTAACATTGTAAAAATAAAACAAAAAAAAAATTTGATGTAGTCAGCACATAACCGACCAAAATGTGTTACATAATTTTAAGAATGTTCGTAGGCTAGAAAAGAATTTATAGATAGTTCGTAAGCATACTTAGAAAAATGTAAATTTTGCTCTTAGCAGAGTTTCGCTTTGAGGCATTCAAATTTTATAAAAAGTTTGTCAGTTAGTTTCGGTAAAAACTATAACTCATATATTAATTATTAAGGGATTTCGTCAATTAGTTCCGTAGATATGGTAAAAAATATAAAGTAGTAAAAAATATAAGTAGAGCCTAATAGTTTTCCGAGTCTTAATCTTTCCGAAAAAATTACAAGTTTACTGTTTTAATACCCCAAATTTAAATATCAAATTTCAAGTAATTTTATTGATTGATTTGATCGATTATTTCTCTTTATATGCGCAAAAATTAAAAATTGGTCCGCAAAAAGATCAAGTTTCCCAAACTTGAAATATCCCAAAAATTTGTCAATCCGTGACATAATCCGTTACATCCGAAGTAGGATCACATATAATATCAAAATTGGTTTAGCCATACTTGGATAGATACGAGCATACACAGACAAACAGACCTACAGACTAAGAGACAGACAGGCAATACGATATCTGTATAAAAATAGTTCTCTTCTATACCATGGACAAGTGCGTTCCCATCGAAAACACAACATGCGAAATTATTTAAATTTTATATAAAATTAATAATTTAAATTACTTTTATTAAATAAAAGTTATTTGATGCCATCACATAACCTCCCTTATTATATGCAATGCGGTCGATAAAAATCAATTAAAGATATTGTTCACCAAGCCAACTCTATGGTACTCGAACGAATATTATGAAGTTTTAATACTTTTCAAGTTATAACTAAAAACATTTTCAAGTACCATGGCAACTGCTTTAGAAATTTGCATAATTGCATATTGTACCACATATTGTTGGACTTGCTGCAGTTCCATATAATGAAACTCGTTGACATATAAAATTTTCTTGACATGTGTAACATTCGAATTTTGGTGATTAAATAAAGTTTTGAATTAAAGTGTCATAATTATTCGCACAGCCGCTTAGGTAGAAATTTAATGAGATTCATGCAATTTCATTTGATAAGTTTTTCACTTTTCGTTTGATAAGTTTTCATTTGATAAGTTTTTCAGTTTTCGTTATAGCGTACAAAGAGGAATCATAAACACGCTAATCCGTTGCAGAATTTGCTATATGTATTATATCTCGAACGTCTTTTTGTTAGTATTACAAATGAAGCGGTAGCTTTACAATAAACTTCGAAGTGCGCCTTCTTCAGTAGCTTTAAGAAGTATACAGATAGGTGAAGTGATTGAAAACCAAAGTGTTAAATTTTATGTCGTATTCCCTTATAATGAAAATTTTCAAAATATTCTCATTTGTTTTTCACTTCTGTTTTTTTTTCTAATATTTCTAATGTGTATGACAATAGATAGCATACTTTTCAACTTTATGTTGATTTACTTTTACGAATATAGTACTTAATAATATAGTGTTAGTTTAGCGTATAAAAATAGTAAAAAGAAAAAAAAAAACAACTGTTCACAGAAACGACCTTGCCATAAATAATAATATAAAATAAAAATTTTATGATAGGTGGAAGTAGTAAAATGAAATATCAGGTGCATTTATTTAAAAATTTTTATGCCACCACAAGGTACCTTAAGTTAAGACACTATCATATTGAAATTCAAATAACATAGCTACTTATATTAGTTAATAATTTGAATATGAAATTATTGACAATAAAAAAGATTTAATCCGTAAATTAAATTACCAATATTTTATATAGTTACTAAGTTCAATTGTCAGAACCAGAATAAATAACCATAATTAAGAATGAATTCGTGGCAATCAAGTAAATTTCTTTAAATCAATTATATTAGCTTCGAGTGGAAAAATTTCCAAAATTTTAAAATAAATTTTTTCAAAAACTTTAAGCGTGACTACAATTCCAGTTATCAGAATTTTTATAAAAATTACTTAATTTATAGATTCACATAATTTCTTAACGAACATTTCATTCAACTAAATCTGATCGAAATGCATCACAACAAAATTAATTAAAATTTTTTGACCTATAAAGTTCAACAAAAATTGGATCGATGAGCTGATTATCAATGTGATCTGGGATGGGATAACCAAATTAGTGTGATCATTCTTCTCTACTGTATAAAATATATTTCCGATATTTAGACCGTAAAATTAAAATTTCAATTAATTTTAATAAGTTAGATTAAAATGTAGCTCCCCTAAAATTTGGTTCCAATTTTCCTATAATACCGAATAATAAATCACAAGTTTTATGTTAAGCAAATTCGCCTTCATTACTCGGCAGTAGCCATTCCTACAAAGTGCTGCATTATAAAATAATAGACATAGTATGTTAATGTTATATAACCATTCGTATATGATATTACATAATTCACTTAATATTTAAACTTTACATAATTTAATTTTAACTAAGAAATTTTATTTTTCAAAATTTACTTAATTAAAATCCCGTAAAAATTATTAAAGTGATTAAGACTAAAAAACTTATAAACTCTTTGAAATTTTAATAAAATTCTTAATTATTTTTCTTGGTCTCCTTTATTTCTTTATAATAGAATCATTAACTAATTTTTATTTCATTTGATTTTATATTTTCATCACAATAATGCATGATTAACCTTATAAAAGGTCATAATTACTTGTGGGAAAATCAGAAACACAAAGCTCTATTTAAAAGCCAAACTGCTTATCATTGTATGCTGAGTTTTTATGACAAGTTCTTTATTGAAATTTAATGTATATATGAATGAATATAACAAACTATTATTGAAAGTATTTGAAAATTTTAAAAATACTAATAAGTTTGAATAATTTTTTAAAAATTAAAGTAACTGTTAAAAGAAGTTTCTTATATTAAGTGTATTTAAATGAAGGAGGAAAAGTTTAGGCATCAAAAATTATTGAAATTGAAAATTGATCTAAGATATAATGTTAAAATCGCAAGTTGATAATATGAGACGATCATTATTTATTTTTCGAAAACGCAGTATACCTGTATAACATCTTTAAGCTATGAATTTAATGACTGTATGATTCCGCAGTTGACATCGTCAAAATTGCTGGTCACTAATATATTATAATATATTTAATTTCTAATAAAAATAGAACAGATTTCATGGGCCAATTAAAAATCTATTAAACTTTAAAGGTAATCGCTCACAAATGATTATACTTAAACTGTATTAAATACTTTGTCATTTATTGTTAACGAAAAGTCTAGTAAACGCACTGTTGGCTATGTCATGTGTTGGCTTATATACACAAAATTTACCACCCTATGAAATTCCGAGGAATGCATGTTTATTTACAGTATTCTATTTTTAAAGGTCCCATATTATGACCTTACCAAATACACGTTCAGATAATTTTGCATATAGCATTATAAAAAGAGTGGCAACTGTACAATACCATACAAATTTGTTGAATGAACTTAAAAAAAAAGTTTTCAACTAAAAATTTCTTTGTTGTTCTCTTACTCTTAGTTTATCAAAGATGAATTATTAAAAAAAAATGTTCGTTTATGCGTAATTTTGAACAATTTAAATTTTTTTAAAAAATTTTCAACAATAACTCAAATATATTTAATTAGAAATAAGAAAAAGAGTAGTGACAGGCCACAAACAATTCACTTTTTGTTTTTTTTTTTATTTTTGGGGAAATTCCCACAATAATTTTATTTCAATTTCTTATAAAATTCAAGTTCAATTTTTATTTTATTTTTTGTCGTTTTCTTTCTTTTTTTTTGTTTTGATTTTTTTATTAAATTATTTTATCTAATTTACTTTATAAGAAAAATTGCATATATTACGGCGCATCTTGTATTTTTAAATTCACAAAAGTAAAACTTAAATACTACAGGGTGAGATCAGCCATCTTTGCCTGAAACAAGACGAAACGGTACAATATTTGTTGTATGAATGGCTCACCTACGGCTGAGATGCTTCAGAAGGGGTTTTGTGACCCCGATATAGGTCTCGCAGCTTGAGATGGTTTGCAGTTTGTTGGGGGCGTGGATATAATTCTAATTTATACGAGGGTGACAATCATAAAATATCTTATAGGTTAACATGAGAATGGTCTAGAAGCTCCGGCCCCACGAAAAAAAAAAAAAATGTTTAACACAAAAATAAAACACAAGAGTAACAATATTTCTTGTTTCAATATCAGTCAAAGACCAACCTAAGAAAATATTTACAGAAAATTTGATTAGCTTGAGGTCGGTATAAAGCTTTTCAATACTCCTTATCAGAATACGTATTGCGATAGGAGTGAGCCGATTAATAGGGTGTTGTGTGTCTCAACTCTAATTCTAGTTGTTTTGATGTTAGTATCAGTAAGGGCGCTTTTAGGACTGTACTTTTCGATGATTTAAATTATTTTTATATAAAAATGATGGCATTTTTGCTTAGCACTCAGATAGTTGCATATTTTTTTCATCTAAATGATGGTTTAGCTCTTTCGTGCAATGCTAGTTTGCACGATAGCAATGACTTGTAATAAGAGTTCGTTATAATGCAAAAAATTAAAACCAAATACCAATATATTTAATTGCTGCAATTAAAATTCCATATTAAAACTTTATTAAATTTTATATTCCAAATATGAACTTAACCTTTTAAAAAAAAAAAGCAAAAATACATTTCATTTATAATTCAAAAGAAAATTTTTAACAATATTACAAGGACATTTTATGTTCTTGCAATGTGTTATACACGTGTGTTATTAACAGGCACTCAACTTATGAAGAATATATTAATAAACACCTTATTTCTTTAAAAAATGTTTATATGAGTAATTTTTAAAATGAAAATAATAGCATACAATAGTACTAAAAGAAAAATATACCATAAGCAAGAAATTAAAATGATTTTTAAAGCAATCACACAGTTATGAAGGCTAAAAAAAAAATAATTTTTGAGGTCTTAAAACAAATAATTATAAAAATAATATTTTTATATATTTTATTCTTTCAAAATTATATTATTAAAAAATATGAAACGTTGTGCTTTCAAGAAATCATGTATAGCAAAACAAAAAAATCAAAAACGAAAATATTCTTTGAAATGTTAAGGAGGCCATTAATAACTTTTAATAATTTCCTCGTTATTTTTTTTTTATTTTCATTTTCTTTTTGAATAACCTGTGTACATATCCTTGGGTAAGGAAGTCGATTAAAAAACTATTTATTTTTCAAAGAATTTTTTTTTCTTTTAAACTTTTCGGAAATATTCATTTTTTTTATTTGAACTAAAAAATTATTCTTTGTTTTTTTGTAAAATCTGTGAAATTAAATAGAAATTTTAAATACAAAATATAATTTTTAACTTTGTAATATTTTTGCCATCTTTTTTAAGTTTCTTTAATAAAACTTCAACTAAATACGTGATCATACATCTCACACTTTTTTTATTATCTATAACATATGGAAAGGAAAAATTTTTTCGGAATTGAATTAATTATATTCGAATTCAAAATAATTTTGACAACTAAAGTTATAATGTTTTAACTGATATATTGAATTTCATGAAGCGTAATACAGTATGAAACTTTAAATTAACACTCACAATTTCCCTTTGAGAAAAAAATGGGCAATAGCTAACGATATTTTCCTCTTACCCCACTTTTTAGCAAAATATCAACTTTTGATTAATATGCTGATTAAAATATCCCGCCATAATGAAATATATTAATATACTTATTGAAATTAGTCGATTAAGTTGTCGAATTCCATCATTATTCCCTTGATTGTTTTCCTTCTAAAAAAAATTTTGGGAAACTTTGAGCTTTTTACAAAAATTTCAGAAAAAAAAAACAAAAGTTCTGAGTTTGAGGAGTTTTATTTCGAAAACAGTGGCTCAAATCTAAGTAGCTGTAGCTGTAGCGATTTTAGAACCGAAGATAGAGAGCAATCAATTATCTGTTAAATTAGCCCTCGATGATTATTCCATATCGTATGGTTCCGAAGTTATAAGCATTTATTTATATGCAAGGAAAATCTAGAATCTTTTTTTTCAAAATCTTTATCTTTTTTCCTCCAATACAATTTTTGGCTGCTAATTAATCAAAGAATCATCCTTGAATTTTTTCGCCATCTTATACGAAACACCCAGTGTAATCCAAAGTATTTATATTTTTTGAATTGTTAAGAACTGCAAACCTGAACTCAATCTAATTCTAGAGAATGAACTAGACTATAATAAATGAAAATAAATAAAAACAAATATGATCCATAAATAAAACTTATGTTTACTTTCTATTCGGTGAATTAGAAAAAAATTTCGGAATACATAAAGTTTCCTGAAAAAAAATTTCCAATTTTTGAAATATAATTTGGGTTAAGTTCAGCTTTTTAATAAACAGATCTTACTTAATAAACAATTCATTTTCTGTTGACTCACTCTTTACTTCATCTATTCAATTCATTTCAAATGTACACAAAAATGTAATAATTTTTAGATATTTAAGTTTAATCAACTGTTTTAAAGAGTGCATTTTGAATTTATCATTTCGTTAACAAAAATATACACATATACGCTAAAAACGCACAGCTTACTATTTATAAATTACCTATTATAAGCATATTTTTTATAAATTATTTCAAATATTACATAACAACATTATAAAACAATTAAAAATGTTAAATAAAATTTTATTAATTAGTTTTGCAATAATTTACATTTCAAATGGATCTGCAATTTCAAGTACGGTACTGCAAACACCAGAAATACAAGTGGCACCATCAACATTTAGTACAATAATAAACACAAAAATTAGTATATCATCACTTATAACAACATCAATAAATGATATTTTTACAAATTTAACAAATCTAATTGAAAATATGATTACGACATTGGCATTACAGAAAATCTCAACAATACAAAGTATAACATCAGCCACTTACATTCAAAAACAAAATATCACAATTGCATTTGCAAATAGTTTATCAACACTGTGTGAATCATTAAATTCAACAAAAATTTTATTAACTGAAGCTTTAAATAGTAAAGAATTGGAAATGGAGAATATTAACAAACTTAATTCATTACTAGCCATTACAACGAACCTTCTTGATAGATCAACAATAATAAAAGAATCTTTAAAGAATAACAATAATTCTGATAAATTTACAAGTACAGGTTCTTTACTAAATGTAAGTGAAAAGTTTTTAAATGCAATTTTTGGAAAAACTAATATAAATTTGGAAACAATTTCGCCGTCATATAATTTCGACAATATTTTGTCAATAGCACCATTATTCGAATTTTTTAATCGAGCACATAAAACGATTTCTGGTTAAAGTATACAAATAAATTTTGTTTTAATGTTGCAAAGAGATCAATTTTAAAAATTTTTTTTATTTTAATTATATAGAAAAGAAAATTAATTAATAAAGAAAATTTATTATGTAAAATTCCATGATTTTCATTTAAGATCACAGTGGAATTACCGGAATGGTAAGGCAAATAATTATTTAGTTCAATGATGAAGGGTTATAAATTCACACAATAATTAGCATTTAATATTTAATAGCGAAAAAATATTATTAAATTTTACATTTTACATTATAGGAGGGCTAAACCATATTATTTTGCTTAATTTAATTTAGCGTAGAAAATTCTATGCCAGAAAACATTCATTATTAAAAAAACGCTTATATGTCAACAAGGCATAAGTAAAACGCATATTAAATTTAAAGAATCTCTGTGCATGTTGTCCAAATGATAATTTGAGAATGATAGAAACTAAAGAATTGAAATTTCTCACAAAGGTTTGACTTGCTATACAAATATAGGCCAGGGACAGCATTGAAAAACAACGCAACACAGAACTATAAATACAGGTGCCCATGTTTTAATTTACATAATATCTCTAAAGAGTTCTTCTGTATCGAGAAATGATTTCAATTAATAAAGAAAATTTTTTAAGTATCACAATATTAGATTTAAATTCAAGCTATACTTAAAGTGAGTTCCCATATCCGGATCTATCAATGCCAAAATATTCTAAAAACATATTTGTTAACATAACCTAGACCTAATTTTGACCTTTATTACCTTATGCTATTAAGAATTATTATTAAAATATTAAAGCTTCCGTAAAATATGAAAATTCATTTCCTATAGTTCGTGATTCCGATGTCAAATTTTTAATCACATATTTTTTTATATCATATTTAAAAATATTATTTGTTTACGATGCAAAATTCATTCTGTTTACATAATTGTTTTTTTGGAAGATCCAAAATCTGTATATAAACCAGAACAAATCCTTTTAATGAATCAGAATTAGTATCGCAATTTAAATAGCAACAATAAAAAAATATATTTTAATATTCTTGAAGATTAACTAAAATTTAGGAAAATGTTTAAATTTATCGTAATAGTTCTGTTCGCAGCATTGTTATTTTCAAAAATTGAATGTGGTGCGATTGAAGAACGTGATCTACCAACTATTGAAAACGCCGAATATGAAGAAATACAAAGGGAATTAGCAAGTAAACCACGTTTCTTATTAGCTGCGATTTTAGCGGCAAAATTAGCATTTCTTAATTCACTTACATCTACAACACCTGCTCCTACTGTAGCAACACCTACGCCAACACCAACACCTACGCCAACACCGACGCCAACTCCTACGCCAACCCCAACTCCAACACCAAACGGAGGTTAAATGAATGTGGAGTCAAATGGAGAAAATTAAAATGAATTTTGAACATATTTTAAATATAATACAGAAAAATAAAAACTTTTAATTAAAGTATAAGGGTTGTTGTTTTTATCTAATTTTTTTATCTTTTCACATCTCCATGATGATCACAAAATGAGTAAAAACTGCGTTTGTTGTCAGTACATTGCAAAGCTACTTGTGGTTTTGAGTAATCTAACGCAGAAATCGAAAAGCTCATTTGAATTTTAACTATAATAAAATTAAAATGGGTCCGTTTTGAACTCAATTCATACGAAAAATTTACAAAATATGAAAATGTCCATGTTAAGAAGGCAATTAACAGGACAAGGATCCCAAAACGAAATTATATAGTAACACACATATATGATTTTATTTTTCTCAAGCAAGTTGGTCAGATAAAAATATTAATTGCATAATATTGAAATTTAATACCATTCAGTTTTACCATTTGATATTATGAACTATCCTTAAATATGCCATAACTTCGAATTATAACAGGTCTTTGCGCGATTTCCGATTCAAGGTTTCAAAGATTGTTTGTTTATATCTACATTATGTAATTACAATGTAAGTAAAATTATAGAAGTACAAACCATATTGTATGCATTCCTATTGAAAATGTCTCTTTACATAAAAACCTCTTTTCCATCGTCCTAATAATCAAACCCTAATTATTACACAAATTAATTTTCAATATAAAACTTTTATAAAGAAGACGCTCGAGCTGCGCATTTGCATTTTAGTTCTAAAAACGATTAATTTTTTTGTTTAATCAGTCAGTTTTCTCTTTACATTTAACCATTAAAAATTTAATCGTCAATTGGATCAAGGGTATGATGTAACAAAAAAAAACAAACAATTGCTACAAAACATTTGTTTAAATTAATTTCTTTTTTCAAATTCAAGTTCACTTTTAATGCAGAGTATTTACTTTTGGAATGTAGTTGAATTATTCAAAGTTAAAGTTTTTTTTCGGTATATAAAGACGAAAATTTCTTTAATTCAACATCAAAATATCTCAATCAATCAAGCAATTAATAATTAAAAATGTACAAATTATTATTAACAACAATATTTTTGCTTATTGCTTTGTCATTTGTGGGAAGCAAACCAACTAAAGAACATTTTACACCAGAAAACATTATCAATTTGGAAACTGAAGATGATGTACGATTATTGGTTGGATCAGGAATTCCAACATTGATAGCTTCATACTTAACTCAAAAGCTTAATTTGGTTAATGCATTCACAACAGTAGCACCGACTAATTCACTTACACCAACGCCAACACCAACGCCCACGCCCACGCCAACGCCAACACCTACGCCAACACCAACACCTACGCCAACACCTACACCTACACCAACACCCACACCTACACCAACACCTACGCCTACTCCAACGCCAACACCAACTCCGACCCCAACTCCTACACCAACACCAACTCCAACACCAACCCCAGACGGTGGTTAATTTAATAGCAATATCGTTTCACTAAATTTTCATAAAAATTTTAATTAATTAATATTAATAAAAAATATTTTACGTACATTAAAATATAATAGTTACTTTTAATATAGCGTTCAATCTTGCATACTCCTTGCGTGTTTACTAGAAATTTATAATTGTACTTACTAGAAAATATCTGTTATTTTCATACTACCAGTACCATGTCATATCATGCTTCAGTTCTAACCTTTCAGCTAAGATTTTACCAGCAGCGTGCTAGTTTAATAAGAAATATCAGTAAAGAATTTTTGAAAATTATATTAGAAATATGAAGCCGAATTCCTTTAAGGTAATTGGAAAATGAATGACTAAAACTAAATTTTCTACCACATTATAGTTTTAGTAATGCCACGCCAGAGTTTTTCTCAATTTTTAATATCAGAGTTTTTTCGTACTTAGAATGTTGTCAACTCTCATCAATAAAGTAGAATTTTCAAAAACATTTGCACAAACTTGAGTTAGTTATAGTAGTACTTTATTCTCCTTTTTGTACATTATAATTATTTATAATGTACAAAAAAAATAAATTACAGGTATTAATATAATTATATATTAATAATTATATTAATATCTGTAATTTGCGCGTAGACCCTCCCCTTATAAAATATATTGTTAACAATTTATAGTAATACAGATGCCTAATCGGAATCTAAAATGATGAACAATGCCTTTATTTATTAAAGGTTTTCACAAAACTCATGTTAACAAAAAAGTCATTCACTAACACAATTTCTTCGTTATTTTCATTCATTACTACAATATAACTTAAATATTTTTCACAAATAATTAATTCAACAGAGCCATCTACTGAAGATCTTACGCTTTAACTTTATCTTATTTAACGTTATAAATTTTTTATATTAAAAATAATTAAAACAAAATAAATTTCGTAGTTTTTATTTATTAATTAAATAGCGGAAGCAGCGGAAGTTAAATGAATTAGATTATTATATATCATAACGGAAGTTCGGGAAAAATGATAACTAAATTTAAAATTACAAAAATAGTAAGCAGACATGTACTTTCTATTCAATACCACAACACTATTCAATATCACAACCTTCTGGAAAGCTTTTATCCGAGACACATTTTGAATAATACTAGAAACTTTTTCTCATTAATAATTTTATAAATAGCTATCCAATATTTTTTATTAAAAATTTTATTATAGACAACAACCATAAATTTCTCTGCAAAATTTTATATCAAATAAACGTTTTCGAAAATGAACACTTTAAAAAGAATTTCTTTTATGAAACCAAAATTTTCAATGGTTTATCGTAAATATTTTCCATGATTGATAGTGAAAAATGGTGTACGTTGGCAATAGCAAGCAAAATTAACATGTTATGAGTTTGATGAACGCTTAAATATGATAAGATTAGAACAATGTTTACGGTTTTTATTACCTACCTCCTTCTACTTAATCATTTTAGTGCAGTATTTTTATTTTTACAGGTTTTTAAAGCTGTAAAAAAAAATTCTTTTGTCAAACTAAATATTTCAATTTTTACTATTCGCATAGTACTATAAAGCTAAATTTATTTTTTTACTAATAAGATTTTTTAGGATAAACAAGTAGAAAAATGTTAAAGCGAAGACTATACAATATTTATTTATTTTTATTTCTTGTTGTTGTAAAAATAATATTTAATATTTGTAAACAGATTTCCTTTGTACTTTATTTTTAATAAAAAGACAGAACAATGTATCTTTAATAAAAAAAGGGCAATATAAAAAAGAAGAATGAAAACCGAGGGTAATATAGAATTGACCGTGTCATCACAAGATTTGTAGCGTTTGTTAGATCTAATAACGTGGTCATAAGTGGCATTTTAGTACAAAATTCAGCTACTTTCTTCTCTAGCTTTTTGGAAGAAAAAATTTTAAGAGCTGAAATCATATAATGAAAGTAAACTCCCATGAAAATGAATTTTGAGGAGTGTATTTATGAGTGAGTGTGCGTACCCTCGCTCATTAGTACCTTTTCCTGGCTACTCTGCTTACAATTTTTACTTTTGTAATAATTTTTTAATTTTATATAACTCCAATTATATTTGAAGTATAAAAAATTTAACTTAAATGCCTTAAATAAGAAGGTGGACCAATTATTTTCCTATTGGACAGAACTCATACATTCAATTTATAAAATATTCGTGAATTTTCACATGCACACGTTTGTCGAATTGCTATTATATACATGGAGCTATAATATTTACACCAAACTAACTTATTTTGCAGCGTGTTAGCATTATCAAGAGATTAAGAAATTTGTAACACCGTAACAGAATGCGGATAACAAAACAAAAATAGGGTATAGGATAAAAGTAGAATTTAGATAGAAGAAAATTTTATCGTGCATTGTCCTTTTTTTTCTCATTATATTGAGAACCTCCTTCTAAAAGTATAAAGAAAAATCTATATAAATCCCATTTCCTATTTTTTTTTTTTTTTTTTGTGAAGTTGGTCATTTATTTGTTTTTATGATTACTACTTGAGGAGTACCTTCGGGATAAATAAAACTTTTCATGATCTCATCAATGTTTTACTATAGAATTTCCTTGTGAAAATTTTTTCAGTTTTTAATTAACATTTTAAAATTTTAGTTTTATACAAAAAAAAAAAAATGAAGAAAAAATGTTAATATAAACTCTGTCAGAAAACAAGGAAAAGTAATCAAATTTATAAGAAGTTTACAGGAAATATTTAAGCAAATTTAAAAGTAATTTGATCTTTAAAATTAAGATAATGGCAATAATAATATTCGTTATGGTTTTCCTTTTCAACAACCTCACAACACCAAAAATTCTTACCTTGAAACGAGATTATGTGAAAGAAAATTTTAAGTACGATTCCTTAAAAATTCGTGTGCTGTAAGAACAGGATATTTGTTTGAAAAATTGAAATTTTAAAATGTTCTTTGCTCTTACTATCTTAGAAATAGAAAATTGTTGAATGCGCATATTTCCAAGAAATAAAAAAATTCTTTTGAGGATTTGAAGTAAGCGTTATGCTTTATGACCTTTGCTAGGTAATATGTACGAGTAGGCACCAATTTTAAATTATCAAAAGGTTGTAAATTATACGATTCATTTCTTGAATAATTAAAATAACAGAATTTTTAACATTATTTTTAATTTGAATTTTTAACAGAATAAGTTATTAATATTTTCTTTGTGTTGTTTAATTTAATTTTTAAAACCAATATTCGAATTTCCAATATGAATGCTTAAAATTGGTAGAATATGTTATTTAAAACAAGTAAAAACGTTTCAATCGGTATAAACCGATTGAATTATACCCTGCACCTTTCGTTATTGTATAGCAATTACTCGAACCTGTGAAACCATTCTATAGAAACCTCACGGACATGTCTGACCTATAATTGGACATCCGACTGCCAAATTTCATGAATCTGACTTTATTATTTTTCCAAATATTTAAAGTAAGCTTTTAGACTTGTATGGGGGCTACTCGAACCTGTCAAGTAATTGCATCAAAACTTCACAAATATATCTGATCTATAATCGGACACACAACTGCCAAGTTTCATGAATCTGACTTTATTATTTTTCCAAATATTAAGAATAAGCTTTTAGACTTGTAGGAGAGCTACTCGAACCTGTCAAGCAATCCCACCAAAACTTTAGAAATATGTTTGACCTATAATTGGACACACGACTGCCAAGTCTCATGAATTTGACTTTATTATTTTTCCAAATATTAAGAATAAGCTTTTAGACTTGTATGGGAGCTACTCGAACCTGTCAAGCAATCCCACCAAAACTTTAGAAATATGTTTGACCTATAATTGGACACACGACTGCCAAGTCTCATGAATTTGACTTTATTATTTTTCCAAATATTTAAAATAAGCTTTTAGACTTGTATGGGAGCTACTCGAACCTGTCAAGCAATTCCACCAAAACTTCAGAAATATATTTGACCCGTAATTGGACACATGACTGCCAAGTTTCATGAATCTGACTTTATTATTTTACCAAATATTTAAAATTAGCTTCTGGAGTTGTATGGCAGGTACCCGAACCTGTCAAGCAATTCTTCTAAAACTTCAGAAATATATTTGACCTATAATTGGACACATGACTGCCAAGTTTCATGAATCTGACTTTATTATTTTGCCGAATATAAAAAATTTGCCGTTGGAGTTGTATGGCAGCCACCCGAACCGGTGCAGCTATCCCATTATAATTTTTAAAGCATGTGTAGAATATAATTGGACACACGTATACAAAATTTTATATTTATAGCTTTATTAGTTTTTGAAATATTTAAAATAAACTCTTGGAGTTGTATGGCAGCTACCCGAACCCGTTGTCCGACTTAGTCCAATAACAATAGGGTTCGTCCTTGGCACAAAAGAAAAAACTTGTGAAAGTTTGGTGTCGATTGCATTATTCGTTTTTGAGTTATCGTGCGATCGGACGGACGGACGGACGGACGGACGGACGGACGGACGGACGGACGGACGGACGGACGGACGGACGGACGGACATGTCTAAATCGACGCAGAATTTTACGCTGAGCAAGAATATATATATATGTCCATACCGCAGATGACTCCTTCAAGTAGTTACAAACTCCATACCAAAGTTAATATACCCTTCACGAAGTGCAGGGTATAAAAATGTTTGCTATATAGCAGTAGTAGCTGTAGATAATCTTTTAGTATGTACATACTTACTATTTTTACAATAGTTTCCTTAATCGGAAAAATTCAAATTAGAACCGGACTTATTCTACTCATTTTACGTTATATTCACTTACTCTTAACAAGAAATTAAAAATTTTTAACTTTGAATTTACCTATACTAATTTTTCTTTTTAAGGTTTATCATGTTTCTACTCATTCTTTGACTACGCTTAGAAAAAATTCAATTAAGTTTTTATAAATGTTAAAGTAAACGTTTTACTTTCTCTTTTATCCCTTATAATATTAATAACTAAATAAACATGATTTCATCATTAGAGAAATTTCTCCTCCTAAAACATGCTTAAAAGACGCCGAGCCGTGAAACAAAATAATGATCTGTAATGTACCAGATAGCTATAATAAAGGAATTATAAAACTGGGAAAATTAAAACACACTTTTTTAAATTTTGTTGAGAATTTACTCAAAGCAAAGAAACGTGTACTTGTTTTGTAAAATATATCTAAATTTTCTGTCCAACAGTAATGGAAAAATTTCAAAACTCAAAAATTTAATATGTACTGATAAAATTTATATTAATTTTTACTTCTCATTTAACCCCAAACCTAATTTATTTTTCTGGAATTATAAGAGACACAAAAACATTTTATAATTATATTATATACCAAGCGATTTCTGTATATCCTTTTTTTAATATACGCACAATTCTAACAAATTAAATAAAAGAGAATAATAAGTTTGATATGAACAGCACATAACCACAGGCTATATTTATTTTCTAGATAAATTCAATAAACCCATTCTCACATCAGTTAAAAGGACAAGCTAAAGGGTTGCACTAGGCTATAAAAATAAATTTTTTTTGTAATGCATTTTTCTTGTAAAAAATTTTCAATATTGATTTTGTTTGGCAAAAGAAAAGTTCAAATATTAAATTTCAAGAAAATTGATTTTTCTCTTAAATTTCAAGAAAATTGATTCTTGAGACTGTAAATATAATGTTTCAAAGAAATATAACGTTTCGAAGAAATCCGTTGTTTATTTTCTTGCATTTGGCTAAAAAATACATTTGACTCTTTCCATCAAACTTTTACTGGATTCTTTTAGATAGCATCAGAGTCAGATTCTACATATAGCGTGAATCTGTTACGTTGTATAATCTGCCTCCGAGAGACTATTCCACATTACCTGTCTCCGAGAGATTATACCACATTACAGGTCCACCTTGTATGTACATATATAAAATTACAAACAAAACTGATTTTTATGATTATAAAAAATTTTTAACATTATAAAATAATTTAACAAATTGGTCACGTTCTAAAATTAAGCTCAAAAAATATAAATTTTTGTTAAAGTGGTTGTCAACTAAACAATAATTGAACGGTTCAACAATAAGCCATATAAAAATGATTACAACATCCGGAACTACATATAGAAATACATCTAAAAATTTAATATTTGAAATTTGATATGATTACAGTACCATCCTTGTTATAATACTATAAGGTGCGGTCGGTAAAAAAAATAGAACAAATGACACAGAGCTTTCATAATAAGTTCCACTTCATATTTCCGAGTTGAAAAAAACAAGAATTCAAATTTGAAGTTAGAAAAGTTCAAACATTTGAAAAGAAATTCCGTTTATTAGCAATGATAAATATTAAATTTTTTTTTTCCTTATATAAAAAGAAATATTACAAAGTATCATTTCTATATGACAATGAAAAAAAAAGAAATTGGGTCAAACTAATGGTTTATAAAGTAGCACTTTTCTCTTCAACAAGTGAAAATTCTGTTTTTAAAAACGACTTATTTATAAAACGACTTTTTATTTAAATTACTTTCAAATATTTAAAAAATTGCATATATTTAGGATGAGGGGAAAAAAAATGAAATAGGCGTTAACATAATGTCGAATTTAAAGGTTAATTGCGGGAATTTAGAAAAATAATTATATTTTTTGATGGCATAGTATTTTCCGTTAGCCTTCAGTATTTATAGAAGGAAAGCTTACACTTGGAAAAGCTTAAAGTTTCGAAAATATAAGGCCATTTTGCTATTTTAAAGTTCATTTATTATGTACCGTGGTAAAAGAAACTAGTCACTACTTTTCCGCATTTACAATATTTCAAAACGGCTTATATTTTCGTTACAATAGACAGACAAAAAATGGCATTTTTAGGTCTTTGAGGGGCTGTAACATTTAACAAACATGTCCACGAACGAACAGACAGACAGAGTGAAACTAGTAAGCACTTTTTTTCAAAATTTTATTAAAAAAGTGCTAAAAAGTAGGAAAAGATTTTTAACTTTTGACTATAAAAAGATATGATTTTTTTATTTTATTTGTAGACAGAAGAAACCAAGAAATAAGAATGTCAATAAAAGTTATTCATCCGTCGAAAAAGGTCCTTTGGAGTTAACAAAAACGAAATATTTTATACCCTTTACATCTTGATAAATTGTTTCTCATTTTTTTTTGTTTTGTGTTTAACATTGTTGAGTTTCATGAATTTTTTTTTGGAACTATAAGTTGTGGTTTTGGTCAATAAAAATACAAAATAAAGTTAAATATGAATTAAATTTCAATCTAACATGGAGGCGAATATTTTATTTTCAAAATCCGAATTTTGTCCAAATTATTTTGATTTTTATTTTTTAATAATACGATAACATAAGGAACTCATAAAAACATATTTTATACTCGTAATAGGCTGAATAAACAAAAAAACTCCAAGGGAATACTTTTATAAATATTTACATATACCTATACAATTGTTATGTATGTGAGTGTATTGTCATCTTTCAGAAGAATCAAATATTTGAACAATTTTCTTCTTCCATTTAATCAAAAGGAAGAAGGACACAAAACGTATGTGTGTATGTATGTGTAGGCAAATTTTTCATTATTAAATTTTTTATTAAATTTTGTTTTTTTTTTCCTAACTTTGTATTTATAAATCGCCATTCACATTTATCAAAGGATATAATAGCATTTTTCAAGGTTAAATTTTTTTATTTTCATTGTAATTGAAATTGTGGTGTGTAAAGTATTTTTATCAGGAATTCGACCGAATTGGGGCATATACGATAATTTGAATTTTAATAATTCATTTTTTTCAATTGTCTTATTCCTGTGATCAGCATATGATCGACGGCATTATATTATTTTGGACTATATACACAGTTCCAGAATAATATAAATTGCAAAATATCAAATTCTAAGCAACCCGGTAAATTTTTTAATTAATTCTTACAGATAAAATTTAAATTTGCTTATTAGTAAACAATTCACTTCCTAAGACTTGATTTTACACAAATTTTCCGGTAAGATTTTCTAAGAACCAGAACTCAGATAACAAGTTTCTGAAAAATTAGATATGTAGTCAAAAATGTAAATCCGGTCCTTAGTGAAAATTCAGTTTGCAAATCCTATTCCCAGAAAAATGTTAATTTATTGTCTTAACAACCAGATTTGAAATACTGATTTTTGGTGGAATCAGCGTGGATTATTTCTCAATATGTCTGTTGTACAAAAATCAAATTTTGGCACCTGATTTCCTTGGAAAGTAACAATATCAAATTTCAAGAAAATCTGCATTTTTTTTAACGACGAAAAATATAAAGTTTTATCAGATAAAATAAGATGCCTTATTGCTGAAAGAAAACCAGATGCAAATTTTTAGGAAAATTGGTTTAGCTGAACTAAAAGTGGGGGTGTATAAGTAACAATTAAATTAACAGTTGCGTGTCTTTCCAAAAATAGCTTACTTACATTTCTCCATCCGTTAAAAATTTCGCATATGAAATTTTGATTCAATCACAATAGCTTTCTTATCACATAATGTAAGTAGGTATGTAGCAATGCGGTTGACAAAAATATTTTTTTTAGGAATTAAATCCCAAAAAAAGAAATTAAAAACAAAAATAATAAATTCACATTGAAATGTAAGACAAGGTTATTTTGAAAGCCGACAATCTTTTTAACGACCTTGAATTTAATGCCTGTCACCTTGAATTCAACAAATTTTACGACCAAATAAAATTTTTCGCAAAAGGTGTTTTTAATTTTTTTTTCTTTATTAATGACGAAGATTCTTTGGGTTTTTTATCTTAATGTTTGTTGCAGTAGATTGCTTCCTATATCTGAAAAATTTTTTAAAAAACTTTAAAAATTTTGTAATTCAAATAATAATATTAATCTTTCTGTCTTCATTCAAACAGCAGCATCAATGGCTTACCTGTTAATATTTCGGATCACTTATCGATTCCCCAAGTAAAAACAAAATAATAGAAATTATGAAAAATTTTTGTATATACCAAAATTGTATTACTCCTATTAAGTTTTACATCTCCAAATTAATATCACGTTGTGGAGGTTCTACATTACAGAAAATAATTATTTTGATTGAATTTTGAGTTATTTTTCCAGATTCAATAAAAATAATTGAATTCAACACCGTAGTTGTTAAAGTAGTCTTTTCAATTCAAGTTTAAATCGTAATGATGTGAATTAGGACGAAGTCTTGTTTATTATGAATAGGTTTATCGAACCTAAATCAAGAAATGATAAAATTATTTTCAAGGAGGTGAGAGTCGCAAAAAAATTAACAATTTTAATGCACACTAAAAGCAGTTTCTCTTCGGCACGCACCAATTACGTTCTCAATATTAGTTAATCTACTGCTTACCATTTTATAAATTCTTCGTTTTCTAATGTTAATAAAAATGTTGTAACATTTCGTTTAAGTAGCAACTTACCAAATTTTCCTAACCTATATTTAAAGTTTACCCATTATACCTACATAATTAACCAATTATATTAAAACATGCATTTATAAAAACAATTATTACACTGACAAATAACATCATTTGAACAGCCCTAAATTTGTAGTATAATAAAGACTAGCAATTAATTAATTTGTTTTTTACCAACCGCATTACATACAATAGGAGGTTTCGTAATAGTACCAAATTTCGGATGTCGACGAGTTCTCGTCGGAAGCGTAAATAAACTATTTCTATAGAGATTTCGAGCAGGCAGCTGCTGTTGATCTGCTGGTCTGTATGCGCACGCGTGTACTTTAAATTGAATTGACCCGATTTCAATGAAATTTCATATATGAGTTTAAAATAAGGAATTTATAAATTTTTTGAAAGATATGGACTTGGAAACCGAACTGAGGGGCCAATTTTACATTTTTACCATATCTTCGGAATTAATTGATGAAATTGCTTGAAATTTAATATTTAACTGACAAACTTTTCAGAGAATTCGAATGACACAAAGTAACACTTTATTTATAGCCAAATTTACATTTTTCTATAGATTTGTTAACTAAAAGCTTACTAACTTATTTAATATTCGAAAGGTTTGTTTATATAATATTTTCATAATCTACAGTATAGCATTTTCACTAGACCAGACAATACACATTGCAGTCGGTTATGTACTGATCACATGAGATTTTTTTGTATAGTGAAAACCAGTAACAAATTAATTTCCATTTGGTTTTTCAATTTTAATTTAGTTGAAGATTGCCCTAAAGCATTTTAGATACATATAGCCAAATTCTTGCCCATATAAAAATTCTGTCTTATATTCTATAAATTTATTGCTCGCAAATTTTTTTCCTATTTATAAGAAAGCTAAATTTTAAGAATTTTCTAGAAAATACTTTCTACCTCTTGTTTCATTATAATATTATTAAATTTGAAAATTTCATAATTTTTTAACAAAATTTTGATTTTTTAGTATTATGTCAAAGAATGCAAATATTTTTTATTAGTTGGATCCTCAATTCACTAATTTTTAAATAGTTGAAATAAAATGAGAGGCACATATGTTAAATTTCATATTGTAAATTCTATAACAAAAAAGTGATAATACGTGAGATGAAAAATTGAACTTGTATTTAAATTATAATATCCTTGACCTTTTACGGTCCCTTTGACTTTATATATCCATTTTTTTTATTAACATTTTTACATATTTTGTTAAAACTTTGAAAAAAAAACAAGTCGTCGGCTTGATGCGTATTTGTTTCAAACACCATTTTCATGATTTTGCAATTAATATATGTTTCATTTGTTTGCCACAATGCTCTTTTCGAATTTCAAATCCGTTTTTTAATATCTCGTCTATTTTTTGAGATAATAAATTATATGTTTGTTCCATATCCAACTTTTTTTCAAAGTGCATATAGAAGAATTTGACTTTAGCTATTTATTTTTAGAAGCGCGAAATAGAAAATAGAAAATAATACCAAATGAAATTTTCGGAAAGCTTAAAAAAATCCTATTGCGTACCTTTTCTTATAGCACATTAACTTTGAACTCGCTTTTCTCGAAAACTACTTTCAGGCACGTGGAACAAATAAACCCCAGAGTGACGAAGTGTTTTTATCAAAATTTTCTTATAATGTTGAAAGCTTGTAATTTGTATGCATGTCAAACTTTGAAAAACATCATAAAATCCGATTTAGTTTTTTTATTTTTAAAGATATTTGTTAAATTTGCAAAAGAAATTGAAAGAATATAAAAGAAAGAATATATAAAAGTTTTTTCTTATTGATATTGTGAATTTTTAATTTCAGGATAATATTGAATACTTACATCCTTGAATGTGATTTTTTCCACTTATGTTAACTATGAACATGTTGCTTACTTTCTCATATTAACATAATTATTAATTAGATGTTGCTATTATTACTAAATTCTTGAATTAATATTATAGATTTGTTGTTAGATGTTAAAATAACATAGTTGGAAGTTTTTTACAGGATATTAGGAGCCCTGAATCTAAAAACAATATCCTTAATAATCTAATTGTTTTAATTCCTGCATAACGAAATAAAAATAGATTTAAAACTACAAAAAAAATGTAAGGAATTAATATTTAACATTATTCACTTGTTATATTCACCGATTTGTTATAATCCTGAAAACTGTATAATATTAATAAAATCGTAGTCTACGCTTAAACGTAGTTCGGAATTTTTATTCGGATTTTGATACTCTACTTTCAACCATATTCAATATGATTAACGCAACAAAATCGGAGTACTAACTAAAATATTAAAAAAATCAATTAATTTTAAGTAAAATTAGTTAAAACATTCTCCGATCATACTTGATTTCAAGCAACGCTCTCGATTTTAGGCGGCATCCATGTTCTCTGCTTTGAATTTTTAGTGTAAAAACTGTGAAAAACAAACTAAAACTTCATTCGACGCTCATAAAATTAGCATATATGAGATTCCAATATAAGTAAGATTCTTCCAAACTCCTGTTATCTTAAAGTTATTACACGTCTAGAACAAAAAAAAATACGTAAAAATAAAAAAAAATCTTTGTACGGTTAACAATTTCTTAAAAACCAAATAAAAAGCCGCATTTTTTGCAACCTAAACCGAAAAATTAACGCTACAAAAAAAAAATAGTTGTTCTCTTTAAAAAGACTAGCTTTTACCAATGAAAGCTACCTCATTATACCCGTACGAACGTATGTTCGAAGCGTATACTAAATTTGCCTTACCGTTTGTAACGCTAAGAAATAACGGTCTTTGATATAGACTCAAGTGTATGTTTTTGATCAGCGTCAAATTCTGAGTTGATTTAGCTTTGTCTGTCCGTCCGTCCGTCCGTCCCTCCGTCCCTCCGTCCATCCCCACGATAACTCAAAAACTAATTGAGCTAAGTTCACCAAATTTTCACAAATGATTTATTGTAGTAAGTGCCAGAACCCTATTTAAATTGGACATGATCGGGGTACCGGTTCGGGTAGCTGCCATACAACTTCAAAATTTATTTGGCTATATCTCAGAAACTATAAAAGTTGTGGTATTGAAATTTCACACAAACGAATATATTAGTAGGGCCAATGTGTATGATAAAAGTCGTTGAAATTACTTGGCTCCTTCTGGTACCTGCCATACAACTTCAAAAGTTATTTGGCTATATCTCAGAAACTGTAAAAGCTGTGGTATTGAAATTTCACACAAATGAATATATATTAGTAGGGCCAATGTGTTTCATGAAAGTCGTTGAAATTACTTGGCTCCTTCTGGTACCTGCCATACAACTTCAAAAGTTATTTGGCTATATCTCAAAAACTATATAAGCTATGGTATTGAAATTTCACACAAGCGAATACACTAGTAGGGCAATGTGTATGATAAAAGTCGTTGAAATTACTTGGCTCCTTCTGGTACCTGCCATACAACTTCAAAAGTTATTTGGCTATATCTCAAAAACTACACTGAGCAAAAAAACAACCTAAATTCAAAAAAAACAACATTGAATCAAAGTGAAATCCATATGATTTCCGAGTAAACGCGTTTTTTTTTAATTCAAAAACGAACAACTTTGATTCTAAAATGCTAAATTTTCATTGAAAAACTACTTTGAATCAAAGTAGTTTCATATAGATTCAAAGATGGTACATTAATATTTTGAAAACGTTTTAACATTGTTTCTAAAATGTTCATTTTTAATTCAAAAATTAATTGATATAGTTTTAAAAATGTTCGTATTTAATTTAAAAATGTTCATATTTGATCTAAAAAAATTTCATATTCGATTCAAAAATGTTCGTTTTTGATATTAAAATGTTTGCATTTGATTTAAGCACGTTCGTATTTGATTTAAAAATGCTTAATATCCATTTAAAAACGAATATACTTACTTTTCGAAATTAAATTTGTAATAATGCTGTAAAACAAAATCAATTCTGTAAATAAATCATATGGAAGTATTAAAATACAAACTATTACTTTATCTTAAAGCTTGTATTTTCCTATAAATATTACATACTTAATTATATATCTTATATTTTTTCAAAGCTTTAACCTAGGCTTAAGCACCTCCAATGAAATATATCTATATACTTATTATTTACATTATATGTTCTTATATCGAATGTAGGTTCCTCCATTATATATTTGACAGAAATTTTAAAATATGATATATTTTTGATATATGTACATATTACTAGAACTTCCACTAATAGAATACCACTGAAAATGTTCATCAAAATTTTAAATTAGAAGTCCAATTGTATAATATTTATTTATCAGCTTGCTGATTTCTCTTTCGTAATCGTTGATTGATGTTTAATGAAGGACAAATTGACGTACTTGGCTGTACAATTTTCCATTGGAATTGCTTTTTCCTTTTAAAGTAGTAATCCTGTAGGTATTAAAAATAAAATTACAAAATTGTTATAGTTTTTTATTGTGACATTAGATTACTTTCCGTTTTTTCACTTGGAAAAGATGCACATATTTCAATATGAGAGGGGAAGTCAGATCGTCTTAAATTTATGTTATTGAAGATAATTTCTTCTACCACTGCGTTAATTATCGAATCTCTATTTGCGTTACTTAATGAATTATTCTATTCATATATTTCAATTAAAGATTTGCTCATAGACGTTTCTTTTATAGAGAGTTGATATTTCTTAAAAAAGTTATTAAGAAAAATTTAATAAAATAAATAATAATCATATTGAATTTTTTTCTTTAGAAAATATTTTTACTTACCTTAAAATTTTGTAAGGGATAGCCACATAAATGGTTTTTCCCTAAATTTTGCTCGAAGCCCGTCAGAATTTTCTCCACCATTTCATCTTTACTTAACGTATATGTGTAAGGCTTCTGAAAGTTATATCAACCTCTAAAGAATTGTAGTAAAAAACATTGTTTTGATATTTGCAAAAACTTTAACCAAAACACATGTTTACGAATGTACATGTACCTCTAAGACTGGAAAAAATATGAGGCATTTCAAATTCGTGCAGCAGCTTCATTAAATTGTCATCATCTATCATTTTCGTTGGTCATTCCTATTTCTAGATCTTTTGAAGCTTCTTTATTATTGCTTCTATCCTTGGTGAGAGTACTCCTTGGTGATAATCTGCAGCATTTCTCCGTCAGCTTTATAACTCACATCTCCAACTTGAAAATTGCTAATTTTTTTACGTTCAATAGTTTTTGCAGTTTTAATATCACTTCTGCCACAATTAATTTTTTTTTAAATAGTTAATTTTTCAATTTTTAATTAATTTTGTAATTTTATATGCACCTTAATAACTAAACACCTCAACTCTTTACAAAGTCTCAATTGGAAATGAAAAAAATGACAATATATTTCAAAACAATATAATTTCAAAATGTTTCATTTTAATCTAAAAATGCTCAATTTAAATTCAAAAACGTTCAACTTACTATCAAAACGTTCGACTTTATATTGAAAATGAACGAATTGTTTCTTATTTTGAAAGTATACAAAATATAAAAAATTTAGATTCAAATAGGTTCATTTTTAATTTAAAATTGGAACAATCTAAAATCAAAAATGACATTTTTATTTCAAAGTTTGCATTTTCGATTTGAAAATGCTACTTTGAAATTAAAATATTTCAACTTTATTATGAAAATGTTCATTTTTGATTTAAAAATGTTTCGTGAAAAGTTTTAAAAAATGTTTTATAATGCCACATTTTTATTTCAAATACGTTCGTAATTAATTCTAAAATGCATTTTTTCGCTCAGTGTATATAAGCTATGGTATTGAAATTTCACACAAACGAATACACTAGTAGGGCAATGTGTATGATAAAAGTCGTTGAAATTACTTGGCTCCTTCTGGTACCTGCCATACAACTTCAAAAGTTATTTGGCTATATCTCAGAAACTATAAAAGCTATAGTATTGAAATTTCACACAAGCGAATATATTACTAGGGCCAATGTTTTTGATAAAATTTGTTAAAATTTCTTAGCTTTTTCTGGTAGCTGCCATGCAACTTAAATAGTAGTTTGGCACACACAGTATTTTGAAAAACAGACAGTATTGAAATTTTGCATAAATTAATGTGTCCCTTAGTCAGTTATGGCATCTTTATTTGCACATAGGATAACAAATTCGTACGGGTATCACAGAGTTGACAAGGTCAACTCTATTTTTTTTCTCGTTTTCTCTTGATCTTAATTTATATCAAATACTCGAAATTTTCTTATTTCGATCAGTGTTGGAATATTAGAATTTTTAAACCCGAATTTGATATAATGAATTTTATAATTTTGCATTGAGTTTTTAAAAAAAATTATGCCAATTATGCATTTTTGGAATTGAAAATTCCAAAAATTGGGAAGAATTGAAAATTCTTTTGAAAAAAAAAATAGGTCTAAAGATTTCATTTTTATAGACAGCTTTTATTGTGTGATATTATGCATCACATCTATTTTATTTAACAATTAACACTGATTCAATTTTTTTTTAAATTTTCATTTCTTTTCATTTTGAATATTAAGGCTATAAAAAGATGGTTTAATTTATTTACATATCTAAAGGTTGTAAGTTAAATATAATAGCAATTGTTTGTTTTTTTAATTAAACTCGTTTAAACTATCAAGTTTTTTAAATTTGTCAAAATTCAATTTGTTTTTGAATTTGTATCGCATTTTGCCTAAATTTAGCACAATTTTCTTGACCAAATATCCCAACACTGATCAGGATTCAAAATATATATTTACAAATTCAATGACAAAAAACCTTCATGCATCGTTATATCATATAATTTCAATTTGAAATAATTTTCATAACTAATTCATTAAAAATGAATAATAAAAATTAATCATAATAATAAAAATATCAAGTTCATAGACTAGACTTTTAAAAACTTTCACAAAATGTTGACTGTAAATTATAAAATCTCTTTCATTTTAGTGTCGGTCCGCCCTCCCTTTGCTACAGTCTATAATTTTTTAAATTCAAATTTGTAATTATTATAAAATAATTATAAACTTGAATAAAATAATTATACCCTTGTTAATAAAGGATTCTTTTGAACATCAATTACAAAATAATGTAGAACTAGCTATACCAAAATAAAGAACAAAAATTCAAGAAAAAAAATGCATTTTCATCTTTTTTTTTTCAAAATAGATTTTTTCTTTTTCTTCAAAATTTTCTTTTTTCACTTAAACATATACAAATTTATTTTATTTTTTTTTTTACTTGTTTTCTTTTTAATAATAATTATGTATAATTTTCATACAATATAAATAATTAACATTGTACTTAATAAAAATATATAATTTATTTTAATTTAACATTATATTTAAAATTATCTATGTAATTTATACAACATAATATACATTTATACAAATATATACGCAGTTATACAATATTATATTAACAGTTATATTAAAGATCAAAATGAAAACCATATATGAAAAAGATTAAAAACATGATTTTTAACAATTTATTTTCTCTTACTTATTATTATTCTTATTATTTTCACTATATTTTTTATAATTGTTACCCAATTTACAATTTTCTTATATTAATTTCTATCTAATTTTCTATTTTTTTATTAATTGAATTGAATTAATTGAGATTCATTTATAATTATAACAATAATTATTATTTTATTATTATTATTGTATATAAAATTTTCTAAATATTTTTTTATTTTTTCCTTAATATTTTTTGTTTTGTTATTATTGTTTTTCTTGTTGTTGTTGATGCTATACAATAAATTTTTCTTTTTATTTCAATAATGATCTTTGAATTCTATTAAATGTGAATTAATTGCTGTAGGATTTGTTATATACTTGTATACTTGTATATATGTAATTTCTTTCTTTGTGAATCAGTGTGTTTATTACTATTATTGTTGTTATGCGTATAAAAATAAATTAGTATGTAAAATGTAGGTGTGTGTAATATATGTATGTTGTATAACAAAATTTCAACCTAAATATAACTGTGAAACAATTTGTATTTTATTTGTACATTTTTAAGTTTATATTAAAAATTGTAATTGTTATACAGTTGAGAAATGCCAATATACTCGTATACGTACATTTGCACGTAATATATACATACATTTGCACATATGAATTTATGAATCTTGAAATACGTATATGTTATGTTATATACCTACATATATAAATATCACGATGGTATAACACAGAATTTTTCCAATTCTTTTTCTATATAATATGTGTTTGATTGTTATTAAAAGAAAACATTGTTAAGAAAATGAAATTTAATTAAATTGACAGTATTTGAAAGAATCACATTTTCCTTAAGTAATTACTGCGTAAAGAATCCCTTTTTTTTTAAATAATTACTGTGTATTTTAAATTTTATTTGAATAGGTCCATTCAGCAATTTAATTAAAATTTTGAATAAAATTATATATTTCATAGTTTAGTTTCGATGTCGTTCAGTTAGAAAAACTGAACCATGTTTAATCAAAATTATTTGTATTGAAGTGTTGCATATTTTTTGGGGGGGGGGCAGATAAAATAATGCACTAAATTAAAATATTGGCCTTGAACTAGTGTTAAAGAGTCTCTTTATATTATCGGAATTTTTACTGCAATTTTTTCCAATAACTTTTATTACTTTAAATAAAAAAAAATTTAATACTAGCTACTAAAAATAATTTTCTAATTTTGCATTTTATTTTTTAGGAAAGGCAATTTGAAGTAAATAAAGAAATGAGAGGCAAAATAAAAGTTAAGGGTAAATAAAAACAATTTAATTTTTCATCTCTCGCAAATAAGTTTACATTGACAGTAACAGTAATTTAATCAGAACCATCTAAAAAAGTTGTTTAAAAAGTAAAAAGAGTATTTTGTAGCAACAAATACTGAATTTTCCGAAATTTTACGACTATCGGTGTCGCTTGTCGCAGTAATGTGAAGAGCCCATTAATTATAAAAATTTAATAAATTTTGCGAAGAAATAAATTACATGTATGTATTAAATATGAAAATTTTGAAAGGGGAAATATTATTGAAAAGAAGAAGTTGACAAAAAACTTCGCGTTCCTCCACTGAAATCAAATTTTTTTAGTACTGCAAATTGAAGTCTTTGAATAATAAAATTTTAAACTTTTATGATTCACTTGAAAATTTTTTTCAACTTTAAAAAAAAGTTCTTTAAACTTTTAAAAACTCGGCTACATAAAATATAGTTTACGACTGGAAGTTTTTCAATTGAGCTCTTGTAATCATATTATTATTGAGAGAATTTTTCCTATTCTACTATGGTAATGCTCACGGTGTGCA
Organism: Condylostylus longicornis; assembly: GCF_029603195.1. Lineage (NCBI taxonomy): Eukaryota > Metazoa > Arthropoda > Insecta > Diptera > Dolichopodidae > Condylostylus > Condylostylus longicornis. Next base: position 819,032 of record NW_026578009.1, on the reverse strand, counting down.
CACTTTGTATAAATAGATCCATAGTTGAAAGAAATTAGATAGGAGAAAAATTAAACTAATAAACACATTTTTTGCTTTTACAAATTTTCTGGAAATGACCTAAAAATAAAACGAAGATAGTGGCAAAGGTCCGTTTAAATTTCCATTTTTATTTACTATATCCTTTCATAAGTATATGTTTAGGATATTTTCTTTCCATAATGATGTCCTTGAAAATTTCTTCTTGTTTAGCATCATTTTTATTTTATTTTTTTTTTATTATTTTCTATTTTCTCCTTTTTTATTAATTTTTATTTCTTTTGTTTTACAATTTTTATTTGTTATTTTGTAATTTATTTTTTTTTTTATTTTTCTTATAATTTTGTCTTATGTATATGGGTATGCTGGAATAGAAAACAAATCCTTTTCTAAGTTGATATCATATCACATATAAGCGTGTTTCAACATACTTCTTCTGTATTGAAATCATGTTAAATGAATTTAAAACAAAACCAAAAAATATGATTATTAAGGAGGTTATCATTCTCTACGTACAATTCATAAACAAAACAGCAAAAAACCTAAACGCTGCTAAAATTAATCCTTTTATATGAAGTTGAATGTCATTGAACTGATGAACTTTCGAATAAAAGTTTATTTGTTACTGTCTCATCTTTCAGCACTGCCTAATTAATTTGCGGGTATAATATGAAATAAACGTATATAAAGAGAAAAAAAAATAAATAATCATGTTAATATTTAATTATATAAAAATATTTAATCTTAAAATATTTATTTATTTAGATTATTAATAAAATTACAAAGAATATATTATTTAGTAAATTTTATTTATAAATTATGAAAAAAACAAAAAATTATTTTACTTATTCAATAATACAGAGCAGTTGTGGAAAATTTTTACAAATTTATGAAGAACTCATATGACGATTTTTTTATGAAGAACGCATATGACGATTCTTTTTTTGCTTATGATTGCTTGTGTGTGCACTCGTGAATTGCCATAATATTTGTATTCTGTAGAATAATAATTAATGCCATAATTTTCTATTGACCCACTGTGGGAATTCACATGTTGTGCGCAATAAAATATTTTAAGAATTTTACGAATTCTAATGAAAAATTGTTATATTAAATATTTTGTAAAAATGTTTACTTTTCTTTTGTATAGATGCTTTTTAGAATTAAGGTTTTTAGAACTAAGATCAATTTAAAAGTTCTTATATTACGCGTGTTCATGTTAGTTTTAGTTTTGTTTTTACTCATTTATAAAAAATGTAAATTAAATTTTTGATTAAAAGCCTCCTTTACTATATAAGAAGCACAAAAATTTATGCAGTTATGCAAAAAGTTTGTAATTTTTTGCAACACAATCGATTTGAATTATTGACGCAGTAGTTTAGTTGCTTAGATATGCGCGCAACCATTTAACAATCAAGCTGTAATTGCAAAATAGAAAATTTCATATGCAATAGCCCTTATTTAGAAAGGAAAGAAAGCAGAAAAAGATTCTTTCCTTAAATAGATTTTTTTAAGAATGAAATTTTTTTAAGAATGACTAAAATGGAAAATTTTTCATACAACTTCAGAGCAGACGTAATCAAAGGAACAAGTCAAGGCAGGAAAATTAATTTTCCTCCTCGAACTAAAATCTTTTATGTACAATACTTATTTATATGTTAATGTGATTGAGTGTTTTAAATAGATGTAAACAATTGACTTGTAGATTACAGTATAAAGCAATGTGAAGAATAATTTACCGGTAATTTCTTCATAGATCTGTAGCTCTGTTGCTAGAACGTCCGCCTAGAAAGCCTAAGTATGTTACTGGTTTGAGTCCATTTCGAAAAAAAAAAAATTTTTCATCTGTTCTGCAGTTGTGTGAAGAAATTAGCTATTCTTATAAAAATAAACAACTACACGTTGTATTGGTAACTACATTTTTCTGTTTTAGCCCGGGGATATGGTCTTTTTTATTCTATCTTAAATTGATTATAATTCACATTTAGTATATATGATGTGAACATAGTTTAAAATTTAAATTTTAAAATATAATATGCGTACAAGTTTTAAGATAGAATGTTTATAATAAACTTTTGAAATTTGAAACAAGTTTATTTATAATAAACTTTTGAAATTATGAAACAAGAGCTACAAACACTTATAACTGCGATAAATGAAGAACTTATTAATTATTTGAAATCTAATTATTTTAAAAAAAATTATAACTATTGATGTTAAATAAAAGACACCTTTATTTAGTTCTCTGTTTCATACATACAAGATAATTCGGATGGTGAGTTCATTTTTTTTGTTATTTGTGATAAAAAACGTAAAAATAAATGATATTAAGTAATTATATACTAATACTAATTAAGAAACTAGTGAACAACTCCGTTTTATTACATATAGTTTTCTTTGTGTCGGTATTTTTCACTCATATTTTTCTAATATCACTTTAGCTATATTACTTAATACATTAGTTCACTACTTTCACTGGTACTAGGAGGTGGATCTGATGTTGTCATGGTTGCTACAGTAGCCGTTGTTTTTGGAGTGAATGAATTAACAATATTAAGTTTTTGAGTTAAAATTGAAGATAAAATTATTGGTATTTTAGAACCGAACAAGAAGCGAACATCATTGTTATTTTTTAAACCAAATAATTGATTGTTTTCAAAAATATCGTTTTTAGATCTAGTCATGACTGAGTTTATTATAAAAATTATTACAACTATGAAAAAAATTTTATACATTCTACAAATACTCTGTATTTTTCAATATTCTGTTTAAAAATAAGAATAACACTGATGGGTACAATTTTTCTCTACTTCTATTTATAAGACAATCTCAAAAAATAATTTTTCTTTTTTGCTTAACTAACAATTTAACTAATAATTTTCATTTTCGAGTAGAACAATAGGTGTTTACGCAGTTGGTGCAAAATTGTAACGTACAGAAAACCAAATTGGTCACTTGAAATATATGTATGCTTTAAAAAAAATAGTAAAGACAATTTAAAATTAAAAGAAAAAATTATTTTTTATAAAACACATTAAAATTTTAAAAAATTCAGTGGGGTTGCAACAATGGAAAATCTATCTTGATATATGAGTGCATATGCAGGCCCGGTTCTGACTTGTTCAACGTCCTACGTGATTTCAAAAAAAAAGTTTTTCAAAACACGTAATGGAAAAAAAATTGAAAAAAATTTATACTTAAAACAAAAACGTTTTTTCAAAAATTTTTAGATTTTTAAACCAATTCAGAAGCAATAATTCAGAAGCGGTAAGTCTGACACAAACCGTCGGCATATCGTTATATAGGTCTATCAATTGAGAACAAAAATTCTAAACAACTTATTGTTATAGATTCAACAGTTTCGCAGCTGGAATTGATATTCGTAAGACAAAATTATTTTAATCCAATTTGTTTTAACTCTCCGAAACTACCCGTAGATGTCGGAGTCACCCGTCCTAATTCGATTTTTTTCCTAAAATGGTCTCAGGAATCAACCCTCCAGTGAATTTATAATGACTCTGTATAATAACATAAATAGGTACATAACAATCATGACCTACAAAATTAAAAAAAAAACATAGTTATTACTCTGGCGTGCATATTTAACATTGAAAATTTAATTAAGAATTTAATTAAAATAATTTTCTCATAATGCAAAGTTTTATTAGATTTTAATTTCTTTTGAAATGATAATTATCTCCTTAAAATTTTTTTCTTGCCAGTGTCCTTGTTATTTCATGAAACATCTTCATAAAATATAATTTCTACTCACAAAACGGCAGTTATAGTTTCATATTAAAATATAACATTAAAATAAATTGATATGTAAAGTACACACATGTTTAGTTTACATAAGTTTGTAACTTAACATAGCCACATAAACGTACATTATTATAGATTTCGTCGTGTAAAACTACATAATCGATTACCTACTTTCCATAAGAATTGTATTAAAACTATAACTATAATCAAGTTGAAAATGACAATAATGTGAATGGCCTTCATTATAACATGTGTGACCAATATAAACCATAATACTATACATATGTATGTACCTATATGTTTGTAGGTAGACATTATTAATACTATATTTTAAAAATATATACAACATCTCTAACAAAAGTAAACATAATAATCCTATAAATTTATTAAAGCATCATTTACATTAACACCGCACTTTATGCTTAATTTCACATAAATATTTTTGTGTGTCTGACCTTTTAGTTCAATGTACAAATAATTTTTTTTTAATAACATAATATGAAGGTACACTTGTATGAATTTGTGTAATATGTGTATGAAATTAATGAAATATTTCCAAAAACTAAAATTTATAAATTTTTATTTAACGTGTTTTAAGAACAAGAAAACCTAGTGTGAATTTAGAAAATATTCTAATTTGATACAAAAATTTTAAAAAATGACCTTGAACATCCACTAATAGAGCACTTTTTTTTATTAGTTGCAGTTTTTCAAGCCATCTTTATTGGATATCCTATATCAGTCCTATATTCTATATCCTATTGGATATCCTATTCATGTTATATCCTCCGTCAATACCCGTTACCAACTAAAATAGACCAAAAATGGAGTTGTCGATTCTTAGAACATTTCCACAGAATTTCATTCACCGGCTTTATTTGTGTTCAATGAGATTAATTCCCGGTGAAAGAGCTTCTCAAGGACATCAAAAAAATATAATAATATGGCTAAGTTTTACAATGTAAGCGGCTTCCTGTGATATATATGTATATAAAGAATTTATACGAAATTTTTCTTTTGCAAAATAAAAACCGTTCCAATATTAAATTTCAGCCTCGAACTGCGATTTTGTAATTTTCATATCTAGGCGGAACATACACACGCACATTCATTTCATATAGATATTTATATATCGTGATTGTTGTATAGAATTAACTATGTAACAACCACCTGCAACAATTACACTTTATAAATGGGTTTTTTATTCTTTCTCAGACGTTTATCAATAAAATGCCCACACAATCTTATTTTATAAAATTTAAATAAATATTTTGATTGATTGGATAAATAACTATTTATTTGTTGATTGCACGGTTGGTTTCAAAGTAAATATGTATATAATTTATTTTTACTAAAATAAAGTTTTTAAATATATTTTTACTATCATTAAAATTTCCGCTTATTTTTATTTAAAGTATAGGTCCGGCATTTATGAACCAATATTTTAATCAAACACTTTTTATTTAACAGAAACTATTTTTAAAGTAGTTTATACATAATATCAGATTACAAAAATTCTAGGGTGTTTTGATAACTTATAACCGTTCTTAAATATTAAAGAATAGAAGAAAAAAATATAGAATTTGTTGAAATTTAAAGGCAATTAAGTCTTGTGTATGAGGCTGTGCAGACGCGTTTTCGCACCCCCCACCTTTTTAGAGTATGATTCAGCTTTTAGACCTGTGATCACTTCGTTATTATTGATTGGTTTGAGGTTTCATTCATCAACTTGAGTCGAATTTCTTTAAAGAAATAACCCCATCAAATTAAGGTCGGTCGAGATTTTCAATGTTTCGCATTACATAGTACGGAGTATGAGATGCATGAGTCAGTGACGCGTAAACTGTCCGAAGTTAACTTGTATACATCTGTTTTTTGTACGAACATTTATAAGAGGGTGCTTAAGACTAGACTATATATTATAACATTGATTTTGTTTAACTTGTTCTGAGTTTATGTGAACCTTTCTATCAACTCACCGTAAAGTAGTTGTGTATTAATACTTCCTCGCCCTTTTCCATTTTCCTTTGCTTTCAATCTAAAAATGATGATGGTTTTATTAATAGTTACTGATAGCCACGTAAGTGATTTTTTTTTGCTATTCTCAAGGATTTAGAAATCGTCGTTCATCTTCTCAATTTTTTTTAAATAATCTACAAATCGACTTTAAAACAAATTGAATTTGAATTTAAGAACTGTGATGAGAAAAGCAATGCCTAATTTTAGCCTTCGTTGAGAACTTTCAACTAGTAGTTAAAGTTGAATATTAACGGGATCATTGAATTTTAAATTAAAGTTTATATTTAAACACAATTAGACAATTGAGTTTTAAAACCCTTTGTATAACAGTGAAAGACGGATAAATGCTTGAATGAGTGTTTCCAGTTAAGCGATTAAAAATACATGCAAATTAACGTTACCAGTTGTGTTCTTATCCAATCTCAACTATATGTAATTGGTTTCGTATTTTAAAATCTTCTATCAAGTTAATACAACAAATTCCATTTCGTTGAAAATCCATTCGCGATCTTATGACTTCTTGTATTATAAACCTTTATTTCATCCTAATATTAATCTTAACGCCTAAAGTTGACTTTAAAAATATTTAATAAATTTTCCAGTTCATAAAATAATTATGAGATTGATTTTAATTTAGTATACCTAGTTGAATATTTTATACAAATTGCTTAAATTTTAATTAAAACTTAAAATATTTATTACTTAAACTCATTTTATAAATATATAACCTTCGTTAATATTGAAAAGGTTCTCAAATTTTAAAAATAAATTTATACCTATATGGTAATTATTTTCGCGAAAATTTATTAAAGATGAAAAATTAATGATTTTTCATAGAAGAAAGATTTGTAAATTAAAAAATCTCTATTTACAATAGTATCAAATTTTTTACGCATTAAGTGATCAGAGAAGAGTATTTTAAGAAAGTTTTGGGAAAAGAATTAAATGTTTTTAATATATTATAATGTTAAGGTTATATTTCAAACAAGCAAAAATATTTCAGTCGATGTCTATCACTCAATTATACTTAATAATTAACCTTGACAATCTGAGTGTTGAGTGAAAAACTTCGTGAAAATGTGTGACTTATAGTTGAACACATGACAGCTATGTCTTATGAATGCAACTTAATATTTTTGCAAATATTCAAAATTAGCTTTTGAAGTTGTATAGTAGGTACCTGAAAATGTACAGTCATTCCATCAAAATGTTCAAAATATGTATATGTAAAGTGTAATTGGACACACGTTTACAAAATTTCATATTGATATCGTTATTGGTTTTTGAGATATTTAAATTAATCTCTTTGAGTTTTATGGCAGCTGCACGAACCCGTTGTCCAAATTGTTCCAACTGCAACAGGGTCCGTTCTTGGCAGAAAATAAAAATTTTGTGAGAACTTGGTGAAATTTGCTTTATTTGGTTTTGGCTATACATATATGGTACGATCGGACGGACAGACATATCTAAATTAATCTTGAGCAAGAATATACAGGTCCATATCGCAGACGACTCCTTCAAGATGTTACAAATTCCGTAACAATGTTAACAAACCATTCATGAAGGTACGGGCTATAAAAGTACTAAGCATATTGGCTCAGTTTTAGAGTAAATTTTAGTATTGACTGTTAATTAGGTTTGTTACACTTTTTCTCCTTTTCTAAAAACAGGAAGACGAAACTAAGGAAATAAAGTGAAAATAAATTAACTGATTATAAACAATATCTTATAGACAATAAAGGTAGTATGACAATTTTATTTACAAATTCTCATTATTCACCAAATGATCAGAGTGCGTCAACGATTCTTTTTGACTGCGTCAACGAGTTCCGGAACTTGGAAATTAAAAATTTGATAAATTTAAAGTTTTTCCTTCTTAAATGAAATTAATCCCCCATAAGAGGATAATGAGGAAAAATATCCGAAATAAAAAATAATTTTTTCCCTTTTGTTTTTAAAAAGAAAAAAAGGTACTTTTTTGTGGGAATTAATTTGGGAATTAGAATAAAAAAAAACTTGCAAAACTTCAAAGGAACTAAAAGAAAATCAATATTTTCATGTCTTTTTGTTTTATTGATGTTAAGGTCCTTATTTTGAGCGAGTGCAGAGATATTAATCAACACAACTTTATTATTGTAAAATTTTTATAAAAATTTGTTTCCCATTTAATCATTGTTTTAGCAATTAAAATGATTAATATAAAATGTTTTCATCCTTGTTTCCTAAAATACAAAAGGACAATGAATATTGAGAAAATTTGAAAAAAAAAAAGATAAAGAATTTCTTTTTTGATAATTCCTTTTGTATTAATTTAAAATACTTAGGTATAAGGTAGGTAATTATCAAGTTTGCGTTAATTTTAGAAAACTTAATCCTTAACCTTTTCTTAATTATTTTCGGGTTAAAAACAATAATTAATAAACATATATTATTAGTCAAGTATTTTTAATTCTAATGAAATGTTGAAAAGAAGAATGTTTTTGGCACAGGAAAAAATCCTGTTTTCAAATACACTCATGCACAAATATTCATTGTTTTCTTATTGTCTGTATTTAGTTTAAGGTTTTCTGTTTTGTACAAAATTATTTGAGAGTAAATATTATTCTTTATTTTAAAGCCATTAAAGAAAATTCGGAAACAATAATAGAGTTTTACTTGAACCTACTGGATTTGGAAAAGGAAAGAATTTTTTGCAAGAAATTTTAAATTTCCTCTTGATTGCATTGTATATACAGATTTCCTTTTGATGTTTGAAACTGTGCAATAGCAAACTATGCCAATTTATTATAATATAAAAGTATATTGAATGACTCAAACAAATTATAACCGGATTAAATATTAAACAAGTAGGGCTTAAAATTCAGTGTTATGTGAGGTTCATATTTACTTCAAACCAAAAAGGTTATTTTGAAAGTTAGGCCCAGTAGAAGTAGAAGAAATGGTATACTTTTCAACATCTTTGTTTTTTTTTCAAATAAAGACATTCGGGACATATCCCTATATTTTAAATCAAATTATTAAAGCATTATGGGTAAAAGGGAACTTAAGAATATTGAGATGGGAATTGTTCTGAGGGCGGCATGGTGTTTATGTTGTTAAAAGGCAGTTGTGGAAATAAACGATAATTATTATTGTAAAGACTTTACTAGAACACGAATAAATTTCAGGTGATAAATTCTAATAGGTCCAAAAAAATATTTTAATAAAATATATTTCTAAGCAAATATAACAAAATAAATAAAGTTACCTGTAAAATCATTTTATTTTCACCATTATAATCAAAATCACTGCTATTTTTACTATATAAAGTTGTTTTTCTATTAGGAGTTGAGGGTTGTCTACCAGGATGCGAAGAACTATTCGAACGTTGTCTAAATAAAACTGTCTGTAATAGTATTAAAAATATTCTTTAAATAATATTATTTTTTAATTTTATGTCATTTAAAAACAGAAAACAAAAATTCCTTTTAAAAATTTTATACTTACTCTAAAAGCTTCACGAAATTTATGACTCATAATATTGTATAAGAAAGGATTAATGCACGTTGATAAATAATACATCACACCTGATATATATGTGATTATCTCATATATATGAATAAAAAAATTTGTTTGTAAACCAGAAACCTCTACGTACATAGTAAACAAACGTTGAGCATGAAACGGAGCCCAACAGAGAAAGAATGCTATAACAACAGCAACTGGAATAAAAATAAAACGAAAAATGTGTGAACATTATTAAAAAAAATCTGATGTGGTCAGCACATAACCGACCGCATTGTGTATTGTCTAGTTAAATGAAAGTGTTACAGAATATTATAAAAATGTCTGTTAAATACTTCTTTCCAATTTTTAGGACATTAGTAAGCTTATAGTTAACATACTTAGAAAAATGTAAATTTGGCTCTTAGTAGAGTTTCGCTTTGTGCTACCCGAATTCCCTGAAATGCTCGCCAGTTAGTTTCGGTAACAAGCAGAACTCAAATATGAAATTTCAAGAAATTCCATCAATTTGTTCTGTGGATATGGTGAAAAATGTAAAATCGGCCCGCAAATCAGTTCTCGAACCCTGATCTTTCCAAAAAAGTTATATGTTCATTGCTTTAATATGAGGAATTCATATATTAAATTTCAATGAAATCGGTTGATTATTTCTTTTTATATACACAAAAGTGTATGTTTGGCCCGTAGTAAACGTCTAGTTGCCGATGCCTGATCTTTCCAAAAAATTTACATGTTCATTGTTTTAATACGAGGAGTTCATATATTAAATTTCAATGAAATCGGTTGATTATTTCTCTTTATATACACAAAAATGTATATTTGGCCCGTAGTAAACGTCTAGTTGCCAATGCCTGATTTCTTCCAAAACATATGAATTTTTGCGGACGGTCGAGCTGAGCTTATATATAAAATTTCAAGTAAATCGGTTGAATATTTTCTTCAAAATGTTCAAAAATCTAAAACAGGCCCGCTAAAAAGTGCAGTTCCCGAGGCCTGATATATACCAAAAGTTGATCGATCCGTGCCATGGTGGAAACAAACTTACATATAAAATTTCATCAAAATCGGTTCAGCCGAACTTGAGATACACGCGTGCACACACAGACCGACAGACCGACAGACCGACAGACCGACAGGTTGCTAAAAATAGTTTATTTACACTTCCCTACTATGGAGAAGTACGTTCCCACCGAAAACTCGATATGCAAAATTTGTTGCCATCACATAACCTACCTATTGTTTACACAATACGGTCGGTAAAAATTGTAAACTTTCTAAAAATCAATGAATTGTTTTAAAAAGTATGGCATAATAAAAAATTACTATATTAAAACGAAACAATTAAATTTAACTAAAATTTTAGCCTAATTCTGCACGTCGATTACAATTTTTGTTGAAATATTTTATATTATTTGCGCCTAAGCATATGCAACTGTATAAAATTTTATTATTAAAAGTGCATGAAATTTTGCAAAGTAAATTTGCACACCTTGTCATAAATACTATAAGAAAATTACATTTAATCAAATAACTTATTTTTTTGGGGATTCAGAGAGAGTAGTAGAATAACATTAGTTAGGTATAGTATTAAAGGCAAAATCAACTAGTTTTGGACATATTTAAAAAATTTTGAACCAGCAAGTTCAAATCAGTGATTAACAATAGTTTAGACTACGGGTGATAAACAAAAGACATCTAAACAAACATAAAGAGATACAAAAATTTAATGTTTTTTTACATAAATTTATAACGAGATTTTTGGTACAAACTAACATTTTAAACTTAAGGGAACTAATTTTAAAATTTAAAAAAATTGGGTCATTGTATTGAAATCTAGACCTAGATCTCTGAGTTACAATATAATATTGGTACATAGCATTATAGTTTCATATGAAAGATCCAACTCAAGCACAACAATTGAAAATCTTTGAATTTGAATTTTACAATAAAGAATAGATTTGTTTTTTATTAGACAGAGTTTTTTCAGGCATATTATGCAGAGCTATACCCAATTTAGGTAACAAAGTCTATAATGTCCATATTATAAACACTAATTTCCCCGAGGAGCTTATTACCTTCTAAAATTTTTTATAATATCTATACTTAAAATAGTTCATTAACAATGAAAATATTTAAATTTTCTGTACCTTAATGGTTCATTTAATTTCAGAGGGTGGAAAGAGAAAAAAATTTTTAAAAATACTTGTAAGAGAGTGTAAAATAACACCTTAAATTCTATAAAATTTTTTGAGAGTAAACAAAATTAAGTCATAAAATATTTAAAGAAATTTAGAATTTTTTCACAGAAGGTACTTAAATTTATTTCTTAGAAAAATAAATGCCACTACGACATACTATGATTTTCAATTTTATTACCTAAAAACACGATAGTATGTTTGTTTATGTGTTATATAAAAGGACAATGCTCTTAAAATATCTATATATCTATATAAAGATACAAGTACATAATATAAACAAAAAGGAACTTAATGACTTACAACAATAAATGGTGTTGGCATGAAATAGAACAGTTTATTGCATCTTGCTCTCAATTTATAATTATAGGCGAACTCGTTTTGTAGTATACTGTTTTATTTTATGTGTGATTCACTTTTATACACTTGTACATACATATAATGTTTTTATGTGTCAAAAGATTTAAAGATGCTGAACACAAAAGATTTAAAAATATAATTTCAAGGTCTTACGAGGATATAAAAATTCCATTTTTATTGACGACTTTTACAACGCTTTAAATTAGTCCCAAGAGGATTGATATTAAATTGGACAAAATTGCTTTAATTTGTCTGACAAGAATATTAAAAAAAAAAAATAGTTCAGTATTATATGAGTTTCAAAGAACTTTCGAGCCATAAAATTCGCTAAATTATAGAATCAAATTGGTGATGACCCCTAATCAAAAACATGAGTTTTTTGGTTCTTTTTCATTACCTTCCAAATTGGGGAAACGAAATTAATTCAAATAATCTGAAATTCTGTGTGAAGCAAAATGATTTTCCTCTAATATTTAAACCAATTTTGTGCATTCATTTACACCTTTGGCTCAAAATTTTGGGGTGAATTATTTTACTAGTATTTACAATTTTACAAATTTTTCAACCTAATCTTCTTGTTTTTCTTGGCAAAATATAAAACTCTATTAATTTATCATAAAAATAAAATCCATGAATAATTTTAATGTTTGAATTTTCTGCACAAATTTGATTTAAAACCGTCTTTGTTTTTATTTGATCGTCTAATCAAAACTTTTTTGTTAAATAGCAAATTACGAATAACTGAAAAGTAGCAAAGAATTGAAATAATTTTTATCATTATAAAAGGATCGAGAAAATTTTGAACATTTTTCAATAATGCATTTGCACATAAAATTTTAAAGTCAAGAGTTTTCCATGTCGGCAATATAAGAAAGTATAAAATTTAAAATTGAAGAAGTGAGCACAGTTTAATAACGGACGATTTTCTACATGAAAAATTTCTATAAATTTTTTTATTTATTTTTAAAAATTTAATTCAACGATAATATATTAAAAAATTCGTGTATAACGCAATTTTATATTTCTGTTTTCAACATCTTTATTTACTCTTAATATATTAGAAGCAAGTGGTGAAAATCATATTCTTTAAATAATTGCTTAAATTGGTAATTTCTCGGACTTTTTATAGCATAACAAAGTTGATTTTAAAATCGTAAGCTTTTAGTAAGCATATTTAGAAAAACGTAAATTTGCCTCTTAGTAGAATTTCGCTTTATACCATATGGATACCCTGGAAAATTCTTCAGTTAGTTTTGGTAATAATCAGAACTCAATACGAAATTTCACGAAATTCCATTAACTAGTTCCTAGATATGATACAAAATGTAAAATCAGCCCTTAGTCCGGTTTCCAATTCCTAAAATTTCCAAAAAAAATTATAGATTTATTGCCTTAATACCGGGAATTTAAATATTAAATGTCAAAGAAATTGGTTGGTTATTTCTCCAAAGAAATTGGTTAGTTATTGGAAATTGGTTGGTGAACTTGAGATACACGCGTGCCGGGTATGTCTGACAGACCGATATACTAATGAAAATAGTTACTTTTACGCTTCCCTACCATGGAGAAATGCGTTCCCACCGAAAACTCGGAGTCGGCGAAAAGTCAAAGTTCTTACGAGTAATGATTTTCATTATAAGAAAACTCTTACCCATTATACCAAACATTTTCACTAATTTCGTGCATTTCATTGTGCTTTTTACGTTTTAGGAACAAAATAATTGAATTTAACAATTTGCAACATCTTATAAATTTTTTTAACCCTTTCATCTTAAAAAACTAAATTTGATTACATCAATTTCCAATACCAAATTTTCTCCAAAATAATTCTCACTTAAGTGGTTCACCAGACTACATTGGATTATTTGTACATGGTTTCTTTCTTTATTCAGGTAACTTTCATCAATATGATAGAAAATTTTTATATTTTATCTCGTAAAAATTTTATTGCCGAATAGAAATTTGTTTAAATTTTTTTTTTTTAAAACTAAATACACTTTAATCAAAAAATCAATTTTATACCTTCGGCTATAAAAGCAAAATAAATATTTTATTCAAACAAACTCAATTTTTTCTCTCATTATCTTATTCAAATTTAGTTAAAAAAATAACAAAATTACTTACTGGATTTAATATTTTTGCTGTTAAAGAGTTCAAAATCAAGAACCTTTTTTATATTACAATTTATAATGCATTATTCAATATTTTTCTTGAAAACTGAAAAAAATTTTTCGAAAAATTCAATTTCTACAACCATTTTACTCCGTAATTTTAATACTTCTTGTTATAACGAACAGAAATCTTAAAATATTTTTAATAGTTATCATATTTAAAATCATAATAGAAAATATAAAACCATTCAAACGTCATTAAGTTTTTATAGGGTTTTAGTAACGAATAATTGCCCCATAAATAAAAAATTATGGTAGATTTTTCATTCAGCGAAAAATCATTAACGCAAATTTATTGTAAAAATTCTTTTCCATTGCGATTCAAAGTCCTCGTTTCTGGTTACGATAAAAAAAGTAATATGATGCAATATTCCATTTGCTTACCTACTATAATATATACCCAAAGTTTATATAGGAAAGTGAAGAAGGCGCGTAAATACTTATAATAATTTAAATGAGAAATTTTTTTTAAATAATTTTAATTCTTATCTTATCCCATTATCATCAAGGACTTTTTATCGTTTGGTCAAAAAATTTTTAAATTTAAAAATTTTCTCTTAAAAAGACAAAAATTCGCTACGGACGGAAGTATTTCTTTTCAGGTAAAAAAATATTTCAATTTTACCTTAATTTAATTTTATATTTTTTACATGGTGTTGCTCTTTGTAAAAAATTCTTAGCCAGTTAATCAACTTATTTTGTTAACATTTATAACAAAAGTTTGTCAATAATGAATTCTTAAAGTTTGATAATTTTCTTTTTATTATGTAAATTCGTAAATTTTGTTAGAGTTTCCGCATGTACAATTTTTTTTTCTCAAACACATAAAAAATTGGTTTAAAATTTATAAATTTAAATCAAACATAATAGATTATAAAATAATTTTTTTTAATGGTCTAAGTAATAAGTGATATAACAGAGGAGTTCTGCAGTTTGGTACATTTTAAATTACATTTAATGCTGTAATTGAAAATGATATTATTCATTCCAAAGCTACTCGACAATAGAAAAAAAATTTACTCTACAAAAAATCAACTCTGCGGAATTGATTTTATTCGTTCACGGGAGTTCTATTATGACTTAGAGGCATAATTAAAGGGAGAAATCTGGCGTTAATAGCACAATCTCCCTTTAATTATGCCTCTTATCCGATGGCCTAAAAGGCCTGTACATCTAACCTAACCTAACCCAGAGGACTAATTGTTAAAATACACCATTGGTTAACATCGTTTTTCAAAATCTGAAAATACTCAATAATTAAAAAGATCGTTTTTTGCAGTACATTTTAAAAATTGTTTAAATATTACTCTAATTTATTAGAGTAATTTAATTTACTTATTTACTATTATTTTCTCTAATTTACAGAAATTTTACGAAAAAATTTTACAAATCCTACATATATAGGTACAAAATTTTCTTTACGTGATTTTATAATGAATCGATTGTTGTGTAAAGGCTAGTATCACATAACAAATTATAATGATTACTTCCTACCACTTTTCATTGGAGTTTTAAACACATTTTGTAAATTTTCCATGTTTTCATTTAGGTTTACATAACTCGTTTGCTTATAAAAACACGCTGCATATGCCCTCCCAATTCTATTTAGCCAAAAATTTCTAAATGAATTTATTCTTTTCCATTTTTTTTTGTTGTTGAAGGAAATTCGTTGTTTTCTATACTTAATTTCAAATATTAATTAATATGCTAATAAGAACATCAAAACAAATTTACATAATATAAACATGTAAAGAACATACACTTGAAGGCACAAAATTTTTATTTAGAAGGTGGATTTTTAATTAGGCAAAAAACCGAGAAAAAAAAAAAACCAACCAAAACACAATGAACTTTTTGAAACTTGTTGATTTTTCCTTTCAAAAATTTCAATTACATAAATTCAATTAAATTTCATTACTTAAAGAATATCAAAGTTCAAAAAAATTTCTATATTATCATCTAGAGCTATGGACATTTTGTTCTTACAAAATGAGATTTTTTTCTTCTACATATTGCATAAATTTGGGCGAAAATTTTTTATTTTCAATATTTTCATATTAAAAATTTTTATGAGCTTAATAAACGATAGATACCTAATATTTAAAAACGTAAGCAAAATTTAAATTAAGTGGGTAGATTTTAATTAAAGTGAATTTTTGTCGGGTTCTTTAAGAACGCGTTTTTAATATATGAGGAATTTTTGTTAATCAATTGATGAAAAATTAGTAAAAATTAAATTGGTGAATACATTTTAAACAGAAATTTAGAATGTACAACAGTGAATTTGTTTTAGAACTTATGAAATTTCTTAACAATTGCAAACAGTTCAATCAAAATTCGTAAGTAAATTGAAAAGTTTTTTATATTGTGACCTGCTACCTTTCTTTATCTTAATTATTTCTGAAAATTTCTTATTTTTTTCTTTTACCGATTTTTCACACAATTTTTATGTTCTTTATCTCTTCTCTTCTTCCCATCAATTCTTTTTAAACAAAATGGTAGACACTTTTATCAAAAATCTTCATTGATATTTTATTATTTTACTTACATTACTTAGATTTTTTTTTTAAAGAAAAAACTTTACACGATAAAGTATTCGAATTTCTAAAGTAAAAACTTCAATAAATTAATGATTTTTTATGTACCAAAAATTTTCTTATCATAATTTAATTAATTTTGTTTACCATGAATAGATGAGGGGCGCCTTCAATTCTTGGAAAATTAAATCTTTGGTAAATGTTAAATGTGTTTAACCAGGTATAACGAGAAATAAATAGCAAAATGCTATGTAGTGTTAAATCACCTTGATTTAAAAAGCAAAATTCCAATTAAATAAAAATTTATAAAAATAGAAACATTACCAAGTTGAATAAGAATTAGAAAAAAGGGATAAGAAACAGACCCGGTCATACATTCGACAGAGCTATGATCGCAATATTTACAATGAGTTAGGAAACTTTCGAACGTTCTCTATTGTGCTTATACTTATAATCTATTTTCAATATTTATTTGATGAAAAATCAATTTTTTATTTACCAAATTAATAATTAAACAATTTCTGTTTTTTGTAAAATCTTATTTTTCACCACATGTGTCGATCAGTTGAATTGAACAGTGTAGCAATTCAAAATCTCGTATTGTTTTAATTTGTGTTCGTTTTAACTATGAAAGTAGATCTTATGTAAATAACAATTAATTTCTTATATTGGGTATCTATTAGCTTCAAAATATTGAGCAATTATATTTTTATCTAGATTCGTAAAAGAATAAAGGTTTAAATTTAGCTTAATTTAGGTATTAACTATAAAGAATTAAAATATAGTTGAGCAGAAGAGGGTTAAATTTATTGTACTTTATTCTTTGAAATATTGAAGTACACATTTTATTAACTTTAAAAATCCTCTGTAAGAATATTTCGCAGTTTTGTATAAACATTTTTTTTACACCAGCTTCTCTTAGGAAATGGGACACAAAATTCATAATGGAATTTAATAATTTATACCGTAATTCACTTTAAATGAATGCTATTATATAATAATTATAAATAAAAACACTCTATAAAGCAACTAATTTTTATTAATTTAAAATTATATTAGAATTTTATCTGAACTTGATCATATCTGAAATTTTGAATAAAAAATCTATGTTTAAAGTGAAAGTATCTCTTAAACAGGCTTAAATTTAAATACATTCCTTAAGTATATTGGTAGTATAGGATTTGGTTTCAATTTAAAAATTGAAATAATTTAATATTAAAATTGAATTTTATTCAATTCCTAAGAATTGTACAGCTATACTTATTTTATTCCATTACTAAATTTGCAAAGTTGCTAAGATAAAAATTTATTTCAAAAACGTGGTGAAATTGCCAACTTACATTGAATCATTACACTATTACACTATTTAAAATTCAAATACATATATCCTATGCCTATGGTAAGTGTTATTTATTAAACGAGAGTAAAACATCCTGTATTCCATATTCAAGTTAATATTGAACATAAAAATTAATATGTATGATATATAAGTATGTATATATTTCGTTCAAATTCTGTTTATATAATTATTTTACAATTTCGGATTGATTACTTAAATACTTCACAATAAATTTAATGAAAAATTATAGAATTTATGAAAATTACGTCTCAAATTTATTACGTTTTAATACCGTCTATACTTTAAGGAGACAATGGATAAAAAAAAAGCTCACTTGGAAATCATCAAATATCTTAAATAAATGCCACAGTTTGTGGTACGTAAACAAACTGTTTATTATTTAGTTATGTCCCAACAAACTAAAGATGTCTGATGATGTAAACTGATATGGAAATAAATGTTATCCCGATATAATCATTAGGCAATAATTTTTTTTATGAATAATCTAATAATTTAATGAATTTTCTTTTATTTTTTTTTATTGACAACAAAAAATTAATTTTAAGAGTTTGTTTTTTCTTAAATATTAATAAAATCTATAAATACATAAAAGTATACATATACTTACCCAGCATTTTTATAACACGTTTTCTACCCTGTTGATTTTGTATTTTAATGGTCATATTTGTATTTACTCGACATAATATATGCCCATTTCTAGTTCTTTTTAAATTTGTTTGATGTAATTTTAATCCAATTAATAAATAAAGTACAAAAATAATTGACATTGGAAAAAAAAAGAATAATATTGTCGAAATTGCAAATGCATGTTCAATCCATATTCGTTTAATAACACACATTTCAACACCATATACAATAATAACACCAAATTGTAATGCTAATGGTGCTGCCGTTAATAATGATGTTAACCATATTAATAAAATAACTTTTGTAACACGATTTAATTTACTTAATGAATGTGATAAAAATGGATGACATATTGCAACATATCTTTCAACTGTAAATGCAGTTATTGTTAATACTGTTGCATTTGCTGCTGTTTCAGCTAATAGACCTCTTGTCACACAAAATACTTCACCAAATTCATATGGATCTTTAAACCATACATAATATAAATCATGTGGTGCACCACTAATTAATAATAAAAAATCTGATATTGCTAAACTAAATAAATAATAATTTGTTGCTGTATGCATAGATCGATGCCTTTTTATAACAATACATGTTATAATATTACCAATAATACCACTTAATAATATTGTAGAATAAATAATTGTCATAAATATATTAACGACTAGACCCTTTGAATCGATTATTGTTGGTGATGGAAATTCAATAATATTATTACTAATATTACTTAAACTACTAACATTTATTATATTATCACTATTACTTATGCTAATAATACTGTTCACATGTGTTGTAACATTATTTTCATAATAATTATCTAATTTTGAAAAATTCGATGTAATTGTTAAATTCATGAAACCATCATCGATCCAAGCCGTTGTTAGTCCATTTAAATACAAATGATCATCGTCGGTCATTATGGATCTATAAAAAAAAAATAAAAAAAATAATATTAATATCAGTTTATCCTTAATTATAACTATATAATTTTTTCACAAGTTGGGAATGAAATTTATTTGATATTCCAATTAAAATTAAAATGAGGTTTTTGTTTTTGAGCTATAATATCAAAATATCAGTATCAGGATAACAGTTATTAGAAGGTAGTGAGTTTTAAGTAACAATTAATACTAAGGAAAATTTTATTAATGCAGAACAAATGAGAGAAATATTCACAAAGGTTCCTTATCGCTACATTCCAAGAATACTTATTGTTTTTTTCAAACAAATTTAAAATTTCTTGATTTTAGGCACCTTGAACTCAGGACTATCGAAAATTTATTATTTCGAAAATATATCGAAAATTTATTATTTCATTTATTAGTACAAATTAAAGTTGACCGATAATAAGCCTTTAAAAGGGAAGCGTATATACCTTTTAAATATCTTATCTTCCACTATTTTAATTTCGTCAATTATATTCTCAATTATATTCCTTGCAATTCTAATCGAGGCGATACAAAAGAATAATATGATAAAATTTTGTTACATAAAATATCAGTAGTTCTATACTTTCAACAAAGATTTATAGCTCATATACTTCTGCACTTAATTTAACTAGAACTTCCCTATAAATAAACTCAAAGAGTTAGACAAGAAGTACAATTATTTTATAAAAAAAAGATGATCAGTAAAGCATTTCTCATCAAAAGTGTAAAGCAAGAACTCGTCGCTTGATTTCCTTGTTAGTCTATTTGCCGTTTTTGCATTTTTTAGTTTCTAGCAAAATCAGCGGACACTTCGTTCCATATGCACCTTTTTTTTTATTTTTTAAGTTCTCCTTTGCTGCATACGGCAATTTTTAGTGTATGGGTCAATTTTTGTATAAGAAAATTCGATTTTACATAGTTAATTCTCATTTGCTATATTAGCCATAGATGTATGTGAGGCATACATTATTTTGTATTATGCTGAGTTTTCATTTGCTCCACGTAGGTATTAACAATTATAATAGGGTATTGATATTTTCTATACGCCTACGGATGAGCATCACGAAAATAATACTTTTGTGATAATGTACCTTATAATGCGAATTTAAAACCATTGCCATAATATTCAATAGAAAATGTATTCAACTTAATCTTAGAACAATCAAAGTTTCTCTTAAGCAGATTTATAAGGCATGCCCCATTTGTTCTAAAAATTCTTAAAATATAATAATTACGTAATTTATTTATTTATTAATTTAATTAATATTAAATTGCATACAAGCATCATTAAGTAATAATATCAAAATTGAGTTGGCAGGAATTATCAAAGGCAGCATCATCAGCAATATTTTTTTGTGAAAATTTTATAGAACTCGAAAAATAGCTTGAAGCACTATATGAATATTTTCAACATTAAAATATATACCATTAAAGCAAATCCCTTACTTTTCCATAAAAATTCAAATGGTTTTGTATATGGAAAAAAAATTATTAATTAAAAAAAAAAAATATAAATGATAAATATTAGAGCTTAATATCAATTTGAATCGACATTTTAAGCGTTACATAATTTCTGAAATTAGATCTTAATGAAAAAATTTCAAAATTAATATTAAACAGTCCCGAGCAAATCAAGTTTAAAGATTAAAATTAATTTCTAAAAAAAATGTGATGATTTTAAGTTAAAACCGGGTAAGTGTGTATAATTTTTATTGTATTTTAATTATTTCATTTTTGGCGTGATTTTAAATTATTTAAATATTTTTTATAGCGTTTCAATAATCAGAATAAAAATAAACTTTACTTTATAAATTGGAGATTTTTGTGGAACTTAAATATATTAATTATCTAGATTTTGTAGAAAGGTTAAATTATTTCAAGTTTGTCCTTTATGTTACTCCAATCATAATTATTGTCATACTTTGTAAATGTTATATTTATTTTATGTAATTTTGGGCACTTATTAAAAACAGCTTTTCGAAATATTTTAAAAATTACAGAGTTTTCCTAAACTGCATACAGTGATCTTAAACTTGTTTTCAAATTGTGGTACTCATTTAAGTTTTTTTTTATAAATTCCACGGAATAACTCTAATTTTTGTAACATTTTAAATATAACGAAATAGAATACTTTTATCGTATATGAGTTCGTTTCTTATATGCAAACTCAATACACTTCAGAATAAGAAAGAAAATAGAAAAGGAAATAGACGATATTAAATAAACTAAACAACGAGATGGACTTTGATTCTTTTTGGAAGCATTCACGAAATTATGTTTGAGTGAGAAATTTAAGTATGCGATCACTGCAATCTATACTAATGAAATACAAATTAATAAATTTTTAATTTTACCGGCTATGCAAATAGCTTGTATTATTATTAAATTTTATAAGGCAAAAAAATTTCAAATATATAAAGTTGACCGTATCAACTCTGTAATGCCTATGTACGACTGGTTTTAAAGAAATTTATAAAAATTGTTGTGAATTCTCAACAACTTTATTTTTTCGAATTTTTGAAACACACAATAACAAGAACATATACATATATTTATAGGATTGTGCCTATTGAACTAATTAAATTATGAGCGTTCGCCTAGAAAACGGTAGGTCACTGGTTCGAGTCCAGTTCGAGGAGAAAAATTTTTTAATTAATTTTTCTGCCTTTAACTCGTTCCTTTGATTACGTCATCCATCTGTTCTGCAGTTGCATGAAGAAATTGCCATTAAGTTAAATGATTAGTGTAATAAGCACATTCTTATTAATTTCGCAACTATGATATTGTATTAGTAAAATTCATAAATATCAATGCTTCTTTCAATGTTTTTTTTTGTGCATCCTGAATATATGCAATCTTTGAAATATTTTTTAATGGTAATGTAGTACACAGATTATTTCTAAAAAACAGTATTTTCACTTGCTGAATGAAAAAGTGTTACATTGCAAACGACTGTTTTAATCCAGCTTTATTATAATGTTACAATAAACTTTTAATAAATGTTGGTAACAAAAGAATCAACCCATATGAATATTAATAGAAAAATTTAATAAAAGATATGGAAATTATTATTATACTTGTAAAAATTTATTCTTTTCCTAAACGGATTCTCCTATATTCATTTCCTCATTTTCCCGTAGATACCAGCAACAGATATAATTTTATTCCATTTCTGATTGATTTTTTGATCACAACATTTTTGTCCTTTTGTTTACATCGCCTTAAGTCATTACTTTTATTGCATATACATAAATAAGTTTTTATACCCGTACGAACGTATGTTCGAAGGGTATGTTCGTTATACTAAATTTGCCTTACCGTTTGTAACGCTAAGAAATAACGGTCTTAGATATAGACTCAAGTGTATGTTTTTGATCAGCGTCAAATTCTGAGTTGATTTAGCTTTGTCTGTCCGTCCGTCCGTCCGTCCGAACGATAACTCAAAAACTAATTGAGCTAAGTTCACCAAATTTTCACAAATGATTTATTGTAGTAAGTGCCAGAACCCTATTTAAATTGGACATGATCGGGGTACCGGTTCGGGTAGCTGCCATACAACTTCAAAATTTATTTGGCTATATCTCAGAAACTATAAAAGTTGTGGTATTGAAATTTCACACAAACGAATATATTAGTAGGGCCAATGTGTATGATAAAAGTCGTTGAAATTACTTGGCTCCTTCTGGTACCTGCCATACAACTTCAAAAGTTATTTGGCTATATCTCAGAAACTGTAAAAGCTGTGGTATTGAAATTTCACACAAATGAATATATTAGTAGGGCCAATGTGTTTCATGAAAGTCGTTGAAATTACTTGGCTCCTTCTGGTACCTGCCATACAACTTCAAAAGTTATTTGGCTATATCTCAAAAACTATATAAGCTATGGTATTGAAATTTCACACAAACGAATACACTAGTAGGGCCAATGTTTTTGATAAAATTTGTTAAAATTTCTTAGCTTTTTCTGGTACCTGCCATACAACTTAAATAGTAGTTTGGCACACACAGTATTTTGAAAAACAGACAGTATTGAAATTTTGCATAAATTAATGTGTCCCTTAGTCAGTTATGGCATCTTTATTTGCACATAGGATAACAAATTCGTACGGGTATCACAGAGTTGACAAGGTCAACTCTATTTTTTTTCTCGTTTTTTCTTAATATTCTAATTTAATTTTATTTTTATCCTTTTATTTCAGCTGTCAAATAAAAGGTAATGGGACGTTAACTCTGATACCACAGCATGCAAAAAGGACGATGTATAAAATAATTTAAAAAAAAAATGTTTACAAGTCTACAAAAGCAACAACAATATCAATAATTTAAAATACGATTTTACGAATGAAAACAATCAACATTTTTAACACTGTTGTAGATTTTCATTTTATTTTTACAAGTTATGAGGCAAAATTATGAAATAAAAAAAATAAAATATGTAGTGGAGCATAAAGGCATCAAAACAGTGAAAATAAAAATGTAGGTGGATGCTCGTATAGGTAGGTAAATAGAAATGTAGGTAGGTAGGTAGGTTTAGCAAATTGTAATTTCAACAAGAATAATGTTTTGGAAAAATAATGGTAGCTATGCGTACAACGATGTCACGATCTAAAAATAAAATTGAAAATTTCTTTTCTAAAAATTTCAAACTAAATATTTCTAAGGAAGGAAACTATATTATAAAATATAATCATCACCATTCACTTTTTTATAAAAAAATGTGTCATAAAAGTACGTTTACATGCTCCTTTTTTCAACTTCCCCGCACTTAATATTGTATTTGTACAACTTAATATAGTAATCTTTGGCATACTTATACACACATGCACATATAAACATAGAATAGAGAAAATTTCAGTAATTTTTTTTTTTGTTTTGATTGTATGATTTTAAATTTGATTGCTTCCAGAAGAAATTGATGTTCACATCATTGTATTTTTTCACATCATTGTATTTATTGAGTTCATTGAAAATTTTAATAGAAAAAAGTAGTTTCCTGTTTTCCTTACCATTGTATATATATGTATAATATGTATACGTTCTTCACTGAGCTACTAAATTTTTATAAAATATATAAGTTATTTAATTTATATGAATTTATATGAATGAATATGAATTAATACCCCATGTCAGATTTTTTAAATAATCACATTTTACTATATCCGGGTAATATATTGGGAAACTTACTGGGTGAACTTAGACTTAAAATTGGTAACATTACTGAATAGATGCAATGCTATTAGTTTTTAAAACATAGTTAACAAGTTCGGCAGTCGAAGTGAATATAAATCCCATACATAAAAAGTTTGCAAAATAAATACTAAATAGAGGGTTTTTCAAATCTCAAGCGTGATTTCTAGATACCACCTTTTTTATGTAATCTTTAATACAAAAAGCTTTGCAAAAAAAGGGCGACGTGTTAAAATTTTTAATCTTTTTATACTTTATCTTATTATATTACATTTATATATTTTATTTTAAACTTGTACAAACTGTAAAGGTAGTTATCTTTTGAGTCTTCCTTAACTTTTGTCATCAATTATCTGAACAGAAGAGCCTTACAAACTAAATTAAAAGTTTTAGTTAACGGTTTATGTGGTTTTTCCTTCTCGTTTTTTGATTCTTAAGAAGAATATCTGTCACAATACAACCGTTAATAGTCAAATGTCAACCGCCATTTGTCAGCCGTCAACAGTCAAATGCCAACTGTCAAATGCCACCTGCCAAATGTCCACTGTCAACCATAAACTGTCAAATAGTAAACTTAACTGTTAATCGTCAAATCTCAACTGTCACCGTGCGCAAGTCATCCTTCAACTGCCAAGTCACACTTTCATATAGATACCAGGTTTTAAGGCAGGCGACTACCCTGCCGAAGGTTATTTTATATTAAAAACTTTTAGAGTTATTGATACAGTTATTGTTTTTTTTTGAACAAGCGTTTTGAGAATTTTATAATTAAAATAACATGTTTTTGCATCGATCCAATAAAATTCGAACAAATATTTTTGAGCCATTGTAAAATTTTAATTTTTAATACTGTCGAAAATTCATTATCATATCATCAAGTTAACAGCACCACAATTTAAATTTTGGAGAATAGCAAAAAATTTAATTTAAATGTCGAAACCTAATATACGAAAACAAATTCCTAAACCATAATATCTATACGATTAATTTGAAGTTTTTTTGGTTAAGTTCTTAAAGTTTAACAACAAAATATTATGATGATGTTTTAGAAAATAGATAATCCTGAATGACCTAAGAAAACATAATTATAACCGTAACATCTACTTATTATTGTTTAAGAACAACAAAAGAAAACAATTCTCAAAATTTCTGCAACAACCCACGTACCTATATTACGTAATGGTCTTACTGAGCTTTTTTGCAATATATGTGCATTCATACATATAGTAAACCATCTACACAGTTTAATTTTTTTTTTAAAATTCATAAACTTTGATTATATATTAATAATGTTTCACCGGTAGAAACGAAAAAAAAATAGTGTAAGAAAAAAGCTGAAAGTTGGTCACCTTAATTTAGTAAAAGAACTACTTTCATAAAATTATGCAAAAGTAATTAAATATTTATAATTATTACACAATAAATACCTCTACAAAATAAAATTCATATTTATAATGATAAGCTGGTCGATGGCAATAAAATGTCTCAGTTATTGCTATTGACATAAAAAAAGAAAAGGAAAACAATTTGTAAAAAAAAAAGAAACAGTTACCACATTAAAAAAAACAAAAGAGTTCAATAAATACAAAGGTCATGTTTTTAAACTTTTAAAATAATTTAAAAAAAAATTAAAAAATTAATATTTTGAATTCTTTTGTTGTGAAAAAAAAATTATACAAAAACAAGTTATAGTAAGCTTTTTTTTTTCTTTTAAACAAAAAACAGCAACTCAAAAGTTACATACTAGTATCGTTAATTATTTATACATTCATACACTTGTAATTCCGAAAAATATAATATGATAAAATTAAGTCACCTCAAATCTCAAGATAGCAACGAACTTAAATTTATAGAGTAGCTCGCTTCATCACAATTAACTTTAATTCGAAATATTAATCATTGTACAACAATTTTTTTATACTAAATGGCTTCTAAAAGTAGGATGAACCGCATCGATAAAAAGCAAAACAAAAAAAAATTGTTACAGAACTGATTCAAAAAATTTTAGTTTTTAATATGTATTTGAATTTAAGAGGTTGTTGACCGAATCTAAGGCAATAATCTAAAATAAGAATCAAAATATTCAAATTTAACCAACATTCAATAAAAAAAAGAAAAATAAAAATTAAACATAATTTATGGGACATCGCCGTCGTCTACTCTACTCATTAAATAAAAATTTCTCTTCTCTTCGTTCCGCCTTACTAAACAAAAAAGAAAAAAACACTAATAAATGTCAACCATAATATTAGTAAAATTATTATAAAATACAAGACTCACGACGAGTCACGAGCTTGAAAAAACAAAAACAATAATAATCGTTAAGATGAGAACGGTATTAGCTAAAAATACTTTAAGAAAAATATTTTATACGCATAATTATTAGAACAACAGTTAAAAATCAATATTTTTTTTGGCAATCTTTAAAACATTACACACATATACATACGTATTTTGTATTGAGTTACTAATGGGTGATTTTTTAAGTGCTTGTTTAAAAAAAAATTAAAAATTTAACATTTTATTTCTAAAATATATGATTTTAATTTAAATCGGCCTTGTCATTTACTTTAATTATTATCTATAAATTTGAGCTATGACAATCTATTAGCTGATTTATTTTCTTAAACATTATATTCTAAAACTGCAATCGATGCTGAATGATCGCTATTTATTACGTGAAAAATGTTACTTACATTTTTCACGTATTAACATTTCACACGTATTACAAATATGACATGTCCATCACGTAAAATTAATTACTCACCAAAGCCAGTATCACAAAAGACAAAGCAATTTTAGTGGATTTGACAATAGCCTAAACAAAACAAACATGGGGCCGTACTATGTAACTCGATTTTGGTGATTCGAAAAATAGCAATTTAAAAGGTAAGTGGACAAAGGGGTTAACTAACATTTTGACGAAAATCGAGCTTTTCGGATAAAACACCATTGAATTTCTTATATTTTCAACTGAAATTACTCTTATATCTAAAAACTTAATAGAAGACGCGATTAACAGTGCACATAGGACATAAGTAACAAAAAATTAATAGTTTTACAATTAGTTAATGAAAAAATGTGTCACAATGCAAACGTAAATTAACCCCTTACCTCTTCAATTTGTATAGTACTACCTTTCCATTTCTGCAAATACGAAAATAGAGCCCCTTTAGGGCCATACAATTCGTAACGAAAAACCAAAGAACAAAAACAAGAATCACTCGTTATACAAAAATGTATTTTAATCGAAATTATATACTAATAATATAAAATATATTTTTTGCTCAGTTATTTATTCAAATAAAAACAATATTTTCGCAAAATGTTGTTTAATATGTAAAGAAAATAAAAAAAATAACAAATCAGCGATAAAAATAATTATGGATTTAAACATCTTAATATAAAATGTATGGATATACTTATGTATGTGCAATATAAAAATATTCAAGTTTATAACACAATGATTATTAATTAATTTTATTAATATTTAATTCAATTGCCAAATTATTGACATTAATTATATTAATTAATTTATACATACAGAATTTTCACAGTTAAGACATATTATTTTTCATTAATTAATTTATGTTAATAAAATTATTTATTAAAAATATTTTATTTACATCTTAATTTTCGATCATTAAATTAAAGACAAGGACATTCTTATAAAAATTTTTTAATAAAATTTTCTAATAATTAAATTAAATATTAATTAATAGCAAATGATTATTAATGTGTATATATTTGTGTAAACAATTCGTAAATACACATATCGTTTATTTATTATAAATTAAAGCTCAGTATGAAATTAATATTAAGAAAAGATTGTTATTATTTAATAAATAAACATATTTATTTAAATCATTTCAAAAAATCTTTTATTAATTTAAGATGCTAAATTATTTTATTTGCACTTTCCTTCTCAAAAAATTGTTAGTGTCACATTTATTTGTCAAACTACTTCACTTATTCAAGCAGTAACACAAGAGCCTTCATTAATCGTAATCTTGTATTTTTCAATATAAAAATCAAAACTTTATTTCTCTGCAAGAAATGTTAAAAAAAAAAAAATTGAAAGATAAATTTATTTGTATAGCAATATTTTGCAAATTTAAAGAGCAGTTTTATAATTTCCAAAATTATACTCTAAAATATGAGTTAAGTTCAAGCAAAATCTAACTTACAGCTATTTACAAAAAGAATACTTATACTCCTTTATTTCGCTTTATGTATTAAAATCAAATATGTATGTAAAGTAGGCATATCTAAACGTATAACAACATCGCAAAATCCAATAAAATATCAAATACTTATAATATAAATCACATACACAACCATAACAATTTAAAATTTACAACATGCAGATATGTAACATTATATACATAGAAATACTAAAAGGAAAAATAACTTACTACAATAGCAATACCATCATCTGCTACCCTACGAAATTTATTAAAAATCTAAAACTAAACACTGCTATTATTCCGGAATTTATTTACAAAAATAAAACAAAATCCAGAAAAACCAAACATACATACGTACATATTAAATATTGGTTTTTTGTTTGAAAGTATGTACTTGTAGTACTTAAGTTGTAATAACGTATGTACATACCCCCTACCCCCTAACATATGTACATTCATTATATTTTGTTTGTAAAACAAACTTTAAGAACATTTATTAAGTGTATAACACTTTTTGGTAACCAACTTTTTATATACAATTTTAAAAATTCCTTTTCCTTAAATTAAATTTTCTCATAATACATTATGCTGAACTGTTCCCATATCTTTGATATTTTTTCCCTCTTAAAATGAAAATTTTCAAAATGCAAGTACAAAAAAATTATTTTGTGAGAAAATAAAAAAATACATAACATTTTTGCTTCCTTATTTACCAAAAATTAAAAACAATCCAAAAAAAAGCATATACAAGGAAAAGCAACAGGATATCTAAGTATTTTACACCATTTACTTACATAAATGCTTAAACTTTCTCAGTCAGCATATTTTTAAGGATATTTAGAAAAGTAAAAAAATTTTATATGCATTTTGTATACACATACCTATTATATAGAATTCAATGTAATATGGTATACATTTATAAATAATATAATTTTTCATACGATTTTTTGCTAAAAAACTAATATTTAAACACCTAGGACAAAGTCATACTAGGTTAAGTTGACACGGCTACCAGAAGATACACTTAGACCGTTTTGATAATATTAGATCTCCATATCCCACACCAACACGTGAACCAGTCCATTATCCGATTTATTATCGGTTTAAATCCCTATTTAAATCGCATAAAGAAATGCAACAAAACAAAATTCCGCGTTCCCTGTGCCAAAGCCGGGCTTTAGCACAAAAGATGAGCTCACCTCGCAGAAGTCTCTTTTCACAAAATCACTAGCAATCAGCAACTTTTCTCAATTTTACCTCAAATTATTCTGCTGTTATGAAAATTGTATAATAAATTTGAACTGTTTTACCTATTTCAGCAACTTTTTCTTTTATTCTTTTATTTTGTTGTTTCAGTATTACATAATAAAATATTAATTATTTGAATTTCTAAAATTTATTACACAAATTTTACTGATGAACTCAACTAAATCAATTTCAAAAACATAAAAATGCGAAAACCAAAGAAAATCAAATTTTATATTTAAAAATTTTCTATTTTGTTAACCTTTACTTCTTTCACTAACTTTATTTTATTGGTTTTTAGCACTTTTCCAAAAAAAATTTTACAGAAAAGTACTTATTAGTTTCACTCTGTCCCGCCCGTACGTTCGTAGTTTATATTGGCTTGCTTCTTCTACCGCGGTGTACCATACTTGAACTTTTAAAAAAAACAAAATAGCCGTTAAAATTTACCATTACTTAAAAACTGTTCTATCCAAACTTTTGATATCGTTTTTCTTCCAGATCGAAAGGCTTACGAGTCTGAAATTTTAGAAGCTTTTAGACAGTATTAACTAGTTCGTTTCGGTAAAACAAAATTTTTTTCCAGTTCTCCTCTCAAGCTATACCCACTCAAGTTATTATGTAAAATTCGATTTGTTGACACCTTATATTTCCGAAACTATAAGAGTTTTTATAAATGCAGAAAACTAACGTTAAATGCCATGCCATTAAAAAATATAATTATTTTTTTTAACTCATGCAATTAATTCTTAAATTCGAAGTTAACATAATGTTAACGCCTCTTTAATTTTTTTTTTCTAGTTTTATTGAAATATATGAATATTTTATCCTAAAAGTATGCAATTTTTGAAACATATTCGTGTAAGAATCAAAGTAATTTAAGTAATATGGTACATTCCTAAATTGTTCTAAACATCAGTGCTTATTTACAAACCATTTTTATGACTTAACTTTATTTTCTTTTATAATTGAATATCGATAATCTGCAATTTAAAAGAAATTTAAAAAAATAAAAAAAAAAACAAACTTTTTTCTTAATGTTTCCAATGGTTATGAAAAATTTTTTATGTGGCAATCCGTAACATAAGGCAACAATTTTATTCACAAAAAAATATTTAGTCTACTATAATTGATTACGTCCAATAACTTTTATATAAAAACTTTTTTGGCATAAAGTTAAAAATACAATAATTTCAATATTTGAAAATTTTCTTTAATAAAAATTTTAGTTACGTAAATAGAGTTAATTTGGCATACGAGGCCCGCTGTTTATATCAATAAAATCGGAATAAATCCGAGTAAAATTTGATTCCTGTTAATTCAAGAAAAGAGCAATACTTTATTAATGAAGCATTACACAATAAAATAAGTATACAAATTCATCAACGTTATTATATTACACTTTAACTGTAACAATTATTTCTTAGAATTTTTCATAGAGTTTAAAGTTCAATCAAAGCAATATTGCAAGAATTCAAAAATGAATTACATTCTACAAAATATTTAATAAATTAAAGAGAAAAAACAGTGAGACTTTTCACAGAATTTTATTCTTTTTTTGACATTCGATCCCGTGAAAGGATATTCGACGAACGAGTGCATGGTTTTGATAACACACTTCCATTATTAAGTAAAATTTGATATTAAAAAATACTCAGAAATCTGAATTCTTAACCTATTCCAGGCAAACTCTATTCTCTCTCTTTTATTTTCATTTTTAAAAGTAAATAAAGATGTAATCAAAAAAATTGTTTGTAATTTTTTTTGTTTTCATTTTTGTGAACAAAAAATATTTGCAAAATAATGGTACTTTATTAACATTTTTGTTTAATGTAGGTACATACGCAAAATTAAAAAAAAAAATATTATAACAGAAAATGTTAATAATATTGTCATTACGAATAAGTAGTACAAAAAAATTAATGTAAAATTTCCATGGCTCCACTTCGAAGATCCTTAAAGCGCAGCCGCACATAACAATTAAGTTAGGGAACAAATTACAGGTAAATTTAATTGCTCTAGTAAAAATTGAAATAAAAATTAGAACAAATTGCTTAATACAAGTATTATGTAAAATAACACTATATAGTATATAAAAGCATCATTTAGCCTCAATTAATGTGGCTGTCATATGGTCAGTGGTCATATATAAACTAATTTTCCACAATATATTCGTTAATGACAAGCACACAGTAAAAAGTACAAAGTTTGATTGTTAAAGTTTTGGATTAAATCTTAATTTTTTTTTGTTTTTAAAAGAATTTTTGGCTTATATAGCAAATTTGAAAAAGTTTAAATCCTTCAAACTTAATCGATAAAAGTCTAAAATTCAAGGTAGATTTAAATGTTTAAGATTAGAAAATGGTTTTTCTTATCTTTCAAATTTTGAATTTTGAACCAAAAAAATCTTATCGCGTAAGTGAAAGTTTTATTGTGAAATTGTGCCACTATATTTTTATACGCAAATGGTGAAGTTAATCGAGGAAGTGTTGCCCTTTTACCTTTCATTCAAATCATCCCGTATTCGATCCCAGATTCTTGCAATATATATATGAAATATTAAAAGAACAATTATTTAATTATTAATACTGATATTTTTCTTTAAAAATTTTTGTGAATTCTTTCTGAAAATAACGTTTCTTAAAAATGGTAACTGCTTTTTAGGGAAATTATTGTGATATAAAATTAATAATAGATGATAATTACACCACTTAAGATCAACAAAAAACCAAAATTTTGAAAATTTTTGGATTTTTCACATTATATTTAGGCTTTTAAAAACCTGACATAGAAATGGTTTACTTGCTATATCTCCTGTACCATAAAAGATTTTTTATCTTTTAATGACTTAAATTAAAGCTGCTCCAAATTCTGTAAAGAGCATTTCGGAAGTTTCAAAAAATATCATGGGAAATTCGAAATCAAAAAAATTAAAAAAGTAAAATAAAAAATTGGAAATCTCCTTAAATTCGAATGCTTGTATTTCATAAAAAACATGTAAAACTAAATAATCCGCTATTCTCTATTTCAAGTCCTCTAGTACACCCTTCAAAAACTGTTTGTTTGAAGCTTCTGCCTTTTTTAAAACGGAAGATATAAACAATTGCCGAATCACCCTGTATATGCACACATATGTGTAAAAATTTGGTTTATATATTTATGTACTAAATTTTAATGTCTATTACAAGTTACAAGTAGCTACATAGAGTTCGTATAAACAACTGACTCAATTTCTAAAACTTTTATTTTAGATTCTAAGCATAAATTTTGAGTATTACACTTACAAAATTCTTCATAAGTTTATCAATAAAACTTTCACATACAATATGTACAACATAATTAGGATTAAGTGTATTTTTTCAGTTCTAAAAATACCTCACGCACCAAAAATTATACACAAAATATTTTTATATTAATTTTATTACAAAAATCTATTATGATTTTAGAAACATTATGAGAAACTTTTATATAGAATAAATTTTGATTATAAAAACATACCGGTTGTTATTTTGAAATCCTGAAATAATTTATCGAAAGAAATCCTAAAAATTATTACAAAGGAAAAATTCGTATGTTAAATATAACAACATACCAAGACAGTTAAAAAATATTTATCATAAAAATAAAAAAAAATTCATGAATATTTCGATGGTATGCCAGTAACAAAGTAATCAGATTTGAAAAGGATAATTTAATAACGTTCACGTGTAAACAATGTACATATGTTTGCTTTGCGATTCCTCAAAATTTATTATTAAAAAATGATCGGCTTTATGGGTTATTTCCGTAAATTTTACTCGTGTATAGGTATTTTATGAAAATTTGTATAATAAAAATAAATTTACCATTGAAATAAAAATTTATTTTTCATGAATCTTAAGAATTCAAATACACTATAATATGTAGTATAATAAGAGGATTTTTAGTTCCTCTAATGACTTATTTTCAATCGTTTACGAAATACATATGTGATGACTTAAAATTTCGAAAATTTCGCAAAAGAGAATATTTAAATAAATTTATGTTACAAACGCTCCCTATATACTAACGCTTGTAATATTTTCCAACTATAAGTAGGTTTTTTTATACATTTAACATAAAAATCATAAAACGGCGTACGTGTACGAGTACACATAAATTTAATAAAATTATACAAACAACACAAGGTGTACTTTAGGGTACCATTAAAATTATTATTTCTATTAAATGGAGCTATACACATGAAATTATAGCTCGTGTATTTACAAAAAAAAACTCAGCATACTATTAATCAGAGTTTCTCAAACCATGAAATTATAAAATTTATATTGTTTTTCTGAAATCACAAAAGGATATCATATTTTTGGGATGGTAGTATAAAATATTTTTTTTTTTTTTAAAATTCAAATATTCTTTTATAAAAATTACAAATAAATTTTTATTTTTAATTTCAGATGCAGGAAATTATATTCGCAATCTAACAGGCTGTAGGAAACCGCAACTTAACTTTTAATTTCTTTTATCTTTTTTGTACTCGCAGCATTATATTGTGATTCTGCGAGAAAAACATACGAAGTTTCTCTAAATAATATATGATTGAATAAGGAATCTAAGACTTAAAACAAAGGTTTCTTACCCGCCGAATATCTAATATTTTCGAACTTCACAACTATATAGCTTCAAATTTGTAAATAAAAATTCTTAAGCTTAAATCCGGATATTAAAATTTTTCAAATTTAAAGAAATATTGACTTTTAAGTAAACTGAGATTTTCGCTTACCCTAGTTCTATTAAATCTCCAGCATCTGTTGCCCGAATTTCGGACATGATTCTTGTATGACGGTTCAGTCAATAAGTATACTATTACTATAAATATTTTCAAAATATTATATTATTTAAAGATACAGAAAGCTTAAATATAGAAACCCTCAAACATTCTTTTTTTTGTTAAACTTGGAAATTTTTTTAATTTTTTTTCAATTCAATTTCTTATATTTACAATTTTATATTTTAAATTCATACTTCCATATTTATCTTAAAACAAAGTTTGTATTCAAAAGAAAACTTTGATTTTCAACATTCTAAATCAAAATTATGATCCTTTCTAATTATTTTCATTTATCACTATATTTAACGAGAATACTCGTATAAGAAAGTCTAAATACCAAATAAATATTTATCAATTTTATTTGAAAATTTTCAGCTTTTCCATAATTCTCACAAAGTTCTGACCCATAATTCATTCATAAATGCAGTTCAAATATGTACATAAATTAATTTTATAAAAATTTTATCTTGAAATTTGCAATTTCTAAAATATGTATAAGTATATATGAAAGCACACTTCAACCGGAAATTAAAATACGAAGGGTTTAATATAAGATAATTAATTAAAGATAAAATATTTTAGATTCATTATAGAAAAAAAAAAACATTAAATATTTTATTTAATATCAATCGCTCCAAAAATAATTCAAAAGGTAAACAAATCAAATAAAGTTGGTTCAAAAGCAATGGTTTTGAAAGTAGCACTTTTCTTTTAAACAAATGAAATTTACAGCTTATGTAAATACTTTACTTCAAACACCAAAATATATAAAATTATTGTATACACCTAGGATGAGAAAGAAAAATTTTAAAGGGACGTTAATGTAAATGTCGAATTCGACTAAATAAGTATGTTAATATAATATTTGCAAGGGGGTATATATGGGAAGGAGATGAAGGCGAAAAAAAATCTAACGCAAAAAACTATTTATAAATGTCAAAAAGCAGATTTCTAAAAATTACCATCTGATTTTAGACTGAAGTTAATTTTAGCTGCAATTTCAATGCAAACTCTGTCGTTTCATGTTAGAAAAAGAATATCGCTACCTTTTCACATTTTCAAATTTTCAAACATACTTATGGTGTCAATACGATAAAAAGTCAAAAAAAAGTATTTTTAGAACTTTAGTAAGTTATAAAATTTAAGGAAGAAGGTACGGAAAGGAAGGTGGTTTTAAAATTTAGGAGGAAATAATAAAAATAAGACTTTAATAAACATCCATTTGTGTAGATAAAACAATAATCTATCTTAAAGGATGTAAAGGTTTTGTAAACATAAACGGATATACGAATCGACAGAGTGAAACTTATAAACAAATTGTTCTAGTTTTGTTTCGAAAAATTATAAAAAATACACACACATTTATTCTTCTAAATAGATTTAAGAGTTCACCCAAATTTTATTTTATCTAGAAAATTTTCTAAGAATGGTGATAACATTATTTTATTAAACAAAATTTTTCCTAAGGATTATTAAAGTTGAGCGCTTTAAAGAATTCTATTTAAATTTTCCCAAAAATTAACATAAATTTTCATTTCCTAATTTTATTTACATACAAAAATTCATATAAATATATTTCTATAAGTATGTATATAGCTATAGATATTTGTACATATATAAAATATATCTTTTTCTTCTTGACTGAAATTCAAATAAGTGGAGATTGATAAAGGCTCTTTTAAATAATATTAACACAATCATTATAAAAATAAAATATTTTTGGTAGAAGTTGTGTAACTTGAGTATTTTGATTTCTTTATTAAAAATCTCAATTATTTAAGAACTTAATAAAAGAAAAAATTTTAATATTATGCAAAAAATTATTCAAGTTTTAAAGATTTAAAGTCGAACATTATTATTAAACAAGATTTAGTCTTTAGTAAGTCGCATGAGGAAAATCACACAATTATAATCGCTTATCTAAAGCCTCTAGCAATTCCAGTAAAATAGTTTAAAATTCATTGTTTTTTTTAAGTGTTAATTAAGAACAAGCAAACTATGTATGTATAACAAAAAAAAATTAAAATTCTTTACTATACTTAATTTTATATAACAAGAGCATAGCTTTTATTATACCCGTACGAACGTATGTTCGAAGGGTATACTAAATTTGCCTTACCGTTTGTAACGCTAAGAAATAACGGTCTTGGATATAGACTCAAGTGTATGTTTTTGATCAGCGTCAAATTCTGAGTTGATTTAGCTTTGTCTGTCCGTCCGTCCGTCCGTCCGTCCGTCCGTCCGTCCCCACGATAACTCAAAAACTAATTGAGCTAAGTTCACCAAATTTTCACAAATGATTTATTGTATTAAGTGCCAGAACCCTATTTAAATTGGACATGATCGGGGTACCGGTTCGGGTAGCTGCCATACAACTTCAAAATTTATTTGGCTATATCTCAGAAACTATAAAAGTTGTGGTATTGAAATTTCACACAAACGAATATATTAGTAGGGCCAATGTGTATGATAAAAGCCGTTGAAATTACTTGGCTCCTTCTGGTACCTGCCATACAACTTCAAAAGTTATTTGGCTATATCTCAGAAACTGTAAAAGCTGTGGTATTGAAATTTCACACAAATGAATATATTAGTAGGGCCAATGTGTTTCATGAAAGTCGTTGAAATTATTTGGCTCCTTCTGGTACCTACCATACAACTTCAAAAGTTATTTGGCTATATCTCAAAAACTATATAAGCTATGGTATTGAAATTTAACACAAACGAATACACTAGTAGGGCCAATGTGTATGATAAAAGTCGTTGAAATTACTTGGCTCCTTCTGGTACCTGCTATACAACTTCAAAAGTTATTTGGCAATATCTCAGAAACTATAAAAGCTATGGTATTGAAATTTCACACAAGCGAATATATTACTAGGGCCAATGTTTTTGATAAAATTTGTTAAAATTTCTTAGCTTTTTCTGGTAGCTGCCATGCAACTTAAATAGTAGTTTGGCACACACAGTATTTTGAAAAACAGACAGTATTGAAATTTTGCATAAATTAATGTGTCCCTTAGTCAGTTATGGCATCTTTATTTGCACATAGGATAACAAATTCGTACGGGTATCACAGAGTTGACAAGGTCAACTCTATTTTTTTTCTCGTTTTAATCTTAAAATAACAACAAAAATTTAAAATCCATTTTGAAGTTACTAATTCGACGGATAATGCCTGAAAATATTCTTGACAAACAAATATAAGGCATCCGTTGCTAATCTGTGCTATTGGATAAATAATAGTTTTTCTAACTATGAAAGCAAATTAAGAAGATAAACAGCGTAAACACGTTTTCAAAGCTCTCTAACATATTTTTTTGATTACAAATTATGTTTAGCCCATGGGCCTATTTAAGAGGTAGAATTTTAAAGTTTTTCCTTTAAACGCATTTTCCAAAAAAATTTAACAAGCATAAGTCTCTAGTTCACTTCTTCTCTTCCCACCTTCCATCCTTTTGAATTGAAAATGTTACAAAAGTAGAGGATAATTTTTACATATCCGGAACCGACTTATTTCATCCCAGTAAGCATACTTATACCTATGTATATATTATTTTTCAATCTAACTTAGTCATTGAATTTAGGTAGGATTCTATAAAAAAGTCACTCATTTCACGTACCTATATCTTCTCTAATTACGTAAAAATTACGTGTTGTTGAAATTCCAAGTTTCCTTTTAAATTTTAAATTTAAAGAATATTCTTATTCGACGTTTTGTTTCAAATAGCTACGCATAGAAAATTAAAATGTGCAATAAATAATTTTCGAAATTTAAATTTGGGAAATTTTTGTAATTTGAAGTTGACATATGGTGAAAATCCGGTTTTGAAACCCAGATATTTCAGAAAAATTTACTGTAACTTACTGCCTTATAGAACAAGGTCAACTGTTTCTCTTTATATGATTAAAAAATGTAAAATTGGTAACACTAGTGTTAAACATCCTTTTTCTCAGTTATAGCCTAATGTAAAAAATTCCAACCGAAGAAAGACCAACAAACCGCCACGCAAACAGACAGAAGCCAATTTTACTGAAAATACTTTATTTTTGTTTTTCTATGACGAAATTTTAAACGCGATATTTGAAATTTGGTGCTTAAACCATGCCTCCTTTAATTCATTCAATATGGTTGATAAAAATAATAATAAAAGGCTCTGATTGTAAAGGGCGAATAGATCTCATAATTTTAATAAATCGTAAAGTCATGGGTACGTTTACCTAAAAAAATATTTCTTGCTTTTTCAATTTTTATAGTACTTTTCGAAATTAAGTTGGAAAAAGTGCTTATTAGTTTTTACTTTTCATTCTATTCGTCCGTCCTATTTCCAAAATTTCTACATTCTTTGAGATTGAAAGCTTAAATAATTTTACACAAATTTTTCCTAGGTATTTAAACATGTATAAAAAAAACTTGTTTCTTTTTTTACCTTAAGTCAAGTAATTAAACATCGAATTCGACCATTTTATTAACAATTTTCTAGGTTTTGTTTTCCCCCGCACAGTATGCAATTTTCTTCTATCATAATTTTGGTTTTTAATACAATAATTTAAGCCAACGGTTGTTTTTAAAAAAAAGTAAATTCATTTGTTCGAAAGAAAAGTGCTGGTTTAACCCAACTTTACTTAATTTTTTGTATATAGATTATGAAATGTATGTAGTTGTCAAGATATATGTATAACCATCGTCATGTACATGAAAATTTCATTCAATATATTCAGTTTCATACTCTGCATGTAAATGTTCTGTCACGAATATTGTCAATAATATACGCCATTCATAATAATTATCAAAATATTTTATTAAATTGGAAATTAAGTATATGATAATGTAGGTATTCTTCTTATTAAAGTAGAATTTTTTGATTTTGTAGGAGTAAATTTATAAATTTTTAAATGAAAGCTAATTTCATTCTAATTTTCTATTATTAAAGAGTCGTGTATAATTTACATAATGTTTGTATAGAAATTTCAAACTAGAACCCAAAAAATATTTTTGCTTTTTTTAGTAAAATGATAAAATTGATAACAAAAATTTTCCAAGAATTTAAAATTTGTTTTTTATGAACGCCTTATAAAATATTCAAAAAGCAAAACAATTTTTATATACTTACGCACAGACACGTATTACATGGTTCGTATCGCCCTATTTACATAATATATATAACAAAATTCATATACACTCGCACATATATCGAGATTTTTACAGTGCTTTCACGTATAATAATCAAATTATCTATAAAGGTACCCAATCAGTATTTTTCACAGTACCTACGTAATTGTGGTGAATTGGTTTTTTAATATTTTATGTGTTTTTTTCTTTGTAAAAGTTTGTAAAATCGACATAGAAATACTAAACTGTTAACTACTTAATACATGAGATTTACAAATGACTCAAGTTTTCGAAAATAGAAATTACGAAGCTCTTTATTTCTGGTTGCTAAACGTACCGCTTTTAATTGTATTACATTTACATTGGGTTTTTGAATGTAAGCATGAAAATAATTTATTTTTTGAAAAAATTGGGTTAAGAACTATTGTCCCTATTTTCAAACTAAAAAAGTTTCTCTATTTTGATGTGATGTGATATGTACATGTGATTGTGGTTGTTTGATTGCGAATTTTGAGGTCCGAGATTTTGATTTCCTAAGGTCTCAGCCAGACATGCGCACATTTAAGCAAGTAAATTATTGTGTCAATTTAAATCGATTGCGTTAATTAAAATCAATTGCAATCAGTTTGTAAAAAAAATACAGACAACTGGATTGCTTAATTGCATGCAATCATACAGTTGCATATGTGCGCACTCGAATACAAACCTATGGAATAAAAATAAGCAATCAAACAGATGCAAGACTAAAAATTGCGTGTCTGTCTGAGTCTTAATGCTATAACAAACACAGTTCGAAGAATATGTATTAAGATTACTTTTATCCCAAATAGATTTATTTTTTTTTTCTTAAACTTGTTTCCTAGGACATTTTTTTACTTCCGAGGAAAAATGCAAAAGAAAGTAATCTAGTATACAAGTTCGTGACACGTGTATTATAAAAAAAATATATATATATTGTTTCGTCACAGAGTTATATACTTTAAAAAGTTTATGAATATTATTTAAAATTTCTTAAAATAAATGGAAATGTTGAAATTGTTACGTCATTAAGGATAAAAATATTTATTCATTTTTATGATTTTCTATTTCCAAAAATTTTTAGCACGTTTTTAATTTTATTGTTGAAATTTAGTTAAAGTTTTATTTGTTTTAGTTGTTTTTCTAGCCAAAATTGTTATTTAATAACTTTTGAAGGCCTATAAATATAGTTAAGGGAAAATTTTCATCATTCAAAAATTTTTACTTTTCTTTATTTAGTTCTCTTGGGCTCTAAAACTTTTTTTATTGTAAAACTTTCTAATATCAGCTATATTTTATTTTATATATGTGCCTTGTTATCAAAATCTGAAAGATTATCATTGCAAATTAATTTTAAACTAATTAAAATTTTGTATAGCATAACGTATATATTATAAACAGCATAAAGCCAAAGATTAAGTAAGATTATAATGTTTATGTAATGGTTATATTAAAGAATAATAATTAAGCGAATTGAACGCCTGATCTACTATACAGTACTTTTTAGTATATGACAATTTCATATAAAAATATTAACTTAACAAAAATTGTTGGTTTTAAAGGATTTTTGAAAAGGTAAATATTAGTAATAATAAAAACTTTTCCCTAAGTTCAAGGATATGAGTTATTAAAGGCTTTGTAAAATTTTTTGAATGTCATTAATTTTGATATTATTGTTAATAAATTTTCACACAATGAGATTTTTTCAATAAATATAAATACAACACTGTAAATTTTAATTTATTTTTAGTAAATTTTAGCTGAGGCTTGAATGACGTTTGCTAATTAAATCTAAAATCTCTCCTATGGAAGGATATCTAAGCCGTAAAATAGGACTCTTTACGTCAGAATAAGAGAGCGGAAGAACTAGAAAAAAAATTCTGTGCAATGTTGATTGCAAAGTTTTAAGGGTTCAAATGGTGGCGGACCATATGGCTTACACTTAAACTAAGCAGTTATTTTGAGAAACACTATCGACCTAGATATTCCATATTACTTCCCTTCCATGATTTATAATTATCATAAATAAAATTTAATTCGGAAGCATTCGTTTAATTATATTTATAACAATATATTTGATGGTATAAAAACAGTTTTAAAAAAATTTTGTTCGGAGATGATCGTTTATTGCCACTTAACACTTAAAATCACCATTTTAAAACGTATTGTACTTAAAATAAATTATATACTTATTAACTTTTATTCACATTCTCAGATCGTAATTTCTTGTGTATTGCAACAAATTGCATTTACGAGACCTTATGAGAGTGCTTTAAGTTTTATTTTTTGTCCTTATTTTTCATTCATATATAAAATTGAAATTTTTTTTAAAAATTCAATAGTTTATTCGATTGGATCCTAATCTTGAGTATCTATCTGTATGTAAAATATATATACATTATTTTTCACATAAAAGTTATGTAAAATATTTCCAATTTTACTTCCATTCGTTTAATTTTGTGTTTATTTTGAAACCAATTTAATATTGGTTCAATAAAATATTGCAATCAATATAAAAGCAAAATTTATTGAATATAAATCTAAATAAAAATTTTATTAAAAATTCCATTTTAAAACTTTGAGTAAAATAAAACTATTGGCACAGCAAAAAAACTTTCGATTATATTGCACCACAAAACTTTATATTAAATTTGGTAATACGGAAAGATAAAAAATTTTTTACTTAGTGAAAAAATATTAAAAGTATTGCATTCTTTTGTAGTTTTATTAAGTTTTAAATTGAATTTTAAAGCTAATTTTAACAAAATTATTTATGAAAAAGACGCATAATTGAAGGATAGTTTCGCTGATTGCCGCATCTGGGTTTAAAGTTCATTGATATTAAATAATTTTCGAAAAAGTTTCGGTAATAAGATTATTATTTGATTATGCATAGAATCATAATGTAAAATTAAGGTAAATATTAAACTAACACATACAGTGTGATTATCATTGATAGTTTTATCAACATCTGCTTGAATTTTAATTGAATTTGTGGCTCACAATACTTGTGTTTTTTGTGCTATATCTTCTGTACCATTAAAACTTTCTTAATGTTTGTAGAGTTAAATTAAAGCTTAAGCAGCTAGCAAAAATTCAATAAAAAAAAATTTCAAAATTTCGAAAAATTTCTTTCAAAATTATCTAGTTAGAAAAAACTTAAAAATAAAACAAGGGAACAATTTAATTTTCCCTAAAGTTCGAACGCTTGGTATTCCGAAGGTACATAAAATATAGAATCAAGCATCATGTCTATTTTAATTTCTTTACTATGCCTTTTAGAAACTTTTTGTTTAAAGCTCTTATCTTTTTCAGAACAGAAGTTTTTTTTTTTTTTTTTTTTTTGTATATATCGAATATGACAGTATTTATAAAACCCCATATTATACAAAATATTAGGTAGGTGCCTAATATACTTTGACCAAATGTGGTTTTACTAAATTTCTAAGAAATTTGATCCATATTATAGACCTTTTTAGATTAAAATATTGCAAGATTCATATTGGACCTTTTTTTTCGCTTAAAATTCTTCTTGAAATAACATTTTGTATAGGAGCTTATTAATAGGTTTTATAAACCTTGGTAGAAAATTGGCAAGAAATACAATAATAACGAGAAAAAAATAGAGTTGACCTTGTCAACTCTGTGATACCCGTACGAATTTGTTATCCTATGTGCAAATAAAGATGCCATAACTGACTATGCGACAGACGATGACTTTAAGTTGCCGTATTACCATATTAATGTATGCAAAATTTCAGTACTATGTGTTTTTCAAAATACTGTGTGTGCCAAACCACTATTTAAGTTGTATGGCAGGTACCAGAAGGAGCCAAGTAATTTCAACGATTCTTATCATACACATTGGCCCTACTAATATATTTGTTTGTGTGAAATTTCAATACCACAACTTTTATAGTTTCTGAGATATAGCCAAATAAATTTTGAAGTTGTATGGCAGGTACCAGAAGGAGCCAAGCAATTTCAACGACTTTTATCAAACACATTGGCCCTACTGGTATATTCGTTTGTGTGAAATTTCAATACCACAGCTTATATAGTTTCTGAGATACAACCAAATAACTCTTGAAGTTGTATGGCAGGTACCAGAAGGAGCCAAGTAATTTCAACGACTTTTATGAGACACATTGGCCCTACTACTATATTCGT
The DNA here is from genome assembly GCF_029603195.1 of Condylostylus longicornis. Lineage (NCBI taxonomy): Eukaryota > Metazoa > Arthropoda > Insecta > Diptera > Dolichopodidae > Condylostylus > Condylostylus longicornis. Next base: position 774,818 of record NW_026578009.1, on the reverse strand, counting down.
TTGTGTTAAATTTCAATACCACAGCTTTTATAGTTTCTGAGATATAGCAAAATAAATTTTGAAGTTGTATGGCGGCTACCCGAACCGGTGCCCCGATCATGTCCAATTTAAATAGGGTTCTGGCACTTACTACAATAAATCATATGTGAAAATTTGGTGAACTTAGCTCAATTAGTTTTTGAGTTATCGTTGGGACGGACGGACGGACGGACAGACGGACGGACGGACGGACGGATGGACAGACAGACAAAGCTAAATCAACTCAGAATTTGACGCTGATCAAAAACATACACTTGAGTCTATATCTAAGACCGTTATTTCTTAGCGTTACAAACGGTAAGGCAAATTTAGTATACCCTTCGAACATACGTTCGTACGGGTATAAAAATAGGTACTTTATCATTCGGGGATAATCATTATAAAATTATGTTCCTCGGAAAAAAAATACGAGAATTTTAAAAAAATATTTAAATATCTTCTTATACCACATATACGTATTTTATATAATAGATATATTAAGTTTGTTACGACGTATATAACACCCAGAAGGAAACGCTTACAAGCTCATACAGTATAGGTATGTTTGAAGTCTAATCTATGGATCAGAATTTCAGAATCAAATTCTAAGTCAATCTAGCTATGTTTGTCTATTCGTTTGTTATTGAAGCGTACATTTGAGAACGCTATTGGCTAAAAACAGATCGATATCAAAGCTAAGAAAACCTTGCTCACCGGAACTGGTTCCTCCTGCCCAAGGTCCGGATAGAGCTTTAAAAAAATTCACCAAATATGATAATGCGAAATATGGTTGAAAAGTTCTAAGAAATCTGTAAAAATTTTCGAAAATTAGTCTTAGACTTAGATTAGAACTTGTGCCAGAACTCTCAGAAACTGATTTCTCGGAGCGCCTTTTAGGAAAAATTTTTGTTTTTTGTAAGTAACAAAAAATAAAACAAATGATTTCCAACATATTATCACTAAATTATTTTCATTAATTGAAACCTTATATATGTGCATTTAATAATTCATTTATATTGGACCTATCACTATGATGACAAAGTCCAGGATAACATTTTCAATTAAAAAAATCTAAATTTATTGTGCAAATAGAGCTTAATTTATAAAATATTGCAGAATATTCTTTTTACCAAAATTCAAGAATAACGAAATTTTTGTTTTCAATTATTTGTCTTGATTTTATGCTTTTCTTTTTTTTTTGGCTCTTTTCCAAAAATTTTGCATTTAATAAAAACTTTTTATTTGCCTATAATAACGTGGATTAAAATTAATTGAAAGATAAAATTTTTGCATCTTTTATACTCCATTTTAAATGGATATTTCATTAAAATTAAAAATGCTGAATAATCTAATTTTCAATAAAACAAGAAAATAATAATAAACTTTGAAAATTATCGTACATAAACCAGAGACAATGCCAATAATAAAATTTTAGGAAAGCATAAATGCATTTTTTTTTTTGAAATTCAAATTTTGAAGCAATAGGGATAGAATTTTCTTACTCCACTAAGTTGAATAAATTTTGCTCTTTAATGTTCTTTAAAAGTGATGAAATTAAAATCTTTTTTTTATTTTCTTTGTTATAAATAAAATATTGAAATACAATAAAGTTATTGCTCGCATAAATTGGGGATATAAGCACAAAATAAACTCTAACGACAATGAGATTAATTACAAGTGAAGTGTACACACAAAAATTGCTTGTCGTTTTTTAGCATATGTTATAAAAGATGAAATTTCATTGCTTTCCAAAAATTTTAATTAATTCATACTAATTTTTCGTTTGCTTACCTTCATTTCATTTATACATCTGCCATTATTACGAATGATTTGCACACCGACACTAATTTTTAGCAAAATTTTTTCGGTATATTCACTCTATTTTCTTAGCAATTCTTAAAAATGCAAATGGCAATACCATATAATCTGCAAAATAACCTTTTGGAGCTTAAAATAATTATATCATATGTATATTATAGGAGTAGATTTCCATTTTTTGTCTCCGTTTTACAAAGTTATTACTATAGTGAGGAGAAATGTTGTAGAAATATTGGTTTAGAAAAATACATTAAGAGCGCAGTATATTAGTAGCTCAAACATAACATTTTACTCTTACCTATTCCACGATGATAAATTCTCTTATATAAAGCTGATGTGGATTATGCACTCGTTAGCATGGCATCATTCTATTCTTAACATTTAAATGTAAAAATGACAAGTATGGCAATATTCCCGTTGAATAAGCGTTATAATATTATGCAATTTGAAAGGTCGTGTCCCAGTTACATTAAATTGTTTTTTTAATATGATAAACTGATGGTGTGTTATTCCCATTCATTTTCAAATACTTACCACGTTATACTCAACTTATTCCCCAAAAGTATATCAAGAAGATTATTATTTTTTTGCTATACAATATTTACAGCTCCCGTAGGCATAAATATTTTATTTTTATCGAAATGTAATACGTATTCTTAGAATGTGACTGTATAGCAATGAAATTTTCTTCTTAATAAGAACATGTTATAATCTACATCTATCTTCAGAAAGTTTAATGTATAGAAATACATAAATTGTATTTTATGATAATCTACAATTGATTATAAATCAATCGAAAATTCACAATCTTAAGTAACAAAGAGGAACAGTACAAAAGTTTGAACATATATCCATATACTTATGTATGTATATTTACATTGTACACATTCATAAACTTGTAAATAATCAATATTTAAAGTTATCGAAAAAAAAATTTAAGAATATCAAAACGGGAGATATACTTAAACTTAAGAAAACTCTAAGCTGATTACGTGTAAAACAATACAATATTAAGAAATCCTAAAAATCCTTGTAAGCATATACTTAAAAATAATAAAGATACATATCTATACATAGCTGTTAATTTCTTTTTAAGATGCTGAGAAAATTAGAATACAATTATTATAAATATTTTCCTCAGGATTTCAACATAATTCCATTAAAAACTCTTGTTCGTACAAAATCAATATAATGGACACAATATTGAAAAGAAATTATTACAATCATAAAATGTTCATAAAATCGTGTAAAATATAAATCTACTCGTACATAAGTATATACATTATACAAACATACAGTTATAATATCCATTCATTAATTGTTAACGATTTTCATCGATTAAATGGCATATAATTACCATATATATTGATTTCAAATGTCCTACACCCATTATTACATTTCCATTAAATTTAATGTCTATTAAATCGCCTAGACGTTTAGTTAATAATCTATAATTTATCAAACAAATTTGTTTCGTGTTCTAATTAAATAATATGTAAATTTGCTTTGTATGTACGTAGTACGTAAATAAAATTTTTCACCTTAAATCATTGATATACTCGTAACCTCAGCTGATTCTACTATTCCGTCTTTACTGTGTTAAAGTTGACGGTGTTTCGGTTGTCGCTATCATATGGCGGCATGATCTTGTTTATAGCTTAAATTTACGATTTTGAACATGTTCACAATCAATAAACTATTATTCATTAGTTCGTTTCAGTTTGATAATTTTAAAGTTTTAATATCTATGAATATTTAAACGCGCCGGCAAATTCACATATTAATGCCCACTGTTCTTTAATTTGCCAAAATTATAAAACTTTTTAATATTGTATCTTTTGTATTTTTCAATATTATGTCGCTGTAATTTTCATTATTATGTCGAGGAAATGCTGTGGAATTTTTTAGTATAAAATTTATTGAGGTTATGAAATCTATACCGATGGTGGTAAGTAACAACGATTATCAATTTTTACTTAGTCTTATAAAATCTCTTTATGCGATAGAACAGTTGTATTAAAAAAAAAATTCATTTTTATTTTTATGAATCACTCTAAAAACATTAAACGGCACTTAAAGGCAGTTTTTTTTCTTACATATTCAGTAATTTTATTTTATATTTTATTAACTTTTATAGAAAAGTATAATGTTTTCATAAAGTGTAACTACTAAGTATCGAGCAAAAGAATTGATGCACAACCACACTTTAACATAGGTGTATAATTTATGTATAATAAATCTGTTATACTAAAAATATGTAATACATACTAGAACAAGGAATAAATAAAATTGGATCAGGCCAATGATTTGTAATGTAGCACTTTTCCGTTCAATAACTAAAAATTTTGCTGTTAAAAACAATCTGCAACATTATTAAAATTAGTTTTATTCACACATCAAAATTTTTCAAAGATTGCATATATTTAGAATGAGACAAAACAAAAATAAAAGAGGCGTTAACATAATGCTTGAATTTGAGGGTTAATCGCCCGAGTTAAAAAAAATAAGAGAAGAAAATGAGTTTTCAGAAGAAAAACGATAGAAAAACGATAATTTTTAGAATTTCAATGAATGTGATTGAAAAATTTTTATATGTATTATTTTACTGAGTTCAATTAAACCTTATATGTATATGTAATGTACATATATAAAATTTACAAAGGAAAATTTTTGTTCTCATTTAAAATTTAAAAAAAGGATTTGTGTTGTTACCATAGAATTTTATTTAGAATAAAGATTACACAAAAATGAGACAAAAATTATAAAGAATCGATAATAATGTTTATATTATCCTATACATCAGACATAAAAATTATTTCTCGGTACTCGAATTCAATAATATGAAAATTTTTTTTCCAATATAAAATATGAATAAAGTTCCTGACCTTCATTTTTAAAACATTTTTATAAAATCTTTATTACTCACATTCTCAACAATTTACAAAATTCTCAACAATTTTTTATTGTCTTGTGATCTCTTTTTATCCCCATAAAATGTCCTTACTTCTTCATTTTAGATAAAAAAAAATTCAGGGTTGAAGAATAATGTATTTTTTTTCTTGTTCTTAAATCTCAGTCACATAATATGAAATTATTCTTATTCTCAACAGTTTAATTTTCCTATTTTTTAAAATTTCATTTATTTAAAATTGGTCCACATGGTATAGGTACAACATTTGTGTACAATTATTGTTTTATTTCTCCTAATTCAATAAATTTTATTTATTTAATAGATTTTTTTATACAATATAATTCATTTTAATTAATTCATTATTTTCAATTTTTTATATCTTTTTAATTTAAAAACAAATCTTTGAGAACATTTATGAAAAATTATGGTGCGTTTTATTCACATTGAAGAATTTTGAAATTTCTATAAGTGTAATAATAATTCTCCTATTATTCTCCATTAATTTTCTGCTCTCTTTTCCTTTTATTTTTGGAAGAAAGAAATTTGCTTCATTCAATTATTTAATAAAAATGAAGGAAATAAAATTTTCGTTTAAAATAGGATATTATTTGTATAGTCTTTTTTATAACAGACCACATATTAGTTTGTTTTTCTTTAAGAACAAAATATCTTTTAACGGAACAAAGAGATTTAATAATTTTATAATATATGTACGTACAAGTACACTCGCCTTTACATCTCTATTAATTTCTATTAATGATTTTAAAAGCAAAATATTACTTAAAATTTTGCACGACCCCCGGACCTTGGTAAAAAAACAAAAATTTTTTGAAAATTTTTAAAATTTTGCACGAACACCGACTTCAGCCAAAAAACAAAAATTTTGCACGACTTTACAAAAAAATAAATCTTTATCATTATTTCTATAAGAAAATTTTTTTTACAACATATTCGAAAAATATTAATTTCGCCTATACTTACAGAAAATTGAATTTTTTTAGGAAATTTATCTTTTGATGAAAACAAATACATACTCGTATATACAAACAGATATTTTATAAATTTTTAAAGTATGTGTAAGTGTTATATTTAAGTTAAAGCTATTATTGGCGCGAAATAACACTTTCTTCTTAAATTTATTATATTCTTTTTCAATCTTGATCTCACACAATTTTCATTTTATTTTTCACATCCTTAGAGACTGTGTTAAAATATAAATGATTTAAATTAAAATGTACGTTGATATTCTATATGACATACGGTACCCAGAAAATATAAGAGCACGTAATATTATGTATGCATGTATAATTGTGTATTTGCGCACTACAAAAAAATACTGGAATTAATAATTTTATCAAGAATAATTTTTAAAATTAAAATATTTAATTGAAATTTTGCTTTGTTCGTCATATTTTTATGCGTAACCTACTTTACAGATAGTTTGATCAACGATTTAATAATACAAATATACAAATGTAAGAATATTATCTGAGTTTTCGGTTAATTCAGCTAGGAAGAGTGTACCAAAAATTTCTAGGGCCACGAAATCCAAAAACTAACGCCTGCGCACGATGTCAGAACAGTAGTTTAAATTCAATTTCAATTTTTTATGTTCAGATGGCTTGCAATTACCGATACTACGAATATATAACTTGTTTTAAAAAAAAAAAGAAATTTTTAAACAATTTCAGATTTATTCAACTCGATTCAGTCGCGGAAATTCAATATTGCGGAAAATTTTTGGTAATTTTCAGATCAAGAAAATTCCTCTGTTAAAAACAAAAACTTATTGAATTCCAAAATATCATTATCATTACCACTATTTACATTGTTCAAAGTGTTAAAACTTTGTTTGTTATTTTATACCAACTATCCTAAATATTATACGCTCTTCTATTGAGTAAAAAAGAAAAAAATATGAATAATATTTTTTTTCAAAACGTGTTATATCCATACATCATCGAATAAATTAACTGATTAAAAAAGATTAAGGATAAAAAGCAAAAAGATTAAGGAAAAATTTATTCACTTTCATGAATGCATTAGACACATTTAAGAGATTTTAACATAATAACATTCACATTATCATTTTCTTACGTTAATTCCACTTATGTGTGACGGTAAAAATTTATAAAATATTTACAATTTATAAAAAAAAAAACGAAAATAACTGACTACGTTTGTAAATAAAAAAATTCATCGATTAACAATGATCAGAAGGTCTTTCCTACCTTCAAATTCATTGAAATCCATTCCCATATAACTTCCTTGAAAAGCCCTATGTTCTTTCATCAACAGAAAAAACGTGTTTGCCATTAATATTTTCAATGGATCTCAACAGCTTGTTGTTCGCAACATTCATTTCCAAGTGTTCTTGTGTTTAAAGATATTTTATTTATTTAAATATTAAATTTATTTAAGTATATCAATTTTTCACACTTCAGCCAAAAATTTTCCAAAACTTTAGTCAATATTGCATGTTCAATAAATGTCTAATCAGCTGAGAATGCGAAAGTCTTAAACTTTAAACTAAAAGAACAACTCATCCGTTGTAAATCTTTAAACGAAAAAAAAAAATATTCTAAATTTTCATTCTCGTTTGACAAAATCACAAAAGGATGTTCATAATAAATTTTGCTGTCGAGTAAATTGTGTGCAGATCTTGTGTGCAGAAAGAAAACAAGAAAAGTATAAAAAAAACTTTGTTCTCAGAGAAGGCAACTGATCAATATGTTTATAGACGCCATATACAATATTGTACACAATACGATACAATATTTTATTTTTTTACGAAGAATTTATTAATTATTAGGAGAATATACTTATTATTTATATTTAAATTTGTATTAGCCACAATGACAACAAACCATTAAGAAATTTTAAATATATAATAAGTATTGCATAAAAAACAAAACTAAAAACATTTTGCGCCCCAATTTTGTTGTCCCAAATTTCAAAAATAAATGCTATAAATGAACTTTTAAATGCGTAAAAACTTATTATTTAAGGCATAAAGTCTAAATATAATGCTCTTAAAAAAAGTTACCTAAATGTTTCATTAATATTTGAAAATTCACCATAATTAGGATTAATGTTCACAACAAAGTCAATTAAGACCGACAACAAAAGAGCGGTAAGTATGCGAAACAGTAAAATGGACCATAAATTTTCATTTTTATTTCATTTTCTTGTGTCCTTTTGTCATAGTGATAATACTTCTTAGTAAATAATAATATAGAAGGATAAAATAGCGAATTAAATTTTTGGAACATTGAGTTTTTTTTTTATGTTGTTTAAGAAAAACATTTTTAAAAACCTTTAAAAAAATTTCTTAGGCTATTCAAAGAAAGGTTCTTACAGTTTAAATTGAAAATTTATTTTTAATATTTTTTTCCCCCTAAAGAATACTTAACAAAAAATTTCTTTTTAAAAACTGCTACTGAGAGTTATTAAAAAATGAAGGTTGACAATAAAATTGATTTTATAAACAATGGATTTTGTTTTTCCAAATTGGTAGCATCCCCAGCCAATTTAAAATTTCGTTTAACCCATTTTCGCCCGAGTGTACTTCTCATACATTTGCGGTAACATTATAAGTTTCAATAAATAGTTGGCATTTTTAATTGCTTTTCAAACCAATTTAATTCATTGTAAATTAAAAATCTGCACCATATCAGTTTAAACTGAAGTTTAAACTGAATTTGAAAAAATAACCTTCGGCAAAACGTACATATCTAATGAGATATTTCAACATCTTCAACTTGAAACTAAGTCAAAATTTTTTAGGAAAATAATTTGTTTACAAGATTTATAAGAAAACTTTCGTAATATTGATCATCCGCACAAGCTATTATTACTTTGTTCAAGCAAAGACGGCTGAAATTTTGCATGCAAAAAAATCTTATGTACTCCCCTGCTCTTTGAGTATTTAAGAAATTCATTTGTCCCAACCAAAGGTAGTTTGAGAACTATGTAAGTAAACCAAGAAAGACAGATTGTTAATTCTAATCTTTAAAGTACCCATTATGCCAAGATATACTTTTCCCATAAAATGTATTAAATAATTTTTTTTTTGGTAAACAGCATTTTGAACTAATTTCAAATTTTAACTCTGTTTTTAGATGTTTTAAACTATTTTATTTTACTGAAACGAAACGTGTTGGTGCATTTTTCCGAAGTAGATTATCACCAAGTTTTGCAAAATATGATATCGCTTTCTATAGTTTCTTTGGCCCAATAAATTCTATTAAACTTCTATAAAAGTAAAAAAAAAACATTGCAAGAGAATACTTTTCTCAACTACTTTAATTTAACAATAAAATTTTTACTTTATCATTAAATTTTTTAAAAATTGTTACTCTAAAATTTCTCCTAAATTTCTGCAATATTATATGATAATATATACTTTTTCTTAATTTTGAAGAAAAGTACAAATTTTGGATACCATTCAGAAAAATCAAGTTTAAGATTTCGTTAGACGAGAACAACATAAACCAGAAAAGGTGGAACAAGAGTCTGAGACTTCAAGCCACCACTTGTATTTTGGTGCAAAACAAGTTACTATAAATGTTTATCAGACGAACTACTTTCTAAAACCAAACCCAAAAAAAAAAAACTGGTTAATGGTTGTCCAAATTTTTTTGTAAATAAAAATTGTACAATTGCTCATACAATACAACAATTTCTATATAATTACGAGTTTCTCATTTTAAAATTTTTATTAGACAAAATTTCTGCACAAATATTTGTAGCTACAAAACTTTGATGCACATTTAGAACATATGGAGTATCCGTCTCATATATTCATCGATATGGTTATTTAAATGTATTGTATTTAAAGCTCAAATACTTATAATCCCATCAAATGCTGTATAATATCTAATAGCATAAAGCATCAACTCATTATAATTTTAATTAATTATAGGTAAGTATATATATATATGTATGTATTTCATTCCTAAAATTCGAAATTTTTTTGTTAATTACGGATCGAACATTCATTACGATTTTAAGCTTAAATAATGACTTTTCACAAATTGACCTTTGGAAACCAATAAATAAAATTTCATTCAATATTTTACATTTTAAAAAACAAAATTTATTTTCAAATAAAATAAAAAGAAAAAAAAAATCACTTTTAAAAAAAATATTTATTTCTTTTTTAAAAGCGATTAATTTTCGCATAAATGTACGTACTCATGTAATATAGACATAGGAACATTAAAATTACATAAATATATTTTTCTATATATACGTAGATATTATAATAGATAGCCCAACAAAAAATTTACTCCTGATCCTTCGTACACCAATATAATATTGTAAGTATTGTGAGTGTTACAACCCATACCACCCAACAAATCTGATCGAATGATAAAATTTAATGGCTCGTGTATATTTCCTTTCCTATGACATTAATTTTGAAAATTTATTTTCAAATTTGTTTTTTTATGGTGAAAATTATATTTGTGTTTTCTATTTGCCTATATATTGATAGGGTTATTCTTAGGAGATAACTTTAATATGGGTATGTAAGTATAAAATATACACTTATAGTGCTTATATTATTATATCGTAAAAAAAATTTTAACTACAAGTAAAACTTTATGTATTTTATTGCTATAATATTATGTTGATAGATATACCTAGTACAATATCGTAATACTAAATATACAACGCAAAAAATTCACGCGTGGGAATTAATAATATCCCGATTAATTACAAAGTAATCAATGTTTTTTAAATTTATAAAATACTTGAAATGCTCTTTGCGCACAAAACATTTTATTAATTTAAATTAAAATCAGTGAAACGTTGTCATACTTGAAAATTTTAAAAATCCACTCAATAACAGTTACTTAAATCTTAATAAATACAATATACATATATTTTATATATTGGTACTTTAAGCATATAATCTGAAATTCTATAAATATAGTATTCCCTTAATATCTTTAAAATTATATTATGTATGTATATATTATTTTTATGTATTTATAAGAGTATAAGTATGCTTATATAGAAGAGAAATTTAAATTGTAAAAACTAATATTTTCGAGGTTTACTAACTGTCCCGAACAACATGGAAAATGTTAGCTTCCAAAACTTCAATTATTCCACATTTACTAGTGTAAATAGATACTGTACGTAGCTATGTAGAAATATGCGTGTCATATTGTGCGGTACTAGAAAAAGAACTGAAAATGTCACATCTGGAAGTCAATTTATTGCCATAGATTATTATTCCAGTAAACAGATAATTCTGAAAGCAATAATTGCGTATGGCAATAAATATATATTGTATCGTAACCGATTATTCTGAGTGACAGGTGGCAACATTGTATAATTTAAAAAAAAACGTAATAAGCACTACTGCTCACGTGTGAGTTCTCTCTTGACTGCTTACAAAATTTTGTTAAATTTTAATTATAAGAAAATTAGCTCTGCCTAACAGTAACAAACAATTATTTTGTACATTAAATTCAAACCAAAAAAAAAAACCTTATAATATATTAATCAAAATTTCTTATACAACATCAAAAGCAAAAGAAAAAAAAAATACGGGGGTGCTCCATTTAGAAAAAAAAAACTTGAGAATGATATTTTGCAGTTTATTTCGTTTCTTCTAAAGTGGTCCTTGAAAATTGTTAGAATAGAATATGAGAAAAGAAATTTATTTTCTTGTTCTAAACATCTAGAAACATTGAAATAAAACAAAATAATTTTTTTTTTGTATTACAAAACTACGTTTTTTCCAAAAATATTTTCAATTCTTAAAGGACAATTTCATTAGAATATTAACTATCTTAATCTGAGGGGGGACCAATCAGAAATAAATATTTTTAGTTAAATTGTTTTGAACATTACAGAACATAGAAAATAAAAGTGGTTGTAAATTTGTTCCAATTAAATCGATATTTTTACACAAAATCGTCATTATTTGCGAATTTTGCTTTGAATAAGAAGGAAAAACGCCCTAAAATATAAGCAACCTAAACTTGTAATTAAACAAGTATTTAAAAAAAAAATCGTAAACTAAAATAGTACTAATTTGAACCCCGTGCTCACTGATTAATATAACGAAAACCACTTCCATAAAGTCTCAATTTGCCGCCAGTGAATAAATCTTAAGTCCTTCATTTTTTTAATACGAAGTTCTGAGTTATCACCACAGATATTCGTACATGTAATAAAATAATTTCATAGTGTAATATTAACATAAAAATGTACATACTTTATCATTATAAACATAGAATTCCTGCACTGTCAACTTAAACTCTTTAATTCTCTTTGAAATTTTTAATATACGAGTACATAGACCGAATTTTTGGTAGAATCAAAAATTCTTCGTAAAATTTGATGCTATACAAAAATCTAAATATAAGTAGTTGTGTATGCTAGATGAAGGTAAAAAAAAAACCTAAAATAGCAAAAGTTTAAAAGTTTTTTTGTACATAAAGAAAAAAAGTATAACAATATTTAAAAGTTTTATCAGTCATTAAAATAATATTGAAAAGGTAACTAAAATAAAAAGTGACTTTGGAAAAATATGTAAAAAATTTTGTAAAAAGAAAAAAGGAAAATAGAAAACTTTTTAACATTTCAGCAATTTAGATTCCGTAAAATATTGAAAAAGAATTTCTTTTTGAAAAATCTTCAAAATTGAATATTGAACTTACAAAATAACATTAAAAAAAAAACCATTCAAAATATTTATGAGATTAATTAAGGAATTTCAAAAAAAATTATCCAATATGAAAAGGGTATAAAAAATTTCTCTTTTGTGAATCTTACAAAACGTATACTTTGCTACCACATGGAAATTTTTTAGAATTCAAATTAATGGATTGCAAAATAAATGTTTCTCTTCAGAATGAATTTTTAAGTTATAAATTAAAAATGATTTAAAAAATGTAACTGATATGAAAATAAATTATAAATCTTTTCCTTTGGCACTTACTTATAGGTTTTATTTTTCTTATATAAATTAGTTATTGACAGTATTTTCTTATACCCAAAAAAAAAAATATGTAGCGTAGTAAAAAATAATCAGTTACCCAGGAAGTTTTCCCATTTATCTATCTCATTTTAGTCTATATGTATATTACGAAGCTCATAAATTTAAATCTATAATATTTTTTTTTGTCAATGTCCTTTTTCTTTCCTTATCAAAAATTATATGGTATGATATATATAACTAACCTAAAAAAAAAACTTCGGAACTATAATCGAAAAAAGATAAAAAGAAGAATGGTTTTTATTCGGTTCAAGAGAATTTCTCTTAAATTCTTAATGAAATGTCACTTACAAAATTTACATTTTCCACCCAGTGATGTCCTTTATGTGGCATTTACGGTACATTAAAGCTACAGTATTCCATTACTGTAGCTTTAATAGCTTTACTGTAACTTTAAGAAAATGTGTCAGTTTTCATCATTTTGTGTGTTTTATTTGTATAAAATAAAAAATATTTTTTCCAATTATCTACGTAACAGGTCGTAAAATTCCATTCAATTCATTCATGTCCAAAACTCTTGCCATCAAATCTTGAAAAATTGCAACATTTAGATTAGACTTTCACATCATTCGCAAAATTTTTAAACTAACCAGGCTACAAAAATGCTTTAATGCAAATAAAAGTGGTTCAATGAGAAAATTTTTTCGGCGATGAAATTTATCGTATCAAGTTTATTAAGCTTGCCCCATAGTAGTGCAAAAATAGAAGAATATTTTCTCACATAAAATTAGTTAAAAACGAAAAAAGAAATTGTTTGCGTACATTGAATGCAACAAAGTATAAATGGAAATGACCAAAAACCTTGATCGATTCTTATAAAAAAATTGTTTGAATTTTACATTATCTTACTGCAATACTACAGAAAACGCAACTAAATTAATAAAATCATATTGAAATAAATATATTTCTTATGTCAAGAAGAGACGTAATAACGTAAATGGTGAAAACTTTAAATTGAATAAAAAATTGTTGTATTTTGATATTTGCAGCAATTTGGGTAAACTAAGTTTATTAAACAAGACACAAACATTTGCATTAATTCAATATTAGTTTTTAATAAAAAAAAAAATTATTGCAGAAGAATGTTGAAGTAAAAATAATTTGAAATTTCAAAAGAAAAGCAAAATATCTTTATCCTTAAGCAAATGAAAAACCTAGAATAATAAGAAGATTTTTCTCAATCGATATTTAAGTGGCTGAAAATGATATCAAGTCTTTAAATTGCAATTTTTCGTCCAAAAGTCAATAAAGTTGTTATTTGAAGTGGGTATTTTAATTCTATTATGTAATAACTTGGTAAAGAAAGCCATGAGTTCTTCTCCAACCGCAATAAAAAGTAGATCTTGGAAATAGAACTAAGAAAATATCATAAATATTTCTAAAGATTGCGAGTGATTCTAATGTTAATAACTATATCAAGTAATGTATTCATGACTTAAGTAAGTGTGCATAGATAAATTCTTTTAAAAACCTGTTGAATGACTTTGAAAAAAAGTTGACTTGATGTTGAAGATATTACGCCATCGAAAAGGACCGGCCATGGAAGAGTACCATGGCCAACTCTTTCCTGAGGGGGCCCATATTGCCTTTAAATGATATATCTGAAGTGAATAGACAAAACCGATCAGTCGTTTCCGCCTGAAAGAGGCGGACCTCTCATAATGTAATAAGCAACGGAGTTTTTCGAAATTCAATATTATGGTTTTTTTATTTGTCAGTGACATGATTTTTCTAGCTTTCTTCAAATTGGGGTAAATTTTTAAAGTGAATATTTCAAAATCATTCAACAAAAAAGAATAAATGAGAATTCCATCATATTACTCAGAAAATACACATGGTGTTGGCTATATGCGGTTCGCACCAGGCTTTTGTTTAAAAACTTTTTATGTAAAGAATGTAATTTATAAATGATTTTTCTCAAACTCTATGCTAAATCAAAAATTCTAACTATTTTAGTTTAAAATTAAAACTATAAGTAATACCCATGTTGTTTAAATGTACAGGGGTACATTTATAAAGTCATTTTAAAATTTTAATGAAAAAAATTGTTTATATGTACTAATGTATAATTCGAAAAATTTCTAAGATTAGAATTTTAATTTTATAATTTTATAAAAATATTTTTTGTGGAAAATTTTTTAATTAATTATGTCAATGAATAAAAGAAATTTCTGTTAAAAGAAAATACTTATTTTCTTTTAACCGTGACCAGTTCATTGGGCAAACATACACACATGTACATAATAAAAAATCGTATATTATAATATTATTTATAGAGCCGTTTGTCAGTCCGATTTTTATTTTCATTTAATTAATTATGATGTGATAAATTATTTAAACACAATGATAATATTTTAATTAAATTTGTTTTTTGATAAATGTTCATTCTATTTTAACTTATTACGTACCGTATTGCATACAATAAGAGATGTATTGTAATGGCACAAAATTCCTCATGTCAAGTGTTCAATAGATATTCATATCCGAGTCAAATTAAGGAAACATGAATAAAATTATTTTTAATAAGATTTCAATTTTTCTTTCCGTCTGTCGATCGCCTTGGTTAGGCGCCCTTTAAGATATGTCGCGGGAAAAATAATTAAAAAATTTTTTGAAAATTTAATAAGTATTTGAGCTTAGTCACAAATTTTGGAATAACTATAGTCATAAACAAACTTTCAGTTCTCATTATTTACAAAATACACATTCGAGTGGGTTGTGTATAGACCAGTTTAAATTTTTCTTTCGTTTTTAATTTATGATCACTTTCATAATTCATATTTATTTACAGAAGCAAAATATATTCATATGGTTTAAATTTTTTCCTTTATATAAATGAAAATTAAATATAATTTTAGAATGGTGAAAAATATTTTTTTATTTACTTTATAGAAATGAAAATATTTGTTTTTTATTATTGCCTCTTTTTGTGTTTATTTTTTTTATTTTTGCAATATTTCATAGACGTGTCATATTAAATATTTAAAGAAGTTAATAAAATTTTTAGTTCCAATGTTAAATACATAATATATAATATGTAGGTTTAATCAAAATAATGTGAAATAGATCTAGATTATACTAGTGATAGATTGTTAAAAACATATACCCGGCTAGATGTAATTTTTAGCAGCTCAACGAATTCCGTCTTATAAGCAATTAACTCGGAAAATACTATAAGTAAATCATGAAAAGTTGTAAGAGTTCGCTTTGCTGTGCTCTCAGAAAGAATTCGAAAGCTAGCTAAATAAGACGGTTTGTTGAACAGTAATTTTAAAATAATAATGTAAACATAAATTTACGTAGGGCTAGGAGCTAAATATTACATGGGTCCTCGGACACTATGCAATCAATGCTTTAGGCTGAAACATATGCTATTGAATTATGTGCTGCAGAGTGCATCAAAAGGAACCTCAGGAAGAGTAGAATCACTGATGTCCCTGACGTCCTGGCTGATTTTAACAAGGTTACTTTAGTGTGGGTAGCGCGGCAATACGGCTTAGATAAAAATGAGAGATATAATGGGACGAGATCATCCCTTTGGGGTGTTAGAGACAAGGATCCGGCGCGGCTTAAATATTTGTGAGGAACGAGCCAGAGTTAACCACTTTGCCGGGTTTATCTCACTCTAGAAAATTTATATTTGAAGTGAGTTAATATATTATTAATAACCCAAAAACCGCGTAAAGAGATATTCTGGACTGAAAAAATGCATAGGAAAACAAGAGATAATTAGATTGATAATTGACAAAATGACCATGTTTGGAAATCGGAATTTTAATAACCACTGCCTTTGACACGGTTGTCTCGTCAATGCCTATTCAATTTACAACACCTCTTAATTTGTAATTTAATTTTAGAGAACTGTTTTTTGCATATACTACTAAAGGATTGTCTAGAACTACATCATACTTATAATTCTGTGGAAATTATCCAAAACCCGACAAGTATTTTTTTGAAATTTTACAGTATTGCAATTTTAAAGTTTTAAGAAAAAACCCTTTTTCGTTTATGTTTATTTTTCAAACAAAATAGTGAGCTAGTAAGCTGTGGCTTTTTATTTGAGTAATATAGTATTAGAGTAATATATTAAAATAGTGTTCAAGTTGCTTCAACCTTTTGGGAATATAAAATTGGGGGGGGTGAAAAACTCAATCGGGTTTTGGCAAATTATTAGTAACGTGGGCCATTTTAATAGTATACTCTGCCAAAAAACGATTTTCAAGCTAATAATAGTCTTTATAACGTTATGTTTGTGTTTTTATACTTCATATTTTTAAAAATGACCGCAAAAAGAAAAAAAAAATGTTTTTAAACAAGTTGTACAACTTCAGAACTATTTCTTTTTTGTACTTTTCGCCTTTGCAAAAGATATTGTTCAAGAAAAATTTTTTATTAAAAAACATAAATTTATTCTTTCCATAATATTTTTTAAAACATAAAATAACAAACAAAAATTTATATGAAGCTCAAAAATTTTAATATAATGATTTATCATAAAATATTTGCATTATCTTAATCAAATTGGGTAATAACCAGCTACCATATCAGTATCATAGGAAATGCGAAAATAGTCTTTGTAAAAGTTAATATGAAATTACTTAATTCTTTACCAAGAAAAGAAATTTCGTTTCCATAACTTTTTTTAAATATAAAAAACTAATAAAAAAGGTATTTATACATATTTCAAAAATAAAATAGTATTATTATTAATTAAAATAATAGTAAGCTATCAATTATTAGCCTTTTTTATAATATATTTGTGTCCTATGCATGCAAATCAACATCCTCTTCAGACAAGTAGTTGTAACTTGCATCATTATTGGCTTTAAAATTTTTACAAAATTCGTGACAAGAAATTAAATGTCAATTAAATGTAAAATTAACAATAAACCTGCCTTTTTTTTGAATTTATGAGATTATTGTCCTTGACAAATCTATTATTTTAACATATAACATTCTGTTTCCTGGTTAAAACAATCTCTTACCGTTGCGGTATGGGACATATCGGGTTTTTTGGCATACTTGTATAAGACTGTTAAATGATTTTACGGTTTATTCTAAAGAACGATATGATAAATATCGGGTTTTGGCAACGGTATGATGTTGATAAATGGTTTTATTAAACTTTACCGGGTTATGGTTTTATGCACCAACGAACGCTTTATCTCTTGCATTGAATTATGGGACTTCGTCACAGCAAAGATCTCATATCTACCATTCCATTTTCATTAATATCTCAATTTTGCCAAAAATCGACTTATCGGGTTTTGGAAAATTTCCACAGAATTATAGTTGTTGTTAAATTTTAAAAATACTTTCATCTTTGCCGCTTAGAAAAAACATTTATTATTTTAATTCAATTCATTTATTACCACATTTCCATTTCCTTTGCAAAAATTGCAATTTTTAATGAAAAATATCAAAATACAATTTTTAAAATTAGACCTTTACAAATTGTTTACTTTAATTTAATATTGAACTAATGTAAATAAACAAAATATTTCCCATTAGGAGCCACCAGGTCAAATAAACAATAATTATAGAAAATATTTTTATAATTATTTTAATGGTTTTTATTGTGCTGTAGGCATATTGAGTATAATCATTTCAAAACTGTATACAAATGTATGCAAAAATAAATTGCATTAAATCTAATTTAATTTTAATTTGAAAACTAATGATTATTGATTAGTTCATTCTAAATAGTTCGCCGAATTGAACCTAATGTGTTAAAGTATCATAAAATTACAATGCAATACAAGTAATTAAGTATTAAGTGAATTGATGATTGGGTTTATGACATTAGAATTAAAAAGAAAAAATTCTTAAACAATTAGAACATACAGCAGAAGAATTATCTATACAGTTTTAAAAATATGCACATATAAATCAAAATTTTTTTATAAAACGATTTGTTGGAATACTGAATACGACAATTAACGGCACATTTTGTTTTGTCAGTGAATATATTAAAAGAAACAAAAGTACTAAATATGCTTACATTTGCTTATTTTTGCTTAAATATAAGCCAGAATAACTAAACCGGCCTAGTACAAAAACAAGGTTTTACAATTTTTCAGATAAATACTTCAACTTTTGGTTTAGTACGAAAAATTTGTGAAACAGTCGAATTATCAGGTTAAGTCTGGACAAGTTGAGTTCTAATAAATATCAAAAATAAAAAATGACAAATTAAAGAAAACAAAGATCGTCAAAGTAAAATTAAGAGAGTATCTGCATCAGAGTAGAACCAATTTTTTTCTGCAAATTCTTTGGCAAAACATTCACAGAGCTATAAACTGAAACGCCTACTTCTTGGGCTGCAGTAAAATAACAGAGCTGCGACCTGTAAACTTAAGCTCTATCTTACACTTAAGGTTTTTTATTCCTCCTAGTCTTATGCAGCATTGTTTAAAAATTATGTTCGAGTAGGTTACTTCATACTATATTATTTCATACAGTTTACTTTTCGAAATTAAATGTGTATTTTTTCAAATTATTTATATATTTGCTAAAGTAAATTTAAAGAGTTTCTACAAAATGTCCGAATTTATATTTATCAATTATTTTTACAAAACCGAAATATACGATGGTAAATACATAATTTTTTGAAATATTTACAAACACTGTCATTGAAGCCTCTTTTCTAAGCTTACAAATTTAAATTCTACATGAGTTTACGAATATTACTCTATTCAAATACACTTAAAATAAATTAATTCAAGGTCCATTATATTCTTAAATTAATTCGTGTTTTAAAAATTCAATTCTATTATATGAAGTCAATTAAGTATCCCATAGAATTAATGAATAATTATTTAAAAAAAAATAACCTACAAATCGCCACAACAATTTTAATTTGATTTAAATTAGTTTTTTCTTATAATTGTATGTAAGGACAATTAAACAATGTGCATGTAATGCTCAAATCGCTTAACATTTTCATTTTAATATTTAAATATGATCTGATTAAAATTTATTATAATGAATTAATTGCAATTAATTATTTTACTATATTTAATTAAGAATAAATATAATATTAATTACTTACACAAAATTAATTATACTTAACAGGGGAAAAACTTTGGATAACCCTTATGAAAGGCATTAATTTAAAAGAGTTTATTTAAGTAATAACTTTTTTTAATACGCTTGTCCGGAAATCCTTTGTAATTGAATTTTTTAGAAATTTTTAAAATCTAACAACTCAGCTCTAAGATGAAGTACCGAGCTGAGAAATATCTATAACTTTTCGGACCCCAAATAGCTTTTTTCGCCTCTTTTCTGCCAAAACGAACTAAAGACTCCTAAATTTTAATAGTTAAGTGGGGCACGTTGAAAATCGATCCTGTTAGGGTCCAGGCCTCAAAATAGATCCTATGAAGATGAAAAGTGGGTTAACGTTGGAAAATTCTCGGTGTGTCTCAATGTTTACAATTTTAATATATGCAAATTTTTGATGAGAAGAAATATTTGCATGATTTATGTATGTAATATAGATAGTTTAATCCAAACTAGACTAGAAAAAAAATTATTTTCTTCCATTCAGTCCGCCAGAAAAACTTAGTTTTTTATAAAAATTTTTGTATTCCATATATTATTTTAATTTTTTAATACTTAATTTGCATATCTACAATATTTATTTAAATATATTTTTTGCTAGGAATGAATAGGTAATAAAAAAAATTTATTTTAATGATTAAAAATAGTCTACAACTATTTTAGAAGCAATTTAAAAATTTTTGGAAAGTGTGCGTACACCTGTAAGAGTAAATTTTAAGTGTAAGTGCAGAGTGTTCGAGGTTAATGATACAGTCGAAATGGGATGATATAGCACGTTTCGACGAACAAAAAGCATGACGTGGCATTTAGCTTTTCCTTTTCCTAAAGTTGGAACTTCTGAAAACCGCCTAATTTTTATATTTTCATTAGTTAATGTTGCATTATATTGATAATTCGGGAAATGTGACAGATAAAAACACCTCTGTATACTCTTTGTAAAAACAAAAAAAAAAAAAAATTTATGATACGCAACAGAATTATAAATATTACAGTTGCAAAAATTTTTACTGCTTTACATATATTGTTTAATAAAATAATAAAATCTTGCAATTTATACAAAACTGGTACAAATTTCAAAACTCATGCCCACCTTCATTAACAATAATAAAATGATTGTTCTGTATAAACTTTTTTTTATCGGTTATCTTGTTTTTATTTACTCTTATGTTATTTTTTGCAACAAAGTTAATGTGAAAGTAACTATGACAACTTTATTCAAGTTTCTTATGCAATAACTTAGTTTAATTCCGTTGAAGATTAAATTTTTAAATTTATTTAAAAATATGATTTTTAACCCAAATTTGTTTAATTTTCATGAATATTATAAGAAAATATATTTTTGTAATCGCATATATATCCATAAATACTTACATATATATGTATGTAAATGCCTTCAATATATGCACAAATGTCAATTACTTACACAGTTAATTAAAGAGTTGTAATAATTCCAAAATACTCGTAATATTGTGTAAATTTCAACAGGAAATTATTATTAAATGATTAAAAATGGAAAATTTTATTACAAAATTAAATTAAAAATATTATATAAAAATTCCAATTTGGAACGGTAACAGTCTCTGAAATCAACTTTGAAACAAAAAAAAAACACAAGATAACATTTTAAAATTAAAATTAAAAAGAGAAATTGCAATTTTTGTGGCTTCATAATGATTTCATTTCTTGACAAACAAGCGGATAATTAAAGTTGTTAAAAATTTTTAATGTAATCAACAAAAAATAATTTTAAAAGCAAGACTTTATAAATTAGTGCAGTTTATTGCAAAACAATAGCATCAAATCGCATTTTAAAATTTTTTACAATTCTCACAACAAAAAATGACTGCATGAGAAACTAGGGAAAAAAGAAATCACGTTGTAAAACAAAAGCTGTTTTGTTTGATTGTTTGTTTTTTGTTATACCGTTTTAAATTAAAGCAACTTTGAATTAAACAGGAATTTGCAAAAGTTTAATCAAAAGAATGCTAATCTAGCTCTCTGTACGATAAGAAATATAAATTTTAAAAAATATTCATAAGCTAAGTTGATTTTCAAGTGCAAATTTTAGAACAAATGTATATATATATGTATAAGTGTGTAAGTTTATAACCTTCGGAAATGTAGAAATGAATATATTAAAAAAAAAAACATATTTAAGTACATATAAACGTTTTTAGAAATTACGATTCACTTGAATGCATTTTCGTTTAGTATTTTAGTAGGTCGTTGAATTATTTATAAGCCGGTTTGAAAAAAATAAAATTTAATTTTAGACGAATATTTTAATTTTAAATATATTTTCGAAATATTTTAGAAAAAAAAATTCTCATACTTATCCTCACATTGTTTCGTCTGTTGTGTATATTACATCCATAAGTTTACAAAACCCCTACTTTCTATAAAATAAAAAGCACTTGCAATACTATACATAAATGGATCAACAAATAATTTTTTTGAAAAGCTTCCTCTTAAATTTAGAGAGTGTCAAAAATTTTTATTAAAATGACAGATTAATGTTACAAAACTACAAGCAATTCCCAAATTCTGCGTTCATTTAATTTATTAAAACAAAATTTATTCCTCATATTTCCTCTTTCGGGCTGTGACCGTACAAAATGAGCTATAAATTTAAATTTTCGACTCTTAAACTTTAAATATCTAATTTCTGTAAATAAAATAAGAGACGGTAAATTCTTATGTTACCGTCAAAAAAGTCTCTAATATTAATTCGATGTATGTATAAGTTAATCTTTGTTATCATCCCAAAAATATGCAGTTCGATTATACTCGTATGTTATGGTCTTAAAAAAATATTATAAACAAAATGTGTTACTTTACGAAACTTAAAATTTAATTGATTGTATTTTTTTGGTATTTATATGTAAATTGTAAAACTATTATTTGCCCTTTCTTTTTGAATGCAATAACATGCAATTAATTTTTTTTGCTTAAATAGTGATTTTCATTAAAATAACATTAAAATAAATTTTATAACGATGACATTTTAAAAAGCAGAGGTTAATTACCGACCGTATTGTGTAAACAATAGGTAGGTTATGTGATGGCAACAAATTTTGCATATCGAGTTTTCGGTGGGAACGTACTTCTCCATAGTAGGGAAGTGTAAATAAACTATTTTTAGCAACCTGTCGGTCTGTCTGTCTGTGTGTGCACGCGTCGCGTGTATCTCCAGTTTGGCTGAACCGATTTTGATGAAATTTTATATGTAAGTTTATTTCTACCGTGGCACGGATTGATGAACTTTTGGTATATATCAGGCCTCGGGAACTACACTTTTTAGCGGGCCTGTTTTACATTTTTGAACATTTTGAAGAAAGTATTCAAACGATTTACTTGAAATTTTATATATAAGCTCAGCTCGACCGTCCGCGAAAATTTCTATGTTTTGGAAGAAATCAGGCATCGGCAACTAGACGTTTACTACGGGAAAAATATACATTTTTGTGTATATAAAGAGAAATAATCAACCGATTTCATTGAAATTTAAGATATGAATTCCTCATATTAAAGCAATGAACATATAAATTTTTTGGAAAGATCAGGGCTCGAAAACTGATCTGCTGGACTGCATCACAACTTCAATTGATGATAAAAAATTATTTAAAATATCGGGATATTTTTTTAATCCATGGTTTTGTTTCCTTGAGTAATTACGAATCTTTTGTAATTAAGTTGTTAAACTCAAAGATTCATTAAAGTATTTAAAAATTCATTATTCCAAAATTTTGTGTGATTGGGAACCTACATATTTCACCAATTATTTTTTACTTTTTTTAATCAAAAAATTTGAAAAGTTTCGGTTGCGCCATGAGTTAAAACAGTAATAAACTATACTATTACTGAAATAGTAAATATCAAGTCATCACTAATAAACCGCTCATACGACCACCATGAAACTTTGGAAGTTTAAAACAATTCTGTTGTAATTTTATAAAAAAAAAACAAGAAGAAATTTATTAAAAGGTAAGCCAGAATAGCAGGTCAAGAATTTTATTCTTGAATGAGCCAAATTCTTGTATGAGATTTTAAAAATTTTAGCGCAACCACATTTGGACTATCAGGAGAAAGATCTTAATGTATTCAACAAGTTTGCTAAAACAAAAGTTTTAGCAAACTTTGCTAAATAAATGGCACTTGAATTCTTTGGAAATCTCAGAAGCGCATGTATGAAATATTTATGTACCATTTGATTTTTACTGTAGCGCAAATATGTACTTTAGGAATACAAAATTAAACTGAGTGTAAAGGAATCCAAAAAATCTAGTCGAATAAATTTAATTATTGTTAACATTTTTTTTTATTTTCCAGAGTATCTCTATTAAACCTTATATGTAATCTCTACTATGTATTTTTTATTCGTAAAAGTCCAGAAAACCATTTATTCAAAAAGCATATTCCAATGCTAAACAATATTATTTAGAACCCATAACCATATAATATACCTGAAATAACTACCCATACTTTCTTTCTTAATGTCCGAGTAATTTCTTTAAATGTCCGAATGTAATAAAGATGTATGTATATTCGTAATATAGTAACATTAATAGTATGTATAACTATTTATATAATACGATTTTTATATAAAAGGAAATCTAATTTTTAATGAAAACATATTAATTATTTAGCTCATGCACCAACATTTGCAAAATAAAAATGTTTTAGTAGATATGAAAAACAATTTTTCCAGGTTGTGGTTTCAATTGTGTTTACACCTAAATAATAATTATGAGAAAAAAAGACTTATACAGAAATAGATTCTCGAAAAATGAATTTTTAATTAATTAAAATAAAAATATCATTACAAAAGCGAACACGTTGATAAATTAATTATTCACGTCCTATATTATTGTTAATAATTAAAAAATTAATTAATATTTCTTTGGCAATCAAAACAACCTTACATTTAAAAATATAAGATCGATAATCATTTTTGAACAAAACTTTTTTTCGAATTTTGTAAAATTTGAATTTTTGGCACCTTTTATTTCTGAAACTGTAAACTTTTTTTCTAAAGTAATGCAAAAACCTAACGGCAAATGCCATGGCATTAAAAAATAGATATAACTATTTTTCTAAACTTACGCCTTATTCCAAGGGCTGCATAAATTGTTCATCCTAAATATATGCAATTATTGAAATAATTTCGTATATGATTGGAAGTAATTTTAATAGTGTAGTAGGCATACACAAATTTTTTTTAAAAGTAATTTTTTCACTAGTTAAAGGAAAAAGTGTTATATTACAAATCATTGGTTTGACCCAACTTTATTAAATGAAAAACAGTTTTTTATATATATTATATTTACTGGCCTGTTATATTTTTTCTGGAAAAAAAAAACCGAAATTATGATAATAGTTTGATTTGAAAAATTTTAAATTATAAACAAAATCTTAATGTGGCGTAAACTGACGCTCAGCTAAATGCAAACTTTTTGATTTTAATTGAATTCTATAGAGAATTTTATTTCTTGGATTTAAATTTTTACTACCACTTCTTTAAAATCAAAAAGATTTACCTAAATTTAAAATGAAATATTGCATTAAGGAGAGTTCCAATATAAACATTTAACAAATTTAATTATTAAAGTAGAATGTTAAAACTTCTTCTTTGAGAAGAAAGAGTTGGGAAAGCTGTAAAACTTGTAAATCTATTTACTTATTTGTATAACTATGAAAAAAGTACTTAATATACTCATTAATATATTTTTCACATCTTACATACACAACAATATCTTAATTCTTAATTCAATTATAATATAAGAATTTATTTGTCAGCACCCCTCATATTAAAATTTCGCCTTATCTTATCTCACCACTTAGACCCAAGTTGATGATCCAATAACAGACTTTTCCCTTTATTGTATTGTATTTCAAAAATAGAAAATCCTTCGTCTAGTTTTAGAATTTTTTTTTCATTAAAACAAAAATTCTATACATAAAAAAATATTTCAAATCTCTTAGGTTATTTTAAAAACCTTATAGTAAATTTTATTATTAAAAGAAAACAATAAGCAGGAAAAATTTTTAATTAAATTATAGTAACCTTTAAAAGGACAAATTAATTTTAGAGATTATGTCGTAAAAATTTCAAAAGAAAAAAAAAACAAATTTCAATATTAAATTCCAAGAAACTGTAAAGTTTTCGTAGAAATTTACATCAAAGGAAAAATTCTAGGTAATATCTTAAATATTATCTTTATAATTTTATAATTAGTAATTATTTTCATTTATAATTTTTTAATTATTAAATTTATATACAATCTTACCTGTGTGATTTTAAAGCTAATAGAAAATATCCTTTACAACAGCATGCTTACATTTTAATTAATAAAATTAAATTATTAAAACAGGAATTTTGTATTTAATTTTTTAATTATATAAAATTTAAGCATTTACACATTTCTAAAGGTATTCGCGAAATATTTTTTATTTGTTATTTTCCTTTTCAATATATTAATTTTATATTTAAATACAAAAAATTTTAGAACAATTTTTAGCATAAAATATATACGTACATCTACATATATAATTTTAAATGCTTTTAATTAAATTTTGAAATTATAAATTATTTAAAATTTTTTTACTTTATATTAAGTATTATATAGTATTTTTGTTGTTTTTTTGTTATTTACTATTCGATTTGCATACAAGTAAAACACGTTAGTTTGGACAAACTTAATAACCGGTATTAAAAAAAAACCAAAACAAAACAAAAATATTTGTTAGTTGTACAATAATAATTTAATAATTAATTTTTTAATTAATTTGATGTTATGATTAAAATAGAAAAGAAAATTAATAAAAAAAAATTACTTTAAATAAACTTTAGAAAAAAATTTTTTTTTTTTAAATATATAAAAAAAAATCACGAATACTTTTTTATCACTAGGCAAAATTATATACTTATTCTCATAGAATTTCTTACTGGGACAAGAATTATAAAATTCCAATATTCACAATTTTATGTTATTTGAAATTCCCCTATTTAAAATTTATTATAATTAATTCATATTATTAATTATTATAGGTAATAAATAATTATTTTCTTCAAGTATGATGTTCAATTATAATTTTTTATGAAAAAATTTTTATTTAAATGTATATTTAAGTATACTGTTTTAAAAAATTCTCTATTTTATTAATTTTATTAAATTATTCACAATTGAAACTTTTTTAATAGGTTGTAGAAAATTTTAATTACAATAGAAATAATAATATACTTATATTATACTTATTTTAAATTATAAGTTTTAGATGAGAATGGTGTAAAAATATTGTTATAGTACATTATAATCAAATTATTATTAATTCTTATTAAATTGGAATCATCTATTATTAATTAAAGACACATGTACCCAATAATATACATAATATAATTAAAATTATTAATTTAAATTATATTTAATATAAAATTCACGTAAAACCACTTAATTAAGTTTGAATTTTAAGAAAAAGACAGAGAGTATAATACTCGTAAGTAAGTAAACTTATTCATTATTATTTATTTTTATTTTTAATTAAATTTATTTAAAAAAGAAAATAACAATACACCATTTAATTTAATAAAGTCTTTTCTCTTTAATTTATTCCTTTGATTTTTTTCTTTTCATTTATGTATTTCATATTTACACATATGTATATATGTAATAATTAACTATACAAAATTATTATTATTTTTTGTAATTATATTCTTAATTTAAATTACTAATTTACCAACTATTTTATAAAATATTTTTGACACGTTCAAATTTACCATATCATAAGAGAAAAACTACAAGAAGAAAACATCGAAAAATTAAATTGGAATAATTATTAATAAATCAACAACTTTTATTTCATTTCCCAAAAAAAAAAAAATTATGATAATAATAATAATAAAGTGTATCATAAATATACAATCACACATACACAAACAATCTTTTATAATACATGAATATATATGTAAGTATATATGTAAATTGTTAAAGTAAAACTAAATATTTTCATTTATTTAATTTTTTTTTATTTTCCTCTTTTCTTATTTTGTCTTTTTTTTTCAAACCGAAAGAAGCAATTAATAAAACACAAATATTTTCGTTTACCGTTACACTACAACGTCACACAAAATAGCCACCTTAACATTGCAAGAGATAAAAACAAACTGTTCAATTTTTTAAAAAGATGCTAAAAATGTTAAATGTTTATAAAATTTGTGGTAAGCTAAACAACAAACAACAGTTAATTTGTTTTGAACTTGAATTGAATATATAAAAAAAAAAAAAAATAATAAATAAAAAAGCACACAAATAAATTAGGAAAAAATATTGTCAAAGAGCTTTTATAAAAACAAAATTCAAATATTTAATTTTCTTTTCCATATGGTCATCCATTGATAATATTTTTGGATTTAAAGCTTTGAATGATACAAAAATGTACAAAAAACCATAAAGGTACACATGTTTGTATAAGTGATGTACATACTAAAATTACTTTTAAAATACTCTCACAAAATAACACTTTCAAAAATTCTCTTTTGAGTGAAAAATTTTTTGTGAAAGAGAATTTTAAAATACTCTTCTTGTATTTCAAATAAACATTTAGTCAATTTTTCTATTCAAAATTCATATTTGTTATGTATGAAACTATTAGATTTGATTCATACTGTATGATTATACTGCACTGTATGATTATATAATTTCACTTCGTTATTCAATAGAATTTCAAACATTTTACTGAAAAACAAGAGATTATGAATTAGCAATTGCTACAGCATATTTCGAAATTTCAAAGTTAGTATTTTATTTCAAGTGTCAAATATTTATTTATATTTTTTTCTTGTTATTTAAATAAAGAACCAATGAATATTTTAAAAAATTTTTTTTCAGTTTTTTTAATTTTTGAATATTCTTGAAAAGTAAAAAAGCAAGTTGCGTTAAAGAAAGAGGGAAACAGATAATTTTTAAATTTAGAAAAGAATTTAAAGCGACTTAAATCCTCTCCTTAAATTGCTTCTTACGTATGATTACTACTTTCGTAGACTTTTGGCATGTATTTTTACTAGGAACGTAATTAATCATTACTCTATTACGAATATTTGGAACAAAATTTTGAATTAACAATATGACATTCCGAATTTTAGAGCTACGAACTTTTTGTCACTACAAAATTAATGATAGGGCTGGTTTTTTTTCATTAGGGTTAATGAAGCAATTTTTAACACACAGTTAATATTAAGAAAACAAAATTTTTATCCAAAAATACCACCTGAAATATTTAATGTTATAGTTAAAGCAATTTTTGATTAAAATTCTCGGCTCTAATTACGAGTATTTCGGCAAATTTTCACATATTTTAATTAAATGAAAACAGATTAAATTTTAATTACATAAAATAACAC
Source organism: Condylostylus longicornis (assembly GCF_029603195.1). Lineage (NCBI taxonomy): Eukaryota > Metazoa > Arthropoda > Insecta > Diptera > Dolichopodidae > Condylostylus > Condylostylus longicornis. Next base: position 745,595 of record NW_026578009.1, on the reverse strand, counting down.
ACAATGTTTTGTATTTGAAATAAAATCCTTACATTTTACTTGATAGATATTTTTCCTCGTCTCAATACGGAATAGTATCCATTCTTGACTCTTACAGAAACTCAAAACCGCGATAGCTATTGTTTAATTTATTCTAAAAAATAAAAATTTTCGAAAATAGCACAAGTTTTTTTTTAAATATCCTTCAAACCAGTTTATAAGAACAAACTCCAGGAAAAGTAAGAAATATAAAATTTGATACAAAAAATGAGGCAAAAAAAATTCTGGTTTCTCTAATTACCAATATGAAAAAATATTTGTTACTTTTAACAAAGTGATTCAGTAATGAATATTAATAATATTACATATCGTTATTTAGAGGATTACAAATAAGTAAAACAGAAATTACTTTTTTACTCAGATTTTTTCCGACACAAGGAGATTTTAAAAATATTTGATCAAATACTTGATTACTTATATTATTTTCTTTTAAAAAAATTGAAGAGCCCTAAATTTAACACTTTTACTGTGATAAAAGTTAATGATCAGAAAATGTAACAAAATCGTAATGAGATAAAGTGGGTGATCATAAATGAGATAAAAGCTTTTCGGAACATAATAAAAAATCGAACCACACCTTACCGCTAAACATTTCAATCGCATTTTCGGGAGCATTAGATTTAAACTTCCTACATTTATATTGATATAGAAGCAAAATACTTGTATCTCGCAAACCGACAAATCTATTGCTACAATCCTGCAATTCTATCACTACAATTTTACTCATTACTGAATCACTATGTTTGAATTAATTTTTTTTATTTCTTAAGTAACATATGACAGATATATGTATTTGATTTCGGATTAAACATTGTTAAAAATAAAAAGTCTTTTAAAATTTTAACAATTCTTTCATAAAAAAAATTGTATAAAAAGTTATAATCTTACTTAAGATTTTTTATTTTTTTATTTTCTTTCATTATTGAGGAATATTTCAAATCAAATCTCATAGAATTTTTATATTATTTATAGAGTAGGAAATTATATTTATTATACATTTGTATTTTTTTTATAATAACAAAATTGTTAAAAAAATATTTAAAAGAGTTTTATTATTAAATACTTTTAATGAATTTAGCATGAAAATATATAAGTATATATTGTATATGCATATAAAAGCTGCTTGATCTTCCGGACTCCTTTATAGTTAGTTTCGAAAAATTAACAATTAAATTATAAATTGTTACAAATTTATGATTATTAAACTATTAATTACATTAGTGTAACTCCTTGGTATACTAGTGTACCAATCAAATTACCCTCATTTATTTTTTAAAATTATATTATGCAAAAGCATTTTGTCGAATTAAGATTTATATATGCAATACATATGACTATAGAAGAAGCAAGTTCTCGCGTGTGCGAAATTTGTTTTCAACAAAAACAAAGAGCATTATGCACACGAACCTTCGGCAAAATTTTGTAGGTTATGGGCAAATCTGTATTATATGAGTATGAGTATGAATTTCTTATATTATCTACTTACCAGAAGAATTTTATTTACTCTCAATATATTTTTTTTAATAATATGAGCAATACTCATATTATCTATAATTGAGTCATTCACCTCATTTAACGGTAAATAATTACTTGAAAAATATGTAATTTCAAAGCTGGCCTCAAACCTTTTTAAATGCATTCAAATTTATAATTGTATTTATCTGATAGAAGAAAATAAAAGAAAATAATTTCTCCTAAATTTATGCAATTATATTTAAATTTTAATAAATTAATAATTACAATAGAATTTTATTTTTTTATTTTAATATTTTTTAACTCTAAAATAAAAGTCTAATAATCAAAGTAAAATGAAAGATGTTTATCTTTGGTAGAATATCTCTAATAATTTGCAAAGCTAAATTTAATATACTAGCTATAAATATACTATTATTTTGCCTGTTAAAATAATTTTTATTAGCCTATTATGAGGACACAAATAATATTTGTGGGTTTGGAAAACAAAAATGACTAATGGCTATAAAAATATTTTTTTTTTTTTAATATTTTCTAATGATTTCAACGTTTAAAGTGACTGAAACCAAATCAATTTATGATAAATCGATTTTTTATAGATCTTTCCATAACCTAAACGGAAATTCGAAAATTAAATCCTCTTTAATAACCTACTTTTTTATTTTTTATTTTGTTAAAAAAGAAAAATATTCCAAGAAAATCCTATTTACTAAGAAACAAAAATATTTTTAAAAGAATGAGCAGAAAATAAATGTTTGGGCAAAATTAAGAAAAGTTCATAAGTTGAAATTTAAGGATTGGTTGTCAAATAACAACTTTTATAATTTTTATATAGCGGAATATAAAAAAAAAGAGTGAAAAATTATTATTTTTTTTTTTGCGTCAAAAAGATTTTTACAAAATGTAACTTTTTTTTTTAGAAAGTTTTCTATGAAAGAAGCAAAAAAAAAAAAATAAAAACACAATTTTGCCCACACAATTTTATAAAAATATAGGAAAATCATTTAAAATAAAAGGATATTTCATTAAAGTATTCTTAAAGAATTTTATAATAAAGAATGAACTAAATATTTTATTCCACTATTTAAAAATTAATTTAAAAATGATTTTAAAATATTTTATATTTTTAATATAAGAAGATTCAAAGTATCAGACATCATTATTACAAGTCACATTGAATACAATAAGTGAGATATTGCGATAGTGGGTCAGTTTACTATCCAGGTGATACAAATTGATCAGTTTTTGTAGTATATTCAAAGTAATATTACATTTTTCGTAATACATTGAACGGAAATATTCAATTGATTTATTTGAAATTTAGTATTAGAGTGCTGGACACATAACAAATGAAATTTGAAAAAATATCAGGACTTAGAATCTGAATTATCACTAAAAACTACTTTTACATTTTTGACTTTTACAATGTTTATAAGGAACTGCTTAACAAAATTTTTCTGAAATTTATCAAGTATTATGTGTGTATGATTTCTGTTTGTCAACGAAACTAATAAAAAACTTTTAGCGAAATGGGATGATGGCTGTAAGTAAATCTCAGCTTGAGACCAATTTTATATTTTTTGTGGTACAATATTTTTACTATGTCATATTGCAATTTGAAATACAATTTCAGAAAATATATGTGGATAAATGGTGTGGTCTGTTATGTGCTGATCACATCAAATTTTTTTTTTTGTGTATCCTAAATATTATAATATTATGGTTGTCATTTTGCCTGATACTTTCGTAATTTCTAAGAAATAGAAAATTTTAAATTTCAATTTTACTATTTTTTGAAATTTAAATTTTTTAGCAATTCAAAGAAATCCAAGAATTTTGTTTTTGTATGAAAACTTCAAATATCAAGCACGATAATTTTAAATTTTAATTAGAAAGGAAATTTAATTACATAATGGTATCTATGGTTTTTGGTGTGAGAATTTTTTTTTAAACATAATTATTAAATTGCGATGTAATTTTAAGAAATTTTCTCCTTGCATATGTATTTATTATATAATACATATAAATATTAAATTTTTAACAAGAATAGGAAGAGTAATAACCAATATATTAATGATAATATTTATTAAAATTATGTTATATACGATATTTTTGCAGACATTAAAAAAATTATGTTAATTGGCGAAAAATACTAAATATTTAGTAAAAGGATGATTAATTCATCATTTCCAGTAACAAAATTTTCAATTCATTAATGCTTAATGAAACCCGTAATTATTTGCCAATTATTGGTTTAGAATTTAAGTAATAATACTAAGTATTATAGTAATGAAAGTATTGTTAAATATTCTCAAGCTAAATAATAAATAATATTCTAAAGTTGAGCATTTAACACTTAATTAGGTGCATGAGGTGAACGCAATTTCATATTGGGAAAAATTTATTTCAAGAAGCATCGAACAGAATACCTTCATATGAGAAACATGTATTTTCCTTATTTGCTGGCAGTTAGAAAGACTAGCCGAGAAAAGAACATCAACGAGCATTTCACATTTTTTGGTGAAGGCACATCAACATTTTTTGGTGAAGGTAAGTTTGTAAGTTTGTTCTGTGTCGGATACAAGAGAGATGTATTCATTTGGAATTTATATTTTTTAATACCGTCAAAATGAGAAAACTTAACATTATATTCAATTTTAATTATTATTATTCATTAGTGAATAACAATAAATTGATATAGCACACTATCCGATCCATATTTAAATTGATTAGTTGATCAATTACAAAAGAGAATTCATTAATTGATTAACTGTTATTATATCTATATCTATAATTATTAATCGTGAAATATTTGTTTTTATATTTAACGATTTTCTTACATTTTGTTGATAAAAGACATTTACTATATTAATGGAGTCCATTTGAGTTAAAAATTGTATTATTAAATGACTTGTGCTATAAATCGTGATTTATACTGTACTTATTTTACCTCCTCTAACTTTTTTATTTAAATTCTGAGGTACATTCAATTTCAAAATTGATATTATTTCAATAATGTATTTTTATTAATACACGCAAAAATTTGATATTATTTTTCAATTTTACCAAGGCTAACAATGATAGTCTTATTCAATTCTAATTTTGAGAATATTTTATATGCTCATGTAAGTACATTATGCAAAGAGGAGAAAAAAAAAATAGTACTCATTGACGCATGAATGCTAATATAATAACTTGAGCATAATATTTTACTCCTAAGTAATATTATATTATATATGTAAGTCGAATACTTTTTGAAGGATTTGTTATATATTTAGAATCTAATTTTCAATTTTCAAATGCATTGAAGCAAAGCCAGAATAAAATTATTGTGTATGAAGCAATTTACCAATTTCTTTCAAATATTTGTCTGATACTTTAGATTTCTCAAATAACTTGCGCCCAGTATACATTACTTAGTTTAATTGCGCGAAACACATTTGCGTTGAAATATTACTGTTTAAGGATAAATCATTAGTCTTGTATTTTATGAAATTGTTAACCAAACGGACGAAATATTCGATTGGAAACAAAATGAGTACCCTAGTTATTTAATCAAATTTTATCTATACATCATTGTATCACGATACTTATATTATGCCTATACAGAATATATATACATATATTTTTTTTTAATATAGGTGTTAAAAATCATGGAAAGACAAAGATGGGCGTACCCAAACTGTCGTCAGATCTGTCTATAGTCGGGGACTTTGAATCGACCTAAAACGCACCTGGATGATCATAAAAACTCCCAAAACCAGTCAAACTGACTAACCATTACTTTTGTTCTATTGTGTTTTTCAGCGCAGAAGTGCTGTCATAGCACTTTAGGGTAAATTGAAAAGTTTCGCTCACTTTAATCTTTTTATCCAAACCTTAAAAATCTAGAGACCTAGGCATTCATATGATTTTACAAACGCGCCCCATGTTTCATGGCACATATCCCTATTTAACACTTATTTAAAGGACATCCAGATCCCTATGAATGCCACCATCTCGCACAAGCCAGGGAGCACCCACTATTTTACGAAGTACCTCGTTCTGGAAAGTTTGTATTTGTTTGTATTAATATTCTAACATCAAACTACTCCTATATTTAACTTTAAAATTATTCTGATTGTTCATTATTAATAATTTTGAAAACCAAAATATTTTATATTCCCCAATATAGGCACACGTTACACATTTCTGCAATGTATGTCAAAATCTTACATTTATGTAGATCCTTAATATAGTACTTAAATATACTAAGAAGAAAAATTAAGATGTAGACATACACGTGCAGAAATTTTTATTATTCATTCCAATGTTGTTGCAAAAAAAAAAACATTCAGTATTATACGGATGTAAAATTTCAATTTAAGTTTTTATCACAGTAGCTTATCCTGAAATTTTCATAGGGAATTAAATATGTATGCATAATATATCTACAAAAAGAGCTATACGTCGCACTTTCATATTATCCAAAAGAAATCATTCATTCTTTCTTAGCAATATAAAACAATGTCAGTTCATTTTATCCTTATTTGTCAAGAGGCATCATTTTGAAAAAAAAAATTATAAAATGCTAAGTATCATCCATAATTCTATTTTAAGAAATTTCTTTGAAATAGTAAACACAACAGTTTTCTGACATACATACATACATAGACTTATACATAATTTCAAATTGTTTGTTTTCTGTACACATTAATTTTTTTTATGGTGTTTTACATGTGTTATTCAAGTATATTCGAGTGGGTAGTTTTCAAAAAATCTGAAATTTTGTCTATGAAATATAGAAAATTTAATTTAGATAAAATTTTTTCAGAAAAACCCACTTACCCATTGCTTTACTTCTGTGTATAGTATAGAGGAAATTTACAGCCACGTATAGTTCACGCCATTTAAGTAAAATACTGCAAAATTTAATTTACTTTTCTTTAAATTTCTAATTTTCAACTCGACAAACCTTAAATTTTCAGTTTTTGACAAATTTGTGTCCACCGTTTAAATTTTCTTTGTTTTTCTTTTTGTAGTTTCCCAAAGTTTTGCAATACATAATTGAATCATCTCACACCTCACAGTATTCTACCTTCATCATTCTTTAGTGACCAATAAAGCGTCTGAAGCTTAGAAATTTAAAAAACTTTTCCTGAAAGTTGATTAGAACAAATAATTTTTTTTTTGTTTTTATAAAAAATTTTTATATTTTTCATACATTTATATTTTATATGTTAGGATTGAAGCATATAAAAAAACACAATTTCCTTAAATACAATTTCTTTAGATTTAAAAGCACAAAACAAATAAAGTTGCGTCAAACCAATGGTATGTAAATAAAGTTGGGTCAAACCATTGGTTTGTATTGTAGCACTTTTCCCTTCAACAAGTGAAAATTCTGCTTTTAAATACAGTCTATGTATATTTATCACACTATTAAAATTATTTTCGTTCATATACAAAGCTATTTCTAGGATTGCATATATTTAGGATGATGCATACATACAGTCTTTGAAATAAAGCAAAAATTAATATAAAGAGGGGTTAACATAATGCTCGATTTTAAGGGTTAATTGTGTGAGTTAAGAAAAATAATTATATTTTTTAATGTCATGGAATCTACCGTTAGCTTTTTTTGTTTATAGAAATTTGAAAAAGCTTGCGGTTTCGGAAATATAAGGTGTCAAAAATTTAAATTTTATAAATTTCAAGAGGCGATAACTTCAGAGGGGGTTCAGATGGAAAAAAATTTTCTTCTAACGAAATGAACTATTTGTTAATGTCTAAAAGCCCCTAAAATTTCAAGCTTCTACAGCCTGGGGTCTAGAAGAAAAACAAAATTAAAAATTTCGAAAAAAAAGAATTTAGATAACGGTAAATTTGAACCGCCATTTTGTTTTTCTAAAGTTAAACTATAGTATAACGCGCTAGGGAAAGCATAAGTCGCTGCCTTTCTGCGTTTGCAAAATTTCAAAAATGCTTATGGTTTCATTGCAACAAATAGTGAAAAAAGGCCATTTTTAGGGTTTTGGGGGGGTATAACTTCTAGATGGGGGGAGATAGATAAAAATGTTGTTCTACGGAAATAAGTTTCTAGTAAAGATCTATGTACATATAAAATTTCAGCTTTCTATCTTCAAGGGTGTAGAAGTTTTGTAAACAGTCACACGGACAGACGGATGGACGGACGGACAGAGTAAAACTAGTTTAACAACACTATCGCGCGGTAAAAGAAACCGGCCAATACTTTTGTGTGTTTGAAAAATTTGAAAAATGCTTGTGGTTTCTCTGCAAAAGATAGTTGAGAATGGCACTTTTAGGTCTTTGAAAGACTATAACTTTTAGAAGGATGGAGATAGGTAAAAACTTTCTTCTACGGAAATAAGTTTATGGTAAAGATTTACGTAGATATGAAAATTAAGCTCTCTGTCTTCAAGGGGGTAGAAATTTTTGCAAACTTGCCCACAGACATAGTTTATTTCTTTTAGTACTTCCAGTATAGAGTTTGTATCTTTTTTGCCTTTGAAATAATAACTTGTATAACAAACTAAAATAATGAGGATAATAAACGAGTTTGCTGAAAAGAGAGGCACTGAATGTATATAGTTAACAGCTCTTTCACAATTTCGTTAGCAACTCAATGTATTCATATATGTAGTTCTACTTTGATTTGCGGTATCAAAATTACACTTATTAGTGGAACTCAAAATGTTGTATTAAATTTCTAAGACTTTTAAATTTTATATAACATTGTGGTTTAAGTTTATGGTGATTCTTAATTTAATGGCGACTATAAAGAGTTGTAAAATATAACTCAAAAATTATTGAAAGAAATTATTGGATTGAGAAAATTAAGATTTTTATTAGATTTTCGTATTTCTTAAAATAACATTTTTAATATTTTATATTAAAGAATATCCTGGTCTTGTATGTAAGAATATGACATTGTAAAGCTACTTTAAAAATATTTTGAAAATTATTAAATTAAAATGTGAAATAGAAAAAGTATTATAACATAATATTTTTACAATTGGAATTATATTGTATAGATGGTATAACATTGGATATTAACAATCTAAATGAAAAACCTCATTACTACAAAAAAAATAATTTTAGGTAAGGACAATTGAAAAACTTGAATTTCAAGATGAAAACTAGTCAAGAAAAGCACATTGCCTTTCTTTACGATTAACTTATAATAGTGCATTGAGTGTCAAGCGGCAGTAATCAGTTCATCAAAAAGCCATAACACCAACATCGTTTTACAATTAAATCTGAATAAAAAGTTTTCTTCTAATTGAAAAAATTGCAATTGAGCACTTATGACATTTTTCTTATCTGGTGACACTATACATTTATGCAGATTTTTTAGTTATTACTCTCATATTTCTGACACAAATAATATAAATGAATTTGTTTTCGTAAGAATATTGGCGACAGAATGAACAAATTTTATTTAAATAATTTTTTAAGTAATTGTTTTATTCTGTATAGGTATTCATCATTTATTAAAAGAGAAAAATCAACATAAATAAAATTGTGATAATAGAAATAATAATAAAATTCTTAGTATAGCATTTTAGAGTGGATATGAAAGCAGTCTTAGTTAATCTTCAAAAAATATTCACAATTTTAGGACACAAATGTGAGCAATATAATTAGGTGATAAGAGTAATTAAAAAATTTCTTAAGTTATTTTTAAAATTCTTGTACTGGTATCAGTTATAGCGACATATTCATTTCGATTCGAAACGAAAACAAATCTAATTTGGACAACATTCTATATCCTGAAAAAAAAATGAAAAAAAAAAATATTATTTTGACTCATCGTCAATTATCCATTATTCTCTTCTTAAAACAAAATTTTAAACATAGATTTAAAGAATGTAATGGTCAACATCTTATTTTCATTAAAATTTCTTATACGGTTCATTCAACAATGGACCATACATATGTCCACTTTATTTGTTGACCTCCCATAATTATTATATTTTGATTTTTTACTAATGACAATATTTTAAATTGTCCCCGTAATATTTGCAGTATACACAGAAATAAGATAACTAATGAATACGAAAATCATAAAGGTTAAATTTCTTTCATTATATTTTCTTTTTTTTTTTGTGTAGCGGAAAGATTAGTTGATAAAGTCACCTGTTCAGTTGTTTTAATTATTTATTTCGAAAGTTTTTGTTTTTTCTGATTAAATAACATACTAATGTATTTTTGTGTTGTTACACAAAAGAGTCGAATCTGTGAGCACGAAATAATTATTATTCAAACACAAAATTTCAAAAAAAAAAGGGTCTAAATAATGAAAATTTGGTAACATATACTAATCTAACAGCTAATATAACATAAGTCATAATAAAATCGAATTTTCTGAATAAATTTTTAATTTACTTCATAACATCCGAAGTTTCTTTGGCTAGTAGGCATATTGTTGTATATATAGCATATTTTGTTTTGAGTACTACTGCATAACTGTAATCGGAATTCTTGTAGAAAATTAATATATTTAAAATTATAAATCAATTTACAAATCAACAGTATGCGACAATTAAGAACAATTTTTTCTGTAGGCGAACTTCTGTAATTCTTCAGTAATTTTCTTTACAAATGATCGGCTCTTTAATGCCCACACCGCTTTAGATAGTATAATTTTAAATTATTTAATAAAATAAAATAATAATTTTATAACAGATTAAGAAAAAACTATTTCGAAAATTTTATAAAAATTTTTACTTTCGCTGTATATTTAACTTGATATGTATGTTTGTAAAATTTGCCTACTGTTCTTCAAAATTAAACCAAACGTCTAAAATTATTAACACATATTATTCATTATTCCATTGAAATTCAGTTAATTAAAAAATTACTAGCACTTAACCGAAGCTGCAAGGAAGAGAAACTTCTTGCTATACGATTTCTTATTAAAGATATATGTATTTATATACAATGTAGGAAATTTAGACTCACATAGCAGGTCAGAATTTTCTTATCAGTAAATACCACATCTTTCCCATTTTTTTTAGTATCATTTAACATTGTTTCAGTTCGTTGCATATTTTCAGGGGCATATTAACAATGAACTGTAAAAAACTAATTTCAAAATTTTTTTGTACAAATTTAATATTTAAGATTATTTTAAAGTACATTAAGATAACTTTTATTTAATATTAAACAAAAAATATATTCCATAATTTTTACAAAAGAATTAAAACAGATATTTTTCAATTAAATAATTCCCCAATTGACTTATACTTCTATTCCTTTAATAAAACAATTTAAAAATTTAATTAATAATCTCTTTCTTATACGTTAGTCTCAAAGCATTTTTTCATTGTCTCCCAAAAAGAAATTTGAAAAACAATAATTTTCACTTAATTTTAAAAACAAAACAACGCAAATTTTAAAGGACTAAAAATCTCATTCAATACTCATAAGTTATATATCATATAACAACAAAATTCTAGATCCTGAAACATTATACAAGATCTTCAATTACATTTTGCTGTTGTAAAAATAAAACAAAGAAATATAAGGGAAAAAAATAACAATAATATCAAAAGGATAAATGGAAGGATATTTTCCATTTAGCACAATTTTTTTTGAACTTCTTATTTAATAAAAGGATTTTGTCATAAAATAGGACATCTTCAACGATTGTTCTCTATTTTATTATAAGATTATTAAGTTAATGTACACAAGCATAAATTTTTATATCAAAAGCATTGTTAATAAGATTCCTTGAAATGGCAGTGTGAACGTGACCATTCAGTATACTCGTATTTAAATTTATATTAGATAAGAATTTGATTTTTAAAATCTTTATTGACATGATGAACTTTATAAATTGAATACTGCTTATTCTTATATATTAGTGGCTATTTGTTAATATGCTAAATTGCTGTATATACTATAAGTACAAACTATACAAGAATCGCTACTATTTCAATTAAAAGATACGCATTGTTATGAGGTTTACACTTTGGTTATTCCAAGATCTTAAAATTTCTACCGTTAATGGAGATTGTCACCGCATCATAATGAGGATAATACTTAAGAATGAGGATTCCATTAAACCGCAAACGACAAACAAAACCATTAACAATTTTCAAGAATTTATTTCAAAAAATTGACATACCAATACACCTCTTATGTAATTTAATAAATAGTGTGAAATCCCTGACCTATGAAAATTAACTAGCAATACTTGATTTCTTGAAAACTAATATTTTGCACATGTTAATGTAATACTACGTAAAATTTTGTACATTCCATTGGTAAATTTATATGCTTTTACTGTAAAATGGCGAAATGGTCAACAATATTCGTAGTATCTTATTCTACCTATACGCTCAGTTCTTTTGAGTTAACTTAAATTGAGATGTGTACACAGATCAAATATGTTGCTACGTTAAGCTGATGACTGTATTTCTATAGCTATACGTTTATTTATTAAAATTGCTCAGATGCCATTTTGTCTAGTCTGTGCTTTGACAAACACCCGCTCAAATATGTAGCTTAAAATTTTCCACTTTCTCAGAGAGAACTATAAAAAGTGCTCAAACAATTTTTCAAAAAATTATTGCAAAACGGCAATTTTATCGGTAATCCAGGCTGTACCAAACAATTTTCTTTGGAAATTTTGTTGACATTTTTGAGATGTGTAATTTCCAAACTTTGTAACAGCATTTCAACCAATTTTCATTTAAAATATTACATAAACTCCTTAATAAATTTAAACAAAAATTAATACTTTTAAATATTCTAAATATACTTTTTCAACATAGTATATAAGAAAATTTTCCACCGGCAATCCTATTAATTTGGCTAATTTAATTAGTAGTTATACGCTTTATAGCCAATTTAACTTAATACTCTGTTAGATTTGCCTTAAATTTTAAAAGGAAATTTAATTATTAATTTTTTTAATTATCCCCTTTTTTTAACTTTTGTCATTTACAGGATTTTTAAGACTAAATATCTAAAGTTAATTTTTAATATAAGATTAATAAACTATTCTTCTTCTTTCAATTTTTGGACCCATTCTGAGAATTAAGTAGCCTTAAGTTTTTTATGTTTTTTCATAGATATGCGTGTATTGTTATATTGTTTCATATTTTCTACAAGTATTCATTTAATAAAATCGAGCTAAATATGATTAAAAAAAAGGAAATATTTTCAAATATTTTCTGCAAAATAAAAAAAAGAGGCTGGACATAAAAAAATAATCTAGGGAGTAAACAAAAATTAAAAATAAAATAAGTTGTAGGCAAAACTTCAGAATATAAAATTTAAGAAAAAAAAACTAGAATACTTCCTGTTTCAAGTTTTGTGTATTTAGAAAGTAACAAAAAAATATGGGAGGAAAATCTCCTACTGAGAGAAGTACTGAAATTCTTATTACCATTAAGGAAGAAATTTAATATATTCAACCAAAAGAAAATTATTTTGATTAAATGTTGTGTTTAAAGTAAAAACCAATTTAAACTTTTCTTTTGCCAAAATTGATTATAACGAACAACATTTTCCCCATGGTTTTTGTTATTTTTTATTAGATGCACAAGGTAAAAATTTGGAAAAAAAACAATTGAGTCCGTAAATTTGAAAATAAAATAATTTGCAATTTTTCAAAAGAAAATATCAACTTTTGAAAACTTTCTTATGTAACTGAAATCTTTTACCTTAAATAACTATCAGTGACAATAAATTTAGAACAACCCGCTTAACAAACAGACTAATATTATGGGAAGACCAAAAATAAAATTCCAAATTAACACAAACGCATAAGAGTTTGTGTTAATTCCCATCGAGCCCATCGTTCTCTTAAATTCCACATAATAAAGAAAAATTCCAATTAAAATAATAATGTTCTTAAAGATTAAAAGATTAGTTTGGTTAATGAAATCTGAAGTATACCTTAACAATGAAATATACTTTATTATTCCAATAATTACTCCTAAAACGAAAATTATTTTCAACATATTGAAACAGAAATTCTGTTTTAGCACTTTTCCAAACAAAAATTTTGAAATAAATGCTTACGAGTATTACTCTCACTTTGTCCATCCGGCCATCTGTTCCTGTTTTCTTTCACCGAACTTCTACACCCATTAAATAGATCTTTACCGGAAACTTATTTCCTTAGAAGAAATTTTTACAAATCTCCGCCCCCTCTAAAAGTTTAACAAGTTTAACACACAAATAAACCATTTATTTTGCTAGGAGAAAATTTTCTTTCTAACTTGATCCCCTCTCAAGTTATCGCCTCACAGAATTTGTAAAATTTGAATTTTCAGCACCTTATATTTCGTAAACGGCAAGCTTTTCCAAATGCAGAACCCTTATGGTAAATATCCTGAAATTAAAAAATATATTTCTTTTTCTTAACTTATATTAAAAAATATTTAATAATATAGTAGATTGCTTATAAAAGCAGTATTTTCACTTGTTTAAGTGGAAAAGTGCTTCTCTACAAACTATTGCTTTGGCTCAACTTTATTTTTATTTTCAATTGTTGAATAAAATTCATGGAAAAATCTCTGGTAATTAAATAAAAAGCTAAAATGTCAACCTCTATTGAACTCTTAATATATTTCTGTGTATTTGTCTGAAATGGAATTTTTCTTTAGACAAATTATTTTACACTCTTAATAATAATAATTAACAGAAAAATCAATAAGCTCATTTAAATTTTTCTTAAAATTACGATTATTTAATGCTATATATGTGAATCAATCAATTTAGTCCTTTCTTTTGAAAACGAATCAAATCAAGGACATTTCTTTCAGAATCAATTCCATCTTCCTTTTTTTTTGTTTTTGTTACGAATTCCTAAATAAAGGAATAAAATTATAAAGAGAGAATAAATAATATATAGAACAGAAATTTTCTTTCATATGCCCTCCTTATACTAAACAGGGAATTTTTTTCTTAAGAAAAAAGAACTGATAAAAAAGATAAAGCAATATGCTTTTGAGCAATGCTAAGTATAAAGAAAGAGAAAATAATAAAAGAATTTGATTTTGGGAATTGTAACAAAAAAATTTGATTAGAATTTGAAAGATTTGTTATCGGGTTTTAATTAAAAATTTCGAAATTACGAATATTTTTATTTTAAATATGTAATATTACAAGAAATTCCAATACGCCTATCAGAGACTAAAATAAGACTTTGAACTTGACATTGCACTTAATATGAACTATTCAATTGAACGACCGTTCATGTATTAGCTCGAATATAATAAACTCCATACAAATTTAATTATTTTGTTCATAATTAAAATAAATTTTTAAAATTAATTGCATGTTATTGCAATTAAATTCCAAGGATATCATTATTTTCAACATTATATCCAAAAAGACTAAGTTTCGTTATTAATATTATAATATCAAATACGAAATGTTATAAAATTTTATTTTATGGGAAGAACAACTAAATTGACATTCATTTAAAATTTGAATATGAAATATTCAAATTTTTCATATTGTAACAAATTATAATAAAAATTGCATACTTTTCGGATCATTTTCAAGCGATATTTAAAATATTTTGGAAGAAAAAGAATTTTATTATCTAATATTACCGTTCTTTTAAATTAAAAAGTTCAAGCAAAAATAGACAGTGTTAATTTTTTGTTATTTTCTTAAAGAGCTTACCACACCATAAAAAAATTTTTAAATGCTTTACTTTGGTTGAACTTTACTCGGTAATTCTAATTCTCGAACAAAAAGCTTTGGTTTTGATATTCGCATTAAATTTTAAAAAAATTTACAAAATAGAAAGTAAGAAACTTTTAAACACTTTTTCATTTAGACAGGCTGTCTATATAACGTGAAAGATTTTGATTTCTTTAAAAACCAATGATGTGAAGAGCATTTTTTCTTATGGGCTTTATTTTGAGGCGTTTTCAAAAGAATTTACAAAAATTTTCCTATTAGTTTCACCACGCCTGTCTGTCTTTTCAATCCATCCGTTTGCTTATATATAAAACTTGTACACCGTTCAAGTTGGAAAATTGTAGAATATTGTAGATTGTAGATTTCATAAGGGAGCCGAGCGAGGAGGATCTCTCCAAGCTCCTGCGTTGCAAGCATAAACCTGGATATATCCCCAAGGGAGGTCAACAGCAGTTCTCAAACGCTTAGGAATCTACGTGCAAAATAATTGTGATGTCAGACAGCTAGTACATTTGCCATTCACTATAGCCATTCCAAAAGTATTATTCAAATGTCCTTCTAAACTTATGCAAACATAGGGGACAGAAGAGAATAAAACCATTATTTCAACAGACAGTTCTTACCACTTATATCTCAAGCTATGTATATAAATTAGATTAAAAAAGATTAAGATTTAAAATGTTTACTGGATTAAAAATTTCTAAAGAGAAATGTGCTAAATTTGGTTTCTTTATTATTAAGTTTAATGCGTTAAAAATCACTTACCAAACTTACAATTCTACTTAAGCATTTTTACGTATTCCACATAAGTTTATATCCCTCCATATATGATAATAATATGAATGAAGATTATATGCTAATATTTGGTTGCAAAAATATTTCATTAATTTCAAGTTGTTAACAAAATTAACTGACATTGACACCGTCATGCTATCAACTTTTCTATTTGACACATTTTTTTTTTGTATAATGTTTTATTTCTGTTGTTTTTTTCTTTTTATAATTTCAGCCATATATTCTTTTTAGAAAAGAGAATGAAAATGTACAAATCTTCAAAGGTTAATAAGAAACAATGAAAACAAAGGAATGCGAATAAATGAAAAGGATAATGTACTAAATGTCTATATTTCTTAGAAATTTATTCCTACACCATACAAAATATTGTTACAGTACGCCATACAATTTCACTATATCAATAGATTTTCTTTATATTATATAAAAATTAATTTTATACAAAAAAAAACTGAGAAATTGATTTTTGTCGGGCATTTTCTGGCATTTTCTCTGCGACCTTTTAATTTTGTTATTAAATTTAAAAATGTGAACAGAATTTCAGAATTATATTTCATTATATCTTTAGGAAAATTTATTTATTTTAAATTG
Source organism: Condylostylus longicornis (assembly GCF_029603195.1). Taxonomy (NCBI): domain Eukaryota; kingdom Metazoa; phylum Arthropoda; class Insecta; order Diptera; family Dolichopodidae; genus Condylostylus; species Condylostylus longicornis. The sequence continues at coordinate 729,029 of NW_026578009.1, read as the reverse complement.
TTTTAATAATTTGAATTTGCCATCACATTATAAGAGATTCAATTTTAACAGTCACCGTTGCAATAACAGACTTTTCTACCATTTCAATAACATACTTTTTATCAACATTATTGAGAAAGATATTTAAAGCTTGAGAGCCATATACATTCCAGTAAACTCTTTATTAAGGAGTTTGATTATTTGAGTTTTGATTATTATGATTACGCAATCTATATTATTATTTCGGACATTTTCAAAACTAATTATTTTGAAAATATATTTATGAAGATTTTTATATTAAAAAATAGTTCTAAGAAAATTTGGAAATGAAGTTGGAAATTTTTTTTAATTTACAAAAGAATAAACCAAGTTTAAACAAAAATCGACGAAAACAGTACTAAATTCGGTAATTTTTCGCATAACTCTTATATTTAAATAACTAAATTTCTACTAATTTAATAGTTTAAGCTTTCAAATTAGAAAAAATAACAATTTTTCAAGATGGTTTCCTTTCAGCCCACACATATGTTGGAAACATAATACACGTTTATAAATATAAATAGAAAATATATACATATGTAATTCAAAACAAAATTATAAATATCAAATTTATAAGAATTAGTTGTTTATGAAATCTAATTACGAAAATTTCTATAAAAAAAAAAAATATTATAGAATTATCAAATTATAAAATTAGATTCCAAAAATTCAAAATTTTAGTAATAATTTTTCATATATTCGAATTCAGAGCTGTACACAAGATCATTCTTAACCTACTAATATAATCAAAATGTACATTAAGTGTACAATTTTCATTTAATTTTCTAAGAAAATCTCTCACTCTTGAGATAACAATTTATTTGAAATAAATAACATAATAATAATTGAGTATGTATGTATATATGTACTATATGGTTTTCTATTAAACTATAATATTAATTTCAGACACGTGTTCTAAATTTTTAATTAGTTATATGTCCAAAAATAACAACACTAGTATAGATACAAACTTGGATAATTTAAAGAAATGATCTCTTATTTTCTAGATATCGTGACATTGCTAAAGCAACAAGTTGAAATTCATTAAATTTGATTATATTATTATAATGCCATTTTCATTCAAAATTTCATATATGTAGTTTTTCGTTTACACATTTCTGTCCTTTATCTTGAAAGTTGAATTAAAAAGAAATATCATTAATGCTTATTCTATCTTTATTATTGTTAGTTATTTTGGCTGTCATTCTTATAATTTTTAAAAAATTCTAAGCAATGAAATATAAAATTTTTACTAAGACAACACTCTCATAATGTTATTAATGTTATTATATAATGGGATAACAGTCAAGAATGTATTTTTTTTTCTATAGTACTTTAGCAGTAATTTAGTATTTAAAACCATTGTGTTCATCTAATTTTGTTACATTATTTGTCATTGTATAGCTTTTTATGGTTCAAAAAACCAAAAATATATGAAATTTTATGATTGAAAATAGTTAAAAGTATTGCAAAGGAACACTTCAGAATGTAATGAATACCATAGTGCTTAAGACTAACTTCCGATAAAGAAAGTATAGGTTACGTAAATTCACTTGACCAAATTTCTTATGTCGATTTATCAACTGAAATTTCACAGAGTTGTCGGTTTTTTCGTCTGTTTAAGGCTTTGCCAACTCGCAATTATATATGTATATATATATATATTTCGCATGAGACGCTTTTAATGAAACCTTATGTCTTAATTCACTTCCTCAAAGAATAATTAATCAGCCTAATATAGCATCAGACAATATGGCAAGCTTTTCCAAAAAACTAGGCAACTGAGCATCAAGTCCGGCGCGAAATTTTTTTTTTTGGAAATCAGAGCTTGGAAACCTAACTTTCTCTTATTGCCAATATTATTTTTTTATTTACTTATTTATTTTTATTCTTTTTTCATTTTATTTTTTATTTTTTATTACACTTTTAATAAAAAAAAATACTCCCTTATGTAATAAGTATGATAAATAATTTCATACTAAAGATTTACATTTTTTTTACATTCTAAGAACAAATATATTATTATATAATCATTATTTCAAATCCTCAGAACCAATTTTATAACTGCATAAAAATCAACGAGATTAAGGGAGCAGAATATATTGGTATAAGATATCTTGTATTAGACCATGCGCAATAATTCAATTTCATAAACAATAGACCACATCACAATATATGCGCATATGTATATCCCATAAAATATTCTGTATTAAAGTTTTTATTTGTTTATATTATTTGTATAAAAGAATATGAATTTAAACTTATTCTTAAAATCCCTATTTATTTATAGTATGCATGTTTATATGGATGTACACATATCATTATATGCGTAAGAATGTTAACTTTTTTAATATAAAAAAAATTCTTACAGATAACTGAGTACAAACTAAAATTTTTCATATCAACATTCCCAAAAAATCGACTATTTCGGAATTAAGCCCTTTAGATTTAATACTCGAATTCTTATAAATTATTGTTGGAAAACATCAATAATTTATAAGAATTGTAAAATTTCATAAAATGTTAGCGATCTAGTATTCATGATCAAATCAAAGTAACAATAAATCAAATGGCAAAATTATACCAAATTATTATTTTAAAAAACATTTTATGAAATTTTATCAAAAATCTAGTTGTATTCTTAAGTGTTTCTTGATCAAGCACTCAAAATTTATATTTTCAATATTAATTCTAAATTCCCTACTATTTTTTTTTAATTTAAAAAATATTTTTTAAATTTTCGTATCGCATTTACAGTGAGCTCTTAAACCCATCTATCTTTTGCACTTTATGTGGTGTACGTTTTTATAACACTGTTCTTATTACTAGTCACATTTCTTCGAAGCAAATCTTATATTCTAGAGTAAAATTATACATTATAATAAATTAGGATATTATATTAGGAATATTAAATTATATCAAATAAAAGGTTTCTAATGTAATACATTTCCTTAAATTTCAATTCCTTTCTAATAATATTGGCTGAATCGAGCAATTATTTAAATTATTTAATTATATTTTTTGAAAGTTCACTTATACGAGTATTAGTATTGAGCTATTTTAGGCAAACAAACTGCCAAAAATTGACGAAAACTGAAGTTAATTTGAACAGCCATTTTTCTTTTTAGTTCAAATAATATAAGCTTCTCATTTAGATGCTTGCTTTCTTACTGAGAATATACAAATTACAAATTTTTTATCTCAAAAAGATAAAATTTTGAACAATTTTGAATTTTGAACAAACAAACGGACAGAAAATTTTTATATATGAGCATTTTTTTTTTTCAATTTTCGAAATGTAAATTTAAAGGAAGTAAAAAAGAAGTTGAAGAAAAACTTTTGAAGAAATAAATAATCAAGCGACAATATTCTTAAGAGGAAAAAGTAATGTAAATATTGGGGAACATTTTAATAATACAAATATACACAAACATATTTTCAAAATAAAAGAAAATTATTTTATTACAAAATGAGCGTCGTGCGATAATTTCATTCTTCTTATTCTTATATAATATTTTCATCATAATTGAATTGTTCCATTTCTATTCATTGACCTAGATTTTTATTCAATTGTAAATATGGAAAATAATATTATACATACATAATGTGTATTTATATGTATGTACATATAAAAATTTATATGTATATAAGACAATAAAAAATTTTTTTGGAATTGTTTATTTAAAGAATTCATAAAGTTTTCTCCAAAACTTTGTCTCTAAATGTATTTATATCTGTCTCCATTGCGTGAGTATGTATTATACATATATGCAAAAGTCGCTTTATTTAAAATAAACAGCACACTTGTATTATGTGTATATGTATATAAATGTTAAGCATATTTGAAAGTTAAAGCCATATAGGATGAGAAATATTACATGTGCTCATTTTTTTTATTTCCCAGAATTCTGAAATAAGGCTTAATATTTATAAAGTTGGATCCAAACCAATGATTTTTTAAGTAGCACTTTTCCCTCGAACAAGTGAAAATAATGGTTTTAGTAACAATGCACTACGTTATTTGAATAACTTCTAATTGTATGCCAAAATATATTGCATACATTATGGATAAGCGAAAAAAAAAATTATTTAAAAAAAACATCAACGTAATGGTGGAATTTATTGGTTAAGTATGTTAAGGAAAATAATTATATTTTTTAGTTATATGATATTTACCGTTACCCTTTCACTTTTATAGAAATTTGAAATCTTTTTGAAACCTATTCTGAAATATAAGGTGCGGAAAATTCAAGTTTTACGAATTTCAAGAAGTGGTATCTTAAGGGAACTGGAGGTGAAAAAAAAATTGTTTTAACGAAACAAATTATTTATTTATAATTTCATGAGTTCTACAACTTGCCGTTTTGGATAAAAATTGTAACTATTTAAAATTATTTATAGAGAAACAGACGAATGAAACGGCGGACAAACATATTCTTGCTTTTATAGATAATTGAATATGATAAAAAGAACCAGATTCTATTTAACATTCGTTTACCAACGAACAAATTGTCTATGACTTATAGACACAACAATTTGTCAAAATCGTGGATTTTCATTATTTTGAAGATTAATTTCCCAAAAATTTTTAACAACTGGGAAACGAAATCTATTTTCTTACAATACCTAAAAATTATCAGCATCCTATATTGGAGAGTTTAAAAATTTTTTTTTCCCACATTTTTTCGATATTCGCTTATTAGTTCTTCTTTATCAGTATTTTTTTTTGCAAATGTGCTATTGCAAAATATGCTAACAAATATAATCTTTATAATATATAGAATATGATACAAGAAGACACCTTATCGAGAAAAATTTTACAAGTATTTTCCGAAAAAAAAATGAATTAAAAATATGTATGTTAAAATATAAATATTATGTCATGTACATGTATGTAACGTATATTTATATAATGCACAATAAGCAAATAACACTTTTACTTACATAAACAAATTTATTTAAGTAATTATTATGGTTCATTCGCGGATTATTGCTATTATACATAATACATACACACAACACACATAATTTTTTTATTCTGTTTAATTTTAGATTTCCATAGTAAGCAAAAATTTCAAATATGTACTTGAAAATTTTACTAAATTAAGTAAATTTTTTTATTTTATTTGGAACTGAATTAATTTTTTTTATTTTAACTGAAACTAAAAAAAGGAATTTCAAATATAAGTTATTTGAAAAAGCAAAATTTCACACACATAAGTAAAACGACGTTTATTTAAGGATATGATTGAAAAAAAATTTTTAGGTACACAGTATTTTTATCGATAATGAGGACAACAGACAGAATTAGAGACAGCTTTGAGTCACTCTGACACCAGAGCATCAAGAAAATTCAAAATCAAGTCAAGATGGAATTTAAATCTAAACGGATGTGAAATACTTATTTCTAGAAAATGAAAAACTCCACATGCAAACTTTATTTCCCATTTTGACCAATGTAAAATGAGCTTCTATTGAAATTGGGTCTATTGGAGAAAATATTACCCGATTTTAAAATTCAAAATACAATTGAAACTCTTATCCATAATATGACAATTAAGTAGAATATACCACTTATTTTATTAGGTCCGTATAAACTTAAATCAATTTCGAAACTCATTTTCAAATTTTGACAAAGTATTGTGGGTTGATAAAATAAAGATCCAAAAAACCCGTAAAAATGTATAAATTTCTTTAGCATTTTTCAAGTCTCATTAAAATCAAACAATATTTTTTTCGAACAGGCAAACAATATTTTTGTAGAATCGAAAAAAAATGTGTTTTCTCAAAAATACGTAAAATTCGAAGATATTCAAATTTTCTCTACATACATATGAAAATTGTTCTTCTTTTATTTTTTAAACGAAACAAATTATCTTCATTGTTAAATATTTACTAATAAAATGTTTTTTATATTAAAATTATTTGAAATAACATTAAAAATAAATTTTGAATATAAATCTTGAATCTTCGTGTTTTTTTCTTAAATCATAGGCTACCCTTAATATGCATATATGAATCAAACTTTAATTTCTCGCAGTGTTACAAATAGAATTTTAAATTTACAACACCATGCCGTATTAATAATTAAAAAAAAATTAAAGAATGGCAAATTAAATTTTTTTGTCCCTCAAATCATACAAAATATCAAGGATTTTGTTAAAAAAATATATAAAGAAAACCGATAAAATGTATTATTTATTCTGACTCTTGATATTTCTCTTCTTTCTTACGACTCTTGTTTGTATATTATTATAAAGAACCTCAAGAAAATGCTACTGAAAACCCACAAGAAAATTGAGAAATTTTTCTAGAATTTTATATTTTAAATTTATTTTTTAAAATCCCTTTTTTTTTCAAAATAACCAGAAATAAATCTGAAAAGTATTATCAAATGTAAGGAGGATACAACTAACTTTATACCAAATAAGTATTCAGATACTTAGATAGATAGAACAGACTCTATAATATAGACTCTATAATATATCTTTCACACGTGTAAGTTTAACTATTTATAAATGATTATAGCTATTAGGAAAATTATTTAACCTCACATGCTTTTTATATACTCAAAAAAATTTTCAATAGTTTTGTTCATCGAAAATTTAAACGATGTTTTGGAAATGTTATTTTACTAGATATTTTTACTACTAGATAAACTGTCCTGGTTTCATCAATGGGTAATAAGAAAATGATCAGAATTCGGGATTGCTTTTCACTGAATTCCTAAACCACTGTCTTTTAAAAGTTTGGCCACCTTCTTTATGTCCAGTATAATATCGAGAAACTCAGTTGTAATAGCCCTGTTCGATTCTCCCATAAAAACTGTATAGAATACTATAACGATAAGAAAATATTAATATTTTTTCGAAGATTCACATAATAATTGCTAACCTTATAAAAAAAAAACAATATTTAAGGAAATAACTGTATGTAAAGATAAATCAATACATACTCACAGTTTATCTTTCAATATTCTCAATAAATTTATTGTACTTAATATTTGACGCTCTAATATTTTGCTTTGCTTTATGAGAGTAAAAATTGGAAAGAAAAAAAAGAGGCAGTCAAAAAGACTTGAAATTGTACTACAACAACACAGTTAATTTACACATCGTACACTTAAAACTTTACATACCTTTAACCTAAAAATACTCTATATTATTAAACAACAACAACTTACAACACAATGATTTCAGAACATAAAAAATGGTCATACGGATGGTTATTAATGTATAGAATTCGTGAAATATAATTGGTATTTTTAAATTAAAATTGTCATTTGAATTCGTGAAATATAATCGGCACGTGTAAATGTTATGAATAATATATTTTGATTGGGAATTCAGCTACATATCTCATTTATAAAGTTTAAATACACGAGCGTTTTCCCACATAAATAAAACATCCCACATTGTTAAATTTTATTTAGGATTTATTAGCGTTTCAATTAATTTGGTGCGGGCCGAATCACATAAATTGATAGAGGAAAAATATATAGGAAGTTTCGGAAGTTCTTTCCTGATATTTGTAATAATTTTGGATGTAATAATTCAAAAGAATTTTATATAAAAAAAAACATTGTATAATTAAACTAATTTACCTATTTGTTCAAAAATTAGGCAATAATATTTTTTGAATTATATTCCCAATTTCATTAATAATAAATAAACAATATAATTTTCTTAAAATAAACCTAAGCTCTGAATGAAAAATATAATAAAATTAAAAAAAGTTTTGGTTACACGTTTTTTATCCTGCTGAGTTTTGGTAATTTACTACCTCCAAATTTTTATTCAATGTTATTTGAAATTGTTTTATTTGTAAATAACAAAAATTGTCAACATTGACATTTGCAAGGATATTTTTGGTTATTTTTTTTATAATTCAGTAACTTAAAAGTTCTTTTATGTTTGCAATATTATTACTCGTAGCATGCCCAAATTATTTCTATTGTTCTTATTATTAAAAATAATATAATAACAATTAATTTAGGCTATCAGACTAGCTACATATACCATTTAAATAAATTATTTCATTTATAAAAATATATATAGAAATAAAAAAGTTGTTTTTCCCAGTAGCAGAAAAATACAAAAATCCAATCTTATATAGATTGAAAGTGCTCTACACATAGCAAAAACTGATCAAATGTACATGTTATTGTAAAATTTTTCAGTGAAATCTTGTTCACCTGACAAAATATCGAGTTATTCAGAAGCATCAAAAAATCTCATTCAATTAAATCAATCTCTAACAACTCACTTAACTTGAGTTTTCTTAAGAGTATTTTAAAATTCTAATCTAGATTGTTATAATTGTAAAAAAACTATAAAATAAATGTTTAATCCTGCGCAGTAACACTCAGCGGATTTAAATCGGTCATTTTATTTATATGCAGGAAAACCCTGTTTTTTTTTCAACAGGCTGTAACTCAAAAACGAGTATATCCCCACGCCTTCCTCCGAAAATTTTTAAGTTGCAAATTGATCAAAGAATCATTCCTGAAATTATTTGCCTACCTTATAAGTTACACCCTCTATATGATAGAATTTTAGGAATAAACGACGAAATTCATTTAAAATCTTAATGAAAATTTCTAAATTATAATATTGAAGAAGAAATCTTTTGAAATAGCAAATTCAACAAAATTATTTGTCAATTGAAAAATAAAGAAAATCCCTTATAATAATTTAGGAATTGACCTAAATTTGAGTAATTTAATAATACAAAACAAAAAAATATTATTGTAGTAGTATAGGCAGGCGCGGTTCTGATGTATTCGTCGCCCTAAGCGGTTCCTAAAAAGTGCGCCCCCCCCCTTCAACCTTTTCACCTATTTTATTACTGTGAACAAAATTTAATAGGCATTGCACATTGTGCATCATAAAGCAGTTTCTTGTAACCTTATTGTGCTGAATTATAGAATTAAAGTCTGGAACTAAACTTTCAATTTTTTGTTTTATAAATTCAAAAACAAGGTAATTTATTTAACTGTACATTTTTTTATGAAGTTATGATCAGATTTATATCAATCACTTAAACTTGATCTTTTGATTTTAACAACCAAAAAATTTACTTTTTGACGTAAGTGAAACTTATTGTAAAAGGTTCTATGAAAATTATATCAAATGAACTTTTTCACAGCTTATTTGAATATGAAAAAAAGTAAAAAATTATTTTTATTTTTATTCGTAATTTTATTTTTATTTTTATAATTATTTTTATTTTTATTCGTAAAATTTGGCTTTTTATTTCACAAATCGCCTGAGAAATGAAGCAGCGTATAAAAAAAGTTTCGACTTGCATTCAAAAATTTAAGGAAAATCAAAGTTTCGTTCTAAAATTTGTGACTTAAAAACTAAGCTTTTCATGTACAAGCTATAAGCTTTTATACTGTTCATTATATTTTTTAGATTTTATTAAAATAAATGCATTTACTGGTATTTATAGGCTCGTGGTTTTGAAATTTCAGAATGTCGTTTTGCTTAACTGTTTTAATTTTGGAGATAAATGTGTAATTTTGGATGACTTACACTACATCAATTCAGTATAAAAATTCTTAACATTCACTTGATTATTAAACAACATTTTTTCAATTCAATATAAGTAGTAGATTTTATCAATTAAAATTTAATTCTGTGATTGATAACAGTTTTTTCAAAAACGAAAGCAGAACATAGTAGTAGAAATTCATAACGATCATGTAATTTTAAAATTCATTCAAAATTTTTTGTTGTTAAACAAAAACAAAATATTGGTATACACAATCTCAATATCAAGCTATGCTTTCCATCATTTAAGAATATTGCTCTCATTCTCTTTTTCTAATTTCTTTCTATTCTCATTCTTAATTTGTGTTTTTTTTGTTTTGTTCTGTTTACTAATGTTTTGTTTTGTTTACTAATGCAATAGTATACAGAAAAGTAATACATTATAATAATGTGTTTGTTTGTTTGGTGAGTGGGCGCCAACTAAGCAAAAATAAAATTTTGCATGTATGAAACAATTTAAATATAATGTGTACGAACGAGTGTAGATCACTAAGCATAATAAAAACCTTGCTTTGTGATATAATTATATGTGTACGATAGGGAGTGTTGATAGGGAGCAATCTCAGCAAAATAAAAATTTTGCTTTATGAGATAATTATATGTGTAAGCATGAGTGTTGATCTTATTCATATTAGACAATATAAATTATGTGTACATGTGTATTTTTGAATATTTTTATTTGTTGCGTACATTGCTTCTATATATGTATGTATATTATATGAGACGATTTCACTTATATATATGAACGTTTGAATGTATACAGCTGTGTGAAATAATATTCTGTGTTTATAGGCATATACAGTACATAAAAAATAAGAATGAAAGAGTAGTGTAGAGTAAAGAAATGTATGAGTAATTTTAATTCTATGAACATTTTTTGTTATATGGTGCAAATAGAAAATATGTGTAGGAACAAAATATTATGTTTGCATGTAGGTAGATTTTATTAAGTTAATTTCGCTATAAATTGATGTATGTATAGAAAAAACTTGGAATCCTTTTTTTTGGGTGAAAATTTTTTTTTTTTAAATTTAGGGGTTTTTTAAGTTTTCAATGGCGCCCCTATTTTTTATCGAACATTGCAAATGCATACTTCGCATGTATGATAAATCCGGGGCTGAGTATAGGATAAGTGACAAACAATATTTATATAGGAATTATATTATATCCATTTTCCATTTCATTTATATCTCAAATCCTTAAGAAATTAAGGTAATGAAAATCGTAATATATTGGTTCTATTTTATAATCTATAAAATATCTTATTAAATTTAAAAATTTACAATAAACAATGAACATATTTTCAAGACAGTTTTTCCTACTTTGTTATCTTTTCTCCGTCAAAACAAATGATATCACAAGGTGAATGGAAAACATCATTAACATAATAGCATATTCATCTTACAATAAATAAAAACGCAACTCTACGAAGAAAAATATGTATGAAAAAAGGTAACGTATACACTATGAAGAGCAGATAGTGTAAAAATAATGTAAATTTCTTTATAAAAAAAATTTCTCCTATATTATATAACAATTTTGATATAAGATTTATCATTTGCATAAGATATAAAATGAATATTAGAATTCTAAAACCAGAAAGAGACAAAATTTAATTGAATTCAAAAATAAACTAAATTTCAGAAATTAGAAGTGTAAAAATTAATTCTAATATTATTTTTATTTCGTGTTATACTTAATATTTTGTCATTTATATAAAATCTAATTAAATGTTAAATTCAAATATTAAAAGAAATTTAAGAAAAATTCTTTATGCTAATAAATGGTTCTACTTCAAACACATTTTTTAAAAAATATTCTATATTACCACAATTTTGGGAAAAATCATGTAATAATATGAGAATTTTATTATTCAAAAGCAATTTTGCCATTTTTCCTCCACAGCATTACTATATACATATACAAAATTAACGATCGGAAAAATGAAAAAAGAAAACATAAAAACAAAAATTTTTACTCCTCTTTAATTGCTTTAATTTTTCCTTTTTCCCTTTACGTAATTTTCAGATTTATATCGTTACAGTAAAATGATTAACAAAATTTTGTTTTTAGATGTTGGCATTGCAAAAGGCAAATAAATACTGTTTACATTAAAAATTGTTGGAAAAGAACAAATTCAAAATATAAGACCTTTCAACGGAAGAGAATGAAAAAATTTTCTTATAATATTTATGTATATGTATAATTGTGTATGTATATAAGTATTTTGTATTTATAATCCATTCATTAAAATTATATGAAAGCTTTAATTTTAAATTACGATATTTACAATTAAGAGAAAACATTAAATTCATTCATTAAATTTCGAGATTTTTTACCAATTCTCTTCAATAGCTTGTGAATTTCAGCTTTGTTCCTTAAACAGTATGTTTAATTTTTTAATATAACTATACCGTTAATTTAGTTGTTCTTAGGCAGTTCAATGTTTCTGTCTTCTATTTCAGTAATATTAGTACGTATAATATCAAGACTATTTTTGAACCAATGAACTTATTTATTTTTATTATAGCTAATAGGGGCATTATGCAATATTTATTTCTAAATTTATGAAATAAAAATAAAATTCCACATAATATTATGGTTTAAATGTGAAATTTTTTAAAAGCAAAATAGAGAAATATTTTTATTTTAAACTAAAATTTTTATTATTGCCGATACGACAAGTCATTTTTCACCTTTCATCTTTATATTTTCATAGTGATTGTTATTCAAATGTTCGAATCATCGTAATCACCAGTTTGCAGTTTTCTCAACCAGTAACTATTATTTTCTTCTTCTTATTTGTATTGATACTTAATAACTGGTAGGTTCTTACTTCTAGTTCTTCGTATGAGAACTACAAGTAAGAACTCGAAACTACTCTTTTTTGCCTAAGAGTATTCGACATATCTTTCTAAGTTATTTATTTGTAAATACTCCGATAATATTTACATGAACTCGATTTTAAGTATTTACGAGTACTAGTTTGAAATGCCGGATTCGCGTATTTATTCGGAGTCCAGAAACGACCAACACTTCAATCATATACGAATTATTTAATTATATTGTGTAACTTCGTTGTTGTGTTACATATTGTGTAATAAAAATACTTCAGAATCAAAAATCATAAATAATGTATTTCCAGTACAGTATAAAGTAAAAATACTGTGTAATTATTATTTGATTCATAATATTCATATGTAATGTGAATGATTTTATCAACAATAGTAAGAACTTATTGCAAAAGAATTTACTCCAATATCCTCTTTATGAAACCAATTCAATTAATTCAGTTTCCTTTAACGTAATGAAGATTCCCACACTCAAAAAAATTTCACTATTTTTTTAATAAATCGATTGTTAAAAAGTTTATTAAAAACCTTAACAATCATTTTTATTAAAATAATGTCATTTATTATGAAAGTAATGTCATTTATTATTATTTGAACTGTAAAAGATTATCTTTTTTATAATCGCCCATTCAAACTTACATTTAAACAACAAAATTTTTAAAATAATCACCAAAGTTTTTGAAATAATAAACGTTATTATTAAAACTATGCAAAAAATTATCAAATGTACAACCTTCTCCGAAATAGTCTCTGAAAATATTACTTTTGAAATAATAACAAAAATTGTTAAAATTTGTTATTAAAAAAAAAATATTTATTATTATTTTGATCACAAAAATTGTTATTTCGATCGCAAGTCATAGAATTAATAATAAGAATCATCAGTATAACGTTACTTCTTGTTAAAATTAGAATCGATTTTTAAAATAATAGTCAATTTGTTCGTTTAATAATTTTTGCAATAAAATTTTCGAAATTTTTGAGAGTGAGAGAATAATGTAAATTATTAACAAGAGATCTTTCGAGTTTTTTGAGCAATGTAGGTTTCAAGTCATTAATATAATAGCATTGCTTATTATTCGAATAACAAGTTTATTATTTTTGTTGAAATATCATTATACGTTAATGTTATTACTTACAAAATTTTCAAATATTTTGGGAGTGGAGACAGTTGTCTACTTCTTTATAACGGGATTTTTTGAGAGATATAAATTTCAAGTTGTTTAAATAATAACTTTGCTTATTATTTCAATAACAAATTTATTATTTTTGACGAAATGTTATAATTTTAATAAAAACATTTATCAAAATAAAAATAAAAAGAAAGAGTTTTGCAAATTTCTCATTTAATATTTTAGTAGTCATCTAGAAGCAAAACAAACAACATATTCTGTATTGTTGCAGTAACAATTGTGAAACTTTAAATAAAATTCAGTTCTAATTGTCAAAAAAAAAATTAGTGAGAATTTTTAAGTATTTATAACTTAAAATAAGGAATAAAAAAATAAAATAAGTTATAAAATAGAATAAAATAAGGAAAATGTAAAATTAAGGAAATTTTTCAATGTAAGTTAATAAACGAAAATTTTCGTAAAGATTAAATTAAATTTTATTATTTTTTTTCTTGTTGAATATGTGTATACCTAGAAGCAAACATAGATGTGCAAACGTTTTTACACTTGCAGCCACACCATATTTTTTTTTAATTTAAGATGTAGAAGTATATACAAATAGAAGAACGCATTTTGCTTTGGCAAAAAATTGAAAGTAAGTTTAAACTATTTTTTCTATCAAAGAGAAATTAATTGGGAAAGTTAATTGTTATTGTAATACTTTAATTTAAATTTCAGATTATTCAATTCAACATTTTAATTCAAGGGCTATTGATATATGCTTCAAATTATTTCATGTTTTTCATCTTAAATATACTCAGCCAGCATCATCATTCCGGACTTTTCTTCAAGAGTTTGTTTTAAGAATTAAAAGAAAATAACGGACACCCAACAATAAAAAATTTAATATAATAATCAATTTATTAATTAATTTAGATGTAAAAAATAACTTTTACAGAGCTTAATATTTTTGTATGTAATGAATAATATGAAATATGAAATAGTGTCATGAATTATTAGTTCATCAAAATGATGAAAAATAAAATTTGGTTAAATTCAGTTTCAAAGTATAACTATAATGTTTTATTTTCTAAATTAGAAAGTTATTGTAAAATTATTTATTTAATAAGAGAAATTGTTACTGTAAAGATAGTAATTTGTTGATTTTTTTGTTCACTAGGAACAACGGCAATTTAATTTCATAATAATAAATATTGTTAATATAATCAACGAATTATTAAATTAACAGTCACAATTCCTTTTACTAAATCAATAGTTTTTACTATTAATATCACCCTAACTTGCAATTAATTTAATAGAGAGTATTGTTAAATTAACAATTGCTACTGTTAAACAAAAAATCTTTTTTTATTAAATTGACATTTTGGCCAATCAATTTAATAAATTTCTTTATTAAAATTAGTAATCTTATTATTAAATCCATAGTAGATGCTATTAAATCAACAGCAATCAATTTTTAATAAAATATTATTTATTATTAAATCAATAGTCTTAAAAAATTAAAATAAAGTTTTTATGCATTAAACTAATAATCATTGCAATTAATTTACAACAACAACACTTAAATTAAGTTCTCTCTCATTTTTCATTCTCTCTCTTCTAAAGTGTTATTATTTTAATAATTCGTTATTAATTTGATAGTTATTCATTATTGGATGTATTTTAATGACATTTTTATTAATTTGATATCAATTTTATTAAAATAATAGTGAAAATTTTTTCAGTGCATTAATCCAATATGATAAATCTCCTCACAGTAAATTTCCATTTGTTTTTTTTTTGCATTTATTAAGAAGAAACCTTTATTTCTGCAATATTGAATACAATTTTCATTTTTCAAAAATAAAAAATATTTTCGCGATTATTTCTCGTTTTTTTTTTTCCTCCATAATTTCTAAATTACTTTACTTGATTAGGTTATTTATTTTAAGAGTATTTTAGAATTTGTAAAATCTTTTTATCATATACAATATTATAGAATGCCCTCATACTATATTAACGCAATAGTCCAACGGGATTTAAAAGATTCAAATCCTACACTAAAAAAGAAAATTTCATAATTGAATTTTATTAATCTATATGTAGGTATATATTATTTAAGTAATGTTGTGAGTTTTTAAAAAATTAAATTGTATAATAAACTATTAGGAACGTTATGAAAAACCAAAATTGTTACTTAATAAAATTAGGATAATCTCATTTTTACTCAGGAATTTACATCTATTACAGGAAATAATACGCTTATGACCTCGCAACCATGCGACGTAGAGTTATCATCGGGAGCTTGTTTTTATTGACAATTGATTGCCGCCCTCCCCCCCCATCTACTTTTTTAAACGCTTTTTCTATTATTGAAACCATTTGAAACCATTTTTCTAGTATTTCTAAGAATGCATTCCTCTCTTCCATTAGTCTCAGCATAGTCTCATATTTTAAAGATTCACAAATCACAAATATTCATAAAACAAAATTATATTACATTTTATTAGTACAAAATTTTATTCTACTTTTTTTTATCCTTCCCGTCATCAATTCTGCGACACTATAAACATCATAGAGATATTTGTCCTCATTTTTATGAGGACAAATATGTAGAAGTAAACGTTTTCCTATCTAATCTGATTTTCTTATTTATCTTTCTTTTTAGCTGCTTAAAAAAAAACAATTAAAAAAATAATAGAATTGAATGAAAATCCTGTGTCCAACTTTTCAAGATTATCAGAAAGAAGAATAAAACTTTAACATGTCAATTTTTGAATATTTTTCTATGAATTTTTCTATAGGAAGGAGTAATAATCAAACAAATCACAAATTTTGATATTGATGAATAAAAAGTTCCACAGATTGTACAAAATTTATCTAAATTAAAAAAGTTAAATTATATACCGATATCAGGTTATGATAGTAACATTAATTTAAGAAAATTCGAATTACAATGTGAAAATAAGAATTACAATGTGTTTAAATTTGAATTCTTAAGAAATTTCATTACTAAGAAATTCGAAGTCAAAACTCAAAAATTTGAGTGCCGAATTTCGATCAGAATCAGAATACTCAATATATAAATTCAAACTATATGAACGAATTTTTACAAAATTTTTTGATATTCTTAGAAATTGGCAAAAGATCTAAAAAATCTCTTTCGTAACTGTGTCTGATTTACTCTTAAATGTATATCTGTAATATGTATATCTGATGATTACCATTACTTATCGCTTGAACATGCTAGCAGAAATAAAGGTAATTTTACTTCAAATTAAATTTACAGTTATGAATTGGCTTTAAATGAAAATATTGATCTTAATACAATAATGGTCTTGCAAAAATCATTTTTCACAAAGAATATTAAAGTTTTTGTAATAATTTTTGGCTAAATCATTAAAATAAGCATTGTATATGTTAGCCATTCTAAATTATTAATCATCACTAATAAGTATGGGTATATAATTTTACATATTTATGAATACAAACGTCGTAAATAAATAAAAATTTCCCATACCTAAATATAAAAATGTAGAAACAAAAAACAAGAAAAAATTAATTTGATGAAAAACCAACCATCATTATTTTATTTTGATAAAACAAATGGAATCATATGAAATCGTACTGAAATATACATACATACATAAACAATGTGGTAAAAATGTCAGCTGCCAGTAAATTTAGGGGAATTTTTTGAAATGATAAAAGCGTGTAAAGGTTTTTTTTTGTTTATATTTTCTTTAGTAGCTTAATAATTTTCCATGAGGATTTCAAAAATAATTCAAAAAAAGCCAGATTAATTTTTGTTTTTGGAATGAGATGAAAATTTACGACGATTATTTTATAATATTAAATAATTAATGTATGTATAAGAAAATTTTAAATTTTAGCTATATTTAGAATATTAATGACTTCATTACTCCAGGATATATGAAATTTATATCCAATTTAAATATCAAATTGACTAAATTTAATTTAAAAATTAGAAATTTTAAATTATAATCTTGCAATATAGAATAGATAATTTATCAAAATACTGAATTTCATAGCTTTGTCAATTTATAAAGAAGATTGCAAATGCTGAGTGAGAGTCTAGCCAGAATCTATTTAGCTATACTTCTACTAATGCGCACGACCGTATTAAATATGCTAATTTTATAGAATATTAACAAATTGTTTTTAATAATAACTAAAGCCCTATAAGGCCACAATTCCTATGAAAATTTGAATTTTTTTCTTACGGCAAATGTCATATAATTAATTTTATTATAAATAATAAAGATATAGCTAATATAACCCAAATTAATTCTATAAAGAAAAACCGAAGTGGTACACGAATTCATTGAACTTTTCTCAGAGATTTCTCAGAATTTATACACAATTAACTTTATCTGTTGTCGTATTAACTTACAATATTCCATATTCATTAAATTGTAATTTTCTCACAAGGAAGCTACCGAATTATTACAATGCTGGTAGCATTATCCTTTAATAATATAAAAAAAAGCATGCGAAATAACATAGATTATTTACATAATATTTTCTTAATAAAATAAGGCTATTCTTACACGTTAAGGAAAAAAATATTCTATATATTAAAAATAAATGGCAATAATAGCCAAGAACGACGTTGCATTTTTACACAAAAACTACGGAGAAAAAAATTTTCTCTTATATGTTTCCTTATTGAAACTTAATGCCCATTCCCTATAATGTTATAACCATATTGTTTTGAAGTTTTCATTCCGAAAATAATGGTTAACAAAATAATAAACCTTTAACAATTCCCATACAATTTTTTTGTGTTCATCTTTTTGAACCACCCATCATTCTTATACACATTAAAATAATTTCCATGAATGTTAAAATACCTTCAATATCCTTTATTATTTTTTTAAGTTTCACTATATTATTGAGAGTACATTACATACATATGCACATATAAATATTTTTTATTACGATTAAATATAATAAAAGTTGTAGAAGAATTCTGTACATTTCAAGCATACAAATACAAAATGTACATAGAAAGTTCCTACATACAATGACCTGTGCTAGTCCATTTTATTTTGATTATCTATGAAGACAAAAAAAATTAATAAAGGGAACAATAAAAACTCTTTTATTTAACCTTATTGTTATCAGTTATACCTTTTATTGCAATCAATATCATTTTAACAATATAATCAATTTCGTAAAATATAGCAACAGTTTGTTCTACAAAACATCATAGAATTTGTTTTTATGGTACACTTATGTATAATTTCATTTACAAAAAAAATGTCACATTTATTTTAATAATTTTTTCCGGGTCGGTCAAACCAAATCCTTAATTTTGGTACAAAAATTATTGAATTTTTTTTCCTACATAAATTTATAAAAAAAAAATAATTCAAGTATGGTTTATTCTTTTACTATAAAATTAAAACCAAAAATCTTTAAGATTAAATTTATTAAATCATAAATTTAAGAGAATTTAAAGGATATTTTATAATATAGAAAAATTTTATGAAAATATAATATGTGTATATGTATATGTTCATATAACAATAATATATTAAAAATTATTAAAAAGCTAATAATTTCTAAAGTGGAATTTGTATAAAAATAAGGGCGTAAGGGTTAATTCACAGGGGCTCTATTTAGTTCATGTGTAGTTAATTATGTTATAACTTAGATGAAGAAGTTTATTTCTTTATAAGAAGCTAAATTTCGAGTATACATATACAGAGCAGCGAAATTGTTAAAATTATAATGTTAGAATTGCTTGTAATTCAAATTAGGTTATAAAACTATATAGTATTCGTGTTTGTATCTAAAATTAAATTCATTTGTTGAGATTTACCAACTTGTCGAATTGTTTTGAGTTAACAACTTAGCTAGCATTTAGTACTTAGTGTGGTGAATGAATTTATTTGTTAATTTTCTTATATAATGGCAGTATTATAGAATACTGACAGTATTTTAAAGTAAACTATCACAATAAAATGTTTATATACTTTTGACAAATTCGCATATTTCATTATTTCTTTTTTCATAACATTTTCTGTCAAATTTGCAAAGAAATCTAGTCAATTCATCATACCTAATAAGAAAATTTCACATTCATCAAATTTTGTTGCGAATTCTCAATACATAATATGGGTATTAATTGAAGATGGAATAAACTTTTTAACCAATATCTTGAAATTTCATTTAAAATTTCAGTGTTGACAATGATTCTGATGAAATTCTTGATTTAAATTTAATTACTTCTTTTCAATTATTTCTTTTTCATTAATAAGCTTAAAAGAATCGAACAAGAAATATACCTTTGAAATCTATTCTAAAATCATCCAGGTTCATTGAACTTATTATAAAATTTGCCAACTCTTAAAAGTAGAAAATTTAAATTTTGTATTAATATTAGAAATGAAGAGAACAATAACACTTTGCTTTTTCAATTTTGTTAAGTTTTGCAAACTTAACATGATTAATATGAAAAGTTCATGAAAAGTTTGTAAAATATTTTTTTTCTCTAAAACTTACTGGCATTTCAAAAGCACATACATCTTCGAAAAATTTTTTTAATAATTTTTCTTCCTTTTAATCTGATTGTATAAATTTTATATACTAACGGGTAACTTTTTAAGACTTTCGTTTCTAAATTTAAAGAAGATCCTGGCAAATGGTATTCAATAAACCAATTGTTTCAAATTGATCATTTGGACCACCATTACGTTTAAATTGCAAAACAAAAGATTCCGTATTCAACAAAAGAGAATAATCTAATGTAATATCAAGAGACAATTAATAGACCCAAAAGGTAAGATTAATCGCCCTTTGAAAGTGAATTAATTTCAATAATTTAGAAAGCGTTATTCGTGTGTTAGATTCCCGAATTAACGTTACCTGCAAGGAACCACAGGTGAATTGTCAACAATAAAAACATAGAAAAGAAAAAAAAAGCACCCATTAACTTAACATTTTCTCTTCCAGTAAAATTCTCAATTTGGAAGCTGTTTCTGTTTTTAATATAATTTTAGAGATTCTCGTAAAGCAAATTTTAAATAAGTATTTTTTATTAAAATGAGGGTTTTATCGATATTTTTTTTCCGTTATAATTTAGAAATTTTTTTTTGTTTTTTACTCTACTTTCTGAATTGATTTACTAATTTCAGTAATAAAATTTATGATTTCTAAAAAGCACTTTTCAATTTAAATTTAAAATAAAACGAGGGACTTTTCAATAATTCAATTCAAACTTAGAACATATAATATAAAACATGTTCGATAAATCCAAACTGAAAAATCTGTATGAAAAGCATGTTCGAAAATAACAAAAGCCTAAATACTGCAAAAATTTTATAAATTAGAAGAGGAGCATAATAGAAAAATTATGGATATTGAAGATTTAGTCTATTATGTTACAAATCTGCAAAAGCAAGATATGCAGTTTCTGCAGTTTTCTGTTTTAATGTAGATCTTGCAAAATTATGTACACTATTACCTATATGCTATAATTTTACATGTATAGTTGAAACGTGAACAGCTTTTTCATCCAGCCTTAAAAGGAAATACAGAAGAAAATCCTTAATTTTTATGAAAATTATCATCATACCCTGTCTTTCAATTATCCTCAAATTACTCATTATTTTAGTTTAGTTAAGTAGTTATAGTTTAACAAGTTAGAAAGAAGCAATTGATTTATTTTGCAATAAGGTTAAAAAATTTTGCAATTTAAATAATGGACACAACAAACACTTTTTTTTTAAAATACAATTTTGTATTAAAATTCCCAAAAATAAAGTATTTTTATTAAGTAAATTTTAAATATAGACTTGACTTCTTAATGCTTAATATACATACATTTAAAACAATACTTCTGAACCCTATATAAAAACAGTATTTGATAAGGGAAACAAAATGTCACGTCCATACATTTGGTTGTTCCTTTTAAATTGTCTAACACTAATGATAGGAAGATATTTAAATGTGTCCATATGTATGTGAACTTATAGAAGTAGTTTTTATATGTATATTAAAGAACTGTAATAAAATTAATAACACTGCAGCATTTGTAATATTAACGAAATTTTAGATATATCTATAATGAGGAAATCCTCTTATTGAATATTAAAGAAGAATGCCACTTAAAAAGGGAAGTATCTTCAGTTTCCTTTATTTATTTTTGTTTTTTTTTTTTTTTGCTCTTTAGTAAAACAAAGGATAATTGATGAGATTATACAACATTATACATGATTTCGAAAATATGTGATGAAAATGAAAATAAATAAAATTTCGTCCCACAGAAAATATTAAACATGTAGTAAGATTTTATTTTAAAAGTTCTATATGATTTTATAATATACAAAGGAACGTTAATTTTAAGTTTAAGTGTGAGAAGATAAAAGGTATTCTTTTTGTATATATGATACACCCACAATATTATTCAAATTGATGCTTAAAATAATTTAAAAAAAATTAACAAATTGCTGATTAAGGTTGATTAGTTTTTAACATTTGGAGCTATCACCAAATGCAATAAGAGAGGCGTACGATCAAAACAATTTTACCGCACCTTTAAGCTTGTTGAACATATATAGTATTTTCCATTACAATTAGTAATTTATATGTCAAAATAGACCACAAGTACGTCTACTTTTAAATTATTTGCTACACAAGTATAATTATGTAATTACGATATAATCGATAGTTGAAACCAAATCTCACGGAGTTAGTTTTTAAAGCATTTAAAGTTTAAAATTATACCTGAAACTGTCAAGGAACTCCATTTAAACTTCTAGAAGATATATATCTTCGAGAAGAAGATATATATCTTGAAATATTTGAACTGTAATTTGTAAAATTTTAATATTGATGTGGTAACATCATCGTAAATAAAATATGTACTTTGCGGGGATATTATAATACATATGTATTTGTAAACGTTAAGTTAAGTATTAAAAGTTTTAAGTGTTTTGGAAGCAAGTTGTTTTATTTTATTCTCCTCTTACAAATTCAACACATGATTACCAAATTTTTTAATTAGTCTTTAAAAAAATTCAAAATAATCTTTTGGAGTTGTATGACAGTTACCCGAAACAAGTGTTAGAATTAGTCCAATTAAGCAATACTAGCCGTCCTAGGTAGAAAATAAAAATTTGCTGAAAATTTGGTGATATTTGCTCGTTTCGTTTTGGAGTTATTTAGACTAACCCAAATAATCTAAATCAACGCAAAATTTTACGCAGAAGAACAATAAATTTACAACGTTCATACTGCTGTCGAGTCTTTCAAGTGAATAGAAACTCTATACCAAAATTATTATGCTCTTCACTAAAATGTATGGTATAATAATTATATTGTTAAATAAGTTTATAAAATCTTCTTTTGCTTTCCTTAAAAATGTTTTTTTCACGTTCAATATTGCCTTGCTTTAGATGTTCCTAGAAAAGTTATTATTTTCCTTGACATAAATTATATAAAAACTGACATTTAACAATGAAATAAGAATTATATTAAAAAATTTAATGACATTTAATTTTGAACCAATTTTCACATATGCACACATAAATATAATATGTAAGTACATATACATACATACATTTATAAATGAATTACAGAATTTAAAATCAACCTTAAATCTTACAACGAAATAATTTTTCGAATATATTAAGGAGTGAAACGTCACGTTTTAAAGATTCTATAGAAAAATATTGTTACATATCTAGACATAAATTGAAAAATTTTCCATAGAATATTAAAAAAATTTGACATAGTCTAGTTTGACGAAATTACACTAGAGATTTTTTATTAAACAAAATTACAAAATTAAAAATTCGACGGCTATAAATACTTCATTTTTGTACCATACGTTCAAAAGTTCATCAGTCCTTTCCGGTAACAAACAGAATTTAAATATTCAATTTCAAGAAACTCTGTCAATTACTTTCTTACATATGGTAAAAAAATGTGCCAGTAGTTAGTTGAAAGTTTAATTACTAATATCTGATTTACTCAAAAAGCGATATGACCCATAACGCCAATTCTCTTTAACATTCATCAAATAGTGAATCATGTAAAGTGTCGTCAAATTTTTGCCGTCATAACAGAAAAATAAACCCGAAAATTATTATGTACAAGAAAATATGTACATATGTATATATACTAATAATTTATCTTAGATATATTTTCATTTAAAATGGCAAGATGTTGACTGTCGCAAAGATTTTCATATTTCCCATTAAAAAATGTCAAGCAAGAAAACTTTTCAATCGAATATTACAAGTCAATTTTCAAAACATTTTCATATATATCTATATATATTAGATATTAAAAAAAATAAATATATGTACATAGGTATACATAAGTATAATATATTTCGTGTTATTAAATGTCATCTATGATTTACATAAGACGAAAAGTGAAAATGTGTCAACAATGTCGACTTTGACAATATCTTTAAAAAAATAATATTACCATTTAATCTTAATTGTTGAATTTTGTTTTATCCAAGATTGATATTCATAAATTGCATAAAATATAAGCTTCAGAAAATCCACAACTTAAAATAAATTTGAAAAATAAAAATTTTTTCCAAAAACAAAATTTTTCAACAAGAATTTTTTTAAAGTATTATAGACCGCACACATTTTGAAAGAATAATTAAATTTAATGGATATTTTAAGATTTTATGTTTAAAGGTCGTCCTGAAATTTGAACTTGATTTCATAAGAAAATCGATAAAAAAAATAAGTAAAAAAAATTTTCCTTTAACTATAAATTTTTTTCTAAACACAATTATTTTAATTTTGTTTTCTCTCGCAAGAGTAAAAACTTTAAGAATTATTTTACATAATTAACAATTTTCTTTTTTAATAATTACAAGTTAAATACACTGGAATGAAAAGAAAGAAATTTTGAAATCTTTTGTCACTATTGCTTTTTTTTTAGTAATTAAAACAAAATATTCCTTTTTGGAATTCTTTGTTTTTTTCCATTACGAAATTCAATTAAAAATATTAAAGTAATAAAGGGAAAGAAAATATTTAAAAAAAAAACAAAAGAAACGAGAAAAAATAGAGTTGACCTTGTCAACTCTGTGATACCCGTACGAATTTGTTATCCTGTGTGCCAAGCAATTTTAACGAATTTTATCAAACATATCGGCCCTGCTAATATATTCGCTTGTGTGAAATTTCAATACCACAGCTTTTATAGTTTCTGAGATATAGCCAAATAAATTTTAAAGTTGTATGGCAGCTACCCGAAGCAGTACCCCGATCATGTCCAATTTAAATACGGTTCTGGCACTTACTACAATAAATCATTTGTGAAAATTTGGTGAACTTAGCTTAATTAATTTTTGAGTTATCGCTGGGACGGGCGGACAGACAGGCAAAGCTAAATCAACTCAGAATTCGAAGCTGATCAAAAACATACACTTGAGTCTATATCTCAGAGCATTATTTCTTAGCGTTACAAACGGTAAGGCAAATTTAGTATACCCTTTGAACATACGTTCGTACGGGTATAATAAAAGGAAAGTTTTTTTTATTAATTTTTTGTTTTTAGTTATAAAAAGAAAAATTTTGGAATTTTAATTGATTTTTATTCATTTCCATTGGTAGGTGTATGACAGAAAATAATTAATAAATTTAAAGTTTTCGATTGGAAAAAAATTCAAACAGACCCAACTGAATTTAAAAGCAGGTAAAGTGTGTTTATACATTTATATATGGATGACTATCAGTCGGTTAATTTGGAATGCAAACATAATTGGCTTAAAGTCATTTTTTTATTTTAGTATATACAATCATAAAACGATTACTGAACTTCTAAGCAAAAAATTTTATCCCATTAATTACTTGTACGGCTTATTTACCTATGCCTGTATTAGTTAGTTCCCATTACCTGTACCTATACTAGTTGCTTTGCTTTTAAAAATATAATAATAAAATTGCTGTTCAGAATTAAAGTATTTCTAAGAAAGCATTATATCATGGCAATTTAAAAAAATAATTCTAAATCGTAGAATCTCTAACAGATTTACAAGAACAAATGAAATAAATAATTTTGGATCTAAGGTTTTTTTAACAATACTACCTTTTTATACCTGAAATAATCATTATATTAGGAAATTTAACTTTGTGAAATAGCTTTGACAGTAGAGTTCTTCAAAGTGTTTTAATAATTTCAAAAAGAGTGTTGATACTATATAACAAAAATTACAAATAAATAAATGGTTTACGAGTATGTACGTATATAATTGGAAATGAATGATTTCAAAATTTTAAAATTTGTAAATAATTTTGTTTTTTTTTTTACTTACGTGTGAATTGAAAGATTAAAAATCTTATCGTATCGCGTTCAAATATCCTCAAAACTGAAATGTTGAAGCCTGTTCGGTTAAATTCGAAAAATCCTTAAGTATATACAATATTACTATTCACAAACAAAATTTCAAAAACTGTAGGTAAAACTTTCCTCAAATCACATTTTGGTATAGGTACATATGTAGAAAATTGTAGTAGGTACATATTTATGTATGTAAAATCAAAAATTCCAAAACAAAAATCCAAAAACAGAAAAAACTGAAAAAAAAAATGTTTCAAACGAAAATTCTAAGAAGTAGAGTTGAAAAAAAAATTATCATCACAAAATTTCAAGAAATTCCAACCAATTCCCTTTGAAAAAGAATTTTTGATTTTTTTTTCTTCAAATTTAAATAAATGGTACATACACACACGAGTACATATTCTTTAATTAAAATGCCAGTACTTTTAAACAAGTAGTTTATATATAGGAAAAAATTTAGCCTATATATATAGGCATGTACATAATGAATAAACATATTTATAAATTCCTTAACATACTCACATAGACCTTAATTTAATATGTCAACATCATAATAATGCCTAGTATAACTTTTTGTCACTTTCATAAAAAGGAACTAAATAATTTTTCATAGGTCTTC
The DNA here is from genome assembly GCF_029603195.1 of Condylostylus longicornis. Classification (NCBI taxonomy): domain Eukaryota; kingdom Metazoa; phylum Arthropoda; class Insecta; order Diptera; family Dolichopodidae; genus Condylostylus; species Condylostylus longicornis. Next base: position 702,532 of record NW_026578009.1, on the reverse strand, counting down.
AAAATTTGTATTTAAATCCTAAATGTTTAATATCTTATCTTCTTGTCTTAATAAAAATTTTTATTTTCTGTCTTAGCTTTAAATTTTATTAAAAATTTTTTTTACCCATTTAAAAATTCATTCATTTCAATTATACAAAGTGCTATAGAAAAAATCGAATGTGAACAGCACATAACCGATCGCAAACTGTAATGTGAAAATGTTTCACAAGATAATGGTAATACCCTTTAAACGCTTTCAAATTTTATGAACGCTTTTATTTTATATACCTAGAAGAATGTAAATTTGGCGCTTAGTAGAGGTTAATTTCATGCCAATCGAAAGGTCGCCGTAGATATTTCTTGTAGCAAGCTGAAATCGATCTGTTTATTATTTCCTTAAAAATGATTAAAAATGTAAAATCGAGGCTTGTAAAGGTCAACTTTCCGCGATTTGACATTTCAAGTTGATTAATCCGTGACATATATAAAGTAAACGCATATATAAGTTTTTGCACACATAGACCAACAAACAGACATCCTATTAAAAATAGTTTATTTATACTTCTCTATTATGGAAAAGTGCATTTCCACTAAAAACTCGATTTGCCAAATTTGGTGCCATCACACAACTTCTCCTATTTTTGCAATGTGGTCAGTAAGAACTTAATAATGTTCTAAAATTTTATAATTCAAAAAATTTAATTTTTATATAGAATTTTTATAGAATTCATAATTGACCGTCATCCATTTTCTTTCTACAAAAATTGTTCTTAAATACGCAATTTTACCATTTTATTACCATTTGGTGAGTTTAGCGACGTAAAAAAATTTACAAATTTCCTTACATTTCATTGTATTTTTTAAAATTAACAGAATGGGAATCATATTTTTAACACATTATTATATAATTGGAACCAACAATAATCCTGCTTAAATGAGATCATAATTAGGAATGGAATTTCAATACCATTTAAATAAAATTAATTTCATTTATTTCGCCTACATTGTTTTAGTATAATTTAATAAAAATTTATAGACTGTCAACAATAAATCCGGTAAAAGAAGGCGACATTCTCCGTCCTTGTAAATCACAAATGAAATTTTAATAAAAAAAGTACAAAAATAATTCTGTATAGCAGTTAAAATAATTTTCTATCATTTAATTATAATTTGATTAAAATTTTCAAAGTTTAGTTGAAAGTTTTTGTGGTGCAATAAATACTTAGAATATTGTATTTTAATTACATTACATTAAAAATTAAGAACATCCTATATTAACTTTTAAAATTTGAGAAACAATAACTCTGAAGAGAGAAAAAGAAGTATAAAATTTTGTTCCAGTGCAATAAACTACCCATTGACGTCTAAGAATTCTTAAATTTAAAAGCTCTAAAAATGGAAATTCTAGATTTAAATTTACCGATGGTAAATTTAAAATTAAGAATTTCTGAAAACTGTTTCCGACAACGGTTAATTTTAAAGGAAGTTATTGTATCATTTGTTTGTTACAGTGCAAGAAAAAATTTGTTATCATTTTGCGCTTCCGGAATTTATAAAATTGCGCTTTCAGAGATCATATACAGTTTGCTGCTTAAAAATCTCGACTGCTGTAAATCTCGATTCGTAAATAAAGCGGCAAGCTTATCATTTGAAAATAAAAAGGATTTTGTGAACAGGCACTTAAATCGCGGACTAATAATGTGATTGAATTTGAACTTTCAACCGGTAAATAAGGAGATTTTATCAGTCGCTATAATTTTTCTACCTGTTTTACAAATGAGCTCAACATTCATTAAAATACAAACACATATGTATATTTCTGTAATTGTGTTGCTAATTTTCTAAATGTTAAACGTTCACGTGGGAATGAAAAATTTCCAGTAAAATTTAAATATTAATGAAAAATATCTGTCATCAGCGCACTTATATTGTTATTCATCAATATGGCTGCTGGCAAAAATCAATATGGAAAATTATTGAGTTATGAATTTTTCAATTGAATTCAAATTCACCTTTATAATTCAATTTAGATTAAAATCAAACAGAATTTATTGAAATAAAAATATCATCGTTTAAATGAAAACTGAGATTATTACGTTATCGCTTTTAATACTCTACAGTCTACACATATGTACACATTTATATACATGTCTGATGCCTTGAGTTGTCTCATATATTTTCAACAATTAGATATAATAATTCTTGCATGAAAAAAACCTACGTACACCAATTCCATGTAATAATAAAAAAGATTTAAAAAATTTATAAACTGTCATACCAGATGAGTTTTTAAGAAACTCCCACTTAGAAAAAAATTAACAAACCTTATGGAAGTTCAATGTGGTTTTACACAAATTTCTAATTGTTTTAGTGTTATTTATATGATCAGTTTTAAGAACCAAAGTATTATACATGTATTGAGGCTAGTGAAATTATTAAAGGCTAAAACTTAAAAAAAGATAATTCAAAAAATTAAAAATATGGTTGTCAAATCTCGGCGTTTATTTCTCAGGGATCCATCATGAAATTAGTTGCTTATTGAATATTTTTAAATAACAATAGCTAAACGAATGCTTCTTCAACCATATTTTGCATCTTCAAACTTTGATTTCAATATTCTTTTCTTCATATCATGTAATATAAGTGACATAGAAATTGCAAATCAAAGGATTGGTGTAATTTTGAAATTCAATTTCTTAAAAATTTGTTATTAAATTCTTAATGTTTACATAGTAACAGAGATTATTTTCAAGGATTTTTTATTTTATATTAAAAATTTTTTTATATATATTGTTACTGTTATCTTTCTAAAAATCCTTCTTCTTCAAAAAAAAAACCGAGAAAAAATGCGAGATGATTGTCAATCCGATTATTTTAAAAAGTTAGTTATTAGTCTTGTATTCGAATCTGTATAGTATACGATTATACTTTATTCAAACATTTGATTTAAAACGTACATTGTAACCACTTGAATATAGAGATAAAATATATAGACGCACATATATGTACATATGTAAGTATTATAAAATAAATGTTCTCAATATATATAGAAAACCCATATTGGTTACAATTTGTGAATTGTATCTTAACATACAACTACACACAAACATAGGTAAGATTAACTTCCATAGATTTTACTTTGTTCTGGTAAAGAAATATCTGTCATCTATTTTTAATGTGCGTAAAATGTTACCTTGTAAATTTTATTAATCAAATTTCACTAGAAAACAAATTTTAAATATATTTTTATCAATATATGAAATTTCACTTACATTTACTTTAAAAATTTATAAGGCAGACGAGGTTGCGAGACATGGAACTAACTTCTGCATTCTAAGTACCGACAAGCTACTGCTGTCCAAAGCGGTAATGGAGCACACTAAGCTCAGAGGGGCATATGGAACAACGTGTAACATGCCGAATAAACTGCCCCCAAAACTAGACTTTCCTCGCACAAGGGACCTGATATCTCTTCGACGGGAGGATATCGGTGCTGTGATGGGGGTCCTTACGGGCCATTGTCTGACTGGCGAACTAGCAAGGAGGATGGGCCACCCCGCAAACGATCTCTGTAGAAGCTGCGACGAGGGGAGGAGGAAACGATGATCCACCTCCTGTGCTCATGTCCGGCGCTAGCCAACTCCAGGCAGAGATTTCTTGGATCTTACTTCTTCGGTTGCACTGCGGACTTAGCGGATGTAAATACAAGGGGTCTTAGCCGATTTGTGAGGAGCTCTGACTGGGCCTAGGTGTTCTATGTGTACCCTTCGGGGAGTCGCGTTAACCTTACCTAACCTACTTAAAAATGAGTTACAACAACTTTGTTTTTTGTATAATTTTGTAGTTGTTATTTTGAAATTATTTATCCGAAAAAAAGTTTTCTAAACTAGAAGAGGCAGAGAAATTCTAATACTTTTTTGTTATCACTAGTAACTGAAAGAAGTTGGTGATATATGACAGAAATCCGCTAGAACAATATTTGAAAACTTGAGCAAGATGAGTCTAGTTGTACGAGTATCACCAATGAAAAGATTTAATATATTTAACAAAATCAATACGTGCTGAATCTTGAAACTCCGTTTTATAGACTGTTAAAAGTTTGTTTTATAAAAAACCGTATTTAATGAACTCAATGCAATTTTAATTTCTGATTTCTTACTATTATAAGCTCTAAATATTGATTTAGATAATAAAAATTTTGTAATGAATGAATTCTTTAATAATTTCTATTTAGATCATGTAAAACTCTTATTTTTAAGCAAAAACCTACAAATCTTTTAAAATTTTTATTATACTATAGTCAAATTCAATTTTCTATTCACTATACAGAAACGGAACCCATATATTCATATGTTCACAATTATAAAAAACAAAAATTTCCCTCTAAAACCCTAATTAGAATGTTTTGTGCCATTAATTTAATGTATTACAAGTTTTTTTTTTTTTTCCTTATTCACTCCTAGAAGGAGCATAGGGCTAGTGCATGATTTCTCATGCACTAGTTTCATAGCGAATAGAGTTTAACTAGGTAGGTGACTAATCTGCCGTAGTTTTATTTATATTAATTATTTGAGGTTATTAATATTTACTGTTTATTTTTCTTAGTTTTTTTAATATGGAATATTACGAATATTTGAAAATTACTTGTATAATATTTATTAGTATTGTATATTAAGTTATAATAATATTGAATATAATTTTTATAGTGACCTGACCGGGGTTTGAACCCGAGACCCTTCGGTTAAAGGACCGGAGCCATAACCACTGCACCAATGGTCAGTATTACAAGTAGTTTGCACATTTATTTTCACCTTTATTTTCAAAAAGGATGCAACGCTATTAAATATCCATCGAAAAATTTAATTATAAATGAATAGTTAAACATCCTACAGAAAAAGAATTTTAGCTGGGTTACCTACGGCTATCATTTTCAATCCATATAAGATATTTTAAACTAATAAATAAAATAATATAAATATGTAGTTTAACAAAATAAGTCTATAGCTTTGCATAAGGCAAACGCTAATATATATAGTCGTACTTTTTTCTAATATTGGCCATTTAGCAAAATAATTAAACTCTAATTAGTTTTCAATTAAAGAGCTTTATTGTACTAATCCGTTTTCGAAAGCTGGAAATTAATTATTTTAATATAATTTAACCTTAAATATGTAACAGAATAAATTTTATGGAAATTTAAGAAATAAATAAACAATATTGCTGAGAGATCATTAAATCCCAGAGACGCTATCAGCAAATCTATTCTCTAAGATTCTATTTTATAAATTGGCCATACCTACGAATTAAACATTCGTTAATCTTTTGATTAACGAATTTACTATATTATGAGACGGTTGAGCAAGATCTCTGCTTTTGCAAAGCATTTCCCAGGAGACGATTGGGTATGGTTGCTTGGCGGGATGTGTGGTGATATCCTCAGACTTTCGAGATGTAGCGTTTGAGCGAATCTTTAACTACGTGAGAATTATAGTCATATACCTTATAAACAATGAGATGTTGCAATAAGTCTTTACCAGGAGGAATGGTGAAAAATCTCAATCTGGCACTAGCAAAAACATTAAACTAACTCGGTCTCGTACGTTTAAGTCTCCTCACAAAGTTTTGATTGCCAACTAATCGAGCTGCCTCGATGTTGACCTAATTAGATAAACGCATTTTATGATTGGCTGCTCGCTTTTTAATTTTAAAATTAAAATGCTCGCATCTGCGAACCTTAGGATCGTGAGATCCCTGTGTATATCGTCGTTACGGACATCCCAAGGGGCGTTTACAATGTCTCGTATTTTGAAATCTTTGAATAGATTGCATATGTGTCTGCGCAGCGCATCCCCATAACTGAATACCGTAAGTCCAGACCGGCTTAAATATTTGATTATATATCAAACTTTGTTGTATATTGACAACGAAGAACGCTTTTCCTGCAATTTAAACTTCCTGACATATCCAATCTAATATTAATAATTGCCAAAATTCACAAAATCATATTTGGAATTTCAAAAAAAAGTTATTGGCGAAATCAAAATTATTTCTGTCTTACTTCTCGTATTGTATAAGATTTTGATCATATAAGATTTTTTTTTATGAAATGATGGCAACTTCATTTAAGACGTTGAAGTAACTGTGTGTATGTAACAACAAAAGAACAGCAGGAGCAAAAATAATTAAAAAGAAGAAAAATGGAAAAGGAAGTTATTAATTTCAGGGTTTTCTATGAATTTCTTTTTTTGAATAAATGTTTACGATTTTTCTTTTAAAAAGAATTCTTCAATTCTTCAAATTTGAGAGTTACGAAAAGGTTATATTAAAGAAATGAAAAAAAATAACAGAATTTAATTTTGAGAAAATAATCAAATCAAACAACATTCCACACTCTAAAATAAAGTAAGAATTTAAATGAAATTTGAAAATTAATATTGAGAAATTTGACTTCCACAACATCTAGTGTTACAAAAATTTGCTTGTAATATAAATATAAATTATGTAGTTTAAAGTAGAGCCAAATTTGATGATTTGAAGTGAAGGCGAAGTGAATTTTGGAAATATATCTAAAATTTATGAAAACTTTATTAATTGACCTATAATACTATACAAATCATAGTTTGTGCGACTTCTTATATAACGTTAAGAATTTGAAGTTATTTTGTTGCTCTTGCGGATGCTATATATAGACTAACACAGACGCAGAATTACACTTTCCATGAAAAATATGCTTTATTTCCATTCATTAAATATAAGACACTCATAGACTTTAAAATGTATTCTATGATAAAATAACTCAAATATTATTGCATATATTAATATTGGAAAAGTTCCTCTTCATGTTGAACAACTGGCATAAATTGCATCGTAATTAATTTGTCAATTTTACCACCATCTTTTACCACTTATAAAAGTTCCTCTTTAAATCATTGTCTTTATTATTATAAACCTTAAAGAAAATTAAATATATTTTATCATAATTATAGTCGATCGTCACTAACGAGCCTATATTTTTACTCTTAAAATTAATTGAGATCTTGTAAATATATTGTATATAAAATTTTTGTGCATAGAAAGAAATTTTAATTCTTTTCTTATAAACACTTTTATACCACCAGCCTATATATTAAATATGCAATTTAAATTTCAAATTAGCTTTGAATATCCGACAAAAAACTTAATACACCTATCTACATATTGATATAACGGTTAAATTAAAGTGCAGGATGAATGAACTATTTATATAAGCATGAGAAATTAAATGAAAAAAAAGGAAAATTCAATGAAATTTTAGAAGGAAAACTCATTAAAATTTTTGGAAAAAAATTTAATAAAAATTTTATATAATTTTCTTTATCTCATTTATTTGACAAAAAAAAAACTGAGAATATAAAATAAAATTGTTATAAAACTTTCTGTAAATAATTATAATACTAAAATTCTGGAAAAGTTTTGTAGAAAAACAAATTGAATTTTTAGATGTTCTTTAGAAATGTTAGTAAATCAGCATTCTATTGAAATTTATTCTCTTGTTGTCAACTTGTTACATACTTGTGTATAAGATCAAGAAAAATTTTTATACTGATAAAACGGCTAAATAAAAGAACAAATTAGCAATATTTGAATTTAATCTATTGTATTTTTTATTATGATGCGTTTTAGTGTCACTTCTTGCGATGATTCGTATACATTCCACACTCCAAAGAATATCTCACGTATTCCAAGTAAAGTTGGACCAAATCACTGGTTGGTAAAGAAGCATATTTTCCTTCAACTATTGCTTTTAGAAACAATATAAAAAATATTTTATATGATTGCATATTTTTAGGACAAGGGAAAAAAAGAAAATTGAAAGAAGCTTTAACATAATGGTTGAATTCAAGAGTTCATTGTGTATGTTAAAATAAATATATTTTTTTTTTTTGTTTTCCTTCTTCACTCCTAGGAGGAGTATAGGGCTAGTGCATGATATCTATCTATCATGCCCTAGTTTCTATAGTCATAGAGAGTTAGCTAGGTAGGTTGACTAGCCTTCCGTATTTTTTTTTTTTTTTTTATTTATATTAAATATTTCAGTTTTATTAATATTTACTGTTTATTTTTTCTTAGTCTTTAGTATCGAATATTGAACCCGAGACCCTTCGGTTAAAGGGCCGGTGCCATAACCACTGCACCAATGGTCAGATACATAAAATAAATACATAGTTATACTTTTTTAAAGGGAATATCAATTACTATTAGCTTGTATTTTCGGAAATATAAGAAACCAAAAATTTAAATTCTAAAAAATTCGAGAGGCGATAATTTGAGAGTAGTTGGAGGTGGAAAAAATTTTTTTTTTCCAAAAAAATCTATTTTATATTAGTACCTACAGGCTGTTCAAATTTCAGACGCTTTTACTTTGGAAGGAGCTTCGGGCTTTTTGTCCGTTTGGTTATTAAATACACCTCTTGAAATGGCGAGTATTAAAAGCTTATTGTACAGAAACCATAATGGAACGTAAATTAATTTTTGGTCAGTTATTTCTTCTACGTATTTCAATCTTCTTTTCACATTTTCAAGCTGTATTTAAACAAAACAAACTTAGTTATCGAAATTAAATCTACAACTTTACAAACCATTGATTTATTCGATTACATCTTTCTGATTTTTAATCAATTTAAAGTAATCGGCACCCTATTTTTTATATATTCCCATAACATTAATAATAAAGTTAAAAAGCTTTTTAGATTCACTATTAGCTACACGTCGGTGTTAATTTCAGTAATTAATTAAGTTAAAGTGGATATACCGTCAAACATGATACTATAAAGTTATTTTAAATAAAAAACTTTCATGAATTACATAATATATTTATATTTAAGTGGGTAAATTAATGGTTGTAAAAAAATATTTTAATTCATAGTAAAATGTATACTATGAATACTATTGTTAATATTTTTGTTGTACTTCTCTTCATGTTATCGCAACGAAATTGTTACATCACAAATATAAATGACTAATAAAATCACATAATTATATACCATATTATACATATAAAATTTTCCAACCCCAATTATTTTCTAATTAAAAAAAAAAATTTTTAAATTTAAATTCAATTATGTTATTAAAAGCATTATAAAAACTTCCTTATGTTCTCTTAAAACTTTATTATATTGGAAAATTAACTCGCTCTATATATACGGTAATTGCTCTATATATACAGTACATAACAATACAATACAAATATTTTTGATATTAAAAGATGAAAAACACGTAAAGAACCATTTGTGATTCTAATAGGTGTTTTGTTGTTTTTTATACCTCAAATATCCCCGTAACCTATATATACAATATATCTTACATATCAAATATATACCTTATATATCCGTATTGAAAATTTAAAACTCCACTGTGTCTCGCGTACAAATAAAATTTAAAGAAATCTGAAGTAAGGTAACGGTTAATTCAAGGTGTTACTTGAATATTTTTGGATATTGCTTATAATATTTTAAGATATAAGGAAAAAATCATTACATTTCTTCATTTGCTGAATCTATCAATAATTTTTTATAAATATTTAGTTATTACTTAGTTATATTTAATCCTAAAAACAAAAAAACTATTGTACTTTTAAAGCTTTAAAGAACTCCTACTTTAATAGAAACAGAAATATTTAAAAATATTTTACATACAAACACACTAACCCATAAACTAAAACCAATAAGGAAATTTTCTCACAATTTCTTTAGAATTTTTTCTTTTGTAAATCCGAGCATATTGAGCTGTGAACATCGTCACCATACAAAAATTTTGGCTACTCACGAGGATTTATATAATGGTATATAACATTACAATTAGATAAGAGACACCTTGTATTTATATATTATTAAATTATACATAAATATATTTTTTTTTATTGATTAAATTATTTTAAAAAATTAATTAACAACATTTTCAACTAAATCACTATCCTTCAGGATACGGAAGCAAAATTAAATTGTATTAAAATTAAATTGAATTTATCATATTAGTTGTAACATATTATATGTATATATATACATTATACGTGCTATGTTTAACCGTATTCATTTTAATGTAACCCTAATGTAATTAATTCAAAAATTATATTAAGTTTCTTATACAGAATTTACAAAACACAATTTAATCCATTGTAATCAAAAGCTTTTAAGAGTCATAGGTTTGCAGAAAAATGAATAATGTGTTTCAAATGCCATAAAGATTGTACAAGCAACCATTACAACCATTTTTTCAACAACATACTATTAAAATAAACTTAAAAATAATTTTTTAATAAAATTTTATTAAAAACTGCCCAACAACAATATTTAATAAACTTTCTCATCGTTTAAGTATAAAAAAGATAGAATTCTAGATTCGAACAGCTATTCGAAAAAACATAATTCTCTTCAGTCATATCTCTAAAGTTATAATCCTTTAATATGCTTGAAATGCCTCAACAGCGAAATAACCGTTTAAATTAGTCATTTTTGGTTTTTCAACCCAAAGTATTATGATAAATTTTTGTTTTTTAATATAATTTCTTTCTTATACGCTAAATTCTTTCTTTGACCGTAAATAGTTTTTTCCATATTCCACTCTATCCGAATCATCAACTTTAAAATTTGCTAGCAGAAAATTAACACGAAATATGGTCTTTATACAAAAAATGATGAAAATATTTTAACTGATTCATACTTAATTACAGTTGCATTGCAGCATTTGGTATGGTCCATCTTAATGCTCTTTCCGCTTTTTTTCTCCTACTATAAATATACAATAAGAGAATATATTACGACATTAGCAGAATAAAGTTAACACAACACCATTTAAAAAAATGAAGTATTTCATTGTGAATTTTTCAAATTGCGCGCATATTATTAAATGATAAAATAATTTTAAATTATAATTTAGTAAAAATAATTTTAAACGCCAATCCAATAAAAATTTCCACTAAAATATTTGAAGACTATTGAAAAAAAAAATTTCTTTTTGAGAAACGAAAATTTTTAGTATACTTTTACTTTTTTAATTTAAAAAAAATATTACTCATATTATTTAAAAATATATAAAATCATGTAAAGTCAAATATATGTATATATTCTTGTTTATACCTATATATATGCAAATAAAAATTATATAACAGATAATTGAAAAAAATCCTCGTATATTTTATCCAAACATAATTTTTTATTTGATTTTTATTTTATCACATATAACGTACAATAATATGTGGTGTCGGCTTGGTAGATATATGTGACAGTATATTTTTTATATACATATTGACATTTATAAGAAATTGTTGTCTTATATATTAATAAAAAAACAGCAACGTAGACTAAAATCCATATCCTGTCAAGTTTTCTTTACGTGATACGTTATGTTGATATGAAAATTTTTTTTATATTATTAATGTAAATATTATTTTTATTTATGATATATTATATATACATACATACTCGTACATATTATATAAAAGTACATAAATTGTGTAAATTTATGAAAAAATTTGTGTATAAAATAATAAATAATTTAAGAATTTATTTTCAGGCTTTTGTTCCCGTGTTATTAAATTATCACATATCAGCTACATATATTTAAATTAAAGTAAGGAAATTATTAAAAAAATAATGAGTACCTCCAATTATTTTTAAAAATTAAATAAATGTATACTATCCAATATAATAGTTGCACTTACTTTGTAATATAACTAAAATATTATTCAATTACATTCGAAAAACCCTTAGATATTTAAAAAAACGAAAGAATCCAAGAAACTAAAAAGAAATTCATGTACAATTCTAATTTTATAGTAGGTCTACTTATTGATTCATTAGTGTCTCTATTAGTTTGTGTAAGTTAATGATTTTATAAAACAATCGCAAAATAAGAATATACAAATTTCGATGTTATTTATAATAAAATTATATAATAATATGTGATGGCTGGCAACCCAAAATATATCAAATCCTGAAAAATAATTCAAAGTCATTTGCAAAATGAATTTATAATGAGCTTGATATAACATATTATTAATGATTAAAGCATGTTATCTTATCATTTTGAAAAAACATATATACAAACATATGTATATATCAAAGAACTAAGATGAAAATCGGAAGTTAAATATTTTCTTTATGGTACTATCAAATATTTGTATATTTTATTAATTATTAATCGAATTTTTTTATGTAAAGAAATACGAAAATATATACGTACATATATATATATTGTACAACCTAATTTTACAACATTTATACATATAATAATTAATAAATATAAATATGCATGTTATACACATGTGTGTACCCACATGTAATAACAAAAATAACGTTATATAAAATTTTAATTTACACGATAATTTTAAGGATTTTGACCTAAATGTACTTACACATAATATAGTACTGCCGTTCTCAATTTTAAAAATATGAAAATTTTTTATTTGGTTATTAAATTTGATTGTAGCTTTTACTAATTGGATAGTAACTTTTACTACACATTATTATTAAAAATCTTGTTATCAAACCCAAATAGATTCATATAGTAAAATTAAGTAATATTTGAAAAATTAGGGAAGCAAAAGTGGAATTTGGTGTTTATTCAAGAATTGATAATAAGCTTGTAAATTTTATAACTATACATAAATTGCATTAAGAAATTACCGTCCTAGTATGCACAGGAAAAAGCACTTTAATTTTTTGCTTATGGCCCATCGTTCACTTGCTACATCGTTCACTTCCTTTGAGGTAATCAAAGAAGACTAAAGTAAGAGCTCAATGCAGACTGACTCTCAAATTAAATTCTGGTTAGTAATATAGCAAACTAATAATTGTTAATCTGAGGAGTTGCCTTAATTGTGATATATATTAAATAGTAATAATATTATTTATTTTGTGGCTGCTCAGCTCGTTTAAATAAAATTTAATATACACTCTAAAATCTTTAACTCCATAAAAATCGATTTTTAATAATAAATATTTTAATCTTGAATTTTCTTATATAGAACTCAATAGCTTTCTAGGGGTGAAATTAAACAATCAGTTTAAATGCATTTAACTGCTTAATTGCAATTAATAAAAAATAAATTAAAGATTTTATTGTTATTTGATGTTTATCAATTAAATAAGAAACTTTCAAATGCTTCTATACATATTATTTTTGTAAAGGCAGCTCATTTTTATTGTTATATACAATAATTGACAACTATTCTTAGATTTATCACATATTTGTTTCACTAAAAATTGAAATTTTCATTTAATACAAACTTTAAAGGAAAATAATTCCTGTAATTAATCATATTTGATCTTGATATAAAGATAAATGAATCAAATATGTACAAATGAAGAAATAAAAAATATATTTGAAAGCGTTTTTAATCAAAGATTTTTCGCAATGAAAAATGATTATTTGAAAAACCTTTTAATTTTTTTTACGAAAACAAAAAATTGATTTTGTTCTTTTTTTTTAAATTTCCATTTTATTTGCCATAATAATTAGTACATATCAAAAAGATATGGAGCTTAAAATTTATTAAGCTAAGTATTTATTTTATATGACCGTTGAGAGGAGACAAAATTTGCCACACTTTTTCTTTTATCCAATTCCCAATACAACTTTAATAATTTATTAGGCACTTTAATAATAATTTTCTGTAACTTTTAGTATATTTTGTTCATTTCATTGGCAGGCTGAACTTACGTATAAATTCAGAAAAAAAATGTGGTAACTTTTTCCTCATGATTTATGAATGATCAAATATTTTATACTGGAATCTGGCACTTCATTGGAAATAATTTAATCAAGCGGAATTTCATTCTTGTTAATACTCAAAATAAATTGTTGGGGCTATAATATCATCTTCATTATTTAGAATGCAATCATTAAAAAATACATGATATTAAAAATTAAAATCATGTTTTTCCTACAATAGACAGACACTCACATTTTTTTTTAATTTATAATTAATGCAATAAAATTTATGCATTAAATTGATGTACGCAAAGCACAAAAACACATTAAATACTTTTAATACATATGTGTATATTTATATATATGTACATACAAAATTAACTTGTATACTTTTACTTTTAGAGGGTTTGATTCAAGAGTATAATAGCCATAAATTGTGCCAATAACTTTTTTGTTACTATCATTAACACATAGTGTAATATATGCAACAGTAATTTTTAACAGATTTTTTATGACACGGAATTGCTTTATCGATAAAGATTACTTAATTCTGTTCTCATCTCTTTGTATAATTTTTATACTATATAAGAAATTTTATGCTTTAATCTGCTATAATAAATATTTATTATTATAAATTAAAGAAATATGGTTAAATATAAGTTGACCTTGAAAATTCAATACTGAGCTGATAGTTCTAAATTAAAAGATAGAATTTTTTGTGTCAAGAATTCAAAATGCATTAATACTGTATAAAATGTCATTGAAATCGAAAAAGTTCTTACAACAAGCTTTTAAATCATATATGTATGTTGGAATATTAATTTTTTCGTTCCTTAATTTTTTTGGAAAAAAAATGTTATATTAGTAGTAATGCCAGTAATTAAGAATTATTTTTTATATTTTTTTCATATTTCTAAAATAACTTAATCCTAGTACTTGATTTTCAACAAGACTGCTAGGTCACCATTTTATTTTAAAATAAACTTTATTAAAATTTCTTATATTAAGCTAACACACTGCTGGTTAGAGCTTACTAATAGAATAGTTAGAGCCCACTGAAATTTTTTTCAAGTAAAAACCAATTTAATATAAAATAAATAGTGAAAATAATTTGCAAGTGTTTCAAGACAAAGGCTGCGGTTTTAATGTTAATTACAATTTTCATTCAAATATTTTTCACAAATAATAACAAAAATATTTTAAACATCGTAGTGTATAAAGTATACAAAACTTATAGAAATTTTGCATTAATTTCAAACGTTTGTCAGTTGTCACTGATTTGAATCCAGTTTGAGGAGGAAAACATTTTTATTTTTCTGTCTTGATACGTTCTTCAGGCTACGTCATCCATTTATTCTGCAATTGTATTAAGAAAATTTTATTTCCATAAGAATTTATGAAAATTAAAAATAAGAAACTATATTTGTTATTAGTTCTTTATACTTGGATACATTTAAATTTATATGATTAATTTCAAACTTACTATAACAAAATTATCATAACACTAAAATAAATAAACTGTTATGAAGACATTTTTACACTACACGATATCATTATAAGTTGGCCTAATATGATATTTTGTTATACATATACGTATATAAGCTCTAACAAGTAATATATAAATAAACAATGTTCTTATTTAAAGCTATTTGAAGATAAATGTATATACTTGTATTTGTATATCATAGTTCAGTGTATAAACTATAAATTCTCACATTCATAAAAAATTATTGTATGTATATAAAGTGTGTCAAAAGTTCAACCCGTAAATCTTTTATAAATTGCGAATAGTAAAAGTTTTTACAACATTTTTTTTTTTTTCATTTTCACCAAATCCATTAAAAAGTTTCTTTCTGAAAAAAAAAACATGGAAAAGGCAGAATGCATTCAATTCATTCAAAAAAGGCAGAGTGCATTACACTATTGGATTTTCATCTGTCATAATTTTATAAAACTTTCTATTACATATTTTGCACAAAATTTTAAAATAATTTGGAAAAATAGGAAAATAATATTTCACTACTATTCATTAGAAATTATGTTCTTAGATTATAAATTAAAAAATATTTTATTTCCCGAAATATTACAATACAATTACTGGTATACAAAATATAATAATATTAATTGCAAAATATTTTAAAATTTTTGTTATGTTAGATTGAAAATTTTTCCAAAAGCTCTCAATATATTAAATTTATGTTATTGTCCGAAAAAGAAAATAAATTTTTTTTACACTTTTTGCATCTTAGAATATTACAGAACAGAATTTGTATAAATCTTAAAATCATTTCACTATAAAAATTTTCAATCAAAGTTAATCTGTATTATTTCTGCAAGTGACCCAAATATTCCCTTCTAAATTGTAAATTTATCATAGAATTCACAAATCACTTCATTTCACAATTTTTACCGACCGTATTGTGTAAACAATAGGTAGGTTATGTGATGGCAAGAAATTTTGCATATCGAGTTTTCGGTGGGAATGCACTTCTTCATAGTAGGGAAGTGTAAGTAAACTATTTTCAGCAACTTGTCGGTCCGTCGGTCTGTGTGTGCACGCGTGTATCTCAAGTTTGGCTGAACCGATTTTCATGAAATTTTATATGTAAGTCTATTTCCACCATGGCACGGATTGATCAACTTTTGGTATATAACAGGCCTCGGGAACTGCACTTTTTAGCGGGCCTGTTTTACATTTTTGAACATTTTGAAGAAAATATTCAACCGATTTATTTGAAATTTTATATATAAGCTCAGTTCGACCGTCCGCGAAAACTTCTATGTTTTGGAAGAAATCAGGCATCGGCAATTAGACGTTTACTACGGGCCATGTATATTTTGTGTATATAAAGAGAAATAATCAACCGATTTCATTGAAATTTAATATTTGAATTCCTCGTATTAAAACAATGAACATGTAAATTGTTTGGAAAGATCAAGTCTCGAAAACTGACCTGCGGGCCGATTTTACATTTTTCACCATATCTACGGAACGAATTGATGGAATTTCTTGAAATTTGATATTTGAGTTGTGGTTGTTATGGAAACTAACTGGCGAGCATTTCAGGAATTCGGGTAGCACAAAGCGAAACTCTACTAAGAGCCAAATTTACATTTTTCTAGGTATGTTAACTATAAGCTTACTAATGTCCTAAAAATTGGAAAGAAGTATTTAACAGACATTAAATACTTACAATACACAATGCGGTCGGTTATGTGCTGACCACATCAGTTTTTTTTTTCTTGTCAAGGAGATCTTATTATCTATATAAATAATTATTTTTTCTTATTTTCTTACTTTGACACCCAAATTCATAGATCATGATCATATACAAACGATCGTTATAAAGTTACTTTTGTTTGAAATATTTTAACAATCACGTGAAGGTAACCGTGAAAACATATTATCTTCATAAATATAAAACTAAAAAAAATATAAGAGAAAAGTTGCGAGTTTTACTTTAGTTTGAGCTTAAATCTGCGTCAGATTTGGCGAATGCTGATGAATTTGAAATACAAAATACATAATATTTATATTTAATTTTTAAAATAACAATATCTTATTGTCTATGTATGTATATGCTTCAGTCAGGATTTCGGCCAAAATGTCAGAAACGTATCCCAAAAAAAAATGCTTGAAATTTACGAATTTGCATTATAAAACCTTAATTAACTTGAATTTTTGATTAAAGTTTAAAATAACTAAAAATGAACCCCGAATATTGAAAAATAATTAACTTTTTTATAATTTTATCTATATTGTTATATTTGCATATATATATATATATATATATATTAATCATCTAAGTTGATTAGGCTTTTAATTAAATTTCTAGTTAAACTAAATATAACAAAAGAAGAATTTTATTGATGAAAAATCATTGGAATTGCAGTAGATACAACAAATCGAGATTTCTTGTAATTTTAAAATTAATTGTACTAATACTAAATTAATACCAGAAAAAAGATAGAAGCTTAAAGATATACCATAAGTAATACAAGGGAAATAATATTGCTTATGTAAAAAAAAATATAATTCTTTTATTTAATTTTTACAGTATAAACTGTTTTACCTTAACAGCAAGCCTATTGTAAATGAATGAATTTATTTCTAAAAAATACCTACAAAATATTATCTTTCTAATGCATTTTTATTATAGACAAATTGTTTGATCTTTAAATTCTTTATAATTTTTATATTATTTAAGATTTCAATAAAATATAAACAATTTGTGTATTTCAATAAAAGAAAAAAAAAATTACAATTTCAGAATTGTCAAGGTGTTCTAGAGAAATTATAGAGAAATCTCTTTAACGTAGGTGGTTTGTTAAAACTATAACAAACATATATATATATATATATATATGTATGTGAATATATTTAATAAAAAATTTTGTTTTAATATTGAATCAATATGACAGATTAAATTTCTTAGAATGTACCTTAATACATTGATGAAAAAAAAAGTGCTGTCAATAGAAATATATAATTAATTTTCTCCATATATAATAGCAAATTTATAATATTTTTATGTTCATATAAGTTTGTGGGGCTTAGTTTATATTGTTTATACTTTTAATACCTGAACATATCTAAATACAGCGATACATTTTTTTAATATTAATAAAATATTGATGTTAGCATAAAATTAATATTAAATATGCCACTTACTTATGTTTGCAAAAACGTAGCACCAATAGATATATAAACTTATAATGATTTATTGATTTTGATCTGATACTAAGACTTTTTAAAAATGTCTGAAGTAAATTTCTCAAATGAATGTATGTATACTTTTATATATATCTAGCTCAATATATATCAACATAATTCCTCAGAGAACAAATTGTTCAGAAGAAATGAAGTTGAAATTTTTTTTATATTTTGTGCATAATATGTACTACGAGTATCTAAGCACTAAGTATTGAATTTTTGTTTTAATAACGTTTTCTGAAATATTTAAATTCTGTTTAGAAAATCAAAACCTTAAAAATATTAATTTAAACAAAAAATTGTTTCTAATCCGATAATAGGGAAAACCTTGAGTAATCTAACTAAATCTTAATAACTCATATAATTAAGGAGAGGCACAGATATACATTCCTGAATTTAAATCATGGAACACTAAAACTGAAAGTACAGATATGCATGTTATAATAGTAAAATATTGTAAAAATCTAAATTTTATTAGTAAAGTTGAACGATTTTTCATTTACATCACATTTTTACAACCATAACATTAAGATATAACATAGAATCTAAATACATCTTAAAGCTAAATTTAAATTAATTTTATATTTCTGAAGAATTCATTTTTTAAACATCTATATTTTCAAGCATTAATACTTAACCAACCAAAAAAAAAAGTTTTCTAGCACAAGTTAAAACATTATTTTCAATTCATGATCAATTAACACGTTCAAAAAATCTAACACGTGTTATATTTTTCTTTAATATTAATGTATATAATAATAAGTTTATAGAGGTTATAATATACTTTAAAAGGTTACTATACATAATAATGACCTTGAATTTTTTTTAAGAAAATTTTGTAATTACTTCTTTAACTTACAAGAAAAAATTTGGATATGTTTTATGTATTCTTTTAGGATACATAAGTAAATAAAGGATATAAATTTTTTAAAATATAAAACTGGACAAAAATATTTTTATAAAAATAAATTTTTATATGCTTTTAAATTGTAGAATAATAATAAAATTAATATAGTGCCTTGATCTACACACTTAACTGACTAGTAAATTTATTAACTATCATAAAATTTAACATAAAATTTTCAAGTCATCTAATAGATAAATAGGTACAATGTTTTTCATAACAAGTATTATGAAGGTATTTTTAATAAACTCAACAATTTCAATATTAGAAAATTTCAGTTTCTACATTAAGAATATTTAAATTACTCTTACTAGTAAAATGTTAAAATAAATGGCAAATTTTTCATATTTTTTAAAAAAAAAAATTTATCTTCCAGTACTTTTAGAGTAATATTGCTAATAATTTTTTGTATTTATATGAAATTAAAATCTTTAAAAAGCTTTAAATAAAATAAGTATATAATAAAATGCATAACGTATATATAACATACATACATACATGGTTTGTGTTATAATTTATTTTCATATTCATTCATCAAAAAATTTTCTAAAATATTGTATATACTTACATAAATATGTATATTTACTAAATTGAAAGTTATATGAGTAGTGAATTCTCTTGAGTAATATATTGCTTAAAATGAGTGAAATTTTGCATTATATAGATTATAGAACATAAAATAAAAGTACTAGCGACAGAACAACACTGAATAAAAATAATAATAACAAAATAACTCATTATTGTTATTCAACAAAGTTCAAGTCGCTTCAATATTTTGTATGAAAAGAATTTAAAGAATCATACAAGAATAAAATGAAAAAATCCATATTTTCCAACTCTCATTATTTCTATTATATTTGCTTATGATGGTTCAAAATTTTACAATATTATTAAAAATGAAAATATGATGTCACCAAGTACGAGAATTTGTCAAAAGTACATACTATTAAGAATTTTATTGTGATAGTTTACTTTAAAGTACACACATATTTTATATAACACATTACCAATATCGTACAATACTGCCATTTCGATCGTACAATACAAACAATAACGAATAAATCCATTCGCTAGATGTAATATCAAATGCTAGCGAATGTAATAATTGTCAATCAACATTAACTCAAAAAAAACTTATTCTTGCATTTACAAACAAACTCAATTTTAAATTTAAAGTCTCATATTCTTCATCCCTTGAGCGAATTGAAAAAGGTTGAGTGTCTTCAATTTTGAGTTTTAATTTTGAAAAAAAAAAATTAGAAAAAAAAGAGTTACAGTTTTGAAATTACATTGTGGTTCAAAGGAATTAAGTTAGACAAAAATTAAATGGAGTATGTAATGCTTTTTTAGATATATAATGAGGCTTATTCTGAGTATAGAATCACTAAATGATAGTGATATTTTTATCGTAAAAGTTTCAAAAATTTTATAATAGATACAAATCATTTGTATGATTTGGTTTGTGCTTACAATAACAATATCGAATTTTTCGATATTATCGCTATCGCTCAATAATTCGATACTAAGAATAAAACTTAAAAAAACGGCTATAGAACTTAAATTAAAATAAAACTTCAAATATAACTAATTTTTATTAATGATTTATTTTATTGGCCATTTTGACAAGAATGGTTATTACATTGACATGTTTTATAAGACTTGTGCAACATTTAAATATATATATGTTTTTTTTTCTGTATACAATTTATAGCAATTATTTATTTTTGAATTATAATTAGATTTAAATTTTTAAAAATTATTATTTTTCATTTTTTTCTCATTTTTTCTTTTTTTTTTCTTTTGTTGTAAGTAACATGTTCTCTAGTTCAAAAAAAAATTAAGTAGCAAGTTCAGTATGTAAATACATAGTATAAATTTAAATACTTCACAAGCATTTTATCTCAAGTTAAAAAAAAAAAAACAAAAAATTTATGCTACAATTGAAAAACAAAAATTTTAATTGAAACATACCAAAAATATTACAAAAAAAGATTTTAATTTTTTAAAATATACAATGTATATATATATAAATATTTTACATATATATATATAATAATTTCTCTGAACTTTTAATCTCCAGATAAATTTAGGCACTAAAAAATTGATCACAATAAATTAAAAATTAATTGCAGATTCTGAGGTACGATTTAAATTTAGTTTTTTCCTTATTTTTTATTAGTTTTTCTTGCAACGATTTCCTAAATTGTCCGAAATTAAAAAAAAAAAATATATATATTATTATTAAAGCTATATTTAAAAAAAAAAGTTAAAATAAATTTAACAAGACAACATAAATAATTTTAAAGAGATTTTTGTACCTCAAAGTAATTTGCAAAATATGAAAATTTAAATATTTTATGTATAAAAAATGTTCTTTGTTGCTGAAAAAATCAAAATCGCGAAAAACATTGAAAATTTTACAAATATATTTTTTTTTATTTCTTTCAAAACCAAATAATAATTATTTTTGGTCCATATTTTGTAAAACTTAATTTATTGCAAATATGTAATTTATATGTAAATGTTTCTATACATATAAAAAAATAATTTTGTTATTTAATTTCTTAAAATTAACTTCTTTCTTTAAATATCTTTTAATATATTTATACAGTAAGAAATCAGCATTATAAAAAAAATATATTTCGTACTTAATGAACTAACAAATAATAAGAGTAAAAAAAAACTTAAATAAGCAACGATATCGCATGTAAAATACACTTAAATAAATTTAAAATAAAAAAAAGTTTTTCGTTCTTAATTTTTTTTTCTACTTTTTGAAGCCTTATAACTAAAAAAAAAAACCATTTGATTTACAAACATTATAGACGCTTAATTTTATTATGAACTTTAATATAATCAATCTGTAACATGTATTTGAAATTAAAAATCATAGTTATATTTAGAGAACAAGAAAATAATATTTTATATATACTTTACAATGAAATCAAACAGATAACATAAAATTTGAAAAAAAAACTCTAATTTTAGTTTGTATACTGAAAATAAAATTTAAATTTAAGGAAAGGTAAACAATAGGACAAATTATTCAAATTTTTTGTGCAAGAAACAATTTTAATAGAATTAAAATTTAATTTTAAAAATTAAAAAAAATTAACGAATACATATAAATTCATTGATTTTTTATTAATTTCTATAATCAATTTCAAAATTTTCCTGGCCTTTCACATAAAAAACACAATGTAAATTACAAAATGTTACTATGTATTCATATTCTATAATGAAAGCACAGCACATTAATTATATTAAGACCAAAAATAAGTTATTAAATAGAAAATTATTCGAAATTAAAAAAAAAATTGTTTTTGTTTGAAGATTAAATATGGTTTTGCATAACCATATTTAATCTTCATTGAAATGGATAAAATTGTACAATATTGTTTCATAAATACCTTTATTATTATTGTTAATAGCTATGTCACAAAAATCAAATATAATTTCAATTATAGTTTAAAACTTTCTTATAGTAATATGAAATTCATTATACATTGTCATAAAATTTTATCATTTAAAATAATTAAATGCATTTGAAAGCAAGAAAAAATCAATAGCCAGAATTATGTGTACTTATTGAAATAAGAAAAAAAATTATTAATAAATTGATAATATTAAAAATCATAATAAATAGCAAAAAATTTAATTTAAAATATATTTATTACATATATTTTACTATATGTGTCGCAAATATATTTTTAATTCTATTAATGTATCACTTACAGAATAATTTTAACAAATTAATAAAATATACAATTGTTTTTTATGTATGTATATTAAAATATAATTATTTTTATGCATATTTAAATTTTATACATATTATATCGATATTAATACATTTAATTTATATTTCTTACTTTAAATTTTTTTTATTATTTCATTTTTGTGTTGTATATAAAAAATTCTCAATTTTTTTTTTCATTTCATAAAATATATTAAGGCAACCTAAAAAATTAAACAAGATTATAATAATTCTTATGAATATTTATGTATACATTGATGATGTCGATTATTTCATACAACCATATTATTGTATTTTAACTGAAAAAAAGACAAAAAAAAAAAGAAATTATAAAAAAATTTTTATTAATTTATTTTAAAATATACAGAAAATTTTTAACCACATCTAATTACAAATATTTTATTATTTTAAACATTGTACACAATATGAATAGTTTGTTACATCAAATATTTTCTGATAAAAAACAGTCATTTCATTTTTAGGTTTTTTTGGTTTTTTTACAAATTTTTTTTTATTTTTTCTCATATTAATAAATTCTTTCGATGTATATTTTTTTTTATATTAACTTATAACTAGGTATTTTGAAATTTTCTGTTAGTTATCAAAGCATTATCATTTTTTATCATATCAAATTCAATAACGAAACATGTAATCTTTTAATTAAATATTTTCATAAATTTAATTGTTGTAAAGAATTTTATTTTTCACTAGAATAGTTTGTTTTTTGTTTTCTGTACTTTCAGAATTAATTTTGAAATATCAAATCAACAAAAATATAAATTAGAAAGTATGATATTTTAAAGTTTAAACTTCATAGATTAGATATGAGAAACTTACATCCAATTCTTTTTCAAATTTATAATTATTATATATGTTAATTTTCATAAATAAATGATTTTAAGATACTTTAGAAATGTAAAGTTAATTACATTTAAAATGGGTATTTTGGAATATTCATTTATTATTTAAAAATTAGTTTATAAAAGTTTGAATTCATTGGCTGTTACTATGAAAATTACTATTGAATTCAAGTTATACATTTTTAAATTAAATATTGGACATATTAAACTTTACCATATACTTTATATAAAAAAATATCAGTTTATAAGATCATTTCAAAAATTTTAAAAAATCATGTATATCTATTAAAGAACAATTAAATTCATGAGATTGACATTATTTTAAACTCATTATTTTATGTTTTAATTTGTTAATATTAATGTTATAATTAAGTTTTGTACCATATATTGAAATTTTTTATGTGTAAATGACACTTTACAGCCAACGAGCAGCATAGTTTTATTGGAAATAAAATTAATTTCACACAAAATTTGGATAAAATAATAAAAGTGAAATGATATTTTAGGTGGATATTTTTGAAGAAGAAAAATAAAAATAAATTTAATATTCCATACATTATTTAGTACGTGTATTATTACAGCAAATATTTTCTGATTATTTATTATAAAAATTTATGAATATTATTTTCCTACATTGGTCACAATCGACATTGAACTTACAATATTTTAAAAAAATTTACTATATAAAGCATTAAACATAAACATCGATTTAATATCTTTTATGTAATGATCATTATTAATTAAATTTTTTATCATTACTATTTATTATTCATAATGAATATTTTTGCATATAAGTTTTTTTAAAATAGTTTCATAAAAATTTCGTTGGATTTTATTTTTTCTTTTTTTAACTTACGTACTATGAAATTTAAAATATAAAATATACAAAATAGTTTAAATTTGTATAATAACATGTATGTATTTTTAAAAGTACATGTGTTTTCACTCATGTTTTATTAATTCAATTTTCTTTTATAAGCTTTTATACTTCGTTTATTTTTCCATATCCCTAAAATGGATTTGAATAAATTTTAATATGTATTCATTTTATTTATTTATTTTTTTTTTAATAAATTTTTTATATAATTATTATTAAACAATTTTTAGCATTTTTCAAAAAAAAAATTCCTAATATTTTTTTTTTCCTTTTGTATTTTTTAACATTAATTCAATTTCAAATAGGATATAACCATTTTCAAATTTAAAATTTTCAGTTAATTAAAAAAACATGAACATAAATCCGATCATTACTTCAAATTTAATGGCGAATTTTTCCAATTGCAAAATAAATATTTAGTGATTTCAAAAAAAATATATAGAAAATAATGCAAATTTCCTTTTTTTCTTATTTGTCTTAATTAAGTTTTTAAACTTATATAAATGTAAAAAGAAGAGATACTACTAATTATAAAACAGTATAGGATTTACTATACTGTTTGATGAGTAACAGCTTTTCAAAGTCATATTTAGTGAACATTATTACATTAATAATAGTTACTTTGCATTAAATTTTTTTTTAAAATTTTGGAAATTTTGATTTTTAATTGCAAAACTTTCAAGTTGAGCACAACTTTTTTTTTTAATTTCCTAGTTAATTAAAAGCACTACATACTGCTGAAAAGAATATGTATATGAAAACACTATAATTAATGAAAATGTTCTCTGTATATCAACGTTAATAATATGTACTAGGAAATTGATAAATTCATTCAATTAAAATTTTATAACTTGTACAAAAAAAATTACTAAAATAAGCTATGAAATATTTCTATTTTGCGTATTATTAAAAATATATGTGTATGATAATATACGCAAAATATGTATAATATTGTTTTCTTATTCAAATGTTCTTGAAAAAACTTTGAAAAATTTTTGAAATTAACTACTTATTCTTATAATCTATATGTATGTCACGTATTCACGTATAATTAATCATTAACAATCAAAGTGTATATTTATACAACATTCTATCTAGATAAACGTACAATTACATTTCTTACATCCTTTCGCTTTATTGGTTCAACATCAAAATTTATTTTAAATTTTACTAAATCTCACTCACATCTAGTATTTTGAATATTATCTAAAATGAATTTGAAATTGATTATTCCTATTTTTCTTAACCTGAAAAAAAAAAGAATTATTTTAATACATTCAAAATAGCATCTAATTTTTTCTATATATGTACTTTCTTTTTTACAATATTTAAACAGTTTTTAAATAATTTACGAACTTTTCTTTCCAATAGATAATATAAAAGTTTTGAAACCATTCTCTGAATGTAAATATGTACTTTATTATTATTATAGTAAAATAATTTACAATGAAAACTTATTTTAATAATTTTGAATATGAAAATTTCTTTCTTTTCCCTTAAAATTGTTTTTGTAAAGAATTCTCCTAATATCTTTTTACTATTCTCTAAAAATATTTAATTTTTAATTTGAAAAATAACTTCTTATATTTTTATTCTGTATACATGTATATAGGTACACGGTATATAGTTATGCTTTTATGATATACATAATTAAATACATTTTGTAAATTTGAAGATATGAAGAAATTTTACGAATTAGGCTTTTTTTTCACAATAAAATTTAATAATTACATTTATTTATATTTAAAATATATAATTTACAGTAATTATAAATACATATATATATACATGTATGTAGTAATAATACAAATTTACGTATTGTAACGTTTTCTATAATTTAATCAGGAAATATTATTTATTTGAATATTTTCATGTAATATTCATAATATATTCAAGTTTATATAAATATTTAACTATATTAAATTTTACTTTTGTATTTCAATTCAATTAAAAAAATTTTTCTAAAATATAAATATATTTTGTAAAATATGGTCATTGTTTTTTTATTTAAAATTCATGTAATTTATACATATATTAATATTGAATTCAAAATTCTTTGTTTATGATAATTACATTGAAATTTTCCCTGTTATTTTGTTATTTGGCTTCTTTAATATGAAATAGTTAAACAATTTTATAATGATGTACATAATACAATGGATACAATATATTTTTAGTGAAAATTTTGTTTTAGAGAAAATTATTATTCAAAATTTTCTTTTTAATTGCATACTACTAAAATATGTTTAAGTTTTAAAATTACGTAAGTGTATGGTAAAATCGTTGAAATTAATAAAGTAATATAAGAAATACTAAATAATTTTGAAATAATATACAAAAAATCACAACTTGTTTAATATTAATAGTATGTACATCATTAATATGATAGAAATATATATTTTTATTTTAGTCATTTGAAAGTAAAATCAAATTAAATTATTTTGTACTTTTACATTATTTGTTAAATTGTTTGTTTTAAATACTTAAAAATTGCCATATTTGAGTTTATCATATTTGACAAGTACAAAATCAACTAAATATTTATTTTAATAATTTTTCTATTTCAAACATGATTGAAGTTTAAGTTCTTGATGACCTCTATGCAAAATATAGTAATCAAAATATCAAATGCAAAAATTCATTTTTTCAATTTTATTTTTTTTATAATTATGAAATTTTTAATGAAAGGTGTACATTCAAACTGCAATTTCCATATTATAAAAAATTTAAAATTGCATTTGATTAATGAAAAAAATAAAACCTCTAAAAATTTGTTACAATTTATTCCTTAAATTCAACAATATACTGAGACATTACAAAATTTGCTTTATTCTTGTATTATGGAACACAATAATATTGAATTTACATATAAGTTTTAGAATAAAAATATTAATTAATGCATTTGATTATATTTGTATATCTTGCATATCAAAAATATTCAAAAAATTACCAATATAGTATATTTTTATTCTAATTAACTACATAATTTGTAAATTTGTATGAAAATTATTATTATTTAAAGATTTTTGTGTAAAACAAGTTAATAGTATTTGTACTGTACAGAATTCATGAAATATTGTAAACAAATGATGTTATATTTTA
Source organism: Condylostylus longicornis (assembly GCF_029603195.1). Taxonomy (NCBI): domain Eukaryota; kingdom Metazoa; phylum Arthropoda; class Insecta; order Diptera; family Dolichopodidae; genus Condylostylus; species Condylostylus longicornis. Next base: position 674,651 of record NW_026578009.1, on the reverse strand, counting down.
GTAGATTTTAAAGATAATAAAAAAATATTTATCGATTCTTTTGAGAAATAAATAAGATTTTCATTAACCTGATTAATTAGTTTTTATTCATAAAGAATCCATTTTTAATTTAAAAAAAAAAAAAACAAAGATTTACATATATACTACGCATATAGAGTAATTTCATTGTAACTTTAATTTTTGCACTGCGTTATTTTTTTTAATTTGTTTCGAAATTTTTTTTCTATTTTTTATTAATTTAAAACATAAAATTCTTAGCTTATATTTTTTATTTATTATTTTCTTTTTTCAAATATTATATAAAACGCATAAAGAATTCTACTTATTCTACTATTTATTTAATATATTTCAAACAACAATTGACGGAGTTTAAAGTTTTTTACTTTTTATATTTAGCATTTCTGTAATTGTTCAAAATTTATTTTCTTAAATTATGAATCCTTAATTTAAGAAAAATAAATATTTTTTTTTTAACTTTCAGCTACATTCATTTTTAGTTTCACAAAATATTTTTGTATCAATTCACGTATATGTAGCATATTAGCCAAAGTTATTTAAAAATTTATTTTTATTTTAATTTTCAGTAACAACCATTATACTGTGGTATCTTACAATAGTTTATTTAAATGTTTGCCTTTAATTATTCAAAAAAAAAAATCTAATCTACTGCTATCACATTATTCTTAAGTGTTGTTTTTTTTTAATATTCTTTTTCTTTAGACTGCCAAAAAAATTTGAAAAGATTGCGAAAATAAATTCCTCTAAAGTAAATTACAAACTATAATATGTATGTCTTATGTATGATTCTTACTTACATCAATGAGTATAATAGAAAGATCTAATGATCTACTCTTTTACATTACATTTTTGTAATTTGTTTATTGAGGAATATTTTAAATATTTTACATATTTTATTTTTTCAGTTTTACATTTCACGTTTTTAGTTTTGGCCTCTAAATCTCTTTTAGGAATTATTTAATAGAGAAATTTTATACAAAATATTTGAAAACAGAATTTAAAACATCAACTTATTAAACTTATTTTTTTTTCTTTAAAATTATTATTTTGTAAATAAATCGGGAACACTTAATTATAATCTGTTTTCCATTGTTATTTTATTTTTTGCATTTTTTTATTTCCATTTTTTATTTACACTTTAAAACAAAAAAAGTAGAAGGGAAAATAATTCAATCCAATTTTATTCATGATTGGTAACCTTTATAATTAATGTAATATCTAACACGACAACACATAGTATACATAGATTGAAAAAAAATATATATATATATTTATATATATATTTAATAAAACAGTAACACAAATAAAAGTACATATTTCAGCCCTATAAAATTTTTAACATATATTTTTATATAATTTAAAAATGTTTTAAATTTCATTATAAACCGTTTAAACTGAGGCCTTAATATCACTATAAATTATTTTCATTTTTTTTTCATTTTCCCATATATTCGCATTTTTTTATTATTTTCTTTTTTTATTCGTAATTTTTAAGTTTGTATCATTTTATGCAATAAAACATCTTAATAATCTACTTCTGTAGGTTACCAAATAAATAAGAAACATTTAAAATTTTTAATTCAACAAATTAAAAACGTAATATTTTGCTTATACGATATTTATATATTTTATTGTTATAGGATATATGAAAACATAGAAATATGTTTTCCTATGACTTAAAAAAATTTAATATTTTACATTGCTGTTTACAAAAATAACAAAATTATATGTTAATTAACTGTATTGCATAGTATTTAATTAAATCAAAAAAAACAAAAATAAAAAAAAATTAAATCTACTTAAAACAATAAAAACTTTAAATCTATTCTGTTAAAAAAAATATAATTTAATTCTGTTGAAGAAAATATTATTATATACTAAACTTTGCGTTGTAATTTTATATTTATTTTAGTAATCATACTTTTTTTTTATTAAATAATCGCAATATATTTTTATTTTATTGCATTCATTGCAATAAGTAAATTTTATTAGTAATTTTTAAATATTCGTAAAATTTAGATTATATCTCTAATAAAAAATATAAAAGCTTTAAAATATTTTCATGTTTTCTATACTATTTTTTACTATTAATTTGAGTTTTTATTTTTATATAACTATATTTAGGCTTAAATGACCCCATCAAATTGACATTAATCTAAAAAAAAATATTTTTTCTTTCTTTTTTATTTTCTTAATTTTTTATTTTCATACTTTTATTTGAATAAATTTTTTTTTGATAAATATTTGTAGATCATTAAAAAGCAATTTTAATTTGCCTAAAATTTTTATTGTTAAATTTAAAAAATTAAAACAATGCTATTTTAATACAATAATCAAAAAATATCATTGTTTAATTTTTTATTTTTATTAAGTTTTAAAAAATTCGTACAACCTTTTTTATGTTTTATGATGTTTAAATTTCATAACGGTAATTAATATTCCATAATTTTAGTTAAGATTAAATGTATAATTCTCAAATTTAATTTTTGAACTTATGTAAATTAATTGTTCTTTCTACGAGTATGTTAATTATTATTATGGCATTCTTCAGTTTTTCTTTTTCAATATTTTTTTAATATCCAAATTTTGAAGAACTGTTTATTTTAAATATACGATCTTAAAATAGTTTGACGAATTCAAGTAATAATACAGAACTTTAAGAGAAACTTAATAATCAGAGACAAAACATCAAAATTACTACGTAAACTAAAGTAACATAGTGGTAATGAACTACAAAATAAATTTAAACATATTTAAAATTTATCAAATTTGTATTCAAAAGATCGAAAACATACGTTTTTACGTAAATTAAAAAAATTTTAGGTATAAAAAATAAATTACATTTTTTATAAAAATTATCATAAAAAATAACAAACAATATTTTCAATTTTCTAGGTTAGAATTAACTTTTGAATACAAAATATGAAATAGTTTGAAAAAAAAAACTAAAATATAAAATTTTAAAAACAAATTAAAATTAAACAAAAAAATTAAACATATACATACCATTTACATGCAGGACGTTTTGTGTTTTAATGATTTTGTTTGTTTTAATCTGTTGATGTTGTTTTTTAATTTTTGGTTGAAATTTTATTGTTTATTTTTTTATTTTGAAAACTATCACTTCTTTATTGTATATACCTTCTGTAGCATAAAATTTTAAATTTTAAAAATAATTTCGCATTTGCTAAAATATGCGTAATATTTAATAAAAACTTCCAATTCAAGTTATTTTTTTCGTTAGAATTATTTTAATTTATGTAATTTTTATTATTTTTTTTTTTAATTTATTGCGTTATAGAAAATTGTATCTGATTGTATAATATCTGAAAAATCGGGTTGTTCGAATTGATTTAAAGAAGTGGGATCGTATATATTGCTGGACATTTAAAAGAAAAATAAAATAAATAGATAAATAAATAAATTAAACAAAATTAAAAAAAGAATAACTAAATTCTAGACAGATATTAAAAAGTAATACACTATAATTAATAAATTCAAAATTAAAAAAATACAAATCTAAGTTGGTTAAATTTTTATTATTAAATCACTTATTTTAAACTGCTGGTTTAAGTGATATCTTATCATGAATAAAATAAAAATTTAACCTTATATCTAACACATATTATAAAACAAAAATTTATTTTTATTAATACATGCAAATTAAAATAAAATACGTGCTGTACAAAAAAAACTTAACAGGAACACAAGGCAAAGAAAAATATTTAATAATTCTAATAACAAAATCATAAAAAAAAACATATCCAAAATTTTTAACGATTACATTATTCACATTCACAAATATTATTTATATTTTACATTTTATTTTTAACTTTCTTTTTTACGCTATGACATTGTGATTTTTTTTTTTTTTTTGTTTGAATTCATATTATAAATTTGATATTTTTTTTTCTCAATTGAACAAAAAACCGAAGCAGAGAGATGCATACAAGTAAAATTTAAATGTTTAATGAATAAAAAATGACACCTTCCAAGTGGTTACGAAATATCTTGGTTTATAATCATTTAAAATATTTTGAGCAAATATTAGAAGTAACATAATATTGTTAGTAGAAATGTTTTTTATCTATTTATTTTTTTAGGTTAATTTAAAGATGCATAATTGTGCTATTCTGGAAAGTATTATTACTGCTGAAATTATAAAGAAAGAGCATGGAAAGAAGCATCTAATTAGCAAAAATTTTTGTGAAATAAAAAGGAAAATTAAATTTGTATTAAACCAAAAAAAAAAAAGTAAGCTTCGTTAATGAATATTGAATGAATGTACATATTATTATTAAATAATTTCAAGATATCAATGCAACTTTTCCGAAATCATATTTTTTTATCTAATTCTAATTTTGTAACAATATAAAGTATATGTATTTATACGTAGTATAAAGGAATATTTTGCTTTTATCTTTAAAATATTGAAATTTTAAGGTCCGGAATCTTAGTTGACTAGATTAATAACAATATATTACTCATTTGCTAAACAATAAATAGTATTTAAAAAAATAAGTTTTTTGAAATACCAAGAAAAACATTCCAGATTAACTACCTATTAACATGTGTATAAGTAAGTAATAAATATACTAGAACTAGTATTTCACAAAAATTCAATAAAAGTTGCAATGATATTTTAAAACAGCAAATAGCATTTATGTGTCAGAAATTAGGGAAGCCTGTGATGTCAAATTTTTGCTAAAATTATATTAATTTACATATTATTGAACTCGATATTTAAAATAAACTTTATTTTCGAAATATCATTTACCTGGGCGGATTCATATCTATATCTCTTGAATGTGGTGATTGCATCGTATGTTGTGGAGTATTTTGCTTTTCAATAATCGGGATACTCACCCGAATTTGATTTCGCACATATCCATCGGGTGCCACTACCTCCGATTCTAAAAACAAATTTTAGAGAAATTTTTAAATAAAAATAAAAAGAGAAACTTTTTAAAAAATTTTAATCATACCCCGACGTGGAGAATAAAATTGGCCGAATGCTTCATCCTTTGGAATATAAGATGATGGTCCTTGATACAGATATTGCAACGTTGAAAGATCACTTATTCTATCTGGTAAAGATAAGACATTCAAATCCCTGGCTACCCATGGTGCCAACATTAAAGTATCTCCGTTATTTTTTACACCAATTGTTACTCCACCTTTGGAGACAATACGAAATTATATTATCTAAATCGGCCACATTTTAAAACAAAATTTAATGAAATACCTAATTCACTATCAGAAAATCTTATTAAAAATGTGCCTTCAGGACACTGACGTAAAATTTCTGTAGCATTCCTTTTACTAATAAAACCATTAATACAGCCAGCTTGCCAAGGTTTCAATATATGGTCTTTTGTTAGTTTCATTGTGTGGTAGAACCAGTCCCAAAATGTAAAAGATCTATCTTTTAAAGGTTCTTTACAAAATTGTGGCCAAGTAACATACTTGCTATCAGTATTGGTTTCATTATGCCAAAATATTTTTTCATCTAAAAATTGTATATAAAAATTTTTAACAAATAATTTTATTAAATGGTTGTTTATGACAATATTTTACTACTTACACAAAAAGTTCAAATTTTCTGGAGTTAACTGTCTACCAGTGTTGCTGGAAAATTTTGTGTTTAAAGCTTTTGATAAATCACTCCAATTTACTCTTTCTGGCACTTGAAAAGGATTTCTTATAATATCTGAAAATGCATTATCCCATGTAATTGTTGCCCATGATTGCGGTTCTTGGTTTCCATGAACAATTACAACAACAGGTAATGACAATGTCCACGCCTAAAAAAAATTTATCGACAAATTTAAGTTAGTGTATTTTACTCAAAAAAATTTAATTTACTGTTATTTTGTAATGTGGACCGCTATGAATGTGGCCATTGTTATGAAAATCTACAGTTGTATAGAACAATAAAGCAAACTTTTCATCCATAACGCTTTCAGTACCTTTTTTTTCCGTACGCTTTATTTTTTTCAATTGCATATTTCTAGAAATTGAAAAAAATTTATATTTTTTGTTCTTCTATTTAATATAAAAACATACCTAAAATGAACCGCAAAGTGTCGATTTGAATTTTGTGGGTTATATTCCATGTTACCAATATTATTTTGAATTTCTCCAGACGAACCTGGTCTTGGTTCCATTTGATGACGTGTTTCATAAAATCTTTGAGCTTGATTTTCTATTGAGATATAAGTAATAAAAGAACAATATAAATATAATTTTATAATTTTATCAAAAATATATAGTACAATTTTATCAAATATGTTTAATTTTTCGATTGGAGTGAAACAAATGAGTTGAACTTTTTGATGGGAACATTTGATATTTTACTTATTTGACGGGAATATAATCTAATAGTAGCATATAAATATTGTTCACACAATGCTATTCGATATTTTATAGTTTTACATGCTTAAATTAATGATTGTATACCTGACAAAATTATACATTCAACTTGTGGATTATTTCTGTAAATATCAAGTTGTGGTCCAATTAACCATCTAACGGTAGCCGCAAATCTAAAAACAACATAAGAATAACATTTGAACGTTTTTTTTATTTTTAAGAAAAACTTACCTGGTATTTGTTTTCATGACTTGTGGTGGTTGTTTTTCTACAATAAATGCTGATAATATTATATATTGTTTAATCTTTTCAATTATTATAGAAACTTGATCTAATTCGTGTATATATCTTTCATCAAGACATAATTTTGATATAATTATTCTTAACGATTTATATATATCAATCAATATTGTGGATATTGGTAATAAATTTTCAATACACGCTTGTATGTCATCTAAATTATCTCTAAACGGAGCTCCATTACCAGCTAGCGCTTGATTTCTTTGCCACCTTTTCAAATGTTCATCAATTACAACAGATTTGAAACTTTGATACATAGTGAAATAATTATTAAATGTTTGAATTTTATCATTTATCATTTGCTGTGACTCATTTAAAATTTGTGGTGTTGAATGTAAAACATTTGGACTTTGGATTAATAAGTTATTTAATGTACTATGAAATTCTTCAATTTCATTTGTAAATAACTGTAATTGTTTTCCATAATCTGATATTTCGTATATAACCTTTCGAACAGCATCTGATGGATCTGGTATTCCATTTGAATATCCTTGACTTGAAATTGAATTTATCATATTTGATGGAACGCCCAACTGACTTATATATTGAAATTCTTGTTGAATTCCTTTTCTTAAATGATTATAGTATTCAAGTGGTGAACAAAGTTTTTTACGACTGTATATTTCTGTCCACTTTACTTTAGCTTCGTCGTTTCCAGCATTTATTATTTGTATTAATTTTCCATCTAAGTCCTCGCAAAACTTGTTAGCGTAATGTTCTTGTTGAGCTGCTGTATCAATTTTTTGTCTGAAAAGTAAAGCAATAAAACAAATAAAATTTTAGTGACATATCAAATCGTTATTAATGACGAAAGAATAAAAAAAACTGTAATACTATTGAAACAATAATTAGTTATAACTTAAACAAAAAAAAAATAGTTGAAGCTATTAAAAATTTTATGTTGAAAATTACTTTCCCGGTAAACTTAAGATTTAATTAGAAAATATTGAAAATTCACTTAAATTATGTACTTATAAAATCAGATCTCAAAAGCAAAATTATAGTTTGGCATTAAACCTATTAATTAAATAAACGGAGCGCTTTTAATAACAAATTATCTCGTTGTTACAACAAGTAATGTTCAAGGTTAACTACTGCTTTGAAAATAAATACATACAGTTACTTTATATGAAATATAGCAGTTAAACGTTTTTTTTGTAATGTTAGTAATTCTAGTTTTATATTATAGAATTGTATAAATTCAATACATTAAAATACACTTACACATTATAGAAAATAAAAATTTTGTATTCTTAATTTATGTACATGTAATCTAGCATTCTTACGTTGACTTTAAACAATAATATTGAATAAAATTCTTTAACATTTCAAAAACGTATAATTTAAATAACATTAGATATAAAATACAAAGATAATATATGGTTTTAATTATTCATAATTTGTTATTGTTATATCGGGCATGATAATAGATATGAAATTTTATCATTAATGATAATAGACGGTTGATACTTTATTTTCTATGCCTTATGTTTGTAGAAATCACAATGTATATTACTTTTAAAGATTTCCGATATAGAAATCCAAATCGACACAATAAGTATTTTTATACATACTTATCTTATTTTTAAATAATTTCAGCCTAATAAAGTTTTTACTACTATTACCAGTGCTCAAAGTGAGGCGGGATGGAGTGGGATGCCATCCCAGTACTTTTAAATAATTGAAAATCCATCCCACTACTTAATAGAAGAGAAAAATGCGTTCCGGAACATGTTTTTTTAAAATTTAAGAATATTTTCTAATGAATTTTAAAAAATTTTTTAACAAAAAATTAAATATATGTAATTTTAAATAAGACCAATTTCAAATAGTAACGTATAATTTTTTTCTATTAGTGAAATTTTCGTTACTACATAGTAGTCTATGCATTTCTTTGGTAACAATTTGCACAGTTTTTGATTCAATTTTTAGTTGATTTAATTTTGAATATAAATATTCTCGTTAGTTTACTTCCAAAGTTTGGTAAATTTTGTTTAGTTATTTTTTTAAAAAATAACTAAAATAATACTTTTTTTTTTTTTTACCATTCCACCACTTTGAGTATCCCACTTCGACCACTGACTATTACTATTTGAATTCAATTCTTACAAGTAAAAAAAAAAGTACTTGCGATAATGATTAAACAACAAAAGTCAAACTTTTTCAAATATCTAGTTTTTTTTTCATTCGCTATGGATTTTATTAATAGAAATATAATGTTTTGAAACAAAAAATATTTTATTACTTACGACATCATTTGATTTTCAATCCATTCAGCGAAAATACCTCTAATTTGATATTGTCCTTTACTTTCATAATGAGCTCTCATCTGTCGCTCAACTTCAGGATGCTTACATATTGTATCCCATACGGTTACCATGTTTTATAAATATTTGAAACTAAAAAAGAAATAAATTATTGAAATTGTTAAATATTTTTCATTATAAATTTGTTAAATAAAATTTTTTTCTTTATATTTTGGAATTAAACTAAAACAATTGGTAAAGAAATTCCTTTCCCCTAAAATTTAAAGATCATAATGAAAGTCATATACAATATAGCATATTATTGGAAAACTTATTAAGTTACAGGGTCATAATTCTAAATTCAAATGCAAATATCAATAAAGCAGTACTATAAATACATTAAAGAAAATATTAAATCTTGTTTAAAAACTTCTAGTAAAATTGAAATTTCATCTTTTGTTACAGGAAACGTAAGTAAAATATTATTAAATATTATGTACTCCGAATAAAAAATAAAAAAAAAATATTATTTGAATGTATAAAATCAAAAACAGAAAAGCTTTTGAAAAATGAATTCAGATATAATTTTAATGTATAACCTGCAATTCCAAATAACATATAAAAATATATACAGATTAAAGCACTTCGAAACGATAATAAAACCGCAATATTGACATTATAATATGATTCACAAAAAAAAATAAACATAGCTTTACAATATTATTTTATAAAAAAGCACAATGACCGCTTAATATATTTTAAATTTATAATTAAATTTATTTTAATTGACTCAATTTTATTAATAGACAAAATATTGTATTACTTTTTTCACAGAAACACCTCTCAACAAACCAAAAATTTTGTTTTTCAATTGGAAATTAATTTTGATATTATTAATTTGCAAAATATTATTTTCAAAAACAAAGAAAATCTACTCATATAGTAAATTTTAAACAACGTTCAAAAAGAAATTCAATTTGATTACTGAAATACAAAAAAAAAAAAAAAATAAGACAAAATTTTTCTTAAGATTACTAAACAAAAAATCAAAGTCCTCTCATAGACATGGCATTTTTCCCCCTTTTCTTTTTTACTTTTTAAGTTTTTCACCATTTTTTTTTTTCAATTATACTTATTATTAAGTTAATTTTTTTCGAAGAAATTAAAAATAGATATAGCTATGGCCAAAAAGAATTCCATTAACAAAATATGAAAAGCGATAAATTTTTACTTTATATCAACAGAGTGCGCTTCATTTAACAAACAGAAAAAAAAACATTTAGTATTACTTACATACCTACTACATACATTTAAGTTGAGGTGTGTGTGGGTATACGTATATATGTACATATTAATTTATATGTTTGACTTCCGTCGTTACAACCGCGCCGGTGTTGCTGTTTGTTTTCCTTTTTTTAATTTTTATTAAACATTTTAATTTTTTTTAATTTATTTTTAATTCTCTACTGGTTAGTGATCCATAATGTATGTTTACATAAATTTCTAAACACGTCATACCTTCGCACATAGTTAAATACAATGTATACACAATAATTATGTTTTAAGAAAAAAAAAAGGTATACCAGGGACGTCACGGATCGTATCTGATTCAATTTTCTAGTTTATTTCTATAATTTAAAAAGTGATATTCTAAATATTTCAGGTTTTAAAAATTTAAATTATAAATTGAATATTTTCAATTTAAGCTATACATATATAATAGTAAATTTTTTCGGAATTTTACAAAATTTAAAAGCGTTTATAATATCAAAGTTATTCATTTTTAATGCAAGACAAAACTATCAAATTTCAATGATCAAAGTTATTTTTTTTTTAAATTTAATCTCCTTTAATCTCCTTTTTAAATTACAAAATAAGTTTGCGATTTTTTATTTTTATTTAACACAGAATTTTAAGATATTTAAATTTAACCTTCAATTTGTAGAGATTGTGAGGCAACGGTAAAAAAACTTTTTAGCTATTTAAAATAAGAACTTAAATACGAACAATTTTTTTTTCAATTATATTTAATCCATTTGCTTCCTGTGCACAAATATGGGTATAACTTTTCATGTTGCATTACACATTTTTTGAGAAAGTAATTGAAAAGAAATTGTTAAGATGTTTAAGAGTTAATTACATTGCTTGTAGCTTGTGGATTTGTAGATTTCTAAGGGAACAGAGTAATGTAGTTAAGATTAATTGATGACAGTTTTTGATTATTAATAAAATAATTTTAAGCTGAAATAAAATTATTTTATATAAACCAAAATTTCTTGAAACCATCCCTGATGTATATTAGAGTTTTTATGTTCAATTATAACTATGAATATAATATAAGTAAAAATTACGATATATCAATCATTAATGCAATACAACATAAATTTTACAAACAAATAAACATTTGTTAATAAAAAAACAAGTGTTGACAAAACACAAAAATTATTAAAATTAAAAAAGAAGAAAAAACAATAATAATATAAAGGAATGCATACATAATTATATGGAATTAAAAACAGGTGTAGTTTATTTCTTTACAACTATAGGATATTAATAATGTATTTTTTAATTTATTTAATTTAATACTATTTGAACCTATTATTCGAAATTTAATACGAATTGAAATTTCAAAGGTTATAAAGACTTATTGTAACATCCCGCCGTTTATAAAGCGACAACTAAGCCTGTAATTCTCACGTAATTTAAGATTCGCCACCACCGAATACAGAAGCGCCACCACCCACATCTCTGTTTTTGTGAAGCACCTGATAAATGCTTCACAAAAACAGAGAATATGTTCGGTCGTCTCATCTTCGTCATGGCAAAATCTACACAAACGTTCGCCAAACTATCCTAAATTGTGTAAAGGATAAGACAGTAAACTTTGTATATTACACATAATTCCATTAAATAACTTGAAATTATGGAAATCGCAAAATGGTTTGTTTCGGATAACCCAAATAAATGTTATGTTATAAACGTATATTATATAGTTTAAACATTTTCATAAAACATGTAATCACATTATATTGCATGCTTTTTAGCACTTTTCCAAAAAAATTTTGAAAAAAAGTGCTTATTAGTTTCACTCTGTCCGTCCGTCCGTCCGTCCGTCCGTCCGTCCGTCCGTCCGTCCGTCCGTCCGTCCGTCCGTCCGTCCGTCCGTCCGTCCGTCCGTCCGTCTGTCCGTGTGTCTGTTTACAAAACTTCTACACCCTTGAAGATAGAAAGCTGAAATTTTGCACGTACATAGATTTTTACTAGAAACTTATTTTCGTAGAACAAAATTTTTATCTATCTCCCCCCCTTTAGAAGTTATACCCCCCCGAAACCCTAAAAATGCCATTCTTTAACTATTTAGTGCAATGAAACCATAAGGATTTTTCAAATTTTGCAAACGCAGAAAGGCAGTGGCTTGCTTCCCCTAGCGGGGTATACTAAAGGTTAACTTTAGAAAAACAAAATGGCCGCTCAAATTTACCGTTATCTAAAGTCTGTTTTTTCCAAATTTTTGATGTCGTTTATTTTCTAGACCCCAGCCTGTAGAAGCTTGAAATTTTATGGGCTTTTAGACATTAACAAATAGTTCATTTCGTTAGAAGAAAATTTTTTTCAATCTCCTTCCCCTCTCAAGTTATTGCCTCTTGAAATTCGTAAAATTTGAATTTTTGACACCTTATATTTCCGAAACCGCAAGCTTTTCCAAATTTTTATAAACGCAAAAAGCTAACGGTAAATTCCATGAAATTAAAAACTATAATTATTTTTCTTAACTCACACAATTAACGCTTAAAATCGAGCATTGTGTTAACCCCTTTTTATATTAATTTTTGCTTTATTTCAAAGACTGCATATATGCGTCATCCTAAATATATGCAATCCTAGAAATAGTTTTGTATATGAATGAAAATAATTTTAATAGTGTGATAGGTATACATAGACTGTATTTAAAAGCAGAATTTTCACTTGCTGAAGGGAAAAGTGCTACAATACAAACCATTGGTTTGACCCAACTTTATTATTTTATACATGTAAGCAAACTTTACAGTCTCAGTCAGCTTGAAAAACACAATAATTATTTTTAAAATTTATATTTAATATTAGATTTGTTTATGATATTTTTATAATTCACGTGATCATTCTGATCAAATAAAACAAAACAAAAGTGTTTTATTTTTCAAATTTCAATTTCAAATCAAAGCGAAACGTTGTATTTTCATATGACATATGTATTAAAATGCTGGTTTGTCAACTGGCAAATATAAATAGTTTCCTTTTAAATCACGTAGACCAATAAATTAGAAAAAAAAAATAAATAATAAAAAAGAACTGTGTAAATAAAAAAAAATGCATCCTGACAAAAAATAAGTGTTAACTTAAACGATGATAATGTGCAGAATTTCACAAAGTTTCAATTTAAAATTATTCAAATGGCTAGACATTCAAAAAAAAAGGCCGCAACAAAGTTTAAAACAGTTTCTCTTTCATTAAAATTCTATTGAAATGAAATAAACAATTTAATTTTTCATCGTGATTATTTTTGATTTAAGTATTAAAAAAAATGTAATATGCAAAAACATAAACCCATTTTGTAAGAAAGAATACTAAAAACCAAATGGAAACTGTCAAAATGGCAATTGAATTAATAGTGTTAAATATATTAGTAACAGAAACGTTATAATTTTTATTTATGACCATATGAATCGTCACCATAACCCATGATATACGATCATTCTGGTTGTTTAAATTAAGGTTTCAGGTTGTTTTCCAGCATGTGAAAATTAAAACACAAAATCAACGCGCTTGTTTATCATTTTTATCTGTAGAATTGTTTGATATTTTGTTTCCTATGCTTCCAAAATAGGCGCGATTTTTTTTTGTTGCCGAATATTAGAAAAACATTGTGCAAAAGCTTTATTTTTTTAATTCACATACGGAGTCCAAAAATAATCAAACATACGAGGGTCACTATTTATATTTCGGGTCCTGGCAATACTAGTGCTGCCAGGTACAATCTGACACTTCCATTGGAAAGTTTGACATTTTTTAGGACAACTTCACTCAGAACGTTTTGTCATTCGAGCGCGAATTGTTTTGTTTACAGTGACTTGAAAAATTCATCTCGGTCAAAAAATGGAATTGTCCCGTGAAAATTTTCGTGCGATGATTTTTTACGATTTTCGGCGCGGATTATCGAGACAAGAGTGTCTCGATCAACTTGTTTCGACTTTTGGTGATGAAGCACCATCAAAAACCACTGTAAATCGCTGGTACCAAGAGTTTGGTTTCGGACGCCGTTCGCTCCAGGATGAATTTCGTGAAGGTCGGCCAATTTCGGTCGTTTTGCCGGAAACCATCGATGCTGTGCGCGAAATGATAATGATGGACCGGTATGTGACATACTGTGAGATTGAGGCATCCTTGGGCATTAGTTCCACCAGCGTACATAAGATATTGCATGAACATCTTGCCGTGAAAAAGGTGTGTTGTCGATGGATCCCAAAAAATTTGACGATTGCACAAAAGAAGGCTCGTGTCGATTGGAGCAAAGAAATGTTGAAAAAATTCAATCGCGGTGCGTCAAAAGACGTTTATAAGATAGTCACAGGTGATGAATCATGGATCTATGCATATGAGCCCGAAACGAAACAGCAATCGACCGTATGGGTGTTCCAAGACGAGCCAAATCCAACAAAAGTTGTTCGTGGAAGAAGCACATCGAAGCAAATGATCGCGTTTTTTTTTGGTATAACCGGTCATGTGGCCACAGTACCTTTAGTGGAACGTAGGACGGTCAATTCTGAATGGTACACCACCATCTGTTTGCCGAAAGTTTTCGAAGAAATAAGGAAAACAAACAAGCGCCGGCGAATCATTCTTCATCATGACAATGCAAGCTCTCACAAATCAGCTGAAACAATGGACTATTTGAGCACTCAAAATGTCGAATTGATGGGTCATCCGCCGTACAGTCCTGATTTAGCACCCAAAGACTTCTTCTTATTCCCTCACATCAAAAAAAAAATGCGTGGACAACGATTTTCAACACCTGAAGAAGCAGTCGATGCGTTCAAAAACCATGTTTTGGAGGTGTCTCAATCGGAGTGGAAAAAGTGCTACGAAAATTGGTTTCAGCGCATGCAAAAGTGTATTGATCTTCATGGGGAATATTTTGAAAAACAATAAAACCATTTCCAATGATAAATGTTTGTTTTTTATTGCTAGACCTGAAATATAAATAGTGACCCTCGTATTACGTTCATGGGTAAAAAATCACGCATAACTTTACATTATAATAACATACATTATTTATATAAATATACTCCTTTTATGTTGTTGAATTTTAATTGTCGTTTTTTTGTACGCATATTTTTTTTTTTTTTTGAGCTTTTATTTTGAATTTTATGTTATTGAATGTTCTTTATGTATATTTTTTTTTCAAATTATGTGAAATTTCACCCGAACGGCAGATTAGATTTCTTAACTTTAATTGATTTTATTGGTAAAAATATGAATTCATGCGAATCAAAATTTTTAATATAACTTTTGGTGCTACTAGTATTTATTTTTGAAATTGAGAGATAACTAAACAAATTTATAATAATGAAGTAAGTGGTCGATTTTTATCGGAAAATAACCTATATACTTTCAATCTCAATAACTTAAAATATGTGTAAGTACAATCACCACAAAGGTATTTGCACTAATTTTTATCTTACAAACATAATGTTTAACCAATAAAGTTCTACAAGTACATATTATATATTAAAATAATCACGTCTAAACAAAAATTTACTGAGAACTGAGCTTTTGTTTTATATTTAATTAATCTTTTTTCTATGAACACTTGTTTATTTGTTTGAAAATAAATTGACAGTTAAATTTGGAAAATAACGTTTTGCTATGATTTTAAAAAGAAATTTTTTATGTTTATGCAATTATAAAATTTATTAAGAATTTGATTCACAGGTACCAAGATAAGATAAGTAACTTTTTTTGTTCAAATATCATGCGAAGACTAAATTAAATACAAGTTTCTAAAAATAGAATTAAAAAAAAAAATGGAAACACACAGTAGACTATTAAAATTAAAATAACTTCTATTTTTTCATAATTTTTTTGTTATCTGAATAGTTGAAATTAAAGTTTTATTGAAAATGCTCAAAAATTACTCTTAAAACAACATTATTCTATTTACATTAGAGAAAAATTTGGTGAAACTATATAATATGCATTGAATAAAAGAATTGATGTAGAGTCAATCAATGCTCCACAATAACCATAGCTTAAACAAGAATTTGTATTATAAACCACAGATATAATAAATGAAAAAAAAACATCACCCTATATGAACAATTATACAAAAGCAATAATAACAACTGAATATAATCAAACATATATTATTATTAGAAAATATCCGCTAATATATTGAATTATATTATATTAAACCCGAATTCAAAAACTGACCGTGAAATTTACAAATACGAGTACCTACCATCATATTTGTCATACGAAATAATTAAATAGCTAAATCTAATTTAAAGTTAATAATTTTATACACAAATAAATTATTATATAGAGGTCATTATTGTATCTAAAATAATATCGAAAAATCAGATTCTCGTAGCATCCCTACGAATACCGCTACCTATGCTAATTTTATAACAGCTACTTGTAAAAGCAATATGCTTCCTTTTCCTCCCACTCATTACTTAGTACATCTGTGTATAATATGTAGGTATATAGTGATTCTAATATAATAATTAATTCTATACTAATTAATTTTAATATAATGTTGCTTTTACTTTAATAATTTTAATATAAATTCCATAATTTAAATAAAAATTATTTAACATTAATCATTTAAAAGTAATACGTTAGTATTCATAAATTTTAATCATATTTCGTACTATTAGATGAGACCACTAGCCTATTTTAAAACAATTAAGACCGAAAAATAAATGTAGAAGAAAGTCTTGCAAGTCTCTGAAAAGTATACTTTTTATTAACAGTCAAAATTTAATCTATGGCTTTAATAACAGTAAGATAATAACGAACCCACATCACGTATACGTAAATCTAAATTATAATTGAATTTACTTAACTTTGCATTTTCTAAATACAATGTTTTTCGTTTTCAATTTTAATTAAAATTAAATAAAGTAAGCAACCAACACAAAAATATTAACTAAGATTTTATATTAAATATTTGTCTACACAAAAAAAAATATACTATACACCTATCTACAAATTTGATATATAATTTTCGCATTTCATTTAGGGATACATAAGCGCTCTAAACGTATAACACTTTAGATATATAATATTTACAACTACAATAACCTACTAATGGAAAAAAAATAGTTTCTAGTATAACATCCTAGTTAATTAAATCCAATTAATTAGGATTACATTCCTAACTACTCCTCGACTTACTCTCAATTTGTTATTTAAGCTAATATCGCTAAAAGTATGTTATATGTAAGTAGAACAAAAAACGAACATAATAAATAAACTAATTTAAAATAAATATACATACAAAAATTATACATTTGTAATCAATTGTATTAAATAAGGAAAATTCGACAATATTTAATAGTTAATAAATTGAATCAAAATTTTTGCTTCTTTACTACGCTACCAAGATGAAAGTGTACTGTATAAAAGTAATATTTCACTTAAAAATTAAAACAAAAAAAAATTCAAGTAAAAATAAAATAAAACAAAAAGAAAACCGAAACCTAGACACAAAACAAACAAAAGGTTGATTTTGTTTAAAAATTCTTATCGTTCATGGGTTTTTTTCTTTATTTTATTTTTTTAATTAATTTTGTAAAAATGTAAGTATATTGAAGTTCATTACAATCAATGTTGAATGTTATACAAAATAAAATACTCGTTTATATAACAATTAAACGATTTATCCATTGCACATATTTTCCGAAAAAATATTAGTATATTTAAACTCAACACGTTATCTAGATTATCTAGACGTTGTGAGAATAGTAGTCAGTAATAATGATATATTTTTCCACAACAATCTATATACTAATTGCTAATCTATAAAACTCATAGAATGTTATAGAAAATACGAAATTTTATTAGGATAAATTAATTGATTTTTCACTTGGAGACGTCAAAAAACTAAAAAAAGACTGTATAAATAATGGAACTTGGCAAGTTTAGATGTCAAAAAAATGTTATAATGGGTCTTTTGTTATTTGAATTGTACGGTATAGAAATCTATTTGATCTGTTAAATAAAATTATATCAAACAATTTTATCAAATTTTAGTCAAATTAAAGTAAATATTTCCTATCTTACAAATTTGATAAAAAGATTAAATATTCATAACTAAATATTTAAATTTCTTGCCAATTCTTTTGAATTTAATTTCACTCAACAATTCATAAGAAAAATAATTAAAACCTTGAATTAATTCATTTAATAAAAACTGATTTCTTGTTTCTATTTCAAAATATACTAGTCTTCATTTATAATTTCAAGATGCATATTGAAATAAATATTCACAGAAATAGTATGACGTTTTCAGTATAATTGATTTGCCAGGAACATATTAAAGAATATTACGTTTGCATATAATTAAAAATGTTATACTTATTTTTCCCCATGACGTTGTGTCCCCATCATTATGTAATTTTATAATAGTATACCAATAAAATATTTCAAATTTCATTTATTGTTTTGAATATAATTTTGATAAAATTTATTTTCAATAAATTTTGAATAAAAAATTATTATTTTAAATAAAACTTTTCTATGAAATTCAGTTATTATCAAATATATATACATATTTACCAAAACAAGTGGCATTTATATATGACAAATAAAGGTTTGTAATATTTTGCAAATATGCACATAAACACAAATATTATACTTATTATATCTTAAATTTATACGTCATAGTAAACTTTTTTTTTTAGAATTCTTATTAATTTTATGTTAATGGAATCTGAATATTTATTTATACGAGTATTAATAGATATATGAATACATAATATTTAATATACGTATATAACAATATTAAGTATATTGGTTAGAGCAAAAATAAAAAAAAGGCAAGAAAAACCAAGCAACAAAAAAAATTATAATAATAGCTTTAAGCTATACTTATATGGTTTAATATCTACTAAAACAATAATAAAAAAAAATACTCTACATATATAGAAAGTCATGGGTTAAACTTGAAAGAAATAAAGCAAAATATATAAATTTCATATATATATACATATGTATATGGCTATGTAGTTATATTGAATAATAAACTCAGTAATTTAATATTTTGCTGATAAGTGATTAAACGCTGACATTAATTTCAATATAAACACACGCTTAAGAAAAATGACTTTGAATCTTAATATACTTTATTATAGAAAAAAAAAATCGTTGTTTTTTTTTTTTTGTTCCATTGGTCGCTACTTATAATTAAATAAAAATTTAAGAAACAGATTTCACAGACATTATCAAAATGATGAAAATCAATATGCTTACATTGTTCCACTTGTATTAAGTAAAAAAAGTTGTGAATTTAATTTTTTTTCTTTTCATTATCATTATCATTTAAACTACGAATTTAATTAAAAATTTTATTTCCTTAATTTTGTACTATACTCGATTTAAACCATGTTTAATTTAACTTAAATGCAGCTCGAACTATATCGTAAAATTCTAGCATAAAAATTTTTACATTATACATTAGATAAGGAGTTAATCTCTTTTCATTTTAAATGTGCAAAAAGTTGATAGAAAAATTTGATTTAGTAAAATTAAAAATATATTCTATCATACTTTAATAAAACGATTATAATATTATCTATATAATAATATTAATATAACAGTTTTTGAACTTCTTTAAGTAGAATTGCAAAAGATCTGGTGTCAAATCAAGAGCATAGTTTTTTTCCTATTTTTATATTCATATCCTCAGTTAGTAGAGAATATATAATTCAAGCTTTTTGACACCAGAGGTTCTTTCGCAGCGCTACTTCAGTGAAGTGCAGTTTTAACTAATAAGATATCTTGCAGTCAGAATAGTAACCACGAATTCAACTAAATTGAACTTCGTTTAACATAGTTTAATCAGCATTATTGAAAAATGTTCATTGATTTATTTCAATTAACTACAAAATTCAGACCAAAAAAATATGAGAAGTTAACGATTTACTTCATATTATTAATATTTAAATTTCTTATAAAAAATTAGTAAACTTTAATATTTTCAGTAGAAGACAAGTTAAAATAATTCATGGTAGCTGTGTTACAATTTATTTTTACTACAAACGTATGCTTTATAACTGCTCTGTTACGAATATTCGGAGCAGAATTTTAGTAATTCGGAAATGACAATATGGCATTTTTAATTTTTCGAATTTCAGGGTTACGAACAAAATTCATGATAAAGCTGATTATTTGAAAAATATAAAAAGGGTAAAAGTTTTAAAATCCGAAATTTCTATTAAGTAATGTTTTTCGATTTTATCTATAAATTTCTATACAATATATTCTATATTTTATATACAAATTTGTTTGTTTTAACAAATTTATCGGTGACAAAAAGAAAATGGATTTTAAATAAATGTGACATGATCTTGGTTAATCAAAATTTTGATTGGTTGAAAGAAAATTAAAAGGTTAAAAAGTTCCTCTTACTCATTTCTTAAACTAATTTTTTAAGAAATGAAATTTGTTTGAATAAAAATATTATTTTGTTAGAATATGTGAAGCCTGCGAAATTTAAATTCCACAATATGTACTTAAATATTTTTCTTCTGCAATTGCCAAATAAAATATTTAATTTTGTGGAGTTAACGTAAAAATTTATTTTTCCTAAATTTAGCTGGTTATTGAAATTCACTAGTTTCCATAATTTAAAAAACAAAAACCTTTCTTCCTTTTTCTCCTCGCACACTTATCCTTTATATTTTCTTTTTAAATAAGTTCACCCACCCTTCTACATTTAATATTTCTGATTTTATTATACTACTTACTTATAAACTTATGATATCAATATTATCAATTTGACATATCAAACTATTACAAAATTTTTTTTTAAACTTTAGTTAGTCTAGATAATCCAATTAAAAAAAGCCCCACGTACCCGCTTTTAGAAAATAAATAAATAAACTAGCTACTTGATAAATAATAAAAAAGTTCTTAGAATCTGATAAAAATGTCGTATTTGAACACATCAGCAATAAGTTTTTCTAATTGTACTTATCAATATTAATAAAAATAATTATAAATTTATTAAAAATGAAATCGTTACAAAAATTTCTATCAAATTAAACTTTTTCTCTTAAAAAAGTTTATTGTATAACGCATTTTCCATAGGTATAAAATTTCAACAAACTTCATTTTTCTTTTTTTGTTCTCAAAAAATAAGAAAAAGTTTTTATTTTACTTTTTAATTTTTTGAAAAAGTAGTTTTTTTATTTGCAGAGCTAATTAGTGTCGCAGTATTCCATATTGTCAAAAACAAAGTTTTGAAATCGTTTTTATGCTGTCTTTTAATCGAAAATTAGATACAATGTGATTGTATTGCCAAATTTTAGGTATAAAAATTTTGATGATTTGACATCGACATTTCTTTTGTAATTGACATTAGTTATAAGTAAAGTACAAATATTATTACCAATCTCCTTAGAATTAGCCGCCTATTACTAATTTTTTATACAAACATTCAATGCAAAAATCAGCGTTACGTCAATTTAAATATTAAGATATACTTGTAATATTTTTCGCTAAAATTTTACAAAAAGCATCTAAAATTTTTTGGATATAAAATTTGTTTTTCTCTGCGTTTCGAAAACGCATTTTATACCACTTGGAACACGTAAAATTATAAAAATTTTGAGATACAACCCCGAAGGTCCTACATATGGGGCCTTATTTATCTACTTAATTCCAATGATTTTTTCTTCTAAAAGTTGAAATTGAATTCTTCTATATACATGTAAATTTCAGTTAATGAATATTTATGTAATTGATAATTCCTGAAAGTTCCAAGATAATATTTAAAAAACTATTGTAAAATAAATAATCTGAAATAACTGAAATTAATAAAAAAAATATCAAAACTTACAAATAAATACGTTACATAATTATATAATTAATAATTACATATATACAAATAATATTTGTTTGACAATTATTAATCCTATACAACATATTAATTACTTTTTTATGTAAAATTAGCATGATTACGTACATGAGCATGATTACACCCATACAAGTATTGTACATTAAATCTTTACCTATTTATTTCTACTTATTGCATGGTTGGTATCAATAGAAAACATAAGAAATGATTTAATTTTATTAATAATTATAATTATAATTAGATTTGAAATTAATTTCAATTAATTTCAAATCTAAGAATAATTGTCCAGATCTAAGAATAATTAGAAAAAATAGTTTCCTACCTCTTTTAGCGGGTCGAAAAACTAGAAATTAAGATGTTTATATATAATGTGGGTAATATTTTCGTTTTTAAATTAATGTCCTTACTTTCTTAATATAAATTAATATACGTATAGGGAAATGTATAAATAACATGTAAATAATTGTGCAAGTAGGTAAGTAGGTAAACCTAGATAAGTATACATAATTTTTACTTTAACATTAATTGATAATCTTATTTTGTTACTATTTTCCAATATGATTTAATGTTTTTGAAAATTCATTTAAATATCTGCTAGGCAATTTCATGAAAACCAGAAAACATGTAACAAATATGTACTAAAAATAGCAGTTTTCAAGCATCAAATGCGCATAACTTAAATTATTTTTACCTTTCAGGTAGGTACCTACCTACCTATCAACCTTTTTAGTGCTAATATCAAAAGACCTGTAGCTTTTATTTTGTAGGTATACCTACATACTCGTATATGATTGTATAAGTTTTTCCTAGATATTAAGTGCGAGATTTGAACACTTTTCTTTTACAAATATATAGTAATAAATAATGCTTACATATATGTATGTTATGTACATATACTAGTTCTGGAAAATTACATATATTTATATATGCATATAAATTATATATGAACATATATGTATAATATTGATATATCCAATATTAATCATAAAAACATTACACATATATGTAATATCCAGAAACATATAAAATTATATTGATATCCACCCCCATAAAATTGCACTTGAATAGATACTTTTTTAGATACATATATACAGCAACTTAGTCTGGAAAACATTTTTTTTTTTCAATCCATTACATTTATCTGCACAACTTTAATTAAATATGTACATAGGTTCCCTACATAGTTAATTTAAGCATTATAATTTTTCTGCCAAATTGGAAAACAGAAAAAATGCTTCAATATTGTACAATAAAACCTTACTACATATTGAAAGTATAAAGGAAATCTTTTTAATTTTTTCTTAAATATTTTAATTCTAATTTTATACATTTATATATATTGATGTACATATGTATATGCATATTTATGATTAGAATATTACGTACTTATGTATGTAATATGTATATATATGTATTCATTTTTTTCCATATCACTCCAAAAAAAAATTTTATAGGTATGATTTTTTTTTCTTACCAATAAATTTTTGTTGCCAAATATTTTCTAAAATAATTTTATTTATCACACTTTGGTTTTATTATTACAAGCGTTTATCACTTATAATTATATATTTTTATAATTTAAGTTGCAAAAAACACTTTAAATATTTTGTATATTAAAATTTTCCTTTTCTTCTAGTTTAATTCCGTCGCACTCACACCGCCATTAAAAAATAAACTCTGTTAATTCACAATATACTTAACTAAACGTCATTATTTTATTTATCTACTATAGATAGGAACTGAATTCAAGTTTATTTCATTTAATTGTGTCATATACAAAATCAAAAGAGTCAAACTTTTAAATTAAATTTTTATTTTTTGTATTGAACATGTATTCTTTAGTTTATACAATTGATAACATGGAAAAGAGCATATCTACTCTGACACTTTGTTTGTTGTCTAAAAATTTGAAATAAATCTCGTCACGAGACCGAATTACATTTTTTAATCGGTTTTAAGTTAGCAAAAATATAATAATAAGGTTATTGTCGTTTGAATGCCTTTTTTTACGGAAAGTGCTTATTTAATTTTTTGATAAATTATGCCACTTTTGATGACACTTTGTCAAATGTCAAATACACTGTCAAATACACATTGTCAAAAAATAACTCTATTATTTTTTCATCCAATTATTTTAAAACTAACTTCGAGATTTATATGAAGAGATTCGTTATGTAATGATAATTTTCTTTATCCTCTTATTATATGTGACAGATATAAAAATTTAGGCTTAAAAACAAAAACGCCCAAAATTATATATTGCAATTAATTTTTTTCCAGAATGTGATTGCGAAAATGTTGTCATTGATAACATGCAATAAAATTTGACGTTTTTTGTATTTTAAAAAGTGTCACGTTACATTTTATCAAAGTGACCATTAAATATTTTATTAAATATTTTAATGCTTAATAAAAACTTATATAAAAACTTATATACTTATATAAAAACTTAATACTTATATAAAAACTTAATATGGTGAACAGATATATTGTTAATTTGTTTTTATAAATAAATACCTTTTAGATATCCGATGAATTTAATTCGTCAATCTAAATCAACTTCAATATTTTTCTTTTGTTTTTTCCTTTATTTTTTTGACGAAGAAATAAAATTTTTCGATGTCGAGCACGATTACATATCGAATGTTTACATATCATTTTTAACATTTTAAAAATTTATAGAAAAGTCTGAAACAACTTACAATTTTTGATTTTGAAAAAAAAAAACATATTTTAAGTAATAAAAAGTTTGATGTATTGCAAACAATTTTTTTTTATCTCAAATAACTTTTAATTATTTAATTAATTAATTTGACAAATGCCCGTAATTTGGCATCTAGAAAAAGAAGTTGATCTAGAGAAAGAAGTTGAAGAAGAAATATCATAAATTTTTATATAACCGTTTTTTTTTTAATTTTTTTATTTCCAAATGTGTGTGACATTATGTGTAAAAACTGTAAAATTTATCTAATAGCCGTTGCTGTTTACCGCTTTGGTTATACAATTTATGATAAAAACGCACATGGAAATTAAAAATTCATAGCCGCATGACATGTCCATAGAACTTAAAAACTAAATGTAACATAGGCGAAATAACTCCTGGTCTATTTCCCACTTATGTCATGCTCCACTAATGACAGTTATTTACCTGATTGCCATATCTTCTCAATAAGTCAAAAGGAAATAATATGTATTAAAATATTTAAATAATTAACTTAGAATGAAAATCTAAGTTGAATATTATTATGTGTTCCTACGCTAAATTTAAATAAATTTGGAACTGTTTTCTAAAAATTTTTTTTTTTCGTTGTACTTGTTTTTCACAAATGAATAAATGATGCATAACAAGTCATGATTGTAAGTTACGTTCTGTTATATTATAATGGCTTAAGTTTTTGCTTTAATAAAAAGTAAGCAAGCTTCCGCATTGAAAAAAGCGTACCGTGTGAGAGATTTGATCCAAGACCTTTTTATGTTGTCTAGCAACATTTTAGAAAGTACATACCATAGGTAATATACTCATATAAATTACGAGCTCAAAGATGTTGAGGTGAGCGCCATGATTTAGCGTTATCCGTAGAAACAACTACATAATATAATTTCTTTAGCGAGTGGTTTTTTTGAGTTTTAATAAATATTTATAATATTTAATGTATTTCTGCAATTTATGAAAATAAATCGCGTTTTACATTTCTTATATACAAAAATTTAGCTGAGATGTGAGTTAAAAATGTGATAAAGAAGATTACGGTTAAGAGACATTGAAAATTTGTGTTCTGTGTTTTATTTTTTTCTTAATATTCAGGCTGGTAAAAACATTTACACATTAAAAACATAGGTTTCTTCGCAAGAAACCAACGTACCCGCCTTACATGTATATTTTAGCATGCCTATATTATGCACTTTTACCAAATTGCCAAGAATATGAAAATGGAAGTGCTTAAATAGTCTAAATAACGTTAACTATAATAAAATACCTATTACCTAATATCTATATATGGTTGATTGATTATAATCTGAAGCTTAAGGGAATTCAAGGTAAGAATTTTCTAACTTATATTTTTATCAATCGGTCAATAAACTCTGTTTCATTAATTGCATATTATTGCATACTTAAGTATAAACTTTATATTATTTGAATTTCTATTTGAAATCTATGTTTCTTTTTTTTGGAAACTACGTATTCTGTTTAAGTTCTCAATTTTTTATATTCTATAAGCATGTCTAGTCTTCCAAATTAAAGATGTAAAATTAATTTTCAATTGAAAAATAATATAACATTGATACTTATAAGTTTTTGGGTTTTATATTTATAAAAATGGCACAAAATACACATAACAAAATTACACAGCTTAAATACTTAATTCCCAAATATTTTTTTCTAAAAGTATGTTTTATTATAAAAATACCATATTATATTTAGAAAGTCAAGTCAATTTTTTTAATTTACAATAGAAAATGAAATTTCAATAATTTATTTTGACTTATTATTATTGTCTTTCCAATAGTGCGCTGAATAGTAAGAATCGTTTTTATTAACATCTATAATTATCTTAAAATTTTAACGAAAATTGACAATATTTATACTTTTAGAGTATAAGTGGAAAGTCAGTTGAAAACTATTTAACAAATATATTATTTTTAATTACACAATTCTTCAATTTATTGGTTACCCAATACTTTAAACTCCTATGAATTATTCCTATAAATTCACAATTAATATTTTCCGCTATACGAAATTTGATCATGAATACCTTCCACGTTTATATTGATGCAACTCTCTTATAAATTCTTTGATAGAATCATATGTTGAGAAACTAATACCAACAGCTATAGGACCTTTGATCCAATTCATACTTAGCCCTTTGAAAAATCCATTCTTTAAACCTTCCTCCCTAAAATAAATATTTTTTAATACAAAAGTATTTAATACAATAATAGTAAACTAAAGCATATGCCATAATTTCTTAGTTTTAGAATTTTAAAAATTGTGACTTACCTATAGATTTTTTTTAATGTGGAGAGTATTGTGTTATATTGGCCAGTATCTTTACGAACACCCATTGTTTGCATACGTCTTCGTACAATGTCTAAAGGATAAGATGCAGTTTGACCAACCACACCGGAACAAGCTCCACAAATTAAAGACATTACCATTGAAAGTTTTGTAGTGTCAGTCAATTCTGAAAAATACAAAAAAAGCTCATTGAAATATTTTTTATGTAAACTTTATGTCAATGATTAATGATACACAATTGTTTACAACGTTATGAGTAATATTATCATTTTATCATTATTTAGATCAACTTTTATGAACATAAGAATCTACGTTTTGGTAAAACAAAAGCACTTTTTAGTCTCTCATTTAGTCAAATCAAATATCACTGTGTTATACAAAATTTGTTATTATGTTTGTATAAATTCTGATAGTTTAACAAAATAGCTAAATATAATGTGTATATTAATTTATAAAAATGTATATAAAACATTTATTTTTTTATTCTAGTACAACAAATTCCTGAGTGAAAAATCTTACCAAAATACTTCCTTTTAAGAGTTTCGTAAGTAAAAAACGACGCGCCAGCATACGGAATTACACCTAAAATTGTAGCAAAATATCCTCTATATAAAGTTCTAGGTCCTTCTTCAACCCAGATTTTTAGAAAAACTTGTCTTAATGTTCTACAAATTTTCAGGAAATAAATTTCTTTGGTTATCAATACATAAAAAAACAAAATATATCATACATACTTATAACCCGAGTATTTATCTGTAACAGCCATTCTTGCTCTTGCCAAATCTAATGGGTACGTGAGAGATTGTGACGTAATACCAGCTAATGATCCTGCTACAAAGCGCCTAATTTTTGTTCTAGTAATTATAAAACATATTAATTACCAAATTCTTTAAAAAGAAAAGATTTTTACATACTCTTTTTCTTGATCAACTTTTAAAATTCTTTTCCATTGTTCATGTGCTGCAAATTGAATCGCTGCATATGGAATTATCCTAGCCATTGTTGCAGAATTTCCACGCCAAAGAGAAAGAAATCCTTCTTTTTCATAAGTGTTCCTAATAAATCCCAAGGCCGCTCCAAAAGAATAAGGTATATTTTTGCTGAAAGATGATAAAAACTTTATTTTTACTGTCTTCAATTGGTGACCTTTTTTATAATTTTGTTTTTTTTTTAAAATATTTAAAATTACAATTGTGTACTTCATTTACTTTATCTGAAAATTTATTTTCGTTCTATCTAAAGGAGCAATGGTAGTTTTTGCTAAGGCACCAGCTGTTGCTCCAGCTATCAGACTAATCATAACATTTTCTATGTTGTTCGTTTTATTATGTTCTTCTGCAAATTACACAAGTCATAATTAATAATGAAATACAAATTATCAAAAATATATACCAGTTATTTTTGTTTCGTTTTCTTTGTTTTGTAGAACGGTGGCGTAATTTTCATTATTTAAATTTGAATTAATTGTATTTTGATTTTGTGAAGTTGTAGCTGTCAAAGCCATAGTTAAATTTGGTTTCTCAATGAGACTCATTATGAAGATCTACAAATACAAGTAAAATAAAGTAAAATTATTTTTTTTTTGATAAATTTGCAATAATAAATAAAAATAAAGGAATATGTATTAAAAATGAAAAATATCAAACAAGAAGTGATTTTCAATATTTTTTTTCAATAAAATAATTGATTAGTGCCATTGGAAAACATAATATTTATTTCATTATTTTGATAATGTAATTGATAGCAGGATTATACACAGGGTGTTTATTTACACCAAAATTTCAATATAATTACGCAATATCAATTAATATAATATCTTCATTATTTTATATTAAGTATGGTTTAGTCTGAATTTCATTAATGATGGGCAGTGGAAAACATTACATACTCGTATTTCAAAAATTGTTCTTTTTAACAAGTGAATAAATAAATTTCATTTGAACAAATTCCTGTAAAACTTTCATTACTTTTTCTTAAAAATGCTTCAACATAAATGAAATCTCTGTTAAATAATTAAATTGAAAGATAAATTAAAGTATTTGTTAAATACAAAATAAAAAAATGTTTCGCTTAATTTGATAATAAAATAAAAATATTGTAAGTTGATAATATTCTAGTACACGCTGTATATAAAAAGTAAATTTTTGTTTACCGTGTATTATTAAATCCTGAGTGTTATCTACTATTTTGTAAAAATATAATATATAAATAAAGGAAACAAATACAAAAACAGTTTTAGCCGGTGATTTGAATGTTGCTGTATAAATAAATACGAAAAAGATAACATAATAATTTTCCTAACTTTGTTTGGAAATTGTTTCTTTGATTAATTTAAAGCGTATAATTCTATTGTTACAAAATAAAGTACACTAATAAATTAAACATATAAAATAATTATAATATTTATTTATTCAGTCAACTGTTTTTTTAAGTAAAAGCAAGGTGATATAATTAAAAAAAATATGAACAATTTAATCTGCGAATGTACTCGCAAATTATAGAAATTATAACACATTTTAAAATACACATCAATAAAAATCCTTTGAAATTAAATGAAACCTTGTCAACAATCTTCAATTAAGAGTATTTACGTAACTGGCAGTCGTCCAAAACAAATTTGAAATGCAATAAAAAATCCTATAATAATATTTTAATATAAATTTGAGAAATTTCAAAAAGCAAATTGATTATGACATCTTACCAATTATTTGAACTTTGCAAAGTTTTTATTATGTATTACAAAATTCTTAATCTGTAATGAAACTCAAAATTAACCTTTGCTTGAAATTTTGAAATTTCAATTTTACTTATAATAAATTAGTGCTGTACCTCGTAAAATAAACAATTATTATTTTCATTTCAATAATTATTATTTTCATTTATTTTAACGAATTTTGTTATATAATTTAGGTGAACTTGTAGAAAGTTGCAACAAATTAAATAGATTTTCTGTGATAAGTTATTAGTTTCACATACCATATGGAAATTGTTATTAAATTTATTTGATTAAAATGTAAATATTTTAGTAAGTAAAAAGAAAAGAAGACATGTATGATTTTATTTCGACTGGATTGAAGTGGATTAAAAATTTGTTTTTGTTGTTTAATTGGAGCTAAATGACTTATTTTATAGCTCGTCAGATCTTTTATTACCGGATTTTATGTAGTTGTAAAGTCATATGCGACCAACTTAATTAAATCTTATGCATATACTTACTACAAACATGTAGATTTTATGGTCACTTAAAAATTTATGGGTTCATATACATACATATGTAGGTACATAATTTAAAAATTTTCAATATCATGGCAAATAAATAATTTAATTTTTTTTTTGAAGAATGTCGTATGTACAAATGTATGCATTATTTTTAAGTTTAAATTATTTGACCTAGAAGTTTTTATATACTTATTTTCAGCATAATATCTGACTTTACAATTCATTTTCCTATGCTTTATATAAACATACATACATACATATTTGTGTTTTTATAAAATATTACGTTCATTATAAATAAACAATAATTATTTTACTTATTACGCATTTCGAAAATAAATAATATGTATATACATAACTATATATTATTTTGCACAATTTTATCATACATATTATGTAAATAATTTGTAATTGCAAAACACATAAATAAACATTTAGATTGTATGTTCGTATGTACATTCAGATATAAAGAAATAAAAATAAAAAAAGAATGTAAAAATTATTGGTTCAAGCTTTTTAAATTAATTCAGTGAAATCAAATATATATATATATATATATACATATATATATATATCTATGTATCTTATGTATGTATATAGATACAAAAAATGCAAAATAAAGATGTAAACAAGTTTTGAAACGAAAAACATTTTAATGTTCACCTTAATAAATCTTAATTAAATCAAACTTTGATTTAGAGTTTCAAAAGAATTTTTTTAAAATATTTGGTAATTAAATTTAAAATTTCATATAATGTAATTATGCACTTACATACAACTTTTTAATCAGCTTTATACATTCGAAATATCCCACTTAAGACTGATTCTTTGAAATACTTACGAAATTTTACAAAATATCTTTTGTAAAAACGCGAAATTTATTATTCAATTACAAATTTAAAATTCATTTATTTATTCTATTTTATAATTATAACAATAACTTTTAATTTTTTAAAAATTTATTTGAAATTTTTTACATCCAAATCGTGCTGTATCATTAAATACACTGCTGAAAACATCATTTGTTTTTATTTAGCAAAAAAAAAAACTTTTCTTCATTAAAGATATAAAAGCTATTTACATAAATATGTAAATATTTTAATAAGTTCTCCCTACTTCTCACTTAATATACAAGAACAATAATACGGCGACCTACCCTATCATTCTATACATTGAAAAATTTGACATTAGTATAAGACAGATATGAAAAAACTAAGAGATAAGAATTATTATAAATACAACTATTTATATTAAAATATAAAAATATAGAATAAATTAATAAAAAAACTTGTTGGCTTCAGTTTATATACAATATAGTAAACTTTCAATTTATACATAAGTAGATAGGTGTATGTATTTTAGTATTCATAAAGCAAACAAACAAACAAACATGTACAATAAACAATTCTATATATATTATATATGTATAATATATTACTTAAAAAAATTTATAAGAATGATTGAATCCCAATATTACTTGAGAGAAATTTTAAAAATAGAAAAATAAAAAGAAAGATGCTTAAAACAAAATATGTTTTAATGACGTCAGTTCACTAACTCTTAATAGGTTAAAGATTAATTATGTTAATAATAAATTATATTAAAAAAAATAAATTCATATGATTTTAATGAATTGATTGATTCACATGAATTGTATAATTGGTCTAATTATAATCTTTATGTAAATTAATTTCGTTTACAATTTTTATAAGTAAATTGATTTGAGTATAAGAAAATGAATCAATTAGATGGCTTCAATCGCCTTATCAATCAGTTTACTCAAGAAATTAGAAAATAAAAACAAAAATTAAATGTGTGTGTATAACTATTGTGTATAAAAGATAAATGAAGAACATCTATATGCGAATAATGTAAATTACTTAAGCTTTAAAATAACACAAATTAATAAATAAATAAACGGGAACACTTAATTTACAATCAATTTAATCCATTAGCTACTATGTATTTTTTTATAAATGGGATGATAAAAAAAAAGAAAAAGAAATTGTTTGATTTAATATTTAAAAAAATTATTATCATTTTTTTAAATATTAAATATGGGTACATACACATGTGTATATAATAATATATATGTTATATTTTGCTTAGTATAAGGCGAGTATTTTAGAAAATCACCTACATTTAAGTATGTATTTCTCTAAAAAAATTCCTGTGTGATTTATACAAAATTATTTATCTAAATATAGAATAAATAAAGCACAGAATCATTTCATCAACGATAAATACTAATCAGCCTTGACCTTTTCTAAATCATTTTATAAATTAATAAAACAAATATTTGGCAAGCGTTTACCATTATTTGACAATAATCAATGTTTGAATATGTTAATGATATATATTTAATATATTGGTGTATTTAATGCAATTTTCTTCAGTAAGAAAAAATGTTAGAGCTAGAATTGCTATTACAGCTAGATATTGATCTATAGTAAATGTCAAAATACCTAGTATGGTATGGTTTTGCTTTATTAGCTTATCATTGATGGAATTAAAAATGCAGTGAAAATTACTTTAATGTTAGCATGGTATACGTAGAATATATAAATAAAACAAATTCTAAAATTGTAAGGTATTTGTATCGATTCAACAATAAATAAATTGTAAATACATAAATATAGATATCTATCTACTCACCCAAGCCGACACATTGGATAATATATTTTTTAATGTTTGTTCTAAGCTTTTTTATCAGCTATTTTTTAGTTAATATTTTGTTTTAGAGAAATGCAAAATTTTAAAAACTTGTATATGTACACATATTTTTTTGTTTTTGGGTTATTTTCAAAAAGTTGAAGAAACTTTAAGGCTTACATCACCTTACGAAAAATTTATATTAAAGATTTTTATTAAATAATCTGTCACATATTTGTATATATGTACATATATAGGTATACCTATGTCCATAGAAACGTGTCAATCGAAACTTAATTTTTTTAAATAAAAGAAACCCTCGTTAATTAAAATATTATGAAAATATAGAATTTCGACTTTTATGAACCAATTTAGAAATTGTAAGAAAGAGCCATTATATAACGCAAATGTGCTTTGTAATTTTGCAATTATGATCTGACATAGTTTAGTACAATTTCAAAAGAAAAAATTTATAAAATGCATTTTAAATTATAAAAAAGTCATTGCATATTTATTTCTCAAACGTACTTACATCATTTTTATTAAATTTATGTTATATGTAAATCAGCTGTGCATTTATTTGCCAAAATTTGTTTCTCCTAATTTGTTACTAAAATAATCCCAAAATTTTGTTGGCATATTAAATATTTTTGGTAGTGTAAATTTAATTTATAATGTGACAATGAATTTCTTTTTCCTACATGTATTAAAATAAATGTTTGATTCCAAAGTCCAGTTTAATTATTTTCTTTATTTACTTATATTGAGGAACTTTTTTCTTTTACCAATATATTATACTAATGCGACGTTTGATTCCGACTGTTTCAGAAGTTTCAGTGTTTATTATTTTAGCATGTCATTTTTTTTTAGGTGCTGTCTTAAAATTGTCATTTTCCTACTAATGTTTGTTGGGATAAAGAAAGAATAATCAACAAATTTCCATATTGATTCCTCATTTATTTTATAGACATCTTGTGGCATAAATATAAAATAATTATTTTAGTATGTAAATTAATATAAAATAAATTTGAGAATTTAGAGAATTTTTCATGTTAATTTTCAATTTTTATTTAAATTAAAAATTTTTTCTATTTATATTAACAATCAAATATAACACATATGTATATGCGTATAAACGTATAGTTTTAAAACAACATATACCGTTGGTTTGAGCATCAATATCGGTAGAACTTATGTTCCGAAGTGGGTGTCGGGGATTTTAATGAATTTTTTCTTGTCCAAGTTTGTTTACGAAAAAATTTCCGTTCCGAAAAAGATAGGGATTTCAAACAAACTGCTTTTAAAAGAGCTTGTATTTTTTTAATTTTCTGTATCCCGATAATTTCGTACGAAATTTTTAAAAACTTTAAAATATTTTTAACAGAATTTTTCGCAGTTGCTTAAATTTTAATTTAAACCATTAAACATTCAAAAGTCCGTTATGGTACAGAAGATATAATAAAAAAATTATTTCTGTGACAAGATTTTAATGGCCCTTATAAAATTTAGAAATTCAAAAAATTATCACTATTTTTTATTTTTATTTATTTTAAGTACTGTAATTTTCAATTATTATTAATTTTTGACCAAAATGGTCAATCTCGTAAACGAATGGAATTTTTTAGAACAGTAAAAACAACGCAATTTTAAGATTTATTGTAATGCAATAAAAATTTGTGAATTTTATTTGAAAATTTTCTTTAGAAATTTTAAGAAAGTTGGCAACCTTTAAAATACCATAATAATATAATTGTATACAGGTACAGGGGCACATTTATACTTTTTTTTAATTATGAGGTATATAGATAAAAAATAGGTATACCTATTTAATTATTTACAAAAATATTTTTAAGAAATAATTTTCAATTTACTTTTAAATGTTCTAAATGAAGAATTGGGTACATTAGGTAATTTAAACACGTAACACAGGGTTTAATAATTCTCTGTTACAGTTATACATAAATTGAAGACAATACCTTAGGACTGTAAGCTATACTGTAAGAAATGCACGTATTTACATACATATTATGTAGTGCAAAATTTATGATAACCGAACCGAAAATATTTCTTTTATTTAAATCAGTGTTGTTTGTTTTATCAAATGGATCATTTTCACTCCTGTTCAAGGTACTATTTTATTGCTCATTAAAATAGTATGTAGCGAGTAAATAAAAAAATTGCATACTGTAAAAAATTTAAATACTAAAAAATTTCCATTAAATTTTCTGTCTACATTAACACAAATTCCTTTCAATATGGGATCAAAATCTTTATTAATGAACTTATCTTCAATAAGATGAAAATATAATATGTTTTAGTCCATTAAAAAAATAAAAAAAATGAGTATGGGTTTTTAATTAAATCTTTATTTAATTCGCCGTATATCGAACTTTTAAATTTTATCTTATTCAAAAAAGAAGCAAAAAAAGAAATTTGGAACGGCAATCATTCTCAAGTGCAAGAAGGCGATTAATTTATTTGTAATTTACTTATACATATGTATGTATTGTCCCTATATATTATTCATTATTATTTTTAACTTGTTTCTTTTCCACTTTTTAATGATATTTTAATTTTCGTTTTTCTTTTTTTGTGTGTGCATATTATACCATTTTGAAAGAAAGTAAAAATTTATTAATAATTTCTTTATTGTTGCATTTTTATTGTAATTCGTGTGAAATTATAAAATAGAGGCTCTGTTTGTGATGTCGAAAAAATGAAAATTTTTTATATACAAAAATCTTTGTTTGGTTTACTAGAATTTTTGAACTAATTATAAGAAGAACTCAAATTTTTGTTTAAATTTTATTACGAATACACAATTTCAGTGTGTTTTAAGGATGTACATATGTAAAAAACAGGAATTTTTAGTATTATTTATGATTTTTTATTTCAATTTTATAATAGTAAGATGGTCTAAAAGTGTGTATGTGTTTTAAAAGTGTATAGTAAGTGTTATGGTGCTTAAATCCGGTTATGTGTTAAATCCGATTTATATGCTATAGTTTCCCTGATCAACTTTTACTTTTAAATATGGACTTCGCAAATTTTACTTCCATAATATTTGTTTTCATATACATATATATATATAGGGCGGTTTTCATTTTTTATGCAGAAAATTGTATACAGGAATGCATTTAATCTTAAATATAATTATGTATGTGTATATGAAAGCGTACAATATCATTTCTCCTCAACAGAAGTAATTTACATTTCTGTTGAATGATATAGTTAATATGTATATATAAATTGATAATGTTATAAAAATATTTTATTTTAAATAAAAGAGCAGATATGCTTCTGGCTTCATTGTATTTAAAATAATACCATTCATTTAGTGTTATTCTTAAGGCAATTCGGAAAACAACTCGAATTTATATTGTCTTTTTTTTTGTAAAAAAATTTTTATTTAAAAAATAAATTATTAGGAAATATACAACGATATAAAAAAAATTAAAATTAAATCTAAGAAAAAAAATGACCGTGGAAAATATAAAAAATGAAAATAAAGAAAATATTCAGAAGGTCAGTATATAAATTACAAAACTTGTACTAAACTGTAAGATTAACATTAAATAAAGTGAATGTTTATAAATTTAAATGTACCTTTTAACTTTAAAACCAACCTCTCCAAAATTTTGTAAGGCAATATGAACTTAATTTTATTTTGCAAACTATTTAAATTAATAAAATTTCCCAAATAGCCACTTTTAATCCAAATTAAATGTGTTTGTATTCTAAAAAATTGAAAAGTCCTTTTTATTTTCATTTTGGTTTTTTTTTTAAATAATAAAAACACACATTTAAAAAAATAACGTTTTTGATTTGAAAACGAAACGCAAAAATCAAAAAATTTGTTAGCTATGTACCATAAATAAATATTTTAGAAAAAAGCTTCGCCAAAATATATGCAATTTTTTTTTTTGAGTTTTTGTAGTTTTTAGAGGAAATAGAAAATTTTATTGTGTATGTTTTTTTTCTAAATTGTAATTTTCTAAAATTTGATCGAAATCCGTTGAAATGATCAAAAAATTTTTTTCGTAGATTAATGCGAATGATTTCAATATAGAAGAATTATGGTAGAAAAAATTAATTTCCCATCTAATTGGAGGTAATTAAAGTGTATATTTATTCATTTTAAATCAATTAATGAAAGCGGTAGTTATGATTACCAGTTTTTTATAATTACTATATTTTGATTATTATTTCAAACTTGGTTATGAAAGTTAAAAATGTAAAATTTCACCATTGTGTGATTAAATAAATTAACTAAATTCTAATTTATTTAAAATATTCTTGAATTTTCGAATAAACGCGTAATTATTTTACATAATTTGATGAAATCGAAAATGTAGATAAATTTAATATAATAATAATTGAAATTTTTAATATTTTCATGTGTTAAGAATATTGGTATTGTAAAACTATTCATGTATACATATACATAAGTGCATATATCGAAATTTTTGTTATAAAAATATATTAGATTAAAAAAATTGAGTTTCTCCAATTTCAGTCGGCCGCATTAAAACTTTAAATGTTCATTTATCTCTCTTTATAATTTTTCAGGCATAGATGTAAAATTTATATCTTTTATGTTACGGAAATTGAATTAGATTCGACATTCTTTTTATATTTTAATTGAAAATATTTTTATCAAAATCGTATTTTTGTGTTTAAATATCCTTTTTTTCGAATATGTTGCTTTGTCCTGTGTTTCATTTTATTTTAATAAAAATATTGAAAATTTTTACCTTAGACTTTAGAGGATTTTTCACAATTCAATAAATTTTATTTACCTGAATTTAGTACTTTAACAGTAATTTCCTTGTGATTATGTTAAAATGCAGTGTTTTGTCCAATCTAATTCAATTATGTATTGAAAAAATTTAAAACCATTTACTAGATATTTTACATTTTCCGAGAAAATATCAGTTAAAGACTTAAATATTTAGTGAGTTAATTTTGATATCTTCATATTTTTGTTATTTTTATTTAAATTTACAAATATTTGAAATTTATTTAAATTTAATTTCTAATAATAATTTTATGAACTGTTAAAAGTGAAAATGAGAAAAATCGTAATAAAATTTCCTAATTATGTTTAGTAACGTTTCTAAAATTATTATTTTCTTCATTTGAAAAAATAATTTTCATAAATTCATTTTGTAATACGTAATACTTTACACCTGAATACCTGCATAATATTCTATTATATAAAATAATAAAATTTTAAAACTTTTAAATTTTAAAATAATATTTTCAACTTTCGCATAACGTAGTATGAACATTTCAATTGCAAGTTCGCTCGCCATTTAGAACTTTCATTCATATATGCTCTAAAAACGTACAAAACTACTCTTATAATCTTTCATTTGATCAAATATAGTTCTGGGAGAGTCAAACTTAAATCATAAAATTTAATAGTTCTATATTTTTCGGAAATTTTTAAAAATAATATTAAATAATTCTGGTGTGGTTAGAACTTTGTTAGTTGACTTTTTGAATGATTAACATTTAACTATAGTATTGAATAGATATTTAAAAAATGCAATCGGAACTACTCGGAACTGGTCGAAAATTTTTGATTAAAGAAATTCCATTATTAAAAGACTTATTCAGAATTTAATAATATTGTTTTTAAACCTAAGTGCATTTATTTTTTTTTTTTCGAAATCATAGTATTTGTGGCGTTTCTGTCCCACATTGACTTGATTATTTGATAATAGTTTTAATATCAAATTTTGAATTGTCGTTAAAAATTACAAGCAATGTATATAAAAATTATATTGAGTATTATATTATTGCATATTGTGAAATGTATAGAAATTTGAATCGGAAATAAATTTCCAAAATAAAAATTTCAACTATCGTTTATTTTATTATTTAATTTAATATTTTCGCAATTTATATAAAATTGCGCACATTATTAAATTAAATTATTTTTTTTTTAATTTTTCTAAAACAATTATTTGCTAAATATAAATAAAATTAGTATAAGTGAATCATATATTTTTTGTAAAAACAAATTATTTGTGTAAATTGTATGATGCAGTTTGTATGTTAAAATATTTTTTTTTTGAATTTAATTAACTTTTTCTTGTGTATTTCTTAACACCATTTCTCTATATTTTTCCTTAAAATTCTATATGAAAATGACCGTAGAACAAGAATCAAAAAATTTATTTTTTTGTTTTGGCAAAAGACTATAAATTTTATTTTACAAAAATAAGAAAAATTCCAAAAAAAAAAAAAATGTAAAATACAAAATGTGAAAAATCACATTATCACGTGCGGTCAAAATATTGTAACAAATTTCAATTTTGGCAATC
Source organism: Condylostylus longicornis (assembly GCF_029603195.1). Lineage (NCBI taxonomy): Eukaryota > Metazoa > Arthropoda > Insecta > Diptera > Dolichopodidae > Condylostylus > Condylostylus longicornis. Next base: position 635,378 of record NW_026578009.1, on the reverse strand, counting down.
ATAGGATGCGAGTGAAAATATGTAGAGTTAGAAAATGAATTAAAAGTAATTTAAGTTATTCAATCAGAAAATCAAGAATTCAAAACCAAATTGTGCATATTATAAGAGTAGCTCATTAGTTTTAAAAATGTTTGTATTGTTATGATTTATTCTTGAACACCTTAACATTTTGTTAAGCGCACTTGTTACTATTAGTTCGTACTATATATTATTGGACAAGGATAATACTATATAATCATAGAGAATTTCTAAATAAATTCATATTCTTATCGTTTCATTAGCGCGTCTTTAAATTTTATTTCCTATTTTTATTTGCTATTATTAAACTTTAATAAAACCCTTTCAATTTGATTGTTTATTTAAGAGAACTCGAAAATTTACTCGAAAAGCAAAATATGCTTAACCACTTGTACCATTCTTATATTATTGTTTGCGTCATATTATAGATGGCCGTTAATTCGATATTAAAATATGAGAGTTTCAATATTGCGATTTTTCAGTATATGTATATTCTTTTTCGAGCTATGACAAAAGTGCTACATTAATTAATATTTAAGGAAGCGTTACGTTAATTAATGTTTAAAAGATTTCGAATAAGATTTTTGAAATCAATTTAAAATAACTTGAGTAAATGGGAAATCGTAATGAAAATAAAATATTTATAGGAACATTTTGAATACCTAATTAAATGATCAATTCTATAACTATTCTGCTTATTTAATTTTAATTAATTAAATTAATTTAAGTTAGATTTTAAAGAAGTATATTGTGCATCTTTATACATTCTTTCAATGTAAGATAACTAAACCAAATTAATTTAGTCATATACCTAATATTGGAATGACTAAATTAAAGTATAGACGAAATGGAAAAATACTACGGTTAATAAAATTTATTGAGAGAATAAAAATAAAATAATGTAAAAAGAATAAAAACAAATGTTTGTGAATTCAAAATATGTATATGTAAGTATATATATATGTATGTATTTAAATTTAAATTTTAGAAAATTACGATGATTTTTCATTTAAATTTTATAAAAATTCAATCATATGTACATACGTACATAAATTGCGCATACATGAGCTTATATACATATTAAAAAATAAATATGCATGTATGTATAAAATAAAAGAATATTATATATTTACAAGATCATATACAAATAAATAGATCGGAGTCGAGCCGCCGGTGTTATGCCAATCAGAAGTAAAATTTTATTTTCGTCATCAGTCAAGCCCTCTAAAATATTTTATTTTTATTTTTATATTATTATTATTATTTTTGTTTTTCAAAAAGAAAGAAAAAAATAAAATAGTCTATAATTCTTTTATATTTTAATTTTATTGTTCCTCTTTTTTCTATTATGAATTAAAATAAAAGTAAAGCTTTTCATTTTTATTGCACGTCAATTCAGAAAAAAAAAATTTTTGCAAGCAAAATAGGTAGGTGTTGCACTATAGATGCTTGCACATTCAAAAACAAATTCTCATTAAAATAGAAAATTTGAGTAAAAAATTGCGTTTTAAAAAAAAAATTCAAAGAATTCTTAGAAAAATATTTTGATAATGGTGTTGTCTACGAGTACTACATTTATTTTTTTGTAATTCATTTTGAACCGATTTTTATTAATATTGTTTAAATGAAGTCTGAAACAATAATGAATCTTGGGTAATGTCAAACCATTGATGATTCCCGAAGAACATCTTAATTCGCTTATAAATTTAAATTGTTATATAATTGTTAAATAATTGTAAAAACTTAACAGACAATACACAAATGCTTCCAAATACTTAAAAATTGCACACAATGACCGGAGATTATGTGATGACAATAAATTTAACATTTTAAGTTTCCAGTGAAAACACACTTCACCACGGTAGAAAAGCGTTAATAAACTATTTTCAGAGAGATATCTGTTGGTCTGTTTATGCAGATCAGTATCTCCAATAAGATCAGTTCGGCTTGTCTCAAGAAGCAATTTTCATCAAAATTTGTATCTATTTAGTTTGTTGGATGAGGCAATTTAATCTTTTACATAGCTTTGGGATATGTTAGGTCTTTGGAACAGGCTAATTTTATGTTTTTGATCATTTTTAAGAAAGTAATAAGTCGATTTTCCTGACAATACAACAAGCTCGCTAATTTTTTGAAGAAATCAGGTTATTAAAATTTAATATTTGATTTTGTTTTTTTTAATTAAAATAACTTTGCTCTGGTTGTTAATGGAAAACTTTGCAATGAAATCGAATTACGGAAAATAAAACACTACTAAGAAACAAATTTACATTTTTCTAGATGGATTAACTCAATCCCACTTTTTATCTTTCGTAGATTTTGAAATAATAATGTTAAAAAAAAGATTTCATAATTTTCTGCAACACCTTAGCGATTCGGGCGACTATGTGATGATCACATCAGGTCGTTTTTCTTTGGTTTTATCTAAAAGTACATATATACTTGTACTAGAATTAAAAGTTAAAATTCACTACAATTTTTAATTACAAATTAAAGTTTTAAAGATCAAATAATATTGGCAATCAATGCGAATTTATTTATATTTCAATTTTTTTTTATTCAATTATATATTGAAAACGATTTAATTGCATCAATGAAATAAGAAACATATTAATAAAAATCAATAAAGATATTATGTCTTTTATTAATTTACAAATAAGTGAGTATGTACATGAACATTTTATACATACATGTGTACTAATGTAAAACGTTTAAATATAAGACTTTCAACCTTGGGAATAAATTTTTTTCTGTTACAATTTTTTATTCAATAAATTATGAGTTCAAGTTGAACTTTATTTACATACGTATATTTGTTTACACATTTGTAATTTTGAACTATGGCTGATTCTTTCTTTATTATTTACATATGCATAAATTATGTACGCGCTATTGTCCATTTATCTTTAAAAGACGTATATAGATAATTATGCACAAAATGCGATTCTTTTTTTAAATACATACTTTTACGTAATTTTTCAGTATATGCGCACTTAAAACTGAATTGACAGTCGATGGCATAATTAAAAAATATTTTTCAACTAACTTACATTCAAACATTGATTGAATTCGCGTTTTCAATTCTGACTGCGTGGGATCCTATTAGTTAAAACTGGAGTGCAATAGAACTACTAAAGTAGTGATAACAACTATAGAACTCTGGTTTAATCTAAATTATAAAGTGTTCTACTAATTGAGGTTTTGAATATAAAAGCAGAAAAACATTTCGTTGACAGAAAATATTTTGAAATTTTTGTACTAGCAAAAACGGTATGTTTCTTGCAGCAAACTACAAAAACATGCTGCCATTGCAGACCTTTGCTAGAACTGCAAACATGAATTTAATCAGTGCTTGAATGATTAGCAACTAGTCGAAAAATGATTTTTAATATTAAAAAGAAACTTTCATAATGTGTGCAACAAAAATTTTGGCCCTTTGAAATTACTTTCATTGTGACTCAACTGTAATTTACTGATAAAATATTACTATGTTCATTAATTGTTCAAATAACTCACTTAAATTGTACGAATTTTTCGAATACATTTAAATTTATGAAGTTATGTACAGGCAAAGGGTATATGTATACACCCATACGATCAGTTTTTTTCCTAAAAATTAAAAAAAAAGTGTGATTCATGGATTTAGTAATGTTCTCTAATTTAATAAAATCACATTATACCACATTTTTAGGGACAATAATTTTGTATGTGACTTTAAATAATAATTGTCTAATATAGAGGTGAACTACAAAACTGCCTGTATCATGAATATCATTATTACAACATTACGTACGTTATTGCCTAATGTTTATATTCTAAAATAATTAAAAAAAATTACATATTTCGAATTGTTTTTAAATCAAAATCATTTAGCGAAAAAATTCAATCAAAATATCACAAAATCTTTGAAGTGTTTAAAAAACGCTATACATATACCTAACTGAGTTCAAATTTTTTGAACTCAAGGCGCCACAAATTGTCAATATTATGCCATTATTATAAAAATAGTGGTTAATAGTATATACATACGAGTACATACATAATTGTAAATAAAATATTTAAGAAATTCTTGTATACGTCAGTAATGAATCATTCTGTTTCAAAAATTCTTTACATATATAGCCAATATATTTATTATTCATTATTTTGTAATTTTCTTTGATTATTTTTGGCAATAAATTAATTTTTGTTTAGTTTTTATTTAAATTTTTGATTATTAGCTACTAGTACTGTTTTTTTTAATTCCTAAATTCAGATCAAAACTAATTGAATGCGAAGTTTTCTAAAATTTAAATTAATTATTTCTTATTTACTTCAAAATTTTTAAATACATATTATGTTTTTACCTACACTTATGTGCATGCTATACTTAAAATTATTTCAGAAATTCTAGTATAGTAATAAAGGAAGATCAACATTTAATTTTTTTAAATATTCACATATAGGTTCCAAATTGTAGTTAAGTTTTAACAGTATTTTAATAAACCGTATTATTAAATTTAATTCAGCTTAAAAATAATTTGCTGAATTCGTTTTGTGATCATGCATTTCCGGATAGAATTGAAATACTGTATCGAACACATTATGGTATTAAAAGCTCTAAAATTAAAGCAAATTATTATAATTTTGGAAATTATTGAAGGAAATTTTTATTGGTGAAAATTTATCAATTTATGAATTTATTATGACATTATGAACAAAAAATATTGTTATAATATGGATTACTGAGTTCGAAATATAGTTCTGTATATTATATAACTTGAATTATAATTAAAATGTATAAAAATTTACTCAAAAATAATTGTAATATATTTTTAATTAAATAATAAATTGTTCTTCAATATTACTCAATTATTATATTATTTACAAACATAATAATATGCTTTTAATTTAGTACATAGGACAAATTATAAATAATAATCTAGATAAAAAAAAAAATTGAAATTTGCAATAATCAAACGTAACTATTTTGTTTTGGTTTATTACAATTATATCAATTAAAAACTTAGTTACTAATTTATTAGTATCTATAACTTAATTGTACGTTTTTATGTAAATAATATATATATACATACATATATAATTTGTTTTTCGTGTATATATACATATTATAATATCGTTGATCCTGAATTCTCTTTGAGAGTTCTTTTTTTTTTTAGTTTTATTTTATATTTTGTTTTTCAATTAACAAATATTAAATTTATTTACGATAAAATGAACATATTACATATATACATGTATATAATCAATATACGTAAATGTAATTTATAATATTTGCTTTGATCCCAGCAAACAATTTTTTGTTTTTTCTGCAACTGTACCAATTGTTACAGTGTCACCCCTTCAATGTTTTATCTTTATTACTTTAATTATTATATGATGGATGCGAAGCCAATGAATGTGACAATATGTTTTGTGACTTGATCGTCAATCTCATTGTTTTACTCGCAAAGTGAGAAGAAAGTGATTAACTATCATATACTTGTATAATGTAATTTTCGAGTGAGAATAATTATTTGGTATTGCGTATCTCGTTTTTTCTTAAGTGCATACTAAAATTTATTCATTTTATTTTTGAAAGTGAGGCGTTCAGTCCATAATTTGAAAAAAAATGTAAAAATCCAATTAAAAAAATTAGTAATCTTATTGGAAAAGTAAAATCTCCATTAGAAAATACTGATAATTCTTATTTGAAAGTGAATAAAAAGTGAATAAAAAAGTGAGATACACGATCCGGCTGTTAATGTGACAATATTCAAGTGTTCGAAAACGTGCTTGATAATTTGAAGTTTTGATTCAATTTGAAAAGGTTTATTTCTTGGATACGGAATCGGTTTTTCGTTGGATGATTTTAATTGCATTTAAACTCGATAAGTTTATTCAAACTTTATTAAATTTATTAAATATCCTCAAGTTTATGATATCGCATATGAACAATTTGAATTTTGCATATGAAGAAATTAATAGGCAGTATTGCATATTAAGATTATGTAAAATATTTAAATTTTTTGTATAAGTTTAATTTGTTAAATTATTAAAAAAAAACATTTTCTTTGAGGAATTTCTTATATGAGGTTTAACCAATACAGTGTAATTCGTTTTAGTCGAACTACCTTTGTAATTTTTCAAATTTTTCGACAAATTGAATTTTATTTTAATTGACTTAATTTTATTTTTATTGACTTAATTAGAACGGAACATTTAAAATTTCAACTGAATCGAATTGAAATTTTTCTTACAAAATCTTCTTTTGATTCAAATATCATACAAAATCATATTAAAAAATTTCCGTTATTAGTTTTGTTAGTTAAACATACGTGCGATACATTATCAGTACTTTTATTTTTATCATAATAAGACACAAAATTGCTTATTGGGATATAATATATAATAAAATATATTTTTAAATATATGAAATGAATATATTATTTTGTTTTGTTAATAAATATACAATATATATATATATATATATAAATAAATAATATATACAATTAAGTATATTTTTATATAAATAACAAAAAATAAACAAAAAAAAAAAACAAAAATATAAAAATATAACAATATTATTTCAATGTAAAGCAATTGACATTAAAAATTGTTTTCTTATATTGTGAATTTTTTTTTCATATTATATAGAAAGAAGAAAATTTTCTTAAATTTTGGATGCTCTTTGCAGTTTGAGAAATTTTATTAACGGAAAAAGATCTATACGGTTTCTAAGAAAAAAAAAATAATAAAATTAAAACATTTTCCAAAAACAAAACAAAAAAAAATAAATAAAAATTTTTAATTTTCGATTAATTTTCATTAAAAATTAAAGCGATAAATTAAAATTTTTACAATTAATAAAACAAATCAAATAAATTAAAGAAAATAAATATTAAAAATTATATATTGCGTACTATATATATAAAATAAACAAAAATATTATTTATGAAAATTATTAAATATTTTTAAAACGACAAATTGCGATTAATAACTCAAATATAGTCAAATTGTTACTTAATTTTTGTGTATTTTAAAAATAACAATAAACAAGAAATATTATTAATAATTTTTCAACTGTGATATTAAAAACAATTAACAAAAATATTACATAAAATAATAAACAAAAATATATTTTCAAATTATTATAATATAATGCGCATACATTAATATTATTATAAATAAAATATTTATGTAAAATAATATTATACATCCATATAACAATTATGAACATCAACGATTTGTATATATAAATATTTTATTTTATATGAATAAAATATTAATTATTATAACAGAAATTACATAAGTTCCTATATATAATATACTTAAAAATATAATTGCAAAAATTTTGGTTTTATTTTATTATTTGGCAAAAATTTTCTTGCAATTTTTATAAAGAAAAAAATTTTATTTTTTTCTTATATATTAAAGAAAAAAATTTATAATTTTAATTAAAAATGGATACTGATAAAGTTGTATCAGCAATGGCCCGCTGGTGGCAGGTATGTCTACCCTTACTATAGAATATATTTGTTTTTTTTTTGTTAAACGCTCGTACATAACTAAATTGTCACGCATCAATTTAAAAGAAAAATATAAGATGAAATTTTAAATAAAAGAAAATTTTGCTTTTAAAGAGTTAATGAAAATTATACATATATTCATGTGGTCAAACATATATATGCTTACATATATAAAAGTATATTATACAGGGTGTGTCGTATCAAAGTGCACTGCTATTTACTATCGCATATAAGCGCTCATGAGTAGACAAAACTTTAGTATGGAGACGAATGTTCACAGCTCAACAGGTTTGGAGTTACAGAACTTGGTTTGGTTTGGAAATTTCAGTTATAACTCTTTACCCGTGAAAGATAGGCGAATATAGTAACATTTGCAATACTGTTCTTTTTTCAATAACTCCTAAATCAGATCAGGTAGTATGATAACTCATATACCAAATTGAAGCTCTGTGGTAAGGGTTATCAGCTGTGCTAAAATTGGAGAAAACTCGAATGACAATATAGAAAATGAACATTTTTTAAAAATGAAAAATTAAAATTTAAAATTTTTCCAACTTTAAAGTCATGTACTTCCGAAATTTGAACAGATTATAAATAGTGTAGACATTCATAAGAAAGCCCTTATTCTGAGGGTTCTAAATCCTATTCTATAATGCGCCTGACTTACATAGGCACGTTATACGTATTTACATTATACTACAATACATAGTTACACTTAAAATTTTAAAAAGTAAAAAATTAGTCTAAATTTATTTTAAGCCCCTGTAACTTCGAATCTGTTTAGCTGTGGACAACGTTTCGATACAAAACTTTGTTTACTCATGAGGACCTGTATAAAATCACGTACTTGTAAACGAGGCACCCTATATATACATACATAATACGAGTATCTATGTATAACAAGGTATATGAAAATTTAATTTTAAAGTTTTGTGAAAATATTTCATACGTGTCGTATTTTACATATACAAGCGTATTTACATATACATATTTTGATAAAAGCACTATTATGTATATATACATTTTTTATGGCGTTTATTTTAGATGTTTTATTGTTCTTTGTAATTTTTTAAAATTTTTTCATTCAAAGTTTTTTCATTAATGTGCCAAATTTTCATAAAACAATGTTCGTATAGCATAATTACTCGAATAAATGTAGATACTCGAATAAACGCACACATATATGTATATAAATATATACAATGTGTTTTCAATACAAGAAAATGTTATAACATACATAATATGTAAATACATGTAATGTGTGGAATGTATTAAAATGTAAAAAGTAATTAAAATGTACGTCTTCTGTAAAATACAATATCATTGACGTACCGTTGACGTATCGTTGACGTACCACTGGCAAATTTATACTGCAAGAGTTTATACACAATTTATATCTAATTCATTTTAAATAACGCTTGCTACAAATTATATAAAGTAACTGTTATATTGTATATTTTAATTTATGCAACAGATTTTTACTTCTTCAATTTTGTGAGATTCTTCCTAAAACAATTTTGAATTTATTCTAAAAAAAAAAACAAAAATAATGAATTTTAATTAAAAAGAATTTTCAAAATGGATTTATTGATGATTCACCAAATCCATAATTTCCAAAAAACTTTTGAAAATTAAGAAAATATTTCTTATTATTCTTATAATTCTAGGCACTTTAGATTTAATTTAATTTAAATTAAAAATGACGAAGATTAGATTCTAGGTCGTTCCAAATTCTCGTTTTTCCTCAAATAAATTTGGACATTAAAATTTACTATTTTTACTTAATATTTTGAAAAATATTATTTCTTAAAATTTACTTAATATTTTGTGTAGGCCATAATAAATATTGTATAAAGGTCGTATATTTTGCAAAAATATTATATACAATAATTATTGTTTTTGCTTTTCTCTATTTTCAAATTATATTTTCATAAAATTAAGAAACTAATTAGGAATCGTAAACTAATTTCTTCGTGCACATCCTGAAAATATGCAATAAGATGGTATTTTATTATATGGTTAAATGCTCTTTTTTTAATCATTTTAATTGACCTGAATTTATTTATGAAAAAACTCTGTACTTATACATAAAATAATCCTACATATTTATTTTATTCACATATACTTATAAATTTATTTTTTTTTAATTTTAATAAAATTCCCTATTAATATTACCATTTATTTTACTAATTTTCAATTTCTTTTCATATAATTATGTAAAATATATACTTTAAATTAAATTGTATAACTTTTTATAATTTTTATCGTATAATCAATAATCCCGATAAAATAAAATTTTAATTGATATTAAAGGGTACCACTTAAATTTATTTACATTATGTTTTGAAATAAATATATATTATATATAGAATAATAATAAATGTTTATTTAAATAAACATTTAATAAAACGTGATTTTTATTAGTACATTAATTAAAATTTTATATAGTAGTTTTTCACTCTACTACATCAATACTATTATTTTTTTATTTAAATAATATAATTTAAGTATTGGATGCGTATACAATTTTTTGCTTATCGGATAATTAAAAAAAAATATATATATACACATATATACATGTAGTTGCACATACATTTTTTTTTAAGTGACATTCAAACTTGTTTAGCAATGAACATTAAAAGGTTAAGTACTTGTTCTATTATTAATAAATGTGCCAAATATTTGGCCAGTGTAAAAAAAAGAAATAAAACAAGTTATTATAAAAAATAATTATAAAGGAAGGTAACCACATTTTATTAAATAAAGAAATGTTGGATAATTTACATTACACACAAAAACATATACATATATACATATATACTTATGTATATATATATATATATATATATATATATATGTATATACTTATGTGTATGGAAAATTACCATTTTAACTTCAAAATAAATAAACTCCAAAAATTATGCAAAATGATTGTAGAGTTATTCATTATACTCGTAATATAAAAAGAAGAGCAACATTAAAAAAATCTTACATATAGATAAATTTCATAAAAACTTACTCCAAAAATTTATTCCAATATTTAAAACATTGGAATTAGAAAATTTGCTTCGTAAAATTATTGAATAATCAACTCTAATGTTATTGCAACTTTGATTGCAATAACATTATACTATATCAATTACTATTTGATAGTAGATAAAAATACTGTTTACCTTTTAATTAATAAATACTATTGTACGGCTATACTATCACAATAGTATTTATTTATTTCGTATAGGTCAGTTGTTTACAATAAATTACAATCATTGCGGTAGTCCAGAATATATTTGTATAGAATTTCAATTGATTTCAATACAAATATGTATGTTTGTACTTATATACCTTTATTAGTATTTACCTATATAATATAAGAAAAATTTTTTTTTTTTTTTTAATAATTTGTTTGCTTTTTTTAGTTCGGCGGTGTAAATATTGTAATAAGAAAAATTAAATTTTATAGTGTTTTTCATAATTTATAAAATTTTGTTTTACAAAATTTTTTAATTAATTCTAAATTTTTTTTTTATAGTTTGTAACAAATAAAGTCAATAAACCTCTATTTATTAAAATTCTAAAAATCAATGATGATTTTTTATGGTAGTATAAGTAAAATCAATGGATCTAATGTTGAAGAATGAAAAATTATCATTATACTAATTCTGGATCTGCTCCAGCTTCAACGTTTTCATCATATATCCTGGAAACTTCAATTTACTTAGAAAAATAAGTTGTAGTTCATTGAAGGAGGTCTGATTCAATTTTGCAACATTGCAAACGAATTGTGTGTGCTCATGAGATTCTTATTTTTCACATATTTCATTATTTAAATTATTTAATAGCCGACAACAATAAATAATATTTTATACGATTTTTTTAAAATTGCTTCTTTCAATTTGAATTTCATCTAATTTTAAAATTTATTTTAAAAACGAAAAAACAAAAACAAAAAAAAATATTTATTTTTAACTTTGGTATTGACTTTTCTTTTTAAAAAAAAAAAAATATGTAAGGAAAAAAATCAATTATTTTGGATTTGACTGCGGTAAATACCTGAGGCGTCATTTGAAGGACATTAATCATTATTACGTAAAAGAAAATGCGATTATGATAAAAATGAAGTTGTATATTTTATACTAACATACGGCATCAATAATATCCTCTGAATTGTTATCGATTTATGGATAAATTTTATTATACGCGAAAATCTATATAGGTTTTTGAAAATTTGACCATTTCAAAAACAAACTTAAAATTGGAGAAATTATATAATTTAATAAACATACATAATACACCAGATTAGACATGGAGTAACAATGCACCGCAACTTAAGAGATGGATTTATTGTGCCCAAAATACATACGTATCTTAGATTGAGTTTATTTTAAAAATTTAATTATAATAAATTGGTTTTTTATGAATTAATAAATTGTACTTCAACGTGTTTGAACAGTTTTTAATCACCACCACCACTCCATCCCCCCCTTTTCACTGAAAACGTTCTCATTTCAGAATTTTAATTAAATATGTAATTGTATATAAGTATATGAATTTTTTTTTGGGAGCATTTTTTTTTAATATGCTTAAGTATATTATCTAATATTAATCATTGAATTTTGTTAACAATTTAATATTGATATTAATTACAATGTTAATTGCAAAATAAACATTTTTATTATAAATTATTTATGTATACATAATAAATTAATAATCTTCCAGTTCTTGTTTTAAGTACTTTTAAAAAAAAAGGGCTTTAAAAACATTAAAAAAAAAGTGTTTATTAGTTTCTCTCTGCCCGTCTGTCCATTAGTCCATTCGTGGACATGGCAAAACGTCTACACCCTTGCGGATAGAAAGCTTAAATTTCATACATCTTTACTATAGAAATTTATTTCAATAGGAGAAATTTTTTTAACTATATTCTGCCTTCTGTAAACCATGGTACAATACAATTGAATATTGAAAAGACCAAATGGCTACTAAAATTAACCCTCATTTAAAACCCGTTATAAATTAAACGAATAAATTGAATAAATTGATAAAATGTTGAATAAATTGATAAATTGTTAATAAACAAATAAATTGAAATAAATTTGAAAAATATAATTTTTTTATAATTTTCAAATTTATAATTTATTTCGTCAGAAAAAGTCATTTTTACCACTTCTCCCCCTGTCAAGTTATCACCTAATTAAATTTGTAAAATTCGAAATTTCGGCACCTTAAATTTCCGAAACTACAAATTTATGTAAATTTATATAAATAGCAAATGATATGCTATCATTTTTTTGTATTCGAGCATTTTGGTAACGACTCTTTCAATTTATTTCTTTTGCCTTATCCTAAACGTATGCAATCTTTCAAATACCAGTATTTTTACTTATTAAAGGGAAAAGTGCTACTTTACATACTATTGGTTTGACCGAAATTTATTATTTGTACAATTTATTATTAAGTGTGTGTACGGTTATGGTAAAAATATAATTTCATTACACAATCACATACGTATATGTATACATGTATAAAGGAATATACATGTATAAAGTGGTCGTGCGAAAAAACTCGTCAAAATCAATTGATTAACAACAAGATAAAAAAAACAATAATGTGATGCTTAATGTATAGTTTTCTGATGTAACCAAAGTAAAAATAACTCCAAAAAGAAAAAGGGATTCGCGTGTTGAAAACAAAAGTTAAAATGCGGAAATTAAATTTATTTTTGGAAATTTTATTGACAAATTAAAAATAAACTTTCTTCATGTAAAATCACACATGATAAGTGTACATATAAAATTTTTGTATTTTATTCCAAATGATGGAAAAATCAATTCAATTAAGTAACCACCACCAGTTTAATTAAGAAATATTTTTAGTCAATTTTCAAAAAATTAATTCATTAGTTTCAATCTCTTTGTCTTCAATCTGTCTGTCTAGAAAATTACGAAAGAGAAAATTTAAATTTTGTACACTTTACAAGTAGATCTCAATGAATACATTATTTATCTAGACTCTAGAGTAAAAATTTTAAGTATCATCTCACACGTTTAATAGAGTGAGAGATGATACTTAGAGACGTATAGAGTGAAACTAATAAGCACTTTTTTTTACAATAACTTTACATTTAATGTATAAATTTGGAATCATAATATAATATTAAAATCAATAATGCTTATATGAAAAATTTCATCTTCTTTTACATAAAATATTAATAATAACAGATTAATAAAACTTTTAAATTTCTTATTTTATGTTTATATATAGACTGTCAGTCAAGAAGATAATGATCCATCAGCAAGAAATCCTATGCTGTATGATCCATTACAAGAAGGACAAACTAGAACATCAAAAACAATGCAATATGTTGCTGCGATCGTAGGTACAAAAATATTATTTTTGAATATAAAAAAAACAAATGACATTAGGAACAATTTTATGCAATAAAAACATTTGTAAATTATTACAGTTTGTCTTGGAGCAGTTTCAGCTGGTACAGCTTTAGCTTGGACATCACCAGTTTTACCACAATTAACAATTGATTTAAGTGCAATTAATGAAACTATAGAAACACCAGAAGCTATAGAAAAATATAAAGAATTAACTAATTCAACAGGATTATATTTAGATGGAAATGAACGTAAGAAAAACAATTTCTTTTCCAAATTTATGAAGTTATTATAAAGAATTAAATATTTTTATTTGTTAAATAATTAAGAAACTTAAATTAGTAATGTTGATTTAAACTTTGTTTCATATAACTATGGCAAGCAAATTTGGTATTACGAGTTTCTTTTAAAATCTGACCTTTGGTGCCATAATTGCGGCACAGGTCCTTTAACCGAAGGGTCTCGGAATGTATAATATAAAGGAAACGGTAGTTATAACCTAGTCAATTAAAACTCTATGGCGCAATGAAATTGGGGCATGACTATCTATGATATCATGCACTAGAACTATGCTGCTCCAAGGAGTGAAGAAAGAAATGAGAAATTTTCACTATTGTTATGATGGACATGGAAAATATACTACATATATGTTTTGGATTCTATACACCACGCGTTAATCAATTTCCCACATAAACTATTATTTAATTTTTATTATTTTAAAATAAACAAAATACCTGATTTACTACCTATGATCTCTTAAATTCTCATCTATAATAAAAATTATTGAAATATAAACCTGCACCCAATAAAATTTTTTATTTAAAATTTTATTTTATTATTGGTATTATAACGTTGTTTACTGTGATTTATTGATAATATTATTTCAATTTCCATATAAGTAGTCGTAGTCATAAGTATAGGGTGAACTTTATTTACACTATAAATACAATAAAATCATTCATTTATTTATATGATATTTGTAATTTACATTATATATATATTAATTTGATCTTTTTATTTGAAATCGGAATGTGTACATTTCTACATTAAATATAATCAAGTGTAATCGAGTAAATACAGGGTAATAAAAGTAAACTTTATGAATTAGAATAGTAAAGCTAAAGTATAAGTTATAAATTTTTATTGGTAGAATATTAAAAGATCTAATATAACAACAGTTAAATTAAGAATTATATTCAATATTGATTTGTTATTGAGTTAGCAGTCAGATTTGATCAGTACATTTTCGGCATTTGAATACATTTTACAATATTATGAAAATGTTCTTGAAACTTACTTCTTTAAAATTTTAAGCACGCTAAATTTGGCTCTTACTAGAATTTATTTATGTTATCCAAATTCTCTGGAAAATTCCTCAATTAGTTTCGGTAGCATATAAGACTCAACTATTAAATTTCAGAAACTAGTTGGTTATTTTTCTGCATACGGGCTAAATGTAAATTTCGGCCAAAGTAAAAGTCTAGCTTCTGATAATTAATTTTTTGAAATCTAATAATTTCCTATAAAATTAAGAAAAATTTAAAACCAACTCTTGTAAATCAGTTTCATTATCCGATAAATTTTCGTCAAAAATATGGTTCAGCCGAAATTAAGAGAAGTGCGTTTCAACCGAAAACTCGATATGCGAAATTTGGTGTCATCATATAATTTAACTTATTGTATGCAATGCGGTCTGCAAAAAATTTCGTTTTATTTTTATAAAGTATAACTTTTAATTTGATGTTGAATCATTTAGGCTGAATATGAAATTGTGATGACAATGTATCGTATTCTAAGAGGAAGATTAAATGTGTCCCATACGAAAATCGCAAGAGTTTCTCATAGACATCATAGATGTTCTCCTTAGTATAGACCCATAATATTATACATTCAGCCAGAAATGTCTTATAAAGACGTACTTGAGAATGCCTAAAAATTTGTCATAATTTATATTGTACATTTTATTGCTTAAAATGTACAATATAAATTATGTTTTCGAATATAAATTTTACTATATAAAATATATTTTTAATTAATTAAAAGATTTATGTTTAATTAGCGATTCTTGTCTAAAAACTATTAAATTTAACTACAATATACTACTGAATATTGAAACTGAGTTTAAGACAATTTGAGAATGATGAAATTATTCGAAATAATTAATTGCAAACCATTTTTGCCTCTACAATATATTATAAAAATGACCTAATTAAAATTTTCAAAGTGAGAGAAAATTAAATGTGCAATAACACTTAAATTGGTATATCTTTATTTAATAATTACCCAGTAGCTAAAACGTAATTGACTGCTCTAAAAGGATTAAATTGTTTATAAATAAAGATTAAATAAAAAACCTGTTGCGATTATTTAAAAGCGAATTCAACTAGTTTAAAATGATTTCTTAAATGTATGTATGTGTATACTATATGCGCTTGCATACATATATAAAATTTACATTTATAATATGGATATTATGTTTTCACAATTCTTTGGGTGCAGCTAAACAATTTTAAATAAAATACATTATTATATATGGGGGGTCATATTAATTTTCTAAATATAAAATCTTGCAAAACTGTAGTTTATAGATTGGCAATGCTAGTGGATTTTTATTTTCTGAAATTTTGGTCGAGCCTGTTTGATTATGTTGACTTCTTAAGGAATAAAAAAGACGTTCCAAAAGGAAATTCTTAATTAAAAATTTAAGTTTTGGTTTTCAGTACAAGTTCAAATTGAAAACAAAAAGTTTATTCCTAAAAATGAACTGACATTAGTTGCAGTTATATGGTTGCAATTATGGTTAATAATAATTCCGTTAAAATAAATTTAATTCCTATATAAAAAATTTTCTTATACGACTTCGAAATTTTGTTTTTCGATTAAAAATACTTGAACTCCACTGTTTCTATGTTTATAAATTTTTTTAATTTTCTGAAAAACAAATTTATCATAAATCTTGCAAAATGTTGAAAGACTATCCTTTATTTATAAAAATGGGTTTATACAAAAAAAAAAAGAAAGGAATATCTCTTTGACTCCAATGTAAGAAATTGAAAAAAATAGAACATGACTGTGATAATGTGCACCAACAGTGCATTAGTATTAAATTTTCCATTATAATTGATTATAATGTATGTGTAAATATACATTATAATTAAATAAAAGAGAAATATTTACATTATAGAGAAAAATAATATTATTTTAACTTACCAAATAGCTTTAAGTAGGAGATTAATTACAAAGGATTCAAATTTTATTTTATTCCTCCGAAATTATATCTTCCTAATTACCCGCGGTATTAAATAAATATTAATTAAAACAGCCCCCATCCCTATCTTGTTAATTATTTAATTTAATTAATTTCATATTTTCTCAAAATTATTTCCTCAAAATTAATTCACTCTTTAATAAAGAGTTCAATTATGTTGCAAAGTTCATAAGAATCAGATGAGCAATAATAAAGAAAACTTGCCTTTTACTTATTTTAAACTTGGAAATAAATCACGAAATTATATTATTTTATTATAGGATCTTGGGTCAGTTCCCTATTAGCTATTGGAGCTTTTTGTGGTGCCGTTCCAAGTGGTTTTGTGGCTGATTTAATTGGTCGAAAATATACTGCTCTTGTAATGGATATACCATTTATTGTAGCGTGGATTAGTATTATATTTGCTAGCGGACCAGGAGCTCTTTATTTTGGACGATTTTTAATTGGTAATTAAATCAATTTTTTCTTAATGAAAAATTATATTAAAAATTTTAATTGTTTTAGGTCTTGCAACCGGAAGTTATTGTGTAATTGCCCCAATGTACATATCAGAAATTGCTGAAACAAGTATACGTGGTTCACTTGGAACATTTTTCCAATTATTTCTTACTATTGGAATATTATTAGTTTATTTATTTGGTAGTTTTGTTACATGGAAAACTCTTAGTACATTATGCTTATTTATTCCACTCGCATTATTTGTAAGCATGTTTTTTTTACCTGAAACACCGACATACTTATTGAAAAAGGTATGATATTTTTGTATATAATTTACAGACTGATTGAATAAAATTTTTTTTCATTTATTTTAGGGACGACGTGGTGACGCTGCTTTATCTTTGAAATGGTTATGGGGACATTATTGTGACTCACGATCAGGTAAAATCATATGTATGGTATTACACTTTAAGCCTTTGTCATCTTTAATAAGTTTAATACATGGGTATAAACCTCGCCTTTTTTTCGTTTAAATAATTAGTATAATTTTTCGTTTAGTTTATCGTAAGTTGCAGAAGTTATATGTGGTGATAAGTTCTAGACATTGACAATCGTATATTTAGTATGATTCATTTCGATAGGAGAAATTTTTTCCAAGTTTTTGCTTCCACAAACAAAATTTAAATTTTGAGTTCCGAATTTCTCCGAAGCTGTAAGCTTTTCCAAATTTTTATAAAAATAAAATGTTTTACTATTAAAAATGCAGTCACTTTTCTTGACTGACCTTATTAGCATCAAATTAGGTAATGTATTTGTTAATGAATCTTTTAATTGTTGTGTTCAGCCCAAAAGAATGCAATTATTATACTATTATTGAAATACGCTTCCTTCCAATAGGTTGAAACAAATTTATTTTTGCAAACACATTAAAAAAAATTTGGATAAAGAAACTATTAAAAATCTGGCATTTGACAATTAAGTAAAATATATATGTAAATACTAAAAAATTTTGAAATGTTATTTCACCTGCCTTTCTTGCAAACCTTGAAATATGTTTATGCCGGTAAAGAAAAATTGCTTCTTAATTAAATATTAGAATTGTTTTTTTTTCTTTTACTAAAAGAAAACAGCCACTTCCTTAGCATTAATTGAATAAGCATTTGTTTATTTTTGAGCTTTCGATAAATAAAATTGCTGCAGCGTGAAGTTTAGATATGATAAAGTATGATATCAATCAGAGGGTAAACATTATTATTCATCGACACGAAAATGTACCGTGAATGGAATTTCTTTATAAATGAATACTTACGATAATAATTATAACAATGATACAAATTACAACTATTTCATGCGCATTTTACTTTACTGAAACGTATTTTTTAAAAAATATCTATCTTTTAAACTTTTAAGAAATTTCCAATTGTTTGACGTAAAATTAGGCACTCCGAAGAATTTCTAAGAACACTTAATACATTTTTTTTCTAACTAATCTCCTGATTGAAAATTATGAAAGAATTTATGGAATAACCGAATCTATATAGAATTTTATTTATTTACTGTTATGCAAATATTTGTTAATATATTATATAACTTTTCAGCTATTCAAGCTATACAAAGTGATTTGGATTCATCAGCAGGAGAAGCTTCACTTACTGATCTATTTACAAATATAGCAAGTAGAAAAGCATTAATTATTGGTTTTGCACTTATGTTTTTTCAACAATTTTCTGGTATCAATGCTGTCATCTTTTATACAGTACCAATTTTTAAATCAGCTGGAAGTACATTAGATGCTGATGTTTGTAGTATAATTGTTGGTATCGTACAAGTTTTAATGACATTTGTTTCATCATTATTAATTGAAAGAGCTGGCCGAAAAATGTTATTACTTTTTAGTAGTACAATTATGTGTATATGTTTAGCTATACTTGGTGCATATTTTCAAATGAAAGATAATGGAAAAGATGTTTCATCAATTGGTTGGTTACCACTTTTATGTGTTGTTATGTTTATTGTAACATTTTCAATTGGTTATGGTCCAATACCATGGCTAATGATGGGTGAATTATTTTTACCATCTGCAAAAGGAACTGCATCATCATTAATTGTAATGTTTAATTGGACATCAGTATTTATTGTAACAAAATGTTTTGATAAAATGATTTCATCATTTGGTTCCGATTTTACATTTTGGACATTTGGTGCTATGATGGCATTAGGTACAGTTTTTGTATCAATTGTTGTATTTGAAACGAAAGGAAGAAGTTCTGCTCAAATACAAATGCAATTGTCTGGAGAAAAACCTGGAGAAATTTTTTGATTATTGAAGAATTTTAATAAATATAAAATAAATTTTAATAATTTAATTATAATTTTAATTAAGAATACTCATATATTATTATAATTTGTTATAATAATATTATGTAATTTAATTTTCATTTTGTTATAGTTCAAGTTAAAATTTAAAAAGAAAATGAAAAAATGTACATGTATTGTTTATGTATATTAGTTTTTGAGAGTACTGCGTTTTAGAAGATATATACATATATATATATATAGTTCAATATTATGTAACCAAATAGTTTTATTCTTATGTTAAGTTTAAATATTTAAGATTTATGAAAATTAAAAAAAAAAATTATTTTTTTTTTTTTTTGTAATTGGGAATTCAAAATTTTCTCGCTTATGTAAAGTACACATATTAACGTATTGGAATGACTTCGAAATTAAAATGTCTGTTAAAAAAAATTGGTGAAAATAAAAAAAAAACTTAAAACACGAATATGTCCCGTTTGTTTGTTTCCCGCATTTCTATATTCGTAGTTATAACAAGAAACTTCTTAATCGCTTTGTTGCATTATGATATTAAACTATTTGAATATTTCGTATTCACATTTATCAGCCAGAAAAATTTAAATCAATTCGGACAATTGCAATCAGGATCAAAAGTGAAGCAGAAAAAAAAAAACAGTATACCTATAAAAATTAACAAAGAAAAAAATATATTTTCGATTTCAGTTTAATATGTGATTTGTGGTTCTTCCGAAAATAGATTTGAAACTTTCAAGTTCATATATTCTAAATTAATAAATCTGATAAAATTGATTTTTTTTTAATGTAATCTAAAATAGATTTTCCGACCTACGATATCTTCAAAATTCTGCTAATTTATAATGGTACTTGGGAAAAAAATAAACTCGGATCAAATCAATGATTGACAAAGTGACATCCATATTTTCGTGAATTATAAAAGAGCTTTTAATTTAAATTGATTTCCTACTATCGCTTTTAATTTCATATACCTGAAAAATGGTAAGTTACCCTATCGCAATGTTTTAAAAAACACGTAATGGAAAAATATACAGATATAGGCACATTTATGGACTAAAAAACAAAATACGCTTTAATATGAAAACCTCAAATTTGGATTAGTTTGTGCTCGATTGTCCTTTTACCTTAATTCATAATTTGTATCTCTTATAATTTATTGTTGCGTCACCTCAACTAATATAACAATGATTTAATCATTCTTGCATTTAAATTTGAAAAATATTTGATAAATCATATATACAAAATTGCCTTATGTCGTCATAAGATATACCTTTTTTTTGACCGGAAATATTCAAATGCAAATAACTGCATTTATATAATTATGCAATTATGATTAATGAAGTTTCCTAAAAAGCATTGGAGTTAATTATATTGTTCAAAAAAATTATACATTTTATAGACTTTATACACGTACTTGAAATGATTTTTCTATACATTGAGTTGATATAGTTTACAGATTTACATAAATAATCAACCTTTATGAATACGTAAAATGAATAATAATTCAATTGTAGTATTTTTAAATTTTTTATAAATGTACATGCATTAAAAAATTTCTACGTGATTTTTAGATTTGAACCTGTAGAATAAATGTCTATGTAATGTTAATGAACATTAAAGCAATAGATGATGTTCACATTCATTACAGTTAAATTAAAAAAATTAATAAAAAGCGCAACTTTTATTAGATGTATTTGATATTCAACGACAATATAGGTAGAGTTAACTTTGTCAATTCTGTGTGTACCCGTACGAATGAAAAGTTGTATTCAACTAGTTTTGTCAACGACTCGAATAATATATTTGTTGCATGAAATATCTATATTATAGCTTTAATATTTTCTGAGATAAATGCCAAATAACTATTAAAGCTGTTGGGAAGCTATTGAGCAATTTGCCTCGATCACGTCTAATTTAAATGGGATTTCGGCATCTACTATTGTCAAATATTTGTCAAATTTTGGTGAACTTAAATCAATTAGTTTTTAAGTTGTCGCTGATACGGAAGGACAGACACCCGGACAGACATAATTAAATCGATTCAGAATTCGATGTTAATCAAAAACATACACTTATGTCTATATTTTAGACTATTATTAAATTTATAATATAATTCGAAGATACGTTCGTATGAGTATGAAAAGTATTCTGAACGTGGATGTTATAACATTCAAATTTCTGAAAATTTCAAATTTCAAGTGATAGTTAGATATCGGTTATATTTTGCAGTAAGTAGAACCTTTTTGGTATACTATATTTTAATTAGATAGAAGTTTATTTCTACATAGAAAAAGTATATTTCACTTCTTTTGCAGGTCTATTAATTATATTAGTTTCCCTTAATGTGTTATAAAAATTGCTAAGCAAAATATTAAACAATCAAAATTTAATTAAAAAAATGCAACTATAATATGAAAGCCTTATTGATATTATTAATCTTATATTTTCAAAATGTAAAAAAATTTATTCCAATTCAAAATTATTCAAAATTAATATTATATACATTTGAAACCAATAAATAAGAAACTTAATTTTAATAATGAATCAAAGCCATTAAAGTATCTGAAATGTCTTTAATTTAACTAAAATTCTTTTACTGCCCACTCCATATACGAGTATATACCGCCATCTATTGTGTTTAATTATTAAAAATGGATGAGATTGATGACAACAAGTTCATATATTATCGCGAGACAAAATTTAATTGATTACCAAAATAATCGCTAATTAAATAGTCGCTTTTACTTTAAATTAAAAAATGACTTTGAGAAGATTTTTATCTTTTTATATGGTTTAGTTATTTTGCAAGTATAAATCAGGCTTTGTTCTTGATATTTTCTCATGAGATATGGTAATTCGCTTAAATTTTGCTATGACCGTACTATCTAAGATGATTTTAATTAATGACGATGACAAAAAGAAAAAAAAAACACAAAAATAGAGAGTATTTTAAATTAACCAATTTCTAAATTTTGAACAATTTAATTAAATGAATTAATTATTTTCTAAGACTTGTTAATTTGAGTTCTTAAATAACTTCTTAAATAACTTTTGTAATTTGTCATAAGAATCCGTAGCAAAAAAAAAAATTAAATTTTAAACTTAATTATGGAAACTAGCAATTTTCTATTAATCAAATTCCTTGATATTATTTTTGTTTTTGTTAAAAATTTAAGATTTTTTAAGGCGTTGTTCCAGCTAACTCTAAGTTGTGAATATTTTAATAAAAAATCTAATATTCATTTTTAACTTTATGTAAGAAAGAATTTTTGAAATTTTTGGATTGATTTCTAATTATTATTAATTTTTTCTTTCTGTGAGCAGGGTTTTTCAACATTTGCGGAAATGAAGTCTAAGAAGCGTGAAAGACTCCAAATGATCGATGAGGAAATGGCGCGCCTGTCTTTTAAAACTACATCCCCGTATTGACTTTATATGTGTAAATTTAATATTTAAGGTGGACCAGTACTGATATAAAGATTATATAATTTAAAAAAATATGTATGAAAAACTATCTTTTGTAAATTTTTTTGTCTTGCAGGTTATGATATTCTAAGAAATATCAGAATAGATATTAGGATATTAAGAACGACGCCCGGTGAAGGTGTACTAAATGTGAACTTTCGTACACCTAATAATTTCCTTTTTAAATTGCAACTAATTTTTTTGCACCATAAATATTCTCTAAGTGCTCATCAAACCCTATATACCCTCTCGCCTCTACTATGTAATTTTACATATGTATAATAAAAGTAAATATAAAAAAAATCCTAAGTACTCAAAATAAAAAATATTTGCAAATAATACATAAAAGTTTGTATGTATGTATACAGGGTGATTCAGCAAATTAGAGGCCATATACCATTTGATAGAATGTCGAAAATGAGTAAAATTTTTTTTCAGAAGATTGTGCTAAATCGGAACCATTTCGCAGCTACAAGAATTTTAAGAACATATTTGGCGAAATTTTAATATACTTAAAACTTTTGGCTTTAAACTTCCGTGCAGTGGTATATGGCTCCTAAATTGTTGTTCAATCACCCTGTTCATAATATAGAGTTTTAAATATAAAAAGTTTGTTGATTGGAAATTTTTTTTTTTATTTATGATAAGTTTATCATTAAAATGACGTTTACAGACGCGAAATCATTTGTTTGCAAATTTTTTCAATATCTTTTATTGCGTAAACAACTATATTTATTAGATATTGCATAAACATTCTTTCAAAACTAAAATTCTTAACCTTTGCCAAAAAGTATATAACAATTAAGGCTTTGTTTTAGTTTTACTCATATTTAGGAACAACTTATGACGATTTTGGCAACAATTATAAAATACCAAAAAGCCTCAACAATATATTTGCTGGTGCCAAATTTCGATATTACATAGGTTCAATAATATCTAAGATGTAGTTAAATAATTTTTGAAGTTGTCCAAATTAAATAGGCGTTTACTACTATAAATCATTTGTGAAAATTTTGTGAGCTTAGCTCAATGAGTTTGTGAGTTATCGTTGGAACGGACGGACAGACGAACAGAAGGACAAACGGACAGATGTCCGATATGGCAAAATTGAGTCACAATTCGACGCTGACGAAAAACATACACTTATATGTTTGTATCTCACTTCATTGCTTCTTAACGTTTAAATTTACTGGCGTTACAAGCGGTAATACCATTTATAAAAAGAATTTTAAATAAATTAAACTTAAAAATAATTATTAACACAAACAGAACCGAAAAGGACGCATTATACAGTTGAGTTTATCGTCATCAAGTCTTTAATTATGGAAATTTCATATTTAAGACAAAATCTTTAGTATATAATCTTTTTGATGTTTTTTATTGTTTTTCTTAATTTATTTTGTTTTGGCATATAAGACGAACGTAATTATATGGCATTTATTTTGCTATTTTTTCATATAGTATGAGAGCTGTTTTATATTTTTGAAATTCTCAATCTTGAAACAATTGAAAGAATCGCAAGAAATAATGTTGTTCAATAAATTTTGCAGTAATTCATAGGAATTGTGTGATATTTTAAAATATTGGTTATTTATTACAAAAGTAAATGTTTTAGAATTAATGATTTAAAGCAATAATAGATCAAAAATTTTGAAAGCTCATAATTCTAGTTTCATTTTAACAATACTAAACATTTAGCAGTAACACAATCTTTGTTATTACTAAATTATTCTTTGTTACTCCCCATGAAACAATAACAATATTGCTTTTTTAATTCAATTTATAAAGTTAATGTGCTTCTTTAGTCTAAATTATTCAAATAATTTTTTACGAAAAAGTAAATTGCTGTTACTCATTTTTCAATTGAAAATATTCGAAATTTAGTAAACAATTTTTGATTTATTAAGAAAACGTATTTGTACTTTGTTATAGTTTAAAATTTTATAGGAGTTTTTTTGTGTAAGAAGCTTCGGTTGGCTTAAGAAGCTTTTCATTTGTATTTAAACTTCATTAGAATTATTAATACCTTGTTAACACAAATAAATCAATCATACGAGTATGCGGATGTGCTCAAAAGATATAGAAAATAGTGTCGTATAAATTTTCATTGGCGAGCGAAATAATATTGGACAAAAAATTTTTTAAATGCAAGTTTCGGAACACAAGTTCTTTAAATGAATATTCTTTAATAGCAACATCCTTAAGTGTACCTTACCTATATGTTAGATATTATTCGTGTTATTATATAATAATTTTAATTGATTAATTTGTATTTAGTGAAACCTAGTCTGTTTTGTTATAAAATTATCAATTCTACCTATTTTTGCTTCATTATGGCTATATAAAATATTTTTTTTGAAATATTTTTTATAATCACGGTCAGGATATTTATGCTTATTAATGCTATAATTAATATTATAGCATTAATTTTCTTTCAAATAGCCTATATTTTTCCATTAATGAAGGGCCTTACATATTTCGTCTGCACATTTTAATATTGGTCTTATAATTGACATATATTATTTTATTATTTTCAAAAAAAATAGAGTATTTCAAGGCTTAACAAGTTGCTTCTTTAAATGACTTCAAAAATTTAGTTTTATGAACTAAATATGAATACCATTTTTTTTTTAAGCAAAAATTTTTCCAAACTTTTTCATACTCGTACGAACGTATTTTTAGAGGGTATAATAAATTTTCCTTACCATTTGTAACGCTAAGATATAATGGTTATAGATATAGAGTCAAGTAAATATTTATAATTTATGATTATGATTCGATTTTACCGTGTCTTTTCGCCTGCCCATCCATACTTATCCCAACAATAATTCAAAAACTAATTGATTTATTATATTAAATTGAATATGATCAAATTATCGGTTCGGATAGCTGACATACAAATTCAACATTTATTTGGTTATATCCCAAAAATTATAGAGTCTGCAAAGCTGAAATTTTGAATGAACAAATTTGGTAATATGGCCATTATTTTCAGTAAAACTCTTTTAGATTGTATGGGATTATATTATAAATACCATATACGAAAAAAATAGTATTATACATAAAAAGCAAAAGATTGTATGAAACTGTATACATTTAAAATCATTTATTCTAACGGGTATCTTAGAGTTGACCCGGTCGTTTTATACTGTATTTTGCATTTTGTTTAGGCACAGTTAGCCTAAACAGTATTGTTTCACTTTTTACTTTCATTAATTATTAGTTTCAAAGAATAAAAAAAATTATGAACGGCATTAAAAATTTTTTGTAATTCTATAATTTCACCTCTATAAGATAATCAAAAATAATATAATTTAAATGTTATACTTGTATACATAAACTAAATGTATACAAATATAATATATATAGAAAACATATTTCTTTTATTATTTATTAAGATTTGTCAAGGTAACAGAATTCAATTAAACAAATTGTATACGAATTCAAGTAAGAGATTTTATTAAAATGTATAAGTCTGTATGCCTATATTGAAACCCCATTGTATATATTTTTGAGAATTGATTATATTCTTTTTTTTAATACATGCGATTATTCACATAATTTATATTATATTTAATAAATTTTGATAAAAAATTTAACAATAGAATATTTATTAGTTTTAAGAAAACAACTGTAAAAAACTGTTTTAAATTGCATTTTTCATACAAAAAAAAAATAAAATTTATTTATTATATGTATGCCTAAATTACTAAAATGAACAACACTTCTTTATTACTATGATTGAGCTCTCATTCTACAATAAATTATTTTAAAGTGACTATATAAAATAAATTTTATATTAAATATTTTTACGTATATTATTTGCACACAAATCTTTCCTTATACCTACGTATTAAATATATAATTCTAAATACATACATATATTTAAATATATAATTTTTTTTTCAAAAGAAAAGCTTAAAATTATGTACAACTTATATGGACTAAATATGGGACGGTAAGTAAGTACATACACACAGCGTATACAATATATTTTAAACTATACTACTTAATGTATGATTTCTCTTGATAACATATTTAAAACTTTAATTAGCTCAGAAATAACAATAACGAGACCTTTAAAAAAAAAAATAAACCGAAAGAAAATTTATATGGAAAAAAATTTTTGTACGTAATTGAAAATATTATTTAAAATTTTTTTTTTTTTAATTTAAATAAAGTAATAATTTATTGTATACTTTACAGTTAAATGGTCAAACTATGCAAAATATTACGTAGATTGTATAAATTCTGGTTTTGGAAATAACGAACAGTTCGTCTCGACCCATTATAATTAGATCTATTGTGTCCTGTCCATCACTTAACCTAAATATCTTTTGGGGGGGCTAACGAAAGTTACTCTGATAATAAATTCTCTTTGTGAATCAAAATCATATACACCCACTTTCTGTGCGAAGATATTTGTAGTGAAGTTGACAATTTTTTAAGGGCAACTCAAATTTAGTATAAATTTTATAGCTTTATATTGAATATACATATACATATATCATGTATGTTTCTGTAAAATTATAAATAAACAAAAAATTAGTATATATATAAAATTTTTCGATCGATAACCTTTTCATATATTTTTAAAATGATAACCTTTTTAATATAAGCTTAATATAAGCTAAATTTTGATTTCTTATGAAAGCTTAATTCTGAACAAAATGTTTTATATATATATATATATTAACAGAATAAGTTAAATTTGCGACAGATTATTATTTAATTAATGTTATATTTTTAAAAATTATCAGAAGATGGCCTGACTTTGTTTTTTTTTTTGTTTTTTAATTTAAAACACCTGTACTTGATTTATTTGTAAGCTTTAATTGAGAAAACATAAATTAAAACGATCATAATATTAATCGATTCTTTAAATGTTATACACAAATATACTTATTTTATATTCAAAAATAATTCTGAATTTAAGTATTCTAAATGATTTTATATTGTCTTTACGCAGTATTAATATTCTACTTATAATTTGTATAGCATTAAAATACTGAATAATAAATTTAAAATTTGCCTTGAGTTCCATATTGGAAAATGAACGTTTCCACTGCAAATTTTGAAGTTTCATATTGTATACATAACAAATGTTTTTTACAATACAATCCATTTTAAATTATAAAAATAATAGTTTTGGTATGCAATTTGGATCTTTGCGTTAGTCCAACCAAATTTTTCGATTTCGAAATAATTGCATAAATCTACATCAGAAAAAATATTAATTAATATAAAACGTTCGAACTTTGGGTATTATTCATACTGGCCTATTAAATCGATTTAAAGAGAAATAGTCTAATCAAATTTGGTTCTGAATTTCCTGGAAACCATTGAAATATTCAGACCCCTTAAAATTAATTCCATTTTTGATTATTTTTAATTATATATTTGTATTTCACTTTAAAAATTAAAGGTATTGGTGAAAATATTAGGTTTTTTCTTAAACATAGTTTATCACATTATGTAACTTACATTATATCTAATTAACAGCAACATAATGAAATTGTTATAAGTAGCGCAGTTCAATCATATTAGTTATTTTGCGTCCATAAAATTGCCAAAAATATATTGCATATTATATATAAATCTGGTGTGTTTTCAAAGTATTTATTTCAAAGAGGTTTTTTTCAATTTTTCAAAAACTAATAGAGATATTTATACCGAATTTTGCAATTCCATTAAAAATTTTAACCACACCATTAAAAATTTTTTAATGGTGTGGCTGCGCCATAAGACTCAAAAGCTAATTTTAAATATTTTAAAATAATAATAAATATAAATATTTAAATATTTTAAAATAAATATAGGTCAGACGTATCCCAGATGTTTCTATAGAATGGTTTCACAGGTTCGAGTAATTCCTATACAACAATCAAAGGTGCAGGGTATAATTCAATCGGTTTATATTGACTGAAACGTTTTTACTTGTTAATTAAGATATTTTGTACCAAAAGGTTTTAAGCCATTTCATACTATTTTTACCGCATTAAATAATTATAAATAATTTTCAAATATTAAACCACAAAATATTTATTGTTTTATTACGATTGATTAATTTTTGGTTAAAAATTACTATTTAAAAATATTACTAATATCACAAATAATTTAAAATTTTTCATATTAATTGTGTACGGGAATTAATAGCACTCCTTCATTCTATTTTGTTTATAATTTGATTTATATAATAATTCATTTCGCTAATTTTTTCAATTTAAAAATTACATATATGTAACGTATATGTATACTAAATTATGTGTAGTAAAATAAATAAATAAAAAAATTAATATTATGTATAGCTATATGTATTATAAAAAATGTACGTCAAATTTTACACTTTATTATGCGATTTAAATTTAATTATACTATCTTACTACCGGTATATGTGTACAATTAAATTTCTAAGTGTTGAATAAGGTCGAATACATTAATTTATTCATGTTTGATTATTTACTGTCGTATATTATGAATATTTAATATATTAATTTTAAATGTATTTATTTACTTACTCTGTTACATTCATTCATCAATATTATTGTTATAATCGTATAAGTGAAAATAAATAATTAATTATGAATTATTTTTAGTACAATTATTTGAATACAATTGAAAACTTATTCTATATATGCAATTTTTATTTATAATGGTATTATGAATTTACTATAGAAATAGAAATTAGAAATTATAATTGATGAAAATAATGAATTTTACGTTGAAATATAGGAAAGAATTTAATAATGTTATAATGAGTTTTCAATTACATTTTTTTTATTCTTATTAATTTGTTGAATCATCCCATAAGTTTCTTAAGCATTCTATAATGAAATCAAAGATTTTACAATTTTAATTGCTACTGAAGAATTTATAAAATTATTGAGTATTAAATAGCATTTCTTTTTCTTCCGACCCAACATTTTCGAATTTTATATGATTTTCATTCCGTAGTGATTGTGAACCCGAATATTTCAAACCCTGTTTATATATAATATTAAAAATTTTTGAAAATCCATAATACTTAGCTTAGTACTGAATATAAAAATATAATTAATGTTTCAGAAATAATAGGCTTTATAACATCACTTTCAAAGTTTTATCGAAAAATTCGTGAGCCAAAATTTATTTGCAATAGGAATAAGGCAAAAAAAATTTGTTTAAACAAAAAATTCCGGTAAATTGAAGTTAATAGATATTTTTTTATTAATTCCTCCTGAATATTTAATATTAATCAAAGAAATTTTCGAAATATATTGAGGTTCAAACATAGTATAAATATATAGAATAAATATTATTTCTATATGTTCATTTTCAAAATGTAACCTATATATAAACAATTTTAGTGTAAAACGTGAAAAAATAGAGTTGACCGCGCCAACTCTGTGATACTGATGCGAATTAATAATTTTAAATATTATGTGTTGATTGCCTCGATTTTCCATAAGTATTTCTTGTTTTTTATTCGTTTATGCAAAAAATTCAGTACTTTAATTTCAATAGTTTCCATAATATATGAGACTTTTGAAGTTGTATGGCAGCTACCAGAACAAGTCAAGAAAGTTTAACGATTTTTATCACACATATTGAAATTTCGATATTTAGTTTCAATAACTTCTGAGATATAGCCAAATAACTTTTAAATTTGCAGGGCAGCTACCTGAATCACTACCTTCATAACATCCAATTCTGGATTCTGAAGTTTACTATAATAAATCATTTGTGAAAATTTGACGAGCTTAGCTCAATTAGTTTTTGAGTTATCGCTGGAACAGATAGGCAGGCATTGTTAAATCGACTCGGTATTCGACGCTAACTAAAAATATACAGGTATACTATATCTCAGACTATTATTTGTTAGTGTTGCAAACCGTAAGGCAAATTTATTATATTCTTCGAACATATATTCGTACATGTATGTATCATTTATACATTTATACCAATTTCTATTAAAATCCAGTTCTAGAGCTGTTTGTATCTTTAAACAAAAATTTAATATTATAAGCAACATAATTAACAGTTAAATAAATTAATCGTCTTTAAAAAATTTTCAGTAAACAAATTTCAAGTTTTTTTAAGTATACCATGCACGTATACGTAATAAATCATTGAATATCCATTTAAAAATACTGAACATGTTCAATAACAAGTAATTTTTTATTATGAATTTTTGTATGTTGTATAAATGCATTTGTGCGAATGAACTTACAGATCATATACAATGTTATTAAACACATAACATTAACTACTTTTTTTTTTAGCTATCACCAAATAAATATAAAGTAAATTTTGGTTTGCTTATTTATATATGGAAACTGTAAAAACAATTTTTCTTATATTCAAAAACTTAAATTGTAGCACAGGAATTGCAATAAATCAAAGTTGGAATTATATTGAATTTTTAATTAAACGTTAAATGAAAAAATTGCTAATGTAAAATATGATTGTATGCAATATACATTTGATTATTTAAAAGTATATCAAAATATTAATTCAAAGTTTTGAACTCTTTTTCATTTTCTATTCCATTTCATTGGTCGTGCACTTAGCATATTTGTATTTCATCAGTATATCAGTTTTTGTAATGCAGAAACGTTTTAAGAAAACACTTAATCTTTTTACACTAAGCCGACTTTGCACTTAACATATTTGCACCACACCGATCTTGGAAACTAATACACGTACAGCACTGAAGCTTATACCACAGAATTGGGGCCTTTCGAAATTAGTAATATTTGTGTAATATAATAGATAATTTTATGTAAATTATAATTCAAAGTATTTGTAGTCCAAATTTTATGTAAAGGATAAACAAGGATGTATTATGTGGTTTATATTATCAAGCATGTATTATCTGTTATAATTAGTAAATTATAACAGATAATAACGAATATAATTAAATTATTCTATATAATTATATTAAGAGTTTTTTATGCTAAATTTTACTAGCTATAGCAATATAGAAAAAATATTTTAAAGTATTTTTTATGCTAAGAAGATGAAACTGAGCGAGCATATTTAACATTAAATAAGAGTGTCAGCATAGTGCATTGCAGGACATGAAAAGTTTTTCAATTACGTCTTCGATATTTCACATTTAACAACACAAATTAATATGGAATTGGTTAATATAGTAATATTAAATCTTTAATATAGAGGGTGTTATACACAATCTTATAACTTAATTTTAAAGTGTTATACATTTTCATAATCAAATTTAATAATATCTAAAAAAAAAAACTTTTGAATCAAATTCTAAAATTAAATTTTTCCTTAAGATTTAAAAAATGTGTCAAATTCTATACTATCGGAGTTACGAAAAACAAAATAAGCAGTAAGGTTAAAATATTTTCAAATTAGAAGAAAATATCAGTCAAGGTTTGGTCCATTACCTCAAAATGGCAACACTGGCGACAGCATAAAAAAAATTTTCATCTTTTTACAAAAAAAAAATAAAAAAAATATTCAATGAGCATTTTTTAATTTTCTAAATTTAAATAAAGCATGAATACCTACAATACTAAGCATTGCTTTGTATATTTGAGCTTCTAAACTTTTAATTTTACTTTTCTTTTCAATCGCGTTTTATTTATTATTATTAATTTTTTTTTTTGTACATATATTCAAGACAATTTCTGTTTTTTTTTTCTCTATTTAGAAAATTATTCTTAAAATGTAAAAGCGGTGAGAATATACTAAATTTAGTTTTAGTAGCTGTGTACACAAATATGAGATCGGATTACAATATAATTTCTTTTTGAAAAATTTTTTTAGTTTAAATCCGACTTTTGTATTGCTCAGATGTTTAAATATAATATTATTGAAAAAAAAAACCATAAATAAATACATAATAAAAAAATATATGTATAAGAATAATTAACAATTTATAGAGAGTAAATATTTAATAAAATTTAATTATAATAGTAATTAAAAATATTTTAAGCAGTTGTGCGTGTTTTAAAACAAAGAAAAATATTTTAAATTAAAAATTTTCTATTTTTGTTTTTTTTTTTAAATATCTAAGTTAAATTTTTTACTTATAATATTTTTATGTGATTATTAAGAAGAGTGGTGTTTTTCACCCTGTGTTTTTTTAATTCTAATATGAATAAATTTATAAATAAATAAAATTTATATAATTAAATATATTTCATTAATTATGATAAAAAAAATCTTTTATTAATAAACATTTTACATAACATTTATTAAAAAAAAAAAAAATTAATTTTACAATTTAAAATTTAAAATAAAACAAAAAGGAAACAATTAAAACAATATTAATTATATCTAAAAGCATAAATATGGAGAAAGTTATTTAAGGTAAAATATAAAATTAATTTTTATTTTATCATTTTATATTTGATAATTCAAGTGATATTTACTTTTACATAACATAAGAAATTAAATATTGAGAATATAATTTTTGATTTTTATTATAATAATAATAATTTTAATAATAATATTAATAACAATATACTATAATAATTATTTCATTATAATAATATAATTAAATATTGTATAACATTATCAAAATGCGGTTTAAATAATGCAACCGAAACGTTATCAAATTTCAAATAAAATATTGATAGTATTATAAATATTGTATATTTATTTATATTCGCTCTAATATAATTTATAATTTTAAAAATATAATCGTATAATGAATTGCCAATTATAATGAAATGAGAAATAAGAAATTTTTATGAAAATCATTGAAATTAAAAATAAAGTTAAATTGTGATCTAAAAAATTACGATATTAAACTCGATTACCATAGATTCAAAATTCGATAAATAATTCATTTTTGAACAATTTTAGTTGTGAATGAAAATTAATAATGGAATATTACAAATTTCAATCCAGTTAGAATAGATCAAAAAATTTCTATACTCGTATTAATAAAACAAAATAAAAAAAAGTTTTATATAAGTAAATTGGTAAATAATTGGATCTATTCTGAATATCGAATAATACTTAGTGATAGTGATATTTATCGTAAAATTTCACGCAAAAACACTTTATTATTAGACACGAATCATTTGTATGAATTCGTTACAATAATAATATCGAAATTTTTACGATAATGATCACTATCACTAAGTAATTCGATACTCAGAATAAGAGCTAAATATTTTAAAAATTTCGATATTACTATACTTTACAATAGCATAATTTCCAGAAAAATTTCAAATTTTAGGGGTATCGTATTATTAGGACAATAGTGAATATTTGTGCACTGAAAAATTGAAATTTTATTTGAAGTGCATTTTAAATTTCAATGATAGTCTATATACATTTTGAAAATCTGTGATATACTGAAAAATATCTGTGATATACTGATATACTTCTTATATTCTTTCAAAATTATTAAAATATTAAGAAAAAACTAATTGATATACATAAGATATTCTACAAGAATTTACTGATAGTTTTAAATAAAGTTTTTTTTTCTTTTAAGAAATTTTCTCATGGTTTCTAATTACAGCTCAAATTCATTTTTATTGATTTTATATGATAACAAGATATACAATAAGTAATCTGATATCATAATAATTAATCAATAAAATATTAGTGGAAAATTTTTGAAATATATAAGATGACAATAAGAATGACATATTACAATATTTACTATTTTACAATGTATAATTTTACGAACTATAAAAAATATCTAAAAAGCAATTGTTTTACATTTAAAGTGTCTTTATTTATTTTATTTCTTTTTACATAGTTTTTAAGTGCGTTTATTTAATTGTTATATCACTTGTATAATTTTCATTATACTATATGGTCCTTATATTTGTAGTAGTTTTTATTTGTTAATAAATTTTTTTTTTTTTGGTTTAAAAACACTAGTTTTCATTTCAAACGAACAGTTTTACGAGAAAATGGTGACTTTAAAGTAATAATATAAAAAAAGGTATAATAATTAATTAAATTAAATTTTAAATTGTAATTGTAATACAAAAAGGATATTTTAAATACGATAAAATTTACTGCTATAATTAAATTTATTCTTTAAATTTTTAAAATAAGTGAAATTTTAAACAAAATGAGCTCTTAAAGACTATGAAGTTTCAAAAATTTATTTACTCATTTATTATTAATAAAATATTTAATTATTTATAAATTTATTACAATTTATAAATAAAATATAGTTGAATTCGGATTATTACTTAAATTTTTAACAAGTGGTTAACATTTATATCTTAAATTTTATATGTTAATATAATAATGTTCGCACTACATTGAGTGCAATTAATTTTGTGAGAATATTTATCGAAAAAAAAGTGTTGAAGGAGTTGCAAATTAAATTAGAAACGGGATAAATATGATGCTTCTGTATAGACTAATTAAACATTAATTATTTAGTTTAACTGTATTATAGGAAATTTAAGAAATTGTAAAAATTTTTCATTGAATTTCATAAATTTCGTGAAGATTTTCAATTAAATTTTCGTGAAAAGCGAAGAAAATTTTACTACTTATTTTTTCTATGTAATATCTTAAATAGTTTGATTGTTGATTTTGCCGAAAAATTTATTATTGTTATATTAATAATATGATTTTTGTATATTGTTTAAAAATTATTACATACATCTCGAATTACCTCAGTAAATTTTAAATTTTGCTAATTAAGTCATTTTTGTACCAAAAATATTTATAATT
Source organism: Condylostylus longicornis (assembly GCF_029603195.1). Taxonomy (NCBI): domain Eukaryota; kingdom Metazoa; phylum Arthropoda; class Insecta; order Diptera; family Dolichopodidae; genus Condylostylus; species Condylostylus longicornis. The sequence continues at coordinate 599,304 of NW_026578009.1, read as the reverse complement.
GATCCATTATATTGACTTGAGTCTTGAGCCATTGCTTAATAAAAGCAATTTTTAAAAATATTCATACTTGAACAAATTTTTCTATAGAAAAATGTTGTCTAGAATATTGTTCTTTTATAATGTTATAGAAAATTTGATTTAGGAAATTATAAATATAGTTCAAAGAAATTCTTCGTATAACATGAATTTGATATTATTAATTATTTTTATAGTAGTACCCTTAATTTTTTCTAAATTACATATAATTTAATCGTAACCCGGAAATATAAAGATCCGGGTCCTTTATGTTATAATTTCGTATCTGTATACAAATTAAAACTTCGACTAAAAATTAAAATAATTGTTTTAAAATTTTGATAATAAAAATTTTTCGGAAAATAGGTCAAAATTTATTATGATTAAATAAATAGGAAGTGTGTCGATTCAAAATTATGTATTTGTGTTTAATTTATAAAATGTTGCCATTTTTTCTATAATTTTTGTTCATAATATTATTTAAATACAATTTAAAAACGGGAAAAACTATATAATTATAATTTTTTTATAATTGTAGTACAAAAATACTTAATCTCGTAATATTTAATATTATAAAACATAATTTTTAGAGAAAACGAAAATTCATGAAAATTCACTTTAATAAGAATCTGGCGAAATTTATTTTTTATTCTGGTAATTAAAGAATTTCCCGTTCCCGTAGTCACGTTAGAGTTATAGTCTTACATATTTTGTACTTTTCCTTCAGTTGTACTTTTGTACTTTTTTCGAACAACACAATCCGTTTTATCCTCGAAATTAATAATATGCTAAGTGTTTAAAAATTACAAAATAAATATTTTAAGATCATTACTATAGTACAAACAGCTATAACGCATCATTGCATCATTTTCATTAAAGAATTTAAATTTTAAACATAAAATAATAATAATAATTAAAATCATTATTAAAGTAAAATAAAGAAAATAATTATAATGATTATTCCAATCTTACAATTATTTTTTAAATTCTCATCATTAAATATTATAGAAAATTTTCAAAAATTATGGAAAAAATTACATGATTTGAAATATTTTTAGGGTTGCGTAAAAATTAATTAAGAATGAAATGCAAGTTGTTTTATTAAGTTATATGGTTAATAAACAATCAATATTTCTGAAAATAGTTTTTGCTATTACTGTATAATTTAAAGATGGAATTAGTATCTTAAAATTTTTCCACTTCTATATTTAAATCCTTATAATTGAAATTTTGATATGGGATGAAATTAATTTACCAAACCTATATCAAATAAGCGGGATATTCAAATTGCAAGAATATCGCAATTTGTACTACATAAATCACTACTGTGAAATTATACTGCAATTTAGTGCGATTAAAATTCGAATGTCGGAATTATATAAATTAACACACGCCCCTGATCAACATAAGAACAATAATGTAATCAATAACAGTAATAACGATAGCACCAGTTCGGGTGCCAGTTATTATCTTATTAGTATTATATTACTATACAAAAATTTATTTCTAATTAATTTGGTCCTCTGGTGTTCAATAATTCAATTTTTGGGAGTTATAATTAAATGATTTTGTTGAAATTTTTTTTTTTCATTAATATTCGATTTATCTATTACATCTGGTTAAAAAATATATTTAAAAAATCTTTCACGATAAAAGCGTTCAATTCTCATTGGAAATTTTTAAGTTAATATAACAATTAGTGTAGAATATTTTGTGCAAAATTTTTAGAGCAATAAACTATGTGTTTATGAAGATTTTTATTCTAACAATATTAAAATGACTGTCTACGGAAAGTACCTCTAATAATACATGTATTTCACATGAAAACTAATCTCAGTTTGTTATTTAAGATCGCATACTAACTACACATTTCACTCATACCGGTAATTAATATTCTTGATATATGATCTCATACCTATATATTATAGTATTAAAACAAATTATATTTTGTATGATTGACGTTACAACAAAATAATTATTCGTATATATCGTACTTGTCCGCTTCACTTTATGAAATAAAATCGTAATATGAAAAAAAAAAAAAATAAATTTAAATTTTTACTGAAAGAGTCATTAAATTTGTGTAGAAAATTTTCAGGAGGAAAATTGAAAGAATAAACTCTTCGTTGCCCAAATTCAAATCTATTGCGTTAACTGAAAATTGCCATCAGTTTGTAGAAAATTATTGTTATACTGTTTGATTGATTAATTGCATGCGATCATACAGCTGCATATGTACGCACTTGAATATATGTAGATCTATGTATACAAATAAGCAATCAAACAGTTGTAAATCTAAAAATTGCTTGTCTATAAGAGCCTTTATTAGAGATCACTTTTTAAAATGAACTTTAATAGTATTTAGTAAGAATTTAATATAAATTTTTACTCTTTTTTAAAACAGAAAAAAAAAAAAACAAAAAATTTAAAAAAAAATTTTAACTATTCCGTGTCGTTAATTTTAATAGACTATGTATATAAATTTTTTTCTTAAGAGCGGAAGAAAATATTTTCTATGCCTCATACATATGAACAAAAACATTATTTAAAATTATTAAATTAACTAAATTAAAGATTTTTCAAGGAAAACACAAAATTAAGGCAAAATTAAGAGAAATTAAATTTAATCAAATTAAGGAAATTAAATTTCCGAACTTGAATTAAAATCTATTTTGATTTTGTATTGTTTGTATTGTTAGTATTGTACCATTATGTACATTGTATATATAATAGTCATTGCGTTCAGGTATGCGTTGGTAAATTTTTCACATTCATACATAAAATATTTCCCAAACGGAAATCTTATATGCTTATCTTAAAATAGAAATTCTAGCAAAAACTGTCATACTTGTATGGTTCAATTCCAAAGTCAAACTTTTTCTCATACTTTATAATTTGCTTTCGTTTTTTTGTATAAAATTTTATCATAGTTAAATATTTGCGCGGTCTGTTATATTCTAAGTGCACTATATATAGTTAGAAAATAAAATTTTGTCAATGTTGACAAAATAAATTTATTTAATAATCTATAGTTTACTTATATTAGTTGCACATTTTAAACGCAAAAACCAAATATTTAATCAAATAGCAATTTTGTGATAGTAAATTGATTTTTAGCACTTTTCCAAAAACTTTTTGAAAAAAAATGCTTATTAGTTTCACTTTGTCCGTCCATCCGTCCGCCCGTAGACATACATATTTGCAAAATTTCTACACTCTCGAAGATAGAAAACTGAAATTTTTTACATATATAGATTTTTACTAGAAACTTATAATGGGTTCTTTCCATACCATTAAAAAATATAATTATTTTTATTAACTCACGCGATATCGACCTTAAAATCGAACATTATGTTAATCCTTCTTTAAATTTATTTTTGCTTTATTTCAAAGATTGCATTAATAATTCATCCTAAATATATGCAATCTTAGAAACAGTTTGGTGTATGAATGAAAATAATTTTATTATTGTAGTAGGTATACATAGATTAATTTTAAAAGCAGTATTTTCACTTGTTGAAGGGAAAAGTGCTACAATATAAATCATTGGTTTGATACAACTTTATTTTTTTTGTTATTGATTTCATATACTTGGATTGGAATGGGTGAATAAATACGCCCCCTCTTTTAAAATTGAAAATTTTTAAATTTCAATCAGTTTGGTTTAAAGTTCATCTTAAATTATTTTAAAATTGGGTAGTTTAGCAAAGTTTTTTTTTAAAAATAATTCTAACCAAAAGTTGTCATCATCTTTATAATGCCATCAGAATTTATGATTTATTAAATAGACAACAAAATATTTAAATTTCTACAATTTAAAAATTTTTATAATTTCTTCAAATCTCTGAACAAAGAAAACAATAGAAATGGATGAAGAGTTTAATATGTAAGATATTTTATTTTAATATTCTAGTATATAAACTTCAGCAAATTTGTGGTTGAAAATAAAAAATTATTAAAATTATTTTCCCTCATCAATAGCATTTTGGTAGCTTAAGATTAAATTCTGCGGTTCCATAAATTGTTTGTTCGAATGCGAAATGCAATCATTGCGCATATGTTTTGAATTTTTTTTGCAAAATGCATATATAAATGAAAAATTAATTGCATTAAAAACTTATGAAGGAAAAGATGTTTTTTTGAAAAAATTTTTATTAACAATAAATTCACTGGAATTGGAAGGATACATTAAACCAGGCGAATACTACCTTAAAAAAATTAACAAAAATTTCAATTTCAAACATAAGTGCAATTATTTAATTCGTAGGTTTCTTATAAAATATATACATCTTGCATATTAGAAGGAAAAAAATCGAATTTGTAAAGTTTTTTTTGACCTTTGTAAATTTTGTATATATGAACATTAATTTTTACAAACGAATGACGTAACGACATTTTTCAAATAATAATTGTTCTGTCCATAAAATAGATAATTCATGATTGATGGAATCTATGTTCAAAATAGAAATGTGACATCATAAGAATTAAGGGAAATATGTGAGTTATTATATATTCTTACAGCAGAGAAATTGAAAGTGACTATATGATTAAAAATATCCTTACAGAAGAAAAGCATAAAAAATTTACAAAAGAATTTTGTCTCACACAGACATCTTTGTCTTTATTAAATTTTGAAAAATGTAAAAAATATGGTTAATTATGGGTTTCTTCTCGGCTTTCTTGTTTTTCGAAATGCTCTTAAGGAATCAGTTTTAATTTATTTAAAAAAAAATGTCTAATTATAATAATACAATTTCAAATAAATTCAGTTCAAAGTTAGGAAATAAATTATTTTGGCAAAAATTCAAGCTTTTTTGACAAAGTATCAAGAATTAGATTTGCAATAAAATTTGAAACAAAAAAATTAGGGATAAACTGAAGAATTGAACCGTAAATTTAAGAATCCCCCTTAAATTCCTCACAAATACCAAAAATTTGTAAAATTCTAAAGATCAATTATACAGTCTTTTCATGTTTTATCAAATTCTAATTATTTTAAATTTCATAAAAATTAATTTTTTTTTTTAATATATCAAATTAAATAAATAAATGAGTAAAATTAAATATTAGACGCCATAATTGATTCACATTTATTTTATTTTTTTATCTTAATAAATTATTGTTGTCGGTGTCATTTTATTTATTAATTTTTTTTTTTGTATTTTTATTATTAATTAAATAATATGAATAATTTTGTTAAAACTTAAATACATATTTAATAATTAAACTGCAATTGGTATATTGAAAATTGAAAATTGAATATTGAAAGTATTGAAAGTGTAAATAAAAAAAAAAAATGCAATTTTACATTGAAATTTCTCAAGTGTTATGCACTCTAATTTTCTTATCTTCATTTGCAATCAAAAAATGCATATAAGAAATCGAAATATCTAGAAATCTTGTTAGTTTTACTTAAAAGTTACAAGTTAAATTAAAGTTTAACGGTTAGTTAATTAAATTAATTTTTATTTTTTCCAAAATTGCTACAATAATATTTCAATTATTGAGAGTTAAAGAATATTATTCAGATGGAATATTTAAAAATCCTATTTTATGAAAAAAAAAGTGGAATTAAATAAATTATTTTAAAAAATATTTTAATATTTTTAATTAATTTTTTAATACAAAGGATAATTTAACAGTGAATTTTATAAATATATTTTTGTGAAATTTATATTTAAATTGAAGTTTTTATAATTTATTTATAATATAATATTAAAAAAATGCAGACCTAATTAAATTTTTTTACAAATTCTTTAAAGTGAAATTTTAAATAATTAAATTTTCAGATATAAAAAATTTAAAATATAAAATTACTGAATAATATTATTAATTAAATTATAAAAAATAAATGAAATAACATTAAATCACCTTAAATTCAGTATTTTTTTTTAATTTCAACAAAATTTATAACACAAATTTTACAAAATAGCTACATATAAGAAATTGAAAATTGAAAATTATAAAATAAAAATTTTAAAATAAATTAATTTTTAAAAATAATAGTGAACAATATCAATTTCTTCAAGTGGAATTAAACTTATATAATTGAAAATATTCCCATATTTACACAATCATTATTAAATATAGCTCTGTAACTGGAAATATTCTGATTATTTTAAACGACCATTATTGAATTGCCATCATGTTTGAAACAACCTATTGAATTTTTTAAAATTATAATTGGATTATTTTAAATAAGAAAATTTTCCTTACATAAATTCGTAAAAATTCGTAGAAAAAAAAATTAATTTAAATTTTTAACAATATTTTTTTTTTATATAAAATTAATTTTAAATGCAAAATCCTTAATATTGTAATTAAAAATTAATTTATAAAAAAAATAAAATAAATTGAAGTCACCACGTACCACACAATATTTGTGTGGTAAAAATTAAAACTGCACTGAGAAAAATTTTACCTAAATTAGATTTTTTTTAAATAGAACAGACACAAACCATATCTGACAACCATACTTTATACCAAATATTCCAGAAAATGCATTTCTTACATCTTCATTTCTATTTTGAATGTAATTTAAATTTTGAACCATTTATGAAAATAAATTACCTATTTGAAAAAAAAAAAAAATTTCTAAATGGGCTATAATAATTTTGTACAATATTTTGTAGCCAAATTCAAAATATTTTTCGAGTAGCACAAATAGAATTATTTGGTAATGTTTTTATTTGAATACCGATAAACTTGTGTCCATCAATAAAATTTTTTATTCAGCTACATTTTATTTTAAAATAGAAAAAAGGGCTGTTGTCAAAGGAGCTATAGCTTTCTTACAATATTCATACATTAAAATTAAATGATCAACGCAATCGTTATACATTATATTCCTTTTGATTTTATTTTATCTATATAATAGAAATAATTTTAGTGTGTTTTGCTATAAGCAGTATTCGAATATATTTATAATCATTTCTACTTTGACTAAAAATATTACGAATTATTAAATATTTTATTTATGAAGGAGAAAAATATTATCTTCGAAATGCTTTACGACCGCGCTTTAAATATGCGTTTTCAGTGTTTTCTAGTGTTCGGTTAAGTGTTCATTAGAGCACAAAATCTTACAATATTTGAATTAAATCTCGTATATTCAAGATTTATAGACTACAATAGTAAAATTTATATTTAATTCGAAACATTCATACGTGTATCAATGAGAAATTAAGAAGAATTAAACTTATCCAATATGTTTACTTAATTATTTCTTTATTTAAAATATATACTGTGAATTCTGGAAAATTGGAATTTCAGAAAAATTCCAAAGTAAATTTTCTAATGATTTTTTGATATAAAAAAATTAGTAGCTCAATTTGAAAAAAGTTTGATTTTTTATTAGAATTTTAAAAATTTTATTTTAGGTATTCAAATTTAGGCAGCTTTCTTAATTGCCTCTAATTAAATTGATGATAATTCCAAAAAATATAAAAAATAATTACTAAGCAGCTTAGCTATTTAAATGCTATTTAAAATTATTAAATTAATCACTAATTAATGAATTAATTATTAATTTTTAATGTTTCTGTAGTTCACAAATAATAATTTTTGCGAATTTAATTTAAAGAAACTTTGATTTTAATTTTAATTTAATATAAAATTTTATAATTTAATTGAGATATGTATAAAAAAATTACGATCAGCCTGAAAATATGCAATTTTTTTTTTTAAATTCTATAAAAGATTTTTAACTAACAAACTTATATAATGAAAATTGACCTTGAATTACACGAAAACTGTTAAATTATTAAATATTATCCAACATTATTAAATTAAATTGCAAATTTAATTTAATTTTTAATTACTAAAGCTAAGAGACTTGCAAAACCAATTAAAAATTGAATGAGAAAAAAAGAAATAATTATAAAATTTTAAAAAATAACAAAATGATTACCTAATTTTCTGCAAACTTTTAAAAATTTTGATATTGTATAATAAAAATTAAAAAAATGTCTATTCATAATTCACAAATAATTACAATTTTTAATTAATTTTATACAAAATTTATGCATACACGATTTCACGTTAAAGTTTTAGTCATACTGATACTATTAATTCATAATCAAATAATTATTTTTAAATTATTCTTCAAAAAATAATTTTGCGAATATTATGTAATTAAAATCTACATTATTTTTATTATAGGTTTACCTTAAAAATTTTCTCATAGCCTATCATTTTATAATTTTGCGTATTCTTAAATGAATAATTCATCCGGAAATACGATATATACTGAGGTAGCAGCTTTTAACGTAGACGATAGATTAAGAAGAATGGAACCTGTAAAGAAATCAAGACAATATTTAGTTGGTGTTATAGGTAAATTTAAAATTAGATTTAGTAGATTTAAAATTATTCAAAATTATCAAAATTAATTAATTTTTAGCTAACTTATCTAGTGTGGCTGTAGGAACATGTTTAGGTTGGACATCGCCAGTTGGACCAAAATTAGAAAATAAAGATCAAACCCCATTACCCGATATGTTACCATCAGATTCATCTGAATCAGCTTGGATATCATCTATAATTGCTATTGGAGCTTTAATTGGTAATATTTTTATTCAAATAACTGAACATATAAGTAAACATATGCATATACGAATCTATAATAATACTAAAATTTTGTATAATAATTTAGTTTTATAATTTTAACTGGTTTAAATGATAATTTTTTGTTTGTATTTTAGCTCCATTTGGCGCTGGTATTCTAACTGATAAAATTGGAAGAAAATGGACTTTACTTTCCAGTATTATATTTTTCATAGCAGCTTATATCATGTTAATGGTAAATGGATCACCCGAAATTTTAATTGGAGCAAGATTTGTTCAGGTAATTTATAACAAATTTGTAATTTTATTATACAAGTTATATAAATTTTAATTAATTAATATGACAAAATTTTTATGCGTATAGGGCTTAGGTGTAGGTGTTGTAATGACAGCTCAACCAATGTATGTAGGAGAGATTTCAACAGATGATTGTAGAGGCGCATTAGGTTCATTTATGCAACTTTTTATTGTTTGTAAGTTTTGAAAAATTTTAAATAACTTTTTCATTCTTCCCGCATTCAATTAAATTTGTCCATAAAATTGCATTAAAAAAATTTTTAATATTTTTATCTTTTATATCAAATAGCTGGAATTTTATATGTTTATGCTATTGGTCCATATGTTTCATATATGGCTTTACAATGGGCTTGTATTGTAGTACCAGTTATTTTTGCTGGTGCATTTTTCTTTATGCCAGAAAGTCCTTACTATTACATTCAAAAGGGAAAGAAAAGAGAAGCAATTAATGCTTTAAAATTCCTTCGTGGACAATCAGATGAAGGTGTTGCTACAGAAATGGCTGAAATTCAAACAAGTGTAGAAGAATCAATGAAAACAAAAGGTTCTGTTATAGATTTATTTAAAAATGTTGGAAATAGAAAAGCTTTAATAATAAGTGCTGGTTTAATTGCATTCCAACAACTTTCTGGTATTAATGTTGTATTATTTAATGCACAAACAATTTTCCAAGATGCTAATACTGGTCTTGAACCAGCTGTTGCAACTATTTTAATTGGTGTTGTACAAGTTGTTTCTAGTGGTATAACACCATTAATTGCTGATCGATTGGGTAGAAAACCAATTCTTTTAGTATCTGGTATTGTTATGTCAATTGGATTGGTAACATTAGGTGCATTTTTCTATATTAAATCAACTGGAGATGATGTTTCAACAATTGGTTGGTTACCAGTAACAGCATTAATTGTTTATAATATCGTTTATTGTACTGGATTTGGTCCATTACCATGGGCTGTATTAGGTGAAATGTTTCCTGGTAATGTTAAAGGAATTGCTTCATCATTAGTTGCTTCAACATGTTGGATATTAGGATTTTTAGTAACATTTACTTATCCATCATTGAAAGTTTTAGGACCGCATGTTGCTTTCTTCTTATATGGTGGATTTTGTGTAGCAGCATTCTTATTTGTTCTATTTATAGTTATGGAAACTAAAGGATTAAGTTTACAACAAATTCAAGATAAACTTAATGGAAAATAAAATTTTAAGAATGTTTATGTGTTAAATTGAGTAAAATAAAAATTATAATTATAATTTACATAAGAATTTTATGTAAAATTTAATGTTATTTAATTTCTTAATATCTAAGATTTAATTTAAATTATATAATTTATCATTATCGTTAAGATAATTTTATTTTTTAATTTACATTATTCATTAAATTATCAGTTTCCTATATAATAATTATAATTGCAATAAAAGAATTTTTAAACTCATATTTAGCAATTTATTTTACTAATTTCTTAAGTTTTTTTCTCTAATATTAATAATAAGATTCCAAATTACTTAAATATGGGAAGGAAATATAGTTACATATAAGTTCTATAGCTGATTTGGATTTAACAAGCTCTAGAGATCAAGATTTTATAAGCTCTAGAGGAATTTGGATTGTAAAAAATCTATATGAAGCAACCTCTACTTGAATTTTTAATGTAATGTTCACGATAAACAGAATATTCACTTCAATTAGTCCTTCAAAAAATCTAGTAACTTTTAAGACGTTGACAATGTAAAAGTTCCCCTAAAGTAATTTTGCAAATTTCTTCTATAATTTTTTTGCACATAAATGAAATTTGCATATTTTTAGGTAAGTACCATTCTTGAATAACTATTTTATTAATTTTGTAAAAGAATTTTAAATTCTTGAATAACTTTTTCAGTGCCTTTACTCTTAAAGATCACAAACATGATTGAAAAAATTTAAATTTGTGGACAATATGCTTCAAAATCAAGATTTTTTATAGTACAAGCAAAAATTATACATAGAGATTTCTTTTTGATTAACATTAATTTAAGAATATTATAAAGGCTTTGCAAAAATTTATTCGAAAATTAAATTTTTAGTAGTTAAGAGCCGAAAATATCAAAATATTAACAAAAAATTTCGGGTCAACTATTTCAGTTTGCACTGAAACCAAAACTAATTTCACATACAATTACTTTGTATTTGGGCATCTTTAAAAATAAAATGCATTTATTTAAAGGCTAATCGTGTATCTCACTTTTACATCTCACCTTTTATTCACTTTCAAATCACTTTCTTTTCACTTGTTGGATAAAATAGTGAGATAGACAATCAGTCTGTCAATTTTGCCTGCTATGTGCCATAGCTTTATTCTAATAAATCTTATGTGTCAATCAACACCATCTACGAATTTTTTGAATTTGGAAAATTGTGATTTTAGTTTTTCTGTTGTTTTTGCTAATCTTGCTTTCTAATTAACAGACCAAATACAAAAAAATTGATTTTACTTTTACAAAATCCCATATATAAACAGAAATAAATTTTATTATTTTTCAGTAAAAAGAAAAATTTTCAAATATTTATTAAACATTATTCTCGAACCGAGGCCTCGCACCCAACAAATCTGTAAACCGAATTGAGCCTTATTTAAATTGACTATACGTTAAAGGATCACGAATAAATTGTAATACTCTAGTTCGTAAATGTGAAAATCATAATAGTAAACAAAATTTATTGAATGAAAATTCAATGACATATTGAATAAATAGAATTAAGATTATAATTTGGTAAAAAACCTGATAATATTCGCTAATATTAAAATGCAATTTAATTGATAATAAAAGTTTCCATTTACTAGTTCCCCACAAATGTGATTTAAAGCAAAACTAACAATATTCCCAAAATTAATCAAATCTTATTAATTTTGATAACATAATTATAATAAAATTTATATAGGCACCCCAAAAATATCAGTAGTTTTCATTAGATTTTAAATATATTTTATTGTAGATATAGAAGAATAATCTTATCTTAAATATTATATGTCCCGTCACCCTAGTCTTGCTTTGTTTCACCCGCCAGTTTTGTCATTTTAAAGTTATGCATTCTATTTTAGGTTTTACGGGATGCCTAATCGTATACTCGAATTGAATTTGGAATAAGTGTTATAGTTTTCGAAATATTTAGTATCGAGTCTACTGTACGTAAAATTTCGATTTAATTTTTAATTATTGGAATGCCCCACATCATTGGCATTTATATATGAATAGGGTATTTTCTTTTTCAATATAGTTTTGATTTGCGTGTATAACAATTTTATTCTCACGTGTATAACAATTCTGCTGTACACATGGACTATTTCAAGATCAAATTTTTAAAATATGTATTTGGTCCATGTTGTTGTAAAAAGAACAAAAAAAAAAATCATTGCAAATTATTATAAGACGAAACATGTTATGCAGCTGGTTTTCGAACTTCGTCTAGAAAACGTTAATGAGCACCATGTGGTTGCCGTGTGATATGTAGAGTATACGTGTAATATGTAGAGTCGGACTCGCTTATAAGCATTTCCAAAGAATGTATGAATTTTCATTGCTTATATATGATTTTTCTTATAACCAAATACTCGATTTTAAGCACAAATTTTGCTTATAACCGAATTAAAAGTTTTGCCCCTACGTACAGCTTTATCTCATAAATTTTTTAAAACTTCAGGGAATTTTGAAGAATTATTAAAAATTTTTGGAAAATAATTTTATAGGACAGTTTTTATGTAATAAAGTTCCAAACTCTGACTTCATTTTTCTCAAAAAGTAATAAATGGCGGGTGGTCAAAAATAAGATTGGGGCGATGATGTATGTATAACATATTCATGTTTAGTATACGATATAATAGACTCCTTATAGTTATCATCTTCAAATTGTCCAAATTTTGATTTTTATTTTAATTATTGTTATATTATTTTTTTGATAACGCACTTCAAATGGGGATTAATAACATTAAAAATTTATTAAGCCAACAGGTAAAAATTTATAATTTTTTTTTTAATAAATAGTTAATTTATATTTGATCGCGGATCTAAATAGACCTTAAAAATAAATAATAAAAAAATTAGCTAGATCTTATATACTACGCGCATATGTAAAACACAAACGAATTTACAAAAATTTTTCAATGACCTCAAATAATTCAACTGAATATACAAGTGTAACAACAACATCTCATATGGATCAACAAAGAGTAGAGCCTATAAAAACATATAGACAAATTATAACAGGAAAAATTGGTAAATTTTTTTTTTTTTATTATATGGGAATAAAAAAAAATACATATTTCTTATATAATATTACAGCAAATTTATCAAGTTTTGCTGTTGGAACTTGTATTGGCTGGACATCACCAATATTTCCTAAATTAGAAAAACCTGATGAAACACTATTAAGTCATGTTATAAAAAGTTCGTCAGAAGAAGCAGCATGGATTGGATCTTTATTAACTGTTGGTGCATTAGTTGGTATGTTTTATAATTTTCTTAGAATTTTTTATTAAGTCTAGTGTTTTATAAGGGGTTAGTGTCAGTGTAAGTGTCACAATGTAAATGATACTATTGTGAATTTTATATTTTATTAGAGGAGATTTTTGTTTTGTACAACATTAAGTAGAATTTTTTGTTTTTATAATGACAATATTGAAGGTATATGTGTAAGTTTCACAAATTAGTGTGATAAAAACTCAATAACCAGAATTGTGTTCTTCACTGATAAAGCTACAAAAATTCGTGTATTTTTGAAAATATTCTAAAATTATTTTTAAGTGAAATGTAAAAATAAACAACAATTGTTTATTTTTTGAAACATTTGTTGATTATCTTGTGATATTGTTGAAGATCATATAGAATATTCCTTCGATTCTTATAATTCATTTCTAAAATGCACAAGTTCATAATAATATTTAAGAAGCCATAAAATAAAAATTAATGATACTAATAATATGGGGCTAAAATTAATAAGATTTTCATAAGCTCTTATAGATATATACAGAAAAGTATACTAAATAGAGAAGTCAATAAAATTGTAATAAAATTCTTATATTATAGCTATACCCACCATATACAATAAAATTATTATAAATATTAAAGAATTATAAAATTTAATTTGTTATATTATTAATTTGAACAAAATCCACTTGAAAAATATTCATTTAACAATTTAATTATTATCTATTTTAACTAATTTTCACATTTATATCTTAAGTAGTTTGAATTTTTGTTTTTTCTCTACCTTAAATTTGATTTATTTACAAAAATAAAATTTAAGTACACACAATTAAATAAATTCCTTTTATTATCAATTATAAATTACATAATATGAAATTATATACCAATAGCTATATAGGATTCAGTAAATAAGTGAAATGATAATTTTTTGGGTTTTTTTTTGTATTGTGGTAGTAGTATAGCAGTTTTTGGTTTTTACTAAATTCTTATGCTGGATTTTCTTTTCTTATAAATTGAGTTTCTAAAACTTATTTGAAAAGGTCATCGAAATTAAATTAAAAATTTGAAAAAAATTATGAATTTATGGCCAGTGTCTATACACATAAAATGGAGTAAAATATCAAATTAAAAATATTTTTAGTAAATGTGAGAAAAATTATAATTCTAAAATTTTAGATAATATTATTATTCATTAGCATAAGATATTGAATAAATTTAATTACTGAATAAATTTAATAAACACCTATATTAGTGTTTAATTATACTTCGTTATACTACTTATATACGATGTTCACATTCCATTACTGCGACAACAGTATAGTGTGAGCTATGCGATGCATCACAGAAGTATTTTTATTGCAATTTATGTTTAAATTGATATAACAGTAACAGTTAATATATATAATGTTAATATTTTTTCTCACTATATATACTAGATTTGGTTTAATACTTTACAAGTCCAATAAATTTATTTATATGTAATCTAAATACTGTTAAAATCACAGGTGGAGCATTAATATAGCTATAACCGGATACAGTAATATTATTACATCAAATAATATTTTTCCATTTTGTTGAAAAATGTTGCTCTCGCAGTGTCACAGTAATATGTGGAACAGTATAATAAGTTATAAAATATTGGTGTAAATTATTAGTAATATTGTGGTAATTTTTTTTTTATTTTTGTAGTGCGTCGTCACCTACATATACAAAAATTTTTTCGTTAACAATTTTTCATTTAATTAAGACTCAAGTATTTCTGTGGGAAGTTAATCATTAAAAATAAATTTTCAATAATTTTGAAGAACAGAAATTCCATTTTTCTAATTTCGATTAATTTTTAAGTTTTTGTAAGTAATTGTATTAATAAAATAGTACCAAATAGTATCAGATAAATTGTACTTAATATAAAGTGGTTACAAAAATTTTATTATTGTCATAACAAATAATTTTTGTTTTACAATTTCGCAAAAAATTTTAAATCATTTTTCTTATCATTTTTCCATTGTTTATAATAAAAAAAAATTTTGTCTGATATTTGTACTTTGATTATCAAAAATCCAAAATAATATTAGATTATAGCCACTGTCAAAAAGTGTAATTCACGTGATAAGAATCGCACATGATAATAAAATTTTTACTTTCAATGTCGTGATTACGATTATAAAAGTATTTTATTTGTCGTTCTGGTAAATAAATACCTTAATGTTGTTGAGTTTTGTTGACTATCAAAATTATGTATGAAATAGTAATATTTATTAGCATAGCATTATGTAGAATTCAAGTTTTTTTCTCTTTTAAGAGAAACTTTTCTCTTTTGTTTATATTTGCTTGTGCTAAGTATTATTATAACAATTATTATTTTTTTTTTTTCTCATTTTAGCACCATTTGTAGCTGGACCATTGGCTGATAGAATTGGTCGTAAATGGACATTATTAAGTAGTGCTATATTTTTTATTATTGCATATGTACTTCTTTTAATTGCTGGTGAAGTATGGGTTATGTATGTTGCAAGAATAATTCAGGTATATTCAATATTAAAAATAAGAATAATTTAAATTTAAAATAAATTTTTAATAATATGAATTTAAGGGTTTTGGTATTGGTTTTGTAATGACAGCTCAACCAATGTATATTGGTGAAATTTCATCAGATGAATATAGAGGAGCTTTAGGATCATTTATGCAATTATATTTAGTGGGTACGTTTGCAATTTATTTTATTTTTTAATTAAAAAATTTATAAAAATTTTCAAAATAATTTTTCATTTTTATTTTTTATGCACTATATGTAGTTGGAGTTTTATATGTTTATGCTATTGGACCATTCGTTTCATATGCAGCTTTACAATGGTGTTGTCTAGTAATACCAATAATATTTGCAATCGGTTTCTTTTTTATGCCAGAAAGTCCACATCATTTTATAAATAAAGGAAGACATACAGATGCAAAAGTTGCATTAAAAAATTTACGTGGAAGAACAAGTATTGGTGTTGCACCAGAAATGAATAGTATTCGAACAACTCTTGAAGAAAATAACAGAGAAAAAAAGAGTCTAGCTGATTTATTTAAAAATAGAGGAAATATCAAAGCATTAGTCATTTGTGTTGGTTTAATTGTATTTCAACAATTGTCCGGTATTAATGTTGTTCTATTTAATGCACAAACAATATTTGAAGATGCAAATACAGGACTTGATCCAGCAATATCAACTATTTTAATTGGAGTTGTACAAGTTGTTGCATGCGGTTTAACACCATTAATTGTTGAAAGATTAGGAAGAAAACCAATTCTTGCTGTTTCATGTGTTGTAATGACAATCACTTTAATATTAATGGGTGTTTATTTTTATTTAAAAAATAGAGGTGATGATATTTCAAATATTGCATGGCTTCCAGTTGCATCACTTCTAATTTATATGTTATTATATTGTCTTGGTTTGGGTCCATTACCTTGGGCTATTACCGGTGAAATGTTTTCAAGTGATATTAAATCAGTTGCATCACCAATTGTTGCTTCAGTTTGTTGGACATTAGGATTTCTTACAACAAGATTTTATCCAAATTTAAATTCATTAGGACCACATGTTGCATTTTTCTTATTTGGAGGATGTACAGCACTTGGTTTCTTATTTACACTTTTTGTTGTTTTAGAAACTAAAGGTTTAAGTTTACAAGAAATTCAAATAAAATTAAATAAGTAAATAGAGAGTAAGTATAGTGAATATATTATGTATGTGTATGTATAATGTATGTTTGTACAAAAATTGTAGAATGAATTTAAAATAAATTCTTTATACTTTTTTAATATTAAAATAATGTTTTAAATCAGAACTTAATAATAGTTATTTGCATCTTAATCTATGGTAAATTTCATAATAAGTCGTAAATCCAGATCAAAAATCCAGATCGTCTTCGATATTGCATAGAAAATATTCTTTACCAATTACCAGAAATTAGTTTGAATAGAATGTAGTTCTACATACATATACATAAAATTGTTATATATAAGAACTTACAATTTTTGCGTCCCACGAAATTTCTGGTAAAATCATGTTACCCGTTCTCTCACCCGTTTTTTTCACTAATAAGTAAAATTTTAAGTGAAAATCACATGCTCTAAAAATTGTGTGTCTTGCCGGAAGATTTTTTTCCAGAATGCCTAACGCTTCTTGAAACGCTCGAAAGTCAAAATTCAAATTACGAAAAAATTGCAATTGAGGCAATAAAAAAAAATCAAAGAAATCATACAGAATTATTCATACATGCAATAAATAAAAATAGAAATATTACAATAAATAAAAATCTTGAAGTTTTAATATATAAGAGACATCTACATTTTTAATTAAATACATTTATCGTAAATTGTAATGAAATTACAATAACTAGATGACTCTGTCCCGTATAGAAAAGTTATATTAAATTAAATTTTTATTTTTATACTTTTTCCATTTAATAGATGACTCTGTTAATGGTATCAAATTTTAAATTTTTAAAAATATTTGCATTTCAAAGTATAAGTAGTAATAAAAATTGTATAAATATAAATAAATAGGAATAAACTATTCAAATAACATTGAAACTACGAAAAGAAGTCTGAAAATTTGTTAAAAAATTTAATTATGTTCCTTTAAAAAAAAAAAAAAAAATTATCAAATTATATAAATTAACTAGTGTTTCATATTTCAGCCACCAGAAATTTTGTAATTTTATTATTAGTTGAAATTCTACTCAAAGGAGGCAGCACTATAGGAAAATTGAATTTTTATATTAAATGAGAAATTCTTCAGTGCCTCTACTCTCTTCTCTCTTACGAACATAGTGCGATGCGAGTGGCATATTAATTAGTAAATTATTTATTTTTATTTTTTTTATTAAATACTCATAAATTCACTCGAATTCAAAATTGTAGCAACATTTTGATTTACCTTACTATAATTACACTATTCGATAATTTATTTAATATTCATAAACTGAGTGTTTTATTATGTTTTATATTAATACATAACTACTCAATATTTTGAAGTTAGAGTTTCACAATACACAATACACTCATAATGGTATGTTAATGATTATTTTAAGGTAAGTTAAAGGTGGTTTGGTTGTTTTTATTAAGAATGCTAAGAATCTCAAAATAAATTGCTATTAACTATCTTTTAATATTAAAGCTATTTGAATATTTTTCTTAATTTTAATTGAATTATTGAACGAATTTTATTCAATTTCTTAGTACATGATTTGTTTAGGTGCGAGATTAAGTAGGGCAGTCATAACCAACGAGAAATATATTAATTTTATTGGATCTTTTTTTGTGATTTAATATATGTAACGTATGTAAGTATGTCTAAATTATTGAAATATTCTATATGGTCTTTTAAAATTCAAATTTATTATAAATTATAACAAATAGTTTTAAATATTAAAATCCCATTAAAAAATCGTGTGTTTAGGACTTGGTTTAGTACAACTCCTTTTTTCACATTTCAAATACCTATTACCTGGTCCACGATCTTGCAGATAACCGTGAACTAGTTTCTTACGTCATTGAGTTTACTAGTTAGGTGACGAGCCTACCGTCCACTAGGTATGCACATATATGTATGTAATAAAATTTTAGCTTAAACCTAGATTTTTATATTTTTTTTTTGCAATAATATTAATTAGTAAACAAAGAAGACAAAGAACAAGATGATAGAAAAAATAAAAATTTTATTTGTAGCAAAAAAAAACAATAAAATAAAAAAATATCGGCGTTATGCCAGTTCAAAATAATGCTAACTGAAAAACAAAAAAACTCATTAAAAATTTGTCCTTAAAAAGCTACAAAACTCCATCAAAATGAGTGGCATCAAAATATGTGTCATAACATACACACATACAAAATGTTTTCCCAATTATTATTAAATACAAAATAAAATAGCGTCATTTTTCAAAAAAAAGAGGTCAAATGAAAAGCTCTTTTTTGTATAGCTTAAGTTTTTAAACCTTATATAAGCATATATAAAAATGTATGTACATCCAAATATATGAGTATAATTATTGTATACCTATTTAACTTATCTTTCATTTACACACACACACACATAAATATATTTTGCTAGCACCGTCCAAATAATAGAATGTTAGGATATCGCAGCTTGTTTATCAACTTCAAAACTTTAATATTTTTTTATTTCTATATTTGTGATGATGTTTTCGTTTATACAATATTCAAGCTCATACATACATACGTACGTGCATTTATGTATACCTAAATAATAAGCAGAAACGATAGTAGTAAGCATTTTTACATTTTAATAACAAAACTAATAAATAAGTAAAATGAGAGAATCAACAAAAAAAAATATTCATTTGGATTTTGAAGCAGGGGTACGTGAGACCATTAAAGAAGAAGGAATAAAAACAAAAATGTAAAAAAGAAAAAAATCAAAATTTGTTTTTATTTCTTTTCTTTGTTTATTTTATTTTTTTCATTTTTTTTTTTTTTTAATTCAAAATAACTGTAGTCAACAGCTGAGAAATATAAACAATCATAATAATATCATCAACACAATACACATACAATTCAATTTACTCCAACTCCATATTTATTATTTTGTATTTTATTAATAGCATGCATACATGAAAAATTTTTATAGTCACGCACACATTCTTATGTACAAATATGTGAACACATATATGATCAGATTTGCACACTTTCAAATACATAATGTATTTGATTAATATTATGCTGTATGCGTACTAACTATATATGACATTATAAAAGTATTTGTTATACTGTTATACATACAAAAATATAATGAATTCAAATCTTATATTTTTGAATTAGGGTGGGCATTCAAATAATATACTCGTACATTTAGACTTAAGGCTACTTTTATATTTATTCTCATTCTTAATTTATAATTTTAAAAATTTTTTTGAAAAAGAGATTGTATTAAAAAACTCCCACGACTTATTCGATATAGGAACAGGAGAATGGGACGTTCTGCTAATAATCACTGTAGGAACTGTGGTAACGAGGAAGAAAAGCAGTATGGTAGCTCATCTTCTGTGCTTGTTAACAACTTTGATACGGAGAAGGCAGAGGTTTCCTGGTTTTTAGCAATTCTTAATACGACTTACGGACCTGATGAATGTAAATGCCAGGGATTTAAAGCATTTTGTAACAAACTCGGTTAACGTGTAGGGTGGAGATGTGGAGATACAGCGGTATCACAACAGGCCTACCTGGTCTAAGTGTATCTTGAGATAGCCGTGTCAACCTAGCCTATTCTATATAATTTATAAGAAGTTAATTTCGGTAAGAAGAAGATTAAGAAGTGAAAATTCGGTACTTTTCAATAAATTAAGAAGTAAAAAAATTTTGGTAATTACTGAAAGAGAAGAGCATAAAATAATTTTTGTAGTGAATTAATATTCTTCCATTTAATGTTTAGAATTACAAGTCAAAAATAATTTTATTTATATTTTTGGGAAAGGGAAGGGGGTGGGGGGGAAAGAATTTGCTTGAAGTTATAAAATAAAATTTCTGTATTTAAAATTTATCGTTTAAGAGAAACATTAAATTTATAAAAATGTTACCAACATTTTTATATTATGTAAAAAATTGTAATGTTAGTAAAGAGTTAGCATATAAAGTTGGCATACATAGTTAGGATTTCTAACCTGACTATTAATTACTTATTTCTAATTAATTAGTAATTACGTATATTTACGAAATAATTATCGTATAAGTTTAAATTTAGAAAATATTTTCAGTTGCAATAACAGCTTTTACCTAAACGAAGTCAAGGTCTGACTAAGTCAAGAAATGACTAAGACACTACAATTAAAAATAATCTTATATAAGAAAACTCTTAGAGATCGTTTTGAATACTTTAATTAGATTCGAAGAAATAATATCTTTGTCCAATGAAATTTTCACGTTAGAAAATAATATAAGAATATTCAATACATAATATGTATATCAAAGAAACCGAGTTCAACAACTGTGTTATCCTTACTATATTAGGTCAAGCTTGTAACATATAATTTGAAGATTTTGAAATACAGGTTCATACAGGAGTGCATTTCAGATTCGCACCAGATTTAATGCTACACCAGATTAATGATTATTAACTCAATTGCTATGATTTTATTTCGTATACGATATACATTTATATAAAAGTGTGTGTGTACTACGTACATACGTATGTAATGCCGTAAAAGATAAAAGAATATTGCTATAATTAACAACTTCATTTTTTTTACCAATACTGAATTCGAATAATAAAATTATTTGAAATACTATTCTTAATTTCTTCTCAAATAACTAACAAACATTTAATTTCAAAATAAGAAAATGTTTATAAGAAAAAATCTACAATTATTTTTTACTTATTCAAAAATCACTTTGCTCTACAACACAAAAAAACAAAAAAAAAAACAAAACAAACACAAACATTTTAATAGGGAAATTTTCTTTGTTTGGATTTTGGAAAACAAAACAAAGACGTAAAATAACAAAAACAACATAAACCGGTTTCTCGCAGCTGTTTTAGAATGTGTTTGTGTACGTGTTACATTTACATGAATTCTCAAAAGCCATTCATTATATTATATGAACGCAAATAATACAATAAAAATAAATCTACGCCATTATTTTTTATTTTATACTCTCAATCTCACCTTTATCTTAAACGAAATATAATATGAATGTGTTTGTTCTTTGCTATACACAATACTTATGCTAAATTTGTTCCTCTTCAATAAGCCTTGACATTAAGAGAGAGAATAAAGAAGTAGAGCAACAAATTTTAAAAATAAATTGAGAAAAAAATATGAATATTATTTTACTGTTCTCTTTCTTATCTCTTGAAAAATCATAATTTTATCATATTTTGCTGCAACAAGGGACTTTGATAAAAATGCGAGTTATTCATTTATATTTACGAAAATTCTTCTCAAACTATGTTTGAAACAAAAAAAAAAATCAATTTTAAAATAATAGAACAATGAACACAACAATTAACAAAATTTTATACAGGTGTCAGCAACTGACTGTAAAATTGTTACATAAAAACAATACGGGAATTGTCATTCAATTTAAAAGACCAGGTTCGTACTCTTTTTTTTCAAAACTGCTAAATTAGAATGCTTATCCAAAGTGTCATATATCTTGTAAAATTTATTCAACGCTCAGTCAAGAAGTTGTTACATTTCTATTATAAATAATTTTCAATTATTCTATAATACAGTTGCTTACCGATTTCCGTTTAAAACATGTATGAAATATATTTATTCAATTAAATGGTTTGAAGTAATTTGCACTTTAAACTTTTTCGATAAATTGGTATAACCAATGTTAAAATAATTTTACCACATATTTTATAAAACATTTCCATTTGGGCATCAAAAATATCAAAATATATATGTACATATACACAAATTCATCTACATTGTTGCACATATCTCGATGTTGTCAACGTCTCAAACCACCGATATAGACAAAACAAACTCTCTCTTTTCAAGTAATCTCATTTTAATAATTTTTGTTTTTTATTTTTATTTTGAACACAGTTCGGTAAAAAGATTTCATTATTATGATAACAAAAATACAAAAAAATTAAAAAATCTTAAAAATTTTTTAATCAAACCTCGTATATTAGAACAGGAAAGCAGAAAATATTAAGAAATATTAATGAAAATTTCTTTGTATTATCATTATTATTATTAAAACTGTAAACAAACAATACCGTACATATGTATGGGTATAATAATATCGGTAATTTGAATTTAATATTTAATTACTAATACCATTGAAATTTTCAAGGCAATTCCATTAGTCAAAATTTTTTGTTAGAGTATTCTGTTACTTTATATGCTACAAAAAAAAACGTATTAGATATACTTAAGAATAATTTTGATGTACGAGTAGTTGTTATACTTGTTTGTATTTATTTCAATTATTTAATAATAATGTTAAATATATTTTGTAAATGTATAGGTTTGTTGCTCATTTTTTGTAATCTACAACTTATTTATGAATCGAGGACATGATATTAATTTTTTAATTTTTTGTTTTAGCCCACTGCCCACTATAGGTATATTATTTTGATTCTCTTTTATAATAAAATTTTATTATTACTTTACTCTCCAATTGGGAAAAAATACTCAAAAAATATAATAGTAAGCAGTGTTCCCACTTGGTAAAAACAAAATGTATCCAATTTCAAGGAAAAAATGTATCCAAAATGTATCCAACCTCATAAAGTAGAATTTTTATACCAAGCCGTCCTATTGTTGGTTTTTTTATAGTAAATTCTTTAAGAAATCACATACAACTTCTATTATACATATTTTAAATGTGAAAGTTAAGGTCAGAAAAAACATATGCATATATGCCTTCTATTGTAGTTGAACTATGTGCTAAAGACAATTCACCATTAAAACGGAAAAATTTTAAAAAATATGTACAGCCAATGCATTTTCTGTTACAACTAGCTTACTCCAAAATATTTCCGGTACGTTCTTGTCTAAATGTTCTAGATTTGAATACAGGAAGAGGCACTACTCATTTAATAAAGCAGATTTTTTACTTTCTTCTAGTAAACTCGGAAATCTGCTTAGAAAGGCCAGCAAATAACACTTTTCAAAGATAAAGCAATTTCGCGTTTTAATATTAGCAGCATTTTAACAGTTTTATAACATTTATTTAGTGTTTGAGAAATAAATGTATCCATATTTCAGCAAAATTTTGAAATGTTTTCAGCAAAATTTTGAAGCTTTGTATCCAAGCTAAATTTAAAGCAAAAAATGTATCCAAATGGATACAATTGTATCCAAGTGAGAACGCTGATAGTAAGGATTTGTTTTGTTTTCAAAATTTTTTTTTTGTTGTTGTAATAATATTTGATCATACAAAAATTTTATAATTTTTTTTTTTTTATTTTCTTGAATTAGCTCAAAAATTTTAATAAAATTATTAATTTTTAAGATAGGTAAATAATTTGTAATTGAACTTTTTACTTTTCTTAATTCCGCTTTGTTTGTATGGCTCTCTCAAACTGTCATATGCATATTGCACTCTTATCTTAGTGTATATACATTTTACTAATTCATTTACTAATTTATTTAATTGTATACATATTATGTATGTACATTAGTATATAATTAAATATACAAAATATGTATATACAATTGCAATATAACAACAATAATTTTTTTTTTCTCAAATATTTGGTCATTGATTTTTTCGATCTCATTTTTTAAACAATTTTTGGAGAATTTTCACAAATTTATTTCTCTATATTAAATAAAAAAATTTTATTCTCAATTCTCTTATGAATTGAGAAAACTATAGAAAAAATTGAAAGTATATAGTACTTTTTTATTTTAAATAAATTTTCTACCTATTTATGGCAACATAAATTATTTTTATTAGAAATAAAATTAGAATAGAAAAAATTTTTAAATTAGAATTTAAAAAATATTAAAATATTATTGTAATTTTTTAAACAAAATTTTATGCATTTCGGAGTAATTTCAAAAATTTTTTTATAACTGACCTCTTATAATTAATTCCCTTTAGGTATATTAATTCTCTCTTCTTATGCTCTCATAAAGTCCAACTTTTCCTTTTTTGTATTTTATCATTCTATTATTATTATACAAACATTATATTATTGTTATACTGTTGAAAACAATATTTTGTTGCATTATACAAATTGTATTATAATGTGTAGCTTTAAAAAATTGAGAATTCAGAGTAGGGAGGGATAATTTTTGAGAGATTATTTTGATATTTGTATTTGTTTTGTACGCAAAAGCAAAATTTGAGTAAATTTGTGTAAAAAGAAAAAAAAAAAAACAAAACAAAATATTGAAATATAAAATAAAATTCTCAATTTTCTCATAAATACAAACACTGTTTTGTATTTACAAAAAAAAAACTGTTATGATTACATGAAAAACAAAGAAAAAGATTTAACTCAAAAAAAAAAAAAAAGAAAACAAAAAGAGAAAAAATGAAAGAAAAAAATTGGATAAAATTGGGGAGAACAAAATGCAGGCGCACATTATGAATTTTTTTCTTTCATTTCTTTTTTTTTTTTGTTTTATCAAATAGGAATTTTTCTCTAGCTTTGTCTTGTTGTTGTTGTTATTGCTTTTTTATCAAAATATAAAGAAATACAAATTACTTTTTATATACTTTTCATTTTTATTATTTTTTTTATGTTATGCTCAATTTTTATTTTGCTCTTGTTTTTTTTTTCTTTGTATTCCACACAATATTCAATTTTTCAACATTTTTTCGGATAGTGAAAAAAAAATTCTGTTTACTTTTTCAGTCTTCGATAGTCGACTTTCGTGTTCAGACAGCAAGAAAAGCGAAAAGAAAAAGAAGAAGAAAAATAATTTACCAAACCTAATTTAATAATAATAAAAAAAAAAAAATAATAAAAATAATTTATGAAGTTTGGAAAATTTAAATATGATTGATTAAAAAAACAAAAAAAAAATTTTCAAATAATAAATAAATTTAGAAGAGAGAGAGAGAAAAAAAAAAGAGAAACAAAAAAATCTTTAATTAACAGGAATTTTTCCTGTTTGTTTGTTTTTTTATTTTCCTTTTGCAAAATTTCAAATAGCGGTATTTTTTGTTTATTTTCGTTTTTGGTTTCATTATTAAATAATAAACATTAATATAAAAATTAATATTAATTTAGTAATATTAAATTTTATAATATTTTCATTATAAAATAATAGAGAATTAAAATATAACAAAGAGAATGAGTGAGCTCTGTATGATTAATTCAAGAAAATTTCAAATTTATTAAAAGAAAATAATAGAAACAAAAATAACAAAAAAAAATTATTTTATATATGTATAATACTTATAAATTCGAAAATATTATACTGTTATTTGTGACAATACTGTTATTATAATTAATTTCTTTCACCTTCATTATATTGTTTATAAAATTCTAAATTAAAAGGAAAAAATTTTAATTAAAATATTTTTTTATTTTTTTTTTTTTATTTTTTTTTTAGATTTACTTATATTTCATTAAAAAATTTTGAAATTTCTTAAAATACAGTAATTTTTTTTAATAAATGAGAACAACACAAAAAAAAAATAAAAAAAATATTATAAATTTCTGTATGTAATTATGTATGTGTATGCACAAATAGAAATGTTAATATAATATAGAAATTTCATTATTAAATAAAGTTCAAAAGTAAAATTAATTATAATACAAAATAAAATTGAAAAAATTAAATAAGAAAGTATTTTGAACTTAAATTAAAAAAAAAAAAATAAAACAAATTTTTCTGATAGGTTCTTATTAATTTTTGGTTTTTTCATTTTTTCTTATTCAAATTAGTTATTTTTTTCTTACATAAATCTACTTACCCTATTTTATACTTACAATTTTTATATAAATCTATAAACAAATTCATTCAAAATATAATTTAAATAATTCCTAAATAAAGAAAGATTTAAAAACACTTATAAAACTTAAGTATAACAGTATTGAATAAATAAAATAAAATTTTAAGTGAATTTCGAAAAATATAATATTACAGATTTTAATTCTTAATACAAAAAACCAAAATTCAATATTATGCAAACGAATAAAAAAATATCATAAAAAAAATTTAAATTAATAAACTGTTATATATATATAATATAATATTGAAAATAATAAGTGATATTAGCAAATAATAAATAAGTTATAAAAATAAAAAAATAAAATATTTAATCGAAAATATTACAAATTGTTATTATAAAAACAATAAAAAAATAAATAATTGAGTGCACAATTTAAAAAAAAAGAACACTTGTTATCTTTTTTTTTTTTAATTTTTCGGTGTTATATTTAATAATAAGCATAATTATACTAAATAATTAGAACATTTATTGTGAAATATTGCATAAGAAACAATATATGATTATTTTCCAATAAAAAATTTATTTAAAAATTTCGAATTTAATTTAATTTTTATAGTATTTATTTTCATAATATTTTAATATTAATTTCATAATAATAAAAAAATTATATTTATTATGGAGACCGGTTTTATTTCTAATACATATTTTAAAATTATTATTAAAATTTTATTAATTAAATTTAATAAATTATTCTCATACAAATGTAAACCATAAATTAGCCGGTAATATACTGACATATTGGGCTCTCACTTTAAAAAAACAATAAAACTAATTATATTTAAAATAACATTTAAAATAATAAATACTTTTATATATTTAATAAAGAAAAATTACAATTTAATTAATTAAATCGAATATTTATATTTAAAAAATAGCAAAAGTGCATGTCCTAATACTTAAAAATAAAAATAATTTACAATAATTATTAATTTTTGATGAAAGTATTCTAAAAAAAAATTTTTTATATTCAAATCATTTAAATTAATTTATTATTTTTTTATTTTAATTCAATTAAATTCAAAAATTTTTTTTTCAGAAAAAAAAAATTTTAATTTTAAACAATTTTAAAAAATTACAGAAATTTGCATATTTTATATTTTATTTTTATTTACTTATTTTTTTATATTTTAATAACCAAGTATATAATAGTTATATACAAATATAAATATTATAAAATTATTAAAAAAAAGTTAATTTAATTTTTTTTTTGTTACCGGCTTATAGCCATAGAAAATAATTTTTATATAGAAAAATTTTATACCACATTCACACACTCAATTACTAATAAAATTAAATATGATTTTAATTTAAATATAAAATATTATTTATTGTTATGTAAAATTTTTGTTAAATATTCTCATGTAATAATAATTAAATTAAATAAGAAAGAAATAAAAAGAAAATGTGAAAAATAAAATCAAATATAATATTATAAACATGACGTCATACACAGTTTTCATAAATAACAAAAGAAAATTTTTTTTGTTAATAAAAGTTTTTTTTTTTTTCTAAAACTTATTTGAATTAAAATAAAAGAAAAAAAAAAAGACAATTCTATTCCTATTTTTAATATTTTATCTATCTAAAATTCTTTATTTTTATTTTTAAGAAATTTAAAATTAAAAAAAAAAAATTTTTTTTTTTTTGTTTAAGAATTTTTCTATAAGAATATAAAGAAAATCAAGAGACAAGAAAGCAAAAAAAAAAAACAAAATGTCCTTGAAATTGTCAGAAACAATTTTACAAATTTAGCATATACATACATACATACATGGTATATATATATATATATATAAAATGTGTAATATATATTATGTGTAGGTTTGTGCATTATAATAAATTTATGTACATGAATATATATATAAATATATATGAGTATAACAAGTTGGTAGCGAAATGAATTCTTTTTTCTTTTAAAAAATTATTAATATATTTACTTAGATATTTATTTCACCTCTATCTAAAAGAAATTTTTCTTTTTTGTTTTTTTCAAATTTCAATCAATATAATTTTTTTTTTTTTTGTTATATAGTCATTATAGTACAATAAATGATATTAATAATTCAACAAAAAAAATGCTCTTAAGTGTAAGTTTTTTATAGGTGAATTTTATGATTTTTAACAATAAAATTGTTGAATTTAAAAATTTTTAACCTTCTTTCAAAATAAATTGATTTAGTAGTACAAATTCATATTTAATTTAATTTTGAAATGAAAATATATAAAATTATTTATTATATTTCGATTTCGATACTAAAAATGTAAATTTGATTATTAAAAAATTTGATAATACTTTGTTTTTTGAAATGGTTATAAAATTTGATATCGAAAATAAAACGATTAGTTGACACAAAGAGAGAACTTTGAACAACAATTTGAAAAATTACAATACAAAAGGTGATTAAGAGTACAATAGGAAAGTTGAAATTAAGAAATATATATGAAAATGTGTTGAAAATAAAATACTAATTTCTAATTGTGGTGAATTTTTCTTTAAATATTATAAGTGTACCCATACTAAAGTAATTATGGTAATCTAAAATAATTAATCATATTTTGATTCTATAAGGTTAAATTTCATTATCAATTTAAAATCTGCGAAATCAGAAAAAAAATTTTTTTTATTCAATTTTATAAATAAATTCATATATATAATTTTTGTAACCTATTCAAAAATCTTATATATGTATAAATAATATGTGTAAAGAATTATAATTATAGGTACATATTATGTACTAATTTGAAGGTCATATATAAATGGAAGGTACTGTTAAAGAAATTTTAAATTTTTTTTTGTCTTTTATAAGAAACTGTGCATAATGTGTATAAATTTTTAAAAAAATTAACTTTTTTCTTTTTACAAAATTATACATAAAATATACATATATATATATATACCAGTATGGGGAAGACCATTTAGAAAAAAATCCTTATATTCACACTATATATTTTTTATAATATTGTAAATTTTAATATTTTAAAAGTAAATAGTTCACCTTGAACCTTATATATCACACTATATACATATATTTTTTTTTTGAAAGTAATACTTTTATATATATATGAATATGTATTTACATATATTTATATATGTATGTACGCATGTACGTAAAGGTTATAATTATATATGTAGTTTAAAATAACTGTATAGTTTTTTTTTCATGTAGTTCAGTTTCTCTCACTCATCCTGATCCACTAAAAATTAATTCATTGTTATACTATCTACAGAGCTACACTCAAAAAAAAAAAATTAAAAAAAAATTTCAAAATTTAAAAAAAAAAATTAATTTTTTTTTTCTAAATAAAAAAAAATATTTTCTTTGTTTTTTCAAAAAAAAAAAATTTTAAAAATTATTAGAAAAAAAAATCAAAAGTGAAAATTATAATTAAGAATAAAAATAGAAAAAACTAATTAAAAGATGTTGAAAAAAAATTAATCAAAAGTGTAAAAGAGAAAAAAATTTTTTTTTTCAATTCTATAAAAAAAAATAAAAATATTAACGGTTTTGTCAATGAACAGTAAAGTGAAAAAATATTCAAAATTGATTCACATTCGAACTTTCAAAACAATTTAAAGTAAGTTGAATAAAAAAATTGTAATAAAGAAAGAAGGCAGGAGAACGATCTCAAACGTTCTACAAAAAAAAATCAAATTCAAATTCAGAAAAAAAAAAAATCAATGTTTCATCAAATCTTTCATTTTAGAAAATCAAAATCTTCGACAATGAGATACAAAGTATTTTGAGACACCGACCCGGTTATTTCACCAATTATTTTGTAGTCAAATTTCAAAAAAAAAAAATTCACCTTTTCGTTTTTTAATGATTTTTGCATACAAAAAAAAAAAAAAATAGCAAAAAAATATGATTAGAAAATTACATAAAAAAGTTGGCTTAATTTAAAAAAAAAATCATAATAGCAAAAAAAAAATAAAAATTAATTTGATTTGAAAAAAAAAAAATCAAAAATTATTTATTCTTACATAAAACACAAAAAAAAAAGAAAAAATAAAAAATCAAAAAAT
Organism: Condylostylus longicornis; assembly: GCF_029603195.1. NCBI lineage: Eukaryota > Metazoa > Arthropoda > Insecta > Diptera > Dolichopodidae > Condylostylus > Condylostylus longicornis. Next base: position 568,505 of record NW_026578009.1, on the reverse strand, counting down.
ATTAAAAAAAAAAAAAATTTTTTTTCTTTTATTTATAAATTCATTCTCAAACAAAAAAAAAAAATTAAAAAAAATAAATAAGTTTTTCTTTTCTTAATTGTCTATAATATTTAATTATTATTGTTTTAATCACACGTGTTTGTTAATCAATATTTTTAAATAAAATTCTCTTTATAATTTCTTATTATTATTATTATATAATTTCAAATTGTATAATGTCAACTGGTAGGCGTCTAGCAAAACGATCTATCATTGGCACTAGAGTTTGTGCACAGGGACCAGACGGTCTCTGGTATTCTGGTGTTATACAGGACGTTCGTACACCACCAAATAAAAATCAACAAAGTGAAAATAATAATTGTATTAATTTAACATCTGAAACAAGATATTCAGTACGTTTTGATTTTAAAACAGTACAAATGCAAATGCAATCATCATCAGATATAATAATGGATGGTGGTATTAAAAATGGTGCTGTAACATATATTATTAATAACAATAATAGTAATAACAATAATAATAATAATAATAATACAAATAATAGTATAAATAATAATAATACTCAACAAATGCAACAACAACAACAACAACAACAGCAACAACAACAAAATAATATTTGTTATACAACATCATCATCAATATCAACTACATCATCATCAACACCATCAACAATATCATCATCAAATTCATTATCAAATTATGATTCAAATATGATGGATACAGATCAAAATTGTGAACAACAAAATGATCATATTATTAATGAAATATCACATCAACAACAACAACAACAACAACAACATCATTTACAACAGCAACAACAACAACAACAACAAATTATTGTTACACAACAACAACATATTCAGCAACAACACCAACAACATCAACAACATGTTAATTTACTTATAAATCCAATACAAACAATAAGACGTAATGCACTTATTAAAGAATTTCGTGAATCAGAATTAATTGGACCTGGATTTAGATCAATAATGGGTGTACAATTATTACCTGGACAAAAAGTATTTTTAACACATAACGGTCGTGAAACATCCGGTGATATTATAAGTCATGATTTACAAAAAGATGATGTAATTGTACGCATTACTACAATTGGTGTTGAGGTAAGCTTTCCTTTTTTTTTTTGTTTATTACTTATACTCTTTACTTATTCTCGTTTTTTTTACTAAATAATTATATTTCATTTACATTTTTTTTTTCAATATTTTATAATACCTATAAACCATATTTATATATATATGTAACTGAAAAAAAACGAAAACAAAAAAAATTTTATGTTGTACAGCATTTAAGCTTGTATAACTACAATTTAAGTACACATGTTTGTTTAAATATATACTAAAGTTTGTTGTATATATATATAAAAAGAAAACAAGAAAAAAAAAATTCAACATTTTAATGACCTATTTAATATTTTTGAAGAAGTTATAAGATACATTTACCTACATTCATTTATTATTAATATATGAACACAACCATATTATACCTTACATACGTACGTGAATATATATGTAGGATTATGTTATACGTTAAAATATATACTATTATTGTATATAAGTAAATGTACTTGATTGTAGCATAATTTTTTGTTTTGTATTTCATACAAGTACGAAATGGAGGATAGGAACGGGGAAATATAAATTTTATGTGTATAAGGTTAGGTAACATTCTTTCATGTATGAATTTTGGAATTTAAATTTCTTTTTTGTTTTTCTTTTGCAATTTTATATAGTTATACTATTTTTTTTTTTTTCTGTTAAGTTTTAATTTGCAAAATTTATATTTTTTATATTGCGAGTATATTTAAATTTTATGTATACAATGAGTAAGTTTATGTTGATTTATTTCAACATAAATAATTTAATGATGAAAGAAAGTTGATTTTAAATAATAATTTTTTATTTAATTTTCTCATATATACCGTATTTATTCGTTTGTTTACTACATTTTCGTATATATACATATATACATTTCTTAGATATAGTTGCGTTTATGATAAGATGTTTTAATATATTGATTTATTAACAATATATATATAATTGTGTATGGCTGAATCTTAGGGGTAGAAAACACATTATTATTATGTATAATAATATAATTCAATTTTTTCAAATTATACGTTCACAATATTTTAACGTAAACTTTTAGTTAGGGCTCAAACCAATTTAACATCAAAATTACGTATGCATAGATCTTATATTCCAACATCTTTTTTGTTCGTTTTTTTTTTTTTTTAACCGGGCCGGTCGAATTTTTTTCGCGCAAAAGAGAATTCAAATTACGAATATTTTATACTAAACTTGTAAAAGATTGGATTAGAAAATAATAATAGATATAAAAATTAGAGTTAGAAAATTGCCGATAGATATAAAAATTTGCCAATATAAATTTAGACATCTAAACATATTTAACATTTATTTTGCATATCCCTTGTTACCCTTAAGTGTGTATATTCTGGTCTCTTTTTGGAAATTTGTATATTCTGGTCTCTTTGGAATTTTTATATGTTTTCATATTTAATATATATACTCTTTGCTTTAAATGGAACTCAAAATGTAGGCTAGTGTATAGGCTAGTTGGTGTGAACATAGAAGTCTTATACAACTGATGTGTTATACACTTGAAGTATTAAATAGCAGTATATTACAATAAAATGAAATATATTACAATAAAATAGTATACTTGTATAATATATTTTGGAATTTGTAGAATAGCTATATTAAAATTTAATTCACGTTTATTTTTAATTAACATTGGTGACTGTAATGACTATTTTGTATCTTAGTATAAAATATTTGAGCATCTTATACCTATTAAAATAAGTATATGCCGTAATCATTCTAATATGATTGTTTATAAGTCGCACAATACTGTTGGGCAAAAATAGTATAGCGTATACAAAATATTCCATTTTTTTTTATAAATTCACTTAAAATCAAAATAAATTTTAGTATATGAGTTTTAGTTTACATTTTCTAAACTAAACGTATTGGTTTCATATACTTATATATACATACCAAAACCAAAAATATGTGGCGTATGTCCTTTTGGTTTTTTTTTTTATTTATTTTCATAGAACATTATAGAGAAGAGCTTTTCCCCTCTTTTCATGTTTTCTCATCCTCCTTTTTTTTTTTGTTTTTTATTTTTACTATACTTGTATACTTTTATTCCTCCTACTCAATTTTCTTTTATATAAAAATACAATAATAAAAGCAGCATAGTTAATATCCTTTTAATTTTCTTTTACTAAAGAAAACATTTGTAATTTTTTCTTTGTTACTTTTTGATTTTTTTATTTTCGTGTATACCAAGTGTTTTTGTTCTTTTTGAACCTAACTCATCCTTTTTTCGTTAACTTATACTTTATAAAATTTTTTGTTTCTTGTATTCTCTTTCATTCATAAATTTAGAATATTTTCAAAAAGTGTGTATAACAGTTTGATGACTTAACATTTTACCATTCTCTTATCAATTTATACAAAATTTCTATTTCTAAAATTAGTTCAAATACAAAAATTTTATCTGAATGTCGAACACAAAAAAAAAAAGAAAAAAAAAATAGAAATAAAATAAACAAATAAATGAAAATAATATTTATTTATATTTTAAAGTAAATAATGTATGTAATACTGTTAAATTTTGAATATTTATGTATATTTGCCAATTTTTTATTCACAAAAAGATTTCCTACACGTATTCATTGTATATATGATTGTGAAAATAATATAAGCACACCATACATTTTTATATAATTGAGATTGTATGTTATAATACAAATATAAGTAAGGATATACAAAAAGGATATACACAAAATAAAATAGTATCCCATATAGAATAATTTATACCCCAGCTTTTGTTCTTAATTTTTCAAATATTTCCAATTGTGAGGGTTTTTGTGTGTATAAAGTAATATAATGTACTACGTATTTGAAAATAGACCTTATTGCAAACAAAACAATAATTGAATAAATGCGTTGTTTGTAAAATATTTTTGATGCTTTTGATAAAAAAAATAAGTGTATTTTTGAACTCTTTTGATTTTTTCAGAATTGAAAAATGCCAAGATGAAATAAGGATAAAATGTATGTGTATAAGTTTTTTTTTATAAAATGCGTAATATTGACGACGCTAAAATTGTGACGTATTCAATTTTTTGCGTTTATTGACTTCTGTTAATTTGTTTTTGTTTTCGTTTTTGCATAAAAAATTATATAATTAATAAGTGGGTCGAAAATTGAACGTTTTTGAATATGTGCAATTAATAATTTAAGAAAAAATTATTTAGAAATATTTTAAGGGTGTTATGAAAATTTGAGTATGGCTAGATGCCTACATATATTTGAAAATAAATCTTTTTTTAAGGTAACTGTAACATCATATTTAAATAAAAATAAATGGAAAATATCTGAATTTGAAATTAAAATAAATAAAGAAACGGCTCAGTGGACGTGTCTAATAAAATTTTTTTTAATTTTAAGTAAATTAGATTTAAAATTTTGAAAATGATTTGAGTTTTGGCTCTATTACCATATTCAATTACGCGAAATTTCAGTAGGAAAATCTCTTAGTAGTTTCTGAAATATAGGTAAACAACAGCTAAATTAAATAGAATTTTAATATTTTTAACTATAAACTATTTGTAAAAATGAAGTGATGAATTTAAATAAATTATTTTTTGAGTTGTCACTTACGTGATTGGATGCATGGAATCGACTTACCTATATTTGTCTATATCACTATTTCTGTAGTTTTACAAACGAAACGTCAATTCATAATATCCTATGAACATATCTTTGTAGTTATATGAAAATATAATAAATTCATAGCCACATAGTTAGACTATTACATTTATTCTCAAATTTTCATTTACATACTTTTAGGGGCTATATTATTTTTATGTTACAATTATTATTTTTGAGCGGTAATTTCTGTGACTTCTCATCAATATATTTAAAATAGTTTTAAACATGAAAAATGATTTCATCTTACCGTGCTATAGCTATTATATACTCGTATTTTATAAAGAAGTAAATATTTTAAAAAATTGCATATATTACGGAGTAATTTTTTAAAATAATCATTAAAAACTACTTTCTTTACAGTAAATTTTCAATAATTATTATCTTTTGAATGATAAAGAATACTTCAAAATAATAAATGTGTAAATTATTAATTATTTGGGCGTTAATGGTATTTTTTTTTCAATTACATACTCATCCATAGTTAGCTATCTATCACTGGTCAATAATTCATTGTTGCTTCAAGCACAAAAACTAATAAAAAAGAAGCAAAACCAAAAAAAAAAAAAAGTTTCTATTCGAATGTTAATTTTTGTTGCGTATGTAGACCGTGTATGTTTTACAATTTATTTTGCAAAAAAACTATTTTTAAAAATTGAAAACTTTCTCAAAACCAATTTTTGTGTCTTGAATATTTTATTTCATTTTTGATTTCAACAAAAATAAAGCTAATAATTGTTGAACAACATCAAAATTGTAAAAAAAAAAAACTTATTTATATTCAGAAGTTAAGTAGTGTGTATAGAGAGCTACATATATAAAGTTTCAGTTTTATAATTTAAAATAAGAAAGAAAAAGAAAAAAAACACATCGAAAGAAAGAAGCAAAAATATGTGCTTTGTTGCGTACACCAACTAAAACCCAAAAAAAAGCGCCATAAAATGATCTTTACGGAAGAATCGTTAAAAAAAATTTTTTTTTTTGTTTTCTGATTTTTTTTTTTTATTTTGTTAAATAGTATATAGTGTTGCGTTGCGTGTACGCATTTTGAATTCGTAAATTTGGGTTTCTTGTTTTGCTCTTATGTTTTTTTTTTGTCTTGTTTCTTTTTTTTTTTCTTTTAGGCTGTTTTTCGTGATTTATTTAGTAAATGTATGTTTATGTGTGTGTGTGTATTTGTATTTTTCTATATTTCTTCTATTATCAATATTGCCAGCCAAGCATAAAAGCACTTGATTTTGTGTAAAAAGATATTTAAAAAAAAAAGAAGAGAAAACAAAAAAAAAATACAACAAAAAGTAAGCTTTAATATAGAAAAAAGATAAACAAGGGAGTGAATTGCGTGAAAAATATATTATGAGTATAGTAACTATATGCACATACATATATGTATATTACTCGTATATATAATATAGCTTAACTATAAAACATTGGAACCGTTTTATTTTCTAATTGTGTATTTTGGTACAATAGTATACCCATACTTTTACATGTTGGATATTTATGCAAATAATATATATATACATATCTGTTCATATTATATATATATATATATATATATATATATATATTTGCATAAAAGAGTACCTATATATGTAATTTCAATATTGCACATAATTATGTACAAATATATGTAGTATAATACATACATAATAATATTTAGTAATAACCACAATAAATAAAAATGTAAATATGTATCCCTTTCCTAGATATATAAACAAAGTACAATTCAAGATGGGTACAATTTATATACGTTAGCGTAAATTAATCAACATAAACACTTACTTACATATTAATTTTATATTTAAAATTTGTATATTTTACAAATTGTATACAAAAAATCTAATGTATATAATGTATAACATTTACATATAGCATTAATTTTATATGTATAACAATATTATTATATAAAAAATTTTATTGTTGATGGTTTTTCTCTCTAATTTTAATATTATTTTTTAAAAAAGAATTTTCGCTTTTCGTTTAACAAAAACCAAAAAGAAAAATAAAAAATGAAAACCAAAATTCTATTCCATTTTTTCTGATTATTCTCTGTTACTTTTTTTTTTTATTAATATTTTTTTTTTTTTCATTTTCTTCTTGTTCTTCGGCTTCATCATCATTTAATTTTTGTTTATATACATATGTATACATCTATGTATATTCATACCTAGTTGTTATATATTTTATTATTATATATTAACGTTTATATAAGCTATTATACATACATATATACATATTATATACTATGTATTCAATTCGCTCTTGTATATAAAGCTAAGTAATACACAACCTTTGTTTGGGAAAAAAGTAGGTCAATGGAAATATAAAAAAATAAAAACAAAAATAAAAAAAAAATATAAAATAAAAAGAAGAACCAAAAAAAGTAATAAAATGAATCAAAAAAAAAAAAAAGTGTAGCTAAAAAATCAAAAAAAAAAAAAAACAAAAATCAAACACAAAAAAAAAATGCCAAAGCGTTTTAGAAGAGAGTTTTGTTTTTTTTTGATAACGTTTTTTTTTTTTTGTGAGAAAATATTGTGTGTATTTGGTATTTTTTGGTTTATTGTGGTGTGTCGCCGTAGTGGAGGAGCATAAGTTCCATATTTGTTGTTGTTGTTGCTTGTAGTTGTCAATATTGTTGATATTTTGTTTCTTGTTTTTTGTGTTTCTATTACTTTTTGCTGTTGTTTATTATGAGTAGAGTTTAGTGTTAGATTTTGCTGTTTTTGTATTATTGTTTTCTATGTTCGATATTATTTTTTGGATACAGAAAATGAGATAGTAAATTTTTGTTTTATTTTCTTGTTTTTTTTTTTTTTGCTTTTGGTTTCTTATTTAGAGTCAAATTATAATATTATTATTATACAATCAAATATTATGTATATTGTGGGTGTGTTAGTATAGAATATTATATTTTTTTTTTTTTGGATACAAATACGATATTTTGATAAATCGTACATATTTATATATTTACATAAAGTTATATACGTTATATATACATATAAGTATGTACATGTATAATATAGTAGGTATAAGCAACACAATAATGATAAAAAATTATAATAACTACAAGTAATAATAACTTGATGTTGTAATTCTACTTTGTTGTTTTTTTTTGGGGGGAATTTGTTTTTAAAATTTTTACTTTATTAAAATTATTATTATTATTTCAAAAAAAAAAAAAAAATTATTTTTTAAATGTAATAAATTTTTAGTAGGTAACATGGTAACATTATTATGTTGAATAAAATGTATTTTGCATTTTTCCTATACATACATACATACATATGTAGTAAGTAAAGTACACAATAATGTACCTATTAAAATTTTCATTTTTATTATTATTGTTATTGAATGTTGACTCTCTTTATGTATATCATTAGTGTGACCAGATGTTTATAATTAAAATATGACTTCAATTTGTAATACAGTGAAATCCATTTAAGTGACACGTTTTAAATGATTTTGCTTTAGTTTATTATGTATCTATTATTATGTATCTATTAAAATTTTCATTTTTATTATTATTGTTATTGAATGTTGACTCTCTTTATGTATAGTATTAATGTGACCAGATGTTTATAATTAAAATATGACTTCAATTTGTAATACAGTGAAATCCGTTTAAGTGACTCTGTTTAATTGATTTTGCTTTAGTTTTATAAATATGTACAGAAATGGTATAGGCCAAAGTATATAATAGATAACAATAATTTACCGGTGTTATTAAGCTTACAAATCCGACAAACTGGAACAAATGGAACAAAAAAATAAATAACAATTTCGAAACATTTGCTTCCAGACGTGACTATATGTACAATGGTTGTCTGAACAAAATGTGAATATTAAAACAATTACATTTTTATGTATGAGTTCAGAGAGCAAACAAGAGCACGGGGAAAAAAAATTAAAAATAAATTATGATACGTCACAGAACGTCAATTCTAGTTCTAAATGTTGCCTGAATGGCGGCAGTGTATACAGAACACTGCCCTTTGTTAGAACATTTGGCATCTGCGACACGTCGCATTTTCCTGGATTATACTGTAACAAAATTTATATTCATGTTTAGAATGTATTTTCCACAATTATTAAAGCAGGAATAATTTTGTATGTATAGTCGCCCATTTAATTTTATTTTATATTATTAAAATCATCTAAAAATATAATAACAATTTTTAGACAAATTTTGCTCTTGATTTACAATTTTTAGTAAAGAAAAAAAAAAATTAAAAATTTTGGGATCATATTTATTATAACGAATTGACCATATACTTTATTATTCGTCCCTGAAGTTTTCTTTTTTTTTATTTTAAACTTCAAGGTTATTTTATTGTTTATGGAATTTTTTTTTGACTCTTTATATCCAATTAAGTTTAAGAAACAATCAGTATGTAAGGGCTTTTATTCAATTTAAATTTATATTATGTTTCGAAATATTTACTCTATTTACTATATTTGAAAGATATTACAAATTCAAATCAATTTACGAAATTATCAACAATAGTTTTGTTTAATCACGGTCATATTTTATTTAATTTTCTATAACATAAAAAAGAATTGTATGGCTCTGGAAAACTGATATTGAACTCATCTATAAAGCGAGTAATAATATATGAGTAATAATAGGATAAAGTTAAGTAACAAGAATCATCCTTGAAAACTGAGATAAATTCATCTTAGAACGAAATTAATTTCGGGAAAATATGCCAAATTAAAAATTGTAATTCGTAGTTTTTAATTCAGCGGTTTAAATTGATTTAAATTATTAAAAGAATTAAAATTTTAATATTTAGTTAAGATATTAAAAAATATTGCAACTTAAAAATTATAAGAATTAAGTAGTCTAATAAATTTACCATATATTTGGCTCTGAAGGTAAATTTTCTTGCTTAGTAGAAAATAAACCATTAAAAATTATAGGAGTTTTAAGAAAAATATTTTATATACACAAGAATATATTAACAGTTTGTTATTTCTACTTATAAAATTTTTCTAGTTATATGATAATGTTTGTAATACCATATACAAATATACATATGTACATATTTGCAATCTTCAATTGAAATTGTGAATCTACAATCAAAAACTTATTAAATTGGTCACACTGTTATAAAATATTTTTCTATAATAGACAAAATGAAAACAAAGTTTATACTTAGAGGGGAAAAAAGAAAAAAATTAAAATTTATTTTGTTTTTTTTTTAACCGCACATTTTATTTTTTATTTTACTTCTTGTATATTTACATTTTTGTTCTATTAAATAATGTTGCGCGTATTTTGTATTTACAAATTAAGTATATACGATATATGTGTAATATCGTACTATATAATATTAATAATTATGTATGTGTGATTGTTAATTATGTTTAATGGATATGTACAAATTGTGTCCATATATATATATATATATATAAGTATATACATATTTTTATAGAGCATTCTTATTTTATATATCTTCATATTTTTGTTGTAACATAAAATATGAGCGATTCAAATGAAATCTGATTATATTGTGTTGTATATATATAAATTACATGTATATATGTATAGTTATAATATGATAATTATATGTAGTAACAATATAGTAATGTATCGGATATATATGGGTATATATATATATTATATTACATACGTATAACATGTTTACATATTATGATTTATCTACATGCATGAAGATAAGTAAATAAAACATAAAAATTTTTGATGTAATTTTGTGTATAATAGTTAAATAAATTGGTACATTGTATATTTTATATTGATGTATATATGTATATATATATATATATATATATATATATATATAGGTGTATACATATATATATACATATATATATATATATATATATATATAGGTGTTTATTAATAGATTTGTTTTATTTTAGAAGTTAGTAATATGGTTTTCTTTGTTTTGTAACACAATATATATATGTATATATATGTATGTATGTATGTATATTTTATATATAAATTTTGTTATGTTTTATTTTCCTTTTCTTTTCATTTTTCTTTTTTTTTTTGGTTTTTCTTATTTTTGCATAATGAGGTCATATTTAAAAGGTTATTTGGACAAGTGGAATAATTGTGCTTTATAACATAAATTTTTCCATAGAAATGTATATATATATACATGTATACAACATATACATGTTCAACATTTGTAAGTGTATATATATATATACGTTTTGTGCATAAGTAAATTTCATTTATTTTCGGGAATTTATTATATATTTATGTTGACATATATATTTATGTACTTACTTACTTAAATTTTTTGTATACGATTTTCTATACATATACTCTATATCTTTATCATATAAATTAAATTTACATATACCCACACAGAAATATTATGAACACATGCTAGAATATATTATATGACTATAGTATATTCTATATGCATATATGTATGTATATAAACGAATAAATAATCTAAATATAAAATTTATATTATATTGAAAAAAAAGAGAAAAAAATTAATTTAGATTTTGATTTTTTCTTGCCATCCCTATTTTATTTATTATACAGAATGTAATATGAACTATTTTAGGTCACTTTAGAAGCAATTTTTTCTTTTTTATTTTTTTAAATTTTTCTATATCTTTTATTCTATTTTATTATATATAGACATATTCTATATAGACATAGAATATTCTTACATATTATAAGTAACAAAATATATTACAATTAGTTCAATAAAATTTTTTAATAAAAATTTCTTAAAATTCTATAATATAAATGCTATATATGAATAAGTTTTGTAAGTACAGTAAAAGCGTTTTATAACGAAATATCGGTTATAGCGCACAAAAATGATAACAAAGTTTGGTTCATAGCTTTTAAAGTAAAATTTTTGTTTTTTGAAAAAACAATTATTTTCTTGTCAAAGTTTTAAATCTCACTTCTATTTTCATTTTGAATTGAAATAATTAAATAATACATACATATTTGTTCCTTGTATACCGGTTACAATGAAATTTTTCTGTACACTCTAACCGATTTCTACTGTATGCAGATTTTTCTTTTAAAATCAAAGTGCAATGGATTTAAATTAAACATACTTGTATGTACATAATATATGAAAATCTAGCAGTAATCTTATTTAATAATAAAAATTCTATCTTTGGGTTAAGATAAAATATTCATTTAGGTATCTTTCTATTTCTTTTTACCCCGCTTGTATGTAAAAATTTATTATTTTCAATTTTATTATAAAATTAATAATAAATTTTTAAAACATTTCTTTGTAATTTTGAAGAAAACAAAACCCATTTTTTATATAATATGTAATTTGGGAATTTTCCTTTATTTTCAAAATGTTTTAAAAACCAAATATTATATTCTTTGACCTATGATTCAATTTTAAACGTAAATTTTTTCAAATTACCAAATAATATTACCATTAATGATTATTGATATTTTTTTAAAAATTTTTATTTTTTTGAGAATATTAATCTGTAACAAACTGCAACATCATTAAAGCGTTCCTATGGTTGATAAATTTCTTTACAATTATTCCTTTGTAGCTGAATAGGTAGACTGTCCGCCTAGAAAGCGGTAGATCACTGATTCGAGTACAGTTCGATTCCTTGTCTCATTCGTTTGATTAAGTCATCCATCTGTTCTGCAGTTGTTAACAATACAACGTGTAACAATTACACGTGGTATTGGTAATTATAAATATAATTTTACTATTTCTTTTATGCTCACATTTTTTACGATTTACACTCCGGTATACAAGCTTTCTTCTGTGGAATATGCTAGAAAATTTTTGCGAAAATCAATTTTATTTGTCAATTTTTCTAGCCCACAATCCCAAACTATGTGTAGAACATTTTAAAACGTAGGGCAGCAAGTATGAGGTACCATCTTTTTTTTTTGTGTTATGGGTTTGAAACTTAACTAAAAATTTCATGTTTGATTTCTGGGCTTACAAACATCTAACTCGATTTGCCATCAAACATCTATAAAATCAAAACAAAACTTGAATTATTGGAGGCACAATAACCCTAATCGTATAAGAGATCGTAACACGGTTTTTAATGTAATTTTGAAAAAGAATTCCCAAAATTTAGAATTATAAAATTAAATATTTTAATCTGCATTTACAAAACCTCTTTTCAATTTGAATTACGATAGTTTAATTTGAAGGTATCCAATCCGAACCAATATATATTATTATAGAGATAATAATTGTAAGTTTCCTTGAAATATAATTTTTGTTCATCTTTTAAATTTAATATTGAAAAAATAGAGAAAATTTAAAAGAAAATCTAAAAATATGTTTTGTATCTTAATTCGTTGGAATTTTTGTGTTTTTTTTGAAAATTAAATTATTTTCTTGTTTTTTCTTTTTTTTTTTTACTATTTTATACTTTTTTAAAATGTATACACTTCACATGTGTTTGTAAGTATGTTATATTTATTTGGCTTTTATTTTATTACCACATATTACATTCCAATTAGTCACACTTTCACTTTGTAATTTACTTATATACATTTTCCCATTTTAAAAATTTACTTAAAGACTTTGATAAAAAGTAAAATTAAAAAACAAAAGATTTCTTTTATTTTTGTTTTTCTTTTGATTTTCTTTTTAGTATTTATTAAAAAAAAATGTGCAAATGTCAATAAGTAAAAAAACAAAATGAGAAAGAAAATGAGTGGAAAATAAATTAAAGAAGCAGGAAACTTATTTATGCTTAACAAGCTACAAATAATTGTTATATATGAATTATGTATATATACATATATATATACATCAATTTGTATGTACACTGTTTGTTTGGTACTGGTATAATAGATAATAGACTTTGTATATATAGGTAAATATTTATTAAAATGGAACAGTGCATAATGTGTTGATTATGTTTAAATTTAATTTCCTATGACATTATAAAATGCTATGACGTCATATGATGTTATTTAAATGTATAAAATGGTGTTAAATTTTATTCTATATTTTATTTTAAATATATATATATATATATATATAGGTATAATAAATTTTTGACACCCACATAATGTTACAGATATTGCGTTTATATTGCGGTGAAATAATAATCATAATATTTTATAATATTATACTTATAAGCAAAATAAAAATATTCTGATAAACATATATATATATACATACATATTAATAAATATTGATTATACACACATACATATAAATATATATACATATATTTAATATGTATGTGTGTATAACAAATAAAAATGTCATTCTATTTTTAAACGTCACGAAGAATAAATTTAGAATTTGAATAAAGTTATTTAAGAAAAAAATTGAATTTAACAACAATACTTTTAACTTTATGTAATACCTACGATATACATATATATATGGGGACTTGTCTAGAAAAAACAAAAGAGCTAAAAGCCGCAATAACTGTTTTCTCGCATACAAATTAAATTTATCAAATTGTTTTAATACGAAATTTTTAATCCGATACTTTTATTTTAGTTCAAATAAAATTCTACTACTCATACATTTTTAATTATTGTTCCTGTTTAATACATACAGAGTGATTTCGTATACCAATTCAAAGAGTCTCTGAATTTGAATTGTCATTCTCTTATATTTATTTCTGATTTGTAAATCAATATTCTTAAGTCAAATATAATGTACTTAATTTAAACTTTAGGAATTTTTGGAAAAATTTAAAAAAATTTTTAGACTACCTATGTACATATACAAAATTTAGACCCAAAATTTAGTTTATTATAGTTTTAATACGAAATATAGAACTGTATCCTAACAGTCTCAAATTGAAATTCAATTCCCATTAATTTTAATAGAAAATTTTTGATTCTTTAAAAAGCCTTTTCAGAATTTTTATTGAAATTTTTGTACCTATACCATCCATACTGGAAACTATATTGACATATCGATTCTCTATTTTAATTTAATACCAAAAAAATGTTAAATATGCCTAGTTGTAGAAAATTAAAAAAAAAAATTCGTTTAGCACTCCGAACTACAACTTTAAATTACAATTCAATGAATTCCAATTGATTGCCATTATAAGTGCTACGAAGAACATTATCTCTAAGCTACTTATACAGAAATAATTCTAAAAAAAAATTAATTCCTGTTAAAATAAACAGCTTAATCAATTTTAAAATGCATTCAATAACCACAAATTGAAATTTAAAAAAAAAAGACTATGTATCAATAATAAAATAAAATTGAATTGAAATTCAATTCAATCCGAATATTTACTTACATTAAAAAAAAAAGAAAATTTGTACATAAATTGTAGGTAATTACATTTTTCAATTACAGTAATAATAGAAAAAAAAAAACGAAAGTAAATAATCAAAAATTTCAAAACAAAAAAAAAAAACCATTCGAAATTTGAATAATTTTAAAATGACAAGCGTATATACGTATATACAAAATGCATCTATGTGGATACATTATTAGTGAGTATGTGTGTAAATGCGGCACGTATTACTTAAATATGTTTAAAAAAATTCAATTTCTATTCGATTTCAATAAATATTTTACTATAAGATCACGATATTTATTTATTGTACAAATAATTATAGCTTTTGTGTGTAAATACTCAAGTATATTCATATTTAAAATAATACAATATAAATTTGACATAATGTGTAAGTGTTGCCGTGAGCAAAATATATAAATTAAAAATTTTAATATAATTCTACGTGAAACTATTGAACAATATAATTTTGATTTTAATTTTTATTAAATGCCATTGATTTTAGAAGTACCATAATAAATTTTTATTAATTTTGAAGTACTTCAAGTTTAAAGAGTAACATAAATTTAAATTTTTTGTTGTTATACAAAATATTTCATTCATATTTCATTATACAATTTTAATTGTAAATCAACAAAAAACAAAAAAAAATCTTCAATTGAATTGTTTATTTTTCTGTATCTGGCTCTAATTGATATGAATCTATGAATATTCACATTTCATGATTTTGAGCTTTACTTAATTATGCCCCGTAATATATGCAATTTTCTTATTTACTTACAATTCATAATTATTACATATGTAACTTGATAGTTAATTAAATTCTTTTATTTATATTGAAATATCTAGAAAAGTACAGTTTTGAATTATTTATTATTGGTCCTTAAATGAATTATTATTTATGATATTTTTCGGAATATTGGTTATAACTACGATAAATACAATTGTGTACACCCTCATTAGTAGATAAAAAATTTTGTATAAAGACGGCTTTCACAGCTCAACAGGTTCGAATTATAGGGGCTCAAAGTCGGATTTTTTTACCTTTTGAAACTTTAAGTATAATTCCGTATCTGTGTAAACCATTGTTTGTGTGCACTGTGTGCAGACCCATTGTTAAATATGATTTGAAAATCTCAGAATAAAGACTTTCTAATGAATTATATACATTATTTTATAATCTGTTCAGATTTTGGAATCACATGATTCTAAATTGCGAAAAATTTGAAATTTTATTTTTTCATTTTTAAAAATTGTTAATTTTTTAGGTGACGTAACATTAGAGTTTTCTTCAATTTTAATATAGCTGAAAACTTTGCCAACTGGGATTCGAATTGGTATATGAGTCATCATGTTATATGATCTGGTTTAAGAGTTATTGAGAAAAATAGAGTACTGCAAATATTTTTTTTTAATAAATTTTTTTCTTCAATGACTTAGAAAAATTTACAACAACAGTTCAAAATGGCGTAACAAATAACAAATGAGTTTCACTTACATTTCTAAATATTAATGGCTTCAAGAATATTATATGGTGCCTTTCATTGACACAACCATACAAATCAGTTGAAATTCTTCTAATTTTTTAAATTTTTTAATTTTTTTTTTCAAAATTATTGAAAAAATTATAACTTAAAATATTAAACGAGCTTATTAAATTTTTTTTTAATAAGCTTTAAATATTAACTTAAGTTATACTTATTAAAAGAGCGTATTATTAAGATGCAAAAAAATACTACTACCATTTTATTTGTCAACTTGTTGATTAATAATAATTTCCTTATTAATCGGTTTATTTATATTCATTATAAATATTTTTAATCGTATCGCCATAATCTGCCTATTCTTTACTAAAATTTTTGATTTCCTACAGTTGTCAGCAGTATTAGATAATTTAAATTTTTTTTTTTTTGCGACAAAATTATTACTTGTTCCGGAGGTTTAAAATTAAAATTATATTTTTTCAAAAAAAAAAAAAAATTTACCACTTAGCGATAAAACTTGAAAAATCAAATAGACATAAATTAAATGTGGTTTCACAAAAATTATCAAGATTTTAATTTAAAAAAAAAAAATTAAGCTATACGATTTCGCTTTTATTTTTTTTTTACCATTTTTACCGCCATTTAAAACAACATCAAACGCATTCCTAATTAAAGAAAAGAAAAAAAATGGTGAATCTTGAAATACCACATATTTTTTTTTTTTTGTTTTTGTAATTTTTCACTATACATTTTGGCAAGTGATAAAGTAGACTCAAGCATTTTACTATAAAATTATGGCTAGTTTGTATAAAAATGAAAAAAAAAAATTTTGAAAACTAAATTGTTAAAACGCGTTAAAATTTTTATGCGCTCACTAAAAAGAAAATTCCAAAAACAAACATAGGGAAGTGATAAAATTTTTGGATGCGGTTTGTTAACTTTTTGTTTTTGGGTTTTTTTTTTTTTGTATTTAAAACATGATTTTAAAAAAATATAAAAGAAATTGTTTACTTTACCTATCATCATTATTTTTCATGCATAAGTGGGTAGGCAATGGTAGGCAACTAATATGTATAGTCTTTTATTATAATATAACACTTATATATTGGGTTTTCATGAAAAAAATTTATGAATTTAAATTTTATGTTGCTGCAACATTTCAAAATTTCCCAGAGTACGTTTATTTTTGATTTTAGAGCTCGAATTTTTTAATATTATTTTTCAATTCATATTTATTTTATATACTAAAAATTAATTATTTAAAAAATAACCTACTTACAAATGCCCATAAATCTTGGTATACATATTGGTGACTTATGGCATGAATATTATTTCTATTTTAAAATGGAAAGATAAACTTCTTATTTCAATTACCAAACCAATTACAATTCAATAATTCTCTATCGATTAAACTCTATTGGACAAAATTAGTCAAAATTCAATTTGATTACAAACACACGGGGCTCAGTTTTAATTATAAAATAGGTTTTGATCTTCGAAATACTGCAAGAAAACCTTAAATTATAAGAATAGCTATAATTTGTTTCCCTGATGATATTTTTTTCTTGTATTCTATTTCACTCCTCGGAGGAGCTTATATGGCTGATGCATTAGATTTACTAGCCTGATATCCCTGATTAACCCTGATATCTATAATACTATTTAAGTGAATTTAAATTTTAAAAATTTTTACATACCACCTTCAAACAACATTAAAAATTTTTATTTTATTTCGAAATTTGTAAAGCAAAATGCCAATACAGAAATTATCAAATTTGCCTTTGAACAAGATAAAAGAAAAGATTTACAATTATTATATTAATTGTACATGCTACCTGTGTACCGTTATTTTGCCTCTTTTTCTGAGTTTTCATTTTTTTTTTGTTTTCGTTTTTCAATTAACATTCATTTCCATTATAGTAAACCGTTAGAAAAATATTTTATTTTATACATAATGTGACATTATAATTTTCAAATGTACATAGTAGCTAGCTAGTTTCTGTATTTTATAAAATGAAAATTTAGAAAATTTTGTACAACGAAATTTTCTATTTTAATATTTTATTTTTTATTTTTAAATGACAGGAATTAGAATTAGAGTTTTGTAATTAATTTTAATAAAGAAAATTTTTGACATTAACAATTTATTTGTAAAGAAAATTCGGAAAATATTTGCAAAATTTATTTCAAAAGTGTACATGGTATGCGTTTTAGCGAGTGTGTATTCCCGTCTATATATGGAAACTATTTTCTTTTCATATGCACGTATAAAATAAATTGCCGGTAATTTAATGTATTACAAAATAATTTCTTAACATGAATAAATTTTTTTTGTTTTTCCTCAGTCTTTTTCTTTTCTTTCAAAAATTAATTTCACTAGTTTTTATGTAAAATATTTTAATGAAAGTTAAGATTATAAGATTAATATTTTACTCAACTATATTAAATATATTTGGTAAATATGTTTGTGTGTATATATGTATTATAAACAGTGTAATTATATAGTGAAATTAAATTTAACCTGAAACTAGATAAACAATTTTTTGTTTTCAATTTATGCAATTTTTTTTCTTTTTTTTTTTATGTAGAATGTTTTTTGCACATACATCTATTACAATAGTATTTATAATATTATCAAATACATAATTAATCGCCGTGATTGAACTATTACACAGGCAGAAAAATCAAATAAATGAATAATTATGTATTTGCATATTTTGCTGTGTGTCAATAAAATTTTTTTGGATAATGTTTGGAAATATGCTAAATTTTCTTGATTGTATTTTGAAAATTCGATTCAGCAAATATATTTGCAACCTTACACGGTAGATCGTATTTTAAAATAGTTTCTGTAGTGTTATTAAGGAATGCAGACTGCCTGAGATTATGTTAAATTGCAAAAAGACTAGAATGGAATAGATTTTTACTCGTAAGTAAACAAAAATTAGGAGTAGATAATTTTCGAAATTATTAGCTCTAAAAATTATGGTTTTCCTGGAAAATTATTAAAAAGTCACTAAAATAAATAATGTCATACATACCATGTCATACAAACCCACAATAATATAAAGAGGAAAAGATTATTTATATACTTATACATATTCTTTAGAATTTGTTGTTCGTCTTGGTCCATTCCAACACTTGTTTCAGAAAAAAAAACTTTTAGGTTTTGAACACTTTTGTTTGTTGAATTTTGAATGTTTAAAATTCATATTTTTATACTCTAATAATTATAGCTTCATTTAATAAATAGTAGATCATGTTATTATTGTGATCTACCTCAAATGATTTCCAAATAAAAAAAAATACGACTTGTAATTCGAATCACCCCTGATTACCAATTTAATAATAATTTGGTCACCCCTATTGAACACAATAAAAATATTGTATAATTGGAAAATTTTTTCTATTTTGTTTTTTTCATAATTTTCATGTCATAAAACAAAAAAAAAATGGAATTTTCTTTACTTTTCAATTTTCAATTTTCCAAAAAGCAAAACAAAAAAAAAAAATTTTTTTTTTTCTTTCGCCTATACCTGTGAATAATCAAAATTGTTAAGTAACAAATTATTGTATTATGAGATTTATAAGAAAATAGAAAAAAAAAAAAAAAAAATATAACGCTAAATAATTCCGAGTAATTCCAAAGCTTCCCGTATTATACCCGCATGCACTCAATGTAAAACCAAAAAAATTGATAAACAAGGAATTAAAATTAGTTTTGTTGTAATTTTTGTGTCTAAAAAATTTTTTTTCCTATATTTATTCGGTCGGGTTTTTCACAAGAAATAAAAAATGAAACAAAAAAAAAAAAAATGTTATGTTGTCATAGATATTTACAATAATATGCTTGATTTTATAATGTAAATGCATATACAAACATACATACATATATAAAATAAACCAAAGTTGTAGTTTAAAATTTATTTGATTATAAAATGTTAAAATAGAAAGGAAAAAATAGCAAAAACAAAAATTTCAACACGAAATTTTATAATGGATTACTTTACTCTCAAATGCAATCTAATGCAAATCGATGTATATATATATAATATGTATATAAAATATGTGTAGTGCACCCATAGATAAAGTGCAATAGAATGCATTATAAACAGTGCAATTTAAAAATTTTCTTTCGATAGAAAAATAAATGTGAAAACAAAAAAAAAAACATTTTCTTATTTTTTACTTGTTGTTGTTGTCTTTTTTCTTGAAAAGTTATTTATTATTATTACTTTTTTTTTTTGTTGATTTTTATGATATTATGTAAAAACGAACAATTTATGAAAATTACATTAAAACAATAAAAAAAAAAATAAAGAAAAAATCAAATTAAGTAAAAGGGAAAACAGCAAAATAAAAAATTATTTTTCAAAATAGCTAAGAAGACAAAAAAAAAATTAAATTTTGGCTTAAAATTTTGAAATATGCACGTTTCTCTTCAGCAAACCCTTTTGCAGAATTTAATTATGACATATAAGAATGTCGTTTAAATAATCAAATAAGAAATTACTTCCTTCTTTTGACTAGAGTTAGGGCGAATTGACTCCCCAAAAAAAAGCTGCAATTTCTTTGAAAGATATTTTGTCAGGGAAGTACTTTATCCACCGTATGTACTTAGTCGGCAAACACAATAAGTCTAACTAATGATCGATCGAAATGCATTGCTCTCCCGCTCTTGTAATTTGCAATCCCTGTAAACAAATAACTCAAAACTGTATCAGTTCAAATAATTTTCAAATATCATAATTTCAAAATGAAAATTCCAACAAATACAGTAAAGTACTTTAATTTGACATACTTACCGTGTTTTGATTCCTTAAGATTTAAAATCAGCGTATAGTATATAAGAATTAAAGTCAGGGTATAGTATAACATATGATTACTACGATCAACGTATATTGTAATAGTTCTTTTGTCTTATGGCCTCTCTTTAATTTCCAATATTTTATTAAACCGGAATGATATCAAAAAAAACCATACACGAATCATTGAACTGAAACTATATAATTAATTGAATATTTAGTATATGTAGAATCAAATTTAAGAATACCACTGCAATGAGTTTTTAATTATAATGTTAATATACTTATTTCGAATAATTTTAAATGTGTATATAGATTTAATTAAAATAAACTAAAAGAGCTATCCTATACTAAGTAGAATTTTTTTACTACTGACTTGCGTGTAGGTGTTGCAATTTTTGTAAAACATTTTGGAATTAAAGAACTACGCAGAAACTTTTAGTATATGCACTCGCATACACGATTAGTCCCTTTTGTCGACCATTCGAAACATATTAGATCTAAGCTTAAAAATCGAAAGTTTACCGCTTAATAATACAGTTTACATTTTTATATGTATAATATTATTTACTGTTTTACAAAAAAAAAAATTAAATGAATAAAATATCTCCTAAAACTATGCAATCAAATATGTCCATATCTTACACAATACAAATCGAATTTTAACAAAAAAAAATATCGAATATTTTTTGATACCAAGGATTTTTTGGTATACCAAGCCCTCCTCCAATTCGAAACTGTAGCATATTAAAAATTCAATGGTACATATGCAATATGGAACATTTTTTTTTGTTGTTTTTTTAATTAATTAATTTTTTTTTTTTATTATTGAAACTTATCTACCGGTATTATTTGTCTAATTGTTAAAGCAATAATAAATAAAGAGTAAAAGTTTCGCCATCGATTGCTAAGAAAACAAAAAACACACAAAATATAAGAAAATAAAAAGAAAAAATAATAATAATAAGTAAGTGGAATGAGTACAGTACCCAAGTAATAAGTATGAAGTCGTCACGTTACAAACAAGTGCGCTAGTTGTGTTGTTGCTGTTGTTATTGTTTTCTTGTTGTTTCTGTAAACTTTCTGCTCCTTAATTCTTGTTTTCTTTTTTGTTTTTATTATTGTGTTTAGATATTATTTATTAAAATAAAGAAACACTGTTGCGCAGGTGGTTTGAAATAATAATAAAAAAAAAAAATAATAAAAACAATAAAAATAAAAAATTATAAATTGTTTTTAATAAGATTGCGCGCTTGTCATTTGATTTTTCAAGCATTTTTCATGTTTTTTTTATTTTTTTAATTATGAAAGGTGATTTTTGTTCTGTTTTTTTTTTTAATATTGTTTTGCTTCGATTGTAAAAAAAAAGAACTTGTTTAAAAGTTGTAATAGATTACAAAATAAATGATTTTTTTTTTGTGCTTCTTTATTGTTTTTATTTTCTGTGGTGCTTCACTATAGTTTTTTTTTTAAATTGTACTTTCAAATTTGTAATGTGCTTGTTAAATGTGTGTTATGACTTATATAATGATTGTATGTTAGAATTTATTGGTATAGTTATACTCGTATACTTCGTATGTGTGTATGATTTGATTGTATTTTGTAAATTTTCACATAATTTTGTCTCTGAATTTGAAATGGGAAAAATTGGAAAAAAAAAGAAAATTTATGGCTCTTTTTGGTTTTTGTTTGTTTTTTTTTTGTTTGTAACCAACTAACAAATATTTAATTTTTTTTTTATTTATTTCTTTAAACGAAATACACACTACTCTTATATAAATCAGTGTTAAGAGATAGGCTTGTATTCCTATACGTCATAAAATACACATACAAAAAGCATTTAAAAATGAAAGGTGTGTACGAATTTTACAATTTTTGTTTTTTGTTTTTTAATTTCGTTTTATTGATTTTCATTTTATAAGTAGGCCAATGCTGAACTTAAAGAACCGAAAATAAAGTATTTTGACGGGGAAAAAATAAAGAAAGAAAAAAATAGTGTCAAAGAGATCACAAGTTTTTAATAAAATTTTTTTTTTTTTTTCGATTCCGAAATTATGTGGAATCGGTAATATTATTATATTAGGTACAAGAATTTGTTTTGGGATTGTCATTTATCTGTTTCTGATAATTATTATTAATGTATACGTATGTATGTATGTGAAAAATGAATTAATATAAAAATATTTAAATTAATAATTGAGAAATTAATTTTAAATTATATTATTTTATATAAGGCAATGTTTCAATTATAATTTTTGAAAAATCTAATAATTGCAATTTTAAAATTCTTTGTTCTATTTGAACGTCCCTGATTTCAAAGTTAGGGTAATAACCAAATTATAGCACTTAATTTATAGTTTATGAATTATTATTGCTGATGTATATTATGTGAAAATAATAAATTAGTTAGGAAATTTCTCTCTTTTTCTTAAAATTTTCCAATAACTACTATGTCAAATTAAATATTCATTTTAAAAGCGTATCTTACAATATCTAAAAATACAGAAATAAATCGTGAGGTTAATGCTATAACTAGATAACTCACAATTATTGGTTTAGAGATATTGACTTTTAAACTTAGACTTTTATCGTTTTCAGATATTTAAGAACATTTTTAAGCTGGTCGCAGATGAAAAGAGCATTCGATTTTATGATGACTAAGTTAGTTATCTAAAAATATAAAATTTTGAAATTACCTAGTTGTACCAACCTCACGAAATAAAGATTCTCTTATATTCCTTTTTGAAAATATCATATTGGGACATTTTGCAACGTCTTATTCATCAAAATTTTCAATTACTATAAAGTCAAATTTCAATTTTAATAACACACTATAATTGTCTAATAGTTAAAGTTTTTCCTTATTATTTCTTAAAAAAATTCCTATTGGAAAAATTTTATAATAGTTTATTAAAAATTGTTTTTTTGATTTGCAATTTGCATTTTAATTTTTGAGATTTACTTACTTTTTAATTTTTAATGTTATTTTTAATTTTTTTATTTTTTTGTTTACTTTTATGTTTGTTAAACGTCAGTTCAGTTTTCCCATATTATTCTTTTCTTTTTATAAATAATGAAAATGCAATGCATATATATATATGTATATATATGTGTGTATACAAGGTGTTCATACGAGTATTTTCAAAGTGATATTAAAATGGAAGCAGACTAAAATTATATGTGGAATATGCGAAAAATCTCGATTTTTAACGCATTTTCTAAATTAGAAAATTATTTTTATAGAATAAAATTTTTTACTTACATAATATCTCCCTCTAAAATCAATACAATATTTGGAAGCTTATCGTATTGCAACAGGAAAACATTTATGAATTTTTCAAGCCCAAAGTAATTTAAAGTTGTTTTAAATTGAATGAGTAATTTTTTAAAAAATTTTGAATTTTCATTCAAACATTTCTTGTGAAAGTGTAAAGATTTTTAAGCTTGCCAATTTTGGAATCAGTGGTTCTTTTTCCAGGATGGATTTGCTCGCTATTATACCCTGCTTTAGGCACATAAACAAATTCTGGACACCATGTTTGTAAGTCTATTCATTCATACACATAAATATATGTATATATGACCTGAAAACATTTAATTTAGTTTTTTAAAATTATTATTTTCAGTCAATCAATTGATTATTGATGATATCGACGACATTATAAAGTAATTTACTATATACGCATTGCGACATAATAATATTTTTTTGTATTTAAAGTATATTGTTGAAGTTTACTTTAAATGTTATACATGTATATTATAATATGTAATATGAGGGCTTTTGTGTATGTGTAATATGAAAAGATGTATTGTATGGGTCAAGCATTTGATATAATAAATGTCATAAATGTCACTATTCATTAAATTCAAATAAAAAAAAAATTAAATATTTTATTATGTAAATCTTATATACGATTACAATATTTAACTTCCTATTTACATTTTTGCGCCAATATACTTACAACAATTCAACTACATAAGTACAACGTCATACGTATGCAAGTCTATTAAAAATGAATTTATTTCGAAAATAATAACATGAATGAAAACAATTGTATGTAAATAATTTCAAGAATTATATAATAGAATTTTATTTATATATACATAGTTATGCATGAATTAATTAAAATCTTTAAATGTTTTATTAATATTTCTAATGAAATAATGTATATATAACAGATTTTTATATTATGATTGTGCAAAATTCAACAAGACTATATGAATATATTTAATATTAAAATATTTTATATTATCTTAACTTAAATGATTAATAACTTTCCTTTAATTATCATTCAGTAATATTTTTCACCCTGAAAATTATTACCTACATTATTATTAAACTATATATGTTAATCATCTTGTCTTTTATATTAATTGAGATATCTTCGTCCCTAATATTATATTATAAATTTAATTTGATAACTAATTTCTAATTGAAAATTGATTTCAGGCTTTTTTTAAACCTTATCAATCATATATATTGTATTGACATTTTATCGACGGCATAATAAATGCAATATGAAGAAGGTATTGTCATAGTACCAAGTTTTACATAACGAATTTTCAATACGCAATGCATTTCTTCTTTATAAAAAAAAAAACGTAACTAAAGTAATTTGAGCGATAGCTCTGTCTGCCGGCGAGTTAGTTGGTCGGTTTGTCTCTTTATCCATTTGTGTTTCCATTTATCAATTTCAATTGCAGCTGAACATATTTTAATTTAAATTTACACTTGAGTTTATTTTGGTCATTTGAAGTTTTTTTTCCAAACCCCTAAGAATGTCACTATTATGCACATACCAGGAACCACCCACTATTTTAAGAAACACTTTGTTCTGGAAAATTTGTGTCTGTTTGATTTGTGATTGCTTGGTTATATATCAACATCTTGTTGTATGTTTCCAATCGAGAACTAACCCTTGGGGCAAATAGTTTTCTCTATATTTGTTTTCTAATTCTATTATTTTCATTCTTGACATGTTCTTTTCATCTGAGGTTGACATGTAAATTTATAGTCATATTTGACTAATTGAATTACTTTCGGAGCATATATTTTAACTTCGGAACTTTAAGTATGGAACGAATTCATTGTTTTGTCCGTATATAGACAAATGGTTCTATATAGTTTCTCATAATTTGAAATAAGAACATTTTCATACATAATTTTGTAAGAAAAATTTTATGTAAATCACTAAAAACATGTCGATCATATGCTGTTCACACCAAATTTTTTTTTTAATATAATTTTTAACAAAATTGTAAATACTTCGATTAACAATTGCCTTTGTTCAAATTTCTATTATTATCATTATATATGCGTTGAGTATTTGATAAGAGAAAATAAATTGTGTGAATCATAAAAATTGATATAATGATAATAAATTAATATTTACATTTTTTATATTCAATAAATTTACTTCATTTTTATTAAAATGCATTTATATTTATGTATATATAGATTGTTAAACTTTTCAAATATAATTAACGTTTTGAACAATATTATTTTATTCTATAAATATTCTAGACTAGATGATAAACAATTTTTATATTACATATACATGAACAAAATATAAAAATAATATTACATAAATATTTGTTCAATAAATAAACTTTTTATTTCAAGTATTAAAATTTCCCTATTTTCTATCATTTTAATAATTAAAGCAAACTAAAACATTATTACTTGTACACATTCATAAACACTAGAAGAATTGAAATTGTGTATTGGAATTTCAATAGAAAATTAAAAAAAAATTATAAAATTCAATTCACAAGACACAATTTTAATATTTAAAAGTGTATTGAGTATTATGGAAAATTAAAATCTAAAACAATTCTGATTAGATTTCTGCCCCCCTTACTAACTACGAATTTGTAGAAAGACATATTTCTTTTCAGTAGAATACAGCTTTTTTTTAATGAGAACAAAAAATCCTGCTCCAATACTAGTAAAAAGCTAAATTTGAAAAAAATGCTCTTAGAAAAGTTTTCCCTGTTAAAGTTTGCTGAATAAAATGTGAAAACTACTGAGAGAAAATAGTTGAAAACCGAAGACTCGAAGACATTTTAGAAATGTGAATATCATTTAAGTTTTCATTATAGTTTATGTTCTTTTCTAAACATTCCACTATGAAGACAATGCGTTAAAAGTAAACCAACTTTTTTTAGCCTGAATAAAAATAGGTAGCGAGAGCCGTTTTTGCTATATTCATTTTACATTTTTCTATAAAAATGGCTACAAATTTTTAGACATAAAATTAATTTCAAAATTTATTTGAATTTATACTTTGAGTTAGTTCATTATCCATTTAACACAATTTCGATTCAGGAAGAAAGTATCTTATTCTTAAGCTGTTCTCTTAATTACTCTACATCATCATTAGTTGCTTCATCTACATTTTTATTAGTTACTTAAATTGAATAAGGTGAAAATTCTTAATATGGTAAATTCATAATTATTTTCTACGTATAATCAATAAATAAGAAAATAATATTTTTTTCGGAGTTTAATTCAGAAATATTTTTAAAAATATAAATAGCCTATAATGTGTACTAATTTTTTTTAAAATTTAATTTTTCTTTAAACTTGTTTATTTTTACAATTAAGGTACCAACATTTAGTTAAAAAAAAAATCCCGCCGTCAAAAGCGATTTATTACATTTTAATTTTTTATTTATTTTTTTACTAGTTTAATTATCTTATGTATATACATACATACATACGCTCAATCAAATCAATTTAAATAATTTCATAATATTGAAATTTAATTGTGATTTGCAAAATCATAATTTCAAATGTATATAGCTCTAGCTCACTACTCCCTCTTAACATACAATAGGTTCATTTTTTATGTTGTACAACATAAAAACAAAGATTATATTTATTTTTTGTTTTTTCATATCCAGATTTGAGTTATTCAAGGCCTTTTTAATATTATTAGAAACTATTAAGCCCGTAAATTAAATAAAAACAAAATATTAATTTGTAAATATGTATGTGACTATTTTAATTTTGTTTTGGTCTATAAGTATGTATGCATATAGATTTTAAAAGCCCTTCACGTTAAATAGATCTAATTCTATATTTTTTATGCTCATATTTTTTTATTCATAAATTTATTCATATACTTATATATATATATATATATATATATATATACATATACCTATTCCCAATGTATGTATGTAAACTATAATAGATAGTTCAGTTTTTTAACAAAAATTTACATACATACATATGTACACAATCGAATAAAAATTGAGAAATAAACGTGGATAAAAGCTGAAATACACTCTTAAAAAACAAACAAAAAAAAAAATTATAAATATTTTTTGCTTTATAACTTGCTTACCTTGAATTGTCTAATATGATAAAAATAATACCATGTTTTGAATACATTTATATATACATAAATATCTATATATGTGTTTAGTGTACAAATGTTTGTGTATATATATAAGTGTACTCTAAAATTAAACAAAAATAACTTCCCATACTTTACATATTATTTTTTTTTGATACAATAATTTATTGGATGTGCGATAGGTGGTACCTAATACAGTATAGTAGGTGGTTTGAAAGTTCAGGTCTATCTAAATACTTGCACAAAAAAAAATATAATTCCAAAAATAATTTTTAATAAATATTTATGTAAAATGTTGAAAAAGGAAAATTATTACACGCGGTTGTTAAAATGAAAATGTAAATTCAATTGGTTTTATTTTATTTTTTTTTTACTTTCAGTGTTCCATATTTATTGTAAAAATTTGTAAATTCAATGTTATATAAATTCAATTTTAAAATATATTCAAGTTTTTTTTTTTTGCTTTGGATATTCCAATTCAAGAATCAGAAATTTTTTTATATTTTATAGATTATATAATTTTGTATTATTACGCGAATAAAGCCGGCCACTAATAGAAGCATTTGAACGGAACTACACGTTCTTTATTAATTGATTAAAATTAAATTTTTATATTTAATCCTTATGATTAACATACTAATGGCTTAAAGAATGAAGTAACTATTATAAGAATATTAAAAACATATATAAGTATTTTAAAATTAGTAACTAAAATTTAGTAATTAAAAACATAACAATTAGAAGCATTTACTTGTAATAATGTTAAGTTCAACCTGTCTCTATAGTTGGTCTGTTG
Source organism: Condylostylus longicornis (assembly GCF_029603195.1). NCBI lineage: Eukaryota > Metazoa > Arthropoda > Insecta > Diptera > Dolichopodidae > Condylostylus > Condylostylus longicornis. The sequence goes on along the minus strand of NW_026578009.1, from coordinate 539,063 downwards.
CACAATAAAGGGTTAATATAATTATTTATTATAATTTCATAAATAAACTTTTTTAAAAGAAACATTTAAATTTTTGTGAATTGTTGAAATAAATGGTGTGCATATAACATGTAACATTTAAGATCTAAACTACATATATATTCCAATACACATATATCTAATTCGCACGGCAACTGATGCTTGGCCTAAGCAATTCGTCTGGTATGATTTATGGCCTATTAGAAAACTGTTACTGATTTTTTAAAATTTTTAAAATTAGAAGACGTAAGAATATGACCAATTTTTTGTTTTTTTTTTTTTTTATATTTGCAAAATATTTTAAAATTACATAATATGTTCCCTTTTAAACAAAGAGTTTCCCTCATAAACCTTCAATGTATATTTTCAATTGTACAAATGTAAATTTATACATATTATACATTGTTTATTTATATATCATTAATAATACCATATGGTTAAAACATAATTATTCAACTCCGTAATTTCCATACAAAAGAAATACAATTCTTAATTAAATAAAAATAAATATGAATGTATGTATAAATATTATACTGTTTTGAAATTAATTCAAACATAATCAAATATTTTTGGTTTTTATAAAAAAATTTACATGTTGCACCCCTAGTACAATAGCATAAATACTTAAAATTGTCAATTTTCAAATATGTATAAGCGGGATGCTGTATTAAAATCACAAGTTCATTAATTTCATTTTTATCAAATCAGTATGGCCACAATATCTGGAATATTTAACAAATTTAAATTTTGTCTATTTGATATTTGAAAAATATTTGAAATAGAATCGTCACAACAATTAAATATTACAGTCTTTGACTAGACGAAATCGTTTATTAATTTGCTAAACAATATTTTTGGTCTCATTCTGTTTCATTCATTCTATGTTTTGTGTTCTATAACGCATTAAGGAGATCTCAATACTTTAACATGATATTTACTCAAAATTACAGTATTTTGAAATATTACGGTATTGTTCTTAAGGTGCCACATATTTACACATATACACATGTGTACACATATACAGGGGTATAAACATGTATATATGTACAAACATTTATTTATCTATCTACTTTGGAATACTTTTGCAAATAAAAAATATATAAATATATCTACGTAAGATATATTAAATATTTTTTGATATTAAAAATCAACCTAAGTAAATTAACAATAAAATTATGTTTGAATAATAACATTAATACAAAATAGCATAAAGAAAAAAAAAATCGAAAAAAAATGGCAAAAATATTTTAAATATCTATTTGAAAAGAAGAAAAAAAACAGAACGAAAATAAAATCAAAAAGTTTGTTGAATTTTATGATTCTGAATGCTTCAGTAATTTCAATAAACTTCCGCATTAAATCTATTATAAAAATTTTTAAGTGTATGTAGGCACGGGATTTTGAGTAGCGAACATAAATATCGATGACATTGAAAAGCGAATCACAGCAAAAAAACAACATAGTATCTAAAAATATTTGCGTACACTTATACACATTTAATTATACATAAATATATTATAATTATATACACATAAACAAATGTATATATATAGAAATCTAGATGTTTTATGAATATTCTTGAAACAATAGACATTTTTATTTAATTTTATGATTTAAAATAAGTAAATCAAAAAAAAAATTTTTAAGTAGCGATCAAGAATAGAAAAAAACTCTTTTAATCTTTTTTTTTTTCATAAAAATTATTAACTACATACATACATATGTTTGTGTAGCAACTTATTGTTTCAATAACATTTCTTATTAATTTCAATTTTAAAGTAGAAAATGATGGGCGCTTAAAAATATTTTCAAGTTGAAAAGTAAGAATGCTTGTCTTTTCCATTTTTCTAAATTTATTTTTTTTTCTGTTCTGTCAATGTCAAGAATATGTTTTTACTTTTATAGCTTCAACTTATTATCCAAATAGTAATTATGTAACAATAAATTAATAATCACAAATTGTATTTCAGTATAAAAATTCCAGTATACTGCAAAAAAAAAGTGACAAATTGAAGAAATTTTTCTTTTGTGAAAATTTCAACATAACTCCGAAAAAAATTAATAAAATGTAAAATTTTAGTAAAACAAGAGTAATAGGAATAAAATACAATGTTCTTGTTCATTTTTATTTGATTTGTTTATGGTTTAACAAATTAAATAAGGATTAGAAAAAATACAATATGTGCAAGTATAACAAATAATAGATTCTTTATCTTTATACGGCTGTAACCTTAGAGAGAGACTCGATTCTATAGAAATATCAAAAGAACGGTAAGGCGCCTAACCTGACAAACTACTCCAAAATGGGCCTAACATATGATAAATAAACATGTTTCCTATTATGGGTGTCAGTAAATTTCTTAGTCCATCGCCCAACGAAACCTAATTTAAAATTCTTCCATTTATAATCATAATAAGGGGGGCCTTAAAGTCAAGACTCTGGTCGAGCATGGCCATAAGATCATTTTTAAGTTTAACCCGACTCAGACCCTTCCAATCAAGCGGTACACATACTTAATCATATAGAAGACTCGCTTATACGAGAGAAACTTAATCTGTACATATACAAGTATTGTTCTATCTAATATTTTATCTAATATTCATCTATACATATTGTATAAGTAATAGTGAAAACAACATTATGCCTTATTATTAGTGTATTCCGATATTATTTTTAAATTAATTATAGCTATAATTATTATTAACCCTTTTATATTACGGTATTTATTCCCAATTATAAATTATATAATGAGTCAAAAACTATTGAATTCAATTAGAATTCTTTGTTTTCTCAATAAAAACAAGTGTTTGTGTTGATTTTTTTGTTTTTTGTTTAAGTCTTTATTGTTTGGAGTTAAGGGTTAATTTCATGATTATTAAAAACAACTGAAGAATTTTTAATTAAATTAATATTAAATTTCATTTAAATATAATTTGATTGAAATATATCTCTATGATTAGATACTACAGTTGTATAGTAGTTGTATAATAATTTCGAATAAACTGTTTCTAATATTTAAATTACACTACATAGTATATTTATTTCTCATTTATAAACTTCACTAATTTTTGAAATAATTGGAACTAATAATGTGCCCAATTCTCGAATTTAATTTGTAGAGTTTTAAGATTTATTTATTCATTTACCCAAAAACCATATTATCTAAATGATGTAATCAACTTCAAACATTACACAATAAATAAAAAATAAAACCAAATAAGCAAAATCCTTAACCTAGTTTGCTTTTTTCTATTCCTATATAATTTTAATTTTGTGACTGTTTGGAATTACAATAAATCCTAAAATTTTCATAACTGTTTATAAATTCATTTCTTATAGAGGAATTATTTCAACAATAACAGTTCAATAAATATACATAAATTTTTTAAGAAATTGAGGAAATTGAGTAGTAATCTGCGGTTTTTAATATTCAAAATTTTATAAAATATTGAAAGTCAGTGAATTTTCTTCTATGACAATTGTACGTTCTAATGCTTTAATATGGCGGATATTGTTAAAAACTATCACTTAATACCTTCATCCGTTAAACACAATCAATTATTAATATGTACGAGTACTCGTATAAGGATTTTCAATTTTAATCACTTTGTTAGAAGATCTCCTATAAATATGCAAATTTTGCATTATTTAAAATATATTAGAATCTTCAGTCCTGCTATAAATTAAGATTTTTAGAAGAGAAAATCTAAAATTTTGCTAAAAAAATTAAATACTGTTTTTATAAAAATTGTCAAGTTTATATTACAAATATTTATGGTAAAAAGTATAAATGTATACCTACATATACATAGATTATAGTATCGACATAAACATAGATTATATAGACTGCGTATTCATTGTATTCCTCACATGAACGCATACCATAACTATAAATAAACATTTAATAATGTTGTAGCAAAAACTAGACATAAAAATTTCAAATAAAATTCAAAGTTTGTATTTTGATGAATTTTATGTTTTACAACTGATAAGTGTTATGTGTATAAGAAAACTGATTAGAGTGTGGCATATTATCTAATAAAAAAAAAAACTTTATACTTACCTGGAGATAGCAAAAATATTTAAACTAAACTGACAAAGTTAAGGTTACAAGGTTCATTAAAATTTTTTTTACTACTTTTGTTATCAAATTGGAGATTGTATTCATAATTTATGATTGATGATAAATTTTAAAGGGTAAATATAGGGTTAAAATTATGTTTGCCGGCCGGCATATTAAATTTTTTTTTTCAAAAGTCCACAATAAAAATAAACAAATAGTTTCGTTGATAAGAACAAAAAAAAAATTTTTGTTTTTTAGTTTTATTTTTTCTTATCATAATGTGCAGTATATAACTATAGGAATCCTATTTCGAAAATTTGACGCCTACTATATTGATTTCATCGAAATTTTAATTATATTACACATGGAATTTATGATTTGATAGAAGTAATTTTTCAAATGGGTTAGTTTTATAAGCAGTAGAGATTTAAGAATTATAAAACTTTTTGAGCATTAAAAATTTCAATATGAATAAGTAAAAAGGCAATATTTAAAGGGAGGTAAAATGAGTATAGAAATTTTCATTCATAAAATACGATAAACCACAAGAAATCTAGCTTAATTTGTGGTTTTATTTCAAAAATCATATAAAAACAAAACTTAAACATATTTACCATGATTCTACTGTATTTTCATATTCATTTTCTTGCCCCATCAAAAATATATAATCAAACTGGTGAACAAAAATTTAAAAAAATTAGCAAACCGCTGTAACCAATTGCAATTCAACTACGATATTAACTTTTAATCTATATTTAGTAAACTGCCATTTTGTTAATTTTGTTTTCGAATTTTTATTTATGCATATATTTATATATTTTTGTTGTTTTGTTTCTCAAATTAACATTTTAATCAGGTCTGCTAATTTTGAGTAGATTTAATGTAAAATAATCAATGTCTTGCTTTATCATTGAATGTATAAAATATTTCATTATGAATATACACATTATACACAAATATCACCCACGAATACCAAGTTCTATTTATTTGCGTTTGATTTTGTACAGAAAAGTGTTTTGAAACTATATAAAAATTTTAAAATACTTTAAAGCAAGTCAGTGAAATTTTATTTCATAAAAACAAATTATTAGCACCCAAGTTATATTCCGAAAAGTTGTAATGCGAGAAATTTTTGTTCAAAAATTCAAATTTATATTTTTAAGATATTGAAAATCAAAATTTATTCAACAAATTGTTAATTTTTCTTTTTAAACTTCAAATAAACTATAAATAAAAATTAGACTGTTGAATCTACAAATATTATTTCATATTGCCTTATGCCTTTCCCTTTTTTTTATTAGTTTGTAAGATTAGTTTTAGATGTAAGTTGCAAAAAAAAAACCAAAATAGGCTTTCTGTTTCTTTCATCTTACATATACTATTTCAGTTTGTAAAATTCGTCAAATCAAAATGAATGGTAGAAATCAAATGTAAGGGAGAAATCACGTTGAAGGGTAAAAACCTACCATTATTTAATTCCTGTATAAATGGAAAATAATTGCAAATTCTACTAAAATTCTATTAAATATTAAATATGTTATTGGCAAAAATATTACGACCTTGTCTTATATTGTAACATTGCCATTGATAACACTTAAATTGGTTTAAATTCTCATATATAGATCGCTGCTGAAAATTAAATTTTTCATTTAGAAAGCAACGATAATAATAATAACCTTATAACAAGCCTTTTTAAACTTATAACAAGCCTAAATCTTTTTAGTAAATGTCCCAGTCCTCTACTTTGCAAAAAATTTCCAAAATTTTTTAAACTTTCTTTGATATTGGACAAACAGAACGCACGAATCTACATTTTTAAAATGGTGGTGAAACCAATTTAAACTTTTTTCTTTTGTTAATTCAAAAAATCTCGAAAATAGCAAATGACCAAAATGTTAAAACTATAATTTATTTACGATAGTAAGCCAGATTTTCGAATTATTTCTTGTTTATCGTATATTTTAATTTTACCATTTTACTTATCTTTTCCAATGTTTTGGATTTTTCTTGAAAAAGAAAATACAAATAAGATTTTTAGTAACAAAGAAGAAGAAACAGAAAAGAAAACAGGAAGAAATTCTTTTTAAATCAGCCACAAAATGTGAAGAAATAGAAAATAAAAACACAAATAATAAAAAGAAAAAAACACATATGATTATTTTACAGTTACAAAAATTGGTTACATGTGGTGCTAGTCAACAAAATATTTTTAACCTGTAGATTTGCAGTTATTTGACTGTTAACATAACAATTTTTTTTTTTATTATTATTCATTCATTCTCGTTTTCTCTTTTACTCTTTAATCTTAAACTTTTATTTTTGTTTCCATTACTTCTGCTTCTATTTCTCTCTCTTTCCTATATAATTTTAAAATTACAATAAATTTTTTTTTTGATGCGTTTTATTTTGATGACTTGCTTATGTACAAACTTGAAATATTAAAAAGAAATAAAAAGAAAAAAGAAAACTATAAAAGAATAATAATAAAAGTAATGGAAAGAAAAAAAAACAAAACTTTCACTCAGGTAACCAGGTAGTATGTATGCAGATTACACTGTTAAAAAAAATTTAAGAAACAATAAAAAGAAAATCTGAAAAAATTCATTAAGATACACTAAAATAATTTTTTTTTCAAAATCAATGGAAATTGTGAAATTATAACCATGATAATGTGAGCTCGTAATATTATAACAATACAATAGTGATCACTCGTCAATATAAAATGAATACAAGTTTCTGAGCAAATCAGGACAACCTCCTTCATGTCACATATCCAACAAAATTAAAGAAAATTCTTACTCAGTCTGGTTCGTGTTATGTATTTATCCGCATGCAACCAGTTTCCTTTGAAATGAAAAAAAGTAATTAAGTTTAACAATGTTATATTATAGAAGATAAGAAGCTGAAATTTTATATATTTTCAAAATGACTGTAAAAATTAATAGTAATAATATTATTAAACTGTAACATTCTTTGATTTTTCGGAATCGAGTTTTTCGGGACAGAACCTTTTAAATAAACTAAAGTTTTACAATGAAACTGTAACTCTCTTATAACTTTTCATATAAACGACAAATCGTATAATTAAAATTTGTTATATTTTGTAATAAAATTTTATAGTTTTCTAACATTGTCTAATAGCTTTGAAATACTTCTTTTTTTTTTAAAACTACCTACATATAAACATCAATATATACATAACATTCTTCATTCTTATATAAGAGTTGGTGTTCTTTAATCAGTGATCGTTTAAAACAATTACCACCTTTTTAATTTTTAGCTTTAGTCCTTACTAATATGCAATGTGAGAAAGTCTCACGAGAATATTTTTAATAATAAATTATATTTACCAAATATTCTATACATTTAAAGTATTTAAGGATTAAAATATATCGTATAAGTTATAAGAAAAAATTAAAACTAACTATAAATAAAATAAAATCACTTATATAATTAATTAAATTTCATAATATATTATTCGAATTCACTTTAATTTAGGAATATTTTTTCGACATTTGCTCTTATTTCATTTTAAATAGAGCATAATTATGTAAATTAATTAATGTTAAAAAATCCAAATAAAATAAAATACAAAAGTATATATGTTTTTGTATTAATCGGAGAAAAGAGGAAAAATTGCTATTTGAGGTTTGAGGATATTTGATTATTGGGAAATTGCTATTTGCTGTAAGATGTGTTATTTTTGTTATGTATTTGATGCTGTTATTTTTTTATACATGCATGCATACTTCTTACTACTTTTAAGAGTAGAGGCAATTCTTTATTTTATTATGGCGTAGTAGTTGAAGTTTTATGATTGTAGGCTGGTTTAAAAGCATAAAAATTTACTGGTTTTTGAAAAACGCATTTGTTGCTTTGATTTTTATAATGTGTTTTTTTTTCCTTTACTACTTTTTGTGCACATAGATCATTGCACTACGGAAATTATAAATAAATATCTGAAAAAAAAAATAATGGTATGAAAAACGAGTAAAAAAGGAATAAATAAAAAAAAAATATTTCATGTCATTTTTTATTTTCTTTTCCGTATGCAGATGGCAGTGCATCAACGCGCACTTTTCTCTTTTTTCTTTTCTCTTCTCTTTCATTCTACATAATATATTTGTTTACTTATTTTCTTCTTAAATCGTACATATGTCTCGAAGTGTGTATGATACACTGAAAACCGTTCACATTAAAGTTCGAATGTAACAAGAAGATAAGCACAAATCTACTTCAAATATCTTTTAAGATTCAAACAAAAATAAAGGTCATTTTAATAAATTTCAATAATTTTTCAATTGAATATTCATTAAATTTTAAAATTTGGTTACAATGCTTACAATAATGGTTTTGTAGTTTCAAACATAATGTATGAATAGGAAATAATTTGAGTTCATTCATTAAAACTATAATAATATAGATGATGGCAATGTAAATGAACGTAAATTATAAAGAGAATGGCATTCAGATTCAATACTCTTGCATTTTCAACTTAACATCCAGCATTTTAAACTTAAATAGTTTTATATTTAAATAAAATATAGCTTCATCTTCAATAGCTATTTGTTGTCTTAAAAGTTTGAAGTCACATACGGCATACTGTTTACCAACAAAGATGATTATATTTAATTATTATTTGACGTATTAAACTAATCTGTCGACTTGAGAAAAAACCTACATGAGTTGCCATTTTCAACCTTTATGAGTTATCATTTTTGCAAAATTTTGTTATTAAATAATACAAAAATAATAATTTTAAACACCTTCTCATTCAAATGGAATTTATTATGGAATTTATTAAAACAAAAAAAAAAAGAAAAATAATTTTTATAACCTCTATTTTCTCTTTTTATGTGACAAGATATGTATAACCAAAATTTTTTTTTATTTTAAATCCAAAAAAATGCCAATATAGTTTTATTATACATATAGATTTGTGTAAGTGTCGTAAATATGCATATAGCGCGCCTATATAACCGCGTTTCTGTGTGCGCGAAAATTTCATTTTCGAAATCAATATATAATTATTAAATTGATTTTAATCAATTTGAATTTTAGTTCACCTGTTTATTTAAAATGAAAATAAAAAACAAAAACAAATAAAATTGCCTAACTCAATTTTTTATTTTTAAGTTTTACTATAAATTTTGCCAATATTCAAATTGTATAACCTTGTCAACATACCGCAATAATGTCCCAAATTAATTGGAATTCAAAAAAATATTCATAGATTTAATAAGTATATGAATAAATTTTGTGATTGCATATACATACTTACATAGCTGCATAATTTTGATTTTTAACACAAAATTAATGTAGTCATATGTGTTTATGTGTTTATGAGTACAAAAAATTTGAATAATGTAAAATAAACATTAAAATTATTAAATATTATAATTTGTAGTAGATGTTGATATTTGCAAATATTTTCTCATACACGCACATACATAATATACACATGCAAATTTCCCATTAATTACCATTAGAAAAATGTTCAACATATTTGATTTGAATAAATTCATTATTGAATTTGGACTTCGATTTTTTCACTCAATTTACATATTATATTTTTTTTTTTACATTATATTGGTTTATTATGAATTAAAATTATTAATAATATATTAAAATATTTTTATATTGATAAATTTATAAATTTATGAATTATATATAAAGACGAAACAATAAGAAAATTTGGATCGCGGAACTATGAGATTATTTGAATAATTACACCGCCCGAAATTATTTTTATAATTTAATAAATTATAAAATTTTGTAAATAAATTTTTAATTAATTAGAAAATAATTGAAGGGCATATATTTGAACTCAATATGTTTTTGCTATATAGCAAAACAAATGGAAAATAGAGTACAAAAATATATTTTTTAACATCCTTGAAAACAGACTGTGTGGACTGAGAACTACAAGTCAAATTGTATAATCAACCTGGAAGTCGAATGTCTAGAAATATTTTCGGAAGGTATAAGAAAATTCTTTCTGATAAATATTCATAACAGCTTCGAAACTGTTGTCCTAATGTATTATTTGCAATTTCGTTTCTCAGTGACGGTATGTCAATGGTTGATGCTAAACTTATCGTTTTCAGGTAATAAGTGCTTGAGCATAAAATTTTGGTTTAAAAACCGGTACACAAAATATAATATGTGAAGCTTTAATTGTTGCAACTCAATATAGTATGTATACTACGAGTATAAAAAATTTATCAATTTATTATACAGCTACAAAATATAAACTATAATTTTTTTTCTCATCGAAATTAAGTTGAATTACATCAGTGCCTTTACATTTAATCGAACCGATATGAATCTTGATGATCAAAATTTTTTAAGTAAATTCCAAGTTAAGATGAATAAATATTTCATTTATCTATACATACTACCTGTACTACAAAATTATAACAATATTCAATTAAAACTTTAATTGAGATATATAGGTGTATACAACGAAGACGCCATATTAATATTTTTATATTATTTTTTCCAATAGTGAATTTTCTTCCAATAGTGGTCTACCTATATTTTTCATATTTCGTAATATTATACAGTTTTATTCTTCACCTGTAAAAGTTACAGTATATGTATAAGATAAACCGAAATAAAAAAACACGATTTTAGAAATCTGTTTTTTATTTTTCATAAAATTTGTAATCCCCTAAAGGTATAATATTAAAAAATTTTGTAATAAATCATTTGTTAAACCGCGTGTACTTCATATTTAAATAACTTTCAAATATTAATACATATACGGGTATAATAATGTATAAAATATATATATATATATATATTGTAATATAAATCATTGATCATAAAATGTATAAAATATACTCTTTTAATTTAAAAACATTTAAAGACATTAATTTCAAATCAAATCATATGATTTATATTTACGATAAAATATAATTTCGAAAAAAAAAAATTGACACTGAAATAATTTAAATTTTTTTTTGTAATGAAATATCAATAAAGTTGGGTCAAACCAATGGTTTGTATTGTAGCACTTTTCCCTTCAACAAGTGAAAATTCTGCTTTTAAATACAGTCTATGTATAGCTATCACACTATTAAAATTATTTTCATTATATATATATAGCTACTTCTCAGGTGGTAAAAAGTACGGGTACTTCTAGAAGGGCTAGAGACATGGAACAAAAGGCATTAGATAGAGTTTTGCCTCCAGGGTCCCAGAAAAATCTGACATTGGAACTTTTTAGCCCCGAAATAGCTCTATTTTAAGATTTTCTGAAAAAATTTTTGTATAACAAAAGCACGTTTTTCTTTTATACTTTTTATAATTAGAAACACAAACCAAGAAATAAATGATACGTTTTACGTTATTTTTATTATTAGAAACACAAACCGAGAAATAAATAATATTTGAAAATGCAATGATCTCACATATATTTTAATTTCGAAAAATCGAAATAAACTTAAATAAATGTCAGATTTTATAAAAGACATCAGATGTTTTGTGGCAACTGAATATTAATGCTTCATTTGTTATTGTTTTGAATATTATGTTTCGTCAGCAAGCTTTAAAAAAATATACATACACAATTTATGTACGTATGTATCCACCTAAAATTTTATTTTTATTGTTCGAGCGAAAACCTGTAAAAAATGCTAAATTCCAATACATTCATATATACATACATACACACATATATTCATATATACATTCATACACATATTTTTACATACATAAATTATTATTTTGTTTTTGACTAAACCTTTTCTTTATGTTTAAAATTCAATCCTATATGTTTACCCACAGTTTAAAAAAAACAGGTATCCATTCATAATTATGTATATTTGCATTTATAATTTTATTTATAATTTTTCCAACAGCAAAATTTCAAAATTTTCGATTCTAATACATTCATATGTACATACGTTCATATGTTGGAACGAAAAATTTTAAAATCTTCAATTCTAATCCATTCATATATACATACACACATATATTCATATATACATTCATACACATATTTTTACATACATAAATTATTATTTTGTTTTTGACTAAACCTTTTCTTTATTTGAGAAATTAATTTTTGTAAGTTTACCCCCATGATATAATAATTATGCGTTTAAAATTTATTTCTATTTATTCTACAGTTTTGAATATTATTAAATTCATATAGAAAGCTTAAAAAAAATTACTCAGTAAGCTTTAAAAAAAATATACATACTACATACATATTTATGTACTTAAAATTTTTGCTAATTTTTCCAAACTATTATAAGAATATTTTTTTGGAAATTTTCTTTAAACTTTTATATAACATTTATCTGTTATATATTAAAAAAAATAAAACACAAAATTTAAACAAAATAAAAAAAAAAATTTTTAAAATAATCCAAAAAAAGAAAAATACAACATCCAGGCAAGCATTGATCCAATAACCTTCTGGCTATGAGACTACCACGCTAACCACTAGGCTACGCAGTACCTTGAATTTCCCTTAATAATTCTATATTTTATTCATATATCGTATAACTCATCAAAAACCATCATATTTTACATTATATATATATAGCTACTTCTCAGGTGGTAAAAAGTACGGGTACTTCTAGAAGGGCTAGAGACATGGAACAAAAGGCATTAGATAGAGTTTTGCCTCCAGGGTCCCAGAAAAAGCAAGAATTCCACCCGCCCTCCCCCTTCACCCCCTCCTAAGATGTTTTGTAACCGTTTTTTACAAAATGGTTTTACATCCTGTAGGGGTAATTTTTTACTTACTTTTGGAAGTATTAATATTGTATATAAATTCATTTTTGGAAGTGTGAGTTATAACAAAAAATGAAAACTTTCTTAAGAAAATTGTTTTAATAAAATCTACATTGTTTTATAATAAGTGTGTACATATGAATTTAGTTGTGCATTCTTTTCGGGATCTATTGCAACATGTATTAGAAAGCAAAACATAAGTTTACATTAAACTCCTTGACAATATATTTTTAGGGTAAAATTTTATAAGAAAATGTTATTCTATTGCATTAAACTTTTTACAAGTAGGGTAAAATTTTTAGAACGGAAACTCGCTGATATTGATTTGGTAAGGGTGAAGGTTTTTTAATTTTATTTTAAAAAAAAATAAAATTATCAATAAAAAAAGTTGATCTGGCAAATCGCATTTTGCAGGGTTCGAACCTGAGACTTTTCGCATAGAAATCGTATGCAATACGTATTACCCTATATACGTTAGTATTGGTGTTAACTCATTCTACAGTCACGCGTTTTATTCGCATGTATTATAAAATCCAAATACATACGTGCATGAATTGTAGTTTATAATTAACAATAATTTATGGCTAAAAGTGTTTATTGTAGAAGGTATTTTACGATTTTATGCGACATAACTCAAAGTGAAGTTTTAAAATAAATTACTCAAAAGGTATTAGATTTCAAAGGAACTAATTATTTGTTTAATTATGTATTTTTGGGTAATTATTTCTCAGAACTTTTTTATTTTAAGTTTTAAGTTTTATCTTATTATTTATCAGGAAAAAACATATCTATATGTATATTATGGGTGTGTTTTTGAAGAAATAAAGTAAACTTAAAATATCTCAGCCACAGAATGGAACACAATTTCAAAACTACAGGCATCATACTTGCAAGGCTTGCAATGCAAGCACACACGACTAGTTAATATACAAAACTATTTCTAGGATTGCATATATTTAGGATGATGCATATATGCAGTCTTTGAAATAAAGCAAAAATTAATATAAAAAGGGGTTAACATAATGCTCGATTTTAAGGATTAATTGTGTGAGTTAAGAAAAATAATTATATTTTTTAATTTCACGGAATTTACCGTTAGCTTTTTGCGTTTATAAAAATTTGGAAAAGCTTGCGGTTTCGGAAATATAAGGTGTCAAAAATTCAAATTTTACGACTTTCCAGAGGTGATAACTTGAGAAGGGGTGGAGATGGAAAAAAATTTTCTTTTAACAAAATGTTCTATTTATTAATATCTAAAAGCTCCTAAAATTTCAAGCTTCTACAGTCTGGGGTCTAGGAGAAAAACGACATCAAAAATTTGGAAAAAAAGGACTTTAAATAACGGTAAATTTGAGCGGCCATTTTGTTTTTCTTAAGTTAAACTATAGTATACCGCGCAAGGGGAAGCAAGCCACTGCCTTTCTGCGTTTGCAAAATTTCAAAAATGCTTATGGTTTCATTGCAACAAATATTTAAAAAAGGCCATTTTTAGGGTTTTGGGGGGGTATAACTTCTAGAGGGGGGGAGATAGGTAAAAATTTTGTTCTACGGAAATAAGTTTCTAGTGAAGATCTATGTACGTATTAAATTTCAGCTTTCTATCTTCAAAGGTGTAGAAGTTTTGTAAACAGACACACGGACAGACGGACGGACGGACGGACGGACGGACGGACGGACGGACGGACGGACGGACGGACGGACGGACAGAGTGAAACTAATAAGCACTTTTTTCAAAAAATTTTTTGGAAAAGTGCTAAAAAGTGAACTATTATACCTGTTATATATCAGTTTAATATAAATATAACTGTTATATAACAACTTTTAAATTAGATTATTAACTGTCGCCAATAGACAAATTTTTTTTTACCTCTATATCATTTTAAGGGATCGATCCAAGGATGTTTATTGTTTTGTTCGATATTATATTGGTTTCAAGAAAATTTTTTAATATAATATTATTAAATTTTATTAAATTACCAAATTATGGAAGCCTTTAGTTAGGCGTCCTTTTATTAAATTAAAAAAAATAATTTTCTCAGCTTTCCTTTTCTTCAACTATTTTATAAATGTTTTAACTAATTTAATGTTCTTTTATTAAGCTTACATCATAGAAGAGTGGTGCTAAATATTTTATAAACAACTCGATGCTAGCCGTATCCGAAATACTCCTATTTACGTTCAATATACACCAGCTTATATAAAAAGAGTAGATAATGGGAGTGTCATGAAACATCAGATTACAGGAGTATCAATAAATATTATTAAAAGAAATTAATTAATACTTTTCAGTTGATTTCACTTGACTTTTTCAATTACAAATTTTTATTGTTCCCTAGCATTCCATTGGGAATCTTGAGGGATAACTACGCCAATCTATACGTTTTTTGCACCAATGGAATGCTCAAATAGTTCACCTTGAATTTCAATAGATGACTTCTATATCATAAAAAATATAATGTCAAACCCTGTTCATATTCTCAAAGCTTAATTTTATTGTTGTATAAAGTAATTTTTATAAAAAGGCGCGTTTAATCTACAAACTATTACCAACTAATCCGGCGAATATTCCAGCTCTATTTGCATTGCGCTTATAACCTTAAGTAGAATGTAAGCATTCATGAAAATATGTCAGTTTTTTTCAAGTCCCCAAATTATTTCGCTATTTTACAATAATTTATTACAAAAAATAAAGTTCAAAAGTTGTAAGATGTAAGAAAAAAAAAATTTAGTTTATTTTTTTACAATAATAATTTAAATGTATACGTATATAAATCTATATGTATGTATATATATATATATATATATATATATATATATATATACATGTTTATCAAAACCATTATGCTATTAACATTATTATTATGGCATTATTTAGCAGCAACAAGTTCCAATTATTTTTTTTTTCTTCAAACTTTGATTAATGCAAGAGAGCGTTATTGTAATGAAAGAAAAAAAAATTTATGTATAAGTGTATACTTGTAGTTAAAACTAAGTTATATAAGTAAGTTAATTTTGTTTTTTTTTTTTTACTTTACTTTATTATAACGTTAAAGTAAGCCAAGGCTATTTTACCGTATAACATGCAGATAGCCTTGGAAAGTATAACTATATAGCCTATCTAATTTTGATTTGATTTTTAATTTTTTTTCTATTTTTTTTATTTTTTTTTCTTTTTCTAAACCGTAACAGAAAAAAAAATAATATGAACCTTTTTAAATTTATTGACCATTTGTTGCTAAGTTCTTTTTGGCATTATTAAGTGCATTATTATTATTATGCAATAAATTAAATATTTTTTCTAGCAACAAATAATTAATCACTTAATTTTTGTTGAGCAATATTTTCCTATTGATATTTTTTTTTATTTTGTTGTTTAGTTTTTTATGCAATATTAAATTTATTTTTTATTTGTATGCTATACATAATTAAAATGAAACTTTTGATTTAATTCGAATGGCTGGAAATGACTGGACTCCAGAATTTTTTGTACTTCTTAATTTCATAAAGGAAACAATTTTTAAAATATTTTTCTTTTAGAGTAATTGTAACATAAATTTTATATTTTAAGGTGTGTTATCACTAAAATTATGCAAGTTATTTTGTTGATTATGCTTTAAAGAAGGTTAAAGATTTTGAATTCTAAAAAAATTTCTTGAATTTTTTGTTTAAATGGAAATCTGTTTAAAATCTAATATATTGTTCTATTTTTCGAAAGAAAATTTTGAAATTTAAAAATGAAATCCAAAAAAAAAAAAAAATGGTCAGTATTCAAAAAAAAATTCAAACATTCTTCATTTGCAACCAGAAAGATATTACGATGAAAGGAACACAGGGATCTGCAAAAAATTTAAATAAAATTATTTTTAACTCTAAGATTAAATTTTCCCTTGTTTTTAGCATTTCATTGTATATTGTATCTTGTACATTGTATATTAATTCGTAAAATAATATACATACATTTTTTAACAAATATTATATTTAAATATAAATTGTAATAGTAAACATACGAGTATAAGCACAAAATTTTAAAATCAATATGAATTTAATATGAAACATAAAAAATCTCCTTGTTATGTAATCTTGAACGCAAATAATATACATACATATAAACGTATATAATATACATATATGTGCGAATAATTATGTAATATTGTTGTTTTTACAATGAAAAATGTGAAAATCTTGAATAATTACTAAAAAACACTATATACTTATACATTGAATAGCTTTTAAAATTTATTTATTTATTTGTTTATATGTACATAATATGTATAAATTCATATACATAGTTGTATGTGCAAAAATTGAAAAACATGATGTGATGTAATAACATTATTATTCAATTGAAATGTCAAAATTCTAGAATGTCGTATTGTAAATACATGTAGTACAAAACATACAAAATTAGGTATGTGACATAATTATATCATACGTACAAGGTGTTCTTAATTCATAAAATATATGATCGTTTAAGTGCTAAGCATAGGTTATTTTGTTCGAAATTAAATTGTTGGTGTAAACTTAAATAAATCCAGTATGGAAAATTAATGTACATAAATTGGGAACTAGAAAATAAATTGGAATAGAAAATATAGAAGTACTAGTGTCGCACATATGGTAAATGGCCTATGCATTAACAAAAAATTAATAGTTACTCCATTAAATAGAAATACTAACTTACATATGTATATACATATGTAATGGGTTTACAAAAATGATTTTGAAATTTTTATATTAATTGTTACTTCTTACACAGAAAATCTGGACAATTCGAAAACGGCCCTTTTAAATTCTAAATTGTCTTCACTTTCTAAATGGTCAACATAAATAAGCAGTATGCGGTAGTTACCAAATTAGTTTCATATATTTAAATGTACACCAACAAAATTTCCGTGTGGCAGGGCAACTGACATAAAATAGCACATTGACGCATTTATTTATTTAATCACAATCGGGGAATTAATAACAATAAGTGAACGAGAATATAATTAATATTATGGTTTAAATTAAATAATCACTAATGTAATATTGCATATTTTTGGGGGATGATGAAAAAATTAAAAAAAAAAAAAAGCGAGATTAGATAGAATTGACCGTGTCAACTCTGTGATACCCGTGCGTATAAATGATTTTAAGTGTTTAAGTGCTGTATGTTAATTGTCTTCAATTACTTAATTGTCTACAGTGTTCCATACGTAAGATTGGTTTGTTATTCGTTTTTGCAAAATTTCAATAGTTTCCATAAAGAATGCTTGCCAAACAACCATAATGAGTGTTTCGAATTTGAATGGCAGCTACCACCAGAAGTCAAGAACTTTTATTAAATATAAGAGTCATCGATCACATTCAGTTTAAATAGGGTTCAGGCATTTACTACTATATAAATCATTTGTGAAAATTTAGTAAGCTTAGCTCAATTATAGTTTTTAAGTTATCGTTGGGACAGGCGGAGAGATATGCTTAAATCTACTTAGAATTTGACGCTGATCAAAATTATACATTTTTAAGGCAAATTTTGTATACCCTTCGAATATACATTCGTACGACCATAATGAAATAGCTACCTAATAACAATATTCTCGGAAATAATTTTTTAAAATCACATTAGGTTCATTTAGAACCCTGTAAAAAATTCAATATTTTTAATTTATATTTTAAAATAGTAAATGACAAATTTCCTCGTAATTTTGCTTTTTTCTTTTCTTAAATAATATTGGCAAATTTTTCTCAATAAAATTATTATTTTTGATTATTTAAGTTATTTATTTTTAAACTAGCTTTTAATCAAGGGCAAATATGTGAAAAAACTAGTGAAAAAAAAACAAGTAAAAAAAATTATAAATTCTGAAAATTCTATTCAACACGCAATTTGGTTTCTAAATAAATTCGCTTTTATATTGTAATTGTGTATATGTATGAATGTATATGTAAATGTAAATAGATGCTCATAAGATTTATGATACTAATTGTAAATTATAACTATACTTATATTTTTTATTTTTTTTTTATTATTATTATTACCGTTTCTATTCGTAGCATTAGATATTTATCTTGTTATCCCGGCTTATATAATATCACCTAGACGACGTTGTTTTCTGTTTTAGTTTTTTTTTTTTGTATTAACAATAACTTGTACACATCACATATACTTATAAGATTTTTAAGAAAGAAAAAAAAAACAATTCAAACAAAAAATGGCAGCACACATGTTAGAGTGGAAAAATATTTTATAAGAAAAGCTTTACAAAAGTCACCCATATTTTAAATCTCTTCTATTTATGTATAGAATCTTTCGTAATACTTGAAAAACATTGAAAAACTCGTGAAAAAAAATATACACACAAATTTTTCACTTCCGCAGTTGTTAGAAGACCTTGTGAAAATCTCGATTACTATATTTGTTTTGTTTATATTGTTATTTTTATCTTTACCTTTATTTTTTTCACATATTTCGCGTTTTTTCGCAATCAGATACACACTTAAGTACCTACTTACCTACATAAATACTTTATATAAGTATGAATTACAATGTTTTTATTTAATTTTAAAACAACAATAATTTTGTTACTTTATAAAAATTTTTCAATTTAATTTTAACCGTAATTTTTTGAAAATATTTTTAAATTCATCTTCATATACATACTTAATCACTTTATCTGTTTAAGAAAAGTTGTACTTGTTTAATTTAATTATAAATTGTAAGAAGTCATCTTTGTACTAAATTTAATGCTGCTAATCTACCGACAAACTATATACAATAAGATGTGTTTCTTTTTTGTTTTGGAATAATTTGAATAGATTTTAAAGAAAATCATTATAACCGGTTGCTTTATAGTTTTAGTTTGCTAGTTTTTCATAATTTTCGTCAACCAAAAAAAAACACAATAAAATAAATTATGACCATCTGAAACAAAATTTTCTTTTCATGAAAAAATTTTCAGAAAAATACAAAATAGATTTATGCGATGTAACTGTAGCCCTACAACATTTGACTGCAATATAAGTATAACACTTAATGATATCGCACAATAATTTATAAAGTCGTAAAGTGTGGACACTACAAATATAAGACAATTATTGTCAACTGTTTGGCGTGTACTGATTCGTTTATTTTTATGTGATTACTGTCATATCAGATGTGGGAATGTAAAATTTAAGAATGAAAAAATTGTTTTATACTCAAAATACTTATCCTCTTATAAATTTTCATTAATATGAAATGTTGAACTCTATATAAATTATATAATATTGCAGTACATTTATACCATATTAAAGTTAGGATTTATTTTGCATAAGTTCCGCAATAAGACAATATTAATTAGGAAACTAAAATATTATAAATGCGGAAAATATGAGTGAAAAATTTTTTAATAATACAAAAATTATTAAATTAATTACTGGGAAAGCAAAAATATCACAAAAAATAAATGTCATAAATGATGTTGTAAGGCATAAGAAAATTAATAAAAAGAATGCGCCAACTCGTTTAAAAAAGAATTCATTGAATCATAAGCAGAATATCAAAAATTTTCTACCATGGATGTAGCGTTACCATACGTAGTTTGTATGAATAAAAGTTCAAAAATTTTTATTTCTGAAAAATTTCTGTAGCGTAAAAAAACCCTTTGAAGTTTCACACAAAAAATATGTTCGAAATACCTTTATTTTGAAGATAAATTTTTACTTTTGGTAGCGTTGCTTGAGGCAGACAAATTAAAAAAATATTTCCTTTTTCCAAGTTTTGAATTTAATTTTTACTTGAAACGCCTTTCTATTTCAATTTTGTCAGTTTTTTCTTCCTAAAACCACTGATTTATTATTACTATAATAAAATAATTATATAATATAATGTATGTATGTATATCATAAATATCATAAACATAATGTATGTATGTATATCATAATTAATATAACATCAAGTATTTTTGTCAGACAATTTAAATAAAAAAGAATTCCTTTGAATAAATAATAGTGTAATTTATTTGAAATTAACTTGAATTACACTTAATCTAATAATAATTAGTCTAAAAGGATATACATACATATATTTATATATTTGCATGTATGTGCATATTATGAATTAATTTACATGGCTATGAGGACGTACAACATTTCAATTCTAGCAAATGAGTAAGTTCAAATATTCTTTCGAGTTAATTATCATTTGATTAACGTGATATTTTATGACTTTTGTTTTTTGTGTTTATCGTACAATCCTTATTCGTACATACTTTTATATTTTTAATCACTTTCTGTAACCATTGAAAAAATAAAGGCAAAAACCCATAATTTCATAATAATTTTTTTGATGCATTCAACAGGTTTTATTTATTTACAAACAAAGAAAATAAAATGCCGTATATTTAGTTATTTGTGTATGAGTGGAAATTTGTTTGTGTTTGTAATATTGAAAATATATTTTTAGTAATAATGACTAAATACTTTAATACTTTTTCATTTTTTATCATTGAAAATCTTATTTTGCCAAAATGTTAAAGTTTTACTGCTTTTGTTTTTTCTTATATTATTTTTTATTGCTGTTATTATACATACCTATTCTACGTACAGGTATTAACACAGATAACTATACCTCTTACATATCTATTAAGTATGTATGTATAACAATAATTATACAACATGACACTACGTAATCTACAATATTTGTTGCTCGTTCTTTTACTAGAGGTGTTTCATATTGCATATACAAAATATACAAATCTAATTCAAATACAATAATAAATTTTATATATTAATAACATGAGTATGCCTTCTAGATTACTTTTACAACTACAATTTAAAAATGGTATAGTTTTCTTACATACGAACATATGTGTATATTTATATACTTTGCCGATCGTATATATAGTGATATCGTAAGTTAATGATAATTTAATCTTATAATATTATTATTTTTAATGCATTTATTCTATTTGACAATTTATCGCACCTACACATTCTTAAATAAAAATATTGTACATACAGACAAATAAAAAAAATAAATGAATAAAATTGAATATCAGAATGCTTTGCTTTTTCTTTGTTTTACTGTTGCTGTTGTTAGTATGGGATATTTCTGCGGTTTTTATTGATATCTTAAATAAACGGTAACAATAATAATTTATTATCATACTACTGTTATCGCGGTATTAAAATATTGATATAATACGTACGTACTCATAAAGCATTTATAATAAAAATAAAAAGAATAATAATAGAAATTGAGGTTTGTTTCTTATCATATAATCATGTGTTCCACATACATACACACATATATAAAATCAATATTTTATAAAAAGAAAAAGTGCAAAAACTAAAAAAAAAACAAGAAAAAAATGATAATATTATCAATGTGGATTGTTGTTAATTTTGAAAAATAAATTCTTTGTATTAGAGTGACCAGATATGGTCTATTTTTATTAGGCATGTCCATCTTTTTTTGTGTCTTAAATTCTTTAATAACATACCTTTATTTGAATAACATATTCTTCAATAATGCTTTCTCTTTTATAAATTTTTTAAAATTTTATATGCAATTTATATTTTTTAATAAATATTTTATTTCTTGAGAGGTCTTCTACTTTCATAATGACAGAAGAACAGTTATTATTAAACTTTTTTATTGCGAACTAAATTAATATGGTTGGATGAAACAATTAGCTGTTATACTATAGTACTGTATAAGTTTCCAAAGAAGAGTTTCATGTAAATATGACCAACATTTCCGGAAAATCTGCATAATCAAAATTTTTATGTCTATAGAATGACAGCTGTTAAATTTAATTATATTAATTATTATTACAGAAAATAACAGCTCAATCTGTAAAATGTTCAAGTTTCATGTACAAATTATCCAAATAAAACACCATTTGGAAAAAACAATAAACACACAATCCATTTTAAAATTTTTTAAAAGGATTTATTTTTACAGATATCATAGAGTTCACAGGATCAATTAATTCTATTCTTGTTTTCTTTGCTTTTTTTTATAGAAATCAATATAATTATGCATAAAAATTTTAAATTCTTTAATATTTAAAATTTTTGACAAAATTTCATTATGATTTGGCACAACTTTTTTTTATCTCTTTTCGATTTGTGGAAATGTGGTCACTGTATGATGTTTGTGTGTACAATGTATATAGCAAAACATAAAATAGATTGAAGACAAGTTACTGCTATACTAACATACTCTTTTGAAAGATTGATTTGTGCCTGTCTCTTTTAATGCTCATTATTTATTATAGTGAATAAATGATTGATTGATGACGCGATTTTATTTAGCTAAAAACTGTTTTACTTTTCTTTGTTTTGTTTTTTATTGTTGTTTTCTATTTGTTATATGAAGTTAAAGGACCTTCACTTTTAATTTCGTTCTCAAAAATTTTATGAATATTGTTTGTTTTGTTTATTTTTTATTTTTTTTGCTTGACAGAACAGACAAACCATTATTAAAATATATTTTGATTTTTTTGGTTATTTTGTTGTTGTTCTTTTTTGTTGCAAATTAAATAACACTTACTTAATAGTACTACATATTTGTAGGTAGGTACATTTATATATGAATACACAAATATTACCAGACATAATTCAAATTAACAAAAATTCTAATAACAACTTAAATGAAGGTTAACTTGTACAAAGTTAAATCACCCCGGTTTATGTTTTGTTTTTTTTTTTTTTGTGTTTATTTTTTCTGTGATTTTATTTTTATTACTGTTTTGATATTATTTTGGTTGTTTTTTTTTTTTTGGTTTTGGTAATAATAACCATTGTATGCATACTAGTATTATAGAATTAGGTTTTATCTTAATATGCATACAAAATATAATTTATAATTAGCAAAATCTAAAAGTATGTAAAACGTCCGGTTCGTATTGAGGAAAAAAAAATGTGTTATTGTTATTATACTTATTTTCTGTCATCTAATAATAGTTCGTTTTTTTTTTTTAAAGTATTTTTTTAGTTGCTCGTATTGAAAATGGCGTATTTATATTGTATGAAAATCTTGAGCTTATACTCAAATTTTAAATATTTTCAGGCTTAAATCATTAAATCATTGAATTCTTGTCAACTGGACGGGATTTTCAAAATAGTTGAACTAGTTTAACTTTCGTTTCTTTATTGTTTTATTAGATACTTGCTTAACACCAATAATATGTATATGTTAATCGCTATTTTTATATTTTGTTCATTTTCACCAAGTGGTAAGCTCGGTCGGTTGCAAGAGTAATTTTTTTTATGTACTTTCATTTAAGGAAACAAAAAATTTTTTAACTTATACTAATTTTCGGTATTTTTAATACAGTATGTGAGTTAAAGTACATTGTAATTGGCACATGTAAATATTGTGAATATATGACAATGGTTGTGCCATTATCTTCTTATTCTTCAAATATTTTTTAATAAAAGTCTGCAATTTATTAGTAACCTAACGGCTTAAATCCTATATTCTATAAGATTTATACTCTATATTCTATAATTTTATTTTATTTTTAATTAATTTTTAATCTAAAATCATCAAAAAAATATTTCAATATTATTTGATAATAAAAATTTTATTTTAAAGATTAAATTATAATAGTTTTGAGGCATCACTCTTAATTGAATATGAAATAATCAACAAATTATTACTTATTTTCTAATAAAAATATTTTAAAAGATTTACTTTTAATTTCTGATTTAGTTTTTTATTAGAGTCATAAAAATGTCTCATATATATGCCGGTTTCATGCTCTCATTTCAATACGATATATTTTTTAGTTTTATATTAATTTATATACAATTATATACAAAAAATTATATATTAAATTATATACAAAATAACGTGATGCTATATACAACATAAATAGAACAAAATTATTAAAAACTAGTTCGAAAATCACTTCTTCAAAAAAATTAAACTTTCGTATATAAAAATTAAAACCAAAAGAAAAAACAATTATCTCTTAAGTTCAAACATGAATAAAATCATTATAAATGATAAATTTAAATTAAAAAAATAACAGAATGCCTACAGATTGCAAAATCCAACAAAAGAAATATATTGTGTATAATTATTAAATTACAACCTTGATTAAAATTTAAGCCGAATCAAAAAAGTAGTCTGTCTTTTTTTTTGTATTGTTTGTTCAAACTGGCGCATTTTAACTGGTTTATAGAAACGTGTTTAAAAAGTTAATTTTTGATATTTTGTTGGCCATTTGAATTCTTAAAATTTTAAATGTTTTTTTTTTTTTTTTGTAATATAAACTATATAGGTATGCGGAAGTATACACTGTTGAATAAAATTTTAAAATTTTTGAAGGTTAGCTTAATGTTTTATACCTTTACAAAAAATTCATATTTTAAATTGTTCTTATATGGTTATTCTCGCCTTAATAAGAACATAATTAAAAAATTACTCTTTTTTCTTCTTTTATTTTAATAATACTTAATATGCAAAATCATAATTTTAATTTCAAAATAATAAACGTTTGTTTTCTTTATTATATATATTGTATATAAGAATAATTGAATTTTTTCATATACTAAATTCGAAAATTTGAAAAATTATTAACGTAAATGTGTATGATTTTTAATAACTTTGATGTTAATAGTATCAAATGTTAGATATATGGGGAAACTAAGTATATATAAATGCCTCCTGAAATACTGAACCAAAACAAATGACATCCTCTAATTAATTAACAATCAGACTTTAAGGATGAATTAATATTTTATGACTACTGTACACTTATAAAAATATTCAATGCTATAAAATTGTTCTGATTGAATTGTCTACACAAAAATCTTGAAATTAAGAATTTTTTATCCATTAAAATTTTATTGTAATTTTACGTTCATTAAAATTTTCTTAAAAATTACTAAAACCAGTTATAATTAATGGGTAATTTACTAAACTCATTAACCTATCTTTATATATATATGTATATGTGTGTGTTGATACAGTATAATTCCATTTAATTGAATTAAAAAATATTTTTTAAATAAATTAATTAATTTTTATTTAATAACTTCATTCGTTTTACTTAAATTATGTATTTGACATTTATGTATTTTAAGAAAGGTTTCTTTGTTTGCTACTTTTTTGTTTTACAAAAAGATATTGATAATTAGATCTAGACCAGAATTGGTAACTCTTTTACAAAATTTTACCAGACAAATAATTGCTAAAATTATAAAATTTATAAAATTAAACAAATAATTTAAGGATTTTAAAGAGGATCAAATGAAATCAAATTTATAATTTATAAAACTCAGGATGTTTTGTCAATATTTAGGCAAAGAAACGGTACTTATCCAAATTACGCTAAAAAATTGCATTTTTTCATTCTCGATTCACATAGCAATTAACAACTATTAGCTGAATTTGATAATCCTATAGTTTATGGATTTATAGGATTTCGATGTTATACGGTATTTTAGTTCTATAACTAAATAAATATGGACTGAAAATAGGCACATGTTCCGCAACAAAGAAATATTTCTTAAACTCAAGTTGTATTGTATTTTTTTTTAGGAATAATTATGAAATGATTTTTTTTTAATTTTTCTTATCAAATTTTAAAAAACCAACAAAACTAAAAATTTTATTTAATTAACCCAACATTTTTATAAAATGGCTGATGGCTTATTACTTTTCTTTTTTGCCATTAATTTCGGGTTAACAAGTACCAAATGAAAATCAACTAAAAAAAATAAAAGTTAGTAACAAAATTTATCTGAAATTTTTAAAATTTTTAAGAGTATGTATAATATATAATCATAACTGCTATACTGATGATCATTTCTTAAAAATATTATCATCATCATCATCATCATCAACATATCAACATCTATAATGATCATTATCAATTTTATTAGCACAGATTTTCAAACATTTTTTACTATTATTCTTCTTTTATACTCTTCTGTTATATTATTATTAACTATTATTTTACGATGATTATCATATCCGCAATCCAATATACAAAATGCTATATTTACATCTGTTACAATGTTAACAGTAGGAACCTGTTCAAAGAAGAAGAAATAAATAAAAAACAAAAATTATAAGAAAGAGAAAGAAAAATAATAAAAAAAAAACAATAATAAAAAATTTTTTTTTTCTTTCATTATTAAAAACAATTTTCACTTTCGTTTTCCAAATATTTCAATAGCGGTAGCAACTTAGCAAGTTACTTGCGCTTTATAATAAAATAAAATCAAAATAAAAGGAGAACAGAAAAAAAAAAACAAAAATGGTTGTTCAGTTTTTACCGTTCATCATAAAGTGTTCAGTTCATTTTATTATTCTTTTTTCTTTATTTCTTTTTCTACCTATACAATTATGCTATATATATTTTTCTCTTTACAGCATAAAATTTCAAAACATACACTCAGCATAAATAATTTATGTATGAAATAAATTTCATCATACTCGCATTTTTTTTTACTTTACTTGTTAAACACATTCACATAAACAATAATTTATTAACATTAATACCAACTTCTTTCAATTCATTTTTTATTGGTTTCATTATACTTCTGTTTCTGTTTTAATACACAACGGACATACATACACACAAAAAAAAAAATTTGGAGCAAAGCTTGAAAATTAAAAATATAGCCAAAAAAAAAAAAATCGAATTTTTTTTTTAGGCAAGAAAATTTAACAAAAAAAAAAAGCCATTCACAGTGAGAAGAAAAATTATTATACTTTTTTCTATTTCGTAACAATTAAAACTTTCACTTCTTTTGGTAAAATACACACTCATTCAAACACACACACACATTTATGTATATATGAAAATGCACACGGCAATATAAGAAATATTGGAAATAAACTTTAAGAAAAATTTATTGAGTAAACATTAGAAGAAATGAAAATTATTGTACAAAATGAAAAATAGTTGAACTGCAAACTCTAGGATAAAAACTATTAAAAAATGTTAAGAAGCTTTTATGCGTTTATTTAATTTTCTCCAGTGTGTAAAGAAGTGGTAACTCTTTACTAATAGCAATAGTCAATTACTATTCAAAAGAATTGCTTTATAAATTTTCATTGAATCCACTATATAACCGCAATTCTAAAGGAAATTAAATAGAGCAGAAATTACGTTGATATTTAACGTAGTTCGATATGAAGTGTTAAATTATTTTAGGTGATTCATTATTTGCGTCAGCTTATACAATTATAGTATGGTGTAAAAAGCCATTGTGCCTAGCATTTTCTTTAGTAATTAAACTAAAGTCTATCTTTACGGTTCTTAACCTTTAGGAATGTAAAGATTTTCACCTCCTCGTACTAAATCAAAGAAAAATACTGTTTTAATGTTAAAATAATGTTATTTAAATATAGTCCGAATCTATTACACAAAAACTATGGTTACGCCTTAATTTATGCAATTTTTTAACTATTGTATTTGAAGTATGTAATTATAAAATAAAAATCGAATATTTAATATTATTTTTTTTCACATTTGAATGCATAAAATGCTAAAAACTTTATTAAATAAATCAACATTTAAAAAAAAAAAAATTAAAAAAATAATTATTTATTTTATGAAATTTTTTTCGCGTTTTTTTTTTTTGTTTTTTCTAATTGAAAGTTTCGAAGTTTATTAGTATATGTATGCAAATGTGCATATTTTTAAAAGATAATGAAATTTTCTTCTATTTTCTTTTATTTAATTATAGGAAATTTTATTTTCACTTCTTTTCGATATTTGATTTCAACACATTGTATGCATAGTGTGTGTGGTGTGTGTTTAATTCAAACATTATTACACGCACTTTTTTTCTTTCTTTTATATGTGTTTGCGCATATCATTATTTTGAATTCATTTCTATTTCTGTTTATTTTTTTATTTACTTTATCATATTTAGAAAACTAATTAAATTTCAATTTTACTTTCATTCATCCGATTGTTTAATTAATCAAAAAAGGTATTAAATTTAAAAATCATTGAACTCGAATATATTTGAAATGAATCCAAAGAACATAATGATGAAAGTAAATAGAAAGTTTTAAAAATATGAGAAAGTAATTTTTTATTATTAATATAAAATTTTCATTTCTTTTGCCAAAAATTCTGACTTAAACCTATAAAAATTATGAGTAATTCTAGTTTTAATTAATCGCTTAAAATTATGAAGAATAAGCAGGTTTAGATAAAATTCTCTCAACTCGTGTCTGTATTAAAATTATATTAAATAATAAATCAGTGATTAAAAATAAAATCGTGCATGAAACAGTATGAGCTTAATTTATTCCAAAGTATAGTTATGTGATTAATAAATTAACAGAATGTTCCAAAACTTTAAAATACAAAATTTTCGCACTAGATTCCGAAATAATGTTATAAGTATAGGAAATTGAACGTGTTAAATTTATAGTCCAGAATTAAGTATAACATTTTAAAATTCGTTCATTTCACGTTCATAAATACAAAAATGTCAATTTTTAAAATAATACATGATTTTATTATAAATCGCATAAAATAAAAGATTGTATTATTTATGAATTTCTATGACATTGACATTTTAGGAAATACATACATGACAATTCACATGTACATAAATAATTAATGTGTAATTCTAAAATAGAAATATTGTTTTCAAGTTAAAGTTATATATTGTATTGTATAAGAGCTATTAAATTTATTATAATAAATAATATTATTTAACCTTAAACAACAGATACAATTATGATAAATTTCAATATTTAAAAAAAAAACATTGCATATGTACACTCATTAGAATGTGTAATAGTGGTAAAATTTTGAAACTATTTAGGAATGTTATTCGTTGTTATCAGGCCTGAAACCTTTTACAAAATTCAATTAAGTTCAAATAGAAAAAAATTTACCAATAATTATAAAATTGAACTGTAAAATTCTGAGTAATGATATAATTAAATATAATAAATCCTTGGATTAAGGTAATAGAATGTTAAATAATTTCTATTATTTGAGTTTATCTTCATGATATATACGGGTGAATTAAGTTTTTTTTAATTCAATATTTTTTTAAGGAAATTCCAATTTTACTAAATGATTCATTCATTCTGCTATTCTACTGTTTATTCACGCTACTTTTTGTTCATGCTATATACTATGTTAAAAATTCTATATCAATAACATGAACATTATTCCCAAATTATATGAGTATCTTTCACGAAAAATTCGTGTTTGTTTTTTCATTTTAGCTGGAAAATTCATAGTCTGACCTAACTATTCATTTTAATTATTGAGCACCATACTATGAACTATTCCATTTGAGCTATTGAGAAAATTATTATTTTAATTACATTATAAAATTGCCGGTTCCAAACCCTAATTTCAAAAACTATATCAGTAAGACTCATCTAGAAATACATACATACGATAAAAATTAAAATAAAAAAATATTAAAATGAATATCATTCACAATGTATAAGTGTGTGAAAAATTTCAATTTTCATTCTTCCAAAGGATGTTTAAAAATGACAATGTAAAAAATTGAAAAAAATTGATTTTTTCAATCAATAAAATAAAAAATTTTAAAGTAAAATTAAATTAAAACTTATCAAATTACTTAATAATATCTATATGTAAGTATGTACGTGGGCATACTTTATAATAATTTAAGTCAATGCCAGAAATGGACTTGAATTAACTTAAATCCAATTATTGTTTTTGATATATTTGTGTACAAAGTAAAATAATAAAAATTGTTCTATTTCCGGAATATAACGAAATTTTTTTTATTGATTTTTAACATTAACATTTTAATACATTCTCTATGCGTTTAAGAATTGGGTTTCTATGTAAAAACTATAAGGTTCTGTAACGTCACAACCTATAATGAAGATCTTGTTTTCGGTATGGTAAATTAAAATTTTAGGTATAAATCTCCTAAAGAGACCAATATATCTTCAATTGTGTATAAAATTTAGAAATTATTCGGAAAACTTAACATTATATTTAATATTTTCTTTGTTTTTATGGAAGATAGGCAACTCTTTGATCTTTTGATTTCCTTCAATTGATCTTGGTGGGTTCAGTGGTATTAAAACTAATAAGCAAAGGAATTTAAAATTTTAAAAGTCTGTCTTGTTTGTCTAACATAAGAGATCATTTTGAAATTTCTTGACATTGTTCTGATTTCTTAAGATTACGCAGGACGACTAGAGAGTAAACAGAGTAGTTAAACCAGTTTTTCCATATTATTGTATAAGTGCATTGTCAGTTTTTATTTTAAACAAATAATTCAAAATAATCTCATTCACTTTTTTAAAATCAAACTGTAAAATAGTAGGATAAAATGAGCAAACACTCTTCTAATACACATTGGGTCCATTAACAATATGAATATAACTATATAAAAATAGGAATGCAATAACATGGTCCCAGAAGGTGTTCCTGTTCATTATTTTTTAATAAATTTTATTAAAAACGATTTTTAAAGGAAAAAAAAATAAAATTTTATTGGTTTTTTTTTTTATTATTTCTTCACTTAACACTGTATACGAGTAGTAATTCAATTATTAACCAATCTTAAATTTAGGACAAATCACACATACATAGGTACATATACATGTATATCTATACAACATGAGCAATTCCACAATATATTTAGGTTATAACATACCATTGATTACAGATGTATAGTTAATAATTAAGATACGTGTAGTTATATATAGTGGGTAAAGCGACCAGTTAATCACAAATTTGTTTGTGTATATGCATATTGTGTATATACGCATGTACTTTAACAATTTATTTTTACGACTAAATTTATTTTATGTTAAGTAAATTTTTTCTTTTCTTTGTGTTATAATCTTCAAAATCGAAATTCCAATATCTTATCCACATCTGATTATCTTTGTTAGTATAATCATCGTGATTGCAACAATCAATCTATCAAACACCTTTGTATTATAAAATAAAGAAAATATAAAAAGCGGCATATTTTATTATTTACTACAGGGTGATGTTTACCGTGTTATATTTATTAAATAAGAAAAAATTTTTTCGTTCTATATCAAATAGTTATTTAAAATATTCATTTATAGAGGATGGCGCGTATAGAGAAGAATAAAG
Source organism: Condylostylus longicornis (assembly GCF_029603195.1). NCBI lineage: Eukaryota > Metazoa > Arthropoda > Insecta > Diptera > Dolichopodidae > Condylostylus > Condylostylus longicornis. Next base: position 507,169 of record NW_026578009.1, on the reverse strand, counting down.
TAATTTGTTGGTATTTTACGTTTATTTTTGAATTTTTTTAAGGACAATGTGCATTAAAGCTCATTACAGTTTGTGATTTTTTGGCAATTGAATTGAATTAACGTAAAAGTTTAGTTGCTCATATGTGCACGTAAAGATTTAACAATTTAGAATGTAATTGTAAAACTAAAAATTACATGTCTGCCTATTCCCTAATAGTAACGAAATGAAATATGTATAATGCAAGTTTTTTTCACGTTTACTGATGTAAAATCGCTGAATTTAATGATTTTATCTCATTTTTAGTCCGCTTTTTTTTTCTTTCTGCCAAATTCACACTGTATATACTATTCGCATATATTTTAACCAAGTACATAACGTAATAACGCAATAACTATTTAGGTAATTATTACAAAAAATAAAAAGACAAAACAAAATAAAAAAAATATTAAAGAAAGCTATAATGAAAAGTAGTAAAACACCTCTTTTAAATATTGGGAATTTCAGAGATTTCCATTATTAAGCAAGGCCATTTCGTTTTTTATTTTTCTTTTATTTTTTTATTCTTCCGAACAAATCTATATATTTAAAAGGTCAGCATTGTTTTTAACGATTTCAGGTCTTCAATTATATATACATACTTGCATACAATCATAAAATTATTGTATATCTGTCATATTATGAATAAGTTTACAAGTAAGTAGATATGTAGAGAAATGAAATGGAAATAAAAAACCAAAAAAAAAATATGGAATTCATAACCAAAAATATTTAAAAAGTTGATAATTTCATTTTTATTATTACATTTTGCTTGTTTGCTTTTTCTGTTTTTAATATTTTGCTCACCTTTGGCTACCTTTTTATATGTACATATGTTTATATTAATATACATGCCTGCATACCAAGCATGTCGTAATAAAAATACCTTCACTTTATGTATGGAAAACTCTTAAAAAAATTTTTTTTTTCCATTCCATTTTTTGCTTTTGCCACTTTTTTAAAATAATATGTTGTTGCTATTTATTTCATAGTTTAATTATATTTTGTGATGGTTTGACCTACATGTTTGCCACCATACTACAGTAATTTACAGCGTCTTATGGGTTAAAACACTTACACATGTACGGATCTGTAAAATGCGCATTGTATGTTAAGTATATTGTAGAAGAATATTAATATTGTATGTTTGTTCTTGGTTTTTGGAATATTAAGGTACGTGTTTATTTATATGTACATACAAGTACGTTGGAACTTATACGGAATGTATTACATACATGTATAAAGTATCTCTAATACGTATGTTCATATTTATAAGTTTTAGCTTAAAAAGCTTTTTAGGTTATTTATGCCTATTTTTTCTTTGTTGTTCATTTTCTTGTTTCTTTTTTATTTTGACATTATTGTTACCTTTTTTCTTATATATACATATGTACATATATACTTGTATTATGAATTTATCGCTTAATATAAGTTTTCATATTATTTGTCTATTTTTGCTTTTTTGTTTCATTGTTTTACGTTATTTATGCCGTTAACTACCGTAATTTTATTTAATTTTTCTGTTTGCTTCATATTACATTTTTGTATTAGAGAAAGAAAAAAATGACAGAAAATAGTATATGGCTACTTAGCTAATAGATACTTGAATTTGTGTATGTATACACATACATATATACACATATTATGTACATATAAATAAATATGAAAGGAAAAAAACGTAACAACTTAATGTTGAGCGTTTTAATTTCCTTTATCAGAGGTAGTTTACCTTTTATTTTAAAATTTATGTGTATGCCAAATATAATCAAACATTTGGCAATTGTAACCAATTATTATTGGTTTAAATTTTTATACCATAAAAGCGATATAATTTGATTTGTAACGTTAATGTAATTTAATTGAATATTTCGAGTTTATAAAAGTCAAGGTTTATTGAAATATGGACACGATTGTATGATTTAATTTATGTTTTTCACAAAAAATTATAGTAAACAAGTTTGACTTGCTAAATTAATCAATCGGATCAACCCTCTTTAATACTTAAGAACAAAAAACAACTAGTCGTAGTATTTGAGGTTTCAAGGTTTCTCTTGAATTCTTCAATTGGAAAAACAAGTAAATTTTTTAATGTTTGACAAGATTCTATATTGTAGAAATAGTCAAATTTAAAAAAATGTATGCAATGTATGTACAAAGGTATGAAATCAGAGTTGAATTTAGAGGTGAATTCACATTTTAAGAAAAACTGGAGTCGGAATCGGAACATTTTATTGCCAAATCCGCCAATTTTCCAATAACTATCAAAAATTACTAATTCTTAATTTAATTTTTATATGCATAAATCAAAAATAAATCATACTTTGCGACAAAAGTCTACAGTCCCATCAAAGTATGATGGGAATTGTGAAGTAACAAAATCTCATTATTTAATATTAAACATTTAATTTTTCAAAATTTTTTAATATTAGATCATACAAAATGTTCGATCCGTGAAAATTGACTTACAAATTAATTTCTCAAAATATCTAAGTTACCCAATGAAAATTTTATATCGTGTTAGTATCAACATATTTGGCACATTTTTTTTCTATTAAATTCTTTAAGAAAATATTTTATGAAAATATTATAAAGTTTTATTATACAACACAATTTCGTAATGACGGTACATTGTTTCTAGGTTACATAGACATTATTTCATAGTTTTATTTTTTTAACTTGTTACATATTATTTTATATACTTAGTCTTAGATAGATAAAGTACAGTAGTTGTTTAGAAACAGAAAATAAAATCGAGTCATTACTGAAAATAGGGTAATTTATATGCAATTATATATATATACTTATGCTTAAAGACATTTAAGGCATATTGTATAATTATATGTTTTTTTATGTGTACATAAATATGTGTATAACACATGTTTAATATTTAAGTCCATATACTTGTAAATATTTCCATATATATTTGCATATTTTAAAATTATAATTTTTCTACATACATATTTACATTCTTACAAACAAATTAATTATGTACTTATGCACTTATGTGAGTAAATGAGTACAAAATACAATAATGTAAGATTATAATAGTTAACCTTAAAATTCATTAGCCGGTTTTTAACATTGAATTATTGCAAAAATTTAAAATAATACTTATTATATTTTTTTTATAATATTTATTGTTGTTATGTGTATGTATAACGTAAAAACAACTTGCATCAGCTGACTTACATACTTACACGTACATTATGTACATACTAATGTATATAACGTATATTTATAAGGCATAAGTGAATTTTTGAAAGAATTTTACGAACTGAATACCTAAAATGAATATTATTTTTGCGTTCGACCTGTTTTATTTTTTTTTGTTTTTTGGAATATATGGAACGCTTAAATCGTTTTCGATTTTGAAATTTTTTTTTTCTGTATTTATAATGGAAAATCGAGTAAATTAAAGCGTAAATGAAGCGGTTTTAATTATCGCCGGTTGCTTTTTTTTTTGCTTATTTTTGATATGTAAGTGTGTAGGTACGTAGGTATGGGTTTATGCGTTGAAAAAAACTGATTACCCTTTCAAGTAATTTTGTAATAATTTCATTAATTATTGGTGTTGTGTAACACAATTTTTTTTTTAAATTAACTTTGGTTTGCTTTATAATTTTTTTTTTGCTTTATTGCTACAATGACTGCATGTTTGTAATTTGAAACGTACTTAGTGATTTTTTATTTGATTTTTATTTTTTTTTTATTTCATTATTGCTGTTTCTGCCTTGCTATGTATATATATATATGCTATGTATATATATATATATATATATATAGTGTGAAGCCGGTATTTTTTTTTTCTTAACCGGTTATAACTTATACGTATGCATAAATATAAATTTATTTTACCAGACCGGTAAACACTTATACTGTGGAGCAAGATACATATGTATGTATATAGGTATGCATACATGTGTTTTAATAATAATAAATTAGAAATCGAAATTCATAATTATTACAAAATAAAAAAATTAAATTAAAATTTTTTGTAAATTTTATAGCAAGTTTTTTTCTTTTCTTCTTTAATGAAACACAAATATTAAAATGTGTAATAATAATGTTATTTTACACTAATTACATAAAATATGTATGTATATGTTGTCTTTAAAAATCTACACAATTTGTACATACTTACAAGTTTTCAGAATTAAAAATATAATATAATATATACATAAATTATTTATGTACATTTTATAAAATTAAAAATTTTCCGGAAGAGAAAAATAAAGCAGCTTATTAATAATATAATTTTAATATTATATTATACTCGTATACGGCTTTAAAACCGGATAAAATTAAATTTGTAAAATATGTATGCGTGTATACGGAAATATGAATGCAACGTATGTATGTATATGCAGATGTAAATAATATTTGAACAAGTAAACTTAAACCGGAATCAAGTAAATTTTTTACTTATGTAGCTATATTTCAAAAAAATTATTTTTGATATTTTGAAACAAAGACAAAATGGTAATGCAATGTGATTATAAAAATAAAAGTTAAACAATTAGATTTTCTAGAATAAGTTTAAAATATAAACTTTGAACCGGATACGAGTATTAAGTGGGAATTATAATATCATAAATAATAATTAAAAATTTTTAAAATTAAGAAATTTTTTATTTTAAAATTACAAAATAAATAATTAGAGGTGAAAGTTGAAATTTTTTATAGACTTTTTGAAATATTTATCATTTTATTAAAAACTAAATATTTCCTTTTTTCCAAAAATTATAATTTAAATATAAAATGCTATTACAATAATATTAATCGTTCACGTACAAGCACATGTCATTTCATAACTTTTATAACTAATTCTGAACCTGTTTTTTACTCTGTACATACGTACTTAAATTACATACGCAATTAACTTTATTAATACATACGTAAGAGAATTTTTGAAAAATAATTTCGTATACTCATTCTAATTTATTTCTTTAATAATAATTATAGTGATATTTTTAATAATTTAATATTAAAAAGTCAATTCATTTGATTTTCTTACAAATATTTAAAGTGACCATATCTAAATTCGCGGTTTCTTTCATCTAATGCAATATGTGATCATTAAATAAACAATATTTTCATTCATAGAGCGTACTTTTTAGATAAAAATTAGATTAAAAGTTGTATGGGCAAAAAAAGAGGAACCACATTTTTGTTGCAAATAAATAAATGCTTATAACTTTGTATCCATGCAGGATAGAGTGGCCATCGCGGTATTATTTTACAGATTAGTCATTGCCCTTTATTTTCAGTCTTACAATAAATTTGATCTGAGCCATAGTATTCGAGATAAAGCTTGTCAAAGTCAGAATCCCCCCACCCGTAAAATATTTTGTTGGAAAAGGATCAGCCCTGAAATAATTTGCCACAATAAAGCAACCTGTACAATTTATTATATGCAAGTCGATTAGCTTTATTTCCTTTACTGCAATAATCAATCCGTTACCGGTAAAAAATTACCGATTAATCAATTTGTATGTATTTTTTATTTTTTATTCACGATTTGGTATTAAAAACTGAAAACAAACAAATTTTAACATTTTACAAGAAAAAACATTTTTTGTTTTTCAAATTCAATTTCAGTGAATTTTTGAAATCAGCTGTGTTAAATAAAATATTTATCTAGCATAAGAAACCTGCTATTTGTTTTCCTGCTCTCCTTGTCTATCTTAAGTATAATAGTAATATTTTTTTTGTTATTTAAAATCTGCTCACTCTATAGTACCTGTACGAAGAATCATGTATGTATATTTCTGTTGCGTATTCACTTTATGTAGGTAAGTCTGTATTATATTGTGTTAAAACTCACATATTATACAAACAATGCTTGCTTCTTTATAAAGGAAGTTTTCAAACTTGCAGGTTGCAAGAACAAAATCATTTTTTTTTTCACAACTTTTAAAACAAAATCATAGATGTCATTCTAATGAAAAAACTACAATTTTTTTTTACGATATTATTTTTACATAAAAACTTCATGTTAAAAAAATAAAGAAAAGAGAAAAATATATTCAATAAAATTTATTTTATAATTTTTGAATACTTTCATACAAACCAAAATTCACGTACATGCATACATACGAACACATTATGCCCGTACAATGTAAAATTGAAATGAAATCCTTGAATTTAAAATAAAACAAAATCTAAATAAAATGGGCATACGAAATAAGAAAAAATTAATACAAAGTATGTACGCGACCGCTTTTTTATTTTTTATTTTAATGACATTTTTTTTTTGCTCGATGTTCCTCATATAATTTTTTTTTGCATTTAATGTAACAAACAAACAACCTTGCAATAAAACACTAAAAAACAAGAAGAAAAAAGAATAAACGGAAAAAAAATTTGAAAAATAAAATTTGTCCCACAATAAAAAAGAAAACCCCAAAAATAATAAAAATTTTAAAACAACATTTTAGCAACTATGTTGCATACACAAAATAATAAAAATAATAACAAAAAGTAAAAACGAAAACAAAGAAGCAATACAATAATAGTATCAAAAATAATAAAATCAGGATAAAAAATAACAAAAAGAAAAAAAATTAGATAAGACGTAGATACTGTGATGCGAGTATTATCACACAATACATGAAAAAAAATTAATATTTATACCGCGCGTATACATGCAATAAAATGTATATACATGTATGATGTATAAAAAAACTTGTTCAACAAGTTGCATCAGTAAAAACACCATCATATAATAGTGTATAACAATGTATAACAGCAGCAATAGGAACAATTTCAAACGAAATAACACAATCAAAATAAAAGCAAAAACGAAAAAATGGTAGCTAGCTAGCTAGTGACAACAATGAAATACTCGAATTTGCGATTTTTTTTTTCATATTTTACGCGAAACACAGATGATCACAGTTCATATACCTACATTATGTTAGAAGTATATACATAATATGCATGAATCAGTTAAAATGAAGAAATCAAAACAAAAAATTTCATTATGATATTTATGCATTTGAAATACTTTAAAAAATATTAAGAAAAATGTAAAATATGAATGCCATTTTGAAATCGCATTGAGTAATTAAGTGGTCAACTTCAATAAACGGTAGTAAGCGTTTGCCAAAAAATAAAAATTATATCCATATACTTATTTATTTAAGTGTCGCCACTGCAGATGTACCGGATTTCAATTTATAATTCTGTGCATGCATTATTGAAACTTTCAAAATTGTTCTTATTGGTTTTGACGTTTTATGCGAAGGTCGATCACGTTTTATAGGAATAATATAATATAATATCACGCGGTACTATAATTTTAGTTTACAATGGCAATGATGTACTTTTAATTTTAAAGATATTGCGAATTTATTTACGTTTGATGTTTACACTATGATTAGTAGTGATGTAGATGTCGTAACAAGTAAATACAACATTTACCACATTTAAGCACTCATTCAAATGAAAATAAAATTTATAAATAAGGGTTTCCAAATCCCAAAGATTTTTTTTAAACACGCCCCTGCAGTGTATTCTACTGTGACACATGTACCTGCATTACACGTATATGTGAACGCTTTGTACATACTTACATTTTGAAATTTTAATCTAATATAAGATTTATTATAATTTGTATATCTAATTTTCGATATTATAAATTTCTTATTTAATGAGACCCAATGGTATTCATTACTATTGTACCATTAAATGAGAGAAATAAAATTTAAGCCAGCACTTCGTCATGCTTTTAATGTAATTTAGCATCTGTAAGTGCGCATCATATTTGTTACGTTTTATAATTTAACTGTTTCTAACGTGAATCCACATAATATGTCGACATGTATGTACATATGTATTAATATACACACATTATTTTACATGAATGTATGTACACATTAATTTCTATACGTATTCTATGCTTTTGAATACAACATTTTAAAATAATTGAAACGCAATAACAATTTTATGATTTTTCTCAATTGAGTTTATCGGTATTACAACATTTACACGCTTGGACTTTCATATTTTTACATTTTTTAAGGTTTAGTTTTATCATAAATAATTAGAGGGCATTTTTTATGTGTGATACAGAAAATTCTGAAATATGTACATATGTAAATATGTAATTCAGGGTCGGTCAGACCAATGGAAAAATTGGTTTTTTTCGTTAGCTACAGGTTAATTCAAGTATATTAATAGGACTAAACGTATAATAATTTTTATGTCTTTACAAGATTCAATGCGTGTTTAAGACAAAGAACTTTTTAATAAATTCCTTCCGTTCTCTTTGTTCGTTGGTCTGAATTTTATTTTTACAATAATTTGTCTAATTTTTACCTCAAAACTGTTAAATACGCTCTACATATGTTTTATGGGAACAAATGAAATTACAAACTTATACATATAATACTTACATATGTACCTACATATGTATATACAATTGCATCAACAAAAGAACTAAAACTTAGTGCATATGTATACATGTATGTACATGTTCATGCAAACACATTTACAAATGTATGTATGCATGTGAATAATAGGCTAAATTAGTGTTGCAATATTATTGCAATTTTTCACTTAGGTGACCATAGAGGGAAATTTTTTTGTTATACTTAAGTATGCGCATATTTAACATTCAAAATCAGTTTTTAATTTTTACGGTAGCAAGTTACCAAAATACGACTTCGAATATGTACGTATATATGTATATATATGTTTGTATTTATATAACTTTTAGGTACATACATACATCCATGTATAGAGAGCCTCTATTTCATCTATGTAGAGCTCTCCAAAAAAAAAAAAATACTTTAAAATAAATTTAATAATCGAATGTAATTCAACAATATTGCTTACATAAAATACAACAGTTTTCCGGTAAAAGTTTTAATAAAAATTTTGATTAAAATTATTATTTCTCTCTTTGTTCTCCAATCTAAACGAAGAAAATAATAAGTAATGATATGTCATGGTATGTCCAGTATCTAATTAATACAATTTAAGAATGTGTTAGTTATGTTAGTTTATGGTATAAAATAATTGTGCTTAATGATATAATATGAAAACATATGATATATTCATACTTATATGTTTATGAATGTTTTGTATAGAATTTGAGAATTTGCCTATATTAATAATACAAAATAATAAATGCATACATACATGGTAATATATTGAAGTGTGCGTTTTACATTCATAATAATAATAATATTTCTTACCACGCATATACAAACACAAAATATCTCAATTCAGTACATAAACATACACACATTTTTATTATATTTAATATATACGTATATAATGAAATGTATGAAACAATTCAACTACACCGTAATTATTGCCTTGTCATTAAAATAATCTATCCGTGTGTTGTTGCTTGTTTACATGTATTGAGTTCTTATCATTTTATTATTGTTTTTATTCACCTTGGAGTACGACGGACGCGATTTTTCATATGATTTCTTGTTTTTTCATTTCATGTTTTCTTTTTTATAGAATGAGTTTTTTTTTTTTGATTATTATTTTGATTTTCGTCATCACTCATCAGTTCTAAAAGTGGGCGCGAATTATTCGGAACACTTCGTTAAGAAGAAGTACATAAGTGAAGAAAAAATATTTATTTTTTTTTTTAAAAAATAAAAAAAAAAACTTTACAAAATATTTGGGAACATTTTTAATATTATTGACTGTTATGTGCAAAATATATAATAATATATTTAAAAATAGAAAAGTGTTATACATTTTATGTCTAATTATAATTAAATTATAATGAATTTTTAAATTTAAAAATAAAATTTTGTTGTGCCATTGTTTAAAACAAAAACTTTTTTCCTTATTTTTTTTTGTTTTTTGAATAAACGACAGTATCAAAAACAATAAGTAAAAAAAAAACATACCGTTACGTCTTAACTACAGATGTTATATTGTTTGTTGTTTTAAGTCTTCTTTTTCATATTGAATTTAAATAAAGTGTAAGTAAACATTATAAGCATATATGTACGTACCTACATATTTACATATATGTATGTAAAAATAAGAAAATATAAATAAATAAAATGCGTTGTATAATCATATGAAAACTAGTTATTAGAATAATATTGTGATTGTATGTGAGTTTTCTTCCTAGTATTGTTTTGTTTTCGAAATTATATTGTTATATACTACTAGTATTTTAAGTATATGCCTACCTATTGCTGTTGTCACAAATTATTATTATCGTTGGATTATTATAAGAAAGTTAATTTTTTTTTTTCATTCTATGTATAATTTTTATATAATATTTGTTTTGTATGAAAAAGTGAAATAAACGCGTATACTTTTATACACGTTTATATTTACTACTATTATTTTAGTGATAGGTTTTATTATTATCAAATGTGTGCATAGGTATGAGTTAACTTGTCCATCTTAATTGCGTATTTATTTACAAGAAACTCCAGGGTACGTATGAATGACATACTTATTATGTATTATGTATACATGCTTATACGTGTTTACACTTCAATCAATTTTCTTGTGATGAATATTGTCAAAAATGTTGTTAAAAAAAAAATATGAAAATAGGACAAATGCCTAAATGCATATTTAATGTCAATTTGATTTACAATATGTATTTAGCAATAAAAATTGTGTTGTTGTCATTTGAATTGCTGTCAATATGATGAAGTTATTTTAGATATTTTGATTAAAACATTTAAAAATAAAGTACTTATTTTAAAAATTAAAAAAGAAAATCTTAAATTATATGAAAGATTTTAACGGAAATTTTATAACAATAATATTCATAACTATTTTACCTGCTAGACATGCATTAAATTTTACGCATTAAAACATAAAGTGCGGCTTATGAATCTTTAATAAAATGTGTCTCATTTTACCTTTAATAATTTGGAAAAGTAAATTTTGGAAGATATTTACATAAGCTTTATTTTCTGTTTATAAATTTCCAAGTATATAAGTTATTACAGATGAACATTCAACGACAAACAAACGAAGATTCTTCAATAATAAATAGGTTAAAAGTCGTCGAATGAAATTTACGCGCATATAAACACTATGATATCCAGTCACATAAAAAAAATTTGAATAATCCAAAAAGTAGATGACATAAATGAAAAATATAAATACGTAAAATAGGTCTCCGTTATAGATATTAAATAAATAGTATATAAACCTACATATACATACACACTTATAATAATTTAAATAATATTAGTGATATCACTGCGTATTTAAAAACGCAAAACGTAATCATTTCATTATTTTCATTTGTCTCTCCTCATTTTGAATCTATATGTATGTACATACTCAAATACAATATTATCGTTTGATAAACAAAAAAAAATTGAAGATAATTCAAATAATACTATCAAAAATTTATTTCGTACTAATTTTAATTAGAAAATTAATTATAATTTTTTTTTCGCTTATATAGTTCCGTAATTTAAACTACTATCATGACAGTTAAATGGCACACGAACTAAATTTGTTAATCAATCTATTTTGTTTTTTATTTTTTAAGAAAATTTGTCATCAATTTTATTTTATGTAGTTCTTATATTTCAAATTAAGTAAATATTTAGTTTTTGAGATAAAAGAAAGTATTTTTAATCTTTGTTAGTAAAAATCTTTAATAATAGTTCATAATTTTTGCAATATTTAAAACTAAAATACATTCATACATATAACAGGTTCTAATTGTCCAATATTTTTAATGGCCATAGTAAACACTTGTTACTTTGATCGGCTAAAGCGAGTATACGAACATACATGCATCCTTATACATAATTTACAAAAAAAAAAAAAAATATTATTGCAAAAATTTTAAAGGGCTTCATTCTAACTATATCTCTGAATTCAGTTGCACTCATCAAATGAGAAGAAAGTTACTGATTTTCCTATATTTCTACAAATGCAATTATTAAGTGAGAAATAAATTTTTCGAAAATTAAAAAACGCTTCTATTTCTTCAAAATAAGAGTAGAATGTGATACTTGCAAATTTGTACAACCTGACAACACTAAAAATTTTGAAAGAATATTTATAAATATTTTGTATTATCAGAGTATATGTAAGTAGCTGCTACATGTACTAAAATAAAAACGGTAAGCCTTGTACATTTGTAAGTAAATGTAATTTAGACACTATTTTCTATAGTAGTATATTTAAAAACTGAAAAAAAAAACAAAATATTAAAATAGAATAAAAAAAAGCGGCATAAAAAAATTTATGCCGAAATAAAAAATAAATATTTGAAGAAAAAAAAATCTTTTTTTTTTTGTATTTTTTCTTTAGCATTGAAGAAGATTTATTTGCATACACGCTTCCCATATGTTCGTGTACTAAAACGTAAATTTTTTATGTGCTAAAACAACTTTCATACAAAATATGTTTATTACGCATTCACAAACATACCTAATATATATATGCATGTGTGTATGAAACTACATACAAACTTTTTATTTTTGTTATGAAAACTTTATCACAAAAGATTTTAGTAAACAAATAAAAAAAAATTTTGTTTTTTATTTTATTAAACAGGAAAATAAACCGAAAAAAGTAAGATATGTGTGTATGTACATATGTATGTACATATATATGTTATATGTGGAAATACATGTTGATATACCATGAATATTTTAAAACATTTGAATTTGAAAGATGTAGCATAAAAAGACACAAAGTAAATAAAATTGTACTTAAATCATTATACCGTTAAATAAGAGAAAAATTTTTTTAGTTATTTCTCGAGGAAAACATTTCTTTTTTCTTTTTCATAGTGTGCGTGTATGAATGTAAGTATGTTTGTATGCAGTGTTTACACTTTTCTTTTCTCGAAATGTACTATTTTCCGTTCAGATTTTCTTATATGGTCACGTATGTACATACAAAGGTACATAATAAATATGTTGAAATGAAATGTAATATTATAAAAGATGTAAATAAGCTTATGTCATGAAATTACGTTAATGATCACGATATCAGTAAATCGAGAGAGAACTGGACATATGTCAGGTCATCATTATACATGAATCATGCCATTATGGTAATATTCTATAATGTCAATAAATTGAGAGAGAATTGATTAAAAATCGTGTATTATATTAATTCAATTTAAAAATTAAGGGGCTGTTATTAAGAGAGAAAAAAACGCTCCATTTGATAATTCAGCCGACCAATGGATTGCAAAGAAAGAAATAAAAATTATTATTTTTATATGAATACCATTCATAGTCATGTTATAAAATGTTTACTTACGAATCCACACATAATTATATACTTATATAATTCGAAAAGTTTACAATTTAAATTCTAATCGTACCATTTGTTCACTTACCGTAATATGTTTCATCTCCCATTAAAATGAATGAAATAAAGAAAATTTTCCAATGATTTTCATAAAAAAAAAATTCATAGCAAGACGCAATATTTGTAATACATTACACAAAGCGCCCAGTATACGTATGCATGAATCTTATAATATTTATAAGATTAAAAAAAATACTTAACAATACTATGCTTATGAAAAATATTAGTGTCTTCTTTGATAATGATTCATTTGTAATTAAGATTACATACATACACATACATGAACATATCTGGATTATCTATATGTAATAAGAAGTATGCAAGTATGTATATTGATATACAAAAAAAAAACCAATAATTTTGGTATTTCCTGTTTCAATTGATTGATCATAAACCTGTTAAATTTTAGTAAAACAAAAAGCAAAATTATTGTTAACTGTTATACATATATGTATGTACCTATATAGGTACACTACATATATAAACGCTATTACTTTCACTCAACAACCTCATGACCTGTTCTGATCGAATTTTAATGACAAACATATCTAATAGTCTGTTAATTTTAACTGTTAGTAATTTTACTTTTAATTAGGTATGAAATTTTTCATATTTTGTCAGAAATTTTGATTTTTATATGTACTTTATTTCATCAAATTCAAAATTAAGTCGAACAATTACCATGATTTATGTTTAATTTTGTATACCCTTACCAAGAAAATATAATAATTGAAATATTGTATGTAGGTTTATTCTTACTTGTCATAATGAGTAACGTTTACCAATATTATTTCAAACTTAAACTGAGAATGTTAAGTTTAACAAATATTTACCATTTTCGTAAATTTTATAAGTTGTCTTTGTTAAAAACTTGTTTAATATAACTTGGATAGTAGTAAGTTGTAGTAGTTATGTGTTATATTTATAAATATATATGTATTTAAGCACGTATATACTCGTATAATACAATTAGTTTTTTATATAGAAGACTCGTTTGAGAAACTATATGCAAATATAAACAAACTTGAATAACTCTATATTGTGCATTTGTTGGTTTCAAAACAAATATGAGTTATAGCTTATCTAATTGCTCTTTGAGAAAATTAATTCCTCTAATATAACATATTTTTTATTGAAAATAATTTAATATTCATTATAACTATATAATAGTTAACGGAATTAGTATAGTCAATTTAAAATTCTTATATTCGTAAAATACCCAGTACTTCCCTTCTCGTGCGGTGCTACCGTGGTCTCTTCGACTTACCCGTAAAATCCGAAAATATTTTTACTTTTTAAATATTTTTACTCCTTAGTTGACTCCTGAGCCTACAATGCCCATTCAAAATACCGGTGAGCATTCTGACCTGATTCTTTCCGAACTCTTTAATTTTTCTAAAACGCCCCTGGTCGTAATCTCCCAGAAGCTTTCTGTCGCGTTGAAGCCCCGGAAGGGTTCTCTAGTGCCCACAAAGCCACCTCTACATTTCTTTTCTTAATTCTCCTCGAACGGTATTTGGTCTGGTTTAGCTGAAGCGATCCGGTCCAAGAAGAAGTATACTTGCGGTCTTCTTCACCAACTCTTCGCCAGCCCATTAGCTCCACGCCCATAATACATAATAAACTGTACATAAGCACATACTTATATAAATATAAGATGATGCCAAAACATTTCAACGAAACTGTTTTTCTTCTTCCTCTCTTTGTTTAATTAATTTTTTCGAACCGGTAAAATTTTAAGAAAACCTGTAAAACTTGTGTTAAAATAAAGTCAAACACATTGCTTATAAAATGTTTACCATAATTTAAAAAAAAATTAATATTCAAAATTTTATGCAAAAAAAAAATTATTTTTGTTTTATTGATTTTTGGAGGTTTCTTGAATAATTAAAGCATAATAAATGTATATGTTGTAATTTTTGAATAAATTTTGGTCAGCATGGACAAATATAAGAATAAAATAATTAGCCAATATTACTTAAAAACATCGAATAGAAACTTAAATTTAAAATTATTCAAATTAAAAAAATTCTAATACAATTTTTGAAATAAATTATACTTTTCGATTTGTAGGGAAATTTTAAAAGAAAGCTCTGCTATTAATAGCTCTGAATAAGTAATAAAGAAATTATGACTTATGAATTTGTTAATGCACCTATGAGATAATTTAGTTGCTAGTCGTAGCTTTTGACGTAATTTTTATTATATAAATACACACACTTCTACTAAAAGATTCTTATATTAATAAGTATGTGCTTGTGTACTTGACTTTAGTTTATTGTTATAATTTCCTCTTGACTTTATAATATAATATATTTATTAATATTATTATTTTAAAATGTCATTTAAAGTTCTTTGACATTTCATTCAAGTTCTTATTTTATTGTTATTAATTGATAATATTATTAGTATTATTACAAACACAAATCACTCTTAGAACGTTCACCGCTTCTATTGCTTCTCATTATAAAACAATAATGTTCAATTAATACACAAGAGTGTAGGTTTTAAAACTATCACTAACTCAGATTTTTGGGTGAACAAACCCTATAATAACGTATATAATATGCACATATTATGATAAGGATTTTTTTTATTTTTACAATTTTATGTATACATACATATAGCTATGTAGGTGAATGATCATCTAATGTTAATGAATGCAATATTTAATAATTTATTTATTTTTTACCAATATATTGCATTTTTAAATTTAGTAATGAAATTATTTTACTAATAGAAGGATACATATAGTTTTTTTTTCATATAAAAAAAAAACTAAATTCTTAAATTTCATTTAGAAAACATGTTTTTAAAACGTGAAATTATATTAAAATTTTTACTTAATGTAAGACTATCTATATCCTGAGAATAATAATAAGATCTACTTAATAATAAACAATATAATAAATATTTAACATTATTTTACTTGCACGTGTATATAATAATTAAAAATCTAATAGAAAAATTATTTACAATAATATTTTATAATTAATATGGAAAATAATCGTTTTGAAATTAGCATTTAAATTATTTCTGAAATATTTTGATCAATGATCGTTAATAATCAATTATATACTCGTACATTTACATATACTTGAACATATATTAAAATTTTATTCATTGCTGTTATACTTAAGTTGCTTTACGCAAATATTATGGTAAAAATTTCAAAAGTAGTTCACGTTTACAAACATTCTAGTTTAAGAAGTACTTCAAAATTGTTAAGATGGCTCTCAAAATCTATTTCAATATACTTAAAAGATTTTTTTTTTTAATTTTTCAAGTTGAAACTACTTTATGAATACCCAATTATTGCAAGTAAGTCATAAAAATATTGCAATATTATTTAAGAAATTGCAATTATTTTGAAAAGAAGAATTTATTTTTGGTTTTACTTCAAAATTGTATGACAAATTGTATAGTTTGCATACTGTGGTTAACACATTTTCTGATGTTTTTTGATCTCTCCCCCATTGAAATGTTCCACCCTCCTCCGGTCAAATTACGAACAATATTATCGAACAACTTCAATAATTAAATTTAACTATAGCCTTTCTTAATTTTTAACATCAACTAAATTTATTGCTGAAAATTTATTTATTAAAAAATAAAAATAAAAGTATTGAAATAAAATTATATATGTATATCTATATTTAAATATACGAGTAATATTATATAATATTATATTTTTATTTAATATAATTTAATTGTATTAACATAAGAAATTCAAATTAAAATTAAATATTTTTTCTTTCCTTTATTATTTTACAGGAACCATTGGAATTACGTAAACGTCTTGAAGAAGTACGTCTATTAGAATCACGCCGTTCGGCACGTTTAGCTGATCAAGATCGAGATACAGATTTTGCACGTTTAGCTGATATGGCTGGAGATCGTCGTCGAACATCACATAATATTGATGTGCCAATAGTTTTTACACAACAACAAAAGTATGTTTTATTATATTTTATTTTATTTTATAAAATATTAAATATTATAAACATTTACATACGCACATGTAAATATTAATTTTTTTTTAATTTATATTTGTTATACAAAATTAGATAAGTATATTAATTCTCATACATTGATTTATTTAAATGACCTCAAATTAATTTAAGCTCAAGAGAATTTCTGTTATCTAATAAAGAAAAAGAAAAAACTAATAGAAAAATAAAAAATTAAATAAAAATTTTACATTTTACATAGCTATTTCTATTTACATTTTAAAATATATAATATATTTATATATACATAGATTTATATATTTGTATATAAAACAAATTAAAATATTTTTATTCAAGTCTTTATTTAGAATACTTTTATTTAGTTTTTTTTTTTTTATTTTTCGAAATTAATTTTTTTTTTCTTGCCTTTGATATTTAAAAGTGTGGTATACGTAAATTAAAAGCACCATGTCATTGACATTATATATCACTTGTATAAACATTGAACACAAAATAATTACAATTTGAACTTTTCATATTATTACCTTAATACTTATAAAATGTATGTACAAATATATATTTGTGTACACATGTATATAAACGTGCATATCATGTAATTTTAATTTATAATTTTGCTTAAAAGTTTTTAATTTTTTTATTAATATTAAAAACCTATATAATGTACTAGTATGTATTTATATTAGTATGCATGTAAATTCCAAAATTAAAATTAAAAAAAAATGAGGGCTTTAAACTTTACCTTAAAAATTTTATAGATATAACCTTTAAATACTTTTTCATTTTAAAAGAAAAATACATATTTATGTACATTTGTACATACATAATTAAATTTTTCGTGTCTACTATAGTCCGGTTAATTTTACCAAATTCGAATAATGAATTTTTCACTGTAAATAATAATTTTTCTTTTTTATTAAATTTTGCGGTTTAAACTTAGTAACAATACGCGGCAATTCTACTCTAACTATTTCAATTTATTATTAAAAATTAGTTGCGAATATTGCAATTTAGAAAAAAATTAATTAAATTGCTAAAAATAATTTAAAAATTTTCCGACCCAATGATATGGTGGTAATACTAGTAATGACAGTGCTAGTATAATAATTATACTAAACTGTGTACAATGTATAAACGTACGTTATACATTTTCGGCTTAGAAAAATTTTTTATTTTATCTAAATTTATTGAATTTTTAAAATAAATTCGGGATATAAATAAATCAAAAGTTCATTTTTATAGTACATACCTATACATACTATATTATGTATATGGCTTAGAGCTTTAAAACGCATTTGACATTATCTACTTAAATGCACTTGCAAACTATTAACTTTTAGGTGACAAAGATTTGAAAAGGAAGTCATGGGTTATTTTTTTTTTCCTTAATTTAAAATACAAAAAAATATTAGATTTTGAATTTTTAGAATTCAATTTTATCTGATTATGTTATATTTGTATATTTTTAATTTTTCGAACTCCTTTCTTCATATTGCTTGAATCTGTGCACGTACATTTGTAGATATACGTTTTACATATGGTATGTAACAGAAAAAAAAATAATTCTAAATGAATTTAGTATGCCAATTTTTTTTTTATAAAACTTATGAAACACAACATTTAACATTTAAATTAAGAGCAATATAATTAACGTTATAATTTAGTTGTTATGAGTAATAAATATCGCGATGAAATGAATTTATATGTGTATTTAAATATGCATGTATGTATATGTGTGTTAAGAAAAAAAAAATTCAAAGTTAATCATAACAAATCATTAAAAAATTTTTTTATTTTCTTTGAAAAAGCTCAAAAAGCATATGTTCATACATATAAAATATTATTTTTAAAATTCATACATACAAGCATAAACAGCTATAAATACGTCGCAAAATGTGAACGTAAAAACCGGTGTAAATTCATATCGTAAATTTCATTGAAATTTTTTTTTGTTTTTTTTTAATTTTTATTTTAATTTATACAATTTAGTTTTTTTTTTTATAATTAAAATCAATGTTTTCCCCTCCTGAATCGCAAATTTAAAAAACAGAAACTTTGTATACAAAGTTGGAAACGTAAATTATTTTTCCGGTAAAAAATACTTATAATTTGAGATGTTGATTACATATACATACATATTATGTATGTACATATAAGTGCCATACTCATATTACAGATTGTGTGTTATACATATGTACAAATAACAATATACAAATAATATTTACTTTAGTTAATTATAAATTTTATATATGTATATACATATGTACAATGTAATTAAATATTAAATTGTTATATATACATACGTACATTATATATACTTTTTTTCTTGACTTAATGTCTTATTAATTTTTTTCAAAGATGAAAAGTCAAGTTCCCACTTTGGTAAATTTATAAAACTTGTAATAAATAGAATAAGTACGTATTATGTATTTGCATATTCAGTATACTTACATAACATAATTTACCCTATACGTATATTCGTAAATTTCTTCTCCTATTTGATATCGTAATTCTTAAGGGGTTTGTTCCTATAGTTGTTTTGCTGCTACACGAATTGAACACATTTTTTTTTCCCTTTTTCTGCTTCTCATTATTATTTTTTAAGATGAACGTTTTTAATTCATATGTACATAATTACATACATACATGTTAATATAAGTACATACATAGTGTATTTATATATTTATATTTTGTACAATTTGTTTATGTAATATCAGCAAGAATGTCAGCACCAGCAGTATAACATGTATGGTTATGTAGTGTGCCGTGCCAATTTCGTTCCAAATTTATTTTTATAGCAAACGATCAATGATCGTGTTGCATGAAAATATTTTTTTTTTTTTTTCATTTTTATTTCTACTTTTATTTTTCTCGGTGTACTTTATTAGAAAAGATGACGTAAAATATAATGTTAAGTTTGCTAAGTGGGTATTTTTTTTTTGTAAAAGAAAAAAAAATATAAATAAAAAATTTAAATCAACACATTTAAAAAAAACAAAATTGTTATGTTGAGATGAATGTACACAATAATAGCTTTCATGACACCAGCAGTAATAATAACAATAATAATATACACAAATATGCATATATGAAATGTATATATATTTATAGATGAGTGTATATGTATAAATACGGATGTGTTTGTTTGCCATATGATTTCTGTTTTGTAACTCATATTTGTTCAAGATTTTTTTTTGTTGCTATTATAAGATTTTCTGATAAGAATTAAGAGAGAATGAACAGCTTTTTTATAATATTATTATGATGGAATATCCTCTTTGTTTTTTGAATTTTTCAATATTTAATTTACATATTTAATTAAATTATCTATTAAAAATTATTTTCATTCATTTCTTTCTCTAATAATTGTTAATTTAAAATTTTTACTATGCGTATGTATATAGGTATACATAAATGTAATTATAATTTACCTTTTACATTTTATTTCTAAGACTCCACACCTTAAAAAATTGTTTTGAGCTCAATAGTTTTTTTTATTTAAAATGGTCCATAAAGAAATTTTGCTTTCAATTGAATTCAAATAAATTTTTTCATAATCCTATCATTTATTTTTAAAACGGACCAATACATTTATTACACTTCACTTATATATTGTTTCAAATTTCTTACATGCTTATACGCATACATATTTACCTATACTTTAAATAAATAATTTGAGTGTACTTATTTGAATAAAATTTTTTGGTATCCTTTTTCTATTAATAGTGTCTAGACATTAGCAAATGATTTATTACGCTTAAAGAAATTTTTTTTTCCGCAACCCATGTTGAAGAAAAGTGGCCTCTGAATTAGTAAAATTTAAATTTTGGCACTTCATATTTTCAAAATTGTAAACTTTTCTAAGTTTCTGTAAGAGCAGAAAGCTAGAAAGAAAATCGAATTTGACCAGTATGTTAACTTATTTTTTAATTTTCGTTCTTACTCCGAAAAGTATGCAATATTTTTTTATTGCATAATACATATGAATAGTTTTGATAAAAATAAACATGTAATAATAATTTGCACATATGTATTTTGACCTTATGTAATTATAAACCAAAAATAATAGCATATATTTATATATATATTTGTGTGAATTTAATCAAAATTATATATTTTACTCGTACATAAAATGTTATAGTAGAATTTCGGAAAAATTAATTTATCTAAAAAAAAAAATAAAGTGATAATTTTTGTTGGTATCTAATGCACTTTGATAAAATTATAACAAAAAAATTTTGTAACCCATTCTAACTTTTGTTTTAAATGTTACAAATTTAATTATATTTAAAGAACATATTCATACAATCATGTATAAAACACGAATGAATTTTTAATATGATTTTTCGAAACTATTTCTGCATACAAAAATTATATATAATTTGCTTAAACCAACACCTCATTTTCTTAAATGAGTGCGTATAGTTAATAACGCGTATAACCTCTTCATTAATTTATACATATACCTACATATTGTATACCTGTAGAAATAATATATGTATTTATTAAAAAAAATTTATATTTGAAACGTTCCCAACTTGTAAAATATAGCAATTCTCAAGGTAACAAACAAAAAAAAAAATAAAATTTTTGTGCCAGTTTTCCAATTTTTTTTAAAACAAAAATTATCAATAGTATATACATATGTATGTATGTACTTACAAATATCTGTACGAGTATATGGGTACTATGCCTATGTTTATAAAAGAAAATAAAAATTAAGTAATATAAAATATATTTTTGAAATTTATTCACAAAATTCGTGCATACTTACATACATACATACACGTATTCATTAACGGTAATTTTTTAAAGCTCTTTTATGAAAAAAACCAAAAAATTAATATGATATTGTGGGTCGGTTGCTTATTTTTGAATATTTGAAGATATTTACAATTATTATATTCCTTGGTTTTTTTTTTAATAAAATTTTTACATATAAACAGAAATCTGAATTTTGCAAAAACATTCTGTTTTGTTGACATGTCATATTGCATCAATTCAAAAATAAGCATTGGAAAACATTTCTATTAATTTTTTTTTTTTAAATGAAACTAATGAGAAATTTTAGTTCTTGTAGTTCGTTCCGACCTAAAATGAAAAAAAAAAAAACCAAAATGAATAATTCAGAATTTTTTTGAATATTTTTATAATTCTAAATTTCATATATTGTTTTTGTAGTAAATGTTAAGTATCCTTCACGGAACTTTAATTTGAAGTTCATTAATGTCAATTATATATATTTTGTACTCGTACCAATTTATACAAAATTGTATTATAACTATCTCAAATTTACTACACTCAAATTAATGGAATTTACAAATAGGGCATTAAACATTAACTATACTTCATATGCATTGGTTAAAGACCTCATTCTGGGAAACTAAAGAAGACTAAATAATTTGTTGATATTCCAATTTCTGTTTATAGTATGATGATACCACGTTTAACTCCGAAATGCTATATTTGGCCTATATTTTTTTTATTTTCCTTAAAAATATATGGTAAATTTTTTCAGAAATCGTAGGAACCGTTCGAAAGTTGGACATATTAAAGAGCACAGTCGAACTTATATTATCTCTAATATCTCTCTTTTCACTTTCTTGTAAATTCATATAATTAACAACATAACAATACGGCATCAATCAGAATGGAGCTTAGTTTAATGTTTTATACAAATATGTAATATTGCACAATTTACGTAACACTGTATGTATACGTGTTACGTAAATTGTGCATTTACTAGTTCATTCACAATAATTATAAAATAAAAATAAAAATATTTTTACCAAGTTTTTTTTTTAACTTTGTTGAAATACATGCATGTGAAGTTGTCATTTTTTGCCATTACTGTCACCCATAGGTCAGACAGTAATGGCAAAATTACATTATAAAAAAATATTTCATTTTGACAAAAAAAAAAAGCATCTTACAAAATAGCAATTACTATTTTTACTTATTTTATGCTTGTTGGTTTAACTGACTTACTGACCTTGCTGAATTTTGTTTTCTTCTCTTTTCTTCTTACTTTTCATTTTTATTTTCTCATATTGTATAATCTGCGTAATTATATTATTAATTTGTATATAGTCATTTAATAAACACTCATTATATACCTACATATATCTACAAATAAACATGTTATGGATAAGAGCTCTAGAGCTATATATTTTTGTGTATAGATATAATATGGTATGTGCAACAATTTTATAAAAATTTTCAATGCGTGACAAAAATAAAAATCTTTTAAAAAAAAATAAATTAATTCAAACGTTAATCGTAAATAAAAAAATTTATAGTTTTTAAATGAATTTATTTATTTATGTATAATAAAAGTGAAATGAAACATCAGAAAATATTATGCATTTTAAAATTTTAAATAAAAATTTATTACCTGAATTTGTTGGTTTTGTTTTTTTTACACTTTGAACCTTCATTTTAATAAAATGCCGGCACTTTATATAAAAAATTAAATTACGTTTAAAGAAAAAAAAAACATTTTCTTAACAATAAAAATGCAATAATTTTAAATATGATTTTTAAATTTTGAGTAAGAAACTAGGTTCCATATAAAGATCAATAACTCCTATAATAAGCAGTTTCATTAATTAGATATTTTGCAATTTCAGACAATTGAAATTTAAGTTCCGGAACAATGAAATAAAAATACTTTCACAATTTCAGCAAGAAAGTTCAATTTCAAGTTTAATGAATTCTAAAGAATCACTTTCATATTATTCAGTTTCAAAATATTTATAATTTTTTTTCGAAATTGATTGTTGCGACTGTTTTTTGTACCACAAATTCCACTAATTATTATTTTGTATTCTTATTTTCATTATTAATAAAAAGCCTCCTTTTCATAGCAAAATATAAAATTAAAAAATATCGTGTGATTAATAAATTTTTAAACCTATAAAAATGAGTAATTCAAAATATTAAATAACTTTCATTTTAAAAATGATTTTTTTTTTTTGAAATAGGTTAAATATGAAATTATAAAGAAAAAATTAAAATTAATTACCATGATTAAAAGAAAATATACAGTAGCCATACATTCAAAATTACAAAGAAAATTGAATTTATTATTATTGTTTTTTTTTTTGGAAATTGAAACTTTAAATTAAATTTTCATCTTGTTTTTATTACCTTTTTTCAATTTAATAGCTCACGCAAACGTCGTCCATCATATTCACAAGATGAACGAGAAAATTTCTTACAATTTCGTGATGAAAGTGAAATGGAAGCATGTAACGCAGCTCTTGTACTTATGAGTCTATCATGTTCACCCCGATCTCCAAGTATAAATAAAGGTAAAAAAAAAATCAATTTTATATATTATTTTCATATATTATAATTAATTATAAATAAATAATTAAATTTTAACTGGAAATTAATTTTTTTTTTTGTAAATTAAATAAATAAATTTTTCCTCTCTTTTGACTTTAAATTATTTTCAAAGCAAAAAAAAAAATTTTTTCTTTTTTATCATGCAATTTGATTAAATTTATTTTTCATTTTATATTTTGGAATTAAAATATTAATATACATATACATACATATATGCTTTTTTTATATTTAGGTCAATGGAATACATTCGGTTCATCACCAGGTAGCAGTAGTGCATCATGGAGTTCAGGATCGTCTTCTCCGCCATTAAGTGATGACGGATCAACTCTTCCAATGTTGCATTGTGCCAATAATAATAATATTAGTAATAATACTAACAATAATAGTAATAATAATAACAGTGTTATAAATAATAATAATCGTAATCGTACAACATCATTATCAACGTCTGATGAAGGAATTGTTATGGATTATGGTGAAGAGACACCACGTAAACGAAAGGTATTTATAAATTTTTATTATAAATATATTAAATAAAAAGTATATTTTTGTATAGTATCTATATGTACAGTGGTGCGTCTATTTTTTTTTTCATTAAAAATTCTTGGGATCAGTTCTATTTACAATTGATTAGAAAATAAAAACAGGGGGTTTTTACTATTTTTATTTAACATTTAAAAATATTTAACTTGAAACTTCGAAATTTTATAGAGAAATCAGAGCCTTTTAATGGAAGAAGTTATTTTACTATGATTCATGCGATATATGGTATGATTTTAGAGAAAAGGCTTAAGTTTCATTTTACGGCTTGAATATCCGATTTAAAATGGTTTTTTTTTAATTTTGTGGTTCCGGTTTCCATTTTAGGCCACAAAAAAGCAATGTTAATTTTCTTTCCGTGAAGTTTTCTTTATTATTTCAGATACCAGGTAAGAAACTATTTCATGTATCTGTCAAAAAGGAGGTTAGGCTAAGTTCGTTTCCTATTCCGAATAAATAGAGCATTGGTTGTGTATTTATAAATAAATATTTTAGACCTAGAATAGCAAAAATTGTAAATTAATATATTATGGTAAAATGATGAGGTAAACTTAAATCTAATCTCGTAAAACTATTATAAAACCAATACGTTTCGTAAATAATAGGCACATAATTCAAAAACACGAAGCATTTTGTTTCGGTATATTATAATTCAATATTAATTATTTTTTTTTGTTTTTTACCAGACGCTGCACTGAACATATGAATTTATTTTTAATCTTTGTATGTCTAGTAATAAATATAAATCTCTAGTATAAATATAATTCGAATATACTGTTTATTATTTTATTTAATATTTTAAATTTACTTGAATTTAGAACAAAATTCTACACTAATGTCAAAAGAATGTTTTGTGCTAAAAATAGCATAATAATAAAATATATTTAATTTTTCGATAAATCATGATGAAGAATAAGACAAAAAAACAAAATTAATTAAATTTTATATACTAGAATTAACGACATAATTGCATATGTATAGCTTCTCGTACATACCATACATACATACCTGAGTAATATTATGTAATAATTTCGATACTTGTCTAACAGAATGTCCTAAACGACAAATTATTTTAGCAAAATTTCGCTGTTCTAAAATTTTTTTAAAAATTGATAAAATAAATTTTATATTGTACAAGAAAACAACAATATTTAAATGCCAACAGATTTTTTTAATTTTTGTTCAAAATTTCTATAATTTACGCTTACCGTATTTTCCGGGATAAGTGTCGATATTATGTCTTATTAAAACATTATGTATGTTATATTATATTAATAAATTTTCAAATCAGTTGAAAGTAGAAATTCTTTATTATGAATTTCCTTAGATGATTCGAGTGTCAAAAATCTTATTAATATTTTAAGGCATTTTAAAATATTCCCCGTTTTTTTAGTTATAAATATTACAAACACTATATTTGACAATTTACGATATTCATAAAATTCATATTACAATATGCAATACTGTTCTATAAGCTTTTTTTTCTGAATAGTGGAAATTTATATAAATATAATTATAAATAAAAAAAATTCCTATTGTATTAATAATTTCAATGACGGATACATGCAGTTTAATATCATAATTTTGTATTTTCAAATTCTTTCATAAAAACAATATTGTAACTGTAATTGTCAAACTGTACAAATTAATATTTCTACTGAAATATTAATTTGTTTCTACAGCCTATTCAGTACAATAGAATTTTATAAATAAAATTGATATTAGAGGGTAATTTAGATGTTCATCTTATAAAATAACAATTACTATAAAATAATCGCTTTCTATTATTAGAATTCTCTATATTGAATAGAGAAGTTAAGGAGTAGGTTTTAATTATATAACTCGTCTGTATAATTACCGCATCATATGACTGAGTTATATTGAAGTCTTGGAGTGTTATACAATAATATTTTCATATTCTCTTAAATGGAACTCATATACATTATTATAATTTTAGAAAATTTTATAATTGCCACTAAAAATTTGATTTTTAATTTAGATAATATTTAATTAAATCTTATTTTTTTTTTCACCAATGTGTTAATATTTTTAGCGGCTTTTTACTGTTGTTGTATATAACAACACAAATATATTTTATATATGTCATATACATACTTATTCTATTAATATGTACATGTAGATACTACATATTTATTATGTTAGCAATATACTATGATGTATGTACAATTGTACATTTGTATATACACAAAAGTTTCCTTTTACTTTTTATATTTTTCTATTTCTAGTTTTTGATTTTTTCATTTTTTGTTTTGTTTCGTTTTTTTTTTTTGGCTATTTAAAAACGAATGAAAAAAAAAAAAAAACATTGAAAACACATAATTCGTAGGTGTTGTCACTTTTTGCCGTTTCGTTCTTTTTATATTATATATACCTATATACAAATTTAATAAGACATATTTTTATATTATAAGTAAATATGTATAAGTATGTATGTAATATTTTTTCTTGCCACTATACAAAGCTACTTGCAAATGGTTTAAGACCTTGTTCAAAAAAAAAAAAATAAAATTATTTTTATTTCGAGTTCCGTCAAATATTTTTACACCAATTTTCAAATACCGTAACTTATAACATATTATATACATACATATATACTTACATTTATATATACATACCGTATGTATGTATCATACAGTATGGCATAAAACGTGAGTAGAAACAAAAAAAAAATTAAAATTAAATTTAATACTGTTTTAATATTATCATAATATTATTTATTATACAGACACATACATACATACATGCATACATACGTACATATACGAACGTATAATGGACTAGGTATTGATAAAAATTTACAATAAAATACAAAAATATTAAAATTAAAACTTAAAAAAAAAAAAAAATTAAAATAAAATTAAACTAGAATAAAATAATAAAAAAAAAATAAAATAAAAGTAGCAAAAAACAAAAAAAAAAATAAAAATTTCAAGGCACAAGCAACATTTTGTTGACGATTTCAAGGTTGTTCTGATTAATTCAATTTAATAAAGCAATGCCAGTAAATAGAGTATGTACCGTACATACATACATACATAATATGAACATATACGAATATTTCTTTCAATTAATATCTATATTATATATAGATATATACATATATATATCTATATATATGCAAAAATTTGTATTTTTGTACAAGTTACAATTATAATTCACATTCATACATACCATGTCGGAATAATTTATAAAAATATATAAGAATATACAAAAATAAAACTATGTATATTCAGATGGGTGTTATTAAAAATATAAAATATAAAAATAAAAATAATATATATGTTTATTATACAATAAGTATATAAGTATAAATTTTCTTATATATGCAAGAGTACATAAAAGTAAATTGCCATTTTTTTTTTATTATTATAAAAATTTCAAAAACAGAATGAAGAAAAAAACTGAACTAAAGATTTTATACATAATAAAAAATATGGCCTACAAAAAAAAAAAAAGAAAATATTTTTGCTAAAATTTTACATATGCATACAAACATACATATGTATATTAATATTTAAATGCCTAAAGCACGGCTATGTTTTAAATAGAAACTGAACACTATAGTAAAAATATAATATTGAAAATATGTTATTTTTCTATTTTCACTTAAATACCTATTAAAAATACCGTTACTTAATATGTATAATTTTCCCGGTGTTTTTTTTCAACTGAAAAAAAAAGTATTATTTTAGTAATGTGAATTTGATGAACGTATATTTTTTTTTGTTTTTTAATTCATACACTGTATTATAATAATAGGGTAACATTGAACTGTAAATGTAATCTGATTATTAAAAATAATTAAGAATAATATAATACAGATTAATTTATATTAATTTTTGGTTATTAAAATATAATTCCAAGGATATGTGCAATAAAAACGAAAAATTCTATTGCATAGAACTAATCTTATTTCATTCAATTATAGCCTCTTTCTATATTTAATTAGAGAATCCAAATTCGGATTTCGGAATTCCGGAACACCAAAATCCATTCGTTTTTTAAAAAAAATCGAAATTCCGAAATCCGAATATTTTTTGTTTTTTTCTTGTTTTTAATACGGTAAATACATATGTATTTTAATAATATTAATTATATAGTATTTGTTATACAAAACCAAAGTATGTTAGGTAAATTTTATCGGATTTTTTCGAATAATGTTTACTGTTTTGTATTCCTCCAAGAAGTGTTCAACCAGATGAAGTTTTTTCTGTCGCTAGAACATTTTGAATAAAAATCAGGTCTAGTCTTTATAATACCCACATTCCATAATTTTATGTATGTTAAGAAGCTATTTTTAAAAATCAGAATTAAAATATTGAATTTGTCTTGTTTTACTAAAATCTTAAATAAAAATTGAATTTTATTTAATTTAAAATATTTTAAACATTAAATTTTTCCTTTTGATTTTTTTTCGTAATAACTCCGGAAATATACCGGAATTCCGGATTTCATTTAAAGTAATTCCAAAAATTTAAAAATTAATTTGGTAAAAATTTCGATTCCCCATAAGTTAATAAAAAACCCTAAAAAATTGACTTAAAAATTTTATAAATTTTAAAAAGTTATAAAATTACACTTACTTCACGCAATCATAGTGGTAAATTTTAATAACAATTTCAATTCTATCGCTTTTTGCTATCGTTATATTTTTCTGATTATTACATTTTAAAATGCAAAATCATTTTTCTTGATAAGTATATAAAATTCATTACATCTTTATATAATTATTGCATAGGTCTGACCGGACCACTATTAAAAATTAAGTATCTATTTTATCTTATAAACTTACAATTGACCATCTTTAGAATTTGGCGTAGTAACTTAAGAATAAAATGTTGGTATAGTACCATTTTCATTTTTTAATTTATCTAGAATATATCAAACAATTTTTCATCGAAATTTTCACCTTAATGTATGAATATTGGAATAATTGGAAAAATCTCAATGATTCTGAAAAAAAGAGAGGAAGATATGAAAAAAATCTCTGGAACTCTAATATAAATACTGCAATATTTTACTTGTTTAATATCAATTAAAAATTCTACATAATTCAATTAGAAATTCTATGATTTATTTTATGGTACCTTTACATAAAGAAAGTTTTTGTTATAAACCGAAAATTAATAAGGAGAAATAAACATTAACAAATTCTAAAATAAATATATTCAAAGAATTCTAAAGAATTTCTAATTTTTTTTAAATAATTTGTGTATTCCTTAAAATATTTAATTATTTTAAAAGTGATAGAAAATGTAAACCCCACAATTCATTTCCTATTAAATAATCAAAAAACAATTTTTTTTTTTCTGTATAAAAAATAGTTGTTTGTGTATAAATATATTAATAAATATATACACACATACATCTTTGAGAAAAATGCATTGTGTATTTTGTACACAACATAAGCATTGCAATTTATTTTTCTTTTTTGCATTGAGAAATGCAAAAACAAAATTTCAAGGTAAAACTGATAAAAAAATAGCAAAAATGTAGAGCAAAAATAGCAACGGATTTTTAATTTTTTGTTTTTTTTTTTTTCGTTTCTTTCTTTTTTTTTCAAATATTATAAAAATAAATAATGTATGTACTTTAAAAGTATACACAGATGATTTTCTATTTATTTTTATTGAAAATCTTTTCTACATTTACACTATAGGTATAGGTGATTTTCTTATACTCTTTTTCCTGTATATTGTATAAATTATTTTGTATTCGTAACCACCTAAACGCGAGAAATGAATACAAAAAGTCAACAATAATGAAATTTTCTTCTAAGAGATAATTTTTTTTTGTTTTTTTTTTGAAAAAGGATCATGCGCGTTGCATTTTTTTTTCTTTTGTTTTTTCTTTTATTCTTTTGTAAGAAAAACGGCTCCCAGGCGATATTTTTGTTATGCATTTTATTAAGTTTTCATTATTTTTTATAATTATCAAAAATCCATTAAGCCGTTTATAATATGCTACGAAAAACTTATTGCTCTGATTGGAATTAGGGTCCTTTTCGCCGTACCAATTATGTGGACCATTTAAGAAAAATATACAAAGGTTTTATTATAAACCGAAGATTAATAAAAAATCTTAAATTATTATACAAATTGTTTTCTTATAGTAATTCTAATTTTAAATTGCAAATATTTTCTATACATTCAAATTATACATTTGAAAAATTCCATTAATATTAGATAAAAAAAATTGTAAAAAAAAAAATATAAAAATAAATGTAAAAATATTTCAAAAAAAATTTTTTGGCCCCCATTGTATCTTCTGTCTGTGTCATCATATTTGAATGGATGATCGATTTTCAAGAAAATATATACATATACAATTTTTGATATATTGTACAAATATATATATATATATATATCAAAATTGTTGATCTAATGCCAGTTTTGCACGTTAAATATTTTTCGTTGATTCATTTTGATTTTAATTAAATTTGATAAAAAAATTTCATATATAAAAATACAATAAATAAGAGAATCTTGAATACGGAATCCAATTCTCATCAAAGGAAATCGATGGACAATATTTGATTCTTATCCCATACAATATTTAATCCTTAATCCTATCTGCCTTATTATAATTTAAAATAATGTGCCTTAAAGACTTTCAGCTCATATACCTCTATAAATGGAAAATTATTTACTAAATTAGTATATATTCTTCTATATTATTTACATAGGCACATATGTAGGTACTTATTCATAATTTATTCATAATTTCAATTTCGAAAAATTTAAAATCTCCCTTATTTTGTAATTTTGAGACGTTCATTCAAATTAATTTACTTTTACTCTAAACATGTAGCTGGGTATACACGAATGTAAGTATATAGTTACATAAATACTTAGGATTTTATGTACACACTTTATTACCAATTAAAACTTGATATATGTATATATAAAAAAAATTTTTATATCTTTTGGCACATACTTATGGATATATGAATGTATATATACATTTTAAGTACAACGTATGTATATGCACATATTTAATAAGCTTTAATACAAGAGATACAACTCTTAAGACTAGATCATCCGCATGCAAAAATTAAAGCATGCATAGTATATACTTTATATATACATACACATGTATGTGAGAAGAGTAACAATAATAATAGCAATAATAAGAGTATAGTATTTATAATAATAATTTAAGAAGATAACCTTGAAATTTTTTTTCCTCCATATATGTAGATATATATAATATAGTATACATATCATATATATATATGGTATATATATCATATATATATATGGTATATATGGTATATTGCAGGCAAGTAAAATGATATCGAATTAATATTAAATAGAAACGATGAATAATTAAAAATAAATTTTTCTTTTCTTATATTTTTTTTTCATTTTATTCTTAACTTACTACATACCCACACTTATTTATATATATACGTATAACATATATGTATATATATAATAAAACAATTTTTTAATGTATTATTATTTTATTTTTTTTCATTTTTTTTTTGGTTATTTAAAAGTTCAGTCAGTCAAGCAGTCAGTATTTTATTAGAACATTAGATCATTCCATATTCCATTCAGCTATATATTTTTATAATAATAATAATAAAAATCACAACACATTAATAACATATTTATAGTTTATACATATACGTATTAGATATATGTACATATGTCACTTTATGTATGTTTGTATATATATTTTAAAAAAATTCTATACTATGTACGTATGTACATGTATATATAATATGTTTTTTGTTTAAATGCCACGGAAATTTAATGACAGTGATATAAGAAAATTATAAGAAATAAACAAAAACATGTTGTTATTGAATATAGCTAAACAAAAAAACAAAAAGAAAAATAGAAAAAATGAAATTTTAAAAAGTAATTAAATACAAATACGACAATACTACACCCAAAAATACTACAAATTATTGCAATAAAAAAAAAAAATATATATATATATATAATATATGTATATATATTACGAATTGTATACTTAAAATTGTTGAAAAAATGTCATGTCATATGCTTGAAGGTGAAGGTGTTTTGCAATTTTCTATTATAAAATTTTCATATATATATATATACATACATACACAAACCTATACATACAAATTTATATACTTGCTTTACGTTTATTTTTATAACTACTTTATTTTCTAAAATTTCTAAAAGAGAGAAATGTTTTTCTATAATTTCGAACAAATTATACTTTACATATATATATATATATATATATATATATATATATATATATATGTATTTATGTACACCTCTGCTATTAGAATGTATATACATATATACTTTAAAAATAAGTTCAGATCAAATCAATGATTAGCAAAGTAGCTAATTTCCTGTAAATAAATAAAGCAACTTTAACAAAAGAAAAATATAATCACCCATATTCTGTTAGCCGGTTCACTCAAAAATTTTTATATTTTTTATTTTTTTTGGAATAAAATTATTTTTGAAATTTTCAAGTTCTGAACTAAAAATCAACATAGTTTTTAATAAAACCCCGTCGCCTCGAGCGATGAGACTTTTCGAGACATCATAATACATATATCACAAATTCATAAAATTCTTGCGTATTTTTAGGCGGATATCGAAAATTTAAAATGTATAATTTTATAATATTAGAATTATGCGTTTATTACCGACCGTATTGTGTAAACAATAGGTAGGTTATGTGATGGCAACAAATTTTGCATATCGAGTTTTCGGTGGGAACGTACTTCTCCATAGTAGGGAAGTGTAAATAAACTATTTTTAGCAACCTGTCGGTCTGTCGGTCTGTCGGTCTGTCGGTCTGTCGGTCTGTGTGTGCACGCGTGTATCTCAAGTTCGGCTGAACCGATTTTGATGAAATTTTATATGTAAGTTTGTTTCCACCATGGCACGGATCGATCAACTTTTGGTATATATCAGGCCTCGGTAACTGCACTTTTTAGCGGGCCTGTTTTACATTTTTGAACATTTTGAAGAAAATATTCAACCGATTTACTTGAAATTTTATATATAAGCTCAGCTCGACCGTCCGCAAAAATTCCTATGTTTTGGAAGAAATCAGGCATCGGCAACTGGACGTTTACTACGGGCCAAATATACATTTTTGTGTATATAAAGAGAAATAATCAACCGATTTCATTGAAATTTAATATATGAATTCCCCGTATTAAAACAATGAACATGTAAATTTTTTGGAAAGATCAGGCATCGGCAACTAGACGTTTACTACGGGCCAAACATACACTTTTGTGTATATAAAGAGAAATAATCAACCGATTTCATTGAAATTTAATATATGAATTCCCCGTAATAAAACAATGAACATGTAAATTTTTTGGAAAGATCAGGCATCGGCAACTAGACGTTTACTACGGGCCAAATATACATTTTTGTGTATATAAACAGAAATAATCAACCGATTTGATTGAAATTTAATATATGAACTCCTCGTATTAAAACAATGAACATATAAATTTTTTGGAAAGATCAGGGCTCGAAAACGGATTTGCGGGCCGATTTTACATTTTTCACCATTTTGAAGAAAGTATTCAACCGATTTACTTGAAATTTCATATATAAGCTTTGCTTGATCATACGCAAAAATTCCTAACTTTTGGAAGAAATCAGGCATCAGCAACTGGGCGTTTACTACGTGCCAAATATACATTTTTGTGTATATAAAGAGAAATAATCAACCGATTTCATTGAAATTTAATATATGAATTCCTCATATTAAAACAATGAACATGTAAATTTTTTGGAAAGATCAGACATCGGCAACTAGACGTTTACTACGGGCCAAACATACACTTTTGTATATATAAAGAGAAATAATCAACCGATTTCATTGAAATTTAATATATGAATTCCTCATATTAAAACAATGAACATGTAAATTTTTTGGAAAGATCAGACATCGGCAACTAGACGTTTACTACGGGCCAAACATACACTTTTGTGTATATAAAGAGAAATAATCAACCGATTTCATTGAAATTTAATATATGAATTCCTCATATTAAAGCAATGAACATATAACTTTTTTGGAAAGATCAGGGCTCGAGAACTGATTTGCGGGCCGATTTTACATTTTTCACCATATCCACAGAACAAATTGATGGAATTTCTTGAAATTTGATATTTGAGTTCTGGTTGTTACCGAAATTAACTGACGAGCATTTCAGAGAATTCGGGTAGCACAAAGCGAAACTCCACTAAGAGCCAAATTTACATTTTTCTAAGTATGTTAACTATAAGCTTACTAATGTCCTAAAAATTGGAAAAAACTATTTAACAGACATTTTTATAATATTCTGTAACACTTTCATTTAACTAGACAATACACAATGCGGTCGGTTATGTGCTGACCACATCAGATTTTTATAATATTAGATTAGCTAAAATATATTATCGAATATTCTGATCAGTACTTTTATAAGTATTTCCGCTCTTTTAGAAAAATTTTAGAATTTTAGATTTTTTTATAGTTTTAAATATATAAGTTATGGGATATTGGAATTCTCTTAAATTTTGGAGGTATTGGGAGTTATAGAAAATAAACTTTTATTCAAATGAAATAAATGATATATGTGATTTGTTAAATTCCTCTGCGATTATTTACATGTTACGATCTAAAAAAAAAATTATGTAAAATATTTAACTTGTATATTTTATAGTTGAATAATCTAGTATCATATAATTAATGTATTGATATAGGGCTAGAAATGAAATTCTTAAATAAATCTAGTTCAAATTTTGTAAAATAAAATAAAAAATACATAAATTTATATATGTGTAATTATCAAAGAAATTTTATATTCAACTAATCTTAACATACGCTAGTATAATTTTGCAATATTCTATAATTTATTATTATTGCAATAGTAGCATGATAATACATTTTTTAATAATGTGCTTTTACAATTTGCTTCCATTTTTATATTTTTATTGAACTGAAAGCTTTTTCAGCTATAAACTTTAACTTGAATTAAACATTCATAATTTTTATTATGAAGAACTGGCATTAAAAATTTTTTGCACCCACACATAATATTGAATTCTATTTATCTAACACAACAAAATGTATGTAATTGAATTTCAATTCAACAACGAATTATAAAATTATAAAATTTTTGTGTAACAAAAACAAGAAAACAACAACAACTAATTGCATGACAAAGCTCCAAAAATTATTAATTTCATAATTCAGCAACAATATACGTTCAATACATAAACTACATACATATACATTTTACATAAAATATAAGAGTTAGGGATCATAAAATTTTAATGTAAAGCTTAAAATATACAAGTATTAAAAATAATGTATTTAATGATGTTACACACTTTTATTTTCAAGTGAGAAGAAACGAAAAAAGAAGAAAAATTGAACAAAAAATCAAAGTGATAAATCATCACACTTCCATCCATAAGTATTTATGAGTGTCTATTTTATCATTGACATTGAAACGTTTTTTGTTTTGTTCATATTTTTTTTTTGTTTTTTCAATTTTTGCATTCTCAAGTTTTATTGTAGGCGGCATAATTTTTTGGAATCTGAATTTTTTTTCTCTTTTTCGAATTTTCAATATAATTTATGAATTATTTTTAACTAGAATTTACACTTTAATTAATTTTCAGCCGGGATATTTTGAAAATTTTTTTTTACAATAATTATACAATCATTTTTCTATTAATGATATCAGTAAATTGTAATTAATTAAATTTTATTCATAAATGCTTAAAATGAATTTCAAATAGAAAATGAAATAATTTTTAAAATCTAAATTTTAATAATAATTATGCATATTGTTGATTTTTATTGCAAATATTTTCTAGTTATACAGCTATTTTCTTTCTTCCATTTACGTAATTGATTTTGAATAAAACTTGACACGTGTATTTCCTTTATGTATTTTGGTTTATATACTATGGTATACTCATATAACTGCATGTGTATTCAAAAGTGATTGTAGTTTTTTAAAAAATATGCTAAAAATTATACCCCAGTTTTTCATATAAATATTATAAGAGTATGTTGATAAATTTATAATATAATTGTTTAAGTACATAAATAAATTTTATATGTGTGTTCTAATGAGATTCTGATGAAGGTGTGTAGAAAATTTAAGACTCGTGTTTTATTTTATGTACCGCTTTTATAATAGTAAAAATGGCAATATATTCATGATTTTGTTTTTCATTTTTATTATATCACATGCAGAATTCTTTCTGAGAAACAGGTTTTGCTTTTACATAAATGAATTTCGTAATACCTTTGATTTTGATTAATTTTGGAAATATCATAAAATTTTAATATATAGGCTATAATCGATTTGCTGTATTACAATAAAATAATAATTTAATTACTATAGATTTTTCTTATTTTATGTTGCTTTAAATATCTACAATACAAGAAATGTAGTTAAATTATGGAAATTTATGTAAGGAAATTAATTTTAAATACAATGCAATGTTGCAGTTAGATTAATTCTATACTTAATTCAGAATTAAATTACAGAAAATATGATTTTAATTAAAAAGCTTTAAATAATTAGTTATATAGTATGTTAATGTAGACTGAAATTTCTAACAAGTGTATATAAAAATACACAATTATATATTTCGACTTTATATATTTGAGGGAATTACTCCGAATTACTCAATTTTTATAGTAGGGTTTTACAAAAAAAAAAAATCCTATTTATTTTAAACTTTTAAAATTTGTATAAGTTGAAAATGAGATCTACACCCTAAATACTCTGTGAAGATCATTACTATACGGCCTGAAAATAAACTAGCGCCCCAGGGACCCCTTCTCCCACAATGTTATGGATTCACAATCTCTTTTGGAATAAATCAAAAATTTCATTGATCTTGTTTTATTTTACTCACTTCAAAAACGATGCACAAAAAATAAAAAAATTTTTAATTTACACCTAAAAATATGCAATTTTTTTTATATAAATCTTTCAATCTTTTTATAGAAATCTTTTTTTAAACCATTATTTTATTTGTAACTAATCATTGAATTTTTATTGTGATTATCTTTAAACAATCATTTTGGTTTAGCAGATCAAATATTATGACTTTCAATGTCACTAACGAACTGAAAAATCTTGTGGCATTTTATTGTAAATACTGTAATAAATAGAAATAAGCTGTCATTTTAATAAATTTTAAGTAACCAACTGGCAAAAAAATGTATGAAGATTTTAATGCCTGCTATGCCGTGAAATGGCATAAAATTATTATAAAAATAATTTTTTTCCTGTTTTATTACTTATTTGGATTTTCATATTATTAAATGCATTTTGCAAAATATATACGGCTTCCATTTTAAATTAAATTTCTAGCTTTTTCTTAAAAACAAAATTCTTTAAATTCTAGTTTGCATTGTATAGAATGCGTCAAATATTCTTAATCAATTTTCAAATATAAATTTAATTAATTGAAAGAAAATATTAACAATTTTCCCAATTTATTTTTTTATGGTTTTTTTTTTTAATTTATTTTTTAATTCACTTAAAATTAATCCTACGAGATTCTACTATGCAATTTTTTTTATCTTACGAGAATATTGACCAAAATAGCTAGCTACATAGCTTTGTTAGTAGTTTGGTTTTTTTCACCCATAATATAAAAACAAAATTTGAAACGTGTAAAATTCTTTAATGTAGTCATACATATATGAAATTTCTATTATACATAAATATTTATTTACATATACATGCACACATTATGTATGACATTGTATTTAAAAAAAAAAAAAAATTTATAGAAAATCTTTTGAAAATTTTATACATTTCTAAAGCTATAATATTATTAATTGAATATTTTTAATCAAGTAGAACGAAATACCGCATTCAACAAAAGAGCCATAAAGCGTTACAAAAACTTTATATACATACATATTATAAACACAATTACATATCTATAAAATTCACAGAATGTATGTATATATTATAATTATTTTGTATTCTTAAAGCCATGTATGTATACAACACACATAATAAAATATACTGTGAGTTCCAATAGTA
Source organism: Condylostylus longicornis (assembly GCF_029603195.1). NCBI lineage: Eukaryota > Metazoa > Arthropoda > Insecta > Diptera > Dolichopodidae > Condylostylus > Condylostylus longicornis. The sequence continues at coordinate 467,947 of NW_026578009.1, read as the reverse complement.
ATAGCACACTTATACAATTTGCAATTTTCCTTATACAATCGCTTTTAGAATAATAAGTTTTTAACAGAATTTAATTTCACAAAAAAATTTATTTAAATCTCTATCAAAGCTTAGATAAAAGTAAAAATAAAATTATTTAAAACAAAAGAACAAAATTTGATATTCTATAAGAAACCCTTTACACTTGAATTTTTCAATTGAGCATATTGCAGGCTCTCTAGAATGATGTAGATTATACTAATTAACAATCCCCTTTTTCTGTTAGTTTTCCAGCAGTCATTCTTCAAATATAGAAAATTTAAAAAAATAGCATTTATTTTTGACATTCTATTCAAAATTTCCCACGAATGTTCAATACGTTTGAGGTTTTTTTAGTGATTGTGGAGGGTTATTGAATTGCTCTAGTAAATTAGTTGTGTAGCTATCATTCCTTAACTGGTATTGCCGTATGTTTAAAATCATTCTTCTACTAAAAAATCCAATAACAATTCAAAATTCCGGTCTGTCCATTTTCTTTTAACACTCACACTGCATATACATATACATATATATATATATATAAGTGTATAAAATAATATTCTCAATAGTCTTTCGCTTTTGTTATACTTCAAATAAGACAATATTTAAAGAAAATGTAAGTAAGCGCTTCAGCAAGTAACAAAAAAAAATTTTTTTATTTTTTTTCTCTCTATAAAAGCAGCAAATTGCATATGGGTTAGCTTTATTTTTTGTTCTGTTTTTTTTATTTAACACACGAATTACATATACGAATATATATATATATATATAAATGCAGTTCTAATCGAAAATTTAAAAGAAAAAATCAAATAAATAAAATAAAAATATTGAAAATTCAAAAAAAAAAACAAAAAAAAAAACTGCATACATTGCAACAAAATTTGTTACGCGTGCATTACCACTACAAAATTAAAACTTTTTCATTTTCTATATATTTTCTATTCTACGTATTTATATATTGTACATACATACATATACAGCTATGTTGTATAGTATGTGCGTTTCAATATAAGCTTATTTTTTTTTTTTTTAATAACAAAGATGCATTTATAGAGTGCATATATGCAATTTACTTTTCTCGCATTATACAAAAAAAAAAACCAAAAAAAAATTATTTCAAACATTCATTTTTTTTGTTGCAGTTTATATATAATCTTGCATACACATATACATTCATGCATTATTATAGATATTGTATGAATGTATTTTTTTTTTATAAATAATATGTTAAATATTATGTGCACACGATTGTCATGCGCAATAAAAACTATTGCATTAAAATTAAAAAAAAAAATTTTATTTTTATTTTTTTATGCCGATTCTTTTTAATCTTTTTGTTTCATATTTTCATTTTTAACATATTTTTATATATATTTCACATATATATGTATATATAAATGAATGTAAATAATTGTATATTTTATAATGATATACAACTATTTTAATATACAAAATTTCGAGTGTATAGCATTTGTATATAGAATAGAAATCCAAAACAACTACTACAAAAGAAAAAAATTTAGAGAAAAAAAATGCAAATAATTTTGTTCATATTATTTTGAAACAAAGAAAATTGCATTTCAAATCTTAAAAAGCAGAATAAAGAGAAAAAAAATCAGAAAAAAGAAAATGGTTTTCTATGGTGACTGCATTTTATAAAACAAATTTTTTTTATTCTTCTTTTCTTATGTATATATATACATACCTACATATATTTTTTATTTATATTCTATTCTTATATTTTTTAAATTGATATACGGCAATTTTATTTTATTTTTATTTAAATGTCATATATACACACATTTTTCATATATATATATACATACATATGTTAATTTCTTCATATATTTAAAGTATATAAGTACTGCATATTAAAGCTTTTTTTTCGTAATACATACATACATACATTCTGGTATATAAGAATATATTTGAATAATAATAAAAATAAGGATTTTATTACTGAGATCACCGGCCGGCTAAAATATAAATATGAGCATATAAAGAAATAAAATGCAATATAATTAATATTATATATATAAAAGTATTTTAATATTAAAAATAGATTTTTTAAAAATCTTCTTTATATTTATATATTTTTATGGGAAGTTTTATAAATATATAATATTAAAATAGTTATAATTATTCGTATGCAAATTATTAATGAGAATTGAATAAAATATTATAAAACATGAGTTTAAAATATTAGTATATATAAAGAAAAATTTAAATGTATTATATATTAGTGTTATATTTATTGAATAAAACTCGCATATGAAAAAATATATTTATATATTTTATAATAAATTGAGAATCAATAATTATTATTATTCATAATAAATTCATTTTGTGTACAATTTCGTATTATCGAATAAAATAAATTTAATTTGTATAAGTCATGTCACGTGCAAAAATTATGTTCATTTTGTAATAAAAAAAAATTATTCATAATTATTAAAAAAAAAATTTTTTTTTTGAAATGTGAATTATTTCACCCTGTATTTAGTACACGTACTAATATACATATAAATAATTGTAAAACTATTCATTTTAACAATGGTTTATTCTTTAATAATAAAATTATCGCTAGCGAATTCAATTAATTCGCTTGAAAATTAATTAAAATTTTTATTCATAATATTTTCCTAAAATATAATTTTACTTTTATATTAAATAATTTTGATGGATGTAGGTTGTTATATATAGATTATATATATAATTAGTCAAATTTTTCGAAATTTTTTAATAAAATTAAGCTAATGGTATATTATATGCTAAAAATTAGTGTTTACAAATTCCAAATTTGGTCAATTACAATAGTACGAGTATCAATGTATAACAGAATAATAAACGGAATTTTGTAGTTGTTTTTGAATTTATAAAAATTATTTGGAAGTTTAATTAAATAAAATTTTATTAGAAATTTACCCATATTCTGTTAGTCGTATTACATAAGGTGATGATGCAGCATTATTAAAAAATATTTGGGTTTTCATTATAAAATTTTTATTTTCGAATTAATTTTATTCAGAAATTTTTGAATAAGAACCTATATCAATTGATTCGTCTAATAAAATATACATGATTAATTCATTAGTGTTTTTGTTTCTTTTCTATTTAAGAAATCCTAGAAAATATGGGACATTTATTTGGTAATTAAATTTAGGCAGTCTTTACAATTTTATGTAAATGCAAGCATTTAAGAATTAAAATTATGTTTTGAAGAGCTTTAAAAATGAAATTTTTTTTTTGTTATTAAAAATTATATATTGCGTGGGTTATTTTTCAAATAAAATTTTCAGAAAAGTTAAATGAACGCAAATAGTTTTACTATAAGAATAAAATATGCATGCGAAAAATATTTAAAACCTCACTTTAAAAGAAAAATAAAAAATATTCTTATAATTTTTTTTTATTTTCTGTAATAACAGCGATTAGCAAGTATACGATAATTATTAAAAGGAAAAAATGTTATACAAAACAAAAAAAACCATGTTATTTTTTTCTAGTGTAAATTTTTTTTTTCTGTTTCTATTTTATAAATTGCATCAAAATTGCATTTTTGAACATTTTATGTTTTTTTTTTTTTCATGGCTTTCATATATATGTATTTTTAGTTTGTATAATTGTATATTTAAAACCAATACAGCTCGTGTTTATATTTAAATAATAAAAACGAAAAAGGAATAATATAACAGATAGAGACAGATATAGTTGTATACAATAAGAAAAAAACAAAAAAAAAACTAACAAAAAGTGTTTTAAAAACGGCACGTGTCACTAATATTAAAGTAGGTTAAGTATGTAGATTTTTGTTCTATATATATAGGTGTACATAAATGCATTTTACATAAATGCTCGTGTATAAAATTTATGTATACCTATATAATATTATAAATACATTTATTTTCTTTGTTTTATAAATTATAGCTAGATAGAGAAAAAGACAAAAAAAAATATAACAAAAATTAATACAGATTGCTTGTTTTATTTTTTTTTTATTCTGACTTAACTTGGAAGTCTCTCTCGCAGGGTTATAACAAAAAAAAAAAAAAACAATAGAAAAATTGCTAGAAAATAATAGATACCCATACTTTTTTCTATATCCACAACTCCCAATGCAAATAAAATTGAAATGAATAAAAGAAAAAATTTTTTATGAATTTAAAATTAATATTAAAATTATAAGGTGGGAAAAAAAATTCAGAAAACTATAGGCTAGAACTTAATTAATTTATAAATTATTTCAAAGGAATTACCCAAGTATAATGGTATTATTTTTTTTTAATTACAGTTTAGCTTCTTTGTACTACAATTTTTAAATATTTTTATACTTTTCATATGTTCTGTATAGTTTTGATAAGAATTTTTTCCTGCAATCAGCGAAATCTGTACGAATATGTTTAAATGTGTTATAGAAATAGCGTTATTTCTTCGTATGAATTATGTACCCAAAAAAAAAAAGGGTAAATTTCAAGTTCAGATTTTCTTATAAGTTATTTTTGCAATTAAATTAATGCATCGTGCATAATATTTTTCATAAATGCAAATTCTAAAAATTTTCAAAGTTCCGAAATCAAGATCTGCAAAAAATATTTCTTAATATCGTGATCGAAAAATGAAAGATAAATATTATTAACTAAAAATATTTTAATTTGCTACCTAAATATAATTAATAAAGAAAATAACTAATTAAACTTAAAATGACTTTGTATTCAAATGCTCCTAATAATATGCAATTATGGATAATGATCACAGTGGTTTTTTTTTAAAGATATTAAGTAATTTTAAAAAAAATGTTTTAATTGACTTAAATAGATAGCTATTATTGGTTATAAGCAAACAACTTTATAATTTTTTGATTTTCATCCACAAGAAATTTTCAAAATGAACAATTATGTAGAAATTTTATATTTTCAATAATTTATAAAAAAATAATTACAACTGATTTGTTGAAATTTAATACCAAGATTGAAAAAAAGCCTATTCTAAAAAGTCTTTTGAATCTATTCATAAAAATACCAGCTTTTTTCTGAACAGAGCCTGGAAATATTTTTTTTATATTCAATAAGTAAAGTTTCTCTTAATAGCTATAATTAAATTGTTTGAAAATGGAAAAAATTGTACGTAGTAAGAAAATACAATTTAATTATAAATTTTAAGAATTCTATGTCAGTATAGGTAATTCAAATAACTGTATTAATTATACTACAAATTACATTTAAATAAAAAATATTTCAGATGTATTTACAGATTTTATTAAAATCTTAACATTTATTTATAATTTCACTTATTCGGAATTTTTTTCATCGAAAAGAAAAAGAACATATAAAATAAAAATTCATCATTATGTACTCTTAATAAATTTAATATAGAAATCTTCACTTAACTTCTCCAATTTCAAATATATGGAGGAAAAACTAATTTTTCAAGAAATTATACGATATACATAACATATTGATACAAGAACTTATAGTAAATTGACGAATATCTGAACTTTTTTTTTTTTAATTTGTCCATAAACCTATTTCCAAAATCTTAACTATATTTAAATAACATTTTGTAAAACATCTTTTATAAGTTTAAAATTTCATTATAAAAATTGGGTGTACAAAAACTATACAAAACTAGAACAAAAAAATAAATTTAGTTGACATAATTTTAATCAAATGTATGTGTGAATTGTATATGTACTTAATTTGAGAAATGTGTGAATAATGGTGAAAAATGTTTTTTTTTTATTGTTTTCCTTTCTAGATTTATTCTCTCTAAACAATAAAGTCAGCTATATACATTTTATTTTCATTTGGAAACCGAAAAAAGCTAATAACAAAAAATTTTTCATTTGCCTATACTTAACATATTATATGTATGTATGTATATGTAACCATGTACGTATGTGTATACAATGTGTAGTTAGTCCATTTAAAAATGGACCGAATTTAAATGATGCATCTTCGAGTGACACGAATTTCATGAATTCAACAATAATGAAAATGGAGAACATCAAATTATAAATTTTTGTTTCTATTCAATCATACATACATATAATCTAATATTTAGATACAGTATAATGTATAAGTATACGCAGAAAATAGAACAAATTTAAAAAATAAAAAATGAAAAATTATTAATATTTCACTTTTACAACATTGTTTTTTGATATTATTTTACAGTTTTCATTCAGAATTTTATTTGAGTTTTAAAGAAAAATATGATGTGGTCCAGTATATAAACGACTGTATTGCATATTTTATTAATTGCATGATATTTCAGTTCTTAATTAGGATTTAATTTTATTAGAATTCGGCTCTCTTGAGTATAGTTTCTGAAAGAGTGTCATAAAAAAGTGTGGCCCAAATATAATATATTTGGTAGTTTTTTGGAAGGTAGTTTGTTATCCTATTACAAATTTTACTTAATTTAGTTATCAAGAGACTTGTTATGACTCAAATGGTCTTTTGCAATACGGTTCTCCAAACTCAATACACCTCGTCAAATAAATGAATATGATTACAATACCCTCTTCATAATTAATGTGCAATACGATCTACTTTAAATATTATCGAAGAATAAAGAAGGAAAACAGAATTTTTATCATAATTTCTTTTGCTCTATATATAAATCATTATTTTATGCATACGTAGACAAAATTGGAGATTTAAATTAAATATACATAATATACATACTTCTTTGTACTTAATAATGTATTTACGGGTATCTAGTAATTAATAAAAGTAGAGTACATTTTCTAAAAAAATTTTCATTGTCTAAATTTTATTTTGTAGTTTAAAACTTTTCACTGCACCCCCACATAGCAATCGTTGAAGAACAAATTTTTTAAAATAGATAAGTTTAGCAAAGATTTTCAGATACACCAGATTTTCAGTAAAATAATTTTGATTGAAATAATAAGGAATAAATATTTCAGAATTGAAATTTCATTGTTTACTTGCATAAATAAATTTTATCTATCTAAAAATTACTCTCCTTGTAATTCCAAAATTATCATTTTATTGTAATAACCAATTATTTTAAATTTACACTTTTAGTTAGTGCCATGTAGAACTTAAAAAATATTTTTTAAAATGCATTCTTTAATGTTATGAGTACTTGTGGATGGTATACAGTAGAATCGCTTTTATTTTAACTGATGAATTTTCAAAATGGATGTTGGATGTGGGTTGTAATGGATTCGTTTTTGCAAATTTTTATAATTTATAATTGAAATTTTAATTTTAATTGTTTCTCAATTAAAACTATACACTATATCAGCTTGAAATTCAGTGCTGAGCAAGGAAGCACTTAAATATCTTCTTTTATAATTTATTTAATTAATACATAATGAGAAACTATAGTTATTTATATAAAATAATGACCCATTTTATAATCAGTGATCTCATATTTCAATAATATAAAAAAAAAATTTACAGTTCTTTTAATATTCTTACAAAAATGGTTGTTAACATGCATTTCAAAATAATTGTGAGTCTACTGTAATGTTTTAAACACTATACAGTATATTTTACATAAAATAAGAATTATATATGAAACTCCGCTAACCTATTTACCTATTTGTTTAGAAAACTCAAAAAAAAAAATTTTTTGACTAAATGAGCTGTAAAGTGTTAATTATACTTTAAACATAAATTTTTTTAAAATGTTTCTATTTTCAGTCATTATTATTATTTTTATAAACACACATATATAAGTAGTGTAGTGTGCATATGCATAACACAGAATATACTATTGCACTTGTTTCCTATATTAGTGAGACATTTAAAATGTCTAGTGTTATTTAAGTTTTATAGAATGGATATATACTCACCTATTTGTATATTTATCTTAAAAAGATTTTCAAATTCTTTTTTGAACTCATGAATAGAAAAAACTTTTGTATGGAGAGGATGTTCACATCTCAACATATTTGGAGTTATAGAGGCTTATGTATAACTCCATACATGTGTAAGTTAGGCAAATTATTAAATATGATTTGGAAACCGCAGAATAAAGGTTATCTTATGAGTGTCTAAATTAGCTATAATCTGTTAAGGTTTCGGGATCACATGACTCTAAAGTTCTCGAAATTTGAAATTTTAACTTTTAATTTCCAAAAAAAAACGATAATTTTTTGAGTGACGTATCATATTGAGGCTTTTTACAATTTCAGCATAGCTGCCAATCTTGTGAATTGGTCTTAAATTTTTTTTATATGAGTCATCATACTACCTGATCTGGTTTAGGAGTTATTGGGAAAAATACAGTTCTGCAAATGTTATTTTATAACCTTATACTTAACAATTTTCCTTACGTTTGCAAAAATAAATGATCCGGAGAATATCATACGGCGCCTTTCGTTGATGCAGCCCTGTGAGTCAATTTTAACTTCAGCAATCTTTGTATTAAAAATTAATATTGGAATTCATATTTGTAATTCAACAGAAATTTAATTAAATTGTTCATAACTATTTAACCAAAACAAATTAATTTTTTTTTTCTAATTGTAAGAATTTTTCATTATAATTGAAATTCAGTACTTTTTTTTTTAATTTTTCCGAAGAAAGCTTTTACTACGAATAATTTTATAAGATTTTTCTTGAAATTCATAATTTCAAGTTTCAGCGTCCTATTGATCATTTGCAGATTAATTGAGCCAGTTAATCAGATCTTTAGATTAATCTTTTGTTCGTATCACAATTCACGTAGCTCCTAAAATTATTCAATTATTGAATTAATTTCGTACTTCTTTCAATCTATAAATTAATTGTTAAAAATCTGTTTTTTTTTGCAACAATTTTTCTACAACAAAATTTAAAAGAAATATTTAAGGATTATCTTACTTAGTAATCAGAATGCCACAAAAACAAAAATCACTTTTTATATTAAGGCTCTCAACGTACAAACACTAATGCAATACTCGTAAAAAGTAAAGCAGACATTTTTTTTCCTCTTACGAAAAAAAATAAAATAAATTAATTCGAATTATAAATTTTTTTTTGTTTTCTAAGATTTGTAATTTCGATTATAGCTTTCAGGAATTATTAGTGAAGATCTTACATATATATATATATATATATATATATATATATATGTTTTAAGTGTAAATAATATGAATATGTATGTGCATGTGCAACTAACATATTATTTTATAAAAAGATTAGAGGATGAGAGAAGTAAACAAAGAAGAAAAACAACAGGTTAATAAACTCGAATCAAAATAAAAATAATTTGTAAAAAGAGCACATTTCTACAACATTTAAATTGGGAAGGATGTTAAGAGAAGCAAAGATTATATTATAAAATTTTTGAAAATTTTGTAAATTAACAGATGAAATAAGAATTGAAACTAGATATAGCAATTAGAGAGGAAAAAAACTATTTTCAGGTGAAATTATTTTCATATTGCATACTTTTAGGATAAGCAAAAAAAATTTGAAGAAAAAATAATTGAAAGCGGCATTCGGCTTTAAATTTGTACGACAATACGAAATTAATAAAAAATTCGGTTTATGATTTTTAAACCCAAAATAATATGCCAAAACAGTTTTACTACGATTTTAAAGTAAAGGAGAATTAAGAGAATTTTTTTAAATTGTAATTGTTTTAGAGGATTAAAAATTTAATTTGATACTACCGACAATTTGCTTTTTCTATTTAGATCTTTCAATTTTAGAAATTTGTGATTAAGACCGAATTTCGAAAAAATTTTATAGATATAGGTGGACAAAATAATAGACAGACGTCGACCCACATAAATATAAAAATTTTTCTTCCTGAATTTTTTTGGTTTTTTTTTTTGGAAATAGCTATTCTTAAAAAAAATGAATTTTTATACTCTATGCAAGTACACTTTTACATACTGACTCACAACAATTTATAAACAAAAATTTTTTTTTAGTTTTTCTTTTTTTTTTATATTTTTAACTCTTACTATAATTTTCTTCTATTACGCTTTAGAAATTGTTTTTTAATTTTTAAAAAAATCAAAATGAAAATTCAGAAAATAAAAAGTATTGCCATCCTCTAAATTCTAAAAGATGCACATCTCTCTTTTATTTTGTAACTTGATGAATCTTGAATAATGTATTTTTTTTACATCATCAATATGGACATGTGTATGTATATAGTTACGTATCATATGCGTTATATGCTTATATTCCAAAACGTTCATATATGAGCTTTTCAATATTATTATTATTGCTATTATTATTTTTTAGCGGCATAATATATCGGACATACATACATATTTTGTTTACTATGCATATAAAATGTACTGGCAGGCATATTTATGATCTTTAAGTGGTGCAAAATCCAATATTATATGTATGTATATAGATATATATATATATATATACAATTCATACATCTCCTATATGTGGATGCAATAATATATTTATACAAAAATATATATATATGAATATATTTACAAAGAAATAACTATATATTTTGTTATGCTATATTTGTTTATGTACGAGATTGCATTGCATGCAACACAACAACAAAAATATTAATAAAAAACAAAAAGGAAAATCATAATAAGAAACAACAAAGTCGTATAAAATTTTAACCGCGTAGTAGTAATAGATTAGCGAAGGTCATTCAACTTTTGTGCATTGACTTTTTAGGTTTTACACCTATATAAAATATCAAAAACAAAAAAAAAAAACAAAAAAAAAGTGAAATAAGAACACAATTTTTTGTTTTATAACAAAAACAAAAAAAAAATAACTAAATAATGACAAATAAACCAACACATACAAAGTATTACACGTTTTGTATAGCCTGACATGATAATATTTATATTTTTATGCCCTCATATGTACATATATATGTATATACAATGTTGTATGCATGAAAGTAAAAAATATAAAATGAGAGGAAATGTTTTTATTTTTCATTTCTGTATACAAAACAAAAAAAAAAATAAGAGAACTTGAGATTGAGTTCAAAAAGCCGGTGAAGTTTGGTAGCTATACCCAACTAAATTGAATCGCTATTCGCTAATAAAACTTAAAACAAAATCAAAATATTAAGTAAGAAAAAAAAACCAGATTCCAATTTTCTAAAATATTGTTTATTTTTTTTTTCTTTTTCTACTTTATAACTATTATTATTATTTTCCTTAAAAAATAAAAACAGTTATCGGTAGTATATTTATATAATAAAGTCCATTAATGCCAACCATATACTACTTATAAAATTTATAAAAGAATATAGAAATGAAAAAAATAGTATATTTACTACCGGCCGTCCTTCTCCCCTCCCCCATTGTTTCCACCAATTGCTTTTTTTCCATTTTAGTTTACCAGTTTTGCTTACTAAAGTGTTATTTTCTGCGTTGTTATTTTGCTTTAATAGAAAGGATTCATGTATATTATAAAATAAATACTATTATATTATGGCGTAATATTTGTGTATATAAAAATACAGTGTGTCTACTCGCCTAAATTTCCAAAAGAGCTTTGTACATTGAATACTATTTGAAAATATTCTGTAATATAGGTATAATTGGATATAATTTTGATATATTTTAAATAGCTATGTTATTAAAGTCTTACACCAAAATTTGACACGTTAAATGAGAATAACAGGTGATATTCAATTTAAAAAAATCCCAAATGGATGACATTAATTACGAGAAAAAATTTACTTCAATATGATTTACAAAAATATTTTCACTAAATCAATTTACAGTAAAATTGCAGTGACATTATACTATCAGTACCTATCGGTTGTAATAGTAATTAAATTGCTTGAGAAAAAATTGCATATTACTGACAATAAGTGCTGCCGTTTTGTTTTGAATTCCTATTATTAAATAGCATTCACCAATATTTCTTAATAATTCATATATTTTTAATTAAATGAATTAATAATTTTTTAATTGAAACACCCAATATAAATGAAATACATATTATGTGTATGTATATGATATTGTTATAAATAAATTGTATGTATATATATATATATATATATTAAAATTTTCCTTATTTTTTTTATTATTTTTATTTTTATATTCTTTCTTCTTTTGGTTTCGATAAGTTTTTTTGACCTCATTGCCTGCCGTTTTTTTTTTCTGCCTCCTTATAGTTTCGAATTTCCTAAACATTACACAAATTATACACCAGAGGGGAGAGTTATAGTTATACATGGGAATTATATAAAGTAATAATGCATTTTATATACAAATATAACAGAATATATTCATTTTGTGTAAATATTTTAAGAATAAAATGCATTTATACAATATACATATTATTACATATATATATACATATACTCATTTATACTTATATAATTATGTTAGGCATAATAAAATATACACAAAATCTCTTACTCCATATATATGCATGTATGTATGTAATTATTGACAATAATAATATTAAAGAGAAAAAAATATATATATATTTTTATACATTTTGTACAGGAAGAGAGTTTGAGTTTGTTTACATTTGGAGTATCTAAAAGGATTTTTGTTATATTTGTTGATATTTATGTTTTTTTTTTTTGGTTTTGTTTTTAAATGCTTTCATTCTCATTTTGAAATTTAAATTACATTTTTATAGGTTTTAAAAGTATTTTTGTTTTTTTTCTAATTTTTGTATAAATTATTTTCAATTCATTATTTATTTTATTTTTTTACATTTTTATTTTGAATGACTATAAATTTATAATTTTTGTTTACAATTTTTATATATAGACATTTATGTATGTATGTACATATGTAGTATCTGTTGGAATCCAGTATTAGATTATAAAATCGAATTTAAATGCTCACATCAATTATACAAATATTATTTAAATTAAAATAATTAAAATAAATTAAAATAAAAAATATTTATAATTTTTGTTGAAAAAAACAATTTTATTTAGATATTGTTTGTATTCTAAATCTAAACACAATTGAATATTATTTTATAATATTGAATATAATTAGAAAAATAATTTGTTAGCTAAACAATTGTCTGAATACTTAAAAATGTTTATGTTGATATTTAAATTTTACAAATCCGCTATTTAATTCATGAATTTTTAAAACAATACGAGACAAAAATCTTCCAAATTATATGAATTTCAATTTTAAACAGACTAGCTCTCTAGTGAATATAATTATGAATTGAATTATTGTGTTACAAGAAAATCATGTAACACAATTATAATATAGGCTCATTTTGATAATATTTATGAACACTCGGAACATATAATGTAAATTAATTTGCACACTATGTATAAGGGATTCATAACATTGAATAATTTGAAACACGCTAAACATTCTCCACTGAACATGCCTCTTTCAAAGAGAATTTGAGATTAATAATTACTCTTGCATTTATTCCGATAGATGGCTTTGATAGTTAAAAAAAAATTAATAACCAGTCAACAAAATTATTTAATAAATTACAGTGTTGGTGCTATATTATACTTAATGTGGCATGACAAGCTTCTGTATACAAATTCGAAATATTAAAAGCAGTGATTCTTTGTTTATCAATCAAATTGTTTAAAACCTTAGATGATTGTGTGTATTTAGTATTTATCAACTATGATTTCGATTAAAAATATTTTTGAAATTATAAAATTGAGGTTGGTATGGTTAAATTCTCATAGGCATGGTTCTCAATTTAAATTTGAAAATTCAAGAGTCATTTTTAAGCGAAAGAAATAATGTCAATATTTTGTTTTTTTTTTTCTTTTATGTTTTCAAATTTCTTGACTTAAGTTTTTTTCTATTGTACCCATATCAAATTTAATACAGAAAAAAAAAATGATTTTGTTTTCATTTTTTTTTCTCTTTTTTGTCCATAATCCATATTATATAAGTACCTTAGTATTAAATTTCATGAATAGTAAATGTAGGAATATGCGCAGATATTAAAAATATCTGTGTTTAATTTTTCTCTTTTTTATTATTTTTAAAAAAGATATTTAGGTCGTGCGCACTTGAAAATTATGTTTTTGTTTCGTTGTTTTGCGATTAAAATGTACGTAAATTTTATGAAAACATACAATTATAATACGATGTATGTATAAACTGTATGTATATTTGTACGTTAAATTACATTAACATTTGTTTCTCTAACAATATTATTATTTGCGTTGATTTGTTGTTCATATACATAATTAATTCATTTACATAGAATCAAAATGTTAAAAATTGGTAAACAAACATACCACAATCATAAAAATGTTTAACATCTGTTCCTATATTGTTGTTACTTTATAAAGTAAAAGGAAAATAAAGAGAGGAAAGAAAATGATAATATTATAATTCGTACTAATGCTATACAAAAATAAAGTCCGTAATGTTATATAAAAACTTAGATTATGATTATTGAATTATGATTATGGAAAGATTATATAAAATACTCGTACATACATATTTCTATATATATATATATATATATAAATATAGTCATTAATAAAAATTAAGAAATCAGGCAAGCGCTTAAAAAATTCAATTGTTTACATTTTCATATTATTCACAATAATTATGAGAAATATTGAAATAATTGTGAATGTAATAAAATAACGAGTATAGAGAGATGACTGAAAATATGTACATAGTTAAAAAATTCATGCTGTGCAACATTTTTTTTTTTGAGCTGAGTACAAGTGTTAATTTTTTTTATTATCACCCATATTCTGTTTAGCCGCATAACTTGAGGCGATGTGATATTATATAAAAGTATGTTGGTTTTCAGTGCCGAACTTTTCAATTTTGAAAATTATTTTATTTAAAAAAAAAAACTTAAAATTTCTGAATAACAATCCATATCACGTCAAGTGATCCGACTAACAGAATATATGGGTGTTAATTTTATTTGTAATTTTTTTATGTAATTCACGAGTATAAATATTTCTTAACATTTTTAATAATTCACCTCCATAAACTAGTTTTAATTCAGATTCTGATTAAAGAATTGATATATCTACCTGAACACGGAGCTGTTATTTTAAATAATATTAAGGGATTGACCCTATATAAAATTCAAAAGTTCAGGTATTTTTTATTAAAACAAAGTCAAAACTAAACATTTGTTACCTTTTTTGATTCCTTTCTTTTTATACAAAATATAACCCCTCCGAAATTTATTATAGAAATTCATTACAATGTATGGTATTGACTGTGTAACTTATTATACCTGAAAATTTTTTCTAATAATTAGCATATAAATAACCATGAACTCTATGATTTCCTACTATATATGCAGATACCTTATACCTTTTTAATAATTTTGTAATATTTATAGTCAAATATAATTTTAAATTAATTAGAAGAATGATCTACATATCTCCTTATACATATACATACTTACATTATGTATGTACTTCATTTAAATGTTATTATGTACAAATCTGTCTTTATATTCTCTACTTTATTTTTAAATTTTTGATAAAATTACGTAATTTTTTTTAACATTAGTAAGTAAATATCTAGAATTAAACTTAAATAAATTAATAAACTGTATACTAGTATATTGTTATAGTTTCCTAAAAATGTTGTAATTATATTATGTATTTAAATATTCTTGTATAACAAAATTCTGTTTAATGTTTTTGTTCTTTGTTGTTATACAAAACATTTATTTACCTACACATCAAGGTATATACATATATACATACGTTTGTATATAATTCTAAACTTGTTGTATAATCAACAAAACAAAAAAAAATTTGGTTTTAATATGTTATACCTATAATATAAGTAAGAAAAAACAATAGTTATTTTTTATTAAATTAATAAAAATAACCGGCTGTACCTTACGTTATATTTCTTGTGCCATTTTTTACTTATCTATTTATATGTACATATGTATGTATTGTAAATGAATACATCATATATACCTTACCTACATACGTTTATTGAAAATGTATAATATTATATTTATGCATAAGTATATGAGTATGACGTATTATTTTAATTATTATAGATTCTGTTGTTGTTATTTAATTATTGTACATTTAAAAGTAAATCGCAAAAAATATATTGTAACTAGTTTTTATTTTGTTATACACAATTATGGTACAAATTAATAATTTTGAAATATAAATTTAATATTTTATAAAATTACAATATTTTTCTATTTTCTTACTGCTAAATTTTAATTTTTTTTATATAACAACAAAACAAAAAACTTGCACTGTTCTTGTTTTTTTTTTCTTTTCCTTTTTCTTACCACACCTATTTTATCTTCAATATAATAGAACACATACTATAATAAAAGAAAATATTTTTTTTTTTATATTACAAAACATATACATTCAATACTTAAGTACGTATATATTTGCTCAAATGGTGTTATATATACATTCATATCGTAATATTATTTTATTTAAGTGTAAAAACAAAATAACAATAACGACAACACCAACAACAACAACAGAAAATCTGTTCTTTGTTTACATGCTGACGATATCGGGTTTTATTTTCTGCGTCGTATAAAAAATAATCAACAACAACATTCTATATACCGGCATTTTTAGCAGGCTTGTTTTCATTTTGCTATTTTGTATATGTGTGTGTAGTGAAGTTTTTATATGAAATGAGAGCACAAAAAAGAAAAACATTGACATTAAATTTTATACTCTCATTAATCTCAATTCTCAAATATAAATTTTTTGTTACTTTCCTTGATAATAATTTTGTTTGAATCAATTTTTATGTTATAATTATTTATACGCTTATATAAAAATTCAATTTTATAAAAATTATGTATTTTTTATACTATATAACACAATTAATATAATTTAATTACTCATTTTTAGAATATTACACTTTAAAAACATAAATTGTAAATAAATATTTTTTGAATTATATGAGTGACTGAATCTTATTGAAAATTTTCCATTTCCACAATATAAATTCTGTATATAGTAGGTTATTTAAATCTCTGTTCTCATTTTAATGTCCAGCTGCAGTTTCATATTGTAAAATTTATAAATGTTTCCAATACAATGTTAAAGTAAAATGAACTTGCATACAAAATAAAAAAATTTTACTGTAAAATAATTTTTTTTTTTGGTTTTGGGTTTATTATTCGAAATCAAACATTTTGTAATAGATGCTAGTTTATAATACATATACATAATGTGCTCAAACATATGAGTATGAGCATATTACATGCACTGTAAAAAATTTATTACGTCGTTAAAAAAATTTTTCATATAGAAGCTTTAATTTTATTCAAATACTTATTATAATTATGTTTCATAATTTTATAAGTCAATTCTTGTCATTCATATTAAAATTATTATTAATGACAACCCAAAAATTAATAAGATGTAATATGAATGCTAAATACTTAGTTTGTAATGTGCATTTATAACCAGTTTCAAGCATGTTGATCTATTTTGCTTATGTAAACAATCTCAGTTGATATTATTAGAGTTGTTCATTGTTCTATTGAAACGCAAGCTAAAAATCAAAAAATGTCTCCTAAAACAGCAATGTAAATTTAAAGTGATTTATTGCAAATTATAATGAAGAACTTGTCGAGTAAAATGGCTGTCGAGGTACACGATCAGACTCTTCAAATCATAAATAGTATGAACTAACTTCCAAAACATTTTCTTTTACAAATCGCTATCTCTTTGTGTTTTTTAATAGTTAACATTAAGTATTAAAGATAACAATGTCGTGGTTAATTAAACATAAGTAAAAATTACTGTTAGTAAATGTTTAACATAGTGTATGTTAAAGCTAATGTTATTGTAAAATTGCTAAAAGGAAGGAATTTTCTTGCAAGAATTTCTTACCAATTCCTTTTTTTTAAAGAAACTGATTTCTTTATTTTTGTTATATAAAAAAAAATCAAGTGCAATATGTGTTCTTTACTTCAATTCTTATAAAATATGTATATATAATTATTAATTTGTGTATATTCTCCAAATTTAATGAACTTTATCATGTAACAATCTTCGGAGAAGCAAATCAATTAAAAACAAGTAAAAACGTTTCAGTCGGTATGAACCGATTGAATTATACCCTGCACCTTTCATTGTTGTATAGCAATTACTCAAACCTGTGAAACTATTCTATAGAAACTTCACGGATATGTCTGATCTATAACTGAACACACAACTACCAAGTTTCGTGAATCTGACTTTATTATTTTTCCAAATATTTAAAATTAGCTTTTGGAGTTGTACGGCAGGTACCCGAACCTGTCAAGCAATTCCACTAAAACTTCGCTAATATATCTGATCTATAATTGGACACACAACTGCCAAGTTTCATGAATCTGACTTTATAATTTTTCCAAATATTTAAAATTAGCTTTTGGAGTTGTATGGCAAGTACCTGAACCTGTCAAACAATTCCATCAAAACTTCACAAATATATCTGATCTATAATCGGAGACACAACTGCCAAGTTTCATGAATCTGACTTTATTATTTTTCCAAAAATTTAGAATAAGCTTTTAGACTTGTGTGGGACCTACTCGAACCTGTAAAGCAATTCCACCAAAACTTCAGAAATATATCTGACCTATAACTCGACATACAACTGCCAAGTTTCATGAATCTGACTTTATTATTTTTCCAAATATTTAAAATAAGCTTTTGAAGTTGTTTGGCAAGTCCCCGAACCTGTCAAGAAATTCCACTAAAACTTCACAAATATATTTGATCTATAATTGGACACACAACTGCCAAGTTTCATGAATCTAACTTTATTACTTTTCTAAATATTTAAAATAAGCTTTTGGACTTGTATGGGAGCCACTCGAACCTGTCAAGCAATTCCACCAAAACTTCAGAAATATCTTTGAGCTATAATTGGACACACAACTGCCAAGTTTCATGAATCTGTCTTTATTACTTTTCCAAATATTTAAAATAAGCTTTTGGATTTGTATGGGAGCCACTCGAACCTGTCAAGCAATTCCACCAAAGCTTCAGAAATTTTTTTGACCTATAATTGGACACACAACTGCCAAGTTTCATGAATCTGTCTTTATTACTTTTCCAAATATTTAAAATAAGCTTTTGGACTTGTATGGGAGCCACTCGAACCTGTCAAACAATTCCACCAAAACTTCAGAAATATCTTTGACCTATAATTGGACACACAACTGCCAAGTTTCATTAATCTGACTTTATTATTCTTCCAAATATTTAAAATAAGCTTTTAGACTTGTATGGGAGCTACTCGAACCTGTCAAGCAATTCCATCAAAACTTCAGAAATATATTTGACCTATAATTGGACACACGACTGCCAAGTTTCATGAATCTGACTTTATTATTTTGCCGAATATTTAAAATTAGCTTCTGGAGTTGTATGGCAGGTACCCGAACCTGTCAAGCAATTCCATCAAAACTTCAGAAATATATTTGACCTATAATTGGACACACGACTGCCAAGTTTCATGAATCTGACTTTATTATTTTGCCGAATATAAAAAATTTGCTTTTGGAGTTGTATGGCAGCCACCCGAACCGGTGCAGCTATCTCATTAAAATTTTTAGAGCATATGTAGAATATAATTGGACACATGTATACAAAATTTTATATTTGTACCTTTATTAGTTTTTGAAATAATTAAAATAAACTCTTTGAGTTGTATGGCAGCTACCCGAACCCGTTGTCCGAATTGGTCCAATAACAATAGGGTTCGTCCTTGGCACAAAAGAAGCAACTTGTGAAAGTTTGGTGTCGATTGCATTATTCGTTTTTGAGTTATCGTGCGATCGGACGGACGGACGGACGGACGGACGGACATGTCTAAATCAACGCAGAATTTTACGCTGAGCAAGAATATATATATATGTCCATACCCCAGATGACTCCTTCAAGTAGTTACAAACTCCATACCAAAGTTAATATACCCTTCACGAAGTGCAGGGTATAAAAATAAACCAAAATCCTTCTTTTCTTCCAATTCTATGACATTAAAATTAAAATAAATTTTTGTTACATCTTCATAGCTATTATTCTTCTTGTTTGCTAAACTTTATAAATAAAATAGATTATTTTAAATATGTACATATATGTATGTATGTATGGAAATGCATGCATATATGTTCCATATAATAATTGATTATTTTTTGTATGTTTAAAAGTAAAGTAATGCAGCAAGCAAGAGTTCAAAGTACGACTGAACTCAACACATTTTTATGCGTTCTTTGTTCTGCTCTTTTTTTTTCTTCATAATATAAAAGTTTTAATTTTATTCTTAATATTCTTTTTCTTTATTATTATTATTTTTGTTTTTGTTCAAATACATGCATACTATATTCTTTATTCTTAATTATTTTAAAAATTTATACAAACTTGCGCATACACACCGGTATAATACAATAATAAATAATAATAATAACGAAACCTTGTGGACGGACACTATTTGTTGTTTACTCTCATTTTTCAATAAATTTTCAAAAAAAAATTAGTTGTTGCTTCTTCAAGTTAGAATGTTTGCTCTTCCTGTAAAATTAAAAAAGAGAATAAAGAATCTGCATATATATGTATGTATGTAAGTATGTTCATATAATATATTTAAGAATTTCTAAATAAAATTTTAAAACCAGTATCTTAAGATTATTTCTTTTTTATAAAAATCGGCCTCCTATGACATTTTTAATTTTTTCAATGTCCAGACCTTGATTTTTTTATAATATCGAGACAAAACACTTGCATATATGTATGTATATCATATGCATGTGAACCTGTATTTTATATCGCAATGTGAATGTGTTATAATAGAACTACAGAATTATACAACAACTGTAATTTTTTAAATTCATAGCATTTTGCTCTTTATTTTTAGCCTTTTGTACAAAACAACACTGTCATCTGTTGTGCCTATTCCCAAATGATAATTATTTTCCATATTAATTAGATCCAAGTACCTATTGGTTAGCTTTTCTAATTCTATTATTTTTCAAGATTTTTAAGCATGTTTTAAATTTATTTCACAATATATAACAAGAATGTGTCCCTTAAATAACTTCTTCTTAATTTCTCAAAAATAATTTTTCCACTTTCTCAATTCTTTTATAATATACATATTTTCTGAAATTTCTCTCTCAGTGTCCAAGCGTTCATTTTCTATTCATGCATGTGTTAGTGAATTATTTACATTTTTTTTTATACAATAATCTACATAATTTAGCAATATATAAAATGAAGAGAAAAAAATCTGGAAAGGAAAACAATAAAAAAAAGTGGAATAAATTTCTATTTAAAAGAACAGTAAAAATCATATGAGCAACCAAAATATTAACAACAATGTAGCGTAAAAATAAACGGGAACAAAATAATTTCAAAAAATAAGAATAAAAATGTTAAGAAAGAAAAAAATCGAACAGCAAAACATTACCTACTCTTCATATGTGTGTGTGTGGATGTGTAGGTTCTTTTTTTAAGTCAAATGGAATTCTTGAAAAAAATAAAAATAAAGAAAGAGAATAATAGAAATGATTTCTGTTTTGTTTACAAACAAAGAATCGAAAATAATATAATATGTAGGGCGGGAGAATGGTGCTGCTGTTATTCTTTTTATTTTTTTTTTATGAAATTCATTTTTGCTTATTCACTTTACTGAAGTTTAATAGTGTACGTATGCATTATTCAAGCGAGAAGTCGTATATTATAGGAACAAATACATAAAATTTTGGGTTAAGAATGTTCTATGTTTAAAGAATGATGCTACTATAAAACTGTTATACAAATGGACAATATTTTTCAAATAATTTAAAAAGTTAAAATAATTTTTTAAGAAAAGAATTTGTTATTTCGTTCTCCAGAAGCATGTAACTTTTCTGAAAAACTTAGGCATACAATATGCAACTCACAATTATAAATACCGAATATCGGGAAATTGAATGTACTTTTTCTGATAGCTCTAATCCAATTATCCTTGAAATTCATTATTCGAAAAATATTAAGGTTTAAATTTTTATTATACTAGGATGTTAATAAATATTCTGGACCGGTTTTTCAAGTTATTATGAGAACTAAAAGAAAAATTTGTTTACATCCTAGTACTAAAAAATTGAATATATTTCTTGTCGAATTGTAATCCTATATCTTGATATTTCAACCATTCTTGAAGTCCACTCTTTTTTAATATATGTATATATACCTACATAAGTACACAATTGCCTTAAAATAATTTTTCTATACAAAACTATGAATTTTATTGGAAAATTTAAGAGAATCTTGTTCGGACTAATATAGCTTAATAAGAGTACAATTACAAACCTGAAATAATTTATAAATGCTGCTAAATTAAGTTATGTGTGACAAATTTTAGTCACTATATGAAAGGAAAATGTGACTTGCCTACCTATAATCAAAAATAATAATTATTTAGCTTAAGTACAAAATATTTTATGGTTTGAATTTGTAATTTCAAAAATTTGTTTAACCAATTGCAAGAAAAAAATAGAAAAAATATAATTTTGGTCACTAGCTATTAAGGTGTTTAATTGACATTAATCTATATTATAAAAATTTTTTTTTATTACGCCTGTATTTATGTTCTACATAATATAATGTTTAGAGAAAATGTATAACATTTTACTATACTACAAAATTTTGCTATATTTTTACATACATACAAACATATATATTCGTACATTAAAATTGTTATATGTTTTTTGGCTTCTTTAACTCATTGCTTAATTACTCCATTTTATTATATATGTATATATTATTTAAACAAAATATATATATATATATATATAATATCAAATAACACACCTGTTTAAATGTGCGTAATTATTATATGTACATATTAAAAATAAATTATATATATACATGTGTTATATATTTATATATATACCATTTGTATGTGCAATAGTTTATAAATGTATACAATTAATCTTAAATACATATACAGATGTACAGCACATAACATTATTTTCACTATAAGGTATTTGGTAAGAGCCACTAAAAAAATACAAAAGATTTACCTACATATATATATATATATATATATATATATGTATAAACATATATTTTCTTTCAAATTTGCAGTATATTATAAGAAAACAATTTTTTTATTAAAAATTACAACCAATTTTTTAAATCTTTAGCAAAACTTTGAAAGTAAATAGATTTTAATTAAAATATAGTTTCTTTATATAGAGCAAAAATTTTTTCGTATCCATCCTAAACTAAAGAGGTTGTATTAAAAATCGAGAAAGTATAAATCTTCGGTAAATTACTTTCAAATTATAAAGTACAAAATATAGCTACAAAGAATATTATTAATTAATTTTCTCCTAAATATATGCAATGCAATGTGCTCAATAAGCAAATTATTTTTTTAAAAATAATATCTAAATTCTTATTATCAAATATGCCAAATTGTCTCTTTTGTGACAACATTTTGTATGTTAAACATATTTTTATGGAATGTTCTGTTACGAGAAAATATTTGGAGTCCTATACTCCTAGAATTTCAATTAAATTTGGTATTATATTATATTCATCAATTCCTATATATGAAGTTCTTTCCCATTTTTACCAATTGACCTAGAAAAACAAAAATATATACATATAATAAATAGGCATAAAATTATTGTAAATTGGTATAATTTTAATTTAATTAATACATGTATAACAATTTAATGTTAGCGGGTACATATTTACCTTATGATATGTTCTAATAGGGCAAAACTAACACAAAAATACATACTTATATCAAATTACTATTAGTTTTAGTGTGTGATGATAAAATATTTAATTTTGATATTTAATTTTACTTGAAAAATTCTCTTGCTTTTTTATTTTGATATTGTTTTTTTTTTGGTAAATGAAGGTTAAAATGTTAGATTTTTTTATTGTTTTGAATTTTTGGCGCGTAACATATTTGAATACGTTCAAAACAATTGTTTTCATATATTTTATTTGTAAATCTATACCAATGTATGTATATATTTAATTAAATAATAATTATATAACATTCATGTACGAATTTCGTATATACATAAATTATATTTAAAATATAGGGACAACACAAAGGACAATGTAGGTGCAACATAGAAAAAATCGGCTCACCTCTGTTCTCTTTTATATAAATGCTCCTCAACTCCTCACAAATACTTACATACATATTATATTATTTACTTTGGTCCATATATTTGCATACATATAGAAATGTAAATTATGTATATTATTGTTGTTGTTTTTTTTGTTTTGCTTTGTTTTCTTTAATCTTTGTGATACGCCTGCGTTCTAATATTTTTATGACAATGAAAAAAAAAAATGAAAAATGTCATAATAAAGACAAAAGTTAATTATATAGATTAGGTTCTGTTTTTTTTTTTGTTTTGTTTTTGTTCTTCATATTGAAGCCGTAATGTGTACATATTTGTATAAATGAGGAAAAGAATAGAAAAAAAGATGAAAGAAACAATATTAAATATGTGGACATGCCTACATATATATATATATATATATATATATAATATAGAAAATTATAAATTATAGAAATTAGTATAAAAAAATTGAAATTTTTATGCTTTTTAGCAGTTTAACATTTTAAAAATTAAAAAAAAAGAACTAATTAGTTCCAGTTTGAATGTCACCAAACTTCAACACCTTTTATGGTGGAAAGTTAAAGCCGATTATTATACTAGAAGCTTATTTCGGTAGAAGCCAATTTTTAAATATTTTCGCCACTTCACAAGAGTTATAGCCCTAGCACTAAAAATTCCATTTTCTGACTATTTATTGTGCTGAAATCAGAAAAAATTTTTGAATTCTCTTAACACAGAGAAGTAACGAATAACTCCATCTATCGGGAAATGGCAGACACAAAAATTGAAATAACAAATTTGCCTATGAAATTGACCATTCTTTAAAGTCATTTTATAAATGTTTGATATTCTTGGTAGTAAATTATTGAAGTTTAAAAATCAAGCAGCTTTCATCCGCTAATAAATAATTTATTTTGCCCTCAATTTCCCTACATCAAGTTATTGTACCTCTAAATTTGTAATATTTGAATTTTGTGTATATCTTATATTTTCCTAACTGTATAAGCTTTCTCAAATTGCGACATGACATTTACTGTCAAAACAATTATTTTCATAACTCCTACTTAATCATCGAATTCGACCATTATCTTAATGCTTCTTATATATTTTCTCCCCTCATCCTAAATATATGCAATTATTTGAAATAAATTTATGCCAATATGTAGCTAATAGAATATTGAAAATATGTATGTACATACTATCACTTGTTCAGGAGAAATGTGCTACTTTTAAAACCATTAGTTTGATTCGAATTCATTTTATATTAGATTGAATTTTAAGTAAATTGAATTCAATAGAACTAAAAAAATAATGTTATATATTCATTGATATATATATAAAGCTTCAACTGAAATATATATATATATATATACAAAGCTTAAATATACATATTTATTTAAAGAAAAAAAAAAGGAGTTTCCCTTTGCTAAATTCTATGACAAAATACCATAAAGTGAGTAGCTAATATTTATTTATTTACTTAAAAAATGAGACATAATTATATAAAATAAGAAGTAGAATAGTAGCTATATAGAAAAGAAGAATAGAACAAAAAACAAAATAAATAAATTCTATTGTTAGTAATCGTATATACACTCTGGCATACATACATACAAAATATTTTAATCCTTGAAAATTCTCTATATCTATATATTTGTTTTCATAAATCCCGAACATAACGGTATTAAATTTTTTCATTTTTTATTCTTTTCTGGTTTTTCATTAGAATTTTCTTATTAATTTAAATATCAAATGAATTACATAATAATTGTTGTATGTTAATTTTTTATTTATTTTTTTCTTTCTCTTTATTATCATAACTTTTTTTTCGAATTAGACATACAGGCTCTAATTTCAAGGTATTTAATAAGCTGATTAATGTAGAATTTTTATAAAACAAAAAATATGTAAAATGTTTTTAATGTTGTCTTTAAATTGTCTAGTTATGTGTAGTATTTTGTTGTCGTTGTAATATATTATATGCTTGCATATAATTCGACGTTCTTTGATTTTTAACCATATTACATATACGTACAATATATTTGAAGTTATATTAAATGATGTGTACGTATATTAATTCAATAACATAGTTTCTATTATACAAAATGCCGCAAATATTATATGGAGAATAAATGGAAAATTTATTTGAATTGTTGGTTTAATTTAATGTATACAAATAACTATTTTAGCTTTCATAAACAAAAAGAATGTCATATAATAAATTGCTGTTTAATCCATTATTAACCTATTTTTACACAATTTATAAAAAAATGCTATATTCAAGCATGAAATAAATTATAGTATTATAGGTTCATTGGATATATATATAAGAGGTTGATTCAGCCTAGTTGCAAATCGGAAAATATACTGACGAGATACTGGAATTAACTATATTATTTAACTCTTTTATATTTTCGTGGGAATAATCTAATTATGTTACGCATAATTTAATAGCACGTTATCGAAAAATTATGTTAAGAATTTCATGTCATATTGTCATATTCATTTTTCATTGCATTTTATAATTATTTTTTATAAAATTGCTTTTAAACTTACATTTGAACCCTGAACAGTCTGATGCTATCATAATTAGGTGTACATTTATTTTAACCAATATTATCAATTGCAAAGTAAAAAATCAGGCCTTAAGAATGAAACAATTAAATTTACTCACAGTTTTTCTCCTTACTCTGCTTGGGAGCATTAGCATGTTTAATTTGATTTTAGAGTCAAGTATCAGTTTTACTGGTCAATGGAGTTAATTAGGCGGTAACCAGCCTGCCGTATTTTTTCTTTTTATTAGATTATTGATATTTATTATTATCAGTTGTTATAATATCAAATATTATTAGATTATGTGGATAATTAATATTGATATTTTGTATTAAGCTTTATACTATTGAGTGTAATTATTATAGTGACCTGACCAGGCTAACTCGCATACTATATACATATACCTATATTCCAAGTCTTCTCTATACTTGAAAAATGAAAAGTGTTATTTTGAATTTGAAATTATTTTAAAATTTTTCAAAACAAAGCTTTAAAATACGATTGCCAACTTAATGAAATAAATAATATTTATTTAATTCAATTTAAGTTAAGAATGAAAATAGCTATGAAATTCTTTATTTTCATTAAAACGAATTACAAATACAAAGCTTCATTTCAATCCTTTGTTAAAAATTAATCATAAAATTCTTACCGAATATGTATACAAATATAAACAAAGGAAAATGTATATACATACATTTATATATATACATATATATATATTCATAAATTTATATAATCCAATAAGTAATTCAATTTTTGTTAGACCAATTCAAATAAGCACATAAATTATTGTTGTAATATCAAATATAAAAAAAAGTAAAGTACAATCAGATTTCGAACTTGAGAACGAAAAATATTATGGCCGTCTACTTAAATGTAGAGTTGAATTCAATATTACTCAAATCAAAAGAGGATTGTGTTAGTTTAGTTGCATTAAGGCGAATGCCTGAATTTCTTTCTTGTACTTTTTTAAAATATGTTTCCGAAATGAAATTTCACTTGCTCATATTTTTGAAGTTATACTGTATATAAAAGAATGTTATATAAAAGCAGTTAAATTTGTTATCTTAATATACGTTCGCCCGAACATATTAATTCAATTACCGAAAATATAGAAATAAAGCGTTACCGTTATGATTTTGAAAATTTTTAGTACAGAAAAAATAACGTTTAGCAATACACGTACAAATTTTTCGTATAGGGCTCACTTTATTCAGCTCAGATTAACCTTTATCTGCATGTTATATAATTTTAATAAATAATTTTGAATTTTATTCTCATTGACTATTATTAATAATTTACAATACTAACAATATTTACAAAATATTTTAAATTTTCAATTTAGTAATTAAAATTTTTCTTTGTTGCATTTTCAAATTATATAATATAATTAAGATAGCAAATTCCAATAAAAAAATTAATACAAAACTTGTTTGCATTGTACCATACATTCACGTGCATGTGTACGCATATTAATTTTAACCTCAAACAATCACCTTTTCAAAGAGGTCAAACTTCATATAAATTTTTTTTTTGTTTTAAATGATAAAGAAAGAAATTAATAATTAAATAAAGACGCAATATATAGGTATATATCAGATGTATATTAATAATTAACATCACACATAAAATTCAGATATTTAATAATTTCTTACAATATGGCGAGGTAGGTATAGTTATGTAGAAAGGTAGGTAGGTAGGAAACTCAACACAAAATTATATTATAGAAAATGGAAAAAAATACATCCATTATATCGCTGTATTCAAAATCACATACATCTATATACAAAAACACGAAATTTCTTTGTGATGAAGACAATCTGAAAAAAAAAATATTTTTATTCAAAATGAAAAAAAAAAAATCCTTTCAAATTTTATTCTGATTTCAAATATCGTAGTAAAAAATACAAGTATGAGAAATTTTCCTTTGTTGTCTGTTAAATTTTCTCAAAATAAATTATTTTGCTAAAAAGCACACATAAACATAAAACAAAACAAAAAATTGAAAATGAAGTCTTGGGTTCTACAATTTTTTTTTTTATAATTTTACAATTGTCATTTTATTGTTATAATTAAATTAAAAAAAAATAAAGTTTTCTAAAAGAATATTTTCATAATAACAAAATTTTATATACTTATATTACATACATACATACGCTACATACATAAATAATGTTAAAATATCCGTGCCCCTAAAAATATGCTCTTTTCTATATTTATGCTTATATGCTATTATAATATAAATATACGAGTACTAGCTATATAAAATTTATAAATAAAAAAAACACAAAAAATAGATTTTTGGAGCGGCATTCAATTTTGTCCCTGGTACATTTACTTTATATATCATCATATCACAACCACAACAAAAAAAAAAGAAACAAAACAAAAAATTATAAAAAAAGGTGGCAAAATAAAGCTTATATATAAATATATAACCAGCATAAGTGCGAATATATATGTACTTATATAACCATTATATATTGACCCATTTTTTAATATATAAATGTGTTAAAAATACATTATGTACCATGATACATATATAAGCTTTACTTTATTTTAAATACAATCGTATATGTGTGTAAAATGTACCTTTATGTGCCTGTATTTGTTGTTGTAATTTGTTCTAGTGACCTAGTTTTCCCATAAACAAGGATACCAAATTTGTTAAAAAAAAACCAAAAACCAAGAAAAAAAAAGCAAACAAAAATTAAAATCAAAATGAATTCAGATAAAAAAGAGTATATAAAAGAGAGACAATACTCATAAAAATTGTATTACATTTTTATGTTCATACATACATACATACATACATATACGTCCTTTTCTTTTATACAAAATGTTATATAGAAGAAAATTGTTTTTTCTTTGTTCTCTCTTCTTTTCTCTCACTCTCTATTTTTCTCTCTCCTCTTATATAAATTGTTCACTTTATATATTATACTAAATTTTAAGGAGTAAAATACAGTGAAACTGAATTTATTCGAATATCTTTGAATGACTAAATTAAAGTATAAAGTTTTAAGAAATTTTAAACTATATGGAAAATGTTTGAGAATATAATTTTGATAATAATTGAATACCAAAAAAATTATCAAGTAATTAGAGAAATTTAATTTTATTTTTATACACGGGGGAAATATTATTTAACACTTTATTATTTGTACATTTTGAATTATTAGAAATTTAAAAATTAATTTTTGAAGAAAGCCCATTTATATATTTTTAAAATTTCGAATACACAATTTATATAGCTGTGCAAGGATTTATATAATTACAAAATTGAAATTTTTCTTAATAAAATCTCACAAAATTTGATAAAAAATCATCTTTCTCTCTCTTTGTTTCTATCTCTGACTAAAAAGAGTATCATTATATTATTTGTTAACAATTAACAGTTTATTTTTTTTTTACATTTTTCCTCCCTTTTCTTTGTACTAACTCGTTCTATGTTTAATTTTCACATGAATGAGAATTAAATGAAATTAAAAAAAAAACAACAAATAAAAAATAATTATTTTAATTTTTAATGAAGAGAAAAAATTATACTCAAATTGTTAAGAGAGAATGTAATTATTTAAAGAGACTTATAAGTAGAGAATATAAATATTTAGAGAAATGAAAATAATAAAAGAAAACGTATAAATTGAAAATTAATAAAAAAAGTTCGTATAATTAAAGTTTAACTGTATATATATACAGTTAAACTTATATACAGGGTGATTTTTACATATATACAGGGTGATTTAGTAAAGAGTACAATATTAAATATAATGGATTAGGGGCATCAAAAATATGGGCTTATGTATGTTAAACCTATTGTTAAAATACATATAAAATTGCTGTTTTCTATTTTCTCTCTCTCTCTCACACATATTATATATGTAGTAAATATACTTTTTCTAAATATATTTTTTATAATTCAAAGCCACATATAGAATTAAATAATATTTTTCTAAGAAATTTTTTTTTTTGATTTCAAAAAGAATATTGTATAAAAACATAAAATTATTTTTATGCGCTTATATACTTGTACATAATATGTATACATAAGTATATTTGCCATTTAATAATATATATTTGTACGTGTATAATAATGTTTACATATTTTATGTAAACTATAAATAAATTTCAAAGAATACATGTACATCAATATAATATTTACATACATACACAATATTTAAATCCAAGGTTTATAATTTTTTTTATTCGTATGCTCTTTTTCTTTTTTTTTTTTTGGGTTGTTTTTTTGTTGTTCTTATAATTTTACGCTATGAATTTTAGCATTTACTTGTAATTGTTGCAAGGTTTTTAGGATTTTTTTTTTTCTTTGTTTTTGTTATTTTTGATTATTCTACATCTGTTACAAGGCTGATGATGTAAACCATTTTAAAGAAAAAAAGAGGAAAATAGAAAAAAAAAGTAAATAGGGTTGAAAAAAAAATCCTTGTAAATAAAAAAAAATGCTTCTACATATAAACAAATGTACGAAAATATTTACACCGAAAATTGTTCTAAAAAGCATCCATAATTTATTTTCAACTTTTAATTTTGCTTTTGTTTTAAAAATATTGAGATTTCAAATAGAAAATAAAGAAAAAAGAATAGAATATATTTTGATATACGAATTATATAATATATAACACGCCTAAACTATATTGTTATACATTAACATTAAAATATTAAAAAAAAAGTGCCAAAAACAAACGAAAACAAAAATTTTATCCTTGACCTATAAGCACATAAAATATTATAAGTAATATCCTTCGGCAGGTTTTCTTTTTCATTTTTTTTTATTCTGTTGTACACACATAAAATATTAATAATAGATATATGTATGTACATTGTATATGGTTTAATGCATACATACATATTTGTATATATATAAGAGTGTAATTTTATTTTTTACTTTAATGACTGTTTTTTTTTCTTCTTCTTTTTTTCCTACGTATATTTGAACTACGTAATTTTTATTATTTTTAGAAATATTATAAGTAATTTTACGGTTTTTCATATTTCAATTTTATTAGAACAAAAAAAAAACAAGAACAATTTTTTTGCTATTGGTTTGTAGGGCAAAAGGAGCAAATATTTCTATAATTTATATGCATAGATATGTACATACATATATACAAACCGAATTTAAGGAATATATTAAGGTAAAAGTATGAAAATTTTAATGTAGGTGTTACTACACAACTTTTATTGAATTGTAAAAAAAAAGGTTATTTTTAGAAAAAAAAAAGAAGGCAATATGAATGGCAAATTCTATATTTATTAAAAAGAAAAAATGAAAATGTGTAGGCGAATTGTAAGAAATTGAAAATAATTTTATAAATAATTTATGTTTTATTATTAAATAATTTACCAAGAAGGAGTTTAAATGTAGGCAAATTAATCTTAACAATTAAAAATTTATTAATATTATAGTGTTTATGCATCGAAGTGGGGAAGGGGGGAGGGACGGTTAAAGTCACAGGTGACATGAAAAATTTCAAAATTAAAAATTTTAAAATTATATTACAGCTAGATTGAAATATAATAAATTTTAAAATATCCACGTTGGAAAAATGGAGAATTACTGATCATAGTCGAGTGTTAAACGTACTCTTAATATCATTATAATAAATACTTTTTTGGCCCATATCAGGCTACCTGATATAATTTATAAAAATAATCTTTTAATAACATCAATATAAATTTAATTTTCCCACAAAATATTGATCAAATATCTATTTACTATTTTATATATTATGTTTTAATATTTTTAGAAAATTATTTTATGCCTTTTAATTTGAAAATGACTTATTAATAAATTATAAATTATTATTAAATATTAAAATAATTAAATAATTTTAAAAATTATTTAAAACAAAATTCTAAGTGAATAATAAATTAAACTTAATACGATGTCGTCAACACTTTTAATTTCCGTTTTATATACGAGTATATAAGATTAGCTGTAATTTGCACTAAAATTATTAAAATTAAAAAAATATTATTAAAATTTCATTTAAAATTCTAATATAACTAGCTAGCTATGTAAATTAGCTAGATAACTAAGTATATTTTGGGTATTCAATTTCTATAAATTATATAGAAAATTGCATAATTTTAGGGAAAATTTGTGATTGTTAACTAATATTTAAAATACTAGCTATTTACCCAAAATTTTTATATATTAATATTTTTCTTTAAAAAATAATAAGTTTATGAATGAAATTATTGAATTTACTAGCGTAATGTGAACATAGGTATGCATTAAATTAAAATAATATCATGTTTGTGTATGGTTTCATTAGATTATCAATTTTACTTGATTTTGTGTTATTTTCTAGAAATTTTAATAATTAACATGCTTCTCACTTGGTCTAGAAAGTGACCATTTTACAACATATTGTAAAATGATCACTTGCTTAACCATTTTATTGTCATATGAAAGTTTTTATTTCAAATGAGACTAATAACAAGGAGGGCTGTA
Source organism: Condylostylus longicornis (assembly GCF_029603195.1). NCBI lineage: Eukaryota > Metazoa > Arthropoda > Insecta > Diptera > Dolichopodidae > Condylostylus > Condylostylus longicornis. The sequence continues at coordinate 434,905 of NW_026578009.1, read as the reverse complement.
GTGTTTTTAATTAAATCCATTTAAAAATTACTAAAATATCATCTTCATATAAGCAGAAATTCGATATAAACTAATTTTTAATAAATATATTGAAAATTTTTATTCGTCCAAAAAACTTTTCAGATAAAAAATTAATTAAAAAATAAAAATCATTATTTAAATAAATTTATGAAACTATCGGTAAATTACTCTCAAATTATTAAAAACTTTTTGAATATGAATAAAATAAAAATTTAATTCCCCAAAGAGCAAAGCCATGAAAGAAAACCTAACTACACGAATTTTTATTGAAAATTCAAAAAATTTTGAATAATAAATTTTGGAATTTTGTATTATCCTTGAATTCTCAAATAGTACGAATTGTATAGCATGTATGTATGATAAAATTTACCATGGTTCAATGCGCATGGTAAGAGATGGAGTATACTTTTTTGAAAGTGTTATTCAAGAATGAATTTCCCATTATTTTTGCTTTATATCAATACTTATATACACAATATATTATGTAAATGTATAAATGTGTTTTATTTTATAAAAAGTAATTTCTAAAACTTCAGGAAAATATAATAAGATTTACATCTTAAAAAGTTTTAAAAAAACAAAAACTTTGTAAATTTAAAGAAATTTCACTGTAATTGCATTTTATAATAAAAAAACAAATTATGAATTGCTAAAAGAATATTTAATAAACATTTTAATTTCGTAAATATAATTGAAATTTTTTATTCTATCTGTAAAATTTTTAATATAGTTTGTTAGTCTAGTATTAAAAATTTTACAGCTAAAAAAAATTAATTGCCCCTAAATATATGCAATTTTTCCATATTGTTTAATTAATTATTGTATAGCTAGATAGCTATTACAAAATTCAAAATTAATTTTATTTTACTTAAAATGAATTTGGAAAATCTTTGTATAGCTATGTAATTTTGCTTGTAAATAACAAGATTCAAGACATATTTATAATACGTGCAATCATTTCAATTCCTAGTCTTCAAGTAACTATTTTAAGTTGTTTAAATTGCTATCTTTGAAAATTTTTTTCAAAAATTTGATAAATTTATTTTTTATTTTCGACTTTATTAAATCTAATGTAGTTTGACTGAAAAACTTGTATTGAAAATGTAAAAAAATGCTGATAGTAGTATTCAATATTTTATTTGAAAATTTTCACACTCCATACCGAATTAAAATAGTCATTTTAAGAATATCGGGAATTCAGTATTAAAAATTAATACTCTAATAAAATAGAGCAAATACTCCAATGAAATAAATACTAATAATACTCCAAGAAAATAAAATCTCGAAAAAATTTCGAATTTTAATGATTTAATGAGTAAATAAAACAATTAATAATAAAAAAAAGTAAAAATTAATATTACAAGGACATTTTTCTTTTGTTAAAAACTGCAAAATTTTAATTACTTCAATTTTAAATAAATTTTTCTTGATGTATAAAATTTGTAATAAAATTCGCGTATATAATTAAAATTTTTACTTCACACCAACAAAAAACAGAAAGTGCAATTTATTTTTTCATTCTTGTTTTTTTATTCTCTTATCATCTACTTAATATTTGCAAATAATTATAAATGTAAAAAAGAACAAGAAAAAAAAAATCGCTTTTTGTTTTTTTGTGTAAAAGAAATTTTCTCCTTCTACTCTTTTTTTTCCCTTTATTATTTTTTTAATGTCTCTGTCAAGTTTACTATGTCGAGGTCATTTTATGAAAATTCTGTATAATACACATTTAAACATTATATTATATACATATATACATACATATATTTATTATATACATACTTTTACATATGTATGTAAAAGTTTATATTTGGAATATAAAATATACATAAAATTTATGAATGTATATGATTGGCACAAGTTTGTTATCGATTTTAATAATAAAATTTTTTGGTTCAGAAAATTATCTACTACATACAGTATATACTATATGTATATATGTATATAATGAGCGTTAATTTAAAAGGAATAAGGGCACATTTAAAATGCTTGTACTTGATATGAAAATTTGTATACATATATACACACACATATGTGAAAATAAAACATTAAATTGTTAGCTATACAAATTTTCTTAATATAAAATAATTAACAGAGAAGGAAAAAAATAGAAAATTTTCAAGAAAATTTTTTCTAATGTTCAATTTTAAATTTTCACAATTCGAATTGGGATTGAAAAATTTTAAAAATTTTTCTTTCTGTTTTCATTTTTCTTAAAATTTACTTTGAAAAATTTTACTCGTTTTTTTTGTTTTTTTTTTTTTTTTTTTTTTATTGGAAAACAAAGAATGAAAGAACATGTTAACCAAAGAGTTTTACAATTATTTTAACTTCTGTTATTATTTTGTCCTGACCTTTTACACATATTTATGATAAATATATAATGCAGTATATGCTTACAGTTATATTTAAATATTATATATTATGTACATGAGTATATAATATGTAAATGCAACATGAAATGAATAAATAAAATTTTCGATGGGTATAACATATGTAAAATATACATAGACAAATATATATATATATATATATATATATATATATGTATATAAAAAATTTACCCTCATTTTACATACTAAATTCCAAAAACACAACAACAAAAACAAAAAAAATGTAGACATGAGCAGTAAACTCTCATACTCAACAAAATAAAAATTTCTATATATAACTTCACTTTATATAACTACTTTTAATATAATTTTATACCGTTAATAAACATAAAAGAAAAATAAATAAAGAAAAACAAAAAAAATAATGAAACAAAAATTTTTTTTCGATCAAATAATTTTATTATATACGAGTATTATGATATTCAAATGATATTTTAGAATTTTGTTATTTCTTCTTCTTCTCCTCTGCTTTCCTCCCCGTTCAGTTTATATGGAATTTTTAACATAATATATATATATATATATATATATATATAAATGAATGGAATATAAATCTATAAGAAAAAAATCACTTCGTTTGGAAAATAAATAAAAAAAGACAACAAAAAAAAAACAACATTTCGGAAAAATCCAAAATGAAAAAAGAAAAATTAAAAAGATTTGCGCAGAACACTAAACGAGGTGGTGAATGTTTTTTTTTCATAGCTGTGATAATGAAAATGAAAAAAATTTTAACATTATTTTTTTGTTTTCTTTTTATTTTCTTACACATATATATATTTAAAAATTTTGCATAATTTTAGGTGCATGCAATTATGTACACGCATAGTTTTATAATAAAATTAAAAAAAATTTTTTTTTTTTAAATTACTTTCTCAAAATAATAAAGATTTTGCTTAATTATTAAAAAAAATATATAAATATTTTGGAGTATGTATAAAAAATATTTATAAATAATAAAATATACTCATATGTAACGTAAAGTACACATTATACACTTATAATTTCTCTTTCGAAAAGCAAAAGACCAAATTCTGTTTTGTTCCTCTTTTTAGCTCATCCTAGTGATGTTAAGAAATCGTCTGTTTTAATTTCAAAAAATTCCTTCTTTACAATTATGTTAATTCTAATGTAAAATTTACATATACATTAAAATTTTGGAATTGTTATTGTCTTATTCACATAGATTTCAGTTTTCAAAAAAAAAACCCACAAAAAAGTAATATAATGGAGTTAGAACAATTCCAGAGCTGAAACACAAATATTCTGAACGAGATTCCTCTACTCTATGTGATAATTAACGGGATAATCCTTGAAAATTTTGATTTTCATATAACTATTTGTAGACGGTGCTTTGTGAATAGACATTTAAATAATGTAATTTTTCACATATAATTATAATGAACAATATTTTTATAAAAAATAGCGTAACAATAAAAAAATCTAAATGTTTGTATGTTTATTTTTCTTAATACAATATCTAGGATCGACTTTTGAAAGGTTCAATTGCGAATAGAGTTTTTAACATTTCATTTTTTTTTTATAATGTCAAACAACAATATGATAATTTTATTTTATTTAACTTTGACATTAAAATATAACATTGTACAATTACATCAACGTGTTCGTTCGTTTTTTTATATTTTAATAATTGAGTACATAACTAAAATATAATTAAAAGGTTATTTAAGGTGAAGGGGCTAGAATAATTTGAAAAAAAAAACGAAAAATACTCGGAATTTTTTGCCCTCATCAATTTCTTTAAATTCACATTCGTGCCATTGTGCAAACTGAAACGAACACCAATTAAATTGCATATAAATTTAAAACCGAAATTACAAAAACAAAAATTTTAATAATTACAAAAATTTTTTAATATTTTTTCTGCATCCACACATATATCTATACATGTTCACATACCTATATACGAGTACATATCTATATTAATTTTTGTAATGAAGGTTAAATTAAAAACAAAAAAAAAAATTTTTTTTTTTGTATTCTCGTTTTATTTCCTTGGTATACATTGAAGAAACAAAAAAAAAAAATGTATAACCTTAAAAACGGTTAAAGTGTCCTTTACTTTTGAAGGATTTTATTTCCATTTCACTATCCTTCACTAAGTTTGTATATTATATGCATGTATATATGCAATTTTATGTATATATATAAAAACTAGTATAAACATATATACTTACAATATATTTTATCTTTAATAAGCTCGTGTACATAAGCTTATATACTACATGCATTACTAATTTTATGTAAGGGAGAAAAAAAAACCTTGAAAAAAGTTTTCTGTTTTTTTGTGTTCATGAAAACCGAACGAAAAAAGACCGAATGCACTTTATAATGCACTTACAATATTTGGTAACGGTTCTTTTATTTGCATTTTATTTATTAATTATATTATATAAAAGCTATTATAATATTATATATATATATATATAAAAATATTGTAAAAATAAATGAATATAATTTTGAAAATTATAAATGAAAATTATGCACATGCACTGCAATCGGGATTATAATAATGGCTATACTTAGTATGGATAAAGAAAATTTCAAAGAATTCGGTGTATACTAACATTAAAATCAAAAATTTTTATTGTATGGCTATTTCTTGATAGTGTTTCCTAGCACAAATAACTCAAGTGCACAAAAAGTCGCTATAGCTTAAGCACAATTTAAAGTTATTGTGCAAATTTGGTGAAAATTAGGAAAATTTTTCGATCGAAAAATATTTTTCACAAATATTGAATAGGTTTTTTTATTAATACAGAAATAATTACACACATCTGAAAGAAAAATGAATATTCTTGCAGATTTTTCGAACAGAAAAAATGAAAATTTTTAATTTTGAAAATGAAATTTTTAATTTTGGTATTATAAAATTAAATAGGATTTTGTTTAGTTTAAAAAGTTTCAGATTAAGTGAAAATTTAATTGAAAATAGCTAGTCTTGTATTGTAATAGCCATTGTATTATATTTATGAAAATTAAATAATTATTTTACAAATCTTAAACTATGTTTAGTTTCCTATGCGAATTAAATCAACATCATTGTTTCTTGTAATATTTGATCTATTAAGTACTAGTTCTATTCATTGATTTTGCGCCTTAATATATGCAACCGTAAAATTACTTCATAATTTTTTTTTATTTTCCCAAATTTATTATTTTATAAAAATATTAGAAAAGTACATACAATTTGAAGATTTATAGATTTGTACAATCAGGGTAACAGCTCACCGTGAACACGTATAAGAATCTATTGTGTTCCTCCTCCCTAATTTATTCCACTCTCCTGATCAACTCGAGTACCCTGTCAGACCTGGTGTGCCGCAACTCCGTCGTCGTTTGAGTAAAGTCCCCCCAGTATTTCTCAGTAAATACAATAAACAACACTTACATTTTTTTTTTCAAATTGAAATTTTAAAATTGAATTTCTACAAATATTGTAAAGTACATAGCTATATGAATTCATTAACAATATTAGAATTTTAATTACAGAAATTTAGAAATTTATATTAGTAAAAGTCTAGTTCTTCATTTAATGAAAAAATAATTCTTGATATTAAGGTTTTACAAGTTCAAATAACAATTCATACTCGTTTTAAATAAAAATATAAGGAAAATGAAGAGTAAGTGGAGGATAGCAAAAAAAAAAGAAAAATATAATTGAAAAATATTTTCAAGTTTTAATTAATTAAAAATATATGCACATAATACATATATATTTGTATATATATATATAATGTATATTTATAAATTAAAAACTGTACACGAGACTGTACTTTCGAGTATGAGTCTTTCTATATCTTCTTTAATTGTAATTTATTATTGTATGTGTGCTGAAGTATAAAATGTTAAGTATACCTTAAATTATTTCAACTTTTTTTTTCATTTTATTTTAAATTTTTAAATATTTTTTTTTTTTTTGCGAAATTTTCAATTATACCTTTTCATAATAATTCAGTTTTATCCTTTTATATATAAAGATCAAATTTTTTTTTTATTTTTAACAATATAAACAATATTATCATTTATTTTCTTCGAATGCCTGAATTTTATATTTTTAATTTTCTATATAATTGTATAATATTTTTATATTTATAAAATTTTCCATTTATAAAATTTTACCCTCTCTCTTAATATTAATATTTTCTCTCATCCCAATACATATAAAAATAATATATTATTTATTATTATTGTATATAATATGAGAGTAAATCATTTATAACATATTTTTCTCCTTCTCTCATTCGTTTGAGTTTTCTTTTTTTGCATTATAACATTTATATATCGGAATATTATCCCTATATATATAAAAAACAACCCTCATTTTCTACATATATGTATATGTGTTTGAAATAAAATTATAGAATCAAAAATTTACTTTTTTATCTTATATGTATGTATGTATGTATGTACTTGTTTTCGTAATGGAATAATTTTTCATATATACTTTACTTTTATATAGGTACTTTCGGTATATACATATAGTATTAAAAGGGTATATATACCTTAAATGTAATTCAAAAAGTGTGACATAAAACAGTAAATATATGCATGTAAAATAAAAATTGGTTTCTCTCTCTCTCTCTCTCTCTCTTAAATTTATATAATACGGGATAAAATATATACGGTCATTTATTTAATATAATTTATTATTGTTTTTTTTTCGTTTTCTAAAAATTGGTATGTTAAAGACATGAAAATTTTTTCCAAAGTCTTATGTTTCTTCCCACGCCACTTATATAAAAAAAAAAATTTATTTTTATATATTTTGTAAATAATCTTTTCTAATGCTGCTACTACTACTACTAAAACAGCACACCCCCTATTTTTTTGTTTTTTTTTTTTTTGTTGTACACATTTATTTTTTGATATTATTTTTTTGTGATTGAAAAATATAGGTAGAGAAAGGGTGGTATATTGAAAAAACGTGTGACCTAATTTTAAGAAGAAAAAAAAAATTACCAAAAACGATATTCTGCAAAAAAAAAAAACGAAAAGAAAATCCCTAGTTTTCCCTGGCTAAATTAAAATATAAGTCACAGAAATATGTAAAAAAAATAATATGTATGAGAGTTTTTTTTTCAAAACTGTTATATATATATAACAGTTATATATAAATACTGAGTATGTTAAACTCTAAAGGACTTAAAGAAGTTGATAGATATTAATTATTTTGGTTGTTATATAATTAAAATAAAAAATAATATTGATTATTATGTTCATTTCTTTTATTTTCATAATTACGAAATTTTTTTGAGAAATTTATTGAAATAATAAATTTTATTTTGATATAAACGATGAAAATAATTTCAAAAATTTTATATTAAAATTGAAAATTTATAAAAGAAATTTGAAAAATTTACGATACGCACGAGTATATAAGTATTATACACATTTGTATATTTTTTTTTTTACTAAAAATTTGTTATATTAAATATTGTACATTTAGATATAACAATAATATAATAATTGCTTGTTATTTTAATAAGAACTCAATTAATTCAATAATATGAACTTTATTATTTCAATGCTAGTATAAGACTTAAATATACACAGTATAATAAAACGTATAAATTTATAAAATAATAGATAACAAATTAGCGTTGCCATATATATATATATATATATAGCGTTGATAACTCAATATTTAGTATTATTATAACAAAAATAAAAAATTAAATTATAAAAAATTTTTAATAATAGAATTATGTTTTTCTCTCATACCACATATATATATACATGGATTGGTATATATATAGTGTATATGTCTATTATACACACGTATCTATATATTACACATTTACGAGTATATACATATGTTATATATATGTAATTTCATTGCTCCCTTATGTATATATTATGTATATACGTATGTATTAATATATTTTTAATAAAAAAAAGGAATGATTATTTGAAGTACGACAAGATAATAAATATTATGTTCGATTCTATCGTATTATATTAGAAGATCTCACAGGAAATCAAAATAAAAAACCTTCATCTTGAAAAAAAACAAAATAATAAATAATCTCATTATTTTTTAATAATGTACATAATAATTTAAAATTATTTTTCAAAATATTAATTGAAATTTTTTAAAATGGATGAAGTTAATTAAAAATTTTCAAAAACACAATGCAATAATTTCGCAAATAAAAAAATTAAGACAAAGAAGCTCTGTGTATGTATTGCAATAAATTGAATAATTATTACTTTAAGAAATGAGATTATAGTTTTTAAAATAGTTCTAATTCTACTAGACGCGTCGCACATAGGTGACAGAGTTTACTATTGTTATACAACCATCCATCATATTAATTTACTAGAGGCATTTTTGAAAATTGAGTAATGAATTATTTTGAGTAATTTTATTAATTGCAGTGTAAAATCGGCAGAAATTTCAAATTTTAATAGAATCAATGGAAAATAAATTTTTTTATCATTTTTGTTGTTCATATTCATTATTCAAAAATCTTTTGTCACACCACATTTAACGTCTTGTATCTTTTACTTCGTGTCTGCTTATCCGCTACTGGCGATTACATTGCTAAAGCTCTCCTTATTCTGTGCGGTGTGTACTAATTGCCCGATTGTTTGTAGGCCAGTACATTGCTTGATGTTTCGCAGCCACGACATTCATTTTCGTCCATTACGCTTTTTGCCTTCTATTTTACCTTGCAAGACTGATTGTAGAATATGATATTTTTCGTTACGCATTGGATGACCTAAGTATGCTGTCTTTCCACATTTAATTGTTAATAGCAGCTGACGGTCACCATTTATTTTGTTCAAAACTTAATTGTGTTATTAATTCTATCTACCAACGGTCTTTTTAACAACTAGTAAAATAAGGCTGTACAAAAGTAATATATAAAAGAAATTAAGCAAAATTGCTTTGTCGAACAAAAATTATAAAACTCTTATATTTCAAAGTTGCGCGTTCATTCATTCATTCCAAAGCATAATTTAATTTTATTTAAATATTATATAACAATAGCACAAAAAACAACTGTGTGTAAGAAAACATTAACTATATATAGATTATTGATAAAAATAATTAATTTAATTTATTCTTCCAATCTTTCATCATTGTTTCTTTATAAATAAATAGACGACATCAAAATATATAATTATTCATATTATATAAAAACAATGTCTTAAATATTTTTTAATACATTAAAAGTGTAAACAAATTATGTATAATAAAATGGACCATTATCTACATATTTTCTACATAAATATTAATTTAATTATAATTTTGTATTATAAATAGATAGTGAATGTTCCGTTAAGTATATAGTATTAGAATTAAGTTTGACCTTCAAAGAATTTAAAATTTTCAGTAATAGGACAAATATGGGAGCGAATAAATCACGGCGATTTACAAAGTTATAAGAATCCAAAATTCATACGTCACTATGCTTATATTTTAAATCCCAGCCTTTTAGATTTAACCAATGAAAAAACTTCAATTACGATAAAATATAGTTTTTTTTATGGTTTATACTTAAAATAACGAAAAATTTTTACGCACATAATGGAAATTTATCATTAACCCTTTTACTACTTTTGAATTATACTGAAATTACACTTATATTTCACATTTTTAATCAAATACAAACAAGCACTCTGTATTTGCATAGCATATAAACTAATGACAACTTTTAATATAAAATCATTTTAATTATACAACGCTCATTATATACCAGATACAAACATACGTTTAAAAATATAATCTTTGTTTGTAAACATCTTAATATTTAAAGAACGTAGACAGACTGTAAAACAAATTCATTATAAAATAATTATTGTTGTTTAGTTCAATTAACTATGTATAGACATAACAAAATGTCTATCAATTTTATTACTATATAGTCTCGGTCATATGAAATAATGTTGGAAAACTAAAACTTGTTATGAATTAAAGTTTATATATAAAAGTTTTGTATGAACAGCTGGTTCAACTGTATACGTATATGTTAATTAATTTAATTTCATGTCTTCAATAAGTAATTACAAGTAATTACAATTATGCTGTAATATATATTTGTATATACATATATTAGTATTATACAAATTTGTATTCATCTATGTACATACCATAAGATTAAATATTAATCAAAATATACTAATATTTAATTCTATAAAACATATTTGAATTTATACATTATTCATATCAGACAAATATCCATACACACACATATTTGTTTTGCATTTATAAGATTTGAGATAATTTTCTTCGACAGTCTTTATATTTTGGTAGCTTCTTTGGTGTTATTGCTTGGTAAAATTTACTTTAAATTTAAAAATCAAAAAATCTGAAACTTGCTTATTAACAATTAAAATAGAAATTTAAATATATATGTATATACATATAAGGGTTTTCAATACTTAAATCAATTGTAAATTCTATACTTTTAGCGCTTATTTAAAAAAGGTTGCTGAAGTACATTTTAAATTTTATATATACATAGATCTTTACCACAAACTTATTTCCGTCGAAGAAAATTTTTATCCATCCGCCCCCCGCCCTCTCCTTAAAAATGGCCGCTTAAATTTATCGTTATTTAAAATGCGTTTTTTTTGCAAATTTTCGATATCGTTTTTTTCTAAACCGCAAACCTGTAGTCTGAAATATAGTAGTCTGTATAGTAGTAATGTAGTCTGTATATAGTAGTCTGAAATTTTAGCACCTTTTTGACACCAATAAATGGTTTATTTCGTTAGAAGAAAGTTTTTTTTTCACTTCTACCCCATCTCAAAATTGTAAAATTCGAATTTTCGACACCATTATATTTCTGAAACTGTAAACTTTTCCAAAAATATAATTATTTTTCAATTAACCTTTAAATTTAAGCATTATGTTAACGCCCCCATCAATTGTTTTTAGTTTTATTGCTCATCCTAACATCCTAAATGTATGCAATCTTTACAATTTCATTATTTTCCATTATGATGGTTATAAATTAACAACATTATTAATTAATAATTAGCGATGAAATACTAATACAATTAAAATAAAATAATTGAACTTTGCATTTTTTGTATACATATATATATTGTATATACATACGTACATAAATACGCATACATATGAAATATTTGCATTATAAACAAAAGTTCATAAATATTTTTATAAATTTATATACATATACTTTAAAATATAATATTGATTTTTTTTAATATTTGTAAATTGTAACCTAAGTCCGATTTCAGGAAATCCGAACTGAATTATCACAAGTTTTTCGTATAAAAAAAAAAACAATTTATAATATGCGGTATTGTGAACAAATCTGATATACATATGAATAATTGGAAGGCACAAGCGACACGAGTTGCAAGAATCCCAGTTTTTTCAAAAGCTTTTCAATGGTGATAATTTATAATTTAGTAATTATAATTTAGTAATTAATTTTACAAAAAATTTTTGCCCAGATTAATTATTAATCTGGGCAAAATACGAGTTCATAGAAGCCACACAGAGAAAAAAAAATTTTTTATATCTAAAAGTATTTTTTTTAAATTTTTAAAATTAATTTACTTAAAACTTTAAAATTTTTATATTTTACACCTTCATTCATTTGTGTCTTCCTATTATAACTTTTATGTTATTTTATATATAAGTATGTATTTCTATTTGTACATTCACATATATGCATCCAATTTATTTGTAATAATATTATTAAAGTAAATCAATTAGTTCTTCTTTTATATTTCATTTTGTGATATTTAATAAATTCGACGTTTTTTTTTTACTTTCTGACTTAAAACTTTTCTGTTTTTTATTTTCTATATAAAATTAAATAAACAAAATTGGAACATTATACTATACATATAGATATATGTACTATAATGTAGTATATGTGCAGTATAAGCTTTAGGTTGTATATTAATATATATATATTTTTATAATATTTAATGAACTTGTGTATGCATTTATATTAAAGTATTAAATTATATAGTATAGTTTATTTTACTTCAATAAAATGAAAAAAAAACTATGAAATGAGGTTATTGGGTCATGATGTAATTTACTGGTGGATGTCTATATATATCTTCATATATATATATATATATATATATGCATATTTAGATTTTCATATTTTTATAACTTGTTACATTTAAAATAATAATGAAAAACAAATAAAAAAAAAACAACAAAAAAAAAATTCACTTTTTTTTTACTTTGGGGAAGGTTAAGAATATCTTCTCTTTTGCCTTCTCACACTATTGTCATGTTATAGTATACATATATATGCACACAATAGTTCCATATTGCAATGTAATAAAAAGTTTGAATAAAAAAAAAAATTTTTCTTCTTCTTTTTGAATTTTTCATTTATGTAGGTCGTATATGCAATTATAATGCAAATTGAAATATTCAAAGTTTACTATATAGAAAATGTCCTTTAAAAAATGCAATAAAATAAAAAAAAAATAAAAAAAATTTCAGTTTAATATTATTTTTTTTTCTTATGTTTTTTTTTTTCAAAAAAAATATGAACAATAAAAAATATTGATGTATTTTTAATATGTACATATATGAGGCGCTTAGTACATTAGTGGCCTACTTGCGAAAATTACATCTCGAGTAAATTGCGATTGAAATATTTAAATATTTAATTTTTAAGAAAATTTTTAAAAAGCGGAAACAAACTTATGTTGAAATAGGTTGAAAAGAGGTGTAAACTAAGTATTTTGAAAATATAGAAGAATTCTTTAGGCCATTACAGATCTATTTGAAGATAATAGCTCATTTTTGCACAGATGTTGGATATCCCACTAATTAGCTGAACGCATATAGTAGATTTTTTTCCTTGTAAGTATATACATATAAGAATATTTTATATTATACAAAAATTTCGATAAAAAATATTGAAATTAAATTAAATTCCTGGAATAAAATAAGTTGGGGGCAATATTAATGAACACAAAATAATTGCATACATACTTAACGTATTAAATTTTAAGAATAGCAGGAAAAAAAATAATATATTCTAACTTGAATTTCTAAAATTAAAATGTTTTCTTATAAAATAAGTTGAATAATTTAGAATTTTTATAAGTTGAGTTGAAAAACAAAAAAAAAAGTTCTTTAAAAATTTGATTATATTGCAATTATATGTTTGTAGAGTTAAAATACATAAATAAATATTTAATATTCTAAAAGATCTAAACAATTAAAGCTGAACAAGAATTTAGTATATCCTGATATCGGAATTGTTATAATACGATACCGATACACAATTCAACAATAAATTGGCATTTATAAGCAGAATTACTACAATTCCGATCTTAAGGATATTGTTAAATTAATAAGATTACTAAATTAATAAGAACTTGATTATATAGACACTGTTATTCAATGCTATAAATATTAAGATTAAAATGATTAGTATACTTAATATTGCATTTTGTATAACAATCATATTTCAATGTATGCTCTAAATTTATGGAATGTTGGTTAGTTCAGTTCTATATTATGAAAAACTGTGTTAATTTTCTGGAAGTACCGCATTTCATATTAATAATGCAGAAATTTTGTCAAAATATTATATTTCATATTGTAAGAAAATTGAGTTTCAGAATTGCAGTGTTGCCAATTTGGAAATATATTTGGAATAATTCATTTTATATTTTATATAATATCGTGATTACCCTGCAAATATTAAAGAAAATTGAGTATTTTAATTGGGAAAAGCTACGTCATATGATTGTATAAAGTGATTTTAGATTTTTATCAATAATTATTAATTCTTTTATCCTCTATCAAATATCCTTTTTTTCACGGCCCTTTTTTTTTGAACACACACTCTTATTCCTCAAATGATATATTCTAAGAAATACTACTCTGTATTTCAAATGACTTCATAAATATTAATAGTCACTAAAAACACACACTTAATTTGAACACTTAATTTGAATTGTGTAATTAACTGAGTAACTACACGTGTATGTAAGTAATTAATTATATAATTTAATATCAACAGTTTACAAGAATTAACAGAATTGTTGTTATACAAAATTGAACAATTATTTTTTGTTATTTTCAATTTCATTTTCTACACAAAAATTTTATATAGAAGTATTTTTTCTCAGAATCTTTTTAAGAAAACAAAATCTTTGAATTTTTTAAGTGGTATATAGGTCTGTATGTATGTATGTATTGAATAATTTCTTATTCATTTCAAATCCGGTTTTAATTACTTTTATTTGTTGTTCATTATTTTTTTTGCACGTGATTATTTTGTAGAAAAATTAAAAATAATAAAAATATTTTGATGTTTATTTGAAATTATTAAAATAGGAAAAAAAAACAATACACATTACATCATTATAAATTTTATGAATGAAATTCCAATGATTATTAAAAAACAACCCGAATAAATTTAATTTTTGAAAACAACAAAAATTAAAAAAAAAAAAGAAATGAAGGAAAGCTTTATGTACTGATAAAAGACGCCCCAAACCAACACCTTAAAGAAAGTAATTTGAAAATAAATTTTAATGACTCAAAAAGACTAAGACGACGTCATTAATTGTACGTATAATGTACACATTGTGTTGGTGTTACGTATATAGGAGAAAAAATAGAATTATTATAGATTTACGTCAATAAAAAAAAAATTACACGGAAATTTCTTATACATAGATCTTTAATGACGCATAATAACAAAATAGTAATTTTTTTTTTTTTAAATATTATTTATTTGATATGATTCATTATCAACAAAATTTTTGGTTCGATACAAAAAATTATGGTATGTTGCAAGATAAGAAGTGAAAACTAAATAGATTTTTGGCGGTATAAGAGCGATTCAAATTCTTATTTTAATTTTTGTTTGTTCAATTTTATCATCTTTCAAATGAATTTTTTTTTTTTACTTTGAAATCTAACATAAGTCGTTTTTGCATTATAATTTATAAAACAAATGATTTTTGCTTCGGTATATCAAACCTCAATTACCAAAATTTTCTTAGAAATTCAGAAGTTTTTATGAAATATTTTTAATATGAAATTAATTTTAAACATGTACATATACACAGGCCTGGTACAAAACTTGTTCGCCGCCATAGGCAGTGTCAAAAATTGCGCCCTTCCGCTTTCAAAGCAATGAATAATATTCAATAAACATTGCACATGATAATTACGCTCTTGTTTTCCCAGCACTCATTGCATATGCGTACTCTACATATATAGTGGATCTCGCTTTGCATATACATATATATATTAAAATTTCTATGTAATATTTAATTTAATAATTTCAATATTATAATTTTGGATAATACATATTTTATAAATTCCATTATATAACCACATACTTATTTAGGATGACTTCCGTATTATAAAACAATTTTTAAACCGTCTTTAAACTTGAGCTTTTAAGCTTTTCTATTACATTGACAAAATAATGCTTAAATGTTTTAAATATAAACAGAAAGATTTTAATTATAATTTTACTTTCAGTAGCAGAATCGCTTAAATAAAATTTATAAAACGCATTTTACAATAAGGAAGCCAGGGTTACCCGTACTTTTAATTTATTAGTTTATTTACTGTTATTTACGTTTTTATTACGTTTTTATTTGAAATGAAAATTTTTGTTATTTGTTTTCAAATATAATCCAATATGTGATTGTGACTAACATTAACATTTCCAGATTCTGTATATGTATATTCTAGATTCTGAATGTTACCTAAAAATATGCAAGAATTTAGAACTATATAAATAATTTTCCGAAGGCTCATTTTATGTATACAGAATTAGCTATCAATAAAAATAATAATTTAATTCAAATTTAAGTAGGTTCATTCTAAATATATGTATGTTTTTGATTCGAAATTAGCTTTTAAAATAACTCCATATATATGTATGTACATACATATATGAATGTTTGTATATAATTTGCAAAATTGTTAATTAGATACTTTGTTTCTAAAAAATTGAGTATCTAACGCATAAAGTTTTCCGCATATTGAGAAAAAATTTTATACCTATTTAAATATGCACACATTTTATGATAAATATTCTTTAACATGCTTATATTCACAAACTTTTGGGCAGAATTTTTAATGCTAATATTAGTATTGTATCTACATTTATCTATTTGATACATTTTCTATTTGATTAGAAAAATTACATACCATATGGGCAAAAATGCGATGCGTATATAAAGAAGTTATATTAAAAAACCTATGTAACAGATAGAATTTTCTACAAAATGTTCCTGATTGCTATAGAATTACACAAATTTGCACAACTAATCTACATAATATATATATACAATTTAGAAAATAGATTAGTAACTTTAAGTTTGTATGATTAATATAATAATAATAATTAATGATTTTTATTTCAAAATTAATTTAACAAAAAAAAAATTTTTTACTTGAATCACACAAGTTCATGCGAGTATAAAATCTATATTTACATACATATATATATTATTAATAAATTTCGTGTGGTTGGCTAAACCTTTAGTAAAAAATTTAAACTCAGGCCATATGCTTCTTATAATCTTACATGCAGTTTAATTCAATAGCTTCTTTAACTTGTAATACATTTTTCACAATTAATCTAAATATTTTATAGACCTATACTACTTAATTAATAATATCGAAATTTCAAATGTTTTAATATCTCAAAATGTAAAATATTGTAATAAATTTTTTAAAATTTCAATTATTCATTGAAAAAAAAAAATTAAATTGCATTTTATAAACCCAAGAATTTCATTTAAAAATCACTCAGAAACAAAAACAATAAATCAAAATTATTATAATGGGATGCCCTTCTACATACATATATAACACCATACATAATGCACATGCAATTGCATTCATTATCTATTACACAATATAAATTTATAAGAAAATAAAATAAAAAATATAAAATTGCAAAAGATACACAATGTTCATACAAAATATGCACATATGTATATGTAAGTATGTATGTTTGCAAGTAAATATGCACTTGTGGGTGTATACTATATGTAATTATTATAAATGCTAAGTACTAAATTGTTTAACTTATTTATTATATCATATAGCTTTTATTGTACCTACATTTACCTATGTAAAGATGACCTGGTTTAAATTAGCTTAAAAAAGTTTTTTATTTTTTATTTTTCTTTTTTTTATTTATATATAATTTTTACGTTCTGTTTGTACTTTTGGCATTGGTACTAGTTATCGAAATAAAAACAAAAAATAGAAAAGAAAATAAAATTTTTTTTTCTTACCGGCTCTAGAATTAATAATATCACCGCTAACAACCACCACACACCATCACCACTATCAATTCAATTCTACATTAATATGACGAATCTAGGTTACAATGACGAAAAAATTAAATTGAAAAAATAAAATAAAAAAGAATACTAACGGATTTTTTTTCTGTTTTTTGTTTGTATAGATGAAAATTCAAAGTTAATTAATTTTAAATATAAAAAAAAAAATTATTTTTGTTCCTTTTTGTAAAAATTTTTATTGAAATGACAAAGATTGTTAGTAGCTTTAAATTATTGCCATAAATATGTACATTAATATGAAGACGGCACAAGTTGCTTATCCGATAATTTTTCAAAATGACTTTTACATACGTATATATGCGAAGTGTATCGTTAAGCATATTGGGACGAAATATTTCTGATTCTCTTAGTAAATCACTAAAATGATGGTGATGTTTATCGTAAAAACTTCAGAAAACTTTATTATAGAGAAGAATTATTTTCTATGAATTGGTTTGTGTTTACAATAATAATATCAAACTTTTTACAATAATTATCAGTATCATTTAATGATTCGAAACTCAGAATAAAATTGCATTATTACCGACCGCTTTACATATTTCTATTAATTAAAATATGATCATAATGAATTTTGTTATTGATTAATTCCTTTTGGAATTATTATTAAATAGAATATACTCGACTGTAAGTATATCATTCGTCACAGTTTAACTCACAACAGTAAACATATTTTATACAATATGAAAAAAGATTTTGAAAAAATTGTTATAGTTACCTATAAAACTTTTGTTCTCAACCATCACGTCATATAATATTTATATTGCATTATGCGATTTTCTCTAGTATTGCTATTTATAATTCAATCATAACCAAAAGCAACCGACCGGCATCTTTATTATTATAATATATTAATTTGTCATATCCAAGTGTATAACATTTTTAGTAAAACTTGTGAATAATATAAGTATATTAAATAATAGATATATCTATAATATATGTATATAATAAGTAAGATATATATATATATATATATATATTATTATATAATTACATTCATGTACATTATGATATACATATACTCTTGTATTTTTTATTTTAATTTTTTAATAATTATTTTTTATACTTTTCTATATACCTAATATATATACAAATATTAATGTAAAAATATATAAATATAATATATAATATATTATATATGGATATACTTGACTTTGTTATAAAAGTACAAGCCTATTTATATATATATATATATACATATATATATACATATATATATATATATATACATATATATACGTATATATAGATACCGACCGTATTCTAAATTAAGAATGAAGTTTAAATAAAGCTTCTATAACATATAATATTTTATTTATATGGTATAGTTGTTTTGTTTTTTTTTTGTTTTTTCTTATTTGCTTTTTTATATTTTGTAATGATTCCATTTTCAAGAAAAATCTAGGCTAGTAGGTCGAAATTCATTTTGGCATAGATTTTTTTTAATATACTTCATACATACATACGTACATATATATACTATATTATGATATAAAATAAAATAGTTTTATTTTTTTCTTGTTACTTTTTGTAAAATGCAACATGTAAAACAAGAAAAAATAAAATTAATTTTAAATGCACCGATTTCAGGCAATATAAATAATTCCACCCATTCACATACACCGCACATCTGTTTATGCACGTTCGTATCTATGTACATGCACATGTGTATGCTTACATATGTAATTTAATATTACACATACTGTATATTTAACTATGCATAAATGAAAATGTGAAGAATATTTTTTGTTACCTTGTGCTATCAAAATACATACTTGCACAATGTTGCTGCCATTAAAACAGAAAAAAAAATTTAATTGTACAATTTACTTGCACTTATGTAAAAAGTATGTATGTGCCAATTGAAAAGTATTTATGTACATAGTATTTAGATATACATATATCTAAAATAATACTGTCATATTTTAAAATTTTCATTTTTTACAATTTTTAAGGCCTTGATAATCCTTGACATTCGGTATATTTGGTAAAAATAAATTAAATATTAATTTCTTTGTTAGTGAAAAATTGTTTCATAATGTAATATGATTAGGAAAATCCAAAATTTTATTAATATAGTATTTAATTTTAAATCACAATACCATTTGTAGTTATAGATTGGAGAGTACCAGTGTGATCGAATTAAAAGTAATATTCGATCAATCTAATTAAATTTAAAGATTAAAATGAAATATGTTTCCAATGAATGCACAATTAAAATAAAAAAAAATTTTAACAAGTTTTTGAATTGTTTCATTCCCACGCACTTATAAAGGTTCTTGAGCGTAATTCCACTGTTGTAATAAAGAATTGTTATTACTTCTACAAAAAAAAAAAAAAAAAAACAAAAATATTTAAAAACACTTTTAATGCTTATATTGAACTCTAAATTAATGAAAACTCATCTATAGTTGAAATTGAAACTATAGTTGAAAGAAATTAATTAAATTTTACAATGCTTCAGTGTTATTTTATGGGTGTGACAACTGCATAACACTTTTGTTTTTATAATTTTAATATATACATAAGTACATTCAAATTATATTTATAAAACAACATTTAAATTAAATTCAAATTAAATTTTGTTTATTTTCTTCTTTTTCAGGCACAAATTATATATAAATGTACTTGGAAGGGTTGTAATACAATTGAAATGACTGTAGAAAAAATTGAATTACATGTCCGTAATGCTCATCTTGGGTAAGTTATGCCATCCATTTTATTTTAATTACAAAATTTTGTAAATTTAAGCCAATAATTTGAAGAAAAATAATATATATGTATGTATGTATGTATGTACATAGCACATGTGCATGTGGGTATTAAATTAATCTCATTTATTTTTCAAATTTTCTTTTCTGTTTTACTTAATTTTTCTCTAAAAAGTCCACTTCGTTCTTATAAATATTCTTTACCTACAAAATAAAATGGCTGTTAATACATAATTAAAACTCTAGAAACAACGAAAAAGAAATATTTAAAGAAAACTATCACTTATTTTTTCTGATCTCACAAAAATTCAAATCACTGAAATTTTAGTAATTTCTACAAACAAAAGATATAAACTCCAGCACAAATGATTTTTCTAAGAAATTTCAAGAAAAAAAATTATTATACATATGAATTTATTTACCTATCATATTGGGATCAAATTTGAGACTAATAATTTAATACATACAAAGGTTTTTCAGATAAAACTTAATAGAAATCCAATAAAAAAATATTGATAGAGTCCAATCAAGTCTAGTAATTTAGTATAAGAGTTGATGTAGTCGTTTATATTTAACTTTCTCTAAAAAATATACATATTTTCAAATAAAAAGTTTTTACACCTAAGTGAAGATTTTAATTTTATACATATATATAAATACATTATACTGTATCGATATGAATTTGAGGGCGTTCTTGAACGTTTTAGTCTTTTTAAGTAGCGATATAACGGGAATATTTATAAATTTTACCAATCAATTAATGTCCTGCATATTAATTATTCATTTCAATAAATTTTTTATCTGGCGGTGTTTTTATTCGAACTAGTTTTGTGTAAGTGTTCACTTTTTTAAAAAAAATATTAACTCGAGATAGAATGAAAAAAAGAATTTTGTCTTATATTAGATTTTCTTTTATTTCTTAGTAATTTTTTTTTTTTTACTTTTTTCGGTTTTCTTTTTTTTTTTGTATTTTTCTTTTTTTTTTTTTGGTTTTCTATAATTTTTAAAGTCGGTTGAGCTACCTTCTCAATAAATATTAAGTCATAAATAAAATAATTTCATTTAATTTAATATTCCAATTTGATGCCAATATATTGCTAAAGAAAAAATAGTAAAATGCTTGATTACGTTATTATGGGAGTTTTTGAAATTTAGATCGAGTTTTTAATATCGATTTATAATATTATATATTTTTATTTTAGTTTATTTATATAGCAAGTTTTCTTATACAAATAAATATTTGAACCAAATCTATATTTCTATTTAATTTCAACTTATATATTAATTTATAAAATAAAGATTGCATATTATGTAAGAGCCTACATGTTTTTAAAAATAACATTTCTAATTTTACACATAAAAAAATTATCTTGATGTGGAATCAAAATATCAAATAACATTCTTCTAATAAGTTATAGACAATCTTCATAATGTTTTTGTTTTTTATTTTAATTTGACTGAATTTAATATAAGTCTTAGTTATTCTGCTTCGTTTTAATCTTGTTTTTCATTTTAATAGCACATAATATACAATTTTTAAAACGTAATTGCATTTTTCTTAATATATATTATAATATATTGTTTAGGTATATGTGTATATACAATTATATATATATATATATATATATATATATATTTAGTATACACCTGATTCTTTTCTAATAAATCGCTGACATGAAATGAAAGAAATAATAAAGGAGGATTATATACTGTTAAGCTCATATTTTACTTTTTTCAGTTTTTAGTTTTCAAATACTTTGAGTGTTTTAATGCACTATACAGTTCATTACTCATTAAATTATAGGTCGAAATTGAAATTTCAATGCAAAATGATGACAAAAATTATTCTAAATATTGTTTTAAGCTATAGTCAAAGATCAAATAATTTCAAATTTAAATGAGAATTTTTTTATGCCGTTTGATTAATCATTGTATGAGTGACATCCATTGTTGCTTCGCCGATACCGTTAACTGTTATTCCATTAACTAAAACATTAGCTAAAATGTAAAAAATTAATCTTCTTTTTATCTAAATATTACAACATATTTTTTCAAAGTTCTATTTTAATCATTACCGTTTCTTACACCTTGAGCGTCTAAATGTGACCAATATAATTCTGAGGGAGATTGATTATTTGTACCAGGTGGGGGTTGCACAGGTGCACCAGTGTATCGAAAATAGGGATTTTTTAAATCTAAAGTATTACTGGATGAAATACTAGTACCCTCAATACGCAAATCTATATTAACGTCATAAGATTGTCGTCGATTAGCTTCTAAAAGTACACGTCCTACCAACATTTGTCCTTGCTTTACAAAAATTGGTGTTTGTAATAAACATCGAACTTGATACCAATGTGTTAAGGGTGCTGTCGGTGAAGTGGATAACCAAACGTCTTGCGTTGATCCACAAAATTCTACATCAAACCAAAATGCTAAACCGTGACAAATTCCAGTTTGAAGAGCATGAAATTCAACAGGAATTTCTAAAGAAAGAAAAAATATCATTTACCAATTTCATTTTTTTATATGAAAATAATAAATTAATGGAAAGTAGATTCAAAGTATTCCTCATTTTACCATTGACTCACCAATATTGTGCAAATCTGTTTCATTGTCTCGCAAAAAATCGCAAACGTGTCTTATAGATTTTGCCATACATATTCGAATATCAAAAGTGTCTACAATTGGTTGGCGAAAATATTCTTTCATACCTTCTTTATGTAAACAAGTCAAATCGACGCCATGAAATGAAGACTGATACCAAAAATTAGCTTTATTATACTGTTCTGAATATAAGTTTTCATCGCTAAATGGAGCTATATGCAAATCGCCATGTGTTGGAAACATTTTACCGTGAGGTTTTAACCATTTACGAGCATGCAAGTACGTTTCTAACATTCTTTCGTTATATAACATGTAACCCATTGGTTCTGATATTATAATGTCAACTTGTTGCGGTAATTCTATTTCTTCAATTTTTCCCGGAATAACTTCTATTTTATCCAATACGTGATTTGCGTTAACTAATTGCTGAGCATATTGGGCCATATTCGATGCTTCAATTGCATAAACTTTTGCTGCTCCAGCTTGAACTGCGAAAAATGATAAAATACCTGATCCAGCCCCAACATCTAAAACAACTTTGTTCTGGAAATATTTATGACATTTATGTTAAAATTTAATTAAATAAATAGCCGAATAAAGTAAATTTTTACATTGAAATCAGATAAGTTTCCTAATATTGCTCTTTGATAGGTACTCGTTCTGACATAATCTTGCATCATATTTTGCTGTTGACTTAAATAACCATAAAACTGAAAATACTGCGATGCGGAAGACTCTTCAGTTCGTTGTGAAAATACTGATTTAGGGCGGATTCGCTTAACGTTGTCGACTAATTTACGAAATTTTTGATTATCTAGAAAAGAATTGAAATTACATATTCAATTTTTATTTCAATCTAATAACATATTAAATTTTTCATTTACCTGATTCTGACTGAAATTTAAGAACAAATTCATGATTATCAACATTGAGTACATGTCCTTTAGCTCCAAGACAAGCTACCTCTGCTTCAGATGATAATAAGTATTCCCCAGACACCAAAGAGTTTTCATCTAAATAAACATCAGATGTAAATTTCAATTCCATCTGCCAGTCTACATTCGATACATTTTCTACAATTACACTTACCACTACTAAGTTTTATTAGGACTCCTTGCGGATCATATGTGCAAAATACACTCGTCAAACAATTATATTTTTTTATAAGTTGAAAATCTTCATTTAATTTAAACACTTGCACGCCATTAAAAACAGTTTTTTCCGCCATCATTGCTTTTTCTTTTCAATAATTTATTGTCCGGTACAGATTTTCCAATTTAAAATGCGCCAAGATGTTTAATAAATGGTAATAAAAATACGTATTAACTGGGTGTAGTACCTATCTTTGTTCTTTATCTTCTTATTAATATCAAAATTCTTTGTGAATTATGCACACCTTTACCCCGCAAGCCTTTCTTCTAGTAATAAACATCAAGGGAAATGCATATATGTATATGTATGTGTATTTATATATAGATAATCGATTTTTCGAGTTTTTTTTCTTTTCTACCTTGAAAAATTATGCGGAATATTCACATAATATACAGCCAAATGTTTCTATATTTTTTTAATGCTTTGAGTTCAATATAAATCCAATTCCCAAAAATTATGTTTAGTTATTCATTAATTGAAAAACATACAAGTTTTCAAGCTTCACTGTTGAGTAAAATGTGGTTGAGTTTCTTTTTCTTGAGTTCTTGCTATGCAGAAGCTGTGCTCTTAATCTATTATTATTATCAAATTTTCGTCGAAATTTTATATGCATTTATTAAAATTTTAAATGGTTTTTCTATTTCTGTGATACAATTTTGCAGAATAATTAGGAATAAATTTATTTCTATTATCTAATTTTTTTTTTCTATAATACAACTTTGACAGCAAATTTTGCTATTCTTTCTACACCACACCACTTATTGTATTTTAATTGGCTTTAGAAACATATAAAACAATGTATGCTAAAAGAAGAAGATAGAAAGTAACTTAAATGTGAGATAGATAGTCTTTTGTTATTCTTTTTTGTTAGCAATGGCAACACATATAATAAGATAAATTTCCTTAAATGTCAACACCAAAATAAATTTGACACTAAAAAAAAAAATAGTCTGTGCACAAACCACAATGAATTCTACTTTGCGAAACGAAAACGTTTTCTAAATTTCTCAAGTTTTTGTTTAATAACTAGTTCTACAAAATGCCGTTGATTTAAAATAATATTATTATTCTCAAATCTCAATGAACCGTAACAGTCTGGGTAATAACTTGTCTTTGGAATTTTTTTTAATCGAAAGGATACAATTTAAAATCTGTTCTTGAAATTGAAATAGTGTGAATACAATATCAATTTGCAATAAATTGTGTGTTAAAAACAAAAAAAAATCTTTCAAGTATAAGTAGAAAATTTAACTGTATTTAAACATTAAAAAATTTATTTTCTTTTTTAGTCCAAAGAAACCAAAACACAATAGCAAAGAAAACGACGGAACTTACAGCGATTCAGAAGATGACCATGAAGAAGAATTTTATTATACCGAAATTGGCGGGGATGATAATTTTGAAACTATCAAAGCACCCAGCCCACCTTCACCACCGACATTAAGTCATCGTGATATGGCACGTCCACCTCATGAAGATCCAGAATACCAAAGACAAATTGTTGGAAATTTTCGGTAAAATAAAATTGAAATTAAAAAAAAGGTTTTATATGAAATTAATTTTTCCTTTTTTTTTTTGAAATTAGGCAAGGATTGTTGGCACAATTATCGCAAAATTCCATACTTAAATCTTCACATGGTAAATACCCGAATTTAAAAATAAATTTGAATTATTTGAATTTAAAGTAAGAGTAATTTTAATTTAACTGATTTTATTTTTTAAGGACCTATAAATATTCCTACATCACCTTTGGCACATCATAATTACACTTGGGCAGCTCAACCGACTCCAACAACAATATCATCAGCCGTATCTCATAGCCCTGTATCACCAATGAAACATGCAAGATGGTCTCCACGTCCGTCCACATCTTCTGCACCGTATCCATCCCCAACATATGCGCATCAACATCACAATTATAATAGCAGCTCAAATAATAATAGCAACAATACAAATAACAGTAGCAGCAATATTAATCATAATAACAGTAATCCTGGTAATAGTCAATACAATAATAATTACCATAGTATTTCGATAGCAAATCAAAACAGCCATCATAATCAGTATAATACCAACGGACAATTATCTCAAAGTGCACCGAATCCATCAACGTTTCATCTTAGTCCAAATATTCAACAGCATCAAACAACAACAATTGTTCAAAATCCACGTCAACAACACCAGCAACAACAACAACAACAACAACATCATTCGACAATCACAGCAACAGCTGCATCAAGATTACAATCATCCTCAATCAACACTGGTGGCATTTCATATCAAAATCATCAACAACAGCAACAACAACAGCATACAACTCAACATCTGTCGGCTGGTTCATTATCGAATTCAACAACTGCAATAATCTCTTCAGTGAATCGTTCACCACAATCACCAAACCGTCGTACACGTGGTGAAAATAAAAAATGTCGTAAAGTATATGGTATGGATCGCAAAGATCAATGGTGTACTCAATGTAAATGGAAGAAGGCATGTAGTCGTTTTGGTGACTGAAAAAGGCCTAAATCGTCAGCTATTGTTATCAACAATCAGCTGGCGTTAAATTCTAATATAGTAAGTGCAACAACAATCCAATCAACAATAAATAATAACAATACAATAACCCAAACAACAATAACATCAACTGCAACAACAATAACAACAACAACACCAATAATATGTACCACTGCAACGCCAAATAATCAACAACAAATAATTAAAACAATAACGAAAAATATTCAAAATAAAATTAAAATTAACAATAACAATAATAATAGTAATAATAATGATGATAGTAATATTAACAACAATATTACAAGTAATAACAATAGCAGTTGTGAAACAGAAAACAGTAATAATAAATTCAATAATACTATAGGAAATATTATAAGTAACAATAATAATAATACCAACAACAATATAAGTAATAATAGTAATAATAATCAATGTAATTCAACCACCGTAGTAGCCGCTCCTACAGCACTAAAAGGATTAAATCCATTAAATAAAGTGATAAAAGCAACATCCGTTGCAACATCTGTTATTGTTACACCGCCACCATTACCACCAGTAACGTCTTCTTCAATTATGACGTCAAATTTTTATTATAAGAAAAACGATAATAATAATAATGATCAGTACCATAATAATAATTATAATCATAAAAAAATTAATAAAAAAGATAATGATTCAGCAAATAAAAAGATATGATAAAAAAATAATTAAATATTTTAAAATAAATATAAAAGAAATTTATTATGAGTGCATAAAAGAAATTTTACTGTATAGCAATTAATTTTCAAATCACTTTCAAAATGCTGAAAAATAAAAAAAATTATATATATAAAATTAATTATATAAATGTGGTAAAGTCTGCAAAACAGCAATATTAGCTGCTACGGTGCTATTACAAAACGAAAATTAAAAGTAAATAAAATAAAAAGAAAAAAATATATACATAACATATTATATTGCTATTTTACAGAAACAAAAAAAAAAAAAAATAATTCTAAAATATGCAAAAAAATTAAAATTGCTATTAAAAATTAAGAAAAAAACAAAACCAACAGTAAAGAATTCTAAGTTTCAAATTTGTTTTTAAAAGAAAAATGATATTCTCTTGCAATGTTATAAATTAAGTAGTTTTTAATATTATATAATTATTATTATATTTATTACGTTTTAAGATTTTCAGGCTATATACATATATATATATATATACATATATATACATATATATATATATATATATATATATATATATATATATATACATATACATATATATTTTAGTATATATATAAATATATGCTAAAATATATACATAAATACATTAATATATAATTTATATTAATATATATATATATATATATATATATATAATTAACATATATATACATATATATATATATATATATATATATATGTTTACGTAGTTCAATTGTTTTTTTTATATTATATACTCTTATTATTATACTAAATATAAAATATTATTTACATAGATTAAGTCTAATAAATTAGTTTTTATTGATATCGTCCAATATGTTATATTCAAAGATATACATATGTACATATATATAATAGATAATATTATATTATATAGGAATGAACATTTGAATTATAAATTACATAAAGTATATAATGTTCATATGTATGTAGGAAAATATTAACGTAGAATATATTAAATACATACATATGGTCATGTATATAAAATGTCCATTCAAATATATATTATTGTATTATGTACATAGGTATATTTTTAAAAATCTAAGTTATTAAAAAAATATATAAAACAAAAAAAAAAAAAGAGATTTAACGACACAAAAAAAAATTAATAAATTTATTATAATTAAAACTTAATTAAAAAAAAAAAAACAAATAAATTTAAAAATTCAATTAAATAAATAAATACGAAAAATATATCTTATGAAAAAAATATCGAGGAAAACAACTCTTAAATAACAATTATTTAAACAATTTAGATTTTTTACAAATTTTTACAAAGAAAAACTTTTTGGAATGCTTTTTTTTCATTTTTAATATGGAGTTTCGTTAATAGATTCTTGATTTTGAGCCTATGATTTTATTAGATTTGATATAAAAACGTTCGTTCCTCATTTATTTACGAACGTAAATAAACGGACAAATGGATATTATTGAAAAATTTAATGAAACGCATTAAAAATTTTATTAATTTTCAATTACATAATTCTAAACCTTTTTTCAACTTTTTTCTTTACAAAATATTTGGCATATTTTGTTGGTGTTAATTTTTTTAATATTTACCCTTTTTCTAAAGATATATGCCCATTTTATAATAATTTTAATTAAGTATTAAAAATTAAAACTTGTTTTTATTTGCAATTCCAAGAATTTTTTGAAAATAACGAAATGAAATTATTATATTTAATTTGTATAATTTTGAAATTAAATTTTATTTACCTTTATTCTATATGAATGGATTACATAATAGATAATTAAAATAAAGAAAAAATTTTATCTTTTTAAATCCTTTTTCAATTTATTTTTTCCTAATTTATTTAAGAGTTGATTAACTCCTAATTTATTTAAGAGTTGATTCAGAACAAGGAAGAAATTAAAAACAGTGCATAATTATGCTACAATAAATGTTTATTATATTTTATATTTTTTGTTCATTATATTATTTTTTTTTTGTTTAATATAAACTGTTTTCTTTGTTTTAAAAAACATACATATATAAATGTAAAATATTTAAATGATTTCATTTTTGTTTTTTGTATTTATTTAAAATCCAACCAATTTATATACTCTCTTCATTATTATTTTATTAAAAAAAAGTATATACAAAATTAAAAAAAAATATTACCTAAAAAATTTAAAATAAACAATGATATAATATAAATTAATATATATATTACATACCCATATATATATATATATATATATATATATATATATATATACTTTTATATATATATATACATATATATATATGTACTATTAATTATTATATACATTACATGTTTTAATTTTGTTTGTAGAATTTAAGCGTATATAAGTAGCAAATATAAAAGAACTCTTTTTTTTTTTTTTTTTATTGAAATCCGATTATATAATAATAATTTTTTTTGTTTATTAATTTATTTAGCAAAATATTTACTTTCAAATTTTAATTAATTTGAATTATATTTTATTTTTATTATTTAAAAAAAAAGAAAAAGTATTTTAATATTATTTAAATAAATAAATATATGTATATACAAATATATATATACATATATATATTATGTACACACAAATATATTATTATATTAAATAAAATTTTTTTTTTAAATATTTTTAAGCATTTACCACTTATAAAAAAAAAACATAAAAAAAAAACCTAAAATTTTACAATTCATTGTTATTTACACAAATTAAATTTTGAATAATAAAAAAAGAAAAAAAAAACAAAAAATGTATTTTGTTTCGCGATTACTCAAAATTAATATCTCAAGTTGTAGGGTCTTTTTTTAATATTATTTGTTAACGTTCTTGAGTTTTATTTATTTTTTATGCTTTTGTTTTTAATTTCTTTTGTAAATTTTTCCAGTTTTTGATATATTTACCCAAAAAAAATATATTAATTTTTTTTTTGGTACATAATGCGTCATTTTCTTTCAATCAATTTAAAATATAAAAATTTTTGAAATTAATAAAAACTTTTTTAAATATTTATTTTCAATATTTGGAGTAAAGACTATTACATTGAATTAATTTTAGAATAACAATTAATAAATTATCAAATACATACATACATACTTTTTGAAAATAAATGTTGGCAAATGTAACTGTCCTATATAATATGTAAAATTTCCAATTAATGAATATAATATTTATATTACTGCTTAAATGTATTTATTCCTTTAAAAATAAATTCTGTTTATACTAGAAATATAAAATTTTTGCAATTTTCTTCTGTTATAGAAACTCTCATAGTCATATTTTCTCCGATTCATACATAATATGATTGGATATTATTCAGTGATATTAGGATTTTAAATATAATCCAAAATTTGAATTTTGATTTTATTCTTAAAACTACAATCTATTTGAATAATGTTCTATCATATTATATGATGCATTTTAAAAAAAAAAGTACGAGATAAAAATATTTTTTTAACTCCAAAAAAAATTTTTACGATATTAAAAATATTCTATTTTCTTAATTTTAATTTCTTTTCAATATTGTCAATATTTTTAAGCTAACAATATTTATAGATTAAAAAAAAAATCTTAAACTAATCTTAAGCACATATTTTGTAAATATGTGATACAAAAACTTTTATATTTATTTAATTAAATTTTTGTTTTTGTTTTAATAAAATTTTTATTTACAAATTTTTTAATATTAAAAAAAAACGATCATATTCTTGTTCAAAATTCGAAAAAAAGGATAAAAATTTTGAGTATAAATTTCGCGAACAATATACATATACATTAATACAAATGTGTATATTTTACTATATTCGAACTTTTGTGTTCATTAATTTGCTGTTTTATTTGTTATAAAAAAAAGTCTATACATTAATAAAATTGTTTTTAACTTAATATTGCAATTTATTATGTGCATTATTTTTCAAAATATTATAAAACAACATAATATATAAAAAAAAATTTCTAATACTACAAAAATTTTAAATTAGAAATTTTGTTTTCACATACTATTATAATTATTTATTATAAAACAAGAAAATATATTTCACATAAAATTACGAAAAATAAAACAAAAAAAAATTAAAAAAAATAAAAAAAAATTGGAAAATAACCAAAAAAATTTGTAATGAATGAAAAAATTTTGAAAAGAAATTATGATGATAAAGTAAAGTAAAGGAAATTGCATGTAATATATTAATACATATCCTTTAAAAGGTCTTCAAAGCAAATAAAACAAAATATAATATTGCAAAAAAAAAAAAAACAAATTCTGTCAAAAATTATTTAAATAAAATCATCAAAATAGTCAATAGTCTTTAAAAACAAAATTGTATAAAAATTAACATAAATTAGGAAAATAAAACCAAAAAAAAAATAAACAAAAAAAAAGAAATTAACAATTAAAAAAATAGAAATGGAATTCAATAAACAAACAGATAAAGGAAAAAAAATATATAAATATTTAACAAATTTATAATAATATCAAATTATATTACATATTATGTATATATGTATAACAGAAAAATAATTATTAAAAATTTAAATTATAACAGTGTAAATACAATTACATAAAATATTATTGCAAACCATTCAATTATAATTTTTATTACAATAAAATAAAATATAAATTATTTTATATATATATATATATATTATATTAAAAGGATAGATAAACTTTTTAAAATCCATTTAAATGTGTTGTAATTAATTTTAGAAACAATGTGTTATAAAAAAAAATTTATAATTTTATTGAAATATAATTATGAAAAAAAAATTATAATTGAGAGGTATGCGACAATACATACATACATATTCATATTTAATAAATATATTTTTTTAATTTTTTTTTTATTTTTAAATATATAGAAATTATTTACAAATATTATAATAATATTATTTATTGTAAAAAAAAATATTTCAAGAGATTTTCACGGAATTTTGTAGTATACGGTTTTTTCTTTTTATTGTAAACAAAATTCTATAAATAATGTTTAATTTTTTGAAAATGTGATACAGAGTTTATAAAATATAATAATTTTTTTTTAATGCCTCTCATGTTACGTGTTTTTAAATACATTTAAATATATATATATTTACATATATATTTACCCACGTATAAATGCATTATTGATATAATTAAACTATTTAATTTTTAATGAATATTTCAATATATTTTTTTTTTGTTATATTAAATGGTTATTTCTGATTGATCCGATTTCTTAATGATATTTTGTTTTTATATCAAATTAAAAACGAAATTGTTTTAATTTAAAAATTTTAACTATTTACATTTTTTAACTAACATTCAAATTGGCCGTATTTTATTATATAGAATAGAATATATACATATAATTAGAAACTCTGTTGTTGGTATGATTATAAAAGATACGGAGCTCAGTTTGGAGTTTTACATTATTTTTCTTGAAAATTTTTATAAATTTAATTTCACCATTTCTAAAAAAAAATATAAAAATAAAATTAAATTTAACTTTTGCAATTGGATTTTTCTAAATCATGATACAAAATTGTATTTACACATACACAATCACACAACTTAAGTAAAATAATGTTTAATTAAAATTCGAAATCTGTACAAAGATATATGATAAAAATTAAAACAAAAATAAGAAATAAAATAAAAAATTCAAAAAATAAATAGTTGCAATATACTAAACTAAATCTAAACTATTTTTTTTTTCTCTTTTTCTCTCTTTATAATATATACCTTAAACATTAACTACTGAAACAAAATATGAAAGTTGTATATTTAAAACAAAAAATAAAAACAAATTCTTAAATATGTAAAATATTAAAATATATATATATATATCATATATATGTATGTATATATATCACAAGTATATATAGTTTTAAATAAAGATGGTTCTATATTAATTAAAAAATCCAAATAAAGGAAATAACAGAAAATATTTAGATGTTAATATTTAAATAAAAAAAAATATTGTATTAAAATATAAAAGAAATTAAAAGGAAAAAAAAAACTAAAATATAAATAAACAAAAATCTTATATTTCAACATAGGAAAGTATAACAAAAATAAAGAAAACAAAAATTATTTAAAATCCAGTTACGCTATATGTATTAATATAAATAATGAATATTAAATTATGATTACAAAATATGGAAATGTATGTACAAAAATTAAGGAAAAAGAAAAAAAAAGAAAAAACAAGATAAGCAAATAAAAATGCCTATTTTTTTAAAAATCTATTAAAAAAAAACAATATTTAAAATATATATATATATATATATATATATATATATATATATATAAATCATGAATACAATCTTACAGAATTATATACATAATTAAAAATAAAGTACATGAAATTATAAAAAAAAAGAAAAATAAATAAAAAATAAAATTTAAAAAATTTACATTTGTTTTTCTTTTTTTTTTTTTTGAAATAATTGTAAAAAAAAAAATTATTATTTTCTCTTAAAAACTACTGCAAATATATATATAAAATAATAATATATTTATTTAATCAACAAATTACTGTATATAATATAAAATAAAATGAATAATTTATTATTAATTTATTTATATATATATATATATATATATATATATATATATATATATACATTTGTATTAAACATTCATACAAACATGTATTTATATAGACTTTTTCAAATTCGAATTAAAAATAATTTCAATTTGAGAATTTTCATATCTCAAATCAAACGAATAATAAAAAAATTTTTGGTCTTTATAAGAGCACAACAAATAAAATTGGGGCGGTTCCTCGACAAAAAAAAAAAATATGTATCTGTATAATTCTATTTTTTCTATATAAAAAGATAAAATAAAAAAAAAATTAACAAATATAATTTATTTAATGTATTTATGTAAAATAGCTACTTAATTTACAAAAAAAAAAAAACAAAAAAATAGAAAACAATTTCATTAGACTTGAATTTGTAATTCACAATTTATAATAATTACTATCATATTATTTTCTGATTCTTTAACAAACTTTTATAATCGGAAACATATTTCGGAAAATAGTTTTCTTCTATTTTCACTTCGTTTTAATTCGCTATATTTTTGAAATCCCAATAAATGAAATTCTTGTTTTTAAAATTTATCTAAATGGGGGAGAAAAAATAATAATAATTTGTGGAATGAAAAAATATAAATAAAAAATTACAAAAATATGATTTATATTTGTTTATAATATCTATAAATAAGAAAATATACAAAAAACGTTTAGGTTTCTGAATCGCTCAATTATTGATCCTATACACGAGTACTACAATACTATATAAAAAATTAAAACAAATTCATATTAAATAAAACCACCTAAAATCATATATAGAATCTATAGAAATATTTTATAGAAATCAATTTCATAAAGTAATTTATTTTTATATAAAAAAAATTTAAAAAAAAAAGAAAAAAAAAAACAAATAAAAGATACAAGAAAGAAATTTTTTTTTTATTTTTAATTAAAAATGAAAATATTTTTAAAATAAATAAATTTTTTTAATAATATTTTTTTAATAAAAAAAAAACAGAAACAAAAGCTTTCAAAAATTACACATTTTTAATATCAAAATTTTACTAATATTATTTTTTTCTTAATTGATATACTATAAATAAATAATAATTATAAATCACTTGTTTTATCCCGTTTCAAAAAAAATCAATAATTATTAATAATATTGTAAAAAAAAAAACTACAATACATACATATAAAAAATAATATAAAATTGTTTTATTTTTAATTTTGAATTTGAAAGAGTACAATACAAATATTTTGTAGAAAAAAGATTAAACAAAACTTATCTCATCTTTTATTACAAAAAAGAAAAAACTATATGAAAAAAAAAAAGAAAAAAAAAACGAATGTTAATTAAAACAAAATAAAGCACAAATTGAAAATTTTAAAGCTTATATAATTTTGCTTTTATAATTTGCTTATTTCTTCAAATTATATAAAATATATATAAATGATTATATTGAAAATCGCTTTTGATGTACATATACTATGTTTGTTCCAAAAGATTTATATACAGAAATCAAATATAATAGAATATAATTTTTAATTAATTGTATACAACACTCTACTATGTATATAGTACTATTCATAAAATTTAATTAAGTTAATTAAAAAAAAAAAAATATTTGAAATTTTTTATCAAAATTATATATGAATTCTGTTATAATATTTATATATGTATACAATAGATTTACGATACTTCAAAGTTCAAAAATTATAATTAACAATATTAAAAAATTTTATCGAATAAGCATTGTACATTTTCTTTTAAATTATTATTTAGATATTTATGATTAACATTTGAAAATCTTATAAAATATTCACATTACAACGAATAACAACATTTTATTTAACTATAAATTTTATTTGGAAAAAATCTTTCAAAATAAAACATGGTTTCGAAGGTAATATTTTTTACAAAACATGTTTTTCTATTGTGAATTACTTATTTTTGGTGTTTTTTCCTCAAATCAAAGGAAATTTTTAAAGAAACTTAAAAAAATTTAAATCCATAATAGTTTTTAATAAATTAAAATCCAAATATTTGATATGTTTTTGAATTTTAATATACAAAAATATTTTTTCAAAATTTTTAAATAAACAAAATATTAAATAGAACTAGGTTAATTGTCAAAAGAAAACAGCTTGTGTAATGTGAATAGCAATTATTTTCTATAATATGTTAATAGAAGAGTATAACATGTTATTCTCCTGTAGTCTGAATAGGAATTTACAGTTGATTTAATAAAAAAATTAAAATTTACTTTATTTTTTTTATATGTGTATGATTATTATAATTTTCTTTTGTAAGTTGTAATGATTAAAGAAAAAAAAATATATATATATACCTGTAGTGTACAATATTTCTATTTTTCTAAATTAATATATCTTATTTATTTTAATGATTTGAATATACAATTCACTGTAATATATATATGCAATATGTGCACTTTGCAAATATTGAAAAAAAAAATTTTTTTTTTTCTTTATAATTAAATAATTATTAAGTGACCTTAAACGGATTTTCTTTTCAATTTTTTATTTAAAAAAGTTTTATTATTGAGATTATAAATTGTTATATACATGATATATTTTAAAAAAACGTTAATTTTTGTTTTTTTTCTTGTTTTATAAATCAATATAATTATAAAAAATACAAAAAATAATTTAGAAATTTGTAAAAAATCTTTTGGAACTCTCTTGATTATACAATACAATTATATTTTTCAAATTATTATAAAAGATTTTATTCATAATAATATTTATATAATATAATATCGAAAAATAAAATCAAATTAATAACCCCCATATTTGAAAAGTAAAAAAGTAAAGCAAATTGATAACAATCAGAAATAGTGATATCCACATACATAAAAAATATCGTCGCAATCGTTTTCAATTAAATCATTAATAAAATCAGTTTCGATATAAGGGCCAAAATATTCTTAATTTTAAAAGATGAAATTCAATGGAGATCTTATACATATAGTTTTAATATCAATGTATAAAAACAAAAACAAATAAAAATTAATAACGATTGAATAACAATTTAAATCTTTATCCTTAATAATTCAACTACAAATATATTAATATTATATATATATATATATATATATATATTAAATTTAAATAATTGTTGGCTCTTAAATGATTGATGAATATTACCCCGTAATTATTATAGCAATTTTTCGAGAAAAAAGTATGTATGCAATAACAAACAAAAAATAAAAAAAATTTTTTGATATAATAGAAATATTATGTATAACAAATACCAATTTTACGATTTAATTATAAATATTGTTTTGAATATTTCGAAAATACATAAATATAATTAAAAATTTATAATATGTAAAGTTCATAAAATTATTTTATATTATGTAATATTATAAAAGTGACATAATTGTAAAAACTTACACAATTGAATCTTGTTATAACGAGCTCTATATATATCTAAACAAATAGAGAAAAAATTATAAAAGTAAAAACAAATTGTTATATAAAATAAGATTTTAGTTGAATTTTTTTAAAATCAATTTTATGACTTGTTTATGGATTAATTATGAATTAGTTGAGTATACGTGACTATAGCCGAATACTTTTCAAAAATTGATATATGAGAAATTCATACAAATGAAATTTTGTATACTTTACAAACAAGTACACCTAATCAATTTCCTGTTGCAATTAAAAAATAATAAAAATAATTGAAATTTTATTGAATATTATTTTGTTATACAAAAGTTTTCATACAAAAAAAAATTTAGCTTTTCTTTTATTTTTCTTTTATATTTGAGTATTTTTCTTTTATATTTTACATATTTCGTTTATAATTACAACGAAAACAAGTTCGTTATAACGCTATTCTTGTGTAGATTTTTAATATTATTATGTACATATATGTTATATTATAAATGTACATATTATATAAAGCAATGTAATAACAATTTTTTTTTTACATTAATTTAAAACATATAAATTAGCAATTATATTGAAAATGGTATAGACAAAATTTTGTGATCAAAAAAAAATTTATGTTTTTGTAAGAAAAATTATACAAAAGAAATCAAACAAAAGCAATGGATTATTAATTAAGGCCCAAGGAAGCGGGACCCAAATTACACATACACAAAAACCGAAATAAATTTTAATTTCCTCATTGTTAAAAAAATTATTAAAAAAAAAATGTAGATTAAAAATTATAAACAAAAAAAACAACAACAAACTTTCTTCCACTTTTTTTTTTTTAATTTGTTTTTGTTTTTTTTTTTAATTATTATTTTTTTATTATTATTATTATTTATAATTTTCTTTGTAAAAATACCAATTTACTTTTCGTCTATATATTTTAAACAAACAAAAACATAAAAAAAAACATTTTCTTTTTTAAAACAACAAAAATTACAAAGAAAAAAAAATTACTTTTAAGTTTACAAAAAAAAAAAAAAAGCAAAAAAAAAAGGAAAACTCCATTAAATAAATAAAAAGTTTAAGAAAACGGTATTTATTTTGATTTTTATTTATTTTTTTAATTTTTTTTGTTTTTCAGTTCTTATTTTAGATATTTTAAAACAAATAATGCATGACCAATTTTAATTATAATTAAATTTATAATTTACTTCAAAATATTTTTTGACCCTTTAAAAAAAAATTTTAATTCAGTAAGGTTGTTAGTTCAACAACTTATTAATTGTAACAACGTTTCAAATTAAAATAATCTTCAAATGCTTTTTTATATTATTCTATAAATTATAATTATAAAAATAATATAAATTAATTATTTTAATTAAATTAACAGTAATATATATCTAAAATAAATTCCAAATATTATAGAATAACACCAAAAGAATGAGTAGATATTTTACCTTTTAAATACCTTAAATAATTAATTGTATTTTAACGTTTGTGTAGATAATTAAATTTAAAAAAATCTCCTAACAATTTAATAACCCTATCGGAATTGTTTTTTGTTAAATAATCCACAAATATTTAAGAGCAATCTTTTTTTTAATTGACGAGAATAAAATAATAAGCTTAAATCTTATAGAAATTACATAATAAAATATTTGGACATGAATTTTATTTCAAAAAAAAAAAAAAAAAAAAAAGATTCACTAAATTTTTTTTACGTCTCTATGTGCATTGAAATATTTAAAAGCTTATAACAAGATTAAAAGAGAAATATTTCAATATTTTATGAAAATAATTTAAATTTTTCAAACTTATTCTTTTAATAATGCCTTTTTTTTAATTTTATAAATTTTTTTAATTCTAATATAAGAAGATTTTCCGTATAAATTGAATTTCAATGAATTTATATTAAACAATTTATATTTTTATATACAATACATACATACAAATACTTGCTATATAGAGAAGTTTCTATTAATCTTATTTCATATTCATTATTACATTTTATTAATACATTAATTCAAAAAAAATTTATTTTTGTTAAAATCGCATATTTTCATTTTGAATCCTATCGTATAATCATATTTAACCTTTAACCGAAGAGGTGATAGTAAATTTTATGTTTTCTGCTTTTTCTTTTGTAATTGCTCCCTTATAATTATTTCTCTTCCACACTTTCATATTCTACATCGTACCATCATACTGTTTTAAACTCTCTTACTCAATGTTAATTTTGTTATCATGAATAAAACACTTACACTGAAATTGAGAAAGTGTTGTAATAATAATTACTAACTCGACAAATTTGTTAAAAAATTTTACCTCGTACATTAAAGGTTAAAATATATATATTTTTCTTTGAAACTCCAATAAATATAAAATAGATTTTTCTCAAAGCTGCTTGTGATAAAATAGAACTAAATTACAAATATAATAAAATATCATACTTAATTATATTCATCATACTAAAAATTTCAAATAAAATATTTTTATGAATGGTTAAAATTCTTTTGTTTTTTTTCTATTACAAATTAATTCTAAATTAATTGAATTAAATAAGAAAAATCAGTGATTTCGATAATTCAGATATGCATTGAAAGTCTAAAATTAAATCTTAAAAAGTTTTTTTACCCACAGGGTGTTTTTAAAAATGCAGTTTACGTTAACATTTTTAACTTAGAACTTAATTAACTTTAGCAGGAGAAAAACAAACCTCAAAAGCTTCACAATCGTATTTTTTTTCAATTAAAAAAATTATTTAATACATCATTTTCAATTTCATTTAATATATATATTAAATAAAAAAAAAATTAAAACGAAAACACAAAAAATTACTCTAATAATTCTTCTAAATCTTCCGAAATTTAATTAGAAGTAGTAAAAAAAAGCTGCGTAATTGCGATAAGTTTTTTTAAATCTTAGTTTTCAGTATTATAATTTACAAAAATTCATCTTAAAACATTACTGTATTTTCACAAATTACTTGTTTAGCAATTTGAGTATTACTTTATAATCAAATTTACTGCATATCAAGTACTACATACATACTTACAAAACTGCACAAATTGAATATTTTACTTTTGCAGATTTGTAATATAAACGAGTTATTCTTCAATATTCAACATTTTTCTATTATTCTCTTCTTTCAGTTTATAATATTTTTGCAGTAGTTAATGAAAAACTTAAAAATTCCATTAGAACTTTAAGCACAACTATCATTTTTCGAACATGCTATTTCTGCAAATTTTACAGATTGGATTTTTTGAATATTATGTTAAAATCTAAGTTAAAACTGAATTATCGAAAATCCCAATTATTATATCGAAAATCGAAAATTTAGTTTTTTTTTTTATTTTTTTTACATATTATATACATACATATTCTACTTTTAACTTCATACGTAGATTAAGAAATTTTATAAATTAAAAAAATTGAATACTTAATTTTTAAATACGTATTAAATTTTTTTTAATTTATCACTTGTGCTTTACTTTTTTTTTAATTTTTTTACTTTATTTGTTTTTTTTTTTTCAAAATTTTGAAACTTGATCAAGAAATTTTGTTTATAATTATAAAATTTTTAAAATATATACGAGTACTATCGAAACTACCACTAATAACCTCTTTTATTAAATATATTTATAAGCTTATTGCAAATCAAAATAATTTTAATAAATACACGCATATTTTATTTTGTTTGCTGTTAAAAATAATATTATATTCCCAATTTATAAAATTTATACATGAATATTATTGTATTATATACATATATAGACATACCTATTTATTATGTAATGTGTGTTATGCCTTTTAAAAATCAAATTTAATGTTTCAGTTATTTTCCCCAAAATTTAAATCCATTACAATTCAAATTTGTTTGTATATAATATAAGAAAAAAAAATATATATATATATAAAATTTAAAATCAAACAATTATAATAATTGAAACAAAAAAAAAATAATTATAAAATAATCATTAATATACATTATTATTATATACATATATTTAATTATAATTTATGACAACATTTTAGTAATTAA
This sequence comes from Condylostylus longicornis, assembly GCF_029603195.1. NCBI lineage: Eukaryota > Metazoa > Arthropoda > Insecta > Diptera > Dolichopodidae > Condylostylus > Condylostylus longicornis. The sequence continues at coordinate 393,537 of NW_026578009.1, read as the reverse complement.
GCACATGTTTTAAGATTTTAGGCTTAAAATTTATTGTCATAAAACATACAATTTAAATTTAAAAAATAAATAAAAAAATCATTGTTGCGATTAAAAAACAAAAGATATATATATATATATATATATATATACATATATATATATACACATAATTATAACTATAAAATATATACGTTGATTTATAAGTTTAAGTGGATTTAAAATTAAAATAAGAGAATATAAAGATAATAATTGCACAATATATTATATAACAAAAAAAAAATCAATTAACAAATGAAAAATAAAAAAAAAAAATTTTTAGACTTTAAAAAACATTGGAATGCGTAATCGAAATTGAAATGAAAGGACATAACAATTTTTATTTTTTTTTTTATTTTATTCTATAGAAGATGGCCAAATTGGTAGAAATTTTCAACAATTTTCAAAAGTCTTGATTTATTAAAATATTATATAATAATAATTAATTAAAATATGATTTTCATCTTGAGGATTGTATAATTGGATATTCGTTGTTTGATTCTAGTTTTCAGTGCCTAAAAGCTCCGAATTGCTGTGATAATAAAATAAAAAAAAAAATATATAAATCTTTATTCACAATTTTTTTTTTTTATATATATAAACCTTCAAAATTTCTATATCTATAATTTAATTACGACTTTCCCAAAAATTAAGTTGCATATATACAAAAACAAAATTTCTTTATTATTATATCTACAGAAAACAAAAAATGAAAAAAAAAACTAGAACATTATTATTATCTACTTCAATACTGATTACATAAATGTTATATAATCCAAAAAAAAAGAAAAACAACAAAAAAAATATTGAAATAATATTATTTGTTAAGTTTACATTTTATTTTTGAAAATCATTACTATTTAAGACTTCATAACATTATGAAAATTATCTACGAAAATTTATTAAATAAAAATTAATTAAAAAAGTTTTTGTATATTACCTATATTTTTCCAAATTATATTTATTAACCTTTTATATACATACATACATATATTTTAACTTGACTTTAAATAACTGTATTAATAATAAATTGATTTTTATCAATTTTATGCCAATAATAATGATAATAATATAAATATTTAAATATTAATAAATTTGTTTCAAATTTTATTACTGTAAAAACGATGAAACGGGGAAAATGCATTGATTTAATTTGACAAAAATTATTTTTTTTTTATTTAAAATTTCTTTCTTCTATAATTTTGCGCCACAAATTTAATTTTTTTATGTCTTATTGTAATTCTATAGTTCGTATTATAATTTTAATTTATTTTATTTGAATTTAAATTCTGTCAAAAATGATATAAAAATTTAAAATTTTCATATCAAAAACAAATTTAATAGTACAATTTGAGCTTAATATACATAATTAATTAAATTTCTTATAAAGTCTAAAAACAATCTACAAATTAAAGTGCACCAACAGACCACATAATATACATAAATACTTATATGGTAATATGGTTATATGGTAACATTTTTATTTCAAATATTTTATAAGCTTATCGGTTTTTTTCTTAAAAAAAAAATATTTTAATTAAAATTTAATTAAAATCGTTTGCAGTTATTTAATACCTATTACATGTATATATTTATGCATGGATTTATGTATGTATGCATGTGTATATATAAAAGAATAACTTTAACTAACATTTTTTTTTTTAATTTTAATTTGGTTAAACATTAAAATACATTATATGGGTTTCGTTATAGTTTTTAAAATTTAAAATAAAAAATTATTCTAATTCTTATATAAATACTGATATTTATATAAATTTAATAACAATCAATTTTATATTAATTTAAAAAAAAAATATTAAATTTTTTTTTATATTTAATTCTAAAACTATATTAATTAACATTCCGTTTTATATAAAAATTCATACACAAAATTTAATCATAAATAAATTTCATTATAAAATTTCATTAAATTTCATATATTAATTCTTATAAAAAATATTTGTTACGTAATTAAAAAAAAGACTTAAAATTACCATCTGGTCAAAAAATACAATAATCAGTATTTTAAGATAATCTTGTTATAATTTCTAATACTTATATATTTATATATATAAAATAATAAAGTGTTCTTTCAATTACCAAAAATAAAATATTTTCAAAATGATAATAAATTCCACAAAAAAAAAAGAAAAAAACAAATAAAATAAAATTGTCCACTTCAACAACTTAAATTTGAGACTTCGAAAAAAGCAAAATACATACATACAATACAATTCTCTTAAAAAAAATTCAAATATTAATTTTCCAAAACAAAAGGAAACAGAAATAAAATAAAAATCAAACCAAATTTCAAACTATATGGAAAATATATATATATAAACTTACTTTTTGAAAAGTACAAGAAAATATTTAAAATAAAATAAAAAAGCATAATTAAAAAATAAAAGTTAATAAACATATTTATTTATTATAAAAACAGTAAAAAAATCAAAGAAAAAAAAATGATATTTATAATTTTAAAAATTAAAAAATAAAACAAAACTTTTTATTATAAGTGTGTTAAAAAAAAAAAAAACAAAATAAATAAAATAGAAATAAAAGATTTAATTAAATATCTTAATTGAACATAAATATTTAATATTTTAATTAATTACAATAAATTTAATTGCATATATATATATATGTATATATATATAATATATTTATATTAAATTATAAAAAGAAAAAAAATTTATCAAAAACAAACTGTGTATAAATGTGTTCCAGTAAATTGCTTAAAATGAAAAACAAAAACGTTTATAAATTTAAAAAAGAATAAATAAAATTAATATTAAAATTTAAAATATACATTCAATAATTAATGATATATTTATAGATTTAATTAGGATTAGAAACATGATATATATATATATATATATATATATATATATATATATAAGATATATATGTATATATAAAAATAAAATTAAAAAATGTGAATAAAAAAAACAAACACAAGAAAAATTATGTTATTATAATTTAAAATAAACAAAAGAGAACAAAAATTAAATTTCAAAATATAAAATATGAAAAATACATACACCATAATTACATAATATATTTTTAAAATAAAATAAAATAAAGAGAATATATATATACATACAGAATTAAATAAAACAAAATTTAAAATTATACAAAAAAATACATATTTCAATTTTTATTTATTTTGTTTTGTTTGTAAACATACCAATTATCAAGAACTCTTTAAGAAAGCGACTACACATTCATATATATATATATATATATATATTATATATGAACTTACACATAATGTTAGTCAATTTATATAAAGTTACATACTTGTACACTAAAAATATATTTTAAATTCACATTGACGCATTATAAGAAAAATACTAAATATTTCTTACAATACGATTAAAATATACACTGATATAATTATTTTACTTTATATTTATATTCAATTTAATTATATTTAATTATATAACTTTACTTGCCGCATAATTATTTAAAAAATTATTTAAAAAAGAAAAAACATTATTTTTTCCAAACGATTTTTTTGTCTGGAAAGTTAAAATTACATAAATTTAAAATATATAAATTTTGATCCATACAAGAAATTGTAAGAATATAGAAATTATTTTCAAATAATGTATATACCTTAATTTTAAATAATGTATATACCTTAATATATATATATATATATTAAGGTATATACATTATAAAAAAATGAGTATACATATATATAATAACGTATACACATACATAAAACAAAAAAACAGAAAGAAAGAATATAAATCAAAATAAAGTATAATTTACCAAATTAAACGTAAACTAAAAGTATTTTTATTAATATAAATTATGATTATAATATATGATATAGTCTGTGTTGTGTTCCTTTTGATATTTGCATATTAGGTATGTATGTATATGTTTGTGTCATTAATAATCTTAAAATATTTTTCGACGAAATATGTGGAAATTGATGCCTGTCGGCTCCTATTTGCTTCTTTATACAAATACCCACTTCTATACACCATCACCACTTTAAAACTGAAACTTCGAAATTGAAGCTTTTTCGGCTTGATTGCACTTGAAGTTTGCCAAATACATTTTTAGGAAAAACACCCTTTTCTGCAAAGATATTTAAATGCAGGTTTAGAATGCAGTCTCAAATCCTGAAAAATTTCGCCTGTCGCACGTAGTTTTATTTCTAGAATCTTGTTTTGAGCCTAAAAATAAAATTTTGAAACCAAATCAAAAAAATAGAGGTAATGTGACACAACTCTTGGTATGTGATAGTACAAATCTCAAAATTAATTTTAAATTGGCCTTTATACTTGCTATACATTTCATACCATTTATAAATGGATTCCATTACTATTTAGTTACTGCACATAATAAAATTGCATATAATAATTAAATTATAACTCATGCATATTGTTTTGCTTGCTTCAAAACACCGAATTAAAAGTTTTAATGGATCAACGATTTAAACGAACAACAAACTAAAGAAAATATTAGTGTTAAATACAAACCTTTTTTTATTGGCAAAATATAAACAAAAAAAAATCAAATATAACATTTAAATAAGAAGAACTCACTTCAAAATTTTTTAGTTTTGGTTTAACTATTAAACTGCTCCAACTATTAATCACAATTTGGGATTAAGTGGAAATTATTAAAATCGGAAAATATTAGTGTTTTATTTAAGAACTAAGAAAAATGAAATATTTTAAAAAATATAAAATCATATTTATATTATTGACATTCATTTTTATTGCAATTCAAGCATATGTAACAATATCTAGCGATCTTTATACAAAAAAAATTACTCCGGCTGAAATTATTGCTGATACCACAAATAATTTAGCGTATCGCATTATCTATCACCATTCTATATCAAATCGCAATAACTTTGCTTTTTCACCAACATCACTTATTAGTGTTTTAATTGCATTATATGAGGGCAGTTACGATCGAAGTTATTCTGAATTGCAAAGCTTCCTTGGATTACCAGAAATCAAAGACACATCAAGAATTGGTCTACGAGACATTCACAGAAGATTAAGGGTTAGTCGTTATTTTCTTTTTTTCCATATTTCTTTTAAAATAATGAAAGCACTCGAAATATTTTAGACTTATTTCTTTTCGCAAGATAACCCTCTTAATGGATTATGTTTAAATAAAGAAAATGTTACAATAACACCTGAATATGAAGCAATCTTAAAGTTTTATGGCTTTGATTTAGATTTTAGAATTGCAGAAATACAAACTTTTATATCAGAAACATCTATAACTTTAAAAAATGATTCAGTGTTTGAAGTAAATCACACTACTGAAAATGCGATGCAAAATGTTTCCTCTGTCACAATAAATCCTATTACTGAAACTAACTTTTCAAATAACCAAACCGATATAATTACAACGGTGAAAACATTAATGAATAATACTGAAGTGGAAATTATTACAACAACAGAAAAAACTTCAGTTACAACCAATTTTGCTGAAGAAATTACAACATCAACAGAAATTGCAACTGAAATTCCAGAGCTAGCAGCATACGTTCGCCCCAAAGTAAATTTTAATTCAGTAAAAAATAAAAAAATATCTGATTATTGGCCAGCCTCAACTAATATTTCATCACAGAATTTTCAAATTTATTCAGTTCCGAAAGTGGAAAATATAAGAAAAATAAATACAACACAAACTAATAGATTAAATCTTCGAAATAGAAAAATTGCTACTGATCAGATTAAATCTATAAGAAATAAAAGATTTTTATTAAATGATTTTCTTAATTTCAAAAAATCTAATATACCAACATTAATTAGTCCTTATAGGTTTGTTAATGATGATGAAGCAATTTTAACACATGTCGTAAAAACGCAAGATATTTCATCTTTGCCAATTCCATTGCATTATACACCGTTCGTAAAATTCGCAAACATTGGAAATTTTGGCGTTGAGTTAGATTCACGTTATCTATTTCCAAAAGAAACTTCTCATAAAAACACAATTAATCATATTTTCTATCTTAATAACCATGAAACAATTCAAACAAATTACAAAACTTACAATAGTGTTTTAAATTACAAATATTTAGCTTCACAGAAAACTACAATATTAGAATTGGAGCTAAATTCTATAAATTATAATTTAATTATATTTTTACCCGATTTTAATATAGACATAGATACAGCAATAAAATCGTTAAAAAATATTCCAAGTTTAAGATTTTTAAAAAAGTTAATGAAACCAAAATGGGTTCATGCAATAATTCCAGATTTCCGGTTGAAAGGAAAAATATACTTAACAAATGATTTACAAAATGTAAGTGTGCATCAGAAAATTGATATTACATTGAAATTATTAAAACTTTATTGATGTAGATGGGGGTGAAAGATATTTTTGAACCATCAAGAGCCGATTTCTCATTAATGACAACTGATAAGGAAATTTATGTAAAACATATTGAACAAACTATCGATATTAATATCAAAACGCAACCTATTGATCAAGTTAAAGGTAAGGGTTTGAAATTTGCAAAAATACTAGCCTACACCTTATAAAGATTATATACGTTACATGTTCATATGTGGATGCCTACATAGTTATATACATATTTTTCAGAGAAAATTAAGTTAAATCATGTTTTTACTAAATAAAGTTTTTCGCAAAATACCTACATACCTACACACGTATGTATGCACATATTTTGAAATCTTTCATGCGAAACGCGTTTCAATCACAATTTCTAAATACGTGCTTACAATTTTCAAAGTTTACAGTTAATGTTGTGCATTAGCATAAACAAAATACCTATTTAAATTCCTTTATTTTTTGTTTTTATTTATGCAAAATTTAGGTAACATTGCTCAAGAATATCAACCCATTGAAGTGGCTGTCAATCATCCATTCTTATTTTTCATTGTTGATAAGGAAGTAGATGTTGCAATTATAGCTGGTCGTGCAGTTAATCCTCTAAATCTTAGGATTCAATAAAAATTTAAATGCGCAATCTGTAGTATAAATAAAATTGAATTTAATTAATGCATTTACATAGGAATATAAGTATGTATGTATTTAATAATAAATTTTTGTTTTCTACTGTTACTTACTTTTAACTCTTTATTTTTAACTAGGAAGTATGAATAGGTGCATGAATACTTATGTATATATATATATATATATATAGGTATGTATGCATATGTATATACGCATAATTAGATAAAGACGTTTACTTTGTAGTTGAATGTTTTTACACACGTAAAATTAAAAACTTTTTAAGCTATTTAAAAATAATTTACACATAATGTATACATATTCCACAAAATGAATTTACTAGTTTTTTAAAAATTATTTGCTCAAATCTACGAGTTCATATATGTATATACATAAATACCTATAACGTTCTTCAAATACATAGAAAATACAACATTAGGTATTTTAGGATTCTATTGATACTTTTACTTGCTTGCAAAGTCATAGTAAAAACTCATCTTAACTTTCCTTGAAAACTTTTGCTTCATTTAATTCAGAGATGATTATTGTTCAATTAATAATATTCAAACAAAAATATTTCAGAATGATATTTTTCTATTCAAATCAATTTTAAATATTTTGAAACAGCTTTCAAAATCAAAACGGATATTGAATTTTAAATTCCAATGTAGCGAAAAAAAATTTTAAATTTCTATTCAAAATGAACTAATGACCAAGCGAGTGCGATGTTTAAACTTGAAAAATATTTTCTTTCATTTTTATATCCATTAAAAAACAAAAACGATTACATTCCGCACCGGAAATTCGATAACGTTTATTACCGCATACCGCATCTTTTGACTTTGTTATAACAAACACACCACCCATTTTTTATAACGAAATCAATGACGCAAACAAATATAAATTTCTTCAAGTTAATTTCGATGTAGGGAAGTGAGTAAAACAAGTGTTTTTTCATATTAAGAATGGAATTGTTATTTTTTTTAAGCAATATCTTTAAAAATTCAATATTTTACGTGCCGTTAACGAAACCTACAACAAAATTTGATAAGTGTTTACATATCAGACTGAAACTATATGAAAGATCCTAGGTTTTACGTAAAAATTTAATAATTTTTGTTTTATTCATATTGAAATCAAAATTAGTTAATAGCTGTTCAAAACTCTAACAAAAAATTAATTGCCATCATTTTATTTTTAAAAAATCTGACAGTATAATTCTGACAGAGTAATTTCCAGTATTTGCCGTCAGGTGTATTTTATGTGAAATGTAGTCTTATGTTCTACACATACGACTATCATTAGAAGCAAATTAAATATTAGCTACTCTTAATGGTTCAAAGAATGTAACTTAAAGAAATTCGAAGTAGGCGAATTTACAAGTGTTCTCATGGAAGCTATAGGAAATCTTTTTAACATGATATCTATTTTTTATTTTTTGTAAGAAGATTTTCTATTTTAATATTTTTTTTTAATTTATTAACAAACGTATTATACTTTTCCTCTTGCTTTCTCATTCAACTTTATTCGTTATTGGCATTTGCCATTTTTCAGTCTGTTAACCTCTCATTAACCTCAAACTTTATCGTGTTGTGATTACCTGTGACTGTAAAAAATTAGCAAAATAGAAGAACAGTAAAATCAAACACCCACTTAAAATCCTGTCCCCCGGACAACAGCTTTTTATACATCAAAAAAAAATTTCAACTTTCCCTAATCCTGAAGAACTGACGAATGTAATATTTTTTGTTAACGGAATGTGTTCGCTTCGGCCTTTTATAAAAAAAGTTTTAAAAAAGCTGGATGTATGAATTCTCAGAGCAGTTTAAGAAAGAATTATCACAATTTTTTAAAGTAAAATTCTTTATAAAGATTATTTAAAGTAATATTTATTTTTGTAATGATAGATTTGATATTGGCTTTATTCCTTCCAAAGTATGAATATAACTAGAATAAAAGGGAAAAAATTTATATCGTTATTTGTTTTATTTTGGACTTTAACATTAAATTTAACATTAAAATGCTATTAAAATATTCACAATGTTAACAATCCTTTTCCGCTAAAATTTTATTTAATTTTATTTAATATCATAAAAAGTGTAAAATAGTGCCACAATTTGTAAAATTCAAGCGTGAAGTGCCACGGTAAAAGTGCTGTGCGATACGTTAATATGAATAAATTGAAACGGCAGTACTAGAAACACGTACACGATATTGTGACGACAACTCAAGTATTTAATTGACGTTTATTCAATTTTAGATGCCGGCGCCATTTTACGTATTGATTTTAATAGAAAAAGGATTTTCAGTTTGGCTGGGGTTTGAATTTTGAAAATATATTTTATAAGAAGTAAAAAATAAAGTTTTTGAGAAATAGTGATTAAGTTATATAGTAGTGATAAATTGTCATTATTATTTTGTTTAAGTGTGATTGTGAAGAAAAAATTTTTAATTGAAGAGTCATACGCGTAATTGTACTAAAAGTTTCAACTCAAAGTTATAAATTTCTAAATTAGTGTTTTAAGATATAAAAATGGAAAGTTCAACTGGAGGACAAACTTCTTCATCATCGGGAGGGGCACCGTCTGGACCGCCTCGTGGTGGTTTCAGGGGGCGTGGTGGTTTTGATCGTGGTAGAGGAGGCTTCGAAAGGGGTCGGGGTAGAGGTATGGGACGTGGAGGTCCAATGGGGATGAGAGGTGGAATGGGAGGACCACCAATGATGCGTGGCAGAGGAGGAATGGGTTTCCCTAGAGGTGGTCCCCCTAGAGGAATGGGAATTCAAAGAGGTGGTCCACCAAGAGGAGGTGGACCGCCTATGAGGGGGAGTGGAAGACCACCAGCACATAATATACAATGTAAGTCTAGCTAGAATTTATTAAGATGCTTTAAGGTAGTTTAGTATATTTTTCATATTTTTAATAATATAATTCTTACAAAGTAACTGCAACTACGACTCCAACAGCTGATGACAAACAATCTTCTGCAACATCGACTTCAGCAAATGGAGGTTCATCAGGTCCACCAACAGCACCAACAACTAATGGAGGCCCACCAAGAGGAGCACCACGCGGGCGTGGTGGTCCGCCAATGAGTAGGGGTCGAGGAGGGTACGCAGGCGGTAATCAAGTTGGTGATCCGAACAAAGTACTAACAAAACCATATGGTATGTCAAGAGGCGGTGGTATGAGTGGACTTTCGTCCAGAGGTCGTGGCTCGTATCAAAGCGGTCCACCAAGGCCTCCTGCACCACATTCAGCAAATACACAAGTAGCTCCCGTTCCAACATTAAAACGAGGAGCACCTTCTGGACCTCCTGGACCTAAAAGAGGACGTTATGATCAAGGGCCGTCGAGCAGACCTATTGTAAAACATCAGCAGCAAATTCATCATCAATCACATGGATATCAACAACCTAGGTATATATTTAGTTGTTAAATAAAATTTCATCGAGTTGCATACTTTGTTTTATATTTAGCTATCAATCTCACGATCAAATGCAACATGTTGACCAATATTCGCAATCATATGCATCACAGGCTCCTCCAGCATATAATGGATACAGTCAGTCTGCATATGGACAACAGGCTCCAACCGGGTATGGTCAACAAGATTATGATCCAAATCAATATCAAAGTTATGGGTAATGAAATATAACAATATTCATTTATAAGAAAAATGTATTTTTTGCATATTTAAAAAAAAACTAAATTCTTTTCGGGAAACTTAGAGCAAACGCTGCATCATATGGACAAGCTGATACTAGGTACCAAAGTTATGCACAAGATTATAGTCAATCTTACGGTACAACTGTAGACTACAGCGCACCTCCACCAGACTATTCACAACCATCAGCCACGTCATACGATGATAGATCATACGGTGGTTATGGTATGTAAAGTTGAATATACATACACAGTTTTAAAATAATGTTCTTAATTGCGCACATATTTATTGTTTATGTGTACATTCATAGCCCACGTATTTATTAAAGAAACATTTTGAATTTTTAATATTTACTTAGGTGGTTTTTAATAATTCGAATAATGTAAATCAACCATTTATTTTTTTTTTACTCATTTTTAGATGCCCAGGCATATCAACAGGGTTATTCGAATGCTAGCGGGTATTACTAGGTTAACCACATTTTAAGATTAAAAAAATGAAAAACATTAAAAATATAAAATAATACTAATTAAGTAAGCAAGTTAAAACAACAGAAAATTAGTAAAATACTTAAGATTTTTAAAAATAAAACAAATAACATATTGAATTAAGAGAATTTAATTTGATTTTTCGACATTGTAAGCGAATGTCTCCTTTAAAAATTGATTGAATATAATTTTTTTTTTATTATTTTTATGTTTATTATCCAAAAAAATGTATATGCATCAAAATGTAGAAATAGAAAGGAAAAAAAATGCAAAAATCACTAATTAAACAGAAATAGATAACAAAAATATATTCAAAATATAAATTGTTCCAATGGTTAACAATTCAACAATTCAAAAATATTTTTTAAAATTCAAAATAAATATTAAAAAAAAAAAACAAACAAATACATAAAAAATCTCTTTTTTTATAAAAATAATAAAATATTAAAGAATTTGCGCAGTTCAAAAATTATAGAAATGTTTACAAATATTAAAAGTTAAAAAAAGTATAAATATACATATATTAATATATGAATGTATATAAATACATAATATATATATAGTATATAAATAGAATATGAAATTTGAAATGATTTTAAGACTTATCTTTAGTAAAACAAGATTAAAAAAAAAAAAGAATTATTAATTAATTCATTAATGTTTGTGTATTAGTTTTTAAATTTATAAAAACAAACCTTTTTTTATGTCTTGTGAATGCTTTTCAAAAATTATACAAAAAAAGTCCTTTTTTCTCATTAGGTTAAGTCCAAAGTTAAATGATTGTAGTGTACATGTTTAAAATTATTAATTTCAAAAAAAAAAAAAGAAAAAATTAAAAAAATAAGTAAAATTTATTATATTTATGCCGTAAAAAGGTTGTAAATACGATCTTTAAATCAAATTTAAATTTTATTTTTACAATAGAATTTTCTTTAGTTTCCATAAGTAAAAGGAAAAGGAGAAAAGGAAACATTAATATATATTGGAGAATGCTTAAAATCAATTTAGCAGCAAACATATTTTATAGTATATAAATTATTAAAAGATAATGTATTTCATATTTTATGTTATTAACGTATAAAATTAACAAAAAAAAAGATATAAAAAAAATCTGACTATTGCAAATAAAATTATGACTTAAAAAAACTAAACCTTCAAATATTATTTTAAAATTTATGTAGTTTATAAACTTGTTTTTTTTTATTTTATTTTTTTTTGCATTTAAATTATTATTTGATAAAAAAAGTTAATTTTCACAAAAGCATACTCAAAGCGTTTAAATATTTTTCTCGAATCGCTGAATTAAGACTTGAGTACGACAGATTAATAAACATAAATAAAATTTACTTTACATAATTGTTCATTTTTAATAACATTGCTAGCAAAAAATATTTTATTTTATTACAATTTTTATTCATCCCAAATTTTAAATAGCTATTTAAAATTATTTAGAGATGTAAATTAATATATACACATAATGTTTATTATTAAAACTTTAAAAGTATTCAATTTTCATCAAAATTAAAAAGATATTTAGTAAAATATAATTTTATTGCAAACGCAATCTATAAATATATGCAAATTAGAAAAATAAATAGGAAAATAATATAAAATTAGTTCAACATAAATGATCGAATCACATAAAAGTTGTTTTTATATATTGATGATTCTATATAAATTCTTAAATATTAATTTCAATGATCTGAAATTAAATTTTATAATTTTTGTAAATATTGAATTCAGAGCTAAAAAACGTTTTCAGAATCAAATTTTGACTTTTTTACAATAGTTAAAGAGCAAAAACTAATAATATTTTCTCATATATCAATAAACAAATTTTGACTTTTTTACAATAGTTAAAGAGCAAAAACTAATAATATTTTCTCTTATATCAATAAGAGAAAAAATTGAAAAAATATTTAAAGTTAAAAGTAAATTTGAAAAATTAGTAATTAGAATAATACATGCAAAATAATACAAAAAAAGAAAAATGAAAACAAAAATGCAATGCAAAATTTAATTAGCAACTAGAATTTAAAATATTATTATTACAAAATTTTATAGGCTTTGCTTAGTTCTCAAATAATTTTATTATATAATATAATTAACTAGAAAACATAATTTATTCATTCGTGTCATATATTTAAAATTAAAATTTTCTATGAAAATGACTTATATTGATATTAAATATCTGAAAAAAACACAGTATGTATATTATATGCATGTACAAGCATTTGAAAGATCGGCCCTATAAAATAAACTTTATTGAAATAAAGAGCACGAATTATACATATTAAAATAAAAAATAATAATTGAAGTAGGTTAAGATTAAGAATCAAACAAATACTACTTGTTTTAAAAGATTGACTTACTTAAAGTAATTATGGCAATTTTTCTTAATCAAAAGAGATTTAGGCAAAAATAATTTAATTTTTTCAACAGTGCAGTTTCTTATTATTTTAAGCTTATAAAATTATATATATTTTAATTTTTGGTATAAAAATATGGTTAAAATATTTTTAAAGAACTTAATGAGCCTTATTTTCATTTAAAATTATTATTTAATTAAGTAGTTATCTACGCAATTTTATTAAGTGAACTAATTTCAAAAATTAAATTACTGTAAGATACTCAACTTTCCCCCAAATTAAATTTTTATCACGTTAAATATTTAAATTTTCTTTTATAAATTTTTGTTTTAGTTGTTTTAAAAGAAGTTATATTATTAAAGAGTGCTTATTGCAAAAAAAAAATGCTAAAACTGCAATGCTGATTTTTCAAATATATTTAAGAAATATTTTTTTTATAGAAATGAATAATCTTAAGAGAAAGGGAAAACACAAGAAATAACCAAGTGCTCTTTGAATTAGCAAAGTTCGATAATGCTTAAAGAACTTCTTTACACAATTTTAATTTAAATTTCATCTAATTTTTATTTAAATTTTTTTACAGGATATCAAAGTACATATTCGTAAGTTGAATAAAGTATTGATCAAAGGTGAATATTTAAATAAGAAATTTCAATTATTTTTATCATATTTAAAAAATTTTAAAAATGAGAAACAAAAATTAATAATTTAATAAAAAAAGACAATTCGAATTTTATTCAAAGATTTATTGAAAGTAAAAGTGATGATTTTATAATTTCTTTGCAAAAACAAATTGTATAAAATTTTTAAATTTTGGCAAATTAAAGATAAATTATAGATTTAACAACTCATTTTAACATAGAAAAATACGAGTTTTTTTAGTTCTTTTTTAACAGATAAAAGTATACAAAGTTAAAGATTTATAAAAAAAAACAAATTAAATTTTATACCGATTTTTTTTTTTGCCATAATTTTGTTTTTAATATAAATCCGAATCTGGTTAATAAAAATTTAATCAAATTAATATTAAAAAAAGATTATTAAAGGAAATTGAACAAAGATTAAACGAAATTGAACAAAAATTAAGCGAAATCGAAAAAAAATTACTTTATTATGTTTCAGTAATAATTGCCACTAAAATTTAAATATTTTTATATTAAAGCAACGCAATATTCTTAATTGTTGCGAATCGGCATTGAACACAACTAGAAAAAAGAATTACAACTAATCACATTGGTTTGAGTAGGAATACATTTTATTGTTTCCAATAATTATTTTAAATAACAAATATATTATGTAGATGCCATTTTAGGTTTTGTTTAAGAATTGTACTTTAAAATTATTATTTTCGCTTTCCAAATTCGTAATTAAAATTACTGCTTAACAAAATTAAGCTATATATAATAATTTCAAAATAAAAATACAAAGCCAAATATTAAACAAAAATAACGTACATAATTGAAAAAACAAATATTAAATTGATATAATAACTGAAACAAAAAAATTTTATAGAAACAAAAATTAAAGAAATTTATGATCTTATTAAAACTCGTTACCGTTTCTTAAAATAAGTATATAAAAATGATGCTAAAATTTAATAAATATAAATGGATAAATAAAACAAGTAAAAAATATAAGAGGTAATATATATAAAGTTTTTAGAAAAACTGCAAAAATTTATTATATAAGCTATTATTATTTAGATGAAAATGATACTCAAGTTTTATACCAAATATTTTATTTTAATCAAAAGATTTCTTTGCAGATAAAAATTGATCGAGATATATCGAATTGATTGCAACAGAGAGAAAGAATTTAAGCAACTTAACCATTAATAATCTTTAAAACATTCAATACCGTAAATTAAAATAACGTACATACAAATTTTAATATATTATGTACAAATATAAAAAATAAAGACAAAAAGGAAAAAAGGATGCTAATAATAAAACTGATATTTCAATGTGATATTTAAAAAGAGATAAAATTTTTAAAATAATTACATATAACGAATATTAAATTATAAGAATAAATTTCTTTTTTACAAGAATATCAAAAGTACATGAAATAAAAGAATAATTATAAATAGTTTTCGATGCAAAATTCAAAGTATAAAATATAAAAGAAAATCTTCAAAACTGCACTGATGACATGACTTTAAAGATGATTCAACTTTCGAACGTTAAAAAAAAGAGGAAAAAAAAAGAAAATAATATAAGTATAAGAATTAAATATCAACAATTAAAAAAATATTACACAGTAATATAGAAAATATTAAGAATATAAAAAGAAATTATAAACAAAATATATATATATACATATATCTTATCATATTTATTTATGAAGAAAACATATAAAAATAAAGAAAAAGAAAACGAAAGTATGTTTGAAAGACGCATCGAATACAAAAAAAAAATTAATTAATTTTAGTTGAAAACGTTTTTAAATTATTTTTTTTTTTCTTCCAGTATGAAGAAAAATATATAAAATAAACTGTGATAAAATGAATGTGATAAAGCTATTAAAAAAATTTTTTTTAGTCTTAAATGAAATTTATAAAAACAGACAGAAATGCATTTATAGCATAATTAATAGTCGATAGTATTAATAAAGAATGAAAGTTTTTTTGCAATACATTTATTTTTTTAAGTTAAAATGATGGTACAAAATATAACATTAACATATTAAAAATTTACTTATGAAAAACTCCGAAAATACGAAAGTTAAATTTAAAAAAAAAAAAAACAACAATATTACGGATTTTTATTTGGATAAGTATAAAAATTTATATTAGTATTTAATAGTTTTATTTATTTCTGTTATTATATAATATTTGAAAACACAATAAAAACACTTTTTTTTTTTAATTGTATATCATATAAACATAAAACCTTGTTCCATTTTAAATTAAAATAAATTAATTTTTTTTTATTAACATTATTGATTACAAAGCAAATGCAATGCTAAACTACTATAAAAGAAAAATATATAAGCATTTACATATATTTAAAATTTATAAAATATATAAGCATTTATTAAATAAGAAATAATATCAAACAAAAAATACAAATTTCAAATGGAACATGGATATATAAATATTTTTTTGATTTTTGTTATTTGTATTATGGTCATCAAAAAAAAAAAAAAATAAAATTTCAATTTCATTAATTAAATTTAAAAATTTAAAATTCCCTTTGCTATATTTAAATAAGAAAAACAAAATTAAAAATCTCTAAAATATAAAAATAAATATATTTTTTAAACTTAAAAATACGTAAATAGAATTTAAAATTAACTTTTATCAATAATGATGGCCAAGTATAATTTCCATTTTTTCTTGTTTTAATTTTTTGTCCTTATTTATTTTTTATTGTTTTGTAAAAGAAATTTGTTAACACTGTGATTTAATAAAAAAAAAAAGACTCCTTATTTTTAATTTTTGTAATTAAAGTCTATTTGTTTCAATTCATTAATTTGTAAACCCTTTTATAAAAAGTAAGTATTAATATAATACATATGTACATATGTATGTAATCAAAGATTTTCTCTTTATGGTTTACTTTTGTTACAAATTTATTTTCAGGAATTCATGAAGTAATATTGATTTATTGTTAATTTTTTTTTCAAAAAGATTCTGAAACACCGCTCAATATCATATTATTAAACCAAAAAAAACCAAATTTAATAATATAGGTACATAATATTTTAGAGTTAGTGAAGAATATTAAAAAAAATAAGTAGATGTTGTTATTACTTTGCATTCTCATTATTTGATACAAAATCAGGTAACATTTTTTAATATAAAATTACAAAAAATTTTCAAATATTTATAACTCAAAGAATATCAATAATTTTAAATTACAATAATTTTTAAATTAAAGAAATCTGTAACCACTTAGAGAAAAAATAAGCGGTTTTTTGAAAAGAATTAAATTTAAATTCAATAGTGCAAGCATAAAGCACGGGAAAGCTTAAATTAAGAAAAGCTTAAGTTAAGGAAGTAGTGTGGTGGGAGTTGTTGGTTAACAAACGTTACTGTGAATTTTATAATAAATTTACAATTTTAACACTATTTTCACTACCGTTACGCAACATTTGTAATAAAAGTACTATTTACTGAAAAGTAAATAAAAAGTACTATTGGTGGTAATATTTTTTTAGATGAAAATTTAAATGAAATTATTCGGCTTGGAAATTGGATGTAGTTTTGAAATTAGGATGTTTTGACATACATATATTTACATGTACAGTATAAAGGATTAGAGATATTAAAAATTTGTGTTAAAGTGAAAAATATGTATGGTTTTGTCTCAGTAACGAGTGACGGAGTCGTCGCAGAGCTTCGAGATGAAAATACTTAATCAAAAGTACATTCCATGATTAGCTTTTTAATTTTAATAAAGTTTTAATATATAGCAATCGAGTTATAACATACATATATGCATAAGTAGTGCCATATATTTTTGACAACTTTATTGTACTAATATAATTTTAGTTATTAATAAGAATATTAATAATTAAAATAATAAAAAAAATCAATCAGTTTAAAAATTTATAATGATATGAAAAAATTTTATCAAGAATAAAAAGTTTCTAAAATATTTAACTCCAAATTGGTGCACTTGTTCTTTTTCCTCAAAGTTTTTTAAGAATTTATTCGGAATTGCTTGC
This sequence comes from Condylostylus longicornis, assembly GCF_029603195.1. Lineage (NCBI taxonomy): Eukaryota > Metazoa > Arthropoda > Insecta > Diptera > Dolichopodidae > Condylostylus > Condylostylus longicornis. Next base: position 375,362 of record NW_026578009.1, on the reverse strand, counting down.
AGTTTTCATCTTAGTGTTTCAATATGCCCAAACCTTATCAAAATATTTTAACAATTATAAAGTTGTAATTTAAATTAGTCAAATAAAAACGAAATTGAGAATATTAAATTCATGTTAAGGTGTTTATGGTAACTCAGTTTAAACTTGATTATATATATAATTTTAAGTTCATCGGGTAATTATGTTTTGAATATGCTATCAAAAAATTACATTCCAAAATGTGAAGTGCAGTTTGAATATTACAAAACCTTGATTTTTTTATTTTTGAATCTATTTTGAATATTATTTGCAACGGCATCTACAATTTTGCAGATTATACCAAAAATTTAATTTATTGTTTTAAGCAAATTTTATAAATTGTTGTTGAACTTAATTTTTAACTTAATTTAAAAGTAAAGTACGTTTTATAAACCAACCGTCTGAACTTATGTATATTTATTTATTATATAAACAGTTAGTATTTGTTCGAATATTGGGAAAAATTTAGTTTTATTTTCAGCTATCAATAATTGGTTGACAGCTAACATTAGCCTTCTTTAATATTTGTATCTAAAAAATTACTTTCGTGTTGTCGAAGAAGGCCTTTTACTCCTGGAGCAGATGAAATGTTTTAAGTAATATTTATTTTTACACTATTTTACACTTTTAACATCATAAAAAAAATTATAACTTATGTCTTACAAAAAATTGATAGCATAAATTCGCAATTCGTTTCTTCGTTATGCTAACATATAACCGAATTTTTGTTACTGACAAACAATCCATTTTTTGCTAATTGGGAAAATATTTTGTAGAACTCTCATTTAATTCATAAACACTTGAAGTGCGCAATTTCTGAGAGATTTTATTTTAATAACATGTAAATAAAATACTATACATTTACGTTCAAAACTCATTCATAAAAATATTTTGAACTACTGAAGAGAGTTGCGTTTTTTATTGAATTTTCTCTTGAATATGCAAAATATTATTGAGCAATATTATTTGTTTGTATATTAAAAGTTTTTTTAGAGTAGTAACGAAAAGATTGATACTAATTTTGAAAGTTGGAACCATTTAAACTATTTCATTTTGGTAACACAAGATATTTATTTTACATATATCATTTTGCAAGTACATTATATTAATAATTTAATTGATTGTTTTAAGAAAAATTTATAAATTGTTTTTGAACTAAATTTTGAATTTAGTGTGAATGAAAGAGCTAGAAATTCCCTTTAAATTTTTTTTTTAAAATATTGTAATTTACAATATACGTATATAGATCTATAAAATTATATATGTAAGTATTTTTTATGAACGTCTATAACTGAAATTTGAGGGTCACATGCTTTTACAATAATATTATTTTTTGTGCTCTTTAATGAAAATTATTCTCCCCTATACAGATTTTTTTGAGCATTAATAAACTAACATAGTGAATGTTCATTCCTACATTTATGATATAACCAGTTTTCTTCTCTTAAATTTTTGTTTTTTTTTTTGTCAATAACCACATTCTGGTATTTTTTCTTTAAAGGAAATAAACAAAAGAATGAAAAAAAGTATGGATCAGGCTGGCTGGACACTCATCGTATATAATGTACACGATAATTTTGTTTTTTTTATTTTTTACTTTAATCTTTAACATCACGAATCCAGTATATTGTTATGTATGTTATTATAATTTTTCTTATATAGGTACATATTATTTACGTATCATAATTGATACTTCTTTTCAAATTGCCACGTGATGATAGTGTTAGAAGAAAAAAAAAAGATTCCCAATAAATAAATAATTTGTTAAGAGTTTGATATAAAATATTCATGACATAAAATAACTTAAATTATTTGGTCAATTTTAATTACTTGTGAATATTAATCAAGTTTAATTTAATTATAAATATAATGGTATTTCAATTTTTTTTTGAAAAGAAAAAAAAAATTAGCTATTATTTTATATTCTTTTAATGTAGTTTTCAAAATAAATTATTTTTCGCATTATGTACCCTAACTTTTCAAAATAAAATTTACAAAATTGAGTTACTGCGAGGAAATGACTATTTTAGCCGATATTAAATAAACTAATTTTTATAAATTAATTTTTATTTCTATAGGTTTTCATTATTTAATATATTTTATTTTTATGAAGTAAACAGCCAGAATATTTTCGTTTTTAAAACTGTTTGTTACTTTTATTTCAACCAGAGTTCAAATTTTATATAAAATCTATGAAGCTGCTTTTCGTCTCATATTTCAGCAACACGTCTTCTAATTTTTGAAATGAACTGTTGAACTTAGAACTTTTGGATTCAATTTAAAAACTATATACTCGTAAGTGTAATATGATACTTAAAGCTATTTAGAATTTAAATATATTTTAATAAAAATATTTGTGGGATATGTTTTCTACAGTTTAATATAGTAATCGAAAAATCGAACTCTTGTTTACATTTAATTTTTCAAAAAGAATGTTTACCATTATTTTCCAATACATATATGTACATAAGTATCTATTATCCAATTGTCTATTTAATCGTTAATAGTTTTGATTATATTACCGTTTTTTCTTTTATCTTTTACATTTTATATGGTACCTTAAATTTGTAATATTGTTTCATAAAAACTGAACATATTCATTCAGTTTAATATTAATCAAAATTTCGATATCAAAATTTTTACTACATTTCAATTTTTTACATAGTGATACCTTTGTTTTGTTTATTTATCGGCACCTCTTCTCAATTTTTCATAATATTATATACCTTTCTGCCATGCAGTATTGTATTTTTGTTTTACTTTTTATAGGAATACCTAGATAACAATAACAAAACAGAACAAAATACCCTATAATATGTACAGAACTACAGCCAGCTCTAGTCAATTTTTTTTGTACGTTCAAAACAGCAAAAAAAAAAAAAAATAAAGCAAAAAAAAACTGAAGCAAGCAAGGAAGCAGCGGTAGTCAATATTCTAGTAGAAGTCAAAAAAAAAAAACAAAAAAAATACATTTTTATATTTTTCATTTTTGAGATTTTAAGTTAAAAAAGAAAAATTTTTATTTTCAGTTACCGTTCAATGCTCGTACTGTGATGACGTTATTATAGCAATAAAAAATATTGCGGGAAATAAAAACACAATTAAAAATTTTATTTTCAAAAAATTGCATGAGCGTCGCGTACTATTAAAAAACAAAATATATATATGTATATATATTTTATATAGATATATTAAAAGTATATTATAAATTTATTAGTATTAATATATATGTATTTATATAAATGTATGATTTTATTATTTAATTTTTTCACATTATTGTGATGAAGAAGTGTGAATTGAATTGATATAATAATAATAATAAAATATATAAAAGAAATAAAATTAAATGGAAAAAATAAAAGTACATATAATGTAAAAAAAAAATATTAAATATAAAAAATTTGTTTTTTTTTTGTTTATTTTGTATTGTGTATTTTTTATTTTTCGTATAACTTGTTTTTTATTTTATTTTGTATATTTTTTATTTTATATTTACTAGTTATTTTCATATTTATAAGAATATTTCATTGAACCTTGATTTTGTAATCATTTTAATGAACTCTCTTGTTACACCATGTGGTATAATTTTTTTTTTTGTTTTTCTTAAGAATTCTACAAATTTACACATACTTATTCTGATATTTACAGAGTTAAAAAATAAAAATGTTGTTTTAAGAAAATAATGTAATAATTTAAAAAAAAATTAATTCTAATTAAGTTGGTAAATTATATACATATGTATTAAGTATAAGTACAAAAAACAAAACATATATAGGTATATGAATGTAATCTATAATATAAAAAATTTTACATAATTATGTTTAATGTTTATTTAAAATGATGTAAATAATAAATAATATAATATATATAAGACAATAATACTACTTATACTCGTAAAATAAAGTTATTTTTAATAAAAAAAGAAAATTTCATAAAATTATCGTATTTCACACCTAAGAATATTTATATATATCTATATACATACATATGTACAAATATAATATAATTGATTTCAATTGATACAAAATTGATAAATAATTTGATATTACTTATATATAAAATGAAGTGGTTTTAAAATAATGTGGTTTTTCTTATAAAATATAAAACATATTATATTATATGTATTTAATATTATATCAGTTTATACATATATATTTTATATATAAATATATATGTATAATATAACATAATAATTTGATTTTAATTTTACATTTTTCTGTTTTAAGTCAAATTGTGGTTTTATCGTAGTTATTTTTAAAATTTTCTTATTATTATTTAGATTATATTTAATAATATTTTCTTTTTCTATTATAACATATTTATTAAATTTAATTTTTTAAATTCTTAAACATTTAGAAAAACTTTAGAGGACAGCTTAAAGAAAAAATGAAAATAAATAAAAATAATTAAAAATCTAATCGCTTCTTAAATGTTTTAATACCCACATATTAAAGTATTTTGTAAAATAAAAAAAATTTAAAAATATATATATATATGTATATATAAATTTTAATAATGTCATAAATATAGTGATATCGAACTATAATATATTTACATACTAATATAAATACATATATATATTTTATAATAATATAACTATGATACATTCATCAATAGTTATTTGAGAAGAAAGAGAAAATATTTAGTTACTATGGTAGTTCAATTATTGTATAAGAAGAAATCGAATCAAATAATACGAAATATAAATCAGGTAATTGGAAACTTGTTATTTATTTTTGATTGTTTTCAATTTTTTTCCGAACTAATTTATTTTTATTATTAAGTATTTTATTTTTGTGTATCATTCTTCTTTTTTTTTTTTTCTTTTACCATTATTTCTATATTATAGTATATTATTTTTCATAATAAATTTATATTATTCATTTATTGTATGTGTAGAAGATTATTTATACAAGAAATATTCTTTGTACAGTATGAGATGTCCTCTAATAAGCTAATCTATCTATATTATTATTAAGCATAAATTATTATAAATTCTTTTATATTATATTAAATTGTATATTGATAAAAAAAATATTATGCAATATTTTTTTTTTCAAATTTTGTTATAGTATATCAATGAAATTTATGGTTGTATTATAAAGGGATGTTCTGAAGATTTAAAATCAATAATTGTAAATAATATTGCAATTCTAATAAGAATAAATTCTATTAATGAAATGGCATACATATTATTTGATGCGGTTTAGTTCTTTTTTCTTGACTAATTTACAAATATTATAAAATTTAATATTTTTTTTTATCTCAAAAATATTTTTGAAATTTAATTGAGTAGAATTCAATATTTGATTATTTTTTTGGTAAAAATGTACGTTAATGTAGGGATTGTAAGTTGTGAGATTCATAAAATTTAAAATATAACATCATGCTATGTATAACAGATCTGTTAATATCTGCTTCTTATTTTAAAATTTTTTAAATAAATTAGGTGGTATTTACTCAATAAATTAATAAACGTAGGAATTTTTAAAATTAAATTATAATTACCAAAATTCCTACCAAAATATAAAATATTCAAAACCCCTAGTTCATTTCAATTTCATAAAAAAAAAACTTATGTATAGCAAAATACATAAATATTTTTTGATTAAATATTAGTGTATAGTTACTGTAATATTATTGAAATGTTGACAATATCAAGAATCGAATTCCAGTTTAAATGATTTACTCATAAATTATTTTTTTTTATTTTATATAACATACATCACAATAAAATCAAATTAAGAAAGGGTGGAAATAAAAGCAAAAAATAAGCTTGTATATGCTATAAGAGTTGATTTTGTGTACTTTACTTGTATGCTTAATTTTCCAATGTAATTAATTTTATTTAAAATAATTTATTGATAATTATATAGTATATATATAGAGAGAAATAAGTATTTTGCTTATTATTCTATACTACGAAGTAATACAGGATGGTAGTACCTGCTAATAATTATATCTATATCTTACATACATACATATAAACCAGCATTTAAAGATGATAAATAATTGAAAACAATTGTATATTGCGTATATTCTATTTGGAATTCTATATTATAATATTTCCACATAAATGCATTACAAATACAATGATATTTATATTTAATTATTTATGTTGTTACGTTTATACTTATTAAGAACAAATAAATAAAACTGATTACCTACTTTATGTCTTTAATATTTTTCTTTCAAGCGAACAGTTTTGTTTTTTCTTTTTTGCTAATATTTAGTTTTTATTTGTTACTATATAAAATGAGGATGAATTTAGTTGATCTTGCCAACATTCTGATATTAATATAAGAAAATATTTTGAAATCGTTTAATTGAAATGTGTAGTCTTGGTGCAATACTACTAAATTAGTTCATATATAAGTTTTGAAGATTCCGCATACTCCACACCGGACTTGAATAAATTTTTAATTATTCTTGAAAATATAATGGGTTTTTTCCGAATACTCAATCCCGTTAAATTTATTTTGGGATCGAAAATATTTATAATTTTACAATAACATGAACATTTTTTTGGGACTAGTGCCAATGTATTATTGGGCTTTGACTGACTTATTGGGTAAATACGCTTTATTAGAATGTGTATGTAATATATTTTGCAGCGTTATTACAAATTGAACTGCAATTCTTTAAAATATCGTTTGAAAATTTTTTACTCAGTATAACTAAATGTATAGATAACATAAAAAATTCAATAAATTTAATTAAATTGATTTCAACAATTCAATCAAAATCAATTATTATTAATTACGGAGAAAAAAAGAAAAATTAAACGATTATTAAAATAATTTGCGATATAAACGCAAATTCTACACAAAATCATATTGGTAACAGAACAATAAGTACTTAGAATGATATTTATTTCTCATTTTAATGAAAAACTCTGAAATTCAATAAAAATAAAAATACACTAAAATTTTACTGCCAAATTCTTTTTCAAGATTTTAAATCATTCAAGAATTTATTTTGCAATTATTTTGATTGACGATGAAAGAAAATATAGTAAATTATACTGGGTTGCTGGAAGTAAAAGAAATTTTCTGCAATTTATAGTAAAAAAATAGAAAAGTATAATTTTTTTTTTAGAAATTATCAAGTTTTCTATTATATAACTTATTGTGGACAAATTGTGGCTTTTAGAATAAGTTGAAACCTTTCTGAACAATAAATATTTTTTTGGGTGTATAAGGGAAGTTGACTATTAAATTTCCATTATGCTAGATGCTAAATTCAAATTAATGATAAATAATGAGCAGGGAAGAAATTTTCGGAAGGTTTACTTTTTATTAAGTTCAAATTTGTGTTCTTAAAACATAAAATGCAACTTTAATTGTTTAGTAAATATGGGATCTAAAAACGACACGTTTGAAAATTTATTTTGATTGAGAGCCTTAAAAAAATTTTTTTGCTGAATCACGATTTTAATTAAAGGTATGATCGGGGTCCTAAACTTTATATTAAGCTAAAGTTTAGAATGTATTAAATTGAGTTTTAATTATTTTTTATGATTTCTGTGGTTCCTACAATATGTGTAAGTCTTAAAGTTAATTAAAAAAAATTGCAGCTTTAGCGTTCATTATTTTGTATACAGTGATTGAGAAATTAAAATTTTTGTGCAGTAATTTCAGGGCTGACTTCATTACCAAATAAGACCCATACATAATGATTTTTTTTGTTTAACTCGTTTCAGCTTTATTGTGCACAACATAAGAATAATATTATGTCTTAATATAATGTTGTTTATATAATAACAAAGTATGTGTAGAAAATAGGAAAATTGTTGGAATCTATAGAAACCACAAATTTTTTCTAGTTGCACAAAATTATATATAGTACACGTACGTATATAGTTTATTACAATTGTTCTTTTGGAATCTCAAATTAGTTTTAAATTAGTTTTATTCTTATAATTAAATAACAAACTTATCTAATATTTTTTTTTATCAGCAACATTCTTTACATAATATATTTATGTACCTCTTAAATGATAATCACATTTCCTCCACAAAAACCCTAATAAAGGAACCTCTATGGTAAACACTTCATTTTTCAAATGAAATAATAAAAATTTTTCTATAAAAAAAAAAGTATGCAAATGACTAACGATTTATTCAATATGAATTGACTAAGACTTTTAAAAGGATAATAAAGTTTTAGAATGCATCAATTTTTTTTTACAACATCATTTTTATTATTTTTTGCATATTATAGATATTAAATATGTTGAATGTATAAATTACATACATATATATGTGAATATGTATTTGTATATTATGTAAGAAAGAAAATTTGTGATTATCTCAATTTTCCTCGTATTTTATGAGGATAAGCAGTAAAACTAAAAAAAAAAAAGGATTTTTTTTTTAAATGCAGAAAATACTGAAAATAAAGAATTATCCTTGACCTCTGTGTTTGATCCTTTTTTTTTGTGCAAAACATGCTCTTAAATTTTCCATTGAATTTTTACGTATTAAATATTATTTTTTTTTGTCATTTTTTTTGTGATGTTTTCTTAGTATTACCCCATTATTATTACGTAAATTTATGTAACAAAACAAAAACGAAGAAAAAGAAAAAATCTATGAAATTTATATAGGATTTGCAAGCATATAAAAAAAAAATTATTTATTTTCTGTTGGAATTTCTAATGACTTTTTCAAAAAGTTTGGATTAAATAAAGTTTATTTTATATTTTTATATAAAGAAAATGAAATATAATCTTTATGCATTATTAATTGCTAATTTTAATAAGAATATAATAAAGTATAATGCTTTACGTTTACACAATTTATTAATAACTTCATTATTTATTATTATATACAGTAATTAGACAAGTGTATGACTTTGGAGTTATTAGAAAATTTTATATAGATTATACAGGATGATATGTAACTACTGTTAAAGTTTTTGGGGAGTTGATTTCTTCGAGTGTTTTGTAGGAAAAAAATTGTTTGTAGGGTGTTAGTTTAAATGGTTAAAGACGTGCTGTCAAACTGATAAACTGATTTTGTAAAAAAGACGTTATGCGTTATATATCAAAATTGTAGACGATCAAGTAGCGTTTCGAGAAAAAAAGAATCATTATTGTAACTTCAGCAACTCCAAATCTGGAATAGATATTCGACAAAATATGAGATAGAATTTTTTTTAACCCTCCAAAACTACTCCAAGACGTTTAACCTCCCCATTTATACGGTTATTTTCCTAAGAAACTCCAAGAAATCACAAGCGTGTTTATACAAGAACTGGTCCAGATCTATAATATATTATATAACTTCCTTTTTGAATAACTTCCTAAATTTATGTATACAATTGAGTATACATAGTAAAAATTTTTAAAATATTTAAATAGATTCTATTTTAACATTTATTTATTTTCAAAATTTATAATACATGATATAATGAATTTTTTTAGCATTAGGTAAATGCGAAATAGATGATTTTTTTTAGTTATACGAAAAAGATGATTTCCAAGTATTTAATATATATACTTAAAACTACATATGTATACGTAACAAAACTTATTTTAATTATTTATGCCTGGGAAAATATTTGTAAATTCGAAGATTTTCTTAATAATTTTGCATAACTTACGGGTGTATGTTTTCTAAAAATTTTTATTTTGCAATTTCTTTGAATTGTTGCGGAAAAGATATACTTATATAATATAGCCTTATTTACAAATTTTATATACACACTAATGTTCGCAGATTTAATTATTTGGCAAAAAATCAATTTAAATATAATATATATATTATTTAATATTATATATATTATATATAATATATATAAATTTATGAAAAACAAATTCAATTGGATATTTATTGTAAGAAAACCAAAATTACAACAAATTTATTACTTCGATTTTAATTAAATTTAAGTATATTATATTTTAAATTTTAAAATTAAAAAGAAAAATAAATTTCAAAATTTCACATTAAATGTACAATATAAAAATTTCCTGACTTTTTTTATATAAAATTTTTTATACATGTAGAACACGTAAATATGAACAAATAGCTAGTTATTGTAATATTGAAATATAAATGGATGGAAAAACTTATAACTAATATAAGAAACTAATGTAAATTGAACTCACTAATCAAATAAATTAATTATTGTTTAATAGATGTTGAAACCCTAATTGAACTTTCTTAATTGAAATTTACTCTTACAAAATTTGGAGTATTAAATAACTATTTATATATAGTTATAGCAGGGTAAAAAATTTATATATATTCAAATTTTCAAGAAGTAAAAAAAAGGCTTTTGTTTCAGAACTAAGTATGTATTATGAATCATACAAACTCAAAAAGAATCACTGTTTTCATTTATTAGTCTTTTAAATTTTGGTACAAAAGCAATTGTTATATTATTGAGAAATTTGTCAGAAAATGGTTTTGCAAATTTGCCAGTTATGAATGCAAAAATATGACAGGGTCATAAGAGTTAATTTTATAATTATGATTTTAGTATATTTATAATATATGTATTAAAAATTGTGAATAAAATATTATTCACATTATATTTTATTTTATTTAACTTTAAAAAATCTCATTTCTTTTTAACTTTTAATTCAAACAAATTATATTATGGTGCTTAAATTTTTAAGAATCCATAAATAATAAATCAAAAACGTATATATACATGTATATATATATGTACATGATAACTTACAGTTAAAATTAAAACAAATAAGTAATTATTTTTTATAAATAAAGGCGAAAATTTCCACCTGTATATAATAGCTTTTTTTTCTTATTTAATAAATCATCTGGTATTAATTGGTATTCAAGCTTAAATACTATAAAAATCTATAATAATTTAAGCATATAAGTATGTCTATATATTATATATATGTATGTATATATACCTATATATTTGAATAAATTTTATAAGGGCAGATGTTTTACTAGTCAAATATTCAAAATGCGGATTACTTATTTGTTCATATATAGGGAAAAATCATGATTTGTTAGTCATTCCTAAAAAAAAAAAAACTAAAAAATTTTTCCAAATAAACATTATTATGCATGCTTTTTCTATTTAAAGTTTTTAATTTCCATAGAAAATGACTAATTTTATATTAATAAATTATTTGCATAAATGTATGCACAATATTATATATTATATATTCTAATGCTATAATCGTAAATATATATTGTATATAAAATGTGTTGAAATATCGATATTTAAACATATTTGTTGTACAGATACTAAGTATACTCAAATGGTATAATAGCATCGCGAAAAATTAAATTCTTCTAACAACCGGATTATATAAAACAGAATAGGAAATTTTATTTCAGTATATACCATATAAATATAATTATTTTGTTATAGGATTTTGAAAATTCAATGATATATACAAATGTATACAAAAATTATTTCACTTTTTGTTTGTCTTATATTGTACATAATTAGCTTGGATTATTATAATTATAAACAGTTCTAATATAACAGTTAAGTATAAAAGTTTAATACTCGTATGTGCAAGGTTTAATATTAATACATACATATAAGCATGGAATATTAATATATAAAATATATATAACTCAATTTGTTAGTTTGCAAGGACTCTCTCTTTTCCGATGAAAAAGTAATTAAACTCGTAAGTTCGACATTTTTAAATATCACAAATTCTATTTTTTTATTTGAAATTTAACTATTTTGTTAATTTTTTATGTTTTATTTTATAATTTATGAATGCGTCATAATATTGTGAATTGCAACTGTGTATTTAAATTTAATTCATAGTGGAATTCAAAAATTTTATATGATTTTAGAATCGGATTTCATTTAATCCTTAATTTTAAAATACGTAAGTATATATAATATGCATGTACATATCTACATGCTATATGTACACATAATTTGCGTATATGTACTTATATATATATATCTATATTTAAAATAATAAATTATTTTAAAATCAATATAATATTATCGCTGTAAATTGTACAATTTTTGAAAAGGATTAAATTTTAAAAGTTTTTCTCTTTTTTCAATGAAATTTATTAAAAAAATATTTAATTAAAATCGTTAATCTGGAACATATAGTATAAACATATATAAATGAAAGATTTCCATATATACATATGTATATATAGAGGATATAAATTTTTATATGTATATATACATACATATATGATTAAACGGGTATAAACTTAATTAAATATTTTGATTTCGGTGATCAATGATGCAATGAAATAATATGTAAATCAACGATTCAAGGATATCAAAATAAAATTTTTTTTGTTATCCGAAACTTTTTAAAAATTCTTTAATTATGATGGCATTTTAATAAAAAATTTGAAATATTTTTGAAAAATAGCTAGTTTTGATATTTTATCTTAATTTCATTTTTAAAAAATTTAATTTTTATTGAAAAATATTTTTAACTCATTGGAAATGAGAATAGAATGAGTGATGACCAAAATTTTAAATTAAATTGAAAAAAATTAAAATAAAAAAATCTTTTTACTTATAGTGAATTTTGTCATTGACATTTTTTAGAAGAATTTCTTTATGAAATATTTCTGCAAAGTTATTCACAGGCAAAATATTTAAGTTTTATACCATTTAAAAACTAGTTTTTTTGGTGCTATTATTTTATGTGCTATACTTTTAGCTTTTCTAACACCCGTTTTTTTTTTACCGGATGATATTTTGAATAAAACGAGATTTAAGTATGTAACTTGTTTTTAATTAATATTATGAACATTGCCGAAAACTCATTTTGTACCTACATGCACAAGGCATAACAATAGAGTACTACTTGAATAATAAAAAAAAAATTATGGATGTCTTAGTTATGCAAGTAGATTCACAATTTTATCCATTATAGATTGCAGGGATAATAGAATTTAAAATCTATTGAGCAAATATATTGAATGAAATCGTTTTCCATAAGTACTACTTAGAATGACTTTTTTGAATCAACTTATTCTCATTAGAATGACTTTTTTGAATCAACAACAGACAATTTCGGGTCTGTTGAAAAAATTTGATCACAGAATGTTCTTTCATTTAAGAATAATAAATGCTAATAAATTGGGAGTCGTGCAACATAGAGCAACCATTAGACACTTGTTTTAATGATAGTTGATAAAAGCTAACGGTTAATGCTATGTCATCAAAAAATTATGATTGTTTATTTTAACTCACGCAATTAAATCTGTTTATAAAAGTAAGTATTTTAAAGTAAACTAGCTCAATAAAATTATTTATACGTTCGACTAACTCGTGTACTTATTATCTTATATTTTCATTTGTCAGATTTTATTAGTGTATTTAAAAATTTTTATTAAAAAATTATATAATTTTCTGGATTAAATCGATTGTAAAATTTGAATTTCTACATTCAAAACTGAACTAGTCTTCAATAATATACAAACATTTCTAGTGATGCGACTAACAGAGTAATAAATAAATACAATTGCAGGAAGATGAGAACATCCATATACGTATAGTCTTTTTAAGAAATCTTTTACTACTCCACAAATAGAAAAAAAAAATATTTATTCTTAAGAAATATATTTTATTTTATTTTTTCGTAGACATTAAGTTGAGTATGATTTAAAGCGAAAAATTAATTTATAAGTAATAATTTCAACATTTTTATCTCTATTTGTTATAATCGTAAAACTTCTGCAATAATTGAAAACAAAAATCATGAGTGTACGTGAGACTTCTACTGGAATTCCACAAAATCTAAAACATAAAGTCATTTAGAAATATTTTATAGGCTGGCGACCTCTGATCCAAATGAATCACGTTAAAAATAAAACATTTTATTTTTTTTTTAACAAATTATAAACATGTATATGTATATATGTACGTACGTATATTAACATTGCGGGTAATTTCGTATAAGATATACAGAAATTTTCAGTATTAAATTTTTTTGTTGATTAAATCAGATATCATTATAATATTATTATTATTACTAATAAGTGGAGGAAATAAAATGTCAGTGTAAATAAATAAGAATAAACTTTTATAGGTATATAAGTACAAATACACTGATGTATCTGGATTATAAGTACCTACATACCTTCTTCACTTAATTTTATACCAATTATTTGGTCAAAGTTTATTTTCATGAAATATGATTCACCATTTTAAACACAGGTACGAAAATATACATTTGTACAATTTTGTCTTGAATTTGATTTTATATAAAAAATTTAAGAAACCATGTTTGGAGAATGTTTGGAATATCATGTTACAATAATAAAATTTGCTAAAAAGAAATTTTTTTTTTTCATAAAATAATAATCGTTTTGGTAATATATATAGTTACATGCATATTTAACAGTTATAGCAGAGTATTAGTTATTATTTTCTTATTTGTAATTATTATTTAACTTTAAGCTTTTAGATAATGGTTTTAAGAAGCTTAAATGATTTAGTGATAGAAAGTGGGGTTGGTGGCTGATTTTTAACATGTTCTATTATTTAATTTTTTCCTCATTCTGCCACCTATAATTTGAATTATTGCCAAATTAAATCTGAAATATTTATTGTGATTCGACTGCATCTCTGGCATGGTTAGGCAATCAAGACAAAACAAGTCTTATTATTTATTGAATATATTTTTAAATTATAATTTATTGACTTCATACTTTATTATTAAAACAATATTTTTGTATACTGTCCAAAAATAGTCAATTTTAATAATTAATAGTTTTTAAAATTAATTAAATTTATTATTTTATTAATTCTTAATATATAGAAGTGTATATATATGAGTATTAATTGAAACATACATATATACTCGTATTTATTACGAATATGCATAGGTAGATAGAAAAAGTAAAAATTTGGCAAATGAATTTGTCAATATGAAAATTATATATTTCCTATGTTACTCGTATGATTCAATGGAATTTTGCCAATATGAATTATATTTTATTATGTGCTTGTTTACAATATTATAAGTAGATATTATTTTTTATCTACAGCTATATGTATATGTAATGTATGAAAAACAAATTATATTAAAATTATATAAATATGCATTGTTATGTATAAAGATAATAAATGGGAATTAAATTCATAATTCATAGAGATTAAATTGTCAAATATGTGAACTTAAATGCTCACGACACAAAAAAAATATATTATATTATATAATATATTATATATAGAAACATAATATACATATTCACATCATTATGTACTGATGTGCACTTCTGTATAGTGTTATTATTTTGGCATGTTATTCAAGCAAAATTTGTATACATATATGCGGCGTCTCCTTTTGAAACAAAAAAAAACCAAAGAAAATAAAATCTGTAATATTTCTATATTAAAAAATTAGTTGGACAATATTTTGAATTTATAAATATAATATAAGCAAATTTAGTTAATTATGTAGGTATTCTATTAAATAAAACTATTCGGTTCATGCATTGTAATGTTGTTAAAAACTTCTCTGGAAGTTATTCTTTTAATTATTTTCGTAATTTATTTTTCTCATCTTTAATTCGATATTTTTTTTTATACATTCTATGATATTATCCATTTCTCTTGTCATTTAGAAAATAATATAATTTTTTAACTTTTGACTATAATTAATTTGATTTTACAGAAATGTGAGATAGGCCTTTCTTTATACCACTCATTGTAGTGTAGAAAGGTTATTGGTTTATATACTTTCTCTCAATAAGCATAAAAATTTAACAAATGAAAAAAATAATTGTATATTAATACCGAATTATCCAAATAAATCAAGATTTTGTTATAAAATTATTTCGCAAATTACTCGTGTGTAAAATCATTTTGCGTACAAGAATTTTTAAACATTAACTATATGCATAAGTATACTGTACGTATAAGAGCACTTTATACCCATGTTCTATAAGTATAGATATATGCGTTTTATGACAACAGCTTGTTTATTCAAATATTGTTCCATATATGCAAATTTATATGTTGCAAATATAATATATGTATAAGGTATATGTTACATTCATTGAAACGTACATAATATGACCAAAATATCTGTATAAATTTTCAAAACAAGCATTTCATATTCTTGAATAATTCACTTGTCAGTAATTTGAATTTTTTAAATTATCTTAAAAAAATAACACATAAGTGCATGTATATGAAATAAATAAACAGAGTGTTTGAAATTTACAAAGATAGACAAACCGACAACATCGATAACAAAAGTTTGTCAGTATATTATGTAAAAGTTCATAATTTTTTTTATAAATGCAAAACTAGGAATTTGTTTATGAATGTGAACTGTGAGAATAGTAAGATTACGAGTAGAAGTGCAATTATATAAAATGCAGGATTTGTGAGAATTAGATTAAGATATTTGAAGTTTTAAGCCGACTTTATGTAAACCCATTTCATGGAATTCTTTTTGTAATAATTGTCATTCTACACTCTGTACAATAACTATTTCACTATACATATTAATACATTATTTCTCACATATATTTTTAACGTGTATAACCAAAGTCAAAAAAATTTTTAAAGCAGGAAGTTGTAGATTTTTTCAAAACTCGATGTTATGACAATTTTTTTTTAAGATTTTGAAAATAATTTTGTAGAGTTGTTTGAGACCTTCTAATAGTATTCCAAAAGATCACAGTTGGCTGCATTTAATTTCATATTTTTGCACGAAAAGAACAAAGTTTGGGTACTTTTGTTAGATTTCCATATTTAAATTTTCTATACATTTAAAATCAATTGAGAAAAATAAAATTGTGCGACCGGCTAAAGAAAAGAAATAAATTTAGTAATTTTGAAAATATTATTTGGAAAAAGCTATTTTATGATAATTTCATTCTCTTAGAGAAAATCCGAAAATATATTCTATAAATATTTTATTTAAAAATCAAAAGAATTTGAAATCCAGAATAAATAAAATTAACTATTATAAAACACGCGCTCACTATTTTTTGTTTTTGTTGTTTTTGTATTACAATCATTTGTATTTTCAAATCTCTTTATCTATTGCTAATTTTTTATAATAAAATTTGCTAATTAAAAAAGTACATAAATAAAATTGAAAATTTATTTTTACCCAACTTATAATTTTCTCATATTGAAATTACATCACATTTTATGCGAATATTTTTTTTTTATTTTGTTTACAGTATCTTCTGTAAAGTACACTCGCTGTAGTACATATACAATAATATAGGTATTTTAAAAATATTCTGAATGTAAAATAACAATTATTGCACCCACTTTTTTGTTTACATTAATAATTATCGAGGTAGACATAACACAGAGTGTGAAATAAAAAGCATACAAAAAAAAACATTTTTTCATTATTTATTTTAATATTGTTTTCTTTTATCAAATAATCATAACAAAAAATTTTTTTTTTCATAAGATTTTTAAAGATTTTCTGCCATATAAATTTTACACAAATAGATTTTATTTTTTATATTTTCCATAGTTCAATTGCAAAAATTTGAATAAAAAAAAAGTTGAAACAATTGATATTATGAGAAATATGCGATCGGATTTGAACAATTCTTGGCAAAAAAGATATTTTTACCGTTTCAAGTTTAGATTTCTCCATATACTTACATACATATAAGAGAAGAGCTATTCACTGAAAAATGGCTATGTTATGATCCGGCTATATATTCAAAATAACTGATTTAGTGGTGTAATTATCTATAATATAGTGTGATTATAATATATAGTGCTCCACTCTGCATATTATTATTTAATTTTTGTGATTGTGAATTTGTATATTATGTGTGAAATTGAAAATATTTTTGATTAGTTTCAGTGTTGATGCAGGTTGAAATTTTTATAATCGATATATTTTATTAGACGCATCTTAATGTATATGATGGGACGTTAACAAAATAGATTGCCATTTTCTAAATAATAATTTCAATGTTGAAATTTAATGTTTATACATATCATGTATATGTACTCGTATGGTTATGTATCATGCAAATTTCAATATAGTGATTTAATATTCTATGATATGATGTAGTGTGATTCTACAACCTAAATGAATGATGTTAAAAATTATATGTACAGCGAAATCTGCAATAATATAATGATTTTACTTGAGTGGGAGCTCAAATTTTTCAAGTGTACAAGATATTTTTAAGAAAAAATGTTCGAATTTCTAGGAAATAAGTTATATAATTAAAAAAGCAATGCTTTCGCGTTTTAGTTGAAATCCTAATACATACATACATTCTAATAAATATAATAATTTGCAAAGAAAAATTCAAAAAAATCAAATAGGTATATAACATTGTAAATTAAAGTTACTCATTTCTTTGTCATTTATAAATTTACTCTAAAATAAGACTCAAAAATTCTCTAAAAACTTTTTTGTGTTAATTAACGTTGATTTTGTATTTTAACAGACAGATCTATTATAATTGAAAATTACAGTGACAGTGACCTTCCGAAAAACTGTGTAGTTTAACCACGAATGTATGTATATAAGTATGTAGTTTTATATTTTTGCTACATATACGTACTTAGAAAAAAAATGCATTTTTTAAAATAATAAAAATCCTTATTGCTGACCTTTTAAAGTCTTGCATCTGTCAGGCATTGATTTTTATTAAAAAAATGTTGGAGCAATCTTGCTTGTTATACCTACATCCTTTCGAAATAATTTTAGAATAAGAAATTGTAATTCAAACATAATTTGTATATGTGTATGTACATCAAGCATACATTTAAACACAAACAAAATTGAAATGTTTTTGGCGCCATCTACAAAACAAATTTTATATTACATTATTTTTCTTTGTTTACTCTTTCAACATTTTTTTTGTTTCGCAAAATTTTGGATCTCATATATATACCTGCTACATACATATACATACACATAAGATTTTGATTATACGTTATGCACATACATTAACTGGAGTTTGTAAATATATGTATGTATGTATGTGAATATATTTATGTTTATTATATAAAAGAAAATTTGTACGTTTATATACAAAGTACACAAATATTTTATTTTAATTTTTTTTTGTTTTGTTTTTGAAAATATTAGAAAAATTTTTTTCTTCCATACTTATTTTGTTTTTTCTGTTTTATTGGAAAATCGTTGACGATTTTCACTAGCTACTCATTGTTTATTTTTCGTATTTGTATTGCTTGTTTTTCTTTTTTAATATAGGTTCATATTAACATATGTATATACATATATGTATATTATTTGCTATGTTAAGTATAAGACTTTCAAAATGCGCAATATGTAAGTAAGTACGTGGTAGAGTTTGCCTTATGTGGAAGGAAAGGTATATAATATAATTATATGACAATTTTATTTAGTAGGAGAAAAAGCAACGTACAGTTATGCAGTAGGAATGAAATTAAAACTTTTCTTTTGTTGTTAATTTGATTTTTTTCTTTTATATAAATTATTTTGATCGATGTATTTGTGTAAGGTTGAAGACAATGCTTTAAAGTTCCCATGATTATAACAAATTTATAAAAGTAATAATAAAACTTATAATAAATTTTAGAAGACTGTTGCAAAACAAAGGTATAATGTATGAATGTACGTATGTAGTATGAGAAATTAATTTAATTTTTTATTGTTATGAATTTGATAGAAAAGTTGTAAGTTATATTGTTTTAGGAAAATGTCTAAAGTTTGATTAAATGTGAACCAAATTTATTTGTTAAGGTTAATTCGTTGAATCTCGTTAATAATAAATTTTGTAATTCTGTATCATTCACCCAAAGTTATGTGATTTCAACTAAAATTTTGAGTTTTGTAACTTTTCTTTTTTTATAAATTTGTTGCATTTTGTTATACGTTTTAGATGTTTTATTGTTAGATTTAATTGTCGAGAAGAATATTTTTATGGTGATTAATTAAATTATATAAGTATTTTAAAAAAGATGAATTTTTTTAAAAATTTGTTATAAAAATTTTGTAATTATAATTTATTTTTGGTAAAATTTTTTTAGAAATAAAATTTACATACACGTATACAATGAAAACATACACGCTTTTAAAATTTATATTTAATAGTATTTCTATAATGTTGTATAAATTCTTATTTAATATAAATTAATTTATTTTATATATTTAAATTTATTTCATATAGATTATAAATATTATACCCTTATGTATTACATAAAATTCAAATACATATGGATTTATCTTATACGACTATCTGGACCATATTATTGTTGCATTTTATTACTACACATTTAATTTAATTTGTCAGAAACAAACGATAAGTGCATGTACAAGCTAAAAATAATTTTTACGTATATACATTTTATGTAGAATGTAGTGTAAGTATATAAAATTTTATAAAGGTTAAGGATTAAGAATTGTCTATATACCTTATAAAAAATCTAAAACAAAAAATATATGTATATTATAAAAAATAGTAAAAATTGCAGTAAAATTGTTTAATTTCTTAAAAGGGAAGTTGTAGAGTTTGCAAGAAAGCATCCGTACGTAGTTTTTATACCATTTTTTAGAAAACAGGAAATTATTAAATTTAAATTTTTTTACTGTATCAACTCGGTGGAAGTAATTTATGTAATATGCCAATATAAAGAACTCTAAGTATATAAATACATGTGTTATTAGCTAAGACATACACATAGTCTTATAAATGTACCACTATGCAATAGCGAAGGTTATATTAGACTAAAGTTGAACTTTGTTTACTTGGTTTTCAATAATAATGTTGAAAATTCAATGTTAATAGTTGAATAACCTGATTAAAAAAGTTAATTTTTAATTTTATGGTATTTATTTTAAGTAGTATCTTAATTATCCCAGCTAATAGGTGAATTTTTATATTATTTATAAATTTATATGTACATAAATATATTTCGAAAAAAAACTCCTGGTATCTCGAGAATATTATATAAAAGGAACAGTGATGCATGAACTTTTACTCTGCCTGTTCGTCTATCTAAAGGTAATATTTCAAATTCTGGGAAAGTAAAACTCTCTCTTTTAACGTAAACTAATTAGTTAGTTAACTAATTCAGCTTCTAATTTTTTTTTATTTTAAACTATTACTTCTTCATTCCTCCTAATTGTATGAAACGTCATATGTCAACGATTTATGAGAGATTAATGATTTACTACAAGTCTTCACACTGTCTTACAAACTCAATATGTCTCATAAAATTTTAATTAATTTCAAAATTTATTTTAAATTACGAAACTATTCTTAACATTACCCATAAATTTAGCAATCTCTTTTAAAATATAAATGTTTGTCCTTTAGTAACAATTGAAAATTTTATTTTTAACATAAGTTTTACCTTATTTGAACAATGAAATTCATTAAAATCTTAATTAACTGAAATCCATAATAAAAAGGAATAAAAGTTCTTACATACTTTTCTAAGTCCATATAATTATTGTCTACTACAGTATTGTCCATATAATGATGGATGCTGATGTTCATTACAGCCATCATTATTACAATCATTATTATACATTTTGTTTGTATCAACTTAAAACCATTTATATACTTACATATGACCGCAATTACGTATAAACATACAGACAAAAAGTTACAAGTGCAAGTACATATACTCTTCATTCATTTAAGGCATCACTAATGCATACATACAGTAAATGCATTTTTGAAAAAATAAAAGTAATGAGCATTAAGTTTTTCTTTTTTACTTTTTGTTATCTGTAGTCGTCGGTCGTCGGCGACTATAGGACGTGTTTTTTTATAATATTTTTGCAGTTAAAATGCGCATTATAAAGGTCAGGAGTCTGGTCAATGGCTTTTTAAATAAAAAAAAAAACGACGAAATAAAACTAAAAAACCAGAAAAACCGTCTTTTTATTTTTTTACTTTCAGTTGTACTTATAAAAAATTATTAGGAGATCGCAAAAAAGGAAAGCAGAGAGTCGTCCTTGAATTGTTATTTTATTTTTTATTAAATATTTTTCTTTATATTCTCTGTGATGTTGAATTTATTTTAACTAATTTAATTTTTTATGTATATTTAAAGTATATTTAAGTGCAACATCGACTTATTTAATTTTTTAATACGTTCTTTTGTTGACTTTATACAGGCAGAACTATTTTTAAAATTTTTAAGGAATTTAATACAAATTTCCAAAATTATATAATATTCTTCACAGGTAATTATAATACAATATGTATATATGTAGGTTTACTTTTTGTTAGTTTTAAATTAATATTTAGAATAGATTGATTTGAATTTTAATCATACGTCATTTTTAACAATTGCAGATGAAACTGAGTTTTATTTCTTTTAAAATATGCATATATAAACAAATGAACAAAATTATACACATATATATGATGTGTTTACACCGGCATTAGAGTTGCCATGCATATATTTTTTATATCGACCCTCACTTATGAGTCTTTGAGTACCCAACAAAAACGTATTTACCTTGATTTCAATTTGATACTGCTCTCCACGATTCTTCCGGTACGTGAGACTCTCGTTTTCTTCTTTATTCATACATTTAGATATTCTTTTATTTGCCCTCATTTTTTAAAAAGTGTAAGAATTTTATATTTAAAAATAAAAATTACTTTAACTTAATCCGAATCGAAAATGATACGAACAGCACAATGTCAATTTTATTAATATTCTGAATGTCAACAGTATCTAACAGAAGAGCTTTAATTAAATTTTTTTAATAGTAAATGACAATTGAGAAAATATTTTTTGTTTACTTGTAAGTTAATAGAAATTTGTTGGCGAGCGAATAGACAAGAGAAAAAAATATTAAGCTAATTAATTATTGTGTTGGCTATCTTGTATATGTTTTGCCCTCCTTTATATTAGTAGAAATATGGGCGCTATATGCTCCCTATACTCAATCATATATAACAGCAGATAAAATATATAGTTTTTTTTTCTGAAAATTTTAAATGTCTATAATAAAAAATTTTAATTTTTTTTTTTGCGGTTTATTTGTTTTTGAAATTAAAACATTTAACTGCATTCTTGCATAGGCATAATTAAAAAAAAAAAACTTTTTTTTATTATTTTAATTTTTAATCAGCTGTTTAAACATTGAATTCATTGCTATTGAATGTTCACTCGACCTTAATTTTTTTTCTCACATATTCTTTATTTTTATATAATATATGTATGTATATGTATGTATATGACTATAGTCGCGTTTATAAACTGTTTTTAGATCAAGTGTTTTAATAAATTGTGAAATTTATATAAAATTTCGAAATTTTAAAACTGTTATATTATTTTTTAAACTAAATATAATTTATAGAAATTGCATGACATGGCCTTATAAAAAGTTTAAAATTTTAATTGTATTGTTTGAAGGACTGTACACAACCTACAATATTTAATCAATAATAATGTTTTTAATTTCAACTACTTTATTCCAATTATACAAAAATATTCTCGTTTAATTAATAATACTAGTGCGTCACTTTTTCCGTTTAGATTTAACGGATTAATTTATAAAATTTAAAAGAAAAATTTTAATGTCTTTCATGTCATTCATCAATGTAGAACAAATATTTTTGTATAATATATTTATATAATTAAGGACTGCGAACAACTTATAATATCCAGCACTCTTGTTTATAAAGTATTTCTAAATTTATTATGATAATTATCAAAAGTTATTACGAGTAGTTAATCCTCTAGGGAGGATTATAGAGCAGATTAAAAAGCTGGTGCGGCAAATTTGGCTGTTACTATTAGTTGCACTTGCCCTACTTAAAAGATGATTGATTTAGAGTTTTATTAACAGCAATTTTTGTTTTTAAAAATGAAATTTGTGCGTACATAACTTAAATTTTCTTTGTTATTTAAATTTTATTCTTAATGGAAATTTTATAGAATTTTTTAACCTATTAAATTATATTTGATATATAATGTACTATATACAATAAAATCTCTATAAAACGAACCCTCGTAAGATGTTCAAAAGCAATTTTTACAAAATAAATTGTTAATTTTCCGAATTAGAACTTTTTCCCGAAAATAATCGCATCACAAATTGGATAAGGAGTGTGTGATTCGCATCACAAATTCACATATCACTAAGTATCACAAATGAGGGGCTCAGAAGCAAAGTAGCATAACCCTCACTTCCAAAATTTTTGTTAAAAATTTATATAAAAAGTTTGGACTCAAATTTAATTTTACCGACAAAAAAGTCAATATTTTCAATATTCCGTTATTTTTTTTTTGATCTAAACCTAAAATTTAATTTTTTCCAGTGCAAAAATGACCTATTTATAAAATACCCAACATATTGTGGCAAAAATTTTGGAATGACGATTAAGCCTCTCAATAAAGTGTCTTTTCCGAATTAAAGGAAATTTTTTGGGGCGAAATTCTCCTTTTTTTTGTATTTTATCATCATACTTATTTATTTTTATTTTTCATATACCTTATGAAGCGATTTCACATATCGTTTTCTTTTACCGGAACAATTTTTAAGATTTAAAATGATGATTCGTGTTAAAGGGGTCAGACTGTTAATATATTTTATACATATAGTTTTTTATATTTGAAATGTTTTCGAATACTTTAAAAAAATTGCAAATTATATATAAAAAAAAAAGAAGATCACCTTAAGCCAATATAATTTAAGTATGTACTTACCATATAGAATATACACTTATAACATGCACTTATAACATGTATTATGTATGCCTTATTTAAAATAAACAGGTTCAAACTTCATTTAATTCATGAGCAATAAATATAAAATTTATGTATACATTAAATTTGATAAGAATATGTATCCACTTATATAATGTTTGTATGACTCTCTTAAGTGGTAATACAAAATGCAATTACCATAGTTATTATCCTCCAGGATAAAATATAAAAACAAAAAAAAAAGGGAAAAGAAACAAAATGATAACATAAGTATAAAATTTTAAAGTTTTCCTTTTCTTACATTTTTTTTTCCATTTAAAATTCTGATACAATATGAATATACATATGTATATATACATACTATATATATGAACATAGATACTGCATATGCCATTGCATAAGGATATACTCGTATATTGAGAAATAAAGCAATGAAGACAAATTCTTAGCATTTTTTTTTTATTCCTCTTTATCACACCTAGTTATGTGATTTGACGAGAAAAGGAAAACTAAAATAAGGATAAACAATAAAAATATTTTCTTTTTTGTTTTTATTTTTAATTTACTTTTTGTTTTTTTTTTTTTTATATAGTGACTGACATTACCTATTTTCACTTTACTTTTCCTTACAATTATACAATTTTAAAATTTTTTTTTTTGTATTTTTATCCTCTAAGGATATTCGTTTTCTCATTTTCCTTTTTGTTTTTGCAACTAGGTAAATTTATATAATGTTATGTAAGTATTTATGTAGGTATATAAATATATCCTTTTTTAATACTTTTTCACTTGCGATTATATTCTTATCTTTCTTGTTTTTTCTTTTTACTATTCATACTATAATTATTGTTATTATTGTTGTCTCCTTTCAATTTAAGCTGTCTTTTTCTTTTAAATATTATACAAATATAATATATTGTAGTTTGGGTCACATTTTGTGTGACTTGTAATTAAGTATAGAACAATTGATGTAGGTCGGTCTGGGGTGGTCTCCTATTTTATAAATAATAATATAGTATGTATAAACTTATTTAAAATTAAAAGTGTTAGAGTTTACTCAACTGTATATGGTTAGTTTTTATATTTTTACTCAACATTATTATATTCACCATTATATATATGTATATGTTTGAATAATGCGAATATATTTATAGATATAGTATTCATATAATGAACATGTAAGAAAAAGAAAAGAAACGATATATGGGGGTAAAATTGCGAAGGAATGAAACAAGGAAAGAATAAACTAAAAAATTATAGTAACTAGAAAACCATTCAATTGTATATTATATAAGTGTACGAGTGTATAAAAAAGTAAGTGTACATATTATTTAAAAGCACTCTCATGAATTGAGGACAATAGACGATAATTGCAGGATAACTGCGTATAAAATGCAAAACTGATTTTTTTTTCTTTGGTTTTGATTTTTTACGTTTATTTTTCACTTTATTTTTATTGTTTACTAGATTTTCTTATTTATAAACTATTTAGTTTATGTTGTAAATAAGAATAATATAAGGAAAACAAAAAAAAGAATAATTTTTGATAATAATAAGTGTGATAGTAGAAAAAATAGAAAAATTTTCTATGTATAGGTGCACGTTTTTACATAATTACTTAGAAACATAAAAAAAAAAATAGTTTTAATTAATTTTACGTTTTCTTTAACTTTGAACTAAATTTTTACCCGCATGTGGAAGAGTAGCTGTTTGTATACGAAATTATATTTTATGCAAACAAAATAACAAAGAAGTTACTAAATGTCTGAAGTGAAAAGAAATTTTCTCATAAGAACAAAATAATTTTGAAAACTTAATAAAATTTCCGTGAGCCATCCATAATACATTCATTACATTCCACGTAATGTACTAAAATTGTCACAATTCACAAGTAAGGATTATGTCGTATTCGTAATTAATTCACGTTTTCCCTGCAGACATAGAGGTATATGTGCAAATTCTCTACACTGAGAAAGAGCGATCTGATATAAAAAGACATTCTTATATGCCTATGCCTATACAGTCGAATCTAATTGAGGCGATTTATAAGGTATAAGGTATAAAACTATGGTTGAACACTACTTTAATATTCCAACTTAATATTCCAAAATGAATATTAAGTTGGACTATCAGTAACTATGTTTCTGAACTTTAATATTCCAAAATAATTTTTATTTGAGAAATATTTTATGAAATAGATCAAATTCTCTTTTAATATACTTCTCTTTATGAGTTGAAATCGGTTGTTTTTGTTTTTGACTCTCGCTTATATAATTATACTTTGTAGAAACTAAGAACTGTTTATATTTTAAAAATCTATATAAAAATATTTTGTATGGTGAAAATATTCACCCATTTAAATTTCTCTATTGTTATTACTGCGTATAAATATTGTTTTTCTTTTTTATAATCCTTATAGGCTTACAAATTCTTACAACAATGATTTTATTTAACACCATTTCCTTGTGATATTACCTGTGTCAAGTCAATGGTATCGTTCAAAATGTTAACAGTTGAAATAAGTACATATATGTATAACAAAAGAAAAACAAAAAGAGAAAATGAAAAAAAAAATCGTTTTGCAAAAATTATAAAAGGAAAATCAGAAAAATTTTTCTACCCTAAGTATCCTTTTTTTGTGTGGTTTTGTTAAAATTAAAATGATTTTTTGTAAAAAACCATGAATAAAATTTATTGTCTGTCTGGTGGCAATTTGGTTATTTATTAAATATTACTTAACATAATAATAATTGAAATTTTCTTTAAACAATTAATTTCATGGTAGCCATACTTTAAGCTTTAAATGACCCCCCAGGGAATCAAATATTAATTAAAAATAACAATTTGCTAATTGCTTTATTATTATCTAAATCTTTGGTTATACTTCATATTTAATGTTTTAACAAACTGGTTAATTAATTTCCTTCTTTGACCCGGATCAATTCTTTTTTAAAAACATAAAATTTAAAATAATTACATATATGTGTATTAAAAAAAATGTATATAATGTTATTTGATCTAAGTATATAGTAAAAGCCTTTATTTAAATAATTAATTCCCGGATTCAATTTTATAGCTGTTGCAAGAGAGTGATTGAGTGTTATTATGATTAAATTAAAATTTGTTCTACTGTAATGCAAATTTTATCAATTACTGCATAGTATTTATATTTTTATTTTGACAATTTATAAGAAAATTTAATATAAAAATTATATGAATTATATATAATAACATATTATTCCAGTCTTCGCATTAAATTGACTTCAAACTTATCCGTAATTGATAATGTTTCTTTATTAATGGGAGTGTGAGATCTGCCGTTTGACAACCTATATTCTCTAGACATTTCTATATTCTCTAGACTCATATTTACAATTATACTTAAAACACTGATATTTCTTACAAAACAATACAAATTTTTGAACATAACATATGAAGAGAGTAATTTGATTATTCGCATGAATAAAAGACAATTGGGGTATCATGCGCTGTTTACACTAACATTAATGGCAGTAAAACTCTTATGTTTGACATCTTGACATGTTATAAAACGGCGTTGCTAGAAACAAGACACATTTAAAAGAAAAGTAAAGAAATACTTAAATGATTTATTTTCACAATTATCAAAGTCAATTTGACATAAAAATTACATATTGCTCGGTTTTAATTTAAAATAACCAAAAATTTTGTTAGCTGGTTATTTGCTTTATTTAGTGTGTTTATTTTTATATCTAACTACTTATATAAGGTTATATTCTAACTATATTATTGTTATATAATTGTTTTGGAAATTAATAAGTTTTAAAATTGCAAATGAACTTGGGTCACTTTCAAAATAAACTATCCAGTTACACAAACATACTTACAAAATAAAAAAAGCAATTGTTGTAAATATTTTTAACTTTGGTCTAACTTTAATAAATTTCAACATTCGTATTTGTATGTAAACGGTAGATTTTGTACCGTTATGTAGTATGTATTTATGCATATAATATGCATATTACTTCTTTGATTTTATAAATGAAAGGTACAATAAAAAACTTCTTTGTCAATTGACATAGCGCTATAATTTAGTTCATTTTAGCTTTTCATTTCCACAATATTATAATTTTGTTTTTCTTTTTTTAAATGAATAAGTACATAAATGTACAAAAGTATACATAATATTATATACTTATATATACAAATATGTATATTTTATTATACTTGTCAAATGTTCCTAAATATAAAAATTTAAGTGAATGAAGACTTTTTATAAAAGTTTTTCATCATTTCAAGTAGCTGAGGTATTCCAGCAGTAAGTATATAATTTATTGAATTCACTTAAATATATTATAATGTGGTATATAAATATATATAGAATATATGTATGTATAAGTATTTCCGAAGGTAAAATTTATTATTTAGTCCTGTAATAACTTACATTAAATATTGTATGTATGGATACTTAAATGAATATTATATATGTATGTATGTATGCATGGTATGTACAAGTACATGATCCTAAAAACATATTTTTTAATATATATGTAAAAAACCACATAATGTGCATAAGTACAAATTTATATTATAGGTAGAATGTACGTTCATGTCTTCTTGCATATGATTGAGGTGTACAATGTAGAGAGGTGAAATAGAAAGCTTTTATCCTTATGAAAAAATAAAACAAATCTTCATTAGACTTATAGAAGCAAAAACAAAAAAAAAACGTAGTAAAGAAAAATGGATTTTTTTTTTTAATAAATTATTTTTTGGATTAAATTTAGAATATAAATCAAAATGTCAGGTCCTACATTTTGGACATTTTTTCTTATACTTTTTTTTTCTATCTATATCATATAATGATAATAATATGGTTATTTTATACTAAGTACTGATAGAGATTAAATCATTTCTAATATTGTAATTAAATATATTTTTTCCATTTATAAGACAAGATTTTATTTTGAGCACGAATTCGTTGCAAAATATTGGACTGGGTTATTGGGATAACACACAGTTTTATCCAAAGGATTTCGTGTTTTTCCATAAAGTAACAATATATTATTTTCAATTACATAAGTTATGTGGCACGCAATGCTTGTTTTGATCACATAATTCTGGATTCTTAAATTAGCGTACTGTAAATATGTATAATATTTTAATGATATCCTATACAAGACCATCAACATCTCAATAACCTCAAATAACAATAAAATAATCGAATTTAAGCATTTCAATTACCTAGAAATTTTGAAATTTATCATTGATTTTGTAATGATTCTGATAATTTCCGAGATTTGAGAAATGTATGTATATATAAGTTGATTTTTTAGATTATACTAAATAACAAGCCTTTGAAAGTCATTTTTTATCCTTTTAGAGTGACAAGCGCTTAAACGCTAGAACAAAAGTTCCTTGACGCAAAAAATTTATTTGTACAAATAGAAAGAATCTTTTTATAGTTGATTTTAACTCTTCAGAATTTTTTTTGTTTATTTTGTTATATAAAAATAAAAAAATATAATTGGTTCTAATTTTATTTTTCGGAAAATAGTCGAATTATTATATTTTTCGGAAATTATTTCATTAATAAACTTGTAAACCAAATATTAAATCACAATCAAAATTTCAAGGGAAATTAATATTTTTTTATAATATAATTGAAAATAGTTACAAGAATATTGGCAGCCTTAAACATTGGCATTGGCATAAATTTAATGAAAAATGAAAAAATTATAATTTTTCATAAAAATTCCAGGCCAATATCTTAGAGTTTACAGAAAATTTTCAAGTTGATAATAGAGAAAAAAAAAATGTTTTATAAAAATAATTTACA
Organism: Condylostylus longicornis; assembly: GCF_029603195.1. Classification (NCBI taxonomy): domain Eukaryota; kingdom Metazoa; phylum Arthropoda; class Insecta; order Diptera; family Dolichopodidae; genus Condylostylus; species Condylostylus longicornis. The sequence continues at coordinate 344,926 of NW_026578009.1, read as the reverse complement.
AAAAATGTTTTTCTTAGAAGATGCTACCCACATAACACCACCGTACACAAATGAAGTTTGAGTAAATGAAAATATTTTAAATTAAAAAAATTGCTGTTACAAATAACCTTATGAACTTTCTGGTCAGTCATCTGGTATAAATGATTTCTGGTTAAGTGTTATGTTTTAAATAAATTAAATACATAAAATTTTATAAGAGCCCCATAATCGTTCCTTTATAATATACATAAAATATAAATATGAAGAATTTGTTTTGGTATTGGTTTGTTAGATTGTGTTAACTACGAGTATCTTTTATATTTTTTTGTGTTTTAAAAACTTTTTTTTAAAAGGATTTTCTAAAAAAACATGGATTAACAAGGAATTTAATTGTAAAATAATTTGCAAAATTTCTGAGGCAAAAGTTGTAAATTTTAAAAATGGTTTTATAAAATATTTTTTTCATTTTAGTATTTCATTCTAAAAGTTTTCCTCTTTTAATAAAATGAGAAAAAAACCCAAAAAAAAAATTAATTTTTTTTCTTTCCCTTTTTGTTTTTATTTCTAAAAAGCAAAAAAGCAAACAAAAAAAAAACATTTTTTGATGAAGGTTTCAGGTCACTTTAAATCCCAATTCATAAATTTTATACAATGTATAACCAACCGTGTAAGTAACAGGGAAGAGCACAAAATGAAATTTTAGACCTCATGATCAAAATAACAGACTCATACCCTAAAATATAAATATAAATTACATTTAGGGTTTCCATTTAATTTTTTCATATTTTTCTTGTATTTCGTTTTTTGCTAAAGAGCCACTTTTTAAATTAAGTTGGGACGATCACGTAATTCCAGTAGCTGGTTGATTCTTCTAATTTAATTTACTATGTTTTTTTTTTGCTTTTCTTGTGTGTTTTTTTTTTATTATATATCGTATTTTCTCGGCAATAAGACTAGATTAATGATTAGCACAAATATCACGTGTCAGTTTGTTTTTTGTGTAGAGAAGACAATTTTTCTTATTTATTACGGCATAATTAACATTTTTTTAATGTCTGTAATTAAAAAATGAAAAAAATGAAGCGAAATGTCGAAAATGGTTTTTCGTCAAAAGATCGAGAAAATTACCTGGATATAAGCGAGCGTACAATGGCTAATAAATATCATACATCACTGACGTTTTATAAAGCAAATTCAATTTTAATCTAATATAGACATATTGGCAAGCCGAATTATAGAAGCCTGTAAATAAAGCCACTATTTTGACTTATAGGAAAAAATTTATTTGACAGATTTTAACATTTAAATGTCATTTTGTTTTGTTCTTTTATCATTTTATTTTCCACCAATATTTTTGAATATTTTTTTTTAGAATATTTAATTTGTTATTGATAGCTCGTAGCAATAAAAATGCGATAAATATCACAAAAGAAGTTACATATTTGACATTTCGTATTTTAAATTGACATATGAGTCAAGTAATATTCTCCACTATGATTGTGAAGCTACTATTGAATTCTTATTTTCAATTAATTAATAAATTCTTATTTTCTTTTTAACACTCTCAAATCAAATAATCTGTTTTAGTATACAAACCAAACGGGAAAGTTATAACATAAAAAATATTTTTTTTGATTTTTTTATAATTTTTTTTAAAGGTTTTCTAAGTGTTAATTTTAAAATTGGTAAAGAAAAACTACATTTTACTGTTTAGATCAGATCATTGAATTTTTACAAGAAGACAACAACCAAAAAAAAAAAAAACCAGGAATGCAAAGGAAGCAAAAACATTGCAAAAACGCAAAAAAAAAACATTGTGTTCAGTTAAGTGTGAGATTTACTATATTTAACGATACATACACGTTATTTATATATGGATACATACATATATATACATATACGTAAATGAATGTTGATACACGATTGAAGTGTGGAATATAATGCAGGATATTGTATACTGCATACTGCATTAATAGTTTAAATATAACTCATTGAAATGTTAAACGATTATTCGGTGCGGCGTGTATAACATGAAGAGCACGAGTTCTCAGTTATGTAAAAATAATGGTTATATAGGTTTGAGTATCATATATCCATATCAATTTCGGGGGCAAAACAGAAAAACAAAACCAAATTATTTGGGTTTTAATTTTTTTTTTGAAAGATTTTCATTTTCGTTGATTTTATTAACTCTATAGTCACATTTACTTTCGAATTTATTTGTGAAAATTTTGTCAGTCCATTTATACAACATGTGAATTAGAAAAGCTTACTGTAGGCTATAAATAGGATTTTTGTAAGAAGAACCATTACTTTTGAAAGAATTATTAAAAATAATTAAATTTAAAATAGCATGATTATTGAAAAAAAAAACATTACTGTCATACTAAGCTCTTTCTACAAATTGAAAATTTTATAAGAGAAAAAGTCGTAATTTCCATTTCAGAGTACCAGGAATGTTTTCTAAAAAGTGATAACTTTTATTTTACATAAATGTAATATCATAAAATATTTGAAATTTTAATAAAAAAAAATTATTTCAATGTAATTTACGAAAAATTACGGGCGATGTTTAGTACATCTTGGTCGAGAAAATTTCTTTAGAATCCTGATAATCGTTTGCAACAAATTTTTCCATTTCTCATTCGCTCTCTCTCCATATGTCTACTGATTCTGTCTCTACGCTTTCGTAACCTAAATCCATATTAATACTTAAAATATTCCATTTAACCAAAATTTTAACTGACAAACTTTCTCATTTGATGCAACTTTAATGGCTAACATACCCAGTAAGTGGTTACTTGAAAATATGTACTTAAGAAATTTTCCATTCCAGTAAAAAACCATTATAAAAATAATATGAAATTTTATGAAGAATTGACGAAACTGTTTGTAGTGTAGTGCTCATTTAAGAATAATATTTCTATCTAGAACTACATATAATAATGAAGGAAATAGTATAGAAAAAAACTTTGTTTTCCTAATATTCGAAAATTAATTTTTTCAAAGTTTTAGGAAAAAAATTTTATTTTCTCTATTGGGATTAAATCATTTAAAAAAAATATATTATTTTTTTGTTTTAAATTTTTTAATTGATTTTATTATGGTATGTAAGATTTTTGAGCTTTTATAGTAATATAGAGTTCCTCCTTTTCAAAAAGTTCAATTATGAATACATGAAAATTATTTTATAGTTAAAAATATTAATGATGTTTGTAATTTAAATTTTTAGAACAAAAATTTTGAAATAAAATTTAAATTAATTTAGATCAATGTAAATTTAATAAAGAAATTGATAATCAAAACAATGTTCTTATATGTTAAAAGAAAAAATAAAAATTTGCCTTAATCCATTTATTTAGAAAATCCTTTCAATTGTTAGCAGAATTGAAATTTTTAATTTTACTATACACAACTTGCAGAATTTTGTTTTTTACCGATCGCAGTGCACTCTATAAGAAAGGTTGAATATTGTAATTGCACCAAATTTTATATTTCTTCGGTGTTTTAGCGGAAAAACACTTCTCTTTCTAGCCAAACCTGCAAATAAACTATTTTTTAGCGAGATGTTGGTCTGCCTGCGTGTATGTGTGTGCACACCTCAATTTTCACTGAATTAATTTTTACGAAAATTTATATCTAAATTTGTATTAGCATTACAATATGTTACGTCAGGAACTGATCTTTTACTATACGGATCAACTATTCATTTTTGATCATTTTTAAGAAAATATTTAGCGCCGGAATTATTCAAATTTTATATTATCTGTTCTATCTGAAACCGAACGAAAAATACAGGTCGTATTTATATTTTCAATATCGTAAAACTTGTCGCTCATGTACAACGAAATAATCAAGAAAGTTACTCGATATTGAATGCATATATGTACACTAATTGTAAGAGTAATGATTTGGTCGTTGAAATGCTAAAACGTTCATCATTTTTTTGTAATTTAATATTTGAGTTCTGTTTGTAAAACGGAACTAACTGATAAACTTTTTCAGAAAATCGGATACATAATTTCTTTTAAGAGCCACATTAACACTTTTCCAGTCATATCAAAGAAAAAAATTGCTAATAAGCTTTTTTAAAATTTGGTGGAACTCGTTAAAGTATACATTTTCATAATCTTGTGCACCCATCCCCAAATATACACCCTACGGTTATGTGCTATCTACATCAGATATTTTTTAATTAAATTAAAATATTTTTACATTATTTTAAACTCACAACTCCCACCATAAGATAAACAGCTCGAGATTATCTCACAAACCACAATTAAATCTCAATTACTTGAGTCCGAAATGCATTACCACACACATATAATAATATATACTGCGGGTATACGAGTATGCATGATGTATATATATATATAGATTAAAAATAATTTATATATGCACAACGTATGTAAACGGAAGTACATGCACACATAATGTGTAATTATACGTTCACTTTTTAGAGAGTTTGTATATTGTTAATAATTTACTGTTATAGTATTCAAAAAAAAAAAACAAATTGCAACATAAAAATATAATCAACGTTCTGTGTTGCCTGTTTTGTTGCATCTCATTATATAAAATATAAATATATGAATATAGAAAAGAAAAGGATAAGGATATTTAACTTGCATGAATAAAAAGAATGATGATGACTTCATAATTAAGGATAACATAAGAATGAAAAATAAAAAAAAAAAAAAAAAAGAATTTTTTAATTAAAATTTGTTGTGCATTTTATGGTGATAATGTAAAAAATAAAAATTATCTTATATTGTAAAATATGCTTGTGCATGAACACACTCACACACATGAATACATTCGCAGTATTTATCCTTGGCATTTGAATATTGAAAAAAAAACTTTGTTCTGTTTTTTTTTGTTTTTTCTACTTATTGCTTTTATCGTTCGCCATTATAAAATTTTATGTGCATACATAAATATATTATGTATGTAATTTAAAATTTACCAGGATCTTTAAATTTCTAAGGGATTTCAATTTATTTCCGTTAATTTGATATTATAAAAAGGTTTTTAAATTGTTAGCATTTTATTTTTTTTTTCATTTTATTTTTTCGGAATTAAAACATGCATATATATTTTTTTTAATTCATTCTATATGGAAAACAATTTTTTATATAGAAAAAGGAAAAATATTGCGGTACATTTCCTACAGCATTCCCAAAAAAATTTATGAAGAATTTTAATATTAAATTATTTTTTGTGGATTTTTGTTTTCATTAAATTTAATTTAGTAGCATACATACATATTTGGCGTGATTGCTTTTTAAATGTTTTGTTTTTTTAAATACAAAATATTACTTTTTATTTTTTTTTATATAAAATCTGAAATTATGAGTCGGCACATATAATAAATTTAATAAATTGTTGAATTTTTCATGTCGAAAATAATTACCGATTCGTCTTTGGTCTGTCAAAAAGCTTTTTTTTGGCCAATTCAACAAAGCTATTGATAATGCCATATATATATTTACAGGCCATCAAGCTCAGAGAGCAAATCAAAAATAATTTCCAAATTTATATGGAGTTTAAATTAAAGGTGTGTCGGAATTTATTTGTGTGAAGGAAATTGATCAATATTTTTGGCTTTATTGATTCTGCATATTTTTTCCGATTTAAAATTTCGGAAAATATTTTTAGCTTGGAGACCTGATAGATATATATGGCATTAGCTATTGAACGGATCATTGCAAATGTAATTACTAAAATTTCTATAGCTACTACTTGTTTGTATTATCAGCTTGTAATCATTATCAGGAGTATTGCATTTATAATTCTTAATGTATAATGTATTCAAACGATTCTGCTCGTATAATCATTTGGATGTTATCATTAATATTGTAAAAATATAAAGAAAGCGGTGAACGGTAACGGCGGACGATATCGGTTGTTGACACAGAACAACATCAGCAAAATTAACAGTACTGTATTTTGCACATAATGTCACACCAATATGTATCGCATTCCATCGATTTATTTGGGCATTGAAATTCGCAGCGGTAATTTTTCTAGTTCTATTTAAATATTATGTGTTATATATGAATTTTGAAGCCGCGGAACACCGCTCTTGTTCTGTTTTCAATTTAAGATTTCACATAATTAGAATTGATGACATCTTTAATCAATCTTCACACACCATTATTATTAATGTAAATCAACAAAATTTAATTTATTGTAATATAATTTTTATTAATTTGTTTTTGTATAAAACTTAATCAAAGGAGTATTATTTACTTTCTTATACCTACAACGTAAACGTCAAGTGATGTACTCTATTGATTAAAATTAACGCAACGCTAGCAGTTGATTTTAACTGAAATGTTTAGAATTTAAAAATTACAAAACTCAGTAATGTAGGTATTTCGTAAATAAAAAATATATATGTGTATAACAGCATTATTTTCAATAAACAAAATCAATCATTTTTGACTGTACATTTGATATACATAAGTAGTTTTCTGTAGTGCTTATTTAGTATACTATGGTAGTGAATATTTTGTTAGAAACTGTAATGTTAATGTCATTCATTGACTTTAAATGTCCCATTTCTGTTCTTAAATGTTAAATTTTTGTTGAAATGCTAAATAAATTAGACCTGTTATGCATTAAACGTGTAATGTATTAAACGTATCTATATAGCCTTTTTTTATGCTATAAAAATCCTAAATTTATTTGCAGAAGAGATGGTGTGAGAATCATAAATTACTCGTAATTCGTTTTTGCATACGCTCAAAGCATACGCACGTGTAAATAGGCCCAATGGGACTAATTCTATGAAATTAATTTCAAATTGAATTTATGACAAGTGTTAATTTATTGTCAGGTAAAATTGATACTTTTCACAGGTTTTGTATACTTGTCAGACAAGATGACAAATTAAATTTTAATTTTATAATATTTTAAATATTTTTAAAAATATTATTTTATAAAAATGTAAAGCTTCTAATGAAAAGATCTGGTAAGAAAAAGAAAATAAATTATTTTTCACAGTTTTTTCATATTTAATTCCATAAGATTTTTTTGGTATGCTTAATCTATATTTTCAACAAGAATTATGTATATAGAATTATGTTTACAAACATATATACATACATTTATTCAACCAGCGCTGCCACCTTCAAAATGAAAGTTTATGAATACTACTGAAGTTTTTCAAAATTGGAATTTTTTACACTTTTTTATATATTTTCAATTTAATGCGAAACGCAAAGTAACGCTACTTCTATGACAGAAAATTTTTGATATTCTATGCTGCAATTAATTCTATATTAATCGGCTTGGCGCAATAACTACGGCTTAAGACATCATAATGTCATTGTGCGTGTCATTAATTTTTCATTTTGTTTTCTGGGTTCCTACTTTTTTCACTTTAACTTCAATTGAAGATTTCAAATGATATGAAGATTTTATATTATAGATATTTGTGGCAGCACTGTATTCAACACAATTAGTATAACATTTTAATTTATATATACATATTGAGATACATACATATAAAAATATATTATGTTTTCTTTAACATATACAGTAAATATTATGATTTTTAATAAAAAATTTTTTACTTATTGGGTACACCACACAGCACTTTTTTTTCTATGTTAACATTGACAATACTGAACTCATTTCAATATACAGATGAGTGTATAATATAGAAGATATTGTATTGTAGAATGGGTGAAATTATTTATCATTATTATAATGAATTAATGGCTTTTTGAAATTTCAAAAGGAAAGAAAAAGTACCATATAAAGCTATAAAATTAAAGAAATAATAGCAGTATACGTATACATATACATACTCGTATATAAAGAAAACAAAATGTTAATATACTGCACTGTCATTTGAATAATGTTTATGATGGCCTTGTTCAATTTTAAAAAGATATTTTTATATTTTTATTATTTTTGTATTTTTTCCATTTTTTTTTAGTAAAATGAATTATGCTCATTTACATACTTCGTCTTAAATGCTTTATAAATTATAATATCTTATGGGCAACAGGAAGTCGGAGGCTGTTAAAAGGTGCATATATAAATATACACGGGCATAAAGTGACATTTATGATAAAAAAAGAAAAAACAGAAAAAGTGAAAAGATACTTTATGCGGGAAAATCTTCATTTAAAGAGATTGATATGAAATGATAACGCCTTTATTTTTAATGTTATTTTTTTTTATATATATAAGTATAGGTACTTGCATTATGCTATTTTCATGCATTATAAAAAAATAAATAAATAAATATCAAGTACATAATAATAAATAATAATAATTATATTAAACTTTCGTTGACGAACCGTATTTGGCTCTCATTTGACATTTATACGAATATACGAAATTTTCATACTCTTCGCATATCTCTCTTTTTAATTCAATCACGTATTTTTAAAGAGAGTAACATTATCTCACATCAAAACCCGGTAAAAAAAATGTGATAGATTTTTTCTTTTTGCGTTGGAATAAAACCGCAATATAAGGTATAGATCACATTGTAAGCGTGTATGAGTAGTTATAGCAGTTTAGTGTAATCACAAATATGAAATTTTCATGTGAGCCAATTATTGGAATTTTTCAATTTGATTTAATTTATTTAACTTATTAATATTGGATATAAGATTAAAAATATTTTAACTCTAAACGAATAATGAATAATGACTATACGATCCTAGATACTGATTGAGTTGGGGATATTGAGCTCGAGTAAAAAACTCGAATATAACAGTAGTAGATTTCGGTTAAAAATTTTTTTTTTGGATTTCTTAAATACTGTATTTACAATGCGCTAAAATGTGAAAAAGTTATATTTTTCAGTTGTCAGTTGTCAGAGGTCTTATCTTTGATATATTCTATAAATTTAAGATTATTTATAAGAAGATTCATAAAAAACTTATTAAAACTTATGAAATTTTTGTATTTCTGTAAATTATTTTTGATTGTAAAATATGTATATATAAAATGGAAACATTTGCATAATATTGAAAAATATGAATATTTTTCTTATGATTATGATGCGAGAGCCGTGGTGTTAAGACTATATCATATTTTAAAGTGTTCAAATTTGATACTGTCTTAAAGGAAATTTTTGGAAACAAAAATTGAAAATATATCAAGTAGTAAAGCTATTTGAGCTTTATAACTTGGTTTTGAAAACCTCAAGAAAGAATTTCAGAAAGCATTTTAAACATGGTTGAATTAACTATGTTCCACAAAAACATTGCCATAAAGGAAGCTGTCATACTGATTTAATCTAAAATTTTTTAATTCTTTAAATTTTCATAGACTCTTTAGGCGGAAAGAATAAATTTATTGTGTTTAATCTACTTGTAAAACTACTGCTCTCATGCGACTGTATTATTTAATATGAATTGTCAAATTAAAACTTTCATCTGTCTAGCTAGTGTATTTATTTGCAACTTTCCATTATCTGATATAGTATTGCAAATAAAACGATCAATTTATATTTTTTATCGCATGGAAGTATATTCTCTCTTCTTATCATTATATTAGCTATAAATTTGCCAATGAAAAACGTTAACTTAATGTACGGTGTAGGTATTTTAAATGGAAGGAAACTTTACACACTGGAACAAACATTTTTTATTCAATTTAAAATTGCAAAAAAATTTTGTTTTTTAATCTCTTGAGCCATTTTATGTTTTTGTTATCAAAATTATATCTTAATTTCAAGAAAAAAAAAGGTAAATCACCACTGTAGATCTTCCTTTTTAATAATGATTATATTGATTATGATAATAATATTAATGATGAGAGAAAGATGATTATAGAGTGATGATAGTAAAAAAACGGATAAAAAATATGGCACGAGAGGTTGAGAATTTTTTATTCTGTTTTGTGCAAAAACAAAAAAAAAAAAAAGAAAACATCATCTTGATATCATTGACGGCAATGGCGAAATAATGATGGCGACGGCGATGATAACATCGACGACAGTGATAACAGCGGCATAACATTATAAGTGCCTGATATTTTCTAGTTTCCTTTTATTTTTATTTCCACTGTTTCCTTTTTATTTTTTCATATTTTATACTTACTATCATGAGTAATACATCTTATATATTAAGTATATATATTTATTTAATAAAAAGATAACCCATGAGCCAGATGAAGGGAAGGAGAGCGATAATTCGCAATGTTAAGAGGTACTTTTTCGTTTCAGAAAAAAAAGAATTGTTTGTTTTTTTTTTGTTGCGCCAAAGGGGTCTCATGGGTTTGTTTAAATAGGTGAAAGATAATTGGGTTTAATGGTTCATTTTGAGTGCTGTTTTGTTTTTATTATGATTTGTTTTTTTTTTTTTATATTAAAGTTCGAGAGAACACTTAAGAGGGATGTAAGAAGATATTTTTTTTTTATCTTGTCGTTTATTTTTAATTGTTTTTTATGTTTATTTATCTTTAATTATAAATGTAGGTTTTTCTTTTAGATTTTTGGGGTAATTGTTCATTATATTTGTTTTTCTTTATTTTTTGCTCTCTTAAACATATATTTGCTTTAGTATATTAGAAATTGTTGTTGAAAAAATATTAGAAAAACAAAAAGGTGAAACTTAGGAACAAAATTTCAGGAATAAAATTTTTAATCCTGCTACCTTATTAGGTATAGCTTAACTAATAAAAAAGTTTTTAAGAAAATCTTTAATAAAATTATTTATTTAATATGTGTCTAAAGACAAATAAATATTTTGTATACTTAACCTATATGTACATGAGGTTAAAATGATATTCTTCTGAATTATTAAAATTTTAAGGTGTGAATTTTATTAAATTTTTATGTTTACTTAAATTTTATCACTGATGGTATTTCTTTGAATCGGAAATTTTTTGTTCTTAATATTTTTAAATTTGAAAAGTTTAAAGAATTGAAATTAGGTGTATTTTGTTTTAAGGATTTTGGTTAATTTTATGTAACTTTTTATTGTTTTACAAGTTTTAATAAAAATTATTATTTAAATTTTTAAAATATTATGGTCACTCTGCCGCACCAGCTACATTTTATTTTGTTTTTAAAATTATTGAAAAGAAAGTAATTTCATTTTATGTTTAAAGCAGGGTTCTATTAATGTACATGAAAAGAGTGTAAAAGAGTAAGTGGAGATAATTAACAAATTGAATTTTAATTTTGTTTAACGATAGTATAGCCTACATACACACATACATCCATGTTCGATTATAATTCAGGATAAATTTGTTATTTATTAGTGTTGACTTGAAATGTTTACTTAGATTTAAGAAGTTTTGAATATACGAGTACATAATAAAAATAAAAATTCTTCGGGAAATTTTTTATTTTTAAATAAAAGCTTTGAGTTATGAGAAATTATGTTTTTTCCGCAAGTCTCATGGATTAAATATGCATAATATAAATTTCATTATACTTATAAATGATAATAGATGTGAGTACAGGAAGTTTACTTTTCTTTACTGAGATTATAAAACGATTTATTTTTAGCGGTGCAGTAACAAAATGAGTTCACATGCCTTCACGTTTACTGATTTTAAAGATTTTAGTTGATTATCACTTATTTTCTAGCAAATTGTACATATAATTCAACCGATTTCACTTCCGATCATCTCTTCATCATTTAATATCAAAATAACAGGGCAACAATAACTGGTAATTTTGGTAGATTTCGAAAAAATGCATAATTTATATTCTTAAATTATAACTATATAATATCGTGGCGTGTATTTTTGCTTTTAATTTTTACTGTGCAGTATAAAAGTTCATGAAGGAAAGTTAAAACAGCAACAGTTTTTTTTATCTTTATTTATTATGCAAAATGTATATAAAACATCAGAATGAAAATCAAAAAAAAAAGTAACAAAAAGTAAACATTTTTTCAAAAGGAATTATTTATGTTTTGTGTACTTTTCTATCCAAGTATATTATGTAAATATACCCACTATTATAGTACTCGTATATAGTGAATAAATAAGCAAGGGAATTTAAAAATTTAATGTGTTTTTTTTTTTTTGTTTTGCGAAAAAAGAAAAGAAAAATCCCTGTTTTTCTTTATTATATTCTGAGGAAGACTTTAATTTGTAATTATTAAATTTATATCTTATATAAAAGATTGTAAGTACTTAATGAATAATCATAAAAAATTTAAGCTGTTTTATCATAATTTTTTTTTTTGAAGTAGATAAATTCAGATTAAACTGAAATTGTGTTGAATGTAATTTATATTTTATGTAAACTTGAATAGGGAAATTATGTATATTGTATATTTTAATATATAATATGTGTTGCGCCCATTCATATGCAATATTTTTGTGAGTATAAAGAAATTTCAAGTACTTATATTATGTAATTAGCTAGCTATTACGAGTAATTGATAATTACTTTATAATAAGACTTGTGTTACGAAAATGTGATTTTTTAGATAATGAATGCATATTTAGTGATGATATAGCCTATGGTGAGATAAGAAATTTTTGTTATATTATTTCTAGCTACAATGTTCTTGAATGCTGTTAAGGACTTTTAATAATAAAATTTTTCAAATTTTTAAAAGTTAATACTGATTATTATGCCACTATTAAGTCATCAATGTCAACAGAAGGTTGAATTAAATTAAATTCATAGGGATCTGTTATATCATTCCGGAGATACATGGGATATTTTTCGAAAAAATTATTATTTAATTTGTGGCACAATGGTTCCTATTCGAAGAGTACGAATTATTAAAATATTAATTTTTTTTCAATTATTTTGAATAAATTTCTTTCTCAACTTCATCTTGGTAAAACGTACTTATAGTTTGCATGAAATACAAAAATGTTTATTATATATTTTTCCCAAAATTTATAGAAAAAATTAAATTTTATTTTTATTTCGTACAAAACGTATACGAGTACAACTTAAAATTTGTTTGAATTTTTCAAGTTGCATTTTATTCATAAGTAAATTTTAATTTCTTTCTGGATAAAGACAAAAGATTAAAGTCAATGTAAAGTTAAAATAGAGATCTTCTACACATCTTACATGACACATTAAGATGAAAATTAATAAAATCTGATAAAAACCAATTAGATGATTGTAAAGTGGCTGTTTTACGTTGTTTACATATATGCATTAAAAATTACATTTTATCCTTAATTTCTGAAAGGTTTATTAAACTTTTAAAGAATTTATTTATTTGTCTCATAAATTAATTTATTAAAACGGCGAGGAATTTTTATAAGTAATTTAAACCTAAAAAGCATTAACTTACAACCTATATACCACATATTAATGTTATCCAATTGTAAAAGAGTCTACATATGAAAAAATTTAATTAAATGTAATTCAGCTTACATTAAATCGAGTTAAAAAAAAAAAGAAATTGAAAAGAATTTTAAATTTAATAATATGTCGAATATATTAATTTTATGTATGTATGTCGCACCGGACGTTGTTTATTCAATTTCGCCTTCAAACTTTTCATTTTTTTTGTGTGCTTCTTTAATCTTATTATATTATTTAGTTGAGGGCAGAAACAAGAAAAAGATTTATATATATATATATCTTATTTTTTTTTATAATAAATATTTCAATTTCAGTTTTATATAGTTATACATGTACATATGCATATGTATATATATGTATATGTTTATATAACTCGAAAAAAAACTCATCTATCGCTCAAAATTTGTTTAAATTTTGTTAAAAATTATGACACTTTATTAGTCAACAGAATGACATGAGCTCTTGGTTACATCATAAATACATGTATCACTATATATGTGCATATATACGTAAATATATTAAACCAATAGAATGTGGGTTTTATACAAGTTATATCTTCCCTTACCCACAACTTCTCTTTATTGAGTATATTCATGCATGTAGATGTGTTCAAAGTATAGGCCAATATACAAAATTCATAATATTTAAATCATTTATTTGAATATGTGTGTAATTTCTTTTTTGGATTATTAAAATTAATTTTCATTCATAAAATAAAATTAAATCTCAGATGATGGCGTAGGTTGACCCTTAAAAGTAAAAAAAAAATTTTTTCACTTTAACACGCATAAGTTATTTAGTTTTTTGTTTTGCTTTTTTTTTTCAAAAATACAAAAAAATAAACATGTACACATGTTATACTTAATTTTAAATAATAATGTTTAAAGGGTATTATGATTTTTATTTTACATTTAAAATGCTTAATTTAAGCGACGTGTGAGTATTTTCGTAAATTAAGCGTATATATCATTAGCTCTTATATTCTATGTAGAGACAATGATGAAATTGATATATACACATTGTTTTAGCTCTAAAATATTAATAAAGCATTGACAAAATTATTTTACATGGAAGAAGTTTCTTATTGAAGAACCGTAATCTGAATGTTTCGTATTGCAGAACTGTTATCAAACTTCCTTCTTATATGTATTTTAGGATTCGTTTCTGGAGGTAACTATTATAACATTATTAATATAAGCCGATTTAAAATATGTGAAAATTTATTCTTGCTTCTATATTCAAATATTTTTGGAACCAATACAAATTTGCAATAAATATGAATTCATTTTATAAATATAATTAAATAATTTAATCACCAATACATAAATCTGATGAAATATGCAATTCTGTTATACAGGGTATTTCGCATAAACTGTCCAATCAGGGATGATTCTTTGATCAATTTCCAGCAAAAAATTGTATGGGTGTGGTGGAGCGGGGTGAAGATATACTCGTTTTCGAACTACAGTCTGTTGAAAAAAAAAATGTACCAGATTTTTCCTACATATAAATAAATGCTTATAACTTTGGAACAATGCGACATAGAGTAATCATTGGGAGCTGGTTTCACAGTCGATTCATTGCTCTTAATTTTCGGTCACAATCAATTTGATTTCAGCCTAAGTTTTATAGATAAAGCTCATCCAAGTCAGAATTTCTTTTTTGATTTTTTTTTTCTATAAAAACTCGAAATTTCTCGAAAATTTTTGTTATTATTTTTTTTCGATACGCTACAATGACATCTAAAAGTTAATCCATATATAACATTTTCCTCTCTCTCTCATTGTGTTGCCAGTAAAACGTGTTAAATGCGCTTAGAAAACATGCGAAAAATGCAAATTTTCATTGTATATATATGAAGTTTATATGAGTATTTTGCTCTAACTTTCTTTTAAATAGTTTTAAAAAGTTTCTAACTTCTTTTTAAAAAGTTTACTTTTATTTATTATTATATGAAATGCCCCTGATTATATGCAATATTGTAATTATTATAATTAATTACTACTACAATACCCTAAAGTTTGACAGCCAAAACGTATTTTACTTTAAGATGAACCAGAAGTCAGAAATTATTTAAAAAAAAAAGTCATACACATAATGTGGGTTGGGTATGTATTTAAAAACAGTTTAAGAAGGTGGTTGGTAATTTCATTTTAAAAAAAAGGAAAAATAAAAAGAGAAAGAAAAATGAATAAATTATAAAAATATGAATTATTTATTATGTTTGTATATTTTACATGTTTGTTTGTTAACATGTAATACATTTCAATTATTCAAAAAAGAAAAATTAAGAATTTATGTACTTATGAATATTTAATAATTACTTACTTACTTATGTACTTATATGAATTAAATACAATATTAAAATTATAGTGCTAAATGAAGATTCATTTAAAACGAATTCATTTTAATAAATTTTTATTTTTTATTATTAAAAAACAGTGATAAAAGTTTTGAACTTTAATTTTTTGTATTTTTAAATTTAAGATTATCTTTTTTCCAAGAAAAAGTAAAACTATTTAAAGAGATTTAAGATTTTTGTCTTTAATATAAAAGAGCATTAAATATTGAATAGAACGAAGTGGAAAATTTTCAAAAATTTTGCAACAAAATGAACAAATTTCATTTATAATTTCTCAAATAACGTAAAATGGAATAAGAACTGAGTTTTCCACATTATATAGAAATCAAAAAAAAAAAATTACAAAATTTCGTTTTGTTGAATTTTTCAATTATGAATTGAAGGATTATGATCCTTGAAAGTTTTTCTATATTTATTTAAATAAAAAAAGAGAGATCAAATAATTTTGATTATCGATTTCCGAAATAAGATGAAGAAAGAAAAGAACTTTAAATCGAAAATAAAAGAAGAACGCAGATGGTATAATTTTAGAGGAAATCAAATTTTTTTTAGTTAAAACGAAATTTACTCCTATCCTGTGAATCACAAGTTTCTTCCAATTTGAAAATAAAAAAAATTGGATTTCTTCTTCGTTTTTTGCTATTATTTGTAAATTTTTTCACTTCTTGTGTCACATTAAGTTCTATGAAAAAATATTGCAATTTTTCACAGAATTTAATATGACATTTAAAAAATAAGTTTTTCGATTAGTAATTTAAAAGTATTATGGAAATTTTTTCAGTTTATTATTAAAGTTATTAATGTATTTGTTAACAGTTTTTTACTGACTGGGAAAATTTGTAGAATCTAGTATTAGCTGTATAAAGTTTGTCTGATATTAATATTTGAGTCCGTATAAATACTCGAAACATTTCGGAACAGCATTCGGTCGAGCTCAATTTTTCTGGTGATTCATTTGCGAACATTCTTTTATTATTTACTTATATTCGAATCATTTAAAATTCCTTACCATTTTTGTCGCGTGAAGCCTTTAAAAGAATTTGTTGTTCAACAAATAATATAAAAAAAAATAATATCTTGGAAATAAAAGTTCTAATTTACACAAAATTAAATCTATATGTTAATTAGCATAAAATAGTTATGTATATAATTACAAATAGAATATATTAAACAGAAAAATGAATGATATATTATAGAGGCTATCAACAAACTAATAAAAAATTTCATTTATATGCGTTAAATTTCGATTAAGTATAAGAAAACTAAAACTGTACTAAAGAACATTTAAAATGTAATAAGCAAGAAAATATTTTTTCTCTTAAATATCAAATATATATATATATATATATATATATATATATATATATATGTATAATGACTGAGAAATATCATAAAAGTTTAATTTATATAATCAAAAGAGAAATATTATAATTTTTATTCCAAATAAATTGTTTAGCAGAAAAACTTTCATTATTTTTAATATCCTTGAAAAAGGAGAAAACTCATAAAAATTTACTGTCCGTCATTTTATTGTAATGATTTTTATAACATGATGTTCTAACATACTTTTAACGATGTAAATTTTTCATGTTAATAATTATTACATAAATTATATTCAAGTGTTTAAAAAATTCTATTAAAATTTTACTACTCTTTAAACCTTTCGATAGAGCAGTTGTTCTAAAGTAATTCATAGTTTAATTCGCACTATACTTCTTTTCTAGAATAAGTTTTATACTGGAAAAGTATTTCTTCTGAACTGAAAGAAATATTTGTTCTCTTCACGTCTAGATTTATAATACAGACTCAATAAATAACATTGATCCCAACGAATTTATATTGAAATTCTGAATTATAATTCCGCGATTGTGCACTCAAAATAATAATGGTACTATTATGCAAATATAATACTAATATCAACGTTATAATAAAAATTTTTATGATGATCTAATAATAATTTATAAAAATTATTATATTAGAAATTTTAATTGTATTACGTTTATTCTAAAAATAAAATAATGTAATATGGTCACATTAAAACAAACACATATTATGTAAATGTGCTAAGAGACTTAAGAAAATTTTTTTTTTTAAATTTCAAGGTGAATAAAAAGTGAAAGGCATAGTTTAAAACAATTA
The DNA here is from genome assembly GCF_029603195.1 of Condylostylus longicornis. Classification (NCBI taxonomy): domain Eukaryota; kingdom Metazoa; phylum Arthropoda; class Insecta; order Diptera; family Dolichopodidae; genus Condylostylus; species Condylostylus longicornis. Next base: position 327,182 of record NW_026578009.1, on the reverse strand, counting down.
AAATCTACTTTAAATAAATAAACAAAATTTTTTGCTTTTATCCCTTCTACACTTTATTTTTGAATAAAAGATGAATGAAAATGAATGTTAAATAAATGATGATTAAAATATGCAACAAGAAGATAAAGTGTACATTTGCATTTAACATGTTAACATTGTCAATTTTAAAAAATGCAATGTATTAAACGCATAATATGTAGAACAGTTTTTAATAATTTAAGTTCATACCTCTTTAATATTTAAATATTATATTATAATTTTTATAAGTGATGGTTTAACGAAATATTTTTTTGTTAATTTCATATAATATTGCATACTTATAGGAAAAATTGTAAATAATTTGCTCTATCATAAAAAATTTTACTAACTTGTGAATTGATCAAATTAAGTTTTAAGGGTATATTTTGGGATTAAAAAATAATTAATGTTGTAGATCGTATTGTTCATCGACATAGCGGTTGCATCATGCCTACAGATCATTTGTTGTATGTTAGTTTTCTGTTAAGTGAGATAAATTCCCTTACATATTTTGTTCGAGTTCATTCCTCCTGATGAGCTCAAACAGCATGTGACGCAAAGATTATTGTTATAGAAACTATGGTGTCTGAGAAATAGGTAACCAAAAATTATATTTTTGGAAAATTTTAAGGGGCAAGACTGTCGGTGAAGGTAAAATGGAATTTCTTCTTACTTCTCGTAAGATGCCAAAGGAACAAAACTAAAAAGAACACTTCTTTCAAAATATATTGGAATTGTCTGAAAATGTAACAAACTATACAAGTATAGAGATATGTATAGATTAGGTGATTATATAGAGGATACCATACATGCTGATACCATACATTTTATTGCTTTCCCATTTTATATTAACCCAAATTAACAAGTATATTGCAATATTATTCTATTATAAAATATAATAAATATATTTTAGTTTTAGATTTGTTAGAAAATTCAGGTATCAATTTCAAAATAAGTATTTACAACCTTTTGGGGTATTAAACTGGAATAATAAAATTTATACGCTTTAAAATATTTGATCGTAAATTTTTTCATCATTTCTTTTGATTTTCATATACACACATTTACATAATATTATTATATCTTTAAATTTGCTTTAAAAATATTGATTTTTCAATTTATAATGTATTATAAGAGAAAATTCATTCATTCCTGTATACACATATATACAAAATATATATATACATATGTACAATGCATTATTTAACAATTCACCTAAATATTTAAAATTTAGAGTACTCTGAAGGATAGTAGCGAAAGTACAAATAAAAGTAAAATTTTAATATAAAATGTTGCAAATTGAAATTTTAGCATTACATATATTTATTTATTAAATCAGGTGAAAGAATACTGTAAATATAAATACTGGTGGAAATACTTAAATTACATATCAGTATATGTACATATGTAGAGTGAAGTAGTTTTATATTGGATAAGATTAGTAAACAGAAACAGATTCAGTTTACATTTTGATTTAATTAAATTGAGAATAAAATCGTCAGATTTTTGGAATTTAGTTTGGAATTGAGTTGCAATTCTGGGATGATTGTATGTACTTTGCTAGAATAGGTATAAATATTTTTCTATCTAGTCGCTGTAATGAAAAAAAATATTATTTTTTAAAGAAAATCTAAAAAAAAAGTGGGTATTGTATTTTATTTTCCAATATTCATTTTAACTGGTTATGTCACAATGAGTCTAAGAATATAGACTCATTAATTTAGACAGATAAAGATCAATGAAAAGGTCTATATTGACAAAATTGCCAGAAATCGAGGGTGAAATTTGTTTTATATGTAAATTTTTTATGTATTTTAAATATGATATTGTTTTTTGAACTTAGGGCCCGAACTTTCGAATCAAATTAAAATTAAAAGAAGAAAAATCTTTGTTATGCTTTGTTTAACATTTTTCAATGTTTTAGATTCTCAGTCCCAAATTTAAGTTTTGAAAAATTGAACTACAAAATTTGTGTAAAAAAAAAATCCAAAAATTAGATATTAAAAAAAAATTAAATTGCTTTTCATATGTCAAAATTTGTGTTTACATATATGATCGCTTGACGTTTTTGCTAGCGGGATATTTATTAGTTTACGCGAGCACGTACTTACACACTCAATTTCCTTTGACATTTTTGTATTTTAAAATTTCTTAATACTGCAAAAATATAAAATAAAAAATTTTAATTTTTATGAAACATGAAATGTTCACTGAAACTGTTAGCGAATTTCGTTTTTCTATATTTTTTTTTTATTTTTTTGCAAATTGAATATTAGAATTACCAAAATTAATTTGTGTGAAGGGCAAAACTTTTAAATCTTCCAGAAAAAAAATAGCTTTGGCTACCGCAATTTTTTTTATTTTAATTTAGTTTAGAATTCTGAAGTCTTAATAATTGTGTGTGATGAGTTTATTTAAACCGGGAATTGTGTTTCTATTTACCCGAATGACCATAAGAATAAGAACTGGTTGCAAAATACCTCTGTTACAATTTATTTAAAGGCTTCCCTGTTATAAAACAAATTACATTATTTATACTGCTTTTTGAAAAGCCGCACTTTTTGCTATTTAAATTTTCAAATGGCCCGGTTATATTAGATATTAGAATTCTCTCTTCTTTTTCATTTCTCTCTCTCTCTCTCTTTATAATATATTTGCATTGCAATCTCTCTTGTTTTTCAAATTTTACGTACCCCTCACAAATATATTCCAAAGCTCCTGTTTTCTTCAAATTTTTTAACCGGCACGATATTAATGTGGTATTTTACATGCTGTTCTTACCACTGTTATTATATGGTATTCTTTCTTAAAATTTTTCAGTTAGCTCTTTACAAAGCACAAATTCAACTTTGATTACAGTTTTTAGTGTGACTGAGATGAATTTCGTTATAAGCAATTTACTTTTATACATATATAATTTTTTTTTTCTTTATGTACATATATGCAGCTATTTTATTTCACATAAACTTTTTATTATTTTTGACATTTTTTTATACGACATTTAAAGCAGAAATAATGCAAATAACATTACGAAATGGTATTTTTCTTGTTTTTTTTTCTTATTTTGAAATTTCCTTATTATTTTTTCTTTTTTCCATATATATGCATATATATATATATATACAAATGTATATGTGATATCAAGACTCATATGACATATGCAAAAGAATTTTCAACGTGTTAAAAATGTTATGTAAATTTTTCAAACAGAAACAAAAAAAAAATAAATTTTCTTGAAATCTTAACTGACGCTCGAAAAATGACTGTGTGAAGCATCGGTTTCTTTCAACGTAGACGAGTGATAGTAAAAGAAAATTTGTTTTTTTTTTTTTGTTTTACATCATCACATTTTATGCCACCACTTTTCCAAAACATCTTTTCTGTTTTACAAAGAAAATAAAAAAAAAATATTCTATTTAAAAATGTAGAATTTTTTTGTTTTTATTTTTTTTGTTGTGTAAAACTTTGAAAGTATAAAGCAAAGAAAATGATTTATCCTCTTAACAAAACCCATAAAGAAGACGAAAATTTTATGCAAAAAAATTATTTAAAAAAAAGAAAAATGGTTTTTAAATCTTTCATTTTATTTAATTCAATGATAACATTTAATTAAATTGGAGCGAATATTAAAAAATACAAATTTGGTTTAAAAATTTTCTGTAGGATATGGAAAATTTATTTAGATACCATGTTATATTTACGGTATATACGCATATAATAATTTTATAGGAGTTGCTATAGCTATATATGCATCTACATATATGCTATCACATACAATGTACCTAGAAGTTTTAAAAATTTAAAATTTTTAAAACAGAGTTGAACTCAGATTGAATTTTTAACACAAAATTTTAAAAAATATAGCTCTTCAACCAATTTGGTTTGCAAAAAATCACATTTCAATTAAGTAATTTAGAAGAAAAACAAACATTTTTCAAACCTTGATTGGCAATTGGCATTAATATAAAATAATGGTGTCTGCTATTATTATTACATATTTGTTTACGTTCATGACTTATTGCATAAATTTAAAGTGGAGGGGGTGGGTTTGTTTATAAAAAATGAGTTAATTTATTAGAAATTGGAAAAGGTGATAGCTTAGAAAAACAATAAGGCAATAAAAAAATTTAGCCTTAATTAAATTAAATGTTTGTTGATATTATTAAGATAAATGTTTGCAATAAGCATCTGACATTTTTTGGATTGAAGGGTGAATAGTGAATTAGATTGAATCTAGTAGGCTTTTTTATTTTTGAATATTTTTTGAAAATTTTTATGAAAATATTTCAATCAAAATATTTCATTAATAGCCAATAGTTAATCATAAACTTCTTTTTCTAATTTCAGATTCATTACAAAGATTGGTCAACAAAAAATAATAAAAATTGCAAATTGTCGAATTAGAATATAAAACACAAAAAATTAACCATAAATGTAGGAAATATTTATAACACATACATACATACATACATGTAATCAAGTATTTAAAAAATTATGACATTAATAATTAAAGGACGACAACTTATAAAAAAATTTGCCAGCAATATCAAAAACAACAAAACTGAATGCTGTGATATTAATTTTATGAAAGCGTAACAAAACACAAACAAAAAGCAAAAAAATAATAATAATAATAATAAACTGCACCATAGAATTTAAAATATCTTGTAAAAATAACAAAATTAGCAGAAGAAAAAAAAAAACACTAAAACAATGAAAATTTATCATCGAAAAGAAATTATTGTGATATTTTTAGTTATCTATTTTATTAATTTAGAATCATTTGCCTCAGAAAATCATCATCAACACAAAACTAAACAACATAAACATCATCAGCAACATCATCAGCAGCATCATCAGCAACATAATCAACAACATAATCAACATCGTCATTCATATAATGTTGATTATTTAACAGCATCAACAAATCAAAAATCTAATCTTCAAAATTATCATGATTTGAGTAAACGTGTCAAAAAAAGTAACGTAAATTATTCACAGCAATCGTTACTATCATCGGTTAATAATAGTGGTAGTAGCGCAAGTAGCATTAACAGTAATACCAATAGTTATAGCGGTAGTATTAGCAATAATAATAATAATAATAATGGCAAATCTATATCAGGAAATAATTTTGAATTTGACAGTTTATTTGCTGGTGCTGGAGCTGCACGTGAGAAAAAGCCAAATATTATATTAATTTTAACTGATGATCAAGATGTTGAATTAGGTAAATATATTAACATATTTGAAAACATAAAAATTTAATTTAATTTCCAAAATAAAAGAGTTTCGTAGAAAATTTATCGAGTCTCCAATTAGTGTTATTAAGATATTTGATAAGATTTACATGATCGATTGTTTAATAATGTAAAATATTAATGAAAAAAGTTGTTCGTCGTTTAAAACTCGGCCGTTCGTCTGAAATCAGAGTATTTAATTTTATTTTGTCCTCCATATTTTATATTGCTTTTTGGTAAATTTGTCTCAGAAATAGAAATGTTCCGATCTTTAAGATAAAAAAAAAAACTTTCTCAAATGTAGAAAAATAAAATATTTGTAAAATAAAATTTTCAGGTTCTTTAAATTTTATGCCTCGCACACAGCGATTATTAAGGGATGGTGGTGCTGAATTTCGTCATGCATATACAACAACACCAATGTGTTGTCCAGCACGTTCATCGTTATTAACTGGCATGTATGTACATAATCATATGGTATTCACAAATAATGATAATTGCTCCAGTCCACAATGGCAAGCAACACATGAAACAAGATCATTTGCAACATATCTATCGAATGCCGGTTATAGAACTGGTTATTTTGGAAAATATTTAAATAAATATAATGGTTCTTATATACCACCTGGTTGGAGAGAATGGGGTGGTTTAATTATGAATTCAAAGTATTATAATTATAGTATTAATATGAATGGTCAAAAAATTCGACATGGTTTTGATTATGCTAAAGTAAGTTTTAATTTATGATTAATATTTTTGTTTTTATAAAATATTTAATGTATGGGATTTAATTATTGATTTCAATTTACTTTTTTTTTTGTTTTTGTACAGGATTATTATACAGATTTAATAGCAAATGATTCGATAGCATTTTTAAGGCAATCAAAACAACAGAACCAAAGAAAACCTGTATTATTAACAATGAGTTTTCCAGCACCACATGGTCCAGAAGATTCAGCACCACAATACAGTCATTTATTTTTCAATGTTACAACGCATCAGTAAGTACAAATAAAAGAAAAAAAAAATGTATTGAAATTATTTTGAAATTTTCTTATTACTTATTTGAATAGAAAATTGCAAATTCATAAAGTTTCCATTATTTTCGCCTACAATTAAATGTAAAAAAAATTCGAAAACGTAATTCAGAAAATGGGAGAAATTTAAAAAATTTTAATTTAGAAAAATTATGTATAAACTTTACATATTGACGTTCACACCCTTACTTACTTAAAAGTTGAATGAACGTAAAGATTTGTAAAAATGATTATTAAGAATTTGTGAAGAGTAATAAGTTTTTGGGCAGGAAAGTAAAATTGTTATATACCTGTAAACTGTGATATACGTACGAATGATAATCTTACTTATACGAATGTTTCATAACTGAAACTTTATAGTTCTCACAGCGACTCATGCCACCTATCAACTTTGAATCAAATAGTCTCTGTTATTCATATAGTTTATGTTAAACCGCAGCAGTTCATAGCTTAAATATTTTCCAAAACATAGTGGAAGTAACAAAACCTATGACTCTATTACTATACTTATATAATTAATTTCAGGCCAAATCCACTCAGAACTCGGCGATGAAAGATAATATGTATGTATATTATATATCCCAGACCATTATTTCCCATGGCATTAAAATAAAACGATAAATTTATGCTGATTTTGTAAGATAATGACATTTCTATTCCAGTTGTGGACCTAGAATTTTTTAAACCTTTTGTTCAGGGAACATGAAGATTACAAAATTGTATTTGAAAATTCCAAAAATAGTTTAAATGCCAATAAGTAAAGAAAATAGAGGCAATAAGTACTTTTTTTTAAATATTGAAAATTTTCAAAAAATATACGCAATCTTTTTTACCTCTTGCCGCATGCATGTTTTCTATACCTGCAACGATTTTTTTAACGATTGATTGCCAACAATTTTATTTCAGGGATCATTCTTCAAAAAATTCGTTTTTATTACTCGGAAGTTCGGAATGAAAATTTATAGCAATTTTACAGTAAGGTCAGAATTAAAAAGCTATTGTAATATGTTATATAGAAGTGGAAGTTTTAGAAATTTGATATTATGTCGTTGTTTCCTAGTTCTCTACAACCCTTGATGTAATAATGAATTTAGAATATTTGTCGATGATATTTAGAATATTTGTCGACACTATTACAATTATCATTTTACAATATATTGTTATAGTTGTCCATATAACATCAAGTTTAGTAGAGTTTTTTAAGCAAAACATTTTCTTATTAGAATAATTTTTATCTCATCAGTAGGAAATATTGAACAGTTACTGTTTTCTAGCACAAATTATACTATTCCCATTAAGTAACCTAATATATTTGTATTTACCAATTTATTTGGTATTGACCTTCATAATAATTCTGAAGATATTAATGTAATTTTGTTATATGTATAAAATGACATCAAGGCGTGACACAAGCAAAGTACAAAGACGTGAAATATTCAAGTTTTAACTTAGGAATTTTTCTTATACTTCTTATAGGGAATTTTTTTGTTTTCACAATACTATTTAGCTTTAAGTTTCATTATTAATTTAAACAAAAGAAAAGAACCTTGAAGACAATATGAAATACAAATGGGAAACGGTTTCACTTTTTAACGATGTACACGATTTTTGCCTTAAATATTTTTGCGTTAAATAAATTTTATTGTAGTCTTTTCAGGTATAAAATTTAAATTAAATTGATTGTTTTCGAGAATAAATTTCCTACAAATTTGAAAAAACAAAAATGCACTTATCAGTTTACTTTTTTTTTTGTCCGTTCTTTTCGTATTTTACAAAACTTCTACACTCTTTATGATAGAAAGCATAGAGTAGATGTTGGCAAGAAACCTACTTCTTTAATAGAAATAGTTGGACTTACTTCCCCTCTTTTTAAAGCTCTCACTCCTTAAATTACTGTTTTTTGACAACCTATTACAGCGAAACCATAACAATTTTTAAATTATGCAAAAACACATAAAAATAAGGGCTCTCGTGTTTTATCGCGAAAAGCAACAGGTATTCCAAAATTTCCTCCCTGAGATTAGAAGTCGAACTCATTGAAACTAACGAATGTTTTAATACACCTAATTAACCTTGAAATTGGGCCGAATATAATTGCATAATACTTCTTATAATACATACAAACATAACATGATGTTGTTTCATTAATGAAACAACTTAAGCAGCAGAAAAAAAAATATTTTCACTTGTGCTACGGAAAAATCCTACTGTACAAACCATTGTTTTTTTCTAAATTTACTAAAAATATTCTCGATTAATTTCTTTAACGTTTGGTTGAACAATTTTCATTTAATGTTTACAAAATTCTTATGAAAATAATTTGAAATTAAATTCAAAAGAAGGATATTGGATTCGGAAAAATTTCCACCGATAAGCAAATTTAGTTAATTTAATTTTAATTCAAGAAAAAAATAACAAAAAAAAAAACCTTACATTATTATAGAATAGGTACAGAGAAAATTGTATTGGAAATTTTTTGCAAAATTTGTGATTTAGAAAGTTTTTCCCTGATTTGACGGGATTAATTATACGCTCGAACGAATTCATTTAATTTGGTTTATAAAGCAATTATGCTTCCTAAATTTCAATAAGATTATAAGTGTTTTTGGTATCAGATTATTCAAATTTATAGTTCTTTTCATATAATATATTGAAATATATGCTAACCTTATTTAATTAACAGGGTCTTTTTTAAAATATTTGTATAGCTAATTCGGGAAATTCGAATATTAAGCAAATTTTCGGTAAAAGATTCAAAATTTTGCATTTCTATTTGCGATGAGACTATGTTAAGTTTAAATTATATAAAGAAGATTTATTAATAACATTACTTGTATGTGTAGAAAAATTGAAGTAGAAACTGTTTCTATTCATAAGTAACTTTGCAAGTGGACTCTTTCAATTTTCCGCATAAACATTATTGCAAAAGATGAAAACCGTTCAGTTCCCCTCATTAATTCTTCCACTGTGGGACCTATAAACTTTACTTCTTATGGAAGTTCTAAACATAACAATTTGGTTTTCTTACTTATTACCAACCGCATTGCATACAATAACGGAGGAGGATATGTGATAGCATAATATTTTAGATGTCAAATTTTTGGTGAGAACGCACTTATTCATGGTAGGGAAATAAATTATTTTTAAAGAGATGTCGGGTTGTTAGTCTGTGTGTGCAAGTGTGTATCTTGATGAAATTTTGTATCTGAGTTTATTTGGGTTGCTTTACTAGCTTGAACTGGATCTTTATGCGGGCCATATATAAGGAGCTAATTGACGAAATTTTTTGAAATTTAATGTTTGAGTTTTGTTTGGTACCGCAAATAACTGATGAACTTTGCAGGGAATTCAGATGGCACAAAGCGAAACTCTACTAAGAGCTAAATTCACATTCAGCTAGATTTTATATAATCTAGATATTATATAATCTTCTGTGATACTTTCGCTAAACTAGACAATTTTATATTGTGGCCGATCACATCAACATTTTTTTTAAGGCGCAACAATTTCAAATACACCTTATACCGCCGCAATGAAAATAAATAATTAAATTTTTTTTTATTTACCATATTTTCAATCAATACTTAAAGAATTTATAATATTTTGCAAAAAATTTTTTCGATTTAATTTCAAAGTTTAAATATTTATTTAAAAAAAAAAAAAACAAAAAGTTTTTTGCTATTGCAAAAATTTGCAGCAAAACAAAGTAAAACAAAGTTATTAAATTTTATTGAAGGTCATAATTTTTAACCTCAAACTGCTCAATTGAAAAGATAATTTGAATTTTTTTAAATAATTTCAATTTATGTGACCCATTTATGTATGAAAAAGGTTAATATTTATAAATAGTTATATAAAAACAATAATGGATTTTAATTAAAATATTTAAAAGTTCAATTATATTCAATAAGATGCGTATAGAAAGAATTCGAACGTTTCCAGGTGGTCACAAGACCTGTTATCACTGACAGATTTAAAAATTAATAATATATTTTGTTCTAATTGAAGACCTTGTAGAAAGTAATAGTAGAAAGTAGAAGCAAATAAATTAGACATTAAACGCCAAAGTATTTAATTGTACAGATAGTGTCTTTTTTCCCACGTTTATATTTTCAGTTATTTTGTTTACATTTTTGCACCCATTTAATGATTAATTTATATTATTTTTGTTATTTTATTGAGTAGTAAATTTTTATTGATTACTGTAGTCAGAACTTTTCCATTTATCAAAGTTAATGGCAGTAAAAATGGCATCATATTTATATAATGAAAATCTTTCTGTAGTGGTCACGAGGTTGATTCAGAGTTTCGTCTCTTTAGCTTTCTTGTGCAGATCGTTTCCTAGTAATTGAAGTTCATATTTGAAAATTGTAACCAAAAAAAGGCAGAATAATTTTAGGGTTAATTCTTTTTTACTCAATAATTTATGATTCATATAATAACAATAGTCTAATTTATAATATGTTCTCAAAATACGCAAATATAATATTATATGATAGCATTTGGCATAACCGCAAAAATATCATTACAAAGTATTTAATTTTTAATAATTCAAAAATATTTTACAATTTTTTTCACAATTTATTACAATTTTGTTTTAGATAATTGTTTCCTTTTTTTTATATTTTTCAAAATAATTATTAGAATTTTATACAAATTTCAGTTTATTTTAGAAAATAACCATAAAATTATTATTTATAAACAAATTCCATTCAAAAAAAAAAATAGACACGAATAATTTAACGTTTACCAAGTCCATCACCTCTTTCTTATTTCAAAAAAGAAAATTCAGGTTAATTGGTAAATAATGGAAATTATTGTTTGTTTTGAGAGAAAATTTTGGAAATTTTTAATAGCCGTACGTTATTGTGTTTCTCTTATATTTGTATTTTTGTTGAAAGTTTTCTTTAAATGAAAAAAAAAAAAGGTAAACATAGGTAATAAAAGGAACCCATAAAAAATTCAAGTGTTTGAAAAAGTATTTGAATTTCGCGAAATACACGAAAAACAAAAAAAAATTTGTTTTTTGTTTTTAAAGTGTTTCAGCTGTCAAGGACATTTATTTTAAAAATATTATTATGCTATAGTTGAAGTTTATTCGACATTAATACCGAATATGGTCTAATACCGATTTTAACTAGGTTTTTAGTGTAAATAATTACATTCCTTCTGTATGTTATGCGGTATATGTCGGAAATTCTTTTTTACAGATAAATTTTTTTTTTTGAATAACTTATTTTCAGTTAGATTTGCATATTGCATATGCAATTATTTCCAAAGCGTGTTGTTTAATATTTGTTTTTGCTTTGTTAATTTCTAAAGGATTTTACTTTACATACCAAAATTGTATTTATTCTTCTATATAGTATATTATTCATTCTCTCGATGATGTGTTCGACGATGATCACCAACTACTGTAAGAAACATACGTCTTTGCGGTAAAATAAATTTTTACTTTTATCTTATTTCTAAAAGTTATAAATTTTAAACGATAAAACCTAAATTTGTGGACAACTTATTGAATAGAAACTGAATGGAGACTGTTAATGAGAAATTTGTTAATTTATCAATCATTGATTCTAAAGTAAGTCCGTCTATATTTGAAATAACTCATATTTTGGTATTTGAATATTTTAATTAAAAATAACCTCCCACATTCTTAGTGAAATTTTTCGTTCCTTAATTTTAAAATTTTTGTGTATTCAACTACATACATATATCATATTCTATTTTTAGAGTAAGATAAGACAAATAAACTAGAATTTTCTTTAACCTCTTTACACCCTGTCATATAATTTTTCTTTATTTAGTTTTACCGACCGCACTGGTTATACAATAAGGGAGATAATGTGATAGCACCAAATTTCACATGTCGAGTTTTCGGAGGAAATGTGTTTCTTTATGCTAGAAAAACGTAATCAAACTCTTTTTATAGAGATGTTTGCTCTTCTGTTTGTCAGTCTGCATGTGCAGATCAGTATCGCAAGTTCGACTGGATCAATTTTTATGAAAATTTTTAATTGAGTTTACTTTGAGAATCAGACGGTTTAATCAACTTTTGTGATATGTCAGGGCTTTAGAGCTGAACTTTACTACTAGCCGATTTTACATTTTTGGCTGTATTTAAGAAAATAATCGGCGGTTTTTTGAGAAACTTTCAGATTGAAAATATTACAAGTCCTCCCACCTTTTTGTAATGAGTAAGTAAGTAAGTAAATTTTTCAAGAACATCAGGGTACGAAAACGGAACTTTCTCTAAGTGCCGATTTTATATATTTGCCCATATTTGAGGAATTTATTGACAATTTAATGTTTGTTAACGAACTTAACTGGGAACAACGTAAAATGAACTTTACTAAGAACCAAATATATATTTCTCTAGGTATATAAACTAAAGCCCTACTTTCTGTCTTTTATAAAATTTCAAATAAATTTAATATTTAAAGAAAACTTTCATAACCTTATGCAACACTTTAACAATGAGGTCGGTTAAGTGTTGTTCATATAATTTTTTTTTTTTGTAATGATCAGACATTCTTATCACCTTTATAATATCGTTGTTATACAAATTAATTATTATTGTAATATTCTGTACTCTAATATTAATTTTATAAGTATGCGTTAGCCGTTTATATACCTCAAGTACAGGTAAAAAAAAATTAGTTTTTATAGGGGTACTTATTTTTCCGTATTCTATTTACAGTTCGGGAGAACATTTAAAGTTCAATGAGGTAAAAATATATTTGTTTTTTTTTTGTTGTATTTATTTTTATAGTTCTATATTTAGATTAAATATTGAGTAGAACCAGAAAAGAAATATTTTTACTTTTCCTTTTACATACGTATTTCAATATTTCTATAATTTTGAAATTATTAAAGAGAAATTTCAATATGTTTTGTTCAAGTAAGATCGTTGCAGAATTAAAATATAGAGTTTTTTGATATGGATCTCAGTTTCTTTTCGACAGATTAGTCGAAGTTTATAAGAAGTATGTACTTATAATGTAATCAATTCGACGAGTTGTAATAATACTTACAAGATAATTTGGCAAATAATTTAACTCATTATAAGTATTCCAAATTTTATTGCTGAATAAGTTCAAAAAATCTATAACCTCAAAATGCAAAAATGTTATATACTGTTATATAATACAGCAGAATTGTACATTAATACCGTATTACTGCAATTTCAAAGTTAAAGGACTTTAGATCTTTATTTTGGTATATACCATAATTAACAAAATAAAAATTTTAATTCAATATTTTTTTAAATTCGATAAAAAAATTAAATACATAATAAGGTTCCAGAAAATATACCAATAAATTTCATATAAAATCATTAATTTAAGTAGAAAACGATCTAAATGTGACTAATTTACAACTCAATGTGACTAATTTTAATACGGAAAATAGTAATTTTATATAAATGTATATAATATACATAATATATGTAGAATGTATATGATATACAATATAGATGATAGACATTATGTAAATACATATATGCTGTCAATATATAATATCGTAAATTTGTGTATATTTAAATACGTTAAGGACTTTGTTAAAATTTCATTTCTTTCCTTGAATATATATATATACAAATATAAACAATATATATACAATGTATGTATATAGATATACTGTATTTTTCAAATTTTACACGTATATTTTGTATGTATACATAAGTATATTGTTGCGTGATATTAGAAAATTATATTATAAGAATGTCTATTTGTCATAGCCATTAATTTAAGAATGAATTCAATAAAAAAATTACTATAGTATAAATAAAATTTACTTTAGTTTATATTCTTACGTATACATATGTATGTATGTAAGTTAATATAATATATACCTTATATTATCTTTATATGTACTTTCAAGCAGTTAGACATTCAACAACATAGAATAGACAGGGATGAGTATTCAAGTCTTTATAGGAGGAACCGGTTCCGCGAATTAACAACCGTATAAAAATATGAAAAAAATATATAAATTTTGCATACTTTTATATTGTAATTTGATAAACTATAAAAACAAACTCAAATGTAATCCATTTTAATTATAATTATAGTTTTTTAATTTTCGTAAAATTTATTGTTTTATTTGAATTCTTAGAATTCTTCTTGTTTTCCTTTTCGGATTGCACAAAGAGGAGGAGTAACTTTGCAAGTCTAATGGTTATATAGGTTTCTTGACATTTCAAAATAAAAGAACTGCAATATCCGAGTTTGACCGAATTTTTATAGGTTATTCCTAAATATAGTCCTGCTATATTTAGGCCTATATTTACCGTTTAGATCTATATTTAGAACATACCGCCTACTGTTGGGGGAAAACAAATGTTTACGTATCATATGTGAATTAATCAGTAACCGAAAATGCCCCTTATTTCCAACTTGAAATTGCAACTTGAAAAAAAAAATATGTACTTTTTTTTTAATCAGAAAAACAAGGGGAAAAACTTTTTTTTTTATCTTAAACGAATAAAATAATTTTAATAATAAATGTTACCTAATATACAGCTTGGAAATATTAACGTTTTTGACATATTATGATATACATGAAATCAATTTTTTTTTGACAACCAGATGTCACCCAAAATTAGTTTATATTTTAGGAAGCGTTGTTCATGCGTCAGTCTCTCATAAGTGTCTGATTTCAGATGGACCAAACAAATTTAAAAATTTTCGTATTGAAAATAGAAGCATACGTGAAGTGCAAAACTCAGTCATTAAAAAAAAAAAGTTGTATTCGAGAAAATTACGTGAAATAGTGTCTCCTTATAGTTTGTTTTGATAATAGGAGTATTAATGCGGAAAACATGTGAAAGTATTGTTAATTTCTTGTTTCTATAAATTTTTTTTTTGAGAACATAATACAGAAATGTTCAAATTAAATTTTAGTCATAATTTTTAATGAAATCTAGGTTACATGAGTTTAACATTAAATAAAATAAAAGATAGTTAATGAAAAGTTTTTATATGAAGGTATAGGGGTAAAGGATTATATTGATAAAAATTTTTGTTTTTCCCACCTACAACAGAGTAGTACCTACACAAAAGGAACCAAATATAATTTGCAAAAAGAAATATTAAAGGACATAAAATAAAATTTAAGTATAAAAATTGATTTTCTCATACTCTACACTTTTGGTGTAAAATATTATGGAAATATTATGATTTGAAAATATGCTTGTTTATTTAGTTTTCCTTTTTCATTTGACTTTTTAAATATGAAAAGGTTTTATGGAATGATACGCAAAGTAGTTTGATAAATGAAATTAACTGGAAAATAAAGTAAGAGATTATCATGAGCTCATTATGTTTTAAAATGCTCTTTTCTTTAAATAATTAAGGTAAGATAAATACATTCACGATTCTTGAAAAGGTATTTTTGTATAGTGGTTAAGATGGTTAGTCATTTCTTTAACCTTAACTAACTATATCTAGTTGTGGGATTTTCTTAACATTATTTTTGTAAGAAGTGAAGCAAATATTAATTAGTTTTTTGTTTGCGAAAGGTCACAAAAGAATTTAAATTAATTAAATAATAATTAAATTAAGTTGGCGGTTTTTTGCAAATGAAAATATTTGTATTTCCTTAATGGGAGATAAATGTGTAGAGTGGGAGATAAATGTGTAGAGTCAAAAATCCTACTTCGGTGAAATATCATTGCTTATATGAAAGATGAATCGTATATAGTTTTTGATTTGATTTTAAAGGCTAATGGTCATTTAAACTTCAATAACTTTAAGGAGATATCATTTTATAAAATAGATATAAAATTTTATCTTTGAAGTTTCTTTTCGTTTTTTTTTTTTTAAGAATCTCAGTGAAATTTCAAATATGAATAAAATTAATTTTCTTTTATAAAATTTAGTACACCAGCATATGATCATGCACCAAATCCAGATAAACAGTGGATTTTAAGGATAACTCAACCAATGGAACCAGTGCATAAACGTTTCACTGATTTATTAATGACAAAGAGATTGCAAACTTTACAAAGTGTTGATGTTGCAGTTGAACGAGTCTATAATGAACTTAAAGCTCTTGGAGAATTAGATAATACATATATAATTTATACATCTGATCATGGTTATCATTTAGGTCAATTTGGTTTAATAAAAGGAAAAAGTTTTCCTTTCGAATTCGATGTTAGAGTACCATTTTTAATGCGAGGTCCTGGTATAGAACCTGCTTCTGTGTAAGTGGATATAAAATCATAAAAATTAAAATATATGTTAAATGACGTGTATTTTTTCTCTTCATTTCATATTTTATTTAGTGTCGATGAAATTGTTTTAAACATTGATTTAGCGCCAACATTTTTAGATATTGGAGGTGTAACAACACCTACACATATGGATGGTAGAAGTTTTTTACCATTATTATTAGCAAGACATCGAAATATATTAAGAGATCAATGGCCTGATACATTTTTAATAGAAAGTTCTGGTAGACGTGAAACACCTGAACAAATAGCTGAAGCAAAAGCAAGATTAGCTGCTGAACGTACAATGCAAAAAATTGTTAATAGCACAATTGTTGATGATAATTTTTCAAATATAACAAACGCACACATTAATAATATGGATAGTACTGATTTTGGTTCACATGAAGATGAAAATGATGATGCTAATATGGATAATAATGATGATGATGATGATGACGATGAGGATTTAGATAGTAACTTGGATGAATTAGATGAAAGTAAGTATGTGTATATGTATAGGATTGAAAGCAATTTTTGCTGTTTCTGCTTTTGTAGAACATTTTTATTTTTAAATTTAATACAATGATAAACATTAATTTAGATCGCAGGAATTTTGTAAAAAGTAAAGTTAGAAATATATGATTTATCTATTTTTTATAGTTCAACGGGATCAATTAGACAATAATTTACCTTTTGCGCCATATCAATCTAAAATGGCACGCTTAAATTCAGAATGCTCAAATCCAGCTCTATCAAAAAATTGTATACCCGGACAAAAATGGAAATGTATCAATGAAAGCGGCAGATGGCGTAAACATAAATGCAAATTTCATGTAAGAGTATCTTCTTGCCTAAAATATTAGTGTAAAATTTGAGTTTGATATGTATTAGTTACAGCTTCAGAGTCATATAGCTGAAATGAACCGGATTAATGTGCAAGCTAAACGAAATTGTGCTTGTTTTACTCCAGATGGTGTTGTTTATACTAAAATTAAAACAAATCAGGATTATTTGGGTCCGCGTTTAAGAAAAAGGTAAGAGAATTACTTTCATTTGCAAGAAGATATTTAATTCGTAAACAATTATGCTACAGAGGTCAAGCGGGTGTTACAATAAATCAACGTCATAAAAGAAGTTTATCTCATTTTGATGTAGAAGAAAATAATATTATCAGAAATCTTACGCAGAATAATGCAAAAGAGTCACACGAGACTTTTCCTAATCAAATTCCGTATGAAATTAGTCAGCTTCTTGATATTTCGAAAACAATATCAAAAATTGAAAATGATCTTCAAGTATTTAACAATAAATTAAGTGATGATTACGATGATAACTTCATTCTTATAGAGTTTCAAGGAATAAAAAAGAGAAATAAAAGAAAAAAAAGAGAAACGAATTCGAACACGAACGGTATTGTGTTTAACCCGGATTCGATTACCGAACATATTCAAAGTATTCAAAATCAATTGGAAAATTTAGAGAAGAAATTTCAAAATCACCATATGATACGAAAAAATCGTACCATGAACTCGGGTGAGAATAGAAGAAATGGATTAAGAAATCCAGTGAGTAATGAAAGCGGTGTAAGTCATCATGACAAAAAGGGACCTTCAAGATGCTTTATTGATTCGCCTACAGGTAAAGTAAACTGTACAGAGATTGTATATAATGATGAAAAATTATGGAAAAAATCACGTCATCAAATTGACTTATTAATAAAAGTTTTAAAAAATAAAATCCTTGAACTTAAAGACGTGAAAAAATTGTTAAGAGAAAATAAACCTACAGAATACAGTGGAGGAATCAGTAGTAGTACTGGTTTTAGTAATGGCGGAAACAGTCGATTTGATGAAAATTACAGTGAACCTGTAAGCAGTAGTCGGAGTACTGATGATGATCCTGAAGATTTAGATGAAACAGATTATATTGAAAAACCGGATACTGAGGAGTTTGAAAGCTCGACAAGCGATGAAACAATTACATCTTCTTTGTCTAGTGGTGATGATGAAATTTTAGATAAAAAAAATAATACTAGGGAATATAATCGTAAAGATAAAGACCGAAATAGAAAAAAAGAGCACTTTGTTAATTCTAGTACTGATGCTAGTATTTTACCTTATGAGGAAGATGATGAAGACGACGAAGAAGAAGGTAAAGAATTTGATATGTCTTTATTTGATATTTCTGAGAAAAATGATGCTTTCGATAAGCCAAATTTAACAAACGACACAAATAATTTAAAAAAACAAAAATTCAATAAAAATACTAGCGATGAAGAAAGGATTCCAAAGGTTACAGTATCAATTACAGATCATAATAGTCGAGAAATAATTGGGAATGAACAGACTACACCAAGAAACGATAAACGTAAGTCATTGGGAAAAATATCTACATCAACTACTACAACAACTTCAACAGAGAATATACGAAATTCTATTGGAAGTACCAGTTCATCATCGACATTAAGTACAACATCTACCACTACTGCAAATGACATAAGCAATAACTTTAAGGACAGTGATACAAGTTCAACTTTAGAAAATCGTAACAATTTAGAAGAAAAATATCGTTTTTCAGGACCAGCAGAATGTTATTGTGAACCAGAAATTGAAAGGTATAGCAAATGCAATTTTATAAAATAATAAATATTATCTGCGTTTACTTTTTTCTTCCAAAAGGGTTTGCATTCACTTATTTCAATAAAAATTTATATAAATTCCATTAAATCAAAAATGCAGTAAAAAATGCAGTAATGCTACGAATTGCTACAAAATTCAGAAATTTCAATTCATAAGCTCTTTTGTGTATTACTACCATATGCAACTTTGAAGTAATGGATTTTGTAAAAAAAAACAAACTATTAATTTCTTTCTTCTTTTATTTTAAATAAAAGTTTACTCTTTTTATTTATCATTTCAGAGTTATCCCTAGTGAAAAAGACTTGGCCCGAGAAGCACGTCGAAAACTTAAAGAGGACAGGCAACGTAAAAAGGAGCGGAAACGTCAGAAGAAAGCTCGTATGGAAAAGGAATGTTTATCAGAGAAAATGAATTGTTTCAGTCACGATAGCTCACATTGGAGAACTGCTCCATTATGGAATGATGATCCATTTTGTTTTTGTATGAATGCCAACAATAATACTTATTCTTGTATTAGAACAGTTAATTCTACACATGATTTTCTATATTGCGAATTTACAACGGGACTGATAACCTACTATAATTTAAGAATCGGTAAGTATTATAATTTATAGTAGACAAGTATTTTAGTTAAATCGATTAAAGTTCAATTGATTTGATTGAAAACATGATATTCAGATCTTTAATCTGGCCGTTCTACATTTTGTTTTCTGTTCTGTTGCAATTTCGAAAATTTCAGAATAACGTGGTGGTACAGATATAATACTTTTTATTAAGTGTTTTCAATTATTATAAATATTAATTTCTATACATATTTGACCAAAATTATTAAATTTTAAATTCTTACCATTACTTCCTTTTATTTGGTTACAAATTTAAATTTCAAATTATTTGTTTTATTTTTTTTTCCAGATCCTTTTGAAACATTAAACAGAGCCTCATCGTTAAGTACAGATGAAAAAAATTATTTGCACACTACATTGCAACATTTAAAAAAATGTCGTGGAAGAAATTGTACAATTAAAAAACCTCAACATGACTCAGTTTTTGTGGCCAGGTTACCAAAGAGAAAATATCCTGTCGTTGGTATGTGAATTTCATAAATTCTTTTATTATTTATTTGACTTACATTTTTAATTTACTTCTCATTTCCAACTCCCTATAATTTTTCATTCTAAATATCCTTTTTTTTACTCGTTTTAATTTAAAAAATAAAAATGAAAATTTCATCATTGTTCTTTTTGTTTTATTTGTTTATACAAAAAAAATTTTTTTTGTTTGTATTTGTCTAAAAAATTTTATTTCCTTTTTTGATTTTATGTCTTTTGTGTATTTTCCTTTTATTTTTTTGTGTTAAAAATTTTTACTTTCACTTGTGATGCTTCTGTCATTTCAAATTTTATAAAAAAAGGAGGTGGAGGAATGGGTGATGGAATAATAGGAGTAGGAGGTAGCGGAGGACAGTTTTATCCTGAATATAAAGGACAGAATCATACAAAAAGGAGAAAAATACCAAAGTAAGATTTTCCAAAACAAAAAATAATATGAACTCAATTAAAAAAACTTTTGTTCGCTCAAAGACAATAATTAATAAAATTTGTTGAAAATATACAAATGAAGGGAAAACTCCCAAGGAAGGGGTATACAATATAATGAGGAACAAAAATTTGTATTTCATTTATAGTTAAAGTGATATTGTAACTAATAATCTTTTTTTTTTGTTGTCTTGTTAATTGCCTCGTTACTTAAATGTCTGTCAATTCCTAAAGTATAGTTTTACTCTTCTATTCAAACTCTTATTCAAATTACTAACAGTATAATAAAAAACAGTGTCTCTATACTTAAAAATTTATTACATTTTTGGTATGCTCTAAAAAACTTATCTAATTATAATTTAATATTCAAAAAAAAAACAAATAAATTAGGTGGAATAATAACCAAAAACGAAAGCAATGGTCACAAAATCATCAACAACACCAACATCATCATCTCCAACAACACCATCAACAGCAACAACACCATCATCACCACCAACATAAACAACAACCATTACAAGAGCAACAAAACCAAGTCAATTCAAAACAATTAAATAGCTTTGTGCCACAACAACAACAACAACAACAAAAACAACAACAACAGCAGCAACAACGTCTTCAAATACATCAACATCAAAATACAAATGTTATGTTTCAAGAGCAATCCAATCAAAGCAAAGTTTTAATGACACCAAATCATAAAAGAAATCGACAACATAATAGTAGTCATAATAATCAAAATCAAAAAATCAACCAAAATAATAATAATAATAGCAATAATAATAGTAAATATGAAAAATTTACAGAAGAAAATTTACAACATAATCACCATCAGCATCATCAACATCATCAACACCATCAGCATCATCAGCATCATCAGCATCAACATCACCAACATCATTTACATAGTAAAGAGCAATTGCAATATCAACTTAAAAATTCTCAAGAACAGCAACAAGAACAGCAACAACAGCAAAGAAATCAACGACGGCAATCAATTTGGTCTCAAAAAGAACTAAATCAATAAAACTTTTTTTATATTATAAAAAAATCATAAAAAAATTTTTTTAGAGTATTAGAAATGAAGTGCGCCGTCAAAGAAACAAAAAAAAATTAAGAACATAAAAATTTTTGTAATTTTAAAATGTTTAAAATTTAATTCCTTATTCTTGGAAAATTACAATAATAAAATAAATGACAAAAAGCTCAACTAAAGTAGGTTTACAAAAAATAAAAATCATCTTGTTATTTTGTCTTTATAGAATTCTAATTTTATATTTTGATATTTAATATGCTTTAATATTTTTATTTTAAATTTACAAGCATTATTCAGTGTGTTAATTGTAAAAGTTCCATAAAAGTGCAATTTATAAGCTTGATATAACAATAATTTTTGAAATTGATTTTCTTTTTAAAAATAAAAGTTTGCTCTATTTTATTTATAATGATCAAGTACATACATGTGCGATTTTATGAATTTTTGAAATTTTTCCTTCAAACATATCAAAATTTGTAGAGTGAGAAGAAAGGGAAAACCAACTGTAACCATGGTATAAAAGATGGCACATATTTATATTTAAAAATTTCAACCAAATTTTATCACACAATTGAAGTAATAAGCAGTCATAAGCTGAATTGTGGTATAGCTCCAGTTTTAAAATTTTCGTATTTTATTTATTTAACATTATTAATTTATTTTTCCAAATTTACTGTCCGAAATATATTTAACTTATTGACATTGTATACCTAATTGAATATGATAATATCAATAATATTATAATTTTAAGTTGGTCTTGTGAAAAAAACTTTATGAAAAAATTGGAGAAAACAACTATCGGGGAAAAAATTACAGTAACCCTGACACTGAAATTCTAAAGAATTCAGTTTATATATTGTACTCTAACTGCCGAATTATAAAGTAATATATAGTATAATACTCCAATTTCGATCTTATGGTGGATAATATTAAAATTTATTTTGCAATTCGTTAAAAATAAACTTATTTATTTTAAATTAACCCAGTGATGATTCAAAAGCAACAATAAAAAAAAGAAAGGAAAAAATTCGCAATTTTATTTGTGACTTTAGTACGAGCTAGTACGGTAGTTACTTTGAAAAAATTTGGACCGAAGCTGTTTTAGAAATTTTGAATTATAATTGCGATAAAAAATTTACAATAACTATTTGTTCATATTTTAATTACTTATTTAAAAATAATCAAACAGAATATTTAAATATTGCTTTAAATATATTGTGTTAAAAATTATCAATAGTAGTGTTTCTTCTTAATTTATAGTTAAAATTTAATAAAATAAGTAAAATTTAAAAATAAGACTGCGGCATAACGTGTTTTTTATTCTAAGTTTTGTTAATCTTTTATAGAAAAATTATTTTTGAAAACAAAAATTTTGTTTTAGTTTTTTTTTAATCAAAAATATATTTTTTTTCGAAGTAAAATCGCAATAATTTAGCTAAATCTCATATATACACATAATTAAATATACTAAAGGAATTGCTTTTTTTTTTTAAATAATTTTGTATATTCAA
This sequence comes from Condylostylus longicornis, assembly GCF_029603195.1. Taxonomy (NCBI): domain Eukaryota; kingdom Metazoa; phylum Arthropoda; class Insecta; order Diptera; family Dolichopodidae; genus Condylostylus; species Condylostylus longicornis. Next base: position 303,947 of record NW_026578009.1, on the reverse strand, counting down.
AAAAATTTTTGTAATTTTTAAAATAAATTTGTATCAGTATTAAGTTAATTATAGTTTAATAATATTTTCATAAATATATTTTGCGAGTTATGTGTTTATACATGACGAATTCAATATATGAAAATTGTAAATTGTTTGAAAGAATTGGTACCAGAAATTTCTTACTGTAAATGGAATGATTATTATAGTTGAAATTGAAAATTAAGTATCTCCTTTAACATAGCACATTTAAGTCACCCTGTTATTTTGAATTTTCCAATTGATTTTCTCATTTCTTTTAATATATACTAGAAAAATATACTAGAATACTATATACGAGTATATACTAGAAAATTTTAAAATATCGAGTAAAATACGAAATATTGAAAGAATATTCCTTTAAATATTCGCTCAAATTTAAAAAGCGAATATGATATTTTCGAAATTACTTTATACTCATAATTATCAGTTATCATCTCATGAGTTTATTCTTATATCACGAGTGAGAAAGTGAACAAAGAATATTGCAGTTGTTCCGATATTAATGTCAAAATGTTGCAATATTCAGAATACCAGTCATATACACAAGCTAAATTTTAAAATTAATTTTTTGGCAAACTTAATTTTTGATTTTATATATAATTATTAAAAATAAAAATTAAATATATATGGCGAGGCTATGCAATTAAATATTAATGATTTTTAGTAGCAATTTGAATGAAAAATTTCTTGCAATAGATTAGTAATGCCGAATGGTCTTTACTTTGGAAACTTTTCAAAAATAGTTAATTTTTTAGTATTTTTTCAACTGATGTAATTAAAATTTGTCTATAGCAGCAATAATTTGTCTTCCAAAAATACAGTTTACCATTTGGTATAGTATAAAATTAACATCTATATTTAATTGGTCTTTTCCATAATATTTCAAAATTTCATTTCAAATAGTAACTCTTATAATAATTTCAAAACAAACTCTATCTTGTTCCAATTTTCCATAAAAAAAAATTAATTATAATATTTAATATAAAAAAATACTAATTTGTTGCTTTATAGTTTTTTAGCTCTTCTATTATACAAATTCGAATCAAATATTTAATTATTTATAATAAAATGAACGTGAGTAACAAAGACAAAATTTAAATACAATGGTTAAAATTTTATTAAAAATTCTGTATATTTTTCAAATGCAAAAATTTTTACTCATTAGTCATTACACATAACATAATAGTCATTGAGTTTACGCATAGTCAAAAATTGTTCATGGATTTTGTTTGTTTTTTAAATTTAATGAAAAAATTATTTGATGAAAAAATTAAACGTCAATGATAATTTTGATTGTCTTTAAATTTTAGAATTTACCATTAAACCATTTTTAGTATTATAGATACTCTATAAAATAAAAATCATTTATGACTACATATTTACATATCACATTACAAATTAGTATTTATTATTATTGTTCATATAATAATTCTTAACTTTACCGATTTGAAATACTTACCTAGAACAGATTCGAAAAATGACTATGTCATCATTTACTCATCAAAAAAAAAGAAAAGAAAATAAATTAAAATTATTAAAAAAAAAATTTTAAAAGAACTAGATTAAATCTTATTAATCTAGGATTAATATGTCTTTAATCTCTTAATATACAACATGTCCAAATAATGATTATTATACCTGTATGTTTGACATGACTTTTGTATCAATTGTTCAACATACATTTCATTTCCCTTGCCCAGAAGCATAAACCTTTCCCCTTGCCCAGAAGACCTTTTGACAAGGGGAACGAAACGTTTGTTAACCATTGATTCAAAAGTCGTATTTAGTCATATTTTTCATTTAAGTTGTGTATTTATTATACAATAGAGCTATCGAGTCTTTAAATTTTTTAATTGAAAATAAATTTCAATTTAATTTTCTTTATTTTTAAATTATTTAAAAAATTTTAATTTTTCTATACTTAAATTGAATTCTAAATTAAAATTAAAGAAAAGCTCTAAAAAAATAATTTTTTTTAAATTTTCTATTATTAAATTTGTAAATGTATAAATTGAATAAAATTTTTTCTCAACTGATTTGATAGTTCAAAGAACTATAGATAAATGTATAAAATTAAACATAATATTATTTTATTTTATTGTAAATATACTTATATAAATTTACATAATATAATTAATTATATATAAAAAATTAATAAAATATTATTAATAAATTATTGTAATTAAAAACAAAAGAAAAATTTTAATTTAAAATTATTGTAGATAATAAAAGAAAAAAATTAAATGGTGAAAATGTAACAATAAAAAAAAATATATTTGAGATTATTGAAATTTAACAAAATACATATTTATGTATATGCAATTATATTATATTAAAAAAATAGTATTGCTTGGAAAACATAAAAAAAAAACTAAAAATCAAAATAAAACAAAAATTAATAAATTAAGATACAAAAATTGCAATTATTAATGAAAAATAAATCTTACGCATTAAATAAAAAATTTCGTGTTTTTTTTTTATACGACAAATTTTATTTTATAAGCTTCACAAATTTATAAACAGATGGTTTATTTTGGAAGTAGCCTAAATTCAATAGTTCATTAATTATTTTTTGATAATATTATTTTTTAATAAAGAATTTAATAAAAAATAGTGAAAATTGGACCGTATAAATAATGTTATGTATCAATGTATTTTTAATACTTTATGATTTTAAAATTTCCAAAAACTTAATTGAGATTAAAATTTATTTTTTAAATAGATTTTTAATTGTTAATAATTAAAAATTTTTTAAAAATAATTTTTTTCCAAATAAATGTCAAAAATTATATTATTTAGAAAGTGTTCAAAAATATCAAAATAATTTTGTATCATTAAGGTAAACACATCAAATTGGCATGGCATCAGTAATTTTTTTTTTTTTTTTGCATGGACTCGGTATCAATTCACAATTTTGATTATTTTTCGATTATACTCAATATTAATAGTTTGAATTGAAATTTATGTATGTAGTTAAATAGGAAAATAAATCGTATATTCCCAATTACATAAATTTTTAGTTATTTTAAATCCAATTGATTAAAATTGGATTAAAATGCAAATTCAATTCTTTCCAATTTAAATTTGTGAATGGTGGGTGGGTGAGTGTGTAAAAGAATTTTGTAAAATATTATTATTTGGTACCGAGAATTTAAATTTGAATCAAAAATAAATAATAATCCCTCTCGGAATTACTGAGAATTTTTGATTTATTTAACCATAAATCAAAAATAAATTTTAAAGAGTGAACGAAATATAAAAACCCAAACTTTTTCTAAAAATTCCTCTTTATAATTTTCGTTTACTCAATGGAAAAAAAAACGGAAATTTGAATAACATATAAAGATAGGACGTATACAATATAAACTATTACGGGATTACGTGCTCTTTAAAAGTATTGTGTTGCTATAGCTAACTTAAATAATAGTAAGTTACAGATACAAGAAAGCTTAAATTACAATAACTAGAAAAAACTGAGGTCTGAAATTACCCATTAAATTTGAATTGGCTCTAGCTAAATAAGAAATCTTTTAATACACTTGAACAAAGCATACCTGACAATAATTCAATTTAATGTCTTGTTTTTAGGCCTTTTCTATTAACTTTTATATTTTTTACTTTTTGAAGAAATTTCATAAATTTTTAAATTTTTTAAATAATTTTAAAAGAAAATAACAGTTTTTTTTTTTAACAAGCCGCATTGTTACATTATTGAAAAGTAAAATTTTAATTTTATTGAAAATAAAAAAATTAAAATCCTTGCTTTTATTCCTCGATTTTGAAAAAAGTCAACATTAAAAGTCCTTGAAAGTTTTTCTCTTATGAAAATCAATCGTGTTGTATGACTATGCAAAATTAATTTTAATACATGTATGTATGTATTTATAATATATATTCCGTCATTAAAAAACTCTTAATCTATCATCGATTTAATCAATAATTTGTTTATTTCAAAATTTTGAAGGTAAACATTATGTATACATAATGATTTATGTACAAGCTATATTGTATGCAAATTTAATATGAAAGATAACATGTAATATCAATTATATAATTATATGAGTATCGTATCCATATTAAATAGTATCCCAAATATTTTCTGGCTATATTCACTTATACATTATACCATTATACCGTTACAATGTACATACACACAATTTACTATACTATGGTTTCTCGCTTAAACCCTACGTTTTATACATAAATGTTAAAATTATATTGTTACAAAAACATGAATCCTTTGTAAAGAATTACAATTAATTATATTTTAAATTGGTTGAATCGATAGTAACAAGTGTTAAATGTAAAATGCTACTTTACAAAAGTAGCATTTAACCTTTTATCAATAAGCACTTTGAAACGTTTATGATATTTTCATTTAATATAATTATATTAAAATATATCAAGTTATTGCATAGTTTTAGGATGAGAACGAGTAAGTAGGTGAGTTAACAAAATTAATTTTATTTTCTGACTATATTAATTTTATTTTCTGGTGTTGGAGGTTTAATATTCCCTCTGAATATATATAATATATATATAAAATATATATATAATATATATATAAAATATATATATAATATATATAATTTTAAATTTTCTAAAAATTTTCGTATTCCTAATTCTTTTGGAAAATGCTGCAGTATTTTGCATAGTATTTGCCGTTTATCGTGAAAATGTTTTTTTATAACGTAAATTTGTGCATAAAATTATTAGAGACACGAATCATATGTTTGTTTTTTTGATCGAAATATCGTTTTTCTAGAAAAATTATTTTTTCTTATTACCGATGTTCTATACTATAAAACATAATCTATCATAATATACATATATTATGTTATATCGGGTCCATACTTCATAACCAGAAAATATATTTTCTCATTTGTCAACTCAAAAGTTGCCAGTGTAACCACATTTTGTCGTGTGTTTTATAATATGTAAACATAACATTATTTTCATTCACGCAAAAAACTGTACGACCATTATTGTCCTGTAACGATTTGTGTAATTTATTTAATATGTCAAGAGACACTAAAAAATCTATTAAATTTTCCATTTAAAAATATGAAGTTTTGGTTTTTGGATGAAGTAGGTATATAAAATATATAATTAGATTGTGAAAGATCTTAAAAAAAGTTAAAAGTAGTTGTTTCTTGGTGGAATCATGGAGTAGGATAACTCATAATAATATTAGTAAAAAAATAGCATCGTAACATTTTTAATTCAAAAACTTCTTTAAATTTAAGTTTTTTTTTAACTCAAATTGTTTTTTTGTTACATGGGATCTTGTTTTCGACACATTTTTATTTTTTTTTTAACAAAATTAATGGATTTATAAATATTTTGAATTTGAAACTTCAAAACAGAAAGAGTTTTTTTATCAAATTGAAATCAAAGTTATCAAGTTGAGAAAAACTGGTCGATTTTTATAAAAAGTTACCAAAATGGCAGCCTTGTTTTTGAATTGAAGAAAAACAAATGTTTTTTTCTCATTTGGCAATACCCTATTTGTTTTGTTTTTTCTTAAAGATGAGAAAATAAATTGTTTTGCTTTCTACCAATTTTTATCTCTTCAGTTCAACTTTCTGTTTTGTTTTATTAATCTGGTTGTAGTAAGTACAAGTATAATTAAATTTTGTATATAAAAATAAAATTTATTTTTAAAAATTAACACACGATTCCTTTGTTTTAATACATTCTTTTAATATAGGATTACTTTTGATGATTATATTATTTGATCGGCAGAGCGTGTATTTAAGTATACATATGTATGTGCATATTCAGACATACATACATAAATTCATTTTGATATTTCAAAAAATTTGATATAAAGACAATAACTTTATTCCCAATTAAGAATAAAAAATATGGAAATGATTATTTACATTTGATGTTAGATGAACTAAAAGAATAATAATTCAAAGAAGTGAAATTAATGGCATTATTTTAGGTACTATCACAATTTACTTTAATTTTTTGACCTTTATGACTATATTATGCAATAACCGCACAGTCGATGCAGTAATTAAAATTAATTATTCAGATAAGAATGAATCGAACTTCAGATAAGATTAAATGAATTGGCCAAATGTATAATTCTAAACCAATAAAACAACAATTCGAATTCTGAAATTTAACAATATGTGCTTGATCAAGTAAAAGTAAACGTAAAACTTCGCTTACATACTGTTAATTGTACTGTTGTATAATATATTATATTGTGAATGTATAACGAATTTAGGTGATTGTGTGCAAAATAACGAGCAATTTCTTAGCATAAATATTGAACTGTTTTATTTTTTCTTTGTAGATGAAACTAAAATAGGTGAAAGCGACTGTAAAAAGTAATCCAAATAAGAAATAAAATTCTATGGTATCAAAATATAAAAGAGAAATCGATGCAGATAGTAAAAAATAATTACAATCATGAAAACCGAAGCAACAAGTGAAATTAAAGAAGCATACAAAAATAGTAATAGTGATATTTAATATTATATTTTAATTACATACATTTATTTAAAATGGTTTCTTAATGGATATTAGGTGAAATGTACCTTAAAAATTTATTGGAAAATGGTGAAAAAGAATATCCTTGTGAAGATGAAATGCAGTTACCGGAGTGGCACGATGAAAAAATTACATTGAAGTATGGTTTTATATTTTCTTTAAAAAAAATTCATATTATAAAAATTTTAGGGGCCAATCATATTTAAATAAATATCGTTTAATTATATTTAATGGAATGTTATCCGGGTTAATTGCAGTTATGGCTATACCTTCCATTTTAAAAATTCTAATAGCAACAAAGCAATCTAGCACACCGGCAATGTCTTATCGGCGCTATGTTAGAACTATTTTACATACTATTTCATTTTTTCGGTATCCTTTAAAACCTGGAACTAAATCATGGGAAAGCCTTGAAATGGTTAGAAAAGCGCATTTTAAATCAAGTCATATAGCAGATAAGCAAAATTGTGGAAAAATTACTCAAAAAGATTTGGCATTAACACAATTTGGATTTATGGCATTTTATTGTTTAGAAGCTGATTCAATTGGTTTGGCTGATGAAGAATTTAAAAGCAGTACAATACATTTATGGAGATTGATTGGTTATTTGCTTGGAATTAAAGATGAGTATAATATTTGTACAAGTTCGTGGGATACTACAAAAGAGCGTCTTGATTTAATTATGAGAAATGTTTATAAACCAGCTTTAGAGAATACAAGTGAAGAGTTTAATGAGATGACTAAAACTTTGATTGATGGTTTATGGCCTTTGTATCATATGCTTAATTGGGAAACTTCATTATATTTTACTAAACATTCTGCGAAATGCGCCAATTATGAATATTATGAAACTGATGATTTTGGCGGAGAAGAAAAATTTAAAGAGTTTTATAAACTTGGATGGTATAACCGGTTCAAAATATCCTCTGGAATATTTCTCGCTGAAAAACTGTACAAAATTAAATTGTTTCGCATTTTCTTTAATTTTAGATTGTGGACTTATGAGATTTGGTCATATTACTTCCCTTATTTTCCCATTTATAAATTTGGTTTAAAATGGGCCTATGTTAGAATATATAACAATAACGAAGAATCCATGAATTTACATATGGACTGATTCAATTTTCTTTTTATAAAGTGAAATAGAGCAATAAAGTGATATTAAATAGAGTATAAGTTCCAAATTAAAGATTTTTGCAATAGTTATTAACTTATTAATATATTACACATATTTTATAACTAATATATAAAGTAATATTTTTGAAATTGAGTTATTTTACTTATTAGGTATATTGTAACTTATTTGAAAAGGCATTCCAGTGGATACCTTGATTTAAAAGAATTTTTTTCAATATTAATTTCATATATTAATAAATATTGTGTTAAATTTTAACAATATAATATTTTATGTTGCAATGATTGCCACACTAATTCTATTACATTTTCCGGATATATCCATTATCTTTTTAGAAAGGATAATTATTAGTATTAGTTTCCACGGTTTTTTAATTCTCTAAAAACTGCAATATTGTGGAACTTGTATAACAAAACTTTTTCTATTAAAAGATTTCAACACGGTTCATGTCTTAGATAAACTCTCAGTAAACAAAACGTAAGAAATAATTTTTATAAATTGAAAGACACAAACAACTTTTTTTTAAATATCCTAGATAGCGCTAAAATTACAACAATTTTTACATATGTGTAATATCGTAAATAATGTAATACGAGAACGAGTATTTTATAACTATCTACACCTACATACTTATGTACAATATGTTATATGTTATATAGTATATAGTATTTTCAACAGGATCTTAGAATAGGTACATATAAGTACTACCATTTTCTATATAGTTTATACAAATTAAAAAACAAATTAAAAAACTTCATAATCAACAGTATTCCTCAAGAATGAGCAGTTCGTTCTGCGTAATTGCAAAAACAAAACTGTCTTCTGTAACTGTCTTCTGAAACTATATACGAATTAAATTATAAGTTTTTACTTTACACAAAAAAAATATTTTAAGATTTATAAAAGTTCTTTTTATTTCATTTATTAATTAATTACACTTTAATTTCCAATTCCAAACTTATTAAATTAAACTATAAGTTTTTACTTTACATAAAAAATATTTTAAGATTTATAAAGGTTCTTTTTACTTCATTTATTAATTAATTACACTTTAATTCCTAATTCCAAACTTATTAACTTTATTTTTAAATCTTTATTTTCTAAACGGCAAAACGATTTAATAACTAACGAGCTACTGAATTACCAACCAAGCTAAGCTGCTATTGAATTTACTCTATTTATAAGAAATAACTGTTTAGTAAGCAAAAAATTGTTTAGAATAATTCTCATGGGAAAGTTTTAATATTGTAATTTGAATATTTGGAACTTTGCTTTAGTTTTGTCTGTAAAAGTTCAATCACGTTGCAATTAAATGATTTCATATAGGAGTTTAATTGCAACGTTGAATTTTAATTTTAATTTAAAATAAATATTTTGTTTTTGTCAAATCACGTTGCGATTAAATGATTTAGAATAGGTTTAAGTAATAAAGTATGGAAATTTGATCGCAACGTTCGATTTAATTTTAGTTATAGTTAAATTTTATTTTTTGGTGTTCCGGGCGTAAGCGAATATATAACTCCCCCCTCGTTAAGCTGGAAGCTCTCCTGAGCTCCAGAGATTATATTTCCTTTACTATTATTTTCATTTGTATCGTTTGGCCGTTTTTTACATTTATAAAATTTTTTCATATAGTATTTTGTAATAAAAATTATTAAAAGCAATATAATAGAGATATTTGACAGTATTAAAATATAATGGTTTTTAATTTCAAATTTTACAAATTCTATTTCATTGTAATTTTCAATTTGCTTCAAATTAATATTTTCTAAATTTGGTATATAACTAACATTATAAGGTTCTAAATAGTTTGGTATTATTATGTGGTTGTTAATTTTTCTCTCTATGTTTTTGAATATTACGTCATCTATTTTTATAGTGCAATTATAATATGTAATTAAGTTAGTTTTAATTAGTTTGTATTGTATGTTATTACAAGTATTTTCTAACATTACATTATTTGCATTTTTTACTAAGATAATATTAGATGAAACTTCCACAATCTCAAAATTAATATTTTTTCTTTTTGTACAATTCTTAAAATTATTATTCATTAAATTTTTTATACAACCATTTATTACTTTTAGTTTATTTTCACAATTCTGTTTATTATTAAAGTAAATTTCATTTTTAAATTTCAATATATTAGTAGATTCAATGTTTATTTCCTCGAAATTTTTGTTAGGTACTGGAATAATTTTATATCCAACTGCAAGTTCCTTTGCAACGTTAGGAATCAAAATGGCAAAAATAATATTATTATCTAGACTAATAAGTGAACTTTTTATTTCTTTATATTTAAAAACATCGATTTCAAATTCATCAATTTCTTCATTGGATAAAATGGAGTGAGTCATGATACCATGTTTAGCGAAAAGAATGTTTTGTTGGACTTTGTCTATTTCTGAATTTAGTAAGTTAATATTTGTGTAACTAGAAAGAAACTGTAAACTTTTTATGCTTTTGCTAAAGGTGTTGTTTTGTTCTCTCAGTGTAATATTTAAAATTTCTTGGTTTTCGTTAATTCGTTTCTGTAGAATATTTAGGTTTTTCTGAAATTGGTCGTTTATTTTAATCTGTTTATTTATGGTCTGAATGGAGTTGTAATTTCCCTGTTCAATAAGTTTTATGTTTTCTACAATTTCAGTTTTGTCATCATCGTCCAAGTTTCCAAATAACCATTTTAAAATTTTGCCACCTAAATTAATGAGTCCTCGTTTTTGTCTGTGTGGTAGTAATGTTTTAATGTTATGTCGAGTTTTTTCGATTTGAATTTGTAATTGTTTTAATGTGGTATTGTCTTGGTTAAAAGTGTTGTAAATATTATTTTCAATTTGTGCTAAAGTATTTTCTAGTTCGCTAATATTTATAAAGTGAAGAATTTTAGAATAGTTTTGAATTATAGGAATTTCTTCCCGTTTGATTAGTTGGAATCCACCTTGATTTTCCAATACCTGAACGTCAATATTTGCAGAACAAGTATTTGAAGTGAGGAGTAAAATTAGTAGTGCTAATTTAAGTTTGTTGTGGTAGTGGTTGAGTGGAGCCCGTTTCTGGGTTACCTGAGGAAAATTTAAAATTTCTTTTTAATCTACTTGGGTGAATATTTCTATTCCGGTTATCTTTTAATTTACCGTTAATTAATTTAGATTTAATATACGTATATTTCTTTTTATGTTTATATCTTAGAGCTTCGGGATTTTTTACAAGAACTTTGTCTCCTTCTTTATAGTCAGGGTCTATCCTATCTTTGTTTAGTTTTTCAATCGTTTTAAGTTTATTTTCATCAATTAATTTTCTAATTTTTTCAATATCGGTTATTTCGTTATTTACAAAGTTTATAGGCTTAACTTTAGTTACAGAGTGAATGGAATTATTATATTTTTCGACTGCGAATAATACTTTTTCATACGGTGTTAAATGTGATTTTTGTGTATCTAAGATACGAAGGTGTTCGCTTAAAGTTCCGTGAGCTCGTTCGATTGTAGAATTTCCGGTATGGCTTCTGGGTGACGTAAAGTGAGCGTTTATATTTTCTGTTCTAAAGAAGTTTTTGATATTAAGACTATCGAACTCATTGTCGACAACGATTTTATCTGGCCTACCGAATAGTGCAAACCTGTTGCGAAGTGCTTGTATAATAGTAGTTGCATTTCGGTCATTAAGACGTTGGACCATTAAATGCTTTGAGAATTTGTCAATTATTGTAAGAAATATTTCCTTATAACAGAAAAATAAATCGACGTGTATTATTTTATTAGGAGAGCTCGGGGTTTCGGAAATTTCGAATCTATATTTATTTGGTTTGCGATCATATTTTGATTGATTACATATGTCGCAACTGTTTATATACTTATGAAATAGTTCCTTAAGTTTAGGGAAGAAAAACTCATCTTTCACTTCTGTATAATTTTCAACGATACCTCGATGGTTTGATTCTTTATGAATTTTTTCTATTAATTTTAAGGCCTCTTCTTCATTTTCTATGTCTATTGCTTTTTTAGTACATTTTATGAATTTCATTTTATTATTATTAGAAAAGAGTTCCGTGAGTTTCTGTTTTACTATATCAAATTTTTCATCATTTAATTCGGAATAGATAGCAGTTATTCCATTTCTAATGAATCGTCTAAGTATGTCATTTAAATAATGGCTATTATTGATTTCATTTTCACTAATAAAGATTTGTCTAAATTTTTTATATTTTATAATTATTTCCCTTTCTTTTTCTTTTGTCAAATAAAGCTGCGTCAAATATTTATTAATTATTATATCGGATGTTGGGAATTGATTTTCATGGCGACTATGGTTTGTTGTTATAACTGAATTATTAGAAGGTGTTTCGTTAGGGTCATCTATATGATTAATTTCATTATTTGTAGAATCCATTCTACTTAAAAAATCAGCAACCCGATTTTCTTTTCCTTTTACATAGTCTATTTCGAAGTCGTATTCGTTTAATCTGATTCGCCATCTTTGTAGTTTGGCGCCTGGTTCTTTTAGTGAATGCAACCATTTTAAGGGTTGGTGGTCTGTTCTTATTAAAAATTTTGTACCATATAAGTATGGCCGAAAATATTTAGTGGCCCATACTATGGCAAGAAGTTCCTTCTCTATAGTAGAGTAATTGCATTCATGATTATTAAGGGTTCTGCTAGCGAAGCAGACCGGGTGGTTTTCTTGTGATAGGACTGCTCCAACTGCAAAGTTGGACGCGTCCGTTGTTAATACAAATTTCTTTTTAAAATCAGGGTAACGAAGTATAGGATAAGTTGTAATCAATTCTTTTAATTTTTGAAAGGAGTCTTTATATTGTATATCATTTTCATTGATTCTATTTCCTTTTTTCAAATATTTAGTCATAGGCTGAGCTACTTTCGCATAGTCCTTGATGAACTTGCGATAGTACCCCGTAATGCCTAGGAAACTTTTTATCTGCTTGGGAGTCTTAGGCAGCTTGATTTGTTTAATTACATTAATTTTATCTTCGTTTGGCTTTATTCCCTCTGGTGTTAATATGTGTCCTAAATACTCTGTCTCTTTAGAGAAAAATTTGCACTTATCCACTTGGATTTTTAGATTGAACTCTCTTAATTTTGAAAATATTTTATTAATAGCTGAGAGGTGTTCTTGTAGTGATGTAGAGAAAATAAGGATGTCATCTAGATAGACAACGCAAATTCGCCCGATAAAGTCCTTTAAAACGTAATTGATCATCCTTTGAAAAGTTGCCGGAGCATTCTTTAGTCCGAATGGCATCCGTACAAACTCAAAGTGACCCTGCGGTGTAGAAAACGCGGTCTTTAGACGATCTTTTTCATCCACTAATATCTGGTGAAACCCCTTTGCGAGGTCCAGAGTGGTGAAATATTGAGCGCGACCCAATTTATCAAATATAGAATCTATATTCGGTATCGGGAATTTGTCATCAACCGTAATTTCATTTAATTTACGGTAGTCGATGACAATGCGCCATTTTTGTTTCCCTGAGTAGTCCAATTTTTTGGGTACTACCCATATAGGGCTATTATAAGGGCTACTAGATGGTTGAATAATATTTTGCTCTAACATTTCCTGAACTTGCTTATTTACTTCCCCTTCATGTATTTTTGGAAACCGATATATTTTACTATAAATCGGCCGGGAAGTAGTTGTAATTATTTGATGTTTTACACTTTTGACACATGTTAATCGATCTCCTTCTTTATAGAAAAGATCCTTATTAGAGTTTAAAATATATTTTAATGATTTAATTTCTTCTCTATTCATATTTTTATTTAATAATTTTTCAAATAATTCATTATGGTTGATTTGTAAAGGTTCTATTTGACAAGTGTTTTCAAAAGGACAAGCTGAATTAAATTTAATATTACGGTTGTTAATTTCTAACCGCTCCTTTGAAAGATTAATATTTGCTCCTATTGGTTTTAAAATATTTTGGCCTAAGAGAGCGTCAAAGTTTTTATTGCTAAGATCCATTACTTTCCAGGACATAGTTGAATTTTCATTGAACTCGTCAGGTACTTTTGTAGTTATTTCGTATTTAATGGCTTGGTTTCCTGCGAGCGTTTTTAATTGAATTGGATTTTCTAATTTGTTTTGTTTAGATCGATCAAAAATATTGCCGTTTATAATTGAAGTAACTGATCCTGTGTCGATCAGACAGGTCAGCTTTTTGCCTTCCATTGTTAAGTCTACTAAGGGTAATGTCGGATAGGGGGACCACAGTGAAAATTTTCTGTGGAACCCGAATCCACATCCATTGGAACTGGACTTGACCGATTTTCGTTATAAGATGGTCCTGGTAGATTATTACCTGTACCACCAAATTGTTGGTTGGGCCTAAAATTCCTAAACTTTTCGTTAGTAGTGTAGTTTCTGTCCATTGGTCTATTTGTGTAAGTGTTTCTTATGTTGTTATTGTAATTGTTATTGTTGAAAGTTCTATTTGCGTTTCTATAGTTATTTCTGGAATTTGTATTATTACTACTATGTCTAGAATTTATGTTATGGTTATTTCTGTAATTTGTATGATTATTGTTCCTATACTGAGAGTTGGTGTTTGGAACCTTGCTGTCGGATATATTGGTTTCTAATAAGCTTCTATAAGCGTCTTCTAATGTTGTTACATTTTTAGTTCTAAGGTACATTGAGTCTACTCTATTTAATTTATTCAAAAATTTTTCTAATATTGAATTTTCATTATTAATTGGATTAAATTCTGAAGATTTATTGTCATCCAAATCATATTTTAAATTTAACAAATTTAATATGGAATTTAATTTAACATAAAGATCACTTACATTTCTAAAAATTATACAGTCTGCTTCTTCTTTTAATTTCAAATAAGATTTCTGTACTCCGAAGGTAGCTTTCAGTTGTTGTTTTACTTCGTCCCAAGTTTTTTCCTGAATTCTCCGGATTGCTGCCGCTGCAGGACCCTGGATCTTGCTGTACAAAATTCTGTATAGATAGTTTTTTGCATCGGCATCCGCTGCTAAGGCAATTAAACTTTCGACTTCTTCGATGAAGGATTTTAGACTGTAGGCGTCTTGTCCAGTAAAAATTGGTACTGAACGAGCTTCGCCTATCAAGTCTTTTAATGTAATTGCAGCAAGTGACATGTTAAAATTTTTTTGTATATTTTTTAGATTATCAAAGTATTTTTCTTTTTCACTTTTCTTCATAAATGTTAAAAAAAAAAAAAAAATATTTTGGTTTTTTTTTTTTCTCTTTTTATAATTTTTGTTTTATCAATTTAATTAGTTGTAAAATTTGATTTGATTAAAGATCTTTTAATAGATATTTTATTTGTGTTTTACTTATAATTTTTGTTCGTTTATTTACCGAATTAACTTTTTGAAAAAAGTTCTCCGCCTTTACACAACTAAACTTTTATCACTCAGTTCACCACAAAATTTTTTTTTTTATTATTATTATTTAATTTTGCTTAATGGTTTGAGCATTACACTATTTTATTTTCTAGTTTTTTGTTCATTTAAATTGACTTAAGAAAAATATTAGTGTTTTCTTTTTTTTTGTTTAGATTTTTTTTTTTGTTTTTATAGACGGAGTCGGTATCCTACCGACTGCGCCAATTAAATTATAAGTTTTTACTTTACACAAAAAAAATATTTTAAGATTTATAAAAGTTCTTTTTATTTCATTTATTAATTAATTACACTTTAATTTCCAATTCCAAACTTATTAAATTAAACTATAAGTTTTTACTTTACATAAAAAATATTTTAAGATTTATAAAGGTTCTTTTTACTTCATTTATTAATTAATTACACTTTAATTCCTAATTCCAAACTTATTAACTTTATTTTTAAATCTTTATTTTCTAAACGGCAAAACGATTTAATAACTAACGAGCTACTGAATTACCAACCAAGCTAAGCTGCTATTGAATTTACTCTATTTATAAGAAATAACTGTTTAGTAAGCAAAAAATTGTTTAGAATAATTCTCATGGGAAAGTTTTAATATTGTAATTTGAATATTTGGAACTTTGCTTTAGTTTTGTCTGTAAAAGTTCAATCACGTTGCAATTAAATGATTTCATATAGGAGTTTAATTGCAACGTTGAATTTTAATTTTAATTTAAAATAAATATTTTGTTTTTGTCAAATCACGTTGCGATTAAATGATTTAGAATAGGTTTAAGTAATAAAGTATGGAAATTTGATCGCAACGTTCGATTTAATTTTAGTTATAGTTAAATTTTATTTTTTGGTGTTCCGGGCGTAAGCGAATATATAACTTACGCAATATGGTACTACTGATTTATACGAATCCTTTCTTGTAAAATTCTTAATAATAAAAGTAAGAATAGTAGAAATCACAAAAGCACGTGATTTTCTTAATATAGCTACAAATCTTTTTCTATTTTTTTTTTCTGAAAAAAATCTTTATATTTTTATTTTAATCTTAAAAATTAAGTCATCAGTGTTAACCGGTTTTAGTAATTAAAAATTAAATATAATGAACATGTTAATTAACACCAAATCTTGATAGTTAATTTTTAAATAACATAAAATTCATTTAATTGGAATAAAATTTTTTCATATAAAATCAGTAAAAAAAATATTAGCTATTTACAAATGGACACAAATTTAATAATAATTTTTCTAAATTTTCTATATAATATGAACATAACATTTTCTACTATTTATACAATACTAACAATCATTAAAATCGAAAATGTTTTCGTTATAATCGATATGAAAAATTTATAAAATCGATTAACTAATTTATAATATGCATAATGTTATAATTTTGCGTGATCATTATTGAAATATTATTAATACATTTGAAACTATGATAATAATAGAATAATTTCTCTATATAATGTATAGCTATATAATATTTTTATATAATGTAAAAATGATACACAATCACTTTGACATTTTAATATAGAAAAAAAAAACTCTCTTTTTACGCACATTATCAATGTAATAACCAGGTGATATTATTAAAGATAACAAAAAGTTTGTAATCAAAAAAATATATTAAAAAAAAAAAATAAAAATAACAACAATAAAAGAGAGCTTAAAACTTTATTAACATTCTATTTGTTGACAGTTGTTTCAAATTAATTAAAGAGCTAGTGCTAAGTAGTAGATATTAATTTGAATGTTGCTAAATAATATTTACTTAATTAAAATTTAGTTTTTGTTTTGTTATGGTGGCAAAAATATACAAACCGTGTATTAAAATATTATTTTTTTTTTTTATAATAAATAATTGATAATTATATGAATAAAATTTAGATTTAAATTTAAAATACATAATATTTATTTGTCATAATGTAGACAATCATAAAATTTATTTCGATTTAAATAATAAAAAGGAAAATTTATAAACGAAAATTTTGGAAAATTATAAAAAATAATATTTTTGAAAATGAATATTCGTACATATGTACATAATTATAAAAAAATATATGTATACGTATGTAATATATGTATACGTAAGTGAATCATTTAAAATAACAAATTAATAAGTTTATTATTAAGCAATATAAAAAAATTATTCATAGAATTTCGAAATTCTTTTCCAATATGTTTTTTTACAGGAAATTTTTGATAAGATATTGGCTAATAAAATATCATAATAATTTAAAAATACAAAATAAAAATCATAATAATAAAAAATAATTTGTATTAGCCCATTATTTGAAATTTAGTAATTGTAATGAAAATGTAAAATTAATTGAATTTTAAGTGCATTTAAGAGATGGATAAACGTAAAATTTTTATAAGGGCGCAGATTCATATTCTTTCATATCATCCCATAATGTAATTTTTGATTAATTAATGTCAAATGTATTAAAGAAAAAAAAGTTCGTAAGATCAAATAATTTAGCACTTATTTTGAATACACACATAATAATAAAATTTTTAATTACTAAGAAATATTACTTGGAAAAAATTTTGTGCTAAATTTACTTAATTGTTAAATTTACATTGTATTGAATTATAAAACAAGTGCATTTTGACAACAACCGTTTCTATTTAGCAATGGTTTTGCTTTTCAATTGTTTCAATAAAATGTAGTTTGTAAAGTTTTGTATTTAAGTATGTACTAATATTTTTATATATGTAAATTAATTATAAAATATTGGGGCGGTTTCCAATATGTAAACTAGAGTATATGTAAACTAGTACAAATGTAACAAAAACCCAATATTTCGTAATATTAATAATTTCGTTTAATTTTGATAAATAAAAAATGTGATAAAAGTTTTCTTTTGCGAAAACATTAAAAAGATATATAATTTGTGAAAAATATTTAAGCTCAGATTACATTAAAAGTCGCCTGATACAGAATATTGTATTAGAAATTACATAGCTTTTAAGTTTACAAAATTGTATTCAAAATGTGTTTGTGTTTTGTTGGCCAGTTTTTTGAATTTAAAAAGACACAGATATTTTAAATATTTTATGAAAAATATTAAAACATAATGCAAATAATGTTTCATTTTAAATGTAATTAAATACAAAAGTGTTGAAGGCTAAATAGAGCAAAATGTAATATGGCTTGCGATTGTAAGTAATTTTTAAATTTATCTTAGAATTTTGAATTTTTAAAAAATTATATTAAATTTTATGAGAGACATTATGTAATTTAACAAACAGAACTATATATAATACTGTTTTGTTAGTAATTAAAATAAATTACAGAAAATACTTTCTTATAGTAAGCAGCAAACGCTTGTTAAAATATATGTAGAAATTATTTGAAAAATATTAAAAATGATCTTGTTTTTCTTTAATGCTAATTCTTATGACATCTGCGATTCGATTACATTTTTACAAATTTCGTTCTTTTCGATTAAAATTTTTCAGTCTTAATTAATATTTTTTATAAGTTTTCCATGTTTGACGTCCTCCAATATCCCGAAGTTGATAAAATAGATGTAGATATTTTGGTATTGAATACAATTTGGTAGAGCAATTTTTAAAAAAAAAAAAATATTTTTAATAAGAAAAATGCTCTTTGTCCTACAGTATTTCCTTCCAAAAACTGAAGACGTCATTCATATCCAACTCGTCTTTTTTAAATAATATTATGTACAACATTACCAAAAGTTTATTGTAAATGTAACCGCAAGTAAATAATCCTCATAAAGTTAATTTTTTTTTTTTTTTTAATTTTGACTAATGTTAATTTCAGCCACTTTTATGGCAAAAGTTTTTACTTTAAAATATGTTGATTAGTTTTTTATTTTTGATAATACGATGATAGTAGAATACATATACTTATACTCGTATACATACATGTTTGATTTATAGATCTATGGCGCTATACGAATAAGTGCATAATTTTCTTAAAGACATCATATACATAAGATATAATAGATACATGTGCCTATGATGTATAAATTTCAAAGAAATTAAAACTAAAATGTTTGTACACATTTTGAAAATATTTATGAAACTGCTACGTTTTTGAATAACCTGACATTATTATTATTTTAAAAATGTGGTGGTTTATGTGAACACAAATAGCAAAGCAAATATATACGCTTGAATACCTGTATATACATAATATGTGTATATATATATTTGGTTCTATGTTCAGTTAACTGAACCTAGACAATGCTATATTATATTTTCTTAAAATTCAAATTGTTCCCGAGAGAAATTGTGGTATTTTTTATACAAATAATAGCAATAAAGTACTTATACGAGTACCTTAAAGAAAAGAAAAATTTTAAATAAGAAAATCCTGTTGCTTTTAAGGTTTTTTTTTTCCGTTACACATACTGAAATTTTGTAATATATTGATATTAAGTTCTGTTAAATTAAAATATTTCCATTGATGAGATTGTGTTCACATATTATAAAATTATGTATTAGAAAGTGTTTATTGACATAATGGTGATAGTCAAATTACAAAATCAATTGCGTTATAAGGACTGCGTAGGAGTACGCAGTACAAGTAAGCTCAGAAATAAAATTCTAACACATGAACGTTTTCCTCATTTTTTACTTATATTCACGCAGTTTATTTCAAATTTAACTTTCAGCCCTTTCATTTGGTTCAATATTAAATATTCAGTTAATTGAGTTCTGTTTCATATTTTAAGAGTGCAGTGACTATAAATAATGTGATAAAGCTACAAAAAGTACAAAACCTCCCGAGCCACCTTGAAATACTTTAACAAACTATGTGTTTCGTAAAACGTCGAGGATAAGTTTTGATATTTAAGTTTATAATTGAAAAATTACCCAGAATTACCTCAAATTTCTAGTAAATTATATCAGTATTAATTTGATTTAAGATAAAAATTAATTTAAAATATGAAAATCTAAAATAAAACTTTGAGAAAAACTTTTTTATTTTCCAATCTTTTCTGAAAAAAAAAACAAAAAGCAAAAAGTACAGCAATGTCAGAGGGCATGTTTTTATTTCGTAAATCTCTTGAGGCTCTCCTTTTTTCCATTATATCTTAACGATATATTTTCATTTTTGAGGGTTCCTGATTATTTTTGCTTTTGAGCTTCTTTAAGTTCAAAGGTGAATAATTTAGGTATTTTTGAATGCTTGTGTAAATATATTTATGGGAAATAATTAAAATTGTATAATTTCTGTTCTTTTATGTTTTTAATTGTAACAATAACGTAGCTAGGATGCATATTATAGAAAGTAAGTCTAAAAAATTTGTAGATTTATAGGTTGATTCCACATATTTCGATACATTCTACCTATAACATATAAATTTAGTCATACGTTGCCAATTTAAATTATAGAGTATAATTCTTATTAAAACTGAACAGTATACGTAATCTAATAAACAAAGTAAAATACAAAAAAAAAATTAAATTTAACCAATGAATAAATATTAATTTATTTTAATTAATTCTAAAAGTTTACCATAATAAATAAAATTTTTATACATAGAAAGAACTTGAGTCTTGACTTAATATAGACAATTCTATTCTTATGCTTAAATTAATAAATGTGTGAAATAAGATGAGAACTTGTACAAATATTAATGTAATTTATTTAATGAAAAACATTTTGCGAATTAATTGAAGTATTTAAAACCATTTGCTTCCTTGATAGTTTAAAATTATTAATTATACATTTATAATTACATATTTTATTTAATTTTTAATTTATTTACAGCAGGGTCTAATTACATAGAGTTTCATCTTTATTAAGTTAATTTTAACAAATTATCCTTTTTTAACGTTAACGTAAATATATGAGCTACTTGTAGTATAATAAAATTTTGATAGAAATTGTGGTAGGAAGGAAGGGTAAATTTTGATATTGTTGTTTTTATACAAACGTATATAATAATTTTTAGAGTTAGTGTGAATTGTTTTCTATTATAGTGATTATTAATCTTATTTAAATCGTCTTCTATCATATGTATAATGCAAAATTTATAATAAAGATGAGTTTTTAAATTATAATGTTGGCATGATTTTTTCCTAATCACTTTTTAACCGGAAAGAATTTTTTTTCGTATCGTGTATCTCAATATTATTAGAGATTTCTAAAATTTCTTGTACTTTGAATTTTTTTTATTGTTTTGGACGTTTTAAAACTAAGAGACGCCACTTAGATTTTTCGAAAACAGATATTTTTTTAATTTTTTGTTAAGATAAGCGAACCCAAACTGTCATCAGTCCAATCAATGGTGAGTTACTTTAACCCAACCTAGTATGCACCTGGATGGTCAAACTTTCAAACCTTTAGTCTTGGTCTATCGTGTTGTAGTATCTACATTTCGTGAAGGAAAGCACAGACGTAGACACTACTGCCCATATTGCTGTGTCGTCGGCAAATGTAGCCGCAGTGACACCTTCCAAATCTGGTAAATCGAATTATGCTCACATTTATTTTGATTTTTTTTTAATATTTTTTAAGTTTCTTTTTCAAATTTAAGATTTTTTTTTTAAAGCGTATTAACTACCTTTTTATTTGTATTTTAAAAATAATTTATGCAATTTGAATTTCTTACCTTATGTAAATATTTAGTAAATAAAACCGTACCGTTTTTTTTATCGTAATCGATTTTGTAAAACAAAAAAAAAAGGTGAAAAAATAAAGGATTTTTTTTTGTTTTAAATAAGTGAAGATTCTGAAAAAAAAGGTTGGAAATAAATAATTTTTATTTTGAAAATTGAAAAGTTCATAAATCTTTTCTTTTTTTGTTTAATTAATTTTTTTACTTTTTTTTTGTTTGGAAACCCACTTTTTCTTAAGAAACCCGAGAAGTTTGTTCATTCTTTGAATGAACAAACATTTGTATGAAAAGGGGAAAAAATTTTAAGTTTTTTTCTAATCTAAGGTTCTTTCAAAAATCCAGTCACTTAAAAAAAACAATAAGTTAAGGAAGGTTTTTTTTTCCTAAATTTTAGTTTTTTCGACTTACAATGCTTAAATAACTTACAATGTTTTCGAATCTTTGTAATTTAGCATGAAAATGAATGGTCTGAAAAGCGGAAATATAGTAGTTTTAGTCAATAATTTAAGGAATTGTTAAATTTGATAAAGTAATGCAAAATCAAAATTCATTCCGATATCTCAACAGTCCTTTAATCAAAAATGTTTATATATGGTGTCATTAAATTTCCTTAATATCTGCCACTTTGTTGTTGTATAACCTTGAATTCTAAGTTAATTTATTTAGAAATTAGATAAAACAAGAAAAAATAGAGTTGATTATGTCAACTCTGTGATACCCGTATGAACTTGTTATCCTATGAGATAATAGTAACTTCTGAGATAATATCAAATAACTTTCGAGGTTGTATGACAGCTGTCATAAACACTGATAATTCCTCAACAACTATTACCGAAAATAATGGCCATATTAACATATTTGTTTATACAAAATTTCATTATTGTACCTCAAGTAGTTTCTAAGATATGACTAAATAACTATTGAAGTTGTTTGGTAGCTTCCACAATATGATTGCTTGAGCGAAATTTCATTATTATAGTTTAATAATTTCTGAGATATAGCCAGATATCTTTTGTAATTATAGGGCAGCTACTCGAACCACTGACTCGACCACATGCGATTTATATATGGTTCCGGCATTTACTATTATAAATCATTTGTGAAAATTTGGTGAGCCTATAGTTTGAGTTTTCGTTTTTTGGACAGACTGACATACATGGTCAAATCGACTCAGAATGAGACGCTGATAAAAAAACGTACACTATCTCTATATCAGAACATTATTTCTTAGCGTTACAAACAGTACAGCAAATTTATAATACCCCTCTACCATACTTTTGTACGGGTATAAAACATGAAATGAATTTAAATCGCAAATAAACTTAAAAAGTTTATTTGCGAATATTAAATGGTTAAGAACAGATTAAATAT
This sequence comes from Condylostylus longicornis, assembly GCF_029603195.1. Taxonomy (NCBI): domain Eukaryota; kingdom Metazoa; phylum Arthropoda; class Insecta; order Diptera; family Dolichopodidae; genus Condylostylus; species Condylostylus longicornis. The sequence continues at coordinate 280,923 of NW_026578009.1, read as the reverse complement.
CCTGTTGATATTTTTGGTTGATGATGATTTTTTTTTCCATTAATTTGTTTGTACATAAAGAATATTTTATTAAACTAAATATAGAAAATTTTGGGATACCGCATATAAGATAACGGTAGCTCACATTTATTAAATTACATGAAAACATTCCATTGAGAAAAGACGTTTACAATAATCAATGACAAAATTTGTATTACGATATCGTACTCGTATAAATATCGTAATACAAATTTTCTTTAGAATATAAATATGTTATGTTTACGAGCATATTAAATACATGAAAAAGTTAACAATTTTCAACGATTATAATTTTATAACAGTACACATAAAATGCTCTTAATAATTACGTTAAACACCTTTATACATACATAAATGTATACGTATAATTGTGTAACCTTCAAATAATAATTTATTCCTATACCTATTATAATATTTTTCTAAATATTATCCAGCAAAATCAGTTTTCAGTTTTTAAATTAAATTAAATTTATTCTTAATTTATAGGAAATTCTGCAAAAACAAAAATATTGAAAATATCAAAAAAATATTACTGAACAAAAAATATCTGGTCCTCTTCTTACGAAATATGAGTAGACATTTTAAAATGAGAGATTTTTTAATGAGAATTTTTTCAAATTTTATGAAAAATTTAGAAAAAATTGAAAATTAACAAGTTATTTTTAACTTGAATCAATAAGTCAATCCTTGCGATTGATTCAATTAATTTTTACCATATGACGTATTGATTCAAGTAATATTAACCATTAAAAAGTTCGAATTTTAAAAAGACAAAAATTTAACAGCCCCAAAAGGATTTATTGTGTCGAATTATTGTGTCCTACCGCATTATATAGTAAATATATATAGTAAATTATCATTTAAGATTTATACATATAAATTCTAAGTTGACAACCTGAGTCGGTTTGACGTTGACAACGGTCATAATATTTTCAATAACGTCATAGTATTTTCAATTTCAGTCATCATAGTATTTTCATTGTATACAGCAAACGGTAGCGAATACCGTTTAAAGCTGTATAGAAATTGAAAATATGAAGAACAAAGCACTCTTTGTAATCAATAAAAGTTTGTTACTTAAACAATATTAATATTAACATTATCGAAAAAATTAAATTAAAACTTGATATATATTTAAAAAAATATATTGTTTTTTTATTAAAGAACAAGTTTTACCATAAATTTACGTTAACTACATTTTTCTTTCTCACTAAAATTATCTATTTTTTAAGAACATTTTGTGGTAAAATATTTCAAGACATTGTTTTAATATTAATTTATCCTTTAACTATATTTTATTATATTTTGGTATTAAACACATACCATATATGTAAAAAAATATATTTTTTGCAGTATAAATTGGAAATTTACATATTTTTGAAAAGATTCTTATCACGTAATTTTATATAACAATGCTACAAAATACAAAAAGAAAAAGAAAAAAATTGCATATCCGTAGGCAACCTAATATTTTTCTTTTTTTTTTTATACAATAGTCATTCTCATATATAGTCTTTGTGTAGCTACATATTTATTTTGTTATCTATGTATAAAACGGATTTAAATATATAAGTATATCGATATTTAAATTTATACCAATATATAAACGAGTTCCCGATAATAATAAATAACGAGTTCCTGGCGTTTCTGCTGTTGGTGTTGTTATTGTATACTATTTATTAATGCGCCGTTGTTAAAAAGTTTTTCTTTCCCTGAGCGAAAAATAAAAGTAAAATTTATGGTATGGTTTTCTTTAAGATTTTTTTTTTTTTAATACAAGGTGTTTATAATTTAGTTTTTATTTTATTTATTTATTTTTTTTTTATGGTTGTGGTTTTATTTAAAATTTTTCAGTGCATATATATACTTGATAATCGGAGGCGATTTCATTTTGAATAATAATTCAAAATTTTAGATATTTCAAACGTTTTTCTATATAAGTCATAAATAACTGTAAATATACTAGTTATGTGAGGTATATGTATTTATGTATTGCATTTTTATTTATATAGTATAAAGAAGAATGCAAAATTTTTAAAGGTTATGAAGTTTTTATGACGAATAATATATTGCTTAAGTTGTTTGGTAAAATATAGAGAAATTAAAAAAATTTGTCTAACAAAATTTAATATTTTTAAAATTAATTAATTTTAAATTACAATATTTTACTTTGACAGTTTTATCTTTATTGCGAGGAGAATAAAAAAACTACAAATTTCTTTTGAAATCAATTAAAAATTTTTCAAATTCTACTTTGATTTTATTGAATCTTAAACACACTCAATTGCGAACATACAGGCATACTTCAAATTGTCTCCAAAACGTCATTTGGTTTTGAATTCTAAATTTTACACATATGTATGAGAAATTCTTAAAAATTTTTTCAATAAATTTGGTGAATTTGACCATTTAAAATATAGTCTGTAAAACAAAAAATCATACATGTTACTATTTTAATTTTTCATTTGAATATGACAATGAGTATTCATAATAAAATTAAATTCAATATGAATATTTCATATTCCTACATATACCCGTGATTTGTATCTAGAATACCAAAATACTTAGACCAGACTTTATATCCTTTATCGGAGCAAGAATACAAAAATGTATATTAGTCTTGAACAAAAGACAACTTGCTCATAATACTCTGAGCTGAAAGTAACTCTAAGATAGGAAATGAATAGAAAAGTTAAAGTTATGATGGCGCATAAGTTCTAGGTATATATGTATTATTCTTATATATTATATACGTTGTGTCTGTGGTAAACCATGAATATTTATCGGATGTGCAAATTGGAAAATATTTTCAATTTTTAAAAAATTTTTTAGAAGCAATTTTGTCTATGTACACTTATAACGGTTTAAATTAAAATTTGTAACACATGTTTAAATGTGGTATTCGTTACAATTGTTACAAAAAAAGTACCGTTATATAAATTTTTTCTTTACAGAAATTTTCATATTTAAATATCTCATCTCTAATTAACGAGCATTATTTGCACTCTTTTTCTCTTATAAATTATTTATCGCTCCTTGTATTTCATGGTTTCGATTTTTTTTTTGGGTTTTAATTTATATTCTTAAAAAATTTTTTTTAATTTTTCTTCTTTTATTATTTTGTTTATTTTTTTTACATCCACAAAAGTAATTAAATGCAACATTTAACCAAAAATGTTGAACCAATGTGTTTTATTTACCTTTATACGAAAACGAAGAAAATATTAAAAAAAAAATTCCAAGTAATTTACCATGAGTATTAGAAGTAAAACAATTTTCAATAAGAAGAATAACAGTTACGCTGTGTATGAATAAAGGAAAGAAAAACAAACAAGAATAAAAAACGTAGTTAAAAATTTGTCTTCTTTGAAAAGAAAAAAAAAAAAACAAACAAAAATTTTCAACATAAAAACTAGACTGAAATTCTAAAAGAATAGAACAGAAACCAAATAATAAAACAAAATAAAAAATTTTACACACATTCCGGGAAATCTAAGAAAAAAAACTGAATCCTTAATTTTTGTTTTTATTTCTTCCTCAAATCTCTACTCAATTGAATTTCAAACATTTTTCATTTCTTTTTCCATACTCTTGTACTTAAAAAAGAAAAAAAAAAGGGACAACAACAGCAATATCTACAACAATAATAATAAAAATAACAACAAATAATAAGTTAAGGGGAAAATTTCATTCATAAAGGATAACAATAACGGTACTACAAAAACAAATAATACAAATACAAAATATATACATTTATTTTGATATTCTGCAGATGTCTGCAAAATAAAAAAATTTTTACTTATTTTAGATCTTGATTGTTCATTACGCATTCGTCTGCAAAATTTACTGAATTTTATTTTTCTATGTTATGTAGATTTGTAACTGGATTCCATTGCAGAAATATAATATATAGTATGGACTCATATATATATAACATTTATTCACCTATTCATATATATATAACATTTATTATTTCACCTATTTATATATTTACTCCATTTCAATATTGGTATTTTTGTGTGTGTGTGCGTGTGTGTATTGGAAATCTGAAAATTTTTGATGACGTATATCATACAAAATTATTGTGGTCGTTCCTACATTATACAAGTGTTTGTTAGTGTACAATAGAGTACATAACAAGTTCAATTTAAATATGTATATAAGTATATTATATTCAACATACCGGGTACTAAATATTTTTATTGAAATTATGTACATAGCTATACTGTATATAATAAATATATCTACATTACATTATTATTTAAATGAGTAATTGTGTATAAATACACAATTATATAAATATAAATTGTTTCATACAACAAATGTTTGTATATAAATGTTGAGAAACTTGATGATAATGTTGTTGCAAAGGAATTTGTTTCTAACAAATTCTACCAACAATTTTCAACAATTTTTGTTCCTGTTACATGCTATTTCTACAATAAACAATCATATTTACGTAATATAAATATATATATATATATATAAAAATTGTAATATGCGAAAATACATACACATATATGTGTGTATATAAATCACACTGTTTTTTTTTTGTTTTTGTAAAAATGAGAAAAAGTAAAAATATTTTTCACTTATTTTTTTGTTACAATTTCTAAAGTTTTTTTTCTTCATTTTGATTTTGTTTTATTTTTTATTTTTTTTTCGATATGCTTACGGAATTTTAGTTTTAATTCATTAGAATTTCAACAGTTTCATTCTGAATGTTGTTAAGTTTTGTTGTGGCATTTCGGATTATTGTATACTGTTTAAAAAAAAATTAAAAAAATTATTTAACTACATATACATGTACACTTATATTTTTTGAATTACAGTGAGAATTTAAATGAAATTGAGCGGAAAATTTTAATGTAACTTTTTATCAAAAAAAAAGAAAAAAAAGCAACAAGAAAGAAAATCTTATTGTATTCGAGAAATATTCATATTGTGTCGCGGATATTAAAATTTTTTATATTTTCAGTTCTTTTTAAATAATATTTTTAAAAATATTTTAAAATATTTTCTTTTGAAAAATTTTGTATATATGTATGTATATTAATAAAATAAATGATTACATTAATTATAAATTAAATAAGCAGAATAATTTTTATAATAAAAAATAAATACCAGATGGATTTTAATTTAATAAAACAATAAAAAAATAGTTGAAATGTAAACTTTGAGAATATTTAAGAATTGAGAAATTGAAAAATAAATTTAAATTTATAATTATATGATAAGTAAGCAAATATAAATAAAAATTTCAATTAAAATTTCAATTAATTATAAATAAATCAAATAGAAAGAATGTAAAAGAATTTCTATGATATTCTTAAAATAATAATGTAAAAATTTTTAAATAAACAAAATTTAATGAAATTATTGATTTTATAATAGATAATTTAAAATTACAAAGAAAAACAAAAACTTTCTCTTAATATTAAATCTAAAATAAAAAATTTGAAGAATAAAATTTTCAAATTTACAATAATAAAATTGAAATTTAATTCGAAAAAGGAAAATTTATACTAGGAATTATTATTTTAAAATTAGAATTTATTAAGAATAAAATACAATTAAATATAATTATAAATGTTCATCTACATGTGTCTGTATGTTATTAAATTAATAAAAAATTTGTTAATTATAAAAATTAATATATAAATTTCAATCAACATATTTTGTGTTTTAAACTTTTAAACTTTATATTTGAATATATAATGTAAAATATTTTAATTAGAAAATATTAAATTGAAAAAAGTAATAAATATATAAGTGTAATATTTAGAAATAAAATATTTTTAAATAATATTATTAACTGTATAACAGCAAAATACTTAATATTTTATATTAAATAAAACTAAAAAAATTCTAATATTTCGAATTTTAATAAATATATTATAATTTAATTAAATAATGAAGTGAATTAATAGTATTATACATACATAGTTTAGTTACAGGTAATAAAATATGGTGTTTTATGCATAACCGACATAAATATAGTGTAATACATGTTCGATATGATTATATAAAAATTAAAATTAATTGCAATAAAAAAGTTTTAGAACAATTTTTTTTATTTTCTCTCATTGTAATTGTATTTAAATAATTCGTGTTAAATTTTATAATTTCGTTTTAATAAATAATTATAAATTATTAGAACAAAAATTTGAAAAATAATTTCAATTTGTTTGATATACATGTTTGATAAGATTTTAAAATTAAAATTTAATTTCAAATTGAAAATATTTGAACAAATTAAAAAAAAATAATATTAAATTATATTTTTTTAAAATTAATTTTTTGTTTTCTTTTTTTTTTTTACAAATTTTACTTATCTTTTTAGTCAATTTTAAAAAAATAATTTAATATATTTACAGTAAACGTTTTTTTTATTTTTGATCAAACTTAAAAAGATATGTTCGATTAATATTTTAAATAGCAAAAACAAAAACTGTTCGATTAAATACAATATTATAATTTTGTATTATGCAATTTTATTAAGGTAATTGTCAATATATATATATATATATATTATATCTAGTTTAAGAAATTGAATAAACGAACAATTTGTATTTTATGAGTTGCGTCAATCAAGTTTTGTTCTATGCGAAATTCATAAAATTTAAAAGTCAAAATTTTTATAATTTTATTGTTTTCATACTAAAACATAACAGGTAAGAATTGCTCGGATAACAAAAAGAGAACTGTTATTAATGAAACTATTATTTCTTCCGGTCTAATGAATTATCCAATAAGTTGAATTTCTTTAATTTTACTCTCTAATAAATTATATTTGTGTTAGTACGAGCGCAATATTTTCTACAACTAAATTTTTTTAATAGAGTTTTGTTTTTTCCTTTAGAACAGGGAAAAAAAAAATCTATAAAAGAACATATTTTTGCAATTTGTTGAAAGCGGGATTTAAGTTTTACTTTAATAGATCGATTAAAAACCAAAGGAACGAAAAATTTCAGTTTCTTAGAATTTTTCTCATCCGGATTAAACTTTGTATATTTAAGATAAATATGCTTGAGTGTATTCTAAAATTTCTAAAATATTTATTTTTTTTCATGTTCCTATGCACTCGTATAATTGAAATATATAGTGGAGTGAGTTTGATTATGATTTTAGAATTTAAGTAGAAAGAGTACAGAGAAACTAAAGTCTACAAAAAAGAGAATATCGTAAAATCTTGTTAAAATATAACGATTTTATTTTTGCATTTTATATTAAATAAATTACAATTTTGTTAAAGAACTTTGTTTAAATATTTTAAAATTTTTAAAAAATGTTCTTATAATTAAATTTTATCTATTTAAAATTTTAAAATTTAAGATATTCTATTGTGTTTTTTTAAATTTAAATTGTCATACATTACCCATTATACATATTTCTAGTTCAACTATTTTGATTTTATATGTGGGTTATTAAAAATATTTAAATATTTTTTAAAGAATTATGAATTGGTTATTCTTTTTGATGTTGAATATTTCATAAAAAAAAGGACAAAAACTAAAGTACTTGCACATATAAAGTTAGAGGTAAAAAAATGAACGACCTCAGTTTTAATATGTATCTTGTAAATTCATACATAACCTGGAGAGAATACCATATCTTTATATATATGTACTTATAAAATGTTGCAAATGTGTAGAATTTATATTATGAAAAAAAAGATAGAGAGAAGAAAGAAGAACATGTGAAATTTAAAGCAAGTCTGAAATAAATTTAAGGTGTTTATTTAGAACAACATTTTTAAAATGTAGTCTTAAATGTGATACTAAGGCAGTAGACTAAATTTGCATATTACATTTTGTTTTTTGCAAGGTTTCAAATTAGTTTGGTTGTAATTTTTTTTTAATAATTTTGTTTAACTAGAATTTGATGTGATTTTTAGTTGGACTCGCCCGTCCGAGTTGAAGATTACAAAACCTACTCATTTAAACTTTACTGATCTTAATTTATTGTAATTATGAATTATTAAGGACATAACTACTGTTACGAGTATTTTCTATAAATGCGATATTTTCGAAAATCTGTTCCTATGTTTATTAAATTTTCAATAAAGCGACAGCCAAACATTCCCATAAAACAGATATAATAAGTAAGAATAAAACAAAAAAAAACAATTTTTCTTTTTCAAATGCTCAAAAAGGAAAAATGTAAAACTCAACAGGATGTTATTTTATTAAATATTTACAAAGAAACATAAAAAATTATTGTATAAATGTGAAATATTAAGTGTACGAGACGTACACAAGGATTCACAAGTATCCATTTCATATACACATTTTGTTCCCTTTGAATGGGCCTATAAACATATACTCATGTATGTTAAAAATATAAGGATGTTGTATTTTGAGTATTATTATTGCATTTCTTTTTTTTTTATTCGAAATCCAAGAGTATGCGTTATATATAAAATTTTATAACAAAGGTACAATGAATCACATTGATAAGTGGGAATTACTTTTTTATTTATTTTTTCATTTGGGAAAACTTTTGAAGTTGAAAAGAAATATTTTCATTTCGAGACAATTATAAAATAATTCTTATGCTATAGCATTTTCGACTGGCTATTTTTCACATATGGATATTTCAATTACAAATTTCTTTTGATGGATTTTAATTTGATTATAATACATTGACAATTGATAACATTTTTCAATTCTTTTGAATATAAATCTCTTGCAATAATATCTAGCTTAATGTTTCCGGTTACACGAACATTTTTATTATTTTCCCCTATATATTAGAACATTTTGCATTAAAGTATTATCAATTAGTATATATGAGGATTAAGATAATATAAACAATATGGTACGTCTTCAAATCTGTTCTACTGATATATACCACATTTGTATTGAATTATTGTACAAATCTAATTATTGTATAAAAAAGATCTTGTAATTTTCACACTAAAAATATTGCTTCTTATGTATGGAATCTGTACGTAATTTTTTAAAATTTCTTCAAATTAATTACACTGGGATTCATTATAATTCCAAAAATATGTTCTTGGATATTTTCATTTAAAATTAAAATGAAGTTAGTTTATGATTTATGATGGAAGACGAGACATATTTAAAAATTTATGTTGTAGTTTTTCTTGTTCTGTGAACAAATCTAATTAGAGATTTTTTTTTTGTTTTGCATAGTTCTTGTTTTTAAAAAGAAGAACGTACCGATATGCATTTCAATTGCACATAAAGAAATTATATATATATATGTGTCGTATAGTAGATGAAAATATGAGTTGTAAAAGAGAACATAAATATTCAGGAGAAGCTGAGTATATAGGGATATTCATTAATTCTCAAGTGGAATTTATTTTTCTATATTCCAGAGTGTTTTATGTTTAAAAGTTTTTTTATACAGTATAATAAATTTTTGCAATCAAAACATAAATTCTTTAAGAAATGTATATTAAGTACTTAAAGTTCACACGATATTGTTACGTTTTGTTACGGTTTTATTTTATATTGTCTTGTTACAACAAAACGACCAAAAATTTCCCGATTTGAACCCTAATTTCCCGGAATCTAATACGGTACGTCAAAAATTTAAAAAGGAACGTTAGACCTACAGCAAAACAAAAAGTATTTCTATATTTTGGAAGTGACGTAGGCACTTTTTTTACAAGCTATATTTTGTAGCATTTCGTTCCCCAATTGTAAAATTTAATAAATTTAAAATTGCATTTCTCCGAAAATTTCCCGAAATTATAATTTTTTCTAAACTAGTATAAATTTTACATGAATTTTTTTTAAGCAATTTTTACTCTACAGATTTTTCGTAACGAATTTTGATAAAATAAATACGAGTATATGAAATCTTAGATGTGACCTTCCGCCTACAAAGCAGTAGTTCACTCATTCGAGTTTTTCTGCCTCAACTCGTTCCTTTGTTTACGTCATCCATCTGTTCTGAAAGTATATAAAGGAATCCCTATTATATTCTTATAAAGAAATTAATAAAACGATAAACCGTTGCCGTTATTTATTTGTAATAATATGAAATCTTTTTCAAAAATGAAATCCTCTAAAGCTCCTCGAACAATGCCTTAAAACGTTCTATTATCGATTAATGATAATTTTTAAGCTTTACTGCCAAGTAATTAAGTATATTAAGTAAATATTGAAATACTTAAATCATTATACTTTAACTAGGTGGATTTTTCATTAATTTTTACGTAACCCATCCAACTATTCATTGTTCTTTGCTTTACGAAATAATCAGCCTGTTATTCAAGATGAACTTTTAAATTAACATTTAACTTTAAACAGAGTTTTTAAAATTGTTAAAATCATCTCTCACATGTATGTCTATGACAAGGTTTGACCTGAATTTAATTTTGTTACTTGAGTTCAATTGAAGCTCTGTGTTCTCTTGATTTAAGAAAAAATACAAATAAATTTTAACATAAACAATTTTATTTAATAAAATTTTATGGAATCAATAATTTTAATATAATTATTTTTGGTCTAGTCTATAGGAAGAAAAACAAATTATTTTAATTTTGAAATTAATATCTTTCATTCAATTTCCTTGCGGTTCGGTTCTTTCAGTAAATTTAACGTTACATTTTAATCATCATACATGTGTACATATGTATGTATATAAAAAGACCTTCCAAAGAAAATATTTGTCTTCATTATTTTTAAATAAGCATAATAATTTTTCTTCTTGTTTTTGTTTTTCCTGTTGCTGAGTTAAAATTAAACCTTAATTTCCTATTAGATTTTTTTTTGTAAAAATTTTCGTCTTTTGTAATAAATAACAATTTTATTTTTTCCTTTTTACCGACTGTATAACTATATAAACTTTTGTAATAACTTAAACATTTTTTCTTTGAAAAATAAAATTAAAAAAAATTGACTTTTAAGAATTACAATAGTTCGAGTAAAAGGATAAGAGGCATGAAAGCATAATCCATATAGCTGCCATGTTATACTATATGTAACAGGAAACGAAAGTGGGTCGCAAAAGGATTAATATTTTAAATGAGAAGGCATTTTTACTTTACAAGGAGAAAATTTTTTTTTTTTTTTTTTGGATTTTTACACCTAGAGTTCAGAACTTTATGTAGTAAATGGTTGTATTTTGCTTAACGATCCGCATATTATGATTGATTATTCAGAATTAGCAGTTAACATAATTTTAAACATCAATCATAATTTTTTAACATAAATTTTAGTTGTATTTGTTGTTATATTATTTTTTTTATGAAAGTCAAGTTGATATTAAGTTGAAAGAAAAATTGTGGCCCTTTCGTTAAATTCTAAATATTTGATGTGATTTTTTTTTTTCTTTTAATAAAATTTGTGTTACTGTTAACACCAAGGATTTACTAACAGTTAGTACTGATATAATGGTTTTTTTGTTTTACATTCCATAATAACATTTAAGCTCTATATCTTTTGATTACAAATTTTCTTTTATTTAAAAATACCTTATTTAATAATTTTTGCCAGGACTATTTTAAAGGTATTTGAAATGTTATTACTATTATATGAAAGGCATTCTTGTCACAAATTAACATAAAACTTTTAAATTGAGCTCATTCAATTTGATCAAGCTAGTAGTTATTAAAAATTTTAAAAGTATTTTTCGTAATTAATTTTTTGGCGTTAAAAATATTCTATTTAATGATAATTAAGACATTAAACTTAAACACAGTCGTTGATATACCAATTTTATTGTTTATTTTAGGGCCTTAACGATAATCTCATTATCTTTCAAATTTAGTCAATAATAATGAAAATAGAGTGTATAAAGATTCTAACTTTTATACTTTATTTAAAATCTAGTAATGATAATTTAAAAAAAATTTCAAAAAACAAAATTAAAAATATCCTGTGAGTTTTCAGTCTGGCCTTTTTCAAAAATTTCATTTTGATTTTTGAATTTTGAATATTCAATCCGGGTTTAGAGTTTGCAAGAATTAAAAATTTTCTTTTAATTACTTTTATATTTCCTTAAGTTTCGCGCGTAATCACTTTGCGAATATTAATATGACTACAAATTAATTGAAGATACCTACATGTATCATACATCCACCGAATAGAATTGGGAAGGATAATGTTTAAAATAACAGCTATATTGTATAAATATATAGAAATTAAAAATGTTATCACAATCTGTGTTTTTAATATGATTGAAATTTTTTTAAATTAAAGTGTAAGTACTCAACCTCTATATTATTTAGAATATATTATTTTTTTTTTCTTACTTTAATTCGACACCTTGCTAAAATTCTTCGTATTTTAATTATTTGCCTAATCCATCAGATTAAAATTGTAAAAGGGCGTTTTTTGTGAACTTCATTTTCATGTCCTTTATAGAAATCATTAATGTGTGAAATATAAAATGTTAGAGAAATCATACATATAAATTATTTTTATTTTGGGTTTTCCTGAGGGTGTATGTGTATTAAATATTCATGCGTATATGTGTATAGTATGACTACGTATATACATTATGTACATACATTGAATAAATAAAAATTGTTGGAAAATTTCAGGAAATTCATTTTTCTTTTTTTTCTTTTCGGAAAATGTTAAAAATTCCTAAAGTTTTAAAATAGGAAACGAAAATTTTCCATTTTAAATACCCACGTATTATTTTACAATATTTTAAATTTAAAAAAAATTTTATATTTTAAAATTAAAGATTATTTGATTTTAAAAAATAAATACCACTTTTTCAGTTGGTGTAAATATGAAACGAATCACTTTGCATATTGTGATGTAGCTTTTACGTAAATTGTAATTACCGATCCCATTTCATACAATAAGGGAGGTTATGTGATCACACCAAATTGCGCTTTTCCGGTTTTCAATGGAAATGCACTTTTTCATGATAGAGAAGCGTAGATAAACTATTTTTAGCAAGATGAACCTTCTTTCAGGGCGATTTTACATTTTTGCCCATGTAAAGAGAAATAATCAACCAATTTCCTTGAAATTTAAAATTTGAATTTTGGGGTAAAAAAAAATAAAAATTTTTTTAGAAATATCAGGAAACCGAACTGAGGGCAGATTTTAAATTTTTTTGAATTTCTTAAAATTGAATATTTGCATTCAGGTTTTTACCGAAATTGACTGGCGAACTTCTCTAGAAATTTTGACGGTACAAAGTTAAACTTTACAAAAAGCTAAATTTATATCATTCGAGGAATTTTAACTTAAAGTTTTCTAGTGTAGTGATAAAATTGTAAAGAAGTGTTTAAAACGCACTTTCTTAATCTTCTGTAACACTTTCACTTAACTAGACAATATATATTGCGTTCGGTTATGTGCTGACCACATCCGTTTTTGTTTTTGAACAAATGCATTTTTTATCGAACATTATTTTATCTTTTAAGGCTCTTGTACCCAAACGAAATTTTTTTAATAACCTTTAATTGTTTTTTTTTCATAACTTCATGTGCCGTGTTGCAAACATTTAAAAATAAGGAGAATGATGTGTTCTGTACATATCCGGACGTAAAGTATAAATTCTTGTTTGAAGAGAGTGTTGCGCAAGATTGTGAAAAAAAATTTTCAAATTAACATATCTAGAAAAATGGGAATTTTGGTTCTTAGATGCCATCATGCGGATTTTATGCTTTTAGTTAGTTCGGTTGGTAAACAGAACTCAAATATTAAACTTCAAGAAATCATGTCAACTAATTCTTCAGATAGGGGAAAAAATCAAAAATCAAATAAGTACTAAACAAATAAGTAGTACATTCTCTTAACACTCTGAGTTGAAATATCGCATTTTAAGGATAATGGTTGATCATTTCTCCGTATGTACATGCGCAAAATATAAAGTCCATTTGCTGTGATCTGATTTCATTTAGAAACTATAAGGCTTGTTGTACTCTCAGACAAGGCTTATCTCAAGTTAATCTGTTGCATCATTTTTTACAATTGATCAACAATGTAAAATCTGCTGGTAGTAAAGGTCCTCACATATCCCAAAAGTTAATCAATTCCGTTGAAATTTTGAATTTTATTGCACTTTTTTTTCAAATTATTATGCTGGACCTGTTAAACTTTAAAAAAAATTACTAATGATCTTCTGTTTAAAAAAAATTAAAAGAGAATGGTTTTTTTTTCATTTTATTGCAAAATATTACAGAAAAATCAACTTAAACAAATTTTTTATAAGTGCCTCATGAGAATTTAATGAGTAGAATCAGTTTTGCTGGCGAGAATAACTTTCATACATATTAAGTCAATAGGAATCATAATAAATTTTAATTTTTATTTTTATAATTGGTATCTAGAGTGTCATAATATTAATTTTTCCGTTTTTAATATTTTTACATTTTTAAATTAAATTTTAAATGGTTTACCATTCATTTTGATTGGTTCACCAAGTAAAAAAACATTTAGTGTATGCTATCGATTACAAATTCTCTGGACAGCAAAATATTTTGTTTGTGCTAAAAATGTTGAATTGTATAATTGAGAATTTGGCCATAAAAAAGTGTAATTTAAAGTAAAATTGATTAGTAATAGAATTTTTCGAAATGGTTTGCTTCTGTTATTCAAAAATTTTTTTGAAAAAAAAATGTAAATAGGAAAAAATTAAGTCCTTTTAATCGGTAGCTGTTTATTTGTTTTGCTTTGAAATTTTTGTACAGTTGAAGAATTTAGATTTGAATTTGAAGAATATTGCTAAATTTTAGAAAATAATGTTGGGTCAAACCAATGTTTTGTATTGTAGCGCTTTTCCCATCAACAAGTGAAAATACTGCTTTTAAATACAGTCTATGAATACCTACCACACTATTAAAATTGTTTTCATTCACATACGAAACTATTACCTTAAGGATTGCATTAGAGAGGTGTTAACATATTGATCAATTTTAATGGTTAATTGCGTGACGGCAAAAACATGTACACGGATGGACGGACGGACGGACAGAGTTAAACTAATAGACACTTTTTTTCAAAAATTTTTTGGAAAAGTGCTAAAAAGGAGAACGTTAATAAAAAATTGCCATCATTAACCAAATTTAATCTTCAGTCGTTGACCTAGACATTTATATAAGGTTTTTTACCGACCGCATTACGTACAAGGGAGGTTAAGTGATGGAACAAAAAATTTAAAATGTGGAGTTTTTAGCTGAAATGCGTTCTCCATTCTAGAAAGCATAAATGAACTTTTTTTAGATAGATCTTTATTGGTCTGTCTGTTATTGGCCTGTCTGTCAATCTGTCTATGTAGATAAGTATATCAAGTTCGGCTGAACCAATTTTAATGAAATTTTATAATCATATAATTTTCGTATATTTAGTGAAGCTACTTTGAGGATGAGTTGATTTGATCAACTTTTGCAATATCGATTTTACGTTTTTTGATTATTTTGAATAAGACATTCAACAGATTAAATAAAGTCTCGAGATAGTACGAGAAATCGCCCAACTTATGAAGAAATGAAATGTCAGCAACTAGACTCTTGCTACTCTCAAAATTTAACAGTTTTTTCGTAAATAAAACCATTATAAGTTTTTTGGAAACATCAGTGTTCAGAAAATGAACTTTCACTAGGGTCTGATTTTACATTTTCTACCATATCTGAGGAACTAATTGACGATATTTCTTGAAATTTAATAATTGGCATTTGTTTGGTAGCAGAGCAATTTTTTAGAGATTTCGGATGGCATAAGGTGTACCTGTGCTAAGAGCCAAAATTTAATTTTTTTTAAATTAAATAAAAGCTTAGAAGAGAAGGATAAATATTATACAAGATTTTAAACTGTGAACTCTGAAAGGTTGTTTTGAAATTTCGTGGCTTTGACTTATCAATTTCGACTTCTTAATTACGGCTTCACAAAGTTACTTTCTGGGCTTCTCAATTTTGACACTTCGATTCCGTCAATTATACTCTTAGTTTGCGCTTTCTAACTCGTTGATCTAACTTTAAAACTTGGACTTCTCGCTGCCTTTTCTTAACTTCATTTCCTCGACCATTATTATTCAACTATCATTCCTCGAGATCGATGTGGCTTGTCTAGTTTCTATATAAATTGTTTGATTTACTTTGATATTTTTATATGGAATTCTTGTTTAATTTTTTTTTATAAAGCGAGTAGCGAAAGTTGAGATAGAATTTCACTATTACTGTGTAAAATAAGTACACAAAAGAATTTTTTTTTAATAAAAAATTACTCTTAGCCTTGTAATATAATTTTCATTTCTCATAATTTTTTTTTCCAATTTCCCTTCTGATCGGGCAAAATAAACTTAAAAAATCGTAAGAGCCTTTTCTATACTTTTATTTCCTTATGGTTTTCAAGTTTTTTTTTTTTAACTTTTAACTATTTTCTTTTATATTTTTACACAATACCAGTATTATTATGGTTTCGATTTATTTTGAAATTATTTCAAATCGTGGTATTCTTTGTGAATATGTGAAAGTTTTCAGTCATATTTTGTTTTTTTAAAATATCATTGCAAGAAATCTATAAACCAATTGGTTTGGGTTGAGTGATACTTACATCATCATATAGTTTACATTTTTTGTTTTGTAACAATTCGATTGTAAAAATGTATATAAAAAGAAATGATGAGCAAAAATAAGCGAAAGAAAAAAAAATTGGTTTAAAACTTTAAAAATTACTTGAAAAAGGATAATGAAAATTTCTTGTTAAAAGTGGAAAAACTTAAAAAAAAATATGCAATTATAATGCAGAAAAACTAATTTTAAAAAAATTCATACAAAAAAATTTTTATAATAAATCATCGCTTAAAAAAATGAATTTTTTTTTTTTAAATTTAAAATATAACAATGACATTTACAGAATAAAGAGTAATATATTATTAGGGATTGGCTTAGTTACAAAAAAAGATTAGTTAAATTTGAATTAGTGTGTACATTTGGGATAACATAAAGCTTGTCGAAAGTTTTGTTCATAAAGAGTCTTTTATTCAAGTAATAGTTAAGGGTTCAAAAATCAATATTCATTTCTTCACGAAATATTCAGCAACATCAATAGTTGGCTGACGAAGCCGGTGCAGCAGGTCAATGTTGTAGCAAATTAGCACAAATGTGCCGTTTTACTACCGCTGCTTCGTAATCACCAGGCTGTCATTGAGCGTACTATTATACAACTGGGTTATCTAAGCGACACGTTTTTCTTGAGAAATCTATCTAAATTCCCGATTATAATTTTCGGCATTTTGTTTAGCCACGTTATAATTGCTCTGCCTAGTCTTCTTCTTGTTGATTTTACGGCAGCTGCAACAAATTGTGTTGAACAGTAATCCGAACCTAGTCGCTCGCCGCAAGATTCATCGAATAGCTATATATGTATGATTAAAAATTATCATTTATATATATTTTGAATTGAAATTTCTCCCACACTAATTATAATATACATGCTTAAATAAAGAATTAATAATTCTGGAATTCAAATGTCGTCAAATGAAACAATTATAATTTAAAAAAACTCAATTTTGCCAAAACTTTAACAACAGACTTAAATTTCTTAAAGAATTTGAATATATTTGATTTTCTACAGGAAAACCGCTCCCCAACTTAACTGAAGGTTCTATGGATACATTCTGCTTTTTTCTTAATAATTTAAAAATCTTTATTTTAGTATAAAGAGATACTTATGTATGAAAAATGTTAATTTTATAGTATTTTTGTTACTAGTTATTATATACAATCTCGTTTTTGTAATTTTGTTTTCTTATTTATTCCATGTACAATATATTTGTATGGAAACTTTTTAAGAATTTAAATAAAAGATTATTTTTTCTAGAAAAGAATTTCTTTTAGTGTGTTGGAAAATGTTCTCTTAATATTTTCTTTTAGAATATCCATATGACCTTTAAATTGTTAAAAATAACATTAAATTAATTTGTTTTTACATATAAAAATGCAATATGTATGTATGCATACAAACAATATTTTCAACAATATATGTAGTATAAGAAAATTAGAAAACATTGTTAAAATGTTTTGAGAAAAATGAGAGAAATTTTTATTTGGAAAAAAATATAAAAGAGAGAAAATAGCAAGTACAAAAAAAATTAAAGCAGCTATCTTTTTTAATTTATATAAAAATTTATTGAAAATTGCATATTTTCAGGCGTAAAAAAATTTTTTTTGATCAAGCGTACCGAATACTTTCATTAAACGAAATTATAAGGGGTTCTTGAGGTAACAAATTTTTGTAATTGTTGAAAATTTGATATATGCGTTTTTGAAATGTCGTTCGGACAGCTAGATCTAGCTAAAATACCTCAGAACTTGACGCTGATAAAAAGTATATACTTGTTTAAAGCGGATAACATCAGAAATAGTTCGATTTTTGTGGATTTTTATTCGAAAACATTATTATATTCCCTTCTATAATGAGGATAAAATTATACAAGTTTTAAGTCTAATTAAAGATTAAATACTGAATTTTAAGTATATGAATTGCAAAGATGTAAATCTAAAATTAAACTGTACTTAAAAGTGCAATTTTAATACAAATTATTCTTTAAAAAATAAAATTAAAAAATTATACAATTTTCTTAATGCCATTAAATTTAATAAGGTTTTGGGTAAAGACAGCATTTTTTCTTTTATAATGGCAAATTAACGAATTTTTGAACACATATTTTATATATCGTAATTTTTTAAAATCATATCTATTTAAACTGAAATTAAAAAACAAGATTTCACTAAATAAGAAAATTAACTCAATTAATTTGTACATATATTCATGTATTTATGTATGTATATAAAGTGTATTTTAATTGGATAAATTTATATGAATATTAAAAATATGAACACGAGTTTTATTAAAAAGAGGATATCTTTACAATATTAATGAAATGCAATAAAAATGAATATAATACTCGTATGCTGTATAAACCGACAAATAATATAAAATTTCTAATTGGAATTAATATTTTTCATTTATTTCTAAGTTTATTTTCTATATATTGTGCATATTGTCTCTTTTACTGGTATTTTTGTCTGCTCGTGCACATATCCTGTGTAAAATAAATGTATATGTCCTTGTAATAATATTATATATTGTAATATAAAGTTTAATTTCCTTATTATTTTTTTAAACAAGAATAGATATAAATAAATTTTGTTGAGGATTATTTTAAAGAATTTTCTTTTGCAAGATTATTTTATTTGGTTGGTTGCCTGTTTTTTCTTATACGAATAAATATAGTTTTTATTTTTGATTTTTTCTTATTTTCAAAAAAATGTTTACTCTAAAAAGTACTTTCATAAGATAGTTAATATTTTTTGTTTTTATTTTTATTCTACACTTATGTAACTATATTTATATAATATTATGTGTGTTTATATGTGTCATATCTGTATACAAATAATATATTTGTTAATGTGAGCATTACAAGTATTAAGTATAAAATTATGTATAAATATTATTTTTATAATGTAAGTTTTTTTTTCGATTTTCAACAAAATTGAGAAAAAGAATGTGTTTCTTAGTTTTATTCTGCCAATCTGGCTGTCTGTTTACTCGTCGTTTCCTTTTAAAGTTTACAAGACTTCACATAGTTTAAGTTGTAAGTTAAAATTTTATATACAAATTAATCTTCTTCTCTTAAAGAAACCTCTATCTTATTATTCACAATTTCAACCATCCACCCCTCTAGGATTTTTAAAAAAATTCTAAAAACAAAAATTTGGCTGAAACTTTGGTTTGCTAAATTTGAAACGATAAACGTTTTTTAAATTTAGCAAACCCAAAAAAATACCTACTATGCTTTTTAGGTTATATTATGTATGGTGTGTTACCCATATTTTGCAATTACAAAAATACTGTTTAGAATAAAAATTGTTTTAAACCGATAATTTTTGTTGCCAAATTTTTAACTTTGTGTTTTTAAAATTATTTTTTTTTGTCCACTTCCTTCCTTCCCTTCCTTCGAAGTTAGTGTCACTCGAAATTGATAAAATATCTATATTTGTTTTCTTAATTATTTGAAACTGCAAGCTTTTCCAAATTTCTATATGAGCAAAAATGACTCCTTTAACCTTTGTTTTCATCCGGAATTCTATATTTTACCAATTACTCCGGAATCCGGAATTTCTATATGAGTCATTCCAATGACTTCTTTAACTTTTGTTTTTATCCGCAAAGTATGCTACATTATTATTGTTGTTGCAAAGTATGCAATATTATTTGTGTATATTGTTTTCATCCTCAAAGTATGCAATATTTGTATAATAGTATTTTTGTATAGCAATCAATGAGAGTAATATTAACAAACAAGCAGGTTGTTTTTTTATAAAAGAAAAAGTATTTTCATTTGTTTTAAGGAAATGTGCTTCTTTATAAGCCATTAGTTTCATACGAATTTATTAGAATATTGCAATATGGGAAAATAAAAACTATAATGCTGAAATTGTAAAATTATATTTTGTTCACATCCATACAACATACATATGTGTATGTTTTAAATATTTGCATACACATGTACATGAATGTTAAGTAAAAAATGTAAAAGAATCTATATAGAAATAAATAATACCTATGTACTCATATTTATACTTAATTGTGGTTATAAGACATAAAGGAAACTATTTCTCATATTCATATGTAAAACCATGAACATATTTACATTTACATATATAAATATACATATACGTTTGAATATATACGTTCATACTATAGATTCACTATAATAGAACCAAAGATAAAGAAAGAAAACAAATAAAATGTTTCCCGCTTACATTGAAAATTTTTGAAAGAAAAAAAAAAGTTTACTTTAAAAATTTTATTTGTTTTAAAAATTACGTATAAAAAATTTTAATTACATAAATGTTAAATTTGCAAAAAAACCAACATATATGAAATAAAATAAAATATTCATTTTAATTTTTGAAAACAAAAAAAAAGTCTTGATTATTATTAATTTAAAAGTTTAAATTAAAGAGATTATTGAGTAACACAAATGACAAAAAAAGGCAAAATAATTAAAAAAAAAAGAATTTTTTAAAAATAAAAAAAAAAAAAAAATTTTAGTCTTATTTATTTTTGTACCATTATGCCAGTTAGTGAAAGACAAAGTTTGCAATAATTTAAGCTACAATCATATGGAAAAGGTTTTTCGCTTTTGGGAAAAATTATAAGAAAACTGCAAATAGGAAAATTTTTTTAATCTATCCCATATTGAGACATAAATCGTTTCCAAAAATTGTAGAAATAAATGATTTATGAGAAATGTTTGAGAGTAACCATTTAGCAATATTAAAATTTTAATTATTGTCTCTTTGTCATTCTGTCCATGTACTGTTGTATCAAAGTTTGAAATATCTAAGAGAATTTAATTTTATGAGTTGTCAACGAAATTACATACAAAACTTTGCAGGGAAACCGAATCATACAAAATGAACTTCGTCCGCAATAATTAAATTTACAATTTTCTGAGGTACATCAATTGCAAGGATGCAGATACGAAATTTTTAATAACAGATTAATATTAATAAAAATTAAAAACAAGTAAAAATAGTTTTTATATTAATTAGAATTATAGCTTTCATGACAATTACTCGAATCTATCAAACTATTCCATAACAATATAATTGGACACTCGACTGCTAAAATTCATGAAACTAACTTTACTATTTTTCCAAATATTTAAATTTTTGTATTAACTTTTGTAGTTGTATGGCAGCTACCCAGTGCAGCTACTCCATTTACATTTTGAGAATATATGTAGAACGTAATTGGACTCACACTTATCAAATTTGATATTAATGTCTGTGTTATCCGATTTGACTCAATTGCAATAGTAACGAAGAAAGAGCTTGCGAAAGTTTCGTGTCGATTGCTGTACTTGTTTTTGAGTTATCGTTAAAGCGGGCGGGCGGACTCACATATCTAAATCAACATGGAATCTTGAGCTTTAAATAACAATAATTGGAAAGACTTTTATTTCCTTGTACGAGCATGAATTCTTATATGTAAAATCCCCTATTTCAAATGGTTCCCCCAAATCTAAGACATAAGAAAGCTTCTACCTTTTATAATCATTGGTATTGGTTATACAATACTTAAATACATACACGTAAATATACATAGTTATTGTAAAATTGTTTTTCTCATAAAACTTAAAATTTTTTATCCTATCCGGCTTCTTCAATATAATCATTCAATCATCTTAAATGGTTTCTAATACGAATTGTAAATCATTGGTATTGAATCCATTTCGTTGTTGTTCTTTTATTTTTTTTTCGTATTTTTCATTATAAAATGGTTATCATTATATTTATTGTAATCTCAAAATAATAAATCAAAATTTCAAAGTAAATTAAAAAATAAAAAATAAAATTGAAATGAAAAAGGAAGTATCCTTCTTAATAAACCAATTCAAATTTTCTTTTTGAAGTTTATTTTTTCCTTACCTCATTTCAATTAAGTGCCGCACTTAAAAAATTTTCAAAGTCAATCTTTGTCGGTTCAATTTTCTCATCATCTTATCAATTCAAAGGAATTCCAAAACTAAATTAATCAAATCCGATAAAGCATTAATATTATTTTCCATAAATTTTTCTTCATCTACTTTTTCTCTGTCTACTTTCCGAATTTACCCTCATTATACCCTGCACTTCGTGAAGGGTATATTAACTTTGGTATGGAGTTTGTAACTACTTGAAGGAGTCATCTGCGGTATGGACATATATATATATTCTTGCTCAGCGTAAAATTCTGAGTCGATTTAGACATGTCCGTCCGTCCGTCCGTCCGTCCGTCCGATCGCACGATAACTCAAAAACGAATAATGCAATCGACACCAAACTTTCACAAGTTTTTTCTTTTGTGCCAAGGACGAACCCTATTGTTATTGGATTAAGTCGGACAACGGGTTCGGGTAGCTGCCATACAACTCCAAGAGTTTATTTTAAATATTTCAAAAACTAATAAAGCTATAAATATAAAATTTTGTATAAATGTGTCCAATTATATTCTACACATGCTCTAAAAATTATAATGGGATAGCTGCACCGGTTCGGGTGGCTGCCATACAACTCCAACAGCAAATTTTTTATATTCGCCAAAATAATAAAGTCAGATTCATGAAACTTGGCAGTCATGTGTCCAATTATAGGTCAAATATATTTCCGAAGTTTTGGAGGAATTGCTTGACAGGTTCGGGTACCTGCCATACAACTCCATAAGCTAATTTTAAATATTTGGAAAAGTAATAAAGTCAGATTCATGAAACTTGGCAGTCATGTGTCCAATTATTGGTCAAATATATTTCTGAAGTTTTAGAGGAATCGCTTGACAGGTTCGGGTACCTGCCATACAACTCCAGAAGTTAATTTTAAATATTTGGAAAAATAAAAAAGTCAGATTCATGAAACTTGGCAGTCATGTGTCCAATTATGGGTCAGACATATTTCTGAAGTTGTGGTTGAATTGCTTAACAGGTTCGAGTAGATCCCATACAAGTCTAAAAGCTTATTCTTAATATTTGGAAAAATAATAAAGTCAGATTCATGAAACTTGGCAGTTGTTTGTCCGATTATAGATCAGATATATTTGTGAAGTTTTGATGGAATTGCTTGACAGGTTTAGGTACTTACCATGCAACTCCAAAAGCTAATTTTAAATATTTTGAAAAATTATAAGGTCAGATTGATGAAACTTGGTAGTCGGATGTCCAATCATAGGTCAGACATGTCCGTGAAGTTTCTATAGAATGATCTCACAGGTTCGAGTAATTGCTACACAATAACGAAAGGTGCAGGGTATAATTCAATCGGTTTATACCGACTGAAACGTTTTTACTTGTTTTATTCTCATTTTATTCAAAGAAAAAAAAACATCATCATTTCAACATTTCTATATCTATAAAGTATTAAAATACAATAAATTTTTTTATTTTTTTTCAATTTTAATTAGTCTACGTAAAAATGAGGATATTTTTCTGTGTTGCATTACGCGCTATTATAATAGACGACAAGGAAATACAATTAAAGGACTAATTAAGGAGCAAAAAATAAAAATAAAATAAAATAAAAATAAAGAATAAGGTTTTTTTATCGTTTATTTTTAGAACATTTTCAATGAATTTGGGAGAAAAATGTGCTTGAAAATATTCTTCGTCTCGTGCGCTTTTTTTTCTTTGTAAATGATATTTCCTTCAGGGTCTAACAAGTACAATTTTAATAACATAAAATTTAGTATTTTAATAGCGATAAAAAAATATAATTTATAAAAATTTATTTCTACTCCCTACCCCTTTCACCCAAATCCGAGTTGTAATACCAATTAAAATTAATAAAATTTGAACTTTCGGCATTTCGTTTCTTTGAAAATACAAGCTTCATTAAATTCAGAGAAAACAAGAATTTCATTTTCACCGTTCTTTTTCTCATCCTAAAAATATCCAATTTTTTTTTTTTTCATATTATTTTTTTGAATTAGTAAAAGGAAATGTGCTAGCCATTTTAGAAAAAAATTCTTTAATTCGAATTTATTTCATAGCAGGATACAAAAATTTCATGATTAATTGTAGTCATTCAGATAATTGTAAAAAAAAAAAAAAAAAAGAAAAAAAATAAAAAATTCATGGAATTCTTTCACTACTTTTTATATTATTGCAATTTTTGTTCTACAATAAAACTTAAAGAAAAAATTTTATAGATTAACTATTGTAATTTTCAGTTATAGGAAATCCTTTATGAAAGACTTTTACTTTTTCAAGTTATGAATTTCAATAGTATAGCTGAATAAAGTAAATGAAAAAAATAAAAAATTTTTGGTACCAGAACATTATAATGTATAATTTTGGAAGACATGACATTTTCATAATTAATAGGATTACTAAATTTTTTTTCTTTAGAATTTCCTAGTTTCTATCTGGCTAATAATTCATATTATTATTTTTGATAACATTTAATTTATATAATAAATTTCTATCGTAAGTTCCAATAAAATGCAATGCAACCTACACGATTAGTTTTTACTAAAATTCATCTAAATATTTAAAACAATCATTTTATAGTTTTAATTATTCTTTGTATGCCTTATTTTCAATAGGTACATTTAAATTTTTCAAAGAAATATGTTATAAAAGTAATAATTAATTTCAAATTATTGTGGAATAAATGCGGAACTTTTCGAAAATAAATTGTTAATTGTAAATTAATTCATAATTTTAAAAGTATGTTTTAGTTTTTGTATAAAATGCTAATATTTTTGTTAATTTCTTTTAATGATTTTATTTTTCGAATTATAAAATTTGATTAGAGAAAATAATTTTGAATAAATGATTTTGAAAGAGCTATTTTTTGTTCAATTTTTGATTTTATTGATATTTATTAATTTGATTAAAATGATATAGAAGCAACACCGGAAGCTACATTTAAAATTTTCAGAATCACTGGGATATGTGCAAATTACATACGCGTTATATATTCATTTTTCATACTATATATTCAGGGTGTTTTGCATAAGGTGGTAAATAATTTTAGAAATGACTCTTTGAAAAATTTCCAGCAAAAAATTGTATCGGCTAAAGGGGGGCGGGGGGGGGGGGGGGGGGGAGTGCAGATATACTCGTTTTCGAGCTACAGTCTGTTAAAAAAAAAAGGTATCAGATTTTTCTCTTAGTTTTGGGTCTAATAATCAGTTTTATTTGAGCCATAGTTTTCGAGATACAGCTCATCAAAGTCAGAATTTTGGTTTTCAATTCGAAATTTCTCGAATTTTTTTTTGGTTCTAACATTTAACCCATATAACATTTTTCTGTATCTCTCTTAGTTTTGTCAGTAAAACGTGTTAAATGTGTTACGAAAACATGGAAAAAATTCATACTCCCCACCCTCGAACACTAATAAAATATTTTCCTTGATATTGATCAAAGAATCATTCCTGAAATTATTTGCCACCTTATGCGAAACATCCTGTATATATTATGTTCACATAAGTACATAGCATAATATTAAGTAAATATTTATATATAAATCAATTTATACATATATTTAATATATCCTTGGTGCTTAAATCGAAAATAATTTTTCAAATAATAAAATGGAATGTTATTATATTTCCCTATAGGGTAGGATATTAAATTAAAAAACATGTATTCATACAAATATATATATATGTACATATATAAATATCAAATATATATATATATATATATATATATATATATATATATATATATATATAAATACATATATAAATTTAAAAATTTTTATAGCAACAAAATTAATTGTTATAATATTAAAATTTTTAAAGAACCGGCTATAATTCTATAAAAATATTATAAAGTCAAAGTCTAAATTTGATTAGAAGATGAAAAACATCCTGTTAAAGCAATTATCCATAATCTTACGTTAAATTATATACGAATTTAATAAATTTGCCATTATAATTACCTCTTTAAGAATTACTAATGGAAATTTCTTTATACAACTGCAGAAGAGCTGGATAACGTAATCAAAGGAACGAACAAAAAGAAAAATTAAAAAATTTTCCCCCTGAACTGAAACCGAAGCAGCGAACTACTGCTTTCTAGGCGGACGCTGTACCAAAATTGCCAAAAAATTGTTCTTTACATTGCTTTATACTATGCTACATGATTACTAAATATTGTTTTCACGATATCCTACATATAAATAGGTTCTAACCTATTGATATGTAGAATATCATGTAAACAATAGGATATCCTAACAATAACATATAAATAGGTCGATTCTATTCATCCATCTGTTCTGTTTTTCAATTGTATAAAGATATTTCCATTAGTTATTCTTTTAATATAAGTTCGAAATTTACTTTAATAAAATATTTATATATTTTTAAAAATTTTCTTCTTATCTCTACAAGCACAAGTGTAATGTAAAAGCAATTCATAAAGTCTTAAATCTTCAGGAATATTTATGCGAATTTGCTCATAAAATGGTGGTCATTAAAACCGATCCCTTTTTACCGACCGTATTGCGTATACAATAGGTAGGTTATGTGATGGCAACAAATTTTGCATATCAAGTTTTCGATGGGAACGTACTTCTCCATAGTAGGGAAGTGTAAATAAACTATTTTTAGCAAACTGTCGATCTGTCGGTTTGTCGGTCTGTGTGTGCACGCGTGTACCTCAAGTTCGGCTGAACCGATTTTGATGAAATTTTACATATAAACTTACTTCGACTATGGGACGAATTGATTAACTTTTTGGATATATCAGGCCTTGAGAGCAGCGCTTTTTAGCGGGCCTGTTTTACATTTTTGGCCATTTTGAAGAAAATATTCAACCTATTTACTTGAAATTTCATGTATAAGCCTTGCTCGACCGTTCGCGAAACTTCCTAACTTTTGGAAGAAATCAAGTGTCAGCAACTGGACGTTTACTACGGGCCGAATATACATTTTTGTGTATATAGAGAGAAATAATCGACCGATTTCATTGAAATTTAATATTTAAATTCTTCGTATTAAAACAATGAACATATAAATTTTTTGGAAAGATCAGGGCTCGATAACTGATCTGCGGGCCGATTTTACATTATTTACCATATCTACGGAACGAAGTGATGGAATTTCTTGAAATTTGATATTTGAGTTCTAGTTGTTACACAAACTAACTGGCGAACATTTCAGGGAATTCGGGTAGCACAAAGCGAAACTCTACTTAGAGCTAAATTTACATTTTTCTAGGTATGTTAACTAAAAGCTTACTCAGTTAAATTAGCAAATTTTAATTTATTTTCTAATGAGCCTTTTGTAAATTTTTTTAAATTTAAACTATTATTTGTGTACCCAAATATGAACAATTATAATATTTTATTATTGAGAAAGCAATTAAATAACAAATAAAAAATTCATTCTAAACACACTACAAACAAACAGAATATTAAAACTTATCGTGTCCCGAGGGATTCATGGAATTATTATTTTTTTTTCAATAGAATTCGTTTCATTTGTTTGCAATTTAAATCCTTTGAAACGGTTTTTATTGTTTTTATTATTATCCTTTTGTATAATTATTTTCTAAATGTTAGATTTTGTTATTATACTTTTAAGGAGTAACCCGCTGCCAGGTAACAACAATACTACTATTGTTGTTGATATTATAGTTTCTAAAATTGATCATTTAATTGCGGTTAGAACTTGCAAATATATATTTAAGTTTAATTATCAAATAAAAAATTATGATATTTTAAAATTTGGTTTAAATATAAAAATTTCAAATTTCTATAGAATTTTAATTTGTTCTGAATAAGAAATAATGGATTATGCGAACAGATAATTCAGTTTAGGTCAAATAATTTATTGAATAATTTTTTCTTTTTGAATAAGCTTAAGAAAATAAAGTGTACATCTAAATGTAAGTAAAAATTTTTTTGCTTTAGGTGGACATAAAACTAAAATACCTATTAATTTTTTTAATCTATTTGAAGCCCATTAATCGGTAACATGACCGTAATATTTTGAATCAATTCTAAACATTGTACACCATGTATACTACTGTAAATTCCGGTAAAAAAAATTATTTTTAATTTTGTTTTTGGGACTGCCTATATAGCAAACCTATTTTATTGTCAACCTATTAAATGAGAAATTCAATTGAAATTGCTTGAAAAAAAAGATAACGGCATCACCCACATAAGGTACAATGGAAGATAACAAAAAATAGAAAGGTAAATTAATTTTATATATATACATTATTTTTGAGGATTTTCATTATTATATAGCATATAATCTTCTTACAGTAAAGTCCGTTCAAGTTCCTCTTTAAATAAGTAAAAGACCATTGTATTTAACTGCACAATCACGGTTACAACTTGATAACTCTAAAGCGAAAAAAAAATAAAATAAATATTTTCAAAAGAAAAAACGTTTTCCCATATTTGTGAACATTTATGCCTATAGAAATCATCTACGTGAATGATTTAATGAAAGTCAATTTAAAAATTTAAAAATACATATTTCGTGTAAAATCTGTGTAGGACCAAATGAAAATGATTTTAAGGAGATTAAGTCATTAATGAAGAATGAAATGAAAATTATTTTAAAAATTTGAAAACAGGCTCATGTATGAGAAGAAATTAAAGGCTGCAAACTGTTAGGTTGTCGAGGCTTCATGGATATTTCATACATAACTATTATTCTTCAAGAAAAGAAATAGTAAAGTATAGGCCTAAGGGGAATATTGAATTAAACTTTAAAGTGATATAATAAAATTCATTGTAAAGAAAGAGAGAAGCTATTAAATTTCTGTTTTTTCTGTTTTTTTTAAATTATACCATAAAATTTTATGTCAGAAGCTTATGTACAATATAAATAGAATTATACTTTTATATTGTTGTTGAAAATGTAATTTAAAAATTTTATGTTGAAAATGTTATGTGGAAGATGTACGGTATTGCATAGGTATACTATATTATTTATGTTTATATGTATATAAAGTCATTAAAAAGTGACGAAAATGACGAGCAATTATAAAATTTTAAAATCTCCTTAAAAACCACGTAATAATTAAATATTACCGGATTTATTGTATAAAACAAAAGAAATGTTTTAAGTTTTAAAAATATTTTTCAATAGAAATCAATAAAATATTTTCTACTTTTAAAATAAAAAGTTCTTTTTTTTTTAAGAATTGGAAATTAAAGTTTTCACATTTAATTAAACACTCTTGAATAAATGAAATGAAGTGTTTATTTTAATTGATTTTAATTTTCTCGAGTCTTTTTCTTTTTTTTTGTTTTTTTTTTTTTCAATTATTTAAAATGAAATTATGAAGAGAATTAAAAATAGTGATTGCTTATTAATGATTGAATGAGTAAGAATAAATAAATTTGTACAAGCTTCAAATGTCATATTTTTCAAGGTCAACAAGTTTTATAGATGTTTACATTGTATGATATGCAATATAGAACTTACCTAGATCAGTAAATAGATGGACAATTAATTTGTCTTAGGAATCCTAGGAAAATTTTTGATTCTTCAAATGCAAATTTTTAAATTTTTTTAGTTCGGTAGGGGTTTAGACAGCCAAAATTTTAAATTTGTAAATATAATTAATTAGGAAAATGGTAAAATTCGCCCTTAGCATGACATTTTAAATCGATTTGATCATATCTGCCTGCGTGCCAGTTCTGCAGTCATAATTTAAGAACTAATTGGACTAAATTTACAAAATTTTTAAAAGTGGTTTATTATAGTACAACTAAATTTAAATTCGAAATGGCCGGAGCAGTTGTTCGGGTGTCTACCATGCAATTTAAAAAATTATTTGAACAAACCTTTACAAATTATTCAAGTTGCAGTATTCAAATATCTCACAAATAAATATATATCTATATAATATTATGTCTATATTGCTTCTGATAAAATTCGTTCAAATCATATACATAATTTTTTCTGATATATTAAAAAAATCTGAAGCTACCAAAGTTAAGCATAAATTATATAAATAACAATAACAAAGCCGCTAAATGAAAAAACAGAAGTTGTCTAAAATAGAGTGACATAATTATTATTATACTATTCTTAGTCATTTATTTGTGCGGGTATCACAGATTTGACAAATTGGAATTTCATGCTAGAGACGTAAGTTAGAAATTGAATACTATTTTTTTCTAACTGAATAAATATTGAATAAATATTGAATATTTTTGCGCTCTCTTACCACATCAAAGTTATTAAATTATTGAAATTTTAAAATTTTAACAATTCCGTACCTTTATCTTATAAGTCTGATAGAGATTGTCATAGTAATTACCTATTATTATTAATTTAAAATTAAAATATAAAGAAATGTCAATTTTATTTTCCAATCTACTTAACAATAAATCGTTTCATAAAATTTGTAAAAAATCTTAAATTACGAAAATTGAAATTAATTGATAGAACTGTACTTATTGTTTTTGAGTAGATAATTTTTAATTTTCTTATATTAATTTTTATATATAATTTCATTAAGGAATTTTAATCTCTTTATACTATTGTTTGTACGCGATTCAGTACTTGATAAAAAATTATTAAAAACCACAATATTGTTGTTTCAACAAATTTAAATGGAGTCAAGACAAGGAGTACAATTTTCACAGAATAATGCTGCGGAAAAAATTTTCATATTGGGAGTATGAGAAAAAATAAATTGAACTTTTAATATTTAATTATTCATTTGCGATGGTATAATATACTTTAGCTAAGAGAAGATTATAGGTATATACTTAAATTTCGATATGAGATGGGGTTCATTCTGTTGACCAGATTATTGCAGTCCTTAAGTGGCATTCTCTTGACCAGATTACTGTGGCATTCTACCCAAAACTAGAGAGCCTTCATTACCTTGGTGTTCCAGGCTAGGCTAGCAATAAATAGTCTTGCCTGCCTATCTATTTTCTAATTACTTACATATACGCGCCTCCGTGCGCTGGAACTCAGGACATGATGATTTTGAACCTGAAGACATTCCTGCACTAACCCCTGATTCTCCATAAACTCATCATCATCATGTGGCTCTACAGTTCGGGGTGAGCTTTGACCTCCTTCACAAATTGTCTGAATTGGTCTCTATTTTAGCTGATATAATATCTTCATGGTTAATTAACTGGTTTAATTTGTTGTTACTTCTTTTTTCAAACTGGTCATCAGTTATTTTTATGCTCGAAAAATTTTTCGATGTAATGTCCATATTTCACATCCATACGTCACTATTTAACGTATTATAGTTTTATATACAATCAATTCTGTTTGTCGTGATATTAGTTTTGATTGAAGCAATCATTTATGTGTGAAAATTAGGAATAATTTTATTAACGTAGATTTATTATTTATATAGATTTTTCTTAATACAAAAAGGTAGAAAATATATTTCTTGAATTGCCTGGAAGACAATAGGAAGTATACCCAGGCCAGAGGATTAGGCGGTGTCCAGAGCAAATTTTTTGACACTTTTTAAAATAAAATAAAGAATTTAGATGATAAAATGAAAAATTGGATTTTTTCTTCGACTTTGATTCTTTGTTTTCACGTTTTGGCATTTAAATTACTTTGAGAATTAGATGATTACATAGTATACTGTACATTAAATTTCGAGATTTGAACCAATGTAATAATAATAATTTCATGTGACAATTTAGCATAATTTTGATTAATATTATATTTGCAAAGATTTGCAATATTAAAGTTCAATTTCTTTTTTCTCATACTCCCGAGCAACAATATGAAAATTTTTTCCGCAGCATAATTCCCTGAAAATTGTATTCCTTGCCTTGACTTCATTTAAATTTATTGAAGCAACAATACTGTCGTTTTTAATTATTTTTTACCAAGTAATGAATCGCGTACAAACGCGATTTCAGTATAAAGATATTAAAATTCCTCAATGAAATTATGTAGAAAGATTACGAAATAATCTAATTTTTTTCTGTACTTAAAATTTATTCAGAAATTTAGTTATATTTTATTAATCTTAAGTTAGAAAATTTTTCTTTATAGTACCCAAATAGCTTAATATAAAAATTGTATTTGCTCATATACTAATATTATAATGTTTAAAAAATTAGTTTGATTGAATTACAATTGGAATGGAAATTTATTATTTAAGTAAATTTTTCTTATTATTTTTAATATTATTTATGTAGAATTTCCATTGCCATGTTGACTATGAGTTTATAAACAATGCTGCTATTTTGTGTGCGATTATTTTGTATGTTTATTTTTGGCGGTAAATTATATTTTGATCTATTTATATATAATTTTCTATTTATATTTATAAATAATTGATAAATAAAAATTTCTTTTGTATTTATTTTAATTAAATTAAATAAAATAAAGATTCAGTAAATAAACAAATGAAGTTAAGAAAATCTTTGTTGTTAAGAAGACATAAATAAAAAATAGTATGTAAATAACAAATTTAGAAGAACAAGGGCTTGCCGATCAATTATAAGATCTTTATGAACGCTAGCGAGCAATAGAATCTAAACTATAGTATTAATTTATACTAGTTCTTCAAGTTTCTTTAAAGTTTCAACTTATTGTGCTATATATATAGTAAAAATACACTATAATATTATAATTTTAATTCCAAAACATTAAAATTGAAAGGGTCTAATGTAGATATGACAATGTTTTAATTTGGATCAAAAACAAATGTTGACATTTTTAATTAAAAACTTCAATTCAGAAAGTTCTTTTCAAGAAAGTTGGAAACACACGTAAAAGGGTGTTTTTAATTAAAATGCTTTTAATTAAAAACTGCTATAGTAGGGAATAAAAATTAAAAATGAAAAACTTATCGCAATAAAACTTCCTTAGTATTTAGTGAATTCATGTTAGATCCTAAATCTTAGATTCAATAATCTTGTACACTTCGTTATTGATATAGACCTACACATAGTTATTTAGGCAGTGTTTATTAAAATCATGTATAAAATTTTGGAAGTAGTACTGCTGTATATTTCTCCTGAAAATTAAAATCAAAATTAAAATATTCTTAAAACCCATTTAGAAGAAGAATTCAGAATTTTAGATTTATAGGTGGAACGTCTTTTAAGTAAAGCTTAGAGCGAAGGTGAACGTAGGTATAATGATAAATTTACGGAAATATTAACTGATGTTTGAAAAGAAACTGGAATAGCTTATTTTTAATTAGCACCTTAATTTTTAAAGGAAATAAAATCTTTTATTTGTCAATAAAAAAAATTTTCAATTAAAAAAGAATTTAAAGCGAGAAAATTTTTTTTTATTCTCAACTATAAAAAAGGTAGTTATATAGAATTGCGTATCAGAAATATTTTCAACTTTTGAATTAATTCCACAATTTTAATTGTCTTTTTGTTTTGTTTAAATTTTAAATAAAATAAATTATATTTCCACTCAATTATTTGAAAATTCAAAAAAGATTGAATAGAATAAAAAAAAAACATTTTAAATTTTATTTCATGTTGATTGTTTTTTTGTTTCTGTTTTTTGTTTTTATTAAATGAAAATAATCAGCCGTACCTGAACGTAAATGATTTTCAGAATCTATCAATTAAAATTTACACCTCAATTATTTTTATATAATATGTACATACATATACACGTAATATAATAATAGATGTGCAGAATAAATTTTAAACTCGCAGGAATTTGTGAAAAGATATTGAAATTAATTCGAAATATTTTTATTAAAATTTAATCTTTTTAAAAGAATAAAATTAGTATATAGCTATATTTAGGATTTAAATAGATATATATATATACATATATATATGTATATATATATATATAAATAGGTAAAGTTAACAGGTGGGTTATGGATTAATAAAAATTATACGCTATATAGATTTAAATAAATAACACAAAATTAATTAAAAATTATTAATTTCATTCAGAGAAATGTTTTATGAAGATTATACGAGGTCAACTACAATTCAATTCGGGTCCTTCTATTCGAATATGTATATAGTAAAAATACTGATACTTCATACAATATTATTCAAAAATAGCATGATAAAACTATTAAAAAATTTAGTAAATATGATCATGCTGGTTATGGTTGTACATGTCCTTTGAAAAATTTTTACATCCTCGACGATAGGAATCTGAATTATTTCTCCTCAAAGTCCTAAAAATGCCATTTTTTCACTATTCATTGTAACCAAACCATAATCATTATTAAAATTCTGCAAGAGCAAAAAACTAGTGATGAACTTTTTCTTACTGCTCCACAGTTTTGTTGACAGTTTTAAAGCAACAAAATGGGCGTTAAAAGTAACTATTATCTAAAATTAGTTTTTTTTCGTATTTTTAATACAAGACCATAAGCTGTAAAAGTCTGAAATTTTAAAATATTTTAGATACTTATAAATATTATACTTTGCTAGAAGAAAATTTTTCTCTAATTCAATCTACTCTTAAGTTTTTTTCTTTCCGAAATTTTTGAAATTTGAATTTTCGGCACCTTGTATTTATGAATATGTCAGCTTTTTCAAATTTCTATAAATGTAGAGCGTTAATGGTAAATGTCATGCTATCAAAAAATATAACTATTTTCCTTAACTCACTTATCTAACCGTCCACTTCAACTAATATGTTAATGCTTTCCATTTTCTTTTTTAGTCATCCCAAATGTATGCAATATTTTTTATTTATAATTTGGTATAATTAAATGAAACTAATTTTATGAGCAGTACGAGTACTTTCACTTTTTAAAGGAAAAAGTTCTTCCTTGGTTTAACCCAAATTTATTTTATTTGTTTGTTAACATAGTTCAACTTAAAATTTTAGCAAATGTCAAGTTTATTTATCATAAAAATTTATGCATTTTTTTGTAATATGTAGTATATTCTAATTACTTAAACCATTCTTTAAACAACTGTTTATTTACTGATTAGTATATTATTTCACAGGCGCTCGCTCTTCCATCTTGTATGAGTTAAACTCAAGTGAAACAAAATCTGTTGTAGACTGCTCATTGGCAATAATAGTTATAAGATAAAGTTTACCTTTATAATAAAGTTTACCTTTATCATTTTTATGATTGAAAAATTACAATTTCGAAAAATACTACCATTACATTAATGCTATATAATTTATGATCACGCAATTTTTACAGTTTACTATACAGTTATTATTTAATTTTATCTTATTTGATTAATTAAGGTTTCTTAATTGATATTTTATTATAATTTTCCTATTAACATTTACACTTCTTTTTTCCAATTTCACATTTTCATTTAGAAATTAATGGTAACATAAAAATGAAAAACTGTGAAAATTTTTGATACATCTCTGTTAAAGTATTACATAGTCACGTGTATAATATATATATATATATATATATATATATATATATATATATATTATATACATGGATGTATGTGTATACATACATACATACATATCATTAAAAAATATTTATGAACGTATTAATAACAATAGAAGGTTATTTATCGCATAAAAATTATATCAAAAAAAAAAAATTATTTATTTAATTTTTAAATTACATTTTTAAAAATATTTTTTTTGTTGTTAATTTTTCGCATCATAGGAACCCATTTCAGCCATAAAATTTTAATAATTTAATATAGGAATTTGAAAAATATTTACTCCTCAAAGTAAATAAATTTTCTTCCTATTTTTTGTTTTCTTTTCTAGTTTTTCTATTGTAAATGACAAATTTATATTTTCTATAATAATAAATTGATATAAAATTATGTAAATTTTATTCAATTATTTTCTCGAAAGTAAAAATAAAAAATAAAATAAAAAAAAAATGTTTTGTTCAAAAATCTCCAACGTGCCTATCTCTAAAATTCTCATACTATATTGTTTACTTAAGTTTTTGTTGCGCAGTAATTACATTTAAAGATTTATGTCCCATTTTGTGTCGTCCCCAAAAGGTTACTATGAAAATGTGCTTAAGTTAAATTGAAAAATCAAAGTTTTTCTATTAAAATGTTTATAAAAGAAACAAAAAATAAGAAAAAAAAAAACATTTTTTAGGAATAAAATTTGAATTTTTTTTGCCTTGCTGTTTTGTTTAAAAAATATTTCAAAAAATTTTATTAAATACCATCATTGCCAGATTAAATTAATTTTTTTCTATTGAAAACTTTAAAATTTATAAAGAAGAAAAGTGTAAAATAATTATTTTATTTTAATATTAAGACGAGTAAAATTCAAAATTTATAAATTCAACATAAGTTTCGTAAAGTAAAATTTTCTAAATACTTTAATTGCAGATCGGAGGAGAGTTTTGTGTGACAGTAACGTGTGTTTCTTCACCAATTATTAAAACTATCGAAATTGTTACTAGTAAGGATAACCCATTTTTATAACTATCAAGCCGCTCTGCTTTCCGGTCTGGCAAAAAAAAATATCATCGTTCGATACAATATAAAAAAATTTTATTTATATCGTAAATACTTGCCCTAAATACATGCTTAAAAAAACATTGAAAAATTATGCCTTTTTTGTCAGATTCCGGAAACTGTGCAATCCCAATTGGTTTCCATGTCCATTTACAAGCTAATTCCCTGCGTAAATTGTCAGCAGTTCAGCTGCATCTCCTCGGGACATTGCGAGTATAGTTCTTTTAATATTGAATTTTAATTAAAAATATAACGCTTCCTTTATTGAGATAAAAATATATTATTCTGAATATGCTAATCTCTAAAATATGCCTGCTACAATATTTAGAAGTTCATTTTAAATAACCTTGAAGGAAGAGTAAAATCTTACAATATGGCATCGCCATGGTTTTACAACTTATATTCACATAATTATTATTCATCAAAATTCTATTAATGTATTATTTATGTCTGTATATGTATTTTCAATAAAAAAAAATATATATTTTAAAAAATTTATTTTAACCTATAATTTTCACATGAAAAATTAAAACGTAGTAAAGGGAATAACATTAATTTTTTGTTTTTGATATTTGAACAGGTAATTTCTTTTTCATATTTAAATTTGGATTTATTCAATTTTATGACAAGAAAGTTGTTGATTATGTTCTTATATACCTCGGCATCATAAGTTCTATAAAAAGAGTAATACGAGTACTCGTGATGTAAAGATGTTCATTTCAATGATAATATTTCCTAATGGGAAGAATCCAAACTGCCTCTGTTGTTTAAGTTAGAGCAACAAGATACCTTATATTATGGTCGAGAATTTTTTCTTTGGCTGTAGGAAGAGGAGAACAACTTAGATTATGTTACGTTCGCTGTATCTGATGTATCCCGTTTTTAAGCCTGTCCTATATTACAATATTTTATAGGATTGAAAGCTTGTATACTATTACAACAATTTTTCCAATTTCCAGCCAGAAAATAAAAATCACACACTTGGATTTAAAAAAAATCTCATTATCTAATCAAATTTATTTTTGAAAATCACTTTATATAAATGTAAGTGTTAAATTTTTAAGCATCTTAATATTTATGTAGCTATGCATTTATATGTGTGAATATTTCTGAATAGATGTCATAAAAATACTTTAAAAAGAACAACACTTACGCAATCATTTATTATGGAAAAAGGATATAGGAAAAAAAAGGCAGGACTTGAAATTTGTTTTTTTATAGAAATATTTTTACGGTCAATATTTTTATTAAGTGAATCTAATTTTATAAAGTATAAATTGCGTAGACGGTACACCCTCATTTATATAAATATTTTGTTGAATTTCATTGTAAATAAATTTTGATTGAAAAATATTCTGAAACTTAAATGAGTACATGGAAGGTATTGTGCCACAAAAAATGGTAATACTTGAAATTACAATACATTTTATGATCAACGGCAGTTTTTGTGTGCTTAAAAACACATAGATATTGTTTACGTTCTATCAACTTATTTGGTAGACGATAATGGAGGATTTTATTTACATTTGAGACAGCAATATGAATTATACTGCGTTTTTAAATGTTAACTCTCGTCATTGCAATGTTAGATGTTATTTGAATAGATGCTAGTTGTGTTTTCCTCATTCCTTTTTTTGGACTGACCTTTTCTTGGATGGCATTAATTCTTTGTATATTATCTGCAAATTAATTATAAATCCTAAAAATTTCATATATCTTAAAATTTATTAATATATGATTTGTTTGTTCATTTTTTTACCTTACTGAAAATTAAAAATATTTTAAGAAATAATATATATAGAATCCGATTATTTTCAAATTTTTTCAAAGAAGTTTATTATGAAGGGTGGTTCTTTTGTTTGGTGGTTTTCTGTGTTTTTAAATTTGACATCCAACTCATGTTACGTTACAGCTTATGTCAACGTCCAGTTTTGCTGTACACATTTTGCTCTGCAATTTTAGCGAGCCGCTAGACTAACACTGAACCATGCTTTATAAAATTTTTGACGAATTATAAATATCGTTTGTAGAAATGTGTTCAGCTATTAATTTTCTCTTATAAATTTGCGGCAATAACTACGCGATTTGATGCTTCTAAATTTGAAAATAATAATCAAAATATGTAATTAGAATATGTGCCTTATAAGTACTTAAAGTGGATCATCCAAAATATAGTCGGGTAGCCAATATTCATGCAAGAAATTATATTTGAGAAGTAAATGGCAATTATTTATAAATCAATTTAAAAAAGTTTACACGACAATTTGCAAACTTGCTGCATTTTCATCTAAACTAAACAATAAAAAAGCACAGACATTATTTTTCTATTGCCATTTTATAGTATGTAGAAAATATTATTTTATAAAACAGATTTTGAAAATTTCTTATTAACTAATTTTGCACTTTTATATTTCGCTTTAAAGAGTACTTAAAATATTAATAATCATAATTAAATAATATATCACGTATATTTTCTAAATAATTTTGCAATATAAAATTATAAATTTATTATACACTAGAAGAAATTATTATATATAGTACAGCTATTGTAGGTGTATATTAAAAGTTATTATTGTTTATTATTAATCTTTATCATCATGGCGACTTAAGCCGAACATATAAAATTAAGTAATTCAAATGAAGAAAGACTCAACAAAAATATTTCATATATAATTACGATCTTGTACAGGATAAAATTATATAGCACATATTATTTCTGGTAATCATTCAGAAGTACTTTTAATATTTAAATAAATGTAAGTGCATTGTGGTTTTTTTGGTAATTCCATGAATATAATTTGGTTACCATCAATATTATGTGTATGTACGTCTACGAAAATGTATTTTCTCTGTGATTTATTCATACGAATATGTTTTTTACTTTTAAGTTGTTTTAATTATTGCATTTTAAGTAGAGTTTATATTATAGAAAATATTATTTTATATGTGGAATATTCACGGGCATTTTAAAATAAAGAGGATTATAAAAACTATATTTCATATTCTTTAATAAAACAAAAATATTCATTTGCTACTATGTTTATAGGGCAGAGCTATAAAAGAATAAAATTATTAAATAAAACATGGAATTATTTAAGATCGAGGATTTTCATTATATAAAAATAACATAATAAACATTGATTTTGATGTTCAGTTATATTAAAGCAACCATTCAATACATTTCGCCCGGAAAATCCGACTATTATTTGACTGGATACTCATATCTCAGACGTTATATAAACCAGAATGTAAATTTTTCAAATTCGTATTGTTGAAGATGAAAATTTCAATATTATTGATGATTATTGATGAAAATTGAAAAAAAAAAGTTTTATTATAATTAACTCAGTCCGTCCAATTGCGTAAAATTTAACTAAAATTGCTTATTCAAATATTTCAAAATATTTTTGGTTTTCAATACAAATTTGTTAATTTATGAATTTCAGAATTTCGTTTTATTATTTTTAATAATATTTTGTTGTCAATAATTTTGTCACGTTTTTATTATTATGTCTTATAAAAAAACTGACAGTTTCATTATGTAATGTCAATATTTAAGTAAATATTGTCTGTTGATTTTCAGTTTTAAAAGATATAATAAAATTTGTAAAATGCATACCTTCAGGCGCATGTAAATATTTTTTATTCATTTTGAAAATAATGTTAAAATCTCATACGAAATAAAAATATTGTACAATATTATATATTTTTTTTTTTGATAAAAACAACGTACCACAATCATGCTAACAGTGTAATTTGACTTTTAAATTTTGTTTGTTATTGTATTAAAGAGTGTTTTTGTATTTTACCAACAGTATTATTATACCAAAGGTAAGTATTGTATTTTATTTCGAAATGAAATTTATGTCGAAATGAAATTTATTTCGGGAATATTAGGATTTGCAAACCGGACTTTTAATAGAACTTTTATAAAAACGGGATACATGAAATTTGTCGAACTCTAGATATGAGTTCTGTTTGCTAACGAAATTAACTAACGGATTTTTCACGAAAATCAAATCACTTAGAAAATGAACTAAGAACTGAATTAAGATTTTTCTATGTAAGTTTATTAAGTGTACTTACTGAGTAAATAACTTGTAATTGAAATAAATAAGTGTTTAAAAGACACCGAGTCCAATACTTTCATCATACTGAAAAAATAGTCTTTGCCATCGCTTATATGTTAACCGCATCCAATTTTCTTCTTTCTTTTTATGTTCAAACATAAAATTATTCAAGAGAATGAATTTTGTTTTTTTATTTATATACTTAATTTTTTTATTTTTATTTGTAATATTGTTTTGTATAACATTCAGTCATTTGGTTGAATTTCGTAAACATAAAAAAAAAAATTACTACTTCTCAATCAATATGCCATAAAAATCATAATGTATATTTTGTATTTATATGTATATATATACATACTTGTAAATTTAAATGTAATATATTTTATAGGTACATATACAAATGTGTATTAGATTTTATATTGGAAACGGTATGATACGTTACTCTCTTTTATGACTTACATAATATTCGCTACTTTACTTTTTGATTCTTTTTTGGAAAAATTAATTAAAAATTTTTTTTTGTAGGCTTACTAACACAAAGATATAATGGAACAGCATGTATAACAATAATTATCAACAAGTGAAATAATTCTGCGGAAAATAAAGTAAAAATAAGAAAAAAAATTAAGTTTTGTTTCAAATGAAAAAGTCAAAAAATTTTCAACAAAATATTTAAAAAAAAATATAACAAAAAAAAAACTTAAAGTATTTACAAAATAATTTATGAGTAATCCGTTAAAAGATTTCTGTTACCGAAAACAAAATAAGCGAAAAATAAAACAATAAGGTAATGTAGTTTTTTTCCGAGAAAAAAATTAAAGATGTTCGTGGCAATACGCACAATACCAAAATTCGTAAATTTAAGGGAATGTTTTTTAAAAATAAAATTTCATTGCCATATTTTTATTATTTTTGTATGTAGTTTATTTTAAAAGTTTTGCTTGTTATTTTAATAACTTAATTGTTGAAAATTAATAATACATAAAAAAATCGAATTTTTTAGGTTTCGAAAGAGCGTATTCACAAATGGATGTAAGATATTAGAATTTGGTAACTGAAGAGTTTTTATTGTCACCTAAAAAAACATGACATAGAAGAAAGCCACTCAAAATCAAATTCTAAGTCAATTTATTTATTATATCAGAATCCCGTCAGTTTAAATATCCAGGAAAAACTTAAAAAAATTTTACAGACTCTTATTCTTATTGTATAAACCAATAAGATTGGGTTATCTGAATCTAGATTCTAAAAAAATTTAAAATTCTAAAAAAATTAAAGTATGAAAAATTGAAAAATTTAACCAATATTGGCATATGGCATATAACTGAAAAGAATTTTAAAATTTTTTATTATTAATAAAAATTTTATTAATTTTTTATTATTAATTCAGAAATTATATACTCATAAATTGGTCTCTGACTAAAAAAATTTTTAGTCAGTTTCTTGAAAAATTTTAGTTTAATTTTTTTGATTTTATTCTATAAAATTTTGTTTTATAACTCACGCGAATCCTTAAATTAGACCATTATTTTTACGACTCGTTATCCTAAATATATGCAATTTTTTTAAAAATTTCTTTCGTTTTAATAAAATGAATGGTCGTTTTGGTAGCTATATGAAGTATTTAATAATGTTAGTTTAATAGTGTTGGATATTATTTGAAAACAATATTTTCACTTGCTGAATGGAAAAATGCTTATTGGTTTAATCGAACTTTATTTTAAAAGGACACTTGTTCCAGGAATTTATCATTTCATTATAAAAAAAATTATTTATTTTTTAATAAATAACACTTGTGAACAATGTATGACAGTATATAAACTATAAATATTTGTAGAACAATTTGTATTATAATAAATGACAATAATGTGAAGATATTTCATCATTAAATTGTTATACGTACTATATAATTCTTTTTATTATCAAACTAGCTACTACTTACTTTAAACAGAATGTAATCTCAGTATTACTAGATTATTATGATTACATTCAGATAATGCGGTTGATTTTGTTTTATTACGGAATTTCGATGTGTACTCACAGAACATTTCATTGAAAGTTTCACTTGAAGAATTAAAATATACTATATTGTACTAAATTCTTCGAAAACAAAAATGGAAGGTTAAAAAAGAAATAATTCAAAGAATTTGAAAAACTTTTCATTATGGTCCTTTTCATATAATATTCTTTTTTAGAAGAAAAATTTCACGGAAAAAAAAAATAAAAAAAATTAGTCAATCAATATTTCCAAAAAAAAAAATATATTTTTTTTTCTTTACTTTTCAAAGATCCGTTTAAGAATTTCAAAAATTTCTTGTCTTGCTAATCAACATTAATTTTTGTTTTTTTAAAACCGAAAAAATTGAAATCCTTATCAGATACACATCCTAAAAAAATTTCCTCTATGCTATTGAATAGATTATTTATTCCTTAAAAAAGAAAAAAAAAAGTTAAACTTTTTGTTTTCCCTTACGTATAATTTAATTTTTATGTTAACCCTTTTTAAACTTATTATTAATTGACCCTTTTCATAAGTTAAAAGTTCAGAGTTAAGTAACTAGAAATTTCTATTGCCCAGGCATTTAGAATATTAGTAAGAAGAAAGAAAAGAATACTAAAATAAAAAAAAAATGTACTTCATTATTTTCAGTTCGAATAAAAAAACAAAATAACAAAAAAAATTCAAGACGTATGCAGTGTACATATAAACATACAAGAACTAAAATTAAGCACACAAACTATTTGTTTTACGATATTGTGGGGCAGCATAATAAATATTCAATAAATTATACGTTCTTTTGATGGAAGTTATAAATAAAAATAAGAAAACTGAAATAAAATTAATAAATAAATTAATAAAATGTTCAACTTATACATTAAGAATAGTTTCCCATAATCCTTTTTCGGTTTATTAAAATATATAGTTGAATTTTTGTTTTAGTATTGGAAGAAGATCCTGTTTATGTTGTTTATTGATTTTTTTTGCTGAATTTCGAAATATATTCTCAGTAATTTTGGCTCGTTTTTTCAGTTACTGGTTGTTTAAACCATAAAAAAACCATACAGACCTTTGAAAAGAAATTCAAAATTTTTTGGGAACATCCGAGTCATATTA
The DNA here is from genome assembly GCF_029603195.1 of Condylostylus longicornis. Lineage (NCBI taxonomy): Eukaryota > Metazoa > Arthropoda > Insecta > Diptera > Dolichopodidae > Condylostylus > Condylostylus longicornis. The sequence continues at coordinate 236,906 of NW_026578009.1, read as the reverse complement.
AATTTGTTTCAAATGATTTTATTAAAAAATACAGTTTAAGTAAGTTAACAATTTGGATTTCAATCGCTATAACTTACTGTGTTTCATAGATTTAATTTGATAGAAATCGGATTACGTTCAATTATCTCTATTAACTCATATATTTCATCGAAATTAAATTAAATTAAATATAATTCATTAGCATTTCTGATACTGAAAAATTCTGGCTAATAAAATATCTTTGATTGCGTAAAGAAGCAATAAAAATTTAAAATCTAAAGCTGTATTTTACTAGACGCTTTACATTTATGACTGTCACATTTTTTTGCCACATCGCTTTTTTGTTTGGTATTCTATAGCAGACGCGATATGTAATGTGACAGAAGAAGTGAGACTCAAAATTTTTTGATATTAGAAAGTTAGAAAATTCAGCAGAATACCAGCATGGAGGTTTTTTTGTGATAAATAGTGAGACGCGTATGTAATACAATAACAAATCTGTCACCTCACACATTTTATGTGTGACAAGTCTAGTAGAATAAAACTGAATAAAGAATTTATTTAGTTTACAAATTTATGATAAATTCTAAGATTTTAAAAAAAATTAATAAGAATCTAAATTGTATTTAATAAGGTCACAATTTTATGTAATACGAAAAATATAGAAATAAAAAATTCAACCTTAAAATAATTTGAGATCTGAACTTAAAAGATCAAAAACAAAACTAAATTTCTAATTTATTTAAATATGAAATGGATTTTAAAAAGATAAAAACAAAATATTTCATAAAAGTTTAAAATAATTAAGTTAAAATTTTAAGATAGATTTTCACTGGAACTTCTTATGGAAATTCAAAGTTTTAACAGAATTATTTAATTTAACACATTCCGTTTTAGTGATTTCTTTTAGAGAAATATAAACTGATCTTTATATATATCCCTAGTTTTATCTTGAATATAAACTTCCTTTAAGATATTAAAGTACGAGAAGCTTTCGGGCATGGATTATTAAGCAGAAATCTTAAGAATTCTGATATTAGAAGTTTCTGTATTCAGAGTAGCTTTTTTAAATACTATTTTAGGCTCCAGTCTAGATTCAATAAAAGAACTTATATTTGGGATACAAGCAAAGAAAATTTTTTTTACAAACCTCAAGGAAATTTTGTTCGGAGACGTGTTTTTAAAATCGATCTTGCGTCATAGGTTTACTTTTAAGTGGAACGCATATTATGCAACATGTATTTTGTGAATTTTGGATAAAAATGAAAAGGATAAGGACTTAAAACCAATTATGACTTATATTTCGACACCAGTTAATTTTTCTCAGAGGTTTCAAGGTGGTTATTAACAAGATCAAATTTTATTTAGTGAGCTGGGAAACGTTTTCATTACTCAGTACGATTTAATTCTGTTAAACGTACAAATTTTATAATTTTTGAAATGGAAATTTCTTAACAAGCATTTTAATGAAATTATTCAATGAAATTGCTTTTCAAATATTTTTATTTTCAAATACTTTTGTTTAAAATTTAAAATATTGAGAAATTTTAAAAGCAAATTTATAGGCAGTTCAAACTAAATTTTTCTCTACTATTAAACAGACAATTGGACAAACACATAAATAGTAATTTGAATATAAATTTCATAAATTTTCAATTACATCCTTTTCAAAAACATAAAGAAGCTAAAAAACTTTTTTTATTTTGAAAAAAAAAGAATGCCTTTTTTTTTGTTTTTATAATTTAAAAGAAAAAAATTAAAAGTGAAGAAATAATTTATTTTTCTGATTTTGTTTTAAGGGTAAATATTATGATACCATCCGTGTTGCTTCGTCCTTATTTTCATTTTACCTTGTGTAAATATTGAATTGACCGTTGCCGTTGATAATGATGATGATGATGCCTTGTAGTAAATTACGATTTTTTGGAATTTCAATTTATTTCCGAATATAAACTTGAAGAATTTTTTTTTTGGAGAAATTTATAAGAAATGAAATAAACAGAAAAACTTTGGTTTTTTTTTTTTTTAAACTTTTATTCCCGAAAGAAAAATTGTATTCGACCCACACAAATATAATTGTATATAAATCTGTCAGAAGTTCAATGAGAAAAATTCTCTGAAAGGCAATCATTTAAACAAGGTTCTTGTGCAGGGTTTTTTTTTTTATAAGATCGAGGAGGCATTTATTTGAAATTATAGGAATTAGGTATTGATTGATATTTGGGTATACTGTTTTCGACGATTCGACAGATGTACTAATATTTTCATGAAAATGAAAGAAATTCGGTTGTGCCATTTAAAAGTACTTCCTGAATTTGTTATAATCAATTCAGACAAATTCAAATAAATTTTTATTTGAAAATTAACACGAATCAGAAAAGATCTATTTTCACGGACTTCTGGACGGAATATTGACAAAGGAGGCGATTAGGGTATACTTTCTGAAAGAATTCAAAGTGTAGATGCATATAAGAAGAGTGTTACTATGACAATATATGCTACAGCCAGAGAAGTTGAAGCTAATTAATACTCATAAGATGCTGAAATTAATGTGGTGAGTTAGAAGTTTTGAAGAGATGCTGTAGCAGAAGTTTTTGGCATTAAGTATGTGATGTCTTATGAGTAGGAAACCCTGTAAACAATATTTTTTAATTATTATTAATATTTAAATTTGTATCATTCTCATTGAAAACCTATCCGTTTATATTGAAAGTTACTGGTTTGTTTTTGTTTCCAAAAGTGAATTATTGGTTTTATTAAAAATGCAAAGGCCGTTTTCTTTTAAATTTTTTTGTTTTCGAAGTAATAAATAAGAAGGATATTTGAGTAAAAACTTATTAACGCTTTTCGTTTATTTATTAAAACTACCTTTATTCTTTCATTTATAAAAATTGAAAATATCATAGATAATTTATTTTTTACGAATTAAGTTAATTTATTTTGAAAGAATTTTGTATAGTAATAAAGAGTTGATTAAAATTTATAGAAAAGATATTTCAGTTAATTCCTACCATTATCGAAATCAATAATAATTAAAAAGTTTAATTAAATTTTCAGTAGGGAATTTGTTATTTTGCAGTGTTAATTAACAAGTCATAATTTTGGAATATCAATAATGAATAAATTATAAATACACAAAATGTATAATTTAAATTTTATAAATTTTTTTTTACTTTCCTCAAGCCTGATGAGCTTTAAAAAAATTGTGAAAGAATTCAAAAGGTTTTGCATGTGTGATTTTTGTATACATATTTTAATCAAAATCAATTTAGAAGAATTAATTGTGAGAAAACTGCATGTGGAGAGGCAGACTGTTGAACGGTTTGCAATAAAATAAGAGAAATTAAAAATTCCTTTATAATAATAAAATTGCATACTTTTAGACGTAATTTGATTTTATTTCATCTTTTGAAATAGATCTCTCATGTTTCTTTCAGAATTTTTTTCTTTTCACTTTTGAACTAATAATATCATTGACTCTCTTTTGATTTTTAATTAACTCTCTTGATTCTTCTGCTCTGTTGTTCTTTTGCTTAAACAATCTTGTGATCTCTTGTCCTTTCTCTTTACGAAAGTTAAACATAATAATATATATATGTATATATGTATATATAAGATTTTTTCTATTTTTTTCTATTTTACAATGTATTTGAATTTACATTATTTGAGAAATTTGTGGAACATTAATAGAAATTTCAGAGATTTAAAGACAAAAACAAATACAATTTAATTTAAATTGAATATTTTGCTGGAAGGTATACATTGTAACATTGACGAAACGTAAAATAAAAATTAATAATCACATTATACTCTAAAAAGAAATAAACACAATAGCTAGAATTAAATTTATTATTTCTTATTGTCCTAAGGCTTGTCTGTACTCTACTCTATATGCCTTTAAAATATTTGAATTATTTTTCAAATTTATTCTATATATTTACATGTAGTTACATATTTAAACTTAAATTAGCTATTGAGTATCTTCTTGAGCATCTTACCAAAAAAATCGCTCAGTTTAATTCAAAAATAAGAATAAATACATAGACATATTCCAATTTTAGAATTTAAATAATTTCTTATTCTAATTAATTTATATACAGCCGCCTCTTTTCCCTCTACTCTATTTTAATAATTAATGTAATTAACTCTCACAATTTTTTTAATTGGTCTCAAATTACATTTTCTATTTCTTGTTAGGGCATTATAGATTTGTTCATGAACAGGGCAAAACAATATTTCTATAATTAAATTTTTTTTTTTTTTGCTATCAGTTGACAGTCAAAACGTATCTAGATACGCTTCAATTAATTAATGGAAAATTTATTCATTATTAATCTTGAAAATACAAAGGCAAATGTAGTAGTATGTGTACGCATAATGTGTATTTGAGTATTAATCTAAAAAAAATTCAAAATAAATTGAACTTTAGTAAAAAAACAAAAGTAAAAAAAAAGCAATTAAACTTTTTAAAAATTTTTTAAATTCTTTAATTTTTATTTAAATATAATTTCAAAGTGAACAAAGAAAATTTCTTTATATACTGTTCCGAAAAGGTATAGGATGACACAGCCAAATGAACGGAGTTTAGGCAGAAAAATTAAAAAATAACTAACATAAATTGGATTTGAGTCAGTGCACTACATATCTCTTTCGTGGCATACAACCCATACCAACTCAGTTATAACAGTATGAAGAAATATTATCAGTCGTTCTCTACGTTGCCTTCTAAAATAACGAAACTATTAACACACAATTTACATTCGATTTCTCAATCATCATATTTAAACACATAACTAAGAGAACTTTATACACGTTATGCATTTTATAAGTCGCCCCATTACTTTTATTGTTTACGAGTTTGTTTACGATTCAGTTTAGTATATAATGCAATCAATAATAGATAGAAATTAGTTTCTGATAAATTATATAATCGAATTTATTCTATAAATAAATAAAATTATTATAACAGAACCAAAATTCAATATTCTTTATAAAATTTCTATAATATTGTGAAAATTCTCACCTGTCTGCATTAATTTTATATTTTCATTTAATCATTTCTATTTAATAATTTTCTATATTTTTCTAATAAACTATTTTCTATTTTAATTCAATTAAAATTTTCGCTTAAGATTTATTTACATTCATTTGAATATGTAAAACATTTTCATAATATTTATAATGAGTGGGATTTATCACTATAAAGTGGAAAACACTCTTTTACTCGTACATAATTATATAACAAAAATTAATGTAATAAAGGTGTTCAACTATTTTATAATATGTGTATACATATATGTAATTTTGCACAACAGAATAACGAATCACGTATTAAACTTATGGACATTGATTAATTGTAATTCCTTATAAATAATTTTTACAACACTTTTACATTTTCACAAATTTTAGTTGTAATTTTTAAGGTCAACGAAGAGCTGATGTAGAATACAGGTAACAGATGTAAGTTTGGAATTATAAGACAATTGAAAACTTAAAGAATAAAGAACGCTTTTTAGTTAAGTTTAAGAATTTCTCCTTTGACTTTTATTGTTATAAAAAAACATTTCTCTATTAAAAATTACATAAATATTTTTTTTCTGAAAAAAAGAATTTAAATTTTTTCCAAATTTCTAAATTTTATTAAAAATTTCATTTTTGTGTCTAGAATTACAAAAGCAACACAGTTTTAGCAGAGTGTCCCGGAATCAACAAATTTTTCTGAAAAAACTATATATTTTTTTAAATAATTTTGGAAAATATAGTTGGATCATTACCGACCGCATTGCATACAATAACACATTACATTATAGGTTATAAAATAACGCACTTTTCCACTAAATCAAAAATAAACTCTTTTTAGCAAGATGTCGGTCTGCCTATGATATTAGAAATTATGATAATTCTGTCAGATACAACGAATTTACTTTGCTTTAGTAGGAGTCTGTTTAAAAATTTCAGATAAATTTTCCATGAAAAAGCAATACACACGAATTTTATTCCTTTTTAAAGTGTCTTCCTACAAATCATGAGTCGTGGTTTGAAATCACGAGTCCTGGTTTGGACTAAATATATTGGAATACAAAATGTTTATTAAGAAAAATTACTTTTCGAAACAGTTGAATTATTTGGATGCAAAATTATTTGCGAGATTTTTGAGCTATATTGTTTGATTAAAGATTTATTAAAGATATATGATTAAAAAATTACTTAAGATGAATTTTTTTTCTAAAAATGCAATATAATTTAAATTTTTTATAAAAAAATATTTTAAAATTTTAGTTTGTTTTTTAAATTTTTAGATCTTACACGTGAATATACAAAATAGCTAGTATTCATAAAAAATTCTTTTCCTTATTATTTTATTTATAAAATGTTTACATTACTTTATATGTATATACATACAAACATACATAGTAAGGTAAAAAAAAATATACATATGTAAACTGTATAAAGTTCTAATAGAAACTTTTTTACGAATAAATTTACCAATCCTTTTCAAAAATCATTTAAAGAGGGTATAGTGTATAGTAGTGAATACAATAGTAGTATAAAAGTATATAACAGTATCTATATGTTATAAATATAATAAATGATATAAAAGTTGAGCAAATGTTGAGGGTTATTTCAGTTGTATATACACAAGGACCTAAGCCATTTACTTGAAAAGTAATTTTGATTTAGTTTTTAGAACTAGGTGTATCATACACAGATTTTTTGCTTTTATAAATATCTTGTTGCCATTTACTTAAAAGTAGAAGAATCCCTAGTGTTTATTCCATTAATATTTTTCTTAATGGATATTTTAACCAAGGTATTGTATAGTTTCACTATGAGGTTCTAATGGGTAAAAAATATTTTTTTATGCGTGCAAAATACCCAATTATACCTTTATCTTAAATCTTTTAAAGTAAAGACTTTTTATAATTGTTTACATAATTAGGGAAGAGAATTTAATAAAAATTATAATAATCTTTCGCTAATAACAAAACTTACAAATATTTTTGAGCCTATTTGAGGATAAGTTTCTCAACAGTTTTCGTTGTGTGTCGTGATGAAAAGATCATAAAGTAAAATCAACATTGCAGTGCTTGCAAATGAATAGCGCTTGCATCACGGAGCCTCAATTTTCATAGCTTATTGGGAAACTTTATTTGTGTATCTGTAAAAGCTCAAATTTACGACTTTGGACGAAACGAATTTTTGTGAGTTCGAACGAGTTCTTTGTACTTGCTTTGTTATAGTTTGTCGAATTCTTAAATTTTTTTTTAATTTCATATTAACGTACAAAAATTTGATATTTTCTTGAGAAAAAAGAAGAATATTAATAAAAAAATTAAAAAAAATTTAAAAAAATTTAAAAACTTCAACTTTAAGTTAAAACTTAATTTCAATCTCGTATATATTTGAAACACCCGGTAATAATCAATGTGTATCAAAAATTAGACATTACGCATAGAAGGTCAATAGATTTAGTATAGATACATACTCATACATAATTTAATATATGTAAAATGCAATTTAGGTATTTATTGTATTAGTTCAATTAGTTCAATTTTAATTTGAAGATTTTATTAATGAAAAAAAAGTAGTTGAAGACCTATCTGCGTCAGACCATAGCAAAGCAATAGTATTGTGTATTAACTATTTTTTATGGATGATCGAGAGTAATTAAACTTTGTTATAGTAACATTGCAATTATAAAGTTGTAGAATAATTTCGTAAATATAAAATATTTAAATTTGGGCCAATTGGTCTAAAAATTAGGTATGTTCTGAATGACTGAGACTCTCGTAATTTTGGTCTCGCAATTCTCTATTAAAAAATTCACTCAATAGTTTAATAAATGATAGCATTTATTAAAGTGCTTTTTTTTGTCATTATTGTGTATCATATTGATTTTGGATCAAAATAAAAATTAGTCAGCAAAAAATCCATCCATCACACGTTATATTATTATTAAAACTATAACTATTTTCAAAGCCAAACAAGTCCAACAATAAAAATTTATTAATATGGTGATTCCTTCCTTTTTTTTCAAGTTTTTCTGCGGAGAATTTAAATTTAAAGGAGCCATAAATATTCAATGTTAATTTTATTATGTCTGTTCTTTTGAAATTATTTTAGAGAGATCGATATTTTATTTATAATATGAATGTAATATATTAAAATTTATATATTCAAAAACACATACGAGAATGAGATTAAAAATTAAATAGAAAATGTCATGTACAATATTTATTCATATTTATAAAAATGACAGCTGAATCGATATATTTTATACATATTTTATTGATCGATTTTGCAATACTTGATATTTTCTTACCTATGGTTGACCTTGCAAATGAATGTATAACACCAACTTTAATTCGTTAAACTACCTATGTATGTATATAGAAAAAATCAAGAAGATTTTATTTTATATAAAATTAAATTGTTATATTTTGAAAACTTAACACAAATGCGTATACTCTCGCGAACTCTCATAGTATTGGACGCAATACGATTTCTTGAATTATTATGAAACTTTCTTTGAAGAAGATTATATACATTTTTGGTTTCTATACTAATAGTTTTTTGAATTAGAGCAGTTCCGATTCTATTGTTTTGTATTGGGATTAGATTTTCATTGAAATAGTAGAAAATTACTATTCAGTTGGAGGTTTGAAACAGGTTAATGTCTATTTAAAATTTTAGTTATAGTTATTAATTAGCGATAAGCCTTAATTTATTGTTTTTCATGCCTATTAGAGCGGTAATTAACAAGCTGTATTCAATGTGAGTTATAAGAATATTAAAAAAAAAACAGCTCATTTGCTCATCAAGAAAATTTTGGAGCTTGGTTTAGAATAGTCCCCCTGGTTTTTTAAAAAAAAATTTTGTTTGCAAATTTTACGCAATTTTTTTATCTCTTTTCTAACTTGCTACAAAATAATAAAATTGAAAGTTTTTCTAAAGAGGGGGCCGAGGCCCCGAGGCATTTCTCACCTCGGTTCTTTTGTGGTTTCCTATAATATTGCTACATGACCAATATTTCTATTATCGCCGAAGGTGTCACATAGTCCCACAGTCTTAACTTCGCATAGCAGATGCTCTGCAGCCTCATTCTCTTCTAAGTAGACATGACACTCTCCACCATGCCCGTCCTTTTGAGATGAATCATGTCAATAAGAGGCAAGGCGCAGTGACAATTCCAACCACCAGTCTCAGCTCTTGACATCGAGGACATCGACGCATTTCATTATTATGGGAGTCCATATATATGGAAATGGTTTCAGTAATTTGTGTAACTTATATTTGATAAGTTTTATAGTAGTTTTAAGAAGAAATTTAGCAAAAGAATACTGGTGGTTACAATGAAGGCCTTAATGTCCCAAAAAATCTTGTAGAAGAATAAAATAATTTTGTGTAATCATGTGCGGCATCAGGAGAAGATCTTAAATATATTCAAAAAGTTTCTTCAAGCCATTAGAATCAATCGCAGCAATGCATGGCTAGTAAGTTTGTTTTTTCTATATATATTTAAGATTAACTTCATAATATGATATGTATATGTATGCAATACATGTTATGTATATATCTTATAATAATTTCTTATATATTTAATGGTATAGTATTTAAAATAAACCTGCAAAGGTTTCAAATATATTTTCATTAAAATTGAATTTATTCATATTCATTGGTCAACAATTTATTCAGCCATTTAATAGTCACTTGAATTTTATATATACATTTTATAAAATAATATATAAAATAATATACAAAACTATGCGTCTCTAAGAAATATATGTGTACTTAAATTTTCTGAAAATGGTTATCTATATTTGTTAAAGATTAAAAATTCATTGTTGTAAACATAAAATGTGGTGATTTCATTAAATTTAATGAAACCATTATAGGTAATATATATACATATATGTACATATATTCCTTTATATAAAAAATAACTGTTATAATTATTCTTATTTTCCCCTATAATTTCTTATTTCATTTGGTTATAATTGCTTAGATGTACATGTATTTGTTTAAGTAATATGAAAAACTGTGGAAAATAAAATTGATTTTTAACAACTTTCTAATATTATACAAGCATAGAAATAGAACAGAAAAATATCTACATACATGTATTTTTAATAAAATTAATAAATTTTCTTTTATACAGTTTTGTATATACGAGTATATAGTCAATAAATAAATTTATCGAATAAATAAGCAATAAAATAAATGAATTAATAAATTAATTACCAATTATCAAATACAGTACATAATTTTTATATTTTATATTGGGAAAATGTAAAAAAATACAGTATTAAAAATAATAATGAACTAAAATAATATTTAAGGATTGACTCTAGTTAAGATTAGAATACACGACTTACTAGTATACAAATTTTATTTAATATTAATAGACTTATTATGTACGGAGACTTATAATATATGGCAGCATTGTACAATAGTGTGAATATTTTAGGGTATAAACTCACTGTAAAATTCTTTGCACTATTAACAAAATCGGATAAATACTTATGCTATCATATATTTGCCTTCGCCAGATTTATTTTCGAATTTGCAAAGCAAGTGGTGAATTGGACTATAGAACTATTTAAGGTAATAATTTTAATTTTATAAAATAATTTTGATGAAAATGTTGAAAATGTTGAAAAAAATATTTTTATGTTACAGAAGATATAGTACAAAAACCACAAATATTGTGAGCCATAAATTCAATTAAAATCAAACCAGATGTTGATAAAACTAAAATAAAATTCAATTTAATATTCCTTTATCAAAAAATTTGGCAAAATACGAATTCCTTACCCAAAAACTTTATAAATTTCTCAAAACGAACACCGAATTTTCCTATGAAATTCACCTAATTCGACAAAAATTCATGTTTTTCTTCTTTTAAATCTATTTCTATTCAATCGCATATTTTATATTACATATGTAATTGCTTTACTTAAACGGCTCTTTAGTCGGATCAATCTTACACCAATTTTAGTTTCTGTAGAGATTTGTTTAAAATTTATTAATCCCATTAAATTATTTATTAATTATTTATTACCTCTATAATGTTAATACCATATCATTTACATACTCCATTTTGTTCAAAAATTTTCCTATTAAAAAAATTTTTTTTTCTATTAGAATAAATGTCAAAATTTATATGGTATGCCTTTAAAAATTCATTTCAGCTGGATAATTTTAATAACTTCAAATGCCAAATGGTGTCTAGATTTCGAAAATATTTTTTTTAAATTTTTAAATTGCACCCAAACTGGAAAAAATGCATTTAAAAATTTCAAACCATATAGGTACCATTTCTTATAAAAACTGGCAAAAATAAAAAATCTATCAATTTTTTTACCAAGAAAAGATTCGAAAAAAAATTTTTGATTACTAGATTTTTCTTTTGTTTTTTCAAAATGAAAATTCTAGTTTTCCTTTTCAAAAATTTAAAATTTTTTAAAGCCAATTTTTGTTTTTCAATTAAAAAGTTTGTATAAAAATTCGTTTGAAATTGTTATTATTTGTCACACTTTAATAAAAATGTTAAAATTCAGATTTTTTATTAAAATAACGGCTCTTCAAAATGCCAACTGTTTTTTCGAGTAACTATTACCAATATTAATAACTATTGTCACCTTGCCTTGACGCTTAAAATCGTTGCCTTTAAAACTTGACATAGAAATGATTTTTCTGCTACATCTTCTATAGCATAAAAATTTTTTTAATATTTAAGGACTTAAATTAAAGCATAAGCAGGTGGGAAAATTCTATAAAAAAAATTTCAAGGTTTTAAAAATTTTTTTACGAAATTATCTAGCTAGAGAAAAATCAAAAGAAAAATTTGATTTTCCCTAAAGTTCGAATGCTTGATTCTGTACTTAAATAAAATACAGAATCAAGCTGTATTTCTATTTTAAGTCGTTTACTAGGCCTTTGCGAAACTGTTTGGTCGAAGTTCCTATGTTTATTAGAAAAGTTAGTTATAATCAAAACAACCTGGATAAGTAAAAAATTTCGTGAAAATTCCCTAAAATCCCTGGAACTCGGAAACCCTTGAGATTTGGCACCCAGTCCAGAACAAAAGTTTTACCCATTTTCAATCCTCTAACCAATGGTACATGTTGTTGCATAACTTTCAGAATCAGCCTGTATATGCCACATCTAATAGAATATGGGAAATAAGGTTATTAAAATTATGGAATTTGCAAACATTATGAGAAAAGGACTAGTATTACAGTTTAGGTAAATGTTTGAAAAATCTTGAAATTTATCCGTAAAAAATATTAGTATTATAGTGTCCTATTTTCTTGAAAATTTTTAATTCGTGCCATCGTTAATGAACAAACATGCAAAACGGCATTTTGAAGAGAATTTGTTATATTTAATATTATTCTCAAAACTAGTTGATTACATACCCTGTTTGTAATCAATTCTAAATGATGATAAAATTATTAAAAGTAACTTATACTAAAGAACATATTCGGAAAACTTATCTTACATATTGCATTTATATATGAATTATAACTTGTTAAAAATATTATTATGCTTGCAAATCCAGATTGGCAAATTCATTCTATAAAAAATACCACAGTTATACATCAAAGCATTGCAAAATGAACTGCAAGTGCAATATAAATGAATATTCGACAACTGAATGCTATATACCACACTCATATTCCTACTCATATATCCAATGTAGGTTGTCCTTATAACCAAACACTCTTGAACGTATATGTAGACATGTTTTTAATATATCTATTTAATTAACTTTAACTGTGATACTGGTAAACATGATAAAAATAAGTGGTTTTAATTAAAACAACAATTACATTTAAATCTCATATTATTTTATGTTATTGCTTGGAATTTTGAAAAGCGCAAAAAATTTCCTCAACTCAAATTTTATGATTATCCGTTCAGAATTGATGTACCATATTGACTTGTTGAAATTCAATATACACGAATGATTTGTACAATATCGTAATATCATATTGGAAATAATTGATTTATGTAGGTTTTTTTTTACAATTCTCATGTATTCTTGTAAAAAAAATTCGCTTTTTTTTTTAATAGTGCTTTTAATAATATCCTTCAAAATAATATGAATGGAATTTAAAAAAAAAAAAATGGGGGATAAAATGAATTCATTGTTGTTATTTTTCATATTTTTATGTGTAGACTCTTTTGCATTAAATATAAATATGAGAAAAAGGAAATCCAACCACAATAGCAAAAAAAAAACAAAAGGTTTTTTTTAAAAAAATTCCGGATTATCATTGCGCTTTGTGAACATTATGCATCAAATTAAAAAAAAAACAATTTGAATGCATCCGATGCATTGTATTAAAAGCCACTGTGCTAACAAGAAAATATTGAAACCAGAATATTAAAATTTAAAATAGACGATTTTTCTCCTCCAGTAATATTGCTGTTGTAACCTAAAGTTTGGATTTTCTTTAAGAAGCAGTTGGTGATCGCGAGTTTATAAGGCAGAATTTTGGTTCTGCTTTTTTAACAGAAATCAAAATTTTTGGATGTCAAGCACATATTTGATAGGGGTGTTCTATAAACTTACTCGGAGCAAGTCCTGGGTGGATTCCAAATAATTTCCCTATATTTCTAAAAATTTTTAATGATTTCCCTATACAACAATTATGTATTATGTTTAGAAATTTTTACATATAATAACTCTCTTCGAGTCAAACTTCTTCGACTAGCGACGTTTCCAATACTTGTAATTCAAAAGTTATATTGTGCTAATTTTTTTAAAAGTCGTCTGCTAGATCTTTGGTTCCACACATTTTCACACATTCACACATTTTCTTCGATTTTTCAATATTAATTTCGAAATGAATTTACGAGAATATGTTTTTTATAAACCGTGTATACGTCATAATAGGAAACATAGCTTTAAAATTTCAGCTCAGTCAGTTTAGTGAGCTCTGTATAAATATATATTTTACATTTTTTTTTGTAATTGTAATTATTATTTAGTTTTGCAACACGCGGTAAGGCAAGGCAAGTGGTCAAAGAGGTTTTACAACACTTCATTGTTATTTTTTCCTATTATTGTACTGTTATATTGTTATTTCGAGTTGTTTTTGACTTTTTCACCTTATAGTATTCTTTGGTCACTATGATTATCCAATATTCTTATATTATCACTCTAAATAAGAAAAAACGAAATACTCGTAAGTAGATCAGCTGGCTAAATATTTTGAATGGTTACTTTTCATTGTTTTTACTTAATTTACAAAATAATAAAAAAAAATTGTAAATTAAAATGAAATCCAATTATTTTGATTATAGGACTGATATTTTTAGAACAGAGGACATTTTTTTTTTTTTTTGATTTAATTAAATCATTCAGAATCTATATGCATGCATATATACACGGACTGTGTAGGTTTACTATATTTCTATTGAGCAAATATATGTATGTAGATAGATCTATTTGCATTGAAGCACGTACACAATAAATAATATTGATTCATCAATTACAATATTATCTTGATATTACAATGGATTGTTTCTGGTTTATCAGGATCAGTTTCAAAATGTCAGTGAGAATTTCCACTTTTAGAAAATAAATTGAACTAATTTTTAATAATTTAAAAAAAAAAATACTATATGTTGGTTAGTTTTAAAGGTGTCACAATAAATTGTAATTTAATCTACAAAATTGAATGATTTTTGCTAGTATCTACATTCCTATACATAATTTTATAAAACTTTTGTGATTGTGTGATATTTTTTGCATGGGAATGCTACTGCAATCAAACTACAAAATAAAGGTAAACAAAAAAAATTCAATTTGATTTTAAATATTAAATCTTTTGTTAAATAAATTAAAATTGAATAATAAATAGACATGAGGATTCATTTTAAAACAAGATTAAATTTGAATTGTATTATTAAATTATTTTCTATAAATTCCGAATTTTATTTCGAAAATTGAAATTCAAAATTGAATACTACAATACCTAATTTTTTACAAAATCCAAATATATACGCTTATCCAATGTAATTTTTAGAAATTGAGCATAGGAGTCAGTTCTGGGACAGTAGAAGATTAATCTTCCTTGAGAAAATAAGCCTGAATTTAAACAGAAAAAAGGGTACTAAATTAATTTTAATTCAATGATCTAAAGTTCGAATTTCGCACATTATTACAATGATACAAATTAAATAAAAATTTTATTTACTCATTTAATATATTTTCGTAATAGTCAAGCAATGAAAGAATATCGGATATCATCTTAATAAATTTCAAAGTTATTTTGCTGTGAAATCAATAAGCTTTTTAAAGCAATAAAAAATTTAAACTTTAATTTCAATATTGTATTTTTAATGTGGTCACATTATGTATTCGGGTTGTCATATTTCTTCGAATAAAAAAGTAGACAAAAAAAAACAGCATAAATGTAAAAAATAAACAGTAAAGTCGAACCAAGGAAAATTTTTAATGTATCAGCAGATTATTTATAATTTACGCTATTACTCTTGTTTTTCAAAATTTTTAATATCACATAAATTTCTTTGGTTTTTATAATTAATTAGTGAAATTAGATTGAATTGGCTTTGCACAATTTACTTGTATTCTTCTACAATATTTTTTTTACACAATTCTCAATTATTTTTATCCTTCTTTAGATAATCTCGTGTATTTTTGATCTAATTTATTCTGATACAATATTTGTAGATTCATTTGGATATTTGGAGTTTTATTTAATTAACTGAATTTATCGAGTTTTCCAATTATTTAATAAAATTTAGTTGAATATGATAAAAAAAAAATATAAAATTCAGGAATAAGGAACGTTCATTTCATAAAATCTAGCACTGCCTAAAAGTTTCGTAATTCATCGTGTCAATAAATACAATAAAATCGTTATAAAAATTTTATTCACGTTTAGGTACTACTCGTTAAAACTAAAAAGACATCTTGCCGGAGTATAAACAATGATATTTCATTAAAAATGGTTATTTTGTATTTGAAGTAAACTCACGTCCAATACCCGATATATCAAATTTAGTGCTATGATACTTATGCGTGTTTACTTATTTAGTGCTATTCTTAAAATTTCGACTATGCTCTTGCTAGTAAATGGTATTAAAGTAGAAATTTTCATTTATCATTCTAAAAAATAAATTTCATTCTAAAAGCACAAAAAAAAACTACATATTTTCAAATTTTAAAGAATTCAATGACGGAAAGACAATAAAGTTTAGAGTATTGAGAAGAATCTGATGTGATCATCACATAACAGGTCGTAATGTATATTTTCTAGTCAAGTGAAAGTGTGTATTTTAAACACTTCTTTCAAATTTTAACAACAATAATAAGCTTTTAGTTAAAATTCGTCGAAAAATGTAAATTCTTTTAGTGGTATTTTGTTTTGTGCTATCCAAATACCTTGAAAAGTCCGTCAGTTAGTTTTGGTAACAACCAGAACTCAAATATAGACATCTAGATCAAGACAGGAATTAATCAAGACAGACCGATAGATCCACATATCTCTTAAAAATAGTTTATTTACGCTTCCCTGTCATGGGGAAATGCATTCCCACCGAAGAAATCTGAAATTTGGTGTCATTACAAAACCTCCCTTATTGTATGCAATGCGGTTTTTAAAAAAGGGTACTATAGGAATATTAGGGCATTTCTAAAACATTACAAAAATCTGTAAAAGAGAACATATGGTAAACCAGTCAAATACAGGGAAAAGATTATCTTTACGTATAGAATAAGAGAAATGGAGTTGAAATTAAAAAAAAAAAGATTTTCTATATATTTTTTTTCCTTATTCAGCAGAGAATTTCATCACAAATGTAAAAAAAAGAAAAAACCAAAAGAGCGTCATGATTCTCTTTTATATTGTAAATAATTTGGGTACTTTGGGAGAATAGTACATATATAATTTTTGTACAAATAAAATATATTATTATACTTTTACTTTTTTTTTCCAAATAAATTCTATGAATATTTTTTTTTGCCAAATATAATAAAAATTAAAATTTGCAAATGTTTTTATGTAGGATTTTCAAATAGAAAAAAGCTAGAACTTTTTCTATTTTTTATTTAATACACTATAAAAGTCACATAGATTAAATAAATAAATTTTGATTTCTAGGATACAAGCTATAAAATATCTGCACGAGTACATTTAAACTTTATTGTATAAACATACATACTTACATATAACAAATGGCAGCCGTCAGGTCCAGAATTTTCTTTTTTTTTTGGAATATAATCAAATTCATTTGAAAACTTTCCGAACTATTACAAATTTTTTAATATAAATTTTACGGTTTATGCTAACATACACACACACACACACACACAATGTGTATTTCATGAATAATAATAAAGTATAATTATTTTTAAGAATATAAATTAAATACTAATAAATTATTTATGCAATTTGAAAAGCAAAACTTTTTTGATGGTAACTGAATAAAGAAAAACAACTTTTCCTAGACTGTACTTTGCTTTTTAATCAAAACAGAGAGCGGAAAACTTGATGTAATTTCTTGTTTCTCTCTTACATCAATCAATTTTCATGAACAAACACATACATATAAAGTATATAAGGTGTGTGTGTGTTCTGGATTGTATATAAAATTTTTAAATAAAAACTCAATTTAAGTTCAACATTTGAAAGAGTAAATTTAATTTTTTTACTATTTAAGTAAATTTCATTAATCGAGCATGTCTCATTTGGTGTTTCTGTCTCTCAAATTGAATTTTAAGGTATTTTGTTAATTATTTTTAGTTTGCTGTTTTTTTCAGAAATAGTTGAATTATTTTAACTGAATAGAAGCTTACAAGATAAGTTATATAACCCAAGAACCTTTAATTATAGAAGCTTAGAAAGGAAGTAAAAACAAAATTAAATCAAACTAGTGACTTTTAAAGTAGCACTTTTTTCTTCAACAAGGTAAAAAATTACTTTAAAAAACAATCTTTCTACTATATTATTAAAATTACTTTCATTATCAAATGATTTCAAAAATTGCATACTTTTGGGATGAGGCAAAATAAAAAAAAAATGATAGAAGCGTTAACATAATTATATTTTTTTAGGAATGGCAAATATATACTGTTAGCTTTATGATTTTATTGATATTTGAAAAAGCTTCCAGCTTTGGGGTGGGGTGCTGCAATTGCAAAGTAAAACTAATAAGCAATTTTTTCCCAACTTTTTTTTTTTGGAAAAGTGCTGTAAAAGACGAAATATTGGGTTGCAATTTTTTTTTTTTGTTTTTTTTTCATTTAATTAAAGTATTTGTTTTCAAATACTGGATACTTCCGATAAGCGGATAATTTTTTGAAAACATTGAGGGTCAACGGACCACCGTAAGCATAATCTATAAAAAGAATATTTCGAAGAGTAATTCTGTTAAAGGAAGCAAAATCTAAGATTGTGTAGTTTCTTTAATTATATGTTTTTTTAAGGGCTTTTCTGTTCACCGCTAGGTATTGGAGTTAGCGTAATAAAGACAATCGTAAATGGCAAACGTTTTAAGATTTGATTATAAAAGGAACAGCCAATAGGCGCATTACATTATTGCAATTTTTACTTTTATGTGTTTGTTACAAGAGCTCTGCTTTTATGTAAGCTTCATATTCATATATGAGTTTGACTGTATATTTAAAAGAAAATTCATTATTAATCATTAATTTTCAGGTTTTCCTTTTTAATTCTTTTCACATTTTAATTCAAAAATTTTTGTGATATTAAATTAAAAATAATTAGAAGAAAGAAATTTTTTCATTCTGAATCCCTATAATGTGTAGATAGGTCCCTAGGTCCCTATAATGTGTAGATTAAACAAGAGACATTCCAGATCATTAAGAACGCAAAGTTCATGTGAATATTGGAAATTATTGAAAAGAACAACCAATAATTAACAAATTTTAATTTAAGAAAAAATGTAACAAATATTAATATGTGTGCAAACCGTTTGTAAGATTTTGTAAAATTCGTTATTACTTTTTCTGAATTAAAACTTGTTTATACGTATAAGCTGCCTGTTTTACTCTATTACTATTTTAATAAGCTTTACAAAATAAATTGAAAATATAAAAATAAAAATTGTTATTAACGCTTTCAAATATTTAATAAAAGCACTAGTATAAATGGAATATCTGCTCCAACTCAGATGACCTTGCGTTTACATGAAAATCTTAATATAAGATTTTTTATAGAATCAAAGCAAAAATATTTTGTTTTTATTAATATTAAATTCTAATTTAATAACATATCTTAAAAGTTAATCTATATTAAAATTAAAAGAAACAAATCTTTAAAGATTCTATAAAAAAAATACTATGATAAAAACAAATACAGGGTGTACCAAAAATCGAGGGTGTAGAAATTGGGTGCGAGAAATCGAGTCTTTTCTGTGATGGAGGAGTCCAAGGTATAGTAAGATACTAAACTTATTTTTGAGATCTAAGTAAAATATAGATTAAATTTAAAAGCACGTCGGATTCCAGTAAATGGAACTTTTTCATCGATCGACTAAACATTTTTGAACTTAATTTGAAAATAAAATAATACCAGATATTTTCTTGCAATTTTATGTAAAATATTAATTGTGATTATTAAAAGAACAAAATCGTAGCTCGGTTACTGGAATTTTTCTTAAACAATTTCAAATTTTTGACAGTAGTACTAAAATATAATCAGCGGTGTCATTGAAAATTTAATGGCTAAGTTTTTTTTATCGACGAATTTAGCGAATAAGCTTTTCAAAAACACGAATTTTTCATTACAATTTTATAAAAAAAAAAAGTTATTTTTATTGGGATTTTGTAAATATAATTTTAATATTTTAATAAGTATATATAATATTTGTGTTTTGTACATGTATTAGATCATTTTGATCTGATCATTTTGATCAGCGTTGAATTCTGAGTTGATTAAGCTTTGTCTGTCCGCCCGTCCCAACGATAACTCAAAAACTAATTGAGCTAAGTTCACCAAATTTTTACAAGTGATTTATTATAGTAAGTGCCAGAACACTATTTAAATTGGGCATGATCAGGGTACCGGTTCGGGTAGCTGCCATACAACTTCAAAATTCATTTGGCTATATCTCAGATACTATAAAAACTATGGTATTGAAAGTTCACACAAGCGAGTATATTAGTAGGGCCAATGTGTTTGATAAAAGTCGGTGAAATTTCTTGGCTCCTTCTGTTAGCTGTCGTACAACTTCAAAAGTAGTTTGGCACACATGGTGTTTCGAAAAACACAGTATTGAAATTTTGCATAAATTAATATGGTAATACGGCAACTTAAAGTCATAGTTTGTCCCATTGTCAGTTAAGGCATATTTATTCGCACATAGGATAACAAATTCATAAGGGTAGTTGACAAGGTCAACTCTATTCTTTCTCGTTTTAAATAAAATTGTATATTAATATATACTTAATGCCTAAGATAATAAGATTTATTTTATTTATTAAAAAATATTTTTACTTTTTATAGAAATATTTTTGAATTACAACAAAAAAAAAATATTAATTTATGAAAATATTTTAAATAAAAATATGAAATTTTTATAGAAAGAGGAGTAATATGTATATTATGTACATATGTAGAATGTAAGGGATATTTGGCCCGAATATCCTTGAAAAATTAAATCATATTCTTATGACATTTAAATTTCAGCTTATAAATAATATTTTATTTTGGTAATGATAAATAAGAAATATTCATTTTATTTTCTAAATTAAAAAAAAAAAAAAATTTAAAAGGAAATTAAATTTTTAATTTGATTTATTATAAATATAGGAATAGCTACATAAATTAAATATTATAATTTAAAAATAAAATATAAGAAAAATTTTTAAAATAGAAAATAAAAATTTTTGTTAAAAAATTTTGAAAAAGAAAATGCCAGGATAATGAAAATTGAAATAAAAAATTCTATTATTAGAAAAGAGAAATTTTTTTTTACCTAATACTTTGAAAACCCGAACATTTTCATTTAAATAAAACTTTGAATGAAAAATGTGTAATTATCGTATTTTAACATCAAATAAATCTAAAATAGATTTTTATGGTTCATAAAATTGTAAATTTTTTCCCATAATATTTAAATAATATGAAGAAAAATTTATTTAAAAAATTTTTAAAGATTTTATATAAAAAAGTTTTTAATGTACTCAAAATAAAATGAAAAGAAAATTTAAATAATAAATTTTAATTTTTCTAAATCTTGCATTATTGGAACTTTATAAACTTATTCATATAAATGTGCTCTTTACCAATATTATGTTCGCCCAGTTTGATATAAAATGCTGAAGCATTGTTAAATTTAGAAATTTTGTTGGCATTTCTTTTTTATTTTATATCAACTAATATTCACTTAATATGTGTAATATATGCAAATCTTGACTGATCACATTAGTGAACTATTCCAATATACGAAATTATTCATATTACGTCATTTCAATAATTTTCTCCGTTAGACTAATACTAATTACTCTAAGTAAAAAAAGAACTTAGAAAAAATTTATTTCTAACGCGAATTAAAGTCAATTGTAGCCGTATATTACACGAGAAATTGCTTAGAGAAATTTCGCCAAATCATAGTTTATCAGGGACCTTACTATGTAATTCGATTTTCGTGAAAAGATTTTTGTTTTCGGAAAAATTTTAAGGCGATACCAGTCAATTTGTATGGTATTACCTTTCCTATGAAAATCGTTTCACTAAAATTGAATTACATAGTAAGGCCCCAGAGGTTTTAGTTATTGTACAGTTTACCTAATTGTAAATTCATACGATCATTAAAATTTCTATTCGATGTCTCTCTTTATATAAGAAACTTCTCACAATATTTACTCTTTTATTGAAAGTCAACACTCACTTAACTTTAATTTTCTTAGGAATTTAAATTTTTCTGCATGCGAATAAAAATTATTTAAACTTGGTTTAACATTTTAAGTGTAGTGTAGATTTTATTTTTTCCTAAAATTCTGTTCAATGTTCATAAAACCACATAAAATTTTTTTTTTTTTTTTTGCGGGAAAATTTTTTGCTAAAGTGACCACAAAATAGCGGGGGAAAATTTCAGGAGTAATCCAAAAAAAAATTTATTTTTAGGTAAAAATTAAGCTTTTAAAGAGTAAAAGACACAAAAAAGGATAATAAAAAAATAAATTTTGAATTCAAGAATGTTTGTGTGAATGTTGGGGAAAAAAAATGTTGCAATTATTTTTTCACTTCTCGTTTTCGACACATTTTCAATCAAGAAAATTTTATAATATTTTTTACATATTCACATACGTATTGCATGTAAGTGTATTTGTTACATTGTGTATAGCTGATGTGTAGAAAAGAAAACATGTGGAAATTTTCTCTCATTTATTAAATGTTTAATTCGTGATAAGAATAAAATTTTTGAATTTTTTTTTTCTTCTTTTGTATTAAAGAGCTTTAAAATTTCCATGTTAAAAGAAGAAAAAAAAATTTAATAAGATAAATTGACTTTATTTGTAAAAACAGAGAAAAAAAAAATATGACGGGGAAAATGAATGAAATTTTGTATTAAATTTGAAATTTTCCTTAAATTTACATTTTTTTTACAATTATGCAATTTTAACTTACATTTCAATTTAATGAAAGTTAAAATTTATGGGAAAAAGTTATTCACAAACCATTCGTAGATTTTTATGACCAAATAAAAAATATTTTAAAATTTTCAATATTTTTAATATTTTCGAGTATCGTTCATTCGAGCAGTTTGTGTCTCATATTCAAACAGCAAATTGAACGTGTAAGAAAACTTGGGAGTATGTTACTCGCCTTGGTACCATAGGGCTTCCACTTGATATTTCCATCTGTTTCTATTGTCGACCACTTGATTACACATCTCTTCTACACATCTGTTTCTATTGTCGACCACATTATCTTTGCTTTTACACATCTGCGCCTAGTATTCCTGGGGGGACCGGAATTTTTCGACTCTTTTGGATTCCACTCCAAGGTTATTCTGAAAATGTTACTGATAGGATTCATTAGCATGTCCGATTCGGTTCAATTTTTTTCTTTGTATTTGCTTGCTAATAGGCTTTTCATCTATTATTATCCAAAGTTCCTCTTTGCTATAATGGTTTTCGGCCAAAATATTCGGCATGTAATTCTGAGTAATTTGTTGATAAAGATTTTTTGGGGTATAGCTTTTGATTTTGATCGGGCCTTGCTACCATAATGTCTGCTGAACTACTGTTTTTACACATGACCGGAATATTCTGCCTAATTACTTTGGATAGTTACTGATTCTTTATATCGGGTGTAACATGCCAAAAGCTCCTCTTATTTTTATTATTAGTTTTATTATTATAAAAAAATGCTTGACCAAAAGCGTTATGGAACCTTTCTAAAGATAATATAATAGAATGTATGACTGTAATTGATTTATTTTTAAAAAAATTTAACGCGATCCTTTTTAGTGCTTATATATAGCAAACTCTATTTGTAAGTTTACTCTGGGATAATCAGCGTAAAATTAGAAAACATTATTTATTGCAGTCTCTTCTCTATCATTTGCTGTATTTCGAAGAATATATATGAACCCTTAAAGACTGTAAATCACCAAAATGTATAATACCTTGTAAAATAAAGTTTATATAGAAAATTTACGCTCTGGTCATGAATTATTTCATTAATATTTTTTTCATAATTTTCAATATTGTAAAATCGTCTATACTTGTTAATAGTTTAACAATCGCAACACATTGTTATTTTGATTTGATGGCTTCTTTTTCAACTAAATGTCGGACCAAACGTTTCAATATTTTCAAAGCACATTTTATTTAATATTGTGGTTTATCGTCCTTAAAAATTTAATTCAAAAATCACTTACTTCTCCTTCCAATGTATATTGAATTTTTTTTTCTTTTTTTTTTAGAATATTATTATTCATGTTTCAAACATCTTTTGAAAATTATGATGAGTACGAGTATATAATTTACTTATACATAATATTGTGTAGAGAAAAAAAGTATTTATGTAAATAAGATCATTGTACGTTAATTTTATTCATTCTACAAGAGTAAAGGTATCATGAAAAAACGACTACTTCTACTTTTTACGTACTGCCATATACATAGTGTAGAGACTTAGTTTTTTGTCCTAAAACCAAAACAGTAAAAAATTTAAATTTTTTTTTTCAATTCAAAAGAAAATTGAATAATGTATGAATAAAATTCTGTTCTAAAAATTTTTAGATTTGCTCCTTAACATTCGTAAGATTCAGCAACTTCAACTAAATAATATTAAACACTCTGTACTTCAAAGAAAGAAATTTTTTTAATCCAATTTATTCTAGATTTATTTAATAAAGTTTATTTAACACCTTAAAAAAAAATTTTGAAAATTATTCAAAAAATATTCACATAATTTACCACAATAATCACTTTTTGTTTATCATCACATCTACATTTTATATGAGAAAAAAGACAAAAATATTATTTGATGTGGTCAGCACATAACCGACCGCAATGTACATTTTCTAGCATAATGAATGTGTTACAGAAGATTTTAAAAATTCGTTTTAAACACTTTTTTAAAATTTTAAGGGCACTAATTAAACTTTTAGTTGACATTCCTCGAAAAATGTAAATTTGGCTTTTAATACATATTTTCGCTTTGTACCGCTCGAATTCCCTGAAAAGTTCAATAGTTAGTTTCGTCAGCGAACAAAATTAAAATATTAAATTTCAAGAAATTCTATCAATCAGTTGCGCTGATATGGAACTAAAAAAGACACACTGACAGACCGAATGATCGATAGACCGACATTTTTCTAAAAATATTTAATTTACTCTTCCATATCATGAAGAAGTGCATTCCCACCAAAAACTCGATATGTATAATTTAATTCGATCACATAACCTCCCTTATTGTAAGAAATACGGTCAGTAAAAACGAGAATATAAAAACAAAAAATTTATTTGCAATATTTTCCAAATTGAAAAGATAAAAATTTTCATCTTTTTCTTGTTCTTTTTTTTTAATGGAAAAATATTATAAAAGAAAAAAACAAATTTATTGCTTGTTTTTTTGTTTTAAAAATTGTCATTAAAATGTCGTCGTAATTTTAATAATTTTTGAAAAATATGAAAAATGGCAAGAAAGAGAAAGAAATAAAGTTTAAAAACAAAAATTAAAGCTTGAGGCTAAAGTCTTTGATGTATAACACTTTACGTATGTATAATATACAAATATACGGAATATAATTACATACACACAAATTCAGTAACAATATTTTTCTATACACACGTTTAAAATCTTCAAGGATTTTCTAATTCACTTATAGAAAAAAATTGAAATCATTTAATGATCGCGTTTATCGTTTGCCAACTTCACAAAAGGAGAGTCTAAATTTTATGAAAAATATTGAAGAACAAAAAAAATATACATAAAATATAATTTAAATTCATGTATACATACACAATGTATGTATGTATAAATATCAAACACCCACATATAAAAAATATTTTATTTTATGAGTGAGACGTTACAAATGATTTAACCAGTGACTATTCTTGTAGATAACACACTCTTCATAATTTCCATTATTTTTCGAGAATAATGCAAATTAGAATTATTTTACTGTTATGATTCTAGCAAAAAAAATTTGCATTTTCCGTCATTACTCTTTATAGAATACAAATTGTTTTTCAATAATTTTCTTATTTAGAATGAGTACAACGGGAATATTCAACAAGTTTAACAGGATTTTGCGTGTAAGTGTTTTTTTTTTTTTAAACAGAATGTTTGAAGATTTCGTTCAGTTAACGGTTAAAGTTAATATAAGTAGTTCAAAAATCTAAAACTCTATTAGAATGTTTCTTAAAGTGGACTCTTAAAAATCTTCTGTATCTGGATTTACGGTGAAAGTGTGATTCTACAGTAAAGAGAAAATTTTAAAATCTCATTAATAATACTGAAATACATTGAATATTCACAATGTTGGAATAATATTAACCTTTAACTACTGATGTCAAAATTTTGTAGAACTATTGTTGATGTTTGGTCTCACAGATCGCTCAAGTATATTCTTTTTGTTTAGATTAATTAGTCGTTACACAATTACAGAAACAAAAAAAACGTCTTACATTTCTAATCAATCTGAAAAAAAAACATAAACGGTTCCTATGTTAATTTGATTATTTTATTTCGTTCAATGTCACAGACTCCTCGTCAACAGATAGACTTTAATATACTAATTTATTTGTATAATAAAAGATATTTTTAATATATAATTTTCAAAATTTATTCAAATAATTTAAAATATAATTCTGTGTTTAATAATAAGAATTTTTACTGGAAAATTGTTCGATTAAATGTTCCAATTAAAAATTTAACTTCTATCTAAAACCATTAATTAGAATGCCACATGACGAGTTCGTAAATGCAAGATAATTATATTTTTATATATACATATACTTTTTTATATAATTACATATAAAATGGTGATCGTATAATATTTTACAATAACCATTATGTATAAAAGATTATATGTGGTTGTAATGAAAATTGCACAGGTATATTAATATTTTTTGCCAAATAATTTCCTTGATTTCTGTAATTAATTAAATGGAAAATAACGAACAATCATTCCATAAACAGAACTACATACATACATAAATGTATGTATATAGAAAATTTAACAAAATTTTTGGCACATATCGTATATACTTAATACATTGGTGTATAATTTGTAATTTAAAATGATAAAATATTTTTATCTATTTTATGTGTAGTACATTAACTGGAGGCAACACGATTATTTTTTGAATATAAATTTGTAATATACTGATTATACTCGTATAAGGCAATCAAATAAGGTGTAAATTAAACATTAGAATAATAAATTGAATTCTCTTAAACCATACTCGTATAGGTACGAAAGTAAAACAAAAAAATTAGCACTGCCGAAATTATAATATTAAAGGAGTCTATCGATAATATAAACTCCACAAACATAATACTATTCGCCTAGTATAATAAATATTTGAATATTTGAACTATACGCTACTAATGGTATGTCAGAATTTTATAGCAATAGCATTAGTCGGATTATAGACTGAACCTTATGCATATGGATTCAGAATTGGATTCATATTTAAGAATATTAACTTTTGAATATATCCCGAATCTGAATTCAATTCTATATACACTTATAATTTTTAATAAATTTTTATCTTATATAATTATAGAATATTTTTTCTTGTTTAGCTATTATTAGAACAAATTAAGTTTTCGAGAAATTCTTAACTTTAATATCATTCAGAAATTAAATATCAAATTATATCTCTGTTAAATTGATTATGTCACACCACTCAACTTAATTAATTTTACATAATAATAAAAGTATTTTTTACTTTATTAATATTAAAATTAAAATAGCATGAAATAAGAGCGTTTAAATGTCATCGGAATTTGAATCTTTTATTTTTGTATTGTATTTAAAATAAAAACCTTAGTCTAATAAAATTTCTTTATTTTTTAGCATTTTTCCAAAAAAAAATTTTAAAAAGTTTCATTCTGTTCGTCCGTCCATGGACATGCTTACGAAATTTCTACGCCCTAGAATTTCTTATCTATTTAAAATTGGAAAGCCTAAATTTCATACGTAAATAGATCTTTACCACAAATTTCCATAGAAGAATTTTTCACCTATTTTCTCCGCTCTAAAAGTTATAGTTTCCTAATACTTTAAAAATGCAATTTTTTGGTATCGTTGTTCTTCTAGATCTCAGGTTGTAGGAGTCTAAAAAGTTTATTTCGTTAAAAGTTATCGCTTCACGCAATTTGTAAATTTTGAATTTTTGGTATCTAATATATCCGATCCGAAACTGTAAGTTTTTCTAAATTGCTATAAATGCAGAAAGTTAACGGTAATTTCCATGCCATTAAAAAATATAATTATTTTTCTTAATTCAGGCAATTAACCTTTAAATTCGAGCATTATTCGAGCATTCGAGTTGCACTGCAAAGAATACATGCATTGCTCATCCTGATTGTATGCAATTTTTGAAATATTTTTGTATATGAACGAAAGTAATTAAAATGATATTATTGATTGTTTTCAAAAGGAGTATTTTCACTTGTTAAAGTGAAAAGTGCTAGATTACAAACCATTCGTTTCACCCTACTATATTTTTACTTAATTTTTAATATAAAATTTTATCTTTGACTATAAAATGTACAAATAAAATGTATTATAATTTTTTTGTAGTTGTATAAGAATTACTTGAGTATTAAAAGGATTTAAGGATAATAAGAAAAATGTAAAAAAAAAAAAAATTCATATACTCGTGCAAAAAAAAAATTTATTTATAGCACGTTTTCAATAAGTTTCTAGCTATAATTAGTCTCGATAATTAATGTTCATCAAACTTTGAAAGTGATTTCCACATCATCAATAATTGTGAATGATTCGTTAAGTATTTCTTTTTCGTCCTCGTACAATATGGGAAAAATATAAACACTATATTTGTGGATAATGTCAATCAGTGTTATAGTTTCTTCCTTTAGAATCATATCATTCGTAAGTAAGTATAGCTATTGCGAAAAATTTTATTGAAAATATTTAATGAATGAATAAAACTTTTGAATAAGAGTTTTGCAAATACTTTATTAATTTACTAATATGAAAAATTATTCATGTTTTTATAATTGGTTGAATACTCGTAGTTAGCCGTTAAATTATGTTTGCCAATTTCTATATCTATTAGGTAAAAATCCTTATTCCTGAAAGAAAATGATGATCTATCTATATTTCTTCCAATAATTAGAAGCAATTTTTTGACTGTGCAGAAAAAAATTTTAATTGCTTCATCTACAATGAATTCAATGGTTCATTAGTAGAGGTAAATGAACACAAAGTAAGTTAAGTGCCGATCAAAGAAAAAAGGTACATAAATTAGGCAGATGAATGAACATTTTTTTTTTGTTTTAACAACAATAACTTAATTAATGTAGCCCACTTAGAAATTTCGTAAAAAATCTTAATTCAAGTAGAATTATTCAATTTTATATTTTATGCCGGTATAAACGTTTTTTTGGTTAAGTGTTTGGTTTATCGTTGCTAATTATTTAATATTTAGTAATTTCCGAATTTATCAGAACTGTTATAAATATTTATAGAACTAAGTACATAAAAGTTTGCTATACATTTACAGGCATATATAATAAATATTGTGACTTGATATTGTATTTAGAATAAAGCTTCATATAATTCTATGAAGTCTTTTCGACTATTGACGTAAATTAAGAAAAAT
The DNA here is from genome assembly GCF_029603195.1 of Condylostylus longicornis. Taxonomy (NCBI): domain Eukaryota; kingdom Metazoa; phylum Arthropoda; class Insecta; order Diptera; family Dolichopodidae; genus Condylostylus; species Condylostylus longicornis. The sequence continues at coordinate 207,607 of NW_026578009.1, read as the reverse complement.
CTTCAATTGGACTGGGACATCAATGTATAAATACTTTATTTGCAATAAAGTCTATACGTAAAATTAATGGTGCAAATACAAACAGTTCCATTATAAAATTTTAATCTAATAAAATTCTTAATTCTCACGTTTTTAACTTATATTTTAAGTAACATTTAACACCCAAAACAGTAATAAATCTAAATATTTAACTGTAAATCTTGTTAAAAATACGTGTATATCTACACCTATTAATTTTTAGAATATTCCGAATGATATAAATTTATATAAACATATTTAAGAGAACATTCAAAGGTATATAGGCAAGCTTGCATACATATATATATGTACATACATACAAATTTAGTGAGTATATGTCCCACTGAGATTTTCATCAGTAATGTATAGATTTTACTTCATTACTATATAGATTGTTAGGTTATAGAATATTATATATGCAACATACATATAATATACGATATACATACAATAATACACATTTATAACTATTATGTATAATGCATAATATTGTATATACAAGAGAAAAGTATAGAGGTACTTTCAGTTTCATTGAGATATCAAATATCGCAAATGATTAAAAATCAATAAATTCACAATCACATACACTTACGTGTACTGTTTGAATAAAAATGTTACAGTGAAATAAATTCAAAGTAATTTTAAAGCTATACAGAAAACAAAAAATAGAAAATTACGTGCCATATTGAAAAAAAAAACGTAAAAATACCGTGGCTTTTAAAAAATAGTAAGAAAAATTTCAATGAAGTGCGACTACTGCAGGCAAACAACGATAAAGTACAAACAACAAATTGAATATGGTTGTCGGAAATGTCAGATTTGAAGTTACTTTTTAACAAAACTACAAACAAATAGATTTAATAACCATTATTTGACAAGTTTACGAAGAGCAAAGAGCTTTTTGTGATTGTTTTCCTTGCTTTTCTCTGCTCAGTGACTGCTGAATTTATTTATTTTGGAACAGATTGCATTTTTTAAATTTTTTGTACTGCGTTTCGAATATTAGGTTGCAATTACATTTTTCTACTGAATTTCGGAAGTCGTGGATATTAATTAATTTTCAAAATTTTATGAACTTTAAATTTTATGAATTTTATGAAATTTCAAAATTTGACGAACTTCTATGTGTCGCAAATATTTTTTTTTTGTATTCTGCTCATGACCGCCATTCCTTATTAGAAATTTTTTATGAACTATGAGATATAAACTAGAATTTTTGATGACATAAAAGCAGGTAGCTTGGATTATTTTCATTTTGTTTTTTTAATGTAGATGTAGGTGAAACATATAGCCTTGATTTCGCAACAAAACACAGTTTATTTAACATTAAAAGGTTTATTAAGCAACTTGTGTTATCAACGCGAAATAAAAGTCAAAAGAAAGAGTGACAAGAAAACTTTCTGGGCTTTTCTAACATGGCATAGTACGCCATTTGGTTCCTATGTTATTATTAATAAGGTTAAGCTACTTTGAACTGTAATAGCTTTAGTTCCAGTCTACCTCTGGCGAGCAATCTTAAAATATTATTTAGAGTCCATGCTATATAAAATATTTACGGAAACTTACTTGTTATTTGTCGCATTATTTAAAAATTAAAATTGAAAACTTGAATAATGAAAATATGAATTTAAAATTGTGTTAAAATCATAAATACACTCTATATTTTTTATTATAAAATTTAGAATTGTAATTTTAACAATAAATAATTAATAAAAGGTAGTTCAATTGCTTCAATTTCAAGTTAGGGCAATGCTGGAATCGACACATTTTTCAAATAAAATAATTTTATTAAAAAAATTTCTTCAATAATATTATTGTTATAGACTCACCACATTGTACATAAAATCTATGGTAATAAAAGTCAATAGAAATTCATTTTTACTTGACCTAAAAACAAAAAGAAAAGTATTTTGAAAAGACTTTTAAATATTGAATTAAAAAATCATTGGAGCACTTTATATAAAATTTTTATGATGTTGTAAGGATAATTAGAATTGAACAAAAATAATAAAAGGTGAAAGAAAAATAATTTATTTTAAATTGTTTGCGGCACAATTATTATTTTTTATTTTCAGATCTATATTTTAAGTTACCCATGATTGCACAGTTAGGTCAAAAGAGAATTAAATGGAAATTTTCATTATCAAAATATCATCAAAATGAGTGCATTTAAGAGTTTTAAATTAGAACAAAAATTTGAAGTACGGGGATTTTGAATCCAAGATTTATTTATCCTAATTCAGATATTTTTTAACAAGAAATTGCCATAAAGAAAAAATGAAAAAGCTTAAATTTTTTTTGAATTATATTTTTAATAAAAAAAAAAAACTGTAAATTTTTTTTTTTGGTATTTCGTTTATTTTTAATGATTTATTTTTCTTGTCATTACTATAGAAACCCTCCCGTACAAAAAAAAATGTGCGTTTTAAAGAAAAAAAAAATTTTTTCTTTGTATTTTTTATTCGGACAAGATAAAAATGTTAGATTTATTTTATTACAGCTTTAGGGTATACCAACATGAACACGTAAAGATTTTTTTCAAAAATAATTTTGAAATTTTGTTTATGTAATTTATATCTGAATCTGTTATGTGATATAGAATTGAGCAGACCAATAGGATTTTTAATTGATTTTTGTTGGAAAATTTTTCATTAATAATTGAAATTTTAGTCAAAAATCTACCCAATTTTTAATTGATACTTAAGAAAATTTTAAAAATAAGATTGCAGTTCTAAGAAATTTATTTAAAATTTCCAGAGGGATTTTTTCTAATACGGTTTAAATTGGTGCAATAAATTTCAATTTTAAATTTCAACACATGAACGTTTTAATTTCCACTTTAATTAGTCATTTAATTAGCACATACCATTTAAATGACTTTTTCTTTGTTATTCTTCCCCGAGAAGTATGCAATATTACTATAGGTATTAATTAGATTTTAATATTTATATTAACCGTGAATTTTTTAGCCACTTAAGTTGTTAAAGTGAAATTATTTACTATGATCCAATCACGATTTTCTGTTTTATCTTTAGTAGTAAAACAAAATATATACGATTATAACAAACTGTAATCGAACATAATAGCAATTTAATATACTTTGTTAATTTAAGAATAACTATTTAAATTCATATTCCTCAGTACTGACATTTTTATCGTAAATTACCTTGCAGTTTGACTATGCTATGTTGTTATTGTGTGTATAACTAATAATAATCATTCTAAGAAAAATTTTTTATATAAATTTAAATTTTTGGTGAGAAAATTACAAAAAAATTTCAAGAATCAGCAAAAATATGTTTTACAACTTTTTGAAAAAGTTACTAAACAAATCTTTGTTGTAGTAATGTTGATGTACGGTAAAGAACTGGTTCGTATCATTTTTAGGTATATATGCAATATAGAGATTGTCCCTATTCATGTAATAAAATACCATTACATTTTATGAGCACTATTTAAATATACACGAAACAAAAATATTCTCTTCACTTAAATATCTATATATACATATATATTATAAGTATACTCATATATGTTTTTAATAAAACACCTTTCTTCACTCAAATTATATGACAGAAGCAATGTTGATGGTTAAAGAGTAAATAAATGAAAGGAAGAAAAAAAAAGAAAAAAAAAATACAAATTATAAAAAGAATTTTTTTTTCCTTGCTCAGGTATTTTAATTTACAACAAGTGTATATAGAGTTATAATATAATATCAGTTATAAAAAGCTACAGGGCTATGGTTACACAATGAAATATGATAACAATAAAAAGAATGGTAATAAACAACAATAAATACTAAGAAAATATCATTCATTCCCATATACAAAGAAAATATCTTTGTTAATTTATTTTGACATTGTCATGTACAATTAGTTTGATACAGTAATAAGTTATACGTTCCACCTATCTTTAAATATAAAATTTATATAACAATATGATACTTATTATATAATATATAAGCGTAACGTATATTTTACGTATACGCTTACGTTGATAATACAAATTTATAATATTAATGTTTAATCTAATTAATCTGCTAGTGTATAGTATAAGTGTAAACTTTAAGTTTTTGTTTTATTATTAGTCTCATATTATTAGTTCTCTCGTTGAGCGGCCACGGCCTCTTGCCCTGCCGAGGTGGGCCGTCTGTGAGTCTTTTCGTCCGCCTTTTGACATTTTCTACTCCGATCTCTCTGGTTTTAATTCTGATTCCACGAGTTTCGGGGAAATGATGTATATCTAAGCAGGGATCCGCTACACTTAGAGAAGGTTAAATGATCCAGAGTGCGCCAGTTATCCAAATACTCAGTTCGCGACTTTTGCTATTTATCTTCGCCCCCAGTCAAGCTAATTATCGGCAAGGGTCGTATAACACATTAATTCGGCCCATTAGATCTCATCTGGGGATAAGCTCCGGGAATCCTGGCCCCTAGTCGGCTTCTACACCACAACAAGGTTGATAATCCCGTATAAAGAGATAACTATAACTATAATAGTTAGAATAGAATATTCTTGTATATGGCGAAACTACTTGTAACAAAAAATTAAGGTATTCTATAAGAATAAATCCGTTTATAGAAATATAAGAGTAACAATTTCTTTTATAAATTTTAAATCTAAAAGAAGTTTTTGTAATAATTGCTGAAGATTCTCGATTTCCTCTTTGACTACCTAAATATCTCAATTTTGATCGTAAATTCCTGACTTCCGTGAATACCTAGGATGGTTCATTTTCTCTCCTGGTTGTATAGGGTTAATTACTTTACAAGATTGTGTTAAAAATATTTAATTATATTATTAAATTTTATTGTACTGTCTTAATCTTAAAACTTTTACCATACTGTCTTGCTAATAATAATTAAAGAAATAAAAAATATTTTAAAAACAAATTTTTTTTTATTTTTTCATAATATTTTAATGTTATAATAGTAGCAATTACTGTGGTAAACTGTTCAACTTAAAAGCAAGTAAAATAGAAGCTTTACTGTTTTGTTAACTAACTTTATATGTACTTATATAAAAATATTATATTATAATAAAAACAATAATAACAATAATGGCATAAGAAATGCAAATAAAAGTTAAAAACAGAAAAGTAGCATACAGAAAAAATAACACAAATATCCTGATGAAACGTTTTGTTTTTCTGCTTTTGTTATTACTTTTATTAGATTTACTGACGTGGTTGTAACGTAAATAATAATTCAAGTACGTAGTATATAAGTGTGTTTGTGTTGAACAGAAAAAAAAAATTCAGAGGAAATTTCTTCAAATATTTATTTAAAAGTTATTCTAATATAAACTGTGAAAAAATATTTTTTCTTTAATTTATGAAAACGTAAGTAGCTATAGAATATTTTTCTACGGTGAATGTTGACGAGCTATTGTAGATTTTAGATATTTGATTAATAAATAACCAATAAATCCTTTTTAATAATGTTGTTTTATATGCATATATCCGTATATTTTTATTGTCATAATAATTATAATTTCTTTTGAATTGGCTCTATAAATGTTATTGAATTTTTCCAAATATTTGTTCTACCTAATTAGTCTTTAAATGATTTTTTACTAAATATTAAGTTTGTTTCAAAGGTAGTGGAGTAGTTTATTGAATTATGAATCAAATATTTAAATCGAGCAATATTTTTAACTTGATTCAGAAAGACACACAGCAATATTTAACTTTGGTTAGATGATTAAAAATAGATGAAACTTTTTTCTGGAGTAGGTGCCAAATCTTAGAAATTATAGAAATTTTAAGAAAATATTGCTTAACTTCCACATGTCTGAGAGATTTTGCTTATAAATTCTGTTCTATAAAAGGTAGCAGCTTCAAACAAATGGGTTTTGAAAGGGCTAACAGATGGCTTCATAAAAAATATCACAATTTTTGATTGTTACTTTAGAAAATACTATATTTGTCTATATTAAGAACTTAAATATTTACAAAATGTGAGTTTATTATTTTTTTTAAATGTATTTGATTATTTGTGATAATATTATGTATTTGAAGTAGATTGATTAAATATTATTGCTTCAATTATATTTAAAATTAAGGGACATGATTATTAAATTTCACGCACGTATAATTGAATTCTACCTCATTTTAATAGAAAAATTATATATCTGTTCGTAAGGTTATATATCTGTTTCTATGGGAATTTTATTTGGATTATGTATTCGAAATCTCGTCCAAAATTTGAACCAATGACATTCTGTAGGTCTAATATAGGTATAATTTATAATATCAGCAATACATTGCTCTAGAGTTAATTGCTCAAACATTTATGTTATAATTTTCAAAACTCACAGAATAATAGCAATATTGCATAATATAAAGAATTGTTAAAATTAAAACAAAATCTTAAATGAAATCTAAACTTAAACCAATCTTTTTGAAATATAAATGACAATTTACTTAAATATTATAATCTTGAATACATATTGTAAATTTGAATAAAATAAAATAAAAAAAAAAAAATTTTGTATGAGCTATAAGTACAGGATTTTACTGCTTGGGTCTACTTGGAAACTCTTTAGTTTGAATTGTTTGAACGAACCAGACGCAAAGAGAAGTCTAGTATATTTACTAATAAAATCTTAATTAAATTTTTTATTATAATTTAAATCATCAAAGTAATGTGGTAAAGCAAATAATTATCATAGAATTTTCGATATTACCTACTTAATATTTTTGTAAATTTTAATTTCCGAAAATTAAATAAGCTATATAATTAAAAAAACATTTATTTTTTATATCCTTGAGTTTATTTCTAGTTACTTACGCTTACCATTCCTCTCAATTGCAAACAACTTAATTATAATTTTATAAAAAAATATTTAAAAACCTCAAGCTAATTACATTCAAGACATTAACAGGTAACTTAATCGTGTAATTATGTGATAATTACATTACTCAACTAATTTCGTTTATTTTATTTTTTATTTTTTTGGGGTTTAAAACCAAAATGGTATTTTTCTTAAAATAGTTTAGATTATAATTTTGGTTTTTTCGTTTTGAGCACAAAATATACACATACTAGATAGAAAATTCTTTAAAGAACGTAATATAGAACTTTAGTATTTATAAGTACAAACATCTGTAAAGTGGAACATCTGTTTTGCTTGCGTACCAGCATAACATTGAGTTTTTGTTTAAATAAAAATAAGAGTTAGGTAGGGAGTCTACATGGTATTTTTTGAATGAAATTTTTATAGAAAATTCATTATTTCTGTAATTTTACTTTTGAAATTGAACGTATTTTGTATATACAAAACTATTTATAATATTATTTGAAAATCATTTACATAACAGAATTTTCTATTATGTAAATCATTTCCCATATTAAATGAGAAATTTGTTATTCAAATATAAGGGAAATTTACATAAGATATTCGAATTTTCATAACCTTCAATTATTACTTAGAAATCATTTACTTTATTTTCAATTAGAGAAGTGGTACTTTTTCAATTATACTGAAAAAGAGAGGTGAAATATTATATTTGGAAATTTCAGTAGAGCCATAAAATGTGCTTTTAATTTATAAAGAGCAGATTGTGTGATTTGCTTTTCAGTAATTTTTTTGTATTTAAAATTTCTTTAAAAAAAATAAAATAAAATAAATTTCTGAAAATTTTCTGAATTTTATATAAACGTAATTTTGTGGTCTTCATTTTTCCAAATTATTTCGGTAATTAGTTTTGAAATACTTTTGCTGTATTAAGTTGAACTGCCATTTAAAGATTGCCATTAAATACCAGTAATAAAAAAAATTGTGTCTAATCTTCAAATAATTAATTTCTATTTAATTTCAATTACAGTTTCTTTTTAATGCCTCAGGTTTGTACAAATGAATATAAATAAATTTCAAATCAGAATTTCAAAAACTAAAGAATTGCATGTAAAATATTTATTTAATTTTTGGTCAAGATTTTGAATTCAAAACTGTTAATTAAATTTCCCAAATTGAATTTCGCAAATTATTTTTTTGCATATTTTTAGGGGTAAACTATTTTCGAAAAGGAAATCTTGCGGGTATAACAATTTCATTTTTTTTGTGAATGCTCATCTAAAATTCTTTTTTTCTTGCAGACTTTATCTTTTAGTTTTAAATTGAAAATTTTAGATAAAAAAAAATGCAAGAAAAAAATTACTTAAAACAGAAAATAAATCTCAGAAGACCAAGCATTTCCGCAGGCTTTTTCTTCTTTTTCCTAAGCTAAAAAGTTATTATTTTTTTTTGTGGAAAGTAAAATTATTTGTCATAAACGCTTTTTACTTTTCCCTTTTTCATAACTTCCTTCCGAACATTTTTATTCATTTTCCTTTTTTCAACCGCCTCAATTTTATGCAACAACGAAAATAAAGTAAAAAAAAAATTTATAATAATATCCTTCAATAAGGATACGGAAGTAGTTAGAACAATAAAAGGTTAGCAAAAGGCAAATGAATAGAATTTGAGAAAAAAAAGTTTTTATTTTTCTTGTTGTTGTCGAGTTTGATTTTATTGTTAGTTTTATTTTAGGAAGCCGCTATTACCATTTTTTTTTTTGTGAATTTTCTAAAACCACACAAATCTTGCTGCCGTACATGAAACTTACAAATCTAATATTTGTAAGTTTCATGAAAAATTTGGAAAATATAATCATTTGTCTTATTTGGGAAGCCTATTTCAGAAAATCCAAACAAATGAATGAAAAAATAAGCGTAATTAAAGAGAAGGGGCTTTAAAATATTTAAACTAGTCTTAAAAGACATTTATAAATTTTCCATATGTGAAGTACTTTGATCTTGTATTGGAAAATACTACTTGTTTCGCAATTGCTTGATATTGATAGATAGAGTTGCCGTATAATTTTCACTTCATTCTATTTTAATTTAGTTGCTGATGATTGCAAGTCAAGACTTATTATAATTAACGTTTAATATGAAATTTCTTTAAGAAACAAATTTGAATTTTTTTTTTTATTGAATAAGTAGAGAATAATTTTCTCTGAACAACCTCTTACGCAGTTGCTCGTTTCATTCTCTACTGTAACAGAACAGATTATTGCATATAAATAAAATTTCTGAATATTTCTTTGTCTAAAACGTACAAAACATTTGCTTCTCATTATTTTTTTATAAATACCAGAAATACTTTCCAACAAATTTATATTCCGGGATGAATGTTATTTTAGTGGGGCTTGGTTTTGTAACAATGTATTTTCAAGAAAAAAAGAGTCAAGGTTTTCAGTTTCATAAAAAGTTGAACATTTTTCTAATTTTTGAAAATTAGTTGGCAATTTTTGCAAAGCTCCAGAATACATAATATATTCTTAGTATGTTATTCCAACAAATTTTCAATGTAGCTTACATTAAATTATACCATTTTGAAATTTAGTATATTCCCGCACACGTACATACATATATCTCAACTCGTACCTTTATGAAAAATTATGTCTATACATGCCTCACTTCATATCTCACTTTCTTTAATGTTGTATTTTACGTTTTTGAATTAATGATGCTATCGCCAAAAATTTATACAATGATCCCAATAAATGTAGATAATATAAGTATATACCATTGATTCTATACACTTTCATTAGCCTTTTGGGCTTTTTTGGTTTAAAGAAAATTTGTGAGTTTTGCACATAGATATATGTACATATGTACATATTGCTTTAAATATATTGTGTTAATATTAATGTGTTCTTTTTCTTTATATACTCTTATAGATAAAAAAAATTAACTTTAACTTAAGACTTTTTGGATATAAATAGATCTAAAATAAATAGCAATAAAAGAAAATTATGATTAGACTTTAAAATTTACTGCTGTAGGCTTTAAACATCTTATTTGTTTGTTAACATGAAAACTCATATGTTTTTATTATTTTGAACATATGTAGGTATATATTACGTCATTATGTATATTTTATTCCTATATAATACGGATCTATAATACTCTTGGTCTATATGACGTATTGATTAGTCAAATAAGTAGCTTAATGGCTAATACTATTTAAGTTTAACTGTCGTCATTTGTGTATGCGTATAAAGTAGTAAGTTAATATGTAAAGTTGAAGATCCTTTCATTGTGGCATTATACATTTGGTTTTTTTTAATTTTTAAATTTATTTCATTACAATTAATTGAAATTATATAGATCTTTAAATAGTTAGCATGAGAAGTATTACAATCGTTTTTTAGCTGTTATATTAGAATTAGTAGTAGTAGTAGTAGTAGTAAGTGAGATCCATGCACTAGGCCAAAAATAAAGCCCATCGACAACTCTCATTACCCTCATGTAATAAAATTCCAAAAACCATTTACCGGAATCAACTAACCTCCTTGGCTAATATCAAAAGCTGTGCCAAAGATTCCCCCGATAGGTCCTCTAGGCTATTATAATTAAAAGCTCCCAGGACGTGCCACCTCTTCCACATCAGAAGCGGACAGGCACAAAGAACATGTTTCAAGATCTGTTTTTTGGAAGATAGTTTGAGAACTACAGCTATATACGAGTATTAAGAGAAACATATTTAAAAGTATAACTTAAGATAAAATTTGAGAATAAAATCTTTTATAATATGCCAATAAAATAAAAGAAAAAAATAAATATATATTTGTTCTTTTAACACTAATTTGGATCGCATTCACTAAATTAACTCTTAAGTTAATATTCTAAATGGGATATAATAAGAAAGATTTTAACAATGTCTTTTATCATTGCGGATGATCATAAATTACAATAACATATTGAGTTTTTGTTTGTTCTTCTATTAAATAAGTGTAGAATTAAAATAAGTAAAATACGAAAAATAGTGAATATTTTAATCACATTTTACGATTAAGTAAAAAGTGTAAGTGGCGACCGCTCTATATGTATTGAATTTAGATATTAGATTCTTCAATTCATATTCATAATTCATTAACGGTTATGGTTATAAACAAGTGCGGATGTGTATTTTTCATAAAGTAATCTACAAAAAAATTGTTATTAATTCCATCTTAGGATCCGTACATGAATCAAAATTGGAGATTTATGAATTAATTATAAAATTTTTGATCTTTTACTATTAGATTAAAACAGACCTCAGTCCGAATTCATATTAAAAGAAGGGTTTTGATTTATTCGACGCAAGATTTTATGGTATTTTTATAAAATCGATGTCATTTTTGGAATCGTTTAATTCAATTTAAATGCAATCTAAAACAAAATTTGAAATATTTTCTCATATATTTTCAGGATATCAAAGAGATCTGCACAAAGGAAGATTTGCTGCCTCCTCTTGCTGTCGAAATCATGAGATATAATAAAATATTTTTATTTCAAAGATTTACTGCTTTGATATACGAGTTCCATACAGAATATTCGATATATGAAGCCGAATTCAATTTAGCAGTTTGTGCTTTATAATCGATCAATAACAAGACATGTCGCTTTCCGGAACCAAAATATCATATCAAAACGTTACGGACCAAAATATATTACTTTTCGTGACGGAACTTATATTTTTGTGTGGTAAGCGTACGACACAGATATTTTTGTATGTGTTTGATATTTTTTTCGAATATCTGCCCTGAAATCCGATAGATGCCATTGAAATTTCATTTTATAATATTAAAGTAAATTTAATTAACAAACCAGTTTTTCAAACAGTCTTTAATTATTTAAGTAATTAATTAATCAGCCTTTCAAACAGTCTACAAGTCAAAAATTTTATTTATGAATTACTTGTTTTCAATTCTTTTCCAGCCCTAAAACTATCATTCAAAAATTTATTAAAAAATAAAATTAACAGATAATAATTATTATATGGAAACCATCATAAACCTTATTTCTTTAACATTATTTCAATTTAATCCCGGATAAAATTTTCTAATATTCCTTAAATCAAATTAAAATTAAATTTTTCAAAGAAAAATACAAATAAATCTTATCCTTAATATTACGGTTACTATCAAAATCACTAATGATTTTGTAACCATATAACAAGTCTAAACAATATTGTTTAAATTTCAAAAATTAGATCACTTTCAACTAATAAGGGTCATCCAAAAGCATGTGACAATAAAGAAAGTAAAATAAAGAAAAAGCAAAACAAAAAACATTTACACAATATTCCAAATAACATAAATTTTTTCAAAACAAAATTTTTTTTTGTAATAATAGTATAAAAATTGGATAAATTCTTGGTAGACAAATATAAGACTTACAAAAAAAAAATAAATCTCATTGGATTAACTGAGAATAGGATAGAAAATTTTTTATATGTATAAGCAAACAAAAGCAAAAACAAAAAAATAAAATAAAAAAAAATTGAATTCATAAAAACTTTTTATCAAATTGTCTAAAGAAAATTCTTAAGTAATTCCAGAATAAATAAATTGGTTATATGCTTGATTGTGTGTATATGTGTGATTTACACTGGTTTAATGTAGGTACATTAAAGATTACATTAAAAATCATAGCTAGCCAGTATAATGTAGAAAGATTTATACTTAAATGGCATAACTGTAAGTTTTCTTAATAAAAAATATTTTTTAATTTTTTGTAAATTTAGATTTTCTTGATATTAACAGAAAGAATTAAAAAAAATTTTTTTTTATTTATGATTTTAAATCAATTCTGTTCATCCATCTGTACGCCTGTCAATCCGTTCGTGCGTTTGTTCACAAAATTTCTACAGCCTTAATGATAGAGTCTAAGTCCTAAAAATGCCAATTTTTACAAAAATTACGACTTCTTTTCTCGACCCGAATCTACTTTCTCTACTCTTTCCATAGTTAGAAATTTGAAATTTAGTAAGTTCCATGGCATTGATAAATTTTTCCATTCTATAATTTATCGCCTCTTACTTACTGAATTTAGTGTTGAATTTTATTACTGTTACATTATAGAATTTTAATTTTTTTTGTGCTCCCTAGAAATATGCAATTTTTCATCAAATAAATTTAATAAATGTTACTGTACAAATAAATTTGTGTATGCATTTAAGTATATTTATTTATAATTCAAATAACGCAAATTTTTATGAATTTTAGCTAGGCTACAGTATTATTAATTTGAACCAGAAAGAATGTATTTGAACTGATCAACGAAATTCGGAATAACGAATAAAATTTTTACATTAAACGGGAAAGTTACATAATAAAAGTTACTCACTTTCAGTGTTTTATTTTATTGCACAAAAAAAAAAACACAATAATATCATGAATTTTTCTCTGATACTTAAACATAGCACGTATATCAAAAAATTATAGATCCATTTAAAAGATTAACCTTTCAGAAGAAAAAGATAGGCGTTATTCGTTTTATACATGAAGAAGGAACAATGTAAGAAATTCCTGATTTACGTCAAAAAAAAATTTTATTTCTTGTTTCGTTTTTTTTTTTTTTGATTTTGCAAACAATACTTTATAATAAATTCTAATTACGGATATTATACAAGGAACGAAAATGAAGAGTCCTTTTTAATTTGAAAAAAATCCTTACTAAGAATTGTTCTAAGTTTTTTTTTCTTTTTAAATTTTCATACTTTTAATCCAAAATGAAAAATTGTTGTTTTATTTATTTAAAGATAAATTTTTTCCTTAATAATTATTTTCAGTATTTTTCCGGAACAAATTGAAAAAATATCCTTAACTTTTTAAATTTCATTTGTAAAAATTGTTTCAAACTGAATTTGTAGCGAAATTCAAATTCTTTTTCTTTTTCTTGGTTAATTTTAAAAATTTAAAACATTTTTTCTTCTTGAATTTTTTTGTAAAAAAACTTAGGAATTACAAAATGTCCTTGATTCTATATCATAAATAATACTGTTAACTTTAGAACTATCTTATATTAAAATGCAATTTACGTTACTTCAATTTTCAAGGATAATTTTGTAAAATCACAATATTTCGTTTACAAGACAAGACGTTAAAATTAATTTGTTATGGCATTTAAAATGGTGTAATTGAGCAAAATCATAGTTAATATTTTTGTATCGTAAATAAGATATGAGAGAGCAAGCGAAGTAATTTCCAATTAGAAAAAAAAACTATATGTCAGAACATTATATACGAGATATAAGCAAGTTTAAACGGTGGGACGAAATTGCACGCTTACATTAAATAAATTAGTGTATATTTTTAGGAACAAATTTAGTGTTTAAATGAAGTATAATTCAAATAATTTCAAGGTAATATCGGTAATATTTTTTATAAATTTAATTCAAAAAATTTGTTATTTTGAAAAATTTCATTTGGAATTTGGAATAAATTTACGTTCCGGATGAATTTTATGTTATTAATTTTAATTTAATGAATTAATTCTGCCTCATTTTGTTTATATTTCTGGTTTCGTATATAAATTAAGTAAATTTTATGATAAATTGCTGGTCAAAAGCAAAAATTAATTAAAAAAATTAATTTTCAGTTTCGTTCTTAAAATTACTTGATTAAATTGTTAAATTTTTTACTTAGATCCTTTTAATATTGAATTTTACAACGAAATAAGTAAACGCAACCAGATCCAAAAATTTCGCAATTTTTTACTTCCATGTCAAATAATATATGTTAATAAAATCTTAACTTTAATCCCGAAACTTCAAATTTTAAAAACTCTGAGTAAATAATTATGAAGGTGCAGTATGTACAAGGTTATAGAAATTTAATATTCTTATAGCTAGAACAAAATTTTTCTATACAACTAATTTAAATTTTCAAATTAATATTTTATCTGCAAAATAAATCATTAGTAAAATATGAAAAGAAAAATTTAATTGATTATTGCAATTTAATACGGTACAATAACCAAATAGTAAAGTTTTTATTAATTTTGTGAAGGCTATATTAAGAGGATATTTCTGATTTACATTAAACTTTTTTTTACTTCATTAATAAACTTGTGCATAATTATGAAAGAATAAAGGCATAGAAAAATTTTCGAAAACTAATGAAAATTTCCAAAGTGAACAAAATTATAATAAAAAAAAAGCAAGTGAATTGTAATTAAACAGGTAAATTTAACATTAACTTCTTGAATTGTGTGGCAGCTACCCGAACCCGGTGTCCGAATTCGTCCGATTACAGTAGCAGTCGTCCTTGGCAGGAAAAAGATAATTTGTGAAATTTTGGTGTCGAAAATTATTCGTTTTCGAGTTATCTTGCGATAGGTCGGACGAAAGGACATGTTTAAATAAACCCAGATTTTTACGGTGAGCAAGAATATATATATACATGTTCATATCGCAAATGACTCCTTCAAGTCGTTAAAAACTCCATACTAAGATAAGTCTAAGACAAAGGTGCAGGTTATAAAAAAGCATCAGAAAGAAAACAAAATTTTTTTCCGGCACAGACCTATAACACAACAAAATATTTCATGATCATTTCATACTTTTAGGATATGAGAAAAAAAACAGTTGACATATGGTCGGATTCGATTCAAAAAATGAAGAGCGAAAAATGGAATTTTGTTAAATTTGATAAATGATAATTTGTTGGTTAAAAATGTGAAGAAAAAGCATTTTTTTTCGAAATTTTTTGAAAATTTTCTAAATTAATTTTTAGATTTAAAGAAATTAATTAATTTCAACAGACTTTTGACCTAAATTAATATAAATTTCAGGCTAGCTAAATAAAGTGATTGAAATTCCAATCTAAAAAAAAAATTGCTTTGTTGCATGTAATTAAAATATTACAAAATAAATAAAAATTAATATTTTGTAATTAAAATATTTATTTTATTTTAATATTTAAATATAAATAAAATAATTTAGCTATGTAAATAAGAATTTTCCATTTCGTAAATATTTTAATTCACTATACAGCAAATATAAAGGTATAAAATATTTTTGAAAAATAAATAAATTCACATCAGATTACGGTTTGCAAATAAGCACATTTCCTTTTAATAATATTAATAAAGGTGTTGGAAAAAAATTAGGCTTGCTATTATAACTGCCTATTTTAAATTTAACCCTACAATGACTTTAGAGTTCGGCGAAATCAAAAAGAATTTTTTATTGCGTTAATTGTACAATAAATTTTTTATTTTACACATCTGTAAAAAAGTTTTAAGTATTCAGTCACTTAAAATATTCAAAATTCAATTGTGATGTGCTAGTTCAAACCCAAATGTTCAAATGTTGTGTTTTTTTGGGTTTGATGCTGTTTCTTTTTGTCTTTAAGAACTAAATTTTTGTATTCTACCATGTTAAATAGCGATTTTGCATAAAGTTCCAAATTCTTGTCGCCTTTTAAGACAATAAAGTTGGTTCTTTGAAATCTTAAAGTAAATATTGATGATATCTTCAAAAAACAAAGTAAAAATGAGGCATTCCACAATACTAAAAGTCATTGAGGGATTTTGAAGAATATCCAGTCTGTCTAGAATTAATAAATCTTGCAAATTTCAAATTGTGACAATAAATCTATCACAAGGAAGGACAGCAGATTGAAACATCAATTTCTGATACGTTGCTTTGTTTTGGAATTACGTTCGAAATGTACTAAGTATCAAGTAGGTTTTATTCATATTTCACTTTCACTTACTCTTTTTTCGACCATTTTGCGAATAAGAGAGGTTTTGTGATAGCACCGAATTTTGCAGATTGAGTTTTTGGTAGAAACGTACTTCGCCATAGCAGAGGAGCGAAAATATACTATTTTTAGCAAAAGGTAGACCTGCCGATTTGACTGTCTATCTCAAATTTAGTTGAAGTCATTTTGATGAAAATTTGTATAAAATTAATTTTGTCTAACTCTTTACGAGGCGACTTTATATTTTTTAGTATTACTAAGGAACTAATTGAAGAAATTTTTAGAAATTTATTATATAACTTCTGCATACAATCTAAGAGCAATCTAAGATCTAAGAAATTAACATGTTCATAGGTTTATTAACTAAAAGATAATTACGAGTATCCTTAAAATTTCAAAGAAGAATGATTTTACTAAATCTTGCGATCGGTTATGTTTTGACCACATCAGACTTTTTGTTTTATGTGAAAGAAATTAAAAATATTAATCTAATAATATTTCAATAAAAACCATATCGTATTTGCATATTATACACAACATATACACAACGTTTGTATACATACATATGTACATATATAGTGTGAACACATACATTTAGCTATATTTCAATATATTTAAAAATATCATCCATCAGGTATCAAATAGGAATATTGAATCCTGTTATCTTTAAATTGTAATGTAGGTTGCGGCACGGAATATATTAATAAAAATCTACATTAACATAAAAATAAGATTTTTATAAAAATATATTCATTAATTTTACTTTATATAAACCAATTTCATTTCTACCTTATGTTCCTTTATAGCAGCTGTGTGTATATAACAAAAAATATTTTATATAGAAATTGTAAATTTTTAATATTAAATAATATTAATATGCAAATTTTAATGCGTTTTTATTTTATAAATTCACAAATATTAAAAAGAAAAGGTATATGGCATTCAAAATAATTTTTATTTGAAAATTTTTCTAGTTTTAAAGTTAAGAAATAATATTGACTTGTGCTTATTCTTGTAAATCCAGTTCCAATAACTTTTGATTCATTCATGTCGGAAATTTACCTTTGATATTATAGCTTAACTATATTTCGGGGGAAAAGCCCGTTCGGATCGAGGCCCTTCGGCCCTTCGTACGTCGACCCATAGGGTCTTTTATGATTTCCATCCTCACCTACATTAGAATTATACATAGGCCCCTGACAAATTGCATTACAGTATCCACATCAAGCTGCGAGATTTCCATCGTGGTTACAAAGTCTCTTTCAAATCATCGCAGTCGCAGATGAACAACCGCCTTACATTCACACTTTAAGTACTCTACCGTTTCTTCGTTTTCAAAGCGGAGAGGACCTATTGTCCTATACCACAACTAATTATACTTCACCTTGTAATATTGAAGTTTTAAAAGACTACTGTTCGAATTAAGAAAATCTTTCATTATCATAATAAGGAGGTGAAAAAGTGTGACAAGTATTTGACAAAAATCAATTGAAATTATTAATATTTAACACGATTCCGAATTAAGTTTAAACCAGTTAGTGTTTAAGCACGAAAAGTTTTATAATTTTGAAATCTATAATCAAATTTGTAAATTTTCATGCATAAGTTTCTATATATATATTACGCTACATTTATCGGAACGAGAGTTCAAAGTAAGTAATCTCAAAAATACTAAACAATTTTATTTTAAGTGTAAACCTTATGACTATGTGATAATTTTGTGTTAACTCAATTGGCAAAAATTACAAGTTCAAATGATATGAGCAGGGCCGTTATTTATCAATGTATCTGAAATATTTGAATTATCGCCGGAGGACAGAAACGAATGCGATTAATGTAAATGACAAGCAGAAATTTGTCTTTTGGAGAAAATATATTTTAAATATTAATAAACCATTTCATATAAAACGTATATATATATATATATATATATAATATATATATATATATATATATGTGTATATTTTAGTATTTTGCATATAAAAAGCAAAAAATCATTAAAAATTCTTATTGAATTTTGAAGAGTAAAGATAAAAGAACCTTAAAAAAAATTTTTTTTATTTGTGATTTTTTTTAAAATGAAAATTGTCAACAGGAATCATTAAAATTCTTTAAAAAAAAACATCAAAGAAGAAGAACGCACAAGAACTCTAACAATTTAAATGAAATTTAATGAAGTTATGAGTAAGTGTTTAAAATGAAAATTTTATGCCAAATGGTTTGTTTGTAACTTTTGATTCTTCAAATTGATTTTATTTTCTTTGAATTTGACTATATTAATTTTTGCAATCGTTGAATTTGTTCCAGAGCATATGAATTTGACTTTATTATTATTATGTTTAAAACTAGATTTTTAGAAATTTGAATAAAAACGTAAGTGAGTAATAATTTGTTCAGAAGAAATTAAATTTCGTAGTTTTTTGGATCTAAATTTAAAATAAATAACTTTCTAGCTTTTTTGCCGGCTGTCTTGCCTTGTCTTCTAGCCCTCAAAAATTATCACACTTTATAGCAGAAAAAAATTGAAATTTCCAACAGCTTGTTTTTTTCAAATCCGTATACTATTCTCTATTCATATTGAGATTTTAGTAATTAAATTTTATTAGTTGGAAATCATAAGTAATTAATAAATTGTTAGATTAAAGTTGTATCCTTGTTTAGTTTTGCATTCCTTTCCTCAATTTTACCGCCAAACAGCTTTATTTAATTGTAGAAAAAAATTTCTTTAAAATTTATCGCATTTCCAAAAAAGCTTTAAAATTCATTTTTTTATTAAAAGAAAGAAAATTGTTTTTCAAAATATTCTGAAACTTTTTAGAATGTCAAACAATGAATTATGTATAAGCAGTTACTATTATAGCAATAACTATTATAGCAATTTTATATCTCATATTAACTTTATAGCGGAAATATTTTTTAAAAATTTTCTTAATATTTCTGTTTCCGAGTAGAAGTTTACGTATTTTTGAATCTCTGAAGGCATTGATCAGCAAACTTTTTCAGGTGGCCGGGCATTTTAAAAGTATTTTAATGCTAGTCGCATATTCAAATATCACCTAAATAGAAATGAAATTCATTTTTATCATATTCACTTTGGATTTCAAATCGTAGTGACGATTTGTATTGTAAATTCTTTGAATACACTTATAAATTCTTTACAAATCAAGCATAAAATTTTTGAATTATCATTAACAAAAAATAATCTGAAGTCATGTTTTCTTTAAATTCCGATTTTCTATTCATTTTGCCTAAGATAAAATATGAAGTGTTTTAACAGTTAATTAAATGTAGCATGTATTTCTCTATTATCTATTGCAGTTGTAAATTTGATCATGTTTATTTTCAAAATGCTCATATGAACGTATAGCAGCTAATTAGCAAAAATGAAAGAATGATAAACTTTCTATGTATCATTCTTTCTATGAGTATGATGATTAAATTTTCTTATTTCATTATTCTCTCCCGTCCACATTTCGCCACATTCTAGCACTTTAAATTCTATTGATTTTTCCTAAAATTATATTGACATTATATTTCCAAAAATAGTTTACTGGGCCACGCGAAAAGTTGTTAAGTGATGCATATTGCCCGCCATTCGCAATTTACCGACTCCAATTCTTAAGAAATGGGAGTATGTACATTATTGAATCACACAATTTAATTAAAAGTTGTGGAATAATTCAATTTTTCAAGATACAGTTGTTGTCAACTATAAAACAAATTTGTAAAATTTTTGTTTTCCATTATATACTAAAATCCTATCTGGTAATACCGTAGCTCAAAAATTTTTATTCTAATGACTGTTTTGTATATTTTAATATTCACTTAATTTCTTTTTTGTCTTTATTTTCTTATATACTTATAGCAGAAGTTTAACAGTATTTAAAGACTATTATTATAAATTATAAAAACACAAGTGCACAAAAAAAAAAAATTCAAATTATATTAAAATTGTTTTGATTTCTTTTTTTTCGAGAATTTCATTATCACTTGTTCCTTTCTTCATAATGATTTTTCTTTTTTTCCTTTTATTTCTTTTTCACTTTAGTTTTTCATCTTAATGTGTTGGTACAATCGGTTGGATCAAAGCTGGAAAAATAAGATTATGTTTTAACAACACCTTATGGGATATAAAAATATTTTATTGAATTTTGACCATATCAATTATCTTTTATTTTAAGTAAATTGATTCGATTTAGTGAAATTTTTACTTTTTATAAAAAATAAAAAAATTGCATACTTTCAGGATTTGTGTAAACTAAATCTTTATAAAGTATCTAGAAAAAAGTGTTTTTAGTTCAATAAAATTTATTAGGTTTCATGAAAATGTTTGATTTGACATTTCTTACAATCTGTGAAGTCTATCAAAATGTCAATTTGGCGTTTCACATTTGCATACATAGGTTAATAGGTTGTATGCGACTTTATGAGTTTGTAACAAATTCGATAGATTTTATAAAGAGTTTTTGAAAAAAAAATCTGTTATTGCATTCCATCTACGTAATTTTATTTTATTCTAAATAAAAATTTCCAATTATACATTTCAAATTCTGGGATGGAAATTGAGAAATTAAATATTGATTTCATACGGAACGATTAGGTTAACTACAATTTTAATTTTTGTTATACACGTTTCGTTCTATTTTATTTATATATATAATATGCTCTTAATATATAGTTGTGTTCAAATGTAGTAAGTGCACACAATTAATTCTAGTAGAGGGCTTTACATTAGTAAACAAAATTATATTTAAATTTAAAGATCAGTTTCTACTTCTAGAATTTTAATATAAAACTGGCTAAAATTTGCTAATAGTTCCAAATATTGCGGGAAAATTTTCAAGTATTTGTTATTCCTTTGAAAGAAACACAACTTATATAAGCTTTTACTTACTCTGACGTCATTGTACTAAAATGTCTAATATATTATACAATAAAGCATAATCCTTAAAAATCTTAAGCGTGGTTTAATTTTATTAATTTATTCATTTACATTTATGCAACTTAAATTCTTATTTGATAAACTTTTTTTTTTTAAATACATTTTATTGCAATTTCTTTGTTTTTCTTTTTGTTGCTTTCCTGAGTGAATTTACTTTACACCATTTAAAAATTGAATTTGATTATTTACATATTAAATCACAAGAAAAAAAAGTACTTACTCATATAAATCAGAACATTTGCTTGTGTGTATGTACATACCTACATATTTGTATGTATAATAATACCTACATATTTATATGTATAATAATATACACTTGCTTTGTGATTATTTGCTCCCTTTTTAACTTATTCCCATGTATAATTTTGCAATTTCATTTTTGCTTTTTCAAAACTTATTTAAGGCTTCGCATATAAAATGTAAAAAGTCGGACAAAAAAAAACAAAGAGTAAGATAAGAAGATGAGAAAACAAAGCTGAAACAAAAAGAAACAAATTCATAAGTTTTTCTAATGCAAACAGAAAGAGATAGAGAAAAAAAAAACTCATTATAGTATTTATCTTTTTCATCATGGCAACTGATCTCCTCATTTAAGTCTTATCCTTCTTTGTGTAAAGATTTTTTTAATATTTTTTTTTTTCATTGTGTTTTTTATACTTTTTATCTATTTACATATTATTACCGAAAAAAAAAAAATCAAATTAAATTATACAGAAAGTTTTGTTTTAACCGCCAGCTACCATTGCTACCGCATAAACACTTGTGCTATTCCAATATGCTTACAAATATTGTGTGTGTTAGAGTGAAATAAAAAAGAAATTCGATAAATTTTTTTTTTGTTTTTTTTTTTCAACTGTTTTAATATTATTTCTCTTCTTTGGATTTGTTAAATACACAATAATTTTAAGTGAGGTATTAGGGTTTTATAAGGAAAGGGTATTTTAATAATATAAGAGTGACCATATTCTTGTTATTATGTTATAATGGTTATTATTATTGTGTTCATTTCAACTTTTTCATTTATTGAATATTATTTAAAGAAAATCATAGATTTAATTCAAATAGTGTGTTATGTCTTCTTTTAGAATAAATTTAGTCAGAGAAATAAAGGTCTAATGATGACAGCGTGTAAACAACACAAAATTTTAAACATTCAAGAATTTTATTGTATTCAGCACAAATTGCTAGTGGATTAAAATATTAAAATATAGAAAGCACGTTTGAAAAAGAAACAAATTTCTGCTATGTATGTGTAATTAGGATGAATATAGGGATCTGAAGAGTTTTGACTGTAAATTGTTATAAAATTTATAAGATGTTTAAAAATAAATTCCAACTGAATGAAATGAGTTTTAGGATTTACTATTGGCTATTCAATTAAAACTAGTGTGTCTCTAACATATAAAACGGTTTATTCATCTTACATTTGTAATAATTCAAAACTCAATTAGTAAACTATTTTATCTTGTACAATTTCTTATTGATTAGGATTTTTTTTATTATAATATACTAATAGAGTTGTCGTTGTTTTAACCTCTAGAATACAAGTTAAAACTAATACGATTTCTAAAATTTTCAATATGAAATTTTAAAAGAAGAACTCGAATTAAGTTAAATTAAAAGATAAAATTTTTAAGGTCTGGATAGTTCATTTCTTTCGTTGTTCTTCTATTGGTATTTCAAAAATTATTTTCACTTTAATATTTAGAAAAAAAAAGAAGAGTGTGGTGAATAGAAAATCATGTTTAATAGCAAAATATTATTATAACATGCAATTATGTGTGTATAAAATTTTCTTTTTTTGTTTTGCAAATATTATCATAATAATTTCTTATCACTCTCTCATCACAAAATTTCGTTTTTCTCTTTTCAATCATCGTCTTTGTCTGCTGTTGTATTTTGTTGTGTCGCTTTTTGCTTTTATTTTTCTGCCGAATCGAATGTTACCATCATTTGCAACACTTTATGAAAAAAATATAATATATTAAACAAATATGTTGAGAGAAATAGAACAAAAGCAATATAGAGAAGACAAACTAACTCGAAAAGTATGGGAAATTATGGAGAAAAATACTTGCGTCTCTGTATTTTTGTAACAAAATTTGTTTTAAGCAAAAAATTCAATTAATATTTTGTTCGTTAACTTTTTATATTTAATAATTTTTCTTCTTTTCTTTTTTATTTTTTTTTTTTTGGTTATTGTTTACAAAATCTACTTTAATCAAAAGATCATTTAACTCAAAAATGAAATTAGAAAAACTTGCGACAGCAAGTCAATACAATTGTGTGGTAAAAAATTAAATCTATTGGAATGAGATTGAATTTATTCTACACAAATTATAGGTAGACAGCAAGAAAAAAAATATAAAAACAAAAACATAAAAATAAAAATTCTATATATTATGTACGTATATAGGATGACATTCATTTCCGTTTTGTTTCTTGTATTACCTATCCAGATATTTTCCAAGTATTTTGATTAAAATTCAACCAATTTCCGGCTCAAATGAAAAATTTTTCGTTTAAATATTAATTCTAAAGAAAATTAGAATTTTATCTAAAACCAAAAAAAATTAAGTCATTTTATATTATTACTTTTGCTAGGGACTACAAGAGAGAAAAATATGTAAGTGAATTTTTAATAATGAATAGAACGGTATACGTACATATATAAATAAAATGAATTATAGAAAGTAATAAAAGTATGTTAAAGATAATGGACAAAAAGACTGCCCCAAAACTTTTTCTATTAAACAAAAAGAAAAAAATAAAAGGAAACAATGACTATCTAATAGTTTGTCTTTTAGGTAATTTTCAAAAGCAATGGAATCTGAATAGATTTTAATGGAATTTTGAGATTAGAGAGTAAAAATTAGCATTAAAGAAACGAGAGAACAAAAAAATTGAAAAAAGAACGCAAATTATCTTTTTAAGATTAAAAATAAAAAGTATGAAAAGAAGCTAAATTTTTTTCACTCATGACTTCGAGTAAAGCATATAATGGTTTCTTTGTCGCTAAATGAATTGTGATAAAAATTTTAACTGGAATTCCTTCTAAAAATTACGTATATCTATTACTAAATTACTAATACAACGTAACATATATCTATTTAAAATATTATTCGTGCAAATTATAATTTATTTAAAACTAATTTTTAAAGAATTTAATTTAAAAATGTCTAAAATATCCACAAAGAGATATTGTGGTTCACTTATTAAATTAAAATTGTAAAGGTTAATTTAGAAAATTTAAATGTACGCTATTAATATCATAATCTTACATCATAATCATAGACAGTTGCCCATCTCCTTTTCTTATATCCAGTTTTGATAGAGAACATGGTTCATTTTTCTTTTAACGAACTATGGATCTGTCGAATGTAAATGTCAGGAGCTTTAGCTGACTTCTGAAAAGCTTTGGTTGATTCTTCTGAGGGCGGAGGATTCTATGGATCTGGCTCTTTAAAAAAATTTTTTTTAAGCAATCTTAAAATTTATATAAATACTAGGCTATAATACGTCTCGAATTGCCGTGAACTCTGAAGAAAGGGAATTTTTGCTATTATTATTAATTATTCTAGTCCTCTAATGCAATAAACTTTTCTTCTTTGTACACCACATAATCATACTATATTTTGTTTTTATTTAAAATGCAAGTGGCCTTCATGATCACGAGTCTAGTAAATTGTAAGCGTAAATACGAGCCGCCTAATTGTAATTTTTATTTTAAAATTATCAAAATCCATAAAATATAAGTTAATCATAATCTTTACAGTGCATAAAATTGTATTAAATTTGTTTTTTTCCTTCTGAATTGCTTTTTCCGGACATGAGGCCTCACACTGTTTTTTTTTTTTTCAAAAATTTCCTAAAATAAGAGTTGTAATTTTATTTGAACACATTCGTTGAGTTTTAATTGGTTATTGGAAGTACATATAGTCTCATGATAATTTTTTAGTTTTGTTAGTGAGAGGGAATCGCTTCTTGTTTTCAAAATAACGTTAATAGATGAAATAAACATGATAAAATATAAAGACTTAACACACAACTTAACTCACAAGTTATTTGAGCGTGAAACTATTCGAGTATAATATTATATATGGGATTAATTAGAGGGAAACTTAACTAAACCTGACAATTTATAAAGTTTTCAATAATTCCAAAGCAATTTGCTTTAAAATCAACCTTTCAATTTTCAGCTCCTTTTTTTCAAGGACATTACATTATAAATTAAGTTAAATCAAAAATGAAACTTCCAATGGACTTACATATATAAATTCATTTTGAAAAACATTTTTGTTAAAATCTTTTAAAACCTTTTGTCTTTATTTTTGTATTTTTGTTTTTTACTTGAAATGTAAACTTATTCTCTGATGCTGTTTGTTATACATATACTAATTCATTATTAGAGGGATTTAAAAATTTTTATATGGAACAAAATATCTAAAAAGAATTATGATGATTTTCAGAAAAAGGATATCTATTGTTAATTCAATCTCTGCTGTTCTTATAATAGCAAAATGAACCTGAAGCATTTTTAAATTGAAATATTCAATTTACAAGATATTTAATGTAAATTTTCCGGATATTTTATTGCATTCTACATTTAGGTATAAAGTAAAATGAAAAGGGTACAGAATTATAGTTTTTGTTTCTTCTTTTTTGCTTTTCCATTTAAATTGAATTTTTCTTATAGTTGTCAATTCAATTTTTCAAGTAAGCATGAAAATGACTTTTATATGGTGATAATATTAATAACCCAACAAGTTCAACTTAGTTTTAATATGAAAAAATGAACTACTAAAATTTAGTAATCTCTTATTAACATTTATACAGAGTATTTTGTATTGCCATATCTTAAAAGCATTCAGTATTTCCATTCTTTATTTTTCGGAATTTTAAATAAAAAATTTTTAAATTATATTTTATAGCTTTATTTAGGACTAGTGATTGATTTTGGAATATCACTCTGTGTTGGGATAAACTAAGTATATTATTTGATATTATATGCTGTTTCAAATTCTGCTTCGTTATATATAGTGTTGAATTAAAAATTTATTTAGAGTTCTGGCGTGAGTTTTGCTCAACAGTCTTTGCTTTGAGGAGTAAGAGACTGCAGTAAATCATCTATTGTGTGAATGTGAGGTCGGTGTGCGTTTAAGACTGAGAAAGTTGTATGAATGAATTGGAAGGTCGATATAGTCGGAAAACTATCCCTGTTGAAATTGTCATAATTATGTAAATTAGGATATAAATCATAAAAGATACTATGGATATAGTGAAAAAATATTGAAAAAATTGTCTTTATTTCCTATAACCACATTTTGGAAATAACAGCAAACTACAATAAATAATGGTAGCAACTTTTTATCGAACACTTCTTACTGTAATAGTTCTCATTGTATTTTTAAAATACATATTTCTCTTTTCCTCGTTTGTTGTAGTTGGTAATAAACTAAAAGGAATTCATTGTATATTTAAAAGACATTAGTATTTTTATGAAATTTAATTTGCTTTAATTTTTTTTTTTAATATCTCTGAATACTTAAATTCAATGCAATATTAAAATATAAAAATAGAATAAAATGAAATAAAGAAAAAAAAAGAAATGTTTTATACAGAAATGCCTGGAAATATGCACGTATGTACGAATTAACATAATAACTATATAATGTTAATGCAAGTAGTCGAAAATAATTAATTGAAATCGTCCAGTTTTCCAGTACCTTTAATATAGAATTTAAGAGTAACTTTATGTTTTACTTATAAATTTATTAAATAATTTTCATATTTTTAAGCTTTTCGTTAAAAAATTAGAGATAGGAACCAGTTTCGATTTCCAACAAAATGGCTGCGTAGTTATATACAAATCCTATCTATGGTGTTAACGGCATATCTGTACCGGTTCGAATACATGCGTAATGGAGGACATTCTTATGAATTCAATCCGTCATGTCTCCATTTAAAGAAAAAGTTTGAGTTTTAATAAACATTGTTATGGCATCTTAAAAATATAAAAATTTTGTGATCAATATGTAAAAGTCATAAAGACCGAATATTTGTAATTTTCTTTTTTTTTTGGAAAATAAAACTGTTTTGAAAATAATTTTAAATTTAAGGATTCTTATTGTAACAATAATCCAAAGAATAAAATATTAGATTACGCCTTGAGGTGTTTTTAAAATTCAATTTACGTAAAAAACAAATTACATTTACATGTTTATAAACGTGTATGTATGCAATTTATAAAAAAGTCATTCTGAAAAGAAGGAAAACACCAGGAGGAAAAAAGCAAAAAAAAAAATCCAAATTCAAAATAAAATTTTTTTTTGGGAACGCAAAAAAAAACAAATTACTTTTCATCACACATCACTTATTCTTTCAATTTTCTTTTATTTTATTTTATTCTGATTATAAGCAACTATACAAATAATGCCTATGTACAAAATTCACGCACACTTCTTTCTCTCTCAAAAAAGTGAGGTTTTTTGAAAGTACAAAGATTCCGTTATTATTTTCAATACTTAATCCATTCTTTAATATTTAACAACAAAAGGAAAAAAAAAATAATCAAAATAAAGTTGGGTCAAACCAATGATTTGTAAAGTAGCACTTTTCCCCTTCAACTACTGGTTTTAAAAATACTACTTTTAAAAATAGCTACTGCTTTTTCATTCATATATCGAAATATTTCAAAAATTGCATATGTTACATTTAGGGTGAGCCACCAAAAATAATTGAAAGTTAAAGACGTTAACATAATACTTGGATTCAAGGCTTAATTGCGTGAGTTGAGGAAAATAATTATACATTTTGATGGCTCGGAAATTGTTGTTAGCTTTTTGTATTCATAGAAATTTAGAAAAGCTAGCAATTTCGGAAATTTAAGAGTTAAAATTTCAAATTTTGTAAATTTCGAATGAGCATAACTTAAGAGGGTAAAAATGTAGGTTAAAAAAAACTTTCCTCCAGTGAAAGTTGGGTTTTCCTCCAATAAAAGTTCAAGCTTCTACAGATTATCATCTAGAAGAAAAACAGTTGGAAAAAAAACAGATTTTAGATAACAGTTAATTTTCATTTTGATTTTAAAGCCGTGGTAGAAGAAATCAACCACTACTTTTCTATGATCGCAATATTTGAAAAATGCTTATGGTATCGTTTCAATAAATAGTGATGAAAAATGGATTTTTTAAAATTTGGTACGGGTGAGATTAACAAAAATTTTCTTCTACTAAAATAAGTTGCGGTAAAAATCTGTGTACATAAAAAATTTTAGCTTTATATCTTTAAGGGTGTAGAAAAGTAGTTAACTTGTCCACGGACGGACGAACGGACGGAAAAAGTGAAAATAATAAGCACTTTTTTTGAGAAAGTGCTAAAAATAAATTCAAAAAATAAAATTTCGTAACCTTCTAAGAATAAATTTAAATTAAACGCATTTAAACTTTTTAAATAAAAAAAATATTTTATTGATATTTTTTTTCTTTTTAGAATTAAATTTTTTGCAAAACCCTCATCAAAATTACAACGCTTAATTGTTCTCTACATACAAACATATTAAAAGCATCAATATGAAAAACCACAAGGATTATGCAAATTTTCAAAATAAATTTAGATAAAACTATGCAAAATGGACTAGCATAACAGCAATTAAGTACAGGAAACCAATTTGAAAGTACAGCAACAAAAAAAAAAAAACAAAAATATAAAAAAAAAATTGCAAATTATTTTCTTCTTACTTACATGAATTGTTATAGAAATGAAAAATTTTCATTATGATCAAAATGACAATCAAAAGCTAAACATCACTTACGTTCGATTTATTGAAAATTTTACAATAATTTATGTAATTATTTTTTTAATATTACAACATTTATTTACAATAATACCAACAACAATAAAAGTAGAAGTAATTATAATTACAATAACAACAATAGCAATTATTAAAATTGAATCTCATCTATTTAATAAATTTCAATATTTGTTCTTATCAAACTTAAAAATTAATAATAATATAAAATTAGTAATAATAATTGAAATATCAATGAATTTTTTAAATAAAACATCATTGTTATTTAGTGGTGGCGGTAGCAATGATAGTATAAAAAATCACAGTATTAAAATTAATAATAATGACAGTAGAATACGTAATAGTAGTAGTAGTGTTCACGTAAAACTTAATAATATTAAAATAAATAAAAATGATTGTTCGTTAACAAAACTTTATAAAAATGATACATTATTATCATCATCATCATTACCAACATCGTCATCATCATTACCTTTACCATCATCAGTATCATATTCGCATTCATCAGAACAATTACCACCAACAAAATCAACGTCTTCTTCATATGCACAGGAAATTTTTGCGTCATCATCATCATTATCAACATCGTCGTCGTCGTCATCATCAACATTTTCAGTGGCAATAACGACAGTAGATAAAGATATTACAAATAAAACGTTAACCGCAACCACAATACCACAATATTCTATAAAATCAAGAAATTTTTCTTGTGATAATTTTTCAAATGAATATTATACGGAAAAAGATAATTTTAATATAAATCAAACAGAATATTCTCCATCCATAAAACATTTAAAACAAATTGAAGAAAATAAAGAACAACTAAATCATCAACAACAACAATTACATAATATAGGGCAATATGAATATCAGAAAACGGATAGAATAGGACAATATAATATTGAAGACATTACAATATCTGCTATTGAAATGGATAAAAATAATAATGATTATAATGATGATAGTAATAGTAATATAATGCATGAACAAGGAATTATTATTGATCAAGAACGTGAAAAAGAATTAGAAGATGATGAATTGCAACAAAAATTACAATTAGAAAAATCATTCCATACAATAATATTAGATAATACATTAAATGAAGATTTTAATGATGATGATAATATTGATGATTTATCAGTATTTGATATGACTAGTATGGATAATATATTTAGTACAATTAATACAAATAATTATAACAATAATCTCATAAATAATAACAATAATAATAATAATTATAATAATAGTAATATTCTTCTATATGATACAACAACATTTATACCATTTACAAATTTTACTTCATCATCACAAATAACATCATCATTATCATCATCATCTTCGTCTTTGTCATCAATATCATCATTATCAACATCATCGTTATCTTCAGCATCGTCATCATCAAATTCATTACATGGAACACAAATAACAACAGCAAATGATTTATTTGAATTAACATTAAATACAACATTAAGTAATTTTAATTATACAATATCTAATAATTATAATACACATATAAATATAAATGCAACGGTAACTGCTACAGCAACTGCAATATCAACAACTACTACAACAATAGAAGGAACAATTAATGATTCAAATTTTCATTATTCGGATCATTTTAATTGGAAAAATTTATGCCTTTTAACAATATTTTTTACATTCATTGTGATTACAATTATTGGCAATACATTAGTTATATTAGCTGTTATAACAACAAGACGTTTACGTACTGTTACCAATTGTTTTGTAATGAGTCTTGCCGTTGCTGATTTATTAGTTGGTATATTTGTAATGCCACCCGCTGTTGCCGTTCATATATTAGGTAAGTTTATTATGTAAATAAATTATTTTTAATTTATTAATTAAATAAGGTAATAAAAATTTATTAATTTTTATTACCTCCAATAATTTTTACAAAATATATAAAATATATTAAAAATATATTTGTATACATAATTATATTTTCAAAAAGTACTTACTCACATCACAAAGTACCTACTCACATCGAAATTAAATTAACTGAGCTATTCTGCTTTTCCTTAAAGTTGTTAGTTCATTTTATTTTAAACTGACCTAAAAAAACCTGAAAATTCTATTATACGAAAAAGGAGACCTTAAAAGTTAAATGCAGTATTTGATTAATTTATTGTTGGCATATGAAATTAATTGCATGACGTACCTATTTACTTTGTACGCAATACTCATCTTACACGTGTTATATCACTAAGGAAAACTTCCTGTCTTAAAATTTCTGTATACAAAAAATATAAATTTCAAAAAGTTCATAAAACCAGGATTTTACTGTGTAAAAAATATTATATAGCATAATCGTTAAGAACATTAATAATTTATTAAGGTTAAAAAAAAAGAAAATGCGTTTCTTTACGCATCACAAAAATATTTAAAATGGAACAGAAAAATTAAGAAAAAATTAGCCTTCATAATTGATTAGCAAAAAATTAATATACAAAAGTAAGGTATAATTTTAAAGGAAATTGAAAGAGAGAGACAGAAAAAAAAATCATTATTTTAATTAAAATATTACCGTGCATACCTATAAAATTTCTAACTCTCCTTTCTTACATTTCTTTCCTTTCTTTTTCCTATAAGAATTGAAAGTATAATAAAATGACTGGTTTTAAACTGACATAGAATTTTTTCGTTTCCTCATGGTTGAAGGTATTTTTTTTGTCCTTTTGTTGAACTTATAAGTATTTGACATAATGGTAGCTTAAATTGTACAATACATATTTGTATAAAGAAAGCCCCTCATATTGTTTCTAAGTCAACTAGTTATTGCAATAAGAGAGGTAAGAAAGAAATAAACACTTTTAATTTTTTTCAGTGTTTTGTCTTTGTTTATGTTTGTCCTTAAAAAAGGACTTGGTTTATTTTTTGCTCGTTCTTCTTTCTTGTTTTTCAAGATCTTTCTTTTGTTTTAAAATAAAGATTTTATCGGTGTAGAAGGGACAAAAATTTATTTTACTTAAAAATAAAATTATACGGTATTGGGTAAAGTAAATATACAGAGTGTGTGTCAAATGAAAAAGAGTGTTTTGTTTAATGTTCACAATAAAGGTCTATTTTCTACAAGTCTATTGATTTAATACACATATCTTACTATTCATTAGTCCTGTAACTTAAAATTTTTCCAAAATTTCATAGCTTCATAAGGAACAACATATTTTACGATCTGTGTAACGCGATTTTAGGAAAACTTTTCAAATTTCGTTTCATCTTAAACTAGATTATGTCAAACTTTTTTAAACAGAAAAATTTCTCCCTATTTCTAGTGCCACTACTCTTCATTATCAAAGTTAGATATAAATTTGTATACAATATTTTCATGAAACTTTTCAATATTTAAATGGATTAGAGAGGAGTTTACTGCTTAGATTGCTTGCTCTTAATTGGATACAAAATTTATTAATTACGCCGAAGTTAGTCAATGATCTTACATTTCGATATTCACGAACTAGCAATATTCATTTTGTTGTTTTCCGAAAATGCACGAAGAACATTATTTTAGATATAAGACGAAAAATGCAGAAAACATTATCTTATAACTAACTAAAGATTATCTTATAACGAACACTTAATCTTATTTCATATTTCGAAAAATTTGGCAATTTTATGTAGTGGTAATGAAATAAAAAATATTTAAAGTTTTTTAAGTACTATGAAATGCACATTGCGCTTAAACAATGAGACAAAAAGAAAGTTATCAGTTATTAAGGATAATAAGTACCTACATTGAAGATTATAGATTTGGACAACCGGGGTAGCAATGCGCTGCAACCTCGTATAAGGATCTATTGTGCCCCCCTGAGTGTCCCTCTTAGGTGCTGATGAATTGCTCTGCTGATGAATTGAAGCAATTTGTGAAGCGCGAAAGACTGTAACACTGTCTTTGTGAGAGTAAATTCCCCTAATATTTTCGTTCCTGTATTACATTCTCCCAGAAGGTGTACGAAGTTCTCCTCCCGATAGAATCTGCAAGTGTCTCCACTTTCTAGACCTACTGAGGTGCCCCCTAATTCTACAGTGACCCAACAGGATCCCCGTGAGAATTTTCAACTGATTCTTACCTAATTCTATAATCTTCTTAAAACGCTTCTGGTCATTATCTCCCAGACACTCTTTGGCCTGCCGCAGCCCTGGCAGAGCTCTTCCGAAATAGCCATTACCTTTTCCGTTCAACTGAACATATTATATTTTATGCGTTTTAGTTTTTTTTTTTATTTTATTAAATCCCTTTCGAAAAACAATTTTTTTTTTAAATTAAATAATTAAAGATTTTTATCCTGGTAATATTGAAAAAATGTTAATTGAATAAAATATATATTGATAATCGCAATAATCCCCCTGTTATTTATGTGAAATAAAAAAAAGAAGAAAGTTATTTAAGTCTTTCATAATACGCCAAAAAGGAGAAAAAAAAAACATCAAATAACATTGATTAAAAGGGAAAAAGGACATTTTTTGTTTCTTGTTTCTCATATTTAATATCGTATATCATTATTTTTCGCTACTTTTAAAAATAAATTTAAATGGTATAGGTTTAAGTTAAAATTCTAGCGGTCTGTTGTTTTGATGTTTTTGTTCTTTTTTTTCCAGAGGGAGAATAAAAGTATATGTCTTTGGCCATGTCATGGGTATTTCAAAATTTAAATACGTAGAATTAAAACAGTTATTAAATTTAAACATTTAATTTATTCTCAGAATTTGACCTTCTCTTTTAAGCTTTAAATATCCTTTTGTTTTTTGTATTTCGTTTTATTATTGAAGATATTTGTAATGTGCTGAAATTTACTTTGCCAAAAGAGAGAAAAAAAAATCTGATGTGGTCAGCACATAACGAATATTATAAAAATTTCTTTTAAATACTTCTTTCCAATTTTTAGGACATTAGTAAGCTTATAGTAAACATACCTAGAAAAATGTAAATTTGGCTCTTACTAGATTTTCGCTTTATGCTACCCGAATTCCCAGAAATGCTTGCCAGTTAACCAGAACTCAAATATTAAATTTCAAGAAATTTCATCAATTCGTTCCGTAGATATGGTGAAAAATGTAAAATCGGCCCGCAGATCAGTTTTCGAGCCCTGATCTTTCCAAAAATTTTTTATATGTTCATTGTTTTGATACGAGGAATTCAAATATTAAATTTCAATGAAATCGGTTGATTATTTCTCTTTATATACGCAAAAATGTATATTTGGCTCGTAGTAAACGTCCAGTTGCTGATGTCTGATTTCTTCCAAAAGTTAGGAATTTTTGCGGACGGTCGAGAAAAGCTTATATATGAAATTTCAAGTAAATCGGTTGAATACTTTCTTGAAAATGTTCAAAAATGTAAAACAGGCTCGCTAAAAAGTGCAGTTCCCGAGGCCATCAGGCCTATATCAATATTCCAAAAGTTGTTCAATCCGTGCCATGGTGGAAATAAACTTACATATAAAATTTCATCAAAATCGGTTCAGCAGAACCTGAGATACACGCGTACACACACAGACCGACAGACCGACAGACCGACGGACCGACAGGTTGCTAAAAATAGTTTACTTACACTTCCCTACTATGGAGAAGTTCCCTACTATGTTTACACAATACGGTCGGTAAAAATAAAATATAGTTAGTGGAAATATTTGCAAATTTACAAGAATTTCTGTAAAGCGAATTTAAATATCATATTGGTTGGAAGAAATGCGAACTTGCTATAAATATTTCAACAATTGATTTGTAACAAAAACTTTTAAAGTTATGTCATATATTTTGATTGTGATTTTAAGTGAAAATAAATTATGAAAGGCTATATTCAGTGAGCTCATTTATCGCTGAAGTTAAAATCGGAAATTATTAATAATTTTATTGTATATTAAATCAGAAGTGATGTTAAAAAGGGTGCGTAGAATATGGATGGCTTTCCCTCTGGGCAGTATTAAAATCCGTAAGAAAGTAATATATACGTTATAATTAAGTATTAGACAGTTCTAAAAAGTAATTATCATTTTCCAAAACCATATTTTAAATCAATATTATTTTTAATTTCATGCTGTCTTTGCAGATTTATATATTCCATTTACTATAGCCTATTTTATTTGAAAAAAATATTTCGTTTGTCTCGACCATATTTTTAAAATTAGGATTTCAATTCGCTTTAAAAAAAGTTCCTATCATGTATTTGTGTATTTGGTACAGTAGATTGGAAAATTTTATGATTCCTACCTACATATATAACTATCAATACTTTGCGTCCATAGAACATGTACATGCGGACAAAAGTTACATTTTCACATTTTAATTCCTCATTCTTAATTGCTCATTTGTATCTGATGGCTAGCAGGTAACCATTATCTTGCGGTCGCTTATGTGTTGAAGGCATCACAAGTTTATAAATGTACGAAAATATGATCATATTATAAATTTGAGTTCCATCTGTAACGGTGAGAAATTAACGTCTGAGATGTAGGCATAATTATATATTTTTGAACAACATTGAGTTCTGGATCAACTTAGCCATGTGTGTCCAAAATTGTCTGCCCACCCGTCCATTTAAACGCTATCTCGAAGGAATTTGATTTAAGTTCATCAAATTTTTTAAGATGGTTCATAATAATAAAATACCAGAATCCTATTATTCATAAAATCTTTATCTAAAACACTTTTTAATTTAAAAGTATATAAGAAGAGTTGTAGTTTTTGTAATTTCAATTAAACGTGGTATTTTACTCCTCTTACATGCATATAAAAGAGACCATACTACAAGTTCTAAAGAAATATTTCAAATTTTCTAAACTTAAATAGCTAAGTTACTTATTCTTACTATATACATTGATTATATGAAAACAAAATGAACCAGAAACAAGATGTAAAATTTCTAAAGACTTCTTTTGTCGCAAAAGAATTGAATTTTTGTTTTCCTTTCATTTTAACTTCATTTTGTACTCTTATTGTTGAAATTGTTGTTGAAATTGGAAAAAAAAAATACAATTTTAGTGTTCTTTCAATATTATAGCATGAAAAAGATGATCAATTGAGGGTGTTATAAAAAGAATGAGAAAGCAACAAACAAAAGAAAAAACATAAACTTTTTATTTTGAAAAGTTTTTTTTTTGCTTCATTTCTGTTACGTTTCGTTTAACTTTTAAATTTTTTTTTGAAATATTTCGGCACATACATAAGAAGGCTTCGACTCTAATACATGTGTATAATGTTCCTGCATTGTGTGTAGAACGTGTAGACAAGAAGAAAAATTTTTCTTGGAAATTTGTAAATTTTTTTTTTTTTGTAAATTTTTAGTTGTTTTTGTATTTTGTTTCTCTTTCCAAATTTCGAGACAAAAAACATTTTTAAAAGACTTTGTAAATTATTCGTTAAAATCATTTTCGATAAGAGAAATTAAAAGAAAAACAAAAAATTGTTACCAAAGAAAAACTTCACAACTTTCAGAACATTTTAAGAAAAAAAAAAATTTCTATTAATTTTATTCAGTAGGATTGTCGAATCCATGTGTTGTCCGTTTGAAAAAGTTCAAATAAAAAAATTTCATTTTCAGAAATATAAAAATCTTACCTTGTTAATTACTACTTAACTCCTCCATTCGAATTACGTTAGAGCTGCTTACTTCTAGTTTTTAAAATTTTTTGTTTTCAAAAACTCCGATATATTTTATATGGTTCCCCTAAATGTATGCAATGTATGCAACAAATTTTGGTAAAAAAATTTTTTCATTATCTTAATAAGTTGACCTTCTGTCCGATCATATCACAATTTTAACATATTTTAGAACCTTAAATTAAATCTGCATGTCTTTCTGTCCATTAGAAATAAAA
This sequence comes from Condylostylus longicornis, assembly GCF_029603195.1. Taxonomy (NCBI): domain Eukaryota; kingdom Metazoa; phylum Arthropoda; class Insecta; order Diptera; family Dolichopodidae; genus Condylostylus; species Condylostylus longicornis. The sequence continues at coordinate 170,477 of NW_026578009.1, read as the reverse complement.
TTTAGTTGTTTAATATTCAGGGAGAACTATAACTCTAATATATTTTATATAACAGCCTTAAATTTTAAAAGTTATTTTCAACTTATTTTAGGTTCTAATAATAAGCCCCTCCGATCATAATGGTAACTGAAAAAATCTCTTATAAACATGAAGACAATTTAAATTCTTGATTAAATTGGTTTCTTGGCTTATACTTTCTATTAAATATATTGGAAATGCTTACAATTTTTTATTTAAAAAATTTTGTGAGATGATATTGTATCTTCAATGGCGAACATAGGATATCGTAACAGTAAAAGGAGGTTACAAAAATTTATTTGCTTTTTTTTTTGATTTGGTCCTTTAAATCCAAAGCAATTGTCAGATTTTCACTCATATAATTCCAGAATAAAATGTGCTTTTTCTTAAACCATTGTCTTGAGTTACTGTACTTTTTTTTATTCTTAAACAAAAAGAAATTTACCAGCAAAACCAAAAAAAAAAAAAACATAAAAAAATTAAATAAAATAATAAAAAAATTCTATAATATTGTTATACAAACTTGTTCATTTAATATAAAAATATTTACATATTCTCAATAACACATTTACACATACCACAACTTTTTTTTTTACTTTACCAACAATTTTTTAAGTTACCTTCAAACTTGTAGAATTCAAAGTACAACAGATATTTTTTTTCATACACAAACACATACATACACAATACATATATTATTGTGGAATACTTAAATAATATATATAGGATCAATTTAAGGAACAGGAACGGAATTGGTCTGAATCAAATGACTGTATTTAACCAAAAAATTGAATTTTCTAATGATTCGGAAACAATAAGTATAAGTTTAAGAGTTTGAATAAATCATTTTATTCCATATAGATAAAATACAATGTCATTACAGAAAAAAGAACAAAAATAAAAATATCTATTTACTTTCTATTTTATAAATTCTAAATAAGGTTATAAAATGAAATTTTGTAAAATAGAAGAAAATTTTAACAAACTCATATAATATTAGCTATGCATGGGACTGGAGAAAATGGAATTTTTTTTCTGGAATAATAAATAAAATCAAATTTAATTTACTCTAGCGGAAAGTAAATGAAATAGGGAATATTGAAAACGAATGTGTGGTTTAGTTTTATTTCTTTTCTCAGTAGTATAAGACTTTAACACTTAAGTCATTTATGGAAAACATGAAAATTGCTAAACTAATTTCCGTAAGTTTCAGTTACGGAAATTAGTTTAGCAATTTTCAACTCCAACAAATTGCTAGAGTTCCGTAAGTTTCAGTTTTTTCAACAAGAATTGTGAAGCATTGAAGCTGCTGAAATATTGAAATGATGGAATAAACAAATTCTATGATTAGCTGGTTGTTTTATTATTTTGGTTTGCAGTGCCTCTAGCATCCGAAAATATCTATTCAATAGATATCTATTCAAAAGATAGTGTAAACTTATAAGCTGAATTTCTTGTCATATGAGAGAATTTTTATCCTCTCAAATTTACAAATTTATACAGTTTTCAATAATGGTTCTTGTTCAAGAATTTCCTAATTAATATAGAATATATTTTTCTAAATGCAAACTTAACATCTACCTATTATTAATGACCAAAAACAAGTCAAATTGACCGTTTGTTTACATTTAGGGGTTCACCCATCATTAAAATCTTCAGAAAGAATTAATTTGCCGCCTATGCTTTGTCCAATATAAGCACAATAATTTAGGACACATACACAAAGACGAAAATAATATATGACTTTCAAAAAAGCAGGTAATTTATAAATGGTTTCCATTGGTCCTTTTTATTTTATTTATTTTTTTGTGTATAGTATATACGATAAATGATAGTGGTAAATTATTAGAAAGTCATTCGGTATAGTTTGTGTAATTGAGGTTACAACATAAAAACTCAAAAAAAAAAATAAATTGTGAAGTGTATATTATATTTGAATCGAAGGTAATGTACGCAGTTTGTTTTAAATTTAAATTTTAAAAATAAAAGACTTTTGAAATAAATTTCATGCGCCCGGGTACACGTAATCCATTGTGCACATACTGTATAAATTTTAAAGCAACACGGTTTTAAATAGCTGAACAGTTCTATAGTAGACAATTATAATGAAAAAGATAATATTATTATTGAAAGTATTCTTAATTGCTGGAGTAAAATATTAGAAATACCATGCGATCAATTTCGGTGTAGGGAATATTTCTATAAAATGGGAAAAACCATATTGGATTAAATTTGTTGGAAATTTTTTTGAAAGTTCGAATTTTGCACAACCAAAAGCACATTTCTGCTCATCAAGACAGTTGAATGTTTTTTAATTTTAAAACCTACGCTAAAATACAATGACATTGAAATAAAAAAAAATATTTTTATATTATTTAATTGAAATACAAATTAAATAATTTTGGTTTTATGTCTAATTTCAAGGTAAACTATTTTAATAACAAGGAAAAGAACTATGAAATAAATATTAACAAAAAACTAAATACCATTGGGAAATATCCTTAATAAAGGACATTAGTGACAAAAAAGAAAAGTATATCGATTAACTTTTAAGCAACTTGAACTTTTTCAACAAAAAACGAAAGAGGAGAAAAGAATTTCGTAATTTTAGTTGGAATTTGTTAGCTAAGAAGAAATTTTTCAAAAAATTCCAAAGTGTTTTTCAACCAAATGCAATTAAAAATTCATTTGAGTATTGTTGATCCTAAAACACTTTACGTTTTAAATTTAAAGATGTAAAATTTTGGAACTCTAAATAATAAGGGGCCAGTATTATGTCATTTGTCAGATATAATTTTTTTCCTCCTCGTTCATACTCATACGAGTATGAACATATGCTCGAAAGGTATTATAAATTTGCAATGTCATTTGTGACGCTAGGAAATAATGGTCTGTGATATAAACATTTAAAATATAAGCATATGTTTTTGGAATAATGCCTAATTCGGGACCGATTTAACCATGTCCGTCTATCTGTTCGTGCGAGCCAACGATAATTTAAAAATTAATTGCGTTACGATCCACAATTGGTTTATTATAGTAAATAACAGTCGTTTTTAAATTGAATGATACAAAATTATATGAGCGGTGTGGCAATATCATATACTAATTAGTTAGTAAACTTATACGAATATCATAGACTTGACACGGTTAATTACCCTCAATTTTTATTTCTACGTTTCAGTATTTAAATAATGAAAAAAAATATTCTATGGTATTAGGACCTAAAAGGCGTTAGAGGAATGTTATTACTATTAATATTTCTTATTGTGAATAGGACAAACTTAAGTGTACAAAGAATAAAGTGATTTATGCAATGAACCTTGATCTAAAGATTTTAACCTCAAAATGATTTCATTGTTCAAAACAATTCGATATTACGATATAAAACTTACCAATAGATATATGAAAAAAAATATAATTAGAATTGGGTGTAGAAAATATACAAAGATTAAAAATATCATGGAAGTAACCATCACTGATTCAATATTGTGATTAGAAGAACAGAATACAGAAGCAAAAAAATCGATACAGAAAAAAAAACTATATAAACAATCTCGTATATTTTTGGCAATATTTAAAGCAATTTAATTGTCGCATGATCAGATTCAATCAAGATTGTTTTTTGTTTAGGTTTGATAAAAAGAATGGAAAATGGAAAAATATTTTCAATATTGTTATATTAATATTGATTTTTGTAGGATGAGCTTTAATAATTTTTTTAAAGACTTTCTTTACAAATGTAGTTGTAGGTTTTGCTTTATGCTACAAGGTAATATTGATATCTGATATTTGTATATGCATGTGAAGGTAAATTATGTAGTTAAGAGACCTCGGACAGAGAAAAGAAAAGAATATGTGAGAATATGTAAAAAATCACGCTACGTATAACATATAAACTAGTCATAATAGATTTTTCAACAAAATATAATTATCTAAATAAATAATTGAGGTCTATAATTATAAATATGTAGTAGAAAATATTTTCACGTTTAATAATTTTTGATACTTTAAATAGCCTGGTCATGCACAACAAATTTTTACAATCATTAAAATAATTTTAATTCAGGAATACGATATTAAAAAATAAATTTCAGTAATTATTACTGAAATTTTTTTTTCTAACGGTATTAATGTGCAAATCATCGTGTGAGTTGCCAATTGACGCAAAACTTATTTTAATTTAAATTTTCCAATATGTTTAATTGTAACAGAACAATGAAAGCACTAAGCGATTTATTTTGGTCGCAATAAAATAAAATTTTTCGAATTCATACCATAGAGCAATAGAATTGATTAAAATTTATATGACAACATTCAGAGTAGAGCGAATTAAATCACTACTGCAGATAATGCATATTAATATATGTTCTGTAAATAAGAATTCTCTCGCGAAAGGTTTAATGAGTCACTGCATCTCTAGTTTTCTAAGGTTTTTTCTTCTTCTACAGTACTCTGACAAACACTTTTTTTGTTGTTATTCGCTACAACTTTCGCACAAATGAATATAATATGAATTAATTCATGTCATGTAACTTAAGTAGTTATGTTTATTGACACCTTATTACATTTGTTTTTATTTGAATAAAATTAAATTTTAAATACAATTTTGCATTTAGTTCATAATTTAAACTTCAAAACACCTGCACAAGTTAACTCAAGCAGAATAATTTTTTTATACTACTCGTGTTAATTTAGAAAATTTTGTATTTATTTTTCAATAACGTAAATATATGTATGTACATACTTATATCTATAAATACCGTCACTTGAGTTTTCTTTTGCTCTATCTCACAATTTATTTATAATATGAATCAAAATTTTATTGCGAAAACTAACGAAAATCTAAAGGCAATATATACAATTTTGATTGAGAATTATTAAATAAATTAAATTAGTAGCAAAAATAAGAGAGAAGCAAAAAATCAACTTCTCTTTAAAGAAACAGAACAAATATTGTGTGATAAAACTGCAGAACAAACAAATTGTGCGGGTAAAGGAATGAATCAGCATCACTGGCTATTAATAATTTAATGTAACAATAGTAGAAATCAACGTAACGAACATGATCATAACAAACATGACTCTTCTTAGAATATCTAATTAAAATTTTTACTCTTCATCTTCATTTAATTAAAATACTGATTCTTCTTGCGAAATATTAAAAAAAAACAACGCTTATTATTTTGATGTTGAAATGAATATAAACAAGATTATGACTGATTATTAAAACCTAAAAAGAATATTGTTGTTTGCTTGAGGTCACAAGAAAATAAAAAAAATTCATATAAGCTTTATTGTACCTCCATTTTTTAATTTTATAATTTTCATATCCATTTAATTCAGATTTGGATTTAAGTGATTTGAAAATTTTTCGTTTTACAGAAATTTTCGGTTTATAAAATTTTCGCGTTCAAAAAACGCAATAAAATTTTGATTATGATGCGAAATATAACAAAACAGTTCTGGGCAATTTCTACTTACAGCGTTTCATATTTTAAGTATCTGCTTGTAAAGAATTCACAAAACTGCAAAAAATTTAAGTTTCGCAAAATTGCCGCTGACTTTCAAAATCAAATTCATGGTAGCTTTCTTATTGAAGAAATATCATTTTACAGATAGAGCAAAAAATAGAATAGAACAATATTAACGATATTATATAATAAATATTCCGATGGTAAATTTAATTAATTTATTTATAATTATTACGAAATATTTTGTTAGAAGTGAAAATAATTCGCTAATTAAAAAAATTTTTTTTTTATTTATTTAATTCTTCATAATTTTATTAATGTAATTAATGCCATGTGAAAACAAAAAACAAAAGAAACGTGAAACGAAAAAATATAAAACATTTTTTAACTCTTTTGTGTTGTAATTCTAAAAGAATATAAAACATATAACAATTGCCTATACTTATGCAATTTATGTGTGCTTATTATAATATACACGTGTATGAATATAGTAATTATACTTACTATAGAAATATTTGGAAGTTTAAATATTCATTAATGACGATAAATAAATTAAAAAAATTAAGGAATATTATAATCGCAGTTGATTAAATTCAGCACATTTTATGATAGTAAAAATTAAAAACAAAACTGAAATTAAATAAAACAAATCAAAAGTAAAGTAACAATATAATTTTTTCAAATTGTTTATTTTGTGCCGAATTACTCATGAAAGACTATAACAGCTCTGATAGTTATAGCATTCGATTTTCTTTGCTCGCCGTGTTTTAGAATATTTTTTATTTAAATTTGCAAAGAAATCAGACGGGCAGTGTGGAAGGGGAAATGCAAAATATTTTTTTAATTTGAGCTTTATTAAATTTAACGGTAAATTTATTATTTTACATGTGAACTTTAAAGTTTTATAGATAAAAAACATCTTTCATTGCCGCTTTTTTTAAAAACGAAATATTCTCTTTTTGATAAATGCGATTTTCAGCGGCGAAATGTCAGAATTCTTATAGAATACACGTATTAAAAGGTGACTGCCTAGAATTTAGTAAAATTACCGCAGACGGCTAGATATTGCCATATGTTTTACCACTGGCGTTTTGTTTTCACATTATCTGTACTTACATGTGTGTCATATTTATTATATTTATTATATTATGTGTGTTATATTATATTCAAAATACAATGCAGTTTATTTCGCCGTTCCACTGTTATTCTGCGTAAACAAATGAAATCGTCTGCCGTTACCGTTCACTGCTTTGGTTCAAATTTGATATTTTTACAATTCTGCTTCTAAACTCCATAAAGTTGTGTAAATATAAACTATGTAAACCAAATTTTAGCTTCTTTTTTATAAAACATATTTGTTTCAAAAGCAAAAATTACCAAAGCACCTTTTTCACTATTTTCCATTGAAGAGAAATGTGTTTTTAAGAGCGTTTAAGAGAAATGTGATTTTAGGCGAAGCATAAGTATATTTCGAGTATATTTTTTCAATTCACAAAATATAATTTTCTTAAAAATATTAAAAATTGCAAATCGAATTGATTTTTATTAAGTAAACCGAATAAGATGAATTAGTTATTTCTCCCGTAGTAGAACCAATTCAAACACATATATTGTGTTTACGTATAAGAAAGTATAAAAAATTAGAAAAAAAAATGTTTACGCCATAAGTATTGAATCGCAAAATTTACACACACTTAACATGAAATGTCATTCTTTTTTTTTGTTTTTTTATTCAAAATTTATTCCTTTAATCCTTTAAATGATTGATATGTTGTATACATCGATCTAATCTATTAACAGAGTGTTCACCACTAATATTTAGAATGATTAGGGTAATTAATAAGACGTGTATTCTAAATAAACACAAAAATAAAGTTGCTATAAATTGTGTTTGAAAAAAATTAAAAACTCACTTTATTTCAATTGATTCAAAGTTTTTAAACTATTCAGGATTCAATTTATTTAACACTAACATCACATTTTGTTATTACCTTTCTATTAGCATGCTATTATCTTCCGCCTTCATTCTTCATATCAAATTAAAATCTTATAAAACAAGTGAGTTTGTTTAATACATTTGGAAATTGAACTTATAAATATTGTTGTACGGGATTGTAAAAAATTATTCTCAAATATTTTAATAATTCTTGCAAAATTTTTAGATTTTGTATAAACAAAGCGTTAAACATGACACATCACTTTCCAACTTTTGATATAATAATAGTTTTCGAACATGTCACTTAATTTTGTCGCATACGAGAAATTTTCAAAATTTATAAGAAATTTTGTTATACACGTTTTACATATTAACCTCAAGGTATTTGAGCTTTCGTAATATTGTATTAAAAAATTCAGAATTTGAATTGCCTTTCGTCGTCCCTTTTTTAGATTTTTTTTTCATAAAATAATTGATAATTTACTATCGTTAGCGAATTTCGAATATAACGATCCATCTTCATTAGAGAATTGAAAAATTTTATATACACTTATGTTTAGTATTTTACAAAATGAAAATATGTAGTATAAGTAGGGTGTACAAATATTTGGAGGAAATAAAAACCACAAATTTTCTGAAAATATTTTATACTCGTATTTTTGATAACAAGAAAAATCCAAAAAACAAAAACAAAAAAAGGCAAAAACAACAAAATAAAGAAGAAAAACATTTGATTAATGTGGTGTACCAATGTCATTAACGTCAAAAATAAATTAGAGAGAAAAAAAAACACGCAAAATAATTTTTTGGGTCCTTTTCAATATGAATGCTTTAAATACATACACAATGTATGTACATAAGTATGTCCGCATGCATTAAAGTTTATTCTATTTTTTTTCATCAAATTCAAAATAAGTAAGAAAAAAAAGAAACAAAATTATAAACTAAAAAGGTTCTTGCTCAATTACTTTTTAACACATACCTATATGCAGTTATACTTCATCATTATTTTATGGTTGATTCAACAAACATACATACGTTATATATTTATATAAACACATAAATATAATCAGTACTTTCATATTTTAGGCCTAAAACAAAATAACATAAACACAACTTTATACATACATACATACATATGTACATACATATATAAAAAATATCAGAACTTGGAAATTTACTCTTAATTTATTGAAAAATTGAACTTTTTTGTTTTTGTATAGTTGCTATATTTGTAAAAAAATTTTGATAATATTAAAATTAATTATCACATTATAATGAATTTTTTATTTTTAATTAATAAAATCATTGCTAAATAAAAATTATAAATTAAAATGTCACAAACATATGACATTTGACATATTATTTATTTGAAGTGACAAAATAACAGTAATTTATAATCATCAAACATAATCTTGTCATTTACTTTTTTTTTTGTTTTTGTTCAGCTGAATATTGTGTGTCGGTATATCGAATATGTATATAGGTATGTATATATAGAAATGAAATTGAATGTAGGATGCTCAAATAGAACAAAATCTTGTTTGAATCTATCGGAGTTTTAATTAATTCTATAAATATTTGAATCTGGTCACAATCATATTAAATAACTGAAAAACTTTAAATAAAATCTATTCTTTCACAGATTATATACATACATACATACATACACATGTATGTAATAATTTTTTTGTCATTAATAATACCTAAAAACTTATTGCTAATTAAATAATTTTTAATTATGATTTTAATTATTACTATGTATAGTATATGTTTAAGGGTACTAAAAATATACTATACATTGTATTAATTATATGTACAGTAATTGCATTAAAGAATCCTATTCAAAGAAATTTTTCCAAAAATAATTAAACCAGATTATTCAATTCATTTATGTTCTTATGTGTAATTTATATTTAACATATGATATTTTTCACTTAACAAGTGTATGCCTGGAAATTATAGCAATTAAAAATAAAACAACCATATAGGGAATCTGCCACAACAAGTTTGCCTTGGCATTATCGGAGCACGTACATTTAAAGAAGCGCATTTCACAAAAATTAAAATCAACACTTCAATAAAACGTGCTGAAATACCAGAATAAGCAAAAACAAGTATCAATTGAAAATTTTTTAATAATCAATTTGGAAAAAGTATAATCGACCTAATGAAATAATTTTAGCAAAATGACCTCCTCCAGACAAATATATAACAATGAACGACCTCGTGAAAAATATTTCTATATATTCATACGTAATAGTTTAAAAATTTAAAAGTCTTATTAAAGCAGCATACAGACATAATACTGATATACGATTATTATGATGAAATCAAAGAAAGTATTCTTGAAACTATTAAAATAAGGCAGTTTAGAAAGTTAAGGAGCTAGCTTATTTATTGATGAATGAACCAGTTTTTGCTATTTTACTAAAAAAAATTTTTTGTTTTGCTTATTTGGTTGAGGTATAAAATATTTTTTAACTTTTCTCGGAGATTTTCGAAATTCTCAAGAACAAACATCTGCATTTTTGTATAATTTGGAAATAATTTGAAAATATATTGTGCTATAGGTCCACAGTAGATTTTCAAAAATGATTAATCCACTAGATGATAGGTCCACACTAGATTTTCTACTATTAATTTTTGATACTATATACTTTTTCTTGTTTATAAGGAAAGATCACCAGTACCCCATTATAATATTACATAACCGGTACTATTAATTGCATCAGATGTGGAATAACAACCACATTTCAATTTTTTCCCAAAAAATTAACATCAACGCAATATTAAGATATTATACCTTAAGCATTTATGCAATTTTAAAATCTGTTTTAATTAAAATTAAATTAAAATATTTGTAAAAACATATTTTTTTGAAGTAGTAGTATATTTAAAAGAAATTGCCCTAAAATCATTTTTTTTATTATTATGTAATAAATTATAGTAAAAAAAATTTGGATGTTTTTTTTATTTATTTTGTTTCCATAATGTTAATTATTCATAAAATAATTTTCAATTACAGATTCATGGCCTTTATCGTGGGTTTTATGTGACATTTATATTTCCTTAGATGTATTACTATGTACAGCTTCAATACTGAGTTTGTGTGCCATCAGTGTTGATAGGTAAGCTTTAATAAAAGAAAAAAAATTTCTCAAAAAATTAAAATAACTTGTAGGAATATTTTTTTTTAACCTTGATATTTAACATTTAAATATTTTAAAAAATTTCAATATTAAAATAAAAAATAAAATCAAGCTTCTACAACGTACTACTATGTCTACATCAACACATACTTTATACATTTCAATAGAATTATACACATACATACGCATAAACAATAATTACTGATTTATTTTTTATGAAAATTTTATGAATTTTTAATTCGTCAAAAATTAATTCTCTTGTGTTTTTGCTTATTTTTGTTAATATTATTTAGGTAATTTAAAAAAAAAAATTATTGAAAAAAAAATACAGCGCAACGAAATTTTTGACAATGTCAAAAAATCTCTTTTCTTAACAATAATCTAAAATTTAAGTGGAGCGCTATACTTTTCAAAAGAAAATTTCAAAAATGGTTCATTCAAATCACTCAAAGTGTAATACAGGCCATAATTATTAATTTTGGGAAGAGAGGTATTTTTGGGTTCCAATATGTCTATACGGTAAATAACTTTAAAATTTTAGAAAAAAAAAAACTTTATTCAAAATTTTTGCACTTTGGGATAAGAAGCACTACATTATGTTCAAATATACTTCGATAAAATTGCAAAAATAAAACGTGATCTCGGCTGAAGGGTGTAAGCAAAGATTGATAACCATAGGTACAACGTTAAATATTGAATAATTTTAAAAATTATGTAACATGTTTCTATAATTTGTAATATTAGAAATGTTAACTATTAAAATGCAATATGGCATTCTTGAATGCGTAAGGGACAAATGGAAATTTAATGTAATCACTTTGAAAAGATTTCTGAGTAAAAAATTTTCTAACTATATTGAATTAGATAATTAATTAAACATGTTTATATTAAGCGTGTTCTCAAAAATATAATTCTATTGAGAAGCTCGATAAAGCTTCTTAAAATAAGATTTGCATGTCGGAAAAATATGTTACCAAAAGTAGAAAAAAAAATTTTTCCATTGAAATAAAATACTTTTAATAAAATTTCTGTGAAGAAATAATTAAATTAACCCTATGTCTCATTTCAGCAACCTAAATTTTGCTGTAATTTTTTATGATAAAATAAATAAAAAGTCAACTTTATTTGTTTTGCAGAATTTAAAAATCGCCTTCGGTTATAAAAGAGACTATAACTTGCAAGAAACTTGTATTTTTATAATTTTAAGGTGTCAGTTACACATCATCGGATTCTATTTATACTAACACGTCAAATTTTTAAAAACGGCAATGCTTTTGATTTTCATAATCTATACACTGGCAGAAAGAAAAAACAAAAATCAGATGATCGTGGCACAACTTTTTTAAAAATTTATTCTCTGCCATTTTATTTTTAAAAATCTGACAGAAAATTTGATGATAATTGGATATGTTTCTGTATTTCATTAGACTTCGATTACACATTGGATTTTCATCAGACTCAGATTTTATAATAGATTAAATCTGATGTACGATTAAATTTTATGTGCAACGGGCACCTAAAGAAGAATTTTTTTTTTTTTAGCCCACGTGGACAAGTAGGTGAAACCATCCATGGGGAATGTGATGGTTTCGCTCACCTCAATACTCCCGGAATCCCACCGACATAAACACCCACCATCCCATGGTAGATCCAATCCGGAACCGCTCTTCGCCTTACTTCAGATTGGACCGTGCTGTTCTCTTTCGTTATGAAACGTATTTTCCTTCTTAATTCTCTTTTTAATTTTTACGCACTCTAAATTATGCCGCTTCTATCTCGTCTGCTTCCTTCATATATTTCAGCCTCTTCTTCTTGCGTAACACCACTTCTATGTATTTCGCTATTACGTACTAATTATCCTCGCTCTCAAGCATTCGGTCCACGATGTTCTCTGGAGTCATTGTTGCGATGGTTACTTCTAAGACTCGCCGTTTCGTTTCTGCAATGCTGCATTCGAAAAAAGTGTGGAAGACGGTGTCTTTCGCTGCATTACAGTGCTTGCATTCGGGGCTCTTCAACCTCCCCATCCTGTGTAGGTAGGCCCGAAAATATCCATGACCAGATAAAAACTGCGTGATATAAAAATTAACTTCGCCAAAGAAGAATTGCTAAAGAATCCATTTATAAACTTGCTAAATTTAAAATTGTAATAATTAGAAAATTTTTTTTAAGTATACAATTTGCAATATGTATTAACTATAAACAAAAAAAATGTGTAATGAACGGTGTTCGCCCAAAATAAAAACATTTATAATATATTTAATAACAATATAATAGAATATTAAATTTATGTATGCGACAACATATATTAAAGTTAATAAATTAAAACTTTGTTCCGAAATTAAATCACATATATTTTAAAGTATATATATACTTTATATAAATATATAATAATAACTTATATTACTATATAAAATATATAGTAATATATTATATATACTATATATATAGAATAATATATATATATATATATATATATAATATAGTATAATATATACTACATATAAGTAAATTATATATATACCTTTGTCATATTCCAAATAATTTTAAAAAACAGAAAACGAGAGAATTAGACGTGAGCTAACAAATGAGAATATAAAAAAGTGCTAAAAACAATATAAAATATTTCCATAGAATCACCTTTAAAAATCCTTCTTTTGATAATTTCATGAACTCATTTAATTTAATATTCTTATTTGCACATGTTTGGAGCTATAATACATACATATGTATGTATATATACATTGGTACTCAAAAGAATTCAAAAGAAAAAAGTGACAATGTAAAGAGTAAATATTACAAGAAAAACGAAAAAAAAAAATAAAAGAAAAGGATAATTAATTCTATGCTTAAAGCTAAATGGAAAAAATTTGACTTTATTTTATTTTTAAAAAATTGTGTTCACTTACATCACATTAAATTATTATTCGAGGCCTACATAATTATACAAACCTTTTTTCTTCACATATATACGAACCTGTACATATTTTATGCATAATATTTTTAAAAGATGAAATGGTGAAAGAAATAATTATTTTAAATGTTATACATTTATATATACAAGGAAAAAAGAACAAAATATAAATATGTGTGGCGGCCCACATAATTTCTAACAATTAATTTTAAAATTTGATCCATTTAAGGTAATTTTACTACAAAGTTCGTAATAATTTATTAAAATATTGCAAAATAAATTGAAAAATACGAATTCTTTACAAATTTATGATTTTTGGCTAAAAAGGATATATGTGACTTTACTGAAGAAATATTGGCACATAATATTTCGATATCACTTGCGAAATACATCAAAATTTTTCTCTATGAATTGAAAATATTAAATTACAAGAAAACACACATTGCATATCAATTTTGGAAGGTATGATATGTAATTCCAGTTAGAGGTTGACAAATTATAAAAATCGAATACGAGTATAACATGTATTATAATTTATATTAATTATTTTAAATTATATACTGATATATTTACTTCGAATGAAAATATTCGACAAGATTTTAAATATCAGATTTAAGATGACTACTTTTATGAAGATGACATTTTAATTTAAAAAAAAAAATTTATATCGTCTTTCCTTTAGACCGCAGGCTCTAGAAGTCAGAAATTTTAGTAGGTTTAAAACACTAAAAAATATTTCAGTTCGTTAGAAGAAAATTTTTTTCCCCCTTACCCCTTCTCAAGATATCACCTTTCTAATTTTGTAAATTTCAAATTTTGGGCAATATGTGTACGGGAAATGCCAAGCCAACATAAAAAATATTTTTTTTTCAACTGATGCAATTAATCCTTGTATTTGAATATTATATTGACGCCTCTCTAATTTTTTTTTTTATTTCAAAGATTGCTAACATTACTCATCTTAAATATATGCAATTTTTGAAGATATATGAACGAAAGTAATATAATGTAATCAATTACTTTTAAAAGTAGTATTTTCACCTGTTGAAGGGAATACTGCTACTTCACAAAACATTGGTTTGACTTCACAATTTTATTTAAGTCGATTTCAATCACTTTTTATTAGAGCTTTTATTTACCCAACAAGATTTGTCATGTTTTTTATTAGTTTATGTAATTCAATTAGTCCTACATATTTTACATATCTTTATATTGTCTTTGGTGTGTCCCTCACATTCAAGGCAAAGTTCACACATAAAATGTTGAAGCAATTACTGTTTTCACCAAAAACATTTTTATTTCATTATGTAAGCTATTCTTGTATACAATATTGAAGGTGTGCCACTTTTGATATAAGCAATATGTTCTCTTGTATATTATTTTTGCATCTCTATATGGTGATACTATTTTTTGCAAATTATTTTAACCAGCATAGTGTCCAAATCTCAAATAAGCCAATACTGTACGTACATATATACTTGTTACATTCCAACTATAAATGTACATATGTATGCATCTATATATATGTATGTTTTTTCTACGGAATTTTTTGATTGATGTTTCCTCTTCTTTTTCCAAAAGTAATTCCTTTCGTTTTCATTCTTTTGTCCTAAAGAGAATTTCAATTCGTTGAACTTATCCATAATTTTTGGTGATATAATAAAAATTAATATCATAAAAATGTGTTCGTTCACACTTGTAAGTCACCAATAGACAATTAACTAATTTAATTTAAACAAGATGAAAGATAAAATTACAAAATAAATGAATGTATGCCGTACATTGTGTCGTTGGGCATGTTGTTATTCATACTTTTTGTTGCTATTAATTTTTATCATTTTACTTATAACTCTTTGTTAAATTTTGTTCAAAAGCAACATGAGTAATTTTTTAAAGTTGTACATGTGCTGTCTAATTTATGTCATTTATATATTTTGTATTTTCATACAAAGCTATTCTGGGTAAACTCTTACAATATACTTTGTGACACTGTTTTTTTTTTTGCTTTTGTTTATTTTATATTTTTTTTATGTATGTAATTTATTTTTTTCTCAGTAATTGTATCGCTTTTGTTTAAATTTCTTTCTTTTTCAGTTTCATTTTATATGTTGGGTAAATTTCTGAAAATTTTTACTGAATATCTTAGTGACAGTCCATCTGTTCGTGTGTTATCATTATTCTTCTCCAAAAACATGGTCAGCTACGATGCTTTGTCATTTTAAAAAATATCGACTCTGTTAAGTTTAGTGCATAATTACTTCTTTATTCCTGCCTGGGATCAAGGTAGCAAAAATCTTGGCTTGGCTGCTGATTTTCAATGCTTGATTTAAAGCGGTTTTCTTGCTTAGCCAAGCGGTTTTGGTTAAATCTAAAATCTTGAATTATTACATTTGGTCTTATTTGATTTTATTTAAAAATTTTAAATTGTTATATTTGGTCATTTAATTAATTTAAATAACGATATATAAACGCCTCTCTTTCCAGTGTGGGTAATCCCTTTTGAAACAAAAAAGAGAAGAACATATAGGTAGTATTTAAGATTTTAAGAATATTTTGCAATAAAACAGTTTTAGAAACGTTTATTAAGAAACGAGTATTAGGAACCGGTTAGAAAAGTAAAGGATTTTTTTTGAAAAATAAAACTTCTTTTGTACTTGCGGACTAGTATTTTACTTTTCATTGAAAAACACGTGTACACACATTTAAAACTCTGTTGTATATATACAATACAAGTAAAATTTTTAGTTTTAAATAAGAGATTTCCTAAAATCATATAATCTTTCTTTGTTAATTTTATCTAAAATTTAAAATTAAAGAAATGAAAATATTTCTTTCAACCATAACTCCTAATAATTATTATTGAATGAGTTCAAATTTAAAAAATTAATGAAGCAACTCAATCGTAAATATAAATTTATCGACATCTATATCCTTGAATTATGATGGTGATTTGTAACGCATTAATATAACTCTAAGCCATTAAGATGAATTCTAATCCAATCATTGACTAATTTAAACAAATAATTTTAAAATACGCCTGCAATATTCTGTTTTGATAATGAAAACAGCTGCTATCAATTACATTCAATTCAATTTTAAAATAAATTTATTTTGTTTAAAACCCACTCAGATAAAGCCATTCATAACGACCTTAATATATAAGAAGTCCTTGTCGTTCCTTCAAAAAAAATCCTTCGAAAAGTTCGTAGAAATATAAATAAATGTTTATATACAGTTATTTTTCTTTTCACCGAAAAAAGAAAATGTTTCTTGTTACTATGCAAAAGTAAAATAGCAAACATTAAGAGAAATAATTAAAAATGTCATAAGTATATTATTTTTGTTTCTAGCTGGATGACATTTTCTTTTTCTAAAAATAATTTAGCCTTTAAAAGAAAAAAAAACTGTAATACAAAATTTATACAGAACTTTATGGTTTTATTAATATATAAAACAATTTAAATTTTAAGCAGTTTATAAGTTCAAAGATTGAGCAACCTTCATTTTAACTTTTTCTGTACAGCTTATATTACTGGTTACCAGATTTTGACACAGGTAAATGCGGATAAAAAATATAACAGATCAAAATAAAAGGACTTTATTTTTAGGAAAATTTAACATGTAATAAAAATTTTTAAAATCCGTTTAATAATAAACGATATAAGCATATAGTTCTAGGAGGCTTAATCTCTTCCTACATAACCTACGTCATCTTATTTAATTCGTTTTGTAATTATTTTCGAACTTCTGTTTCCTATGATTTATGAAATCATCTTCAAATAGGAGTATTACATGGCGTAAACTTCGCCATTAAATCGCTTATTGTATGGAAAAAGTATTAAAATCCCAAACTGTGAAAAAATAGGCCAACATTTTTTGTGTCAAAATAAAAATAATTTTGGTTATGTACAACAGCATCAAAACTGAATTACATAGCTGTATAAATGAAGAGCACAATATAATTTTGTGCCCAAGGAAAATTGGTTGTTAAGTTAAACATTTGTGTAACAGAACAGAGACATAATTTTGAACGGTTTTTGTACATTTATCTAAGTCATTAAAGATAAAAAAATGTTGGTATAAAATAACATTTGCAGTATTTTATTTCAATAACTTCTAAAACAGATCATGTAGCGCGATGATTTATATCCCAAATTGAAGCTCAGTTGACAAAGTTTCCAGCTGTGCTAATATTTGAGAAAGTTGTATTGTTACGTCACATAGAAAATTAACGTTTTTTTAAAAATGAAAAGTTAAAAGTTATTTCAATTTTTTCGAACTTTCAAGTTATTCTGAAATCTAAACAGATTATAACTGATATATAGCTATATATGAGAAGTCCCTTATTCTAAGGTTTCCAAATTATATTGAATAATGCGCCTGTATTATACAGGCACTGGGTTATACTTAAAATTTTAAAAAGTAAAGTCGAGATTTTAAGCTCCGGTAAACCCGTCCTGTTGAGTTGTGGACATGTTCTCCATACAAAAAATTTGCCTACTTATGGGGGTTTGCATAATGGTATATAGCAGTGCACCAGAAAACTTGTAGATATAATCATTTATTTTATAACTTTTATAATATAATTTAAATATGCAGTCTTTGGATAAACTTAATGCATCCAGAATATTTTCATATTTATGGAGGGAATAATGGTTGTTTCAATAAAAAAACAAAAATTTTAACATTTTTGTCACAAAAATAACAAAATTTTTTCATTATCATCTATTAAATAAATTAATAAATTTTATACAATTTAAATAGTCTGTAGTTTACGATTACGATTTTATTGTTAACAAATATTAATTTTTGTTATAAATGCCTTTTCTTTTAGGTATCTAGCTGTAACTCAACCGTTGACATACTCAAGGAAAAGAAGGTCAAAACGTTTGGCTCTTATAATGATTTTGATTGTATGGTTATTGGCTTTAGCAATAACTTGTCCTCCTATTTTGGGATGGTAAGTTTATACTTTATTTTTTATTTCATTTTGTATAATAAAATTTTTTATTTTAAATTTTCTAAATTATTACTCGTATTATTTAAAATATTTTAATAATTTTTTCTTAGAAATTTAAAAAAAAAATATTTTTGTATTTAAGTTTGTAATATTGTATTTTATAAATTTTTATGAAAGATACAAAAAAAAAAATATTTGCCTACGCATAGCAAATTTTATTGATCGAAAAAAGAAAAAGTAAAAAGTTTTCGTTTTTTCATATAACTGTTATTGATATACGGGGGAATTTTATTTAATATTACTTATCCGAAACAGGGAGAAATATAGAACACGTGTTTGTTTAAATTTTTTAAAATTTTGCAAAAATTATATTAAAAGAAATGTGAGAAGTTAAGTAAAACTTTTTATATAGGAATTCAATTGTTGACTCTTTTAAAGCATATTATCGATTATAGTACGTTTTAAAAGAGAATTTTGTTGGAGCAAATGTAAAACAAAGGCTTTGGCGAAAAAATTTTAAGGACCATGAAAATTATTACAATAAAACAAAGAAATTAATTAGAAATAGGTATACAAAAGAATTTATTATTCTAACATTATTAAGCTTTTAAATTTGATTCTGTAATTTTATAATCTAATACAAGATTATTAAATAAAGAAATTTTCTACTTCTTTCAATATTCTTTATTGTTAAATTTCATTTCTAGAAGAGTTTAAGAGGACTGATTTATAAGTTAATTTACTTTAATTATTTTACTTAAATTGTTGTTTAATAGTTAATTATTACTTTACTAAATTTAATAAATTACCATATAACATACATATTTCCTAATTCTTATCAGCCATTTTCATTCACACATGTCATAAAAATATTAATCAAGAGGGCGAGATAATGATTACATTCCCAATTTCTATACTTTGTGTTGTTACCTAACCAAACTCATTTTAGCTATTTATATATAACGTAATTATATATTTATTCAAAAATCTACGATATATAATTAAGATCAGTGATTAAGTAATTGAATTGAGAACAAATTTTAAGAAATAGAATAAAGTAAATTGATTTATATAAATTTCTTTTTTCGCTACTTTTGCTCATTCCATTGAAAATTTTATATAGCTTTTGTTTCCTTTGAAGACTTTGACAATAGAGAGTTTATATAAATACATTTTTTTTTCTAGTAACAATATATTTTAAAAATGTAAAAAAAAGGATAAGAATCCTTAAGGCAATATAATAAAGGAAAGAAAGAAAGAAAAAGGTTGTGTTTTAATGATATTTTAGTAATTTAAAATTTTTACAAAAAAAAAAAAATTTAATTTTAAATTATTTTTTTTTTTGGTATAAGAAATTTGAGTTAATGATTATCTTTAATCCCTTGTTTCCATATAAAATCATTTCTTTGAACTTTTATAAGATTTAAAAATCAAATTAAGATTATAAAGTATTTTTGTGTACTTTTAAGGATTTTTAAGAAAAATTAAAATTAATAATAGTATTTATTTTTATTAAATATACAAATGACATTGTTTACTTCAGTCAACTTACTCAAATTATTACAAACCAAACATTTACAATACTCATTTTTTTAATTCATAACAGAAATCGGATTAGAATTTCATTTAATTAAAAAAAAAAAGAAGTAAAATTTAATTTGAATTTTGTGACAGCAATAAATTATGTGGCGTTTTTGAATTAAAGAACATTTTTGTTCTCCTTTGTTCATTCCCGGCCAGAACATAGGGCTTCCACAAATCCTCTGAATCTAATTCCATTTTGGGCGAGGTACTCTACGTCTGACCTCTTTAAGTATAGTTCGTCGCCACGGCGCGTCCCCACTCTTCTTTTCCTATTGTGTGTTATGGTTTCCGAAGCGTGTGTCTCAGCCATTTCCATTTTCTTTCTTTTATGGCCACATTTATATAACTCTGGTGGGTTGTCGCCCACACATCGTTATTTGTAATCGTTCTGGGCCAGAATTTTTCATATTTCTGTGCGTCTCAGACATGCGTTGAATATTCTGAATTAAAAAACCATAATACCAAATTATAAATATAATAGAAAACCTACACTTTCAAATTATATTATTCAGTTATATCAAAAAACCAAATGTATAAGTTTTTGTTATAGTATTAAAAGCAAAACAGATTCCAAGAACAGTTTTGTAAAGAAATTGTTTCATTTCTACCAAGGACGAATACTATTGTAATTGTAACTAATAAAGATATAATATGAAATTTTTAAATATGTATCCAATTATATTTTCCATAGGTTTCGGAAATTTTAATGGAATGTCTGCCATATAACATGATGGAATGTCTAAAAGCTAATTTTAAATATTCGAAAAAATAATAAAGTTAGATTTATGAGACTTGGCAGTCATGTATCCAATTATAGATTACACGTAATCCTAGAAGTTTTTATGGAACGGCTTGATAGATTCGAGTTGCTACCATACAACCATTACAGTTAATTCTAAATAATTAAAAAAAAAAGGTTTTATGCCCAGTTAGTCAAGGTGTCGAGTATAATTTAGTGGCTTTATTCTGAATAAAACATATTTTCATTTGTTAATATCTTAAATCGAAACTTTAAAGTATACAGTGAAAATATTGGCTATAATCTCAAAAACTTTATTTGTTATAATCATAAATATTCGAGCATATTGTACGTAAAATAAATTATCGAGTAATTCCAAAAATATTTATTTGAAAAATGAAATAAATATAAAATCTTAACAATTTTACAGTTATGAAAAATAAAGATAAAAATAAATTTTTCTTTTTTTTTTTTTTAAATAAATAAAATATAATATTTATTGCATCCTTATATGGGGTTAAATAGATCTTTATACCTCTCATGAATTACATATTATATAAAGTACTATACTTATATGAATAAGATCCAACCCATAAATAAATTTAAAAAATATTCAACAATTTTCTATTTTAAATTATTTGTTCTTTTAAATTACACATATAAAATGATAATTTAGAAAATATAATATATTATAATCCCGCTCTAACAGCGACCAACTATAGAAGGTTATTTAAGAGATCATATAACAAATAATGTTCATGAAGAATGTATACACAATTACACAATAAAGTTCTGAACATAAGGTTATAACATTAAAAAATTTTTTGTTATTTCATCATGTATAATAAATGAAAATTTAATATACATCATTTAACATTTTTTAAATTCGACGAAAATGCAAAAAAAAACAAAAAATATAAAATATAAAAAGAAAAAAACATATCATTTCCTTTTCTTTAAAAACAATTTTCCATAATCATGTTTCCATATTCTTCTTGAGGACATGTGATTATATTTTTTTTTCTCTATATACCAGTGTTATTAAACTTTCCAATATAATTTATAAAAATGATTAATAATAATTTGTTGAATGACAAACACACCTTCTTTCGTCTAACTTAGATTATGAAAAGAGAAAATGAAATAGACTTCAAAAGGGCTTTGATCATAAATTAATTACTTATTTTTTTTGAAAAATTATTAATAGAATTTTTTTCAAAGCTGGAATCAATAACATTTTAATTTTAATAGGAGCGGAACTGTTTTAACAAAAATACGAATTTTGCTCAATAAATTAAAATTTTTAATATTTGAAAACTTTATTTTTATGTCCGAAAATTTATAAAACAGTAAAATAAAAGAGAACTCACCAAATTGACTCTTGAGATAGAGAAGTGGTTAAAATTTGATGCATAATATGACGAATGAATTTGTTTACCAAATTTTTTTTTTCATGGAATGGCAGCTTTGTACAATATTGGCATTATTTTTAATAAATAAAACAATTAGTTCTTAATATTTTTGACAAGTTTTTATAATTTCCCGTAATTGTCAAATCATTATTTTCGTTCGTCAGATTTCGCTATGCCAAATTCGTTATAAATAATACGAAATTGTCATATTTTTGTTGAATTCACGATATTTAAACATAAAAATAATTTAGATCACTCTTGCATTGTAAATTAATTACAGTGTTAATTTTTGAGCCTTGAAATTTAAAAATTTATAATTCAAGGCTCAAGAAATTCTAGTTATTTTCTATTTCAGCTATACATAAATTATAAAAATTCAAATTAAAGAGCTGGTTCTAAAGTAAGCTGGTTTTTGTGGAAGTTGTATAAGTTAATTTTTTCACATATTGCGATATTTTAGGGTTTGTATTTGAATCAATTTAAAAATATTGGCCATAATAACATAATTTGTTTATTCTATTTGTTTAAGTAGCATACAATTCTGTTGAAATTGTGATTGTAGTTGTGGAAAGAAGGTTTCTATAGATTATCAAAATTACCATTAACTTAGTCCTTTTAAAAAGTTGTCTCATACTACTTTCCAAAAAAAACAATATCTTATTAGATCGTTTTGCCGTCTCAGTAATAATTGAAAGAAAATTCTTCAAATCGAGAGAATAATGTTGATAAAGAATTTCTGTAAATTGAAAAATAAAATTTTACTCTCATAAATTACTTTGTTGATAAGAGATTTTGGGTAAAATGAAGTAATCTGCATACTAGAGATGAAGACTAGATGTTAAAGAAGTTAAAAAAAATTGTTTTTTTTTGAAGCAGTGACTCTGATGATCTTTTTGTATAATATAATATAGCTATTTTATTCTGGTACATTATCTCTATAAAGAATAATTTCGGATTTTGTTCATGCAATTAACGAGCAATTTAAAATGTTAATGTTTAAATGAAATACAAAGGAGCGTGATATTCTGTATATTCATAAGTTGTCTGCTTAATAATTTGTTAGTACGGTTTACAGGTCCTTTCTTTAAAATTTTTGTTTTAGTATATAATAAAAAGTTCGAAATCACTGATTTTTTTTTTGTTCGCTTAAAATTTTAAGCAAAATGTGTGTATGCTTGTGTATCTTTTGTTTTATTTGTTTACATTAACTTTCCCATATTGACATAACATTAGTCAAAAGAAATTGAGAACAAATTATATGATATGTTTAACATTTTGGTAACCTTAAACATGACACACATGAAGAACAATACTTATTACAATAAATCAAAAATGAAAAGAAAAAAAAAATAGAGAAAAAATTTATAAGGACTGTCGAACAAAACATATAAAAAAAAAACATTTGAATTTAATAGGTAAAATTAAACTTGAAAACAATAAAAACTCTTCTATAACCCTTGCCATTATAATATTATCATGTATACATTGTCCATATTAACCAACAATTTAGAATCTTAGAAGAAATAAACATTTTGACATTTCATTTATAGAAACTTTATCATAAAAAAAGAAATACAAAGAGATGTTACATGGGTGGAATCGCATTTTTTTTATTGTTATTCCTCACATATCCTTTTCCATTCGGGTCATAAAATTTTTTATATTCTAAAACAAAGGTTATATGAAGGAAACCTTATACAATGCTTAACTACTGCTTATTTCTTTTACAGACATTAAAATCATAATATTATATTTCAACTAGTTGAATTTAAGAAGATGAATTGCTGTCGTATATCCTGCGGTCTAAAACTTTTTTGTCATTTCATGTCAAAGCTTAATAATTTTGTGAAAAATAAAAATGAAAACAGCAACAGAAGAACATTAAAGAATGAAAAAATTTAACAAAATACTTTTTTTACCACTGATTCTTAATTCCAATAGCACCATGTCAGAAACATTGAATACTCGTACATTAAATTGTTGCACAGCTTTAAATAACAAAAATTTAAATGAAATAAATAAAAAAACTTCTTGTTTTAACATAAAACAATGAAATAAAAAAGGATTAGTTACGTCAATCAAAACGCAGAAATTGAAAAAATTTTCTTCTCAAATTGAACTCGAACCAGTAACCTAACGCTTTCTAGGCGAGCGCTCTACCAAATAAACTACAGAGATGCGAAAAAATGGTATTAGGCACACCGATTAAAAAATTTTCAAAAATGAAAATTAGACGTATTTTGTTTAAAAAATTTGGCAAAAAAATGAGGAGCTGTCTGTTAACTTAGAACGCAAGAACGCAATTTATTCAAAAATTTTAAAAACTATGTGAAACTGTCTGTCTATCTGTAAGCAGTTTTAAATTTCTCTTACTTACAATTAAGTGAATTAAAATTTGGTGAAAAATAATATTTAATTTTGGTTTGTAACTTTGGTTTGTTTGAAACTTTTTGCAATTTCAACATTTTACATAGATCAACTTTTCAAAAACCTTTTCTTTAAAATGTTTTTGAAAAGGTTTACGAAAAGAATTGTGGTCTCGTTACAACAAATAGTCCAAAAAAGGAATTTTTAAGGAAATTGGGGAGGTTTTAACTTTTAGAAATTGGGAGATAAGTAAAAAGTTTTTTCTACGCAGAAATAAGTTCTTACGAGTACTAAAGGCTCACTTGTGTGTAAAATTTCAGTTGTATTTCTATCTTAAAGTACGGACTTACGGAAGGACAGACGGTCAGAAGATTAAGCGAACGAATGGATGGACAAAATGAAGCTAGTAACAATTTTTTTTGTCAAATTTTGTTTGGGAAAAGTGCTAAAATGATTACTTAAACCTGAGTTAAATACCCAATTATGTTTTTATAAAATTGTTGATGTTTCTATATTATAACATAATACGCTCTCATATAAAAAAATTGAAAGTAAAAATATCATTTTATCTCATTCTAAATATTTTAGTCTAATTTGGATAATATGGATTCAAAAATTTAACGTAGAAGAGAGAAGATATTAATTTTGATGACAAATTCACTAATCTAATAACTTATTTCCAACACTAATAGTTCAACGGTAGGGTTAACAATGAAAGTAAATCTTAAAAAAAATCTTAAAAAAAAATAAAAAGAATGCCTGTGATTTGCCTTATAAAGGACATCCATGTGCAATACGTTACGTGTACTTCGTTGAAATTCTAACTCATTAAAAACTATTTGTTCCATGAATAAGACTACGCAGTGATTTGATTTCTTCTTCGCTTTAATTTCTCAATTCAATTTAATCTTATTCTTATTTTATTAACAAATCTTTTGATAAATTTTTTAAAAAATAACATTATGTCTGTAACAAAAAAACAAAATTTTTAACCCCGTATAGCACTTAAAATGTAAAAACAAAAATGTTTCACGTTTAGACGCTTATTGATCATGTATTTTTGTTTTTATCTCAAATTTATGACAAAAGAATGAGAAGCGTACTCATGTTATCAATCAAAATTTTTTTTTAAATTCAAATTCTCTTAATTTTGTTTCTCATCCTTTTATTTTGATCCTTCATTACTTTCATCAAAAATATATTAAAATAATATTCATAAATTAAAAACTTTTTCTTTTTATGTTCTTCTTATATTCCGTCTTCTTATATAAAATGTTGCTTCATAAACAACAATGGTAATAAACAAATGATGAAAAACATACAAAAAAAAAAAAAACAAAATTTTTTCTTTTAATCTGTTGATCATCCTGCCGATGACATTATCGTTATTCACGTATATAAATGTCCTTCAACCTTATAATCATTGTATATGGATGTTTATTGCATTTAATGGATTCTGAAATTATAATAAATGAAATGCTATCCTGCATGTTTACATAAAAAATGTTAATGTTCGATATTTTTGGAATTAAAAAAAAAAAATAAAAATATTTTTTAAAATACTTTGATTGCTGTTTGGGAATTGGGAATGCTTGTGTTTGCTTTGCAAATAAATCTCAACATAACAAAAAAAAAAGGTATGAACAAGGACGACGTGATTTAACATATTGCCGTTACAATCAAAATGAAGGATACGTTATATTCTCAGCAATGGGTTCATTCTTTATACCAATGACAGTAATGATTTATGTTTATGCAAGAATATCATGTGTTGTGGCGTCTCGACATGACAATATGACTGATATCATCAATAACAAGGTAAATTATTATTGTAATTATATATGTATGTAAACATTGCAATTTATATGATAATTACATGTGTGTGCAATATTTGCATAAAATATATAACATAAGCATAAATAACCATTTAGAATTTATTTTTGTTTTCAAAAATATTAGAGAAAAATCATTAATTAACTGGAATACAGAAATTGATTGAGATTTAAATTATTTATAGGGAAAATTTTAATTTTTTTCTTGAATTTAAAATTTGCATTTCAATTACTTCTTTAATCAACCAGAAAATTATAGAAAAATTATATAAATTAAATTATAAAATTTTTTACTTAATAAATCTCCAACATAATTAAAAAATCTAGAGTTTTAATTGAATTTTGGAATTTTTTACTATTAGCAACACAGAGATTAAGATTATTTTGAAAATGAATATTATATTTAAAATTAAAGCATAAACTGCTTGATTTTAGGAATGCTTGACTTAAAATGTGTGGACTTCAATAGCAAACTGAATTAAATTTGGTGTACTTTTCATCCTAAACACCTTTTTAGTTTAAATGCGTTTGAATGCTTTTTAAAGTATGACTGCTACAATTTAACACACTTAAAAAAATTAAATATAATATACGAATATATATACGAATTAAATATATTTGATAGCATGTAAAATGTCTAATTATAAAAAAAACAAAATTGCTGAATAACAAAATATTTGTTTTTTTCTTTCTTTCTAAATAAATATAGAAAGGAAAGAAGGTAATTACATTGGATACTGAAGCTGAAATTGATCAAATGTCATCAGAACAAGATGATAAAAGTCCTGCACAAAAAAAACAAACAGCAGCTAGAACATTATCAAGTCAAACGATATCACGTGACATTAATGATGTTATTTTAACAAGTGATTCAGATAATCCATCTCGTCATTTAAATACAAAAAATGGTAGCAGTTATGAATTAATACCAACATCAAGAACACCGTCCTTTAAACGTCAAACATCTGCATTATGTAGTTCAAAACATTATCATCAAACGACAACAACAATAACATCAGATAATCGAAGTTGTGCATCTGAATCATCAGAACAACATCAACAACATTTAAATCAACAGCAATCACAACAACAACAACAACAACAGCAACAACATCAAAAACATTGGGCTAATTATGGTCGACATAGTGTTCGTATGCAATTTGTTAAAAATACAACATTAATAATTGGTGGCGGTGAATCATATGTAACACGTAATACTCGAGTACATCATCAAAAATCTTTATCAAATCGTATAACATCATTAAATAAAGAAAATAAAACAACACAAACGTTAAGTATTGTTGTTGGTGGTTTTATTGTTTGTTGGCTACCATTTTTTCTCAATTATATAATTGCACCATTCCTTACAACAGAACAAAGACATCCATCACTTGATGAATTTTTAACATGGTTAGGTTGGTTTAATAGCGCTGTTAATCCATTTATTTATGCATTTTATAGTGTTGATTTTCGTGCAGCTTTTTGGCGTTTAACATTAAGACGTTGCTATAAAAATTCCGGAAAAAATCAATTTCCAAGTAATACAATGTCAATAAGGCGATAGTAAGTTTAAAAAAATATTAAAAGAAAAAAAAAAAATACTGTAATACTGTAATAAAAAAAGTAATTAAAAGATATTGAAACAAAAAAAATAAAGAATTATTTCAAGACATAAGAAATTAAAAGCAAGGAAAACATTATTTAAAAAAAAAAATGTAATAATGCTTACCTCAAATCCTTCCTTTAATTTTAGAAGAAAAAAAATACACTTAATTATTGTATGTTAGGTTAGAATTCATAATGTATATGGATAAATGTAACTGTACACATTCTATAAGGTATATTTAGTTTAAGTACTAAACTAATTTTAAAAAATAATAAATCATAAAAAAAAATTACTTATTGTTTGTACTGTTAAATATTTTTTTGGTAGCAATCATTTAAAGAAAAGTAAAAATTACCCCTGTAAATATGCAATATTAATTTTGATATTGTTTGAAAAATTAATATTCAAAAATTTTTTAAAGCAAAGAGTAATTTAGGAATTTGATAAGAGAGTCAGTAGGTAACATGCTCTGTTCAATATCGGAACGTTTCAGTTCGATTTAGTTTTGAAAATCGATACGTAATCATGAAAGTGTGAATGTTGGTTTTACATAATCTTATTTGTGTATGAATATAAAATGTAAGTATAAAAATTCCTATAAAACCCACAACATTTTAATGCTAACTAATCTAAAAATAATATTTTAAATTTATTATTATAAAGGTAACAACATTCACTCATGCAAAGTTGAAGAAGGTTAAATTGTTTCGTCCTTAAAATTTCGGCATTATTAATTTCAATACAAAAAAAAAAATAAAATTTAGCTTTCGTTTATCTTCAAATAATATTTTTTTAATTGATTTCCTTTTTTCTTTCATTTTTTAAGAAATTGAAATTTTAAGGTAAATTGTATATATAAATTTTATATAAATAACTTATTATATATATACTATAAGTATATATATATTATACTATAAGTTTTAATGAATTAATCATCAGTTTATAATGTTAGTGAAATCGTTTTGAATGCAGAAAAATATTTTCTAATTTGTTATTTACTACAAAATTATATTTTAGTGAGAACTTCATTTAGAACATAGAATTATGGTAAGCATTATAATATAGGTCTTTATAAACACAATATTAAATGTTGCGAATCAAATTTGTTCATAAACATTTCTTACTTATCAACAATATAGTAATATTATTTTGACTAGAGAAATTAAATAGATAAGTACAGCCAGATGTGTACTATTTTATTATTATACAATAAAAAATATACTGCGTATAGCAAGTTATCGTTTTACAGTATTCTATTGTACGTTACTACTTTACTGTCAGTGTGTTTGTTAGTTAATCAAAGTCAAAATGTTATAAAAATTCAAATTAAAGATCAACGATCCCTTTGAGGAACAAACTTTTTTTTTCCTATTATTTTAATAATGATCATTTTTGATTATTGTCATATCGAATGTCTTGTCAAATTGTCAAAATCAGAATTTCATGCTAGTCAGTGTAGTTTTGTTATTACTAAAGTATTCTAATCGTAATTTAATAATTATTCACGTATATTATTATGACAAAAAGTGTAGGTATTATGAATGTTTTTCTTATGTGTCTCTTATTCTTATTAGTGTGTCTCTACTTTTTATTCAGTGAATAAGAAAAGAGAAAACTAATGTTTGTATATGAGACAAAATCTAATATTAAATCTATAATAAAGTCAAATAGGTGTTAACAAAATCTAATGGTTTAAATTACTACTCAGAGTTTACGTCAAAATTTAAAAATTTGATATCTACGAATATTATAAAGAAATTAAAAATCAACTGTTATCGCTACTTAAAGTTTTCACAAAAAATTAATTGCCACCATTTTACTTTTTAAAAAATCTGACTGTAAATTTAATGAGTATAGAGTAATTTTTATTATTTTGCGTCAAAGTGTAATGTCAAACAGGGTTTGCATTAATCGCTTTAACTAGACTCATATGAAATAGTAGATTTCATTGCTTATGTAAACAGTAACTGTTATACATTATTAGCAGTAATATTGAAAATAGTATTATTAACAGTAATATAGAGAAAGTATAACATAATTTCACTCTTATCAAAATTATGTATGAATTCACCGAAAATTTAGTGGGTTATTCTTATTTTTGAAAGATTGTAATTTTTTACATTTTTTTTCAAATTTTTCAAAATAACTTATAAAAGTCTTGTATAAAAGTTTGAAAAAATTTAATACCTAACTAGTTTTTTTTTTATATTTTTTTTCTAAAATAATTGAATTTCAAAATAAATTTTGTATAAAATTGATTTGAAAACTCCAAAAAAAAAATTCTCTTTATAATTTTTCAATTCTACTTGACAAGCAGAAGAGAAAAATATTAAATTTTCCGGAATTTCTAAGTATTTTTTTTTTTTAAGAAATACCTTCACCACAATTAAACGACCGATATACCACAATTACAATAAGTATTCTTGTATATAAAAATAAATGTTCCGTATATATTTTAATCCTTTTAGGTATGTATGTATATGTGTTGTGTTTAATTACCTTAAAAAATAAAAAAATTATATTTACTTCCACTTTGTTTTACCAAAATGATTTGTACATAAAAAGATTTGAAGAATCATTCAAAATAAAATTATTTTTTTTTTTTGAAATTTTATTTAGCAACTTAATTAAGTCTGGCATATTAAAAGAACCAACAAAAAAAAAAAAATTATTAAATTTAAGATTGTTGTAAAAAAAAAATTTTTCTTTAAAATTTTCTTTAATAAACTTTTTTCTCAAAAAATTTTACTCTATGCTACCTACGAATAGAAAATTAATTCTATTCTCGTTTTCATATCTTATGTACTAAATAAGTAATTCGGCTACGTCAGAGAAAAGAAAATAAAGGAAAAAATTAAAAGAGGAAAAAAAAACAAAAAACTTTGACAAGGACATTTTTTTACTCTTCTTTTTTTAATAAATGAAAATTATCCTTACACATAAAATATATATATATATATATATATTTATGTATCCATGTATATACCAAATTACACATACACACGAGTATATGCAATGATTACAAAGAAATCATTCTTACATACATTAAAAGCCACAATTTAGTACAAAAAAAAAAAAAAAATATTTTCTTTTAGAAAAGAATGAAAAGCAGAAATTTAAGGACATTTTGATGCTCTTTCAATGAATGACACGACAAGCGACGTATTTATGACGATAAAAGAAACTAAAATAAAATTTGGCGATGCTTGTATATACATGGGAAATTACATTTTGAAATTTTATTTGTGCAGGACGGAAGGGTAATATTTTTATGCAAAATTATTTAGTAGAGTTTTTGGTGAAATTTTTTAAAAATTTTTCGGCAAACTATTTTGGAAAAAAAAAAAAGTTCTACTCTTTGAATTTCGAAGGTAATATGGACAGTCAGCAGAAACCTGAGGCTCTTACAGACTGATGCTATATAAATCTTTATAGCACGGTAAATTCAGACTATATAGAGCTTATTTGGAGTGTAGAGTACCTAATGCATACGAATATAACAAAAAATTATTTCTTTAAAATAAAATTTGAGTAGCCCACCATCCATTGAACTAATAAATACAAGCAAGTATTTGAAAAAATTAATGTTCAAAGGTAATTCGTGAATTCTTAGAATGCAGAATGGTTTGGATTTTTTTTTTGTTATAGACCACATTGACACACTTACTGTTATATTAAACAAATTTATAACTAATTTTCGGAGTAATTGTTCTCCTACACACACGATAACTATGAATAGAAATTAGATTTTCAAACAGTCAAATCTATACAATTAATATGGCCTTAAAAATAAATATTTTATTTGAGTGGAGCAAAATTTTTCTTTTATAAACCTCTTGAAATTGTTCATTGTACAAGTACAATATAAAAATAAAAGACATGATTTTTTTCCCCCTCCAAAATTATTACGCTACAGACATTTTATAATAAATTAAATAGAATCTTATTTTTGGCTCATACTCTACTATCATATATATATGGTAGTATATGTTAAATATATATATATATATATATATTTACGTCTATATATATATATATATATATATATATATAATATATATATACGTAGCACCAATGATATATTAAACATGATATTTACTTATATTATTATTACAATATAATATGAGAAGTGTACAATTTTAAATTGAATTCAAGACAGATGATACATATGATGCTTAAAACAAACATATGCATACATATACAGTTATTCATACATTTGCATGTATACAGCAAAAGGATATAAAAGACCAATTTAGACAAAATATTCTGTTTTTTATTACTTTTTAACTAAATTTAGCCTGAAGCATATATATAATAGTATGCATATATATATATATAAAAACAGAGAATTATATATACATATATAAAATTCTTTGTTTAACTATAACATTCCTTTTCATGAATAAAAGGAAGGATGCTTCTCTACAATATCTCTATATATATATATATATATATATATATATATAGTACAAAAATGAGAGGCTTTAATTTTATTTGTATTCACATATGGTACATATGGTAATTTTATTATATTATATATACTTTAAGAGTGAACACAGTAATTAAAAATTCCCCAAAAAAACTTATACATACATACATACATTTAATATATCAAAGATTTTTTGACATTCATACATTATGTATGTGCATTACAACAATTTTTTTTTTTGTTTTGTTTGTTCTGAATAAGGAACAGACTTTTATCTATTATAATTGAATGAAATATACTAAAAAATAAGAATAAATGAATAATATGGGTTAAGGTCTTTCAGCAAAGAGACTATTAAGTATTAGAAAAAAAAAAGTTTACAACATGAAATTCGCATTTAAAAATCTTTTCAAAACAATGGAGAAACTATAACATATTCAATTTCTATGATATTAAATTTAGTTAAAAAATATATGATTCTTTAATAAGTAAATTATACAAATTTCTGTTATAAATTTTAAAACTTGTCTATTATACCCATATACCGGGACCAGCTCAATTAGATAATCATAATTTTTAATTATTGAAATACTTAATTATTTGCGAATAAATTTCCCATGTAGTACAAACTTGTTTAAATTCACTATTCAGAATTGTAGCAATTAAAAAGGCATGAAAGGTAAAAGTAGCAGCAATTGATTAACTTTAAAATAAATTATTTAAGCCTCCAAAATCTTGAAATTCAAACAGGTCTTTTGCTATATCTCATGGGCCCTATTGTACCAATCACTATTACTTTTGAACTTTATAAAAAAAAAAGCGCAACAGAAACTTTGTAAATTTTTCAATTAATTAATTGTTTAAAAACAAATTAGATATACTGAAGAGTGAATAGATGCAATAGGGTCCTAGAACAAAAAATGTTTTTCAATGCTGATATAAATTTAAAAAAATCACATTTTAAAGTGGCTTTAAAAAAAAATGTAAAAAAATTAAAATAAAAAAAAAATTATATAAAAATGTCAGGAAAAGAATACTAAAAATACAACAAAAAATAAAATAGAGAAAAATTTTGTATTCCGAAAGGACATAAAGAACAAAGTAAAAAAATATGTTGATTTGAAGTCCTTTATTAGTCCTTTCAAAAACTTTTTATTTGAAACTCCTGTCAACTTTATAACAGAACTAAACCATAAACATATTTTGAGCGAGCAAAAATTTTATTAAATTATGATTAGATATTCACAATAACGCTGTATTTCGAAAGCCGTAGAGGCTTGTGGCCAAAACGTTCATCCATTTTCGGTTCCCTGAACGGTGATATTATATTGTATTAAATCGATTACAGAACCATCGTGTGTGTACGAGTATAGTAGACCAACATCCAAGAATACATCTAACATTACAATTACAAGTTAAGAATAATTTTTCGAAATAAATTTTGAAACCTTAAAATCTGTAAAATAGCTATACTGAAATTATATTCAATATAAAAATTTTAAGATGCATAAGTTTTGAGAGTAACACAAATATACCGAAATCCATTACTAATCCGACAAGCTACGACAAAAATTAAAACTTGTCTTTACTATATCCCTTTCCCGTATACCATTACTTGAATTTCGACAGTGTTACAAAATTTTCATTAAAATAATTATTACAATTTTTTAATTTATTTTAAAGTCTTAAATATTTGGATATTTTAAACACGCGTTTATATTATAAAAATGGAAAATTTGTAATGCAAAACACAAATAAAAAAAAAAAACAAAAAAAACAAAAAACAAATTATCATGAAATTTTTAATTCTCCTAAAAGTTTAAAAAAAAAACCTTGTAAAAACAAGAATTCTAAAAACATAAAGTAAAAAAAAAAGTAAACAATTATTTTAATTGCTCTACAATTCTCAATTTAAGAAAGGATAATTTGCAAACAAAATAATAAAAACGTAATTAGTATTTTACAGCTCTCATTTCAATTTCAACTGCGAAATTTTTAAATTTATTGCTCCCACACATTTCAAATTTAACACGATGAACAAAATTTTACGCTTATTTAGATATAAAGTGAAAGAGATACATGCATACTTTCAAAACATGTTTAATTTTTGATTTAGAAAAAGTTTCTGCAGGCGTTACAAACTTCATACATTGTTGTTACCACAGTAAATGGTTTTTTATTTTAACCAACCACTTGTTATATTTTATAAATAAAAATGTAAGTACAAAAATTATAAAGTTGGATCAAACCAATGGTTTGTAAAGTTACACTTTTCTCTTCAACAAATGAAAATAATGCTTTTAAGAGAAATCTATATTAATCAACCAATCTAATTATTAAAATTATATTTATTCGTATACGAAAATATTTCAAAAAAAATTGCATACAATTAGGATGAGGGAAAAAAATTTTTTAAAGAGGCTTAAACATAATGAAGAAATTGAAGCTTTACGTTATGTAAGTTAAGAATTATAATTACATTTTTAGTGGCATGACTTTTAGTGTTAGCTTTCTATATTTATAGACAATTTGGGATAACTTCGGAAATATATGATGCCGATTTTCACAACTTTTGAGGGATGAAATAAGAATTTGAAAATTTAATAAAATCTTCGTATTTCAATAATTTTAAATCTAGCACCAAAATTTAGCTGTAAAATTTAAAGCTACTAAAATTTAACAAGAAAAGCCACTCATGAAACAATCATTCTAAATCTATTCCGTTCTATTCTGGGATAAGACGATATAGCTTTCTAAATAATTGCTAACACAAATTTTTTTTTTATTTTAATAAGTAGTATTATTTGGTTTTGGCTCCCAAATACTCCTCACAGAATACGCCTCATAGAATTTTAAGATTATTTTTTTAATTTTATATTTATGAATTTTATATAATTGGACGTTTTTCTAACAAAATTTGACCTAATTAGAAAAAATAATGGAAATTCCTTTATACAATTGCAAAACTGATACAACCAAATTAAAGAGTCAAGGTAGAGAAATTAAAAAATGTTCTCTTCGAACTAAACTTAAAC
Organism: Condylostylus longicornis; assembly: GCF_029603195.1. NCBI lineage: Eukaryota > Metazoa > Arthropoda > Insecta > Diptera > Dolichopodidae > Condylostylus > Condylostylus longicornis. The sequence continues at coordinate 135,019 of NW_026578009.1, read as the reverse complement.
TAGTAGATCTATCGCTTTCTAGACACACGCTCTAACAATTGAATTACGGATGTATGAAGAAATTACCAGTTACATCATGATTACTAAGTATTGTTTAAATGCGACCGATACATACAATTATCTGTTCGAGACACACAATTACAAGAACATATAAACAGGTATTGTGCCTGCTATATTAATAATATAACAAATTAACAATACAACCTCTGTAGTTATGACTGTAACTGATAGATCGTATAATTTATTCTAACAAGAAATTAATAATAAAGATAAACAACTACACGTTGTGTTGTAATTTTTTAAAAATAGCCCCAATTCTAATATTATTTTGAAACAGTAAAGAGTAAACTGGACATAAGATAATCAATTAGAAATTACTGATTACTGTACATATTAACAATCATTACAAGACTGGTTCTAAATTTATTGTGTAGTAAATTTAAATTTAAACAAAATGAATTCTAATTTGTTATGACTAAATTAATGAATAATTTTGAACTGTATATGAAAAAAAATATAAATGTCTCCTCAGAATTTTTCTCTCTACTGGTTATTTTCAATAATTTTGTATAAAATATGACCACATAGACATTGAATTCAACATCTCCTCTAAAATCTTTAATAATAGCCATAAAAGAATTAATCAAAGTAGCAAGATGAAACACTTTGAACAACTTTTACAAAATAACAACTTTTTCAAATGAAAGTCATACTATGCTGATTATGTAACAAACTTTTGGAATCAAAAGCAAAAACGAGAACTAAAAATTTTCAAAACGTCAGACATAATGTTATAAAAAAAATTTTTTATTGGTTTTTAAACAAAAAGAATGTTTAACAGAAAAATAAACGAAAAAATTCACTAAAAATCTGAGATAAAAAAAAAATTGAATTTTTAAAAATAAAAGTTTTGTTTCTGAAAACAAAATATTTTTAGAACTTTCTCCTTTCAAAATTATACGAAAGTGAAAAAATTTGCATATACGAATAAGTATAAATTTTTTTTAAATACAAAAAAAAATTTTATAAAATTTGATAAAGCCATTTTGAAATATGATTAAGATTTGGACAATGTAGAATAACTAGGAAACAGAAAAGTAGAGGGAACAGAATTCCATTAATTGCGCAGAGATTGCATTCTTACTTTGGCAACTGAATGCAGACATAAATAGAACAAAATAAAACTGAAAAATTCTTACATACACTCGTATCTATTGCAAGACCCATGGGTTTTTAATTCTCATCTAAATAATTTTTGACTTCAGTTTTTTTTTAACTTTTTAGATTTTACAGCAAGAAACACAATTTGTTCTAATGTTTTTTACGATAAGCACACTAAAATGATGGCATATGATTTTAAAAGACAAATTTTTGTAAAGAGCTAAAAATTATTTGTAAAGCAATTAACTAAAAATTTTTAAAAGAGCAAATTAATTACTTTGCCATAAAGGTGAGGAATTTTAGTTATACATGGTAACGCCACTTACTAAACGAGACCCCAATTGAATTTGTTATTGTTTTATTAATTAAGGATACGGAAACGATAGTCAGATTTCAATAGAAACTACATGCTTCTCTTGTTTTCGTCAATGATTTGAAAAATCTTATTATAATTTTTGCTGCACTGGCATACAATGTAATCAAAACTTCTACAATATTATTATATGTATATTGTACTAGCTATGTAATTACAGTTAATTACAATTATGTGAGTATTCTCTTATTCTTATTTACAAATGAATTTTGATAACGAAAAGAATTTTATGTTTCAGCTAAATTGCATATAAAGAATTCAAAATACAAAATTTTCATTTACTATTCAAACTTTTCGGAACTTCAATGACTAATATAAATGAAAACTTCTTTAATAAAAGAAAAAAAAAACATCACTTTTTCAACTTTATTTGTTCGGATGAATTGCTATTGATTGAAATAGAATAGAAGCTACAGCAAATGAATTTACCAATTCACATTCTTATTCATTATTTTTGCAAATTTTATGAATATTAAGTAAAAATGAAATTTTTACGATGATAGGACCTTACTTGAACAACAGAAAGCATATTTTAATTAACTTTCAAAGAATATACATTTGATTTGGAGAATAAATGTGTAAATAAAAAAAAATTTGAGAAGAGGCAAAACTTATTATACAATATATTTATGTGGTTTCAAGGGAAAACTCATTAAGGAAGACATTTAAACTCAGCGAAGTTAAAATTCATCGAAAGTTAAAATGCCTTTCCCAGTAAAATTTTTCAATTTTAATACATATTATATTACAAATTTAAATCCACATTTAAAGAAATTACGTTTTCTTCCTATGTTATCTTCTTTGAAAGTCTTTGCCACTATTTATGACTGAGTAGGTAAGTCTAGAACCACATAGTTAATAGGAGTATTAGATTTTCTGCTGCACACTGAAACCCCTTCAGTGTCTGTTAATAGCAAATTTTATATCAAAAACGAGATAATAAATTCATATCAAAATTTTAAGATTCTAGATTTGAATTTCAAAAATAATGTCAACTTTTGATCCTGTTTACATTTAAATTTTCCAAAGTAATCACGTATAAAATATAGGAAGTCAATTATTTTATAATTAAGTAAAAAAAATCAACAATCTTGACTCGCATTTCTGTTTGTAATCACAGATTTCAAATTTGTATATACACAATAGATTTCTTAAAGTTTAATACTGCAAAACTATTACATCTATTTTTTAACAAAATCGTTTTAAAATATTTCATTTGCTGCAATAAAAATATCACGATATAAACTATTGAAATTCAGGCATCCTAAAAATATGCAATTTTTATTGAAAAAGCAAAACAATTAAGAACAATATTATATTCGAATTCATGAACAAAATTGTGTGTTTTTTTTTAAGTTTAGGATCAATTTTAAATTTTTTAGAACACAGTCAGCTATATAATATCGTAGAAGTAATAGATAAAATATAGCTATATTGATATTTTATCTATTACTTCTATACTTCTATATATCTTTACAGTTAAGTTGCTCTCCATTTTAAGTACTTACCAAAAATTATTATACAATTAGATTTCCATTACCAGAATCATCATTTTGCAAGGAAAATTCACGAGGAGTAAGTATGAAAAATAAAATACGAATTAAGGACTTATATTTAAATTTAACATAATAGTATGAGAATTTTGTATGAAATTTAAAGAAACAAAAAAATAGCTCATGAAATACACTCTTAAAACTGTGGATCAAAAGTTTTAAGGGAAAAATGGCAATGCAGCTAATTTTACTCAATTAATTGTTTTCACTAATCTCGTGTTATAGAAACAATATTACTGTCATTAAAGTAATGTGAAAATTATTTGTGTTAAAGAAAATTTTTCGGTTTATGGAAGTTTTCTTTCAATGCGATAAAAATACAGAATAATTTTGTTAATGATCCAAAATACAATAAAAGAGTTCGTGTTAAAAAGAATTTCATTTTATGGGACTTCGTGTTATACGGGTTTGCCTACATATCTATAATGGACATATTCACATATGTCCTTTAACTCAATAGAAATTGTGTTATTTGGTAATATTATGTTTTTTAATTCATATCCTACCACAAATATAAAAGAAGAGTATTAAATATAAATCACAAATATTTTACTTTTTACATTATTCTTTCCTAAATTTATAAATTGCTAGTTATTAGAAATATTATTTCGATACAGAGAATACTTACATACTATACATAAAATATATACGAAATTGTTAAAGAAATGAATAAATAAATTTGAGGAATTTGAAAAAAAAAATATACAAATAAATAAAAATGATTTAATATTTTATTTTGCTCATCAATATAATAAATGCACATATTATATATATAAAATAATATATTATGTATATAATCAATTCATATTAGAGTAGCAAAATATGCTTAGTAAATTTATACTATTACAACATACATACGTAATATATTATATTACATTTTCAAATGAACTTAGTGAAAATTTATTATGACATCCAATTACGGTTTCCATTTTATTGAATCAATCGAATTTTCAATCTTATAAATTTTGCTTCTATTATCATATATTTACATTATTTTTATAGTATGGATGTATATATAAATTTATATGCATATCTACGTTCATACATATTCATTTCAAACTTATCAATAATATAAATAGCATAAAAATTTACAGAGTGTGCCATATATAGTGGTGAAGTCAAATATATACTAGGGAATTATTAATTCATCTCTTTTAATACCATTACTAAAAAGAAAGGGAAAAAAAAAAGTTCTCAAAAAAAAGTTTGTTCATTGTATGTTTATTAAAAATCTTATTACAATACCATTCTAGACCATACCGTAAAGTACCGTTATACCTAACACAGTTAAAATTATAGCCTACTTTCCATAAATTCTGCCATAAAAAAAAAATTTTTTTTTGCCTTTTAGAGTAAAAACTTAAAAATTTTTTTTACTTTTCCATCTTTACCGAATAGAATAGGGGGACAATTTGTTTTCTTTACAAAAGAAGACCTATACAGTGATATATGTGGTATGCATTACAAGTCCATGGGTATACATATACATATATATATATACAAATATACTTATTATATTATTATAGACCTTTGTTTTTGCTTTTCCTTTTAGGTTTTATTAATAATTTTAGATATTTTAGTAGTACCTACTCTCCAGAACAGGTAAATATAATTTGAATTTATTAAATCTGAAAACTGTATAAAAAATAGATTTTTTTTTATATACTTATGAATGTAAATGCGGTATGTGAAAATGTTATATGAAAAACCAAAAAAAAATTTCAATTTTTTTTATAAAAATGTAAATGTGATCATTGATTTGTCAAAATAATGAAATCTGAATTTTAGACAAAAAAAAAAATTGTATATTCAAATTAAAAAAAAAATCTTTGTATATTCGAAGTTCCGCAAAATACACAATATTTCCTTTTCTTGTATAGTAAGGAAGTTTTAAGAATTTTTCTTGAAAAGATCTTTTTTTTAAAAATTAAATTTTATCAACTGGAAAATAATCATCTATTTTCGATTTAAAAATAATTTAATTCTTTTCTAAATTTCTATTGAACCTTTACTCAAAATCGAAAGCTCAACATAGATAAAATTCAATACTGTCAAGAGGCATTCATTCTGTTATGCAGGAAGTTCTGTGATGTTAAGAATTTTGTTAAGTAAACACAACCAAAATTCGAAAAAAATTAATTTCAATGTTTTCATTGCCGGGTTTCAAATGTTAAAAAATCTAATATGACAAAATAGCGCTTTATGAAATTGTATATAAGAATAAACCTATTTGGATTATCTACTCTTTGAATTTTTTAATTGTGTCTTGTCCAAATTAAATTTTTTCTATTTAATTTCTGAAATAAAAAAATTTTACATCGGTATTATTATTAAATTTTCATTATATTTCAATTTCTTAAAATCTTTAAAAAATAAACTAAATTTATTTCATTTAAGGGAGATAATGGGACATTAGAAAACTAAATTATAAGGAACAGTATGATTAATATTCACAATTTTTCGAATTGAAACCGAATATAAGAGATTATTATTTTATTTTTACCAACAAAATGAGTTACCACTATTATGGTTTAGAATAAAATTTATAATATGTAGTTCACATTTTAATGTTCAGATAATTTTTTTCCGAAAACTATAGAACTTAAAAATATACACAATATCAAATACATGTCAATATAACAAAATATATATTATTTATTTAATCAACATATTATTTTTCATTAAGTCTATATTTACAAATAATAATGCTAAAATTTAATAATCTATTCAACTTTAAATAATTCTTTAACTGGATGATCACCTATAATTTTATTTGCTATAATTGAAAATTTTTCTTCTAATTTTTCTTGTATTGTTGATTTAAATTCATTGAAAATATCTAAGAAATTTTCATTTAATAAATCATTTACAGTCTGTGATAATTCTTTATTATTATGTATAATATTTGGAAAACTCATATGACCATTTTCAGGACGTAATTGAAATTTAATATTTAAAATTTTAAAATATTTTTCATTATCTTTTTCATAAAATTCACAATTAATTATTGTTCCAACTTTTATTTTATTCATTATAACTTCAAATTTATCAGCACCCTGAACTTGAAATAGAAGTAAACGTCCATTTGCTTCATAATCACCTTTAATTATAGCTTTTGGTAATGAATTTTTCACTTTTATTTGACATTTATCAACAAAATTTGTTCTGTAAAAAAAATTATTTTTTGATATGCAAATTTATTATTGGAAATATAAAATATTTTACTTAATATCAATAATTTTCATATCAGAGACACCACTAAATGTAAAGTTTGTGAATTTTTGTTTAAGTGTAACTGCTGCTGATGAATCTGGTGTTTGTGCTGAATCTATAAATACTGGATCTATTGCTGGGATATCTTGTAGTTCAAATCCTTTAAAAACATAAATAATAATTATTGTATATAAATTATATAATCGAATATGGAAATTAAATCATAATTAATATTATTCTATAATTTACCCGATATAAATTTGTGCTTAAGAACGTGAAGCATAAACTGATCGAAATTTTATGATATTGTCTTTTTTATATAGATATTTAAAAAATTCTTTGGCAAATGACTAGTTTGCTGTATAATTCTATATTTGAATTTTATTAGTAGAGAGCATGCTTTACTCGACTATAACTATTATAGGGCAGGTCTATATCCAAGAATAGACTTGTTACTAGCTTCTATTTATATAATTTTTAACCGATATTTTCTTAAAATTTCATATAATGGATTTAATCGATCTCATTTCGGACTATACGAGTATGTTATAATATAAGAATGCGTTACAGAAAATTTTTGAAAATATATAAAATTTTGCAATAACCTACTAATTTTAACTTTTAACCGATAACTTCAAATGCATTCACAAGCTTTTTAATCAGTTAAATTTTTTTTTTCTCAAAATAATTAATATTACTTTCTAGATTGAAAGTACAAAGTTAAGAGTTTATCGTTTCATATATCAAACAATTGAAAATTATTTTAATTCCATAATACTCAAGCCCTTAAGCATTAAAGAATTAAAAGAAAGAGGGAAATATTGTACTGAGAAAAATTTGTAGTTGAAACAAGAAAATTGTATTATAGGCTACATACCATAATAATTTTATATAAGTAGAATGGAAATTCATAATAAATATCTAAAATCACTCGTGATTTACAATACAATATTGTTTAGTTCATTCAATAGTTTAATTGGATTTAATTTTTAGCCGTAAATGCAATATTTAAGCAAATTTAAGTAAAAAATATTATGAATAAAATTTTAACATACCATTTTTTCCTAATTTAATAATACGTTCAATATTTTCAGCTACACAACTGCTAGTATCGGCATCATTCATAGAGCAAGGATTGAAAAAGCTTGCTGTTTTCCAAACGAAATGATTCACAGTTTAAAATGAAAACCAAAAAAAAAAAAAACAAATTTAATTAAATTAAAAATATTTATTTTTAAATTAAATTTTTATTTATTTTTTATTTTTTTGTTTTAATTATTTTTTATTTTTAATTTATTTACGTTTATCATTTGCTGAAACACTTATAATTAACAATAAACAACCAAATAATATAGATTTCATTTTTTTTGTCTAATTTTTATTTTTTTTAATTTTTTAAAACTAAAAATTAATTTTTTTTTATTTTTTCACAGTATATGCCCAGTGTTAGGCACAAAATAGAACTGAATCAATTCTGAAGATTAGTCTTAACTTTTATATAAATATTATTACAAAAAAAAAAAAAAATTTAAATAAACTGCAGTACCGTGAATTTTTTTTTTTTTTTTTTTGTTGAATTAGATGATAAAACACAGGTTTTCAAGGTGAACATATTCTAAGTTCAAGTTTCTTATAAGATGTAATTTTTTTGTTGTTATTATTTTTTTTTTTCTTTGACTTTATTTTATTTTATTTTGAAAAATAAAGCTTTTACACATAAATATAAGTTATTTGCTAATTAATTGTTTAAATATAAAAATTTGAAAAATAATTGATTTTTCTTTTTTTTTTTGTTTAAAATTACTACTAAAAATTTAATAAGAATTTTAGTTATGCCGCGCGCGCACACGTCACAGCAAATACTATAAAAAAAAATGTTTGTTTTTTTTTATTTGCTTACTTGTTTTTTTATCACGCATGCATGTGCTTCTATGCACAAAAATTAAAAAAAAAAAAAAAAAAAATAATAAATACTACGATTAAAACAAAAACAAAAGTCACTTACAATGATAGTGACATTTAAAATTAAAAAAATTTTTTTTTATTTTTTTAATTCAAAAAATTGTTAACAGATGGTTGGGATAGTAAAAAGAAATAAAAAAATTAATTCATATAGACTTATATACATACATAGGTATATAGACACATGAAATTTATTCGAAAGCCGACCACGTGCACGTTGCCATTGTAATAATCATTAGTCATCTTAAAACTAGTTTTAAAACATATGAGTAAAATTTTATTTAAATTATGCACATTTTTATTCTAATATATACATTTTATTGTTATTATTATAGAATTAATTTAAATTATTTAAAGAATTTTATATTTAAAAAAAAATTTTATTAAAGTATTATGTATTTTAATATGCATATATAATGCATACGTGTTTAATGTCATAGTTGAACGCGCATAGTTTATTTTATAGCATAGTTTATTTTATTTATGATTTATAGTTTTATTAGGGCTCAGACAGATCGGCAATTTTTTAGTTTTGAAACTGTTTTATTGTTTATTTGTATTCCATAGATTTATATTCAAGGGTGTATACATGCAACTGTATGATCGTATACAATTATGCAATTAAGCTGTTAATTTTTTTACAAACATAATCGATTTTTGCAAAAATTGCAATAATATTACTCTATACTAATATTAATACAAAGTTCAGCAATTAAAAATCATAAGCTGAATTATTTTATTATAATATATACGATATTTTTTTACGATATTATTGCAATTTAAAAGTCAAGGTTTTGTGTAGTTGTAAATATGTTTATGGTTAGAGTTGCTTTTTTTTTAGTTAGATTCAATTTTTCGAATTTAAATGAATATCTCAATTTGTGTTTGTATACTTAATATGTAAGACTATTGCCTTGTATAAGCAATTATGATAGCAAAATAAACGTCACTTAATCATCAAACGTGGCTATCAGTTATTTTAACTAAAATCGTCATCTTTCATAGACGGAAAGGTAAGAAACCAGGAATGGGGAAGGAAAAATGGGGAATTTATAGTTAATTGAATATTAAAGTGTAAATTAAAAATTAAATGAACAAAACCAAACGTATACAATTACTGTGCGGTGAGTTAATAGAAAGCGTCTCATTAACTAAGAATATAAATTAAACAAAATCAATGCTATCGTACAGTCAGGCCTTAAGCAGCCTTTTACTTATATTCGTACAAAGAGCAAACGAATACATATCGATTTATTGGTCAACGTACGCTTCATTGGCTCATGTGCATCCTATATTCCGTACTACCATGCGTAACATTAAAAATTTCGAACGATCTTAAGTTACTCGGATTCACCCTGTAAGAAATTCGAATCAATAAAACCCAAGTAACTACATTACATACCATAAGTTGAGAATGGAAGGCTATATGAAAAACCGCCATACGACAACGAAACGAAGTATTTGTTTATATTTATTTGAATATTATTATTTTAAAAAATAAAACACTAGAGAAAAATAACAAGTATAAAAATGTTTCATTCGACATTTACCGCCTAAATTATATCGTACACACATAATATGATAATCTAAATATAAAAACTTATTTTCGAAATATTTAAAATAAGCTTGTAGTGATATGTGACAGCTGTCCGAATCCGACAAGCCATTTCGCTAAAATATTTAGCATAATATCTATATTTGAGCTATAATTAAACACAGCCTAAGTTCAAGCAGTGTCATACATCTTTACTAATTATATTTTAGAGCTGTATGGTGCGGTATCCGAAACATTGTAATTATTCAATTGAAGTTTTTAAGATATATTTATACAAAAGATGTAATTGTATTCACCTTTGAGTTCATTTCAGAGTTATCGTTCGATTGCACAGCCGAACGTTTGGATATACATCAAAGCAGAATTTAGCGCTAAAGCTTAAGACATTATATTTTTTTTGAATTGCAATGTTCAAGTGTTTGTTTACCAAATTAGGTCATAACCTAATAATCCAAAACAAGTCATACCCAATTAGGTTATAGGTTATAATATTGCTAAAAATAAAAATATAAAATTGTTTACAAATTGCCTCCACATAAAATTTTAAAGCTATCACTTACCACAAATTTATTTTAATCACAAATATTCCTATGATTGGGTTCCATAACGCTTCCTTTTTTATTTTTTAGTCCTATTTAAATTGTTGCACTAATTAAACGATATTAAATGTAATTATTGTTATTAAATTAAATCAATTTTTTTATGTTGATTTCATTTCTAGAAAATTAATACAAAATATCATAAATATTGTAATAAATATTTTTACAGGGTGATTTGAATAAAGCTTTGTTTTTTTTTTAATTCATTGATTCATTTTAAATAGTTTTAGCGTTTTCATCTTGTTATTTAATAATTTTTTTATAATTTATTTATGTATTAATAAAATAATCATAGTTAAATACAGTTCGTTATACTGAAGCTTAAAGAACGTATAAGATTTTATATGTATATTGAATTAATATGGGTATAGAATGAATTAAAATTTATTGATTTAGTATAAAATTTTTAAACGAAGCTATAAGTTTGTATTACAATACCTGATATTTCAAACTATTACTGAAATATGCAAGAGAAGTTTGTATATACTATGCGATTAAATACATTTGGAATATTAAAATAGCCTTCGAAGGAACTCTACTAATATCATCACTAAACGAAACGAGAATATATTTTGAATTTAGTTACTATAACCATTCCTCTCAACATTTTATACAAAAGTTTCAATAAAAATGCTTTTACAACTTTTAATTGAAGTCTAACTTAGAGATAAAATTAGAGGAGAATTATAAAGATCGAATAATTACTAAATTAACGAATTTTTAATGTTTTCATATTTCTTCAGATAAATGAATACGCATTTGTGCCATGTTACCAATAATATCTTCCCTATGTAATAAATACCTTACCTATAATAATATACCTATAATATTTTATAAGTTTTGGATAGTAACAATTGAACACCAGAAAAATTCCACCAGAAAAATAAAATTTTTTGGTTATTTTTATTTTATTTTATCAATTAATAAAAGAGAAAACACAAATAAGAGATTAAAACAAATCAGAAAAAAATTTCTGGCATGCTCGCCACATAACCGAACGCATTGTACATTTTTTGAATAATATAAATTCTAATAAATCTATCTGTGTTTTTATCAATTTAAGCAAATATAAAATTTCAGAAAATTTCGTTAATTATATAGTAAATTCGCCCGACATAGGGTATAACAAAGTCTTATCGATATTATTTCGGAAAATCTGAGGCAGACGTGCAATTTTATAGTTTTATATCTTTTTGAATGCTTATTTTTATTCTATAGTTGTATGTACAAGCGCGCATATATGCAACTGTATGTAAGCAATCAAATTTAATTGCAATTTTTAGTTAACACACTCGATTTAAATTGAAGAAACAGTTTAGTTGCGTGAGAGGACCAGTAACGATTTTACAATCAAGCAGTAATTGCAAAAAACGTTTCTCTACCATAGAAAGCTCGATTTATTAAAATTATTAAATACCGTTACAATACCTCCATTATTGTATGCAATGCAATCCGTAACTAGTTATAAACACACTCTCACTGCACAGATGAAAATATTGACTTTGAATGTGTGCATCGCACAACAAAAAATTAGTCAAACATTGAACAACGAAACAAAATAGGTAATACAAAAAATTCAAAAAAGAATAACAAGCAAATTATCAAAAAAAAAACATAACAATAATAATAACAAATAAAAAAAAAAACAAATTTTTAAAAATGAGGAACTAAAAAATATTAAAATTTTGATAAGATCTTCTTTTGCACTATAGAATAGTGGGAAAAAAATCATTAATTTGAAATAAGAATAATATAAAATGATTATGCCTACAAAATGAAACAACAATAACTTGCATAATATACACTCTGACAAACATATTATGCAATTACGTATCTACATGTATAAAATTTGAACATTTTAATCTCACAGAGAATCTCAAGTGTGTATACATAAGTTGTATGACATTGAAAATCCAAAATTTTGTTATAGATCGAATAGTTAAATCTAATTATGCTTATATTTCATGTTTATTGATTTTAATAAAATAATTTAATTTTTTTGAAATTGCAACTTTGGTATTTTCTATGTATGTAACAAAAAATATGCATTTTTTCACCTAGACATTCCATATGTATACTTTGAAAATAGTAGATAAAATCTTTTTATTTCCGTATATTAAATATTATTATGGTAAATTATCATTTATTTTTAATAAAATAATTTTTGATTCAAGTGATCACGTTCAAATAAAATATTATATTTCGATCAATATATACAGTGAGCGTTCAGTTTATGTAACTTTAATTTCAATACCAATGTCATTAAACATTAAATATTCTGAATTAATCTGAAATATTAATCAAACTTAAAATCAAAATTGTATTATTATGCTAACAAACATTATAGTACTTTTCTTCTTGTACAGTTGTTATTAATTTAATTCTGGTTCAAATTCTAAGGTAAATTTGATTACAATCAATAACAATATTGAATTTAAAAAACAAAGGCATACTTTGAATTTATTCAAATTCCAAATATTCCAAATATAAGATGAAATGAAATATGGAGATTTATAAAACATGAGATTAATGACATAGATTAAAAAAAAAATGAGAGATTATAATGAATGTATAGAGAGATTATATTAAATCATAAAAAAAATATTATCTCAAGAAACACCTTAAAAAATTCCTTGAAAGTTTCTGAATGAAAAAAAAAAATGAATTTTATAAATTTTTTTTTATGCGTTTCCATATTAAACGGTATATTCACATTTTGTATATGAATAAATTAGAAAAACATGTGAAATATTTGTGATTCCATATCAAAATTTGTGGTGATTTCATATCATTATATATTTAAAATAAAATTCAATTTGTAGTACAAACTGAATATTAGTCAAACGTCATGAATAACAGTCAAACGGTGTTAGAAAAATTTAAAAAAAAGATTATTACTAAGCTAAAAACAAAACATTCGGTGATAAAAGCGAAAAAATTTTCCAATCGCAGAGAAATTACCATATTGAAGTATGGAGAAACAATAACTTTTTTAACAATTATTTTTGTCTCTTTGTGCTGTTCTAAAATTTTTGTTTAACTAAAGTATGATAATTTTAATTTAAGCTAGAATTTCGGAAATGAATCTCATAATTCTAGCTTGAATTATGAAACGTTGTATGTTGTTAAAATGGAAAATAGTAGATAAAATAAAAGGTATTTGTGATAAAGATCAATTAGTATCTTAATTTTCAATCGCATGTTATGGTATCCAAAAATATGTCACCTGTTTGTGTCGGCGCGCCTATCTCTTTAAGAGCATTAAGACAACAACACATTTTTGCAGAAAAAAGTGAACTTGAATGGGGAAACACCATCTTGTAAGTAAGTCCTACATTGGTTGCAAAATTTTATTTTTCAAAACCAAATACTCTTTACACGCATAATTCTTAAAGCGATGCTAATGCTAGGAACAAAATTAAATCATTATTTTGAGGATGTTTCGAATGTTGAGCATATACTTATAAATCCCATAATGTAGATAGTTCAAAAGCTAACGTAATAGCTTACTTTCACCTTATTACTCATCAATTACGAAAGTGAGCAACATTTTTCCTGAATTACTTCCCATTATTACCCCATTAGCACGATTTTATAAGAGACTTTCTTATTTTTCAAAATATAATATAAGTTAATAAATTGACAAATGTTTTGAATTTAGTACATTTAATGTCTAAACAAAATTAAAATTGTAACCATCCCTCGACAAATATATAAAGCGGTCGATGTTCGCACTACATCAGACTTGAATGTACACTAATTTTATTTGCAATAATTAAAAATATTTATTTAATTAAACTCATATACATATGATACAATTATGTTTTTTTCCAGAAAAGTAAACAGTAAACAGTAAAAATTTTTACATTCATTAATTTGGGTAATTTAAATTACATACATTTTTACAACATAATGATTATTTCGTGGAAATTAAAAATTAATATGAGATTTTTTTTGAATGTCAGCAAAAAATTTTTTATTTCTCATAAAATAATTAAATTACATACATTTTAATAGTATATATAAATCTCGAGTCACTGACCTACATACATGTAAATACATAAAATTGTTTATATGCAACTTTATTTCACTGTTTTTGTTTTATACAAAAATTGGCGTTTAAGTGGAAATAATTTTTACATTACTTTGAAATTAAATCGATTAAATGGATGACCATCCATAAAATATTGAAATGAAAATTTTCATTTACGTATAAACGAATAAGTTTAAATTTTTTTTTATAAAAAATTTTTAATTTAATCACCTTATATTAATAACAATTATTGGAAAAATTAATTAAATCGTAATAATTGCATATATTACATTTCGACGTAATAAAGTTTACGCATATTTTTAAAAATTTATTTTCAAACATTTTTGTATTGTAAAACAATGTATGTGTGAATTGATATGCTACATGTGTATATATAAAAATAATTATTTATATTTATTTAAAAGTTAAAGTAACATGCGACTAAACATGACTAAAGTTAATTATTTGCATATTTTAATATGCAATAACTATAAAGTACCTTATTAAAATTCCAATTTATCATAAAGATTTATGAAAGTTGCAGCAATATCATAAAAAACCTTTTTTTAAATAGCAAGATTTTGAAATTTTAATAGCAATAAATCAAAATTATGACTTATACTAGCTATAATATAAATAATTTATTATAATTGTCACTTACTTAGCTAGAGCACTAAATTTTAAATCAGTGCATTTTAAGTGAATTTGAGTTCTTTTGTAAAAACCTTTAGTAACTTATATGTGAAAATTGAAAAAAAAAAATTTTTAATTAAGAATGCTGAAATGAGAAGAATGAGAAGAATAGTATAGATTTCTATAAAGCGAAAAATTAACACGTTAGTAAATTGATTTATATTTTGCGACACCATATCCTACTTAATCTTTGATTAAACATATCTTGACAAAGGCAGCACTCTTAAGAAATGAAAAGAGCTTCTGAAAATAAAATATTGTATAATATTTAAAAGATAATGTTTAATGAATAAAGTTAAAGTAAAGAGCAGACCAAAAATAAAGAGTAGGAGCTATTTGGAATCAAAGAAGAAAAAATAAACGCTTCTCAACTAGTGTAAATTGAATTAAATTTGAATAAAAAAATTTCGTTTTACTTTTCACTTAAAAATAATAAACTAAAATAAAGTACAATCATACCAGTGGTTCCAGTGGTGTAAAGTAGCACTTTTTCCTCGAACTTTAAGTGCTTTAAGTGAAACTACTGTTCTTAAAAACTTGCAATTTACTACATTATTTAATTTACATAATTTCAATCATTATACCCGAATAATTCAAATTATTGCATACATTTAGGATGACAAAATTGAAATTAAGATGATTTTGTTGAAATGTTTACAATTCAAATTTTACGTATTTCAAGAGACGTAAACTTTGGTGGTGGAAAAAAATTTTCGTTTAAATGTCGGCAAACTGCTAATATTTAAATCTCCTACACCTTACTGACTACAAGAAAATTGATTTCAAAAATTTTAAAAAATGACAGGTTGTTTATGGTTAATTTTAAGAGATTTTTTATAATTTTTTTGTTTGATATTGCATCGCGGTGGAACAACTCAGTCTGTATTTTTTGCGTTTGTAAAGTCGGAAATGTTTTAGTGGTTTCGATGCAATAAAAAGTCTAAATGTAATTTCTACATGTATCCATTCTAATGGATCTATTTGTATACAACTTCATTTTTCCGTCTCAAAAGTAGAAATATCCTAACCAGACACACGAATAGATAGAAAAACGGAGGAAATTTTCTTTATTTGGAGGAGGAAGAAAACAAAAGATTTTTTTTGTGGAAAAAGACGCCACTTGGAATATAAAATTACAAGAACTATAAAAGTATAACCTATATAATATTATGCTTAAATTTCTTGTTTTCTAGAGTAATTCAAAAACTAATTTCAAAAGTTGAGTTTGTGTAAAATAAAAAAGGAAGTAACGTAATTATAAACTAAAGAAAACTTTTGAATAACAACGTAACTTTTAAAATTTCTTCACTATTCTTGTGATAGTAGAAACATGAAGTTTGGATCATCATTTTTCAAAAGTATCCCTTATATTTTCTTAGAAAATATTTTTCTTAGAAGAATATTGTTCTTAAAGTCCAACATATTTTCTCATATTTTCTCCTTTGACAATTTTAAGCAAACAATTAAAAATTTTTTTTTTAAATTTATGTTAATTTTTTAGTAATTGATACTATTATTTTTCAATTAATAGCTAAGACTATTTGCATATTATCAACAAAAAAAAATTTCGTTATAAGCATTCGCCGAACCATAGGCAATATTTTTTGTAATCTTGAAAATTAAAATGTATTTTTATACCTTACTTAAACACTTGGTAGTGAATGTAAAGCAAATTGAAAATATTAACTTTGGTGTAGAGTTTGGAACCATTTGACAAGAGTCGGCTGCCCAGTTAAAACATATAGAAGTATCTAATAAATTCTTATTCAGCGTAAATTTCGGTGTTAATTTCCACATATGTATGCACTTCCTTGTCCGTCCGATCCCTCCTGAAATTGCTTCTTTTCTGAAAAAATCTTCAATTTTTGAAATTATTCTTTGTAATTTAACCAATTAGAATAACGGGTTCGAGTAGCCTCTATGGAATTCAAAAAAATTATTTTAACTTTTTTCAATTAAATACAAAATATAAATGTTTGTAACCAATAATTCAATTACATCTTGTATACTGTCATACAACCATAAAAGTGAATTTAAAATACATTTTAATGTAATTGAGGTAACTTCATAAAATTTGGTAAGAAATTTGGTTTATATGTCAAATTTTTGTGTAGCTTTTCCTATACAGATTTAAATTTTAATTTGGAATTTTATTGTTGAACAAGACAAGATCTTGTTCAACAATGGAGCTTGGAGAAATATTTCCACATTTAAAGATTTACAAGAATATATATAAATGTATAGGGTATAATATTTCTAAGTTACCTACACCAGCTGAATATGACTTTCTTGAATTTGATTTGTACAAAAATTTATGACGCGAACTAAAAATGTTTAATAGTTATAATAAGGTACAACAATTGAATCTCAATTTTACATTTATTAACAACTTCTATGTAATATCCTGTTACCATTAAAAATGATTTTTACCATTGTTCATTTCTTCAGTGCTAATTAAGAGGTCAAATATCTATCATTAAATCAGAAAGGACACAAAACGGATAATATTTAATTTACTTTTGTAATATCCTTATAATTACTGCCATTAACCTCATAATTAAATTTACAAATTTATTTTTCTTTCTTAATTTCTCACAGTCAGTAAAAATGACTTTTTGTTTTCGATTTACTTTGTTCTTTTCACACTATTGTTAATATTTTTTATGATAATTATGTTTCTTGAAATGATAAAATTTAATTAATATCAAAGATTTTAAGAAATAATTTTTTTCTTTGGGATTTTATTTCAATTTGAATGCTACTCGTATATATTTTTTACACTCTATGAAAGGATGCTGATTTTTATTTCAACTTAAATAAACTTTCTGTTTTTGTGTTTATGAAAAATAATTTTTCTTTATGATGTCGTTGCGTGAAATTATTTAATATAATTATAGGAAAACCAAAACAGTGTAATAAGTTTTAATATTCTGTAATTTTAAAAAGGATTATACTTTTTATCTAGTATAGAACGCAAAAAGGATAATGACAGGAATATTTTAATTATATTTCACAGTCAGTAGGTGCATAGGCACCGCAAGACCAAATTAAGAGTAAATTTGTTATTCATTAAACAAAATACTTTTATCTGGTATAGTAGGAGTTATAAAGCGGAAATTAATTTTACTATTTTGAGAACCATATTCCTTTGAAAATTGTTAAAGCCGTAGTTTTTCAAAAAAAGGGTACCTATAGCTATATATCTAATTAAGGCATATTTTACATAGCATATTTTATATATATTTTTTTTCCTTATTCACTTCCTTTTTATTAACTCCTAATAAATTTTACAGAACATACAGTTAACTAAGCTTAAGCAGGTGACTAGCCTGCCATAGTTTTATTTATATTACAATTGTTTGAGATTATTAATATTTACTGTTTATTTTTCTTAGTTTTTTTAATATCGAATATTATGAATATTTGAAAATTACTTGTATGATATTTATTATATAATTTTATTATATAATTTATAGTATATTAAGTTATAATAATATTGAATATAATTTTTATAGTGACCTGACCGAGGTTTGAACCCCAGACCCTTCGGATAAAGGACCGGTGCCATAACCACTGCACCAATGGTCAGATTATATTTTACATATTTTTTTTTTTTTTTTTTGTCCTTCTTCACTCCTAGGAGGAGTATAGGGCTAGTGCATGATATCTATCATGCCCTAGTTTCTATAGTCATAGAGAGTTAGCTAGGTAGGTGACTAGCCTGCCGTAGTTTTATTTATATTAATTATTTGAGGTTATTAATATTTACTGTTTATTTTTCTTAGTTTTTTTAGTATCGAATATTATAAATATTTGAAAATTACTTGTATCATATTTATTAGTATTGCATATTAAGTTATATAATATTGAATATAATTTTTATAGTGACCTGACCGGGGTTTGAACCCCAGACCCTTCGGACAAAGGACCGGTGCCATAACCACTGCACCAATGGTCAGATTATATTTTACATATAATACTGAAAAATTCTTGTTATCACTCATTTTAAAATTTAAATTCTATTTCAATTTTAAAAATTTAAAAATTTACCTTGATTTTTTTTTTCAAAAAAACAAATAAAATATTATCTCAAGGGTACGTAACATTATTGTGTTATATTCTTGTATTCTATCACAAAAAAATTTTTTAAAAAAGTGCTTATAACTTCCGTCCGTTCATCCCCTTATTTGTGGACATGCTTACAAATATTTTACACCATTGAAAATAGAAAGCTAAAATTGCATGTGTAAAATTCCCTCCCCTAAAAGTTATACCTCCTCAAAGTCTTTAAAATGCCATATTTTTACTATCTATGGTTTCATTCTTATGGCTTTGTTGCAAACAATAAGAATTCAAATTTTGGAAACGCAGAATAGTAGTGGCCGATTATTTTTTTTAACTCACGTAATTAATCCTGCAATTTCATCATTATGATAATGCTTCTTTAAAGAATTTTTTTTTTCTCATCCTAATTTTATGCAATTTTATTGAAATATTTTCGTATACGAATACCAGCAGCTAATTTTAACAATTAGATGATTTAACATAGATTTTTTTTAAAGCAGTATTTTTACTTGGTGAAAGGAAAAGTAACACATTACAAACCATTGTTTTGATCCTATTTTACTAAAATATTTTATTTCATTTATAAACTTGTTGAATTAAATTCTATTTTAAATTTTCATATCATTATTAATCATTAATTACCTTCATTTTAAAATAATAAAAATAAATAAAACTTAATTAACAACAATTAAATTTCATATTGAAATCATAAAACTCATTTTATATAGTAGAAATATCCTTTAGGTATATTAACTTTCATAAATACACTAACTTTCAATTAAATATCAAAATAAAATTCATTTTTTTTGTCTAAAAGAAATAAAATAAATTCATAAATTAATGATTCTATCTCTAAAAATAATAAAAGAATACTTTTATTATTTATTCACCATCAAAATAAATGAATTTTTTTTTATATATTTTATTCATCTCACCTGTTGATTTAATTCCATACACATATATATATATATATATGCATATTTTATAAAAATGTATGTGTATGAATGCTAATCAATTTTAGTCTTTGAAATAACTTTTATAGCATTATAATATAAAAATTGACCTTAAAACATATAAAGAATCCTTATAGAAAAAATACGATTTGAATACAAGTATAATATTTTTTTTTTTAATTTTATCTCAATATGTTAAATTTATGAAAGTTTTTGTATTCATAAAGGTTGCCTATTTAATAAGACTTATATATATATATGTATGTGTAATAACTTAATTCTAAATAGAAAAATATTTAATTAAGCTGTAAAAGTTATAACTATGGATTTTCACATGAATATAATGGTACATATATAGCGCGTCTAAATAATATGTAAATAACACGAAAATATCGTAATCGAAATTACGTTCAAATACTCATATATTCTTATAGTATATAGATCTAATAAAATTATTAAAATTATTTTAACGAGAAATGTTTTAGTTTTCAATGCCCGCCAGTCATTATAACGGCTTGGCAAATCGAATGAACTAGGCGAATCGACTGACAATTCAAATTATCATCAGTAAAAAATTTTTTCGTCAGATCCAAAATGTTGCTCAAGTGCAAAAGTAATTAATATAAAAAATTTGATTTTTAATTTCATTCGTCAAATTTCTTACACAGAATACTCATTCGCTTAAAATTTTTATTTTAAGCGAATAATTCGCCGATTATAAAACTATACTAATTTATATTCGCCAAAATATTTCATTCGTTTTGTCATTCATTCAGTAAAAGTGTTAATGAATCAATTTCACATTTATTGGTCTCCAAATATGTTACTTCTTACAAACTTCAAATTAATAAAGAATTTACCTTATTATACCATTAAAATTTTATTAGTGAAAAAAAAAGCAAAATTTATCAATATTATTTTCTTTTTTAAACTGGCTTCTGTCAGGCATAATTTTTTCAATGTAATTTTCTACTGTTCGTAAAACTACTGTTCGAGGGAAATCATAATTTTGTCAAGTCCGTACTTGATTCTCGTCTGTGGTTAAATCGTTCATTTAAGAAAGAAGAAAAGTTAGAGACTTAATACTATTTCAAATCATAAAATTTCAATTTTGGAGCTGTTTATTTTTCAATTTATTTATTTTTAATCAAGACTGAAATCAACATTTTTGCTTATTTTAAAAAAAATCTGAGCTATTATCACAATTTAATTATGTATAAATTATATTACGAATAACAAAAACAAATTTAATTCAAATTTTTCATATAAGGACGGACGAATTAATATCATAAAAATCATATAAAATGCTGAATTGCATAAATATATAAAAAAAAAGTGGGAAAAATAAATTTTACTTTTTTTTATATATTTATTCATTTAATATGAATGGAATCGTTATAGCTATATACAATAAATATTTTATTAGGAAATAAAATAATAAAGTAAGTAGAATTTATATGTGTACACATACATTCGCTTTTGTCTATTAGAATTTATTCATTTGAAATCAAGCATTTTTACTTTTATTAAATCCTTTTTAACTTTAATAAAATACAAAAATATATATATAAAGCTATACATTTATAAAATAATGATAAAATCCTTCTGAAATGAATACGTTTTCATTTTTATTTTATATGTAAATACATTTTATTTTTAATGTAGGTATACAAAATGGGATCAATTACAATATTTCAAAAAACAAAATCTTTAAAAAATTTCCCGAAAAAAATATAGATACTCGTATGTATAATAATAGATATTCTCTACTCTTCTTAAGTTTTCATCTGTTTTTAAATTATGTTAATTAACTGCGTTTTACATAGCAGTACAGTCAAACACGCTCATGGTTTAATATCCACCCTATTTAATATCACAACTAACTCTCACAATAGACTTATAGATATAATCGAATTTGCTTAATAGAAACTTTTTTAAAATCATGAAATTCTCTACATCAAAATGTCTAATTTGATTCTATTGCACTGGTTTAATTTCATTAAATGTGACTTTATCCTTCATATTTAATCACAAATTCTTGAACAATTTTTCTATGCTACACATTTAATTTCTTAAAAATTTGCATAACTTCAGGCGATTAGTTTTTGGAATATTTCAGTGCAATTTATAAATTATAATTGTCTAGCTAATAGGAAAGTTTTTAAAAATAATAATATTATAGTTATATAAATTATGGTTTTCACAATTAAACCCATACATATATACATACATACATGTATGAATTGTTTAAATCATTTAATTTACAAATTCATGTGTCAGTGCATATATTAACACTCTAAGTAATCTGATCAAGTTTGATACAATCGTTGAATTTATGTTTGATTGTCTATAATCAAAAATAAATGCTTTTGGATTAGTTATATTAAAATTGTTCGTAATAATTTAATTACTATCAAACAAACGTACTATTTATGTTCGATCAGATAAATCATAGGATCTTATATTGATCATGATCATTACTTATAGTATAACAAATACGCTTAAGGCTCTGTGATAAAACGATGCATCTTGGGAGCCTAAATTCAGATAGAAGTTTATTGAAAAAAGAAATTTTTCTGGAAAGTTTAAATAGAACAACAAAAGTTTGAAAAAATACAGCCCCTCATCCAATTCCATAAAGTAGAACTTCAAAAAAATTGTTCCAGTTTTTAACATTTTTATATTATTTTAAATTTAGTAGGCGTATATGTCAATTTTATACTTCAAATCAAAAGTTTTATACAATATGATGGTAAATCGTTTTTCTTCGAAAATTTCTAATAATCTCAATTTCATTTTTTTTTTTTATAAATTTTTATCTGTTTGGAATATATTTAGGCACTATTTTTTTTATTTAAAAAAAGATCATAATTTACTCTAGCTTTTATCATTCAGTTATTGTATCTAATTTAATATGTGAAAATATACATATATAATTATTATATCAATAAATACCGAAGTAATTAAATTTCTAAAATAAAATTCAATGACATTGAGAGCATATACAAAAAAAAGGAAATGAGTAAAAAACAAAACATTCATATTATTAATAATAACCTACACACTGAAATAACATTAAAGTAGGAAAATAAGGAATAAGAATGTGTTATACAATATATGCATATAATAAAGTATCTTGGCATTTATTTTGCAAATTCAGGTGTATATGTGCATAATATATATGAAATTGAATATATATGGGGCAATAATATAAAAAAAAAAAAGAATTTCTCTTTTTTAAAATCATTTGATTTCTTTTCGCTTTTGTTCAAAACATTTCCGATTTAAAAAATAAAATAAAAACGTTTTATCATCAGGACTTAATTCTAAAATAAAAAAACAAAATTACCTATATAACGGTATATTTTAACTTATATCAAATAGATTTTATTTTATCTTATTTCATATTTTTCCTTTGTTTTTGTTTTTAGCACTTTTCTAAAAAAATTTTGAAAAAAAATTTTTATTAGTGGCATCCGTTCGTCCGTCCATCCATAGACATGTTTACATATCTTTTTTTTATATATATATATATAGTTCTTATCTAAAATATTATTTCCGAAAAGAAAATTTTAAATTTCTAAAAGTTATAGCCCCACAAAAATATAAAAATGCTTTTTATTGAAGAAAAGTCATAAGCATTTTTCAAATTTTACAAGCACAGAAAAGTAGTGGCTGATTTCTTCTATTGCGGCGTATCATATATTTGAACTTTAAAATAACAAAATTGTTACTAAAACTTACTTTTATTTGAAATCCGTTTTTTCCAAATTTTTGATATCGTTTTTCTTCTATAAACCACAGGTTGTAGAAGTGTGAAATTTTTGTAGCTCAATATTTCATTTCGTTACAAAATTTTTGTCCACCAACAACCCCTCTAAAGTTATGGCCTGTAAAATTTTGTTAAATTTAATTTAATTGCAGACTTTTTCAAATCTATAAAAATGCAGAAAGCTGGCGGTAAATACCATACCATTGCAAAAAATATAATTTTTTTTTTTTAACTCACACAATTAAAACTTAAATTAGAGCATTATTTTAATGCCTCTTTCAATTTTTTTTTCTTTTTGGTTCATCCTAAATCTATGCAATTTTTGTAATATTTTTTGTAATAAGAAATTGCTTTTAAACTGTTTTTGTTGAAGAGAAAAATGCTACTTTACAAATCATTGGTTTGATCCAACTTTATTTACATTTAAAAATATAAACTTTTCCAATATCGAAACCATCAGAGAGTAAAACATCAACAATCTTGTGTTTAACTTTCTGATGAATTTTATGATTTCTATAATATTATGTACATATTATATAATGGTTTTATAATACGATGGTAAATAAGTACGAATGTATATATGTAATATATCTATTCAAATATGTATAAAAAATAAATAAATATACACCTGTCCACATTATATTATACATATATGAACATATTATATAGGAGAAATTATACTGTAATTGGGATAAGATTTTCATTTATGTAAGAATCAAATTTTGGGCTGAAGTGTTGACAACTGGTATATATAGTTGATGAAAAGTTCTCAGAGTTACATAGGGTAGATTCAAACAGGGGTAATTCTCTATATTAACATAGTGTTGTTGAAATTATAAATAGTTTGTACGTATTTAATATGCATTTAATGTGATTGAGTTTTAGTTTTGATGATGATTAAAATTTTGTAAACTAGGCGTATGATAAGATGTGTGCGTATGGGAATGTGCGTAAAGAACGCGATTCCTCATCACCATTTTTTAAATAGCTTTCAAGAGTGTTATTCATAAAAAAGGTCCCTAAAGGGTACAAATATATTGATTTCCGGAACTAGTTAGAGAAAAGAAAATAAAAGACGAAAACTTCGAATTTCGTTAAATAGAGATAAAATTAAATTATGAATTTAAGATTATTAAAATCTCATTTTTAAATCTTCACTTTTAAATTTTGTCATCTATTTCTCCATCGATTAACTTATATTATTAGGGAATTAGATTAAAAAAATTTTAATCAAATGCCGTCTAAATGTTGTTCACTGAATTATATAGATTTGCACATGAGCGAACCTTATATAATTGGTAAAATTTTGACTTTGTGTTAAATCGGCTTAAGCCTGTTACGGCTGAAATTTCATATAAATTTTAACAAAATGAATGTATGTGCATGCCGAAAATTAAAAACCACATTTTTTAAATTTCTTGCAGAAAAAATTTACAAAAAAAACAAAACCGTAATGGAATAATTACGTAATTTTATTTTAATTATAGCAATAATACTTTAATTCTATACAAAATAAATGTAAGCGTTTTATTAAAAATTTTTTGCATATGAAACGCATTACCAGATTTTTACCCTATAAATAAATAAATCACTATTTGTTTACATACATACATACTTGTATGACGTATATTATAATTTATATAAAATTATAGCCTTGTACATAACTTACCAGTGTATACGCTTGAATTAACCTCCGATTTGATCCTAAATCTGCAAATATGGAAAAAATACAAATATATATATACAGTTTATTAGTTACAATAAATGAGTGTATACATAAAATACAATATATACACACGTTTGCATTCAAATATGATATTATTTTTTATTTCTTTGACATTAAAACTGAATTATCCGGAAAGGTATTATGATTTTCTTTAAATGTTTCTGAACTTTGTGAAATAAAATTAATAAAATTCTGATTCTTTTTTCATATATATCAAAAAGAATTCATTCTCCATTTCATGCTAATATTAAAATTTAACTAGGTTTTTTTTATGATTCTCTCTCTATAGTTTTTTACAATTTTTTTCTATATACATTTATAGAACAGAAATAAAATATTAAAAGAATATGACTAAATGTTATAAAAATTGAATCACATAATATTTTGAATATATATTTAAAATAAAGGAAATTCAAAAGAATAAAATTTCAAAAACGAAAACAAAAAATTATGAACAAAATCGCATTATAAACAGTTTCCGCTCGATTCTCTTTAAAGTCAGTAAGTTATTTCCTTAAGAATTAACATACTTTATATAACAGAAATAAAATGAGTATTATTTAATTTTTCGATTTATATTTAAAATTATATTAAAATTCAAAACTTAAGTTTAATGGCACAAAATAACAATTTTAGGAAGTTTTTATAGCTTTATAGCCCATGTAAATGAATTCAGGGAACAGAGTATACTAATTCAAATTAAAAGTAGTAAAATAAAAGTAGTTCAAAATCGTATAACAAATCTTTCTTGTAAAAATTTGGAAAATAACCCAGAATGAATCAATTTGAGAGGACTACAATGTTATAAACAATATTTCCGACTAATTTCCCAAAAACAACAAAACTTTTTATTAAAATTAATTTTTAAATTTATTTGTTTTATAATTTTAATTTAAGACTTAGATTATTTTAATATCTTTAGATTGGTCAATAAATTAGAAAGAGTAATCTAAGACTAGTTCTCAAATTATAAAAAGTTGTTTTCATTCAAATTTTCAGTACACGTATTCGCCTTTCTGCAGTAAGACCATTTACAAAACTTTTACACTCTTTAAGAATAAAAAAAACCGAAAACTTTTTTTAATAAAAACTAACTTTCTTATCTCTCTCTTTCTAACTATTTCTTTAGACCAAAATAAATTTTTAAGAGCTAGTTACAACGTATTTTACTACTTTTAAATAATAAAAATTCCAAGTCAAACAATTTAATTTTCCTGCTCCAAAAACATATTACAGACTGTTTGAAAATGCCAAAAAAATCACAGGCTTTTTCTATTTTTACAGAGGAAACTCTTACTATTTACTTATTTTATGACAATTTTTCAACAAAATTTTAAATTTTTTCAATGTTTTATATAGAAATTCAAATCAGAGAATTAATTTCAGTTAAACAAAATTCACTTCTGCAGCTCAGCCTTTTTTATCATTTCTCAGCGTTTAAAATCGAAAAAAATTCAAATTTAGATTTAATTTTTATTAGAGCTTCTAAAGAAGGAAACTAACAATAAACAACAAAAAGTTTAGCTTTATTATGTTTTAATCGAATAATTAGCCGACTGATTCAATTCTATTTTAGAGTATTCCTCTTAATTCTGTTTCCCACTCATCCTAGAAGTATGCTTTATTTAAACGAAATATACTACTTAATTTCTGTGTATCATTAATTTTTTTCGATTTTTTTTTATAAAAAGAAAACTTCTGCAATTTTCAATCCTATACATACTTACATAAATTTTGCTTAGATTTGATTTCAAAGTTTCTTAATTAAATAATTAAACCGTCTTTGACGTATTATACCTTATTATAAATATATATATAATATCAACACCTTGAAACGCTGCTCGTTTTATTCCACATTCTTATGTTGGGTTTGCAAAAGTTTATTTAAAATATTAAAGTTTTAAATTTAATTAATTGTTTTGTATAAAATAAATTTTTGTAATTGAAACCAAAATTTTCGAAGAAAAATTTTCTGAAATTCATCCGTCAAGAACTTTTCAAAAATCATTACAAAACTGTATGTATGTATAGTGAAAAATTCGTAGACTTGAAAATATTTTTGTGACTGTGAACTTTACAACTTTTCCGTCTTAATAATTTATTAATAATATAATTAATGAACTTCTAAGAAAATCAAAAGTATTCGGTTAAAAAAAAATTTCATTTGAGACTGCGTTGGTGTCATAATATGTATTTTGTTTTTACCATAAAATATACCACAAAAATTCATACTTTACTCATACGAGTATAAAATTTCAAAATTTATTATTCTAATTCACAATATTCTTTTTGAATTCCAGGGAGAATTTAAAATAATAAAAGTGTATGATTTTTCATTTTTAATAATTATATTTAAAATTTAGATATTTTTTACTCCTTGATAAATGTTAACCTTAAAACTTTTTATAAATATTTTCTTCTGAACATATAGAAGTTAGAAACTTTGGTTTACCGATGCACTTATTTAAAATTTTACAATTTACAAAAATGTATGTAAATCTATTTGCATTTTTATAAAAAATATTTTTTTTTTTTGAAAGAAATCAATTAATTTTATAATAAACAAATTAAATAATAAATAAAATTATATTCTTTGAAATTATCACAGTTTATTCTACATTCTGTTCAAATTTCATTGAAGCTTAGTTCTAAAGTTATATAAAAAAGCAAGTTTTTCGAAAAATTCAATTAAAATTTGAAACTCAATCTCTTAAAAGCTGAATTTTAGACATTTACCATAGGCCAGTGTTTATTTTCCATATAGATTGAAAAATGACCACGCGTTGATTGTGAAATTTTATATTTGAACTTGAGTTATTTAGAAATTAATTAACAATTTAACAATATCGAGAAAAGAATTGCGAGTTACCGGAAATAAGGACCTTATTTTACATTTTTTATCATGTCTACAAGGAATTATTGAACGGAATTTCCTGAAATTTATATTTGCTTACCTTAATCCAACAGACACAAATATTTTTGGAAAAATTTTTTAAATAAACTTATAAAGAACAATTTTATTTGCATAATCTTATATACAACCACTTTCACTATCGCTAAACTAACAAAAGGAATAAACTAATTATTTAAATATTAAGAGTTATATACCCAGTTATATTAAAATAATTATTAATGAATAATGAATAAACATATAAAATATATTATAACCTTTAAATATATGTACTTGAATATTTTATTTCAATAATTCATTGGGGGATTAACAGAAATTATTTATGTATGTATATGCTATATGTATAATGGTATTGTTGTGATTTTAATATTCAATTAAGTAATAGTCTGAAAATATCATATACAATAAATAATCAATTTTTCTTAACACACATTTTATACATATTTATATATATATATACGTATTTATGTATAATATAAAAAATACCAAAGTAAATATGAAGTAAATTTTCTTTGAAATTTTTCCAAAAATTCACTTGAGTATACAGAAATATGTAAGTATATATATATTGGTATTTATAACTATTTTTAGTTAGAGATTTTTTTCTTTTGAAAAACTTTATTAATATCTTTATTTTATAAATATATATATATATATATATGTTGGAAAAATATAAATATAAATTGTTTTCCTTTGAGACAAACTTCTTTGTTAACTCTACATACATGACTTAAGATAAACTCTCTTCAAAAGTCAAATATTTTTTTTTGTTCTTTGTTTATATTATATTTGCTTTAAATAAATGTTAAGTGTGTATATTGTTTACCAGAAATGTTAACTTATATAACAGAAATTAACCACATGTTAATAAAAGGATTATTCAAATACATGAAGAAAATTCAACATTTTCTCACATTATTCAATTTTAATTTAATTTTCATTTTTTCGTTCATGTATATATAGTTTATGTTTCCCTGATAAATAAATTAGAACAAGAGAACATAATATTTAATATCCCCATGTAATATGTAAATTAATTCGGATTAGGCTAATGGGTTCTGCAAAGGAACACTTTTCTATTGAATAAATAAAAATCCATTTAAAAAAAAATTTCTGTAGTTTTAAAAAAGAGTATTCAGATTTGTAACTACACCAAAATTATACCAAGCAATAATATTTTTGCATTACTATTGGATGACAATAAATAATTATTGCCTAGTTTTAGGGGTAATGCAAAAGTAGCGTTGTTATAAAGATTGAGCGCTAATTTGTTATTCTTTTTTTGAAAAAAAAAACATTATTAAGAGTAATTTTTTCGTTTGATAGAATTTAGGAGAAGCTATACAGTATCAAAATCGGAGGGTATTGAGAAAAAAATTTTGCTTCTATCAAATTTTGAAATTTTAGAATTTAACGGGAGTTTTTGACATTCTAATATTCGCCTTTGCTGAATTGAGATTAAAAACGTAAGTTGCTATTGTTCGCCTATGTTGTTTCGATGTTTAATAAAATAAGTTACTATTTTTCTAGGTTTACAAAATTTAAAAAGTGTTTGTAGTTTCGATGCAATAAATTATTAAAAAATTGATATTTTTGAAGTGGCAGAATCTTGGTGTTCAGGTTGATGCTTTAAGCCAGCTTTTTTTTGGAATTCGGAACCCGATTAAAAAGATGCCACGTTGCTATTTTAATTCAGCGATATTGTGAAAAATATTTGTACTTCAGGGGTTCGTAAAGCGAAATTTTTTAAAATATAGGAGAATGAGTCTACAGGGACGTATTCGAAAATCAATGTAACGAAGCAGTAGCTTCCAGAAAAAACACTTTATGAAAAGTGAAGATAAATTTAGTTCTAAAATATGTGGTATGAAGTTTTCATGTAAAAAATATAAACTAATAAAATTAAAAAGTTTGTCAATGGATAATCGTATCGAAAGCGTGGTGAAAGCTTTAAAAATTCTCAAAGTAAATACTACAAAAAAAGATACACTCCCTGAGAACGAAATTGTAATAATACTGTATTGGTGCAGAATTCAGCTTATAAACCAAAATTGCTGAATTGTGTATTGATTCGGTATTATTCCAATTCCGATGTCAGAGACCTCGGAATTTAAAAACATAAAAAAAATAAATTCCAAATATACTTTTAAAATTTTTTAAATTTTTTACCACAAAAAAAAAAAAAATTTAAAAAAACAAAAACCTTAATAGTGCTAGGATATTTAAAATTTATATTTTGTTTAATCATCAAGAAAAAAACATTTTACATCACTTTCTGACTTTATTCTTATGTTTTTTCTTTATTTGTTTTTTATATTTATAAAATCATGATTGGTTTTTTCACTATGGTTCCTCTTTCTTTTATTTTCTTTTATTTTATTTTTTAAATTATTTTTTTGTTAAAAAATTTTTTAAATTTATTTCATCTTAAAACCTACATAAAATAAATTTATTTTTCTTCCTTATTTTATTCTTAAAGCACTCTAAACACATTATTTCATATTCTGTATAACACAATACGTGCGCAAAAGTATGTTTTCATATGTAAAATGATGTATGTAGGATTATATGTGTGTACGTACGTATATATCAAATATACATTATACTCGTATATGTGCAAATGTATGTGATTCCGAGCAACAAGTGATTAATTTCAATTTAAATTCTTCATAATTAAATATATGTAACTATACTCTGTCGAAAATTGATATAATGTGTAGGTATATTATATCAATTAGTTTGCATTGTCAAAAAATGCAATAAGTTAAAATTTTTTATGTTTAAATTAAAATTTAACTGCAAATTTATAAGATGTTTAAGCAAACTTAACAGCTATTTCTTTTTGAAAATTGATTTGAATTCGGGCTCCTACAACAGTTTTATATTTCTAGCCGAAATTCTATAAATTTATAATTTGGCCGAAATTTGATTTCAGGCTTTGTTATTTAATTTGATTTTCGTGAAACTGTTTTCTTATTTTGTTCAAATGGGAAAGTAAGGATAAGACATAATACGGCCTCAGTACGTAAAATTTTTTTACAATTTTCCCTTTAAACCTCATATATATATATATATGTATTAGCATATATATATATATATATATATATACTTATACCATACAATATCGGAGTGTAAGTGTAAATAAATATTTTTATATTCATGTATCGTTAAAAATTAGGAAATTCTTTTATAGAACAAATAGTTTTGATTACAATAGAGAGGATATAAAAAATCAAAATAAAAAGAGAATAAAGGGAAAATATTATTCTTTTAACTGCATTTCAAGATGACATCCTTCAAAAGCAACAAAAAAAGAAAAAGTAAAACAAAAAACCAAATAAACGAAAAGTAAAGGTATAAAAGAATGACAATAGCAAATAAAATCAGAAGGTCTATTTATTCATTTGAAGAGCCTCTGTATATATACAAGATTTACGAGTGTAAGCATATACTTCCCTAATTTTTAAATTCATTCACTTATTTCCATTTGACTTCATTGGATAGAAATTCGTAAAAACAAAAAAAAAAATTAATTTTTTACTTACAAAAAATTTAATGTCTTTGTTGCCATAAGATATAAAAATAGAATAAGAGAGAAAGACAGAGAGAGAGAACAAAAGATGAAATAACAAAACGAAAAAAACATAAAGAAATTAATAGTAAAACAAAAATTCTTTACCTTTACCATTAAATCTATATACATCCTTAAGGATTCATTTACCCCAAATTATTTACCATTATTTTCTAACGCCTTTGTTATTCAGATTTCGTAATTTATAATGCTAAACTGAAAGCAAATTTTGCTATATTATTCTCGACAATATCGATTTATTTCCTCTGTTTTATTTCCTTAATTTTTTTTTAATTTTTTTTTCTTGTGTTCTTCAACTTCCATGATGCTACTTTTGTGTTTGCGTATATAGGAGAACATTGGAATAAAATGTTCCAACGGAATGGGTGGGAAATTTTTGCTTTGATTTGGTATTACCGTTATTGTTTTTTGTATCGGTTTTTCCTTCATTTTTTATTTATTGTTGTTTTTTTTTCCTTCTTCTTCTCTAATTCAGTATACACTCAAGGCAATAAATATACTCCAGATTTTCATATTTTTTCTTTTTTCTTATATTTTATTAACAATTCACCTGTTGTTCACCTGTTGTTGTTTGTAATGTTAGATCCTCTTTCAAAAAGCACAAAACAAAAAAAAAAAAAAACAAATTTAATTTTTGGTTTTTTCATTTTTATTTCACTTTTTGTTTTTTGTGTATATTTGTCGTTTTATTTTTGTTTGTGCTTTTTTTTCGATTACGTATTCAATGCCAAAAATGGTATGTAAAAAAAAAGAAATTTTCATGTTTTACGTATTTAGGTATACAGTATATGATCTACTATTCTCTTAAAATTTATTTTAGAAATTGTAGGTAAATAAGGTGCGTAAAAAATTAATTTAAAAAATAAACTATTTTTTTAAGGAAATTTTGGCCCACTTTAAGCATCATATTTAAATTCTGTTTTTTTTTCAACTTCCCGAACACATAAAAATATTCTTTCACATGGTTGTATTAAATTTTGTTCGTATTTAAAATCTCCAGCGTTGTGAGCGGAAATGAACCTCTGATAAATTTTCTTTTAAACTTAAATTAAAAAACCAAAACTCGCCCAATTATTAAGATATAGAATTAAAAAGATTTATAGAATTAAAAAATTAGTATATATCTATGTGTATATATACAATAACTTTTTAAATTTGAAAAATTTTTATTGATAATAAGAACTCATTTAAACGCATTCATACGAGTACAAGAGAAGAAAATTGCATTCTGTAAAAAATGAATTTTACTGTAAAATTTAATATAAAATTTATTATTATAACACGTGCATATCCATATACATACATTATGTACATTAGTATACATAACGTACATAATGTATGTATTTATGTTATAATAATATATGTTATGTAGGTAGCTATACCCTTGAATATTCAAATATAATTTCGGTTATACAAATATATACACCCGTATATATCCACCCGTATAACATGTACACATTATACGTAAGTATATATGCATCCACGGTTTATTTATTTACTCATATAAATATTTACAAAATATAAAAGGAAGAATAAAAATTGATACGAGCTGATAATAATTTTAATATAATGATATTAGATTATGTTATATATAGGTACATTTTATTAAATTTGAGCTGTTTAAGAACTCTTCAATATCAAACCACTGTACACAAGTACTTAGGTATTGTATAAATTTTTTTTTTTGTTTATTTTATATATTTAATAAATATACATGGAGATAAAAGAAAATATTTATTATTATCTATATAAATATATACATTTTTATTATTATATACACTTTTGATAAATTTATAACATAAAATATTAATACATAATATAATAATATATTATATTATATATAAATAGGTACTTATGTATTAATAATAACTCAACAATTTTTCTGCATAAAAGACAAGAAAAGTAACACCATCGTCATAAATTAAAAGAAAAGATGAAAGAGTATGAGTGAATTTATGAAGAGAGTATATATATTATATAACGGGAATGTGAGATGACGTGAAAAAAGGAATGATTGTATTAAAGTATTAAGAAGAAAGAGACCACATATTTTATTTAAAAATTAATTTTATCTCTTATAAAATAATCAAAGAAAAAGATTTCCAATAATTCTAAAAGTAAAATAAGGAAAAAAAATTTCGTTTATTCATTTTCCTTTTCATTCCTTTAGTTTTTCTTATATATATCCTTCTTATATATACATATACATACATATATTTCTTTACGATAAAAGTTAAAGTAACATTTTGTTCCCTATGGATTCTTTAAGTTTTCTTAAAGTTTCTTGGGTCTTTTTTTTATTTTTTGTTCATATCAGGATTGAAACTTTTAAATTTACTATGTTTCGTATACATACATGTATATATATACAAGAATAAAGTTAAAGTTAAATTAATGTTTAAGGGTGACCATTAACTTTATACTCAAATATAAGAGTCAATTAATTCCTAATTATTTTGTATTGTTTAAATGAACCTTGATATTTCAGAATTTTAATGAGTTTAGGAAGTACTCTGTACAAAAAATTGAAGTTGATAGAATACAAAATCCAATAATCATTTCCCTGTTTCTTTCTTACCATCAATAACAAATTGAGAACTCGGTATAGTTTTTGAATTTTTAACACTATATTCTATTCTTGCAGCAAAAATAGAATATCAATTGTGTTAAATACGAATGAGTTAATGTAAACAATTTATGAAATTTAGATTAGCTAATCTGAACTGATCAATAATACACCAAAAGCAAAATTAAATATTTATAATTACTAAATCATATAACCATGTTCCAAGATCAATATATTTTCTTATCCAACTTATACAACAAGTTTATATAATTATATAAATATATTACAATAATTGAATTACTTGTAATTAAACTACTGTCTATTTATATTATGTTTGAACTTTAATACATTTGAAAATTATTTCCTTATTAAATTTCATTTAGGCTTAAAGTTTTCCACAAAATTTAATAATAGTCGTTATTGTCAGCCAACATATTTTAAAATTACATTAATTAAAAAATATCATAGACTTAATTAATTTTAATTGACAAGGTTAATTATGAATTAATAACATACATTGTTTTTATATCTATGATTTTGTATTCGATTTAAATGAAATATTTCAACCTTAGCAAATAAAATTATTATATTAGTAGTAATTAATCATTTTATATCCTATTATTAGGAATACATATTTTATATATATGTATATATATATATATATATATATATATATATTAAATCATAAATGATTATGAAAAAATTACATAAATACAGCAAAAATTATAGATTATAGATAAATTGCCATCATTTTTTGGATAAACTGGCTATTTTTTATTCTAGTATTCTCATATATATCAGTTTGATAACATAAAACAATATAAAACAAATTTATCTCTTTAAAATATAACATTTTTAGCTCTTGATGAGCGTAATATATGATTCAATCTTAAAGTTTTTTCTCTCACTGACGCTCATCATGATCTAGAAAAATTCACCCCAAAAAAAAAAAGAATTTAATTGAAAAAGTGTTTTCAAAATTTTACGAATTTTCTATTGAATAAACTAAGAGAATAAGTTAGTAAGTATAAGACTTGGGTGTTCTAAAGGTCTTCTTGAGTGTTATAAAGGTAGATAAATATGTGCAGATATATATATTAATAAATAATAATTTTTTTTTAACTCAATTGAGAGGCTCATCCCGTTTTCTCTATATTCAAATTCCGATTATTACAATTTTAATTTCTGAAATCTCATTTCAAATTATAATTTTAATGAACCTTCAAGATTCGGTCACTTCACAAATATACCATGTATATACTTAATATATGTACGTAACGTATGTAGATATATGACATTTCATTATAAATATCTGAATGTATATATACATGGATATTAAATTAAATGAAAAGATATTATAATAAATTTCAACAAATCATCGAATTGTAAATAAATTGTTGTGTCATAAAAGTTTTCCTTTTCTCTTGTTCTGTGTTTGTAAGAAAATAAACACATTTAAAGAAACTTCTCAAATCCCCCGTTTTTCTCTCAATTTTTTTTTTATATTATTATTCAATTTTCAATCAATATGAAATATATATAAGTATTTACATTTAATTACGTTATGTTATGTTATCAATAAAAAGGAAAAACAACTTTAATTCAATATAGTGCGTGTGTACAAAGTAGGATAACATAAGAAAAATTTTATCTTGAAAATTATCTTCTCCCCAAAAAAATTAAAACAAATTAGAAAAACAATTAAATAATGTTTATTATACAAGATTTAGGTGAAAAAAAAAATAAAGTTGAAAATCAGAAATTATACGAGTATGTAAGTTTAATGGTATGTGCAAATTTCGAAGATTTAAAATATATTTGATTCCCTTCAACTAGTGAAAATACTGCTTTAAAAAAGATATTATAGAGATTGCACTACATTATTAAAATTACAATCATTCACATCACGAATATATTCCAAGCATTGCATACTTTTGGGATGATCAATGTATTTAATCTTTGAAATAAACCAAAAAAAAAAAGTTGAAAGAGGCGTTAGCATAAAGCTTGGATTTAAGACTTAATTGCGTGACTTAATAAAAATAATTGTATTTTTTATTGATATGAAATTTACCGTTAACTTTCTGCATTTATAAAATTTTGGAAAAACTTACTGTACTCGTATCTGAAATGTAAGGTGTCAAAAATTTGACTTTTACAAAATGCGAAAGCCGATAACATGAGAGGAGGTGGAGATAAAAAAAATTTTTCTTAAGAAATGAACTATTTATTAGTGTCTAGAAGCTGCTAAAATTTTAGATCTCTAAACCTTGTAGTCCAGAAGAAAAACGATATCAAAAATTTGGAATAACGGATTTTAGATAGCGGTTAATTCGAGTATTAATGACCACTTTGTTTTTTTAAAGTTCAAGTATCGTATGCAACGGTGGACGAAGCAAGCCACTATTTTTCTACGTTTGCAAAATTTGGAAAATTCTTATGGTTTCGATGCAATAAATAGTTGAAAAGTGGCGTTTTTAGGGTTTTAGAGCTGGTTTAACTTTTAGAGAAGGGGAGATAGGTAAAAGTATTTTTCTGCGAACATAAATTTCTAGTGAAGATCTATGTACATACGAAATTTCAACTTTCTATCTTCAATGGTGTAAAAGTTTTGTAAACGTGTTCACGGACGGACGGATTGACGGGCAGAGTGAAATTAATAAGCCCGATCAAATGCCACCTACTTAATGTATGTCACAAAAATAAACAACAAAGTATAATCAATTATAAAATGGAATAATTAAAGAAAACCGCACGAAACGTTGATAAAAATATAAAATTGATTAAACTATTAAATCTTAGGCCATCAGTCATGCAATTAAATTATTTAATAACCATTTAAATTTAATTATCTATAAAAAAAATTATTGAAATTTTCTAAGATTTTTTTAATATATACATTGTTACTTAAAGAAAATTTTAAAAAATTTTCTTTTAAAATCAACTGAGCATAAAATAAAACATTTCATATATTAGAGTATGTAATATAAATGTAATTACAAAGAACACTTTGGATATTTAAAAAAATTTTTATATCGTTTTGATATTCCTTAAATTTCATTAAAGAAAAAACCTCTATTTGTAGGTATCCTATACAATTAATTATTAACAATATATACACTTATATGCAACATATATGTATGTATGTATATATAATATATTATAAGATGTGAATAACTTTTTACGTTATATGTCAATATTGATTCAGTTTCATCGTTTATATGACTGTCGTCTTTCATTTTAGTTGACCCTTATCAATTCGATTAAGATAAAATTAAAATTGATAAAGAGGTGCATATACCCTATGTATACAATAATAAAAAAAAATACATACATTTCATGAGCAAATATACCTACATACATGTATACAATACAAATACTATAGGGAGAAAAGATAAAGTTGGGTCAAAATAATGGTTTGTATTGTAGCACTTTTCCCTTCAACAAGTGAAAATTCTGCTTTTAAATACAGTCTATATATACCTATCACACTATTGTATTAAAATTATTTTCATTCATATACAAAGCTATTTCAAAAAAGGATTGTATATATTTAGGATGACGCATATATGCAGTCTTTGAAATAAAGCAAAAATTAATATAAAGAGGGGTTAACATAATGCTCGATAATTATATTTTTTAATGTCATGGAATTTACCGTTAGCTTTTTGCGTTTATAGAAATTTGAAAAAGCTTGCGGTTTCGGAAATATAAGGTGTCAAAAATTCAAATTTTACAAATTTCAAGTGGCCATAACTTGAGAGGGGGTGGAGATGGAAAAAAATTTTCTTCAAACGAAATGAAGCATTTATTAATGTCTAAAAGCCCCAAAAATTTCAAGCTTCTACAGGCTGGGGTCTAGAAGAAAAACGGCATCAAAAATTTGGAAAAAAAGGACTTTAGATAACGGTAAATTTGAACGGCCATTTTGTTTTTCTAAAGTTTAACTATAGTATACCGCGGTAGGGTAAGCAAGCCACTGCCTTTCTGCGTTTGCAAAATTTCAAAAATGCTTGTGGTTTCATTGCAACAAATAGTTAAAGTAGGCTATTTTTAGTGCTTTGGGGGGGTATAACTTCTAAAGGGGGGGAGATAGGTAAAAATTTTGTTCTACGAAAATAAGTTTCTAGTAAATATCTATGTACGTATTAAATTTCAGCTTTCTATCTTTAAGAATGTAGAAGTTTTGTAAACAGACACACGGACGGACGGACGGACGGACGGACGGACAGAGTGAAACTAATAAGCACTTTTTTTCAAAAAATTTTTGGAAAAGTGCTAAAAAAGGACTAATATTATGTACGTTGTACTATCCCAACAATTCATGTATAAAATGAAAAAGTAATGAGAAAATAATATGTATACACATGTATTTTCAATGTTATAGAGTAAAAGTTAAGAAAATGGATCAGACATATTTATAGCCCTCAATCCATAATTAATAAAGGAAAAATCATACATTATATAAAAATTGTATTTCTCTTTAATGCTATTCGATTATGATTGATAAATTGAATATGGTATCAAAACTTCCTATATGTTATTTTATCATAGGTTATTTAGGTAAGATTAAAATCAAATAAAAATTTTTTTATTGGAAAACAAAAAAGTTTATATAAAAATTTATGCAAATTTACTATATACAAAAAAAAATTTGATTTCCCAAAGTAAATAAAAAAAAATAGATGCAATTGTTGAACATATCCCAAATGCTTCTCTTACGAATTTTATTAAAAATTGTCGAGATTTATAAAAAGATCTTAATATCTATTTTAGAAATAATACCATACTTTAGATTAGACTGCCACATTATGTATGAAAAGCCCTGCAATAGTACAAAATAGTTATGGATACAAAAGGAAGAATAAAAATTTATAAAAAATCTTCATAAAATCTTTGAAAAATAAATATTATAAACCAATGCAAACAGAATAAAAAATTTATATCTTCAAGCAATATATTTATAGAAATCTATAGGATTCGAACTCGCCAAAACTTTTAAAATCATTTCTGTAATAAAAAAGCATTTAAAATAAAAAAAAAACATTAATAAATATTTAAGAATATTAAACAAGTTAAAGTAAATTCAGCTTTGTTTGTTTAAAATTACAAAGAATTTGGTCCAGAAAAGCGTCCTGACGCGCAGAGAACTGTTTGTCACTCAAATATTCTTAGGAAATATATGTATAACACATGTATATCACATGTATACAGAATTGCTAAAGTTAGCTGCATTCCAACAATTAATTGTTTCAATTTTATTTATTTTTCTTTTAATATAAATATTAATTATAATATAAAAATTATAATCAATACAATAAGCACTAGCTACAAGAGTTTAAATAATATGAAATCTCATATAGTACTTTTTTCAAATACAATACCTAGTTCATTACTAAACAACTCAATTAAATCATAAACCAAGATGAATTACTTTACTAGAATATTAACAAAAAAAAAAAAAATTTTATGTCACAATGCTTCCAGTCATACCGTTATTAATAATTATTCTTAAAATGAATTTCCAAGTATATATTTGTCCCTAAAACGTCCCTAAAATTACTTACAATTGATTGATAATAAATTAAAAAACTTTTATATGAAATTTTTTTTTTTTTGTTTTATAAGATTTATAAGTTTCTATGAGAAAATTAAAAAAAGTTGAAATGAAATGTTGTATCGATTTAATGTCTAGGTTTAATATCCCGTAGTTTGAAAGACATATAAACAAGAATTTTACACCTACGTATATGTAAATATACAATATCTAAAAAAAATTGTATCAGCTATTTTAAAGAAATTAAGAAGGAAGTAAGGAACGTGATAAAATTCGCAAAATATTACAAAATTTCTATTACGTTGTTTTTTAAATGAATCCACAGAATTTTTAATTGGAAATTTACGTTTCTAATGATAACACTCGAACTGCATTTTTAAAGCTATGAAATATATGTATGGTCCTGGAATATTTGCTTCGAAACTGTATAGAATTCTGAGAAGTAAATAATTCATTCTTGCTCCGAAATAATAAATGTTACAGTAAAAAAATTTTTAACGTACACTAGTTAATTATTATAGAGCGAATATTCCAATAAAATTTGATTGTGGTTGTATAACTAACTACAAAATCAGATATACAAGCTTAAAAATAATTCGTTCTTAGACTGATAATTAATTCACTATTACAGTAAGATTTATATGCGGTTGTTAAAAGTTTTTATTAGCAACTGCAATATAAAATTCTCAGTTCTGGAATATATGGGCAAATGAGTTATGAGAGTACAATTCTTTTACTATTTTTACTAGGAATTAGTATTGTAAACAACTACTACACGTTTAAGAATATTTTTCTTAAAATTAATTAAAAAATTCTTAAAAATATTATATGAAATGATTTGTTAAAATATCAATAATAGGATCACATTATATTATAATAGAAAAATCACTTCTCATTTAGTATTAAATCGAAAATAATAAAATATGAATACTTC
Source organism: Condylostylus longicornis (assembly GCF_029603195.1). Taxonomy (NCBI): domain Eukaryota; kingdom Metazoa; phylum Arthropoda; class Insecta; order Diptera; family Dolichopodidae; genus Condylostylus; species Condylostylus longicornis. The sequence goes on along the minus strand of NW_026578009.1, from coordinate 93,801 downwards.
CTTTCCGGATATACTTTTATTTTCATTTTATATTAGCAATATTACGCAACAAGAGCATTTTATAATCTTCTTATCTAACACAATCTTTTTATAAACTTTGAAGTACTAATTATTATTATATATACACTTAGTTATCATATTGCTACTAAAATAAATTAATAAATTTGTCATCAATCATTCGATATCAAAATACATAAAATAAATATTTAGCAAGGTTAATTGCAATTAAAACGGATTTGGGGTGAAATATTTTTTGAGGTCAATACCTTTGCAAGTAAGGTGAATGTCTAAAGAATAAATTTTCCCCATCATATCATTCTCATATCTATTAGTTTTCTTTATTTATTTAATATTTATGTACAAACATATTATATAATATTTTATTACAAAATTTTGTTATTAAAATGAAAATTATAGAAAGAAAATTTTGAAGTCAATTTTAAATTGATTGTATAGTTTCAAATATCTTAATAAAAATTTTGAATTTGAACTTTGAATTTTCAAAAAAAAGTTAAGTCTAAATTGTGGTATACTATGTATTATGTACAATTATGTAATAATTTCAAAATTAATAACTATTCTAAGAAACTCAGATTTTCAGGAGAGCAAAAAATTTAATACAATATTGAACTAGTTAATACTAGTTATAATAGCTAGTAAAAGGTATAGCTAATTATATTTAATACAGATGAATTCCTATAAGTTCAAAAAATATTAAAAAATTTATATTTGCTTTCCTGATCAAAAAAAATAGTGTAGTTATTTAGTATAGTTTTTTATTATTTGAAATTCCACATTAGGGAAAACCTAAAAATGTATGTAATTATCGAAAATATTATTCCTTTTATCTCACATAAGACAAAAATACTTGTAATTTTCATTTTAATTGAATATTAACTGTATAGAGTTCTATTTGTTAAATCAGACTATTCGACTAAACAATATTTTCATAAAATATAAAATCATAGTTAATTGGTATTCCATCCCTTCTCCTCTTGTAGCATTTCTGTTTTGTATTTTCCCATTTTCTTCTTATAATTGTCCACCCTGTATGTTTTATATTATTTACATTTTATATTTTTTCAACAATTTACTATTCACACTTTTTTTTCTTTAATTCTAGATACACCCTATTTAACAATTTTTTTAGTCAATATCAATAATTTATTATAGCTTTCTAGGAAAAAATTAACTGAAAATATAAACAATTTTGTTGGCAGGCATCAAATTATTGAAAAGCAGAAATAAATTGTTGGTCATTTCATTATTATTTAAATTAATAAATAATTAGAAAATTAAAGTGATTTATGAAAATGTTAATTTTTCATGGAAAATATAGACATAATATACACAAATATATACGAGTAAGTTTATGTAAGTACAAATTTCGTATTAATAATTAAAATTTCAAAATTTTAATAAACTATAAAAATATCATATTTTAAATATATTTCAAACTTTGTACTTTGAACTAAGCTACTAAACTACTAAATCAATTAATATTAATCAAACTATGCTATTTATTAATTTCAACTTTTGACTTTTTAAGAATATAATATTTCCTCCTAGGAAAAATATTTACTTACTCTAAAAATCAAAATATTATACTACAATTGAGGTGCTCAGTATATTATTGGCCTACTTGAAAAAATAATATTTCGAGTAAATTGCGATTGAAATGTTTAAATATTTAATTTTTAAGAAAATTGTTAAAGCACAAAAACGTACTTATATTATAATAGATTGAAAAGAGGAGTCAACTAAGTATTTTGAAAATATAGAACAATTCTTTAAGCCATTACAGATCTATTTGAACATAATATAACTCATTTTTGCAAAGAAATGTTGCATAGGTCACCAATCTGTTGAGCGCCTCAATTATACAATAATAAATATGCAGTATCATATAATTTTTTATGAAAGTATTCATTTCACATCTTCAAAAAAAAAAAAGGATCTACAATAAGGATATGGATGCGCCTTCAAAAGAAAAGATTTTTCATATTTATGTTTTTAAGTTCATATGTAAGTAAATTTAAAAAATTTTTGTATAATAAATGATAATATTTTCGATTTTAAAAATATTTGATATTCGTTTTTTACTAAACTATTTAAAATTATTGTTTATAATAGGGCAGCTTTGAAAATTAAATCTTCTTATACTCGTATTCAATTGCCTCGGAATAAATCTTTAAAAAATAGGTATTCCAAACATGTTCATACATATTATGTGGTTACTGCATAAAGAGCAAAATCATTAACAAAGCTAAAACAAAAACAAAGAAAAAAACAATAACATTAATAAATAATATGGCTAATACGTAATACAAAATTAGAACCATTAATTAAAATTTTTTGTTTATTAAAACAAAAAAAATATAAAAAAAAGAATAAAAAACATAAAAAGGGCTGCGGTTAAATTAATGAAAATTTCATGTTTATACAAAAAATCGCAAAATACATAAAATATATTATAGAATTATAAAAAAGTTATGGTTAAATTTGTAGACAAGTATAATTTACAAAATACAAATATAGATATAATAAGTAAATAACATTCTTTTAACCTTCTTCTCTTTAATTTTCGAATTTTTAACAACCTGATATTTTTGATGTTTATTTCAACAAAATATATATATATATATATATACAGATGTATGTATGTAAATTTTTTCTAGATATTAAAATTAAAATTAAAACTTCATTTTTCAGTTTTCATTTTTTCATCTTATTCTTTAATATTTTTATATTTCGTATTAAATTTTAAACCTATTCAATTATTCATAATTTTAACGTAAAATATAAACATACATAATGGTACTTATAAAAAAAATTAAAATTTATTTATTTATTTTATTTTTTTTAATTTCAACTTCATTGGTCTTTTCTTCTTTACGTTTATTTCCACTTCATATCTTTTTATTGAAATTTTTAAGAATATTCAAATTATAAGAACCATAAAATGAACATCCAACATCAAGTTATCGAATAAAAATTTTGAAAAACAAAAAATTATTTTATTAGTCTATCCATCTTTATTTGACTAGCCTATAGTCCAACTATTTTGAAATTCAATATATTTTGAAGAAAACTGTTTTCAAAATATTTTGAACTGCCTTGAACAAGTTATAACCCAAGTGTTATACAAGTTATTATATATGAATGAAAAAGTGTTAATTAAAATTATTTATTAATTTCAATATGCATTTAGCTTAATTCCTTAAGCAAGGAATTTAAATTAAATATTATATTAAATTATTTTAAAAACTAATCAGCAAAGACTTAAAATTCTTTTTCTAATAGTCCACAATTACAATCATCCATATTCTGTTAGTCGCATAACTTGATGTGATTGGGAATTGTTATTCAAAATGTTTTTTTTTAATTTTCTAAATAAAATCAATTAAAAAATTCGAAGTTCTATACTAAAAAACAAAATACTTTTCAATATCTCATTTGTACCTCAAGTGACATGAGTAATCGAATATGGGTGAATATATTTACCAAACAAAATTAAGATTCCTATTAAAATATTAAATCGATCTATAATATATTACAATTATTTTTAAACGAAAATAAATCAATCCACTTAGGATCATAATAAAAAATCTTATTTTTACATAAATATTTTTGAATTATTTACATAATATTCTTGTTCTTCAAGCTTTTTAAACTTTAAATTTTCTTATAGGCAATTCTTATATAAAATGTTCTTTTTAGTTGTTGAGTATTTTTTGTTCTTTTTTCTTTAAGTCCTTTATTTTTTTAACATCCTTAAAATACACGAATAAAGAATGCCTTGATTACAAAACAATAATTCTAAAGCCAACTGATATCTTGACCCTTTTTTTTTTATTATCCTGCACATGAACACTATTTATGTATGTATATATGCAAATATTAACGTAATAGGTATTGTGCTTACTCGTGTTAGAACAACATACAAAATACACTTAATATAAATAATGTACCTTTTTATATGTGTACAATGAAGTGAAAAAATAAAATTTTCAAGTAGCTACGTAATAAAAAAAAAAAAAAAAAAACAAATTTTTCATTTTCAAACCTGAAAAGATGAAAATTTTCCAAAAAAAAATTATGAATTTTTCCTTGTTATAACTTAATTTTGTCATATTTTTATGCTAGCAAAAACGATACAAAAAGATAAAAAAAGAAAAAAAGAAAAGGGAATTCAAAAGAGTAAAGAAAGCAAGTAAAATAATGAAAAACGAAAAGGTCGTGTTACAGGACGATGACTTTGCCGTCAATCATACACCTTTGATTTAACAAAAAACATACTTAGAAAAGAATGAAATTTAATAAAAATATAATTTTTTATATTATTCTTTTTTCTTTTCTTTCTTTTTAGCCTTATTTTTTAAAATAAGCCTTGAGGATTTTTTTGAAGGATTATTGTATTAAATAGGATGAAAAAAATAAAAAATACTTCGTCTGATTTTATTAGTGCTCACTTATAAAATCTGCAAATGAACTCAAAAACAAAAAAAAAATATTTGGAGAAATGTGAAAAACAAAATGAAAAACTTAATAATAATATGTAAACATTATCAGTATTATATAAAGGTCAAAATTTGTAATATCGCAAATTAAAAAATATTTATAAAAACTATAGCATTATTTAATTAATCCGCATATTTTTACGGATGTAACCATTTGAATTCAGTAAGTTATCTTTGTATTATTTTTAATAAATGTGTTTTTTTTAAAATCTAAATTCACACCGTATTGTTAATTTTCTTAAACTTTTTTTTCTCGCAGTTCCTCTTAACCAACCTGACTTGTTGTAAAGGGCTTATAAAGCATTTTCATATTTTACGCAACTGTTCTATCTACCACAAGTGAACTGATTATTGTTTGGTTGAACGGTCTTAATTTCCTGTTTCTATCGTTTGCAAGTGAAAGATCAAAAAAGTAGACCGATAAGTGTGACAAATCTCCGAAAGTTTTTCATTTTCTTTACTTATACTCGTATCAGTACCATTGAATTAAATATCACGGAATATGAAAAAATGTCTATCTTAAATTCGTGCTATTAAAGTAAATGCCGTATATTTCGATATTTTATTAATGTAAAACAAACATTTAAGATGCTAGGCTTTAAACGGTTCAGTTTTAGAGCATAGGCGGCTTTAACCTATTCACTTTTACGGTATTATTACTATTATACATAATTTTTACTTTTTCTATACAAAATTTACTATTTTATTACATCTAAATTTTGTTGTTTTTCCTTATACTACAGTAGCAATAGTTTAATGATTGAAAGGTCAAAAGTTTTTGTGAAAACCAAATAACCTACTTTTTTTGTAATAATTTCTTCATTAGTACAATTATCATAGTAATTGTTTAAAAGAATTAATGAAAAAATTATTCTTCCTGCTTACAATATTTTTGTAATTTTAAAATTATTGTACAGGAATTTGTACCACATTATTTGTATTGCTACTTTTTTTCGTATACTATATAATATTAAAGTATATGTACTTATTAAGAAATTTAGTAAACCCCCATACGTGTCATATTTTTATGGACATATATTAAATTTATGAAAAAATCTGTACATTTACTTTAATAATAATCGTATAATTGATTTACTCAATATTGACCTCTATTTTTAAATTTAAGGATACAAATTTTTTATATCAAAATAAGTTGTGTGAATAAAGAAGATAAAAACTTGACAAAGAAAAGATCTACTTTTTTTATTTTCTTATTTGAACTCTAATAAAACCAAAAAAAATTACTTAATATAAAAATTATTAGAAAAAAGATAATAGCAACTGAGAAAAGTGAATAGATATAAGCTTTAATAAATGCAAAATTTTGATCATATAGCCTGTTTAAGATAAAAATATTGAGAAATAATTAATAATATTGAGAAATACCAATGGATTTAAATGAGGCAAAGAATTTATACAGCAGTAAATGGTATGTGGATATAAAAAAAATCTTGCAAGAGCTTAAGTAAATATTTTCTTATCAATAGCGTTATAGTCCAACCTAGATATAAAGTATTTGAATATTGGAAACAAATCTGAAATTTGCTATATTTATTAAGTTTTAATTTGATCAAAATCAAAATAGATAAATGCATAAATAAATATGCATAAATGTATACATAATAATTCTTTCGAAATTTATTTAAATTTTTATTAAATATAAGATAATCATAAACTTATTAAAAAGTAAAATATTTTGAGTTCTTAATTCTACAACTATAAGACCATGATACAAAAAAAAATTAATTAACTGTTAGACGCTTACATCTTTATCTGGAATTACATCAGTTTGACTTGACGGTTTTAAATCTGCAAACAACTTATTAAGATTTATAGTACAATAAGCTGATTTTTCTAAAATATTATCAACGGTTTCTTTCAATGTGTTGTAAGCTACTTCAACATCACCGGGTACAGTTACATCTAAAACAAAAAAAAAGAAAACAAAATTTAATGCTAAATAAATTTTTTGGTTTTATAAATCAAAAAAACATTCTTACTTTTATGCTCATGATTACTTAAGTCAAATATATACTGAAAATAACTAATCTGATTATATAGATCTCTTTCAGAATACGCTCTTATTAAAACTCCAGTATTGCAAACAAAACATATTGGACGATTATTAATTGCAACATGCAATAATTTTCTTGTATTATTATTACAAGTGGGCTCATCGCAAATCATCCAATTATCATAAAAACGTTTAATAAATTCACGTATCGACAAAATCATTTGATTACGTATTGAAACTAAATATTGATATGGAGCTGTGCTACAATCTACATTTGAACATTTTTGTAAAACTGGTATATAGGTTTTCTCGTGAGGTCTAAAAGCTGAAGCAATAATATTCACAGTTTTACAATTATTGCAAATAAATTTGAATTTTTCACATTGACGATACTTTTGTAACGATGTTTTAGTAACAGCTTCACCAGTACCAATTTCCGGTTCATTTGATTGATGAGTTCTACAAAAAACAAAAAATTTTTTTTTAGTATTGATTTTTTATGTACTACAAAATTTAACAAGTAAGAAAAAAAATTTACTTATGTCCTGTTCTAAATTTCTTTGGATCTAAGCCAAGACATTCAGCAATTCGAGCGCCATCTGTTCCCTCTAATGGTTCACATAAACGCATTACAACTGGATGAATTTGCTGTGCCAAATAATAATTAATATCAACTTTAAGGTTTTCATTTGTTTTCAGTTCATCTAAATGGTAAGCTCGTTGCATTGCAGCATTTTGCGTGCCATCTTCGCAAATAATATACGACACCATATCACCCTTCTTATACCGTTTATTTTTGGTTTCGTTCATGCGAAGAGCTACTATTACGTGAGGCAAATTTGATAACCCACTAGAATAATCTTTCGGAGCTTTTGTCAATTGTTTTGTAATAGTCAATATAGGCAAAGGATATATTTCATTACATATATTTTCTTTAAGTTTTTCTAAATGTGAATGTATCGCTTCAATTTTTTCATCATGTTGTTTGTCTGAAAGTATTTCTTCCAAAACGATTTTACCCGCCATAATTGCTATTTGAGACCAATCGCGTCGGACAATATCTAATCCTTTAAATTCCTTTTGATAAACCAGTTCTCCTTTAGAATTTTTAGAAATCGTAACTGCTGCATATTTTTTCTTTTTTAAAAGTAAAAGTGTTTTAAAAACTCCATCGATATCAAGTTCAATTTGTCTATAAATTTTATTTACTGTTTGCTTAATGCTATTTCCAATTTTAAAAACTTGTTCGTAATCTGTTGAATTTGTATTAACCATAATGGAATCAGTATCGCCGTACACGACCTCAAAATTTAATTTTTGTACAATGCTCTTTGTGTTCATTAAAATTTCCCTGCCTTTTAATGTCACCAATGAAGCCAAATGTTGTGCGAAAAACCGAGATTGAGCAAATCCAAGGCAACCATACATTGAATTTGCAGTTAATTTTAAGGCCAATTGCCTTATATTGTATTGCATTTTTAAATCAGAATCCAAATCTTGATTTGCCATTAATTTTTTAACTTCTCTCCTGCTTTCGACAAGACGACGAATTTGACGAGGTAAAATTCCCTGTTCTATAGATGATTCTGGAAGAGGAGGAATTTCTCCAGGTACTTCTGGCTCAGGAACAGTTGTAAAACAAATATTAAATTCCTGAATAATGCTTGGATACAAGGAATTAAAATCCATTAACAGAATATATTTTTCATAAAGTCCTTTTATTGGTTCTAAGACAAGACCACCAGTATATGCTGCCTTCTTTCTTGTTGCCCCTAGATCCAAGAACTAAATTAACATGAACATTTAAAATACAACATTTTTTACCTTGATTGTTTTTGTTGTCAACTGTTACATTTCTGTCATCTTCTTCTAGTTGTGCATGAGAATTTTCCCAATGTTTTTTCTTTTTATCAGGTACTATATAATTCTTTTCATAAAAAGCATGAAGCAAAAGAAATTCATTTCTTTCAGATCTTCCACCTTGCAGGGTTCGAGACATTAAATTACCACATATGGTAGTAATTTGTAAAGCTAAAGGCAAGACATTCATTTCACACATCAACTTTAATATATACGAACAATCTTGCATTATCAATGTAATAAATTTCAGTAAACTTTCACTATTTTGGTACATTCCAATAATATCATCGTTTGATAGTTCTACTCTCTCGTTTTCTTTCAGTTTTAAAATAGTTTGACATAGTGTACTTAAGTCATAACTTCTAGATTTAATCAACTCTTCCGCTGATGTCTTAACATCACAAATCATTCTTCCATTAAAATAATCTTTCCACTTTTTTCCAATATTTTGTGAAAATCTTAAACGCCCAAAGCGTGACCATGTTGGAATTTTTAATGCAGATACCCGATCGCAAATTAAATCCAACTGGCAATCGTTAACATCGTGCATAACTATTAAATCTGGATCAATATTTTGATAAATCGCTAAAAACCAACTCAATAAAGCTCTCTCGGAATCAAATTTCGAAGCTTTGATTGAATTAAATTTAGAAAATTTTTGGTGAAAATCAAATGGCCATCTTAAATTTGCAGGACGAGTTATTCCGCAAAAATGTCTATTGAATAATTGATTACTGGGTGGTTTGTCAATATAAAACTTATCATTGACTAAACAAGAAATTATTGAAACCTCATTTTTATTGGTTTTAGGATTAACCACAGATTTAATATTTAGCGCAATCACAGTCATTGGCGGAGGTGGAATTAATTTTTCCTCCAAATGTTTAATTGAAGATGACGAACAAAATGCTTCAACTTTACACCAACTTAAGGGATTGTTTACTATAATAAAATTGTTGAGAGTCAACCAACAAGGTCCTTTAATTTTACATTCAAGCAAAAATGTTTCCAAAAATGGTGTATTTGTCCCAAATATATATGATATAGTTTTATAGACCGCTTTCAAATCTGGAGTTGGTTTTTTGCCATCGTATCGAATCTAAAATATTTATAAAATATTTATACTAGCACCATAGTATGTGCAGAAACAAAAATTACTTCTATATATTCACAAGTTTCAGGAACATCAACCCCTGGTAAATGAAAAGCAAAATTTTTTGTAACTCTCTCCGATTTAAATTCTTTTATTCCCAGTTTCGGTGCAATTTCAGAAGCAAATTCATTATAAACATCTGTTAAGGTAACTTTTTGTTTAGTCGGCTCTAAACTTATCATGTCGTAGTGCTAAAATGAGAATGTTCATATAGTGATATGATTATTCTTTAAACTTACATATTCCCTAGGCAATAAATATAAGACTCTTTCAATATTTCCAACATGTACACAAATCGAGTTATATTTTGTTTTATCTTCAAGAGAAACTTTTCCAAATAAAAACACTTCTCCAGGTCTTTTAACAAAATCTTCCCAAGCATCCCAGTACCAAAACCTGAGAGAAGTTTTATCAAGCTTTTCCCATATTATGTCATCGGTTTTATTATCAGAAGTTTCGGGGGTTTCTTCAAATTTACACGCATTTTCCCAATTACTCAATAATTCCTTCAGTTCTTTTTCATCTTGTTCAGCGTTAGTTGTTGCAACGCTATTACTCTTCTCAATTTTTGGTTCATCCCAGATTTCATCGTGAGGAATAAAATCTTGAAACATTTCTTCATAATTTTTTGTATCATTTTCTTTTAAATTATCATTCTTATTGTGTTTCATGGAATCTTCCTCCATTGATTTTGGTGAAACTAACGTTTTAGATGTGATTGGATCTAAATTGTTATCGTGCTTTAATTCATTTTGTGTTTCCAGTGGTTTCGCAACTGATGGTACTGCCTTTGGTTTTAAAATACTTTCAACAATTTTATCGTCATCACTTTTTGCAATCTCATCTTTTTCATTTGAAACTTTTGTCAAAGTTTTAATGAAATCATCCATATGCTTTTTTATGTTATCGCTATGATTATCGCTTCTCTTGATTATCTTAGGTTTTATTGTATTATTCTTTTCACCAGTATCCATTTCGCATAATATGTTAGCTAAAGCATTATCCTTCTCCAGATTTATTAAATTTTCATTCTGGCTTTTCGGTTTCGAAACTTTTTTTGTAAATAAACTGCGGTGAGAGTTTTTCAGAGGTCCAAGAGTTGCATTTTTTTTACGTTTTTTCCCTTTGTCTTTGGAGTTTTCCCTTCCATTGGAATCATCAGATTCGATATCATCAAAAATATCTCGACCATCCTCAGTGTAACCAGTACCATCTTCCCCAAAAATAAAATTCAATTAGCACAATATTTTAGGTAGTTTATTATATTTAACATACCATCCTCAATCCAATCACTTCCTAAATGAGACGTCCTTTTTAAATATTCTTTTTCGTCAACAAGATCATAAACATTTTGAACTTCTTCACTTAATTCTGCCTTATGCTTTTGTCCATGTTGCTTTAGATCTTTAAGTTTTTGTAAAGCAGCAAAACGTCCTTGTTTATCAAATTTTTGCCTCTTTGCGCGAGGAAGAGCTGAAAAGATATTCTTTCAATTGTTGTTTCCTTAACAAAACAATTTCTTACAAGGCGAATCTGCCATTATTATTCAAAATATATTCTGTTCTAAGAAATAAAAAATTCTCAATTTGTTTAATTTTAAAACAATAATTATAAAAGTTTCCAGCTCCTACTTCAATTCTAAATTTGAAAGGCTATATAGAAAATACTTCAGAATTTTGGCGGTAATTTTTTTTTATTTTTATTTACAAAATGTCATTCTATTGAAAATATTTTAAAGAAAATGAAATAGAGACATCTAGTATTTTTTCATATAACTAAATATGAATATTGCTTTACAAAAATAATAGGTTTGCGTTTATGATAAAACAAATTTAACGAAACTTCTTTTGAATCGGTTGATGTCGTTGCTAAATTTCAAAGTTTTAAAATCACGACTGACATTTTTCTTATGTCAAGATTATCTTTTAGTAGTAATGTGAATTGCGCTTGTAATCAACTAATTCTTTTTAAAATTCTCGAAAGAATTAAAAATGAAATTAAAATTAAATAAATGAATTTGCATTTAACGATTTGCTATCTCCTATTTCACGATATTTTTTGTTACCGTTATTGTTTCCTATAAAAATTTTTCAGTTAGATCTTTCGGAACCATTGATTGTTTCCTAAAATGAATGACACGCTAGTTTTGCCGGATGAGATAGAAACGATTTATTGTTAATATATTATGTATTTCTGTTTATCTGCGAATAAGTATTTTAAGCAATAAATAATAAAAAAAAAATATTTCAAAAGTGTGCTTAAGGCTAAAACATTCATTTTTTTATAGCATCCATTCGTTGTTCCAGTCGCTTCACTTCTTTATTAATAGTTTCCATATTGTCTGCAAGGCCTGATTGAACACCTTGTAGTAACATCTTATTATGTGCTATGCCATTCGTAATTAAATTTTGAGTTCCTTCTAAATCAGCTATTATCTTAGTAAAGTTGGTAGCTGAAATAAAATTATAGTTAAAAATATAATTTGTTTTTTTATATTTCTTGGGTATAGCTACCATATTTATGTAAAGATTCTAAAGATTGCATTCTTTCTATAATATCAGGCAGAACATGTATTATAGGTTCAGTTTCTTTAGCAATATCATATAATTCTAAAATTTTCTGATCAAATTGAACATCATGATTTGTTGCAGCAGTTTTCTCTTTTACGGTATCCAATTTTGTTAACACATTACCTAGACGAGCTTCGATCAAATCTATTTGATTTGGTTGTAACATAGCCGCTTTTGTTGTTAATTGTTGGACAATATCAATTAAATTCGTTGTTCCAAATGTGGAACTTAAACGAGCTATTGTTTCCGGTTTAGCACCAACTAATTGTTCAAGATTGTGCAGCTCGTATTCCAATTGTGCAATTCGAGTTGATTCAGCTAAACTCATAGGAGGAAGTTTAGTTTCAGTTAGAATTCCACTCTTTTTATATTCATCTATTTTCTCGACCAAACTTTTAAATTCTTGGTCAGCTTCAAGAGCGAGTTCTTCTTTTCCCAAAATTTGTTCCAATCGTAAACTGTCCAAAACTTTTTTCGAAGTATTTATTACAGTAACAACAGCTTCAAAAGATTCTTGTTCGTCTTTTGAAACGTGTTTATCATTTTGTAACGCAGTTATTTCATCTAGCAATTCATTAATTTCACATTGTATTCTTCGACATTTTTGTATTGGTGTTTCTTTTTCACCTTCACCTACTAGAGCATATTCATTTGTCCAAGCATCATATCCCTTCCGATGACGTTTAATAATACTGTCTGAAAAATCTACATTGCCAACAAGATTTTTTCCTTGGAATTTTTGGGCAGAATCTTTTGTAGAAATATGCAATCTTTCAATACTATCGTTTGGCTGCTCTTCTTCGTAATATTCCGCTGTATCATTTTCAGGTACATCGGGTGTTTCGTATAAATCAGGTTGGTCATATGCCTAAAAATTGAAATAAAAACCTGCATTTGATTTTATATCAATTAAAACTTACAATCCCTGGTAAATTAGCAAATTTTGGATCAGCCATTTCTTCAAATTTTAACAAAATTTTTATTAAAGTTGAAAAACTTTAAGTACTCTAATAAGTAAGGATGTGTATATGAATGTAAATTCTGATTTTTATTAAAATGATTAATGAAATGAATGCTGTCACCGTTTCGTTTTTATTATTCCATTCCAGTTTCAATATTTTATTATGCTGTCAAGTTGACAATCACTGTATGGCTACCATGAAAATATAATTGTAGTGGATTTACTCTTATTTTGGGAAATTTTCTTACTTGATACTATATAATCGAACCTTTGTTTTCGATACAAGCAATATAAATATCAGAATATCGATACTTACACATATAAACAGTACATCGTGACCTCCCTATTTTTTTTTTAAAAAGCTGTTGTTTTGAAAGTTGAATTGTATTCAAGAAAGTTATTGGAATAATTTATATATTTTTGCAGTTAGTAGAATATTGAGATTATTGAATAAATTTTTGCAGTAATAAAATCTACAATAAACAAATATAAAATAAAGAAAATAGTGGAAAATAGTTTAAGATTTCGATAGGTGGGCCAATCCACTTTTCAGTTCCAGTTAAAATAACATTGTCAAGAAAGCAAGTTCCAGATTGCTATGCAAGTATGTACATACATATGTACTTACATACATATATATATAGATAGCTAAATTAAACAAGAAATTCTAATACCTAATACAAATAATAATTTTTTGTTTTGTTTTTTTAGAGAAACTTGAACAACTCAAATCTCGGTAAGTAGATATACATATGTACATATGTATAAGATTAAGAATAATATTATTCCTACAAGACTTTTATTTGGATTGCAATTGTCACTGTAAAAATCATTTTTTGCTATTGGAAACCGTAGATTTGCTATTGAAGAACCGTGGGAACTTTGGTGCTGCATTATTTATTAACAATATGTAGGTGCCTAACTATTAGAATGAAAATTGTCTGTACTGAGAAGACTCGTTTTTTATAGGGCATTAAATTAGATTATTAAAATTTCATATACACATCTATATTTAGGTGTTGTAGGACGAGTAATTATTTATAAAGGAGATATCAGGTTTGAAATAAATTTAATTTCTTTTCAAAATTTACAAAAGTTGTGTCTTTAAAATATCGCATTCACTATCACTCCACCTGATTGAAAAAAAAAAAAACAATAATTTTTCTTGTTCACTTTGGTTTCGTTCACCTGTTTTCGTTTTTCATCTATATTTTCCTTAAAAATCCTAATTTTTATTAGTGAAAAATTTCGATTGTAAAAGATAAAAGGAATCGCTTGAGAAAAATATTTATTGTTTTGGTAAATTATTGTGAACAAACGATTGAGTTAATACAGATTTTTCTTGGGCCTATATCCTATAACAAATGATGAACAATGAAAATGGAATCAATGATTTGAAATAATTTGTTTTCTTTTCTAACCTTTATTATGTTCTTAAAAAAATTACAACTTTTTTTTTAGATTTAATTTTACTTTGACTTTAAAATTGCTTGTATTGGCGATCATTATTAGATGGTGTTGAAGAAGAAGAAGAAAATAAATTAAAGAAAAACGAATGAAAGTGGCTGTATGAAGTGTTTTTTTTGTAAGCCTATAACTTCACGGTTAATTTAATGTTGAAAGTTATGAAAAGAATCAAGATATAGAATACCGAAAATTAATCCCAACTTCAAATAGAGGAATTTATCCTTTTAGAAAATTATTTGTTAACATTATAAAACGCTACCTACTTGAATGCTTGGGAAATTGCGAATTACAAAAATGTGGTTATAATAGAAGATAATAAGGTTAAGCGTGTTGCATTTAAACATTATACAAAAACAACTGGTTATTTGTTTGTAGGCTTTATTATTTGCAGGAATCACATGAAGAATAAAAATAAAAATTGCTATTTAAACTGGAGTTTGTTATAAAAGCTGTAAATAAAAGCGAGACATTCCTATACATAATGATTTCCTAAAATTATTCTGTTGCAAAGAAATTTAACTTCAACAATTTTACTTAAGCGAAAACCAGCTGTTTAAGTATCAAAAATAATTGCCTCAGAACATTAGATTAGTAGATGATATTTTGTGAATCAAAACACAAAATTTAAACTTTGAAAAAATATTTTCATTTAATCACACAAACAGGATGTCTTTTATAATATTAAAAACTTTTCATATCCTTCAAAATTAAAGGTGTGCGTGCAATTAGTTCAATTGGTTATCTACTCGCAATACTGTACCATTAATAAAGGAATCATACTAAAGTATATTTTGGAAAAATATTCATGTACACTTACGAGTACATAGGTAGTTATCTTTTGTAAGGTTTTTATATAGCTTAATAGATAATTTTTTCCATTAGCCTAAGTTTTAAAAGCGTAGTAGCAATAAAAAATATTTTAGTAAAATGACATTATAAACAATTTATTAAATTGTAAGAATTTTTTCATAATTTCTGAAAGAAGTCCTATAATTTCAGTTTCACGTATAAAAAACAAAATCTGGTACTTCTTAATCTTCATCATTAAATTTGTTGAAGGGAGTTAGAAAAAAAAAATGGAAGATGTCACATTAAAATATAAAAAATACGAATATAAATTAGGACACTGGATAAATTTCAATACAAGGTATAATTTGATGACCTTTTTAATAATTATGATGATGAATGTAATAAATATTTTTGGCCAAGATTTATATAAATGTAGGAGTAAAGAAGAAATATTTTTTTTTTGGTTATTTGATAAAATTCTACATTTTAAATGTAAAACTTTTCTTATGCACAGTTTTACATTTCCGGGATTTTAATGGCCCATACAATTGCGAACTGAATAAGAAGAACAAAAAAAGTCTATATTACTTGCGGTAATTTATTTTAAAATATCCATTTTTCATCCACATTTTATTTAACATTTACACTCGTTGTGTATACTTGTCGTTATTTACACTGTATTTCTATGTTACCTGCACTATATTTTTATCTAAAGTAGTTGGACGTACCAAATTTCTTTGGAAAGCCTATACAACATTGTATGAATAAAAAAAAATGAAAGTAATGAATGAAAGTGATATTTTTGCAAAAGACGTGGACTAATCTTATAGAAAATAATATAAGAAGCAAAATAATATATAGAAGAAAACCTGCTAAATTATTTTATTATTCAAACTTTCATTCATTTATGTACATAATAATAATTATATAATTACATTTGTTCTGGTTCTCACTTTGATAATAAGAATTGCAATATGTGCATGTACATACAAACAATGTACGTATGTTTTAATAATTTATGAATGATGTTATTTTTCTTCTACCCAAATTTATGATTTATGCATGAATGTAAAATAGTTTTATATTTTTTAAAAGAAATTATTCTCACAGTAATTTTTAAAAAAAAATTTCTGTGAGAATAATAATTTATTTGACCATATGGCTTTTGTAATATTTTCTAGTACACCTATTATTACATCCATATTATTTGTATTATAATATGAATTATTTAAAATAATTATACTATTATATTAGTTTTTTTTAATTAATTTCATACTTCTTTTGTTCTCCATATAAGTTTGCTATTGACAACCTAACAATCTGTGATTAAACAAATGGCAAGTATAGTGAAATATTTTAGTATGCATTTTTTAATTATAAAATTTTTAAAGCTCATAAATTAATTAATAAAATATTAGTTATGAAACTTGTGATTAAATCAAACATTAATAAAATACAACTTAATATTTTCGAGCCTTCAGTGTAGAAATTTTGTGCATAAAATTTATTTTCAAGAATTTTAAATTTTAAAGCTTATACAAAAATTCAGAACTGATTTAAAATTTTTATTGTAATTACAATAAAAAATATACTAAAAATTTTTTACGGGCTTTTGCTTTTTGTGTAAAATAAATTAAAGTTTTTTTGGTAAAAAATTAAAGTTTTTTCTTTTAAATTGCCAAAATAAAATTAAAAAAAAACGGGATAAAATCAATATACGGATTAATGATTTAATTCTTCTTTAAAAAAAATTATTAGCAGATTTCCCAAAAAATTAAAAAAAAAAATGTTTTTATTAATTTCACTCTGTTCTGTCCCTGCTAGAACCGCATTTCCCTAGAATGAAATTTGTTTTCACCTCCCCCATAATCTCATACATCTTTTAATATTGTTTTTACTTCTAAGCAGATCCAATAAAAATATATGCATATAATGCATGTATGTGTATGTTTTTTCATATTCCCCTGTTATATCGTTATAACAGACGGACATTTAAAATTTAAAATTTAAGGAACAATTAAAATTCAAAATGTCCACACCACAAAGGGACAAAATAATTAAGAGAGAGTAGTGTAGGAGTTAGAGAATGCGTACTACCTATAAGTAATCAATAGTTATTTTTAACAGTAAGTTACTCGTTTTAATTAGGTTAAGTAGGCTAGGTTAGGTTAGGTAGTATAAGCTTTAATATTATTAACATAAAAAATATTGGTTTTTCTTTAGTAATTTTTCAATAAACCAAAAATTTTCTATTAAAATTCTACTATACAAAATATGAATTTCAAAAATTAAAAAAAAATTTTCCTAAAAATTAATTTTTTAATTTAAATATTAGTAAAATAACTAAATGTAAATAAAAGCTGTTTTTCTGTTAATCTTTCAAAGATAAGTTATTGTAAGATTATAACGGTAAATAGGGTTCATTTACCGTTATTTAAAAAAAATGTGCTACTTTAAATGACATTTACTTTAAATTCATATAAAAATTCTAAAAATAACTAATATTTGTGTATATATTTACATACATAAAATACGTGTGTATTATAGGTCCTTTCGTACATGTAAAAATAATTACACAATAACTAATCAAATATAAAATGAATTTATAGATATTTGGGATACACTCATTAAAGGGAAAATGATTTAGATGAGAAAAAAAAACCTTTTTACAATCATTCGAACTATAATAAACTTTTGAAATATATTATAATCTTGTTACTTAGTTTATGATCCAGAGATGGCAGAGCCAGAGATGTGGATAAAAATTCTTATCTACAAAGGTGGTTATTTGTATTGGATTTCATTGAGTTACTTTAATGTTATACAACAGAGAAACGCATAATTTATTTAATATCGAATTATAGATTGAAGTTTAGTATGATTCAAACGGCTTGTGTAAGAAGATTGACTATGGACGGGTGGGAATAGAGGAATTAGCGGCATTTATAAAAAAAGTGAAACAAAAACACATTTTAGAATTCAGTAAAAGTTCTGCCCAAACACAGGCAGGTTAAGACTTTCAATAATTTTGAGTAGAGCATTATTATACAAAGTTATCTTCAGTGATTTTCTCTATTGCGTGGCGAACCAAAAATAACACTAATTAAAACCCATGTATGTTATTGGGTCACTTAACTCCGTAGAAAACTTTATCATTCCTAAATCTAAGATCTTTTAGATTCTTTCGGGATTTTAATGGTAATATTTTTTTTTTGTATCTGATTTCTTTAACAAAGGATCTATCGTATACCTTTAGTATACAAATATTGAATAGATTGTTAAAATAAAATTAAATGACCTAAAATTCAATTAGTGTGACTATTTTTGTTTTTTGTTTTCATTGAATTTTTTGTGTGTACAGAGAAAACCTTTATAATTAGAAATTGATGACATAGAATGGCATTCGATCAAAATTTGTTTTACATTTTTTTTTTATAATTCAAATTTAAAAGGTTCATTTTTATTTTATTTTAGGGTTTCTCTATATCCTCTTTTATTGAAATAGAAATTTAGATTTGCGATCTGAAATGTTAAAATCGGAATTTTAAAAAAAAATTCTTAATTACATTTTGTAACTTTATTCGCCTTTATTCTTTAAAAAAGTATTCGTTTTAAAATTAAAGCAAAACAGAAATAAAATGGAAAGTTTTCAAAGCTTTTGTACAAATTTTAATATTAAAATTTCAAATATTGATTAAAATTTAAAACAGATTATCAAAATTCTACCATTAGTCTTTTATTTCGAAAATATTTTTATTATAAAAATAATTTAATTTGAATTAGAAAAAATTATTTATAAAGTACAAGCTTAATGGAAATTCAATTGAAATTTCCAATTCTGTAAATCTTTCTTATATAAAATTTAGCAAGGGTCTTTTAAAATCCAAAATTATAATTAAGTAATTTTTAAAATATCGAAAATGTGGTCCAATCTGCACCAAGGAAGTACCCCTCAGAGCTGCCAGGGGTGAGTCGAAATCGGATTCGTACCGGCTTCGTTATGTAATCGGACTGCTTTTTATGTAGGTTCTACAGGGGTGATGGAGAAATGGTCATACATAGTCTGTATGACTGTCCTGCTCTGGCCACCAGGAGAGGTTTGGGGGAGGCTTCCTCAGTGTTTCCAACTCTCTGAGAGATGTCTACGGATGTTTGCTCGAGACCGGAGTAGTCTAAGTGTGATATGGGTTGACCACATTTATTTCGGTTTTAACTATGGAATGTCAAAATATAAAAATTTAACTGTGCCATAATGTGTAATATCAACATCCGATATACTCAATAGTTAACCATATATTATATTAAGAAGAGTGTCAATAATTATTACAGAAGTATAATTATTATATTATTCACTCACACCTGTGAACCACTATTCATCCATAATATTCATCACGTTTATATAACCAATTAAATGAAAAATGTAGAATATTTAAAATGAACCTAGAACAATATTGCTTTAAAATCATCATGTAGTGCCAAAGAATTAAAGTCATTTTGAATAAATATTTCCGAGAGTTTTATTATTGAATTTTTCAAAAATTGAAAATGTTTAAATTAATATATATGTACGTGTATTTGATTGAATTAATGTGTGTATATTTTCCCTATTTTCAAATGAAAATTATATTATATAACAATAAAAAGGTACTCAAGTTGATTAAGTATAGTGGAAAATAGTTGTAAATATTTAAAATTTATTTCCAAGAATATAGTTTAAAGGATATTTTGTTGCATTTCAATATATTGAAAAACTTTGCATTTTTATTGATTGCGGTATGCCATTGTGATTTAAATGTTATAGCATATTGGTTTGAAATTATAAAGATAATGTAAAATATTTGTACCGACATTGAACACAAAATTTATAAAATAAAATTGCTATTATTATTGCTATAAAACTCGGTTTCTGTATATATATAGCTACTATTCAAATTTCTTTTCTAATTTTTACCAACCGCATTGCATACAACTAAGAAGGTTATGTGATGGCACCAAATTTTGCATATTGAGTTTTCGATGGAAGCATACTTTGTTATGGTAGAAAAGCGCAAATAAACTATTTTTTAGAGAGATGTCGGTCTGTGTCTGCACGCGCTTATCTTAAGTTTAACTGAACTAATTTTGATGAAATTTTGATATGTGAACTTATTTCAGCTATGTCACCGATTAATAAATATATTAGACCGATTTTACATTTTTGCGTATATAAAGAGAAACAATCAACCAATTTCCTTGCAATTTAATATTTAAATTCGGAGTGTTAAAATAATGAATTTATAACTAGCGGCTCGATTTTACATTTTCGACTCAACTAGCGGTCGATTTTACATTTTTACAATATTTACGGAACTAATTGATTAAATTTCTTGAAATTTAATAATTGAATCCTGGTTGTTTGTTGCCAAAAACTTTTCAAGCAATTGGGGTGGTACTATGCTACTACTAAAAGCCAAAATTTACATTTTTCTGGGTACGTCAGCTAAAGCCTTACTAACTTCCTCAAAATTGACAAGAAGTGTTTAGAAGAATTATGTAGAATTTATGAACATTATAAATTATTCTTTTAATCACTTTTGCTAACTAGACAATACACATTCCGGTCGGTTATTTGCTGACCACATTAGATTTTTTTTTTAATTTTACAAATCTATATGAACTTATTTAATTTTATAGAAAAGAATAATTACATATTATAGTTTTACATTATAATTATTTCTTTATACTATAAACAAAAAAAATTCATTCCTGAAATTGAAATTCCTTATCATGCAGGATTATTATACTAGATTCGGTTTAATTTTATTTGAGTAATTTTTATTTGAACTTCTAAAACATTTACAATTCAAGTATTTTTCTATAATAATACTTATTATATAACTTTAACCTAAATTCAGAAATGAAAACACAATATCAGATAATAATATCTTCATAATATGATAATTTATAAATTTTTAATAATTTAATAATTTATTAATTTTCAACTAATTTATGTTCGTATGGTATTGTAAAATTACCATTTCGTATGTAACTTTAAAAAAAAATTTCAGTTATGTGGAGTGTTTATTTGAGTTACGTATATTACTAAATTGTAGATTAACAGCAGTGTTACAGCAAGATACTTTTGTATCCTGAGATGTAAGGTAACCTGATACGTTTGAGATGTAAGGTAACATAATAGTGTACACTTAAATTTTTTTTCTATTTCGTGTAGGTACACTTTGGATATCCGTAAATTTTATAAAAGAGAATAACTTTTTTGTTTTCATGTATGCATAGACCAGAATTATTCTACTTAAACTTAAATTTCTCGTAAACAAATTATAATATAATATACGCTATTATCTCTGTAATCTTCCATTTTATATAAATCAAAAATTACCCAAAAATTCCAAAAATTTACATGTAGAATTTAGTAGTTGTCGACCTTCTGCTTGACCTTCTTTCTTTCACAACTTTTCTTATTAGTTAATTATTAGTAGGTTTCTGTTTGTGTAAGCTGTGCTAATTTCTTAATAGTCTATAAAAATATAGTATTACAGAAATTTAGATTTCGGTTCCATATACTTAAGTATTTATAAATGTTGCATAACAAAAACTATATTATACCTAAATCAAAACTATTTTCATTCAAACATAACAAGTTTTTCTATTGTTTTACTTTTAAATTTTTCATTTCCTGTTTGCTTTTTCAATAATATTTTCGAACTTTAACAGACAAGATAAATTTTAATAAAAAAAAATATTTAACAGGATTGTAAAAATTTTTATTTGTTTAAAGTTCGTTCTATATTTATTTTTCTGTAATATTATCGGGATTATAACTACATAGCTATTCCTTATTTTTTAGAAACCCAAAATTTATTCTACAAAATTTCATATTTATTTTTTAATTTTATTACAATTTTAGTTTTATGTAAATATTTTAAAAATATACACACGTACCTACTTTTTCATAAATTACAAAATTTTAAATTTTTCTAGTACTTTTCCAAAAAAATTTTAAAAGAAAGTGCTTATTAATTTCACTCTGTACGTCCGTATTTGTTGCAGCGAAACCATAAACATTTTTCAAATTTTGTCAAACACAGAAAAGTAATGACTGGATTATTCTACCTTTGGCATACCATATTTGAACTTTAAAAAAACAGAATCTCTTCTAAATGTTTTAGACACTAATAAATAAATCATTCCGTTAGAAGAAGACTTTTTTCCACCTCCATCTCTTCTAAAGTAATCGCCTCTTGAAATTTGCAAAATTTAAATTTTGGCACCCCATGTATTTCCGAAACTGTAAGGTTTTGCAAATTTCTAAGTAAGTATACGTTGATTATTTTTAAAGGCAGTATTTTCACTTGTTGAAGGAAAAAGTTCTATATTATAAGCCATTGTTCTGACCCAACTATATTCAAATGTTAATTTAAATTATGTCAATGAAAATTAAAAATAATTCAACCAACCTTACAAAGGTTTTTACTTTTTAGCACTTTTCCAAAAATTTTTTGATAAAAGTGCTTATTAGTTTCACTCTGTCCGTCCGTCCGTCCGTCCGTGGACATGTTTACAAAACTTCTACACCTTGAAGATAGAAAGCTGAAATTTAATACGTTCATAGATCTTTACTAGAAACTTATTTCTGTAGAAGAAAATTTTTACATATTTCCCCCTCTCTAGAAATTATACCCCACCCCCAAAACCGTAAAAATGGCCTTTTTTAACTATTTGTTGCAGTGGCTTGCTTCCCCTAGCGCGGTATACTATAGTTAAACTTTAGAAAAACAAAATGGCCATTCAAATTTACCGTTACCTAAAGTCCGTTTTTTCCAAATTTTTGATGTTGTTTTTCTTTTAGACCCCAGCCTGTAGAAGCTTGCCTGTAAAATTTTAGGTGCTTTTAGACACTAATAAATGCTTCATTTCGTTAGAAGAAAAGTTTTTTCCATTTCCATCCCCTCTCAAGTTATCGCCTCTGGAAATTTGTAAAATTTGAATTTTTGATACCTTATATTTCCGAAACTGCAAACTTTTTCAAATTTTTATATACGCAAAAAGCTAACGGTAAATTCCATGACATTACAAAATATAATTATTTTTCTTAACTCAAACAATTAAACCTTAAAATCGAGCATTATGTTAACCCTACTTTATATTAATTTTTACTTTATTTGAAAGACTGCATATATGCATCATCCTAAATATATGCAATCGTATTTAAAAGCAGTATTTTCACTTGTTGAAGGGAAAATTGCTACAATACAAACTATTTGTTTGACCCAACTTTATTTATTCTTACTAAGAGCTCCGATTCATAATGAATATATGGTATATATACGTTTTATAAAATACTTTATAGTCTGAATCATTTTACACAACAATTTTAAATGCAGTTATCGTTGGATCCGCTTTACCCATATTTATCTTATATTTTAGAAATAAATTGAGGTTTAATTAATCTTTTAGAGACTTGCCACAGACATTCCATGTATAATTTAATATCGTGAGTTTATTGCTACAACTAGTTAACTCGAAAATTTTATATTTTTAGATAATTAAAGTCTTTAAAAGTAAATATTTCTAAGCCAATATTTCCGAGTTATCTAGTTGTAGCATTAATCTCACGATATGTTCTTATATATCTTCTTCCATTTTTCTTTTACAGCTGTACAAGGCAATTAACGTAAGAATCATAGAGGACACAAATAAACTTCTTAAAGATCTTTAAGTCTTGATTAAGGCTTTTACGATCGCTTATCGATGAAATTGTTCTTTTTACTCTCTCCTTCTTTTCTCTTTCTTTTTCATTTTTCTTTCTTTTTTAATCCGAAGAATAATTTTCTATTTTCAGTCGTCCATAATCCATTTTCAATGCTCACATACAAAGTTTTGAAGGTTTTGTTGTCTCGTCGATCATACTGTTTAGGCTTTTAAAAATATTTTTGCACCTTTTTAGGAAATTTTTTTTTTATAGCCAAATATTGCACATAATATATATACAGCTTTCGCTTTAGAATAGAATGTCTTAGTTTAGGGAAATTCGAACTCTAATAGCGGCGTCGCTAGTCATAAGATTCTTACGCATATATAACAGAAAATTTTTTCAAATTAAGGCAAATATTTTGTTTTATATAAAAAATATTTTTTAATAGAAAATTTTTCTTTATTTTAACATTAAATTTATTTCATACACGAATATCAATATAGAAAACCCAAATAACGTTATTAGTTGATATATACGAGTTTGTAGATATCCGTATTTTTTTTAAATCGATTAATTCAGGTTTCAGTTTATAATGTCAGAAACATTTTTAACATATTTAAAATTTCCATGAAATTTTGCATAGTTTAAATAAAATTTAAATTCTATTTAATTGCAGAATTTATTGTATAAGAATATTTAGAGAATTAATATTAAGAAAGAAAAATTTCGGACCAGCAATTGCTTTAAATGCAGTATAAGAAATTTTACTTTCACCTTATTTCTAATTCTATAATTTCCGAGAGAAATAAATGACTTGGTTTATTGTTTGTGTTTTATCATTTTAAGCTTTAAAACAAATTTGCCAAAAGGTCTCGTTGTTTTATTACTCATTAAGTACTGTACTGACCACTAACGAATGATTGTTAGAGATAACAAATAACAGAAATATAAAAAAATTTTTTTCAATTTAATATGAACATAGTCGTCAAGAAAAAAATAAAGGAAAAATTTTCAAGGATCAAAAATATCCTTAATATTTTTTTCAACTCTTATATTTGTGAAAACAATATTATAAAAAAGAGAAAAAGTAGGTCAAGTTATAAACTATGTTCGCCATTTCTCAAAAAATGAATTATAAAAATCTCAAAAGAAATATTTACTGTTTGTAAATTTCCGAGAATATAATACTAAATATTTCAATTATTGGTATTACTTTGAAAAGGATATTTTGACGTTTGAGGTTCGTCGGAATAGAAGTAAACATGAAAAAAAAATTTTTTTTTTTACTTTTAGATTTTTGCTATTAATTTATTTGAAATCGAAACCAATACGCTATATTACGGCTCGATTGGCTTTATTGAAAGCAGAAAAATTAGTAGAAAATAAAAAATTGGGATATTAGAAAAAAATAAAATAATGGGAGTGATAGAAGTTACTGATATTTGCGTGTATATTTCTAAAATAAATGAAATGTTAGGAATATAGAAACTCTTTATTAAGAAAAGCATAGACGTACAAGCCGTTAATGACATTAAAAAGGGTTTTTCAGATTTTCTATATTTTATGAAATTCTTTAACTATATTCGATAGTTTATCATCTCATTTATGAAAAAATCTACCACAAAATTCTCGAAACGAAAATACTTTAGTGTTATAAATCTTAAGCCATTTTCATATAATTAATTTTTGTTCAAATTTTACCAGATGGAAACTTACACCCTAGAATGCCGAACAGATTCCTCAATAGCCAAGCGGCTACTTAAGTGACAATGAAAACTTTACGGCAAATAACTGACAAAGTTCTCAGAGATCGAATCAGAAGCGCCGACCTCAGAAAACAAAGTGATTTGCAAGATGTAGTTCACTGGGCAAGACATATAAGACGTTGCTGGAGGGAACATGCAGGAAGAATAAATAAAAATAGGCTTGTCAAAATATTATTTAACAACATACCACAAAGTTATCGTCGTCTTGACGCCCCCAAAAAGGTGGCGAGAATGCTAGACAAGTCAATCACAGGAGGGCGCTATTTAGAACAAGACGTAGTTCTCTATAAGAAAAAGAAGTTTAAATTTTTAATAAAATTGCCAAGATATATAAAGAAAATGATAGATTGATATGCAAAAATTTCGCCAAAAAATTATATTTGAAATGCTTGTTATTTTAGAAACTATATCCGAGTTTATTTCTTTTTTATAATAAGTATCAGTCAAACTTATCCAATATAACTAATTTTAAAATTTTTAATATTCTTAAATTTTCGAAAAAAATCCAGCATCGATACTTAGTATTAAGCTTCTCCATGCTTCTCCATTTTGCTCCATATTTCGACACAATTACAACGTTAAGGGTAAAGTGAAATATCCTTGTGTCTTTTAAGTGCTTATAGGCGATACTCTTTAAGAATAGCCTAATTAAGTTTTGAATAAATAGTCATGTAGATGTTTTGGTATTGTTTTATTAAAAAAAAAATTTGAAATTAAAATTTTTCATTTTTAACATTTTATTTTTATCAAATTAATTTTTCCTCGCTGGGGTTGCACAATTCGGTTCATGTGATCTCCAATAACCAACATAGAAAATCATTTTTCGAATATCCAACTGAAATTTTTAAAAGAAAAAGAAAATAATTATTTTTGTAATTATTTTGTTAGTTTTTCATTTTAAAAAAGCTGACATTTCTGAAATTGTTATTAATTGTATTATTCTTAAAGTATCCAACACTAAAAGGGAATATCTGTGATGTTTTATTAGAAAAATAATGTGTTGTCATTTTGATTCCATTATATTGAAAATTTTTTCTCGGATAAATACGATTGCAATTGATCCAACATTTTAAATAACCATTTTCGAATGATAACATTATTTTCATCCAAGATGTATCAATTCTTGGTGGATTCATATCGCATCCTGCTGTTACACTATTATTTGTATTACTATTATTTGTATTCGGCATTGTATTAAATATAATTTGACTTTTTTTATTTAAACCAATTTCAAAAATATTTTTTGAACTTTCATTACTTTTCAATGAAAATATAATAAATTCATTATTAAATAAATTTTTTAATATATTTTCATCTATTCGAAATATACATTCGAAGGCAAATGAATTTATTTGTAATGTTTGAACTCCAGTCATTGTTTTCCAATATTGTTCATTTGTATTATTATAATTTTTTTGTAATCTTATAAAACCATCAATTCTTCGTGTATATAATCCACTAAAACCTAATGTTTCTAATACATAAATATTTCCTGGTATTTTAGTTAAATCTTCCAAATAAGCAAATTTAATAGAACTAAGAATAAATGTTATAAAATAAATTTTTAACATTTTAGCGAATATTTTGTAATTAAATCTCAATTAGACGTGTTATTTTAATGAAATTCAAATTAATTTTAATATTTTAACATTTAAAACACTCATATATATTGTCAATAAAAGAACAAGTTGTCTCAATTGTATAATACTAATATAGATTTTGAAAATTAAACATATATTACAAGCTAATCCCATTTTTCTCAAAATAATGATATAAAAGACATTAATGTAGAAAATCTGACGTTATCTGATGTGTTACAGAAGATTATGAAAATGCCGTTTGAACAGTTCCTTTCAATTTTAAGAATGTTAGCAAGCTTTTAATTAACATACCTAGAAAAGTGTGTATTTGGCTCTTAGTAGAATTTCGCTTTGTGCCATCAGAATTCAGCAGTCCGAATGTAAAAAGTTCACCAGTTTGTTTCGGTAACAACAAGAACTCAAATATCAAATATCAAGAAATTCCATCAATCCGTTCCATAGATATGGTAAAAAATGTAAAATTGACCCCCTATTCGATTTCCGACCTTTTCAAAAAATTTATAGATTCATTGTTTTAACATCCCGAATTTAAATATTAAATTTCATGGAAATTCGTTGATGGTTTCTCTTTATATACGCAAAAATGCAAAATCGGCCCGCTGAAAAAATCGAGTTTCCGAGGTGTCATACAATATCCCAAAAGTTGTCATAGCTAAAATAAACTTGATATAGCCAAAAATCTTTTATGATAAAAATAAACAAAATCTAGAATCTGCAGAGCGAAATTTTTTTTTTATAATGCAGTTTTTCTTTTTTCATGTTGCTGTAATAGATTTTTCTAGTATACACACCGAAGCACCTTGTACATATATGATAAAGGCATAAATATTTTTCTTTTTATTTTATGTATTCTAATTGTCATTATCTTTGTGGTTACATGGTTTTAAATTGCAATACGATTTCAAAGTATAAAAGAATGGATGAAAATATGATCGTTGTCCAGCATATTACAAGTATTAAGAAGTATGTACGTTATATAACATGGCAAATTATGAGTGAAGATTTCTTTCCCAGATGACAGAAAAAAATTTTTATATTTTTGCTCAAGATGAGAGCTGATTTTTCTTCATAAGCTTCTTTCATATAAGCTTAACTTTTAATTTCAATTTTAATTTCAATTTTAATAAGAACTGAGCAATTAATTCTACCTTAAGATCTTATCATTTGCTGTGTTTAAACGCACCTACTTTAGTTTGAGCTGAATAGTATGATGTAGACGTCAAAAAACGTAATTTAAGAAAATTACAATTAGGCTGGTTCTAATTTTTTCGTCGCGATGTACAAAATGTACGGAGTTTCGCTTTCAAAACAATTAAAAATATGCAATATGCAATATGTTTGTTTGTAT
This sequence comes from Condylostylus longicornis, assembly GCF_029603195.1. Lineage (NCBI taxonomy): Eukaryota > Metazoa > Arthropoda > Insecta > Diptera > Dolichopodidae > Condylostylus > Condylostylus longicornis. The sequence continues at coordinate 65,057 of NW_026578009.1, read as the reverse complement.
ATACGTACTAAATATCATCAAATTAATTTCGCTGTAAATAGAAAGTAGTAAATGTTTGGAAAACACGTACTAAAAAAAGTTGGAAAAATTTTTATTTTTTAAAGTTAATTCTTTTTTTTATGGTTTCAATGGCACTCTTATTTTCCGGTGTCCTTTTCAAATGTTTACTTTGAATATATTGTAGATCCCCGACGAATACAATGGCTGATGGCTTTTATCTAGAGCTAAATTTAATTTAAGCTATACATAACTGTGTTACTACAAATGTTACCGAATTGTAGCTACGAATGTCAAATTATAAACAAAAAGATAAATTGTCGTGTAAATAGTAACTAAACGAATTTGAATCTATAATTAAAAACCTTAACACAGGGTACAAATCTGTTAAAAATCTTAAGGTTAGAGCACAGGCTACAAATCTGAAAATCCTTATTTTGACTTTTGTAACTAGAATCAGATTAGATGTGATTAAAAGATGTGAAAACAATTTCGGCAAAAATTTTCTTATTATCGGTTTTAAGTGGTTTTAGATATAAAATTGATTTTCCTTTCAAGAAGAGCATGAAGAGAATTTAAATTAGAGTACTTCGAGGTCATTCTATAAAATAAAATTTTAAAAATATCACGCAATTATTTTTTTACCTTAAAAAGGATTTTTTTTTATTGCGCCAAAAATTTTTTTTTTATTTTAATTTCGTTAATCATGAAAGCCGGTAGTAAGTAAATATATTTGTGACTACATACATCCATACAAAAGGTTTTCTATTTAAATTTATACTTCTATATCCCGGTAATGGAAATTTTATCTTATTTCGTAATGAAATTTTCCATTTTACTATTCCTCTTTTTCCTCAAAATAAATTAAATTTTTATTTTTTTAAAAGGAAACTTCAAATAGAGAGCATTAATTCAATTTCATTGTAAAAATTTCTATAGTAATTTTCTTTTAATCTATAATGTGAATAGATCAATTTAACTTATCCATCTTATTCAAAAAAATTAAAATTGAAGGAAATTTAAAAAAGTGATTTTATATAATGATAATTGACAGTCAGAGATAATCTTTAAGGATAATAATTGTAAAATTTGGTATACAGGTAATCTTCTCCTACTATGTCCTTATTTCATATTTAACATTTAATTTAATTTTTGCTCATATACATACTTACCATTTTCCAGAATGTTTTCGATTTCCAAAAATGTTTGAGTTTTTTTAAATATGTTTACTTAAATACAGTTATGATACTCATTTTTCTCTTGACTCGAGCTGGATTTCAATTAACGTTATAAATACTTTCAGTAGTAGTGAAGGCGATATTTTTCCCTTCAAGGATAATCGAGTTTTCTGCTGATCAAAACATCATAATTTCCTGTCGTAACTCATTGTTAACCGTATCAAAATTTCGCCTTCTAATTGTATAAAATAGAATGACTTGTTTCGCAGTTTGGTTTTACATTTTTTTTTTCTTGTGGTTCATTACAGTTTACTTTATAAGAGACTAATTCCTGATTACTTCCAAAATTACTTAAAAATGTACTTGGAGGGAAACTAATTTCGAGTTTTTGCCATGTCATTTTGTCACCGCGATCGTGCAATTTTATATTTAACGATTATTTTGTTTAAGACGACAACAAAATTTTACTTATGTTGACCTGTGGGAATTAATTGCAGTTTTTGAAAACAATATTTGAATGTGTTATTAGTGAAATTAAGGTTAAAATGTATGAAAAAATTTGACTGTTCGAAAAGACAACCTAGTCTAGCGTACATTTGCATGTATTTTGTTAATCTTTGTGTCACCATAAAAAAAATTCAGTTCTTATTCTATTAAGATATTTTGTATATCTTTTATTTAGAATTTTATAAAAAGGCTTTTTTTTTAATATTATATTATCGTTTTATTTCTTTAGGACGAAAATATTTTATGCTAATAAATTCCAATTTTAAATTAAATTTTTGATCTTCTTTTTGTTTTTCTTGTATTTTATAAAATAATGTTGTTTCCTATGAAAGAGTCCTCCCTTCTAAGTATAAATAAATAATATTATATAGATATTTTTAGAATATTTTTGTTTAGTTCTTGTCTTTTAAGCTGATAATGCTAAATAAAAATAAAATCAAATAAATGAGAATTCTGAAGAACATTTTTTCAATTTAAGTTTAAACAATGTGTACAAATGAAATTGATATATATATATGTATGTATGTTTCTGATAAGAAAAGTTATTTTCAATATGTTAATAAATTACGCGTATAAATAATTTTGCATATGTCAACAGTTTACTGTGAAAATAATCAGCTTTATTCTACTAGATGCGTCGTACATATAAATGTGTGAGGAGACAGATTTGTTATTCTACTAGACGCATGTCTCACTATTTATCACAAAAATCGTCCGTAATATTATACAGGTAGACGCATTTTTGAAAATTGCTACATTTTTTTCTCAAAATTTGCAGCGTATATATATATTGTTTCCGACAGAGATAAAAAAGTTGCTAAATAATAAAATTTAAAAAAAAATGGAGAAGATTCAATATTGCTCTCAAAATATCTAGTGTAATTAGTAAGTAAATATTGAGTAATTTTATTAACTCTAGTGTAAAAGTATGCAATCGAAAAACCAAAAAATTCACGTTCACTCATACGCGTTTAAACTCATGTTTGTACATCTGCAATCTTACGTGATAAACTGAAAATAAAATTTTGCATTCGCTTTCCACATTACTTTAAAATTATCGTTCGGACTATCAATTTTAGTAATTTTTATTGCGTGCTCTCGTTTTCTTTAGTTGTTATTATAAAATTAGCTATCACATGAAAATGTGGTATGGGATTTTTATCCCACTTCTTTGCAATTTTTAATAACAGAACTGATTAAAATTAATTCAAAACTGATTAATGAATAAAACTTGTAATTTAGTTGTTTTCAAGATCATTTTTATAATTGATTTACGGGATGAATAACAAATTAGGTATACTATTATATAAGTGACATTAAAACTATAAAAGTTGTTCGTGTAAGTTAAAGTTATATGAAAAAATTCAATTGATTTATTTTGCTCTCAATACCAATGATAATTAATATAATTTAATTATTTAACGCTTATGGGCCATTCTCTGAACAGATTAACATTTATACTGCATCATTTAAACTTTCAGAGAATAAAGAATGTTACTAGACCTAGAATGTTACTAATGTAGAGAAATTTAATGATTTCCCAGATTCATATTTCTACTTGTTCATATTTTGTAAAAATGTATTTCTGTAAGTAAATAGGTAACTGAAATAAAAAGTTTTTTTATTAATTTCTACAATAATTTTATTATCTTGAAATACAAGAAACTTCAACCAATGCTTAATTTTTAATTTGTAAATCTAATCTTTGTTGTTTTGTAATAAAAATTTTTATATTTTGTACAGTAAAAACTATATAGTCTGAAAAAGGTAGTAAGAATTTTAATATTTGTGATAGAAAAGCTTATTATTCAATTTCGAAGTGAAAGAGTCGCACTTTTATGGCAGAATTTAGGATTTATTAATATTTATATTTATGTACATATACATACAATAATACTTGTTATAATGTAACAACTTACATATTTTTTAATAACCTTAATTCCCAAAGAAAAGGTATTTTCGCTAGTTTTTATTAAACTGGCTATGGTGTATATATTTGGGTTCTAACCATGTCTTGTAATGCTTCATTATTATTTTCTACATAATACACAACATGGAATTCTTTACTATAAACAACATGCGTTCTCTTTTGCATAACTATAATTGTTATTTTTAGTTTCAAGGACCACGGAGTCATTTGAAATCAATTAAAAAACTCCGAAAACAGAAATATGTAATAATTTTTTAAAACCTTTTCTACAATATATTTCATATTTATCGACTCAGAATATAATATGTAGAGCTTTTTAAAACCATTTCGCTAATATATGCCACACCGCACACTACCATACTGTATCAAAACCTTTTTCCCCCTTCTCGGTATTTATTTTGGAACATGGATCCTAGCACAATAGATTTTCTTAAGAATCTTCAAACAAAAGTTTTAGAGTTCTCTGAGTCTTTTTCATCGATGACCATGTTTGAGCAGGAAATTTATCAGAAAAGATTCTGAGAGTGCTGTTTGTTGGTACGGAAGCTGTATTAACATTAGTTCAGAACAGGTTAAGTAATTTATTGTATACTTGTTTGGATGAATAGACCGTATTTTATAAATGAATTTGAATATGATATATTAAGAGAAGTTGTGAGCTAATACTGCTAATAGTATAAGAAATATGAAAAGAAAATCAAATGAACTCAATACGTTTCTAAAAGAAGTTTGCTTTTGTGAACAATTTTTATGCTTTTTTGTAGACATGAAATAAATTTACGATTATTTATTTTCCTACTCAATATCTGTTTAATATCGATTTACTCATACATACATACATGCATACATAAAATTCGTTTACTACTTATTTTAATTTATTTTGTTAATAATTTTATAGTTCAAATATGAAAGCAAATGTATTGCTGTTTTATATTGCCAAATTTGTAATGGGCATAAGAAAAATTTAAGCATGAAAGAATATTGTATCTGTAATGTTTCCTAAATTAAGGAATCAGGAGGAATTAAGAATTTATGTAGTTTTACGTATGGTAGTTAGATATATAAAGTTGTATGCACATTAACTATCACAAGCAAAAGCATAAGATTGAGGCAAATTAAAATTTATGAAATATTTATTAATTTAGGTATATGGAACTATTACATACAATATCCAATTTAACGTAGTGGAAAATTTAAGTTATACAATTGTTCTTTAATGCGACCTAAAAAAGCGTAAACATATGTGTAAAGTGTACTCATACATGTACACATGTGTGTAAAATTTTTATATGCATAATACAGTCTTTTTGAAATCCTGAACTGGAGTTAAATTGAAATTTGAAGTACTTAATCTGGAACATATTCATGATAGCTTCAGAGAGCATTTTTCGAGATATTTTTATGGTTCAAGTGCTTGCTTTTACAATTCTTTAATATGCTAATATCTGTTAATAATAAATTTTCTAAAAAATGTTAATTGGAAAAATTATGAATAGCAAAATATTTGTTTTTAAATTTAAAAATTTTCAAATAATTCGTTTAATATATGTAAATCAGACTAATCCAATTATCTAAACAACAAATTGCTATATAAAGGCGGGTGGAAGTGAAGAGAAAATTTTGTTTTTGAAAAACTTTCTGTCATAAAAGTGCAAAATATAAAAAAGATGAGAAACTATTTTTTAAAATTTACAATATAAGTTTTTTTAGCTCGAACAGTCAAATCGAGTCATAATGGATGTTATGCATGCATAAAATCATATTTTTGTTAAAAATCTAATTCCTAAATCTATAAGATTCGGACCCGGATTGACAAATTGTCAAAAAATGTCTGGTATCTTATCAGGGCCGAATTGTATCATTCAGTTTTCGTTTTTTTTTTTAAGTTTTTCTTTAAACTTTTTGTAAAAGCAAAAGTTTCTGTAGTATAAAGGCCTTGGTATCGTAACAAAATTGAAATTTCAATTTTCTTCAAATAAAGAATTTTTGATGTCTCCAAAATGTATTTTGTATGCTTAAAAAACCTTATCTTAGGGATCATCACTTATATTCTGGAAGTTGTATCGCATGCACACATCGCCTAAAATGATACTATCACGTCTATGTATTAATCTAGTAGTCGTAGAAGTGATAATTACAAGTGATACCAATCTTAACATGATGGCAGATGTTAAATTCAGCATGCGTGCTTTTTTTTGTAAATCTTTTCATAATAGCCATTTTTTATCTCCTCAACATTTGCACTCCAGGACCATCATGTCAGGGGTTTCCTAGTTTTTATTTTATCATTTAACTTAATACACGAAAGTACTTTGAAATGCTGTGGGAAGTTGCAAGGGATTCAAAAAATTACCAACTACGAGTATTGCTTTAAAACTTTCTTTGTTTTTATGCAAATAATCAAAAATATTTTTCAGTTTATTTAATCTTAAATTTTTTTGTGACATCATGTCAGCTGTTAATGCTACCTACCTAAAAATATTTTTTATCGCGTCTACAGATACGACTACCAGAATATTTAAGGTGACGTGACGTAACAGTTTTTTTTATAGCGTCAGTGATACGAATATATACGAGTACATTTTATATAGATATGGCCGGAGTACAAAACTTTGGTACACAATACGTCCACTTTGTTTTTTTTAAAAAGTCTGTTTATTTTAAACCCTTTTCTGTTTTTTTACAGGAATTAACCTCCAATATTATTATTTTTATTCGCGTATATTTTAAATACCATTTTCATTATTGAAATTACAATTTAATTATATTTTTTTTAGCACAATATTGTCATTGTTTCAACATTATTTTAAATCTTAGTTAAATATTTTTAAACATTTTTGATACCTTTTTATGCCCAAAGTTATAAATTCTTCTCGTTTTTTTTTTAATTATTCATAAAGCATTTGTTTTAAAAATTAATATACCCTTTTTATGAAGAATAAATATACATACAAGAACCCTTAAGAATTAAGAAGATTTCGTTAAAAAACGAAGTAAAAGTTTGTTAACAAAAAGTTTTGTTCACTTTCTTTAAATTTCAAAAATATCTTCCTTGTTCTTTTTTCTTTTTTTTTTCCGAAATAAACTGAAAATCAAAGAAAAAAGTGAAAACGATTATTTGCCTACAAATATTTGCTTTTGCATTAAAGTTTAAGAAATTTTCCTTTAGAAAAGGGATGAAAAATGTATTCAAAGATTTCTTCAGCAACCGTAAGCATCTATATTTAAACAGTTTTTTGCACTAAAGCTGCATCGGCAATGATTGTGAATTTGTTTATTAATTAAATTCATAGAATAATATGCCAGTTTAAACCCTGAAGTGTTTGCTTCTTAATTATTGAAATATTATGCTTAAAATTTTCGTATAATGAATTTTTCATCTAGTATAAATTTTAAAATTTCTACTAAGAACTAGAAAGCTTCATAATCATTCTATTTAATTGAATAAAAAACAGATAAAAGATATTTCAAATTATTAATTTTAAATATCTAGTGTCGAATCTAAAACATATGCAAAGTAAGATTTGCAATGGCCCCTGGACAACAGAAGCGAAAAATTATTTTCTTTCTATTATACAGCGAAACTAATTTGATAAAATGCACCTTCATACAATCATTATAAAACAAAAAGTTGAAAATTTAATTCCGGCTTTCATTCTTACGCTCCTGTTGTTATGACTAATTTTGCGTTCAGCATGATAAAGCTATAAAAAAAAGATTTATTATGCGAAATCTTCAATGCTTATTGCATATTGTTTGCTATTTTGAAAGAGTTGTAAATGGTGGACAGAGAGAGCCGCACTTTTTAAAAAACCGTTTGGGGTGTCGGCTAAATCAGAACCAGGCCTGTACATCTATTAGGATTTTGAAATCCAATCAATTTTGAAATCAAATCAGAACTATTTTCCAATCAATTCCAAATGTACGAAAATGTACGAACGTGGTCGTTCTTTAAATTTAAAAATTTAAATTTTAATTAATTTAGGTTTTATGAAATTTGCATTTTAAATATTTGACAAAAATAAAAACATGTAAATAGTAGGCCCATTAATTTAATTACTATATAATTCCAAGAATTTTCTAATTTCATACACGTGGATTATGCAATGCGGTCTACCATCATCAATAAAATTTTAATTATAATTAAAAGAATAATATTATATGATAGAGTTAATCACATTTAATTTAAAAATAATTTTTTAGTGGTTAAAAATACAATATATGTACGTATGTATTTATGTATGGAAATAATTATTCGAAATATTTTTAAAAAATTTATTATAAAGTACGTACATTAAATCAAATGCTCTTATAGGAACAATATTTTATATAGAATACAATTAAAAATTGCTTTAATTATAAAATCGATTGCATAATTTACAAAGTGAATAAGTAGCTACTTTATTTAGTTATAGTTTCTATAGAAATTTTGTGAATTTAAAATTGTTAAATGTGCTTAATTAAGGGAATTTTGTCGGTCACCTACATTTAAAAAGTTTTAAATTAGATAATAGACATTTGGAGCGTTCTTAAACTTTCCAAGTTTGTTCTTAAACATTTTTGTAATTGTGGTTATTGTAATTTAATTGAATAATCTTCAAATTCAAAAAGTTAGTAAAAATTTTTAAGATTCTTTTCAAAATTAGTTATTTTTTGAAATTTTCAAATTTCTTCTTAAAATTGTATTTTAAATTTTCATATCCAAAATAAAAATAAGCTAAATTTAAATATTAAAAATTTCTATTGAAAATTTAAGTTAGTAGAAAAATAAATTAGCTATATACTAAGTAGATTTAGTATGCATGTAAATCAAAATTGAAACTGTGATTTTAAAATATATAAGTATAGCCCGACTATAGTGTGCTAATTTTATCATGTTCATGCATAATAAAAATTAGAAAATATTTTAAAATTTTTCATTAATTTTTGTTCTTTCTAATTAAAATAAATTGGTTTTTGTATACAACATTAATCACATTATTTATTTAAAAAACAACAAAAATCGGAAAAAAACATAAATCACTTTTCACCATTTATGGAAGTTTGCAAAATTTAAACAAATTAAATTGAATAACCATTAAAAAGGATTAAAAAAAACCCTTACATAATAAATTCATAATATTAAGTGTTTGATATTTTAAAAGCATTTACATATTTTTGTCTAATATATTACAAATTATTTTTTGATTTTTAAATTTTTTTCACTTAAAATTTAAAAAAGGTAGAATAGAATTAATTGAAAAAAAACCGAAACCCATTATATTTAAATTATTAATAATGTTTAAAATTGTAAGCTTTAATAAATTTATTTAAATAAAAAAGAAATTGATTCAAATTTTAATTTTTTGTTAAAGTTTCTACCCGCAATTTTGTATAAAATTTTAAGCCTTCTATCGTAACAGGTTGTAGAAGGTTTATAAGTAGACACACGAAAAAGAACGCACAAACAATTTTGAAACTTATGAGCACATTTTTCCTACCTTTTCAAAAATCCTATTTATTTTCAAAACAAGGCGATAGAATCAATTCTAAAGAAAGCCTGTTGATTCTTCAATGTTTCAAATTAAAGGGTTAAACAATTTTTAATCAATTTTTTTACTCCATCAAAATTATTCTAACTAAAAATTCTAAAGTAATATGCGAATTGGTTTTTTGCAACTAAATTGCAATTTTCAAATTTTTCAAGAATTGTCAAAACATTTCTGTAACAATTTTTATTAAATTTCTATTCCGAATTCAGTAAGGTGAATTATGAGGTGGCTTATTTATATGCACTTACATTTATACAATATCTCATCCTCGTAAATTGCAATGCACACATATTTTAGGAAGTTCTAAGTAAATAATTGACAAACAATATATACATAATATGTAGACATCAGCTGAGAAACTATATTACCATATCACTCGCTGCACGTAGAGTAAAATAAAATAATATTTGTTATTGTTTCAATGTTAAAATTTTTAAAGAAGAAAACTCAAGTTAACGGTTTTCTTAAACAAGCAACATATTTTTCATGTTGCACAACATTTTTGTATTATAAAACAACAAAAATGAAAAATGGTGCTTCTGCGCGATTGTTTTAAGAGCCTTAATATTATACTTTCCATTAAAATTTTGTTATTGCAATCAAGTTAGTAAAATAGAATTTTAAGAGAGAATTTTTTTGTTAAATATAATATTCAACATTAAAATTTAACTGTATTTTACATACAGTTGCTTATGTAAAATTGAAAATTCAAATAAATATGCAACAGGTGTAGGTAGCTATATTATGTATGTTGGTATATACATTATATACATGTATTTAATATATATATACTTAAGCACATGTAAATTATTATACGTTCCATGTATAACAATTTATGCAATATGTATAATATTAAATAGAATTATCTGAGAGGTACATGAACTTTTTCAAAATTTTATTAAATATTATGCAATGATTTTATATACAAAACTTACATACATACACATATAAATGCAATTCTAATTTATATTATTCTTATTTTATTAACACAATAAAAATATTTTAAGCTATAGAGTATATAGATATAATTAACTTATAAAGTAATAACAGTGGAATATTAAATCTTTTTTAACAACAATTTTATATATTATATTGTTGCGATTACCAGAGGAGGTGATATTGAAAAAAATGTCGTTTGCAATTCATTGTATTAAAATCAAATTTTTTAAAAAATTTGTAAACTTTTTCATAGTCAGACTTCTTTGAGTAGCGAAATACTTCACAGAAGTATCTCGGAATAGCACTGTATGGGCTCTCATTAGTAGTAAAAACCTCAGAGCTTGTTTTTGAATATCTGCATTATTTATAATCCGTTTAGATTTCGAAATCGTATGACTTTATTATTATAAAAAATTTGAAATTTCAACTTTTCATTTTTAAAAAATGTTAATTTCCTAGATGACATACAATGGGATCTTTCTCCAATTTTTACACAGCTGGCTACTTTATCTACTGACCGTTCATTTGGTTTATGGTTCATCTTGCTACCTGTTCTGGTTTAGGAGTTATTGAGAAAAATAGAGTACTTCAAATCTTATTTGATATACCAATATTCAACTTAATCACCGAGTTTCCCTCACATTTGCAAAAATTAATGTCCTTGAGAATTTATTTATTAGTAATAAAGCTTTATTAGTAATAAAGAAAGAGGTAATTGATAATAAAGAGTACTATGAAGTACTGTTTAAATTTTACTGAAATTTCTTATTACAATATAATATACTCGTACAATAGAAATGTATAAAAAAAAACTGTAATAATTGTAGTTTTGCCAAGATTAAGAAAAAAAGAAAATTTCCAAAATAGATGTGGCAGATTTTCTTGCTAATTTAACTATAAACAATTTTAATATTAAGTATATCACAAAAAAATTGTGTAAAATTGTCAGAACAGTGAGATCTCATTGAAATCGTATAAATGATTTAATTTTCAGCAGATATAAACGCATTATATAAATTTAAAAAAATTATATGAATTTCTATATTTTTAAGTTACTGTGAAAAAATAATTATAAATTCCCAACAATTTCTTTTCACCATTAACTAATATAGCTAAATAAAATTTCAATATATGAACAAAAATATATAAAATAAAAATAATTAAAAAGTTTATCTATCTAATTAAAAGTTATTTAAAAACTTCTTCTGGATCTTTATGGAATTTTACCATATACAATGTCAATATTTAATGACATCTCTTGAGATCATACGATCGATGGAACTTAAATAAGAAACAAAAAGAAAAATACAACAAGAATGCAGACATCTCTATCTAAAACTTAAAACTTATATTAAAAGAATTGCTTTCAAAAAGATTCATCGATTTTTGTTCTATTACAACTTTAGTGTTTTCCAATGAAAATTTTTTCAATAAAAAAAATATTAAAAATTTTTTTATTTCTAAGTTTATTTTAACATTAATTTTCTTTTATATAAAATAATAAATCTTTATTTAATATCCCGTGGTGTATTCATACTTTATAGTATTGGACAATTTTAACCTTAAGTCTCACATGGTTGTTAAAGGTAAAACACATTATTAAAAGTTTAAGAACACTGGCTTACATAAAAATAATTATTAACCAAGGTCGATAATATCGAGAATAAGAATTTTTTTTTAATAAATATTTTTAATAATAAAGTTACGATTACATTGAAAACTTATTTAGAAATTAAATGAACTTTCAAAATTGGAAAAAATAAAATTCGATTGAAGATTCTTCATTTAAACATATAAGTGAAGAATTTCTTTAATATTTAAGATAAAAGTATTTAAAAGTTATAATGAGTTTTTGAAACGCGCTGCCGTACATTAACTTTTTTAATTACTTTACATTTTTTCTCACAAATTTTACTTAGACGCATTCTACCTTTGAATTAAAATTAAATATTTTGTATTTTATGCATGATGATTTCTTTGAAAATAATAATTTAACAATTTTAATATGATTTAGTTCTTAGAAATAAATATATGTATTTTAATTATAAGAATTGACAAAAAAATATTTTCCAATAATTTCATAAATTCTTTTTGTATAAATTATCATACAAAAATTCATAAACTTAATTTTAAGGACTACTTAAGTGATTCGTCAAAATTAAATTAACAAAATAATATTAACAAGTAAAAATGTTTCAGTCGATGTAAACCGTCCGAATTATACCCTGCACTTTGACAATCTCAGTTTAAAAATTTGTTTTTTAAATATCTAGAATTAGCTTTCATTGTTGTATATACCAATTAATCGAATCTGCCAAACGACTTTATAGAAACTTCACAAGTATATCTGACCTATAATTGGACGCACGACTGCCAGGTTTCATGAATCTAACATCATTATTTTTCCAAATATTTAAAATTTGCATTTGGAATTGTATGGCACCTACCCGAACCAGTGCAGCCATATGTAAAATGTAATTGGACACATCTTTGCAAAATTTGATATTAATATCTCTATTAGTTTTTGAAATATTTAAAAAACCTCTTTGAGTTGTATAACAGCCACCCGAACCTAATTGGTCCAATTGGTCCAATTGTCCGAATTGGTCCAATTACAATAGTAGTTGCCCGTAGCAGAAAAAAAAACAACTTATGAAAGGCGATTGCATTGTTTTTGAGTTATTGTCGATCGGATGCAGAATTTTGCGCTGAACAAGAATGTATATACTACATACCCTTCACGAAGATGCATGGTATAAAAAAAAGATGGGTGTCATGTATATATTAATATTAATAAGAACAAATATAAGTATTCACCTTGAAATATAGCAATATCAAATTGAGTTAAACACATATTTTTCATAATTACCCATTCGAAATAACTCCATAATTACCCATTTTCCCATAAGGTAAGGTATGAAATGTGTGACGTTTTACACGTGTGACGTTTTAAATGTGTGACATATAGTTTAAAATCATTTAAATATTTTAACTATTAAACTATTAAAAAACAAAAAAATGATAAGGATTTTTCAGAATAAATTAAAATTTCAAATAAATGCAAAAACTTTTCTTACAATTCTTGATTCTATATGGAAGGTTTTAAATGGTGCAGACTGCTTTTTCAATTGTATTAGTGCAAGCATATAGTTAGAAAAATTAAATAGTTTAAGACCGCGATTTAAAACCGGAAAATTCTTTTTTATATACCCTGCGGTATCGTGAAGTGTATGTATATATTCTTGTTCATATAATTCTGTGCTAATTTAGGAAATGTCCGTCCATCTGTCCTACCGCACGACTGCAACTGAAAAACAATTAAAACAAACACCACCAAATTTTCATAAACTGTTTCTTGCTGAATTCGCCAAAGTTTTTGTAGAAAAGCTTGACATTTTTGAGTAGCTGCCATACAACCTGAAAGGAGAATATTATATTTTTAAAGATAAGCTAGCTAATAATAAACCTAGCTACATGAAATTTGGCAATCGTGTGATCAATTACAGCGCAGATATGTATATCCAAGAAGTTTTTATGAAGTCAAGGTTCAAGTAACTGCAATACAACTATGAACTGTAATACTAAATATTCCGTCCGTTTTAAGATAAGAAGCACCTGTTATTTACAATTCAATTTTCATCAATTCTTATTATAGATTTTCTTTAATAAATATTGAAGCCCAAATTTTTCCAACACCCCTTCAATATTTTGAAACGACAAAAATATGAAAAAGACTTTATATTTATTATTGGTCTCGAATCAATTAAAGAAAATGGAAAACTTTAAAATTTAATTAAATATTTTTTTATTTCTTTACGAGGACTTTCTTACTCAAAATAAATATTTCTCTATGTTTACTATTAACTGTAAATAAATTTTCACAAGCAAATATTTACAAGAGTGTAAAAAGTTTTTATAAAAGTTTTTAATAAAATCAACAGTGTAACTTTATTTAAATTTGTTTCAATTAAGTTTACGACAAAATAAATGGCAATTGAAAATAAAATAAAGTGGCTAAAAAGAAAAATCAAAGATTTCTAGTCTAGTAGCATAAGAATTATTTTTCTTTTTTATTTTTATAAAATTTTTATTGATTATAAAGTTTGATTATATTAATATTATTGTTTGACTAAAACCAAATACATACAGAAATAATTAGCAACAATAATAATTTGTTAGTTTATAAGTTTATTCAACTTAAGTTTATAATACCCTTTATCGTAAATTCAGTACAAGTTTAGTTCAAAATACAGTTTTGTAAATTATTAAGATCCTGAAATCACAAGTTTTTAAATAAAATTTTGAAAATATGTATGTATGTAGTTGTAAGTATTTGACAAAAAAAATTATAATGTTACATTAATTCTTGAACAACTCTTTCAGGAGGAATTGAAAGTCGGGATAATAATTTCTTTATGCACCACTGCAATGTAAATATTTCATACCTTGATTAAGAAACCAAAACGGTATCAATATCATCTCGTAAGAATACTATGGATTGCATTAAATTTTAAAATGAGATGACATTACATAACGTTCGGTAGTAACGACAATACCAGCCACATTCAAATGTAAGCATCAGTCGCTTAAAGTTTCTTTTTCGCCAACAATGTACTCGTTCTCAGAGTTCGTCTAGCATATATGCAAAAAATGTGGTAAGATTCTGAATATTCTGAATATTTCTAATTGTTATGATTCCATTAGTTTTTAACATTTTCGGGGGTACAAATAAGTACGTTATTTCACATACGATAAAATTATAATGACATACATTATATTTAGTGCATACAAAGTTTTATGCCGTGAAGAGAAATATTGCTGTAATAAGCTCAGCAAAGGTGATAAGGTTTTTTTCTCTTTGATAAATTAAAATTTGAATCAAAAATAAGTTATTTGTCAGTGAATTCCAAGCGATTGTTTTTTCTAATTATTTTTTTCAAAATATTCACATATATAAATCAAAAAAATATATAAAAGGAATAAAAAGGCAAATACCATAAAAAGTAATATTGCCTGGGGAAAGGAACAAAATAAAAAGGCAAGAAATGACAATAAAGTTTTGTTGCTAAAAAAATTTAAAAAGTTTTCTTGTTTTGACGCCTTGTTCTTCATTTTATTACAACTTATACTTATAAAGTTAAAAAGAGATTGATATAAATTTTTTTTTTTGCAAGTATAGTGATGAAAATTAAAAACAAATAAGCCAACGGCGGAATTGGATTTTATTTTTATCGTTTTGTATGGATATTGTGTTTACGTGTAGAGTTTGTCAGATTTTTGACTTAAGTAAATTTTTTGTTTTGTTGCTTTTATTATTATTTATATATATATATATAGATTATGTTCTTAGTCTAAATTTTTAGTATTGTTTTTTTCTTCAGATGCTAAACTGTATCATTTTGAAATTTTAAGAAAATTCTAGACCTTAATAAATAATTTCGCTTAATGAAAATATTTTTCTTCCATCATCCCTTTCAAAGTTATCGTCTCTGAAAACTAGGAAAATTTCAATTTTTGGCAATTTATATTTAGAAACTGCAACTTTTTTTTTACTAAGTGCAAAACTAGCGGTAAATGTCATCCAATCAAAAAATTAAATTATTTAATTTTACCGAATTCAGTAAGCAATCGAATTCAATTATTATGTGAAAGGCTTCTTTAAATTTAAAGGTATACAATAATTGTGTAAATGTAATTAAGCTTTTTACTGCAATAAAAAACATTGTGCACAATAAAATAAAACTGATATTTTCGCTTATCGTTGTCCTCCATCTGTAGAAATCTTTGTCTCTGAGATTTCCAAATCATATTTGGTAATGCGCTTGTCTTACACAGTCGCGGAGTTATACTTAAAATTTCAAAAAGTAAAAAAAATCAGTCGAAATTGACTTTAAGCCCCTGTAGCTCCGAACTGGTTGAGCTGTGAACATGGTCTCCTTACAAAAGTTTTGTCTATTTATGAGGACATATACCATGGCATATACAAGTACGCTTTGTTACGACACACCGTGTATAATAAAAATCGATCAATAACAAATATTAGCATTTCAC
This sequence comes from Condylostylus longicornis, assembly GCF_029603195.1. Lineage (NCBI taxonomy): Eukaryota > Metazoa > Arthropoda > Insecta > Diptera > Dolichopodidae > Condylostylus > Condylostylus longicornis. The sequence continues at coordinate 48,924 of NW_026578009.1, read as the reverse complement.
ACAGTTATAAGTCATTTTGAAAATATTGTCTTAGTACGAAAGAAAAATTATTAAAAATTATTTAGTAAAAATTTAGAAAAAAAAAATGTTCAAGTTATTTTTATTTCAATTTTCAATATTGAATTAAAAATAATCATTTTCTCTATAACTTCAAAAAGAGTTGACATGATTTCAAAAAAGAAGGGAGCATAAGCCTTAAAATATTGAAGGTATTAATAAAAATAAAAGAGGAGGAGAAATTGTCTTTTCAAAAATATCTCCACCTGTTTTTATTCAATAACGATGATAAATTGAATTTAGATTTTTAACTGACATGAATAAATTTGCTGTTTTCAAAGAAATGAATATTTTTATTTTCAATATTGATTTTTGGATTTTAAAGATTATATTGATGGATTTCTATTTATATAAAAATTAGAAAACTGAGTTAAAGAATTATACACTTACGTATATACGAGTATAATACTCTACCAACACCGCCATTTTTTCAATAATATGTAAAAGCTTTTGATTTGAATTTGGAGGATAATTAAACTATTGCGGCATTATTTTAATGAATTTCTTAACAAAAACCTGAAATGATTTGTTAATTGAAATTTTAAAATTTTCGTGTAATTTTTTTAAAATTTTAAATTTTTCAAATATTTTATAATTTTAAATTATATTTTCGAAAAGAAAATTTTTGTTAGAATAATCTACCGTGTTATTTAAGCAGGAAGTATTTTTTTTTTTGTGTAAAACTGAATGCTCATTATGGACACCATTATTCTGGCAAAACATCACTTGGAATGACTGAAAACTTGTTTCGTGCCGCGTACCTTAATATAGAAATTCCTCATATTATTTTAAGAAATTCATTTTATCTCTCAAGGACCATCACTTGGTTTACTTCTTAATATCTTACATGCTAATAAAATTTTAAACTTATAATATTAACTGTTATACAACATGCCAAAAAAGGAAAATTTAATCAGAAAGTTTTCAAATAAATATAGAAGACAAAGGATGTCCTCCGAACAAAACAAAATTTAACCATTTTGTCTTTTGTCTCTGCAAAAGCTTCAAGTACTTTGCAGAATCCGGAATTAAAGCCAGAAAGGTTTTTATAAGTTTGTAATTAGTTCAGTACATTTCACTCTTTTGAACAATTTACGTTGTGCTCTTATGCTAAATTTTGAAAGTATGAAGCAAGAAAAAGCAAAAATACTGAACATCCGAAGGATGTTCTAAATTATTTCGATAATTATTCGTAAACAAAGTTCACAAACATTATTTATAAGAAAAAAAATTTACTTATTACTTTAACTTTGTCTATCTGTTCGTCATAGTTCGACTATCAGTGTATTTGTTTACAAAACTTCTACATAATTAAAGACAGAAATCCACAAAAAGGATATTAGTATAAAGAACTTATTTTTCCATAAATTTTTTTTACTATCTTCTTTCCCTTCCGAATTATCTATCACCGCCTAAAATTGCAATCCTAAAATTACAATCTTTATTGAATTTACATTTTTCTAGAAACTAAGCTACCTATTTCCCCTTCCGAATTATCTATTACATCACCTCCTAAAATTGCATATTTTGGGTAAATTTCTTTAAAACTGCAATTATTATTTAGAAATTTACATTTTACTTTCGCATTGCAAAACATAATTATGTACAAATTTGACTCAATTTGATTCAGCCATATAATTCGATCTTTATTTTTATTATTTTTCTAATTTTTGTTCTTCTCATCCCGAAAGTATGCAAAATTATACCATTAAGAGAATAATCTGTATAAATTCATTATTTTTTTAAGGGATGAAAATTGTCTAAGAAAAATAATTCACTTTACACTAAGCTTTTGTTTAATCCGATTTTATTTTATTATCTTTTAGTATATCAAAGAAAAAAATGTTTCAAAAAGATAGATACATAATTTTCACTAAAATGAATTTATGCTTTAAAGTTAATATCACAGGTTTAACACAGTTGACTTATTACCATGCCGTTATATAAGTAGCTTACAAAAATTAGTTTTAATATGTGTAGCAACATTTGGTTTGGTTAAATTTGCAAATTAATTTTGGCAAAATTTGGTTTAGTTTGGAAAATATTGCATGAAAGAAATTTCTATAATAATATGTATATGTGGACTTGATAACAGTGCCCAAACTATTTCAAAAGTTTTACGTGTATAACAAAAACACTTACACAATAATATTCAACTTCAATCGAGATTTTCTTCTTCATAGATTCACTTCTGAAGAAATTATTTTTAACATGTTATACAGAAAATTTGACCTTCAAAAAATCCACCACATTTAAAAAAATTTATGTAGAATGAAGAAAAACAATATGAAAGGCAATCAATAGTATATATATATATATATGTTGTTGTTGTAAATGAATAAATGAAGCCTTTGTTTATGAAGTTTTAAAGCTTATCATAAAAACAAATCCCTTTGAATGTCTTCATATTTTTTTTTACATCCTAACAAAATTTCTCTTTTGTAATAAACCAAATTGATACCAAAAAAAAAAACCAAACGATTTTCCTCTCCATACATTATATTGTTATTATTAAGATTAGGTACACAAAATATGTGCCAATGAGATGAAAAATACAATGCAAAAACCATCAGCCAAACAAATTCGTTATAATCAAACATTATATAAGGATAAAAATGTGTTATACGTAAAACACTTCATAAAAGTTTATAGCTAAAGTGTTGTAAGCAAAACGGTAAAAATAAATATATATACATATTATATAAATATGTTGATTATATTTATGTACACACCACATGAATTTTATGACCCTGTATATACATAAATATACAGTGTTAAATATAATTGAGTGGAAATTTCTTAACCATGTCCGACAACCATATTATCTTTGGAAAATTTTAATTATCACTGAAAACTGAATACAAACTATAATATTTTCATTGTGTCAACATCTTATATATGACACTATTTTGAAAATTCTTATATTTGATTATGGAAAAAAAACAATTATTCATAAACGTATAACACTCGTAGAACAACTATTCTTACAAAATTGGATAATGGTTGTATAAGCTTTTAGAATACCTGCCATAAAAAATTTAATACCAAATAAATTGCATTAAACCCAAGGAAATTATACAATATGTACGGAAACGAAATACGAACAAAATTTATAAACTATTCTTAAAAATATGATCAAGTACAACCGAGTTTATTAAATATAGAACCATTTTTAATAATATAACTAGTGAATCTTTTTGTCAACAGTCAAATAACTTTTAAAAAAAATTCGTGTGATAGTTAGTTGTCACATAGTTGAAGGACGAATTTTTATCATTTGAGTAATCGAATTCGTAATAAGGTTCAAGCCGTATTTTTTTTTTCTGAAAATGTAGATTGGTACGATTTCGCTAACTTATTGTATATGCTTACTGTATATGCACCTACATACATACATAATGTATGTTGTATATAATTTTCATTAAATTTTTATAAAATTTTTTTTCTCCGAATTTTTCAGTTATTTGTTTTTTAACACACCAGATGTATTACATTCGAACATTTTTTACGCTTATCTTGCAAAAATGAAGAAACAATTTTTGAGTAAAACATGGAATTTTTGTTTTATACTTACATACAGACATAACGTTGTTTTTAATACAGAATATTTTAATATAGAATATAAATTTGCAATGATTTATATTACATAATTGCACACATAAAAATTTTCTTTTTAATAGAACAAAGCCAAAAAATTAAGAAAGGAAAAACATGCTTACAGATTATTTACATTTAAATTTGTAATTTTTTTTACATAATTATTAATTAAGGGTTGTTTGATCCAATAAAATAAAGCTTTGTCATAAAATTTTAAATACTTTTTACCTACAAACTATTAAAAAATTTCCAACCGCTAAAATTTTATTAACTCTACGAAATAGAAAATTCGAACTAGCAACACTATCATGTAAGCTTTTATTAAAGTTATGAGGGACCATAATAGTTCATGATTTAACATTTCGAACTATACCCAGCACTCAGATGGGGTGGGGGGACATAACAGATTTTTATATGTGGATGCAGCGCACTGCTACCACGGTTTTAAAAATCTACAAAACTTGCTGATTCAAATTTAAGTTGTTTATTACAGACTTATTTTTACCTGAGCAAACCAAATTGGACCATTTAAAAAATGGAATCAATTACTAAGAGAGCAAATGTACAGATTCTTTTAACATTCAGAGGAATTTATCACTCCCAAATTTGTTGCATTAGCACAATATTCACGTTGGGCGAATTATTTCTGTGTTTTATGCTAATAAATCAGTAATATTTGGTAGCATTTGAAATTATTTGATCACTAAATTATAGGTGAATAATAAAAACACCCTATATTATTACATTTCAGTAAGAAAATTTGTAAGGTTAAAAATATTTGAAAAAATTTAAAAATTGAATTACTTGCATTTAAACACTTACTTTATGGATTTTAATTTGAATGGAAAATTTATATCTAATTTAAATTTTATTAAAATCGAAAAATTTTTTGAATTAAATTGAAAAAGTTTCAGGTTTCGTTAATGTCATATTGTCAATAAAAATTTATGAATATCATGATTTCAATTCGATATTGCTTTTTACCAAAACGAAGTTGTTTTAAACGCCATTTTGTATTTAATTTGTTAAGGTTAATGCTAAAAAAAGATTTACTCACTGATGCAAAATATTTTCGTTACGTTTATAAATTATTTCGGTTTTAACAGGGTTCTTCAAAAATTTTTATAGGATTTTACAATTGTGTTAAGCTATTTTGCGCAATATGAAATTTCAATAGATCGCCTTAGAACAGAATATGATCATATTTTTAATAGCAGTGGTTTTAAAAGGAAAATCTTTAGTGTACAGTCAATTTAAAATATCCGGCAAAGCATATGAATCGCATTTTATTAATCATTTCAACATTTTATAAAGAAATTTTAATCATATCCAAGCCCTACCAAATTTTTTCTCAAAAAAAAGAATAAACACGTCAACTACCTTTTACAATTACCAAAATTTACTTGTTCGTTTTTCTTAACTGCCATAATTATTTTTATTATATTTTATGATTTCCCTTTTAATATGGGTTTTATCCTTTTTTTATTCTACTTATTTTTTAATACATTTTTCTTTTTCCTTTTTTTTTCAACAAGATGTGAAAGATTAAAAAATAAAGTGAGATAATTTTTTTAATTAGATCAATTTACATAACAATTGCGTCCTTTCAAAAAATTTTTTCATAATTTCAAGGTGTATGTGTGTTGAATAATATCCTTGATAAAGAGTTAATTCGTACAAGAGATTTTATATTTTGGATTGCTTTAATAGAGATAGAATAAATTTAATTTTATTTTGGAAAGATACAAAAAAAGTGATTTTTTAAAATGGGAACATTAGGGCAATAAATTTGTGAACAATACTTTTCATAGAAGGAGAATTTTTCTTTATACTTTTGAAAACTATATCAGGAAGGATACCGTATGTTCTATATATAGGATGTTCTATATATAATGTATATTTTTCTTGAAGAATATTGACATTCTTTTACAAAATTCAATTCTAAAATCATGATATTTAGGAAAGAAGCCTAAATTTGGAACATCTTCAAAAATTTCATTCCAAAATAAAGGCAAATAAATCAAAAGAATGTATTCATTTATTGCATAAATCAAAATATAAGAATATGAAAAAAAAATGTTTATTTTTTTCTCATTATTATTATAGATTGCGACCCAAATAACCCACTGCCCAAAATTGTTTTCAATTGTTTATTCGAAAAATTCTCCCGTTTAGAGTACATAATATTTTTACCTACAAACACTAAGTAACTAGGAAGTATGACCCAAATTAATTACAGTTACGAAAAGTGTTGATAAAAATGCCTGTGTTCGGTTGACTAAAGTCTTTTAAAGTTATTCAATCGCTCTAGATGACTTTTCACAGAATTATAAGTGCTTGATTGATGTTCAGAAATTTTCCACAAGATCAGAAGCGATTTTTATTATGAATTTTATTTATCATTTCTTACTAAATCATGTGTAATATTTTGAATATAAAAATTTGTTAAGAATTGCAAATGAAGGTTTACATGAATAATAATTTAAGTAGTGCAGTGCATTAGTGCGTTAAATTAACTTTTTATTATTCAATTAAATATTTTTACCGACCGCATTGTACGAATTACAATAAGGTAGGTGATGTGATGGCATCAAATTTTGGATGTCGAGTTTTCGGTGGAACGCACTTCTCCATAGTAGGGAAGTTTAAATAAACTACTTTTAGATAGATGTCGGTCTATCGGTCTGTATCTGCACGTGTGTATTTAAAGTTCGGCTGAACCGATTTTAATGAAATTTAACATGTGATTTTATTTTATGGGACGGATTCATCAACTTAAGGGATATATCTCACTTTTTGAACTGTTTCGTTTTGCGGGCCAATTTTATATTTTTGCGTATATAAAGAGACATAATCAACCAATTTCCTTTAAATTTAATATTTAAATTCGGAGTGTTAAAGCAATAGATCTGTAAAGTTTTTGAAAAGATCAGGGCTCGGAAATCAAATTGCGGCCGATTTTAGAATTTTTAACATATCTACGGAACGGATTGGTGGAACCTCTTGAAATTTGATATTTCAGTTCCGCTTGTTACCGAAACTAACTGGTGAACTTTTCAGGAGTCTAAATTGCTAAGAGTTAAATTTGCTCTTTTCTAGGTATGTTAGCTAAAAGCTTGCAAATTTCCTTAAAATTGAAAAGAAATGTTCAAAATACAATTTCATTATCTTCTGTAACACATTCACTAAATTAGACAAGATACATTTCTATCGGTTATGTGCTGATCACATCAGACTTATTTTTACTATTCTCTCATGTACTAGGCTAAAAACTCATAACAGATCTTATAATTACAGTATTGCATATGACGTAGCCATAAATATTGTTTTAAAATTAACACAATTTTATGATTGCGTTGAAAAGCAATCAATAAAACTATGATATATAGGTTTTCATTTGAATTTCCATTTCATAAATTGAAAAACAAGTGAAATATAATTATAAAAAAAATTGTGACAATTTGTAGTTATATAGAAGGAAAAAATTGCAAACAAAAATCATCTAAAAACAATAAGAAGTGCTTTATTCTCAGAAAAAAAAAATAAAATTTAATTTATTAAAAACATAGCAAGTCTATGTTAACATTAAGGTTTGAATATTTTATGAATTGAATGAAACACATTTATGTTTGTGATGTTGAGTATTTCGTATAGCTGCAATAAATTTTAATTTATTTTATTAAAATATCGAATCTCTATATGTATATTTACTATGCGGTTTTTTTTGGTGAATTATTTAGATTTTTACTTTGTTTGTCTACGCGAAAAATATGCTGTTCCGCTCACATGTAATATACTCGTGCATACGACTATGTTTGAGTTTTTGTTGCTTTACCTATATGTGTTCGTTTTTAAAGTATATACAAGGGGAAAACGGGTATGGAGGAATGTGTTTTTTTAGAATTATTTACTCAAATGATGTTATTGATTAGAATAACTATTAAAAATTCATATACGATTTCTTTATATATTTATATTTTGTATAACGATATAGAAAAATTCAATTAAGAAAATCTTTACCAGAGAATTTTTATACGGCATTTGAGTGTATGTTAAAGTTTTCTAATATTAATTTAAATTTTTTTTTTACTAGAATAGTTTTCAAATATATTCAATAAATGAATGAGTTTAGGTACAATGTTCACCTACTAAATAGCGAAAAATTCTTTGAAAGAAAATATTCAATGATCTGGAAAATTAAATCTTCCTAGAACAAGTTTTTTTTACTAGAATAAAAATTTTATTTTATTTTCTAATATGAATTAGTATATAGATTAAAAAATCTACTATGGTCTTTATGCGATTAAAAAAAATCTGATGTGGTCAGCACATAACCGACCGCATTGTGTATTGTCTAGTTAAATGAAAGTGTTACAGAATATTAAAAAAATGTCTGTTAAATACTTCTTTCCAATTTTTAGGACATTAGTAAGCTTATAGTTAACATACTTAGAAAAATGTAAATTTGGCTCTTAGTAGAGTTTCGCTTTGTGCTACCCGAATTCCCTGAAATGCTCGCCAGTTAGTTTCGGTAACAACCAGAACTCAAATATCAAATTTCAAGAAATTCTATCAATTAGTTCCGTAGATATGGTGAAAAATGTAAAATCGGCCCGCAAATCCGTTTTCGAGCCCTGATCTTTCCAAAAAATTTACATGTTCATTGTTTTAATACGAGGAGTTCATATATTAAATTTCAATGAAATCGGTTGATTATTTCTCTTTATATACACAAAAATGTATATTTGGCCCGTAGTAAACGTCTAGTTGTCGATGCCTGATTTCTTCCAAAACATACGAATTTTTGCGGACGGTCGAGCTGAGCTTGTATATAAAATTTCAAGTAAATCGGTTGAATATTTTCTTCAAAATGTTCAAAAATGTAAAACAGGCCCGCTAAAAAGTGCAGTTCCCGAGGCCTGATATATACCAAAAGTTGATCGATCCGTGCCATGGTGGAAACAAACTTACATATAAAATTTCATCAAAATCGGTTCAGCCGAACTTGAGATACACGCGTGCACACACAGACCGACAGACGGACAGACCGACAGACCGACAGACCGACAGACCGACAGACCGACAGACCGACAGGTTGCTAAAAATAGTTTATTTACACTTCCCTACTATGGAGAAGTACGTTCCCACCGAAAACCCGATATGCAAAATTTGTTGCCATCACATAACCTACCTATTGTTTACACAATACGGTCGGTAAAAATATTTAGTTTAAGATTAAAATTTAGAAAATGTTCCATTACATTGAGTATTTAAAATTGTAAATATTTCATAGAATAGTAATTGTGAAGCACACTCACATCATTAAGCCCTTGATAAGTGTTAAAATGAAACATTCATTTAATAAATTAAAAGTAACTGCCAACTCTTTCTTCGTGCTATTAGTTTCCGTATTAACACAATTATTAAAATTTATTTAAGCCAATGACAAAAAGACAAAAAAAAAAATAAATAAAGAAAATCAAAAATATTTTTTCGAGAGCAATAGAATATTTCCGTTACTGATAAGGATAAAGGATTTATTAAATTTTTGTTGGTATGCTTTAAAATTACTAAAAAAATATTAAAGAATTTTGTGTGCAAATAAATATGGGACAAAATATTCGTTTTATGTTTGAAAATGTTAAGAAAAAAAAACATAGGAGCTGTAAATGGAACATATGGAAAACGCATGTAGTTTTTTAAAAATATATATTGAAGTTGCAGAATATGTGGTTATTTTTTTCACTATCCCCATTCGTCTGTTTAGAAAAGTCTTAATAGAAAATCGCGAAATTAATAAAAAAAAAAATGTTATCATAGCTTTTTTTAACCTAATTTTTCTCTCAGACTGTAAATTGTATAAAATTCCTCACAGATTTCTTTTCTGAGGGTAAAATCTCCTTCTATCAAATTATTATTTGGTTCCAATTAATTGTAACTTTTCTTTAATAATGTTTACACAAACGAATTGTATTTTCATATCAGACAAAATTTACAGTAAATATTTCACTTTCGGATTTAATTGTTCTACTACGAAAAAAAAATTTTTTTGAGTTTCAAATGTTATAGAAAATGAAATTTTCACTGAGGTGATAATTGAAATATTTCCTTTTTTTTGTGCTTTTCCGTTTAAATATTAAAGGTGTTAAGATGACAGTTTTCGGTTCTATTATGTTTATAATATTTTCCATTACAGAAATTAAAATTTCAAATGAACGCTTCAAAGAATTTTTGTTAAAGGAACTGTATTTTTTCTTCAGAGTTTTCACTTGTTAATATTTAAAAGCAGTTCCGTATATATTTATATAAAATTCAATAAAAATTTTGAGTAACACCTGCTTAATAAACAAAAAAAAAAAATTATTTTTTCTCTAGAATACCTTTAGCTTTTGGCAATCGGATAAAAATAACACAATCTAGAAAGCTGAAGGTCCTATATTTATTTCACCTTAAAATTACTTCTCCGGAAATTAAGGTTCTGTTTGTTTTTTTTTTTTTTAATTTTCCCTCTTTTATTTGGGCAACAATATGAAAAGATAAAATTTAATTTGTTAAAGTCAAAAAGGGATTTTTTTTTCTTTTTAGTATGTTTCTTCCTGTTTCTTATTATTTCTTATTTTTTTGTTATAAATTTAGAGATGAACTTTATAAAATGAATTCGATAATAAAATATTAAAACCTAACTAAATTTGTTATTTGCGACAGCTTTTATTGAATAATTTTAACATGAATCTGTACTATTCTGATGAAAAAAACTAAAAATATTACTGTATGCGTTGGCGTTTAGTGTGGGCGGAAGACAGTATTTAGCTTTTTTTTTTTAAAAGTCACAATAAAATTTATCATAAAGTGGGAAATTATCATACAAGCGAAACATTTATTTTGAATTTTGAAATATCTTAGGAAGGAAACAGTCAATGTCAGGCATTCGATAGGCTGATTCCGTTCAAAATAAATTCAAAAGTTTATGGGATTAAATTAACAAGCATGTTACTTTAAAACGAAAATTGATGACGCGAACTTATAGTCATAAAAATATTAACACTTATACGATCACTAACCACCTGAAGCGTAGTTCCTGTACCAAAAAATAAGTATATCTCGGAAATCATAAAATCTACAGTATTAAAATTTCGTGAAAATGAATGCGGTAATTAGAGACACTAGTTCAATAAAATTTTACATTTGTTGTATAGGTTCTTGCAGCACTAATATAATTGTGTTAAACACATATATATATAAATGATTATATGTGTAAAAACACCAAATTCACGTGACAAACTTTAGTAATTGAACCATTGAAAAATTTATAGTGTGTCCTTTTGTTAACTGCCACATAACTTTCGAAAAACATACGAATGGATATCATAGAGTTGACACATTCGTTTGTATACAAGTTTATAACTAATATTATTGGTTAATAATATTGTAGCTTTTCCTTCTTTACAATTTAATTATGTAATAATTATCATATGTACACAAACATTATTTCAAATTTCATAAAAAGAATACTTTAATTTTTCCATTTACAATTTCATAAAAAATATACAAAATATTATTAGGTCCCATATTACACATTGAAATTTTTTAAATAGAAATTTATTATTTTTGAGTTTATTTCTTTAAGAACTCGTTTTAGTTCATGAAATTTCTCATAAAATTTATGTTCCTATTTATGTATATAAATGGAACGTAATGTAATTTCGAAACAATGCCTTGTTTTTTCATTAAAAAAACAAAATCTATAGATTTATTATACTCGAACATCTATAGTAACACATAGAATTTATTACTTATTTATAAAAATGTAAAATGTATTTTTGTTGAGGAAAATTTACATAAAATTAAAATCATAAAATTTATTTTACGTCTCGTTTATGTGAGTTTATTAAATTGTTGAATTGTTAGAATTGTTAATTTATGTAAAATTTACACAAAAAAAAAACAAATAATTTTTTGTGACCTTTTTACTAGTACATACTTATAGAAAATGTTTTCAATACACACATACATATATTATGTGTATGTACATACTATGCATTACATACTTACATACATATGCACGTAAATATACAATATCTAATATGTGGTGGGCTATAATAACATAAAAATAGATAACTGATGATAAACAGCCCTATCATAAATTCAACTCGTAGAATCCTATAGATTTCGAATAAAGTTACGAAGTAAACTTTTGATAAATCACAAATTCAACTCGTAGAGATTATGAATCAGCAGTAGCAGTGCTATTTTAGGAAGTGTCAAAATCAATTTTTTATTTTAACTGTCAAATGTGTATGCAATGTAGTTGTGGTAGAATAAATTCTTTTTTGTTTTTGCTTATTTTTATTTTTGCTTGGAATTGGCAATTTTCCGAATTTTAGGGTTACGAAAGGAATTCATGATAGGCTGATTTTATACGAATTTATCTAATGGATAAAATACACAACACAAGTTGAGCATTGATTAGATTAAAGCTGTTAAAACAACTTTGCTTGCACATATTACATTTTTTTTATGAATGTTGTTTTTAAAATGAGAAAAAAATCTTTTATTTATATGCTATCTTGTTCAAAAAATGGTCTAAAGAAAATTTATTAAAGTAAAAGTAATCAATGTTGTATAAAATTATATAACATTGTTCACTTGTCATAATTTGCTACTAAGTTATATGTACATAGTTATTTTATTTGATTTGACAGTATCAGTTTTAAGTCAGAAAGTAGCAGTTTTTCTGTCTCTAAGAAAAATTTCTAGAAAAAATTAGTCCTGGCTCAATTAAATGCAAAATATACAAATATAATAAATTATTGCGGTGGAGCTAAAAGCAGCCTCTCATATGCAAAATATTTTATTTTAGGCTTTAGCTCAATAAAGTACAAAGTGGAAAATCATATTTATTTCGAGTCTTTAACTCTTTTAGCTAAAATAAATAATTTTTAATGTGAACCTCATGAACTATATAAATTTAATTCATATAAAATCCAACATACTATGTATGTCCAACTTAGATGTATTTCCAAATTGTGATATGAAGTTTTTGAATAAAATTTACTTGAATTTACTTTTGAATTAATTAAATTTTTAAAATTAATCGCACTCCTTAAAACTTTATCATATCAAAAATTATAGTGCGGTGTACTTTACCCTACGTACAGAACACCTCTATAGCCTTTTAAAGTTCTAGATCACAATTTTGTAAGTGGAATATATTAAAGTGTTTCTTTTGACTTTGGATAGCAATTAAAACAAACCTCGAAGATAAAATATTTATTGTATAAAATCTAAAAGTTTTGTTTATAGGGTGATTTACAATTTTATTTACAATTTTATAATCAATTTTCACAAATAAAAAACATTCACAATAATTGCATTTTAATTTCTTTACTATGCGAAACATTAAAATGACAACATCGATTCATACCGCACTTATTCTGACAGTATACAAATTAATCGATATTGTAACAACCAAATCTGGTGTTTTGTTATGTACATTATAATTTTATCCTATTTTAAGAAAAACATGAAAATTTACTTTGTTGAAAAATTTACTAACTATAGCTATTTCTAATTTTGTTGAAATTTTTTATGTTTTCAGTAGATATTTGTGTGCACATTATTTTCGATTAAAAATTACTTTTCAATCAGGAAAATATTATGTATTGTAAAAATATATGTGACCAGTAAAATTTTGTAGAATGTACCAAAACTTAATTAACTTAAGTGCTCGAAAAATAAAAATAATGTACTAAAATATAGAAAATTTTTGTAAATATACAGGTGTTGTTTTAATATAAAAGTATGCGTGTATGTCAGCAACAGAAATATAATTTATAATTGATTTCTCATTGACTGTCATACTAACTTATTCTTCCCAGTACTTTACATAAAAATAGAATTGTATATACTTCTTAATTTACTTTACAATTACTCATGATGTATTTAGTAAATCCAGAATTTCATTCTAGGATGTTCTTCTTTAATATTTTCGGTCCATAAAATAGAGAAAATTTTAATTTCTATTAAATATAAAATATAATTCTATCTCGGACTCTCATAAATCATTTAATTATTTCATCAAAATGTTTACCGCAACTTATAGGGAAGAGTTTTGCCAATTTATTGATAGAAGAAGCAAGAATGAAAAGTAAAGTTTTGTATCAGTATTTTTACCGACCGTATTGTGTAAACAATAGGTAGGTTATGTGATGGCAACAAATTTTGCATATCGAGTTTTCGGTGGGAACGTACTTCTCCATAGTGGGGAAGTGTAAATAAACTATTTGTAGCAACCTGTCGGTCTGTCGGTCTGTCGGTCTGTCGGTCTGTCGGTCTGTCGGTCTGTCGGTCTGTCGGTCTGTCCGTCTGTCGGTCTGTGTGTGCACGCGTGTATCTCAAGTTCGGCTGAACCGATTTTGATGAAATTTTATATGTAAGTTTGTTTCCACCATGGCACGGATCGATCAACTTTTGGTATATATCAGGCCTCGGGAACTGCACTTTTTAGCGGGCCTGTTTTACATTTTTGAACATTTTGAAGAAAGTATTCAACCGATTTACTTGAAATTTTATATATAAGCTCAGCTCGACCGTCCGCAAAAATTCGTATGTTTTGGAAGAAATCAGGCATCGGCAACTAGACGTTTACTACGGGGCAAATATACATTTTAGTGTATATAAAGAGAAATAATCAACCGATTTCATTGAAATTTAATATATGAACTCCTCGTATTAAAACAATGAACATATAAATTTTTTGGAAAGATCAGGGCTCGAAAACGGATTTGCGGGCCGATTTTACATTTTTCACCATTTTGAAGAAAGTATTCAACCGATTTACTTGAAATTTCATATATAAGCTTTGCTCGATCATACGCAAAAATTCCTAACTTTTGGAAGAAATCAGACATCAGCAACTGGGCGTTTACTACGGGCCAAATATACATTTTTGTGTATATAAAGAGAAATAATCAACCGATTTCATTGAAATTTAATATATGAATTCCCCGTATTAAAATAATGAACATGTAAATTTTTTGGAAAGATCAGGACTCGAGAACTGATTTGCGGGCCGATTTTACATTTTTCACCATATCCACAGAATAAATTGATGGAATTTCTTGAAATTTGATATTTGAGTTCTGGTTGTTACCGAAACTAACTGGCGAGCATTTCAGGGAATTCGGGTAGCACAAAGCGAAACTCTACTAAGAGCCAAATTTACATTTTTCTAAGTATGTTAACTATAAGCTTACTAATGTCCTAAAAATTGGAAAGAAGTATTTAGCAGACATTTTTATAATATTCTGTAACACTTTCATTTAACTAGACAATACACAATGCGGTCGGTTATGTGCTGACCACATCAGATTTTTTTATATGCATTAGAACTCATTATATTGCTTTACTACGGGAATACATGGTTCTCTTGTAACTTTGAATACATTGATTTATACATTGAAAAAAAATTAATTAAATGAATGCGTAAATTTAATATCATATGTTGCTATACAAAAGAAGTATGTGCAAAATATCTATAGTATTATCTCGTTTAATATTGTATAGAAATATAGAAAATTTAATTAACTGTGAGGTTGTCTTTTAGGTAGACTATAAAATTTATTTTGTCAATTAAGGACTGAGTATTTGTAACACTATATTTTCGTATTAAAAGATTTACCAAACTAAATTATACTCATATGTGTTATATACATATGTACTATGTTATGTACATACATTATACACCCAAATAATATCTTTTCCTTTAATTTTTAATACAGGTTTATATTCTAAAATATCCTTTTAAGTTGGAAAAAAAATATTTATTAATAGAAAATCGATTTTTTTTTATAAAGATTAACAAATTGTTTTATGGTTCACACTAATACCTTTTAAAAATTTTTCATAAAATAAATTTATTTTAAAGGTATCTACACCTATAATAAATATTATGTTATTAAATATTTAGTGAAAGAAATGCTACGCAAATAAATGTTCAAATGAGCCAAGTCAAAATAAGGATTTAACAATATTGATATGAAAACCAGACGATTTTTTGGATATTATGGAAATTAAAGACATGGTTTTTAATCAAATTTATAACACTAAATTTAGGAAAAGAGGATATTATTTTGCTTTTCTTTTTTAATTTTATATACCATGAAATTGTGCTCCATCAGGGAAGAGGTTTGTGTCTTAGAAATTTGCAAAAATTCGTAATATAAGTCTAAATTTAAAACTCAGTAACCATATGCATATCAGCAATAAAAATGTATGTTATTACAAAATGGTATATAATCATATACGAACTCCGTGATACCTTCACGACTGGTATTGTTTTAAATAATATCGTGATTTACGAAAGCTAATATCACTTCAAATCAATTTTGAATTTATGTGGCAACTATCTAAATTAGTTTTCGAGTGATATATATATAGATTTTATAAATGAAGGGACAAGTCTCGTTAAATTTATTTAAAATTAAGTATTTCATACTTGGAATATAAATATAGATAGTGTTTGTGTCATATCACCATTATACTAGTTAATATTACAAAAGCAGTAAGAAGTTTGTAGTACCCCTCGAATTTAGTTTTTATAAGAATATTTTATTGTAAATTAAAACTTGCTTGTTATGAAATTAATACGAAAAATTTGTTAATTTTTTTTTTATGAAATGTCCTACATTATTTATTTATAAGGATTTACTATATTTTACAAATGATGGAAAATGGTTGTTTTACTATTACTGTTTACATAATATTTATCTTAAAATCTAAAAAGGACATTAAATATTTACGTAGTTTATTTTTATTATTCGGCCAATTTTGTTTTTTTTTTCAAATTGTGTAATTTTGCGGTCTGGTTAAAAATTTGTTACTTTTCGAACTTTAAACGAAATAATATTATTTCACTATATTATTTCGAATAAACGAAATAATATTGGCTTTTGTATGAAAAGCTTGTAGCCGGGAGACGATTTACACTTTATCGTGACATGAAATGTAAATTGGCTAGCGATTTACATAGTTAACTAAAGTCATGTATAATGTAATACTGACAATTTTTATTGGATTTTAATATGAGTTTTTTGTTTCATCTTAGACTATGATGTTATCATGGTTATAGAACGATTTACTTAACCGTTCCCATCACGAATTTTTTGCTTTTGAAAGATTTTTAAAATTTTCAATATATGGCTATCAAAATTCTCAATAAAGTTTAACAATAAAATTGAGCTAAGAAGTAAATAAATTATTGTTGTTTTACAGCGTTATTTGATATAGATACTAATTGACTAAATTGAAATAGATACATTGTTAATTGAAATGTGTTTAATGTGTAAAAAAATGTGATAAAGTCAGCGCATTACCGACCGCATTGTTTATTGTCTAGTTAAGTGAAAGTGTTACAGAATATTGTAAAAATGCCTGTTAAATTTTAAGGGCATTATTAAGCTACGAGTTAACATATCTAGAAAAATGTAAATTTGGCTCTTAAAAGAGTTTCCCTTTGTGCTACCCGAATTCACTGAAATGTTCCTCAGTTAGTTTCGGTAACAATCAGAATTCAAATATCAAATTTCAAGAAATTCCATCGAAGCTTATATATATGAAATTGCAAGTAAATCTGTTGAATATTTTCTTTAAAATTATCAAAACAGGCACTCTAAAACTTGCAGTTCCGACAGAGCGATAGGCTGCTAAAAATAGTTTATTTACACTTCCCTACCATGGAGAAGTGCGTTTCCCCCGAAAGCACGATATGTAAAATTTGTTGCCCTCACATGCGGTCGGTAACTAATTAAACTTATTGGTGACTAATCTCTCTAATATATGCAGTTATTGCTCTTTTCTATTCTAATCTATTAACTGTATAATAAATCGATATGAAATCACACTGATAAATCGATATATTGTTGAAATTAAGTTTTTTTACTAATTTTATATTGTACTACAACTCATATTTGAAGTTAATAGAAAAACCTTTAATTTGTTTTTAAATAATTAAAATATTTTTTTTATTCAGAATCTTTTCAATAAAGCCCTTGTATAAATAATGTAAATTAATGTTAAAATCCTTTTTATGTTATTATTTCTTAAGAAAAAAAAGGGTATACTTAGCTTTATTCAAATAATACCAATGTTAACAAAATTTAATATTACAATGTTAACATTTCGAATAAAAAGTTGTTTAACAGTTTTTGATAAAAATGAATAAAATTGTATCAGCACTAAAGGTTAGAGTGAACCCTTGTCAAAAGTGACACCGAAGAAAAGCAAAATTTTTTTTGTATTAAAACCGAACTTGCCCGTATGGTTGTAAAGGTATTGCGGTTATATTAGGGAAAATTGCTGCTATTTTATGCTGCCAGTAAAAAATTTTATAAAACCAGATTTCTTTAATTTTTGGAATGTAGTAGATAGAATTTTTTTGTTTCTTAAGAACTAAGGGGCAAGACTTACGAGGTGGGAGCGCTGAATTTATTTTTATCTAACGTATTTTATTTAAAAATATATATTTAAGTATAATTTGGTCCTTTATATCAAATACCAAAAAAAGGTAATAGTTGTTATGGTATTGGCAAATGAAGGACGCGGGATATGATCAGAAAAATAATGAGTCAAAAGTAAATTTTTTTTTTAATTCAATATGGATTCGTTTAAAATAAAATGTAAAAAACCATGACCATAAACCAATATAACCATGATAATAAAATTATTATAAGTCACACGCCAGATTTGATATCTCTGTCTCCAAATATTTTATAAATAACCTAATTTTTGAAGGTGTCTTCATAATAAAGGTTTTCAAGTGACGTATTTTGAATACACGAAAAGGATTAAAAACCCTTTTGAGTAAAAAGAAACTTTGTATGCACTATTTAAACGTTCAAATTTTTGGCTTCTTTCAAAAGGAGAAAAAACCAATAAATAAAGTTGTGTTAAACCAATAGCTTGTAATGTAGCATTTTTCCCGTCAACAAGTGAAAATACTGTTTTTAAAAAATAGCCAAAAACTTTTACAAATTTCGAGAAGCGATAACTTTAGAGGGCGTTAAGGTGGAGAAAACTTTCCTCTTTTCCCTCCAACATGTGAAAATACTGCTTTTAAAAACAATCTATCTAAACAATATATGTAAAAAGTACTAGACATTATTAAAATTATTTTCATTCATATACGAAACTTTTTCAAGGATTGCATATATGTAGGAATAAAACATAAATTTAAAGAGGGTTAATGCTCGATTTTAAGGGTTAACTGCGTGACTTAAGCAAACTAATTATATTTTTAATGGCACGGAGATTTAACGTTAGCCTTATACGTTGATGGAAATTTGAAAAAGCTTACGGTTTCGCAAATATAAGGTGCTAAATATTCATATTTTACAAATTGCGAGAGCTAATTTTATTTTTATTTATTTTTATTTATTTTTATCTATTTTTATTTATTGTTATTTATTTTTTTTATTTTTATTTTAATTCATTTTTATTTATTTTTATTTATTTTTCTTTATTTTTTTTATTTTTATTTATTTTTATCCATGTTTATTTATTTTTATTTATTTAAATTTAAAAAAATAATTTAAAAAATAAAAAAATTAATAAAATTAAAAAAAATAAATTAAAAAATAAAAAACTAATTTAAAAATTTAAAAAAATGATTTAAAAAATAAAAAACTAATTTAAAAATTTAAAAAAATGATTTAAAAAATAGAAAACTAATTTAAAAATTTAAAAACATAATTTAAAAAATAAAAAATTTATAATAATAAAAAAAAAATTAATAAAAATAAAAAAATATTTTAAAAAATTAATAATAATAAAAACGAGAAAAAAAATAGAGTTGACCTTGTCAACTCTGTGATACTCGTACGAATTTGTTATCCTATGTGCAAATAAAGATGCCATAACTGACTAAGGGACACATTAATTTATGCAAAATTTCAATACTGTCTGTTTTTCAAAATAATGTGTGTGCCAAACTACTATTTAAGTTGTATGGCAGCTACCAGAAAAAGCTAAGAAATTTTAACAAATTTTATCAAAAACATTGGCCCTAGTAATATATTCGCTTGTGTGAAATTTCAATACCATAGCTTTTATAGTTTCTGAGATATAGCCAAATAACTTTTGAAGTTGTATGGCAGGTACCAGAAGGAGCCAAGTAATTTCAACGACTTTTATCATACACATTGGCCCTACTAGTGTATTCGTTTGTGTGAAATTTCAATACCATAGCTTATATAGTTTTTGAGATATAGCCAAATAACTTTTGAAGTTGTATGGCAGGTACCAGAAGGAGCCAAGTAATTTCAACTACTTTCATGAAACACATTGGCCCTACTAATATATTCATTTGTGTGAAATTTCAATACCACAGCTTTTACAGTTTCTGAGATATAGCCAAATAACTTTTGAAGTTGTATGGCAGGTACCAGAAGGAGCTAAGTAATTTCAACGACTTTTATCATACACATTGGCCCTACTAATATATTCGTTTGTGTGAAATTTCAATACCACAACTTTTATAGTTTCTTAGATATACCCAAATAAATTTTGAAGTTGTATGGCAGCTACCCGAACCGGTACCCCGATCATGTCCAATTTAAATAGGGTTCTGGCACTTACTACAATAAATCATTTGTGAAAATTTGGTGAACTTAGCTCAATTAGTTTTTGAATTATCGTGGGGACGGACGGACGGACGGACAGACAAAGCTAAATCAACTCAGAATTTGACGCTGATCAAAAACGTACACTTGAGTCTATATCTAAGACCGTTATTTCTTAGCGTTACAAACGGTAAGGCAAATTTAGTATACCCTTCGAACATACGTTCGTACGGGTATAAAAATAAATAAAAAAATAAAAAACTAATTTAAAAATTTAAAAAAATAATTTAAAAAATAAAAAAATAATTTAACAAATAAAAAACTAATTTAAAAAAATAATTTAACAAATAAAAAACTAATTTAAAAAAATAATCTAAAAAATAAAAAAATAATTTAAAAATTTAAAAAAAATATTTTAAAAAATAAAAAAATTATTAATAATAAAAAAAATAAATTAAAAATTTAAAAAAATAATTTAAAAAATAAAAAACTAATTTAAAAAAATAATTTAACAAATAAAAAACTAATTTAAAAAAATAAATTAAAAAATAAAAAACTAATTTAAAAATTTAAAAACATAATTTAAAAAATAAAAAAATAATTCAAAAATTTAAAAAAAATATTTTAAAAAATAAAAAAATAATTTACAAATAAAAAACTAATTTAAAAATTTAAAAAAAATATTTTAAAAAATAAAAAAATTAATAATAATAAAAAAAATAAATTAAAAATTTAAAAAAATAATTTAAAAAATAAAAAAATATTTTAAAAATTTAAAAAAATAATTTATTTTTGGAGATATTTGGAAAAATCACTTGTAAAACTTTAAACGCGTTTTCTGGCTAAACTAGAAGATATAGAGCGATTCTACGTGTTTTTTGTGATCACTGGGAATGCACAGATTCTGCCGATATATGATAATAGGTTGTAGCAAAAATATAAACTAGAAGAGATAGAGCGATTCTACGTGTTTTTTGTGATCACTGGCAATGCACAGATTCTGCCGATATATGATAATAGGTTGTAGCAAAAATATTTTTCGAGATATTTGAAAAAATCACTTGCAAAACTTTAAACGCGTTTTCTGGCTAAACTAGAAGAGATAGAGCGATTATACGTGTTTTTTGTGGTCACTGGGAATGCACAGATTCTGCCGATATATGATAATAGGTTGTAGCAAAAATATTTTTGGAGATATTTAAAAAAATCACTTGCAAAACTTTAAACGCGTTTTCTGGCTAAACTAGAAGAGATAGAGCGATTCTACGTGTTTTTGTGGTCACTGGGAATGCACAGATTCTGCCGATATATGATAATAGGTTGTAGCAAAAATATTTTTGGAGATATTTGAAAAAATCACTTGCAAAACTTTAAACGCGTTTTCTGGCTAAACTAGAAGAGATAGAGCGATTCTACGTGTTTTTTGTGATCACTGGGAATGCACAGATTCTGCCGATATATGATAATAGGTTGTAGCAAAAATATTTTTGGAGATATTTGAAAAAATCACTTGCAAAACTTTAAACGCGTTTTCTGGCTAAACTAGAAGAGATAGAGCGATTCTACGTGTTTTTTGTGATCACTGGGAATGCACAGATTCTGCCGATATATGATAATAGGTTGTAGCAAAAATATTTTTGGAGATATTTGAAAAAATCACTTGCAAAACTTTAAACGCGTTTTCTGGCTAAACTAGAAGAGATAGAGCGATTCTACGTGTTTTTTGTGATCACTGGGAATGCACAGATTCTGCCGATATATGACAATAGGTTGTGGCAAAAATATTTTTGGAGATATTTGGAAAAATCACTTGTAAAACTTTAAACGCGTTTTCTGGCTAAACTAGAAGAGATAGAGCGATTCTACGTGTTTTTTGTGATCACTGGGAATGCACAGATTCTGCCGATATATGATAATAGGTTGTAGCAAAAATATTTTTGGAGATATTTGAAAAAATCACTTGCAAAACTTTAAACGCGTTTTCTGGCTAAACTAGAAGAGATAGAGCGATTCTACGTGTTTTTTGTGATCACTGGGAATGCACAGATTCTGCCGATATATGATAATAGGTTGTAGCAAAAATATTTTTGGAGATATTTGAAAAAATCACTTGCAAAACTTTAAACGCGTTTTCTGGCTAAACTAGAAGAGATAGAGCGATTCTACGTGTTTTTTGTGATCACTGGGAATGCACAGATTCTGCCGATATATGATAATAGGTTGTAGCAAAAATATTTTTGGAGATATTTAAAAAAATCACTTGCAAAACTTTAAACGCGTTTTCTGGCTAAACTAGAAGAGATAGAGCGATTCTACGTGTTTTTGTGGTCACTGGGAATGCACAGATTCTGCCGATATATGATAATAGGTTGTAGCAAAAATATTTTTGGAAATATTTGAAAAAATCACTTGCAAAACTTTAAACGCGTTTTCTGGCTAAACTAGAAGAGATAGAGCGATTCTACGTGTTTTTTGTGATCACTAGGAATGCACAGATTCTGCCGATATATGACAATAGGTTGTAGCAAAAATATTTTTGGAGATATTTGGAAAAATCACTTGTAAAACTTTAAACGCGTTTTTTGGCTAAACTAGAAGAGATAGAGCGATTCTACGTGTTTTTTGTGATCACTGGGAATGCACAGATTCTGCCGATATATGATAATAGGTTGTAGCAAAAATATTTTTGGAGATATTTAAAAAAATCACTTGCAAAACTTTAAACGCGTTTTTTGGCTAAACTAGAAGAGATAGAGCGATTCTACGTGTTTTTTGTGATCACTGGGAATGCACAGATTCTGCCGATATATGACAATAGGTTGTAGCAAAAATATTTTTGGAGATATTTGGAAAAATCACTTGTAAAACTTTAAACGCGTTTTCTGGCTAAACTAGAAGAGATAGAGCGATTCTACGTGTTTTTTGTGATCACTGGGAATGCACAGATTCTGCCGATATATGATAATAGGTTGTAGCAAAAATATTTTTGGAGATATTTGAAAAAATCACTTGCAAAACTTTAAACGCGTTTTCTGGCTAAACTACAAGAGATAGAGCGATTCTACGTGTTTTTTGTGATCACTGGGAACGCACAGATTTTGTCGATATATGATAAAAGGTTGTAGCAAAAATATTTTTGGAGATATTTGAAAAAATCACTTGCAAAACTTTGAACGCGTTTTCTGGCTAAACTAGAAGAGATAGAGCGATTCGACGTGTTTTTTGTGATCACTGGGAATGCACAGATTCTGCCGATATATGATAATAGGTTGTAGCAAAAATATTTTTGGAGATATTTGAAAAAATCACTTGCAAAACTTTAAACGCGTTTTCTGGCTAAACTAGAAGAGATAGAGCGATTCTACGTGTTTTTTGTGATCACTGGGAATGCACAGATTCTGCTGATATATGACAATAGGTTGTAGCAAAAATATTTTTGGAGATATTTGGAAAAATCACTTGTAAAACTTTAAACGCGTTTTCTGGCTAAACTAGAAGAGATAGAGCGATTCTACGTGTTTTTTGTGATCACTGGGAATGCACAGATTCTGCCGATGTATGATAATAGGTTGTAGCAAAAATATTTTTGGAGATATTTAAAAAAATCACTTGCAAAACTTTAAACGCGTTTTCTGGCTAAACTAGAAGAGATAGAGCGATTCTACGTGTTTTTTGTGATCACTGGGAATGCACAGATTCTGCCGATATATGACAATAGGTTGTAGCAAAAATATTTTTGGAGATATTTGGAAAAATCACTTGCAAAACTTTAAACGCGTTTTCTGGCTAAACTAGAAGAGATAGAGCGATTCTACGTGTTTTTTGTGATCACTGGGAATGCACAGATTCTGCCGATATATGATAATAGGTTGTAGCAAAAATATTTTTGGAGATATTTGAAAAAATCACTTGCAAAACTTTAAACGCGTTTTCTGGCTAAACTAGAAGAGATAGAGCGATTCTACGTGTTTTTTGTGATCACTGGCAATGCACAGATTCTGCCGATATATGATAATAGGTTGTAGCAAAAATATTTTTGGAGATATTTAAAAAAATCACTTGCAAAACTTTAAACGCGTTTTCTGGCTAAACTAGAAGAGATAGAGCGATTCTACGTGTTTTTGTGGTCACTGGGAATGCACAGATTCTGCCGATATATGATAATAGGTTGTAGCAAAAATATTTTTGGAGATATTTGAAAAAATCACTTGCAAAACTTTAAACGCGTTTTCTGGCTAAACTAGAAGAGATAGAGCGATTCTACGTGTTTTTTGTGATCACTGGGAATGCACAGATTCTGCCGATATATGATAATAGGTTGTAGCAAAAATATTTTTGGAGATATTTGAAAAAATCACTTGCAAAACTTTAAACGCGTTTTCTGGCTAAACTAGAAGAGATAGAGCGATTCTACGTGTTTTTTGTGATCACTGGGAATGCACAGATTCTGCCGATATATGATAATAGGTTGTAGCAAAAATATTTTTGGAGATATTTAAAAAAATCACTTGCAAAACTTTAAACGCGTTTTCTGGCTAAACTAGAAGAGATAGAGCGATTCTACGTGTTTTTTGTGATCACTGGGAATGCACAGATTCTGCCGATATATGATAATAGGTTGTAGCAAAAATATTTTTGGAGATATTTGAAAAAATCACTTGCAAAACTTTAAACGCGTTTTCTGGCTAAACTAGAAGAGATAGAGCGATTCTACGTGTTTTTTGTGATCACTGGGAATGCACAGATTCTGCCGATATATGACAATAGGTTGTAGCAAAAATATTTTTGGAGATATTTGGAAAAATCACTTGTAAAACTTTAAACGCGTTTTCTGGCTAAACTAGAAGAGATAGAGCGATTCTACGTGTTTTTTGTGGTCACTGGGAATGCACAGATTCTGCCGATATATGATAATAGGTTGTAGCAAAAATATTTTTGGAGATATTTGAAAAAATCACTTGCAAAACTTTAAACGCGTTTTCTGGCTAAACTAGAAGAGATAGAGCGATTCTACGTGTTTTTTGTGATCACTGGGAATGCACAGATTCTGCCGATATATGATAATAGGTTGTAGCAAAAATATTTTTGGAGATATTTGAAAAAATCACTTGCAGAACTTTAAACGCGTTTTCTGGCTAAACTAGAAGAGATAGAGCGATTCTACGTGTTTTTTGTGATCACTGGGAATGCACAGATTCTGCCGATATATGATAATAGGTTGTAGCAAAAATATTTTTGGAGATATTTAAAAAAATCACTTGCAAAACTTTAAACGCGTTTTCTGGCTAAACTAGAAGAGATAGAGCGATTCTACGTGTTTTTTGTGATCACTGGGAATGCACAGATTCTGCAGATATATGACAATAGGTTGTAGCAAAAATATTTTTGGAGATATTTGGAAAAATCACTTGTAAAACTTTAAACGCGTTTTTTTGGCTAAACTAGAAGAGATAGAGCGATTCTACGTGTTTTTTGTGATCACTGGGAATGCACAGATTCTGCCGATATATGATAATAGGTTGTAGCAAAAATATTTTTGGAGATATTTAAAAAAATCACTTGCAAAACTTTAAACGCGTTTTCTGGCTAAACTAGAAGAGATAGAGCGATTCTACGTGTTTTTTGTGATCACTGGGAATGCACAGATTCTGCCGATATATGACAATAGGTTGTAGCAAAAATATTTTTGGAGATATTTGGAAAAATCACTTGTAAAACTTTAAACGCGTTTTCTGGCTAAACTAGAAGAGATAGAGCGATTCTACGTGTTTTTTGTGATCACTGGGAATGCACAGATTCTGCCGATATATGATAATAGGTTGTAGCAAAAATATTTTTGGAGATATTTGAAAAAATCACTTGCAAAACTTTAAACGCGTTTTCTGGCTAAACTACAAGAGATAGAGCGATTCTACATGTTTTTTGTGATCACTGGGAATGCACAGACTCTGCCGATATATGACAATAAGTTGTAGCAAAAATATTTTTGGAGATATTTGGAAAAATCACTTGTAAAACTTTAAACGCGTTTTCTGGCTAAACTAGAAGAGATAGAGCGATTCTACGTGTTTTTTGTGATCACTGGGAATGCACAGATTCTGCCGATATATGATAATAGGTTGTAGCAAAAATATTTTTGGAGATATTTGAAAAAATCACTTGCAAAACTTTAAACGCGTTTTCTGGCTAAACTACAAGAGATAGAGCGATTCTACGTGTTTTTTGTGATCACTGGGAATGCACAGATTCTGCCGATGTATGATAATAGGTTGTAGCAAAAATATTTTTGGAGATATTTAAAAAAATCACTTGTAAAACCTTAAACGCGTTTTCTGTCTAAACTAGAAGAGATAGAGCGATTCTACGTGTTTTTTGTAATCACTGGGAATGCACAGATTCTGCCGATATATGACAATAGGTTGTAGCAAAAATATTTTTGGAGATATTTGGAAAAATCACTTGTAAAACTTTAAACGCGTTTTCTGGCTAAACTAGAAGAGATAGAGCGATTCTACGTGTTTTTTGTGATCACTGGGAATGCACAGATTCTGCCGATATATGATAATAGGTTATAGCAAAAATATTTTTGGGGATATTTAAAAAAATCACTTGCAAAACTTTAAACGCGTTTTCTGGCTAAACTACAAGAGATAGAGCGATTCTACGTGTTTTTTGTGATCACTGGGAATGCACAGATTCTGCCGATATATGATAATAGGTTGTAGCAAAAATATTTTTGGAGATATTTGAAAAAATCACTTGCAAAACTTAAAACGCGTTTTCTGGCTAAACTAGAAGAGATAGAGCGATTCTACGTGTTTTTTGTGATCACTGGGAATGCACAGATTCTGCCGATATATGATAATAGGTTGTAGCAAAAATATTTTTGGAGATATTTGAAAAAATCACTTGCAAAACTTTAAACGCGTTTTCTGGCTAAACTACAAGAGATAGAGCGATTCTACATGTTTTTTGTGATCACTGGGAATGCACAGACTCTGCCGATATATGACAATAAGTTGTAGCAAAAATATTTTTGGAGATATTTGGAAAAATCACTTGTAAAACTTTAAACGCGTTTTCTGGCTAAACTAGAAGAGATAGAGCGATTCTACGTGTTTTTTGTGATCACTGGGAATGCACAGATTCTGCCGATATATGATAATAGGTTGTAGCAAAAATATTTTTGGAGATATTTGAAAAAATCACTTGCAAAACTTTAAACGCGTTTTCTGGCTAAACTAGAAGAGATAGAGCGATTCTACGTGTTTTTTGTGATCACTGGGAATGCACAGATTCTGCCGATATATGATAATAGGTTGTAGCAAAAATATTTTTGGAGATATTTGAAAAAATCACTTGCAAAACTTTAAACGCGTTTTCTGGCTAAACTAGAAGAGATAGAGCGATTCTACGTGTTTTTTGTGATCACTGGGAATGCACAGATTCTGCCGATATATGATAATAGGTTGTAGCAAAAATATTTTTGGAGATATTTGAAAAAATCACTTGCAAAACTTTAAACGCGTTTTCTGGCTAAACTAGAAGAGATAGAGCGATTCTACGTGTGTTTTGTGATCACTGGGAATGCACAGATTCTGCCGATATATGATAATAGGTTGTAGCAAAAATATTTTTGGAGATATTTAAAAAAATCACTTGCAAAACTTTAAACGCGTTTTCTGGCTAAACTAGAAGAGATAGAGCGATTCTACGTGTTTTTTGTGATCACTGGGAATGCACAGATTCTGCCGATATATGATAATAGGTTGTAGCAAAAATATTTTTGGAGATATTTGAAAAAATCACTTGCAAAACTTTAAACGCGTTTTCTGGCTAAACTAGAAGAGATAGAGCGATTCTACGTGTTTTTTGTGATCACTGGGAATGCACAGATTCTGCCGATATATGACAATAGGTTGTAGCAAAAATATTTTTGGAGATATTTGGAAAAATCACTTGTAAAACTTTAAACGCGTTTTCTGGCTAAACTAGAAGAGATAGAGCGATTCTACGTGTTTTTTGTGATCACTGGGAATGCACAGATTCTGCCGATATATGATAATAGGTTGTAGCAAA
Organism: Condylostylus longicornis; assembly: GCF_029603195.1. NCBI lineage: Eukaryota > Metazoa > Arthropoda > Insecta > Diptera > Dolichopodidae > Condylostylus > Condylostylus longicornis. The sequence goes on along the minus strand of NW_026578009.1, from coordinate 20,575 downwards.
AATATTTTTGGAGATATTTGAAAAAATCACTTGCAAAACTTTAAACGCGTTTTCTGGCTAAACTACAAGAGATAGAGCGATTCTACGTGTTTTTTGTGATCACTGGGAATGCACAGATTCTGCCGATATATGATAATAGGTTGTAGCAAAAATATTTTTGGAGATATTTGAAAAAATCACTTGCAAAACTTTAAACGCGTTTTCTGGCTAAACTACAAGAGATAGAGCGATTCTACGTGTTTTTTGTGATCACTGGGAATGCACAGATTCTGCCGATATATGATAATAGGTTGTAGCAAAAATATTTTTGGAGATATTTGAAAAAATCACTTGCAAAACTTTAGACGCGTTTTCTAGCTAAACTAGAAGAGATAGAGCGATTCTACGTGTTTTTTGTGATCACTGGGAATGCACAGATTCTGCCGATATATGATAATAGGTTGTAGCAAAAATATTTTTGGAGATATTTGAAAAAATCACTTGCAAAACTTTAAACGCGTTTTCTGGCTAAACTAGAAGAGATAGAGCGATTCTACGTGTGTTTTGTGATCACTGGGAATTCACAGATTCTGCCGATATATGATAATAGGTTGTAGCAAAAATATTTTTGGAGATATTTGAAAAAATCACTTGCAAAATTTTAAACGCGTTTTCTGGCTAAACTAGAAGAGATAGAGCGATTCTACGTGTGTTTTGTGATCACTGGGAATGCACAGATTCTGCCGATAAATGACAATAGGTTGTAGCAAAAATATTTTTGGAGATCTTTGAAAAAATCACTTGCAAAACTTTAAACGCGTTTTCTGGCTAAACTAGAAGAGATAGAGCGATTCTACGTGTTTTTTGTGATCACTGGGAATGCACAGATTCTGCCGATATGTGATAATAGGTTGTAGCAAAAATATTTTTGGAGATATTTGAAAAAATCACTTGCAAAACTTTAAACGCGTTTTCTGGCTAAACTAGAAGAGATAGAGCGATTCTACGTGTTTTTTGTGATCACTGGGAATGCACAGATTCTGCCGATATGACAATAGGTTGTAGCAAAAATATTTTTGGAGATATTTGGAAAAATCACTTGTAAAACTTTAAACGCGTTTTCTGGCTAAACTAGAAGAGATAGAGCGATTCTACGTGTTTTTGTGATCACTGGGAATGCACAGATTCTGCCGATATATGATAATAGGTTGTAGCAAAAATATTTTTGGAGATATTTGAAAAAATCACTTGCAAAACTTTAAACGCGTTTTCTGGCTAAACTAGAAGAGATAGAGCGATTCTACGTGTTTTTTGTGATCACTGGGAATGCACAGATTCTGCCGATATATGATAATAGGTTGTAGCAAAAATATTTTTGGAGATATTTGAAAAAATCACTTGCAAAACTTTAAACGCGTTTTCTGGCTAAACTACAAGAGATAGAGCGATTCTACGTGTTTTTTGTGATCACTGGGAATGCACAGATTCTGCCGATATATGATAATAGGTTGTAGCAAAAATATTTTTGGAGATATTTGAAAAAATCACTTGCAAAACTTTAAACGCGTTTTCTAGCTAAACTAGAAGAGATAGAGCGATTCTACGTGTTTTTTGTGATCACTGGGAATGCACAGATTCTGCCGATATATGATAATAGGTTGTAGCAAAAATATTTTTGGAGATATTTGAAAAAATCACTTGCAAAACTTTAAACGCGTTTTCTGGCTAAACTAGAAGAGATAGAGCGATTCTACGTGTGTTTTGTGATCACTGGGAATTCACAGATTCTGCCGATATATGATAATAGGTTGTAGCAAAAAATATTTTTGGAGATATTTGAAAAAATCACTTGCAAAATTTTAAACGCGTTTTCTGGCTAAACTAGAAGAGATAGAGCGATTCTACGTGTGTTTTGTGATCACTGGGAATGCACAGATTCTGCCGATAAATGACAATAGGTTGTAGCAAAAATATTTTTGGAGATATTTGGAAAAATCACTTGTAAAACTTTAAACGCGTTTTCTGGCTAAACTAGAAGAGATAGAGCGATTCTACGTGTTTTTTGTGATCACTGGGAATGCACAGATTCTGCCGATATATGATAATAGGTTGTAGCAAAAATATTTTTGGAGATATTTGAAAAAATCACTTGCAAAACTTTAAACGCGTTTTCTGGCTAAACTACAAGAGATAGAGCGATTCTACGTGTGTTTTGTGATCACTGGGAATGCACAGATTCTGTAGATATATGATAATAGGTTGTAGCAAAAATATTTTTGGAGATCTTTGAAAAAATCACTTGCAAAACTTTAAACGCGTTTTCTGGCTAAACTAGAAGAGATAGAGCGATTCTACGTGTTTTTTGTGATCACTGGGAATGCACAGATTCTGCCGATATGTGATAATAGGTTGTAGGAAAAATATTTTTGGAGATATTTGAAAAAATCACTTGCAAAACTTTAAACGCGTTTTCTGGCTAAACTACAAGAGATAGAGCGATTCTACGTGTTTTTTGTGATCACTGGGAATGCACAGATTCTGCCGATATATGATAATAGGTTGTAGCAAAAATATTTTTGGAGATATTTGGAAAAATCACTTGTAAAACTTTAAACGCGTTTTCTGGCTAAACAAGAAGAGATAGAGCGATTCTACGTGTTTTTTGTGATCACTGGGAATGCACAGATTCTGCCGATATATGACAATAGGTTGTAGCAAAAATATTTTTGGAGATATTTGAAAAAATCACTTGCAAAACTTTAAACGCGTTTTCTGGCTAAACTACAAGAGATAGAGCGATTCTACGTGTTTTTTGTGATCACTGGGAATGCACAGATTCTGCCGATATATGATAATAGGTTGTAGCAAAAATATTTTTGGAGATATTTGAAAAAATCACTTGCAAAACTTTAAACGCGTTTTCTGGCTAAACTAGAAGAGATAGAGCGATTCTACGTGTGTTTTGTGATCACTGGGAATGCACAGATTCTGCAGATATATAATAGGTTGTAGCAAAAATATTTTTGGAGATCTTTGAAAAAATCACTTGCAAAACTTTAAACGCGTTTTCTGGCTAAACTAGAAGAGATAGAGCGATTCTACGTGTTTTTTGTGATCACTGGGAATGCACAGATTCTGCCGATATGTGATAATAGGTTGTAGCAAAAATATTTTTGGAGATATTTGAAAAAATCACTTGCAAAACTTTAAACGCGTTTTCTGGCTAAACTAGAAGAGATAGAGCGATTCTACGTGTTTTTTGTGATCACTGGGAATGCACAGATTCTGCCGATATATGACAATAGGTTGTAGCAAAAATATTTTTGGAGATATTTGGAAAAATCACTTGTAAAACTTTAAACGCGTTTTCTGGCTAAACAAGAAGAGATAGAGCGATTCTACGTGTTTTTTGTGATCACTGGGAATGCACAGATTCTGCCGATATATGACAATAGGTTGTAGCAAAAATATTTTTGGAGATATTTGGAAAAATCACTTGTAAAACTTTAAACGCGTTTTCTGGCTAAACTACAAGAGATAGAGCGATTCTACGTGTTTTTTGTGATCACTGGGAATGCACAGATTCTGCCGATATATGATAATAGGTTGTAGCAAAAATATTTTTGGAGATATTTGAAAAAATCACTTGCAAAACTTTAAACGCGTTTTCTGGCTAAACTACAAGAGATAGAGCGATTCTACGTGTTTTTTGTGATCACTGGGAATGCACAGATTCTGCCGATATATGATAATAGGTTGTAGCAAAAATATTTTTGGAGATATTTGAAAAAATCACTTGCAAAACTTTAAACGCGTTTTCTGGCTAAACTAGAAGAGATAGAGCGATTCTACGTGTTTTTTGTGATCACTGGGAATGCACAGATTCTGCCGATATGTGATAATAGGTTGTAGCAAAAATATTTTTGGAGATATTTGAAAAAATCACTTGCAAAACTTTAAACGCGTTTTCTGGCTAAACTAGAAGAGATAGAGCGATTCTACGTGTTTTTTGTGATCACTGGGAATGCACAGATTCTGCCGATATATGACAATAGGTTGTAGCAAAAATATTTTTGGAGATATTTGGAAAAATCACTTGTAAAACTTTAAACGCGTTTTCTGGCTAAACTAGAAGAGATAGAGCGATTCTACGTGTTTTTTGTGATCACTGGGAATGCACAGATTCTGCCGATATATGACAATAGGTTGTAGCAAAAATATTTTTGGAGATATTTGAAAAAATCACTTGTAAAACTTTAAACGCGTTTTCTGGCTAAACAAGAAGAGATAGAGCGATTCTACGTGTTTTTTGTGATCACTGGGAATGCACAGATTCTGCCGATATATGACAATAGGTTGTAGCAAAAATATTTTTGGAGATATTTGGAAAAATCACTTGTAAAACTTTAAACGCGTTTTCTGGCTAAACTACAAGAGATAGAGCGATTCTACGTGTTTTTTGTGATCACTGGGAATGCACAGATTCTGCCGATATATGATAATAGGTTGTAGCAAAAATATTTTTGGAGATATTTGAAAAAATCACTTGCAAAACTTTAAACGCGTTTTCTGGCTAAACTAGAAGAGATAGAGCGATTCTACGTGTGTTTTGTGATCACTGGGAATTCACAGATTCTGCCGATATATGATAATAGGTTGTAGCAAAAATATTTTTGGAGATATTTGAAAAAATCACTTGCAAAACTTTAAACGCGTTTTCTGGCTAAACTAGAAGAGATAGAGCGATTCTACGTGTTTTTTGTGATCACTGGGAATGCACAGATTCTGCCGATATGTGATAATAGGTTGTAGCAAAAATATTTTTGGAGATATTTGAAAAAATCACTTGCAAAACTTTAAACGCGTTTTCTGGCTAAACTAGAAGAGATAGAGCGATTCTACGTGTTTTTTGTGATCACTGGGAATGCACAGATTCTGCCGATATATGACAATAGGTTGTAGCAAAAATATTTTTGGAGATATTTGGAAAAATCACTTGTAAAACTTTAAACGCGTTTTCTGGCTAAACTAGAAGAGATAGAGCGATTCTACGTGTTTTTTGTGATCACTGGGAATGCACAGATTCTGCCGATATATGACAATAGGTTGTAGCAAAAATATTTTTGGAGATATTTGGAAAAATCACTTGTAAAACTTTAAACGCGTTTTCTGGCTAAACTACAAGAGATAGAGCGATTCTACGTGTTTTTTGTGATCACTGGGAATGCACAGATTCTGCCGATATATGATAATAGGTTGTAGCAAAAATATTTTTGGAGATATTTGAAAAAATCACTTGCAAAACTTTAAACGCGTTTTCTGGCTAAACTACAAGAGATAGAGCGATTCTACGTGTTTTTTGTGATCACTGGGAATGCACAGATTCTGCCGATATATGATAATAGGTTGTAGCAAAAATAATTTTGGAGATATTTGAAAAAATCACTTGCAAAACTTTAAACGCGTTTTCTAGCTAAACTAGAAGAGATAGAGCGATTCTACGTGTTTTTTGTGATCACTGGGAATGCACAGATTCTGCCGATATATGATAATAGGTTGTAGCAAAAATATTTTTGGAGATATTTGAAAAAATCACTTGCAAAACTTTAAACGCGTTTTCTGGCTAAACTAGAAGAGATAGAGCGATTCTACGTGTGTTTTGTGATCACTGGGAATGCACAGATTCTGCCGATAAATGACAATAGGTTGTAGCAAAAATATTTTTGGAGATATTTGGAAAAATCACTTGTAAAACTTTAAACGCGTTTTCTGGCTAAACTAGAAGAGATAGAGCGATTCTACGCGTTTTTTGTGATCACTGGGAATGCACAGATTCTGCCGATATATGATAATAGGTTGTAGCAAAAATATTTTTGGAGATATTTGAAAAAATCACTTGCAAAACTTTAAACGCGTTTTCTGGCTAAACTAGAAGAGATAGAGCGATTCTACGTGTGTTTTGTGATCACTGGGAATGCACAGATTCTGCAGATATATGATAATAGGTTGTAGCAAAAATATTTTTGGAGATCTTTGAAAAAATCACTTGCAAAACTTTAAACGCGTTTTCTGGCTAAACTAGAAGAGATAGAGCGATTCTACGTGCTTTTTGTGATCACTGGGAATGCACAGATTCTGCCGATATATGATAATAGGTTGTAGCAAAAATATTTTTGGAGATATTTGAAAAAATCACTTGCAAAACTTTAAACGCGTTTTCTGGCTAAACTAGAAGAGATAGAGCGATTCTACGTGTTTTTTGTGATCACTGGGAATGCACAGATTCTGCCGATATATGATAATAGGTTGTAGCAAAAATATTTTTGGAGATATTTGAAAAAATCACTTGCAAAACTTTAAACGCGTTTTCTAGCTAAACTAGAAGAGATAGAGCGATTCTACGTGTTTTTTGTGATCACTGGGAATGCACAGATTCTGCCGATATATGATAATAGGTTGTAGCAAAAATATTTTTGGAGATATTTGAAAAAATCACTTGCAAAACTTTAAACGCGTTTTCTGGCTAAACTAGAAGAGATAGAGCGATTCTACGTGTGTTTTGTGATCACTGGGAATTCACAGATTCTGCCGATATATGATAATAGGTTGTAGCAAAAATATTTTTGGAGATATTTGAAAAAATCACTTGCAAAACTTTAAACGCGTTTTCTGGCTAAACTAGAAGAGATAGAGCGATTCTACGTGTTTTTGTGATCACTGGGAATGCACAGATTCTGCCGATATATGATAATAGGTTGTAGCAAAAATATTTTTGGAGATATTTGAAAAAATCACTTGCAAAACTTTAAACGCGTTTTCTGGCTAAACTAGAAGAGATAGAGCGATTCTACGTGTTTTTGTGATCACTGGGAATGCACAGATTCTGCCGATATATGATAATAGGTTGTAGCAAAAATATTTTTGGAGATATTTGAAAAAATCACTTGCAAAACTTTAAATGCGTTTTCTGGCTAAACTAGAAGAGATAGAGCGATTCTACGTGTGTTTTGTGATCACTGGGAATGCACAGATTCTGCCGATAAATGACAATAGGTTGTAGCAAAAATATTTTTGGAGATATTTGGAAAAATCACTTGTAAAACTTTAAACGCGTTTTCTGGCTAAACTAGAAGAGATAGAGCGATTCTACGCGTTTTTTGTGATCACTGGGAATGCACAGATTCTGCCGATATATGATAATAGGTTGTAGCAAAAATATTTTTGGAGATATTTGAAAAAATCACTTGCAAAACTTTAAACGCGTTTTCTAGCTAAACTAGAAGAGATAGAGCGATTCTACGTGTGTTTTGTGATCACTGGGAATGCACAGATTCTGCAGATATATGATAATAGGTTGTAGCAAAAATATTTTTGGAGATCTTTGAAAAAATCACTTGCAAAACTTTAAACGCGTTTTCTGGCTAAACTAGAAGAGATAGAGCGATTCTACGTGTGTTTTGTGATCACTGGGAATGCACAGATTCTGCCGATAAATGACAATAGGTTGTAGCAAAAATATTTTTGGAGATATTTGGAAAAATCACTTGTAAAACTTTAAACGCGTTTTCTGGCTAAACTAGAAGAGATAGAGCGATTCTACGTGTTTTTTGTGATCACTGGGAATGCACAGATTCTGCCGATATATGATAATAGGTTGTAGCAAAAATATTTTTGGAGATATTTGAAAAAATCACTTGCAAAACTTTAAACGCGTTTTCTGGCTAAACTAGAAGAGATAGAGCGATTCTACGTGTTTTTTGTGATCACTGGGAATGCACAGATTCTGCCGATATATGATAATAGGTTGTAGCAAAAATATTTTTGGAGATATTTAAAAAAATCACTTGCAAAACTTTAAACGCGTTTTCTGGCTAAACTAGAAGAGATAGAGCGATTCTACGTGTTTTTTGTGATCACTGGGAATGCACAGATTCTGCCGATATGTGATAATAGGTTGTAGCAAAAATATTTTTGGAGATATTTGAAAAAATCACTTGCAAAACTTTAAACGCGTTTTTTGGCTAAACTAGAAGAGATAGAGCGATTCTACGTGTTTTTTGTGATCACTGGGAATGCACAGATTCTGCCGATATATGACAATAGGTTGTAGCAAAAATATTTTTGGAGATATTTGGAAAAATCACTTGTAAAACTTTAAACGCGTTTTCTGGCTAAACTAGAAGAGATAGAGCGATTCTACGTGTTTTTTGTGATCACTGGGAATGCACAGATTCTGCCGATATATGATAATAGGTTGTAGCAAAAATATTTTTGGAGATATTTGAAAAAATCACTTGCAAAACTTTAAACGCGTTTTCTGGCTAAACTAGAAGAGATAGAGCGATTCTACGTGTTTTTTGTGATCACTGGGAATGCACAGATTCTGCCGATATATGATAATAGGTTGTAGCAAAAATATTTTTGGAGATATTTGAAAAAATCACTTGCAAAACTTTAAACGCGTTTTCTAGCTAAACTAGAAGAGATAGAGCGATTCTACGTGTTTTTTGTGATCACTGGGAATGCACAGTTTCTGCCGATATATGATAATAGGTTGTAGCAAAAATATTTTTGGAGATATTTGAAAAAATCACTTGCAAAACTTTAAACGCGTTTTCTGGCTAAACTAGAAGAGATAGAGCGATTCTACGTGTGTTTTGTGATCACTGGGAATGCACAGATTCTGCCGATATATGATAATAGGTTGTAGCAAAAATATTTTTGGAGATATTTGAAAAAATCACTTGCAAAACTTTAAACGCGTTTTCTGGCTAAACTAGAAGAGATAGAGCGATTCTACGTGTGTTTTGTGATCACTGGGAATGCACAGATTCTGCCGATAAATGACAATAGGTTGTAGCAAAAATATTTTTGGAGATATTTGGAAAAATCACTTGTAAAACTTTAAACGCGTTTTCTGGCTAAACTAGAAGAAATAGAGCGATTCTACGTGTTTTTTGTGATCACTGGGAATGCACAGATTCTGCCGATATATGATAATAGGTTGTAGCAAAAATATTTTTGGAGATATTTGAAAAAATCACTTGCAAAACTTTAAACGCGTTTTCTGGCTAAACTAGAAGAGATAGAGCGATTCTACGTGTGTTTTGTGATCACTGGGAATGCACAGATTCTGCCGATATATGATAATAGGTTGTAGCAAAAATATTTTTGGAGATATTTAAAAAAATCACTTGCAAAACTTTAAACGCGTTTTCTGGCTAAACTAGAAGAGATAGAGCGATTCTACGTGTTTTTTGTGATCACTGGGAATGCACAGATTCTGCCGATATATGATAATAGGTTGTAGCAAAAATATTTTTGGAGATATTTGAAAAAATCACTTGCAAAACTTTAAACGCGTTTTCTGGCTAAACTAGAATCTAAAGAGATAGAGCGATTCTACGTGTTTTTTGTGATCACTGGGAATGCACAGATTCTGCCGATATATGACAATAGGTTGTAGCAAAAATATTTTTGGAGATATTTGGAAAAATCACTTGTAAAACTTTAAACGCGTTTTCTGGCTAAACTAGAAGAGATAGAGCGATTCTACGTGTTTTTTGTGATCACTGGGAATGCACAGATTCTGCCGATATATGATAATAGGTTGTAGCAAAAATATTTTTGGAGATATATGAAAAAATCACTAGCAAAACTTTAAACGCGTTTTCTGGCTAAACTAGAAGAGATAGAGCGATTCTACGTGTTTTTTGTGATCACTGGGAATGCACAGATTCTGCCGATATATGATAATAGGTTGTAGCAAAAATATTTTTGGAGATATTTGAAAAAATCACTTGCAAAACTTTAAACGCGTTTTCTGGCTAAACTACAAGAGATAGAGCGATTCTACGTGTTTTTTGTGATCACTGGGAATGCACAGATTCTGCCGATATATGATAATAGGTTGTAGCAAAAATATTTTTGGAGATATTTGAAAAAATCACTTGCAAAACTTTAAACGCGTTTTCTAGCTAAACTAGAAGAGATAGAGCGATTCTACGTGTTTTTTGTGATCACTGGGAATGCACAGATTCTGCCGATATATGATAATAGGTTGTAGCAAAAATATTTTTGGAGATATTTGAAAAAATCACTTGCAAAACTTTAAACGCGTTTTCTGGCTAAACTAGAAGAGATAGAGCGATTCTACGTGTTTTTTGTGATCACTGGGAATTCACAGATTCTGCCGATATATGATAATAGGTTGTAGCAAAAATATTTTTGGAGATATTTGAAAAAATCACTTGCAAAACTTTAAACGCGTTTTCTGGCTAAACTAGAAGAGATAGAGCGATTCTACGTGTGTTTTGTGATCACTGGGAATGCACAGATTCTGCCGATAAATGACAATAGGTTGTAGCAAAAATATTTTTGGAGATATTTGGAAAAATCACTTGTAAAACTTTAAACGCGTTTTCTGGCTAAACTAGAAGAGATAGAGCGATTCTACGTGTTTTTTGTGATCACTGGGAATGCACAGATTCTGCCGATATATGATAATAGGTTGTAGCAAAAATATTTTTGGAGATATTTGAAAAAATCACTTGCAAAACTTTAAACGCGTTTTCTGGCTAAACTAGAAGAGATAGAGCGATTCTACGTGTGTTTTGTGATCACTGGGAATGCACAGATTCTGCAGATATATGATAATAGGTTGTAGCAAAAATATTTTTGGAGATCTTTGAAAAAATCACTTGCAAAACTTTAAACGCGTTTTCTGGCTAAACTAGAAGAGATAGAGCGATTCTACGTGTGTTTTGTGATCACTGGGAATGCACAGATTCTGCCGATAAATGACAATAGGTTGTAGCAAAAATATTTTTGGAGATATTTGGAAAAATCACTTGTAAAACTTTAAACGCGTTTTCTGGCTAAACTAGAAGAGATAGAGCGATTCTACGTGTTTTTTGTGATCACTGGGAATGCACAGATTCTGCCGATATGTGATAATAGGTTGTAGCAAAAATATTTTTGGAGATATTTGAAAAAATCACTTGCAAAACTTTAAACGCGTTTTTTGGCTAAACTAGAAGAGATAGAGCGATTCTACGTGTTTTTTGTGATCACTGGGAATGCACAGATTCTGCCGATATATGACAATAGGTTGTAGCAAAAATATTTTTGGAGATATTTGGAAAAATCACTTGTAAAACTTTAAACGCGTTTTCTGGCTAAACTAGAAGAGATAGAGCGATTCTACGTGTTTTTTGTGATCACTGGGAATGCACAGATTCTGCCGATATATGATAATAGGTTGTAGCAAAAATATTTTTGGAGATATTTGAAAAAATCACTTGCAAAACTTTAAACGCGTTTTCTGGCTAAACTAGAAGAGATAGAGCGATTCTACGTGTTTTTTGTGATCACTGGGAATGCACAGATTCTGCCGATATATGATAATAGGTTGTAGCAAAAATATTTTTGGAGATATTTGAAAAAATCACTTGCAAAACTTTAAACGCGTTTTCTAGCTAAACTAGAAGAGATAGAGCGATTCTACGTGTTTTTTGTGATCACTGGGAATGCACAGTTTCTGCCGATATATGATAATAGGTTGTAGCAAAAATATTTTTGGAGATATTTGAAAAAATCACTTGCAAAACTTTAAACGCGTTTTCTGGCTAAACTAGAAGAGATAGAGCGATTCTACGTGTGTTTTGTGATCACTGGGAATGCACAGATTCTGCCGATATATGATAATAGGTTGTAGCAAAAATATTTTTGGAGATATTTGAAAAAATCACTTGCAAAACTTTAAACGCGTTTTCTGGCTAAACTAGAAGAGATAGAGCGATTCTACGTGTGTTTTGTGATCACTGGGAATGCACAGATTCTGCCGATAAATGACAATAGGTTGTAGCAAAAATATTTTTGGAGATATTTGGAAAAATCACTTGTAAAACTTTAAACGCGTTTTCTGGCTAAACTAGAAGAAATAGAGCGATTCTACGTGTTTTTTGTGATCACTGGGAATGCACAGATTCTGCCGATATATGATAATAGGTTGTAGCAAAAATATTTTTGGAGATATTTGAAAAAATCACTTGCAAAACTTTAAACGCGTTTTCTGGCTAAACTAGAAGAGATAGAGCGATTCTACGTGTGTTTTGTGATCACTGGGAATGCACAGATTCTGCCGATATATGATAATAGGTTGTAGCAAAAATATTTTTGGAGATATTTAAAAAAATCACTTGCAAAACTTTAAACGCGTTTTCTGGCTAAACTAGAAGAGATAGAGCGATTCTACGTGTTTTTTGTGATCACTGGGAATGCACAGATTCTGCCGATATATGATAATAGGTTGTAGCAAAAATATTTTTGGAGATATTTGAAAAAATCACTTGCAAAACTTTAAACGCGTTTTCTGGCTAAACTAGAAGAGATAGAGCGATTCTACGTGTTTTTTGTGATCACTGGGAATGCACAGATTCTGCCGATATATGACAATAGGTTGTAGCAAAAATATTTTTGGAGATATTTGGAAAAATCACTTGTAAAACTTTAAACGCGTTTTCTGGCTAAACTAGAAGAGATAGAGCGATTCTACGTGTTTTTTGTGATCACTGGGAATGCACAGATTCTGCCGATATATGATAATAGGTTGTAGCAAAAATATTTTTGGAGATATATGAAAAAATCACTAGCAAAACTTTAAACGCGTTTTCTGGCTAAACTAGAAGAGATAGAGCGATTCTACGTGTTTTTTGTGATCACTGGGAATGCACAGATTCTGCCGATATATGATAATAGGTTGTAGCAAAAATATTTTTGGAGATATTTGAAAAAATCACTTGCAAAACTTTAAACGCGTTTTCTGGCTAAACTACAAGAGATAGAGCGATTCTACGTGTTTTTTGTGATCACTGGGAATGCACAGATTCTGCCGATATATGATAATAGGTTGTAGCAAAAATATTTTTGGAGATATTTGAAAAAATCACTTGCAAAACTTTAAACGCGTTTTCTAGCTAAACTAGAAGAGATAGAGCGATTCTACGTGTTTTTTGTGATCACTGGGAATGCACAGATTCTGCCGATATATGATAATAGGTTGTAGCAAAAATATTTTTGGAGATATTTGAAAAAATCACTTGCAAAACTTTAAACGCGTTTTCTGGCTAAACTAGAAGAGATAGAGCGATTCTACGTGTGTTTTGTGATCACTGGGAATGCACAGATTCTGCAGATATATGATAATAGGTTGTAGCAAAAATATTTTTGGAGATCTTTGAAAAAATCACTTGCAAAACTTTAAACGCGTTTTCTGGCTAAACTAGAAGAGATAGAGCGATTCTACGTGTGTTTTGTGATCACTGGGAATGCACAGATTCTGCCGATAAATGACAATAGGTTGTAGCAAAAATATTTTTGGAGATATTTGGAAAAATCACTTGTAAAACTTTAAACGCGTTTTCTGGCTAAACTAGAAGAGATAGAGCGATTCTACGTGTTTTTTGTGATCACTGGGAATGCACAGATTCTGCCGATATATGACAATAGGTTGTAGTAAAAATATTTTTGGAGATATTTGGAAAAATCACTTGTAAAACTTTAAACGCGTTTTCTGGCTAAACTAGAAGAGATAGAGCGATTCTACGTGTTTTTTGTGATCACTGGGAATGCACAGATTCTGCCGATATATGATAATAGGTTGTAGCAAAAATATTTTTGGAGATATTTGAAAAAATCACTTGCAAAACTTTAAACGCGTTTTCTGGCTAAACTAGAAGAGATAGAGCGATTCTACGTGTGTTTTGTGATCACTGGGAATGCACAGATTCTGCAGATATATGATAATAGGTTGTAGCAAAAATATTTTTGGAGATCTTTGAAAAAATCACTTGCAAAACTTTAAACGCGTTTTCTGGCTAAACTAGAAGAGATAGAGCGATTCTACGTGTGTTTTGTGATCACTGGGAATGCACAGATTCTGCCGATAAATGACAATAGGTTGTAGCAAAAATATTTTTGGAGATATTTGGAAAAATCACTTGTAAAACTTTAAACGCGTTTTCTGGCTAAACTAGAAGAGATAGAGCGATTCTACGTGTTTTTTGTGATCACTGGGAATGCACAGATTCTGCCGATATATGACAATAGGTTGTAGTAAAAATATTTTTGGAGATATTTGGAAAAATCACTTGTAAAACTTTAAACGCGTTTTCTGGCTAAACTAGAAGAGATAGAGCGATTCTACGTGTTTTTGTGATCACTGGGAATGCACAGATTCTGCCGATATATGATAATAGGTTGTAGCAAAAATATTTTTGGAGATATTTGAAAAAATCACTTGCAAAACTTTAAACGCGTTTTCTGGCTAAACTAGAAGAGATAGAGCGATTCTACGTGTGTTTTGTGATCACTGGGAATGCACAGATTCTGCCGATAAATGACAATAGGTTGTAGCAAAAATATTTTTGGAGATATTTGGAAAAATCACTTGTAAAACTTTAAACGCGTTTTCTGGCTAAACTAGAAGAGATAGAGCGATTCTACGTGTTTTTTGTGATCACTGGGAATGCACAGATTCTGCCGATATATGACAATAGGTTGTAGCAAAAATATTTTTGGAGATATTTGGAAAAATCACTTGTAAAACTTTAAACGCGTTTTCTGGCTAAACTAGAAGAGATAGAGCGATTCTACGTGTTTTTGTGATCACTGGGAATGCACAGATTCTGCCGATAAATGACAATAGGTTGTAGCAAAAATATTTTTGGAGATATTTGGAAAAATCACTTGTAAAACTTTAAACGCGTTTTCTGGCTAAACTAGAAGAAATAGAGCGATTCTACGTGTTTTTTGTGATCACTGGGAATGCACAGATTCTTCCGATATATGATAATAGGTTGTAGCAAAAATATTTTTGGAGATATTTGAAAAAATCACTTGCAAAACTTTAAACGCGTTTTCTGGCTAAACTAGAAGAGATAGAGCGATTCTACGTGTGTTTTGTGATCACTGGGAATGCACAGATTCTGCCGATATATGATAATAGGTTGTAGCAAAAATATTTTTGGAGATATTTAAAAAAATCACTTGCAAAACTTTAAACGCGTTTTCTGGCTAAACTAGAAGAGATAGAGCGATTCTACGTGTTTTTTGTGATCACTGGGAATGCACAGATTCTGCCGATATATGATAATAGGTTGTAGCAAAAATATTTTTGGAGATATTTGAAAAAATCACTTGCAAAACTTTAAACGCGTTTTCTGGCTAAACTAGAAGAGATAGAGCGATTCTACGTGTTTTTTGTGATCACTGGGAATGCACAGATTCTGCCGATATATGATAATAGGTTGTAGCAAAAATATTTTTGGAGATATATGAAAAAATCACTAGCAAAACTTTAAAACGCGTTTTCTGGCTAAACTAGAAGAGATAGAGCGATTCTACGTGTTTTTTGTGATCACTGGGAATGCACAGATTCTGCCGATATATGATAATAGGTTGTAGCAAAAATATTTTTGGAGATATTTGAAAAAATCACTTGCAAAACTTTAAACGCGTTTTCTGGCTAAACTACAAGAGATAGAGCGATTCTACGTGTTTTTTGTGATCACTGGGAATGCACAGATTCTGCCGATATATGATAATAGGTTGTAGCAAAAATATTTTTGGAGATATTTGAAAAAATCACTTGCAAAACTTTAAACGCGTTTTCTAGCTAAACTAGAAGAGATAGAGCGATTCTACGTGTTTTTTGTGATCACTGGGAATGCACAGATTCTGCCGATATATGATAATAGGTTGTAGCAAAAATATTTTTGGAGATATTTGAAAAAATCACTTGCAAAACTTTAAACGCGTTTTCTGGCTAAACTAGAAGAGATAGAGCGATTCTACGTGTTTTTTGTGATCACTGGGAATTCACAGATTCTGCCGATATATGATAATAGGTTGTAGCAAAAATATTTTTGGAGATATTTGAAAAAATCACTTGCAAAACTTTAAACGCGTTTTCTGGCTAAACTAGAAGAGATAGAGCGATTCTACGTGTGTTTTGTGATCACTGGGAATGCACAGATTCTGCCGATAAATGACAATAGGTTGTAGCAAAAATATTTTTGGAGATATTTGGAAAAATCACTTGTAAAACTTTAAACGCGTTTTCTGGCTAAACTAGAAGAGATAGAGCGATTCTACGTGTTTTTTGTGATCACTGGGAATGCACAGATTCTGCCGATATATGATAATAGGTTGTAGCAAAAATATTTTTGGAGATATTTGAAAAAATCACTTGCAAAACTTTAAACGCGTTTTCTGGCTAAACTAGAAGAGATAGAGCGATTCTACGTGTGTTTTGTGATCACTGGGAATGCACAGATTCTGCAGATATATGATAATAGGTTGTAGCAAAAATATTTTTGGAGATATTTGAAAAAATCACTTGCAAAACTTTAAACGCGTTTTCTGGCTAAACTAGAAGAGATAGAGCGATTCTACGTGTGTTTTGTGATCACTGGGAATGCACAGATTCTGCCGATAAATGACAATAGGTTGTAGCAAAAATATTTTTGGAGATATTTGGAAAAATCACTTGTAAAACTTTAAACGCGTTTTCTGGCTAAACTAGAAGAGATAGAGCGATTCTACGTGTTTTTTGTGATCACTGGGAATGCACAGATTCTGCCGATATATGACAATAGGTTGTAGTAAAAATATTTTTGGAGATATTTGGAAAAATCACTTGTAAAACTTTAAACGCGTTTTCTGGCTAAACTAGAAGAGATAGAGCGATTCTACGTGTTTTTGTGATCACTGGGAATGCACAGATTCTGCCGATATATGATAATAGGTTGTAGCAAAAATATTTTTGGAGATATTTGAAAAAATCACTTGCAAAACTTTAAACGCGTTTTCTGGCTAAACTAGAAGAGATAGAGCGATTCTACGTGTGTTTTGTGATCACTGGGAATGCACAGATTCTGCCGATAAATGACAATAGGTTGTAGCAAAAATATTTTTGGAGATATTTGGAAAAATCACTTGTAAAACTTTAAACGCGTTTTCTGGCTAAACTAGAAGAGATAGAGCGATTCTACGTGTTTTTTGTGATCACTGGGAATGCACAGATTCTGCCGATATATGACAATAGGTTGTAGCAAAAATATTTTTGGAGATATTTGGAAAAATCACTTGTAAAACTTTAAACGCGTTTTCTAGCTAAACTAGAAGAGATAGAGCGATTCTACGTGTTTTTGTGATCACTGGGAATGCACAGATTCTGCCGATAAATGACAATAGGTTGTAGCAAAAATATTTTTGGAGATATTTGGAAAAATCACTTGTAAAACTTTAAACGCGTTTTCTGGCTAAACTAGAAGAGATAGAGCGATTCTACGTGTTTTTTGTGATCACTGGGAATGCACAGATTCTGCCGATATATGACAATAGGTTGTAGTAAAAATATTTTTGGAGATATTTGGAAAAATCACTTGTAAAACTTTAAACGCGTTTTCTGGCTAAACTAGAAGAGATAGAGCGATTCTACGTGTTTTTTGTGATCACTGGGAATGCACAGATTCTGCCGATATATGACAATAGGTTGTAGCAAAAATATTTTTGGAGATATTTGGAAAAATCACTTGTAAAACTTTAAACGCGTTTTCTGGCTAAACTAGAAGAGATAGAGCGATTCTACGTGTTTTTTGTGATCACTGGGAATGCACAGATTCTGCCGATATATGATAATAGGTTGTAGCAAAAATATTTTTGGAGATATATGAAAAAATCACTAGCAAAACTTTAAACGCGTTTTCTGGCTAAACTAGAAGAGATAGAGCGATTCTACGTGTTTTTTGTGATCACTGGGAATGCACAGATTCTGACGATATATGATAATAGGTTGTAGCAAAAATATTTTTGGAGATATTTGAAAAAATCACTTGCAAAACTTTAAACGCGTTTTCTGGCTAAACTACAAGAGATAGAGCGATTCTACGTGTTTTTTGTGATCACTGGGAATGCACAGATTCTGCCGATATATGATAATAGGTTGTAGCAAAAATATTTTTGGAGATATTTTAAAAAATCACTTGCAAAACTTTAAACGCGTTTTCTAGCTAAACTAGAAGAGATAGAGCGATTCTACGTGTTTTTTGTGATCACTGGGAATGCACAGATTCTGCCGATATATGATAATAGGTTGTAGCAAAAATATTTTTGGAGATATTTGAAAAAATCACTTGCAAAACTTTAAACGCGTTTTCTGGCTAAACTAGAAGAGATAGAGCGATTCTACGTGTGTTTTGTGATCACTGGGAATTCACAGATTCTGCCGATATATGATAATAGGTTGTAGCAAAAATATTTTTGGAGATATTTGAAAAAATCACTTGCAAAACTTTAAACGCGTTTTCTGGCTAAACTAGAAGAGATAGAGCGATTCTACGTGTGTTTTGTGATCACTGGGAATGCACAGATTCTGCCGATAAATGACAATAGGTTGTAGCAAAAATATTTTTGGAGATATTTGGAAAAAATCACTTGTAAAACTTTAAACGCGTTTTCTGGCTAAACTAGAAGAGATAGAGCGATTCTACGTGTTTTTTGTGATCACTGGGAATGCACAGATTCTGCCGATATATGATAATAGGTTGTAGCAAAAATATTTTTGGAGATATTTGAAAAAATCACTTGCAAAACTTTAAACGCGTTTTCTGGCTAAACTAGAAGAGATAGAGCGATTCTACGTGTGTTTTGTGATCACTGGGAATGCACAGATTCTGCAGATATATGATAATAGGTTGTAGCAAAAATATTTTTGGAGATCTTTGAAAAAATCACTTGCAAAACTTTAAACGCGTTTTCTGGCTAAACTAGAAGAGATAGAGCGATTCTACGTGTGTTTTGTGATCACTGGGAATGCACAGATTCTGCCGATATATGATAATAGGTTGTAGCAAAAATATTTTTGGAGATATTTGAAAAAATCACTTGCAAAACTTTAAACGCGTTTTCTGGCTAAACTACGAAGAGATAGAGCGATTCTACGTGTTTTTTGTGATCACTGGGAATGCACAGATTCTGCCGATATATGATAATAGGTTGTAGCAAAAATATTTTTGGAGATATTTGAAAAAATCACTTGCAAAACTTTAAACGCGTTTTCTAGCTAAACTAGAAGAGATAGAGCGATTCTACGTGTTTTTTGTGATCACTGGGAATGCACAGATTCTGCCGATATATGATAATAGGTTGTAGCAAAAATATTTTTGGAGATATTTGAAAAAATCACTTGCAAAACTTTAAACGCGTTTTCTGGCTAAACTAGAAGAGATAGAGCGATTCTACGTGTGTTTTGTGATCACTGGGAATGCACAGATTCTGCCGATAAATGACAATAGGTTGTAGCAAAAATATTTTTGGAGATATTTGGAAAAATCACTTGTAAAACTTTAAACGCGTTTTCTGGCTAAACTAGAAGAGATAGAGCGATTCTACGTGTTTTTTGTGATCACTGGGAATGCACAGATTCTGCCGATATATGATAATAGGTTGTAGCAAAAATATTTTTGGAGATATTTGAAAAAATCACTTGCAAAACTTTAAACGCGTTTTCTGGCTAAACTAGAAGAGATAGAGCGATTCTACGTGTGTTTTGTGATCACTGGGAATGCACAGATTCTGCCGATATATGATAATAGGTTGTAGCAAAAATATTTTTGGAGATATTTGAAAAAATCACTTGCAAAACTTTAAACGCGTTTTCTGGCTAAACTAGAAGAGATAGAGCGATTCTACGTGTGTTTTGTGATCACTGGGAATGCACAGATTCTGCCGATATATGACTAATAGGTTGTAGCAAAAATATTTTTGGAGATATTTGAAAAAATCACTTGCAAAACTTTAAACGCGTTTTCTGGCTAAACTAGAAGAGATAGAGCGATTCTACGTGTTTTTTGTGATCACTGGGAATGCACAGATTCTGCCGATATATGATAATAGGTTGTAGCAAAAATATTTTTGGAGATATTTGAAAAAATCACTTGCAAAACTTTAAACGCGTTTTCTGGCTAAACTAGAAGAGATAGAGCGATTCTACGTGTGTTTTTGTGATCACTGGGAATGCACAGATTCTGCCGATATATGATAATAGGTTGTAGCAAAAATATTTTTGGAGATATTTGAAAAAATCACTTGCAAAACTTTAAACGCGTTTTCTGGCTAAACTAGAAGAGATAGAGCGATTCTACGTGTTTTTTGTGATCACTGGGAATGCACAGATTCTGCCGATATATGATAATAGGTTGTAGCAAAAATATTTTTGGAGATATTTGAAAAAATCACTTGCAAAACTTTAAACGCGTTTTCTGGCTAAACTAGAAGAGATAGAGCGATTCTACGTGTTTTTTGTGATCACTGGGAATGCACAGATTCTGCCGATATATGATAATAGGTTGTAGCAAAAATATTTTTGGAGATATTTGAAAAAATCACTTGCAAAACTTTAAACGCGTTTTCTGGCTAAACTAGAAGAGATAGAGCGATTCTACGTGTTTTTTGTGATCACTGGGAATGCACAGATTCTGCCGATATATGATAATAGGTTGTAGCAAAAATATTTTTGGAGATATTTGAAAAA